>NW_027332212.1:10000-10010000 GCF_041222505.1 Epargyreus clarus
AAATAAAAAGAGACCGTTGAAGTGAGCATAGGACGTCGGTGGGGCGCAGCACTAGCGCGAAGGTGACGAGGTAGCACATGAGGATGCCGGCCAGCAGCACGAAGGATAGTTCGCGGCCGCTCGCCCGCACCACGGGCGTGTCGCCGCGGGCCACCCACACTCCCACCACCAACCTGCGCAACGATATACCGTAATAAATAAGCGAAACTTACTGATATACGTTGTCCAAAAGGTGTTCTGATATATCATGGTGATCATCCTATTTCAATTTCATGTATATTTACATACAAATAATTACGCAACTTTTGATACCTCTGCTCATAGTCTAGCTCAAAAAAATTTTTTTTCATACACGGACGGGACACCCTAACGTACATGGTGAGCAAGATGCCGAGCGCGGAGAAGGTCATGGCGCCGATGGCGGCGGGGTCGCCGGCGCGCAGGTACAGCTCGGGCACGCGCGCGCAGTGCGTGCGGCGCGCCGCCGGCAGCGTGCCGCGCGCGCACTCCACGCACGCCGTCTCCGACACCGGCGACCGGATCTGCAACACCGACGAGGCTGTCACAGTAACATATTCTCTCTACGGATCGTGCTCGTACTCGTGCGTTGCTATCCCTGAAGATGAGCTTGGAACGCTTTGTATCTCTCGCATAATGCACCCTTCAAACTTAAACTTTCTAAATATGTGAAATACTTTCACTCGAAAGTTGTATTGTGATTATTTTGAATGGTACTGCAAGATTACCTCGTACTGTGTGCAGTTGAAGCAGTGCCAGCAGCAACTCTCCCCCTCCACGTATTGCTTAGCCTGTCCCAGCTCGCACTCCGCACTGCACACCGACTCCGGTGGGCGATGCTCGTTCCATTTAAATTGGATTTCTACGGATGTTAAAATAAATTATTTGCCCATTCAAACGAGACAAACAAAATAAAAAGAAAAAATATGTTTTATATATACCATACCACTCATATCTAATTCCAGTTCTCCGTCAAGGTACCGGCCTACCTTCAGCCAGCGATACACACCCGGAGACACTTGCTTGAAATGCAGGATGTTGTAGCGCGCCGGGCCGTCTCCGTTGCTATCGAAATGAAACTCGTCTCCACTCAGACCTGAATATTGAAAATTTAGATAGAAAAGGTTAAGGTAAAGTAATTATATTGTTATCAACCTAATATCGCTTAATACATGGAAGTAACCTGTGAAGCGCACTTGTCGGAGGTAGCGCAGCAGGGTCGGTCCGCTTGTCGGGCGCATCGCCTCACATAGACCGGGTTTGCCACCACAGAGATCATTATGCATGTCCCTGGCAAAATTTATTGATATCAGTGTGTCAGTTTCACATAAAGACCTAATAACGTGTATCAATCAATGGTTAAAAGAGCAGTTAAGTACCTGATAGCATATACGAAAGCCCACACGGCGTCAGTTACAAATTGCAGTTGGGCCTCAAATTCGGTGTTTTCCGCGGAGAGACGTTCGCGGCCCGTGCAGGCGCGCGAGTATCCCGCGTTGTATGGCGTGCGTGGGCTTCCGGGGTAACGACATCGGAATTGCTCCTCCCAGAATTCTGTACACGTCGGAGGATGAAAATTCATTAACTACGCATGTTACAGACTATCAGTAGGAGCTTATTAAGGACAGCCGGAGCGGAGGTGGGCGAGAAGATTACCGACAAACCAGGGATTCCTGGGGTTGTTCTCGACGGTGAGGTTGAGGAAGTAGTCGCGGAAGCCGCGCACGGGGTTGGCCTGCGGCTGCACGCTGATGGTGCCCTCGACGACGGGCTCGTTGCCGGCGGTGGCGAGCGCGCGCGCGCTCCAGCCGTCCGAGCCCACCCAGCCGAACGCGCTCGTGGCGCCGCGCCGCCGCACCGCCGCCATCACGCCCGCCACCTCCTGGTCCGACCCGAACACGATCACACCTACATAACACGCATACACGCCTATTAACCTCACCTAGCATGTTGAGTTCATTGATTATTATTTATTATTAGATTATTAGATTATAGATTATTACTTATTAAAGATAATAATCATCCATTGCAACTAAAGTTTAGGTTCTGACCTCTCGCACGCGGTCGTGATAGCAGCCGCTCCACAATGCCATCGTAAGCATATTCGTCCGCTGCACCGGAATCTTTCGTCAGCCGCTCTTTTACGGCTATGCAGATATCATTACGAGCTAATAACGTTTCCAATTCCTCGAAAGCCTAGAAAGGTTAAGTAAATGTTAGAAATATTTTCTTCTTTATTAAAAAAAATCGTGGTAAATTATTTATACCTTTATACCGTAGTTCGATTCTTCATAAATAATGGACACATATCTCCAACCGAGTTTCTTGACTATCTCAACCATCGCCTGTACTTGATGCAAGTCTGATGGGATGGTGCGCGTGAAGTACTCGAATCGTGCCTTGTTTGATAATTCAGGTGACGTGGAAAAAAATGACACCTGTTAAAATCAAAAATATTTTATTTAATGAAATTATAGTAATTTTATTCGGGATATTTCCTGGTAAGTTTAAGCCTGTGGTAGAAGAGAGTTCTGTGAATTATTATTACGTGATTAAATACAATAGAAAAGGATAAAATACATATACCTAACATTCTACTGTACAGATCGGATATGAATCAATGCAAATTGGCATCAATATGAAGCGGGATTAAATTTTTTGTATGACAATCTTGACAAATATGATAACAACTCGTACATCAACATCTGTCTCTGCGCTATCATTCGATTTGTAACTGAGAAAGGATTGACAGCATTATTCATTGAATATTTGCGCTATTAATAACCTTATTTTACTTTGATACAAATATAGGAGTGTGCAAAGGAGAAAAAGAAAAAGGAGAATCAGCTATCGCAAAGCCGAAAATTGCACTAACGACTCCCTTAGCGTTACAAGTGTTGTAAACACGTCCACGAAACCTGGCGAGGATGCATGGCGCCGGCGTCCGGCGTCTATAGAAACTGTGATAGGTAAGTGTGGGGTAACCTGCGGTATTTTGAAGAGACGCAGCAGGTTAGCGACTTGCACGGAGGTGACGCTGGAGGCGGCTCCCACCACGCCGGAGATCACCTTGCGCACGGCGGTGGCGTTGCACGCGTACTCCGCGTCATCGATGTTGCTGATTGAACCTGCACCAGTATTCTATTTCACAGTTTTATTCATCCCCAAAATAATAAACTATGTGCACTTTTTTACTTTTCTGACCTTGTTTTTAAGTGGTGGGTGTAATAATGTGCAGCAATAATATTCGTCTCAATCTTTACATTCAGTTTGTAGGTTTTTTTAAGCAACACAGTAATAGCTATTCACTTGCCCTGTGGGCTCTTAAATGGTTCCTAGGGCCTGAGAGCTCCGCATAATAACTATAAGGGGGCGGGCGTACCTTTGATAAAGTCGAGTGCCATCTCGAGGCCGCGCGTGTCGGAGTCGCAGTCGTCGAGCACGAGCGCGCCGAGCGCGACGGCGGGCGGCGGCAGGCGCGCGCGCGCCGCCACGTCCAGCGCGAACAGCATCGCCTCCAGCGCCTGCACGCCGCCCTGCGCCATCAGCGGCCCGCACCGCGCGCGCCCATCCGACCCCGCGCGACCGTGCACCTGCGTAACACAATCCTACTACATCTACTATACTCTACACATCGTCGAAATGCTGCACCGTACGGAAAACATATTAATGTATCATGAAAAACTATTTGGCTATGGTTCACTGTTTCTATTTAATGAAAGGTAACTAACTGTGTCATCTGTAACATAAACATGTAATATCATGCACACATTGGTATTTAAACAAGGTGCGAAATGGGTGTGATAGGTAAAATAAATAATAGTTTAAAAAAACTAAAAAAAACACGCTTTTATTGCTAATCGAACTAAAAACTAGAAAATATATTTTAATGACAAAGATATGAAATGAAAATGATATATTTAAACTATTATTTATTTTTAATTAGTTTTTGCCCGCGGCTTCGCCCGCGTTTAAAAGGAAATAATATGACATACTAACATACGAAACTGAAAATTCGTACCTTCGTTGAAAAGAAAGTGGCGCCATCTGGCGAAAATTGGTTGTACCAACTCTGAAACCTTCGTGGGTTCATGGACAACAACTTTGCTAAACATCAAATGATCATTTGATCAAATGCATTGCTTACGATTCAATCCTTACTAATATCGATTAAAATAATCGAGTTTTTGGTTGGTTTTGGTGGATCAATTCTCCGATTAATCGATCTTAGATCCCTAGTTCCCTTGGGATTTCCGGGATAAAAACTATCCTATGTCCTTTCTCGGGTCTCAGACTATCTTTGTACAAAATTTCATTAAAATCGGTACTGTGGTTTAGGCGTGAAAGGGACAAACAGACAGACAGACAGATAGAGTTACTTTCGGATTTATAATATTAGTAAGGATTAATCTAATAAGGATAATGGCAAACTGTTATCAAATTATTGTATTGTCATCGGTCTGTGATAAGTGTGCAAAGTTTCAAATTAATTAAAGTTGTGTAAGTTGGTGAAAATTATGTTTAAAGATTCCGTTACATACATACATACCTACATACATACATACAACCGAAGCTAATAAAAGGGTGTTATAAATAGGTATTTACACTCCTGCATCAAAGATTTGTCAATAAGAGATATGCGAGAGTTAGGTACAAAAGTGAAGATCATAGTGTGGACGTTTAAATGGATCGTTTAAATTTACCACAGAGATTTTAACAATTATTTTTACCTACCTTGTACATAAGTAGTGGAAAATTTTATTTTATCCTGACAAGCTACAAATTAATTAATAAAATTTCTATGTATACTATTTTTAAAAACTGGCATCGTTCAAGACGTTCGGTAAAATACTGAATAATTGACTCGGTTCCGCCTCGAAGGACCAAAATATAAGGCGTTCTAGTGTTTGGTGCGGTTATGTAAATTATATTCATTTGAGTGATTGTATAACAATTAATTTAATGAACAAGTAACACTAATTTAACCCAGTTAAAACTTTAGAAGTTCAATTATAAAAATAACATAAAAATGCTCACGATAAATGCTAAATGTATATAAAATGGTAAGGTAAAATGCTTATGATTCGTGCGTTGCGGTGTAATGATGATGTTGTATTGCAACAATACGCGGTGTGTTCCCTGGTCATTTAGGAGATCAGTTTGTGAGATCTAAATCACAGTTAGTAGTAGGTAATAAGCTCTAGTTCATATGTTCTATTAGATTATGCTTGTCATTATAGAGGAATATTATTATTCTTTTAAAAGACGTGTTATATGTTACGGAGTTTCTTTCGCCGTTTTTTTCACTTTAGCGAAAAATTTTGCAAAGAGGTGGCTAATTATTGAGTTACAAAAAATATTCTGTAAAAAGTAGATCACTTTGAATATAATATTACTGATATTGATTTAGAAAAAATCCTACTTACGAAAGAAGCAACCATATAAAGAATCTTAATCCATTCGTTTGGTAGGATATTGCTTTAATTTGTACCAAACAAACGCAAGTTAATCATTATTTTGGAAAGAAAGAAAGGACTATACTTTGAATAAACTATGTTTTATTATTATTTATGACGATGTTTTATTTGTGGACGGTGAGTGGCATAACTCACCATCATGAGGCCGCCGAGAACAATGTCGCCCTCGACGACGGCGGCGTGCTTAGGCGGCCATACGCTCTCGTTGTCGGCCTTTTTCTTGGCGGCCACGCGCGGCTCGCGCGGCTTGCCGCTCCACGCCTTGCCCTTGCGGGACGACGTCTCCTTGGACTTTGATTTCACCTTTGGGTTGCTTCCTTGAAGTGGCGCTTTTGTAACTTTGCTCATATTCATTTTCATTGTTGTAGGAGTAGAAGGCGTTGTGGTTGGAGGTAAACTCTTTAATTTCTCATTGCCTTCCTTAACGTTCTCCGGAACTTCCTCACTAGGTTTGACTTTCATACGTTCAGTAATAGCCTCTGTTGTTGGCATTTGGACAACTTCTGTCGAGTCTTCGGTCGTAGACTTTGACAAATCGACAACGAGGCGATCCGCCGCTCGCAGTGACGAGGCGCTCGGCTTGGCGTCATTCTCTGTTTTACTTTTAAACTTCTTTTTGAACATCTTCGATATATCGAAGGGTCCAATGAGAGGAAGTGACTCGCGCCGGGTACGCTGGATGTCATGCGGGTTTAGAACATCAGGCACAAGGGCGTAGTCAAAGGAATGGACAGATTTAATGTCCTGGAATGACATAGATTCGTTACGCGCGGTTTGAGTGGCGTGGTGCAGTTCGCGTGGCAGGGCGAGCGGCGGAGCGTGGAGCGCGGCGGCCAACGCCAGCAGCAGCGCGGGGCCCGCGGCGCGCCCCATACTCACGCGAGCGAGCGCATCGCACGATCTAGCCCTTTGCGGACATCACTAAAGCCATCCTATTATTAATACTGCAGACTTCTAAGCACTCGCTGCTACTAGTGACAAAGCGTGTTGCAAGCAGAACGGTCTACTTGTATTTAGTTCACTGAATTTGTACTTCTCTAATGTCCATTTCCATAACATACCACTCATGTTGCGCACGTCAAATAAAAACTGTAGTATGCATTTTTACGTTCTGATGGTAATGGAATAGTCAATAGTCATATTCGTAGATTTAAATAATTATAGCTATAAGTTCAAAATTTACTCTTAGGTATTAATTAATTTACTTTCAAATACGTGCATACAATATTATATTTTATATATTTTTTATTACTTGACAAACGCCTTGACTTAGGAATAATTTTAATAAGAAGTAACTACCAAAGTGAGTTGTTAATGAGTTAGCGCGAATGTTTTTATATCGTGTAAAGTTGCGTGGTGTTGCCGACGCGGCGCGTGTGGCGTGCGACGCGGCGGGCGGCGGGCGCGCGACTGCCGCCGCGCGGGGCCGCTCCGCCGCCCGCCGCACGACATCTCGGAGAACTTCCTTCTAGTTAGGGCATTACAGACGCGCTATGATATGGGTCGCATTAAAAGAACTTTTCTTCTTAGCTGTCAATGCATTAGGGAACCTACATTAATTGAAGAGTGCGTCCTTAACGAAGTTCTATAAAAACCGTTAATTAAATGTTTGAAGTTGGAAAATAGATATTAAATAATAATAATATGATATTATGATGTGGCAGATATTATGCATTTTATGCAAACATTTGCCAATACAACTTTTGAATCGTACCTGTCTGTGTATGATATGTTTTTACGCCTTTTACATCTGTTTGATGTCGTGTATTATTATCATATTTATGTGGTAACAGAGTAACATTGAATCTTTAAAACATGGTTCACTTCGAATCCCGACTCTCTTAATGCACGTTAAAGAAATTTTCATTGAATTAAAGTTGATGAATGCCTACGTTTTGTGTTGTCGATGAAAGGGTATTATGGTTCAAGCTGTAAAATGTATATATAAACGTAATTATAACATAGAAGTAGCAGACGACCATGCATTTGACCTGACCTGATGTTAAGTGGATAATGCCGCCAATGGACATCCGTAATCAAACCCAGACGAGATTAGATTCCTATCTGATCGCGGTCCGTCACAGCTGGAACGCTTCGGAAAAGAATGTCTCCCTTACTAAACCCTTTAAACTAGACGAAGCTTAATACTGTAGTTATTAGGCACTTTTTTGAGTAATTAGTAGGCGAAAGTAGATTCATGTGAACTATATCGATCTAATTTCTATATTTTTATATAGAATTGGAAACCGTAGCTACGTAGAAGGTACATACTTCTTCAAACGCGACAATAATAATAGTATGCGTAAATACAACACAATTATAATATATTAATCACATATAGTGAGTAATAAAAGTAAGAATATTGACGTGTATGTTTCCTCCTTTATTCCTGCAGAGCGGTGGCGCGGCGTGGGGCGGCGTGGGGCGGCGTAGCGCGGCGCGGTGCTGAGCGCTCGGCCGTCGTGAGACACAAACTTTTGCATTACACACAGTTTCCCGCATGCTCTCAGAGTTCTAAACAGCACAACTTTTGTACGCGCTACACATATTTTTCCACAATATGTCGATGCAGTTTCTACTTGTTCAAACGCGTGTTTCTGTTGATGTAATTAAAAATACTTTTTATCTAACAATTAGTTGAGTATAAGTTGACACTACTTAATTTTATTCCTTTATTATACCTATAGCATACAGTTTACAAACCATACGTGTCTGTCATCTTCACCTTATAGTTTCAGAGTAAGATAGCTGTAGTATTAAAACTACGTATGTAGGTATATGAATATAAGTCAGATGCAGAATTATAAGTATGCCATTTTTCGCCAGTTAGCTAAAAAATATCTCATAAACTTTGTTTAAAACAATTGTAAGCAATCTCTCATCTAAATCTAATATCTAAGCAATCTTTTGTACTAGCATCTCAACAAATTACATGAGAAGGACCTCATTAGAGGAAAATATAATTTCCTTCGTCGTGGCACAATTTACAGGCTATGAGATGCAAATGGAGGCGGCGGCGCTGCGGGATTACATTAGGCCACCTGTACCGGGAAACGCTTATTTGATAAAGGACTGTAAATGTCAACATTAACATACTTGTACGCGCTTTCTTATGTACATCATCCCCGTTTTGATTTTATTTTTAACCGACATCTAAAAAGGAGGAGGTTCACAATCTATCTTTCCAATTTGACATAATATGATTGAATTTATAATAACTAGAATGGTACCTAAGACGTTAAAGTAGAGCATTAATGTACTTATCATCAGGAGTTTTGTAAATAACAAAATTTCAGCTCATATTTAGACTCTTACGGGGGTGAAATTTGTACTATTCATGCACCATAATATATAACATTCATATTAGTCCTATGTGCATTGCGGTCTGCGATTTAATGTCGGTTTGCGCGTGGCTTGCATCTAACTTTAATAAATAAGAGTTGTTTTGTAACCCAAAAAGGGTTAGTAGTCCTTTTGAATTGTATTATTATGTACGTAACATATTCTTCTAAATTCTGTCAAGAACATTTATCGTAAACTGCGTAAAATATATGTGCGTAGCGATTGAAACGTTTCAGAACGAAATATCAAAAAAATGTGTATAGGTTGTAGTTATGTCTATTTACGTTTTCGACATGTATAAAGATACTTCCATAAGTGGCACTTTAAAATGTCATTGTGCACATATCCGGCGGTCGTAACAAAGGTTTTGCTTACAAAGATCACCCTTTGTTAAACATTGCACAAACAAACAATGCATTCGACTGCGACCCGAGTGATTCCTTTTGTTAAAGCTAAAGCAAATTATTTTTATACTTTGTGTGGAAAACGCTACTATCTCTATACTCTAATGTTAGCACAATTTTACGAAGCTGAAACATTATTTCTTGAAACAGTAACTGTGAGAGGTGATCCTGAAATCAGTAGAATTTTTTTATTGCTATTTCATCATAGTACGATAAATGTAGATAATCTAGAGGCGTCATTACCCCTAAATTGTTTTATAATAATTATTTACAAGCTCTTTCTTCGTGTTACTTTTCTACTAATTCTACTCGTAATTAAAATTATGTAAATCCTAGTCAGTACTTGTTCAGGAGCAATAATTTTGGATAGGTGTTGTATTGTGTATATTGTGGTAATGAAATGTTACACTGTTTGTTTGTATATTTGATTTGTGTATTTTTTAAACTAGTTCCAATATTTAGAAGATACATTGTTCCTAGTGTTGTGATTGTACATTTTAGGTATATGTAACATAATATTATGCTCAGTTTTGAGCCGCATCTTATCGTCGTATCTTCGGCGCCACCACACAACTATTGTGATTTATTTTATCTCTGTTTTGTGCAAGATCCGTAACGTAAATAAAAAATATTTTATGCTCCACCACATAAAGACAAGGATCCGCTTATCTAGTTGATTTATATTTAGTCTCGTGTGGCAGTCGGCACGCTCAAGGGAAGTAGTGGGTTGAAGATAATAATGAAATTACGATAAGTGCATTACATTAAATCAGGATTGCAAGTTTATTTATACACTAAACGGGTAGGAAATTTTTTGAATATAATTTGATTCGATAATATATCGAATCTGTCACAAAGCTCACCTGTTGGTTAGGATATTTAATTCTGTTTTTACAAAATTGAGATTAGAGTATGGTTTTTCAGAATAAAAAAATGGACATGAAGTTTGTGTAAATTTAATATATTTTATATTAAATTTTATAATTCTCAATATAGGGGTAGATTTATATTGTTTTGGTTTTGAAATGAAATTCGTAAACCCATCTCTGCTACTATGCGCAGAGAAGCGTGGGACGACGCGTGACGGCGCGTGACGGTCCGTGACGGCGCGTGACGGTCCGTGACGGCGCGTGACAGTCCGTGACGGCGCGTGACGAGTTCTGCCGCGACAAGTCGGCTGACTGGCGGTAAATTAAAACGTTTCAGTACGTGCTACGAGCCTACTACGGGTCAACTGCCCGTCTTTGCTGGTCCGAGTATAACTAGGTTTTATTTCAATTTATTATAAAGATCACATTTCATAAACTTAAACATTAAGCCAGAGTAGGCGAAAAGAAGGTAAATTAAGGGGTACGCTTGGCAGTAGTGCTTGTTCCATCAAAACAAGAGTATATTTTACTCTCCATTCAAAACAATGGAACCTTAAACTTGATCGATGGCATGCGTTATCATGCAGTGGGAATGGCAAAGCTCCCACAGTCTAAAACCCACTGTTTACGATATAACTTGAGATCGGTTCTGCCGCTTGAGAACCGCTTTGTAAAGAACATCGTACGAAATTTTTTTTCATGAGGCTTTTAACACTAACAAGTACAGAGTAAACTATGTTCAAAACTGCCTCTTGCGGCTTGCACGTGCACACAACTCTACTTAAATAAGCAGTTAGTAATAAACTTTTAAAGAAATTGGCAACAAGTTAGTACGTTGTTACCAATTTATTTCAAAGTTATGTTTGAGTAGAAATTGTTACTTTCGCTTTTACCGATTTTTCGCTATATACGTTTTGCCTGCGCCTGACAAATTATATGTTTTCATTTATTGTATTTATTTGCAAAATCTTGGTTATAACTACAAATCATAGATATAATCTATTTACTAAAATGGTCTTCGCTATTGCTTCGCTATGTTGGTTGGACATGTTATATCATCTACGGATGATACGAGTATATACTTATCAGTATAAGTACATATTTATATTTAATTCAACTATTAAAAATTTCAACTGCTTGCAAAAACTAAATAGCATTTGTTTAGTCACAATGTCCTTGGATGTGTTACCAATGTTTGTCATACTTAACAAGATGAGGTTTAGATCCTGGCGTCCTCTAGCTACGGGAATACATCCATTTTGATATCGCATTTTTTTTAATTTAGAACATCTGTCGACGCTCTGACACGGCACCAACTAATATAAACTGTTTCAATTCTCGCGAGTATTTCACATAGTATTTCATAAGTCATATTTCAGTTTGCATTTCAGCACGTTATACACCAGGGAATAGGATGTAAAGTAGAACGCTAGCGTGGCTGCGAGGCGCAACAACTGTCGTGAGAGCAGTTGTTATGATAAATGTTGGCGAATAATACTTCATCGCAGTAAACTGATACTTGCCACAAAGCATTGCCAAAATATATGAAGTTATTAGATTAGAAATGTGTTTTAGTGTGTTTAGTGTGTATCTATTTTCAGCGTATAATTCTATTTGTGTTATTACATTTTCGTATTGATCTGTAACGTTTATACAAATGAACAGTTGTAACCAGGATTAATTACAATTTATCTTTACATTTGTTTTTAAGATATATAGTGTCATATTAAAAATATATACCTATGACCATATTTTATAAGCAAATCGCGTTAACCATATTCTTTTATTGCTAATTATTATTATCCATAAAGAATTTTCATTAAAATTAGATGACAGGCTTACAAAAACACCTAAAGTCAATAAACATTTTCAAATGTTCTTTTACAAGTTTACATTGCAAGTTAAATAAAATACATGAAAAGCTGAGTGTATTCGAATCGAGCTTTCTATATTGGTAAAAAAACATAAACAATCAAATATAAACGTTCGGCGAAACATCGTGTGCTAACCCCCGCTCCGAGCTTTGACTGCTGACGCGTACGATCAAGATAAAATAGAGCGGATAAAACTCAGCTTCCACGTAAATATCCGACGTGGCACTCGTTACACTTGTCACATATTACATTTAACGAACACACTGTCATAATTACTCGTATATGCTATCTTTTTTCTAATGCTTGCATTCCACCTGATGGTAAGCACCTACTGCTGCTCCTAGACATCTTTAATCAACCCTAGATAAGATTAGATTCTTATCTGAGGTCGGCCACTGATAAGTTGAGGATGAAGTTGAAAAAATGTTTGCAGTCCGTCACATCTCAAACAACGACAAATTCAAATGTGTATGCTTTAATTTTTACTTTTTTTCAGAATTTTAGAAGGTTATTGAAATCCCGCTTGGATACAGGCACATTAATTCGCAAAACCTAATTCCCGGAAGCTCATTCTTTGGCAACAAATTGTATTTCCGAGCGCATAAAACTGCAATTCTGCATTTTGAAATTGCGGGAACTGAGCAATGAATGCTTTGTAAATAGATTATCGAAAGGTATAATATGAATGCCAAAGACATTGGAAATAAGCTTTATACTCGTACTTCAAAAAACAAAGAAAGACAAATTAAATACTCGTATGTATCATATTAGCTATATTACGAGTACTTATGTTTTGCAATTTTAATTTCTTCACATAATATTTTTTACAACATTCATATTTTGAATTCGGGAATGTTTTGTGTATAAGATTCCGTTCCTTATTATTTGGATGCTTTAATTCTATCGGCCAGGTAATTCAAGGATAAAATAATTCCAACCTATGTATGTGGCTACAAGAAATGACGACTTATATACTTCAGGAGGTTAACAGGAGGTTTTCGAGTAACAGTGTAAACTCAATAACTGTTTGAAGTTACGTTTTCCCACTAAGTGATTCAAACTTCAAGATATTTAAATCAAAAAAGTTTCATTATAGTTGTTCTGCAAACTACATATTTAAAAAGCTTCTACATATTTCTTCCCAAAAACGTGTAATAACTACATATTACACCTTAAACTACTATAAAAAGTATTGAAATGAGATGAGCAGAGATATTGTTAAATAAGTATGGTTTTTATTATAATAATTTCATTTGCGCAACTGTTATGAGAGGCTAACTTATTATTTCCATCACAAAGAGTTTTAATGTCGAAAAATGTTATATCTATGACATAAATGATGTTATGTTATAATGTTTATACATTATAACGTAATATATATTTATCTTTGATCGATTATCAAAGTATTTTCATTATATATCATAACACACAATTTCAGAACACTCAATTTTCACACATTTCCTTCTCAATTCTCACTTAACATTTTCTGTAGAGGTCGTCCTTTGAAATGTCTCCTTTATTAATAATCAATCTGTTCAATTTTACGTAGCAAACTCGAAACTTAATAATGTACGATATTGTCAAATGTCAACATTTACTAGAGACATTGAGTAGATTGATTTAATAACGGGCATAAGATGCGGCAGTACTGTCATGGTGATTGGTCGCGAAATGTTGGAGCTTAACAGTCTTATATTAGGTATATGTAGATAGCAATATGAGTTAAACTGTGCTATATATGTTGTACTTATGTAACGTGTGTAATTGTGTTACATGTAACAGAAACAAGTAATATGTAGTAGCGACGCGCGCTGCCTGTCGCCTGTAATTACGGCGGAGACGGATCGTCGCGCGATTCAGCCTTCATCAAGATTGATTAGCCGCGACGTTAAGCGCGCTAATATGTTTATAAGCAGCCATGTTCTACTTACTAATTGCGGCAGTTCTAAAGTTAGCGTAATTACATGTAGAATATTTTAAAAGTTTATTTAGGGGAATGTTTATGCAAGCGAGCGTGTCGACATCGTCGCCTAATTTCTTACGTGACATGTGTAAATGTCGTTTAACCTTTACTGGTGCCTGGGGATCGAGCAAGAATAACAAATGTGAACAGCAACTCTCCCATTTCATTAGGTAGTCGTTGGCGTGCGTTTTCAATGTCTCTACGTAGAGTGCATGAGTATGTATCTCTATTTTGGGGTATAGTCGTGATTAAAAAGATGAATCCAGCATTTTTGCAAATGTTTATTGTATTTGACTTGACATCTGTATACGAATGACTTCACTGTCTTTTTATCTGGAGTTACATTCACACATACTTTGTTGATTTAGTATTATGAAAGCAGATATGATGGTACTATGCTGTACCATGGAACTATGGCTTGAATGTGGCTTTATACATTCTGTATATTCATAAAATGTAATCTTGCTCTATGATAATATAATGTGCATACGTTAGTTGATGCGTGCGTCGGCAACATTTCCCTGAATAGTTTATAAAATTATTGTTTATGCAGCATTTCAATTAACATAATTCACTTACTCTGAAAAATTATGTTTTTTTTATTTTTATTTATTTATTTATCTTATACAATCTCACTTACAACTAACCTTACAGGGTAACCTAATGCGTTAGTTTAAGTTACATATATATATTATAGAATATTATTTAACTATTACATAATAACAGGCTAATGTGAACTCGTTCAGTGAGCAACTAAACAAGTCGACGCGTGATTTATTGTGATTGTATACATATATGTACATGGGATGTATTCTGCCTCGACTTTTTGTTTTTTCATTTTTTTTTTGGTAAATGAGCTAATAAACAAAGACCAGTTCTAATATTATTAGTTCAATTTTTGTAGTGAGGACTAAAAAAACATGATACAATGTAAATATCGCTGGGTGGAAAAATTGAAAATATAATTAACTTGCTCGTTATATTATTACGGCTCGGGAAGGTTTTATTAAATTGTCTAATTAAAACAACAAGAAAGTTAATATATTGGAGTTACGCGGCAGGTGTCCGGGCGCGCAAAAATCTGACTTCTTTAGGTGTAACAACGTAAAAAGCCCCTATAATTTGTACTTGTAATATAAACTTATAATTATAGCCTTCGAGTTTTTAGACGTAACAAGTTATTAAAGTGTCTAAGTTTTAGGACCAATCCGTGTAGCAGCGGCGTAATTTATTAATTAAAACTAATTGGGTCGGCACAGTTGGAAAGTTTGTTTAAGAAACGGGAAAGATGTTTCCAGTGAACATTTTCTTTTCCAATAGCAGTATCATATTGTGTAAGTCGTTTCGCTAAGCGGTAGTTCACTTTCGTACGATGTATACTACTCGATTGTTGTATTACTTGAAGTTAATTACTGTTTAACTTCAAGTAATACAATATCTGTTTAAAGATAATGTACATAAATATTATTATTTACTACAAACCTTTATAACAAACGGGTCTGTTTGTGAAAAGCATTTAATATCCAAAATCGGGATTGTAGCAATTAATTTTATAATTGTCACACAAAATAAACTTGGAGCTTATTGTAAATTACTCTTATTAGTTAAATTATAAAGTAATAATATTGTCAGGAAAATCTCGCCAGGAAATTATTTAAAAACAACGTTTATAAACCGAGAACATTTAACTTCACAATTTTACTTTACTAAGGGCCGATTTTTCAATCCTCAGTTAGTGGACTTTATCTATCGAATAAAATTAATTTGACAGATAATAAGAAAGACGTGTATGTCAATGTAAAACATACACATTTAAAGTGAAATTAGCAACAGAAATGCATAGATAACAGATAGATAGCTACTGCTCGGATAAAAAATTTTTACTCCTTTGTTAAACAGCCAGTTAATTTTACACGTCAGTTAACTATCTGGAGAGTAATTTGAGAATTGAAAAATCGGCCCTAAGTTCACAAAATAACAAGTATAGATAGTATAGTAAATTATAGATTCGACAACAAAAGTGGCAGAGTAATGTCGCCCAGAAGGCTATCTACAGTGCCTTTTTATACGCCCCTTTTTAGTTAATTCCCTCATTTGACAATTAAATTCTCTATCTTCTGTTGACGTTTCTAACAATATTATATAAAAAGTCTTAGGAATAATTACGCTGACTTTTATAGCCAACGCTTGAGAGTAAAGGCAAGTCAAGTCAAAGTCAGTCAAGTCAGCGGACCAACCGGGCCAGTCGAGTCAGTCCGACTGCGTTGGATGTCTACAAAACATGCACCCAGAGAACGCGCTTTAGAATTTCAAGTCAGCTACGCAGTAACTGTAGCAGTTGCGTTCTACGTGACATGTGCTACGATTCGTAGCGGTGCTATGCTTTACAGAAAAGCTTTAAACAACCATATTTGATATTGATACACCGCTGGTAAGAAACGTATTTTATGGTATAGTTTAATATGTTAGCATACTTATTGAATTAAATTTAAATATATTTAAGTAAAGACGTTAAACTAAAACTTCTATCAAGCCATGGAATCTTCCGTTTAAAATATTCGTTTTAACAATAAAATAATAAAATATGTTATATTCTGCATAGTATTCTTTGAATATATATTTTCATATTTCACTTACTGACTTACATACAAAGGTTAAGTGTTTTGCTCGTTAAAGTGACATCTTGCAAAGTCTTCAGCCTCTGTTAGCACATTATAAATGTAGCGGCATGGGAACTTCATATGCTTTGTAACTTGCAACTCTGATTTACTGCAATAAAATGTTAAAAGTTTTATTTCATCAAATTATTTTAAGTATAGTAGTAGGTTGTTATAAAGGGGAAATTAATTCATGAGGAATCTGAATGATCGTAACTCAAAGATACTACGAGTTACTCACGGTCCAAATCGTTCCACAAACCAAAGATACCAGAAAAAGAAGAAATTATTTTATGAATCGTTTTAATTATTATTTAAAGGAATTCTGATGGAAAAGTTTTACAGCTCAATGAGTGGATTGAAGCCGGTTATTACAGGCTTAATCAACACGGCAACGTTCAGTGAGTTCTACGGGCTGAGAACTTTGTTCCGAGACTTACCTCAAGTTATAAATACATAATATTCATTTAAACTTCGTTGATATATCTGACATAAATAAGTATTACATATTATAAATACACAATATTTAATTTATTACGATTTAATTTGTTTCATTATTTAAAACATTTTGAAGTCAAAATTCATACGGATTGAAACAAAATTGAAGATGTTTTAAATAAGTTTTTAAGATTTAACTGCTAATCAGTATGACAATAGTTATCGGCAACAATAAACAAGATGTGACAATTGTTGTGAAATATATAGTAGAGAACATGTTACCATCGGGAGATATTAATCCTGCAGGAACACCCATTCTTTACGAGTGAGCGAGCGCAGATATCCGCAGTTATATGATAGAGAAAGCGTATAATTTATGCCTCTTCTTTATTATAATACATGTTTTGAAGATTAATCAGTCGTTACTAAAATTAGTAAGTACTTTAAGATTTCTTCAGTAGAAAGTTGTTATTCTGTTAAAAATTCTAGTTTCCTGTACGAGAGATTTCCTGCAAAGCCGGTTGTATCGGAATTATTCTTTTATTTCTTCGGCCAGTTCCCGTCGCCCGCTCGCACGAACCAATTACCCCCATTCGCTCTCGTTTGTTGTTCTCACCACACTCTTACTAGTTTTGTAGTCGATTGTTTGATAGAACATGTCTTCAGATTAATGTCAGAGGATTTAAGGCTGATGTTTTGTAACCATATCGTCATTTATTGTTGAGAGACACAAGTGAAAACTATTTTATGTATATTTTATCTATAGTTAAAGTTGAACAAGTGTTTTAAGAGTATCTCTTAAATGATAGTTAATAATATTTTATCTCATTCCTTTTAATTATTCTTACAATTAAATCTAGAAATTAAGCTTCAAATAATAGAGCTTCAAATAATGGTAAAGTCGTACAATGATTTTAAGTATCAGAATTTTCGCCAAGTTGTATTATTAACGAGGACGATGTCATTCAAAAGGGCAGACGGCTTCAATAAAAGTAAGAGGTGTTTCTTTCATTCAATGATGGAAACAAGTAATAAGTCGTAGACAACTTCGTTTTTCAGTGTCTTTATCGTGATACTTTAGTGTTTTTACGTCAGTCTATAGTGTATACATATTTTATGTATCGTTCAATAATTCACCGCTGCACAGATTTGATCTTCTTCGACGTTCAAATCTAGTTCGCCTATTCCTCAAAACAAGTTTGCATAAACGTTATTCCCAGTATTCTAACCGAAAACAGTCCAGTTCAGAAAGATGATTGTTCGCATTCAAAAGTGACGTCTGGCACGTGTGCATGAAGAATGAGGAGCTAAACCGAAAATAACAGCGTATTTGGAATTTTGCGACACTGTTTAAGTATAATATACGAGTAAATTCATAAGGTAAATTGACTTAAGTATTTTTCTAGGATTTCACGTGATTAAAATTCACTATTTTTTTTATTTTTAAACCCAATGAATTAAGTGTGTGGGAATTTGAAATCTGAAAAAAAAAACCATTTTTACTACAGCAATATCAAGTGTATAGTTATCTTTTAATGTGATGTAAGTGCAGGAAATAAAAGGTTTCTACTGTCTGTAAATTACGTTTATTTGGACAGAAATCTTCGTAAAATATATCTTAGATCATATGGCCTTCGCAGCCCGACTTCACGGAGTAGTTGAAATAATGTTTATTTAAATATAAGATGAACAACGATAATATTGATACTGTGTACGCAAGATAAATTCGTCTTAAAGCAAGCTAGGCTTGTACATAAATCTACTGCCAAATGCTGCTTGTGCCAACTTGATGCTACGTTCCACTGATAAAGTAACCGCAACACACTTTGGAAAATTGAATCTAATGCAAATAATTATACATAACCGTACTTCCGAGTTATAAATAGTAGATACTTTAAATTATATTTTTTTTAAAGATTTTCTTATACTGCTTATTAGAAATAAAAATATTACACGATGATGTATGATGATTAAATGATGATGCTGATGATTAAAGTTTTATTTAAGGGCTTTAATTTAATTTCATGTCGACCTCCACATAAAATATAGGAAACTTAACAAAGTCGTAGGTCAAGTTGTTTTTATTATATTATTTTTTGTAATTACTTTTGAAATTACCTTTGGAAAATTATTCACAATACACACTAAATATGTTATATTATAATTAAATAGCTACCATCATGAAGTTTCGGCAGTGACCCGAGCAAACGTAATATATTTTTATAAGATCACGAGTCGTGGACAAAGAGACGCCGCTGATACGCGAAACGTTTCTCACCGAGCCAGCCCTGCTAACGTACCTACTACCTATTTAGATACCAAAGAGGTAACCTAATCTTTTGTTACGCCGTTTAATGAGGTAAATGGTAAAATAAATGAAGTAACGCCGCGGATATGTGACACTTTAGTTGTAAGCGTATTTAGCATGTAAAGCGGCGAGGGCGGCGAGGGCGGCGCCCGCTCGGCGCTGCCCTACGATTTACTGCACAATACGCTCCCAACATATGAATACAATATGTGCGTAGTTCGCAATAACAGAGAAAGGACGGCCCGCAAAATTATATTGAAAGCAAAATAAATAAAAAAGCAAATAAAATCATAGTCCACTATAATTTTATTTGCTTTTTTATTTATTTTGTATCATACGGAACATATCCATGTGTTCCGTATGATACATATGTATGATACATATGCTATATTATAGAGTAATTGGGACTTCATTTATTAGTCTAGTAAATTTCTATTTATTCGGACAAAGATATAATATTCAGTTTGATACTACCCAGTGAAAGTCAAATAATAACACATTAATTAACACATTTAATTACTAGTATTCCTAACTACTTTGTAATACATGCTTAGAGTTAGAGTATAGTAAAGGAATCTTTGTGTTTCAATCAGAAATGTACCTATCAGGTATTTAGTGTAATGTAACGGGAATAGGTTCGAAATTGTGACCTCGTGGCCCCGTAGCCCGGCGCCGTGTGGTATAAATAATGCTGGCACCTGCGGCGTGCGGCGCTCGCTCGGACTGCCGATGCTTTTAAATAAATGTCCCGGTGTTACAAAGTATATTCTCAATATTGCCAGGAGGTATGGATGTTTGTGTAACATTAAATTGCAGATGTCTGCTCGTTAAATTCTGCAGACTTCGCCGCGATTATATATTTTGAGGTTCAGCATGTAACGAATCGTGATTTAGTATATTTGCCTGAGTTGTTTGCGGCTTCACTTTGAGTGTGATTGGAAGTTTGTTAGGCGGCACCGCAGATGAACCTGTGAAACAACAGCAACCGAAAAGAGGAACTTATTAATGATTGTACTAGCTGTGTAGTTCTGTTGTATTTTGGTTTCAAAAATTGTAAAGGACGATTAACTTTTTTGAGCTGTTAATTAAGTTGTCAGGAGTAGAAATACAATCCTTGATGGACTTATTTTTGGGGTTTATCATATATTTAGGATAGCCGCTCTCAGTTAAGTTTTTGTGGTGCAACTGGCCGGAATGAATAATTTGCGCCGAGCCCTGCGTAAATATTTAAGGGGCCTTTCTTTGTATTCAAAGAACATTATTCTGTTCGTTAGCGGCAGAGGTCGTAGAGCAATTAACCCTGTAGGAACCTTCTGTAGGCGTTGCATATAGGAAAAGGTTTTTACGTCCTTAATTATATATACCTAATATACAATACGGTCTGTGAATATAAGTATTAACAAATAGGAACCTTTTCGTCTTGACATGATTGAGTTGAATCGCCTTAAAATAACTGTCTCATTGTTACCACATCATTCAAATAAGAACAGTAGCGTTTAATACCTTTGTTATGGGGTACGATAGGAATAGCGGGCTCTACGGGTTGAACTATGTTCTATTACCTTTCATACCAGTGGTATATACCAGTATTAAATTAATAATAATCTAAGCCTATTAATTTTAAAATAATGGTTTCCACATTAAATATAGATTAGTCACAAATATATTACAGTAACAACTTGCGACACTAAAGGTTATAAACTTAGTATGTGTGTATGTATTGAGTATTACTGTTTCATGGCAATACTAAGGGGATCATGAATAATGAATAAAACAGTGTATATACGAGTAATTTATGACGTTTCTCCTGAGTTCGAGAGAATCTTGAAGGTTGAAGACAAGTATAGTGCTCCCCGAAGCCAAATAAAAGTACGTGGGTATTACTTTGACAAATGTTAAAAATGTTATTATGTATTGATAAGTTAATCTATAGACAGACCGTGGCGGTTATATTAACCTGTGTCGTACGTGATTTAAAGTTTTTAACTTTTGTGAATACATTTATCGATCTTTGTATATTATTAATAATAAATATATTTTTGTTTATCTATTCACAAACCTTACGTCCTAAGTTACAATAAAATAACCTTAAGTGAGAGTCTGGAGTCCATGGATAGATTTTTGAAGGTGGTAGAACCCTCTGTGGTTCGACTCCGGTGGCACTACTGCCACATCTATTTCTGTCTCATAATAGCGGAGTTAAGCGCTGCTGTGTTCTGGTTTGAAGGGTGTGGTAAGGGAGACGTACTTTTCCGAGGCGTTTCGGCTTAGTTATCAGGCATAGCGGCGCATCGTGGCCGGCTGCAGGTAGGAATATCTAATTCTATCTGGGGTTGATTACAGATGTCCATGGGCGGCGGTAGCCATTTACCATCAGGTGGACTGCATGCTCGACTCGTCTGCTACTCCTATATTATAAAAAACACCTGTACTGAACTTCCTCCCGACGTATTCCCAGAGCGCTATGACAAGGGACTCTTTAAAAAAAGGTGCAAAGAGAGCTCTCTTTCAAAGTCGGCGATGCATTGGCGACTCCTCTGGTGTTGCAAATGTCCATAGGCGACGTTAACTACTTTTCATCGGGTAGCGCGTTTGGTTCAAAGTTATCGTCAGGTTCAAATATATAAAAAAAAGATATTTTTATTATTATTATTAAAGAATAAATTTAATTTTCTTCTCCATAACGAAACACCTTGTTAAGTGGTAGTTGTACTGACATTCAAAAAGTTCTCCGTAAAGAACCTTTTTTGAATAAAAAAATGATTTGATCTGATTTCATTAAAGCCAAATTCTATCTTAGCAGTTTACCGGCAACACAATGTAGGTGCGATCCGAGGACATTATGTAAATGAACTTGCACTACAGTGTGTTTGTGTACAAACATGTCCTAACGTCTCCCGGCGCTAATGGACCGCGGAGCGATGCCCGGTAAGATGCCCGGAGGCGTTCAATGACGGTCATGGACTGCTTTCACAGGTACAGCTTTGTATTTCAATCGTGCTACAACATCGATTCTATCTTATCGTAGCGTTCATGATTGTTTTCCAGTTGGAATATTATAGCGTTTCAACGTAATATTCATTTTGTCGCTGGCCTTGGTATGAGACTAAAATTATATTTGGGGTTACTAACAAAGTCTGTGGTGTGCAGTTACAACTAACGTCCGTTGTTAATAATCAATGGTTCTATTTTTTATTTACCAAAAATGGTTGAAAATTTCTAGTATGGAGATTTTTTAAATGTGGATTGGTTGGCAATAAATTGGATAGATTTATTATAACAACAAGCTTGAATTAGGTGTTTGTAAGTACCCACTTTGCTGTTTGCTCATCAATATAATACAACAACGAGAGCATCTATTTAACTCTCCGAGGCATTGACAAAATACCTGCAAGTACAAAATGAATTTGCAGAACTTCACGTTTTCAATACGGTGCTGATGGAATTATTTAAGGCAATTTGCTCTACAAATCCAGTATAGCGATAGACTTGCCGAGTTGGTCAGCAAACAAGCTAGTAGGCACTACAAGTTTGAAATGGATTACGGTTTCAATACTTTATGCAGGTTCCGGGAGAGAGTTTGGGTTAGGAACGTCACAGTTACGACGATTTGTGTTATGCTGCGGCGCTATGTTTAAACTAACATTTGAAACATCACATATTGTTAGTACACATTACTTGCATTACAGCACTGTAATAATTTTATTACATAATCCGTGCAATGAATAATGGATGCAATTTATGTTTATTCGGTAATCCAATTGAATAATGTTAATGTGTTCCGGCGCCGGGCGCCAGCGCGCCGGCTTGTGATTTACTAGCCTTTTCTTCGACTTTGCATTTCTTTGAAGCATATACAATAATTTTATATTGTACTGTTAATTTAGATCTCTAGATTGTTTATTAAAAGAACGTATGTGTAATGGAAGAGTTTGTCTGCTTGTCACAATATAAATTTATTTATGCTTACTAAGTGGTTCCTACAGATGTCTTAGACAATTTACTATAAATTGTGGTTTGGTCATCATTATTAAATAAATTTTATTTTATTTATTTGAAAGAAATATAATTTTAGTTTATAAAAATTACATAAATGCGTGCTAATGCTACTAAGGCCATTACATATGCCACTTATTAGGGCTTATTGTGTATATTAAAGAAACAATAAACATTAAAGGTAAATAAACTTCTATAATTAACTTAATTTATATTTATAGACAGTCTGAAGATATATTAAAATGTTTGCCAACTTAAAATTACAAAGTAATCAAATAATTCACTGTCCTTACAGGCACTTGGGAGTCAACTTATTAATTTTCAAGCTTGATAGGCACTAATTAATGGGGTAATGAATAGGTACGGAGTTCGCTGAATATGAAGCTACAATATTTGTTACTTCATTCAGTAATTCTGAAGGACGTTGAATGAATTTCAATATCAATTTGTCTATATGGTCGCAAACGTATTTGTTCATATTCGTCTAAAAAGTTCTCCTTTATTTCTTTATTTTTTAATTTATTTTGTTTTTAAAAATCCTTCTACTCGTATCAAAGGGCATCAAAGAAATGGGAAATTAAGCGATAAGACTGCTTTTGTCTGGTGTTGTTTTGTTTTGTTTACCAGAGAAAAAGTAAATGAAGATTTTATGGGAATAAAAACAGTAAAACACATAATACATATCTACCTGACGCCTGATGGATGCCTATAAACATCTGCAATTAACTCCTAATACGCTTTTTTAATACTCCATTAATTAAATATTTTACTTATTTTTTATTTATTTACTCTTTATTGATCATGTTAAAACAATGTGGTGTAAAAGGCGGACTTAATGCTAAAAAGCATTTTCTCCCAGTCAACCTTAGGGATGTGCAGAAAAATTAAAGGCGGTACAACTATAGTCAAAAAAATAATAATAATAAATAGGAAATAAAATAAAATGATAATAAAATGATTAAATAAAATGAGGGGAGAAAGAGAGAGAAAAAAACAGTGAAAAGACAGGGTCAAAAACAACTGTGAAAAGAGAATTAAGTAAATGAAATTGTCTACGTTCACGAATAGGGAGCCAACGGAGCTGGCGACGAAAAGAGGAGACATGGTCGAATGCATAGACAAAAAATGAAACGTATGAAATGGTTAACAAGACGTTCAAGTTTGTTAAGAAGATCTTCGTTAATGTCAGAGTAACACACATCAGCATAATCAATGATGGGAAGGACTAGAGATTGCACAAGATACGTCTTGGTCGAAACGGGTAAAAAGTTGCTGAAACGGTTAAGTGAGCGCAGCGTTGCGTAGACCTTCCGACTAATTTCACTAACATTAGCGTTCCAGTTTAAAGTTGAATCTATAAAAAGACCTAAGTTTTTAACGACTGATGAAAAAGGGATAAAATTATTATCAAGAGTGATTTTATATATCAAAGAATTCAGTACAACTTCTAACAGAAAAAAAAAATTGGATATTATTATATAAGGGGCGTAATGTAGCTGAAGTCCTACTGCTGTCTGCCACAATAAAAAAACTTTTGTTATCTTTAAAGTTCAATTTGATTCCGTTGTAGTCTGTACTTTTCCATATGATATAAAAATTACATACAATAACCATATCATGCATACATTAATCTTTAAAACCTCTGTTGGACGTAGGCCCTTTATCTGCGCCACTCCGACCATAAATTAAAATTACTACATAAATTACAATAAATACATTAATTTACATACGTTGTTGTACGTCAGGTAGCACGTTTTCTTAATCGTTAAGTTAAGCAATAAAAAAAACGTTGTTGTCCTTATTTTTTAATGTTTAACTACATACACCACATCATGTATAGACTTGTACCCAATATTGCAAACTGGTGCAAATTGCACTTTAGATGTGAATTTCACCGGTGCCACTTCCACGCGGGTGTCAGGTGTAGTCAGTTCATTAGAATGCGAGCGAGGTCCAGCTTGTGTGGTGAGCGGGGTTGGCGCGGCGCGGCGGGGAGGGGGAGGGTTGCCACCCTGTTCATTACCTGTAAGCGATTTGCGGAACAAATCACTTTGAAGCTCGTCGTAGAGGACAACGCAATTTGGTGATGAACACGTGACAAGTGGTAGCTTTGATCTTAATTAGACATTTTGACGTTAGAGCTTCTATATTGTTGTGGGTATTTTTATTCTACGTGTACATTAAGTCATATTGATGATAAATTAAAAAAGCGACTAAAAAGTAAACGCTTTAGGTTTAAATTATTAGTGAGGAGTACAATCGATAATCGTTTAAATTTCATCACAATTATTTAGGGTTCCGCATTCAAACACTAAAAAACCAATCAGCAGATGCTTAGTACTTATACTATGCATCTGCTGTATGTCCGTCTGTTACAGGGCTCTATTCTCTTGAACCGTAATAGTTAGAGACTTAAAATTTTCCCAAAGTATTAAATTGTATAGCTTTGGTCGTTTTACTAAAATAAAAGGAGGTCCTATATAAGAAATAATAAAAAATATGGTGATGTGGAACACTCCATATGGGATTTCGACTCGTACTTGGGCAATGATTATAGACGGCCGTGCGCTGCGCCATACTCGCTGTTTGCATATCTATTTATCATTGTCATAACAAGACAAATTAAAGTAAACACTATTGTTTGTGTTCGTTGAGTGTAACTCTCACAAGAGTTTCTCCTCAGAAGGAAAATGTGATTAATTATTACCTCGTGGCTTCAGAAAAAGTTTCGCTTTAGTTAGCCGGTGTGCTCCACTCATCTTCTTTTGACACTTAAATTGGTTATTGATTTGATCACCAAGTTAGTATGGGCTTGGTATCTTTTTTAATTCATATTACATAAGAACTTATAATTTCTGTTATGAGGTACAAATAAATGTGAAAGCGGTATTGATGCCGACAATCTAACTGTCATTTGCATTAAATTTGTTACTCTGGGAATGACCCCAAGTCACTTGATAATTTATTGAAATCGGAAAGTAAACTGGGCTTACGTCCTTATTATCTGTTTTATTTAACATCTTGTTCCGTGAATCAGTTATTAGATTAGAATGGACACCACGTTCAGGAGAGGACAATTAGAGACTGCAAAGCTTAAAGTAATATTGTGATACCTAAAGTAAAAAAAAATAGTAATGTTATGTACACATGTAAAAAATAGTATTGTTATAATAAATACCACTACAAATGGGTTGATACAGATACAGGACTACTTATAATATTCTCGATATTGCATTTTTATTCGAGATACTTATAAATAATTATCGTTGAGAATGGTGCGTTGCCTATAATATTTTATTGTAAAACATTTTTACGCTTGACCGGTTTTGTGCTAGCGGAAAAATATGAAAGGGAAATACTAACATGTGCGCATATCGTCACACGGAAACGAATAGATCAAAAGAAAATTTATACACGAGTAAAGTACGAGTAAGTGATCCAATACTTAAGCTTTTCTTTGAAGTATTGAATTTACCTATAATTCGTAGTCGACAACCCATAACAACTGGGGACACAACTACTCTCAAAGTGAGGAACGCTTCGGCCATATTTCACCACACTGGCCAATTTCTACTTTACACACCTTTGAGGTTCTCTTTTTTATTTAAGAACTTTAAGGGCGTGTAGGCCTCAAAATATTTTCACACCACACCGGCCAATTTCTACTTCACACACCTTTGAGATTGTCTTTTTTTAAATAACTTTAAGGGCGTATATCGTATTAAATAACTTTAAGGGCGAAAATCGTATTAAATAACGAAAAGAAGGCGATAAAAGTAGTAAACTGGCATGGCAAGACAAAAATTTCAATAAAACTTAAAGATATCGTTAACAAAATTTATTAAGGATGCGTCGGCCTAAGGCCCAAGTACAAAATGAATGTGCCTTATTTGAGAACTGAGCATGATAACCGGAACCGGATTATCCGGCGTGATAAGAGACAGATGGGGTTCCCAGCGGCCGAGATCTGGCGGCGCCGGTCACCTGTCGCTTCCTGTTCAGAGGTTTCGCTAATGAAGTTTTACCGAATGCCCGATTTTTTATCAGATTAGCTTAATTTCGTTTTGTACAATTAAGAATCCGAATTTTTGATTAAATAATTATCATTATATATGATATAGTAGTAGCAAAGGAGCAAGCAGTTCGTTTGGTGGCTAGTGGGTTCTGTCGCCCATGGACATCTGTATTCAATCTCTGATAAGATATGAATACTACCAAGTAATATATATATATATATATGTCCAATCAAATCAAAACAATTTATTTGCCTGCTTGTTTGCTTGCTTGCTGGATGGCTTGCGTGCTTGCTTGCCTGCTTGGTCGCATGCTGGCTTTCTGGCTTGCTGCTAAGGTGGCTTGTATAATTTATTTATTAACTGCATTCGTGTTCATCGGACATATGTCCGATGACATCTTTTTAGTGTAGGTTCACAAATAACAGACTTGTGTACTATCCAGATATTTAATCATACAAAAATTCTATTTACTTCTACTCATATTTATTACTATAACTATAAATGTGCCACTCACAACTTCCAGGCTTAATGTTCCATGAAATGTCCCTAGTTCCGCTGTTCACGACTTTACTTTGTTTACCAATTTGTGCGAGATAAGCTAACTCATTTCTATAGAGTTTTTCTAGGTATCCAGAGTACTTCTGGCCATTGCTGTGAAAGAAAGTTCCTTTGCATTCAAATTACTTTTTCAGTGTAGGCAACAAAAACTGAGCCCCGGTGTAGTAGTGTAGGTAACGTATGTTGTCAGTGTGTGTATGCGTAACATTTAGGCTAAGTTAAGGTAATAGATTTAAGACAGTAATAAACTATCAATCACTCGGAACGCTCGTCTTTCAATCGTAACCCCCACACTTCATGGCGACCCTGCCAAACGCGTACCGCGTACCGCGCGTTTTTAATCGGGAATAATGTCGAATAACGAATTAATAAATTAATTAAAATATAACGGTCTGGTGAAATCACAATGGGCACCACACAGACGAAGGAAGAAACTATAATACCACAAGCGGCAGCGGGAGATGGAAAAAATGTGGCAACCTCTGATACCAGTTACTCCAGTACCAGCACCACCAATATGCTGCTTACGGTGATCGTCGTGGTGATGCTCGCTGCAGCACTATATGTGGCTTGCCGATTTTATAAGAAGACACATGAGGGTTGGATGGAGCGGCAGATGAACCAAAGGTCCTTGCGTCGAAGCCAGGCTTTAGGAGTCCTCGACAGGCGTCAGGTTCCCCAGTGTGAGCAGGTGTAGTGATGCGACAAGCCAGAAACTATTACGCTATATTCGTTCGTGACTTTTTTTTTCTTTCTTTTTACCCATAGTATGAAAAGTGAATTTATTGACTTTAATAATATGAAACTGACTCAGTGATAGTAGAATTGTGTTCTATAAAATGTGTTTTATCTTTACATCTATTATAATTACGTAGTTAATAGGTTTCAAACAATCAGCGCACATCTCAGGTAACGCATAAGATCCCATCCTAATTAGGCGAGGTATGCGAAAGCATTCCATATACGTCCGTGGATATCATGTTCGGCGAGTCTTTGTGCACTCTTTAAGATAAGTTACTTACGTTTTGAATACAAGATATAGGAATGATTATACTTTCTTACGTACAATGAGTATTTTATATGCTACTTATTTGTTACTTTTTTCTAATTATAGATTATGGGAGATGTTGTAATCAATATATATGATGAATTGTTGCTAATACGTAAATATTTAATTAAAAAAGGACAAAGTAGATATAAGTGCTCAGTAACTTTAAATAAATTTGATGAAGCTAAGAATTTATATAATAGGGCACAATTGTTGTTGTCAAAGGTGAAGGATGACGGAGATCCTGATTTAGTGACATCATTTACAGTAACATATGATAAGATTTGTAGTTTGTTTTTAGAAATTTCCCAGTTGTGTAATATTGAAAGTGAGCAAAAGTTAGACTTAAAAATGGAGTTCGATATTCGTACCGCGTGTAATTTAATTCCTTTGTTAGATGATAAAGAGGAAACCGCAAAACGATTGATTGATGCTGTAGAAATGTATGCTGAAATGTTAAATAGTGAAGGTCAAACTCTTTTGATAAAATTTGTTTTAAAAGGTCGATTGTCCGAGAATGCAAAGTTACGTGTGTCTGGTAGTTATCCTAAAGTAAGTAATTTATTAACCGATTTAAGAAAACATCTATTGACTACGAAATCTTTTACAGCTATACAATCACGTCTTCAAAATACAAACCAGGGTTGGAGGTCCGTTGAAGAATATGGTACCGAAATCGAAAAACTTTTTACGGATTTAACTATTTCGCAGGCCGAGGGTGACTCAGCAAAATATGCAATTCTAAAGCCAATAAATGAGAAAATGGCTATAAAAACTTTTTCTAACGGTTTAAAAAGTTCCAGGACGAGTATGATTGTAGCTGCCAGAAACTATGATAGCCTTAAAGACGCTATCCAAGCTGCTAAGGATGAGGAAGTAGCATCGCCTTCCACATCCTCTCGACCGGATATTCTGCAATACTCGCGAGGAGGTAGAGGTAAGCCTCGATCTTCCTCATTTCGGGGACGCACTTTTTGCTCTTATTCCGGCTACTCGCGTCCTCGGGGGTTTACGAGGGGGTACTCCCGCGTACCTTCAAACCAGCAATTAAAGCCTACTGCGTTAAGATCAGATCGTGGTAGATATAATTATAATTTTAGGAAACATGTCTCTCGTCAGACATCTAGGCGTGGTCAAAATAATAGAAGTGTTTTTGCAGTCCAATCAAATGACAGTAACACTAACAACACTAATACTAATGAGAGCGAAGGATTACAGTTTTTTCGGGATTAAAAATTATATTTTAACTTTAAATGGTCAGTGTAAATACGTGTCATTCTACATAAATAACAGAAAATATTTATTTTTATTGGATACCGGCGCATCCGTGTCAGTTATTAAAAGTGATGAATTACCTAATTTTATCAAAGTATACCGGGACGATACTATTATAAATGGTATAGGGGGTCAAATTCGTTCTTCGGGATATGTAACTCTTAGACTCGAATCAGAGAACCATGAGACTTTTCTACATAAATTTCACGTTTTCACAAAATTACCTTTAAAAACCTGTGGAATTTTAGGACTTGATTTTTTATCTACTTTTCTATGTAACATTGATTTGGCTTCTAATATTTTAACTATAAATAATAACGGTTATAAAACTTATCTACCTATTACCGATACTCCTGATATTAGTAATAGTTTAGTTTTACCAGCTAGGAGTGAATCAGTTCATTATATATACTTAAATATTGATGGTGATTTGAGTAGCGATTACATTATTTGTGCTAAAGAAATAGAGAAAGATGTTTTTGTAGCGGGAACAATAGTGAGACCAAAAAATGGTAGAATACCAGTTAGAATACTAAATGTAAAGGAAGAGGAAGTTAGGTTAAATAATTTTATGCCTGAAATTAATTGTTTAAATGAATATGACACCTTTTCTTTTCCTAAATCTAAATCAACTGTTACTAGAGCCGACAATTTACTATCATTATTAAAATTAAACCATTTAAATACTGAAGAAAAGAGTTCTATTGAAGCAATTTGTTCAAAATATTCAGATATATTTTTCTTACCGGGAGATAAACTCTCTACAACGAATATTTATGAGCAATCTATAACACTTAAACCAAATGTTAGTCCAATTTATGTCAAACCTTACAGGTTACCTCAATCAATGAAACCAGAAATTGATAAAAAAATAAAGCAAATGCTACAAGATGACATTATAGAGGAAACTGCAAGTGAATGGTCTAGTCCAGTACTATTGGTACCTAAAAAATCTGACGGTTGTAAGAAGTGGCGTTTGGTAGTAGACTATAGAAAACTTAATGATGTTATAGTCGATGATAAGTTTCCACTACCAAACATTACCGACATCTTAGATTCACTTTCGGGATCAATCTATTACACTCATTTAGATTTAAGTCAGGGTTATTTCCAAGTCAGTTTATCACCTGATAGTCGTAAATATACTGCATTTACTACTAGCACAGGCCAATATCAGTTAAAACGTCTTCCTATGGGACTTAAAACTTCGTGTAGTAATTTTAGTAGAGTTATGTCAATAGCTATGTCTGGTCTATCGTATGAAAAATGCTTTATCTATTTAGACGATTTAATTATTTTTGGAAGAAATTTAGAAATTCATAACAGAAATTTGATTGATGTATTTGAACGACTCAGAAAAGTTAACTTAAAGTTGAATCCACAAAAGTGTCAATTTTTAAAAAAGGAAATTTTGTACCTTGGACATCTTGTTTCTGCTGAAGGTGTATTGCCTGATCCAGAGAAAACAAGAATTTTGCAAAATTATCCCGTTCCTAAAAACGTTGATGAAATCAAAAGATTTGTTGCATTTTGTAACTACTATCGTAAATTTGTACCAAATTTTGCCGAAATAACTATGCCTTTAAATAAACTGTGTCGTAAAAATTCTATTTTTAATTGGACAAATGAATGCCAAAAATCCTTTGAATTCCTTAAAAAATCTTTAATTACTCCACCGATTCTTCAATACCCCGATTTTTCTGACGAAAACGAATTTATTGTACAGACTGATGCATCGGGTACAGCTATTGGCGCAACGCTATGCAATAAAGACCTAAGACCTGTAGCTTATGCTAGTAGACCACTCAATAAGAATGAATTAAACTACCCTACAATTCAAAAAGAACTTGCTGCTATAGTTTGGGCTGTAAAATATTACAGACCATATCTGTATGGCAGACATTTCACAATAATGACGGATCACAGACCATTGGTGTATTTATTCGGAATGAAAGATCCCTCAAGTAGATTGTTAAAGTTTCGTTTATGCCTTGAGGAATATGACTTTAAAATTGTATATGTGCGAGGAAAAGATAACGTAGTAGCGGATGCATTATCTAGAATTTGTTGCACTTCAGATGAACTTAGAAGGATGAACGAGAAAATTTCGGAAGTGAATGTTATGACTAGAGCTCGATCGAGGAAAATGGAAGAGAATAGAATGATTGATCCGCGTAGTTTTAATAAATCTACTGATGATAGGTGTGGCCAGCCAAGAATCGTAGAGTTATTAAGAAAACCGCGTAATTTGGTTGAAATGGTTTTATTAGAAAATGTTAAAATACATGAGTATAGGAAGAAGAAATTAATTATAGAAGAAGAAGATTGTTTTGCATTTATTCCTAGTAGAATGATGTTATGTATAAATCTTAACTTTAGGGCACAATTCTCGCGAGCCGAATTTGTGATAAAGTTAGAGAATTTTTGTAATAAAATGCAAATAAAGGAGATTTGCATTATAAAAGATAATCGAAATAAAGAATTTATAAAAGGTTTATGTAAAGAACTGCAATCTTTAACCACGTGGACAGGTCCAAAAGTATGCATACTAAGAGGAGTTGAAAGAGTTGACGATGAACAAGTTAAAAAGTTTATTTTGCGTGATTTTCATCTTTTACCTACTAGCGGACATGCTGGAGCACGTCGAATGACCAATAACATTAAAAGAAGGTTTTATTGGTCTAGTCTCGAACAAGACGTACTTGACTTTGTTAAAAATTGCCCTAAGTGCCAAAAGACGAAATATAGTAGGTATACAAAACAACCTATGACCATAACTACAACAGCGACAGCTGCTTTTCAAAAAATATTTTTAGATCTTGTGGGTCCTATGGATAGGGATGAGAATGGAAATTGTTATATCCTCACCATTCAATGTGAACTGACTAAGTTCATTGAGGCTTATCCTATTAGAAATAAAGAAGCAGTAACTGTGGCGCAATCGTTTGTAGAAAACTTTATTTTACGATACGGAATACCTAACATTATAGCAACCGATAGAGGTTCGGAATTTGTTTCTGCAACAATGATTGAAGTGTGTAGACTTCTTGAAATAGAAAAATTAACATCTACTGCATACCATCATCAATCAATCGGTTCGCTTGAAAATTCGCACAAACATCTAGCTGCATTTTTAAGAAATTATTGTGACAAAAATGTTTATGAATGGACTCATTGGTTACCATTCTGGTGTTTCAGTTATAATAACACAGTCCATACTGAAACAAAATATTCGCCGTTCGAACTTGTATTTGGTAGAGCGTGCAATATTCCTAATAATTTAGATAATAATAATGTGGATCCACTGTATAATGTAGATAATTATGCATTAGATTTAAGATATAGGCTACAGATAGCATTAAAAGATGCTAGAAGTAATTTAATTAGTAGTAAGGAAAAAAGAAAAGAAGTTTATGATAAGAAAATTAATCCTGTTAGTTATAAGAAAAATGATTTAGTTTTACTTAAAAATGAAGGTGTACGTAAGAAATTAGATAATATTTTTGAAGGTCCATTCGTTGTATTAGAGGATATGGGCCCAAATGTCAAAATTCTAATTAAAAATAAGCAGGAGATAGTACATAAGGATAGAACAAAGTTGTTCCATAACTGATGGAATAAAATAGTTATTATATAATTAGTTTATATATAATATGTATTACGTTTAACAAAAAAAACAAACATTACATTTGTTTTTTTTTTCTTTTCACCCCTGGAGGTGTAGTAGTGTAGGTAACGTATGTTGTCAGTGTGTGTATGCGTAACATTTAGGCTAAGTTAAGGTAATAGATTTAAGACAGTAATAAACTATCAATCACTCGGAACGCTCGTCTTTCAATCGTAACCCCCACACTTCACCCGGAAATGTGTGTCGGATGGCTCGTTGCCAACCATTTGTATTTTCAGACGTATTTTTATTGAAGCATCTCTCAGGTTGATGTCGGGACGAGGATCGTAGCGAGTCGAACATAACAATGTAAGTTTTTTGAATCTTGTGCACTAACGATTATGAAATTTTCTGTTCGATATGAATATTTTAACGAAACGTTTATGCGAATTGAAAAAAATATGTAAGTTGCTCAGGTTGCTAAGTTTTAAGTTGTTAGTTCCTTTAATGATAAAAACAGTAATATTAACCTATTTATTTATTTGAATTTTGTAAACACTTAAGTTTTTCAAGTATTTGATCCTTATTTTGTATAAAGAAATTTACTTTATGTAGATATTTATAAGTATATAATATCACAATGTGATTGTACTGGTACACATGTTATTTTTGCAGTTATTTATTATACCCATATCAAGAACTGACGCCTTTTGTGCGTTTGTGCGGGCTTCGTTGTTGTAAAGAAAAATGTTTGGCTTTAGTGTGTGTTGACACGGAAATCCGGCGGCGTGAAGAATGACGGAAGACGTACAACCCGTCGCCCCAGCCGCCCGCCCGGCCGTCCGCCCAGCCGCCCGCCCCGAACGCCCGCCCGGACGCCCGCCCGGACGCCCGCGCCAGCGCCCGCCCGCGCGATGTTTTCATAATTCGCGTTTTTTGTTGCGTAAAATGAGATTGATTTAACTTTGACATTTAGTTTTGTCATCTTGTTTAGTATAGTAACCTAATGCTTGTGTTAAGCTTGCTAAGCTTCGAAGAACTTTTCCATGTAATATTATACCATCTTTTGCTATATTTTTTCTCTATTCATATCCCGCAACTTATTTTGAATTTATAGTACGTAATATTCTTTAGGGTCGTATTCTTTAGTAGACGGTTTTCTACAGAAAACCTATAACAGAATCTAATTTATGTTATCATCACGTCATAAGCAAGAGGTCTACCAAGCTTGGGCATCAGCGCACGCGTGCAGGGATCCGAAGACCTCCGAGCTACGAACCGCACTTAACGCTGCCTCCCGTTCAGCGAAGAAGTATATGGCCAAGGCGAAGTCTAGGCACATTGGCAGAATTGGCGAGCGACTACTTGGTTACCCCTCCGGGAGTCGAGCCTTCTGGTCGCTGGCCAAAGCTGTCCAGGGTAATTTCTGTCGCTCCTCACTACCGCCCCTGCGGAAATGAGACGACTCTCTGGCCCACACGGCAAAGGGGAAAGCCGATCTTCTGGGCACCCTCTTTGCCTCAAACTCGACTCTCGATGACAAGGGGGCCACACCGCCGACCATCCCGCGGTGTGAGGGCTCTTTGCCTAATATACGCTTTACGCAGAAAGCTGTCAGGCGAGCTCTATTGTCCCTTGATGTCAAGAAGTCGAGTGGGCTGGATGAAATCCCCGCAGTGGTGCTGAGGACGTGTGCTCCCGAGTTGACTCCCGTCTTAACGCGCTTATTCTCACTTTCCTATACCACAGGTCAAGTACCGTCTTCGTGGAAGGTAGCCCTCGTTCACCCGATTCCCAAAAAGGGTGACCGCAGTGACCCGGCCAATTACAGGCCTATTGCGATAACCTCCCTGCTTTCAAAGGTAATGGAGCGTGTGGTTAATACCCAGCTTCTGAGGTACCTCGAGGATCGCCAGCTGATCAGCGATCACCAATATGGTTTCCGCAAGGGCCGTTCAGCTGGTGATCTTCTGGTGTACCTCACACATCGGTGAGCGCAAGCCGTTGAGAGTAATGGTGAGGCGTTGGCGGTTAGCCTGGATATCGCAAAGGCCTTTGACCGGGTCTGGCATAGGGCCCTTCTCGCGAAGCTTCCATCTTACGGTCTTCCCGAGAGGTTGTGCGCATGGACAGCCAGTTTTCTGTCTGAGCGGCAAATCAAAGTCGTAGTTGACGGGTGCTGCTCAGACACAAAGCTTGTTAACGCCGGCGTCTGTCAGGGCTCTGTCCTCTCTCCCACACTATTCATTCTGCATATCAATGACATGTTGCAAAAAACTGGCAGCATTCATTGCTATGCGGATGATAGTACGGGAGATGCTGTGTACACAGGCCGTGCAAATACCTCTCGGACTCTCGTGGAGGAAAGTAGAAACCGACTTGTGTCTGAAATCGAGGACTCTCTGGAGCAAGTCTTGACATGGGGTCGACTTAACCTTGTTGGGTTCAATCCTACGAAGACACAAGTCTGCGCGTTTACCGCTAAAAAAACCCCATTCGTCATAGCGCCACGGTTCCAAGGAATTCCACTCACCATTAATAAAAGTATAGGGATCCTAGGAGTTGACATATCGTGTGATGTGCAGTACCGGGGTCATTTGGACGTTAAGGCGAAGTTGGCGTCAAGAAAGCTGGGCGTCTTGAACAGAGCGAAGCAGTACTTCACTGCGGGGCAACTGCTTCTGCTTTATAAGGCGCAAGTAAGACCCCACATGGAGTACTGCTCACATCTCTGGGCAGGGGCGCCCCAATACCAACTTAACCCACTTGACTGCGTGCAGAAACGCGCAATACGAATCGTCAACGATCCGAGGATCTCCGATCGGCTAGAACCTTTAAGTTTACGGAGGGACATAGGTTCCTTCTGCGTGTTCTACCGGCTTTATAATGGTGAGTGTTCCGAGGACCTATTTGACCTGATGCCTACGTCACCATTCCTCCATCGCACCACTCGCCGAAGGATGAAGTTCCATCCACACCAACTGGACTCGTGGCGGTCCTCCACGGTTCGGTTTGCACGGACGTTCTTGCCACGGACGTGTAAGATGTGGAATGAGCTTCCTCTCGAGGTATTCCCGGAGCGCTATGACATGGGGCTCTTCAAAAAAGGTGCAAAAAGAGCTCTCTTTCAAAGCCGGCGATGCATTGGCGACTCCTCTGGTGTTGCAAATGTCCATAGGCGACGTTAACTACTTTCCATCAGGAACGAGTAGCACGTCTGCTTTATCGTCAGGTTCAAATATAAAAAAACAAAAAAAAAAAATGTTAATGTAAAAGGCAATTTTATTTTGTGTTGTTTGAATAATAATTGTTCTGTTTACAATCATTTTTCTTATAGATTTCATATATAGAGATTTCAGATATAGAACACAAAGATAAAAACACGTTTTAATACACGATAAATACACATATTTAGCGCATTTCATACCTTCCTTATTGCGCATTGAGATTTTAGTCAAAAGACATACGTGAGGATTTAGGGTGGTAGCAGACGTATTGATTTCGAATTATTTTTCAGCAAGAGACAATTGCTCATCTGTTGGCTCCTACTTGTATTCAAATTCAAATAAAGGAAGAATCCTAACCGACATTTTGTTAACCAGTTGTTCCCTGACGAATAAACTCTAATGCCTGTAATAAATATTTCTATCATAATCGCGACTGACACTCATAAAAACATTATGTAGGTAATTTATGTTCTATAATTGGCTGTTTAAATTGTCAACTGTTTCGAGAAGCTCCGGGTTAAAGATAAAATCCAATTATAATATTTTTACACATTTTTCCTTATTTAAACCCGTCACGTAGAACCCAATATGACGTGTGCTCTGACCCCGGGGAGGGTTCAGATTTCCAATATCTCGCGTCTCGGCGCTGCAGCTGCAAATAATTCGCGGGAATATCGCAGAATATGTCATAATATCGGAGACAAAGCTACCTCTCAGCGCAGTGCTGCAATATCCTCTTATAGAAAAATCTTTTATTTTCATTTTCAACAACTGGGCCGTAAAATTTTATTAAATATATTTTTTTATTATTTTGTAGCAAACGATGTTTTACTTTAAACATTATTAAAAGACAAATGTTTACTATACGTGTTTACTACAAAGCCTTTGAAAAGATGTGCTTGAGATTCAACTCCTAGACTATCGAGATCCAAAGTCTAAGTTCGTATATCTAGGATATCATTGCTTTCCTATCGCTTATTTCAAAACATATTTTTAATCTATGTATTAACTATGCTGACAAATTCGGAATTTAGGTAATAAATTCTGATGTATTTTTTTATAATCTCTTTATATAAAAATACCTATACAATATAATGAGCTCACGAAAGATTGCTACACTCGATCAACCGGTAGAATATAAACTATAAACCCATGTTTTCACAAATAAATAATATTATTCATTCATTAAAACTTTAAATATTTGGAATGAAGCAAACATCAAAATAGAATAAAACCGATGGACAAAGCCCTTTTGAATAACAAAGAGCATCAACGATATCACATTGCAACTAAATAGGGAGAGTCCTTCGTCACTGTGCACAGTTGTATTGTGTTAACCGACAACGGACTGGAGATAACATAAAGGACATAAACGTCTAAATGATACTCAACACTATCTCTTACAATTATTTGTAATAATTATTTATTTATTACAATAATTTATTACAAATAATTATGTTTAATTATTTGTAAATAAATCTGAAGCACATTGTACATAAAGCGCAGTGTCGGTGTCGTTTTGATATTAAAGCGCTCACAGAGTTATATTCGTTACTTGAAATTATTGGTACTTGTTATTTATAAATTTTATAATCAATCTCTCTAATTTAGGTAAGTTTATAAAATCAGCACGCGTTTGGAGTAAGTCTGTCAACGAACTTCGATATCTCTTTAGATCGTACGTTATGAAAAGTCAACTGGTTTCATCATATGTACAAAAACAATTTGGTACATCCTCAGTTCTGCAATATATCTTGCAGCCCTATCTGGCGTACTATTACGTATGAAGAGACCTGTGCTCAGTGAGGCAATATTATTACAATAACCTTATGGTATCTGTATATGAATTCTCGGAAGGAAGTACGAAGACGTTCTCTAGAATATTGGTTTAGCTGCGGTGACATCATCTCTACCTATTTACCTATTTCTGTTCCATTTGAGAAAAAAAGAAAGAAAGAAACATTTTTATTCGGATAAATTGCAACACAAATTAAATATAACGGAAAGACAAAAAAAATAAAAAAATGACATTTGCGGTATAAAGTGGATATTTGCTTAAAGGGAATGGTACGCGACAGTTTAAACAGGAGGTGCTCAAACTTAGTTTTCATGGAAAGCAAAACTTTGTGATTCGTCTCCGGAGGCACCTCTGTCACACCTATTTATGTTTTGGTTTAAGGGTGACAGTCGCATGAAATACCTTTCCTACGAGTTGGATGCAAATGTGTTTTTTTTATAATATGGGAGTAGCAGACAATCATGCAATCTACCTGATGGTAAGTGGCTACTGCCGCCCAAGGACATCTGTAATCAACCCCAGATAGGATTTGATATTCCTACCTGAAGTCAGCCACAGTGCGCTGCTATCCTTGACTAAGGTGGTACGCCTCGGAAAAGAATGTCTCCCTTATCACACCCTTCAAACCGGAACACAGCAGTGCTTAAAACTGCTGTTATGAGGCAGAAATAGATGTGGCGGTGGTGCCGCCGGAGTCGAATCACAAAGGGTTCTACCACAAACATTATATGGGTTGTATTGGTGTTTGCAGCTTCCATTACAAAAATAGGTCATTTCAATTCTGAATTCGATAAATTTAAGCCTACAACAAGACATCTATTCTGCTTGGTCACATACTGATGGTAATACTGGATGATAATATAAAAAGCGCATTAAAAAGAACTGCTATTGGCATAACAATTTCAATTAAACACGGTAATTCTCCTGAGCCTCACGTTAATTTTTTACGTGCGTATTTACGTGCAAACACACAATTGATTGCCTTTTCACCATTACCAAAGTTCACGAAAATGGCACAAAAAACGGGATGTTGTTGAATATATAAAGTATTTATCAAGGAGACCATGAATAATCAAGTGGATCAAACAATCAGTATCATAACTCAATTAAGGTCGACGTTCAAGCGTTTATTAATAAGACGGTGGGACTCACAATAGGAGAGCTTTGAGAGGAGGGCTTCACTGACAAACCTTGATAAGTAGTATTAATTTACACAATAGCAGACTTACACCTACTTTAGAGGCTACGTTCTTACTTCAAGGCAGATGATATTTTGCATAACAACTTATATCGCATAAAAGTACTTATTATAAGGGTTTTAAAAATGTTATCAAAAATACCTAGGTAATTTGTAGTTTCATATCACTTGAGTAGTCATATATATTATATTTTTTATTATTTGTTACTGCCTTCCTACCGTTATCGTGGACCTAGCTCACGGATTTAATATATTGAGCGAAGACAAGTGATCCCGTGTCATGGCCATTATTCTACTAAACTTTATTTGAATCAGAATGTCCCCGATGAAGCCGTGTTTTACTCGATCGGTATTCAATTTCCCTCCTCGTCAGGTATTGAGGATGTCAATTCTAATCAAGCCATTACTACGGTGAATTGATGTGTAAGTACTTTATGATAATGAAGTCTGACGTCTTTCGGAATACATAAATTGTGATAGATTTGGGACGAAACATGCAGTTAATATTCCATGAACATTTCCCTTCTTTAAGAACAGTTTATAGAGACAGTGCTTCAAAAATATACTAGGAGGACCGAAAAGTAATCAAAATATATTTTGCAGGCAAAATATATTTATTAAAGAAAATTTTATTCGACAAAATAATTTAAATCATTTTCTAACAGGGGCAAAAATATTAAAGTATTATAAAAATATTTTTGGATTACATATAAGATTTCTTTAATAAATAACTAATATATTAATAATATGATATCTCTGAACTCCTGACGTTTTCCCGTTATTCCTAGCAAAGTCAGCAAACCTAATAAATAATGCATCGGTTACGGCCTACCAGCGGTATTCATTTCGTCCTTCTAATCAAGGTATGATGTATATTCGTGTATAGTAACTATTTTTTTTACCTTATTAGATATCTTATCCCAGGCACGGGTCCGACTAAACTAATTAAGAAGACCATACTTCAAAAGGTCGACACACACTAACCTGCTTTTGATAAAGTGTAATATGTCTTGGCAGGAAACTGTAGTTGGTTTTGCAGAAGAGCTTGTATAGAATTTTAGTAGCACATGTTATAGAGTTCTAGAAAATCTTCCCAGAGAATCTTTTATAATATATTGTTCGTGATTCATCTAAACGAACGTAACTAATCTAATGATTTTCTACGTAATTGTGTAATAATACTAGAGGTTAAGGTAATTGTTTATTCTCTTCAGTTATTTGCCGCTCGGTGGACTGTAGAGAACACTATAGTGAGGATGGACCCCGTGTGCTCCTGTCATGTGATGTTTTACGGGCGAGCTGTATATCATCGGGCTAGCTATTGTTGTGCCTATCATTGTTGCTAGTGTTATATAGAGTTTGGGCGCCAAATTAACTGGCTAGGCTTGGTTAGGTAAAACAGGTTACGTAAATATAGTGCGTTAACACAACCTTAAATAAAGTAGGTACTAACTTGGATTTTTTTCTTTTAAGACACGTTTTGAAGGGTTTAAAGTATATTAATATGGTTTATAAAAACGATGTCGTAACATATAATTATGTTATCGTCGTTAATAAGAAGCTTTGATGTTAACGATATCGCATTTTTACAACATTACATTAAAGTAATAAGTGACTCATTTGATATTACATTTTAAACACAGATGCGGGTATGTGAAGTGGGGACGACACCATGGCGGCGCTCGAGTTAACAGAGAGCGACATTCTGGTCGGAGACTTGAGCAAGAACAGTCGAATAACGGAGATACTTGTGTAGTATAAGACGGAATACTTCTAATCACTAGTGTGAACTTACTTACGTATATTTGTTATATCGTGACTCTGTACCGTTTATGTGACTATATTATTACATGACTTCAATACCTTCAAGATGACTTTGATTTCAATTATTTAGTAGAAAAAAATATAACTGTAGCAGATCGATGAATAAAGCTGTTCAGCTGTAAAGCAATTATGCGTTTCGGTGGCAGGGTATGGATGCCGGCTGACTAATATGAGGCGACTATCGTAGTCACAGAAGTGGCATCACATCTGTGATCGGCTTCGGGTAGACCTCTGTACTAAATGACCAGGGTCGGCAGTGGCCACTTACTATCAGGTGGACTACATGCTCACCTGTTATAAGCTTGTTATGGACTAATTTGTTACTTCAAACTTATAAAAAACTCGGTAGTAGTTGGCAACAGATTCAGTTCCGCTGAATATATTTTCATATCGTCCCGAGAGCCCAGCAATGTAGCTCCTTTATTAAGTGAATACAAAATTAAACAAAGGGATTTGTTGGAAGCAAAAATTAGAAGGCTTTTTTACCCACCGGAGACTTCTCATAAACATCGTAATATTTTCAGGCTTCGTTATTTACAAGGAACGCTCGAATTTAGTTAAGTCTTTTTAAATTTACAAATTACGGTCGGCCGCGGTACCATTGTCTTCGGTTTATGAGCAAACGAGAATTTCATATTAAATTTGCTTAATGACCACTTGGTTCGCGAGCCTTCTAATGAGTTGTTTGTATTCAGACCCGTTTCATTCGTAATGAAAATTGTTCAGTGTACCAGTAATCCTGAAAATTACTTTCAGGGAACTTTTTATTGACAAATTCAAAGAAATTAATAAAAAGGAAAGACATGACGATAAGTAATATAATTTAAGGGGAACATTCATTTAGATGCCTATTTGAAAAAGTGTGAACACTCTACATACAGAGTTAATCGAATCTAAAAGTCAACTTTGGATGTAAATGTAATTTATATTAAAGAAAGATTTGTGTACATGACTTATTAAATTTCTTTGAATTCACTTCGCAATTCCGGAGACGATGTGTATCTAAAGACCGGATTACCGCGAAGCTTTCGTACAACGTGAGAAGATAATTCATCTCTGTGAAAAATCCTGGAAACATAAATTTATATTGTAAATATAAAAGGTAATTTACATACATAGTGTCAACATATGAAATAGATAACGCGTTCTAGGTCCATAATTCTATGCTAGGATTATATTTCAGATGTCATAATCATAGACATGGACGAAAAACGAATTTAAAACAGAAATAAATACATCATTTAATTAAAGATGGACATCTTCGTAGGTCGCCCGGGGATAAAATATAAATAGGAATTCTCTACTCAGCAAATAGGTATGGTGATCCGTACGCCTCGCGAGTTAGCATAGGCAGATATATACTCGTAATAGTAGAAACTTGTAATTGATTGAGAAGGGAATCGTATGCCCAGACTGCCCAGTGGCCGTCATACAGATGTAGTCGGATACCTACATTTTGATACGTGTTCTAAATTGAAGCGTTTGTATGTTGACTTTATATGTGTCCATGTCACCTATATTGTGATGAATTATATCAAAACGGGTCGCGTATAATCAATATTGAATTGAATAACAAAATTATAATCTCTCACTTAATTGGTTTGAATGGTAAAAACTGTAATCATATTTGTTTTTTTGTTAATTTGTGAACTTTAAGTACAGAACCCTTCGCATGCGAATCCAACTCACACTAGATCAGCTTTTATCAGTGCACCCTTTTTATTTACCTCATTTCTTGGGGTTGCATTGGATTATCTTAGTTAAGGCAATAAGGCGAAGTTTGCTTATTATGAAGAGGAAAAACAAACAAAGGGAAATGGAAGTACAAAATCAAATGAAACTGCTCAAAAGCAAATGAATCGGATCTAAGGGGCAATCTACATAAGTCGAAAGGCGAGTTAGGGTCCGTTCATACCCTCGTGTCAGTAGGTCTCACTGAAGTAGTACCGACTGAAGAAAAGACGACACGTTGGCACTTACGCCCGTTAGTGATAATATAATCAATCTTAATCATTTTTTGTGTACCACAATTCGAAATTTGACAATTTACGTAACCATCAATTGATATTCTGAATTTTGGTGGATAAAAAAATGTTAAGATTATAACTAAGGGACATTAGGCGATATAAGTAGCAATGCTTCTGTTATTAATTTCAGTTAGAATCTGAATTTATTGTTTTATTTTCAACTGGAGGCAAAAGGAATTATCAACTTCATATCACAACAAGCAGATTTTAAGAGTTGTTACTGAATCACTAAACAAGGGTGTAATTGTTTATTATTCCTTCAATTTGACATGAGTGAGATTGGGGATATTATTACGACCTGTGCTAGAGTGCGAACGTACCCTGCACAATCAACCGCGGAATTTCTCTTATTTGTTTCAAGCTGATTGCACGCTGGTTCTGTTACGTTTCCAATGGTAAACAAGCTAAAATTACGGAAAACATAAATAAACTACAACAGCTGGATACGATTTTCCTTTTATAAACCTGATATATATTTCGGCATATATCATACAAATGATTAATGAGTTCAATTGCGTTACGCTAAAATACACTCAAAGAGATTTCAATAGAATCATACCCTAATTGACAACAATAGTTGAATGATTTAATAACGAAATTTTACTAATTATTCGTGCTGTTTAGTCATGTAAAATATCATCGGTATTAAATAAAGAACACCTGAAAGTAATAATACTGTTTATTAATATTACTTTACTTACTTACTGTTTATTAATATTAATTATACTGTAATAATATTAACTATATCTTTTTACAGTACTAAATAATGGTATATATGAAACAATGGAAGTGCTTCTACATAGTCATCTGTAGTAAAATGCTCTTAAATATGAGAAACTCCAAGTTATTATGTAAAAGCATTTAAAATCAGTGAGCGCAAGAATCGAGCCCGAAGACCTTGTCTTTCAAGATGATACTTCGCAAGCGAATGATTGCTTATTCAGACCAAAAAATGAAGACATCGACTCGCGGAATATTACATAAAAATGCAACGTGCGCTGTTCTATGAAACAAAATTCTATGTAATGTCGAATAATACATTTATTTCTTAGCCAACAACAACAACGTAGTGTGAAATTATGTAATGTGCTTTGTTATCAAGTATTTAATTACTAACAAAAACATAACATAATTACTTCATCTGAAATTCCACTACGTACTGAATTAATCTTACAGAAGTGCGCGAAATTTGGTATGCTTTAATACTTGCTCGAGATGCTATGTCTAGCTTTATGGGTCTGGGCTTACTTAGAATTTCTCGCGCGCTTAGAACCAACACTTTTTGTATCACGAAACGTCGTATTTAATCTTTACAAAGGAAATTGTGTTTTGTTTGAACAGTCAATATTTGCCGATTTCTCCGCGCCATCCTCCCTTCCTTCGATACTAAACTGTCAGCGAGTAAACCCTTACTGATTCTACGTGGAATTCCCGAGGGAGTTGAAATTCGTAATACCAGTCGATATTATGGGAAGTTATAAAGCTACATATACGTAACAGCGAAGTAATGATGTAGGTACAAATTAAAGCAATATGAAAGTGACATCGAGTAATAGCAGTTTAGGCGCTGCTCTGTTCACTTATCCGAGTATAACACACAAGAGGCGTTCTAATATACGCCGCAGGGATAGCAACACAGCTGCGGCTGATCACAGCTAAGACCTACACGGAGTTGATTACTAACGTTGAAGTGTTGTCGTAATTACTGGGAATTGACAACGTTTAATTAAGTGGACTGCATGCTCGTTTGCTATTGCTATCTAATTGAAAATTAAGCTTATGTTAAGGGCTTTCAATTATGACCTGTGTTCACTTAACATCCGATGAACTGCATTACTCGGATATTAGGCATACTCGTATATTCAGGTACTTGATCGTATTTGCCTGACTGTTCCGAGAAGCGCTATTTCACGTAATTTCTCGCACATTGGACGCGGAGCTCACACTTCGCTGGCCTCGTACCGAATCAAGCGAGATTACACGCTTGGAATTAAAAATATTTTCAATCTTTTGCGTATTACAGTTAATTATTTACTTCCCATGTGACACTAAATAATAATGTGTTGACGAATGTCAAATATCGTCCTTTACTCTTATCGTATACGTATATGGAAGATAGTGGAGCACAGTCATTACGTTCGAGTGTAGATTAAAATATTAATCGTGGCTATGAAGCGATGTCAGTCAATTCTTAATGGATCCGCGCTGACAGTGATAAATGCTGATGGGGACTTATCTTCAGTCTCTCCGATCATCACACGCATTAATTCTAACATTTTAAATCTTGCGTAACTCGGCTATCTCTTATTTGGTTAAAGATGTTCTAGAAAAATGATGTCAAGCGTATAAAATGTGTTGTAATCATAAAAATGCCTTACTAAAATCTTTAAAATGTACGAGTATTAACAATATTTAGAATGACGCAAAGGTTATGAGGTAAAAATTATGGAATGGGAAATAATTACAAAATCCCGTATTAATATAATATGTATTTAAATGCCGTATTTTCATACATCAGGTTTAAAATGCGTCATTACGGGTAATATCTACCGGAATATGGAATTATTAGCATTAAGTTTAAATAATTCAGAAAGCGGGCAGACATGCGGTGTGCGGTGTGCGGTGTGCGCGCCGACCACTGTCGCAATCACCGGCCGCCACCGCGGACCACCGCTGCACGCAGCTAACGATCCCTCCTGCTACAAACATTAATTCATACGTACATACTGCTTACTTATCTGTGAGCTGTGACCATTTTACCCATCATCACCATCTGATATTTTTTTAGAAAAAATCTAGGCAGTTTGTAGTAATAATGTATCAAGTAGGGAGTTACCTAATTTGATGGATCTTTGAATGACGGAGGGATATTTTTGCCTTCGTTGGGGACAGCGGCACAGGCGGCCAGGAGCGTGACCGTCCCGCCAAAGCGGAGTGTACGGTTGAATTATGCAAACCTACATATTGTTACGTATCTGAAACGTTGTTTTACAGAAGGTATGGTTTTAGTATTTATATGCTGATTTTCACGTAGAAGTGTAATAAATAATTCATGCGTTTACCCTTTTCGCTTATCAGAATTGCGGAAATACATTAATACAGAGAAAAAAAACCGAAATAATATGGGATTATCGGTTTATGGGCGAATTCTCATGTATTTTTCAGATACGTGTGAATAACAAATTGGTATAAATAAATAATGAACACATTATGCTGCTAGAGTGTGCCATGGCCGTACAAAAAGATAAACTTATAAAACCGAAATTTCATAACTCATCATGAAAATGTCTATCAGAAGGAATTCAGAACCTTCGGCTTGCTAGATAGTTATGGTGACCGCTGAACCACGCGGATTAAGACACTGCAGGTTAAACCTGATTGAAAAGTCACTGAAAGTTTTCAAAACTCACTCATTATACATCATTTTTCAGTATTATAACGTGAGTTTACCGGGATTGTCCGCCCGGCGAGCGCCGTGTGGCCGTGATCTCTCGTGCACGGCTCCGGGTATCTCACGATATTGTATGTAATCTCTCCGCTCTCTGTTGAATTCAGTGTTTAATAAAGTTCTTTACAATATTTCTGAGATTTAAGAGTAAATGATTTACTTCGGTATTATAAAAAAAGCTGTTCATGCACACAAATAAATAGGATCAAATCATAAGAATTCCGTTTTTTCCCCTTTTTTGTACTCGTATATACTTTTTGTATAACTTAGAAGTAGTAGACGAGCATGCAGTCCACCTGATAGTAAGTGGCTACTGCTGCCCATGGACGTCTGTAATCAAACTCAGATAAAGTTAGATAACTACGTGAGGTCGCCCACAGATGCTCCACTAGCTGAGCTGGAACGCTTCGGAAAAATCTATCCCAATTACGTAAACAGAAACTATAAATTTATAGATCGATATAGAAAGTAAACATAATAAGTCCGTCTTATTTCTGGACAGTGGATATTCATCACATTCACTGTAGAGCGAAACGACAGAAATTCAATGTCTAAAGTCTCGAAGCAATAATATCTCATTAAACAACGAAGATTATGCCGTAACGATTCCTTTCGATGAATGCAGCTTCAAGATATCTGCCGGTGTCTCATCTTATTGCAAAACTTATCCAATCTTTTGAAACTTATTTAAGCTTTAAAGTTGAATTGCACTGGCACTGTGGGATGCAGTCAGCGGAAGGGATTGCTTACTGGAACTTTTCAAACTATTTTTATGATTATGTTACACAGAGGCGGTTTATTTTTACTTGTAAAAGATTTGTCCTCATCGATTGGCTGATTCTTCTTTGCAGAGCCTAAACTGCTGCAGATAGATGCATGAAAATTGGACGATAGGTATCTTTAATGACGATTTTTTGATAATCCACCACTAAGATTTTTTAAGGGTTAAAAGTTTGATAAACTCTACCAATTTTGCAATAAGCTCTATGAAACTTAGTGCTTGACTTTCTGGCTAGAAATAATGAAATACCTATTGTACTGTTTTGGTAAACCAACCCCCAAAAGTTTAGAAAGTGGTTTAAATTTTGTATAATATTTTATGACGACGCATATGAAGTTGCTGGCAAAAGCTAGTTAGATTATATTGTTGTCAGAAATGTATGGCTGTGTAGATGTGATTACCGAAATTTAATCATACAGCACACAGAAAAACTGGGTTATCATTGCAGCGTTCCGGCTCGAACCACATTCGTGATTGCATCGTCTCGCTCGTCACTTTCGGCGCTCCTTCATTGTTACGACGACGGCACGGCACGGTAACGGCACTATTGATGTAACATCTAAATAAAAGACACAAGACTATGTACTTTGCGTGCCTAAAAGTATTTTGCTTATCAAAAGTGAGAGCAAAGCTTTTATAGATAACAAATTGTACAGTTCGCTACGTAGTTTTTTTTAATTTATGAATCGAACAGCACCAAATTTCAGTTCGCTAGTTTCACTCATCGCGTGATTTAATTAACGTTAATGATTTATCTATCTATCGTTTATAAGATCTTAAAATCTTATTTCGATTATTTATCTCCCTTGTGAGGTCGTAGTAGGTGAAGAAAACAAGCACCCTTGGTTTCATAGTGGTATACGGACTATTTATTCAAGTTGATGTTTTTGACACTGATAGAAATTCTAACAATATCGGTACTATTCCGTGCCGTTCTCGTCCCAATAAAGAAGCGCCCAATGTCTGAGCTGGTTTCAGGAGAATACTCCTCCCAGAGTGCAGAGGAATTAGTGTCAATCTTAGATCCCGGGTCTCCAGTCGCTTAGCTTTATTCCGACGCATTCCGAACGGAATTGCTTCCAGTCGAAGTGACGTTTCGATGCTGCTGAAGATATGAGAAAAGATTTGCAAAAGGTTTGTGTAGGGAAATGCGAATGAACCCTTTTAACATCAGTTTTTATAAAGGTCAAAATGTATTTATATTTAGGAAGAACATATTAAAATGAATATTAGACAATTAAGAAATACGTTTTTTTAGGTGAATGGCACTTACTCTTTGTAAATGGATTCATATTAATGCTATAAGATAGTAGCAACTGGGTAATGTATTCGAGGCCCACAATTCTACACATTTTTTTTAAATATAAGTGTACATGATGTGATGTGGATATGAAATCCTAACAAGATAAGGTTAAATTTATTCTGGCGTGTGAATTGTTAATTCAGCGCGTCGACAAACGGGCGTTTATAACATTGTTACCGAGTGCCGCGAGCGCGTGGCGGAGTTCCTCCTAACCTCACCTGAGCATATTAATGTTAGTCCACAATATAGTCGGTGTTTATGTTTTAATAAACTCTTTAATATTGACACCTATTATTTCTACTCGACTGCAGATGGTTATGTTTTTGAGTGATTATATCTAATTCTTTGGCACGCCCTACAACACAATGGGCTTAACGGATTTAAACATAAATATTATGACTAGTGGTTAAATTTGTCTAAATAGTGAGTGATAGACTTCAGTACTACTCTTGTCTTTTTTCAGTTTATTATTATTTTTAAGTCATTTTGTTTTACAAACATCAATAGTTATTAGAAAAGTTGGAAAATTTCAAAGTTTTTTATCTTTGTTATGTAATAAACGAGCGTACACAAATTACAGGAACGTTTAATGTTGTTATAGGGCAGATATAGCTTACAGTAATATAGATACACAATATTTAACACGAATTCATTATCTGAGTGGGATGTAGTATTTAGTGTAACACGATAGTGAAGGTTCCGGCGGTGTGAATTGCCATTTCTCGCTTCGGAGTCCGGCTTGTCCGGGATTTGTCGTTTATCTTCATTATTGCGCTCAATGTACCAGTCCGGAAGTAATTTGTATTCAGAATCCCTGCACACATCGAAGGGTACACATTTACAAAGGGTTGCTTTACATAACACTATTTGCCAAAAGATTATGTAGCGATTAGGCCTATGTGGCTAGAGTAAACATTTAGTTTTATTTACTAACGAACCGCGCCTGCGACTCCGTTCGCGTGGATTTACACCGGTAAACTAAAATTCTCACCGGTAAACTAATAGGTACTATGAATATATTGTTAATGCATTAAATTCGATTTCGTAGTTTAGGTTTTATGCTTTTTAAAACACACAAACAAACCCATAAAATTCTAAAAATGATAGAAATGTCTGTTATTAATTCTCAATTCACTTAACTTTTCTTGCAAACAGTCAATGTACAAACATGCGAAGCTATTTTGAAAAGTAACTATAAATATCTTCGTCTTAGTATTTCGTCCGTCATATCTAATCACTCTTATTTCCTTGACATTTATATGAAAGTCTGTCAAAATCGAACCATTCGGTTCTAAGAATAGACTATACAAACATTCAGATAGATAGATCAAAGGGGAAGTACAAAGTTATTTTGAAATCACCGAGAATCAATTTAATTTCGTTCACATCTACGGAACAGATGACATTATGTCGAAGAAAGAGAATTTTCTTTAGATTCAAAATTATTAAACGTATTATAACGTTCTCTTGGAGTACAGTATTAGAATTTACAATTCTAACGGATCATGCAGATAGATGCAGTGCCTCTAACGAACTAGAACAATAATAGGATTAGAGGCATTAGACCCAACGATACGCTAGAGGAGAGATTCCATTGACGGGAAACTTTGATGAATAATATTACTTATTTTCAACAATTTATTATAAAAAATAGAATTATGTGATGAGACATTATTAATGAAATATCGATATGGGGATGAAAGGTGTGTCTACCACAGCTAATCACCAATTCGACTTTAAACAGTTTTACTAGTCTGTCGAGAGGCCATTCTGACAATGTTGGATTGAATAAGAGGTAGATAATATAATGTTACGGTTGTCTATTTCGAATAAAACGTTAAAATATCGTACCCAGATGAAAAGGTCGTTACCAAAAGCCTAAAAGATAGATCTTTCTAGCTTCTATCTAATCATTTTCTTGTTGATTGCCAAAAATTGTATGAAAACTTTTTCTATCTGAAATTTATTTGGAGGCAAAAGATTATCTTGGAAAGTATCCCAAAGGCATAAGAACCATAGATAAGAGAAATTCACAGTAAATCAACCGCGTTGAAAATGTAAATGGACAGATAAAATGTTAAGCATTATTCATTTTGGTTCTTTTCATTAATCATCTTTCATTAATTTTCTATTTAATAATTTAAAGGATAGTATTGATTGTATGTAATGCAGAAATCGGTTATAGATCCAAAACTTATCTTGAAGACTAAGTGAGAGCTATATGTCTCGTTCTTATCCCTGGAATCCATGAAGATACAACAATAATATGCTTAATTTTGTAATATAGAAAAGTAAAAACAAAACCAAATTTTACCTTGGTTTGATCGTTTTTTTTTCATTGTACCACAAAATTCATATTATTTATAGGCATCAACATGTTTTATATGTGATTCCATATCAGACTTAGATTTTTTTAGGTTATCAAAAACAAACTTTCCTGATTCACGCTTAATTTTAGAGTCTGTCATAACAGCGAGGCGTAAACAAGGCGAGTGTCGAGCAAATAGGGTTATCTGCTGGATTTTGTTCACGGGTTCTAGTCATTTTTCTTTTGTTACATGAAAATGAGCAAATTCTTCGGACCGAGCACAATGATAGGTACTTCTACTATATTAAAATATTAAGTATAGTTTTAGTACATTGTGTTTACTTAAAATAACAAAGTCTAATGACACAGTATAGATAACACGTTGTTCTATTTATTCGTAAATTTTTCGACTAGGAGTGTAGTCTACTCGATAGACTAAAAGTATAGTCTACTAAAATAAATTCTACCATAGGACTTTATCTCTATAAGCATTATGTAGAATGACGATATTTGGTAGGAAAACATTGGACTAATAGATTTTTACTAACGAGCTCTAGTCGCAGCAATATATGTGACTGTTTAATTCTGCAGGGCTTACACGATGACTTAAAATCATTTAGATTACAATAAAGCCTACTTAATATTTTGGCAGTACAGAGCAGAGTGTTACGCTAATAGGTTTATCCGGGCTCGGCGGCTGTTCAAACTTGATCTCTCCTGCTACGGAAAATTTATGAGTGGGATTTTGGAGCTTTACTGTTTATTTTTACAACGCAAAACAAGATAATATGGATATTGTATTTTGTGGTTTAATATTCTTGTAATTTACGTGGTACTGCATTAGAATTGGAAATCATTGAACTGCTATATTTTTAACGATACTTAAATATTTCGTTCGCCATTATTTTTTGGAGATCCACTCTGATCCACAACTAAATTTATATTGATTAATTATCTGTTCTCTTCTTTAGTTCTACTTGATTTGCTTATTTATTGCTTGACGTATTTTTTATTTGTTTGGTGTAATATTGGTTGGTTTCTAGTTTTTGATTAAGTGCACAAATTTTACTCAAACATTTTCGTTAAACTTGCCTGCACAAGCATGTCGTACATTATCTTTATGGGCATGGGTTATACAATTGAAGGTCAGGACATTTATCTCAAGTAACAGTTGAGCTAAGCGTCCTGGAATCCGCTTATTCATTTCCGAATAAAGCCATTCCATTTGTTAGCAAAAGTTGCCGACTCGCCAATATTAAGCCGCTTGGTGGTTTTCGTTAGTTCGGAGACTGGACGCAATAAGAACTTAGTTGGCTAGAAAGGTTACTTTAGGATTTAATTTGCAATCAAAGTTCACAAAGAATTGGGTAAATACGTGACCTCCCTGATGAAGTTTGTTGTAAGTATATTAAGTTTGAAGTTTGAGTTCCCAACATTCATGTCATCAATCCCTTGTTGTCCCTCTGTTGGACACGGAAAAGCTCAGGATCTAAAGCTTATATATTTTGCGAGTAAAAGTTTATTGAATGTATATATCGTCGATTACATTAGGATGAATTTTTAATATATCTAAATTGAATAGAAAGGAATTCTAAATACATTTCCTAAGTACATCCATAAGCAGTAAGTAGAGCATTAGGAGCCGAGCCGAGGTTCAAGCGCATTCCTCGAGTAATTATACACGTCTAACTTGTACATTACTGTATAATGTATATTACACATTCACCTTGTATATTACGACTGAGTGCGTACTCAGTATGCTCTTTACACTAGCACTTTTCGTGACATTTATAAACGGATTCTGTAAGCGAGTCTTGTGTCTAAGTGATAAACATTAATATAAGACTTTATTTTGTACTACTCACTGCAAGTAGTTTTCATGATAGTGAGTTTCACTATAATCACGATCATTGTAACTGGGCCGAATAATCGCTTATTTTGAGTATGGGTATCGATTTCGTAATACAATTGGTGTAGTCACTGGGCGATTTTCACTTTTTTAATACGCTTTTATTAGCTTCAGACGTATGTATGTTAGTATGTAACGGAATCTTTGAACATGATTTTAACCCCCTTCAAAACGTCGGATTAACTTGAAATTTGGCATACTTATTAAGGACCGATGACAATTCAATATTTTAAATTGTAAAAAAGCGTGGGGTGCATGGTGTCAATAGTTATAAATATTTTATTGATAGATATTGAGTAGAAGGATTATCATTTTGATAATATCTTAAAAAGCACCCCACGCTTTTTTTACAATAAAAAATATTTTTATCTTATTTACACTATTCTTAATTCAAATTTTAAAAAAAATATTTTCTATTTTTTAGTTGGATTTTCTATAAAAAGTGTATTTTTTTAGTTTTTTTAAACTATTATTTATTTTTCATTTTTTTTGATCGAATTTTTTATAAAAGCGTATTTTTTAGTTTTTTTTTAACTATTATTTATTTAGTTGGATTTTCTATAAAAAGTGTATTTTCTTAGTTTTTTTAAACTATTATTTATTTTTCATTTTTTGGTCGAATTTTTTATAAAAGCGTATTTTTTAGTTTTTTTTAACTATTATTTTTTATGAAAACGTAGCAAACGATGTAATATATAGACATCTCTAATATGGACAAAATAGTTGGATTGCTTTATAAGAGTCTCTTTCTAAGAGTCCCTTGCAACCTTTTAACGGGGATACAACAATGGGAACTATAAGGCAAACTTAGTAAATGCGTTTGTTACTTCTATTATGTTAAAAAGATTCTAAGTTTAGGTAACTGTGTTTCTCATTAAGGTCTCTTTGAAAACATTTAACCATTCTGGAACTCGTTCAGCGCGAAAGCAGTTAAATATGGTAATATGCTTTGTTGCGGCCACAGTTGCAGGCTAACTACATTTCTACTGACTATTTCAGTGTTTAAAAGTTTTTTGTTTTAATGTATTCGTAGATGAACTGTGTCCGTCATTTAATTTTGGGGATCGATATTTGCAAATTTTTAAACGTTAAATGTTTTAGGTGTCTAAAGTTATTATCATATTTTGTAACGTACCTAACATTGGCTTGGTATAGAAATTACTATAAATAAGTGACAAAGAGTGGTATTTTTATTTATGAATAGATTTTATAATGGTCGTACAATTATGCATTTGTTGTTATCTGCAAAATTATGCTTATAAACCATAATTTCTTTAATTGTATACAAAGTATAATACTATAACGTTTACCGTACTAGTAAACTAGCATACCGTACTAGTAAAGTAATCGCCCGGCAACATAGTTAAATGTGTTTTATGGAAGTTTTTACTCCCGGGAGAGTTTTATTAAAGTAACTCTGTACGTTTCGTTCAGTATTACGTGGAAATGTAAAACTCTTTGCGGTTAAACTACACTTGAACTACTACAGCGCTTTATTTCTCCCTAATGACCCTGTGAGGTATTAGGATACACGCATTTACAAAAGAGTCATATGTCAAGTTACTTTTAATCCAAAGTTATCTAATGTTCCAAAATAAAATACTCGTACCTTTCATAGGTTACTCTGAAAGCCACAATAGCTCGTTGGAAGCAACGGCAAAGTAAAGCTTTAGTACTAGTGCTTTCATTTTATACTAGTAGTACTCAGTGTCGACTGGTTATTTTGTAAGGAAAGCTTAGTGTACCATTAGTGTTAGAGACTACGCGCCCCCGCGCGGAATCGCTAAGAGTTGTTCATTTATAAAGTGTCTTCAACATCAGCGATGCTTTTCGAGGTATCTCTCTAGAGAACGTCTATGAAATTTCCTTTTGCACAAGTGGCGAGGACCGTAATTTATCATTAAAAGAAAGATATCTTGGATAATATGTCGTTATATACCTTTATAAAGAGCATTATTACAGTTGACTTTTCTCTGCAATATGTCTGTGATAAAGCGCTTATTAAATAAATAATTTTAAAACAAAAAACGCGACTGCTTAAAAATAATAACTTGAAAAGTGAAAAAAAAATTAACAAAAAAATAAAACCGACTTCTATGTCACTACAAAGTAAAAAATCATTCAAATAAATGTTGGTTTAGTACATATTCCTGAAGTCGGCGCTCTTACTGGACACGCTGTTTACGCCGTTATCCAACAAAATATATTGAGCGCAGATTTCAGAACTATTATTCAGAATTATTTTTTACTTTGTAGTGACATAGAAGTCGGTTTTATTTTTTTTGTTAAAAATTTTTTTTCGCTCTTTTTAGTGATGACATACTAAAGTCTATAATATAAAATTGTATAAACATGATCATGAATAAAGGTAAGGTCTGGATTGAACCCACCCGCTCGCAGGGCGCGGTAGCGCCCTGCTCGCTTAGTTTTGTATTATCTTATATGTTCCAACTTGACCTAACCAATTCAATACAAAACACTATAGGCGAGGCTATATGAAATACTATATTATTGGTTAGGTTAAGTTGGGATTGTCCCTGTAGTCTCGGGACTAGAATAGGGCTACGGTATCCCCTGCCTGTCGTATGAGGCGACTAAAAGGGGGCTTCTGGGGTTGCGGGCGGCAAGAGTGGGAGCTCGAACCGTCTAGCAAATAACCCCGGGAAGGACGACGGTGTGTGTGGCCGCATACCGTTGTAAACACTAGGTGTGTGGGAGGAGCGTAAACTGCTCCCCCAGGGAAGAGCCCGATTGGGGCATCGCGCTTGGAGGACTCCGGTTGTGTTCCATCGGAGATCCCGGAGTTCTCCACCAAGCGCCGAGGACGGCCAACCGGGGGGGTTTTAGTGCGGTAAAAATCCCACATAACCCGGCGTCGCTCCCACGTCGTCGGGTACCTTTTGAAGGTTTCCCCCTCGTAAACAAAAAAAAAAGGTTAGGTTGAGACAGAAAAGTAAATAAATCAAACTAAGTGGTAAGCTCTGCGAGTGAGTCAGGCCAATTCACCAAAAAAAACTACAACGTAAAAGTTAACCATATTTTATATTTGTAAGAAGTAATTGTTAAGTTACTATGACCTAGGCCAGCAGTGTCCCTGCATCATTAGGATTGAAAACTTGAAGGTCACATTTTATAATGTATGCGACTACAAAGTCTAGCTTTGATACTGTTTATAAATATCCGTAAGCATTGAATGTATAACTCATACGGTTTTGGGCGAGAAGCAACCTTGCTTTATCAGGGTTAAGATCTTGAAGGTCAAAATTTTCATCCTATGTGTCTGCTTACTGACGTTAATACATATATGAAACCCTAACGCTAACTCCTATGGTTTAGGTTGGAAGCACGCCAGCATCATCAATGAAAAGTTGAAGGTCATTTTTTTACATTACATTTATCTGCTTAGGAACTATGCTTAGGATGTGTGAAAGCACTAAATGGCTTATTCATGTAATTTAGGCTGGTGGTACCTCTGCATCATCAGTTCTAAGGAGTTGAAAGTCAAATTTTTCATCATATGTCTCTGTCTAACAACTTCATTACAACAAATATATATTCTATATACTTTACATGGGAGGCACCTCTGCATCATCAGGGTTGAAGATTCAAGGTCACATTTTCCATCATATGTATCTACTCAAGGATCTTATCAAATATTCGTAAGCTCCAAATGCCTTACTTCTGTGGTTGAGGCAGGAGGCACCTCTGCATTATCAGGGTTCGAGAGTTGAAGGTCGAATATTCCATCATATATCTCTGTCTATCAACCTTATTAAATATTCGTAAGCTCCAAATGCCTATCTTGTATCGTTGAGGCAGGAGGCACCTCTGCATTATCAGGGTTGAGAAGTTGAAAGTCGAATATTCCATCATACATCTCTGTCTATCAACCTTATTACATATTCGTAAGCTCCAAATACCTATCTTGTATCGTTGAGGCAGGAGGCACCTCTGTATTATCAGGGTTGAGGAGTTGAAGGTCGATTCTTCCATCATATATCTCTGCTTATCAACCTTATTAAATATTCGTAAGCTCCAAATGCCTAACTTGTATGGTTGAGGCAAGAGGCACCTCTGCATTATCAGGGTTGAAGAGTTGAAGGTCACATTTTCCATCATATCATGTTAATCTAGATATTCAATGTTCATTTTAAGTTTCGTGAGGATTAAATGGCCAGGAGGTAAGATATCATAAAATATGTAAAAAAACAGGGGTAGTGATAATGAGTTCCACCCCATAACTCAAAGTTGTGATCATCAGACCATACCCATGTCAAGGTAGAAAAGTACCGTAATGAAACACCCTTTCATATGAAAAAAAGAAAATTCAAAATGGTTAAGAAATACTCGAGTTCATCAAATTTAAAAGAAATCAGGTATTTCCAATTTTCCGGGAAAACTGGCGGAAATTTTCAAATTTCCTGGAAATGGGACCCCCTGTGAAACTAGCCGCACACAATGGCGGTTGAATCATGTCGATCGGTCGCGGCATCGCGAAAAAATCGCTGGACATACATTATATATATATATAGATAGAGATATAATATATATATATATATATATATATATATATATATATATATATATATATATATATATATATATATATATATATATATATTATATATATATATATAATATATATACGCGACGAATAGATAACCTCTCTTCCTTTGGGAAGTCGGTTAAAAATCAAATACTACATCAACAGACCCAAAATAGATACCTAAATTATTCTTTCAGAGAGTTGCCTGACGATGTTGGAAATTAGATCTCTCGTATCAATATGATGATGGCTAAGTACTAAGTAATCTTGGCCGTAATTTCAGACCATTAAATTTTCCATACATTTTGAGTACTAGGCTGGCAGCAAGGGTAGGCGGTGCGCACGCTCGCCTGTATCAGGCAGATAACACACGCCACTGGTTCCACTTGCTCAGACCACTTGTGTTTATCTGCTACCCATAAATTTTTATCGCCTCACTCGTTTTGGTTCACAATTGAATGCGGCGCTAAAGTGAAATTCTTTGGTGCATTTTTATTTATTTAAAGGTCATTTTATTTTACCACGTTTTATAAAAATATGTGATTCATAGCGGGCACAAAATTTCATCTTAATTCCATGACTGTGTCATAATGAGGTCAAAATGAGGAGTTTAAGACGATAAGGACTTATCATCCTGGAAAAAGAGTCATAATTATCTGTGATGTCTTAATCCTTGCAGGGTATTTAAATAAAGTCTTTATTGAGATATTTATGTAAAACTTATTTAAAATTGTCCTAGCGAAGTTTAGCGCAGCATTGAAAAGATTTTCCAAAAAGAGGCAAAAAAAGTGCGGAAAGACTACTGCGAACTATTGTGGCACTTTTCACGACTTCTATGTCGGTTAAGTTTTCGCTTTTCCTTTAGTTTACTCTTTGCGAGTCTCTTGGGTCGACGGACCGTATATAGATTGAGAAACAAATCTCTCGATATCAAATATACGTTTTGAACATGTTGAACACATTGCCCTAATGTTTTACCAATGAAAGAAAACAACAAATATTAAGTTATATTTAGCCCCCATTTATTGAGTACTCTTCAAAGAACTAAAGAAGTAGAGAAATCTTAAGAAATACAACAAGAAGCACTAAGCTTAGCGTTCATAAATTCCACACAATATTGCTTACAATGTTTTCTTATAGCGTCGTATGCACTACGCGTAATCTCGAGGGCGAAAACCGGGCTGATAAAAGTCGATGATATAAATAGCTGATGTACAAATTAACTTGGTGATTTGTCGAAGTAAATTGAACTTATGTTGCTACATTAGCGAGCTTACGGGTCCTTAAATACGAGGAAATGTCGCTCGCTTCCCTCAAACCTTCCGGATAAGATAAACTATGTGGTAGGTATCAGGGCCATACGTAAAGAGAAGTATATTCATATGATTAAGGCCTAGAACAAATCTAACAGAAGTTTATCGCGATTAATTTATCTGATGGAACATTTAAGATTTAATAACGAGATGAAAATAATCAAATTAAGATACATTTAACGAAGAAAATTATTTACGGAATTATTTTTAGCTTTTATTTCATAATACTACCTCATAACTGTCATACAGGTTATCCTAGTACGGACTCCAGACTCTCACAAAGCATTAATGTAATGTAGAACTTAAGGTTTTGTATTGTAACCTAGAACCTAAGCTTTGTGAAGAGATAAATAAAGATAAAGGATAACTAGTGCTAACTATCCTGAAGACGATTTCTAAGCACTAAGTTGAAATACTTTTTGAAATTAATTACTATTATTATACTAGAGAGCACATGTCGCTCTATAGGCACTACGGAGCGTTCAAAATACAGAAATAAATATCGATTTATTTGTAATGCAAGCTTAAATGTAGGTACTGGGATGAAACATAGCTGGGTATTCTTAATTCTTGAAATGTTTTGTCTTTCAAAGGTGACAAAAGCATTGTTCTCAGAAAATATCTGAAAGCAGCGAGACATAAAGAGACGCAACTTATTGCCAGCTCCGCTCCATTTACCTCTTAACACGGAAATATATACAAAGAAAATTGGAGTGTTTGTTTGTGGAACGAACATGTTTGGTATGATTTCGTGCTTATTTAAATTTATAATTTGTTGGCCCGTTATGAGACAAAAACGTTTTCTACCATAAATGTGTAAATGTCGTCGAAAATAACTGCGGCTAAAATATTTTAGAAAAGAGTACAAAAAGATAGTGAAATATAGTGCTAGGAATTGCCCTAAGACGCCTAAATGTAGGGATATTATTAGTCGTGAGGAAAAATAACTTGAATGTATGTAGTGCTACGCCTGTAGGATACAATTTATATGTGTAATACGGTACATTATGTTCCGTAAGGAGCAGGTTAATCGTGCAAGTTTCTTTACGGCACTTTTCAATCGTTCGCGTCCATTTAACTTTACCGGTACCTGCACTCGGGCACTCGCGTACTCGGGCACTCGGGCTTTCGGGCCACATCGGAACTTGAGTAAACCTTTTATTTAACACACACACACACAGATTTTACGTCCGCGAGTGGTCACCGGGGAAAGATAAATGTACGGGGAAATGGAGTTTATGTTTCGAGAGTAGGCTGGTTCATTCGGTAGTTGCTCTATACTGATGTGAGTTGTTTGTGCGCAAATGGTCACTCCGTCCCATTCGATGTTTCTTTTCAAATAAATAAATTTGAAGTGTATTTTGTGTATTACACAAGCAAATGAGCAGGATATTAGGTAGAAAATGCTATCCTGACATGTAATAATAACTCTAACATACGATTAAAGTCCTAACGTCGGCTACAGATTGGCTTAGTTAGAACGCCTTATATCTCCCGTACCATTCCATTAGCAGCATCTTGTCGTTAGTGACCGCCGGCGACGCCTTTTCTTAGTGTGTGTCGCTCATATTTTAGGGCCCTTATACCATAGATTTATAATTGAATTTAAATAGAATATCGGCAAACTCTCAATAGAATATTTGGGAACACTCCTTGTCCATAAATATTTAATAAAATATCTCGAGTATCATACACGCGACCATATCAGCTCGTTATCCATACAGGAATGTCACCAGATGCGCCGTACACATACAATAGTCGGCGCCAGTGCGGCGCTCGTCGATGGGGAATACATTCTTTACGGGGAAAATGGATTCCGAGTCACATCGGAATGCCAAGATTTACTTATCCCATGTCTTATTGTATGGTTTGAGTAAACAAGTCGTTTATAGGGGTCATACGAATCTATTGAAGTACCTACCTACCTAAATGGCAGAGACCCGAGAGATATGCGATCATTGACTTATTGAAGTCATTTGAAGTTCGTTTTACCTTGGGAGCAATATTAACTTTATTTATCGCTCTTCGAAAAAATTACCCTCATTTTCTCTTACCTCAGGGGATTGTTTACATACCCTGCCATTATTCTAATGACCAGGTGTATCCATTATAATAAATATGAGGTCTTCGTACATCATTTAAATAGTTTTATTAGTATTCCTATTTTATTAACCGACTTCAAAAAGGAGGTGGTTATCAATTCGGCCGGTATCTTTTTTTTATGTATGTACACGAATTACTCCGCCGTTAGTGAACCGATTTAAATAATTCTTTTTTTATTGTGTAGAGACGAGCTGGAAGTTGGTCCCATTTAAATATGGTTAGGATCTATCGATGGGTTCTGGAGAAAATGAGGGGAACTCCTCCACCCATGTAAATATAACAGCCATAACTTCGCCGTTTATGAACCTATTTTAATGCCTTTAATTTCGTGTGTGGACAATTGTTACAAGTTGGTCCCATTTAATTATGATGAGGATCAGAGTGGGTTCTGCAGACAAAATATGTAACTCCTCAACCGATGGGTATAATTGAGTTTTGTTTGAAGATATTTGGTGTAGGTTCTAATGAAATTGCAAAACCAGTTTATCATTGACTATTTAAGGGTCTGAAAATGTGGATCGGAGACAAAATATGTAACTCCTCAACCGATGGGAATAATTGAGTTGTGTTTGAAGATATTTGGTGTAGGTTCTAATGAAATTACAAAGCCAGTTCATCATTGACTATTTAAGGGTCTGATAATGTGGCTCGGAGACAAAATATGTAACTCCTCAACCGATGGGAATAATTGAGTTGTGTTTGAAGATATTTGGTATAGGTTCTAATGAAATTGCGAAGCCAGTTCATCATTGACTATTTAAGGGTCTGATAATGTGGCTCGGAGACAAAATATGTAACTCCTCAACCGATGGGAATAATTGAGTTGTGTTTGAAGATATTTGGTGTAGGTTCTAATGAAATTGCAAAGCCAGTTCATCATTGACTATTTAAGGGTCTGATAATGTGGCTCGGAGACAAAATATGTAACTCCCCAACCGATGGGAATAATTGAGTTGTGTTCGATGATATTTGGTGTAGGTTCTAATGAAATTGCAAAGCCAGTTCATCATTGACTATTTAAGAGTCTGATAATGTGGCTCGGAGACAAAATATATACCTCCTCAACCGATGGGAATAATTGAGTTGTGTTTGAAGATATTTGGTGTAGGTTCTAATGAAATTGCAAAGCCAGTTCATCATTGACTATTTAGTTAGGTTAGGTTGGAACATATAAGACAATATGAAACTAAGCGAGCGGGCTAATGTAAATTCAGACCTTACCTTAATTCATGATCACGTTTATACAATTTTATATTGTATTAATATAAATGTTATTATGTAATCACTAAAAAGGGTAAAAAAAAATTTTTAATAAAAAATAAAAATCAATCTTAAAAAAGTGAATTTATTAATTAAAAGGATGACTAACGAGTACGGTTCGACACTGAAGTAACGCCGCCACACCTATTTCTGACTAAAACAACAGTGTAACGTATTGATTGTAGTCGCAGTTACGTTAAGAAAATAATTTTCATAATTACTATCCCTTCCATAAACTCTTAAATATAGCGCCCTACAAAGCCTAAGATTTGCACATTTCTCTAATAATAATTTCGACTGTCACGGAGGATTCAGACAAAGCATACAAAGCTGGTGAGCCTTTAATCTATTGTTAACAGCGATACGACAGACGACCTTGTTTATAAATTGAGATAGATATGTTGCTTTATATGTAGAGTGTGTTATGTCTTACGTCCGTTATTAATATTCACTTTATCCAAAATTTTACTGACTAAAGATCGAAATTTGAAACAAATGCATTTTGACAAGTCTTTAAATCTTGATTTTGGTAAGAAAACAATAAACGATCTATCCGTTTATTAATAACTTTCGTTTATTACTCACTATCAACAAGTAAATAGCTAAACTTTTAACAATATTAAAACCATTATGTTAACTTTTAAAGCAATTTTACCTGTAGCGCTGTGTTACGAAATACTGTTCGTTATTCGACCTTCCCACAGAACTGAATAAAACAAACTTTGTTCCGGAAGTAACTTTAACATTTCATAACTTTATTTTCATGATTCAAATACGGTTAGAAGTTTTACGTGTCATGGTTTTAAACAGAGGTGAGGAATACTGAGCGAGTGAATATTTTGCACTAATAATATAATAAATCCACTCGAAAATTAAAATATATTAAAAAGGCAATATTAATAAAAATAAAACACATAGTACCATACATAACCAAACAGAATTGGCTGTAGTCTTCTCTAGTAGCTTCTAGTATCTTCTGTAGTAGCTGTGTATTGCTGAATACAAGACTTATCCCCATAACCTGGTTCACCATACTTCACCGTTTGTATCATTACGAATTCGTGGATATTACGCGACACGTGAAATTACATAGAATTATCGAGTGTATTCCGATGCTATAATTACCCGATTCCGAAAACAACACAATAACAGAGAAATACAATAAACATATGAAAAGGATATAAAACTTTTCATTCAATTCGTATAACATGTATAATTCAAAAACCGCCTGCAAGACCTCGGTTAAGGCTCAAATTTCTGTATGACAGATTGGTGTGAAGATCGCGCTCTAGGTGCATTGTTTCACATTGCGGCCCTGTACTAAAATTCACGAATTCAGTTCCCTCACTATGAAAGCGATCATTAAAACACTGAGCGATGCGGTCCGCTATTGTTTGCTGACAGTTCCATCGTCATCAATAATGGAACGATGACATAAACCTCTCTGAAGCGTTTTTTCGAAATGTTGGTGAGTGACGGGTGTGTCAATACGAGGACAAATGTTTGTTGGCAGCGGGTGTCGGGAGTATAGAAATGTATGTTTTATGTATGTGCTTGATAGCTGAAGCCTTTGATTTTCTTATGTGGGTTGTTTTTGTGCCATTTTAACGCAGTGTAAAGCTGTTTGTTATTGTGAAGTATGTGCCTCGTTTAAAAACAATTCTAATTGGCGTTTGATTTTATTGATTGTTTTAATTTTTGCTTGCTTGTATTGAAGTAGTGGTTTTTGCTTTACTGCTGTAAATTTTGTTGTTCGATCAGACAGATTTATATAGGTGGTAATGACTACTTACCATAATATAGAGTTAAAATATATTTAAATTATTTACTTGTAGTATTATTTTAATTAATTGTGTCGTGTCATTTTCATGATGTGTTATTTTTGTAAAAGGTGCCCATTTATATAATCACTGGCACGCCAACAAGCTCTTGACGTTTGAGTTGTATTTTGCGCGGGAATAATAAAAGTTGTAAATTGGTCAAAGATATACGAGCAGTTTTATTCTATTAGTAGGATTATGTTTGCTTCTGTAAAGTATGTGACGTTTATAACACTAAAGGTGATAGCAAAATGTATCTTCTAATACATATATGAGTATGTACGTGAAATTTAGCTAGTCTCTAAGCAGTGTAAGTGCTCTTAAGCGACCAATTTAGCTGTTTGCCTAACTCCTTTTGAAGTGATCTCACCGGTATATTATCAGGTAAACTGTAAAGTGGCCCAGTATATCGTGGTTTCTACATCGCTATTAGGCCGTTTACAACTTATTGTTAGTTGTTAGAGTACCTTCTATAAGTCATAAAGCTGAATATAAATTATAATTATGAAGGCAAAATTTACATCAAACAAATTAAATATTTACTGAAAACCTGTAACTTTTTGATAGCAAGAATCCTTCTTATAGTATATTTTTTCATAATATTACATAATTATACAATCATTATAATATGTAACGCGGAAATATTACGCCCTCGATCTAAATCATAATACCCATAGATTTCTATTCTTGGTCCTCGGTGTTTGTGTACATAAGAACCTTATTTATGTGTGTCCGTAGCAAATACCACATTCAGGGTGTATAGAAAGTTATTGTATGAGTATAGAATATTAATTTGTACAAATCTTTCATAACGTTATGATATTTGATCTCGAATTGCTACAATATCAAAATTGAGGCTCGCCTTCTGGGAATCAAATTAAACGAGCGTAACGAATCAAGAGTACCATTGTAGAGAGGCATTACGTTTCATCGCTCCTTTATGGCACAACAAATGAGAAGCCGGGAAAGGATCAGGTTGTTGCCAATAAAAAAGGCTATACCGACGAATTACCGTACAAATGCTGTACTTCTTTTTATATCATACTTGCTTATAAGCGATTTTTTGGTGAAACTGCATTGTAGTTTCTCCAAAAAAATGTAGAATTGCTACATTTTTATACTGTGTAGGATGAGTCAACGCTTCTGGCCATATTGTCCTTCAAGTTTTATTGGTTCCTTTGTAATAATATGCATGACCATAAGATAAGTACAATCTTTTAAACAAAAAGCAACCACGCCACCTCAACCGAAATTAAATTACGGTACAAAAATCATGATAAAAATGTAAACTCTTACCTTTTTTAAGTCGTCTTAAACTAATTATCAGCCCCGCTCTTTCACTTAAGTGACAATAAATTTGTAAGATCCACTTACATGGTAAGCCTCCCGTATGCTGTACCTCTTTAAGAATATCAGTCAGCAAGACGCCTTAAGCTTCGAGATGGATCTCAAGGAAGTTGCAACGACGGCCTTAATTTTTTTTTTATAATACAGAGGTAGCAGAAGGGGATGCAGTCCACCTGATGGTAAGTGGCTCAAAATGCCCATGGACAGCTGTAATCAACCCCAGATAGGATTAGATATATACTATAGACTAAGCTGGAACGCCTCTGAAAGTATTCTCTCTTTTCCGTATTACTAGAAACAGCCCATGTATTTTAGAGCTGATTTGGATCTATGTCCCACCATTTATGGAAAGTTATTTTTGATAGCGCCTTCAGGGCCATCAAAATAAATGAGAAGTCTGAAAAGGGCGTGTTGTTGCCAATAAAAAGCCTGTACCGACGGTTTACCCTACGGCGGAGCTTGTGTCATCGTCTTTTATTGACATGCCTTATTCTTTTCTATACTAGTACTCTGCACTTGGCGGTCGCGTTTACTTCTAATATTGTTTAAACAATTTCTCCTCTACAATATCTTACAATTAAATAATTAATACAATTACTAATAATATTACTTATTGCTTCTATAAATGGTTTATTGGTGCTTCACAATACAATAGCGCTCATAATTATAATTACATAATGGCTTTGTTTAGTTGTATTTTGTTACATTTGTTGAATGTGCTACAAAATTACCTATAAATAAATCATTATGTTGCTTGCTTGCTAAACCTTGATTAAACTATTAACTATAAGATAGAAACATTTCAGGTAATATGAATAGACCTTGTTCAACCTGGTGTTGATTGGTTTCTACCACCCACGGACTACTGTTCGTTAAGGTTTTAACTACTAAAGTCGAAATAACGTCTTAGAAGCTGACATCTTTGATCTTCCTTTACTTAGATATGTTTAGTACCTACTTGGTATTGGTATGTCATAAACCAAAATATATGATATTGCTTGCAACAGACAGCCAGTCAAACCATGTTAACATTAGTGTACGTAGAGATTGCTCTTTTATCTGGGAACGAGCGGCCAATAAATATGCGTGGTCCGCTGATAAGCTGTCATCTCTGGAAAAACGAGGGCTCCGGCCACTGGGACTAGGCCACATTCACAGATGTATAAGTACATACAAAATGTAAATAATATTATTAATCTATTTATAATTTTTAATCAGACTGCGAAGGGAAATTATTTCGAGTATTTTACGTGCGTAGGTAGAAGTTGCATATTCTGTAATTTTAAGCAGTTGACTTTTAATTTTTAATATAATTTTCTAGTTAAGTCTGTGCTCAAAGTGACTTGTTATTAAGAAGTACTCGTATTATCAGGAATCCTAACTAATTGATCATCGTTCCATTGGTAAGGAAAAGAAGTATTCCTCTGTGCTCTGGTACGGACAGTTCTTCTATTCTCGTTATAAAGTTATATAATTACAATGAATACAAATATTTACGCGACACTTTGAACAAACGTAACATTAAAGATCTAAAATAGTTTATTGTTTGTCTCAGTTATATCTTTAAGTCACCCATCAGTTACACGTCGAACCTTCATCGTGATCAATTGAATCTGTCCCAAATCTAATATTATTAAGTTGACCTTCTGTTCATCTTATTTTGACTTTGTATCGGCGTAAATAAAAAGTGTCCATTAAGTTAAAGGCGTTATCTAGAAACTGGCCATCTGTGACGAGATTAAAGCCTTTATGAGGTTATATCACGTCGCTTGGCGTTATAAAGGAAAACTCTTCTAGAAACTTTACGAGGTAAAGGAATTTTACGAAATATCTTTCAGGTTTTTGAGATCGTATTAAAAACTTCGCTAGATTATCTTTAGATATCAATTCAGGATTTTTCGCAATACGCTTATTTAATCCTCCATTTTGTGACATACAAATTTATATAGCATACAGTTTTTATATCTTACGTAGAGCATAAGTATATAGCATATACCTAAGTATATAGTAGGTCCCTTCCCACATTTTTTGGAAGTTAAGAACTTTTTCATTAATGTCGTGACTTAAGGCAAGTACGTGAATTACAAGCGTGGCAAAATTGGTAGACAAGAGGTCATATTTCTTTCGTGTCCTCTTAAAATTGAAGAATAAAATTGTTTTAATTGTCAGTTTCGACATCTTATTGTATGAATGTAAATTGTAAGCGAAAGGCATTGTTAATAAGATAATTTAATAAAACATAGCAGAAATTGTGAGAAAATCTTTTAAAGGTTACACGAAAATCTTAGAATCACAGACTCCGAAAAAATAGTTAACATTAAAAGCAAGCGTCACGTATTCGTCCAAAGCAAATAGTGATTTGTATGAGTTTGGTGTTGACACCGGCATAACAACAACGCAGAATTTATATGAGAACGATGCTCTATTGACCTGACGCCTACATGAATAGTCTGCAAAAATAATATTCACTGAGAGAAATTGAATTACTCGTGCGTTTATTTAACGGAGTACGAAAGAATACGCCTTTTTTTATGATAATTTCAAAATGTCAAATGTCAGAAATATTTCTGGTGAAGTCGGAATATGACTGTTTTAAATGATATTATGAAAAATGATTTTGAACATATTTATCTTATACGTATTTACATATGTTTATAATTTAAGGCAGGATACGAATACCTTTAAAGAACACTCTTGTATATCTATATAGGACATAGGTAATTATAATTTATGAAAAATACAATAAAATAACTGAAACACTACTAAAAGAACTGTAATAATAATTTTAAAACTTATAGAGATACATAATATTACGTTAAGTGTAGCATTTATATCAACAGAAGGTAAGTTATCTTACGTTTCTAGATCTTTCGTAAATATGAAATCTTCCCCACAGGTACGACTAACCGTGTAATGTCGAAGGTAATTTTCCACCGCATTACCTCCTAAAAGATACATTCTCTGTTTGAAATGTGTCTCGCTGCGTTGATTTATTCATTACCAGATGAAGTCTATTCAGTGTAACACACTTGACCTTCAACATAAAAATTCGGCACAGACTCGTCCATCAACAGAAATGACAGTCGTTAGAAACAACGAGATTTCTCGTAAAGGGAGAATAAATAGAAATGGCAATACGGTTTATAATTAAATATTAAATTAATCGCAAATTAAACAAAAAAAAATCAATAAAACGGTACAGTAGACGTCTATGTTGTTCATAAAGACTGCAGCGGAATTTCTAAACTTATTTACGAAATGTAAGTATATATTGAAATGAAAATTTTCGGATATAATTAATATTTTAAATGTACCTACGGATTTTTATTAATACTCAAGTGTATTTGAATGTTGTAAACTAAATAGGTTTCGAAATAATATTTGCTCGTATATTTAATTATGGCAGCAAATATCAAAACGGATGTAAAATTCGCTAATGATGCTGTTAAAATAGTCGAATAAACTTTAGTCGAATTTTGGATATCCAAATTCAGGTTTCAATAAATTAAAATAGGAATTACTTAAAATTGATTTCTCCCAAAACAGCTCCCGAAGCGGTGGTAGCTAATTAGCTAACATTACGTAAATCTGTATTATTTTTAACCGACTTCAAAAAGGAGGTGGTTATCAATTCGGCCGGTATCTTTTTTTTTTATGAATGTACACGAATTACACCGCCGTTAGTGAACCGATTTTAATAATTCTTTTTTTATTGTGTAGAGACGAGCTGGAAGTTGGTCCCATTTAAATATGGTTAGGATCCATCGATGGGTTCTGGAGAAAATGAGGGGAACTCTTCCACCCATGTAAATATAACAGCCATAACTTCGCCGTTTATGAACCTATTTTAATGCCTTTAATTTTGTGTGTGGACAATTGCTACAAGTTGCAAAACCAGTTTATCATTGACTATTTAAGGGTATGATAATGTGGCTCGGAGTCAAAATATGTAACTCCTCAACCGATGGGAATAATTGATTTGTGTTTGAAGACATTTGGTGTAGGTTCTAATGAAATTACAAAGCCAGTTCATCATTGACTATTTAAGGGTCTGATAATGTGTCTTGGAGACAAAATATGTAACTCCTCAACCGATGGGAATAATTGAGTTGTGTTTGAAGATATTTGGTGTAGGTTCTAATGAAATTGCAAAGCCAGTTCATCATTGACTACTTAGTTAGGTTAGGTTGGAACATATAAGACAATATAAAACTAAGCGAGCAGGGCGCGGGAGCGCCCTGCAAGCGGGCGGTTCCAATCAATGTAAATTCAGACCTTCCTTAATTCATGATCACGTTTATACAATTTTATAATGTATTAATATAAATGTTATTATGTCATCACTAAAAAGGGTGAAAAAAAATGTTTAACAAAAAAAGTGTGTGTGTGTCAGCTACGACGCAGACGCACGATTGGAGTTTACTCCTTACGAACGATAATTATGATATATATTGAATAGAAAAAAAGGGTAAATGAACGCATCTGCTAAAATGATAAGAGAAACAAACATATATCTGTAATTATTCGGATTATTTATATTACTTCAAAAATAGAAATGGGTCGTAATAATTTAATATAAGTATTACAAAATATTATATAAATATAAAATATATTTAATCAATTGATTAAAAATAATAATAATAAAAACACTAAATAAAAGATCTAGCTGTTCGTATTTAAAATGTATATTATTTATAAATGTAAACGATAAGCTTACCAATTAACCGCATCCGTGTGTTTTTTGGATTCTTCTTCATTATCATCTAAATCAATTTCTTGCATATTTTCAAATATTTTTTCAACTTTAATCACTTGATGATTTGTTTAATAGTACATAAAAATACACGTATCAATGCATAGAAGTACAAGAAAACTTTAAAATGAAAACATTAAAACTTGATGGTTAGGTTGCTGTTTATGTACGTTGTATATAGATGTATATATGGGCGCATGGGTATAATAGCGCCATCTAGTGGCAAGTTTTATAAATTGTAAGTTTGCAAGTTTATCAATCTATGTATTTTGGTTCCAAATATTATAATGGTATCTTAATATAATTGTTTATATTAAAGTAAATTTTAATATAATATAATTATTTATATTTAAAACAATGTTAAACGTTTTATAACTTAAAACTTAATAATTATAATTTCTTTGCCATCTATAAAATATCCTTGTTGCAATTTACGGATGCAATTTATATGAGACTCAATAAACATGTTATTATATGTAATTTGGATTGTTTCTGAATGTTTTATAATTCTAGAATTCATTTAAAACGTATTGCTAATTTTATATAACTTATTTTGAACATAATTCATTAGCAATAATTCTGTAATAAATATTAAATAATACTGTTTTGATTTTGCCCGTTTATCGTTGATAGATGGTGCTGATCAATAATGCATCCATGTTTATAAGTTAAATTAATATATCAGTAACTTACAAAAGCCTCTTTATGTTAAAAACTTATTTTGCTAATATTATATCTTATTCAATTACTTACTGATTTTATATGTTACTCTTCTTTAAAAACGTTCATAAAAGATTGTTAATCATATTATGGCGCCAATGTTCATATTTTTCACAGTGTTTATAAATGATCAAACCTATAACTTAATTTATGCAAAAATGTAAACAAATTAGTTAATGACGTTTTAATGTTTTATATATTGCTAATTATTTTTATTGTTATAATTACTTTCATATGGGATTTGAACTTACTGTATTTTAAATTAATAAAAGCACTCTTGATTCATATTTTGGTTACCGTTACGCCTCAACTTTTCGTGTTACATTTGATTTTACTCCTCATAAAATTTCCGTACCGGGCCTTATAACTCAAATCGTTTCTTAAGGAGTAAACTCCAAAAATACAACCGATTTCTATGTCACTACAAAGTAAAAAATAATTGAAATAAATGTTGGTTTAATACATAATAATTATTTCTGATGTCGGCGCTCATATTAGACACGCTGTTTACATCGTTATCCAACGAAATATATAGAGAGCCGACTTCAGAAATATGTACTAAACCAACATTTATTTCGATTATTTTTTACTTTGTAGTGACATAGAAGTCGGTTGTATTTTTTGTTAATTTTTTTTTAATGAATGTAATGCAGATATTGCTTTGATCGTAAATGTAGTGTTTATTTTTTCGGACAACTTAGTTCATACTACTGAAGAGTGAAGGTATATTTGTAGTAAGAATGATCGTATTTATTCATTGATTTCAGGAAATAAAGGTCTGAAACTATACACTGGCATCTCTATTTACTCGTAGGTCGTTATTCCTGAGACAATCTCTTTGCGAATTTCTTTGATATTCAATGAGTTGGCTCGTTTTCCGAACAGCGTCTCGTGTGAGGAACGCTAACGACGTGGATTGGGGTGACGTGAGGTACAACTTTGAAATTGTCAACTAACTGTAGAGATTTTACCTTCGAAATATATATTTAAATATTTGTTTTTCTTCTAGTATTTCAGAACGTGAATAAGTAGGTAAAATAGAAAAAAATTAGAAGTATTTTTTCGTTATGAAACTGAAGTTATGAACTAAAATGTAGCTTGCTTGTAATATAGTGCCACTTATGATTATTTGTCATTACCCTATAATAAGTAGGGCTGGAGTCTTACATAAGGTCGCTACGGATGTTTTGTTATCCTTGATAATTAACTTGGTGCTCCCATAACCTTCACGATGTTATTATAAGGCAGAAATATGTGTGACGGTGCCGCCGCTCTAGTTGATCCACAAAATGTTTTACGGAAACAAGAATGCTACCTAAATTTTATAAGTGATGCATTGCTAGGTTTACAGAATAGGCAATTGCAAAACACGTAAATAAAAATTAAAACAGTATAGTAACTTTGTACATTATTTTTTAATAATTATATATTTTTGTAATTTACTACACGATCGGGTCCAAATGACGGCAGGGCAATTTAATTAATTTTATACTATGAAGATCATCTTTCTAATTAGCACTGAGTACCCTTTCCACCGACATCGGTAACCTAATATCTAATGTTATAAGCTTAAATTCAACAAAATAAGCACCCAACAACTTTTCCTAACTCGAGTAACTCAATCTGTACGGTAAAACAGTGAATTATCTCGCTGAAGTAAAGTGGAGTTGTTGTGTGTTACGCCACGTATTCGTTAAGTTCGCTGATGCTCCTAACTTAGTTTCGTGATGATAGCATGTGTTTTTGCGAAGTTTGAATAAACTTTAACTTAATTGCAGCAAAGCCATTTGCGGCGCGACTGCAATGACATTTGGTGCAATTATAATTATATCTTTAAATAAAACACTTTCCCAACATCTGGCTTATTAACAACATTTAGGAATTTAACAACAATGTTCTACGAGAATATAACTGCATTTTTGGTTGTTGCACTTATCTGACATAAATACGTAGCAGACGAGCATGTAGTCTACCTGATGGGCCCATAGATATCTGTACAATCACTGATAAGATCAGAGTCCTTCCTTTGGTTTGCTACAGATGCGCGGCTAATTCTATGAACGAAGTTGGTAGACCTTGTGTAGCAGCTATATTTTTTACTCGAATTTTGCAACAAAAGTTTTACTTTTATCATCAAAATTATGATAATGATCCTTTTGGCTTAACACAAAAAATCTTTTAATATAATACGCTAGGATCTTACCAAAAGGAAAATAGTGAGCTGAATAATAGAATAAAAATGCGTGTCGTAAGCCCAGAGCCCTTTGTTGTATAGTGGGTATTGTTCGCGACTTGGATCCGGTTTTATTTGTGTGGGGTGCGGCCAGTGTGGTCACTAAGTACTGTTTCGGGAAATAATAGTGTACAATAAAATTGCAACTCGTTGATTACTTGTAAAGTACAATGTGTACCGCACTAATTTAAATTTGACTTCAAACGCCAGTTGCTATTTTAGCAGTTATGAATATTTACTTATAAAACGATCTTAGGAGATTACGTTTATTTGTAAAATAGTACTTTACACAATTGATTTGCTACGGATACAAAGATATAAGTGTATAAACAGCCAAGCCCTATACTTCGAGTGAGAATCAAAACCAATATCATTTGGGCACAGTAATTTTACATCAGGGATCAAAATAAATTAAGAATGATTAGGGACGGGGGTTATTCAAAATTATATTAGCGGAAATATTTCGAAACGCGTGTAAGCGTCCATTTTCTTATTTCGCTCCCTAATACCCGCCTACGCCAGAAGCAGGAAAATTATTAAATATTTTTTTCCTTATCTTTACATATAATTAAATTGATATATCTATTATTTTGAAACAGTGCCGTAAAACTGCAGTATTGTATGCTAATATTATATGCATATTTACACCTTCTCTAAAATATAATGATTGTAATTTTTTTTTTTAACACGCTTTTATTAGCTTGGGTTGTATGTATGTATGTATGTATGTATGTATGTATGTATGTATGTATGTATGTATGTATGTATGTATGTATGTATGTATGTATGTATGTATGTATGTACGTAACAGTAACGGAATCTTTGAACCCGATTTCTATCCACTTTGAACGTTCAGTTTAATACAAAATTTTGAAGAATTATCAAAAACCGATGACAATACACGATTTTAATAATTTTGTACCATTGTCCTTATCAACATCCTCAGAATTAACGATTTTCGAGGCGAGATTGTTCAAGCGCCTTAGACAAAGTTCATCGCAAGTTACTAGATTGCAAATAATTATTGCTTTTTAGTTTCAATAAGGCGTAACTGTTACAGCGTTTTAGTTTAGAAAATAATAATGTTATTTCCCTATAACTCAAATGTACTGAAACATATCTATAATGCTCTCCTTTTTTATTTTTTTGTTTACGAGGGGGAAACCTTCAAAAGGTAGCCTGTGCTGTGGGAGCGGCACAGGGTTATGTGGGATTCTTACCACACTAAGCCCCCCCGGTGGCCGTCCTCGGCGCTGCGTAGAGGACTCCGGGATCTCCAGAGGAACGCAACCGGAGTCCTCTTAGCGCGTTGCCCCATCGGGCTCCGCCCAGGTGAGCGTGACGCTCGCCACACCGTCTGGTGTGCACAATGGTATGCGACCACACATACCGCCGTCCTTCCCGGGGTCGCTGTCCGGGCGGGTCGAGCTCCCACTCTCACCACCCGCAACCCCGGAAGCCCCTTTTAGTCGCCTCTTACGACAGGCAGGAGATACCGTAGCCCTATTCTGGTGCCGGAACTACAGGGACCCCGCGCCGGTGGGCGTTATGTACGCCCTCGGCGACTCCTCCGCCGAGCGGGTTCCCTAGCTCGTTCGGTGTCTTCCTTCGCGGACATAACTATGTCGCAAAAGGTGATCATGCCCTCCCAGGCTTCGCTGCGCTGAACCATCGCCCCAACAATGGCTGCTGGAGACAGGTCCGGTCCCACTTTTGACACGAGGATCCGACGCTGAGACTCCCACGCTGAGCAGTACTGCAGCGTGTGCTGTGCGGAATCCTTGTGGTGCCCGCAATGATGGTACTGGGCCGTCTCTTCCCTCTGTATCCTATTCAGATACTCATGTCCATGTACAGCCATGTCCGGTGAGTATCTGGGTCAACCGGAAGGTGACACAACCTTTGGCAATGAGCCAAGCCCGAAAGTTCGGTACGATAGCATCGACAACCCGTTGGCGTATGTTACGTGGTTCCAATAGCCGATCTCGCCAGCACCTCAGAGCGCGCCACCTGGCTTTCCTCCGAAGCACTTCGACCGTTTCTTCAGTGAAGGGTTCAGTCCTCTGACGGAGGACGCGGATCTTATTAAAGACCCGTGCATCCATATCCGCCAGAATGTCCAGGGGCGGAAACCGCCCCACGACGCTGACCGAGCCACGATTAAGCAGACGCAGGTCCAGCACGGACGCCCACTCGAGTGTTGCTCGACCCCTGACGCTGTCGCGCCTGTTTCCCCAGGCCCTCGAATGCGCGTTAGAATCGCCAAGTACGATCACTGGGCGGGGAAGACAGGAGCGTACACACCTTGCCAAACGGTCGAGGAATTCCTCGTATATCGCCAGACTACAATTGGGGGAAACATAACACCCCAAAACCGCGAGGGGACCCCACTCCACTGCGACTATGCCCCACTCGGAGTGAAGTTTGGAGCACGGAGGATCTCCTCAGCCACTTGTCCAGTACACAGCGACGGACTGCACGTCGTCTCCGACCCATCGCGGATGCTCCGGAACTGAATAGGGCTCCGCCACCACTGCCAAGGCAACCGAGCAGTCCACGAGGCGTTGCTGGAGCAAGTCCTGCGCCCCGCGGCAGTGGTTCAGGTTCCCCTGGAGGATCTTAAGTGACGGAGACCTATCCATCAAGAGTCCATCGCTTTCGCTGTTGGACAATGGGACGAAGCGCTTGGACGCGCAGGCCCATCTACCCGTGTTGAGTCGGCAGCCATGACCGCTGTCTCGCTCACTCCAATGCCCCGGCGCTTTCGCTTCGGAGGCGAACACCTCCTCCCACCGAGCCGATGGTCAGCTGGGCGACCAAGGTCAGCACACAGGGCGAATTTTACCCATTGTGCCCCGCATTGGCTCGCCTTATGTCCGGGCTCACCACATACGTAACACAATGCACTCCTGTCTTTGGTGCTCGTGCATTTTTGCCGTGCATGACCCATCTCAAGGCACCGGAAACATTGGAGCGACCTAGCAGGCAGCACCTCTACTCTCGCGGACACCCAGCCGACGAGGAGTCGCTTTGCCGCAGCCAGCTTGTGGATAGCTATAAGGGAACAGCGCACCCAGGCCGTCCCCAAAGCCGAAGGTCTTCTCCGGATCTCTCTGACCCTAACGTCACTGGCAATGCATCCGCAGGCCCCGGCGATTGCGTTGGCGACGTTTTGCTGGGTGACGGAGTCGTCCAGATCCATCACCCAGGCCTCCCCTTGCTTCGTGGGCCTGGCCACCCTGACGCCCATCTCCGCGACAGTCTCCTGTAACTTTCGTGCCAGGGCGTCGGCTTTCCCAGCACAATCCTCGCCGAAAATCTCCAGGAGAAGACCGCCGTTTATGGCCTTCTTCTGCCGCAAAGAAGGAATGCCTAGATCGGCAAGTTGGATTTGGGCCTTTGCGGTCTTCATTACCTCCGCATAGGTAATCTCCGACCCCTCAGGCACCGTGACTGCCACGGCCGCCGACTTCGGTACTCGCGGAAGCCTCTTAGCTGCCTTCTTTTTACCGGCCCGCGATGGCTCGGTTGCTCGAGCTGCCGGTGCCTGTGCTGGTTTGGTCCCAGGAATCTATAATGCCCTCTTGTAGAATGATTTTTAGATTTCCGTACTCAAAGGTTAAAACGAAACCCTCCGCGGTCTGTTCTTGTGTCACTGGGCTTTATCTCTTAAATCGTAATAGATAGACACTCGATTTTTTTACAAACGATGCATAATCGTGGTCGCTATAACAACAAATCCTAAACATAATAAATAATTATAGTTCAAAAAACTAAAAAACACGCTTTTATGATAAAATCAACTAAAAAGTATAAAATAATTGTCAATCTAAGAATCAAAAGTGCTCCATTTATCAGGTTCGAAAAGCGCTTCACACTTTTTCCACAATTATACTATTTACTGTTCCTTAATTGATTCTTAGATTGAAAATTATTTTCTACTTTTTAGTTGATTTTATCATAAAAGCGTGTTTTTTAGTTTTTTGAACTATAATTATTGTCTGTCTAAACTTGGACAGTATTTGATACATTTTCAGGGAACTAAGGATCTCTATAGAAAAATGATAAGAGAATTTTTCAAACCGAATCGTAAAAACTGAGCATGTGGGTGCACCTGAAACCACGTGACAGCGCGTGTCAAATGAGCTCAAGATTTTCCTTATTCATTTTAACAGCTAAATAAGCGTCCGCTGTCGCAGACACGACGTGTCTATGAATTTTAAAGCGAAAACGTGAATATGTAATTTCATTTCAGTTTTTAATATACTATGAAAACGGTGATTTAGAAATTTTTAGCGCAATAAAAATAAGCTTACAATAGGAAGGATAGGATAATAGTCGATGTAACATAGTCATAATTTCGAGATCTAGAGCGGCACTACGACTTCAATTTTTGTCTATAGCGGCATTACTAGCGCTACTGTTTTGACTAGTTTGAGGTACATGAGGCATTACTAATTAATCATGAATACCATTTAATAATTTACTGAATCGTATGATGCAATGGAGTCATATATGTATTTATATATGGAGCATTAATATATTGAGAAATATTACAATTAAGGATTAAGATAATCACACAAAGGGACGAGTTAGTAAATTTGGAGGAAGACGTATTCAAAAGGCTAATTTGTTCAATCTGTTGATTTATTGATGCTTAATGATCGAAAATAAACAAAAATGTATTCAATTTTAAATATATAATCTTTAAAAGAAGTACTTTCCTATGTTTTTTTACTTTTTAATTATAAAAGTTGATGCATGTGGGATTCTCAAAGGAACTCATTAAGAAGTCTTCCGGGAAGCCGCGCATATCGTTAAAATTATGTAACAAGATTAAAATAAGGATGCGTCCAAGTATTGCCGTATACTTTATATGCACTGTTACGTTCCGTTAAGTATTCATTCTGTTAAGTATTTTACGCTATGTTAAGTATATTACTTACTAATTAGATAGGGAAGGTAAGAATCACTTTTATATTTTTCGTTATGCAATGCAGGTAGCAAATGATTGTGAGATCCGCTTGATGTTAAGTTTATTTTATTTGGTTTAATAATCAGAAAATAAAGGGACAAGAAGTCAGTCAACACACAAGATAGTACAGTACCCCGTAGAGTGAATATCTATTCTTCGAACTATATTAGAATATATTAGCACAAATATAGCTGCTTTAAAACAGATACATATACGTGGAGTAGTACGGCCACAGTCCATTTTCTTTTATGCCTATTTTTTTTATAATTTATTTATTTATTTATATTACATTTATATGCTTAACAAACATTACAGATACATGTCCAATGCGTTTATTTAGCCAGAAAGAGTTTGAACAAATTTGCCGGCCGTACTACGAAATACGGCAGGTGCTGAGAAAAACATGTCTAGGCTGGGATTTGAAATCAAAATACCATTGAGTAAGGTCAATGCACGAACTAAAGGTGATTCCCTTACCAACACCAATCTACAGACAGGAATATGAAATAATTTATACCTACAGACCCTAACGGTCTTACTAGGAACATTAAATCATATAAGAGCTAACACTAAAGGGTTATGAATATTACCTCTGATCAATTTATAAAAATATTCAATAAGTGACAGATTACGTCTAACTTCGAGGGATTCATATCCTAGCATTCCAATTAGAAATAAACTCGGATATATATGCGGATATCCCACGAAATAACCATACTGTTTATGGTAAAGCCACCTTAAGAATTTCTTTTGGAGTTTCTCCAACATGAGTTTGTATTTACCTTCATGCGGACTCCAGATAACTGCATTACTTTCTAACGCGCTTCTTACAAAACTGTTATACAGAATTTTCATCACAGAAACACTTTCAAGATCTTTCGACTGCCTCAATACAAACCCAAGTGATCTGTAGGCTGTAGTTAGCAAAGCTGAGACTGTGTATAATGTAGGAATAGCAGACGAACATGCAGTTCATCTGATGGTAAGTGGCTACTGCCGCCGATGGACATCTGTAATCAACCCCAGATAGTATTATAACCTAAGGTCGCGCGATGCGCCGCTACCCCTGAGGACTGAGCTGGAACGCCTCGGAAAAGCCTGTCTCCCTTACCACATCCTTCAAAATAGAACACAACAGCGCACACTGCTGTTATTAGTTAGAAATAGGTGTGGCGGTGGTGCCGCCGGAGTCGAACCACAAAGGGTTCTACCACCTTCTTAATTGCTTCCTAGCCAAAATTAAGTTGTAACTAATATTATATGTATTTTAATATAAATTGCGGCGTAATTAGTCAAGTAAAGCCTTTGTTAAATACATCACTTTCGTTTGATGCCACAATGAAATTACTCATCGCAGGTTTACATGTTAAGCTCACAGATGAGATGACAAGCATCAGCACAGCTTCTGCTTCGTCAGGCCGGGATCAAAGGCGGCGCATTGAGATAAATTATCCACGTAATTGAAATTAGAAGGAAAAACTCTTAGTGGGAGGGTTTATTTCAATCTTGGGTCTTTGCAAAGGCTTTTACTTTAAAATTAAAATATAATGATTATAGGACACAATAAAAAATACCAAACGAGAGAAAAAGTCGTCAAATTAATGGGCATTCATAATTTGTTTTAAAAATTTACCCCTATCTAATTTTAAATTCAACATGCGTGCTGGTATATCCATATCCTTGGTGGTAATATTTTATGTTTGTTATAATTAGAATTTAAATGAACTTACCTAAGTGGAGTTCAATCATAATAGATACATACGAGTACTTAAGATTCATAATATTGGCAGTTTTGTAAAATAGAATGTAAATACTTTGATGTAAATATGCAAAATGACAGCAAACTACATACATTTTAATTGCGAAATTTTGGGCTTGAAGAAAATTGAATTTTTATGATTCTTATTTTACATCAATTTTGGAGCCCCGAAATTTTTTACTAAAATATATAATAATAATAACTTTATTCATAACAAATTTCACGTACAAAACTTTGAAATATAATACTTAATTAAAACTAAATGAATATATTTTGAAATTATATAATAATGTTTTAAAATTAAATTTCATTCACGTCACCGTCAATAATTTATTTTACACGGAATTAACAACAAAAGCTGTTAATACAGATAACATGTTGTACACAAAGCACACTGGTGGCGGATATCGGCACGTTGCGAGTCCGCTCCCAATTCATATTCACAAAGGACCCATCGATACCAAACATCGCTTTGTGTTCGAATGGTAACTCTTTGTTTTAGGAAAATTTGAAATGTCTACACCAATTTATTGCTCTGTTAAAAACGTTGTGGGCACGTTCATTTTTATGTGATACAGGTTGCTTTTTAAGTGTGTATAGTTAAGTGCAAAATATAAGGAATAGCGAAAGTTACTGAAAAAATTACAAGTCCAATTTTAATTCAAAACAAGTCTGTTTGATTAGACGTTAAAATTATTTTTCTTCCCAGAAATCAAACAAGCACACGTAACTAATATTATTGTGGCATCCAATACAATATAATACACAGCTGTAATCTACGTTTCAGAATATAGCACTAATGAGTTGATAATATTAGATGACGATGATGGATAGATGAGGGATTTTTTTTACTGTTGCGTCACTGCAGCACTATCGGAGAGCACACAAACTTTGCTTTTACTATTGATTCAAAGATAAAAGTACTTTTTTATTCTTTCAATACGTCTGTTCCATAATATCACCATTTTACCTTCACGTGCCACTATGACCCGCATAGAAGCGCATAAGCGTCATCACGAAGGTTCAATGTTGTAGAATATTCCCTAATGTATCTATATTTTACGCTGCATATCTGAAGTATCGAGTCTGAAAATGAGAGTGAGAAAATATCTCACAATAGATATATTATTATCTATGCTTCAGTGAATGCATTCAGTGCATGCTGTTCTTTTCGATAGCAATAGGTCAATTTTGTGGGAAGTTCATGGTATGTAGAATTTTATCGTAACGAATTATATCGTGTTACAAAATACCCAACAGAGGCCTCTCTTTAGAATACACTAATAATTTCAAATACATTAATAATAAATAATAGAAAATTAAATTGAACATAAAGTACAAATAATAGAAAATGAATTGGACTTTCTGTTGAACGTAAATGTAATCCGAACTTCATACACTGACTGTTCTGTAATTATACGTTTCACAAAAATTTAAGCGAAAAGCGAAGTTATAACTTGTTGGAATGTGCTTGTCGTTTTTCCGAATTGTAAAATGAATCAAAGTTCTATTATAATCCGATTGTTACGAAAATGTTTTACGCGAATTTTAAAACACCTATAAATTCATACGGAAAGCACAAATAAACGAATAGATGCCGTTTTAATTCTGCGAATGTGGTATCTGCTAGAGGAAAAACTTAATGAAGCAATTTAGAGGAAATTGCAAATCATTTATTAACTGACTCTTTTTGTTTCTTTGTGTGTATATTTTATTAAGTGAAGGTAAAATAAAATAAAGGAGAAACAATATTAGTTATTTTTATTAGCCGTAGTTATTGTTTATGAAGGTTTATACAGGGTGACCGGTAATAGGATACTTTCCTAGCAAGAGTTTAAAGTAGAACGTTTGCAATATAATTTAGTCATAATATATCGTGCCATGTCCGTGATTCTTTCTGAGTTATTCAAAATTAAAAGATTAGAATAATTGCTACTAGCTGTAGCCAGACAACATATCCTTATGTAACTGTTCCTCAGCTGTTGTCCAGCTCACTTTGAACTCAGTGTTCACCAGGTTTTGTCAAATTCCTCCGCATTCCAATTAAGTTGATATTGTTTCTTGGCCATTGACGTATAAAGAGGAATGTATCTTAAAACCTGTCACCCTGTATACCTACTGTATACTCATAAATATATTCAAATAGTTAAATCAATCTAAGAGTTATCAAGTACTTCCGCTGCGTCCTACGTATCTCTACAAACTATATGTTTGTGTTCGGGACAATTAACGGTTACTTGTGTGTATTTCGAGCCAATCTCCTCACAAATACTCAGCGAGCTCGCTGAGGCACGTACTGACAACAATCGAGTTACTTCAACTAAGGGCGGAACGAAATAGTGGACAGAAATAAAAGTGCATGCCTCGGATTTGGTCGTAATACGATAAGAATATTTATGTTCTCTATATTTGTACTAAAATATGACCATGCAATCCATTGAACTTTTACTTCCATTTTATCTACCAGGTGTGATACCTCATCAGTCATATCTCTATAGGTGTGGTGATGATACTCGCCAAATTTTGAGCCAAGATGAGCTTTTATGTATCTACATAAGTCTGTATGTATGTATTTCTTCCTTGGCACGCCCTGTAGTTCAAACTGTTTGACGACTTACATATGAGATGTCCTTGAATTCGTTTTAATTGTGAGAGTGACATCATTTGAAGCAGTCGGGTATTTTATTTTTATAAGTCTCCAGTTGAGTATAAGTTTTCAACAGTCTTCGAATAAACTATAAAGTTTCCAATTCACTTTACTAAGGAGATTACCAACTAATCCTGTTTGTAATTAATCAAACAAGCCGCGGAAAGTTCCAATCAGTCGGCTTACACACTACACAAACAGGCGCGTGACTATATGCTGTACGTGCCGAAGTTAAGCTACGAATACAAACTTGCCCATTAACTATAATTTATAATGTTTTTTTTTTATATGAAATTGGGTAGTAAACGAGATCATAAGTAGGTACTGCCAGAATCAATAATAAATCATTAAATCAAATCGATATTTATATTCAAAATAGGTTCTTTACAGAGCACTTTTTCAATGTCAATACAACTACCACCACTTCACAAGGTATTTCGCAATGGAGAAGCGCCGAAAGAAACTCCATAACACACATTTAAAAAAAAATGTTTTTACAGTGTCAAACTGAACCTAATGGTACATTAGGAGCTGGAGCTACTTCAGACCTCACCGTTTTGTCAGTCAAATAATCACTTAGTTTATAGAGTTTGTTTAACGACATGTTTGAACTTTTTTCTGTGAGATTCAAACATACACTTCATAAGACAACATACACTACATATAAAAGGCGACATTACTTTTTAATATAGTTGAAAGAAAAAACATACGGTCTAACTGATGGTAAATCACTGTAGCCGCCCATGGACATCTGTTATTAATCCTTGATAAGATAAAAGTACTACAGAGGTCAGCCGCAAATGCCTTCTTACACCTGACAACCAAGTTACAACGCCTGTGAACGGTGTGAACCGGATTATTTTTGTTATAAGCCTAAAAAAGGCATGGCAGCGGTGCCTACATTATTATCATAATTTTGCCCCCATCAACTTAGTTACTTAGGAAAAAAAAGTGTCGGTAAGTGTATTTACTGTTCAGTCATAAGTGATAGTGTTCCCCACAAGCTTGAGTAATGCACGGAGCAACACTCATGATTTATACATCCCCGAATAATCCACTGAGTGTTCCGGGCTTGGGATATGTGCCATTAATCGTTCGATTCCAAAATGAGTGCGGCGCCTAAGGGTCTTCCATTCACAAACATATCATGAGAAGGTAAGAAATTAATCTATTTGAATTAAGATTTCTACCACGAAAGTTCGCTTATAACATGTTTAAAGAAATAAATATGTCTTTTGACTGACATTATGGAAGTACAACTGGCGAGTAAATGAGAGTGGAAGTGTAGTGAGGCAGTAACTGTTCGGACATTCAAAGATAATGTTAGGGGTAATTTATCTCTAGACCTTCCCTAAATATGGTGACAGCTCAGATCCAGAAGATGGACTAAAAACTTACTTGCGATCAAGTTTTGAGGTTGTTATAAAACTGTTTTCTATATATTAAGGTTTTAGTGCATTGTCCACGAAGTGATATAATTTTTCAAAAGTCAAAATCATGGGGAACAATTAGATGGACGAGTTTGAAATCGTGGTTGTCGCGATGTTCAATGGTTTTGGACGAAATATAAACGTGTGAGCGGATTTTCCAGCTTTGTGATATAAAGATTCCGTGAGAATGTGTGCCCATAAATATTTTGATAGCATACCCGTTCAAAGAGGCTCTTAATAATCTTCTTTGGTTTCCTTTGCAAGTGTTTCCGTCTAAAATAAACCGCGCTGGTATTTACTCTTGTACAGTTAAACGCGGTAATACTGACGTTATTTAAACAGACATACACAGGATAAGCAAGATTTATACCAATATTTGTTGTTACCGATTTAATGTTAAATGCATTATTAATTATATTTTATGTACCTAAAAATATAATTAATATGGAATGTTTGATTGAATGGAAGGTGCCTTCTGCATTCAACTCGATTATTTTGGTGTATTAGGAGTCCTTGGTAAAACTGGGTAATCGACTTTGTTTTATTCTATTGTAGTAGCCATCGTGATCTATCGTGTTTGCTTACTACTCGATAAATCTGTAAAGTACCTTGAAAGCTGTAAATTTCGATTTTCACGAGTATTCCAAGAGTAGCTGAATTATTTATCGAAAGCTTCGGTCCTTAAACAAACGACTAAAGCGGCTGCGACGAAACTTTTCTTTTTGTGACTAACGATTGCAACTTGGTAATTAGTGGGTGCTTCTTTGTTAGACGGTAGCTTGTTTCTGCGTTCCAGTTCCATTAGATACAATCTTAGCCATAGATTTTTGACTAAATATTTCTCTTATATTAAGACTTAGATTGGTTAAAGTTTTCAATTTTTTGTCATATCGTTTAACTTATGTTGTTATGTTTAAATTAGTTTCGTTTTGCTTACTTTCATGTCATTTAATTGAGGTCGTACATTTCTTATATATAGGATGATATTTTTACGGGCTCTTTATTTTTAAGAAAGTAGTAATTTAAGACTATTGATCAGTATTTTGAAATCTTTGAGACCCTAAAAGCAGACGCTTTTCATTTATAGTAATCTCGTATTGAACTATTTAATTTAATGCATTCTGTACCGAACCCCTTTTGTTTCAATAGTACTTAAGCATTTCCATTAGACTATGCACTCGCCTCGAGTGGGTTTCCCCGCAATCGACTATAATACCCTGAAGACTATTGGAGGTTGAAACCGATCCGATTGAAATAACATCTACAGGAGTAGGTATTTATGTTTCCTATTCTATAAATCACTGGCATTCAACCTTTTTGACGGGGAATGACTAAGATATTTCTTTTCGTAATACCCACCACAGTAAGTAAAGACGGAAATTTAACTTATTTGAAAATACAACAAACACAGCCGTTAATGATTCCAACATGTACTTTTAGTTAGAGTATGTACGTGAGGATCAAATCTTGTAACAGAAGTGTAAGTCAGATGATGTCAATGGATTGAGCTGAAATGAATACACGTTTAGTTTTGACGTCAACGCATGATTCTTTTAATGACAATATTTTAGGTGGCGGTCTAATTTTGTTTGTGTTCTCCTGTGAATAAATGATATCTCTCAACAGTCTAAATTAAAATATGTTATGCGAATGCAAAGCGGTAGACGCAGAATCAGATTTTACGCAAAAGCAGAAGTGATAACAATTTATGAAGGAATAACGTATAACTTTACATCCATTAAGAGGTCTAATAGCATTTTGATGTCTTAGGACACTCAGCACTTGGCTCAAGTGGCGCACTTTCCACCCTCGTGCTACGGCTGGACGGAGCATGGAGCGCAAATTTATACCAAATTTCCACAAAGTTCTGTGAATGGGGACTATTCGTAGAAATATCAACCAAAAGAATATTCAATCAAACAATATAGGGCTCGTACACAAAACTGCGATGCGACGCGATGCGAATTCGCAACGCAGAAAATTGCGACACGAATTGCTGCGATGCAATATCGTGCGGCATAGTGTCCCCCAGGGTGACTATTCTTTCGCCAACCGTCAACCGTACGAAACGTATTTTGAAAATTAGGTCGTGACATGGATCGTAAAAAGAAGTGTGCACTTTTGTTATTGCTTAAGAGATACAGGAAAGAGTAACAGAAAATTTAGGGTTCATCCATTTATCATATATCATTTATTTTATATTTAGTTTCCCAAAGAACAGGGCGCTCCTCAATCAGTAATATAAAAAAGTCAACGACGTACTTTGTAATTTTTTTACATTAAAGTATACGTCTTCCCACCCAACATATACAGGTTTGTACGTCTTCCCCATACGCTGTCTCAGAACGAACTAAAAATGGCGTCAACAAGTGTGACGAAACATCGCAGGAATGTGCGATGCGAATTAATTCGCAAGTTTTTGCGATGCGTCGAGGGAGCTCGCTGATTTTTACGACGTCGCATCGCAGTTTTGTGTACGAACCCATAAATCTGGATTTGATGTGTCATTCTTTCAGCTTAAGCAGTCCTATAAATAAAGTAACGTTATAATATTGCGTATTAATAACAATAATTACAGATATCGTTTGTTTCAAAACGAATTTCTTAAGAAAAAAGGTAAATTTAATATGAGAAAAAAGCGTAGAATGTGTCAAAACGGTGAGACAATGACATTAAATGTTAGGTTGGCAGCGAGATTTAGGAGGGTGTCTGTATTTTCTTTGGCGTAGCGCAGCTCGTAGAATATTAAACCTGACAAAAACGGGTACCAAGTTACGGGCGAAAAGACACATCGTTTCTTAATTATTTTTTTGAAAAATGGATTGTAAGGGATTGATTTGTATTTGTATTTGTTGTAATATGAAATTTATAATTTGCTTAAAAAAATGTTTGCTATTTGATAATAATAATTTTAGCAAGACATCAGGCCACATAAAGATTTACTCTATACAATATATATTCAGTTTATATTTCGATTATATCTTATTTCTTGGACCGAACCGCAAATTATAAAGATATTGCCCCGGCGTAACATATGTTTCCGTGTTGCTTTCAGAGAGAAGCCTCACGTGGACCCTTTCGGCTTGTTTCATAACAAAAGGCTAATTAAATACCCAGGCTCATTTGTATCATTTTAGTTTTGTGAGGTTTCCAGTTTGTTCTGTACCCTTAGTATGAGTTTTTACGTTTTTTTTTTACAAAAAATAGTGTTTTTGTATTTGTTTACGTATTTGCCTATACAATTCCAATCAGCATCCCTAGCTGACTGTATCAGAACTGATTGAAAATGTATGGGAAATACGTGAACAAATACAAAAAAGTATTTTTGTAAAAACGTATAAACCCATACTAAGGGTACTGTATTACAGTTCAAGTATTTAAAATATTATAATAATACAATCATAAACTAGATCCTTGCCTCAATTGTGGCAATACTTTATTCTTGCTTTTAAAACATGTGAACTTTTCTGCTTATATTTTTCATCTGCGATTAACATAATAATATAAAATAGGAGTATTTGTTGTAATTTGTTGCTTATGTGTAAACTATACAGGCAAAGTCACGCGTAACAGCTGGTTCATAGGGATACATTTGAGTCTTTTAAAATAATATCTAATATTTACATAATATGAGGTATAGAGTGTTGTAGTAAGTACAGTACATAGTTAAGCCAGGAGTTAGGAAGCACGATTGGACAAGTATCTAAGCCTGATTAACTTCCTTCTCAACTTACCAAATCCCAAACAAGGCCGGCTGTCACCGCAATCCTTGCGTGGTTTGTATACCGAGCTCTTCGACCATAGAGGTCAGGGGGCTTAGAGCCGAAAGATCTATCTGAGTTAACACAACACAGCATAGTTAATTTTAGTTTGCTTAGTAACTAAAATTAATAATACAAGTGATGTACAGTCTTAAATGTTAAATATATAAATAAAAGTAGTAAAGGAACATAAGACAGCAGTGCAGTAGCCTACCTACCTAAATAACATTATTGGTTATTGATTAGTAAGTATTTTGATGTCTTTAATTAGTATCGAGTCAATTGTAAATATTTTGGCCTGTCAGCAAAATTCACACATTTTCATAGCACTGTAGTTATTGTTCTAATTTATTTCATTTCTAGATTACACGTATTGTAATAATAATGGACTTATACTTAATTTACAGCACGGATCGTTTTTACAGATCGAAGCTTTGTCGTCACGAGTACTGTTATGAAAACAACGCTACTAATTAAAATTTCAACGAGCGCATGGATTGACGAAGCCTTTTTCAGCTGAAATTTCATTAATAGGGCGCTATGGAATAATTATATTTACGTTGTTGATGAGATCTGGTTTTCCGATATTCATGTTTTAAATTATAATTGATTTCAGTACATCTGCATATATGCACGTGTGCCATTTAATCCCATATTTAGAATGTCTTCTACACTGAATTATCTTTCAAATGTAACTATATAATCGTAATTGAATGTGGACATAGAAGAACATAAAAATATTATTTTAGCTTATTATATGTTGTTTTAACTAAATAATTCACGAAAATTATAAAGAGCTTTACAAGAGAGTTTTTAATGGACTTTAAAAAGAATAACGTGCTTGAAGTATTTAACCTCCCCTAAAATGAGGTACGCGCCGAGGCAACGCTACGTAAATCACAATTAAAACTGATATATACCTGTCCCTTTCCCTCTTGTGGAGTCAGAAGTGTTCCAGGCATCGAATGAATTATTCGAGAGAGTCACATCTGTTGTTATTATATTATAAAGATTTTACAGACCCGAGTTTAAAATATTTTTAGTTTCCACAATTGTCTCTTTATTATTTTACATTACTCCCGATATCTTTACTTAAACCTATGCGTAATGATAGACAATAATAATATGGATATTAAGTACTTAGAAATCGTAATGTGTTAGAATTCTTTGTGGTTTGTCTGCAGTGGCACTATTACTATGTTATTACCATAGCTATTGATGTTTTATGGCGACGATCTGTTGTGTTTAAGTTTGATGGATGTAGTAATGTAGAAATTTACTCGAAACGTACGTTAGTTAGTTATACAAAACGTTGCAACTTAGTCTTTGACTTGTGGTTGGCCCCGTACTGCCCTGCACCTGTCAACCTCAACTCATGCCTATTTAAGTTTAGTACAACTTGTTTGCTTCATCAACCATAAACACGATAAAACATTTTGGTATATTTCTGAACAAAAGAAGATTAAATTACATTTCAGGGATTTCGTGACATGCTCCCAGGGAATGCTTTTACCCCAGTGAGCAGTCTAAGTGACCTCTAGTGTTGGGGCGGTGAGTGGGGGCGCACAGACAAACTCCACCCTTAGCGTCAGTAGTCAGTACACAGACACAAGTAACTGTATACGGCGTAACTGATTCCGAAATGCTTTGTGTGTGGCATGTTTATTTTTGAATTTTGAGAATTTATAAAGAGTTACTCACTATACCTACCTATTTGCTTAAATATTTTATAACTTTGTAGGATATGCTGATTTATACAATTACTTATATATGTTTTATTGTTTATTCACCTTCCGTAATATATTTTGAGACATTGAGCTCGCTTTAAAATTATTTCAATAAATTCGTAATGTGTTCGTAATGTACGTACCTATGGGCGGTGAGGCATTTTATAATATATAATATTAATGTTTATCATGTTAATTTTGATTGTCAATGTGGAATTAATATTTAGATTAAAATATGGACGACTTCCGTTAGTACTTCAACACACTTTGTTAGTCATACCAAATAAATTATATGAATAATATTAAAATATTTATTCTCGTATTTTTAAAACAATATTTTAAATATAATGTTATTTTATTAATAGTTAAATTTATTGTGAATCACGTCACTTGTTATAACAAAACAAGTGATGTGAGAGGGTAGTTCTTACGCTGTTTGTCACTCGAGTAGTATTTAAATCCACGCGCTGGTAGAGCGTGGTTCATTCGCATTTAATCAGTCGTGTAAGCCGTTACTCTGCCCGAATTGTAAATAAAAGTGAATAAAAGTGATTCTCATATTAAAGTCTTTTCGTTCAGTTTTTTAATAAAGTGCGGTAGTGGGATATCGCCGACATACCTAATGTACATAAAACATTGGTAGGTAATTACTAATGTTATTTTAAACTTTTTCCTTAAAATGAAAAATAGCAATAAATTCGATGGACATTTTTAAACAAAGAAATATAACATATGCTATATAATAGTTACTTAATTCTACGTTATTGACATAGAAAAATAAAATAATAGATAATTATTTAAATTGCATAATTATGTGTATACATATAGCATAGCGATATACGCAAGACATACGTATTATCTACACGATATATTAACAAAAACAAAGAGAATGTTGCTCTCGAGGGAGTTGGACAGGCAACGAAGTGCAGTATCGTACCTCGCGCGCTACAATGTGAGCTGCAATTGCTGGAACAATTGCATTTAGCGCAATGACGCTAATTGGAGCGAGGCGTCTGGTGGCTCCGGAGGCGTCTGGAACACTCGAATGTATTCCTTTGTTCACTCTTGTTTCAACAGTTTCGAGAAATTAATATTAGATTTCATTTTATAATTTTAAGTTCAGAAAGATTTGTGTTTCGGATGTTTTAATTCAAAGTGCTCAAAGCAATGATAGCTTAGCAGTTTCAGTCGTATAGACTTATGGAGTAGTACCTTATCATAAATAATTAAAAACCGAAGGCTACCTAGTTAGCGTTCCAGAAATTATGGGAATACTTGGCCCATAAATAAACGAAAAGAAACTGACGTTTAATTTCCTTGTGTCGCCGCCAAAAATATTGTTTGTCTTCAGTGCGCCGGAGAAAAGCACTTCAAAGCATTTTGATGGATGGAATTGTTTTGAGTTTACAAATGATTTCTCACAAAGGACAGGGTAGCCTTTAAAGAGAATTTAATATACCCTCTGTTGATTTCGTCCTAGGGGGAAGGGCAAGTAATTTTGCCAAAAGATTCGATTGGATAGAGTTCTTTTATATTTTTAATTTATTTTATTTTAATTGGTGATGAAATGAATTATTTCGTTATGATGTGCCAGTCACATTTTAAGTGCTATGCCAGCTATATATTCGCATGCCAGTCAATGGTGTCACACTACAACATTCAACTGTTATTAGGACCATGATTTAATAATAACGAACGTTATACGAAATGATTTTTTATCGCATTGCAAAACCTTCAAAGTAACGTAACAAAGGACAACGCTACTCAATACAAAAAATCAGTATTCTTCCTTCATCCTTTTAACGTTTGAGAACTTGCGAAACAATGGCTTCAAAGCCTCTCAACCACTTAGAGTTGCGCGCCAAGTGTGCCAAGTCTTTTCTTTGTAAAACGAGGAGCATAAATTAGGTTACCGTACACGTACCTAACGTAGTATGTAAATTAGAAGCTTACTACGTCTTACCGCTTTCTGCTCAACTCTTATTGATTTATGTAGAATTGGGATTGCTGATTGCTAATTAAAAGAATTTTTTTAAATGTAGATATTTTTAACAAAGCATTTTTTTAAATAAATATCAGTTGAAATCAAATTTCATTGCGGTCTAATCTTGCGATTCTGCTTGTGGATAACAAAAAAAGAATGTCTTATTTCAAAAGGATTTTACCATTTCTCTCAGAAATAAAATAAACGGGTCCAGTTAAGTTAAAAATAAAAAGTGAGCTATATTTGAAATGGCAACTCGAGTAAACAATTATGTAAATATTTTTGTACTGACAATTTTTGGCTTGGTATTTTACAAAGTCTCGCATAAATTCAGTTTAGCGAATCATTTACATAAGTAAAACATTTAAATGCCAACTTATTTATTTTAAAACAAAGCAAATAATACGACAAAAACCGCTCTTAAACGAACTAAAAATAAACGAAATATTTGTATGCAAATTTAAAATTTATATTCAAACTTTAGCAACAACACTTCTCACAGCGTGAGCAGGTCAGAACATTGGAAGCAGAAATATAAACTATACATGACACAACTGTGTTTGAGTTTTATTTTATTCAGGAACAATATATTTTTTTGCTTACATATTTTTTATTAACACTGAAACAATGATATTATAGGCGTTGTGATATCATAGAAGGCGTAGTAAACATAGTCTATAAGCAAATGTTTTGAAAAAAAAAACAATTCCTGAATTATCGTTTTTTTTAAATTTGACGCTTACAAAGATCAAATTCTCTGAAGCAATGATAAATGACAAACATCTTTCAACACAATTTTTTTATACATTTTCATAGTAAGCTTTAACAACGTAATGCTAAAAAACACAATGTTCACGCTCTGTTTCGACGTTTCCATACTATGAAATAAGTAAATGTGTCAAGATTATTGAAAGTTTAGACTAATTTGGGCAAGGGTATGCCTTGGGTATGTATGGGTATGGCTAGAGAAGTAATGTAGTGTACTAGCAGTCAGGTTCGAGTAAGAGGCGCGTTGATTGTTTGATGTCTTTATTGTAACTAACTAAATAATAAGCTTAACATAATTTATATACTATACGGCCTATCTCTACACTACACCCTTTACTTATCATATTTTGTGATATTTACATAACAATATTCTAACATCCCATTAGATATCAGCACAAGCGTGACGCGTGACAAGTGGCATGTGGAACGTGACACACGACACACATCCCGCCTGTAATTTACGGCTCATGTATTGTTATTCGTGACGCCCAACGCCTAAGTACATCTTTAATAGATCAGTTATACCGGAGGGTCAGTTCCATTTGGTGACATTTTATTTCGTACTTTTTGTTATATGCTATTATAAGATCTATATATTTAGTAAAAACGCCGACAAAAGTGTTAAATAACGACTAAAGCTCGTTAGAGTTCAAATTAATGTGATTTATCTTTATTAAACTAGCAATTATTATATAAAAAAACCAGTAGCAAAATCAGTATGCGTTAAAATATAGCCTATGGTCACTCCTGCTTTAGAGAAATCCAAGGACACCTCATATAGTATATTAAATTCCGTCAAGCCGTTTGGGTTGTAGGGCATGCCAAAAAGACGCATGCATACCTAACCTCCACCATACCATCCACACCCACCATCCATAGACAGAAAAAACGACATAATATCAAAGTATTTACATTGCCACGCCGCTAAGCCGCTACGCCGTAGTACGTTCGTAGACATTTACTATTATTGCAGATTTAATAATCGTTAAGAGGATTTACTGAACCATGCTGGTTTTGGGATAGAGGAGCTTAATATCTCTTGACATGATATCAATTGTGACGATCACACAATAAATACTTAAATATTAATAAATTAACAATGAGCGTTGAAAAATCCATTTATTTCTTTATCACTAGTCTCGGATTTAGTTCGTAAGACTCAGCCCGTAGTCAATTGGTAGGTTCAATGCACTTTGATAATATATTGCAAATATATGCAATAGGACACCAAAACTCTGGACTGAGCAACCACTGGCCGAAAAAAGGCGAAATGAAACATACCTGTGGATATACGTACCTATGTAGCTCAAGAAGTTTCCAATAACGTCGTCAAGATGTTATCTCGCAAGTTTTGCTATATTTATCCTGAGGGCAGCCTCTCGCCGTAAACGAATAACACTTGGTATTTTATGATATACTCGTCCTCTGTTCTGGACATGTTGTGATATATGATGTGTACGGACGAGATGTAATGTTTACGGTATATTTTTATTTTCTGGATGTAATTGAGCGTCTTGGGATGCTGTCTTGAACCCAGATAAATATATGGACTAAACCTATATATAAAATAAGGAATATTGTGCTAATTTTGGTACAAGTTTGAGTGCAACCACGTACAATTCTAATTATGCTGATTGCGTTCGATACAAAGCAGAATATCAATTGGGCGCTACATAATTATATAATACTAAATATATGTATGTATGTAAATGTAATAAATGTATGTAGTAAAAATAAAGGCAAAAAAAAAATGTGAGCCGTCACGGGACGCCTGGCAGATGTGAAACATCGACATTATTTTGTAAAAGTAATATGCAGAAAATAACATATTGTGATAGGAACTAAATACATGGTCATAATGATAAAATAAAATATTACGATTTTTTCCAGATAACGATGACTATTTATTGAATAAACATTTATTTTCATTAAATACAAAAATTTACGAATTTATTTCAAATCGTGACTACTTAATTCGTTTAATCAGTGACTTCGGTAATAGTTATATTCGATGTTGCCTCTGAGGACGGTATTACTGTGACAATTGGTCGATGGTAACTGAAGTATGTTACAAAAGTATTGGACATAACATTATCAAGATATCTAATTCGATTGCGCATGGTGACGCGTCGCCACACCGTACACACTACTGCATATAGACTGTATATATATGCCACGGCATGCGTCGCCACGCCAGAAATCGGTTTTACGTTTGGCTATAGATGTTTCACATCAAAAACTTAAGTTTGTTCCACATAAATCAGCGAGCTCTGGCAGACTATAAATGATTGCGCAAATGCAATCAGAGTGAGTGGCGACCACTCAGGACCGTAGCGGCGATGAATGGTGGCGTTATATGGACCAGTGTAGCATGAATGGCGTTAAACGGATGCGCCGTGGAGTAGTTCGCGGGTTAAATTTATATAGCACAGTATTGAAGTAATAGCTTAGAATTGATAAATTAATCTTTATAATGAGTATAAAAATATAAATGTAATAAAATTCTCTTTTAGAAGTTTAGAGAACCAGATTATTAGTCCGTTCATGGCATATGTAATCAACTCCATGTAAGCCAAGACGATGCAATGCTACTTCTGAAGACTATTTCATATCCTATAAATAAAAAATAAGAACTGCTGTATGGTACATTACAAATCCACTCCTTGAGTTAATACATGAAAATATTTAAAGCAAATATATTTTTAAATTAATATATTACGCTATAAGAATTATAGCATTAGTTAATAGCAAATCAAATCAATGTATGATAGTAATAAACGTTTTGGTTGTTTAGAATATTATTCAAAAATCCCCTAACCAGTTACGTAAAACAATTAATAAAAGCAACGTGGTCACGGAATTTAATTAACAAACTGCATCAAGTACGTGTCGGTATCGACAGATTTTAATCAAACGATGCAATCAAATCAAAATCCATCATAAATCCATTATCTACGGAACGTGCTTCCATCTGAACAAACCTTGTAATTCATTTATCCAATCAGATGTAATCTGTATAAAGTTTTACAATGAATATTCATAACAATAATAAAGTTAAATTTACATTCGCGTAATATATTTGTTTCATTTTATTTTATCTTGTAATAAATAATATTTTACGACGCCTACAATCGAAACAGTACTCTTGTTATACAAAAATAAGGTTCAACGTTACTCATCTTGCTACCCATTGACTGCTATACTGAACATATTTTTATGGGGCAGAAAATGAGAAAATTGGTATTAGGAATCAGATCGGAGTGCGCTCGGGGTTATCTTTATGTTGTTGGTTCTATCACAAGGGCGTTGCTCTGTAAACAAAGGGAAGTGAGCTTTGAGGAGAAAATTAGTAAGCATAGAGGGGAAGCCATTTCCATATATTAATTTATTTATCACTAGCCGTGCCCGCGGTTTCGTTCCCGTGGAATGCATACTAACTGCTCACTTTACTTTAAAAATGCATAGTGTTTCACTTAATTTCAATTTTAACTTATTTTATCGTAGAACTACCTCTGGATGCTCTATGTACAATTGTACATACTCCGTGACGCGTGTCACTTTTATCTTTTATACAAAATTAAACTGTTAGCATGTTACCTATACTCTATAGTAAGCAATATAAATGCTAAAACAATAGTCCCAAAATAATAATTATGTAAATCCGTGTATAGTTTTCACGTTATAAGCGCAGAAATACATAAACAGAAACATTTCGTTTTAAGTATCGTAGAAATGGGTTCGAATCTTATAAATAATACATGACAGTCATCTCAATAATATAGTTATTAATAAAACGTATTATCATGTAATCCTAATATTTCTAAATAGAATCTATCCAGATGTTTATTGTCTATTGTGAAATTACTAAAGAAAATTTATTTATACCACTGAGCTAAATAATTTACACATAAGTAGAGATGTATATAAGTAAAGCTGAAATTTTACATAACATGTACAAGTGTATACTCGTACAATCATTTGTACAATTCACAGCTACAATTTATAAACATGAGCCGAGCAACATCTATCAACTTTGTAGTCTTACACAACAGAGCGTCACTGACACCACCGTGTTGCCGCTACGCACGATACGACACGACATAATCCAGTGTCGTCTCGAGTAAGGGAGTTAGCCTGTGGTAGTGATCATGTTATAGTAACGCATTCTAAAAGTATAACCGAAATTATTCATAGGGTATAGTTGCTTCGACGGTAGCGTAGGATCCAACGATACAATTCTACATTATTATGGAGTCGTTAATACATTTTCATGAGCGAGCGGTTCTCCATTTACTATCAGATAGACTGCAATCTTTGTGTGCTACTCGAATCTTATAAAGAAAAAGTGCTGCTACTTGGTGTTGCCAAGGAGTCTCGCATGATTTTTGTAGATTATCTATACTATATTTTATACTAGAGAAGTAACAGACGAGTATGCAGTCCACCTGATCGTAAGTCGCTACTGCTGCCCAAGAACACAGGTAATCAACCTCAGATAAGACTAGATATTCCTACCGGAGGTCAGCCACAGGTGCTTTGCTGCTCCTGAGGACTAAGCTGGAACGCCTCGGAAAAGTATGTTCCCTTTACCACACTCTTCAAACCCTGGTTTGAGTTTTGACCCAGCAGCGTTTAACACTGCTGATATGAGGCAGAATACTACAAAATACATGATACGAGAATACGAGAATAATTTCTCGGAAAAAAAAACAGAAGTAAAGGTCATGACAAGCAAGACGTATGCCATGTGATGTGGTGTGTGTCGAGACAAATCGTGTCGTGTCGTCGGAAAAACGCATGTACAACTATAACGATATCTCTCTACGACAATCGTAGTACTATCTCACTGGGAGAAAACCATGTGTACTGTAATAAATGGCCCGAATACGTGACATATGCCTTAAAACTAGCCCTGAATTTGCATGACCCCTCAGTAAAGTCGCAGATTCTAGTGAACCTTGTTTATATGCGGGCTGTAGATTAAGGTAACGAAGTTAGAGAGTAAGTTTTAAGTGAATTATAATTAAGTTAATTTGCAATTAAGGTTACCAAAGTAGCGTGACTAAATTATATATTTTTTGTTTTAAAGTAGAAGACGAAATTGAAAACCACCAGGTTGTAAAGTCCATTGCCACCCATGATTTTTTTTTAGATTAGATAGAACTGAAGTTGAGGACTTAATCGGGACCATGCGCCTCTCTCCCTTACATACCCTGAAAACCAGTGCTTGATATTGACGTTATAAGTAATAGAACGCCCGATCATAGATTTTAAACTACTAGTACTCTCATCATCATCATCAACCCATTACTGTCCCACTGCACTGCCATTACCGGGCACGGGTCTCCACTCAGAATGACAAGGATTAGGTCATAATTTAGGAATTGGTAGACTTCACATACCTTGGAAAATTTTGTATTAAACATTTCTTAAGCAAGGGTTAATTACTTCCTAATGCACACATTAGTGCGTATTAGGTAAGTACGTAGTATCTACTAACTCTCGCCAATCGACAATTTTGTCATAATACCGCAACTTTTGTCATAAAAACCTTTGATAGTTATTCTGATAACTATTAATGTATATGAGTGAAATAACTCAATCTTGGTTACTGGGATCTATTTTAGCGGAGCATTTATAAGTGTAAAACGTGGTATTATCGTAGCGTTTAGGACAATAACAATAGATCTAGGCGTCCTATAACTTCGGTGTTATCGCACTGGAACGCACGCGTCGCCGTAACAAATGGCCGGGACACGTGACACGTCACGGAGAGCAGCGAGATTATAGAGGTAATAGCTTTGTATGGGGCAACACTACTGCACTTAATTATCTTATGGTATAGTAACATCATTGCTATTTGTTTTGGATTAAAAATCACTTTGTTTTTTTGTAACATAAAAGTATGAAATGAACATGCAGTTCATCTGATGGTAATCCCAGATAAGATCAGAGTCCTATCTGAGCTCAGCTACAGAAGCGCTGCTGCCTCTGAGGACTAAGTTGGAACGTCTCAGATAAGTGTGTCTCACTTACTACATCTTTAGAACCAGAATACAGCATGACCTAACGTTTGCTGTTATTAAGCATAAATAGGAGTGGTAGTAGTGCTTCCGGAGTTGAACTACAAAGGGTTGTACCACCATCACTTCACTTGCTCTAAAAGTGCTGGAAAACATTCTTCACTCTTCACAACTGGTAATCAACTTTTATATTACAATAAAATCCTTCTATGTTTTCGTTCTAGGTTTTCCTTATATTGTGAATTTTCCTCAATGGTGTAAGATCACGGTTCACAGCTTCCGTCTCTCGTTCTAAAGAGAGGGCTGCGAAGTATTAATTGAAAAATTTGATCTATGATAAATGTTCTCCGGAATAATGATGAGGGTTGTGACATGAATGGGAAATGAACTGTGAGGGACAGGCGGCAGGAATTTAAATTACGTGAGTTTGAATATTCTGAATTTTACAAGTTATTTCTAATTAAGTTGTTTATTAAAAACAATTAAAAAATGAATAATTTACTGCACTTGATATAATTAGTAATTCGTTGTCAAGATTTTTTTCAAATGAAATGTAAAGCAATACACATTAGGATGCTGTAGCAGCTTCTGGGTTTTGTCAAGGACTCACATTTCTTTGTCTAGTAAAAATTAAACAATTGGCCAAGTACGAAACAAACTTGCGTATGTAGGATTCCATACCGACAAATTATCATTTTTAGCAGACATACAATGCAGACAATAGCAGAAAAATATCACTTATTGTGAAAATTTAAACTCTCTTCCCATTATGGTTTAATAGTTAGTACTAAAAACGCCGGTTTCTTTTATGGGTACTTCCGTTTTATTTTAATCATTTTTATTTTTAGTATGTTTTATAGAGGCCATATTAATATAACTCTGTGAAAATGTTAAGTGTATATTTATTAGGTGGTTCTAAAGACGGACCTGTGCCAGACTAGATATGGGGGGATTCATAGGTTTTCATTTTTACCCTTTGAGTACGGATCCCTAAAAAAGAAGTTACGCCTATTTACTATCAGTATTTCGTTGGAGTCTAAAGCAACTTGATTGTTAAAGAAAACTGCTTTGCAATTTGTTTTAATGGAATTTGCAATTACAATGAGATCACGTAATCCCAGAGAAAATTTTGACAAAAAATATAAGCCCAATGTTCCTTAACTGAACAAAATGAAGGACGATTTTATTACAAGATTTAAATAATTTCAAATTTAATCTGCCTTTATCTTATTTTAAGTTAAACTTCGGCTATGACCTACTTCAATATATATGTACATGTCAAGTTGGATTAATGTATTTGCAAATTACGCATTTATGAAATTATTCCTGATAATATTGCATTACTTCCAAGACACTTTAAGACATTTGACTTGGTGATGATCAGGAAGGATAATGATCTTGACAGACCTGATAAGATTCCATTCCTACTCTGGTTACTGATGTATTGCTATCTCTATGGACTAAGTTGGAACGCATCTAGTGTCTCGCTTACCACACCTTTCAAAGCGGAACACAGCAGGGTTTACCATAAGTGAGACCAGTAGCAGTGAGACGCATGAGCTCGGAAGGACATAAAAAGGATTGCAGCTCAAATATATATTTTAGAGCAAAGAGATAAAATCGCAGCACCAGCTGTTCAAAATTAACGCCCTCACGAAACCACCGTACATCACTAAATGTAATAAGCGCGCTCCATTACTTTTGTGGAAATTAATTTCGAGCGAGTAACTGCCGCATACGTCTTCAAGAAATGTTACTTCTGTATTGGTTTATGCCTGTTTGATATGACAAGAGGATTCTCTATGTAGAAAGGATTTTAATTATTTCGATAATAATACCTATATTATTTTGGTGACATTGTTTAATTTATTATAAGCTTTTATTTAACTTATATTGTTTGTATGTGAGGGTCAAATCTCGCAGCGGAATTTCAAACTAGATTACCTCAACGGATTCAGCTGCAATTTTGTACTCACGTTAAATTTGAATGACAATACATGATTAGAGTAGTGACACCATACTAAACGTAACATGACGGACGCCGAAAGATGGCGGACCGATTATTTTTTAGGTTAGGTTAATCCATGATAAGGGTTTCAAAAGAAAAAGGGTTTTATGAGAAGAACACAAAAACAAAATAACGTTACTCGAAAGCTTGTTTTATATGTATTTTAATTAATATAAAATAAACCTTATTTATATATCTGGGTTTGTCCATATCTCGCCGATAATTTAAAGATATTATTAAATGACAATATTTACCAGATTTAAGCCCTTTTCGTGAAACCTATAATTGTTCATACTTTTTTAATTAGTAAATCTCCAACGATTTCATAATTAATATGCCACAATTATTGCGATTATCTATTTAGATACTTCTGATGACTTTTACATTAATTAATTATATACTTGCCGGTATCACTATGACCGATTTAATTCTGCAAATAATTTATTCAAATTGTCTCATCGAGGTCCATTGTTCTCACCTTAGATTCCGAACACTTCGAACTACGACATTTGCATATATTTACGCTTGGGAACTAAGGACCCTAGGATTAGCATATTGCCCTTTAGCAGAAACACCTCAAGCAACTTATTGCGGATAAAGGGTACTTGGGTCACAAATTTACTTTGGTAACATGATTTTGGACGACATCAAAAATAAAGTTCTGCTAGCACCACACTACTGCCATACCTATTTGTACCTTATCAAAGGGGTGCTTATTACTATGTTCTGATTTAAAAGATTGGTAATAAAAACATGAATATGAGGTATTTTACCTAATTTTAATTAATTAGGACCTACAAATATTCACAGGTACATTAATATTCGATTTTCTACATGCTCGTTTGCTACATAAAATATACTAACTGTATAATTAAATGAACTATTCACATGGAAATGTCTGTCTTGTATTGTGCGTAGTTGTTAGGGGCCTTGTCCTGCGTATTCCCCGTCTTAACACAAAACTTTGCTTCCTTGGCAAGTCCCTTCCGGGTTCGTACCTCGACGGTATTCCCTTGACGATTTCCCAAAGGAGAAGGCTCGTCTTATTGGATGCAACGAATGAATTCCGATTTCAAAGAGTGTACGGTCCTTTGAAGTTAACGAAATTTTAGTTGAAGAATGTGACGACATTACATGTATTTAGATCAATTGTTAAAGATACCATTGTTTCCGACCGCTATTTAAATTTATTACAGTACAATATAGTTATCAATATTATAGAGTACGAGCTTTTGCCCGCGGCTTCGCTCGCGTTACGAAATAATATTTTCATTCCCTATTTTATCCCCTTGGGGGTAGAATTGATCAAAATCCTTTCTTAGCGGATGCCTACGTCATAACATCTACCTGCATGCCAAATTTTAGCCCGATCCGTCCAGTGGTTTGGGCTGTGCGTTGATAGATCACTACGTCAGTCAGTCACCTTTGAGTTATATATATTTAGATAATATCATTTCGACGATCATGGACCTTTTGATAAAACGGCAACAAACACTTATATCAATCTTAGAAGGTAGTTCAAATAATAACATTGAATAAAACAATCGTTACTTAGCTATCCAATACCATTACGGTTTAAAATCAAAATGAAAATCTTCGGAAAACGTTCTACATTCTACCACAGCCACTCTTTACTTACTTTAGTCGATAACAAACGTAATATGAAGGGTGGCTTGCACCATGTAAATTTAACGTTTACAAAAAGCACAGAAACAAGCACAGAAACAAGTACTTAATAAACCGCTAAATCCAGTAAAGATATGAGTTGCATTATTTTAGTTAAAGTAGAAAATTCGTCATAACTGCTCGAATTTGATCTACGTACGCAACCTCCTTATCACTTTCCAAAAACATTGTCAGTACCGTCACTAAGCAAAGCTTGAATATTTTTCAATCGTGGCGAAAAATGACATATGAAAATGTGATTTTGCGGGTACAAAAAACATTTGTGAAATCGTATTTCTCTATTTAATTAAGGAAGGTCCGAGTAGAACGCATGTCCCCGCCACCGCTGGGTTCCGGCCGATAAGGCGGGCGGCAGTTTATTTCCGATTCCCTGACTGTGGGCGCGGATACACGGGAAATTGCTGAGAACATCTCTATTTTTTGTACTATTAAAAGGCTGAGAATCCGTTTAATTCAGGGTGCTCCAAGCTAGGGATGTTCAGATATTACGGAAAATATTACAGTAAATGGCTGGCAAATTTTACTTTTACATGTTTTTACACATAAATATATTTTCAGTTGCAATTGCATAATACTTTCTTACATTGAACTTTACTATTATTTGAATTTATACGCATAATGCAATACATTTTAGTAAAAATTGTTAAGTTTATTTCTGGTTACTTACTTATGCTTGTAAACCGTTAATAACTTGTTAATTATTATTTTAAATACGAATTACAAAGCAGGCGTTGCAACAGTTACATGTAGTGATGTTTAAATATGAAAAATAAAGGCGTCCAAATTAATTTATTACCACTGAATGTTATTTAAGTTTAAAAAATCAATAAATCAAATGAAAATATTCTACTAAATGAATAATATATATTTGAGAAACTTTTCTTATTTCCACGCGGGCCGCAGATTGGACAGCGCTGATTGTATGCGGTCTATTATTTCACCAAAATATTTTCTTTCCTTATAATAACGTACGAGCTTGTTTTGGTAGGGAATAGAAACTTTTGATACGTGTAATGATTTCAGTAATGATATTATAAGCAAAAATCTGTTATTTTCTGTTCCATAACTTTGTAATGAATGGTACTTGAAACGAGCGTTCCAAATAATTTATTAATGGTAATTATATTACTCCGAAGTTTCTGCTCGTGTGGTGCGATACTAACGACCCACTTATTTTTGTTTTATAGTGGTATAACGCTGCAACCTTTCGGTTCGAAGAACGTGGTGAGGAATATGAGATGTTTCAAATTAGTCCTCAGGTATAGCAAGAAGGATTTTGGTTAAAACTCGTCATCTAATAAAGCTGCTTTGCGATATCTACGGCTGCGGCATTATTAGCATTTAGTATGGACATGCTGGTTTTATACTTTTAATTACAACATATAAAATTTACGGTTGGAACTGCTGAAAGGCTACAATTTTGCCGGACCGTGCGGCTTCATGATTAATTATTGCGGTAGAATGGAATATAATTATTAAAGAATAAAAAAATATTTCACTTATTGGCCTAGTAGGCTGGTAGCAACAAATTTCCATACTAATGCCGTCGGATAAAAAAACTGTAAACACTATTTTAGAGAAAGGACGCTACAAGCATATAAATTGCCTATAATGGGTAATATAATAATAGTAATGGGCCGTAAACGCAGTAAATATCCTAGAGTGTTGTAAATAAGTGTACTAAATTAATAATACTTACAGAACATAAGCAACTAACCTAAGATGAAATATTTCAATGAAGTTAAAGGATAATCCTAAATGGTTTAATTAATTATAAAGCATTTTTACATTAATGAAATGAAATAAACATCAAATTCAACATAAAAACTTAAAGTATATTATATGGACTGTATTATTTCCGTAATTTGAATATTCGTTGAGAGAATGACGTGACGAGGTATGTTTACAATCAGTAATGATCTATTGTGACTATATATGTAACACTTACCCTTTGCTGGTTTACACTGGGCAAGCGATGGTAGATTGTCGCTTGGGTGGTCACAAGTGACTCCCGAAAGTAGCTTCAATATTATCACCACACACCACACCACACTATTTCGCACTGTAAATCCACACAACCCGAACGATCACTACTGTTTACATGTGAACTTTTACATATCACTTCCTAAATAAGTTATATTTTGATTAAGTACCTAACATAATACTCCTATTTAATAATAGCACTGACACACACAGCTGATAACAGTAATGACAGCCTAGAGTTTACGGAACGCGGTATCGAGGAGTCCAAGCTTCAAATCCTAAGCGCGAACTTCTGATTTTTCAAAGTTATGTATGTATTATCACTTGCTGAAACGATGAAGGAAAAGTCGTGAGCAAACCTACATAAGAGTACCTAAGAATTCTTAAAAAAAAGTTTTCAAAGGTATATGAAGTCTACCAATTCGTACTTGGCCAGCGCGTTGGACTATGACCTAATCCTTCTCGTTCAGAGACAAGACCCGAGCCCAGCAGTGGTACATTAATGGGTTGATGATAAATAGTAGTGATAATTGTTGTATATAGGTTTGACAGGTGTGGTAAAAGAATACTTATATGAGGCTTCCCAATTTATTTTTCGTGGCAAGCAACTGTGGCCGACCTCAGCTGTTAATCCTATCTGGGGCTAATTATAAGCGTCCACACTCGACAATTGTCACTTAAAATCTAGTGAATTACTTGTGTGTTTCTACTTCTATATTACCTAATTATACAGTGTAAGGCCAGAAAAATACACATGAAAATTACATAAACATAAGATTTATACTCTATTTAGAACGCTTGCAAGTTGATCACAATAATTATATATACAGACGTCTGGCAAATCTTTAATACATACATAAATAAATCTGGCTCATACATAAATATAATAATGATTATTTATTTCTTATTATATGTTTTATGTATAGAAGTAGCAGTAACAAACACAAACGTAGTGTCGCCGGTGACGGAACCACAAAAGGTTCTACGATTTTTAAATTTTATATGTAAAATAGGTATTCCATGCAAAGTAATTAAAGTTATAGTCACTTGATATAGACCAAACTTGTAAACTAATAGCCATATTATACCGTGGACTCATTGAAACTGCCATTTGTGGTCATCAACTCTTACCCCCATTCAACATGTTAATTAAATTAAATTGCCACTAATAATGCTGGTTCTGAAGTCTATTTTTGGAGTCAAATGGATAGTGAAACGACTTGAAGGGTCACGTGAGTATATAAGTTCTACCAAAGTGGCCTAATATTTAGTACAACAATAAACAATTGTTTCGTTAAATAACCATTTTATAATGTGATATAATATGCGAAGATTCACTAGGAATTTCTCATGTAAGCGTTTCTACTTACCATACCCTTGAAATTAGAACATATTGGCACTAAAAAGGGTCTAAGGGTATAAGGCAGAAATATAATGAGATATATCCCGTTACAAGCTGCTGACGTTTAATTTTCAATGCAACGGAATTTGCCATAAGGAAACACACTTCCACACTACACTGAGTTGCACATCATTGAAGTATTACTACGGAAATTCCTTTTCCTTGCTCGTTTATATCGTTGTAAGTGAAAATTAATCAACTTTTAAATACTCAGTGAAAAGTTTTAATTAGTTAATAAAATCACTGTTAGATTTAATTTGACGAACCATTTCGTAGTTAGTCTAGATCTGGGAGTATGCGAACCGTAGTTGTCTATGTTCAAAAAATGTATATCACAGAACAACTTAGAGAGTACTGATTTTTAATTTTCAATTTTGACTTAACCAGTGACTAAAGTAGATATTAAAGGCCAGGATAGATCTCAAGACTTTAATTTGTACACTTTATGCGTAGATTTGTAGAGTAACACAAATATTATGAATCTTCATCACAATACAACCTTTGTCCTATATTTCATTTCGGCTCTGCTCAAGTATTTGCGAACAGACGCTTACAATCCTCCAAAATAATAAGCAGCCCATTTATTTGAGAAACTCCTCACAACAGATATTTTTCTATTTATCTTTGTTTTTAGTAAAGAAAGTGCTTGTACTAGATCATTTGTTAATTGTAACGATATTATTTATGTCTAGTAAAGTGTGCAGAATCCATTAATCCAAAGTGGATCTTGTAAATTCAGCTCTCTTCTGTGAAATATTGTTATTATATTCAGCACTTATAATATAAAACTTAAAGAAACTTAGTGAAAGACATAGCAATTTTTCGTGGGAATATTAAGTGTTTTAGTGATAAAAAATTATAACAATTTATCGACAAATACCTCAAACGCAGTTATGATAAAACAAACGAATTTACCTTCTGAGTCGTAAAATGATGTGGAGTGTTCCTCAATATAAAGCTATAAGACCAACGTCCATATAAAATGAAATTGTTGACACTCGTACATAAACATGTCTCCGTTTATTGCGTCTCTTGCAACATAAAATCTTGTGTTATTGCGTTTCGTAACATAAAATATCGAGGACGCTTCAATACGAAGTTAAGGTGCAATTGCGATTATGGAGAGTTATTGTAGTACTTTTAGAACTTACACTTCTTTAAGGGCGTTAAAGACAAAGATGAGAGTGGTGTAACGCAAATCGTCACGCGACAACGACATAGTCAATGTGATTGGCTGGTAATATAAGTGCACATTTTTAACGCATTGCCTGATCGGCGGTTCGGCAATTTTATCGCGATGGGGTGACTGATTAATATGATTTAAATCCCATTATGTATGCAGTTAATCTCACAAGATAATATTTTTTGTGGAAATTGTAAAAAAACGACAATTTTCGTAATTCGAGTATTTCAGGACTGATGAAAGTTGTCTTGCCAACTGTATTGACGAGTATCTTAGAATTCCTCATGAAAATATATAAATAGAAGTATCGATATTTAGACTATTGCCGAGCGATATATTTCAATACTAAATGTAAATTTCCTCATTTAAAACTACCTTTTTCACAGTAATTCACAAACATTGGCACTTTTTGTTGGAGTTGACGTTGATAGGAAATCCCCAATTAGAGGGGTCCAATTTTCGAAGTAGGCTCGTTAGTGCAGCCAACGCGTCAGTGAGCACGGTTCGGAAACAATAGTGTGATAATGGCACATTTCCAAATAATTAAACAGTGTGGTGGCCTGTGCCCTCTCCTAGTTGGAGGGATCGAAAATATGTTCTTCAATCCGTTACAGTCCCGCTGCTGGGCACAGTTCTCTTAGAATGTGAAAGTGTCAGGGCATAGTCTACCGCGCTTTCTAAGTGCGAATTGGAATAGTTGTTAAGAAAGGTATACCTTTGAGAAGTGTTTTTTTGGAGAACGCGCACGTGCCCTCACGATATCTTCAACCTATAATAACTTCACCATTACAGTAAGTTATATTTGATTTCTAATATGCACATAACATCGGAAAATCCGAGCTGTGACTGGGATACAAACTTCTCACACTAAAATAACGAATAAACTCACTTACTTTGTTGCGAATAACGGTCTACATTTATTCTTATGTCTTAAAAATATTCGAACATAATAAAGCCAAATATAATATTTATGCCAGTTCAGTTCTATGACAAAATTCGATTAGTGTTATTGGGTGCCGTTCAATCATTTACTTTATGACAGCTTTGTAAAAAGGACATCAAGAGAAATGATGGACCGGAGTTTAGGACGAAATAAATCTAAGTGAGTTCCTACAAATTTATAAGTCGATTTTGAAATTCGTAAAACAATATTAATTCAATGTCAGGGTGCTAAATGATGAAGTGTGTTTAACGTGACTATTATCATATTATTAGAAAACATGTAGGCGTTTTTCTTTATTTTAATGGGAGCTTGCAGCTCTAAACTGGAACATGGGATCTCAGTTACTTATAACTCAGTAATATATATTGTATACCTTTTTTTTTTTTTTTGTTTACGAGGGGGAAACCTTCAAAAGGTACCCGGTGCCGTGGGAGCGACACAGGGTTATGTGGGATTTTTACCGCACTAAAACCCCCCCGGTGGCCTTCCTCTACGTTGCCAAGAGGACTCCGGGATCTCCTACGGAACGCAACCGGAGTCCTCTGAACGCGTCGCCCCTTCGGGCTCCACCCAGGTAAGCTCCAGGACTCGCCACACAGTCTGGTGTTTACGACGGTATGGGACCACACACACCGCCGTCCTTCCCGGAGTTGCTTACCGGGCGGCTCGACCTCCCAATCTTGCCACCCGCAACCCCGGAATCCCCCTTTTAGTCGCCTCTTACGACAGGCAGGGGATACCGTAGCCCTATTCTAGTCCCGGGACTACAGGGACAATATATTGTATACCTAATGTTGGTTGGTGCTTATTGTTAATTTGCAATTAATTTATTCCAAATACGTTAAGAGGTCCTGTCCGAGGTCGTCTACCGATGAGGAGTTAAGAGAATCCCGGCGTTCCATGTTATGTTTCCCTTGCCTCATCTTTCCAAACAGGACACAGCAACTAATACATATAAAACGGAAATACGTATTGTTGTTGTACCCGAGTAGAATGCGAAAAGTTTTATTTATTGTTTTAGGGGTAATAAAAAAAGATCTTTCATTAATAACGGAATATATTTTAATAAGTCAAATCATTCGGGAGTAGATGCACATCATCGGTATGGTCGTGAGGTAGCGGGCAGCAGAAGTGATCGAGCGTGACGCGCGCGCCGACGGCCACCAGCGCACTGCACCAGCCGCCCCCCGCGCCCCCCGCGCCCCCCGCGACACCCGGACCCCCCGCGTGCCCCGCACCCCCCGCCGAATACACACGCAGCTTACCGTCTGCAGGGGATGATTTCCATCTGCAGAATTTAGAAAATCCATCAACTGTAGAACAGAACGTGGGGTAGAATTTGCGGTGTAACTCCAGAGGAACTGCCGTTACACTTTTTTTCTTTGATAAGCAGTGTTAATCGCTGCTGTATCCCAATTTGAAAGGTGTGGTAAAGGAGATAAATTTATCCGCGACGTTCCAGTCTCAGTCCTCATGACTGGCAACGCAACCTATACCGATATAGGTGGGATTCTAAATTTATCTGGGGTTGATAACAGATGTTCATGGGTGGCGGTAGCTACTTATCATCAGGTGGATTGCATATTCTTTTCCTATTTACATATTACAAAACAAAAATGTGTCCCAAGCAACGTCGAAATACCATGAGTGTTACCAATAAAACAATTGACTATCTACTTCATTTGCAATACGGTACGTAGTTTGTTAAATAAAGCAACACATAACAGTATTCGTTTTGTCAGATGTCCACGGGCAGCTGTTATCAACCATCAGCATCCACTAAGTGGAAAACATAATTAATTGCTAATTCAATTTTACAAAAAGATGTAAAGTCCGCACAGAAGATAACGGAAAAATTCTACCTTCTTTAACATAAATTTCATGTATGAAAGTGTAACCTGGCAGTGTATTGCACGTAGACTCTAGCGCTGGAGCCAGGTTCGAGAGTGAAGATTGGAGGCCATACTTGGAAATCTTGGCTCCCTTCCAATATCGTTACCAGCTCTACAGTTGCTGTAGCTAAGAACATAATTATGCATAAATGAAAAAATCTCCGCTCTCTCTTGATCTTGGTATTTATGCACTGATCTTTCTGATTTTCAACTTATATTCCCTGGAAACCTCCATCTCATTTTTTCATCAAAACTCTTGGCATACTTGTTGCATGGAAAAATAACTTGGAACCATTTCTGCATTAGCAATAGCAATACTATATTACCCCCACCTACAAACTTCCTCATCCGAGAATCAAATGTTGATAGAAAGTTCTAGGTATTAAGTGGAAAAGAAGTGTAATAAATTTTACGATCCGTTTTATCGGAGAATTTAAAGTTCGATGTTCCGAACTTTATTTTTCTTGGATCCGAAGAAGTCGTTTCGCGAAGGGGAATGATTCTTTGATATATAAATTGATTTAAGATTTTATGTTCTAACTTGAAAACTACTTTTGGCTTACGTACTCCAGTTAAGAAATCTAGCTGGAAATGCCAAACGCAGTTGCTCTAAAGGCAGGTTATCATAAATGTAATGGTTATGATTTATTTATTGAAGATAAAAAAATCAAGACTCCTATCAATTAAATTTATTGCCATCATAGAAGTCATTATCATAAATCCTCATGAATACCTACATACTACAACTTTGAGGGGTAAAACCTGGAACATTCATTTGAACACAGTTACATAAATCTATTGGCGACCGGTGAAATCATATGTGATCATTTTACATCGGGTAGGCAATATATCAGTTGGCTGCTACAATAACAGAAAAAAACTTACGACTTGAATGTGTGACGGTGATGTACATCTTTCTGGTAACACCGTCAGTGACATAGCCAAAGTCGATGCTGGAAGGGTTGGCTTGAAGTATGGGCTGATCCATCTCCAGGATAAGAGGTATGGACTAAAACATTCATTAAAAAACTAGGTTGCGACATTTTATTAAGACCTTTTTTGGCGAGGCGGAAACATTCAATAGATGGTAACGTGGAAACGAAACCGGTTTATGTGGGGTTTTTATCCACTAAAACTCTTTCCCGTAGCCGGTACGTGGAGGACCCCGGGACTTCCAACACACCCGGAAAGCCAAATCGGAGATGGACAAAGAGAATAATTTTATGTATAACAAATATCGTGTATTCGCTAAAGGTAAATAAAGACCGATCTTTCTGCTTCGCTCATCTTCGCTTTGAACTATTTCTTTCTACAGAGCGTAGGCATTTTTGTTACCGGAGGTGGTAAGATTACTTCCGAATTATTTAATTTAAAATCTGTTTTATTAATTACTTATTTAATTTAAAATAGGATAAATGTCTATGCATCTTTTAGCCATACCAATAACATCACATTGTTTTCATCGAAGAACCAAAGAGGGGTCGTAGTGGTTCGCTGCGGCGGGTATGTTTCATTGCTCGCGGGCCACAGCTCGCTCGTCCGTAGAGACAATTCTATACAAAGCTGAAACGGATTGTGTTAATTAAGTTTTAGGTGCAGAAGTTACCAGCTTGTTTTCTTCGGTATTTACGGTTGTTTGGAAACATTTGTGAAATATTGTAATTAGTCACGGCAGTTAAAGCACGTAGTGTGGTAGTCTACAAACATTACTGTAATAGGTTTATGACGATGCCCAAAAGCTTCAATAATTTTAGTAAGACACAGTAACAGGGTGATAAATAAATTTTAAATCCAAATAACCTTTTATTAATAAGATATTTTGTTTTTAATATATTTAATCTGTTTCATTAGATTGGTGTTGCATTTTTGTGCGTCGCTAGCCCTATTATTATAACAAACAATGAGAATGACATCGATAAACTTAAAGCATAACTTAACGATATAAAATTTGCGAACAATGGTTAAGCTTTGATTTATTGAAATTCTATAACATTGTTGCCTTTAGCCGTTGCTTTGTTTCTGAGACGACGGTTTAATTCTTGAACCTTTAACAACTCCAGACAAAGGTTTGCGGTACTTTTGTGTAATTAAATACTTACTTAAGATAAAGCATGAAAGGATATCTATTTTCGTTTATCATTCGAATTTTAAGTCCCGTGTCTTTAAGTTATCGTAATCTGATTAAAAAATATATCGTTACGCATTTTTTCATTGTATCGTTTTAAGTGAACCCTACTAAAGTAACGAGTCACCGAAGGGTAAAACATTTTTTTTAAATAACAAACGTTCCAAATTTGAAACGTTGAATTTGAATAAAAATATATATATAACGTTATTTTATTTCACTTGTATTTAAGATGAGATGCCAGCGCATCGGTTGTTGGCCGTGGGTTTCGTCGGGATGGTAGTAGAGATATGCCAGAACAAATTGGAGTTGTTTTATTAAGTATGTCGATAATATATAACACTTACCTCAACAGAGGTCCTCGGGGGCAGGTGGAGTGTGGTGACGTCATCTCGGTGGCGGGGCCCGAAGCCGCAGCCGGCGCTGCAGCCGCCGCGCGCCACCACGCGCCACGGCGGCTCCGTCGCCGGGGACGTCGTCAGGTGGCCAGTGCCCACGTTCTGCACTTTGAACGATTTGCGAACCCTGCAACAAAATTACATTTTTAAACAAGTAACAATTAAAGTATTTTAAAGGTGGTAGAACCCTTTGTGGTTCGACTCCGGCGGCACCACCATCACACCTATTTCTACCTAATAACAGCAGTGTTAGGCGCTGCTGTGTTCCGGTTTGAAGGGTGTGGTAAGGGAGATAGACTTTTCCGAGGCGTTCCAGCTTAGTCCTCAGGGGTAGCGGCGCATCTGTGGCCGACCTCAGGTAGGAATATCTAATCCTATCTGGGGTTGATTACAGATGTCCATGGGCGGCAGTAGCCACTTACCATCAGGTGGACTGCATGCTCGTCTGCTACTCTCATATTATAAAAAAAAAAAAAAAAAACGGGCATGCATTTCATACGATGGTATGTGATTATGAAGATTTGTAATCAAGACAGATAAAGATTCCTAACAAAATTTGGCCACAGATATATTGCTACTCCTAATTCTTAGTTAGAACGCCTCGAATAAGTATGCCTCCCTTACCCATATCCTTCAAACCGGAACACAACAGCGCTAACCACTGCTGTTATTAGGCAAATATATCTTTGTATAATGGTGCGGTGCTTCCGAAGTCGAACCATAAAAGGTTTTACCGCCTTAAAGAGAGTGATGGGCAAATCACGAAACGATATCTTTATTTATAACTGATCAAAGCCCTTGATCCTTACATTCGTTATCAGCTTTAGGAATAATAAATTAAAATTTAACTCGAAAGCGCCGCCAAAGTTTGCACCAACTTGAAAATTAATTTTCTTTTCGATAATAAGTTGTTTAATAGGTTTTTAATATCGGAAAATCTCTATCAAAGTTTTTAAGATGGCGTCCTTTAGTAAATGAGGTCGGTGAAATGTTTTTTTTAATCTTCTTTAATAAATTAATAATTCAGCAATAAAATACCTGAATACGCAGTAAAATAGATGAATATAAATCTGAGATTATGGGTTATTTTTTTTATTTTTGTGTAGTAGCCCTATAGTACAATCTCATAGTCGGTCGAAATTTTTCAAGGTTTAGTTCAGTTTGCGCCTGACCAGTTTGGCTGACCACCTGCATGCATGAAGCACAAGATCAGTCTAAGTGGCAAAAAGATCTAATGAATAAAGGGATAATAACTCCCATAGGACCATCCTAATAACAGTATGATCTAAGAAAGGATCTTTTATTTAAAATAACGGACTAACATTTCAATTATATTTATTTATGTATATACTTTATCCTATATTATAGGATAAACTAAATCATACATGAAATTCAATCATATAAGTAGGTCAAAGTGCCTAGTAGATTGTAAGCAGATTATGTAATGACGTAGTATGGTATGTTATGAAATATATTGTTAAGCTCATGTTATGCTACTGCAACAGTGTTATTATGTATGCAAATCTATTAGATACGCGAGTTGCTAAACGAGTAATAACATGAACAGAAACAGAATAATATATGTATATACATTTGAATAAAGATAGATTAACATCTGCTCAGATAACGGATGGATATGGAAAGATAATGCATCCTGTGAAGTGACTAGTTAGGCTTCCGGATCACTGACTTTTCCGGAAAAACTGAGTTCGATTTCTTGGCATATTGGCTCTTAGAGGACGTACCCTGTTTCACAGAGGTGCGTGATGTAGATACGCATATTGCCTCTTTGCTGTCCAACTATGCTGAAGAGTACCAAGTGATGGTCAACGCTAAATTTAAAATTAGTTCGTTAATGTTTCATACCGCATGACGCCATCTAGCGGCAAGTCCAGCGCGCACAGCGACACTCTCAGCTCGGGGCACGACAGCTGCAGCGCGGGGCAGCGGTCCACCGCGCGCAGCCACACGTGTTGCGGCGCTGTAGTCACTCGGTACCAATTGTTACTGCAAACAAACGACACTAAGTGTCAATGTTGAAAGTTAAACTCTTCGGTCGACTGTGACAAGGGTTGAAACTAAAGTTCCAATTAATGTCTGGCACAAGTTATCTTTCATAATACGTAAGGTTTCATAGTACGCCGTTGTTGGTGATGGATGGATGGATGGATGGTCAAATATGGATTAATAGATCTCGTACTTTCTTTAAGAATATTATGAAAAACTCTTTTTCTGATGAAGTGAGCAAGAATTAATTTAAAATTAAAAGCTGAAGCGAACTTGATATCAATCATTCAGATGGAAGAGTACGATTCATAACACTAAGCTTAACGGTTTATTAACGCTTTTTAGACTTATTGTACTTTTTTACCTAACCTACGCAACTCGATTTTGTAAAAACACATCAATAACAAAAATGGCGTCGATAAGAAAATGAAAGTTCTGAATATCTATACCTACTTTAAAATGAGTATAACGAAACTATGGTTACTGATTCTATTTTCAATGCGAAAACATATTTTTACCGAGCAAATAACAACTAGAACAGCGACACTGTACAAACTTATAATAAATCTGAAAACTTTTTGAATCTGTCACGAACACTGTACAGATAAAACATACAAATTCAAAAGATTTTCAAGATGAACGTGTGAGAAATGGAAGCAGTGTGAAATCTATTCAAAGTATTAAAGTAGAAAACATATTAAGGACTTTATACATACTACCTTTAAAAAATCACATGTATATAAAAATGTATTCATATATAAAGTGTGGTAAAGGAGACATACTTTTCAGAGGCGTTCCAGCTTAGTCCTCAGGGGTAGCGGCGCATCTGTGGCCGAACTCAGCTAGGAATATCTAATCCCATCTGGGGTTGATTACAGATGTCCATGGGCGGTAGTAGCTACTTACCATCAGGTGGACTGCATGCTCGTCTGCTACTGCTATACTATACAATAAATAAATATTACACTTTCACAAGATTAGACCTCAAATTTACAATAAATCTGTGGCCAACATTACGTTGGAATTAAATATTATCTGATTACAGTGTTCGTAAACATACTGCACGCTCGTTTGCTACGAAAATAATAAAAGAGTACCAACCCCGACTTTTGAACTGGCGCCGTGCGCAGCAGCAGCACGCAGGAAGGCACCGGATCCCAAGTGGGTAATAAACGAATTTTCCAGACAACGTTTGATAATTTAGGAACTATCGTGGACTCTGGTTCCACCTGAGGATTAAATAAAATATTTTACTTACAACGTAATGATTATGAAAGTAAAAATAATAGTAATTCGCAATTACTTCACTAAACTATAAAACTATATTATTCCACAAATGTACTGAATAAAAGTATGAATATATAAACATATATTATATTATTTGTGAAGATTGACAACTTATAAGTACCGTTTAATTAAAAATAACAATTAATTTTAATTTAATTTACATAAGCAGGAACTGATGAACATAGTATAAAATTTAAACTTTTAATTAAATTTACGCTGCTGCAGGAAAATAGGATTAAAATACTATTAGCGAGAAATAGAGCAGAATGAAACGGAACGAACTTAGTGAAACCATTCAATTTGACCTACTCGTACCTAGTCACCGTGATTATTACTTATACTATTATGTTTTAATATTGAAACATTTTTATAACTGAGGACCATCAAAGTTTTCATTTAAACTCCAACAAAAATAAACTCTAAAAAAGTATATATATAAGATACCTACGGAAAAAGCGTATGTAACATGATTATTATTAAGGATCGTTTCATATTAAAAAAACACATGAACATTGTTTTTAGATTTGCGATACAAAAAGGTAAACAATAGATTTAAACTTTAGATCCCACTTTACGATCTTGGTGTAAATTTTGTCTCACGCCAGATATTTAGAATACTAATACGTAGTAGGCTTCATAAGTTAGATACATATTCCATAACTTCATTTCATAAATGTCATGGAAACCAAAATTCATGTACTTAAAACATTATGGTCTCATACTGTAAATGAGGTTTACTAATCTGTACTTTAAAGTCAGTATGGGACGGGCTAATGATTATAGTCTAAACTTTCTCATTCTGGGAGTAGACCCTAGCCCGATAGTGGAACACCCTCGGTTTAATGATGATGTATAAGTACATAATATTACCTGATAGACGTCATAGTTCTGTGGTCCATAGTCGGCTGTAAGAAATAGTTCAACGGCCGTGTCCATTTCCCTGACTTCTGACGATCTCGTGCACTCTTCAGAAACACTTTCAGCTGATTTGGAAAAATATTAATTTTAGTATTTCCATTTAAAAGAAAAAAATGCGCGCATTTCAAGGACATTAGATATTTGTTGCTCTTTTATAAGCGCACATACTGTTACAGTGAGTAAGTGGGCTTCAAGCTTATTACTGTGGTACGCTTACGTAGCGAATACTGTTAAATGAATTAAAATATATGCAATACTTATACTTATTACTTAACAATAGACTTTTATTACGTTACATACACACTATTCACAATAATGTATTATTATATTATCGTGGGGTACGTAGCTTAAAACAGAACCATTCCTCTTTGTGTAGATGTAGTAGTAATGAGGAAGTAAATGAGGGATTGAATTTAGAAGATGAACCATCTTTCTGCGAAGTTGTTCAACTGGTGAGATCATCAACACGTGAAGGAATATTTTCTTTACACACGTATTTTCAGTTGTAGTATTTTAAGAGATGTTGGAACAATTACTGTACTTACATTTAAGAGATTCACAACACGGGCACGTCCGCGGCGGCACATCGTAGAACCGCATGTACAGTCTAAAGGGAAGTTCATCCTGTGGATGGCCTGGGAATAAAGTTAACAGTTTGTAATTTTTCAATGATCAGCTGTGAACCTTTTTTGTCCCAGTGCTGGGTCTTTGACAATGACTAGGGAAAAACCTCGAAAGCAATCTATTATGGCACACTAATACACAGTTTTGGCTAAGAATACAATATTAAGTACTGAAATTGAGTTCATCTAAATATTTGTTCAAAATCACAAAGTAACTCAATTGCACATTAAAAGTTAAACTACGATAAGTTCTAATGTCTTTTAAAAGTAGTAGGTAATATAACTTGGCTAAGCAAAAGTTCCAGGTAATATAATATTTTCGGAGCGGAACTTTCGCAAAACTTTCACGAAAATTTTGTTGAATGAAACTAAGTGATGCGGGATATTTCCTCTACTGTAATAATATCCATGTCAAAAGCAGTCAGAAATTGTGTTCAGAGAACTAACTTTTACGTTTTGATACACAAATAACTTTTTTATTAGATTTAGCCGAAAACTTGATACTTTTTCCCAACACTTAAGTTAAGAATTTGTATGATAATGAAAAATTGGTTAGTTTTAGTACATTATAAGCATTAATATGAGATATGCATTTATATCATCAAAATAGAATTTCACAATTCATTATAAGTACAAGAAGTATGAATTTACTTAATACACATTAGAATACGAATTAAAAATAATAAAATATACGACATTAATCTCGAAAACTAAAAGTAAAGTCAAGGTCAAATATTTATTCACAATATTGAATTCAAAGCAGAAAATGTGCCGAATAGAACAAGCAATATTGATAGAAAACAATTTTTGTTATATGCTCCTTATCGGTTGCTAAGCAACGATTGTTGGTAAGCATTCTTCTTCCAATTTGGCTGGGGTTATAGTTCACGTACGCGTCTCTGTCCTTAAGGAGAACGTAGAAGTTCAAACCACCCTATAATGTCCCATTAATGGTCATAGGTGAAATGCTAATACTGTCACATATGAAACAGGTAATGGTCGGTCTAATGGTATGAAAACCGTCACACATGAAAATGTCTATAATAAAAATAATTCATGTCGGTATTCATATCGATATAAAATACTTTTTAAAGCATTAATAATTAAACAATTAGTTATAATAGTCTTATGTTAAAATGTAACCCAGTTATGAACGAAAAAAGTATATTTAAAATGCTAACCATGTTCTTGAATGACAAAAGCTTGGACTGAAAGGTCGGCTCGAGATGTGTTGGTGACGCTTAGAATGCGATCCGGGTCTGTTGGCGACATCCTGAGAAATACTAAAAACTATAGGAAATAATAATGTTATTATGTTTATAAAAGATTATGGCTGTGCTTAAGAGCTTGTCAGATTGGAAATATGTATTTTTAAAACTTTGAATAAAATCACCTAAGCGAGTGAATAAAACAACCATCTTTTTTTCGAGGGGGAAATCTTCAAAATGTACCCGACGACGTGGGAGCGACGTCGGCACTAAAAGTCCCCCGGTGGCCGTCCTCAGGGCTTGTTGGAAAACTCCGGGATATCCGGGGGAACACAACTGGAGTCCTCCAAGCGCGATGCCCCGATCGGGCTCAGCCCTGGGGGATTGTTCGCTTCTCCCACAACATCTGGTGATTACGACAGTATGCGACCACACATAACGCCGTTCTTCCCGGGGTCGCTTACTGGACGTTTCGAGCTCCTACTTTTTTTTATAATATAAGGGTAGCAGACGCGCATGCAGTCCACCTGATGGTAAGTGGCTACTGCCGCCCATGGACATCTGCAATCAACCCCTGATAGGATTAGATATTCCTACCTGAGGTCGGCCACAGATGCGCCGCTACCCCTGAGGACTAAGCTGGAACGCCTCGGAAAAGTCTGTCTCCCTTACCACACCCTTCAAACCGGAACACAGCAGCGCCTAACACTGCTGTTATTAGGTAGAAATAGGTGTGGCGGTGGTGCCGCCGGAGTCGAACCACAAAGGGTTCTACCACCTTCACCTACTCTTGCCGCCCGCAACCCCGGAAGCCCCTTTTATGTCGCCTCTTACGACAGGCAGGGGATACCCGGCCTGTCGTATGCTAGTCCCGGAACTACAGAAAAAAACAACCATCTATAAGTTACAATTTTATCAGAATTTGGAAGGTAATGTTTTTTGAAAATATATTTATATCTCATTCTTTGGCACTCTACACTTAAAATAGCTTAGCGAATTATGAGGTAATTATGACATAATTATGAGGATTAATCTAAATTGTGAGAGTGACGCAGGATTTAATTTGTTCAAGTGTTTGTTGATCCAAAACTTTCGAAAAATCCTAGCCTATCGTAAGTCTTACCATAGCACTGGTGAGTTATGTTCAAACGTAGGGTTTATTGCGAACAATAGCGGAGGTCCCACAGCTTCCACCCATAAGTCCAGAATTATTGGTTCCAACTTGTCTATCTGTGAAAAAAAATCATTTCTTTTTCAAACTATTACGTATCTATACATATAAATAAAATTGGAGTGTCTGTTTTTAATATTGAAATAACCGCTTTTTACTACATGCATATGAATATACTCGTACATACGGTACATACACCAAAATAACATTTTTTATAATTTTTGTCTGTCTGTCTGTTTGTTCTGGCTAATCTCTGAAATGGCTGAACCTATTTTGACGGGAGTTTTATTGGCAGGTAGCTGATGTGATAAGGAGTAACTTGGGCTACTTATATTTTAGAACTAGCTGTGCCCCGCGGTTTTCTTTTTAAAGCGGGTGAAACCGCGGGGCACAGGTAATCTTACATAACATTTGAAATTATTTACAGAGATTGATAATAAATATGTTTTGCAAATGGCATAATCTTGGATCCATTACTCTTTATTAGCTGGGAAGGCTTATTCGCTCAGAAAGGAAAGGAGTTCAGGTGAAATCCACCACCCCTGTCGAATATTGGCTGAATATATTTTACACACATGTAATACACAAGTAGGTAACTTAAAAGTCAAGATATTTCACTTAGTACGAATGTTACAATGACTAAGTATTGATAATCGTCAATAATTATATGTGTCGCGTGGAAATAATTTTAGGATTAATGGAAAGAGAATATAGGGTGAAATACATAGGGTGTCTAGTCAGTAGTGTTTGACAGTGACCCCATATTCTAAATCATTGAAAACACCGCTGACACTGTGTGTATAGACCAACAAAGATTAAAGAATTTCTGTCAAAATTACAACCGGATAAAGAGACCAAATCTCGAAAAAAAATTCAGGAAATAGTAATAACAACAATATGTAAATCTCATATAATCAATCACCTTCATAATGACTTCTCTTGATGAGATACGATTAAGTATTTGTAACAGAGACAACCCTGCAGATACTTTTCTCTCGCGAGTGAAGTAATTAATTCGAGATGTGTCGCAAGTTCGCCAACTTGTTAAAGTTGTTAGCGAGATCGCGGCGCAAGCGGGCCGGTGCCAATTTATTTGTGTTTCTATTTGTTTTCAGCTAATACGTTTTGATAGGAATTTGGTGAATATGTTTGCGTAGTTAAATTTTCATGACATATAACAAGTCTCCCATACATATTCCATAAATACAAGTGTTTTTGTAATATAGAAGTAGCAAACAATCGTGCAGTCCATGTGATGGTAAGTGCCCACTGCCACCCGTAGACATATTACAATTCCAAATAAGATAGAGTAGCCACGGATGCGTTGCTACCATCAGGACTTAGTTGCAACGCCTTGTATAACTATGTCTCCTTTACGTTAAAATCAAAATACAGCAGCGCTTATCACTTTTGTTATGAGTCATGAGTCATCATGAAGTAGATGTAGCGGTGGTGACGTCTGAGTGGAACCTCGGAACCTTTGAGTTCTTCACCCGTCAATATTTAAGCAATCGAGCTAGGTTTGCACTCTTACGCTTTTGCATTAGGTATCAAATTTAGTAAATATGAAAGTTTTAATTACGTTTATTTGTGTATGAAATAACTTTTACACAAAGTTATATTGCATGTACGTACGTTACAGATTTGAATCGAATCGCACACTGCATCAACGAAATCGCCGTTTACCATCATTTTGATATGTATGAGCTCAAATGTAAGCAAATCACGTTTGAAAAGTACGCTGGCTGCGACGTGTTCAAATCTATGTTCAAGTCTTCAAATCTTTGCATATCTATCAGCCGAAGTTTCTGCCTAACGTTCCAACTTATTCAGAGGCAGAACACATGTAGGATTATCTTTCGGTACGAATATTAATGTAGGCGACAAATGTGCATCACCAGCAGTGACCATTTAAATCAGATAACATAAAAGTAGTGATGTAAGTTCTAAATTTCGACGCACGAGGTGCCGGTTTAGAATTCCAGGGATGTTTGATTTTATTAGGTAGGTATTTTTTTAAAAAATATTTATCAGTTGCGTGGAAGAAACCACCTTAAAGAAACTTACATATATATCTTAATAATTCTTCACTGTGCTTGTATGCGGCTGACTTAACTGTTTGGCGCGTGTGGAGAGTCACTGAGCTAAATCTATGTCATTCTACGAGGTGATTTAAGACCAGCAACACGATAGCAATTTATTGATAATTATAGTGGGTAGGGCTATTATATTATTAAATTATATAGAAATAATACATAAAAGAAATCGATTTATATAGCAATGTCCACATTTTCTAAATGTTTTCTAAAGGTGGTTCTTCTAAATTATTTTAAGAAGTCAAAATCTATTTACAAGACTGAAAATAGATTTAAGTTCTATAAGATTTGTAAAAAAAACACGCCGAAAAACTTCTTGGTCCTAATCAAACGGATCAAAAAGGCTAATAACGGGAACCCAAAAGTTTTATGGCGTATTATGTGAATAAGGCCCTTATGCACGGGGTTGGACCGTCCGTCTCTAACACGTGTATGTTGCAGGGAGAACAACATTAGTCACATGTCGAAATTTCTAATTCAGAAAAAAACGTAACGCCTTAGTAACTTACTTTCAAAATATTAATAGAATTTAAGGAATATATACTATTGCAATTCAATTGCAAAAAAATAGATTTGAAATGACTGCTTATTGAGGACCATAGAGTGATTAGTTTTATCGAAGAAATGGATTGGATCATATTATTTTACGTTACGCCTTTCAGCTTTAAAGTGTCTAGCATTGATGCCTACTTTGTATATAATTGGTATATAATTTTTGTATAATATTGGTCGAACAATCTTATTTTTAAGAGAATCAACGTATTTTCTTTCGGCTTTTCGGATCCGTGCTCGAAAAATAAACCTTTACAAAAACACCTAGACTCAGAATAAATAATACTATTCATAATTTATACGTTTGTCTAGCCAAGGATCTACTCCGATCACATCTGCATAGTAGACTACAATCTCGTAGGTAGTAGACTACAATGGAATGCCAGATGTGGCTAGGCTAGAGGCTATATTATTCATAATTTTGTTCTACTAATATATTTACATTTAAATCTTTCAGGTTTATAATAAATCAGGTGTAACAGTATTCCCGCAACACACGCGCCTACTATGTCTAACCGAATTGGGTATGAGACACTTACGCGAATTATGTAAATTTGGACCCCTCGGGCCTCTCTTCTTTATTATATTCCAAAATAAATTGAAACGGCCCGAGCCCGGCTTGCTTTTGTAAATAAAATGTTATGTTAAAGGAATTTGTTCAGAAATTCTGCCAGATTCCCAAAATATGTAACATAATTAGTTATTAACCACAAATATTTCAGTTATTAACCGCAGCGATTTCAGTAAAAAAAATTCACAATTAGAAATTATTGATTTAAGAAAAAATAGTCATCAAAAACTAACGGTAATTTAAGTAAAGAATATATTTAATAGCGCAACGATACAAATAATTACGAATATATGAGAATAATTGAAACCGCTGTAATTGACAATCTCGTAGGTTATTATTATTTCACAGAAACCGGCAAATGAACAATTAATAGACACAGTAGAGCAAATAGATGAAGCCGGGGTAGATATTCATTCATGTGTAGATCGATTTTTACTGAGTAAGCCATACTAATTTTAATGAGTAATTTCAAAGCCATTTAGGTTATGAAAAAAATAATTATTAATTATTATAACAAATTAAAATACATTTGTAAGAGAATCATCTATTCTGAATTATCTCTCATACGATGTGATATGAGGTTAAGGCAAGTAGGTATATGTATTCAAATACATACTGCAGAAATATTCTGTACCTCGTCCTTTTTCAAAATCGGTTAAAAGTGATCGGTCACCGCAAGTGGGACTGCACGACCGCAAGCTGTTTATTCCGGGGGAAATTTATAATTGACATCGCTAACGAGATTTTGCGCCCGGCCTGCCTACATTTTTTATATTTTTAGAAAAGCCTCTCGGTATTTTCGACCCGAACATAACTAAGTCACTCCGTCTAACGCTCTGTTATGTATGGTTGAGGTTTCATAATTTATTGAGTTTCCATAATTAGCCCTTAGAGACAGACAAAGACAAAAGCAACAAATTAGACAACTAATTACGTTGTAAATATCAAAATGTTTCTCTTATGTGAAATTAAAACCACTATTTACCAACGAATTCGTAACGAGCATTTAACGGAACCAAATTTACCGTCAGCGACGAGGCAATACGTCAAAACGGTCCTCGCCTCGTCCGAAACACGTCGAACTGGCTATCAGAAACTCATTAGGGCATGAGTAGCCAATCGGTGACCGTTGCGAGGGAATGGGGTCGGAAAAACAGTCGGTGCGATAGAATTAAATTCGTGATAACTTAACGTAACTACCTACGATTTGTGGTACAAAATGTTTCAAATAAATATATTTATATTCGATTCCAATCATTACCCCGTAGGAATACACCATTGGGTATAAGTCGATTGTCCCTGTAGCACCGGGACCAGAATAGGACTACGGTATCCCCTGCCTGTCGTAAGAGGCGACTAAAAAGGGCTTCCGGGGTTGCGGGCGGCAAGAGTGGGAGCTCAAACCGTCCAGCAAGCGACCCCGGGAAGAACAGCGGTTTGTGTGATCGCATATCGCTGTGATAACCAGGGGATGTGAGAGGAGCGTAAATTGCTCCCCCCAGGGCAGAGCCCGATAGAAGGGCATCGCGTTAGGAGGACTCCGGTTGTGTTCCGTTGGAGATCCCGGAGTTCTCCACCACACGCTGAGGACGGTCACCGGGGGGGTTTTAGTGCGGTAAAAATCCCACATGACCCGGCGTCACTCCCATGGCGTCGGGTACCTTTTGAAGGTTTCCCCCTCGTCAACAAAAAAAAGAAGTCGATACGGCACACAATTAACATTATTTTATGGAAGAGAAACAGAACAGAAGCATACAGTTTATTCAACCATCCTTAGACAACAATTAAAGAAAATAAAGTAAAATATATAAAAGAAAACTGAAATTTTAATGTCTTTAAAAATGTAAGTAAGTATTCCTGTTATGCGACCGAATTACATTTGGAGGTGACATGTACTTTACTATACAACGTTTGTAGTTTTATTTAATTTTACCTTACCCTATTTAATTTACGCATGAGATTCCACGCATAAATATTTTAATAGAAGCGTTCCGACACAGGATTAAGTAGTTACAATGTATGTGCCTAAATTCAGTTTTCGCACCCACTTTGTATTCAGGGGTTGTAGATTTGAATTCCCGGGGAAATAGAGTGTACGGAAATGCGAAAGTTACACGGGCTTGTTTAAACACCGCGAATGTGGTTGAACAGGTGTGGATTGTGAAACATAAACAATACTATTTAGTGAAATTCGGAATTATAATGATGTAAGAGGTATTATATGAAATAATAAATTTTGTATCAGATTATACGTGTTTTTGACTTAATCACTTAGTAGTTGTTGAACTATAGTCTGATTCATAATTAGGTGTCCAAAATGTAAACAAAGAAATGTCACTGTCAAAATTAACAACAAACAAAAACTTTAACAAACTCAACAAAAAACGAAAATCTAACAAATATACACAACATAACAAACGCGTTATGTAAACGAGAAAACATTAGAGTTTGATCACAATCACGAAAATTAATAATATCAGTTACGAAACTTAAAAATGACAACACAAGAAATGCCTTCGATTCCGATTGTGTTACCATTATGACATTTTAATTTTCTACCATAAACTTTGTTTTTTATTATTATTACTGTACGGAACGAAATTGAGGTGATATAAATATTAGAAAATATGAATTAAACTTAATTTATTTAGATTATTATTTTATTATTGTTGTATTACTTTAATATCGACAAAAATAAAAACTACCATTTCTAACGTATTTTCTTGATAGGTCAACACCTTTGTTTACATTTTGGACACCTAATTATGAATCAGAGTATAAGTATGCGTTGGATTTAAATTTAGATAATCATCTTAGAAAGTTGATTTTCATGTCACGGAGAGTAACAACTTGTGGGTAAATACTTAATGTTTTTGGACAATAATGTAAGAAAACAGGTTGATGCATTCATATATTACTTCAAGAATAAGGGTGGAATAAAACACCAGTGTCTTGAAACCGACATTAGTTATAGATTTTTTTGGCAAATATCTGCAAAAAATAAATAATCATAACATTCCAGCAATACCACCATTTTCTGTCTTTTCGCTACTCACATCATTTCAGATTAAGAATAAATGGTTTCATAAGAAATCCTTAATTACAAAATTTAATTTAAGGTAAGATAGCCGAACATTGCATAATAATAACATCGGAATAAAGAGTTACAGGTACTAAAACGACGACGACGTAGACAATATTCAATTTCAGCAACTAAATTAATTGAAATTCTTCGTAAATATACCCTAATAAATTTAACAGTCTGTGGCACTGTACATTTTCTTAATTATTTACCAGTCAACAAGAACGTCAATAACTTATATTAACTTTTGCAGAGTCAAAGAGATGCTAAGTTTGATGATAATGAGGGACGCCCTTGAAATTATTTTTTCTTTACTTAGAATAATCACTTAGATATTATTTTTTGTTTTTTAATTATGTCAATAACAAACACTTAGGGCTGTAAACATTTAAGATCTGTTGGATAAATTGCTATTGCAATCTAAACAAATTAAATAAAGTTAGATTCATTTGATATTCCATTCTAATTTGTTTAATTTTTAATGCTAACGAAACAATTAGTTCAGTTTCCAAATATTTGCCTTAGATAGATAGATAGATAGATATTCTTTATTGCACACTTCAACAGAACATAACAATAACATACAAGTATATAGTTAATCGTATGCAATAGGCGGCCTTATCGCTAAGCAGCGATCTCTTCCAGACAACCTAGGCATGGAAAAGTAAGGAAGATATTGAGGAAAGTGGGAAGTATGTATGAAGTTGGTGAAGGAATATGAAAGGTAACATAGTTAATATAGTACACAATGATAAATCAAAACACAAGAAAGAAAAAAAATGCATAGAAACAAGCACAGAAGAATAATGCCTTAATGTACTAGAAAAAAAAATATAAATAAAATATGATATGCACATGTCCATGATATCCACAAAGCCCCTTGGTGTGGAGGTAAGATTATTGAAAATGTTGTACGCTAATGAATGGAATAAAATAATAATAGGAACATACTAATAACAAGGTAGAATAATAATATAGTCGTATTGGCAAACTGGCGTTATGAATTAATAACATTATTGTATTCATGCTATCTATTATTGGTGGCACCGTCACAAATATATCTGCCTAATAACAGCAATGTTAAGTCCATACTTGTTACTGCATTCTCTAAACGTTTGTCAGCTTTCCCAGCTTAATATTATAAAATTAACTCAAACAAAAAAACTGTTCCAAGTTAAAATATATCTCAGCAATATCTTATCCAAGCTCCGATTAATTTCGTGCGACAAGCTGACTCGGTCCCACTTCCCCGCTGTTGTTCACAATTATTCAGCACAGTTCCGGAGCGACGATCAACTCGATCGTGTGCAATTGCCAGTCCCACTTTATTAATTGCAACTACTGAATAATAAAGCGCTTAATCAAAGATTTAAATTGGTTCAAACTGTGCAAATGTAGCATTTGATGTCGACTGTTTGTTGCTTCATAAAATCTTAGGGCAAATTTCGTTTAACGCCATACATTACGACATGCTAACATGTTTCATATTACCCACGTTAATTGGTTCAGCCGCTTCCAAAATTGCTTTTGCAAACAAAGAAACAAAATAAGATAATAAATCTATATTTTTTCCCGACTGCAGAGGGTAATCGTTTTCGCGTATTCGCGTTTTTGTGTTTTTATGTTAATTTTCTAGTTAACTTTCACCATCAAGAAATCAGCATGTGCTTAAATAAAAAACAATGTTTCACGGTTAGGTGTAAGATATTAAGAATAGTTTGGCGCATCGAATACAGATTTACTGCACCATGAGGGCTACAACATAGTGTATCTTTGTAGCAACATGTTCCGTTTAAACCCGCGGGACGGTGACGCACATACTTCCACTTCTTAGCTATTTATTTATCCCGCGCGATCCCTGGGCGAGCTACGCCCCGGCTCGTGTCGTTCGTGTAATTTGCCATTTGCATATTATTAATTTAAACTACTGAAATATTCGAATATTAAAATTTGTAATATCAGATTTTTGTTAATTTACTGTTTTTATAACTTATTTCTTCGTTTAGGTAATCCGATATTCGGCATGGATTACGTGTAACTCGTTAATGTTCGCTACGCTGGAGTCCAAGTTCTAAAACCAGAACCATTTGTACCTGTTCAAATGTGTGTAAAGACTATCAGTCCACACTCGGTTATACTAGTAGTCATTTCTAAAGAATATTAAATTTCTGTATGGATTCACAAATAAAGTTACCTGTATAAGAATCTGGTCTTGGTACAGCCCCCAGCAGTCTGCATACACGCTGACTACAATCTTCACTTGGCCTTGTGACGTCATCACTCCCTCAGGAGGCGAGCACTGTACAGCTAAGCCCGGATCTTGTACATTGGGTGCCCATTGATCTGTTGGAAAGATAATAAAGAATGAAGAATATAGATAAAGAAGAAGCGTTATAATTTCGTTAAACATCGAGATACAGTTGCTTGAGCTACAATATCCAAGAACTATTAATACTGATTAAGTTCTAAGAAATGTTACCATAAAATTCGTGACACGAAATCGTACAGCAGTCAAATTACCAAATAAGTTGATATTTCTTTTTTTGGTTCTGTTAAAGTAAGTATTAAATGATAGTTTTCCGTACCAAAACCCCATCTCAGACGTGGAGGAAATTCTGTTATATAACACCATCTATATTAGAGCAGACACCGCGGGGAAAACTGTAAATATGTAATGACGCTCACGTATTTTATCTGCTCCTTAGGGCGTCACTACATAAAAATATCGATACAAAATCGGCTCGGGACAGAATTGTACGGTCACAAGAGAAAACCTTTATAAAAACATATAGATATCAGTATGCATACGAGGCGTTCTTAATCTACATTTGTAGACACAGAGTTCACATATTCATAACATTTTATAGATGGTATTCTCCAGCTTCTCTGAGTTTCACATTCTTGTTTATGACGTATGTCCAAGATGTCCAATTAGATCCTCCTGTTAGATAGAGTCTCCTGAAGTAGCTCCGGAGCGCTACGGCATAGGGATTTTAAGAAGATGTAAAAAGTAGTATCCTTCAAAGCCGGCGATGTTGCAAACTTCCATAGACAAAGGAGACAAATTGTTATCAGGTAGCAGTTTAATTAAAAGTTTATTTAACTTTATAAAATAAAATCCGTGCAAGGTAATATTTTAAAGAGTAATTTATTCGTACGACCAAACTTGCTAGATATTACACTTAATCTGCAAAGCCATGAACCTAAGTTCGGAGCCAAAACAAGTTTAATGAGAATAGTTTCGTGGAATATGCAAATTTCTGGTCTATAACTAAAAGGCGTGGTTCTAACTACGAGCAGTATTGAGTTTGTTTTGTAATTAAGAACATGTTTACTTAAACAAGTAACCAACCTCTTTACATGTTTAAGTAAACATTTTCTTAATATGCTTACCTAATGTTGACGCTTTCTCCATATATTCCTTGTGTCGTGGATACAATGAACATACACATATACAACAGACTGTATAAAGAAATGTAAATTGTAAGTTTACCACTATTTTAAGCATCAAACCTTTTAGCTCATGTTTTAATTAGTACCTCTAAGTTGTATCAAAATTCAGCAAGTTATTTCTGAGGTATGAGGTACGACGCTTGGGATAAAAATTCTGTCGAATTTTGAACTTTCTTTATTAAAGTTCGCAACACAATGAACTACCAAAACCATTTCCAATTTCCATTCCGCCAGTTTGCAGGAAAGCTAGCGAGGCAGTTAGTTGCGTTAGTTGGGTACAGTTAGATAGCGGAATATTGAAAAATGTTCCTCGCTGTACGCGCCAGCTTTATCGGAAATATTAATAACAAGTTCTATCTCAACATAACGGAATAGAAAATAAAAGAGGTGTTTTACTAGAAAACACTTTTCATTGTTTGAGTAAAACTTTTGTTTATGTTTTTTTTATAGCCCTTAGTGATATTGCCAAGTACTGCCCTGGCGGCTAAAACTCACCTTCTTGATCAGGGAAAACTCAGGCTCACAACTTTTAGTCGTCATTAGAAATTAATTGCAATTTGTTTCAAACATGTTTCAAACATTTATTACCTGAGAGATTATAAAAAAAAAACTTCTCAAAGATAATATATTGTGAAGTCTACAAATACGCACATAGCGAGAGAGCTATGGAGAGAAAGGAGATCCGTGCCCAGCAGTAGGACAGAAAGACAACGATTAATCTCTGTCTTTATTTATTTTGATTATATTTCTGTTGTTATACATGGAGCAATCAATGTGAAAGTAATATAATCTAAGCAAAAAAGACTGTCTATATGAAGCTCGTTGAAAATTTACTGAAAAGACCATTATATGAACAGGACAGGAGAAAGGATATAAAGAACATTATGTTAATAGGCATTTTGAGATGGGATATTATGCGTTCAGACCCTCGTAACATCTCATCTTTATGACGCCAGCTGTAACGGATCTCGTTATAAATAAAACTACTTACGTTACAATGATCACTTATTTACAAAATGTTTTTTTCTTTTACTAATTAAAATAATTCTACAATTTAACCAAATCAACGGAACCTCATGTGTTTAAGTCTGTCAAACCGTTTTGGCTGTAGAGCATGACAAAAATGAGATATACTTATGTACCTGTCTATGTACGTACGTACAAACGCTGCAGAAATATTACCTTCCACAACTTAAAAGACCAAGAAAATCCTAAACTTTCTACTTTAAATTATTCAATCTGTTTTTCCCAAATCAATATTACGAATGGCATTTCAAGGACTTACTTGGAAACATCGGGACGTTTTCTCATTCAGCGTTTTATTTTGCAATGCGCCCTCTCCTATCCTCCCAAGTGTACAAGTGTTTATTTATTTAACAACAAGTCTACGCGCCCGGCTCGACTTGTATTTTCGATGGACCATGGATTTTTAATTTTCACAATTTCTAATTACGGATACATAAAGAAACTTAATAGTGCGACTGCAGTGACATCGCTGTAATACCCGTTTTCTTCTTATAATATTTAAAGAATGTGGTAGAGATCTTAATATATGGTATTTAAAGTTAGTCCTCGGGAGCCTGTAATGAACTCCAGATAGGATAAGAGTTTTAAATGATGGCGGCCGAAGATGCGTTGCTACCCCTGAAGAGTCTGTTAGAACACCTGGAAACCTAAAAAATAATTGCACAGAAAACACAAGTCTTCTGAAATTCGCTGCCATCGTTTTTGTTTTCCCATCCTTGGGACTGGTCTCTATTTATTTATTTATTTATTTATTAAAGGTTCACCAACGTAGTATACACTTATATAAGTTACATTGCAAAAGTAAGATAAATAAGTCGTGTACCCACAATTATAGGTGAACACGGCATTTACAATTCACTTCACTATAATTGAAGGCTTGAAGGTATCACGCTTCTCGAACACTGACAGAAGAATGAAATTACGGACAGACAATTTTGAATTTCCTTGTATATTAAATGTGTTTATTTATTTAAGACATATTGGGAGACGTCGCTCGCAGATTCCGTAGGTGAGGTAAACAAATTTTGACCTATTATCGGAAGAAACACGTTGACAAGAGGGTCGGAGGGCACAAAACGATCCGTCTCCAATTTATCCGCGAGGGTGACCATGTATATCCGATTTCTAGATTCAATTCCCAATTCGCTTTCCGATTTGGGAAGATATAAAACACATGTTAACTTTTTTCAACATTAAATGTTTTTTTGTCAAGCCGCAGTATAGGATTTGATTAGATTTATTCGTGGTGAATATTGTACAATTTAATATTTTCAATGCATTCATTTTGGCACTACGTGCCTTATCTGTACACGTATATAAAATAATAGTTAGGTTTTATACCTACATCTTTTTACCACGGTTTTATTAGCTTGATTAGTATGTACGTATGCATGTAACGGAATCTTTGAACTCGATTTTTACCCACTTTGGAAGATCCGATTAATTTAAAATTTTGAACAATCAAGAACCGATGACGTTACACGATCTTATCTTATTTAATAACTATCCCATTTACCTCATCAGGATCGTCAGGAATTAACGATTTTCCTTTTGCGATTTTAGCGTGGTTTTTAGTTTTTAAACTATAATTATTACACCCTAACAGACTTTAACTAGAGCAGTTATTTACGCGAATGGATACAAGCCCGGCTAGCTCAGTCGGTAGAGCATGAGACTCTTAATCTCAGGGTCGTGGGCTCGAGCCCCACGTTGGGCGAAAAACAAAACTTTTTTTTTTTACCTAATTAGGGCAAGCAATGTACGTGGGAAAGTATATACATCTATTGTCTCATACCTTCTTAAATATATGATATATTAATTCGACAAATTTGTTATTGTTACATGTGTTTTTATTGGTGGTTTATGTGATGTCACAAATTACGAACAAAAAATGAAATCAATTAAAATATTATATAAAAATTGTTTAATTATATTACTTATATCCACAAAAATGATAAGATTTATAAACTTTTCAAGCAAACCTATTTATAATAGAAATTTCAGTCGATGGCAATCCAAAAATAGTGTTGCGCATTATCCAGCAGCAAGTCGAGCCTGCACTTGACGCAGTGCCGCTTACAAGTTAAGTGTCACTTCGCCAAAGGTCTACGTCGCTAGAAATATTATAATCAACGAAATTTAATGACGCATTTTGATATTCATTATTTTTTTAATTAAATTCACGAGTTAATGAGGCTGTAGGTGACTTCATAATTAATGAATAGTGCTACTTATAGATATTTTTAATTTATATTCAACTACATATAGCTGAGATTTAATTTTCATCTGAGATCTGAAGGATATTTTAAGTCCGTAACTTCCATTGAGAACTAAGGATACATACATATTGTCGCACTGTGTATTGTTTAGTCTCTTTTAGCAAAACCAGAACACAGCAGGAAAGGTCCACAGGCGCCACATTTAAATTATATATATAGCCTATGTCACTTCCACGATTGAAACAAATTTAACGACATCTCCATCTGATTGAGACAAATCCGACAAGCGTTGTGGGCTGTAGAGCGTGCCAAAGATAAAGATATAGGTACATACTTACCTATAATATCAACATAGGCTTAAAGACATTCGCTCCTACTTTCCTAGTCAAATCCAGGTCACTAGTTTGTCCGATATATTTTTGTGTGGAATGTGAAAAATAATAACTTTTGCTATTATTACTTTGACATCTATGCCCGGGGATACAAGATTTTTAGAAAACTTCGATAGCGAGATTCAGAAACATGCAGCGCCATCTGTAGACGAGTAGTGAGAAGTCGCCACACTACCTGTCCTGTTAATTAATCAACGTTCCACTGTAACAAGTAATAGATGATTATAGTACCGTTATTAAAAAAAATAAAGCAGAAAATACTTCACAATAAATTAATACTACAGCTGACAAACAAAACGGAAAGTATCATTTCAATTAACTCTTTCATTTCCAGAGCGCAGCAAAGCTTATAATTATTGTCTCTCATTATGCAGTGTTGTTTGGTCATTTTTAATGCTCGTACAAATGTATACATTATTTTGATGGCATAAGATTTAAAATTCTGTAGCCGCTCTCATGTGTTATTATAAAAGGGTGTAAAGATGTACACACATGTAGTTATCTTTAAGTCACTTTGAATCGCGAGTAATTTTAGGAAATACAATATTTACTGGTCGAAGTGACATTATCTTGGATATTGTTTTAAATTGGAAAATAAAATTGTTTTCTTTTTAAAACACCCTTGTTGTTTACCTGAATATTTTAAGGTAAGCTGACGCAATGTTTTAGAACTCAGTGCTTTTCGATACATTTCTGTCTGAAGCTTAAATCGATTTGCTGACAACACACAGCTTAGTTTTAAAATAATTTGGAAGATGGCAGACAGATACTCTCACATTTTCGTATAATAATGAAATAACAAACGTGTTTGCAGTCTACCTGATGGTAAGTGGCAAGTCTTTAAACCATCAAGATAAGGTTGGCGGTACTGCCCAAGGGTTGGAACGCCTTGTATTCCATACCACAACCCTCATTTTAACATTATTACACTGTTTTACTGAAAATATTTGCCCGGAATAAAAGTATATGAACACGTAGAAGTTTCTGAAGTCTTTAGTGTGCATTACTAGTTGAATGGCCGTGAACACCGAATGTAGGCCAAACGTTAAGTATCGTTAGCTGCAGAGCTATAACATATTTAATGTTTAAATACGATTTAAAGTCGAAAACGCGTATTTGTCAGCGCTTTTGTTATTTTGTATACAATGTGATTCTATCTTGTGGCCGCCAAAACTATTGTTGTCTTATAACAGCAGTGTTAAGCTCTGCTATTTTGATTTGAAAGGTGGGTAAGCAAGATACACAAAATACTTCTCATGTAGTCCTTAAGAGTAGCAACGCACCTGATAGAACTTTTCGTGGTACCGACCTTGAACTGGAGTAAAATGTTTACGTGTAATATTAAAATTTTGCGATATAAATTAACATAAAAGTAACAATAACTGCAAGTGTTAATAATATAAAGGTTTTGAACTAATGTGTTGCTACTGAACACGGGTCACAAAAATGACAAGGTTACATTTTTTATTTATTCGGCGTGCCAACGTTACCATTGTTTCACAATATTACCTTGGACAAGAAACAATATTCTTGAATATCAATGGAGTATTTTGAGAAAATTCCCTTACAAATAATTTACTATTTTATGTATATAGGTGTTCCCAACCTAAAGACCGACAGATGAATCAAGTTCATAAATTATTCACTCGGGTTGTACTCGGCCCGAACATCTCCTAAACAAATTAATAATTAATTTTAAAATATTAAATGTAAAATGCTTCCAATTCCTTCATTACTATTCTATTAGTGTACTTTCTGCCCATTTATTATACTGTTATAAATTGTGTTTATTGTGATAAATTTATTGATTTAATTTAGATCCCTTTGTATTTCCACTCCAGAGGTACCACAGCTATACATACATATTTCTGCCTAATAGCGGTAGTGTTAAGTGCTACAGTGTTCCAGTTCGAAGAGTGTGGTAAGGGGAGTTAAAATGCAACTAAATCGCATCTGTTGCGGACCTTAAGTAAGACTCTTATCGGAGGATGACTACAGATGACCATGGGTGACAGTAGCCACTTACCATCAGGTGGACTGCGTCCTAGTTTGTTTCTCTTGTATTATTAAAAATACAAATTATAATGAATCTGTAGGTCTCTTTATTATACTGTAGTATGTTCCACTGTACTGAATACACCTAAATTTAGTTTATTTATTTTACAAACATATATCTCGACCGAATTCATAACGACTAGGTACAACATTGATCGCGTCCTAAGTAAACAGAAATCCTAAAAACAATAAGAAAAGCTAACTCGAAGTAACAACAAGCAAGATCGTAAAGAAAACAAAGAAACGCTTCCAAATGGAAACATCCGAGAAAGTTTCCCGACGACTGAAAAGGGCGTCACTGTTTTAAAATGACAATAACTTCCTCAGTTGATGTGAGTTCAGCGAAATTGGCGACCAACGACTATATAGCAGATAGATGTTCTTTGTCATACGAAATGTTGTAAAAACGATTAATGCAATAATTCATATGAATAACGAAGTACCTACAGTTCGTTGCTTCAATAAATTTAATTTTATTGCTGACCACATCGTCTTTTATGAAAACTTAATAACATTGCTACTGTAATGTTATTGTGACGGGATTTTCACCGGTAGTCTATAATATAAGGAATACCTTTGGCTATTTTTATTTTAGAAAATTTAATTATGGTTTCGCGCACCTCGTTCCATTTAAAACAGTTTTTTTTAATATAAATTTAAGTTTTCTCTGAAAAATTATTTCTTATTCAAAGTTATTTCTGTCATCACTTATAAATTTACCTACACGAATCTTTGTTCTGTTAAAGAAACAGTTTATATACGACCGTAGCTTCGAACAGCAGCAATAATTCTGAGGGAATTGGAAACCGAAGCACGAGCAACTTTGTCCGCGCCAATCGCTTTGTGCGGAGTTAACATACTACTGGGAATTACACCGGAAACGCTGACGGCTCTTCTTGATTCTTTGATGTAAGTCAAGTTTAAACTACGATTTTACTTCTTCTGCAGTAGATTTCATTGTAAAGGCAAAGGATTTATGTCTCTTATTTTGTAAGTCACTTATGTGGAACGCAAGTTTCGTTGTGATGCAGTGAAATACGGTAGATTTATACGTGAAGGTGGTAGAACCCTTTGTGGTTTGACTCCAACGGCACCACCGCCACAACTACTTTTGACTATTAACAGTAGCGTTAAGCGCTGCTGTGTTCTGGTTTGAAGGGTGTTGTAAGGTAGATATACTTTCCCTAGGCGTTTCAGTTTAGTCCTCAGGGGTAGCGGCGCATCTGTGGTCGACCTCAGGTACGAATATTTAATCCTATCTGGGGTTGATTACAGATGTCCAATGGAGGCATTAGCCACTTACCATCAGGTGGACAGCATGCTTGTCAGCAGCAAAATGTATGCACATAGTATATCAGACATGGTCTGTCGTCACAATACAATATAAAATACGACCGTATTTATATTCCATAATGCGATTGCGTAAACATGGGTCATGCCGACTCATGCCTGTCAAAATATTGTAAAGAAAAATCTATTTCTTTACAGAGATTCGACGCACCGTAAGTAGAATTTCTGTGATCATAAATGAGGCCTTATGTAATAATATAATATGTTTACGAATTAGCGAATTGCAAGAGCTCATTTCAGAAATAGGTACTAAGCCAACATTTTCTTATAATATTTTTTTGTAATGACATACAATTCTGATGTATTTTTATTCGACTTTTTTGTTTTGGATACGTCGTCTGAAAGTATAATTATGTCTGGCACGTGTATATTACGGCGCATATATATTTTGATATCGCTCGTACCATAACAAAAGAATAAACCAAGTTCGATGATACAATTGGGCTCTGAAAAACATTTGGGGCCGTTATCAGAGGAACGTAATAAGGAAATTGGGAGTATTACAATACGTGTATGGTAGATGTAATAGCCAATTACTGTACCCACTAGTGCGGTGAAACGCGACCGGTTTTGATCACTACGTACAGTTCTTAATTAAAGCAACATCGTAAGTACTTGTTTCATTGAAATTGTGTACTATTCACGTCACAAAGATGTGTTATTTTTCGCAATTGCGGAGGATAATATTTTTCGAGCGTATGTGTGTAGATGTGTGCAGGTGCATGTCTCATGCTTTGGCACGCTCTGCAGTTCAAATAGGTTACCGTCTTTTAACATAGATATTATGAGTTATCATTGGAGTCGTCTCAATGGAAATGAAAAATTATTTTTTTATTAAAAAAATTGAAATAGCAAACTTACTACGTTGAACAACAGAATATAAATATGTAGAAAGCGCAGGTTATAATATTTAACGAAACGAAGTAAATAGAGTGCTATGCCATTTCCACAGTTTAGATGAATCCAACTATGCATTATATTAATATGTTTAACTCGTATCATGCCAAAGAATTAGACATACATTCAAACATACAAATATATACGTATTACTTTTTAATTCACTATTTTTCTCTATTAACGAGTTAGCAGCCTGTAAATGGTCTGCCATTATAATACATCGATCCATTGTTAATATAGCCATAAAAGTTTTTCCTCGTTTTAACAAAATAATACATTTTTTTCACCCCGAAATACTTTTTATAGGAACTCGTTAAATTGTACGATCCGCATAAATAATACCCTTTTTTCAGATTAACGCGAATTTAAAGAGTAATTCAGGCTGTATTCAGCGCTGATAATAACAATGATTTTTAGGAGTCTTTCACAAATATGAACGTATGTAATGCATTAATTCCTTATTCCGTATTATAAAGTTTCGTCTGGGAATTTTTGATAAGTAGGTAATGTATTTTTCATATCAAGTAATTATCTTGAGGAACACATACACAAACACGTTGCTTTTTAAATGGTATAAGTGTTTATATTTGATAATTCATTCAGCTTATAAAATGCTATTACATATATTATATATATACATATATATTATTCTTCCTAAGAATTTAATCTCAAACGAAGTAATGGGAAGTTAATATCCGTCATATGCAATCAACTCAGATACAATTATTAAACACATTGAAGAACTCATCTGGAATCCTATTTAAACATGATATTTTAATAAGGTCCCATCAACACGCAATATTGACAAAGGTTCTGCAAACACTCGATATTATTATAATTGAAATGTGTAGCTCTCTTACGTCATTGTTTAGAATGAGTGATAGGATAGATATATTATTATAACCTGAAGTGTTATGACTTCAGATGCAGCAATGTAAATATGATCAGTACCCTTACCATGAGTTTTTACGTTTAGACAAATATGACTGTTTTGGTATTTGTTTACGTATTTGCCCATACAAATTCCAATCAGTGCTCCTAGCGGATTGTATCAGAACTATAGTGTCAGTAACGGAACATTAAATGTCTAAATTGACAAAATAACGCTTTATGTTTTGTCTCTCTTTTTTGCGAACATGTGAGGCAGACAAAAAGACTTGAGCACTTACTTATTGTTACGTTTACTTAGTCTACTGAAGCAAACGGAACAGAATTATGGATTGAGTAAAGGTAACGTATAATTGTAGGATGTTTTAAAAATCCTTGGTAAGGGTACAGTTTACCAGTTACAGATATCAGATATTGTAGATTCTATGAAAAGGGACTGAAACCTTGTAGGTCTTTCGACTGGTCAACTACCGTCACATCTATTAATATAACAGTGTCCAATCAAAAAAATATATTTCTATTATACTATTTGACATATTAATAAACCAAGCCATATTAATTGACACTACTATTTAATTATAAACCAAAAATAAAGTTCTGCTAATATTAATAGTATAAGACCAAATTAAGTTATATCAAGTTTCAAATAAATCTCGGATGAAAACAGTCAATCCACGTCTGTGCAAAGCTTGAGAAAGTAAATAAAAAGCAATTACAGGCAATATTGTTAAGGAGGTCGCAAACAATACGACGGCCGGAACTGAAACGAATTTCACTTTATTTTCGGCCAAAAATTGAATGTTATTTTTGTAATTTGAAAACCTTGATTTAGTAACAAATGGAAGCCGGGTCTAGTGCTTAGCTTATGCAAACATGTCTAAAGAAAACTTTTAAATAAGTAAGTAAATATTAAAATTTGATTGTCAATATATTGAGACTATCTCCGCTATTGTAACTAAATAACTTTTCGTTTATTTATATGCGAAAAAAACTTCAGCCTCTTATGAGTTTTTCTAAAATGTACGTAAAATCATCGTATTGATGTAAACTGTGCTAAAGAAATTTAATTTCTAGGTTTTTTTTAAAAGCGTCTCTAGTTGGAAATCCACCATTTTAACGAATAAATATTAAGGTAACGTATTTAAGTTTTATTCAAATTTAAATTTAACCAAGTATAAAAAAAAAAACTTTGCAACCGGGTAGCAGATCTAGTTATGTATAAAGTAGAACGGAGCTTCATTGAAATGCACAACTGACTTCAGAACTCCAAAGCAAATAAAAGTACCTAAAATAATCTGTTTAACATCTTTCACGCGACATGCACACTCCAAACAGCAAGCGATAACCTATATTATTCTATCGCTTATATCGCTTTGTATATAGCTTATATTGTCATCTGATTTTAAGAATATGTATTTCCCTTAAAACAAATTTTTCACTTACAAAAGCACAATTGTTGTACTTGTATGTGTGTAGTTGTATAAAAAAAAAGGTTTCAATACTTCTAATAAATAAGTTATGTATGAGCGTTAAAACGTACACTTATATAGTATTTAGAACCATTCTAGCCATATGTTATTCTAGGCTTCCATATTGCACCGAATTTACAAACTATTCTAAACCTGAATTTACAAATTCAGTTATGATTTTAAACCGAAGTTACCGGTGTAGCTATCGTATAATAAATTATTTCCTCGCTCGCTACTCCTGTTAGTCGTAGGTGAAACAAGTGAGAGGCAAGGAGAAACTACGCTTAAAACGAAACTTGGGTGAAATGTCTGAATAAAATGTGTGAATTAAACCCATGTGTACTGCTCGTAGAATGTCTCTTTACTCTTGGAATTCTTTGTACATTTTAAAACTATGAACGTTTTTTGGCATTTCGGATACAGAAAAAGGTTATGTACGGATTTTTTAAAATATAAAACTAGCTAAGGAACATGCAGTCCACGTAAGTGGTTATTGCTGCCCATGGACATCTGTAATCAACCTCAACCTCAACCTAATGCGAACCTGAGGTCGCGCATGGATGCGTTGCTACCCTGAGGTCTAAGTTTGAACGCCTCCGTTATCACACTCTGCAAACCTGAACAAAGCAGTACTAAACATAGTTATTATAGTTGGATTTTTTTAATTAACTTTTCAGCTTTCATTTATTGCAAAGTATATCTTTGATCTTGCGATGAAACTCAACTTGTATAATTAGAATTCGTTATCCACTTATTATTACAAATATTTTTTTCAAGAAAGTAATGCTAATAAAGTTTACAACGTTAATACGAGTATACTTATGATGAAAGAGAGATAGAGAACTGAGTAAGATAATTATAAGAAACTTACATTTTTACAAATAAATTACTTGTAATGATGTAATTCCCCCTCAATGGGCAGAGGCCATTTTGATAATATTATTTTAAATTTGTATCATTATGACAAAATACATTGCGTTTCACAATATTTGAATAATATAATTCAATTTGTTTTTGTGTTCGATTATTATAATTCGTGAAATTCTCGCTGAGGTCGTCCTTTGAGTACAAATGATACCAGTTAGTAATGTATTTAAGGATCAAAGTACTTTTTTATTACATTATTAAATGTTTACAGTCATTATGGTTTAACATTTTAAAAATGTGTTTCGAATAAATTTTGTTTTTGTAAGTTCTCTATAGAAAAGGTACAACGAAATTATGTTATTAAAATTCCGTTTTTTTACACTTTGGGGATTTTGTACAAAAAAAAAAGGGATTTTGTTTTAAAATAAAAATAAATTACAGTTTAACTATACTTGTACAATAATTCTTAATATAACAATAAAGTGATTAATGTTACTGTTTTAAAAGTATGTTTACTTTGTTTGATTAACCATAAGAGAGTGGTGTTTAGTTTTTTAAACTATAATCTACTAGTTTTTGTCCGCGGCTTCGCCCGCGTTTAAAAGAAAATAATATGACATACTAACATACATAAAACTGAAAAATTCGTACCTTCATTGGAATGACAGTGGCGCCATCTGGCGACAATTGGTAGTACCAACTCTGGAACCTTCGTGGGCTCATGGACATCAACTTTGCTAAAGATCATCACTTGATCAAATGCATAGTTTACGATTCAATCCTTACTAATATCGATTAAAATAATAGATTTTTTTGGTCCAAAAGATTGATTCTCCGATTAATCGATCTTAGATCGCCATCCCTAGTTCCCGTAGGATTTCCGGGGTAAAAACTATCCTATGTCTTTCTCAAGTCTCAGACTATCTTTGTACAAAATTTCATTAAAATCGGTTTAGTGGTTTAGGCGTGAAGAAGAGACAACCAGACAGACAGACAGACAGATAGAGATACATACATATTACATACCCAGATACATACATATTACACATGTAGATACACAGTATACATATGTAGGTCATGTTATTAAACAAAACCGTACTATTAGTGGTTAAGATTTCTATTATATTTTTCTGAAAATCCCCTCACTTATTGCTTAAATCTTAAGGCCAAACTTTATTATAATTTTAAACATAGCTCATGCTAACGTTTTTTTAGAATAGAAGGGAAAAGCTGGTAAGAAGTATTTTTATTAATTACCATAGCCGTTCTATTACTTATGTAATATTATCTATCAGTACACGATTGCTAAAATAATCTTTCACAATTAAATTATAATCCGAACCGACAATTTCCGAAGTCAAGTTAATCCATTAGCAAGTTGGCGCCGAGACTTCGGAGTTACTAACGAATTGACAATTTATTCGCATAATAATTGATATAACTTCCTATCCTCGCTTCCTTTCAACCTTTAGGCTATCTGATTTAGGAGACACGTGACGATTACGATACGACGACGAGTGCTCTAAAATTCATATCACTAAGCCATAAATTAAAGGTAAGTTTAAATGTTGTTTAAAAACACCCAATATGGGTCAGCTAAAAAATTGCCTTCAAAAGTTTGATATTATTCAGACTTTACTTTTCAAATAAAGAAGATGGTACAAATTGTGGTAAAATTCATTGTTTACGTAAACTTTATTTTATGATGCCGTTTTCTCACATTCGCCAAGAAATTAACAACACAATTAAATCGCTATCAAATAGTTAATTAGTATTGTGTTGAGTCGCAATCATAAAATGGTCCGACTTTGTTGAACTCCGACTGAGTCGGTAAACGACAATCGTAAATTATTCGCGGCAACTCACTTTTGCTCAACTTTACTTCGGCTTATCGTTTTACTTGCGAATTCGATTCTTCTCTCACCCCGATCTCGAGCTTATGGCTTGCTTTTGAATAAGTTATTTTAATTGATTGAGACGCTATTTCAATTTTTTTTTTATAATATAAGAGTAGCAGACGAGCATGCAGTCCACCTGATGGTAAGTAGCTACTGCCGTCCATGGACATCTGTAATCAACCCTAGATAGGATTAGATATTCCTACCAGAGGTCGGTCACAGATGCGCCGCTACCCCTGAGGACTAAGCGGGAACGCCTCGGAAAAGTCTGTCTCCCTTACCAGACCCTTCAAACCGGAACACAGCAGCGCCTAACACTGCTGTTATTAGGTAGAAATAGGTGTGGCGGTGGTGCCGCCGGAGTCGAACCACATAGGGTTCTACCACCTTCAAATTTGGATGCTTTATTTCTTGATCATACGAAGGAATCGCGTCATTGTGTCAATTTGGAACGAACAAAAGAGTCCTCAATAGGTGATCGTAAAAGACAGTTTTATTTTGAGACTTTATCGGGTACATAAATATGTCGTCTCGCCAAATGCCTCACGGTGCCAAGCAGTTCTATTTTTGCAACGTTAGCGCTTATTTTTGAGCTGAAGAATTTCAGCGGGTTAGAATGTGATTGCTTTGATTGATTGATTGATTGATTGATTTATGAAAATTGTATATAACGAACTTAACTTTATAAAAAATTGTCGGGCATGTAGATCAAATTTAGAGTTTTACCATAGAAATATTAATATAAACAATTAGTCCTTCTCTAATTAAATATATTACTTTAATAATAAGTATTTTGACTAACCCACAGCGAGTGTTCTGAGTCGGTTTCGAGGCCACCTTCTGACAGCTGTTTTCCATCTAGCGGTAATGGTCGATAGATTTTGGATTTTTATAGTTCGCGATCGCACTGCCGAGAAAGCAATCATTGTTAAATCAGTCATATTTGTCAAAAACGTAAAAACTCATGGTAAGGGTACAGATTGCCATGATTGGTAGTGGTCAACATCAACTGAACATGTCATGTTCATGTTTGTTTGCTACTTCAGTATCATAAATAATTGGCCAAGTGCAAGTGCACCTTGAGGGTTCCGTGCGACCAAAATTTTCATTTCTTTTTAATTTTATTTATTTTCTAGTATTTGTTATTACAGCAGCCATTTAAGTACATACGTTGAGAAAATTTGAACTGGCTACCTATAACGGTGTAACAGTTTGAAAAATACCAGTTTGTTGAATGGGGACCCCTTTTTATATTCCACTTTTTTTTTATTTAAAGTTAAATATTTGTTGTTATAACGGCCACCGTTATACATTCTCAAAATTAAAATTTCAAAGCGTCTATCTTTTACGGATGCAGAGATAGAGCCCTGTGACAGGCAGACAGATGGACAGGCAGCGGAGTCTTAGTAATAGGATTCCGTTTTTACCCTTTGGGTACGGAACCCTAAAAATGCATATAAAAGGTCACCTGTTCGTATAGGTAGATCCCGGAATTGCAAGCACAGTGGTTCTTGATGCTGAGGAATGACGGGCTTGGTGCAGGAAGTACACGGGCAGACTCGCGTCAGGGAAGGAGGTTCCGTCACTAAGTAGAATTAATTAAGTATTCTATAAATTAAATTTTGAAGGTGATAGAAATCTTTGTGGTACGACTCCGGCGGCACCACCGTCACACCTATTTCTACCTCATAACAGCAGTGTTAAGCGCTGCTTTGTTCTGGTTTGAAGATAAGGAAACATACTTTTCCGAGGCGTTCCAGGTTAGTCCTTAGGGGTAGTTGCGCATCTGTGACCGACCTCAGGCAGGAATATCTAATTATATCTGGGGTTGGTTACGGATGTCTATGGGCGGCAGGAGCCACTTACCATCAGGTGGACTGCATGCTCGTCTGCTACTCCTATATTATAAAAAAAATCTCGATTCAAACGACTGTCAAATAACATTTGCTAAGATTAATTCACTATATTTAAAGTAGTATTAATATTTATGATGTGCCACACGATAAAGTTGGCAAATTTATTTAAAATCAAAATTATTCTACAGAAAAGCATACGAGTACCAAAGCAATTAAAAAAAACTCTTCAAGTTTCAATCTGGTGAAGAAGTTTAGAAAAGTTTGGTCAAGAAGAAAATTTGCTGTGACATATTATATAACATAAGAGTTCCATTCTTTTCCCTAAGAATGTTTCTTAAAAATCAGTATTTATACAGAAAGCCAGGCCCCGAATTCGTTATTTAAAATTGAACTTCAAGGTATACTACAATTCCATATGCAATGAATATAAAACAAAAGATGAATTGTTTGCGTGAAAATTTCGATATTCAGTTTTCAGAGTGTAATCAATCATGCAGATATCTGTATTTGCATGCATTTTTGTTTTCGTACCAATATTGAGTTCAGTATAGTTTATTGTGAATAAATGTTCCACTCTCTCATTCAATTATTCATAACTCATGTATTTTCGTACAATCAAGTTCAATACAAACACGTACGGGATAAGTTAAGAAGGTAAATAGAGATTTATAGTTTCGTCTCGATTTTTAGAAACAAACATATCCTTTAAGAATGATGTTATTTACCAACCAATCAATTTTCCACCTTACGAGTACACACACGAGTTAGTTAAAACTTTTATTTTATTTGAAGGTTGAAAATCAAAGTCAGTGTCTCCTTCTAATTGACTCCTCTACAAGTTATTTTGTCTGATTTCGAAACAGTCCTCAACTTTGAGAAGACAAAAGTACTGTGACCTAAGCTCTAGATAATACTATTACTTGTCATATTGTGTTAAGCCATTATGTTGCAGCAGTGATAGCCTAGTGATTAAGATATTCGGCCACTCGATCGAGGGGTCAAATCTCACGCACCTCTAAATAAATAAAATAAAATAAAAATAAAAAAGAATTCTATTTCACTGACTCTGTCTATAATGCGTTAAATATTTAACCTAAATGAAATGCAATATACATTTAAAATATAACTTATTGTATTTAGCAAGCTTACCAACTTCCACATAGTGATGGTCATCGGACCCCTTTGGCTGTATGAGTGTTTTTTTCGGTGGTATGTACACCATCTTGAACCGGCAGTGGCAAATGTTCTCTAATAATTAAAGCAAAAACTTAGTTTTTTATGTCAACAATTAATAAGTAAATATTTAATATTGTAGTGTGGTTAACGTGTATTTATGTTTTATTTTTGGGAAATAAAACATAAATACACGTTTTTAATAAAAATCAATTTATCTAATTTTAGCTACTACGAGTAAAATTTATATTAGATAGACAAGGTCTATCATGAAGGAATTGTTAAATGTCGATCTTTGGTAGGCAAAACATTGGGTAAATTGATTATTAATAACGAAAGCTGCACGATGGCTCAACGGCTACAAAAAATCAGCAATTCCATATTCAATAAGCAAATAAAAATAAATATCTAAAACAAGTTTTGTATTCTTCTCAACAAAGTTTTTTCAATATTGTGGGAGTGCATAACAATAATTGTGACTTCCGCCTTTCTTCACTAAGCTAAATATGCAATTATGCATTATTATCCAAACTAAACGTGTACATGCAAAGTTTCAGCTCAATCGGTTGTAGTTAACTGTATACTTCAGCTGCACGTTTTGACCCGCCCGTACTAAACTCAGTTAACCAAGTAACTAATAAGAAAAGTTAAATAAAAGCTTGTAATAATACTTTAAAACATAAGTATATAATGTGAAAGAGTCTAATTATTAGGTGAAGAAAGCGGCCGGTTGTATGGGTAGCTAATTCAGCTTTTATAATGGCGCTGGAGCGCTGAATCGGCGGCGAGGAAACTAATGAGTTCTGCTTGTTCAATGGCCTGTGGCCGATGAAAGAAGGCACATACATATATTAAGAATATCCATTTTATAAGGTTCTTAGAAATTCTTATGGAATGTAGACTTGAATATGTATTTTTTTTATATAATATAGGAGTAGCAGACGAGCTCGCAGTCCACCTGATGGTAAGTGGCTACTGCCGCCCATGGACATTTGTAATCAACCCCAGATAGGATTCGGTATTCCTACCTGAGGTCGGCCACAGATGCGCCGCTACCCCTGAGGACTAAGTTGGAACGCCTCGGAAAAGTCCGTCTCCCTTACCACACCCTTAAAAACGGAACACAGCAGCGCCTAACACTGCTGTTGTTAGGCAGAAATAGGTGTGGCGGTGGTGCCGCCGGAGTCGAACCACAAAGGGTTCTACCACCTTAAATAGTTGTGTATTGTGTTTATTTGTCAATTATAGCGGGATTTCGTTTGAAGCAAAAATTGACCTGCACTGTGTGAACACCATGTCACATTCTTGCTCTACTGAGAAATTTCTTCATTAAAATGATCTTGGCTGTAAACAGCCAATAAAATAATTTCCTTGAATTGTTGTATTCAATCACTCTATATGTTTACAACCATGTGCACTGAGTGACATTGAGAACAAAAATCTCCTAAACATGATAGTATTATGTCAGCAAAAGAGACTTGCAATTTTTCTCGTCAAGGTTTGCATTCAATAATTGTATTTGATTTTTTATTTACACCCGCGTGTTAATAGTTACATACAATTGTTAAATATGAATAATTGAAATTAAATTATTGCATCAATTTTCTTCTCTTCTAAGTACAAGAAAATGGTATTATGTAAATGTGGCCCTTCACACTAACGAAACGCGATCGGAGCGGCTAACAGCCCCAATTATGTTTAACGAACATGAGGGTGGGCGTGTGGAAATAATTGCTTGTTAAGGTCAGATTCCGCGTCACGTGACCACATTCACAAACATTATTTACCTTGAGTTTCTCTGTTTTGATAACGTACAAACTAATAAAACACTTACAGTACAGAAAAAAGATCTAAAATCCAAAAATCTCGTTAAATAAATATGAAGGCGGGCGCGCGGAAATAATTGTCTGTTGCGGTCAGATTTCAAGTCCGCGTGACCGCATTTTGCCAGTCCACTTGCTATCTGTTCTTTGCGTTCGTAGGACTAAGGACTGCTTCAGACGGACTGCATGATTGCAGTTAAGATGTTAACTATATGCGATCGCGACCTCATCTGCGCAAAGTTGCGACTTGAACTGCACGAAGACGGCAACAATCTTCCGTATAAAAATTGAACAATAATTTATTTATCTACATTGAAAGATTTAATTTTTGTCTTCAATAAGGATGCCAGCTTGCAAGAAGAAAAAATGATCGCCCCATCTCATCTTTTGCATTGGGCTTGAAAACTTCCTCATACCTCTACATGAAGTGAGATTCTATGGTCTTCATTCGTGCGGTTTGTTTGTTATTATAGTCGACAAACGTGTAGCTTGTATGAAGGAACCTTAAGATAGGAAGTAATAAAAGACTAAGGGTAAAGTCGATGGATTCAATCTTTCCCAATAAATGTAGGGGCGGCGGTGCGGAAATAATTATCTGCTGCGGTCAGATTTCCGTTTGCGCAGTTATAACCAAACTTCAAACTAAAACTCAACAGCTACACTCAAAAGCTAATTATACTGTAGCTATATGACAAAAAAGCTGCAGTAAAGAATGGGTGTGTGCCATATTAACATATAATTTGTAGCTATTACATCATAGTTGTACAACCAGTTAACCCCCCGTCTTTCTAGCTCATATAAATGTTCATACCATTTTGAAGCTCTCGTTTCTTATCGTGCTCTGCAAAACATTCCGCAATAGTTAATGATTTCTTTGAGTCAGCTCCATGCAGAAATTCTTCTTGCTGTGAAAAACATTTTTGTTAAATTGATCCACGTTTCAATTCAAAATAAATCTATTATGATCTCGTATATCATAGATGCTATACACGGCGAGTGAGCGTACATTCTGAACCAAAGGAGAATTCTAAATTTATAATTTAGTTATCTGCCTGGCTGGAGATAGCGAGTTTCAAGTTTAATAAGCAGGTAACTATAGGTAATTGCGGTAGGATTCATACAACATGACTATTATTTCAACTATATAGATGTTGACTCGCCTCTCATAACTTGATTCCAATCCCCAAGATGCCTGCCGGCGAAGGCAATTAATATTCTATCGAAACGTCGTATACACAAATCCCCAAGCAAACGAACTACTAGAGGTCTGCGGGTCACATACATTACAAGACCGTGAATTGAATGAAATTAATTATTAACTGCTTGAGCAGTCGATATAAATAAAGCCGAAATGCCTGAGGTGTTTAGTCGTAATAATAACCTGCACTTAGTCAGCGTGGTGGGCCATGGTCTAAATTCAGTTCAGGATACTAAGTTGAAGAATTTTTTATGAAATTGAAATAGTTTGAAATAATCAGGATTTTATTTCATGGTGATCTGAAATATAATTGAGAATTACAATGTAGTATCCTTCTTCCCACTCGTCGGCATCGCGATTGTTTAGCCTTTTAAAAACAAAAAAGTTTTAAGACCTCTGACACTGCGTATGACAGTGACACTATATTGACAGCTACCTTACTTCTTTTTCGCGCTTCGAAGGCATCGTGATATTATTTTTTCAAAGTTTTGTTATACGTGTATAGTGAAGCAAAACTAGTGAAAAAATGGAAACTAGGAATGAAGAATCACGTCTGCGTAGTTGTGGTCGCAGTAGCAAGAATTTACGAAGCAATTCCTCGGATTGGATCACCGGTTCATAGGTTATGTACAAATCACTTACCAGGTATGTAAGAAAATAATGTATTCATTTTTTACAGTTATGTGTGCACAACTATAAAAATGCCCAAATAACTAACATATGCTTAGAAAGAAATTATATTGTTTGAAAAACTTTCTCGTATCTACAACTTCAAAACTATTGACGCACGCCAATCTCGCTCTTGCACGTTACAGACACCAAACGGTGCTCATATTCGCCATTAACCGTAAGATGCTTGCATTTTTATGCATATAATTTAGCAATTAATGGTCCAAATATAAAATGCACCCGAGCCACGAGTACCACCCACCCGAGTACGAGATACTCGTGGCGTCGCTTTGTCGACACTAAATGGTTCCCATGTTCACCATTAAGCACGAGATGCTGGCCCTAACATTTATATGTGACAAATGTTCGAATATTCAAAGAGTCACAACCGTCGAGTACGAGATACTCCTAGTTTTACTTTGTTGACACTAAACGGTTCACTCATTCGCCATTGAGTACGAGATACTCGCGCTAACATTTCTATGTGGCAAGTGGTCGAATATACAAAGCATCAGAACCGTCGAGTACGAGATACTCCAAGTGTTACTTTGTTGACACTAAACGTTTCACTCATTCGCCATTGAGTACGAGATACTAGCGCTAACATTTCTATGTGGCAAGTGGTCGAATATACAAAGCATCAGAACCGTCGAGTACGAGATACTCCAAGTGTTACTTTGTTGACACTAAACGTTGACTCATTCGCCATTGAGTACGAGATACCTGCGCTAACATTTATATGTGACAAATGGCTTGAATGCTTCCATCACTAGCTATTGCACTAACAATACACAGTATAAAGCATGAATGATTTATAAGCACCAAGCTAGAGCTGCTACAACACAAGGTTATGCCAACCCTGTTATACCAACTCTGACAAAATAATTTTCAGAACCAGCTATAATTTCAGGAATCATTCATGGAGTTATTGCAAATAGCAAAACATATTTGTAACTATATGATAAAACAGTGTCCTAACAGAAATTAAAAATATTATGTCGACAACGAGTGAATACAATAATATCATCAGAGTTCTCTAAAATTGGGAGGTATGTGTGAAGCAACTGGATGAATGACATATTCCAATGAGAACTGAGGAATCAACCTGGTACATTTTGATGCTCTTTTCAGAATAACACTTTAACTAGTGCTACCTATAAAGGTCATAATAGGTCATTTATGCTCCACCACAATACACACGATAAAAATATATGTAATACATGGTGGAGAACAGAAAATAGGAATCATCACATTGCTGGTGCGCTAACCCAAAACAAATATAACCCCGTGCATATAAGAATCTTATCAGGATTCACTGCACAGCATGATGCTCATGAGCTCATGTAACGGAATCATACTGAAGACATTGAAACTCACTTAGCTGCATTACAAATGATAGAAGACTAGATATCTTATCAGAAAACAATGTCTAAAATAGACATTTGTGACATAAATGTTTTATGCAGCACCCCGTTGCCAATTTTAAATTGGTTGAGATTGGTCGTTCCACACAAATCAATTGTGTTATATGATATTAAAATTTAATATATGGCGTCAAGATAAAAATCTTACAACATTGATGACAAAATTATTTTTGTATACTAGTTAATCCAATGCTCGATCTCAAATGGTAATAGATGTGCTCTTCACATTATCACATACACACTGGTGTATATACATGACAACTGTTTCATGTTAACCTGATATAGAACAGAAGGCATGTTCTCTCAAAAGAACCACCTCAGGAGGACAATGATTAAGCAAACAAGACTCCGGCTTATTGATACTGACACATATCTGTCCAATATATTTTTAGTCACATGAAGAAAGAATACTATAAGTATCCCATATATTGGATCCAGCGTCTGAAGTCCTAGCTTTGATAGTAGCATTCTGTGTTAATACCTCAACACAATCGAGCAGAGTTCAGAGTTGTTCAGAGTTGATTTGTTATGGATACTCTATAGTTTCTACTCAATTTCAGCTGTTTTATAAGCAAATAACAGGTACCTATACATGGCTCAAAGTAAACAATATTACATGGGTTATATTGTAGTACCTCTTACTCACATATATACAAATTATGTATAATAAAAGTTAATCAGTTACCAGCTATATAAAGCTGTTTGATTTGATATATTTTGGGCTAGGTATATATGAATATCCTAACATCCAGATTAGGTGTATTTCAAGATATTGTGGATTTCAGGAAATACTCGTATTATTAAGGTATAACTCTAAGGAGACTTGTATCAAGGAGTACAATGTATCAAGGTATAACTCTAAGGAGATTTGTATCAAGGAACTATAATGCACCACTTAACTACTGGTACAGAGTACCTACTTAAAGTCATTGAGCTTACATAATATATATAACTCTATTATATATAGATGTAACTTGAATTGAAGTTTTTAAATTATCTATTTAATACACTGGCTTACAGTGATAAAATCAATCCAGAAGTCTGGAGTTGTCTTTTGACACAAATACCTTTATGATTTATTCTAAGGCCAGGTACTATAACAATACCTGCAATACTATAACAATACAAATGTGCTAAATAATAAATGTCCATACTTGTAAATAATTCAAAAACCTTGTTTAGTATTACTTATTTATGTGGCATATGTGACATAAATGCAAATATGTGAATGTCAAGAGTGAACTTTATGTACAAATGTGAGAATTTATACAAAATTAATATTTTGGATTTCGTTACACTTATCTTTCAGTGTCTCAATAGGAATAAATACAGTAATAATTAAAGGTTTGGAAGTTCAGTCCACAAACATATGGTTAATTATTAAATATCTGCACATATTTTTCACTTTTACTGTACATAACTGCTTAAAATATGAGGTTAATCATCATGAAAAAATTGACTAAAGATTGGTAGTACCTATGTAATGTTTTACAACAGAAGCCTGGTACTCCCAACATTACAAAATGCAATCAAATAATAATACATTATTTATATTATTGCTTAAACATTTCCTTTAGCAACACCGGGTTTATATAGAAACATGCATCATACATTTATACACCAGTCATCAGGTCAACAAATAACACAGCAGCCCATTAACCCTGGAATAAAGACAAGCATAATATGAGAATTGCTATTGCACTTAAGTCTTTATAACGTCTATGTTAGTTACACTAAAACTGAAATTGTTATCATTTCATAATGAAATTTAATAATGTCCACCATGGTAATATGTGACACATTAATGATATAAAAGTAATAACAATATTATTATATCATGCGAATGGCCAGCCATTAATATGATATCTTCTTTGGGTCTATTACGCCTAGTGTGTATACCTAGATGCTCTTATAAAACATAAAACAAAGAAAGTAAGCTGCATGTCCAATCAATTCTCAAATGTAAATCTAGCATCCCTAGAATTAATAGGAATTCCTTAGGGGTATGTGTGATGAACGTTACTATATAGGACTCTAACATTACTATATAGGACACACATGGCAGACATCTTACCTGGAACAAAGAAAACTATATTATATATATAAATAATTATTATATATAGAAGATTTATCTAATTTCCTTTTCTTAAAGAATTAAGATGGAGAAAAATGTGGGTAATAACTTTATAATTTATCACTGGCAGAGCTGTAACTAGAACCTGTTGTGTTAGTAATCATTACAGGCTAAGTAAGCCAGAACCCCATGGAAATTATAAAATATTTGACTTATTAAAACTGAATTAATCCTGGAAATGCTCAGCACAAATACTTTTGAGTAAAGATAAGCTTTTCTGGTCTAGTCATGAATGGGGTTTGAAATAATCATATACATAGATACTGTTATGAAAACTGATATCAACTTATACATACACATAACTGATAGTTACACACATTTTTAGGAAAAGATGTTAGATCGAAAGTCAGATTGGATTTCAAAAGGAAACGCATCATAAGCTTTCCAACCAACCATATAGATATGTAACTTTACAGAGGGCATGCATAAGCATGGTACAGCAAAAAGTATAAGTAACTTTTGCAAAGCCGATACATACCTACAAAAACAGGAAGTCATATAAAACTAAAATGTTTCATTGATCTAAGAATGATCATGTCCCTCTTGAACATGCACACTAATATAAAGAAACAAAGTAGGTATAACACCCAATATTATACCGGGTATACCTACAACATAAAATATAAATTTATCTCACATGGGGCATACATCATCCCAAGATCAAATCAAATACCCAATAATAATTTGTCAATATATAATGGTATTAATTCCTAAATATTCAACATGGGATGGCTTCCTATTTTAATAATATTGGAATACATACATTGTACCTACTGGTTCATATAAGTATAGTATTATATAAAAGTACATTATTATATAATGCACATCACATATGAAACATATTTATACATATATTGCTACATAGCAAAGGAAATAGTATTATTTGTGTCAATAAAATTGACCAAGTAATTAATTCTACACATAATTATGACATACTATGGAGGGTAGAAAACATATTTTCGACCTTGTATGTATTTATTTTTTGCAAGGTGCAAAAGCTTGAATTGAATAATCATTAATACTGACTAAATTGCAATATTACTATTATTATTATTGTTGGCCAATTTTAGTAATAATATATTTAGAGAAAAATATTGCATTATTATTGCACTGAATATTATTTCATCTAATTCAGAGGGAATCTCACTTAGTACTATGTGTTTCAGAACATTTCATCCATATTATACAGTAAGAGTAAATATTCAGTTAGCAATCCTAATAATTATGTATATTTTATAATTATACCTAATTAAGAGAAAAATTTCTTATTAATATGATATTTTCATGTTGTATTTTTATATATATATTTTATTATTGAGAATAAATCTCACTAAGCACTATGGATTTCACAACATCTCATCCATATGATGCAGAACGAATAAATATTCAGCAATGTAATTAAATCCATATAATAATATATATGTATGGTAATAAATCTTTAATTTAATTACATGTTCCATTGTTGCAGTTGTCTCTAAACATCTACATTGTAATTCTCAATTATATTTCAGATCACCATGAAATAAAATTGAAAATTAGACGAGCTTACCTGTAAGCGAAGTCTGATTATAATTTTATGAATGGTGATCTGAAATATAATTACCCACCCTCCCAAAATCAAAACCCATACTGCAACAATAAGAACAAAAGAGTCTCCTAGATATAGACAGCATGCATATTATCAAGGAGACTAAGTTGGAAATGATAGACTCTAAATTAAGTGAGGTAGCTGTCAATATAGTGTCACTGTCATACGCAGTGTCAGAGGTCTTAAAACTTTTTTGTTTTTAAAAGGCTAAACAATCGCGATGCCGACGAGTGGGAAGAAGGATACTACATTGTAATTCTCAATTATATTTCAGATCACCATTCATAAAATTATAATCAGACTTCGCTTACAGGTAAGCTCGTCTAATTTTCAATTATAATCTTACAGATATTTACAGGTACATTGCTATTTGCTACCCTTAAGGACTATATTGGCAGGCCGCTTGGAAGCATCCACTTAACAAACATGGCAATAACAACACAAACAACAACAACTACAATAACATTGCTTAACACATCACTGCTGTTATGGAAAGAAATGTTTTCTACTGTCGATAACGATAGCTGACCAAAATGTATACAAGGAATCTAATGCGATTTTCAAACATTAAGAATCAAGTTGAAAATATTAACCGATACAGCTCAGAAAATAAACGGCATGTAAAATTTTACGAGCGGTTTGCGTTTCGCAGATACGAACGCCATTTGAATACCGTGATGGCTATTACCGGTGAAATATTATCTGCGGAATATTAAACATCCTAATACAGGCGCTATGAAATTTGCATGCATTAATGAGAATAGTTCAGCGTTCCGGAAACTTGTAATTCCAACTAGAACTATTTACATTTCAATTGATTTTTGCATTCAAATTTACACATAACTACGCAATAACACAGGTTAGTAATTTACGATATATTTACTTAATTATTTCAAAATAATATAGCATGTTGTAAAAATATAAACTAATCGTTTTAAATTTAATAATTTCTGCATGAGCGGATTAGTAACAGGTGAAATGGCTGTATATATGTTATAGTCAAAGTCCGATACACAGTCTCTTCGCGGAAGGACTGGTTTATCCTAGGTTTGGCCAAAGCCATCAGGCAATCCCCGAAATACATTTCAATTTCGCCCTTTGCCTGAAGTATTTTTAGTCAAACCCAGGAGCTCCTAACTTTTCAGTCAAACGACGAAAGTAAATTATTCTGTTTCGGTTTTGGCCTAGTCAATCCTAGACGCGACTGCAAAACTCGGTCAAACGTTGATCTGAACATGTTTAAACAGGTTCATAATGTCTCTCGCGGTCATGCTCGCGGTGTTCCGACCGATTGTTTTGTCATTTCATGTTCGTTCATTGAGCGTGCGGGCGTGTAATTTCGTGTAATTTTCCAGAGATCTTCCTTAATAATCACAAAGCACGGTTTTCATATTCTATACATATAAAATAAATCTTGACGGGACTGTCACTGCAGACAGATGATTTTATAAAGAGTTACTACGAGTATAATACTTTAATTTTAGAACAATAAAAAAGTGGGTTCGCGCAAAAAAACAAAGACTCTCCCAAGTCTATATTTTTAGTGGAACCGTGGGGCACAGTTGGTTATAAATGAAATACCATACACTCGGCCAGTTAAAACCCACTTTATTATACTGAAATAAAAATTAATCATGATTAAGAATAATAAAAGTTGAATTGTTTTGTTCGGCTCGTGGACTTTTGGCAGCGACGCTGACAGGCCGCCGTTCATTGCGTTATAATTGAGACAAATTGCCTGTTAACGTTTTATTGCTTTGAAGAAAAGCTTGTTTGCAAATAAATTAAATTTTATTTCATTTGTTTTTGTGGGCATGCATAGATAAGTATAGATATCTCACCGCCTTGTAATTGAAAGAGGCCATTAAATGGCTTAAACGGCTGACAATTTTTTCAGCCATTTAATGGCTGTCATGGTGTAATTTCCGCGGAACAATGCCGATATGCGCAGTTAAGTGGTGCAAAAACACGAAATCGAAGAAAAAGTGTGGAGAAATATCGTTTTTCGTGAATGATCAAAAACTACATTTTTTAAATATTTTTCAAACACGAAAATAGTGACAATTTCAATTGCCAAAACGGGTTACATTTTCTTGTTAGGGGTGAGTAATCTTTACTAATCTATGTGGGCGTGTTTAAATTTTACAGTCATACTTGTTGTGATGCTTTTAGAAACAGGATAAGTGTTTTGTATGCGTTACCACAAGATAATAACATATGCAATAATCCGTTAAAACACGTTCCAATTTGAAAGCACTTTGATATAAATTAAGTTTATTTGGAAGCCTTATTTTATTCACCACAAAATTCGTACGACAATTGTAGTTCATATCTATGTTAATATTATTCGGAAACAGACCACAAAGTTATCCAGTTACGGTTCCATTTTCTCGTTATGCGGTATGTAACCATAAAAGACTAATTTTATGGACGTACGCAAATCTGACCCACACACGCTATAAAAAGGGTACTAGTGGATGGCCACAATTCATTCTAAATGCTTTAGGGTTCGTCTCCACAATATTGTTGAGTTATTAGTTGAACCTGATTGCCTTATACAACGGATTATTGGATACGTCCTATTTTATATAATTTATTTCTAAAATTGGGGAATAGGCTTAAAATGTGCAATAGCTGTTATCACAGCTGACAGCTAAGCAAGTCGGTAACGGCAATAGATCTAGTTAGGTGACTAACTTCTTTCGTTCTTCTAGTGCACCTAATTACTTAGCCGCCCTCTAAACATGTTGTTTATTTTACATTTTAGTAAATATTTCATTGTAGCGAGTGTTATTATATCATCTGTGGGTACTTAATTCATAGGGCTTAGTTATTTACTTTATTCCGGCATGAAAATTCAGTAGGATAGTATGCACGGACCCTTACGTGTCAAAAAGTAACATCACCAAGGCCGCTTTTGCCACAAATTTACTATCATGGCTCGTAAAACAAGGAACATGTTTACACACTCTGTTTTACACTTAGCGTATATACTACAACGAGTACATTGCAATGCAAATACATGTAAAATCCTAATATAATGTTATGAAGTACTGTATACGTGACGTGACATGGATAATAAATAATATAGTATAATTCTTATGAATAATAAATAATATAGTCTGCCATTTCTAACCTCAAACATAATAAACATAAATCCCTTTTTTTTCGTTTTCGAGAGGAAATCTTTAAAAGGTACCCGAAGACGTAGGAGTGACGCCGGGTTATGTGGGATTTTTACCGCATTAAAACCCCCCGCACTAAACGCGCTTGGTGGAGAACTCCGGGATCTCCGACGGAACACAACCGGAGTCCTCCGATCGCAATGCCCCAGTCGGACGCTGTCGGGGGGAGCAGTTTACGCTCCTCCCGCACACCTGGTGTTTACGACGGTATGCGACCACACATACCGCCGTCCTTCCCGGGGTTGCTTGCCGGACGGTCCGAGTCCCACTCTTGCCGCCGGCTACCCCGGAAGTCCCCTTTTAGTCGCCTGTTACGACAGGCATGGGATACCTTAGCCCTATTCTAATCCCGGAATTACTGGGACAAAACATAATTGCATACATTAATCACATATTTCATTAAACTGAAATAGCAAATGAGCGAACAGACCACCTGATACCTCATCAATTCTGTAAAAAATACTGAAGTTCGAATTTAATTATAATTCACTAGTTTCAATAATTTATTGCATCGTTTTTGAAAATTAGTTCTCATATGCGCAATTGCCTGTACACAATTTACGATGTTCTTTAAATATAAGAAGATAAGCATGTAAGTAAGTTATGTGAATGTCTGTAACTTTAAAAGTGACTCTTTGTGGTTTGAATGCAATTGTAACACCACAACGCCTACTTCTGTAAACTCCTATTCTATGGCAAGTAGCTCTGCTTTGTATGGTATTAAAGTCCTTATATTAAATTGAGTGGTTCAGTAACAGTACAGTTTACCTGCGTCCTTCGCATGATGACAGACGAGTCAGTTCGTTCACCACCTCCTACCGGCACCTCCACACTAACTTCTAAACCCTGGAAAAAAGGCAATGAAATAATTGAAAATGCATATTAATTTTAATGATGTACGGTATCTAGCTTTACTATCCGTTTATGCCATTAGAGGCAAGAGACTGACCAACGTTAAAGCCGACCATTTTAGTCTACGGTCGACTTCAGTAGAACTTGTGTTCTACAAAGATATAGAAGCCCATGAGCAATATCTGCATGGTCATTTGCTACTATCTAAACTTGGTAATATGACAAACTCTAAGTGGTGTTGTAACAGTCAATTATTGGATATATTTATACTCATTCATCATATCACGTGCTTGTATACTTGTGTTAATCTACTTAATAATACTCTAAGTCGGATTGACAGAAAAAAAACAGCTTGAATGTATTAATGAAAGTTGCAGCATATCTGGATATTTGATAAAACTATATTTTAAAAACATAGATAAAGTATTGTTTTATTATAGGAGTTATTTTCTGAAGCAGTTTTTTTAAATGAAATCGCATGATTCTCCCAAGTAGGTTAGAAAGTGGCAACTTATCTCACGGCAAGATTAAGTGACCGTTTACTATCATAATCTCGTTTGAATTTCAAGGGTTCGTGTTCCACGAGTTATCAAGGATTTAGACCGTATGAATCACGACGAAAACGACCCAGTATCGTGGACTACCTATAAATATTACCACTCGTGGGCGGCAGATAAATTACATCACTTTTATCTCGTCGATTCTGTGCAAGCAAAAAATGGCCTCTCTCCCAAATGACTCCAAATGTAATGTATTTGTTTTTGTATTTCTTATGAAATTGAATCGTCTTACGTAGAACCTACGTTATTTGAAGAAATCAAATTAATTTTGATGGATTATATAATAATAAATTAGAAAAAATGTATTGTGATATCGGTTATATTCATAAAAATAATTGCTGTAAAAACAAAATCCCAACTGCTTCAAAATATAGCGTTTGTTACTTTTAAAATTTAGACGACTATAATATTATATGTCATATTGTAAAATTGTGAAGCAGTTTGTACTGCAGAGCGTGCCTAAGAATGATACATGACATACGAGTACGAGTACATGAGACATTACCGTCTACAGTCGGTTTTAATCGTCCTAATCTGAGTCACTAAATATATTTCGTTAAAGTTAAACGTGTCATTTTCAGCAAACATGTTTTGGAAAATAAATCGATGCTTTTATATGAGACTGGTGATAAATTCCCCACCTCGGCTCTGATCCCTGCTGCAGGCAGACAAATGACATCTCATTACGTTTGTAGATCTATCTGCCAAGGTAAAAAGCAGATACTCTATAAAATGATCTTAAGTTAGGACTGTATTTCTTGATTCCTTTTATTATCTTGTAGAAATCCCTAGCCACCAGAAACTGTAATTAAGTTTGTAGTTGAATTTGTGTTGATTGTTAACGAACTCCCCTAGAGGAGCAAGTTATCAACAATGGTCACAGTAACGTACATTTGTAAGTTTCCCGTACTAATAATTGATTAATTAAAATACATAATGCTTGTCATATCTAATATCTATCTTTAACACTTTTATCAGCGTTGGTGGATTTTATCCCGACATATTAAATGCAGCCATACAATTCGCAAGAAATTTTTCATAATATATGCGGAACTTAGACAAAGTAATTAAATAGACTTCAAACGTAAAACGAAACAACATTAAATTGAATTTTACAGGTTTTCTCAATATTCATTAACATAGAGTTAATTATCATTATCATTATTAATAAGATTTTTAACACATTTCTGCTTAATTAAAACATCATCGTTTTACCTTAAGCTCAAAGACTCAGGAGAATGCTAAAATAATCTACCTTAATCTAATAAAAGTACCTACTTAAAGCATCGGTGGTATGAATTTCTATGGTTCCAGATTTCTAATGTCAGTAGCGCCTATGTGGTTAGGACTGAATACTTAGAAGGAAAACATCGTGAGAGAGCGAAGGGAACCGGCGAGTTCTTTATGATATCGTGGCTTATTGGCAAAGTTTATTAAGTCAATAGATAATAATACAATCCTTTTAGCGTGTCAAACAATCACATAATATAATCTATATAATCACATTCACACAATATAATCTAACTGTGTCATTAAAACTCTATCTAGTTACTTAGTCCATGGCGCAAAAGACGTTACAAAATTTTCAATATGTGTTCCACGAATACATCTCCTCTGATTTGGTTGCACGGTCGGGCTTTCATTTCCAATAAATTAATACGTAATGTTATTTATTATTTCAGTACCAAATGGAAGTAATTTGTCACGTTGCTCCAACGATTTCAATGAATATGAGATTAAGGGAATTTCGGGTCCAGCACTAGATCAGTCAGGATTATAGTCGTAGGGCACTTAAGATACTAAATAAGGAGGATATCAAGATATCAAACGGTTTTGCTTCACAACTCGTAAATAACGTTGGAATTCAAGTTGAAATAAAAAAAAATCTTAAAAAAATAAACGCTCATTTTCTTAGTGTTATAAGGTACGTTACGGTAAGGTAAGCAGATATTTAAGTAATTTTGAAATTTGAGTTATTTGTGTAGTAATAACATCATCTTGAAGTAATTACACGAAGATTCGGTTAGTAAAATTTGTATATGGAACATTGCGGATCTTACAAAAGTAAATATTAATTCAATACGTTCTTGAAGCTAAAGTTATATTGCGAAACTTGTCCGTTGATATTACAATCGCATAATAAAGCTGATCGAAATTTGTTACTTCTCTTTCGCCATTTAGGTACCAGAAATAACTAGTATTGGTTTATTAACAACTGCTATTTTTATGAAACTTAAGTAGAAATTAATATTTTGGTACTCCTCGAGATGAGTGTTCACTTCCACTCATGAAAAACCCTCACTAACGCACATGAAAGAAATACATTTATTGTTATACGATTATATGCTTTATAGTTGTTGGCAGAACTCACTTTGTTTCGATACTAAAGGCAAAACTGCCACACTGCCTACTTTTGCATGTAATAATACCAGCAGTGTTAAGCGCTGATGTGCTCCGCTCTGAAGTGTATGACACTTATCCGAGGCGTTTAAACTTAGTCCTCAGGAGTAGCAACGAATCTGTTGTTAACCTCAGTTAGGAAGCTAATCTTATCTAGGTTCAACATCAACCCATTACTGTACCGCCCACCAGTGGTACGGGTCTTCTTTCAGAATGAGAAGGAATAGGCCATAGTCCACCGCACTGATCTAGTGCGTATTGGTAGACTTCACATACCTTTGAAAACTTTTTATTTTTTAAAGATTTCCCAGGATTTCCTTCACCGTTTAAGCAAGTAATAATTAATTTATAATACGCATATTATAACTTTTTGATAAATCAGAGGTACCTGGGATTTGAACCTCGGACCTCGATCAAGAGGCCGAGTTTCTTAACCAATAACCTATCGTTGCTGCTTATCTAGGTTGATTACAGATAATGGATAGGTGACAGAAGCCACTTACCATCAGATGGACTCCTTGCTCGTTTGCTTCTCCAGTTATAAAAATACTTCTCATATAATTTCACGTGCAATAATAGACAATTTGAAGAGGTTTATCAGAAACACAGTAGTTGTACAGATATAAAGAAACGCCAATAAACAAAAGTTTAACGATAGATTAATATAAAGTTTGTTATTTCCCTCACGTACGTTATACTGTTGTTGGACACTTTCGGATATACTCGTATTTCATTGCTTACTCCCATACTTTCCTAATCTAAGTTTGATACCTCTATTACTCCGTTGTATCTTTTGGGACATTTCAAGAAACGATTTTGCTAGTTTATTATTTTAATTACACATATAGGTACTTCAGAGTGAAGTAACATTGAGGAGTCTAATAATTCCGGGTAAATTAAATTGATTTATTAAGGTTATGTTAAAACTATTCTGAGATGACATGTATGTCTTCTCCGTTAATTTCTGAAATATGACAAAAAATATGGAAATCGCATTTGACACTTTATTTTTGTAACAGGAAATTGACAGAATAACAATAATTAAAATAGAGAAGAACCCGACTGCTTAAAATAATTCCATGCCTAAGTCACTCCTACCGATAAATCGAACCCAATGATACCTCGTACGCCCAATATGACAGAGATTGGGACATACTTAATATAGTATATACATATTCTCGAAGTCATATTTATGTCGTAATTCTCCGCAGTTGGGTAATTACCACATCAATACACTACTGAAAGACTAACAGATTTATATAGCATTTTTTAAGATCATAAAGCGCCATCTGTTGCCGAGTACTGAAGATTGTCGCAACGTTTATATAGATATAGAATAACTTGACCACTTTATTAATTTTTGTCGAATTTTATCAGACAATTATTAAGTGACTACGACATATAAAAATCCCATTATCAGTAAGTTATTAAGAATTTCTATGTTCATATTATAAATTCTATCAAAATTTATAGTTCCTCAGCATTTTATAAAAGTTAAATTTACGAAATAAAAAATCCCATTACCAGTAAGTTATTACTATAAAGAATTTCAATGTTTATGTTATAAATCCTTCCATATCAATAGTTCTACAGCATTTTATAAAAGTTAAATTATATTGCTCAAATAAAATTAGGTACCTAGTCTAATGGGACTTATTAAATCATATTAAAGTTTCACTTTCCGCTTCTCCTTTTCGAACAAACTACATAGTTCTATTACAATATCGACTAAAATGGAAAGTTATAATTGAATATAACTTTCCATTTCCTACAACTTGCCTAGAAACAAAGACTAATTAGTTACTCCGAACAATAGGGGCCAATTACAGCGACAATGAAATTTCTACCAGCGACGATACAATTTCTAGACAATACTAGTCACAAAAATTAAGGGATATAAAAAAAAATCCAAATTTTTGGGTGATTTTCAACAAGCTGTAACTCCGAGGAAAATGGTCGTACAGAAAAAATAAAAAAAGCAAATTGTAGCTCCAAGTGCCTAGTTTTCAGGTATGACCATGAATTTTTTTTGTCATGGCCAGGTCTGGAGAAATCCTACGAAAACTACCAAAAAAAAATTTTTCCAAATTTTTTCCCGTCTAAAAAAAGGTCCACGGGCTTCAAAAAAATTTTTTTGATTGTTTCGTTCAAAAGCTCTTTTAGAGAATTTAATCCTCTTTAATTTGCCGTATTCAAAAAGCCTGTACGACGATTTGCCGCGGAGTTATCGTCAATCAAAGCAAAAAAGTTCTTTTTGACTTTGATATTCAATAACTCCGGAAATAATGATCGTACAGGAAATCAAAGGAGGGTTTTGAAAAAATTTTTCGAAAAAAAATTTCGAAAAAAATTTTCGAAAAAAATTGAATTTTTTTTTTTTTTTTTTCAAATTGTTTAAAAAATCAATCTTTTTAATCGAAAAAATAAAGATTTTAGAGAGAAAAAAATTTTTTTCATTGAAAAAATGAATAAAAATCACAAAATTGGTCATAATGGTGATTTTTGCAAAAACAAAGAATTTGAAGCTTCGGGGCACAATGAAAAAAAAAATCGCAGCGCTTTGAATTTTTGAGGGATTTTAGGGGACACTTTGAGGTTGAAAAATTACCGACGATATCCTTCGTTCATCCATTTTATCCAAAGCTATACCAAGTTATCCAAATATCCTTAATTTTGCGAATTTTTGTCTTTTTTTCAGTCCGAGTTTTCAATTCAAAAACAATTTTTTTTCTTAAAAATGTTTACATTTTCTTATAGAGAATATCGTGCAGTTTTCAAAACCCTCCTTTGATTTCCTGTACGATCATTATTTCCGGAGTTATTAATTATCAAAGTCAAAAAGAACTTTTTTGCTTTGATTGACGATAACTCCGCGGCAAATCGTCGTACAGGCTTTTTGAATACGGCAAATTAAAGAGGATTAAATTCTCTAAAAGAGCTTTTGAACGAAACAATCAAAAAAATTTTTTTGAAGCCCGTGGACCTTTTTTTAGACGGGAAAAAATTTGGAAAAATTTTTTTTTGGTAGTTTTCGTAGGATTTCTCCAGACCTGGCCATGACAAAAATTTTTCATGGTCATACCTGAAAACTAGGCACTTGGAGCTACAATTTTCTTTTTTTATTTTTTCTGTACGACCATTTTCCTCGGAGTTACAGCTTGTTGAAAATCACCCAAAAATTTGGATTTTTTTTATATCCCTTAATTTTTGTGACTAGCATACTTACTGACAAACACCATTGGTTACAATAGACATGAAATGTTTAGAAATGTTAGGCACGTTCCTTTAGAAGTATTATAGGAAAAGACGAGTGAAATGTGCGTGCAGGCTTTAAGACAAAAAACGACAGGACTGATACGTACAGAACAGCATGTAGTTCACCTGATGGTAAGTGGTTACCGCCGCCATGGACATCTGTAATCAACCTCGACCAGGATTGGAACCCTTCTACGGAAGGGCGGACACTAATGCATAGTTACTCTCGAGGAGTTGTAGCACCTCGTGCAATACCTCTACTTAACCATATGGAAACATTCTTTACTGAAAAAGGTATCGTGGGAAATCCACATGTCTTAGAATTTTCTCGATAACGACTGTACTCTAAAGTTTGGATATTGTTTAATGTGCAGAATCTAAACTTATTAGAGAAGACCCATACCCAGCAGCTATTAAAGAACGAAAAGACATAAAATATATTTTACCACTAAAAGTTTCGTGACTTTCATAGTATCTTTAATGATATTTGAATTTTAATCGGCTTAACTTGTGTTAAGAAATAACTTGACAAGTTAAAAGTGATCCTTTAATCCTGATTTATGCCCAGTAAACTAAATTTAATATGAAATGTATAAAACTTGACTACCCTTATGACCGATACTTTTGCAGATACTTACTTACTTTTAAAATTAAAGAAGTTATCCAACCGGGAACTTGATCAATTAAATTGAATAAAACGGAAAAGCTTAGAGCCTTCCAATGATAAAATATTTTACAAAACGTATCAATTAAACAGGTTGAATAAAACTGGGAACCTTTTTCTTTGCTTTCTGTAGCTGATAAAAAGTTATTTTTAGTGAAACAATAAAGCCAAAACATATTCCAGCAATCCTTTGTTCAAAAGCCGAATTTACCAGGATAACGAAAACAATTTAGTGGTAAGTATTTCTACCCTTTATATACTCTATGATCCTTTTTTTTTTTTTTTTTTTTTTTTGTTTACGAGGGGGAAACCTTCAAAAGGTACCCAGTGTCGTAGGAGCGACACGGGGTTATGTGGGATTCTTACCGCACTAAAACCCCCCCGGTGGCCGTCCTCAGCGTTGCCAAGAGGACTCCGGGATCTCCTACGGAACGCAACCGGAGTCCTCTGAACGCGTTGCCCCTTCGGGCTCCTCCTAGGTGAGCGTCAGGTCTCACCACACCATCTGGTGTTTACGACGGTATGCGCCCACTCATACCGCCGTCCTTCCCGGAGTTGCTTGCTGGACGGCTCGACCTCCCAATCTTGCCGCCCGCAACCCCGGAAGCCCCCTTTTAGTCGCCTCTTACGACAGGCAGGGGATACCGTAGCCCTATTCTAGTCCCGGGACTACAGGGACAGATACTCTATGATCCTATCGACCTTTGTTATTGAATTACGCCTGAATGGCTTTCCTTACAGGCCAGACCACTTTCCCGATAAATACTGGTCTTGTTGTAGCCACAAGCAGATATAAACTAATAACAGAAAACAGGTTAAACAAGAACTTCAGCACTTACTAATAAATTACTTAATTTTATAAATAAACTAATATCTACTATAAAACGAGAAAAAAAAAACAACTGCTTGAAAATAATCAACTGAGAAGGGAAGTAACATATTAAGTCCATGCACGGTTGCCAACTTAGGGGTTTTCCCCCCAGATTTAGGGGGTAAATGAGTGGTATGGGATTTTTCTAGGGGTTTTATATGTCTAGGGGTATTTTTAAGGGTTTTGTAAAGGCGCGGCGAGCAAAAAAAAAAAAAAAAACGGGAAACGTGTCATAAGCTTGCACGGCGTCCAAAACAAACATGTTCTGAGCCGGCACGGCGGGGCTAAAAAAAAAAAAAAACGGGAAACGGGTCATAAGGTGGCACGGCATCCCAAAAAAAAAGTGTAATATATTTTTAGGGGAATTTTCAAATAATTAATGCAATTATAGGGGGTTTCGACTTCAGTTTAGGGATAAATATTTTTGAGAGTTGGCAACACTGAGTCCATGTTACGTTTCAGTTTACGATACCACTGCAGTCAATTGCAGAAAGGGTAAATAACATTTAAATGTCATAAGAAATTGGTGGTATTTCAAAAGCGAATACTTTTTGGACAGATTTAATTGCCCTGGACTCGATGACAAAAGTTAAGCTTTAAAAATATCCTAACATCAATAAAGATTTTAGTGAAGGTAAGGCAGCGTAACCGTAATGTGACGCAATCTCAAAGGATCTCGTTTATTTCAGAGATGTATCACCGCAAGATAAATGGTCATTTTACTCTAGGTAATTTTAACCTTTCTTTATCAGTGTTGTTATCTTCAAAGCTTATATGTTCCAATTACATACATTAGTCAGATAAATAGATTATAGAAGAAGTAATGAAGTTCACGTTACAAGTTGATAACAGCTTGATTATTAATTCTAGTTATTTTCATATCAGATGGTGAAATCTTATTTTATTATCATCTTATGCTACCGTAGGAGGTAAACCATACACTACTGACCTGTATTTCTGTGCAATACTCTGTTTTCTTATGCCCAAGTATTCTTAATATTAATCTACAATATTAAATATATCAATATTATAAAGAGGAAACCTTTGTTTGATTGTTTGGTTGTAATGAATAGGCTACTGGACCGATTTTAAAAATTTTTCACCATTTGGAAGCTACATTATCTACGAGTAACATAGACTATATTTTATATGAAATACATTTGATAAATAGATTTTGAGGCGGTACAAAGTTTGCCGGGTCAGCTAGTACTCCAATAAAAGAAAACGAAATTTGGTCATATACATTGACTTTACTATAAAGTTTTGCTCATATTTAGGTTATTTTGAAATTAATTTTGCTTCAAACGCAATAAAGATAGTAATAAAAATATAAGGACAGTCAATTACCTTCACAGCGGCATCTATCAGCAGATATAAAGGTTTCTGAGCATACTCCACAGTCGCTCGCTGCACAAAGATACGACGTCCGCACACTTTCAAAGGCTTCACCACGACCTGGAAAAACATTTTATTTAGGAGAATTCTCGGATGCGATCTCGACGAGTTCAATCTTAAGGGATTTACAATCTTTTTAGATTCCCACGCTTTCATTCTTTTATGAATGGCAGATTTGTCGTATTTTTCTATTCATAGCTGTCTCAGTGTAACTTAGTGAGTTTGTTATTTTTGTAATTTTGTAATACTAATTAATCGTTCAATGTAGTTTGGAATTTAAAACTTATAAAGCTACGGAAGATAAAAGTCAAACAGTTGGAAAAAGATAACAGAAGCCACGGAAGTAGCCAAATTTTGGTACGATGTTACTCAAGTTGTGAACGCATTACTTCCTATAAAGAAAACTGAAATTTAATCTACCGTTAATTTTTAATTATGCAGTAATTATATTCCACCATTTGACATTCTTCAGATTTTTTCCAAGCTATAAAACATGTAAGTCACCAAATTATAGGTAACATTTTTTTAATATTCATCGTACCAAAATATGGTCTTGAAAATAGCAAACAATTTAATTTGCAAAAGTTTACTGAAGTAAAATAATCAGTACAGACAAAAACGCGTCAAATTTTGAAGAAATTGGAGAAAGTTTTCGTCCTTATTATACACAAAGTTGGCAATTAGGCCTAGACTATGGCTTTGACTCACAACAAGTTCTGTGATAAGCCAAGATGAAACATAATGAGATAATTACTTGTTAAGAACTTTGACATAAATAAATTATCTTAGAGAATATGGTAATTTCAAAAGTGGCAGAACTTATTGACGCGCGGCTCCGCGATTACAGCCTCAAATATTTCGATCTTATTACAACAGTTTTAAGCGCTGCTAATTCTGGTTTAGAGGATATGGTAAGAATTTTTTATTAACACGCTTTTATTAGCTTGGGTTGTATGTATGTATGTACGTAGCAGTAACGGAATCTTTGAACCCGATTTCTATCCACTTTGAACGTGCAGTTTAATTCAAAATTTTGAAGAATTATCAAAAACCGATGACAATACACGGTTGTAATAATTTTGTACCATTGCCCTTATCAACGTCCTCAGGAGTAACGATTTTCGAGGCGAGATTGTTCAAGCACCTTAGACAAAGTTCATCGCAAGTCTAAGGTGCAAGGTGTGATATCAAAAAATATTAGAAAATTAAAACAATTTAGAGATATTTAACATCACTGTCTTTATTTTCATTAGTCTTTATAAAAAATCTGTCTTGGCAATGAAACCTAAACTACGTAATTCTATGAAAATCAACATTTTCTTTCATCCGTTATTGCCTCCGTCTTCAATCCAGGTCTCCAAGGCGTAGGTATTCTTGGCTAGGGAATACATCCAATGATAATGCAGATGGAGAAAACTTTAGCCATATCTATTGCAATTAAATTCAGTTTTCGACCGGTTCTTCTTAGATAATATAAATGTGTGCATCTGGTTACATCTCAAGAGCCTCACAATTAAAATATTAAGAAAAATATATCTTTGGAAACTTTACTGGAGATGTTGGTAGGGATGTATAGACCTTTTCAAGACAGAAAACGTATTCTTTTCCAAGCTATTTTTCGATGTGTTGGACGTGAAGATGCTCGGCGGCGAGTAATTTCTAGGGATGATTTTTAAGTAGATGGTTGAGATTCAGGCTCAAGTTCCAGATCCAATTCTAGGTCAGTTTCTATTTGAGGGTCTGCATGTGCTTCTCGATCTGTTTCAGGGCACAATTCTTCAAATTGAAACTCTTCTAATCTATTTGGTTGAAGCTCTTCACTTTAATGAAGATCTTCAATGTCCGATATATTTCTCCTCACCCCGCACTGGCAAAATCTGATCGTCATTTAAATGTACCCCTAAAATTGAAACAATCAAAATTGATATTAACGAAACTTACACATAACTGGTAATAGCAATAAAAGCATTTTCATCAAACGTTATTCTGCACCAACAACCGTAGGCACACGATCGTAACAGTTGAAATTTTAACCTAATTGTATCTTAATTGCAAGTTAATCGAATAAACTACTAAAGTCCACGTATTTAGTGTTCTTTTAGCTTTTAAATTAGCAATAATTAATAATAGATACTAAACATTTAATACCAAAAACAATTATATACCTGTGACAGCGGGTCGAAAAAATCTGCCATCTTTGGACGAGTCCCTAGCACAACTGACCGCCTGCACCCCGCTCACTTAGCCGGTAGCACGTGCAATACTCTCCTCACGATCGATCGGCATCGGTTGCGTTTCGAAAAATAAGAAACTATCACGTGGGAATTTTTTTAAAGTGAAACTCACGCTCATATCATCTCGGGTGTAAGGGGTTAGATTGCAAATAATTATTGCTTTTTAGTTTCAATAGGTGTAACTGTTCTAGCGTGATTTTTAGTTTAGAAAATAATAATGTTATTTCCTTATAACTCAAATGTTCTGAAACATATCTATAATGCCCTCTTGTAGAATGATTTTTAGGATTCCGTACTCAGAGGTTAAAACGAAACCCTCTGCGGTCTGTTCGTGTGTCACTGGGCTTTATCTCTTAAATCGTAATAGATAGACACTTGATTTTTTACAAACGATGCATAATGGTGGTCGCTATAACAACAAATACTAAAAAATTATAAATAATTATAGTTCAAAAAACTAAAAAACACGCTTTTACGATAAAATCAACTAAAAAGTAGAAAATAATTTTCAATCTAAGACTCACTTAAGGAACAGTAAATAGTATAATTGTGGAAAAAGTGTGAAGCGCTTTTCGAACCTGATAAATGGAGCACTTTTGATTCTTAGATTAACAATTATTTTCTACTTTTTAGTCGATTTTATCATAAAAGCGTGTTTTTTAGTTTTTTGGACTAAAATTATTCATATAAAATCTAACCTTCAGAAAAAGAAACGAATCTTTTATCGAAATTATTTAAGAACTGTTCTATAATTTTATTTACAGATATGAATGGCCAGTGATCACCATATATTAAGTTAGCGTTCATGTTCTGTTGTTGCTTCTACTAGATAGAAAGTTCCAGAGCCCGTAGGAGTTTTAACGACGTCTTGTTTAATATTTTTTCATGTATAAGATGTCAATCTTATATCGTATTCGACGGAATACGTTCTCACCTTTAATTGTACTACTGCATGCGCTCCAACTTCAATATCATTCGGAATGAAAGTAACTTTCAAAGTGTCTTCTCCCTCTATAAAACAAAAGCGAATGTTACTACAACAATATGAAAGTATGTATTTCGTAATTCGTAATTTGAAATTCAGGTCTGGGAAGAGTTTTATATGCTTCAGAGGCACACGTGTTATTCATTTTTTGAAAGCGACCGAGTTCGAGCGTGGATCCTTTGAATACGTTCAATTTATGACTTTTGTTATGAAAATGCTAAATATTCTGCAACACCAGGCGAGCTACAGAAAGTTTTTCCTGGCATACATATACAACAGGTACATATTGCACACAGCACTAACATTATGTGCAGATCAAAATTTCGTGTACTTCAATTTATGTGAAAAACGTATGTTAGGAGTTGTTTTTTTATTTGTACGTGCCGAAGAATGATACATATGTATGTATCATTCTTCGGCATGTAACATTCTTTAATTTCGTTTATTGTAAAAGTTTACATTTTTCTGCTCTTTTACCTCGCGGAATGTTTTTCAAGAGTATTTGTGTAGGTATACATATACCTACACACCGTGCCTACGTGCCGAAGAATGATACATACATATGTATATATACCGCGAGGTAAAAGAGCAGAAAAATGTAAACTTTTACAATAAACGAAATTAAACTTACCAATAGGAGCTTGCCATCGTAAAGTGGTAGGCAGAGGAGTGAGGTTGGTACATGTTAATCTGTAACAGGCGCACCGACCAAGTGTGAGTGCTCCGCTCGGTCGCAGCACGGATGTTCCGCGCTGTCCGTGCTTTGAGCCTTCGTCTAGGGCACACATCTCACCTAAAGATAAAATAAAATAATCTTATTTCATTATATATTTTGTTAAATGGAAAATCAATCCTTTTCATACTATCCGTTTAATTATTAGGTTTAAGTAGGTAGCAATAATGATCGAACACTAGATTAAAAGTTTACTTTGGCTTATATAAACACTCAATATGGATCATTTTATAATTATTTGTTTATTTATTTATTCTGCCAATGTACTAATATTGACTAAGAAACGCGATAACAAGTAACTTTAGGTATTGTTTAATTAAGAATATTGTTTTTTGATTGTCTTTGAGTAAGAAGTCATTAAAATGTAAATTAGTGGCAGCGTGTTAGCGCTATCCACTAGACAAAATACCTGACGACACTTTTGATAGCTTAAATTTATAGCACAAGTTAAATACGACAAGAAAAAAAAATCTTAATAATTGTTAAGATTTTATTTACTAAATAGTAACACAATCCTTACAAGCACCGTGCTTATCTCCCAAGCAAGGAAACACCTGGAGCATCAACTTCGGTGCGAGCACTCTGTATGAAATGAGAGTGGCTCGACCCTCGCTGCCCACTCGCGCCGGCAGCTGCGCCAGGTCCGCTGCAGTGCGGCGCACTTGTATCAGCGTCGCTACACATCCATCTGACTGCAAATTTACTAATTACTGTAGAATAGAGTATGAGGATGGTATAGTTAAGCGGCTAATGCTACCAATTACAACGCTAACGTTTATAATATATTAAGTCACATGTGACGCAGCGCAGTCGTATTGCGGTTTTCGTATGATATTGCGGTTTTCGTAAGATGACCCATCTTGCATCACGCTGCAGTACTGCCCAGTGTGGGAGTCTCAGCGGCGGATCCTCGTGTCAAAAGTGGGACCGAACCTCTCTTCAGCGGCCATTGTTGGAGCGATGGTTCAGCGTAGCGAAGCCTGGGAGGGCATGATCACCTCCTGCGACATAGTAATGTCCGCAAAGGAAGACGCCGAGCGAGCTAGGGAGCGCGCTGAACCCGCTCGGAGGAGGAGTCGCCGCGGGCGTATATAACGCCCATCGGCGCGGCGTCCCTGTAGTTCTGGGAGTAGAATAGGACTACGGTATCACCTGCCTGTCGTAAGAGGCGATTAAAAGGGGGTTTCCGGGGTTGCGGGTGGCAAGAGTGGGAGCTCGAACCGCCCGTCAGCGACACCGGGAAGGACGGCTGCATGTGTGGTCGCATATCGTTATACACACCAGATGGTGTGGCAATTGATAAGCTCACCCGGGCAAAGCCCGACGGGGCAATGTGCTAAGAGGACTCCGGTTGTGTTCCTTTGGAGATCCCGGAGTCTTCTACGCAGCGCCGAGGACGGCGACCGAGGAGGTTTTGGTGCGGTAAAAGTCCCACATAACCCGGCTTCACTCCCATGGCGTCGGGTACCTTTTGAAGGTTTCCCCCTCGTAAAAAAAGGGCCATCTTGCATGTTTGAATATAAAGCTATAAACACGGATTCCAATGTATTTCTTTTCAAAGGTAAACTATGTATTGATTTATGGGATCATACGTCATCATTCTGTTCTACTGTAGTAAAATTACTTTAGAAAAAGGAATTTAATGCTTTTATTTTATATGAAAAAAATGTTCCTTGGAAACATATAGATTATGCTGTTAAATTGACAGATATCCTAGCTAGACATACAGTCTATTAATTCCCTAAAAGTATAATAATTATGTACAATATACTTGTAAAATAGCAAATCACCTCAGGAGCAGTAACATCATAGTTAAGCTCGATGTGTCCTCCATGCTCCAACGCGCCCCTGGACGGCTTCAGCAGCGCGCACGTGCAAGTGCGCTGGCTGCAGCGCTCGCACGCCGCGCGCCCCGCACACGCCGCGCCGACCGGGTTCTCGTGCCACCAGCGCCAGCTTGAGCCCCACCAGTAAATCTGGAGACACAATGAAGAATTTGAAACGATTGCAGTTGAACTAAAAGTCAATTTATAATTTATACCAAGGACGTAGGGAAGCATATGCACCAATTATTATGTTTCCCTATTCGGCGAGAGACTCTTTCTTTATATTATGTATGTACGTAGTGTCAAATAGGCTTCACATTATTTCAAATAATATATGTAAGTAGAACATGAAATCAATAAGGTGTTATATTTAGATTTTTATAATTATCAACAAACACCTACGGTTAGTAGTTTAGTTTAGTTCGAAACAGAAAAAAGAAAATTCCAACTACAACTTTATCAGTTCGGCTATGTCTTGGATATTCTGTATGCATTAAATATTTCAAAATCTCAACATACTCTATTATATCAATCAATCAATAATAATTTTAGAATTGTTTAAGAAAGTTTCCATCACTACCAACATCACAATAGTAAAAGTTTGCTCACATGCTGATGGGTCTCATTGCTCAGCGTGATCTGAGCTTGTACCCGAGCGGCAGGAGGCACCAGACCGAGCCACACGGAGGTCGGTCTGAGTGCGGGGTGCCGAGTACTGCAGCCGGTCTTTATACGCGTTGTTGCTGACCATTCATCGTTATGTGCTACCAATCTGAAGGTAGTAAGATGATTTTACGACTAATTTAGATAAACTTAAGCCTGAGAGAACTAAAGAGAAAGAAGACACAGTTACATTATTTGCAAGTGTCTATGTTTCCAGGTACACGACATAAGCTGAACCGAAACAATTTATAGCAAAAATGAAAAAAAAATCGAATGGCGTATTTTATTTTATTTATATAACTTCATACTTACTGTATAATTTTTCTCTCAGGGTATTCATCAGGTAGATTCCGTAGTGGCACCTGGATATTTGTCAAAATAGACTGTCCTGGAATCAGCTGTATTCCCGGCAGATCAGAATCGGGTATCTTCCAAGAAGCAGTCACACATTCGACTCCGGTGATCTGTGTAGCTTCAAGAGGTATCGTTATGGATTTTACCCTTAAAAAAAATGTATATATTAGTAATAGTATTCAAGTAAAAAATAGACGTTTGCTGCTAGCATTTACTGGCTATCATTAATAAAAAGTTTTCAGAAAAATACAGGAACTAAAGATATTCCGAATGTAAGGCAAACGAATGTAAGGTCGGTGTGATGTCATTGACGGAGTCCTGTGTTCAGAAAGGGCTCGTCAAAACTTATTAACTTAACTTCTATAATAATTAGACATTATAAAGCTTGTTTATTATTTTATATTACATGTCAAAATGCTTAAAATTTATTCCATGACAGTTACCTTCGTGAATGCGGAAAAATAAGCAAAGGTTGATTTACTACGAAGCAAACCGGTGTTACTTCCCACCACACTTCCATTTGAGAGCAAACAATGTCACACACCTCACGAGACCAAGCCTGAAATAATATATTAAATTAATTCTCAAATTATAATCATTAGCCCAGTACCTACTGATAGCATTGTAGTATATTGTCTACTGTCCAGAGTCCAAAGTCTACAGAGACCAGCATAAGATGAACTAAATATAAGATGTCCTAACTAAAGTTCCTAATATTAAAATTACCGGAGATACTCCTGGTATGGAATCTTCTTCAATGACGTCCGTTTCAATAACCATAAGGTCCAGGTCTGGGAAGAAACTTTCTTTGGGAATGTTCTTTAGCACCAACCTGAAAAATATTATAATTACTAGAAGACTAAGAGTAACTGGTAAAAACTTTTATACTATTTCGTAAAAAAAAATCTTACATCATCACGGCGCGTTGAACACCAAGTTTCTTCCCGACATCTGGTACTCGAACTTCAACGACGCTGGTGCAGCGTGGCGCAAGCCGTCCTTGAGCTGGTTCCGGGTGCACGGCCCGAACATTGTCGTAACTTGTAAGCTCATTTTCCTATTTATTACATTCCAAATATGAAAGAAGAAACATTATTTTATTTGTTAATGTCACATTCATAGACAATTTTGTCTCGAATGTTCCGATGATGTTGACGACCCGCGTGGCGGAGCGGCCACCATACCGGTCTGACGCGCAAAGGGTCCCGGGTTCGATCCCCGGCCAAACAGATATCTAAAAGGATGAATTTAGATTTCTGTTTCTGGGTCTGGGTGTTTGTGTATTTGTCTATGTGTGTGTCCATGGCACCCACACACACACAGGGAATCCAAGTGTGGGGCTGTGAGTGTAGAAAGCGTTTATTATTATTTATAATATACGTTAAACAACTATATTAGGTAGAAGTCTAATGTTTTCAACAAGTATTTCCACATAATTATATAAGTCATACTTGAATGTTATGATCCAGGGCAATTCTTTTAATACCTCATAACCATTATAGTTACCTCATCATATCCACCTGGTTTTGGGGCACCAGGGCACAGTTCCTCCTCACCACCGACATCATCAGAATTGGTTGCGTCCCAGCATGAGCAGATGCCCCAACGTCGCATGCTCCAGTAATATTCATAGGTGATGGGACTGGAAAATAAAATAATAAAAAATATGCCAAGCGATATTAATAGATATCTAAATATCTAAGTACCTACTGAAATTGAATTAGCACTGGAACTTAATGCTACCGTTATGAGACAAATATGATGGTAATAATACTTCCGTGTTATTGAATCAAAGAGTCTACAATGTTAATGTTTGATGAAAATTCGTAAAACGTAACGAAATAAAAAATCGGACACTCACCTGTGATTTATAATTTGAATGCTTGCAGCTAAGGATCGGTTAGGGAAAGCAATGCCCAAGTTGACGTAGCAATCGCAGCCTCGATCATCCTCACTGGTTATGTCGTAGTCCTTTTCGTGTGCCTGAATACAATAAAGCAATGGAAGAGCTTACTTTTATTAGGCAGAAATAGATGTGGCAGTGATGCCGCCAGAGTCGAACCACAGTGGATTTTATCACCTTCTAAATCTTTTGTTATTAGGCAGAAATAGATCGTCCATTTAGGGAGGCATCTAAATGACGAATTTAAATTTTCGGTCAGAGTCGGGATGCCTGTTACTGTATAACATAAGAGAACAAAAGAGCTGAAATTTGACAGCCTGTTTGTTATTTGTATTTGTCGTACCCACAGTAGCGTAATTTTCAGTCTCATTTTCATTAAATTGGACATAACACAAAAGCTCAAATATATTTCAAGTATTGTTATTGTGTAAGTTTTAGTATTATTACACGTACGTATTCAGGTTAATATTTTGCATTGTTTCTATTCTAAAAAACTTTTCTATCAAACGCTATCGTAATAATACTCGTTTGATATGAATAATTACTGCTTTTGAATTATAATTGAAACACTGATCAACATTGAACATTTTCTGTTTTTCCTTTCGTATTTGATTGAAACCTTTCAGCGATATATGAAAGTATGCTCGCAATTAGTTTGATTGGATTGATGTCGATGGTATATGAGCTAAATAGTATAGTATTTGTGAAACTTAAAATACTAACAATAGTCTACGCATATGGATTCGATTCTATAGTATTTTTATATATAAATAGTGCTTTATTCAGGTTTTAAAAATACGTTATGTTTTGTATTGAGACGTTCCAAATTAGTTTTCGGTTACAGTTGTAAGTTTTACTGTATAATTACTTTTCTTAGTTGTTTACAGTTGTCCATAAATGTTGATAATGTTAGTTACTTCTAGCTGATGAAGAAAGTAAAAGTACCTGTATAGTTATATGATCCAGTCTAAACAACAAAGAATCAGCCACCAGATGTAAAGATCGCACGATGGCAGTGGAGCAGAGTATTCTATACATAGTTGTCTGTACGCCATGGGAAGATGCATAGCATACGGCCATGCCTGTAATGTTGCCGCCACCAGCCCAGTGAGAAGGTGATATCCAGAAAGAATCGGATGCCGCACCATAAATATTTTCTATGTTCGCATCTTTATTTCGTGCAACCTGATCAAATAAAATAAATATCGATATAAAATTGATAATGCTTTTAGAATACAGTACAGTAACACAGTATTGAAATAAGAGTAATAATCATCTAGATTCAAATCCAATGCCGAAAAAGGAAACAAAGATAGTGGAAACTTTAAGTAAGATAACATATGTAGTCAAGTATCGTACGCAATGTGAAATAAAATACGTCAAATTTACAAAATAATTTTAACGATTGTAGAAGAACTTACACAACTTTTACACTTTTAACTGACGACATACATCAGCAACAGAGAATTTAGAAATATTAAATCTTACAAGACTCTAAACAAGCAAGTGGCGAAGCATTTAAAAGGTTTTTCGAAAACTAATCCGCTAAGAACGCTAAATGATAAATGATGATAAATCTCACGTCAACAGAGAAGTTAATCCATGCATCTTCGGGTAGTAGAAAAAATATAGCACGGCCGGCGTCACAATGGAGGATCAGAGGAGTACGGTGGACGTCTCCTAGTAGTTTAGCTCCGAGATCAAGTACATCGGTTATATCATAACAATCTTCAACTGAACGTTGTCTAGAGAATAGATTTGGCAGCAGTACTGGAACATAAGACACAAAGTATTGTATGTTGGATGATGATTTTTTGTAATATAAAACAATATACAACCGCATTACTATTAATATAAAATAAGCATACACAAATTATATTGTAATGATTTCTGTTTTCAATTCAATCTTTGGAGGTCAGTTAAACATGATTAATACATGAAGTAATAAATACAATATACTTACTAATCTAATCCAACTGGTTATCTTAGGTATGTTATCTGTTTGTACCTGTAGTTTCGGGACCAGAATAGGGTTACGGTATTCCCTGCCTGTCGTAAGAGGCGACTAAAAGGGGGCTTCCGGGATTGTGGGCGGCAAGAGTGGGAGCTCGAACCGCCCGGTAAGCGACCCCGGGAAGGGCATACCGTCGTACGCACCAGACGGTATGGCGAGCGTCAAGCTCACCTGGGCAGAGCCCGACGGGGCAACGCGCTAAGAGGACTCCGGTTGCGTTCCTTTGGAGATCCCGGAGCCTTCTACGCAGCGCCGAGGACGGCCACCGGGGTGTTATAGTGCGGTAAAAATCCCACATAACCCTGCGTCGCTCCGCGGGACCGGGTACCTTTTGAAGGTTTCCCCTCGTAAACAAAAAAAAAAGGTATCTTATCTGGTACAAGAACATTCTACTTACCATCCAGTAAAGGTGGTTCCATGTAACAATGAATGGGCACTTTCAGAGGCTTCCCCACAGATACTCTGACATTTATTTCATCCCAGGTCTCTCTGACATCCCTGGGTCGGTAGTGGATGCGCAGCTCCGCCGCCGCGCCTGACGTTACCACCAGCCGCGAGCATAGCTCCACATCGAACTCACGGCGCTCGGGTGGACGGATGGACAACCGCAATTCGCATTTTGTTATGTTTACTATGCGAAGTTTGTGCTGGAATTTATAGGTACTTTGACTCCGGAGATCACTTTGGTGTTTACATGTTTACGTTATTATAGTAGTATCAGGCGCTGCTATTTTCTGTTCACCTCGGTCAATGTACATACTCGTAATAAGGTGACATTCTAAATTAAACCTTAGGGGTAGTAATCTATCTTGAGTTGACCTCAGATTGGCTTGTTATTTTATTTCAGGACAAGTTCTAAGGACGTTGGCTTAAAAATACTTTATTTATTACAGTTTATCGTTTTCTTATTTAAATTGTATAAAACCGATATATAGCATAATTCCTGCCATTGTAGACTGGTTGTAGACATCCATTTCATAAGTCAGATGATACAATACTTCATTATTACATTTGATAAAATTTAATCTTCAAGCATTGGGGTCATAATTTACGTAAATTGGACTATTAGCAGAGCTGTTGAATTCTTATTACCCTATTTAAGGAAATCGTTTGGGTTACATCGATTTATAGTACGTTCGAAACCTCCGAATGAATCGATGGTAGATAACGGTAATTTATTTCATCCTGGAAAATACGTCTCAGCAGTTTTGATTCCGGGACAAATCGCCAAGATAAGAATACGGGATAGCAAGTTAGTAATGCAATAAGGCTGAGTTTTGTCAGAATAGTTGTAACATTTTTCATATATTTTCATATTTATAAGAGTTTAACCAGTCCACATCCGCAGCTGAGGTGAAAAATAAACTTTGTGAATTGTCACTGTTACTGATTTTCCTGATAGATTTTTTAATTTAATATTTGGTACCATCACAGAAAACTGTTAAGTTCTAGCCGTAGGTTCTAATATTGTTTGATAAGATATCTCACCGTATGCAACTGACCCACGGTAAAATTCACGAAGTCGAGCTGTGGAGGAACACAAAGGACGTACTCTGGTTCCGGTGGAGGCAATACTGGCAGCGATGGAGGGGGAGGTGGCCGGGGCAACAGCTCACCTAAGCTGTGTGAAGAGGTAACCCAGTTAAGAATATGTAATCTAATAAATGGACTTGACAGCGAATGTTGTATGAATAAAAGTGATAGAAGTGCAAAAGGTTCGACTTTGACTGTGGAGTAGCACACTAATATGACATGTTCTTGCTTAACCTTGAGGCAAATCATATTCTATTTGCAGATATATTGACAGAGGATATACAATAGATTAGCATTGTTTGATTATAAAAAAAATCTCATTTATAAGATAAATAATTACAAAATTGGATACATTAACCTACCTCAGAGATTGTAAACTGCCATCACCATTAGCTTTCGGCTGAGCACTAAACTGCCTTAATAATTCAGATTTCTTCTCACTCAAATTTCCAGAACTTCTGTTAAGTATGCTTTTAATCCATAGGCTCGTATCTCCTAGTAATAAATTGTGATATTAACACTTAATTTTAAGCACTTACTACATCCATAATATCCATAATTAAATGAACACCGGATTTCAGTTTTAGTAAAAAATTGTAAAAAACTAACTATGCTACTCCAGTGCTAATTAGTTAGGCTTAGTGGAGAATTATTTAGGTATCTGAAGAAATTGTACGTAGGATTACGAGTTAATTGGCACGTAATTTACCACTACCACCTACTTAAGTGATACCTTTTGGACCATGATCATAACGATTATGATGACATTAATTATACCTATATTTTATTTATATTTATCAAAGATTTACATACTTCCAGCGTCCTGTTCTATGGATGGCCTCAGGTCTTCTCGTCCAATTACTCCTCGCTCTTGCCTCCAGTCTTCTTTTATTTTATACACGGGATAGTGTAACTTATATATATTTGGCAGAGGTTCTCTGGCCAATCGCTTTGCAAACTCTTGTTTAAGTTCCTCTTCTTGATTGTACAGTGCTCTGTATTCTGATGATAATTTATTTTCCTATTACAATAAAATTAACTAAGTATTCCGTTATTACGTAGAACGTTTTTCTATTAATGTAGATTTGTTGACCTACTCCATTTTTTCAACTACTCGTTTTATATAGAGGCCAAATGCAAAATTATAATAAATTTAGCAAAGTACCCATTGTTGACTTTGAAGCCCATCTTCATTCTTCTGATCGTCGCGCATCAATGGTTCACTAACTAAAGGTGGCAGAAAGTCGAGTTCACGGAAAACATTCCGCAGTACTAGCTGTACATCTCCGCATAAAGCATCTCTGAAAATGATATCATTGATTTTAACAGAAATTGATGGAACATTATGTGGTTGGATATCGGTGGCTTCATTACCTCCTAATTTGCCTTACGGTTACAACAGAAGTGTACCTAAACACTGCGTCATTTACTAACTTATTTTGGTTAAGAATTCAACGGTTTTTCTCTTTGGTATTCAAATGGTAAATGTCTGTAGATGTCAGTGACCACTTAACGCTAAGTGGATACTGAAATAAAGAAAAACTGTTGTACACGACAGTTTTTTATTTATATAGTTTTTTCTTTATTTAGACATTTTATTTAGACTTTATTACAGAGAAATCTCGTATACCTACACAAGTCTCAATAGAAGTCATGCATTATTTTTTCTCAAACATAAATCTTGACTCCCTTTCTATAGTATGAAAAAATCAAGCCCAAAATACACAAATAAAGTTTGTTCAGCAATATATTGTATTTGACTTGACGTAGTACAAATTCTCATATTTCAATCGCACTATAAAGATACAAATTCACGGGGCCACTTATTTCATTGTATAAAATATTTTTATATTTTATTTTCAGTTTTATAGTTGATTACAGATTTTTTGATGTAAACTTAGAACTTGCAACTTAGAAGGTGAACTACACATAGGTACATTGTATTATGTAGTGTTTCGTTAATATCTCTGACGACTAAGTAAGACATAATTAAAAGGACGTAGTCTAATATAGTCCATTACCCTTTTTTTGTTTACGAGAGGGAAATCTTCAAAAGGTACCCGACGACGTGGGAGCAACGCCGGGTTATGTGGGATTTTTACCGCACGAAAATCCCCCCGGTGGCCGTCCTCAACGCTTGTTGGAGAACTCCGGAATCTCCGAGGGAACACAACCGGAGTCCTCCAAGCGTGATGCCCCGATCGGGCTCTGCCCTGGGTGAGCACTTTTGGCTCCTCCCACACCATCTGGTGTTTACGACGGTATGCGACCACACAAACGTCGTCCTTTCCGGGGTTGCTTGCTGGACGGTTCGAGCTCCCACTCTTGCCGCCCACAAACCCGGAAGCCGCCTTTTAGTCGCCTCTTACGTCAGCAGGGGATACCGTAGCCCTATTCTATTCCCGAGACTACAGGGACATAGTCCAATACCCAGTAGTTACTCACATTTCTAAATCCAGAAATAGGGATCACGGTGGTGAACAACGAACGATTAATTTTACCATGTTCAAATTTCACTCAACTTTCGCGACATTCTCTATTATTTATCGACTAATACTAAAAATAGTCGTTCAGTGAATAGTTGCCTTTATTACAGCGAATAGGAATAACAATACGCTTGCGTATAAACAGAAAGCGTGTATCAATCGAAAAATAAATATTGAAATCTTCTTATATCGCCACACAAATAAAGGGTATGTAGTTGGAAAATACTCTCCGAACAAATGGTTACATAAATATTAAATGAGGATGAAATACGCCGTGGACAAAAACACTCGTTATATTTGTACTGATTCAATATCGTACTCAGTAATTGCACGTATACGCTCACATTTATAAATTGTTGCCTACTATTGCTATTAAACATTTTTTTAAATAATTGACAAATTACGAACTTTGAACGCCAAAAATTGGTTAAGATAAGTTAGTGATTTATTACGAGCAAGCGTATGTCTCTAATAGATCTCGGCATAGTTAACACAATATAGTAGTAGGGGAGCCCAGGATGCTACATGTGTAGAAACTCGAGCGTCATTGGGACCTATACGATTGTGTAGATTAGGCATTAGAATGAAGAAAAGGTTATATTATATTTTTCGATTCAGCGGGGGGTTTTCTTATTCTGACGACTTGAAAAATGTATGAAATGTATGAATTAATGCTAATAAGTGACACTATTAGATAGCATAATAATACAGGATGTTTTTTTAATTGGCAGATTATGATGTTTCCCGTTTTCTAGCTTTATTTCTTTTATATTAACAATGACCACGCTCGAGCATATCCAGTTATCGATTTTTTGATTCTGCAAACCCCCCGACATAGAAAGCTCATTTATGGTTTAGGATACTCTACAGGGTGTAATGTATCTCACATATCTTAGTCTGACGCGCTCGAGACACTTCCGAAGTCCCCTCTTGGGCTCCCCAACTGTAGGATTTCGTGCAGAAATCTCACTTTTAGACCCACAAGCCTACATATTTTGGAGATATAATATGTGTACTTACTGTTTCTCCGGTATAAGAGGTAAATTTTCAGCCATTACCCCGAATAAGTAATTATAAGCTACAATATTAAAGTAGCCTGAATTTGTGATTATAAATATTTTCTTGTAAACCTGTAAAATTTATTTTATATTATTGATTTTGATAAGTATGACACGTTCATGTACAAATATGTCATAACAATAACAGTTTAAGTAATACTCTATGGCTGTTTTCTATAATTTATATACTCTATAATTCATATCGAAATAAACGAAAACCTTTTTTAACTCTGCACCATCCGAATACGGCGTAGTTAATGATTTTCCAAAATTTCTTTACTTATGCCTTACTAATTGCCTTACTTTAGGAAAAATCTTTTATATTCCCAGTTCTCAAAAATATTTTAACACCGATTGATAGGCAAACGAAAATGTTTAACTGCTGGATGATAGATGGGTACAATGAAAGGATTTTAATTTCCTAAAGGGCAAAGTAATATTTTTCCTATCATTTTTTAATGATAGGAAACCTCGCGGACTATACCTACTTTTATAGGTATTATAATAGTATCTATTATTGAAATATTTTGCTATTAATATCTGGGGAAATGAACATTGAGTACTCTGAAGATATTTGAATCGGAATGTTCGTTAATCACGCCGATCGCTGTTCACTGACCTTTTCAAATTTAATTAAAGTGAATTAATTAGTAAATTAACATTATTCCACGTTAAAAGTTTTGCCGATTACTCGAGTGTAATTAATTAGATCTTATTGGCTAACATTCCTGGGAAATGTTTATACACTGTACAATTAGGAAAGTTATTTAAGAAAAAATCCTTGAACTTAAATTTGATAAACGTTTTTATTAACTATTTGTTCACAGTTGGCCGGTCGAGTCTTAAGTTTAAAATCTACATTTGAGAGACAGTTAAATTAACACTTAATATTTATATTTTGGATTTGGATTATCGCGTACTACGATTTGGGTATCGACATCGACGTAGAAGATTCTAGTAAAGGGGTATAAAACAATAATAAAATGTAACATTATGAAAATCAACCAATCATAACAAGAAGTCTTTCGGATTTCTTTATGTAAATCAAAAGGCATTGCAAATCGAGCAAATGACATTATTGCAATATGAAAAAGATATAAAATGTTATTTTTAACCGACTTATTTATGTAATTATGTAATGTAATCAATTTATGTTTCATAATACATTTAATTATCGCAAGGGAAACAAGGCCATAAAGTATAAACTCTTTGATAGAGCAACATCATGCCTACACCTATGTATATAACTTTAATTTTACATAAAACTTTATTGAACCTATATAATAACTTATCTCTTGTAGATTCTAATAAGGCCCATATATTAGAATAATCCATTAGGGCGTAAAAAAACAAACTTGTTAACAATTTAGCAAGAGGCTTTAAGAGGTCTCCGGCGAGCGTCGAAGGCACTTTGCAAAATTGCCTGTTTTGTTCGAATTTGTTGAAACGAAATAAAACACTTGAGAGATTTTTTTACAAACAGAAAGAAATTAAGCAAACAATCCGGTAAAACACTTTCAATGTTCTTTGAAACAACTTAGGAACTTTATAAATTACTATCTGCCTTAGAAATTTATTATTACTTTCTTTGATCTACTCGTACTTTCTAGTCTGATACTGCTACTACTACTACTACTTTATAGTTTGCTATTGCTGGGCCTACATAAATATTCCAGAAAAATATTTTGGCTTAGTTACTGCACCATAGACATTTTTTTAAAAATACGCTGTTGCTTATTATATGGGTTCATCGATTGCCTATCACAACTCCAAGACAAAGCAAAGACTGTTCCTATTGATTCCTCATACGGCACTTACTTCATGGTAATAAAATCGTGAAACGTATATGACAAGTGTTTCCAGAACTTTCTCAAAGGTATGAAAAGTATACTGACCAGTTTTTAACCAGCGTATTGAACTCACGGTCAAGAACGTAAGGCCCTAGGCCTTCTCACTCTAAGAGAAAACATATAAAACCACAGACCTATATTGGGTACAAAATAAATACAGGTTGGTGTGTAAAACCCTCCTCATCTTAAGAAGAGCCCTCTGGCGTGATAGTGATGAATAGTTGATTCTAATTACAATCAAATAATCAAGTTATTTGACCACGTTGTGATTTCTTGACGCCCCATCTGTTGCAGTTATTGTGCAACATGCTAAGAGTTACAGAAATCAAGGATTAAGTAATTTTTGTCCTTGTTTTTGTTGTATGTAAGTACTATGAGTACTTAAGACAGAAACAATAAGGGAAAGTGATGAATGCGGAAAGCTTTATTTATTATTTGGAGTAAATCTGATAATAAAACATCATAGGTTCTCAAAAAATTAAAACAACGTCAATTTTATTTCTACACATAACGCTGAAAAGCGCCATCTTCAGTTACTGACGTAACTAAGAGAACTGAGGGAATATAGTATGTCAGCTGACGAAGTAATTCGCTCACTTGAAGCTAGATGGCTCTAATATTATTTTTAAAGAGCGGATAATACTTTGTTATTTTATTTTTTTGCTACAGCTGATTAAAAAAGAAGTAATTATAATCTTTAATTCAAAACAAAAATGGTCTTAATTAGCTGTTTTCTTTAACGCCATCTGAATTGCAAACACAAAACAAGCTTACGTATTGTGATATGGAACCCTGTACAATATTTTCTTACAGCTACGCAATTCATCTTATAAACACAGATGGCGTTATTTTAACAAATGTTCATAACGTATTGTTGTGTTTCTAATTAAGTTATTTTATTAAGTAAATAGTTTTCGAAGTAATGGCGACCATACACGCGTATCTACCTAAGAGGAAAACACTCGTCACCGATGTCTACCGGTAGTAGCATACCACACGTTACTGCTCGTTTGTTCCGCCTATAAACATAAAAATAAGGAAGGATTTTATCTACTTACAATAGGAAAAACATTCTCACACTTTCTTATAAACTTTTAATTGCATTTCGTTTGGTTCTGACAGAGTCCATTAGACTTGTCGACGGGAAACTTTGTGGATTATCCTGTTCTTCAACTTTGTGATAGAGTTCGTCGATTATCCGTGTTGATAATAACTTTGTGTTATTGGATATTGATGTAGCGGATCTGTTTTGGTTGCACAATGTTGCGTTATTACGATTTTTTTTAAATAACTGCATTAATGTTTTTTTATATCACAAACTGCCAGAGTCTATCAATCGTTTTGAAGGTATCACACCTTCGTGGTTTAGTAGCGGTGGCATCTCTGTCATACCGATTTTTGGTACTTGGATAACTGTGCGTTCCAACTTTGTCCTCAGGAGTAACAAAGCATTTGTGTCGCACCTCAGGTAGGAGGATATCTGGAGTTGATTACAAATATCCCTGGGCGGTAGTACCTAGCTAGCATCAGGTAAAGTGTAGGCGCAAAAAAGAAGAAATTATGCAAAAGTATCAACGCCATCTGGATCTTAAAATAATGTGAAAGTTTATTTGTGATCCTGTAAAGGGCGTCCGTGGGATTTTAATCGATAGGTAATCTATATCACCCCCGCGTTGAGGGATCCAATTTAGGATTACCCCACGTTAAAGAAAGGTTACTTAAGTAGTTTGTAAATTTCATAGCTAATTTTAAACCTTTCCAATTCAAATTCAGGGAAAATCTTTCAACAAGAGTTTAAAACTTCCTTCAATTTATAACTAGCTTATAAGATTCCTGGAATTCTGAAACAATCTAAGGCGGTATAATGAAACTTATTTTAATATAAGGTGGCATCAGGATTAATTATACATCAGTAAATAATTGTAATCCTCAGGCCTCATTCTAAAGCTCTGAGTCTGGCTCTCCATACCTACAATGACTGATTGGTCATTATAGCTCTCTTGCTATGCTTGGTTTTTCATTACGAGACATGATTCGCAATGATGAAATCCGTAGATGAACTAAGCTTGATTCGATTTTCTAATATACATGTTTAAAACGACAGTAAAATTCGCGCGACCCGTTGTCTCTATGTTTTAATATGGAATATTCATAAAAATCCATAATGTTATTTTTATTCCCCTTTGAGATATTGTTCTATATACGGAACAAAATTGTGCCATAAGTATTTAGAGACGCTATCTAGCCTTAGGGTACGTTTCCACCGAGGACGTATGAAGTAGGATACCTGTGTGTGAGGTCGAAGATAAGCTAAACGAGTAAGATGTGCTATGAAAACACTTAGCTACACCGACCGCGATCATTAGCCTACATCTTTAGCTCCAATGCTTAGTTCGTATCACTCCATATAAAAACAAAACGTAGCTACCAAAGCTTCCTCATTTCCTTAGCTTTCCTTTAGTAGCTCAGCTAAGTGAGTAAGAAGTGCCGTGAAAATACCTAAGTATGTAGCTACGCCTGAGGCGATCCTTAGCTCGCATCTCTACCACTATGCAAAAAACATACCTTTACTTACAAATGAAAATAAAGCACATTGGTGAATTTGACAAACATCCATAGCTTAGCTATGCTAGCTCTGGTGGAAAGACACCCTTAAGTTCGGGAAAACAATATTACTGAGGGCGACAACTGGGAATGACAGCAACTGGATTACTTCTAGGAGATCGCATACTATCTACGTCTTGTAGTTAATTTGATATGCTAGTGTTGCCTGCGGGAGCACTTGCGTATGAGTTGTATTTCAAGATAAAATTAAATTCAGTACACATACATATAAACAATTGTTGCAAACATTTTATGATTGATAAGAAAGGTACTAGGATATCCTGAATTGGATTTGAATAATATACTTTTACGTATATTTAATCATAGTGATTGATTGATTGATTGATTTAGTGATTGATTGATATAATTTGCAGTTATACGAGTAAAGCACCTGATTACGCGCTATTTTAAATTTATCGGGTTGCATTACAAATATAACTTTCCATATTGTTGTCTAATGTATGTTCATCGTAAACATCTGGGGATAATTAATATTACGTACACTGTACGTACGTGAAGCCGAATTCAATATATTCTAATGCGGGCTATTAGTACGGACATCAATCTCAGAGTCGCTTATTAACTGCATAGTTGTTCATTACCTTTGTGGTTGACGAAACTCAAACCAGTAGGTTATGGTTAGTAGTAGTAATTTAAAGGTGTTATTCATCAAATATTGTCTTTAAGTTTCCGTGCTAGACAAACGTTCCTTTTTCGAAGTCAATGTTTCTACCTCACTCCACTATCCTAAACTTGTGATCGGGAGCATGAAGTTTAAATCAATCAGTGTTCTTAATCACTACTATATCTTCAAAATCACAATATATTTTATTGAGAAGCGGAAACAGAACGTACCAAAATTATATACTACAGATGCTATAACATATTATTTCAGACCTTTCTTGTTCTTTTGGAGTTAACAATTATTTTCTGTATTCCAGCTGTCCGGCTGTTCGTGTTGCTGAGTTCAAAGATTCTAGCATTCTGAAAAATACATTCTAGCGGATTTCTATTACAAATCAGTGCACATGAAGACTGATACTTTTGGAATGTATTAAGTATTAATGAAGTTCTGTCAATATCTTAAATTCAGATTAATTAAATTTAATAAATTAAACGTGAATCTTATAAGATCCAATATAAATGCCTCAGTGACACGTAATAATAGCTCAATACAGTTAATATTGGCTATTAGCGGAGGAATCAATCTCCGAGCCGATCGGTCATTGTAACGATGTAATGGATGTGCTGACCTTTGCGGGGGTCGAGTGGGATTTGCGGTTACGATCTATTGACCTGTGGGTGTACTAATTGTTTTGAATATAGCCAATACATATTTACGTTTGATAGTTACGTGGGCGTTTGACAGGTGACATTTTGAACGATATATAAGTTATATCACTTGATTTATAATACCATAAGTGTTAGAAGAAGAAGATTATATCTTCGTTTGCGTTCCTTTGGAGATCCCGGAGCCCTCTCTACTCAGCCCCGAGGACAGCTACCGGGGAATTTTTAGTGTGGTACGAATCCCACATAACCCTGCATCGCTCCCATGGCACCGGATACATTTTGAAGGTTTACCCCTCGTAATAAAGGTGTTTGAATAGTTCTAGTTTATAGAATTCTGTGAAGCATATGTAAGATACCAGGCATCAACGAGGAACCTCGAGCTCTCCTTACTCTTGAGTAGCAGCAATGCATCTCTGGATGATTTGAAATAGGTATTATATGTATATCGTTTGTTTGTACATATTTTTGTCGTTTAAAAATTTTTAATACAAATTATTTTGGTAAAAAACTTTATGATACTAATATCACTGTAAGCATACTGTACGTATTTAATAGAAGTAAGCGCGAATCTTGCGATTACAGTGGTTTGCCTACCACGGCCAACAAGAATTCACTCTAAATGACACACAATGTACTATCAAAGAGAAGTCAAAGTTTTAAAAACGAATATTTAGAAAAGTTACCAATGTGAATTGGCTAAAAATATAAGTACGAATTAATAAATTCAAAATTATAACAATTCATATTCAAATCACGTAAAGCTTTATATCTAGGACAATACGGATAAAACTTGAGTGAAAGCTGTTGAAATTACTTTAACAGTTTTCTGATTTTATCATGAAAATACGATTAGCATCTCAAAGGTACAAAGGGCATTGTCTTAAATATTAGTAATGGACTTTTATTCTTAAATATGTAAGACTGAACAATATTAAAGGAGATTGAATTATGATAAACAAATATTACGTTACAATTCTTTAATGAAATACGTTATGGCAATAGTTCAAATTTTCATTTTCGGAAGAACAATTTTATATCCGTGTGAGTATATGTGTTAAAGGGTATGCATATTATTGCATATATCATTCCTGTATCTTTACATACACACAATTAATGAAATACAAGGATCAATATATGTACGTATATCTATGAAAATATTATTTTATTTATGACTACGAAAATATTTTCTATAAAATTGGCCCTCAAAAAATTCCATCCAGAAATGTTTTAGGTCCTTTGCTGAAAACAATATGTTACCTCTAACTCACGTCACCCGTCACGTGATTTATATTATGGTATTCAAATGGATTTCATTCCATCAGTCAAACTAGAATACACATATCTTGGACACATTTTTTCTATTGGCAAATCTCATCAGACTTGGGAGGCGGACAGGAGAATCCAGCTAGGGTGGGCAGCTTTTGGTAAGCTTGCGGACATTTTTAAGTCCAAAGAAATACCGCAATGCCTTAAGACTCGGCTTTACAACCAATGTGTTTTGCCCACCATGACTTATGCATCGGAAATATGGACCCTAACGAAAGAGATAGTGGAAAAGATGCGACTTTCTCAAAGAGCCATGAAACGTGCAGTGCTCCATTGCATTGCACGTTTCATGGCTCTTACTAATATTAAAAATCTAAATTTATGTTTTGGGTCTCCGATTATTTCCAAAAAAATGTACGTCTGCTACATTTGTTTTAATACACTGCCAAAATAAAATAATATTAGAAAAAAATAAAACAATAAAATTACTCTTCACCGAATTCTATTAGTTTATTTTCTACGAATTTCAACCTCTATTTGCTTTCACTATTCTCGAATGTGGCTAAGTACTTAGTTACGAGTATTTGCATAATTTGGAGAACCCGCACTCGACAGAATTAGACGTGCTTAGTAATAATAGAGAATTAACATTTGAATCTGCTTTAGAATTAGGCGTAGAACTGTTTGCAGTAATCTTCGTTTGTGAATAAAACGATAAAATAACTGTAATCATAAACGTGGTAACAATTTTGATGAAAGTCTGCCTATCAACATGAATGTTACGTTTATTTGAGGCAAATAATTCTGGCAGTACTGCGGCCGCAGGGAAAATAATAGTAGTAAAGATGTAGTGAAGATACATTTTCCAGAGATTAGAGAAATTGAAGAGATTTAAGATTTAATTTTTACAATAATAATTTATTAGAGTTCGCTGATGATATAGAAGACTATATTTACTCTACAATCCAATAAAAATATGATCATTGGAGTTTACTCCTTAAGAAACGATTTGAGTTATAAGGCCCGGTACGGAAATTTTATGAGGAGTAAAATCAAGTGTAACACGAAAAGTTGAGGCGTAACGGAAACCAAAATATGAATCAAGAGTGCTTTTATTAATTTAAAATACAGTAAGTTCAAATCCCATATGAAAGTAATTATTACAATAAAAATAATTAGCAATATATAAAACATTAAAACGTCATTAACTAATTTGTTTACATTTTTGCATAAATTAAGTTATAGGTTTGATCATTTATAAACACTGTGAAAAATATGAACATTGGCGCCATAATATGATTAACAATCTTTTAAGAACGTTTTTAAAGAAGAGTAACATATAAAATCAGTAAGCAATTGAATAAGATATAATATTAGCAAAATAAGTTTTTAACATAAAGAGGCTTTTGTAAGTTACTGATATATTAATTTAACTTATAAAAATGGATGCATTATTGATCAGCACCATCTATCAACGATAAACGGGTAAAATCAAAACAGTATTATTTAATATTTATTACAGAATTATTGCTAATGAATTATGTTCAAAATAAGTTATATAAAATTAGCAATACGTTTTAAATGAATTCTAGAATTATAAAACATTCAGAAACAATCCAAATTACATATAATAACATGTTTATTGAGTCTCATATAAATTTCATCCGTAAATTGCAACAAGGATATTTTATAGATGGCAAAGAAATTATAATTATTAAGTTTTAAGTTATAAAACGTTTAACATTGTTTTAAATATAAATAATTATATTATATTTATTATTCGCGCATAGCATGTTCCAGCATCCTTACTTACGCTCGGCACCTTAAAAATTCAACTACATATAATACAAGGTTAAATTAAATACTCTAATAGAACGTAGATAACAGATATACTAACTTTTCGTTTAACATACTCGTTCTTACACGTAATCGTAATTTTCTTAATATTAGTTCACTTTTGTAACACAAAACGGCACTTATTGAGCATCACAATGTTTATAGCAGGTTAATATAAAATTAATAAAAAAAAGGGTAGAAGAATTTTTTCTTTTTTTCTCCCGTTTACAACACTTGGCACGATGTATCTGCACAGCCTTCCGAGCAACGTTCGCATACGGTCCGGGCTGAAAATCAGTTGCCGAGATCCAATCTCGGTTTTTTTCTGAGCTCCGGAACCTTTTTCACAGACTTTAGCTGCAACACTCGATTATGTATTTTGTTTGTTTTTATTTTTTAATTTACTTTATTATTTTCAGTTTTTTTTTTTTATATTTTGTGTAATTTTATTTCTTAGAAAATTTAGTCAATAAATTCATAATTAAGTTTGTGTTTCCATATGTGTATTTTTGGATTTCATTGTTTATTGTGTGTTATAATTTGTTGTTGTTGCTTAAGCTCTTGAAATAAATAATCTATCTATCTATCTATCTATCTATTAAAATTTACTTTAATATAAACAATTATATTAAGTTACCATTACAATATTTGGAACCAAAATACATAGATTGATAAACTTGCAAACTTACAATTTATAAAACTTGCCACTAGATGGCGCTATTTTACATTATTTTGTAACATACTTTATGTAATACGCATTATTGAAGTAATATAAATAATCCGAATAATTACAGATATATGTTTGTTTCTCTTATCATTTTAGCAGATGCGTTCATTTACCTACCCTTTTTTCTATTCGATATATATCATAATTATCATTCGTAAGGAGTAAACTCCAATCGTGCGTCGTAGCTGACACACACACACTTTTTTTTTTATTGATTTGTAACGTTTCAAGTGAAGTGCTACAATAAATTTCAAGCATGTATTTAAATAACGGTTGTATGAAATTTGTGAGCGTCAAACAACATTATTGTATTGCAATTTACGTCTATTTAACTATTCTTCAAAATTTCCTTGAACAGTCGTACAAATTTCACTCAGTGTAAACGGAACTAAAAATGGAGTGAACGGATGAATAGATGATAACAAAGCCATCGCGGGCCACATGAATATTAATGAAGGAAACTATTTTACCGATGAACCTCGAATTTTTAATCATGTTGGGATTTTGTTTCCGGAGGATAGTTTGAATAGGGATTAAATGAGCATTTTGAATGAGTAATGAAGTTCGGATTATGGATATTTTGAAGTTTACATTTGTGTAAGTATTAAGTTTTTGTATAAGATGGAATACCAAATGAACATGCAGTCCAGATGAACTGATCTATTACCATCAGATGGTAAGCTACGACAACCCACGGACATTTATTACCATGTCCAATGTCCATATAGAACAGGAGTTCTACCTGAACCTGGTCATAAACATGTGGGAACATGGGAACTTCTGAGAACTAAGATGGTTCCCCCTTAATGAGTTAGCTGATATTCCCATCCTTCCACGGGAACGCACGAACTGCTTTACGGTGTAAATAAGAGTAGCGATGATGGTGTTCATTAAAACTATAGCTTATGAAAATGTTGAAAGACTAAAGAGTACAACCTAGAAAAATATTCCAATATTTCAACCAACAAAAAAGCTGGTATTTCTTAATAACGTAATATATACATACGAGTATGAACAAATTCTGTAAAGTAAGGAACCATTGAAGTAAAGTAAGGTGTAAAAGATAATGGAGATTGCATGTCTCCAGCTGCCTGACGAGACACAGATCTGCGTATCTTAATATCGTAAACCCTGAGCTTTTATTTCCTCAAAGCCGTGGGTGAAGCTAAAACTTGAGGCTTTCATTACGTTACCTTACTTAAGGATTTCGTGTAGTACATTAACATTACTACCGCAGAAATTATAGTATGCAACAGTAAGGTAGTAATGAAAGCCTAGTGGTGAGAATTTAGTCTACCACGCTCAATGATCATGAGTTAAGTGCCTTTGACTTTTGAACCATTTGCAGAGTGTCCTTTTCGGGCATATGAATGTATAGATGTTTCATTCTTTGAGACATAATTCAGCCAAAACGCCTCGTTGAATTTTAACTTTGTGTTGCATTGTTGAATTCGTATAAATTGTGGGAGTAACATAAACATTACTTTTGTTTCCGCTATTTTTAAGCAGCCAGCTTTTTATTACTTTTATGGTAGTTCCTAGTTAATGCATGTTTTAAAAATCTGGACTTGGTCAGTGCGCTGGACTCTGGTTTAAGCTATCTTTATTGAGAGGTCAGTGGTGCTTCGTTTTTTTTTATAATATAGGAGTAGCAGACGAGCATGCAGTCCACCTGATGGTAAGTGGCTACTGCCGCCCATGGACATCTGTAATCAACCCCAGATAGGATTAAATATTCCTACCTGAAGTCGGCCACAGGTGCGTCGCTACCCCTGAGGACTAAGCTGGAACGCCTCGGAAATGTATGTCTCCCTTACCACACCTTTCAAAACGGAACGCAGCCTAATACTGCTGTTATTAGGTAGAAATAGGTGTGGCGGTGGTGCCGCCGGAGACCCACCACACAGGCTTCTACGACCTTCAAACCTTCAACGTTATGAGTATATTAATGTTCTTATGTTGAAATAGGGAAAAAGATAATAAGAATTAGGTAATTTTAAAATTTCTGAATTAATACGAACTTTACACACTAAATCTGTTCCTGGTATTGTCATTACATCATCGACTTAATTAAAGTAACTTTTATAATTATTTTATACAAATATGTGTAGTGTAGTATATGGGTGACAAGCACAAAAATATTGATAAAATACATTATTTTATCAGTCTATTTAGACTTTGGACCGTAGACATAATATTATCGGAAGTAATCTAATGCATAAGATACGCCTAAATAAGTACCAGCGCGTCACGTCAACGGCCACTCATGTTATTTCGGTAAACAATTAATTGCTTGACTCATTGTCATGACTCATGGACTTGGGCTATATAGTCAACCATATTTATCAAGTGGCATTTTAGGTGGGTGATCCTCTACAGGGCGTTTATCAATCCTGAAGATATTGGAGGCCAACTTGAGGAAAAAATAGTAAAAAATTCAAAATCTAAAAATACTTCCACTTTTTTCATGGTTCCTTTAAATCTTTTAACCACTTTACATTTCAATATGGTAGACCAACTATCTGATAGTATTTAGCAGAAGAAATAAACACTGCATCATGAAATTTGTACACGCAGTTAACGAAAGAAGATGAAGAGGGTAGAATTTTTCAAAAAATGTAAAACAATCGATAGTGCAAAAACGGTGAGACTTTTACTGAGGTTATTTTTTTTCTCAGAGAGGTCAGACCCTCACCTATGTTCTCCCCAAGTTTGTCGTGGTACTTACGGGACACCCTGTATATGTACTTCTTATTAGGAGATCCCTTATAGTATGTATTGTTGTACTACACCTGCTGTGTATATAGATCAGTTATACTTATTTTGAATTTTACTCAAATATACATGTGTGAATTTATTTGTATAATATTATCGTCGAGATAACGAGTAATATGAGATTATTTCTTCCAGGTCTACTTACAAATTGTACACTATAGCAATTATTTCCACTCAGTTTCACCGCCGAAATTCATGATTTCTGCACGAAATTTTTTTGTTTGGAAATAACCCTTAAAATCCTTAAATATCCAGTTTCCGACATTTCCTAGCGATTGAAACCCGGTATTCCAAAACTTTTCAATTTCCACTTTGATTTACAAAGAAGTCTTGGCATCCGTAACTAATAGGGCTGTTGTTAGTATTAAGATGAAACGGCGTTATTTATTATATTATATACAATAAGAACATGTTTATAATTTATAGAAATTATAATAATTATAAAAAAGAGTTATGGATCTTCTGAACTCTATCGCCAAATTCGGTCTATGAGATTTATAAAACTTTACTTATCATTCATTATCCTTATAATTTTAATAAGTTTGAGGCAGCAAAGGAGCATGTATACTATCTGATGGAATGGGATCACTGTCATCTGAAAATTCAAATAAAATGAGCCCTATCTTAGGATTAATGGTTTTTGCAATGAGCATAGGATTAACTAACAATTAACTTAAACTATGTTATTTATTATTTATTTATTTATTTATTGTTAATTAGAACGATACATGAATGACTTACACTAATTAACATGTCAAACTCAATGTATACTATGTATACATAATACAGAGGACTTAATTATTAAATAGATTAAAACATTTATAAAACAGCTGAAAGTAAAATTGTAACATTTAAGAATTTATAAGAAATAACAATAATTAATTAATCTATGTCAATAAGAAATTAAAACGAAATTATGTCATAATGCGCCGCTTTTTCTCAAGACTAAATTATAACGCCTGCTGGTCATCTTAAATTTATACATGAGTTTAACACCGCCATTACAAAGCAGAAATAAATGTATTCCGCAACACGAAAGGTTCCACCACCTTTAATCCTGTATTTTCATTATATTAAAATACCTTAGAACAATAAAGGGATGAATTTACGTGCCAGTACCCGTATAACAAGGTGAACGGATCGCTGACCTGTCACCTAACCCCTTGTCGAGTAAGGAATGTCTTTGAAAGGTTTCGAGCTAAGACTTGATTGGTAGACGCAGTGATTTTTCTAACTTTTCGAGAATTGTATCTTCTTAAAATAAATGCTACATATAATATATACCGTAGAAACCGTAATAAATACCGTAGAACTATACAGAACCCTTACCATGAGTTTTCAAAACATCCCACAATTTACGTTACGTTTACTTTATTCATTATTCTGATCCGTTTTCCTTAGTAGACTAAGTAAACGTAACAATAAGTAAGTGCTCAAGTGACGATGAACTTTTTGTCTACCTCACATGTTCGCAAAACATAAAGCATTTTGTCAATTTAGACATTTAATGTTACGTTACTGACACTATAGTTCTGATACAATCCGCTAGGAGCGCTGATTGGAAATTGTATGGGCAAATACGTAAACAAATACCAAAACAGACATATTTGTCAAAACGTAAAAACTCATGGTAAACGTACAGGTTACATCTGTAAACAATCTGTTATATTTTTCGAAACTGTAGTAAACTATTGCAAATAATTAGACAGTACCTATTCATTGCCGTACATGGAAAATTAATTGTAATCACGATCATTTGAGAAGTTTTTGAATCAGTCAGGAAATATACACTTTGGTAACGTACGCGACTATCTTAGATGCGATGCGATCTAAGTTCTCAGGATGGCAACGTTAGGTGTACTTCAATCTTTGTCCCTGTAGACCCGGGACTACAATACGGCTACAGTATCCCCTACCTGTCGTAAAAGGCGACTAAAAGAGAGCTTCCGGGGTTGCAGGCGGCAAGATTGGGAGGTCGAGCCGTCCAGCAAGCAACTCTGGGAAGGACGGCGGTGTGTGTATGTCGCATACCTTTGTAAACACCAGACGGTGTAGTGAGTCCTGAAGCTCACTTAGGCGAAGCCCGAAGGGGCAACACGTTCAGAAGACTCCGGTTGCGTTCCGTAGGAGATCCCGAAGTCCTCCTGGCAACGCTGAGAACGGCCACCGGGGTGGCCGTTCTTAGTGCGGTAAGAATCCCACATAACCCTTTGTCGCTCCCACGGCACCGGGTAGCTTTTAAAGGTTTCCCCCTCATAAACAAAAAAAAGGTGTACTTCAAAATTAAAAAAACAAATTTAAAAATCCAAATAGGCTTGTAGGCTATGTAATCCAATAGGCCAAGTTGTAATGCTTCGTATTTAAGTATTTCTGCTTTACGTTATCCTTGAATTACACTAGTGCTTCACTGCAGCTACTATGTAGTAGTGCGCCCGGGATGGAATAAAGAGTTACCACATTTTGTATCGACCAATTATTCCAACATATTCTTATTAATAATAAAGGTAGAATGTAGAAAATTTGCATATCTGAAAACGCTGCCGCCTGTCAATGTGACACTTTTCGTTACACTTATCTCATTAAATCTAATAAAAGGAATTTTTCAGTACGCAGCTTTTGAACTAAAAGTAAAACAAGGAATCTACGAGGCGTGGGAATTTAGAATATTCCCTCATATTGCTGCAAGCTACTAAGACTAAAATGGTTTCACGGGGACGCAGGGTTTACGCCTTTATATCTACGAGCATAAGATTAAAATTTAAGCTTTTAGCTTTTATCAACTACCTTCTCTTAATATCCCAACAGCTTTCCGGTTATTATTACACTAATTACCGAAAATTATCTCACATTTCGGCAGAGAAGCTGATGAAATTTAATAATTTTAATGGTGGGTTTTGACTAAGAAAAAGATGACAAACCCTTCGAACAAAATATAGAAGTAATAAAAACTTCTATTATTGTCCCACTGCTGGGCACGGGTCTCCTCTCAGAATGAGAAGGATTAAGCCATAGTCCACCGCGCTGGCCAAGGGCGTATTGGTAGACTTCACATACCTTCGAGATTTTTTTTTATAAATCAAGTATGCAGGTTTCCACACGATGTTTTCCTTCACCGTTTTAAAAAATGATAATTAATTTATAATACGCACATAAATTTTAAATCAGAGGTGCGTGCCTGGGATTTGAACCTCGGACCCCTCGATCGAGAGGCCAAGATTCTTAACCACTAGGCTATCGCTGCTTTTTTACCACTAGGCTATCACTGCTTTTTTTAATAAAAACTTAATTATTACGAATCAGGAACACACGTATATCTAAGCTGTACGGTTATTAAATGTTTCAGTGTTGTCATCACGTTATTCTACAGTTTTTGGCTTAGGAAAATAAAATAAAACATCGAGAAGTGAGTAGAAAATTGCCATTTCTGCACACCTAAACTTGAATTTTGAAAATATTTGTTACTTCCATTTTATTTTTTATGGCTTTATGATGGGTGGAGTTTACGTCATACTCATTTCGGACAGGGATTTAATGAGAAAAAAAGTCTTATTTTGCAAAGGGGAAAATGGAAACTGTTCAAGGAAAATATTTTTTCAAAGCATCATTCATTATTTTATCAGTCAGCTAATTTATTGTTATCGTTAATTGGACATGGACGAATCAGCTCTTTTGGTAATTGAGAAATAATCTAAGATCTTATCTACTCGTTACATGTTATGTTATAATATAATTTGGCATTAGAAGTATTTCTATGTTATCAGTGGGTCTTGTATCGAAATGTATTTGACATTTTCATATGGTTATATTCGTGTCATAAAAAATACAAACAGAAAAAACTGTTATTCTTTAAATTAAAAAATATTTTATTTCCCATTTCATAGAAAGATTAGCGAAGAATGACGGAAAAATGACGAATCATTAATTATAAAAAATATATAATTAAAATAGAGTACAAGCCACGTTATTATTTCCAACAATTAGTATTGTCTTCTTATATGCATGTGCGAAAAAAACAAAAGATATAAAGTTTATCAAACTAGGAATTTAAAATAGGTAAAAATATAATGTTATCTTAATGATCCCATTATTACGTTTTGTTTCATCTATCGCTTTAGTTATCAAATCAGAAATAATACTTTAATGCGTTATTGTTCCGAAATTGAATTAAGTGTAATAACTGTGTCAAAGTGGTTTAGCCAAGTTCTGAACACATCGCAAATAAACAATGAACAAATTGAAACTCCTTCAATTGACAATAATACAGTAAAACCCGGTTAAAACGATTTCATAGGGACCCAACCAAAAACGCGTCTTAAGCGAGAAAGTGTTACTTAACCTGCATGTAGTCTACACCTTTAATTATAGTGGCATTAAGCTAGCCCCTTATGTGTTTTGTTTTACCTTAAATATATAAATGTATATTATGTTGGTGTTCTATAAATAAAATAAAAATAAAAAATAAATAAAAGTGTATTAAGCGGGACAAGGAAAATAAGACGTACCTAATAGTATTATGCATTATGTTGTAATTTAATATACTGTAATAAATGATTAAATTAGGCATTTATAAATTACCTTATATACATAGTGTAATTATATTTATGTTATTTAAAGTAATCATTTATTTTGGTTACCTTACCAATAATTAGCAAACGTAACTTTTCTGACCCATCAGAATTGGCACAGGCCAGGGCAGTCAGTATCTCTTTATTTGCTCTACTATGGCAAGTTTCTCCCTTGAAAACATAGGCCAGTTCGTTCGGACAGTTACGAATTAGGCGTATTAAACGGGATGACGAAGAGTATTAAGCCTAAAGAAATGTATGAAAACATATATCAAAATGCAGGGACTGGCGCAAAATGGCGTCTTATGTGAGAAATCGTATTAAACGTGATCGTATTAAGCGGGTTCTACTTTAAAATTGAAAATCAAATGGTTGAACTTATGGAAGCAATTTATATGTGCAATAGTATGTTTACATGTATAACTACATAGCAACACTTATATAATAGTATCTCTCATACACACGCGAGGAGATCCTCGTACGAAAATGAGTCATATGTATATAATATGATGTATTACACATTCCCATTCGAAAAAGTATGCGTAAGGCAGCTTCAGTCAAATAGATAACAGATTTGATATCTATACAATACATTATTTTAAGAATGAAAATAAAAACGTTAATCAGCGTTACAAATATAGCGTCCTTTTGTAAATTACTCAACGCAGATTGATCCAATTAAAAAAAAAATGTTGGAATGAAAAAGGGTCGTCGAATCAGTATCAGCCGACCTTAAAGATACTACCGTCATACTTATTTCTAGTTTGTTGCAATTAGTGTGGTGGAAGGGTATGTTGATATTAATTTGATTTGATGATTTGGGTTTCCAAAGACGATACTGGCCATTAACTATCGGATAGACTTAATCTCATAGATAATCATTTTTGTTCTCCTCGTATTCGTTAGTGGCGGGAAAAAGTGTGAACTTACTACTCGTGGCGAATAATTCAGAAACATATAATATCGCCCATAATTAAGAGTAATAGTAAATAGTAATAATAATATAACTTGCCTGAATAAGTATGGTTATTATAATATATTTACGTCAATTAATATACATAGTATTATCCGGTTCGTTTCTACAATTTGTTGATTCTTGACTGATTGCACAATCGTTAATGCTTGTGTTATCTCTAATAAAACAATCAATAAATATTAATTCTTATAACTGTCTGCATATAGATCTTTTTGACTTACGTGTTTAATAGTTTTATTACTTTTATTTATATGTTATGAAATTATTCGTTGTTATTCTTCACATAGTACTGAAATCCAAAAAACACATCAATAAAATGTACTCTATTTTATAAGAACAGAATTATATTTCAATACTTCGTATGATAAAATTAATGAAGCCATTAATTGGATTTCTAAACTTTTAGTATCCAATTAAATTAATTTTATTTATGAAATAAAAGCATGTCGCAAGCAAAGCCAGGTCTCGAATAGATTAACTGATTATTGTATTGATAAAGATAATTTAAAAGTTAATATCCGTTTGCGAATCACTGATTTGAGCACCAGATTTGTTGTGAACAGGACGCAGGAAAATGGCTCCTTTATATTTATTTATTATATCTCTTTTAGTCAATAAGTTTACAAGTGTAACATCACAAGCACACAATTTTGTTGTGGACAATAGAAGAGCGTTCGATCAAGAATTATATGAAAGTGTGTTGGATGAAGCACAGTGTGATCAGCAGATGCGGTTTCTTTGGAATAATTCTTTAGGATTAGAATGTAAGTATTTTTCATGAATTAATTTATCTGAAATTAACATAAAACGATTGCGGTCCTATCTGATATCAGCCACAGCTGCATTATTATCAGCGACAATTTGTTTAACATGCCTTCTTGTGTAATTTTCTTTCTTTACCACATCCTTCAAACTAAAACACAGTACAACAGAGTTGATATAGTGGCAAGGCTAGGTAAGGTTAGGTTAAGCTTAGCATAGAGGTTGTTTCGGGAGTTACCTCGGATCGGGCGGGAGCCGAAGGCCAGGTGCCAGCTTTGCGACGATTGCCTTGACGAGACAGCACAGCATACGCTTGAGGTGTGTCCTGCGTGGAGTGTGGAGCGCAGCGCGCTCAGCTTTGTATTGGGGGCCAACCTCTCCCTACCGACCGTAGTTCGCGCCATGGCCGTAAGTGACATGTCGTGGCAGGTGGTGCACTCCTTCTGTGAAGCTGTGATGCTTGCGTCACCCTTTCCCCGTCCCATGAGCCTACGGAGGTGGATTCGAGGGAATCCAACTCCAGCGTCAAGGGCTCGAGATGTCATGTGTGCGTTCTGCACAATCATCTTATGAGGGACATCAATGAGTGGGGACCTCCCTCTCGGGACGTCGCCGGCGTTAACACCAGCGCCCAGCTCGTGACCCGGCACCGAGCGTTCAGAGGAACGCCGCAGAGTTTTAGTCGGTAAGAGAAAAATAGGTTAGGCTTGGCGGTAGTACGTTAAATATGCGGTTGTAGACCTTAGGCATTATCTATATAATAATAGAATAGTTATGTTAGCTGCCTATACAATCATTTGCTTACAATATTTTCTTTTACAGTTATTGACGCCAGCGGCAAACTACCAAGTGGTATTTCGGGTCTTCATTTAGCAGATTTAGGAGACTATTACCAATGTCTCGGGATAAACGAGCTTATACAGGAATTGGACATACGAGGGAAGTATTGCACGATCAGGATCCCTCTAGACCAAGATATAATTATAAGACCAGAGTTGCCCGAAATTCCTGGCTTACCAGAATTACCAGAGCTACCATGGCCTCGACCACCTAACCAAACCGTGGAAGAATTAAAACAATACATGGGTATTAGGCGATGGGCACATATGATTGTAGGAGCTGGAGAACCAGTGGATGCAAGGTAGATACTAACACTGGCCTCTAAGTAAAATTAATCGTGTTGTATTAAATATTTTAGTACTGTCAGAATGAGCTGGCGTAATATTAAAAATCAGTTGTTGAATTATTTCAAAATCTATACTAGACTTAAATTTTACTAGTTAGATTTTTGCAATTGCTAGTTTTAAAATGTAGGTACTATTAATTATCGATATATTTAACTATTGAGTTTTCTTCGTATCTTAAATTATTTTTCATTGTTTACTTAAGATAAATATTTACACTTAAGTTATTACTCCACAAGTACTCGATATCACTTACAAGTATGTGATTTTAATAGTTTATTGCCAATAGTTTCGAGTAATCAGCTACAGTATGTCAAACAAAAATGTCTAATACGCACGTTTTTAAAGTTCAATTATTTTCCTCTTTCCGTAGGATCTTTCCCGTATTCTCCATAGCCTCGGGGTTTACACTCGGGGTGTGCGTACCCAGAGTGTGCACCCCAACGCAGGCAGTCAACTTCTTCCAGGATAGAGTTCGGTTCCTCAATTTCACCTTCACCGAGTATTATTGTAGACTGCCGAATGATAAGCCCTTTTCACCTGCTGACTACGTTGCTATGTAAGTATCTCAAATTGGTAGTTTTGTTTAAATTCGCAAAATTTATTGTAGTATCAGGATAATCTGTGATATGGAATGATCGTTAGTTACTAAAGCCAAGGAAGTCATAGATACCTGGAATTCTTTTAAATTTGCACATTAACTTTTAAAAACTTAACTTAAAATATTTGGCAAAACTTTTTGTGTATATTGAAACTACCTAAAAATTATCATGTTTTATTTTATTTTCAGGGTAGTATTTTCGTTATTGGCGTTGATAATAATTATCAGCACTTCTTACGACATGTGCCAATTGCTTGTACTCAAACGAGGTAAGTGTTTTGCACGTACTACTTAAATCTAAAACAAATAAGTTCATTCAACCCAAACTATCCAAAACAAAAGTAAGATTTATTTTATGAAAGATATCTTAAGGCGATAGAACCCTTCGTGGTTTGATTTTTGAGGCAGCAGTGTTAAGCTCTGTTATGTTGTGATCTAGAGGCTTGGGTCTTAGGGTCATAAGTTGTGATAGATCTGTGGCCGACCTCAGATAGGGCTCTAATGCTAGCGAAGGTTGATAAAGATCTGATGATAAGTACAGTCTATTGATTCTTATATTTTATAAAAAGTAAAGTAATAAGTGTGAAATGTAAAGTAAAAGTATAAAGTGTGATTCTGAGAGTTTATAATTCATGCTTCTGTTTCAGATTCATCGGAAGTCAATACTCTTTACCGTTCCTTCTCGGTCTACACTAACACCCGCCGATTCCTCACTTTCAACTCTGGACCCGGAACCCTGGAATGCGTGGACGGCATCAGAGCCATCTCAATGTTGTGGGTCATCGTGGGACATACCTACGGGATGACATTATTGGCTTTTCTTCACAACTTGAGAGATACTCTTGCGGTATTAAATTCTCTTTTATGAATCATTATTTTGCAATCTTTAATACATTTCAATTGTTTTACTTTATTTGTGTTTCATTGTATCATTCTTCATCGTGACTTTCAGATTTAGATGGTTAGCGATATTTTTGGATATTTCTATGTTGCAATCTATACAAGTATTAATTGTTATTTATTTTACAGTGGATCAGTGCATTTTCATCTGCATGGGTAAATTCTGCGCCAATCACAGTAGACACTTTCTTCATGTTAAGTGGGATTCTCTGTGTTTACAGCACAATCGGAAAAATCGGTAGAAGTAAGTAGCTTCCACAAACATTTTATAATACATTTCTTTCACGTCATCACGTTTAATATCAAAATATAAATTGTGTTAAATATTGTTGCTACGATATTTGTATCATTATAAAAATTACTGCAAACAATACCGATCATAATAAAGAAAATTATTTCTCTGTAAGTTATAAATATAGGGATTGAAATTTGTGTAATTTTACACAACAAAATTCCAACTTAATCCATAAAATTATTCGCGCAATGAAGTCATTATTCGATATATTTCGTGTCGAAAACGTTCATCAGGATATTTGGATAAATGAATTTTCGATTTAAATTGTTATTCGCACTGTGAAAATAAATTTAAGTTGTTTGTGTTATATCGACAGCAGATTAAATTAAAATATAATGAATTGTAACGGTGTTTTTTTAACATAATACTGCATTTGCATTTTTATGTTATTGTTATTTATTGAATTTATTCTTGTTCATTGATTGACACGATTCTAATTATTTTTTATTGTTAAAATAAACTGATGTCAAATATTTCACCAAAATCAGATTAGATTTAGAAGATTGACCATCAATCAATATTCTTTTGAACTCTTCAGATCTTGAATGATCATCTGTATCTTTTTAAAGCGTCTTCTTTCCCAATCACGTATTTTTTGTATTGTTGTTATCTTTTAATTTCAAATAACATAAAAATAATGTGATTTCGTCTTTTAGTATCAGCGATGATATACTTATAATTATGATAACCGGCAAATATCATATGAATCACAAATGATAAACATTCGTTAATTCGTCATACAATATGTTGGCAAGCAAAATTTATCGCTTGACGGCTGCTATATATCGGTCATTAAAATAACAATATTTATGAATCAATTAAAAGCGTAGAAAAAAAGGGCTTGTATTTTTTTTTTTCTTTTTAGGGTTCCGTATTTCAATAATATAGAAGTAGCAAATGAGCATGCTATCCACCCGATGGTAAGCGTGGTTACTACTATGGGTATCTATGGGTATCTGTATTCAACCCCCGATAAGTTAGGATTCCTACCCGAAGTTAGCAACAGGCACTTATGCTTGGGACTAAGCTGGGAAGTCTCGGAAATGTATGTTTCCAAATGGAATGTAGTAATCGACATCCTTGAAACCAGAATACATCGTTGAACACTGCTGTAATACCGTAGAAATACGTTTTCGTTCTCTTTAAATTTATTTAAAATCATTGTGCTCGTCTTTACTATACAAAAAATATCAAATTAAGCTAATCTCTTATTCCAGATCGCTTCTTCCGGTCGCTTCATCTATTTTACCTGAACCGTCTGCTTCGGATGTTCCCTTTACTGGCAGCGGTGATACTCCTTCAAGCGTCAGTGTTTCTGCATTTATCTGATGGGCCATTCTGGCAGAATGTGGCACAAGCCACGATGTCCTGCAGGTACTACTGGTGGTCCGCTCTACTTCACGTTCAGAACTATGTCAACCCCTTGGAGCTGGTAAGATTTTAAAAATAAGTCAGTAGTCAAAGAAACTCCATTAATATTTTGCCACTGGACGTGTATTAAAAATCAACCTACTAAGATACCAAAAATACGTAAAATTATGCGTGGATTACGTTGAGCCGTTTATCTTTCTTTTACTACTACTCCAAATACTTATCTTTTTAAATGTGATTTGTATTATTGTCATGAAACAATTGAAGTCACCGTTACGTTCTTGTTTTTGACTTTGTTATTATTGGATGATTCACACATAAATGAATGCATATTATAAATAATATCATCAATTTTGGCGTAAGTCCTTATACATCTTTTTATTATAATACGCTTGTAATAAAGTAATCATTCGAATTATTTTTTTATAATGATACAATTTTCGTCTAATAAAATGTTTAATAGAAAATATGCGGGCTGATCATTGTCGATCAAACTAATCTAAGGGATACTGATATCAAAGAGTTAACTACAGTTGTTTATATTTCAGTCAACTAACTTAATAAATTAGAATTGCAGTTAGACACTTAACTGGATTATAAAATAAATCACACTCTTTGAAATATTAATGAAAGTGCACGTTGTGAAGAGATGCTCATATTATATATTTTTTGTTACAGTGTCTATATCAAACATGGTACCTCTCGGTGGACATACAGATGTACATAATCTGCCCTATCGTCCTCTTCTGGTTGTTCGGTCGCAGCCTCTTCGCGTGGTGCGCTCTCGCCACCATCACCGTCCTCTCTCTCGTGGCCACTACCACCTACAGCTTCATTTTCAATTTCTCCGCTTCTTTAAATAATCCCAGGTGATTATTTTTAGTTTGTAATACAAATAATTGTTCTTTGAGGTAAACATCAAATTAAAATTAAACTTTTCCGTTGCTGACAAAGAATTATGTCTGTTCTTATCTTAATATATACATCTGTCAAACATCACAACTATTTCGATACGAGTACAGTGTAATGAGCGTAGATACAAACTTTTTGATTAATATTATAGGACATACTAAACTAATGTACTAAATTGCCCGTTCTATTAAAATTCCCACATCTATATATTCTTTTTTAATTGAGATTCTTACGGTTACTGGATCTAGGACGGTGCCAATATTTCTAGACCGGAGTGCATGTAACCAATAAATATCTTCTATATTCTAAAAAACCGTTTGAAGTCACAAGATCTATCTATTAGTTTAAGCAATGTTATAAGTAGTTACTGTTTTTGGTTAAGTGCAACACCTAAAGCGCGCACAGGAGGGGGGAAATCCTCATCAGTATCATCAATTAATTGTGGACTTACTGACTCTTCAAAACGAAAACATTTACCATAAATATTCTTTGTTATTTCCAGTCGTCTTCTTGAATTTAACGACTACCTGAAGACTTACTACGTGAACACGCTGACACGAGCCGCGCCTTTCTGTATTGGCATGATCTACGGGTACTTACTGAATCGTTATAGAGGAAGCAAGATAAGGATTCCTAAGGTTAGTGCAGCCTGCAACCCCTCGTTCCCTATTCTGGATAACTGATCCTATAATTGCAGTATACTCCTCTGCGTTATTCTAAGTTGAATAGGTGCACCTAAAATCACATACCTATGTGTTAGTACCCAAGTAGGTTCACTTTTTAAGATGCATAAATAATTCTAATAATCCTTCATTATTTACGAATAATGAATGCTACTTTCTTGAATGAATTCTTCTTTATGTGATACGTCACATAAAGAAGAATTTGAAAAAAAATGTTATTCATAGAGAACAATTTACATTTAAAACAAATTGATATTTTCGGTAAAAAAAGGAAACCTTTTGGTTCTCTAGAAAATATATTGGGTCGTTCGGAAAGTCATTTCGTTTTTTCCCGATAGAGGATTTAATTGTATTTTTTCACAGCTAACTTCACACTTAAGTCGCATTGTCATTATATGTTTTACAGCTGATATAGCAAGGCTTGTGTGAGAATAAGTTCAATTGATTTTTAACCGACTTCGAAAAAGGAGGAGGTTACTCAATTCGACCGTATATATTTTTTTTTTTTTTTTTTTTTTTTTTTTTTATGTTTGTTCGGCGATTTTTTCGCGATGCCGCGACCGATCGACATGATTCATACACCATTGTATGCGGCTAGTTTCACAGGGGGTCCCATTTCGAAGAAATTTGAAAATTTCCGCCAGTTATCCCAGAAAATTGGAAAAACCCGATTTCATATAAACTTGAATAAGTCGAGTATTTCTTAACCAATTTTAATTTTCTTTTTTTCATATGAAAGGGTGTTTCGTTGCGGTACTTTCCTACCTTAACATTAGTACGCTCTGATGATTAGAATTTAAGTTATGGGGTGGAACTCATCATCACTACCCCTGCTTTTTACATATTTTATGACAACTTACCTTCTGCCCACTCAATTCTCATGAAACTTAAAATGAACATTGAGTGTCTAGGTTATCATGATATGATGGAAAATTTTACCTTCAACTCTTCAACCCTGGTAATGCAGAAGTGCCTCCTGCCTCAACCATACAAGTTAGGCATTTGGAACTTATGGATATTTAATAAAGTCGATAAGTTGAGATATATGATGGAAAATTTGACCTTCCACTCTTCAACTCTGATAATGCAGAGGTGCATCCTGCCTCAGCCATACAAGTTAGGCATTTGATGCTTATGAATATTCAATAAGGTTGATAGGTAGAGATATATGATGGAAAATTTGACCTTCTACTCTTCAACTCTGATAATGCAGAAGTGCCTCCTGCCACAACCATACAACTTAGGCATTTGGAGCTTACGAATATATGATAAGGTCTTTGAGTAGAGACATATGATGGAAGATATGACCTTCAATTCTTCAATCCTGATGATGCAGAGGTTCTTCCCATGTAAAGTATATAGATTAGACATTTGTTGTAATGAAGTAGCTAGACAGAGATATATGATGAAAAATTTGACCATCAACTCCTTTTTCTTTTCTTAACTATTGAATTAAGGTAAATTGGACCGGTTCACTCGCAGAGTTTTACCACCTAGTTTGATTTATTTACTTATCTGTTCCTACCTAACCTAGCCAATAATTAGTATCTCATAAAGCTTCGCCTATAGTGTTTCGTATTGAATTGGTTAGGTTAGGTTGGAACATATAAGACAATATAAAACTAAGCGAGAAGGGCGCGGCAGCGCCCTGCGAGCGGGTGGGTCCAATCCGTATCTATTCAGACCTTACCTTTATTCATGATTACATTTGTACAATTTTACATAATATTAATACAAACGTTAGCATATCATCACTAAAAAGGGTGAAAAAAAAAATTTTAACAAAAAAATAAAACCGACTTCTATGTCACTACAAAGTAAAAAATAATTGAAATAAATGTTGGTTTAGTACAAATTTCTGAAGTCGGCGCACATATTGGACACGCTGTTATCAAACGAAATATATTGAGCGCCGACTTCAGAAATATGTACTAAACCAACATTTATTTCAATTATTTTTTACTTTGTAGTGACATAGAAGTCGGTTTTATTTTTTTGTTAAAATTTTTTTATGCAATAGTTTTTGGTGGGTGCCCTTTTAAATATGGAGAGCAATAAGCTGCACTTTCGTCATATTTTACTTTTTTACTATAGAAAAGGTAAAAATACTGTTCAAGTCAGAAAAAAATAACTAAGGGGTATGGAGAAGATGTGCTGTCAGTACGCCAGTGGCAGAACTGGTGTACAAAATTTAGATCCAGTAATTTTGAAGTCGAAGATGCACCACGTTCTGGTAGGCCGATTAAGGCTGATAAAGGCATTAGTTAATGCAAACCGGCCAATAACAATACGTAAGATCGGTTAGAGTTTAAATTTATGGAAATAAACAGTTTGTGACCACTTGAAAGGCCTGGATATAAGCTTGAAGTTCGATATATGGTTCCCCGATTTCTCACGATGAAAAAATTGCGTCGTCGCGTTGACGTCTATGACCTGCTAAGGCCTGGATTTAAGGTTGAAGTTCGATATATGAGTCCCCCGATTTCTCACGATGAAAAATTTGCGTCGTCGCGTCGACGTCTATGATCTGCTCCCGAAACGTCACGAAAATGATCCATTTTTGAAGCGAATAAGTTACTCTACCACACCTACCATATTCTCCAGATCTGGCGCCTTCCGATTATTATTTTTTTCCGATCACTGCAATATTTTTTGGACAGTAAAATCTTTACTTGAAATAAAGAGGTCAAAAATCACCTGCAACAGTTTTTTGCAAGAATCGACCAAACAAATGAAGAACGTGGAATCATGCTCCTACCAGAAAGATGGCTTAAGGTGTTGGGCCAAAATGGCCAATATATAATTTTATAAAATATTTATTCATTATAAGAAAATTATCTTTCATTTTCACAAAAATAGACGAAATGACTTTCCGAACAACCCAATATTTATCGATCTACAGAAAATATAATCATGTGGTCTAATTTTGTATTCTGTTAAAGGTATGAATTTGATTTGTTAGCTTTTGACGTCAGCTTATATTGTGCTGAACTAGATTTCTGTTTGGAGTCTAAATTTATGATTTTGACATTGACGAAGGTTTTGATATTTGGAGTAAGAAATGCCGTCACAGTCTTAGCCAATGTAACAGAGGCGGAATAAAATATTTACCAACAAAATTCAGGAGCTTTTATTTTGTGTTCATACTGTAACGCACCTTAATTATTGCTTAACTTTTAAAATGTGCTGCAAATATCAACTTTCAACATTCATTTCACTTCTCATTCCATCACATTTCATTCCTTTTAAGAATTTTCTGGAATCATAAGTACTTTTATCTTCTTCAGATCTACGTAGCCATCCTCTGGGCGATGGCATTTATAATGATGGCATTCTGTGTGATCTCAATCTACCCTGTGAGTCAGACGGACCACACGGGGCAGACCTTCGATAACTTCCTCAACGCGTACATGCGCGCTATCTGGGCCAGCGCTGTTGGCTGGCTGATATTCGCTTGCGTACATGGTTATGGAGGTAAGTTTACTAATATAAATGTAGCAACCGAGTATGCAATCTACCTGATGGTAAGTAATCGACCCCAGATAAGACTAAAGTCCCACCTGAGGTGGACCAATGATGCCACCGGACCACAAATATTTCTGTCACCTTAATCGTAATTAAGAACGAAAAGAAAGAAAGAAAAAATAAATACACAATAAGTACAGAAACGCTGGGAACCAAACCAAGTGCCTGAATTTGTTCAAGTGAGATATACAAGCGTACTAAGAATTCTATCTCGTTTTATAGAATTTCTCGCTCTCCAAGTTAGTGCTCATGGATAGAAATGCACCTATGGCCGGCCCCAGATGTGACTTGAGTCTATCCACGTGCGGCAGTTGCCACTTATATGCGAACCTATATATATGTGAACCTTGGAAGCGAACTTTTGATAATTCAATATTTAAAAAATAACCTTACTTATAGGCAGACTGCCTATATAGGTGATATAACTACAGTCACTACTATAACGTCAATTAATCAGTTTGTCCAAATATTTCCTACCAAAGACCGAAAAATGAGAATATCTTTTTTAATAACATTCTATTCAATGTTTTGTCTTCCAAAATCCGATATTTTTACAATTTTTATCTACTCGAAATTGACAAATTTTGATTTTTGGTAGCCTGAAATTAAACATATCGATTAGGTATTAATAACGGGTGATGATTTTTGGAATGTACTTTCTTTCAGGTCCCATCAACTGGTTTCTGTCTCTCCAAGTGTGGAAGCTTCCATCGCGTCTTTCTTACGCGGTGTATCTCATTCACTTGCCTATTATAATCCTCGCGAATGGTACCTGGGTGAAAACACACTACTTCAGTAACGGAGATGCGGTACGTTCTATGTTACTTAATTAAACTAAACTAATAATAATGGTTCTGTAATTAATTCTGTGATGAATAAAGTAATTCTGTGATCTGCGATTTAAGTAGACGGAGTATTTTATTAAATCTTCAGTAATTATTGAATTCTTCTATTACATAAAAATACTTAAAATACTGATATTGGGTAATATTCCTGAGCAATTAAAATTGTGGCAATACTTTATTTGTATAAGTGTGAAGTTAATAATACTAATAATGAAGTAAAACATAACTAAAAATATATAATTACAAAGGAGAATTTGGAAAATAATATCGTATTTATTGTTTTAGATGTTCCGGTATATGTCTGAAATTGGATATTCATTTATAGCTGCCTTTATCCTTTGCATCGCCATTGACGCACCTTTCTCGACTTTGCAAAAATTACTTTTTGGAGGAGGTATGATTTTTCACTCACAATAAAATATTGCAATGAGACGTGCAAAAGTTGAATATAAATAGTCTTTATTGTACATAAACTAATAGATAACAAACAATAACACACATAATACATATAAGATACAACAGGCAGCCTTATCACGAAAATATAGATCTCTTCCAGACAACCATGGAGTTGTTGGAAGAAAAGATTTCAGAACCTAGAAATGATATGAGTGTACAAAAGTTTCTTTGAAAGTCGCTTTAAGGTTATAGAACTGCAAATAATAATTATTTTTATAAATATTTGCAATATTTCAAACAAATGATGTTTGTTAACTATCTGTGTTTATTTTGTAAACATAAATGTCTAGATATAAGGAGATATTTGCACCGTGATAGGAGCTATCATGTCATAAATTACTAAGTAATATCATAATGATAAGAAAGTCAAGTTAAATAATTATAAGACTCCAAATATGGAAATTTTCACACGTAAAGATTATGTTGATAGGAAAAGTTTTTGTACAACGTGATAAGTAAAACATTTTTTTGACTGCGGAGGGCTGTTGTTCTTGTGTGTATGTGTGTGTGTGTTATTCTTTGCCACACCCTGCATTCCTAATGGTTTGACAGACTTTAACATCATATAAGCGGTCAGACATAGATTCACTTAAATTGGAGACTGACATACCTACAACATTACTTTTCTTTTCAGTTTATTAGTTTAAATCAGACGGATTCTTAGTTTTTATAATATTTATTAGTTGAGAAACGTTTTCTTACTAACACTGTTTTATTATGTATTTCAGGCAAGAAACAAGCAAGGAAACCACAAACAGAATCCCGGACGAGCATTGTCGGTGACAATAAACTAATAAGGACTGCGCTGTGAACAAACATATCATAGAAGAAATATCAAGATCTTTGAAGAAAATATGAATTGTAGATAGATATTTTACTAAGTTCATTCAATTCAATCTATTCAGTTTTTGCCTACCATAGATCGAAACTTTACAAGTCTACATATGGAGAAATTGACAAATATTGATCTTTGCTAGTCAACACATTGGAAAGATTAATTATTAACCACGGGCGTAACTTGAAATGTTATTGATGACGTAAATAATAAGAGACTGAATATAGTAGTCCTGCTCTGTAAAATATCAATTGAAATCGAATCTCGACATAGTTATTACAATCTCGATTGTTCTAAGGCAACTAAAAGTAAGAAAAGAAAATTTGCGTTTTAACAACGATAGAACTAGAATTAATTCGAAACGTTCGTTCATTTCACCATCCTTTCTCGTATGGGGCGGATTCAGCTTTTAAGACTGTAAACAATGTTACAGAATAGCATCTTAATATAATAAATAATTTTATAAAAGACATAGGCAAGCAATGTAAAATATTCAATTATGTTATTTCATCATACTTTTCGTTGAGGTATGGTAGTAATACTATATTGTAGCATATTTCCAATTACTAATAATTTCTAATTTAGTTGAGTACATGATAAAAAATATTATCCTTTATATCAATAAAACTTTGAATTTTGAATCATATTATTATAGTATAATATATAATGGAAAGGTAAAATAAGGTATAATTTAAATGAAAGTATAATAATAAGTTGTGTGCATTTAATTTCTAATGCATTATTTGATAAATTATGTTTATTTAGCAGCTATAGAAAAAAATATTTAATATATTTTATTGAACTAAAAACTTAGCTCTTACATCAATATTAATATACTGCATATTAAAAAAAGTAAAATAAGTATGTCAAGTTAAATATTGTTATCAGTACATTTAGTGCATGTAATTAAAACCATCACATGGAAATATAATTAGAAGTAAAATTTTTCCTAAGTCGGAAATGTCTACTGTTATAAAAAACTGCTAGTGTGCTGTGTTCGTAAGTTGAATAAAATGAAATGGTTAAAATTTGAGGTTTGTTTTATTTTCTCTTTATGTATGTATATAGTTAATTTAAGATTATAAACATAATAATTGCATTATTGTGTTCTTATGAACACTCATATATTAGCTTCCTACACAATATTGTTATAGTCACATGTTCTACCTCTAGAAGTACATGGCTGAATATAAATAATAATAAATACTGCAAAAGTCATGGTCTAAGCGTTGGTTTATTTATATCAGCACAATGTCGCACTAAAATAATCAATTGTATAAAAATGTAAACGAGTACATTCACATGACTGTTTGCCGTACTTTTACATAACCTAAATCTAAAAGACAATATCACTAAGTGTTTGTTCGTGACAAACACGCCTACATATTTATTTAAGTAATGACGATGCAGACGTAACATTTAATCTATTTTTCGATAATTTAAATATGTGCGTAATGATGTATGTATTAATAATTACTCAAACACAAAATTAAATGCCTATTGTTCGTTTTTAAAACACTTTCAACTTTTGATTTTAGGGTCAATTAAGTGAACTGATGAAAAAACGATATAATAAACAAAGTAGTTGTTTACAATTCAAAACCGCAAGAAGGTACCTTGCTGTATCCCAGTGTTAAGATCACTCTACTAACACCTGTTTATATTCAAGCTATCCATTTCTTAACCACCACAGATCGAAATTTGGCCTTGTCTAGTATGAATAAATTATTTAGTGTTGATCTTTGGTAGGCAAAGCACTGGATAGATTTAATATCAATAACGGATGTTAGAGTTTTTCATCTTCGGGCACACTGATTGCTGACGGCCGCGAAGATATGATAAAAATCACTTATTGAAAGATTTATGTCGGTAATGAACTCTAAATTGTTTGTTCATATTCACATCTAATGACATCAATTTTAAAACTTAATAGTTGCCGATATAGAGACTCATAATAAACGATATACACAGCATTTGCTGGAATTGTATTTACAATTCCAAACAGAGCTTAAAATCTTAATTTTAAATACTGAAGCACTTATAATTTAAAATTAGTGCAGTCGTAAGTTAAATGGAAACTTAACGTCGAGTGAAAGTAAACAGAAGTAAAAGTTAACAAAAGTCATATTCAGTAGTAAAGAATATTTTAGAACTGTAAAGGAACAAAACTTGAAACTTCATCCTTAAAAAGTAAAAAAGTTGAATTGATAACTAGTATTCGTCTCGTCGATACGAAGTTCCCACGGGAAATTTTCAATTGATTTTTCTACTTCGACTACAGTGCTGCACTAGGATTCAATAATTTTAACTGACTTATATTTTTAATCAACTCTCCTGGGTGCTCCTCTCCTTTTCTCGTACTTTTAATAAAATTTAAATATATATTCGATATGTTATTTGTATTATTTCATAAGTAACATTAGAATAAAGAAGTGTTGATATAACGCTCTAAAACTGATCAAACAACTATTTAAATGTCAGTATGGTTCACTCCAATATATTTTCTATTTGAGTACAAAAAAAAATACAGCCGTTACTAAAATTTCCGATTTGACTATTTCATTTAAATATAGTTCGATCAGTGAATAAATATCTCGATAGTGAATAAAAATCATTGTTGAAAATTTGAAGACGTTTTTTTAAAGCGTATCACTAGCTACGACAAAAAATCTGTTGAGAAACATATAAAAGAGAAAAAGGTACTGAACCGTTTTGTCTTTGCTTATTTATTTAACGTTATTCAAGATAAAATTTAGGAAAACTTCCCTAGAGATTTCCAATACAGACTCTTCTCAGATCCCAATAATTGAATTTCACCAAACTATTTTTAGGATATAAAGAGTAAAATCCTTGGAATTTTATGTTAGAGCGGACATTGCATTCAAGATGACATTGAAAGCTGGAATTTTTAATAAAAGTTATACGTTGTATTGTATGTTGTTACACGTCTTGATACCTATTTAGTACAATATGACGACGATGTCTCTGGCGCACTGGAAAGTCACATAAAGAATCCCAAAATCATCTTTTACAATGCAGTTTAAGGCTCCTTTAATGGAAAAGATAAATTTATTTAGGATTATTGCTAATAATAAGGTATTGCTATACCATACTATAGTTTTCTATTGAATTATGATGTTAAAAAGTTGCTACTATTTTTAGGGTTTCGTACCAAAAGTATAAGATGGCAATCCTATTATTACTAAGCCTACTTTTTCTTTCCAGCTGTTCATTTGTGCACAGTGCACATGATCCGTATCTTGGGGCGTAGTAGATAAATACTTGAAATTGTACAAAGTGTGTATTACTATGGGCGTTATAACAAAAAAAGAAATAAAAAAATTGAAAATATATGCATTTTTTCAGCACTTTCAATTAGTCTATTAAACAGTTATAAGTAGAAAATTCAAATTTCTACACTGCATTTACTGTATGGCTGCTATGATAACTTAAAAAAATTAGAAGACTTGAAAAATGAGTGCAATAATATTCCTATACTACTCCTACCTACTCCTTAGCAGACGAGCATGCAGTCCACCTGATGGTAAGTGGGTACTGCCGCCCATGGACACCTGTAATTAACCCCAGATAGGATTAGATATTTCTACGTGAGGTCGGCCACACATGCGCTGCTACCCCTGAGGACTAAGCTGGAACACCTCGTAAGAGTATCTCTCCCTTCCCACACCCTTCAAACCAGAACACAGCAGCCCTTAACGCTGCTGTTATTAGCCAGAAATTGGTGTGGCGGTGGTGCCGCCGGAGTCGAACTACAAAGAGTTCTACCACCTTCAAACCCTCCTCTCCTACCCTATGTTTGCAAGTTCGATTACACTTAGCCAATTATTTCTAGTACTATCTAGAAAATCATAACGACTCTTTTGTAAATACGGAAGCAAAATAGTTAAACTAGATAAGATTTTCATTAGAGAAGAATAAGATAGGAACACGGAGGAAATCCTTATTGCAAACAATCGTTAGTACGACGGGAAGTTCGTTAATATAATTGACCAAACAAACAAAGATAAAGTATGATTTAATACAATTATTGCATGCGGATAACCTACAAGTTTGTAAAATAATTTAACGGTCTGTATCGAAGGCTTTGAACATTGGAATAGATAATAAAAATATATATTCGATAGGAATCCTTAAACAGTAGAGAAACATGAAAATGAGAGTAGTAATTAATAGTTAGGTTAGGTTAGGTTTCTGCTGAAAGGTTTCATAAAGTAAAAAACGAGAGAAATTTCATTCAGACCTTAGGAGAGCGCTCTATACGCGGCTGTAATCGCTAACCATCAATTGATCTGAATGCTAGTTTGTTACCATTTCAAGTAAAAATATGAATCAGAGTATTATCTTTGCTCCACGAATTTGTCATAACTTTATCTAGCTAATTATGACATTTTTGCTCGTGTTTTCAACAAACAGTCAGATGAACGATGAGCTTTATTATTTGCGTCTATTCTATAATTAAATCTTTACGATAATATCTAAATATACAATAAACAAACACTGTATTTGCCACTGTGTTTGCTTGGGGATGAAAATTATCAGGTGTCATGTCATTCTGAGCTTACGTCAATGCTTCATTATATAAATCTTCAGTAAATGCAACCTTATAACATTGCGATTAAAGATCATATTCGTTACATAATGAGATGTAACTGTATAGTTATAATTATTTATATAGAAGGGCAAGTTTTTATTAAGAGCCATCTCGATTCCTTCCATTCGCTTGATGGAGGCGATGGTGTAAAGCAAAAGACATTAGAACAGCAAAATGGTTACTGAAAAACCTTCTAGCAAAAAATTCTTCGAAATGAAGATAGCAGAAGGGCTTTCAGAAAAACGTAAGTAATTTTTCATTTTTTTGTCTGGTAGATGTAATAAGTTCCAAAAAAATAATATTGTATACCTATTCTGTTTCTGTTTTTGTTACTATCTAAGTTTCTATATTGCTATTCTCCATACAAAGTTATCATTTACTCGTATAAGTAGTTATTTTATTAATCTACTGGAATAACCTTAACTTGAATATGATATTCCGAGGAAGCTGGAAGTTTAAAAAATTTCATAAATGAATATGCTTTCATATTTTCTAATTAAAAATGCTGCCTAATCCTTTTAATTATACATGTAAAATAGAAAATTATAAAACATTATAATTTTCTATCGAAATAAGTAAACATTTGTAAGGTTCGAGCTATCATTTTATATTTGAGAATAGTAGATATATTTTAGTTACATAAGACAATATATTCTACAGTTAGAAGAAAAACCATGTTTCTTTGTTAAAAATTATAAATAAATTTTCTGAAATTCTCAAAATTTCTTTAGTCCATTTCGCCACCATTTCATTTGAATTGTATTTTTAAAACAAAACTTTGGAGCGGACTTGAAGCTCCGAAGCATACTAATTGAGGAAACGGAAGCCGTAGCGAAGCTTTCAGTTTTCACCATAGCCTATAAATAGGGATCTATTGCGAAAGGTATCCATGAATTTCAATTTAAGTCAAAATGAAGGAAATTCACATTCCTTTCATGTATCTTACTGTTACCACATAAAGCCGTTTTTGGGAACCCTATGTATCTGTTTCGACATCTATTCCCTACACTAAAATAACATTTGACAACGTTTCGTTTTTATCCAGTCCAGTTTTTTTAATACTTCTAAAATGGAGATCAGTTGACACAATACATTGTTACCATATTTTAATTTTGTGACACATCAAAATACCGACTGAACGAAGTTAAATAATCTCGTTACTGTCATACTGTTGCTAAACTGTTACAACACAAGAGTGCAGAACGCTCAGTCCCAATTCCCAAAGTGACGATTCGGCAACGAAACTACTGCCACTTGGTACGACTTTATAATTTGCGACCAAAAATGTCTATAAGGCATGTCTTTTACTTCTACATGTTTTAATTTGTATTAGAGTAGCGATAAGTATGGTATAGTCCTCTTCTTGTGAGTAGAGACCGGTGTTATGAGAATGATATTCTAGGCCTCACTGATCTGAAAACATCAGTATCGTTTTCATGCATCGTGTATTTCCATTGTTATTTTCATAATTAATATATAATGAAAATTTTAATTTCGATTTGGTATATAGTGCGGTGTTCAATCCATCGTCCGCCATTTTGTATTTCTTACGAAAGCTACCTGCTCAGACCGCCATCTTGTAAACGGAAAATTATCTCAGTAACTACTAAGTGATACTACACTCTGGTATATTTAACAATTGAATACAATATTATAAGCGATCAGAATGAATGTGATTTTTCTTTTAATCAACTATGAAGCTCAATATTAGAGCGTTCCGTATTCACTGAACAGCTCGTCATTACCTCTTAATGCTTTTAACTTTACCTTCCGTGATGTCGCGACACAAAGATCGTTCTAATAAAAATACTTGAATTTACAGAAAAGTAACATAATTTCTTGTCTATTGATGTTAATTTCGGTTTAATTGACATTATTTTCATTCGATTTTCATTTGAATGATCCACCTGGTATCCGGGAATTAAGCAATTAGGACGTCCAATTAGAACCTGTCCAAATATCAGCTCATCAAAGCCCATTAGCTCATTGCCAGTACCGAGCCAATTTGTGGTATGTCGTGAACATTATACATGAAATCATCCTTTGTGATTTCAGGTTTAAATTTAACGTCTATTTGTAATGTTTTTCTACTGTTTCAAGGAAAAATACTCATACTTTATTTAGGCTGTCAAATTTTTTCATTTTACTACAGAAGATACTTTGTGTATTTTATTCATGCTTACAGATACCAACCACTATTATTTATTAGAACCCTCTTGAAACTTTATACAGATAGCTAATTATTATTGGTCGTTATTGCTATCTTTCTAATTAAACCAAAGATGGAAATTTGACAATGTCTATTATGCAGAAATCGTAAAAAAAACGATCTTCGATAGGCAAAGCATTCGATAGATAGGCTGATAGACACTATAAAAATAATAGCTTAATTCTACTAGATGTTGATCTTAAATAAATATTAAATAATTTTTGCAGAGTATGGCTACGGTGTTCGTCACATTCAGATGATATGCATGTGCTTAAACATGATAGCTTTGTTCATTGCGCGCGGGAGCATGGCCGTCGCGGTGCTCGCTATGACTGATATAAACCGCAAGAACGATGCTAGTGTTACGGTGAGTAAACGAAGTACCTGATACCATAACTGTAGAAACAGATAAGTCCTACAGTTACGGGATTGACTGTCGTTTTGGTATATTTTCACACTATAACATTCGCTATGATCTATTTTGTTCTGATTTAAAGAGTGTTAATAGGGAAGATTACTTCAAGTGTTGTAACATAGTCCTCATGACACCAATAATCGACTTCTTCCCTCACTGTGGCAATTCAAATTTCACTGAAATTTATTTATATTTTTTGTTGCAGATATATGAATGGGATAAAAAGACCCAAGGTCTAATTCTGTCCTCTTTCTTCTGGGGCTATATGTTGATGCAGATCCCAGCTGGATTGTTGTCAAAAAGGTTCGGTGGAAAACCCGTTCTGTTGGTATCATTGCTCGCTAATGGACTTCTTTGCGGGCTTCTACCAACTTTGGCCCAAGTGGTAAGTAATCACTACAAGAAATATTTCTGCTGAGGCGATCATTTCTTTAGCAGTAAAAGTGTGAGGAAATGTACAATATAAAACATAATGCAGTAGAACGTTGAAAACATTGATGATGAAACAAAAAGAAGAACATGATACTGAGGATGTATGATGCCCATTGATGCACTAAACTCGTATTGTAATAACTAGATTAGTAACTCTTTTTGATGACTTTTGTACAACTTAACGTTATTCCAGGGTGGTTGGCAAATAGTGTGCGTTTGTCGAGTGGTGATGGGTCTAACCCAAGCGTGCCTGTTCCCGGCTAGTCATACTCTCCTGGGAAGATGGTTACCTGGCCACGAACGAACGTCGTACACTGGAATTGTCTATGGTGGTAAGTGCGAAATGATTTGAAATATTTTAAAATTAGATTTTCTATTACTTTATTCCATTGTCCTATAATTATACCTAGATATAGAATAGCACATCTATTATATATACCTGAGAAGGCAGTCAATGTCGCCTAATAACATTTTACAAAACCAGAGGAGTCGCCAAAGCATCGTCGGCGTTGACGAAGTGCTCAATGGATAAAGATTAACCTTCTAGAGTGGGATTTAACTATGTAAGTGCTATGTCATTATTTATTTTCCAGGCTCCCAAATTGGCACAATTATCGCGATGCCTGTGTCCGGTCTACTAGCCGAAACGGCCTTAGGCTGGAAGGTGATCTTCTACACAATATCGGGCCTCATGTTCCTCACCGCCTCCATCTGGTATTTGTTTTCGGCCAGCTCGCCGAAGGAACATAAGCTAATGTCGGAAGAGGAGAGAGAGTACATTGAAAGTGGACTGAATACTTCTCAGGGCAAAGTAAATATTAATTTTATGTTACGTGGTAATAAAACGGTTTCGCTTTCTACACTCACAGCCCCACACTAGGATTCCCTGTATCGTGGGTGGTATGAACACACACAGAGACAAATACACAAACACCCAGAAACAGAAATCTAAATTCATCATTTAGAATCTGTCTGGCCGGAGATCGAACCCAGGACCCTCTGCGCGTCAGACCGGCATGGTGACAGCTCCGCCACGCGGGTCGTCATAATAAGTATAACCCCAGGATCTTCTTGAGGCTGATTTTGAGATTACTGCTTGCTGATTGCAAATTTTCAGAGTATAATACATATTTATCAAATGCCAATAGGTAATAAAAATATATTTATATACAAAACGATCAAGTAAAGGTAGATTCTCATACTTGGGAAGTGGCAGAGATTAGGTTATTTCGGTTTGGTGGTTATATTATTTGCAAGACGATAATAAAACTTAGATAGCGTGAATTACAGACTTCTTTAGTGTCTTACTGAGTTAAAATAATAAAAACCTTATCACTAAATTCGTTCTAATCACTGCATTTATGAACGTGTAAATTGAAAATTTTCAAAGTTAATATTAACGCCCATCAAAATTAACGACAGTCATAATGCAATACAATGCAGAAATATAATCAAATTCACGAGCCCAATAGCAAAAAGTACAATTAGATAGCGATTAAATGAATCGTAAAAACAAAGACAATCGGACGTTTTAATCGCGGCGACTAATTTGGAAGACTCACTGTTGTTCCAGCCGACAAAGCTAATGAGACAGAGAAATTTTACATTGAGGTTTATGTTCCTGCTTCGAAAGGCACAAGAGACTTAGCACAAATTTATTTATCAATGTTTTTAAATATAAGTAAATATATATTTCTTTTTACAATATAGGAGTAGCAGACGAGCATGCTGTCCACCTGATGGTAAGTGGCTACTGCCGCCCATGTACATCTGTAATCAATTCCAGATAGGATTAGATATTCCTACCTGACGTCAGCCACAGATGCACCGCTACTCCTGAGGACTAAGCTGGAACACCTCGTAAGAGTATCTCTCCCTTCTCACACCCTTCAAACCAGAACACAGCAGCCTTTAACGCTGCTGTTATTAGCCAGAAATTGGTGTAGCGGTGGTGCCGCCGGAGTCGAACTACAAAGAGTTCGACCACCTTCAAATATTTTTTGAGATTCTCCATAACGTAGTGGAATTCTCATCAGTTATATTTTTTGTTATTTTTGTCACAACAAAACTCGATTCTTACTTAATTATTCTTTTAAAAATGTTGTTTTGGCATCGTGCGCAGTTAGAATACACTGTTGTTACTTATTTTAAGGTCAGAGGAAAGAAAAACTTTTAAACAAGTAACAATACATCAGAATTGTAAATATTACCCATCTGGAATTGTAAATAGTACAATACCGGACTTGTGAAGTCGTGCGAAATTGTGGTCTTAATGTGTCCATCGCACCGTTAAATCATATTGCTTATTATTTAAATGTAATTTCAGATACCGAGAACACCGTGGAGATACATCTTATGCACCAAGTCTCTCTGGGCCATCATGATCGCCCACATCGGCTGCTCCGTCGGCTTCGTCATGTTCTTCGTCGACATGCCGACCTACCTTGAGAGAGGATTGCAGATTTCACTAAAAAGTGTAAGGTTTAAAATATAACCTAACCAACTTAACTTTCCGCGAAAAGCTGTTTCCTGGTTTTACCTAATTTAGAGAAAATATGATTAAAATGAGTTAATATGTTCCGATATAGAGGGTAAGACGTCGTCGTTAATAAAATACGTTAACGTTAATAATGTTTTGGAGAACGCAGACACAATTTTAAAGTATAATAAATTCCATAAACAATTCAATTGCAACGCTCTCCATTTTGCTTACGAAATATAAAATCATAGCTCCTTTCTGTGCAGTGTATTTCCCCTGGTAGTTGCTGCCTTCACTGTTGACTGCATTTTTCACATTTTGTCCGCATATTGTTTACTAAAGAAAAAAACATATCATTTTATGCGACGTTAAGTCTAAGAAAATATTGATTTAAAAATATATGCTGTGTTTATCTAAAATATGAAAAGACAATTAAAGGCTTACGCTGACAGCCAAGATGGTACGACACAAGATTTTTATGCGTTTGATTAGAATTGATGATGATTAGAATGCGATAATATAACATCATGAAAATATACAGCATAGGCCCTAAGGCCGTTTTGTGCCTAAGGACACAGCGCCATCTACCTATAGTAGGTACATTTCCAATCCATATTTGGTGTTTCAATTTCTAGAGTGCATCATTGTCAGCACTCCCGTATGTTGGCATGTGGATAGGAAACATTGCATCTGCGTCCGTGTGCGAGAAGGTTTACAACAGAGGATTGCTGTCCATTGCTGCATGCAGGAAACTCTTCAACTCGATATGTAAGTTATAGTTTTTTATGTAAAGCAAAATATAAACTACATAATTATTATAAAACAATCAATCCGGCAGTTTAAATATAGCCTACTTATGTCACTCCTAAAATTGAGATGAATCCAACGACACTTCACAATGATATTAATATCCGTGAAGTGTTTGAACTGCAGGCCATGCCAAGGAATTAAATAAAATTTACTCTCAGCAGTCAGCAGCAGCAGTAATAAAAAATACATGGTGAAATAACATGATTAACGTCCTTGCATTCGATTAAAATTGGCCTTAAGTAAAACTTAGTTATTACAAACACTTACGAGTATATGTAAATTAAAAAGGACAAAGTAGATACAGAACAATTCCATTCAGGCACAACAAGTTCCGTTGCAAAATTAGCTGGCAATTGAGTTAGAATATAGTTAGTTCGAAACAGGTCCACTGAACACAAAACAATTTAGTGGAAACATTAGTAAAGCTATTTGCATTTTTATCTTTTATTTGGTTTAGTAAGTTTCATTCATGTGGTGCTTAGTTATTGATATAATATATATGGTTTTTTTGTAAAAGATATCCAATTTTGGGTTTAACTAACTACCTCAGAAGTAAATTTGTTAGTGAACTTTTGACCCATATTATGACATTCAAACTAGTTGCGCTGCTGATAAATGTATTAGTTAAATGAAATATTTAAATACTAAACAGTGACAGCACAGTCGTAGAAATTCGGTTGAGGGGTCCGAAGTTCGAATGCAGCGCGTTAACGACAACGATAAAATAAATGCTCATCTGGACTTCTGCATTGCCCTATATTCAATAAATTATCTTGTACTTTTTCTTTCTAAATATTCAAAGAGCTGTATAATTGGAATCAAGAGTTTAGTATTCCTATGCGCCATCAACATCTAAATTCTCAAATGCAAGTTTTACTTGACGTTGTTCACAGATACATTGTGGCCTTGCAGGTAAGGTTTAGCTCTCACTAAGCATTTTTATAATGAATACATGGACGCAGGAGCTCAAAACTGCGGTTTCGTGAGTTTTGAAATAAAACAGCTACTTAAACCCAAGCGCCAAGGCATGTGCTAGAAAACAGTTATATGTCATCGAGAAGTATTGCTCTTAACTGAGTCGCAGTGAATACTTCTCCTTTTATAAATGTAGACTAAAAATCAAGCCTGCAATAAAAACTACTACTTATTTATAGAAAATACAATTGAAACAGTAGCGCGTATATAGCATTAAATACACAATTAACATTTAGAAGAACAACAGAATTAAAGACTGCTACAAAAAACTTTATGAAGCTTATGAATTTTGAGAATCAATTTTAATTAAATGATTTTGGATTTGATGTAATTTCTACAGTTAAATAAGATCAGAAGCGATAAACATTTATGAAATGGTTTACGTAAACAATAAAGTAAAACTGCAATTATTTAATTCAGTGACTCAAGTCAACTGGAAAGTCAGTATTAGTCAGCGCTAAGTGAGTTAGGAGTTTGTTCATTTCAGTTAGAACCTAATTTAGTTCCATAGCTACATCTATCTCATGTTTAGCTCCAACTTACTATATTATTTACGTTTAAATAAATTGGATAGAATACACAGTTGTGTTTAACTTCATTTAGTACTTTTGTTTATTTGTTTTAGTGGTCGAATAATTTTATTGCTACACGCTTTTTACAGGCACCAATTACTTTATTTTTAGTTAAATTTATTGACTTTCTAAGGCACTTCAATTATTTAGTTTATCAGTTCTGATACAGTCCGCTAGGGGCGCTGATTGGAAATATTTGGACAAATACGTAAACAAATACAAAAACAGTCATTTTTGTAAAAACGTAAATACTCATACTAACGGTACTGTTCGTTACTCAAATTAAATTAATATATTTTATTTTTTCTAGCATTCTTCGGCATGGCAATAGGTCTGATTGCTCTTTCGTTCATGGGACCAGAGAATAAAGCAATGGCGATCGTCACACTTATATCAGCTCTTACTCTAAGTGGCTTCTATGCCGCCGGTTTTATGGTAAGTGTAATTATCAACTCCGAGAGAGTTCTATTAAATTGTCAGTGCTTAAATATATATAGGGTGAAATTTTCAAATGGGCCTTCAGGGCCAAATCTAAATCTATAACGATTAGCGAAATATTTTGAAAGTAGTTACGGGGCCAATTTTGATAAATTGATATCTACAATACGTTACAAAGATCTTATCTTAGCGGATTTTAGGAAATACGTCTGAAAAATGATCTGGAGTTGCATGATTCAAAATGAATAATTAAATACGTTTTAATGCTTCAATAGGTCTTGAAATATTTTTTTCTAAATAGGAACTACTATATTATTCCAATATCAACTTGCTGTTTGATTTCCAAAATTCAAGCAATTCAATTCGATTTAAAACGATCTTGATAAAATGCTTCTCAAAAGTTTATTTTCTACATTGTATATGTAATATTATATTAATCTTTAATTCACAGATGAGTCACCTGGACTTGTCACCAAATTACGCTGGCGTGATGCTCTCCATCACGAACTTCGTCGCTAACACCGGGAGTGTCCTGACTCCTATCATGACTAGCGTTATTCTCAGGAACGACCCGGTAAGTTCCTTACTATTTATTGCAATATTTGGTGATGTAGGGGAAACGGTAAATTATTTTCGCTTCCATGATGATAGGTAGTTACTGGACATATCCAGACATTGTAAAACTCTCTTCTGACCTGGTTTATGTCAATTACAGTTTAGTTGGTTAGTGCAAATTAAATAAGGACGCTGCTACTTACCAAAAGTAAACCATGCTGAATGTTTGGCCCTACAGACATACAATAATTGAAATTATAGTTTATATGCTTTACTTTTGCACTTATATTTGCGCCTCAAGTTTCGTGAGAGAAATATTTTGAAAATAGATAGACACTTTATTTTTGTGTCATAAAGTATTTCGTAACTTTTTTTCCACAGACCGATCTAAGTCGTTGGAGGATAGTGTTTCTCATCATAGCAGCTCTAAGTGTAGTCACCAACATCGTTTTCTTAATATTTGGATCTGCTGAGCGCCAGCCGTGGGACGACCCCGACTTCGTCGATCGCCGAAAAGCTGACCCAGGTACATAACTTTGTTTTCAAACTGCCTTATGGTTAGTCATATATTTTAAAGTATAATCTTATTCCTTATAAAGACCTTTTAGATATTTCGATTTCGATTAACATGTTTACGATAGTTCACTACCCGTTCCAATCATTTGAAAGTTACTCGAACGAGAATGTGATCACTGCAGATGCATTGCTATTGCTGAAGGATATGTTGATACATTATTTAAAGTGAACATTAATAATGGAGCGGGGCCGGTTCAGTTGTAGTATAAAGATTACATATTATGGAATGTTTTATACGATCGGTGATATTACTCAACTAAAGGAAAACTTTTTTTACAGAGGAAATAAAGCCCGCTTTAAAACCTTCTAACGAAAAGGAAGACTTGAAAAACTGACGGCAGCCCTCTGAAAACAACTTTAATAGGACCCACAAGACTTTTAGATTAAAAGACATTATTTTGTAATTATTTAAAAAATATAAAATTATTTTAACATACTCGTATATGCTTTTTAAGATTAAAAAAATCTCTGTGGAAAGTACTATAAGTTGATCGGTAACATTTTACTACGAAGGATGAAACCAGCAGAACTCCTTTCTCTGGATCACCTAGGAGGTGACTTATAAAATCATTATACTAGTGCGAAGATATAAATCATAACAGTTATTTAATAAGATTGAAAAAGCAATCGAGCATGCAATCTACACGAGTCTATTTGAAGTCGATAGATTTGTTACTACTTTGGAGGACTATGTACCTCATCCATCGACACATACCTATTGTACCATTCAAAGTGGAGGTAGATAACGATTTGAATGAAATGTTTATGTATTCCCGTATTTAAACGCTCCTGCTAAAACGGAAAATTAAAACTATTACCATCAGAATATACATGAACAAAAAATAGACATGAAATTTTTCACTTACGAGTCTGTTTGTACAAAGTTTGAAAATCCATATCTAAATACGTAGCAGACCTACAGACTGAAAACTATATCTAGCATTAGATATGCACAAACGTGTATTACTTCAATGTTTAGATATTCATTCGTTTGATATCTTACAAATAAGATTTTGGTAAATAAATTCGTTTGAATTGAATGAAAATATGTTCAAGTAAAGGACAAACAGGTTAATCTTTTATCTAATTTGATCTGTCATACTGTTGCTTAGTATTCAGGTAAGCTTCGTCCTAAACCATTCATACTGTGATTTATCGGCAACGGTACTATAGTACTTTTTAAATAAATGTTTCTGGCACATAAATCATTCGCTAGTGTTACACTGGTTTATAGTACGAAATTTATGACAGCAATATATTTGAAATTTATTGGGGGTAAAACGTTTTGTGGAAATAAATACCTAGCTTCGACATATTAAAGTAGGGCAGACTAGATTATGTAAGGGTATAAATACTGTAAAGGTTTTGTATTATGAAAGTGGCAGACGTGGCTTGGTTTACGACAGCTCCAATGCAATACTTATAATTTTAAAATCAATGTTTCTCTGATGTGATCTTATTATTATAACAGACGAATATACAGTCCCCCTGATGATGAGTGGTTACTGCCACCCATGGACATCTGTTGTAGGGTCCGGCTTGAAGAACTAGAAATAAATGTACATTTGCGGGTATGGCCACGGTTTACTAACAATATATAGTGGACTGTACTTAATCCTCGTTCCAGCAGATGAGTAGATAAAACCACCAACCTCGCCTTTCAAGTCGATTTGCAGACTCTAGTCGCTTCAAGCGTGATGCGCACGGCGCTGTCACGGGGCTCAAGGAAGTAAGCACGACTGCACTCCTTGAGGAGTGCAGTGAGAAGTACTCCCTTTGCACTTCACAATGCGCACGCGGTAGCTCGGCTAGTTCAAGTGGGAAACAGGAGCAAGAGGGCACATACAGAACGTCTGCATGTTCTCGCCGAGCGCAAGACGACTGGTCGCACGAAACGATATTGACAAGACAATTCCAATGGAATACTTACATCTACCCTCCTAAATTTGACAAGGATTGAACATTTGTTAACCCAAGATAATTATGATTAAATTCCTTTCTCAGGTCGGTCAATGATACGCTACCTCTGAGGACTAATCTGGAATAGGTATCTAATTATATCTGGGGTTGATTACAGATGTCCATGGGTCGCAGAAACCGCATACTATCAGGTGGACTGCATATTCGTCAGCTTCTTCTATATCCCTACTAATATTATAAATCCGAAAGTAACTCTGTCTGTCTGTCTGTCTGTCTGGTTGTCTTTTCTTCACGCCTAAACCACTGAACCGATTTTAATGAAATTTTGTACAAAGATAGTCTAAAACCCGAGAAAGGACATAGGATAGTTTTTATCCCGGAAATCCCACGGGACCTTGGGATGGCAATCTAAGATCGATTAATCGGAGAATCTATCTTTTGGACCAAAAAAGTCGATTATTTTAATCGATATGAGTAAGTGATGATCTTTAGCAAAGTTGTTGTCCATGAGCCCACGAAGGTTTCAGAGTTGATACGACCAATTTTCGCCCAATTCGACCAATTTTCGCGACACTGTCATTCCAATGAAGGTACGAATTTTCACTTTTATGTATGTTACTATGTCATATTATTTTCTTTAAAACGCGGGCGAAGCCGCGGGCAAAAACTAGTTACAAATAAAATAATTGGTTAAGTGCGAGTCAAACTCGCAAACGAAGCGACCGGTGGATAAATAGGCGAGGCTTAGTAATAGGGTTCCTTTTATACCTTTTGCGTACAGAACCTTAAAAAAGCAAAAATAGGAGTGGCCGTGGTACGCCAGAGTCGAATTATAAATAATTTTACCACCTCATACCTTTTTAGAAATAATACTACTGCCGATATAATTAGCTACTATAAAATAGTAAAATATCAGACGTAAAATCTTACCTCAAATAATAATAAAGTAAAGTTTCTAAGATGTAAAACATATTTTGCGCCAAACTAGTATTTACTATTTACTTATTATTGGACGTAAGACCGTGGTGAGTGAAGGTATGTGAGTCACCTTTATGATAGCACCACAATATTGCTAATTATGTTATTAGAATCATAAACATTTGTTGATAAAAATGTTTAATAATCTTAACAAAAACTGAAAGCTGAAGCTTGGCAAAGAAGCATTGATGTCACATCTTTATGTTTATCTGAACTCATACATAAAAATCCTTATCTTGTACGTGTAGAAAGTCAGGTTAAAAAACAGTAAAACTATTAACTTAATAAGAGAATATATTTTAAGAATGTTCTCAGCAGTTCATACACCGTGTAGTTACCTAATAATAGTCGTTACTAACCCATTACTAAGCTATTGCTGAGGACGAGACGGCTCAGAGTACGAGGGCCAAGTACGAATTGGTAGACTTCACACTCTTATACAAGGTTATAAAAAAAATCTTTTGATATTATACTTTAAGAATCCTATGGCCTATATGGTTGTTTTCACGGTTGTTTCCTTCACCATTATAGCAAGTGAAGATAAATTAGTTAATCATTATATGCACGTAACTTTTAAACATTCAAGGTCAACATCTGGGATTCGAACCCCGGTCTCCCATTGTGAAGCCGAGTTGCAACCACTAGGCTATCACTGTCTCAACTTAATAATAGTCAATTGTAGTAGTAAAGTGTAGAAACAATGTGTGACCCTATCGGCTAGGAGCAAGCACCTTAATACTGAGCAGAGATATAAAATATTTCCATAAAGAATTCATTTTCGTTTAATTAAAAATATTTTATAAATATTTATGAATAATTTTGCACCCGCGAGAACTCTATTTATTCATTGCTTTCGTAGGCGATGAAATACCACTTCAATTTATAACAGCCAAAATTACTATAAACGTTCTATCTCCCTAGATAATATATTTCTAGATGAATTCCTCATTGTAGGGAACTATAATAACGTCTCTGAAATCACTGACGTAAATATTACATGCGTAAATCGAGATTAGAAAGTAATTAGAAATAACATTGAAATGTAGGAATGTGGAATTCACAAACTCTAACACAACGGTATAAGATTTAATTTTAAATATGTATGATAAAGCATTTTGACAAGTGATTCAACGGCGAAGCGCAAAGTTTACTCACAAGACATTAGTATCATATTATTTAAACAAGGATAAAGTTTCGTATTTGTAAAATGTTACACGTCTAGTTGATAACAATGATAATATTGCTGAGATGTTTGGTCTGGATATTGTTTTCGTACATTTGTAAGAGAAAGACGAATACGTGTAACAAAAGTTACTGAATACGGAACAAATTGGTCTTGAAGAAAATGTTGTCAACGGAATTGGAACAATGGACGTTGAATTTCTGAAGCACAAATTTGAAGACGGACACGATGGGGTCATCACCAACTCAAGTAAGATCTGAAGATTTAAATTCAATTTGAAATGCTATAAACTTTGTTACATTAGTGTTTCCGGCGAACACCTTTGAGAAAAGTTTTGTCAAAAGCTCAAGTTTATATTTAATTCGATGTTAATTCTCAATGGGCTTATTAAACTAGTTAAATGTTTTAAAATACATTAATATCTTTAGTGCGCCTACTTACTTTAATAACATTACCATCATCACCTATATTTAGTACCATTACATTATAGATATCCGATATTCGTTTTTATAGTAATTTCATTTACAAAAGTAATAAAACATTAAAATATCTCATAAACTGGCATCATTGTATAACTTTAAAGATTTAAGAAATAGTTCTTCGCATCATTATAGTTTATGAGACTTCACATGGCTTCATTCAATTTCAAGGCGGCGAAGTATCTTTTCTGGTCTATGATATGCATGTGCAATTGTGCATGTTTCATGTATTATATCATTTTTAATGCGTTAACAAGTAGTGGTTTGTGGTATATATATATGTATATTGTATCTTTTACGGTGTACAACTATCCCGATCCACGGGAACACTGCCGACAAACTGTTACACAGTTTGGCAGACTAATAATGTATGTGTGAATGTACCTTATGAGAGAAAATAAATAATAAAAAAAAACATACCTTTTAGGATGGAGATCAAGTTTCAGTCAAGCAAGAGATATTTAACTGTGCTATTTAATTATATTATTTAACATATTTACAGAATTCAAAATTGGCGTACGCCATCTGCAAATCGTGTACATGTTGGTGTGCACAGCCGTGATGGGGGCAATGAGGGGCAGCAGTGCTGTCGCAATTCTCGCCATGGCCGACACTTCACGTCAAAACGATACTTATATACAGGTAAATCTTCAATGAGTATCAGATAATTGATATGAGGATAAAATATCAGTATCATATGAACAAAGATTTCAGTATGTTTTTTGATTCCATCTACTTCAATTGTTCTGTTGTACACATTGTTAAATTCGTTATTTTCATAATATAAAATATTAATATATTTTTTATTTAATATTAATGAAACATTTAAAATGTTTCGAATACTATTTGATTTTATTAACATTAATTTTCATTAAATACAGCTTTACAAACACATAAATTGAGAAGCTATCAATTTATTCTTCGGCAAAAAAAGTAGAAAATATACTTAAACGAACAAACACTTCAGATTGATTGGTATTGAGTAAATTATTTACTTAAATTTATTTACTTACAAACAAGATGATAGCATCTCGCTGACCTTGGCGAGTCTTGAAATGAATACAATAGAAATACTTAGTTGATTTCATGTATAACTCGTTTCAGTTTAATCGAAAAAATAAGTTTTTATTCGAACATGTAATAAAATATTCGAGGTACGTAGAGAATTAAAACAATCTAAAGTATATTTGAAACAATATTTCTTAATATTTTTCATCATTTGTTTGCAAGCTTCTATGCTTTTGTGTATTTTATTACACATTTGTAATTCATATGTTGCGGCTAAACCGTAAGATTCTAAAATTTTATTCTGCAATGACTTAAGATTTTCCCCAGTAAGTAAGCCCTATCAAATATGTTTTAAATGTACTTGCAACACAAAATTTCAACAAGAACAAGTAAGATATAATCAGTAAGACTGTTAGGCCGTTCACAAATTATATACATTCATACATTATCCTTAGAGTATTAATGTAGTTTACTAAAAAAAATATTTGGCTTATAAATTTACTCTTTATATAATCTTTCTTCTAGATTCACGACTGGAATGGCAAGGTTCGTGGTTCAATTCTATCGGCATTTCTTTTTGGATATGCTCTAGTTTTGGTCCCAGCAGAGGTGTATTTGAAGAAGCTAGGAGACAAGTCGATACTGACTGCAGTGCTTTTGATCAATGGAGGACTATGTGCTACCATGCCTACTCTGGTTAACAAAGTAAGCATTTTGTTTATAGAATATATATTTTCAATTCTTTTATAGAACTGCCCACGTACGTACTAAGTTAAGACACGTCGTAAAATATTTCGCTTCAAGCACGCCCCACAGATTTAACCTAATACAGCAGCGTTTAACTCTGCTGTTATTTTGTAGAAATAAGTGTGGTGGTGGTGCAGAGTAGAATTTAAATGTTGGCGTATCATACGAAAAGTTTATTGTTGCTTGAATATTGTGCTCTAGCGAGTGAGCCGATCTCAATTCTTACCATAAATTAAAACGTTTTTTATACTCAAGTTTCATGAAAGAATCTCCTATTCATATGTATCGAATTGCTATTGTAAACATTACAAGGTAATCTTGCTTAAACCCAACGTAAAAAAATGAATTAGAAAAAAATATTTGTCTTTCTTTGTAAGTTGCAAAATGGTCTTTCAATTTAAACCTATAGTAATTATTGAAAATAGTTTATAACGGCTCAAATTAAAATGTACGAGGAACAATATTTCTACAATATAAGTAAGCTACATGTTTTCAAACTTCCAGGGTGGTTGGTTTGCTGTTTTTAATGCCCAGTTCCTGATGGGGATGACTCAAGCGTGCGTGACTCCCGTCAACCAGATGCTCCTAGCGAAATGGTTACCGCCTATCGAGAGGAACATTCTTAGCTATTTTGTTCATGGAGGTATAAACATAGAACAATGAACATATAACATCTCTACTTACTTTACATTTTTGTATATTGATAGATTTGATTTGTTCTTAGTGGAAGTCGACGATTCCAGATTTAAAGCGGCTATATTATGTGAAAAAGTTGTTGAGTAACGATCTGTGCAAATAAGCATGATAAACGTAGCCACTTATTATGAAATTATTATACGCACATTTCAATTATTTCATTTAAACTCGGAAGTGATTTCTGTTAACTTATAATTTAATTCAGTGGTCACTTAAATATCAAAGATTATATTTTAGCAAAAATATTTTGAGGGTATATTTAAAAAAGTACTTCAACAGTTTTATAAATTTTTCAGGCATGTTTCTAGGCACGATAATCGCTTTGCCGATATCGGGCATGATCTCAGAGGCGAAACTCGGTTGGGAGCTGATCTTCTACTCCCAAGCAATGATGACGCTATCATTTGCGATAGTGTGGGCGCTCCTCACAGCAAGCTCTCCTGATCAGCATCATGCTGTTGGAGATAAGGAGAAAGAGTTTATCAACGAAGCTTTGTCTAGCTGTCGGAAGGTATATGATTTTTTTTAGCATATTGTAACGAAAACATTAAAAAATCTTTAAGTGGGGAAACTGAAAAATCTCCCATGGAGTTAACAAGTCTTAAGTATCAATAGAAAATATAACATATTCATTTTCAAAAACCGCCACACGCCCAGAAAAGTTTGTCGGACTATAAATTGTAAGAATAAAATATACAGGAATTACTTTTTAGGCAATTCTAAAAAAATACACACAAAAAAAAGTTATGTTTGTCATTATGAAATTAATTTAAATTTAATTTAATACATTTCATATACATAAAAAAATGGAATATATTAAATTAATAAGTTTTATTTCGTTGAAAGAATCATAATTCTTAAAGCAATGAAAGAAAATTGTTACATATAATATTTATTGTTATTATTATTTCTAATGATTTTAGAAATGTTTACGAAAACCGTGGCGACGGATCATCAAATCTCCACAGTTTTGGGGAGTAGCGTGCGCACACGCAGCGAGCAACGCGTTATTTGTGTTCTATTTGGTAGAAGCACCTGAGTATTTAATCACGAAAGGACTTACTTTAAAAGAGGTAAGCTCGATTAACTGATAATAACATATTAATTTAAGGTTAGTGTAAACATTGATTACAATTATGTTTACCTAGTAATAAAATGAATCACCTGGGAATATTGAATTTGCCGTACCACAACATTCAAAACAAAATCATAGAAGTATCGGGTGATGTTAATGCTATCGTAAGTGAATATTACCGACAGCGAATTGATATATATTTAAGATTGAAATAGCAATCAAGCATGATCTTCACCTGATGGGAAGGAGTCACTGCTGCTCATAGATATTTGTAGCAGACTCCATATGAAACAGGCACTGTACCTGATTTCAGGTGGGTTACTACTCCTAAAAACTAAGATGTTTGCCTCATTTAGTTAGTCAGTCGTCATCTATAACTTGTCACCAAAACATAAGAACTGCAATTGGTGTGGTAGTGGTTCCTCCCCAATAGAACCGTACTGATCACCTTCAAAATAACGTATGTTTCAGAGCACGTGGCAATGTATGTTCCCGTTCATAGCGATGTGGCTGGTGTACTTTGCGACCGCACCTGCTATTGACTGGATTTGTAAAATTGGCTTCGTGGAATTCATTTTTGATTTGAGATATTATAGAAAAGTTATCAATACATTAGGTAACAACTTTATATAATTAAATACGATAACACTAAGGGTTGGTTGCATCGCAGACCCAGTTAAAATTGTTTAAATTTAACAGTAACTTTGACGATAACGATAGAATGTAACTGTAATTGTTGTGTTGCACCAATGTTATTTACAGTCAACTTTAAAGTTAACAGAATAGCCCATGTAAGACGGTATTCTTGCCAAAATTTTCATAGGGTTATTTTTTTTTTTGTGGTGGCAATATTATTATTCAAATGTTACTTTATTACTGTTACTAATACTTTCAGTCGAAGCATGGTCGTTATGGAACTTTACAGAAACAATAACTTTAGTGGACCGAAATTGAGCAGTTAATGTTAGTTATGATGCACTTCAATCGTGAACCTCTTGAATTACTTTACCTACGGTAATTTGACAGCTGATTAAGCTTTTGTTAACTTTAAAGTTACATGGTGCCACCCACCCATATTAATACACATTAATAATTGCCTGTCATAGGACGAATAATTCGTTTTCCTTGAATCTAGATTCTAGACAATTCTTGAGCTTTGGGTAATTAATTTGAATGTGTAGGTGCCTAATAAAACAACACGGATAATTAATTAATTCCAGGTGCTTTAACAGCGGCAATAGGATTAACGGTTCTACCCAATTTAGTGTGGAATTGGAATCACTTGACCGTTCTCGTACTGATAGGCTCACTTGGGGTGCTGGGAATACAATTTTCGGGATTTCTTGTAAGTATGAATACGTGTATACCTTATAAATTTTCATACACAGTTTAAGATAATCAGTTGATTTCACTTTTGTATAATTTCGCCGCTGTCGCTTTATATATTCATAACCCCTAAAAAAATCACTGTTTGGGTATGCCATTGATGCACACAACAAACGCAAAAACACTTAGAACAGAAATCACATTTCCTACTAATCAGTCGTCGTTCTCCAAATTTTTTTTACATCAACTTAAATCGTAAAATTTAGACAAAGGTTGACAAGATTCCCCAAAGTTTTTTTTTATTAATTGTAATCGTAAAATGTTGATAAATCGTATTTTTTATATTTAGGAGAATATTCGAGAGATGACACAAAACTACTCAGGGTCGCTGTTGATGATGACTAGTTGCGTTGCAAGTTTTGTTGGAGCAACAGTCCCCATTATTTGTGGTATCATAATCGGAGATGCGGTAAATATAATATTTTTGAATTGACTTTTAATGGTTAGAAGATGCACATAGATGGAAGTTATATTGACGAGGTCATCCACAAATGTACTAAGAACTAAGAACTAAATGGGAACGCCTTATGTAATTAATATGTGCCCGAAATTAAACTTCAAACTTTTTAAAAATAATCAAGCTTACCTACACGGACTACCTAATAGAAAGCTACCGTCATCCATGTATATTTGCAAGATCAGAGAAGCTACAGCTACTACAAAAATCCAAATAATTTTGTTTTGTTTTGGCCTGTTCATCGCCATTTTTGGAGGAGAGCTATTTAAGTACCTTCGTCATCAATTCGTCATCGTCGTCATCAACCCATTATTGTCCCACTGCTGGGCACAGGTCTCCTCTCAGAATGAGAAGGATTTAGTACCTTAAAGAACCCCATGTCATAGCGCTCCGGGAATACTTTAGTTGGAAGTTTTAGACAGTAGCGCATAACATTGGTATGAAGGCCTAACAGCCTTTAAATGGAATTTTATGATTTAATTTCAGGCTGATCCCAGTCGCTGGAAAATTATCTTTTACATTTTGGGTGGATTTTACCTCCTTTGCAACATTATCTACATTATTTTTGGAAACAGCGACAGGCAGGCGTGGGACGGTACACCGAGAAACAAATTTGGATATAATAACGGTAGGAATTATATTATCAATAACTTTTCCCCATCTTACCCCTCTCATAATTAATGTATCCTACTTTTCCTACCAAAGATCGAAATTTAATAACGTCTAGTAAAGAAGATGTGAGATGTGAAGAAATATTTCAAATGTCGATCTTTGGTAAGCAAAACGTTGGATAGATTGATTATGAATAACGGGCGTAAGAAACGCTTACGTTCAACGGTCAATAAATAGATGGGTTAAAATGTCCTTTTATTTTTTAATTAACAATGAATTTTAAATATTTTTTTACAATTTGTTACAGACTTCATTCAAATGGAGTTAGAAGACCGATTTGATTACGACGGCGAAACGAAATTAATGACGACAAAGATAGACAGGGAGACTGCGATTTAGATATCAAATTTATAATAAATGATTTATTATAAATAACATGCTTAAATTTCAAATGTATTTACTATAACAAATACAATGGCCCCTTAAACCTTGCTTTTCCTTATATAAGTGTCACTTGAAGCATGCATAAGCATGCACCTCGGAGAATCACAGACTAATCTTTTTTTACTTGCAAGTAAATCCCGCAATATGAATACGTCTTACACGTATATGATGTATATTTTATTGAAGCTAAATCTAATATCTTCGCCTGAAAAGTTAAGGGGAAAAATTCCGAGAAAATCCTTTGCTTTAAATTAAACAAGTAAATACGAGCCGGGTATGAAATTTTGGAACACTCATCATACTTTCAGCAGATGATGGAGGAATGTGTTATTACAGGATCGTGTATCCTCGGAGTAGGCGCAATAAAACATATAGGGAACGCGTACACTAAGCGCTTTTTGAATCGACAGTGGTTCTTTAACATGTTTTTCAGTTTCCTTAATCACGGGGGGAAATAAATACATATGTTTGTGTGGAGAGACCTGTTGGCTAGGTGATCAGTCTCCGTTCGGAGCTTGTGTATGTTATGTATATGTAATGTACATAGAAGAGACTTGTTTTTTCTGTTCCATGGTAACGTAATTCAGAAACATGTGGCTCCATCTTTTGACGAATTGCGGGATATCGCCGCTCATGTACTTGACAGTTGAACTTTTGTCAGCGTATTTGTAACAAAGCATGATAAAAGGCAAACCCTACAACGGCTTCACAAACAGATACTTTAATGGTATGATATGTAGAGCTTTCAGCGCAATGTGCGCTTTGCTTTACAAGAAATCAACGTACGCTGACAAAACTCATTACGTGTATTTCTTTTCCACCAGAATCTGGAAATTATTATTACATGGATGTATGTTGATGCTTGAAAGTATTGTTTTGAGAGCTATTCAGTTTTTATGAGTTTCGGTTTAAGTCCGTAGCAACTGAGGATATATTACAATATTTATTAGGTTACGATTCATGTTAGTGATTACATTTTATTGTGCAATATTTGACGGTTATAGATTAAAAAAGCACAAAACCAAAAAAATAAAACAATTTCAGATTTCTCTCAAACAATATTTTTTATTTAAAAGCGTATTAATATTTCATGGCCAAAAAACTAAGCCACAGATTAAGACATAACATTCCAAATCTTACTAAGTTACACTATAAATGAGATTTTATTGAATCTGAAAGTTATATTTCGGTTACTAAAAGATATAAAACGTCCAGTACCTTTCCATTAGAATAACATTCCGTTGGTAAACATTTATTATGTGATAACAAGTACTTGCGAGCAGATATACTATTTCGTCTGATTTTAAAGTTTTATGAAAGAGAAAAGCAGAAAAGAAGTTTTTGAAGAAAAAAACGCATTGGAAAAAGACAAATAAAGAAAAAAAAGTGCCGACAGATGGAAATGTCTTTTGTTGTTGTTTTTTCGTTTTTGTATACTGTAAGCATACAAAAACGAAAAAAAATATTGTATTACCACAAAATAATAAGAGTCACACTTAATCTTTGATTGCTCGAACATAATATAGATCTATAACCATCTCGTATATCGTATAAATTTGTTTATAGATAGAAACAGGAAAAAGGAAGGAAATCATAATAATATTGCATAAAAATAAATAACAGGAAAATCAATCAATAATAACAAATATTTATAAACCAATGATAACTAAGATAGTAAAATTAAAATCATACAGACAAACATGGAGTGAGAACTACAAAATAGGACTAGAGCCTAAGGTGATACAGCATAATACTAAGTCAATAATGCGGTGCGCTACCATATCTATCAAAGTAGTCGTAATTTGTACAGTTAGTTTAGTTAATTGTAGCAATCATGGCAACAGAGAAGGTTGTATATGAGAGTGTACCGAAAACTGAATTAAATGGGGGTGAGTTTACTTTCATCCGTTATCTAATATCGTTAATACTAAAGAAAACTACTATTTAGAATTCAAAGAAGTACTAGAATAGACAGAGAGAAAAGATAATTTTAAGAAAAAGAAGAAGAGACCAGAAGATGTAGTAACGTTCAAGTTGTAACTTCGGGTATAGATATTCATCTAAGCTTTCGTCAGTCTGTTTTCAATAACACTTCTCAAACAAAAAACCCAACGTAGATACCTATCTCATGGCAGTAATAACCACAGCCATGTCATTAACAAACTAGTGCCGATACAATTTATTTTGTGAGAATTTCATTATTTTCAATTGTAGCTTTTTATGTAAATGATCACCTAATTGTATTTCTTCTTTATATTAGTTATTGAGTTCCAATATAAGTATTAAGTGATGAATTGGTAAGGCATTTCATCAAACTTCGAAAGTAAACTTAAAAGTTTAGAAACACGATAGTACGGTTTTACTTTTTATTTTTAGCTTTTGCTCAACAAAGATAAGCATTCGGACCCAATACAAAAATCCAAATAATTTTGTTTTGTTTTGGCCAGCCTGTTTGGCCACAATTATGACATACTCGTAGTATTTTGAAATATATTGTGCCAAATGTTACTTACATGAGTATTATCACAAATTAGTCATTCTTTATGTTAAGCTCGTGTGTCTATCTACAGCATACTGTACACCTTACGCAACAATACCTAAAAAAGATCTTTCGTTTGGTGCCTCACCTTTGTCTGAAACAATGCACTCGCTATTATTTTGTGAGGTATCTTATCATTAATTTATTACTTGCGTCAGAACTGCCATCGCATGTGAATAAATTGTATGTCAAGGAATTGCGATAAACTACAATATTTGATTATTTCTCACTGTAGATCTACACATTATGCAAATATACGCTATTAGGTACACACTATATTTTTGGCATATACATATTTGGCATATTTCATTCTCTACGCATAAAATACGTATTACGTGTATTTTTTATTTACATTATAAACTCAATAGGAAACTAGGGAATCTGTGATCATTAACTATCATGACGAGTTTCACAATATGGTCCAAAGGAAAATAACTCCACCTCGGGGGGATCACGACATTAGATATTCCTACCTGAGGACGGCCACAGTTGCGCCGCTACCCCTGAGGACTAAGCTGGAACGCCTCGGAAAAGTCTGTTCCCTTACCACACCCTTCAAACTGGAACACAGCAGCGCCTAACACTGCTGTTATTAGGTAGAAATAGGTGTGGCGGTGGCGCCGCCGGAGTCGAACCACAAAGGGTTCTACCACCTTAAATATTTATTATAGTGTTATATGTTATATAGCGATGAAGTATCAAAAATGTTTTTCGTATGTTTTTAAATAAAAATAGGTATTATTATCTAAAATATGCGCTTCAAACAACTAGTTATCTGTGCAGTTTTCATTAATTTAATTGTTTATGCATTTTTACTCGCGTGTGACGAAAAATTCCATACGAATTTGTTACACACGGACCGAGCCGAACAAATATAATAAGGTCGTTTGTCCACCGTACCGTCACCGAGCCGATACCGAGAACGAGAAAATTTTGGGGCCGATTTTAATATGTCTTGATGGCGATAGTTTGTCCACCACGACCGATATTGGCGGTTTATTTTGTTCCAGCTATCACGCGTGTGACGGCAGTGTATGGACAAGTTCTAATGTGTTTTATATTGCCGGCACATCGGTCCGTCAAAATCTCGGTGCCGATCTAGCGGTCACGCCGATCTACTCGAAATATCGGCGGCCGGGATGACGGTGCTCAGGTGACGGACGTGCGGTGGAGAAGCGACTATAATAAATATATGTACGCTACTTTGGCGCCGTCCTTAATTATCGGTATCGGCTCGGTGACGGTGGCGGTGGACAAACAGAATAAAAGGTTTGATTTCGCGCTCGACGTTCCCGACCAAACACCCAGGTGTTTGTGTATTACGAGTATGTATATTTAATGGTACATTGTTAATTGACTCATTTTTTTACCAGGCGGACCAAAAGTTGAATCCCCAAAGGGCATTGGAGTTCGCCACATACAAGCTTTTCTGCTATTCGTTAGCTTATCTATAGGATACTCCATGCGCGCTCAGCTCAGCGTCACCTTGGTGTCCATGACAGGTGACGACATGCCACGTCACCATAGTATTCAATGTCACACACTGAAAAACTACAGCACCAGCGAATCAGTAAGACTGTTCAACGAAGACTTCTCTTCTAATAACTTAAATCATACTAAACTGGAATGTCAAGAAGTTGCAGCCAACTTAAGCAAATGGAATGTATATCGCGTGAGTATGAGAAAACAAAACGTGTTGGTGTATTTTTCTTAAATATATTATCAATTACAAAATATGATATAAATTTAATTTAAATATTGACATGTAACATAATCCGTTTACCTGACCGTTAACCGCGGGGGCGGCTAACTACACAGTTATCTGTTGTTTCGGTTTAAATACGCAACCGCTTGTGTATATATTTAACTGTCACAAAATGAAAAATAGGTGCTAGTTGCGTAGTGAGCCGGTCACCGATATTGCGTAGAAATGGTAAATAAGATTAAATATCATAAATTAAGTCAATAATGATAAAAATTCAAATTACTCGTAGATTCCTTTTACTGGAGAAACGTTTTAGATAGAAATACCGATTTACTTACTTTTTATAACATCAATTCAACAGACATACGAATGGAAGAAGTCGACGCAAGAAATGATTTTGTTCTCGTTCTTCGTGGGGTACACCAGCATGATGATGCCGATGGGGTTGCTGGCGCAGAGGCTGGGCGGGAAGGTGCCGGTCATGATCGCATTGGCCGCTAATGGAGTGCTCTCGATTGTATCACCCTGGCTACCAATATGGGTACGTAACTGATGTGTCATGAGGATATATAATTATTGATACACGGTGGAACTATAGATACACGGTGTTTAGAACCCATAAACAGTTGACATCAACCTGTGAACATCTGTAACCAGCGATAAAACCGTAGAATAGGACCTTATTGTCAATAATAAATGCAACGTTACCTCCTAGGGCTGAACTAAACTAACCTGGTATGTTAATTTATTCCTGATTCAAATTACTGTTCTGATTTGAGGAGCCATCTGAATAGTGCACTTCATAATTTCACTAACTCTAAGAGGGATACTTAGACATGGCATAATAGCAGACAATTTTTATTAAGTCTACTCATCCCAAATTTAAGTTTGCGCATCTCTAACTTGAGACATCCTTTTTCCCCATTAATCTCTTCTTTTGTCATAGTGGGGCTGGCAAGCTTTCTGTGTCTGCAGACTGCTCCAAGGCATGACACAAGCTGCTTTCTACCCCAGCATCCACACCATGCTGGCCAGGTGGTCGCCACTCTGCGAGCGAGGAAGACTTAGCAGTTATATTTATACGGGTAAGCAAATTCTATGAAATGTTATAGTGGTAACGTTGTCTGTCGCATTAAGTGATAATATGAACCGTCAGTCCTCTGGGTAGCGGCTTGTGTTAAATTTTAGATCAACAATATAAAATTATTCATCGATATTGTTGAAATCCAATATCAATTAAAAATCAACCAATAGCATGATTCGCTCTTTTTACAAAAACAAAGTACAAAAACACGAAATACACTGACCATATTCTGTTGAGAATAGCAAAATATTAATTTTTAATTAGACAAACTTTCATAGTTCATGCAAATGTTATCTTAATTTATATGAAATCGAGCAGCGACTTGTGACTTGCTGCGGTTTAAAGGATGTTGCAAAGCCAAATCTGAGAGTTTACAACTTAATCCTTGAGTGTAGCCATAAATCTTTATTACCTTAGACTGCTCAGACTTCAGGCTAACGTTTGAGTTGTATTATTTTAAAGAACTGACTTCACAAGTGCAGTGAAAGGGCAATGTTTGCTTTTACACAAAGCAAAGAAACTAGTAATCTCTACTTGCAAGTACATGCTATTCTATAAACTTTTAACTTTGTAGCATAAAAGCATAAAAGGCTATCTTAAAGAAATACCGTAGATGCTCGTAGCTTCTCCAAGATTTCCTAGATACACTTACGTTTGTTTGTGTAAAGAGAGAGAACTTTAGAAATTCTGTTGCATACGTATTATACGTTACATAATATACTTAGCGTTCTATAAAAAAAACAAATAAATATATTGACTGAATTATTACCAATGAATCAATTTCAATGAAATCTGAATTATTTAGATCATACAATATTTTTTTCTTTGTGTTAAATTTTTGGATTCCCCAGGAAGACAAAATTGCAAAAAGTTATGTAAAGTATTGAAAAAGGAATAGATCGTTGTGTAAATTGACGTTACATTGTTTATAAGTAGAATAAAGAATATCGCCTTTCCCAGACTTTCGATCTTCATCTCCCAGAGGATTGTCAGCTTCCCTTCCGTAGCTTCCTTTCAATTTCTTGAAATATGTATAAAATATCCACATTTTTGTTTTTATTTATTATACTCGCTACCTGGTAATACAATTTCAATGTTATGATAAAATAATATCGTATTTTAGTCTGTTTTTTATTATGAAATCACAGACAAATTCTAGTAATTACCTAGTAAACATTAAGATTTTCCCAAGCCACTAATTGTTATTTGAAGAATTAACCTAGCACTATAGGTAATATCACTAAATACGGCATTGGAATAGTTCCTTATTAGTTAAGCAATAGTTAGTTTCGAATCTTACGATTGTTACGTGCTCCTTGTAACTTTTGAAGTTCTACACGTTATCCGGTTTAGTTCTAATATCGGATACTTGATAATCGATATTATTGAACTATGCTTTTAGCCACATATTTTATACATCTATAAAAAATATTACACATAGTAATCAGCCATGTGAACTAGAACATGGCTACTACTCAATATTCGACAATTTAAACAAATTACCAATTAAATTTCATTTTTGATGATGAGCGTTTAATAAAACGTTCAATACAAAATTGTTAGATATTGTTACTATTTTTTTATAAAATGGCGAAACAGGTGAGGGATCGCAGCATCGCCGCGGTACAATTACAAAGAATTCATATTTGCAAGATATCGCGCCACAGGCTTACTGATTAATTCTTATCTCAGAAATATAATATGAAAATATAAGTTTAAAACTCATGTTTGGTTCTTACACTTCTGTTTCATCGGATCCGGATTTGGTTTCCAATCCGATACGGTTTAGCATCTGATAGCAATATCGGTTTGTTTCGTTGAATATTCAAGAACATTGGGGTTGTTATGTAAGAACATTAAATTAGTAAATTAAATTGAACTTAACTCTGTTCTATGACAATACTTACATCCAGGAAGCTTAAACTCAAAAGCACAGAGCAACTTGTACTGAGCTTTAAGCTGAACAAAACTTTCGCGTTCTACCAGGCTTTCGTATTCCATTGGCTTCCTACTCAGAAATAGATAACTAAAATGTATTTTAATACTAAATGTTTAAAGTGAAGATAGTGCTTTAATAGCATTTGTGATATTTGTCTTTGTTTTCAAGTTTTATAAATTCAATATATTTAACGTGAATAACGTAATCATTCAATCTGCTTATTTTAATGGGACTTTTATTGGTTCAGACGATCAGTATGCGATTTTTTTACACAGACACAGAAGTAAATTAAAGCATTATTATACTTAAAGTAAATAAAATGCTGCTAATATAAAGTTGACTTAGACTTAACAAGTCTAAGTCAACTTTATTTATTGGTTTAGGTACATAAATATTCCTTCATAGGATACCAAACACGTGTTAAAAGCACGCCAATATATATAATATATATTTATCTACACTTTACTTACCACACTTACATCATCACATCCATGTACGTCTTTTTCACAGGTTCTCAGTTTGGCACTATATTAGCATTTCAACTTGCTGGCCTCTTCGCGGGCAGTCCTGTCTTCAGATGGCCAGCTACCTTCTGGTCTTTGGGCATCGCGAGCCTGGTCTGCTTCTGTCTCCTGAGCTGGCTAGGTGCAGCGTCTCCTCACGAGCATCCGAGCATCAGCGCCGAGGAATTTGCCTTTATCACCAAAGATGGCAGCGTTGATTTGGTTCCCAAAGTGCGTTGTACATTATTTACTTGTTGGTTTCGGACCTAATATCTATGGTTCTTATTAGTGATCGAAGTATATATGTGAAATTGAGAAACTCATTCTCTTCATTTGTTTTATCTACTTTTTCATTGTTGATTTCTATTTGGACTTTTTGATAGCTAGTTCATTTCAATTTATTTGAATTATTAAAAATATTTCTTCCAATTGCTAACCTTTAATTGTTTATTTTAATGTAATTAGGGTTTACAACTTCATTTCTATATTTTCTTATTGTAATGATCAACAGAAACGCAAGACACCCTGGAAACACATTCTGACATCTCATGCAGTTTGGGGGCTGGTGACGGCTCAGATCGGCAGCAACATTGGTTACTTGCTGGTTTTGACCCAAATACCTTTATATATGAATAAAGTATTGGGTCTGGATATTAAAAGGGTAAGCTTGTGTTTCAAAAAATCTCCAAGCACCATTAAAAGTAAACTACTTGACATCGATCATTTCTAGAAATGTTTAAGTTGTTGCTAAGATTACTTCGAGTAATACTTAAAATGACGCTTATGATCTTATACACAAATTATGCAGAGCTAGATATAACACTGCAGGCTTATCACATACATCTATTTCTTTCAGAACGGCCTGTACTCATCACTACCGTACATAGCAATGTATTTAACTGCCCTGCTCTTTGGTTTCTTGTCTGACCTTGCGGCGAACAAAAACCTTATGTCCGTGGTTAATATCAGGAGAACTGCTAATACTATTGGTAAGTAGTTTAAAGAAAAACGCTTTCTACACTCACAGCGCCACACTAGGATTCCCTGTCTCATGGGTGCCATGGACACACACAGAGACAAATACACAAACACCCAAACCCAGAAACAGAAATCTAAATTCATCATTTAGATATCTGTCTGGCCGGGGATGGACGCCGGGACCATGTGCGCGCGAGACCGATGTGGTGACCGATATGTTGAAATATAAGTAAGTATTTTCAGAATGCTATCTATGGTTATTTGAATTATTTTGAAAGTTTAAGTTATGGAAATTATTTTGAAAATCGGTAAATTGCTTTTGACAAGGCGCTCACAAAATGATAAAAGGCGTCACCAGGCGTGACATAGGCAATCTACTTTTAAACCAATCAAATTTGGGTTCTTACGTAAAAAATTCTATTGTACATTATAACACAAAAGAGGAACTAAAGTTGAATTTCATTATAATTATTGTTATGTGTACGTAAGATTTTTATTTCGTATGTTTCTTAATATTTTGTCGCGTTTTCCATTCCAGGTCTAGTTGTATCAGGGCTGATCTTCTTGGCGTTCAGTTATATAACCGATACGACTCTCGCTGTGATCACGCTGATAGCATCTCTGGGGACACATTCTGGTGTACATGTTGGATTTCATGTAAGTTACGTAAATATATATTTTCTTTCTCAAGTTGGTGCAAGGTGATTTAGATTTTATTTTAGTAGTAATACACTATCATGCAGTCAATCGGTGTCGATTACGATGATCTGTACTTACTACCTTATGACAAAAATAACAACGTTACGATGCCACGACGCACCGTGATTCGTTTGTACGGTACAGTTTACGGTGCTGTAGACTTCCCCGCCACGGCGAATAACGCATCTCATTAAATAACATCGCACCGCACGCACCTTACACCATTACGACCTTAAACTATTACGAACTTATTCTACACTTCTGTTAATAGCAAAGATTAGAAAAATTAGTCGGACTAATATAGTTCGATTGAAAATGCGATCAATCTATACTTCTATACTAATGTTATAAAGAGATAAAGTTTGTAACTTTGTTTGTTTGTGAGGGCTAATCTTCGGAAATACTACTACACTATTCAATACTGCTATAGGCGTTTTTTTATGATTGAACAAAAAGCGGGCGAAGCCGCGGGGGTACTGCTAGTCATCAATAAATTAAACAAAGACAAAATTCGTTCCAGATCAACCAAATAGACTTAGCACCGAACTTCGCGGGTCCGATTATGGCGATGGGCAACATGTTGGGCAACATGTCCGGCCTGTCTGTGCCGTTCCTCGTCACCAGCATTGTTAGAAATGATGTGGTAGGTATCTATGTATTTTGTGACAAATATTGCACATTGTAACGCACTACAAAATAGGGCCTCTCCAGAATAGTCCCTCGGCGGCATATCGTGTGAACATACGGGTGCCGAAAGGCCGCTAATACCCCTTTTGACCATAGGCACCTCTGATAGGTCATTTTATAATGTTCTACTTTAATATCCTGCTTTTTCTAGTAATTTTTGTTTTGTTTTCTTATTTTAGCGTTTTTTTTTACGTTTTATCAACTTTCGAAGGAAGATTATATAATTTATGTTTTTAAAATGAGCCTAAATCAATTTTGACACAACCTATTTAGAGTTTTGCCTGTATAATTTGTGTTAATTTCCCTATTTAAAGAAAAAATCAAATATATATTTTTTTACATTACAGGGAAACCAAAGCAGGTGGCAAATCGTGTTCCTCGTAATAGCTGTGATACAAATTATCACAAACACAGTATTTGTTATCTTCGCCAAGGGCACAGTACGGGACTGGAACTTCTATGGAGAAGAAGAGAAAGGTTAGTTGATGGAAAAATATTTATTTAATATTTGATCTATCACTGATGTAATATATTCCGAATCGAAAAAAAATAAATTTAGCATTAATAGATGTATTGATAAAAGTAACTAAAGGTACTCTTCCAATGACGTCTTTTTAAAATTATCCTAGTTTGAAACATTTTAATGTTAAGTATATTACAAAGTCTTTTTGTTGCAGATGGCCAAAAAGAAGAAGTTTGTGTTATTAAAGGAGACACCGTGGTTATTATGAAATCTGAAGAATTGAAATTAGAGAAGATATGATTTCAAGAAATTTAAATCATCATAAAACAATTCTTTATGAAAAAAATATCTTGATCAAAAAGCAAAACCCAAAAGAATATTTTTTTTTTGAGTAATCTACCGTCACTCGGAAGGTGTTTCGTTATGAAGAAGAAGCGTCGAAAGAAATTCCATAACACATATGTTTTAAAAAATATGGCCATAGACTATCTATATATATTAATGGTGAACTGATATATTAATATTTTAAAATATTACTTTCACAAAATAATTATGTTAATGTTAATTAATTAAACGTTAATTTTTTATAATTAAATAGTGGTGACCCGAAATTCAAAGTAAACTGAAAATAGTGGAGGACCAACACATAACAGCCTTCATAAAGGTAATGAAAAGGATAATGAGTCCTTTGTACTCTGTTCTACGTGCATAATGAATATAACGGCTTGTTTGCTAAAGAAAATTGGTGTTTGGCTGCCTGTGATGATGTCACCTGAGCTAATACTTTTATTCACATTGTCATCAATTCATTACTATCTCACTGCTGGGCAGGGACCTCGTCTCCAAATAAGAGGGATTGATGCCATAGTTTGGTAGAGGGAATTTGTGAACTTCACATAGATAACTTTTTTAAAAACTCTCTCTGGAGTAGGTTTCCTCGTGATTTCCTTAACCATTATAGCAAGTTATAATAAATTTCTAATACGACCATAATTTCAAACAATTAAAGGTTTGGGATTCGAACTTTTTGAAGGTGGTAGAACCCTTTGTAGTTCAACTCCGTCGGCACCACCGCCACATCTATTTCTGCCTGTTGTAGTGTCAAGCGCTGTTGTGTTCTGGTTTGAGGGGTGTGGTAAGGGAGACATACTTTTCCGAGGCGTTCCAGCTTAGTCCTCAGGGGTAGCGGCGCATCTGTGGTCGACCTCAGGTAGGAATATCTAATTCTATCTGGGCTTGATTGCATATGTCCATGGGCGGCGGTAACAACTTACCATCAGGTGGACTGCATGCTCGTCTGCTACTCCTAGATTATATAAAAAAAACTTCGGACTTCCTAATGGAGAGGCCGAATTTCAAGCATTAGGCTTAATAGCTTATTGTGTTACGATGTAGTTTGTGCTTCCATTTATTGGCTTTAAGCTGAATCTACTTTGTTTAAAGGTTATAAGGAATTGTGTAATTATGTATAAATTTTAATTACATATTTAGTAAGTGTTACCTTAAGTTACCTATTAGTTTTAAGAAAATATTTTTATGCAATATATAAACATTGTATAAAACATCTATGAAATAAAAAATAGTTTCATAGTTTTTATGTAAAAGACTATTTTAATTGTAAAATTATGTCAGTAGTATAGAATAAGTCTTAATAAATGTTGGAAATGTTGTTTTTATTATTTTCTACTTACTTACTTATTATTTACTAATAACATAACCAGAAAAATGAAAACCAAAAAAAATGTTTAACAAAAAAATAAAACCGACTTCTATGTCACTACAAAGTAAAAAATAATTCAAATAAATGTTGGTTTAGTACATATTTCTGAAATCAGGGGTAGTGATGATGAGCTCCACCCCATAAGTCAAAGTTCTAATCATCAGACCATACCCATGTCAAGGTAAAAAAGTACCGCAATGAAATACCCTTTCATTTGAAAAAATTGAAATTGGTTAAGAAATACTCGAGTTATTCAAGTGTAAAAGAAATCTGGTGTTTCCATTTTTCCGGGAAAACTGGCGTAAATTTTCAAATTTCCTCGAAATGGGACCCCCTGTGAAACTAGCCGCATACAATGGCGGTTGAATCATGTTGATCGGTTGCGGCATCGCGAAAAAATCGCTGGACATACGTAAAAAAAATATATCCTTTGGGAAGTCGGTTAAAAATAGAATATTTTTTTAAAATGGAACGTTACTATTATAATATTGGTACGATGTATTTGTTTTGAAGCATAAAATATATACAAAAATAAATGGGTGCTTTATTTTATTTCTGTTTTAATTAATTACTAACGAGTTTGCAGACCAGTTAAATTTAAATGGCCACTGCCATCCTTGGATATAGGTAATTTACCTCAGATAACATAGACACCTACCTAAGGTAGACCACAGATGGGTTGCTACCCCTAGGACCTGGGGACTAAATTGAAACGCTTCGAATAAGCTTTTATGTCTTTCTTAACATAACCTCCAAATAAGTAGTACTCAACACTGCTTTTATAAGGCCGAATTAGGTGTGGTGGTGCCTCCGAAGTAGAATCACTTTGTGATTCTACTTCGGAGGTTTTATCACAAAATAATATTTTATGCCAGTTTTTTTTTAATGACGACAACAGTGCCAAATTTAATTGGCTATCAAGTTTTGTGGATACGACGCATGCAGATAGGCGGTTTCTCAAAATGTAGTGTAGATATTGTTTGTTTTAGGAAACAAACATAAATGTAAATGTAGCCGTGAGTCGGCAAACATGATAAAAGAATTTTATAAATTAGATAATTATGTGTCATAGCGATATGAGAAGGGCAGATGGTTCCTTATTGCGATCTTAAACTGTATAGATTTTTTGACACTTTTAGAGATTTTTATGATTTAGGCATAATAAATTTTTATTCATTAGTCAGTTTAATCAACATAAAATGTTCTCTATGTCAGACCAGTATGTTGACCGATATATCGACCGACAATACAGTTACAGATTACCTTAGCAATTAACACATTTAATCTTAATTATAAAGAAGACTTGAACCAACTTAGGTACGTATGCATTTTCGCGTCTCAAAGATCTTTTATATTGTAAACTATGAGGTTCGTAAATTATATTTTGCGTGCGTATTTTGCGTTAATTATATTTTGTCTTTCGCCTTTCTGTTCGCCTATTCGAAGTGTGAAACCCTTAAGGCTGACTCTAGTATTTTTCTGAAAACGATTGTCACATAATCTATGAGCATACATACTTACGAGTATTATAAATGTGAATGTTTAGATGTTTACCACAGGTCAATTAAATTACATACAAATGGACTAACATGGAATGGTATAGAATGGACATAGTATCCATTTACCATAGACTATATAAATATTTTATAGGAATTTGGGGAATTTGGAAATATAATAAAATAACATACAGATGAAGTTGCGAGCAAAAGCTAGTATTATTATAAATGCCTAAACAAATGTATTTTTACTACCTTCACGTGGAAAGAAAACTCCGCAAATAAATTTAGTTTAAATCATAGTCCTCGACGAAAATAACTGTGTGAGTGTCTAGAATTTGAAATGTGAGTTAAGATATCGTAATAAAAATGAAAGATACAAAGTATACAGAAGTCCCCATAAAGGAAAATAATAAAGGTAAGCCAAATGACTGTTAAACTGTAAAACTGTGTATGAATGAATTAAAATAGTGCATTGAATCACTAATTGTTCTTATTTTTTTTGCGTTTTCTTTTAATAATTTTATTATAAATATCTGTTATTGTTTTTGTCTTTTTTCTCTACTTTCTCTTTAATTTCTTGTCACTTACAAATTCATTAAGGTTTGACTGAATATGCAGTATGTAGGTATATCTGTTTTATTATTTTTGGTCCTATTCTTAATAAATAAAATTTATATATTTTTAGAGACAACTGAAGAGCCATCCGAATATGGATATGGAGTTCGTCATGTACAGTCACTATTGTTCTTCATGTGTCTAGCTTTAGGGTACATATCCCGAGCACAACTAGGCGTTACCATCGTAGCAATGACAAGTACACCGACGAATGAAACATATTTAAACGTTACTAATAACATTTTAGAAGAAGATAATAGTATAAATATATTAACACTTGTTAATAATGAAACAGTAATATTCAGTAACAACGAGGCAATAAATGAAGAAAATACAAACCGTATTGATAACGAAACTAGCGTATGGACCGTTTATAGAGTAAGTAGTGAAGGTGGTAGAACCTTTTATGGATCGACTCCGGCGGCACCACCGCCACACCTATTTCTACCTAATAACAGCAGTGTTAGGCGCTGCTGTGTTCCGGTTTGAAGGGTGTGGTAAGGGAGACATACTTTTCCGAGGCGTTCCAGCTTAGTCCTCAGGTGTAGCGGCGCATCTGTGGCCGACCTCAGGTAGGAATAGCTAATCCTATCTGGGGTTGATTACAGATGTCCATGGGCGGCAGTAGCCACTTACCATCAGGTGGACTGCATGCTCGTCTGCTCCCCTTATATTATAAAAAAAAGGAATTAAAGTGAAATTACAAATAAACATTTTGTTTAAAAAAATAAAGAGAAAGGAAAAATACCTTATCTGATAGTATAATTAGTTATATTTATTCTATAAAGGAGATTTATTACCTCCATTTGCAATACATCAACATTATCTATATTAAATCGTGTCTCGGATAGCCATTAACTTATATTAATTGACTATGGCTGCAACCTCTAAATTAGTTGTGATATAGTAATCGCCTCTTAATCCTTCTCACTCTGAGAAATGACTCGTGTTCTGAGACGTGGGTTGATAGTTATGAGGATGATCACCTATGTCGAATGGTTTTTAAAGTGTTCCTGAAATATTTGAATTAAAAATCATGATAGAATTCTCATTTATAATAAATGCATTAACGGTTTCAGACATACGACTGGCCAAAGTCTACTCAAGAGATGGTGATGGGCGCGTTCTTCATAGGTTACTTACTCATGATGTTCCCAATAGGGCTGGTATGCCAGCGGTGGGGAGGCAAGATCCCTTTGCAGATATGTCTGTTCCTTAATGGTATCATCTCCATTGGCTCACCATGGCTAACAGCGTGGGTAAGAGAATTGTTTTTTGATAGTTTGCTCTCCTTTCTGTTTAGATTTCTACTTCTAGCCATAGATAAGTATAGATATCTCACCACCTTGTAATTGAAGGAAGCCATTAAATGGCTGACACATTTTAAATGGCTGACTGCTTTCCCATTACGTCTCCGACTGTCATGGTGTAATTTACGCGGAGCAATGCCGACATGTACATTTAAGTAGTGCAAAAACAACAAGAAATCGAAGAAAAATTACGGAGAAATATCTTTTCATTCGTAATTGCTCTAAAAAGTACATTTTTTAAAATTTTCAAACACGAAAATAGACGACAGTGACAATTTCAATTGTCAAAACTGGTTAAATTTTCTTGTTTGAAGTGAGTACATAATCTTTACTAATCTATGCTTCTAACTTAATTAAATTAAGTGTCACGTGGTTAATATGTAACAAATGTAACGTGTTATTCCAGGGTGGTTGGAGGGTTCTATGTGGTTGCCGTGTCGTGCAAGGTTTGGCGCAATCTGGCTTGTATCCAAGCCTCCACACACTATTAGCAAATTGGGTTCCTATAAATGAACGTGGGCGCCTTAGCAGCTACGTATACACAGGTGCACCATGACTAGATTACAGCTTAAAAAACGATATCAATTTCAGAGGATGGTTCTCTTGTGCTTACTCTTTTAGTTTATGTTTAGTATAAGCTACACCAAGAATATTTTTATTCAAAGGCCGCCATTTAGGATATTACCTGTTTTTAATATCATAAATAATGAAATATTGGAGGTGGTAGAGCCCAGTGTGATTCTACTCCGGCGGCACCACTGCTACACCTATTTCGGTCTGATATGAATAGTGTTAAGCGCTACTGTGTTCCAATTTTAAAGGTGTAGTAAGGGATACATGCTTATCTGAGGCATTCCAGCTTAGTCCTGAGGGGTAGCGGTACATCTAAAGCCGACCCCAGGTAGGCCTCAGGTATCCCAATCTCTGGGATTGATTACACATGTCCATGTGCGGCTGGACTTCATGGACTTGGACGTAGACTTCATGCTCGTCTGCTCCTCTTATATTATTAAAAATATACTCTTATATTTTGCAATATTTTTTTTCCTATTATATTTTCAAAATTTCGAAACTCTATCCTTATAATAAAAATTGTATATTTCCATCAGGTTCTGTTTTTGGCACGATTGTAGCATTCCAGCTGGGTGGTGTCTTGTCTGACAGCCGCTGGGGCTGGCCTTCCACTTTCTGGACTAGTGGGCTTATGTGCCTTATTGGGCTAGCACTTCTAACCGTCTTCGGAGCTAATAAGCCTGCTGAACATCGGACTATACCCGAGGAAGAAAAACGTTACATACTAAGATATTCCAAGGAAGATGATAATAAAGTAAGTGAAACTGTAACTTTTCTGTAGAATGTAAATTTTATTTTACATATTAAGCCTCTAATTTTACAAGTCTTGCCATGATGTAACCACTTCGTCAATGTACCGAATTTATTTTGTATTCAAATTTACTAGGTCTCCGTTTTTTTCAAAATTAAAATACAAGGACTGTTTAGATACACTATGTCCAAATGCTATAACGAATTTTGTATATATGTATATGTAATATTGCTGGTGTAATAATAATAATATAATAGAATATGTCGTCCGACCTTATTAATCATATTCAAGTACTTTACGTTACGTTTTTTCGTTAGAAGTCTAAAACTCCTTGGAAGAAAATTTTAACATCACGTCATGTTTGGGCGTGCTTCAGTGCCAATGTTGGGACTGGGGCCAGCCTCATGTTCTTCTTGACTCAGGTCCCTACATATATGCACGCCATTCTCGGGTTTGATATTAAAAATGTGAGTATTTTAATTTAAATATTTATTATGCAAACGTTACAAGTTACATGTGATACTTACTATTACAAAGTAATAAATAAATGCCTTGCTCTAGGCGTTTTACCTGTAAACTTGAACGATATTAACTTATTAATTATTTTGTTCCTCAAATAGCCCAGGAATTTCTTCGGCCATTATTCCTTATATATTTGACGGTACGAGTATTAGATTCATATTTTCACTCTTTATTCTTATAACGAACCTTAAAAAATATGTTAATTCTGATTATCTAAACAATTATGTCCTATAAAGGCCAAGATGTGCGAATTTAGCAAAAAAAAGTCAATAAAATTTTATCACGGATAAAACACTTTTCGCGTGAACAAATATTTTAAAGGCCTTACATACCCGTTATCAGTCGCTACTGTATATTTAAACTAAATTCATTATCATGGTACATATCTACGAATGTCTAGTAACTAGACATTTGTTTAAACTTTATAATTGTTGATTAATTACGTGCCAAATTATTATTAAGTAGCCACCACCTTGTGGTCATCAAATTAACAGATATTAGGGAAAATGTTGTTTATTTATCCCAAAATCATGTTGGTAACCCTGAGAACCTTGAAAATGTCTTATACATACTGTCTACCATAATATATTATTTCACGTTACACACACAAGAAATACATACAGTTGCACATATCCTCCTTTTTGGAATTCGGCTAAAATATAAATTAGCCTAGTCGTGGTGCCGTTGCTCATAAACCACGGTACTTTTTTTATAATAATGAAGTGGTAAATGAGCAATTGAGCATGTATAATATGTATAGTATTACTAGCTGACTCGGCAAACGTTGTGTTGCTATATAAAAAAAATGTTAAGGGTGGACAACCCTTATCACTTAGGGGTATGAAAAATAATAGTAGCCGATTCTCAGACTTACGGAATATGCATATAAAATTTGGTGAAAATCGGTAAAGCAGTTTCGGAGGAGTACGGTAACTAACATTGTGACGCGAGAATTGTATATATAAGATAATCTTTAATGCTAAGCGGCCACCACCGCTGTTGGACACCTGTGATCAACCCCAGATAAGATTCCTACCCTAAATCGGTCACAAATTAATTCCTACTCCTGAGGGCTAAGATGGAACACCTCTTACTTATGTTTTTATTTCTCATATTTCTAGAAAATACTTTAAGATCTACGAAAAACCCTTACTAACTTTATAATCAACGATTTTTTCAGAGTGGTCTTCTGTCATCGCTTCCGTACATCATGGCGTTCTTCGCAACAATAACGTTTGGCAACATTTCAGACTTTTGCACTAACAGAAAAATCCTCTCTATTAAAAACGCAAGAATTATTTCAAATACTATAGGTACTTATTCCATGACATACTAAATGGGTAAAATATTTAAGTATTTTACATAAGAGTTAATAAATTTATGCTTACTCAGTTTAAATGTTTTCAAGAATTCTATTTAGCGAAATTATTGTAAGTTTGTATTATAAATTAGTGCCCATTTGCTTGCAAATACAATATTACATGTATAATGCTATAACACACTGAAATACATGTTTCTATTTCTAAAGTAATCTAAGTAAGTAAGTAAGTAAGTATCTCTCCTACTTAACATTGTTTAAAAAAATTGAAATAATAAATACTATAAATCAGTAACACATTTCAGATAAGTATTTCGATTTCATGCATTTTTGAATCGCACTGCGCAAAACAACACTTAATACATTTATAATTGATTTATAAATGTATACTACATTTATATGAGCAGGATATGTCCATATCATATAAACATTTTGTTACACAGGTACAGTCTTCGCAGCAATTTGCTTATCAAGCATTTCGTACACACAAAATTCAACGTTAGGCGTTATTCTGTTCATAATGACGATGTCTTGCCATACAGCATTCCATACTGGATGGCTGGTAAGTAGCGTTTTTAACACGCTTTAGGAGTAGCATCGAGCATGCAGTCCACCCGATGGTAAGTGACTACTACCGCCCATGACATCTGTAATCAATCCCAGATAGGATTAGATATTCCTATCTGAAGTTGGCCACAGATGCGCCGCTGCCCTTGAGAACTAAGCTGGAGCGTCTCGGATAAGTATATTACTTACCACACCCTTCAAAACAGAACACATCAGCGCTCAATAGTGCTGATATGAGGCAGAAATAGGTGTGGCGGTGATGCCGCCGGAGTCGAAACACAATGAGTTCTACCACTCTGGGGATGGGATCTCTGTCACGGCCAGTAGATGTAGCTGGACTACACGTAGTCTTTTAACACTTAAAATAAAAGTTACATCCGAAAAATATGTGCATATGGTTACTAAATTGCACGGGGGACCCCTAGCAACTTCAAGAAATGGACGGGAACAACTCTTGTTACGGTTATGTTATTAATAACGATGAATCAAGTTAAATTACAAATATTAATTGGTATTTTTTAACATTATATGACACGAACACTCAGTGAACGGTTCGAGAGTCGGCATTTAGTTCCATCTTCATAGAAAGCCACATTTTATTGGTATATTTGCCTTAATGCAGATATTGTAACAATCTCTAGGTTTTCCTTTTTGGACTATGGAGGGCTTAAGCTACCACCTAATGTCCATTCATGCACACTCAATTGTTTCACTAGGCAAAATTACGAGAATTTTATGGAAAACTGTAAGATACACGTTTCCTCACCATATCTTCTGTAATTATTCAAAGTATAAGAAGTATGTCAGCCCTCCATTTATACTAGTAGTTATTTTTTAATTAGTCTACAAATAATTTACTTTTTATCCTTTCAGGTCAACTACATAGATCTGGCTCCGAACTACAGTGGAGCGATGATGGCGTTTGGTAACACTATTGGCAACAGCGTGGTCATATTCGTGCCGTTTGTCGTCTCCAGCATCGTCACTGATGTGGTGAGCTACAAAAAAATCTTTGGATACAACTTTTTTATATAATATATCAGTAGCAGACGAGCATGCGGTCCACCTGATTATGGCTATTGTCGCCCATGGACATCTGTGATCAACCCAAGATAGAATTAGATATTCCTACCCGGGGTCGGCCACAGATGCGCCGCTACTCCTGAGGACTATGCTGGAACGCGTCAGAAAAGTATGTCTCCCTTACCACACCCTTCAAACAAGAACACAGCAGCGATTAACATTGCTGTTATAAGGCAGAAATACGTGTTATTTTGTTCTACCACCAATGGGTTTCTTCGAAAATTTAATAAGAGATTGTTTATGTTTATTCCATCTCCATCCAAGTGCCTTCCATTTGGCATTCAATCCCTTACTTGAATTGAATTAAAGATTGTCGTTACAGTTTCACTTTTGTTTTCAGACAAACCCCTTCCAATGGCGTATTATATTCCTACTGGTCGCCGGTTTATTAGTTATGTCAAATGTATTCTTCGTACTCTTCATGTCCGCTGATATACAAAGCTGGAATTACGGAGAAACTAATGGTATTTTGATTTTATAACCTTTTACTTTTTTTATTGTTGGAAAAGTCTCTTTCGGCAAAGACGTGTCGTATAGCTAGCGTAGCTATCTAATTAATGGTAGTAATGTTTATTAGTGGAGGAACGGATGAGATAAACGGAGGAGTGAAGGTTTTGAGATAAAATTATGTATAAATAATGTTTGGAATTGGAAGAGGAGACATGTATTGATGAAAAGGAGACAAAATAAACCAAGCTGTTGTTGGCGGTTATCAGACCATTTTGAGTTGACAGCCACAGACCACACTCAGTACTAAAGCACCGAAATAAATAAAGCTAAAAAAATAAAATGTCCTAATGAGGCTTCAATGAAAAGTAAATATAAATTACGTGGATAGGTATTGCCTTTGCAAAAAAACCTACATGGTTAATGTGTGGTACATCGAAATCTTCTTATGTTTTTCTAAATTGTGAGCCTAGATCATATATTATTTTAAAATGTCCATTGTATTTAAACGTGTGTCTCAAAGTTATCCCAAAATTTAAAATGAAATAAGACAATTTTTATTTTGTTTCATTATTTCTTACAGAACCAGAGGAAGCCAAATTAGAAGAGCATTCCGAGAAGAAATAATTATAAAAGTGTAAAACAATAAAATTTCTAAGAGCATTTCAAATTGTTTTTTTTTGTTCATCCATATTTTAGCGATACCGGAATCAAAATCTTCTAATTTCTTTGATATAGATAGAAGGTCCTTTGCCGCTGCGTGACGTTACCGCATAACGCAGTCGCCTCAAGGAATCTGTCGTTACCTGAATCTGAAATACAATAACCTCAGTAAAGCACTACACAGTGCTGTGCGTAAATAGAAATTGTAAGGTTGCTAAGTCTTACATGGAGAACAGCATTATCTATTAGACTAATCAATCAATCAACCAGTAATATCGTAATATTTTTAAAAGATATGTGTTATATAATTTTTTCTGCCGCTTCTTTTCTTAAAGAAACACCGAACTCCGAAATGGCAGCAGACTATATTTTCCTCGACCCGTACTAGACCGTAGGTTTCTCCTAAAGGGCTGAACGGATTTTTTTAGTCATGGGAAGGTAGAAGACTAGAAAGTAAAAAAAAGTAGTTTCTATTTCATCGTAAAATTACGTTAAACAGAAATATCCATTCGTTCTCTTACTGTAATAGCACCCAAAATTGAATAAAACAATTTTATGAAGTACCTACTATTTGCTAAAATTCAATACACTGATTAATAAAAATGAGAATAAACATAACCTACTTCTATCAATAAACAATAATAAATGATTTATATAAATGTTAGTTTTGTACTTACTTCCGAAGTCAGCGCACAGCTCTCAGCTCAGCATTACTTGACCGTGACCATAATGAGCGACACACCCACTCGCAGGCCGCCGCCTTGCTCGCTTAGTTTTGTATGTAAATTAAGTTGTTGGAATATAAATAAGCGTATAGAAATAATTGTAATTAAACGTATTGTATATTACTCTGCTCAATAGATATAGGTACATAATGTACAAGGCCCGAAATTTATTAATATGATGTAGCTATTCTATTTCATATAAGTAATTGTTTATAACGCAGGGGCATTATTTAATATGTCCAATTCACTTGATTCATAAATTTTTTACGAAATGGTGTCCCTGTGAAACTAATAATTAAGTCAATAACAATGAATAGATAAAATATTTCCTGTAGAAATTCAAAGAGGAAAATTAATTTGCTAAAGTAAGATACTGTTTATAACTCTATATTATATACTCGTATAATAATCTTTTTTATATTTCTTTCACCAAGTTTTGCAACGAATAACAAATTTAATAAGCGTCAGAACGGCCTAAATTGCAGATTGTTTTTCCGAAGTTTGACGTGTAATATTTACTTCCTAATACGTCCTACGATACGTCACGTAACGTGGGAAAGATGTGTTCTACGAATTTGCAATGTTGATACCAACATTGATGATCTGATAGTAAGATATTAGCGATGAGTGATGCTCGGCTATAACTTTATTAATTTACATGAACCATAAATTAGTTGTCGATAATTATGCATTTGCTTACACTATATTATAAAGTGTGCAAAGAGGAGACATTGAGAGTTTGGGGATCCAGTCTGACAAGTATTGTATACGCACTTGTTGTAAACTTGGAGCCTGTAATCCTAATCAAATTAGGGCAATTAGGATTTTGTTTTGTATGCTAGTATAGATAATTTATAATATTTATGTCTTTATATTATCTTTATACAGTCATTTATAGGCAAATAGAAAATAAACCTTGGTATGATGTTAACATACTCACAATACTAGAGAAATCAAATACACTAATGAACTTCAATTACTAGAATAACTTACATGCATTTCCACCTCCAGAAAGTTTTAGACTGAAGATCGAGAATAAAGAGCATTTCCAGAAGTTTACGGATTAAAATTGCAGTGATTTCCAAGTAACGAATAAAATATCATCTTCGTAAATTAAATGCGACAATAGACAAATCTTAACAGCAGCAAAGTAATATTTGTATAAGATAAAATTGTCACATTTATACAAATGTCATTCTGAAGGATGGCGTTGTAACCACCAAATATTTGTTTGAGATAATTACAGGCAGAGCTGAATTATTTCATTGCGACAGACAAGATGACAGCAGAAAATGATGAGAAAGCTCCTAAAGTTGAAACACTTCATGTTTCGGAAGAGACCGAATACAAAGGTAATGTTGTGTAAAATGCAAAGATATTTCTCGGTAACTTAATAATCTATCCATCTAATTTGACTATCAAATTTCGGAATTTGAACATTTCTAATAGGCAGAAATTGTCAAATTTCGAGATTTGGTAGGCAACATTTTAGATAGATTGATTAATAATTATGTATTTTACTGACTGTTTCAATTGGTTCATAAGTAAAATCTGCATCTGCCGTCGGATACACTATACTTACGTAATAATTTCGTGTTATATCGGTAGTAAAATTCTATTATATCAATTTTAATAAATAAGAGTAGTAGGCAGCGATTTTATTAAGAAATAAATCTCGCAATCTTATATAACGTAATAAAGCTACTTGTGAGGTAGAAAATCTGTGAAAACTGTCATCGGTATTTCTGGTAGAACTTGTGTTCTGAAATGAAATTGATTACTGATGTTTATGGGCGTTTAGACATCAGATACAAAATACTAAAATATTAACTTCATATTTTAGCCAACGCCCGTTTTTAATATTCAATTTATTAAATTTAACCATAAAAGTAAGAAATTTGTAAACATTTGATAGATTCATAATAATTAATTCTCAATAATAAAAAGTTAGTAATAAATTGTCAAATTTCGACAAATTATTATATTTAGAACTTTGGTACGCAAAAATTTGTCAAGGTCAATTAATAGCCATATGCATAAGCAGTGTTAGCATTGCAACATAATACAATATCATGCACATTATTATTCAATAACTTACAACATGATTTTGTTTTATTTATTTTGATATACGATATTTTTATTGAATATTTATCATTAAATTTTGGCATTGCGTTACCTGACCAAGGTTAAACAGAAAAAAGGGAAGAGTTAAGCTCTCTAACCTTGACTACATTACACAAAATAATAATGATTAGCAATACTTTAAAAAATGCTGTTAATAATATGTTTAAAAGTAATATAGGTATGTCTTCTTCTCCATAACAATACACCTTGTGAAGTGGCGGTAGATGTATTGACATTCAAAAAGTGCTGTGAGATGAACCTATTTTGGATTAAAAAAAAAGTGTGTGTGTGTCAGCTACGACGCACGATTGGAGTTTACTCCTTACGAACGATAATTATGATATATATCGAATAGAAAATAATACGCAGGCGCGCAACACACACGTACAAACATACGCACACATTTAACTCTCAGACTGGAGGTAGTGAACTATACAGTGAGACTACGAAGTATCGCGCAAAGAGGAGACCCCGAGAATGAGATACGCTGTGTAATGTATTCCATCTCATTCTTTTACACGTTCAATCCTACAGATATATATGTTTGTCTCTTTCTACGTTACGCCTCAACTTTTCGTGTTACACTTGATTTTACTCCTCATAAAATTTCCGTACCGGGCCTTATAACTCAAATCGTTTCTTAAGGAGTAAACTCCAAAAAACTGATTTGAATTGATTTATTTGTATAATGTATGGTGTAATAATTTATTTCAGGATTGGGATATAGACACCAACAATGTTTTCTGCTATTCTTATGTCTAACAACAGCGTACAGTATGCGCGCCTACATGGGCGTGTCGCTTGTGGCCATGACAGGTAGCGGTCACGATACCCCGACCGATGGAAAAGTAATTGACATCAAATCAAACTTTAGTAGCGTGAATGCATCGAATTATGAAACTCTTAATGGCACTGTTAATGATACTAATGCAGATTTTAATGACGATGATGGCACTGGTGGATGGCTTTTAGCTCCTCCGGTAAGTACATTGCTTCATAATAACGTTTCATTTGAATAATTGTCCAAATAACTGTCATTTTGAAAGCTCATATGTTCTGACATCAAACTCATGAGAAAGTTCGTCGTGTACATTTTTGTTCATTTTAACACAGAGAATGATCTTTACTCCGGAAATACCTTTTTTGTTTTATTATAATATCATATAATCAAGATAAAGTATCAGTGATGTAGTAAAAAATCAACCACAACAAATATTAACTTAAATTAACGTTGCGTTGATAGATACTGATTTCATTAACAAACATGATATTAAAATTTAAATACTGTTATCATTTACTTTAAAACAAATAAAAGGATTGTCTGATAATATTTGCGAACATACTGTTATCAAAACTAATATTAAGGACAATTTTTCACAAATATTCACCTTCCGTGAAATAAATCTTCCATTGCGGGTTATTTATTTACATTCAGGCATTATTTCTCAATAACCTTCCATATTCTATTATTATAAAGACCAAAGATAATTATTTTTATTACTTTTAGCCATTAATATAAATACGATTGTAATCGATTTTTCATAAAATAAACAATTAAGTAGAACATTTTAAAGACTGGCATTGGACTTATCTTAAGCTTTTGATTGTCCTAAGAACATTGTTGAAGCTACGTATGTTACTCTACATTTCCAGTTTCCAAAGTTTAAATGGGATAAGAAGACCCAAGACACGATCCAATCATCTTTCTTCTGGGGTTACATGGCCCTGCAGATACCCGCAGGTCAATTGGTCCACCGTTTCGGATCTCGCTATCTTCTATCCGGCGCTCTTCTTTTTAACTGCGTGCTGTCCATATTGTTACCTTGGGCTGCCTATTATGTGAGTATTAATAAATTTGAACTTAGGGAAGGATAATGTATTTTAGGTTAGTGATAAAACCAATCGAACTCTGAATCATCTTTTCATAAGTGAAAGGAAATGAGAAAATATTTTAGATATATAATATAAAAGTTTAGCTTATGCTCTGTTCTGGTTAGAAGACATACTTTTCCGCGTTTCGCGTTATAATTTATTTCACAGGGCTAGCTCTTCTCTGGCCGACCTTGGGTAGTACTCATATCTTATCTGGGATTACTTACACATGTCCCTTGGAGGCAGGAGACATTTACCATATGGTGGACTCTTCGTTACTTCAATATTACAAGTACTATATGTAGATATTATTAGTGTAGCATCACTGAAGTTTATTTTTACGTAAGGTATTGATTGTTGCTAATGATTGTACTCTTAATATCAGTGATTGTATGTTTTCAGGGCGGCTGGGCGCTAATATCAGTTTGCAGGGTTGCGCAAGGTTTATCCCAGGCCTGTATTCTCCCTGGAATACACACATTCCTTGGCAAATGGTCACCTGTGGAGGAACGAGGAAGATTGTCAGCACTTATATTCGGAGGTGAAATATATTCTTATACATCTTATAAGCGTAGAAGGTGGTATTCAGAAGGTGGTAGAACCCTTTGTGGTTCGACTCCGGCAGCAACACCGCCACACCTATTTCTGCGTCATAACCGCAGTGTTAAGTACTGCTCTGTTCCGGTTTGAAGGTTGTGGTAAGGGAGACATACTTTTCCGAGGCGTACCACCTTAGAGTCTCAGGGGTAGCAACGCACGTGTGGCTGACTTCAGGTAGGAATATCCAATCCTATCTGGGGTTGATTACAGGTGACCATGGGCGGCAGTAGCCACTTACCATCAGGTGGACTGCATGCTCGTCTGCTACTCCCTTATTATATAAAAAAGCAAATAAATAAATTTCACGATCTATACTAGCAAAATTAAAAAATAACATTAAAATGATATGTTATAACACAGAATTAACCATATTGAAAATCAATGTCGGAGCGAAAGTTACTAATAGTGCTAATTGGCATCTCAGAAATATCAAAAGCCAAATTTAATCACATTTCATTGGAAAAAATACATGCATAAATGGCCATTTTACACTGAATACATCAATAACGGAATATTTTGTTGAATATTAAAAAAACTTCTCACATATTTTTCATTTAAAACGAAACGAAGAGTTTGTTGCAATTACGCGGAGTTGGCAAATAAATTGCTGTTTCTCAACACGTATATTGAAATGGTAGCTGCGACAAAATATTTGTTTTCGTAAAAACGAGCACGTATTGTTACCTAATGAGTTTAAATGCTTTGAGTTTTAATAAATATTTTAAAGTACTTATTATGAATACTATCAGTACGTTATAATGTACGTACGATATTAATTTTGAAGGAAGAACCCTTTTCGGGTTGTCTCCGGCGGTACCGCTGTCACACCCTTTTTCTGCCTGATAACAGCAGTGTTAAATAATAATAATATTTTAATTATTTATTTCAAGTAACAAAGACTTATTTTTGAATTACAATTAAAATATTAAGTTACATTACAACTTTATATGTAGAAAACTGCAATGTGAAATAAATCTACAGTCTACTCTATTGCTTATCATCTTCAGGATGCTGTTGGAGCTAAATGATGTTGTTCTTCATTGAATGGTAATGGACACACACTTATCTGAGATGTTCCAACTTAGTCTTTAGGGGTAGCAACGCATCTGTGGCCGACCTGAGATAGGACTAATCTTATCAGGGGTTGATATCACGGGCGTCAGTAGCCACTTAAAATCAAGTAGACTGGAAGGTTGTCTACTTCTTCTTTTATAAAATTATTTTCAACTGATCTCTAGAATTAATCTCCGTACCTACCTACTAGAGAGATCAGTCGCAGTGCATTTCCTGCGTTGTAGTTGTCCACTTTATGAAGTGTATCACACCATGTGAAACAAAATACAACAGATAATGGTGTTAAAAGACAGAAAAGGAATCTTTGAAATGTTTTCTTGTTCAGGTCAAGCGATAGGCACAGTCCTGGGCATTCCAATCACCGGTTTTATCGCTTCATCTTCCCTGGGCTGGCCCGGCATTTTCCGATTCTACGGTGTCCTCTCCGGGATCACGGGAGCTTTCGTCTGGTGGCTATGTGCTGATACTCCATCTGAACATAAAAGTATTTCGGAGGCTGAAAGACGTTATATTGAAGAGAAGTTGGGACAGAGACCTGGTAAAGTAAGGAATTTTATAATTCTTGTTGTAATTGATAATTTATGTGAAGTATGTGATTCAATTTGGTCTAGCAATCTTGTGGACCAACAACCTTACTTTGAGACCCATGACCAGCAATAAAGGGTCAACGACGATACGAGTAGAAATAAGTTCTCTTGAAAAAGGTACTTGAAATCATTTAAGAATAAAACTCTACTACGAAAAAAACCATTTTATGTTATTTCGTAAAAGCGATTTATTTAAGATTTAAAACACACTGCGTTTTAGCAACATTTGACTTTTGACACTTCTACGTACTATTGTAGCACATTGATAAATGGAGGATAAAATGCTCTTGATAAGGTATTATAATAATTTTTCAAATCCTTTGTGTCTTTCAGAAACAAAGGCCAGTACCATGGGGTAAGATATTACGCTGCCGTGGAGTGTACGCGATCGTCGTGGCGCACATTGGGACAACGTGGGGCCAGCTCACTTTGTATTCCGAAGTCCCAGCTTTTATGGACAAGGTCATGGGCGTTAATATAAGGACGGTAAGTTTTATTACGCTAATAAAAGAAGTAAAGCAATTTATGACTGAAGTATATTACATACTCACTGAAGATTGGCGTACATGTTATCCAAGCGAAGTCTTGGACACAAAAAATACCAACAGTCTTTCTTTAACTAAGCACAAAAGATGTTTTGTAGTTTTTGCCTTTGACATGATATAAATAAATAATCAAGACAACGTCATTTTTTATAAAAAATATATTTAACAACTGCATATTGTAAAGTTCTCAGAAATAGAATTGTTCTTAATTATATATGAGCTTTTATGATTAAATACATAAACTTTTATCCGTACAATCCTCGTTTGTGCCATGAAACTGTCAGTTAGAATAGAACTACATACTTCAAAAAGCTAATAATGGATTTATTTGATGCGCAATTTTATTGATATAATAAATATGGAAAAAGTATACGCCTTTCATATTCCGTTTAATATTCTCATTTCATCATCATTATCATCATCAACCCATTACTGTCCCACTGCTGGGCACGGGTCTCCTCTCAGAGTGAGAAGGATCAGGCCATAGTCCACCGCGCTGGCCAAGTGCGTATTGGTAGACTTCACATACTTTCGAGATTTTTTTATATAAGTCTCTCAGGTATGCAGGTTTCCTCATGATGTTTTCCTTCACCGTTTAAGCAAGTGATAATTAATTTCTAATACGCACATAACTTTGAAAAATCAGAGGTGTGTGCCTGGGATTTGAACCTCGGACCCCTCGATCGAGAGGCCGACTTTCTTAACCACTAGGCTATCACTTACTTCTAATTTACAATACCATTAATTTCTTTTTCAGAATGGTTTGCTGACAGCTCTTCCGTTTTTGGTGATGTGGTTCAGTAATTTCTTCTTCAGCTGGCTCGTTGACATGTTCATCGTGAAGAACATTCTCAGCGTAACCAATACCAGAAAGTTCGCTAATACTTTGGGTCAGTTTAACTATAGTAACGTATAGTTTTAGCTTTAATTAAAATGGCAAATTTAATTTTCATATAAATATTTTTACTATCTTCCATAAATTACAATTTGGCCTTCCTTTTGTATTTAAAACAGGTCGATTTAATTCAATTGTAGAGTTTTAAGTTAAGAAAGCTATTGTAAAATATAATTATCTTACACTTAGAAAAATCTGCAAATTCTTAGGCCCTTATAAGTAAAATTTACAATCAGTTATTCGTATTTGATATCTTTGATCTTGATTTTGAACTTTATTGCAGGAAGTGTACCTGCAGCGATCGGTCTCATTGCTTTAGCATATGCTCCAAAGGAAATCTACATTGTGGAAACAATTTTAATCATAATTTGTTGTTTTAAGATATCTACGCAGGTTGGCTTCCAAGTAAGTACATGAAATACTATTTCCCAATTTCCATTTAATATAAGACTTCCATTAAATAAAAAAATGTGAAATGAAAATAGTTCTATAGTGTTGAGATTTGAATTCATGTTTCTGAAATGATAATTGTCATCCTCTTTCTACAGACAAAATAACTTGCAATACTTTAACCTTTTTTTTGTTTACGAGGGGGAAACCTTCAAAAGGTACCCGACGACGTGGGAGTAACGCCGGGTTATGTGGGATTTTTATCACACTAACACCCCCCCGGTGGCCGTCCTCAACGCTTGTTGGAGAACTCCGGGATGTCCGAGGAAACACAACCGGAGTCCTCCAAGCGCGATGCCCCGATCGGGCTCTGCCCTGGGGGAGCACTTTTGGCTCCTCCCACACCATCTGGTGTTTGCGACGGTATGCGACCACACATACCGTCGTCCTTCCCGGGGTTGCTTGCTGGACAGTTCGAGCTCCCACTCTTGCCGCCCGCAACCCCGGAAGCCCCCTTTTAGTCGCCTCTTACAACAGGCAGGGGATACCGTAGCCCTATTCTATTCCCGAGACTAGAGGAACACATTTACTACATTTACAGATAAACCACATTGATATTTCGCCTAACTACTCAGGAACGTTGATGAGTATAAGCAATTTCGCATCCAACTCGTGTGCTTCTCTGGCTCCTTTGGTGGCTGGCTTCATCTTGACTGATGTGGTAAGTAGGTATATATGATATTGAATATTTTTAATGTACTTATTTCCAGAAAAAAAAAAAAAACACTTTTTAATGTGTTCCACCTTTAAGGGTGTGTAACACTTAGTCTTTAGACGTAGCAATGCATCTGTAGCCAACATCAAACACGAAACATAATTATCTCATCTGGGAATGATTACAGATGTCCATGGGCGACAGTAACTACTTACCATCAGCTTGACTGCAGGCTCGTTTGGCAGTTCAATGTCATACAAAACATATCTTTGATAATAAGGACAACGTTGTATAAGTTTTAAATCCATTATATCATCTTGAATTGAAATCCGGAATTTCAACCTAAATACTATTAACACTAACATTTATCTGTTTCTAGTCAGATGAAATTCTCTGGAGGAAGGTGTTTTTCGTGGCGGCCGGGCTGTACCTCTTCACAAACCTGGTGTATGTGATCCTAGGCACATCGACGAAGGCGGAATGGGATGATCCGGAAGATGATATCGAGGAAAAACAAGAGAACGAAGCGTTGAAACCTATGCTTAAACAATAGTTGTAATAAAAAATAATTCACGGTGCTGCGATACCAATTTTTCTTTTTAAGAACTTGACTGACGCGCTATACGGAGGCACCGCCTAATATTTTTTGCATATAAAAGCTGTTAAATATAACTTCTGGTATTTAAAACACGGTGAAGTAGCGACACTTACATGGGACGTTCTAATTTAGTGGTCTGGATTACAATTCTTAGGACCCGGAGTATTTAGAAAAACATTTGTGATTTCAAATTGAAATACAATTCTATTTGGAGTTTATTACACATGTCCATGAGCGGCAGTGAAGTAAAATTTTGCAAACAGGTAGATTGCATGCTTGTTTGCTAGAAATGAAAATATGAAAATAGTCAAATAGTACTTAGATATAGTTAATACTCTATGATTATAAGTGCGGAACCTGTGGTGTAGAAATAACTTTTTAATAAGTTAGATTAAGTTAAATATTCAAATGGATATAATAGTATTAGTATACTTAATATAGCGAAATTGTAACATTACAGAAAATAAATAAATTAACACTAGATATCTTATTTTAATAAAAAATATATGTTTGATATATTTGACAGTAAAATGTAAAGATACAAGTACAATGTTATACATATGAAAACCAAATTTTCCTGAAAGTAATAAGTTTGAACCACATTCATGCCATTTATTAAATTTAAACGTATATCAGAGATTTTTAAACTATAATTGTGTACCAAAACATCGTGCGCTTTACTTTTCAAAGCTCTTTATACTCTTAGCATGCATCAAAGGTGTGTAAATTTCATATATCCTACTATCCAGCGTGATATTATGGATTATGATTTAAAACGACTATGAAGACGTTGTCATCTATAATTCTTGATTAAACGGATCTCTGTAACTAGTTTTCGTCTCCAAAAATAGATAAGCCCGAGCCCTTAGACAAACGGCGGCTAGGTTATAAGGTCAACCAAATATAAGGCACGATTAATTTCCTCTACCGTCGGAATTTCATTAAGCCCAAGGGATTATTTATGGCCCTTACAAAGATTTTCATAAAAAGAATATTACTTTTCTATTACCCTTTTTTAAAAAGCTACTAGAAACTTAATAAGACTTTAAAATTAATTAAGGGTGTTTTAATTACAATAATTGTTTTTTTTTTATATTTTATAACTATTTTTTATATTTTATAACTATTTTATTTAAAAAAAAAAGACAATCCCGCTGAGTTTCTTACCGGATCTTCTCAGTAGAGGTCGCGTTCCGATCCGGTAGTAGTTTAAGAAAAATATTGTACCTGACAATTTGTAAGTGCCGTCGTAGGCCTATACAAAATAAATATATTTCATTTCATTTCATAAAATTATGAAGTATTATATTGACCACCCTTATACATAATCTGTAAAGATTAAAAGTTCTATCGCCGTTCAAGAGATAGAGCACGAGAAAAAAAAACAAATGGACGGATGGAAATTATAGTTATTCGTAAATTCAATACATAATTCATAATAAAGACGTAGATACATACAAAGGATGGTAATTTACTTTCTATACTTAAAAAAATCTTAAAATTCTAATTCTCCTCCCTAAATATTAACTTTAGCTACATACTTAGGTTTATCTACTTTCAGGTTTGCAAGTTAGTTTACTGTGATTCACAACTTATATAAGATGTAGTCAAAGAAAGTTTACACTTGAACCATAGTATGAACATTAAGTAGAAATGACTATGCATGCACGTGGATTGGCTACAAAACATTATTTTTATAAGTGTTGCAGACGAGCGTGCAGTCCACCTGGTGGTAAGTAGCTACTGCCGCCCATAGAGATCTGTCATCGACCTCAGATAAGATTAAATATTACTACCTGAGGTCGGACATAGCAGCGCTTAACACTGCTGTCAAGAGGCAGAAATAGGTGTGGCGGTGGTGCTGTAGGAGTCGAACCCCAGAGGGATCTACCACCTGCAAACTAAGCAATATTGGACTTGCTGAAAAGTTGGATGGTGTACTGCGCAATTTTAAGCTCGCTTTGAAGGTCGTAGAAGCTTTTGAGTCCGGAAGCACCATCACCATACCCTTATCTGCTAAACAACAGCAGTGTTCAGTACTGCTGTGTTCCGGTTTAGTAAGAGACCTACTTATCCGAGGTGTTCCAACTTAGTCACCAGGAATAGCAACACATCTGGGTCCGATGTCCAACTTCTAATAAAATCGAAGTACGGCTGCCCATGAACATCTGTAATCAGCCCCATATAAAATACTACCTATGTAAGTAGTTTGAATTCCAACACTTCTACGTAACGTATTCTATGGTACCTACATCGCTTTGAGATATTATCGTTTTACTACACGTTAAGCAACATCCTAGTCGCCAGAGATACTGAAGGCAAACTTTGCTCCACCTAATTACGCGAAAAGTTAAAATATGAGCTAAAACTCATATTTTACTAAAGGAGCAGCAAGCAAATTCCAAAGCAATTTCACATGAAATTTACCTAATTTTAGACGGTTTTTCCGAACATACCTATTTTTAAGTAATAGGTTTTTATAATAATTCTCTACTTCTTTTAGGTACTGAACTTAGACCTTTGCATTTCTGTTTGTCGCAGAATTTGTCAAAGAGGTTTGTGCTATTGATTTCCACCGGTCTATTCTCGGGAGTTACATAACGAAGATATCTCACGGATTAGTCCACTAACTATTGTTTGAAGGAGACAATACCGGTTGTGTTAACAGTTGGTTTACGCTATGTGTGTGTATATGTAAAATTTTACGTTGATGACTTTTTCAGTATTTTTTCAGTATAAAGTTTTGCATCATGATATAAAACACGTAACAACAAAATAAATATTTGTATAACTGTTTATTTACAACATACAAGTCTTTTGATCACTTCTCCGAATTTTCTTCTAGTTTGACTTCCTCCGGTTCTGTAAAAAATAATAAAAATGTAGACAGAAAACTATTTCTCACAAGAACTCACTTCAACATAAATTCTGAAATTAACACTTAGTTGAATATTGATATATTGTAAAAATGATTTCTACTACAATCAAAATGGCACCACAGAGAAGACACATTCAAAATAAATTTTCAATGATTTGATGTAAAGTATGATAGTGGCTATCAGTAGGCATTTCAGTGTAGTTATTATAGATAACATTTAATTGAATGCCTTAAGCATTGGTAAATCTATTAAAAAAGAGTTAATGATGACAAACAACTGTCGTAAGGGTATGATAATATGTACACAAATAAGAAAAGATACTGAAACCTTTAGCTTCTTCGTCATTCCAGCTCTGGACATCTGCGGACATGAAGAGAACGTAGAAGACATTCGCCGTCACCAAGAGACCAGCGATCAGTAGGAATGTAATACGCCATTGGAAGGGGTTCGCCTTAAAATAATAACATATACATAATTATCGTGAAAAAATAATGTAATGGAACTTAAAATACGATAGTTAGCTTAAGAAAAACAAGTACAACGTTACTTTTATGGTTTGTCTTTACGTGTGTGTCGCCCTTATCCCTGAACATAAGGATTCATAAAAGTGTAAAAAGGATTGAATTTTCATTTATTTAATCTATTGTATGGGAGTTTAGCGGGATTTGGTTAATCAAACTCATTAACCAGTCTATAATACTTGATGTAATACACTTACGTTCTCATCCAACTTTTAAAAAAATCTATAATAAGTAATGCAAAAACCACAGATATTTGTTAAACTTACTACATCAGTAACGATGCTGGAGACAATAATCGGAAGGACCATCACGATGCTGTTACAAATAGTGTTACCGAAAGCCATCTGAGCACCGCTGTAGTTCGGCGCCAAGTCTATGTAGTTGACCTGAAAGATCAGATGGACATTTATAGGAAGGATTCTGCCACAACGGAGTTGATCATAATATAAATAAATGCAATGAATATAGAAAACAGAGTGGTATAAAGTTTAGATTGTGCAATAAAACCTGATGTGTCTTTGATCACAAGTACTAAAAAAAAATGGAATGTTTTCTAAATATATATAACCCCAAGGTGACTGACTGACATAGTGATCTATCAACCCACAGCCCAAACCACTGGACGGATCGGGCTGAAATTTGGCATGCCGGTAGATGTTATGACGTAGGCATCCGCTAAGAAAGGAGTTTGATCAAATCTACCCCCAAGGGGATAAAATAGGGGGTGAAAATTTTACTTCGTAACGCGAGCGAAGCCGCGGGCAAAAGCTATTAAGATTAAAGTAGCAAACGAGCCTGCAGTCCATCTGATTGTAAGTGCTCGCTGCCACTGAAAAGTGGTTCTACCTGATGTTGATCACAGATGCGTCGTTACTTTTGTAGGCTAATGCCCCATTTATATGGAGAGAGTTTCTCGTCTCGAAGATACGATTACCGAAGGAATATAAAATATTTTGTTCGTCTAAGCATTCCCTCTTCTAGCTCGTTGCCTTATGCGATAATTACCTCGCATGGAATATTTTATTGCATCCGTGTAAAAAGAATTTCAAAGCAATAATCGTATTTTATTTATTATTTTTTTTTAATTTATATTTACTTCGAGATTTTATGCCAGTTGCTGTGAGTGCAGTGGACGAGGGTGTTTTAATTTTTAGTTATGTCTTATTTTTCCGTTTAATTAATTCTTGTAATTAAAAGGAAAAAGAAAAAAAGGATTTGTGTTAGAAAAATGGACAGCGAGAAAAAAATATTTGGGAGCATATAACATGTTGTACCTTGAATTACAATTGGATAATCACTAAACGATAAAATCATATCATAAAACGTATACGTAACGTAACGTAAACGTATCATAAAACGATTCATACTGATTTGTACGATACTCGTACGAACTCCAAAATATGTCATACGAGATCGTGTTTATACTAGTCGAGATTCTCATAAGCAAGAATCTCCTTACTATAATTTCGTCGTGTAAACAAGCACATACAATTATCTCCTAGCGATATGTCCTATGTGAGTCTCGTATGACATAATCGAAGGCGTGTTTTTATTCTTGCCTGTGAGTGACGTTTTGCGTCGGGATGCGTGGATTAAAACTAACCTAAATTATAACTAACTATCCTAAGTGACTTGCTGGGGCAATGTTAGCGCCCAGAGTGAATTCCCACGTTCGGGACTATACGATGGAAACAGAGCGGTGGTGCAAAGTCAGCGTTCCCACGGCACGGCGGCGGTGCAGGCGGATGACTTTTTCATAATTTTGTTTAAAGCGAATGCCTTACTATGGTAGTTAAGGCCAATATATAACATGTGTGTAAACATTTTGATACGATTATGTTGTGGCGATTATTGCTTGTTCTAGTTGCTTACGATTTCTGGACCCGAAATGTGCGAGAAACTCTCTCCATCTAAATGGCTCTTAAGACAGTCGCCTCATATGTCAGTCAGTCGACATGCACATCCTTACCCTTACAAATAAGTGCAGCGGTAGTAATTCCCCGGTCGAAGCGTACGGTAGTAGGTAGTTGGTAGAAATACCAACTTACAATACCAGGCGTATTTGTATTTCCTTAACTTCTCTTATCTACTAAGAACTGTATAAGATACTCACCATCCAGCCACTATGGCACGCCGTGTGGCAAGACAGAGTCATAATGAACAGAATGACAGCCAGGGTCGAATTTTTAGTATACGAAACACCTGATATACATAATGCTGCTAAAAAGGTACCTAAAAGTAAACATATATGTATATATTATGGTCAAGTTAGTAATGAGAAAATAAGCTTCCATTTGATTATTACAAAGAGATAAATGTTTGTAATTTGATCCAGTTAATAGTATCCTCGCATTTTAGTGAAAATATATTTTTAAAGTAGTGTTGTTATTGAAGAGTATTTTATCATTATTAAATTTTATTTATCTGAATTTATTCCGGTTGAATGAAAAGTATCCGATCTTTGAAGCAGTAACCAATAATACATACTCATAATCTAGGTTTTTTGTTTGAATTTGGTTATACTTTGTATATACACACGCGTGACCTGTCGTAAAAAGCTGCAAGTGATATGGCAGAAACCTGTGTGAAAGTAAGTATATATTACTTTCTATAGCTTCATGGCGATCGGATGAATAGAGATAGTTATGACTGAAGAACTCTCGATAAGGATTGGATTCAAATCTTGTGCAGACGTACACAAATCTTATCTCACAGGTTTTATTAACTTAGAAAATTAGTTAATTGTGTTACCGTACCTATAGTATTCGAAATAATCCTTGCTTGTTTGATGGAGAGGATATGTCGGTTGCAGAAAAAGTCCGAAAGATATCCGATTGTAATTGTTGCGAAAAATGCCGTGATGTATGGCAGAGATGACAGAAGACCACACTGGAACATCGAAACGTTTGCAATTAGTCCAGTAATTGCGAAAGGTGGCGACACTGGCTAACTATACAGTTTTTGGACATTTTTTGTTGTAGCATGGTCCGCGCCAAACTGCTAGTCCGCTTTGTAGTTGTTGCGCGCAGGTGTAGTCAGACAACCAATGCGGTCGAACACATCTTCAAGCATATATACTGCGTAGCAACAGTAGGGCACAGTAACGCAGCTATATACCCGCGGGCGAGAGCGGAAAGCGGGCGGGTGCCGGGTAGTCCCGAGCTGTGTTCGTTCCGCTGATAGCCACAATTTGCTATTGCGGCGCTATTTATTTCTATAAACAGAGCGGACTAGCAGTTTGGCGCGGACTGTACCTACATAGTTATTCCGAGCAATACAACTAAAGCTCATTGTATAGGTTAATAACAGTAACATGCTAAAAATATATTATCACATCTATATTATTATCGTTATCGTTATATTACAGGCTAAGGCAATAAACATCCGCTGTGCTAAAACGTGCCAGCTACGCAGTTTAAACATACGGTAGCTCCTTTTCTTGATAACGGCTACAATTTAAATATTTATAAACGTAAATAAAGCTTTATCAATGATTACATCTTACTCTATCTTTAAAAATTTCTTAGTTCCACATGATACTTCACGACGTACTAATTGGCAATGTTTCATCAGTGCGTCAATGAAAATAATAATAAACTTGCATTTCAGTCAGTGAAAATAATAATAAAATTTCTAGCAGAAAACAATTGTCAAATTTAGATTTTTGGTAGCCAAAAAAATTGTAACACTTTTGTAGATTTTTATTACGGCAAAATTCTTCCTCCATAGTTTTCTCTAGTGTGATTTCTAAGGGCTGATAAATGGACACCAACATGTGAATGATGAAATTATGTGCGTCATCATTGTTTAACTTGAGTCTTACAGTAGCTTTACCTTTATTTTAACTGATGAAATCTCACGTTGATTACGTGAGATTTCACGTTGATTATATGATATTTTTAGAAATACCTCAAATAAATGGTTAGAATAAAACATAATTAATCAAGGACTCTTCCTTTACATTTTATATATAACTTTATTATAACGGAATAATAAGTGGAAAATAATTTAGTCGAAGAATATGCGACGCATAAGACAGGCAATGAATGCATTATACTTTATCTATAAATATCATTAGATTACAAGAAATTATTCCAATACACTGTAAATAAAGAACTGATGTGGAAACCTATTAAGATATTATCTGGTATTTTTCTACTCATTTCTGACTATTTTTCAATAAATACGCCCCAAAATTTTCGTTTAAATTATTGTTTATTCAGTCTGTTATAAAAAAAATTTACTTAAGTATATTAAAAAATAAATTTTCATTCTTGCCGCACTGTTAAGCTTGCGGCTTAATGCATTACCAAAAGATTTTTGACTGTCGCATGGAGGTATCCTTCTTCATTCTTTTTCCAGATTCTTCAAGCAATTCGTGAAGTATGGAATCTCTAATTATTTAAACACGTGTTCTTCTCATCATATTATTTGGTAGCTTGCGGTTTTAGTCAATTGTGTAAATCCGAATTAAGTATATCAGAGTTAAAAATTAAAAGATAGAATTTGAAGATACTAAATCGTAATTCGTCCTTTAGCGTTTGTAACCAATAGAAAAAATATTGTAGCGGAAGTAACGAGGATTATTTCTACATATCAGTTGCAAAAAAATCATGGTAGTATAAATTCTGAACACTTACATTCTTGATATCAAAGTGGAGGATGGCGTGCATGTAGGTGGGGACCTGCGTGAAGAAGAACACGTAGCTGACGCCGCTGCCGATGTGGCCGCTGAAGCACGCCCATACGTGGCGCGACGTCAGAATCTTCTTCCAGGGCGTTTTGGACTTCTAGGCAGAATATGATTTCATTTGTTAAATGTAGTGTAAGAAGATTTCGGTAATAGGTATAAGATAACGCTAATATAACTGGTTTCATAAAGAAAATCAAGACATTCCATATTCTGGTTTCTGTAATTAAATTAAATACGTAGAATGCATTTATATTTAAATTAATAGAAACTATAAGAAAAGTTTGCTCACTTTCTTATTATCGTCGTCTGAATGTCCCAAAATGTAATGTTTTTCTTTCTTAGATATGGTACTATGTTCCTCAGGACTGTTGGCTCCAAATATAGTAAGAAGTGTGAACCCAATAAGACACATAATCCCAGTAGTCCAGAAGGTGGACGGCCAGCCCCAGCGGCTGTCAGCCAAAACACCACCCAGCTGAAACGCCACGATGGTGCCAAAACCGGAACCTGTGGAATTTATGAAATTTTACAATTTAGGACTGAAAATATTTATTTTAAATTATTTTTTATATGTTATGCTCAGTATTATGTCAAAAATAATTTCATTGTAATAAACAATTTTTAGGTTTACTTATGTTTCAAAAAAAGTGAAATAGACAAATATTTTTGGCAAAAAAGTGGAGTTAGCTGATTTTCTAATTAAAGTATCGATTTATATATTTATGACACTTTACTACTTAAAAATACCAGTGAACATACAGAAAATCATCTATCACCTGACAATCATAATTTAAATTCCATTCTACCTGTATATACGTAACTGCTGAGGCTTCCACGCTCATTCACTGGCACCCATTTAGCTAATAGCGTGTGCACGCACGGATATAATCCAGCTTGAGCTAGTCCTTGAATTACACGACAAGCGCATAAAACTTTAAAACCTCCCTGGAAAAACATTTGACATTATAATATTTTGCCATTATAATAATTGAAGGTGGTAGAACCTTTTGTGGTTCGACTCCGGCGGCACCACAGCTACACCTATTTTTATCTAATAACGGCAGTGTTACTGTAATACCTAATAATGCTGTTGTGTCCTTTTTTCAATATTTGAATATCTAATCTTCTATCTAATCTTCCTATCTGGGGTTGATTGCAGTCGTCCATGGCCGGCAGTAACCACTTACCATCAGGTGGACTGCATGTTCGTCCGCTACTCTATTATAAAAAAAATATATATACTATACAGAACATATGATCAATTAATGGCCTCACCCATGCCAACAACCACGGTACAGCGACAGAAATAATTCCATTAAGAAACAGGCATATCTGCAGAGGGATTTTGCCGCCCCAGCGCTGGCAAACCAAACCCATTGGGAACATCATGATGAAATAACCAAAGAAGAACGAGCCCAACACCATCTCTTGAGTGGGCTTCGCCCAATCATAAATCTGAAATAACATATATTTTGGTAAAGTATAATACGACTATGAATCCAGCTACATTTTTAAACCATCATTTTCAACCTGATATAAGGAAATGTTTAGGGTCACTTCTATGAATACTATCATTACAAGCGATTTGACTAAGGGGATGTTGACTGACTTGACATTAGAGAGAATATGATTTATTGTTGATATTTAAATACAAATTTCAATTTACTTACTCTATGAACATTCCATATGCTTGTTTGGTTCTCAAATTTCTTCAAATATAGTCCAGCTATATTATTTGGAATAAGTTCTTTTGTTCCATTTTCAAGTACATTAAGTTGTAAAGTTTTATTAACACTTATTTGCCCTAAAACGCCTACGTCATCATTAAATTGCGTTTCATTATTCATAATAACTAATGTGTTATTAAGGTTTTCTATTTTTTCATTGTTAACTAAATTAATGCTATTCTCTTTGTCTGGTATATTTGTCATCGCTACTATAGTAACGCCCAAATGTGCTCGGGCAATGTACCCTAAAGATAAGCACATGAAGAATAGAAATGACTGCACATGACGAACACCATATCCGTATTCGTTTATTTCTTCAATTTTCTCTACAAAACAGAAAATTATATAAAAAATGTATGAACAAATGTTTTACTATCTAACAGCAAGGAAAAGAGCAGTGTAGTATTTTTGTATACAAACGGAAAGATGAGAAAAAGATAAATAAAACTATATATATAGTAAATACTAAATCCCAAACCATTATTGGTTTGGGATTTAGTATTTAATATTTAGCACAGTTATTGTTACATTGATTATGTATTATAATTACTATAGTGCGATTTTCAGAATCCCTCTTTACATTATCAAGCTTTTTGAGTGAAATTTTATGTACATGTTTTGGAATTTCAACTGTAATTCTGTTTGTCTTGGTTTTGGGTACGGATTACTCTTCACAACTGGAGGTCTGGGGCACATTCAATTCCGCTGCGTCAATGGAATTAATGGAAGGGAAATTGATTAGCAGCCAACCTGTGTCGGCTGTTTTGAAACCATTCATAAAGTTTCCAGCAAGATTAACTACTGCCTTGTAATTATGACTACTGGTAATTTAGTAATTAGCAGTCACCCAACTTACTTTGGAGGTTGATTGAGTTCTATATAAGTCGCGGGGCTGTGTACGCCAAAGTTTTAAATAAATGTATGAGTTTACTTACCTACTTCATTTTCCTTTACAGGAACTTTTGTATATTCCGTCTCTATCATTATTATTACATTTAAATACAATTAAATTTAAAAAATTCAAACAATATTATCGTGTACTTGTTGACAACATTTTAACAAATGTAGTTCACATGTACGAACTACATTTGTTAATATACGTTCCGTGTACGTAAAAGTAAAATTTATACATTTGTGTACGCATTTAATTCTCATAGATTGTATAACTTTTATTAGCAGAAAGGTATTCCCTATGTTCATGACATGCAGCTTACGATGGAGTGTTAACCTAGAATGCAACATTCTTTGAACATCATGACGTAGAATTAGCTCACAGATCGAGGCTAGAAGAAAAGAAGCAGATTTTCATGTAAAGAGTTTTATTACTGAGAGCAACCAAGCCAATGAATACAGCCAAATCTTATGACCATTATTTTTGTTGCCCTGATACTACAATTCAGTTTAGGAAAAATGATTTTATAGAGTTGTAAAATATACATTGCATTATTATTTTTGTTTTTAAGTGTGTTTAAGTTTAGAGTCTGAACAGATTCCTTTCTGCAGTTAATTACTTTTGTTCTATGACACATTACTATCTAAATCAAATAATTTTATCATGTTTGCATACATAAACCTCGGCGTCTATCGATTATAATTATACATCAAATATATTTGTTTCCCCAGACTAAGCATAATCAACCAACGTAATGATGAAATTAATTGTGTAATGTACAAAAAAATACATTATTTACAAGAATTATTTTTCTGTTATTATAAAGGCGGATCGGAAGTCTAAGTCGTATACAATATTTGTTATGAAGAAAACGTGTGTTAGACAATTCACGAATCTTTGATCAAACTTGATCGAGCGTTAATAAACATTTACAGCAGGATAATAAAGTATAAAAGTGTCAATAAAGTAAACAAGGTAATTTGGTTGTCGCATAATCTACAATAGGGAAACAAAGCTGATCGATCTACGTATGTAAATTATTACTTCAATACAAGACAGAAAGGGTCTTTGATGGTTTGATCACTGGTGATAGAAATGAGCTCTGTATAATTATGTAAAATGGAAAAGACAGCGAATCTCTTTAAATTGCTAAGAACTTGTTAGGGCAGAAAAAACGGACAGACCGCGCAAGAGTTATCCGGAGAAAAAATATTTGGGGTGAGAAATACTACCTCACTCGACATGCTATTTCGATCTTGCCAACAGATTTTCATTCATACCAACCAATATATTTTATAATTGAAAAAAAATTGAAAAATCATATGATGTCCAACATCTCCACATAATTATGATTGATTATTTTTTTGTGACGTGAAGATGGTAAAAGATTGTTTTAACAAGTATAATAATTTGGATAATCTTTAAATAAAAACAGGGTAAAATATGTTTAAATATTAAGGCAATGGCAAGATGTGGAACAATTTTAACTGACTTCCCAGTGGTAAGCGGATTCATATTTTAAATGTCAATTGGCTACGCCTGCTTTAGAAAATAATTCACGGTGTAGAAGAAGCAGCCAAAATTCAATTTATGTGTACGTTTTAAAAATATACTGTTTACCTTTACCTTACTTAATATTTGGGTATTATTGCGGAGTTGAAGTTGCGTCATACTAGCGTGCTTTTAATTTCATAAATTATTTACAGTGTGATAGGCATAATATGGGGATTTTCCTCTGTGATTTCAATAAACTTTGCCTTTTAGCAGACATCTTACACTCTTTATAATTACTGAGTCAATCCAATATTTTGTCTAGAGAAGATCGAAATTTTACAATTTGTGCGTATTAACTACCTTTTGCCCGCGACTTAGCTCACGTTGATGTTACGTGTGAATTAGTAGGTATGCCGAAGTATAAAATATTATCAATTGTTTTTGTTTTTGAAGTCACGCTGATCCCATGATAATACTTATTCATACGGTTATTCGTATTACAATAAAATGTTTAGATTATATTAGTTTCTTCAATCAATAATCTAGAAATTCAATACGTGTGGGCACTTTAAAGGTTAAAATTGTCAAATATCTATTTTGTGGTAGCCAAAAATTGACTAGATCGTTTAATTTATATTATTACGTCGTTATTGACATTAAAGAATAATTCTCGAAGTCTCTACATCATCATCATCAACCCATTACTGTCCCACTGCTGGGCACGGGTCTCCTCTCAGAATGAGAAGGATTATAGCCATAGTCCACCGCGCTGGCCAAGTGCGTATTGGTAGACTTCACATACCTTTAAGATTTTTTATAAATCTCTCAGGTATGCAGGTTTCCTCAGGATGTTTTCCTTCCCCGTTTAAGCAAGTGATAATTGATTTCTAATACGCACATAAATTTGAAAATCAGAGGTTTGAACGGACTCCTCGATCGAGAGGCCGCGTTTCTTAACCACTAGGCTATCACTGCTTTTCTCTCTACATACTTTGTTTTAAATATTTTTGAAGTCTCTACATACTTTGTTTTAATTATTTTTGATTCGATTTGAAAGCATATAACGCAAAAATCTGGACAACCGATAAAGAAGAAAGATTCTCGAGTGACAACTTGGCATAAAGAGTACTAGAATTTCCAATCAGGTGAACTGACCGTTTGACAGATGCAGTGTGTACAGAACATAATTATCTTGGGTGTCCCTTCAAGGTTTTGTACAAAGATTTTCTTTTACAATGTAGAGTTCTAACGTAACATCGACTATGTACAAATAATAATAAATAAATTATATTAATATTGAACTGTGAAAGTACCTGTCATAATTGCCTGTCAAATATTGCCTCATTTAAAGGCAAACTTAGTAATAAAGTTCTAATTTTAGACTATAAAACCTCGAGCATATGAATTTATATGAATGTTATCAATATTAGGCATATATAAATAGGCTCAGTCAAAAGAGTAAATAACGTTGTATCTCATTTGTTTGTCTTTATAATTATTTATTATTTCTTATTATTATCTTTATATTATTTTTGTTTTATTTTTTAAGCCATTGTCGAGTTCACGTAACAATTAATGAAATAATGACTATATAATAAATCAATGAAATAAAATTATAATTATGTACAATCAAATAAACATAATTACGTTAAACAATCTATTTCCCGACTAGGGTTGAGTACGACTATATTTTTTTTAAATCAAATGCTGTATCGATCTCGGAACTCCATTCAGCGGTTGTCGGTAATCGTATTGTTTCTGCTTTCGCCATCCACACACTTTTAAATTGTTCATCCGTATAATATGACATATTTCTATAAGTACCTGGATGACTTAGCTTTGATCGATGTTTTTAACCGACTTCAAAAAAAGGAGGAGATTTCTCAATTCGACCGTATATGTCTTTTTTTAACGACATTTTCTGAAAATAAATCCTAGCTAGATCGATTTATCGCCCTCGAAACCCCCCAAATACAAGCTTTCAAGAAAATCGTTGGAACCGTTTCCGAGATCGTTGATATAAATATATATACAATGATTGCTCGTGTCAAGGTATATGACATACTATTTGCTGATATATTTTGTCAGGCGTTTATTATACTGCTATATTGAAATTATACTGAATTCAATCAAGTTACGCATTGTTATTATAATTAAAATAACAAAGGATGTGAATTACACACACACACACACACACACACACACACACACACACACACACACACACACACACACGTACACGCTTGGATTTTAAAACCCAGGAGATGCCCCACTGACGGCTGACTATCTTCTTATCCCACCTAACACCACAGGGATTATAGGAGCGGCTGAAAAACAGCGCTACTCGAATCCCAGATTCTGAGACAGCAATGCTGAGCCGAATTCCTTTTGTCATATTAATATTACTGTAAAATGTACATTTATTCTTTCTGTATTATGGCAATAAACGTTTATTATTATTATTATTATTATTATTATTAACTAATAAAATTTACTCCTTCGTAACAAATTTTGTATATTATTTCATTTAACGATAACTCCTGATATAATGCTATTGATTTTCATATCAGTTCATTGCCATCCATATTTGTTTAAAATGAAGTCAACAAACCAATAAATTAATAATTCACAGATATTTTCTAAAAATAGAAGCGTGCCTGGGATTCGAACCCCGAACTGAGCTATCATTACATTATTACATTATTTATTTATGTTTAATTTAATATACAGGTTAAGTTATAACAACTCAAGATGTACAGATAGGCGCGTGTGAAAAGAATGCATGTAAGACGCATGCATTATCGTCACGTGATTTCAGACAATGGACAATTAATTCAGTTGACGGGAACACGGTGGCATCACCGTCACGCCTACCTTACTCATTCGTCAAAATAACTCTTAAAAATTAACTACAGGATATATTCAATTTTTGATATAGTTAAATATCCACAAATGTAGACGGAAAGTTACTATTGATGAAAGAAAAAAAGTAGGAAGGAATAAAAGAAAATACTCAGAGCAATAAGAAGGTATTTTTATAAGATTAAAGTAACAAGTATGTAGTCTTCTTTATTACACGCTTTTTATTAGCTTCACCTGTATGTTTGTATGTTTGTTTGTATGTTTGTAACCGACTTCTTTGGGCGCGATTTTGACCCACTTTAAACGGCCAGATTTCGTTCAAACTTTGTAGATTTATTTCACAATTATACTATTTACTGTTCCTTAATTGATTCCTAGATTCATTTAGATTTTCTACTTTTTAGTTAATTTTATCATAAAAGCGTGTTTTTTAGTTTTTTGAACTATATTTATTTTAGTAGCTACTGCCATCCGTTAATATAATTATGTAAATAGCTCCATATCGAATATTTCACCTCAAGCCGATTACTAATATCCTGAGGATCAGGGTGGTCGTCTCAGTATGTAGGGTAGCCCGCATCAACGTCCTTCCACCGAAACGCAAGAACTGCTTCATAGAAATAGGTAGTGGTACTCTCTCGTTCGGACTATACCGGTTCTACCATCTTTCAGCATATTTGAACTACCCACAATTTTATTAAGTAATATTTAATTTAACTATTTCATAAAGAAAATATGTGCAAAATTGAGTCATACCGTGACCTCGTACTACTAATCGCTTAATCGGACCTAGTTTTCCTAAGTAATTAACGCAAATTTAGTTGTTTACTGTTCAACTATCAATAATTATATTACGTTCCAGATGATCGTGATGATAAACTCCTAATTACTTAACATATTTGTAGTTTTCTTCGTCGTTAAAGCAATACATAAGTTAGGAGAGCTTCTTCTTCTTCTTCTTCAACCATTATTCAACCAATGCTGGGTATAGGTCTTCTCATGGTGTTTCCATGTTGCTCGATCGCTTGCCATTCTTATCCAATGGCGGCCTGCTATTTTGACCAGGTCGTCGGTCCATCGTGCGGGTTGCCTCCCAACATTTCTTTTGCCTCGTCTTGGTCTCCACTTTAGGACTTTTCGGGTCCATCTGCCATCATCCCTCCGGCAGACATGCCCCGCCCATTGCCATTTGCGGTGCGCTATGGTTCGCGCTATGTCAGACACTCCTGTCCTTTTTCTGATTTCTGCATTAGGGATACGGTCTCGCAACGTAATGCCTAACATAGCACGTTCCATTTTTCGCTGCGCAACTTGGAGTTTGGCAATGTGCTGGCTAGTGAGAGTCCATGTCTCCGCTCCATATGTCATGACAGGAAGGATGCACTGGTCAAAAGCACGACGTTTGAGAGCCATAGGTAGTTTGCTCTTAAATACTCCAGACATGTTGCTGAAAGCACCCCATCCTAACTGGATACGCCGCTGGATTTCCTGTGCCTGACCAGACCTGTCGAGAGTTATGATTTGACCGAGGTAAATATAGCTGGTAACTTTCTCTATTGTATTCCCGTCTACCGTAATATGATCTATGTCGACGTCTTTGCACATAATTTTCGTCTTGTTGGTGTTCATTTTTAGACCGATATTAAGGGAGGCTGTATATAATTCCTGGACCATTACCTCTAACTCTTGTATGTTATCTGCGAATACTACTATGTCGTCCGCAAAACGGAGGTGGGAAAGGCGTTTGCCGTCGATGTCTATGCCCTTGTCAGTCCAGTCAAGGAGCTTAAAGACATCCTCCAAGCATGATGTAAATAATTTCGGCGAGATTGTGTCACCTTGCCTCACCCCTCTTTCTATAGGCACAGGTCTCGATAGATCGTGTAGCTTAACACGTAGGGAAGCGTTGCGGTAGATGTCTCTAATTATCTCGACGTACCTTGTATCAACCAAGCTTCTTTATAGACAGTGCATAACAGCCTAGTGTTCTACGGTGTCAAATGCTTTCTCGTAGTCAATGAATGCGACTACGAGGGGCTGATTGTATTCTATGCTTTTCTCTACTATCTGCTTCATAGTATGGACGTGATCTAACGTAGAGAATCCACATCTGAATCCAGCTTGCTCTACAGGTTGGGCAAGATCAAATCGGGAATTAAGGCGAAGGGTAATAAGGGTAATAAGGGTAATAAGGGTAATCACTTTGGTGAACAGCTTGTTAATATGGCTGAGAAGAGAGATCGGTCGGTAGTTGATCAGTTGAGTTTTATCGCCTTTCTTGTGAAGTAGGACCTTCAGTTAGGAGAGCATTCGATAGGAATCGTTGAAAAATTAGATAGAGTAAAATGTTGGGGTGTTTTTAAAAATATTTCTTTATTTTTACAGATCTCCGGCGGATGAACTTATAAGAATACAAAGATGAAACGCGTTAAATACGTATAAGCAGGATTTCTCCGCGTAAAACAATGCACGGAATTCTTTACTTGTCACTGTGCGCAACTTACCCTGGTTTACCTCCACCATTATGTTATAAGCCGCCGCATTTCTTTTAAAGTCTAGTCAAGTTACAAGTATTTCAAAGGCTAACCTGAGATTACATTTGAGTCAAAAATATCTGTTCAATTTTTTCTTCGCTTCCCATTCATGGAATAAACCTTTAAACATATAACATATTTGTCAAACTCTATAATTTTATTTGATATTCAAAATTACGATGAAAACATCAAACAAAGTCATTAATGAATAAATAAGTCCAGCGAAAATCTAACCGTGACTTTGACAGCCCGCCACGTCAATGTCAATATGCGAATAATAAAAAACTATCGATTGCGTTCGACACAGCGCACCGGACGCGTGCGCACGCACATCGGGTTTAGAATTATTGTTTTTATTTATAAGCAACGAAATTATATTAGATTTATTATGCTAATAATATAATAATAAAAGAAAATATAACAAAAAATATAGGTTACTTTAGTGCCATAATTGTATTTATATTTCAACATTTTAATTTTAAAATCAAATTATTAACAAAATTAAAATTTTAAAATTGTTGTGATATAAAATTGTGATAATATCCTCATAGTACTTTTTACGTTAAATTCTTGTTCAATTATTAATATTCTTTTTATTGTATGAACTAAGTGGGTGTAGTAATTGAAAAATGACTGCTGACGATACTATGGATTTCAAACCAAGTAAGTTTTAAATTTTATTAATTATTCGACCAATATATTTACAATAGTTTTTCATCGTAGTTTTATCGTAGTAGATTTTTATAATACCGTAACGGAATCCCCTATACATACTGTTAGTATTTAATGTCAAAATCATGCATACTGTAAGCAATATCTGCATACTACTACATGATTGTTTACTAGCTAAACATAAAAACTTATTATCTGCCTTGTCCTTACAACTATACTCAACTGAGTGTGTCCCAGTTGACTACATATTAAATGGATATTTACTTGATATACAAATAGCTAAGCAGCTCTTAACTATGTTTTTCTGACTACTGAGCTATCTAATAACCGGTTGTACGTGAGTGTACTATTTTCCTTAAGTATGTGCCAATTTCAATGTTGCGGAAATGTCTCCATGTATCGTACAATGCCAGGTACACAGAAGCGACGTGAGGCGAGAACATAGTGAGGACAAGGCAACTCTTTTCGTCTACTTTCATGCAATAAAACAAAAAACACCGTGCGAATGTTATAGTGATGGATACACTTAAATCATTACATATAAAATATTTTTTGAGAATTTTTTGCGTGTTTTCCTTTTAAAAATGAGGAATTAGTGGAAAATTTAAATATACTTTTTATGCAGTAAAAGCACCATACTTCTAATTTCAAGATATCACTATCGCTCAAAGATATCTGTAGCTGACACTTTTTGGCCTGGAGTCCTATGTGACATCGATCTCAGATATCTTGCTGACCCTGAGAATTAAGTTTTAACGGCTCGTGTAAACATGTCTTTACCACATCCTTCTAACAAGAACACAAGAACGCTTAATATTGTTGTTATGTGGCAGAAATAAGATAATGAATCATCATCTGATGGCAAGTGTATCTAATATTAGAGTTTTACACAAGGTCGGCAGCAGAAGCTTTGCTACCTCTGGGTACTAAGTTTTAGTAGCAATAGTTTTTAGTAGTAGTCGTTTTAGACATACTTATTTGAATGACTCTAATAAGTATGTCTTCTTCTAGCTAGAATCCTTCAAACTAGAACACAGCAGCACGGAACACTGGTGTTATTAGGCAGAAAAAGATAAGCGGTGGTACATTCAGAGTCGAACCACAAAGGGTTTTATTATTTCTTTACCTCTAGTTGCTAGGTGTTCTAGTTAGAACACCTGTTTTCTTCTTTTTGAACACCCCCATAGAAAATTAAAGGTTTACACAAAAAGTATAAGAAAAATACACTGTTGGTTCCATCTCAGTTGACCTACGTAGAATCCTAAATTCATATCTAACTGTAACAATAACCTAGACCGAAACTATCTTGTAGCCTTGCGAAAAATTAAATTAAACTTGAAAGGCCTCGTTACGTGACATACAAACTATTAACGACCGTATGAAATAGTTTGTATATGGGTTATCATGCCTATTCAATTTGAATTTAATAGAAGTATTGACTCACACAGTCAAATAAATAGATATAGTAACAGTGTTTTATTGCCTGCTTTTTTGTTTACGAGTGTGTAAAAATGTGTTTTTCTGAAAGATTTCATTGCTTACGATACCCAATGACAATAACCACTTACAATCAAGTGGTCTATTATGCTCGTTTGCAACCTCTATTTCATAACTAAAAGATATTTAATATCCAAAGATATTTGTTTTTGCAAGTCTCACTCCGGCGATTTGACCTTAAAATATTTGCTTGACTGTTTGCACAATATTGCATTTAATGATTAATTTTTAATGTCATCCATTATCACAATAAAGTATTATCATATTATTATCAAAACTGTGACAAGGTAAAGTATGCTCAGGTGAATTAAAGGTTTTAGAAGGTGGTAGAACTCTTTGTGGTTCAACTCCGGCGGCACCATCGCCACACCTATTTCTGCCTCGTAACAGCAGTGTTAAGCGCTGCTGTGTTCTTGGTTGAAGAGTAAGGTAAGGGAGACATAATTTTTCTTGGCGTTCCGGCTTAGTCCTCAGGGGTAGGGGCGCATATGTGGCCGACCTCAGGTAGGAATATCTAATCCTATCTGGGGTTGATTACAGATGTCCACTTACCATCATGTGCATGCAGTCCACTACTTGTCTCAGCTCGTCTGCTACTCCTAAATCATAAAAAAAGAATAAAGATTTTTTAAATCTGAAATTAACCGAAATATTGCACATACCTATGTTTCTAAAATGTTTGCAAAATTGACTAACACAAAAACCGGTTAAATGCTTAAATAATTATTCAGCGACTACGATAAGAGTCATTGAAATCGGTCCGGAAATGTGTTACGGCATAATCTTCTAATGAAAAATATTACTGCATAATTTCTATATCCATCTACTTTTCAATAATAAGTTTTATATAGAGCAGAATAATTTCTAAGATAATCTTACTTTTACTTAGATAGTTACCGTACTCCTCCGAAACGGCTTTACCAATTTTCACCAAATTTTATATGCATATTCAGTAGGTCTGAGGCTACTATCTCTTTTTCATAACCCTAAGTGATAAGGGTTGTTCACCATTAACATTTTTTTATTTATATTGCAACACAACGTTTGCCGGGTCAGTTAGTTTATATAAGTATAACATTAATGAACTTGAACAGTCCGATTAATTTAAAATTTTGAACAATTATTATGTACCGATGACAATACACGATTGAAATAATTTTATACCATTCGTCTCATCAGGATCGTCAGGAATCGGGATTAATGATTTTCCTTGTGCGATTTTAGCATGGTTTATAATTTTTAAACTATAATTATTTATAACCAACTCCACAGCATTGAAGTCCTACTGCAAATTCATCATAGACTCACTGCTACACTTGTGGAGTAACAACCGCTATTAATAATCAATCTATACGTTTTGCCTACCAAAGATACAAATTTCACAATGTCTAGTAGGAAGAATTGTTAAATGTCGATCTTTGGTAGGCATTGGACTGATTGATATGACTGATTGAGATTGATTATAAATAACGTGCGAAAATTCTACTAAGGAGACACCATATTAAAATTGCTAGTACTATGAACATGATAATCCACAATAAATAATAATTATTATTGTTCTTTAAGTATTCGTCTTAATAAACCACTGACCACTTTCTGGGCAATTAAACACGATGGAATAATTTAGCGATTTATAAAACTAAAACGGCTCCCTGAAACGTTAGGTTATCATAGCAATTTTACAGTCACTAACTCATTTGTGATTTATTTTACTTTAAAATAATAAGAAAAGTCAAAAGTAAGAGTGGTTGTAATCTACCACTTAAATTAATCTCTCATTAAAATTAAATGTATTTAGTATTCCTTATATACATTTTAGGTGAATAGGAGTTCTTGATTCCACTTAAATAATATGCACGTAAAAACTATTCTATATTTTGATGATGTTACACATTACAAAAAAAAAATTAGCTTAGATGTCCTGTAAGATACGGACATGCATTAACGAATCTAAATATTTTTGATGAACGGGACAAAGGTAGGTTCTTATTTCATCACGATTGTGTTAAAATATCTTATCCATTTATCGATAGTACATCAGCAGTTGTATGTCGCAAGTCTTCAACAATTCACGACAATAGTATGTTTAGATTATCGTGAAAATATTTATAAGAGTTACGTACACAAAGATTAGTACTTCGGTTCTTGTGCTTGTGGGTCCATCAATTTATATCACTGTTTCAAATGATCACATTTTCCTTATCCACCTCCTTACGTACGCTTGTTTTTTCTGTAATGTACAGCGCATTACAACATATTTTCTCGAACAGGAAAGAGCAAGATAAATAATCCTAAACAAAAAATTTCAAATAAATAAACTTATCGCTAATGGTAGCCCGGCGTTACATTTTTTGCGTATATTTTATGATACTAGCAAACCGGTATTCAGTTTTTCTGGCTTTATGAGTTTAATTACAATTTAAATGCACTGTATTTTGAACTCCATCCTGAAGTAGATTACGAAGGTGTTTTTCGGAGAATTAATTTCGGTCGCTATGTGTCTGTTTTAGAACACCTTGGTCAACATAAAGCATGACCCTATATAATGTGATCTGGGCTACTTATTATGTTATTGTAATTGCAAAGAGACATGTTCTCCTTGGATGTTAATTATTTGCCTCAAACAAAATGGCAGTCTTTGACATAAGGTCAATGTCTTCAGATATAAAACAATTATAGAAAAGTAGTATTACTTATCTAGTAACCTTGCCATGAGTTTTTACGTTTTTACAAAAATGACTGTTTTTGTATTTGTTTACGTATTTCCCATACATTTCCAATCAGTTCTTACACAGTCCACTTGTGTCGCTTATTGGAAATGTATGGGCATATATAGTTATTTTTGTAAAAACGTAACAACTCGTACTAAGGGTACAGGCCTGCAATGTGTTAAATACAGGTAAACATCGTGAAGAATATTTATGTCAATAAAAAAGTATGTGAGGTCTACAACACTCACATGACTGCTATAGCGTAGGCCGCTATGTATTAGTGTACGATAGACAAGAAAATATGATTTTTTAAAGCCTTAATATAGAATTTGTAATCAACCCCGAATAAGACTAGAGTTCTACCTAAGGTCAACCACACAAGCTAGTTTGAGGACTGAGTAAGGAAAGGTTCGGATAAGCATTGAAAACATCTGCGCTTAACATGCATTATGCTATCGGTAAATAAAACACAAATACATATTCAATTAGAAATTTGAACGTACACAAAAAAGAATTTAAAAGTTCCGCTTTACAAATGAAGCCGCTGGGAAGACTGAAGAGGTGCTAAAGCATTGATCTGAAATTGAAATCTCATTTTATGTGCTTAACTTCGTTTTTTCGTTCACCTAAATGACCTGTTTTATCCCAAGTTAATAAACGATAAATAAACATTTTCAGTCCTTACACTAGGCTTCCATCTGTCGTAAATACCACCGACTTACACAAACACTGGTAGTAGCAAATGAGCATGCACTTCACTGCACACACTGAGGTAAGTAATAACTGCCGAACATGGACATCAGTAACTTACTCCATATGGAATAGGAGTTATATCTGAAGACAATTACTGATACCTTGTCGCTCCTAAGGACTCCTAAGGATCAATGTTTGCCTCATATGTAATTTAACTGGCATCATGTAAAATTTGCCACCAAAACGCAAGATTCTTTTGGCTATAAATATGTGTATATTTTGGCAATATGTACCTACTCGTAAGTATTATAAAAATAAGATATGTACCTACCTGGGTATACTTTTTTTTTTTTTTATCGAGGGGCAAACCTTCAAAAGGTACCCGACAACGTGGGAGCGACGCCGAGTTATGTGCGATTTTTACCGCACTAAAACCCCCCCGGTGGCCGTCCTCTGCGCTGCGTTGAGGGCTCCGGGATCTCCAAAGGAACGCAACCGGAGTCCTCTTAGCGCGTTGCCCCGTCGAGTTAGGTGAGCTTGACGCTCGCCACACCATCTGGTGTATACGACGGTATGCGACCACACATACCGTCGTCCTTCCCGGGGCCGCTGGCCGGGCGGTTCGAGCTCCCACTCTTGCCGCCCGCAACCCTGGAAGCCCCCTTTTAGTCGCCTCTTACGACAGGCAGGGGATACCGTAGCCCTATTCTAGTCCCGGAACTACAGGGACACCGCGCCGGGGGCCCTTACCTACGGCCGCGGCGGCTCCTCCTCCGAGCGGGTTCAGCGCGCTTCCTTGCTCGTTTGGCGTCTTCCTTCGCAGACATGACCACGTCGCAGAAGGTGATCATGCCGTTCCAGGCCTCGCTGCGCTGAACCATCGCTCCGACGATGGCCGACGGAGACAGATCCGGTCCCACTTTTTCGACGAGGATCCGCCGCTGCGACTCCCACGCTGGGCAGTACTGCAGCGTATGCTGTGCGGAGTCCTCGTCGTGTCCGCAGTGATGGCAATGGGCCGTCTCCTCTCTTTGTATCCTATTCAGATACTAACCAAAACAGCCATGTCCGGTGAGTATCTGAGTAAGACGGTAGGTCACTCTACCCCTACTCTTCAGCCAGGCCCGCAAGTTTGGTAGGATAGCGTCAACCACCCTTTGGCCACCCAGACTCAGAAACAGAAACCTAAATTAATCATTTAGACATTTGTCTGGCCGGAGATCGAACCCAGGACCCTGTGCGCTTCAGACCGGTACGGTGACCGCTCCGACACGCGAGTCGTCATAGAAATGAGAATGTAAAAAATTCTTCATCTCATCTTAAATTGTCGCACAGTTCCCTAACTGGAGCTCGTTTTATAGTCAAATATTTTTTACGCACGAATGTAACGACGTAGTTATGGCCATCTTAGCTTCTAAATGTAAATAAGATTTGCTTGGCCTATCGTATATATTATAACAACTGTAAACATATATAAAAAAATATTTGCTCCTTTTGTTAATAATAGAAGTAGTTACTACATCCACAAATGATTACAATTAGAAGAGGTATTGTATCTAAATCCTATCGTAAGTGCGTTGAAACCTATCATGAATAACGCACCTGATTAATAGTCAATATATCAATATTTTGCCTACCAATCGACACTTGACAATTATTTTATGCCAGCTAATTGTCAAACTTTGATCTATGTTAGACAAAATTTGTATAGGTTAAGTATTAATAAAAAGTAGAAGCAAATTTCTCGTCATCTTATTACCTTATTTATCATCTACTATAAATCTCTAAACTACTATAAATCTCTAAAGATTTCTCCCAATGTGCGTTTCAACTAACTCCTTCTCAAGTCTCAATGTTGTGCCCTAAATAATCTCTATTTGAAAAGTCATGTGCACTATCAACCCCTGGTATAAGGGTAAAGTGTGAACCCACTTTTGAGCTAGAATATATGTAGTTATGCTGTTATAAGACAGATATGACACCAGATATTATGCTCCAGACATTTTGTCTTTAATTTGAATCTATAACAAAGATTTTAATTTATCAATATAACAACAATTAAAAGTAATAAATACTATTTTAGTAATTAAATCCAACTGTAAATATAATGTTACGCAATTGACTCTATCAGTAAATGAATACTGCGAACTGAAGTGTTTATTATGAAATACTTGTATTTACGCTTATTTAACTTACTATCAAAATATCTAGGATTTCAAGTGTAAGGTATTGAATTGTGATTAGAACATAACTTGTTATTACAGAGGTGATAGAACTTGTTATAGTTGGTCTACGTCAAAACCACTACTCCTATTTATGTCTTACCACGGTGCTAAACATGTACGAGTATTAAGTACTTGATTCAATGGATAATTAGGCGTGCATATTGTTAGAAATCTGTTCAAATTAGTTCTATATTATTAATTTCTTATTTATATAATCACTGGCAGGTATGACTTTATGGATGAGCCATAGATTAGTAAAGATTACTCACACCTAACAAGAAAATGTAACCTTTTGACAATTGTCACTGTCATATATTTTTGAGTTTGAAAAATATAAAAAAAATGTAGTTTTTAGATAATTTACGAATGAAACGATATTTCTCCGCACTTTTTCTTCGATTTTGTGTCTTAACTGCGCATGTCGGCATTGTTCCGCGTAAATTACCCCACGGCAGCCATTAAATAGCTGACAGAATTGTCAGCCGTTTAAGTCGTTTAATGGCTTCCTTCAATTACAAGGCGATAAAATATCTATACTTATCTATGGAATGAGCATAAAAAAGAAAAAACACGTTCTTGACGTTTGAGTTGTATTTTGCGCGGGAATAGTAAAAGTTGTAAATTGGACCAAGGAATAGTTTTATACTTTTAATTTTAATGCCATGCTAACTTAGCAATGCACCTACCATCGGTTGGTATTTTAAAACAATATTATTCACTGATTATTTTTTATCACATAACGCAATACTGCGTGCTAGCAAAATAGTTTTTACAGGTCTTCAAGGTCAGTAGTAATCACTTAACATCAGTGCCTGAACGCCTTTAGGCACTTCCGTCAAATAAAAAAGTATTTTAATTAAAGCCAATGTACCTATTTCAATTAGATACAATTCGTGTTTTATTTATCACGTGTTTAATTAAAAAATAAATTAAACCAGTTTTCTTTATCTTTATATAATCAATATTCTACGATACTATAATATTATATAGTGTATATTTAATTCTTAATTTGTTTGCTAATAATAAAAATCCGCGGATTGCGTCGCAGCATTCATACCCGCCTGGCCAGCAAAAAGTTCCAGGTTCTATCCCTGGCCATAATTGATTGCCTGAACATAATTAATTTAGATATCTGCTTTGTTTTTGAATATTGGTGTTCTTGTCTTTGTGTATCCATAGGACAGAAAAATACATAGGGTACCTAAGCTTATTGTAGGGTGATGAGCGAAACCGTTATATGACTTTTTTGCTGCTTAGCATAAAGATATTTAGAAAAATCATAAATTAATGCGATATTGCGATCAACTCCATGGACATTGATAGATCGACACCAAGGTATTACAAAAGCACATTTTGTCATTCAGTCAATTATAATGTAATAAATTCTAATTATACGAACGATGCCATAAATCACATCTATCACACAGCAATGTCCAATTGTAATTGGATTGTGATGATCGAGCGTCCGATTTGACGCAAAAAACAAAATGGCTGTTATAAAGATAATTCGACGGCTTGTTTAGTCGTTATCGTCAAAACCATTATTGTTATACTACTAGGCAGGGGTCTCCTCTCAAAAGGAGTAGGCCAATATTTACTAAGATGCAAGTGCGGATTTGTAGTCCTCATAATACATTTAAGAAACTTTCTATATGAGTATGATAGGCATGTAAATTTCCTTAGCATGTTGGAGACAAGTTGGAGATCTTTCATTTTAATGTTTTGAAAAATCAGTCAGGTTATTTGGAGTCGAGGCTCAAATTCTCTGCTTGAGGGGCTAGATTTCAAATCACTCTTCACCAATCACTTTACTTCAATTCACAAGCACCAATTTAAGTAAATGTTCCGTTGCTACTTGTTATTGTAGCAATTTTTAATACAGCTCTGCTTTGTTGCGAGGCTATCGTAGTAGTAGCTCCATAATAATATGGGTCACATAAAATAACAAATGCCTATTGTATCGTCCTTAGCTTCCAAATATCGCTGTCTAGATGACCAATTCGCGTGTACGTTTCCTCAATGATTCCCTTTTAAGGTAGGCCTTGAGCTCAACCCGGGTCTAAGAGGCGTTACCGGTAACAACTTTCCTCCTTGGTGATCTCCTAACACTGCTTTGACTATTGTTTCCTTTATTTTGCTTCCTGTTCGATATTTTAAGTAAAGTATAGTCGGTACTTATAATATAAATACAATTAGTATTTTTTTGTCTAACTGTATGTTTGTGCCGTCTAGTCTCTGAAACGGCTGGATGAATGTTGACGGGACTTTCACTAGCACCTATGATGGAGTAACAACTTAGGCTAAATTTATTAAAAATAAAATTTACACAAAAAACCAGATTTTTATGTCGTATATATACAAAGTAAAAAAATAATGCAAATAAATGTTTCTTTAGTGGGTACATACATAGTTCTGAAGTCCGCGCTCAATATATTTCCTTGGATAACGGCGTAAACAGGGTTAATAAATTTAAATGCGAGTGAAACCGCACGGCACAATTCATTTAATGTATTAAGATAAAGATAGAAATAAATCAATAGTTGATATTATTAAATCTTTATGATTAAATTTCCCTGTAATTAAAACATTCACTCTTTGGATTTAAATCAATATTAATTACTCGTTATCATTGCAAATGAATTCTAAGATACTATTTGAAATGCAAATTTTATTAATTCCGGTGGGTTATCGATACCTTTTGAATAACCACGACGATATTAGGTTTATGATAAATATATACCTATATAACTAAAACCTGATATAATTCTAAAGTTGACATTAGAGAAAGTTCAATAAAATTCGTTCGGAAGTTCCTCAACATTGAATCCGGTTGTAATTCTCCATAGATTTTTGGTTGAGAGGTAGAAGGGCTGTATTTGCCGTGTGGTATGGTCTCGAGTTTACAGGAACTCTCTTTCAGAATAAGTGAACATTTCAAAAGATTAGAATGTCTTCCTGAAAAAATATTCTAACCTACCACGGTCATGAACATAATTCGAGCAATTAAGCCAGCAAAGCCTTTATCTATGGCAGGTCTAAGTGCAACAAGGATTTACAAATTTTTAGTGAATAGAGATTGCAATGTTCAGATTTCGCACTCATCAATGATAAAAAGCTTTCAATGTTATTTAGTTTCCACATCGTGATTTGCCAAATGTGACAAGACACTTATCTTTGACAAATCACATCTCATTCTTATCTCACGCATGTGCCGTGTTAAGTGAAATTACAAATGACGCGAAAATATTGAGTACTTTATCACATCCGGCATTTAGAATGATATATAAATACAAAACAATAGATAAATATATGAATGTGATTGAAATAAGTAATACCTAATACATAAACTACTTCCTTATATAAAATATGTTTTAATAATTACCTTTTGTTTTAATATTATCGTGGCAATATGTATTGTATCGTATCGTATCGTATTATTATCCGTTACTGTTTCATTACTGGGCACGGATGGAGACTCGTGAGAGAAATCTCAGAGTGAGTTGTAGCCATAGTCCACCTCGCTGGCCAAATTGGTATACTTTACTTAACTTCCAGAACTATTTGAAGAACTCTCAGTTATATAGAATTCCTCGCGATGTTCACCAGTATAGCTAGCAATAATTAATTTATAATGTGCCCATAACAAAAAAGTCTCAGGTCTTGGGTTTCAAGCTTGGAGCCCCAATAGCGAGTTTAAACCACTAAACAATCACTGCTATCGTATTATATTGTATTGTATATTGTTTGTGTTATTACAGAGAAACTGCTGGGCATCCGGCACGTGCAAGTGATGATGCTCTTCCTGGCGCTGGTCTTCTCATTCGCCATGAGAGTCAACATGAGCATGGCCATCGTTGCTATGACAGACTCCAATAACGAAAATGTAAGATATGTCATGGTATTAATAAATTACCATACACACATAGACAGATAGTCATAACATTGGTTTCATTCTGGATTTTGAATCCTGATACCAGTCAGAAACTTTCGTATCATTCAGCCATGGATATCAATAACACATGCCAAGTAGCATTGATAATCTCCGTGAAATCGATTAAGTTACGTTATTGCTTCTGAGGACTAAGCTAGAGTACATGCCTGCTTTACCATTGTACAACAATTGGCAACAATGCTAAAGAAAAAAGTGTCATGACAGTCATGTGTAAAGACTTTTAATACAGAATTCATGTATTTCTTATGTACTAACCGTTAGACTGCCAATTGGACAATAAAGCACTATATTAAATACCTCCATTATATTGTATACCTACTGTTATTATACTCGTACAGCAATGTGACTTCCAATACCTGTAGTTTCTTTTGCCTCATCTTCTCCATAGCGAAATACCTTCCGAAGCTGTGGTATTTTGTTGACGTTCAAGAAGAGTTCTACATGACTCAATTTTTAATAAATGAGATTTGAATTTGAATTTGATATGTGATCTAATATTTTCCCTAAAAATGACACTCGTAAAGCAGATACACAAAAGAAGAAGCAAAGTTCGTACTACAGAAACGTAGTAATAAGATCAAAGAGCTAGATTTCAATGTGAGAAACTGATACGTTTGAAGATTTACTGAGCACTAAGATCTTAAACCCAGTGCCTTTGTACGACTTCTCGAAGTGGTCAAGTAACTTTAGCACGCAATCTCTGCTCTCACTGTAATCTGCATCTAGTGTTCTCGCCCCGTACAGGAGACCTCCATTAAACTACTCCAATAGTGATTTAGAGTCAGCAATCTTACGTCCGAAATCCAGACAGGGATAGTGCCAACACTAGTTTGGTCTTTTCATCAAGTTTACAGTATCTTTAACAGTTTCCGAAATGAACTCTACCTTGCTAACCTTTTAAACATGGTAGAATTCTTCGTGGCGCTACTAAGCAACTTACATTTACACTACAACGAGTTAAGCACTGCTGAGTTCTGGTTTAGAGCATAGTAAAGCAGAGACACTTACATGCAGCTTTTCAATTTAGTTCTCTGGTGTGGCAACATTTTATAGCAGACCTTAAATTGGACTTTAATCCTATTCCGGATTTAATACTATAGTATTGTTGGGTTTTCTGATCACGAGTAAGCGCTGACCGGCATATTCGTTAGATTTTTTAATTTTATAAAAAACACACTTGTGCCTTTTTTCATAATATAGTAGTAGTAGACGAGCATGCAGACGAGCGTCCACCTGATGGTCCTGCCGCCCATGGACATCTTTAATCAGCCCCAGATAGGATAAGGTATTAATACCTGAGGTCGGCCACAGATGCGCCGCTACCGCCCTGAGGACTTAGCTGGAACGCCTCGGTAAAGTATGTCTCCCTTATCACACCCTTTAAAACGGAACACAGCAACACCTAACACTGCTGTTATTAGGCAGAAATAGGTGTGGCGGTGGTGCCGCCGGAGCCGAACCATAAAGGGTTCTACCACCTTCAATATCCTGTCTAATTATAATCTTATAATTTGATGTATCTACTGACATAATTGTTTTGATTAAGATAATTTATTGGATTAAATAGCTTCTAAAAAGATGAATGTTGAATCTTGTTTATTAAAAGGCACAGCCAATGACCTGGTTTCGAGCTAAATGTAGCGTATTGTTGCAAATAAAGGAATAACTAATATTTGTGAAGTCATTACATTACATGTCGGGGGACTTTATGCTAATTGGGTCAATTTGGTCTTAATTGCGGTGCCATAATCATGCGATATGATAAAAAAAATAGGCGTGCCTTAAATTGACTACTACTCTTCCCGAAAAGAAAACATCTAAGATATTTATCGTATTGAAAAAGATGAATTGTTACCATTGTCAATTACACTCCTTTCAGTCAGCTATACGTTGAAAATTGATAAGGCATGAAAGAAACGAAGATAAACATCTTTTATCAGTGTAACTGAACAAAACTCAAGCCATTGACATCTTACTCTACTACACATGTCGATCAATTTTATTCATATCTTGTCTAATCTAAAGCTGACCCCCTTTTAAGTGGTCTTCATCTACAGACTTGTTTTGACGTATTCAGATCTGTAGAAAAATAATAGAAATCATGAACTGGATTTTCCCAATACTGTGGTTTTATTATGAAACTGAAGTTAGATGAACATGATATGACATTTATCTGCAGATAAATGGTCAGATGCTTGATTGCAATGCCAGGCCACTACCCGCCGTCTTACGTTTTTAAATTGTGAAATTAGTAAACGAGCATGCAGTTCACCTAATAGCAAGTGGCTACTGCCACCCATGAACATCTCCGATCAACCCCAGATGATGTTGAATTCCTACCTGAGGTCGGGCACGTAATGCGTTGCTATTCCTGAGGATTATATTGGAACGCCTCGGATAATTAAGAGATATTCCCCTCAAACCAAAACACAGCAGCACTTAACACTATTATTATCAGGCAAAAATGGGCGGTGGTGCTTCGATAGTGGAACCACAAACGTTTCTTCTATCTTTACAAATGTGGTTGGTAACACATATTACGTTACCTATATACTTTAATCTGAACTCCTATACATAACATCAAACTTAAATTAAGAACATATAATATAGGTGACCTTGTTAAGGTCCTTTCCCCCGAGATACTGTAATAGGATGTAATTTTGATACTCGCAGACAAATGTTTAATATCCTTAAAAAGGGTCCTTGACGACAAAATCGAAAGGAAAGGCGAGTCAACTAGTTTAAATATGCGGTCTGCGATTTAATTGTCTTGTATAGTAATAAGTAATTAGATTGGTAATTAGACATAGATTCAGATTTGTTATTCAATTGAGATTCAAAATCTGCCCTTAACTTAAATCACGCTAGCTAACAGTCTAGTCATGTCCTAGTTATATAAAAGGCCCTATTTTTTATAGCGAGACCTATCCAGGAGGTAGATAAAATACTGAATATTCATTTATATAAAACTCCAAAGAAATCAAGTCTGTTCTAATTGAGTATTTTTTGTTCAACGTAGACTCTTACGGCGACATAATACAAAGAATACGACAGCACAAAACTCTAGTCTATTTCTATAATAAATCCAATATAGCATCATCTACGCCAAATAGATGAATTTTTTAAAATAAAATTATAGCAAAAAATGAGTATGCAGGCTATCTTATCATGAGTTGTTACTCCAGCTTCTAGCAGTCTGTGATCAACCTCAAAAAGGATTGTAGCCCTATTTAAAGTCAGTTTCAAAAAGAACGCAGTGTTCTTGCCTTAGAATTTACCCTTGAACCTATAACACAACATTAGGCGTTATATTGCAGAATTATTAAATAGATGATTCTATATTTACAGTCCTTCGATTGGGACATCAAGATCCAAAGTGTGGTGTTGTCTTCGTTCTTCTGGGGTTACGTGGTGCTGCAGATCCCTGGAGGTGAACTGGCCGGGAGGTTCGGTGGAATGATCCTTATCACACTTTGTGTTGGCATCAACTCCGTGGTCTCGCTGGTCATCCCTATAGGATCGCATTACGTAAGTATTTTGTTTTATGAAATGAACAACATTTTATTATTCCCGCGCAAAATAAAACTCAAACCTCAAGAGCGTTCTTTTTTCTTTTTTATACTAACGCATACAATTTTACCAGCCGGTGACTATATAATTGGGCACTTATTATTGTAAAACTAACACATCGTGACAATAACACAAAATAATTAATTAAAATATTGCTATAATTAAATAATTTGAATATATTTCTAATACAACAATGAGAGAATTTGTGTCATATCATCAAGCATGAGCATGTGCGAATTAAACGTGGAAGGCGCTACTAGGAATGAGAACAAAACGGAATGCAATGTTATAGGTACGTATGCTCACACGTCGTGAATGTTGCATCTCGGGTTTTGCAGAAACGTTAAATTACAGGAAAATGCTTTTTAAATTGAGTGTTTGCCTTCACCTATAGTCACTAGAATTTTGCAATACAAGTAAATATTTAAGTGTGTTTCACCTTAATGTTGGGAGAAGTAATATTATCATACTAATAATGCCTCGAGATATCGTAACGATGTATTTTTTTAAAGTATATGAAATAACAAAAACAATTCTTAAGTAATATATATATATATATATATATATACTATGACTGCAGAGTTTGTGGTTTTAATAACGGCAGAAGTTTTATTAAATGTATATTGTTTTATATGACTTAGGGAGGCTGGCAACTTGTCTGCGGGTGTCGTGTCCTCCAGGGTCTATCACAAGGTTTCCTCTTCCCAGCTATCCACAACCTCATAGGAAACTGGGTACCTCTAGAAGAGAAGAGCAGATTGGGCACTGTGATATATGCGGGTAAGACCGGTTTTTTTAAATTATATAAATTCAAATTTATTACTGTAGATACTGTGTGAGTAGGTGCAACTCGTATTACATCCCATCACCGTGAAGTGCCTTTATATACAACTACGACATAGTACTCGACCTGTATTATGTTCTTAATTCGCCTAACGTTTGCTATCTAATGATATCAACAAGAACCGATGGCGTCACGTACCTACTTTTTAAAACTTGTTAGTAGTCAGCCCTCCAACATCCAACTGCACCTGATGTTGCTTCACTTTGTTTCTTATGTACGCTATATGCGAGGCGAAGCGCGCTCTAATATGATAAAAATTAACCAATGGAATCATTAACATGACATTCGGGTACTAAATCGGTGGCATTCTGATGAATGAGGAAGTGAGATTTATAAAGGAACAACAGCTTTCCAACTAAATCGTCAATCACCACAAGGAAATGTGACTACAAAAAACATCTCGGAAACTCATCACTCTGACAAATTGAATCGACACGACGTCACATCTGCGGAGTAGATGGTGATTGTGTCGAATGTATGAAGGCATCTCTTGAGTTGACATTAACATCTCGTTTATGGATTCTTGGTGCAAGACAAGATTCCGGAGACATTCAAACTTTTAAATACACGCATTTTTGTGTTATTTTTTATTTTTCTGTCTTTTAATATAATTATTATTGTTTTCTATTAATTGCGAATTGCATCCGATGAAAGGCGGATTACCTTTCGTTAACATTCAGTCATAATATGTTTATTAATTGTTTTTGTTTTTGGTATACCTTATTTTATATATCCTATCGATATTAGGTTGTAAATATCAATGTTCTTCTTGAGATTATTAGATTCTTGGAATTAAAGACATTGATCTTTAATTCCAAAAACTGCGAGCTGCTAAAACTTAACGTTGAAGATATTAATGTTGTTATGAACGGCTCTTTTACCAATTTTCCACGAACCAATTTTCTCAATAAGTTATATCACAATAATATAATATCTACCTCATTATTATTCATGTTGTGAAATGAAAAAAATATTTGCAACTTTTCCAGGAGCTCAATTAGGAACAGCTCTTCAGCTAATGGCGTCAGGGTTCATAGCAGAGGCCTGGAGCTGGGAAGGGATCTTCTATACCAATGGAGTCCTCGGTTGCATCTGGACTGTTGCTTACATCTTACTGGGATCCAGTTCTCCTCAGGCCTCAAAAATGATTAGTCAGGAAGAAAGGTTCTATATACAGAACTCGTTGGGACATGTTGGTGGTAAAAAGGTATGTTAAATTAGTCAGTTTTTGAACGATGAATGTAACTAACGGCGAATTGCCGAATATTTTTTTACTTTAGCAGTTCTTTATTATTCTTAACCACATTTCCTTCATTAGGATATTTTAGCAATAAGAAGATTTTGACAGAATTATTTACAACTATCAGTAAAATTATCAAGTTCATACGATTGTAGTCACTCTATTATTATTTATTTTATTATAAATTAACTATTATCATTCATTCAGTAAAATTTATAAAAACAGTATGGTTTTAAGTTACTAAGCAAAAGGTTTCATTGCATTTGACATCGAGATTACAAACTCACAATAAATATAAAAGACTACTTATAAAAATCTAAGATAACGTTACCCAAAAGGAGTACACTGTTAAGAATTTTAAATTATTCAGAGCACATTATTATTTAAACACCAGAAAACTAGTGTTGCCCAAATGCAAGAACAAGACGAGACTTAGCCAGTCTTGGTCTTGGTCTTGCGCCAATACACCTGATCTTGGTCTTGGTCTTGGTCTTGCGCTCCCAGTCTTGGTCTTGGTCTTGGTCTTGCAGCAAGAGTCTTGCAAGTCTTGCAATTACCTATTAGTCTATTACTATTTATTAAAGTTTACTTTAAATCTTAGAAAAACGTATTAGAATTGGAACATTGTGAGCTTGAATTAACATAGCCATAGTAAAGATCAAGCAGATTAATAAATAACTGAAGATTTGATAAGAAATTCGAAAAATCAACTGACCTATATGTCGTTTTCCATGGAAGTAACTGTTTCTTAATAAACATTTATGATTTATAAGCTTACATTTGCTAAAACATATTTGCTATACACCGAACTGTTACACCTAACTACTCAGTGAAATAGCGCTAAGTCCTAGCTGCAAGACGCAAGAGTCTTGCAGTCTATGTCTTGTTCTTGCTCAAGTCTTGCACGGTCAGTCTTGGTCTTGGTCTTGCTAAAAATACGCGGTCTTGTTCTTGGTCTTGGTCTTGCAAAAACGCAAGAACAAGACCAAGACTGCAAGAACAAGACTGAATTTGGGCAACACTACAGAAAACTTAGAATACGTCCACAGATAAAATTTCAAGATTTATTACTTGAAGATACTGCTCTACCATGAGCTAGTAGTTTATTAATAATTGATAGCGACGGAAAAATTTCTGCCACAAAAGAAGCTTCAGTCAATGTTTCGATTTTTGCTAATAGCTAAAAGTCTTATTTTTATTAGTTAAGTATCTATTGAATAAAATAATAATAATAGAGGTGCTTTACGCGTCATAAGTCTAAAAGGTCATAAGTCGGCTGAAAAACCAGTTTTTGTTGGTTACAAATAATTGAACGAGAGCAAGAAGGAAAGGGCAACATATAATAACGCCGGTAATTCGAGGCCCGCTCAGAGTAATTTTATTATGATCTCAAATTAATAGACACATACACATGATAAACTATGTGCATATAAGCCTTATCGTCCTAACGTAGCATCGCATCGCTCTGTGCTCGTTGGTTCAGTTATAGTAGTATTAATAAGCATAATCATAACGGCGAAATCCCCATTATATTAAAGATTTATCTGTGACTCGTTGAAAAGGCGCAAAAAATTCAGTTAGTTTGTACGATATTAGTTAATTTAAAAAATTGGACTGACAGAGCTTATATCTTTTTACTTTTATGTCTTTAGATTTTGCTGTTACAAAAATAATTGATGACATTACGACATTTTAAGATACATTTTAGATACATAGGAGTTATTGATGATTTTAATGAATCACTATATCCTATTGTTTGACAAATCCTTCAACTTTATTATAATAAGAAATACTACATACTATTACTTTATAGAAATACTACATACATTACATTACATTTACAGTTTACTTAATTTAAAGAGTCCTATAGCTTAATTTATACACTATCTTAAAGCAAACAAAAAAAATCTCCTTTAAACACAGTTTTGGGTAAAATGGATCGATTACATTTATGTAAATATAATTGAATTACTGTATTTATTTCTATATGTTAAACATTCTTATCCTGACAATGCTAAAAATAAATATATTTATTTAAATGTAATATATTTTCAGAAACTACAAACCCCTTGGAAGGCGATATGGACCTCGCTTCCTTTCATCTCTCTGATCGTGGTGCACTGCGGTCAGAACTGGGGCTTCTGGACGCTGATGACTGAGATGCCGTCCTACATGAACAAAGTTCTTGGTGTTAACATTAAAGCTGTAAGTGTTTTAACTGCAGGATGTATGTTTAAATGGTATTGACAACAGGCGGAGCGGTCACCATACTGGTCTTCACGCCTAGAGGGTTCCGCATTCGATCCCCGGCCAGACAGAAAAGTAGTTGAGATGAATACTTCGATCATCGAGTTCCAGTTATAGTTAGGTATTTAAAGGTACACTTTGGCGACACCCTGCCACATCTATTTCTGCCTAATAACAGCAGTGTTAAGCGCTACTGTGTTCAAGTTCTGTTTGAAGGGTGCGGTAAGGGAGACATACTTTTCCGGGGCTCTCCAACTTAGTCCTCAGGGGTAGCGGCGCATCTGTGGCCGATTTGAGGTAGGAATCTAGTCTTATCTGGGGTCGATTACAACTTTCCATGGGCTGCAGCAGCCACTTACCATCAATTGACTGAATGTTTATCTGATGGTCCTATATTATAAAAATGGTTTGGTGAGTATTGAATTTATTTTTTTATTGAATAGTTTTTAAAATCTTATTTGTTTTTCAGAACGGCCTCATGTCAGCGTTGCCGTATCTAGCGATGTACTTGTTTAGTTTCCCTTGCGGCTTCGCGTCAGATTACATCCTGAAGAAGAAGTGGCTCAGCATCACTGCTAGCAGAAAACTGTCTAACTCCCTTGGTAAGACATTCTTAATATAAAATATGTTGAATAATGCACTTATTCTTTCTTCAATCATAACCCAGTACCTATGGTCGCCCGGAAAATTTTTAGTACAATTTAAGTATTTTAAAAGGTATGTAAATAGTAAATAATAAGTTGGAGTTGGATCATTTATATTCATCATCATAATCATTTATTCATATGTCAGTAAGAATATTAGATATTAACGTACCAATGGTAACATTTCTTACATGTAATTAACATTACAGCAATTATAAGATTTTATTTTATATAAAATTTATTACTAACAACAGTTACAAATTATGATAAACAATGAAATAAAATTATAATATTCATCCCCTTTTTTTAATTGCAAAACCAAAGTACGTATTATACCAGTTATGAACTCACTTCATTGAGTGAGGAAGACATTATATGAAGATTAAACCTTAAACCAGACAACTGATTATTGGTATGAGGTATATTAAATTAAACATAAAATTTAAAAAATTAACATTACTAACATAATTAAATTAACATTTAAAATTTAACATAAATAATCTTGTGTTCAGGACACTTCGGTCCTGCAATAGCCCTGATTGGGCTCTCATACGTGCCAGCTGGAAACGTTACAATGGCAGTTGCGCTGCTAACCACTGTCGTCGGACTAAACGCTGGCCATTACACTGGATATCTGGTAAATAAACTTTTCAACCAATTTTATTGACACGAAGTCAAATAATATTACTAAAAACTATTGAAGAATAAAAAATATAATTTTATGAGAAATAATTTGATCCTGATTAACATAAAAATCTAATGTCATAATCATTAGTAAATTTTCAATTTACATATCAAAATCAATACAATCCGCAGATTATTTTTTATTTATTTATTTTATTGTTTTCTGGACACAGACAGTCATGTATTACATTACGACATCTTAAGCTAACTTAATATATGTTATTTTAGACTTTGAGTGCCAACAATTTGAATTTTTTTAGTGAATTTCATATTGATTGAGTAAAACCATATATAATTCAATTCAATCAATTTAAATGCATGACTCATAAAACTTCATAGACTATTGTGTAAGGATATAATGTCAAATTATTTATCTAATATTCTAAGTTTTGTTTTAACTTATTTTTTTTTCTTTCAGTTGGTACACATCGACATGGCTCCTAACTTCGCGGGTACCCTTATGGGCATCACTAACTGCATCGCTAACATCATATCTATTATTGCGCCACTCGCCGCTGGGGCTATCCTTAATGATGAGGTAAAAACAGTAGTTTTCATATCTTCAATATTACAATAACAGGTAATAAGTAATGACGTTGAAATAGCATAGCAACAGAAGTTACTATTAATTGTGCCGAGAAGATTAAGTAAGTATAGAATATAGAAACGAGCCGCGTCGAATAGCAAATTGTAGATATTAGCGGGACGAAGACAGTGCGGGATCCCTTCCGGCACCCGCCCGCTGCCCGCTCTCGCCAACGGGTAGGTAGCTGCGTTAGTATGCTTACGTTGGAATATATGCGCGCTAGTTGTGCGCAACAACTTCAGAGCGGACTAGCAGATGGCGCGGACTATAATATAATTTAAACCACAAGAAAGCAGTGCATAACATCTCCTACTTCTGCTGGTGATATACTTTGAATTAATTTGTTACAAAAAAGTGGGCTTATACTCACTTTTTTCTAATTAATAACTAAATAATTATGGTTTCATGAGGTGCACCAGTTCATTACAGCCACATTAAATTAATTTTTTTCAATACGATCTTAAATTATTTAGCAAAACAAAGTGAAAGGTAAACTTCAATTAATTAGAAAAATCTTGCACATTAGCTTATTAAACGAAGAAATATATTTATGACCAAAGCAGCCGGGATACCGCCATATAAATTAGTGTTTATCTTCTATGCACAGCATGGGAGTATCGTACATCGTAATAATAATAAACATTCTCTTAGAGATAATACCGCATTGTTTATGGAGGTTTCATTGTTTCATAAAATGTGCTAACCTAACAACTTTCCTCTTTTGTGATTTAAAATCTAATATTGCGAAGTCATAGCAGCAGGTTTCGTGCGTGAGAAATATTTACGTGAATGTTCTTATCGCAAACATATTCCTACGTCACATTCTTGTCGCAATTATGACTATTCTTGAATATATTAGTGGTACAAGCAATGTTATTTTAAACAAGAGTGCTATATTACATATTAGATATATTAATACTCTTTAAACTCTTTGTGTTGATAGTTGATACATCTATTTTGAAATTTTAAGTTAGTCTGACCATTTGGATTACAGTGAAATCCGTAAACAATAAAATAATAATAAATATTTTACAGACTGACGCTAACGAATGGCGCAAAGTATTCTACGTGTCGTCGGGAATTTATATAGTCTGCAACCTGTTCTTCTTGTTGTTTGGCACCAGCGAGAGGCAGAAGTGGAACGACGTGGCCGAAACTGATGATACGGGTAAAATAAAGATTTTTTAATAGTATAGGAGTAGCAGACGAGCATGCAGTCCACCTGATAGTGGCTACTGCCGCCCGTGGACATCTATAATCAACCCCAGATAGGATTAGATATTCCGACTGAGGTCGGCCACAGATGTGCCACTACCCCTGAGGACTAACCTGAAACGCCTCGGAAAAGTATAACTCCTTTAACACACCCTTCAAACCAGAACACGGCAGCGCTCAACACTACCTACTGTTATGAGGCTGAAATAGGTGTGGTGGTGTGGAAATAGTTGCTATGATAACAAATTCTAAAAAATAAAACAAATGAAAATATGATTGTACGGAACCCGCTGTGCGCGTGTCCGACTAACACTTGACCAATTATTGTTCATTTCAGAAAAATCCGTGGAGACTAAGTAGGAAACAATGATTTGGCGTTCTACTGAAGAATATTGTTCGTACCTGAGTGTAAATAAACTTGCATATAATATTGTTATGATGTAAATATTATTATTAGATATTGTTCAAATTTTGTCAATATAATATTAATAAAATATGTAACTATACTGTAACTGTACTTTTCATTTAATAATGTATTTACTCCTCAATAAGTGAGGAGCTTTTCTAAAACAAGAACTAAGAGCCCTACCTGAGGTCGGCCACAGATGCGTCGCTACCTGAGGACTAAATTGCAACGCCTCGGAAAAGTATGTCCTTCAAATCAGAACACAGTAGCGCTTAACACTGTTAATGGGCAGAAATAAGTGTGACGGTCATGCTGCCGGAGTCGAACCTCAAATTTTTCTACCACCTAGACATAATATAATATTGCATTGTAATCAAGATTATAAAATATATCTATATCTATATATATCATATATATATCTCCATTTGAACTTGAACGAATAACAATTTACGTAGTCAGACGACCTATGTAACATTGACAAGGTACATATTTATTTTTAGCTTTCTCATTATGAGGGCATCATGTACCAAGTCTGTCATGATGTTATCGTAACTAAAGATTATATTCAATGGTTTGTTTTTCTGTTTGGGTTAACTCTTAAAAATTATAGGCAGACAAGGGACTGTTAAAGTTAGTTCGGCAAGTTGTAATTTTAGTCTCACATAGTAACGGTAAACAATCAAAAATCATTCATGATTGAAGGACAAAATATCATGACATTGTCCAAAGCATATCGTAAATTTATTTGCATCTGACATGAGATAAATTTGTCAATATAGGATTATCTCATCAATTTTCATCACGATCAAAGAATAATATGCGACATTATCTTGATCTTAAAAATATATTTTGAAATATTTATTTTTCGAATTATATCACCTTTTCATTTAATACAGTTTAAACAAAAGTGTTGAAGGAACCTAATGTATCAAATTTAGAAAAAAAAAAACTTATCGTAGTTGCATTCAAATTAATCGAGTGAGCATTTGTGTATGTGATCAAGTAACAGCCGAATTCAGTAGATAAATGAGAGTATAATCTAATAAATTTAAAATGGCCGTTGAAAAAAACTTCAGAGACGACAATCCAAATATAGGTAAGTATAAAACAGTTAGTGCAAGGTTCACTCGTACCCTTCTTTGTAGAAAAGCTTCGGAGAAACCTTTTGTAATAATAGTACAAAATAAATAAATGACATACAGCAAAATAATGCATTGATAGAAAAGATTAATTCGATAAAAGATGATATCGGAATATACTAGCAGCTGCAATGCAAATCAGCTTTAGATAAATAAAAGAGCGATCCTAAAGGTTTACAGCACTTTTCAGCAACTATGCAGCTGAAAATTGGAAAATAAAATATATCGTCGCGGGAGTCATATAGCATAGAAACCTCAAGTATAAAAAACCAACAATTGAGTTTCCACAAAAGGTGCTTATCCTTTTTTCGCGCCAGCAGTCACTAAAGAAACACAATTATTTAACATTCACAAATATTATTCCTAAAGTAATATATTATAAATCCGAATGTAGTACGTGTATCAAATACCACTATGAAACTTTTTTTGCATCCTTGCTTATGGTGATTTTCGGAAAATTCCGTTATTCAAATGCAATTTATAAATAGATCTACCGAATGTATTAAAATTACTGTCATTTCGCGAATGTCATCAATGCACCGTAGGAAAGTTGGCTGTCCCTGAGGAAACAGCTTTCTTTGCTATTCAGCAGGATATTATATATGGAACAGTCAGCAACAGATACGTCTAATGAGTTGCTACGCAGAGGACCTTTCGGGTTCGTAGCTTGATGCGTGGAAATTAATTAATGCTTTATCAGTTATTTACTGTATGAGTCAAGCAATAACAGCTGTAATAACAAACTGGTTCTTAATTGTGTTTAGCACTATTTTATTTCTACTTCGTGCGCGGATAGTCTATTAGAGTACGTTGAGTGTTTAAATAAAATAAATGCAAAAATGTCAGAAAATAATAAAATAGAAACTGTATTTATATTCAAGAATGTTAACTCACATCATAAAGAAGAAGTTCATATTGAATTAGATGATCTTTGCGCTGAGCAGACATGGCATTTTGCAGATGAACGTAAATTAGGTATAGGCTTAAGTGATTATTTGTATACTTTTGTCAGTGCTGTGGACGGGTCACATAGATGACTCTATCACTTAATAGTGTCGCATTCGGCTTAGGATACAATTATTAAATATAATCTTATACAGGGTAAATTTTACAAATAGGCCTTCAGGGCCTTATAATCAACACTATCAGATAGTTGAATAATATAGAGGATTGATTGTTTTTTCAAAATTAACTCGTTCGATTCCCGGCTAGGGAAAAAGGTATTTTAAAAAAGTAACGATGCAGTTATAAGTTTTATCAAAATCGACCTCGTAACTCGTTTCAGCATTTTTCGCTAAACCTTATACTTTCGGATTACGCCCTGAATGCCCATTTGAAAAATTCACCCTGTATATAAAATTCTCGTGTCACAATGTTAGTTATGTTTCATACCAAACTCTGTCGTATCCGTCGGCGGGCGGAGTCAGCCCTGGTTTGGTGGGTCTTGTGCTAAAGCGCTAAGCCTTAAGCAGAAGGCCTTCCAAACCTGGGCATCAGCACACGCTAGCAAGAACCCAAAAACCCCCGAGCTCCGAACGGCTTTTAATGCTGCCTCCCGTTCAGCGAAGAAGCATATCGCCAAGGCGAAGTCTAAGCACATCGGCAGAATTGGCGAGCGGCTACTTGGTTACCCCTCCGGGAGTCGAGCCTTCTGGTCGCTGACCAAAGCTGTCAAGGGTCATTTCTGTCGGTCTTCACTACCGCCCCTACGGAAACCAGATGACTCTCTGGCCCATACGGCAAAGGGGAAAGCCGGTCTTCTTCCAGGTCTTCGGAAGAGGGTACCAACCCCTTTTTGCCTCAAACTCGACTCTTGATGACACAGGGGCCACACCGCCTACCATCCCGCGGTGTGAGAGCTCTATGCCGAATATTCGCTTTACGCAGAAGGCTGTCAGGCGAGCTCTATTGTCCCTCAACATCAAGAAGTCGAGTGGGCCAGACGAAATCCCCGCAATGGTACTCAGGACGTGCGCTCCCGAGTTGGCTCCCGTCTTAACGCGCCTATTCTTGCCTTCCTACACCTCAGGATAAGTACCGTCTTCGTGGAAGGTTGCCCTTGTACACCCTACTCCCAAAAAGGGTGACCGCAGTGACCCGGCACACTATAGGCCTATAGCGATAACCTCCCTGCTCTCAAAAGCTATGAAGCGTATTGTAAACATGCAGCTCCTTAGGAACCTGGAGGAGCACCAGCTGATCAGCGATCACCAATAGGGTTTTCGCAACGGCCGGTCAGCTGATGATCTTCTAGTGTACCTCACTTACCGATGGGCACAAGCTATTGCAAGCAGCGGGAGGCATTGCATGTAAGCCTAGACATCGCTAAGGCCTTTGACCGGGTCTAGCATAGGGCCCTTCTCGCGAAGTTATCATCATACGGTCTTCCCCATTGGGCGTCCTGAACAGAGCCAAGGAGTACTTCACTGGGGGGCAACTCCTTCTGCTTTATAAAGCGCAAGTGAGGCCCCACATGGAGTACAGCTCGCATCTCTGGGCAAGGTCACCACAATACCAGCTCAACCCACTTGACACCGTACAGAAATGCGCGGTGCGAATCGTCGATGACCCAGCGATCTCCGATCGGTTAGAACCCTTAAGCCTGCGGAAGGACATAGGTTCCCTCCTAGGTGAGTGTTCGGAGGAACTGTTTGATCTGGTGCCTACGTCACCTTTCCTTCATCGCACCACTCGCCGAAGGATGAAGTTCCATCCACATCAACTGGACCCGTGGCGATCCTCCACGGTTCGATTTGAACGTTCATTTTTTGCCGCGTACGTGCAAAATGTGGAATGAACTTCCTCCTGAGATATTTCCTCAGGACTATGACATGGGGCTCTTCAAGAGGGGTGTAAAAAGAGCTCTCCTTCAAAGCCGGCGATACATTGGCGACTCCTCTGGTGTTGCAAATGTCCATAGGCGACGGTGACTGCTTTCCATCAGGTAGCCCGTCTGCCTTATCGTTAGGTTACATATAAAAAAGAAAATAAGTTACCGTACTCCTCCGAAACGGCTTTACCGATTTTCACCATTTTTTTATTATTATGCATATTCAGTAGGTCTGAGAATCGGCTCCTATCTATTTTTCATACCCCTAAGCGATAAGGGTTGTTCACCCTTAACATTTAAAAACGGTTCAGCTAGTTGTATATAATATGTTTTACCTTCACAGAGACAGATCCTTCACAAAGATGTATTCCTGTTCGTTACATTCAAATCTGCATGTTGTTCCTGGGCTTCATGTTGGCATACTGCGTCCGGGTCATGATGAGTCTCGCTATTGTCGCTATGACTGACCAAAGTACTGATAATGTAAGTATGTAATATGTATAATGTATATGTAATATGTATGATGTATATGCCAGGCCAGAACTATTTGTAGTCATTACCGGTGTATTCGGTAGCCTTGTGTTTGGACGTATATTTAATGTTCACATTCCTACATTATTTATTATTTAGAGATGGGTGAAGCGGACTTTGACTTACTTTACATATTAATCCATCTCTGTTTAAAATTAGATAGATGTCTGATCATAGCTTAGTCATAGGTTAGTCTTAGATGACTGTTGCCTGCAATTATCATTTAAAATCAAGGGGATAACCTATTTACTACTTATATCATTAATTTTTTTATATCACACATCACTATTTTCTTTTATTTTATGTTTCAGTCCTTCGACTGGTCAATTCAGCGACAAAGTGTTATATTATCATCATTTACTTGGGGGTACATCCTACTACAGAGTATTGCTGGCGAACTTGCTTCCAGATTCGGTGGCATGACCCTTTTAACCATAGCAATAGGATGCAATTCTATTATATCATTACTATTGCCTGTTTCAGCTAAGTATGTAAGTATTATTCAACCTTCAAATAAACAAGAGAATTGTTTAAAAACAAAAACCAGACAGTTTAAAAAATATAACCTATGTCATATTTACGACTATTCCATTCTCATTGTCCACCACAGTCGGGTAAAATATTTCTAAACGTTTCCAGTAAAATGACATAATTTCCAGTATTTTCATAAGTATAATATATTTTATCAGCGTTTCTTTTACAACTAAGAATATCTAGATTTCTTCTTCTCTCTTCTTTATCCTCTGAAAACTCATTTTATCGACATCCAATTCTAAAGCAAGCAGCAATTTCCTTCTTAGATTTTATGCTTCAATTTACATTAATACATTGTACACAATCTTTATATACTTTATATATATTCTCAGGGTGGTTGGATGGTAGTATGCGTTTGCCGTGGAATCCAGGGTCTTACACAAGGTGTAATATATCCATCGATGCATTACTTAATAAGCAAATGGGTTCCTCTTGAAGAAAAAAGTCGTGTGACTAGTTTTACTTTTGCTGGTGAGTCGGAACATATCATGTTCATAATTTGATTGATGATTTAGATTAATTATTATACATAACAAGTTCCATTTATGGCAACTTAATTTCAAAATTATCGATTGATATTAAACGCTTTCTACACTCACAGCCCCACACTAGGATTCCCTGTGTCGTGGATGCCATGGACACACACATAGACCAAGAAACAGAAATCTAAATTCATCATTTAGATATCTGTCTGGCCGGGGATCGAACCCGGGAACCCTTTGCGCGTCAGTCCGGTATGGTGGCCGCTCCGCCACGCGGGTATTGGTATTCAATTTCGTTTATATCTATCATTTATAATGTTATGCTCATCAACAGGGGCTCAATTTGGAATAGCTAGTCAGTTAATAGTTTCTGGATACATAGCAAACTACTGGGGCTGGCCAGTAATTTTCTACATTAATGGAATCATTGGCCTTATTTGGACAGTGGTTTATTTGATAATAGGCAGCAATACTCCACAAACTTCTAAGATGATCAGCGCAGAAGAACGTTTACATATTCAATCTTCTTTAGGGCAAATCGGTGGACATAAGGTATATATTTTTATTTTAAAACTATGAAGTGATCCGTATGTCCTTATGGGGTAGTTTACTTTAGAATACCATTAAACTTTTCTTATCTTCTTCAGTATGTCTTCGATTTTACGTGTGATTTCTCTTATATTTTAGTTTCTCTTTTGGTTTAGTAGATTTCTTTCTTTTCCTTTACTATTCAGTAAAATATTTTTATTGACTTCTGAAAGTCGTTCACGAATTGTATAAAAGGCTTTAAATATGAATTGAGCATGTAGTCGTCAACTACTTGTACTCACACGAAAGTTATGATGATCATTGTTGTCTTTATAGATGCTTATTTCTGTCATGCTCTGCCTTCAAAGTAAAGTTAGTTTACGTTAGCGGGTTTTTAATTAAATTTAATGCCATTCATCTTTCAGAGGATGAAAACTCCATGGAAGTCAATTTTCACATCATTGCCTTTCATTTCCGTCATTGTAGCAAACATTGGTAGTACTTGGGGTTCCTGGACATTGCTTACTGAAATGCCAACTTATATGAGCAATATTCTTGGCGTACACATAAAAGCGGTGAGGATCAAACACCTAATTCTTTTTGATGAATTTTACCTTTATCACAAAAAAGTACAACAAATGCAGATTTAAAATTGTTGGCCAAGTACAAGTCGAACTCGCACACAAACGGTTTCGTTTCACCAAATATTCAAGTATTTGTATTACACACTATGTAAAAATGTCAAATGCTGTATAAAATATGTATTATGGTTTAAGAAATAGAGCGTTTTGACCACATACCTCTATATGGCTTTGACAGTCGGACAGTCGGCGGAGGCTTAGCAATAATGTTCTGTTTTCACCCTTTGACCACGGAACCATAAAAACTATTATTCATTTAAATGTATGCGATTACAGAATGGTGTTATGTCTGCCCTTCCATATTTAGCGATGTTTCTCATGAATTTTCCAGTGGGGTTCACTTCAGATTACCTTATAAAGAAAAAAATTGTTAGTATTACAACATGCAGAAAGATTTTTAATACGGTTGGTGAGTTATTATTGTTAACCGAACTCAATACTTACTTTAGATGCTTAATAAGTTGCTTATCGATATCTAAATATATATAACTCAAAGGTGACTGACTGACATAGTGATCTATCAACGCGCAGCCCAAACCACTGGACGGATCGAGCTGAAATTTGGCATGTAGGTAGATGTTATGACGTAGGCATCCGCTAAGAAAGGATTTTGATTTTTGGGATCCCCCAAGGGGATAAAATTGGGGATGAAAATATTATTTCGTAACGGGAGCGAAGCCGCGGGCAAAAGCTCGTTTATTATAAACAAGAACGTTGCACGCTACAGTGCCATGTAACGATTAAGAAATAGACACTGTTCTCTATCAAAGGAAAAATATTTATTTCCAGAATTTAGTTTAAAAAGATGATGACAATAGCGTATAAATAACTTATGTCTTATCCACACGCTTCTCAAACCTTTACAAAATCAAGCTTGTGGATAGAATGTTTGACTTGCTTGTGTAGGTTTGCAAGTGCTTGTACTTTAGAATATTTAGGATTATGTGTAAAATGAAAAACTTTCATATAAAATGATATAAATGTATTACGAAGCGGTTAAAATATTCTGCAGTAAATCGTGTTTGTTATCTGACTCAGAGATCACATAGGGACTTAATGACATTTTCTCTGTTTGTTGTTTTTGTAGGTTTGTGTGGTCCAGCTCTAGCCCTAATTTGCCTATCCCATGTGCCAGCTGGTAATATTACTGCTGCTCTTCTGATACTTGTAACTGCACTCGGTCTGCATGCCGGTTTTTACAATGGGTGCATTGTAAGTACATATATCATTATTAATACAAACATCCGAATTAAAACAAATAACTGGAAACAGTTTTGATGTGTCAACGCCATTTTGGTTATTGTACTTGGGTGACCATGAATTATAAAAGGTTAGGTCTGTAGTCCCGAGACTAGAATAGGGCACCTGCCTGTCGTAAAAAGCGACAGGCAGGTTCCCTATTGCACCAGGATTGCGGGTGGAAAGAGTAGGAGCTCGAACCGTCCAGCAAGCAACCCCGGGAAGAACAGCGGTGTGTGTGGCCGTACGTACGTACGTACCGTCGTAAACACCAGGTGTACGGGAGAAGCGTAAACTGACTAGAGAGTGTTGAATGAGAGACAACGATCATTAAAATGGATCTAGTAATGTAAATTTCGTAGTAGTAAGAAGTGAGTTCTAAACAGGTAGAATGATGAATGGTTGAATATTATTATGTACGAAATCTTCTATTTGGAAAAATAAACCGTTTTACCAAGGATATTATTTTTCTCAGGTAGTCCACCTCGACATGGCTCCTAACTTCGCAAGCTCATTGATAGCGGTGTGCAATTTCATTTCAAACTTTGTGGGATTGTTTGCGCCCCTTGCCGTTGGATTCATATTAGATGATGAAGTATGTATGAACAAAGTTTTGTTTATGATTTCTCAATGCTTTTTAACTCTAATTTAGTTAAATACAAAAATAAGCTTACCATATTCATCAGCTCTCTATTCTTAACAGTTGTATCAAAAGGTATTCAGTAACAGTAAAATTTAATAGTCAATCATGAATTTATTTAAAAAAACGCATGTACATTGTACATGATTAAATTTTTTGGAATGAAATGAATAGTGGACCTGATGTTATGGCATATGTTGAAAGCTTGTATCCAGCAGTAAGAGATGTGAGGTTGATCAGATGACACTGCCTATAAAGAACAGAAATATATCTTTACAGTAACAAATATGTTATTATGATTGTATCTGTGAGTACCACTCGTTTCATTTTCAGACAAATCCAAAAGAATGGCGTATTGTGTTCTACATAATGGCAATGATGTACATCTGCACGAATATGTTCTTCGTCATATTTGGGACCAGCAAACGACAGAAGTGGAACGAAGGATCTGAGCTGACTCCTAAAGTTTAATAAATATTAAAAAAAAGTCTGATTTTATTTTGTATGAACTAGTATATTACGTTTACTAAATATACCTATACTAAGTATATGTTAATTAGTATACGCATGTTGATTACTTGTGTGGATCAGTATAAAAAGTAATGTGAAGAAATTTGAGAAATATAACAAAGATCGACTAAATAACTAGGATTTATTTAATTTTTACTTTAATACTACATGATTGTCTTTTTTATGTTGACAATTTTGTATTTTTTTCTTATAATAATTTATGTTTAATGACACACTCCGTGCCAAATTCTGTCAATATGCATAGTAAACACGACTCGTGCACACACTTATCTAAAACGTGACGATTGCAAAATAAAATAGAATGAATCTTTACGTACATAAAATATACCTACTATTTATTTATGTATATTTAATCCTTCAAATATAAGTTTACTATGGCATCGTGTACACGTATATAGGTACAGAGCACATACGCCATTCACGATGTGTACCACGACATTGAAATAGAGATGGGTTTTACTAGGTAAATTTGGGACTAGGTATGCCTGTTCCTAGTATTTAAAAATACGTAATCCAGAAACTTATTCTTGGATCAGGTACTCGTACATATTAAAACGGGAACCGTGTCATGAGCCGGCGCGACGAGCAAAAAAAAAAACCGATAAGCTACCTAGTCCGATAGACTGCCTAGTCCAGTAAACTACCTAGTCCGATAAACTACCTAGTCCGATATACCACCTAGTCCGATATACTACCTAGTCCGGTAAACTACCTAGTTCCGGTACCTGTTCCAGTATATACGCCTCACCTCTACATTGAAAGTCACACTTGTGTTTAACTTGTTTACGGTAACTCTTATTACATTTTTTTTGTTTACATGGCTCTCTGGCCGCGGGGGTAGCTGAGAGGATATGCCGGACTCTTACCGGCTAAAACCCCACGGTGTTCCTCTGGACGCCCTTTGCCGGGACTGCTACGCTATAGCATTCGTCCGCGGTCCCAGCGGCGTTTGCCCATAGCAGGGCCCGTCTCCGTTTGGGATGGAGTTGGGGTTTACTCCATCCGCTCATCTTTGAGGTGCGCGCGGGAACACCACGCGCGCCACCTCGAGGCCAATTTACACCCCCGTATCCTACGCCATGCCTCCGTTATGGAGGGTGGTACTACTGCCGCCCGATACGGAACAGACGCAGAGTACCACAGCAACATTACGGGGTAACGCTGCCGCCCGATACGGGACAGACGCAGTGCATCCCAACCACTACTGGAGCGCTTTAGCTTCACCTGCTGCTGGATTACAACGGGCTACTGAGACCCCCCCCCCCCACCTCGACAAGGCGCACTCCAAATTGAGGGGGGGGGACCCTTGTTACCTACCCTTATAACCTTACCACGAGTTTTCAAAACATCCCACAATTTTACGTTAAAATTACTCAATCCATTATTCTGTTCCAACATTTAACGTTAAAACATAAAACGCCATTTTGTCAATTTAGACATTTAATGTTACGTTACTGATACTATAGTTCTGATTCAATCCGCTAGGGGCGCTGATTGGAATTCGTATGGGCAAATACGTAAACAAATACTAATACGGTCATATTTGTCAAAACGTAAAAACTCATGGTAGGGGTACAGGTTGCATTTCAATGCTTTCCCAATGGCAACATTTTGGCCAAAATGAGCACAGGTAGCCCGCCAAATTGCTCCTTGTGTTAAAATAACTAAAATTACTTTTGTTTCCAAATATGTGAGACAAATCAGACGATCGTAAAAATCTATTAAACATTTGTGTATCATCATTCCTGTCACTAAAAACAATTTAATGTTAGCTTCCGTTTCGACCTGTGCCTCTACCGTACCTTCTGTCTCCATTATCACATCTGATCTGATAATATTTAATCGATTTTCGTACAAAAAATATGTATAATTAAGTAAGTTATTTTTTATTGTTAAATTCATCATCATCATCATTTCAGCCCTTGTTATTCCACTGCTAGACATAGGCCTCCCCTAGGGTGTGCCACAACACTCGGTCCTCCGCTGCCCTCATCCAGCCACTACCACCAGCCCTCTTAAGGTCGTCGGTCCAGCGTGCCGGAGGGCGTCCTACGCTTCGCCTGCCGATACGTGGTCGCCATTCGAGAACTCGCCTGCCTAATCTCGCCCAGGTCGACATCAGGGAGGTCCTCGGTGAAGTGGCGTGTTAATTCGGCCCTTTGATCGTCAACACGGGCCGAAGGCTTAGGAGCACGTGCGGAATACAAGTGTTTATAAAATTTCTCGGCTTCAGCGAGAATCTCTGGAGTAGAGGAGACGAGCGAGCCTTGAGATGTACGAATTGTATTCAGATGGCTTTTTTCCAGCGGTTGCGGTAAGGTGTTGTATCCCTTATTCCGCTCGATCACTTCCCAAATCCTGAGAGTGTTCGCGCGGCGTAAGTCTCGTCTTATCAATCTTTTGATGTGTTTTCTGGAAATCTGCCAATCTCATGCGGCGTGTGTTGTTTCTCGTTTCTCGCATTGAAGTCTCCCATAATAACGGTGAAGTGGGTCTTAGATGTTTTGTTGATAGCCGTAACAATATCTTCGTATAAGGCTTCAACCTCTTCATCGGAGTGCGTCGAAGTCGGCGCATATACCTGCATAACCTTCAGGCCTGTTGGTTAATTTAAGTACGACACAAACACAAATAACGTAGTGGAGGTCAGCCTCCACTACGTTATTTATGAGTACTTTGTTGACGAGGAATCCCACGCCACCCTGGGAAAGATGGTCACCCTCTCGAAAATAGAGGAGATTCCCTGATTTTAGGGTCATCGTGTCCTCGCCGTCTCTTCGGACTTCCTAAAACCCCAGTATGTGCCACTTTATGTTGCTCAACTCTACTTCGAGTTCCGTAATATGTTCGTCCAATCGCAGTGTTCTTCCATTAAAAGTCGCCAAAAACAGTCGTCGGTGGTAGCCTGCCGTAACCCGGGGATTCTTTGCACCCCCCGCCCTACCGTGACCGTGACCGCTACCTTGACCAGGAATAGTAGGGCTGCCGGGAACTGGGGCCCGTTCTGTTGTGGCACTACTCATGAGGGTTTATTTGCCCTAATCACCAAGCTGGGCAAGCGGGTTGGTGATCGCAATGCTAGGCATCTTCGTGAACAAGCGGCGCTGCTGCCCGCCGTTGCCTGTGTGACTTTGCCTAACGAGTTTCGGATGGTTATTCCGCTGTTGTTTAGCAGGGTGCACCACGTGCAGGTGAGGTTGACATTTGGGGTAGAGATGTTAGTACCCCCTTGCACCCCCCTATCGTTAAATTATAATATTATAATTAAGTTGTTACATAGTTAACACGGTTGGATATCGTTTTACGCTATTCAGGATCACACTCAACTATTATCTAAACTAATTACGTATTTGTATTTGTATATATTATGTGAGAAAGACTCACGCGCAGCATTGTATAAATACCTGGCGGTGATAAAATATAATTTAAAATTAATGCACTTGTCTGTTTATTTCGGTACATTTTAGAAAATATCAAATCATTGACGAAATTTCACCGCAAAGTGCATCGTATCGCCAGACTGGAAAATTATTATATTGGCGATTCGAGGATATAATATTTGATTTAAAACCACATATGGCTATGTACATTTTGCGCCTTTGCTTATTCGCACCAAAATTCTTGTATTTACTACGTTGTTGTCCTTTTTGAAAATTCCCATCTGTCACTAATGTATTAGATACGCATTTACAATATTTGCTTAACCAAAATTCTAAATTTAAAATTTGATGATCGATCCTGGCAACTCTTCCGGTTAGGTTTGGTGGCATAGGTCCGCACCACGGAAAGTTTGGCGCTTCCGGCTTTCTTGGTCTCTTGTCATAGTACGATCGCCCTCATCTCAGATATATTAAACTCTAATTTGGATGATGTTCGGGTGACGTACATGTCAGAGACTGAGGAGGCCTGGAGTGGTTGCTTTCCGGCTGAGGAAATATCTATGTCAGATAAAACCAAGCAATCCGTTTGGGACACACCGGCTCTTAAATCTGTTTTTGCCTGTCTTCTGGAACGATGTTCTGACAACTCTGGTAGGGCCCGTTTATTAGCTGTTGCCCAAAGTGAATCAGGGCATTGGCTACACGCTCTCCCTTCCAACAATATTGGCACCGTGCTGGATCCTATAACGTTGCGCATTTCTATAGGTCTCCGGCTCGGTGCCAAGATTTGCAAGTCTCATTTTTGTCCGTGTGGGCAGGAGGTGGACACGTTGGGTCGACATGGCTTGTCCTGTATCAGGAGTGCCGGCAGGGTATATCGTCACGGGACTCTGAACAGTTTGATTCGTCGGGCTCTTGCTACCGTCTCTATACCAGCGACTTTAGAACCCCCAGGTCTTTTTAGAGACGATGGCAAGAGACCTGATGGAATCGCTCTAGTTCCATGGAGTCTCGGACGACCCCTGATATGGGACGCAACATGCGTTGATACTTTAGCCCCCTCTCACCTAGCTTATACTTCAGTGAAAGCGGGGGCCGCAGCCGACCATGCCCAGGTTATCAAGCGTCGTAAATATAGTAATTTATTAGACAATTACTTATTTGCGGCGCTTGCTATAGAGACAATGGGTCCATGGTCATCTGACATGAAAAAATTCATGTCAATTATGTCGACCAAACTTGTCACTGCTTCCGGTGACCAAAAAGCTGGCGGCTATTTTGCACAAAGATTGAGTCTTGCCGTGCAGCAAGGAAACGCCGCCAGCGTTTTGGGAACCATACCTCACACGGCAATTTTAGATGGCTTATTTTATTTATAGTTTTCTTGTATAATTTGTAAATAAGTCCTTTTTTTGTTTATAGTTTTTTTATTACATAAAATTTCATATATATAGTAACTATAATTGTAAATACTATAATTGAAATAAAGAGTTATTGAGGAAATATCAAATTATGTAGATAATTTAACGATAAAATTTCGTCCTCTGTAAGTCAGCGTCATCGTTTTCTACTTATATAAAATACGTTTATCAATGTAAGATGACATAATCAACATTTTTTTAAAGATCAAAGAATAATATGACATTATCTTGCTCATAACAATACCCAACTCTCGAATGATTTGAAATATTTCACACTCGAATTTATCTATATTTTTGCAAAACTAGTGTAAACAAGTGTGTAAGGAAACTCATATTACGAATTTAATAAAATAATTGTAGTTATGAGTAAATAATTTTAGCATTTTTGGTGTTGTGCTTAAGTAACAATCACATTATATAAATAAAAAAGAATATAATTCCTCAATATACAATGGACGAAGAAAAAAATGAAACAGGAGACAAGTTAAAGCCAAGTAAGTAAAAAAATAATTCTGTGTAAGTTTTATTAATAACTTGAAGATTCGGCACTCAAAATAAGTGCCTTTGATAAAATTCATATTTTATGTCATTAAAATTACTTGGTCTATTAATGACAAATGCAAACTTTCTTATATGGTGGCGGTAGATTTTATTAGTTACCTACAAATGTTATATTCCAAATAAGCTCGGTATAACTCACTAATTCATTTGTATACTACTCCTTATAATTATTTAAATATTAATAATAAAGTCAGACGTAAACATTATGAAAGGTCCATTGATAACTCAGGTTGAAAAAATAACTATCCGACAAGGTACGCATTATGATAACTATATCTTAATGTTTCTTTGTGATGGGAGGAGGAGATCACAATGTTATCTAATATTGTATTTCATGTTAGCATTCAAAATATCAATTAATTATAACTTACTATGATTAAGACAAGAGCCAGCATAGCATAGATATACTACTAATAAAGAAGCAGGTAGATTACTAACAAAACAATCGGCGCTTGTTAGTGGCACTCATCGCGAAAAATGCACACTACTTTACAAATATTATATTTAAACAACACACTAATAAATAGTCAGGAGGAGCAAGTAGGACGGCACGTCTAACTGAATGTGCAAAAAAGGGATAAACATATAACTTTATGCGTGACAGTCATGATGACTATTCGTCAAAGATGAGTTTAAGTCAGATCCGTCTATATGAATTAATTTAAGAGTTACCTATTATGTGCTTGGTATACAGAGAATAAATTCGTATATGAATAAATTTAATATGGTATGAGTATTAAGGGAGAAATGCGTAATTCAGTGCGTGTCTCTGCGTGAATGTTGCATGGAATGGAGAAGGGAGGGATTCAAGAGTGTTTTATGACTAACTACTAGTATGATTTTTGGATGCAGGCAAAATAAAAAAAAATCTTTGGTTTTGTAAGATTTAATTATCATCGTCCATGATATGTTCAGAGCAAGTCCGACTCCAATAATTTGGATACGAATCGTCTTCCCTTCGTTGCTTGCGAACAATGTCCAACCACTTTAGTCGCCCTATTTCATGTAATGGGAACCTAAAACATACACAAAAATATAAACACATCACAGAAACAGTATTAGAAAAAATATCGACTTAAACATTAAATTAATAAATATAACTTTCAAATTAGTAAATAATTTGTGTAGTTTCTTACGATACATACACCAATAATATAAACCAACCAAAAGATTAAATTAACAGATGGTCCAGAAGCCATCTGTTAATTTAATCTATGACACATGGATACGCATAATTCATAACGCTTCCCTTTTACACTTAGTAATTTGCCCATCTTTTTATGACATTTATTTACGTTAAATTTAATTTGAATTATTCAAAAATCGATAGTAACTTCTTGAAATTGAAATATTTACGAATGATAAGTGATTCCACCACCTTGGGTGATTTTTCCGCTGTAGTTTGTGCAAAATCTCATGACATAAGACGACATTTTTTTCAACATAGAAACTTTGACATAGACACGACCATTCTGAGAGGCCCGCGGCCCATGACTAATTTGTCATATGCCAATTAACCCAAAAATCATGTGCCAAAATTCGAACGTGTATGACTCATCTACGTCTGTATTAGTAGTATATCTATGAGAGCTAGCAATGCACAAGAAGATGTACAAAGTTAATAAGCAACGAGAAAAAGTAAATAACAAAGATAATCGTGTACATAAAATTAAAATGTGAGATAAGAGATACATTGTTTGTATCAGGTGTCGATAAAAATAGATTTTTCTTTAAGATTAGGTACGTTTGCTAAATGTAAGATAACAGATCCAACAATCCATATCAGCTGTCCTATTCGCGATGACAGTAACAAGTAAATACACTAAATCTTGTATTGTACTGTAAGATTTTAGGTCCCATTTTAAGTAAGAAAGACGTAATAGTAAAATTGCTCATTTTAATATTTTTAGTGCGTGATAAAGCGTTTTTGTACAATCGTTTCTTTTTAAACTTAATATTTTATTACTTACACGCGAAGAAAAATAAACTTGTTACAACTAATGATTACTTGGTTAAGATACGAGTAATTTATCGCCATAAAGGAAATGAGTCTTATTGAAAGTCGAACAGTTTAGCTTTAGAAACGCGCAATTGGAATAAGTTCAGCTTCACATATTTAAAATATATCCTAACTTATTGGTATACAAAGGGAGTACAGGACGCCCCCCGACCAGGTGGACTGATGACCTGAACCAGACAGCGGGTAACCGCTGTATTCAGACCGCTCAAGACCGGTCGGAGTGGCGCAGATTAGGGGAGGCCTATGACCAGCAGTGGACTATTAAAGGCTGAAGGATGGATGGATGGATTGGTATACAAATATTCGTCTCGTATGTACTACAATCTTGAATTTGCAATTTTACAGAGACATGTGTTCCTGTTCGTTACATCCAAATCGTAATGTTGTTTTTTGGCTTCATGCTGGCATTTTGCGTCCGGGTCATAATGAGTCTCGCTATAGTCGCTATGACTGACCAATATTCTGATAATGTAAGTATGTAAGCATATCCTGCTAAAATATAATTATTCCTAGTTTGATGAAGCCGAAGGCCGAAATTTTACAATCAGGCCAAAATCGAGGCAAGAAGGCAGAATAAGACTACATTGCAATACAACTGAGTCTTATTGATCTTTTATTCGTATTCACGCATGTTAAATATGTTGCAATGACCACTCAATCGCATCGAAAGAAATTTAACCATTACGATTCTAATATAGGTACGATCGACAGCACAGCCGCTGGCTGAGAGCTGACCAACAACCAGCCGCTATAATTAGTAGCAGTCTATCGTACGTTACCGCCCTTATACTAACGTTATAATGAAGTTTTACGAGCATTTAATTTTATTTCTTCTGTTTCAGTCCTTCGACTGGTCGATTCAGCGACAGAGTGTGATACTGTCATCGTTCACTTGGGGGTACATCATATTACAGGGTTATTCTGGCGAGCTAGCTTCAAAATTCGGTGGCATGACCCTTGTAACAATAGCCATAGGATGTAATTCTATCATGTCATTGCTACTGCCTGTTTCGGCAAAGTATGTGAGTATTTTTCTACATCAAAATTTTGATTTGGTTTTGTGTCTCCAAGAATACAATAAACCCTAACTATATATGTAGGAATTTTTAGTAATACAATCTTTATTTCCTTAAACCATATATTATTTCTGACAGTAATCAATATAATTTCTTGTAAAATTTGAAATACTTTATATTTTAAGGGCGGTTGGATAATGGTTTGCATTTGCCGTGGAATCCAGGGTTTTACGCAAGGAGCCATATTTCCATCGATGCATTACTTAATCAGCAAGTGGGTCCCTCTGGAGGAAAAAGGCCGAATGTCTAGCTTCATTTTCGCTGGTGAGCCTGAACGTCTATATTTTTCTAAACAGCAGCATCGTTGGAAAAATAAAAGGAAAATACGATATAGTTCGCCTGCCACACATACTATGGTTCCAATGATACGATGATGAATTTATTTTAAGAAGCCCCACATAATCCTTAGAGATTTAAGAGCATCTGTGATGTTCTATCATTTAAGTAGTACTTATCTACTTAGTACTTTGTACTTAAAATCATATCCACTAACCCTGTTTGCTACATATCTAACAGTAACCATTTTTTCCATTTTGATGTTATCAACAGGGGGTCAATTTGGAACAGCCGGGCAGCTAATAGTATCTGGCTACATAGCGGATTACTGGGGTTGGCCAGTAATTTTCTACCTTAATGGAGTCGTTGGAATAATTTGGACAATCGTCTATTTGATAATAGGCAGTGATACTCCACAAGCCTCGAAGATGATCAGTCCAGAAGAACGTTTATACATTCAAACTTCTTTAGGGCAAATTGGAGGACATAAGGTATGTTATTGTTGCAAGTTATGATTCGATTATCATTACCACCTTTTCCCATATATTCTCAGTTTATTCTGCAGTGTTACGTTCTTAAGATCATGTTGTCTTCTGCATCCGATATTATTTCGTTTCTTTCGTCTCTGTATATGACTGCGTGATTCTGTTCCTAATTGGGATCGCTAATTAATACCAATTATTCCTTGACATCTGGGGCTTGTAATTAATGTCATTATCAATTAGTCGTTCCAAAAGCAAATGAGCATGAAATCCACTGCGAGTCCTTTAAAATTATAAGTATTCATTATTGTCTTCATTTATACTTAATTATGTTAGTTTTGGGCAGTTTTGAATCTAATGAAAATGTTTTAAAGGTGACAGAATCATTTTGGACTACCATTACTATCACGTAGACTATACATATATTCATTGATTATTTAAATAATGTTTATGAACATAAATAAGATAATTAAGATACCTATCAATACTGCCTCAGTTAAGTACATATTAATACTTAATTTTAGTAACTTTTCATTTTCAGAGAATGAAAACGCCATGGAAATCAATATTTACATCGTTGCCATTTATTTCGGTCGTCGTAGCGAATATTGGTAGTAATTGGGGATTTTGGACGTTACTTACTGAAATTCCAACTTACATGAGCAATATTCTTGAAGTAAATATAAAATCGGTAAGTAAGTACGTACTTGTTGGATTACTAAAACTAATAAATTTTATACTAATAGCATCAAAGATCTTATAACAAATAAAATTAATTAAATAACTAAGCTAATAATTTTAATAAACATTTGACAGAATGGTGTTATGTCTGCCCTTCCATACATAACGATGTTTCTCATGAATTTTCCTGTGGGATTCACTTCAGACTATGCTATAAAAAAGAAATGGGTTAGTGTTACAACGTGTAGAAAGATTGCTAATACTGTCGGTAAGTTATTACAAATTGTGGGTTTTATATAAATATGTATAACTTTAATTTTGCCTGAAAATATTTAGTTCCTCGCTGAAAATAAATATCCGCTGTTGATGACCTCACTAGCTTCTAAAATATTTTTAACTAAATTTTGTGTTCCAAGTATAACAATTACCATGTGAGCCAAAATATCACCCTATTATTAACAATAATATTGCAAATATTTTTCTAATTATTTACAACTTTTTATGTACAGCGAAAATGATATTTTATTCCAGGTTTTTGTGGACCAGCTTTCGGCTTGATATGCCTGTCCTATGTGCCAGCTGGACATGTCACTGCTGCTCTTCTCGTATTGGTTGCTGCTCTTGCCCTCCATGCCGGCTTCTACAATGGGTACATTGTAAGTTTCATATTGTTATCAAAAATAAGTAAAATAGCAGCCAAATGAAACTGGTTGTGTTCCGAACCGCTGTGTTCTGGTTTGAAGGGTGTGGTCAGGGAGATATACTTTTCAGAGGCTTTCCAGCTTAGTCCTCAGTTGTAGCCACGCACCTGTGGCCGACCTTAGGTAGGATAATTATGTTATTAGGAGTTGATTACAGATGTCCATGGGCGAAATTAGCCACTTACCATCAGATGGACTACATGCTCATCTGCTACTCCTATATTATAAAAAAAAAAATAAAGACAGGTCCTCTGGAGTAGTCAATTATTTGTTATTGCAGTGAAATCCCCTCTATCAACAGGTCTTAGGACTAGAAATATATAAAATAGAATTTTTCGTTATTTCACGTAGGTACATTTTTTAGTTTTTTATCAAGGATTTTGTTTGTTTTCAGCTAGTTCACCTCGATATGGCACCAAACTTTGCTAGCACGTTGATGGCGGTGTCTACTTTCATTTCAAACGTCATTGGACTGTTTGCTCCTCTTGCCGTTGGTTTCATATTAGAAGATGAAGTATGTACAACTTTTATCTTCTAATTTTATTATATTTCATGCATTATTAGTTCAATCGACTGACGTTGAAAAAGCTAAAGTGGCTATGACGTCTGTAGGGAACTAAGTGTTATAACACAATTAGATGTTTGTCTTCAGCAGTGGAAGGAGAAAGATTGATAAATAATTATAATAATTCTTTTTTGTTCCTACGTCTATATGAGTGATCTATCTGATTTTAATTTTATATATTATGTAAATTAATGTTTTATTTTCAGACAAATCCAAAAGAATGGCGTATTGTATTCTACATAACGGCACTGACGTACATTTTCACGAATCTGTTCTTCGTGATCTTTGGAACGAGCAAACGACAGAAGTGGAACGAAGGATCTGAAGTGATTCCCAAAGTTCAATAAATATTTTTTAAACAATAAAGTTTATTTATTTTTATGTAACTATTTAACGGAATGTTTGAACCTAATTTCTATTCACTTTGAACGTTCAATTTAATCGAAAATTTTAAACAATTATCAAAAACTGATGACAATACACGATTTTAATAATTTTGTACCATTGTCCTTATCAATATCCTCAGGGTTAAAGATTTTCAGAAGAAGTTCATTGCAAAGTTATTAGATTGTAAGAATTATTGCTTTTTAGTAATTATTGTCAATACTGTTATAGCGTAATTTTTAGTTTTTTAAACTATATTTATTTCTATTATAAAACAGTAGTAAACACTAAGAATATGATTAACTTAATAAATCAGGATTTTCATACAGACACACGCATATCAAAGGCATTATAGGTCACACTCTGGTCAAAACTGAAATTTAAATTCATAATTTTGAGATCCAAGAATATCTAATGGATATCTAGAGCCACATAATGAACTCTCACGCTTTATTTACAATAAAATATATCTTTATTTGTTGTTAATACAATTGTCCATTAATTTTTTTCTAAGTTTATTTTATATTTTTTGGTTTGATTTCTATAAACGGGTGTACTTTACTTTTTTAAACTATTTTTTTTTTAATTTTTTAGTTAAATTTCTTACAAAAGCGAGTTCTTTAGTTTCTTTAATTATTATTTATTGTTTTATTTATACCGCTGTTCACATATCCACAAAGCGTCATAATTATTAGGATGTATGTTGATCTCTTTCTACTGAAAAACGGAGTTACTCACTGACAAACATACAAGTGAAGCTAATATAAAACGTGTAAAAAGAACAGTTATGTACTACATTTTTTTTAGCTCCTTTAAATTTTCGACTATTACTGGCTTCATAGTAGCTACACTTGTATCTATATATGGTTGGATTCTTTGAACTTATTTTTCACCGATTTGAAGACGTTACAAATTTTATTAAAGTGGACATTAAGGTTGAAAACGATCATCACATACTTATGATGGGAAATGGTCACGGAAGCTTTGTCATTTATAGCCAATTACAAGTACGACAGGAGTTCCTATTGAAAGCATGAAGTCAAGACTATCTCAGCTGTTTCTAAGCAGGTTTCTAACATTATTAAATCTAAACAATTAGCATAAACGATGCCTCAAGGCTGGTTTCAGAAGTAGTGTGCTGTAGAATACAGTTGTGTTAAAGAAAGCCTTTCCATTCCAAACAAATCAAGTACTGTTACTGACTTTTGATAGAACTTATTTACCCAACAAACAGATATACGAGTACGAGTACTTAACCGTGGAGATCTTACTTAGTTCTCAGCAGCAAACTCTTGCTTTAGTTCATTACAGATGGCTGAACGGCACTAGCCACTTATTTCTGCCTAATAACAGCAGTGTTAGGCGCTGCTGTGTTCCGTATTGAAGGGTGTGGTAAGGGAGACATACTTTTCCAAAGCGTTCCAGCTTAGTCCTCAGGGGTAGCGGCACATCTGTGGCCGACCTCAGGTAGGAATATTTAATCCTATCTGGGGTTGACTACATATATCCATGGGCGGCAATAGCCACTTACCATCAGGCGGACTGCATGCTCCTGTGCTACACCTATATTATAAAAAAAGTACTTAAAAGAGACTAAGTGCTATTGCTTCTTTTATATAAACAGAGGCTAACAATAGATTATCAACAACTACACGTGCAGTAGTGTACATAAAAAAGGTACCGTTATTTGAATATGTTAAAATTATCTAGAGAAATCAAGATAAACTTCAATGTCAACGTAATTTCTCAAATAATCAAATCCTAAAGATAAACTATACCACTCAAGAATATAAAGTTCTTTTCTAAAAGCGATATCTCATATTTCTGCTGAAAATTCAGTGTCAAGTTCATTGTACACGTCAGTAATTTAATTTATTTTATTTTAAGTAGAAGTTTCAACAATATTCATTATACTGTAATGCTGTTAAAATGTCCCGAAAGTTCTCTTTTGTATATTTAATATAAAGAACATAATATTAGTTCACCATTAAATTTGTGGTTAAGAAGAAACAAACAAAATGACGAAATCCAGTAAGTTATATTATAATAGAAGTACGTATAATTGATTGTGCAAGTCACGTAACTTCTACTTTTAAACTGTTTTAAAAACGTTAAAGTATTGACAATGATATAAGCCAATGTTGTGCAATTATAATTATAATCTTACCCTAATATAGCATGTGGAGCAGGAGGTAATTCAGACTATACATTCTTCTTGTTTTAGTATCATAATATTATTGTTTAATTTTAAAATAATGTATAAACTGACCTACAGAACAATGGCTCGGGGTGCGCCATCTTCAAGTCCTGTTGATATTTCTGGGTCAGACCACCTCATTCACCGGGAGAGTTACTATTAGCATCGCTATCGTTGCCATGACCGATCCCAATAACGAAAATGTAAGAAAAAAGTTATTGTAACCCCTCACTACTAAAATTATAATGATAAGGATCTTTCTGCGTTTCGTCAATTTATTAAGACGCAGTAAACGATTTGCTTACTGGCTCGTTGTTGCTATGATAATTGATTATTATTTTTATTTAACTATGTTTTTAAGCGCATTATTTGGCGCGCCCAAGATCTAAATGGCTGGACAGATTAAACAATGTGGTTTTTGTTTTTACCATAATACTACCTTTATTAAGAAAATATAACAAATAATGCGTTAGGATTACTGACTACAAACCTTATCCCTACTAGTATGCACGGTCTTAAAAAAAATAGAGGAAGACCTAAAAAATAATTCCCAACACTACTTAGATAGGATTATTTATTTTATTTTTAATAAAGTTTTATTTTATTCCTCAGTACTTCAATTGGTCAATTCAGCGACAGAGTGTAATCTTGTCATCGTTCGCGTGGGGCTATGTTATATTGCAAGGCGCGTCTGGAGAGCTGGCTTCCAAGTTTGGAGGAATGAATCTTATGATTTTGAGTGTTGGAGTCAATTCTATAGTGTCACTACTATTGCCTGTTGCTGCAATTTATGTAAGTAAGAGAAATTAATGACTCATATTGGGCCTTCATATTTTCGGTACGCAGAAAATGTATCAGGGTATGAGGGTATTATAGGAATGTAACCAAGACATGGTTACAGGAGAAATAAAAAAAAAAGTAAGTATAGTATGATCTTCATTTTTTTCTGATGCTAAGAAATATTGACCATGGAGAGAATAAAATTTAAATAAAATTGAAATATAAGGTAGTACAAGGATTACAATTAATGACAAAATATCAGTACCTCATAAAACTTACGTAAAATTATATATGATTGCAGGGTGGTTGGATGGTGGTTTGTGGTTGCCGTCTGATACAAGGGTTACTTCAAGGATTGATGTTCCCAGCGCTTCACTACTTGATCGGAAAGTGGGTCCCAGTAAACGAGAGAAGTCAGATGGCCAGCTTCATTATTAGCGGTATGTAAGACTACTTATGATTACCGACATCATCATCTTTGAACCTATCATTCATCAATTGAACCTATGATAATATTGATTGATGGATTGAGAGTTAACCTAAAATCAAAAGATGAAAACTGCGACATTGATATAGTAATAAAACATTATTAGTTAAAGCTAGAACTTAAATAAAAATTGTAACATTCCAAAATTAATAAACCTCTTACCTAATTTATGTCATCACGCGTGTAGATAATAATTAAAGGAATCAGGCGTTAGTCTGCGGAAATATTCTTCACAGCCTTACAATACCACGACAGTATAATATTTTATCGTATGTTTACTTAAGTATTTCTATGTATCAGGTGCTCAGTTTGGAACAGGAGCTCAACTTATTGTTTCGGGGTACATAGCGGAGTATTGGGGCTGGCCTGCAATTTTCTATGTGAACGGAGTGGTCGGACTGGTGTGGGTAGTGGCATACCTGTTGGTAGGTAGCGACAATCCACAAATATCGAAATTAATAAGCGACGAGGAACGATTTCATATACAAAGTTCTTTGGGGCAAATTGGGGGACATAAGGTAATTATTTTTAAATATAATTTTCATATTATTTACTTTTAATATAAGTATGAGAATTGCGGATGCGAAATTAGGATAAAATCACAAAAGTTCGGCATCCTCTTGCACGCTAAGGACAAAAAAAATCAATTCAATACACTAGTGGTAAAAAATAGTCGACTAAATTTTTATTACAAGATAATCATACAATATTCACATACTGCCAATTTCATTGGACATAACAATTAAGCCATTCTAAATAATAAATAAGGAAAATAAAACAAAAGAATATATTTTTTTAAATAGTCATGAATATTACATAGTTTGAGAGATTAATTTTCTAGTAATTGGATTATTTGCATCAAAGTAACTTGTATAGTGAGTACATGAATACCCTTTTGTAACAGAGACTAAGAACACCCTGGAAAGCAATTCTAACGTCAATTCCATTTATTGCCACCGTCATAACCAACACTGGCTTCACCTGGGGCTACTGGACGCTACTAACTGAGATACCCACTTACATGAGCAAAGTTCTTAACGTTGACATCAAATCGGTAAGTTTTATAACTGATAATAAAAATATTTTTTAAGAAAATAGATCTTCTTTGTTAAGTGCTGTTAATATTTTGTAATCTTAAAGCAGATTTAATAATGATAATAGTAAAGCATTTATCTTAAAGAAAGATATTGTCAACACGTGAAAAGTAATATAAATAAACTTCATACTGTCAGCATAATGAATATTTCACTGAATATAATTCAAGTCAAAACATTTTTTTCTTTTACAGAATGGCGTAATGTCTGCCCTACCTTATTTGATTATGTTTATGATGAACTTTCCCGTCGGATTCGTTTCGGATTATTTTATAAGGAATGGTTGGGTTAGTATGACTGTGAGCCGAAAGATATTTAATTCTATTGGTAAGATTTATTTTCTTAATTCAGCTTATTCTCATTCAAAAATTAATTGCATATACTCGTATTTCAGTTTAAAATTTAGTCTCAATATTTACACTTATTAACTTTATATTTACTTTTTATAGTTGATTAATTTCCCAATATTAATGCTTATTTCACAGGTTTCTTCGGACCGGCAATATTTCTTTTATGCTTATCTTACACTCCAGCTGGTAACGTCACGTTGGCATTTGTCCTTCTATGTTTGACGTTTGCCACAAAAGCTGGATTTTATAGCGGATTTATCGTAAGTTATATTATAACTTGACATAATAGCATTTGATTCGTATTGCCTATTAACATCTCGCCTGATACGTTTTTAGTGAAATTTTATTTTATTTTAGTATTAGCTGAAATACAATGTTTTCTTAAACGCGAAATCAATATGATGTACCTATATAATTATAACTTCTAAATTTTTACAAATATTCAGTACAGTAGTATTAAATATTTCAACTTTTTTATATTTTTAAAACTTACCATTACCATATCTATTGTGTTTCTTTTACGGTTACTGGTTGTCACTGTCATCAAGTAACTGTAACAGGGTGATATATTTGGGTATATGGATTTACCATTATGATAAACATAATTTATTTGTCATCAGGTTATGTTCCTCGACCTTGCACACAACTTTTCAAGTTCATTGATGGCATTTTCGAATTTTGTCGCAAATACCGTATCATTATTTGCGCCTCTTTTCGCTGGGTTCATATTAGACGATGAAGTATGTATATTTAGTTTACTTCCACTTTTTAACTTTCATTATTAATGATTTTATTATTTATTTGGACTATTGTTGTATATATAGTTATTGCTAAGCGCCCAATTTGCTTAATAGTAATCTTACATTTTAATGCTAATAATATTTTGATGTGAAACATCTATAGCCGCACGTAAAACCGATTTCTGGCGTGGCGACGCATGCCGTGTCTATATGCAGTAATGTGTACGGTGTGGCGACGCGTCGCCATGCGCAATCGAATTCAATAAATAGTCATCGTTATCTGGAAAAAAATCGTAATATTTTATTTTATCATTATGACATATTTTTATTTTTAGTTCCTATCACAATATGTTCTTTTCTGCATATTACTTTTACAAAATAATGTCGATGTTTCACATCTGCCAGGCGTCCCGTGACGGCTCACATTTTTTTTATAGTATCAAATGTACTATATTACAATACTAGTCGTAAAATAATTAATTTCTATTTTCAGACAAACCCTGAAGAATGGCGTATAATATTTTACGTATGCGTTTTTTTGTACGTAATTACTAATATATTATTTGTGATCTTCGCTACAAGTAAGTCGCAGAAGTGGAACGAGGGAGTTGAAATTTCCAAAAAATCAATAAATGTTTAATGAGTTGAACTGTATTTTTTTACACTTTAAAGAAAACGAAAGCACGAACGAAGCAATGCACCGCACTTATAAATATGAGATAGTAAGTAAATACAGAACTGAAGTAACCTAACCTAACTGTCCCATTTTGTATTGTCTTTGGTAGGAATCATTTGAATAGATTGAGTATTAATAATTAATGTGTGTAAGACAATTACGGTAATCTAAAGTAATTATCATAAACATGTAACCAAAACCACTATCAAAGTAACTCACTCACTACCTTAAAACTTATCCAGATAAATACTTAACATAGAAACTTATTAAAAAGGTATGATTATTAAGGACACCGTGATAAAACACTACAAACATTATACAAGGGGCAAAGAAAGGACATTGTAGTAACAATGAAATATGAGAAATATATACGTTTTGGCACCACTTCAACGTTTATCAAAGACTATCGAAAACATGATTAGATTTGCTATGACACCGCGTTACTAAATTAGAAAATGAAGAAAAAATTGAAAAAGATACCAAAATATTATAAAGTGAGCATGATTCGAATTGAAAAGAAGACTTTGAATTGGTAAAACATTGTACAACTTATCACTTTCTCTGTTATTAAAACGCAATTCGGTCTTGAAATCTCTTTCTCTATAATCCATATTTAAAATCAGTTATTACTGATATCAGCTGTAATATGTTTTAAATAAATATGTGGTCAAATTATTTCTAGGGTCTATCAATATTGTATCTTTTTCATATCAAAAATTAACCAACTACTTCCTTGATAACACAAAACAATAATTACAAAAATAAAGAAAAAAATTAACAAGTTAAGGGCTAAAAGTACGCGAATTCAATAACTTCAAAGTAGATGAGTTAAAACTTAGATTATATTATCAAAAGGGCGCAGATTTGCCAACAGAATTATCAAGAAACAACTTTGATGTATTAAAAAATTACCAAAATCCATTATCTTGCCGTCAGCGAAAAATTAAAGGTTCATTACGAGAAGTAAAAGTAAGGGAAGGGGATAAAACATTTCAGTTAATGTAATGAAATTATGTAATAAGCTGGTGTTTATATTATCTTTTCATTACTCCGTTCAGTTTTTTGAGGGTTTAATTTTTTTTAATTACATGCAATATTTGATACTTGACCATTTTGTCGTCTTTGGGGAAATGGTGACGTGAAGCCGTTAAGCTAATGTTAGCATAGTTGACATTAAACGTAGTCAAACACTTTTAGATTGCTTGTAATCAGTACCCTTATCAAGAGTTTTCAAAACATCCCACAATTTTACGTTACGTTAACTCAATCCATTATTCTGTTCTGTTTGCTTAGTAGACTGAGTAAACGTAACAATAAGTAGGTGCTCAAGTCATTTTGTTTACCTCACATGTCCACAAAAAAGAGAGACCAAACATAAAGCGCCATTTTGTCAATTTAGACATTTAATGTTACGTTACTGACACTATAGTTCGGATACAATCCGCTAGGGGCGCTATTTGGAAATTTTATGGGCAAATTCGTAAACAAATTCCAAAACAGTCATTTGTCAAAAGGTAAAAACTCATGGTAAAGGTATAGGTAGCCTTCGAGAAGCATCAAATGCACAAGGAATGCTAGTAATTTCTACCACTTTTCAACTCCGACGCTTCTGGTAAACGAAAGAGTTCAAGCGAACAAATACACAGTCCACAGGAAAATTTAGTACATGTCCAGTCAGTTCTAACATCTGTAATTAAACGGGTAGGCTTTTAACAGGCAACACGCAATTTGCATACAATGAAGCTAATTGGAGCTGGACCCGTCGGGGTAAAGAACGGCAGTTAGGCTTCTGAATGTTAACAGAACTATTCGAAATTCCCAGACATGTAATTTTGTTCGTTTTTGCTCATATTATTCAAGTGCACTTGCAATCATCATCAACCCATTAGGGTCCCACTGCTGGGAATGGGTCTCCACTCATAATGAGAAGAATTAGGCCATAGTCCACCGCGCTGGCCAAGTACGTATTGGTAGACTTCACGTACCTTTGAGATTTTTTTATAGTATGCAGATAGAGTATGTAGGTTTCCTCAAGATGTTTTCCATCGCCATTTATCAATTGATAATTAATTTCTACTTGCAATATTTCCTAGATACATGTAAGCTCTTCAAGATATACATATTTGTGCGCTTGAGACTGATTTCAAAAGAATAGTGACTCAATATTTATTGTTTAATCACTGGAATTACATGGGGTATACTAAACTATATGTAAGTCTATAAATAAACCTGAGAATTAAATTCGTCGTCTAGTATGTAAATCAGCCGGCACTCATTCCCTTTCACTAGAATGCAAGAACTGCTTCACGCTAAAAATTAGCGTGGAAGTGGTAGTGGCATTGGTGGCAGTGGTGGCGGCACCTCTTCGGAATGATATACTGGTTCTGCCACCTTTCAATTATACAGACTGCTCTTACAAATAAAAAAGTTTAGAGATATTTCCAGAAGTTAAAACATTATTAATAGAGTTGTATATTAATAATAGTACTTTTGGTTTTGTGTCAAATCGCGTACACTTATCTACAATAATTATTATGTTATATTTTCAATATTAAAGGAATAGCGAACCTTTAATCGCCTGTAGTTTATTCATTCGCAACGGCACAAGTTGATAATATGGCATGAAATTCAAATTTCTCGCATTCCGGCCAACTCGGCAATCTGGGGGTACGCAGGCGTTTGCAAATTAGCGAAAATGAACGCTTAACGGGCTCTTCGGATAAATTGCTTCATTTATCAAACGTACCCAAATAATAACCTAACGGTTGTCGTGGAAGCATTTGTTACGCTTCCGGTAGGATCAGATCCTCGTTATTCAGTTTAAGGGTACGTCACCATTACATCTATGAAAGCTTTAAGAAAGCAGTGAAGTATGATTATATTGGTATGATGAGGGTACTTATATAATGGACCAGGCAAGGGAGCAAGCATCGCATCTGGTCTTAAGTGAATCCAGCTAGTCAACGACATCTGTAATCAACCCTTAATAGACCAAAATTTGGCTGAACGGACCCTTCAAATCTGAACCGAGCGTCACTTGAAACTATAGTAACAAGGCAGAAAGAAATGCGGCAAATTATTATGATTACTGATAGAGTTGGTTTAAAGATTTAAGCTGGACAAACGGTAACCCAGCTTATTTGACGTTAAATGTTTTCTAGCGGCCCGGAGCATAATCAACCCGAAAAAGAATTGGAATTATATCTACCTCTGAGGATTAGGTTGGAATAGCTTATGGATAGGAGTAAACATTATTTATTTAACGGTTTTCTGGTAATGATCTAACTTAATCTGTTATCGGCATCAACGCACCACTCGACGAATTGGACTCGAGTTTCACTTCTTAATTTAAATGTAAATAAACATAGTTTATCCAATTTAGCCAACATTCGTTTAACTCATTCAACGAAATCAACTAACAAGTAAGTATAATTTTTAATTTCGATTAACATAACCCTTTATCGAAACATGCAATTAGTACAATAAAAATATGTGAATTAGTTGTTACAAGGTTGATAAGATATTTATTTTTATCCCATTTACAATAATAATTAATGTTATTATAACTAGGGTTCACATTACCGAATAAAACAGCTCGTAAAATAACAAAATGGCAAAGACATTGCCAAAGTTCAACATTATCTTCATGTTAACAAGTTTGTTTTGCGTTCAACTCAATTCCTATATCTCTAGAATAAGGTATATTTTGTACCATTCTCACTGCAGTTCATTTATTTTCGGCGACAACTTGACTCCTGCGATCTAAATAGTCTGTAACTCGAAGAAATAAGGTCTATAGTGAGATTACAATGGCATTGATGTATGAATGGCAGAAATTTGTTGGTGTTACGGGGCTATTGAAAGATAACCTTTTATATTGATATAAAATTTATCGCACTTTTCAAAGTTAATGCGTTTTGAAACAAGGAAATGTATGGAGATATTTATAGTTAAAAACAATGCAATTACATTCACTTCTTACTTAAAATCAGGTGATTAAAGTAATCAGTTAGGTAGCTGATTAAGTAATCATTATTTTTTCACAAATTTTATTTAATGCTGCTGGTTATGTAACCGACGGTCGACTAACATTTGATGTTAACGAAGTTTTTAAATTTTGTAATATTGGTTCGAGTGACAGTATAGGAATAAATGAAACTTAATGATTTAAAAGTTTACACAATTTATTATTACTGGCTTTGGTATACTTCAAATATGCGAACTACATTTTGCTAAATGAATTAAACATGATATATTTCTGTGAAAATAATGGTCTTAAATGGGTATCTATTTAAAATGTTTTGTATAAGATTTGATAATTACGGGTTAATTATAATTATGGTAAAGTTTTATTATGAAGACGACTCTACGCTACTCTAAGCCATCAAAGATTATTTCTCTCGGAGATCTATACGTGATTTCAAACACAATCTTGTTGTCTGTGGTGCGGATGACATGGCTTGACATTATCAAAGAAAATATTCCACATATTTGCAGTTAACCAAAATGGGCGTCGCTTCGGACACAAATGTACCCCCGAGTGAGTTTTTGAATCCCAAATTCACTACAATTCTATAAGGAACAAAATAATAAATGTTAAAAAATACAATATAATAAATAATAGTTATTCAAAATTACATTAACTATTTCCGAAAATTGTTACAACTAAAATTTCTAAAATTATATAATTTAAAACTTGTAGATATTAACCTGTAAATAAAAACAATGTTAACTACGATAGTCAAATAAATAAATAAAATTACGAAATTTTATTTTGGTGAAATAAATTTGAATGTTACAATTTTAATTAACGAAGCGTGCAAATTATAAACTATGATAATATTTATTCAGCTTTAAATATTTCTCGATACTCAAAATAATAACCATTTTAATAGTAATGGACGTACTTGTATACTATATTTTGTGTCGACTGAAAAATTAACGTAACCAATAAAACATATTTAAAAATCGGACTCTTATCTATACCATCTATGTATATGAGGTTTATGGGTACAAAATTATTTCGCCTGTGTAATCTTGTTCTGTCACAGCTATGGATAGAATGAAAGAAAGGGAAAATTACCTATCGATGTGAATAGAGACAAGATAAAGACACAAAATAAAGCATTTTAAAACTTAGATTATTTCCTCGTGTTTTTCTAGAGGGTCTTGGAGTCCGCCATGCTCAAACATTCTTCCTCTTCCTGGCCATGTTGCTCGCCTTCAGCATGAGAGTCAACATGAGCATGGCCATCGTTGACATGACGGACACAACTAGGGATAAGGTGAGTCCCGTATCATGATTCATATACAAAAGGTACTCTTGGTGATTTGAGAACAAAAGCCGGCGATGCACTGGTGACTCCTCTCGTGTTGCAAATGTCCATAGGTGACGGTAACTGCTTTCCATCAAGTAATACGTCTGCCTTATCGTTAGGAACAAGGGACAAGGTTGTATATATGTTTTACAACAGAAGTAGCAAACGAGCGTGCCAGCTGATAGTAAGTGGCTACTGCTCCCCGTGGACATACAAATTAACCTCAGATGAGATTAGAGTTCTCCCTGAGGTCAGCCACAATTGCTACACCTGGAGATTCACATGAGACGGCTTTGATAAGTATGTGTATCTTACACACACTCCACCACCACACTCTTGAAACGGAAACGCAGCAGCCTTCAATACTGCTTCCGAAATTCAGAAATATTTGTGACGTTGGTACCTCCGGAGTCAATTTCCAAAGGGCTTTACCACCTTCAAAAATACTCATATCTCATACATATTATATAAAGTCGTGAAAATATTATTTTCCATACGCATGTATCTTATTTTAAAGCAACAATCGTGTAGATTGCATTATTTAGAGGATATAAAGTGATGTTGCCAGCAGACTCTTAGCAAATTTTAAAGCAATTGAGTGATGCTGTTTAACGTAAAGTTCATTTAACTAGAAAAAATCTCTGTATATTATCATGCAAATTATTTATCATTCTAATGAATTACTAATACTTCTTGTTAAATAATGATACTGATTGCTTTGTATAAATCATAAATAATTAATAATGCAAAGGGATTATTCCAGCCTTCAATTATATCGAAACATTAGAAAATGACTTTATTTCATTGATTGATCTGTTGGCGCCGCAATGTAAAAGCTGTTCAGTTCCGTTTTGTAGGGTGTGGTAAGGGAAGCATACATATCGGAAACGTGTCTACTGAGTCTTCAGGGGTAGGACCGCTTCTATTGCTTGTTGCAGATAGGAATCAAATCTTATCTGGGGTTGATTACAGATGTCCATCGATGGCAGTAATTACATATCATCAAGCATTGCAAGCAAGGACTGCAATGCTTATACAATATACAATATAAAAATGTATAAACGTGATCATGAATTAAGGTAAGGTCTGAATTTACATTGATTGTTTTCTATTGTCTTATATGTTCCAACCTAACCTAACTAAATAGTCAATGATGAACTGGCTTTGCAAATTCATTAGAACCTACACCAAATATCTTCAAACACAACTCAATTATTCCCATCGGTTGAGGAGTTACGTATTTTGTCTCCGAGCCACATTATCAGACCCTTAAATGGTCAATGATAAACTGGTTTTGCAATTTCATAAGACCCTACACCAAATATCTTCAAACAAAACTTAATTATACCCATCGGTTGAGGAGTTACATATTTTGTCTCCAGAACCCACTCTGATCCTCATCATATTTAGATGGAACCAACTTGTAGCAATTGTCCACACACGAAATTAAAGGCAATAAAATAGGTTCATAAACGGCGAAGTTATGGCTGTTATATTTACATGGGTGGAGGAGTTTCCCTCATTTTCTCCAGAACCCATCGATGGATCATAACCATATTTAAATGGGACCAACTTCCAGCTCGTCTCTATACAATAAAAAAATAATTATTAAAATCGGTCCACTAACGGCGGAGTAATTGTTTACATACATAAAGAAAAAAAAAAGATACCGGCCGAATTGATAACCACCTCCTTTTTGAAGTCGGTTAAAAAGAAGTTAATTTACTTTTACATCCAAACCAACGCGTATCCTATCAAATTTGTGTAAATTAAGAATTACACAAAATGACAATACTTAATTATAAAATTAATTCTAATTAATAATTATTAAATTAGAAGTGATATTTATAAATAGACTTATTACTTGTATTAAATTAACTAAAGATCAATACAACGCAATATAATTAATGTGTTGATAAGGATATCATAAACGTGTGTCTTGTACTAGTGATCTTATGTGGCAATGTCATATCTAGTGGGCGGGGCTGGGTCACATTTGTAATTGCTGCCCTACTCATGTTTATTAGCAGAAAATTTCCATTTAGAACTACAATGTAATAGTTTGACAAAAGTTGTTATAGAAGTGTTTGAATGTTATTAGAATTCTATTGGACCCTTAACATGACGCCGACGGACGCTTAAAATGTCGTCACAAGTTATGGAAATTTAAGCATGATATAAGTTGAAAAATAATGATTACATTTTTTGATTACAAAACATCAATTTAGTTAAACTAATTTGAGGTCACGTGTCAATGATAAATCCACTTGTTTATAAACAAATTAGATTGTTTAAAGTATTCATTTAAAACAAGATAAATGCCTTAACACATACAAATATGATTAATGGAATATTTCATAGTTTTTATATGATTGAACCAACTAACAAGCGTGCAATACAGGTGTACCCTTAGTATGAGATTTTATGTTTTTACATAAATGACTGATTTTGTATTTGTTAACATATTTGCCCATACATTTCCAATCAGCGCCCCTAACGGACTGTATCAGAACTGATTGGAAATGTATGGATAATAACAGTAACTAATCTTATATAGAATAAGCGTTACAAAATAAAACAACAAAAATTTCTTTCAAAACAATAAAATTTTATTATTTAAAATGAAAATATTTTAACATCACTTAATTGTATAAAATATGACATTCCGTAAAATAACTTCAACATTGTACGAGATGCAAATTACGTGCAAAAATCAAAATTACCAATTCACATGTAATATAAACACGAAGATAGTAAAACAAAACATAGCAAGAAAGAAATAAAAACAAAAGTATCTTAAAAGTATGTATAAATTTAAACAAAATAAAAACAAACACAATAAATCTCTGCGATAACGGGCAAGTTACGTGAAATGAATAATAATATCTTTACATAAAAAGATGAAAGAAGATAAAGAAATTACAAAACTGTAAGGCCTTACGCTCTTGGTAAATGCTCACTACAGTTTTACCTTGCTTACAAAGCATGTATTGTCGATCTTAGGAAGGTTTCTGTCATTGTTGTGATGGATATTAGGTATTGACCATAGAAGAGAAAAGCAAGTAGAAGTGGTAATTACGAGCAAATGTATCGGAACCGTTGTCCCCAAACTCACACTTGCGTTTTTCATGTTACATATAACACTACTAAAGTAAATAACATTTTATTGGTCGTTTATAGTTAGCTCGAAACTATTCTAAAATATACAGAATACATATTTCAAAACAACTTAGGCGCATATAATATTAAGATATATTTTGCTACAAAATTTAAAAGCATTTACGTCATTTAGTATTTGAAGATGTAATTCTGCTACTTCAGCATACAATGCAATTATAGTCTTGAGCATATTAAAGTTACGGACCAAACTTGCGTAACATTTCTCCTACTGGAATAGAGTAGTGACAAAAGAGTTCAAAATTTACGATAAAATTATCGATACTCATCGATCTACTGTGAGCAATAAATGTGGAATAGAATTAAAATTAAATAAGGAATAATTATTAAGAAGTAAAATACAAAAAAATATAAGTATTACATAGGTAGGTTACGTAATACTTGTCATGTCATGGTCGTGTCATGAACGTAAAACAGCAGTGTTAAGCGCTTCTCTGGGTTCTGATATGAAAGGTGTGATAAGAGAGATATACTATTCCGAGGCACTCCAGCTTATTTCTCAGTGGTAGCAGCGTATCTGTTGGCGACCGCAGATAGGAATCTAATTTATCTGGGGTTGATTGCAGGTATCCATAGGTGGCAGTAGCCACTTACCATCAGGTGGACTGCACACTCGTTACCTATTGATATATTATAAAACAAAACGAATAATACTTTATTATTGTTCATTCTATGTTTATTTAACTCAAATGACGATATTGATAGATACGAATATAACAATAAAATACAAAGATAACATTCCACCAACGATATACTCGTATTATTCAATCTCCTACACACATAATATGACGAATTACTATCAGTAGTACTTTTTGTCGAATACATACATTGATAAGGATCTGCCAAGATTACCAACCATTGAGACCTTACATTCATTTCAACAGGCAATATCTCAAAATATATTTGTATTTTTCTTTTATTGTTCTACTTGTATATTTAATTATTCCATTGGTCATAACCTGAAATTGTCATTTAAAAATTTCGGCTTCTGAAAGATCATGTCTTTGCATATCAATTAGCCTTAAAGTGTATGGTATTTAATATATTCTTTTACTCTAATCCTTACTAATATTATAAATCCGAAAGTAACTCTGTCTGTCTGTCTGTATGTCTCTTCTTCACGCCTAAACCACTGAACCGATTTTAATGAAATTTTGTATAAAGATAGTCTGAGACCCGAGAAAGGACATAGGATAGTTTTATCCCGGAAATCCTACGGGAACTAGGAATGGCGATCTAAGATCGATTAATCGGAGAATCGATCTTTTAGAACAAAAAGTCGATGATTTTAATCGATATTAGTAGTGATTGAATCGTAAACTATGCATGTGATCATGTGATGATCTTTAGCAAAGTTGTTGTCCATGAGCCCACGAAGGTTTCAGAGTTGGTACGACCAATTTTCGCCAGATTTGGCAACATCCAATTTTTCCTTTCATTCCAATGAAGGTACGAATTTTCAGTTTTATGTATGTTAGTGTGTCATATTATTTTCTTTTAAACGCGGGCGAAGACGCGGGCAATAAGTAGTGTATATTATAAATTGTTATTCAATTTTGTTTAAGATGCATATTATCTACATTAGTAGTATATCGATGTTACCTACATTTTAATTCAGGCTAATGGACAACCAATTTATTTAATGTTAGACTCTTAAAAGTTCCAAAGAAATCAATATTGTTAAAATCATAGTAATTACCAGAAAAAAAACAACTTGTTTTGAAACTGTTAAAATATAGGATCGTGAAATTATTTAAATAATAAAATCTTATTTTCTTAGCTTTCATCTTTATTTCTTTAAATATTTGACAAGAAGAATAACAAGAAAACATTACCAAAGAATTTAGTAACCTATAATAATACTTTTTCGATCATCGTAGCTTACTACTATTTTACTTAAATGAAGATTATAATATTTATATATACTTATTTTCAACAGAAACAATGAAGCAACTAAGATTTTTTTAATTCTTAAATTATTAATTGTCATATTTACTTCTAGTACTTCGATTGGAGCTACAGCGTGCAGTCCATGATCCTGTCCTCGTTCTTCTGGGGCTACGTGATCCTGCAGATCCCTGGTGGGATCATGGCGCGAAGGGTCGGCGGCAAGGTCCTCATCACCATCTCTGTTGGTGTCAACGCGCTGCTGTCGCTAGTGATGCCTGTTGGAGCGGCGATTGTGAGTATCAACTTACGCTTCGATGAGATAGAGATAAAGAATCGTAGCCTAGTGGTACAAAATATATTATGAAGGGACAGTATATGTTTTACTCTTTCTGTAAGTAGGTTTTAGGCCATAACTACAACAGTAATGGATTGATGTTGAGGTTAAAGTTGATGATGATGATACTAATGCTATAAATAAACTAAGTATCAAGATTTTAAACTTATTATCAAAATGAACTTTCACTTTTTGGTTTTAATACCCTGATATGGTTACAGCCAGAAATTTATGTTTAGCACTACAACTATTATTATTTATTTTATTAATAACCACGATGATTGTAAAACTTATTTCAATGTAAAAAATGCTCTAGTTATTTAGCGCCATTTAAACCATAAATTTAGTCTAAAAGAAAAGCACCGTGACTTGCTAAGTACAGCATGAAATGTAAGACGATGGGAATTCAAATCCAGCATTAAAACGCAAGACACATTTGTTTCAAGGGTGGCTGGAAATTTGTATGTGGATGCCGGATTCTACAAGGATTAACACAAGCATTTGTCTACCCAGCCATGCACCACTTAGTTAGCCAGTGGATACCATTAGAAGAAAGAGGAACACTCAGCACTATCATTTATGCAGGTTCGTATTGTTTAGTTGAGTTTCAACCTTTTTGTTTCAGTAAATATAATAATTATGTTTATATTATTCGCTAAATATTTTAAAACAACCACTTAAGCATCCTATTAACTTCGTAGTGATCGAAGCCTATTAAATATAAAATGCAATATTTATTTACAGTAACACTTATCCTTATAAGTCTTAATGAATTTATCTCACGTTTTTATTACCGACATTTTCTCGTTCATTAAAACTCAAGTAACTCCTACAACTGTTTACAAAAGAATTTAATTTAAACTATTCGCGTAAGTTCCAAAGTTGATAAGTATTTTACGATGCAACTAAAGTAGTTACTGCAATAAGATCTCTGTTCGCTGTAAGAACTTTTTCTGTAATGAGCATCACTCGTTCAAGAGCTATTGCCTTTGCTTTTGCTAGTTGTTTAAGAAGCTTTCTGAGCTTTTTACAGTTCCACAAAGGAATTGGAAACTTTTCCATGATCTTTCCTTTATAGTTTAAAACATGAGAAGTTTATCATTTCATACTAACTTTAATACATTTTTTTTAACTAATCACGGCCCAAAATAAAATAAACATTTAGTTCGACTAGACTAAAACTTCTATTTTTTGATTGAATGAACTAATTCAATTAGTTATTACAAAATCTTTTGTACAAAAAATAAAAAGGATACTCACTATATAACAAACCAATTTGATAACTTTCTTTTGTTGAACAAATACAATATAGTGCAATTATGTAAGAGACATTAATTATATAAACCGAATTCGCCCTCCTTTGCTTTTCATTCCGTCGCGAAAGTCTAACAGTTCTCAAGAAATATTTTTAGTAACTTTGAAAACTACTAACTAGTACTCTTGAAATACTTAACTCACGAACTATTCTGTTACTGCAAGATATTTTTTATTCGGTCGAATTATTTAGGAGTATTCATATAGTTATCTGCGAAACTTCGGAAATAGCTTCGGAAATAAACTTCCGAATGCTACCGGAAGTTACATTTAGGTGGAAATACCAACAACGTAATAAAATGATCTGATTCTGATCGGAGTTTATCTGAGGTTACTTCCTAGGGCATATGTGATGTTATTAAATTATCAATATTTATCTACAACTTAGTTTATTAAAGATAATAAATGTTACATTTTATTTCATCAATGCAGACCTTGCAATAATCGTCTTTAGAGGTCAAGTGTTTAAAACTGACTAAAAGCCTGTGAAAATATTTAAGTCACATCAAGGATCATCTTGTATAATTTTATTGTTTTTATCAAACTATCACTTGTTTAAAATTATGACTTTTACTCTCATAACATGCCACCATTATTATATTATGGGAGAAATACCTCAATTGTTCACAATGATTTTGATGATCTTTACTATGATTTGGCATGTAATTATTGTTGCTATCAACAGTACTGTATTTACTTTTATTTTACCAGGTGGGCAGTTGGGAATAGCGCTTCAGCTGATAGCATCAGGTTTTCTAGCAACAGCATGGGGATGGGAAGCCATTTTCTACGCTAACGGAACCTTGGGAGTTATATGGGCGGTGGCCTATATAATATTTGGCTCCGCAAGTCCTGAACAATCTAAAATGATATCAAAACCTGAACTCAAATATATACAGACTTCGTTAGGAAGATTAGGGGAACAAAAGGTATTTTTGACTTCATAGTTTCAAAATATTTAATAGTAATAGTTACACGTTTTTGTCTTATAACAACAGTGGCTTATTGTTTTATTTTGATTTGATGTTGTTGTCTGATTTTTACATAGGGTAAAGATGATACCTTATGATGATAGATTTAAGTCTGACAAGATTAGTTCTGGGAGGCGACAAAATATGACTGTTTTTTGGTTTGCTCGTACGTCTCCAAACCTAAGTACTGTAGTCAGTTAGAGGTATAATAAATGGATACAGTAACGTAAATTCAGATGACCAGCAAAAATACGTATAAACCTTTCACCATATCATTCACGTTTCAATAACAAAAGAAACTTTATCTTATCATAAAATAATAATATTCATACAGTTTGGCACTCGTAATCTATCCCTGTCAAACTAATCTAAGGCTTTATTATCCCTTCTTACATGTATCTAGAAATATCCTTTGCCCCTGTTTATTCCAACATCGTTAATTTTTACAAGTAGTAAATAAAAAAAATCTGTAAATTAAATAATATATTTTAACTTGGAAATCACTACCATTTGCTTGTATTTCCAGAAATAGATACCATAAAAAAGTATATAGGTACTTAATTATAAAATTGATATTCCAGAGATTCGCCACACCCTGGTCTAAGATTGTCACCTGTCTTCCTTTCTGGGCTGCTGTAGTTGCCCACTGTGGCCAAAACTGGGGCTTCTTTACCCTCATGACGGAAATGCCGACATATATGGCGAAAGTTTTGGATGTCAATCTAACAAAGGTAACGTAATTTTAATGGGTATTTTCATAAATTTTGTACCTAGATATTCCAGCCTAGATAGCCCATCCGTTTAAAAATACTAATATTGATAACTTGAAGGTGACTATAATAGATAAGTATAGATATCTCACCGCCTTGTAAATGAATGAAGCCATTAAATGGCTTAAACGGCTGACAATAAAGGTGACTATAATAGATAAGTATAGATATCTCACCGCCTTGTAAATGAATGAAGCCATTAAATGGCTTAAACGGCTGACAATGTGTTAGTGGCTGTCATGGTGTAATTTACGCGAAACAATGCCGACATGTGCAATTAAGTGGTGCAAAAATACAAAATCGAAGAAAAAGTGCGGAGAAATATCGTTTCATTCGTAAATGATCTAAAAACCACATTTTTTAATATTTTTAAACATGAAAATAGATGACAGTGACAATTTCAATTGGCAAAACTGGTTACATTTTCTTATCAGAAGTGAGTATTCTTTACTAATCTATGGTGATTACTACAAAGAAATAATACTATAGAAGGCTACAAGGAAAAGTTAGGTAATTAAGAAAATAGAGCGTCAATGTATTTGAAATTTGTATAAAAAAATCTAAAGCCTTAAAATACCTTAAAAAATTAGGAATTACTTGCTGAATATGATAACTTAAGACCAGTAGACCCCTTATTAATACCCCTTATTAATGTATTCGCACCATTACATCTTGAACGTTGAACTAAAATTATGTTCATTTCAACTGTAACATAGGTTTGACATTTTGCTAATAAATCATTTCTCAAGAACGTGTTATTAATCGTGCCTTGAATATTAGAAGTTAAACATCAACATAAGTACTATATATTTAAGACTGCACATACTGAATATAGACTTTAATTACTGACAAAAGTAAGCATCTAACGACAAAAGTAGGCAAAAATAAGAGGAAATTGTACCTATTGACTTATTTAATACCAAATTGTACCTTATTTTTTGCAAATAAAGATGATTATTATTATTATTACTACCTACATATTTTTGCTTTACATCAGTGTTGGGCGTTGTTCTGTTTCTCTTTGAAGGGTGAAGTAAGGAAGAGATAGTAATCTGAGGCGTTCCAACATAGTCCGCATGGATAAAAACGTCTCTGTCGCCAACTTTAGGTAATCTCATCTGGGGTAGCTTATTAGATGTCCAGTAATTCCATCAGATGGACTGCATGTTCGTTAATATTTACATAAACATTCAAATGTGTGTTTCAGAACGGTATCCTTTCGTCGCTACCTTACCTAGCGATGTATGCATTGAGTTTTCCAATGGGAGCTATGACGGATCTGATCATTAGGAAACGCTGGCTGAGCGTCACCAACTCGAGGAAACTGTTTAATTCTATAGGTGAGTACATTTCTTAGAATCGATCTCAGTGCACAAACCGTTATGGCTTCTTCCTTATGTACTGTTTCATTGCACTGGTCTTCCTATTCAAATATGAAGGGGAATAATAATAAGTGTGTTTAAGGTCACTTCATACCATCTCTAAAAGCATGGGTTAGCAGACTTCATACTATTGTTTCTAAGCAGCGAAATCCACACAATTGCACCTTTGACTTTTCAAAATAATGTCCGTATTTGTTAAAATGATATGAGTATATAAAGGTACGCGTAAGAAATCTACATGCTTGAGAGTTCGTTATAATAAAAAAATCTCAAAGGCGTGTAATTTTTACAAATCCGCACTAGGCTAGCGTGGTAGATTGCAGTCCACGCCCCTCTACCTTCGTGAGGGAACCCAAGTCTAGCAGTGAAAAAGTAATGGGTTGTCAAGGTTTACGACTGTTTTCTCACTGTCACCACTAGCAACATAACAATATAATTATTACTTCATTATTATAATATCGAACTAGTCATGACGATCATGATGATATTCCAGGTCTGTGGGGTCCCGCTATAGCACTCATTGGACTGTCATACTCCCCCGCGGGTAATATGGTCTTTGCTGTGGTCATGCTCACGCTAACTGTTGGAATCAACTCTGGACAATATACGGGATATCTGGTAAGATATATTTTATTAATTGTAGAATAATGGGCATACCAATATTTATTAAGTCAAATACAAGAAAAAGGACGCGAGAACTGAGAGACGAGGGGAAGATAACTAACCCATCACTGAGCAAGGTGGTACGAGTGCACACATCTGTCGTGATCAGATGGATCCTACTTTTTTATTAAAATTGAATCGTATTTTCTAACAAAATCAATAGAAAGTTATTTTCGTCTTACCATAACTTTTACTGACCCCGTCTCCTCTTTCTAATATATCACATTACTACATGGATCCTTATTTTGATAATAGCGTTTACGCCATTCAATATTTTAACCTGTATACAAATAAACATTTGTTAACATACTCGTATATTAAATTCAACCACAATAGTGCTATATTATCGAAAAGAGACCAAAACATACAATTTGATCAATCATGACTTTTTAAACTAGAAAGGTTTCCCAATTCGTTCCCTTCCAATATTCAAAAAACGTTCTTCTCACAAACGTGAACGCCGTCGATTATTCAGACCATCCCTCGGTCGTTATTGAAAGATTTAAAATTTATCGATGCAAGGGATCCAAGGTTGACTGATGAACGGAAAGCGGGTCGGTTCCTTATTACATATTTATAGTCTCAGTAGGTGTAGTATATCTTCGTATAGATTATGGATTCCTCCTTAAAGTATTGACTTATACATATAATGAAAACGCTCAGAAGGGATTACAGAAACACTAGTTACATAATTATCAACATCAACAATAATACATCTTTATTCACTAATTTATCGCATCTCCATTATAAAATACATTGCAAAAACAGTTAAAAATTCATACCTCAAAGCAAAGATTGAATATTCTAAAAATATAAAAATTGAATAAGTATTATTAAAGTGACGTTAATTATCAACAGCCAGCAGTTATGTGATCTAAACATAATCAGTGTGACGTGACTGTAACAATATACATACAATCTATCTGTGTTTTGCCTATCAAAGGTCGAAATTTAACAATTTCTACGTAATAAATTTGCATAATCGGTTTTAACAACCAGCATAAATGAAATGCCATCGTCCTCTTATCGTTTTAAAATATAAGTCAACTAAATTTATATGAAGCGTCCTCACTGATTAGTCAAGGGTAGTACACTTAAAATATGAACAGTTTGTCCTCTGATTTTGGTTTCATAGGATTTCAAAAATATTGAGTAGTAAATAGTACGAGTATGTTTGAACATCTTTTGTTGTTAAGCAGTGATATTGATTCCCAATTGACACTAAACATATCTAATTAACTCGTATTAGTATTAAGATTATAGATTTCTTTTACTTCTGTAAGTTGTAGTACATTTCTTACATTATTTATGGTTTGTCCTTACATGATTATTTTGTGGTAACCTCAAGAAAATGACAATGGAACTGATGTTATGTAGCTTACATTTGTATGTATGGCGTATCGGTATTCCTTCATTGTTACCAAACCTTCGTCAATATGTTGTTCTCTAGAATACCTTCGAATACCAAGTGATAAAAGAGGGCTGTCCTTAAAATTTACAATTCTACCTCTAAGAGTACTTTTTATGTAGCTCACATCTGCATTTATTTGTTTAATCCGCATCTTGCCTAAAGGAGGTAACACATTAGCGACAGACCGCATTCATGTTACCTATTGAAGATCGCAGAAATTTGCCAGCCGTCAGCAGCAGTCGTTTGCTGTCAAAGGACAAAGGGAGGTGACTGTCGTTCGTATGTTAGCTCCCTAAATAGAACGAGGCAAGCAAAATCCTCCAACCAAAAATCTCCGTTCTTTATTAGAGCTTTCTAGCTTCTAGACCATTTTGACGATAGAAGATCTAATCCCAATGTTCAAGGATAATATTATATGCACACTAATGTAGACTTGAATGTGGTATCCTTTTCTTAGGCATTGATTTAATGCTTCCTTAATACCCAAAGCCCTTCACTGAACATAAATCACAATTCACAATGGCACCTTTTATCATTTTGAAGCACTAAAATTATTCGTAGCCTTAATATAAGTATCTATAACTAGATTTTATTAAATGTGGTATGAAGAACCTCTTGTCGTTCGCAGGCGCCATCGCCACACATATACCTGTTTAATAGCAGAAGTTTACATATGTATTATACGAGGCGTTCCAACTTAATTCTCATCCTCAGCAACATGTCTATTGCCAACCTCAGGTAGACATCTTATCTTATCCGGGGTTGATTACTAGTGTCCATGAGCGACAGTGGCCATTTACCATCAGGTCGATGGCGTGATCTTGTGCTACTGTTATAATAATAAAAATGTAATATTTATTACGTTTCAGCTGGTTTCTATCGACATAGCGCCTAATTTCAGCGCCTCTCTCATGGGTATCTCCAATTTCTTCGCGAACATCATCTCCATCATCGCGCCTCTGGTCTGCGGGTTCATCATTCAAGATGAGGTAAATATTTGTAACTGGGCGATCATAATACACTACACTACACTAGTGGTGCCCACGGCTTAGCCCGCATTTTAAAGAAATAATATGACATACATAAAACAGAAAATTTGTACCTTCATTGGAATGACAGTAGCGACATCTGTCGAAAATTGGTCTTACCAAATCCCAAACTTTCGTGGGCTTTTAGACAACAACTTTGTTAAAGATCATCACTTGATCAAATGCATAGTTTATGATTCAATCCTTCCTAATATCGATTAAAATAATCGATTTTTTGGTCCAAAAGATCGATTCTCCGATTAATCGATCTTAGATCGCCATTCCTAGTTCCCGTGGATAAAAACTATCCTATGTCCTTTCTCGCGTTTTATCTTTGTACAAAATTTCATTAAAACCGGTTCAGTTGTTTAGGCGTGAAGAAGAGACAACCAGACAGACAGACAGAGTTACTTTCGGATTTATAATATTAGTAAGGATAAATTCTCAAAAAATACAGAGTGAATAATATTTGGAACCAGAAACGGTTATGAGACATTTTTTTAAAAATATCCTAATTATGTTTGTAATAACCAAGTCATAATAGTGAAGATAGCTGTGACATGCGGTCGTGACAGGAAAATGCGGCTTTGACAGTTACAGAGTTACAGACACACGCGATGCCAAAGATTTTAGAAAGGTCCTTTTCCCCCGGTATTAAAAAACGATACATCTAATTTTAATTTTAAATTTTAACCTACCAAGGATTGAAAGTTAACAATATCTGGTATAAAGAAATTGTCAAATGTCAATCTTTGGTAGGCGAAACATTGGATAGATTGATTATTAATAAGGGCCGTTACAATATGATTGTTTAAGTTCAGTCGCTCGTCTGGGTGTCTTTGCTTTTCGTATAATTGTACAAATGATGAACATGTTTTAATCTTCTAGTTTTACATATCTGGATCTTTAGCTTAGATAATTTAAATTTATCAGTTATATATTTTATTCGTCTAAAATGTATCTCGAACCGTTCTAATAATAGTAATATCCTTAATACATCACTAACTAAAATAATTACAAACAATTCGCTACGGTCAGGGCTAAATGGGTATAATCTCCTTAATTAAGACAGACCCTTCTCGTCTTAGAAATCAAAATTGTCATTCAATTAATTGGATCGATTTAATTGAATTCCTAGAGATGATACTGGTCCCTTCTAAATTATTTCGTGGTAAAAGCGTTCTCAAGAATAAACTATAGGTTTTACTGCCTACGAGTTAAGACTGAGTGTCATATTATCTCGTTTGGGAAACAGTGCCTAAATAAAGGACTTGATCTTATTAAGTTTAACAATTATTCACATGTTTATATTACTTGATAATATTTCTTATTGTAAGTGGAAGAATCATTTCTGTGGACTTTTATTTGATATATTAAATAAACATCATATATAAAAGCACTTTATGACAAATCTACCAGTGTATATGATGACTGCTAAAGACACTTGATATTCAGTGACTGCAGTTCCCGGTATATGTATTGATCACAAATTATTTACTTACGGGGACTAGATTGAAATATCACGTGGATGATCTCTTCTACCACAACTATAAACCGATACTATGAAAAAGTATACATTTAAATAAAACGGTATCTCTAGACCACTGAACTAAAATTAATCATCTTCCGCTATCACTTTTACTCGCCGCCAATAAAACCAGTGTCTTACCCACATTTCGGTTGACCAAGATAGAATTAGAATATTGGAATTGTGAAACGCTATTCAAAGGGAACCCCCGACGTCTAAATGCTAAGGGATGTCTTTAATGTACCCGACATACCATTTGGAGACATTCTGTAACTTTCTGATGTACAAAATGTTTTAGAAATCCCAAAAGGCAACGGGCATAGAATTAATGGAATCAGATACACTTAGGCTGATAATATATTTGAAGTCAGGTCTGAGGTCGCTGTGACCGAAGTTACGTTATATTTTGAGCCTAATTACATTACATTAATGAAATCGTGAAAAAAGCAAGTTCTAAAGGATGATTAAAATGTAAATGTTTTATAATAATTATAGAACGTAAATATGAAAGTTGTAGAAGGAGATGGTATGAATGCTAATGGTGGTAGATCCTAAACGTTCATCTCCAGTGCCATCACTATCACATCTATTTCTGCTTTATAATAGTAGTGTTACGTCAAGAGTGCGTTCTAGGAACTAGTTTAAAGAGTAAGAGTGTAGTAAAACTAATATGTGGCACATATAATACGCCTGACCTTTTTTGAAGATGATATGTTATGAGATTTTTACACATTAAATTACCCTCTGGCTGCATTAAGCAAAAAAGGGGTTGCTTAGTGCTTACCCCATATTACACACAAGATATAATTAATATTTATTTCCAGACGGATCCATTCGAATGGCGCAAGGTGTTCTTCTTAGCGTCTGGGGTATACTTCTTCACGAACCTCTTCTTCGTACTATTCACCACTTCGGAGAAGCAGGCTTGGAACGATCCAGAGGAAACTGATACAGGTTAGTTCTAAAGCATTTAAAATGGAAATAAAAGGGAAACCTAAAGTTACAGTTAGTTGAAGCCATTGCGGTACAACTACGAAGGGACCATACCTATCTGCTTTAAAATATGACGACCTGCTGTGTTCTGTGGTAAGTCAGATACATAAACATACCAACATAGTAGGTAGAGATGCATATGTAGGCAATCACAGATAAAATTCCATTTCTATTTGGATTTGTTCCAGACTTAAATGTCAATTTTACAATCAGTCCATTTTACATTTTACAATCCGTATTTTACATCAGACACGGCACTATTGTGTATCAGTCAAACTGACGCGTTCCAATGTACTATTTATTTTTCAATAAATAAAATTAATTTATCATATTTCAAATATTTGATAAAATAAATACTATGATGATGTTTATTTTTACAGAAATGAAAACAACCGAGAAACAAGGAAGCGTCCACATGTAATGAAATTGACCGTTAATATTTTGTAAAATAATTATTTATTTTTGTACCTGAATTATTCCGTTTAAAATGTAAATAAATAATATAAAATATTTTTCCTCCTCGTTTTATTGCCAAGAGTCATCTAAAAGTAAGAAAACGGCATAAACCGTCCTATGTATAATTTTATATTCCTGTGTATAATTTTATAGGGGATTGATTACAAATGTCCATGGCAGTAGCTTGGCAGTAACTTATCATTGGGTAGACCATATGCTCGTCTGCTACTCCAATATTATGATAAAAATCTGGAACTCTTGGTACCCCATCAAAGATATTTCTTTTCTGTCTGAAGGGAATCAGTAAAATCAAGCAGACAGCAAAGCCGCTGAGCAATCTAATAAAACGCTGAGAACTAATGCTTTCAGTGACTAACTGAGTTGACCTCAATGTTAGATGATTTGATCTAGCGCCTCAGCGTTTAATGCTTTAACAAACTGCTGAAAATTTTATAAGAGAACATTTATAGAGATTTTTCTAGCTTTTGGTTCGTTTTCAACTCATTCTTGTCCTGCTGTAAAAGAAAAGAAACATTATTTTTTTGGCTGACTGTCTGTTTGTTTTGGCTAATATCCGAAATAACTGCACCGATTTCGACGGGACTTTGAGTGGCAGTTAGTTGATGTTACAAGGCGTGACTTAGGTTAGCTTTATTTTAGAAAAATAATAGGATTCCGCTTAAAAAATTAAACCCCCTGAAATGTGTGACATTTAAACGCGGACGAAACCACGGGGCACGTTTCGTGTTTTATATAAATTGAATTTCATTTCATAATATTCCTTTTACGGATAACGTCATTGGCTTTTCTCACGTCATCAAAAGAACTGGCTGTATCTCGTTACAGCAAATCTCTATACAGTTTTCGGTTCGCTTTCTCCAGATTATTAGATTGATGTACAAAATCTTGCGTTGTTCTTTGATCTTGAAAGAGAATGTAATTTTCGGGTTTATGATATACAGCTTCCGCTTGCGATTAAGGTGAGTATAGTCGTGTATGCTTTTTTCACACACACCTTTAAGACATATTTTGAAATAGGTCAAAATAGACATAGTCTTTTTGCAAATCTAAAAGATCTGGAACTGGATCTGGAACAGTTCCAACGTAGTCTTTACAATAAGCTAGTTAATAACGGGTGCAGCTAAAAACTGCACACTATTTTTCTGCCTTCAAAAAATCTAAGCTTTATAGGTTTCTTAGATTTACCGTTTCTTAAAAGGTCTAGCTCCGACATAAACATATTTTTATTTTCGTTTCTACTTTTACTAACGTGTGAAAATAACTAACGTGTTCTGATTTAAATAATTTATTTACTAGTAAACTAAAATACTTATCAGGACAGAATAGGACATTCAATACAAAAATGCTTCTGTCCTGCCCTGTTGCAACAACGCAACAACTTGAGCGCTCTATTCCGGTGTAGTATCCATGATGTCGTCGAAATAATGAGCGCAGGCAGTGGAGATGTGTACAGGTCAACATGTGATAACTTTATGACAACACAATGGCCTTTTATACGGAATTACAGTCCGCAAATAGTGGGTATGACTACGAGCACAATTCTCGCTACTTCAATTCGGCACCAATTTAAAAAAAAAGTATTGTACTGAGTTTTATGGTAATGATATCATTCGAAAGCTAGGTTTTTAAGCTTTAAGAAAAAGTAATTTTGTAACAAAAATACATCTGCGTTTTCAAATGCAGCGGCTTTGAGTGCGCGTTTGGAGTGTGAGTCGATTCGTTTGCCCGCGAGTGTAGTTAAACCTCCCATTATATAAAAAAGTCTATTTACGTTGAAGTATCGTTATCTATCTCATGCTCTTCTCAGCTAAATGGATCGGCAAATAAATAAACAAAGGATGCTGGGAGAGGGGCGAATAGAGGTCAGTGTCAATACAACACCGTTACGTTATTTACCGATCTCTTTATGTTCATACGTTCGCGCCATTACAAGTGATCCGTCAAAGTGAAACTTTCACGCTATTTTTACCAGACTTCGACAAAAGGAGGGTTATCTTTTCGCGTATATCTTTTCGGAATATGTATACTTGGTATTGAAGGTGATAGAATCCTTTGTGGTTCGACTCTGGCGGCACTACCGACACACCTACTCGTATTTCTACCTCATAACAACAGTCTTCAATGCTACTGTGCTCTGCTTTGAAGGGTGTGGTAAGGGAGCATACTTTTCTGAGGCATTCCAGCTTAGTCCTCAGGTGTAGTGGCGCATCTATGGCCTACCCCAGGTAGGAACATTGAATCCTATCTGGGGTTGATTACAGATGTCCATGACCGGCAGTAGCCAGGTAGAATGCACGCTCGTCTGCTACTGCTATATAATAAAAAAAAAACTTCGACAAAAGGAGGGTTATCTTTTCGGGTGTATCTTTTCGAGATATATCTATTTCTTTGGCACGAGCTGTGGCCGGAACGGCTTAATGGGTTTTATGAGCGCTCTTTAGAGAATGGTGATTTGCCGCAGTAAAGCACTCGCTAATGCATCGCCTGTTTTAAAGAAATATTTTTTATACCTTTTTTGAAACATTGTAATATCATAGAACCTCTCAAAGCTCAAATAGATGTAATGGTATTAATTTCGCTCTTTTATTTTTTTAATATAGATGTCGCAATTGAGCGTGGTCTCCAGTGGATGGTAGGTAGTCTTTGCCACGCATTGGTATATTTAATTAGCCCCAGAAAAGATTTTAGTGCCATCTGAGGTCGACCAGAGATGCGTTGCTATCTCTATGATGGTTTCTCCAAAACCGGTTTCTCCAAAATCGAACCACAAAGAGATAAATAGAAGAAGATAAAGGATACGTTGTCAGTTTGTTAACTGACCACTGTTTCCGTACATATTAATAATCATTCTCAACCAGTAGATATTTGCTTGTCATTTGTATAGAAATAATTCAATAATTATATTCTCATTAACATAAATATACCATTTGAATGTGGAAGATTTGTAACAAAATAACAATAGTAAACAATATAAAGTATAGAAATAGATGTCAATGATTGTTTTTAAACCTCGCATTTGGTTACAAAACGATTACGGATGCGTTACTGCGTGTGACCCCTGGACTAGGCCGCAACGCCTCACATAAGAATGTCTTCCTTCAAATCAGACACATCAGACAAACGAAAATGATAGAACCCTTTGTGGTTCGACTCCGGCGGCACCACCGCCATACATATTTCTGCCTTATAACAGCAGTGTTAAGCGCTGCTGTGTTCTGGTTTGAAAGGTGTGGTAAGGCAGACATACTATTCCGAGGCGTTCCAGCTTAGTCCTCAGGGGTAGCGGCGCATCTGTGGCCGACCTCCGGTACGAATATCTAATCCTATCTGGAGCCGATTACAGATGTCCATGGACGGCAGTAGCCATTTACCATCAGGTGGTCTTGTACTCCATATTACATTAAAAACAACATCAGTGATTAACATTTCCGAAAGATAGAAATAGGTGTGACCACAAATGGGGGAGGTACCACCTCTGAAGTAAAATAACAATATTTTTTTAGGTGCTGAACGGGTCTACCTAATTCTCCTGTATTGATAGAAACATTTCACATTTACATGCAAATAAAACATGACACAGTACCAGCCAACCGTTTATTTCCACATTTATTGCTATCGTTAAGGCCGCACAGTAGCGCCACCTCGCGTGAAATTTATTTCTGTTATAATAACCGGCATCCCTTCGCGACGCAATAATTTGTGGGAACACGCCGTTTGAAATGGGGGATCATTTTTTACCCCTCAGCTTATACTTGTGCTTACAAACCATTTTACATTTCAGTATTGTTTGTATATATATTGTTTTTAAGTACATCAATATTATAGCGCTGTGAAAATAAATGTTTATAGTAAGCCAATCTAATCAGTTTACTTACAATTAAAGTTTATTTGTGCTAAAAAGTTTACCTAATTATTAACCGACTTCGAAAAAGGAAGAGGTTACTCAATTCGACCGTATTTTTTTTTTTTTTTTTTTATGTTCGGCGATTTTTTCGCGATGCCGCGACCGATCGACATGATTCATACACCATTGTATGCGGCTAGTTTCACAGGGGGTCCCATTTCGAGGAAATTTGAAAATTTCCGCCAGTTTTCCCGGAAAATTGGAAAAACCCGATTTCATATAAACTTGAATAAGTCGAGTATTTCTTAACCAATTTTAATTTTCTTTTTTTCATATGAAAGGGTGTTTCGTTGCGGTACTTTCCTACATTAACATTAGTACGCTCTGATGATTAGAATTTAAGTTATGGGGTGGAACTCATCATCACTACCCCTGCTTTTTACATATTTTATGACAACTTACCTTCTGCCCACTCAATTCTCATGAAACTTAAAATGAACATTGAGTGTCTAGGTTATCATGATATGATGGAAAATTTGACCTTCAACTCTTCAACCCTGGTAATGCAAAAGTGTCTCCTGCCTCAACCATACAAGTTAGGCATTTGGAACTTATAGATATTTAATAAAGTCGATAAGTTGAGATATATGATGGAAAATTTGACCTTCCACTCTTCAACTCTGATAATGCAGAGGTGCCTCCTGCATCAGCCATACAAGTTAGGCATTTGATGCTCATGAATATTCAATAAGGTTGATAGGTAGAGATATATGATGGAAAATTTGACCTTCTACTCTTCAACTCTGATAATGCAGAAGTGCCTCCTGCCTCAACCATACAACTTAGGCATTTGGAGCTTACGAATATATGATAAGGTCTTTGAGTAGAGACATATGATGGAAGATATGACCTTCAATTCTTCAATCCTGATGATGCAGAGGTGCCTCCCATGTAAAGTATATAGATTAGACATTTGTTGTAATGAAGTAGCTAGACAGAGATATATGATGAAAAATTTGACCATCAACTCCTTTTTCTTTTCTTAACTATTGAATTAAGGTAAATTGGACCGGTTCACTCGCAGAGTTTTACCACCTAGTTTGATTTATTTACTTATCTGTTCCTACCTAACCTAGCCAATAATTAGTATCTCATAAAGCTTCGCCTATAGTGTTTCGTATTGAATTGGTTAGGTTAGGTTGGAACATATAAGACAATATAAAACTAAGCGAGAAGGGCGCGGCAGCGCCCTGCGAGCGGGTGGGTCCAATCCGTATCTATTCAGACCTTACCTTTATTCATGATCACATTTATACAATTTTACATAATATTAATACAAACGTTAGCATATCATCACTAAAAAGGGTGAAAAAAAAATTTTAACAAAAAAATAAAACCGACTTCTATGTCACTACAAAGTAAAAAATAATTGAAATAAATGTTGGTTTAGTACATATTTCTGAAGTCGGCGCTCATATTGGACACGCTGTTATCAAACGAAATATATTGAGCGCCGACTTCAGAAATATGTACTAAACCAACATTTATTTCAATTATTTTTTACTTTGTAGTGACATAGAAGTCGGTTTTATATTTTTGTTAAATTTTTTTTTAACTTATTAAGTGTTATACTTGAATTCTCTTAAGAAGGTGCACTATACTATTAGACGGTCTACATACATAAATATTATGTTAATTTACAAGTTAAATTATTCCTATTTATAAAATAATAGTCATCAACATTGAACGATAAATAATATGGGATTTCATATTTCTTTTTTGAGTTTCTGGACCAAGTAAATATATAAAATTTTAATACAAATACCTAAATAGAAAGGTATAAATCGAATGGTAAATGGAAAGGTATAAAGGTAAAGTAAATGGTAAATGGATAGGTATAAAGGTACAAATTGTATGATTCTATCGAGGAGGTATCATTAAACTACCTATTTCATACATGAAAAAGTTCTTGAGTTTCAGAAGAAATGTATATGTATAGGTATTTACTGAATACTACAATAATATAAAAAATAAAATCAGTAAGTCAACATTCTAATATTATATGATGTTTATGTGTAAACAAAATAAAGCAATAATACATATCTCACAAATCTCTGTAAACATTTCCAATATTATTGAAGGATCACCGATATAACAGATATGAAACGAAAACAAAATACTGCCAAGATAATATCAGGGGGTAAATATTACAAAAATATCATGTTCATTTCAAGTGTTTCAACAACATCAGTGAACGAGTAACCAGTCAAGCGAGTAAATATGGACAATAAGTTCTTTGTAAGTTGTATTACTATTAATGGTCGCAATTGCAAAAATGTAAGATTAAAACAAAAACTGGTGGTACATAACCCACCTATATGCTTGTTCGACCTGCACTTGACTATTCATTATTAAACACATTTTAATATGACTGGAAATATTGGTCTAAGCGATGTACCTCTAATCGCTTACTCGCCCACAACAGGAAAGCTACCTAAGGTAAATATAATAATGTATCGTTATTTGTAGAAGATTTTGGAATATCTTTAAATCGAATCGAGGGGAAGAGGCTTATGTCTTAAAATAGATCACGCAAAAGACTCTACAATAATAAAAAGGACACATAAAAATCTAGCGAATACTTTGAAAAGCATGTTATAAAAGTAGTAAAAGCCTGGTGGTATGAGTTTCGGCTTTCCATGTTAGGGGGCCGGGGTTCAATCTCAGGTACCTCTGATTTTTTGCAGTAATGTAATGGTGAAGGAGAGTCATTAAGTGGTCGTGTAGTATGCGCTTCGACGTACGATGGCGTACGAGGCGCCTAACGATGAACTTATAACCTAAACCGTGCATTTTGAAAATGTTCACTTTGCTTTTTCTAACGGTGGGGCAAAACGATGACGATGATAAAACAATTCTTTAATCGATATGATGTTATGTTTCTATACAACTAAGCAATATTTACAAACATTACACTTATATCTCTCAACATATTCTATATTTGCACGGTTATGAAACCTTCTGTCCCTTTTACTCATATTAAGCTAAAACGAGACATCTTTGTCGCTTCTCAAAGCACTTTAGGATATCCTTAATATAAAGGACCTTTATATGTAACGGTTTTTGTGTTTCCATTAAAGAAGACAATACGACATTGCCTGGATTGCCTCTTTCATCAATTTCCAAGCTTCATAGAAACCTAAATAGAAACCATTTACTTACCTTTTCATACAATATCATTTTTCATATTATAATAACAACGTTAAGCGCTGCTGCTTGGTTTGAAGGTCGTTGTAAATCAGACCACTTACTCGAGGCTTTTCGACTTCGTCTGCAAGAGTAGCAATATATTATTGGGTGCTGAGAATTATAATTAGAGCTGATGGGTGATCTCATCTTAGCCAAAGATCTTAGCTCCTTCAGGATTGCGTGTATATTAAAAAAAAAACAATATTTTTATTCCAAAAAAAAAAAAAGGTTCTCAGATTAAGTAGACACTTATTTGACTTTCCATATCCACATCAGGACCATAAGTAACTACTTATGCTTACATCATAAATTCACAACATGATCTATGTACGATCAGACAGTAAAATTTAAAGAATTATATACCTTTAGTATTATATAAGGTTTCTAAATGTGTCATCAGTTAAATAGTTCAATTACTTAGTGTCCAACAAGTATTCGAAACTCCGTTTGAACGTGCAGCCAATACGTCGCGTCGTGACGTATAAAGTTGCTTCTCTTAATGTCTGTTGATTTAGAAAGCTGGTCCTTTGCAAATACTCGAGATCTCCTGATGAAACATTACGCGATAGTTTGATACCACGTTTGTTGCTTGTTTATACAAACACTCTATAATCGTTATGTTTTAATATAACGATACTATGAACAAAGAAGGTTTGCGTTTGTTTATGTCATACTTTTACTCTCTACATATTATTTAAAGGTTGTAGAACCCTCTGTGGTTCGACTCTAGCGGCATCACCGCCACACTTATTCCTACATAATAACAGCAGTGTTAAGCGCTGCTGTGTTCTGGTTTGGAGGGTGTGGCAAGGGAGACATTTTATTTTATTTTTATTTTTTTGAGACATTCCAGCTTAGTTATCAGGGGTAACGGTGCATCAGTAGCCGACCCTATTTAGGCATCCAATCTTAACTGGGGCTGATTACAGATGTCTATGGACTTTATTAACCATTTACCATCATCATCTCATATTCAACACATACACTTAAGCCATAAAGAACAAATTAGCCAAGACCGACTTATACTTGGCCGAAAATTTTCAAACTGAAGTAAAGTGTATTTCCGACTTCTTGACTACAAGTTGCACTTAGAACTAGTTAACGCCAACTAAACTAAAGTTTAGTCGAAGTTAACTTGATGTTATTTTAACAATTTACAACTTAGTTTGTAGTTCAGTGTAAGTGAAAACAACTTGATGTGGTAACTCTTTTAGTGGTGGTGTTGTCGGTGCAAGGTTCATGTTAATGCCATCACTTTGTTTGCTACTTTTCTTGCAAAAACTTAATAATATACGAAATAATATACGAATAAATCTAGTTAAACTACATAATACGTCAGATATGTCTATACTAGTAGCCAAAAAATTCGGCCACATCTATTTTAACTACATAATTTTTACTTTGATTGTTTAAATAATATGCCACTTTTAAAATGTATTTTTATATCAACTGTACAGCTATGTTTTACGGCAGAAACAAGTGTGAGTTGTGTGACGGTGGTGTCGAAGTGGAATCTCGAAGGACTCTATGCTCAATAATCTCATTACATGAACTTAAGTTTAAGAATTATAGATTAATTATCTGAGAAGACACGTAATTTTCTAATTCGTCGTACTTAATAAAAATACCGCCACTTATCATATCTTATATACTTTGCCATTTAAAAAAAATGTTATGTTACTTATAATAGCTAACGTATATTCCAATAACCTATTAAGAACTTGTGATCTTCCTAGGACATACTGATCTACTCAATTATTATTTTTATATGAAGCATAAATGCAACAAAATTCCTTGGTAAAATCCAATTAGTCAATAAAAATTCCTTGTGGTGAAGTTTTCCCACGAAGAAAAACCTATAGTTTGTTTTGACCTATTTATCGTCATCAACTTTGCTATCCCATTACTAAGTACGGGTTTTCCTGAACACTCTTTTAGGTAACCGAATTAGCAAAGTTAAGGCCACAGTAGTCATAGGTAAGAAACTCGGCCTCTTGACCGAGGGGTCCGTAGTTCAAATCCCGGGCACGCACCACGGATTTTTCAAGGTTATGTGCATATTAGCAATTAATTATCACTTGCTTAAACGGTGAGGAAAAACATTGTGCGGAAACCTGTATACCTGCGAAACCTTAAAGAAAAAGTTTTCAAAGGTATTTGAAGTCTACCAATTCGCACATGACCAGCGCGGTGGACTATGGCCTAATTCTTCTCATTTAGAGAGGAGACCCTTGCCCAGCAGTGGGACAGTAATGAGTTGATGATGGTGCAGGCTACAGTAATATGTGTTAATAGTTTGTGTAGATGTATAACCCTTTTTTTATTTTTTTACATGGGGGAAACCTTCAAAAGAAACTCCATGCCGTGGGAGCGACAGGAGATTATGTGGGATTCTCACCGCACTAAAACCCCCTCGGTGGCCGTCCTCGGCGCTGCGTAGAAGACTCCGGGATATCCAAAGGAACGCAAACGGAGTCCTCTTAGCGCATTGCCCTGTCGGGCTCCGCCCAGGTGAGCTTGACGCGCGCCACACCGTCTAGTGTGTACAACGGTATGCGACCACACATACCGCCGTCCTTCCCGGGGCCGCTGACGGGTGGTTCGAGCTCCCACTCTTGCCACTCGCAACCCCGGAAGCCCTCTTTTAGTCGCCTCTTACGATATGCAGGAGATACCGTAATCCTATTCTACTCCCGGATCTACAGGGACGTAGATGTATAATCTACCTTTTTATTAGATTGAAGTAGCAAACGCATGACGGTTCTACCGAACACACCCTCATACCGAAAAGCAGAACTACTTCACATAAGCAATGTTGGCCTTTCAATTAATCTACAAAATTAAGCAGCGTGAGTTAGAATTTAAATAGATGACGGCTACTGCTTCTTTTGAAGATCGTTAACCACGTCTACGTTAACGTCTAGTTAGTAGTAATAAAACCCTGTTGAAGTGTCTATGGTCAGGCGAAGTTTCACGGACACTTACAACAATCCACAATGAAACATAATGGAGTATTATTCACTGCTCCCATATTTATTCGTAGAGGCTCGTGGGACCCACAATCCGTTTACCAATACAAGAGTAATTAACGGTCGATACGACACTGATACAACCGCAGAATGTTTTATGTGAAGTCTGTCAAGTTCCGCTTTTTGGCACCTTTCTCGTTTTCCTGTCCATCACAACACATGGCCACTTTCAGTTATTCCTATTACATCTCAATAGACCATTTAACCACAATTAGCTATAGGACAATGAAGCCAAACGTGACCGTTGTAGCCAAAGAGACGGAAAATATCAGTTCCGGACGCAATATCACTCTTGTAATACTAATTAGCCTGTTTCATGTTGCGAAGGATTTATGATTAACGATTTATAATCATGTTATTCAAACAGCTGTAACATTAAATCATAATATTGTATTTGGTTATATCGAAATAACACTGAATCTCTAATTAATAACGTTTCTATTTTATATAATATATGAATAGCAGACGAGCGTGCAGTCCTCCTAATGGTAAGTGGCTAGATCATCTATGGACATCTGTAATCAACCCCACATAGGATTACATATTCCTTCTTAACTGAGATCGGTCACAGATGCGCCCCCCTGAAGATTTAGCTGAAACGCCTTGAAAAAGTATTTCTTCTTTACCACACGCTTGAAACCAGAACATAGCAGCTCAGTATTTCCTAATTCTTTTTTCAGCATTCTTTTTTAGCCTTTTAGAAGAGCAACACATAGATGGTTGGCAAACTCAAATGGGACTCCTAAAATATTTGACATTAATGAACGCTATAAATGCTTTCTACACTCATAGCCCCACACTAGGATTCCCTGGGCGCTATGGACACATACAGAGACAAATACACGAACACCCAGACCCGAAACAGAAACTAAATTCATATGTCTGACCGGGGGTCGAACCCGGGACCCGTCAGACCGGTATGGTGACCGCTCCAACAGGCGGGTCATTATTCATAATAGATATCGAGAGGTGACAACGGCACTTATCAAGTGGTCTGCATTTTCACTTGCTACTTAGGTAAATTCCCACAAAAAACGTGATTAATGGACATAGAGCTCCATTTGCACGCAATAACAATGAGTCAAACCAAAATTTTAATTCAAGTAACGCTTTCAATAGCATGCACATAATCACGTTGTCACATAGGAACTGACGTCACTCGACCTCGATACCAGATCTAAGCACAAGATTTAGAAGATTTTCCTGTAATCGAATTATCCTCATGTAACAAGGAAAACTGCGAATAGCGGACATAAACTCTAAACATGTTATGTCTCGAAATTAATACATGGATTATCAGCCGGCGTCACTTCATGTTAAGTAGAGGTGATATAATGTTTTACTGTACATATAATACATATTAATACAGTATTTTTTTTAAACGAAAGAACACCTAATAATGGTAGTGTTAGGCGCTGCTGTGTTCTGGTTTTAAGGGAAGGTAAGGGAGACATAATTTTCCGAGGCGTTCCAGCCTAGTCCTCAGGGGCCGTTACCGCATTTGTGGCCGACCTTTGGTAGGAATCATATTCTATCTGGGGTTGATTACAAATGTCCATGGATAGCCACTTATCATCAGATGGACTACATGCTCCTATATTATAAAATATTTTTTTAAACAAAAAATTAAACCGACTTCTATGTCACTACAAAGTAAAATATAATTCTAATTAATGTTGGTTTAGTACATAGTTCTGAAGTCGGCGCTCCATATATTTTATTGGATAACGGCGTAGACAGCATGTCCAATATGCATCAGGCGGATTGCGTGCTCGTTTATTACCTACGGCGTAAGGACATATTTTTACTCTTTATGTATGTAGATTGTAGATAATGCAATACCATTAATACTTTACGACTAATATAACCAGTTATTAGTACTAAACAAAAGTATATAAAGCTAATTTTATTAATAGCCAGTTAAGCATTTCCGACAGAGAATAGGTGCATGTAAATGACCCATTGTAATTAATGACATCTAAGAGTTCTGTCATTAAATATTAAAGGAAATTCCGTAGTTTCAGGATGGTTATCGTAATTTTATTGTTGTGGCGCGGGCTATGGAGGCCATCTTGCTACTTCCGGTCACTGTTGTCATATTTGTTTATATGAAAACAAAAGTAAGGATAATCATTACGATTTTTATTTTTTATTTTCTCATTGATTTTGATTTCTATTAAAAATGACAGGAATTACATAAGATTTTCTATAGTTTAACCTAGCGGTAACATTTTTCATAATTATTATATTTTTATAATCATTATTATATCAGAGCAGCGATAGCCTAGTGGTAGAAAACTAGCGTCTCAATCGAGGAGTCTGAGGTTCTATTCTTAATCGCACACCTCTATATTTTCAAACGTATGTGTTAACGTTAAATTAATTATCACTTGCTATAAAAATCAAGGAAATCATTGCGAGGAAACATAGAAGTGTCGGAATTCCTTATAATAAAAAACAGTTCTTAAAGGTGTTCATCGATTCACACTCTCTCACACTGAGAAAAGACCCGTTGCCAGCAGTGGTACAATCATGAGTTCATGACGACATATGACGTCAATTATTACCTAGCAATCAAGTAGATGACCTACCTGTTGTAAAGTAATTGTCGTCGCCTATAAGCATATGCAATACTAGAAGACCGACTAACGCATCATCGACTCTAGAGTCAGGAGAACAAGGAGAACTCTTTTTATACATTTTAGCTTACATGACCAACTGCAGTATAACTGTATAACAGTATAAGTGTATGGAATCCTATTTGAATAGGACTTGAAAAATGGTACCTGGTATTAATACCCTTACCGCACAAATAAAATATGGCAGCGCTTAACAATGCTGTTACAAGGCAGGAATAGGTACGGTAATGGTGTCTCCGGAGTCGCCCGGGATCTATCGCCCTATCACCTTCATTTTAGATTCCTTAGCGATATCGAGATTGTAGTAGATAGATTTCTTTTGTTCATATGCTAAGTCATGTTCTAAGTATGAGTACATTGTTTTTTGAAAATACAATCAATACCAATACAATACACTATAGTTCCGCGTGATTAATCAACTTGTATACAAACGCACTTGGCATGAATGACTTTCAATTTTAGTATCTTAATTCACAATAAATAGCACAGCTATAATTGAATGTTAAATACAATCTAGGCTAATTTAATGTTTGACAGGAATGTTATTGCACAATGTAATCAAAATTACAACCGGGTAGGTACAAAATTCGCCATTATTAAATTTCTGTTGGAAGTTTACATGCAGATGCACCACCTCCACACCTTTTTCTGTCTAACAGCGGTAGGTAGTTTTAAAAGCTACTGTATTCAGGTTTAAAGCGTGTGATAATTTATTCGTGTCCTTCAGTCTACGACGAGTTCCCGATAGTGCGTCTGGCGTGCGTCCTGTACTTGAGTTTTCAAAACATCCCACAATTTTACGTTACGTTTACTCAATCCATTATTCTGTTCTGTTTGCTTAGTAGACTGAGTAAACGTAACAATAAGAAAGTGTTCAAGTCTTTATGTCTACCTCACATGTTCGCAAAAAAGAGAGACAAAAAACATAAAGCGCCATTTTGTCAATTTAGAAATTTAATGTTACGTTACTGGCACTATAGTTCTGATACAATCCGCTAGGGGCGCTGATTGGAATTTGTATGGGCAAATATGTAAACAAATACCAAAACAGTCATATTTGTCAAAACGTAAAAACTCATGGTAAGGATTGCAATGCCATTGGTTTTGAACGGCAGTGTCGATAAGTTACAGTGATCAAATGGATATTTATTATACAAAGATTTGGCTGCTTACATTACACATATTTTATTTATACAGATGTAACCACTTTATTATTGGGTCTTTTATTAAAATTATGTTTACTATTATTATTATTATAGAATCTGACCTTGGTATCCAAATGTTGCGGGGAGAGACCAACGGGTTACAACCTGGATATGATATTTTTCATGTAATATTAGCATAGTAATAAAGTTCAACTTGTTATGTACCTATATTCTTATTTATCTTATCTCATAACAAAACAGACGAGATATATAGTAACTGGACATAGTCGAATGGACATTTAAGACATTAAGAGAGTCGCCGGAACTTTGCCGGATTTGAAAGAATTATATTTGAAGATTATGCCTGCGCTACGTAATAAGAAAAATAACCATTTCTCTATAATATATTAGTAGCAGACGAGCATGCAATCCACCTAATGGTAAGTGGCTAGTGCCGCCTCGGAAAAGTATGTCTCCCTTATCACACGCTTCAAACCAGAACACAGCAGCGCTTAACACTGCTGTTATGAGGTAGGTATAAAAATAGGTGTGGCGTTGGTGCCACCGGAGTCGAACCACAAAGTGTTCTACCACCTTCAAAAATTAAAACAAGTCTTAATTAGTAACAAAATAAACCAGTTGATAAATAACATCAAATTGCAATTCGCACAACAAACATAACCTGTACACCGCGAAGTGTCATTTCTTGGCATAATTTATTCTTTAACATATGTTACCGGTATAACACATTGCGCGAATAAAAGCCCTCTCTCTGCGAAATAAAGGCGAATGTAGCCTGCAATGACATTATCATAATGTGTATCAGTGATATCTATATTATTGAGTAAAGTGTGTCTTTCTGATTTATATAGTATGTGATTTTGTTTGTGAATATAAAATCCAATATCATAATAACTAAACAAAGTTGTATTATCTTAAGTATAATGTATTATTAGAATTAGGAAAGTTTTTTGATAATTCCTATTTTTATATGTTTTTAAAGATAAATAAAAATAAGAAAAAAACAAGCAAAAAGGGGCGGTTGGAGTTCGAGCTCCATTAAAAAAAAAACTCATTCGATTTTTAAAAATGTATTTACCGAGACAAGCCAAGAGTCGAACGAGTTAAAATATACTCGTACCTTGGGAAAAATATACCTTGTATCCACAGTCGGATAGTGCCGCTTATAATGATTAAATTGTAGTTAATTAAATTAAAATAATAATAGTCATATAATATATTGAATAAATAAAATTATAATATAATATAATATAAATAAATAAATAAATACAATTCAATTAATTATGATAATCATTGACTCTTCAATTTATATGGCATTGTAAAAAACTTGTGTTTGGAGGATTTCTTTACGAATTTGTAGCTATTACTACTTCTAAAGCTATGTGTTTTACCTAGAAAAATAATAGTCTTTATCGCAAAAAAAAAAACAAAATTTACAGACAAGATTTTTTTGGGTTAATGTCTTAATGATCACTTTAAATGCCGTCTCAAACTCCGAGAAAAGATTCACAATTTTGAATTGGTATAATGCGTGGGTTGAGTTACGAATTATATAAGTTGCACTGTACTTACGTACATTAAGATATTAGTTTATTTTATTTACTTCTAAATGCATTTGTACGAAACGAAACGAAACGGAAGATGTGGGTATATTTTTGGAGTGTTTTATATGTATCCAAAACAATTTCTTTGGCACGCTCTGTGCCCTAATTGACTTACGCCCATTATCAATAATCGAACTATCTATTTTTGTCTAGTAGTATTTCAATTTATGATCGCAAGAATTTGTATAAATTGGTTATGCATAACGGGCGTTAATTAATAATAATATACGAGCATATGAGTTGGCATTCTTGTCGTCATGTCTTTGATTACAAGAATGGCATGCATTCCTTGAAATATGCTTAGCCCAGCCATCCCAGAGTAAAAATTTGCCAAATGTTTTGAACCTTTTCAAATGAATGATGTTAGTTTAAATATTATTCCAATTTATTTTATGCAGTTCTATTTGTGGTTATTTACTTTTTCTGTTTTGTACTTAAATATAAAATAAAAGTATCTAAGTTTGCTTACATTACACTAAAATAAGACTTTGTATGATCCTACTCAAAGATTACAGAGTTTGGAATTGTTACGCCTCTGGTTGAGCAATATTGCTAACTGTCTTCAATGTCTCTATCAACAGAAAACTGCAGGATACAATAGACACTTCTGTTAATAAAACTTTATATAATATTACTTTAGTGTTAGTAGTATACAAGTACCTAAAGAAAGAATAGTGAAATATAATGAAACGTTGAAAATAATTAACATAAAAATCGGGTATGCAAGCTTACAGCACAGCTTAAGCGCAAAACATATACCTTACTCATAAATGTATCGTGATTTCAATTGACAGGATAAATATGTAGAGAAGTTATAAATTTTATCGTAGTCAAAACTTCGTCACAAGTCACATTTTTTGGTTATCACATCGAACCTATTATACTGGACTAGTGGGCACAGGAACACGTTCCGCTAGGAAAATATAGATGTCGTCGATAATTTCACACAAAACTTTTACTATCGTAAAGTTTCAGAGCTAGAGTGTGAATAGTGCACAGTGCAGTAGCAATGTCTGATGAAAACAAACAAATTGACCGTGATGCATTTACTCATCTATGTATACAGATAATATTACTATTCGTCAACACAGGTTATGTGACAAAATTATGCACGAGTAATTGAGTTATTATGAAATTCATGAAAATTTTTTATTAGATTACTAATTTTAATTTACTTTCGAATATTGCTAAGTAAAATATAAAAAAAAAATACTTCCATGGGTCACAAAAAATAATTGCTTTTACAATACCCAATACATTGCACGTCTCTCCTTGCAAAGGGGACTTGAAGCATAGTCAGCTCCAATACAGATATCACTAATAAATAAATACGCAATTTATTACTTTATTCGGCAGAAAATTTCTATAATACAAGAGCTCTCCTTCAAAGCCGGCGATTGGCGACATCTCTGGTGTTGCAAGTATCCATAAACGACGGTGACTGCTATCCACCAGGTAGCCCGTCTGCCTTATCTTAAGGTAAGTAAGGTAAGGTATATATAAAAAAAATCATACTAAAAAGTATATTCTCATATTTTTAAATTTCTGATTGTACATCATCTTTAACACGTATTTCAAGCCTAATTTTTCCTTAACAATTCGCACGCGGGTCCACAGCACGAGGTAGTATGCGGTTTACATATATAAGCCATGTGGAGCCGCCGCGAGCGCACACCGCTTCCTGCAAGCCAAGGCGGCGCCCTTGATGTTCAGTTCCGATTCGAACGCAGTTATCGAACTGTTACACGACTGTGAAGACGAAACGAATTCGAAAATTAAAAATATACACAATTTTATTTTAAGCACTTGATAAACGAATTCTAATTTTGTGCGCGGAATTTCTTATAAAAAAACGAAAAAATTTGGTTGCTGTTAATCATTTTTCTGTGAAAATTTTTATTATAGAGTTTCAATTAAATAAGTAATTTTAAATAATTTGAAGATAGAAAAACATTATTTATAACAGACTTTTTACTGTTAATTTGTGACAAAATGGGTGTAAGTGACGTGCAAGATGCTGCGCCAAAGCCTGGTAAGTGGTATTTTTCAACACATTTTTTTTGCTATGCGACTTTCTTTAACAACGTTACTATACATACAGGCACGTAAAACTTGTTATGAACATTCCTTTACACTGTTATGTTTCAGTAAGTGAAATTCCCCCTAGAGGTTTATAGAGACTCTACAAGGGGGTTGTGGATAGTCGTGAAGGATAAGTAGGGAAAATAATGTTCAATAGGCTATTTTACAAAATTTACTTACGTATAAGAGAAAGAGATAATGTTAATTAAGTGGTATTCGTTGGTAATTTATTATATATTTGACCTGTACATAATTATGAATATTAATAAATAGCTGTAGTGTCCTGATGTTGATAACATTTTTTCATGGAATCGTGCAATGAAAAATATTAAAAAACAATGGCTTACACCATAAAATTCGTATTTGTAAAATAATTTTTTTTTACGATTTAAAGAAATATATTTTTTAAAATTTCATTGCAAATTTTCTTGAATATAAATATGATCACTTTAAAAGAAATCGAAAAACACCTGAAAACTATCACGCGTACAAACATATGTCTGTTGTAACCATTTATTATACTTATCAACCTTTAAGGCACATTGACCCCTGTTCAACGTTCTACCTTAAATAGTGTATAATAGTTATAATTAAAAAGTAATAATTGCTGTTTATAAATTAACATAACACATTGAATTGTCACTCATTTTAAAATTTATTTATATTTTAATAGATGTACGCATAAGGTCGGTACACAAAAGCAGTGATAGCCTAGTGATTAAGAAACTCTGCCTCTTGATTGAGGGGTCCCAGGTTCAAATCTGATTTTACAAAGTTTTGTACGTATTTGAAAATAATTGTCACTTGCCTAAACGGTAATGGAAAACATCGTGAGGAAACCTGCATATCTGAGAAATCTTAAAAAAAAATGTTTTCAAAGGTATGTGAAGTCTACCAATTTGCACTTGGCCAGGGCGGTGAACTATGGCCTAATCCGTCTCATTCTGAGGGGAGACCCGTTCCCAGAAGTGGGACAGTTGGGTTGTTATGATGACGTAGAAGGTTCTATTTATATCTACATATTTAACGTGTCGTGTCAGACGAAATCTTATTTTCTGCACATAATTTTGGCACATTCAGGTATGGTCCGTGTCGGCGTCGTCTCGTTACAGAACTTACACGTTGTATCGAATTATATGATTTATTGCCACTGACTGTGTCTTATATTTGGATGTCTGGTAATATACTCGTAAATTTACATTTACCATGACAACAAAGCAGTTGTGCAAATTTCAATAAGACTACGTATGTGTAGCTATATACCTACCATACCTTAATGTCTTAAAATTTAATTTTTCTCTTGATGTCGTCGTCATTAACTCATTACTGTCCCACCTGCACTAGTCTCCTCTCAGAATGAGAAGAATTAGGCCATAGTCCACCGCGCTGGTCAAGGCGTATTGGTAGACTTAACATACCTTTGAGATTTTTTATAGATCTCGGAGGTGTGGAGGTTTCCTCACGATATTTTCCTCCATCGTGATATCAAGTGTTAATTAATATCAAATACGCATATAACTTTGAAAACTCAGAGGATTTGAACCTCGGACCGTTCAATCGAGTGGCCGACTTTCAACCAAGAGGCTACTGCTGCTTCCGCACGATCGTTTGATCTGCTGCATTTGGTCACGGTATCAAAAACTGCATGAATACTGCACCGAGTTTATCCCAATTATCGCGAACTCCGAGAGTCCAAAAGTAGCTGCGACCGACGTGTGCAGTGATGTTTGATACCCGCGTTTCATCGTTGTATCTAACTTCCGAAAATCAGCTAAATTGTCCATCAATCAAACTCAGTCTAAAATCAGCATATCTGCTGAGGCACCTTTGGAGCACAGTGGTGAAGTACACTCCAGAAGTGCGTTAGAATACCGAGCCATGAAAACCACTTTTCACGTTATCTTTTTACTATTACAAAGTAAGTACTTAGTTTTCATATCGTTAGTACGTACGCAATTATCCATGTACACTTGAGCGTAATCTAGTAAGTGTACGCATAACGTAAATGAAAGTAAACTAATACTTGAGTTAAAGTGTTTAATTTATTGTAACATAACATTGACCGACTAACACAACATACTAATTAAAATAGTAGGTCTAGTATAAAACTGAACAAAAATGTCTTATATAATTTAAATGAGCTATAGGAAAGAATATTGACGAGTGGTACATATTTTATATATTTCGAAAAAATCGACTTAGCGTCCGTATACATACAAAGGCTAATAAATAGTCCCCGAGAAACATTTGACAGTGGTTACCATTGGCTAATGACTACAACTACGAATTGCTTAAGCAATAGAGGCCAATCGCCGGTCAGCCTAAGAGTACTAAATTACTAAAGAGTAAAAATTTACTAATACTTACATTAATTACTATATTAATTACATAATAACTTTGAAAAATCAGAAGTGCGTGCCTGAGATTTGAACTTAGGACCCCACGATCAAGTTTCTTAGGCACTAGGCTATCACTGCTTCTGTAACTGTGTCACTGACTGTAACAATATAAATATAATATAAGAAGAAGATATTCATGAATGAATTTTATATTTAACTACGCTGATTTAGTGTGCGCAGTGTACTCAATTATAAAACACATTAATGAAGTAGGTTGCATAAAACCTAATGTAATGACAATTTAGGATCATTTTATTTACACGTTTTAAGGCACAATACAACAGCTTGAGATCAATTTTAAGACAGATATAGTGTTTGAAAAATAATTATATTTGACATTAATGATGATATGAAAAAACATTATGAGCCTATCCTATGTCCGATTTTTTTCTAATTTTTTTTGCAAAAGCTGGTAGCTCTACTAATCTGCATTTATTGAGCAAGGTGGACTATATCCCAAAAAGTTAAAACTTAAAGATTGTCAAGTTTAATATGTAATTTTCACCGTTTCCGGTATCATCTTACTTAGTAACGCATCTTTCATCCTAGCAACAGTCAAAACCAACATTAGCTATACATCTGTCAGATCACAATAGTAATTGTTGTTTAGATCAGTTTAGATATACAAACAAACAGACGCATTTCTGCCCTGACGTGCATATTTGCCACTTGCGATAAGTCTGCTTTTACACGAGTAAAATAATATCAATTTTATCTTAATTTTAATGTTAAGAGGAATCGATCACAAACGCGTTACTGCTTCTAAGGAGTAGGTTACAATTTCTGTAATAAGTATCTCTGCGTTACTAAATCCTTGAAATTGTAAAGTGAACACTGCTGCATACTACACTGATGATGAAAAATATTTTTTATTTAATAACATTAGACTATACGGCATGCATTCCACCTGATGGTAAGAGGCTACTGCCGCCCATGGACATCTGTAATTATCTCCACAGAAGATAAGATTCTTATCCGACGTTGGTAGCAGTTGCTACCCTTGAGGAGTACTCCGCATATCCTTCAAAGTGAAACACAGTGGCGCTTAACAATGCTTTTATTGATCAGAAATAGGTGTGGCGGCGCTATTTTAAGGGTCGAACCACAGAGGGTTTTAGCACTTTCTTAGTTGTAGCAGAGTATTTCCGTAGTCGAAAGACGGAAGTGTCTATCACTGTAAAGTCTACTAAAAGGATAATCTAGCTACTCGCACAATTTGCAATCGGCCTAATACCACCGATATCACAGTCACATCACGCGTGGCTACGTGTGGCATTACCATTATGTTGCGGTCCACATCGCATACATTATGAGAGTTCGTGTTATTCATGGTGACATCTATTTCTATATAATATACAAATTAATGAAATATTTCTAATGATAATATTGATTAATAAATTACATTTCAACTAAAAAATAATGATGTTATAAATATTGTTTCGTTTTAAAAAAAGGGATTCTATCGGGAAACGACAAATGTTTGATATTAGTTAAAAATAATTACCTTGATTCAAACCTTTGAAGATAGTCTTTTACACCTTTGAGAATGTTTCTTAGATAACATCGGTCACGTAGATTACCTCACAATGTTTTCAGTTATCATCAAGAATGTAGATAATCATTTTTTATACACATCAATAAACTGACAAAATTCAATTTAATAGAAATAAATAAGCGAAGTGAAACAACTATGACTCCATTTCCCAGGTTTAAATATTTTCATATTTTACTTCATTAATACACATTTGACATGTCAATAAAGTAAACTTTTCTTTAGTTTCAAAGAAATAAAACCTATTTTTTCACCATTTTACGTAATATGAATTCTAATGAGATGAAATTAGTTCACGAAGATAAATCGAGATAATAATTATTGAGAGAAATTAAATAGAAACTCGTGGCCTTCAACAATCTTTATTACTTCAAATATTATTATTATAATAAGTTACAGAAATAGCTTTAGTGGACTACAAATTAAATTACTGGCGTTATATTTAGTGGACCGTAAAATTTTGAACGTAACCAATCCAAGCAATCATAACGTTTTATAGATAAGGAAAGAATGTTTGCGATCTTTTAATTTAAATCCATATCGAACCTTAAATAATATTATTCTCTTTGGAGATCCTTTTTGTTTTGAGGGCAGATCTTTTAAAGAAAGAATACAAGTGAAGTAGAAAGTAGTTCAAAAACCCCTTGGGTATCCTCATTTCTGATACCAACCCCGGCATATCAAATAGAACGCACCGATACTTCCCGTGTGTGGTGCCCCTTTTACTTAGGGCATGTAGCCCTCAATTTACGATTCGACTCTAACATCTGATTGTAGCCACAACTAATTGCCATCTTCAAAGAGTCATGGGCCTGAAATAGTAATAATTTTAAAATTTATTAAATATCTTACTTTGTAAAATTTATTTACTTTAAAAACATTACCTAGCAAAATATACTGTAGGTACAAAGACTCTATTTAAAATCCATTTACTTTTCAGCACTGCAACAATACTTACGTAACATATTTCATATTATGTTTAAGGTTACTGCAACAATAAAAACAAAAATATATCGTAAATTTCTATGTACATATACATAATTGTATGTACATATACATATACATAATTGGTACTTCCGTCCTTAGCCCGGTATTATTTTTCAATCGTAAATAATATCAAGAGGTCTTCAAAACCAGGTTTTTGGTTTTAACAAAGGGACGTTTAGTTCATAAAATATAATTTATTTTCCTAGCAGATCATTATTCCTCACTTATGTGCAATGTTACCTTCATTTGTTTGTTCGTAAACAAACAAACAATATAATTTGATTTAAGATAACATTATAAGTTGCACCTATTTGCTACAAATTGTTAAATTAGTCATTAGGAATTTAGCATATTATAATATATCATTATGACAGTAATCGGTCGGTCATAGTCCTTTTCATTTAATAAAACTCTAAAGCTTCAGCTTATAATTTAGCAGTAATAGCCCAGTAGTTAAAAAACTCGGCCTCTTGATCGAGGATTCCGAGGTTCAAATCCCAGGCTATGATTTTCAAAGATATTTGCGTATTAGAAGTTTATTATCACTCTTTAAACGGTTTTAAACGGGGAAGGAAAACATCGTGAGGAAACCTGCATACCTGAGAAATCATAAAATAAAAGTTTTCAAGAGCATACGTAGAAGAGCATAAGAAGTCTACCAATACGCACTCGGCCAGCGCGGTGGACTATGACTTAATCTTTCTCATTCTGAGAGGTGACACGTGCCCTGCAGTGGGACAGTCATGGGTCGGTCATGATGATCAGTGGCCTTATGAGCAGTTTGATAACAATTAAACTGATGGCTTATAACTCGTACTGTATTCCATCAATCTACATCGGTTATATATCGGAAGTAAGCTCCAGAAATTGTGACGACATAAGAAAAGTTTCAGACCATTAATAACTTTATTAAATCGCACAAAACCTTTACGCAGTTTTAATCAGCTAAATTCCTCATTATCAAGGACCTAGGAGGAACAGGATTATGTCCAGTTTATTCCAATTTAGGGGATCATTTAAACTTATTGCTCGCCTTAATTAACATTCGTTGGATAAGATGAGGAAAGGTTTGAAACCCCTCGACTAAATTAGTCATTTAATGTACTTCTACACAGATTATGATAGGATCATATTTGTAAGCCATTTTTAATACATTTATTAGACTCACCCAACTTGAACTTTGTTTCATAAAAATAGAGATTTTGTGATTAGGGCTCTATTACCATGTATCAAAGCGTCCAAAATTTCGAGAGAGTAGTGTTCACCTGCAGAAGTAATTACAGTCCTACTTCACGTCCCATTAATATATTGAGCAGGTTACCTAGATTATTTAAAGTTAGGTGATTAAGATGTCTAGAAGATTGGACATCAGCAAATATCATGTGATGTTATTCATTCACTGTTACGGCATTATTTTTTTCTGCCAGGCTCGTCATTCCATAGTGACGATAAGTATTTTATAGGTACTCGTCGTTTTACCACGCCTTTTATATCACGATACCACGATACATTATAGAATAAATAACAATTAACCACAGCAGTGTGACGATGAGTATGTTTTCCTTGACGTCAGGCCTCTGGTTTAATACACCTTTTATATTATCAGAATTGTGTGGTATCAATTAAAATTGCCAAAATAATTACGATATTGTCATTTTGTTTTTGCTAGTACACTTGTGTAGTTTAAATGTAGGGACTTGTCCCAATTGGAATAAATAAAATTTTATTTTTGACCTAAATAATATGTTAAACCAATTAAACTAAATAATGCCATCAAAAACAATGCTTGTAAAAAGATCCAAGTCTCGCCATTCAATTCTTCTACCGTAAAAAGTCTTGAGATCTATGTAATACCAAGCCGGTAATGTATGCAGTCCCTACTTAAGGGACCTTCTGTCTTAAGGTATTATCTCACTATCTAACCTAACAACATCTCATGGGACCATACCAATATTTAAAATCTTTTATGTTCTAAATAAATTAACGTGGCAATCGTACTGCAAGTCACATTGTGTTTTCATCTTATCATATCGCATCACACAAGTACGATTGCCACGTCAATTTATTTAGAACATAAAATATTTTTAAAATTGGTATGGTCCCATGAGATGTTGTTAGGTTAGATAGTGAGATAATACCTTAAGACAGAAGGTCCCTTAAGTAGGGACTGCATACATTACCGGCTTGGTATTACATAGATCTCAAGACTTTTTACGGTAGAAGAATTGAATGGCGAGACTTGGATCTTTTTACAAGCATTGTTTTTGATGGCATCTCATTCCTTTTTGTAGATATTTCTACTCTTTTCCTTTCCGGTACCTTCCACTAGTTGAATCTCAACAACAGATTTTTTAAAGGCAATTAAATTGTTTAGGTAGTCTTTGTAGTTATGTAAATAATCTTGCCATTCATCATCACTTTCATTCGAACATGACAATAAATTAAATCTAAAAAAGTTACTATTTTGACAACTGAAATTATGCCCGTTATCCTCAGGAAAAACTTCTTCTAAAAACATCTCTACTGATTGTGATTTATTTATTTATTTATTGGGATTTAACGTGTCTTCGTATTAAATAATCGACATCCCTTACTTTCTTCTGAATATCCGACAAAAATCATTGGTAATCTTTCACTGACTTCGTCGGACTCCGGTTTTTGATATAAACCACAGTATTTACTGCTCTTGCTCAAATTAGTTTCAATTTATAATAGACTTCTGACTTCTGAAATGAAATGAAATATTTATTTAATAATGATAACATTCGTTTTAGACTTCTCGCATATACAATAATAGTTCTGTTAGCTGTTTCAGCCACAACAATTTGTTTAGGGGTATACAGTATCGCCTTCTAATGTAGAATTCCATTTGTTGATAAGAAAATATTGAAAGCTCTATTACAAAATGTCGTCCCACCATCTGATCTCATACATTTGTTCGACTTGCTAGTTCCTTTTTCAACACTTTATATTTTTGAAATTTCTTAAAGACTCACTCTTATGTTTTAGAAAATAAACATTCATCGTGTCATTCGAGAATAATAGTCGATAAATAATAACATGTACCTTGAACCGTTGAGTGAACTAGCTTCCATGAGACTACATAAATCTGTATGTACGATCTCCAGTATATCGTTCGTTCGCGTTCAGAGGTTTGGAAATGGTTTCTTACTAGTCGTCATATCCGTCGGTAATGTTCATTATCAAGACCAGTCATAATATTCTTTAAAATTCGCATATATTCCGGATTAATATGGGCTAGTCTTCTATGCCAATATTTATTTGACATTGTCAAATTACATATCGGTGATTTGACAAATTGTATATATACCATTTACGTTGTGGCCAGTTGCGATGATAATATCCATAGAGTTACTAATAGTGCAACCATTTTTCAAGAAATTAACAGTAAATCCTTTTTCAGTAAGTTTACTCACCGCTAACAAATTCATACTTAAAATTATTTATATTAAAAAGGTTTCTTATAATAATTTCCACGTTTTTCCGGGTAGGTACTAACACAAAATAAAAACTAACAGAAGTCAATCTTCATACAAAGTGGGCTGAAGTAACGCACACGTAGACACCACTTACCGACTCGTTATCTCGGGGGGACTCGAGCGCATACGTGCGCGACTGTCAGTTCATTTCTGACACGCGTTTGTAACTGTTTTGTACAAGCAATGGAGCAAAATAAAATACCCTAATTGTGCAATGGACGGTTGTTTAAATTCAACGTTAAACTGTGGATTTTCGTTTTTTTATAGCTATCAATTATCAAGCCACTAGGAGCTGATATTTTTGGTGATCATGGCAAGAATATGTTATAAAGTGGATATCTAAGCTCGATTTATATAACAGTTTCCTATTTCGAATCATTTGAAACGAACTTAACTAAATTTTTGTAATATTGCGTTGAAATGTTACGTACCTAATATTACGTAAGTTGAAAACATGATTTTTTGTTCGTATATATATTGGTTTGTCTTTAATGCCATTTGGTAGGTTTATGTCTAAAACGGATAGGGCAAAAGGAATTGTGTAATTAGGGTAATCCGTTTAGAAGTTATTAGGGATTTTCTATTGTGAACATTGTAATTTTTTATGTGCTTACATATAAAAATTATTTTCATAGACATTTATTTATGCTCAATAAGGCCGAAAGGAGATGTTTCAAAATGTATGGGCTCCCGGCCACCTTTTGTACACTATATTAAAAATTAAGAAAACATGCAAAGAAGGGGGTTAATTTTCTTCAAATCATGTTCGTTTAATTGTTAAAAAACAATAATTTACACTTAAACTTGCAACACAACAGTGCAAAAACATCATGGCGGTAGTGATTACCATAATAATGTCATCTGTCATTCTATTTTAACTTACTATATACATTATATACTTTTTAATATATTTTTTACGCGAATGGGCGTAGATATATAAACATTGTATTATGTGTATTGAGAAACAAGGCCTATATTTGATAAACATTAATTATATTTACTTTCATAAATCTTGACTTAAAACAAACATACCAAAATATGTACTTCTATACCAATTTATTTTAGTTAAAACATTTAAGTGTGTAAATAAAACAACTTTAAGTACACATTTGATCATATTTTACTTACTCTTCACTTAGATACATTATTTATTCATTTTAAATATCTTCCCTTATCAATATTTTCATCCTGTGACGAGCTCAGCCCAAACATCAAACAATGGGCATAATGTGAGCGCAACTACCTACGAGTACGGTTCGTTGCCCAGCGATGCAGTTGCAATAATAACTGATTATTTTGTCATCCCAAGAATGTCCTAGTCTTGCTAATGTAATTATCTAAAAAAGAGAAATGTAAAAATATTAGCTTCTGTAGTTTAAAATTATTTACGATTATTTCACGATTAATACAACAACTGATGTATATTTTACCTGATGATATTGAATCCTTGTCAACACAATCCACAGCGATCGCACGAAAATCACAAGAGTCCATAAAACATAAGCTGGGTAAACAAGTAAGGTAGAATCACTCCATAATCGTAAGCAGCACAGAGCAGAAACATATTCAGGATTAAAATGGAATCTTCTCATCAGTACCTACATATTTATTCAACGTTTACATTGGAGTCCACTATTATAATATGTATATATCCACTTTTACGCATATCAAATTGACAACTTCTTCTTTTTTAATTTGACATGTCACTTACATCTATAAAACCAGATACTATTTAAAAGGTGGTTTTGTTATTATTGTTATAAATAATTAATTAAATTCAGAAATAATGACGGGATACCCAAAACAAAAGCCAGGTTGTAAAGTACTAAGGTAACAATAACTTTACGACAAAAACAGCGAAATACAGAATTACCGACATCCAAAGAGTATAGTAACCTATGTATGGGGTACACATAGGTTCCCGACATCGACAGTTTTGAAAACTTGACATTGACAGTATTCCGCCATTTTTAATATTTCAATGAGGATTGCTTATTTTAAATATTTTTAAACACGAATACTTTAGGTTATCAAAATATATGTGTATTTTTCTTCAATTATACAAATTATTCGTGTTTTTTAGTTATAATGTACATGAGATGGCCGAAAATGAAACATCTCCTTTGCCTAAACACTTGTTTCCTTGGAAACAAACTTATTATTATTTTATAATGCGGTGACAGTTGCTAAACCTCACGACAGTTATTGTATTTTTTGTATGTTACCGTTAGATTGTAGAATACGTTAGCATACACATTAACTAGGCTTAAGATTAGCTAGAAAATATGCAGATTAACTATGTAGTCAAAATTCGAAACATCTTTTCAGACTTATTCTTAGGGCTAAAACACATGCCTTTTTACGACGCGACGACGTATCGTGACACATAGCGACATCGTGCCGCAAAGCGATATTGTTTCGTGAAAATATACAATGTTTGTCGTAAATTCATGACACGACGACGCATCATGGCATGCACGGGTCGACGTCAAGGGGTGAAAATTGATACAATCTCGTTTTGTACTTTAGGTAATGGACAAGCTAATCTGCGTTTTAACTGATTTAGGCACATTAGCCGTAACATCTAGTTTTTTTCTCATGACATTTGTCAGAAATTCGGAATGTTTTTGATATTATATAACTTTTTAGGGTTCCATACCCAAAGGTTAAAACGGAACCCTATTTCTAAGCTGTCCGTTCGTCTGTCTGACATAGAGCTCTATTTCTGGAACCTTAATAGATAGAAATTTAAATTTTTTACGGAATATGTATAATGGCTTTAACAATAAGTACTAAAAGTAAAACGAAAAACTTTCAAATAAAGGAGAGTTGCCATACAAGGACCTTCTTTTTCTTTATAAGAAGGAAATCTTGAAAAGGTACTCGACGACGTGGGAGTGACGCCGGGTTATGTGGGACTTTAGCCGCACTAAAATCCTCCGGTGGCCGTCCTCAACGTTTGTTGGAGAACTCCGGGATCTCCGACTGAACGTAACAGAAGTCCTTTAAGCGCGATGCCTCGATCGAGCTCTGCCCTGGGAGAACAGTTTTCGCTCCTCCTAAACTATCCGGTGTTCACGACGGTATGCGACTACACATACCGCCGTCCTTCCCGGGGACACTTATTGGACGGTTCGAGCTCGCTGTTGCCACTCCCAACTTCGGAAGCCCCCTTGTAGTCGCTTCTTACGACAGGCACGGGATATCGTAACCCTTTTTTAGTCCAGGAACTACAGAGACAAACATATAAGGACCTGCTATTTTTTAGCGTTTTTCATTTGAAATGTTCACAATGCATTATATGGCTGCTATAACATCAATTAGTAAAAATAAAAATAAAATAAACAAATATTTTTGTGGTACGGAACCCTCAGTGTACGAGTTCGATTCGCACTTCACCCATTATTTGAATTGAATTTAAATTGAAGTTGGAATTGAAAACGTCTTTTATCTCGAGAATAAAAACAATTGACGTCGCCTATAATAGTAGGGGAGCCCAAGACGGGATTTCGAGAGTGACTCGAACGCGGCAGATTAAGATATGGGAGATACCTTACATCCTATAGAGTATCTTAAACTATCCATTTGGGGGGTTCAACCAGGGAAGTCCATTAATAAAAAATCGTATTATCTATAGTAGCTTAATTACATGCTGAAAACAATAAATTTATAATCTGATGGTTTGAGGGCGGCGTTAGGGAGTAATAAGGTTGCAAAAAATCTATACCTGGACATACTCGAGTGCGGTATTTTTTTTAATACAAAGGAAATAATGCTAGAAAATATGCACTATCTGATAGCGCCATTTATTAGCATGGATCCCTGGAAAGTAATGGTGTACAACAAACTAAAGGAAAAGGCAAATTTTATGGAAAATACATTATTCTTTATATATTCTCATTCTGTTTTTTTTTTCAAATCGTCAGTATAAAAAACCCCTCCACTAAATCGTCAGATGAAGGGTTATGATAAGTAAAACATCAGCTGGAATTTCCTGTATAATAATCTTACGCCCTCGAGTGTGTCAAGATAACGTTTTTTTTTTGCATTTTCGAAGAGTCACTGACAGTCTTTCGAATCGAATCGTCAGACTTTCGAATGGGGGACTCATCTGGGGTAACTTCATATCCCCTTTGAAAATCTAATGTGCTGGTTACTTTTTTTCCATTTTTACCTCTCGTATGGCTGTCCCCCTATGCAAACCAGCAGATAAACATATTTCCGGCATCAGAGATATATACTCTATCACTAACCTTCCGCGCCTTGAGTATGTCTGACTCTGCTTTTTACATTTTTCGAATCATCTAGAAACTATTTCCACGGTGAAACGAAAAATATCACACAACCTTTTCTTCACTCTAACGTGTAATCTACACAATCGTATACGTCCTATTGACGCTCGAGTTTCTACCCATTTAACATCATGGGCTCCCCTACTACTCGTACATTTCGCGGACAGAAACACAGATTCATTAACTGCAAATATAACTTTGTAATCCTATATAACTTATATAGGATACAAAGTTATTTAATGTAGTTGGTGTATCTAGATAACTGGACAGAAATTGCAAAATATTTTAGTTTTTCCATGAGTTATATACTAAACACTAATTGTACCCTCAATTTCAACCTTCTATGTCTGCTGGAAGTGCCTTAAACTTTTGATGATCGGTCAGTCAGTCAGTGAGTGAGTGACAAAATTACGAACTTTAACTACTTGTAATTCTTAAACTACTGGTTCAAATTGCATGAAATTTTAAATGTACCGTGTCTATACAATGCTTGCTTGGGTCCTGAAAATTCAGGCTTCTAGCTTCATATGCAACGAAGTTACAGGGGGTCAAAAATGGGCCGAATTGCTTCGGGAAAAGTATGGTACGGCCGTGCCGCTTCTTTTGGCTCGACTTGGCGGAGGCACTGCCGTGCCTCCAGATATATTAGGATTTTAGATTAAAAAAAAATATATTTATTTTATTATATTGAAGAGAAACCGTTGAAAAGGCCTTTTGGTAAATGTATGAAAATCTATATCTACATTTTTATACCTTAGGCATCATATTACGACACACTAAACTCCATAAAGTTAAAAATTCAAAAAATTTAAAATATTTTAAATTCAAAAAATTTAAAATAAACAAACAAAAAGTAATCTGAATACTAATTATTATTCAATTAAGTTCAATGCAGATCACCGAAGTGTCATGATGTCATTGACCACCGACAGTTTCGCTAAATCAGTCAAGGCCATCTTCAATCGACGACAAATGACTTTCAATCTTAACTTGAAGTCCGTTTGATTATAAATTGATTTTTGAGATGCCATTATTAAATAGTAAATACTATCGTGTTTATTATTGAATACTTTTTGGTAATTCTTCCGCATGAATGCATCTAGAGCTCCTATTACTACAACAACTACGTAACTATAAAATGGACATTGATTTTAAAACTAGAAGATAGATTAGTTGAATCTAACGGTAGCTCATATGTTAAATCCGTCAAGCCGGGCTGCAGGGCCAGCCAAAGCATTAAACGTACATACGCTCATAAACATACATACGCTCGATAACATTACCCTCCGTGGTGGCATAAAAACTCTAATGCCGTACAATTCTAAAAGTAGTTTTAATAAGATCTTATTAATTGTCACGTCATTAGTACGAACGAATAATTTATTCATTGAAAACAGAAAAAACGGAAACTATTTTTAATGACTCTTCGATAAAAGCCAATCGAATATATCGATCCAATTGTAACAAAATGCAAAAATATGTCTGTTTCAATTAATAGCAAAAACGCGGCGTAATGAGATCGCGACTTGACCTTGTGTACCTGAACGAGTGACATAGAAAGTGTAAACATACGTAAACTTGACTCAAAATTAAATAAAAAATCACTGAAGCAGTTAACTAGTTAGGTATACACCACACCCTTAGTATGAGTTTTTGCAAAAATTACTGTTTTTGTATTTGTTTACGTATTTGCCCATACATTTCCAATCAGCGCCCCTAGCGGACTGCATCAGAACTGATTGCAAATGTATGGGAACTACTTAAATAAAAAAAAAACAGTCACGTTCGTAAAAACGTAAAAAACTCATACTAAGGGTACTGGTCAGATTTTAAACAAACACGTTTTAATTATATAATTGTAAGACATATAATGTGAATTTGACAGTTCGCTAAGTTCGCACTCTCTTCTCGTCAATGTCGTTTCAATTCCGGTCTTTAGGACTCAAGATGTGTGTGCGTTTTGCATGCTTGTCTCATGAGGAACATTTTTATATAGAAGTAGCAGATGAGCATGCAGTCCACCTGATGATAAGTGGCTACTGCCCAAGGTCATCTGTTATCAACCCCAGACAGAAATAGATACCTACCATAGATGTGCCACTACCCCTGAGGTTTAAGCTGGATTTACTTCGGAAAAGTATGTCTACTTTACCCTTCAAACCAGAATACAGCAGGGCTTCACGTTACTGCTATTAGGTAGATACTTGTGTCGTAATACGTATGGCGATGGTGCCGCCGGAGCCAAACCACTAAGGGTTCTACCACCTTGTACTGAGTACGTATACTGAGAAGGGAAAAAAATGTTAACGCTTCTCGTGATCCGGAACCGAGCGTCCAAAATGTTTTAATCCGTAAGGGTCCGACATAAATGTTTCATTCCCCCGGGTTAGCCCGGTTGCCCGGACTAAAACGTGGATAAATTATTATTGAATAACTCAAATAAATTAATGTTAGAAATATAATTTATACGGAACTTGTGATTGTTATGGCTATTTAAAATTGATTATATCAAATCGGAACGGACTTAATTTCATATTTAATAGAAAAGTGATATGGTTATAATTTTAATTGGTTCATTCGTTAAAATATATTTTCCATAAAATATTGTCATCTTTGTAAGTCATTAATGACCGTTTGAAGGAAAATTCTGATAATTAATTTATTTACGATGCGCAGCGTGCCGGCATTTTTGATTATAGTCGTAATTGGCAAATACAAACGAATTTGAATTTGAACTAAAAATCTCATACTAAGGGTACAGAATTAAATGACAATATATAGAGATGACGTAACGGGCTCATATTATGAGTATAGTACATAATAATTCACGGTCACGGCACATAATGAACTCCGGTCATTTTCATGTTCATGTAAATGACATTTCAACTATACTAATGACCAACGGACGCGCTTGGTAGCCTTTAAGATAAATAGCGATGGATCATTTAAATAAATTCAACTGGCTTTATCGCTATGCTATTATTTTATGAAAAAATGCTCGGCATACGTCGCGCAAGTCCTGTTGTATACTGAGACGTCGCTAAATAAAGTTTGTGGCTGTGATAGCTGTGAAGTTGTAAACGCTGCATCTTATTCGCGAGGTCGAAAGTTTGATTCTAACGTGTGATTTTTTGAACATATGTGCGTATTGCTACTTCATGAAACTATTGTACGTTTATTATCTTAACAAAATATAATATAATACAATAACAATTCACTTACAATACCAGGGTGTGTTTATGCTCCTACTCATACATATTATTCACGGGTATACACTATATTCTTCAGATTGATAATATATTTTCAATAAGTAGATAAAAAATAGTTTATGTCGCCATGTGATGAGATAAATCAGTAGCTATCACTCTGAAGTATATCTTTGATATCAGTTATCGGGCGGAGATTTGTAGGTTATCTGTACACCTAGCAATAGAAACACCTGATTGTTTACGCCACGGGAACCTAGAAAACCCATTTCGTTGATAGATTGACAACATTGACATCAAGTTAAGATTAAAACTACTTCGCAACAATCCGCTACAAACATGTATGATGGTATATATTTTAAACCATGCAGTATGTACCACCCTCCCTCCCTCAAAGGATGCATGCAGATGCAAAAATTAAAAATATACACCACCAACACGTGTTTCGCTCCAAAACGGAGCATCATCAGGGTAAGTTGACTCTACGACGGTTAATCGCTAAGCTTAACTTACTTGACTTAGACTACAAATATGTAACTTGACGCTACATATTTGTAGCGGATTGTTGCGAAGTAGTTTTAATCTTAACTTAATAGCATAAGCCATGGATTTCCGCAAAGTAACGCCTGATACAATTAACTATCTAACATTGACATCTCGCACTTTATTTGAAAATTCTAATCCTATCTTAACTATACAGTTAAGATAGGATTGGCGTACGTCAATATAATACGATTCTAATTTATTAAAAAAAAACAAGCTGTGCCCCGCGGTTTCATCTGCGTTAAAAAGAAATCTAACAATATCAGAAACAAAAAATAATCGTCCAGACTAAGTGGTCTTTGAAATTTGCCTCCCGGGGCCGAATTTAATGTCAAGGTATTTTAGAATATACATGTAAAATAAAATATAAACGCTATTTTTGCCCCCTAAATGTTTTGTTATTCCATGTCAGATGCGTTTTTGTTATACCACGTTTTATATTGACTTCACGGAAACGCGGTCGAACGGGATAAAAAAATTCTTATGTCCGTCTCCTGGTTCTAAGCTACCTCTCCACCAATTTTTAGCCAAATCGGTTCAGCCGTTCTTGAGTTATAAATAGTGTAACTTACACGACATTCTTTAATATATATAGATTTGATTAAAAATAAAATAATAATATAATCTACTATGACTATTTACACTGTTGTTATTAGATAGAAATAGGTGTGACGGTGGTGCCGCACAAGTCGAAGCACAAAGAGTTCTATCACCTCAAATAAAAGTGACATTAGTAAATTAAGGACAATATAAAAAAAATAAGTAAATACAAGAAGCAGATGATACGCAACGACCATTTTTTTCAATGCTAGACAAAATAATTGTATTAATAGTAATTATTTGTACAGTTGTATATAAACGACTATAAAGTACTATGATTTCATTAGACCGTTTGTTTTGGCGTAATATTTGTAAAAGCATTATTATTAAAATTGTGTCTAACCTTTATAGGGCTAGAGATAAGCGTTCGAATAAAATCGAAAAAAATAAGTTAATGATTAATAACAATTACAATTACATAGTGTTGTCGGAAATAATTTTATACTCACGATATAATAGCGTAAAGAACATTGTAACATGTTAATCATAGCAATATGATAATGTTATTGTTAGAAAAAGTTACAAATATATTTCCTAATTTATGTTCATTTAGATTTATAGTGCTTACTACTAATTATTCGAGACATTAACTTTTTTAAGTTAATTCGTTGTTTATAATTATTTTACGACAAGTCTCTTTTATAAAAAAAAACCTACTAATTTCACATAATTTTAAACGTAACTATATATATTTGAAATTTATCCTCGCATACTTTATGAAAATAACGCACAACTACGAAAATAATGCGTAACGAGTGCTTTATGTGCCTTCCGAACTACGGTGAAATTTAGCCACTAATGCTCACCCATCAAACTACAGACCACGCCTGATGTTGCTTAACTCTACGATTTAACGCACCGCAAGGCCGCGCTTCACAACGCTTATCTTGCACAATTTCTGTTACTTTAGTTTACTGTAAAATTACTTCTAATGACTCCACTATTCGTATGCTCTGGGGTAATAGAAGTTAAGGTCCGTCAATTAAAACTAACGAGAACTTGCCCAAGAGGTCTGGAAACCAATTTCGCACATTCAAATTAAAATTTGAAACTAGTTGCGTTGATATTGTTATGCTAATGCTGTTAAAGGTCCGTTGCGACAGTTTTAGGGACCGCTATTGTTTCAGTAAATCCATTATTGAAATTCTTTAGAGCACGTCCTATGTTTGGTTTCATATAATTTAAGGATGCCTTACTACGTCCTACTTTCGAGTAAGTGTACTACGGATAGACTAACCTATGAAATATTACTTGAAAATTAATTTTCCACATAGTATTCAAAGAGGAAAATTAACTTATAACAATAGCAATTAAAATAGAAAATGAGTAGTCCACCCGATGATAAGTAGGTATTGCAACCTTCTTGGACTTCATGGACTTCTTTAGCCAATTACGTATAGAACAGGCATTCTTCTTGAAGCTGATCATAGATGCATTACTACTCCTGAGTAAGTTGGTCGGGATCCAGACACTTCCACTGAAGTGCAAGGACTCCTTCACCTTAGAAAAAGACGTGACGGTACCTCCCTGGTCGAACCCTGCTGTTTCTCCCTTTAAAACCTTTCCAGCCTTTTAGTTCTATAATAATAAAGCTTTGACCTTTTTTTTATAACATAGTAGTAGCAGACGAGCATGCAGTCCACCTGATGGTAAGTGGCTACTGCCGCCCATTGACATCTGTAATCAATCCCAGTTAGGATTAGATATTCCTACCTGAGATCGGCCACAGATGCGCCGCTACCCCTGAGGACTAAGCTGGAACGCCTCGGAAAAGTCTGTCTCCCTTACCACACCCTTCAAACCAGAACACAGCAGCCCTAACACTGCTGTTATTAGGCTGACCTAAATAAAAACAACTTAACTCTTAATATCCCGTACACAAATGATAAAAGGTAAGCTCATATCAAAGTATGTTCCCGTTATCTACACCGCAGTACAAATTCCTCGGTTTATTAACAGCAATAATCCCTTTGGGGGTTGTTTAGCCGGGTAGATAAAAGGCTATGCTCATAAAATTTTCTTAAGTTGCTATCATAATGTGGTTGACAAAGATAAAGTGTAGCTTGGGGAGGGAACTCATAATAATACAGTATGATAAGTAGATAGTATCTAGAATTATGTAGCTTGTGGCTACAACTCATATGATTACATTTTATGCGATAAAACTAAAAAACGTCAACAATTCACTTGATAATAAGTGTTTACTGTCATTGATATTACAAAGAAAAGCATTTATTGGTTCCTTTTTTATAGGATTTAGTAATAAATGATCAATTTTAACCAATTTTTGCCTAACAAAGTTAGAAATTTGACAATTAATACCTGAAAAATTGAAAAAATACATTTGAACACTGAGAATATACTTTATTTCTTCTTTGGATACACAATAACTGCAGTTTCTTCGATCTAAAATAACAGGTGTAACGATGACACCACATGGTTTCGCCCAATCTTTGCCAAACCCTATCATGCTTGATAACGTCATGATAAAAACAAACACGGCTCATATTTTATCAGGTGTGTTGACGTTTCAAAAATTTATGGCACGCGATGAAATAGGTTTAATCTGACAATGTCCTATTATAGATAAAATCAATCTACACATTTGTAAACCTAAGATCGAAATTTCTGTCAATTACAAATGTCAAATTCAATCTTTGGTAGGCAAAACGTACATAATTCGACAAGCAGATTTTATTGAAATAGGATGCAATCCTTTTTCTATTTTTCTGTTGGAGAAGTTGATTCCTCGTATCACAAACTTGCATTTTCGGCATTTCAATATGTCACGTAAACTACGAAGTATTATCACGAATTGGTCTGTTTGTTTTTTATAATAGGAATTTAATTTATCTCTTACTAGCTGACCTGGCAAACGTTGTGTTGTCATATAATTAAAAAAATGTTAAGGGTGAACAACCCTTATCACCGATACCGATTCTCTATCACCTTATCACATATACCGATTCTCAGAGCTACTGAATATGTATATAAAATTTGGTGAAAATCGGTAAAGCCGTTTCGGAGGAGTACGGTAACTAACATTTTATTTTAATCCTATTGGTGAATGATAAAAAGAAATTATACTGTCCGGTGATAATAGCAATCGGTAACAATCTAAATAATATTTATGATAGGATTTCCTAGTATCTTTGTAAATATGATAATACTATATGCATAAATATGTTATCTAAGTGCTTACGTATGTAAATTAAATTTTATCAAATCCTAATGATTAGCTAATTCTAGTTTTATTAAAGTTGCATAAGACGTTCATCATTCTTCTTTTTAAAAGGTTCAGGTATATCTTAAGTAAATTTTTGAAATAACTTACTCAGGATATTGTAAATTGTAAATTGAAAATATTGTCAAGAGCGCTGTATTTCCGGTAGAACCGTTCTACTACCTTTCAAAGCAGACTCTGTAGGCTTTACAATTCTCGTATTAAACCTCCAAAATTCATTAGCTCTATTTAGTTAATGCTCCGTAAAACTCCGTAAGACTTAACTAAGTACTACGGACAAACATTGGCAAAATTTATAGTAAAAAATAATCCTAATCTTCAAATCGATAGCTCAAATAGCAGTTATTAATTTCGTTATCAAGCGATAATGAAAATGATAGCTAGTCTTTTCCGGACCCTCATAGCGGATATACGCTGGTTGTGAGTACTCAGTCTCACTTGACCCCGTGGTCATTTGCGAATCGAAATATCCATAGTGACTGTAGTAAATATCACGACATGTCGCAAAAATTTGCTTTACTCTTGGCATAAGAATTATACCTCGAAGTAAAGTCGTGTTGAACAGTGAGCGGATTCTATAAAGTAACATTATAAGGTTTTATTATTTTCTAATTTCAAAATGGTTTTTAAAGTTCCAAGCAATCTGAAAAATCGGAAAAGCGATGGAGACCGCGTCCGACAAAATGTTGATGTGTTGACGTGTGATTATGACAGTAAGAGCAATTTTTTTTAAATTTGAATTTGATGAATTTTGTCTTTATAAATCATGCACATTAAAGAGAGCAAGAAAGATTTGTATTGCCATTATACTATAAAATTTCCATGACTATAAAAATCCGGTTACTTAAAACTTATGCAAACGCTTACTATTGGACGCAGCTTTTCACACTTATCCTAAGCCGCCCGTTGTCCAATTCATTTTAAACAGCGAATTTAAAGTAGTGTCGCTGTGGACACCAGCAATTTAGTGTTTGAGTAAATTTGATTACTTAAACGACTAAATAACTTCTTCCCTGTGAACTTAGGAGTGTGTCAAGGTTGGCATTACGTCATTAATATTATATCTGCGACTAAAGACATTGAATTGAGTAATAGGAACTACTGTAGTAATGAACTGGATATTTGGCTAGAAAAAATGTTCAAATAGTTACTAACAAACAAATGGCAAATATATTATGTTTTGCCTTACATAAAATAACGTTTTGCCACCTTCAATTGCTGCTCTTTGAGCGCTAGCATACTATATTTAATTGTAATTCCTCTAGAAATAAACATTAACGATGATAAATATAACTTTATCATCTTCCTGATTCTCATATTAACCGGTAATAACAATAATAGATTTATCACAAACACTGATTGCATTCGAATAACAATGCATCTAAAAAAGTATCATTAATGATGATTGTAAGAAAAACGGACAGTTGTAACGAGGATAATGTAGCAAGAAAACTCAGGAAAATTATTAGCATTATTAAAACGACTAATTAGGTATAGTAATGAAATATCGTTTTAAAATGACAATAAATTCTATGTTATTCTATTATACGGTCTCATATCATAACTGAAGGAGACCTGGAGCATACTCCACCTTTTTTTAAATTTGGTGTTTCGTTAAAAAAATCCATGTCAATATTAGATAAGTAGAGGAATTTGTGTGGTATGTATTAAAACCACTTCAAGTTTTCTGATTCAAGAATTGCAACCTATGTAATAACTATTAACGGAACAAACAGTTTTACGTACTACGGGTCACCCATCCAACACATGAACCGTGACTGTTGCTTAACTTTGTAGATGTGTTCAAACCTAGACAAGTTGCAGGCGCCGCGTTTTAAATCGAAAGAACCTAATGAATTCAGGAAGTCCAAATTATTACACAACAGATCCATTGACCGCTTGGTTTCCACCAAACCTAGAACACATTACCACGAATCAATCGCCCATTAGTACCATACATTTCTGTTGTGCGTCAACTAAATCGAGCACCATAACAGTCTGAGGCACATTTGTATTAAGTCAGCTACTGTCTTCAAATTTAAGACAAGTCAAGTTACTGTCATGTTGTAAGCAATTTTAGAATTATATTTGGAGTCAGCTACTGTCTGTACTGTGTAATTAATTTTATCTTAGTTGTTTTTATATTCATAAGCTATGTAGGTTCATAATATTATTTATTTCTCCAGTTAAGAATATTGGGCACGTACTTATTAGTAACCTTTTTTTTTGACAAGGGGGAAACCTTCAAAAGGTACCCGACGCCATGTGAGTGACGCCGAGTTATGTGGAATTTTTACCGCACTAATACCCCCCGGTGGCAGTCCTCAGCGTTTGGTGGAGAACTCCGGGATCTCCAACGGAACACAACCGGAGTCCTCCTAACGCGATGCCCTTCTATCGGGCTCTGCCCTGGGGGGAGCAATTTACGCTCCTCTCACATCCCCTGGTGATTACAGCGACATGCGATGACACAAACCACTGTCCTTCCCGGGGTCGCTTGCTGGACGGTTTGAGCTCCCACTCTTGCCACCCGCAATCCCGGAAACCCATTTTAGTCGCCTCTTACGACAGGCAGAGGACACCGTAGCCCTATTCTGGTCCCGGTACTACAGGGACAACTTATTACTAACCTATCAATACGTACTGCTATTCTGTAAATTTATTTTAAGTCGGTAAAGTTGTATAGTTTTCCATCATTAACCTTCGAATGCTCAACTAATCTAGACTTCTAATAAACAATTCTTCTTTCAAAATACAGCTGATATACACTATAATTCACTGCTCGAATAAAATACAGAACACAACTTTATATTGGAATTATGAAAATTTAGGTCTTCTGATTAATTTCATAGATTGGTAATTTCTATGAACGACAACTTAGAAAAGCTCGATGTTGGTCTGAGCTTCATTTAATAGACTCATCGTACTAATCGTCCCATCAAGACTTGTGGCACCGTTTTGATGTAAATAAATCAATATAGGTCTATCGCACACAATATGTAATTGGATATCATGTTCAAGTTTAGGTGTAAGTGTTGGCAAGTACATACAATTCTTCTCTCCCCCTCTCTCTCTCTCTCATTTTAAAAAAAACTATATGGACAAATTCATTACCCCCATCTTCATCTATTATATTAGTAAAATCGCAACACACTGCTACCCAGTACTGGCGACAGTGACTTACCAGATGGAAACACTGCTTTCACGTAAAAATGGGAGTCACGTACAAAATACACCATTAAGTGCGATCAATGGTATTGTCCTTTCATGTCTCTATGACACTATGAAAAAAAATGCACGACAAATAGATACCCTCTGTCCTCTGGGAAGTCGGATAAAAATAATGCTCTTATAAAATGTTTTTCAAGTTAATAATATAAGGTTAAAATGCAATTACAAACCATCACGATTAATGATTTGTCTGAATTATGGGAATGACATAGGGTACATGAATTTCCTTTTCAGTTCATTATTTTTACGCAGTTGGGTTTTAATAGTAATTACTAGTTAATAGAGGTCACAAGGCGTGTGAGGGGTATTAAAGATTAATCATTACGTCATTTTGTCTGTTTTGTATTAATTAATTGTCATCATTCATCGTGTTTTACATGGTAAAGTAACGAATTTACATGTCATAAAAAGGAGTATGCAACACGCGTGCGTGATTTCCCACACACCACTTAATCGACCAACATTAGTGTAGGTAAAAACAAATAATATACTTTATATGAATGATAATAACATTAAAGTTACAAGAATTCCGTTATAGTCCAGTTTAAATGAAATAGGTGGAGATTTCCGAGGTGAATTGATATTTGCAATATAACTTAATGCACCTTAGGTTTTAAGAATCGTCTTTTTAAATATTTACATATAAATCATCTATCTAACATGTACATTTCATATAAATTTGATCACTGTAATTAAAACCATACGTTACCGTATGATTTTAATGTCAGGTGAACTAATGATTGGTCACTTAAACATTTACTTCCACCACTTAAAAATCCATAAATTATAATACTTTCTACAAAAAAATCATTTCAATTTCGGAAATCGTATCCGGAACCTTCTGCGTCTCTCATCAAGATAGTGTCGTTTGTCACACGTGTTATCATATCAAACTTTAAAAAATCTTGTCTATAAAGTATCGTATTCATATTGTTATTAAGGTAAGACCCTATAATGTCTGCAAAAGTAATAAATGAGTCATATTACTATGTTTTGATTTTGAGAACGTATTTAGTACAATCCGTACACGCGACTGCTCCACCACGCGGGTCGTCAACTCATGATAGTCCAATTATTCCATTGACCCCGGCAATGAACTTACATAATATAAATAGACCAAGTAATTTCTTTAACAGTTAACAATTAATGAGAAACACAAAGTCTTGTCAAAGTCGTTATTCCCATCAACTTCAACTTAGACTAATTCTATTATCATTACTAACTTTTGTTTTACTAATTATCAAAGATCGTTAAATTGTAAATTTAAGTAGGTACATATTTGTTATATTATTATTATTATGTAAGTATAGCTTTATTAAATTCAAAACGCATGATAGTAAACATGAAACTATATATTAAGGTATTTTTAATTTAAATTAATTTATGAAGAAATATCTCACTGATTTTTTTAAATCACTTATTTTTACATTTAGAACTCGTCTTGTATTCAGAAGGCAAAAATGTATTTGCTTTCGAAAGGCTCGTCGTTTTAAAGTAGACCCAAGTTTTAGCAGTCATTACATAAATTCATTAACCTTAGTACATTTTATGAAGCAAGAATTCCATTTATTTTTTAGAGCAAGATCATATAAAAAGGGATAAGTAATTCAAATTTACTCAATATATATGAAAATATACAGAAAAGGACATAAATTGATATATTAGAGATGTTACTAAACAGACACAATTGTTTAAAAACGAATTCAATTACTTTCAATCATGCTGCATGCAGACAAAATGAAATAACACATTTAAATAAAGGTATTTGAAATACTAATATTAGTAGCTTGGGCATCTGTTAGACAATTGAACGATAATATGTAGGTCAAACGCATAGTAAACAAGTAACAATTACTGCCTAACCTTTAAAGAGAGCACTCAATTTTCAAGAGTAATCCAATACTCATTTCAAAGCTATTATAAGTGTTCAATTGAACAATATTTTGAAAACAATACTTAAAAACTAGTTCATGACTAGGTTAGAATCAATAAGTTTATCAGCTCAAGGTAATGCTTGCATATCATATCGGTAAAAGCTGTATTGGCTAATGTTTCAATGAAATGTCAATATTTAAAGCCGTACCCACATTCAAAATGTTACGTTTAGATAACATAACTTTTACGTGATTCACTTTGTAATGAAGAGATATTTGGAGATCAAATTTCATATACAACTTTACATTTTTTTTTTTAATATTTTTTAAATAACATTTTCAAATTTTAATCATATTTTTGAGATTGCGGCACACTATCGCACAACTAAAAATCTAAATCAAAAACATAAAAATCCAAATAAAAAAATCCCCCACTGCTGGGCACAGGCCTCCTCTTAGACCACTTTTGGTATCAGACGGTGCGATAGTCAAGTGCACATTGGTAGATTTCACTTGCCTTTTACGACCTTCACGTGTCTAGGATTCGAACCTCGGTTCTCCCGACTGAGGACGATATTGAACCACTGTGATTTGTGGATCGGTTAACTCGTATTAAATTAGATTTATTTATTAAATGTAATCCATTTGTTTCAGACCGGATGATAGGCATGCGTCATGTAGTCGTCTTCCTCCTGTTCCTCGCCACCACGGTGTCGTACGCCACGAGAGTTAGCATGAGTGTCGCCATCGTTGCCATGACAACACCCAACAACTATAGTTATCCGGTAAGTACCTACCTACCTACCTACATATTGCCTACTACATGCATCTTTATATAGGAAACATAAGCAAATTATCCACCACGATTGTTTGGTCAAAGATAGAAATTGGGTAACTTACACCTACAAACTAACTTACAAAAAATGTCAAATTTAGAGCGTTAGTATGTAAAAATTAGCCAGATTGATAATTAATAACGGTGTTAGAGATTCAAACACTTCTAAGTTTCAGGCGCTTTTTTATATATTTATTTATTTAATCATGCATAATGCAAGCCTCGAGTTTTCCTAAAGTAAAATTGGACAGGGTCGTTATAATTTCTTTAGTCAAAAAATCTACATATTGCCTAATTCGCCTAATGAAGTAGCCTGACTACCTTTGTTTTTGTTTCTTGGGGAAATCTTTAAAAGGTACCATATGCCGTGCCCTTACCGCACTAAAACCCCCGCGGTGGCCGTCATCGTCGCTGCGTAGAGGACTCCGGAATCTCCAGAGGAACGCAACCGGAGTCCTCTTAGCGCGTTGCCCCAACGGGCTCCGCCCAGGTGAGCATGACGCTCGCCACACCGTCTGGTGTGCACCACGTGGTGTGTGGTATGCGACTACACATACCACCGTCCTTCCCGGGGTCGCTGTCCGGGCGGTTCGAGCTCCCACTCTTGCCACCCGCAACCCCGGAAGCCCCTTTTTGTCGCCTCTTACGACAGGCAGGGGATACCGTAGCCTAGGTAGGTAGACCAGAATAGGGATTCTGGTCTACCTACCTAGGCTATCTCATTAGGCGAAAGCATGTTACATTTTGTTCAAACATATGTAATCATTCTATTTTTCTTATGTACTTCAATTTTAAGGACGATTTTTTTTTTATAATATTAGAGTAGCAGACGAGCATGTAGTCCACCTGATGGTAAGTGGCTACTGCCGCCCATGGACATCTGTAATCAACCCCAGATAGGATTAGATATTCCTACCTGAGGTCGGCCACAGATGCGCCGCTACCCCTGAGGACTAAGCTGGAACGCCTCGGAAAAGTCGGTCTCCCTTACCACACCCTTCAAACCGGAACACAACAGCGCTTAACACTGCTGTTATTAGGTAGAAATAGGTGTGGCGGTGGTGCCGCCGGAGTCGAACCACAAAAGGTTCTACCACCTTTACATAACAAGATTTTTATATAATAAATAAAATACTCCGAAAAGTACCTACGAATTATTGCAATTATACTCATATAAATTTACCTTAGTTTGATCACCACTATCACACATTATCAATGAACTCCAAATCTGCTCACCTCATAATCTGACAGAATTTAAAATATTCTTAGAAGTCATCGTTTACGAGGCCCTCATAAATTGCCAATAACGTACGCAAACAATAATAATAATAACAATAAGAACGATTTAAAATTTTAATACACATTAAATAAAAGTTTGTGATGGGCTTTATACATATTATGGCCCCCATATGAGGTGTGTTTTCGAATCTAATGAAATGAAATGAAAATATTTTATTTTTCTCCCACACAAATAATGTGCAACAACAACAAACAAAATAAAACATATAAATATCCTAGATAGGTAATCTCTTGTTCGAGAAAGACATCATGGATTTGCATTTTGTATTTCCAAATCGAAAATTGATAGAAAATAATTAAAGCCCAAATACAAAAATACTATGAAACCATCGGACCAATGGACAGACAATTTTTATCGAACTCACAGCAGAAAACAACCCCGTACGTGACTCAAATACAAATGTCCCATTTAGAAGTTTATATTGGTCCCGTAATTTACAATGACCCCACCGTACCACGGGAACAAAATAAAGTTAATTTCTCTTTAAGGGAAATTTAAGGACTGAATAAGTTGTTATTCTGCTGGGTACAGTTACGTGGGTCGTATTAATTGGTTGGAAAAGAAATCATGCAATTAAGGCAGTCACTTCATCCCTAATGATGATTAAAATTATTATCAGGCAAATGAAATCCATACGGTTTATACGCTGCTTAAAAAGGAAGCAGATTTAAGCCGGATAAGCAGCTGAAAAATAAAACTTAACTTAATCATTTTAATTTTTGAATGAAATTGAAGTAGGTATTAAATGTAAAACCCATGTGATAGCAATTTTGGCAATTGGCAATTGCCATCTTGTCTAAAATTGGCCACAAATGTCACAGTAGTCTTGAATTACCACATCCTTCATAGCTCGACGCAGTAACGATTAATATTTCTGTAAGTCAGAATTACTTAACATATTACTCTATTGAACACTGCCCATTGTATTATACTACGGCTACTCACGGTGTATTCATTCATGTAACTGGATCGAAATATCACCAAGAAAAGAAATCAAAACGACGTATTTTGAGTAACTTTATTCATGAAATTCGCCTACAACACAGCCCATTTTTAATAGTGTCGACGAAAATACCAATACATTACTCATAACAGTGTCACTAACTGTTGACAGCGTTCAGGATCAGAAAGAGGCGGGATGAGGGCAAGATCGAGCTGTTTACTCGCAGTTCAGTACGTGATGCGAATTTTGCTGACGTTCAGGCGATAATTTTGTAAGAACATAAAATAGCTGTTAATGATCTCAATTTAGGCTTATGTCCTCATTTATCTTTGGTCAAATTTAAGTATCTAATTATTACTTGAGAATTTAGTTACTACCTTTGTGACTAATTTACAAAACAAATAACAAATAATTATTAATTAGGCAGGAAAAGAGATAAAAAAATTATAATTGTTTGAACTGTAAAAACTCATTTAAATTTCATTGGGTAATATAGGTTGCGCTGCGCGAACGAAATATGAAACCTATATATTTAAACAGTACCTATATTATCCCAAAGTTTTATAATGTATGGACTAAATTATAATGTATGGACTGCAGTATTCATAAAATATTTATTCATTTTAACTGCACACCAACTGTCTGAGCTAAAAAGTTGCTTATAATATTTGTACATAATATTTTTAAGTTAAATTCATATGTCAAAGCTCTAGGGAATCAAAATTCAATTTAACAACTTCAGCGATACTTTTTATGGTTAAAAGTTGGCATTGATCAGATAAATTTGTTAGATGTGAAAAAAAATATATTGTTTGGAATATGCAGTGAAATTTTCTACTCCGCGAAATCTCAGTGAAATGAAATAAAATATACAGGGTGAATCTCCAGAATGTGCACATATTGAAACAGGTAAAATTAAACCGCATTTTGTCAACAAAAAAAAAATGTTTTAGGTTTTACAACCTTTTGAATTGTGCACCTGAAGTAAATAAATCACTATAACTTTTAAACTAAGGGTTATCAGGTTCAAACAAAAATTACAATTATTGCCAATGATAGGCCGTACTGATCCATAAAAAAAAACTTGAAAATTATGCTAGAGAAAGAAAGAGACTTTACCTAATGAAAGGTAGATTATGCAAAGGCATTTACCCCATAATACCTAATTCAAACATATTTTGTAACTTTAGTAGCTCATAAAACGGTCGAAGTAGAATATTCAACAAAAACTATAAGTCTATATTATGTAGATGAGAACTTTCGACGTAACATCGTAAAATACTTTGTATAATGTACAAGAAAAATTAACTTCCATAAGCCCTAAAGCCACATATATTATGTAGTTAATATGAAAGTCATGTATTATGTAGCGTAGTGAGATAATTACGTACGAAGCAACTTAAAGTTTCAAACTTTTGTCCGCGTAGCTCAGTGACAGAATTAGAGTAAAGAGGGTACAGAGGAATTTTTGCTCTAGTAACTTAAATTAGAATACAGCTCAAAATTTAGGAAAACATACATATTTTAAATAAGCTAAACCTTTACTGAATGAGAAAATAATAAAAATTAGAACATATATTATTGCGTCATAGTATTAAATGTCTACTTAAAGTAATTTACGGCACGTTTTTGCTTAACCTTTATTCATTAATTGATAGAACATTGCTTTGCATGTCACTTCTTAATAGAAGGGGTTGGCGAAAGTTCACGCCATAAAGACGAAGCAGTGTTTAATAAGTACTTAATAATGTCTTTTAGGTCATGTTTTGCGTATAAAAGGGTTCTCTTTTATACTCTTTTAACTTAAATTTAACAATATATTCACAAAAAAAATATTTGCTTCTAACATACCTTTGATATTTAAGTAATGTTGCGTAAAGTAAGCGCTTGAAGAACAAAATTAATTGGATTTTTAATGGCTTCTTGGAAACAGAATCGAAGTAATTGATTCCGATAACTCGACAAATTTCCCACGAACAGAGAAAGACTAATGCGTTAGGTTTATTCTTAGTTGTTATGTTGGCGGCAATGAAAGTGCATAAACACATATACAATTATGGGTGTACTGTGAATGGTTAAATTTATTAATAAAATAACAATGTCTTTTTTAAATTTGAGCGCTCAAAATGTATAAGATCCATTTTGAATGTGATAAAAAATAACTTTTTTTTTATATAATTACTCCTGTAGCAGACGAGCATGCATTCCACCTGATGGTAAGTAACTAATGCCGCCCATGGACATCTGTAATCAACCCCAGATATGATTAAATATTCCTCTTTGAGGTCGGCCACAGATGCGCCGCTACCCTTGAGGACTAAGCTGGAACGCCTCGGAAAAGTCTGTCTCCCTTACCACACCCTTTAAACCGGAACACAGCAGAGCCTAACACTGCTGATATTAGGTAGGAATAGGTGTGGCGGTGGTGCCGCCGGAGTCGAACCACAAAGGGTTCACCCCCTTTAAAACTGTGTGTAAAAACTCATAATAATAGTCATGATCACTCAAATTGCAACTTAGGTGTCACTAAACACCAAACCCAAAATATTAAAATACAATATTATGTATAAACATGTACAGTTCTCTAAAGACAGTTCTCTAAAGTAAATGGTGAAGTATCTACGGGTTACTCCAATAAACTGCTGCAAAACGTATTAGCAGAGAAAAGCATAAATCTTAGGCCAATCTGTATAAGATGTTCTAAGTTAAACCATGAGACCTCTGACAAAGGTTAACGACTGCTGCTGCTGTCTAGTGATACTGTGCCGACTTTCCACAAATCGTCAAAAGATGACGCCACATGTTTTTGAATCACGCTATCGAAGTTTTCTCAACATATTGTATACATACAAGCTCCGAACTGAGACTGTTGCTCCCCGGGCATAATCGCCTAGCATGTTTTACATGCTCTTCAAAGCGCAGAAGCGCCTATTAAAATTAGGCAATAACAGTCACACATCCAACAGCTTACCACGCTCGACTCTGCACATTAATTACATTTTATGCAAGTGTATAAACTATATGGTAACGAGTTAGGTACATACGAATATTATTACTTAGCGAAACATACCATCCGTTACGCTGTCCGATCTGTTATACAGTAATTTGACGTGTGATGGGTTGCAGCACTATAACATACGACTTGTGTAGTATATATGTATTAGATTTACCCGCCGTGGAATCCGTGCTTTTAATTCCTGTTTTGAAGATAGCTATGCAACAAGAACGCAGTGCAAATTATGGTAAGAGTTCATTGCCCTCCATACAAAATTAGAAATTAACGTACGTCGTGAGCGCATTTTCCAACTGTTGGATACGGGTTTCTCCTCAAAGTAAGAGAGGCTTAGATCATGTCTTACCCAATAGGATCTAATCCTATTTGGGTAATACATGGTACATTACAGATAGAATATCCTAGGTTGGCCATAGATGCATTGCTTACTATATTAGAATACTTACTGTGAGTGTCACAAAACTTTTATTTCCAAGCCTGTTGGTGTGATGAGAAAGATTTATCTATCCGAAGCGTTGGAACTTATTCCTTAGAGGTAGCAACCTATCCGTGGCCAACTTCAGGTAGAATTCTAATTTTATCCTTGGTTGATTAGACGTGTTAAGTGACTAATGCCCATAGTCACTTAACATCAGATACTCGTATCCTACTTCACTATTATAAAAACCTGAGTAGGCTTTTTATAAATACCGCGAACTCCACCAAAAACTTAATTAAATACATTTTTATTAAGTTGTGTCAAAAGGATTAATTTTTTAAGCATTCACAAAAGTAATTGTATTCTACAGTAACTCCAGGCTTACGTGACTTTACAAAGCGCTTCAGAACAAGTGCGTATTATTATAAAAGTTCCTAATTAACAGTTTCACACTACACGGCACGTTTTGTACACGCATGAAGAATAAAATCTACACAAAACTTCGCACTGCTTTGCCGCCCTTGTGCTAGGGTTCACATGTACATGCGAATATAGTTCTTATTATCTAAGAGATACAGCGTATAATCTTATGGCACGATTTTATCTACACTTCATAAGCTATTTTGTAAAATAAGCTTTATTGTCATAAGATACGGTTTAAAATTCGACTATATGTAAACACGTAAGTTCTACACATTTATATTTGCAACTTGACGTGAAATTGAACTCTATTGTCAGCGATCATAGTTTATTTTTGTATAACGATAATATAAGTGTAGCAATTAAAGGAGCAAGTGACAAAATTGTTAGAAACTTTCGAAAATTCGATTTGTTTTGAGAGAAAGTTATGTTTAAAAGTTTTCTCGCTTTTGACATTGACATAGGTATTATAGCGTTTCATGTACCTTTTAGGGTTGCGATTTTGGGGTTGTACTTCAATCCAATCAAAGATATATTGCTCTCCTGGAAAATGAAGTTGGAATGCATCAGTTTATTTATAATAGAATTAAATTTAATACTAAATTTACTGAAAACAGCAGTACCCTTTACAACAATGACTGTTTTTGTATTTGTTTACGTATTTCCCATACATTTCCAATCAGTCCTGATACAGTCCGCTAGGGGCGCTGATTTCAAATACGTAAACAAGTACAAAAACAGTCATTTTTGTCAAAACGTAAAAACTCATACTAAGGGTATAGTTTGACACTGTTCTTATAAGGTAGTAATAGATGTAGCCTTGGTGTTACCGTAAACAGTTTTTTTACTTTTTTACTGCTACATTTCTAAGCTATGCATCCAGCGAGGTTCCACCTGGTCTACATAAATAGAAACACTTTTAAAAAAATGCTCATTATATTCCAGGTATGGAATTACTCATTATAGTTAAGTAATGCAAGCTCGCATATCATAATACAATAAAAAATATTACTAACATATACAAAAGAAACGAACAAAGTGTTTATGACGGTGTGTGACGTAACAATAATTTGTTAAAAGCATACATATTATTCTAAAATGCAAAACAACTCGACAGAAGCAACCCCGCTAATGACAATGGCACTCAGCAGTGGAAACACGAGGAAGCAAATAGGTCGAGCGCAATCATTATTTTATAGTAGACTTTGTGAATTTAAATTAAAATTCAAAGACGAACTACACGTTCACGGTAAAGCTTTTGATATGTTAAAATGCAAAGAGATAAGTAGTTTTAGTAGTGGAAGAATAAATGACTGAGAAGACTGATGCTTCAATAGCGCAGCCTGAAAATAGTAATATCCATTTTAGATCTCTCTTGATAAGGAAAGAGGAAAAGAAAATCTGTGAGGAGCGAAGAAATTCAAAACGGTTTGAGATGTTAATGATAAGTTATGTTAGTTGTAAGTAACTGAGAAAATCGATTTTCGAGAAGTTCCAAATTTCTCTGATCGTCCTAAGTCGATTATTTCAAACAACTGGTATTGATCATGTAATAAACTTTTTTAATATATATGTATAATTAGGAAACTAGCAACCTCAGACAGGATTGGGTTGAAGTCCTACTTGAGCTCGACCACAGATTCGTTAATACCCTTGAGGAATCAATTGGAATAGTAGAACTTACACTTTCACTTTTTTAGCACGCTCCGCAGACAGCATATGTAGAACTGGTCAAAACAAACCATTAATAAATGCCATTAGAATTAGAATTTAATTTTGTAAGAAATCTAGCGGTAAATTGACAGCCGTCAATGTAATCCATTGAAATGTTACAAAGTTACAAATTTTGGTCCTGTACCCATAGTTTAAGTTTTTACTGAATGTTTTTGTATTTGTTTACGAATTTCCCATACATTTCCAATCAGCGCCCCTAGCGGAGTGTATCTAAACTGATTGGAAATGTAAAGGAAATACGTCATTTTTGTCAATACGTAAAAACTTATACTAAGGGTACTAAGCGTACAAAAGTCATGGTACGCAATTTTTCAAGGCAAGGAGGGGTGGTCAATGTGGTCATAAATAGTATTAACCTAATCCGCCTAATCGGCCACCATATTGAAATAAAATTGCGTTGTCTGATATTTTCAAGCCAAATGTTGTCAACATTTCAATGGACTAATGATGCTTTAACCAACGCATTAAAGCTCCAATGTTAACTAATCGAATTGCGTACCCAGTACTTAACAGATTAATATGGCGAAAACTACATTATACGTATAGTCACAATATTAAGGTATAAAAGTTATTAATTTGTACTTAGTCATACGAGAAATTTAAATATTTTTCCCATAAGAAATATATTTATGTTACATGTGAAAAGAAATGTTACCAGAATACATTTTTACCGTGGTTATAAATAAAGAAAACAAAAATACTATGTGAACACGTGTACAAGGTGTAACATACGGAGAAATGTTTCCCTTTCAGATCTTCCGTCAGGATAAATGTCACAAGCCACTCAACACACTTCAAAGTCTTAAGGCTATAGATATTTTCCTAATCCGACATTTTCCTGTTTGATATAACACTTGTTTACAAGTGTACAATATTACCTTTTCTATATTTATGTTAAGCTGCAACTGTCATACGTAACGGTGATTAAAATTGCTTCTAGAGCTTAACAAAAATCACCTCTTCTAGTAACATAACGTAAAAGTTCATAACATTAATTTCGTCTTCAACCCATTATTGTTCTACTGCTAGACCTTTCAGAGTAAGAGAGTGCTAATCGGTAGAGTTCACACACTCTTGACGTCTTCTTTTAAAACTATAAGGCGTGTAGGTTTATTGGTAATATTTTCCTTCACCATTAAAGCAAATGATTTTTTTTTCTAATAGACACATATTTGACAGGTGTGCAGAATTTGAACTACGAACCGATTGAGCTTCAACCATCACTGTAATTTATGGAACTGTAATAAACGAGCTTCGAATAGCTAAATTCTAAATCATCAACTTTTTCAGGTGTTCGAATGGGACCGTAAGATCCAAGACACGCTGCTTTCCTCATTTTTCTGGGGCTACATCGTGCTCCAGATCCCCGCGGGCATGCTCGCCGGCAGGTTCGGTGGGAAGCTACTCATCTTCGTCTCCATGCTCATCACTGGCATCGTCAACTTGTTCGTTCCTCTTGCTGCTGATATGGTAAGTAACAGTGCAAACTTCGCAAGCAAATATTTTGGGTTATGTTCCTCAACTGATATGTAAATGATGAATTGAATTCGTGTTTTGGGTCTTTGTAAGTACTCCTGGAGAAGATGGTTGTAATATAAATTATGTAATATGAACTATGTATTATGTAAATATAACGACTATGTTACTCCGATTGTCATGAGTTTAAGTTCAAAATAGCAAACACAGTTGTACAATGTAAGCATTAATGTGTCCAAAACTTAATGTTATCATATTGATTTAGATTTTGTTAGGTGTTTATTTAATGTAACAGTTAATTACTTGTAAATAAATCGAGAACCCTGACAAAAAGATGAGTAATGAATACTTGAAAATTCACTGCTTATTATTTTTCGTTAAAGACATGTAATTGTATGTTAAAAGCAACATTTCACTTAAGCACAGACAGTGAAGAAAAAGGGTAAATGAAAACGTTCTTGAGTTGAGAACGATCAAGATGAATTGGCCAATTTAGTAAAGTAACTCCGCCAAAGGCTGACTCCGTTTGGTAAATACAAACCTTGTCTAATTTTTCTCAATGATTCCACTTTTTCATCCCGACGTGATCTGGATAATATTAACTCTTGATAATATAATAATCTTCGTTTATTATCGACGTCTTTCCGCGTCCCCATTGCATGCACTGTCGTGAATTGATTTTTAATAATTACAGGAATAGATAGGTATAAATAAAGGTGCTAAAGAATACTCGTTATAATATGTAATTTACAAGATTAAAATGAAAATAAATACTTGTAAATAAATAAATATTGTATTGAATCAAGATCGCGAGTCAGATGACTAAGTTTCATTTTCAAATCAAATCTATCCGAAATGTGCACGTATATCCTTACGTGCATAAGAGTAGGAAATATCCGACACTTTTAACCAGATTTAGTAGTTCTAATTAATATCAGTTTTAACCCGTAGAATAGTAAATTTAGATTCTTGCGCAGCATCACGTATTAAACTAACTTCAAAAATATGCTTTTGAAAAAATTGTTATTCAAACCCTCCTTTACGACACTAATAATATAATTTTTATCCAATTAGTCCCAAGTTTAAAGCACTACTCGTTAGCCAAAAAATATAATTCCAATCACAATTGGTCTGAATATTTGCTCGTTATCTAGGCAATTAAATTAATTTGAAAAACATAAAATATCTGCTTGTAAAATTAAGCGACGTTTTATATAATATTAGAAAAGCTACATTGTATTTATTTTTTATCGAAAAATTAAACTTAAAAACATATAATATTTCTTATAATTATTTAACTTAAGAAATACTATTTTATTGTTTAACGTATTGTTTTCAAAATACAAAAATATAATATTTTAGTGCTTTAAAAATCCAATCAGAAAGCAAAACTTTCAGTACGACACGATCAATCAAATTACTAATAAAACATTGTTCAGCGCCGTGGGAATGCGCGAGAATTGAAAGATGAAGTTGAATTTCGTCAAAGTTCTTAGTTTGTTAAAACTTGTCTCCTTGGGGATATTATGTGGTATGTGCGCATCAGAATTAAACCAAAAAACGATTTACTTATTTCTCATGTTGTTAGTATCTTATTTATATTAATTGACTTAATTATATAATTGACTTAATTATTTATATTAATTGACGAAGAAATCCAACGCTAGTTGTCTTAGTCATCACGGTTGGCTGTATGTGTAGCAAGCTCTACTGTTTTACATCATACTTTGCTTACTTACTTTTGTACTATTATTTATTACTACAAAAATTTAGTTGGACATGTTACATAACGCCCATGGGTATAGTCTTTTCTGTTCTAATTACTAGTGGTTAAGACAAATTATATAATATCTACTGAATTAATTGACAAATTGAGGCGAAAACACGAATTTAAAATATGGATATGGTTTGATTTTATTATAATATTTTTATCAGGGAGACTGGGTAGCTGTTTGTGGATGTCGTATTGTCATGGGCCTGGCGCAGGGCTTACTATATCCAAGTCTTCATGGACTGCTGGGACAATGGTCTCCGGCTTCTGAGAGGAGCCGAATGGGAACCTTCGTTTATGCGGGTAAGAATAGAGCGAATGTGAATCCTACAATGTCAATCCTTATATTGTACGTCAACAAACAACAACTCTTCGGAAGGTCTTTCGCTATGGAGAAAAAGCGACGAAAGAAACTCCATGAGTGTGCAAATTTGCATCTTTATAACTTTCTTCACTTATTAATTATAAATTCAATCAATGCAATCAATCCTTCTAGGTGCACAATTAGGAACAATTATTGAGATGATGATGGCTGGTGTCCTATCAGCTGGCCCCTGGGGTTGGCCTTCCGTCTACTACGTGGCCGGTATCACTTGCTTGGGCTGGGCAGTTCTGTGGATCATCTTCGGTGCCTCTACCCCTGGAACTAGCAGATGGATATCGAAAGAGGAGAGGAAATACATTGAGATGAATGCTGGATCGCTTGATATTACTGAGCAAAAGGTAACGGATTTTTGTTTCACGGAACTGCAACGAATGAAATTTATATTTTACCAAAATTATTTGAAAAACTTAGTGAATACATTATTGGGTCTTCTAACAATATAAGGATTATATACTAAGATTAATTTGTGTAGATAATAAAATGTAGTTCAGTTCTGATAAATATACATCCAGAAATATCTGGTAAAATTAATTGTCATTTGCTAAACCGGCGAAGGAAAACATCGTGAGGAAACCTGCATACCTGAGAGATTTATAAAAAAAAATCTCAAAGGTATGTGAAGTCTACCAACACGCACTTGGCCAGCGCGGTGGACTATGGCCTAATCCTTCTCATTCTGAGAGGAGACCCGTGCCCAGCAGTGGGACAGTAATGGGTTGATGACGACGATGACGACGGGTAATTCATTGAAGATATGAAATAAGATGGAACGGTGAAAATTATGTTGGTTATTTAGTAAATTAACATGTTTGAACTATTTCAATAATTTAATAAATATTTTTTTCTAGAAAATGCCAACGCCATGGAAGTCGATTTGGACCTCTCTTCCCTTCTGGGCCATCATCCTGGCACATTGCGGTCAAAGTTTAGGTTTCTGGACTCTTCTTACTGAGATCCCGTCATACATGAGCAAGGTCCTAGGAGTGAATATTAAGAATGTAAGTATTAGATATATAAAATAATACGGAAAGTCTCTGAAACGCGAATTTTCCAGCAGCTTGTGAAGATTTCAACCACTCTATAAAGTTAATCAACGTCAGGCGTGGTACGAAGTTGAATGGGTGACAGACCGCTGATTGTGCTATTATGGTTATTTTATGTTATCTATGTGATAAATTGGAGAATTAAAGTTATTTGTGAGCAATTATTTAGATGATAAAATAGCGGAAATCCGCTGAACACAAAACAAATGACTGGTCTGAGTGGCTCCAACCAGACAAAAGACATGTATTCTTTCTACTGAATCTTAAAAAAAAGATAAAAGCACATCTTCTACATATTCAGCAGTAATAAATAAATGATTATGTAAAGCACATACCCGTTCGTTACTTACAAAAAAATAAAATGTCTTCCTACAGAATGGTCTCCTGTCTGCTCTTCCTTACGTCGCTATGTATATCCTGAGTTTCATCTTCAGCTGGACAGCTGATCTCCTCGTTAATAGGAATATTCTCTCCCTGCTTACAGTTCGTAAGGTTTTCAACACTATAGGTAAGCAAAAAAAATGTTATAATTATATATCCAACTTCTCCTAGCAGAACAATTCCGAGTTCCCGAATGTTACGTGGAGATACCATCGCCATACCTTTTACTTGTTTTTCTTTGTATTGTTTAACCTAACGATTAAGCAGACGCGCTGCCTGATGGAAAGTAGTCAACGCCGCCTATGGATATTTGCAACACCAGAGGAGTCGCAATGCATCGCCGGCTTTGTATGAGAACTTTTTGCACCCTTTTTGAAGAGCCCCATGTCATTACTGCTTTATAACAGCAATTTGGCGCTACTTATTCAGTTTCTAAGGACAGCTACCTCATAAATTGTTAAAACATTTCTACTTAACCCCCATGGTTAGTGTTGTAGTTGATCAACTTCTAATAGAACTTAAGATATTAATAAATAGCACTGACTATCAAAGTATTACGTTCTTTTGTTATATCTAAGTCATTATTTACCTTTCTTATTTTTTGTTTCTAGCTTTCTGGGGCCCTGCAGCCGCTTTGTTAGCGTTGTCTTATCTCCCAGCGGGTCATCTAACAATGGCTGTTGTTATTTTGACCATCACAGTTGGTCTGAACGGAGCTCACTATGTCGGCTTCCTGGTAAGTGTTAATTTTTAGTTAAGGTTTATGACATAAATGAATAGTTAAGAAAGTGACTGCTGAAAAATATAATGATAAGGAAAATCACACAATTAGGCAGTTAGTATTCGAAAACGGTTAAGGAATGGTTCGGGGTTTCCCTGATTGCGGGGAAGAACCATTGCCCTATAATAAAATGTAAATACGATTATGTAACATTGTTAGGTAAATAAAAGTTGTTGCATATTTCAAAGTCATCTTTAGGTAGAATTAAATGTTTTATTGGCAGCTAAAATTGTTTGTCTTGTTTTTCTGAAAAGTTGATTTATAATGAAAAATATAAGCTACAATGAAAAATTCCGCTAAAGACTAGCATTATAAAAATTTACATTATTTTGCATATATAGTCTCTAATAAATAACCTTACCTTTTAAGATTATATTGTAAGGTATTGTAATGTATAATTAAGTAACAATATTTTTTGTTCCCAGATTTCCCACATCGACCTATCGCCAAACTTTGCCAGTACTCTGATGGGTATCACCAACGGCTGCGGAAACATATTCTCAATTATGGCGCCTCTCAGCGTCTCACTTGTTGTTAAAGATGAGGTATTATTTTTTATTTCTATGAGTCAATCGGTTATTTTTATTAATTGCATTATTTATTCTAAGAGACAGTGCTTTTTTACCTTATTATCACCCATAATTTATATAATCGGTATTTCAAACATTTATTACATCATTTTTCATTACATTATTCATGTTTAATTATATAGTTATACATTTTTAATTTTTAATTATCCACAGACTAGTGCATCTGAATGGAGAAAGGTGTTTTTCATCTCGATTGCTTTCTACTTCCTCAGCAACTTATTCTTCATCTTGTTTATGTCTGGTAAGATCCAGGACTGGAATGAGCCTCAAGTAAACAATTCTCTAGGTACGTATCTTAAAATGATAGAATCATTTCACGTTTTACGCAGTGCATAGTTACCCAAGTTCGCTTTATTGTGTTATCCGTTTCAAATTTGTAAGACCAATCAACAATGTTAGGATAAAATATTATTAGATGAAAGTTAAAAAAAGAAGAATGAAATGTTAATAAAATGTTTAAACAGCAATATTTAATTTTGCAGAAGAGGGGGTTAAAAAAGAAGAAAAGAAGGAAACAGAGAAAAAGTCAGAAGGAGAACACAGGTTCTAAGAAGACCAAAGCTTTTAGTGTAGCTAGTCATTATTTTAATGGTATAGAAGTAGCAAACTGGCGTGCAGTATTCCACAAGTTTAGTATTTATAACTATGTAATGATTTAAGAGATTCGGTAAACAACAACGTGTGTAATAGAAGCTTTTATTAGGACTGTATTAGATCAATTTATATAGCATAATTGCACACCACAATCAAATAAAATCTTATCTAACGTCAGTGGATTTGAACTCTACGGAATACTCCATGACCAGGTTGCCATCTTTCACAAAGTTCAGACCAGCGCACAAGAATACGCGATGCTGCAAAGCAGCAAAACTAGATATAATGGTAGTAAGTATTAAGATTTAAATTATTGAAGGTTGTTACTACTAAAAGAGATTTTGAGAAATTTGAGATATAACATCTTAAAGATGTGTGATTCTGCAATGCCAAATTGTACCTCTAGGTTCAATAAATAATGCCATTTCTAGATGATGCATAGTTGCTTCCAGACGCACCTGTTCTAGCCTTCAAACGTTGTTCACTATGAATCGTTTGAGTGATATAATATGGTTAAGTGCCCAATCAGGTCAGTAAGCAAGTATATAATGAAAGTCCGTAGGACATAACATTGATATTAATATAAAATGGGTAAGTATTACATCAGGATTAAAGTTGTAGTAAAGAAACTTCGTATACATGCTGTTTTAAATGTTTTGTTACATTTAGTAAAAATCTTAAGGGAAATTACTGTTCAGTACTTGCAAATGGTATAATAAGCGGTAACCAGTGATAGTTTAAAAATAGGTATAAAATAATGTTTTTGAAAAATAATTCTAAAAACATAATTTATTTTGTCACTAATCTTTATGTCAGTTGTGATGTGAATCGTAATTAAAATAATCCTGGCACTCGTACTCGTATATTGAGGATCGAAGACAGTAACAAAAGATCCGAAGGTGTTCCGCAAATTTTACTTTCGGTTTTTGGAAATTTGGCCACCTCAAAAAGTTCCATTAAGTTTAAAAGGTATTAAAATATCACATATGTGCGTATTAATAATCTAATACGAACATCTGTTTCTTTAATTATAAAAATAATTCTTTGGAAATATTTCGATACTGTTTTCGTGTGTCTAATGCTGGGTGATGGGTTCATTTTAAGGACCCAGGAACGAAAATATCAATTAATAATAATTTATGTTAATGTTATATTCGTCAATAAAATTAAATTGTTAAAATATTTAAGATTTCTATGTGCATGTTTGTGATAATCATATTGTTATTATGTTAACATAATTTAATAACTACTTTAATATAAAATAGAAATGATAAATGTTTATATATAAAAAGAATACACACAAGCTTTTAGTAAGTTGTATTTGTTTTCTGTATTCTTAGAAATTCTATTAATTTGATATACACATCATGATTGCTGAAAAGCAATTGGTATGCCATATTTATTCGGATCGGATTTAGAATGACATCGCTCATGTATTGTCATCCAAACCAAACGTATGAACACAATTTTAGCTAAACCGAAGGGTTAATTTTAGTTTGTATGGATTGACTCTTACACTAAAACGAACTAACAAAACACATTAAAAAAATCTTTTTAAATGAATACTTTGACGTGTACAAGCAGTTGTAAAATTTTGGAAAACCATACCCATAATCATTTGAAAGATACGACTCTTTGTTTATTACAAATAACAAAACAAGTAATTATTTTCTGTATTTAAATATTGTTTAAGTAGAATTAAATATGTTTGTTCTTTTAATTTAATTATTGTAATTGATATGACTGCGGGATGCGTTTATTAAAATAATCATGTACAGAATATTTATTCACAGTTAAATAATGTAAATATATTTCTTTAAGTAACGAATAAATGATATATTATAAAACACCGTCTTCTCTTGTAAAATCCTGAACTTCTAATTAATTTGACTGTGTTTTATATACATTTTCATGTATATTTATAAATTAGTTACAATTGACAAATTATTTTAAAGCGGTATTCAATTGGTAAATCTTATATTTTTGAATTGGCTGTAAAAGTGTCATCATATTTATTAATACGCTTTTATTAGCTTCAGACGTATGTATGTTGGTATGTTAGTATGTAACGGAATCTTTGAACATGATTTTAACCCCCTTCAAAACGTCGGATTAACTCGAAATTTGGCATACTTATTAAGGACCGATGACAATTCAATATTTTAAACATTAATAGTTTTGTACCATTGTCCTTATCAACATCCTCAGGATTAACGATTTTCGAAGCGAGATTTTTCAAGCACCTTCAGCAAAGTGCATCGCAACTTTAGATTGCAAATAATTATTGCTATTTAGTTTCAATAGGCGTAACTTTTATATCGTGATTTTTAGTTTAGAAAATAATAACGTTATTTCCCTATAACTCAAATGTTCTGAAACATATCTATATTGCCCTCTTGTAGAATGATTTTTAGGATTCCGTACTCAAAGGTTAAAACGAAACCCTCTGCGGTCTGTTCGTCTGTCGTTGGGCTTTATCTCTTAAATCGTAATAGATAGACACTTGATTTTTTTACAAACGATGAATGATGGTGGTCGCTATAACGAGAAATACTAAAAATTAATAAATAATTATAGTTCAAAAAACTAAAAAACACGCTTTTATGGTAAAATCAACTAAAAAGTAGAAAATAATTTTCAATCTAAGAATCAATTAAGGAACAGTAAATAGTATAATTGTGGAAAAAGTGTGGGGTGCTCCATTTATCAGGTTCGAAAAGCACCCCACACTTTTTCCACAATTATACTATTTACTGTTCCTTAATTGATTTTTAGATTGAAAGTTATTTTCTACTTTTTAGTTGATTTTATCATAAAAGCGTGTTTTTTAGTTTTTTGAACTATAATTATTGTGTCTTCTTTCATTAAAATGTTGCTACAGCAAGAGTGATCGTGTAATTACTCTGACTGTAACAAGTGTACGCTAGGGTAGACACTCGCCTGTTCTATATCTCAAACAGCTCGGGACTCAGTCTAGCGCACCCCGGACACCAATATCTTCAATCTCGCGACGAAGCGCAATAAACTGTCGCCGGAACCATTGCACACAAATAAATACGAACCAATGAGAAACTTGTAACGATTTTGTGCTATCCTTTAGACATTGCTTGCACCATTTGTTGAGGCTTTTGGGGTATTGGTAACCGGATTTTGGTTGCATTTAGTTTTATTTTTTAAGACTTGAAATAATGACATCAGACATGAGACTTTTGGAGTATAGTTAATCACATGTCTGTTCTATTTCTTTAAAGTTGGAATGTTGAATAACACTTTTTAAACTCTAATAAATTAAAACCACTTCACAAGGTTTTGCTTTATGCAAAATATCTAGGTCTTGGTCTTAATTATTGTATTTCTTTTTTATTAAAATGTTGTTACAGCAAGAGGTATCGTGTACTCTAGCTTAACAACTTTACACTAGAGTAGACTCGCCTGTTCTATATCTCAAACGGCTCGAGACTCAGTCTAGCGCTCCCCGGACACCAATATCTTCAATCTCGCGACGAAGTGCAATAAACTATCGCCGGAACCATTGCACACAAATAAATACCGACCAATGAGAAACTTGTAACGATTTTGTGCTATCCTTTAGATGTTGTTTGCGCCATTTGTTGAGGCTTTTGGATGGTTAGTCGTTTTTGTTGCATTTAGTTTTATTACATATCAGAAATGAGACTTTTAGTATATTGGTTATCACGTTTCTGTTCTATTTAATCCTATTTCTTTAAATTATGAATGTCACTTAATACTTTTAAACTCTAATAAATTACTACCGCTTCGCAAGATCTTGCTTCATGCAAGGTCTTACGTCTAATCCTTAAGGCTGGCCAAGCACTTTTGGATGACTTCATAGGTTTCAGTCTTTTTTAAGAACTCTCAGACATATAAGTTGTCTCACAATGATTAAACTTTATCATTAAAGCATGTGACATTCAATTTCGATGTACATATTTGAAAAATCAGATCAGGCGGGATATGAACTTCGGACCTCCAATTGAGATATTTTCTAAAACTAGGCTATAACTGCTTCTCCGATGTTTAATGTTAACTTATTTGTAGATAACATGATCGCGTCTACAAATAACCCGACGCGATATATTTCCACGTTAGTCCCCAAGCAATCAGGGATTGTGAGAATTGCACTGAGATTTGGAAGAGCAATTGGATATCTGACCATTTATTAGTCTTGTTGTGTGATGTAGTGCCGCAGTTTACCAAGTTTATCGAAATGGAAACGAAATTTCACCATGTCTATACAATTCTGAGTTATGGAGATAATAGTTAGTAATTAATAAGTTTTGTTAAGTACTATAGATTTTTGATATTAGTATGAAAATTTTGTAAATTATAGATGCAGTTTTATCCAAGGCTAAAATGTGGCGAGTCAGCGACACAACGCCATAGATAGCCGCCTAACAATGGGAATGTAAAAATAAATTGTTCCCGTGTTGACGTATATGGCAAAATAATATATGGAACTTTACCTTCATGTAATACGAATTCACATCTATTAGAGATCTCAATTAAAACGGGTGACTTTACTATGACAATTTTATACACAGAAATTTCATAGCTTTTCTAAAAAAGCAATAGCTAAACCTAAGGCCCCTGGTGTTCTCCCACGCCTATTTTCGAATGCGCATTTCAAAGAACCTTGTATATCTCGATAGCCCAACTGGAGCCTATCTAAATAAGAAATACCACACGTCGAGATTTCTAAAAACACGTACATCCCCCGGGTAAAGTAGCTATTAAAATGTAAACACGCGACAGAATCTCGACAGGCTCGCGTTAAACATTCCAGATACAGAAATAGTCTATGTGTAAAACCTTTGTCTCACTAAGAACGAAGAAGATTAAGAAACTCTATAAATAGTGTAATACAAAGCACCTACTGATAATTATAATTAGTAGGTAAATGTCGCAGACAAGAATATGTTAATGACTCCGAATCGAAATTTGCTATTAAGTCAAATAAAAATAAAGTAATTAGTAAGTATAGAAGTGGTAAGTCCACACCCTTCAACCGAAACGCTGCTATTTCTTCATCCTATAAATAGATTAGTCATTGACACTTTCTCATTTGAATTACAAATTAAAAAAGAAAATATTACATAAGTTTATAGCTACTCTTCTAAGATTAGACAAATGTCTAACCAATAAGAACCAACTTACACGACAGCGTTCAGGGATTGCTCAGAAATTGACGTTAAAAGCTGCAAGTGGGACTGTGAATATATGATGCTTCGTTATACAACGCCATCTTGAGCATTTTAGGTGCGAAATGTCCATGTACGAATGGACAATGTTTAAAGAGCCCTGTCATAGTGTTCCGGGAATATCTCAGCATGTAGTTCATTAGACATATTGCTCCTAGCAAAAACATTCATGCTAGTCGATCCGGTAGGACGAAGTCAAATGAATTAAGTTGGTATTTGGCGCTTCTGCCCAGAAATGTGAATACTCCATAAATGGTCTCAATTGTATCTTACAAAGCAGAAGAATCTGTTGTTATTAATGTCGTTAGAATCAAATTATTGACAATAAAGTAAAAAATTGAGTGAATATGAAATATTCAAAATTTATTATATGACCTACATCAGTATTCGTAATACTTCGTAAGACAGCGTTCAGGGATTGCTCAGAAATTGACGTTAAAAGCTGCACGTGGGACTGTGAATATATGATGCTTCGTTATACAACGCCATCTTGAGCATTTTAGGTGCGAAATGTCCATGTACGAATGGACAATGTTTAAAAAGCCCTGTCATAGTGTTCCGGGAATATCTCAGGATGTAGTTCATTAGACATCTTGCTCCTAGCAAAAACATTCATGCTAGTCGATCCGGTAGGACGAAGTCAAATGAATTAAGTTGGTATTTGACGCTTCTGCCCAGAAATGTGAATACTCCATAAATGGTCTCACTTGTATCTTACAAAGCAGAAGAATCTGTTGTTATTAATGTCGTTAGAATCAAATTATTGAAAATAAAGTAAAAAATTGAGTGAATATGAAATATTCAAAATTTATTATATGACCTACATCAGTATTCGTAATACATGTTACCTTGTCATTCTTTGTAATGTTGTGCGTGCGCACGTTACAATTTTTATCTACCATTCTTTTACTTACGCGAACAATTTTAACGTTAAAAACCACGAAAGAAAAAAATTTGGCTTGCTTCCCAGGGCATCCTTTCAGCCCTTTCAGATCCATTGTGTTAAAATTCAACCCAAAATAAAGACTTGAAAAATGATCCTAAAACTTTTCCTCACTTTTCCTATTGCTATGTAAATTTCTTCCTCACCAATTTACATGCTTGTCAGTTCCTTTATCAACCTTAATCTTGTGGTCGACACGGGTTCCACTTTCATTTTAACTGCCACACAAAATTTCAGTTAAACTTTCCCCATAAGTCGTTTATGGTGTCCTCTCGCAAAACGCTTTGTAAAACTTTTAAATGAGGGGAAGGCTTAATGAAAAAGTTTTTTTTTTCAATCTACTGTTACGTTTTGTGTACAATAGCCCTTTGGAGATGCGTCATTATATTTATGCTTAAAAGGGTTGCCTGTTTAATTAATTTTGATCATATTTAAGCTAACGCAGCTTAAAACTGACAAAACAAGAATAGCAATCAATATAAAATAAAATATTTTAATACGATATTTTATACGACATAAATATTGTCCATAAATTTAGAAAGATGGCAGTTATACCGAAACACAAAATTGACCAATAAATTTAATTTATTTATGTGAATAACGTTCAGGTTACCAACTCAAAACAAACAATCTAATTGCAAAGGCAATGATGGCAACATTTAACGCGAGAATGAGGTATAAATCAAATCAAATCGCATTCAACTGTAGAGTATCCTAGATTAAAATGACATCGCGTATCCAAGTCATGCAGAGAATAGTAGCTCGTAGGGTATTAAATTAGAATCCACAATAGTTTGTGCAGTCGGTGAAGCTAAAGCACTTTCAGCGGTTGGTTTTGGGTTAGTTCTAGATGAATTAATTTTATGTTGGCTTATTGCGCGAGTAGGATTAGTTAACGGCGAGTTACTCGCGCGGAAGTTTTAATGGGTTGCTCAGTTCCTTTGTAACCAAATGAAACAAACAAGATAACTTTCAAAATTGTTATAATTCGCAGTGAAAAAAACATGTTTTTGCAGGGCTGAACATATTTTTAGTTACAATCGGTTTTAAAGAAGTAATTTCAAACACGTTCTTAATTTTAAAAAAAATATATGTATTTTGTACGCATTTAACAAGGTTTGGGTTTTGGTTGGTTGGTTTGGGTTTAGGATCATTTTCAAACGTTCAACCTAAAAAAATAAAATAAAAATTACTTATATACCGTATATTTTTTCCATGTGATTCTCGAATCAAACGTTTTCCTCAAATTTATGACTGATTTCAATAAAGGATAACGGGATTTATTACACCATATTTCATCGAATCAACACTTTTATTGTTTATAATGTGAAAGGCAATCGTATAGGTATAAAAAGTCGGTGTAATGTAATAAGCTATTTTCAAAATATATTATTGTTATCGGCCGTAAAAATATGACGAAATTGTAGGACTTATGCTAGAAATTGAATTTAGTCTATTTGAAATCCAATGGAACTAATTATATGGTGGTACAAAAACGGCTTAATACTAAAAATCTTGTAAAAGAAAATAAAAATGAAAAAATATATCAGTGATATGATAATAATTATATTTCGTAACAATAATAAGAATTTTTAAATGTGTACAAACCGTTTGCAATAAAACTGACATAATATTTAAGCTCATCAAAATTCCCACCGCACGGGAGTTTCACAGGGAAGCATGTTGTCACCATTTTCTACTAGTCAGCAAAAATTTGTTAGCTAAATCGAGAGATAAATCGAGAGCTAACGCAAGAGATAAACTTTGTGAAACTTTTCGGCCAGTATCAATTTAATTAACGAAGTCAGACAACTTTGAACAACTTCATTTACTTTACTGAAATTCATAACTGTGTTAACATGTTTGACGAATCTGATTGATGGTGTAAAGTACAGTTTGGGCGTTTAAATATTAACAGGATTACCTATTTATCAACTTTTCGGAAATTGGTAGCTCCTGAGATGGAAATTAATTTTGCTTTAGGCTTATTAAAAACGTCTATAACTTATATAGATTTGATTACTCTGAATGGAGTAGTGTTAATTTTTTTTAAGTCATGGCCAACAATTGTTCATAAATGATTGTTTATTAAAAACTTTGTATAAACTGTTGAGCTGATTGTAGAGGTAACAGGATCGTAAAAACTATAATATTAAGGATTTATACAGCAATTATTTTGGTTCCCTTTTGTGCTATAATGAGGTAATATTCAGAGCCTAATGATGACATCCTTAGGTAAAAGATGCTTTTTACGTTGATGTTAGGCCTTACGGGCTCTCCTAATGATATTAATACTATTGAGATGGATACAAATGCTTTTATGTAGTGGTTATCCTTCAGCAAATCCTGATTACAAATCCTGAGCTTAGGTCTAGAAATCGCATAGTAATTATAGTTCTAACTGTAAATGCTTGTCATCTTAATTTATCCAAAACCGCTTTTATATGAAACGATGAAGATATAATTACCATTAATCGAAAATACATATCCAATACGTAGCTATTTAAAACAATTCGGCAGTTTACCGGGTTCATGTGGGCGTGGGACATAGATCTAATAACTATTAGACATGCCACAGAATAATTTATGCAGTGACCTAAAAGCACTATCTACAGTTAACAGTTTTAAAACGGGAATATTATTTCTACATCTTGATCCATTGCTACACCATAGTTGAAGACTGTAGATATGAAATTCTTCATGCGACTACATTTGACATGTAAAGCAAGCCATTGGATCTTCGAAGGCTCTTTTTTATGTTCATATCATATCGTCAGACCTCACCGTCGTCTGGGCTCGAGTCTGCTCTCGAAGTAAGAGTTTTAGGACATTGTCCAACGCGCTCACATCATTTATCGATAATACGACTAAAAATATGTATGCCTATTCTATTTGATATTAGATCTGTAGGTAAACGATTGTTAGAATCGCGCAACCGCTTACTAAGGTCCGTTATTTTTTATTATTATCACATGTTATTATTACACAATAAGGGTGGATCCACACTGTCATGCTATTTACTACCTTATGATATTTGCGCCTTTGATGATTACATAATTCAAATGTAATTCATATTTAGTGAATTTTTATTTCAATATAATTCTTTATACGTTATGTAAGTATCGTCACTATAGACTTAGATTTTTTTTGCTACGCTAATCGTCACTTAGGGAGGAATTGCGCTGTGAAGAAGAAACAGCAAAAGAAATTACATATTATGTGAAAATAGTTTGCATAATTTAAAAATGTAGAAATATATTATAACCTACTACTTTCATCCACGTCGATATACTAATACATGAAATCTGTATGTTTTTCAAACATAAGGCTGGGCACCGTAGTGAGGATCGACCCTTATCGATACATCCACATAAGGGCTATCAGGTTCTTATTACCAGCCATAAACGTGTAAGTTTCTCACATTTCGTTATAAGCACACACGTGATATGGTAAGTATGAATAATTTTGTATTTGTAGGCAAAATACGAAAAGTTTCGCTGTACCTAATAATTGTTACTTTAAATAATTTAAATAGCAGTGTGGACCATATCCGTTTGATACGTAATGGGTTTGGGTTCAAATCCCAGAACAAAAAAATATAAATAGTCAATTTAAACGTATGTCTTCGGTGTGTGTGTTGATGACATCAACAGTAGGGAAGATACAAGTGTGAAAAGCGTATGGAAAGTGTGGAAAGCGAAATTACATTAAAAAGCTAAGATACAATAGGATTACAGAAGTACATAATATACTGAGTGATAGATTACAATACAATAGTAGCATATTCAAAAACAAGTAAAAAGTAAACCGTGTGTGCAAAATACTAATAGTAGGTACATAAAAGTCTTAAAATTGTGGAAAAAATTAGGTTATTAAAGGCAATCCCTAGAATTAAGAATAGAATCGCTAAAGTTCAATTATGCCCGAGATTGATTGATTGTAATAGATCCAAGATTCCTTAGGGCCTTGATAAAACTTTAACTTAGAAGCTAAGCTTCTGCCCTGATTCCGTTCATTTTTTTTTTTTTTTTATAATATAGGAGTAGCAGACTAGCATGCAGTCCACCTGATGGTAAGTGGCTACTGCCGCCCATGGACATCTGCAATCAACCCCAGATAGGTTTAGATATTCCCACCTGAGGTCGGCCACAGATGCGCCGCTACTCCTGAGGACTACGCTGGAACGCCTTGGAAAAATATTTCTCCCTTACCACACTCTTCAAAACGGAATACAGCAGCGCCTAACACTGCTGTTATGAGGCAGAAATAGGTGTGGCGGTGGTGCCGCCGGAGTCGAACCACAAAGGGTTCTACCACCTTTAAAATATACTGCATATTTTAAAATCTTTGATGAATTATAAAGATTTTATTTTTGACTAACTGTCCACTGCGGTTTCACCCGCGTTAAAAAGAAACAGCACAGCTACTTCTAAAATATAAGTAGCCTAAATTACTCCTTATTACATCAGCTCCCTGTTAATAAAAGTCCCGTCAAAATCGGTCCAGCCATTTCAGAGATTAGCCAGAACAAACAGACAGACAGTGAAACAAAGATTATAAAAATGTTATTTTTGTTGGTTATTAAAAAGTGGTTATTTCAGTATTAAAAACAGACACTCCAATTTTATTTATATGTATAGATATAGAAGCAGCAAATGTCGGCCATGAACATGCGTAGTCAACCCCCGATAGTCGTACCAACCAAAAAATCGTACCTACTCCTAAAGACTACGTTAAAAAGCCTCGGATAAGTATTAAGTATGTCTCCCTTTTCTCATCATTCAAAGCAGATTTGAATGATGCCGCCGACAACGCCGCTTAATTAAACTATTATAAGCAGAAACAGATATGGCGGTGGTGCTGCCAGAGTCTAATCATAAACGATTACACCACCTTTAGTCAAAAACGAGGTTCAAAGCTTCACTTATGATGGAACTCGTCACACTTTAAAACCACAAAATGTTTATTTTCATTCCAAAACTGGTTCGAATTGACCTTCACATTTCTACACTTTTTGAGGGATTTTCTAACGGGTTTAAACCTAGGACCTTTGATAAGTAAAGATACTTCGCCGCCTTGAAATTAAATGAAGCCACTAAAGGCTGATTGGATACTTAAAAAAATAAAAACATTTTAGGGAAAAATTACGAATAAATATGTAATATTGCGTTATTTACGTTATTGCGTTATTCACGGGGACGTGGCAAATCTTTTTTACGCAACTATTTCAATTCTCAAAAATGGTTACATTTCCTTGTTAGGGGTGAGTAACCTTTACTAAAAGGGATAGGCCTAGGACCATGTGCACAGTAGAATGCTGACTATATATCACAGTTGACAATTTTTTTCACACTTTCTATCATACTTACAAACCTACGTATTTTATATTAGTGTCGACAAATGTAAACGAAATGGTTGATCACAAAATTGCGATCCCTAACGCCATGGGAATAACCCTTCGTCTTCGGGAATTTTAATTAACTAGATCGCTATTGGAAAGAAATGAAAGCGATTATTTAAGGGTTCCTGGAATAATCGGAGACTTTTACTACTGACTAAGGAAAAGTATTTGTGTTCTAAAGAATTAATTAATACCTTTTATACTATTACTACCTATTATTATGCTGATTCACATGGGGCAGCAGTCACTGAGCCAGTCTCACAGGCATAAGGTTTTGGGTTCCATCCCCGGGTAAACAGACATTTAAAGTGTGGATTTCTGTCCTGGATTTGGTTGTTTATGTACCTGTGTGTCATTCAAGTTATCCTTGTCATTCAAAACAGAGATAAATCCTCGGTGGCAGTTATCGTTTACCATCAGGCGCACTGTGTGTTTGTTAATTACTTTAATATTAAAAACAATTAAGACCCAGTTATGTGTAAGGGACAGCCCTACACGTTAAGGATGCATCGCGCCAGCCCTACACCGTTCTCACGCTGCATCGTGTCTTCGCGGAGCGGTCAACGCTGACGAGGCGCGTCCCACGTGCAGGTGGCCGTCCACCATGGGAACAGTTCACCTCCATCGCGGAAAGTGACTCTACCTATCACATCATTTATTTTTTTATTTTGTTACAAGTTGTGTAAAATGAGTGTTGTATAAAATAAAAATTAATTCATTCGCGAAATATACTGCAATTCTTTCCTCGACGTCCAGCTCCCATAACTACCCTAATAATATTTTGCATCTCAGTTTCTACGATCCAGATAAAAATGAAACAAGTCATGCGCTATATTGCAACCTTTTGACGTGTAAGTATAATATACAAGGGTAAGAATGAGGTAACAACATTATATTCAACCTGCAAATTCTAGACACTTAACCGAGTGAAATTTCTTAAGCTAATATTTTACTAGTTGAAATCCACATAAAATGTAATATTGAATTTAACATCAAAGAGAAGAGAGAGCAGGTGTTATTTGCCAACTTTATTGTTAGTGTAAGGTTATGAATGCAAAAGTGCAGTCGCCCATTCTTCTTACACAACCGATAAGGGCTTTTCACATGCAACGAACTATTTACACTGGTTTTATTTATCGTTAGTATAAAAAGTAAATCTTGCTGTTTTTTCAATAAGACACAAAAACATTTTCTTGTGTCTTATTTTAGGGGTCTTATAAATAATTAATTTTCTGGTTGAATATCGTTTGATAAATTTTAAATTTTCGTCATTGTTTGCAACAAGCTTTGCTTTAAAGGGTATATAAACTTTACGAATGCGACGGCACCACTACTACCATCAAACAAAACTACACCAGAAACCACCCTTAACCTTCATTTGAAAATTGTGAAGCGTCCCTTCTTCACTATGGCGAAACACATTTCGATGTATTCATAGATAGTTGAAATAAAAAATAAGGGAATCAATTTTGAAAGAGATGGAGTGGGAAATGAAATTTGATTTTATTATAATAAGCACATTTTGCTTTAATGTTTAATGTGAAATATCCTAAGAACATCTTATCTACCTTACTACCTACTCTTATTAAATTACTCTCCAGAGCTCTGCAGTCATATTTCCATATTAAACACACATTCTGCTTTACGGCCAAACGTACTTTGTCTGAAGTCTTGCAGCAAAGTGATATATATGAGCATGTGTTCTTTATAAAGGATTTCCTTTGATTTCATAACGCATTCTACATTCATAGCCTCATACTAGGATTTTTCCTGTGTCGTGAGTGCTTTAGACACAGTCTGTGCAAAGACGAATATTCAAACACCGAAATCCAGAACAGAAATTTAAATTTATCAACTATTCGTAGTTACTACTTTTATATGACTGGGAATCAAACCCGGATCCCATTTCATGTCATATCGGTGTTGATTTAACCGATCCGTCATGCGGGCGTCAATTGTTCTCTTAAAACAAATGTGTTTTTGAAGATGGTAGAAAGAACCCTTTGTAGTTCGATTGCGGCGGCACCACCGCCACATCTATTTCTACCTAATAACAGCAGTGTTAAGCGCTGCTGTGTTTTGGTGTGAAGGTAATATAGTACAGTAAGAGTAGTCGTAATAGCCTGGTTTGATGGGTGTGGTAAGGGAGTGTTACTTACCCGAAGCGTTCCAGCTTATTCCTCATGGGTAGCGGCGCATTTGTTATCTGCATTTGGTATCTAATCCTGTCCGGGCAGCAGGCGTCACTTACCATCAGGTGGATTTCATGCTTGTCTGTAAAAAAATATGAGGATCAATTTTGAATAAGTACTATTTGAATTCGAATGGTTGTACTAAATTATAATATCAACTTAAGTCTCGGAGAACGTACTTCTGTGTGCTTTATGCAAACAATATTAAATTTCTTGAGTACTCCGTACGTTACGATGGCTGTAAAAGAGAATTTTATTTTCTATGTAGTATTTTCAATGTTATTCTGTCAGGGTGGATGGTATAAGTGTTATTATTAAATACATAACTTCCCGCGCAGCTTCGTTTATATCCATTCTGACTTAGTATTTATTTTTTTGATTTTGAATTTGATTCGACCGTACTTCCACCTCATGGTATGTGATCTCTGTGGCCCAGATATATATTAGTCAACCCCAGATAGAATTGAAGTTCTACCTACAATCCTTGGACGTACTAAAATTGAGGACCCGTACCATATCCTCCAAATGTTTTATTAGTTGTATGTATAATATAATTTACACAAAATAAAAACACGCAAAGAAAATTGAAGCATAATTTAATGTAACAATTCCACTTCTTTTTTGCACTCATAACGAATGGAGTGTGCGTAATAATATGTTTATTGTTTACCGGCTGCTTTAGAAAAGCTTGTGTATTAAGTTTTCTATAACAAAAGTTTCAGAGCATGATACTACATACGTAACGATTGTATTTTATTGAAAGTGCATTTACACAGCGAACTTAATACTTGTTAAGTAAGGCTTAACACTTGTGCATTAACAATAATGCGTTCTGTTAACTCCTACATTAAAACGAATTAACTTTTAAATTAACTATTTAATATTTAGAAATACTAATTAATATGTGATACAAAGTTATATACTTTGAAAAATCTGGATTTGGAATTCGAACTAATTAATTTAGTTGTTCTGTCCAGTACACAGATTCTGCTTCCACTATTTAATGTAACCACGGTTTTATTAGCTTGACCTGTATGTATGTAACGGAATCTTTGAACTCGATTTTTACCCACTTTGAACTGTCAGAGTAATTTAAAATTTTGAACAATTATTATCAATAACCGATGACAATACACGATTTTAATATTTTTATCCCATTCTCCTCATCAGGATCGTCAGGAATCAGGATTAACGATTTTCCTTGTGCGATTTAGCGCGGTTTTTAATTCTTAAACTATAACTTTAATCACAATTTACTTTATATTTTTGTTATTTACTTATGCACGTATCATAACAGTCTGTTTCACTTGTATAATCGGCGAGATTAAAAGTTAGCGAACCAATCTAAACACAGTATGAAAAATACAAGCTTTTAGTATTAAAAATAGTATTTAAATAACAATCACATTTACTAGTTACTATAAAAAATAATGTAGGTCGTACAGGTAACGAATGTTAATATTATCTCAATCTACTAATTGAGATGATAAATGTTGGGATTAATAAGAAATAAATATAAAAGCAACATGTATCCTAGGTATTCTTCAGAGTCTGATAGAGTTGTATTACAAAAACATTAAAAATATAAGTAGATACCGTTAGTTTTATATTTTAAAATATTAGTTTAAAATATTAGAAGCAAATGACCTGAAAGTAAATGGTCACTGCCACCTATAGATATTTATCATCAATCACAAATATAGACAATAAGGCAGTGATAGCCTAGTGGTTAAAAAACGCGGCCTCTTGATCGAGGGGTCCGAGATTCAAGTCCGAGGCACGCACTCTGATCTTTCAAAGTTATGTGCATATTAGAAATTAATTATCACTTGCCTAAACGGTGAAGGAAAACATCGTGAGGAAACTTGCATACCTGAGTATGTGAAGTCTACCAATACACACTGGCCAGCGCGGTGGACTAAGAATCCTTCTCATTCTGAACGGAGACCCGTGCGCAGCAGTGGGATGGGTTGATGATGAATCCCAAATAGGATTACAGGACTAAAGGTGAGACTTGGTTGCAATTCTTTTACCGTCCTGCCACAAGCCTATCCAACATTGTGGAAAAAATGTGAGAGTAGCTCATAAGCACCATAGCATTTTTATATCGATTTCCTATGAGACGGCATGTCCAGCATAACAACAACAAATACTTTTTATTTGTACACCAAATATAAGAATCATATAAAATAATATATGATACAGCATAAAAAGGCGGTCTTATCACTTAGAAGCGATTTCTTCCAGACAACCTTTGGGATATCGCGTAGCGTATCTGGTTTTGTAACAAAAAGTCTAAAAAACAAATCTTAAAATTAACTTCCGAGTTTTAGTACAAAGTTGAACGGTGGAAGCGAAAAATGGTAAACTGTAAATAATTTTTAATTAAAAATTATCATCAACTTTCCTTCGCTCCGCTCTTTTGTTTTACAGCGCCTTTGTTTCATATAATTATAGGATACAAAGTTCACATATTTACACACGCAACTCTACGTAGAGCCAAAAAAAAGTATTTTTTTAAAATTTTCACCGAACGACAAGGATACATACAAGTTGAAAAATTGCAAACGACGTGTATATATTATTTTTAGAATATATTTATTTTTAGAATATAAAAATAGCATTAAGATGTTAAGTGCCTAATAATCTACAACGTTAACCAATTTTTTTTTTTTATATTCTATTATATCGTAAACCCATTTCTCTCTCACTGGTCTGTCGGGGATATTTTACTGATAAAACAAGAGAAATTTTATTTTACGTAAGTTGCAGTTACTAATATAGATTTCTTGACGACCTTTACTTTCCTTCCACCGTTAAAGGGTATAATAATTATTTGTTTAATGTTATCTAAAATTAAGTTGTAGTTGACAGAGGTGTAATAATTTACGAGAAATGCCGCAGACGCGAAATACTGGAAATATAATTGGTGCAGTCATCCCTCACAGGTGGAGCAAGTATAAGCTTATCGGGATTAATAATAATAAAAAAAACCTTAGACTATAAAACTCCTTTTTGTATTTCAGGTTATTACTCTAACGCAGTAAAAGCAGTGATTGAAACTGGGCCTCGCAATCGAAGGGTTCCAGGTTCGAATCCCAAGCACGCACCTCTGATTTTTCGAAGTTATGTACTAGAATTAATTATCACTTACTTTAACGCCGAAGAACAACCATGAGAAAACCTGAATACCTGAGAGAGTATGGCTTAATCCTTCACATTTCAAGAGAAGACCTGCCCAGTAGTTAACTGTTCTAAGTCAGTATGACCTATCTATGGCGAAACCTGTGGCCAGCAAGACGAGAATGAACTATTTATACTAAACTTCAACCTTTTATTAGAATTTAACAAAGCTTATGACCTACTTAGACCTTAAAAAACTGCATAGGTAAGTAAAGTAAACGCAACATTTCAAAGGTTCGTAACTTTTAGCGTTTACTTTGTACATTTAGCTTTTGACTCGTTAGCTCATTCTCGTATCTTTTATAACTTAACCCACACTTACAGAATTGCAGACGAGCTGCAACGCCCCGATCTTAATAAACATAATGACGCTCAGCTTCCTCTCATCAGCACTTCATTTATGCACTTTGTGCAGAAATGCTGCAAATTTCCCAGTAAACGACGGTATTAATAGCAAGTTATGTATGTATACCTGTGTATATTATTCAGATGCTGAATACATCGTTGTTATTTTAGGCATATTATTTGGACTGTTTCTTGAATGCTCTTAATGAATAATCCTCAGTTCAGCTAACGAAAACATGAATATTTAGTTAATTTTATTTTACTTCTTTATGATATGAAAACGATGATACACGCTCACTGCATGTACTAATATGTATTGTAATATTTCTGTAAAAAGTATGAAAATTTTTGTCTTGTTGTACCAAATATTTTCCTTTTAACCGAGTTATATAATGCAACAGCTAACTATTACTTTATAAATTTCCCATCATATTTAACCTTAAAATTAATTTTCAAAAAGATTTTGGGCGAAAAAAGTTACAAAGACTACTAAATATAAAAACGTCTGACACAAATCGGAAGGCAAATTCGACCCACATGTTTCCATTCTGAAACCTTATCCGCATCTAAAATGCTGTTAACACAAACGAAATGGGATTTAAAGATGGAGTCACGGAAACGGCATCCTCATTCCGACCTTTCAGATCCAAGGGATTTAAGGTCAAGTGGCAATTGCCTCGGCAGCCGAATCAGCAGGGCGAGCTTACCTGTGAAATATCTTGGTGTGTGGGAATATGTTTGATATCATTATAATGTGTCTTAAGGATGCTATTTACAAATTCGTTAGAAGTTTTGTTTATTCATGTGTATTTACTATAAAAAAGATGGTAAAACCCATAATTAACGCCGCAGGCAACACTGCCACATTAATTTCTGCCTAATACCAGCAGGACTAAACACAACATTCCGCTTTGAAGGGTGGGGTAAGGGAGATATCTGTGGCCAACGTCAGATTGAAATTTAATATCATCAGTTTATTACAGATGACAATGGATATTAGTAGCCACTTAGCATCACGTGAACTGCATGCTTATTTGCTACTTCAAAATCATGAAAAATCTTTCGAAATACAGATACTAAAGTGGCAATGTGCCAATAATATCACTTAAAAATAATAAAAGTTCTCACATTGCAACTAGCTTCTAAGAAAAGGAATCAGAAGTTAAGTGACTTGGTGGATCAGCGACCTGCAGAAGATAGCGGAATCGTTACACTCAGATGGCTCAGTGCCAGAGTTAACGCTTATTATAGGAAGTATTTCCAACAGTTTACCACAAAAGTTGATAACGTGTTTTACGTAAAATGTACATTGGCGCTTCGGTACAGTTGTCATCAACATGAAAGGACATCTAAATAGGATTTAATGTTTTACTAAATATTTTTTGTATCAAGCTTCAAATCAATCCAAAGCAAAACACTTTCCAAATTATTTTTAATTAAATGTTAATTACCACTTCTTCGCCAAGTGTCATCTTATGGATGCTATGAAGAACCACTTTTCTGTTTTAAATATTTTTATTCCAATAAATTTTACATACGGTCCCTTGGTGAAAACACAAATGCTAATATATATGTGAAGATGTACATTAACGTTTATATTGGTTACACATAGCACCTTTGATAGTCCAATACTTTTGATATAGATCGTGATTCCACTACAAAAAGATCATCAAGTTTCCCCAAAAAACAAAAGGCAAAATGTCCGCTGATTCATCTATTTGGGACCTACGGACCTGAGATATGAGTCCGAGGATAGGAGTTAGTTTCACCATCAGCGAATATAGATGATTTGAAAAGCGATTTGATAGAATTATTGTCTGAAAAAAAAGACGACAACATAGATCTTAAAGAAAATATATGCATACATTGTTATTCTTTTTTATGGGGCAGAAATATGTTTATAGAAAATAAGTTGCTTGTTGGCCTACACCTGCGGTATAAGTTGGAACAACGCGAATAAGAATGTATCCCTATCAAACCTGCGAATACAGCAGCGCGGTGTTGCATTAGTACTCAAAACACAGAGAGTTTTACCACCATCAAAATCTTGGAGAAGAAATTTTCCTATGTGTCATAGCTATGAGCTAACCCAATGGTACTGAAACAAGAGAGTAAAGTACGGGCCATCTACAAAAAGGGTGTAGGCCTCGTGTCGCAAAATGAAACTTGAAGCGACAAGGTGAATGGGAATGTTCCGACGGATGAATACAGATCTTCGTGTCAAAATGAGAAACGTATGAATATTTTTTGCTCCATTTACAGTGAGAAAATTTTGCAAAAGGAATGACTTGGATTTGCCAAAAAATACTGTTTATTTCTAACACGAAAGGTTGCATATAACAACTAAGGATAAAATATTTAAAATAAATGCTCATAAAATGAAAGAAAATTAACTGGTCTTTGTATGTGTCGTAGTTGACAAAGAAAAATCTGATTCTGAATACGCATTTATTACTACAGAAAATGCCTAAAAAAGACGTATCCGTATAATTATCCCATTACTCCATTTCGCAATTCATTCTGAACAAACTGTAATTTGGCTTGGTAATTTTTTAATCACCCACAACCATATTTTACACACAAATTCTGCTAAAACATTGTATCCGCAGAAGGCACGTAATTTATTTTGTAAACATATTTCATTCGGCGGTGTACATAAACTGGATTTGGCGTTACGCCACGCATCTGCGTGTGACTTTAAATTATTTTATGAGGGAAAGTACTGTAAGTAGGGACATTTGTTTTGTATCGGATTTCGTTTTACAATTCTTAAAAGATGGTGGAGTCAATACAGTATCAACCGGGGAGGTATCATTGCCACATCTAATAGTAATATGAAGCAGTTGCGTTTCGGTAGAAAGGTGTGGATCACAGACCTTTTTTTTTCTTTTGGAGGTCTTCAAAAGGTACCCGATGACTTGGGAGCAACGCCGGGTTATGTGGGATTTTTACCGCCCTAAAACCCCCCCAGTGGGTGGCCTCAGCGCTTGTCGGAGAACTCCGCGATCTCCGACGGAAAACAACCGGAGTCCTCCAAGCGCGATGCCCCATCGGGTTCTGCCCTGGCGGAGCGTTTACTCCTTCCACAACATCTAGTAATTACGATGGTAAGCGACCACACATACTTAGCACCATACCGCCGTCCTTCTCGGGGTAGCTTACTAGACGGTTCGAGCTCCCATACTTGCCGCCCGTAACCCCGAAAGCCCCCAGCCCCCTTTTAGTCGCCTCTTACGACAGGCAGTGGATACTTTCCCTGTAGTTGCGGGACTAGAATAGGGCTACCTCTATTCTAGCCCCGCAACTACAGGGACAGTTGATCAATGATCACAGACCTGTATCTGTATGGATGCCAACTGGTTAACATATATGAGATGCTTCAGGAAAAACCTGTTCTATATGTAGTTGATTACAGATGTTTCAGGGCAGTGGTGCACATCAGATGGACCCCAAACTTCCATATAGTTTAAATGTTGAAATGCTCTCCAAATAGTTTGAATACTCTTTCGTTGTATTTGAACTAAAATATACTATTATATATATTTAGTTGCAGATGTCAACGAGGGGCAGTGCCCACTTACATATGATAGATCGTATGCTCGCGGGTAACTAACGTTTCACATAAAAACATATCGATACAAATAAAACGGAATACAGCAGTATTTCAAAGAAAGATTTTTCTATCACAATTTTCTCAAAATTTTCAACAGAAGATTGTTCGGTGTTACAAATCCCATTACTTAAGGGACCTAAGGGCGTTCTGGTATCATTTCCGTAAAATGGTCCACTTTATCTCACGTTAAGCCCTTTTTGGGTGTGATGCCCCGTATAGATAGAAAAATATTTTTAGGGAGGTTAATTTTGTGTGAATAGGATTAGTCTTAACCGAAACAGATTACCTTAAGAGCAGATAGCAATTAACGTACTTGTGTATTATAATTACAGTTATTTCTTTGTGAAATTGATTGGCTACTAGAAGACCATGCAACGCTATCTAAAATGTTGCACTAATTGATTTTGATAGAAATAATCATATGAATACTTGATATTCAATAATAATAATAATAAACCCTTGATATTCAAGACACGATACGAACACCAAAAAATAGCTATTCTGAAAATTATAACAAGATTTCATGCCTCACCGCCCAAAGTGAGAGAATAATCAGGCATAAAGCAAAGATCAAAAATAGGTTGTTTATTTGACATTCAAACCGCCCACAGTGCCCGTACTAAAAATAACTTTATAAGATACTTACAAATCCCTTCAGATATTTGACGTCAGGTATACATAAAAACATTTAAAGATTAAGGCTACGTCTTGTTAGAACTATATACGGATTAGCAATCCGACCGTACCAGAATAAAACCTCGTTGTTCTGCCCTGGAATTTTCCGATTTGAAGGACGTTAAGGTAAGGTAACATGAGTAGTTTTAAGTGAATCCTCAAAGGAGGCAACGCATCTAGTGGTACTGTAACGTTGCTTTTGCATTAGAGATGTGCTTGATAGGTAAATGGTGAGTGGTTTAAGCTAAGCTATTTTACGAAACTATTTGACTGTCTCCCTCAAAGCTAAGCGGGTAGGAAGTGCTATGAAGATGACAAACACGCCCTAACTGCGGTGTAAGTTGTTGTCAGTACGTCGTCTTCTCTGATACCGGTTTTGGATCGTTAGCTCTCATTCCAAATCCAATCTTTGTCTTGTGTTCTTCTTTATAAAACAACGTTTTTGAAGTTATTTACACCACTGCTAAGTAATTAAATTCAAGCAATCCTCTTGGTGAATTCTCCTTAGCTTCCTCACTTGTCTCTGGTAAAAAAAATAATCTTATCGTATTTGGTACATATATTAGATAGGATTTCCGTTTTGTTTATATTTGGTGACGTATTTCCAGGAACAACAATAGTCCCTTGATTTCATACGCTTACATTCTTACCACCAAACAATACACCACGCGATACCGCAAATTCTTTAAGTAGATTAACCCCAGAATAAGCCTAACAATTCCTCACTCACTAAGTTCATTCAGCAAACTGAATTACGGCGACACGTAAGAGCGACTGAGAGCAAACTTTGTGACAGACAAACGACCAACTAACTTCTAAACAAATTTGATTTGGTCTCACCCTGTCCACGAATATTGAGGGGTTGGGAATTTCCGACATATGACAAGCTCTGGGGAGAATGGTTTTTAAAGTAGCTTTTTTCTGAAATGAAAGCAGCAAATGAATAAACCATCTATCAGAAGGCATTCGTCGACATTTCTAATTAACCCCAAGATTTTTACTCCTCCTTGAGGTCCACTATGACTTCTGAAATTAATATGGAGCGCCTGAAGAAATTATATCTGCTAAATTCTCAAAATAGACTCTTCTATCTCTCTCTCTCTCTCTCTTTCTCCTCCTCTCTCTCTCTCTCTAGACCAATAGTTTAAAATATAATTTAGCAGCATTATTATTATAAAGACGAACCCAGAGCGGTGCAGTCAATTTTTCTGATAGAATCAAGTTCAGGTAAAGCTTCCATTCTATATCAAATGGGTTACAGTTGTCTATGAGCAACAGTAACCAAATACCATCAGGACACCTACCGTATGATAATTTTGAGATTCGCTAACTAAATTTTATAAAAAAGTACATTACATAAAATACCTCACAATGAAAGTAATTAAAGTAATTTTCCGCGTATCAAAACCATCTCTAATCCGGATATGTGAGAATAGTACGTAAGCTTCACTGCCGTGAAAAGGAATTAATTAGCCGCTTGTTTGAAAATGGTTTAATATCATGTTGTGTGGAAGCTTGTTATACGTTAGAATTAGTTTTACTAATTAGAAAAAAAATATAATCAATATTGAACACGTTCTACCTGGTGGTGATCTCGATTCTTAACTGTCCAAGTAGAATTGGAGTGTTACCTAAGGTAAGTTACAGAGCCCACAGATGCATTGCAAGACTTGAAGACTAAAAATTTATCGTGTAATTGTTTCTAACAATCGTATTACAACCGGTCCCTTATTATAAAAATAAATCATTAATTAAGTAAAATAAACATAAAAGTTAATAACCGTCCATAACTCGCACTCTTTCTTAATGAAAACGGACTGATGTTTGTTGAACATTATTAACTTAATAAATAGTACAAAAATTGGTGACACATTCATTTTACAAACGGAAGTAGCACGTATTAATTATCGCGTGTTACACGCAATGCATGTGTCATAGAACTCTCTGTACATGGTACGAAGTTTAGTGCGTTGAAGTTCTGGTATGTACTAAAAGATTACCACGTCCTGAATCTCACAGAAAAAAGTTTAAACTTCCCGTTAAACAAACGCTGATACTCTATAGGCTGAGTGATTATTTGCCTGATAAAACGGTGTGGTCTGAAGTAGCTCCAGCTCCACATGTACCATTAGGTTAAGTACCAATGTAGAAAACATTTTTTTTAAGTTGATTTGATTAAAGATTTAAAGATTTTTATTGAACATAAAACATAAATTCACAAATAGTAATTGTTCATAAACGACTGCTATAGTTAAGAACTGTGACGCAGCCATTTACGCCCACCTCTGGACAATGAGGCAGTATGTTCTGCTTACTGAACTAATACAATTTCCTTTTACAACTATAATAAATATATATGATTACAAATACATTTATTAAATTACGTAATTATAGTTACAATTTTAAGAAGAGAATAGCCAATAACTTTATATATGTATGTGCAAGTGTGTGCGCGTGCGCGCGTGTGTGTGTGTGTGTGTGTGTGTGTGTGTGTGTGTGTGTGCGCGTGTGTGAATGTATGTGTACTGTCATTTTCCTACTATAAGATTTAATTAGCCTCCAGTTATGGAGAACTCAACGTAACATCTAAACCAGAAGCAATGACACTGACAAGCTGCGAAGCGCAGCGGTCACCATGCCAAACCGACGCGCAGAGGGTGTCGGGTTTGATACCCAGCCAGACAGATATCTAAATGACATATTTAGATTTCCGTTCCGCTTATGGCTTATCTGTATTAGAAATTATTTTAAATTCTGTCGAATGATTTTAAAATTTCAAAATATCAAATGTCAGTAATATTAAATTTTAACTGTAGACTGAGTAACTAAATTTAAGTGATATTTATATTTAACAGCGGCGTGTAGGATGGGATAATGTGAGCCATCACGGAACCAATTTCCTGACAAAAACCTCTTACGGCCCTCGTGGAAATTTAAAAACACTCGTATACTTGTGACGATGTTCCACGTTTGTAGGGTTTAATTAAAATTAAAATGTCCCGTTATTAAAAACACAAACAATGGAGTAACGAAAACAATGAAAATAATAGCATTACCAGAATTAATGACAACATGCTATTTTTGTATTCCGGGAAAAATAATAAAATTTGGCAGAATAGTAAGAACCTCAACCACTTTTATGTAAATTCTTTAATTTGAGCTTCAGAAATTTAAATATTTGGACATATTTGAGACCGTATCACATGACAACCACGTCCCATACAAGAGTCTCTCCTTACTTGTATGCAACTAAATTATATTTTGATTTAGTTAAAACATAGCACGTTATAGCGTTTACACTTGCGTGTAGCTATGTTTTACTTTATGTATGATAGAAGTAGCAGACGAGCATACAGTCCACCTGATGGTAAGTGGCAGTACCGCTTCTGGATATCTGCAATTACCCCAGATGATACATAGAAATCTACTTAAGGTCGTTTACAAAATTAAATACCGTGCTAGTTATACTTCATTTTATTTTATTCAATTATGTTAGGTATTTTATAGTATTTGTCTTATGACAAAGCAAAAACAGAAAATAGGTGGTGTGGTGTTCCACACCTATTTCTACCTAATAACAGCAGTGTTAGGCGCTGCTGTGTTCCGGTTTGAAGGGTGTGGTAAGGGAGACAGACTTTTCCGAGGCGTTCCAGCTTAGTCCTCAGGGGTAGCAGCGCATCTGTGGCCGGAATATCTAATCCTATGTGGGGTTGATTACAGATGTACATGGTCGGCAGTGGCCACTTACCATCAGGTGGACTGCATGCTCGTCTGCTACTCTTATATTATAAAAAAAAATACTATCACCACTATAGATCCGGAAAATAACTATGAAACGGCAATCTAGCCTTCAGTATATAAAGAGAGACACTCATGAAATTTTAAACCCTCAAAGCAATAATCTCGCTCAAATTCAGAACAGGAACGAGCACTCATGCCGAGGGAGTGAGGGACAGCGCATTCAGAATAGTTTTAATGCCCATAAACTTAACAAGCGTTATCTCCTACTTTATTGCTTTACACTTAACGGCACGTCCCACAAGATACGACCTTCTACAAATCCGTTTATTGTGTAATGTTGTTGTATATCTGACCCATATTAAGCTTTCGTATCGATAATAACACAAAATAAATGTGCATATAAAAAGTAGTTATTTTACAAGCAAATAACTGATATTTACAAACTGATGAGCTTATTACCAATTTCCAAACAAAATCGTTTATTGAAAATCATCTGTGTATTTTACGGGCTAATTATCGAATGACGCAAAACCGATTTGAATGGAAACTTTACACTAAGGTGTATGCTTGTGACGGGATGTTAATTATTACACTGAAATAAATCTCGTTTAAACGTAAAAATTGACAAAATTTCACATAGATTACAAGCTACATAAGGAAGCTCTTATTCAATATATCTTATGCATAACGAAACACCTTGTGAAGTGGTGGTAGTTGAAGTGACATTCAAAAAGTGCTCTGTATAGAACCTATTTTGAATTTAAAAAATATTTGATTTATCCTACTAATATATCTTCTATTACCACTACTGCTAGTTGTTAGATTTAAATGAAAAAACAGTAATTGTATTTATCCTCTTAAGGTTTCACATATTAATTATTAAATAAGATTGTGGGGCATTTTCCAAGGAGATATCGCTTTATAGTTCAACCACCCTGAAATATAATTACCTAGAAGATAAATTTATTTCGTACAATATTCTATTTCACAGCTATTCTCTGTAGTGCAACTAATTACTAGCTAAATGTTTATATTAAAATTTACGAGTAAGTAGACTTTAGTGTATAATATTTTAAGCGCACAACTAGTAGAAGAATGTAATAAGTTAATATCTAAAAATATTGGACGAGAGAAATAAATTTATTAATGAATTTATAACTTCGTTATACGTATAAATATTGCAAATATTTTAATTAATTATACGTTTTCCTACTATTTATACATTATTATAATAAAAATAAAACACTGATGTACAAGTTATTTATTAAAATGTCCACAACTTTATTTTGTTACCCTCTTGTGAACATAATATGCATGTTGTTTAGTAACCGTAGAAGTGCAATCCGAAAGAAGATGGCGCGTTGTGAGAAGACCACTGTGAATTGGCTCGTTCAGAAATCTTAAGAGCAGAATTATTACTTTAAATTGGAATTATATGTAAAATAATTTACTGTTTTCTCAGTGTGTTTGTGAATTGTGTGAAACCTGCAATCGTATTGCAGATGTGTGTGCTGCTTTGTGTGTGGTGTGTATGTGCGGGCTAGGTATGTGGAACCAAGCCAGGATTCGAGAAGAAAGAAGTCCAGGATGAGCAGAGCTTACGAGGCTAAGGTCAGTATGGCTTTTATATCTTGACAACTGGGGAGTATCCCCAAAATATAAGGATAGCTAGACGGTACTTAGGGAATGGTATCTTGCCGTCCATTTTAGCTGGTGTCGAAAGTAAAAGGTAATTATCTCACAATATGAGTACTCATGACCCTTGCTGGCTATTTGCGAACTTACTCAAAAATAATAATTTATTTGGCGCGCGCGTTGGCCATGAAATTGCATCCCTTTGAAACGCTGACTGCAGAAAATACACGGTTGCGTGCATATTAATTAACTTACAAATTTCGTTAATAAGTTTATTTCGCCAAATAATAAATACTCATATTATTTATTAATATTTGACAAATTAATCGTAACGATTATTAAACAAGATTGGGGTAGCAAATGAGCTCGCAGTACACCTTATACAGATTCGCCATTGCCGCCGATGGATATAGGAGACCATTTTTTTTTTTTTTGTTGACGAGGGGGAAACCTTCAAAAGGTACCCTATGCCGTGGGAGCGGCACGGGGTTATGTGGGATTCTTACCGCACTAAACCCTCCAGGTGGCCGTCCTCGGCGCTGCGTAGAGGACTCCGGGGTCTCCAACGGAACGCAACCGGAGTCCACTTGGCGCGATGCCCCGTCGGGCTCCGTCCAGGTGAGCTTGAAACTCACCACACCATCTGGTGTTCACGACGGTATGCGACCACACATACCGCCGTCCATCCCGGGGTTGCTGGCCGGGCGGTTCGAGCTCCCACTCTTGCCGTCCGCAACCCCGGAAGCCCCCTTTTAGTCGCCTCTTACGACAGGCAGGGGATACCGTAGCCCTATTCTGGTCCCGGAACTACAGGGACAGGATATAGGTGACCAACTCCAAATTTAATCAGATGTTGATTATAAAAACTTTTTTAATGCTTGCAATAACGCGATTTTTTTTAACCATCGAAAATAGTAATATGGTGTGCAGGGGACACTCCATATTTTTTTTCAATTTCGTTACATAACATTGTTTACTGGATCACAGAATACACCTCCCAAAATGTAACTCATGTAAAATTAACTTTTACTTTTAAACTTAAAGAACTAGAACATTGGGATCGGCAAACAAAATAGACGAAATTATAAAGATCCCATTTTGTCATTTGGCTAACGTAACGCTAAAAATAGAGTACTGTAAAAACAAGCAAATAAAATACCTGTGACCTGAGGTCTTACAGTCAGACCAGACGAAATTATAAAGATCCCATTTTGTAATTCGGCTAGGACACGCTAAAAATAGGGCACTGAAAGAACAAGTGAAAATGGCTTTTTGCAATCTTAGTATACAGTGATTGGGTTAGCCTCAATCCTAATCCGAGATCCAATACTGAAGATATCTTTAGAATCGATCCAATCCAACCTATGAATTTCTATAGGCCTTTTACTATGTACTCTTGTCTTCGAGTATTGGTAACACTTCAATCGATTTCCAACCTTCATATCTTAAGAATTAAGACCATGGTGATAGCCCGTAGTGTAATGAACTAGGCTGCTGTTATAAAGTACTTGTTGCATGTGATGCATGTGACAAGGGGAGCGAGAAAATATAACAAAATAAAATAAAATTTAAGTTCTACCTAAAATCGACCACAATTACAAAGCATCATATCAGAACTTCAATTCTATTTGTAATAAAATACAGATGTCTATAGCCAGCAATCCATACTTGACTTCAGGCTCTGTATTTTCTATTTAAAATGTAACTAGTCGCGATCGGTACGAACATTACCCATAATCAATCTATCCAATGTTTAACCTACCAAAGATTTGACAATGTCTGCCTCCTAGGAATTGCCAAATATCCATCATTTATTAAGCCGAATAAACGTTCAATTATATTGTGCAAAATTGCGAATTGTGCAATATTACTGAACGTTTAGGGTTAGTATTGAAAATTGCGCAACGATTGACCGAAAGTTTGAGCAAATTTCATTTTTATTGCACCACATTTTTCCATTGCATCATATGTACATGCGTCTAGGGGCTGCCTTTCAAAGGGATTTTTAGCGCATACCGCACATCGCTCTCTGTCGTACCCGCACGGATAGTACATTGTCCTTAGTTAAGTCACTCATTCAAGGTGACGATGGCTGAACGGGCCCGAAGTGGCTATCCAGCCACCGGTCCCCAAATTAATGTCAGCTTGACACGATACAATAGGGGTGCTTTATCAAAAGGTGAAATTGATTAAGCCATTTAGGTAAATCTGAGATTGAAAGGGATTTATTGGATTTTTTATTAAAATATCTTTTCACATAATTTAGTGGCTACATAGAACTACATTTTTATAGATGCCGGTACATACACTTTTTATTTTGAGAGGATGCAAGTACCCAATTGTGGAGTAAAAAATATGATATTTTTGATGATATTTTTAAGCGGTTCGCATTTTGTTGGCACACTTAAATGTGATGCTTGATCACTCGGTCGGTGAGCCATGATTTTCGGGCGTATGTATCTATGTATGTATATTCTTATGTAAGTCTCATTCTTTGGCACGCCCTACAGCCCAAACTGATTTTAATATGTGTTGTCGTTGGATTCATCTAAATTTTAAACAAGTATGTTTATTGTTTTTTTATAATATTTATGTAATTACCGTTAGAATGAATAAGTTATCCTCTACAATTCCAAAAATCTATTCTATTAGATTCGTAGACAATTTTTCGTCACGAACAGATGATTTCACCGTTAACATATTACTAAGCCTAGCGTATACGTGACTACTTTTGTAATATAGTTCTTAAGAAAGGGATAAAAGGGATTTTAAGTTAGCCGCGTCGATCTTGGAAACGCTCAAAGATACTATAGCTCAATTTCCTCTGGCGCCTTTTGCGATTTTTCCTCATCGTCTGGACCAAAAAATAATGTTTTTGCGGAAATTAAACAGCCTTTGTAAGGTTACAACGTTACGTCTTGTGGGGAAATATTAAACAAAAGTGCTATAAAGCTGAGTTTCATTGCGACAGAAAAAGTACACAGTTAAGTGATATTTTAATTATGTATATACAGTTACGGCTGATTTAATTTTTAATTAAAATTGAGGTGATAAGTCTACCTTGTTAATAAAATTGAAAAAACATAGCAACGTGAAAAATAGCAAACTGAAATCATTGATATTATACGTACATTAGAAATCAGCATCATTTTAAACTTAGAATCTTGCATTTCTTTTGAGACGTTTTGATAACATACCTATTTGGGTCGCTTAGGGGAAAAAATATAATAAAAAAATCTTTATTGCTTTTCTAAGATTATATGATTTACTATTAGGTGCAGTTATATTAGAGTATTCCCGAGGAGAGTCTAGATAGAAGTTTAAAGGAGGTAATATTACACTTTAGGAATTTTCGAAATGAACAAACATATAAAATAAATGAACAAAGCACTTAAAATGCAATTACCGTCTGTAAAAGACGTATAAATAGTTGGTACAAATTTCCTTTTGATGTAAAACGCAGAGCTCTGTCAAACGCAATCCGCTTATCGACTACAGTTTTAATTAATAACGAACTTGCTCCAACGTAGGGAACGTTCTCTGTGTAGTTTCGTCGTAGAACCGTAAACGTCATATCTTAATATAATTCGTGTGGCGCTATGGAGAATTGTGCTTGGGTTTAATGGTTGTTATAAGTTCATCAAAATGAAATGTGATAAATGTTGTATTTGAATTTTTTTCTCCGTCAATATGTGCAGTTAATATTAGAGGTTTCTTAAGTAGAGTACATATAGAAATTTAAACTAGGTAAAATCCTGTACAACTAACATATAAAATAAACGATCAACTTACATGCAGCACTTAACATGCAATTGCCATGGAAAAGACGTATAAATAGTTGGTACAATTTTCCTTTTGATGTAAAACGCAGAGCTCGGTCAAACGCAATCCGCTTATCGACTGCAGTTTCAATTAATAGCGAACTTGTTCCACTTCCGTTCAGTCCCTCTATGTAGTTTCATCGTAGAACCGTAAACGTTATATCTTAATTAATATATTTTTGTGCGACTTTGTTGAGAACTTTATTTAGTTTTTTTTTTAACGGTTAAAACAACTAATTAAATATCATCTAAATTAAATATGATAGGATTAGATTTTTTCTCTTTCTTTTTTATATAATGTGTATTTTATGTATTAGGCGTAGTTAACTTAGTTTATTTATGTTGTAGTCGAAATAGGAAGGTTAATCAAATTGTAAATTCCGCTCACAGATATCACTGAAATTTGTGTAAATAAAAAAATAGATAAGTGGTATGCGCACTAATCTTCCGCCTTTAAGGGTCTCAATTTCAGCAACTACATCAAAAAACCTTTTATGCAAAATTCACTGCAGCCGGCCTTGAGATTGACGACGCTCCTTTTCAATTCAATTTCCATTGCTTTGTTTAAATAATTTATCGCTGGAAGCTTACATTTCCATTAAAAATTATATAATAAATATTGAAATACCGGGTTTTTTTAAATCTATACATTTTTATGAAATTTTCATTTTTTAATAGCGTTTTGGCATGCACCACTGATTTTTCGAAATTATGTGCGAATTAGAAATTAACGATCACTTGCTGAAATGGTGAAGGAAAACATCGTGAGGAAACCTGCGTACCTGAGATTTATAAAAAAAAATTACACAGGTACGTGAAATCTACCAATACGCACTAGTCCAGCGCGGTGAACTATGGCCCAATCCTTCTCATTCTGGGAGGAGACCCGTGCCCAGCAGTGGGACAATAATGGTTGATGACGACGACATACTTGTTTACTACTTCAATATTGAATATACTTTCTTATCATATGATGATGAAAGTATATTTCGTATCATATGATAAGAAAGTGTATTTCAAAGAATAGCCACAATAGGAAACGTAATAAAAGAACCTTTTCTTTCAAAGCATTGTTTAGAAATACCTTCATGAGATATATTTGTTCAGAATTTATCCCTTTCATATAAGTAAGCTTTCACAAAGAAGCCGCTAACAAAAGAAATAGATTAATATGCGATAATTAAGACTATTACGGACGACAACGGCCTAAGAACTTAAATGTAAATGTTGATTAATGTAACTTGTGTATGTAATTAAGACTATGTAAATAAGACATTTTATTGCAATAGATATAAGTCCTACGTAATAAGAATAGATATGTAAGAGTAGGATAGCAATAGAGTGTAAGCATAGAATTGTAAGAGTAAGACAGGCTATGTTAGAAAGGGACGGCAATAGGACGCGGTTGCTGACTGAGCCTGCGCCTGTTGCGGTACCCAAAATAAGTACTTAAGCTCGCCTTTTTGTATGGAAAAGTGTGTACGCCTCGGAATAAAAACAAGAAGAAAAGAACTGAAGATTCAAGTTGGAGTTTTATTTGAAAACCCATAATCTACATTGGTCCTTCGAGAAGCCGGATTTAAAGAAGACTCAAGATGAATACGCCGATCGCAATGAACACAAGGGGTCGTGTTCGCTCCGAATCGGGGTACAGCGAGTCAGAAGCAGCCCCGGGCGCTAAGGGTGCGCCAGGGCCATCGCTACACCGAATTTATGAAGATTCTCCGCAGTCGCCGTCGACGGTCGCAGGAAATTCCCAAGAAAAAAGGATGCAGCACTCTCCGCCAGAAGGGGCGAGAGAGACAGCACCAGCGACGTCAACGCGGACGTCCGTCATGGGGCCACCTGCACGACCAGCTAGCACGCCACCAAGGCGTGAAACTTCATCGCCGGTGCGGAGACCTACATCGCCGGTGCGGAGACCTACATCGCCGGTGCGGAGACCTACGTCGCCGGCACACACCGCTCGCAGTAACACTTCAAAGCGAAGCATCGACGCACGTATGAAGATGGCACAATACGAAGCGGAGAAAGAACTCGCGGCTATAGAAGAGAAGCGGCTACTTATGAAAGAAAAGCTAATCAAATCGAGATTAGCCGCCGAAATGACTGCAATCGAAGCCGAATCTGAATATGCGGCGAGCTCATGCAACGAAAGGGTACAAGACTGGGTGGATAGAAGCATGGAACAACCAACGGCGACGAAATACAGGGAAGAACCGGAAGAGGTTCGCCCTCCCGTTAGTAAGCAACGGGGGGAGAACGCGAAATTCCAAGGCATTCAACGGCTAGCCGACACCTTAGAAAAACTAGTCGCCTCAAGACCGTTGCCTCGCCAAACAGCGGAACTACCTATATTCACGGGAGCCGTCGCCGAGTGGCTACCGTATAAGGCCGCCATGGAAGATTCTACAAGACTCTTTAAGTTCTCTCCAACGGAAAATCTCCTTCGACTGCGAAACAGCCTGCGAGGGGAAGCGAGAGAAACCGTGCTGTCACAGCTATTCACCGCATCTAACCCAGATATCATCATGCGCACATTAGAGATGAAATATGGAAGACCGGAATTCATAATAGATCGGGCCATGGAAGAGCTCAAAAAGATCCCGAAATTAGGGAGCGCGAGCACCGATCTGTATGAGTTCGCGGTGAAGATTCAAAATATTGTCTATACGATAAAAAGTATAGATAGAAGAGGCTACCTACGAAACCCGCTACTCGTTCGAGACGTAATGGACAAACTGAGTCCTCATCTCATAAGCAAATGGGCGGAGTACGCAGCCAATAACGAAGCACGCATCATGGAAGATAATGAAATGATAGTACTCTCCGAGTTTTTAATGGCCGAAGCGGACCTTATGATAAGGTACACCCACACAACGAAGCGAAGCGTTCCGGTACCCGTCAGAAGAGAAGTAGCACCAAAGCGGGTTGCTACCAAGGGCGTATACACTGCGGGGGAAAGTCAACCGGAAGAAAGAAAATGCTTCATGTGTCCAACTGGGGGACACTACACTACTGAGTGCGATAAACTCAAAGCACTCGACGTCAACGAGCGATGGAAGTGGGCAAAGGACAACAAGATGTGCTTCAAATGCATGAAAAGGAAGCACAGCAGGTTCACATGCAAAGCCAAGGCCTGCGGAGTCCACGGATGTACCTACCAACATCACGCGCTACTACATAAAGAAAAAGTAACGGAGTCTACGACTACAGTGAGCACTCCGGACGACGGCAGGGAAGACGAAGCAGCCGCGCTAGTAATGAGCGTCACGACAAGGAGGTCGCCTATTACATCAGTACTGCTCAAAACCTGCGAGGTGAAACTCAGCGGTCCACGGGGGGAGGTAAATACGTACGCCCTCCTAGACGAAGGGTCTACTGTGACGCTAATAGACGAAGAATTAGCGAAGCAACTCACTAACGGCGGACCGAATCGACCTCTGAACATAAGGGGTATTAACGATCAGAGAAGGATCGACAGCGAAGCGGTCAAGGTTCGTGTCAAAGGGGTACACGAACAAGAAGCCTACTTAGTGACAGCCCGCACAGTAAAAGGACTACAGCTACATCACCAACGCGTACCGCACAACTTAGAACGGTACAAGCACCTGCGAGTTGTACAAGATAGCATCAGTAAGGGAGAAGCTCGACCTCGCATATTGATAGGTGCCGACAACTGGCATCTAATAATATCGCGACAGCTGCGCGCCGGCAAGAGAAATGAACCCGCCGCGTCGAGAACGAAGTTGGGATGGGTACTGCACGGGTCGGTACCCAGGAAATCGATTTATCAAGACCAGGCGGCCGTACTTCACATCTGCGCGAGCGACGTCCAACTACAGAAGCTCGTCGAGTCACATTTCGACGTGGACTCGCTTGGCGTATCGACTAAAGAAAAAATTAATAAGCATGAGAAGAGAGCCAACGACATTTTCGAAGCGACCGCCACAAGAAAGGACGGCCACTTCGAAGTGGGTCTGCCCTGGAAGATAGATAACCCCACGTTCCCAGATAGCTACGAGTCTGCCCTTAAGAGACTACACACGCTCGAGAAGAGGATGACTAAGGAGCCGGCGTTTAAAAAGGAATACGCGGCTCAGATCGCTAACCTTATACAAAAGGGTTACGCGGTGCAATGCGACGGCAGCGAAAGGGATAGCAACGTAAAATGGTTCCTGCCGCACTTCGCCGTCACCAATCACAACAAGCCGGGAAAAGTTAGAATGGTCTTCTCTCAGTCTGTCTCTCAGTCTGTCTCAATGACTTCCTACTAGAAGGACCCGACCTACTAGCTTCACTCACAAGAATATTGTTCGGGTTCAGAGAAAAGAGAATCGCCGTCACAGCGGACATCGAAGAAATGTTCCTTAGGGTTAAAATCAGACCCGAGGACCAACCGGCACAGATGTTTTTATGGAGGGACAAGCCTACGGACCCTCCGAGAAGATTTAAAATGGTCTCCATGATATTCGGAGCCAGCAGTTCGCCATACCTCGCTCACAGCGTAAGAAACCGCAACGCCGTCGACTATGAAAGTAAATACCCAGAGGCGGCCACGGCGGTCAAGGAGCGACACTACATGGACGATTACCTAGACAGTTTCCCATCTGAAGAGGAGGCTATTAAAATGGTGAACGAAGTTACCTACATCTATCAACAAGCGGACTTCAACTTAAGAAGATGGAACTCAAATAGCAAGAGAGTTTTAGCTAGCATACCCGAAGATAAGAAGTCTGAAAGCGCGAATGTAAAGTTAGCAGCACACCAGAAGGAAAAGACATTGGGGCTGCGCTGGGACCCGAGCTCCGACACCCTCACCTTCAACACTGACATCAAGAGGGTTCCCGATGAGGTCAGACTGCGGTTGAGAGCACCGACTAAACGCGAAACCCTAAGCGCGGTTATGTCGGTGTACGACCCACTGGGGCTTATCAGTCAATATACGATCGTCGGCAAGATGATATTACAACGCTTGTGGCTCAAGAAGGTTGATTGGGACCAGGAATTGCCATCTGAAGACGCTAACCTATTCGACGAGTGGATAAGACGACTCCCAGATGTCTCAGCACTAGCAATACCGCGGTGCTATAGCTACAACGTAACGCCGGAAACTCACATCGAGTTACACGTGTTTGTCGACGCAAGCGAGCAAGCCTACGCTACGGTGGCCTACTGGAGGATCGCACACGGCGATCACATAGAAACAATACAAGTAATGGCCAAGGCGAAGGTGGCTCCACTGAAGTTACTAACCATTCCGAGACTGGAGCTCCAAGCTGCGTTAATCGGGGCACGAATGGCTAACACTATAGTCAGGGAGCACAGCTGTTGGAAACCCAAACGAGTCATATACTGGAGTGACTCCCGCACCGTCCTTCAGTGGATAAGAAACGAGACGAAAAAATACACGCCGTTCGTCTCACATCGCCTAGCTGAGATCGCCGAGCTCACACATACAGAGGATTGGCGATGGGTGCCTACAACACTCAACGTAGCCGACGATGCGACCAGGCTTCAAACCGACGGGATCGACAGCCGGGACCGGTGGTTCACGGGACCGCAATTCCTACGAGCCACAGAAGAGCACTGGCCTACGGAGAACGGGGAAGGTGAAGAGACCGGGGAGACGTGTTACACCGTCTCAGAAGAGGACTCGGACCGCAACGACTCATTACCCGACATTAGAAGGTTCTCCAGTTACCTGAAGCTTATAAGGGCGACGGCACTTACTCAGCTATTCGTCGAGAAGCTTCGATCTAGAGACAAGACTCTACACTTAGAAGTGTCACACTTAGAAGCGGCCGAACGACGGTGGTTTCAACGCGCGCAGCGGGACTCCTTCAGCGAAGACTTAGCGCGGTTAAGTCACAACCAGCCGCTACAACGACACAGCAAATTTAAAAGGCTCGACGCAGTATTGAACGACGGGCTAATAACCGCAAGAGGCCGTATAGGTGCGCTCTATTCTACAACGCACTCTAATGAGCCGGTAATACTCGACGGGCAGCATCCCTTTACTCACCTGCTTGTCGAGCATTATCATCGCCGGGCGGGACACGCGAATAACGAACGAGTCGTCAACGAGCTCCGTCAACGATTCATCATACTGCGCTTGAGGCCTACAGTCAAGAAAGTAGCACGAGCGTGTCAATACTGTCGCGTGTACAAGGCGACTCCGACGACACCACCGAAAGGAGACCTACCTAAAGTGAGGTTGGACTCGGGGCACCGCGCCTTCACCTATTGTGGCGTGGACTATTTCGGGCCCCTAACGGTGACTATCGGACGAAGACACGAAAAGAGGTGGTGTGCACTATTTACCTGTCTCACCACAAGGGCCATTCATTTAGAGATCGTCCAGTCGCTCTCTACGGACTCAGCTGTTATGGCGCTGCGAAGGATGGCCGCCAGAAGGGGTTGGCCGCGCGTCATATACTCCGACAACGCCACTAACTTTAGAGGGGCCGACGTCGAACTGAGAAATACATACGGAGCATGGATCGCAGCACTACGGGACTACGGTCTGCAGTACAACACCGACTGGCGTTTCATACCGCCGGGGGCGCCACACATGGGAGGAGCCTGGGAGCGCTTAGTGCGTTCAGTAAAAACCGCACTAAGCACCACGCTCAAAGAAAAGTCGCCAAAAGAAGAGGTACTGCAGACGTTAATCACCGAGGCCGAGTACAGCGTGAACGCGCGACCGCTCACGCACGTCTCCGTGGACCCCGAGGACGAGGAAGCACTAACGCCGAATCACTTCCTCATCGGCTCATCGACGGGGCTACCGCGGACGGGGCCATGCACCGAGGCGGACCGCAGCACGTGGAGAAGGGCGCAGGCACTGGCGGACCAGTTCTGGCAGCGATGGCTGCGAGAGTACCTGCCTACGCTCATTCCGCGGGGGCCGTCCAACGCACAGGCGTCACAACTGCGGGAAGGCGATCTCGTAATTGTGGTCGACTACGCCTTACCCCGCAATACCTGGCCGAGAGGAGTCGTCGAGCGAGTTCACCCGGGACCTGATGGCATCGTCCGGTCTGCAGACGTCCGCACAAAGGGAGGTGTGTTCCAGAGGCCAGCGACGAAGCTTGCCGTCCTTCAGATGGAGGAGGCTTCGAAGAATCTACGCCGGGGGGAGAATATTACGGACGACAACGGCCTAAGAACTTAAATGTAAATGTTGATTAATGTAACTTGTGTATGTAATTAAGACTATGTAAATAAGACATTTTATTGCAATAGATATAAGTCCTACGTAATAAGAATAGATATGTAAGAGTAGGATAGCAATAGAGTGTAAGCATAGAATTGTAAGAGTAAGACAGGCTATGTTAGAAAGGGACGGCAATAGGACGCGGTTGCTGACTGAGCCTGCGCCTGTTGCGGTACCCAAAATAAGTACTTAAGCTCGCCTTTTTGTATGGAAAAGTGTGTACGCCTCGGAATAAAAACAAGAAGAAAAGAACTGAAGATTCAAGTTGGAGTTTTATTTGAAAACCCATAATCTACAAAGACTGTTCATAAGCTGCTGTAATTAATGATGGATCTCTTTGTTTTACTCCCTTTCTCGTAGATATCTTATTCGTATACAAAACACGTAAATTAGTTAACTAATTATACTTTAATCATTAAATACGTAGTAAATATTACAGTTTGGTACATAAGTGTCTATTTCGACGTAGTTTGTTTGTGATGCAGGTATTTAGACTAATCCTTTAGGAGTTCCGTGGTTCAGATACCTAATTCGCTCGAATTCTAATAAAATTGAATGAATTAATGTACGTATGAATGAATTAATAATGAACGAATACGTGAATTAACAAGAGATTTAATTAAGGAATCAATACTTTGTTGTCTCTTGCTGGGAACCAGTATCTTCTCAGAATAAGCTTTAGGCCTTAGTCTATCAAGCTTGTCAAGTGCGAATTAGTAGACTTCACAAGTCTAATGCCAACTCAGATTTAAAGCCGAACCTCCAGTTGCTATTTGAAAGCACTAGACCATTACTGATAAATTTTTAAATATTTATTATAAATAGATATACATAGGCCTTCTTATTTAATTCCTCGAAGTAGCAACGCATCGGTAACTTTTGGAATAACTTTCCTGACGTATTAAATGACCTCTTTGGGTTTGATTACCCATTAGTGCTTGTTTGTTACTTTTCTTTATTAAAAAATAACATCTTCGTAATTAACTATTAAAAGAAGGTACTTCTCAATCACATATGAGTCAAGACACACAAATTATTAACATAAAATACCTTAGGAATTAAAGCATGAAGCACTAAAACCTGCAAATTAGGGCAAAAAAATGCTAATCCGGGGACAGGTAATTGCCGCAATATATAACAAGCGGACCATGACACCGATTTTAGGGACCGTGAAAATATATACGACCTTTTCCAAAGTTCGTTCAGAAAAAATTGAAGACCATTTGTTTTGCTAAATTATAGCTCACGTTTAACCAGGATTTGTACTGAGATTTACCAAAACACCTACGTCGTTTGCTTATATATATATATATATATATATATATATATATATATATATATATATATGTTTCTTATGTGCGTGTGTATGTCACTGAACTCCTCCTAAACGACTGGACTGATTTTGATGAAATTTGTGGTGTGTGTTCAAGGGGACTTGAGAATGATTTAGATTCACAATTTAGTCCGTGGGAAAAGGTTTTTTAATTAATTTTTAATTCCAAAGTAGTTGTCGATTTTGGAATGTCTCACATTGGATTCGACAGACTTCGCTACCATCGCAGTTTCAAATATTCTATCTATTTTTCAACCCGTAAGTGATAAGGGTCGTTCACCCTTAACATTTTTTTTATTTATATGGCAACACAGCAGTTGCCGGGTCAGCTAGTAAATAGTATTTTAGTTGGTCTCTGAAGAATGCTAAAGATTTTTCATATTATCCTGAATTGCCGGCTTTATAGTTATTTGATCAATTTTCTATTATTGTGTGTAGTATTTCTTAATAATGACCAAAATAATTGTGAAACACCATTGGCAATTTAGCAAAATGTTTAACCAAGGACTAAATAAAAACTGGGTAAACTTTTCTTCCGATAAAATATTATTAATTTATATTATGTTACAATGACAGACACCACATTTAATATATCTACTTATTGGGAGTATAGTGTGGAGTATGATACAGGTTACCAGAACTAGATACACTAGGTCCTAAAATAATTACAAAAATATATTCATGATACCGAAGCCAAGATCGCAAATAACTTGAATGGGAAACAAAATAATTCTGATTTAAGCTGTATTAAATGTAAAAATGATAAAGCCTTTAAAGTTTCATTAATCGAAAATAAACCAAAGAGATATTTTAATCTCCATGTTATCGAGTTACCGTTCGGTTTGCTCACCCCTTATTACCGTGTACGTTCATTTTAGGGTTATCATGATGTTCAATATAATTTGGTTTAAATTCATCGGTTGGTCACCTTCTTTAATATTTTTGTTTATATAATAAATGCTTAAACGCTTTCCACACTCACAGCCACACACTAGGATTCTTTGTATCGTGGGTGCCATGGACACACAAAGACGAGGACACAAATACCCAGACCCAGAACAGATATCTAAATTCATCATCCCGATATCTGTCTGACCGGGGATCGAACCCGGAATCCTATGCGCGTCAACCCGCTATGATGCCAGCTCCGCCACGTAGGCCAATAAAAATTTCAAACTTGCGTTTATTGATTAGTTAACACATAAAGATTATTGCATCTTAAACATTCTATCTGAAACCACAATTATACCAAACTTCAAACCAGAATTCAGCAGCGCTACTGTTATAAGGCAGAAACGACAAAGATCTGTCCATCAATCATCATGGCTTTAGTAACACCACAAATAAATACAGACTCGATATACAACCGAATCCAATTCAAGCCGACGTGACCCGGAAGACGTCCCAATATTCCCGTGTTTATTCAGGGATGACCTATAAATACCCAAACACTGTCTGCCATTTGACCGAGCTTCATTAATCTCCATAAAATATTTGTTCACACGAAGATGGCAAAATTACAAATAAACTGAAATTATGTTAAAGATATTTTGATAAAAATTTACCATTTGAATTTTTAACGTTTATCGTTTTTCCTGACTATTAAAAAAACTGTGATAAAATGATTCGACGATTAATTGAAACATTATATTATTTATAGAAAAGAAACAAAATAATGTTTAATTGATTCTCGTCATGTTTTTTTTAGTTTACTAATGAAATAAAGAAAATATATAGTGAAAAAAGATAGATCTTCAAAAAGCTCATATGTATGTAGTTAAGACCAAATGCAACAACAACACTAATAATACAATCAATGTAGGGTGGGGTGAGGGCATACATTTCAACTTGTCCCAAGGTTGGGCTCCAAATCATGCACTTCGCGCCATTAAATAACAATCAAATATAATTTTTATTGTCTCTCTTCATTTTTTCTGCGATTGGGTACGGGGCTCCCTCAGAATAAAAAGATGCACATTAGTAGACTTCACACATAGCCTTAATGAGGCTCTGAGGCATATTGGATCTCTCACGTTTTCCATCACCATTTAAACAAATAATTAATAATTTTTAAAACCCACATCATCGACAATTCAGAGATTCATGGAATTGAACCTCAGTACCTAAGCGTGAGAAACGAAGAAGAGAAGAAAAAATTCATACCATTAAGCTACTGCTACTACGGCAAACTGACTTTTTTTAGTTTAAACATGACAATACAAACGTCCTAACGAACAAACCGACCGATGCAAATCCAATCGGCTACCAATCGACATTGTAAAACATTGCACAGCAAAACAAAAGCTTTGTCGCTCCATCTAGTTCAAATTCATTCATCAAATTCACTTCAGCGAATACATTGAATATACAAACATAACAAGCTCAGTGGCGTGAGTTCAACGTCCTGGATTCAAACCCTGACTTGTTTATAATAATGAAGTTGTATACGAGCAAATGCTTAGGAAGATCAGTGATCAGCCTAGTGGTTAAAACGACCTTTCAATCCGAGGTCCGAGGTTCAAATCCCAGGCACCTCTAATTTTTCAAAGTTATGTGCGTATTGTAAATTAACTAACACCTGCTAAACCTGCGAAGGAAAACATCGTGAGGAAACCTGAGAGATTTATAAAAAAAAATCTCAAAGGTATGTGAAGCCCACCAATACGCAGTTGGCCAGCGCGGTGGACTATGGCCTAACTCTTCTCATTATGAGAGGAGACCCGTGCCCAGCAGTAGGACAGTAATGGGTTGATAATGATGATGATGATATTAGAAATTAATTTATTATTGCTTACAATGTCTCAAAAAGTTCATAACTCTTGCCACATTTTTCAAACAGAAGTGGTGCGGTGGTCGATGACGATAACTTTTAAGTATCTACAATAATGGTTTTAAAAATAACGGCTGTTTATTTCACGTAATATTTTTGCACGTTTAATTTAGAATCTACTTATTATTTATTAATTAGTTGGTAAGAAGTATTAAGGTAACAGTTATTTCAAATTACGCCCGTTATTAATAATTAATCTATCCAATGATTTGCGTACCAAAGATCGACATTTGACAATTACTCTGTACTACAAATTGTTATTTTTTTTGGTAATATTTAAAATTTGAATAGATTGAGTTTATTAATAACAAGTGTTACTAGTATTTTCCAATTTAAATCTCTGGTAGGTAAAAGTTCATGATGAAAAAGATAGGCTGTGATCGAGAGAAGCAGATATCAGATATTGTTGATGTTCAGTAACTACATTTCCAAAATCATGTATGTGTGTGTAATCCAACCGCATCGTGCAGTTGGATTCAATTTCACTGATTCCTGGCTTTATTAAAATTCGCTGTGCATTCAAAACCGCTACGACCAAATATTCGAACGAATAAATATTGGGCATACCAATCTCGGAACTACGAGTAAATGTACGGCCAATATTGTGAGTCAATAGTATTTGGTATGTAATTCAGTTTGAAACAATTGCTATTTTGATCGTAGTAATTATCTTTTGTGGAAATATTATGTTTGAAGCTCATCTTGTATTTCCAAGCACATTACTATTCCAAGTACTATGTTCAAAGTGCGATTACAGCTACATAAAGTCTAGAAAATTATTGAATGTTTTTTCGGTAACGCCGTAATTAAAGTTACATACTAATCCATAAATATTTCAATTTTTCGAATCAACAGAATTACATCTTTATCTTAAAGACACGCGTTATTTATATTGCTATTTTCACTAACCTTGGACGATTACATGAGTCAAACAACACACTTTCATATTTATTATTTTTCTTCTTTTTTTTTCTTGATTTGAATTCTTTGAGTTTCTTGCTCCGCTTCTTCTCCATAGTGAAACACCTTCCGAGACGATGGTAGTTTTTTGGCTTTCAAAAAGTATTCTATATGAATCAATTTTGAATAAATGAGATTTGAATTTGAATTTGAACTTGAATTTTTATTTTCGTAACTTTCAAAAATTATACAGTATTATTAAGGAAAACATATTTGGACTTGGATAAAGCAACAACATATTCTTCTTATTCAAGCAATTAAATACTCCAACAGAAATAATTGTTTTTAATTCATCGGATCTACTGTTTTACTCTAAAACGTACATCTAAAAAATTCAATTCATACGATTAATTTTATTGCAGAATAAAGAATCATGAACCTTTTATTAAACAATATGAACATTAACTTATATTAAATTTAGCTGACCCGGCAAACGTTCTGTTGCCATAATAATAAAGAATGGTAAGGGTGAACAACCCTTATCACTTAGGGCTATGAAAAATAGATAGTAGCCGATTCTCAGACCTATTGAACATGCATATAAAATTTGGTGAAAATCGGTAAAGCCGTTTTGCAGGAGTACGGTAACTAACATTGTGACACGAGAATTTTATATATAAGATTCTTCTCATACTGCAAACCTTAAAACCTCGAGTTACGGTCTTAAGACCACAAATACTAGCTATGATCATAGAACATCCCTACGTGTGCTGAAACGGAATGGAGCTTCATAATGTTTAAATTTATTTGCGGCCAACCTCACCCATTTCAATGGACATAAAGAATGTGACTGGAAACGCCTACATACGATTTAGCTTCCTAGTAAAAATATGAGAACTACTTTCAACAATGCTTGTGATTTTTTCCATTGTTCGGTTTATGTTCAATTGATAAAAAATAATAAAGTGCCAGTTGGTCTAGTACGATTCCATATACACTATTTTTAAATTAAAAATTGGGTCTTACCGATGAAATTTGGTATGTGTGGATTTGGAAGGAACTTTTTACATTAATATTACGTGTTGTATTATTTTTGGTTGCAAACGAGTATGTATGTTAATAGTAGGTCGTAGCCCGTTTAAAGACACTAAAGTTGGAGCACACCCTAACGTCGGTTATACGATTTTTATAGCAGGTAGAATCTTTTATGGTTCGACTTCGGCGGCACCACCGCCACACCTATTTCTACCTAATAACAGCAGTGTTAGCGCTGTGGTGTTCTGGTTTTAAGGGTGTGTTAAGGACACATGCTTTTCCAAGGCGTTTCAGCTTAGTCCTCAGTGATAGCGGCGCACCTGTGGCCGACCGTAGGTAGGAATCTAATCTTATCTAGGGTTGATTGCAGATGTCTATGGGCGGCAGTAGCCACTTACCGTCAGGTGGACTGCATGCTCGTGTGCTACTCTATTATATATGAAAAAACATGTGCTGCTACCTCTGAAGACTAAGTTGGAAAGGTTCTTATAAAAGGTTTTACGCCATGCCTTTTAAACTAGAATACAATATACAATGCACCGCAGAGCACCTCTGCTGATCACTGCTTACAACAAAAATAGGTGCAGTGGTGGTGCCGCTATAAAGGAAATAAGTGTTCTATAACTTTTTATGTATAAACTTAATGGTACATCTAGTAAGCAATGCTCTATGAAAACTGCTGATGTGAAACCGGTTCATATATTTATTGCGAAATAAACCACAGCCAAGACGTACCCTAACGTCTAAGGTATATTGTTGGGAATTTTATGATTTCCCTCATAAATAAGTACATACCGTATACAGACCAAAATGTAAAATGTGAAAATTTTAAAACATTGTGTTTATTGCGTGTTATGTTAATATTAGATATGCTCATGCTTTTTTGGGAGGGCATGTTAGTCGTCGGTTTCGGTTGTCATAATTTGATAGTAATAGTTAAAACTTTTCAGAGACCATTTGGATTAAATAATCCGAAATAAGTTGATCATTCCACATTAGAGCCACTTGGTGGAATCCGCTCTGCAGTCATGTTCATCTAAGTTGCGATCATAATATTAACGTTTTTCCTGTTACGCATTTTTACTCCCATACGCGTGTCGCACACGTGAATTACTTCGCTGCACTCTTTGCGTGTGCGAGTATGAAACAATAGGATGTAAATCACGCATGCGACCGTTAAAACGCGCTACAAGAAAAAAGTCCTTCTACACACTCACGTACACACGCACACATACACCCGTATTTATACCCATAAACACACACACGTAAATACACTCGCCTGTAATATCACCTCCCAGTCTACTTTAAACTAACGCTTATTTATACCCAAAATCTAGAATCAGGAAGTGCAAACACTCTATTCATCTTATAAGATACGCTGTTAGAAGTTTATTTACAACTAATTTATCTTCCGCTAAAGCACCACATACATCTGGTGTTTCAGCTCGGAGTTACAAAGGGAGATGTGCAAATGTAAAACTGAGCCACATTTCGGATTTATGTGACTCCGTTGTGACAACATATTTGTCTGGTCGCTTACAAAATGTACACAGAAAAAGGTTCTTGCGACATCGTAGTTAGTATAAATGAGTTCCCTGAGCGTCTTTAAAGTTTTTATGTAGAAATTGGAAGCAGAAACCCTCCATGCTTTAACCCAACAAGTCTCTTAAGAAATCAACCCCAAATAGGATCGGAAATCTACCTGATATCAGCCACAATGGCTTCCTAATGCAGCCATTATGGGAACACGGCGTGTACTCAACGCTGTTGTTATTAGATTCTGTTCTAGTTTGAAAAATGTTAAGGGAGAGGTAATTATCCGAAGCGTTCCAACTGAATTTTTATGCCGACCCATCTGTGGCCGACCGGAAGGAGGACTCTAAATCTTATCTGGCGTCGATAACATTTGTTAAACTATGGGCTAAATATTTCACATTCTGTGAGGTACACAAAAATACATCAAGAGTTGGTAATAGTAACTACTATAATCTGGAATTAGTAAATTTTATACTCATAGCACATAATATGTACTACATATTATATACATATGTAATGTATAAATTAAGTATGTATATAAAAATTAAAGTAGTTTTATATCTTCGTTAATAAATAACTTTATCAAACAATTAATAGAAGAATTTAGTTGCAATAATCCAGTCACGACGTACGTGATACTTTCAGAACTGTATAGCTTAATCAGGCTTTAAAAATATAGGATTGTGAGCTAGTGGGAATTTATATCAATAGAACAAATTAAATCAGAATCAGTGATATCAAAGGATAACATATTTTTTAACACTTACATTTTTTAAATGAAAACGAATATATAGTCCACCTTATGGTAAGTGATAAGAGCCTTGAGTAACTATATCACCTTTACCACACTCTTCCAACCAGAACACAGCAGCGCTTTACACTACTGTTATTAGACAGAAATAGATGTAGTGGTGTTACCATCGGAGTCGAGCTACACGGGTTTTCTACCACCATCTGTTATGATTGTTTATTAAACTAATGTTACATGTAGTAACCGATTAAAAGTAAAATAAACATAGATAAAGCAATGGTAGTTTATTTTGTACCACTAAGAGAATATTATTAATACACAGAATCTGTGAAGATGTGGGTAAGTATATAAAAGCCAGCTCCCTAATTTAGTAAGATTTAGCTGCCTTCGTACATTTTGTATGCGGGTTGAGAGGCTCGGATTAGTCTGCTTGCCTGCTGGCTACATTATTTCCACGAAGGTGTCGTTAGAACGCATAATATAAGAATAACAGATAAAGAATTACTTTATCACTGTATAAGTTACGTGAAATAATCTCAAATCTTTTGCATATGTCGTGATATTAAAACATACGAGTAAAAACCAGTATATTTGCAATAAATTTGCTTGTATTTGCAAATGATATTAAAACATAGAAATCAGTATCGTTTGCAAAAAATAGTTTTTTTTTAAAGAGACAGAATTTGAACTTGACAGAACTACTTGAAATCGGTCACCAATGCCCCGTTACACATAAAAACTAAGTTGGAACGCCTCATGTAAGTTCTCATATATCTATGAAACTAAAACAGCAACATTTGAATAGCAAAAACAAATTTATTTTTTTCATATTTATTAAAAATAACTCATTTTTACCCTAGAATTCGTAACAAGTGCGAAATATAAACCAGCATAACAATAAAAAGGCCACATCGGCTACGTTTTGGACATTAACCCATTCGTGTCCCAAACTTAATAAAGGCAATCATACGTAAGGGTAAAACTCTGTTATTTCGACCATAAACTTATTTTAGTTTATAAAACCATTAACATTTTTGGTTTATTTTCCTCGTTATAGTGTTACAACTGTGCTATTAAGAGGTAACATTGTTAAATGTATTTAAGGCCGTGTCTATACTCTAGATCGAACTGAAAGCAATTTCGACTGGAATATACGCACAAGGCGTCCTGCTGCTTGTATAGATGTTAACTAATTTACAAAGTTGACAGGTAGATTTTTTTTATAACAAAGAATTAGCAAAAACGCATACAGATATATGTGCTTTACCTCTTGACGATTAAGATAGTCACTTTATATGTACCTAAATGAACCAACATCTCTTTCACCGAAAAGTAAGAACTAGTCAACGCTAAAAATAAGTACGGTGAAATTATTTCCTCAGTCGAACCATTCAGATTCTATCACCTTTTAATAAATTATATGTAGTATCGAAATTTACGATTATTATAAAAGCTTTTTGTTCTTGACGTAATTTTAGATAAAATTTTAACCGTTAAACTTTGTTGAAAGTCATGGTTTAGAAACGGTAAGGTATATATACGGGCTTAAATACAATCGACAGGCATCAGTTATACGCTCGTTCCTTCATTTACAAATCCATTTAGTGCGGTTGAAGTTTGTCCTTCGGTTGAAGTTGAAGTTTACTCTAGGCCTTTTATAGCTATGAGCGACACGTGTCTAGCACTGGAACTTACGGCTCGCGGCAAAGTACGAATTGATAGTTACGATTCCCAGTAGAAATATGCCACATCTCTCTAACGACTAAACACTGCGTAGAACGACTAACTGAGACTAACTGGGGACGTGGTTCATACATATTTCACACAAATGCTCACATTTCAATAATATAAGCGTTATCTTTTACGCCCCCTCTGGGGCTGAACATGGTAACTATTAAGTATCTTTGCAAGTTCTGAATCAAATCCATAGTTATCGTACACATAACTTATTTAGGTACCTATTACTAAACTGTATAATGAAAATTTAACACTTAAGGGTCGTCCTTTATGGCTTAGGCTTCAGATGAAATGCTATAAAGCTCACAATAGTTTGTGCCTTATTTGTAATATTATGTATGTTAATATGTAATTACATATAACGTACGTGTCGGCCTAGACTCGAAGCTTTCAGCCACAAAGGAAAAGATACAATTTTTTTTTTTTTTTTTTTATAGTATAAGAGTAGCAGACGAGCATGCAGTCCATCTGATGGTAAGTAGCTACTGCCGCCCATGGACATCTGTAATCAATCCCAGGTAGGATTAGATATACCTACCTGAGGTCAGCCACAGATGCGCCGCTACCCCTGAGGACTAAGCTGGAACGCCTCGGAAAAGTCTGTCTCCCTTACCGCACCCTTCAAACCGGAACACAGCAGCGCTTAACACTGCTGTTATTAGGTAGAAATAGGTGTGGTGGTGGTGCCGCCGGAGTCGAACCATAAAGGGTTCTACCACCTTCAAAATGGGATTACTTGTGGATTTAAGAAATGATTCCTTTTTGTGACCTTATACAACAACGTCAATAACAATTAAGAACCTTCGTTCAATTTCCTATAACTAAACTAGATGGCGCCACACTATCCTGAATCACGCTATAGAAATTTTCTTAGTATCTGGTACATCAGGCATTGTTAATCAACTTGCCAGACAGAAAATTCCTTAACTAAACCTTATTCCCTGTGGTAAATCGATTAAACGTGGAATTTCTTCTATATAACAATGGCACTTCTGAAAAGTTCTTTATTTGATTTATTACAGAATTCTTGTATACTGTGAAAGAAGTTTATAGACGAGAGGATATTTTTGATATAATATATAGCACTAACTAATATAAAATAAACGCAGACGAAGTAAAAGACAGACTTCCAATTAAATATATTTTTGTTAATTTAAAAAGACTGCGCATAATTTATACTTAAACTATAAAATATTTTTTATTAAATTTTCAAGCAATTTAAGTACGAGTTTTAATACATGTATAAAAATACATGTTACATTTGATTTATTTAAAGAACCCATTCTTTGTGACAGAACAAAAGTTTAATATTTTAACCGGTGCTGTTCTACGATTATGCCAATAATAACGTAGTTACGGATGCTACGACAAACAGTATCTTGTATTAGGATTCTATGTTTACTTCGTCTACGTGTAAGCGGTAGCTGCTGGCATTTAGCAACATTTGTGAAGAGTAACTAAGTCCTAATTAGTACACAACTGTTCGAGCGCTGAATTTGAATGTTAAAAGTTACTCGAATGTAACGAATACTGTAGCTACTTCGTGCATGAAATACACAGAATGTACATCAGACAAAATACAGCTTAAATTTCTGGATATATACAGTACCTACTAGCGCAAATGTTTTCAGGGAGTTGCAATTGTTAGTTTTTATTTTAATTTCTCGCACCACTCTTTTTTATGATACAGAAGTAGTAAACGGGCATTTTGATAATGTGGAAGCAGCAAACAAGAATGCAGTCCACCTAATGGTAAGTTATTTTATTATATAAGCTACTTCCGCCCATAGACGTCTGCAATCTACCCCAGATAAGATTAGAGTAGCTACTCCTGAGGACCTAGCTGGAACGCCTCAGAAAAGTATGGCTCCCTTACTTTGACCTTTACGTCGGCATTCAGCAGAACTTAACCCTGTTTTTGTTAGGCAAAAATAAAGGTCGGAGCATAAAAATCAATACTTTAATTGAAACAACATAAAATAAATGAAATACTTAACAGTTATCAAAATAATAACTCAACGTCTGAAATAAAAACACAAAATGATTCAAGTTTGAAATGTTGAAATAGAAAGGCAGAATAAATTAAAAGGAATTAATAGAATTCATAGTTCGAATAACAAAAGTCAAAACTAGAATAAATAATTAAAATTAGTTTTCAAATTGTTCTAAAAGTCGATAGCAGATGTTGAGACATTATATTATTGAAATCAATTTATACAAAGTACTAACTTTTGCTCGCGATTTTATTCCGAGAGTGTCAATTACTCGTAGCAACATAGATTCACTATTTATTTCTCATAAGGAAGAATTTCTGAAGAACTGAATTTTTTGCATATTGAACGCCTGAAAAGTCACACTGTTGAACACATCGTTTAAGTTATGCGAGTTAATGTTAAATCTTTATTAACATTTGCGAGGTAATGAGTTTCCCTTTGTAGATCCGTTGCTACCCCTGAGTATGTTTTTACTCTGTAGCCGACGTCGGGTGGGAATCTTATATTATTTAGGGTTAATTACAGATTCATAACCACTAACTGCATGCTCGTTTGCTATATCAATATTATAAAAGATTATATATAAGGCGTATACGTAATACGCCTTAAATCTAACATGTTTATATTTCAAATTTCCGTATAAAAAACCATTGAGTCCGTGCTATCTAAGTTCATGGGAAGCTTCACATTTCATCAAGAGCTCGCAGTTGGGCGCCTTTTTACTTTCATTATCTCACCACAAAGAGATGAGAGATTACCCTCCCGCATTAAACTGTAAACAAGTGCATAAGATACTTGTTCGATCGAAAGCGAGTAACTAATGTGGATAATATTTGCAATAACAAGATTTGATGGCGATCGCACCATCGTAACTCTTGTACTAGGAATGTAATACACATATATATACACAGATATATTTAGATAAATTTCCTTACTCAGTTATCGTAATGTGCAAATAATTTATCTTATTAATATACTTTACGCCAAATTTTTATAATCAACTTAGCCGTTTCTTACCTCCCAAAAATCTAAATTTGATAATTTCTAATAGGCAGACATTGTCTAATACCAAACTTTGGAAGGCAAAATAATTGACTGATGTATGATTTCAGACTAAAATTATCGCGGAATTGACACATCTTATTATGTAACGGGTAGTCACGATATGTGTTTTATAATTTGTTTATTGCCGATATTTCGTCCCAGTTGCATGGCTCGTGGTCACGGCGAAACTGCGATGGCGAGGAGAAACTAGTTGACCAGTACTAGTGGTAGATTAATCTATGTATCACGACACACAACACTAACAATATCCTTACGCATCGTACTTTGCACTATTTGTGACTTGCATAAACTACGTTGCATAAGTTTCATTGCAACTGGGTCGAAATATCGGCAATACACAAATTATAAAACGCATATCGTGAGTACCTGTTATATAATACATTTATTGGTGATAATTAATAATGGCCGTTAGTTTATTCATCTCGCCATATACATTTCTAATTAGTAAGTAGTGGTAAAATAACATGTTTGGCCACACAATACTGGCAAAACATTATTTATTTTTTCATTGTTCAAGCAAATTATAATTATTTTCGACAGCCCTTCAACCATCAGTTGTTGAGTTGTTGGAGGCAAAAGCGTGTTATCATCGTTAATACGAAGCTTGAATATTAACGATATCGCATTTTTATATTAGTACTTTAAAATAATAAGTCACTCATTTGATTACTACAGTTCCAACATAGATGCAGTGGGGATGTCAAGTGGGGATGATATCATGGCGACGCTCGAGTTAACAGAGAGCGACATTCTGGTCGGAGACTTCAGCAAGAACAGTTTAATAACGGGAATAGTTATAATACCTCTAATCACTAGTGTGTACCTACTTACGTGTTATTGTAATATCGTTACTCTGTACCGTATATGTGACTATATTTATACACGACTACCTTCAAGAAGGCTTCGATTACAAGCGAATTACTATATTTCAAAATTGTAAAGTTTAGTCCATATTTCATCGCACTCCATTCTCTATTGAACCTTTACCTAAACTGCCCATAGGTCTATAATTCCACGGCGTTATGGACTCTACACCTTATATTAGGAAAGTAAGGTTGATTTTTGTACAACAGATTCTTTCATTATTTTTCTATACTTGCAGTATAAGATGAATTGAATGTGTTTCCGCGAAACGTTTTGTTACGGTGCCGTGGTTGCGATTTGTTGAGTGTTTTTTTATGTCTCGGCCTTGATCTTAATTGAGAAGGTTTTGTGAATCAACACCGTAATACATTTGTTTGTTGTTCCTTAGGAACGAAAATAAGAATATTAGTCACTTATTTTAGAGTAAAGAAACACGGCGGCGTGTGTACGCATGTTTGATTTTAACGGAATGGACGACTAATTTTCTTTCTTCTAAACAATTTGACAAGTAAACCTAAAGTACGTACTTTTTAGAAGAGAATCTATATATATATATTCATACTATGGATTCAATGGATAATAGCCATATTTATCATTAAGGTAGATCCTGTATTTCGATACAATTTGTCTTAGTTTTAAAGAGTAACTAAGCATTTGTGATCGATTACGTGAAATACTTAGTACAATATTGGTTATCATCTATACAAACTTAGTTATACGACATTAGTTCAATCAGAAAACCGTTGTCTTCTGAATTCAAAAGAGTTTTAAATCGAGTCGTCAGCAACATTGTGTCGAAGAGCAAAACAAAAGACGAATTCAGAAATCGCTTCGTGCACATTTTGATTTTCTGCACAGTTTGATGGCAGAATGAAAAAACACTGAAAATGCAGTTTTGAATAAAGGAAATGCTGTCACCGACTCTCGTAGCGGTTCTACGGCGTAGCGGTACACTTGTTTAGCTACGAGCACGAAGCGATTTTACGCGTGCTACGGATTTTGAAAAGACAACATTATTTCAGACTCTATTAAAGTTGTTCATCGTTTTTATTCGCTCACTTTTACAACTTTGAATTGAACGTGTTTTTTGCGTTTGTTGCTAATTTTAAGTTCGAATTGACGTTTTTCAGTTATAAGCACTAAAATTTTTGTCCGTTATGTGAGATTTTGTTTCAAAATCTACAAAGCTAATTAAAAAATATGCAAAAGAAATATTTAAACAATATTACAAGTTAACAAACAACATTTATTATTTTGCTACAAATATTTGTTTTCATACTTTTGAATATTTTTTACAACTAGTGCAAATAAAAAACTAAACATATTCAAGTAATAGTTAATTTAAAAAAATAGTTAACTACAGTTCTAAAGTGTTTATAATGCAGAAGTAAGTCCAAAAGCTTAACACAGTTAACTTGCTGCATTTTATTTCAACTAGCAATGGAACGGAGAGGAAATTTTAATTAAAATTTCGCGGTACAACACTTTAATGACAGTCATTTTATATTTATAAAAGTCGAGTGAAAAGTGAAACTATTTTTCCTCACATAAATGTATAAATGCTTGTTTTGAACGAGGGATTAGTGTCACAGGTGTGAATAGTGGTTTAAAGAGGTCGTCTTAGATCATAGACGAATAATTAAAACAGACTAATAATTATTTTTGCTTTAAAGTTAAGCAAACACAAAAGGAAAATATAATCATTAATAATAAATATTCACTACCTAACCTATGGTCAGGCGTTTGTTGGAAGACTTCAGATAAGTAGCTCCCTTACCACGCCCTTCAAAGCGAAAGATAGCAGCGCTTAACACTTATTATTAGGTCAGAAATAGGTGTGACGGTGATTCTAGCACTTTCAAAATACTACTAGAATATTTTTCTTTAGGAGTCTATTTATGAATTTACTGACTCTGTACCTAGAGGGACATTATGTGCTCTGTTAGGTATTCTAACGAACCAGGTCAAGATGTAGCCTTAATCCTAACTTGAATGAAGGTACTAATGAGAGCAGGATTTACCAAAGATGTGAGGATTGTAGCGATCAACTATACATGCCTATGTATTGTACATACGAGTACATGCATGTTATTGAAAAAAATAAAGAACAACTTGCAAATGTAACTTGTAAACATTAATCTTTCTCTTTGCTAGACTTTTGTCTTTTTTTTAGTCAGAAATGTTTAGGTCGTAATCTATCCCGCTAGCTTTTATAAATACTACACTAACACTACTGTTAGAGGGCTGTTGTTGATGTATTGCCACAACAGTAGTTGGTTCCACTAGAAATAAAACGTCAGCTCTTAATCAAAATATTAATGATATCATTTTCTGTAAATGACAACCCCAACACCCATAGACATAAAGGGTCACTTCATTATACACCTGTCAAAAAATAATCACCAGCTAATAACCAAAATGTAGGAATCCTATTCCATATGAAGTTGCAACTCAAATTACAAATTCATGCATCGCAAACTCGAAAATGGTAAGTGAAGGTACCAAGTAATTTCATAACTGTTTAGACAACAATACAGTTGTGACACAACACAGAACAACAACAACACTACCGGAGCCACTCGCGTAATTGAATGTCGTGGGAGAGGACTGCAATGTAAATTGAATCAAACAGAAACCACTTGGATGGGATTAGGTGTATTTGGAGTTTAAAATAGCTGTTTAATAGAACCTTGTTAGTAATATCCGCATTAATTACTTTTGTTAGTATTATTATAACTAGTTTTGTTCGTTAAGAAATACGCTTAAGATTTCCTTTAAAATAAAAATAAATATGATTGAAAATCAGTTTTCGTTGAGCTAATATTAGCCCAATTGGTATGATAGTATTTATTATGATATGATAGTGTTCATTATCATTGGATACTTACGAAGAACGTATACGTATACGATTTAATGACTTATTACACATCATTACTAATCTATAAACAAGGTCGTGGTTGAATTTTATCCGCGCCTTTATTCTTTGAAGTCCACAGTTTGCCGCTAGTCCCATTGGATAGCAGTCTATAAATCTCCTCAAAACTCCTCAAAACTGTGCTTTATGGAAACATCCAAAAAATAAGCTGTGTCTATTTTATTAATTCACAATCGACCAACATTTAGTACGATTCAATTGTCCTATATCTGTGTACTTAGCAAAGGCTTTAAATAAGTAATGATGCTGTGTCCATTGTCACTAGTGGATTATCTATACATACAATATTAAAGAATCATATATAGAATATAGCATTAATGTACGAGCAATTACATCACATCGCATTAAAACTAGTATACTAGGGTTACTAAAGAGTATACTGGGGTGCCACTTATCTAATTACATGATGCGTCGTATTGTTCTGGTATTTGTATGAACTTAATTAAGTTAATGCAACGGTTATCCTTTAAATTTAATTAGCGGCAAAACTTAATACAGAGCATTCTGAACATGTTTTCAAATTAGAGTTAAATTGAATAGAATGAAAATACCTCCAAAGTGGTATTTTCAAATTAGCATTAAATTACGTAATATTTGAAATTACTCCCCTAATTACATTATCGGAATTAATTGTTCAAATTTACGGGCCTTCCAGTTGAGTGAAGTGCGATGATTTACTGCTATTAGCGTTTTCACATTGCGTGTGATTTCATTTTATTAAATTGAAGTACCAAATTGATATTTTACCTGATATTATATGGTTATTGCCGCCCGTGGATATGTTAGATGGTTTTAAATATAATTGTAGTCTTGTCGGATATCACTAAAACTTCTGTTCTTTCTTCTGAGAACTATAGGAGCTAAATAGCTAATGAGCGATGTGAGCGATGCCAACTGTCGCTCATGTAATAGCATTATGTAAGTTTCTTTTCCTCATCAAATCCTTCACGCTTATTACTTCAGATAGAAATTGGTGATACTGCCGGGCCATTCTTGTTTTGACTTCATGCTATTGTTGTTCAACAGTGATGTTTACTTTTAATTGTTGTATATTTTAATATAATCAGTTCAATATTTATTTTATTGATCAAGCATCGCGTGACTAGAAAATACTTACATTTTCTAGTATATTGCAATCAAAGAAGAAAAGATAAAGATTAGACATATATCTTAACTGTACCCTTACCATAAGTTTTTACGTTTTGACAAATATGACTGTTTTGGTATTTGTTTGCGTATTTACCCATACAATCTCCAATCAGCGCCCCGAGCGGATTGTATCAGTACTATAGTGTCAGTAACGTAACATTAAATGTCTAAATTGACAAAATGGCGCTTTTTGTTTTATTTCTCTTTTTTGCGAACATGTGAGGCAGACAGAAAGACTTGAGCACTTACTTATTGTTACGTTTACTCAGTCTATTGAAGCAAACGGAACAGAATATTGGATTGAGTAAACGTAACGTACAATTGTGGGAACTCGTGGTAAGGGTACTGGTTACAATAATACCAACGTATAATTTTGTGTAGAGTTCATGTAAATGTAGCATTTGATGTATCCGTAATCGGTGACATTTCCATCTTTATATATATATATATATATCTTATGTGTGTCACTGAACTCCTCCTAAACGACTGGACTGATTTTGATGAAATTTGTTGTGTGTGTTCAAGGGGACTTGATAATGGTTTAGATTTACAATTTAGTCCGTGGGAAAAGATTTTTTGGAGTTTACTCCTTAAGAAACGATTTGAGTTATAAGGCCCGGTACGGAAATTTTATGGGGAGTAAAATCAAGTGTAACACGAAAAGTTGAGGCGTAACGGTAACCAAAATATGAATCAAGAGTGCTTTTATTAATTTAAAATACAGTAAGTTCAAATCCCATATGAAAGTAATTATTACAATAAAAATAATTAGCAATATATAAAACATTAAAACGTCATTAACTAATTTGTTTACATTTTTGCATAAATTAAGTTATAGGTTTGATCATTTATAAACACTGTGAAAAATATGAACATTGGCGCCATAATATGATTAACAATCTTTTATGAACGTTTTTAAAGAAGAGTAACATATAAAATCAGTAAGCAATTGAATAAGATATAATATTAGCAAAATAAGTTTTTAACATAAAGAGGCTTTTGTAAGTTACTGATATATTAATTTAACTTATAAAAATGGATGCATTATTGATCAGCACCATCTATCAACGATAAACGGGCAAAATCAAAACAGTATTATTTAATATTTATTACAGAATTATTGCTAATGAATTATGTTCAAAATAAGTTATATAAAATTAGCAATACGTTTTAAATGAATTCTAGAATTATAAAACATTTAGAAACAATCCAAATTACATATAATAACATGTTTATTGAGTCTCATATAAATTGCATCCGTAAATTGCAACAAGGATATTTTATAGATGGCAAAGAAATTATAATTATTAAGTTTTAAGTTATAAAACGTTTAACATTGTTTTAAATATAAATAATTATATTATATTAAAATTTACTTTAATATAAACAATTATATTAAGTTACCATTATAATATTTGGAACCAAAATACATAGATTGATAAACTTGCAAACTTACAATTTATAAAACTTGCAACTAGATGGCGCTATTTTATATTATTTTGTAACATCCTTTATGTAATACGCATTATTGAAGTAATATAAATAATCCGAATAATTACAGATATATGTTTGTTTCTCTTATCATTTTAGCAGATGCGTTCATTTACCTACCCTTTTTTCTATTCGATATATATCATAATTATCATTCGTAAGGAGTAAACTCCAATCGTGCGTCGTAGCTGACACACACACACTTTTTTATTTAATTAATTTTTCATTCGTAAGTAGTTAAAGAATCGGAAAGTATGCATTTGATCAAGTGATGATCTTTAGCAGTTGTTATCAAAGAGCCCACGAGGGTTTGGGAGTTTTATGTATGTCATATTATTTCTTTAAAATGCGGGCAAAGCCGCGGGTACCACTAGTATACCATATATTCTAATTGGCAATCTATGAATTAAAAAATAGAGCAATAGAGCTAGAGTAATACTCGTAGGTGGATTACATTCAATTAGGGAAACTCCTACTATGCATACTCTATGTAGAGCGCTTCTGTACTATTATGAGACAGCTTGCCAGAGTGCAATTTCGGAGCATAATTGTGGTGTCTCTGAATAGAAATAGCTGTGATAGAGACACAAATGTTTTGAGTGTATATGCATGTAGAGCTTAAGCCCCAGCTCTATTACTGGTAGAGAGCGCACTGTTTACCTAATCATTAGATATAGTTGGAACAATAATTGTCTCACTGCTAATACGCTTTACTTAGAATTAGATGGCTCTATCCTCGAGTTTGGAATGGGTTTGTGGATAAGGCAATCTTTATTTTTTTAGGATTAAATTAGGAAACGAACATGAAGTCGAGATCGTGGTCGAGAGTGATAGCTATTGCCCATGGATAGCTCCATACCTAAAGGCGATCACAGATGCATTGCTATGTCTAAGTACAAAGATCGTCCTAATGTGAAAAACAGCCAGTATGCACACCCTTCCACTCAGACGCAAGAACTGCAAATAGTCACACTAGAAATAGTTATAGTGGTGATACTCAATACTCACGACTCGATACTCGATACTCGATATTCGAAACTCGATAGTCAAACTATACTGGTTCTAATATTCGTCCCTTTAACACTCTTCATTGTTTAACACAGCACTTGAAATACCTAAACAAAGTAGAAAAACTTTAACGGTAACGTCACGGAAGTCGGATCACGCATGATTCCCCTTCAAATGTAAATTCAGTGTATGTTTTAACAGCTGTAATAAACTATCGGATTACGAGTCACGACATATTTTGAAGTCATAAACTACTCTTTTCATTATCTCCACGGGACAAATAAACGTACTACGCACTAGCATAGTGCGGGTAGATTAATAAACTAATTATAAAACGCCATCATAGGGCGCCTGGTCCGCTACATAACGTTTCCGTGCAAATTTGAACGCTATGTGTTTTCGTATCATCGCGTTGGAACGTAGTTATAAGTTACGTACTATGGCGATTTATGACTACGTTAATTGCACATAACCTATAAATCTAGGCAATACCGTATATCTGTTCACTCTAACAAAATATTATTGAAAAAAACTTAAAAAAATAGCATTTGTTACTAATTCTGTTTAGAATTGTTTTTTAAAACACATGATAGATTTTGTACTGAACTGTTCAAGAATGTTATGCTTGGTTATAAAATAGCGTTAGCATAGTGGGACTCTCCCTCACCATCGGAAAATCTGAGATTAGAATCCTAGTCATACACCTCGGACTTTTCAAAGTTTGTCCGTATTAAAAATTAATTTCACTGACTATAACGGCGAAGGAAAACATCGTGAAAAATCCTAGATGACTGTAAGTTCTTAAAAAGCGTTCTCAAAAATGTGTGAAGTCTACCAATACACTTAATGAGGATGAGGATAATCGTGTCTAGCAGTGGGACAGCAATGGGTTGATGACTATAACACGGTGTCACTTCTCTTCCGCTTATGGCTTAAGCCACGCGTAACCACGAAAAGCAACAGCAGTGTATTCCTACCGTTTAAATTTATATCACGCCGCGACATGTCACACGCTTAATGGATTACACTACATATTGGTGTCGTTGTATAAAAGTATTATACTATACATAATTTAAGTGTAATATAGAATGATAGAGATTCGCTTTGCACGTTCATGTGATGATAATTATAATGGTGTCATATATAGAAATTGTAAAAACGACCAGTCTCATAGTGGTTATGATACCATGCAGAAAAATCTAGCCTTGATTCTCGGTCAGGTAGACCTTTAAATGAGCAAATTAGAAAATCCCAGCTCGATTTAATCAAATATTTTAAAAGAACGGTTACACACAATATAAATATGAGGAGATATTTTTTGCATCCAAACTTTTTACCCGCCTAAGTAAATTTTTTGAGCGTATAATAATTATACGCTCAAAAAATTTACTTAGGCGGGTAATAGCACTATAGACTCGGCAGCTTGACAAATTTTAACATAACTTAAGTGGCGTTATATGTATCTTAATTGTGGGAGAGACAAAAGCTATTTTTGAAGCAGTCTCTTTAGCAGTTTTTAAGCAGCTTTTTGTTTTTAAAATAAGTCTCCAGTAGAAAACATATTTGTTTTACGCAAGATCCCAGTTAATTCGGGTCCAATACACCCGGATAACGGGGCAATACTGCAGAAAGCCGCGCAGGCTCCCAATAAGCCGCGCGTCCTAACATTGTCAACAGTACGAATGTAGCCAGCTGGTTTTATTGCTAACGACGTTTATACTAGACGACTTTTTGTCGTAGTTTGATTTTTAAATAACCAAGTAACTTAATATTGTAAAACGACCATCATATAAGAAATATACTACAAACAATAATAACTCATGTATTTATTATCATATTATATTAGTCTTATTATTCCAATCAAAAATAGATAACTAACTAAAGTATAATATATTCCTTCCATTATAAAAAATATAATATTAATAAAGGCTTTTACTAATTATGAAAATTCTTTTATATAACTATACTATGTTTCGATACGAAGAATTAATACCTACTTAAATTTTACGTAACATTTTAATATTTTTATTATTTATTTCTTAAACAATATTATAAAAAACGGAGCCCGATTCGAATTAAAAATACCTCAAAAGCCACGTACTAAATTTTAATGTAACATCAACATCGCAGGTTCTAAAGGCACATCGAGTCTGGCAACCGGAAATTGGATTTTGTTTATTCATTAGTCGATATACACTTCCGGCGGTGTTTCTTAATTTAAACGTCTTCGCCCCAGATGTTGTCTCAGGGCGGAATCGAGGGAGGGCGGATGACGTGACGACTTCATTATGATGTCGTCATCAACCCATTTCTGTCCCAATGCTGGGCACGGGTCTCCTCTTGGAATGAGAAGGATGGAAAGAAGGATAAATTATGATTCATTACCACTAATCTAAATAAATATAACTCAAAGGTGACTGAATGACATAGTGATCTATCAACACACAGCCCAAACTACTGGACGGATCGGGTTGAAATTTGGCATGCAGGTAGATGTTATGACGTAGGCATCCACTAAGAAAGGATTTTGATCAATTCTACCTCTATGGGCATAAAATAGGGGATGAAATATTACTTCGTAACGCGAGCGAAGCCGCGGGCAAAAGCTCGTATGGATATACATATATTTCTTTGAGATTACGTCAATAACTTTCCAGGTTTTTTTAAATTGAAGTAGTAAATTAACATGCAGTCCACTGAATGGTAGGTGGCTATAATTGCAGATATCTGTGATCCACCCCGGATAAGATTCCCATGAGGGTTTAGTTGGAACGCCTCGGAAAAGTATATCTCTTACTACACCCTTCACACCAAAACACAGCAGAGCTTAACACTGCGGTTATTAGGCAGAAATAGGTGTGGCGGTGGTACACAAAACAAAAATAGGGTTCAGTCGGTGTATAAATAAACATAACACATATCAGAAAAAAAGTTTGTAAGAAGACTAGAAATAACAATTTCTGTTACTATTACAACTAAGTACTTACTGTAAGGAACTTTATAAACACAAGGACAATATGGTGTATTTTTAAATAGTCATACATGAACGGAGATCCTTGTGTATAATCTTCAATAACATATAAACTTCCCTCTAAGAAAGCAATAAGATAAATCCAACAGCTGATTTATAGCAGTGCTTAACTAAATAACCCTCAATTTCTTACATAAGGCCCGACAATTTACAGCCGAGATAAAGTAATTCCTATTACAAGTCTGCGCCACGACCTGAAACAGATGGTTGTTTTTTCTTGCTTTTTCTGGTAATTTATTTCAAAAAAGTAATTTATTTCTATTTAAAAATATGAAACGAAAGTATGAACTTACGTAGTATTGTAGTTACATGAAGTTAAGTAACATCCAGCGTGGCTGGCAGTTGGATGGGTGACCACTAGTGGGTGAATATTATGCGCTTTCAAACTTATAACAGTTATAGTGCGTGTATCAGTCGTCCACATAACCACTTATTTCTATTGTATATAAGTTGATGTAATAACGTTTCTATTTTCAGAAAACTCTATGCATCTACCAATTTCTAGGGCTCTGATTCTCTACCACATAGTTACAGGTATTTATGTTACTTGTTTAAGTAAAAAAATCGACACACCTCTTTTATAACAAAAATGATGCAGATATTCTGTATTAAATTTCTTCGCAACGCAAATATATTCCAATAGGCAGATTCTCAAGTCACGGTACATTTGTTGCAAATTTCCATAACAAATTTACATGGAGCTGAAACAGGTGTCGCTCCTGAATTTGTTAAGCCGTGACATAGACTCGTGCTGTTGGATCTTTGGGAACTTTGTTACGATGTGACGATCACGACATTACGACTAAGACACGACGAGATATTATTTTATGACATAATTATTACCTGTGAATTGTCATCAGGTGTTATTTAGACTTTACTATTAACTAAAACGCACACTACTACACTTAAAACAATCATTGCGATTATATCAACAGAGATAAAATCATTAGGGTTGTCACATCATAATTATTGATAAACTCTTAGTTTCATAAAAATACTTTTTCGATTTTTTAGTGGACTCATATAATAATTTGTGACGAATACTTTTATTATGGTAATGTTTACCGTCTTCAAAGTTTCAAAAAGCTGATGTCATGCCATATAAGGTCGGCATTTCATCGAATTATCTCTGGCTTAATTAGTAAACAGTTGAGAATATTGTTCACCACGTAGTTCTGTGGTTTATTATGCTAGATACGAGTTTTTTAATTTGCACAGTCGGAAAAAGAGTATCTAGCAACCCTACTATTATTTGATAATAAATTAAATTGAAAAAAATATATTAGATACAGTTATCAATTTCACAATATAGATAGAGATATTTTACCATTGGATGAGTCTATTATAGTGTCCGATTACTTTCTAACTGCAGGATATGAAAAGAACTTTTGAAAATACATTCCCTAAAAAACTAATAATAGCTTGTAAAAATCTTGCACTATTTAACAAATAAAATAAATAAACTAAATAAATAATAAAAATCTTATATATACAATTCTCGTGTCACAATGTTAGTTACCGTACTCCTCCGAAACGGCTTCACCGATTTTCACCAAATTTTATACGTATATTCAGTAGGTCTGAGAATCGGCTACTATTTATTTTTCATACCCCTAAGTGATAAGGTTTTCATCCTTAACATTTTTTATTTATATGTTAACACAACGTGTGCCGGTTCAGCTAGTATTAACAAAAAATCATTAAAACTCTCACATAAGTCGAAAGAAGAATTTGAATGTATGAATACACCTTCGCCCAACACACTACATTCGATTCATCATGCCACACTACCTACATTCGAGTGCGAATTCCGCCTGTGAAAACAGATGATGTTTCAACTGCAATTCGGTTTCAAACTCATAAAACCGGCTTCGTTATTACGGCTTTATTTTTTCTCTTCCATGCTCCCTGAAAGAAATAATTGACCAAGCGCCAGTCGAACTTGCACATGGAGGGTTCCGGACCAGTAAAATTTTCTTTTTTTTTTACTTTTAGTATTTCTTATTATAGTAGCTATTGAAGTAAATTCATTATGGAAATTCGCACTGTCTACCAACTCGTATTATGGTTAAATAGAAAAAGCGAAAAACGTCGAAAAATAGCGTTATTGAAGTAGCGACCCCCATTTATTTTCAACTTCTTTTTATTTTTAATACGAATATTTGTTATTACAGCGACCCTCTAATGTATGTATTAGAGGGTCGCTGTAATAACAAATAAATCTGTAAAAATCAAGTTTATATCTATTACAGTTCAGGAGATATCCAAATTCAAATTCAAATCTCATTTATTCAAAATTGATTCATATAGAATACTTTTTGAAAGTCAACAAACTTCCACCGCTTCGGAAGGTATTTCGCTATGGAGAAGAAGCGGCGCAAGAAACTCCATACGTGTGCATATTTGCATCTTTTAAAGGGTAAATAATATACAATTTTACATAGTGGTACATATAATTAATTTTTGATGTTGGAGCTAGAGTTGTCATACCATACGGATTTATCATTTAAGTACTAATTTACATTATAATAAGCTTTTTTACATAAAGTTAATTTTATAGTAGATTTAAACCTTTTCTCGGATAGATCGATAATGTCTTTTGGTATTTTATTGTAGAAACGAATACAGTTCCCCATAAAAGAATTACACACCTTGCTTAATCTAAATTGAGGTATGGCCAATTTATCTTTATTTCTAGTATTATGACTGTGCCTATTATATTTTTTTTCCAAAGAAGAATAATTTTTGCGAGCATATAAAATATTTTCATAAATATATTAACTAGGCACTGTCAAAATATTTATAGATTTAAACAGTTCTCGTAAGGACTCACGGGGGCGAAGACTATAAATGGCTCTAATTGCACGTTTTTGAAGTATAAAAATGACATCTATGCTAGCAGCGTTACCCCACAGGAGAATACCGTAAGACATAATGCTATGAAAATAACTAAAGTAAACAAGCCTAGCGGTTGGTATATTGGTAAGATGTCTTATCTTCTTTACCGCATAGGCTGCCGAACTAAGTCTACTACATATAAAATATTTTCATAAATGTATTGACTAGGCACTGTCAAAATATTTATAGATTTAAACAGTTCTCGTAAGGACTCACGGGGGCGAAGACTATAAATGGCTCTAATTGCACGTTTTTGAAGTATAAAAATGACATCTATGCTAGCAGCGTTACCCCACAGCAGAATACCGTAAGACATAATGCTATGAAAATAACTAAAGTAAACAAGCCTAGCGGTTGGTATATCGGTAAGATGTCTTATCTTCTTTACCGCATAGGCTGCCGAACTAAGTCTACTACATAACTTTGCTATCTGAGGGCTCCATTGTAGTTTAGAATCTAAATTTATCCCTAAGAAAACTGTTTCATCTACAAATTCTAAGTGATCATTGTTAAGGGTAACATTCATCGTCAGCTTTTTAACATTAGGCAGAGCAAATCGGACACATTTAGTCTTTTTATTATTTAATACAAGATTGTTTGCGCTAAACCAGTTGTGAATTATGTCAAGTGCTTTATTGACAGCGCTCACGTCGTTAGATTGTCTTTTAACTTTAAATATTAGGGAAGTATCGTCAGCAAACAACACAACCTTTGATAAGTCCTGCATGACATACGGTAGATCATTAATGTATACCAAAAACAAGAATGACCCCAAAATAGAGCCTTGTGGGACGCCTACTTTAACACCAGAACCTAACGATTTGTGTCCCTTAACCTGAACTCGTTGTACTCTATTATCTAGATAAGACCTAAGCAGTTTTAGAGACGTACCGCGTATACCATAATATTCCAACTTTAACAAGAGAGTTTTATGTTCTACACAATCAAATGCTTAGAAAGATCACAGAATACACCTATAGTATCCTGCGCATCTTCCCAAGCGTCAAAAATGTTTCGCATTAATTCAACACCCGTATCAACGGTTGATCTACCTTTGGTGAAGCCGAACTGTTTATTATGGAATAAATTATAAAAATTAAAGTGTACTAAATTGATTAAGTATTAGTTTTTCAAATATTTTACTAAAAACAGGCAAAACAGAAATTGGTCTATTATTACTAGGATATTTGTTGTCACCAGACTTAAATAGAGGAATGACCTTACTTTGTTTCATTAGATTAGGAAAGCAACCATGATCTACGCATAAATTAAAAATTTTGGCTAAGTAAGGAGCTATAGTCTCAATAATAAAACTACAAATTTTTATAGACATTCCCCATAAATCCTCAGTAGTTTTAATATTTATATCTTTGAACACTTTAATTACTTCTTTGCTATTAACATGTCTAAATATAAAACTATCACTGCAACTTTTTACATTTTCTTTAAGGAAATTTATAGAAAGAGCAGGCGAAGACTTTGGCGAAGAGAGCAGGCAAAGAGCGATAGAGCTCTGTGACAGACGGACAAACAGCGAAGTCTTAGTAATAGGGTTCCGTTTTTACCCTTTGGGTACGGAACCCTAATAAACGAATGCTCCCATTTTAAATTAATGGCTACAAACTGCGGTACTGGCTTCTATTTAATATAGAACTTTTATTTACGTGTCTAACAAGCTACGTTAGGTTTCAAAGCCCCTTAGTAATTATGTTAGTTTGTTAAGGATTGTGGTTTGTTCGTATAAGCTTGTACGTTTAATGTTACATCCAAAATTTCTTTATTATGAGATCATTTTTGTTTAACCTTCTGAGCACGTCATTAAGCGCGAATTAATAAACTTCACATACCTTGGAAAAATACATTAAAGAATGCAGTGTTGCATGTAGGTTTTTGCACACATTTTTCCATCGCCGTTAAATCAAGTGATAATTAAAAAAAATTATGGGCCATAGAGCGCACCATTAGATGAACATACTCTTTCCTTGCTTATGGAACCAAAAACAAAAAAAAAACAAAAATGTTATATATAATCGCAATAAAACATTGTAGATTTTATTATCATGACTACTTTTACGGTGAAAGTACACAACCAATTTGTCTATTCTCGTCTAAGGACCTCACAAAAGCTATTTGATGACCAAACAATAGCAATTACCAACTTAAATGCTTTCAATACGACCGCGAAATAACCTCCTGAATGATTAATGTGACCGTTTCAGACTTCTTAAGGCTATTTCTAGACACAAATGTATCATTATCTGATAAAATCCTTAGTTTATCACGTATAGGGTCTACAAATTGTATAATGTATTTAATTTATAAATAAAATATATACAAAAAAGTGTGTGTGTGTCAGCTACGACGCACGATTGGAGTTTACTCCTTACGAATGATAATTATGATATATATCGAATAGAAAAAAGGGTAGGTAAATGAACGCATCTGCTAAAATGATAAGAGAAACAAACATATATCTGTAATTATTCGAATTATTTATGTTACTTCAATAATGCGTATTACATAAAGTATGTTACAAAATAATATAAAATAGCGCCATCTAGTGGCAAGTTTTATAAATTGTAAGTTTGCAAGTTTATCAATCTATGTATTTTGGTTCCAAATATTATAATGGTAACTTAATATAATTGTTTATATTAAAGTAAATTTTAATATAATATAATTATTTATATTTAAAACAATGTTAAACGTTTTATAACTTAAAACTTAATAATTATAATTTCTTTGCCATCTATAAAATATCCTTGCAATTTACGGATGAAATTTATATGAGACTCAATAAACATGTTATTATATGTAATTTGGATTGTTTATGAATGTTTTATAATTCTAGAATTCATTTAAAACGTATTGCTAATTTTATATAACTTATTTTGAACATAATTCATTAGCAATAATTCTGTAATAAATATTAAATAATACTGTTTTGATTTTGCCCGTTTATCGTTGATAGATGGTGCTGATCAATAATGCATCCATTTTTATAAGTTAAATTAATATATCAGTAACTTACAAAAGCCTCTTTATGTTAAAAACTTATTTTGCTAATATTATATCTTATTCAATTGCTTACTGATTTTATATGTTATTCTTCTTTAAAAACGTTCATAAAAGATTGTTAATCATATTATGGCGCCAATGTTCATATTTTTCACAGTTTTTATAAATGATCAAACCTATAACTTAATTTATGCAAAAATGTAAACAAATTAGTTAATGACGTTTTAATGTTTTATATATTGCTAATTATTTTTATTGTAATAATTACTTTCATATGGGATTTGAACTTACTGTATTTTAAATTAATAAAAGCACTCTTGATTCATATTTTGGTTTCCGTTACGCCTCAACTTTTCGTGTTACACTTGATTTTACTCCTCATAAAATTTCCGTACCGGGCCTTATAACTCAAATCGTTTCTTAAGGAGTAAACTCCAATAAATATTTCGGTTTCTGTGGAACATCAAGAGTTTGATGGGTGGCCGCTAGTAGTTAAATTTCATATAAGCTAACGTTCTTCGGAGAAATCACAAAATGTCGATTCCATCTATCATCGTTAAATATACCTTTTTTTTCCTTTTCGAGGGAAACCTTCAAAAGATACCCGTCAACTTGGGAGCACCGCCGGGTTATGTGAGATTTTTACCACACTAAAACCCCGCAACCCCGTAAGCCCTTTTTTAGTCACCTCTTACGACGGGCAGGGGATACCGTAGCCCTATTCTAGTCTCGGAACTAGAGGGAAAATTAAATACCTAGAGTTCTGACTGTGCCATTGAAACATTAATATTCAAAAACTCATATTTATAACGACTAAACAACGACCCGTGTGGTGGAGCGGTGACCATACCTTGATGCGCAAAGGGTTCGATCACCGGCCACACTGATTTGATGTGATGAATTGAAATATCTATTCTGGGTTTGGCTGTTTTATATTGTATGTATTATCCACACTAATATTATAAATAGGAAAACGTTGTTTGTTTGTTTGGTTGTAATGAATAGGCTCAAAAACTACTGGACCGATTTTAAAAATTCTTTCACGATTCGAAAGCTACATTATCCACGAGTAACATAGGCTATATTTTATGTAAAATATATTTGATAAATAGATTTTGAGGCGGTACAAAGTTTGTCGGGTCAGCTAGAATTATATATTCTTCTCCTCTGTATATATTATATTGTATTATATATTATTCTTTGAGTATCTTTATCGCACCCATAATACAGGGAATACATTTGTGAGGTTATAAGAGTAGAAAGCGTCGTTTATTACATATCCCTTTAACACCAAAAGAAAAAAACACAAAATTTTCGAACTTTACAAAAATAACGAAAATTGTTCAAGTGGTAACTTCAACCATACTTATTAAACTTGGAACTTGGCGAAAGTTTCGTAAAAACTGAATGGGTGACTCAACCGAAAGTTACAGTACTTAGAACTTTTGGGAAGTTTAACTTAATATTATAAGTTATAACCATTATAAGTTTTATATCGTTATATGCATCCCAAAGTTGTCGTTACGAAGATTAAAATTTATTTCGGAGCTTCTGGTTGGATTATTATTTATTATTTGCTATAATATTATAGAATGTAGCAGATTTACAAGGTTAAGGATCATGTTAGATGGGCGAGAGCTAGTGTCTAAATTCATTACATATCACATAGTGTTCAACCGAGTCGATACCGATAATTAATGACGGCGACGAAGCAGCTTACATACATTTACTATAGCAGCTTGTCCACCGCACGCCCGTCACCCGAGCATCATCATCCCGGCCGCCGATATTCCGAGTTTTTGTCGGGCTGATGTGCCGGCAATATAGAACACGTTGGAACTTGTCTATACACTGCAGTCACACGCCGATATCGATCGAACAAAATAAACCCCCGATAACGGTCGTGGTAGACAAATTATCGCCGTCACGATATATTAAAATCGGCCCCAAAATAATCTCGTTCTCGGTACCGGCTCGGTGACGGTGCAGTGGACAAGCGACCGTACACTGTATGCTCGTTTACTACTCCAATATTATACTAAAATACAATAATCCCTTTTTAGTTATTGGACTTGCAAAATCCTCAACTCATTCTCTTGGTGGAAAATACTTTATATCTTTGCCAATTGTCAAAAAGTCCTATGCCTAATACACGTAGGACATAAAAAGGTTGCAGTCAACTTATCATAACCTTTAACGTCGAGCGACAAACGTTATATTGTATGCTCCACTAGTTTTATATTTCATCCGAGCTTCAATACAAATTACGGAGGACACAACTGGAATACGAAAAGGATTAATGTAGACGAAAAATATAAAGAAACATTTTCTTTTGGAATTACACAGGGAATTTCATCTCGCGAGAAATACGCGACCGATGTCTCTAGTCCCCAAGTAAGTTGTAGCGCGGGCTATGAACGACAGGCGATAATTGTTACATCTTACTAGAGAATCATTATAAAAATAAAAACGCAAATGCTAAAATATAGATTACGTTACTCCCACAATTTAGACGAATCCAACGACACCATTAATTTAAAATCATTCAAGGCTACAGTGACAGTAGATTTAACATGTCAAATGAGACTTATGTTACTTAGTCTTGTAAAAATTTAAAAAATACGAGTATCTGTGCTTAATTAAGGTGATAGAACTCGCAAAATTATTACAGCGGCATCCCAAGGAAACATTTTGTGCGTAATAACAATGGTGTATGGCTCAATTTTTCTCGTTTTGAGAATTTATGCCAATATAAGGCCTTTTTGATGTTCCCTTAAGAGTATAAACACTATAAACACATCTGTAATGAACATTTATTGCATTTACAACCACACCTAAATGATAGAAGTAGAAAACAGATTATACTGCGGCATTATCAAATAAAATTACCATGGATATTCGCAGACTGAGACTCACTCGCTAATGATATATACAGGAAACAAGTGACTTACAAGATAAAGAAAGAATATAGTTTGATATAAACGTTTTATGCCCTCGTCAATTTATGACATGTTTTTATAATGAGATTACATAAAACTTGATACGAAATTTGGCATATGATAAACTCGTAAAAAGATGTACGCTTCAATTGAAATTTTACTTTCTTTTGCTTTGTATTTACCGTGGAGTTTTGATCACGGGAAGTTGCGAAGAGGAAATAAAAATACCTATCCCCGCTTTTACGATGGCAATACCAGTCATGCGTGTTTTATTGGGTTCATTGTGTTTTTTTTTTGGAAAAATATTGTGAAGAAATTGTTTAGTTAATATCTGATGTTCATAATATACTTTATATAAACTTTAACATTATAATAATTTTAACTTAATTAAAAAACAAAATAAAAATATGTACAGTTGTCTAAAAATAACTAAAATTATAAATAAATACATGAGCCACATCGCAGCCCCGCGGTATTGTACTCAAGACACTAGCAGCATTACCTCGTATTGCCAAACTTATTTGTTGACCGTGTCACTTGGGTCACCAGAGGTCTCAATCAAAGACAATCCTTACTAATATTTTCTTCACGCCTAAACCACTGAACCGATTTTAATGAAATTTTGTACAAAGATAGTCTAAAACCCGAAAAGGACATAGAATAGTTTTTATCCCGGAAATCCCACGAGAACTAGGGATAGCTATCTAAGATCGATTAATCAGAGAATCGATCTTTTGGACCAATAAGGCGATTATTTTAATCGATATTAGTAAGGATTGAATCGTAAACTATGCATTTGATCAAGTGATGATCTTTAGCAAAGTTGTTGTCCATGAGCCCACGAAGGTTTCAGAGTTGATATGACCAATTTTCGCCACATGGCGCCACTGTCATTCCAATAAAGGTGCGAATTTTCAGTTTTATGTCTGTTAGTATGTTATATTATTTTCTTTTAAACGCGGGCGAAACCGCGGGCAAAAACAGGTTCTTTATAAAAATGCTTCGCTTCTGGTCCATACGGTCCATTGTCTTAACTGCGAGGAGCACAAACATGTAATTTTGTGAAATAGCAGCATATTTGCGCCGCTTCTCAGCCTCCTTCCTTATTCAGCTGATGTTAATGATAATGGAAACATATAAAATAATATGTACGAAAGTATTATATATCAAGCAGTACAGCCACAGTATTTACGCTACCGTATTCTTGTTTAAAAGACCCGACAAAATAGAGGTATATACTTTCACACTTAATCCTCTAGCGTAGCAACGTTTTAGTGCTTGTCATGAGGAATAAGTTAAAATGCCTCGTTCAAGGGTTTACCTTCCCACACCCTTCAAATTAAAATGCGTCATGCTAACACTGTTTTTTCAAATATAGGAGTAGCACATTAGCATGCAGTGTACTGGATGGTAAGTGGTTACTACCGCCTATTTACATCTGTAATCAACTCCAGATGTAGTTAACTTTCTACCTGATATTAGCCCTGAGGACTTAGCTGAAACGCCTCGGAAAAGTGTGTTTCCCTTACCACGCTCTACAAATCAGAACACAGCAGCGTTTAAAATTGCTGTTATTAAGCAGAAATATATAGCAGTGGCGTCTCCGTAGGCGAACAATACAGGTTCTACCACCTTTAAAATCAATTTCCATATTAAACCGTTTGTTTAGAAGTTAAAAATACAAGCGCAATTGCTTATTTCAAAGTACAGTATCGGTTTAGTGCGCGTATTTCAGTGGCAGGGGATTGTTTTGATACGAGGTACGTGGAAAGTCATAAGGCGGGCGCAGTGGCCGGAAAATATCAATCGATTTGTGCGTTTGTGGTCACAGAGTAACCGAATCGGTATGTATGGGACAGAATTATTTATCCCAAAGAACTAAATAAATACATACTTGACTTTTTTGTCCCCTACACTATTGTCTTACTGCTATTGCAGTAATAACTGAGTGTATAAAAGTTGAAGGTGGTAGAACGCTTTGTGGCTCGACTCCGAAGGCACCACCGGCACATCTATTTCTGCATTGTGCTAATAATCAGTGTTAAGCGCTGGACAATATATACATAATACATTTCCAATTCACTACTAAGTGATAATTAAGTTCTGAAGGTATAGTAGTCGTAAATAAATTAATTTATTGAAGTTTAAAACTAAAAGTTTAAACTGTTAAACTAATATTGAAATCAAAACACAACCTTATGGACTCGTTTTTTTTTAATCTATATACGGATGTCTACGAATTGTATAGCTGATTTTCTTACTCTGTGACCCTCAACACAACCTACGGATAACACATTTGCGAAATCAACGAGCCATGCGGTACACGGTTTCAGATAAAAGATATTATGTTTTCTATCATCCTCTGTAGTTTACTGTTTGAGCTTAGATTTAACCACAATACAGTGTTACGAGGGTGCGGTTATAGAGATTCAGAATTTGCTTGCAGTTTTTATGTACTTCTTTACAATATAAACATAAAGTTTATTTTTCCTTTTAATTAGATGTGTTTTTTGTATTAGCTTACGCAGTATTAGCACACCAAGGCCGGCCCTTTGAAATGGCAAATGAATCGCAAGTAAAATATTTTATTTGTCAAATTTCGGGCGATGGCTAGAAATAATATTTCAATGACTTATTTTTATGATTCGCTTGCACATTTCCACGCTTAGTACATAAACGGTAAGTAGACGCTATAAAAATAATTCTATATTTCTTTATAACAATGAACACATTACTACGAGTACATAAAATATTCATGTGATATTACAACTGTCTAACACAGGTTCTATATAAATTGAATACTCAATATCACTAGACAGAAAGGAAAATATTTCTTTACTCGCGTCGAAACCTCCGTGTATTCGTAATTATCATAGTAATATGAACCTCAGTAAAAACGAAGGCTTTGTCCAATATTCAACGTCGAAAAGGGTGCGGTAAGAGCTCTTCGATTTTTTCCTATTTCTGCTGTTAAAGGATATGGCTAGAGATGTCCAAAGATAATGTGATATCGATAATTATTATTTTTAAACGACTTCATTTATTTTGTTATGTTTCTTTATTTGTATCAATATTAACGTAATATTTTTGTATTGCTTCCCTATGCAAAATACACCAAAGCGAATACACATACTTGGTTATATATTGAACCGAGAATAGTTTATATGGAGAAACGGTATGTAAAGTCCAAAGACTTAAATATATAATAGAAGTTAGCCTGATCTGATAACTGATAAAACCTTGAGTCCCGTTAATAGGCAACTGGTACGGTGAATTCCATGCAGATGAATACAAACTAAAATCAAATCTTGAATGTTAATGTGAAAAATATCGATAAATTTCGTTTCAATCACTAGTAGCATAATTGTCTTGTCGTTGGCATTAAGATCGTCTGGAGGCGTATCGAGTGAAATTTATCAGCCGTGAGGAAAACAGCCGGCCTGGGGTTCCGTCAGTTAGCCGCTAATCAATTTGCTGATGTTCAATTTAACGACTCATCTTTATTATGGTTCTTTAGCCCCATGTTGCTCTTTTTCCTCTTAAGACACACTACTATGTTTAATAAATTTTATAAGCATATTGTATGCTTGATGATGCCAATTTTGATCCTTCAAGCGAGCGATCAAGAAATTTTAAAAATTATCGATAAATTCCAAAGTGACATCCCAAACAATTCCGGAGAGTATTAAAATCGTGAAGAATTCATTGCTAACGATTAACCATATTTTTAAAGAAAATAACGGTAAAAATGTACTTTTACCACAGTTTTCTAATGTAATTAATATTTTGTTTAGCATACATCAGTCATATTATTATATGCGAACATAATATAGAACTATGTAGAAAGATAAATTCGTTATTGCTCCATTTCCATAACCTTAAAATAGACATCCTTTATACATCGCATTTTCAAGAAAAAAACCTGAATGAAGAAAACCAGTAGACCGTTAATGGAAATTACATTACCTCGTTCGCGTCAATAGGGGAACGCCAGATATTACCCAGGCGCGTACCCGTAACTTGAAAAATAAGACCCATTTCCACGTATTTCATGTAGAGAAGGATTTAATCTAAAAATAATCCTAAACTCAGATCTTTAAGAAGGAGAAATGGTAGAATACTTTGTGGTTGATTGTGGTGGAATCATCTTTTTTGTGCTGTGTAATGTTGTATTCTGTTACAAGAGCGTAGTAAAGCATGCATACAAGTATTCAAACTATAGTATTACGAAGAGATAAAAATGAAAAGTATATTCCACAAAATATAAAATTCAACTCAAAAACTAAAACTTCATTAGCAAATGAAACATTTTTCCGACTGCCGAATTAACATATTTCGCATATTTTTTAGCATAATTTAGTAGCTTCCACAAGAAGCAACGGTTAACAAAGAAAGTGTTGGAACAAAAGGAATTCATTCGGTTATTTAAGGGTGTGATTTTATTTACGAAGCACCGTTAATAAATAACCTTTACTTCATAATTCCGGACGGTAGTTTTATTTTTTGTCACACAATTAAAAGCAATTTATTAGGCTAATTAGTGCTAGCGATGTGATATTGGACTTTAATAAATATAATTCTCTTAATAAGTAAAAAGTGAAACATCCCCTTGAAATAAAGCCTCATACATTTAAGAACATACTTAAATATTTAATAGTTATATTATTTCTTCTATATTCTATATTATGTTATTTAATATGTTACAAAAATGAAACGTAACTTTTTATTTAAATACACATGAAAACGTTTTAAAGGATCGTTAGGTACATCATAATTTGTCCCTGTATCCCCTGCATGTCGTAAGAGGCGACTAAAAGGGGGCTTCCGGGGTTGCGGGCGGCAAGAGTGGGAGCTCGAACCATCCGGCCAGCGGCCCCGGGAAGGACGGCGGTATGTGTGATCGCATACCGTCGTACACACCAGATGTTGTGGCGTGCGTCAAGCTCACCTGGGTGGAGCCCGACGGGGCAATGCGCTAAGAGGACTCCGGTTGCGTTCCTTTGGAGATCCCGGAGCCCTCTACGCAGCGCAGAGGACGGCCACCGGGGGGAATTTAGTGCGGTAAAAATCCCACATAACCCGGCGTCGCTCCCACGTTGTCGGGTACCTTTTGAAGGTTTCCCCCTCGATAACATACGATAAAAAAAAGTTATGAAAGTGGTAAAATATTTCACAAAAGAAGAAATATGAACCGACATTATCGAAATAAATTTTCTTTTGTAACATTTCATAAAATCATCAAGTTATGTTTGTTCAGGATCGGGCACATAAACGGCTTCAAATTAATTATAATTTCGCCCATAATTTTTTTCAAGTTTACAAAATCGCATAAAATGAACCAATTTTCGGGTATTTGTTCCGGGCCGGTCCAAAACAAATTAGGCAGCTGTAATCAAATTAATTTTTCATTAAATTGAGTTTTTTTTATGAAAGAAAACATTTATTTTGGACCAACTCTTCCAATTAAATTGGATATCCGCAAAGTATGGGTATCTAGTTGTATTTCGCGGAAAATTAATGTTAAATATTAATCTCGTGGAATTTTTAGGTAGCGACGAAGTAGATAAGATTATTAAACCAGTGAATTTATTTTCCGACTGACGGCTCGTTACTTGTACACTGAAACAAAATTAGAAAAGTGATAACTTATAGAATTACACATCAAAATCAAACATACATAGGTACCAACTACATAACATATAATCTACATATATAAGTAAGAATGAATGTTGTATGTACTTTATAGAATCGTAAACTATGCATTTGACCATGTGATGATCTTTAGCATAGTTGTTGTTAATGAACCCACTAAGGTTTCTGAGTTGGTACAACCAATTTTCGGCAGATGGCGCCACTGTCATTCCAATGAAGGTACACATTTTCAGTTATATGTATGTCATGTTATTTTTTAACTCGGGCGAAGCCGCGAGCACTACTAGTCTTATATGTAAAATTCTTGTGTCACAACAATGTTAGTTACCGTACTCCTCCGAAACGGCTTTACCGATTTTCACCAAATTTTATATGCATATTCAGTATTTTTCATACCCCTAAGTGATAAGGGCTGTTCACCCTTAACATTTTTTTATTTATATGGAAACACAATGTTTGCCGGGTCAGCTAGTATAAAATAAAAAAAAAATTTTAACAAAAAAATAAAACCGACTTCTATGTCACTACAAAGTAAAAAATAATTGAAATAAATGTTGGTTTAGTACATATTTCTGATGTCGGCGCTCAATATATTTCGTTTGATAACAGCGTAAACAGCGTGTCCAATATGAGCGCCGACTTCAGAAATATGTACTAAACCAACATTTATTTCAATTATTTTTTACTTTGTAGTGACATAGAAGTCGGTTTTATTTTTTTGTTAAAATTTTTTTTTCACCCTTTTTAGTGATAATATGCTAACGTTTGTATTAATATTATGTAAAATTGTATAAAGGTGATCATGAATAAATGTAAGGTCTGAATTCATACGGATTGGATCCACCCGCTCGCAGGGCGCTGCCGCGCCCTTCTCGCTTAGTTTTATATTGTCTTATATGTTCCAACCTAACCTAACCAATTCAATACGAAACACTATAGGCGAGGCTTTATGAGATACTAATTATTGGCTAGGTTAGGTAGGAACAGATAAGTAAATAAATCAAACTAGGTGGTAAAACTCTGCGAGTGAACCGGTCCAATTTACCTTAATTCAATAGTTAAGAAAAGAAAAAGGAGTTGAAGGTCAAATTTTTCATCATATGTCTCTGTCTAGCAACTTCATTACAACAAATGTATATTCTATATACTTAACATGGGAGGCACATCTGCATCATCAGGATTGAAGAATTGAAGATCATATCTTCCATCATATGTCTCTACTCATGACCTCATCATATATTCGTAAGCTCCAAATGCCTAACTTGTATGATTGAGGCAGGAGGCACTTCTGCATTATCAGAGTTGAAGAGTAGAAGGTCAAATTTTTCATCATATATCTCTACCTATCAACCTTATTGAATATTCATAAGCATCAAATGGCTAACTTGTATGGTTGAGGCAGGAGGCACCTCTGCATTATCAGAGTTGAAGAGTAGAAGGTCAAATTTTCCATCATATATCTCAACTTATCGATTTTATTAAATATCCATAAGTTCCAAATGCCTAACTTGTATGGTTGAGGCAGGAGGCACTTCTGCATTACCAGGGTTGAAGAGTTGAAGGTCAAATTTTCCATCATATCATGTTAACCTAGATACTCAATGTTCATTTTAAGTTTCATGAGAATTGAGTGGGCAGAAGGTAAGTTGTCATAAAATATGTAAAAAGCAGGGGTAGTGATGATGAGTTCCACCCCATAACTTAAATTCTAATCATCAGAGCATACTAATGTTAAGGTAGGAAAGTACCGCAACAAAACTCCCTTTCATATGAAAAAAAGAAAATTAAAATTGGTTAAGAAATACTCGACTTATTCAAGTTTATATGAAATCGGGTTTTTCCAATTTTCCGGGAAAACTGGCGGAAATTTTCAAATTTCCTCGAAATGGGACCCCCTGTGAAACTAGCCACATACAATGGTGTATGAATCATGTCGATCGGTCGCGGCATCGCGAAAAAATCGCCGAACAAACATAAAAAAAAAAAAAAAAAAAAATATATACGGTCGAATTGAGAAACCTCCTCCTTTTTTGAAGTCGGTTAAAAATGTGTAAAAGAGTTGATGAGCTTGTGTTATTGGAAAAATAAATTAAATTACTTAAATTGTATCAGAAATCAGTTCTCAGACAATCAAACAAAACAATACATAAACTTTTTTAAAAGGATTGAAGAAACAAAAGACCACGCAATCTATGTGATGGTAAGTGTCAATCAAGGAAATCTGTAACCAACATCTTTTAAAAAAGATTTCTACTTAAAGCCGACCACACATGGCGCGGCACTTCTGAGGACTGTAAGTCAGCCAGCGACCACACTCTTCCAACGAAGCGAAAAGCGTTCTGACACAATCCGCTAGGGGCTCTGATTGGAAATTGTATGGGCAAATACGTAAACAAATACCAAAACAGTCATATTTGTCAAAACGTAAAAACTCATGGTAAGGGTACTGTTGAAACATTCTCTACCACTTCTACTAACGTCTCCCACCTTTTCAAATAACATGTATATTTACTATGCATATGCCCTACATTCTTCAATGTTATGCAACATGCAACCCACAAGAGGTAGCGTAGCGTCTAAAAGTGTTCATCCCTCGAGGGCTGTAAATATTTCCTCATGTACGAGAAAATGTAATCGGATTTTCTTAGATACCCGATACTTTACAAACTAAACAGAGCAAAGATTAGAGCATGAAATATATTATTAAGCAAGTGTAATTGGATGGAGTCTTAGTTTATAATTAAAGTTTTTTACTGTAAGATAAAATTAAAATAGTTTAGCTAAGACATAATTTTACTCTTTTTGACTGATTTCGGAAAAGTAAGTTTTATTCGGCTATATTTTGTACTTTAAAACTCAACCTTTAAAACAGAGATAGTATCATCATCTTCCTCTGCCCTTCATTATTTTCCTTTTTCCCCGACTCTTCCCTAATAGATGGATGTTCATGAAACTTGGTGAATTTGGCATGTCTGTTAAGTGCCATTCGTCATACAAAAATCGGCGAATATATGAGTGAGCGACTTCTATTGTGGTATGCGGTGAGACTGGCCGATGGTCGATGGTTACTGGTAGATTGATTGCGACACCGACCTGGCTTGATTCGGTGTTCCATGCGTGATTCATGCGGAGATTTATTTATTTATTTATTTTATTGATCTAATTAGAACAGCCGAGGCCACTTACACTAACTAGACAGATCTAACATACAGACAACTCACAGAACTCCAAGCATACAGACATGATCAGCTTCCAGTCATCAGCAAGCACATCACAGTTCGGATAATGATCCATGAGCGCGTTCAATGTCGCAAGTGTGCGCGGAACAGGTGATTTAGCATACTCATGGTATGTGATGTTGTCTCGAATTTACAATATTCGATTAGCCAAAACCATTGATTTTCCAATAATTTTGTTAGTACAAACGAATATATTATTTCCACATAAAATACTCGTAATAAAAGCAAAATGCGTTTCCGTACATTGTATTTAATCCTACCGTTAAATACTAACAAAGCAAACTAAGTAATTACTAACATGCTAAGTAATTAGAGTAATAAAGACATCAAAGTCTTTTTAGAAAATTTCAATATAACCTCAATAAAGAAAGGTTAAAAGGTAAACGAGTTATTCCATTTCTTTCTTTTGGAGACTAAAGAACTAAATGTAGCGGAAGTTGGGAAGAATGACTCGTTATTTTCTTACAATCCGCGGAACAGGTGACCTCAATGTAATGAAAGCGACTGCTTTGAGGTATATTATTATGTTAAGTGCGATCCATTAGCTCTGTGGCGCTGGAGTATCAATAGTTATATGTGATGGATGCTTGTAACAAGCTTTTATTTAACTTAAAGTGTTCGTATGCAAGTAACATATTTTTCCGAATCTTGCAAACCATTTTGCAACCACTTCGTGATATCCAATTTCGCCAAACCTTCACACGTACCTATGTGTGAATCGTATGATAATACATACATTATTATTATGATATGGAACTAATGTCTTGATAGAGCCGAAATTTAAATAATTTATTGTAGCGGAATAATTACAAAAAATTCTCGAGTATAACTTGCCCAAAATTATATACACAAAAAAATAAATTTCTAGAGGTGATCATGATCCAAAAAAGATACTATAATGAATAGGACTAAAAAAAATTCTATTGACATTGGAGAAAAATGGGTTTGCCATTTAACATAAAACCATTTCAACCTATCACAACTCCATTATGTCTCGAATAGGAAGCTTTTCCAGTAAGAATTCTCCATAATTCCATAAACCCACACGGGGTTGACACATCTGTAATGTATGGGGTGTTCCTCTCTATTCCACCCGGGAATAATGCGCGCATACGGGAATGAGACGTGTAAATTGCGATGAACTGTTGTGGCTTTAAACGTAATATCTTTAATGACACTTGCAAAGTGCCTTTTTTAGTATCTTCGAAATATATATAACTCAAAGGTGACTGACTGGCATAGTGATCTATCAACGCACAGCCCAAACCACTGGACGGATCGGGCTGAAATTAGGCATGCAGGTCGATGTTATGACGTAGGCATCCGCTAAGAAAGGATTTTGATCAATTCTACCCCCAAGGGGATAACATAGGGGATGAAAGATTGTATAAATCTTCTTAGTTAATAATATTACTTCGTAAGGCTTTCGTTTTTTTTATAATATGGGAGTAGCAGATGAGCATGGAGTCCACCTGATGGTAAGTGGATACAGACGTAAATGGACATCTGTAATCAACCCAAGATAGGATTGGATATTCCTACCTAAAGTCAGCCACAGATGCGCTGCTACCCCTGAGCACTAAGCTGGAACGCCTTGGAAAAGTATGTCTCCCTTACCACACCCTTCAAACCAGAACAAAGCAGCGCTTACACTGCTGTTATAAGGCAGAAATAGGTGTGGCGGTGGTGCCGCCGGAGTCCAACCACAAACGATTCTACCACCTTAATATTCGTTATTTATAATATAAGAGTAGCAGACGAGCATGCAGTCCACCTGATGGTAAGTGGCTACTACCGCCCAGGGACATCTGTGATCAACCAAGATAAGGTAAGATTCCCTTTTTTTTTTGTTAACGAGGGGGAAACCTTCAGAAGGTACCCGGTGCCGTGGGAGCGACGCCGGGTTATGTGGGACTCTTACCGCACTAAAACCCCCCCGGTGGCCGTCCTCGGCGCTGCGGAGAGGACTCCGGGATCTCCAACGGAACGCAATCGGAGTCCTCTTAGCGCTGTGCCCCGTCGGGCTCCGCCCAGGTGAGCTTGATGCTCACCACACCGTTTGGTGAGCACGACGGTATGCGACCACACATACCGCCGTCTTTCCCGGGGTCGCTGGCCGGGCGGTTTGAGCTCCCACTCTTGCCGTCCGCAACCCCGGAAGCCCCCTTTTAATCGCCTCTTACGACAGGCAGAGGATACCGTAGCCCTATTCTGGTCCCGGAACTACAGGGATAAAGGTAAGATTCCTACCTGAGGTCTAAGTTAGAATGCCTCGGAAAAGCATGTCTCCCTTACCACATCCTTCAACCTAGAACCCAGCAGGGTTTAACCCTTAATCGGCCATGGCTTCAAACAAGTTGATTTTAATTAATGACGTTTAGAAAGAAGTATTGCTAGAAAAAAACTAAATGAACTACCCATCTTAATATACGTTCGATTTATTTTATTATATCTGTAGAAATAAAAAAAGAAAAATAAGTTTGTGGGCAACTTTGAGGTGGGAAAAAATAGTCCTATGGCTTATTAAGGGTTAATACAGCAGTATTAACCCTCTATAACTATAGTAACTGCTGTTACTAGGCAGAAATATATGTAGATAAACCACAGAGTTCTACCACCATTAAGACCGTAGTTGCTGCAAGTTTTAGTTTAGTTTTATAATTAAACAAATACTTTCTATCTCTAATTAGAACCATATTAAAATTTCCCGCTACACATTGGGTAGGTTATTGCTTTGAAATATAGGCGTTTTCCGACAGATTTGGGGATAGGTCGGGAGACCTAAATTTTGTGAATTTATCGTGAAACGGGAGGGTTTGCTACGCTCAATGCCCTATTAATGACAGCCCTCACTGTTTGCTAATTCTACGAAATGATTTAAATATTTCGTTTTGTTATACAATTTAATTATAACTAAGTTATTCACCCGAAAATATAATTAGGAGTTCTTTTCGGAATAATTTTTATGGTTTTTCATGGTACTGGAGTAATAAAGTTCAGTTTTAATTTGGAAGGCCTCGTTAAAGTCCGCACACACCTATTTCTACGACTTTATACTCAGGAGTAGTGACGCATTTGTGCTCAACTTTGGGACACACCTCCTATCTATAAGTTAAAACATACAATAATAATAATAAAAAAAAAAAAACAAAAAAGAACAAAAAGAAGAAACGGTTATGCAAAAGATGGTAACTGGACACTACCACCAATATATGTTTCAACAACCCATTGAAACTAATATCTTACCTTAAACGGCCACAAATGTATTGTAGCTTAGGACTAAATTAGAACGTATGTAATATAAAGTAAATATTTCAATATGTTCGTAGCTATAAGTTGCAGTAGTACAAAGACATTAAATTCTTCAACTATGTTTAAATCAGCAACTATGTCCACTGTGTCATTCTTCTTAACATTAACGAGTTATTATAAAATAAAAATGCCACTGCTGTTAAACATTTCAAAATAATCATTATGGACGTTATACATTATACACGTTAGCATAACAGGATTTTATTACAAATCCCATCAAGGTATAAAAACAACGCAGGTATTTATAAACGCTGTAAGTTACAATTGTAAAACTAAAAAGCTCTACTTCACATTTATCTCCAATATTTTTTATAATACTGATTTAAACAACAACTGAAAAGATAGATCTAGCTGCACCAGCCTCTTATCTACAGCTTATTCGTAGCAATTCGTAGCATACATTGAATAGGAACGTGGTTACGGAGCCTCTGAGATTTTTCTATTGAAGAGGCAGTATGCCGCCGGCTGTCGAGCGGTGCAGACGTCTCTAGTACGGCTGGTCTGCGCTAAAACTTTCGCGTACGTTCTATTTTATAAGTGCGCGTGTTTGTTTCTTTAGTGGTTGGCTGTGGATGTGAGTTGCGATGTCGGTACCGAGTTCTGATTAATTGGTAAGTACCTACTTTGATTTTTTAAATTATATATTTGAAATACCTTATATTGCCTGGTATGTTTTTTTATAGGATCGTACGAATTTAGTATATTCTCTTTACTTCTAGAATTTTTTACATGAATTTGGTGAGTACATAAATACACAAAAGTGACATCTCAGTTTAGGGTGCAAGTTAAATTTATGAAAGCCCCGTTAAATGAGCTTTTAATTTTTAAATAAATTAAAATGGGAAAAAAAATAAAAGATGTTAAGAAAGACGAAAACTCAAATACACATACCCATAGATATCTAAATTCAATTTGGAATTGAAACCAAAAATCTTCGTGTGTGAAATCAGAACGGGACGCTAAACGCCTTGTGTAAAATTCGTGTCAGATTTTGAGGTTCATTTTTTGTTTCTATTTGCATTAATTAAAAAGTTTATTAGTTTAACCCTCTCTTAGAATGAAAGTAAGGCCTAGGTCACCCTGGAGAAATGTGCGCTAGCAAATTTTGCACCATACGAATGTAGACTCTTTTTTTAACAACCTTCAATAGGTACCTGGCGCCGTGGGAGCGACACCTAGTTTTATGGAATTTTTACTCCCAAACGCCAAGGTAGCCGACCACAGCACTACGTGGAGGACTCCGGGATCTACGAAGGTAGACCCTAATGGTGACTAATGTGGTAGTAATAAAATCAACCTTATACAATTTTCGTCAACTATATTTCGAAATTTGGCAAATATTTACCACAAAATTTGCCCAATTTTGAACGTAGATAGGCAAAATTGTTAACCATTGTTATTACTGACAGACGTTCCTGCATAAATAGAGCGAGAGGTAATTAATTTCTATGAAATTTGAGCGACCTATCGGAGCTCGCGTTTATCAACGCATTCCCATGACATAACGAGCCAATATTGATACAGACAACCTTTTAACGGAAATTATGATAAAATTAAAGTTGCATTAAAATCTAAATTCGATAGATAATTTTATTTTCAAAGTTTATCATTATGTACGGTCTTTTATTACTAATGCAGGAATTGGAATTGAGATGGGGATTTTCGAGGAAACATTGAATATTGTTGCTAAATATTATGTATCTTCAAGAGCGAATCCTATGAAATCATACTAAATAAAAATCACGTCACAATTTATCTGTTTGTCGTATTGCGTCCGACTACAATTGTGATATTACTGGCATCTCTTCCCGTGGACGTCAGACTGAGTGATTAAATGTAGAAGATAGTGAGGGTCTCCGTATGAAGTTATTCATCTACTTCAGCCACCAATTGAACGTGCTATTCATGTGTCATCAGAGCTCATTTCTGAATATTACTCTCATTTTGAACCCTGACATGCTACTTTTAACATCGGTGATCGACGATTTAGATGTTTTTCGGAAGCTAGGTGCAGAGATGCCGGAATTCTCCAACAGTTCCATTGAGGACGGCGCCCAGGGGGCTTTAAGGGCGGTAAAAATCTCACATAACCCGGCGTCGCTTCTACGTCGTCGGGTACCTTTTGAAGGCTCCCTTCGTAAAAAAAGGTGCAGTGATTAAACGCTACATCCTAGACAGATTTGAGTGCCCGTCGCTGCTTCTTTTGGACACTTGAAGCAGTAACCAAACGCGAAAATGCGGTGCAGCACTAATACAGGCGCGAAAACGCTCGTTTGATACCGCCATTAAACGCAGCAAGTCAAAATGTGATGCTGCAATCTCCAAAACGCAAATCACCTATTCTGAAAGTAGCTAAGCCCGTAAATGAAACTAATGTCCAGTAACCTTTTAGAGCACAGAGTATTTACGTTTATGCTGATTAGGATACCTACAAAATGATTTATGTCCACATGAACCAATATACTAAGTAACATCAGCCATCAACTCTGTAATTGATTAATTGATGACGTCGACATGCTTTTAGCGGATAAAACAAGCAATGATTGACGATTCCAACGCAAAATAGAAACCGAATGATTGTATGGACTCCATATTTTATTTATACAACGATAAAGAAGCTTAAATCACTAGCGGACTAAAGGGAGGGGGGGGGTAGAGGGATGGTGCGGGACCTCCGATCCTGGGGGCTCTAAACACAGTTGCTCCGAACTAAAAAGCAGTGTAATATGTAATGAGCTAAAAAGTTCTTTAGGACCAAACTGGACATAGGTATATATCAGCATAAAAAAGGTCGCCCGAATGAAACCACCACTGAAATACTGGGGGCCTCCATTTCTCCTCTTGCCTCATTCAACATTTCGGCCGCGAGCCTCCGAAGACCTTAGGCTTGAAGTCATGATGGAAACATTAGTGAGGTTTTTCATACAAAATATAACGTCACTAATATGCCTGTGTGTACTTAAACTCTTAAAAGAATTTGGGCATTTCACTTCTGTTTCACGTAGCTGTTTCTGCTTACTAGTGAAGGTTGGCGCTACTGTATTCTGTCTTGAAGGGTGTGGCAAGATGATTGAAGGCGCCCCTCAATGGTGTTTACATATTTTAATGACCTTCTGAAAGGAATATTCCTCTTATTGGCGTTAACTAGAGATGTACACGGGCGAAAAGTAAAGCAAGTGTACATAATATAAAGCGGAAGGGGCGGTCTGCCCCGGGCCCCTGTCCTGGGGGCCCCAAGCACAGTAGCTAAAAAAAGGTCGTTAGAACCAAACAATCTGTGAAATATATATAAAAAATATGTAATGTGTATAAATCAGCGAAAAAAAGATTTTAATTTTGTAAAATTAAACCTAAACAACTTTTTAAACTGGGGGCCTCACTTAATATTTCAGCCCCGAGACCCCGACAATATTAGTCCGCCACTAAGGATCTCTTACGATCCTTATTATGTTACACAATTGAAATTTACAGATCTATACTACAATTTCTTGTATGATGGATGCCATGGTATGTCGATGGACATCATGGACAATACAATGAATAACACAATTATCCACAATGGTGGATCATTAACATAATTATAACGTGGTTACATAGTTCTCTGCATGGCCTTGTACATTTGTTCGACTTGAGAACTCCTGTTCTGTATGAAGTTAGTTGCAGATGCCTATGGGCAGCACTACCTTACCTACAATCAGGTGGGTAGCATGCTCATTTGCTTCTATATTTCTACCTTATAGAAACACCCACAGAAAGATTAAGTTCAGTATTATCATAACTTCATTCTAATGCGCTTTGAGCAATGTTTGCTTAGAACTCTCGTGACATATCTCTAATTAAACAACTCGACAAGCAATCTCGACTCCGCAGATTGCATCGTCTTTTGGAATTAGTACCTCTGTTTGTTCTGGAAAATTAGTTCCAGGTTGTACTTGTTCATATGTATTAGAAGTTCGATTTAAAATATTTTGTTTACTCGAAAGTAAGAAAACTTTTCGGAATACGATTTCGTAAATTAAGATTTAAGTTCGTTTCGAACTAGGGGAGCTGCTAACCGGCAACCCTTGACTTTTACCAGCAGTGTTAAGCGCTGCTGTGTTCTTGTTTGAAGAACGTCAAATGAAGCATTTATCTAAGGCATTTAAGCTTAGTCTTCAGGGTAACAAAGTATCTTTGAGGGTGGTAAAACCTTCTGTGGTTCGACTTCGGCGGCAGCGCCACACCTATTTCTGCCTCATAACAGCAGTGTCTCATCCTATTTGGGGTTGAATGTTCGGCAATAGCCACTTACCATCAGGTAGACTGCACTCTCGACTATAAAAAAAATCTTCTTCCGATATAAAGTAGTACTCCAATCCAATCATTACGTGTTTATAATCCAATTTGTCACTTTATAACGACAAAGAAAAAATTCAAAATAATATTTTAAATAAACCCGTTAAGGAAAAATGCTAATGATTAATTAATTTAACAAAAACTGACCATGCCGTGTACTTAATATTTTATGTCACCCCAATTAAGGGACCCTGTTATCTGGGTTAGCTAAACAGCTTTTATCTGGAGAGCAGCCATAAAATTCCAGCCGTCAGTTAGGACTGAAGTGAAAGTAATAAAATTTTATCACTTTTAGTTCCAAGGTCAGCAAGAAATTTGTCGAAAGGGGTATGTTCGTATTATATTAAGCGGGCATCAAACTTTGAGTCGGCCCATAAATATAAAATAGATGACAAACTGACGAGCTGCGTGCAGTGGTCACAGTCCCGATAACAACGCAGAGGTTCGATTCTCGGCGAAGCAAAGATTAAGAAATTAGATTTTTTTACTGTTTCGGCATAAAATCCGTCAAGCTGTTTTAGCTGTAAGGGATGCCGAAAAATAATATATACATACAAACCCTAATATGTACGTACACTCGAAAAACCTGTCCCTTCGCTGTCGGGTAAAATCAGCATTTTCTTTAGTCTAATTAATAGCCTGCCGATATAAGCTATCTACTTTTGCTGAAATACAAATGTTGCTTCTTGGTTCGTAAGGACGGTTGCCTGTTACCAACAGGCTGTCCTCATATATGTCTATGTAAGGTCACATAATTACCTCACACATAATAACATTTTATTTGAGGTAGATTCAGTCTAAGCTTTTAACTTTTCTGCTAAGTATGAGTAAAAGTAGAACACATTGTTTGATTTCGTTGCTCTTACCAATACTCAACAAATAAAACACCGCCGCTTATAGGTAGGTATTTATTGATCTGTTACTTAAAACGCCCAGTGGAGCGAACGAAATGTACATGAACGTCTATGTTTGTGATTTGCGCAAAAACGAAATAATTTTCCTTAAATATTTCATGGTAACACAATGAGATGTATTGTAAAACGTTGAATATAGGTCGTGGCTTGGCTAGTCTCCTTTTAAAGTAAGAGGTGCTGATCATAGTCCACCGTTCTGCTTAACTGTGAGTTTGTGGACTTTACAGGACTATAAGAACTTTTTTAAACAATCTCTCAGGCTAGTAGTTAAGTTTCTTCTCAATGGTTTCCTTCATCTTTATAGCAAGTGATAATTAAATTCTAATACGTACATTAAAAAATCAGTTGTCCGTGCCTGGAATTTGAAGCTCGGACCGCTGACTTAGAAAGCGTGTTTATCACTAGGCTATCACTCACACACGTCTGTGCTACAGACTTTTATAATAACTAAATAAGTCACTCATAATATAATTATATAATAATATAATGTAGATACTAAAACTTAGTAATAACGGTTAGTTACTTGGACGCAGATTTTATAACAACAAGATTGGATTAGGTAATAACACACAAGATTGTATTAGGTTCTCGGTAATTGGTAAATCTAAGGACCACCCTCGAGAATTAAGTTCTAACATATAATATATCTGCATTATAGTTCAAAACAGAAAATAGCAGTCTTACATCGTTGTCTAAGGCTAAAGTATCTTATAACATCTTTCAAATATAGCAGAATCGGCTGTGATTAGTCTGTGAGAGATCACCGACGCTGCATTCAGTCTATCTTATAATACCAGTAATAATCGCCGCTATGTTCTGTCTTGAAAGGACATTTATACAAGGAGCTTCAACTCAAGAAGATTAAAACAACCTCAAAGAGCAACCGTATTCTATCTGTTTATAGGATTAGGAAAGAGTTATCCTCTGTAATATAATATTAGACAAATGTGTACAGGCGATAATACTTATCGTCAGGTATCGTAGCATACGCCTTTACTACTTCAAATTCATAAAAGTATAGTCCGCGCCAAACTACTAGTCCGCTTTGAAGTTGTAGCGAGCAAGTGTACTCATACAATTTGCAATGGCGACGCGATTCATTTCGATATTTAAAACGGACTAGCAGTTTTACGCGGACTATACCATAAAACTTCATAATCATTAAAGACAATTAAACTACAAATATACTAATTTTGAGAACCCTACAATATATCCAATGTTTTGGGTATACTCTAAACCAAGAACGCTTTTTTATAAATAAGGGGGTAGCAGTGCATACAGTCCACCGGATAGTAAGTGGCTACTGCCGCCTTTGGACATCACTAATCAACCTCAGATAGGATTAGATATTACCACCTGAGGTCGACCACAGATGTGCCGCTATGCCTGAGGACTGAGCTGGAACGCTTCGAAAAAGTATGTCTCCCTTACCGCACCCGTCAAACCAGAACACAACAGCGCTTATCACTGCATATATTAGGCAGAAAAAGGTGTAGCTGTGGTGCCGCCGGAGTCGAACCACAAAGGGTTCTACCATCTTCAAATTTAATTTCGAGAACCCTACAATACATCCAACGCCTCATGTATACTCTAAAACCAAGAACTAACACTAACAAGCGTTAGTTCAGTCATAAATTCACGTGACATAGCGAATTCGTGATTAATGTACCACATTTATGTTGCCCTACGTTTCATTGTTCCTAGCATTACGTTAAAAGCACCCATTTATTATGTACTAACACTTGACTCTTTGGCTCGAGATTGGGGCTCATGTCTTGTCATATATCAACGGAGGTGTCGAATGTCAAATGGTATTGAATTCGGATTGATAATGATTGGTAGACTTCAAATAAATGTGGAAAAATCATGGTTGAAACCAGTCATCATTAATTTTTAATGCTACGTGAAGCTTATCACGAATTTGCGAGGAATATGGTTTAATATAGTGATCATTAATTTTAAATACGCAAATAATAGGTTTTATTGTGTAACGGCTGTTATTATTAAAATCAGACAAATATTTTGAATACCAAAGATCTAAATTTGTCAAATTTCTTTCTTTTTTAAGCAAGAAATGGATCGATTGATTATTAACAATGACCGTAGATAGTTACAGATTTAAAGTTAAGCGATGTCGAGCGTGGTTTACAGATGGATGGGAGATAACTAGTGGCAAAATGTTAGATGAACGAAGTAGTCCTCCTAGATAAATTAAATAGTCTACCTTATTTTGAAATTATGTTGAAGTGCTTATAGAATTTCTTGACCACTTACAAAGAAATTGCCGTTTTCCCTTTAAACTTCTACCAACAAAAATATGAAGCCGTCAATCATAGAATTTAGAGTTTGCGAATGAAACATTCATTTTTAAGCAACTTGTAAATTTCATTCAAACGAACAAACATTGTCTCAACAGAAATATAAATTATTGCTAAAGCACTTCTATTTCTTCGGGGTTAATTAATGAAGCAGTAAAACATTATGAATGAAAGGGGAATCTTGTATAACGTCGTAATTATTGTTTTCTATTCTCTTTGAATGACAATATTGAAGTCACAGACATTTTTCCAAGTCATTGTCCTGGTTTTAAGAGTGTTGCGAAACAAAACCGTAAATTAGATTACAAGGTGGTAAAACCCTCTGTGGTTCGACTCCGGTGACACTACCACTACACCTATTTCTGTCTAATAACAGCAATGTTAAGCGCTGCTGTATTTTGCTTTGGACGGCGTGGTAAGAGAAACAGCCAACCTGATGATAATGGTTTGGTGCTAATCATTTTTACTCTACAAAAAAAATTGAAACCAACCTCCACTGGGCCACAAACTGTTTCTCTTAGTTTCACTTCTTTTACCTTAAACACCTTCAAATCAGAAGACTGTAGTAATTAATATTTAAGATTTTAACATTGTTAAGTACGTTAATTAACAAAGTTATGTTAACTAAGGTAGTACTAAGATTCAACAACTGTAGTACTGAAATCAGTTGGAAAGATTTTTCTTTCCACCGCAAATAAGCACTACAATATTCAGATCTTGCAAATATTCCATTACGTTCTAAACTTAGCTCAAGTAAATTGGAATAATTATGGCATCTCAGTACACAACGTGAAATACGTTCCAAGTTCAACTTGTTCAAATATACCCAGAAATATAGCGAATTGTCAAAAACTTGGATATGTATTTAAAATAACTGTTTCACCGGTGACGAGTGACACATGAGCGATGAATATTATACAAGTAAAAAGTTGTAAAACCCTTGTGGTTTGCCGTGAAAAGCAAAATGTGCACATCTATTTCTTTTCTGCCCTATAACAGCATTAACAGAGTTTGATGTGTTATGTTTGAAGAGGAATCTTGGAAAAGATACAAATACATATTACTGATTTCAACTTAGTTCTCAGGGTAAGCAAAGTATATGTTGCCAACTTCAGGAGTTATTCTAATTATTTTTGGCATTGATTACAGTAGTTGCTCATGAGCAGCGATAATCATTTATCATTAGGCCGACTACATACTTGCTAGCTACTTCTTACATTTTATTATTTCTCTCCTACCGCTTAATCTAACAAGATCCTTAATAATACTAAATATCATCTCTCATAGACACTGCCTCTCGAAAATTTGCAAAATACTTCAAAAGGAATATCACATATGAATTGTTAATGTGTTTTCGTATTAAAGTTTATTTTAAAAGTTGACATAATTTCAGGTTTCAGTCTTTACGAGTGAAGTGTTAGTATATAATAAATGGCTGCTTTTAACATAATGCCGGAACAATAAAACGGAGGGCAACACAGCTACATTAATCACGAATACGCCATGTCACGTGAATTTATGACTGAACCAACAAGGGCTCTGGGTTCAGTGGTGAACCTACAAACGACAAATTAACTGAAGCGAATACTTTATGAACCACTTCAATTAGATTTAAGTACTTAATATTTTTTTTACGTATAGAAATTTGTCATGGATATCTTGCAGTCCCGGGACCGATGAAGTTTTATGCCGGGCTCCTACCGACTTGAACCCTACAATAGTACACTTTATGTCTATTAATCGGGCCACGAGTACGATTCTACATGCCTCCGCGATCTCGCCGTTGCTTGACATCCTTTAAGGGACCGTCTTCTGGGATGGAACAGGAGTTCCCCCATTCCATCATCTTTTAAGAGAAGCTGGTAACACCGGTAGTGCCATCTCGAGGTCTATACGAACACGGCGACGATTTCTCCCCCTCCACGCGCCTCTTTATGGGAGTTGAACAAAAGTATTAAAGATCCTCAGGTGCAAATAAACCTTAGCTCAACCCTATAACGTTAAATAAACTTCCATTTAGTTCAGGCTTATTATAAAGTATACTGATAAAATAAATGCTTTTCATAAAACCCTCAGCGTTGATTACAAGTGGAGTGATGCTGAACGCCTCGAGCTTTACAAATGTAGTGAGTGTAATAAAAGCTTTAAATAATTATATTTAACACGACATCTACAAGTACTAAGTATAAAAATTATTTGTGAAAGTCAAAAACATGCACTCTTAGCAAATTGGATGTGCCTGAAATTAAAAAATACATACCAATTAATTAGGGAAATAAAATTTGATATAGATCGTATAAAAATACATAATATTCACGAAAACTTTGTTGGTAGTATAACCTTTTGTGGTTCGGCTTCGGAGGTACATACCAGCAGAGTTAAGCGCTTCTGTGTTCTGTTTTCTTTGCGAGATAGACTGCATCCATCCGTCCATCCATCCATCAGGCTTTTGAGATCCACTGCTGGACTTAGGCCTCCCCTAATTGGCGCCACTCCTCCCGGTCCCGTGCCCTTTGAAGCCAGCGGTTTTTCGCCGTTTTCTTCAGGTCATCGGTCCACCTAGTCGGGGGGCGGGCTGAGCTTCTTTTGCCTACACGTGGTCGCCACTCGAGGACCTTTCATCCCCATCGGTTATCGGTCCTCCGATCGATGTGGCCGACCCATTGCCACTTAAGCCTGCTACTTTTGAGAGCTATGTCGTTAAGCTTGGTTCGTCTACGTATTTCATAATTTCCAATTATGTCTCGAAATACCAAGCATAGCTCTCTCCATAGCCCGCTGAGCGACTCTGAGCTTTCGGATGAGGCCTACAGTAAAGGACCACGTTTCGGCACCGTAGGTCACACATTGCTCGAATAGTTTCGATTCAGGCACTGAGGAAGGAGGACTGCATGCTGTAAAAAAAAACTACTGATCAGTCATTCTCGTGTAAATTATGCTTCAATGTTCCGGCAAGCCTTATAGCCACATATTTGCTTTTCATTTTTGTATGTATGAACTTTCAAGGGAGTGTATTTATGAACGAACTACGAGTATGACACGAACGTTACGCCTTCATATAAAGTTCGTCGAAATGGTATTTAGAAACCCAGTTAACATAAAATTTAATGTCGACGATAATGAGAACGACCTGTCATTATGACAACTACTATAACAAGTATTATAATTATATTACTTAAACGGCAAACTATTGGGCTTTTCGACCCAACGTTCAGGTTTTGTCGCAATTACTAAAGTTATAGTAAACATTGACTTAAGCTTAAAGTTTGGAAGTCTTAAGTAATCCGATCTAAGTATTAGGAGTGTGATATAAATAGAATATTCATCAAAATGTTGGGGAAGCATAAACACAATAATTTTCTCAAGTGTAATTAGAAATGTAAGAACTGTACCCTTAGTATGAGTTTTTACGTTTTTACAAAAATTACTGTTCTTGTATTTGTTTACGTATTACCCATACATTTTCAATCATTTCTGGGGCGCTGATTGCAAATGTATGGGCAAATACGTAAACAAATACCAAAACAGTAATTTTTGTAAAAACGTAAAAACTCATACTAAGGGTACAGTTTATGAGCTGACTATATTAACTTTTGCAAGCGAAAAGTCGTCTGCTTGGGTAGGTTAGTTCTTTTGCTTGCCATAAGAATATTATCTTTGTTATATGTCATTCTACATTAAATCATAATTATGCCTTACAACTTATATTTTATTTGTAAAATAATCTTTAACTTTGCCTTAAACTAAATAACTATTATCGAACCAACTATAGCAGTAATACCGTAACACGAATTTAACCAAGTTATAGTTTAACCAAGAATATTTATAATAATGAGTAGAAGTAGTGAGACGTGATACACAAATAAAACTTCTTTTAAAACCGCAATCTTATCAGATGTCAAGTCAGATGCGGTTAAGGGTAGCACGCTTGTCCAAAAGATCCTATTTAGTTTTAGAATAGGGAACATTCTGGATAAAACTGTCAAAAAATAAATCTTTTGGCAGATAGTTCCGCTTTTAGTGGTAAAGTAGAAATGAATATGTTTTTAAAAACATTAACCGAACGTTATCGAAAATATTATATTACATACATAAAGATTGGAACTAAAACTTAGTCGCTGCAACGGTAAAGGAAAATAACAGAAACAAACCTATATAATACACCTGAGAGTTCTTTAAATTCGCACTTGGCCAGCGTGGGGGATAATGCCTAACCCCTCTTTCTATCTGAGGACATTTACCCCTTTTTTTGTTAACAAGTGGGAAACCTTCAAAAGATACCCGGTGCCGTGAGAGCGACACAGGGTTATGTGGGACTCTTACCGCACTAAAACCCCCCGGTTGCCGTCTCCGGCGCTGCGTAGAGGACTCCGGGATCTCTAAAGGAACGCAATCGGGCTCCGCTCAGGTGGGCGTGACACTCGCCACACCGTCTGTACAACGGTATCCGACCACACATACCGCGTCCTTCCCGGGGTCGCTGGCCGGGCGGTTTGAGCTCCCACTCTTGCCGTCCGCAACCCCAGAAACTCCCTTTTAGTCACCTCTTACGACAGGCAGAGGATACCGTAGCCTTATTCTGGTTCCGGAACTACAGGGACAGGGGACATTTATCCCTAGCAGTTTGACAATAATTGGTATAACACAATACATAGAGAAACAATAATGATAAGTAAAATCGGGCCTGGGATGTAGAAAATTCCAAAATAAATGTATTTTAAAATAATATTAAGCAAACAGTGTTGCATATTCAATAAATGGCTATCAATATTGTTTCGGATGACATATAAAACCACATGGACGCCGCAAAACAGTGTTTAATTAATATGAGAGCGATACTAATCAAAATTAGGTGTACGCGAAACTTCCGATATGTGGTTCGGTTAAATATTGTCATGTTAATATGCAGCTCGTGGTGTGAAATATTTTAACAGCTTCCAATTTACATTTAACTTTTTAATAAGCCACGTGTGTGTGGAAGCAGAGTCTTTTAAGGTGGTACTGCTACATACCATGATTGTGGTGTTCATGTGGCACGACCACATTTTTCTTAGAAAACAAAGTTGCTGTATACTGACTTCTGATACAAAGGGTGTGAAAAGGGCGCTCTTTGAGTCTCGTCTCTATACATACGCGGCTTTTTGTCTTAGTCGTATAGAGTCCATACTCACAGTGTAGTTTAATATTAAAAAAAAAAAAAACAAAATAAAATCATATAGTCCACATGGTAGTTAGTATTCTGTGCAAGCAATAGATATCTGCAGTGAACGATAATTATTCTAGAGACTTATTTTAAACTACCTCTAAATGCGTACCCCTGAAGGCTATGTTTAAATATCCTATAAACATACTTCTGTCCTATTACTGGAATTCCAACAAGAACACATAAGTGCTACACTGCTGTTGTAAGGCGGAAATAGGGATCCGAAAACATTATAATTCTCGGGATAGCTGTAAACGGAGTAAACATGCAAGGAGTTTCGTATACGGTAATTAATTAGTTAAATTATTACACTACTTACTCGCTAGTGGAACATTAAATAAAGCTTCTTATTGCTTTGCAACACGAATTTGTAATTAAAACAATCAACACAGTAAACAATTTGCTATAATTTTAGTCTAACAAGTTATTACTGAATTCTGGACTAGTCGATTTCAAGTAGATTCGTATTTATACAAATAGAGAACAATTATATAACAAAAACCAGACTGCTTAAAAATATAGCATCTATCACTCCTATAATTTAGATGAGGTAGAAATACCAAAAATGGTCAAGCATTTATAAATGTTGGATTAATAGATGTCTCAGCAGAAATCTGTCAACACCGTGTAGCATATGAGTACTATATGCCATTAAAATAATAATTCCTAAAAGTTAAAATAAAAATTGCTACAGTTACAGCGATGTACAGTTACAACCAAAAGGATCATTTTGGTTAAAATCAGGAATTTCAATTTAAAACAACGGCATATTTTCCGCAACGCTTCCGTTATATCCAGCCAGCTCTAATAAATATCACGCGAATAACTGCTTAAGAACATTAAGAGAAGCATAAAGTAATTAAAAAGATACATTTGACTTGCTACGGTCGGTCGTAGAACTTTTCTCTGCTACGAGAATTCTACTAGCTACGGAAATGCTACGATTAAAAGAAAGTCATTCTGATAAACGTTTTATTCTTATTAGCACTAAAAAGGGGTGCGTATCCTTCATACGTGAGGTATACTTCTTGGCGTGACTATATATATAGTTAATTTTATTAATTACTCTCAAAATAAATTATTTTGTAAGTTGTAAGAAATAGTAACAATATTTGTATATTTCTCATTTAGCATAAAATTAGACATGGTATAATTATGTTAGTTGAAACAAGCAGGTTAGCTTGTAACAACGTTTTTAAGTCACGTTGTTAAAATTCTGTAGAGATCATTAGGAAGTGATTGTAAATTTTCGTGGGGAGTAGAAAAGGCAAGCGAAATTTTTCCTTACTCGAAGTTTTATTTTTATGCTCCGACTTCGATGGTACTACCGCCGTACCTAATACTACTCAATCACAATGATATGAAACTGCCATTTTCCGGTTCCAAGTGTATGGTGTTTTTTTTATATATTTTACCTAACGATAATGCAGACGGGCTACCTGATGGAAAGCATCACCGTCTCCTATGGACAATTGCAACACCAAGGAGCCGCCAATGCATCGCCGCCTTTGGTATTGTAGTCATAACAATCTGAGACTTCCTGTCCTGGTAAGGTTCAGAGGTAACAAAATATCTGTAATCGACTTCAATAGACAATAGAACTCCAGTTATTTTTACGCCACTGCTATGTGTTTTGGTAATAAATCTTCATATATTAGGTCTTATACTATTTAGAGTCAGTAACAGAAGTCTATGAGCGGCAGTAGCATCAGATAGGCTGAGCGTTTCATTAAACATGAACCATTTAAATAAAGAGAAGTGCAGGTAAATATTGTGAATAGTGTGTAATATTAATGAATTAACTAGTATTTCATGAAATACGAGATGTATTTGCGCTTCTTATTTGTGTTTCATTTCCAGTAAAGCAATGTATGGTGTAAATGTATTTCGGTGCTGGAAAATTGTATGTTAGTTCAGATGATTATTTAACTGTAAAAAGTGCAGGGGTGGTAGAATCTTTTAGAACTTTTTGTACAGTTCTTTGAAAAGACTGATAACATTTGTGTTTTGTTGTAATTCCCCTTAAAGTCTTTGTTTTGAGGTAAACCTCAGGTTAACCTCAGAATCTGACTTAAATTATATTTTAACTTGAATACTATGTCCATGAGAGAGTATAAAAGAGTGACAGTGATCACTTACCATAATACAATAGTTAATTAGATACAAATATTAAGAAAAATATTAAAAACTTATATTAAACTATACTTTATTTATAGAGTTTATTTTTATTTGCGGTGTTATATGTGTTATGCTGGCTTATACATGGTTTTTATATGCAAAAACTGCCCTTTAATCTTTTAAAGATGAGAGTATCCATAAAACATTTAACTCATGAAAATTTTGCATAGTTATATTTTTAAGCCGTAGGTTATTGAGCCGTTGTAGCTTTTTAATAGCCTGAAGTACTTAGTTCTAGCTTCATGCAGAGTCATGTACGAGGTACGAATAACACTCGAATTGCTTCAAAATATGGAGTACTACCGGACTCGAAAAGAGTTAATAAACCGCTGCATGAAACCGACGTAAACATTGAAAAATGTGAAAAACAAATTTAACCGTTTCCGTAGTTGCGTGCTTTTTTCTATTTGCGTTTTTATTGATAGTAGTTGGTATTGATAGATGAGTTCAACAGTAAGAAATTTGGCCTCTCAGTTTTTGATTCAAACTTTAAATCCGAGTTATGTGATTTTCCCAATGTCCTAAAATCCTTTTTATATCCCATTATTGACAAACGAGGAACATACTGTACAACGCTGATGTGCTTAAATTCTATCAAATGATAGAAACCTGTCTTTTGAAACACTGAAGTGCGCACGAAACTGGCCCAGTAACAGTCACCTTACACATTTACTTTCTGTTGTCTCTTAAGCTCCGCTTAAGTTGTCTCGGGCGGGTCATAATTTGTTCTCAAACAGTTTAACGTATCTTAGCTTGAGAATAACTTTGTACATTAAATCAAACTTACATATTTATGACGTCACGCCCTGTATCGTCAATCTCCCAGCGCCAAGTTTGCTTTACGATCCACTAACGCGAGAACTGCCGAAGTTTTTATACCTCCACATACGTCGCAGTAATCACGTCGTATTACCAAAGCATAGAGCCTGTTTTGCAAAGGTTTGAGCTATATTTGAATAAGTTTACCTTATTGAATAGTATGAAAGGTTATCATAAAATGATTCGAGATTCCGAAGGGTCGTTCGGTAAATAATGCATTGAATATTTGCCGGTTTTATTCGAAGGATTCAATTTATTTTTTTCGTTATACGTACTATTGACAAATATTCTAATAGAAAGCGGCAGTTGGTAAGATGATTGTTGCTTTTACAATTATCGAAGTAGAGACACTTAACACATTTATATATGTACATATAAAACTAGCTGCCCCGGCAAACGTTGTGTTGCCATATGTATAAAAAAATGTTAAGGCACATTACAATCCTGTTTTCCTACTAAATAGAAAACCTACTAAGGTAATCATTAATCATCCCATTCATTTCAGATCTATGATAAAGTGTCTACTAACACTTTGCTGTAGGTGTTTTAGTTATAATACCTCTATTTGAACGATTGCCGAGGGTAATGTTTTTCGTGCGTATGTATATGCTCGTATGTATGTACCCAATGTCTTGAAGAATTTAGCCTATTACTATCTGACCAATATTAATTATGTATTTTTATAGTTCAGGTCTTCCATAGGAGCTTTTCAGAGTACTATGTAGGCTAAGTTTTTTTCCAGAAACATTAAATGTAACATAATGACTTCATTTTATACTGATCTACATACATACGAGTATAATGTAATTTTCATTTTATAAGCGACCTACAATATAACTCCTTACTTATTTTGGTTAATTAAATTAATGTGTGGCAGTGACCACTTAATTAGGTCGTTAATATTTAAATACATACGAAAGTATTCCGTTCAGATAATATCCTCTTATTGTGGCGTGCCAGACAAATTACCAACAACCGAATCGAATAATTAGCGGCGACGTCACCCACAGACTGTGTGTTCTTGATAAATTGTGAATGGCTGTGATTAATCTGGTTAGTACTCGTTATTGGGTGACTGAGAAATACATTTGATTTTTACTGAACATTGGAACAACTGAAGGTGGTAGAACCAAATGGTTGGACTCTGGCAACACCACCGCCACACATAGATTGAAAAGTGTATTAAGGGAGACATATTTTTATGTATCGTTCCAACTTTGTCGTCAGAGGTAGCAACGCACCTGTGACTGACCTGAGGTAAAAATCTAATCTTATCCGGGATTGATTGCAGACGTCCATGGGTGGCAGAAACCACTTACCAACTTACTTCTATACCTATCATAGAAAAAGTTTTTTTCAGAAAACTCGGTTGAACAAAACATAACATATTACATACAAGAAGGGGTCTAAAGTAAGTTCAAACCAGTTAAGGTTCAAATGTAAACCTGAATAATTAATCACCTGATATTTATTATAGACATGTTAGTCTGTTTATAATCTCCTGTCTAACATTGTATCCATTGTCGTTAATAATTAGCGACGTCGTTGACAGACTGCATGTTCTTGATGTATTTTGAGCGCCGGTATTAATCCGATTAAAGGGGACTTTCCACCAAAGATGTAACCAGTTTACTTAACTATGTATGTCATATTCAGCGACAAACGTTCGATATTGAATGAAAATCGAGCTACCTCGCACGTGGAAAGGCACCCTTACGTTTGATATTGAGTGGAGGGAAATTATAATCGAGTGTATACACACTAAATATGCACAGCACGATGTACATAAATGATTGAATGTATTGCAGAATTTATTTAATGAGGGTTATTTCATAAAAAACGAAAATTGTTCGATTAACTAATTTGATTTATCATTTTAATTGAATAAGAGTCAGTGTACGCATTGGTGAGTATTGATCTAAAATATAATATCTTAAGAAGAGAAGAATTAATTGAAGAAGTTACAATAATAGTATTTTACACTTCTGCCCTTGAACTACACTATTAAGTAGTGCTTTCTTCTAATAATAATGATATTGTTTCATTCGTTCTATATACCCATAACTTTCCCAAAGCGGAGGCTGTATTTCCACTCGTAAGTTTCTCGAGTCAAGTAGATAAACTAGTCAATTTATTATATTTGTCTATTTTTGTCCTAGTCATATATTTGCTTACCGTATAAATTTGTATTAAGAACAGGTTTTCCCTCATTCTACTTTAAACCATTTTTCAAACAACAATACACATGACATGCTCGTTTCCATGTCGGAGGGCACGTCTATCTCTATTATCATTAAAATAGTAGCGGAACTGCACCGACCTCGAGTAATCATCGTTATTCGTATATCACTGTCGGATCTATAACAATTCTACCATTAAATACAATTCACACCTTGTTACGATCTTTGAAACGACGATAAACTAAATGCTCAATTGGTCCTAGACTATTTGACTAACAACTTGATAGCAGGAAACTGTTCAATTCGTAAACCTTTAACAGATCTAAGTGACCTTTTTACCCCACTGCGGTAGGTAACACTTTTCGAGATCAGATATATATGGCTCATTCTTTAGGAAACTTTAAAGCCCAAACGACTTGACGGATCTTCATATATGATATTATCCCTATGAGGTGCCATGTGGATTGGTCTAAATTGTGCTAGAGGCATATTATATTCTTAAGCCCGTTTTTTGTTTTCATGACAGAGAAATTTAAAAAAAAGGTTACGTTCATTCATTAACAAAGAATCGGCCGCTCATGAACCATTGCAATAAAACACATGAAAAAATTTGGAGTCCTTCCTTCCTAAGAACTAAGTTGGAATGCTTCGTGTAATTGTGTCTCCAGTACCGCACCCTTCAAACTGAGAAAATGAAGCGCTTGAAATGTTGAAATAAGGCAGAAATAAGTCTGATCTGGAGTTGAAACTCGAAGAGTTTCATAAGAAAGATGGATACAATACATAAAATTACTGGATCGTATACAAATCTACTATATTCATGTATACTCAATAAGCCAAACTTTACGAGCCAAGATCTCCAACGCCGTGCTGTTTGCAATTCGCCACTAAGTTGAGTGCAGTTTACGGTATTAGTTGGAACGTGTTCTGGTCTGATGCCAATAACTTAAGATATTAGCAGTAAGTACTGCACTCAGGAGTAATATCGACACGTTTACTGTATAGTGTAAATTTGTTCTTTACTTACTGCTGGCATTGAGGATTAACTTTTACTAATGGCGTTGTAAGACAAAACAAAGAAGTGATATCCTAGTGGTTAAGAAACTCCTCCTCTTAACCAAGGGGTCTGACTTTCAAATCCCAGGCACGCACCTCTCAATTTTTAAAATTATGTGCGTATTACAAATGTATTATCACTGGCTTAAATGGTGACGGAAAACATCGTGACGAAATATGCATACCTTAGAAACTTAAAAAAAAATTTTTTCAAAGGTTTATCCTTCACCTTCTGATAGGTGACCCGTGCCCAGCACTAGGGCAGTAATGGGTTGATAATGGTGATGATGATTATTGTAAGACAAATTTTAACGGTGGAATAAACAGGCAGACGGGTTGTGTAAAAGGCTTGTGTGCAGAATCTTAAATAATGAAACTTGGAATTTTGGAATATAATGATTAGTGACCATAATACCGACACTAATTAACTACTGTTTCTTTTCATGAAATAATTTTATCAAGGACTTTGTCCGAAAATAAAGATGTTATTAAAGATCGACATCTCATAACCGCAAAGAAGACTTGCAACCATTACGATTTGCAAAGAAGACTTGCAACCATTATCCTAAGATTTAGTTTAAGGTTTTAGATAAAAAAAATCCAATCCAATGCTTTACCATCAATACTTACAACTTAAAATGATAACAGATGGCTTGTCACTCCGCACTAATGATATAGTCAGCAGAAATATATATTTTTTACATCAGTAAACTCAGTCGACAAAAAATCTTTTACGGTTCCTTTGAAACGTATTTCATTTACTTTGTTCAACCCGGATTCTTGCATCCCGGCTCCTTGCAAGCGATATAAAATTTTAAATGAATACGAGGAAGTTTACGACATTAGTTTGGGCGTCTCTTGGTCGACTGCCAACGGAGAGGATGTTCGCAGTAACTTAGCTAATACATTCCTGAGTATCCCACCTGAGGCATTTAGGAGATAGTAGTTGTAATCGACTGTAAATGTATTATACATACCTTATATATAAAATACTCGTGTCACAATGTTAGTTACTGGACTCCTCCGAAACAGCTTTACCGGATTTCACCAAATTTTATATGCATATTCAATAGGTCTGAGAATCGGCTACTATCTATTTTTCATACACCTAAGTGATAAGGGTTATTCACCCTTAACATTTTTTTTATTTATATGGCAACACAATTATTGCCGGGTCAGCTAGTATAATATACTATAGATCTCCTAGACTAGTTCTCGTCATTATTAGTTGTAAAAATCTTCACGATTCCTGAGTATCATAAACGCTAGACCTTAGTCTGTATTGCAACTTGTTCTCATACTAACTGAATAAACATACTTATTTACATAAGGCATTCCAGCCTAATCCTTGGGAACAAACGGAATCCCTGATATTTTGTTGGAAGGCGTATTTCCTTAAGAGACATTGGCCACTTAATATCATTTAAATTTATATTATTCTTTTCATTATTTTATAAAACCCAGAACACAGCAACGCGACCAAACTGTTTACAATCATAATATTATGAGTTATTGCTATTTCTTCACAGTAACTTCGTCATAATTCCATATCATTATCAGCGACAGCTCAGTAGAACTAATTTTGTCTCCCACGCCGGAAGTCAAATGATGAACAATAGACGCGTCTCTCATTAATTTATCGAAGACAATCGTCCCGGGATTATCATTTGCTTGAACGACGAAGGAAAACATCTCGGGGAAACTTACTTTATTAGGTCAATGAACCTAAAATTGCCCACCGTCGCAAGTTATAGTCTTAATCTTACTAATTCTACGAGGAAATCTACTGATCATGTAATAATGGTGTCTCGCCCCAAACTTTTACTTTATCACCTTGAAGTTCACCACCATGGCAAATTTAAGTTTTAACTTTTCTGATTTTGAGGAAATATCTTCTCTAGTTTTGTTTATTATGAAAGATTGATGTAAAAAAAGAGATTTCTGACCATCTGATGATGAGTGGTTTCTACCGATCCTGACATCTGTGACTTGAAAACTCTGACCAACTTCATTTAGACTAGGTTTTACCTGAATCAGATCACAGATGCGTCACAATTCTTAAGGACTTAGATGGTTGCGTCATATGTAAGTCAGGCGGCATCCACCTTTCCATCTTCTAAAAATCTATCACCCCAACATGAAACAAAATTTAAGAAACAAAACCTGCAACAAATAACTATTAATGGATTGATGATGATAAATGTTTGTCGTTCGCTATCTTGACTTCTATCAAATTACTTTCATACTAATGTGATTGTGTCTGCGCACCGTCCACTTCCCGTTCGCTCACTTCATATACCAAAAACCAATCTCCAAAAAATATGAAGACCGCCATTTCGTAGCCTATTTGCTTTTTATTAGAAAAATATTTTGTGCGAGAATAGAGAACGTGAGGATTTTCTCGCGTTCCTTACAAAAAGCAATTTAATAAAACACGTAACGCACATGTTTTGGACGGAGGTTAGGGACTGGTTTCAGGAAACGAGTTATTCTATTAAGCGAGAATTTATCAAGAATTAGCAAAAAAATATGCCTTATCATCTACATGAGAATTAACAAGTCTATAAGAGGATAGTTTAAAACAATAAGTACGACATCAGGACAAATTCATTTGAACAAGATGTGATTCTAATTCGACTATTTTTGTTCTTTTTATGAATCTTAGAGAAGATTGGCCGACGTTTTTATTCTAGTCATAATTAAATGTGGATAGGCGCTTAAAAAGTTCACATACCTATTATTATTTTGTAATTTAGTAGGAAATGCTGTTGTCGTTCTTTTCGTCGAGGCATTTGTTCAACTAACTTGTAAAATAAAATAAAATAAAAATAAAATAAGTTCTCAGGAGTAGCAATGTATCTAAGGCCGACCACAAGTATTCTTGTTTTATTTGAAGTTGACTACAGATGTGGTATGCGTGTTCGTCAAATATGCAGACCAAGACTTTATTTAATGAATTTATATATATCAGGAATACCGTGATCAAAAAACAGTATCGAACTTTATAGCTAACATGTATCGATTTGTCATCCTTCATAAATCCAAACCAATCTTCCAATATTAATTTCAATCGTCTATCGCTTACTAGTAGTCGGTGCAACAAGTCAGTTTTACGGCTAGTAAAATCAATTTGTAATATTTAAGGTCATTGTTTGGTACATTAGTTCCTTTGTAATTCTAATAGTGTTTTCATTGATCGAATATCTTTTCTTCGTGTAGTATAGTAAAAAGAACCTTTGTAGGCATCGAACATTATAATTCTGTTTTCCTACTAAATAGAAAACCTACTTAGGTATCATTAATCATCCCACTTAAGATCTATTGTAAAGTGTCTACTAACACTTTGCTGTAGGCGTTTTAGTTATAACACTCTTTAAACACCTCTTTTTACCCGACTGCCAAGGAAGGGTTATGTTTTTCGCGCGTATCTTGTATGTTTGTCTTTCTTTATTTGATCCGATCTAACTAACGGCTGGATGAATTTCAACAGTTAAAGTGTCATTATATATGTCTCAATGACCCGAGTGTCCTTAGATAGGTGTTAGTAAAAAAAAATCAAAATGGCGGATTTTTGGCGCGAAATAGTAACACATTTAAAAAAAAAAGTTAACCGAACCTATCGAGTAGGGTATCAAATAAAAGGAAATTAAACGGAGATTATAAAAACATATTTGTATATATATAAAACAGTAAGGTGACTGACTGACTGACCAACTAAATGACTTTTTCATTTTTCAGAAATCAACGTACAGCCTAAACCAAGGACCTTACAGTTCTGAAATTTTGCACATAGGTTCTCTTTATAGCGTGAATAAGTACTAAAAAAGGCCTTTTGGAAATTCTACCCTTAAGAGGGTAAAATAGGGGAAAATAGTTTTTTTGAAATACTTTAATTTTGAAGCAACTACTATAAAATTTTGTATTTGGCTTTATGGATTGGAACAAGGACGCACTTATTTATCCCCCTCCGAAAAATCAACCCCGTAGAGGGTAAAATAAGGGTTAAAAGTTCATTTGAACAATCGTCAATTTTGAAGCAAACGCTATGAAATTTTGTATGAGGCTTGTTGGATAAAAATAATGAAATTCTACCTCTAACGATGTAAAATAATGACTTGATAAAATTATCGTGTTAGTTACCGTACTCCTCCGTAACGGCTTCACCGATTTTCACCAAATTTTATATACATATTCAGTAGGTCTGAGAATCGGCCACTATCTATGTTTTTTACCCCTAATAATAAGGGTTGTTTACCCTTAACATTTTTTTTATTTATATGGCAACAAAAAGTTTTCCGGATCAACTAGTACATATATACTTATATATACACTTTGAGATGACTGTCTGACTAAATGAGTGAGTTGCTGTGCCAGAGATCAACGCAAAGGGAAACCGCTGAACTTAAGCGTGCTGGAATTTTACACATAGGTTCTTTATATAGCGTAAATGAGCACTACGAGTAAAAATAGGATAATATTGTCTAAACATCTTTTGGTTTTGAAGCAGACACCTACTATGAAACTAAGTATTTGGCTTTCTGGATAAAAATAATGAAATGCCTATTTCACTGCTTTTGGAAATTCTACTTCAGCCTCTTTGGTGCAGTCGGGTTTTTGATTTTTTAAATTAATTAAACGAATGCTAAGGGTAATATGTTTTGTGCGTATGTACTAGTATATACCTAATGCCTTGATGGATTTTAGCTTATTATTACAAGGTGTCATTGGATTAGTCTATATTGTGGCATTTGCATAGTCTACAACTTCCCTTTTCAATCCATTAATATTAAGTATGTGGGTTTTTATTTTTGTAATAATGACTTCTTGTAGATATAAAACATTTTACTTAACCAATTAGCAGTTTCCATAAAAATCCTTAAAAACTTAATAACTCATTTTCTCAATAGAATTTGCCTTACCTTTTCATTACATAGACACTATATACACATACTTACCCAATTTTACATGACATAAACACTACACACACACACACCAAGATATAAACCAACATATTATCTAGTAGATTCAGCGGGGTTAAACAAAATTTTCCTACAAAAACCCCTTCTATTGTTAAGGCGTGGAATATGAAAGTTTAACATTGCAGACGCTCAGAATCTCCTCATAATATGTCAAGAAAATAGGATTTTCCGTATATGAAAAATGTATCCGTACCTTCTTTATAAACTCTGACGTTTATGCTGTAAACATCTATCAAAATGCCTACCTACTCGTATATCTCTGTAAGCCGCATTAGGTCTGTCCTAAAAGTCGTCGGTCGGAGATTGGGTTAGAGGCTGTATTTCACTACAGATCTAAATAAATACGTCCGCGGTTTTTTGTAAAAAAAGCAGTGATAGACTACTGGTTAAGAAACTCGGCCTCTTGTTCGAGGGCTCCGAGGTTCAAATCCCAGACGCACCTCTGATTTTTCAAAGTTATGTGCGTATTAGAAATTAATTATCACTTGCTAAACGGTGACGGAAAACCTCGTGAGAAAACCTGCATACCTGAAAGATTTATAAAAAAAAAAAGAAAAACATCTCAAAGGTATGTGAAGTCTACTAATACGCACTTGGCCAGCGCGGTGGACTATGGCCTAATCCTTTACATTATGAGAGGAGACCCGTGCCCAGCAATGGGACAGCAATGGGTTGGTGATGCGGATTTTTACCCGACTGTAGAGGGTAATGTTTTTTGAAATTATGTTATATGTGTGTCTCATTCTTAGACATACCTTCCAGCTCAAACAGCTTGACGGATCTGAACACTTGAGCTGTCCTCGTATTCGTCTAAATTGTAGGAGTTTTATAGGCTTTTTTTAAGCAGTTGGGTTTATATTATGATAATAATTACTAATTGTATTAATATCAATTGTTAATGATGATTGTCGTGTTGAAACGGATCATTTTGTACCAAACATTTTGTATATTTTTTTTGTGGTAAAGAGTTTCACTTTTTTCACGTGTGTTTATTGATGTATATTCTTTTTTAGGGTTCCGCACCCAAAGGGAAAATCCGGAACCCTATTAATAAGACTTCGCTCTCTGTCCGTCGGTCCGTCTGTCCGTCTGTCTCAGTGCTCTATTTCTGGAACCGTAATAGGTATACACTTGAATTTTTTACAGAGGATGCATAATGGTGACCGCTACAACGACCTATACTAAAAATAAAAAAAAAATTAAAATAAATGGGGGTCGCCATACAAGAAACCGCTATTACTCGACGTTTGTCGCTTTATCTATTGAACCGTATTAAGTAGACAGTTCAAATTTTCACAACGTATTCAGTGGCTGCTGTAATAAAAATACTAAAATAAAAATAATATGAAAATGTTGGTGGTACGGAACGCTCCATGTGCGAGTTCGACTCGTTCTCGGCCAATTATTATTAATACGCCAAAAATCTTTACTCCTGAAATATACGCATAGTGCATACCCAAATCAACCTGTCCACATTTCTGACAGTAAACTACTGCTTAGTACAAATAAGCCGTATTTATCTACCGTAACACTGTGGCAGTGTAGTATTTACGGCCACTATATTGCCGTTTGTGTGCTTCCGGAAGGGCCGGAGATACGGCCGGCGACGGGAGAGCAAACGTCTCTGCTCGGATGAAGATTATTATGTGACGTAGATGAATACTCTGCATAGACTCCCAGCATGAACAGAAATCAAACGTGTACTTAAGTTTTTCTTAGGTAATGCAAGCGTTTGGTGATACAATCTCGCCACCACGGCCACCGGGGGGTTTTAGTGCGGTAAAAGTCCCACAGAACACTGTGCCGCTCCCACGGCATCGGGTTCCTTTTGTAGAGTTCGCCCTCGAGAAAAAAAAACAAAAACAAAAAGGTAACGTAAGGTAAAAAGGTAACCCTGGATAGGATTAGATAGACATATCTGAGGTCGGCCACAAACGCGCCTCGGAAAAGTATGTCTCCCTTAGCACACAAATTTTAGTAATTTATAAATATACTATCCTACATGTTTGTCGCAGGTGGTCGTCGAATATTTTATCGAGCTTCCAAAACCAGTAACTGAATAAAATTTAAATGTCTGTAATTTCAATACGATTGCTTTCATATCACACTTTCATGTCCCCAAAACTGTTCATAAGCTTACCTGAAAAGGTCTAAATTGATTTTGAGGATATAAAAGTAGCCTTAATAAGGATAAAGAGAATAACATTGGCTTTTTTTTAGAAAATAGTTTCGCATGAATAAAATAAATTTTGTACAGTAATAAATTGGAGTCCTCCAGACTATAGGTAACATTACCCTAGAATATTATAAAATAATGCTAATGCAGTTTACTTGCGTAACTTTTAGCTACATGTGTACATTTTAATAAAATCATTATGCACTGGATCTATACGACTTAATATCAGGAAACTAATATCATACAATTTTGAGTCTATTTAATACTCCGTCCACGTCAGATACCTACTAAATGTTACGTTAGTATCTTCTCAAGTGTGAAGTACTTGTTGTATGAACTTGTAGTGTGTGTTGGGCATCTTCTGATTGAGTGAACCTTCATCAAAGAAAATGAAAATGAGAAGCCATTCGTTAAGTGCGGAACCCTCGATGTTCAACCACAATAGAACTACTTCTACAGGGGTTTTTGCCTCAGGATGGTATCTCTTTTTTTATAGTATAGGAGTAGCAGATGAGCAGACAGTCCACCGGTTGGTAAGTGGCTACTGCCTATATCTATGGACACCAACACCAACACCAGATAGATGCCAAACTGTTTCAGCCGTTTTGACTTACCTTATATTCCTATCCGAGGTCGGCCACAGATGCGCCGCTATCCATGAGGACTAAGCTGGAACGCCTCGGAAAAGTATGTCTTCCTTACTACACCCTTCCAACCAGAACACAGCAGCGCTTAATGCTGCTGTTATGAGGCAGAGATAGGTGTGGCGGTGGTGCCGCCGGAGTCGAACCACAAGGTGTTCTAGCACCCTCAAATTACATTACAAAAAGATGCATGCATAAACAAAATAAAAATTTGTAACATGTCGTATTACTGTGCTCTTAAGTCTATCGTAAAAGTACAAATCACAGAAATAGGTCATCCAATGTAAATGGAGGTCGGCATTATGAAATCGGTCATCGAATTTCGACGTGGTCGCAGAAGTTTGTTCTGAAACGTATAGAAACAACGCTCGCCGTCCAGTGAGCGTAATGATTTAGCCAATCGTTAGTTGTGTGTTTTTTATGAAAGTGAAGTGGCAAATGAGCATATAATTTAACTGATTATAAGGGAATACACTTAAGGTTATAGACCTGTCATCCAAAATCAAATTGCATTAAAGTTATACCTGAGGTCATATACATATACGCGTTGATAACCTGTACCATGAGTTTTTACGTTTTGACAAATATGACGGTTTTGGTATTTGTTTACGTATTTGCCCATACAATTTCTAATCAGCGCCCCTAGCGGATTGTATCAGAACTATAGTGTCAGTAACGTAACATTAAATGTCTAAATTGGCAAAATGGCGGTTTATGTTTTGTCTCTCTTTTTTGCGAACATGTGAGATAGACAAAACTTGAGCACTTACTTATTGTTACGTTTACTCAGTCTACTGGATTGTCTCTGGACATAATAATGGATTGAGTAAACGTAACGTAAAATTGTGGGATGTTTTGAAAACACATGGTAAGGGTACTGAGTTGAAATGCCTCGTGAATTTGTCTGTAAATAATGCATCGGAACACTACAGCACTTGACATCGCAGAAAAAACAAGACAGAAACAGGTGCCACAGGATTTTTTTAAGATATATAATTATATTTATGTCATGATAACCGTAACGATATGACGACTTTATAACGAATTTATTAAAATGCTTGTAACAGTTTATTTAAACTGTTTAATCAAGTCGTAATTTCTTCTTAAACCATTGTGACACAAACCTTTCTTGTTTAGAGAGGAGATCCGCACCCAAAAGCAGGAGAAAAACAAACTAAGGCATGAAACCGATATCCTTACTAATATTATAAATCCGAAAGTAACTCTGTCTGTCTGTCTGTCTGGTTGTCTCTTCTTCACGCCTAAACCACTGAACCGATTTTAATGAAATTTTGTACAAGGATAATCTGAGACCCGAGAAAGGACATAGGATAGTTTTTATCCCGGAAACCCTACGGGAACTAGGGATGACGATCTAAGATCGATTAATCGGAGAATCGATCTTTTGGACCCAAAACATCGATTATTTTAATTGATATTAGTAAGGATCGTAAACTATGCATTTGATCAAGTTATGATCTTTAGCAAAGTTGAAGGTATGAATTTTTAGTTTTATGTATGTTAGTATGTTATATTATTGTCTTTTAAACGCGGGCGAAGCCGCGGGCAATAACTAGTTTTCTATAATGTTGAGTTTCAAATCAAACTGAATCGTTCATTAGTTCCCAATAACTTTATTAAAGTTACTCCATATATTATAACGATATTATAAAAGTGCTCGTTTGGCAAACTGCGAACAATCGGGTAATTAGAATCGTTGCCAAACTGTTTCAGCTGTTTTGACTTAGCTTATGTAATTTGGGTAGATATCAGGTGATGCTAGCCAAGGGTTCGTCTCGTTTCGTCTGTCATTTGTTTGATAATGCCTTAGTATGTATAATGGTAGTATCTGGACGTGTTGTTGAATAGAGCTATACCTTTTCATCGTATTGTATGAAAAGTTTAAATGGATTTAATATCCAGGAAATGTGCAGCAGTATCTTTCTGGAACTTATATCTTGACTGCGGTCGCCAACCCAAAAAAAAAAGGAAAAAAAAGAGGATTAATATACTAGCGTTCCATTGGAGATCCCGGAGTCCGCTTAGCAACGCCGAGGACGGCCACCGGGGGGGTTTTAGTGCGATAAAAATCCCACATAACCCTGTGTCGCTCCCACAGCACCGATTACCATTTGAAGGTTTCCCCCTCGATAACAAAAAAAAAGTATTAATATCCAAATGATACAATTAAGCAAAACAAAAACTATATACACTGTTTATATACATGTAGAAAAGATTTGTCTTGCACAAAACGATCACTGCACATAATGCCGTCTGAACTGAATAAAGACTCAATGAGCTGACCTAAAACGTCAACGTCGGTAAATTTATCTGAAATTTCCCTAAAAATTACTATATCTAGAAGGAAGTTACGTAAGCTGACGTAAAGTGAAAGTACATGTAGTGACACAAAGTTGACGTAAAGTAAAATATGTTACCTTTATTCCACTCTGAAAAGCTGAGATATTACGTCAAATAATAACGCGCCAATGTAGCACTCAACGGTGGCATATTCGTGATAATTTAAAATAAGATGCCTATTTCTTCAGAAGTTCCATTAACTCCGCACATCATCGACATATTTAATACATAATTACAATTTGAACCAAAAAGATCGGATAGATGAAGCCGTATGAAAAGTAAAAAGAATCGGTGTACATTTATTAATATGGAGACGATTAATCATACAGTAAGTTTGTGTAGTGAGATGTCACTTTGTATTTTTGGGCAATTGTAGTTGTGGAAGAAATACTTTGGAAATTGAGGTGCATAATTAAATGTTGTCACGCAAAGTCACGACTATTAAATATCCACCGTGTTTACGCCGTTATCCAACGAAATATATTGAGCGCCGACTACAGAACTATGTACTAAATAAACCAACATTTCTTTCAACAATTTTTTACTTTGTAGTGACATAGAAGTCGGTTTTATTTTTTTTTGTTAATTTTTTTATGTGGCCCAACTATGGAACAGTAACGCGTTAAAATTATTTACCTCCGTTTCAAAATTATTCATATATCCCGACCTATGTATAGCAAGCCTCATTTCATTAACCGCGAATGACCTCTCAAAGCGCGGCTTGAATCTAATTTCCAGCATGGGGAACGCCAAATCAATGTTTTCTCGATGGAAGTGGACGACGGATGCTATATTACATTTTACCCTCCAATCTGAATTAAATTACTGATATTGGTGTCAAAACTCGCCATGAATCTGGTTTAATATAAGGTCCAAAAAATGACTCTAAAGGGCAAATTATAACTTGTACAATCGTATGTACGGTCTAGTTTACGTAGATATACGGTTATTGTTAATTTCCAAAAATAATCTTCTTGCACACAAGTGATGAAGAAAATGTATTTTTTGTTAAGTAAAAGACTTATCTTAAATTTTTTCCTTAACAATTTTTATCAAACGACATACAGTGTATAATTTCATCTCCGGGCGCATAGCACGAACGCTGATAAGAATATGCATCACATTTATGAAATTACACGGTTCAAGTACAGAAACATCCTTTAAAGGATGGGTTTTTATTAAAAAGTTGACTAGAAATCGCAGGATTCATCACATGTTGGAAGTTAAAAAGCTCTCAAGCAGGCTTCATCACAATATTTTATTGACCGTCTCAGCAAGAGATAGCTTATATGATTTTTTACCCACGTAGGTACATGAATTCTTACGAATCTGACATAAGATTTCCCGAAGCCCAAGACGACACTGATATTTATTCCACGAAGTATCTAGGCTTTCTCTTATAAAAGAGAACCAAGTCCCACCGAGCATTGAGTCCGTTTGGTAAATGCTCGCTGTCGCTGTAAAAATTTAATCTTAATGAAACGGAATTGAATGTCCACTTAATGTCAGTTAAATAATGTCCGCTGAAAACGTGTGGCTTCCAAACAAAGACACAACCACGTTAAAGATAGACCAAATTCAAAAAACATCACGAAAGAGTTTATTAATTCTTGACGTTAAGAATATTTCCCACTGCTAATATTTTTTACAAGACTTACGAAACAAAAAATACCAAATGTTCGTCGTAAACATATTATGTAATCAACTCCATATAAAACGTCAAAATCATAAAAAGACCTGAAGTCACTCCTGAGAGACCTTTTTTTTCTCTATGAGGGGGGAACCTTCAAAAGGAACAGGATCTCCGATGGAATACAACCGGAGTCCTCCGAGCGCGATACCCATGTCGGGCTCTGCCCTGGGGGGAGCAATTTACGCTCCTCCCACACACCAGGTGTTTACAACGTTATGCGGCCACATACACCGCCATCCTTCCCGGGGTTACTTGCTGGACGGTTCGAGCTCCCACTCTTGCCGCCCGCAAGCCCAGAAGCCCCCCTTTTAGTTGCCTCTTACGACACGCAGGGGATACCGTAGCCCTATTCTAGTCCCGAGAATACAGGGACAACTCTATGAGATGAGAGCTAAAACTCCTAAGAGACCTGAAATCACTCGTGCGAGTTTTCGATAGTGATCTTTGTCATTGACTCTTAATCACAATAAACACTTTATTTAACACAAGTACATAAGTTACGTCAAATTTGGAGACTATTCAGTTTTATGTAAGACCCATTATCAAAAACTATTTTTACGTAAGATTCAGAATCTTTTATACAAGAATCACCGATGGGGAATACAATTTTAATAAAAGAGCCAAATATTAGCAACTCGCGCCTCAGTTCAGCACGAAGTTTGCCAGTTATAAAGTCAGCAGCGTCAGGTGGTTGCATTCGATAAGACTTTTGGTAGTTTCAAATATTGTCGGATTAAGAATAAAGCTAAGTCTAGTTTTTGGCTCACAGATCTTTGATCTTAGAAGTTAAAAAAAGATAATCAAAAGACAAATGATTATAAATAATATATGAAAATTTGGATATGTCCTTTGTAGTTTACGTAGGGAAGTATTACCGCCTACCATATTTTGACTTGTAACAGCAAAGACAAACACTGCTGTATTCTAGTTCAAAGTGTGTGGTAAAAATGGTAAAACGTCTTAGAACTACAAATGAGGGTCAATCCTATTGATATTATAGATGTCGAGTGAATATTAACAGGTAACCGTAACTGCTATGCAGCTCATCTAATGGAAATTTGTGAAACTGTTTTCGATGATCTATCAAATTACTTCAATTTCAAGTTATCGGACTCACATAACAAAGAATGAATAGTTAACAATTACTTAAACTACTTTATAAAGAACTAGTTTTTGTCCGCGGCTTCGCCCGCGTTTAAAAGAAAATAATATAACATACTAACATATATAAATCCTTACTAATATCAATCCTTACTAATATCGATTAAAATAATCGATGTTTTGGGTCCAAAAGATCGATTTTCCGATTAATCGATCTTAGATCGTCATCCCTGGTTCCCGTTGGATTTCCGGGATAAAAACTATCCTATGTCCTTTCTCGGGTCTCAGACTATCTTTGTACACAATTTCATTAAAATCGGTTCAGTGGTTTGGGCGTGAAGAAGGGACAACCAGACAGACAGACAGACAGAGTTACTTTCAGATTTATAATATTAGTAAGGACTAGTAAGGATAAGGATTGTAACAACTTCATATTACTATGTGTTATAACTAGTTTTACAATGGTATTTAAAGTAAAATCTTTTTAAAAAATCCGTCAATTAACTTATTTTTACTAATTTTAAAATTTACTTTTTGCTTTCAAAACATTACGAATCACGAAGGAGAGTCCATCATAAAATAACAAATGGTTTTAAACGTCTATTTCGAAGATTCCTTTGGGGCCGTAAATATTCTGTTTGTACTCGCAATTATATAAACAGCTTTATCATAATAGTATTTGTTATCAAAACAGTCATTACAACAACAAAACAATATTATCTGTTCACAATTTTCGTTGTCTCGAATTACGTAACCATAGATGTTTATATTATCAAGGTGATATTGTTTAGGGTTGTCCATAGTACCGTTTTACAAAAATATTGTAAATTTTACCCTCCTGAGGATGGTAATGTTATTTGAGCGTATGTTTACTATTGGTCTAAGATCTCCATATAGGTCGACATTTACAGAGTTGGTTAATAGATGAAAAGTATTTTATATGAAACTAGCTGAGTCGGCACATGTTGTGTTTCCATATAAATAAAAAAATGTTAAGGGTGAACAACCGTTATTACTTAAGGGTGTGAAAATAAATAGTAGCCGATTCTCAGGCCTACTGAATATGCGTATTAAATTTGGTGAAAATCGGTAAAGCCGTTTCGGAGGAAAGGGCCGTTACGGTAAATAACATTGTGACACGAGAATTTTATATAAATGAAGATTAAATATGTCAATAAATATATTGCAAATGGGTTAACTAAACTCATGGTAAGTGATTTTTACGGTATCGATGAATTAGTAGTGTTAATATTATTTGCTTGTATTTATTGGAAAAGGCGGAACTAATTTTAGAAATACGTTCACTACAATATATGTCTTTATATTTAAAGACATATTATTATTATTATTATTATGGTAGTAACTTACGGTTTCTGATCACAAAACAGGAAACATTTAAATTAAAAATTGAAGCACGTTTGCCAACATAAAACTTGGCGAAAATGTTTCGAAAGAGCCCTTTCAAGGAACGTGACAAAAGCATATATTCTAAACAGCCTCTCCACGGTTTTATTAGCTGAGTTGAGGTTCCATATTACGACTATTGCTTCAACTCCATAACTTATTAAGGAAACAATGTTTGTGGCATTTATTGTTCAAATCACGTTCCTACTAACTTCTTCTATTTTGTTATGTCTCTGTTGTGAGTTATGAGTTTTCCTAAAAGTATTTATCACATATAAATGAATTAAATTTATTCATATGTTTGTATTTTTTGTTCTAATATAAGAGCATGCACTCCACCTGATGGTAAGTAGCTACTGTAGCCCATGGACATCTGTGATCTACCCCAGATAAGATAAGATTCCTACGTGAAGTAGGCCACAGATGCGTCGCTACCACTGAGAAGTAAGCTGGAATGCTTCTGAAAAATATGTCCTTATCACAACACCCTTCAAACCAGAACACAGTAGCGGTTAACACTGTTATTAGGCAGAAATAGGTGTGGCTTTAGTGCTGCGGGAGTCGAACCATAGAGGATTGTACAATGTATATTCTTTAGATTTAGATTTACGTATTTTATAATATGAAAAGTAGAGTTGATTCAATTAATCTGCAGTCCATACGATGCAATTATAATAAATGAACAATTCTACTCAGTGAGCGAGCAATCGCATCCAATCAGCGAGCAGTCCGATCTGATCAGTGTGGGACTGAACCAATCAGAGTGCACTTCGATCAGATCAGCGATCTGAGCCAATCGAATTGAATTATTTAAATAAGTCTTATCTAGTATTATAACGATAACGTTAATGTAACGGTTACTACTTTAATTACAAGTCTGATTCGATAGACGATATAAAAAGGATTAAATATAAGGACTAAATATCTCTTAAATAATAAAAATAGATAAACGTTAAGCATACGTTATTATACAAATAATGTATATGTATATTATGTATATGTTTTGTATATTTTGTAGTTTATTTGTTGCGTCCATTTGTCACACTATAAATAGCAGGAAATATCTATAATTTAAATCTCCGGGTACAGCCTTCAGTAACTATAACGCCCTTACCGCTATCCTTATAGTATATTTTCCAATTTCCTTCGTAAATTATGAAAAAGATGTGGCTCGGAATAGGCCACAGCTGATAAGCCTCGAAATGCGAAACTTAGGCAATAAAACCTCTAGAGCAGGCACTTTGCAGTTACGATTTTTTGTCGAGTTTTTTGGGTTGCTATCAAATACAATTTCAATTCAAATTACCCACCCGTTTATTTGTTTCTCACCAGAAATATTAGGTACATAAAATAAAGTTGTAACCCTTGCGATGCTGTCCCCCCGGGCTCGAGCCTCTCTCTAAGACGAGGGGAGGCCTAGTGCTTACTTTCGGGAGTCTCCTCTCAGAGCTAGATGGCTTAAGACATATTCCACCCCGCTGGTCAATTGCGAATTGATAGACTTCATACACCTTTGCGAACTTTTAAAGAACCCTCAGGTAGGTATGTTTTCTCACGATCTTTTCCTTCATTGTTATAGCAAGTGATAAAAAAATCTAATACATACATCACCTTGATAAATTGAAGAAACCAAGAATTGGAAGCGCTGAGCCTCTGAGTGCCAGATTAACTGCAAGCAAATTACTTAAAAATATGGTACGTCAAGTGGCTGTTTGAAGTATGTGTAAATATACTAATAGAAGACTGACTACACTTATTGATGGACTGTATACTTTCATCCATTTTCTACTTTCATTACCTGAATACATTTTATATTTGTACCTGGTAAGTTTCTGTGGGTTAGACTTGAATTATTAATAAACGTGCCTGTTTTCCTTGTGTCTCTTATAGCACCTCGCCCCTACAATTATAATGAGGTCGAAGCTATAAACAGAGAAGTGTCGACGAACATTATATTCTGAGATTGCGTATACAATTGTGTGAATAACAGTAATACTCAAAACCATTTTAAAATGCCTTTGAAGGTAGTAGAACCCTTGTACCTAATTTTGCCTCATAACAAAAGGCTTACGCTGATATGTTTTCTTTTGAAGGGTGTGGTAAGGGGGACATATTTTTCCGAGGGGTCTTCAGGGGTAGCGGTGCATCTGTAACCGACCTCAGGTAGAATTATAGTCTATATGGGTTGATTACAGACGTTCATGGGCGGCAGTAGCCACTTACCATCAGGAGTAACAGACGAGCATGCAACCACATGCTCGTCTGTGATTCTTATATTATAAAAAAAAGTGAAAAGTCGTCGAACATTATATTTTGAGATTGCGTACACAATTGCGTAAATAAAACAGTTGTACACAAAACAGATTTAAAAAATGACTATATAACAAAAATAATAGTAGTTATTAAGTACTACATGGTTCTGAAAATTTAGCTTTTTGTGGTCATGGCCTCCAGGGGACATTCTAAATTAAGTTGGTCATAAATGCGTTGTAACCCCTGAGGAGTACGCAATATGCTATTGTCACTATTGTCTGTACCACAAGTAAAATGCCTGTGTAAGGTGAGTTCTTCATTTCTCACTAGTTTTTTACAAGCGAAATAACTGATATATATCGAGAAGTAGAAGAATAAGCAGAGGTTAAGAAACTCGGCCTCTCGTTCGAGGGGTCCGAGGTTCAAATCCCAGGCACGCATCCATGATTTTTCAAAGTTATTTGCGTATTACAAATTAATTATCACTTGCTAAAAGTGACGGTGAAAGAAAACATCGTGAGGAAACCTGCATACCTTAGAGATTTATAAAAAAAAGAATCCAAAGATATGTGAAGTCTATCAATACGCATTTGGCCAGCGCGGTGGACTATGGCCTAATCCTTCTCATTATGAGAGGAGACCCGTGCCCAGCAGTGGGACAGTAATGGGTTGATGATGATGATATCGAGAAGATTTTAGTCACGGTGTTAGTCAGATACTACGATGCACTAATCAATCAGAGGTTAAAAAATATCTTCATCATACTTTATCCTTGAAACCAAGAACCTTGAGCGCTTAACTTGGCTTCTGAAAGGAACTTTCCGCGGCGCTTCTTTAGAAGTCTTCCTCTTTATAAATTAAATATTTTCACGTAGCTTGACTCTATTTTATACACGTTTAATTTCAAGAATTTGTTTATTTCTTTAATAAAAATGATTTATAATATATATTTCCTCTAAAGGTGTTGCAATATCAGTAACTTGGAAACCACATGACCTGTTACACTTTTAGTACTATCATAAAATACATGTAAGACGTTTAAAGGGCTGTATTTTATTAAATGCTATTAAAAATTTAATCAAAGAACGGGTCCTCCATTTCCGGACCCGGCAAAGGTCAAAGGCAATCTGTCTATTTCAAATCCATTTACCCTTCTATATTGACCCTTTTTTCTATAAGCTCCATCGTTCATCCCATTTCCATCCCTAAACCTTAAGATGATGGTACAATGAATGCATTTGACGTATTGTTTCGTAATATTTTTTTTGATTTTGAATATTACCTCATGATTTTTGTTAAGTAATATTGAGTCATGGTTATGGTAATCAGATTATTTTAAACGGCAGACTATAGCTAATAGTTGTATCAATCTGAAAAATCTATGCTTGTTATTAAGATTTCAATTATGTGCAATACATTTTAAAGAAATATTTTCTAAATTCATCTGATTTTAATGAAAGTTTTATTGGTCGCTTATTACATATTATGTAAAATAATGTAAAATGAATTTCTAACTTATCTCTTCCTCTTTATTCTCTAACAGGGTCATAGTCGAGACCTCCCCATAAATATAACACCCTTAATTTACCCAAAACATCGTACTGAAATGTGTTGCTACCCCTAAGGACTCCATTAATAAGATATTTGAAACGCGTACATGCCTACACATCTTCACTAAAGGAACTAAAATTTAAATAATAATAAATACAAAAACATAAAAATTAAAAGTTAACTCGTTGAAAATTAAGAAAGTCTATGTATGAAATTCACTTTACTCTGCCCTTTTCCCCTAACATCGTTAAACTGCTATCGGATTGAGTTTAATTATATCGCAAGGCGGTAAGATTTTGAGTTTCCTGAAGTGAAAAAATCTTCAAGAACTCACTTTTTGAATAGTGTTTCTTTTCAGAATAAAAAACATGTTAGATTTTTAAAAAAATACGTACATCGAAAACGGTATAAAGTAATAGAAGCATAAAATATCGATGTAAAAATAAAAAACAAAACAAATAACCTAAAACTATATTCTCGAGAATAGTTTCCTGAAAAAATACACGAGACATACCAACTTAGTCTGAAGGGTTAAAACGAATCTGTGGCGGATCATAGCTACATAGGATAGCTTATTGGCGTTGATTTATATACACTTTTCCAAATACTATTTAGTTAACAGGCAATCGTTTCATACTTCAATCTAATCAAAAATGTTACGAAATCAGCAGAGGAGGTAAATCCGCATGAAGCACCTAGTTATTCATAAATCTCTACCAAACTCAACACATGAGAGCGGCCATCTATAAAATATGAAGCGACAAAATGTAGAGCAAACAGCGTGAGCGAAGTGTTCCCCGAGGAAACGCTCACACTGGAAAAACTCGTCACCGCGTACACGACTTAACTTATTCTCTTTGCTACTAGCGACTCTACCTGACTTCTCTACAAAAGATACAATTTTCAAAAAGTTCGTTATCGAACAACAGACGGGAATTTTAGTTTCCTTCGTTTTGTTACATTTTAATTGAATAACGAAGAACAAAGACATTTTAAAATAGCGGCATTTTCTTGATTTTCGAAATTATACAGATCAAGCAGGAAGCGACAACAAATGCGGGAATTTAATATTTTTTATTAAAATAAGTTATCTTTTAAAGAAACATATGTCATGTCAAAGTGATGTTTTTACTTCATGGGAAAACACTGACGTTCACCTGCGAGGGCACCATCTCTACACCTATATATTTATAGCATTACTCACTGATATGTGGACAATGTGGACATGCTCGTTTCTACTTAAAATCCATAAAATATTATAAACCAACAAGAAAATCCTTTTTTAACCCCTCACTCGTTTACTTGCCCTTTCGATCGAGTCGATCGCTCAAGTTTCATCAATCGCAATAGTGATTGATTTGTCAGGGTTCGGTCCCATACACATTCTATGGTGAAAGAACGTAACACTATTCACGGCGTTATGTGGTAATTTTTTTATTTATATTTATTAAGGTCTTAGTTATATTTAAGAAAAAATATACTATTGATTATCATTTATTATGGTCCCACTGCTGGGCTCGGGTCTACGCCAAGAGTGAGAAGGATTAATGAAGTGCGACTTGATAAACTTTACATAGTTTTTTTTAATATCTCTTAAGTATGTAGGTTTTCTTACGTTATTTCCTTAATCGTTAAAACCAGTAATAATTAATTAATAATATTCACATAATTTTGATAAATCAGAGTTACTTACGTGTTTGGGCTTCAAACCTCAGGCCCCTCGATGAGACGTTTGCCATTTGACGATGCCCCGTTTCAACCACTACACTATCACTACTTATTACGACTACTTACTATTTAAATATACGATTGAAATAAATAATAACTTTCTTTCACAATTCGAACTTTTTTTCTAAATAGGTTTTTCTGGAAAAGAAAAATAAATATAACCTAAATAACCTTCTGTATCTATTTATTGTTAGCAATTTAGCAATACTAGTCGTGTAGTCAAAACAAATATTAGGTTACTTGTACATTATTACGAAACGTTTCGAATAGAATTTATTCCCAGGCTTATTTGTTCAATTCAAAACAACGAAGGCTATATAAACTGCTATTCATTTGACACTTTTTGCTCTTCAAATGCCTCCATAAATTTACTTAATAGCTTCACATATCAATGTTTTTAGAGCCTGTGTTATTTGTGTTTATAGAACTAGAATACACAAAATTCTAAATTTACATGATGTTTTTCACTTAAATAAATAAACATTTACGATAAATTTACATTTTTAACTCGAATTTATTTTGTCATAAATTAAAACTTTTTTAAATTAAAAAGACGACGTTGTCTCAAACCAACGGCTGACTGAAAACTTAATCTGATTCTGATTTAATCTGAACTATTATCTGATAGTTATCGTTTTCACCAAGAATCAGAATAATAGAAATAGATTTTCTTGTATAATGTCCCACGCTTCTAAATTTGAAAAAAAAAATCAAATTTCAAAATTTCAGAGATGCCTTAAACTGGAACCGTAGCAGTATGAATTGATACCCTTGGTAGTAGTGTACCCAACACTAAGGAGGTTTCAAAATTCCAAATTTGTGCCCTCACTTTTTTGAACTTATACGATTTATTATACACTAATCAATTATTACTTTAATAGTACTATACCTACATTGTAATGAGTTTTCCGATAAAATCATAGTGTCAGAAATATGAGAAAAAGTATGAATAGAGAAAAATATCTTTTTTTAACTTTAACTGACATCAAAGTTTCTTAATCTTAGCTTAGACTTGAAGAACAACCTTTAGGCATAAACTACTTAAAAGTCGTTTTTATGGCGAAGCAACTTATTTTAAAGACTTTCAAAGAAAGGCTGAAGTCTTTTAAAGCTTCGAAAACGAGTTCTGTTTCTAGAAAAATTTGATCCTTTATGCATTTTCCTGCCGTGCATCAAAAACATCGTTCAAAAATCTACATAGCTTATCTTTTGTTGGGGTAAATTACGATTAGAATTCGTTCTGTTTGCAGTCAGAATCGTGCTTTCTTTGCAAATTCTTAAGTTGCCCTGCAACTCGGTGGAAAAAGAAGGAAGTCGAGTCTTTGACTTGGCCTTTGCAACTAAGAACATTCTGTTTGTTTTTACTTTTAACGACTTGCTTAGAGCATTTTGAGCGGTTTAAGATTGTGCTTTAAGTATTCTTTTTGTGGAAACCGTTACTTGCTAAGTTTATTTTTACTTCAATTGCTTGTAGACGTAACCGCAAAAATTGAAAAGTGGTTACATAAGAAATATGAATTACATTGAGTTTGTGGGTTTATCCACGTGTAGTTAATATTTTTTAAATTGTGAATAATAGAGTTAAAATTAGTTAACGTTCCAAAAAGGCGATATTAATAAAGAATTAATAACGATAGAAATAAAATGAAATGAAATGAAATAAAATGAATCGGGGAAGCGCAGTTACAACCAGTTTTACAGAAGAGAATTATGTCTAGTAGACACACAAGAGATAGACAATTTTTATGTTCAAGTACTGAAGAAGTCATAGTGGCGGATATAATGGAGCATACTACACCAGGCTCCTAAAATGTAGATAGCTAAGTGTACACTACATAATCGAAGTATGGTGTTTGCGTGAATGTATTTACTTACGTTGATGTTTAATGTCGCGTAAAGAGAAACAGGGTAACATAAGCACCACAAAGTGATATAAAAATATCAGCACCAGTTAAATTTATACGTTCGTATCATCCATCTTGTTTTCTCGTTCGTGGCGCGGCGCCAAGCACGAAGACGGATCACGCGACAAAATATCAAAATGCACAGCTCCGTTTAGGAAAGCGAGCAACTGTTATAGAAAGAAAGTAAGAAAAGTTTGCGTGCAATCTTTTACTTGGATGTCGTTTTCTCGTTTTGGTTGAATTGGAAAAATAACTGTAAAAAATATTGAGTCCTCGTTTTCACTGTATTCGTTTTAAAATAAAAATCGCTGGTCAAAAGAGAGTCCGGTGGTGCCACAGAACATATTTATATTTTCCAATACAATAACTATGTCTTATTCAGCTACAACTAACATAAAGCTGATATTTAGAACTTTAATTTCTTAGTTATAAAATTGAAGCAGCAATGAAATATATATCTGTGATCAACCTCAAATAAAAAACATGAAAATTTATTTTTTTACTTTCAAAGGCTGGGTCTTAACTGAAGTCTTAACTAGTCTGGGGTACATTAATACTGTTTTCAAGCAAAATTAGCGATGGCATTCATACAACAAGAATATAACTACGAAAATATTAACTGTCACTGTGTAACGAGAATACTTTTAAATAATAAATATTACTGCAATTCTATCTTGCATCTGCAACGTCCACTACTATATCCTAATCTAAAGTTTCACGAAAAGATACAATAACTTAATTTAACACCAAATTGGTAGTTGGCCAAAGCCCGTGTCACGGTATATTATTCATCCTTTGAGTAGGTTCCAGCTTACGTGCTCAGTAGCTACATGTATTGCATAACACATGTCAAACGCATTAATCTATGATTGCAAGAATCTCTAAATGGAGTGAAATGTATGTAACTGTCTGTTGCGCAAAGCTGCGTCACTCAACACAACACCGCTTTATTATCCCTGGGTATGTTTTGATAATTGGTTGTCTTGTAATTTATCGTATAACTCTTATATTACAAAAATCTTAAGAGTTTGTTTGTTGGCAAAATATATTTTTGGATTCGATTGGCCATTTAGTTGGAAAGGTTTTAGGCTATCACTTATAAAAATCGATAACCTAAAATCGGAAATACTAACTTGAACCCTCCGTAGTATACGCTGACGTATTCGTGAGGAATCAATGAAAATGGTTACCAGATTTTTTATCGTGAGAAACGGTGAATTGTACGAATGGAAGTAGGGATAGTAAAATAGTGTGATAATAATAAAGTGTTATATTAGATTTATTTTTAAAAGCGGATAAAATCTCGCAACATTGTTTAACATACATCACGTTGATAGATCGTCAAAAGCATTTGTCAGTCATATTAAGTTGAATGTAGAATTCAGTACTGAATGTACTCCATTACTACATGTGTTGCATAACACATGTTAGGAGTATCAATCATAGCACAAGATTTACTAAACGGAGTGTAATAGTCTGTTGCGCAAAGCTGCGTCACTCAACACGACACCGATTCAATATCCCCAGGGATATTTATATGTTTGGTTGTCTAGTAAAGTCTCTTATATGTAAATATATACCAGACGCCTACCAATATTATAAAATCTTGAAGAATTTGTTAGTTAATTAAGATAGCGGTTATTGTAATTGATATTTTTGAATTGGATTGGATATTACCTGGCGATGGTATCGTGCTCTTGTTGATTAAAATCTACACTTAATTTGAAATCGGTGATCTAACCTAACCTCTCTGTAGTACATGCCGACAAACACGCGAGAGCTCAAGAAACATAGTTTCTAGTATTTTTTACGATGAGAAAGAGATTGGTTTGAGTTAGAGTAAATAGAGGTAAAGTGAAAGAATATGAAAGATGCAGTTTATTTTAAAATGTAGCTGAAACGTGGAAAAGGTTAATAGAACGTCAAAAGCCTGTGTCAATCGTACCATATTCAACTGTATGTACAATTCAGTACCGAATGAACTCAATAGCTACTTGTGTTGCATAACACATGTCACGCGTATTAATCTCTGTTTGCAAGATTTACTAAATGGAGTGTAACAGTCTGTAGCGCAAAGCTGTGTCACTCAACACGACACCGATCCTATATCCCCAGGGATATTTTGATGTTGATAGTTTCACGAATGTACTGGAAATCTTAAGGGATATTTCAGTGTAAGTTATGTCATCCGGTTAGAGAATTCTACGAACATGTTGGAAGATAATAGAGTTTTTCGTGAATCAAGCTTGTCACTAACTTCTGCCTTCTGCCTAAAGCTGGTGTGGTATGTTTTGAAGAAATACATAGTTAGAAATACAATTATAAAATTTGTTCTGACGAGTAGTAACGTAGGGAATCTCTAGTATTTTTTTTCTGAAACCAAGAAATAAGTGAGCATGCACTCTGCATGGTAAGAGTTCGCTGCCACCCAAACACGTATGTAATTTACCTCAAATGTGATTAAAGATCCACTTGCGGTCGTCCCGCAACTATGGCCTAAAGGTCTCATTGAAACATCTCGTTTCTCTTTTACGCTTACGCATTGACTCTCTTTCTACTCTCAAAATTCTAAACTATTCTCATATGTCAGTCACAATCTTACCTGGATGGAAATCCGTCGCAGAAGCTGCCGTACATTCATAGTTTCAATTTAGAGCGCTTATATCAATAAAAACTTTTTTAAAACATCGATAACGTGTTTCAGAAACACAAGTAGCTCCATCTCTTGACAAGTTGTGAAAAGTCCCCACTAGCGATATGAACACAAGGATAAGTATATAACCACCAAAACTCGTGAGCAGAGATGTAAATTAATTATTTAAATGTGTCGGGCCAGTACGAGCGCTCCATAACGTGGGTCAAATGAGTAATTGATGAACGAATGATGAGTACTTATAACAATGGCGAATAAATCCCGCTTTTATTAATATTATAGTAATTTAAATTCGTTTTCCTCAAAATGTATACTTTAGAATTGGATTTTCCATACTTGAATTGACTTGTAGATAAGTTCATCAATATGGTAATGTCCGCCGATTGAATGGATTCAGGTTATATCAGCTAACGCAATATCTTTTTCTTGTGGAAAGGGAAAATTATCAAGTTTAATTACTTTTAAGTAAACTATTTCCTAGTCATTATTATCACCGTTACAACTTTTAGGGGCGCAAGTTATTATTATTGTTGTGAGGTCGGCCACAGATACGCCGCTACTGCAGAGGACTAAGCTGGAACGCCTCGAAAAATTATGCTCCCTCCCTTACCACACCCTTCAAACCAGAACACATCAGCGCTTAACTCTGCTGTTATAAGGCAGAAATAGGTGTAGTGGTGATGCCGCCGGAGTCGAACCACAAAGGGTTCTACCACCTTCATAGGTATTGTCTCTAAACTATCTAGTACTATTCTACAAGGAACTACGCAAGGATTTGCCATCTTTAAGCATCATCGCTTGCAATATTTACACACTTTTCCAATATACACTTCAATCATAGGAATTAAAAGGTTGTCATGATTCTTAATAAATACTTCATTAACATAAAAAAAAATATATCCTCTTATATCCGCTCGGACATCTATCTACCGAGCAATATAAGGATAATCCGAGCACTAATCTTAATTGCTTCTCTGTCGAATGCAAAGTTATCCGGATTTTCTGGAGATTAGGATAATTAGTTTCATGTTTTTCATGATTCCGCAAATTCAGAGAAATGCTAGAATTAAATCCATCAGAAACAAAATTAAATAGAGCGACATAATATTTTCATATGTCAAGTATGTCTGTAGGTCCTTTGGAGCGTCTGCAGATCAAACCGCTTGCCGGTTGCCGGATTGTAAGATATACAGTGAATGTGGGAATGATATAGGCGATATTTTAAGGCAGTCGGGGCGTTACTACTTAGTTTGTTGTAAGTAGAAAAGTAACAATATTTTAGAATGATAAAGCCTATAAAGCCTTTATTAAAATATAATAAAAGTTGAACATTAAAATCAAATTACAGTTTTCAAACTATTTAGCATAATTCCATTAGTCCGTCGTTAAGTAAAAAATATGGACTTAAAAATGTACCCACGTTTTAGGCACTTTGTTTTAATTACGCCTAAAATAATAACTGAGAACATAAAAAAAACAGATGGCTATGACAAAGAATTTGCATGAAAGGTAAGTACATATTTCATAAATCATGTTATGTGTGTGTGTGTTTTTGTGATTTGTATATATCGAAAACGATGCTGTAATGCATCCAAAAATGCTGACGCTATTCGTAAGAAGGGTATTCTAAATTCTTTGTATTCTGTGAACGCATAAGTCTTATGCTCCATTTTTTTTTTTGAGAATAAAATAAATGTTTGCTTCATTTAGCTTAAGTACATTAAAAGTATAAATGTGTTTTAGCACCCACACCGTCTGGTGCGTACGACGGTAAGTCCGACGGTCCCTCTTTCCCGGGGTCGTCGGCTGGGCGATGCGAGCTCCCACTTTTGCCTACAGCAACCATGGAAGCCCCCTTTAAGTCGCCTCTTACGAAAGGCAGGGGATACCGTAGCCCTATTTTGGCCCCGAAACTACAGGGACAACCATCCGTAATTCCTTTTTTTTTTTTTTTTTGTTGACGAGGGGGAAACCTTCAAAAGGTACCCTATGCCGTGGGAGCGGCACGGGGTTATGTGGGATTCTTACCGCACTAAAACCCCCCCGGTGGCCGTCCTCGGCGCTGCGTAGAGGACTCCGGGATCTCCAACGGAACGCAACCGGAGTCCACTTGGCGCGTTGCCCCGTCGGGCTCCGCCCAGGTGAGCTAGAAACTCACCACACCATCTGGTGTTCACGACGGTATGCGACCACACATACCGCCGTCCATCCCGGGGTTGCTGGGCAGGCGGTTCGAGCTCCCACTCTTGCCGTCCGCAACCCCGGAAGCCCCCTTTTAGTCGCCTCTTACGACAGGCAGGGGATACCGTAGCCCTATTCTGGTCCCGGAACTACAGGGACAACCATCCGTAATTCCTATCCATCAAATAACAGCCAAATATCGAAAGTCTATTTGCGAAAGAATATGAATGTTTGTGATGTCTCTTTAGGATGTGTCTGGGAGTACTGACATTTGTACGTTGGAAAACTGCGCGGAGGCTTTTACCTAAACCTAAACAGTTTGAATATGAACCCATTTTGTTTGGAAATATATAAAATAAAGTTGGTTAGACTCAGACTACGTCATAAATCTAGGCTGATAAATCACCGCAATCGTAATTATAATTTTATAAGTAAATTTCTAGCTGATTATTTATTTTAAAATAATATTTTGAATATATTTTAAAAATTTCTATATCGATAGCAATTCTTGAAAATATAATCTTTTTCTATTGTTGTCAAACAATACGATTAGCTCGTATTAGAAATTATTTATAGAAGTAATCAAAATAATATGCGTAGAATTGAATTTGAAGCTCTTGCCTTACATTGAAGGAAAACATTACAAAAAACCTACATTCCTGAAGTTTATTTAAAAATCCATTCTAAACATTTTGTGGTGAATGAAAATAATATTTTAGACCAGGAGCTTTTAAAGTATCTTAAGGTGTAAACCGATCAAATGCAAATAATTATGGGCAGCCCCTTATCTCTAAATATTCGCTATAGGATCGTCAATATTATCGTTTGCTTATTTACATTATACTTCTTTGATATTCCTCGCCTTGTCTGTTGGTTTACGAAAACATCGTGCACTCAAAAATATTATTTATTCCTGTATTTATGTATGTTATATAATATATAGCTTTAGTCAATAAGAGCGTAATGTTTTCCTAATACTATCTTGACTACCCTTAACTAAAAACGTGGACTATGGCCTAGACCTGATATTCTGAACTAATTCCAGTGAGTAGCGTCGACATACAAGAAATACAAAAGCATTCAGATCAAGTCCGGAGATGGACTTAAATCTTTATCTGAGCAGACCGGAATTATAGCCCTTGCTACGAGTATATAACCTTATGAAGAGATATATATTTATATGACAAAACGAAGTGTGTTAATATGCACAAAATTAAGTATACAAATGAAAATAGGCATATAGAAAACTTGATATTATTTAACTATTTTCAGCGGATAGTGCAGTGGTTACCATTCCAGTACGATGCGCCCAAGATTCCGGACTCAGTCCCCTGTGTCTCTGAGATTATGTTTTTTTTGTATATTCGAATATGGCACACACAAAAAAACAGTATAGCGATAAGTGTAGAAAGCCTCATGTCTGCCTGGCCAAGTTTCAAGCCCAGCATTTCAGTCTGATATAGGGTCTACTCGGGTTATTAGCACTATCATTTATTAAATTTAACATCGAAACAATACCTCCAGGGCTTGATTTATTAAAATAATATTCTCGTAATTAGACTGTGATGAGAGAATCAGCTATGTTTATTTTATTTGCAAATCTACTTAGCTCTGATTAGCGCTAGAAGGCGGGGGCGAGGCTTTATTAATGGGAGAGACCAAGGCATTTTCATTTTAAATGAAAACGAATATTAGTAGGCAAAGAAATGTATTCTTGTTTCTTTTATCAGTGAACTACTTTTTATCAAATGGACGTATAATCAACCTGGGAATAAGGGGCAACTACCGCCCTTGGACATCTGTAATCAACCTCAGATAGGATTCGATATTCCTCCCTGAGGTCGGCATTAGATGCGCCGCTACCCCTACGACTGTGTTAAACGCCTGGAATAAGTATATCTTCCTTGCTACACCCTTGAAAGAAGAATACAGCAGCGCTTAACGCTGCTATTATTAGACAAAAATAGGTCTGGTGGTGTGCCTCCGGCGTCGAACCACAAAAGATCCCATCAGCAATTCATGCAATTTAGGTATCCGGTTATGTAGGTATACTTTATTTTATTCACGACCCACGTCTATAAAATGAAGGTATATAAGTAAAGGTTATGTACCTACGTAAATATACGTATATGTATAACACCTAATTTCATATACGACCCACATGGCGCAAATTGCGCCGTAAATTGGCTATTGTGCCGCGCAATGGTCATATCCGTCTAATGTCTCACAAGGTTCGATTTTCAGACCATTTTCGGCTAGGCACATTTAAATAATGGATTTCGGTGTCTATATTATTTCTGCATTTCATCTCTTATATTCATGTAAATCCATCTTTTTTTTACGAAGGGGAAACCTTCAAAAGGTACCCCATGCCGTGGGAGCGACACGAGGTTATGTGGGATTCTTACCGCACTAAAACTCCCTCGGTGGCCGTCCTCGGCTCTGCCTAGAGGACTCCGGGATCTCCAAAGGAACTCAACCGGAGTCCTCTTAGCGCATTGCCTCGTCGGGCTCCGCCCAGGTTAGCTTGTCGCTCGCCACACCGTCTGGTGTGTATGACGGTATGCAACCACACATACCGCCGTCCTTCCCGGGGTCGCTGACCGGGCGGATCGAACTTCCATTTTTGCCACCCGCAACCCCGGAAGCTCCCTTTTTGTCGCCTCTTACGACAGGTAGGAGATACCGTAGTCCTATTTTACTCCCGGAAATACAGGGATGGAATCCATAGCATCTAGGACAACACTTGGGTATGATTTAAAAGTGTATATTATACAGTGTATTAACGTGTTCACGTGGATTGATAACCTTGCTATGCTCAGTATACAAGGTCGATAATACGATTTTTAGATGTAGATTACTGCTACTTACTGAAACAATTCAACATAATATCGATAAATTATAATGTGTTAGGACTTGCACAAGAATGTAGATACTATAAACTTTGTTTAGTAAAAAAAAAACAAAAATATACAACCGTTTTTATGTCATTACAAAGTAAAAAATAATTCAAATGAATGTTGGTTTAGCATAATACATAGTTCTGAAGTCGGCGCCCAATATGCTTCGTTGGATAATGTCGTAAACAGCGTGTCCAATATCAGCGTTTTTGCATATTACTTACTCGTACATCATTTCTGAAATAGCGCTCGCACATTTAAATACTTTACCCTGTGCAAAATACGCTCTCAAAGCTTCCTATCTTTCATTTCATTATGGATTCCGTTGACGACTTTGAGCGGCTGTGAATAGCTGTACAACGAAATACTTGTAATTAGAAATTCCGAATGTTGTCTGTATGTTCCAACTTGTTCAGAACTCTCGCAGATGTTTTCAGGTCAATGCTGTTGCTAATGTAAAAGTTCGAAGTAAAGTAAAAGTAAGATCAAGTAATATGGATAAATGGCTTATAACAAAGAATATTCAAAATTAGTGAATTTTGAAACTAAGTGAAGCTGAATAATGGAAGAGGTTTTCTGTAGTGCGCTCTAAGTTGGATCTGCGATCGATTTATTTTTTGATTTTTTATATGATGTACCTAAGTATGGGAAGAGTAGAAAAGATGACGTATGTTTGTCGTGTATAGTTTCAAAGCTTAGCATCCATCTTGCTCACCAGATAGCTCGCACATTTCTGGTAGAAAAGCACCCTTATCCCCGAGTTGAACTAGGAAGAATTCTACCTAAATTCTGAGTGCGGGTAAAGATTTTAAATCTACCAGTGACAACGTTCACAATTAGCATTACGAGCAGATTGCAATGTTTACAGAGTTTAATGTTTTATTTTTGTTTATTTACTTGTTGGGCAGCTTATATTGAGTGCTTAATGGACTCCTCGATATAAACAAAAGAGTTAAAGCATAGGATTAATCAGAATGTGTAGTCCAATGTAAACCTTCCCTTTTTATTGCCATTGTTTGTTGACACATTAAACATTTTAAAATGGGAAAGAACAAACAACCATATCTAAATACGTTTATTCAAAGTGGCTTCTTTATAGAAGCCTTTTTCAATTTGCCGTTTCTCAAGTTACTTCGTTTATGAAGAAAGAAATAACACATAACATAGGTACTTTTTCCATTGAAAACCATCTTTAAAAGAATGGACCAATTGAAACTCGTGTTATTCCAAAACACGTGTTTTTATAATTTAAGTAAATCTTTTTATAATGTAAATAAATAAATATGATTTTAAACATTTCCTAAGAAAAATAACGTCCCTTTCTTCCTGACCTAATACATACGTTCAAGACTAACACACACAATATATCGATAAATAACAAAATCTTAAGCTAGCGTAGCTTAGAGACCTCGTCTGCTAGACAAACTCAATTTAACTTTGGTTTAAAGTATCGTCACCATTAATAATGTGTCAGTAAACGTACGCTGAGGTGCTAACAAACACGCTGCGCTTCCGGTGGAAGGCAGAACTTCACTAACTCAACGGAACTTAGCACGTAGACGTAGAGTAGTAGGTAGAGCAGGCTGGCATGCATATTACGACAAATTAAGGTTGCATTAAATAAAATTACTGGCGGACCCATTGCTGATAGAATCAAGAACCAATTATTTAGAAATAGCAGGACTGTTCTTTTTTACCGACGTTAGACTTTATGTAAAAAAAAAACATTCTTTTCGCCAACGTATTCAAAAATTGGCTAACCTACGCTACGTGTTTTTTTTTTTTATAATTTTCATACTTAGCGCCAGCTGCCGTCCATAGACATCTCTAACGAAGTCATAATAGATTGTCCTTCCTGAGATTGGCCACAGATGTTCCGTCACCACTCAGATCTAAGTTGGAACGCCTCCGATAAGAATGTCTCCCTCACCCATACCGAAAGTCCGACCCTAAACCACACTACGTCACAAGCCCTGAATCCGCCTCTGAATAGAACAGGTCTTGTAAATATATTATCATCCAACAATGTTAGGTGTTCTACTATTAAGTAATCCTCTCTTTATTAGAATTAATCCTCCATCCTGTGAAATTGTTTTTCGTTGTCTTCTTTAAAAATGTTGAATAGTTTATCGTTAAAACCGTAAGAAACTGACAGAAATATCTAGACCAGAAATAGTCATAGCATCCGTAAATAAAAGTCAACTGCAAACAATTCTGAATGCTCATTGATATGCATTGGTACGTGGAACTTATAAATATGAAAGGACGGAAGAAGATATGTATTTTCGAAAGGTACATACAATCTACATACAAGATGACCACATACGATCGTTGGTATTTTATTTCCAATGTTTTGAAGAAGATATATGACAAATAATAAGAAAATATCATAAGTATTTAGTTTAATATGAGAGTTGTATTACTGTTTTTTGTATGTGTGGGTAAAAAAACTTGAAAGTACCTACCCGACTGTGGAGGGTAATGTTTTTCGATCGTATGTATTGCATACACACTCTCCTCCGGCGGAACAATGGCACACATATTTCTGCCTAATAACAGCAGTGTTAAGCGCTGCTGTGTTCTGGTTAGGAAGGTATAGTAAAGAAGGTTTACTTTTCCTAGGCATTCCGGCTTTGTTGTCATCTGTAGCCGACCTCAAGTAAAAATGTAATCTTATCTGGGGTTTATTACAGATGTCCAAGAGCGACAGTAGCGATTTACCACCAGGTGGACAGTATACTCGTCTGCTACTCCAATATTATAAGAAAGTATTATGAGATAACAATCACGTAATTTTGCTGGAAGCTTCCCGGGGTTTTCCGACTTAAGTGTAAACTTTTGGCATAAACCTGACAGGCGGTAGTCCGTATCCGGAATGTGCGCCAAAACGCAATGGCGCGTGCTCTTTCCTTTTGCGGCGAGACTCAAATAGTGGCCCTGCTTCTGGAAAACATATGGGACTTTATAAGACCTTTTTTTTTTTTTTTTTTTTTTTTTGTTTACGAGGGGGAAACCTTCAAAAGGTACCCAGTGTCGTAGGAGCGACACGGGGTTATGTGGGATTCTTACCGCACTAAAACCCCCCCGGTGGCCGTCCTCAGCGTTGCCAAGAGGACTCCGGGATCTCCTACGGAACGCAACCGGAGTCCTCTGAACGCGTTGCCCCTTCGGGCTCCTCCTAGGTGAGCTTCAGGACTCACCACACCGTCTGGTGTTTACGACGGTATGCGACCACACATACCGCCGTCCTTCCCGGAGTTGCTTGCTGGACGGCTCGACCTCCCAATCTTGCCGCCCGCAACCCCGGAAGCCCCCTTTTAGTCGCCTCTTACGACAGGCAGGGGATACCGTAGCCCTATTCTAGTCCCGGGACTACAGGGACACCGCGCCGGGGGGCGCTATCTGCGCCTTCGGCGCCTCCTTCTCCGCGCGGGATCAGCGCGCTCCCTGGCCCGTTCGGCGTCCTCCTTGGCGACCATAACGCGCTCGCAGAATGCAACCACGCTATCCCACGCCTCGCCAGAACGGACCATTGCCGCGACGACAGCCTCCGGGGAGAGATCTGGTCCTATCCGTTGCACCAGGATCCGCCGCTCGGACTGCCACGCTGGACAATATTCGAGCGTGTGCTGCGCGGAATCCTGGTCATGCCCGCAGTGGTGACACTGCGCTGTCGCTTCCCTGCCTATTCTATGCAGATACTCACCGAAGCAGCCATGTCCGGTGAGTATCTGTGTCAGCCGGTAGGTGACGCATTTCCTTCTTTTGAGCCATGCTCGGAAGTTGGGCAGTACTGCACAGACTACGCGTTGGCGTGCGCCCCGTGGCTCCTGCAGCCGTTCACGCCAGCGTCTTAGGGCGCGCCAGCTGGCTCTCGTCCGAAGCATTTTGACCGTCTCAGGATCAGCCCTCTGGCGGAGACCGCGGATCTTAAAGAAGATCTCTGCGGTCATATCCGCCAGAATGTCCAGGGGTGGAAACCGCCCCAGGACTGTAGCCGCCTCGTACGATATGGTACGGTACCCTCGCGCGACTCTGATCGCGATCAAACGCTGCGCGGCATTCAGTTTGGCCGCGCGGCGCCGGCAGCCCGACAGTCTATCAGACCATACGGGCGCACCGTAGAGCGCGACAGAGCGCACGACACCTGCGTAGAGGCGACGGACTTCCTCCTTCGGTCCCCCGAGATTTGGCAGCAGTCTGTGCAAAGCACCCGCTACCTTATGAATCCGGGGAACGAGACGGCCAAAATGCTCGTCGAAATTCCAACGACTGTCCAACACCAGCCCGAGATACTTCAAGTATCTGCCCACTTCAATGACTGCGTCACCTACCCGCACTGACATGCAGGGTGGTCTCACGCTCGGCCTTCGGCCGTGGAACCATAGCGCCTCGGTCTTGTTCGACGCTATGCGAAGACCTAAGGCGTTTATTTCAGCGACAACGCGTGCCACTCCCTGTTCGGCTAACCTCGCCGTCCCTTCGTAAGATCCTCCCTCCGCCAGGACCAAGGTGTCGTCTGCGTAGCAAACGATGGTGACCCCTGCAGGAAGCGCTGTCCGCAGCACTTTATCGTATGCGAGGTTCCAAAGGAATGGCCCTAAGACTGACCCCTGTGGAACCCCGCATACGACGCCCCTCTCATGGACTCTCCCGTATCGGCCCGGGTAAATGATGTTTCTGTCCGACAGATAGGCCGACAAGACATTCCGCAGATAAGGAGGCACCCGATGATGTACGAGAGCCTCCCTTATCGCGTTCCAGGGCAGAGAGTTAAAGGCATTTACTATATCCAAACTTATTGCCAAGACTACTCTGCCTCTGGAAAAGGCCCGCTCCGTGAGTGCCCGGACGCGTAGAATAGCGTCCATTGTCGAGCGCCCAACGCGAAAACCGAATTGATTGTCGGACAGGTCCGGGCCAATGCACGATAGATGCCTGCTGACGCGAACGGCAATTATCCGCTCGAAGATTTTTCCTGCCTCGTTCAGCAGACATATCGGCCTGTAAGACGCTGGTGAGTCCAAGGGGCGACCCGCCTTTTGCAGGAGCACCACCTTCGCTAGTCTCCACTGCGCGGGGAACTTTCCGAAGCGGAGGCAGTCAGTAAAGAGGCGCCGCCATCTATCCCCCAACACGGGTAATGCAACCACCCATGCCCGACCCGGGATTCCGTCGGGGCCTGCGGCAGTGGTTCTCACGGCCAGTCGTTTTACCGCCCACTCCAGCTCAGCCTCAGTAATGGTGTGCTCCTCAGACCACACCGACGGGATTGACACTCCGTTCACGGCATCAGGGCCATCCGAAGGAGAAGGAAACAGGTTTTCCATTACTGCTGCGACAAAGTCGGGGTCGAGGGTCTCCGTCAACGGAGGAACCCATGGGCGTAGCTTTCCTAGCACCACTCTATACGGGCGCCCCCATGGGTCCCTGTCCAGACCATCCAAGAGTCCCGACCAACTTCGAGACTTGCTATCAAAGATAGCAGTCTGAAGTGCCACAGTCGACTCACGGTACTCCCTGTACCTTTCCTCCTTCTCTTCGGCACTGGTGGTTCGACGCCTGCGGGCGCGGGTATACCTGCGTCTGGCTCGCAGGCAAATCGTGCGCAAATGCGCAATATGTTCGGACCACCAGTATGCCGGTACCCTTTTGCCGGATCGAACCCTTGGCATGGCAGCATCACAAATCGAGGCCATGTCAGCCTGGAGTCGGGCAGCTTGTCGCTCGAGGTCTGCATCTTCGACGGCGGTTCCAGACCAGTCCACGACATGGGCAGCGGCGACGAGCATGTCTCTGTCGAGCCGCTTCAGAGCCCAACGTCGTGGAAAGCCTACGCCCTGACGGCCAGTGTGAACCGGGAGCCTTAGCGTCACGTCGAACAGGATGTAGCGGTGGTCGGACAATGTCACCATGTCCTCCGCCACTCTCCAGCCACTTGCCAAACGCTCGGCAGAGGCAGTCGCCCATGAAAGGTCCACGATCGACTCCCCCTGCCAGCGCACACATGTGCTGACCGAGCCCCGGTTCAACAAGCGCAGGTCTAGTTCCGCCGCCCATTCGAGCACAGCCTCACCTCTAGCATTATCTCTGCCATTCCCCCAAGCCCTGGAGTGGGCGTTAAAATCACCTAGGATGAAAACGGGTCGCGGAAGGCAACCACGGACGCAGCTCGCCACTCGTCCCAGGTACGACTCGTACTCTGCCAGGGTACAGTTGGGAGAGATATAGCATCCCAACACGGACAGGGGACCCCACTCCACTGCGACCAAGCCCCGCTCTGCGTGGACTTTAGAGCATGGAGGGTCTCCTTCGCCGCCTGCCCAGTATATCGCGACAGAGCGCGAGTCGTCCCCGAACCACCGAGGATGATCAGGAACTGTATAGGGCTCCGCCACCACTGCCAAAGAAACCGAACACTCTGCAACGCATTGCTGGAACAAGTCCTGCGCCGCGCGGCAGTGATTCAGGTTCCCCTGCAGTATTTTAAGTGACGGAGACCTATACATTATGTGTCCATCACTTCCTCTGGCGGGCAATGGGACGAAGCGCTGTTATGCGCAGGCCCATTTACCCGTGTCGAGCTGGCAACCGTGGCCGCCTGTTCGATTCCACCATTGCCTCGTGTTTTCCTTTTTGGAGGCTTACAATTCCTGCTGCCGAGACGATGGTCAGCCGGACGACCCAGGTCTGCACACAGAGCGCACCTCGGCACTGGTGCCACACATTGGCTCGCCTTGTGATTAGGCTCACCACATGCATAGCACAGGGCGCTCCTGTCTGTTGCGCTGGTGCATTGATGCCTGGCGTGCCCTGTCTCCAAGCAACGGAAACATTGCAGCTGCCTAGCAGGCAGCACCTCCACTCTGGCCGAGACCCAGCCCACGAGAACCCGCTTCGCAGAAGCCAGCTTGCGGACAGCCGTGAGCGGACAGCGCACCCATGCTGTCCCCAACGCAGAAGCCCTCCTGCGAATTTCGCCGACTTTAATGTCGCTTGCGACACAACCGCACATTACGGCGATGGCGCTAGCGACATCTTGTTGGGTGACAGAGTCGTCAAGATCCATCACCCTGGCCTCCCCTAGTTTGCTGGGTCTTGCCACTTTGGCGCCCATTTCAGCCACTGCCTCCTGCAGCTTCCTCGCAAGGGCATCGGCTTTTTCTGTACAACCCTCCCCAGCCACTTCAAGCAACAAGCCACCGTTTAAGGCCCTCTTCTGCCTGACACCGGCAATGCCCAAGTCAGGCAGGTTTATCTGGCTCTTTGCCGTTGACATCACCTGTGCATAGGTGGTGTTTGAGCCTTCGGGGACCGTCACCGTCACCGCTGCTGATTTTGGCAGCCTCGGAAGTTTTTCCCTCTTGGCTTTCTTTTTTTTCCCAGATCGGGCTGGTTCAGGCGTTTTAGTAGGCAACGCTGCAGGTCGCCTTTGGGGAGCACTTTTTCCACGCCCGCGGCTCGGTGATTGCCTCCGAGTTGCTTCCATTTGAGGGGGACGGCGCATCTTCGCTCTGGCCTTACGCCCTACGACCTTAGACCAAGTCGCCTCAGAGTCACCTACCCGCTCGGGCGAGGTCGACGCGACCGGGAGTCCCACCGGCGCTGTGGCCAGGCGCTGTGGTACAGGGGCAGCGCGCGAGGGCTTCTGCCCCAGGAGAGGTCTGACTGCTCTTCCCGGAAATAGCTCATCCCGGAAGGACGCTAGTTTTCTGTCTATGACAGACCCGATTTTGTGCATTAGAGCGTCCTCCTCGTTTCCTGCCCGATTTGTCTGGGATCGGGTCTGTGGTCCTCCAGGTCCGTTTCTTCGACGCATCTCCTCAAGTTCCGCCGTAAGGGTCTCGACTTTGTCGCTCAGGCTGGTGAGTTGAGAGCGCAATGTCTCGTTCTCCTTCTCTAGGTGTGCAGTGGCCGCCCGCTGCACTACCTCGGTCGCTGCCGCCTGAATCTGGCGCACGGCAAGGCGAATGGCCTGCACCATATCTCCCTTAATATTGCGGGATTTATCCGCGACCTTCTCGATTATCTCTAGGTTCTCGATTATGCGAGAACCTAGGTCATCAGTGGGCTGCTCATTCATCTCCCGGCGCAGCTCTTCCGCACTCGGGAGAGAAGCTTTTGCCCTGGTCTTGGCTATTGGAGTCAGGGGTTCCAGGAAGCCGTCATCCTTGTTAACTTGAGGCTTGACGGTCTTTTTCTTGGGCCTCTCGCCTTCACTATTATACGCCGGCAGAGCCCTTTTACGGGCGCTGACCGACGTAGCTGTGGACTGCACTGACACACCCGACATCAGGGAACAGTCCGACAGGTCGTCTGCATCAGACGAGACGGCTGGCGTGGGGGGAGCTATTGCCCCACCCCTGCTCTGCCGTGTCTTCCTTCTCGTCGCTTCTACAGCGGGGATTTTTTCCTTCTCGCTAAGCAATTCGGAGTCCAGTATGGGTAAGCAAATATCGTGTTTACGGAGGTCGGCGGATTGCCGACCTACGAGGCAGTTGTTGCCCCCCCCAGAGTACGAGGGGCAGCCCTCCGCCGTGGCAGAGGGGTGGGATTCTCCCTTTCGGGTACCCACCTGGGGACTACTTTTGCAACTAGCCTTCTCCATTTTTTTGCATCTTTTTTAAGGGGTGAGCTCCCCTGAGCCGCTCTTAGTCTGATCCTTCACCCTTCGCCTTCCGGTATGAGTAACTCTGCCGTATAGCCTCGGGGATCATTAGGACACTCAAGCCCCCCCACCACGACAAGGTGGCAGCCCGTTCGGGGGGGGGGACTTTATAAGACCTAGAAACCATATTGGAACTTCGTATGAGCAAAAGTATTATTACTGTAACAGTATTAAAAACGCAACACCCAATTAATAATAGGTAAAATAGACCGTATACGGTAGGTATCGTTAAAGTAAACTAGAACGCCCTTTTATAGACCCTAAAGGCACATAGAAGGAAGGAAGGCCTGGAAAGGTACATTTTAATCAAATTAAATATTGATTGTGTTTTGAAGTTGTGATTTCTAAAATGTGGTAACGTTAAAAAGTAGCGGGGCAATACAAAGTTATTAATTTTCAAAATGGTTGGGAGGACATAAATCTGTGAATATCTAGTGTAAGGTAGTAAAATTTTTCATGGCACGTTGCTATATTAAACACTAGATCTTCTTACTAAATTTCTAATACAGATTAACACTACACAAAGCCTTATCTGATGTTTCTAAAAAATAGTCTGCATATGACTTCCTTGTTAAACGAAAATGATCTCAGCATTAAGAAAAGATAGAACTATTTTGGCGCCCTATGTGAAAAAAAATTCCACATAGGGCGCCAAAATAGTTCTATTCAAGCCAAAATAGGATAAAACATATTATGTTATAAATCTTTGAGACTACAACTACTATACAAAAGTTTCTTTTATCTTTTTTCTCAAAGATGAAAAGATACTACATAAAAGCTTAAATATTGTAACATATAGTTAAATAACCACGCTTCAGCTCCACTGAAGTTAATCGTAGTCTTTAATTAGGCTGTATCTGACATCCTTATTAAGGAGACATGTATAATGGAGTTTCTTTCGCCGCTTCTCCGTAAAGGAAACGCCGTGAAGTGAACGTAGCTAATTAATTCTCGGAGATAATTCTGTAAGTAATGTACTATGAATAAAAATTCTTGAAATTTGGCATTGAATCTTGAATTTGATTACAGATAACCATGGGCGCCAGTTACCACTTACGATCAGGTGGACTGTACGCTTGTTAGCTAGTTCAATTGTACATGGTACACATAGGTAAAAGTAAAAATTCTAATATCACTTAAATGAGTTTGCAGTTGCTATATTTACTAAAACAGAGGTACAATAGAAAGGAATAGTTAAAACTATGAAACTTTTATCATAAAACCAAAGCCTATTGTTGTGTATTGCAATCTTTATAAAAATTCTAATACTCGCAAGCATAAATGAAAAGAGGATCGCCTCAAAAGAACAAATATATTTTCTTGGCAAGAAACTGCAGTTTACGGCCTTTGAATTTATTACTCTCTGGCGCATAAGTTTGATTGAAAATTAATTTTCTATATATATATTTTTATAGTATATGAGTAGCAAAGCATGCAATCTACCTGATGGTAAGTGGCTACTGCCGCCCACGTACATCTGTAATCAACCTCAGAGAGGATTAGATATTCCTACCTGAGGTCGGCCACAGATGCGCCGCTACCCCTGAGGATTAAACTGAAACGCCTCGGAAAAGCATGTCTCCCTTACCACACCCTTCAAACCAGAACACAGCAGCGCTTAACACTACTGTTATGAGGCAGAAATAGGTGTGGCGGTGGTGCCGCCGGAGTCGAACCACAAAGGGTTCTACCTTTAAATAAAGTCATAATGTACGCAAAGTCGGACAATATGAGCATCTATTGGATAATTAACAGTTCTTACAAATAATAGCTACACATACGCAATAGAAGTAGAAAAAAGGAAATACAAATAGAGTCTGGGGAACGCATGTTTTCGTGGTCGAGAATCAAACCCAGATCCATTTATAACCCAACATCAAAAATATGTATAAACGTACTTATACTAACATCTAAATTATCGTTTTATTATTATTAATCTTACTTTACCCTTTTTGTGAAAATAACATCGCTGTTGCTTGTTTTGAAATATTTCCACTAACATCGTAATTCAACTATTGAGAACAAGAAATTCGCTTCAAATATTGAGAAGTATTGCAAGAAAAGAACGCTGATGCAGTAAACTAAACTTGTAGTGTTGAAATTTCCTCCCCAACGTTATAACTCTAGAGTTTTCAGAAATATTGCCAAGAAATATTTGGGAGGAAGTATTGAAAATAATTTGCAGTGAGTGCAAAATACGTCTTTACTATTGTTATAAATTATAAAAGTAACTTAGTTGGTTTCTTACGCTTTTAGTGCTAAACTAATGAATTAATTTTAACAAAATTATGTACATCGCTCATACATCGAGGAAGGTCATAGGCCACTTTTGATCAAATAAAAAGCTTAAAGGATGAAATGGGGCTTAATAAAAGAAGATAGGTATTTTGTTTTTCAAATGTAGTTTTGTGCATAAATTTATTTATAGAAGGTGGTACAACCCTTTGTGGTTCGACTCCGACGGCACCACCGCCACACCTATTTCTGCTTAATAATAGCAGTGTTAGGCAGTGGTGTGGTAAGGGAGACAGACTTTTCCGAGGCGTTCCAGCTTAGTCCACTAGGATAGCGGCACATCTGTGGCCGACCTCAGGTAGGAATATCTAATCCTATCTGGGGTTGATTACAGATTCCCATGGCCGGCAGTAGCCACTTACCATCAGATGGACTGCATGCTCGTCTGCTACTCCTATGTTATAAAAAAACCTTTAAGTACGGAACCCTAGATATGTAGAATAGAGCATGTTACGAAACGCTTAATAGGAAATATTTACAATCTAAAATTCTATGGAAATAAATCGCGGGTAAAACTAGTACTAAATAAAGCCGAGAAACGTTTAGTTTTCATAATCGTCGAACAAAAGCTTAACAGATGAATGAACACCAATTCGTGCTTTTTAAAAATGTGAGAATTTAAAAGATTAAAATGTTTTTAGTCTAGTTATTTTTATTTTTCCGTATTAATACGTTCAGTGTAGTTCCGTCCATGTAGCCTCGCGGACCTGAAGAGTTAAATTATTTACTCTGTTATAAGAGGCAACTGAAAGGGGGTTTCGGAGTTACGGGCAGCAAGCGTGTAAGCTCGAAGGATAGGACGACGGTGTGTGGCCGCATAAAATGTCTTATACACATTTGCACCTCTTTTTTCCACTAAGAGGTCGCCATCCGATGAGGGCTTAGGAGTCCTGAGCCAACAAGGGGGTGTTTAGTGGATGAGGCATCCCTTAAGGATGAGTCGGCGTTGGTGTTAGGGCATGAGCATTCACCCTCTTCCAGGAGAGTTTAGTTTTTTTCAGTCTAGTTTAGTCTAGTCTTCCAGGAGCCAGTTCTAGGAAGGGCTCGTTATTGTTTGGCGCTATTGTCGTTATGGTCTGTCTGGGCGCAAAAAAAAGAAAAAAAAGCTAAAATATGACGAACGTAGATGCTCATCTGGTTTCGTTAGAGGCACCACGCTTAGAGAACTCTGTGTTGCCTTGGAAATCTTGGAGTCCTCGGCCACTAAAGGGTTTCAGTGGGAAAAATCCTACTGGTGTCGCTAACAAAATAAGTTATACCACCTTTAAAACTCCAGTAGATATACTAAACATAATTCAATTTTGAACATTTGTAACATTCTCAGTTTGCAAGACAACTTTAATTAAGCGAACCAACACTCCATCGAAACGACGTTTTCGTTCATGTGATTGCAAACTACTCCCATATAATCGCGTAATGTTCACCAGCTGCGATTGCATTAAACTTCTCTTGTATTTACATTATGTTTAATTGTGTTCATAAGTGGAATAATATAATTAGGAATCCACATGTCAATAAATCCATCGTAGCCGATGGAAGCTCCTTTTCAGAACAGAATACTTTTTTTTTACGGGAATACTTTTAGGATAAATTATTTTGATATATTATTTTGAAGGTGGTAGAACCCTTTGTGGTTCGGATCTGGCGGCACCACCGCCACATCTATTCCTACCTAATAACAGCAGTGTTAGGCACTGCTGTGTTCCGGTTTGAAGGGTGTGGTAAGGGAGACAGACCTTCCTGAGGCGTTCCAGCTTCGTCCTTAGGGGTAGCGGCGCATCTGTGGCTGACCACAGGTAGGAATATCTAATCCTATCTGGGGTTGATTACAGATGTCCATGGGCGGCAGTAGCCACTTACAATCAGGTGGACTGCATGCTCGTCTGCTACTCTTATATTATAAAAAATGTTACAGTAATATTTACACATGAAGCAATAATACGCGGAATCATCTTGCTGGTCTATCACCCAGAGAGAATCCGGGTTTGATCCCGGGCTCGATATATATGCAAAGATTCCTGTTCTAAATTTTGTCCTATCATCTACGAGTATATCTATAAATGTAAAAAAATATTGGCGACGATTAAAGAGGCCGGTTGATAAAAATGATAGCCTAAATTAATTAGTTTGTAGTTACTATGTACTTATGAATGCTTATTTACAAGGGTCTAGTCCAATATCCGGTTCCATTCTACTCACGCTCCAAATACTTGCTGGAAACATAATATATTTCGACCCGGCAAACGTTGTGTTGCCATATAAATAAAAAAAATAAGGGTAAACAACCCTTACCTTTTGACGTGACAACGTCTTAAATTAGGTTGCGGCTGGGAGTCACTTATGAAAAAGTGTAACGCCCGGTAACGTTACGATGAGTCACCGAACGAGAGAGAGGCCCGCCGAATGCCTTGCGTCTCTCTCCCACACAACTATGATCGGTCTGCCGCGCGCGCAGCACTAGAGAATTAGGCGCATTGAATCGGCGCATGCTTGTGTCTCTGTCTTTGTCTTTCTCGAACGTTCTTGGCGTTGGAAAAACAAGAAAGCGTCACAATACAAGTTCACACGTGTGGTTAAAGTATCGTCAGCTGTGTCTGTAGTGAAAATATGGAGTGCTTAGATTCGTCATTTATCATTTACAACAACTACAACAATAAAGGTAAATAATTGTACACTGATATTTCATTATCGTAAACTATGATTGATTGATTAATTGTTAGATTGACACAAAAGTTGAGAAACTGAGTTTATAGGTTATGTCATACTATTGATAAATGTTGATAGTGTTAAGTAAATTATTAGTTTAAAATTAATTAATTAATTAATTATTATTTTACAAATTTCTTTTGAAAAATGCAACCATTCCATCAGTATTTTCATATGACGTTGTCACGTTCAACTATCGTCAGTAAACCGACTTTACAGACAACCGATTTTTTTATCACAACTTTTTTAATTAGGTATGACTGAGAGTGTTATAAACGAAGGAGTAGACAAATATTATCAGAAAGCTTCGAACTGCTAAGCTATCGGGAGTTACACGTGTTATTGTGAGTCAACCATAAAAGTTAGACATATGCTGTCGTGGGATATTTTTTATATAATTTTAAGGAGAACATTTCCGTCATACATCATTTCTGTGTAGCTTTAACCATTAAGGTTTCACACGCGATGAAAGCTTAAAAAATTGAGTAACATCTCCCGTTTTCCCATCATTTTCCATTTCCCACTGCTCTACTCTTATTGATTGTAGCGTAATTAAAAGTATACTATAACCAGCTCAGGAGTATGAAAAATAATTGTGCCAAGTTTCGTTAAAATCCGTCGAGTAGTTTTTGTTTCTATAACGGCTATACAGACAGACAGACAGACAGACAAACATTTTACTGATTGCACGTTTAGCACCAGTATGGATCCCTAATCACCCCCTGGTAGTTATTTTGGAAATATATTTCATGTACAGAATTGACCTCTCTACAGATTTAATATAAGTAAAGAAGAACATGAAGTCTTTATACTTAATGTAAGGGTACTTTCACTTGTGAGAAGAATGTCAAGTTGTTGTCTGGTTTAAAGAGTGTACTGCAGCAGATGTAAGGTAGATGATTATGTATTATCTAAATTATGATTTGTGACCTTTCAATTCGATTACAGTAAATGACTGGCTGCATTGACCACTTAACTCGTGATAGGATAATTAAGGATTCTTTGCTTCTCCAAAAATCATTAAAAACATAAACACATTGTGAATCACTTTCGTTAGTAAAATGTGAAAAGGATCAACAAGAAACGAAATACAATAACGGTACAAGTTGATCTCCTAAAACTTCTGCTTTCTAACAACTTCTTTCATCTATGTATCAAACTATCAGAATATTACACGCCAGTTTGACTAGGAGCGAATGAACTATAAATGACAAACTGTTTTGTAAAAAATGTGTTACCGATTACCTTACTGAGTACAAGATATTTAAAAAAATATATAATCCAAAATTACTGCATACATGTTGGCCTATCTTTTATACTTTATAACGTATGAGCGAGATAATATATCACTGATTTTTAAGGTTCCGTGCCCAAAGGTTAACAAGGAACCCTATTATTAACCCTCCGCCGTCTATACGTCTGTCCGTCTGTCACAGGGCTCTATCTTCTGAACCGTAATAGATAGAGACTTGATTTTTTTACAGAGTATGTATAACGGTGCTAATAGGTTGGCCAATTATAATTATTTTCATAAAATGGAGTAGCAAACGGGCATGCATTCCATCTGATGGAGACTGACTAGTGCAGCAGTCCATCTGATGGCGAGTAACTAATGCACATCCTCTTCAAAGTTTTTGACAAACTTCATAATATGAAGTTTAAGTTTGTCTTATGATATTATCATAAGACACATTTGCTCGCCTACTTCATTATTCGTGAAGGGTTTAACAAGTCCTTTAGCGACGGCCGGTAACCTTTGATCCCGTATTCAAAACCATATTAGGAAAAGGTACGTTTATTAGATCCGGTAGAACCCGATTTATCAGAAAAAGAAAGTTTCTCGGAATAGACAATGGCATTTGATATCAAACCAAATGTTTACGGTAAATTGATTTCTACCCTTCTAAGAAACGAATAATTATTTAATCATTCTTAATTGATCAATATCCCTTTATGGTTCGGATTGCTAAGCGATGCTGTGTACTATTTTGAAGGGGGTCTTACACGAGGCAAACATTCTTACACGAGGCATTTTAATTTAGTCTTCAGTAGGGATAATGCATCTGTGGCCGAGCTTAGGTAAAAACTAATCTTGTACGAGGTTGATTATAGATTGCCACCTGATGTCTTGCATCTGATTTTTTTAAGTATCATCTATTAGGATGTTTTATAGAACCATTATTATCTAAAAATACATTGTATAGAATACTCTCCATAGAATTACCAAATAGTGGTAAAAATATCAATCAGCATTTTTAATCGAATACTTTGAAGAAACAACGTCTACTAGACAAATAGTAGAATAGACTTATGCTGTGATGCCATAAAAAAACTTAATTTCAAATACAGAAACTACGAAACCAAAATGCTACATAATTACTTGTCTGTGATTAAAAATAATCAAATAAAGGCGGCCATTAAATACAACTGCGACGGAAACATCTTTAATGAAATGTCTTTGTGAAAAAGAAGCCGAATCTAATTATGAATGAAAAGCGGCTTTCTAAAATGTAATTAGGATTCCCATTTGGTACGTACGATGCGATCACGACTTTATCGTATGCTTTTTGGTGTGAATAGCACTGTTCAAATGACGTGCCATCGCTTTTTTTTATATAATATAGGAGTAGCAGACGAGCATACAGTCCACCTTCTAGTAAGTGGCTACTGCCGCCCATGGACATCTGTAATCAACCCCAGATAGGATTAGATATTTCTGATGGTCGGACACAGATGCGCCGCTGCCCTGTACTCCTATTAGTAAGTAGCTGGAACGCCTCGGAAAAGTATGTCTCCCTTACCACACCCATCAAACCAGAACACAGCTTAATAATGTTACAATTATAAAATGGTTATAACTATGTCTACCTACTACGGTGGCTTCCTAATTGGAAAAGACTTGGAACATTCTCTACTCATCATCAACCCATTATTGTCCCACTGCTGGGCACGGGTCTCCTCTCAGAATGAGAAGGATTAGGCCATAGTCCACCGCGCTGGCCATTGCGTATTGGTAGACTTCACATACCTTTGAGTTTTTTTTTTTTTTTTTTTTTATAAATCTCTCAGGTATGCAGGTTTCCTCACAATGTTGTCCTTCACCGTTTAAGCAAGTGATAATTAATTTCTAATACGCACATAAATTTGAAAATCAGAGGTGCGTGCCTGGGTTTTGAACCTCGGACCCCTCGATCGAGAGGCCGCGTTTCTTAACCACTAGGCTATCACTGCTGCACATTCTCTACTATGGTACTCCAATGTGGATTGTTGAAGCAAGTTCATATCAAAAACTAAATAATTCGAGAGAAGAAAAATCAAATATATTTGAAAACATAGTGGAATAGGGCATATCACGATCAGCTAAATACAAAGGTCTCGTCTTTTAACCCACGCAAACATAGCCACAGACAGCTACTGTAAGATATTATAGTCGTTAGTCGTAAAAGGCCCTCCCTTACCAGTGACCATTAATCTTAAGTCCGAAACGTCTTGAATAATATTTGCTGGTCTGTGTTCTAGTCTCAAGAAACATTGTTCTTGAATCATAACATTCAAATTCTATTTAAGATCTCCATAAATTAATATTTGACTAATAAGTGTGGTCCGTGACAATAAATTCGAAAGCCCTCGTAAACTTAAGACGGACCAACATAAATTATTTTAATTGTGAACATTAGCAATAACGAAGCTGAAATGTAATATAATTTTACTAAATCATCCCTCGAATCTGGTATTTTAATTTATTCTCGTTACAGAATTGTTTAATAATTACGTTACAATTCTGTTCGTTCATTTATAACTCGAATTTATACTATTTTGAAGTAGTTTGGCCTAGAGTATAAAGATGTTGTATTGAATTTATTATTATAAAAGGTATATAAAAGTATTTTTTTTATTTTAGGAGATGGTCGAATTATCTATGGTTTGACACCCGGTGGCCCTACTGCCACCCCCATTTCTGGCTAATATCGGTGTTAAGCGGTGTTCTGACTTGAAGGGTATGGAAAGGGAGACATACTTATCCGAGTCATTCTTACTTAGTTTTCGAAGATAGCAATTCATTTGTTGCCAACCTCTAGTAGAAATCTAATCTGAACTAGGATTGATTACAATTGTCCATAGGCGGCAGTAGTCACTTACCATCAGATGGACTGCTTTGCTAATTCAATATTATAAAATCCATTTAGAACTTTTTAATTTTCCGTAAATAAGCATCAGCGTTTTACTCTTATCTATTCACGAAATAAAAATGTACTCTGTGTTCACGAACTAACCCGCACAGGTAAGCGTGCTAACTACAAATCACACTACCTCCATTATAGTAAAAGCCTATGTCAAATAGTACCTTTTTTAGTTCATCGCCTAAAATATATCTAATTCTCTATTATTATTGTTCCAGGTAAGCCAAGCCAAGGTGTATAAGCCACATAAAACCCTCAACAAAATTATATTTATTACAATCGTACCGAAATTACAGTACCGAGTACTTAGCAATTTTCGTGAAAAATTATCGGTGGTGAGTGATGAAAATCTTGTAATAACATCGTGTCGAATGTCTTCGAAACGGTTACTTTGGGGTGTAAGATTCCAGCGTATTTTTCTAGAACATCTAAGGGTAAGAACTCATGGAGCGGTTTTCAGCCGCGTTCGGCCGCAGAACCACAACACGTGTAGAATAATAATAATTAAAATACATGTTAAGAATGATTCCATCACGTTTTATCCATTTTTTGTTCGGTGATGATTGATCAAAATCTCATAAAACACGACGGCATTTTAAATTGTTTACGTACACAGAAACGTGAACGACCACCTCTGACCATAGTTCGGCACGTGACTAAGCAGATAGTAAAATTAGTAAATAAGAAATTATTTGCCACTTCGAATGTGTATGATATATATACGTTTCCTACTTGTGGTACTTATGTCAATAGCTAAAAGAGTTGTTAATAACGTGTCTCGGTGTTGTGGCTTGCACAATTGACGCCGGTATCTTGCACCTCATATTAGACACGCTGTTTACATCGTTATCCAACGAAATATATTGAGCGCCGGCTTCAGAAATATGTACTAAACCAACATTTATTTCAATTATTTTTTACTTTGTAGTGACATAGAAGTCGGTTGTATTTTTTTGTTATTTTTTTTTTCTAAATAAACAGTTATTCCGCATCCGCACGTGTTGGTGCGGTTGATAACTGCTTCAGCTTTTAGCCTAACGATGTTTGTGTAAAACTTGTTCGGAGGCCTTTGAACGAATAAATGTAACTGACAATCGATTTTTACACCAAAAGCTTCCTTCCGTACTAATTGGAGCGTATATTTTTATTATCCAGCAGTTGTATATTAACGGATTGTTGCTCAAAATATAAAACGTACAGTTTTAGGGATTTGTAGCCATATAAGTTTTTCATATGATTTAAATCAACATCTTAGTTGTACTTAAAATCTATGCATGCATATAGACCGTACAGCTAGATGGAAGGTCCTAACACAGGTTTGGGTCACATAAATTAATATTTTCCAAATTTCAACTTTACCTGTCCACCAGATTCAAAGCAAATTTGCTGTGACAGACGAACAAACAGACAGTTAAGACACTCAATCTTATACGAACGATAAGGATCTCTACCTTTAGTTTTAGATGAAACCCTCAATTCTTGACAACTTAATTACGAAATTATATTTCAGCGGCCATTGTTCAAACATAATATCTATTCAAACCTTGTCTATCATAATTTCAGTCTGACGCGAACACAATAACGCTGGAAAGATAACGCTTTATCGTAAAATGCTATTAACTTAATGCTTAATGTACCTTTGTCACATTAAACTAGGCTATTGTAGAATTCCGTGATAACGTTAACGTATAAAGTTCACAAACACGTATCTGTCTGAACTTAATAAGGTTTAGTTATTCAGAACGCAAATAAGTATTATATTCGTCAGGGGAATACAAATATACATAACACATCTCTAGACTTCTAGACCTTTTTTGACCCCCAAAACCCCTTTGTTGCAATCATACAGCATTTGCCAGCTTACTAGTATTATTCTCAAGCTTTTTTTGACTCGCTTTGGGGGAGCAGTCACCATACCGGTTTAATGATTTGATATCTGAATTATGAGTAAAGATATCTGTTCTTATTTTGGTGTTTGTGTAGGTATACGTCTTTGTGTGTGTCCTTGGCGCCCACGACATAGGGAATCCTTGTGTGGCTTTGAGTGTAGAAAGATTATCTTTATAGGTATGCTAATTTTGGACTGTTTCCCCGTCGAATCATACTGGCTCAAATTCAAAAGATTTTATTTTACGCTTTCGGTCATAATCTCTTGAATTGAATGAAATCATTTAAAATAAAAAGAAGGAAAGGAAGGTGCAGGGTTAAACTGAAGTGAAGCAAATTGAATTGAAGCGAAGAGAAGATAAGTGATGTGAAGTGAAGCGAAGCGAAGTGAAGATTATCATAATGTTCTTATTTTTAAAGGTCATATAAAGCGACACTTCATTTAAACATATTATCTATGAACATTATTATTGTACATACATTTCAGCCATAGACGTTTGATTCGCCGCCCTCGGGTACAGCGGGTACAGCGGGTACTAGCTGAATCCTGCCCTATTAGTAACTGACACATGTCTATAGATCAAGTGGCCACATAACATCAGCTGAACTGTACGGCCGATCTTTATTCCTATCACATAACTAAAGTGGGCAATTGCGAGTCGAATTGTATAAACATTATGGATTCCGTACAAATGTGTATTCCAGATGTGGGTTATTTAGGTAATTATAAAAATATAAAGAATACAAATAATTCAAAATGCTTTAGCAAGCATTATAAAAATAAGTTTTTTGATAATAATACGAGTAGATAGATATCTGAATGTATATAATCTTAATATACACTATTTTTTATTCTCATATTAGAACGTAATATAATTTAGTTGAAATATATCAAATAGCTACAAGCAGTCAGATTGGGACTCCATACTCCGACATGGTCTAAATGAAGGTTTACCTTTTGCGTGCCTAGATTTGTATTTTATATACACCAAGAATCCCAATATAAACAACAAATACTCTAAGTATCAACAACAAGCGTATAATATTATTATATTTTACGCTAAGCGAAGACTGTCTAAATTATGCGGTATACCCAGCGATAATTTCATCAACTTATGCTCCACCTTGTTACCGAAAGCATATTCAAGGTAAATCTCTTGATGAACGTGGCATATAATTATAGGGTAGTATTATCAGGCGCACCCAGATCTACTCCAGTTTAAGTGGTGGAAACATAAGGACACTCAATTGATCAAGCGTCCAGCTGCTGTAAATAATAAAGCTACGCAAGTTACTTTAAACATTTATTTATATATATTTCTTACATTTATTTACGGAATATCGTACGTTCTAATATTTAAATTGAATTAGATTTTTTTAATAAATTAGTTGAAGTTGATAGATATATTGCTATTAAAAGTTTACCTAATTGGATTAGAGAGTCGTCTTAAGGACTTATAAAATAGAAAATTCAAACTAAAACATAAATTATTATTTAACAAATTATTTACATCAAAATATTTTTCAATATAATAAGGCCATCAAGTCGTTTCGCGGTCGCTCTGACTACTATTAGGGTTCAATGTTGTTAATAATAAAATCTATGTATATTCACTGCGTTAAACAATCGAGTATTGAATATTGAGTAGTTCCAAATATAAGGTCGTATGTTTCCAACGAAAGCCTCCCGTCCAATGCTTAATTCTGTTGAGTAATTCCCAGTAATTGGTTGGCTGATGGAGAGATTTTTGTTAAAAAGGAGATAAGGCACTTGTTTAACACCCAACTAAAAGTGAGGAATACGCATTTTTGTGGTTTCATGTTAGTATTTGGTAGAGCAGAAAATAATTAACCAAAATTACATTACAATCTGTAATACTGCCTATACCATTACCTATACCATTTAAAATTAAAATTACAAGCATGTTATTGTTTAAACTCTTGAGAATATATTTTTAAAGAATTCTGGTGTAATAATGCCGTCTAGTTCTTCGCAATGTATTCATTCACCGTTTTAGCAAATGATACAAGTTAATTTCTAATACGCAGATGACTTTCAGAAGTAGAGCGGCCGAGTTACTAACCACTAGAAAATGATCATCATCAACGACCCATTATTGTCCCACTGCTGGGCACGGGTCTCCTCTCAGAGTGAGAAGAATTAGGCCGTAGTTCACCGCGCTGGCCAAGTACGTATTGGTAGACTTCACATACCTTTGAGATTTCTTTATAATAAATCTCTCAGGGCACACCTGAGAGGTTTCCTTACGATATTTTCCTTCACCGTTTAAGCAAGTTCCAATTGATTTCTAATACACACATAACTTTGAAACATCAGAGGTGCCTGGGATTTGAATTGAATGATTATGACTCCTCGATCGAGAGGCCGAATTTCTTAAGCACTGGGCTATCACTGCCAGTAAAACATGATACAATGATAATTACTGATGATGACATAGTGAACACTAGACTACCACTGTAATTTAATGACATCGTATATCCAAATCATAGGATTTGCATACATGTATGCAGAGATTCGTCGAAGTGTAATCGTACCGTACAAGTGATTGCACTTCAACGGATGATTGCAAGCCACAGGCGATGTTATAGGATTAAGACCAGTTGTGTTAGCAGTGATAGCCTAGAGGTTAAGAAACTCAGCCTCTTGACAGAGTGGTCCGAGGTTCAAATTCCAGGCATGCACCTCTGATTTTTCAAGTTATGTGCGTATTAGAAATCAATTATCACTCGTTTAAACGGTAAAGGAAACATCGTGAGGTAACCTGCATACCTGCCATTTTTCTAAAAAGAACGCTTTATACTCCCGCAATATTGTGGTGTTTTTCTTATAATATGGAAGTAGCATATGAACATGCTGTCCACCTGATGGTAAATGACTACTGCCGCTCACAGATATCCATAATCAACCCCAGATAGGATTAGATATACCTGAAATCAGCCACAGATCCGCCACTACCCCTGAGGACTAAGCTAGAACTCCTCGGAAAAGTATGTCTCCCTTACCACATCCTACAAACCAGAACACCGCAGCGCTCAATACTACTGTTAATAAGCAGAAATAGTTGTGGCGGTGGTGCCGCTGCAGTCGAACCACAAAGGGTTCTACCACCGTGTTACCGCACAAAGTAGTAGACAAAGCATTACCTCTTGTTTAACGCGCTACACCATAACATAATATTATCTCACAAATATACGCTTAACCGCTTCGCTATCCTCGCGGGCAGTGGGTCAAGTGGCTAAACGAGCTGTAAATATTCCGAATAAATTACCAGTCGTTTTTCCCTCATCGTTCCGACTCGATAGATGAGATAGGATTGAATTGTGTTGGCGTTGAAGCGAACCACATTATAAGTTTAGCGATCGATCCGCGGGGATTGGAGTGATAAAGTTGATGACATTTTTATGTAAAATATAAATAGCAAACGAACATTTTTACTTTGGCCTTATACATTTTATATTTACGTATTTCCAATTGTCATCTTATATATAAAATTCTCGTGTCACAATGTTAGTTACCGTACTCCTCCGAAACGGCTTTACCGATTTTCACCAAATTTTATATGCATATTGAATAGGTCTGAGAATCGGCTACTATCTATTTTTCATACCTCTAAGTGATAAGGGTTGTTCACCCTTAACATTATTTTTATTTATATGGTAACACAACGTTTTCCGGGTCAACTAGTATATGTAAAAATGCGCGACCTAAACCATGATATTGTAATTAATTTAATAATAATATATTTTAATAATTTCCATTAAGCAAACGAGTATGCAGTCCATCAAATGGTAATTTTCTACTGCGACCCATAGAAGTTCATAATCAACCCAGCACAAAATGTATTCCTACTCCAGACAAATAAGTTGGAACACCTCAGATAATTTTTTTTTTTTTATAGGTTACATTACATGGAATTTATATACATTCTGCTAGTTTTATTTTAATTATAATTTATACTTAAACTAAATTTAAAACAAATAGAAATAAAAATATTTACAGTAATCAAAAAAAATAACTAAAACTATAATAAATAAAATAAATGAGCCAGATCGCTGCCCCGCGGTAGTGTACCCAAGACACTAGCAGCATTACCTCGTTGTATGGCCAAACTTATTTGTTGACCGAGGTAAGCTCCAGCTCTTGGGTCACCAGAGGTCTCAATCAAGCGCGAAGACAATTCTTTATAAAATTGCTTCGCTTCTGGTCCCCACGGTCAGATAATTATATCGTTCTTACCGCGTCTTTCAAAGCGGAACACAACAGTACTGTACCCTTATCATTAAGTTTTTACGTTTTGCCAAATATGACTGCTTTGGTATTTGTTTATGTATTTGCCCATACAAATTCCAATCAGCGCCCCTAGCGGATTGTATCAGAACTATAGTGTCAGTAACATAAAATTAAATATCTAAATTGACTAAATGGCGCTTTATGTTTTGTCTCTCTTTTTTGCGAACATGTGAGGCAGACAAAAGGACTTGAGCACTTACGTGTGTTACGTGTAATAAGCAAACGGAACAGAATAATGGATTGATTAAACGTAACGTAAAATTTTGGGATGTTTTAAAAACTCATGGTAAGGGTACAGAACACTTCTGTTATTAGGTAGAAAAATACGCGGTGGTGGTGCCGCTGGAGTGTAACGACAAAGGGTTATTCCAACTTCTAGAACTAGAACGCTACATGTAATATAGTAAAACTGTGGTCCTCCTGCATTACATTATAGTGGACAAAGGCTTACCACCTTTTCTTTTGCGCTTCACACCTTTAGTAGTGATCATTTTTGTTGAATCATTTATTCAAAATTCCAGTACCGACTTGCAAGCATTATAATATTTTTTTTTATCGGATTAGTGGGAATTTTCCATGGCACAATGCAGATAATAGATGTATATTATCTGCATTGTGCCATGGAGAAAATTCCACGTACATAACGTCTAACGTATTGTTTATCAGAGCTCTTTCAACCAGTCAGTACTATTTCACACATCAGCTCATATTTCAATGTCGCGGCCAATCCGTCCCTAAACCTAGACCATAATAGCGTTTCGTTGAAAACGTCGGGTCCAAATGATGTGGATCGCAATTCATGTCCGTTTAAAAGGCCATATCTCAGAATACGGGCCACTGGGTTGAACAGATCTGAATGGTTGGTATTCACTCCGCAATCTCGGGGTTGAATAAAAAGTGCATGTACTTTATAAAGACGCCACCTTGACGTGACTAAAATACGATTTATTATTATAATATCATGATTACTTTACAAAAAATTATAGAAATTGAACTATTTTATAACAATTCAGCATTCTATAACTGTTATTCGTACAAATAAATAATTTATGAGAACATTAAACTAATAGAAAATGATGAAGTAATTCCATTAGTACTCTTTTTTCTCTCTATAATGGACGATTTAGTAAGAATTTATAATAACCACATCAATCTTAAGTACTTCTTTAATCTATCTGTTTCAAAATAACATCAATAATTTACATAAATATAAGCTCAAGATTTACATGTCCTTTTGAAAGAACTCATTTCAAGTCACGGTTCACTGTATGGAACAGGCATAGTTGGTATTTAGTACACGTAAGCGATTGTATCTAAAAAAGATGTCTCAGAGTTATTAAGACAAATAAATCACGTTTTGGTAGGAATGTTTTATAAACTCGGTCTTATAGCTTTATGTATTATGAAGTAGAGTACAGCGTGCTAAGTTAGTCTGCTTTTACGTACGTAGTTATTTCTGCTCAAGATTGATTTTGTAGGAATTCCATACGGGACAAATTCTGTGTTAGATGTGAATTATGAGAAGTAGATTAAATTAAAATACCTGCTGTACGTCTTATGCATTATTTGTATATCGAAATAAAATAATTCTAGTGGTTCATTTAAACACCTACGTGTTAATTTTATTGTTGGAATAACAAAACCGTTTAGTCATTCTTATATTATTTTCGAACATTCTTATGTCATTGAATACAAAACAAGAATTATCGTATTATGAGATACAATTGCTAGACGGTGAAAATCATGGGGGGAAAATACGAAGTTCTCCTTTCAAACTAGATGAAGTATCAAATAGGAATTTGTAAAAAAAACACGAATGTAATGAGAAGAATCGTGTATCGTCGTTAGAAAACATCTTCATTATAATTATAGTGTCAAGTCTGCTTAAGTGGCTAACTAACTTGAGTAACGTATAGTGGAGTTGAGTAGTTACAGCCAGGGATGTCGCAGTTGTTCCGTGACCAAAACGAAATAAATTGCGAATAATTTCAGATATGGGTCGAGTCTAAGTAATACTATTGTGAAAAGTTTTTCGTTCGACCGCCGATGTAAGTTACTTTACAAATAAAATCAAATCGGTAATAAGTTGATTTTTGTTGTACAATTTTCCGGTATACGTAACATAAACTATCCGAAATTATCAAATAATCCGAAACAATTCCATCTGTAAGAATTCCATCCGTAACCAATATAAGTAATATTTTTAATAAATCCGTATCCATATTTAAATCCAAAATTTCGTATCGATAACATCCCTAGTCCCCGTCTTACGAACGTCGATCGTTATCGATTTACATATTGTTAAAGCTCTAGAATAAAAATTAATTTTACCGACCTTGATCTTTATCGTCGAACGCGGCATCTCATCATAGCCCTGGCATTTTCTGGCATCATCTTGGCAGACTGACATGTTGGATAATGGCACCTGTCATATATAGGCAAAAGGAACATCAGTGCCATTCCGTAGAATATCCGAAATATTTGCGTTAAACTCCAGCCAGACAGCACATCTGGACTACGAGTATAAATATAACAATAATCATTTTTAGGTCTCAGAAGATGATCGTTTCTTAGATATGAATACTTAAAATTTCATCCAATATTTTTTTATTCACATCTATTTTTTTACCCGACTGCCAAGGAAGGGTTATTCAATAAAATAATTGACAACGAATGAAATTGGTGTAGAAAACCAACGGTGTAAACCACCTGTGAAAAAATCCTTCCAAAATTCTACCTGAAAGTAGCAACAAAAAAGTTGCTAGAAGCTGGACTGAGGACTAAATTAGAATGCTTCGTATACTTACCATTCGCGCTCATGCCCGCACATTTCTTTACGTTCCAAACGATTTCTATCTGCCTTTCTAGAGGACAATTTAATGTCATCCCAGATTACTCAATACAACGCTTGTCATGAACAATATCTGAATACAGTCATATTGTGTCAAGATAGCGAATTGTTTCATATCCTCTTATGCCTCCAATTAGACAAAGGGTCTGCTCCAATTAGTAGCACCCATGTTCTTTTTGCCTCACAATTCGATATTGCCTCCGCCTACGTAATAGTACCATTCTGTTATCTTGCGCGTAATATTACAGTCTTGAATTGCTTCTATTCTCAACATTAACATCTATTTATTAGTAATTATAATTGATAACAACAACAACAACAACATAATTATTACATAATTATAATTGATCTATAAGAATATGGGCGTTAGTTCTCGTTTTAATAACTACTTATTACTTAACAGAAATCAGTTAATACTACAATTTCATACTAACGAATAACAACAGGCTCAGTACAAATAAAGTCACGTTCATGGACCAATCAACCTGTCGTTTAAGTGTGACGATGTGCGTATGAGATTTAAAGTAAACATTATTTTCTACACTCATGCATATCAATTTCTGGAGAATACCAAATTCATAGCTCCGCTTTTACAACCTTACGTCTCCACAGTAGATAATCTTAAAAACCATAAACCTAGCCAATATTTGCGTTGAAATGAAATTTTGACGTCTCTTCCCATGAGTATGATTTAAGGCGGCTAAGGAGGATGAGGAGAAGGATAAATCGAGCAAATTGATCACCGTCTTCCTGCGAAGTAATTTATCTACTACGGTAACCAACATACATAACCAGGGAATTACAGCTAAACTGTCATTCTATTCTATGAAGGTTCATGTACTATGATGGACTTAGAAAACCAGCACAACTAAACCGATGGAGTATTCCCTACACAATACTATGACGTAAAGTCAAATGGAAAGAAATCAAGAAATAAAAGTTAGACGGCTCATAAGTATCAGAAGGGAAAAAGTTTATTAATCAAGTTCAATTTATTATTGTACTCCCGGAGGTCTCAAAGATGAAGATGAATCTACTTGGACAAGAAATTCTTGCTCAAGTAGATATTAGGTAAATGGCTCATATTCCATTGCCATGAATGCTATTTCTCAAAGCTTATTTTTGGTGACTGTTTGAAAATGTCTTATGGATATTTCACTCTTAGTTAATTTGCGATTTCAAGATAACTACCACGTTCTAAGTTCATACGCGCCTTTGCAAGGTTCTGAATTAAAAATCCTTCTTATTTACGTGTCTGAACAAATCTTGGTAAGAAAAATAACAATGTTTAATTCCTAATCTGTTGACTTTATGTGACATTGCATCATGATTACATTGACCATTTATTACCGAATATCTATCTACTATCGATTTGGTGGGACTTAGTGATGAATTGGTAAACTAAAAGATTAATTACAATGTATTGGAGTTTACTCCTTAAGAAACGATTTGAGTTATAAGGCCCGGTACGGAAATTTTATGAGGAGTAAAATCAAGTGTAACACGAAAAGTTGAGGCGTAACGGAAACCAAAATATGAATCAAGAGTGCTTTTATTAATTTAAAATACAGTAAGTTCAAATCCCATATGAAAGTAATTATTACAATAAAAATAATTAGCAATATATAAAACATTAAAACGTCATTAACTAATTTGTTTACATTTTTGCATAAATTAAGTTATAGGTTTGATCATTTATAAACACTGTGAAAAATATGAACATTGGCGCCATAATATGATTAACAATCTTTTATGAACGTTTTTAAAGAAGAGTAACATATAAAATCAGTAAGCAATTGAATATGATATAATATTAGCACAATAAGTTTTTAACATAAAGAGGCTTTTGTAAGTTACTGATATATTAATTTAACTTATAAAAATGGATGCATTATTGACCAGCACCATCAATCAACGATAAACGGGCAAAATCAAAACAGTATTATTTAATATTTATTACAGAATTATTGCTAATGAATTATGTTCAAAATAAGTTATATAAAATTAGCAATACGTTTTAAATGAATTCTAGAATTATAAAACATTCAGAAACAATCCAAATTACATATAATAACATGTTTATTGAGTCTCATATAAATTTCATCCGTAAATTGCAACAAGGATATTTTATAGATGGCAAAGAAATTATAATTATTAAGTTTTAAGTTATAAAACGTTTAACATTGTTTTAAATATAAATAATTATATTATATTAAAATTTACTTTAATATAAACAATTATATTAAGTTACCATTATAATATTTGGAACCAAAATACATACATAGATTGATAAACTTGCAAACTTACAATTTATAAAACTTGCCACTAGATGGCGCTATTTTATATTATTTTGTAACATACTTTATGTAATACGCATTATTGAAGTAATATAAATAATCCGAATAATTACAGATATATGTTTGTTTCTCTTATCATTTTAGCAGATGCGTTCATTTACCTACCCTTTTTTCTATTCGATATATATCATAATTATCATTCGTAAGGAGTAAACTCCAATCGTGCGTCGTAGCTGACACACACACACTTTTTTTTATATAAAAAGTTTTAAACGCTCGAATGCGGTGTTTTCCCTCAAATCGCTTGAAGCACAGACGTCAAAGCTTGATCCTTGCGAAGTTATTAAGAGATTACAGAGTTTAATCAAACATCGTGCAGCACATCAGCTCTGAAAAATGCACCGATTATTAAAACACCAAATACTGTGTAAGAAAAATGGCTCATAAAGATTTCTTTCTTATAATGAAATCACAGGGCACTGATCTGTTAATATCTGGTAGATTTTTTATCTAAATGGAACAATAGAATAGAGTGAAAGTTTTGTGAAAGTTGTGTGAAAACAGCACCTTTAAAGAGCTTTCGTATACCCCACAATTCTCAACGTTCAAGTACTCTATTATATATATTAATAAACAAATAAACGCCTTCTTCACTCACAGCCCCACACTAAGATTCCCTATATCGTGGTTGCCATGGACCCAAACAAAGACGAATACACAAACACCCAGACCCAGAACATCTAAATTCATCAATCAAATATCTGTCTGGACGAAGATCGAACCCGAAACCCTTTGGGCATCAGACCGGTACGGTGAACGCTCCGCCACGTTATTATTATAATAAAGCAGAAGTTAGAAAAGCACCAGCACTGCTAAAGTTTAACGATAATAGACTCTGCCATCTATTTATTAACACGCTTTTATTAGCTTGGGTTGTATGTATGTATGTATATATGTTTGTATATATGTATGTAACTATGGGGCGCTTTTCGAAAACTTTTTCGAAAACCCCACGCTTTTTTCACTATTATATTATTTACTGTTCCTAATTGATTCCTAGATTGAAAATTATTTTCTACTTTTTGGTTGATTTTATTAAAAAAGCGTGTTTTTTAGTATTTATAAACTATATTTATTTTGTGCTATAGGGGAGAATTAGTAGTGTTTATAATGCTGAACTATGAACATTACTGCCAAAACCAGCAACTACTGCTGTTACAGCAAAAATAATAAAATGTCCCACAATGTTTGGCATTTAATACCATGCGGTGGCACTGTTAGAGTTAAGCCTCAAAGGTTTAAATTAAATCGATGTTCCGGTTAAATTTAATCGAGGTGCTCTGGTTTCACAGTTTTTTTATCGGATATCAATTCACACGGCTTAAATGCATTTTGATGTTACTCGCATGGTATGATGCTTGATATTTAAATTCTAATTGGACGCCGTTTTTTAGGGAATAGATTTTAAAATTCATATAATGGATCCTATATTTTCATATTTCTCATGATTATGATATAAAGATAAACAATGGATTTTTTTTTTATTTAACCTTTAGAAAATTTTGCGCAACTTCTTCAAAGTGAAACTTTCTAAACGATGGTAACTAGCTGATGTTCAGAGAGAATTCTAAAGGAATAAATATTGTCAGGAAATAACTAACTTTTGGAAGAAAACTTTGAAAATCGCTTTGAAGCTAGAAATACCGCGAGCTTGAATAGAGTTTTGGAAAAAGAGGAAATTGTCATACATTTCATTTCGTGATACTTGTGCGTGAACAAATGTATGTAAATGAACGTAAGGATATCGGAGCGCATGGGAATTTTGTGTATTCCTCGCACGCTAGTCGTTAGCTTCCGGCTTTCGAAGGCATTTTTTATTCAGGAATACTTCCGTTGGTTACAGTTTGACTCTCCGGAAATATGTGGGTTAATGCTAATATGGTTTAGTAGGGGGGAAGCTTGCATTAATAATTCATATGTTCCTATTGAAGTAATCTAAGTTTTAACTATTAATTAATATGAAACGTCAAATAAGTTATAGTTCCTAAGCGCAATACCTAGGAAGGTTAGCCATTCTTGCAACTTATTATTTATCCTGCTTATAAATTTAAAAAAGAACATCCTAATTTACAATAGGTACTGTGATTGATATTTATATTATAGACTAAAAACAGTAACGGCCCTAGTATGCTTCCTTGAGGTATTCCGAATTGAACATAATTATTTAGAGACTGATAGTTTGCTGTTTTCATACCGTAAATAACTGATTTATATTTGGGACTATGTATATGGGACTTTTCATTAAAATGGAATGTCGAATTCGACATAATGGTGAAAACAAACATACATTTACACTCAATAGCTAAACACTGTTCATAAGCGTTTTAATAAGACTTTGAATCTTTCTAAGCCAAGATTGTAAGTCGTCGCTTTACAGAACAAATAAACAATAGGAAACAAGGATTATCGCGAAACAATGCGACTTAACGTTTTGTTCCAGTGCGAAGTACTTCAAACTATGTACAAGTAGCAGTTTGTATTCTCGGGGATTGGAAGTGAAATTAGGATACTTGGGAGCATTCAACTAGAAAGTTCAGTTCACGCGCACTGCACATTCTAATAGGTTTACTTAACAATTGTAGTTTGAGACAACGGTTATAAAATATCGTTAATAATAAATCTTAATACAAAATCCTTTTTTGTTGGACTGCCGAGGGTAATGTTTTACGAGCATATATTTCATTTTATGTCCTGCAGCCCTAACTACTTAACGGATTAACGAGTGTTGGGGTTTAAAGTAGTCCATGGTATTTACTCTCTATAAAATCCCTGAAGCTTAGCCGTAACCTTAGCCTTACCCTTAACTAACCCATAGTTTCTATGTAATAACAAAGAGTTTTCTCAACAACATTATTTGATTACATTACTGATTTTATTTACGTTTATGGGAAGAGTAGTATTAAAAATAAGAGCATAAGCATTGAAGTTGGCAATCGTTATTTATTTGAATAAATACTTTAAAACAGCTAGGTGAAACGAAACAAACTGCTTAAAGCCACTCAAACAATAAATTCAACCGACTTCTATGTCACTACAAAGTAAAAAATAATTCAAATAAATGTTGGTTTAGTACATATTTCTGAAGTCGGCGCTCAATATATTTCGTTGGATAACGATGTAAACGGCGTGTCTAATATGAGCGCCGACTTCAGAAATATGTACTAAACCAACATTTATTTGAATTATTTTTCGGCTCGTCTCTACACAATAAAAAAAGAATTATTAAAATCGGTCCACTAACGGCGGAGTAATTGATACATAAAAAAAAAAAGATACCGGCCGAATTGATAACCACCTCCTTTTTAAAGTCGGTTATAAAACTATAAGTAATTAAAAAAATGTATCTACAATTTCGTTCAAGATCTACAAATAGCCGAAACCTTTACGAGGTCCATCAATCCTGGTTATCTTAAACTTTACGACCGGCAATATTCAGCTAATAAAACCAGGAACTTCAGATCTTAGCACCTTGAGGTATGAAGCTTAGTAGGCTTACATGTTTACGATGGTTTAACCATAGGACGGTTAGGAAAGCTGCAACAAATTAACGGCTAAGCAACAGCTGGTTGTGGTTGAAATTGCTACGCGAGTTTATCCACAACTTAACCGCTTTTAGATGTTTATACTAAATATAAACTCATTTTGGTCCTTCCAGCCGGATCAGTTACACTTTTTTTTAGTGGCGGTTTGGCATTTTGTAATTTTCAACTAAATACTTATGTTTTTTCTTACTTTGATAATTCCTAAAGTAATATTTCAAGGTTATGAATTTTAAATTCTATTTTAGCGCATGATGTATGAATACTTAATAAAAAATCTCGCACATTTTTGTGCGTAGGAATATGAGTTCGTTGCCGATAGAAGGAATTTACCAATAACGTGACTCATTATGACACAAATTTATGTACATTTTGTTAACTTTCGACACCGGCACAAAAGGTAGGAGCCACGCAGTGGGATAATTGGCTGTGCCTTATTAAAAATTCACTAATTTTCCTTATGAATCTAATTACGAATAATATTTTCTTATGAATTATTAACTTTTGCCCCAATAGAAAATTTGCCGACCAACTTGGTTGGAACAAATTCGTAAAAAATGTTTTTGACAACAACATTGTATGGTTGTAATAAATGTTAATTTAATAAAGATAATTATTTAAAAAAAAAAAACAAATTAATTAGCAATAAGGATAACAAATCCTGTTTGAACACTAAAACACATAATAATAATTGTTCAGTCGTGTCCTATCTGTTTACCCTTTAAGCCTTAGTATAAGCAATGTTTGTAGTTAAGCGAAATATAAGTCGTACGGTTATAAAAAGAAAAATGTTCCTGAAATTAATGGTATGTGAACGGAAATGCTTGCATTTCTTTCACATTTTTTGAAAAAACGCTTACTAAGACCTTTACAGGGTATATAGAAGCGAGTCCAATAATGATTATTTCCTTTGCATTTTCCAAAAGCGTGTTTGTTTAGCGTTTTCAACTATTAATTTATTCAACCTCGAGCGCTGTCCTATATTATTTGGGCCTAATCGTTTTCGGGACTCATCGCCATAATTACGAACTCTCGTCGCTCTACGGATAAACTTTATTAAATCCGTAGAGTGCTTTCCTCTCCGCTGATTTCTGAATATTTATCCCTATTATACTTATTTTGAATCACAAAGGCATTTCACGTAATCCCTATTTATAGGGGTGTAAGATTGAAAATTGATTGGATCTTACGCCCTCGTGAGACGCAACAAGTATGGCTTGTTCTGTTTCATCTAATTCAATTCTCTCGTTAACCGCTCCAGTAATCACGACCCTAATTTCTGGGTATTAGGGTTTGTTATTAGCTGGCTGTGCTCGGACGTGGGCGGATGGAGTGTAGTTTATAGACTTTCGCTTTGAAGGATCGGTTCTCATTAATGTGTTTATTATTAATGGGGAAAAATGTTTATTGGTCGAATCAATTTGTATATTACTCTGGTCGTCAAGTTATATCGTACAATGTTTATACGGCCCTTTAGGTTTTTGCTAACTATCTGACGGAACTTATTATATTTTAGTTTGTACGGTGTAACATAGTTGCAGTGTTTTATCGTCTTGTATCGTTTCTCCTCACCCTCTTAGGGAGGTCTGTTTTTTCTTCATGGAGTTCTAAATTTGGATTGACAGAAATTACTCTTTCTACAGAGCATTCTTCCACCACGGTATCGTCTATTACCATGGCATCCACGACACAAGGAATCCTAATATGTCAATTACAGTACAATTACAGTACATTCTTCTGGTCTCTGAGATGCATTTAAGATTGACCTCAAGACTACTAAATTTCTTACTTTACATAAATCTTCCAAAAATAAAAAGACGTAATAAGCGTACTAAAGAAGCAATGCTTCCAGTAATACCCTTGACCTACATTCGTTATAGGATCAAACACAGATGCGATAACATTGTCACCAAGATTGGAGTCTGCGGCGATCTCGTTACGGATTTAATTAATATCTATTGTTATTTCTACAGAATCCTCTTCACGGAACCTCATTTGTAACGAGATTCTGCCCTTTTTTGCTTAATGCTTAAATTTCTTGGTTAATCTAACTTATGTCACTTCCTGCAAACATTTGTACCTATAGTATATAGTATGTTCTACTCCATGGAAAATTATACCATTACTGCTATACGGTACTTACCATAACGTAAGTATGAGACAGTGGTTTTTACATTTCTAGCTAGCAAATGCCCACAGGTGGAAGAAACGGTAACAGAAGTGAAGATAGTTATTTTTTCACAAAATATGACTTGTTTTGAATAATTTGGCCCCTCATTCCATCGGTATTAAATTAATTCTAGATAATTTTAACACTAGACAAGTCCTTTATAAAATCCTATGTTTTCTATATATATCCAGACATAGAATTATAATTTAGTTCACCTAGAGTATAGATTACAGCATTCAGTGTCTCAATTACACCTTCAACGTGATCGCTTTACTTGTAAATCTCTATATTAATAACAAAGTTAATTACAGCGTGGCATTAATTATTACAGTCACGTGTATGTTAATGAGAAATTTTCATATTAACGACATAGGGATACGTGTTCGTTAATCTGTATTTTGTCTCGTTTCAGATAATGTTGTGAGAGCAGGACGGAATGGTGAGTTAAGTTCTCTTAAAACGTTACGTTGGGTAGCAATTTCATAATTATTAAAATGACATTAAAAAGCTTTTGTATTATTGTTATCTGTTCTTTTAGTATTGTGAAATAATTTTCTTCTTTATTTTAAAATAAGTCTACTAATTGAACTGGAAGGTGTTCGGGTAGCTACCACCGCCACACCTATTTCTAGCGAGAATCAGTTTTACGTTTAGTTGGAAGGGTGTGAATGGCGACTGATTTAGATATAACGGGATTACCTTTGACATCAGTACCCTTAGTATGAGTTTTTACGTTTTTACAAAAATGACTGTTATTGTATTTATTTACGTATTTGTCCAAACATTTCCAATCAGCACCCCTAGCAGAACTGATTGGAAATGTATGGTAATACGTAAATACATTACACAGTTACATAGTTACATTACAGTAATTTTTGTGAAAACTTAAAAACTCATACTAAGGGTACAGGAGTAGTAACGCGACTGGTATATTTATGGAGCTGATTATGTCCATGGGTGGCAGTAATCACTTGCATGTTAGATTAATCGCAATTTTTCTTTACTATTTTACTCTTATAAAAAAGGGAAAATGGATTTAAAATAAAATCTAAAAAAATCGAACCGAAAATCAGTAAATTTAGCTGAAATTGCTTTCAAATGACATCGTTTGCAACTAATTCTACTCGTCAGTCTCGCTAGTTGTCACATCTAACACGACTCAGACGAAATTGTTTCGAGATTGTAATCTATTTTGCGGTTTAGATGGAAAGAAAAGGTTTAGAAGACTGATAAATTGTTATAGTAAACCATTATGAGACGAATTGGTTTCGTTTTGTTTTCTTTTATACCTAAATTCTGATTGGACCCTTTCTTATTGGATGTAGTCGCCATAAAGATGGATTGGATGATCTTCACCGATTCCCGATATTGGAACGTAATGCTTATTTTTTATTGAAGATTACCTGTGATGTATCATGTATGACGTCTCTCTCTATTTTTGTTACTTTATCACAATTTAAGAAAATTGTTTAGGTTTAGAATTGGTTTAGGAATATAATTTAAGCATACACGGGTAGGTAAATTAAGCAGACTTGAATTTTCACATATATCTAATTATATATAATTATTGTCTCCGCTATATACACTTGTAATAAAATTAAATCGACGTAAACCTAATTTGTTTTTTACTAAAATACTCAAAAAAAAACCACAAAGATTTTAAAATCCTTATTTGGATCATTTCTTATTTACTAACCATATTATAATAGCCTTACTTTTTATATCCATTACTTAAACAACAATAAGGGCAATCAGTCCTAAAACCTTACCACTCATTGCAATATCACAAGGAACCAGCGGACAATCCAAAACGATTTAATTCAGCTTCATGATGAATAAAACATCCATAAGCCTCGCCAGCTGCAAGATAAAGATTTTAAGACCTAAGGTTTCCAGATTTGGGAGCGTGGAACAAATGGTGGCAATAAATTATCAAGCTTGGTGTTTTAAATCGGGTTCGTACGTGAGAAGGACCTTTGTCGAATTACATAAAGTCGCTACGCACAGTCCTGGTTTATCTATCTTTTCTCGCTCTCCTATTTCTTTCTACCTTTTTTGCGGTTAACAGTACGTTTTCATTTTAAAATATTCGCAAGTTAAGCCACAAAAAACTAGTGACTAATGACTAATTTTCTCAAACAATTTATTGTACATATATATAATTTACTCCTTTGTAATAAAAGTGATTCACTCTTTGAAACATTGCTTTTAATTTTCATTTTTAGCTTCATTATTATTTATTACCAATTTAAAAAAGTAAAATCTATTTATTTTAAAGCACGAGTACGGCTTACGGTAGATATATAAAAAATCAGCTATTTTTTACCTATCTGTCTGTTTCTTATAGCTAAACCTGAAATGACTGTGCCGATTTTGACGGACTTTCGTTGGCAATTAACTGATGTTATTAGGAATAACTTAGGCTTTTATTTAAAAAAATATTGTATCGCGCAAAAACAATAAAAACCTAGAAGTGAAATCTCGCGAATGTTCACACTATTAAACGGGAAACCACGGACACAACTCATATTACACAATAATTATTTATTTGGTTGTTCTGTTATTATGAAATTATTATTTATTTGGTTATTATTTTAAGGTGTTTGCGTAAGTAACTTAAGGTCGAAATATTTCAAGTCAAAATAATAGAAGGGCTAGTGCACATTTTTCGCGTCGTATCGTCCCAACGCGGGCGTGAATGGAATACGCGAGGGCCCTATTTCTATGTAAATGAGGGATTTCAGATCCGTTATATTGATGTGTGAGTGAGTATACGCACATATTATTTTTATGCCTTTATTTTTCCTGTTTGCTGCGTTCGTATTATGAATATTGGTAATGATGACTTGTTGATTATTGGTTTTGTAAATGAGCCCAAGACATATCTGTGTATTCTTTGGCTTCATTCATATAACTATAAAACTTAAATTATGTTTTCTGGCTCAACTATACATTTATAGGTATTAGAATCGATGAGATCACTTATGCAGACATTTTTGCAAGCACACACATACATATTTTTTCATCACAGCAAGTATGTGTCGCTATTGTTGTGTTTTCGTTTTGTGGTATGTATGGGAGAGACACGCAGTCCTCAAGTAAGATATGTATGGACCGCAGGTTAGAAGCAAATTCTGTTTGGGGTCTATGGATGTATAACCATACCCAAGAATGACATTAAATGCGTATCATCTGATAGATCACATACATCACACACTACTCCATTTTCATAAAGAAAAACCTAAACAAAGGGGTAAAAGGACACATTCGCATCATATTGTCCCCGCTACGCAAGACGTGAATGGAATACGCAACTGTCCTATTGTTATTTAAATGAGATAGGATGGTATATAATCCGTCTTTTATATAGGATAAATATATCTAATACTCTTAGATAAAAATAAACGTAAGAATTAAGTTTATCCTTGTATCCTATACTGATTCTAGTCAATCGCTCATAACATAAATAGCCTACCTACGTGATTTAATTCAATAATAGTAAGAGGAAACTATGTCATTATCATAATCACCCCATTCTCCCCTATCTCGTCAACTATTTATAATTTCATGCCGCGTCCACGCTTGGCGTTAGCCGCAATCTCCAAACCACTGCTAACGTTTGGATTAATCAAAAGCTATGGTATAGGCGCTTGCAAACCTACACAAATCATCATATGCTCTATCCACATGTTTAAATTTGACGGTTTGGCAAGCGTCCGAAGCGGCATTATACTGACTACTCAGTCAGAATTGCTGACGTATTTTATGAATAGCTATAGTGTATATAATATGCAGTAAATACACCATAAAGACTAGCACTTCAAAATATAAAAGATGCTCTTAGAATTTTCATGTCCTGAGTTAAAGTTGACATAAACAGCCAAATTGGCTCTTTCGCATATAATTTCGCGAAGTGATAGGATCTACGCAATGTGCCTGAATGGTATCGCGAGTGTCCTATTTCTATGTAAATGAGGGTTTTATCGATATGGTTAGCGCATGGTTATGGCGAGCTTCCTATGTGTATCTTTTTTTAAGTTTCCTAAAGGTATTCCTTCGGTACGCTATACTCTGCCCTCTATAAAACTTTATATAGCCTCTTAACTAACGCATTTTATACAATAAGTAGTTTAGTTCTTGCAAGTATTTAATTGACCCTTCGTGGTAAGATTCCGGAGGTACCAACGCCACACAAATTTATGCCTCAAAATAGCAGTACAGCGCTGATTTAAAATGAAAACATTGCTTGATTTAAAAATGAATTAAATTAACTTGCTCAGTAATCGGAAGAACGTAATTCTCATTGCAACGACCTTAAGTAGGAAGTAGTAACCATTTCTACTTGGGTTCGACTCATTTCCCTAATATCAATCCCACACAAATCTTATAAAAATCGGGGTACAAACATTTAATGTAATTCTTTACACGATTGTACAGTGATACTTATTAGTGATAAGATTGTCTAGTATATTATTGTTATCTACTGCTTTCTGTATGTCTTTGGATTCCTCTGCAAATAGAGAGTACCGGTATACAAATGAGGCTATTTTTACAAACAGCTGGCATATACATTTTATTATTAAGCCATCTCCCACAATATTATGCTTATTCAAATTTGCGTTATTCGCGACTTCGACTCAGGAAATTTTGTGTTTTGGCATTAATTTTAATTCTACGTTATGTACTGTAACCAATGAACCAACCAGAACACAGCAGCGTTGAACACTGCTGTTATGAGGCAGAAATAGGTGTGGCGGTGGTACCGCCGGACTCAAACCACAAAGGGTTCTATCACCTTCAATATGTGTTACGTATGTTGCAACATATATTTTTAACAATAAAGTAATTCAAATCCTATCCAGTATTTCTTGAATTACTCTAAAGCAATTTAAAGCAAACCGTCTAGAATCTTCCAATTTGAATATGAATTTTAAAATAAGGATTTTCGAGCTCTACTTTCATTTACTTATCTACTTTTCTACAAATCTGCCTTAGATGAGTAAAATACATAGATCACTCCTATCAAGAAAGCGTAACCAATTTTAAGAATTGAAATTGTTGCGTAAATAAAGTTTTGCCACATCTCCGTGCTAAAATGTCCCTAAAATGTTTAAATACTCATTTATTTATTGAGTAAATCACGTAGTATAAGTTATTTATACGTACATTTTCTGTAAAATTGTTTATATCTCTCAATAATTAAAAAAATAACTGACAAATTAGCGTTTTATGGCTTCATCCATTTCAAGGCGCTGAAATATCTTTCTATTTTAAAAACGTTGGTTCTCAATATTTTTTTACAAAAATACATACAACCAGATAACATTTCCCCTACACTCCTTATGAAACGCGATACTGAATTATTTTCCCGAAAAGGACATTAAACGCGGCTGTTGATCAGTGCACCGTGTAATCCAAGGAATAATCACAGCCGCTCCTCCGTGATAAGGGATTATGGCTTCTCCAGGGACCGGAAAATGGAGAATATTTGGCTTAGTTTCATAATAATGTTATAAAGATGTGGAGTGTCCACGTAATCATAATATATGCCTGCTTAAAACTTTTAGCTGTAATATTTATACCGGGCTTTCGTGCGCGACTCCATTGAGGTTCCTTTCCGTGCACTTTTTTTTTAATTTACACGCTAGAATTGAGTACTTTTTATAGATTCATAAAATAAAGTGCGAATAATAAAATATTTTTGCATGAAAACAGAAATACTACGTCTACAATTTCCAAGTGTTTAGTTAAGTGTTTCAACCCGTTTTGCCTTATAACAGTATAAACTGTAAATCAGCTGATATGCTCTGTTTAAAAATATGTACTCAGACAGCCACAACCACTGAGCTGTTCCGACTTGTTCGTATATACGATCACGGTCACTCGTATATTACCCCTTTTTTTTGCTTTCGAGGGGAAATCTTACAAAAGGTACCCAACGACGTGGGAGCGATGCCAGGTTATGTGGGATTTTTACCGCACTAAAACCGCCCCGGTGGCCGTCCTCAGCGCTTGGTAGAGAACTCTGGGATCTCCGATAAAACACAACCGGAGTCCTCCTAGCGCAATGCCCCGGTCGGGCTCTGCCCTGGGGGGAGCAGTTTACGCTCCTCCCGCACACCTGGTGTTTACGACGTATGCGACCACACATGCCGCCGTCCTTCCCGGGATTCCTTGCCGGACGGTTCGAGGTCCCACTCTTGCCGCCGGCAACCCCGGACGGCCCCTTTTAGTCGCCTCTTACGACAGGCAGGGGATACCGTAGATCTATTCTAGTCCCGAAACTACAGGTCCCGAAACTACAAGTAGTCTGTTACCCCTAAACCTCTGAAACAGCTACGCAACCACAAAACATCAGTATTATCGTTACCATTATTCTCCTACTATTATTCCAGTAGAAAATTATTAAAATAACAAAAAGACCTGACTGTTTCAAAATATGTCACTTCCACGTTCAGTAGAATTTAACAACATGTCATATTATTATACATATATTAAAATTTGTTGTACAGTTTTGGACTGCAGGGCGTGCAAAAGAATCAGACATACATACACCCGAAAAAACAACATTCTTCGCAGTCAGGTAAAAAAAAACCATTCGAGGATTAAACAGGTATAATAAAGCAATTTCGACCACCTTCTGTTCATACTATTTCACCAAATTCCAAAACTAAATTAGATCAGGTTGATACCTGCTCTTTGATAATTTTCAGGAAAAATCGGCGTCTCTCATTTTTACGTCCCAGTTAATCAGTAATTCTTAGGTCGTAAAAGTATCAAACTTGGAGGCTGAGCAGACATTTCTTGCACCTTTCCGAAAGTTTTTACTGATTTCCGTTTTATTCGACACCTTAAGCTGGGGTCCGAAGTTCGTACTTTATGTTAACCGATGTGGTTCTGATCCAAAGGTTTATGTCCTAAGTTGGAGGCAATGGAGTTCAGTCCCTTTTTACTTTAAGTCCGCTTTCTGAGGAATCAGCTTTTTCTTGACTTTTTATTTAAAAACAAAACAGAACAGTTTTTAATGTAGGTAAACTTACATAAATAACGTAGATGAAAACGAACGAACTAACCATTATCATGCTATGATATCAATGAAACATTTCAGATAATTCATTATCATTCAGTGCACCACCATTTCGGACTACATAATACTTTGTTTGTTTAAGTCTTTGCTCTCAATGTTGTTTTTGCCCAATGCTCTTATTTTATAGCAATGTATGGTCCCATAACATAATGCAAAACATTATAAGCGGTTTAAAATCAACATTTAACGCATGGTAAATTAACGTACAAATGTAATTAAAATAACAAAATCATTTTACGAAACGAGACGCATCCATCCAATAAAACCATAAAATATAAAAATTAATAAACAGTCTTTCACGTGATTTATTCACAAAATGTTGGGTGCGGGATACACACACACACATGACGTGCAAAATATAATCAATTAACATTGCTACCGAATGAAAATAAATAAAAAATGCGGACTGAATTCGAAATGTCATAATTATAAAGCTGAATAAAGTCATAATCACGTGGTGTAAGTCATCATGAGTCATCTGTCTGTCTGTCAGAAAAAACAGTCTGTACGCAATTTAGCAAAACCCGAGACTCAGCGTCAGGGGTCTAATAAATACCTAAACTGCTTTGTTCAAGAACTATTTTCGATATATATTTACCGCTACATATATAATATCTTATATCAAAGATTTCCGAGGAAGATCTCATCTGCAAATTAAACAAAATTATTTCGAAATCTTAGCAAACGTCTTTTTAACTTTTACCTTCGAGACGGAAGTTATTAATTTGATTTGTTGATATTGCTAGCGCATCCGTTTCCAGCGCAGATGATTTTGACTTCAAAGTTAATATTTAAGAGTCGAGGGGAGACGCTTTGAATAAAGCTACTGTTACCCAAACATCTGTGAGGTCCTCATTAGATGTTTCTAAATTTAAACGAATCTAATGTTAAATGAATTCTCACGTGGCGTAGTCTACTTGATGGTAAGCGGCTAATTCAATACTCAATATTGCAATCATGGTTAGTTTTATAATTGTTCTATAATTATTTACAATTCTAGGAACACATGAACGCATGAATGAGGTGTAGCAATAAATTGAATATGGAAAATATGGAATTTAAATTAATTTCATGCGAAACAGGGATTTTACTAAAACTACTAACATGGTCGCCTCATGTATAAGTCACCTGGCACGCCCTTCTACTGAACGCGAGAATTGTTTCACGATAGAAATAGATGTTGCGGTGGTACTTCCTAGCCGAACTATACTGATTCTATCACCGTTCTCAGATTTTATTAAGAGTTTTAACTCATGTGCCATAATCCATTCACTAATTTCGACCCACAATGCTCCTAAAATACGTATTAATTACAAATATAATATGGCCATAGCACAAATTAATATTTAAGCAGTGGATATAAATTACTTTCAAGATTATCTTGGAATATTAAATGTCCAGTCTCATCGCTTAAGCCGTTTTTTCTCCCTCGATAGGCACAGAATTGGGTCGTTCGATCTGGTGTATTCAATTCGCTACCAATCATCGTTATTTGAAAGGAATATTGGGGATGAATCCCTTGACGGTCATCTTTGTCTGCGTTCAGCACTAGCTTTAGTTAATTATTCGGATGAATAAAAAGCGCTTGGCTTTATGAATGGAACAGTAATTAAAAGTTATATCCAGTTATATACTCAATGGTATTGAAAAGAAAGATAACTGTACTGTGAATACTGCACTATACTTATACTTACGAGTATATACTGCATAGTGAATGATTGTAGATACTGTAACGATCTCAAACGCAGAGGATTATGGGTTCAATCCCCGGCTAGACTGACGATAGAATGATAAATTATATTTCTGTTCTACTCGTATACTTATCTAGATACTTCTACACACATGTTCGTTTGTTTCCATCCTACCTTCAATACAGGAAATCCTAGTTTGGGACTATCAGTAAGGAGGGAAATCGATTTTTTTTTGCTGGTTGCAAAATAATTTATATTGCCATAATAATAAATATACGTAATATAACAATACAATAAAACGACAAAATATAATTTATTGAAAATTACACGAATCTAGTCATACAAGATAAAAAAATCAGAAATACAATTTAAAAACAACCAAATATTATGGTCTGTACAAAAGGCTGCCGTTATCGCAGATGTAATTCGAGCCGGTGACGCCCTTGGCCTTATCACTGGCGAGATATAGAATTAAGTCAGCCACTTCTTGGGTATCGCTTATTCGGCCGAGCGTTGTTGAAGTTTTTAAATCTTCAATATTTTCATTGATTCCACCGGATTTAATTATTTCCGTTTTAACAGGTCCAGGACTTACAGAATTGACTCGGACACCGTGAGGTCCCATCTCCAATGCAGTCGCACGAGTTAGCATATCAAGAGCTGCCTTTGAAGTACTGTATGCTGTGAAACGTGGAGATCTCACTCTTGTTCCAGCTATACTGGAAATATTTATGATATTACCTTTCGTTTTAATAAGATACGGAGCGGCTACACAAGTCAGAACGACGATCGATTTGAGATTAGTATTCATAACTTCATCGAAAACTTTCAATAATTTCCCATCCAGAATGCTGCCTTCCCGAATAATTCCTGCATTATTTACGAGTATGTCCAACTTTCCATACTTCCCAATCGTTTCCTCTATGACACGTTTTGCTTCATCTTCGTCTGTAATGTCTGCTTTAACGATATGACAATGTGGGTTTATTTGTAGGCAATTGTCAGCAACTTTCCTTAATTTCTCCTCATTTCTCCCTACGATTACGACTTTGGCGCCCTCTCTCGCGAAATTAACAGCAGTAGTCGCTCCAATACCCGCACTGCCTCCCGTCACAATTACCACTTTATTTGTGAAACTCATTGCTTTATTCTTGTGAGAATATTTTAGTTACGTTTGTTCGTTTATACTACTGCAAATATCGAAAATACGGGGCTTATATAACAAAAGATCACATCCCAAACAGATGTTATCAATTCGTAACATTATCTATGTTTATGATATAACAAGTTGACAGCCAAGATATGAAAAATAAAATTGCTTAAGTAGTTAAGTTAAGTAGTGTTTGATATCGTGTGACAATAAACGATATTTTTTTTATTTTTCTAACTTAATAATAAAGGTCAATATCTGATTTCAGTTTAACACAACTGCTATAAATTTTAAGCGCCTAATTTACAAGTAGGTACTTGCTTTAATACTTTCTAGATACTTTATAATAATTACAAGTAATAAATAAAATGAAAGAAATATTTTAATCCCAGAATCGTTTGTTTTATTCAGATATATTAATGTATTGTTCGGATATGGTTAATATGTATAGCTAAAAACAGCCTCATTGTCAGCCAGTTAATTTTATTATACTTGATTTAAATTATATATTTCATCAAAATCTTTATAGAAAAGTTCGCAATATAAATCCGTACCAAAGTAAAATGTATCCAGACGTCACTAAAGCGCTCGTTGGACGCCACTTGTCACTGCACGGGAAATAAAACGAATCCCGACAAATAGGATGAAAAGAGAACACGTTGCTTCGTACACGTGTTTTTGAAGAAATTTACAAGTTTTAACTTTAAAAACATTATGTTTTATGTTACAAAACTCGAACTGTTCCAAGTTTTAACTTTAAAAACATTATGTTAGCTGTAACAAAACAAGACTAGACATTAAGTGAAATAATTTGTTACATAACAAAATATGCGAATAGTTTTTAATATATTTAATTTAATAAAAGAAGTGACATACTTAAATTCTTATATGTAGAATATAAAAAAATAATTACATTAATATCATTCAATATTGGGCGGTAGTAAAAATGAAACAGTACTGGATGAAATTGTTCGTCCTTAATAAAAAGTAGGTTCCAAAACGCCTCTAATAACAATACCCACGATAGTTTATACTGGAAATACGTCGGTTACTGGAATTACGTCAGGTTTTAGCCAAGTTATATAAAAAAAAATCTGTGAATGGCACACGGCGCCCAAGTCTAGGTCACAAGGTATTTCAAAAATGAATATAACGTCAGACAGAGCAGCACTTGACAAGACACGAGAAACAAAACCAAAAAGCCAGGCTTACGTCAAGTATTGTCACGTAGTTATCGTGAAATTCTTACTCACTGTGATGTAATGTAACAAAGGTGGTAGAACCCTTTGTGTTTCGACTCCGGCGGCACCACCGCCACACCTATTTCTGCCTCATAACAGCATCGTTAAGCGCTGCTGTGTTCTGGTTTAACGGGCGTGTTAAGGGAGACATACTTTACCAGGAAGAAAAGATATAGGGAATCATTAAAATTGACTTGTACAACTCTGCCGAAGCAACAATCCGTATAATTATTAATGACGTTCTTTCGTGGAAATAAATTATCAGAATATTCACCGCAAAAATGAAAACAATACGGGACATACAATTTTATCATATGTAATACTAATTGGAGTTTTCCAAACATCCCATAATGATCTTTGTACAATAATGGTTGTTTTATCCAATACCTATCCAATTATTTTTAAATTATTTATTTCATGCATTTTTTGCATTACGTGCTAGATCCAACGTCAATGAATCCAAGGAAGGTATCACACGAGCGATATTCACACTTAAACATGAACAACAATTATTCGGCTATGGTCGTTTACGACACGCGAAAACGTTTACTGACGGTCGTCCACATAAACTGACGCTCGTGTATCAGCTCCCTTACACATAAATAACAAACATGAAACAGCCAAAATCGTTCAGACTTCTTACAAACTTCGTAAAAATCCCTTTTGTATAAGATAGTTCACTACAAAAAAGTCCAATGCTCGCTTCTACAATACAAATGTTCGAATCGGTGTCAAGTATCTCGTCAAGCTCATATTCAGGTTTTGCGGAGCATCGCTCGCAGCGGTGTAATTAAAATCTTAGCTGGATACCATGATGGGCTCTTCTTCACGGACGACAACCACACGGTACGACAACAATACGGCACGACAACGATATCAGTGGACGCTTAACTCTATAAAATTGTACTGCGCGCTGGCTCACTGACACGGCACGACACCGGCATGCCGTAGCCAACGCCAACTATCGTCGACAGTAAAACGACATATCGAATTCGTACTGGCATCTTTAAATTTGTGTTGTGTACATATATAAGCTTCCATTTGTAAAGTTTCATCCTTATGTTTTTAAATAAATAAGTTGCCCTTTAAGTTATATAAGTAAGAGTCAAAACATTGCCGTGTCGTAACGTTCCTAACATAAAAACAAAAAAGTTCTAACTCTATGACAATGTAATGTTCCTGAAATATTTGTGACAAATTCTATTAATACATTTGTGTTCTCTATAAAAATGAATACAATGTCAATTATTTGTACATAAATATATTGTACAATAAATAAACATTCTTACATACGTTATCCCCTAGTCCAGTTAGACACTAAGTTCCAATAAACGATCAATGATGTCTACTACAACTAAATCCGTACTTAACGCCAATTATAATCCCTAACTAATTTCCAAGCCGACAGACTGCTCAAACCAAGTTCTTGATCAAAGTTTCCATTAGATCTGCTTCGGAATGTAGATAAATAAATTGACCATCGAACCGGTGAAAATCAGCTTTAGAAGATTTCGTGAACAATCTATTTATGTATAGGTATTTAAGAAATAAATTAGTTTCAAAATTAAGTTTCGTGAAGATAAGACTTTAATAAGGTATTGAATTTAGACTTATAACGAATTAAGTTCAAAATTAAAAATTATTAACCGTCATGAATTAGATTTTCGATTTTTCTTCGTGGTAATTCTAATTTTAAAATGTATTGAGAGAGTTTATATTAAAATTTTAGAGACATATTTTAATAAAACAGTCTTTAAATTTTTAAATTATCTTTTCATCAGTTAGTTACAGACGTCTTAACTAAATATTCGTTCCTTATGCGATCGTGTTTAATCCTTACACAAGGAAAATCATATCAACATATGAATACATCTCAAGTTCCAATAATATGTAGAATGTTGAACAGAATAATGAATAATCTCAACCTACATAGACTTTTAATACACCACGTATTTCTGAAAAAGATACAAATCGGCTTATCTACGGCGGATTGGAGACTTTTTTAATATCGGGTAATATTGAACGGAGCCGAAGATGCAGCATATTGGAATATTACTTCAGAATAAACGAATAGGATTTTATATTAATACATAACTAGTCAAAATTAAAGTGAGAAAATCCAATAGAGTTACTTAAAGCTCTGGTAATTTGATTTAAACTGAGTAAATTTCTTTAATATTTCAAAGAAATTTCGTATCTTTGGAAATGTTTAATGTATAAAGATTATATTAAGGGAGGTTTATTAAGTGTGACCTCACGGTTTGTCACAGTTACGTTACTTATGACTAAGTTAAAACGCTTCAGGAAAGCAATTCCTTACCACATCGGGTATTTTTCTTATCGCGTGGGATTGTGTCCGCATGCGTCCCACTTGCGTCATATCGCTTCATGAGCTGGAAATTTAACGATATTTTATGTTACTTCAAAGAACTTGGAACTTTAGTCTAGAATTATCGTTAAACGAGGACGTCCCAATCAGTAGTTTGAAATATACTGACTTACAAATCTCTTCTGATGTTATTAGCAAGAAAACCTAAATACATAATCAAACACAATTAAATGTTGCACACGAGCAATCCCCTTGAAGATAAGTCTAAAGTGCATAAGTCCAAAGTCCCAGATAGGAACAGAATCCTTACAAAAAAGATTTTCTAATATATAAAATTTAGTATGTAATCTATTCACCAAATTGTTCAGCCCATGTATAACAATTATAATTTTTACTACTTGAAATTTAACATAAAAATATCTAGTTTCTTTAGATAAATATTATGCATTCTATGTATTCTTTGGTACTTTATTAACCTGTCAAGTGCAAATACGATATTCCGCGAAGCTGCAAGGAAAATAGTAAAATACAAGTAGCGGAGAGACTACGCTGCTGTGGGGTATTATGCGGATTTGTTGAAAATTTTAGTAAAATATTTAATAAAATTTTCAACATCTTTATTATATTTACACTCAACTTATATTTGAATCGTAATGTGTACTATTTTCATTTTTTATGAATATCCGGTAACAACAGTGGGTACATGGGCTACAATTCCACATAACCCGGTGAAACTCCCACGTCGTCACGTCGTCGATACCTTTTGACGGTCTCCCCCTCGTAAACAAAAAAGGTATATGGGCTATGGTATACGATTGTATCATTAAGACCTATCAGAGAGGTTGACAACAGTTTGATTTATTGTTATCGAAATACTTTTAAACATTTTCAGACAACGTATGTACATAATTATCAAAATGCTTTATTAACAAAAATATCTAGGTTCACAGATATAAATTTACACAGTATTTTATAAAGAAGAAGATTACCGTAAAGTAATAGATAGATAAATAGACCATTTATTCCTCGAATTTAAACAACAACATAAATTATTTATAAAACCAATTAGAATACTTTTTTATTCTTCAAATAAATGTTAAGAATATTTCGGCAAATCAACCTCTTTAAACGAGAAGACCAAAGTCTATGCGATAAAATATCTGGTCTCGTTAATAAAATATTGTATGCCATTCAACAGCCCATCAACCTGTAAAACTGCCAAATCCTTTGAAAAACCATGCTTACCGCGGCCCGGTGGTTTGCTTACCTTTGACCCACGATAGACAGGTTCCACAAAATTCGGAAATTCCGGACATAATTCGGTGTGCGACCCTATTTCCGCAAGTTTGTCCTAACTCATCTCACACTTAAGAAATACAAAATTCTTTCCTCTCCTTAACTAAAATTGTGAAATTTGAAGAAATGAATGAAGGAGCCTGTTTTTATGATTTGAAGATGTCAAATTATTTTTATTTATTTTCTTAACAACATATCCTCATTCTATGCTTGTCGTCAACCCTTGTTCTAAACTGGGAAAACTTTTTAGCGTTAAAATAATAAATATTATTTCGATAAAATAATCATTTTAATATAAAATCACTGTTTCTAAATTCTGTTATATTTGATGAACAAGAAACAAGAAACAAGAAGATACCACAAAACATCTTTATTGATGCTAAAATGAAAATTTTGCACCGAAGAGAAAATTAAACGGTTCTTGCTTATCTAACTAGTGATCGTTAATTGGACGCCCAATTTGCCGTCAGTTTTACTACGGTAATTAACTCGACAAAAAAGGACTTTGTAAGCAGATGACTAACGAAAATATTACTTTTAAGTCGATTTTATATTTTTAACGAGATATTTTGTTATGAAAAAAAAATATGATATTACTATTATAGACTAGTCAATTTATTTTTTCAATTAATAGAAAGATGGCTATCTATTAATTGACTCGTAGAAGCCCGTGACCGGGTTTAGATATAACAGACTTCGCTGTAGTACAACAGACAGTAACTGTATAATAATTTGGCCGAAAAAAGCTATTGCTATATTTAATCCTTTATGCACAAAGGGAGGCATACTGTTCGTTTAGCCGTCACTTCAGCCTACATTCAGTATGGAAATCTGTTAGCAACATCAGCGGTAATTTTTTAGGAAAACTATAACAGATTTCCTTCTAGCACATATTGAAAACTTAACGATTAACCGTCGTAGAGTCAACTTACCCTGATGATACTCCGTTTTGGAGCAAAACACGTGTTGGTGTATGTATATATGGTGGCATATATTTTTAATTTTTTGCATCTGCACGCATCCTTTGTAGGAGGGAGGATGTTACATACTGCATGGTTTAAAATATATACCATCATACACATTTATAGCGGATTATTGCGAAGTAGTTTTAATCTTAACTTAATAGCATGGATTACCGCAAAGTAATGCCTGATACAATTAACTATTTAATTAACCTCTTTAAATACATTCCTTAATGTCTTTCTACATTCCTCAAACGACAACACATCAGCTGAAAATAAAGCAGAAATAGGTGTGACGGCGGTGCCACCGTATTTGAACCACACAGACTTCCACTATCATATATATACAAATTGACTCTAAGCAGAGTTATGTTAATGAAATGGAAGGCTGTATCCTCTCCCGGCGGACGAGTGTCTTGGAGACGCTTCTCCATATCAGGAAAGTAAGTTCTGTTCCTATTTTCCACACCATTGAAGTTGCAGACGGTCGCTAAATAATGTATGAGGCTATTTGTAGGCATCTGCGACACAAACCAATATCTGCGAACATACGTACAATACGTAGCAACATATCGACGATTTATATGTAGAAGCTGGAGCTGGACCCCAAAATTCTTTTTCGCAAAAACATCAATGTGGATATTCCGGTCTGTTTGCCGTTTTATGTTTTGATTCTAGTTCTGTGTGCGCCCAATGTGGAGAAATTTGTTCAATAGGTATATTTGTGTATATTTTATATATCAATTATATACATATATCCATTTGACGTCATACTTTTGGCCTGTGTCATTTTATGCTCACTTTTGCCCGCGGCTCCGCTCGCGTTACGAAGTAATATTTTCATCCCCTATTTTATCCCCTTGGGGGTAGAACTGATCAAAATTCTTTCTTAGCGGATGCCTACGTCATAACATCTACCTGCATGCCAAATTTTAGGCCGATCCGTCCAGTGGTTTGGGCTGTGCGTTGATAAATCACTATGTCAGTCAGTCACCTTTGAGTTATATATATTTAGATTTATGTATTAATTGGCGTGGGACTACGTACACTATTTTTATTAATCAGAACATTTGTATTTATACGGACGTGAGTTTATATGTGACTACTCATAAATACACATACATTTTGTTAGTTGATATTGAACAACTAAATATTGTTCGCTTGAACTAATTTACATAATTCTGTTTTCAAATGACGACATTAGAATGTCAATGCATTAATAGGATTGCGTTTGGCTTATTTTATTCAGGCTTTGATATCTATGAAATGTAGAACAATAAAAGTTAGGTTTTAAATTGGAATAAAAGTCAAGTAGGTGTAACAGGTTTTCTCACTATATTTTTAAGTTGCAATATTTGTGAAGGCACCCAATTCCCTAAGGTCTTAGCTACGAATTCCGGTGACCTATGATGAAAGGTTTTTTTTAAGAAATAGCATTAACAAACGAGCATGAGCCATGGTGGCCATTTGGCAACTGCTGCCTACGGACTTCTGTAATCAACCTCAGATAAGGTTCGAGGCCTACTTGATGTGGGCCACAGATGCATTGCTACTCCCGTGAACTAAGTTGGAACGCCTCGGGAATGTATGTCTCCCTTACCATACTTTTAAACCATTACATTATGTTTTACTTCCATAATAATTCATAGCAAACTAAGCTATATCAAAGCGTTGTATTTAGCTAGTAAGAGTTATTTACACAACGCCGTCCGATAATATTTGGATTTGTGTGCGATGATAATGACGCAAGGTAAGCTGTGTTTGCCTTCAACTTGCTATCGATTCTCTTATTTGTACTGGGTATTTGTCAACAGCGTCTAGTCGATTTAACATCAATAATGATGTAATATACATAGTTACTGTGTAGATCATTGTAGATCTTTAACCAAAACCAGAAAACAACAGAATTTAACACTGCTCATATATAGAAAACATCACATTTTCGTGACATGGCTACATTTCATAAATTATATTATCTTTTATTTCTTGTTAATAATAGTTGCTGTGTTCTTAAATTATTTGCCCTATGTTAATGTTATCTTGTATAGTCCGCCCCAAACTGCTAGTCCGCACTGAAGTTGTTGCGAGCAGGTGTAGTCATACAATATTCTACGCCGACGCGATTCATTTCTATATTCAGAGCGGACTAGCAGTTGTACGCGGACTATAACAGTAATAAACTTTGATAAGTAATAAATAATGAAGCTCTATTTTCTAAGAGAGGCCGATGACCACTAGACTTCTAAGGACAATCAAAGATACTTAATATAATAATAAGATTTATTTTCTATTTAAGATAAGACTCTAAGTTACTTCGGAGATTAAAAAGTAATCAAAAAAAGCCATAAAAGAAGTGCAAGATATCTAATTGAGATCACATCTTAATGAGTTTCGTAGTAATTAAAGTAAGTTAAAGTTTCATATTTTACTGGCTAGTAAAAATTTAACCCCGGCAAAGAACAAAAACAGTATCGCTGGAATTTTCCCGGGTCAGTCGTCCCATAGTTTGTTTGAACCGAAAAACGCTATTTTGGAAAGCCAAAAAGAAATGAAAATAGGAAAAGTCGTATTGTAAGCTTGCATTTTGCTGTTTGATTAGCCCTTGTAGCTGTAACGTCAGGCACGAGATTAAAACATTGTCAGCGAGGTCACTCGTGTTTCAAGGGATGGAAAATTTAATCAAACGTAAGGTACATGCTATTGTTTATTTTTTGTACACATATAAAATCTCTCTCATTTTATTTATCTACATCTGCTAGGGACGTAGAGAGAGTGGAGACAATATCCTGGGTTCAGTGTCAGGCTAAGCAAAGCCAATGGCTTCTAAATAGCAAGGATAATAGACAAAGTGTTAATGCACTAATATTTTAAAGCTAATACATAGATATCATATACGCACAACAAAGTCAAAAGATTACAAAATTGTTACACTCCGATATGGTATTATGTATCTGATGTTTCGCAATAAAACACAGGTATTTTACACGATCTGAAAAACTTTTCAGTTGAATAGTTACGGCAATATTCGCGAATCGTAAACATGACTGCGGATTGCTGAAAATCGCCTGAAATGTGCAATCACACGGCGCTCGGGTTTCCTGCTCCGCATCAGTGGCGCCATCTCGACTTGTTGTGTCGTCTTTGCAGGTTTTATTACTTTTCACTTGTTGATTTCTTTTATATTGAAGTAGCACAGAATAAAAGTAGTGAGAAAGCGAAGCGCCCTGCAACAACTCTAAATTTGTAGTCTAAGGGGTCGCCGGTAAGTAGTAGTATGAATGACCGCTAGTGACTGCATTTTCTACAGGTTTGTTATTTATTTAGGTCATCATTGGACGCTGGGATTGCTGAAAATCGCCTGGAGTGTGCAATCGCACGGAGCTCGGGTTTCTTCTGCCTCAGTGGCGATATCTCGACTTGCTGTTTCGTCTTTTCAACTTTTATTGCTTTTCACTTGTTGGTTTCATTTGTTGTACGAGTAAGCGCCCCCCGGGTACAGTTGAGCAACGTCGAGCGTCTGCGGTTGTACGGATGACCGCTAGTGACTACATTTTATCTGGTTCTGTGATTTCGATTATAATCACTCTTATTCTTCTCCAGGTGTGGGAACAGAATTATGTCGAGCAGTGGCATATAAAAAGGTTTAGGTACATAAAATCAGAGAATGTGCGAAAACCATTAAAAGTTATGGTATTTTATATGATGATTTGAAAATACATAATTAAGTATATAGACACGAGGTGTGGTATTGCCACAGAAAAAGGGCATACTGGGATCTTTGTATTGAACAAAGTTTGTATTGAACTTTGTATTGAACATGTTCCCACTATTCACCACGGACCACGGTATAGAGGTTATGCTTGCCATTTCAAATGCAATCAGGTGGAGTGGCGTTGTGCAGGTTGTTGTGAGGTCTCTAAGCAATTTATGTTCGGTTCGGACACACGTGGTTCGCCATGTTCAGATTTTTTTATTTGAATTTTAAATTTACCTCGGGTTTTGTCATTGTGATTCTATCTACGCAGTGATAGGCCTCTCGATCGAGGGGTCCCAGGTTCAAATCCCAGGCACGCACCTCTAATAAGTTATATGCGCATTAGAAAATAATTATCACTTGCTAAACGGTGAAGGAAAACATCGTGAGGAAACCTGCATACCTGAGAGATTTATAAAAAAAAAACTCAAAGGTATGTGAAGTCTACCAATACGCACTTGGCCAGCGCGGTGGACTATGGCCGATTAGGCCATCTCATTCTGAGAGGAGACTCGTGCCCAGCAGTGGGACAGTAATGGGTTGTTGATAATTGATGATGATGTTGATTCTATCTACGGGAAATGTTATTTCCAATAGGAATAACGTTTGATTTAAATTAAGCTCTTATCCAAAAAAATAATATCAATTAAAATCCTAATAAACATATGATCAGGTGTTCTACGATTTAAATCTCTATAACATCTTGAATTTAACAAATTAAAATAAAAAATCACTTATTGACAAGCATCTTGCTAAGATATGAAAAATCCTCACAGATACCTATGTTATTTTTCGAAGTTACCCCTTATTTTGGGACATAAACAACTTGCTTCTAGTTCAATTTGTCATTTTAAAACCGGGAAAATAAGAGACCCCTTATTTCAAAACGCACCTCATATTGTTTCCATTAAAATAGATCTTTTTCTAACCATGTTAACGTCAGCAACAAATGATCGTTTACATACTGTATGAGTCTGTAGACGGTTTGTATTGAACGACATACAACGTTAGCTGTAACGCCAAAGAGGATTCGTCTGGCATTTCATATGCAATCGAATCCTGTGAAGCGAAGTGCAAGCATTCGGGATTGTTACGAGAACTAAGCAATTTATTGGTTTGAAATCGCTTAAATCCGTTTTTTATTTTCGTTCCTATATTGCGTCTTATTCATGAGTGTGTTTGTAATAATTCTTGCTTCAATCTAAGCTTCAGAACTAAACTTAGATCGAAGTTTCATTATGAAATAATGATGGGGTGCGATAAAGTTGAATCGTCTTTTCGACCAACGTTCGGAAGGAACAAGCTAACCTAGTTGTAGGCGACGCACTGTGTATTTTAATAAGTATTGGTTTATGTATTTTATTCATATGTTGGTTTATTTAGTTTTTTTAATAATATTGAAGTAGCAGACGAGCATGCAGTCCACCTGATGGTAAGTGGCTACTGCCGCCCATGGACATCTGTAATCAACCCCAGATAGGATTAGATATTCCTACCTGAGGCAACAGAAGCGCCGCCACTCCTGAGGACCTAGCTGAAATGCCTCGGAAAAGTATGTCTCCCTTACCACACTCTTCAAACCAGAACACAGCAGCGCTTAACACTGCTGTATAAGGCAGAAATAGGTGTGGCGGTGGTGCCGCCGGAGTCGAACCACAAAGGTTTCTACCACCTTCTAAAGTATGTTTACTATAGGTTTGAATGTGTGAATGTGTTTTCGAATATGAAAGAGTGCGCCCGAAGGTTTATACGTATAATTTTCTTCAGTGTCATTTCTTTCAAACAGTCTGTCATAAAATTCTCATCGGTGTTTCTAATAATGTTCCTCGCACGTGCTCTAATTCCACCAAACCCTTGTTTCATTCATACTAATCTTCTATACTAGTCATATGTAATTTTCGTGAATATCGTTTTACACTCTTCAAAACCAGTGCACAACAGTGCTTAATTTCGATTTCAAAAGGCAAAAGGCACGATGGCATGTGTAGCAGACCACCACTGCAGTCAAATCACAAAGGTAACTGTAATCTTCAAAACTTTTCCAAACAAATATTTCCACTGAAAAGACTGGGACTACAATATCACTTCCATCACTCAACGTGTTGACATCAGCAACAGATGATGACACTTAAAAAAAAAACAGTTTGTGGCGTACTGTGTTTGTAGCGTACTGAAATGTGAGGTTTTGCTCGCCATTTGCAATGCAATCGAGTGGAGTGGGCGCTAGTGCCGTATTCGGAGATTGCGAGCTCCACTACATATTGTGTTTACATCCCGCTCGCATATTACAGTTTATATAGTTGATTTGTGATATATTATTTATCATCGACTCGTTATTGTCCCGAGCAGAAAAAGCCTAGTGATTGAAACTGTGATCCGAGGGTTTGAAGGTTCCAAAGCCCAGGCACGCTCCGATTTTACAAAGGTTATGTTGTGTAATAGAAATTAAACATGATGAGGAAACTTGGTCTGTGAAGTCGCTCAATGCGCAATTAGACAACCTGGCCTAAATTCCTCTCTCTTCGAGAGCAAACTCGTGCCCAGCAGTGGGATACTAATGTGTTTACAATGACATTATTGTCCCATAGCTGGATATTAATCGCCTCTAAAAATTAACCATATCGGTCAAGTGTGCATTAGTAGCCGCACACTTCTACGAAATAATTTGCAGAACTCTCAGCCATATAGATTTCATCAACAAAATCGAAAAAAATAATGTAAATATACAGTTTAATGTTTAAAGTTTCATCCCTGTTTACCAAAAGTACTCACAAAACTCTCGAAGTGAACGCTTCCAAATTCCGAATTACATTATAGAATTTGCTCTGGAAATACCGAGACTATGTAAATCACACTTCTGCACTGGCTTAAGTCTTCCCAGTAACTGCAGGAGTAGGGATTTCGACTTCAAAGTTTGTTCAAATTTAAATTTGTTTTATGGATTTACGATACGATACTACTAACTGCCGTCATTAAATGTCTACCTATTAAACATGATCATGAATCATCATCAGAAATTATCATTATGAATTTCGATCTTTGATAGGCAAACATTGGATAAATTGATGATTTATTAATAAGGGACGTAAGAAGATCCTATTTGGGTCTACGTGTAAGGTTATTGAATAAATGATTTCAGTTGTAACTTAAAAATCTACACGAAGATACCCGAAACGCGTGACAGTTACCACACAGTAGGTTTTGGGTTCGATTTCCGGCTAAGCAGATTTCTAATTAATCAATGTGAATTTTTGCTTTTCGCCAGGTCTATTTTGTTTTCATGGCACCCATCAAACATGCAAACATTGTCGATAATATGTTAAAATGCTTCGAACCATTTGGGCTGTGGGGCGTGTCAAAATATGGGTCATCCATTCATATAAAACTTGAAAAACATTACAATCATGCAAAAAGTGCAAAATCCTTCGAACCATTTGGGCATTGGAGTGAGTCAAAACATTACCATCCGCCGTCATGCAAAAGGGTTTAATGGTAGCACATTCACAGACAAACTATAACATTTATTTTGTCTGATTATTCCTACAATTATCTCCTTACAAATGCTTGCGTGATGTTCAGTGCTTACAATTCGGATAGTTTACGTGAGCTAACAGTTTCAAGTCGTTTTACTTGATTTGTGTTGCCTAACTACTTTGCCCTAGAAATTTATTTCTCGTTATGTTAATATTTTATAGGTAAATTCGTAGGCCCTTTGTCTGAAAGGAAGCATTTGATTTAAATATATAATTTAATACAACTTAGGTATTTTTTGGTTTTTGCAAATATTGCTATCAAATTACGATAACGTTTATTTCAGTATTTCTAATCAAATCAAATCAAATCAAATCAAATTTATTTTGTAAAATGCTTCATATACATTTTGTCATCACTGACGTACAAAATTATTAATAAAATTACAGGATCAATTATTATTATTTCAATATAAAATTATACATACAAATATCATAATTAATAAATTAGAATACATTATAATTACAATGTCAAGACTTTTAGCCACTTATACAAAAATAAAATTTTAATTTAATAAAACTTAATAATACATACTGAATAATTTAATCATTTTATGTCAAGAAATTCTTGCACATTGTAAAAACATTTGTCAATTAGCCACAATCTTAGCCTATGTTTGAATTTTGTTAATGGCAAGTCTTTTATGTCCGTAGGAACAGCATTGAATATTCTTCCACACATAGCGACACAATTTCGGTGATAGAAAGCTGTTCTAGGTTTTCTAGGAAGTACTAGTCGGTCTGGATTTCTAGAGTTTCTAGGGTATATATCACTTGCCTTTACAAATAAATTTTGATTAGCTCTAGTAAAGCATGCTACTTCCAGAATCTATGTGCGGTATCCATGAACAGTATTTGTCTATCCTAATACCGAGAAATGTAGTTTCTGTCACTTCTTCTACGCATTGACCATTGTAGTTTATATTTAAATTTAAATTTCCACGTTTACTCTTTTTAGAGCAGAATTGTATAATTTTAGTTTTTGACAAATTTACTTCTAAATTATTATCCATAAGCCATTTAATTATTTTGTCAATAGATTTATTAATATTAATTACGAAATTATCCAAATTATTATTACATGTCAATACAACAGATATGTCATCAGCAAATAGTGTGCACGGAACGTTTGTCGTTTGAGGAAGGTCATTGATATATATTATAAATAAGAGGGGACCAAGAACGCTGCCTTGCGGTACACCAAATCCATTTTGTGTAATATAGCATGATCTAAATCTTTCATGATACATTTTTTTACGGAAACCATTAACTTCTACACATATTTCCCTATTGTGTAGGTATGTAATTAACCACTGTAAGGCTGGTCCTCTAATACCATAGTGTTCTAATTTTCCTAATAATAAGTCATGTGAAACAAAATCGAAAGCTTTTTTCATGTCAAAAAATATTCCTACCGTAGGTATTTTATCGTCTACATTTTTAATAATTTTACTTACAATGTTAAAGCAAGCTGATGTAGTAGATTTGCCTTTCTGAAAGCCGAATTGTTCAGTACATAATACGTTGTGTTTTGTTATAAAATCAGTAATTCGATTATGCATTGATATTTCAAATATTTTGGATAATACCGAGATTAGTGCTATAGGACGATAATTATCGATTGAAGATTTATCTCCTTTTTTGTATATTGGTTTAATTATAGATTTCTTAAGTAATTTTGGAAATGTTCCACTTGTAAATGAAAGATTAATTAAATGGGTCAGTACAGGTGCTAGCTCATTAGCACATGATTTTACCACCTTAGTTGAAATGTCGTCAAAACCTACAGCATTTGTATTCTTTAAATTCGAGATTATGTTTTTAACTTCATCAGTACTGCAGGGATTCAGAAAAATAGAATTATTTATGTGCATTATTTTCATCGTATGAGTATTTCTAATTGTATTAGCTTTATTGCTCCTGTAATATTTATTAAATTCATTAGCAATGTCATATTTATTTGTAATTTTATTTCCATCAATGATTATTTCTTTTATCGAGTCATTGTCAAGAGCTGTCGTTTTTTCAGATTGCTGTTTTATTAATTTCCATGCTGCAGTACATTTATTTTTTGAATTTAATATTATTTTATCGTTATATAATTTTCGCGATTTATCTATGCAACATTTTAAAAGTTTACAATATTTTTTATATTTAATCCTATTATATTTTGATTTATTGACATAATATGCATATAAAAGCGATCTCTTGGTTTTGCAGCTAATCCTAAGGCCTCTACTTATCCATTTATTTGTCTTCTGATTTGTTATTTTCAGTCTTATTGTAGGAAAACATAGCTTATAAAACAGTGTTATGAGATCATGAAAGTTATTGAATGAAGAGTCAAGATTATTGTCCAAAAACACCTCTAAAAAGCTGATACTTTTTATGCAATTTTTAAACTTTTTGATGTTTTCGTCACATAAGTCTTTTTTATAAATATAGTGAAATGTTTTTGACTCAGGTTTATAAGTAGTGGGAATGGTTAACAGTTGCGCTGTATTATGGTCCGAAAGACCAAGGTGTAATAATTCACACTTAGCCTCCATAATATTACTTATTATATGATCTATACATGTATGTTGCCTAGTGGGTTCATTGTTGTGTAGTATAAATTTAAAGTTTTGTATCAAATTAATGAACTCTGATGTAATTTTATTAACATTAAGCGTATTTATATTAAAGTCCCCAGCAATAATAATTTTTTTATTGTTTTTATATGTTAATTTCCTTAATATATTGTCTAATTTTTCGATAAATAATGACACATTTGATGTTGGTGTTCTATATATACAGATTACAATAATATTTAGATGTATTATATTAGTAGCACAACATTCAAAGTCAAAATCAACGGCATGTGATACTATACATTCCAAAGGTATATTAGGAAGCTTATTTTTCACTAGTATACATACTCCACCCCTTTTTTGTGAATTTGATCTATGGTAGTATGTCGCTAGATCGTAACCGTGAACTTTTATCAGATCTTCGAAACCCTTCCCAACAAAAGTTTCCGTTAAACATATTATGTCAGGATCTTTATCTATATTACGCAATTCTAAAAGATAGATTTGTAATAGGTTGGATTTGCTTAAGAGGCCTGCAATATTTTGATGCATCACTCTAAAATAGGTTCCATCGACACTTGTAGTTCCGAAAAAAACTGTTACATTCTTTTTTTTGGGGCGATGTCTGGGTACTTCGTGTGTATTTTTTCATTACACTTATCCCTGTATGTGATAACTTGAGAGCATCTTTACTAAATGGTAGAAATTTTAAGTTATAATCAATTTGGTCTAATTCATAATTAATTTTTTTACACAATTCATACAAGTTATAATAATTATATCTTTTCAGGTCATTATTGTATTCAATATCTAAAAATTTACAATTACAAAATTGACTACTTATTGTTTTTATCATATTATTTAACATAACTTCATTAAGATACATATTTTTTCGAACTTTTAAAATAATAACGGGACACATATTCAGATGTTTTAGAGTTGCACATAGTTCAGTCATAATTTTCACTGGATTGCTATCATGTTCGCCTACGCATAATATGACTCTATCATTACTATTAATGTCGTATAGTTTGTAGGATAGCAAAATTTCTTCACTTGAAGCGTTTGGCTTAATAAATGAAGTCACCTTATAGTGCTCATAGGGGCTGTTTTCTCTTGATTTTATTAACGTATTCGAAAGATTAGAACACTGTTTACCGCCGAATATAAATAGTCTTCTTTTATTATTTTTCCCAACAAGATTCTTCCTGCTTTTATTATTAATCTTTTGGTCGCGTGAGATCATAGTAGAGTAGCTTTTCCGTATTTCAGTTATCGGTTGGTCATTATCGGGTACAGTTTTTGGATTATTTGTAGCTTGAGAAGTAGCTGTTTCAATTGGTATGGTATTTGGTTCTTGATAAGATGTTGTTGATTGGGGTTCATCAACGCAACTCGATATGTTTGGACTTTCCTGAAAGCTATCAGTTAGACGTCTTCGAGCACTTTTCTTACGACTGGTATTAGAGTTTACTCGAAGTGTCGTTATTGGACTTCTACAAATATTTTTTAGTAAAGATATTTCTTGATTAAGTTGTGTTATATGTTTTTTAAGCTCTATATTCTCTAATATTATATTGTCAAGCTCATTTTGCGTACATTGTAAGTTATTTTTGAGGAGATTCATTTCCGATTTCATTTCGTCAATAATATTAGAAGGTATATGTGTAGATAAATCAATACTTTTTCCTAATAGGTCATCTGAGCATGTTGAATTTAAAGTATCTGAATTATTTAGCGAATCTAAAGATTTCGACATCAGTTTTTTCTGTTTTCTAAATGTTACGTTGCTAGATTCATTCATTTTCCTTATTATTATATAATTTATTACACTGTCCAATTTTTTTTTTTTTTTTTTAAATATTTTTTTTTGTTTTTTATAAAATTAAAATAAAATCAAATAATGTTGACTTGTCGAGATTCGATCCTTTGACTGTCAAACAAGATCTTCAGTCCAATCCAAATAACACAATAAAAAAATTAAGCGTCGGTGAGATTTGAACGCACGACTACAGGTCCGCAAGGTGTGTATACTGCCGCTCGGCTACGACGATCGCTGCGTTAAGGTCCGAAATACTGGTATGGATGCGTTATTTTCTTCAAGTATAGAATGAGTAATGTTAACTTTCGTGACCATATATGGTAATAACGATTGCAGTGGAGCAATCCGATGAGTCAGCCGACACAGTTCTAGCAATTTCTTGTGGTATTGAAATCAAAAATTGTTACTTTATCACTTAAATCACTTCACTGCATAAAGTTTGATGTTATAACTTAATCACTTGTTTATTTATTTGTATTGTGGTATAAGTTTTACTGTGTACTTTTCACTATTATGACACTTATAGATTTTATTGTTACGGAGCTAATACATTGCCTGCTCAAGCGATGAGCGCGCGCGCGCGACCTATAATCTATACTTATAATAAATCTGTAGAGAGGTCAATTCTGTACATGAAATATATTTCCAAAATAAGTATCAGGGGGTGATTAGGGCGATCCCTATCGATTACTGATGCCAAAAATTTAATCAGTAATTTTTTTGTCTGTCTGTCTGTCTGTCTGTCGGTCTGTCTGTCTCTCTGTCTGTCTGTCCGTATAACCATTATAGAAACAAAAACTACTCGACGGATTTTAATGAAACTTGGTAAAAGTATTTTTCAAACTCCTTAGCTGCTTATAGTATACTTTTCATTACGCTACAATCAATAGGAGCAGAGCAGTGAAGGGATTGTTGGGAAAACGGGAGAAGTTACTCCATTTTTTAAGCTTTCGTCGCGTGTGAAACCTTAATGGTTAAAGCTACACAGAAATGATGTATGACGGAAATGTTCTCCTTAAAATTATATAAAAAACATCCCACGACAGCATATGTCTATCTTTTATGGATGACACACTTCATTTTTTATTTATATGGCAACACAACGTTTGCCGGGTCCAGCTAGTATTAAATAATTGTGTATGGTTTATAATATTGAACGAAATTGAAAATGATAATAAAGTTGTTACTAGTAAAATAAGATTTTACTAGTTTTACTGGAAATTTTCTGGTCGCTCCATAAGTAAGTCAGCTACCATTCACATCCGTCCAGGGAAATGAAAAATCGCTTTACACTAACAATAGCTATGGTGATTGTACCTTTGTTCCCTAAACCATATACCCTGTACCCTGTTCAAACTATACTGCTTCTACCAACTATCAAATTCCATTCCTTAAACTTTGTAGATTAGTTATGGCCTACACTAACATCATAGCTATACGCAAGTCTATACGTTGATGACTGTCTTCTATTTTATGAGCATAATAATAGTAAGTACATTCTCATAACCTTGGGCACAAATATAATAATATAGGGTACTTAATGAAACGAGAAAGAGGCGTGTTCAAACGAACAAAACTAAAAAGGACGCTGAAATCAAGAAAATCCTGGTGACATTATGTCGACAATGTTTTCATTATCGCCGACACTTTTAGTGGAAACTTTTTCTAATATGGCGTCTTATTGTGCAAAGGTCAAACGACTGGAGATAGTATTTTTATAAGACCCTAAGTTTATATAAATACTAGCTAACCTAAAAATGCTCTACTCCGTCCATTAGCACGATAATAATCATTTGTTAAGGATAATTTGATGTCTGGTTAAGATTAGGAATATGTCAATTGGAGTTTATTAATAATTCGACCACAGTGCTGCCTATTAATTTTTTTTAATAATTAAACTATATTTATAATTACATCATTGTACATAAATATGGAAATTGTTGATAAGTTGACGAAAACTCAAACAAACAGATTCGAGTAAGAGTAAATCATCGATCCGATATATCAAATGTTACGTCACATTTTGACTATGATCTTAGTCAGTAAAATATATACTAACAACTGTTTTAATTAGCTTAAATTCATTACATTTCTTTATACAATACATCTGACGGCGGAATTTCGATTAATCCAATTATCACTCCTGTTGCTTTTAAGTTATTTCGTTTCTATTTAACAGTTCGCGTTGGAAGTATATTGCGTGTGGAGTCTATTTGACCATTAGAATGTTATAGCAGTTTTATTACATCTAACCCGAAATCCCCGTACGAAAGTACAATCGAAGCTACTTTATGTTTATCTACAGTCTTCATTCTATTTCAAGGGAAAGATTGCGGAAATTTGGCAATGACTATCCTAACGTTTATTGCGAGGAGCCCCTAGCAGGCAGTTTGTGATTATTTGTGGGCCCCAAAATTGTTTCTGATTCAATTTTTTCGATTTCACCCCAGATGGAAATTTTCTGCGGGTCTGAAAACAAATGAGGTTTTAGAGCATTTCCTCCCTAACGGCGGACTTGCCTCGTGATTTCTGCAGAATTTAATTAAAAATGTACTTAGTTTTACGTCTCTCGTCATCTTGCTGAGGTTTTGTTTTTCTGCAATTTCCTTGAGCAAAAAATCTTAATTGAGTTACGTTGATAGTGGTTTAAAATAAATACTGTTCTTAGCGATCTTTACAGTTAATATAGCTTATCCATATCGTTAAAGATTTTCCTATCTCATAAATTTCCATCAAGTGTAGTTTAATTAGATGAAAAAATTATTTTGCCTCGTACCCAACATTTTTCCATACAAATTAATATACACGATACAACATCAGAGAATTTCAAACAGCTTTTCGGAAATATCTATCATATCTATCATTATCTACCCAAATAGGATAGTAGTTATACCTAAATACAATCACACACGCTATAATTGAATCTGTTCTAAGTTAGAATATATTATCTGCCTTTGACGTCAGGCTAAAATACAACCCACAATTCAATTCTACTAACATAAAATATTATAATATTCCACTTAAAATCGAAACCATCTGCGTAACTTATAATTCTGCTTGATAAAATTTCCTGAAGATCCCTTGTTTCGTCCAAGTTATTCTGCCCTAAAAATTGAAACTTAAGGCAGTTGTTCAACAAATTCCAACACAGTAACAAATGTCTTCTGAGAGGACGACCGGACTAATTTCGTAACATTAAGCCGACGGAAGTTTGGCAATCATTTATTTGACGATGTCATTTTTTCTCCTGAGCAACTCTTGAGCCGGGATCTTCGTAATTGTCTCTTTTGTCTTTATTCTCAAGTATTCCCGTTTTAAATTTGGGACCTCGAAGACTTTGAGAACCCGTTGTGTTGAATAAATTTATTTGAAGAGGTAATACGTAGTGTTCACGATCTCTTTATCCATATTACATAAGTAAATAGTCTTACTATATTATCATTTAGATATGTGCTTCATAATTGTCAATATTGTTTTTGCGGCTGAAGTTCTGAAAGTATTGTTCCACGTTTTAAGGTGTAGTATGAGAGTTTTTTAATTAACTCAGACATAGGTTTTTTCCAGTTTTCCTTCAACGCAACAGTACGCGGTAATTTCTAATTCGCTCATAACTTAAAAAAAATGAAGGTGGATCCGGACCCCGGATAAGACGACGAGTTTCATCCACTAACCAGCCAACCACTGCTTCATATCAAAGTCCTTTTGGTTTAAGATTTGCCTTCCGATAAATTAAAAAAATGACGATTTAAGTACTCGTAAGCCAGAATACAAGTTGGATGAGTAACAATCATTACAATAATAATACCTGTCTATTCATAACACAACAATCATAAGCCAGAGATAACCAACACACAACTGATATTTTACCATACAATATGGACTCAATCTTAGAGATTATGGTGCCGTTTTAATCCTACTCGGGGGCCATTTTGCTGATCTCTAATTAAAACATTAGTTAAAGGTTATCCGACCCTCGAATGTGTACCGTTATCAGTCAACCGAGTATTTGTACAGGATTATACGTATTTAAGTGTAATATAGTGATTCTTGAATTTAATTAACTTCGTATCTGTAATACAATTAACGTTTTAATAAGAGATCTACTCTCATTAATACTAAGTCTATCTGATTTTAAATTGGATAAAAATAACATAAATATACAATATACATAGATACATTTACACACACCTATATCATCTATCATCATAATCATCATCGTCAACAAGTAGATATAGTTATTGATTAATATGAAATACTGTACAGTTCCTTTTTATAATTTTGAAGTAGCTAACCATGTAGACCGTCTGATGGTAGGTGGCCACTACCACCCATGGCGTTCTGCAATCAATCCTAGATAGGATAGGATCCTACCTGAGGTCGACTACAAAGCCATTCTACACAACTACCTCTGTGTTCCAAATTAGAATGCCACGTACTCGTATATCGCTTACTACACTACACCCTTCATAGCTGAACACACACTGCAGTTTACGAAGAAAAAGTTATGCCAGTGGTGCCAACAGAGTTGACATTCTAGAATATATAACGGGTAAGAAGTGCAAACTGCAAAGTATAAGTGCAAAAAGTTACTAGGTACGAGTATACAAGTGCGAAGTTATAAGGACGCTCTCATCCAGAATACCCTTTCCACCTTATCTTAACCGACAGTCATCCCAGACCATCCTAAATCATCCAGCCTTATAAAATTTATTGACCAACTCAGGCCGTGGAGATAAAAATGACTCCGAAACTCGACCTTCGTATCAGCTATAAGTATTTCCTCAGACACTTGCGTTATCACAAATTGTATCCTACCCTCCAGTATATTGGAAATGACGCAATGACGCGGTGACTCGATAAGTGTAATTTGTTTCAATAAAGAATGGAAACCGAAATGGCGGTTTCTGTTTATCTTGCTCACACGCTATAGAGATTCGGGAAGAGGTAATTGGATTTAATTATAAATCATATTTATTTACGTTGCTATTTACGATTTTATGCACAAGACTATCTCTAACTTGCGCTGTCCGTATGTCCGTTTGTCTGTTTTACCTTTAAACGGTTAACGGTTTTAGTGACTTTTCAAATGGTTCGATTTTTAAATAATTAAGTATCCGAAGTAATGAAGTTCGGATATCTCAGCTAAGTTACCGTGGGTCCAGCACTATTTCTCACAATGATTTCTTGCTACAATACGTTATGTTTTATTTTGCAACACTACAATCTAGCACTCTAGACGTCGAGCGATGTGGATGTTGGCTTCGGCAATATCACCACTATATCGAGATAACGACAAGTGTTTCATTGCACGACAGAGAATATAATTCAACGGCTATGCTTGCAACTAGAAATTGTTGCAGCACTATGAACTTTATGAACATTGCATATACGAGTTTCATATTTTATTTACACGAACGATACGATTTGTCTACATGACCCTCGACAAAATATGAATTTGTTTGATAAGATTGTTTACGACAGCATTTATTGACCTTCCCATAAAAAGACGGTTTCCGCAAACACATTTTGCATAATCCTGTATTGACAAAACTAAAGACGGATGTCCGTTCACCAGCAGAAAACCTTAATAACGTGTGCACAAGATTTTTCTTTTTTGAAATAGAATCTCATACATATATGTACTTTATTGATTATATTAATATTTCGGTTGTGGTAAAAAACATTTTTCTATGAAATTGAAAAAAAATTGTCATTGTCGCTCATGGAAACTTGCACTCACTTTTACTCATTCATTCACTTTCATATAAGATCACCTGCAATCAGTGAATTATGCGTTTAGGGAGTTCTTAATGACTAAATCGGTCACGTGTAAAATATTATGTACCTACATACCAGAACAACAACGCCTATTCTTATAGATATAAATGGATATAAATAGAGGTACGTAGGTGTACAAAAACCGTAAATAAAAGCGAAAAAGTGTTCATAAGCTCGTTTAAATGAAAACAGATACGTCATATTCGTGTTTGCTCCAAAAAATTCAATTCCTCGTAGAGCTATCGTATCCCGGGGGTCTGTCAGCTATCCCGGTGGTCCCGGAACATTTGCATAATGCCGGGTCGGGAGATGACTGATGGCCGGCTGTTAACATATTGGACCCTTCCATTTAATACGATTTGGAAAATAATTTGTAAGTGTAAAAAACCAATAAACCCGTCTGATCAAAAAGGACGAAGAAAATGTAAAAAACGTCACGTATGTTTTAGACAGTTTAATAATTTGCAGCTAAATTTCTTTTAGAGATTTTTTACCTGTTAAATTAATTCCTATGACTGAGGCAGAATCTAACGACACTGTTTACTTCTGTACAATTCACTTGTAGGTGGGTAGATATAAAAAATACTAGAGTTGTCTCTTAATGACTCTTCTCGTGATCAGTCGTCGTCTTGCGTTCAGCGAGAATATAGGTAATGATGTTCTGCCCTCTAGCTCCTTCTTTTCACGTGGAGTAGTCGTACTACCGCGTGTGACTTGTAAAGTGCATTGAGACTACTTTTCTGCAAGATCAGGTCGTGCTTACTTTTTTGAGCCCTATGATACCACCGTGTGCATCACCCAAATTCAAATTTTCAAATTCAAATCTCATTTATTCAAAATTGATTCATATAGAATACTTTTTGAAAGTCAACAAACTACCACCGCTTCGGAAGGTATTTCACCCCTGACACGATTTGAGTCTGCAGATTATCTTTGAAGGCAAGTTTGATTCTGTTCATTTGCTGTTCTATAGATAATACAGTTTGTCGACGCCTGACGCACAACTTCAAAATCCGTTAAGGCCACACGTGGTTACAAACACATACTCACATTGTCACCATCTTCAACAGAACTTCTGTTCTACTTAGACCTACTCGTAGAAGCAAGTTTCCATAGGCTTCATCAGACATACTGAATTCTCGATTCATACTTCTAATGCTTAAAGCAACTAAACGAGATGTTCTGTTATCTCTGCCCACAAATTAAACGATTTTCCTGACGAGAATGTCTCAAGAATTTCTAGATTGTACTCATATCAGCTCAAAATGAATTAGCCGCTCGCTCTTAACTCATTTTAATACAAAGGGTCGCCATTTTGTTTTACGTCATTACGTCAGCATTTATGCAAGCGCTGGAAAATTTCATTTTACGAGAGCCTACGAAAACTACAAAGTGGAGTAACTACTTTGTTTAATATTCCTAGGTATTTTGTAATAAAGGTAGGTGTTGACACAACGCGACTACTAAAACTGGCCTAGTATATTATTTTGCTTTGCATATGTGGTACTTCATACGGCTTAATAATATTAAGGATTTGAATTCATAATTAAAATGTAATGATGCTTTTAAAAAGAGTTTAAAAATCCACTTGGAAATAAATTTCCGTGACTTTGAATAAACTAATAGGATTAGTCTGAAATAAACTTAAAAACCTGAAGTAGTTCATTATTTGTAAAAGTAGCACTAAAATCAATTTATTATGTACACGGAGTGGTACAATCAGGTGTGGTTCCAATAATGACGAGTCACCCTACATACGCAAAAAATAACCAACTTTAAATTATTTACACAAAACCCCTTCAATATGCAGACACATCAGTCCCTACATCATAATAGAGGTCCTAATAAATCACCTTAAAATATTTATCAAAACCAATTTAGCTCGAGGGATCGCCATTTTGAGGAGCGTCGGCCATTTTGTGTGATACCTTTTATCCTTAGGGGGAAGGTGCTGTACTTTTAATTAATGTCGAATGACCGGTGACGGGTTGTGCCAGCCTTGCTCGCTTTTGCGCCGGTTTCACTGCAAGCGATTAAGCGAAACGAGCTACTTTGTAAAAAATGCAAGCAGCAAATCAACCTACAGTCTTTCTGCAATTTTTTTTCTTTCAATCATAATTTTAAGAGAGTTTCACTTAAGTTCAGTTCTAGGTTGCTGCCTAGTGGTGGTGTTAGTCATGATAGCATAGAGCATAGATAAGTATAGGCATCTCACCGCCTTGTAATTGAAGGACGCCATTAAATGGCTTAAACAGCTGACAAATGTGTCAGCCATTTAATGGCTGGCATGGTATTATTTACGCGCTACAATGTAACATAATAAATTTAAGTGGTGCAAAAACACGAAATCGAAGATAAAGTGCGGAGAAATATCGTTTCATTCGAAAATGATCTAAAAACTACAATTTTTAAAACTTTTTCGATCACGAAAATAGATGACGGTGACAATCTGTAATCTTTACTAATCTAATCTGAAACTCTGCTTTTTAATTGGGAGGTCCAAGGTTGCATCCCCAGGGACGCACCTCTATGTTTTTAAAGTCATGCGTGTATTAAAAATTAATGATCGTGCTATACGTGCTATAACGGTGAAGAAAACAACATAAGGAAACCTACATAGTTTTCCTACGTTGTTTTCCTCTGCCGTTCTGAGAGTTTTTAAAAAAGTTCTCAACAGCGTGTAATGTATATCAATTCGCACTATTGCCAGCACGACGTATTAAAATTAAACCCCTTTGATGCCCACTCTGAAATGAGACCCATTAACAGCCAACAGTAACAGGTTGACGACGATTGTACCTGATACCGTTGGCATTAGCTGAATTAAATAAAGACTATTATTATTATTAGTAGAGTCGGGTATTTTTTATCTGTATCGGTGCAACAAGCGCCTTATGCTGGACGCGTCCGACGTTGAAAATGTTTAAACTTAAAGCATTATGAGACCGGGCGAAGCTTGCAAATTTGTCATTAAACATATTTTAGGAGCTTCCAATGATGGCTGACGTTTTGCTGTAAATTAATCATTTCCAAATTTGATTCTCAAAATTTATACCGGGGCTTTGGTAGAAGCTTTAGTCGGGTTGACTGGCTTACGAAATAGTAGAAGGGTTTAGGCAAAATTTTCATCACGGCAGCCACTAACCCACCCTCTGTAGTTGGCAGTGGGTGACGACAGACGGCGACCATCGCCGACATTGTATTAGCGTGTATTAGCTGATAGTCGCTCGTGTGTTACCTGCCTAAAATGCCTAAACTGTTTATCTGCGCATGTAAACAGTTTTTAAAATAATACTATAAAGCTACACATTGTGAAGCATAGTTAGCTACGTAAAATACGTTATATTATTTCGTATGTTAAATAACTAAATTGTTGCGAAGTTCATACAGGTCAGGCGTAATTAGTTACGAAACCAGCTGAAATTTGCAACATGAATAAAAACTCGTATAAACTATAGCCTAATTGTGGAGTTTGTCCTCTAAACTTTTCAGACAAAAATCGTATAAAAATTCTAATAAATTTCTGATTACGATTATTCTTTAGCTTTTAATGTTTGATTAAACTCTATGAAACAATATTTCGTTCAACGTTTTATTACTTGTTGTGTATTGCTCAAAGTAGATAAAAAAGGTCTAATAGATTATATTTTAGGTGAAGAGCTGATTTTTCGTATTGCTTTAAAATTTGTTTCGACAGGTTCTACCGACTTTACTTAGGACTTAATGCGATTATGTTGTGTAATCTGCAGCTTCGCTTATGATTTTTTATGATATTATAATACCAAAAAACACGCGATCTAACTGATGATACACCGGCCACCAAGAATTGTACCTGATCAATCAGAAACAAGATTGAAATCCTGCATGACCTCAGCTACTTAAACGTTGTTGCCCCAGAAAACCGAGTTGTAATTAGTTGTCTCTACTTTACTACACCTTTCAAAGCGGCATAGAAATAAGTAAGGTGTTGGTACCAACACAGTGGAACCACTCCATCTAAAAAAACTTCTTAGGCAATAGCATAGTTTACTAAAAAATGTTTTATGGTAACAGTGAGATTACAGCTCGTATTTTATTTTCAAAAACCTGTACAAGGCGTAAATTCGGCATAACTTCGCAAAATTTTCGAACAAAAATAATATCCACGAAAAGAACACAAATTTTAATGTACCCACGTCGGACGTTTCCGAAACATTTTGGCAAGAATCCACAAAATTTCACTCCACGCCTAAAATGTATGCTCGGCACACCTCTTCAGCACCTTTTTGCCAAATGTTCTGTTAGAGCCGGAATGTTGAACCCTTTTTCGTGTGGATCACATTCAAATATTTATCTTGAGTTGTATGTTAAACTAGGTTAGACTCACGGCTTTGTCTGCTTGCAATAGTCTTGGATTTCTTTCCTTTGTTGTTATATTACTGTGTATAAACAATAATAAACCCTTAATGAAGTATACAAGTTACATTAAGTAACCATTGTATCCCAAAAAACGTTTTCATCACATGGAAATAAACCTCAAATAGGTTACTACAATTATTTGTCGTTCCGTGCCTCTAAAGTACATGAGGACACATCAACTTTACAGAAGTAAAAGGTATATTGTGCGATCGCAGTCAAACTAGCAAGTTCTACTATCAATTTAGAACTATAATTCCTACTATATTATGTAACAAGTAAAAAAATGTGTTATCTCCCAAGCAAATTTGAGAGAATAGTGGTATTCCTTCATATTAGTTTTAGTAGTTTCCTTGTAGCTTGTCTTCCTAAATTCCTTTTTAATACACGGAAATTCTCTCTGAGTAACAATATGACGAACTAATGGCTCGAGCCACAAGGAATCATCAATCATAAGGGCCACCCACAGCTTGCAAATAAGGGCGTTAGAGTTACAAGAAACATTTATCGCCGTCCTATTAATATGCGATCTAATACATAATCCAAGACGTAATCTTGTGATAAAACTTTGACGAGCAACTGCTGTGACGTTATCACTTCTAACTTATAAAAACTTTGTTGCGCTGTTGTTTCCTGGTTTAAAGAATGGTTATTATTGAATTTGTTAAAATTAAATCTGTCATCATTTAATTTTACGAGGCCATGTCTGCACTAACAGCACGTATTATAAATATAAAATAATCCCATTGATGCACAAAAACGTCCTTTTAAAAAGGATTTTTAACGTAGTCTATATCTTTAACTCCCTTCACTTCCAGTACAACATCGTCTACATTTTTAATGGCCAATAGTGTTAGTTTTCATCAACGTACATTTCAAATTAACATTAGTTACTACCTATCTAACTTTAACAGTTGATATGATTATTGTAGGCGCAAATAAAATAGTGATAACATTTTGAAAATCTATGTATATTTTCCTTTACCATATTTGTCACAAGACACCTGAGGCCCAAGATATTATGACAGGTAACTTAATATCTGGAATCCCATATTTCACGACAAAAAAGACAGCTTCAGGGATAATCTCACAAAAATACTATTCTGTACAATGCAAGAAAGAGGGTAAATTGTATGAAATGTATTTCGTGTCTCCATAACTTTGCATATATTATTCGTATTGTACTTCGTAGGTTTATAACCAAATTATTGTCGTTGCTTCGCGTTTTGAGACATGGAAAATAAGAGTTGAATTTATTCCAGTTCCAGTCGAGTACTCAACTTTTTGAAATTTGATCATGTTATGCAAATTATTACAAATTGTTGCTCCGGCGTCACTTAACTTAACAAGTAATATTACTACTGATTTTTTTATTTTATCTTGATATTCTTATTTATTCGTTTTATCGGGTAGAAACTTTTATTCCTGCGTTTTATTTGTCTGTTGAAGAAATAACTTAAGTGTTACGACACAATATATTTTATTTGTCATATTCTACAGTTAACATATTTGATAACGTTAGGCTTTTGCATGTAATTCCGTCATCCATTCATAATGGATGAATTCTGAACAATTCATGTCATTCGGCTGTCTCACTTCTGTCGGTTCCGGTGGCGTCTACTGATTTGATTATTCGTGTATCAGTCGTAGACATTTCATACCCAAAATTGTATTGATGTCTTCAAAGTAGCAAACGGTTCTGACATGTCGTCAATATCTGTTAAAATTATGGACATCTTAAAACTTTAGTGCTAATATAAATTTGAAAATATTATTCTGGTTCATCTACATCTACACCATACTGAGTTCTACATACCCCAGAACTTTAATATTATGTTCCCTTTACTTCCAGTATCGTGGTATGTGATCCTTTGTCCCATTGTTTTGTCATTCGTTTTCAATTCCGCGCTAATTTATTTCACGTTGACAATCCACAACGGGTGCCCGTGGACGAGTGAAATTGTTGATGACAGAGACCGTTTAATTTTCATTTGAATTGATCTAAAATCCTCTTACATTCTTTGCCTCACATTATATGCCAATTTTAAAACAGGTGCAAAAAGTTTGCACCTGTTTTAAAATTGTAGTTGCAAAGTATTTATGACGACGATAACTATTTTCCATTCGCCAACTCGTCTACCTTATCCTTAGATTTATGTATCCAAAAAGGTTTCTCATTATTGGTGCCCTCAGCAATTTCATGCAAACGGAGTGAAGATATTTAATATCACCTGGGTATAGCGCCATTATTTCATCTTTTATCTGGCAATTTTTAGAAATGTAAAACCATTTGTTGGAAGATCATCACATATTGCTAGTCTTTTGCTTCCAAATATTCGTGAAATACGCAAATTTTAAAAGTAACGAAGTTGCGCCTTAACGAGCTCTCAATTTGGGATCGGAACGTTTCTCGTAAAATATACCTTTATTACAATAGCTACTCCTTTCATTTCGTTTATATATATTTACAAAACGAAAATTTTAAACCATTCTTGTTTCCATTGCCACCATCGCTACATCAATTACTTCTTTTTGGCAATTTGTACATAGCTTCTGTTACGTTCTGGGTGGTTACTACCATCTCTAAAAACAATATTAATTTAATCATATTTTTACTTTTTTTGCAGGAAATTTAACATTTTAAGCAAAATATGACAATTTCAGTTAGTTTTATACAATGAATAAGCGAAACATTAATAAGGGTTTCAATTTGTTCAACTGTGTATAACAGAATATTTTACTGTTTTAAGGAGGAACTAAACTTTCCTTAACTATTATGGTTTTTAAAAGATGGTGATAGGCCCCCTGTTATTGAAAGGCAAATTGGATCTACAATTATTTAAGATAGACCTTCAGTCCTACGATAATTAGGTAATTTTCATGAGCATCATTGTAAGTTGAGATTATATTTGAAAAATAATGGAAATGTTTGCTCTATATATTATTGTTAACATTGTTTAAAAAGACCTTCGCGTATTACAGTACAATTTACCTTATTTTTATTATTCTCAACCTCGGCAGATATTCAAATGTGGTTTAAATATATTATTTTTGAATGCCGACTAGCTACTGCTTTTCTAGGTACCCATTCCAAGCAGCAAAAAACTCCCATCGCGTGTAACAAGAATTTAAAGTGTAGTAAAATTTTGTAAAGGAATTTTTGCAAATCCAAGCACGTGTTGCATCTTAACGAGGTCCCAATTTGGGATTGAGCGTTTGCTCTACTCGCAATCGAATCGCATTGGGTATTCGCTATTTTCGCCAAAAATTCAAATTTTCGCGCAAAATTCAAATTTTGGTACAACCACACGTACCTCGTAACTATGCTTTGTAACTGGTGGCGGATTTCCAGAAATCGTATTGCCACATATTTTATCTGAATGGCTGCTTAGTGCACGTGTGCTGAAAGTTTAGTATCAATATTTACTTCTTCTTCCTACGTGATCTTAATAAATAACATTTTTGTCCCCAAAGCACCAAAGTAGTTGCGTATCCCAAAAATATCTATGGATAATAAAATAATAATAATATTTAAGCTGCTTTTAATATTTTGTACATTAGAATTGACTTCAAAATCTTCATAGTAATTATGTAAGTCGCAAAAATATTAAAATATCAGCGTAGACATAAGCGTTATTAAATTGAAATTTATTGAAACAAACTATTGCGATTAGATATTACTTAAATAAGTTTCTTAAAATGAAGAAACCAACGCATCTGTAATTGAGAACAATCCAAATACAAATTAATAGAAGACTAAATGCCATGCAATCAAATTTCTCATCAGAATGAAGATTAAGCATTTGTATCACGATACGAGTTAATCAGAGCTTTCAGTAATAATTCCACTCCCTCTGACAAGCCATCAAATTGTTAATAGAAGTTCATTCTTTAATGTACCTGTCAATCTGGTTGTTATTAAAGACTGATGTGCTGAATCAGCAATAATAATGGGGATTGTACCGTGTGATCAAATAAATAACAGACATGTAAATAAATATATAAATGAGAACGAAGGAGTAAAAGTAAAGTAGAAAATATTTTGTACATAAATTCAATAAATAAATGAGTGGTGGAATGATTAAATATTGAATGTACCTACTAGCTTTTTTGGAAATTAGATATTTGCGTATTTCAAGTTAATTGTCACAGACTTTCGTAGAAGTCGAAAATATTCTTTAAGACATCATATGAGATATAGTTTAGAACCTAAATTTTCGGCATTCTGAAATAAATACCGTGCCATGTGTAGTAATTAGACATTGACTGCCACTAAAAACATTATAACTGTGACGCTATATGATAAGGAATAACTACATAGTACACGCTATCTGTCCCTTGCATTTAATCCTTAACCATATACAACTCCATCAATCGGAAGAGTATTCCAGTCCAGCATAGCTGACAAACAAACGTTTCCAAACCTAAAACCCAGTTAGGAGTTCAGTTAAAATCTCATCGTTCGCCCGCGGTAATGACGGCTCCGGCCTTCCGCGGAAACTCAATTAGGCCCGATCCGTCTTTTAATCCGACCAAAATGCAAATGGCGTCGCTTTGACACCCATCGGGTTTAATCAGTGTTTAAGGTGAAAACCGTTGCTCTTATTAATAATTGTTTCAACTCGTCATGTTTAAATTCCTACTTGAATTTGTGAATCGACTGCAGCTTAACTTGGTATACTTGGATTTTCCACCCGAGCCGTGTGGTGTCGGCCCCGAATAGCACCACTCCCTTTCTTCCCGTGGATGTCGTAAGAGTCGACTAAGGGACAATACCAGGAGATGGGCAGCAGCATCTTCCTGTGTAAAATAAATAACACCCACTGCGGTCACCAACACGCATGCCAGGCGCGGTGACTATGGCAATAAACCCCCTATGAAAGGTGCAGAAAAGCCACGGCCCCCAGTCCCCGGCGGCCCCGCTATTCCGGGCTATGGTAGCGGCCAAGGTAACGGCGGGGCAGGGGGTGCTAAGAATCCCCGGAAGAGAGTCGGCTACCACACACGACGACTTCTGCACCTGGCAACATACAATACCAGGACACTGAGGACCGACGAGAAGATACAGGAGCTGGAAGAAGAGATAGACAAGTTAAACTGGAGTGTTTTAGGATTATCAGAAGTCCGAAGACAGGGGGAGGACACGGTAATCCTTAAATCCGGTAACTTGTTCTATCACCGGGAGGGCGAACACCTGTCTCAAGGAGGTGTCAGGTTCCTCGTCCACAAATCCCTTGTAAACAACTTGGTAACGGTCGACAGTGTGTCGGCAAGGGTAGCGTACCTTATACTCAGAATATCTAAACGGTATTCGCTGAAGGTCATACAGGTATATGCGCCGACGTCGACACACCCAGACGATGAGGTTGAGGTTATGTATGAGGACATAAGTAGAGCCATACATACCTCAAAAACCCATTATACCGTTGTTATGGGGGATTTTAACGCAAGACTGGGCGTGCGGAATGGTGACGAACTGAAGGTGGGGCCCTTTGGAGTTGGACAACGAAACCATCGAGGCCACTTGCTTGCCAACTTCTTGGAGAGGGAAGACTTCTTTATGATGAACTCCTTCTACAAGAAGAAGGCACAGCGAAAGTGGACTTGGATAAGTCCCGATGGTACCGTTAAGAACGAGATAGACTTCATTTTGGCAGACAAACGGCACATATTTAATGATGTCTCTGTGATCAACAGGGTGAAAACCGGAAGTGATCACCGGATGGTAAGAGGCACATTAAATATCAACGTTAAGCTCGAACGGTCACGCCTGATGAAGTCTACGCTCCGCCCAACACCTGTCCAGATCCAGGGCTCCGAAGACTTTCAAATTGAGTTACGAAACCGTTTCGCGTGCCTCGATTCTTGCGTTTCCGTGGACGATATTAACACCCAGGTTGTAGCAACTGTCCACGAGGTAGGGTCTAAGTACTTCAAGGCCCCCTCCGGTGGTAAGTCTCGAGTTCTCTCAGAGCATACTCTTGGTCTTATGCGGGAGAGACGAGAACTATGTGTGCAGTCTCCAACCTCAATGTCGAAATACAGGCTGCTAAATAAACAGATCTCCCAAAGTAGGCGACGCGATTGGCGTTCTTATAACGCTAATCGCGTAAAAGACGCTATTGAGCGAAACCGCGGCTCGAAAGTGTTCGCAGGAGATCTGTGCATTGGGCAGAGTCTGTTGACGAGGTTGAAGACCGAGTCGGGCACCATAGTTTCGTCTAAGCCCGAAGTTCTGAGAGAAATCGAGAATTACTACGGACAGCTGTATACTTCCGCACGAGTTCCAGCCCGTAAGATGGTGAACGACAAACGTGCCAAGCTGACCCGACACTACACCGAGGACCTCCCGGAAGTCAGCCTGTACGAGATTAGAGGGGCTCTCAAACAGCTTAAAAACAACAAGGCACCGGGAGATGACGGAATCACAACAGAGCTGCTAAAAGCTGGCGGGAAACCCGTACTAGTGGCGCTCCAAAAGTTGTTTGATTCCGTGATCAATAGCGGAACTACCCCGGAAGCGTGGAGCAGAAGCGTAGTGGTACTGTTCTTCAAAAAGGGCGATAAAACCCTACTGAAGAACTACAGGCCCATTGCGCTTCTGAGCCATGTTTATAAGCTCTTTTCGAGGGTCCTCACTAACCGTATTGCACGCAGGCTTGACGACTTTCAGCCTCCCGAACAAGCCGGATTCCGAAAAGGCTACAGCACCATGGACCACATACACACGCTCCGGCAGATTATACAGAAGACCGAGGAGTATAATCTGCCGCTATGTATTGCCTATGTGGACTATGAGAAAGCCTTCGATTCTATCGAGACCTGGGCGGTGCTGGAGTCCCTTCAGCGATGCCAGATCGACTATAGGTACATCGAGGTGTTGAAGTGTGTATACAAAGCCGCCACCATGTCAGTCCGAGTACACGACCAGAGGACGAACCCTATCCAATTGCAGCGGGGAGTCAGACAAGGCGACGTCGTATCGCCGAAGCTGTTCACCGCTGCGTTGGAAGATGTGTTCAAGCTGATGGAGTGGAAAGGTCTTGGCGTTAACATCAATGGTGAACACCTCACACACCTTCGATTTGCCGATGATATAGTCATCTTGGCAGACTCGCTGAGGGACCTCAGTAAAATGCTAGGAGACCTCAACAGTGCCTCACAACGGGTGGGTCTTAAGATGAACATGGACAAGACGAAAATCATGTCCAATGTCCATGTCACACCCGTACCGGTAGTTGTTGATGGCACTCCTCTCGAAGTTGTCGACGAGTACAATTACCTGGGACAAACGATCCGGATGGGTAAGTCCAACTTTGAGAGGGAGGTCACTCGAAGAATCCAACTCGGCTGGGCTGCGTTCGGGAAATTACGGAGCATCTTCTCGTCCAAAATTCCTCAGTGCCTGAAGTCGAAACTATTCGAGCAATGTGTGTTGCCAGTGATGACCTACGGCGCCGAAACGTGGTCCTTTACCGTAGGCCTCGTTCGAAAGCTCAGAGTCGCTCAGCGTGCTATGGAGAGAGCTATGCTTGGTATTTCGCTACGAGACATGATTCGTAATGATGAAATCCGTAGACGAACTAAGCTTACCGACATAGCTCTCAAAATTAGCAGGCTGAAGTGGCAATGGGCCGGCCACATCGCTCGGAGGACCGATAACCGATGGGGAAGAAAGGTCCTCGAGTGGCGACCACGCGGAGGCAAAAGGAGTTCAGGCCGCCCCCCGACCAGGTGGACCGACGACCTGAAGAAGACGGCGGGAAACCGCTGGATTCAAAGGGCACGGGACCGGTTGGAGTGGCGCCAATTAGGGGAGGCCTATGTCCAGCAGTGGACCTCAAAAGGCTGATGGATGGATGGACTTGGATTTTCCCCCAGCTAGAAGGGTCTCGAACACACTCCATTTCGCAGCTTTCACGTATAAAAACTGGGATCGACTGCTAATTACCGAATTACCAATAATGCATTGATGTTGAGTTCAAGTTGAGTTCAACCATGCCCAAAAAGAGTTAAGAATCGACCGCGATCATAATACTGGTCTGACTATGAATGTGAAATTTAGCATAGTGTAGTTTACTATTCTTTGTAGGAACACCTCGCCTAAGAAGGTCGTTATAGGAGTATCATAAGGAGTAGCTAAAATAAAAGCAAATATCATCAACTGAACAACTCCGAATCCAACTGAAACCAGATCGGTCTACAGCCGAAAAATACTCGTACCATGAAAAATCTAACTTCCGACCGCGCACATTATACTACAGACCTCCTCCATTTAGGGAAATAGAGTAACTCAGCAATAAAATACAAAAAAATGCAACTGTTGCAACTGATCTTAACGTTTATTCTACTTGCATATTTATTATTGTGCAATAAAGTTTAAGTGCGGAAACGCAGCGATGCAAATGCACAGTTAATGACTTTAACTTCCCTCGAGAAAGCTCGCGGCTTGAATAACGACTGCTCGTTTTATTTGGACTCACTCGTGCGTACTGCGATGATAGTATTGAAAAAATGTTCCACATACATTGTAGTCTACGTAGAAAATTGCCTGCCCCTGTCGAGCAAAGATAAGTTGGGAAATTTATTAATAAATAATCTGCTGTTACTCGGGTAGGGTTTTCTAAAATTTCTTAAAAAATAAATTAAGCAAAGTAATTTTAGAATGATATTGAAATTAATATTTCTACGTGCAATGAAAAATCAACTAATATTTTTAATTAAGTTTTTCAGTATAAAATTCGTTCAGCTTCGAAAGAAATCAAAGCTTGCAAAAATACACTTTAGAATTTTAAAAAGAATGAAAATTAATCTAAGCAATTAATGTTTTATCTAAGTTCGTTATGGTCTTCCAAATTAAAAGTGTAGACTTTACCCTTTTATTTTAACATATATCTTTAGAATTATTTTGTGAAACGAAATCGAAAATATTGGATTAATAAGTAATGTAACTATGTAAAACGCAACTTTTGTCAAGTCTCAACAAGTAAAATACAATTGCCGTCTTGTTTGACTCACAATCTTTTTGTATACTGAATACACCTATATACATAGATTGGTAAAGATACTTCGCCGCCTTGAAATTGAATGAAGCCACAAACGGCTTATTAGTAAGTTATTTTTTGAATTCTTGACAAATAAAAACATTTTTAGAGAAAATTTACGAATAAATAACGAATACTGCGTAATTTACATAATAAATAAATAATTAATTCAAATATTTTAGGGACATTTTAGCACGGCGACGTGGCAAAACTTTTTTACACAACTATTTCGATTCTCACAACTGGGTACATTTTCTTGTTAGGAGTGAGTAATCTTTACTAATCTATGCCTATATATAAGAATATTCTCCGTAATAGATACTAAATCCATCCATAAACAACACCAGGACTAACCTCGACGTTTCCAAAAAGTTCAGTAATGAGTATAAATTATTACTTTAGCCAAAGGTCAACGAAGCGATGGACTTTGGTTCTTATAACTTTCACTTGGCGCGCCGTGCCGCTGAATTAGGCTAATTCACTTAGCGTCTATCCCTATCACCATTTGAAGTCGAGACAAGATAAAAAATGTAAACAGTGAGTCAGAGAATCGTAACATTTTTATGTCTAGTATCGAATAATAAGTCTTAAAGTAATAATACATTAATTACTGATTATTGTTGCTGAATAAACTAATCGCATTTTTTTGTTTTTTTTGTTCACAGGTAAGCAACATTAACAGGTTTTAGTTGAAGAAATTGTAAAGTGAGTTAAATAATGTTCCTCGTTTTATTTTTATTTGTGCTTAAAATAAAAAACATATTAATTGAGGAAAAAAAACAACAATTAATTGTTAAATTTCGAAAAAATCTTGGCCTTTGATACAGATTGGCTGTTGACGGATAAAGCCATCTTTTAAATAGATATTTTCTTATTAAGTAAAACATCTTTATTCTGCTAATAGACATATATTTTACATTGTTTTTATTTGGTAACACAAATAGTCACGATAAAATTGTTGCAATAAATTGTTCCGACTAAAATTCCTTCGCTACAATAGTTACGCTAAAAATACTTCCAACGTAAATACTCCGAAGTCAAAATGAAGTTGTATCTAATTGTAGACCGTCCTTGTTAGTGATGCAGATATCTACGGCGCTCGTTACCTGCATTGTTATCGAACATCTAACAATACGAATAGATAAACTATAGATAGATAAAGCATACTTCGCTGCTCTTTAGCGCAAACATTGTTTCTTATTTAATTACTAGTAGTGCCCGCAGCCTCGCCCGTTTTAAAAAAAATAACATGTCGTACATGCAACTGAAAATGTAAGCCGTCATTGGAATGACAGTGGCGCCATCTGTGGTAAATTAGTCGTTCCAACTCATAAACCTTCGTGGGCTCATGCACAACAACTTTACTAAAGATCATCACATGATCAGATAAATAGTTTACAATTCTATAAAGGACCTTTGACTCATGAAATGTAGCCAATTGCGATCACCAATCCACCTCCCGACCGCGTCTGATCGTGCTTAACTCTCATAATCGATTAGTCAAAACAAGCCCTAAGCCGCGCGCTCCAACATTCAATCAATTACAGGATTATTTCGTGCAGACAGACAGATACGCATAAAATAATTAATGTTCTTGTATCACGCAAATAAACGTAATATTAACTTAGGAATACTCAGTAATTTGGAAATAAAGCGATGAAGCTAAATATATTACGTACAGGTACTAAGAATACTATTACTTCTCTATTATTGACGCTCTTCATACCACAAAACGACATCATACCTTTAGAATATCGTAAAATGTAGCATTGAAATAAAACAATATATCTCAGAAGCCTTAAAACAAAAACAATTCCGAAATACCTACAAGAAGCTGTTGGCGCTCGATTAGGGCAAACTTTCCTTTCATCAATTTATTAACAAATTCTCCAAGATATTAAAATACCATCCAAACTTGTGATATTACTTGGAGTTGCTCAGTTTTTGGGCGCGGAGTGAATATAAATACGCCGAAACGACCTTTACAGTAATTTTCAGTATCATTAGAATTTCGCCAATGGACGGGTGTCTAATGTTTTGGATCGGGAAGTTCTTTGGAATTTCTCACGTAATCTATAAATTGTATGTATATTAGAGTTGGTACATTGTTAGTGGAGGCGATGTTTCTTAGCTACGATCCGATAGATGGTGCTGTAGTCATTAAAAATATGCATAGAAAACCTAAATTACACATATCCACAATATGACTGGTAGAACTAGTAATTAATTTCTATCATGTATATGAAAATCTCGTTTTCTTCATGTATATGTAAAGAGACCCAACCTAATGCTAAATATAAGAAGCCAGTAATATATAGCAAGTATATTGTTCTAGGTTAATTTTCTGACTCGCAAAGTTGAAGTAAAGGAGACAAAGAAACTAGAATAAAGACACATTACAATCTGATGAATATCGCAATACTGAATACTCGGAGATATCCAAACTAAAAACATCAGTAGTAGACTTTATTTCTTTTTCTCTGACTTCGTAACATACAAAGAATACAAAGAAATGAGATACTTGTATGTTTAACAATATGAAAGAAAAACTTACGTCACTACTACAATACTCGTTTGTGAATTTAGTATTTCGTTGTAGTAATATATTGCGGAATGACATCTAGCTTTAGGTTACTTTTGAAGACCAAACTATTGTGTCGGCCGATGCATCCAAGGGTCCTTCAATTTCATTCCTTGACTCGAAACCCATGAATAATATCGCTGTATTTCAACTGAATTTACAATTCTTAAATCCATAAATACAATTCTAAACGCATGTGAAGCATGTGAAGAGTTCTGCAAGGCGAAATTAATTCCACTAAAAATTAGTAAGTAAGTCATTTACTGTGCAATGGTAGTCACCGAAATTAAAATATTGTATACGTAGTGATTTATGCTATTTACAGCCTCTGGAATATTGTATCTTAACTATTAACAACTGTTGCGTTTCCTTATTATAACTTTTGACTCGAGAACTTTCCGTATAAAAAACTACTTTGTGGTCTGCGTTACTTTAACTAGTTTTCAACACCTTTTACTGCACTTTCTTACAAAGAATTCTTTGAACTTTGCACGAGTTTTCAATCCTCAAGAGTAAATACTGTGTAAAATTTTATGTGAAAGCTATGATATAAACTAGTGGCTTATACAATTGAAAAAAATCACATTTTTTACTACTTACTAGAAGTTTTATTATCATCATAGACGGTAACGGCTATTCAAATAATTAACAGAGTTTTAGTGGAAATGCTAGGAACGCAGATGTGGTTTAAATTCAATTAATATTACAATATTTATATGTGTGATCTAAAACAAAATTGAAGAAGAACAAGATGGAAATGCCAAGTTTAGTTTTACGCCCATACGCATACTTTCCGCATTTTCTGGGACTCCTATATTCTTATTGGATAAACCTCAACCATTCTTAACTAAGTTATCTTTTTACTACAACTTTATGGTATTGCATCCCGTTTCAACGAAGTCCTCCGAGATTGTTCAAACATATTCGTGAGTCGTTTCTAAATTAAATTCCAATGAAATCGAATGAGCTCACGTGCGCTTCCATCTGAAGTTTCAAATTTTGTACTCAGCATCCAATAGTTCCAAATTACCTCAGACCAACCCACCTCGGAGAAATGTACTTAAAATGATTGAGTTACTACTGAACTTGAATTCACGTTCAAAGCCATTAGCAAAACGCGTCCAGCGTTTCAGTATAAGCGCATAGAGAAGACACAAGTGAACATTAAAATTGCCGAATAAGGAGCCTTGGTTTGCAATAAAAAGCTTGTAATTCTAAAATCAGATTGCAGACGATGAAATTAGCAGCAGTACCATTGAAACAGCTACTTTGGTTTAGTCGACATTGACAGATTCTACATCGGACAGAATCTTTTTATATCAATCTTAGATAAAATGACAATAAGAGCTGCAAAGATAAAGGAGATGTAAATGTAAGTCAATATTGTACTAGCGATAAATTCACGAATATTCCATCATTGCCATAAGAATTAAATACTACAGAACTCAGTTACAATAGTAGCACTAAAAACTAATGACATAAGGTAAAGAAAATTTACTTTAGAAAGAGTAGTAGTCCGTAAGATCCACCATCTTCATCAGCTGGATATTTAAACCACGACATTATTTATTTGAACAAAAAATTCGTCGCTTTCGTTTAGTAGCAGGATGTCAAACAAGTCAAGCTACATTGTCAAAGGAACTTCGCAGATCTCGTATTAATAATACAAACCTATTAGCCCACATTTTCATATTGATCGACAGGTATGACGGCTTCTTACCAATCTCGTCTATATTTGGAAGTTATTAAGGATAACGTTTGAATAACTTCACATGAAAAGCAAGTTTTATATAATATATCCTCTCATATATTTCTTTTTTATATATCTCGCAATCGTCCATGCTGATCATCCAAAAATAAGTGATCACTGCCTATATGAATTTCAGGTCGCTGGTTTCTAATCCGATATAATTTAGAATCCTTGTGCGCTAGTGCCAATAAGTATAAGTGTAAAACAATAAATAGATACCGATGAGTGGTGCTCTGCTCTGCTCTGCTCCCTTTGGCGACCGGTCGTCCTTGATGCAATACACTCACTCGCGACTCCCAAATAGGTCCTCAGGACCTTCGTAATAAAATATATATACTTATATCTCGTCCCGTGACGAACTCGAAATTGTGACTGTCTGTATAATTTCATGTGAGTAATGAAAGAAACGTCAACATTTCAAATTTTTAATTTACTTTTTATAATCAGTATTTCCATCAGTCCTAAATACTGAACACTGCCGTTTATAGACATTTGTGATCAATTCCAAGTAGAGTGTGCCGTGGGAGCGGCACGGGGTTATGTGTGATTCTTACTGCACTAAAACCCCCCGGTGGCCGTCCTCGGCGCTGCGTAGAGGACTCCGGGATCTCCAACGGAACGCAACCAGAGTCCACTTGGCGCGTTGCCCCATGGGGCTCCGCCCAGGTGAGCTTGAAACTCACCACTCCATCTGGTGTTCACGACGGTTGCTGGCCGGGCGGTTCAAGCTCCCACTCTTGCCGTCCGCAACCCCGGAAGCCCCCTTTTAGTCGTCTCTTACGACAGGCAGATGATACCGTAGCCCTAATCTGGTCCCGGAACGGAACAAATACCTAATAGAGCACTAAGTTATTTCATGTAATTGTAAGTTTCTTTTGAACATATACTTTCTTATATATATGATATTTTTATTTAAAGTCTTCCAAGCGAAACGAAGTGTTTCAATTGAAATCACAGAAAAAGATTCACACTGTATTGAATTTTGTAGTGTGTATTTTTTACCCGACTGCCAAGGAAGGGTTATGTTTTTCGCGCGTATCTTGTATGTTTGTCTTTCTTTATTTGATCCGATCTAACAAACGGCTGGATGAATTTCAACAGTTAGGGTGTCATTATATTTGTCTCAATGACCCGAGTGTCCTTAGATAGGTGTTAGTAAAAAAAAATCAAAATGGCGGATTTTTGGCGCGAAATAGTAACACATTTAAAAAAAAAAGTTAACCGAACTTATCGAGTAGGGTATCAAATGAAAGGAAATTAAACGGAGATTATAAAAACATATTTATATATATATAAAACAGTAAGGTGACTGACTGACTGTCTAACTAAATGACTTTTTCATTTTTCAGAAATCAACGTACAGCCTAAACCAAGGACTTTACAGTTCTGAAATTTTGCACACAGGTTCTCTATATAGCTTGAATAAGTACTAAGAAAGGCCTTTTGGAAATTCTACCCTTAAGAGGGTAAAATAGGGGAAAACAGTTTTTTTTAAATCCTTTAATTTTGAAGCAACTACTATAAAATTTTGTATTTGGCTTTCTGGATAGGAACAAGGACGCACTTATTTATCTCCCTCCGAAAAATCAACCCCGTAGAGGGTAAAATAAGGGTTAAAAGTTCATTTGAACTATCGTCAATTTTGAAGCAAACACTATGACATTTTGTATCAGGCTTGTTGGATAAAAATAATGAAATGCTACCTCTAACGAGGTAAAATAATGACCGAAACTTTGATTTACTGAAGTTATATATTTTATAGACGGTAAATGGTGAATTTTTTCGCGAAATAGTAACACGTTTTAAAAAAGTTAACCAAACCTATCGAGTAGGGTGTCAAAATAAAGGAAATTAAGAGGAGATTACACATACATTATATAATATATCTTATATATAAAATTCTCGTGTTAGTGACCGTACTCCTCCGATACGGCTTCACCGATTTTCACCAAATTTTATATACATATTCAGTAGGTCTGAGAATCGGCCACTATCTATTTTTTACACCTAAGTGATAAGGGTTATTCATCCTTAACATTTTTTTATTTATATGGCAACACAACGTTTGTCGGGTCAGCTAGTACATATATACTAGTATATACACATCGAGATGACTGTCTGACTAAATGAGAGAGTTGATGTGCCAAAGATCAACGCAAAGGGAAACCGCTGAACTTAAGCGTGCTGGAATTTTACACATAGGTTCTTTATATAGCGTAAATGAACACTACGAGGATAAAATAAAATAGGATAATATTGTTTGAACATTTTTTGTTTTTGAAGCAGACACCTACTATGAAACTTTGTATTTGGCTTTCTGGATAAAAATAATGAAATGCCTATTTCACTGCTTTTGCAAATTCTACTTCAGCCTTTTTGATGCAGTCGGGTTTTTGATTTTTTAAATTAATTACTTGTTAGCATAATACTATTCAAGTGATCGCCAAAATTATTTTTGATTGATTGCATTAGATAGAAAAACTTTAGTCTGAAATTATTCCACAAACGGGCTATTTTTGATTAGGTAAGTGAAATTGGAATAACTAATGCTTAACGTTCATTCATTCTTTACGATACTCTGGGGAAGATAATTATAATTATTTGTATTATTAAGTGATTTTAGTGGCCTAATATTTTATAGGATATTGCTAAGTGTATCACAGATTACTAAGCTATACCCTCGTTCGCATTGATTATATTAAGTTCCTGTTCTTATTTATAGTCCTTTAAAAAATCAACATCAGTAGTTTCACTTAATTTTATAGAAAAAAATTAGTTTCGCTAAACAAACTTTTTTAATAACAGAACTTAAATGTAATTCTAATTTTTATTTGAAATAACATTGTATAAGAATTATTCACACGTACAAAAATATAGTATACCTCTGAAGACGAAATAAATCACAAACGATTAAAAGTCTATTTTCTCAAATTCCGTCCAATCTACGAGTAAACTGAGATAAATCCAGTTTCATCAAAATCGCGTTTTAAGTCCCAGTGAATCGGCATTTCTGGTCTCCATCATTCATTTCAAAAGTATAATTGGTTTTTGAACAACAGCGGTTCAGAACATTGATCATTAGAACTATATTTGTGGTCATAACTCAAATGGGAATATAAACATTTTTCTTTCATTTTTGTCAGCAAAGGATCTTTCCATGATAATGAAGTTACTATGTGCAGGCTATTACCAAATATTAAATGAAAGTTTTAAAACCACTCTCGATTTTTATTCTAACGAGATTAAATTGATAACTTTGTTCGACTGTTGTCAGACACATACGCGACACATTTGATATGACCTGTAAAACGACACTAACTACGAGTACTTACCATTCTTACGCTCATTTGCTAGTGTAATATTTCAAAAAATATTACATTTCAAATCACGGTATCTAATTTCGCTACTGAAAAATATTTTATCTTCGAAATGTCAAGTCGAAGATATTGTGTACATTTGTCACCGCACTTCGCAATAACTCATCGTTGCCTGGAGTTGCTATCTCATTACTCGCTTGATCTATCGTGATAAAGGCTAGCACATAGCTTTTCCTCTCTTTTTAATTAAAATATGCTTTCACTTATTCATTAAGTTTACGAGATAACACAATTAGTGTTATATTCAAATATTATTAGCTTTTCCATATTTCTTGTAGTAAAAAAATTACTATGTTATTTTTGTTGGCAAACGTCTATAGATAGGCTCTTAATAAGTATACATGAAGCTGACTAAAAAACCGATTCATGTAGTGTATAGCTCGCGCCAAACTGCTAGTCCGCTCTAAAGTTGTTGCGAACAGGTTTTTTTTTATAATATAGGAGTAGCAGACGTGCATGCAGTCCACCTGATGGTAAGTGGCTACAGCCGCCCATGGACATATATAATCAACCCCAGATAGGATTAGATATTCCTACCTGAGGTCGGCCACATATTCACCTCTGCCTTTGAAGACTAAGCTGGAACGCATTGGAAAAATATGTCTCCCTTACCACCCTTCAAACCAGAACACAGTTATGAACCAGAAATGCGTGTGGTGGTGGTGCTGCCGGAGTCGAACCGCAAAGGGTTCTACCACCTTCAAAGGTGTAATTATACAGGTGTAATCATACAATTTACTATGGCGACGCGATTCATTTCTATATTCAGAGCGGACTAGCAGTTTTACGCGGACTATACATACATTAAACAATATGTATTTTAATCAAGTACTACTGTCAGTAAATATTTTTACACCAATATTTTGACAAATTTTGCAGCATGACGTGATCATAATGATAAAATAATATTGGAAATTATTAGAGATATAGAGACCAGAAACACAGAATTCATTAAAACTTCCATACTAAAATAACCCTAATTACTCCACACAGAGGCTACACGTCCATTTGCTACTTTTTATACTTTTACGCTTGAAGCGAACTTTTACGCTGTAGCACAGGAAAGGAAAAATGTCCAAATTAACCAGTACATTTTGATATTAAACAAGAACTCTCCTTTGGTTGATACCACAGAGTAATGTTTCTATAGAAATGCCAGTATGAACTAATTTTATCGCAACTCTTATTTTCTTACCTATTATTAAGGAAACTGAGAGCATTATATACCTAGCTTGTCGGATGTTTTAGTATCGTTGGATTATAAAACTAGAACAGACAGCTTAACATGTATCCCACACCACGGAAACATGCATGAATTTTAACGACAAGCAGTTACACATCAAATTGCTGACCGTGCCCGACGTTACTCGACTTTGCAAATTAATTCAACGCAGCCGGGATCTCCACGTTATTCATGTACACGATTGTTTTAAATCAATAAAAAAATCTTAACGTTTTAATTTTATAACATTAAGTATATTAATACTCGTATTTCTTAGACTTAATTGTCTCAGCTTCTATTTCAGGGAATTTTTATAAACTCAAAAAACTTATTCCTAAGCATTCACTCAATTCAAAGATTGTAAAACCTAGATTGTAACTAGTCTCTGGCTAATACACTTCGAAAAAGGTTATTTCGAAGTATATTTCTGCTGCGAAACATTTATCCTGAAACTGGGCCATAACTCATCGACAGGCGAGTGGCGTTCGTTACGCTTGTTTTAATGCAAACCCGAACACGTGCCTCCTCTATTTTGTGACAATTATAAATGAATTATGGGATTTTTTGCCCACCAGCTTTCGTCTCCTAGTTAACTCCCGTAGGGAATCGATCTTCAAAAAATCTTTATTCATTGATTGTAACACCCCAATACGATGTCACTTCTATAAATAACTAGTCTCTGGCTAATACACTTCGAAAAAGGTTATTTCGAAGTATATTTCTGCTGCGAAACATTTATCCTGAAACTGGGCCATAACTCATCGACAGGCGAGTGGCGTTCGTTACGCTTGTTTTAATGCAAACCCGACGACGTGCCTCCTCTATTTTGTGACAATTATAAATGAATTATGGGATTTTTTGCCCACCAGCTTTCGTCTCCTACTTAACTCCCGTAGGGAATCGATCTTCAAAAAATCTTTATTCATTGATTGTAACACCCCAATACGATGTCACTTCTATAAATAACTAGTCTTTGGCTAATACACTTCGAAAAAGGTTATTTTGAAGTATATTTCTGCTGCGAAACATTTATCCTGAAACTGGGCCATAACTCATCGACAGGCGAGTGGCGTTCGTTACGCTTGTTTTAATGCAAACCCGAACACGTGCCTCCTCTATTTTGTGACCATTATAAATGAATTATGGGATTTTTATGCCCACTAGCTTTCGTTTCCTACTCAACCCTCTTAGGGAATAGATTTTCAAAAAATCTTCTTAATTTGTTTTATTATGTTCAATATACCTATGTCCGGAACACCTTCTAACCAATATCCTAGGTTTTTTTTATAATATACGAATAGCAGACGAGCATGCAGTCCACCTGATGGTAATTGGCTACTGCCACCCATGGACATATGTAATCAACCCCAGATTGGATTAGATATTCCTACCTGAGGTCGGCCACAGATGCGCCTCTTCCCCTGAGGACTAAGCTGGAACGCCTCGAGAAAGTATGTCTCCCTTACCACACCCTTCAAACCAGAACAAAGTTATGTTATGAGGCAGAAATGCGTGTGGCGGTGATGCCGCCGGAGTCGAACCACAATATGTTCTGCGACCTTCAATATTATTATTTTAATTTGATTAAATAGATATTTTTTATTAATGTAACTAAATATTTAAATCTAAAAGACGGTTAGTAGAGTATCGACAACTCCTACTGAGGGAGGCTTATGTGAACCAGAAGTGATGATCAAACATCTATCGTTATCTTATTGAGCCTCTAATTGAAGCTTATTCAACCGCTCTTGAGCCTTGTGATTCACTACGTTCCCGGCTTTCTTCTTTAAGTCATTGGTCTGTTGGTCAAGGACTTTCTACCTTAAAGTGGTCACCACTTGAAAACCTTTTCTCCTTAATGGTTATCAAGTCTCCAAGCTTTGAATTTTAAAAAGTTTTTCGATCAATGTGCTAGAACATACTCGTATTGAATAGGCATTTCAACGTAGTCTTCAGGAATATAATCTGTTCTTCTAATGTTAGACGATTGTGACTTCTTACCATTAATTGGCTATATTCTGTGTAAAACATATTGATAGCTCCTGCAAATTTTCGAGAACATTACGGAGACTTCTTATGCATGTAAGCATATAACGATGTTTTCTAAATGTTAAAGTATATCATGAATAAGTTGTAATAGCCACTTTGAAAGATATTGATGAAGTCGAAAATGCGTACAAAAGTATGATGTACATGTATTATAACACAAATATATATTATTTTTTGGTAATTCCTCCTCAGTGCAACTACATCTACCATCCTCATTGAAAAAAAAGGAGCATCGTTATTCTAATGTGCCGATTCCGTTGTATTTTCTTAATTTAATTCTTGCCGTTATTTATTGATAATACTGTTTTTCAATAATAGTCACAGTGATTTTCTAAGTACAGTTGACTTAGTACCCCTGGGCCAATCAGGGTTATACAGGACTATCGCACGATCTCGTGTGAGGCAGCCTGCGTGCTGGCGGGCAGTTCGCCCTGGTATTTGGAAGCGAGGACCCTCGCGTCGCCACGTCAGTGGCGTGAGGAGGCACATAGATCCCGGGGCCGCCCGCCCGTATGACAGGAACTGGAGCTGCGTCAATGGGCTATGGAGACGTGGTCCTCAAGGTTGGCGCATCCTAGTGCCGGCCTGAGGAATATTGAGGCAATTCGTCCGATCTTCGAGCAGTGGTTAGGTAGATGATTCGGCGTCCTGTCTTCGACACAAATACTCTCAGGACATGGTTGTGTCGGATCGGGCGGGAGCCGACAGCCAGGTGGCATCACTGCGACGATTTCTTCGATGGGACGGCCCATCTACCCCTGAGCCACGCTTAACATTATTATAATAAGATAAATAATCTTTCGTGGCCCAAATCGTTCGGACCACGAAATATTCCCCCCACACTTAAAACCTGATAACGATCATTATCTCCCATAAAAATCTTTAACAAAAAAATATATTAGGTACATAAAATGAACTATACAAGCAATCTATCATATGTTCTAGTCACAATATTACTCGCATATCAAAAATAATAAAATAATGACTGTTACAAAAGGGTAAAAGAAACACAAGAGCTAATTACGGCTAACAGACAAAGCGCTGCGGCCTTCATATGGCCGTTATGACGATACAATTATCTCGTAATTTGTACGGCTTGTCGTAGAGGTAACATAAGCTATTCGTTTTCTACTTTTGTCTTTTATATTGATAATATCCTACGTATTTTTACGATGTTTTGTTTCAATCAATATGGAATGAAGTTTAACCTCTCTAAAGTAACGTTTTTAGAAAAATAAATTGGTAATGTATGTCATAAAATAATACATTTAAGATAATTGGTGCGACGTCATTAAAAAATATCAATGGACAAAGGACTCCCTGTTTAGATACCCTTGGCCTATGATCGAACCCCGAACTCTGAAGAATAAGGCTCCCATCAAAAGTTACACTACTGGACCATAAAATTTTGCCCCATAACTGTTAAAGAGGACGGGATAGACATAAGATGCAGTGTTACCATAAAGTCAAACATTTTCTACCGCGATTTTTTCGCTTTCAAAACCGCGCGTTGTTTGACGACTTCCTTAACTTCTCTAGTCTGAAGCTTTTAAAGTTGAAAATAAATGAATAAGCAAAGACTTAAAGTAGAAATTGAATTAACCGTAAAATGTCAGCGGAAATTAATTTTGCTAAGTTTGATGGATAAACTTGTATTACATATTTATGTAGAAAACGATCCTCATGTTCCACTGAACAATACAGGGTGAATTTTTCAAATAGGCCTTCAGGGACAAATCAGAAACTATAAGGATTAGCGAAAAATGCTGAAAGGAGTTAGGAGGCCTATTTTGATAAAAACTAAAACTGCGTCATTACTTTTTTAAATACTTTTTTCCGTAGCCGGGAATCAAACGAGTTCATTTTGAAAAAAAATACACCCTCTATCTATATTATTCCACTATCTGATAGTGTCGCTTATAAGGATCAAATTCTGAGAAGTAATATTATGTGACAAATAACATACCTATGTTAATGTTACTATCTTGACGAGTAGTGGGAAGTCACCACATTATCAAGATATAGTCACCACACTAAATAACCAAAAGGATACATAAGGAAAACTAACCTAATTTTGGTTTAAAACTAAACCGCGTAGAGATTTGTAACAGTTAATAAGTTTAGTATTTCAATTAAGTTCAGACTGGGTCTATATTGAAAATAATTAATGAGGACTAATCCGCGAGCTTTGTAAAGGATTATTGTCGTGGGCAGGTTTTATCTCTAAATACAAATCTGTGAATAAATTATCGTTGAGATTAAATTAATTGATTTGTTCACAAATCTATTTGAATCTGTACTTAATAAGGTGACTTTCATGAGTATTATTGAAAGACGTCTTGTAGGTCGTAATTACAAAATTAAGCTATATTTGGCGCGGTCAAGAGGTGGATGGGTGACATGTTCAGTTCTGCGTTTTGGTTGGAATGATGTGGATACCGACTGACTTATATTTATATGAAGTGACCATCTCAGTGGACTATGGCCTAGACCTCCTCATTCTGAGAGTAGACCCATTCCCAACAGTGGGACAGTAATGGGTTGATGATGATGATGATAACCACCTCTACAGTGGCTACGCTGCAGTGACCATCTTCAGGGAGAACCCCTGTTCTATTTTGAGTTGGTCACAGGTGTCCTTGGGCGACAGTGGCCATTCACCGTCAAGTTTACAGCAAGCTCGTTAATACTTCAACTTTATAAAGAACTGTAGTATACGGTTATACCTTACGATTTTCGTTACTTTAAACAAGTGAAATCTATTGAACAACATACTAATTTATTTCAAAAATATATAAGTAAGAAACAGATCCGCAGTGTAAGGCCTGAAAATATCATAAACTTACTATCGACCGTAATTCGATTACGTACAAAGCTACGAAGCAATATCGAAGTCAATTCTTAATTTCACTCCCAAACGAGGTTTTGTACTATTTTCCGGATATTTTACATCGATATTTGAGATGAAAGGCGAGACCGAAAATTACATTAAGGCCTCGAATTCGAAGGGACTGATAAATGTAGGACTGGCCGAATTTATTCGTGAATTTGTCGAGCTTCCGACTTTCTTTGGGTGTTTGAAAGCCAAAATTATCGAAGTTCGGAATTTAATTCGGAAAGTTTTGATCACGGATGAGATCTACGTTGCAGTTTGGTTTTAACTGGCTCTGCAATTTGATTGTTCAGTGTGTAAGTGCGGAAAGCTTTTAAGTTCATTAAAGCTTTTGTTAAATAAAATATAAAGTAAAATTCTCAATTTTTTAACTTTCAAGACACCACGGCCACACCAATGTATTTTCGCCTTATAACAAGCGTTGTTGTGCTTTGGTATGTAGAATGCGGCACTGTTATGTTTGAGTTTGGCGATTAAGAAAGTGATGCTCCCATTGCAAGCTTCCTATTTGAGGTTGATTACAGATCAAACAATGGCCTTTTAATATCAAGCAGAGAAGATTTCTTGCTACTTGTATATCGAGATGATGAGTAACAGTTTATAAAGGTTGTTTAGTTACAAATTAGCTACATTTAGGAGAACCCAAAGTAAAACATGACGTGACAAGAAGTTTAAAGCAATTTAATGTTATCTCCGTGCTGTCAAGTATATTTTACAGTATTAAAACTAAAATTAACAAAAATTATGTAATATACGTCACAATTTGTCAAAAAACTTATATTTACAAGTTATGTTAGTTAGTTTCATGTTGTTATCAACGTTTTATTTTTTATATACTTAACTTTTTAAATTTTAAATTCTCTCCTGTCATATCGTATATCATATAGTGCCCCATTTTGATATAAGCTGTACAATAGTTTGCTGCGTCCATAAATAAAATACGTAAGTATTTACGCACATTAGAAATAATGAACAATAAAATAATATATAACCGATTAGTGTATCGAAAAAATATAGAAGCGCATATTGATTCTGACAACGTATGTCCGTACTAATAAATTAATAAATTACTTTTGTCTAGTATTTTTTTTCGCAAATTTCAAAATTTGCGAAATGTTAAACTGATGTGAACAACAATTGGTTAAGGTGATTATATTACTAACAGTCGATCGTTTAAAAGGTTGTAATCAGGGGGGCTAGCCATGTTACAAACTTTGCATTCTATTCGTTTTCTATTCTATTCGTTAGCAAATGTCATTGTACATATACGATAAGTCTATGGTTAGCGATCAATTTATATCAATTAGCCGTCAAATACAATATCGTCTAGTTTCTACACTACCAAAAATACCTAGATGGTACTGATTAATTATTTAATAGTAATATTACAATAAAACATTATAAAATACATAAAAAATATACCATATTTTATAGTACATTTATTTTACTAATTACAATTATTTGCAAAAACTAGACTTAATAATGTGTCTATGAACGGTAACTATGGTGATTGGTGATTGTTTACAAAGAGTATACATATTGTTTATAGAGATATTACTAATGACAGTAACAGTATTTTATATAAAATTATTACTTCAACTGAGGTACGAATAACGTACCTCGTACTAAAAGAAAATATCTGGACGTAAGATTTACTTGCTCATGGCACGAAAGTCTTTCAGCAACATCAAGCAACAAAGCCATACTAAAACCAATATGGTCATATGGATCTAAACGTTGCGGAACCGCATCCAACTCAAACTTGGACATCATACAACGCTTCCAATCGAAGATGCTTCACATGGTAGCTGATGCCACAGAGACAACAGTGAAAGAGGAAGTGACAAATAAACTAAAATCATATACTCGTCCATAGGGGTAACCTATCATTGTATTCGACATATAAAGACACTCCAATGAAGTTACTACTGAGCTTATGAAATCCACCCGCACTTTTAAACTCATCAAAAGTAGAGCTACTCAGGATCTTCTTCCATCGTAGGAGCGGCTTCCAAGGAGGCAATAATTATAAATGGTTACGCCACTGGGTGTATACTATACATGCCATGCCAACAAATGAAACCTCATAACCACCAGCTTTTTGCCTAGACAGGGAAATTGCAGGGAAACTGGTGATAATAATGAAAAAAAAGGATACTGATATTAATATTATTTTTTTCTATTAAGGTTTTAATAAATTGTTTTGTTACAAGTAAAGATACGAGTAATATGAGAAGCATTAATATAATGATGCAATAAAACAGTTAAACTGAGACAATACTTTTATTTAAATACTGGAATAACTCTAAGTTCTATTTTATCTATCTTTATATATATATATATATATATATTTCTTATGTGCGTGTGTATGTCACTGAATTCTTCCTAAACGACTGGACTTTGATGGAATTTGATGAAGGATTTTGATGAAATTTGTTGTGTGTGTTCAAGGGGACTTGAGAATGGTTTAGATTCACAATTTAGTCCGTGGGAAACGGTTTTTTTAATTAATTTTTAATTCGTAAGTAGTTGTTGATTTTGGAATGTTTCACATTGGATTCCACAGACTTCGCTACCATCGCAGTTTCAAATATTAAATAATAATCTATTCTAATGATAGTTTTTACCAACAGTTGGCGCTGCAATCGAATTGAAAAATTGAAAAAAAATATTTTGTTTTCATTGAGTTACATTCGAACACGTGTTGAATCAATATCTATATATAAAAAATAAAGTCGTGTTAGTTACACTATAACTCAAGAATGGCTGAACCGAGTTGGCTGAAATTTGGTGGAGAGGTAGCTTAGAACCAGGAAAAGGACATAGGATACTTTTTATCCCGTTCGACCGCGTTTCCGTGAAGTATTTTATAACTCGAGCACGGCTGAACCGATTTGGCTGAAAATTGGTGGAGAGGTAGCTTAGAACCAGGAGACGGACATAGGATACTTTTTATCCTGTTCGACCGCGTTTCCATGAATAAATAAGGGGAGAAAGTTTGTATTAAAGTCGCCCAGTTTTGATGCAAAACTATATGAATATTGGTATTTGGGATTTCGATAGAAAGTAATTAAATATCTATTTTACGATATTTGGAAAATCAACCCTAAGTTGGTTAAATAGGGGTTGGAATTTTATTTTAAAATCCGTTAATTTGGAAGCAAAGGCTGTAAAAAATTGCATTTGGCTTTAAAAGGCACTTCGTTTAGAAGTCGGCAGATTTTGAAGCAAAATCTATGAAAATTAGAATTTAGCTTTTATATTGAAAATAATAGAACACATATTTCACCGTTTCTGGAAAATCAACTCTTACGGTCGTTTAATCGGGTATGGAACTTTAATTTAAAATCTGTTAATTTGGAGCACTAAGAAAATGATCATAAGACATAATGAAGCATCTGAGTCACTGTTTGTTTGTTTAGATCAACCCTTAAGACTGTTACACGAGTGAAACTACGGGGTACAGATAGTCACTCATAATTAGGTGGTACGAAGTTCACCGGGTCATCTAGTTATATATATATGCTCATATTAATTTAAAATAGAAAAACGGCTTTGCAATTCATTTCTATAATATTTTAGGATACACTAGTTATAGAGAGCCATATTCAAAGTTCAACACATTTAAAGTATACATTTTCAAATGATCAAAAGTAATTAAAGTCTATAATGCAGTGATAGCGCGTAGTGAAGTGACAAACAGCTGATACAGAATCCACCATTTTATTAGCGTTTACGTTTTCTACAGGGTCGGCGCGATCGCTCACTATGATATTTATCTTAGAATACGCTTCGCTAACAAATTTGACAAAAAAGTCAAAAGGTTATCAAAAGGTTGTCAAAGGTTGTCATTTGTATGGAAAAAAGAAATGACATGGGCATTGTAGAATCGCTAGCGTTCTATTCTATCGTGTAACTTGGCTACGACTTTTCTACTTCGCTATTTTGATCACGTGATCATTGATATTTTCATACATTTTAGCGTTTCTATAGCGTTTCTACAGCGCAAGCGACTGTAGAATGTCAACTTGGCTAGCCCCCCAGATATCGTTGTTTGTCAATACAGCGTAGTCGTTAGCGATATTGATTTAGTTCTTATTAAATTATTTTACAATTTTTACAATTATTAAATATTATTTTACAAAAATACAATCTAAGTTTTTTGTTAATTATTAAAATGGCACACCCCTTTGTGGTTCGTCTACAGAGGCACTATCGCCACATCTATTTTTGCCAAATAATCACCGTGTTAAGTGCCGTTGTGTTTTAGTTAGAAGGGCGCTGTAAGGGAAACATACCCATCCCAAGCGTACCAAGTTAGTCTTCAGGAGTAACAACGCTTTAGTAGTGGACCGGAGATATCAATTATTATCACAGATGTCCATTCAAATCAAATCAAATATTTTTTTTTATTCAAAATAAAGTTACAGAGCACTTTTTGAATGTCAATAAAACTACCACCACTTCACAAGGTGTTTCGTTATAGAGAAGAAGCAGCAAAAGAAACTCCATAACACATTTAAAAAAACACATTTTTACAATGTCAAATTTAACCTAATGGTACATATGAAGCTGGAACTACTTCATACCACTCCGTTTTGTCAGTCAAATTCATTGTCAAGTTCAAGTCATTGGCAGCAGTAGTCGGAACCATCGGGCGGAATGCTCCTCTGCTACTTGTACTTTAAAAGTAAACTCTATTTTGCCTTTTTCACTATCTGTTTATAAATTGATAAAGTGCAATGTTTTTCAATTTAAGTCATGCTATCGGAATCGGTTCAGGTGCGCCAACTTCGGCCCTGGAAGTTTGCGGATGTTACTCAATTTACATAGTAATGTGTTTTTAAAAGTTCTGTCTTAGAATATCAGTTTTCAATGCAAGTATAACTTCTCCTGCAAGTTAGTTGATAGTTGCAAGTTAGTTTTTTACTACTGTACGATCATCTTCTTAAACTGTTTTACCGTTGGGCATGAATCTGTTCTTAGAAGAGTAGCAAAGGAATCTTCTGCTAGGTTAGATTATCACCGACTCCAGTTGTGTTCCATCGGAGATCCCGGAGTTCTCCACCAAGCGCTGAGGACGGCCACCGGAGGGGGGTTTTAGTGCGGTAAAAATCCCACATAACCCGGCGTCGCTCCCACGTGGTCGGGTACCTTTTGAAGGTTTCCCCCTCGAAAACCAAAAAAAAAGAAAAAAAAGGTTAGGTTATCACCGAGCTTCAGAAATCTTAATTCAAAGATTGCGAACATATAAACGTATGTATGTATATGGTATATGTAATTTGTTTATAAAACTTCTATAGCCAGATCGGATTAGTCGCGTTGTGGAAAGTTGCCACGAAATTGATTTCAACAACTGTTCCGTACAAGTACTTAATCCTGTTTTTGTGATCTTAAATAAAGGTAGGTACACCATCCTATCTGTCATCATTTTGATGTCTGCCCATCCGGCGATCAAAACTTAACCTTCTGCGTTGAACGCTGACATACTAACCCCTGTTTAATAGAGAACTTCAATTACTCGTATGAACAACAATTTTACTATGCTATACAAAATTATTCCCATAAAACTTTGCCAAATATTTAACGATACACCCGCCCACATACGAACTAAAAATACACCAACTATCTTTATAGGCAATTAAACTACCCCCGCCCCTCACCCCCGTATATAATATAACGTCTGTAACAGCTACTGAGCAATTTGTGACTACCATAAAATGTTATCACTTAATAGATATTGTACACGCATGGTCTAAGGGTATCTCCTGATATACTGTTTCTCTGCCGTATCTTTACTTATTATAGAACTTTACAAAGGTTTAAATATCAAACTACCGATTGTATTGCTTACCAAAGAGCGATTGACAATTTCATCTTACTACAAATTGTCAAATTTTGATCTTTGGTAGGGGAATAGGAATACATAGGGATAGCCTAGTTGTACAATATTCCTTAAGAGCAGTAATCATTTTTGTATTACTGCTCTGAAGGAATATTTTCCCAACATGACCCATTGTTTGAAGTAGAACCTTGACCTGTGATCATATATTTTTACGTATCCCTCCAGCTTTTTATAAAAAAACTACTAACATGTAATAGTCTCCTAACACACACACATAGAGGCGAAAAATCAAAGATGCCTGGGATTTGAACTCTGTGTCTCCATCGTGAGATGCTGAACATGAAGAATCAACGTTGTTCAAAAATTTCTTAGCGGTCCAAGTCATTTCCACGGCGACAAGTGTGGGAAGACCCTAAGACATTAACCAGACATGCGTTTTAATGTCAGCGTTTTACGGTCCTATGGAAAGGAGCCTTATTAATACACCTACGATATCTGTCTGTGTCTACCTTTGAAGAGCATCATTTCGTACCGTAATAAATTGCCGGGTTGAAATTTTCACAATATGTGACACCGGATATTTGATAAATAATACAGTCAAACATTATAGTAATTGAAACTAGTGTTTATTATAAAAATAAAAACCCGACTGCTTAAAAAAATGCTGAAAATTTAAATAATATAGAATATTTCACGCCCAAAATTAAGACGACTCTAACGACACCTCATTTATTAAAATCCGTCAAATAGTTTTGGCTGTAGGGCAAACCAAAAAATGAGACATAAATACGGTCGAAAAACCTTCCACAGTCAAGTAAAAAAAATCCTAAAAACTATTAGGCACAAGAAAAACTGGCCGCAAAACTTATCTTATTAAATACAGAAGACCCTACGATTAAAGTATTAACGGCCTTTAACAAAAAATCGTTTACCAACTTTATTTTCTTAAAAACTCAGCCAAAAATACGCAGAATTTCTCAAAACATTACACCTAAAATTTCTTTTGACGAAAACTTTGTGAAATCTCCGTAATTATCTAGAATTAGATTACATAGAGGAATTAGCTATAACTAAGTTAGATAACTTAATTTCTTTAGGTTCTCATCAACCTACGGCTACTTGGAAACTAAGTTTTGTCCAAAAAGTAACTGGTTGAGAGCTTCTTTATTAACATTTCTTAGGTATTTCTGCTGAGAGGCTTAAAATGTATAATTACTTATCGTTTCATCTAAAGGGATAAATAATTTAGCCGTTTAAAAGAATCTAGAATTAAATTATCAGTACAGTTAGGGTTTCATACATTAATATAATAAAACCCTAATAGAGTCATCATTGTGTCTATCAAACGACGATACAGTTGACAACATCGAGGATAAAGACTTTGACATGAGGCATTTCATTTAGTCCTCAGGAGAAGCAACACATATGTACCCGACCTTAGGTAGGACTCTTGTCTTAGCTCAGATTGATTACAGAATTCCATGGGCGGCAGTAGAATGAAATAAGGTGGACTGCAAGCCCGTTCGCCACTGTCATATTGTAAAACAGCGTAGAACACAGTATTATAACAAGTTTTTCGTACGATAAAACCAAACTCATCGTCACCCTCACAAAATCCACTGTGTACGACACAACCACACACACACACACACAGCAACTCCAGCCAAGTTTAAAGGTATTATTTTAATGAAGCTGACAAAAAGTTGACACTGTAACACATGCTGCACTAAACTATAAAACTGAACTGAAAATTCCGAACTGCCAGTGAAACAAACTTTTGTTTGGTCGTAATGGTTTCGCATAAAATGTTGTGGTGAAAAATAAAAAGAATACAGTGAACATAGTGTATGTTGGAAATTTAAGAGGAATTTTCTACGTGATTTTAGTCTGCTGTTTTAGTTTCAAAAAAATAATAACGTAACCTTGTATATACGTATAGCTTGTATATGGTGTGGTAAGGGAGACGTTCCAACTAAGACTGTAAACTTATCTGAGGTTGATTACAGATGTCCATAGGCGGCATTGGCCACTTACCATCAGATGGACTGTAGGTTGGTTGACCAAATGACAGGAATGATCAAACTACTGATCAAGGACGAGGTCCCCATGACTGAAGGATGTGTAAAGGTGTAAAGAAGTCTCCATCTGAACAACCTTCGACAACTGCTCCCTAATGATAACAACAGGCTCGATGGCTCAATGCACGAAGAACAAAACCATCCCCTAAATGATACTAATCTAGGCAGTGGAGATAAGCAAGGAAAGGTATAGACCTTTCCTTGCTTATCTCCACTGCCACCTAGAATGGCTAAACTCAAAAATAACAGCACAAACCGCCTTCCGACTAGATAGACAAATGTTTCGAGAATATGAATAGATGATATCAAAAAATCGAAGACGCCTGGAATATATAGGAACGAATATTCAAGATAAAATTATGCTAAGCTTCATACCAACAAATGGTTAAACAAATAGACTTAAAAACTATTGACTTACTAAGCAAAGTTAAGGTTAGTAATTAAAGTGACTTGTAATTAAAACTGTCCCCACAAACGTAACTAAATAAGTCAGGATTATTAACTTGCAGACCCATTCTCAACACAATTTGCGAATTTAAAGGACGCTACACAAAAAGTGGCATTGTACCGCGCTGCGACACTAAATTATGTAGCTAAATTATTGCACTAGAATAGAATGAAAGCTGGGTGCAGACATTTAAACAATTTAGAACCACATTCTCTCTAATTTGTAGCGCTAAATTAACCCACACAAAGAAATAAAATGGCGATGGGTCACTATGATTTTAGAGTAAATGTTTTCACCAAAATGTGAAATCTCGTTTTTAGGATTTCGTTCAAAAGCTGAAGTACGCATAGCACCATAGCTTACGTAAATCTCAACCAAAGTATAAAATTAAGCAGTATCTAACGCGGATGGTTGCGTGGATGGGTGACCGCTAGTGGTTAAATTCATGCACGCTTTTATATTTCGAAGGGTATCTTAAGCTATATGTACCTGACGTTATTATTCAATAACAATTGTTAAATCAAATGCCTGAAGCGCTTTTTCATATTAGATATGTATGCGTTTAGTATTTTTTATACCCGACTGCAGAGGGTAATGTTTTGAGGTTAATGCATATGTATGTATGAATGTCTCATTTTTAGCACATCTACAGCCCAAACGGCTTAAGGGATTTGATATAGTCAAGTGTCGTTAGAAATACGTGGGTGTGACAATAGGCTTATTTTTTATTTATGGGCGGATTTTCAAGCAGTTGAGTTTTTTGTTGTTTTAATAACTTATCAACTAGATGAATCATCATGACAACATGATAGAGCTCTCTCATTAAAACGAAAACATGTCTAAAAGCGGTAGTTACCACAGCTCCACATGAACTGTATGTCTCTTTGCTACCTCAATTCCGTAAACACCGTAACCCTATATAATAATCCGGTGATATGTCACCTGAAATGAACCAAAGAAGCAACATAAGTCCTGGGCTTTACTAAAGCCTCTTCTCAATCATACCGTCACATTAAACGTGATAAATTACGTGATACATTAGGGCCCCTCACGGGGATGCTAAGCGAGGGATGTGCGGGATATCTACTAATAGGATCTTTTCATTTTCATAGCTTAACATAGCGTGGTTAGACACAACGTTTTTTTGCACCTATATTATGAAGGTGGTAGATTCATTTGTAGGTTGAACTCTGACGGCTCCACCGCTACACTATTTCGGCTTAATAATCGCAGTGTTAAGCGCTGCTGTGATCTGGTTTAAAGCATGTGGTTAAGGAGACATACCTACATGTACGAGGCATGCCAACTTAGCGCAACGCATTTGTGGCCGACCTGGAGGAGAAATCCAATCTTAACGGGGCTCGTTACGTATACAAGGACGGCAGTAACCACCATCAGGTCGACTGCATGTTCGTTCACTATTTCTATAGTACAAAAAAAGCAATAAAATCGCTAAAATATGGCGATCGCAATGGTGTTGCCCGTAACAGTCGCGCGGTAAAAAATCGCATTCACAAAGAGTGCTACTTAAATCACAATTTTATTCTGATTCCAGCTATTATATTCAAACAGGTGTGATGGTGGAACCCCTAATTTCAACTTACCTTAAATATCGCCCATCTCTGGTAGGTAGACCTTATACTCGTGACCTTACGCATATCAGTGTATCTTTCTGCCCTCCGCAGCGCTTCTGCCTCACTGATTCCATCTCGCGGCTTCAAATTAACGTGAATGTTGCTGTTCAAATAATTTTAATGTCTACTCGTACATCTGGGGTCTTATAAATGGTTGGTTAAATGTCGCGTGTGGCGAAATATGTTTCTCTTTTAGAATTACATAGACGTTCTTACATAAGGATTTTGTCCTTTAATGTAATGTCTACTTTCAAAGTTATAAAAAGTTTTCTAAACTAGTGGCTAGCCTTCTTAGCCTTAGGGAATAATATTTTTCTTTTATTACGTGCGAGCTTACCACTCACAAAAATGAGTACACCAACACTAAGAGCCTGACTAGACATAGATTCTTTTGGGTTTTCGTCTATTAACAGAAGAATAGTATAGTTACACTGTACAAATTGGTCACGATTAAATCAGAATAAATGAATCCTTTTAAATTAAAATTATGTGGATGAGTTTCGTCGACGATGCTCGTCGTTTCATTTTCATTTCGTGTGTCATCTAATATTATGACTATGGCTCAAACACTCTTGGTTCTGAAAGAAGGTACAAGTCCAAGAATGAAAAAAATATTTTTTTAGTATAACTGAAGTCTTTGAAATCTTTTATCATATTATACCCAGTTCTAGCATAATATTTTCCGATGCATCACGTAAGAAAAATGAAAATTATTCGTCATTCCTTAATCCTTTCTTCCCACATACCAATTCTTCCTTACATCTATGTGTGAGTTAAAGTTTAATACAAGTTCCCCCTCACACTTACCCTTAGAGTAAACGGCTCAGTTTGTATAACTGGATTAAGATTTATCTCTATTTCAGAGAGTTTAGTATTGAATTTCTCTATTATGTTTTCGAATAGAACACGTTTCTCTAATCTCGCTTAATACCTACTTATTCCGTGTAATTTGTGTTCATTTCTCAGGATGAGATACATACGTTTGTATAAGACTTCAAGGTAAAATCCAATGTTTTCCACAATCGATACTGTACGACCCCGACCAATATTCATATGACGACCAAAATTTTATTTATGGGTCATACAACCATTATATCTAGCTTTACTACCTGATGAATATAAATATCTGTTCATGGGAGAAATGGTTATATACGTGTCCCTGTATATATCTTTGGTAACCACGATAGAGATAAGGCTGGGAATGAAGAAACGTTATTCATGTCGAAGACAAACGAATATAAATTTCAGCTCATGTTGTTTCAGTTTTACCGAAGGATATTTTGAAACAAATACAAGACACCAGTTACGTTAGCATAACGAACAATAAGTGGAAGTGAGAAGTGTAGTGTTACCGTTTAGATAACGTAGCCTTAAGAAATTATGTAGTAGTAGTAACTAGTTCTGTAAGAAACGCCAGAGCGATCGGTTGTGCTCTCTTTTATTAAATAAATTCTTTTTTAAAAGTTACATCTCCCTACCCGCAACCTAACTGGCGCAGTCGGTAGGATTCGCGATCTGAATAAACGGTTTCCCGTGTAAAATCAGTTATAAACGGACAGTATCTGTGTGTGAACTGGTGACTTCGGGTAATCCGCGACGCGAATCCAAAGAAGAACCTCAGCGGGTCCAGACACGCCGATCCAGCTCCAGCTCTTCGGAACTCACGCCATGAAATCGGCAATGCTTGTGGGGTAAGCATTTACTCTGATTACTCCCGAGACTCCTACATTTTACCTCATATAACTAACATTGTTTTAGTGTTTTTGTTATTTGAATTATTTAATTTGTGTTATTTTACTGTGTGTGTGTGTGTTATTTTTATTGTGTTTTATTGAATTCATTTGTGCTAAAATGGCTCAGGAATCAAAAAATGAAAAAACGGCAATTGATTTTAAAACGTTGTCAATATTATTACCATCGTACGACGGTAATAAAAAAACGTTAGAATTTTTTATTAAAGGAGTAGAAAGTGTCTTAGAAGACATAGAGATCGTGCAAGAATCAGCAGTAGCTAGTATAATTAGAAACAAACTTACGGGTAAAGCGGTAGAGGCGCTTTCCCAAAACAGTGATTTCCGTACGTGGGAAGATATAAAAAACATATTGAAAAACAGATTCGGAGATTTTAGGGACGAGGTGCAACTGGTCCAGGAGTTAATGCAACTCACGAAAGATAGGTTGGGGATAGACCAATTCGCAGAAAAGGTTAGGGATATTGCTTACGCATTAATTAGCTTTGACATCGATAAAAAACAGTTTTATGAAAAAATGGCATTAAATGTGTTTTTAGATCAATTAGATCCTTTAATATCTCTCAGTGTTCGTGTTAGGGGAACAGAACAACTAGAGGCTGCCATAGCCATAGCTAAACAAGAAGAACTAAAACTAAAAAACAGGAAAGTATCGGAGAATAGGATGAGGCAAATAATGCCTCCTAGGCAAAATGTAATCCCTAACAATTATTATAGGTACCCAGTGCCACCGGCAAATTATCAGGCGCAACGTGGCATACCGCCACAGGTCGGTAATAAATATATTCGGCCTCAGGGTGCTGCTCAACCGCGCTTCGCGCAACAAAATTCAAACATCCCGCCGAACATTAAACCGGCGCAGCATAGGTTAAATGTTCAATACAACGAATTAGAAAACGAAACGATAGAATTTGAGCCGGAACCTCAATTATTTTATCCACAAGAAAATGAAGAGGAAAATTTTCTTTTTCCCGAGGAAATAAAAGAAGAAACTTAGTATATGTTAATATTAATAAGAGTAATAAATTGCCGTATATTTACATTAGCGAACTAGGCGGCAGATTTTTATTAGACACCGGAGCTTCGCAGTCTCTTATAAGCCCGGATGTAGCCCGAAACTTAAAGATAAACATGCAGATAAAAGCCGAGACCCATTACATTAAAACGCCGCATGGTATAACAAGGCATAATGAAGTCGCTTATCTGAAATTGCCGAGGATGTTTAGGTGTAATCTAACACATAAGTTTCTTTTGTTTGAGTTTGACAAGGACTTTATCGGACTAATAGGAGTCGACCTATTAGGCTATTTAGGTGCACAAATAGACATGAAAAACATGATCTTAAAAACTGAATCGACAATTATTCCAATCAAAAACGATATTAAATCATACATCACAATCCATCCATACACTGAACAACTAATATCATTAGCTTGCAATTATAGCGAAGGCATCTATGAACTAGAAGAACAAGAAACCGAAAGTGGTTTATTGTTTCCCGCGGCTTTAGTAGCAGTAAAAAGTGGAGTTATTAAGACAACAGTTATAAATAAATCGGAAAATAAAATAAGATTACGGAAAGGTTACCCGGTTAAAATGACATACTTAGATCCGTTATGTGAAGTAAATAATGAACATCCCGTATACACTAATGTAGCATATAGTGACGATTTATTAAAGGCAAATTTAAATCGATTACGGACAGAACATATGAACGAAGAAGAAAAGAGGGACATTAGGAAACTTTGTTTTAATTACAGGGATTTATTTTATTGTGAAGAAATTCCTTTAACTTTTACACACCAGGTTAAACATAAACTTCGATTAACAGATAGTACCCCTATTTTTGTGCGTAATTATAGACAGGCACCACAACAAAAACAGGAAATAGAAAAGCAGGTAGACAATTTGTTACGTCAAAATATTATACAGGAAAGCGATAAACTAGCAAAAGATAAGCAAGCAATAATAGAAAAAGGTAATAGGAATACAGAAATAGCATCGTTTAAAGTAGGCGACAAAGTTTACAAGCAAGTAGCTAAAACGGCTCGCAGCAGTAAATTAGAACCAAAGTATATAGGTCCGTACACGATTGTACGTATACACCCGGAACAAATCGCGGAGATAGTAGGTAAACACGTAAATGCTAAAACAATCAGGGTTCACTTCAGAATGCTGAGACGCCCCGTACATGTTTCAGGAACACCTTCATCTTCATCGCAGCCCTCGGACTCACCGGAGTCACCGCGATTATAGAACCAATCGACAGCCACAATGGTGTATTGGTGCTTAAGGAAGCAATGGTTCGAAACCAGGTGGATACATACCATCTTATTGTGTCATATAACATGTCACGAATACGTGAAATATTCGTAGAAGTATGTAGAGATTATTATACGTTTAATTACAATAATCAAAATATATCTAGCTATAAGGGAAATATAATTAGTAAACATCAAATAGAGTATTTAGTGGGAAACATAGAAAATAAGTTAGTATACTTAGGATTAGAAAGAATAGGATTAGCAGGAGTAAATAGAAGGGCAAAAAGAGGATTAATTGATGGATTAGGCTCTGTAGTTAAAGCAATAACAGGAAATTTAGACCAAGAAGATGCTAGGAGGTTTGAAAGTCAAATAAAAGAGATTAAAAGCTGGTCTGTAGCTAGTGAAAATAAGAATAGGCAAACAGTAGGACTAATGAAAGAATTTATAGCTCAATATAATGATAATTTAAATAAAATTAAGAAAAACCAAGAAAGAATAGAGGTAGCTATAAATGAAATTAAGCACATGCAAGGTTACATTAATGCGGCAGCAATATACAATCAAATCACGGTATGCTTACAGCAAATATATGATAGGTTACTCACCTTAGAGAACGCGGTAACCTTCTCCAACCTGGGTCAACTGCATCCAAGTGTAGTAGATTCAAGTCACCTATTAGAAGAATTAAAAAACATAGAAGGAGAAATAGATTTACAAATTCCGTATAAACCTACGATAGATAACATACACGTTCTAATAAAGTCAATTACCGTCAAAGCCTATAGTACAAATGAATCTCTTAACTTCATATTAGAAATACCGTTAGTAACTAACAAACCTTACTCCTTGCTCCATCTATATGGAATCCCTAATGAAAACAACACGCTCCTTATTCCAAAAAGCCCTTACCTTATCTTGGGAAGTAACGAGTTTGCGTATCCTCGCGAGCAGTGTATACATGTAACAGATTCCGAAGTTATATGCCGACACGTAGAATGGCAGGCCCTGAAGAAGTCAGAAGATTGCATTGCGCAGCTAATTCAACATGAAAACCCGCATAACTGTTCTTATGCAAAGGCAAGCTTTGAAAACAATATAATTCAACAAGTAAAAGAAAATAGTTGGATCGTTGTCCTGAAAAGAGAAGAAGTAATTAAATCCACTTGCGGAAATGATGTCATATATCAACGCAGCAGGGGGGTATCCCTTATTACTGTAAACAATAAATGTAGAGTGAAGATAGCAGAAAGAACCCTAACAACGCATCGGAGGTTCCTGAACGTCCAAGAGAGCATCCCGCTACCTAAGACGTATAGCATCCCGAGTAATTTCACAATAAGTGTGAAGTTGGAAGATGTCCCGTTGGACAACCTCGAAGACATCCTACAGAAAGCTAAAGAGCTCGAGGAACCTGTCTACATGCCGCCAGTATCATCAAGGCCTAGCTGGTCATCCATCTCCCTCTACATCATCATCATATCAATCAGCGCAGTATTGGTCATCAGGTGGTACTTGACGTACCGCAAGAAGACGTCAGCAGCAGCAGCAGCAGCAGCAGCGCCAGCAGACGTGCAGCAGATACAGCAGCAGCATTCTTCGGCGCGCTTCTCTCTAAAGGGGGGAGGAGTTACGTTAGCATAACGAACAATAAGTGGAAGTGAGAAGTGTAGTGTTACCGTTTAGATAACGTAGCCTTAAGAAATTATGTAGTAGTAGTAACTAGTTCTGTAAGAAACGCCAGAGCGATCGGTTGTGCTCTCTTTTATTAAATAAATTCTTTTTTAAAAGTTACATCTCCCTACCCGCTACCTAACTCACCACTAGTGTAATAACTAAAATTTTAAGAACGTTATTTTTTTTAAGAAAACTTTAATTGAACATTTTAAAACTACTGTCAAGATTAATTTCGAATAAGTACACTTAACAATGTCTTGCGCAACTCCAATCAACCCTTTAACTAAACAGCCAAATAAAATACGTACATATTTCCATAGGTATATAAATTGTCTCCTTACATACCTTATATTTATGTTGTAAAACAATCTACGTTTACAACATTCAGACATTTTTACCAAAATTCATTCCAAGGCAGGAATGTTGACGGCAATAAAAATGCTACATACATACAATTTTTCTCTCTTAAGTAAATTGGTACTAAAAATTCGAGGAATGAAAAAATCTTGGGAAAAGGTATTTATTATTTGAGCATGAATAAATTAGGTATGCTGAAAATTGCGTACTTAAATGATTGAATAAGATGAATTTAAATTTCTCCAAATACAATACATACTTATGGAACCATAGTAGGTATGTGTGGTTTTATAATTTTGAAGGGCGAACGACATTGCAGATGATCTAATGGTTACTGCGGCCATTGGACATCTCCAAATAAAATTAGAGTCCTACGTGAGGTCGGCCACAAATGCGTTTCTACCCCTCATGACTAAGTTGGAACGCCTCGGTATGTCTCCCTTACCACATTTTTCAAACCAGAATGCCCTTACGCTTATCCCAGCTGTTATTAAGCAGATATAGGTTTGGCGGTGGTGCCTTGCAGTCGCACCACAAAGATTTTTACAACCTTCAAAACTACTTTTAAAATATTTCCATTATTGTCATTGTCTACTCTCTCTTAGTAGAATAGATAAAATTTCATCAACGTCCTCTAAACTTGACAGCAAACTACAAATTGTATCATAGACATTTCCATTTCAAGAAACTATTACAAATAAGATTGCGGGTTAAGATCTATCTCGATTAGATTTCAAAATTAAATTCGGGCATCCCAAATGTAATGTATTTACGTTATTAAACTCGTCTGTGGTTAGGTTGAGAGGTTACCAATGACCTTTGTCTGGTGGCCGTAACAGACTAACTACTTGTAGTATTTAGCTTTTGATGATTTGCTGCTTTCGGTTGCAGTATCGTAAATACGCGTTTTTGCGAATGCATATATGAGACCGCATTTTTTAATAGTTAAGTGTCTTGTCTGTTGTTTTTTTTTTTACTATTATTGCACTACGATTAATAGAATACTAACGAACATAGAAAGCTTTGTGGTTGGAATCCATTCTAAATAGCTAATAACAACAATGGTAACTGCTTCTGCGGTTTGAAGGGCGTAGCAAGAGAGACATATGTTCGTAGCGTTCCAACTTAGTGGTTAGTCTAGTGTTAGCAACACATCTGTGACAAACTTCAGGCAGGACTGTAATCTAATTTAAGATTGATTACAGATAGTCACGGCTGGCTTTGGCCACTTACCATCAAAAATATTGGTGAGATATGGTACTCCTTTCATGTTTCCTAATGGTTTATAATACACAACAATAAAATATCTACGTGTATACTGCCTTCGAAGGAGCTCGTTATTTCATTGAATACGCACGACGTCAGTTGCGAAATGTGTACAACGCAACTTCATGAAATTTCTTATCCTCTCCATTAACGTTAAAATTGGTACATTAAAGAATACATCTTCAATATTGCAAGTTCTTGAACACAATACACGAGAGCACAATGTAAAAGAAATGAGTACTATAAAATACAATGAAGTACTGCCAGCCCCTCAGAGGTCAAAGGCGTCTATTTATAAAATGGTTTACAATATATCCAAAGATGCGTGTTTTCGCAATACTTCAATGCGAGATAAATGGAAGCTATAAAAGTATCCGTATCTCGAAGCTGGTATGATGGCAAGTATGTATCTCACATACAGCCATCTTTTAAACTATGACATCATATATTACACGTTCTTCAGAATAGTGTTATGAGGGTTACCAACGTCAATGTAACAATTACGACTACATACGAGTACAATTTTAAAGATATGATTTTTCTTTACTGTTTTATTTTACACGTCGGCCACTGATGCATTATTAATTTAACTCATTCTTACGGACGAGTTTGAATTAGTTAGGATATTTATTTGCACTGTAACAACAGATAGAAATATTTTTTATGTCCAATATTACAACCAAACCAAAGCAATCTTCTTTTTGAAAAAAAAAAGACAATTTAAACTTCATACTTCTTTAAATCTTGCATAAAATAAATAAACCAGGTATAGCCGCGCCTCCCTAATTAATTTAAAGCACGCATTCTTGTGACCCCTCAAGTCTTGATGAAAGCGATGTAAGATACCATTAACGAAAATACCCAAGGACGCTAATAGAAAAATTTGGCAAAAACGTTGTACCAATTGCTACAAGAAGCTAAAGGAATCAGGATTCACAGCCACTGATGCAAGGAAGAAGTCGGCATAAGTTACAACCGAATGCATTCCATGTAAAAAACCATTTTGCTTACAATGCTACTCGTATAACGATTCTCACTAATTCACAGTAGATTTTATTGAAATAATAATGTTATTTAGTAAGTCAGTTCTTGTTACCAGCCAATTAAAAAAAAAAACGGGGGACATTGGTGTTTTATTATTCCTAATTCACAGCTTATACGTCTGCAAAATATTATAAGTGTAGCTCCTACGCCCATTCTACAAAACTTCATTTAAAAAGTATAGGCCCATGCATTAAATGTAATGCACGGACGTCATTGCTGGATCTGAAATGCATTATATTATATAATGCACGGACAGGCAACGTGTTAAATGAAGTGCCGCCAACCCCTTAGGGGTCAAATGCTATCCATAAAGAACATGGAATATGGCTAAAAATTCGTGTTTTCACACAATGCCTTGATGTGAGACGAATGGGGGTTATAAAACATTGGTATCTCGCTATGTGATGGGTAGCGTTGATGTATACCGCCTGACGTTATCTACTGGAATATATGACGTCGCATTGTATTTTAGGGACTTTTTATGGACTACCTGACGTTTTAGGCAAATCTTTTGATTTATAACCGGATGACGATAGCTATTCTGTTCATATAGATATAGGGAGAGTATTATAACAGTATGCGTGGCGCAATGCATTTTATCGACTAACTTTTAGAAGATTCCAATTTTGATATCCCACTAAACTCAAATTCAAATGTTAACTTTAGATTTTTGTCATCTGTTTTGGAATGTTACATCTAGTTGCATAAACTATTATATGTGTTTGGGCTCTTATTGGACAGTACCGGCACGGCACGGCAACGACATCAGTGGATGCAAAATTCTATGAAATCGACTGCACACGTTGTCTCACTGGCCGGCCGGTAACTACCGGCGCCAGCTGCTCACGGCAAAACAGCATGTCGTCCTCATGTTGGCATCTTCATACGTCTTGTGCACACACGTAAGCTGTACGTGTATTGACTACACATGTTTACACACATGCGTACATAAAATGAATAATTCATTATCCATTACATTAACTATTGTATTTATAAATATATTTTTGTTATTTCGTGCGAAAGGTATACCCACTTACTATCAAGTGTCTTTGATGACACTAATGTATTCGTCACATCTGATATCTTCGCTACATTGGAAACCTATTATTTATAACAAGCCCTAAAAGCCCAGACGACACATTCGACATAATCCTGAAAGAATAATAGCTAAGATATAGAATTTTCACGTTCGTACAGTTAATCTTAAGCGAGTTGTAATGTACTGATTTGCGTATCCAGCCCGCGGCCGTGCCCTGGTGTGGGTCTGGCATTATCTTGCTGTTACAAAGGAGAAATCTTTTATAAATTTACTTTTCTCTACATAACTCAAATAGTAATAACGAGTTATAGTACCTAATATAATATTTATAGATATACGTAAAACTAAGGAAGTGGGTCCAGATGTCAGAAGCGTTTTATTTGAAAGGTGGTAGAACCATGAGGTCGTCCCATCGACACATATTTTTCCAAGGTAAGCAATCCTTGCGTTTCGGTGGAAGGTTATGGATTGTTCTAATTCAAAGGGTGAGTCAGATTAACTTTTTTGAGGCGTTTTAGCTTAGGCCTTAAAAATAATATATATCAGGTAGTGCTCCTATTTAATATAAATGAATATGTGATTCTGTATATGAAACATTTTTTAATTACCTTTTTAGGTACCTAACTGACTCGACTTTGAATATTTGGATTTTAGATAAAAAACGCTGTGCCAATTTCTGGCAAAAGGCATTTTCCCTATCACTTATATAAATACGGAAATGCAAATCAGAACACCGAATCCCGATTTAGATTAAAATGGCAGAAGTGTGCGATAAATCCGGCTGTATCACAGCTTCCCGTTACTTAGTGTAACGGAAATTTATTACGCCATACAGAAAATGAGCCTCCTTAACGATAAACGTGATGGAAAATAAGAAAAAGTTTTCCCATTTCCATTTTGTGATAGCACCCTGACATGAGAGGGTGTATTTGATTTTACTTGCTACTAAACATAATAAATAAATAAATAAACGCTTTCTACACTCGCAGCCCCACACTAGGATTCCCTGTATCGTGGGTGACATTGACACACACAGAGACGAGGACACAAACACACAGAACCAGAACAGATATCTAAATTCATCATTATGATATCTGTCTGGCCGGGGATCAAACTCGGAACCCTTTGCGCGTAAGACCAGTATGGTGCCCGCTCCGCCACGCGGGTCGTCATACGTTTAAATAAACGCTTTCTACACCCCCAACCCCACACTAGGATTCCCTGTATTGTGGGTGCACAGAGACAAATACACTAACACCCAAACCTAAAAACAGAAACCTAAATTCATTATTTAGACATCTGTCTGGCCGGGGATCGAACCCGGGACCGTCGGCGCGTCAGACCTGTATGGTGACCGCTCCGCCACTCAGGTCGTCAAAGTACTTAAAGTAGAACCCTTTGTGGTTCGAGCCTGAAGGCACCACCGCCTCACCTATTTCTGCTTTGGGTTCTGTTTTGAAGAATGTGGTTAGGGAGAAATGTACGAGAGTTATAATTTAGTCCTCAGGGTAGCTACGCTTCTGGGGCCGACCTCACACTAGTAGTAGTGCCTATAAGTAGCAGGACTAATCCTGTCCTGTCTATTCTATCCAGGGTTGAGTATGACTGTCCATGGGCGGCCATTGCCACTTACGCGCGTTTTGTTTTTTGAGAAACAATCGAAAATCTAAGGACGTTACTAAAAAGCTTGTTTTAAAAACTTTTTGTTTCTTGATTTTAATGGAGAGTATTTAACTCGCTCTCTCTCTCTCTCGTTACATTTTTAGCATGCTCTATAATGATAGAGCTGAGAACTGAGAACTTTTACGTAATGACGTAAAAGTTATATTGTTACCTATTTCATAAATAAGCAAGCCAGTACAAATTATATATACTTTTATAGCCAACCTACACTTCCATACCAATATACAGTCGCCATTCCCAGCTGGGATAAGTTTTTATGTAAGTACAATTTCTCATCGCATCACAAAGAAGTAATATAGTTTGAGCTCCGAGGAAGCCCAATTTACAACCGTCTAGTTAGGTCGTCTCCTTTACTGCGACGGTTTCAATTGCCCCAATTTTAGTATCAAATTTACTTAAGAAAATTACAATTGTACAAAACATTTCACAAAGCCTGACCGGTCCCAAACGGACAATTCATATGTTTGAGAGCTTAAAGTAAATAAATAATAGAAATTGAAGTGGTTCAATGGATACTTATTTTTATCTAATAGTTTTATTACTAGAAGAGCTTTACTTTTATCTGTCATATAAATATAATTTTGTATGTAAATGGAAGCTTAAAAGATAATGATATTGATAGGATTCTTTATAATTTGGCAGCTGTGGCATTACCGGTACATCTATTTCCGCCTTATGCCTGCTCATATCTCTGCTATAACGCAGTTGCGTCCGGTAGTAAATCAGCCGAGGTGTAAGACGTTCCAATTTAGTCCTTAGGACCAATAACGCGATTTTTTTTTTCATTTGTAATGGTTTCAGACTTCTTCAAGGCAGGGCCTCCTAAGTAAATGAAATTATTACACGACCCATTTTGGCCTTTATTAACATCAAAGATTTAGCTGCTTTTCAGAAGCTATTTTCTACACTGACTGACGCTTAATTCGATATATTAAGCGACGGTTGCGTCTGCATTTGGACGCTCGGTGCTGTAACTGAGCACGAAGATCATAATACAGCAATCTCTAGAATGCACCTTTTCGCAGCAAGTCCCTAAATTGAGATTCAACATCGATGCATTCCCCCAAATGCCGCTGCTAAAAGTGTACGCCATAATACTTACCATTTCGATAGGCTAAGATAAAACAAAATACCACTGGAACAAACCAGCAGCATTAAGTATGCGATAAGGGAAGCTATGTTAATTCATAATCTCATAATCCGGGTATTATCGCACGTGGCGGCATTGCCGACAAGTTGATAAGACGCCGCTGAGTCTTAAGAATACCTTCACTGTAATATGGTTATGGTATATAATTTTAAACTTTTATTTATAATATGCTTCTTCTTCGTTGTGTCTTCGTAGCTGAAGATCGTGCCAGCTTCCATAGGTCGTTACGAGGTTATGCTGTAAATGTCGACAGTGTGCTTGGTCTTCTGCACTTTTGGGGCGATCTTTGTCTGGTGGGTCCACCTGGTTGGTAATCTTCTTCAAGGTATTTTACCCTTCATCCTCCTTATAAGCTATATGTGTTTAAATATAAGAGCTGTTTTATTTGGTATCAATTTGTGCTACCAAATCGAATAGGCCTTGAGAAATGTATAAATATGAAAAATATGTCAGTATAGAGTTATAAACACTAGTATTAGGAACAAATTTAAGTTGAAATGAAACTCCACACTTTTTTGCCCTAACGTAATTACGAAAATATCTGTTTCAACTTTTTCAGCGTCAATAAATATAAGTCTTAGGTCGCGAACTCTTAATTCTTTTTCTAAATTGATAGTTGATGAATTCTTATTTAAACAATAGAGTACAACGAGTGCAAGTAAATGGAACATTATCAGCAGGCTCTAATATTAAAATAGGTGTTCCTCAGGGCTCCATCCTAGGTCCATTTCTATTTTTAGTTTATATAAATGATTTGCCATATGTAGTAAAGGACAATCACAGGTTACCAACGTCATTAATGAAACTCTTTACTTGATTCAGAACTGGTTTGATGCAAATAACCTACTCCTAAATTCTAATAAAACTAAATGTATTAAATTTATGCTACCAAATGTAAGGAGTACGGGGATGAATGTCGCTCTGGTTAGACTTTGCAATCTGTCAATGAAACTGTTTTCTTGGGGATAACCATTGATTCTAAACTCCAGTGGGGTCCTCACATCTTTGCTTTGTCCAGCAAACTTAGTACTGCAGCTTTTGCAGTCAGAAAAATTAGACAGTTAACAGACATTCCCACTGCCAGGCTTGTCTATTTCAGTTACTTTCACAGCATTATGTCTTATGGCATTCTGCTGCGGGGTAGTGCTGCTGACATAGACTCTATATTTACTATTAAAAAAAGAGCAATAAGGTCAATATATAGTCTGCGACGTGGTGAGTTCCTGAGAGAACTGTTTCCCACCATTAACATATTGACGATACATAGTCAATACATCTATGAAAATATTATGTATATAAGAAAATACACTGATATGTTTGAAAAAAATAGTAACCGCCATAACTTTAATACTAGAAATAGAAATAAATTAGCAATACCTAAACATAGATTATGCAAGGTGGCTAAATCTTTCATGGGTAACTGTATTCGCTACTACAATTAAATATCTGACCACATTTTGAATCTCACAGAAAAATAGTTCAAAAATGTCGTTAAACAAACGCTATGTAAAAAAGCGTACTATAAATAAGTGATTATTTCACTGACAAATCGGTGTGGTCTGAAGTAGTTCCAGCTCCACATGTACCATTAGGTTAAGTTTAACATTGTAAAAAACATTTTTTTAAAAAGATGTGTTATGGAATTTCTTTCGACGCTTCTCCATAACGAAACACCTTGTGAAGTAGTGGTGGTTGTATTGACATTCAAAAAGTGTTCTGTAAAGAACCTATTTTGAATAAAAAAAAATGATTTGATTTGATTTAAAGCATTATACTGCAAGTGCTATATATTTTAATACGTAATAACTTAAATGTGAGTGTCCATCTGATTTACAACCTGACTCGTCTTACGAGCGTGCTTTATCACGCTCCATATCTCTTGGAGTATAAGACATTTGTTAACCACCAACCATAAACGAGAAACGATACCATTTATAAAATACAAAATACAAATAATATGTTTTTATAGTAGCAAAGACGAGCAATCAGTCCACCTAATGGTAAGTGGCTATTGCCGCCCATGGACATCTATAATCAACCCCAGATAAGATTCCTACACGGTCGGCCACATATGCGCCGCTACCCCTGATAAATAAGCTGGAATGCCTCTGAAAATCAAATCTCCCTTACCACATCCTTCAAACCAGAATACAGCAGCGCTGGATAATGAAAAGCCGCACGTTTGATGTCGATTAGTACGTGGGAGGTCGTCGACGACCCGCGTAGCGTGCGGTCTAACTATAATAACGGTCTGACGCGCATAGGGTTCCGGGTTCGATCCCCGGCTAAACAAATATCTTAAAATGAATTTTGATCTTAGATGTTGTTGTTAGGATTTTTGTGTATTCGTCTTTTATGTGTCCACGGAACCCACGACACAAGTATCCCTAATATAGGCTTGTGAGTCTAGAAAGCGTCTCTTTACGTAAAAGTCAGAGTTCTACCAACTCATAAAAAAATCTCCTAATATGCAAACTTTTCTAATAATATGCAGACATTTTGCCCGACATAACTATGGCCCTATTAGGAATACTTTATAGGGCTGTAAACGCATGATTTGTTATTCACCCTCACCGTTTCTAAATTAAAGGTAAAAAATACCTTTACGAATCGTTGGAATTGGCCCTTTACCCTACAAACTGATTTGCTTTTGCCCTTTGATTGCCGTATTGCGTTACTGTATTATATTATTGGCGTTACAAATTATGTTACGAAACGAGATGTTTTGTACTTGATATTTTTTGACCTTTTACTAAAATAATAGGATTTTGTAATTGTAAGTATATTTTACTTTTTGTAAACTTGATTGACATTATAATAAACATTATTTATTTAAAATAGGCCGATTGTAGAGCAACAAATCATAAAAAAGGCCTGAATGAATTTAAAACATTCTTGTAATTGTTATTATTGTCAAGTTTCTTGTCTAGTCTCTGGACAATATTATATGTTAACGAAGTTGCGTTTACTCCGCATAAAATTGAAATTGATGGGCATGATAATATTACTATTTCAAAGATCTCTAACGGCTCTAGGTTTCTTCACGATATTTTCTTGTAGCATATACACATAACTTGGAAAAATCAGATCCTCAGAGTATCCGAAAAAAAGCCGAAAACAGCCTAATGATTGAAACTCAGCCTCGGTAACGGTGAATTAAAACATCGTGAGAGATTTAAAAAAGTCTGTTCTTTTGGCTAACTTCACATACCTTATGTGAAGTTGGCCAAGACGCACTTGGCCAGCGCGGTAAACTGTGACCTAATCCTTATTATTCTGAGAGGATACCCGTTCCCAGTAGTGGGACAGTAATGGGTTGACGACAACTATCCAATAGGGAGCCCCACGTCGATTTACAACTATTTCCATAATATATGTATCAATATTCCTGATCCCAGTTCAATCAACCGCAATTTCCGAATCCCTCCGGCCCTCTGTCGTATTAATTAATAGGCTTCCCGAAATTATGTAGACCTTGTAATTAAATACAATCACGTACACAGGCGGTGGGAAATTATATATCGGTTAGTGCAAGCACATGACAATCATGTTGTTGACACAAAAAATTGTTGTAGACACTGCTGGTGCATCTCTTCTGGCGATTGGGAGAAAGTTACCAGCCAACCAGTATGGTTCGAAGAGGGAGGTACCGCCGCTACACTTATATGTAGCGTAAAGCGATTCACGTTTCGATGGAGAGGTGGAGTACTGGCCGGCTTAAGTACCTGTACGTTAGGTGACCCTTTTAGTCTAAGATTGTAGACTAAAATTATCGAAGAATTGTGACATTTTACTATGTAACGGGTACTAACGATATGCGTTTTTCTTAATTTTATTTACTTAACTGAGTTGAAATGTTAAAGATATGAAATAACCGCATATCGTACCCGGCGCATAGTAAAATGACCCTCTTAGTCCCCAGTAGTGGCAAACATCTGGGATTGGCTTTAGGTAAAACCTATTCCATATGGACTTTGTCACATTGGTTAATAGTAGTGATCATTTACCGTCAAGTGGACTGCGGTTCGTTTGCTACTTAGATCTTATAAAAATGTGATCCATGGTAGAAAAGTGTGGATTAGACTAATCACTAATCCGATTAGTGACCAAACAGTGTCGGACATTGTCGTTACAACTGCTCATTGGATTCAACAAGTAATCATGTATATTCTGCATAAAACTGTTTGCCCGCTCTCAATATAGAAATGAATCGCGTCACCATAGCAAATTGTATGACTACACCTGCTCGCAACAACTTTACTAGAGCGGACTAGCAGTTTGGCGCGCACTACAACACACAATACAAAATGCAATTTCAAATTGAAAACCTCATTATTGAACTCGCTTTAAATGTATAGATAGAAAAGGTACAATCCAATCTAAATAATAAGATTGGATTGTTCCTCAATTATCATATAAATTAAACAGATTCGATTTTGATGAATAAATTGAAAGAATCAACAGAGATTGATTGCAGTTCGCATCACTCTGCTTACTTGAGATTTCTGAATGTAACTTATTTCAGTATCTTAGATACTGTTTGTCATTGTTACAATAAAATCATTTACAATAATATCTATTTTTTTACGAGAATTCCCTCTCTCGGAGCATACCTTATAAAGTTTGCGGCATAAAATTGATAAAAATAAAATTAATGAATAAGTACACGCTCCAAGATACCAAATTATGGCATTGTCATTCAAATAACATACGTGTTTTAATGAAGATTGTAATCTAAATTCACAGGATTTTTATTTTTAGTTAGCTCTTTTTAAAAGTTGTTTTTAATGAGCTCTTGCAAAAACTCTGTGTGTGCGAGCAAAAATGTCGGCATCATTTTGACAATATTCTCTTGATACAAGCAATATTTTGTGCGTGATCGGGAAAATTAATATATGTTTAGGTTTAACTTTACCAATATTACGCACAACTTTTACAGTATCGAAAGATCGTTTATGTTTGATTAACTTTAACTTCGCCAATTTCCAACCAGTTTAATAATTATGTTGACTGAGTTTGTGGATGAAGTACCTACTTATTTTTAAAACCGATAGGGTGCCGTATTTTTCGATTGGATATGAAAGATGATGGATGGATTCGTGATAGAAGGTGATAAAATCAATTGGTCAGCATCGTAATAATACTGAGGGTAGTTCTCTATAATAACGACAAAAGTCACTTAGATAATTATAATAAAGGTAAAGAACGCAAAGCCTAGTCATGAGGAATTATTTTTGAAAATTTATCTCATAAAGAACTAAATACAAAATGAAAACCTATAAATAAATAACTTAACAAATACTACTGTCAGTAACTTTGGGAAATTATTATTAGGTTTTAAAACTTTAAAACCTTTTCAATGAAATGTTTAGTATTTATTATAAGTACATGACTAAGATCATGTCGAACATTCTTAATGAGGATTTTTTTTAAATTAGTTCACTATGAACCTGATATTATAGGTATAAAACATATAAAATACTATATATATATTAAAAATACAATACAAGTGTTTTGTATTTATGTTTCACACATTGAACAGCACTGTAGCACTTCACCGTAAGCCGCGGCGCGATACCGATCCAATCCATTACCACAAAACAATACATTACATTGTGTTCGATAAAGCATTAGCGGGAAAATCTAATGTAGCTGGTATTTTGTACCAGACATTGCAAACCTTTTTGAAATAATACTTCTTTAGGCGAAATGAAGAAAATATACAAAGTTTATTTTAAGCGTGGGACGAGGTTACCCACGCCAATGTTGGATATAATTTATTTATATTTGCTGTCGTCTATTGGTTGATGGCGGTTAAAGTATGTCTAAATACATAAAATACGAAGACGTGACCAGCCCTTATTTGTTGAAATTATTTACAAACCCTTAGTTAAGTTATGATGGTTGCTACCAAATAGTAGCAGGCGGGAACGACTGTATTACGCACCAGAGCACAGTAGCAAGCAAGCTTAGATACAAATAAGGTGAAATTGAAGTACCTAGTTGGTGACCTGTTCAATTTCTGACCGCGTCCAAAGTTGCTTTACTTTATACGTAAGGTCGACGGTAACTTTTTGAGTGTAAAAAATCCATGATATCTTGCATTTGATGTAAGATGGTTAATATTATATGATATATTACAGGAATTTATGAGAAATAGTGATATTATTAGATTTATGCCTACCACATAAAACTCCACCAGTAATAAAAATTCCCAGTCTATTGAAATTTTGAAATAAAATTACCTAGTTAAGATAAAACGTTTAACCCAAAATATGAAATACGTAGCTGAATTTTAAAACAATTAAACGAGGGCTTTAACGGCTTGTTATAATTAAAAACTTTACTTTTGACCACTTGAACTGTTTTACCCAAATATGAATTCGGATTTAATTTAACAGAAGTTTGTTGCGAGTACTGAATATTGCCTTCTATTTTATTAATTTCAACATCGTTGTCAAGATTTGTTTGATTTAATTGCTTTTAGTTTTCTGTTTAATATTGTATTAAATTAATTAATATTTATTAAAGGTTTAAATATTTATAGGTATAAAAGTACCTATCAGTTATCAAACCGACAATAGTTAATCTATACAACCTAAACATTACCAGTGTAGTCTGAATTCTTTTCTTGAAACTAATTCTTGATGTATTATTTGTTGCAGAATAAAATGACCGCACTCAGATTCACAATATGGACCAAACACTTGTGGGTGGCATGAGACACAGAACACTAACATGCGTCCCGGCCCGACCTGGTTGGCGACCTCGACGCTCCTCCTCTGTCTGCGATACTCCGAAATGAAGCACGGCATCCTGGAAGACCGCCAGAACCCGAGTGCAAGACACCACCACAGACATCGACATAAGACGACAGAAACGCCGTTTCTCGAAAAATTCTATTACTACGACCCTGTCATCGACTTCAAGGAAAAAACATATCTAGACAGAAGTATACTCGGCTATGAGATAGTATCCTTTCATAACGAAAATAAAAATAGTTGGGGTAGTCGCGATTGGATGAACATGTCCAATGATCAGGTCGGTGAGTTGAAAGACAAGAAGCATCCCCAGCATTGGCCGATCAAGAGAGAGGCAGTGATCGAAGGGGACCTGGTGCTCGGAGGTCTCATGATGGTGCACGAGAGGTCCGACAGCATGACTTGCGGACCAGTGATGCCACAAGGCGGGGTCCAGGCATTAGAAACAATGCTGTATACGTTGGATATAATAAACAATAAGCTAAAATTGATTCCTGGTGTGAAGATTGGTGCGCATGTTCTGGATGACTGTGATAGAGACACGTATGGATTAGAGATGGCTGTCGACTTTATAAAAGGTAAGATTTTTATACGTTTAGTAAATCTATCACTATCATCTCAGACAATATTAGGAGTAGCTTAGAATTGTTTCTTTTTCCTCAGTTTTTCTTAGACCATATTAAGTAATCACCAAACTCTCGCCGCATCTTTGATATTTAATCAAATCGTATCGCCGGTTTCCGAAACATCTCATGTGTTGTTACGAAATAATATATACAAATATTTTATTCAGACTACAATTCTATTTATTTACAGTATTAATTAGAAGACTGATACCTTAGTAAAAAGGCAAATGTCCAGAACATGCATCTTGAATATCACTGAAGAATTGTAGTTTGCGTTATTATGGGTTTTTTGCTCGATTTTCTTAATTAAAATTGTAAATTTATACGCGATTTGTCGAGAAATATAACAGCCAGTTCTTAAAACCTTCATTTACCCTATAGAAATAAATATATCCCCCCTATTCCTGGGATTATGATACAAAATATTATACTATAAAAATCGTCAATTTGTTAGCCATACTCTTCAATACTCATATTTCATAAATAAATTCCTCGATACACGGGTAATTAAACTTGCCAATACCAATTTCCAATTAATGTTCGCTTCCACCAGTTTTCCTTTCCCGATCCATCGTTCATCATGTAGAATGCCCTCATAAGACTCTTGACCTATCTCGATCGATTTAACGAATAAAGGTATCTGAACTTCGTATCGTTCTAATACTCCGAAACCATCGCCATATTAATTTGTATGTGAGATGGTATGATAAATTAGTCTCTCTTACATTTTGACTAAAGTTGAGATAGCAAACGGACATGCAGTCCACCCGATGAGATTTGTGAAAGGCCTCTACCAAAGCAAAAACATGGCCAGTGATTTAAACACTAGTTTTTCACTGCGACTCTCCATGTCTTACTAACTGACAACAGAGTAAACACTGACGGTCGCTCAATCGCTTGTAGTTTCATTGTCAGTGATGAGACAGACCAGTAATTTCAATATAACGGCTCAGTAAAACGTGCCATCAAAAAAATTGGTTCAGAAGATCAATGTGGCGGCAGGAATATGCTTTGTTTCGGTACTCTAGCTAAGGCTAGAGTACCGAAACAAAGCATATTTAACGGTGTTTTTCATGTTTTCCCAAGGAAGACATGGAAAATAAACTCGCAAGCTCGCCAAACGAAACCTAATGGTGTGTTAGGAAAACAGTAAATATATAATTACACTAGTGGTGCCCGCGGCTTCGCCCGCATTTTAAAGAAATAATATGACATACATAAAACGGAAAATTTGTACCTGCATTGGAATGGCAGTGATGGTCTGTCGAAAATTGGTCTTACCAACTCCCAAACCCTCGCGGGCTCTTGGACAACAACTTTGCTAAAGATCATCAAAATTAATTAAAAAACGGACGGACCTTTTCCCACGGACTAAATTGTGAATCTAAACCATTCTCAAGTCCCCTTGAACACACACAACAAATTTCATCAAAATCAGTCCAGTCGTTTAGGAGGAGTTCAGTGACATACAAACGCACATAAGAAATATATATATATATAAAGATAGATTTTTTGGTATTGCTTTTATTTATATCTGTGTCTAACATACCCTAAGTAGGAATCACAACAGCGATTACACACACATATACTCGTAGCATACGCTGCTTTATATACTCGTATACATAAGGACATTTTTGTTTATTTTTAGCTCGACTACGTAAGATCAATATATTATTTATCTCGCTCAATACATATCGCTCGAATTATTTATACTGCAAACAGTATTCCCAAAACGTAATAATTGGGCTCTAGAAATTGTATTGTTATTTCTTTTAAGCTCAAAGATGACATTGTGCATAGATTATTTCACTATATTATAACATGTCATTACCTTAAAACGTGTCATGAAACAAATTGCTGAAGAGATCAGTGTGGTGGCAAAAATGTTCTTTGTTTTGGCACTCAAGCGTTCATATCGGCGTTTTTCTTATTTTATGTATTGTGCCTATTGGGATATAAAAAGGCGTGGGTTGGGAATCGAACGGGTTGAACAGAGGTGAAATATGAGCGGTTACTGGTAGATTATGTTTAAGCGTCTCTAGGGAATACGTAGTAGTTCCCTAGTAAGGAAATCTTGCGCTTGACGAAAATAAGTATGTTGTTTTATTTCAGTAAAAGTGTGAGACTACATTATTTACATATTAACGTTGTAAGATCTCGTATTTTAATGTTAAAAAGCATTTTTAATTGGCAGTCTAAATGTAAACTTGCCTATAGATAACAGATCACTTCTGATATTTTCCAAATAAGCCCATCGAAACAAATATACCCATAGACAGCATAGATTATCACGTCAACAATCAACAACAAAAGTAAACTGATACAGCCTCGCTCTTTACGCTTTATTTGTTTTTGAAATAACAATAACTTTGTCTTAACGCCCTCATTTTGGGCGGTTTAATCAGATAGCATGCAATTTCCTTAACGCGTGATGTTTTCCTCTAAACTCATTTTCCTTATTGTAAGAGAAAAGTATTTTATCAGTTTCACTATATATTGGTTGTATAGCACACGGTTTTTATATGTATTTTCTTCTCTTTTTTATAACATTTAAAAACCGAGTATGCTGTCCACCTGATGGTAGGTGGCTACTGCCGCACATGTACATCTATAAACAACTCCAAATAAAATTAGATTTCTATCTGAGATTGACTACTGAGGCATTATTAGCAATGCTACCTCTGAGAATAAAGTAAAAGTACCTCGGAAAAGTATGTCTCACCTCGGAACAGCATTGTTAAACGCAATTCCTATGGGGTATGACCACAGAGGATTCTACTACTTGAATAAATTGTTGTGATGTCGATGTGCATGTTGGACACAATTTACGCAGTGTTCCAACGAACTATGTGCCTCTAAAATATGTTGAATAATTATTAATTTCTAAACGCCGATTTCAAAACAAACGTTTTAACAAAATGTTTTAGTGGTACCTACTAGTTCTGTAAACCTCATTTAAATACAGAAATGTTCAAGTTACAAACTCGTACACAATCAATATCCCGATAGCGTTACAAGTTTGGCAACACCGTGAAATATGACGTCGCAAATTCAATATTAATTCTCGTAAAATCTGAATATAATAGCTCGAACCGTAGCACTGGAGCCAATTAAAGTATTGTTTGTGAGCACCAAGAGATACGGAAATGCTAACAATATTTTAGACTAATAAAGGTATGAAATAAAGATATTGGAAAATCAAAGGATTCCAGGGATGTTTTAAATAGAAACGGATTGTTTTTTCAAAGAGAGATCTCCCGCCGGGCTAGGTGATCGTGCCTGGGCCGCGGCCGTGCTCCTACAGTCTCAATTCGGAGCTTGTATATAAGCCAAATATTTAGAAAACTTCGATAGCGTGATTCAGCAGCGCCATCTTAGCAGTTTGTGTAGAAGTAAAAGTTCTGCAGTCCTCTTTATAGTTAGTAGTTCCCACCTCACATAATATGCCTGTTATCAGCTCTGAAAAGGACTGGAATCCAACCGGAGAACTAAGATGAAATGACTCTTATGTGAAGTCGAAGCGTTTGTTGCCTTGCCAGTCCCATCAAACTAGATAGCGATTACTATCTACTGCTTTTTAAAACAGACATTGTCGGCGTTTTTGTTTTAATAATAATTATATATTCCATCAACTCATATCTATGTTAATTTCAAAGATATTTATAATATGAACACAATAGAAAACCACAACCTACTCAGTATTGATATCTTAACCAGACTAAGCAATTCAATCGATCCGCCCGCTCAAACGAAGAAATCTTCAGACCTTTCCGCAAGTGCTCACTTCGCCGAGATTTCCCGACACTCGACCTCTAATGCAGAAAGAGGTAAATATCCCACACAAAGAATTAAGACCGGCTCTCACCTACAATGGGCGCCTTGTATGTTCAGGAAGAGGCCTTTTGTTTGATTTTCTTAGGAATTGTCGTAACGGAAAACCGTAATTGTGCTGGAAAAATTCTCTTCGTAAATTACGTGTAGCGTCAGCATCATTATCATTTTATTGATACCTATCCCACACACCTTTGACATTTTTAGAAAACCCTCAGGTCTATAGCTTTGCTCAGGATATTATGTAAATCACATGGATAAACTGCGAAAAATATAAGGTTGAGTGTCGAATTTGAACCTTAGGGGCCCTATAAAAGAAACATATCTACCAGCGCTGGAGCAAAGACTATCTCAATAATCTGCTAAGTTACAGAGTTCCATAAACTATTAATTAGTGAAATCTAGTAGAGCTAATTAACCCGTCTTCTTCCAGGATCTATCAGCAACATCGATGACGCGGAGTACGCGTGCAACGCCACCGCCGTGCGCAAGGTGATCTCCGGCGTGGTGGGCGCCGCCTCCAGCGTCACCTCCGTGCAGGTCGCCAACCTGCTGCGACTCTTCAAGATACCACAGGTGCATATTGTTATGGAGACACATATACAGACATGCAAGACACGCACAAGTCTATCACGCGCACACTCAAGCTCACTTGTCCGAAACTCCATTCATACATGTCCACACAGTCACCTGTGTTTTAAATAAAGGAACATATTAATAACGAATCAGTATTTAGTATATCAGTATTACAGATTATGTTGTCTGTAGTCATACCCACATACCATTTTTGTCTCTGCTATTCCATAGGTGCGAAACTAACTTATAGAGCAAACCCAGGTGTACCTGCGGCTACTCGCATAGACTATGTGTGTTTTGCTAATTTTGCCCGGCTAACATCTTGGATTAAATGCCACCTAAATTTGCGACTACTTTGCGACGCTTTTCGCTGCGTCGCGATTTTCATTCATCCATTATTATTTTTAATGCTTAGGAAGGGAAATTACTCTATGGGGATTACCTTTCAAAAATGATAACTAGAATTTGAGATGTAGATGTTGTGTTGCATAATATGTAAAAAAACGAAGCCTTAATTAGGATCTGTAATGTGTTTGGCTATAATAAATCAGCTGGTAGCCGAGTCTGGGGTTACGGGCATCCTGCTACCAAATAATAAAAGGGTCTAGGCAGCTGCGTCAGCGGACATATTACCTTGAGTGGAAAGTGTAATTAGCTCGAAAAATACTCATACGGTACAGGTTATATATCATTATATATTTAAGTGTCCACCATGACCAACTTACAAAAAGATATGTACTGCTGTCCTCGTTAGCCAATTGCCTCCGCCATTTCAGGCAAATGAAGCATTCCAATTTACACCCCTAAAAACTTAACTGTTTGGCCTTGATTGGCCTTACTGTATAGTTGTTCTTTACTCACATTATTCTGCCATCTTACACTCTCAAGATAAGAACACAGTAGTTTCACACTACTATTATAAAAGGCAAATAAGTGTCGCGGCAAACCTCTGTAATCGGAGCACAATCGAGCCCAGACCAGAATTGATTGTATTGTATTTGCCTCTATGCGTGTCCATGGCACTTACTACACAGAAAAATCCTACTATCAGTACCAAGAGGTTATTTGGTTTAAATTCTTTAATTATGAATAAAGAATTGCGTTTACGTTACGTTAACGCTTCCATTTTCATTCCCTTCACATCTCACTTTGTAATTCGACCCTTCAAAGTCAAAAGGAGCAAAAGAAACGGTGTTATGCAAAACCGCGTCATTCATTTCGACTTTGCGTCCTTTGAAAACGATATCTTGACTGTGATTAATGACAGTGGCTATGTCTATATAACACCTTATATTTTGAGAGCAATCCTATATTGTACGCGTGTAAAAGATTACTTTGAAATCAGCGCTGCATGACGTAGCTTTATGCAATATTCGTTCATTTATCATATCATCACTAGAAAGGCTAAAATTCTTAAATGCAAGGGTTAGAATAGACATGTCGGGTTTAACCTTTCTAGTGACGGTATGATCTTTAATTGGAAAAGTTATTAATAGAGTTTATCGGACCCTTTCAAGGTTCGATTATTGCAACATATTACAGAACCACTAAGCAACAATTGGTAATAAGTCGCTTCATTTTTTCTTACCATGTCGGGTCTATTTTTACTCTAATATACCTTCCGAATATATCGCCATATAATATATTCGGACCTTAAACAGATCAAAATACAAAATCTTTGTGTATAAATAAATGTGTAAAAAAAGTGAATAATAAATTCTCTACGTTTTCCGCATAGATGTTTTCCGTTACCATTTCATTAATACACAGAAAAACCACACAAACACACACCCATACAAAACTTTTCGAAATGAAACTAAATTAAAAGAAGCCGCAAAAGCACGGCGGCAGGCAAATTATATTTAAATATTCTTGCACCTCTGGCCATTTCAATTAAAAGTTTCTCTTTTACTTGGTTCATTCAACAAGTTTCCTCAAGTTAGTCTAATCCGTTAAGTTATAAACATAACTGAAATTCAATCTCTTTTCGGAGGCGTTTGACCGTCGTCTATTTAATTATGAGTTTTTCAAGAAAAAATAAAAGCCTTAAAGTTTGCGATGAGTCTTTTCTCCTATAAGGCACCCTTCTGAAGCTTCTCGCAGAGTGAGAAGGATTAAAGCTATCTAGTGAGGTGGACACTAGTCATGTAAAAATTTATAACTTTGATTACTTACTTTTTTATATTCTCTTCTTAGTACTAATATTTATCATTATCTGTAGGGATTAAAGTTGGTTCAACTTCGGATGCATCTTTCCCTACTTCTACCTAATAACAACATTGTTAAAATTTGATTGGTATAAGAGAGAAATACTTGTACGAAGTATATCAATGTAGTATTACTCTTGTAGTAAGAAGTAATCTTAAATATTAAACATTGCGAGGAAACCTGCCTAAGATCATCGTGATGAAAACACCTAAAAGATCTATCATTATAATGATTTCTTGAAAATGTTTGAGATTTCAAATATTTAAGCACATCACGCCATTTACACCATGTTGAACGTAAATGCTAATATGAAAGAAAATAAGCTCAAAATTACGATAAATAAAAATGAAACGGAGTTTGAGCTATTATTCGCCAGCAACTGGAGATCCCAACTGTGCGTATTTCCCATTTCTACCTACTAGATTTTACAGTTAATGTTCGATATAGGCCTCCCTTAAAAATTCTGTATTCGGCGCGTAAGAATTTCCATTTTATTCTATTACTATTTTCTTCCTTTGTCTTCTACTTTTGCTGATTTATCTTCATACTTATATTTCTTCGCTAGGTATCCTTCTTCTCAACGTCCCCAGAGCTGTCGAACAAGGCCCGGTTCGAGTACTTCACGAGGACGATACCCTCGGACCTGCACCAGGTACGGGCCATGGTCGAGATAGTCAAGAAGCTGGGTTGGAGCTACGTCTCCATCATCTATGAAGAGTCCAGCTATGGGATTAAGGTAAATAAATATTAATCAATAGAATTAATCAGTAGATTTTTAGAATCAAACTAGATCTGATATGTTTGTAATGTTTCCGTGTATCTATATAAAGAAAATTTCATAAAACTAAAGTATATGTTTGCAATTTTGATTTCATAAGCACTTATGCACTGCACATAATATATTAAGGAATTGTACGAAATCAAACAAAAGATAGATATCTAATTTGTAAAAGATCGAAGATCTTAGTAAGGATATTTCTGTTCTCGCCCTAGTTCCTGTTTAAACATTGAGTCATAGTATGCAGAGTTAATCTGAATATTCAAATTCTACTAAACGTGTAGCTTTAGGTCTAAATTTTATCGTATTAGAACTGTAAGCTATCCATTTAAACTAATTGAATAGTTTTTTCACAATTCGCGATTAATAATAGCCATACTACATAATCAAACAAAGAGACAAGCCGACAAGAATTAAAAAGATAGGCTTTATTTTCAGAAACCAGTTTAAAAAATCAATGTACCTTGCCTTTACTCTAACAGTTTGTAATAGTAAACTTAGATGTATACAAGGTTTTCAATAATAAAAAGGTTGCGGGTCCAATTTATCCCCGTCAAATGCCTGCTTGTTGCGAAGACGAAAACCATGTTATAAAGGTCTTTGTATCTAAATTACTGTTTGTAAATTGCTTCAAATTTATCTAGCTCGCCAAAAACGATTTATACTGCGGACAACTCATTTACTTACTTTGCATAAATATCCATAATGTAATGGAGAATAACCAGTTTGAATAAACCGAACCCTGCGAGTCAACGGTCGATGCTAACAAAACCCCAATTTAGGTTGTCACATAAAAACATTAAATCAACCGATCAACGGTCATAATGCGCAAGACGGGAAATGTATTCTTCTTCGTCAACTAATGACACTCCCATTGCTGGACCCAGATCCCTCTTAGTGCACAAGGTAGGAAATATGTGCTTCTTCCTCAAGTATTGACTGTCCCACTGCTAGGCGCAGGTCTCAGAGTGAGAGCGATTTAGGTTACCCATCGTCCTGACCAAGCGTGGATTGGTACAATTTCGGAAGAAGTTTTTTAGGAACTCTCTGGTGTGTAGGTCTTAAATATTTCTTTACCGTTACAGCAAATCAAAAATATTAATACGCACATCATTTAAAAAATCAGAGGTACTTGCCTTGACTTTAAACAGCGGAACACACAATTTCATTTCATTTCACCACGAGTTTAATACTGCTTGTTGCTCTACAATAATGCTTTATAAAACTCCAAATAGGATAGATTTATATCTGGAATTAATACAAATGCTTTGTTGTCACTGAGAATTAAATTAAACACATTAGTTTAAAACCCAAATCATGTTACAAAATAACATTACATAATTATACCGTTAAAAACATGTCGCACTTTTAGTTCCACGTCTGAGTTTTATATATTTCACACGCGAGTGTAATCATAATAATGTTCTTTTTCCCGAATTTCGTAACAAAAGGCTTCATCTGAAACGTATTTCATTTCGTCCATACACGAAAAGCGACTCAAAAACATTTCAACAAACGTGACTAAATGTTTCATGTTTCAGCTTCCAGCTACATTTTTCACGGTTTTTTTTTCAGTGAAGTTCATTCGTCACTTTAATGTCTGCTACGCAGCGGTTGGTTTAGTTTTTGTACGAAATAAAAAGTTGGGCGCGTCGGTGTAAAGTTACGTATTAAACGAAAAGTCAGCATTTTGGAACTATTGGGTGTTTGAATTTATAACAGATATTTTAGAAAATGTTGCGTAAGATATGAATAGTATTGCGTATCTTGGTTTACACTTGTCGTTACTGTCATGGCACCCTCAAAGTAAGTACATACCTGTATTTATAAAAATGTGCTAGTAAAAGAGCATGCTGTCCATGTTTTTTTTATAATATAGGAGTAGCAAACGAGCATGCAGTCCACCTGATGGTAAGTGGCTACTGCCGCCCATGGACATCTGTAATCAACCCCAGATAGGATTAGATATTCCTACCTGAAGTCGGCCACAAATACGCCGCTACCCCTAAGGACTAAGCTGGAACGCCTCGGAAAAGTCTGTCTCCCTTACCACACCCTTCAAACCGGAACACAGCAGCGCCTAACACTGCTGTAATAAAAAATAAGTGTGGCAATGGTGATGCCGGAGTCGAACCACAAAAGGTTCTACCACCTTCAAATTATATATAATAGTGATATTAAATTATCACTGATGCCCATACACAGTTTACAGTTATAATACTGAGTCGGATAGGTCTTTTGTTTTTGTCCGGAGTAAACAACTTCACTCCTATTTCTTATAATTGCGTTCTGGTTTGCACAATTGATACAAGAGTTAAGCTAATACTAATGAGACATGAACACATGACACTTTCCACAAAGGCAATTACGCAGTTATAATTACCCTCAAAAAGTGTTCTCGATTAATTGACTTCAAATACATTGCATTGCATTACAATTTCAACTCTCGTGTTGCATTGAGGAAATATGCATAATTACACGACCACTAACAATGAAACTCGCTTGATATCATGATGACTAAAACCACAACTAAATTCAATATTCTATTTGACAATTGGCTGCCGAATTGAATGCGATTATGTACATTTATGTCATTTCGCCAAAGCCCATATTACACAATGTGGGAAGCGTCGCTCGGTATTGATAATTCAGAAATGTGCGCTGCATTCGAAAACAATGCCCTAAACCGCTTTTGACAGTTTTAGAACTAGCTTGTACCAACTTCAGTGGAAGTAATAGCTGGGTTTAACAATTTATTCGGATTGAAAATATTTCTAAACGTTACGTTATTTATTTAGAACAATGGTTTAAACATTTTATTAAATCCGCATCGAATGTTCTCGAACACGCTTTGAAGCCGACATGGTTTAACTGCTTTGTAGTAACAAGTGAAGGTGATAGAACCCTTTGTGGTTCGACTCCCGAAGCATAGAACCTTGCCTTTTTCTGTCTACTGATATCAGTGTAAGCACTGTTGTGTTCCACTTGATAGGATTTGGTAACGACATGCTTATGCGAGGTGTTCCAACTTACTCCTTCAAGCGTAGCAATGCGCCTATGATCAACTTCAAGTAAGAGTCTAATTTAACAGGGATATAACATCTAACATGTCCATGAGCGCCAGTAACCACTTACTAACAGGTGAACTCATGCTCGATCGCCACTTTAATATGATAAAAAAACAACAAGAACTAAAATAAATGGCTTCGAATGAAGTGGTGTTTTGAAGTGGGAAAGCGCACGAAAATATAGCCAATAAGCAGTAAATTTAAATTTAAGCCACGAAGCTCTGCGCTTTCCAATATAAAGCAGAAATCTATTTCTATAATGTTATTGTTTTTCACCAACAGGCTTTTGAAGAACTCGAAGCATTGCTCGCACGCAGCGGGATCTGCATAGCAGTGAAGGAGAAGCTGGTGAAGGACTCTGGAGTGGCAGCGGAGACCGCGTACGATGAGATTGTGCAAAAACTACTCACCAAACCCAGGGCTAGAGGTAAATTAACAATCTTGCTTCCTAGTAGAAAGTTTCTACACTCATAGTCTGTACTAGAATTTCCTTTATCGTGTATACTATGAATACACAAAGACACAAACAATATATTTTAGATCTGAAATCTTCCTTGCTTCAGTCGCTTCATAAGCGACTGGTTCTTGTAAACTCCAGTACTATTTATAATTTATATATATATATATATATATATATATATATATATATATATAAGATAGAACAGCAAGGTGTGAACTGTGTAAGTGGATTAAGGAAAATAATATCAAAATAAACATTAACATACGTTGCACTTTTCATGATTTCATTAATTCCAGCAATTGGGCTAATATTTTTAACGATTCGGAAGTTTCTGGTGCCTCAGCTCGATTTAGATTAATGTTTTTAACCCTAGAATAACGTCCATCATCCAAATGGGTATAGGAATAACTGAAAACTAAAAGTCATTATCGGAACTACCTTTCATCCCTTCTGATAAATGGACCAGCTGTTACCCATTATTTGAGAAAGGTTTCGTGACGTCATCAAAAGGTAACCCTATAAGTTAGTGCTGAAAATTTGTTGTTTTTGAATTATATGTTGTTCCAGGGCCCAGACTTCCAAAACCATAAGTGCGATATAAAGTTGATGATATTCCAAAATATTCCAGGACATTCATAATAAAAATTGTTTGATAAAATACGCAGCTTAATCGACAGTATAAAATTTTACTTAATTATATTTAAAATGTTTTAGGCAAGTCCTTTTTGGATACGATATCCATGACTCGTAAAACAAAATCGAATTATCTTTAATTTCTCACTGGGAATCGCAAAATCAAGGCCGTGCTTAATCTTGTTATCTCTATGTTATGGACTTGTCTCACTGTGAGCTTCGGGCTTAGCAAGATTTATTTTATAATATAGGAGTACTACTCCGAGCATGCAGTCTACCGGATTGTAAGTGGCTTCTGCCGCCCATGGACATCTGTGATCGACCCCGGTTAGTATTAGATATTCCTACCTGAGGTCGGCCACAGATGCGCCGCTACTCCTAAGGACTAAGCTGGAACGCCTCGAAAGTATGTCTCCAGACCTTTCAAACCTTAACACTGCTGTTGTAAGGCAATAGATGTGTCGTTGGTGCCGCCGGAGTCGGACAACAAGGGCTTCTACCACCTTCTGACAATATCTGCGGATATTTTGACGCAAAAACGTTCTTCGATTCTTCCTGGTAACAATGATCAAGTGATATTTGTAAGTTTGTTATCATATTGAAGTATGAAGAGGATTAAGAGATTAATACAGCTTATACCAATCTGATTAAATATATTGGTAACGATATTGTTTAGTAACCACGTTATTTTACTTGAACAGGAATTTTAAAACAACCAAATGTCTTATAGTCGAAGATTAGTTTTCTTCTACGTTATATGCATGTCTAAGTCATTGAAGCCGTCTTTCGTTTTCTATTTTCCCAAATGTGTTTGACTTCTAGGGACTTTTTTTAACATAACTCTTGAAACGAATTATATTTGATCCGAAGTTTTATTATAAACCTGGCTGAATAGTTTTCTTCAACATGGTAATTTTACTTGGAATTTTAAAATTGTTATTTAAATTAGTATGTCATAAATATCGTTTAATCCTACATCGTAAGACAAGCTTAGTTTCTGGGATTCGTGAAATCAAGGTCGGTACTAATCTTGTTATGCGAGTATCAGAATATTAATCTAGCTCTCTTCAAATCATAAAAACGAGTGAAAATATCGCTAAAGACAGATAATAATTCTTAAAATATTATTCTTTGGCACACGGACTAGTCATTTAATCTAAAATGGAAATAATTAACGGTTTACACGAGTTAAGTACATGAATTGACGTCAATTTAAAATTTCATTTGAAATTCAAGCCAAATGTATGATCGCTTTCAGTATTCGTGAAAACAAACATTGAGAGAATATTCAGAGTTCCGTAGTGAAATGGTAAAAATCCTAATAATTTCCTTTTGTACCTCAAAACCTATGCCATAGGCATTCTTCTATTGATAATGTATTGAAGTACTTTGGCAGTTCGGTATATCAGGAATGACTGTAATCCTATTTGGACTTAATAATAAATGTCTAGCGGGGGCATGGCCCTCTTACCATCAGGTGGTTTCTGTTAATGAAAAGTGGTAGAACTTTGTGGTTTGACTCCGAAACCACCACCACCACATCTATTTATCTGGTTTGATAATGAAAATGTGATAAGGAAGACATACTTATCCCAGGCGATTCAACTTAGTAGTCAGGGGTAGCAATGCATCTGGCTGACCTCAAGTAGGAGTAACTAATTTTATATGAGAATGATGATTACAGATGTCCACGAGCAGCAGTAGCCACTTACCTTCAGGTGTACTGCATACTAGTTAATATCATATTATATAAATAATTCGCCAAGTACGAGTCGAACTCGCACATGGAGGCTTCCGTACTACCAAATGTTCATTATTTTAATTCATTTTATGATTTTCAACAATACTTAGTTATATAACACACAAATAGATGGCGTTGGGGGTGACAATGGGACGACGATTATACGTAATCAAAGTATAATAAAATTAAAATAAGTATATTAAAATATGTTTTATGGTTCTTATTTGTATTTATTATAATACCAGTTATAGTAGTAAACGTATTACAAAAAAATCAACCGTCTTCCGAGTACAGTTTAACAGTTAGATCGAAAAATGCCGAAAAAATCCGGTTTGTTGTATGGAGACCCCCTTTAATATTCAATTTTATTTTATTTTTAGTATTTGTTGTTATAGCTGCCACCGTTATGCCTCCTCTGTCAAAATTTCATGTGTCTATCTATTACGGTTTAAGCGGTAGAGCCCTGTGACAGACGGACAGACGGACAGACGGACAGACAGCGAAGTCTTAGTAATAGGGTTCCGTTTTTACCCTTTGGGTACGGAACCCTAAAAAGGTATATTCGTAGGTCACTTTTCAGTTTTATAAACGACACCATTATTATAGACGTTTAAGGCGGTAACGTATTCTTAAACGGCTTTTTAATTTTCTGAAAGTAAGATAAGAAACGATAATTATTTTGGAATCAAAGACTTTTAGTAAAGAATTAGATTCATATTACGTGTGTTATAATTATGATGAAAAATGGAATCATTGTGGGAACAATTTATGTGGTACCTCGGTCACATTTTCATTGTTCACAAAGTACGCACAGATATAATTACGTCTTCACGGGCCTAGAGAGTCAGTAGGCTTTGATTCGTCTCATTATTTTCTATTGTCTCTTATACCAAAGGTTTATTTGTTTTATTGTTACCTTTTCATAATGAAGCTATTATTTGACATCAGCAATAATGACACGTGAGATATAAAAGGAGTATGTTTGTACAAATCTAATAAGATCTTAATTTTTTTAATTATCTTCTATAAAAAATATCTTCTCCAAAAGACCAAGTTCAATTAGTTCCAATGGAGATTAAAATAGCTGAAAAATTAAAATAATATTTTTTTGTACTCATAGTCTTATTTGCTGTGTTATGGCAATTACCCAGATCCAAAACAGAAATGCATCACGTTACAATAACTCCTCCAATACGGGTATCATAAATCGCAGGTATTATCTTTTTGTCACATGAAAGAAATTCGGCTGACAGGCGACACATACCACAGATGTAGTCAGCATCCTAATGTACTTCCTTTCAACTAATCAATATCATCAGGCTCTCTAAGCTAGAAGTAATAGGATCCCTGACCAGAATCAGGCCTGGAATGTAGGTACGTGAGTGTTTCCATTAAAAGTTTTAATCTGTTCCTGTGGGTTCTCACTCGTTTCTTATATCCTGTCGCGAACTAATTCGGTTACGACCAACTTCGTAAGTGCTTTTTGGTTGTAACTTCTGATAAAGTCAGAGGTGGCAGATTACAAATTAGCCTTCTAGTTCTTTTTTAATGAAAAACTTATTCATTAGTCTCATATTTTTATCTGTTACACCGAAGCTTTCAGATGCGAAAATACCTTTCTTTCTAAGAGTTATTTATAATGATAAACTTCTGTCGTAGACTTCATACATGATTTGTTATAGAAACTTTTACTATTTTTATTTATGACGTAAATCTTTCGAGAGAAGGGCAAATAATTGTGCAAAGACTGACTAAATTTACCTTTCGATAAATATTTTAAATGTTTTAAGTCTTTGTCAAAAATTATGATTAAATTACCAACTTTAATGACCGATTGAAACCATCCATACTGAAAACAATTTCCGATTAAGCATAATTTGGTGCAGAACTGTTAACATGTGTGTTGCTCCGATGCCTTTGATACAAATAGGGTTTGCGGTCGCTGATAGGCAGCTGCGACGCGGGACAATTTCTCGCTAAAGTGCGCGCGCAAATTGAATCCACAGCTCCTCAATAACCGATGATTGCCGTTTAGCGCGCACACACATCGCTCTTATCACTAAACTGCCAATTTCAAAGAGAATATACAAAAATTGACGTGCTTATCTTTTTAAATACTTTTAAAAACATTGGTATTGATAAAGCCATGACTTACTGCTATTGAAATAGGACAACATGATATATTAATATAGGCTAAACAAAACAACTTAAAAGGCACTTTCTACATATTTAGACGATATCTAAATCTAACATACTATGCTGTGAGGACGCTATTTAAGGCTTGTGATAAATCATTCAAGTGCAGAACTGCTTACAGTGTATTGGCCCGATACGACCGATACAAATAGGGTTTGCGGCCGCTGATAGGCAGCTGCGACGCGGGACAATTTCTCGCTAAAGTGCGCGCGCAAATTGAATCCACAGCTCCTCAATAACCGATGATTGCCGTTTAGCGCGCACACACACATATAATATGACTACAAAACCACTTTGATGAAGAAGATGGTGTATTTAAGTCAGACATAATAAAAAAGAGAAGTTTAGGATATTTCGACATTTTTTTTTCCTTGTTTCAAAGTTTTATTTCGATGAACTTTAGTCAAATGCGATGAGGAGCAATAAATGAAATGCACGAAAACCGTAGTTTCGTCCAAAGTTTTGGCAAGTCCTGCTTCGGATGACGACTCGACTAAAAGCCAACTTTCTTTAAAATTCGTCCAAAAGCAAATTCAAGTTGTCTCATAGGAAAGTTTTATCATATTTGGTTTTAGCGGATCCGAAATTTCGATGACATCATTTATTTATTTATTTGGCTGTAAGAAATACTATATAAGAAATGTATTTGTATGATTTTAAGAGCTGTGGATTTTGTAATAATTAAATAAATAAATCATTTTTATGGTAATTAATGTAATTATTTATAGAATATGAATAAGTGACCATAAGGTGTTATGGGTAATGTGATTAAGCCGCAAGAACACTTCTACTACTATTTTGGTCTAAGTATAGAAGCAAAATAACTGAAGATTTTATTTTGTTTGAAATGCCAACAATAGGAATTGTTGGTTCATTGTCGGTTCTCCAAACAACACAATTATAACAACATCATCTTTAAATATTTTTTACGAAAATTCATAATATTGCGAGCAAGTTCTGTAAAATATACGTTGCATTTGAATTCAGAATAAAATAACCATTCCAGAAGTCTACGTATCTGTATATTCTGAAAGTGAATCGTAAATACAATATTTTGAATAATTTCAACTTATGTAGATCTAGATAGATTTTGGAATATATTTACAGTTCACCACTACTTTTTGTAGTCGTCCAGTGGTTAGTAAATCAATGATAAATTCCGAATATCAATGTAAAGTTATTTTCTGAATCCGAAAATTACCGAATCAATCGTTCATTACACTAAACTGAGTTTAAAAACCACCTTTTTTAAACAAAATGTTCTTTAATTCACTTTATAAAAAACAATTACAGATTGTCTAGATTGGAACACTTACATCTTTGGATTGTGTTGAATAATTAATTCTAAAGCCCTCAATATGCACATGAGCACTTCCTATCGAGGCGTGAATGGTTCAAGATGATAGCGTAACTTGTTGATTATACCACATAATCTGCCAATTTACTGGAACTAAAGAGATTTTTTTAAGATAAAAAATGCAGAAATAATAAAATTGTTTTTTTCTCTTTTAAGATTACACTATACGTTCATTAATATCGGTAATATACACAAGTGTAATTAGACGCAAGTGTAACTTGTTAATTACTTACCCAACCACGTTCACACCTACATACTTTACACATACCCACTTAATCTTATAAGTAACTAGTTTTTGCCCGCGGCTTCGCCCGCGTTTAAAAGAAAATAATATGACATATCAACTAACAAACATAAAACTGCAAATTCATACCTTCATTGGAATGGCAGTGGCGCGCGCCATCTGGCGAAAATTGGTCGTACCAACTCTTAAACCTTCGTGGACTTATGGACAACAACTTTGCTTAAGATCATCACTTGATCAAATGCATAGTTTACGATTCAATTCTTACTAATATCGATTGAAATAATCGATGTTTTTGGTCCAAAAGATCGATTCTCCGATTAATCGATCTTAGATCGCCATCCCTACTTCCCGTGGGACTTCCGGGATAAAAACTATCCTATGTCCTTTCTCGGGTCTCAGACTATCTTTGTACAAAATTTCACTAAAATCGGTTCAGTGGTTTAGGCGTGAAGAAGAGACAACCAGACAGACAGACAGAGTTACTTTCGGATTTATAATATTAGTAAGGAAGTAAGGATTAGTACGGATGAAATAAATATTGAGGATTTACTAGCATTTGCTTGCGGCTCCTCCTGGGTAGATCTTTACCACATTATAGACTTTGTGGTTCTATTTGTTAATCCAAGTCACAAACAATATGTGTGACTAATATCATCAAAATCTAATCACTACGTGAAAGTCTGCGTGAAAGAGTAACAGAAATCCGTCCATAAATCATCACAGGCTTTATTATATTAGTTAGATTAAATGGTGACGTATTAAAGCCTAAACCTAGATTATTTGATAGACAAAATAGATTTACTGAAGATTATTCTTAATTTGTGCACATATTGGATTACATAAGATTCTGCAAGATTTAAATTAATCTAGAAAGTAGTATAAAGAAATATTATACGAACTTCTAATATACTATTATCGCTATTAAATCATATTGTAATACTCGTATATGCGATGAATTGAGAACATCTCTCGTTTAGAAGGTCACTTAAAAATAATGAAACTAGAGAAATTTGAGCAACAATCGGACAAAATGTACTGTATTTTGAATAAAAAAAGAATGATAGTTACATTCATCATTCATTTCATAAACTTCATTCCACAGCTTAATTCATTCGTTTCATAAAATCGATTACATTTTCATTACGCCTAAAATTGTCAATGTTGGGCGCATAGAGTGATTTATTCCAGCAATGAAAGTTAATCCAGCTATAATATGTTATATATGAACCACTTGCTTCGCAACCGCCATAAAATACTTCATTGGAGTTAGATGTAATGATTATTGCTTACGCACAGGTTTCCCTTTTACCACAAGTAAAGATAAATCCTAATCATCCGACATTTATTCTTTTGCTCCCGAGAAACTTCCGGGGATATTGCTCCTGAAGCGACTATAACAGTCGCCATAACATTTTATTCGCCACATTCAATATTTATCAGACTAATTGATTTAAATCAGGAAATAAAATGATGTTGCGGATTTTAGGATGGTATACAGTTGTTATGAGTTAAACAAAAGAACGGATATAAAGGATATGTAGGTTATATAAACGAAAATGGAAATTATGAGTTTTAACAGTTTTCGAAAGTAGAAAACTTCGACATCATTACAACAACAATATTATTTTTATTTATTTTACAATAACAGTATCTAGTATCTGCATAAGATGAAGAAGGATGGAAATATGTACCTAATGTTTCAATATCAGGCATTGCAAAGTAATAACAACCGATGAATCAAATCGATCAAATTAATAAAGAGATTATTTTTAGGACATGAAAACTTTTGTTAAAATAAATCTGCACTCTTATATGCATATAATCCACCGTTTTTTATCAAAAAGTTTCAAGTATAAACATAGTTCTCTAATATTCATATTTGTTTCAGGTGCAATAATCTTCGGTTCAGACCAGGAAGTGGCCGGCGTTATGCGAGCAGTGGAGCGAGCCAACGCCACTAGTTCTTTCAGTTGGGTGGGCTCCGACGGATGGAGCGCTCGCTCCTTGGTCTCTGAAGGGAACGAGAGGGCCGTTGAGGGAACTATCAGCGTCCAGCCGCAAGCCAATGACGTGGTAGGATTCAAGGAGTATTTCTTGGATCTGAATGTGAAGAATAATAAGAGAAATCCTTGGTTTGTTGGTAAGTTTCAAGACTTCAATGAATTAATTTACTATACCTATGTTCTGCTCTAAACCTAGATTGATGTACTGGAAAAGGTCTAGTGGAATATTTTCTAAGAATCATACAGCAAGATATTTTTGTGCAATATATTGCTTTGGATTGCGTTTTGTATTTTGCATTAAAGTTCTTATTTAAACGAGACTGCTAAATGAATCTAACCGATTGATCATATAGGCAAAGTAAAGTTTAAAAAATTTACTTTAGCTTTATCCAGACTTAAATGAAGCCGAGCTACCAACGAAGAAACCAACATCTTCATCTAACTTAAATCGTATTACCAACTCCATTGGACCATGAAGAAATACTGGTGTCTTGTTCAACAGAATTCTGGGAAGATCATTTCCAGTGCCGATACCCGGGCAGCCCGCGCACACCGTACAACGGGCAGTACGAGAAGAGCTGCTCCGGCCGCGAGAGGCTCACCGTCAACAACACGGAGTTCGAGCGGCAGCTGCAGTTCGTGTCTGATGCTGTCATGGCCTTCGCTTATGCTATAAGGTATGACTGATTTACTATAGTTAAATTATTTAGGTATCTATTGGAAGTACGGATGTCGCTCTAAGTTTGAATATTAAGTTCAGAATCAGGTGAGTTAAAATTTATCATTGATTAAAAAAACTTAGGGCTTTAATGTCGCTAAAAATGCATTCAATACTAGCAATTTTACAAATACGTTATTTTTGCCAAAATACTGGTTTTCAATATCTTTGAAAAGCACCAGGTACTAAAAATACTGTCAGTGACGAAGCAAAAATGCTTGGATTACAAAAATATTACTAAAGTACTTTTTTTTATAATATAGGAGTAGCAGACGAGCATACAGTCCACCTGATGGTAAGTGGCTACTGCCGCCCATGGACATCTGTAATCAACCCAGATAGGATTAGATATTCCCACCTAAGGACGACCACAGATGCGCCGCTACCTCTGAGGACTAAGCTGGAACGCCTCGGAAAAGTCTGTCTCCCTTACCACACCCTTCAAACTGGAACACAGCAGCGCCTAACACTGCTGTTAATAGGTAGAAATATGTGTGGCGGTGGTGCCGCCGAAGTCGAACCACAAAGGGTTCTAGCACCTTCATAGGCATTCATACTTATAATATTATTAAATCTAACATAATTATTTTATACGAAATTACTGCTTATATTATCTTGTATAGAAAGCATTAATACAACATACTTTATACAGCAAGGGTTCTTGAATTATCTCTCGAGGTATCTTAAGGAGTCAGGGGCAGGATTTAAATAACAAAACCTGCCAAAATCTTCACCAAATGCCGGTCCAAGGATCAATTACTTTGCCATCCTCTCCGTAAGATAAAATCAGGATTTTGCCTACGCAAAGGGACGGCTGCCCTTTTAGTGGCACTTAAAATAACATTTCTTTGGCAGGAATGGGGATATCTGTGCCTTGAATAAGACACTTACCACGATTTAAGATCTTGACCTGGTCTTAAATAATGATGTTAACTTTGGAGCTGTATATTTTAGTTGAATTTAGATCTTCGAGTTTGATTATTGAATCGAATACGTTATTTAAGGATCTGAGATCCCAAGTAAAGACGACGATAAGGCTAAGTTATAGATCTTTGTTAATAAAATGAATTTCTAGTCTTCATAATTACTTTATATTTTACAAAACGTTACGACTGAAATGTGAAGATAAAAGTTTGGTGGAAGCAATTTTGTGGAACACAGAAGTCTGCATTTATTTCTGGTATGATGGTATGTTAAAGCAACAAAACTTAAAGAATTATAATAATTATCATTTGTTTTACCGCAAAGAGGCGTACATAAGCTCCTCACGACTTTTTCTAATAGACTTAAATTGTTTTCAAAAGTGTGTGTACCAATCTACACTCGGTGAAATTGGTGGAATATTGCAAAAACCCTTTCTCAGTCTGAGAATTGTTCGTATAAATATGTCTATTGTAGCATGTAAATCGGAACACAAGAGCCGTTTTGTTACAGCGAGAAAACAAAAGTGGCAGCAATGCCACATCAGTAGAATCACAAGAGATTGTACATTTTAACCGTCTACATACGGATGTGTATAACCACCCTAAAAACTTCTCTGCTCGATTTTCACTCAGGTAATATATCGGTAGCAGAAATTTGACCTGCATTTCTGCCGCGGTGATTGACGCTTTTGTTGAAAAATCGTAGGAATTTTGTGGCGAATACTTGCGGCATTTTTTAGTTTTTATTTCAAGAGCCGTTGGTTGTGCATTTTAATTAAAATGTTACGTTTTAATGGACAGTTGATGTTGGTCAAATGCCTTTAGAGCTTAAACCGACAGTTAGTTTAAGGGTCATGGACAGTACACGCATTCAATAAGGAGATTCCTACCAAAGCACCGGAACGGCATAACAATATCGAGTCCAGTTAGATAGAAATAACATAATCGTTTGTGTTATATTGGAGCTGGGGCGCAGTCTTTGTTCCAAGAAAAACTTATCTATAAAGAAGCCAATCTTTTCAATCAATTAAAATTGAAATTTATGTCAATTAAGTATTCCAACATATGTAGCTTTCTCTAAGCCTAATTGTACGTTATAAATTATACAAAATAAAAGTATTTAAATATTAGCTTATTCTGGAGACAATAAGACTGAAAAGAAAACATTGCTGGGAAAATTTGTATTACTTTTACACATATGATTTCATATGAACAATAATACAACAATATGAACGATAAAGAGTACACGCAATCGACAATACTAAAATAAAATCGCGGAATATAAACTTGGGTACAAGCGCGAAAAAGAAATCATAAAACATTTCACGGACTATTTCAGGTGAACGATACACTAAAAATGAAATAACATTTTAGAGATTAACGATCCAAAACCAAGCCAAATAGTATCCGACACTATGACAAATAATAAAAATAACACGCGAACTGCACTTATTCCGGCAAATGGAGCAATATGTGGAATTTATGATAGTACCAGTTTTATCTGGCATCGAATGAGTTTCGTTTCGAAGGTTTTGTGTGAATATAAATTGACTAGGGATGTGAAAGCGAGTGAAAAAACGATTAAATCATAATCGATTTTTCTTTATATAAAATATATCTTGTATTAAATATCGATTATCTATTGTACAAATAATCTATTAACAGTTTTTTAAATCTGAAATCAAAATTGGCTGCTCAAAAAAGAATGTCGACATTAGTCCCCGAAATTTGACGCCGAAATAAAAACTCGATTAAATAGTCGATTCTTATTCCACATCCCTACCTACATTCACTTGTGACAGATCGGGTCGCGATCGCACTTCATCATCATAAACTTCGTCAACAGCCCCAATATTAATAATAGGTATTTGACGCGAAAATGAAATTGGGAATTTCATTACGTATTTGTCACATTTCATAGGCCTGTTGAATGATCTGACTGAAGAAGAAAGAAACAAACAAACTAAAAATAACTGTATTTAGAAAAGAAAAAATTAAACATTTCTTTATGATGTAAATGGTAAATATTATTTCCTCACGTAACTACGGAAATCAGAGGTGTTTCAATATTCAGGCCGAAATCAAAATTCATACTACCTACCGATTTGTATATAAAACTATCGTAGACTATCGTGAAAGTTTTTCGGATTGAAATCCAAAGCTTTTTACTTCCCCGGACCAACAGGGAACTTTAAATTGAAATTCAAAACTGCCCAAAGTTAGAAGCCGCGCCAAAAATGTAACGTTTTTTCTCTACCTATTCACCCAACAATGCTTTCATCTGCATTCAGCACGCCGGGTCAAATATCGAGGCATCGATGAGGTGTAGCTTCAGAATACATACTTCGGGAATCTGGTGCAATAAAAGAAAAATACTTTGTATCGTATAATACATGGAAGTAGTGGCGATAGTAGCTAGTGTTATAAAGCTAGAGAATTACAAGTCGAGACTAGGGACAAAATTATGGAATTTTGTAATATATATATCTTAAAAGAAGTGAACATTAATTTAACGTTAAACGGGTATACTTATACATCCCATATAACTTTTCCTTATATCAGTCTTATATCCTTGCATATTGGAGGATTATCTCTGATTTGTAAGGGAGAAAAAGTTGATGAAAAAATACGTCAATATTTCATAATCATAGCAACATCGTATGAAATGGTTACAATATTTATATTCGCCAGTTTGGGGGTTATAAGCCTCAAATTTCTGGGAACATAACTCTGTACAGAATATAATTTCGTCCATTTGTATTCACACTTAAAATTATATCTCAAAGCTTATATGCAAGCAACCCATATAGGCGAAGGAAATGTACCAAACTTTTGCTCAACTATGTACCGTGTACTCAAGTACTTAGCGTTGCGTATTTTGCCGCGAAACCTCAGTCGGGAGCTGACCTAACAGAGAGAGTTCGCCTTGAGTGCCTCTCAGGGCTTTTATTGTTGAGAGCCCGTTTCAGATAAAAGGCGCAATAGATGATTTTAGCTCCATTGGCTATAAAATGATGGTCTAAGCTAACTTCAAAATAGAAGAGAAGCTTATTAGTATACGTTGAACTATTACGGAATAACCATTGATTGAGGACACGAGACACTAGAGCGTAATTTGGTCAATAATACGTGAAAAAAACAGAAATTACGAAAGAATATTAGACTTCCTAAAATGTATTACTAGTATTACAATAAATTAATATATCTAACAATAAAAGATGTTTCTTTATCTAATTTCAAAAAGTGTTCAGCGTTAAATTACTTTTCTTGACAGCTTTACATTACATAGAAAGAACTTACATTAGTTAATTACAAAGTACCTTTTTACTAGTTCCCTACGTGACACGGTAGATGTAATTGGTACGTGAGAAAAATTCTGAATAGCGCCCGTAGAGGATCTAAGCAATCAGACTCCTCATTGAAATTAATTTTTCATATGGTTACGTTCTCGCTAAAGGTACATCTTTAAAAGTGGTTCGACCGGGAAGGTACCACCGCCATATCTATTTCTACCATGAAGTAGTTTTTGTTTTTTGGTGGTTGTGTTTTGATGCTGTTTGACTTGCTTATGAGACGATGATCTTATTCCTGAGGAATGGCAACGTATTTGCAATGGGCTTCAGGTAGAAACCCCGTTCTGTATTGAGTTGGTTACAGATGTGTGACCGCTCGTCAGGTGAGCTGCATGGATGGATCAATTCTCACACGAGTAGATAGAGTATTTTACATTAGGAGTCTATTCTTTTCTATAGCTGTAATAAACAAAGATGCTGGTCTAAGTGCCTTTAAAGCCTCGTTCTTATCATGAAGAGCGTGCTTCAGAGGAAAATCGTAGTCCACAGAACCAGTACTTAATAATTTATTGATGATAAAAGTGAAAGGTAGTAGCGTTTAAATAGTAGGTATATTTATTTGCTCGATCCTATTAAATATTATAGAGCTGTTTTTTTGTTTTTTTTTTTTAACCGACGTCCCTAAGGAGAGAGGTTATCCATTGGTTTCGTATATTTTTTATGACGAAAACATTTAAAAGGTTTTACATTTACATTAGGTAGGTAAGTACACAGAATTTTTCATAAAAAAACTTCTCAAGGTCCTTATCATTAGGTACTTATCACTTTGAAGATAGTTAAAGTCTTTATGGAACTACTCGCAAGATACCACCGTCACACCTACACTGAATAAAACTATAGAAAGTATAATAATGCAGTGTTAAGCAGTGCTGTTTTGTGGCTTAAAAGGTGTGGTAAAAGGGGCTTACTTATCTGGAACGTTCCATCTTAGTCTTCAAAGACAGCAACGCATCAGTAGCCGATCTCAAGTTTAATCTTATCTGGGGTCGTTTACGGATATTTATGGACGGCAAATTCCACTTACCATCAAGTGGGCTGCATGCCCGTTTGCTACTTCTACATTAAAAAAAAAAAGCGTGTTGGACTAAAAACTAAAACCCTTTTTATTTTAAGGAGAACCAAGACTAGAAGAGAAACTATACTAAATTGATTTACAAAAAGCCTTTGACAACCTTAAAATGTAGAACGTTGGTGTCTCTACAGTCGGTCCACTACTTTAACAACTTTAAAACATTGATAAAAGAATCCATTAAGAATGAAAGGACGATTAAGCTGAAACCTTGCCACAATGGCGTACATTAACAATTCACAGCTGAAAACAATTTACTACAGGGGATTGTATTTTAAAATTCCTTTATACAAGCCTTAATGTAAAGCTCAAATTCTATTATGCAACGCAAGCCCGTATTTTAGCTCTTTCTTGCTTTTTCCGTGAGATCCGTGAGGTTTTCCAGATTTATTCGTTACCATCAACCCATTATAGATAGTGAAGGGTTTAGACCAAAATGTACCACTCAGGCTTAGTGGCGTGGATAGATGTCACATTTCATCGAGTCCTTTTTTGTGAACTCTCATATATCTATCTTTCGTTAGGATGTTTCATTTAATCATTAAAGCCATTTGTTTTAATCAATATAGTCATCACTTCGAAAAATCATGAGCCTGCCTGGTGTTCCAGTTTCGGACCTCTGTCGCGATGGGCCGAATTTCAAACCACTAGGCTATCATTGCTTTTTTTTATTCGTCCTAGATTCGTCCCTGATGTCATTTAATTTAGTGCCTGCAACTGTGTTACAAGTAAAATATTAAATTTCATTACTTTATAAATTTCCATTTACAAAGAAATAAAATTTAAAAGTATATTTCTATACAACTGTTTCTGAAGATGTTTAATTTAAGCATTGCTGTAGCAATATTTTTAGCTTAAGTTTATTAAGTAGGTTGATTTAATGAACCCGTCAGTACAAACTGTCTGATGGTAAGTGATCAGTTGATCAGTCATGTGCTGCCCTTGGACATCAGCTCAGAATAGGATTCCTACCCGGAAAAATAATGGAAATCTCGCAGACATACATATACAGTACCTAACTACACCATCGCGCTGATTTCCTTCGCTTACCAGCAGTGGTATTATTAAATTGTATTAGTTATTTGCCATTTCAGTAATTGCATGGAAATTATGTATCAACAAGCTAAAGTTTCTATGTAGTTTCAGCAAGATTCGCTGTTACGCAGAGCTCTGCGAGAAGTTATACTGGAGTTGTGCTGTATAATTATACGTAATAACTAGGTATCGCTTGTGTGCGCTCGCTGCTAAAGCAGCTCGCGAAACGGTTGTCTTCTTTAGTTTTGCGTGCAAAATTTTTTTACATTTTTTACCCGATATTGATGTTTTATTAATTCTGTTTGAGGCTGTTTGGAAAAGATATGAGTTAATATTTGCAAATTACCAAGAATTTGGGTCGTGATTTTTTTGTCTATAAGCCATACATTTTAAAGACATAATAAGGAGACAAAAGCTTGAAATATTATATACAAAAATAATGCCAATTTATGTGCCCTTAAAAAAAAGGATGGCGGAATTCGTCCAATAGCTGTAGGCTGTACTTTCCGCCGTCTTGCGTCTTGCAAGTGTGTTGCAGACATATTTCACCAATAGTGTCGTCAGAATGTTCACCTGTGCAATTGGGCTTTGGAAGCAAGGGAGGGTGCGAGGCTGCTGTACATGCCACTCGAACTTTTCTTTTAAATAATGGAGGTGAAGTGCTGTTAAAGTTGGACATTAAAAATGCATTTAATTCGATTGATAGGGGCGCCTTGCTAAAAGCAATCAAATCTTTCGCTCCCAAAATTTTCAATTATCTTTGGCAGTGTTATAGTACCCCCTCAAAATTAATGTACAAGAATAACGAAATAGTTTCTTCTGTTGGTTGCCAGCAAGGCGACCCACTTGGGCCGGCCATTTTTAGTCTAGCTATACACCCCATAATTTCACATCTAAATTCTAAATTAAATGTTTGGTATTTAGATGACGGCACTTTAGGAGGTGAAGTAAATTCAGTAATTTCGGATCTAAAAGAGATAATTGAAAAATTTTCAGATATCGGTCTAAATATTAATTTTTCAAAATGTGAACTGTATATTAATGATACTTTTAACAACTCACAAAATTCTGATATTTTTATAAAATTTAGTGAAATAGCACCTGGCATCAAAATTTTAAATAAAAATACACTTCAACTCCTCGGTGCTCCAGTATTTCTAGAGTCTGTGACAACGCTCATAGATCAACATATTCAGAAATTTAATGATATTTCTTACAGACTTTATGAAATCAACTCTCATATGGCTTTTTTTATTATTAGAAATTGTCTTTTCGTTCCAAGGTTTACATATTTATGCAGATGTAGTCCTATTTTTAAATTTACAAGTATTCTAAATTCTCTGGATTCACTCATTAGAAACACTCTTGTCAAAATTCTTAATTGTAATCTTTCCGAATATGCATGGTCTCAGGCTTCCCTTCCTATTCGGTACGGAGGTTTGGGAATTCGCAAAATTTCCAGTGTATCCTTACCGGCGTTTTTGGCTTCTTCACATAGCACACAAAGTTTAATTGACAAGATACTACATAAAATGTCTTTTAGTAATCCTGAAATTGCTTATGTGAACGAAGCCGAAACTGCCTGGACATTGGCCTGCCCAGGGCAAAATTTTCCTGATGACAAAACTATTCAGAGATTGTGGGACGAGCCCATTTGTAAATATTACCAAAAAAAACTTTTAGACAACTCACAAAATCTTTCAGAGCGGGCTCGTCTTTTAGCAGTCTCTGAAAAAGAGTCAGGTTTTTGGCTGCAGGCTTTACCATCATACAATTTAGGTACGTTTTTTGATAATATATCATTTTCAATTTGTGTCTGCCTGCGTTTAGGTATGAAAACAAATGAGCCACATCGCTGTCTCTGTGGTGAAAATGTCAGCCAGTTTGGCCACCACGGACTGTCTTGCCGCCGCAGTGCTGGTCGCTTGTCGCGTCATGCGTGTGTCAACGATATCATCCGAAGGGCCCTTGTTACCATCAACGTGCCGGCTTGCCTTGAGCCGAATGGTATTGCACGTGATGATGGCAAGCGGCCCGACGGTATGACTCTCGTTCCCTGGAAACAGGGGAGGTCACTTGTATGGGATGCGACTTGCGTGGATACGCTGGCTCCATCCCATATTTCAGTGACCTCGACGCATGCGGGAGGTGCGGCAGAGGCGGCTGAATCTGTGAAGCGGCGCAAATATGCAGCCTTGGGGGATGGCTACATATTTGTGCCGTTTGCGGTAGAGACTCTGGGTCCGTGGGGGCCAGAAGCACGACGGTTCTACAAAGAAATGTCGTCGCGTCTGGTTGACATTTCTGGAGACCCAAGAGCTGGTGCGTACTTTGGCCAAAGAATAAGTTTGGCCATACAACGCGGCAACGCAGCCAGCATTCTTGGGACTCTACCGGGAGGCAGTGATTTGGACTCATTGTTTTATATTTAATTATTTAAGTTTTAATATTTCTTTTTTGTTTAAATTATATTTTTTGTGTATATTGTATATAGATTTTAAGTTTGTAAATAGATAGATATATTACAAAAATAACTATTTATAAAAATTGTTATTTCTTGTATGACAACACTAAAATATTTTTTTACGAAAATGTGTAGTCTATTAGTACATAAAAACGCGTCATACATTATTTCTTTATATTATATTATCTATATTAATTCTATACTTATAATAAATCTGTAGAGAGGTCAATTCTGTACAATGAAATATATTTATTTTTGTATAGGCCAACGGCGGCACTTACAAATTGTCAGTTACAATATTTTCTTAAACTACTACCGGATCGGAACGCGACCTCTACTGAGAAGATCCGGTAAGAAACTCAGTGGGTTTGTCTTTTTTAATTTTAAAAAGAATTATTCTCTTTTTATTTTTTTTTAAATGCCATTATTTTTACATATAATTAATAAAGCATTAGCTCCAGTATCTTGCTTTACATTTATCTAAAAAAAGAAGAAGTTTGTTTACAAGAAATATATTTCCAAAATAACTATCAGGGGGTATTTAGGGATCAATACTGATGTCAAGAATGCAATCATTAAAATTTTTGTCTGTCTGTCTATATAACCGTTATAGAAAAAAAAACTACTCTACGGATTTTAACGAAACTTGATATAATTATTTTTCATACTCCTGAGCTGGTTATAGTATACTTTTCATCACGCTACAATCAATAGGAGCAGAGCAGTGCAGAAAATATACCTCTTATATTATATCCTTCTTTTGTAAATCGTATATCATATTTATCCTGTCCATCCTTTGAAAATATCCAAATATACCTAATTGATTATGGCCCTTCTTTAGTAAATCTTATATTTTACCCCTCTTTTAAAGTCACAAAAATGTTGAAGATTAATACATTTTGTATCCTTTATTTGACTACATACCACATCCACAAAATCTGTGTCTGTGTCTGTTGATAAATAATTATAAATTAATACGTAAGAATAGAATCTAACATCTTACGCCCCTTCCTGCTATGTGCATGGTAGAGCTACACTCCAAAATGAATAATCACGGGTAAAATTCATATAGGTAACTTAAGCCACAAACAATTTAACACATACAACGAATTAAATTAAATTAAATAGAATACTCAAAAACTCAAGTCATAAAAAAATTTCAAACCAGTTATTGCTTTCTCAACATACCAATAAGTTAGCTTATTAAGATTAAATCATATACATTTTTAAACGACTCATAAATTAATTCCGAAATATATACTTATAAACCCTGTAACCGATAACCATCAAATTCTCTCCAAATAATCTAAACAATTTGTCTTGCTTTTCTTCTTTCATATCTTATGACTCGTAATTCTTCTCCTTCGAAATGGTAACAGGTGCTTTTAATACTTTAGTGTTGAATGCCCAGTCCGTTATTATTACATTCCAAAGACCACAGGTATTCTTAATTGTTTGATCCAATATTAACATGAAAACAAAAATAAAACTTGCAATTAATTCTATTTAAAAATGTAAGTAAGTAAGTACAAGCTGTAACCATACTTTTCCAATTGTCCGTAACGTAATGGACACTTAGGAATAGAACAAACTTTCTATAACCTAATCCCATTATTATTATTATACGGATAATATAATGTTAAACAATATAACATCGATAATTTTAAAATTCAATAATTACTTTCGGATATTATCTGCACAATGAACCCTAGTAAATATTTAACATATACTCCAAAACGTGAGGTGTTAAATGTATCACGAAATATTAATAATTTGAAGCCTGCTAAAATTGTCTTATAACATTAAAGTTCTTCTAAACAAATATAACATTTGCTCATAACAACGGTACTGCCATTTTATATTTCGACTGTGTAAGTAAGAACTTCTAATATAGTGTTATTATGATTTATATCAAATTAAGGTAAAATGAAAACAAAAACATTTGACCCAAAATCAAATCAAATTCCTGAAAAACGCCCGGCTAGACTACTATATATCTATTTTATAAACTCAGATAGCAAACTTAAAACAATCTGTGCCAACCAACATTTGTATCGATTCTTAATTTGTTGTATTTAAATATATCGAATAAATTAACTTACGCAGTTTTACGCACCCGATCCCACTGGCTGAATTGTTGGGGGTATCTCCAATGGAAGACTTGAATCAACCTAGTTATTTTTATTTATTTCCAAGACCTCCACAAACATCGTCCTTGACATCTGCCGTTTCCCGCCATAATACCCTTTTGTTTTTTTTTAAATCACGAATACAGCGTTACAGCCAATTAAATATGTGGCCAGCATTATTTTTCGAGTGAAAGGTTTTAACCTAATTTTATTTATTTTTATAATGTTAATAATGTCTCGCCTGTCTATCTCGCTCTAACACATACGTATACTATACTCTGACTCTTTCGGATTGCCAATCTATTAGTATAATATATCTATGGTTCAAACTGTTAGTAGCTAACAACGCCACGTATTAGGTAATAACTTCAAAAGGAGACAACAGTTTTAAATATTACATACTAAGATGCATGCGTATAAAAAATATTATTTTGTGTACGGCACCACTGATTTTTTTTTACCACAATGTGAAATCTATTAATACCTACAAACGCATCGTACATTTTAATGTTGTCAAAATATACAACAGCTTGAAATATGTAATAGAAAATACATATGTATGAAAATTATTATTTTTTGTATGGCCACACTAAAATATTATTTTATAAAAATGTGCAGAATATTAGTACCTACAAACGCCCCATACATTCTAAAGATATCAACAGAAGACAACAGCTTGAAATATTGCATACAAAAATACATATATATGAAAATTATTATTTGTTGTATGGCAACACTTAAATATTTTGTTACCAAAATGTGAAGTCTATTAGTACCTACAATCGTGTCATACATTATAAGGTTGTCAAAAATATACAAATGCTTGAAATATTACATATAAAAATGCATATGTATGAAAATTATTATTTTTTGTATGGGAACACTGAAATATTATTTTACCCAAATGTTAATACTTCTAGTATCTACAAACGCCTCATACATTGGAATGACTACAAAAGGAAACAACAGCTTGAAATATGACATACAAAAATACACTTGTATGAAAATTATTATTTTTTATATGGCAACACTGAAATAATTTTCCACCAATTTATACAGTCTATAACTACCATTAAACGCCTCATACAGAAAACGGACGTTTAGTGATGCTGGGCTTGGTGGTGGTGGTCTTTAAAGGGAGACAACAGCACGAAACACCACATACAAAAATACAAATGTATGAAAATTACTATTTTTTGTATGGCCACACTAAAATATTTTTTGATCAAAATGTGCTTAATATTAGTACCTACAAACGCCTCATACATTCTAATGATATCAACAGAAGACAACATCTTGAAATATTGCATACAAAAACACATATATATGAAAAATATTATTTTTTATATGGCAACACTTAAATATTTTGTTACCAAAATGTGAAGTCTATTAGTACCTACAATCGCGTCATACATTATAAGGTTGTCAAAAATATACAAAAGCTTGAAATATTACATACAAAAATGCATATGTATGAAAATTATTATTTTTTGTATGGGAACACTGAAATATTATTTTACCCAAATGTTAATACTTCTAGTATCTACAAACGTCTCATACATTGGAATGACATCAAAAGGAAACAACAGCTTGAAATATGACATACAAAAATACACTTGTATGAAAATTATTATTTTTTATATGGCAACACTGAAATAATTTTCCACCAATTTATACAGTCTATAACTACCATTAAACGCCTCATTTAGTGATGCTGGGCTTGGTGGTGGTGGTCTTTAAAGGGAGACAACAGCACGAAACACCACATACAAAAATACAAATGTATGAAAATTACTATTTTTTGTATGGCCACACTAAAATATTTTTTTATCAAAATGTGCACAATATTAGTACGTACAAACGCCTCATACATTCTAATGTTACCAATACAAGACAACAGCTTGAAATATTACATACAAAAATACGTATGTATGAAAATTAATATTTTTTGTATGGCAACACTAAAATATTTTTCTACCAAAATATGCAGTTTATTAGTACATACAAACACGTCATACATTATAACGTTGTCAAAAATTTACAACAGCTTGAAATGTGACATACAAAAATGCACATGTATGAAAATTATTATTTTTTGTATGGCAACACTGAAATATTTTTTTACACATTGGTACAATCTATAAGTGCCATTAAGCGCCTCATACAAAAAAATGACGACAAATAGTGGCAACAGCTTGAAATCTTCGATAATCCTGTAGAAAATGCATTTGTATGAAAACATTTTTTTTGTATATGGCAACATTGGATTTTCGATTTTTTACATACGGTCCATTTGAAATAAAAAATATCTCCCGTACATAACTTATATGCTTTGTCTATGGTTTCCGCTCAAGTACTCAAAAAGTGAAAATCGTGATAAAAAAATCTGTATCCCAGTGTTACCAGTCGATTAAGACAAAAATGGTCAAATGTCATTACGGCACCCATAAAAAATAGTTCTGTGAAAAAATTTAATTAAAAATATTTCTCCTTCTACTTTTCACATTTTTGAATGAAAAGTTTCAAAAAATGTATGAAGCATGAAAAAAAAATCTTTACCTGGCAACACTTCGAGCCGAGCTCCATGACCGCCCAATACAAAGCGACTCGCTTAAATGTTGCCAACCTCAAAATATTTCACTTCGAAAAATGCATTTTTTCGTACATTTTACAAAATGGCTAATACAAGGTCCGCCATCTGGTTTAAAAAATATGACATTGCCATATGATAAAATTGAGGATACACTCCGTCCAATAAAATAAAAATGTCGAAAGAATATTAATAAAACCATAGCGCTGCGGCCCCACAAACACACCTCGAAAAATGAAAGATTTCAAACTCAAATATCTCGGCGGCCATCTTGTTTTTCCAATTTTTTCTAATTTTATCGTAACTGTCGTCCCACAATTAGCCGAAAATGACACCAATATCAGGTAGGCGCGCAGAATAAAAAAAATGTTGAAAATCGCAGGAGGGCCGCCATCTTGAATTTTGTATGTTTCCCATTTTTCCCATAACCACCATAATATACCGAAAAAATATCTCATACATTATTACTACCCCCCACCAATAGTTTAGGCTGGGCTACTCGAAATGTCAGAAAAGTGAAAAAAAAATCTAGCTCCCAGTGTTGCCAGTTAATTTGGATGAAAATGGTCAAATGTCATTACGACCCCCCTGAAAAATACCCATGTAAAATATTTTCATTAAAAATGTTTCTCCTTCTACTTTTTACATTTTTGAATGGAAAGTTCCAAAAAAAGTATGAACGAAGAAAAAAAATCCTAAACCTGGCAACACTTCAAGTCACGCTCCACAACCGCCCCATACAAGGCAATTCGCTGAAATGTTGCCAACCTCAAAATATTTCAATTCAAAAAATGCATTTTTTCATACATTTTACAAATTGCCTGACTCAAGATCCGCCATCTGGTTAAAAAAAAAAAAAAATCCGATTTGGTAAAATTGAGCATATATCCGAGAAAAAAAACGAAAAAAATACAAAAAATCTTAAAAAAAACACATCAGTGCCACCCCGCAAACACACCTCGAAAAATGAAAAATTTCAAACTCAAGTATCTCGGCGGCCATCTTGTTTTTTTCAACTTTTTCTAATTTCATCGTATCAGTCGCCCTCAAGTTAGCCGGAAACGATACCGATCTTGGATAGGTGCAAAATAAAAAAAAAAGTTGCCCAATCCAGCTCGGCCGCCATCTTGAATTTTGAAAGTTTCAGATTTTTCCCATAGACACGGAGGCAAATAAAAAAATCCACTCATACATCAAACCCACCCCCCACCACTCCTTCAGGTCGAGGAAGTCGATTTTTCGTAAAACTGAAAAAAAAATCCTGCGGCCAGTGTTGCCAGTCGACATCGACGAAATTGGTCAAATGTCATTACGACAGCCAAAAAAAATATTCCAGTGAAAAATTTTCATCAAAAATATTTCTCCTTCTACTTTTCATATTTTTGAATGAAAAGTTTGAAAAATTGTAAGAGTGGGGAGAAAAAAACTCTAACCTGGCAACACTTCGGACCGAGCCCCACGACCGCCCCGAACAAACCAAATCGCTCAAACGTTGCCAACCTCCGAATATTTCACTTCAAAAAATCCGTTTTTTCGTACATTTTACAAATCGCCTAACAGACGACCCGCCATCTTGTTGAAAAAAAAATTAAATCCAATTTGGCAAAATCGAGGATATATCCGAGAAAATTTTAAAAAATGGCAAAAAAATATTAAAAATCCCAAGAGATACGACCTCCCAAAAACACCTCGAAAATTGAAAAATTTCAAACTCAAATATCTCGGCGGCCATCTTGGTTTTTCATTTTTTTCCAATTTCATCGTAATACCCACCCGAATATAATTCGAAAAAGAAACAAACATCAGCATAAAGTCAATAAATAAAAAAGTTAAAATTTTTAAATCGGCCGCCATCTTGAATCTATGGCATCTCATATTTTTCCCTTTGCCTCGGGGGGGAGAGGAGAAAACCCGCCATAGACAACAAAGTCGCTCCTAGACGGCATCATGGAGAACGGCATGTCAGTCAGTCAGTGGTAAGTTCAGGATTATATATATATAATGTACTCGTATGATCTATAGTTACGACATAATAATGTTATATCTACGTACGAATATCGTAAAGGTATTTGAACTTAACCCTATTTAAAAATAGACTAAGATACCTATATTGTGTCGATGAACTGCTGTGACTTAAGAGATCACAGATTTTTTATATATACAGGGTGAATTTTTAAAACGGGCCTTCAGGGCCAAATCCGAAACTATAAGGATTAGCGAAAAATGCTGAAAGGAGTTACGAGGCCGATTTTGATAAAAACTAAAACTGCATTATTACTTTTTTAAAATAACTTTTTCCCTAGCCGGGAATCGAACGAGTTCATTTTGAAAAAAAATGCACCCTCTATATTATTCCACTATCTGATAGTGTTGCTTATAAGGATCAAAATCTGGAAAGTAATGATAAATGACAAACTAAAGGAAAAGCCTCAATTTTAAGAAAATACATATTTTTTCATATTAATTTGGCAGTTAAGTTCCCGCCATTCATCAATTTAAACATTTTGTGTATTAACATTTTTTTTGGCTCAATGTTTCTAATCATTCGAAATGGACGTTTTGTTTCCCAAAAATTTATATTTTTATGTCCGACTTAGCTAAGGTTATTTTTAGGACCATTAAAATAGATTTACTTGCTATGGGCGGAGTTTCGTTTAATACAGATGTAAAGTTGACAATTTGCGAGAATTACTTTTTAGAGTCAAATCAGAATGATTGCTAAAAAAAGAGATATAGAAAATCATATTTAACGTTGAAACGAAGTTGTAAACAACAAACAATAAGAATTTACTATTTAATCAGTTATCTATTTTCATTAAAAAATAAATCCTAAAAACGGCGGTAACTTATTTGCCAAACTATTACTTTCTCATACTAAGCCGTATGTCATAGTCATAACATCGAATAATTAGTTGATTAACCAATAAATTCTTCAATGGTATGACTTAATGTCGTTTCTAAAGAATTATACATAAATTATTTGTTATGTATAATCCTTAAGGATTAGTATGCCAATGTATGGATAAATACGTATTTTCTTCAAAATTTTCCTTTTCCTTTAATTTGTCACATAACATTACTTCCCAGAATTTGATCCTTATAAGCGACACTATCAGATAGTGGAATAATATAGAGGTGTAATTTTTTTCAAAGTGAACTCGTTCGATTCCCGGCTAAGGAAAAAAATATTTTAAAAAACTAATGATGCAGTTTTAGTTTTTATCAAAATCGGCCTCGTAACTCCTTTCAGCATTTTTCGCTAATCCTTATAGTTTCGGATTTGGCCCTGAAGGCCCGTTTTAAAAATTCACCCTGTATATAGTAGCATGTCGTTGCCACCGAGACATTAAGATGAGAGTCCTAGCTGGTTGCCCATATTTGTACTAGAGGACCCCTTGGGGTCTATGTTGTATCCTATGAACATGAGTAGGTACATGTATCTCCTTTACCACACCCGTCAAAGCCATGTTGTGTTTGGCTGCTGTTATTAGAAATTTGTGTGGCAATGATCAAGAGACGAACAACAAAGGGTTTTACCGCGCTTTGCAACCTGGCAAATTATAGGAGCGATTGATATTAATATCTCTAACGTTCTAACAAGACCACAGCCGCCTAAAGCCTCTGTTATAAGATATAGTTGGGGTTATAAAGCTACTCGTGGAAAGTTCTAAGAAACCATTTATTTATTTTTAAACTGCTTTTAGCTCATTTGTCCGAGCATTAATGAACTACGAGGTGAATTTGGATCAACGTTTTCATATTTAGAAGGTTGATTAAAATTTATGTTGCTACGATAACGGAAACAGAAAACACGAGACTAGTCATATTTTCCTCAACTAAGAACAGCAAATACAAAGTCGAAGTCCATTTTAAATACGATATTAACCATCGGCCAGAAAATACAATAATAAACAGTTTTATTAACAAGAAATATTAAAACAGCGAAATTCAGTCGCACCACAGCAAAGTCAACCTCTTTAAAAAATATATATATTGATAATTAATTCAAAGAGACTTATTTCAAACAAAGTTAGCAAGTTCTCATGTCATTTAAGTAGTAACTCGAACAGCTTAACTCAGTCGTCCATTATAACTTCCCACATGCATGAAGCCATCAACATCACTACATTTAGAACTTGTTGAAATGTCTTTCCGAAGACTCACATGAGATAGTATCATCCTGAATTGCATTTTTAAGTGAGTCGACTAAATTTAATAAGTCATTTATTAGAACCTGTTTAGAACATTACATTTCTATCATCAGCGAATATACAACCAATATAATTTTCCGCAATTCGAAATGTTTTTTTTATAATATAGGAGTAGCAGACGAGCATGCAGTCTACCTGATGGTAAGTGGCTACTGCCGCCTATGGACATCTGTAATCAACCCCAGATAGGATTAGATATTCCTACCTGAGGTCGGCCAGAGATGCGCCGCTACCCTTGAGGACTAAGCTGGAACGCCTCGGAAAGGTATGTCTCCCTTACCACACCCTTCAAAACGGAACACTGCAGCGCCTAGCACTGCTGTTATTAGGCAGAAATAGGTGTGGCGGTGATGCCGCCGGAGTCGAACCAGAAAGAGTTTTACTACATTCTACTATTAAAATTTTCCTAACAAGTCCATGTAATTTCGCGAGCCAGCTTGCGTATCACGAGATTCACGAGGCATACAAGAGTAAAAGCTATGCTCCTATGGCATTCCGTTATGTTTGTTGATGTTCAATACCCATTTTATATATACAATTACATGGTACCATACCTACCTCACGATTTCATCAGGAACAGGTTTACTACTTTTATTTTACGAAATAAAGGAGTATTTAATAGATATAGGCGACTTTATATAGATGAAATAAACACGTGTTTTAATAAAATATAAAATTTTCACAATTAATATTATCAAAGAATTTTATTACTTGGTCCGTATCAGTTTAATCGAAGAAAGTGCTAAAGTTTCGACAATACATAATTCGGAGATGAACACGGATAACTTTATACTTACCCATTATTCTCGCTTCTTTATAAAATTATCAGGAAATCCGCTCAAAATTCCCGTATCCAACTCACGCGTGTATTGTTGAGTTTCAAGCTAGGGAGGGGAAGTAAGCGCAAAATCGATTAATCGCGATGAATTACCGAAATTAAACTGATTAATTAAATTATTTCATCAAATTAATTGAATTAATACGTTAGTTGATTAATTAATTTAAATAAATATTAAAACCGTTAATATTGTTGGAGTTTGATGGTAAATGAAACAAGAAATCCTTGTACACCTGGATGGATTCGTGTACGAAGTACTTGGTGCAGGAAGATCTGAGATCAATTAGTGAAATAATCTGTCGTCAAAATTGTGTACATTCTTATATTTTAGTAATTATATCATTTCCATTTTCATTAAATTTTCATTTTATTATTTCATCATTATCCGCAACATGAATATTGTCGTCAAGCTTTTTTTTAGTTTTGATACTGTAGTATAATATGCCATAAGACATCTTATTGAAACCAAACCAATTGTAACTTATATTTAAATACTTATATGACATTGAATTACTAATTAATATTTAAAATCGAGTTATAGAGTTTTGGCCAAAATCATAAAGATTTTCTCGAAATTGGTTTCAAAATGATATAGCCATCCCTACTTTAGTCCTTGGAAGTTTCCCTGAGGCGTCGCTATTTCTGTTTAATCGAATCAAGTCGGAGCTTTTATGAGCTTTATATAAAAGCTCTGCCACTATGTTCAGAACCGATATTTTTAGGTGATACTGACGCCATGTTACAAAGTGTTGTATGTTATAAAATGTTGTGTGTTACGATAATTCTGTGTGAGACGTATAAGGTAAGTTTACACTTGTGTGTGTGTCGCTGTTTGTTCTAAAATATTGAGCTGTTCTAAAATCTAAAATCGATTCAAGCGTATGGTTACTTGACGTGCAGTTTAGCTATTTGACACTTCACTTTAAATAATTTGGTGTAGTGCCGTTACTAAAATAATAAAATCGCTAATCTGATACAAATGATTCAATGTAAGAATAATGTTAACACAATCCTGTACAATCCTCAAACACACGTCATGGAAACCAAACACTAAAATTTATTACCGTTGGCTGAATGCCAACTTTTTTCGACTTTTTACCACTTAATTATACTCCAGGCTTCGCAAAAAAAATCCAGTCCATTTTAACCAAGAGCATTCTTTGAAACGAGAAGTGTTAATAGTCAACAGTATAACAGTTAGTGAATTTATTTTTAAATAACTTTTCATGATTTTGTAAAACAGGTATTAAGTCCCTCTATGTAGTATAAACACCTATATGACATGCTCTACTTTATCCCCTTACCCTGGATTTTATAACTACGACGATATAGGTATTTTTATTGTCTAGGTATTAACCTAGATACGCATTTCAGTGTTCAACGCAAGCATGTAGATTAGAATTTGATGTTCTGTTTTGCATTTTATGACAAAAATAAATCTGATGTGGCTGTGTGCAGGAAACATTATTTCTCTATATTTAGGCAAATTGACAGGCCCGTCCGTACCCGCCGTCACACAAAAACAACAGGTTCGTTATCTTTAATATTCAATAATCAATATCACGAATAATACCTTTTCAATTAAATGAAGAGCTGTAGATACTTTTAACCACTTATTGTGCAATTGTGTAAAATCTAGAATAAAGTTATTATAAAATAATTCTGGATTAAAAATATACTCAGGTCAGGTACTAATACCACTCATTGAATCACTACTAATGACCGTGCAACCATAACCGTTACTCCCAGAACTTCACGATCCATTACGCGCTCAGCACGAGACTTACGGAACAACGTACAATAAAACCAGCGATGTATTGCGAAACTGCGAACGTACACTTAGCGTCCATTTGCGGTGCTTACAGTCTCATGCTTTCAGCAGTAAGTACGTGAGAGTTATAAGTGTCAAAGCTGAGAGTTGAGGGCTTGTCTCGAATAAAGATTTAATATAATATAGAATATTACTCTGAGTCCATGTTAAATTCCAGTAGCGCAACTTTATTGTGTTTTGAATGTTTTGGTAAGTTAACTTGACTTAACTTGAGATAAAAAGACTTAACCTTAACTTGAGATTCCTCACAGCCCTAATATTAGGACTGCACAACGATTCGCGTTTTGTCGATTGCATCGATGCTGCACTATATTTTGGCGACTTGCTATTACATTTCAGTGACAGCGTCTAACAGGCATTTCAATGCATCGCGGTTTCCGAAATCAATTGCTGAAGTTTCGAGCGTCCAAAAGAGTTTAAAGGGCGCTGCTAGAACCCTGAGTCCTTAGATATAACAACATTTATGTACTCATCCCTACAATTTTTTCCTGTATATTATGTATTATAGGAACAAGGACGGGTATCTTACGATACGCAAAGTAATTTGATTTGTAAATGTACGTGCTACACCTGGTTGTTTGAACCCACAAAGTGTTCAGCATATGTTTATGGAACATACAACACAGAGAATTCCAAATAAGAGCAGAAAGCCTAATTTATGTTCGTTTTCAAAGAGCAAAAGTAATAGTTCTGAAATGACTGTTCAAATATAATAGGTGATTTTAGTAATATTTCAGAGCTGTTTTAACCCCTAATATATTCGCGAGCTGAAAATGCAAATCAAAGAGCATTCGTTCGTGATAAATGTGATAGAGCTTAGCTTATAATAAATTGCCTTAAACCCAGCAATAATGTATTAGGTTTGTGTCTAGGCAAAGTGGTTGCTTTATAATGGCTATGGAAATACGCATTACGCATTTGAAAAGAGAATGGGTATTGTTATTCAAACGATGGATGTTTTAATAAGCTAGAGATTTTGCATATTTTTTTGTTTACGATCCAGCTACGAGGCTTTTTTCAACGTTTCACCGGTATCCAATGATAACAACTGGGATTGAGATCTCGACGTGCCCTCCGAAACACGAAAGCTCTGAAGCACCTTCGCCTCATATCTCTAGCAAAAACTTGGAATTGCTTTAATTTTGAAATTGCCCATCCAATGAAGTGCCATGGCTATATATCCAAAACAAACCATATGTTTTACACCCAAAAACGTCTACTGAATTACTGGAGTCCCTAAGATTGTCAATCAAGAGACAAAAACAAAAAAAAATAATGCAGTAGTGTTTACACTCCTGTTATATTGCAAAAATGGCAGTGGTGGAGCCGCAGCCGAAAATCAATTATGTGGCAGAAATGGTGGGGCCTCCGCAGCCGAAAATCAAATTTCTACCACCTTGAAATATTTACTCACGAATATACTAACTGGACCGTGCAAGGATAATTCTCTCCGTGTAAGTGGCAGTTTAGCAGACCGCAACGCGACCTTGCGCTTGAATTAATTAATAATAAACACCCACGAAGACAGCACCCGTGGAAAATATGACCCCAAATAGTGTAATAGTCCTTGAGGTCAAAGGCTGGTACAAAGCTTGTAACTGCGTTAACCACTAGCAGACGATCTACGTGGTGGATCAAGCGCGTTACAGGTTTGATAATCAGGCACAGCCAGGTTTAACCCTCGATCAGACCAGATTTCCGTTATGGGGATGTATTTAAAAGGTGGTAGAAACCTTTGTTGGTCGACTCCGGTGGCACCACCACCAATTTTTGCCTATTAACTGCAGTGTTAAGCGCTGCCGTATTCTGGTTTGAAAGCTGTGTTAAGGGAGAAATACTTTTCCGAGGCGTTCCAGCTTAGTCCTCAGGAGTCGCGGCGCAGTTGGATTGCATGCTCGTCTGCTACTGTTATATTATAAAAAAAGAATGGCTTTTTGTTGCCTATAGCATCCATGTAATACAAAATCGATGAGTGTAAAACACGCCTCGCAAGAAGCATCGCATAAATTTAAGATACTTAGCAATATAATGCAATATGCTTAAAACATGGAGCATCTAGTATATCGGTAGTTACATAATATATCAATGCTAAAACATCGCTCTTCATGGCCCTCGGGTAACATCCGTTAGGGCATTTGTGGTTGTGGTCTAAAGCATAAACCGGCCGACTTTAGGCTGTACTTTCAAAGATAATTTAAGCAACCTAACAAATTAGGGCGACCCAGACATATTTCGAGTACACAAAACATGTCTGAAAAAGGCCTTGCTGGTCTTTTATCTCTGTACACCACTTTACACGTCAAATTGATTTAAAATATAGAAGCCATTTCGAAAACCGAGCAAATGGTGCGTCAGTCAGTCAGCCGGTTGTTATGTAAGTAAACGAATTTAAAATTTATGGCACAAAAAGGGCGAGTTTAATGGACCGAAGGGTAGAGTAAATAAGGTTGAATCTTGTTGATTCAATTACTGTACCCAACAGTTAGGCTGGTATAACAGCTGGTGTGACCGCAGTGGGTTTGGGCAACTGTTCTTGAGAGCAAAAGGATTAATTGTAAAGTTTGAAACGTTACGCCGTAAGTGCCGTGCGGACAAATTTGAGCCTAAATTCTATTTGCATAATTTGTTTTTTTAGGTGTATGCGTGTACCGTGTTATGGAACAACGAAATGGATGTGCTTTTCGGGTAGTCACATCTAGATTTCCTGGCGCAGGGTACGCCAGATATTGAAAAATTCAGCGATTATTATTATTATTACCTTTCTTTAAATACTAATAGATATTTTCATAGATATAGGATGTAGCGAAAAAATTCTCAGTCTATGGATATTTTCAACCTATTAAAATACTGTTTACATAAGTAATTGCTTTCCGAAAGTACACATTTTCAAAGTTACTGCTATTCGAAATTACTTCATTCCAATGTTACTGTTTTCTAAAGTTATTGTCATCCATGACGGCGCTCGGAAATTACTATTTTCCGATGCTACTGCTCTCGCCATATAAATAATTCCGATTACATTGTAGGATCTAACATGATTAATCGAATCTGTTCTGAGATCCCGGGAATAATGTAGTGGTATTATATACAAGTATCCCAATCTACCGCGTCTTAATTCTCAATTACAATTAATGTAATACAAAGTGGTTACACCTACGTGCTTTGTAGTTGGGTTAAAATGTACATCTGATTTGTTCCGTATTCGAAGTAATGTAAAATACATTTAGTTATACGTACATACATATATCTGAAGTAACTCTGTGTTATTAAATTAAGGGTCCGTGTCTCAGTTTAAGATGTAGTTGCGCGTACTGGTATTATAAAGCAGAAATAGATGTGCACAAATAGTGGCTTGTTATATTTAAGGATTAGAAATCTTAGATACACCTTTTATTTTTTAAAAGTTGGAATACTCGATGCAGTAACAATCACAGTTTTATACATCCGAACAGACAGATTTTCATCCAAGACCCGAACTTATAATAAGTCTAAATAACAAAGTATCTTTTTTATAGAATAAATATGGAGATTTTTCTCCTACAACGGCATTAAAAAAATGAATAAAAATATTTATAAGCAATAACAACAGTATGTATCCAGTTAAAAATTCTATTGCTTGCTGTTCTAATCCAGTATTGTTAGGCCTCTAACGGTCGGCGCCGGCTCATGAATCCTGAACTAGCCACGAGTCCCAATCCGATTCAGAACTGTTTCCATTTGAATATTCATCCGAAATTTTCCGGTACGTAGTTTTTTAGATTTTATTAATTTTAGAAAATAGATTATCCTGGAAATATTCACAAGTTGAAATAATCTGAGAAAGTTCTGTTATGTGACTGAGAGCAATTTCGAGAATTTGAATGTTTGAACTTCATTGTTCTAGCTTTAAAGAGATTTGAATGGGAGGGAAGGTTCAAGAGACTCCCATATGATATTCATAATATACTTAGACATACGTATAAAATTCTTTTCATACATTGCAACTTGAGTACGTACTACTAAAGCGATTACATGATAAAGCGATTAGCTGTTTTGGTTTAAAACGTGTAAATAATTTCTGGTTAAGACGGTTAAGTTCTACTGGAAATGCATGTTTTTTTGGTATATTTGTTTTCCTACAAAATACATGTAACACACGCTTTTCTGTACTACGCTTGCGAAGTACTATACTATCGCGTATATACATCGACGGATTCGAAGGCATTTTTTGTGTTTTATTGAAGAACCAAAGCGTTTCCACATACGAGCGTACATCACATGTGCCGTTAAAATCAACATTTTTATTGTTTATTATTTGTTATGGAGTTGGAGTTAACACATAGAAATATAATTTACGCGTATTTATTATTTACCTAGCAAGCTTTATTATATAAATTTAGTTTTTTTTTTTATAATATTGAAGTAGCAAACTACAGGCTACCTGATATTAAGTGGCCACTGCCGCCCCTGAACATTTGTAACCCACTCCACATAGAAAAGAGGTTCTACCTTTAGTCTATTACCTACATATGCGTAGGACCAAACGCAGTTATGGTTTAAGAAAGACAACAATAAAAAGTCATACTATAGACTTAAAATATTTCTCTAATAATGTTTTGACCGTTTCACAATCATGTAAATTTATAATTGGCAAAGCAGTAATAGCCTAGTGGTTAAGAAACGCGGCCTCTCGATCGAGGGGTCCGAGGTTTAAATCCCAGGCACGCACCTCTGATTTTCAAATTTATGTGCGTATTAGAAATTAATTATCTCTTGCTGAAACGGTGAAGGAAAACATCGTGAGGAAACCTGCATACCTGAGAGATTTATAAAAAAACAAATCTTAAAGGTATGTGAAGTCTACCAATCCGCACTTGGCCATCGCGGTAGACAGTAATGGGTTGATGATGATGATGATGATGATAATTGGCTACATAATTTGCGTTGTAACCGGTATTCTACAAAGTTGTGTCATTTTACCGGTTCATAATCTGCTCTTTGTCCTCTCGCTTTACAGTGGAGCTGCAATCTTAATGTAACAAAGAGTTTTAATGCCCTCAATGGAGCTATTTGAAAACTCAAACTATCAGAAAAGATAAGAGATATCCTCGAGTGCTCTCGAATGGCAACTGGTAAGTTTTATTGGAGAAAATGGAGTAATGTTCCGAGGCATTGTGTATTTACTTATTAATATTTCTACATTAAATATTTTTGTTCATTTCTTTAATATAAAATGACGTAACCAATGCGATGGAACTTGCTATGTGATTAAACGACCTATGAATATTCAAAGTACCGTCAATAGCAGTCAGTGCTGCATGCCTCGTACCACAGCCAAAGAGGTAATCGGACGCTTATACACTATGCAGACCCTGCACTTCTGAAACTAAGAGAGACATAAAAAACAACAACAAGGGATAAACTGGTCTAATATAGATACCGGGTTTACCGTACCACGAACAAACGTTACGGTATCAAACGACAACAACCCGAAATGACAGTTTAAAGTAGGTACAAACATGAAAGCATATATTAAATTTCATCTCCAGTTTCACCCATCAACCGCCAAAAGCGTCTTAGGCTATTTTTTTTATCCTGTCCTATTCAAATCCAATCGCAAAAAAAAATGGATACATAATGAACTTTGTTACAGAGATATGCACGCAGCGGTGTGTGGAGGCAGACGTGGGCTGTGTGATGCCATGCGGCCAGCCAGTGGCGCTGACCTGCTGCGGTATCTAAGGAAAGTGCATTTTAAGGGTAAGGCTATAAATGTATGGATCTAGATTTAATAACTAAGGTCCTCTTGCATAAAACAAATTGAACAATTAAAGGTTATCGGTGTTAAGTATGGTATCTGTTCAGGCGAATTTTTGGTTTCGGATTATTTGACATTTATTTTTCCCTTCAAAGTTCGAAATTTGACAATTGCTGCCTATCAGCCAAATATTGGATCGTTGGTATGCAAACAATCGATAGATTGTTTATTACATATTAGCTATAAAATACTTGATAGTGCATACAGATAACCCCTCTATCTCAAATTATCCTTGAAAAATCATAAGGCATTTCTTGGGACAAAAAATGAAAACAAAGTAAGAAAACGTCCAGCTCAAAAAAAAATCATCCGAGTCACAAATATTGAATATTCTACCTCTAATGTTTCCAACTGCAGAGTTTCTTTGACCTAAAAATAATGCAAAACTACCAACCAATCTGTTATATTTCCTGCTTTCTCAGGTTTAAGCGGAGATGAGTTCCACTTCGATTCAAACGGCGACGGTCCGACAAGATACAACATTCTGCACTTCAAGCAGGTCTCCCGCGGCGTGTACCGCTGGCTGAAGGTCGGCGAGTACCTGGATGAGGAGTTAAAGCTCAACATAGACCGTAAGACCTCAGGACATTGATGACTACATACAATGCTTTTATATTTATAGACTATCTTTCAGGGAGAAGTATGAGGGTCATACAGTGACAAGTGTATTAAGCGCTGCTGTGTTCTTGTTTGAAGGATATGATAAGGGAGACATACTATATACGAGGCCTATCTCTAGGCCTAGTTCTCAGGGTCCAACATGGTCCTATCTGTGGTCGACCACAAGTAGAACTTTGCTCGTATATGGGTTAACCTAAAATCCGGTGAACTGCATGCCCCTTTGATACTTCTATACAATAAAACAAATATGACAACTATCCGCAGCAAGCAAGATTGGACTTCATACCCACCGGTCTCTCATATGCCGCGTCTGCGTTTGCAATATGGGGGTGGGTAGGGATTATTCGGGTCTCGAGGGTACCCTCTTTGCCCGGGCACATTCTCAAGGAGGTGAATACCCCCCGGATTTTTTTAATATTCTTTCATAATAATATAATATTATTAATAATATCATAATATAATGAGACAACATTAAAATTTTACCAACCCCGCTGTTTAGCGGGGGGTACGGGACTCGGTCAAATTACCAAGCTGGCAGTCCCCCTTCTGATGGTCGGAGGGAGGAACAAACCCTGGGATCTCCCGCGGAAGCGGCCGTCCCTCAGGTGGTCGATCGTGAAGGGGCGCGAACCCCTTTAGGTGGGAGTGTGGTCCGGCCTCAGCCCGCTCGTACATCGAGCGAGCGAGGCGGACCACAAACTCCTCCACGGACTGCATTTTAAGGTCGCGCTCCAACACGTCGTTCCTGATGTAGCGCAATCACTCGCAAGGCCAGGTTCTGCTGCGCTTGGAGACGCTGCCGGTTCGACCTAGAGACCAACGCGGACCATGCCGGTGCCGCGTAAGTGAGTCGGGAACGAATGTAGGTCTTGTAGATACCTAGTTTCGTACGTAACGGTAACCTGGATGTAAGCACCGGAGCATCGCTCGGGCCACTCGGGCCTCGGTTAAAGCAAAGTTAATTGAAATAGTAGTTTAAAGTAACAGATAAATTGACTAACAGTGTTTTTACTTTTATATTCTACCGAAAATTACTTTGAACGCGAACAAGTGACACTTGACTTGTGGTTCAACGTTGTTAACTTGGGCGCTTTTGTCTCTTATCTCGACACATAGGGGTTGTATCTAGACCCATAGGGGTAGACGATACATCAGCGGTTTCAGTTGTTACTCCTATCCAATTTATACACGGACAATAACCATTCAACATCAGAACACTTTTTGTTAAGATTGAAGTGGTAAACGAGACTGCACTCTATCAATGGTAAGCAGTGATTGCCCATGGACATCTGTAACCAATAACGTACATAAAATGAATTCTACCTGAAGCTGATCACAGATGAGTTACCACTCCTAAGGATTACAATTAAATTAATTAATTAAGGAAATTTGAAGGTGGTAGAACCCTTTGTGGTTCGACTCCGGCGGCACCACCGCCACACCTATTTCTACCTAATAACAGCAGTGTTAGGCGCTGCTGTGTTCCGGTTTGAAGGGTGTGGTAAGGGAGACAGACTTTTCCGAGGCGTTCCAGCTTAGTCCTCAGGGGTAGCGGCGCATCTGTGGCCGACCTCAAGTAGGAATATCTAATCCTATCTGGGGTTGATTACAGATGTCCATGGGCGGCAGTAGCCACTTACCATCAGGTGGACTGCATGCTCGTCTGCTACCTTTATATTATAAAAAAAAATCGTCTTATATGCAAGTTTTACATGTGTTACATGCAAATTTGCACTTTTTGTAGTTTTTACCTTCATATTTATTTATGGATAAGGAAATACGTATATAATTATTACAGTTGTGTTATAAGTTACGGATTATACCCCGCAATTGGAAATCATGGTTATATAACATTCCCGCACGTTCAACCATAAGAATTATTAGACGATATCCACGCAAATTGTAATCCTATAAGTGGCGTATCGAATACTAATCCGCTTACATCAGATAATTTGATGCAAAGCCTCCACTGGAAGCCGATTTAATGGAAGCAGTTAAAAACAAATGATTTTTTCGTAATTCCTTCAATGTCCGCCCTGAATTACAGAGTACGACCTGAATATAAATACACACCCAAAAATTTCAAATTGGGTTAATGAATGAATGAAATCTGCCAATAGCCCGTTTTTCGGGAATTCTGGTACAGAATTACAGGAGCCATTCTACTTTTGAAAGAAATATCTTATGTTGACTACTTTCAGTTTAATTTTCTGTTATAAATTTAAACATTTTGTATGTTTTATTTATGTTTTTTACTACTTAATATTGTTACTGAAATTGGTATCTGTATCATAAATATCCTAATTAAAAAAAATCTCGTAGAGCCTGACATCAGAATTACAATTTGTTAAATGCTTCTTTGTAAGTATGTAAGCAGCTGTAATACGTTTTGAGTGAAATGCACTAAACAACATTTAGGTATTAAACTATATTTTAATTACACGTACCTCTTTACGAGCTTATAACCTAAAGTACAGTTTCGATACTTATACCATTTTCTTCCTAACAGAAATCCAGTTCAAGTGGGGTGAGAAAAGGCCTCCCGAATCGGTGTGCAGCGCGGAGTGCGAGCTGGGGCAGGCCAAGCAGTACGTGGAGGGGGAGAGCTGCTGCTGGCACTGCTTCAACTGCACGCAGTATGAGGTATGTAGTATACTCTAGTATAGTAGTCTAAATTTTTAACCGAATTTCCAAATGGAAGATGTCGATTAATAATTGAACTAGGATCTATCTTAAGTCTATGATAAAACCCTTATCTTGGGATAATCGTGTCTTTAGTTTTTTATTTAGCAAACGAGCATGCAAATCGTCTGATGGTAAATGGTTACCACCACCCATTGACATCTGTATTCAACCCCAGATAAGATTAGATTCCTACCTGAGATTAAGATAACTAAGTTGGAATACTTAGGATAAGTACCTATGTTTCCCTTACTAGACCTTCAAACCGTAACGCAGCCTTACTAAACACTGTTGTTGCTGTTGTGTTTGTAACGAGTGGACTGCGTGCTAATTTCTAGGACCCAAAAGACCTTTGAGACCTGTAAGGAAATGTCCATTTATTTCTGTTATTTCGTAAAAGCAGTATATTATTCCATACAAAGGATCTTTCTCACAATGAGCAGAACCATTAAATTTTCCACGAAATAAAAACCCAGTAACATGCAATCGATTAACACCCGTCTGGCGACGCGAGTTGACAAAAGACTGGATAAAATTATTTACCTTGTACCTCAGATCAACAACAATATAGACTGACCATTGCCAAATTGTCACGAATTACAAAAATGTGCAATACATGTTCAGTGCGAAATAAATTTTCGGTAGAATTCTTTGTCGGTGAACAAATTAATTCGACATAATGATAAACAGAACTCCTGTTTAAGGTTAAGGTTTTACTCCATTTAAAGGTGGTAGAACTCTTAGTACTTCGACTCCGGCAGCACCACCGCCACACCTATTTAAACCTAATAAGAGCAGTGTTAAGCACTGCCCTGTTGTGATTTGAAGGGTGTGGTGAGGGAAAAATACTTTTCCGAGGCGTTCCAGTTTAGATCTCAGGGGTAGCGGCGCATCTGAGGGTAGGGGGTCGATCTCAGGTAGGAATATTTAATCCTAACTTAGGTTGATTACAGAAGTCCATGGGCGGCAGCCACGTGCCATCGTTCGTCTATGTCAATTATCGTCAGCAACATTATAAAAATAATGTAATATTTCAGGTTCGCGACATTTTCGATCATAATGTAAAATAATACAAGTATTTCAATATAAAGTGTACAAAGCTTTTTCTGTTATTTTGTTATCTGAGATTTATATAACAAATGTAAGCGTTTTTATTCAACATTGCCATTCAATGCTACTATAGCTTGATCTTATCATTTCTTTGTGGAAATAATAATGTGCTCTAGTCGACCCGGCATTGTATTCTGTCAAAGATTTCCGTCGATCTAATAAGGATTTCTCTTGTAGAATATCGTGATATTAATACTAGAATCAATTGTCTAGACAAAGAAATAATGGGATGGTTTCGAAGCATTGTTACGGGTCTAAAATTGTTCTGTTAAAAGAAGTAATTAAAAATTAAATAACATAAGAAAAATAAAAGATAAATTCAACACATATATATGAAATATATTGATTCCGAAAAATACATGAAATTTAATTTAGATATCCACTGTGGTTCTTGTACAATATACATATTTAGATATCCAGTTTGGGTCTTATAAATACAATATCAAGCACTGCTATGTTTTAGGCTGTAGAGACGGAAACTTACCTACCCGAAGCTCAAACTTAATCCTCACTAACGAAATCTGTGGCCGACCTCGGTTAAGGCTACAATCATATTTGGATTTGATTATAGAAGTCCTAAACCAGTAACCACTTAGTATCAAGTAGACTGCATGCCGTTTGTGCACACCATAAATAGATTCTCTTGTTCGCAGATCCGTTCGCCGTACGTAGAAACAGCGTGTATGGTGTGCCCTCGCGGCACCTTACCAGACACCACCAAGACTGACTGCCAACCCATCCCTGAAGTGTACCTGAGGCCGGACTCCGCCTGGGCCATCGGTGCCATGTCCTTCTCATCTGTTGGCATCTTGTTGACTGCGTAAGTTATTTAAGTTTTAAGCGGAGCAGGACAATAATTCCATAAATCTTTATTAATAAATAATTTTTAACTTCCGTGTTTGTTAATAAGATTTGACTATATGAAACTAATCATATAACTATATCGTAAGAACTGTATTACCTGAATTCAGCAATAAATTAATTTAAATATTACATTTCATATACGAAAAGAAGTCAGTTATACTACAAATATAGATACAAATCCCTCACATACTTGTTTTTTGAGGCACATAAAACTTAGCATTATGTTATAATAGAGGTGAATAGAGCTCTAGAATAGACAAACTTTGGTCCTTAACATTCCGAAATAGGTCTTGCAAACCGCAAACAAGTAAGTGAGGTGTTAACACTTTAATGAAACAAAGGAAACACAAATGTTTCCTCCACGTAAGGGTTAACAGAAGAACTAATTCGTGTTTACTTGTTTGTTTGTCAGTTTCGTGTGCGGTGTGTGGGTCCGGCACAGCTCGACGCCGGTCGTGCGCGCGAGCGGGAGGGAGCTATCTTACGTCCTGCTCGCGGGGATCTTGATGTGCTATCTCGTAACCTTTGCGCTTGTATTTCGGCCAACGGACATTCTCTGCTCAATACAAAGGTAATTTTAGGCTTCAAACACATTATGGTAATTAATGTTTAAAAAGTTGAGGTAAGCAGATACGAGTAATTAGAAAATTTATAAGAAAAATAATTTTACATCGACATCGCTAATTGTTAATACATATTTAGTTATATCCCACTGCCAGAGGTTTCTCAAAGGAAATCTGGATTATATTTTTCAAAAGTGTTTCGATGCGAAATGTTACACTTGGATTATGGGTAAGCCAACCCGTGTGGAATATTTTCTGACCGCTCATAAAACAGAAATATTAACGCCAGCCAACGATAAAGTAACTAAAAATGAACCCGTGAAAAATATTTTCATAAACCACTGAGAAAAAGAAACATGACTTCAATGTAAATAATAATAAAAAATATCTACAAAATTCTCAGTCTGTTCAGCCCTTATTTGCTTTTCTCAACATTTCTCGTCGGTTTTCTTAAGCTTTGTAAATGGACACTCGGCACTTGGAACTTTAAGTCTACATCACACTTTGTACGTACAAACAGACCAAACTATATAGAGATAAGGATCCTTTGTTTGGATTGTCTTGTAAAGTGTGTTAGGGGATTAGTACAGCATGTGTAGCAATTACAGAGACAAAAAAATCGAGTTTAGAAAAACTCAATAAAAATACAAGTTTTGAAATAAAGCTAACTATATAGCTACTAAACAATATTATCGTTCGATTACAATAATGGTTTTTGAATAAAAGGAAGCATTTCTATATTAGCGGCTTGAGTACTTACACTGCTTTTTAATGATTTCGAATAAGAAGAAAGTTCTCACGTATCTATAGTATTTCAGTTTACACTTTTATGTTGGCAATAGAATTCAAACACTTTTGCCACTGTTAGAAAATGTTAGACAAATTCATTAATTTGTTGATAAGCATTTAAGATTTCTTTAATGAATTTTGTCAGCAAATATAATTTTGATTACTTTTTACTTGTCCTAATATCTTGTAAAATAATAACCTTCATAACACCGAAAAATCTGAGGTCTGTTTGCGAAGCCGGGACTTCAAAAAACTCTAATATTCAAATCACTATGATATCGCTTAAATAATAGAATGCTCCAACGATATAAACATGAAACTGCACGCAGGTTCGGCACCGGCTTCTGCTTCACGGTGGTGTACGCGGCGCTGTTGACGAAGACCAACAGGATCTCGCGCATCTTCAACGCCAGCAAGCACTCCGCCAAGCGGCCCATACTCATCTCGCCCAGTTCGCAACTGGCGATCTGTGCTGCTCTTGTGTCTATACAGGTAAGACAGTCACCCATTCCTGTATCATAGCTGAGAGCCACTTCCATTTTGGGTTAAAGGGAACTTACACTGACACTAAAAATCTAAAAAAGTAGTAGTAAGTAGTAAAAAATATAGTAATTTGTTTATTTCTTTATTAGTTGTACCAACAAAGTAAACAGTATAACATTGTATTGGAGGCAGCTATACAGTAATAATCTTGGTAAGTGTTACCTCAGTTATAGGTACAAACTGCATGCGAAACATATTAAGAAAAAATATCTAATAACAATACAAGAATAATGATCAATAAATTATAAATTGATTATTTGATAGTTATGATTCTTTGCCGGCTATTGAGTACAACATAATTGCATAATAATAGGATTTACTACTACTACTAATACTACTACTATTTACATAAACAAAAAACACTAGAATCATTTTCAAAACGGAGTCATTATTGTGGTAAGCCACACATGCCTCGCCAAACCATTATTAGAAGATCGTTATTTGCCGTGCACTTCGTTGTAAGGGACTAAAGGGTCGATTAATTTAATTAAAGGCGCTTAATTGGATTGCTCAAGAGAAGTCAATTTGAGGTAAACGTCTAGCTTCCGGAACTTCAGTACACTTCTCTGTACACAGGAATATACGTGGTAAATACCTATATTAATTTTGTTCTCTTACAGGAGTAAATATTCATAAGGACCTATATTCGTATACTGATTGTTTGTTTCATAAATATTTCATTATTCCACAGCTGGGTACAGCATATTCCCAGGCACGTACGTTTCCTCACGATTTTTCCATCCCGAACAAAATGATTATTAACCACATAAATATGAGCAAATGTTCGAAATTTCATAATATTATATTCCATTCTATTTCTTATCCAAATAATAATTATCAATTAATATTAGCGTAGAATTGAAGTAGTTATCGTTTTAGATTTTAGATGATCTATGACAGTAACTATTTTTATGAGCAATAATAAAATATGTTTCTTACATGTGAGTGAGTGTTGCGCACTCACACATAAACTCGCATACACACTTTACACACACAAATATTAAAAATCATTAATAAAACATGTTTATTTATGAAAACATTGTCTTTTACAACACTTCAACAATACGCTTTATTTGTACCTGCACTTTTCAGAAAAAAATAGTATATTATGGAACACAGTATGAAATAAAACAGCAAGCAGATATACTCCTTAATATGTAATCATACAAACGTAAAATCTATGACGGAAATAGAGTAGATTTTTCTACTCCTCAAACCACAACCAACCCGGTTTAGTGTCCCTAAAGGACGCTAGTTAATCATGCGCCGCAAATTTTAATTACTTTGCAACTCGGCGGTTCTCTCTATGTGGGTCCAATCGACCCTCAGAAGGGATCAAGTGGCTCTATCGACATAGGGTCAACGATCCTCGCTTTATGTGAATTAATTGATTTTAAATCTATTAACGAAATCACTTTAGTTTTCTTGTTATGAGTTATTTGTGCTTCGGTTAATTTAATTTTCGATCTAACTTATCTAGTACAAGTTTAAGTCAACTTTTGCCATTAAGATAGTGATTTCTACGTTCGTGTCGCGGTATTCCAATCAAATGATCAACGTCTCGTTTCATTTAGTTTTTATATCCTCACATGGAAATGTGAATTCTTTTTTCCTATTTACATTACAAACAATTGAGATATATTTAACTATTCCGTCACGGTTTCAATTAATAATAGTAAATCTTTCATATAGCCGATAATCGAGGTGACCTTGTGTCTTTTTTCCTGGTATCTTAATATATGAAAAAGATCGGACTCAAAACGTGACAACCACGTTTGTTTGCTGCCTGATTATTTTAGAGCAATACGTTCTATTCCAGGTGCTCATCGTAGTGGTCTGGATGATAGTGGCTCCAGCGCGCGCGATGTTCCACTACCCCACGCGCGAGGACAACATGCTGGTGTGCGACTCGTACGTGGACGCCAGCTACATGATCGCGTTCTTCTACCCTATTGTACTCATCCTGATCTGCACTGTCTACGCGGTGCTGACGAGGAAGATCCCCGAAGCCTTCAACGAGAGCAAGCATATTGGTAAGACTCGATTTTATTCTGATTTTTGTTTATATTTGTAGCGTGTCGTGTATCTACTTTAGTCACGCAAGAGTTCTAGGTTGATCGCTGGCCAAACAAGCAACTAACTTTGAAATTCACATTTATGCTTTATTTTAGGCTAGATTTGTGTCAGGCTAGCGTTTTGTATTCTTGCTTTTATATAAATAACAAATTAGGCAAACCTAAGGTAAGGTGGTAAACGTTTAAAAGGTAAAATTATAAATATGAGCCGACATTAAGGCCAAAAGTAAACCTATTATGAAATAAATAAAAATAATATCGTTACATTTACATTTAAGGGTACAAAATCTATGTAGTGAAAACCCACAAAACTATACAAAAAAAAATCTGAAATCTTGTAAACTGAAACATTATTTAACTTTCTTTTAAACGAATTTCAAGTTTTTATACCCAACAAAAGTAAAACTCAACTGACACTTAAGTAGTATTTGCTGTAATAACTTTCAGAAAGTACAAAGGGAAACTATTTGTTCAAGTAGACCTAAGTAAGCTATTTTGTGATAGAAACGATGTTCTACAAATAACTGTAAGCTGATTGACCTTATCAACTTATTTTATTATTGAACGGCTATTTCAAAATGAAGTTATTTATGAGGAATTACCTGAACATTACGAATGTATAGAATTGGTTTTCGCTTATTATAATGGAAAGCAAACATTTAAAATTAATATCAGTATAAGTAAACTTTAACGTGTGATGTAACCTGTGGTACTATGAAGTTTTTGTAAAACCTAGTAAAAATAACTATTTTATTCATTTTCTACATTTGACTGAAGAACAACGACAGACATATATAAAAGTAAATAGTGCTTGATGAAATGAAATGGAATCAAAATATTTTATTCCAAGTACTTACATTGTTTACTGAAATATTTTTATGTCAGTAGTAGTAATGCTGAGAAAAAACATTGAAAAGCATAATTATTTGGAAATGACATAAAAAAATTAACTTTTATTACACACTTAAATACAAGAAGATAGTAATAACGGTACAAGATTTTCATTACATCATATCATTTGCTCGGGTAACTCTCGTGATACTCAAGAATAGTTAAACAATTCCATTAGTGTCGGGTTTGAATAGTTCACAAGATAAGACGAATATCGATCCCCTTTGTAACAGCTTGGCAGCGTTGCACAAATTTACATAATTAAGTTATTGCCAAACACTTGCCAAAGTACTCGATAAAGTTGAGCTGATGTGAACATAACTTACTAAGTAAACCTTTGGAAGGCTCTGTGTGTACTATCGTAGAACTCATTAGTTAAGGTTATATTACAGTGACATTTAGATCGCAATTTTTCACGGGATTTTCCTGGGACAGTAAAAGACTTAGGGGATATTCCACCTCGCTGTTCGGATGTAACTTGAGAGAAAGAACGTATACGTAACGTAATGGTCAATTCGAGTTACATTTTTTGATACCACCAATGAGATCTTCGAAGAAGTTTAACGACTGCAGGATAGCAGTGAGTGGATACCCACTACCCGTGAAATTTAATAACGTTGCTATTTTTTTTTTAATTTACAATATTATCTATGTTTCTTTTTCCTACGGTTATAATTTATAAAGCAGAAATGTTACTACCTACCTACTACTGGACTTAATGGTACGACTAATACTCTTACAAATCAAAAGCCGAATACTAATTTGGCAATTCATTATACCAACAAAAGCTTTATACGCAAATACTGCGACATTGCCAACTAAATTCTAATTGCGTATACTTGGAAGCTTGTTATCCTTGACAATGGCGGATTAAAGCTCATTATAGACCCTCGGATTACCGCTGATCTTCGGATCGATTACCTACATACTCGTATATTTGTAGGGCCACTTATAGCTTCTTGCAAACTTTGTGGATATTTATTCTTGAGGCGTATTCCTTGGAGTTTCTTGTATGAGTTTTGGCTTTCCTCCTATACGCATAAGTTTGTAAGGACTTATTAACGACAAACCTTAGCTTCTATACTAGATGGATGTTTCTTCTTTATTGCGTCACAAATTCACATGGAAACATTTTATTTACGACTTAGTTCTTTAATTTTAATAAGTACTTAAAGGAGTGAAAGGTTATAAGAAGTATATTATCTCTATTCTATTATCTATTAAAAGTGATTTATCTCTTCAGACAATATTACCACTTACAATTCACAATATTACCACATTTCAGTTACGTTGAAGACAAAATCAAGAGTTTCATAAAGATTGAAAGGGTTTATTATAATGATACATTACAGGTACTCGAAAGCAATAAGATTTAAGTGAATTGGAGTGACATAACGTACTAATAGAAGCGCTTATATGTTGTTATTTATTTATCCACACGAATCCGTTACAACCAAATCATTCCAGTAATTGCATATATTTTCAGCCGATTACCTTCATAAAAGAGAATGATGCCCTGATTAAAAATAACCACATTTGCATCAGTGAAATTTGGTAATCATTTCTGCGTAGGTACTTATTTTAACGTATCGACTATAAAGCTCTTTGTAAATGTTATGTTAATCCGTATATTGAATTGAATAAATAAACCCTGAACATATGAGTAGGGACATAAAAAAACTTTATCGTAAATAAAAATACGTATTGAATTTGCGTACCTATTTGCACCTTTTTTAGATACTGAAATCGCAGAAATGTTTAAAGTACTATTCTGTTCACAAAATAATACAAAATACATTTTGAAAAATATTCCAACTGAATTTTTTTCTGGCAAAATAAATATGGACAGTTTGTTGTTTTAAAATTGAAATGTGAAAACAATGTTAAACCTACATTCTGTGCCTACAATCTATGTTATTACTATTGGTATGTCGATAAAACCTACTTTTCTACCATATAATTGTTAATAAGGAGTTGTAACTAATATTATTTTATTTCAATTAGTTCTGTTTAATTCAATATTATAAACCTACAGAAGAAAATTAATTATGTTAAGACCGGCTCATTGCCTTAGTGCACCACACAACTCTGGCTAAGTGCGGATAAAACTTTTAACTTGAACTTTTTAAACTTTAAATAACATTGATAAGATTATAAAAAAGTCGAATGTAGATACGTTTCATACTACTTTTTCCTTAAGCAATTTGAACTGCTTGTGGAATTTCATCTCTTAGAAGTGCATATTTTTTTGCAGGCTTCACAATGTACACAACTTGTGTGATCTGGCTGGCGTTCGTCCCGCTGTACTTCGGGACGGCGAGCCACGTGCCGCTGCGCGTCACCAGCATGGCGGTCACCATCTCACTCAGCGCCAGCGTTACCCTTGTCTGCTTATTCTCGCCCAAGGTATTTACCAAACATCTAAGGTTTTAAAGGTTAAAACTCAACGGGATTAGCTGTGACAGTACTCACGACTAATTCAGTGCGATATAGGTACGTTATTCTGCTTGTACGTTTGTTAGGAGAATGTGCAGACAATAATTTAGGCCATTCTAACTTAGATTTCTGGGTGCATACCTCCGTAACTGTATTCTGTAATGCAATCGATTGCACGAATCGATTGCAAATAACCAGACAGGTAATAAAGTAACATTAGGAGAACTGAGAGAAAAATCTTATGAAGAAACTTTTTTGGGAAAGCTCGAGTTATGTGAAAATCTTACGTAATTTATGCGTATATAAAGAAATAGCAGAATCTCTAGTGGAAGTAGAAGTAGTCACTTCCTAGAACAAGAAACCAAAAGTGAAATATTCTTTCTTTTCTATGTTCTTCTTTGCATCAAAGAGAGTAACTGTTTAAAAAAATCGTTTTCGTTCACGTCTAGTGTTTAAACCATAGGTGTTATGTGCTAATATTCCAGCTGTACATAATCCTGGTGCGGCCGGAGCGCAACGTGCGGCAGAGCATCATGCCGGTGCGCTACAGCCGCAAGCCGCCGCCCGCGCAGCCGCTGCCACATCCCCAGATTAAGAGTGAGTTATGATGCATAAATGTTTGCCTGGCTGATGAGCGAGCCTGGAGTATACAACATGGCATGCTCTGGGAAAAAACTCTGCGCCGATCATCGTAATTTAACGATAAATGATAATAATGACGATAAAAACGACTAATAATACGATTAATAATTTATGAGTTTCGAATACCATTATCTCTTTTGGGTTCCTGGACTACCGTTAGCCGGAAAGTACCAGTTTTTTGCCAGACGAGGTGACATAAATACTGTATTTTTAAATTTTTGTATGCTCGAATATACCAACATTTTAGTAGTTCGTACAATCCATTTTTTTGAAACTTAATGTTATTTTTTATAGAAGTGCCTTGCGCGGATAAGGAGACGCAGACCGAGCCTGCGGACTTCACCAAGCTGGCCAACGGGCAGACCGTCCAAATCAAAGAGACGGTCAGCGCCAAAGAAGATTCCAAGAAAAAGGACGACACCAAGAAGAAAGACAAAGATGAAATCAAGAAGAAGGATAAACCCGACTATAACAACATAAAGGCTGTGAATATTAGAGACAACATTCTCGACAAGTGTACAAATGTGAAGATAATAAGTGAAAGAGCAGAGTCCTTATAGCGGCGGGAAACGTCAAAGTCTCTTACCGACGTGACCAAAAAGAACAATAGTAGTAGCATTAAAAAAAAGAGTTGTTCTTGCAAAATGCGAGAACGAAAACCAATTGTGGTGTGAACTTTAAACTATATTAACCGCTGTTTATCAAACTTGTTCTTACTGTTGTGTATATATAAGTTCTAAACTTTTGCGATCTTCAATAGACTAAGTAATGTAAATAAGCAAACACGATGTATTAAACGATATTAATAAGCTTTCTTTGTAAATAAGTAAGGACGATTCGATGTACATATAAAAGAAAAGACGAATAGTGATGTTTTTTGTAAATAATTCTTCGTTAAATGAATAAACTCTTGTATCTAGAACGTTTGATATTGCTCTAAATATACGCAGAGACGAGCATTGAGCCAGGGCGGGGGAGGCACGTGTAAATATAGTCTGATGATATTATTTAATACATATCTTCATTAGATTAGAAGTAACTTAGATCCATATCATAAAGGCTTCTGTGGTATGAAATTGCAACGAAAAATCTGTTAAATATTTTTAAGAAAGCTGTTTCGAGTTGTCATTAATCTAGTCTTGATAAAAGCTGAATATCAATCTAGGAATAACTTTCAAAATATAATAGCTATATTAGATTCCATATACCTATTCGTAACTTCTTATATGACATATCATACGAAATTCATAGTACCGTAATGTATAGATAGATGTAAGATGTATTTACTTAGGATTGTTCGTGTATCGTCTCCCCCGCCTTATGCTCTCTCTGTGTATATTAAATACATAAAGGTTATAAATAATATATAATTTATTATCTACCTATATACGGAAATAAACGGTTTTGATGTTAAGGCAGTTTTATTGATATTAACATCCCAGCTTAAATGTATTAATTCATGTAAAGTCTTTATAAATAGTTCAAAACATCAACAGTATGAATACTGTTGATGATTATACCTATTTCATAGTCTTTAGACTATGGGTATAATCAATCTATGCAATTTTTATTTATCAAAAATCGTAATTTCACAAATCCTAGTATGAAGGTATTGTCAAATGTTGATCTTTGGTACGGAAAACTTTGCGTAGACTGATTATTAATACGCGACGTATTTTTAAATTCATTAAGGTTATCCTGTTAACCATGTCCACGACCTTTAACGAGCAAAACATATAATAACTAATGACCTTTTTTGCTCAGTGTAGAGTTTGTAGATCGCAGAAAAACCTTTTTGTTACGAGCTCAGAACAGAAAAATGGAATAAAATGTATTTTCAAAAATAATGTTTTAAAGATGAGACAATTTATAATAATATAATATTATTATTCGTTAATCACTACGAATTGGTTAATCACCATAATTTAATGAAATAAACAGTTTGAAACTTGATTATAAAAAACAAAATTAACTACTCACCCACCCACACTTTGACACAAATACAGAGTTTTTATAGAAAATAAATAAAAAAATGTCTCCTAGATAGGCTGTGAGAGGTCTCTACCCGAATAAAAAACACTCAATAAAAAGTTTAGCGTAAAAGTTTTTGCAAGTGAACTTTATTGGGTGTAGACTTCTTAGAAACACTTTCCTTGATCACCTTATTACGAATAGCGCCTAATGTATTTTCAATACACATTTCCCGCTGATTTCGTACAAGTAGACATTCCATACCTCAGCTAAATCCACCTAATCACGTGGATTGATGAATTACGCGGGATTTGCGAGCTTGGAAACCAGTTGTTTTGACCCCCAACTTAGCTCAATGCCGTGTTAAGTAAAAGATTTCCGTGGTTCAGAATAAAGTGGTCGTATTACATATAAATGGTTGCGTCTGTAGCCATTTATCAAATTCCCGCTTTTTGTGAGGATTCTTCTCGGTGCTGGTGCTTGTTTATTTTGGCTTTTCAACTGCTCTCGACAAGCAATCTATTTAAACCGAAGACAGTTGTGATGCAATCTTTTCATGTTAGGATAATTGCCTTATTATGAAACATTTTATTATTTCTATATTTTATCCTGTGTATTTTTTTGTGTTAAGCTTTGTGTTTAATAATTATGCTTCACTTCTGAATCAAATACTTAGGTAGGTACCTATTAATGTTAAGACAAATGTAGATAAAGATTGTAGTTACAAAGTAGGCTAGGATTATTTAGAATTAGGAATAGCATATTTTACTATGGTATTCGATACTAAAACCACTAACAAACTATGCACAGCCAAAAACGAAGGAGTATTTTTTTTATTATAAATAATACATACACTTAATTATCTATTCATTGCCACTTGATTTCATAAGTCATAACCGTTGATAACATTTTAACTCAAATTCAAATTCAAAACAAGGTAAATGTAGACTTATATCGCCATCTAGTGTGACTTTCAACAGTAAAACCGAACATTCTCAACTTGCCAATCAACACAGGTTAATTATAATATTTATTCATTAATTTAGATGTTAATATGAATGTGCATTGTATTACAAAGAATTAATTAACAGAAGCTAAATTCATTAACAATTTAAGCAGAATATGACTAGTTGTGTATGCCATAGTTTTTATCTGTACGAAACAAATTAAATGTTACCATAACTAAAACATCTCCTCAAAAATAACAGGAGAACATTACATGAGGACAAGAAGATACATTAATTTGAAGAGTAACTGAATTAAGACAAGCAGTTTTATAAGTTTGGGTGATTAATTGGCGAAAAAACTTGCCCTGTTATCTTTAATATTCTTACAACAACCTACAACAACTTTAAATATTTTTAACGTGAAAAATAAAGAAGCTTATATAATACTAGTTTTTGCCCGCGGCTTCGCCCGCGTTAATAATTAAAACATACTAACATACATAAAACTGAAAATTCGTACCTTCAACTTTGCTAAAGATCATCACGTGATCAAATGCATAGTTTACTATTCAATCCTTACTAATATCGATTAAAATAATCGATGTTTTGGGTCCAAAAGATCGATTCTCCGATTAATCGATCTTAGATCGCCATCCCTAGTTCCCGTGGGATTTCCGGGATAAAAACTATCCTATGTCTTTTCTCGGGTCTCAGACTATATTTGTATAAAATTTCATTAAAATCGATTCAGTGGTTAAGGCGTGAAGAAGAGACAACCAGACAGACAGACAGACAGAGTTACTTTCGGATTTATAATATTATTGAGGAAGTAAGGATAAACATCTCTTAACTCCATTGAAAATCCAATAAAAAATAAATCTAGAAATGTATACGGATAATTATAATTCTTCATATGGCAATTTCTAATAACTGTAAGTGAAATTGACAATTGACATTTGACATTGATTTCACAGATTGTTCATTTGTCATTGTTTTTAATTTAATTTTCGCACATTTTTCGAATTTCGAACGTTCGAATTGAATGCAAGTTTAAAATATGAACAAGGATTTTCAAGTTACAAAGCTTACAGTGAATTTAAAGTGTATTTATATACACTTTAAACGACTAAATCCTTAAATACTACAATCTACTAAAGTTATGGCGGAAGAGCCGATACACGTAATTCGGGAGAGCACGCGAGTTTTGTTGAAGTTGAACCGCCAACAACAGCGGGATGAAGTCAGCGATGTTAACCGGTCTATGGACGAAATAAGGTTTGTTATCTTATTTATACACTAACTTGGTGTAATTAACACCATATCGACCTCACATGTTTAAATTTTTAATTAAATTTAAAATTTAAAGATTCTTATTAAACATTTATTTCCAGAATATCAACAGAAAGTGTGTCCAATATAGCCCTAAAATTAAAAACTAAAACTTGTATCACAGTATCTGATTTGCAAATGTTGAAGAATGGTTTGATGGATGACCCCAACAACCAAACAATTGTATTGAACACACATGGAGCTTTGAGAGGGCTTGTGAGGGAGCTGACAGGTATATACCCTAAGAATGATATAATGATCAATTAAAAAATATTGAAGGAGGTTTGACTGTAGTGGCACCACCGCCACATCTATTTCTGTCCAGTTACAGCAGTATTAAGGGCTGCTGTGTTTTGGTTTGATGGGTATGGTAAGGGAGACATACTTTCTGAGGCTTTCCAGCTTTGTCCTCTGCGGTAGTGGCTCGCATTTGTGGCCAACTTCAGGTAGGAATATTAACATCAGGCGGACTGCATGCTTGTCCAGTACCTCTTTATTATAAAAAACGAAGGAAATCCTTGCAGTGGGACAGCAATCGGTTGATGATAATGATTTATAATTTCCAGGCCACGAAGTAAGGAAGCAGTGTGCAGCAGCTGGATGTCTATGTAACTTGGCTCTCGGAGACAGCAGGGCAAGCAACACCATTGCAAAGGCATCTGGTTCATACCTTGTCACAGCACTGGATAACCTTACTACAGAACTGGCGGTGTGTACCACATATTAAATGTTGATACAAAAGTATTGAATGTTGCTTTTTTGAAAGAAACTTTTTTGACCAATGTTGCATTATACAGACTAGTTATCTCAATCTGGTGTTGCAAATGATCATAGGCGACGTTGACTACTTTCCATCAGGTAGCACATCTGCTTTATCGTTAGGTTCAAATATAAAAAAACAAAAATCTGATTGTATTCTATTCACACTCTTCTTTATTTTTTAAAGATGCAATTTTTTCTAATTTTATAGGTGACTTGTGCCTGGACCATAGGCAACCTGGCTGGCTCTTGCCCCAGAGTATGTGAGCTGCTCATCTCGCAAGGTGCACTGAGCAAGCTGTGTGACATGCTGAAGGGCAATGACGATGTACAAGATGCAGCACTGTATGCTTTGGTGCACTTTGCTTACCAGTTTAAGGATGAACTTAGGTAGGTTTAATTTATATATTATATGGATTTGATTTGGATATTGAGATATAAATTCTGTTTATACATTGTACTAGCTGACCCGGCAAATGTTGTATTGCCATATAAATAAAAAAATGTTAAAGGTGAACAACTCTTATCACTTAGGGGTATGAAAAATAGATAGTAGCCGATTCTCAGAGCTACTGAATATGCATATAAAATTTGGTGAAAATCGTAAAGGAGTATGGTAATTAACATTGTGACGCGAGAATTTTATATATAAGATTTATAGCAGAAAATATAGAAATACAAAAGGCAATTTATCTGATTTAATTATTCACTACAGTCTTTCTACATTCACCACAAATTTACCCTACAGGCATCAGGGCAAGAATGAATAGATTTTATCCTTTATTAACCTGTATCATTGCTTTTCTATTGACATTGATATGAGAGGGTCAAGTGCTGGTCTTTTCCAAATTAAAATATAAGGTAAATTGTTAATATATGTTGCATTGTGCGTGAGTCTGCCATGCCAAGCATCAGACTGAAACATAAACAGATACAGAAATATGTTTTTCTCTATTTATGTCTCTGGTTACACTGCATGTTATTATATTACAGGGTGGAGCACCTTATAAGAATGCTGCAAGACCTATCAAAAATACAGCTAACAATGTCTTCTTCCCAACTTCTCTTCATTCTATCCTGCCACAAACATTTCCCGGAAAATATTACAGAAGATTTGCTCAAAAAAGTGTTAGATGATATACCAAAAACTATAGACACACACTTATCTTCATGTATGATCGGTTACAAGGGGAATTCATGTTGTAAACTAAATTATTTGTTTAGGATACTTGCGAATATGGATACTAGAGCATATAGTCCTATTTTAGAATATTTTATCACAAATAATGTAAGTGAAAACCTTTCTAAGATATTAAGTATGGAAAATAAATCTTTGTGCGAGTCTTTGCTTTGGTTGCTGGGAAATTTGTTTAATTACGATGGTAATAATGTGTTCTTTACTAGGTTACCTTTAAAATGTACTAGTTGATTAAGGTTCATATTTTTTGTTTTTGCTATACTGTTAATACCATTGTATAATTAATAACTTTGTTAAGTTTTGATAATTTAATCCACAATGTAAAATACTGTAAGCCAGATTAAACACTTCAAATTAATAATTTTTTTTTTTTACTTAATTTAATGTCGGTGTTCTCAGATAAATTAATTTGAATCAAACAGCAAAACCGCATCAGATTCAGTCCAGCGATTTAGGTAATTTAAAAATAATAGTTTAAGACTTTTGGATAGGTTAAGGAAACTAACACGAAATAAAAAAACATAGTGAGTCGCAATAAATATATAATATTATTATATCAATAATTATTCATAATATAATTTAATAATTAGATTAATATGGATAAGGCTACAAATTTAGCATTTAAAATTTTACAATCGCTCTCACAAATGTAGCGTTAGGGCCCGTTCACATTAGCGACATTTATTTTGAACTTTTGTTTCAATTGATTATCAATAATATTGCTATAAATATTGTAACACACTTTATTATTACTTTGTAAAGGTATATTTTGATCACTAGTCCCTTATTACAATTATTAAAGATTCAATAATCGATGTTACGAGTGTAAATATATTAATAAATCACTAATGGTGCATTTCCTTGTCATTAAATATAGGTTATATTTTTTAAGTAAAATGATACCGCTAGTGTGACCGGAGCCCAACAAAAATGGCAGTAGGTGATTAATTGTAATTTGTGACATTTTGGAATGAAATAGAATCACGTTACTTATCACTCCGTTACAATAACAAGAAAAATCTAAGTTATTGAGCACTTTAATTACGATATCTAAAAAATATCTCACTATTTTCTATCATGTGACGATTTCAAAAGACTAACTAAACTAGGTAGTTCTATAAAATTTGGCGGGTAACAATCATAGTGTAGATGGTTATTTTTTAAACTACATGCATGCTGGCAGAGCTAACTGAATGCTTAGTTCTTATAAATCGAAAGACTTATGGCAACATTTTTTATCGATTTTAAATTTATCCACAAATTGTAATGAGTCTTATAGACAAAAATGATAAATGCACAATTTTTCAGGTACAGTTAATGCACACTCATACGACAAAAGACATTATTGTTTGTAAAGTCAACAGGCAAGCAACTCATGTCAGCATATTTCATCTCTATTGTCCTGACTATACCCCAGCAAGTAATCATGTGAATTGTATTCACGGTATCTCTATCAACATTTCAATAGGCTTTTAAATACACAATAGGCAAATGTCACTGAAGGCATGCGGCCTGTACGGATTAAACATTTTAAGATCAAATGTATCAAAGTATAAACACTATACAAAATCGTCAAATTTCGTCTCACCTCTTACCTATCGTCTACACTATTAATATATTACTCGCCTTGTATTGCCTTACTTTATGACAAAATATTGCTTTTGTCTTGCTTATTCGCATTTTGAATACCAATCAAATTGATAACTCTACCTATAAAATTTTAAAAGTCATGCAACACCAATTGGTCTATCATAATATTAATAAAACTTAGTTCGCGGCTCTAAATGAATTCTCTTAACGCATTTGTCTCACTTATTTTGTTAAAAAACTTGCAAATTTTTCTTCTCTACCAAAAAATATTGTGTAAGTACTTCTATTAATAATTGACAATGAAATATTTTAAATTCCGATCAAGATCGATTCTCAAATTATTTGTTCAGTATTACAGCCTTCGTAGCTCGTAGATAATTTAAAAGTAATATGGCAATTATAGTCTTAAAAGAGCCATAAGTTTATCTTTGCCGTCGTGTATTGTCGTACCGCAACATATACGCCAATAGATTATTGTACAGGTACTACACAAATGAGGTTCGTAAGGAATCAGTCATGACTGCAATGGGGAGGATCGAGCTCTTATACAAAGGGCGCCTGTACGGTATGCATTGCACTGATGTGCCAAACTATCCGTATGTCGAGTCTATGAATTTGTTAATAAACATAGTATTAACAATACAAGACCGCAAAATACAAGATTCTAACGCCTCTTGTAAGTAACAGCGACCGGCCCCTTAATTGCATCACGTCATCTTTATTTGGATCGACAATCATTGATGAACAGTTGTTAATTTGTTCCCAGCATTCTACTGATTTCATTTCTAATGAATTGCTGTAAATAGCCAATGTGTGTACATTTGTATGAAACATTTAAGGCAGATTCTTGGAGCATCAGAAGTTAATCATTCAGGCTTTTCATGACTAGGTTTATCTATCAGTACTCTTGATATACCCGTCTATGTAGACAAATGTGTAAACCTGTTTCAGGTATTAAATTTGATCCTTGTACGTTATTTGGAAGCTGATTTTTCTCACTTCTATGTCTTTCAAAGGGTATTTGTCGCGCAGTCTACGTTTGTGAGAGTATCGCAAGTGTAGGGGGCAGTTACGTGTGGTCGGTGTGCTTGCGGTGGTGGTGGCGCCGCGGTCGCTGCCGCCCGTTCTCCGTAGTGCTTGGCGATGTTACTGGAAAGTAGAAGTAGAAGGTTCTATTCAAATATTTTATTGGAGTTGGTTGAAGGTCAGCTAGAAGCGATGTCATTAACTTGATAATAAACTAGCGTTGAATTTGAGCATAATCGTTACGGTCGGTGAAGTATTGAGCAGGAAATAATATTTTAAATTTAACATTTAACAATAACATAGCCTTTGATTTATTGGTGATTAGTATTTTTAATACGCTTTTTTTATTATTTTATTCAATGCAATAATCTATCGAAAGGTTAAAAAGTTTAGAAAACTTTAGAAAAAAATATAAGTGGAGCTTTAAAATTATAGATATCTGAGTAATAAAATAAAATCAGTTAAAAACATTAGTAAGCATAGCATTATCATGTATAAACGTTGCACCGTTAGTAATCATGTAATAACATTTCAATAATAATGTAAGAAATTTATAGGGAAAGTCGTAGATACATAGTAGTTTGTTATTGGGTTAAGTAGGATACGCAAGTAGAAAAATAATTGTTACGGTGTTACATTAGATGCTGTGTCAAAACATATGTTGCTTATGCGGAATTTCAGGATTTGTTTGTTAAGTAGGTATTTATTATTTGTTAGTATATTAACAGCAGGCATCTTATTAATTCATTTATTTAGTATTAAAATGAGTCATGCATAGTGATGAATAAGTGTATTATATTAACATTGTAGCATTATTACATTACATTTTGATTAATGGCAGCACCAATTATGTTAAATAAAAATATTAAAAAAAAAAACTTCAGTGCGTGCTCACCCTTGTCGTGGGATATTATTTTTGTTACCACGATTTTCAACTCTGGGTATGTATTCAAGGGGCTGTTAATCAATCTATCTGCCGTTTTTGTAATATTTCTGTTGCACATTGGACTTAATCGTGCGTCTGAAATGTAGTAAAAAATAAAAAGTCGTAGGGAATCCAACACATCATCAACAAATTTAATGAATTATCGTCCCATTTGTGAGCAGGGAGCATCTAATAGGAAAGTTTTAAGTTCCAATCCACTACGCTAGTTGTTCATTTTTGGCTGGCAGGAATAACTAAATATAAGGGAACATATTATGGTATATGGATACTTTGTCATCACACTGATATTACAAAATTGAAGTATTCTAAGACTTGGAAGTCAGAAATGTCAAAAAATAATAGCCAAGTAGGTCAACATACAAGTATAGTAAATTTATCTAGCATAATTACCTGGTGGTTCTTCTAAACTTTTTCCATTCGATGCCTCCCCATTCGGAGTGGTCGGTGTCTTTTTAGGCTTCTCATACCCGTAGCCTCGCGACCGTGCATGAGCTACATAGTTCATAAACATATTATAAAATCATTATCCCGTTGATAAAAATATTAAACGAAATGTATAATATTTGTGCATATTCGTACTTAATATTGTAGTTATGTGTAGTTGATGAGTATTTGTTGTATAAGAGTATAATACAGAATTATAATTAATCCTTACGATTAGCATACACGGTGGAGCGGTGTATAGGTTGGCCTACTGCTGATAACTCTGGAAGCGTTATTGGTCTTCTATTACTTCGTCCCCTCGATCCTCCCATACTATACTCTCTGAAAATTAATAGAAACGTATAAGTCAAAAGGTCAAATTTAATTGAAAACACAATTTGTTACAATTTAAAAAACCAGTACGTAAACATCCGATAATTATTAATTTGTCAAGTCTATGTTATGCTCTTCACTCAATTCAATTTACTACAAAATAATCAAAAATTAAAATATACTTATTGAAAATAACTCAATGGGTTGATTTTCTAAGGTATATAGACCGCGCCAAAATGTTAGTCCGCTCTGAAGTTGTTGCAAGCAGGTATAGTCATACAATTTGCTATGGCGACGCGATTCATTTCTATATTCAGAGCGGACTAGCAGTTTTACGTGGACTATAATAAACTATAATGGTTAGTGTAGATTAACAACTGTTAAAGCGATAAATAAACACATAAAGTGAAAAAATATAAAATAATGTTGCCAGTGAAATGTAAGCTAGAATATATAAAAACATTTTTATAGCATACAATTAATCATATTAATATAATGAAAACTTACTCTCTAAGTGGTTCGCGCCAGAACTCGGGCGTGTGTACCGGCGGGAACGCGTAATGATTCTGGTAGCCGTAGCTGTCCAGCCCGCTCGCGCGCAAGCTCGCGTGGAGAGAGTTCTTCATGCACTGCAACTGTTTAAGTGACGGCTACTTTAGTGTTGCCATCAAATTATCCAGTTTTAATAAGGTTTTATGGGAATGTGAATAAAAAATGGCGTTATTTTTGTTATAATTCCGTGAAGCGACTAAATGACGTGTTGAATAAGTTTTTTATTGTCAGTGCGTGTGTGCTCATAATAATATTCTATCCATTTTTTAATGTAGACATAAAATATTATGTATTTTCATTTAAATGTTTTGTGTGATGCCTTTTCAACTACAAAGTTACAGTATAGCAAGCATAGCATACAACAATCGAGCAATTGCGGGATAAAATATCGGACATAAACAGATCATGCAAATGTATCTCACGGTACTCAGTAAAGCGGCGCCCGCACAGACTATCCGATTTCGCGGGTTGATAGGTACATATTTAAGGACCCACTCAAAGCCACTGAGTATTTTATAGGGTTCAAGATTTGGTAGATACGCTATCTATGTTCAAACGCTATTGGAATTAAAGAAATAGGTTATTTTTACATTTACCGACAACGCGGAGTATTATAGGCTCAAAGCGTTACGAAGAATGGAAAAGAATATCTATTAGAAAAACTACGTGACAAAGTCATTAGTAAGGCAATTAAACGACACTATACTAAGGGATGTAGTGAATATAATTATTATAGTAACTACCGAAGGACTATCAACTATTATTTATCGGCGTCTTTGGAAGTACCTACATTATATATTTAGATTTATTTCTACCTTTAACTGGGTATCGTATTTTAGTCGCATAGCTGGAAATCCGGTTCTAAAACCTTAATTTTCTGTTCGCGGTATTCCGTAGCTTAACTCCCCACTATATCGCCAGATATAATCCACTTCCGATCCAGTCCATTCCGAGCAAACATCCATATATTTAAAAAATGACGTTATTCTCTAGCTGGTTATCGTCAGTATTCCATACGTGTGCGACTGGGGCGACAGGGGGGCATATAGCGCGGGCCGCGCCGCAAAACCGGTATCTGTGGGGCGCCGCGTCCGGACGTACGTGTGCGTGCCTGGCGGCGGCCCCGTCGAACAGTAGGTTGGTGACGCCGCCCGCGGCCGCCAGTACCTCTCTCCGCTGGCGCTCCGCGTCGCCGCGCAGGCGCCGCACGAGCCGCTCCGCGTCCGCCAGCCGCGCGCGCAGCTCCGCGCGCGACTCCGCCTCGCCCGCCGCCTCGCCCGCCGCCGGGCACGCGTCCGCGTCCGACGCGCACCGCAGCTCCAGCGTGCGGATTTTCCTGGAAACGATTGTTGTACCCAATTGCTTATCTATCTATCTATACATTTAAATAAAATTGGAGTGTCTGTTTTTAATATTAAAATAACCGTTTTTTTACTACATGCATATGTACATACATATACGGTACATACACCAAAATAACATTTTTTACAATTTTTGTCTGTCTGTCAGTTTGTTCTGGCTAATCTCTGAAATGGCTGGACCGATTTTGACGGGACTTTTATTGGCAGGTAGCAGATGTAATAAGGAGTAACTTAGGCTACTTATATTTTAAAACTAGCTGTGCCCCTGTTTCTTTTAACGCGGATGAAACCGCGGGGCACAGCTAGTATTAAAATATGCAAGCTCTAGTCAGTCCATTCTTGTTTTGATTTAGCTAAAACAATTATATATGGTGATGATTCTGCTGTTAAGTTTTGTAATTTTTATTATACCTACCTACGGAACCTCGCAGTTTTCTGTAATTAGAATACTTACATTTACTTCCTAATAAAAAATGATCTAAACAACAAACGACACCAATGACTCAAATTCATATGTAGATGAGAATTTATTTTCAGTTTACAAAAACTATTCATGTTTCTCATATACCTAAATGAACATTAAAGAATTCAAGATAAACAGGGTAAAATGTTGAATCCTAAGGAATAGGAGTGACTCCAATTACGGAATAAAACCTCTATATTCAACAGTAAACCTCAAAAAAATAAATACAGCCGCAGAACCTCCTGTTTTTCGAGGTCAGTTAAAGACCGGAAAATCATGGATAATATTTATGATAATTTATACGCACTCAGTTTGCGCCTCGATAATTCTCTGCAGCTGCACCGCGCGCGCCTCCGCCGCCCGCGCCTCGCCCCGCGCCGCCGCCGCTTCTTTCTCCAACTTGCTCACTTCACGACGTAGATTCGTTTCCTGTATACATTACATTCCTGTACATTCATTATCAAATTACACAAAATATAATTTTAATATATATATTTATTATGTTTTTATAATAATGAAAGCAATTTTCCTCTCCCGATTCTTGATATCATGGTAAAAAATAAAAAAAAATAACTCTTAACATGTTCAAATAAAAAAAATGTCAATATAAGGGTTACCTCGACATTTTCAGTAGTTTCCTCAGGAGTACTGGTTGGTGTGGCCTCTGTCTGGCTCAGTTTTGGTGTAGCTTCCTTATTGAAAATCAATTGAAACTGTAGGTCTGTAACGAAAATAAACATTTCTAAGAATACATTCTAAATACTTATAATAACGTAACTATAATTATTATCTGTACTTAATTTATAGTTTTTAGTAAATGATCTCACAGTCCACCTGATAGTAATGGTCGCTGCCTCCCATGAACATCTGTTACCAACTCTACATAGAACAAGTTCCACCAGAAGCGGATCAAAGATGTGTTGCCAGTTGCCACGCCTGAGGGCTAAGAATATTGCTTCATATATTAGTCAGTCGATATCCACATCCTTCCATCGAAACGAAGAACTCCTATAAGCTGTGGTACCTCCTCAATCGATTCACACTGGCTCTTCCAACTGCGATATTCTAAAATACCTACTACTTATTAATAATTGGTAATGTTAAATACTTCCAAACCTAACTATTTTTATGACAAGTTATCAATTTAATTCTTTAGCAAAATCTCCTGAAGATCACAATACTCACTCAGTTTGCTAGACAACTCAAACAAGAAGCCACTTTTTACTCACATATTTGTTTTAAAAACAAAAACGTTCGCTAGATTATTGTGCGCTCACCTCTATTCCTCTCCCTCAACGCCTCGATCTCCGCATGGAGGCCACTCAGCATCAGCCGGTGCTGTTCCTGCAGGAACCGCACGCTGTGCTCCAGGTGCGCCACCCTCGCCGTGGCATCGCTCCCGCCGATGAGGAACCCACCTGTGGTGGCGTCGGGCGATGCTTTCTTCACCTGGAACGTTTGATGGTTTGGATGTATCTGTTGATTTCAATACAGTTTATTGTAAATTTTAAATATCATGAACGGGTAGAGTTTTTAAACTGAGATTGTAAGGTTATAATAGATGAGCGATTTATTGAACTAGGTATATAATTTGTCTCCACGACGTATAGCGCAGGGGCGAAATAAGTATTAATAGAAGAATGCTTAATGGAACTGACATATTTTTAGGATTTGCGACTCCAATCGTAGTTTTGGACTACCTGCAGCACTTAAACTAGTAAACCGTTCATACCGACTGTAATGTCACCTATATTTTGTACGTTTATACTCAGTCATCGTTCCCACCAACCTTCGCCGGTTTTTTTCCTCTTCCGTGGTTTATACTGAATACTTTTAGAGTTGCCGTGATAGTAGACAACATATGACTACGATCAGCTACTGATGTAAAATATTCATTTGAACATCTTTCCTAAGAAGTGACTTTATGAAATCTTTTATTCCGATATCTTCGAAACAAAACATCGGTCATAGTCGTTACACGAGGAAAATACGTGTACGACGTCATGGCGTGTAGCTAGTATCGTATATATTTAACTACAATTTAAGAATTGTATGTACGAAGTTGTCTCATTGCATACTAACTACGACAGATAGATAGATATCTATCTATACTCGGTAAATGTTACTTATATTTAGGGAAACCGTGACGAGGTCAAGCTTCAATGGTAACCGCAATATGAAGTCAAGTTGCCGGTAGCTAAGATAAATTAAATATAAGCCTACAACGATTTCTGAGTAGTTTTAATGAAGTAAACAAAAGTTAAATTCATTTGGAAAACCTTTGATTGAAATTGCAAAATGACTGTCAATAATCTGGAAGACCTTTATGTACCTACATTATGTACTAATAATTTATTGTACATGTTCGAAGTAAATGCAGTTGACGAGCTAGCACTTGTAAAACAAGCAAGATTGAAATGCTAATATACCATTGCGTAAAATTCAGTAGGTACGTATTATTGAGCAAACTCTGACTCACTTAGAACTATCCTTTGTTCTCCTGAAGCGAACGGATGATACCTGCCTTTGTTAAGGAATAAATTATTCCTGTCTAACTTCCTAGATTGTAGATTAATCCTTTGTTTCGTCAAATATCGATCATGAGTCAAGGATGTGGAAAATCCCACTGAAACCCACAATTTTCTTTTCGTGTCAATGGCCGATTGTGTTGAACTGTGATGCCAATTCTATGAATCGATGTTGTTTACTATGCTTACGATTATTTATTTACGTTGCACTTCGATTTCTTATGAGTAAAACGTTCCTTTTGGTGCAAACAATTCACGTTTATATTTTCCTACATATTATTTTTGTTAATTATGTTAACATAGTAAAACAGATTTACACTAACATAATATTTAAGTACCTACTTGTTTAATAGGAAATAACAAGAAAAACTGAAGAAAACTATCGCATAATAATGTTTATCAAAACGAAGGTAATGCATTTTAATGCGCAATATTAAGCATAATATAAAGGCTTTAAACATATTATGTAGGTAGGTACTTAATTTTTTTTATAAAATATAAATTCAACTATTATCAGAAATGAGATCAACAACCCAAACCCCTTTTATTCGCTCCAGCGGAGTTTAAGTACCTACTGATTTTGTAAGCATATTCAAGAAAATTAAGAAAGATGTCCTTACTTGTAACTTGGCGAAGGGTGCCGCTGGTACGAGGACTTTGGAAGCCATCGCCGAGGCAGTTCACCGCGAGAGCCGTCAGGAGTGGTAAGCGCAACCTCCTTTGTTAACTACCTCGGAGCACGGACGCGCTCGCAATGGAAGATATCCGACATTTGTGCACGGCAAAATAAACGACGACCTTGCCCACTACGCGTAATAATTAAAAATAAAATCCACGATAGGCACACAAATAAACAGTCCGCGTTTCTCTTCAATAGCGTTATTTTGAGGTAGACGTTTCCTTACTTAACCGTGGGTCTTCGAACTCCACGACCGATATAACCTTGAACTAGTGACCGGAATTGACTTTCGACGAGGGTTCTGATTATCCTGAGGTTGTGCGGTGTTGGATGGTGTTTTTGAAGGGTTTTCTCGTGTTAGGCGGACAGTGAGCCGGAGCCGACGGTGGGCAGGCAGGTGCAGGGGCGAGGGAGCGGCGCGGAGGGTGCAGCGTATCGATCGCGCCGCCGCACACAGGTCTCGCGTATCGCTGACTCACGGGATTCTGTCACTACGAGCCATGGCGCAGTGCCAACAGCGCTGATGGCTTTACGGCATGTCATCGGGATAATAGCTTAATTTTCGACAGCCGACACCAATATTCAGGAAATTTGGTACTCTACCGAAATATAAGCATCGATATAACTTCTAATAAATAACACCAATGAAAGATATTTGAATAACTTTACTTAATACTCAAGTACTAACGTTCTTTGCTCGTTCTAAAATTTTTGTGACCTAGTTAGAGCGCACAGCCTTTCGTTATATTCGTTTCAATTTAATAACATGAAACACTTCAAAGTGTAGGTATACGTAGATACGTAATTACTTACGTATGTACTCAATTTAACATTTTCGCATTTCAAACTGTGAAGACGTTATTCAGCATTTAAAAGTAGCGTAAGTTGAAATGATAAAGGCCTCCTGCCTTAACACACCCCTCAAACCAGAACACGTTAGGTATGGTGCTTTCATAGTCAAACCTCGATTAATCATACGCTCTACCGTAGAATATTTATGAAGTAGTTGCTCAAAGTTTTCGCAAACAAAACTTCGTGTTAAAGGTAGCTAAAAATAAAAATAAGTGCATTAGTGTATTAAAAAGCATGACACATGGGTAATTATACCTACCGGCATGCAATTAGGTATGTAGTCGGTATGAGGGTAGTTCTAGAAAGTTTATTTACGACCACTGAAGTTACAGATATTAATCAAAATGAAAGTAGGACAGAGCGTTTTATTTGTCATGTGTGCATTTCATGATAAAACCATGAATACATTGACTGGAACTATTTGTCACGATATGTTATAAATACCTACATAGGTATGCTGGCTAATTGCTCAAAAACTGTCAAATCAAGCATCACATAATGCACTGATTTCAAACAGGCACAGTGGCCTCTCTTGGGTCACTTACTTCCTTTGAAATTTGTGATTGCAATTATTATCTCTTGGGCTACTTGATATCATAGCCAGGGGTTTGTTTTTAGAAATTTGACATCAACATCACTTTCTCACCCCAAAACAAAGTTGTCAAGATTTTCTAAGTTTATGTTTTTATCACCACCGTCACACATACTTCTGCCTAATAACAGCAGTGTTAAAACTGTAAGGAAGATATACTTTTCCGAGCCGTTCCAGCTTAATCCTCAGGGGTAGCGGCGCATCCGTGGCCGACCTCAAGTAGGAATAGGTAATTTTATCTGGGTTTGATTACAGATGTCCATGAGCGGTATGAGCCTCTTGCCATCAGGTGGACTGGATGCTCGTCTGCTACTTCTATATTATAAAAAAAATGTACTTGTATCATTTAAACACAAAATACTTACGTCCCTTATTTCATCTTCAGTTTTATTAGTAATTGTTAATATCGCAGTTCGGCTCCATTGTGGGAAATGCCGAGAAGTATTTGTCGGTAGAGACGGCGCCCCCATGCCGGGCAACGTCCGAGTGCTGTACAACATCGCGTCGATCGTTTACTAGATAATAAAATCGAATTTAATTGTCAATGTACAGTAAATACGATCATGTCAAAGAACGTGCACGTGTTCGTAGCGAACGGATCGTAAAAATAAACTACGTGTTAATAATTATAACGCTTGAAACGTATTCCGTAAATATTAAAAATTATGAAAATTTTACTTACGATTTTTTCAAAGGAAATAATGTAAATAAATCGTATATCTTCACAGTATACCATAATATGTACTTTTTTGGATACTTTATTTGGTACTTTTAGTAGTTAGCTGACGGTTTCATAAACATTAGCGTTGCCTAGCAACGTTCGTTTGGATACTATTATAGGACTATAATGTTAGTTAATAATAAAAAACATTAATTTACTAATTAATATGCAGTTATACATAATTATATCCAGAAAAGTCCTAAGGTTCATTCATCAATTTTACTGCTTTGTTTAACGTAACGAAACTTTTGAAAGCCTTAGGAAAGTTATAGGTTGAATCTTAGAAATAGCAGACCAGTGAATCCGAGCTTACAACGGAAATAGGTCCAAAACTCCAAACAGACGTCAATGTCATAATTTTTGTTGTTTGTGTTTTTCTTTCAAGTTATTTGTTGATCAAAGATTTATAAACATCGCTTATTATTGCTTTTACAAATTTTATAACAATTTAATTTTCGAAAAATATACATATTATCCTAGGACTTCACAAACATCTATGGAAATAAATATTTGACTTATTCTATAATTTTAAATTTCGAATTGAATGCAAATTCGAAAATGGATATCAGGGCTTGCATGAGAGGATTTTCTTACATGCCAAAAAATACAATGGAAGTTATTGATTTGAAGGTAATAGGTATTTAGTTTTATATATTACTGTACCCTAAATTGAAAGTTTCGCATTGATTATATTTGGTCTGTATGAATTTCCGTAAGTGGTAACCATTCGACGTGCTGCTGGAGAATTATTGTCACTTCCTTGGAGCGATATTTGAAGGGTAACTGTGTTAGAGTCCGCGTCAAACTTCTAGTCCGCTCTGAATGTAGAAACGAGTCGCATCGCAACAACAAATTGTAGATATTAGCGAGACGAAGATAGCGCGGGAAAGATAGTACTAGATGCGGGAAAGATAGGCTCATCCACACCATTCCTTTTAATAATATTCTTATATTTTTAATTTAAAATATCCTCGCTTCTTTTGAACCTATTTTTTTACACTTAGAGCGTTTTCAGATTATCCGATCCGATATCGGTGTCGGACGACGATAGCCGACATCCGATAGCCGACACCATGTGCTATTTTCACATATTTCCGACAAAATCGTTCCGATACGGCCATTTGCTCGATAGCTTAGTGCGGACAGGTCATCATGGCAGACTATAATAGAAAACTTTATTTGCTGTATCTCTTATATTTGAGACGCAAAAAAAGATCTGTTCACAGACAGTATTGAATACATCCTATTGTGGAAGCTAGATATTCAGAGGGAGCATTTTACACTCTTTTTAGCAAGCTACAACACGCACCTAGAAAGTTTTTTAATTACTTTCGTATGAGTGAATCCACATTCAATTATTTGCTAATTCATCTCACAAACAGTATCAAGAAACAAGACACACATTTTCGAATGGCTGTGGGGCCTAAAGAAATGCTGGCTGTGACAATACACGTAGAGCACACATACAAACATTATCGCCCGACGGCTCACGGGCGTCCGATGGTGTCGCCAGCATATCGCTGTCGGCTCCGATATCCGATATCGGAACGGACAATGTGAAAGGCAGGTACATGTTTCATACATTTTAATTACCCCGATATCGTATCGGCGTCCGATACCGATATCGGATCGGATAATGTGAAAACGCTCTTACCATTGAAAAAAACCTTACAGTACAACAAAGGTAATATAAAATAACTAATTACCTAATTCCAGTATGTGGAGAAGGATGCATTAGAACAAACGTGGAGGACAAGTCGACGCGAGCGGCTGAAACAACAGGAGCAGAAGATATGGGATGAGTTTGTTCAGGAGCGGGATGTTGTTAGCAGTGTTTGTGAAGGTTAGGGTTCATATACTTAGTTAGAAGCTAGAATTGTGAAACATTTGAAAATTTTGTTTATTGTTACTGTTTTAATGAATAAAAATATATGACATCATCACCTCAACAATCACCTGAGGGTTCAAAAAAAGGTTACTTGAACTCTTCTCAATGTGAGAGGAAAACTGTGACTAGCAAAAACACAATGGGTTGATAACAATGTATAGCTTAGTAGGTAAACTAATAGTTCGAATGTGATCTCTCCCTTCCTTTTTGTTACCTTTTATTTTTTTCATAGATGATCCATACCAGTTCCTACACCAATTACCAGAGGACTGTATAAAGGAACTTCTAGAAGTAGAATTGGGAAAGATGAAGAAGGAGCAAATTATAGAAGAAATACAGGTAAATAATGTTATAACTTCTTTTTAAAACACTACAATCGTCATGAAAAATGAAAATGGAAAAATGAGTTATTGATTCACAATTATGTTACAAAGCGTTGCCAGAGCCCCTGTACTGAGTACAACCTGTATTACTGGGTACCCTGCTTAAACCTCCTTGAACACAAGTGAATCAACTAAGTAATAATATAATATGTAGAAAGAGCAATAACAAAGTTGGGTGAAGCGAGTGTGTTTTTGTGATATTTGAATGTGTGTATGTGTGTAATGCAATTAGGAATTTCACTGTGAGAATAAGTCTTTACATCCTTTTAGTACAAATTACTAATTAATATTGTCAGGAACAGGAAGAACAGCCGGAAGAAACTCCTATAGTGGATTTTGACAACCAGCATGTGGTGACAGTTGTTGAGGAGGACAAAGACGACATATTCCACATATTTGATGATGAGAAGGATGAGGATGTATCTGGTTAGAACCAAGGTCATGTTATGCACCTTATGTTAGCAAGGTAATGTGCACTGTTTTAGTCTTTAGTTTAGCTGGAAGCTTGAATCCTGATGCATTGAATAATTCACTTATAGCCTCCATCAATGATATTAAAATAAAAGTTGAACATTTTACAAAGTGGGAAATAAATGTTATGGTAATATACTTGATGGATTGTACTTGTTTTAATTTGGGCACACTTAATCATAAAAATTATAAGATAGGTTTCTTGAATAAATATTTTTGATCACCTTTAATTTCTCCCCAGTCTACTTACACCATTTGGGCTACTTCATTCAACCTGTTCAGCTTACAAAAATATATTTCACACACATTTCAATATTTATACATCTCAATTAGGGCCTGAGGAAGAAGCCTTGAATGATTCCGCTGGCAGTCCACCATGCACTGTGAGAGAAAGACACTGGGAGAGAGAGAAATTATCACCGTCAAAGTCCCTTAGTCCTGATAAAGCATCCAGTAAGTAATTTTTTAATGATTTGCAGTGTAGTGTACAAACCTATTTCAAATTAATGTAGGTGTTATATACAGTACTTGACATAATACAAACTGTTTGTCTCTTATTTCCTTTTTTGCTTCCAGTTGCTTCATTTTCTTTGCAGTAGAGTGCAGTAGTGTAGGGTGTCTAATGAGATAACTATGAAATTCTGATTTGATGTCAATGACTTATGTTCTAGGTAAATCATCGGAGAATGTGACCAGCATGATTGAGAACAGCATTTATTGCGCCAAAGTAAAAGATTTGAGGATGAAGATCAATATGGAACTTCTTGATATTATGTAAGTAGATAATGAACAATGTATTTTTTTGGAAATATCTAATATGCACAACTTGCTCTACGAGTCCTTAAAAATCAAGGGTGACATTGATGTTCAATGACTTTTTGAATGAATGAATGTCATGACGTTTTGAAGTACCAAAAAATATATCATTCTTTTAAATATTCAGTTCATTTTATATTGTCTTTTTACAGTGCAACTCTTGATAGACAAGATTTGACGAAAATAGAACCAGAAGAGGTGCCGAAGTTGCTTAAAAGATCCTCCGAATTCTGCGCGAGATTCAATCGGATATACTTGTACCAGCTACAAAGACAGGTGGGTTTTTTTACATATTTAAGAGTAATTATTGAAGCAATTTTTAGAATTTTTCACAGACGTCAGTGGTTGTTCTGAGATTGACTTGTTAGAATCATAGAATCAAACAAGTCACACAGTGCAAGCATGCCTTTCAAAAGTTCTGTAATTTCTAGATAAAAGAATTTATAACCATTGTTGTTAACAATAGTCGGTGCTGACATGCCTTTGTTCGGATTTGCTCTGTTTATTATGATAATAAATGTGTGTTATGCAGATCCACGACGTGCAGCGCAACAACGCGGCGGCGCTGCCGCTGGCGCGCCACACCGCGCGCCAGGCGCAGCTGCTGCGCGCCGCCTCGCTGCACCACAACCTGCTGCAGGCCGCGCAGGTACCCACTGCATGTAGAAACATTTATGACACATCATTAGGTATGATGTGTTTCAATTCTTATTTGTCATGATGGTTGTACATTTATGTTGCAATATGCATATTGTTAGGAATATCGTCAGGAAAAATATTTAAGAACCAACTTTTTATAAGCCAAGAACCTTAACTTTCCAAAATAAGTTAACAGAAAAAAATTAAACGCAAATGAGCAACAAAACTGGCAGAGTAACGTTCCTTACAAAGATCGGAAAAATAACTACTCAGTAGACGATCTACAGTGCCCTTTTATACGCCCACCTTTAGTTTATGCCCTCATCTGTCAATCAGAGTTTCTTACTCTTACCATCATTTCTAACAATATTATATTTGTATTCGTTTGTATTACTCAAATATTTAATACACCAATTTCACAAGTATCGTATATTAATCGTTTGCAGATCTTCCACAAGTCGATAGCGCAGACGGCGTGCGTGCGCGAGTGCGGCGGGTCGCTGCGCGCGCTGCTGGGCGCCGCCGCCGCCGCCGGCGCCGCCTGCCGCGCCGCCGCGCCCGCCGCGCCGCCCGCCGCCGCCGCGCTCTACACCGACGTGAGCCCGCCGTAGCTCCCCAGGATGGCGCGCACGTTTTTTTTTCACCTCCGTAAAAATACGGATTTATGCGCGAACAGGAGATGACGCCCACCGCACTGAAACTCTTTCAACGTTATTCAACGTTACATGTCTTAGTCTTGAGATTCGATGCCAACTTGTCTATGAAGCTATATCATACTCAGTGAGATGTTATCGACTCACGATGTGACATCGCTATGAATTTGAATAGACGATTGACGTCGAACAGGGTTAGTCCGCTTCCGCCTGTAACCCCACCTAGAGAAGCCAGCATTACACGTCATTATGGCATTAATGCTGACTGCTATTTTATTATAACATAAAAGTTATAAACGTTTACAATATGCATCTCAGTATTGTTTTGAACTATTCTTTTTTTCTTTTTAGGATATCCAAAACAGTTGCGATAAATTGGAGGAAGCCTTGAACGAATACACAGAAAAGTTATCCGAATATCTGGACAATCTTGGCCAAATAGTAAGTACATTAATAAATTATATTTTCTTATTATTCCAATTATTTTTTGCAAAAAATTTTTTGAACGACAAATACTTAGCACCACCTTAAAAGGAGTTTCGGTGTAGAAGAAAAATTCCATGACACACATTTACAAAAAAGTTTAATATGCAATGTCAATGTATGTTTATTACGTATGAGGTTAGACAAGCGTTACTCATATTTATGATAAATTTACTGTTACAGGGCAAATCAAGAAAAGGCAGATACAAGGGCAAGAGGAGATCATTGAAATCGTGGTCCAAATCTGGGACTAAATCAGGTAAATATAAATATGTAGATAGATTTTATTCCTATGTTTAATTGTTGATTATAAAGTACATATTATCATTTTGCATGCGTAGATATTTTCATCAGTCTTTTTTACTATAAGTGTACTGTGTGTGCAGGTACGGACACGGACGGGCGGCTGTCGATGTACTCCCTGGACACGTTGCGTCTCAACCTCAACTCCAAATCCTCCATATCGAAGGATCATTCCAGGTGAGTTTATTAACTTATTTTATACTAGTTTTGGCCCGCGGCTTCGCCCGCGTTAATAAATATAACATACTAACATACATAAAACTGAAAATTCGTACCTTTAACTTTCCTAAAGATCATCACTTGATTAAATGTATAGTTTACGATTCCTTACTAATATCGATTTAATAATCGATGTTTTGGGTCCAAAAGATCGATTCTCCGATTAATCGATCTTAGATCGCCATCCCTAGTTCCCGTGGGATTTCCGGGATAAAAACTATCTTATGTCCTTTCTCGGGTCTCAGACTATATTTGTATAAAATTTCATTAAAATCGGTTTAGTGGTTTAGGCGTGAAGAAGAGACAACCAGACAGACAGACAGACAGACAGAGTTACTTTCGGATTTATAATATTAGTAAGGATAATTCATGCAAATAATTTCTAAACACTCATTTGAATGATTTTTTGAATTCAATTTTAGTGGAACGTCCAAAGTTCGTGGTGGGATAACTAGTAGACGTAATAAGAAAACGGACAAGGACGAATCGCCTAAAAGTCCAAAGAAATCGCCTAGGTGAGGTCCAATACTTTCATATGCTTTTTAAATTGTCATATCCAAAGTATAAAAGCGTGACCTTATTCTTATTTGTATATCACTTATAAGAGGACTTATTACCTATGTATGCTGCGTTTCAACCAAATAGACTGTATTGACTATCCAATTTAGTATTAAATCCAATGTTAATATGTTATGAGTGTACATAAAGTATCGTGTCGTGTGCAGGGGCCGGCGGCCGCTGATGCGCGACCCGGCGGCGGGGCGGCCGCGCCGCGCGCGCGCGCACGACCTCGACGTGCCCACGCTGGTCGAGGCCGTCGCGCCTGTACGTAACTCTACATGCTTTATCTTGTAGCGACATCCCGCTACTCGTCAAGAGGTGGCGCTGCTGAATCCCGTTATCGAAATTTTCTGAAAATCTTGCATATATACAAGCTCCGAACTGAACTGAGCCTGCCGGAGCACGGCCGCTCCCCGGGCACGATCACCTAGCCCGACGGCTAATCTCCCTTTGCCCAAAATCTTATAAAAGTAGAGGCCGTGCCAAACTTTGGAGGCCGCTGCGAATATAGAAACGAGTCGCGTGACAACAGCAAATTGTAAATATTAGCGGACCCCCTCCCAAGGCGTCCGCCCGCTGCGTTAGTGTGCCCTTACGTTGCTAAATATAATTGTGTTTGGCCTGATTCCCTCTCTGACTACACCTGCACCCAAATAATTCAGAGCGAACTAGAAGTTTGGCGCACACTATACTAGATGTGAACTTCACTTGATATTAAGTACTCACTGACGCCCATATCGACTGATGTTATAAATGTGCAAAAATAAGGCTTCAGAGTCTATTCTGAGATTTTTAAAGAGATCTTTAAAGTCTTTTATATCACGGCGTGCGTAAATTGACGTTTTACGCACGCTTCGCGTGCGCAAAACCCCCATTTCCGACCCCGTAATATAAAATTTTATACAACACGCGGACGAAAAATGTTTTTCTGACTCGTGTGATTGCAGTCCTCGCCTGCGGCTCGGCCTGCAAACTCACACTTGTCAGAAAAAAATTTTTCGTCCTCGTATTGTAATGTACTATTTTGTCATATATATTTTGCTTCATAATATCAAGCATATTTTATTACTTTTGTTTTTATTATTTATTTGTATACAAAAAAATAAACTCGAATGTAGCGGCTCAATGGTAATTACACTACTGTCCAGTGGTAATAATATTAATATGATATTTCCAGTGTGCATCCAGCCACATAAGCCGCGAGGACACGCCGCGAGGCAGTAAGGAGGCCACGCCGCGGCACAAGGACCCGAGGAAGACCCACAACCACACACCTCGCAGGAAGGTCTTCAGAAGTCCAAAGAGCGCTAAGAAGTACAACAGCCCCAACAAGTACTCAGAGGATATACCCAAACTCCCCGTGGATAACGAGGTTAAATGTGTCGAGAATGTCGATACTCCAAAGACGGAACACGACATTAAAATTGAAATAAAACCTAAATCTCCGGAGAGGATTATCGAAGAGAGTCCTAGATTACAAAAGTATGAATCTCCTGAGGAATTGAAACGTATCCGGGATGGTCCGAAGAGTCCAACAAAGACTAAATATGAGACTATAAATGTAAAAGTGAATTATCAAGAGAATTTGTTGAAAATGGACAGAGAGCTCTCGTCGCCGAAACACAAGCAGGACGGACATACTGACGGCCGCAAGAGTGATAGAGACAGGAATAAGGTAAGTTGCCGTATTTTACCTACTAATTATATGATTCAATATCTATCTCGTACTATTTGTGACCAGTTGCAAATAGAGTATCTATAATTTCCCTTAAGCTAAAATAGCATATACATAGCTTTTGGCTGTTGCAGTATTAAGCTCTAATTTATTTTATCTGTTTACGTCCCTATACGTAATTAAATCAATACATTTAATAAAATGCATATGAATTGACGATTGTCAAATGAACTTGACAAATGAAACAACATTTAAAAAACAAGTGAATTTATTTGAAAATAAAATCATCGCGGAAGCGTAAAAAATGTAAAAATCTACCTTTCATAACATTATAGAACTTCGTAAAATAATATAAGTATTACAATAATATAATTTGTTATAAAATAACGCCTTAATCGAAGCCCGGTAAGCATTACAATCTTAGCTGTTAATCAATATAACGTTTATCATTAAAACTTATGATTATTTACAACAAAATGTCTTTGTGTCGTTTATCATTTTATGATAAAACTAAACCACTGTTTATTTACGTCCAAGAATACAATAATCATATTATATCATTTGCTTTTTTTCTTAAACAAAAAATGGCATCTTTGAACTATTTGGTGTACATGGCTACTCGAAGTATAATATTAAATGCTTACAGCAATAAAATAATATTCATGCTAATTTTTGATTAAAATATGTAGTTCCCCATTTCAAGTCAAATGCAAAGAACAAGAATAAAAGTAGAAATTAGATAAGTATTTCGTCCGTATTTTGAATTTTGAGTTGTGCGCCGCACCTCACACTGACCTCATAAGAGAGCAAGGTCTAAAATGGACCTTATATCATAAAAAATCAGGCAATCGGTAATCATCAAGCCTCCTAACTTTAAGCTAAATAAATATTAAGAATTGATTTCAAATAATTAAAAATTCCTTATAATTTACATTGTGCGCTTAGCTTAGTTTTAAAAAGTTATAGACTTAATAAAAAGATAGCTAAATATTTGTGCCTTAAATTTATAGAGATATTTTTATTTGTCGTGCTTATTGGGCGGTGTTAATTGCGTGTGACAATAAATACGTGTCGTTGGGTGTACTAGATAGACGTGTGTCTGTATGTGTGTGTGCGCTCGTTTATGCGCATTTGCCGCACACAGGCTTGTTGTCCATCACGGTGAACGTTGGGTCGGTCACTGGTTTTCTGCATTTCTGAAAATAAAAGAAAAAGAAGGTATTTACTTGGTCTTCGCATCAGTGTGACTACACCATCCATTTTTTTAAAACCAAGGATTCTTTTTGCTATTCTTGTTCTTAGTTTCGTACTGGTTCACTCGGGTTAAGGATAAGGACTACAGTATCATTTTTTTTGTTAAATAATAGAGTAAAGTTAGGTACATGTTTTATCGCATCTAAAGCTAGATATATATCAAATTGACATGAATCGTCAACTCGAAGATGGTGTGTTATGTTTAGTGTTACATTTTATTGAATTCCTTTACAATAGTTTTAATCAGGTACTTATATGAGTAGGCCGAACAGTCCGTGGTAGGAATGAGTTTTATTTTAGTATTAGAGCGAGTAATAACTACTTCTAATACACGTCAATTAAATTGACATATTAAATTGACATATTGTTTCATAATTATCCAAATCTTAACATTCATATGTGTAGTGATTATTCATGACGTATGTGTTGTTGTGTGTTGTGTGTGAGTTCGTGTTCGAGTTTGTGTGTATGCTTGCGTGCATGTGTGTGTGTGTACCTTGCAAGTGAAGCAGTCGCGGTGCCACTTGGCGTCGAGCGCGATGATGGCCTTGTCCACGATGGGCGAGCCACAGCCCGCGCAGCGCGCCGCGAACTTGTCCGCGAAACACGACGAGCAGTACGGGCGACCGGCCTACGGAACACAAGTTTTTTATATAATAAACTAACTGACCCGGAAAACGTTGTGTTGCCATCTAAATAAAAAATGTTAAAGGTGAACCCTTATCATTTAGGGGTATGAAAAATAAATATTAGCCGATTCTCAAACCTACTGAATATACATATAAAATTTGGTAAAAATCGGTGAAGCCGTTTCGGAGGAGTACGGTAACTAACATTGTGACACGAGAATTTTATATACAAGATTTAAGTATGCTCATAGATAAATTTGCCTGTCTGGCTGGCTCCTCTTCCTTTTGAATTTAGTCCTATTCATGCTTTAGCTTCAACTGCGTGGGATTTACATGTACAATGTTCATTTATGCTGTCAAAGACTGGCAATATGGGATGATGCAAATCTTGTTATGATTCACCACTGAGCACGAAGCTCTTAACTTTACTTACTTTACTTTACCGACTAAACGAAGAAGGTACAACTTAGTACCGTTCCGGATATTTTCAAACCGTCCATAAACGCTTTAGTAAAACTCAATGTCCGTTATCCAATTATAAGACATAGGACAAACAGCTTAGTGTTATCGGAAGATTCAGAAGCACTCGTAAAACTTGCCCGTACAGCCCGGCCACTATCAAAGTTGTCCAATGTTGTATCTCAGTTACAATTTACAAGGCTATGCTTCAATGTTATGAATTTGAACAAAAAAAACCTGTTCAGAGAAGCCACCGCCAGCGAGTTCCTTCTTGCATCCGCCACACACAAAGTGATGAGCGTGCCACGATACGCCCAAAGCTTGGATCACGCGCTGAAAACAAGCAAATACATACTAAATTAATGGATTTCCAAACATATTAAATTCGCACCAGAACATCTTATAAAGACATCATAAATTTTCAGCTTACTAGTTGTGAGACTTAAGCGCCGAAAGAAAAATTTAAATACATGTCATCTATTCTGCAGGACTCTGAGGCCTGGGTCTTCATGTACAATGGTCAAAAAATAGGTTTATTTCAATAGGACGAAACGGCGCGCGCCGCCACCTCTTATCACGTTACGAAAAGTCCCCAGTGATTTCGGCAGCCGAAAATACACGTTTTTCTTTGGGGACATTACGTCTGTGAACATATTTACTCAGAAATTGCACTAACACCAGACTATTGCATTATTTGTATTTGTAAGTGAACATATTGCTTTCTTAACATTCACTGTCATTGAAAATTGTTAAAAAAGTAAATAGCTTGTCAACTCTAACAAGTTGGCAAAACTTCAGGAAGTATTTTTGCATTCATAGTCGATACCTTGAAGGTGAATGCCCCGTATTATAATAAAACGAAGACAAAAATCTAAATAAAATCTTTTATTTCTGCGTTTGTTTCAAAAATAAAACACTAAGATTGTACTCGTATGCGGATATTATTCGAGTTATTTTTCAAATTTTTAAAGTGCTTGCTTCTTCAGTGCTTTTTAACTGTAGATGTCTTCTTTGCATTTAACGTGGAAATTCCGACCTTCCTTGCTAGGGATTCATAGTTCGAGTTCTAAAACACACTTGTGAATTTACAATTATGTGTGTCATAAAAATAAGTACTTCATTACTTTGACATCTTGTTAATCTCCAAACACATATTCCAAAGAATTCTCCATATAAGAGTCTGCAAATTGAAGTCGACCAATCTGTACATTTCTTGCAAGATGCACTTTGGCCTAAACTTGGATTATTAACTTTGGACTTAACTCTGTTCAGTCGTATATTGACAGACATGTCACCAAAGTGGTAGAGTTGTTATCACAAGGCAAAGTAATATAAGTAATGGGATGTCATTCATTAAAAATGTTGGCACACGCTCAAGAAAACAACCGAAAGAGCACATCGGCTAACACTAACAAATCTTTGTCACGTCGACTACGTTGTATGAAAGATTTTATCTAGAATATCATTTGAGAATTTAAAATGGGACCTGAGGAGTTTTTGAAATTAATATCGAAATTATCCAGCATTGTAAATGTCACCTACTTCTGTCACGCATGTTTTGTTTTGAGTAATTGGCGACACCTCTGCTTAAACATTTATCAGTTGCGTTTCATAGAGCTCTTGAGCTCTAGAGCCTTCTAACTCATCCTCATAGACGACAACAAGGAATGGTCTCCGATTGAACTTACTGTCATATTTGTTGTCTTTCAGACGGTTAACAATTGCCCAATCAGTGGACTGCATAATGTATGCATTTGCACAAAGATGCAGGAGACGTACAGAGAGTATGATGTCTCTTTGATACGCTATTTGATAGATTTTGACATCTGAGGTGTTGGATTCGCCTAAATTGTGTAAGTGTCATAGGCTATATTTTTAACTACTCGGGATTTTTCTTGTTTTTAGATTCTTGACAAAATATAATAGAAAATAAGCAGTCATTTGACTTACTTCACATTTTTCTTTACCTTACTTACTTTGATAAGTATTATATTACCAAACATGATTACTTAAGAATTGTGCTTTTTGTATAAAAACGATTACCTCATGCGTGGGAGGTTTTCAAATTGATACATATTAATTTTATGTTTAGCTTCAAATGTTGTGTGTTATAAAACTGTAGCGCAGAACATAGGACACTTGCAAATCAAATAGAGCCCATTGTTTCTGTAGTAATGACATCATGCGGTTGGTTGTTTGTGAAAAAGTCTCTGCTCATCCTTACAACTGTGTTACGCATCTGGTTAGAATATATAAGTACTGAATTATAATGGAACTTGCCTACATCTGTGCGTATTTTTATTATGCAAATAGTAAGAAGTAGCAAGTTGTTAGATAGCTTACTGGACAGAATTAAAGAAAATAAATGGAAATATCGTCACAACGCAAGTCCCAATAAAGAATCTATAAATTAAAAAGAATTGAAGAAGTGTCATTTTACGAAACCTGATTTTAGGTTTCGACATACATACGAAAGGTATTTGCTACTGAACATTATGCGGACTTTTCACGACTTCGTCAAAATTAACTTAAGTTTTATGATTTTAAAAAGTTTACAAACATATCTTCTTATCTATTATCTTGATATCTTTGGAATAAATTTTCTTTGATATTCATGCTACAAAGAGTGTATGTTATATCCTAAAAAACACATGTATAACGTTTTATTTATGTGCTTGTATCTATGTAGACTTCATAGATAACTATTCTACTAACCAATCGAGTTGTCCAGCCTAAATTTCCTTACATAAACGCGTAGGAGCAATAAAATGACATATGATTCACGGCGAGTTATGGCGATTGTGCGTAAGGTCGGCGGTCGGTGCTGACTCAACCCGCGGCAAGCCTTATACGGACCAAGAAAGTATCGCCGCTCGTCAAAATAGTTTATTGATGTACTGATTGTACTGGGATTCCGAAATATCGTTTCATTCGCTAGCATGTCCAGATAGGTATACCTTCGGAATTCAGATACGAAATTCGGAGTTCTTAACAATTGGATATGTCCATGAGCGGAATTGAGAAAACCATATTAGGTAGACTACATGTCAGGCTATACAAATTGCCAATATACATAATTTCTACGATGAATAATAATATTTTATGTCTAAACTACCACCCTAACTAACTAGCGCTAAGCATAGATAAAGTTAATATGCACTTCACTTACACAATGCGCTTAATCGATAAGCATCTAATGGAATAAAAAGCGTAATAGGAAATAACCAACGTTGCATAGTCGAGAGGCGCTATTTATAAACTCATTATTTATTCATTAGCCCCCATGTCACGTGTCGTGTGAATCACGCTGAACAGAAAACTTATTTGTTTTTCTCCGCCACTCCCGGCAAGGTCACGGTCAAGGATTGTATGTAAGAGACTTAATGTTAGGCGCGGTATGCACTTGCAACAATGAAATCGCTAAGATGTCGTGTGATGTATCGTCGGTCTAGTCTGCACGTCCGTTTACGAAGTTTCAGATCCTTTTGAAAGTTATTGACATATTTATGCGATGAAACAACTGCTTCATTATTTTTTTCGAATAAGTTTTACGTTAAATACTCGCGTGTTCAGAGTAGAGTTTAGCAAAATAACTGTTCCATCGGAGTGGCATTTGTCACTGTAACTAACAAAACCAACAGATTTAAATAATAGCTAACTCTGGCTGTAAAGGAAATATCTTTTTGCACCTTTCTTAAGGTACCCCATGTCATAGCGCTACGAAATTATTCCAGAATATCGTAGCACTTTCGATACATTCACAAACAAAATATCTGGATATACCATCTATCTTTATTATCACACTCCAGTCGGCAATTCTTTTGATGTATGGCTTATCTCATTGTCGATTGCGCTTGTCTAGTTAAGTAATTGTCTAGTTTAGATAAAGGTTTTTATTGCGTTTTTTGGATTCGTAGGTAAATCAATAGTTTTTTATTAACGGTATGAAACGAGTAGGCGAATCAAAGGTCGTTTTAATTGATTTCCTAAAAAAGTTTTATTATAGCTATGTCCAATGAAAGTGCCTATAACTACAGTAAACATTTCAAAATTTATTTAATCTTCCGATATTTTTCCTCATTAATCCATGTTAGAATACGCCTTTCCAAATCAAATAATTGCCATGCAATTAATTAAGCGTTGTATTTGTTTATATAAAGATAATATTTACACCATTAAACATGTACAACTACAAACACTTTTAAATTTGCTACATTATAATGTAATCTTATGAGAGTGTTTTCTGTTGCAAAAAAGTAGAGGTTTTTTGAAATAAGAAACCGTCGGTTGGCCTAATATTGAAGATGATTTTTTCTTGTACAAATATACATTTTTGTTTAATTTTACTACATTAAAACAACATTACACCTGTAATCTGACGCTATATATATAAACACTTATTTGATCTCTACAATCAAATAATTGACCAAAAACCTCGGAACGGCAGAAGCACATTAGATACAATTAAACCGTTACGCGGGGCGTGGGTAGCCGTAAAAGACGTTCAGTTTAGTGTCGTGTGAAGCCGCCAGGAGCGTTGCGTCATGTAATGACAGTGGATTTAGTCATTTTTTCCAACACACAAATTAGTCACGGGTGTGAAGAATGAAAGCGGGTAATATGTGTAATGATGTATGATGTTCTATTTCCGAGTTTCTGAAAAGGAGCGCGAGCAAAAATGCAATGCCTCCGTTAAGGTTAAAGGTATGTATACTTTATTTAATGCAATTAACTGACTACATTTATAAGTTTGTTTCTTAATGCAATTCCACAATAAGGAAATATAACTTGTAAAAAAATCTGTAAACATTAAAATTAATTCAAAAAATATATATTTAAATGTTTTCAAAAGTATAATAATAGGTAACAGTGTATTTTTATATAGTGACATTTTACTTACGCGTTGATTATTCGATGAGTCACAAAAGCTCGTTTAATTTATTAATAATTACTCATTTATTGTCTGGAAATACCAAACACAGAGTTATATAATAAATAATAATACACCTAAAATGCACCTAAATTTAAACCTAAATTTAATTTTACTTCATATTCATATTCATATTCTATACTAATATAGTTTTATATAGTTATGCAAACTAAATTATTAGTCAGTGAGTAAATACCCAACAATAGAAAGGTTAACTGTGACAGCAAAGTTAATTAATTAATACAGTTACTCGTATAGTCAATACGTCCTCTAGAGATAGTATTTTAATTATGCATCCATTTACAATCCATAAATACGTCAGATCTATTAATTGTTTCCATCGCTAGTCATGCAATTCTCATGGTGTTCATTACTTTAATGGAGTTAGGAGTAGTATCAACATTACATTATGCTAATTGTTTCATTCCATTTTGTAGGATACTTGCAAACCTTTCTCATAAATCCACCTCGTTGAATTATCTACGGGTGTTTACGTAGTAAAAGTAAATTACAGTCAAACAGCGCGATGGCGAACTTCCGCTGAAAAACAGATTAGTGTAACTTCTTATAGGAAAGCATTAGTCTCATGAAATTCGGGTATCCAATGACTTTTTCTAGTAATATAGAGACGTTTATGTATATTATCATGTATAGTGTGCAAAATGCTCCAGGGTTGAAAAAGTTTCAATTTATAATGATATATAATGATGATATTATAAAAGCTTAATATTATAATGATAGAGTGTAGTATATGCTATAGCTACTCACATCGGTGATGGGGTCGCCGCAGCCGTGACAGCGCGGGCTGTGGTGGTTGGTGTAGCAGGGCACGCAGCACACGCCGCCGTCGTGCTGGTGGAACTTGGCGCAGTCGATCGGCTTGCGGCAAGTGTTGCACGTGAAGTGCTCGGGGTGCCACTTCTTGTCGAGCGCTGTCAGGATCTGTGGGTGTAACGGATATTATCAAGATGGTATGTCGCTGGTGACACAGTGAGAGCCTAGTGGAATGAACTTTGTATTTTCTACCTGAGATATAAGATACATTAACGTAAACATTTTTTGATTTGATTTTTATGGTTCTCGTTGGTTTCTTTTTATGTGATTTTTGGGTTTTTACATTTCTAACACCATATGAATCATATTACGAATTTCCTTATTCGTATCCAATAAACGCCATCCAATATTATTAGAATTGTGTGCATTTAATCTACATCAATCATTTGAAATGAATCTGAAGTCATTCATATTATTTTTCAATAAGATAAATAAATAATCAAGGATCTCTATTAAACGCCTCGCTACGCGCCCGAGCGCAACGTCTTCCAAATAAGGTAGCAAAATTTGTCATCGACACTTTCTGTCTTACGCAATGCCGGCTTATCGCTTGTTTTCTGGTGTATAATAAGTTTTGTGAATATCTTTGGTATAGGTAAATTCAAAGCTAATTTCATTATTCTGAAATCACCATGAACATACATTTGGACATCGTCCCAAACGTAAATTGTACCTAAGTGCGGATTGATACATAATGATTATGATTTATTCATAGTAATTTATCTGTGGTAATATATTGCTAAAATTATGGTAAATGGTGTACAGAATATAATAATATTTATGAAGACGTTGTGGTCTGATTCAAACATACATTTACTTTTGATTTAAATAAAAATCTTTAAAATTACACGGTACCACGTGTTCTATAAAAGCTCGGAGATGAATCTTCTAATGATTCAGATTCTAAAAACACGATCGTCCTTGGGTATCGAAGTGTCTGCTTCAATTATACTTGTTTACTAAAACATTGTTATAAATTGTGCACTTGACTCATACGTTATCAAACGCTATCTATAGATGTGTCCAGCGCGTTATTAGCCGTACAATTACTGACAGCTTCGCCGCTAATAAGTTATGCCATTAAATCATTTAAATTAACTGCACTGTTTGCATTAAATGATATGTTTATAAAGTGGCGTTCTCTATCTTAGCATGCGTCCGCACATTTAAGATGTTATCTAGGATTCTATTTTCCTCTGCTCCATTATTTATCGTAATCGATATTTTCTAGTTTTATCAAGGTCCCTTTTGCAACTTTGCGATTTACTTTTTATAGATGACAGAATTTTGCATATTAACGCATTTTGAATTCAAAATGCTAATCAAATATCAAGTTTTATGCAACAATTAGTAAATTTGTCTTTGGTCTTGGAAATAACTTCTTAATGCGTAAGAACAAACAGAAATTTGCTTCAAGTAGTAAGCATGTGCTTAATTCTACAGTATTTGAATTTAAATACGAATTTGACTTTTTATTCATATGGGACAGTTACTATGAACTTTTCTGTATTCAAGATAAATGATATTAGGTTGATAATAAACCACTTATCAATAGATGACGCCAACCATTATTATAGCTTATCGACGATTATCTGCGACCGGGCCGATAAGTTCTATAATGTTGGTTGACCATAAATAGAGTGCCATGAGTTTTTGTTTGCCGATTTTGGACTATTTCGTCATCAATATAATCCACTCATTATTTTTGGGTAAGGATAATCTGTTAACTACAACGCGTCGACTAGTTTGATACGCTTTGAAACGGTGACTTGATTGTAGATATTTCCCCCATTAATGAGGGTAATGTTTTTCTGGCGTATGTCCGTTCTTCAGCGTGTCGCTTAGCCTAAAGGACATGACGTATTTTAACATAAGGTGTGTTAATTAAAGTGTCTACATCGTGGAAGTGACATGGACTACATTACTTCCCTTAACAGTGTATTAATTTTAAGCAGTTGGTTTTTGTTCTTATAATTATTACTAGTTACTCACTCTTCCTTGGATTGGAGAATTGCAGCTGTAGCAGACCACTGGTCCTCCGTCTTTGGTAGACTGTAACAAAGGAACAAATTTCCTCAATATATTATGATTAATGTATTATGATTCAACACCTATTTATCATATTATACTTATTAGAATTATACTAGTAAACACCTATGTAATCCGTCTAATCCATCATGTTGAATATAATCGTCATTAAAAATAGATTAACAGAAGGAGACGGAAATGTTCTAAATATTTATCCTATCAGTTAAGCTGTTAATATGGTCTATTTCTATAAATACATCCGTGTTACTTATATTAGTCTAGTCTACTCTAATAAAGTTATTATATTGTCAATAATTTTCCTGTTATATTTATTGTCTAATGTTATAACATTTTGAGCACCGACTATAGATATTGTATTTAATTTGCTTTTGTTGAAAGAAATTATTTTAATTTTAGTGTAAATCAAAATATTATTTGTACTTGCATCTCCCTGACTGTTCTCAAGTCCTACAACACGTTCTTATTTTTTTGCTATTCTAATGCTTTTAATGCATAATTGGCAATAAGTTGATCTCACACAGGAAAAATACTTCAAGTCTAATTTTACAATTTCAACGCAACGTCTTAAACGTGTTGTGTTTTCCTCTACTAGGTAGATATAGCGAAACATATTTTCCTCGGAACGCTGACAAAGTTACGGACGAAGGCTTCTAGTACGTACCTACCTACAATTAATAAGTGCGTGTCGGTTCCGCCAATGTATCTAATGAACCCACTTTATGGTGTTCAGAGTTCAGATAACGACTACATATCGTTCTATATTGTATGAATGATGTGGTAATCGGACTTTGTTATTATGATTTAGGTAACATTTTATATTTCCATAACCCCGTAAATACCACTGTTATATGATGATACATTTTTAAACAAATGCTTTATTCAACCTACGTAATTGAGCCACGAATAATTAAACTGTATGTACACTTAAAATAGTTCATCGTTTAGTTAAATGCCCGTCATGCTTGCACCGTTTGTGTGGGCGAAGAAATGACACTAACCAATTTAACTTAAAGATAAAAACAATGAGGATAACACTGCGCAAAGCATTAAACAATCCATACACGAACGATCTTGCCACAAACGTGTAAGATGTGGAATGAACCTCCTCCTGAGATATTCCTGGAGCGCTATGACATGGGGCTCTTCAAAAAAGGTGCAAAAAAAACTCTCCTTCAAAGTCGACGAAGCATTGGCGACTCCTCTGGTTTTGCAAATGTTCATAGGCGACGATAACTATTTTCCATTATGTAGCACGTCTGCTTTATCGTTGGCTCAAATATGTAAAAAAAATCCGGAAGCCGGCTATGCGCTAAGTGACTTTTAATTTTATCTTAAAATAGAGAATGTCCAATTTCCTTACAATACAATGCATACCCTTGTTATTATGTTTACGTAATAACATTCAGTTATTTTGTCGTATTCGGTCATCGCTATTTACCTTTTATTGCACTAAGAGCAATTACAATCGAATTACTTAAATTATCGTCCATTAAAGTTTATACGCGAGTACTGTTCGTCCTTTTCCGTATCACTGCAATTGGCCGGTATCAATAACCTTGACTTTGCGAAAATCGTGACCGATAATGCGAATTATTATTACAATCTCCTTTGCCCTTTGATTACATCATCGCTGTTAATATATGACGATTATGTTGTGTTCAAATTAATAAAAATGTTTTGACAAGACCTGCTGTGAATATGGAAGTAAGTGGTAGAATTATACGAGTGTGTCCGGAAAGATGCTACTGCCCTTCCTAATATTTCATGGACAGCAACTGTGTTACTTGTCGGATGGTATCTAATTTGGAGTTTCTTGCGCTGCTTCTTCTTCATAGCGTAACACCTTCCGCAGCGGTGGTAGTTTGTTGACTTTAAAAAAGTATTCTATATGAATCAATTTTGAATAAATTTGACTTGAATTTGAATTTTGAGTTAATTTACAAAAAAAGTTGAATATTTGTAAAAGAGAACCATGAATACATCATGAATATCAAAAATGTAGTTGGCTGTACCCTATAAACCGATATTGATGCTTGCAAGTCCATCATACAGTAAGTAAGCTCAAGTAAAAATATCCTGACTGATGTGCAACCTGTGCAAACGGACATGGCTTGGATCTTATAAATGTCTCTACCACACCAAACCAGAACATAATGGCGCTTAATACCGCTGTTATAAGTCTGGATTAGATTTGGTTCCTCTGGATTTTAAATACAAATGGGTGTTCTCTACTGTCTTTTAAGATTAAGTAATCTAGAGTTTATAACAATTTCTAAAGGATGAGATCATTCCCGTTACAAAGTTTAATAATAAGTAGGTAGGTAGATGCGTGTACCACGCTATTGTTTTTTTATCAATTTAATTTTAATTCTTTTGTTCTAACACTGTAATTTTAATGTTTATGTGCAGACCGCAAGTCAGCCTAGACAATGTTTTGTTATGGATTAGTACCTAATAATAGGAATAATTTATTTGTTTACCTTAACCCTAGAGTAGTCGCGCCTTTCCATGAAACGTGAGTGCTCGCGTGGTGAGCATTTTGCCGCACATGTTTATTTTTGCTAATTTTAGTTAAATAAATCATTTATAATTTTAAAGGAATAGAATAAAACATAGACTTTCATAAATTATCATTTACTAAAGTTTTGTAATTAGTAATTATTTAAAAAAAAAGCTTTAGTATATCTTGGGTACTTTTTTTAACTTTTTGCAATATCTTTACCTTAACACATAAAAAATGAAACTAAATATCAAAATTAAACGTTTTCCTGTATCTTCGATATGTATTTCAGCAAAACAGTCCGGAAAGATACACATACAATGTTCGTTGCACAGTATCTGTCCGCATCTATTGGACCCTTTTTTGGTTCTTCTTTTTTTGTTTTTGATAAACATACTGCGCATATACCTTCTTTACCCGAGGATATATATTTGTGCGTGTTACTTCTTCATATTCTTGTAGTTTTCCGGTGTCACTTACCTAAAAAATATTAGTTAGTAGAAAAAATAAAATATAGAAAATCGCCCATAATTCACAAAAACAATTGAAATATCAATGGTGTTACGATGTTTACATCAAAATAACATTATATACAACTAAAAATAACAATATTTCAACAATACTAAAAGATCAGGCACATTAATTTTACTTACGTGAGTAGTCGCGCAGTTAGCAATTTGCCGCCAAACGCGACACACCAACAATAACCGCATCCTCCTGCGGTCGCCTGCGCCTTAAATTTCTTCTAATTTCTAAAATAAGTAGGTTAGGCACGAGGGGGCAGCTACTAGGAAGCTTGATCTCGACAAATACACCGTATTTATTATAATAGGATTTTTTGACCGCGGACGGCAAAATGCTCATAGCGCGAGCACTCTAGGGTTAATACTAATTGGTGTGTGTGTAACGTTTTGACCACAAATTTGAATAAAGCATGTTGTTTTGGTTAATTACATCGGGATTTTAATTGTATTTAGATAATATCATGACCTAAAAAGTAACCATAAATTTTATTGTGATTACAAATTGATATTATTTAGTTTGTAGGTCTCTATGCCCAATATGTTTAATTGACTTAACAGTTCTTGTTATAAACACATAAGATTTTTATTAAATCGATCCTACTCCTATTCGTCTAACTTACTCGCTCACTAATGTGATAAGTGATAAGCTTAGGGAGTGTTATTACTGTTATTAACAACATTCAGTACAAACAAAATCAGTAATATGATTTTCATGTGCCCAAAATGAGCAAAACTTGAAAAGTAGGCACATATTAAAGGCTGCCTATTTTTTGCAGTGATTATACAGTTTAATACCTAAAATTGCGGTGTTTATGATGCCAAAGTGCACCGATGTCAGTCACATAACATTGTCGGCGACGTATTTGGTGTCCGCTGTGGAACAATGCGATGTTTGCGATACAGGTTTCATGTTACGGTCCATGTCACGAACGTGGGCGGGGGCGGAATTGTCGAACACGCGTGAACTGCACTGGGTAACACGAAGCTTAAATTACAAAGCTTAAAGCAATGTTATTGTTCTGATACAATGATAGTTTTATTTGTTAATATGTTGGTTACTTGTTATTTCCTTCTATTACATTTTTTTTGTTTTAAAACTATGAGTAAGAAATTGTTTGAAACCAATCTGCTTTAGTTTCAGGATAAAAACTATTAAAGTTTTTTATCCTGGAACTAAAGCAGTTTAAAAATTACACCTTTGAAAATTGTAAGTAATATACATGAAAAATAACTCACGCCCGTTATATCATTAAGGGACTCTTAATAAGTAACGGCTACTCACGATAAGCGGTTTAAATTTCTTTATTGCCTATATTTCAACCCAGTTGCGTGGTTCGTGGTCATGGCGAAACTCGTCATAGAGTGTCTCAATTCCGCGTTAATGTTAGTCTTCAATCATATAATCAAGGACTGCAATAAACAAATGCAACCGCGAACGCCTATGACTTGCAGCCGACTGAAGTTGCAATGTAGGGCAAGCGTCTGGCTGCAAGGTCAAGGCGAAGCGACAACCGCATTACTGCCCAGATTTTAGGGCGAGGAATGTATGAGATGGCGATGAAAAGCTACATTTGATTATTCATGACGTTTAGAAGGTTAAACGTCACACAAACGCTAATATATATTTGGGACGGCAGAAGATGTTTAAGTTGAAGAGATATTTGTTTCGTGGAAGAATAACATTTTTCTCACTAATACATTCTTGACAAATATCACTAAAATAAATGCCCCTATGTCGAAAAATATGCCGTTATTTCCGTTGATCGCACACCTGTAATTTGTCCAACCACTATAAGTGCAATATATTCAATATTTATCACCAATACTATCATAGTGAGATATACTTGAAGCTTAGTTAAAAATATTCTAAGTAAAGTCGGTTAATTAGTTTCTAATTATTGTTAATGATCTGATCATGTTAAGCATTAAAAAAACACCCACATCCAGGTCAAGTACTTTTTTTTCCAGGCGCAACTAAATGTTTATCGAATTTGTTCATTCAAAGATAAAGCTAAGATATGTTCTGATTTTATAATTAATATAATGTAGTTCGACGTCTGTTCTGCCTTCCCTACTTTATAAGATAAAAAACTCAATTTGCAAATTATTATTACATCTGAAAGTTCTTACAGCGCGATGTTTGTATTACTTCTTCATTGTCCCTCATTAACTTTGTTTAAATATTTTATATATTTTAAAAGTATTAACAACAACTTCTATTCGACTTTTAATTCCATCGTATTTCTATTCCATTAAGCCTAATTAGTTTAACAAGCGTTGAACAAGATTAATTGTGCATTCTATTATAACAGCTCTATCGGTCTTAACTACTGCGTTTAGTTTCCATTTATAGGAAATATAATGTCATGAAATATAACACAGTGTCGCACACACTTGTCGCATAGAATCGAGTTATAGTAGGAAAGCCGAAAAGTATGCATTGCATTTCGATGCATTGTAGTTAAATGCTAATCAACAAAAAACATCGTACAGTCCTCTTCTTTCATTTTTCCATTCCACCTCCTCTTTTTTGTGATATAAATTATTTTGTTGATTAGCATTTAATATTTATTTTGAGAAATAACCGTTAGCGGTGAGACAAATTATAGATATCTTTTCAGTTTTTTTAATATTTAAGAGTCTTAACATCATTCGCGTCGATTTTTCTGAGTTTATGCAACTGAAGTCTTGTTAATTTTCGTTACAAGCATAGAGCTTTTTCCTATCGGCTCAAGCGATTCTGTATGGATTTGTGTGGTGAGACCTACCTAGATTACGCTGTTACTGTCTTATTAAACCTATAAACTTGTTATATTGCATTTTGTTGTTGTACCTAGTTATTTGAATCGGACGCGTAATTGTAACATTTAGTTTTTAATAACATTGTAATTGCTGCTAGGAATATATTATTTTTCTGTCCTATCAGAAGGTTATATTGTGTTGTTTGTTTACATTTTAAAACTTAATATTAGGTGTATTATGAGTATTTTAGGAACCTATGGATATTCGACGTTATTGATAAATGATGAGTATCGCAAATCAACAATATTTTGTCAATTCAACCGTATTGAAGTTAATTAAGATTACAATATTATTATTATTATTTACTTTCGATGCATTGTATTACCTTGGCCACTTCATTTAGAAAACTACTTACTAATAATCTGTCCTTCAGTTTTCGAAAGTCATCCATCAGATTTAGATTCTAACTTCATCGTTAAATAAATTCATCCGCTAATTGTCGGATCTCTTCCACTTAGCATTGCACGGCTCGATTCGAACAATCGTTGAGCAAACAGTTAATGAGCGACCGCTTAGCGTCCCTAATGTTTGTTTACGACCACTCCGTATGGAAATGTGCATGTTGGTTGTTGCGTCTTCATTATGTCTATTGTAGCGGAAAATAACTGGTGCAAGAGTGCAATTGCCTGTTTGTGAATGTTATCGTGAATACAAATTGTAGTCTTTTAAATAAGGCTTGGAGCTACTACAATATTCACCAACGATATATTTCTTATCATCTATTCTATTTGCTATATTCTTAAGTTGAAGTCATACCAGACTATGTTCTTGAATTCCTTACGCTAAATCAAATAATATAATAATAATCATTAATCATTATTAGCCAAAGTAAAATCTTTACTAAATTCTTTTGTACAATACCTCAACTCTGCTTCCTAAAGTTTCTTCCATAAAGAAGCTTGATATTTAACAATAGGCAATATGCTATATTTCCATTCGAAGTGTTCATTAATGCGTTTAGTAATGAGATAATTCGTATTTAAAGCAAATTACCTCATAGCATTTGTTGGAATGACAAAACATTTGTTGTAAGTAAATTCATGAACTAATTGCGCATTCGACATTTGTTTACATTTTCAAAGTCGGACAAATTGCTTGACACATTCCTCTAACAGCCAGGATTCAAAGTACGCATTGATTAATTACAGTTGAATTACAAAACATCCACGGCCACAAAAATGTTGGCTGCCACTCTCATTTTTCTAGCTATCGGTAAAGGAATTAAAAAAATCATAAAGTACCCTTGGAGATGGTATAACCCTTTTTCGTTCCACTTTGGTAGTACCACGGCCTCCTCCTTTTTCGAAACTCTGGATAGTCATGCTATTTTTGCTATACAAAAGCATGTTACTCGTTTATTTAATAAATTAGAACGGTTAATGCAATCACACTAATTAATAAAATAATAAATTAAACTATTAATCATAAAAATAATGTGTTCGAATTTGATGGGTGATTCATTTAGTCAAGGCGATTTTAGATTATCTTATCAAAAAGTTTTAATAAAATATTTATTTGTTATGTTCCTATTTGATTAAAATGGAAAAGCTATTTAATGTCCTCGTATCATTATTTTTTTTATCGATTTCATTGATAAGTTGTTCATATCATAAATACATATTGACGTGTAATTTTCCTGCGTTATTTTATTTTACATCAGTGTTTGAAATATAATAATATCAAGATATTTTAACCTTTGAATATGTCACAGATTATTCAACAGTTACTTGAGATCACTATCAGATTTGCCAGTTTTCCACACCAATCTACTCAATGCAAGTGTATTTGTAGAAAGACATGCATTTTCTATTAAAGTAATAGATACGAACCTTTGAAGGTATTTAACATTCAATGAAAATTAAAGTGGAATAATCGGTATTATGCAAACTCTTGCTTAATTCTACTTGAGGTTGAAGTAATTGTACATGAGGATTGCGTTTAAGTAGCTGCTTAAAAGCTGGGATTGGAACTAGGCCCTCTTTTGTTTAGCTCATTAAAATCCGACCTCTAACTTCGCGCCCATATAGAATCATCGTTAACCTACTCCCTTTACCGTAGATGCACTATGGTAATCAGTTGTGGATTATATTCAGACTGCGTTTTTTCGATTGGCTTGTGTTCGAAGTTACACTTTTTCAACTGCGTTGAATGAAAAATTGACAACATATTATAACATGTAATTGTGCATTATGTTACCCCTATAAAATATAATTACACTTTTTATAATGTCTTCACTAGGTTTGCAAGCTTCATTTTGTTGATCACAATTTAATTATACAAAATCTCACCTATGAAAAATATTTTTAATACTACCTTCTCGCCTACCTGTCGTAAATTAAAATGTAATCCATCATGTTTTCCGCATTCTGTTGATGATAACAAATAATTTTAGTTATAACACGCTAAAAATTGTAACTTCTAGTGCGCGTATGTTACTCTTCTCTATATATGTTAATTTTCTTTAAACTCGACTACGTCCTTATATACCTATAGGACAGGACTGCTTAAACAGATTTATCCGATTTGGGATGTCAAGAGTATTGTATTCAAACTTTGACCTTCCAGTTCAAGCTCAACGATGCCCCAAAAACTGAAATAGTACGCGCGTGGGCGTCATTGTGTCTTCCGCTTTGTCTTCCCCGCTTTAATTTATTGTGATAACAGCCCTAAATCATACATTAGTAAATACAGGAAACATATTATTATTATGATATTTGTTCTATTAAATTTTCCATAAATCAACAATGTAACAATATAATTCCTTACTAAATTATCTCCTTGTAACTCGTGTCATGGTTAAATGGTTAAAACCTAAAAGAAGAAGAGAAAAATTGCTAAAAGAAGAAAAGAAACGTTTTCATCCAGCTTAAACTTTGTAAGCTCTGTTTCTACTTCTTCTTCTTCTATAAATGTTTATTATTTCTATTTTACAAAATTGTGTTATTATCTGGTTAACGACTTAAGGTGTGGCAGAGATGACACAACAGTTTACTTAACATGGCAAATCAGATCTTTAAAGATTAGTTTTTCGTATATTTGTTAAATAAAGTTTGCATTTCGTTATTGCAATTCTTATCTACCTATTAATCAGTTGCTAACGCAATCCGCTAGAGAAATGTTGTTTATAAATGCTTACGTCATTAAAAACAATAGATTCACGTGCCAGAGTACGTTGCAATCGTTAAACGGAACGGCGGAGGTGGGTATGTTCTCTTTAACATTTTTAGACAGAATTCTGTGTAATATTTTTAGCTCCTCCTTACCGATTATCTACAAACACTCCAGCTGTATTGCCGGCTTTAATTTTGTCCGACACCTGTCCTAAAACTACATGTGTATGACTAACAATAAGTTTTCCCGCGAACCGTGTGAAATTGTGTGTGAGGTGTTTCTGTATTTATAATTGTAATCCAGCCGATGTCCGAACGTCGCGTGGAAATAGATTTTTTATGCGCCTACATATAATAGATTTATCGTTCACTCTTGTGGGTGGTAAGTGTGAAATATAAAGTTTCACTTCACTTTTGCTGACAGTGTTGACTTTATTTAAACCACAGTATCTGGCGCTTACTGATATCAATTTTAGTTATGAATTATAGCTTTCGACTATAAGTTTTCTATTAGACATTTATTGCCTCAAATGTTATAAACATTGAAACCATGGTATTCATTTTCATGTTTTACATGTGTCTTTGGTCGATACAGCGTATCTGTAACTGTTTCATAATCAATTTAGTATGTGTCATCCGCTTTTAAGGTCCTATTCAAGATCTGTGCTGAAGCCGTTAAAATGGATGTTTATTATAGCAATAGGCTGGATTTGATAATGCATTTTATGGGTTAATTTACTCTTTGAAGTAGGATCGAATGTGTTTATACTTATGATGTAACACAAAGAATTTGCGACTCTGTTACAATTGCAAGAGTTTATATTTTTAGATAGTAATTTACACGCATATAAAATTTAACTACTGTAGTCTGCCAGTTGAATTTTCGTATAAACTACTTGGTGTTGAGCTAAGAACGCAGAGTATAGTAACAACATTAAGTTCATCATGTAGAAAATCAAGGATTATAATATGTTAACTGATTAAATTTAAAACTAAATTATTATGAAATACCACTACTTTAGAGACATTGACTTTTTACCTTTGAATACGTCAGATTAGCATTTCAATGCATTAGAAGGTCTGAATTACACAGAATACCTACTGTTACAGATCAAAGTCTGAAGCTTTTATAATAATTTCATCGCTATTAGTAAACTACGTGAAGTTTTTCTAAAAATTCAACTGCATATGAATTACTGGTGATATTAAAATGGATTACGGAATAGTACTTTAACGTTGTGAGGATTATACAAATACGTAAATTCGTCTGAAAAGACAATTCATCATCTTCCATAATACATCGAAATTGGGTTCACGCAGGTAAGATTGGCTTGCAGCCAAGTATACGTTTACGTGATCTACAACGAGACGATCTTTAATAATGTGGTATATGCATTTTATTTTTGTTAACAAGGCTTTTATTTTTTGATCAGATATAACCATTGTAATTATTTAATATTCAACTTGGTATTGAATGTGCTAAGAGAGATTGACGCGACAATATACGTCTGTACTTTGGAATAAAAAAAGATTAAATTACGATTGATAACGAAATATATTACTAGAATCAGCTGAACCTTGAACGTTATGTACTTAGGGAGCTTCAATGACAGTTAACAATGCACGAGATATATCAAGACAATCTTCAAGTTTATATGGTATCAATTAATTATGTATGAGCGTATGATTTGTCTAATTGATGGCAATTGTGTAAGTCATGGTCACATGTCCTCCATTTCATTTCGCACATCATTTGCTGCTACGTAAAATATTCCTTTACTATGACATTACTACGTTTAACGTCTGTCGTTTTATTATTATTATGATCACATTTATTTTTATTTTATTATCCTTCAAATTCAGGAATTGTGCCGGCACGTGAACATAAACAGTTTTGTTAATATCCACTGTTTATTTATGCCATGCTCTATTTCTTAAGATTAGCTATAATATTTGTAAAACTATTCTAAATGTTCGTGTCAACCAACAGTTAGTATGATGCCAATTCTATAGATTTTATATTTTTAGCGATTACACGGTGTGGTAAGAAGTTTTCATTGTTTTTGTTGTTGTTTTTTCATTATTAGAAAATAGAAATTTTCAAAAGCTACTGCAAGATCGTTGTTGAAATTGCGATTGCAACGTTATTTTCGGCGTCCAAACGTGAAATAGCAGAACAGCTAATAAAAGATAAAGATAGAAGTGGGGATATAGACAAAATACTTCACGAATGAATTTGAGCTGAGCTCTGGACACGGCAACGCGGTATTCCAACACTAGGGACCGAAATAACGACTGAATCATTTGCACTAGCACTTTAATTCACTTAGCTACGGTTTTCCTTTTGTTCATAAATATAAATGTGACAAAATAATACTCGTAATACGCTTCGCTAATCCTAAAATAACGTGTATACCTATGTAACATGCGTAACATTAGATTTGAAATGACACTTAAGTATGGTTATACAAATTTGTTTAAATTGATTTACAATAAAATATGCTGGAACTTCTCGTAGGCCTAACTCATAACACGACGTAATCCTGACCTGGAAGTTGTTTTAAAGCAGGGATACTAACGTGACGCGTTCTAACCTACGTCTCAGAGAGCAGCAACGCATTGTTTTGTTGTCTATCAATAACATTTCACTAAGGGTCATTAAATAAGAAGCTTCTACATAAATAGCAATATGAAACATATGCGAAACATCTGCACCATAACATTAGAGCGTCACAACATTACTTAGTGGTTTGCTGTGTCCAATATCATGTAATCGCGACGCTCGTAAACACATATCTATTTATACATGCACACAATCACAACACAACTGTGCACATTATTGTTGTAGCTGCGAAGTGACACGGCTGTTCTATTTCCAGAATTCGTGATTTCTCTCACAAAAATACCCATTGTTTGGTGTTTGTGTCTATTTGCAAACGTTTGGTTTGGTTTTCCTTCAAATCGGACACGTAGGTACGTTGGGAGTGGTTCATTTTATTTCGCATTCAGTATTATACTCTATAAGTCGATTTTGTGGTTATGCCAATAAATTATAAACGATTCAATTCAATAATATTTCTCATTTCCTGATTATGTATGCGTATGTCCTTCCATATTAAAATATGTTGTAACAACATAATATTGCAATTTGACACACTGTGCACACTGTGCAATACACGAGGAGTATTCTGAAGATATGTTCTGGTCGTTTTTAATGCGTTTTCTTACCACTATTTTAGATAAATCCATAATATGAAAGTATATTTCAGGATAACTGTTCTACCACTTAGCTATCCATGAAGGCTAAAATCGGATGCGCCTTGAAAATTCGCTTTACACCCTTCGAGCCATAACACGATCGAAAATAAAATGTTCTATTATAAAAGAAACTTCAAAAAATGTTAATATTCTGTTAATATCAATAGAAACGAAGTTTCTGTTTTATATGTATGTGATTGTATTGTAAGAATGTTATATGTTTCTTTTAAGTTGTATTTGTTACAATTCAAAACTTATTGATGGCTTCCCAAGTTAATCATCAATTCTCGGAACCACAGCACTAGACTACGTGTAAATTTCAATTTTAATTCTTGTAAAATGTTACTCGTGTGTATTTTCCCTTTATAAATTTATTGTAGCTCTTTTTTGCTGAGGCTGTACAAAAGGTGAACGTTCAAATTCAATTCGCGTTTGGCTTGTTTTTGCGATGCAGTTAAACCTCATTTGGAGAATCCTCTTTCGGTAGTAAATGCACTACTGGTTTTGTGATTTAATTACAATCTGATTTCTTCCATCTTTTAGACTGATCATAAAATATATTGAAATACCAAAATGTACAAGTATTTTGTAGAATAATTGTACATTATGTTAAAGCTGCAAATGTAGTATTTATGGATATTTAAGGATACAATTTGTCACATACTTTAAACTTAATAGAAGGTATGTTAGAAATACGCGATCATTTTTTCATGTAAACAAACATTAATGTCCCTTTGTAAAAATGAGCTTTTAAACATATTTGTGGACGCGGTCACACACTTTATTACAATTTTATTACATGTTAAACAAAGTGCCGTTTTATTGTGTGTGTTTATAGGACTACGCTTTTTTTTATTTGTAATTGTATATTTGGCGCATCTTAAAAAAAACAATATAGGTATTTGCAGGTATGTTCCAACAATAATCTATGTTTAGTTAATTCTATATGTTTTTCGTGTAGTCAAATTGTTGTGAATTGGTCAAAAAACTCACAACCGACCAAGAACTTAGTAACTTCCATAAAATTAAGGTGGTAAAACCCTATGTTGCTCAACTCAGGAGGCAACACCGCTCCTACAACTACCGCAACTACCTCCCGGTATCTGCCTTAGACAGCAGTATTAAGTTTCTTGCTGCTGTGTTTGAAATAGTTTGATGATTGACACACTTATGCGCGGAATTGCAATTTAGTCTTCACCTGGACTTAGTTACTTCGTTATTGGTAGTAATTCAGTCCTATCTGGAACTAATTACAGATGTCGATGGGCGGCTACTTACCTTCAAGTGGACTAGAAGCTTAATTGCTACTTCTATCACAGTAATCAAGTAGAAATATTATTTTTTCTCGATACGTGATCTTTTCTACTGTCCATCGCAGTCTATTATTTCATCATTAACCCATTTCAAAGCACTAATCTCCTCTAAGAATAACAAAGGCTTAAACCACAGTACACCGTGACAATGTATTCTGGGTTGAAGATTATTTATCTAAAATAAAAGTATCCTAATTTACTCCGTATAAAATCAGGCAACTGCCAGTGAAAAGAAACAAGTAGTGAAAACCGCGCCAAAATCGCTCCACTCGTTTTGGAGATTAGCCACAACAAGCAAACACACAGACAAACGGATAAAAAAAAATGTTTTTTTTTTTTTGTAAGTACCGTCTAAACTTTAATATACAATCAATCAAAAGCGGATATTTTGATATTATATTACATGCAGACACTTCTATATTATTTGTGTAGATCGCGGTCTAGGGTTGCTATGGGCATTGATACATAAACAGCTAGACCCCTAACTCTATGGGCAAACGGATATCTAAATTCGTAACAATCAATCTCAGTATCCTCTAAGTATCAATCAGGGTCCGTAACAATCGTAGGGCGATAATCGGCAAGAAGTAGTAGCCGGAATCCCATAGCTTACTGAAGAAACTCTTATAAACTTATTTTCTTCAACGAATTTTTCGTATTCCTGTATTATGTGTATTTTGGCCACTTATATACTTTTAACGTTGTAATGAAAACAGCTCATAGAAACAATAAATAGAAGATTATGTAAAGAAAGCTCTATCGTAAATGTAAACTTGGCATCAGATCCGAAAATACACGGAATTTATTAGATAAACGATTGATATGTGCACGATAATAATCTAAGTATACTTTCATAGAACAAAATTCAAAATAGTTACTAAGGATAAAAATATTTTCAGGTGATACAAAAAAAAACTAAAGTCAAAAGTATTGTTTAGTTTTTAAACGCATTATTTCAAAGGCACGCTAAATTTGCTACTACAGATAACACGTAAATACAAATTCCATCAAAACATTAAAGTTGATGAAAATTAAAAATACTCACCATGGTTTACGATGTTTTCGCAACGGGTAAAATAGAAATACACGTGTGCTCTACACGAGGTCGCGAGACGAACTGATGCGATCGCGACATAGTTCGCCGCCTTTTAGTAAGGATGTGTCGCAGGACAAACGACTGAGCGGTATCGATATTGGCATATCGATAATTTCCCTTAAGTCTATAGCAATTTAGAAATCACGATGAAATCGGTTCACCGACAAAACAGGGTCGTCGTGTTACGTTTGTTTGAGGACTTCACTAAAAAAATTTTTTTTTTATTCTGTAGAAAGTATTATACTTTTTTATCCGTACTCGCTGGCTTCCCTGATACCACCGCTGAATAGCGCTCCCAAACCCTGATTTTTCCACCGTCAACTAAATTTATTATTACTTATATCCTTACGTTAATTATCAAAACCAGTTGTATACTAAAACTTCATCAGACAGCGTATTTTCGTACAGACCAGCAGTTCTGGAATAAGAAGTGCACAAACATACATAGCAATTTTTATAGAATATCTGTTGTCAAGAAACTTTTTATAATATTTATAAGGGAATTTTGGATTATCATGAACCGCCCGTGATAGAGTTCGAAAAATCATTTTCATACTTTAATATCTGTCTTTGATTAGTCACGAGATTTGTCATAAAACATATATGTAGACAGATAAGCATATCTCGATACGTTTTAAAAATGGTCTCTTTGTAATCATATCAATATTTAGATACCTAGAGATTAATTTGATGAGTTTACTCGAGCCACATGGATTGAATAGGTATAATATATTTCATACACTGATACAATTATTGCAAATTTTAGTCATATAGGTATAATGGTAATCACCTAATAATAATTACATATTAAAATCAATATAAAAAGAACTATACTAGTAGTAATGTGTAATTGGGTCTTCTAATATAAAGAATGTTATATGTCAAATTTGGATAAATAAAGTTTTCATGTTTGTCGTTAGGATATGTGTATGAATGAGTTAAATAAAATACTAATAAATTCAATCATAAACAATAATGATCAAAATAAAGACGTCACATCACTATTACCGAAGCGAAAATACAGGCGCCTTATCGGTGATGACGTAACGGTTGCATTTACGGGTACTGGAGAATTGCACGGGGCTGGCAGATGACGGCTCACAATGCCCGTGGGATACCCGCGAGGATCGAGCGCCATGTTTACGGACCCCTGGTTTAGTTGCTCACCACACTGTTAGTGCTGTAAATAACGGTAACAAATTAGACTTGCAAGAAATGAAAGATATGAATTTTAAATAACGGACTTAGACGAAACCTTCACGAGGAACGTACATGCCTGAGAAATCTCTTTAATGTTCTAATCGTGTGAAGTTTACCAACTCGCACTAAGCCAGTGGATTTCGCTTACACTATGAACTAAATACTTTCATTCTAAAAGGCGCTTCACGCCCAGCAATGTGACGGTTAAGGGTTGATATTCTAATGTGTATGTTAATTGTTAGTACGGAATGTACGCAAACGAATTATAACTTGATTTCCTATTTTTTTTAAGTTTTGTATGTAGTATAACATTCGTTGGTTCGAATGGATATTTGTACCTGTCTGTCATAGCGATACTTATAAACGTGAAACGTTTCAGCTTAATCGCAGGGGTTATCTCAGCATATGGGAGAGACTCTGGCAGAACTTTTGGAATTCTATTTATGAGGTGGTACCGCTGCTATTAAACTCCTAAGAAAATATACCATCGTCAGAATGTTATGAAGATACCGTAACAATGTTAATATATTCGTATATTGAAACGTCTGTTTATTTCAGGCATCGGAAGTAACTCCGACAAGCTGCGAGGTGAGCAGGTTGCTGCGACAGCTTTGTGGTGGAGATGCTTTGGGGTAAATATACTATTTTATATTGACTAACAATAGGAAATGTTCACAGAAAAATATTTAACAAATGTCCTAATAATCTGTGCGTGTAATCAGTCACAGATGCTCTCGAACATCGAATATGAAAATTAGTGACTGATGCAGTATAGTCTGGTTAGTAAGTAAAATTGGTCATCAAACCGCAAATTGGCATATTTGGTGTGTAACCATATCTTAGTCGTTAGAAGTTATAATTAACATAATCGTCCCATAGAAAATAAGGTTTTTCATGTAATCACAATGTTTGACTTTAATGTAATGTAATGTTGATTTTGCCTAGTGGTGGCTCCAATAAATAAGCTTCACAGGAAGGAAGGACATTTTTGTTCATTCTGATTCTGCTTTGTGCAACATTCATGAAGCTATGCTACATAGCTGGTAACCACACTACTAAATATAAACCTCAATTTATCAATGAAAAACACAAAAGGCGTGCCAATAACCTCTCAATCGGTACAAATCCGTGAAACATATTAAACAATTGTGTATTTAGCGAACGTGTCAAATGTATCGTATAGAGATCTATTAAGTTTCTACATCTCTATCTTATACTAGCATCAGATAAAGACAGCGATACAAAGTAATTGCCAATCGAAGCGCCGCCCACACTGGAACCCTAACCGGTGCGTGAATAATTACGTGGTTGATGGTGCCGATGTGTCTAAATTTGGTGAAGTGGTGATTTTTTGCACAAAAACATGACTGGTCTGGTTAATTTAGGACCCTGCCCACGTGTCATGGGGTCCCTTAAGTATCTTCTGACTCATTCAAGTGGGTTCTCGGAAGTAGTGCAATGTTCGATATCACATGGTATTTAATTTACAAATATTTATCTTATGTAATACGAGTATGAAGCTTGCATTCAGGGTACGTAACGGTTAGTGGTCGCTGTGGTCTAAACCTCTATGATCAATGCAAAATAGATCTATGTTGCTACGTCAGAGGCCCGTGTTCTTAGATCCTAAGCCTCAATAACTTGATAAAACGTATGGACTCGAACAATTATGTTGGCATTGATAGATTTTAATTGTTTATGATTTGTACACTTTATTTATACTGGTGAAATCTCAATAAAAAGAGTTGGTTTATTACATTTTTATAATCATCACGTTCTCCCACACCTGTCTCCCTTACAGCAACACGAATTGAAAGAACTCTAACATTCGCCGGTGATAATGCAGTGTATCAGTGAATCTAGCTATTGTGCTTTGGTTTAAATGGTCTAATAATGCACATACAATTTTGCGAGGCGTATCTTCTTAGGTTTCAGTTAATCCTTCTCATTCAGAAAGTAAATCCGTTAGGGCGACAGTAAATGACTTATGATATTGATGATGCTAGAAAAATCTTACAAGTCACTAAACAATACGAGGAAAAAACAACGATACCTTATCACATATCGTAATCCTTAATCGATTATGTGGAAAATTACTTGAGTCCACAAAACAAAGAGATATGTAATTATTGGTTTATACTTCGAATTGTTTCGTCAGCGATTAGATGTCGGTGATACACCGGCCGAGCAGGTACGAGAAACCTGGCAAGTTGAAGATGTTACATCACATTGACGAAATTGCTGGCCGATTTAATATTAGACAGATTAACGATAAAGTACATTGATTGCTTATTTTATGACCGATTCATTGAAAATGTTCGTTTCATTCAATTAGAATCAGCTCGAAGACTTTTAATATATTTTCGTCTTTTATGTAATTATAATTCAAATGTCTTTTAAAATAAGTAAGAATAATCAATTCTACAAAGTCGTTGGACTTTGTCAAAACTTGGATATATGCAAGCTACTGGATAAACTTGATGTGTTTATGTGCTTTGGAATATACATAAACATCTCATTGCCCCTTGTTGTCTTTGGAAGGTAGTCGTCAAAGCTTGTCAGAGGTTTAAGCATTATGTCAGGGCAGTATGGAAACATCAGGTCATAGATTGATTACTAACCTGAACCATCCTCTAACTATATACACAGAAAGAGTTGCACTAATTGTAGACACAAGTTGTACGTAACTTCCCTCTAAGCACAATATTCTTTAGTATTTCGTGAAGTACTTGCATGAAGTTTGTCTCATAAAAATCAATGAAGCAACCTTTGTCGCCTGCCGTCTACGGTAATCAGAAGATATCAGCTATATTAAGGTTAAGTAAGTAATGTTTGCCGAGAAATTACAGAAATACTTTATCAGCACCGTTCCTATGAAAATTAATGTTTATCTATCCATTTGGATGAATTGTCGAATGTATGCTTTTATTTGAATTTTATCGATTTTATGACAAATTCATGTATTTTATTAAGTAGGTACTCGTAATCGCAGGAATTTGTACCTAGTGTTTCCGGTGATAAAGGGTAATCTAAGTATTGCGTAGGTAGGCAGAATGTTGCCTCCCCTTGTCAGCGAAAGTAAGGAAAGCTTTTCCTCACTCTAATGGAGTGCGGAAAAGCTTACGTAATCAGTGCAAGTAATAGCTACTTACTAAAAAAACACTTTTTTGATTAAAAAATCCTTTGGTGCTACATACATACTAGTATAATACTTGAATCATCCGTAAGCAACTAAAAAGTTACTTTATTTTCTTTTTTTAAGTTGACTGGCGAACGTTATGTCTTTATACCATTTTCTTATTTTCTTTTATATTTTCCCGTAGATATGTCTTAAAATATTAATCAATTATTTTCTTCCTGTCGTACTCTTCGTATACGCACTACTTTGCCCTAGTCTTGGAAACGAATTTCTACTAGGGAAGACCCGAAGCAAGCATAATGTACCTCGCTGTTTCTATGCGAATAGGTGGTCTGTATTGATAAATCATAAGTGTTGGATTAACCCACTCGTACCTAAATCGCACCGATGGCAATTGTTATCGACTATTGTCCAATTATCCACAACCAATCCACAATGAGTTACTCACCTGGGCCCACCATCACGTAACATTACGTTATCGGCCCATAGTAGCTGGTGACCTCTGCGGCCAACGTGCGACCATCCCATTGTTCTCCCATCGCGTCCTGAGGTCACGCGCTCTGAGCTCACTGTTGCATTGCTGTGCTTTTATGGGTTTCGTTGTTTGGGTCATCGTATCTGTGTTAGATTATGCAGTTATTCGATTACTGTGAAATTGAAGTAATAAGTGAGCCCTCAACAGTACAATACAGGTCTGTGGCCCTCAGTCTAATGGTAAGTGGTTACTGCTGCCGTGGACATTTGTAATCAACCCAAATAGGGACAAAATGTTACTTGCGCTTGGCCATATTCAGTGCTACCCTTTAGGACTAAGTTAGAATGTCTCGTGTAACAGCTTCTCCCTTGCATCCTTTAAGTCAGCAAATGACTACGCTACCTGCCAGAATTCTGTATCCAAAAATCCAGTTACTAAAGACACGAGGAAATAAAGTAATAACAAAAGTTTATAATGCAGTACGTATTTGTGATAAAAAAAAATCAGAAAATCGTTACTCTTTAAAAGCTTTCCGGAAAGCTCGCGAATAAGTGTATTTATTGGGTTTGTTCGTGCCGAATGCAACTACAATGTTGACGGTGAGCGTAGGGTTACTACGTGCCATGTACAATATGGGACACATCATGTGCGACGTACTTCCACGTACTACTGCGTAGTGCGTATCGCTGTGTTGAATTACATGAACGTTTACTACGCGTGAGTTTATCTAAAATGGCACTTGTTTCGCGGAAGCTATTATTCGGTAGGTATATGGGAAAGCATTCCGAGAAAATGAATGTTAGAGAAGAAAGATCTTTTCGAAAGAGATTGGAATAATAAGTTTTATGATATGATATGATCAATACAGATAATACAAGTTTTTAATTTTTTATAACTCTTCGTTATTTACTCTGACGGCACCTCTGTCTGTTAACGACAACATCAGACCCTTTTGTGTTATGCTTTGTTATATTAAAACAGAGGCTTAAATAAGACATTTGAACTTCATAGATCTCCTCACAGATCGTCCCCATACGGAACTTATCCATGTGAACTGTATATTTATTTCCTACTAAAATGTTATAAAAAAGAACGACACTGCCATTATAAGACAGTGATAGTTGAAATCGTAAACTCGAATCGTCTCGCACTCATAAATAAATGGTTTTACACTAGCCTGGCCGCCCTACCGGTGCCAGGGGCCCGCCGGCGCCGCGCGAGCTCGGATCCCTTCCGCTATCTGATGCGCCCCGGGGCCAAGGTTACGAGGGTGAACATCGATTCCATACTACTATACTATCTATAAAGATCTTGATATGGGTGTGTACTCATCATTCGCTATTTTTAGGGTTTATGTCGTATTAAATGGAATATCCTATCTATTTACAAAGTTAAGCATTGGAAGCTTAGTTTCGTATTGGCTACTAGCTTGTTTCTCTTCTCACCAATTCATATTGGCAGCGTTGTGGAGTACGGTACGCTTCCCCCAGTTGTGGTGAGAGACCTGTACGCAGATATGGGACTTAAAGAGTTGCAGTGAATACTGAGCTTATTTTACGAAATAACATTAAATAAGTACTAACGCCACTAAACACCAATAAAACCACCACTACTAAAATGAATGATTTTTTTGATATCTTGAGTATATTTTGGATTGATATTATAATAATAGAACATTTTATTTTTGATATTAATTAATTTGCTAAATTGTACAATTGTTAACGTCTTAATGTTTCAAAGTCTGTAATGTAAACAAATAGTTAGTAGGCGGCTATAAGTGTCAATTAGCACTTGTAACTATTATAAATTGTCCTTTTATCATTCCTACTGTCAACTAATTTGGAAATGTAAGTACCGTTCACTAGACTTTTGAGTACCTCTGACTCGGTACTGCAAGAGGCTCTTGTAAGCTTATGTCATCTTTACTTTTGGTTTACTCAAATTTTAATTTAACTCTTACAGAGTATTATTTCGCTTCGTGCTTTTAAATCCTGTTTAGGCATTCATAGGATACATTTCTAAAAACTTTTCTTAATGCTCGTCTAACTCGTTTTTCAAGTTTCTAACGTTTAAAGTGTGTTTGTGCATTTGTTTGTCAATTAATTACTATTAGTTACATTAAATAGTTAACAATAACCTTTGTAGTACCTGCGATCCACAGTCAAACTTACTCTGGAACTTTTCCAGTTAGCATTTCCATGTTTAACCGTAGTACAGTATGAATTGCAGTACTTTTTAAAATATTTCTCCCGACTCTAAAACCATACATCCGGTGAATGTTATGATGTGATTTTGTGATTATGAATAAACATTAAAATGTCTGAAATTTATTATAAACATAGATTTTATCATAGAAAAACTTCACGGGTATTCATAGTATAGAATCAATAATTTATTACTAAAGCGATTACTAAAACAGTATTCTACTTGGTTTTTTTATATTATATTATTATTTGCTTGTAATAAAAACCATTGCAAAATCAGTTGGAACGTGTCTCACACGTCCACGGAAGCAATAACTGAATGTATACCGTATGAAATAGGTAGGGCACTTAACAATGACCTTACAGTAGCACGGTTGCATCAACGCTATCAATGTATAAAACCCATAAAAACAACATCTCAACCGAATATAAACTGGGGTGACATCAACAGGCGAGGACGTCTCAATCTGCGGAATTGGATTGGCTATTACAATTATCTTGGCGCTCGTTGCACTTCTGATTATATTGTTGGTTAACTCAATTGCACGTATCGCACGTGAAAAAGTACGTAATGCCTGAATTAATGTGGGTCGATACTAGAGATGTACGAGGCAGGTCGACTCGAGTCAGTACTCGAGTACTTAGATAAACTCGCGTATTCGAGTACTAATAAGTGATACTCGAGTACCAGTTATACTCGAATACTGACGGTACTCGTACACTGACTCCAGTCTTATGTACCTTATATAGGCAAACGAGTGAATACAGCAGCAATTGTGCAAGTAACAACATATTTAATTTTGTTTAGTTTAGGCAATTTTTTTTTGGTCTTCGTGTTATTGGATTGTGTGTAAAGTACTCGAGTACTTCGTAACTAACTCGGGTACTTTGTGAATACTCTGGACTCGAGTAATTAATCGATTATTTTTTATTTGAGTACTAAAGTACTCGAATACCAAAAATGCCCGACTCTGCATATGATTAGACGATACCCGTTTTATTCGCACGTGGAGCACTTTGTATCGACAGTCGTTTGGTTTGCATTTGGGCCAAATCCATGTAAATACGATGCAAAATATGAATAAAGTACATTTACTGCAGGTCATCGTTTAATAATATATGTATAGTACAGTTAAAATTAAAAAGTAAAATAACACAAATAAACAGAATAACATCAGATTCACATATAAAACGCGACAATTTAATTAAATTATCTGCTGCGGCAAAAGCGTGTCGATTGAACTCTTTTTACATTAGTATTATGAGAAAGAGAAATATTAAATTTATAATTTAATCCTCACTTTGGAACGGACCTTACCTAGCTTTTCCCATAATGCGTTTTAATACAGTCAAGTTTTATATCTACTATGGAATTAAAATCTCAGAGCCTATTCAGTCATAAACAGAATCTCATATTTCCTACTGTTTGTTATATAAATAAAAATACCCATTGGATACCACTTCTCCAATTTTAACACTTGCCAGACCACGTATCACTAACTTTTACGTCATGGGGTGAGTTGATGGGATGTGTCCTCTAACATCATTGCCTAGACGTCGCGTCGGTCCCGGTCTCCCGCTGCATCGCCATAACATTCCCCCTGATATTGGAAAAACACGTTTTACATTCCTATTATAATGTGATATTTTGTTTTATGCAGTGTTTTAGTACACCAAGTGTTGAAAATACAAATAGAAAATAAATAAAATAATATAAAAATATAAATCTGTTCTAGGGGCCGTCGCAGGCGACAAGCGTCCGTGATTTATAATCAATCTATCCAATGTTTTGCGTATCAAAGATCGACATTTGACACTCGACTCTTCATACTATACATTTTCATTTTTCGATCCTTTGTAGGCAAAAGTTGAATAAGTTAATTATCAATAATTTAACAAGCCTAGTTAGAAATACATCTTATAATTCGGTCTATTGCATATGCTTTAAATATAAATATGCTTCAAATATGGAAAATGTGTATTGCGTCACCGATACCATTACATTACACATGGAACCACAAAGGGCGAGTTGACAAATGGCCGCTGTGTGACACTGTCTAGACGACGCACCCTTATAGAATCGCCCTTCTTCTCCCTATACCTTGTAGATTTATATTTTGTATATTGTTTTGTACACTAAATATCGTGTAACGCTTATTGTCTTCTTAGCGTATTTGAAAAAAAATATGAAGAATTATGTTGATGTATTAAATTATCCAAAACTAAATAAATGAAGTAGATTCGCTTCCAGGAATATAATTTTGAAACTATTGATAGAAATGATTATGTTATAATTTCAATTATGATATAATAATAATGTTAGATATGTACTGGAAATGGTATCCAACTTCCTTAACTACTTTACCTCTATAATTGGGTCCACAATTGCTACCAAAATATATTATTACCTATCACATTTTAGCAACACAACATATTTTAGGTTTGTTGCCCAGCCACTTAACATCGAAATAAAAATGTTAGACTTTGATATCTGTATTTTGTTTTTATTTGATCATTTCAAGTGTTTATAAAGCCCAAAGATACAGGGAGTCTTAGTATAAGCTACGAGTGTGTAATATAACACGTTAGCCTCTATATATACTTTAAACATTTGTATTGTAGGGTAGGTTAAACACTGTCGTTTGAATAAGTACATTTTTTTATAATAAAAAGAGTAGTGGACAAGCGTGCAGTCCACTTGATGGTAAGTGGCTACTACCGCCCATGGACATCTGTAATCAACGCCAGATAAGATTACATTCCTATGTGAGGTCGACCGAAGCGTCGCTACCTCGGAGAACAAGCTGGAATGCTTCGGAAAAGTCCGGTTTTCTTTCCGGTTGTGTTCCATCGGAGATTCCGGAGTTCTCCAAGCGTTGAGGACGGCCACCGGGGGGGCTTTTAGTGGGATAAAAAATCCACATAACTCGGTGTCCCTTCCAAGTCGTCGGGTACAATTTGAAGGTTTCCCCCTCGTAAACAAAAAAAAGAAATTGGTGCCGCCGTAGTCGAACCACAGAGCATTCTACCTTAAGGGTAGGTTTAATCTGTCGTTTGGTTATACTTAACATTCGGAAAGTTCACCATCGTGTTCCAACCTCAGCAGCGGTAGGCACGAGCGCGTGTCCGGCACCAAGAACGCCCAGCTGCTGTGCGTCAGCAGCGGCAGTCCGCGCCAGCCGAGCACGCCGCAACTACTACGGGTATGTTTATTTTATAATATAGGTGTAGCAGACAAGCATGCAGTCCACCTGATAGTGCCCACTGCGCCCATGGACATCTGTAATCAATCCCAGATAGGATTACCACGGTCGGCCACAGATGCGCCGCTATCCCTGAGGACTAAGCTGGAACGCCTCGGAAAAGTATGTCTCCTTTACCAAACCCTTCAAGCCAGAACACAGCAGCATTTAACACTACTTTTATTAGGTAGAAATAGGTGTGGCGGTGGTGCCGCCGGTGTTGAACCACAAAGGACCACCACCACCTTCGTGTGGATTGAAGTAACCTTTTTTTAGGGTTGCTGGTTAAATATAATTTATTCGCTTATTTTTCCTAATTTATTTAACTGTATATTTTTTAGTATTTTTTAGGAGATATCAGAGTCCACCAACTATAAATAGATTACGATAATAATTCTTCCGTGCGATCATTTTTGACCAGCTCATGTTTTCCTTTTAAAGTAATAACTAGATTACACGTTATTTAACTAGTAACATTAAAATTAAAAACATAAGTCGTTATTTTATGTAGGTATATTTAGTAGGATATTTACTATTACTTACTGGTACGAGTATAATCTATAGTTACATTTCTTCCACAATCTTTTGTGAAGCAGTTCCAATTCAGTACTTATCGTACACACATCTAAAAACCAATTACAGATCTTAGAAGAAACGATCCAGAAGAAAGCCCCGAAGCCGCTATTCCCAAAGACGAACGTGTCTGTGCGTGGTGCAGAGCGACTGCGGCTCAACTTCAACATCCCGGAGAGCACGGTGCAGAGCCACTTCCAGTACCGGACCAAGTTCGTGCAGCACATGCTCACCAGCTCCATGTACGCGAACAGCGCCGTCGGCAAGCCCTGGGAGATGATTGGCAGGTGAGGCTGTGAACATACTCGGGTTTGTGCTCTTAACAGCTGTGGAGCTGGTGCAGTCTGATTTGCAGAGTAAAAGAGAAAATTCTATAGGCGGTCAAACTTTTTCTTATAGTACTGAAATTCTATGAACGACTTATGAATAAGTACTATTCGGAGTTGGATACAGATGTCCATGGACGGCACTGACCACTTTCTATCTCAGTTGGATTGTACGCTCGTTTGCCACTTATTTGGCTATGATGACTACGATGGATACGTGTTCTAATTGGAAGGGAAATAAAAAATGCTTATATAAGACGTTTTAAGTTAGTCTGTAGAAATATTTGTCGCCGCCCTTAAGAAGTGCTCCAACCCAATGTGGAACTCATTATAACACTGACTATTTACTATCATGTAGACCACGCTTGTCTGTTACTATAAAAAAAAACCTACCAATAGAAAATTCTAGAAACCAGTAACAAACCACTTGAGGATATGAAAAACCCCAGACACATTAAGGATTATCATGATCGACCCACGCCAGCAATATAATGCGCTAGGCCAGATCTCACTTCATCTGCGAAACCGAATGGCCCGTTGTTATCCTCCTCATTAGGCGTTGATTGTTTTATTGCGATGTCTGGCTAGAATACGTAAACTGTACACTTGGCATGTACTGAATATGCACTCGTGATACGGAGGCGTGGGGTAACGGGGCAGTATTTAAGGGCGGCCAAATGATACATTGTGGAAAAAAAAACGAGTTTATTTCATTAGGCATGCCACGAGAGGGAAAAGTAATTGCTTTCTAACTAAATTAAACATTATTAAAACTATAAAATGACTAATGTAATATTTTAAGTAAAGTTTAATTACCTCTTAAAATTATTAAATTGACTAATGTAATAATATTACTTAATTAATTACCATAAAGAGGTATAACTTTTTCATGCCTACTTAGTACACACACTTTTTATAATATAGAAGTAGCAAGCAATGCACCTTATGGTAGGTAGTCGATGACGCCTGAATATCTATAATCAATTCCAGATAGGATTTTTATAGTTCTACCTAAGATCGACCCCATATGCGTTGATACGCCTACCAATACCACATCTTTCAAGCCAGAATACATTAGCGCTTAGCGCCGTTGCCCTTAGGAATATTTGTGAATGCACAAATAATTGTGGTTTATAATTTATTGTGCTTCTATTGTTTATCTCAAAACACGAAGGGAATTTTCCTTTCAAAATGACAGTGTCCAAATTGAAATGTAAACAATAAAATAATTTATGACATATTTATGATATATGAGAAAATATTTGAATGTTTACCTGAAAATAAGGAAATAACAATCCTAGTAATAATAATAATTAAAACTGAAAATGGGCAAATTCCCCCGTGTAAGTTGTTCATTTTCCTGTGGCAGGATTTTCTCTGCCTATGAATATTGTGCTACTTATCATTTTAAAAACTTACATGCATAAAATTGTCATACAACTGCAAAGTCACCACTGGTCTTCATTTTTCTTCTGGAAAATCAGCGTAAAGCTATTCTGTGAGGTGAGATAAAAAATACACGCGATCGAATTTGGTTATAGAAGCAGTAAAGCATTTGTGATATAGTTCCAATCGATTACATTTAAGTCATAAAAATATGAAAGATTGACCCAAAAAAGTTGAAAGACCCACGTCCAACAATAAACATTTTTTTTATAATGTAGGAGTAGCAGACGAAAATGCAGTCCACATTATGCAAATTGGCTACTGCCGCCCATGGTCATCTGTCAACCCCAGATGCTTCGCTACCCCTTAGGACTGAGCTTAAACGCCTCAGATGTCTCCCTTACCACACCCTTCAAACCAGAACACAGCAGCGCTTAACACTGCTGTTATGAGGCAGAAGTAGGTTTGGCTTTGGTGCCACCGCAGTCTAACCACAAAGGGTTCTACCATCTTCAAAACGATATCGGAGTGATATAGCTAACGGTAGAAATATGACAGCGTTTCAGATCAGATCATCGACGAGTTGCTCCTGAGTTGCGCGAGGGAGATGGAGCTGCGGGAGGTGGTGCGGGAGCTGTACCGCTGCGAGACGCAGTAGCGCTGTCACCAGCTGGGGTCACGAGGGTGGTTGCAGTGTCGCTAGTGGCCACGTGGTACAGTTAATCTCGCTACGTGTGTGTGTGTGTTTTTGAGGGGAGTCAAATTTCTTTTTTATTTAATTAAATTTGATTTTAAAAAGTGTATGTGAACTGTATTCCTTAAGTATTTTTTGTTTTATACTTTTACTTAATGATTAAAGATGTGGTCTTAATTTAAACGTGTATAGTGTAGCGCTCTATCCTCTCTATTTACTTTGTCTTATGTGGGTTATAAAAAAATGTGGATATTAAATTTTACTCTATTAATAACTAAAAGCAGTCAACAAACCTTTAAACACGGTTTCATTACTGGAAATAAACATATGTCATTTTAGATATTAACAATAATGTAATGTTGACTTTTTGCAAAAAAAATAAATAAGGTATTAATAAAACATTATTACTAATATACAACATTTAATAAATTACACAAATCACAACACGATCATATATCTAATTTTCATTCGTAGGGTGTGTTGTTAGTTATTTTCAAGTATAGTTCATTTGAATTAACGAACATTTGTTTTGATTTCATTGATATTGTTAAAGAGGGCTAGTACACATTCTTAACACAACATTCACTCAACGCAGTAACAAGTATAAATAAGGCACTTAAAACATAAGACTAGGTTTATACACTCTTATTCAGATATAAACCACTATAGTTCGTCATTCTTCTATATTGTCTCCACAATCCATAACTTGAGCATGTATCTTTGATTAACACTTCCAACTTCTATATGATTCTAGTTGCAGCAACTTCGAGAACATTGTTCAAACTTCATCACCTTTGTTCAAACTCAATCGGAAAGAATTCAAGACCTCCCCGTATCGATCTTTTTGTCTCTTCAAGGTATCGTTTTTCTCTACTTTCGGTAACTTCGCTATACTTTCAGTACTTGAAGTATCCGTCTGGTAAGATTCTTCTGGTGTCGGTGGGTTTGACTTCATAAATCTGGGCTTCAGTAACTGCGGACCGCCCGCTGCGAATATTGTTTCTAATTTAGATTTCAAGTCTTCGCGACTTAAACTAGTTTCCTCTACTTCTTCCTCTGGTTCAGGCTCAGGAGTATTTGTTTCTTCTACAGCTGGTTTCAAACTCTGCGCCTGTTCTGTTCTCGACAGTAATTCTTTTTTAAGGTCCAGAAATATCGAGGGACGACTGCGAATAAGCTCAAAATCTGTGTTCTCGGCAACATTTCCGGTGGACTGTGACCGTTTTCTTAGTTCGTCCGTGTCATGTTCGTTTGACATTTTGTTTTGGAATATGTTTTCGAGTTTGGACATGAAATTCATTTGCTTATCGCTTCCAAACACCATCGTACCATCGTCGTAAGAATTGTTAGAAGCAATACTTTCCCTCGGCTTCATTTCTTCGTCGTCTATGGATTTTGGTCTGGTAGATCTAGCTGAAATTGTATAAGCTTTCTTAAAAGTAGGGCTTTTAAAATAGTTCTCGTCTAGCGGCGGTGGTTTTGGTATATTGATTGTTTCTTGCCTCATATCTTCGGCAGATTCGTTTATTCTGTCTATCGTATCGGAATATCCTGATTCGTCTGTTCGTGAATTCGTATCACTGTCATTAAAAGCAGTCACTTCCTCGTGTTCATTAACTTCTTCATCTTCTCTTAAATCTGCATTGGTTTCAGTTACTTCATCCTCTTCATTGACTTTAGGCAAATCCTCTCTATGTACTTGCGCTATGACATCATATTTAGATAATACTTGATTACCCATAGATGCGTCTGATCCTGCATCTGATAACTCGCTTAGCGACTTCCTGTGAACTTCAGTTTGGTGTATAGTCGATAATACATCATCATCGCTGTGTTCCTTTAGGCTTATTATTTCTCCATATGAATCTTCCTCAGCTTGGAGGACCTGGTCTAGTAAGTCTATGATTTTCGCTTCCTTTTCCTCGTTATCTTCAATATAAGCGTGCTGAACTATTATTTCCTCCGTCACGATCGGTTGTTTTCTTAAATTCTTGTCTTCGACTATAACATTGCTCCGTTCGGGTCGATCATCGTCTACATCGTGATCGCCTCCAGTGTTACTACGGCTTGTAGTACCAGGAGGGGTGGGCGTCTCCACTACAATTTGCACGGGAGGTTTTCCATTCTTGTTAACGTGTGTCGACGCCTTTATGTTTTGTTGTAAGTTGCCCCCATCTTTTCTTTTGTATATGCAAATGCATAGAATATAAATTGGAATTCCTGTAAAGGAAAACGTTAATATTTAAGATTATATTATTATCGTCATCATGATATGAAATCAGTGTTTCATAACAATTAATATCTTACCAATAGCCATCCAAACAGCAACTCGTATCCAAGTTTGTACGTTGATTAAGACCATCAAATGAATGTTGACGTAGATACTCAAGCAAGGTACGATGGGAACTAGAGGTGTCTGAAAATTACAATTGAGAATTTTAAGTGGGTAATTTAATCAGTTACTATATTACATATGCACCGGAAATCGAAAAGATGAATGAATGTATAAATATTTAACATCTTCCTCAACACAAGGGAAATGAATATTAGTATAGCAAAGGGAGATTTCCCGCCGGGCTCATATTCAGGTTGCGTCCGTGTTCAGACGGTTTCAGTTCGGAACTTGTATACGTACAACATGTTAAGAAAACTTATAGGTCGATTCGGAATACTCGTGGCGGCATTTTTCTTGAACAGTAACGGGAAGTCACCATATTAGCACTGTTAAGATTTCTTATAACACGCACGGGAGGAAACGCGCGGGCAAAGGAGGCAGGCAACGTCTAAGGCGCGGGCGGGACGGTGGCGGTGCGAGCCGGAACACTCACGATTGCGACACTGACAGTGTCCTTCATTTGTTTTCGCCGCTCAACGCTCACTGTGCCGCTCGCCGCCCCGCTCGCCGCGCCGCCGTTGGCTGGGGCCAGGCGGTAACGAGCAGCGTGACAAGCGGTGAGTCTACATGGGTGGTACCTTGAAGGCGAGGTCCTCCTTAACCTGCGGCTGCAACGCCATGACGGCGAGCAGCAGCAGCGCGGCCGCGTGCAGCGCCGCCAGCGCCGCGCCCGGCGCCGCCGCCAGCGCGCCCACCAGCGCCGCGCTCACGCACGCCAGCGCTAGAACGAACCGCTGTTATTAACTTGTATAGTGACCGGCATGAGTCGTGAGCACAAGTGACAGCTGCGCAGTAGTTAATGTTTCGGTCTCTTTGGCGGAATGAAGAAGCCATGGGGGCGGGGCGGGGTGCCGAGCTGCACGCGATTGGTTCCTCAGTCAATGCACATCGTCTATTGGAGGCTCGCGTGTCATTCGGCTACTGTACACTTTCGTGCAATTGGCCAATAAATTTGGCCAAAAGTGTACATGCGCGAGCTTACCCCCACTACTGCCCACCTGTGCTCACGACTCGTGCCGGGTATTATACATTTCTTGCAAAAATACTAGAAAAGGGTAGTAGTACATGCCAGTGATGCAAGCAACATGCCATTATTTAGCTGCATACGCTCTTTAACATGTTTTTATTAGCTTGGGTTGCATGGATGTATGTATGTAACGAAATCTTTGATTTCGATTTTTATCCACCTTGAACGGTCCGATTAATTTAAAAATTTTAACAGTTATCAAGAACCGGTGACAATATACGATTTTAATAATTTTATCCCATTCTCCTCATCAGGATCAACAGGATTCAGGATTAACGATTTTCCTTGTGCGGTTTGGGGTGGTTTTTAATTTTTTCAAACTATAATTATCTTACAAATATACCTTACGAAATAAAATAGTAATTTTATTGTTTTTAACCGCACCACATACACAAAAAATATTTTGGACATCCAATAAAACTGGCGCGTCTTAATAACTGAACTAGATATGCTCGCATCTTTGCCTGTTCACAGAAATAAATAAATAACTAAAATGTAACAAACCTCTTTTTACTCTACCAGTTCTGTGACATATAGTACGAAGTAAAGTGGTATAACTCTTGATAATTATAATACAAGCTACTTTTAAAATTTGAAGAAATTATGATAAATAAAAATCTGAAATTACTTTTTTATAACTCACGCTAGCCACGTATCTCTCTCCACAGACACACTGGGGCAGGCCTAGATCGCAATTCAACACTCTACTCTAATGCTAATTACTCTCTAAAATAACATAATGCTTGTAGACGCTACATAACACTTACTAAACAGTAGCAAGCAGACGTGTACGATGAGAGCCGAGGTGGTAGTGGCAGCTCTAAGGCCTAACCCCGCCATTTGTTGCAGCCAGCCCTGACCAGCCACCGAGTAGTCGGACCGGTATCTGTACAGAAAGGAAATAGACAGAAATTAATAAATAATCTAAAACTTAACAACTTTTTAAAGTGGGTGTTAAAAATAATGTTAGGTGATGGGCCAGCGTGGTGATGTAGTGGTAAGTGTAGTCCTCAGAATTGCGCCTGTAGCCCATCTTAGGTAAAACTTCAATGATATTTGGAGTGATCACAAATATCTATGAGTGGAGAGTATGTGGGTAGGTGGGTATTTATCTCTAGCGCATACGTCACTACTGTCATAGGATGCGTACTGACCGTACTGGCACCGGTGAGTCAGTCTGAGTGCAACCGTTGGCTCAAGCGGACGTCGTAGTGCGGTAACAAGCCAAATCAGATATTAGTATAGTCACAGGTGAAAATGGCAACTTACTATCGGGTGAATCGCATAATCTGTGACTTAGTCAGTTTTTTAAACTCGAAATTATAATATAATATGTAATAAATGAACATAACTCACCTTAATATAATAATGCACACGGCCACGATGGTGTAGGACAGTAGTGTGCCGATACACATCATCAGCACCAGGTCATTCAGTTCTACGATGGCCGCGAGGATTGCTGTGAATTGACAATTTCAAGATTAATCTAGGTAAGTATAATTTGATTTAATAAATAATTTGGTCAAAATAGCCGATTTTGCTTGTGTTACATCCACATGCATTACAGATTTTATTATAAAATACAGGTAAATTAAAAAAGTCTGTTTCCGTGGAGGTGATAGTGGTTTGTCGGTTGTATCAATGTAACTATGACCGACCTCGAGTAGAAATCTAATCTTATCCGCTGAAGATGTCTACTGGCGACAATAGCCACTAACCAGAGGGTCAACTGCATTCTGGTTTTATATTTCTATATTTATATAAAATAGTTAGGGTTTTTATAAATGTCCTTAATATATAAGAATAATTTTGACAATACCTATAATAACAGCTGGTATCAGCGTGCCAATGACTGGCGTTTTCCTGCTGTTGAGCCTCGCCAACAAGTGCCATAGGAGCCCATCAGTGGCCATTGAGTACAGCAGGCGAGGCAAGGGGAACATCGCACCGAATAGACTGGAAAATATGGAAAATAATATTATTTTAGGTAAAATAAAAGCCGCGTAATAGCCACCTACCTACCTAGTTGTAATTGACCTAAACTCTGAGAATTACGTTTAAAAGTCTTATGTAAGTATTTCTTAAACACGAACTGCTCAAAGACTTTGGGTTGATGCGGGGATCTAATTGCGTAAAAGATTACCTATAATTTATATACTGTGTAATAACTGCACAGGTAATTATAAGCACGTAGACCATTTATATTATACAAATAAACATATAACTATTAAAAAAAGTAATCCGATGGTGTAGTTACATATCTATTTGATAAACTTATAACTTACTTGTCTTCCTTCATTGTCGATAATTAATTTGAGGTTTATTTCGTAAGGCGTTAACAGTAAGTAAACACCAGATAAGGTTTAAAAACTTAAGCAATACTTTTAGTCTGTACACTGTCTATTTGACGACACCGTGATTATAAATAATTTCATGCAAACATTTCATTGGCCCCGAGCACATTACAAAAACGTGTGACGACCATTGTTTCGCCCCGTTGAACGGACCAAATGCGTCGGTTATTATTTTAATTGCTATTTTGTATTTCTAATTTGCCGTAAGCAGATTTTTAGATACATTTCTTGTGAATTTTTGTTTCAACAATGATTTTAATTAAAGTAGGATTAGAACAAAGTAACGGAAGCACCAGAAATCTATTATTATTGACCTATTAACTCACCTAGCAGATATACCAAACACAGCCCCGATAGATACGATCCATCGCGCCCAGTCCAGCCCCACGTGCGAGAACACAGTGGCCACTGCTGCCACATCGTCCTGTCACAAAGCAATATTATCATATAAATAAGCAATATTCCTTATCTGGTCATAATCTAGAAAATCATTTTATTTTTTGGGCTTATAAGAGGAAAATTATGAATATCGCATACGAATTTAAAGGGCCTGGTTTTAATCTCAATAATGCATCTTTATTCTTTACTTACACCTACTTGTGTAAATTAATTAATTAATTATAGGTATTTATAACTTACTGTAAGTATGCAGAAATATATGGTGGAAGACGATCATGTAACTCCTTACATTTTTCAGTATGTTTATTGTTTACTGAAGAATTTTCCATATTATATCCAACTTACACTTCAATGTCTTTAACTTACGTGTATCAATTTATACTTCGCTAATTATTCTGATCATCACAATTTTAAATGCCTAAGTTGTTTATAATTGTTACCTAACAATTATAAAATCGATTGTTACCTGCAAGTAATACGGCACCATCATAGTGATGACGGTGGCGACGCTGGCGTACGCGAGGAACACGATGCCCAGCGTCGCCACGATCGCCAGCGGCAGCGCGCGCCGCGGGGACCGCACCTGCACAACAACACGCATAACATTAACGAAGTCGGTAAAAGATGGCGCGCGGGTCGTTTTGTGTACAGCTAACCGCTAAATTTTATTTATTTTTAAGTATTTACATATATAAGGTTACATGATTTATTTTTTCATATAACGAAAAAATTACCTACAATGAAAGTCTGTTCTTAAAATGGAAAGTGGTACACGCGTTGATTAAAATCACTAGTTTCACATTAATATATTGCTGATCAAATATACTCGGGCAAATGTAATAATCAATATCAACTGAATTTTAAATACATATCTAATAGTTATGTAAACATCTACACAAAAAACATATCTAATATAGGAGTATTTAATCATAGGTACTAAAACATAAAATTCAGAAAAAGAAAAAAGAAACAACTACGCAGTAATATGAATACATAAACGAAATGACAAAATAATAGACTTCATCCAGAGTCATCCATATGACTCTCATGATGAGAGTCATCTATTGAACTATTTCAATGCCATCATCTAACCTCCTCGCCCGTGGAGCTGATGGTGTCGAAGCCGACGAAGCCGTAGAAGCAGACGGCAGCGCCGCGCAGCATGCCCCACACGCCGAACGGGAAGAACCCGCCCGCGCCGCCGCCCGCCGGCACCTCGCCCTCTGGGATACTCCAGTTGCTGCTGTTCGCTGATCGAATATATGATAAATGTTATATTTACTAAAAATATAGAAAATACAAAAAAAATATTTAGGCTTTAACTTTAATTTATTTTAGTAAACACGCCTATACTATACCCTATACGCCTATATAAAAAATAAAGTTATTTTCGTTTTGTAAGTTTTAAATAAAAATAATAAAAAAAAACAACTTTTACTTTAAATTTCATTTCCACCTATAATAAAAAGTATTATAGATGAGAAAACACAAGGTCGTGTCATAATATAATAATTTAAAACTCAATACATTAAAATTTTAATACATTTCATAATATTTAAAACTTAAAAAAATGTGGTCAAGAATGTGCCCTGAACCATTTATGTGTTCCATCCTTGTCAAGGGGAGTGCTAACCGTCTCTCCTTTCAATAGACACAATCAACTGTCAAGTTACTTTCCTTATATACCGCGTGAGTAAAAAACTTCAATAGCGTGATTTAGGATTTTCTCTTAAATTTTTAAAATTACAAATATTTAATACTTAAGTTCATACAAAAGTAATAAGGGTTATTTTATATTACTAAAATGTAATTTTTTCTTACATTTCTACTCGTTTTGTTGACCTCTATAATAAATTTGAGAAAAAATATGATATTCTGGACGATCAACGCCATCTAGCGTACGAGTTTGAAACTTACATAAGTATGGAACTAAGTAAGCCTTACGTGTAACTAATTTTTAATTGAATATATTTACGTAACGTAAAATATTTGTAAAATCTAGCTGACGTTAACTGGCCACTGCAACCTACAATTATTCCTTATGAAGTTTTATTGAAGGAAAATTTTATCAGAATCACCAAATAGGAAATCTGCCCTAATAAGAACGATCAATAAAATAAAACCACACAACATTAGTAAGCTTATACATAGTACAATTTTTTGTTAGGTTAGGTATTTCACTAATTACTCAATGCTTAACTAAAGTTAGTTGTACTTAAGTATAGTATTATATCGAATACAGATGAACACCTGTGTGTAATAAATACCTATCATACAGATAACATATATGAATAAGTAAGCACCAAGCATAACCTACACATTGCTGGTATTATTATAACAAGGATTTTAAAAACAATTGTACTGAAGTCTTACCTTTGAAAGCTCCGGCGATGATTATAAACAGAATGATGAGCATGTTGATGCCAGCGAAGACGTTGTTCACCATCGACGACTCGCGGACGCCAATAGCCAGCAACACTGGATAAAAGTAATCAATCATAAGTAATTCTGTACTATATAGCAAGTCAATTTTAACTGACTCACTAATAAATAATAATAATGAGCATTTAGATTACGTTTTATTTCGCTCGTTTGTGAGCAATAAATAATTATTAACAATATAACGCTGCGCGTGGCGGAGCACTCACCATACCGGTCTGACGCGCAAAGAGTCCTGGATTCGATCCCCGGCCAGACAGATATCTAAATGATGAACTTAGATTTCTGTTTCTAGTCCTGGGTGTTGTTGTATTTGTCTATGTGTGAGTTCATGGCACCCACGACACAAGTAATCCTAGTGTGGGGCTGTGAGTGTAGAAACATATCGCATAGCCCTGCAGTGTGTACAAATCGTTACTATTTACAAACGTGTAATCAATTATTTTAAACTCATTCAACACAAGTTAACGATTAACTCTATGCGATTAACCTATAGCTTCCTCCAGAACTTACATTGAGGCAACCTGACTCAACCTATACCTATTTGTATACCTCTTTGTACTTGTATATACCTACATACCCAACAGTGGGACATTAAAACATAAAAAATATTTATCAAAGTTACTGACCCTTATCACTTATAAAAATGCTACAGCATAATTCAGCATACCTCCTAAAATGAGAACGATGATAAACGACAGTAAATCGAAGTAAGGCGAGAGCACCGCCGCGCCGATCGGCATGGTCGCCGTAAACCACTCGGACATCGTCTTGTTCACCATCGAGTCCACGTACAAACTGAGGCCCTTCGCTACGCTCGCCGTCCCTGCAAATATCATATTAACTAAGATCATATACAATCTAGACTACGTTAATCCCTGTTTGATATGTTTTGGTGAAATAAGTTTATTTTGTGATCATAATTTTAAACATGTTTTTCATATTAATGATAGGTAGCTATGTAATAAATTACCTAGGTATATTTACAAGGTCACAAATTAGGTCTAACGAAATTTATATGTATCTACAGAATATAGTAAGTACCCTTTTTAATTATTTTAGGATAGCCTATAGAGGTAGCGCAGTCTAGTGCGGCGCACAACATCGAAAACTTTTTTAAATTCAAATAAAGGTACATTTAGCTTTTCGTTTTTCTTTTCTTTTTCGCGTTTTTCTTCTGCGCTAAATCAGGTAATAAGGAACCTAAAACGCATATAAATACGAAAATAACGGTGCCTGTGATTTACTAACTCAACCTCCAGCAATAAGATTAAGCGTTAATCCTGATTACTGACCATCTTAATGAGGTGAATGGGATAAAATTATTAAAACCGTGTATTGTCATTGGTTCTTCATAAGTGTTCAAAATTATAAATTAATCGGACCGTTCAAAGTGGGTAAATTTTTTTAAACATTCCGTTACATACATACAGGTCAAGCTAATAAAAGCGTGGTAATAGCTGTAGCCACATTACGGACACAGGTTATCCACTAATTTAATTATGTAGCTCAACTATAGCTTAGCGATAACGCTAATCTCATTAAATTTCGGCGATTCGATAGGAGATGCGAAAACATAATGATTAATTGTCACAATGTGTTATTCTGATAACAGTAAGCCATTTGATTTTATACACGAGGAAAACATTATGAACATTTCAAATATTTTTCTGCATTGGTATAGGGCCAAGAATATGAATCTATTAGTAATTATGAAAATGGAATTTACAAAATAGTGTACCACCTTTCGAATACAAATTGGGTAGTACGCGTATAATAGTTACATATTGCCTTATGTTGCCAGTAGGTATTCACTATATATTAAACTAGCTGACCCGGCAAACTTTGTACCGCCTCAAAATCTATTTATGAAATATATTTCATATAAAATATAGTTTATGTTACTCGTAGATAATGTGGCTTTCGAATGGTGAAAGAATAGTTTTTGAGCCTATTCATTACAACCAAACAAACAAATAAAGTTTTCCTCTTTATAATATTAGTGAAGATAACCTCACACAGTACACGATAAATGTACCTACCTAAAAGCAAGCAGAACATATACTAGACTTAAACAAAACAATACTTGTGGTGATGTTACAGCAATTTAATTTGAAAAAGTTCTTTATCTAAAAATCTTACCAAACAAGGCTTCAAGTATCATATTCCAGCCGATGATGAAGGCCACGAACTCGCCCACCGTGACGTAGGTGTAGATGTACGCCGATCCAGCCTTCGGGACCCGCGCACCGAACTCCGCGTAACACAGACCTGAAAAGCAGACGCTCAGCTCATAGAAGTCTTTATGACAAAAGGAACCTGAGAAGTTACTGAATTTAACAATGCAATGTAAATGACCAGAGCATGAGAGCATACCATGAATGTCTTCACAGAGTGAGATAAAGTTAGGCCGTAATCCGTCATGGAAGAAAAACATGGAAATGCAAATAGGTAGACATCACCTTTAAAAATATTATGGAGAACTGTACCAATGGATCAAAGAAAAAGCTCTCTTTGATCCATGGCAGATTGTCGCAGTGAAAATATTTCACATGTCATCATGGTATCTGTGACAACTGTAGCCATTTATTTGCATAGGGCGTAGATTGCTACGCTTAAGGCATTGTTCCAATTACGAGTATATACGGATCTCACCTGCAAACAAAGACGCCACCGCAGCTATGAGAAAGGACAGCACTATGGACGGCCCGGCAAGGTGCAGCGCCACTGAACCCACGATCACGTACACTCCCACGCCCAGCGTGCTGCCCACGCCAAGCGCTGTCAGATCCCATACTGATAGACATCTGAAATGTTTACGATATTGTATTTAAGACGGCAAACAGATAGTGCATGTTTAATAATCATGCAGTCCTGATGAAGATGACGATGACAAATGTGAAGAGTGCACTCTGGTTAAATTAAAGTCTAATATTGTAAGTTGATATAAAGAGGTAATATGTTGCATTGGTCACAGATTCGTCGTAAACTGGAAAAACTTATCAGATTTTTTTGTATGCCAAATATTCATCATGGCCTCATTTGGTGTAAAAAGCTTTCATAACTCAAGGAGAGCGAAAAATTAAAAAGCAAGAGTAATACAAATAATATAATAATATATTGAAGGTGGCAGAACCCTTTGTGGTTCGACTCCGGCGGCACCACCGCCACACCTATTTCTACCTAATAACAGCAGTGTTAGGCACTGCTGTGTTCCGGTTTGAAGGGTGTGGTAAGGGAGACAGACTTTTCCGAGGCGTTCCAGCTTAGTCCTCAGGGGTAGCGGCGCATCTGTGGCCGACCTCAGGTAGGAATATCTAATCCTATCTGGGTTCATTACAGATGTCCATGGGCGGCAGTAGCCACTTACCATCAGGTGGACTGCATGCTCGTCTGCTACTCTTATATTATAAAAAAAAAAAAAAAAAAAAAAAAAAAAATATGCAGAAAGTTATATTCTCTATCTGTATTGACATGAGTACCTTCGCAAATTCCCTTGTTCCAGCTGGTCTGGCTCAAAGACCTGCTTCCTGGTCAACGCCTGCCATATCGAACTCGCTCCAGCCATTGATCAGCCCAGAGCCAGCCCACTCCGACTCCACATCTGGACAGCTTAGTCGAAATCCTGAAAACAAGGTACCTATAGTTATTCAGAAGATATTATATTTGTGTGGTCTGAGGAAGCTCCAGGTCCACAAGTTCTATTAACGTAAGTTTAGAACATGACACGTAGACATTTAATATTACATGATAGATTCGCCGCAACATCTCCCTAACGTTTTAACTCAAACGCTATCCTGTATATTTGTGTACATATATTATAATCCGCCGTATAACATAGATATGCATATATCTACAACTCAAGTAGAATCCAGGTCCCGAATTTACCACAAAGCTGGGCCTAAGAGTCTTCCAACAACTAATAGGAGTCTGGAGAATATTCTATCACGATGCGCCAACGTCATCGACCACGGTTAACAACTGCCATCTAATGATAACAATGGTAGCATAAACTTAACGTGTCCTCCCGATCATAGAAGGACATGTATTATGAAGTTTAGTCAATAGCGGTAGCTGCTGACAGGACTTAAAGATGTCTAACTTTGTACATCGTGTACATCGTGTAGCTTTCTCCTCTGGGGAAAAAACATTCCCTTATAACAAAGTGACTACAAGTTACCACTAGGTGTCCTTTAGATTAAAAATGCACAACTAACTTATTCAAATCTTCTTTGTTTTACACATTTTTTTATGATTAATTTAAAGTATACGATAATGTCTATGCAGTAAAATGATAAAACATAGTGGTTATATATTCTTTGTAAACTGATTCGACTTTGGCGTATACCGATTACATTCAGATTTATGCCATAATTGACAGCAATTTGATATATCGTAGAGTTTTACAACATGAATGAAACAGAATAAATATTTTCGCTAAACACATGCGCTTCATGTGATATCAAAATCGATGTGTTTATCCAAATATCCACAGACGTGCATGCGATAATCGGTGACTTATTAGATTAGTTGACAAAAACATGAACTGGCAGTTATTTAAAATACAATTGTTTAGAGTGGAATTAGAGCATGTAGTTCATCTGATAATAAGTGTTCACTGCCTTCCATAAACATATTAACCCCTAATAAAATTGAAGCCTTACACGCTTCCATAGCTATTTGACGACTAAACTTAACGCTTCTTGTGCCTGCGTATATAAGTATTCTCTCTTCCTTAGGGTACCATACCCTTTTTGTCACTGTAGTTCCGGAACTAGAATAGGACTACGGTATCCCCTGCCAGTCGTAAGAGGCGACTAAAAGGTATTGGATTCCCGGTTAGACGTGTAAGTAATTAATTATAGGTAATTTCTAATCTGCAACGGAGTAAAGATCCGAAACAAATATTTGTGTTTGTGTATCTTAACTACCATAAGATAGACTATTTCAGCGTAGAGTTGCACATGATTGTATTTCAAAATATGATTACTAGTGTCTATGAAAACTATTAATATAATATGATATTGTAACTAAATAAAACTGGTTTATTGTTGGAAATAGCGAGCGGAAATCTATCTGATAAGGTTGTTCCAAATGCAGTAGGTACTTATGAGATTATCAAGATGTGACTACAGCTTCAATCGCAGTAACCCTTATCAGCCAGTTAACCTTTTACGCCATTCTTACAAAACTGTTTCAGATACTGCGAATTCCGTGTACTATCGATAAATAAATTATTGATAAACAGGTTTACAATAACTATGTACTTATGATTTGCTTGTGATATTTTTGAAGCAAATGGTACTTGGATATGCAGCACATCTATATTAAAACTATGTTTACATCTTTAGCTGATGTCAAATAGATTAGGTGTTCTATTCATAATTTACCCTAAAAGGATTGGAATTCTAGTTAATGTTGGCCATAGATCTTGCTAACGCGTTGTCGAGGGTAAGTTGGTAGAACCTGTCGGTTCGACCAGATAGGTACCACATTCATCCCACCTATCTCTAGCGTGAAGAAAATCTTCGGTTTCCGAGGAAGGGTGTGGACTGTGGATGCCGGCTGACTTATGAGTCAACCATCTTAATCCTTAAAAGTGACAGCGTTTCTGTGTTGAGCTTCTTTTTTTTACAATATAGCAGTGGTAGACGAGCATGCAGTCCTGATGGTAAGTGGCTACTGATGCCCATGGACATCTGTAATCAACCCCCAGATAGGATTAGATATACCTACCTGAGGTCCGCTACATATGCGCCGCTACCCCTGAGGAATAACCTAGAACGCCTCTGAAAAGTCTGTCTCCCTTACCACACCCTTCAAAACGGAACACAGCAGTGCCCAACACTACTGTTGAAATTAATTAAGTTAATTGTTGAAGTTAATTAGGTAGAAATATGTGTGGCGGTGGTGCCGCCAGAGTCGAACCACAAAGGGTTCACAAAGGTGGTAACCTTCAACCATCTTCTTCTTTATCGAGTCGAGTCCCTGATCTATATAGCGTTGAGAGTTAGTGGTTGGTAGGTACACCGGCAGTAACCACTTACCATCAGATGGGCTGCTTACTAATTGACTACTTCAATGTTATACAAAGTAGCATTTGTTTTTACAACTTATCATCAAGTAGACCGAGAGCAGATGAGATCAGTACTGATTCAACCTATTTCATTCAGTTTAACCTGAAATTGCTCATTACTCTACTGCACATGACATAATTCGTCTCGTAACACGTGTATAATTAGTATGAAGTTAGATAAAAATGTAAAATAATTAGTTCCAAGAATTTGAAGATAGAGTACAACAGATTACGTTAAATGTAGAGCCTATATACTTAGTGAGGCGAAAAGAAAGGCGTGGTAGTGCTCACGTAGCATGGTAGAGTAGGTTCCAGACCTCAACCAGTTGTGGGGACAGGTCCATGCCTTTTAGTGGGACATAAATATCTTACAGTGAAGCGTTCAAAGAAAATTTGGGCCAATTAAACCTACCTACAATAAAAGTGGTTACGACGAAAATGTTTTTTAACCACAGTTTAGTTTTTACAAATTAACTTTACAAACCATAACTCTATAAAATTAAGTAGTGACGCTTGGTAGTAATGTTAGCATGTTAAAATGATTTCCAAATAACGAATCTCTTTAGATAGTTAATTAAGTAATTAGGTGGTGGTATGTATGGTGGTGTATATTTTTAATTTTTGCATCTGCATGCATCCTTTGAGGGAGGGAGGGTGGTACATACTGCATGGTTTAAAATATATACCATCATACATATTTGTAGCGGATTGTTGCGAAGTAGTTTTAATCTTAACTTAATAACGAATCTCTTTACTGAACCTTATCGTGTGCCTGTATGAAATCTGTAATAGGTAGGCGTCTATGTAAAGATTGGCGCATAATCGTTAAACGAATAATATTAGCGTATCTTATCTTACGCAAATGATTATTCAAGAGAGTTTTCCACATACCTTTAATAGCGCCATTTTAACTTAATTGCTCATCTCAGTAATATTGTAATATTCGGTGCCGGGAACCACACACAACGATAGTAAGCGAGAAACTAACGCACAGATAACAGTTTCCTTTGATAAGATAAAAAAATAATCGGAAGATCTTTTCACTTGTTTCAAACTACGTAACCAGCGAGCTATATTCAATATATACAGGTTTTTATGCTACAGAGATAACAATTAGCATGTAATTAATAGGTGGATTCCTACGTGATCTACATTTGATGTCGGTTCCAAAGATTAGTTTTTTTAAAGTATTTTTTGTAAATCATTATTTTAAAAATAAATAGTAATAATTACTAAATAATTAGATACTACTAAGTAATTAGATTATCATAAAGTAAGAATATGTGCTAGGTCTTAACATAAATACTTACTTTTATGAAATATTAACAAAATTTTCTTTAATACAATAAAACCGAATAAAAACGGAGTAAAAAAGTTGCACGCATTCTGCTATTATTAAGGTATGGTATGGTATAAAGTAGTCACTGCTGTCCATAGATATCTGAACCAACCTTAAATAGAGAATTAATTATAACTTTGTTCTCTTATGGGGTTACAGAGTGATCGCTCGGTGCCACCCTAAGACAGTACATCAATTTAATACCGACCTTCCCTTAAACCAAAGCATCGCAGTTTTCCATCGCTATTATAAGACGAAAATAACCGTGACGGTGTTGTATTGGCAATGTAAGTAGGAAAGCACCATCTTCTAACATACAGAAGTTTGTAGAACTTAACATTTTTGTTACAAAATTTACATTACACCTTAAGATACGATGCGTAATGTTTTTTTATTTTTTATTTGTATCTGTATCGTTTGACAAATTATTTAATAATAATTTATAATGTTTGGTACATGCAAGTCAACTCTGTCTTCTATACTAAGCATAGCCTGTATCATAGAAGGCAGGGCTCTTCACAGAAATGTTTCAGTTTATAGAGATTAATGTTATAAACATGGGTAACAGTCATATGATCAGCTACAAAAATAGTTAATTTACAAAAATCAAAAGAAATAAACAGAAAGTGTTATAGATTACCTAGATACACCTAGTCCCTCCATTTTCGCGATTAAAGTGGGGATTGAGACCGTATTATTTAGAAAGGTCAAGGAAAATAGCAACACATTTTAACCTCTCATCCATGGTTCTTACCACAATTTCGGTTAAAGACATGACGGCATCCTCTGTTGATTTCCTGATGCGGGAAACAAATTATTTTTCAGCGATGAAATTAAATGTGTATGTATGCTATTAAATAATGAATAATAGACAAATAAACTAAGCACAGAAGTCGCGATCCGGAAGACTAAGCTGAAATGTTCTAGGTGGCTCTACATTTTCACCAAGTCACTTAACTCAATGGCCAGTTCGACACTGGCTCACAAGACCTATTTTGATCGAATTTAAGAGATTTGTACTTTTGTACCCTTTTTGACCTACTGTGGATAACTGTTTGATAATTTCGTTATTGCGTTGCATTTTAAAACGTTGTAGGTATTGCTTTACATTGATTTATTATTTATCTAATTGAAATTCCTGCATATTTGAAAGTTTCTTTTTTATTTTATAATAAATTAACAATGGATACATTTTCCCATGACTACAGTAGAATGTTTTCAATTCGAAATACAAGAGTACCATGGGTATACTTTTATTTAAACACTGATACTAAAATATAGGGCAGGGAAAGATGTGACTGTAGTGCCATCGAAGTGGATACACAAAATTAAAACCAAATGTCACAATTAACTTAATCTAAAAATGATTACGAGACAACAAAAATAAAAACATAAAAACAAACCTAAACGTTGCTTTTGTCACAACACATCCATTCCTATCTGTAACCGCGAACTAACTTAAAAAATACACAACCAAATTACCACTCGCGATCATTTTAAGACACTCCACACGCTAGTTACAAAACACTTATAAAAACTAAACCACGAAACTATATTAATATAACGTTCGAATAGCTACGTGAATGGAGCTGGCATGAAATTCCTCGGCGTTGTCTCAGCTCTTATCAGATATCATCAGCGCCTCGATAGCAGTACCTACTTTGTCATTATCGCCTTGTGTATTTTCGACATCCTCGACACTACGCAAATTATTCTTTCCATACCGTGTAAGGAAGTTAACACACAGTTTAACGTGTTAAAATTAACGTATGCAGTACAAATAATGATTTATTGCAACTATGGAACAAATTTGATTCTAAAAGCAATGATGACGCGTTGGTCTGAACTTAGTCCTCTACCAAATTCTGGTGGTTATTTTTTTGTTAATATTACCTACTTAGGTTTGATTATTGCATACTTGTGTTGAGTTGTGAACAACCTCCCCAATAAGTCCACTTAATTTCGCTTGTGATCGTGCATATCACAAGAGATTTAGGAGTTAAAGCAAGGTTCTATTATTCCAACTCGATTCCCTAGTGAACAATAAGAACACAAGCCTGTGTAACATTGCACAGGCGAAAAATCTTGGGTTTGAATCCCAGTCTCGTGGTCTGTTTCGAGCTCATGGATCTAAGCTTTGCGGCTCTGTCTCTAAATGATTAACGATTAAAACATACGACTAATTAACATAATATTATGTGCACATAGAGTGCAGAGAACAGATTATATAGTTCGGTCACAAATAAGCAGTATAAGAGTGTAATAATACTTGAGAGACATAGTTATCCGAAGCATTCCAGCTTAGTCCTCAGAATCTTATATAGGGTTGATTATAGACTTCCATGGAGGGCTACTCATATAAATACCCAACACACGTCGTAATTGAAGCACCTAGCACCTAAGCGGACTAAATTACAGGTCAGCAACCTTAAGCGCCTAACGCTTATCAATCTCAAGAATTTATTCCTATAACTATGTAATTATTAATGAGTAATCAAGATAACGTTACTGTATGTCCGCGTTTGTCCGTTCTATTTCAATAAATTTTAGTTTTACTCGTATGTAAAAAAAATTAACGCCTTTACAATAGCAATAGCAATTATTTCTAAAATGTTTTTTCATAATAAAAGTATAAGTCGGCGCCTGTTCTTAATAAATAGCAACGAATTATCTAACTGTTTCAATATTTCACTTCTTTCAGGCGTTCTAAATTTGAAACAGAGCCAAAAACTCCACAGCAACACATTTTAAAGTTCCGTGTTCGATTCTTGGCAGGATCAACAATAATAGATAATTTTAGATATATATTTTCGTTCTGCGTTTTGTTTTTTCCTTGTGAGAGTAACAAATAGCATCTCACAAAACAATCAGAAAGTGAGGCTATGAATATTTATTTATCATTTCCTCACTTTCCGCATGCCACTCTACCCACGATTGATTGAAACGTCGATTTTACGCAAACAGAAAACTTTGTTCTAAATGGATGGAGGTGGATATACCTACATAAAGTTTTGTTTGAATGAAATATATTTTTAAGTTTGATAAATCTGGTCATTTTTATAATACTTAAATCTCTATTGTTTTATAGTCTCTACCAAATAAGTATAAAGATTTTATAGTCTAGCTGCTCTGATCGAGCTTCTGCTTTTTGTGTGATTAATTTAGCCTTAGGCATAGAAAGTACTTGTGCTAGAGCACTACATACACCAGAATTAATGGCGTAGAATGCAATTGCATAATACACCAAACGCATGAGAAATCGATTTCTAAAAAACACGCCACCTTTCCCTCACCTCGAATTGCAAAGCGGCATGTTAAGTACAGTGGCATGTCTAAAACATCAGAATTAAGAAATATTTTGAAAATACCCTTCATTAGGGACCTTTAATAAGAGCTACCCAATATAACATGTGGTAATTAAATACGCGTAGCTTACATTTTATGAGAAATCTTTATTTTCTCTCTGACATTTTTTAGAGAACTCAACAATGTTTTACTTCAAACCTTCACCTTGAAGTCAAAAAAATTGTAATGAGTGATTTAATTTTTCAAGAGTCCGAAATTTAAATATCGGCCTAACCCGGAAAACAGGTTCTTATTTTAATTTGATAGGTTATATATAAATAATACTTATAAAAAATTTAACTAAGCGTATTACGTGTGTAGGAAAGAATTCAGTTTACATATTTGGATTTCTTTTCCTCAATAGTATTAGTGTTTTTGTACAATAAATAAACCCAATGATAAAAATCAAACTGTATTATTATAATACGCTTAAATCAGAATTACATTTATGTAAGTAGGTATCATTAACTACTTATTATTACTTTTTTGTTTGTGTTATATAAGTATGATTTTTATTTTAAATATTTTATAACTTATATATTTTTTTTATAACTTATGTTTCTTATAACATGAAATTTAAAAATTTTGATCACGGGCCCTGTGGCGCAATGGATAACGCGTCTGACTACGGATCAGAAGATTCCAGGTTCGAATCCTGGCAGGGTCGTATTATTTTTTTTGTTTAAAAATTATATAATTATATATTTTGAAAATCATTATCGATAAATAAATTATTCCTGTAAAGAAACAAATAAACGAACAGAAAAAAATTAATTTGCGTTACACATTAATTTGCGTTACATTTTTCACAGAGTCAGTATATTGTGATTAAATAAAATTAATTTTAATAAGGTTATTTTGTTAATAATAATAATCTTCTTGATAAAATCTATTTATCAGCAGATCTGTATTTACCCGCTGCCATTTTCACTACAAGTCTGTGTTGCTTGTAGAAAATACAGTAAATATACAATATCTACGTTCTAGATTTTTGTAATGACATTTAATTACAAAATAAATTACTAATTTCAAAATAAATGCGTAAATTCGATTTATAACTTAAAGCTAGATGCTGTACCACGGAAATCCTTTATATGTTCGACAGCAGGGCCCGGATCTTTCCCCGCAACGCCGACGTTACGGGGAAATGTCTGGTTCACACTATGCATTTCTACAAAGTGGACTGGATTCTACAATACTCTTTTAGAATATTTTGCATTTAGCTTCCATACGTTTATGTCAATGTGTAAGGACATCTTTTCATTACGTGTGACTTAATGTCGAAATTCGAAAATTAGACAACAAATCCTTATAGAACGTTACATTTTATGCGAGGGTGTGGTTATTTTTAAACTTTTACGGGAATGGTCTGTATTAATGTTTAACAGATTGAGGCGCTGAGTAACTTAATAGGTTTATTTAATTAACTTACTTTTACTTTCCAAAATGGGATCAATAGTAGGTGCTATAGAATAACATGGAAACAAATACACACAAGTATTTCTGACTATTAACAGCAGTTTTCAGCGCGTCCGTGTTCTTGTTCGAATGACGATCCGTGGCTTCAGTCACCATACAAATCTGACGGGCAGAAGATTCCGCGTACAATCTCCGACCAGGTAGATGTGATGTCTATGAATGTGTCCATGGCGCCCAAGGCACAGGGAACCGTAGTGTGGTCTGTGAGTATAAAAAGCGTCTTTTAGACAAAAATAATTGTGTGGGACTTTAACGAGCCGCAAAGGCACATAGCATGATATGATGTCGGTTCCGGTTGTTATACCGTACACTAACCTATAGCATCGTTAAACCTTGTTGAAGACCTTATATAGGGTTCAATAACATCCAACATGGGTTGACTATTAAACTATAACTCCTCCAACGAACTGCACTGGATCACTGATCCAGATCGTATGATCCATTACGTACTGATGTAATGAGTACCTACGTTTCAGGCTTCCCCCATTTGTACGCCCAGCGTTGGGACGTAAACGGGTTACAGCAGGTGCAAGAAACAATGAAATTGACTGACCACACGTCTAAACGAAAAGAGAACGTCAGTATTGGCGGGCGGTAGCCTCGCGTGTGCATTCGCAGTGTTGTTGAAAACTGCGCGCGCGCCGGTCGCAGCCAATCCAGCATGGTGGCCGCATGCGCGTAATAAATTAAATAAGTTTTGTAATTTTTTGTGAAATATTTTAAAATTCACCGTGTTTCTTGTGTTAACGTTTGATTTTAATTGGATTTCACTTCGTTTTTCACTGGTAAGTGAATTTTTGTTGTTATAGTATAAGAACATTTTAAATTATAATTGATCACGATATTTCTGTAGTATTTATAAAAATACCTACATTTATAACAGAGATTGATTTTTATGTTATTAAGGCAGAATATTATCTGTAGATCTATCATAAGATAGATAGATTCCATAAAATTGAGTACAATTAAAGCATGTAAGTAATTAGCCATGATAATAGAAGTCACGTTTTTTACTGAAAACTTTCCTAAAAATGAATTATATACCTATTGAATAAGTGTACATAGTGTACATTAAGTAAGTAATATTTACCTTCTTACTGTAAAGAAAACGAACGTAAACGATGTTTTTATTGAAATGTGTAATTTCACGGTGCAGCGTTCAATCAAGTAACAATGCCATCGTGAACATTTCAAGAACAATCCGTACTTACTTTACTTTGACACAAATCTATTTAGTTAATAATAATAATACATATATAAACAGTTAAACAGTAATAAATTCAGGTAAGGAACACGGCCTTTTAATATGTGTCCGGTTCGAAGTTCGAATTTCGTATCTCAGGCACCCACTTGATTTTTTCTAAGTGATATGCCTATTAAAAATAAACAAGCACGCCTGGGAATTTTTAAAAAAGTTGGCAAGGGTCGCGGGGTATTGAGGCCTATTCCTACCCCTCCTATGTACCACTGTCGCTTGAAGTTTACAACCCTTGCCCAGTAGTGGAACAGTAATGGTAGAAACGTCTTTTACTGTTTAACTCATTATTATCCCCTGATCCACCCACCTCCTCTCGAATATACGTGTTTAATAGTTAATCTACACGCGTTTAAATATACTAAGTATTTATTTTCTACACCATAACTACACTAAACAATACAATTACAAAATTTAAATTATTTCAACTACGGAGCATATTAGAACGCCTATCCAATAATTATTACAAAATAGTGTTAATATAATACTCAAATCAGTGTTAAATTTCTTCAACACGTTGAATGCTACGAAAAATATCTTAATAAATGTCAATACTTAATGGGGTTTACTCATAGGTATATGATAGGGTTGGTTAGAGGCAGCTATAACCTGAAACTTCAAGGCAAGCGTGCTAGACCACATCTGACTTACCATCAATAATGATTGCGGTCAAACGCGTTATTGATCTTGTGTCAATGTATCATAATATTCTACTAAACATATTTATAAGCAATATATGAATAACGAATTATGTTAATGCGAAATGTGTCTTCTTGAGAATACCTGAGACGAAGAAAGCATCCTCGAAAGTAGTAGAATCTCTATAGGGTACTATTATTTTTTTTATTTTTATAATATAGCACTAGCAAGCCAGCATGCTGTCCACTTGATGGTTAATGGCTACTGCCGCCCATGGGCATGTATTATCAACTCCAGATAAGAATCTTCCGTATGAGTCTTACCTAATGTTGGTCATAAATGAGTCACAACTTTTTTGAAAACCGTTTTCCTCTCTTATTCGTAAAATAAGAGAGGAAAACGATACAATAATTAAACGATGTATTATTTTACGAATAAGAGAGGAAAATTGTTTCGTCGAAATAATATATAAATGTTGCTAAAAGATAAACACTTGTGTTTCCGAAAGTTTAATCTGTATTCTGTATTGACCTAGTAGTTTAGTGTAGAGTCTAACTCTTCGTAGTGCTACTGACTGTAACAAACATTTACCAAATCTTCTTTTCTACTTCTGACATATACTCAAACTATATAAGTAGTAGAGGATAGAACAAATAAACTAATACATGGCATTCCAACTTAGTCCTCAGAGGCAGTACCTGTGATCCATCTCAGGTAACAAATGGGTTGAGGGCGGTTACAAATATCCATAGACAGTGATCATAAGTCATAAAACTATCATCAACTGCATACTCCATGTGCATTTACTTCCATTAAAACATGCAAACATTCTTTCAATTCGGTTTAACTTCAGCAAAACGCTTGTGCGTTGAAATATAACATCCTGCGGAAATCTGAAAGGCACGCGCGAAAAACATAACAATTGTATTTCCATCCAATTGGGTTAGTAAAAAATACTTGCATCGAAATTGCACTTAAATATGCACCCATTAACGTTCCTTTCGTTTAACGCAAGTAGTAAATAATGCAGTCCACGTTATGCACAATGCAGGCTGTACATTTGTTATTATGAACTGTAGATTATTTTTATAAGAATGAAGTACAAAATGAGTATGTAGCCTTTATGATGGTAAGTGGTCACCCATTAATACTTGTAATCTACTACGTATAGAGCAGGGGTTCTGACGGAACGTTGCTACTTCTGAGTAGACGATGTTTGCCTCATGTAAGGCAGTCGGCTATTGGCCGCTGATCTGCTTACAATTAAAGAGTTTAGACCAGCTTGTTGCCAAAATTCGAATAAGTAGACTTTATATGGAAGAACATCGTAAGAAACTTTTCTTCGGCAATTTTTCTTTCGACGTTAAAGCAAGCCCATCAAGTATTAGTAAGCACATAATTCGGTAAAATAAAAAAAAATGCTTCAGATCCGAACTCCTGGTATTAATGAATCAAGAGTCTCAAGACAGTAGTCTTGAAGTCGTACCCAAACGTTGGTTCTCCTAATAACCCCATACCAGTTAAAATCAAAACACAGCCCTATAAAAACATGTAGTAAGGTCGATATAATTGTACCAGTGCTGACGTCACAATCAAACTACCATACCTTCAACGGTCAAACTTGAGTTATTTTTATTCCGTACTAAACACCGGTTATTATAAAATATGTTTCCTGTAGGGGGAAGGAAATACTACGAAATACCATTCCTCGCTTATTATACACGCAGCTGATGCAATAATATCGATATGTTTCTATAGTTTAGTCACTTTTGTCTTTTCGAAATGTAAACCTACAGTAGTTTTCTACATCTTCTTAATAATATTTATCTCATAGTACATAATAACATTAAATATAGATATACTTACTTAGGGTTATACAATATTTTATTCTCAATAATTTTTTGAAAACCGTTCCGTTCCGAAAATTTCTCAATAATATTTTTTTTTAAAATGAAAATAAATAATCACATTGAATAATGTAATAGATGTTGAGAAAATCCTTAAAGCAATTTTAAGGTTAAAACTTAACTATATTATTTTAATAAACGTGTTTACATCATTCAGCAATTTACATAAAAAGTAAGTACATCGAAACGCAAAAATAAATTAATTCGATACAACAGAGCTAAGTCGCAACTCACGACGTAGCAATGACCTGATGGGAGCAAGGTTATAATCTTGCAGGATTTTCCTTAAATCTCTGACTTATTCGACGGAATTTTAGCCTTTTAATTTATTACTTAACAGTCAGCAGAATATACAGTCAGCAGTATATTCGATTCTCGGTCAGGCAGGCATCTAAAGCTGTGTACCAACTAGGGTGCCGTAACTGTAATCGTAATAACACTTTTGCCGTCTCTACCGATCTCTGTTAATTGGACACCCCAATCCAGAGCTTTTCAGACCAGATACAGTCGCGGGTCAATACAAATTACTGTTCATTGCCACCGCACCGCCAATAAAAATGTTTCAATCGCCTGAAGCGGCAACCTGCTTTGCCTATTGGTAAATCCCCACTGCCAATAGGTGACCATTCTAATTCTGGCATGGAAACCTGTACCTACAAGTAATTGAACCTGTCGTCTACCCGGGGTTTTCCCTTCGTCTTCTAAGAACCCAATAGGGAGAGCTAGAAAATATTCTATTAACTTATATAGACAACTAGCTAGCCCGTCCATCGAGTTAATAAACTTTCGTAAGAATTTTAATCCCCTCATATACATCTACCTGATGTTCCAGTGTTTCTCATGAAAAAAAATATTATTTATAAAAGTATTTATTTATTTTTCATATACTTAAGTAATGAATTAAATTGTAATATTTGATACGCCACTTACCTTTCATCTTCTACGAATCAAGTCGAACAACTTGTTTTTCTGAGATTTTTAGACCAGAAAAACGAACATTAATAAATAATTAAACATGATTAAAATTACCCTGTTTTATAAGAATCAAATCAAATCAAATCATTTATTTGCAAGAACATAGTATTTTACAAGGATCTTAAATTTATAACAATTATCTTATGTTCTACCACATTGGGCGTGCAAAATTGAACTGAATGGCACTGAAATAAAAAATGATATTTATTAAACCTGTTTTCTCTGTATAGACCTTACTATACAACCTGTAAGGCTGTTAAGGTTTTAGATTAAACATGTTTACAATTGAGATATCTGTTCATTCAAGCATGGGGTATTTTAGTATATTATTTCATTGAATATATAGGTATTACTTATATTTCTTACATTAATATGATTTATCTAAGTCATGTCAAAGATTTTTTTATTCAAAAACATTTACCTATTGCAGTATTAATTTTTGATTGCGACGATTACGATCTAGAACGAATCTATAATTATTTTATACCCTAATTATTTTAAAATGCGAATTTTAAATCCGGTATCATGTCCGACGTTTGTAAACCAATTAGATCACTTAGACCAATGACTTAGATCAATTGTTTATATACTAGTGGCAAATAGATATGCACGTTTCATTATCAAACAAATATGGGGCCGGGTACACTAAGGTGTTCTTACCATAGCGGAGACATAGCCTAGTGGTTGGAAACTCCTAAGTAGTTGAAGCTTCTACATAGGGGGGTCTGAAATTCGAATCCCAACCTCGTACCCCTGATTTTTCAAAATTATGTCCGCGTTAATAATCATCCCTTGCTTAAGCGACATGAAAGAAAAAATCACAAGAAAACCTCAACATCTAAGAATTCTTTAAAAACATAACAATAAATTCTTATGTGAAGTCTACCTATTCATACTTGAGCAGCGCGGAGGACTAATAGCGTAAGCCCCTCTTTCTATGGAAGGAGAGTCCCAGCAGCAGACATTATAGGATTATAGGACAATAAAGATTGAAGACAAAAAATAACCCCTTGTCGTTCCACTACAATGGTACTACTGTCACACGTAACACATATCCTTATACCTAACAATCTTAAGGGCATTCCGTGTAGTCAAGCGTATGCCTTACTATATACCTTACGTAAGTGTTTACAGCCTCAACGGTCTGTTTATTTTAGGTTTTATACGGATTTAGGTAATACTCAGGAGTAACACTGCATCTCTAACTGCCTTCACATAGGTCTAATCTTATTTATTAGAGGTTAATTATTTAGCACCAGATGAATTACATTCTCGTTTTTATTCCACTTAAAATATTTATGTTTGACAATTTTGCTGACTTACAACTATGTTCTATAGTTCTACGATTGTAACCAATATTAAGTCTAAATTTTATTAACCATAGTCAATTACATTTTGACAACGGGCGTAACGCCGGCTTCATTAAAAATATCTTATTAGAGGCCTACCTATACAAACGAGTAATAAAATACGCAATTGACCACTTGTGTCATAAATTTCCCAAGTTATAGAGTTAATAAACGTAAGTAGTGCAGAAAGACTATTCTAGTGGAATGCTCAATCAATTCATTCTCATGTTTCATTCACCAATCAGAATAATCGCGGTGATTTGATTTGGTTTCAATAATTTCAATAGCACTCGCGGCACGTGCGACAATTGCTCAAGTGCATTGTTGACGGACGGTTTCAAAACACCTTGATAACCACCGATTAACTATTTAACAGTAAAAAAGTGTAAACATTTTTTCTTATTTGTACTATTTTTTTTTATATAACATAGGAGCAGCAGACGGGCATGCAGTCCACCTGATGGTAAGTGGCTACTGCCACCCATGGACGTCTGTAATCAACCCCAGATAGGATTAGATATTCCTATCTGAGGTCGGCCACAAATGCGCCGCTACCCCTGAGGACTAAGCTGGAACGCCTCGAAAAAGTATGTCTCCCTTACCACTTCCCTTCACTACCCTTCAAACCGGAACACAGCAGCGCCTAACACTGCTGTTATTAGGCAGAAATAGGTGTGGCGGTGGTGCGGCCGGAGTCGAACCACAAAGAGTTCTACCACCTTTAATAGATTATTGCGTTTGTTACTTTAATATTACATATAGAAATACACATCATATATTTTTTACCATTTTCTACCACATTGTTACCTAAGTTAGATAGGGGTTTGACTTTTTATGATATCGCAGTCCTCGTGGTCCTCACAGTGGTCACTGCCTGCTGCCCATGATCATCTGTAATCAACTCCAGACATAATTGGAGTCCTACGGGTCAAGATTCAACGGTAATCGCATTGATCATTCACATCAAAAGTTACACCACAAAAAATACAAGAAAATCGACTGACAAACAAAAGAGGAAGATGTTATTAACTCTTTGTCTTAGCCTATTTGATAATCTTCCTCCACCTACAGGATACTAAGTTTGTTTTAATGAGTTCCGTTTTCCCTAAGAGCCAGTGACTAACTGGTAAAACCACACCCCGGGCCCACAACGTCCGCAGTAATCATCCACTACGTAAACATACCTGCTAGATACATATTTTAAAATGACTATGACACGTACAGTGTACACGTGCAACATAGTTGTTATGAAATAAGGATAACGGTTTTTAGGGCAGCCAAATGACCATATGCGGTAAATTGTCGAACGGCGTTTTGTAATGATTCAAAACAGACTTAGGTTTACAAATAACTATTTTGTGTTTTTGTGATAAGATCGCCTTGCCTTCCCACCCCTGTGTTACTTTTATGTGATATATTTTATATCTGAAAAATATATTTTAAGATAAAAATATGTCATTAGACCTTAAAGGCCTTAAAGAATGATTATTTATTTATATTTTTTACCAACAAAGATCACAGTATAAAATTGCAGTCTTGGCGAGTGTCACCTCATTTAAAGGTACAAAATACAATTCACAATACAACAACGAAAACAATATAGTTGCGAACATGAGGCAATTGTAAAAAATAAATCTCCAATATTTTTTCAGAAATTTTATTGCGACAAAGTTTTCTATATCTACTTTACAATATTCATAAAAAAAACATATTTACAATACCTATATTATAACTATATTTATGTACATATATACAAAAAAGGGGAATATAAAAAAATATTAAGTTATTATTAAATCTCCAATATTATTAAGTTACAATAGCATTATATAATAGTGGATTAAATTAAAGTAAAATTGCAATTAGTTTATCAAATACACTTACTTGCTCATTTATAACACACTCTATCGAAAAAAGTCTATGGCTGTACACATATTATTCGAATGGTTTAGTAGATACCTTTTTAAAGTTAGAAGAAACATACGTATTTTTTCGTTTACGAGGGGGAAACCTTCAAAAGGTACCCGACGACGTGGGAGCAACGCCGGGTTATGTGGGATTTTTACCGCACTAAAACCCCCCAGTGGCCGTCCTCAACGCTTGGTGGAGAACTCCGGCATCTCAGACGGAACACTCCCGGAGTCCTCCAAACGCGATATCCCGATCGGGTTCTGCCCTGGGGGAGCAGTTTTCGCTCCTACCACACCGTCACGTGGTGTTTACGACCGTATGTGACCACACATACCGCCGTCCTTCCCTAGGTCACTTACTAGAAGGTTCGAGCCCCCAATCTTGCCGCCCGCAACCCCGGAAGCCCCCTTTTAGTCGCCTCTTACAACAGACAGAGGATACCGTAGCCCTATTCTAGTCCCGGAACTGCAGGTACAAGAAGAAACATAGCTATGCCAGAAATTTGTAGCACGTGGAAACCGTCACGTGAAAACCACAGAATAAAAGGTCATTCCTGGTAATCCCCGCACGTGAACGGTATATCCATATACCTATATAGCACTTTGTTACACTGACCTATAGGTCAGTAAATTGTTATGATAATTATGTGACTATCACGTACCTATTTGATTTCGTAATGGGGAAATATTGAAGTGCTTATTTATCAAGATCACGATCTCGTTGGATCAAATGTCGATTACGAGTTTCTATTTTGAAGTAAACAATACATGGGAACAGGGCAGTATTAATAGGATATAATCAGAGTTAACGTTTTCGACTTGGATGACATATTTTCCTAATAATGCAAATGTTAATGTCTTGTATACCTCTTCTTCCTTCGATTCTACTTCTGTTTAGATTGTCACAACGGTAGATATAGAATTATTAGCGGTGGAGTATTTTTGGTTAGTTACGAGTTTTCAGTTACTTATTGAGTTTCCAGGTATTTTTAGTAAATAGACATTGCTAAGTTCTTTTCTGACCGAAAGGTTTCAACTTATTATATTAGACTTGCTTGCCGGAAGGGACGCGACGTCTCCCCATAAATAAATATTTTATCGAGATTGCACCAATATAGATTGCCTATAAATGCTATCAATAATATAATCAATTTGCACATTTTCATTAGTTAAGTGCAACGCGGAAAATTATGACTGTGAGCAGAAATAGAACTAAAATACCTTATACACAATAGTTCATCTCACCTCCATACTAGAAAGCGCCATCGTCGATTTTTTTGTTCGCTACGGATTCGAAGAGATAGTATAACGGTCTTCCACCATTGCATAAAGTGATCAAATTGGTCGTTGAATATAGGTAGTTCCTGTCTGTCGGACGTCCTCTACGGTCCACCATAGTCCGCTCTTCCGCCAAGGGTGTGTCAACCGCTGTCTCGCCACGGTGATTGTTATTGATTACGGCGCCATTCCGTAATCTTTAACTTCTGGTTTGGTCGATACCACTGGCTCATGCCAAGATTATTTTTATCGTTGGTACCATGGATACACACAAAGACAAGTCTTAGTTATACTCGTATGTCAGGAAATCAAACCCGCAACACTGCGTAACCAATTTGGAGATGCCTACATTACCTCAGCCACCGCGGATTTTTACTTTAATATTTTAGATTTAATGGCTTACATTTAAAAATGGAAGTTCATTTGGTCCATACTTTACATATATTTTTTTTCGTTTTAAATAGTTCGATAAGAGGCTTCCCACACAAAATGAAATTTATATTTTTTATATTATAATAATTTTCAAGTAACCCAAATGATCTTCAATACATTCTAAACTTCGTTACTATTGAATTGTAATCCCGTCAAAATTAGGATGTTTTCAAACTTAACCCTTAAGTTTTCTTGTATATTTCGCAATACGCCATTGCATTGAGGATTCAAATTTTAAAAGCACAGAGATACTGCAATTAATTTATTTCTTCTAGTTGTATACTTTACAACTATATGCACACATTATTAAACATATCAGATTTATTTCCGTAATTGATCCCCAATAAATATTACGTGTTGATTATGATGATTATTAATAGAATCTTCAATTACTGACAATAAAGTTGATAGCATTTGCACTTTGCATAAACGAACAGTTACTTTTACCAATTCATATAGTTTGTTTAATATTCCTGTGTTCGATAAGCTTTATGACATTTGAATAACTAACAAATTTATTTCCCTGATCCCATGGTACACATAATGGAAACAAGGTTAAAGTGATTCTGTGTAAATAAATGAGGAGACTCCCTGATACGATCCCATATAACTGACTGTTTGTTTTTGAAGGTGTTAATCTCTGGAAGTATAACACAGATTTAAAGATAAATATTAGTTAATTTTGTAAGTCATTCATTGAGAAAGATATTCGGAACAGGTGACTTCTCTGTGGTGCTGTCAAATACATGGAAGGTCCATAAAAGTAGTTATTGGATTTTAGATTCGATTTTAGAATGGATTAAAGCGAAAGTGTTGTGGTCATTTTTTTATAAAGTGTCTGAAACCGCGCAGCAGACACAAAAACTAACAATTTCCTTTGATAGTAATGCAGATAAAAATCCGATTCTCTATGCATATATGAGGGGACTCCCTGAGACGAATTGCATTTATAAATAAACGGAATAAGACACCCGCGCACGGTCTACGGTACATCCGATTACAATAGCGAGTACCGTTTCTACTCGTACTATCGCGTACTGTTTTAAATCTACGAAACATCTTGTTCTTTTAACAATGTGTATAAGAGGAAAGGACACTTTTTTGTATGATGGCAATGACCTGTGGTAATAACTAATGAGTTGTCGGTTGACTAGGCTTTAACTAAGTACGCTTTTATACGTACGCAGTAATTTACCGTTTGTCGACAGGCAGATGTTGCACACACTAAGCGACAAGAGCGGGTTTCAGTCACATTAGAACCAACTGACATAATAATTGTCATTATAATGTGAACAGCAACATAGGTCAGGCGAACGGTGCAACACACTGTAGCTTCAACTGTCCGGCAGACATAATGTGGACAGGCCCTAATGCTCACGTTTACCAAGTATCAATTAATCGCATTTTTATATACAGGAATTCATAGGCCAGGATCATTTTGATGGGTCTAGTAGAATTATGAACGTTCTAAAAACACCCAAATGTGTTATTACGTTGCGTTGCAGACTACATATTCTTGGAATGTCTTAAGTTACTTTATCTGCTTAACCATTCTCTTCTTATTCTGCTAAAACAGACAACAGCAATCTATCGGTACTTGTAATTGTACCCGCTTAAAAAATCTCATCATCATTCTCAAATGTCTGGAAAATACTATGAATGATTTGTGGTTAGTAATGATGACGGGAAGTCAGGTAATTCCTGGCTTGTCACCTGCCCTGTAAAGTACCTGCCGTATTCATTAACAATAGCGAGTAAGAGTTCTAATGAGATTAATCAATATTTTAACTTGTAACAGAAACCGCAAAGTATTTCTTTCTAATAGGTATAATAAATACTAAAGTTTACTTAAATACTTTAACACACCTATCATTAGAGTTACGAGTTCCGAAAAATAGTAGGTAAACCATTTTTATTATTTTCAAAAATGTAATAAAAAATAGAATGTGGTCGATAAAAGAAAATTTATTATTTAAATTCATGTAGGTTTATGCAAATAATGATTAGTTTTAATAATGTCAAAGCCATGTTGTATAAGCTATCAAATTGAATTCATTTACAACTTTAATGTATTTAGGACAACACGATTAATATCTTACACATTTTCTGAACAAGTATATAGCTTTACCACTGACTAAAAAATAAGACAACGCACGGAACATGTCATTGAATGAATGAATTGACTAAGAGTAACTTTGACCACCATAATATAGGTACCTATAAATGTCGTAGACGTTGCGAACACAAAATGGTGAATCTCATGCAAATGTAAACCACACAAAATGACATTTTTTTTCTGGTTTTAATATCGTACAATAACGGAACGACTCGTTTGAAATAACTTTTTTTCAAATGAAAATGTCATGCATTTTATTTTATGTCCACTTAATTGGATTGTTTTTTTTTAATCTTATTAGAGACACGTCTGTATTTTTTGCCTGAGTGTTGTACGAGTAAGGAAAGTCTTTATTTAGCAAATTTAATATGACCTCAATTATACTCAACAGTAATTGGCTTGTCGCAGCCTCTGAAAATACTTGTGGTCACTTACCACACCTGACTTACTTATGCTAATAACTGATATGCATGTAGCATTACCATTATGCAAGACGGATCGCGCGAGCCAGCCGGATCGCGCCGTACACAATGTCAATGCACCGTTATCTGCGTCGTTTAAAATCGCTTGCGCTCGGTCGGGAGCGCCAGTGCCGAACCGACTCGCAAGGCGAACGCACGCGCAAATTTAATCTCAAATTGTCTGTCTCTTTCTCGCATTTTACCGATCTTTTATAAATTTCAAATCATTAACGTTAGCCTAGTTCTGTCCTTCTTGCTCTTGCCTTACTTTGTATCTTTCTCTCTCTATCACTATATAACTGTTACTTGACGTGGAATAAACGGTCGTTTCAAAACTGAAGATCAAGTATTTTTCTGGTGAAAGTTCCTGTTCCCAAGACTTACACAACACACATTCAACTACATAATTGGTGACCCCGGAAGAAGAACACAGATATAATGGAGCAATACAGCGGAAATAAGGCGGAAGCAGAAAACACGGGTGAAGTTTTTCGAGTCGGAGTACGTGTCCCACCGTTTTATCCAGATGATCCAGACCTGTGGTTCGCTCAATTAGAAAGCCAATTCGTACTATCCAATGTTACTAGCGACTCAACTAAATTTTACTATGCGATATCTCAACTGGAGCACGTGTACGCGGCGCAGGTTAAAGATATTTTATGCACGCCGCCAGCAACGGGTAAATTTGAAAAACTGAAAACAGAACTTGTGAAACGGTTGAGTGTGAGTAAAGAAAATAAACTTAAGCAGCTTTTCTTGCATGAAGACATGGGAGATCGTAAGCCATCTCAATTTTTACGGCATCTTAAGAATCTCGCCGGCCCTTCGGTAAGTGATGACGTGTTACTTACATTATGGTCTGGGCGCTTGCCACATAGCTTGCAAACAGTAATTGCCTCGCAGCCTAAGCTTTCTCTCGATGAGCTCGCTGAATTAGCAGATCGAGTTCACGCGATAGCACCATCCGCGCCTTACAACCATGTGGCATCCACGTCATCATCGCAAGCACCACCATCAAGGGTTGATGAGCTAGGCCACGAGATCTGTGCCCTTTCTAAACAAGTTGCTAAGCTTACCGCTTATGTCTACAGGAACCCGCGTACTCGCTCTCGATCCAGGTCCCAAGGCAACCGCCACCGCAGCAAGTCGCGCAACCGACAGCCTCCTCTGGATCACCCCCATTGCTGGTATCACTATAATTTCGGAGCTAACGCTAAAAAATGCAGTGAGCCATGCCAGTTTAAGTCGGGAAACGCCCCGGGCAGCCGGAAGTAGCGGCCTACGACTGCCCCACCCAAACAGGCCGTCTGTTTGTTACTGACCGGGTAACGAAGACGCAGTTCTTGGTGGACACTGGGTCAGACTTGTGTGTCTTCCCACGGTTGGCAATTAAGACGTCCTGTATTAAGTCCAAGTACAACCTGTCAGCAGCTAACGGTAGTACCATCCATACTTACGGACCGATCGCCCTACATCTAGACCTAGGACTCAGACGTAGCTACACCTGGAACTTTACAATAGCAGATGTTTCCAAACCCATCATTGGTGTCGATTTTTTGTCTTATTATGACTTACTTGTGGATTGCAGGAATCAGCGACTTATTGATGGAAAGACCTCGCTATCTATCACCGTGCCTCGTCAAAACATTCCAGAAGATATAGCTTCCATCAAGACGGTTAGCGGTGAGTCAGACTACCACGACATCCTAAGAGAGTTCCCTGAGGTCACACGTCCTGCTGGTATGGTACGTACAGTACAACATAATACCGTTCATCATATAAACACGACTCCAGGCCCTCCAGTTGCCTGTCGACCACGTCGCTTAGACCCAGTGCGCTTAAAAGCTGCAAAGATGGAGTTTGACGAGATGCTTGCTAGTGGAATTGCCAGGCGATCTGAAAGCCCATGGTCGTCACCATTACACATGGTGAAGAAAAAAGATGATGGATGGAGACCATGCGGTGATTATCGAGCACTGAATGCACGAACCATCCCTGATAGATATCCTGTAAGACACATCCAAGACTTTTCACATCAATTATCAGGTTGCAAAGTTTTCTCGACTATAGACCTGGTGAAGGCATATAACCAGATACCGGTGAATTCCGAGGACATTAAAAAGACTGCCATCACCACGCCGTTTGGTTTATTCGAGTTCAGTCACATGACATTTGGATTACGAAACGCCGCACAGACGTTTCAGAGATTTATCGACGAAGTATTACATGGCTTACAGGACTTTGCATATGGCTACTGTGACGACATTTTAATATTCTCACCGACAGAAACAGCACATAAAGAGCACCTACGCCAAGTACTCAGGCGTTTGGAAAAATACGGTGTACTTATAAACACAACCAAATGCGTACTAGGAGCGTCTGATGTAACTTTTCTTGGCTATCATGTTTCAGCAGCTGGTACCAGGCCCCTAGACTCTAAGGTGCAGGCTATCATGGAGTACCCAGTACCTAAGACGGTGAAGGAGCTAAGACGATTCCTGGGTATGATCAACTTCTATCGCCGCTTTGTACCCAGCTCTGCCAGTCGTCAAGCGCCTCTCAACGCTCTACTATCAGGTACAAATGTTAAAGGGTCGCATCCAGTGCAGATGACACCTGATCTGGTGCAAGCATTCGAAGACTGTAAGTACTCACTTGCTAATTCAACACTACTGGCTCATCCTCACCCAGAAGCAGAGTTGAGTATAGCTACAGATGCCTCAGACGTTGCCATCGGTGCTGTGTTGCAGCAAAGGATCAGTGATCAGTGGGAACCATTAGCTTTCTTCTCAAAGAAACTCAGCTCCCCGCAACAAAAATACAGCCCTTTTGATAGAGAACTGTTAGCTATGTACGAAGCAATAAAATACTTTCGCCACATGGTAGAAGCGCGTAACTTCTCTATCATAACGGACCACAAGCCTCTTACCCATGCATTTAGTGCAGCTAAGGAGAAATGCTCACCCAGGCAATACAGACACCTGGAGTTCATTGCCCAATTCACCACCGATATCAAATATATACCCGGTAAGCAGAATATTGTCGCCGATACCTTGTCAAGAATTGAAGAGGTTTCTCAAGGTATTGACTATGAGACACTCGCTCAATCACAGGATGCTGATCTCGAACTACAAGGCCTACTACAAACTGGATCGTCACTGAAGCTGAAAAAGGTTAGAATACCGGATACTGATATTTATGTATACTGTGACGTGTCATCTCAGCCTCCACGTCCGTACATAACACCAGATCTTCGACGTCAAGCCTTCGAGTCAGTACATAATCTCAGTCATCCTGGGAACACAGCTACAGTGCGACTGGTCGCACAGAGGTACGTGTGGCCAGGGATACGCCGAAACTGTAGAGAGTGGTCTCGCAAATGCCTGTCATGCCAAGGCAGTAAGATAACACGCCATACCTCTGCCCCAATATCCCCATTCCTTTCCCCAACATCGAGGTTCTCCCACATCCACCTCGATATTGTTGGACCTCTAACGTCTTCTTGTGGTTACAGGTATTGCCTCACCGCCATTGACAGATTTACACGATGGCCTGAGGCGTACCCCATCAAAGACATCACAGCGGAGACCTGTGCAACCGCGCTGGTGTCTGGCTGGATGGCCCGGTTTGGTTGTCCCCTCAAAATAACAACCGACCGTGGACGTCAATTCGAGTCACACCTGTTCCGAGCCATCGCTTCACTGGTTGGTGCGAAACACTACCGCACTACCGCCTACCACCCTGCTGCTAACGGCATGGTCGAGCGCCTTCACCGACAGTTGAAGGGTGCCATCATGTGCCACACTTCATCACAATGGACTGAAGTTTTGCCATTGGTACTTCTGGGTATAAGAAGTGCATGGAAAGCGGACATCCAGGCTACGCCAGCAGAGTTGGTCTACGGAGAATCACTTCGGTTACCAGGCCAATTCCTTGCCCCCACAGATGACTACAAGGCAGCTGACATCACGGAGTTTGCAACGCGACTTCGTAGTCATATGGCTAAGATCACCCCAACACCTGCATCATGGCATAGAAAAGGTACATTTTATATACCTCATAGCCTCGCCGAGTCATCACACGTCTTCCTGCGGCAGGATTTCATCCGAAGACCGCTAGAACCGCCGTATGCTGGACCGTACAAAGTTCTAGAGCGTCATCCCAAATACTATAAACTTCAGGTACGAGGGAAAGAAACTACAGTCAGCATTGATCGCCTGAAACCTGCCTTCATGACTCAGGAAGCCGATGTTCAACCCTCGCAATCATCTGAGACGACGCCAACTCCGCCGTCAACAACCACAGAGAGGAAAACCAGATATGGTAGAAGGGTGCACTTTCCTGACTATTATCGCCCGCAGTAGCGGTCTCAGCAGGGGAGTACTGTAGCATTACCATTATGCAAGACGGATCGCGCGAGCCAGCCGGATCGCGCCGTACACAATGTCAATGCACCGTTATCTGCGTCGTTTAAAATCGCTTGCGCTCGGTCGGGAGCGCCAGTGCCGAACCGACTCGCAAGGCGAACGCACGCGCAAATTTAATCTCAAATTGTCTGTCTCTTTCTCGCATTTTACCGATCTTTTATAAATTTCAAATCATTAACGTTAGCCTAGTTCTGTCCTTCTTGCTCTTGCCTTACTTTGTATCTTTCTCTCTCTATCACTATATAACTGTTACTTGACGTGGAATAAACGGTCGTTTCAAAACTGAAGATCAAGTATTTTTCTGGTGAAAGTTCCTGTTCCCAAGACTTACACAACACACATTCAACTACATGCATAATTGTATTACCTAACTACTTTTGCGTAAAGGTTTAGGCTAAGACTAAATTATGATGCCTGTCGTAAGAGGCGACTAAAAGGGGGCTTCTGGGGTCGTGGGTGGCAAGAGTGGGAGCTCAAACAGCCCGGGAAGGACGGCGGTATGTGTGGTCGCGTACCGTCGTACGCACCAGACGGTGCGGTGGGCGGAGCCCAACGGGGCAATGCGCTAAGAGGACTCCGGTTGCGTTCCTTTGGGGATCCCGGAGTCCTCTACACAGCGCTGAGGACGGCCACCGGGGGGGTTTTAGTGCGGTAAGAGTCCCGCATAACCCTGTGTCGCTCCCAAGGCATCGGGTACCTTTAAAAGGTTTCCCCCTCGTCAAAAAAAAAGACTAAATTGTGATATTATTTTAGTTACTTAGTGTACATTATTTTTATGTTAAAACAAATGAATTTAGTAATTAGCTATAAATAAAAACAAACATGCGACTCTTTAAAAATAGTGGTCTCTGCATACATGTAGTATAATATATCATCAGGTATTTGTATGATTATGCCTAGGAAAAAGGATGAAATAATAATCCTCTTTTCATTCAATATAAGTGTGAAATTTTGCCGCCTCTAAAAATGTGGGGCTGGATCCTGTCTTAGCAGGTCGCGTCTGCCCACTTGGTAAACCCTCACAAGTTGAAATGTGAGGATAGAGCATTCGACTTGGTTTGTAACTTTTAATCAAGGCAAACTTTTATAGAGGTTTGGAGTTTGCGGCAAACGGCATGCGTGCGGCGGCGGCATAAAGTATTCAAAATCTGATAATCTTCATCGTGATTGGCATTAAAAATAGACCAATATGCATTCTTAAATAACTTTCATTTTTATGCTACGTAGTGATGTAACACTTTCACTGACATGTAATTCCCAAAGCAGCAACTAGAAATAATAGGCAAAAATAAATGATTTCCTCATCATTAAACTTGTAGTTTATTGCTGCTTTTTCCTGAAATTCAAGTTGCAAAAAGCATGTGGTACATTTCATTTGAGAAATGAATAAATGATTTTTCGCTTAATTAATTAATAATATTAAATCAACGACAAGCGGATCACTATTATTATCTATTTAAAAGTCTCTTTTAAAGTATCTTTAGTATTAAATAAGAATAAATACCTGTTACATTAAAATACGCCACTAACAAAGGTGGACAGTAAATAAAAAAGAAATAAATATTGCAAAGCCGATAAGGCCTCAAATAATGTTGTAACTGTTGTCGTCGTTAATAAGAAGCTTGGATATTAACGATATCACATTTTTATAACGTTACATTAAAGTAATAAGTGACTCATTTGATACTACAGTTTAAAAACAGATGCGGGTAGGTGAAGTGGGGACGACACCTTGGCGGCGCTCGAATTAACAGAGAGCGACATTCTGGTCGGAGACTTCAGCAAGAGCAGTCGAATAACGGAGATACTTATGTAGTTATAACACTTCTAATCACTAGTGTGAACTTACTTACGTATAATTGTTATATCGTTACTCTGTACCGTTTATGTGACTATATTATTACATGACTTCAATACCTTCAAGATGACTTTGATTTCATAACTGTATATTAACAATATTATAAATTGTGTAATAAAATACTTTATTCCATAAAACGAAGTTTATTAAAATGTGACGTTTAAAATTCTAAATCAGAGACCTATTGATATCGCATAAATATAAGCGTCCTAGTTCTTCTATTGTGTTTATAAATAAAAAATAATATATCTAGGTTTATTAGGATCATAAACGCCAATAATATTATTAATGGGTGAAACACATGTTTTGGCATAAATATGCTGATCTACCTTACATTTTGAGTACACTGAACTTAAGAAATAAAAGAAAACCACAAATCCTCTGGTTCCATTACGTAGCTCGACCGCGACAAAGTTTACACAGGTGAATATGTACTAGAAAATAACAAGATTTATTAAGTGGTCTGTATCGATTTCATTACAATGTAACGACCTACTCAGGGAATCGCTTATTTACTGCTTATCACATAATAATATACTTTTGTATATATGAACTTGTAACGATGTGGGTTTCTTATGTTTATGAACTGAAATGGATTTAGGTTAATATATAGGTTTCTATGTATATAGTTGGGATCTATATACCTATACCTATGGACTATCCATTTAGCTGTTTACTGTAACTCCTACTTCGCATATCATTTCAAATTCATAAATTGCAATTATGAGTCCCAACCCAAAACCATTTCAACGAACGAAGGTCAGATTAACAATGCATCGGTTTATCGCAGTCTTACCAAGTGAAATGGAGGTTCTGCAAATATAATTTCAAGGAGTATACAAGTAATTCCAATGAGTCAGACACTCAATCGCTCCCAGATATCCATAGGCACTGTGACGAGAGATCGAGATGTGAAAGCTACCAACGCTAAACGGACATTTCCTTAATTTCAAAAAAGTTGTCAGACTTCTATAGCATTGAACTGCTGACAGTCGGGCCTGCCAAAACCTGTTCTGCGAAACTGCAATGGACTTCATTGGGACAGTGTGGTGTTACTTTGCAATAGGTACACGAGTTGGACTAAATACGTATCGAATTTAACAAAATTATGTAATTTCATAATTAGGTAATAGTTAAGCATAATATATGCTCAATTTAAATTGAGTGGTCATTGCCGCTCATGGACATTTTTTTTTATATTACAGGAGTAGCAGACGAGCATACGGTCCACCTGATGATAAATGGCTACTGCCGCTCATGGACATCTGTAATCAACCCCAGATAGTATTAGACATTCTCACCTGAGGTCGGCCACAGGTGCGCCGCTACTCCTGAGGACTAAGCAAAAACACCTCGGAAAAGTATGTCTTCCTTACTACACCCTTCAAACCAGAACACAGCAGCGCTTAACACTGCTGTTATTAGGTAGAAATAGATGTGGCGGTGGTGCCGCCGGAGTCGAACCACAAAGGGTTCTATCACCTTTACATCTATAACCAACTCCAAATAGAATACACGCAAGTGCAAATATAAGATATTTTTTGTAAAAAATAATTTGGTCATATAAATATGGCAGTTTTCATATGTCATGATAATTTTTATTCATCATATACAAAGTTAAAAACATTGGCTACTTTTCAAATTTTCGTTACGCTATATCATGTGACGTTTCACATGATCATATGTCATTATATTCTAGTATAATAATTGGTCAATATTAAGAAAGAGCATTGGACAAAACTATTCATAAATGGCAAACGGTTAAACTTTAAATATGATCCAAATATCTACTTACGGTATTTTTTTCTACCTGTTGTCAATACGAAAAATGATTTATATTGAATACACAAAGAAACAATTATGATCACTTGAATATTGTGTGTATGTGTCATCATCATCAACCCATCACTGTCCCACTGCTGGGCACGGGTCTCCTCTCAGAATGAGAAGGATTAGGCCATAGTCCACCGCGCTGGCCAAGTGCGTTTGGTAACAATTGGTAAACTTCACATACCTTTGAGATATTTTTTATAAATCTCTCAGGTATGCAGGTTTCCTCACAATGTTTTCCGTCACCGTTTAAGCAAGTGGTAATAAATTTTTAATATTAATTAATTTCTAATACGCACATAATTTTGAAAAATCAAAGGTGCGTACCTGAGATTTGAACCTCGGACTCCTCGGTTTACCTACCTGCTCCTGGCGAGATTTAAATTTTGCGCCCCCAAGCCAAACTTTTTTCAGTAAGAAATGATATTAACTTTATGAATTTTAAAAATCTAGACACCATTTCTTTTCTCAGACTTATTTCAAATGACTACTATTTACGATAACTTTTTTCGCTGTCTCATTTTAATTTTGAATGACAATATTTATCTTATTATACAAATTATACCTACATATCGTCCCTTAAATCGTACAATAGGTACGGTAATACTTTAAGTTTTGAAGGGATAAGGAAATAACATCTGTTGCTTAAAGGTACAGTATTATAATATTGATTGTACCTTAGTACGTTTGTATGGTCATTAATACTAATTAACATATCTTTTGTTCATATACTACCTGACAGACCAATGTCTTTATGTCATGACGTAGAGCATTGAACTAAGATCCTCAAGTACAAATAAATACTAATGAGTCTGAGTGAAAAATATACGTAAATTAGTTATAACTGCTTAGTAAAAATACCATAATATAATTTGCTCGGTTGAGAATTCTGAAGGTGTATTGAAGGACTGAAGGTGGTAGAACTTATTTCAATTAGTTGTACTTATGTATATTGTAAGTAACAAAATAACGTATAGGCCCTTTAAATATTATATATTAAATTAATTGTTATATATAGAATAAGCAGATGTCATAAAAATATATAGCTTAATTTACCCCCACATTAAGACTATTCTGATGAGACCACATATGCTAAAATGCATCAAGCTCTTCAGGTTGTACAGCATGAAAAAGAATGACATACATATTCTGGCATAATCTTTTAAAAATTCGATATGGTTTATCTACTATCTCTTACCTGTCTCTACTAAGCGTTATTGAAGCAGCATCGTCCAACAGTATGCTCCGGATTTTTTTGGACTTATGGAAGGCGTCAATGTCCAACATATGACAAAAGCTTCATTTGTAATGCGAAAATCAAACAAGTCCAAAATAGTACATTACGATACGAGGACGAAAAATTTTTTTCTGACAAGTGTGAGTTTGCAGGCCGAGCCGCAGGCGAGGACTGCAATCACACGAGTCAGAAAAACATTTTTCGTCCGCGTGTTGTATAAAATTTTATATTACGGGGTCGGAAATGGGGGTTTTGCGCACGCGAAGCGTGCGTAAAACGTCCATTTACGCACGCCGTGATATAAACGTATTTTCTTTTTATAAATTGTCAGGCTCTGACGTCAACGTAATTTTTTGTTACAAAATGCCAAGTGTTATTAGTCGTTGGAAAATTATTTTTACCGTGACTTCAGTAATTAACTGCTCAGTTGTGTAAATGCACACAATAGTGCTATTAACATTGTACCATACCACCATACTAAATCACTCCGTGGTTCCGTGACATACAATTAAGAGACATTACGCGTTCGAACGAGCGAGTCACTTGTACAAGTCAACAAAAACTTAGTAATACAGAATACATTAATATTAGTAATAAAATATTTTAGATACGCAGATACTTTTATAAAGATTCTACTGTGTACTATTTATTATTCTTTTATTGTTTATATTAAAATATTTATTGAAACAGAACGACATTATACACTTTTTCAACATCTTTTGGACTGTTCCTATAATCTATTGGAATTTTGTCCGATCAATATTCACACCTTTTTAAAAGCACACATTTTATAAGCTTACCATTGCCTTGGTACCTACTGGAATAATAACTATAATACGCTTTATGGCATGTGCTTTAGCGTAGCGTATGTGCACAACGTAGCATAGAGATCCACACGCAGTCCACATTCCGGGCAATCATTACAGAACACTGCGTGACATCTGTAAGATCTTTTAATGCAACTACCAACTAGTAACAAAACCGGTAAATATGTCTCATCAACTTCCTACAGACATATTTTTATTTAAAGGAAATAAGGTTCATAATACTTAGTTCTTGTTTGCACTTCAGGATACTAGATACATTCCTTTTAAAATATGATTATGTACTATAATAATAAATCTTTACATTTTAAAAATTACTATTTCCTTTCATATAATCATTTTGAAATATAAAAATGAAAATCTAGTCTATCGTCTTCAGAATCTCGAAAGTCTTAATTGTATATAGGGATTTAAGATTTCCAAGAGTTTTCTAGAACTTACTCAAATTTAAATTCTAGAAAATATATAAGAGAACGTATCTAATGAAGCAATGAAAATAATGAATTAAACATAAAGTTAATTTAAAAGTGTACTTTCTCAAAGTCTACCAATCAACCGGCTTCTCTCGAGCATAATGTAAGCAGCATTCAAGTGTGTCAACAGTGTCAGGTTAATGATTTGTTCGGTTCAGAAAAATACACACGTACCTAAAGCTAGAAAATAAATTTATTATTATTTATATTAATAACAAATAAACTATGTGACTGTACCCATGGATGCAGCGCCCAATTTTTCGTTTTTTTTTTTTGCTGCAAAAGTACAATGAGGTAAAAAAGCATTTATGACTCCTTCAGAGCCTTTAATGCTTACATAAAAATCTCCTCCAAAAAATTCGACCAAGACACGTTCGCAGGCAAAAACAAGGCAACATAATTAACTTTATCAACAAAATAAGAATAAAAACATTTTTTTGTTTTGTATCATGCACTGTAATTTACATATACCATATAACTCACAGACAGACAGTCCAATTTAATTTATCGTATAAACAACTTAATAGCATTTACCTACATTTGGATGTATGCCATGTGCTCGCCTTGGAGTCGCTATCAGCACGTAATAACGACCGCAATTGAAAAATAACTTAGTGAAGGTAAACAAGTCGTGAAGCAACTGATTAGTTGAATGCACTCTCACTTACCATGACTACCGACTTCCCAATGGAACTGTAACAGAGTTCTAATACATAGTAGGAATCAAAAAGATTTAATGTGTAACAGAACTCTGCATTTTGGAGATCGCCGCACTTTTTGTGCCTTACAGGTGTGAGATTGATGTCTTTTTGTTCTTAGTAAAGCTAAAATACTCATTTGAAATTATTTTAAATATTTTAAAATATGTAAGTATTTAAATAACAAGTGAATTGCGACTTCAAATTTTGCGTCTCTATCTATCGACCTCTACAATTCGACGCCCTTAATCAGAGCTGTCTAAACCAGATTGTGGGAAAATGCGCAAAATTTGCTGCGTCTAAAAACTACCGACCAAGACTCCAGTCTACTCAGCCTATTGAATCATCCGCCACTGATTACAAGTGTCCATGAGTGACAGAGACCACTTCATAATTATATAAGAAATAACTGGCTTCCATACTACGACCTATATTGATATACGATATGATTATCGTAGTGAATCTTACACTTGGAGTGGTTTAAATCCGTCTGACGCACGGTATCAGACAATGGACACTTAAAAGTATCACTTAATTGTCTTCAAATGATTACAAATGGGCTAATTGTTTTTTAAGTGAAGTGAAGTGAAGGAAAATGTAGCTGAAATCGTTGTACCTACTCTAGTACCTACTAATAGTGTAGTACTTTATCGTAACCAATGGCACGTGTTATAATTAACATCAATTATAATAAAGCAAAAAGGAGACGAAATGATGAAGTACTTTTTTATAATATAGGAATAGCAGACGAGCATGTAGTGGACTGCTCAGATGGACACGATGGTAAGTGGCTACTGCCGCCCGCTGCCAATGAATCCCAGATAGGATTAGATATTCCTACCTGAGGTCGGCCATAGATGCGCCGCTACCCTTGAGGACTAAGCTGGAACGCCTCGGAAAAGTCTATCTCTTACCACACCCTACAAAACGGAACACAGCAACAGCAGCGCCTAACACTGCTGTTATTAGGTAGAAATAGGTGTGGCGGTGGTGCCACCTGAGTCGAACCACAATGGGTTCCACCATTAAACACTTAAACCATTAAAAAATTTCTAAGTTTATTTTATATTTTTTAGTTTTATTTAAATAAAAGCGTGTACTTTAGTTCTTTTTTAATTATATTTATTTTTTAGTTAAATTTCTTATAAAAGCGAGTTCTTTAGTTTCTTTAATTATTATTTATTGCTTTATTTATACTGCTGTTCACATTAAGCATCCACAAAGCGTCACAATTATAATGATTTATGTTGATCTCTTTCTACTGAAAAACGGAGTTACTCACTGACAAACATACAAGTGAAGCTAATATAAAGCGTGTAAAAATAGTAAAATTGCTAAAACGTCAGTTTGACATTGCCATTTAGTATTGAGTTGTCGTTCCAAATTACTCTGTTTATTAATTACTCTAAAATCTATTTATCAAATATATTTCATATAACATATAGCCTATGTTACTCATGGATAATGTAGCTTTCGAATGGTGAAAGAATTTTTAAAATCGGTCCAGTAGTTTTAGAGCCTATTCATTACAATCAAAACAAAGAAACAAAGTTTTCCTCTTTATAATATTAGTATAGACTACACCAACTACATAATACAACGTTTAATTACCCTTTGGTATAAGTATTGTTATTAAAATTACTCAAATTACAAAAAAAACAATAGGTATCTATTATAAAAAATACACATTTGAATGTATAGTGATAATAACAGATTAAAAAATTAAACGGTAAAAAGCTTCATGTCCAACCATATAATCAATGTTTCGTATTGTATCACAACTCCATTCAGCTACTCTGCTAGATAAAGATAGAAATTATGTCAACTCACTCATTAACATTGTCGCGTGTTGCATTAATAAGTAGTGCCACAGATAGCTGCAGGAGACAGCTAGAGTTACTTCCTTTGTAATTATTTATACCTATAGTTTTTTACCGTAAAACTTAAATTATTTCATTCATTTTTGGGGCCTTTTTTTTGTTTACGAGGGGAACCTTCAAAAGATACCTTATGCCGTGGGACCGGCACAGGGTTATGTGGGATTCATACTGCAATAAAACCCCTCTGATGGCCGTCCTCAGCGCTGCGTAAAGGACTCCGGAATCTCCAGAGGAACGCAACCGGAGTCCTCTTAGCGCGCTGCCCCGTCGGGCTCCGCCCAGGTGAGCGTGACGCTCGCCACACCGTCTGGTGTGCACGACGGTATGCGACCACACATACCGCCGTCCTTCCCGGGGCCACTGTCCGAGCGCTCCGAGTTCCCACTCTTGCCACCCGCAACCCCGGAAGCCCTTTTTAGTCGCCTCTTACGACAGGCAGGGGATACCGTAGCCCTAGTCTGGTCCCGGAACTACAGGGATCATCATTTTTGGCGCCTAGTGGTAGTGGGCAATTGTTTCTCCCCTAAATTGAGAGATTCAGAGCTGAGGGTTGGTGAATGATAAAGACTGGTTACGCTCATTTGTAATAATCTTTGCCAATTCTTGCCTACCACAATGTAGTGCCAATTTATGTTGGCAAAATTGACAAATTTCGAATTTTAATACGCGTATAAATGGTAATATTGATTATTTTTCTATTAATTTAAGTAACAACTTATGGAAAATGGATTAAAAATGAAAAAAAAATCTTTCAAAACCTCTTCTGGAAAATTAAAGACACTTCTATTTGAATGTAGCACAATATTGCTATTTATACAAACACTTGTAAGACAGATAATTAAATGAATAAATCTAAATTATCATACACAATTATCCTTGTTTCGATTACGAAACAAGGAAATACGCTGACGAATGAAATACATTAGTATTTCATCAATGCTGGAAATACCAATACGGTGTTAGTACCTACTTATAAGGTATATTTGTATAAATATGTTCTGTATAAGTAATATTTATGCCCGTTACTAATAATTCATCTAAATGTTTTCCTAACTAAGATATAAATCGGCACGGCAGTGCCTCAGCCAAGTCAACACAAAAAACCAAAAAAAAAAATAGGCACGGCCGTACCATTTTTTTTTTGTAAAATAAAATAGGCACGGCCATATCATTTTTTTTTGTATAATATAAGAGTAGCAGACGAGCATGCAGTCCACCTGATGGTAAGTGGCTACTGCCGCCCATGGACATCTGTAATCAATCCCGGATAGGATTAGGTATTCCTACCTAAGGTTTACCAACTGGACTCGTGGCAGTCCTCCACGGTTCGGTTTGCACGGACGTTCTTGCCACGGACGTGTAAGATGTGGAATGAGCTTCCTCCCGAGGTATTCCCGGAGCGCTATGACATGGGGCTCTTCAAAAAAGGTGCAAAAAGAGCTCTCCTTCAAAGCCGGCGATGCATTGCATCGCCGGCTTGAAAGAGATGCGACTCCTCTGGTGTTGCAAATGTCCATAGACGACGTTAACTACTTTCCATCAGGTAGCACGTCTGCTTTATCGTCAGGTTCAAATATAAAAAAAAGGTCGGTCACAGATGCGCCGCTACCCCTGAGGACTAAGCTGGAACGCCTCGGAAAAGTCTGTCTCCCTTATCACACCCTTCAAACCGGAACGCAGCAGCGCCTAACACTGCTGTTATAAGGCAGAAATAGGTGAAGCGGTGGTGCCGCCGGAGTCGAACCACAAAGGGTTCTACCACCTCCAAAGACACCATTTCTCGAAACAATTCAGACCATTTTTCGATGCCCTTTCTAGTCGACAGACATTGTCAATTGCCATCTTTCGTAAGAAAACCATTAGGCATTAGACGTAGATAAACACCTGAAAATCTTTACAGATACATTATAGATTTTTATCATGACTATAAAAAATAGTTCTCATGGCATTTTCTCGGATTTGTATTAACATCCTAAGTATATCAGGTTTGCCTGAGATTCTCTCAATCCTTCTTTACATTGGTGTCTGAGTGAAAGTATGCACACAAGGACGCAAAAATCACAGCATAAATTTCATCTCTTTTATTAAGAGATATTAAAAAATGAAATGTATACCGTGATTTTATACATAGAACATCTTTTTGCCGGGCTTCAGAAGAATGCACTCAACAAATCGCTCTGAGCCTGGGTGGAGGAATATGCCTTCCTCTGAAGACGTTCCTATAAACACAGTAATTATTTCAATTTCAAGAAAAGAAACATTAAAACAATTGTTGCGTCACCCACCACGTAGTTATGTCTGGTAATGATTTTCGCAGAACCGGCTACATGGTAGTTGCCCGTCATTTTGAGATGACACTATTATTTTAATGACTACTATTATTATTATTATTTTAATACTAAGAAAATCTTGTAAAAAAAATAAACACAAACGTAAAGCAAATATTATATGTTATACCTATTTCTGTCTAATAACATCAATGTTAATCGCTGTTGTGTTGCGCTTCCCAACGTAGTTCTGCATCCCAATCTGCATCACAACGTAGTTCTCAGGGGCAGCGGAGTATCTGTGGCGACCTCAGGTAGGAATATAAGTTTATCTGAGGTTGATTACAGATTTCCATGGGCCATAGTAGCCATTTACGATGGTAAATGGTACGATGATAAACGACTACAACCGTCTGCAACTCCTATATCATAAAAAAGGTGACCACAGGGGCAATGACCACTTGCTGTGAGGTTGCCTACATGTTTTGCTACATCAATTGCATTCAAATAGTGGACATTATTTTAAAATTTTATCATTAGTCTACATTCTTTTACACGGGTCAATACATAATTCTCCAGCTAAAAAATATAGTATTGTACACAAAGGTTACATAAACGTCAGTCCGTAACGGGAGATCCCGCGAACAGGAACTTGTATTAGTCATAAAGGGAAAGACCGCTTGTAATTTTATACTTCTTATTTCTTACTTGCATATTTTATATTTCTTCCAATTTGTGAAATCCCAGCAGACCGGTTCCAATGCGATGCTAAAAGCATGCAAAACGGGTCCTTTTTACTCGATGACGACATTTTCTCCTTTTTATGGCAACCAGCGAGTTGTAAACATAAGTGGTTGGTATTTTTAAGGCGCTGATGAAACTGTATTGATGGGGTCAATACATACCACCATATTCATGAACATTATTATATTTTCATTGCTACATTAAACAGAGTCTTATACAATCATAACTAAGATTAATAAATCTTAATTCATTACTCAGTGGCTTGCTTCGCCAGGCATCGAACCTGGAATCTAGTTGAGTATTCTGACAAGTATGATGACTGCAGCGTCTAAAATCCCGACATCTGGGAGGTACTAAATCCTACGATAGCTTTATCGTAAATAAAATTATCTTGAAAACTCTCTAATAGATTCAATATTCTACATAATTTTGAACAAAACATAAAATACGTAACTAAATTGGTTTTTGTGACAATTGGCACTCATCTGTCAGTTTGAAAAACAGAACATGAAACATTACAATTAGATAAAATTAAATAATGTTAAGATTATGTTAAATTTTTTCGTCATGTTCGTTCATTTATTGGCCGTTGATTTTAATAGTCGGGAATTTTCTTGTTAAAATACGACTATAATTGACGTAATATTAATATTAATATTATTGACGACTATAATTAATGAAAAATATGACTCTTTTAAGTAGTAAACGATGAAAACATAAAAATAAGCATAAGGCCACAGATTAATAAATAGTCAGCTTAATTAATATTTAATTAAATGGGATTTTAATTGTATTTTTTATGAATAGGCCCATTCATAATTAAATCTGCAACTTGAGTGTATTGTACTCGTAGATGCAAAGATTACATTTAAGAATCGTCTATTACATAGCTTATAAAGTCAAATCAGCTTGTTACCTCAAAAGTAAACAATCTGTTATCGGTGTCGGACCGAGGCTGTCTTTAAGAGAAATCTGACTTTTCTTCGCCCACTGACACAATATCCTTAAAAGTTACTGCGATTAAGGTCAAGGTTTGATTAAAATTTATTTTAAAAGGAAAATTATAGTTTTATTGATGTGAAACATCTATAGCCGCACGTAAAACCGATTTCTGGCGTGGCGACGCATACCGCTATACGATGGTATATATATACAGTCTATATGCAGTAGTGTGTACGGTGTGGCGACGCGTCGCCATGCGCAATCGACTGTGCGATTCATTAAACGAATTAAGTAGTCACGATTTGAAATAAATTCGTAAATTTTTGTATTTAATGAAAATAAATGTTTATTCAATAAATAGTCATCGTTATCTGGAAAAAAATCGTAATATTTTATTTTATCATTATGACATATTTAGTTCCTATCACAATATGTTCTTTTCTGCATATTACTTTTACAAAATAATGTCGATGTTTCACATCTGCCAGGCGTCCCGTGACGGCTCACATTTTTTTTTTCTTTATACGGACTTTTTTGGAAACATTATCGATTGAAATATCGATGCCATACAATTTGGGGTACCGTTGTAATATAAATATTTTCAATATTTTTGGTGCTTTTTCGAGTAGAAGGTTTTTGAATCCAAGTCCCTAACGCAGTGTTCATACACTTTTATGTGCGTGCGAATCGAGCGGACAAGCATCATGCGCGGACGGTTACATAACCTCAATATTGAACGCATAGGAATCTCGTTAAAACCTATTTGTACTTATTTAAATGATAGATGATTTAGTGAGTTTTGTTGTCTCCGTATTGCAATAAATACTAGGCAATAAAATAAGGTAATAATTATGCTAGTATCTCGTCGCTATGCAGGAAGTGATAGAGGCGCATCATGATATGTACTTGCTTTAATCCCCGAAGTTAAACAATATAATTACACGCTACAATGCAAGACATATTATAACTCACGATACAAAATAACATTCGTATCTTCATAATAAAGATATTTCGGTGTTAAAAAATAAAATTGTAAATATTATATTGCAATACATAGTAAATATTATATTGAAAATTAAATATATGTATTAATAATTAACTATATTTCATTTGTAAGACCTATGATAATAAGCATGAGCAATAAATAATTTGAGTTGGAATTTGAATTTAGTTCGATATAGTTAGCCGCCCCGGGCAATATTATTTTTGCCGCTATTTAGAATGATATCTACCAAATGTACGCCACCCTGGGTGGAAGTTCAATTTGCCGCACTATAAGCAATATGGCGCCGTATAAAAATCTTTTACTGCATGCTCTAAAATTTACTTCTCTTTTTCACTCGCGCCTCTAAATATATATTCAAAAGGCGATTTTTACTTTGTAAATCAAGATACAAAGAATGGTAAGTGATGATTTTAAGTGATCAAACATTTTCCTGTGCTTAATTCATACCCTGACCCCAAAGATGTTATAAGGATAATGTGTAGTAAGTCGTCGTAGTAAGTAGGTGAATAGCCTCGGTTTGACATTTGCTGTACTTTTTACCATTTATTTTGACTTGGCCATTCAATACGCTAAGGTATATGCCCAAGACATTTTGTCTTTGGATGCAAACGTTTATCTACCATAGGCGAGATCTTTTTAAATGTTTTATAATCTTTTAATAAACTTTTGCTCGCGAGTTCCTCTGCAGGAACACAACAGTAAAATCAAATATAAAATCTTTATTTGAAATGTCTTAATCTTCAAATTATAGGGTTATTCTAAAACAAAATTAATCCAAAATGTTGTAAAATATATCTTATTTGGACAATAATCTGCATTTGAACCATCGACTGCGGTTCAAAATGGCCTTAAACCAAACACGATATTATTATACCTCAATTCGCCATATACGGTTATATTTATCGATTTACCGACACTGACCAGCCTATAACCGGATTCACATGGATTTCGACTCTTCTTTATTAAACAACAAAGATACTTTACGATTGCGAAATTTTAACATAAATTTAAACGTGGGTCGTGCCATGTTTTTTGTGAGAGGTACGGGTTCCTGCCCTATATGCCCTAGATATATCGAAATTTTTAAATCTCCCAAAAGGCATACAACTTAATTTAATGACTGCTATATAATACTGGCAGCCGAGACCGATAGCTTTAATCACTAACGGTCGCTCATACAATTCCGACCATGCACGATGTTACTTTACTTTGTAAATCGGGTAAAAACTACACTTCAGGATTATGCTTTAAATATGTTTTGGTTTACTTTTGATGTCATATATTAGGTATTTCCCGCTTTCGTACTAAAAGAGAAAAAAATTATAGTATTTACCAAAAACCAGTTGACATTAATTAAAACGGTATCTCGCGCCAAATCAAGATTTAATTTGTTTTGCTGCAATCGTTGCACTTTATCCTTTATTACTGGTTTATTAACTTCAGTGTATTGAAGTTGATGATTGGGATAAATAAAATTAGTTAGTTGCTAGTATGACTTTTTATAGTATTGAAGTAATAAGCGAGCAGTCCAACTGATGATAACTGACTAGTGCCTTTCATGGACATATTCTATAATCTACTCATTATAGTATGAGATTTCTTCCCGAGGTTGGTAACGAATACTACTCCTTCCGAACGACTCGCGTACTTAAGTATGTCTCGGATCTTCATTACCACACCCTTCAAAACGGGTTAGGCAGAAATAGCTGGTGTAGCAGTGTGACTCTTCAGGTCGAACTACAGATTTTTTCTACTGATTTCAAACTAAGTTATTATCATACCAACTTGGTTGCTAAGATGTATAACCGCTTTTGCGATAGAGCAAAAACTAGCCTAGCAATAAAAAATAAGTCAAAGGCAAAAACAAAACCAGTTTTTTTTATATGAGGACGCACCTTATTTTTTATGTATATATTTAGGTTTCTTTGATGTGTAGTAATATTTAACGCGTTATTAAGGTGTAAAATATTTATCCATTGTAGTATTATGAGAATGTTCTTAAGCGTAATATGACTCTTTGTAGTCAGAGTCCGGTAGACACCACCATCATCAAACCTTATCCTTTCTTCTGACAGCAGTTTTAAGCTCTGCTAGATTTTAATTTGCACCGTATGTAACACACACACACACACGCACCCAATCCGTCCCATTTTTTTTCTTCAAGCACAGTGACGGATTGGCTACCGACCACAGCTTGGCTTCCTATTTTTGCTTGATTACAGATACTTTGGACGGTAACCACTTAACAAATAACGTGCGTATTTGGTAGCAGTTTAATTACAAGACAACAATTTCAAATTTCAACAACAAATTAAAAAAAAATTAAGTCACCAGCAAAATATTTCACATAAAATCGAACTTCACATCTACAATTTCTACACGACCTCTTGCTACACAAATACGTTGTCTCAATAGATACAACGTCTATAATAAGCAACAGTGATGCAACATTTAAATTTTCCTAAAAATCAAGCGGGTCGTTGCTTTTGTAAACACACGTAAACATACCGTATAATCCGAAAATCCCCCGCACAACAATGACAGCGTAACCTCTGAACAAACGTGATGACAAGCATTCTCTGCAAATACTTGTCTTCAATAACTCAGGAACTAGCGTTATTCTACGGTGCTGTCTGCTTTTTATTTAAGGGTTCAGTAAGAGGTTGTCCTCATCCAAGAATAATTTTAACTAACTCGGAATAAATCAGGAGTTCTACCCGAAGTCGAACAAATGCGTTCTTGTCGTAGAAGAATATATCCATTCAAAGTAAGATCTGAATTTAAATAAACAACTTTTTTAAAATTTACTACAGCAGTGTATGTTTACACCGCGTTTAGAAATGATAAACGATTCTTGTCTACGTATTCTGTATACTGTATACTCACTTTAAAATCGACCGAATAATTACATTTTACAAATGTTCCATCGATAGTAGTATTAAATTCTAGTATCGTGAATTCGCAAAAGAATTTTTCATAAGATCCGAAACATTTCCGCTCCATTAACTTTGAACTGTCGTTAAAAATAAAATTTAAACATTTTAAAGCAGAAAAAGGTATAAAAGTAATACGAGCTTTTTTAAAGCACTAAAAATATGTTGAGGTATACAACGATGATGGGCTTAGAGAAAATGTTTGATCATAGAAATACACTTTATACGCGTAGACGTACGAACCCTTTTTAATATAGTGAAGTAAAGCTTGGGACACATCAATTTAATCGTGGATATCCGATCTAGATTTTGGTCCTACTAGCGTCAAGGAGTCTAATTTAACAATTAATTTGTCCGGACAATATACATGCTCCTGTTTCATTAATAAAGTCTATTAACTTTTTGCAAGATTGCAGTGGAACATTTGTATACAATATTTGTAAATACTTTGTTTATTTTTCGTTTAAAGACTTTAAAAGATTCATATATACGATTTATTACAATGTGGCTGTTTCGTCATTTGCGTGTGCGTTGTTAAAATGAGTTGTAGATTTTTTTACATCACGAGTACTGGGATTTTTTGTAGCTTAGAAGATATTGTAAGACAGAAATTACCTTTAATATCATTATCAGATACATTGTGTCCTAAGCACAATAGTGGGGTGCTATCAACAAATCACATAATGCCGTGAGATAGCGAGGCTGCAATTCCCGTTGTCACTGTTTGGCGACGGCGCTGCTTTGCTGTTTCATTGTGATTGTAAACGTGAGTGATTGAGCTGTTTTATTCGTGTTTATGTTCTGTTTATTGTTACTTTTATTTTTTTCGTTTAACTTTTTAAGTGTTTTTGTCTGTTGAGCGCTTTTTGTTTTGTTTTGTTATTCACGTTGTTTTACTTTTATTTGATTTTTATAATGCAAGCAAATGAACGTCGCTTTTTTTTTGTTTGTGAAAGTTTTAAAAATCTTGAAGAATGTTTAAGTATTAAGGTTTTTTTAAACTACTTTTGCATTACATTACGTTTAATAAACATCAATATTTTCGGCAATTACTGTCGCTTTGTAAAACATAATATTAAATTGTGTAGGTTAAAAGTTTATAACGGCTTATCGTACAAATGACTTGTAATGCCAACATCCTCGTTGCCAGGCTTCTCAGTCGATATCACTGTTTGTATACGTGAGATTGAGGTATTTCAGTATTGTTTAGTCTTCGCACGCGACTCCGCTCAAGTAATAGAAATGTATGTATTAAGTAATTTAGAAAAAAAAAAAACTTCGACCAAAAGTAATTTAATGGCAGCATATTTTTTAAATTACATAATAATCATGCGATTTCAGTTAAGAAAAATGGCCAAGACAGATGTATTTCAGAGATACACTAAAAGCGATGAAATGAAAGCTTAAAATTCGAACATCCCTGTTTTTGAGTGGGATGTATTAATTTTCTACCCTCTCGTTACCGTCCCGTTGAAATCTACCTATTAAAGATTACACAAACTGACAGAAGAAACGCTTATATGAGTTTTAATATCATATCTGTACGATATTGTGTTGACTTAAATATATGGTTAAGGAAAATACAGTTATTGGGAAATCGTAGTCTGCTAGCGCTGATAACTGTCCACCTGGTATGTTCTTTGTTAAAACCATAGATATAGCATAGCAAAAAAAATCTACGTCTGTGGTTAAAGCATTAATTTATTGGGAATGAGGCTAGATCTATTTATAATTATAAGTTATAAATATTTTCATTTCATTTTCATATGATTGAAGTAATAAAAGAGCGTATGTTTATGATAGACTGTATAATCGATCTGATATTAAGTGGTCACTGCCGCCCATGGACATCTCTTGGCAATTACATCCAGAAAAATACTAAATATCATGTAGACCAAGCAAACGCCCCATTGCTACAGATATTGCATAATAAAAGTTCGTTATACAGAAAAAAAAACCTTTATCCGTATTTATCAATATTAATTGTTTAGCAATGTGACATATATAGGCATTATTTCCTTATTAATATTAGAAACTATCACTGTAACAGCAGCTTACCTTATAAGCAAAGAAATTGCTTAAGTTTTCTGACTTTTAACATACATGGACAGTCTAGATTGTAAAATGACAGGTTTTGGCGCTGCTGTAATTAATGAGGACCCGTCGCGAAAGTATGCGACACTTGGCCGACCAACGAACGACCAAACAAGTTTGTTGGTAAACATAACTTGGTCGGTCAACGTCTGACATTTTATTTATTAATTGCGACGCTATGAGTTGAATGTTTAAAGCAAACTAGAATATTCTATGAATATTAAGATTTAAAAGATAAAGCGATGAACGTCGAAAAATAGAGGTTTCTTGTATGGCGACTTCCATTTCTTTTATTTTTGTTACGGTAGACACACAAATACATGTACACATACAGAGTCAAATTTAAATTACAAATTTCAAGTGTCTATTACAGTTAAGGAGATAGAGCCTAGTGGCAGACAGACAAACGGATAGACAGCGGGGGCTTCTTAATAGGGTTCTCCTTAACCTTTGGGTACGGAACCCTAAAAAATATGTCCTTATAAATATAGATACAACACTGGGAACATAAGCACTTTCTCTTCATACATGCACCGTCTACGTGTCCAAATAGTTACAGACGTAAAGGTACTTAGAACTAATCGAGTGATAAGGATATTAAAGGATTACTTTATTATCTGTTTGAATGAACAATCATAAAACAAAGCCGTTACTTTGAATTGTCATCTTAATACTAGCAGCTAAGCTTTTCATTATTTGTTAAATAATAGTGTAGTGTGCTTATACAACAATAAACTGCATAATCACAGACCAATATTCGTATTGTAAATTGATAATGGTAATCTCTTCCGTGGATGAAGTGGGAACTCCTACTCTCTGATGTGTATATTGTACCTACTCGTAACTTACCGATCCACGAAGTTAAGCGACGTCGGGCGCGGTCAAGAGTTAGATGGGTAAGCGTTAGGGGCTTAATTTCATACACGCTTTGAAGAGTATGTTTTGGAGTCTCAATTACTATCATCAGGTAGATTTGAGAAACTTTTAGGTCTCGAAAACAGGCGTCAGTGTAGCGTAGTGAAGTAGGTATGCTGCATAAATAAAGTGTCATGGTTTGCATTTTTATCCTGATCTTATGTAACATTTTATTTGCCAACTGCCGGCCTAATGCATTGTAATGCAATGCATTGCGATTGTAGCCTGTAGCAATTCTTAAATTATTTATATAAACTATCACTATCAACCACATTCATTCATTGACTAAAGCTAAAATATAGATGCAGATAGGTACTGAACAGATTGAATCCGGATACATACGTGTATAGCAAACCGGTATGCTGATCATGCGAAACTACTGTTCGATAAATTTGAATTCCATCCTTACTTATGACAAATCAATCCTATGGTTTTTGTTTCTGAAGTAATTAAAGTAGGTAATCCGCCTGTTTTTATTGGGTTCTAATAGCTACAACTCTTTTTGTTTTGTAGTCGGGCAGAGAACTTCCTCTTATCTCGAAGACCTGTTACACTCTACCACGCTGCTCTAAGACAACGTTCGTCTTTACTTAATCTTTCATGTGCGATTGATGTGGTTTTAATTTATAATCCATATTATATTATTAATTCGTCCAAAAGCCTCAAACATTTTATAAATATTCATTAAGTAAGTGCAATCTGTCGTAGCTCCACAAAAACTACAATCACGCTTAACGCAAGGCCGATTGACTTCCTCGTACGAATGATTAAACGCTAAGCCTTGAGGTTTGTAGGTCGGCGGAAGTCACCATAAGTAACGGGAGGACGGGGCCTAATTATGATGGTAGTAAGTACTCGTTTCGTTTTTCAATTACGTATGTTATAGTATGCCGTGTGGTCAGGAATGTGGCACACCGTCTTCTCATAATAGGAAGCTACTAAGGAATTAAATGCAGATACGATGGGACTAAAGTGTATAAAAGGCTTACTCCACCACGCTCCTTAAATATTAATTTTAAAACCCACGCCAGCATTGAAACTAAAAGGAATAAATTTAAAGACGAATAACCACATAACAGCAGAGAGTATATTCAGATGAAAAGTGGACATCCAGAATTTATTAATATTTATCCATCTGGTCTGAAATAGTGCCAGTATGAAGAAAGTTTAGGTATGCCGTATGTATGAAAATCTTGAAAATGTCTCATTTTCATTATTTATACCTAAAATTTATACGCGAATGAAGCTAGTAATTATTACTAATGCAATCGCACTTTTCATAAATTAATAAAATCAACAAATAGTAACAGTATCTACACCTCTTGGCATGCCATGGCGAACCGTAAATATATTTTGAATCGTAAAATCTAATAAATTATAATACAAGTTATAATTTAAAACAGCAAAAACTACTAATCTATATGACGTAAGCAAAATTATGTTACGTAAGTAAGCATCTAATATATAATTTAATATTCTTTGTTTAAAACAACTGGAAGTTAAATATAATAATTTATAAATAATCATGAATTTAGTCGGTAGAGTATATAATCCATTTTTACGTAACATTTTTCCATTTGTTTATACTTATTATAGTTTTCAATATTAAAATCTGAAAAGCGAGCTGTAAAGTATGAAAGGGAAATTACTGTTACAACATTAAGTGTTATTGGCAATAATTCTTATAGGAAAAGACCTTCGATTGTGAAGCAACACTTCGAAGGGTATTGACATTGGAAGTAAAGGAAAATTGCATTCAACCTACCTATTCTTAATGGCTTATAATATGGAGGTATTAGGAGGAGGAGGTATTATGTTAAATGACAAAATTTGATATTAAGATTATGAAAATAAAGTAGCAGACAAACAAACAATCCACTTGATAGTAGATGGCCACCGGTAATTGCCATGGACATCTTTTATTAATGTTAGATAGAACTGGGTATATATCTAAAGTTCTGTGTGTGACTCCTGACCACTAAGTTGGAATGACTATTGTTAGGTTACCTTATCATAGACTTCAAACCAGAGCAGCGCTTGACATTACCGCAATATACATATATAATAATTATGTAGTATCTACATTAGAAAATATCTATATTACTATCAAAAACATAGAGTCACTACCATATAACGCAAATGAAACAGGAACAATTACTTGATATTTAAATCAATAGGTGACCGATTGATCGCAGATCACGTGACTACCGCGTGTATTTAGATCTAATAAATTATGTATTTATGTACGTTTTATTAATAAGATAATTTCAACTTCTAGCGTTAAGGACTATATAGGATAGAGATTTTTGCTATAGGTAACAAGGAAACGAATCAGAATAAAGTGACATTCTTATCTAGCTCTTCAATTTTTAATATTTTTTTAAAAGGAAAATATATTGTAAAGTTACCGCAATGTATCCCAACACGACTAGTAATTATATAGTTAGCACAAATGTCAAGGTTTAAGATTTTGGTTCAGTGTAAAATTATCTTTTATGTTTATTTGTCTTGCGTGCTAAGATTCTACGCAATTATCATTCGAGAGATTTTTTCATCGACTCGACAAAACATAGGGATTTTTTGTATATTGCAGAGTCATAAAGGTTTTTGTGCGCACGTGAATCAAAAGTATCTTATCATGTTCATGTCTAGTGTAAGACTATGTAGATTTGTTTTACACTTTGTTAAGTCTACCGAATTGCCGCATAACTATCTGGTCTACGCAAATATTGTGTACTTTTTCATTCCCTCTTAATTATAATATTACATCGTGAAAGTTATATAATGTTAAGCAATAAACATATTTACAAATAGATTTTTTAACACATTTTTGTCGCTAACAAAGTGCTAGTTATATAGAGGATTTTTATTTTGTAAGTCCTTACAATGTTGTGGTTTCCTGTATTGTAGCAATATCGTATCTAACACTAGTTCAATAAAATTAGTTTTCCTAGTACATAACTGAAGTTATATCTTTTTTATAAATGAAATAACAAACAAAGCATGCATTCTACGTTATAGGCATTGGTCACTATCACCCATCGGCATCTGTAATCAACTGCATGTAGAACAGGTGTTCTCCTTGAAGTCAATCTCAGTTGCCACTGTTCAGGGCTAAGATGATAATTCATGTATACATAGGTCAGCCGGCACCCACTCCCTGCCACCGAAACGCAATACAGCTTCATGGTAAACATAGAGTGGGGATACATATCATGCTAATTCTTCCTTTCAAATTAACATAACGTTCCTGTGAAATGCCACAAACTGCCACTGCTACGTATAGAGACTATGAAATAAACTTCCAGACTTATACTCATCTGCACTGACAGCGTCGAAACTGGATCCTTGCACCGAACAAACCGGAACTATAAATATAGTGATATTTATTTTCTATTGCACGTATCACCAAAATTTATATACATTCATAGTAAAGTTATACTCGTAAATACATAGTTTATTACATAATGAACCTATTGGTTCATTCATGAAAACGACGCGTCTAACCTTCGTCTAACGTTGTGATTACTCTTTACAAGGTATTTACTGTTTTAGATACTTAGTTTACACAGATACGGGCTATTAGAGAAATGGTTATCTGTTTGTTTACAACACCTTAAAGTAAAGTCCCTGACGTATTTTCCGTAACGTTTACCTGATCCAAACTAGTCGATGAGCAAGTTTCTAAGGTGTTTAGATGATTACTCGTTTTGGAAGAACCACAGTCACTTCTAGGGTTTTACCGACTTTGCCCTCAGGGTACTTGCGATGTACTTTGATAAAGATTCATTTAGAACTTAACTATATATGGTTACTTAAAAACCTTAGTAAAGGTTCATGATTATAATGATAGAAGAAGATATTAAAATATGTTTTAAAACAGCATTACTGATATGAACTTTAAAAAGGTGTAAGAGCCAGTATGGTTCGTAGCCACATAGACTGACGTGAAGTATAGTACTTTTAAAATCAAATATCTGGTATGTTCTTCTTAGGATCTTTTTTTTAAGTTCTGGCAACCACTAAGCAATACGCATTTATTATTATTTTCCTATTATCATAAGCGAGTTTCAAATTCATACTATTAAAATACATAATTGAAGTAAGTCAATTAATAAGCACCTACAAAGATACAACATAAACGAATGTAAAACTTAGGATTTACGGTTACGGTAATACACGAATATGTCGGCACTCGGAAATATCGACATTATGTTGTAAGATAAGTGATATTGCCACCTTGATTTTATAGAATGTTGCTTCGATCAATTACACTTTGTTGAACGAAGGAATGCTGATACGATCTAACAGCAAAAAAGCTTGACACACGAGATATTAAAGCATTTCAAACTCTACCAATCTGCGTAGTAGGTACACACGAAATATGTAATTACGCATTTATACTCGTATACTGCAATCATAATTATTTAGGTACTGTGATTGGTTGTACTTTATGCCATTATTTAATTCAAATACAATTCGACACAATTTTAAAACTAAACCACATCCTACTTTTCAGTAGGAATACATGATAGGCAATTTAGCATAACCTCTATTAGTCACAAACGAATCCCATCTTAGCGGTATGTTTACACTTTAGAGCCACTTATTTACACTATATAGCGATATTTCGATATCCTTTAACAGTCATATCTATTCCAGATGGGTTGCGCTAAGATCTTCGCGGCGCTGCGGCGCACCAAGCAGCTGAAGGAAGGCGACGACTCCACGCCGCTGGCGCGGTGTCTCGGCCTCATCGACCTCACGGCGCTGGGCGTGGGCAGCACACTAGGTCTCGGCGTGTATGTGCTGGCCGGCTCCGTGGCGAAGACCGTCGCTGGGCCCGCAGTCACCATCAGTTTTCTGGTTGCCGCTATCGCTTCTGCTTTTGCTGGTAGGAATTAGATAGCCTTTTATTTCGGAGTACGACATAAATAATTGTCGGTGTAACAAAAGCAATTGTCACTTTCTTCAACGGTTAATGAAAACATTATAAAGAAATGTCCTAGATATACCGTCGAGTTCGCCATAAAGTCAATTTTATACATACCTAAGCTTATCAATTCTTTTCATTCCGAGACTACAAGTATAATCAGAAGTGAAAAAATATCTGGATGAGGGTGACGCAAAATATAAATTGTTTCTTCCAGGTGTCTGCTACGCCGAGTTCGCGTCCCGAGTCCCGAAGGCCGGCTCTGCCTATGTGTACAGCTACGTCAGCGTGGGCGAGTTCATCGGCTTCACCATCGGCTGGAACCTCATCCTGGAGTACGTGATCGGTACCGCCGGCGTCGCTAAGGGCATGGCCAACTACATAGACAGTCTCTGTAACAACACCATGGGGAGGACTATGAGGGAGATTGCCCCCATAAATGTTCCCTTCTTGGCTGATTACCCAGACTTCTTCGCCTTTGCGCTCGTCATAGTTATCACGAGTAAGTTGCTCCTTTTTCACCGACTTAATTGAAATTGTTACTTCCACTCATTTTTCATAGTTATGAGATTGATATAGCAAAAGAGCATGCAGTTGCACTTGCACTTGATTGTAAGTGGTCATCTAATACTATTGATGTTGTGTTGGTACCTCCGGGGTCGGACCACGAAAGGGTATACAGGGTGAATTTTTCAAACGGGCCTTCAGGGCCAAATCCGAAACTATAAGGATTAGCGAAAAATGCTGAAAGGAGTTACGAGGCCGATTTTGATAAAAATTAAAACTGCATCATTACTTTTTTAAAATAACTTTTTCCCTAGCCGGGAATCGAACGAGGTCATTTTGAAAAAAAATACACCCTGTATATTATTCCACAATCTGATAGTGTTGCTTTTAAGGATCAAAATCTGGGAAGTAATGATAAATGACAAACCAAAGGTAAAGCCCCAATTTTAAGAAAATACATATTTTTCATATTAATTTGGCAGTTAAGTTCCCGCCATTCATCAAATTAAACATTTCGCGTATTAACATTTGTTTTGGCTCAATGTTCCAAATCATTTGAAACGGACGTTTTATTCTCCAAGAATTTCTATTTTAATGTCCGACTTAGTTAAGTTTATTTTTAGGACCATTATAATTGATTTAACTTGCTATGGACGGAGTTTCGTTTAATAAAGATGTAAAGTTGACTATTTGCGATAATGACTTTTTCGAGACAAATCCGAGTGATTACTAAACAAAGAGATATAGAAAATCATATTTAACGTTGAAACGAAGTTGTAAACAACAAACAATAAGAATTTACTATTTAATCAGTAATCTATTTTTATTAAAAAATAGATCCTAAAAACGGTGGTAACTTATTTGCCAAATTATTACTTTCTCATACTAAGCCGTACGTCATGGTCATAATATCGAATAATAAGTTGATTAACCAACAAATTCTTCAATGGTATGACTTATGTATGTTTCTAAAGAATTATACATAAATTATTTGTTATGCATAATCCTTAAGGATTAGTATGCCAATGTATGGAAAAATGTGTATTTTCTTCAAAATTTTTATTTTCCTTTAATTTGTCACATAACATTACTTCCCAGAATTTGATCCTTATAAGCGACACTATCAAATAGAGGAATAATATAGAGGGTGTAATTTTTTTCAAAATGAACTCGTTCGATTCCCGGCTAAGTTAAAAGATTTTTTAAAAAACTAATGTTGCAGTTTTAGTTTTTATCAAAATCGGCCTCGTAACTCCTTTCAGCAGTTTTCGTTAATCCTTATATTTTCGGATATGGCCCTGAAGGCCCGTTTGAAAATTTCACCCTGTATATATAATAACTAGGTATCGCTTGTGTGCGCTCGCTGCTAAAGCAGCTCGCGAAACGGTTGTCTTCTTTAGTTTTGCGTGCAAAATTTTTTTACATTTTTTACCCGATATTGAAGTTTTATTAATTCTGTTTGGGGCTGTTTGGAAAAGATATGAGTTAATATTTGCAAATTACCAAGAATTTGGGTCGTGATTTTTTTGTATATAATAAGCCATACATTTTAAAGACATAACAAGAAGACAAAAGCTTGAAATATTATATACAAAAATAACTATTTATAAAAATTGTTATTTCTTGTATGACAACACTAAAATATTTTTTTACCAAAATGTGTAGTCTATTAGTACATAAAAACGCGTCATACATTATTTCTATATATTATATTATCTATATTAATTCTATACTTATACTTATTTAATAATAAATCTGTAGAGAGGTCAATTCTGTACAAGAAATATATTTCCAAAATAACTATCAGGGGGTATTTAGGGATCGATACTGATGTCAAGAATGCAATCATTAAAATTTTTGTCTGTCTGTCTATATAACCGTTATAGAAAAAAAAAAACTACTCGACGGATTTTAACGAAACTTGATACAATTATTTTTCATACTCCTGACCTGGTTATAGTATACTTTTCATCACGCTACAATCAATAGGAGCAGAGCAGTGCAGAAAATATTCCTCTTATATTATATCCTTCTTTTGTAAATCGTATATCATATTTATCCTGTCCATCCTTTGAAAATATCCAAATATACCTAATAGATTATGGCCCTTCTTTAGTAAATCTTATATTTTACCCCTCTTTTAAAGTCACAAAAATGTTGAAGATTAATACAATGAACCCTACGCACAGTGAACCCTAGTAAATATTTAACATATACTCCAAAACGTGAGGTGTTAAATGTATCACGAAATATTAATAATTTGAAGCCTGCAAAAATTGTCTTATAACATTAAAGTTCTTCTAAACAAATATAACATTTGCTCATAACAACGGTACTGCCATTTTATATCTCGACTGTGTAAGTAAGAACTTCTAATATAGTGTTATTACGATTTATATCAAATTAAGGTAAAATGAAAACAAAAACATTTGACCCAAAATTAAATCAAATTCCTGAAAAACTCCCGGCTAGGCTACTATATATCTATTTAATAAACTCAGATAGCAAACTTAAAACAATCTGTGCCAACCAACATTTGTATCGATTCTTAATTTGTTGTATTTAAATATATCGAATAAATTAACTTACGCAGTTTTACGCACCCGATCCCACTGGCTGAATTGTTGGGGGGGGGGGGGGGTATCTCCAATGGAAGACTTGAATCAACCTAGTTATTTTTATTTATTTCCAAGACCTCCACAAACATCGTCCTTGACATCTGCCGTTTCCCGCCATAATACCCTTTAGTTTTTTTTTTTAAATCACGAATACAGCGTTACAGCCAATTAAATATGTGGCCAGCATTATTTTTCGAGTGAAAGGTTTTAAGCTAATTTTAATTTTATTTATTTTTATAATGTTAATAATGTCTCGCTTGTCTATCTCGCTCTAACACACACGTATACTATGCTCTGACTCTTTCGGATTGCCAATCTATTAGTATAATATATCTATGGTTCAAACTGTTAGTAGCTAACAACGCCACGTATTAGGTAATAACTTCAAAAGGAGACAACAGTTTTAAATATTACATACAAAAATGCATATGTATGAAAATTATTATTTTTTGTATGGGAACACTGAAATATTATTTTACCCAAATGTTAATACTTCTAGTATCTACAAACGCCTCATACATTGAAATGACATCAAAAGGAAACAACAGCTTGAAATATGACACACAAAAATACATATATATGAAAATTTTTTTTTTTTTGTATGGCAACACTGAAATATTTTTCCACCAATTTATACAGTCTACAAGTACCAGTAAACGCCTCATACAGAAAACTGACGTTAAGTGATGCTGGGCATGGTGGTGGAGGTCTTTAAAGGGAGACAACAGCCCGAAACACCACGTACAAAAATACAAATGTATGAAAATTATTATTTTTTGTATGGCAACACTAAAATATTATTTAATCAAAATGTGCACAATATTAGTACGTTCAAACGCCTCATACATTCTTATGTTACCAATACAAGACAACAGCTTGAAATATTACATACAAAAATACATATGTATGAAAATTAATATTTTTTGTATGGCAACACTAAATTTTTTTTTTACCAAAATGTGCAGTCTATTAGTACATACAAACACGTCATACATTATAACGTTGTTAAAAATTTGCAACAGCTTGAAATGTGACATACAAAAATGCACATGTATGAAAATTATTATTTTTTGTATGGCAACACTGAAATATTTTGTTACACATTGGTACAGTCTATAAGTGCCATTAAGCGCCTCATACAAAAAAATGACGTCAAATGGTGGCAACAGCTTGAAATCTTCGATAATCCTGTAGAAAATGCATTTGTATGAAAACATTTTTTTTGTATATGGCAACATTGGATTTTCGATTTTTTACATAGGGTCCATTTCAAATAAAAAATATCACCCATACATTACTTATATGCTCTGTCTACGATTTCCGCCCACGTACTCAAAAAGTGAAAATCGTGAAAAAAAATTCTGTATCCCAGTGTTGCCAGTTGATTAAGACAAAAATGGTCAAATGTCATTACGGCACTCATAAAAAATAGTTCTGTGAAAAAATTTAATTAAAAATATTTCTCCTTCTACTTTTCACATTTTTGAATGAAAAGTTTCAAAAAATGTATGAAGCATGAAAAAAAAATCTTTACCTGGCAACACTTCGAGCCGAGCTCCATGACCGCCCAATACAAAGCGACTCGCTCAAATGTTGCCAACCTCAAAATATTTCACTTCGAAAAATTCATTTTTTCGTACATTTTACAAAATGGCTGATACAAGGTCCGCCATCTGGTTAAAAAAATATGACACTGCCATATGACAAAATTGAGGATACACTCCGGCCAATAAAATAAAAATGTCGAAAAAATATTAATAAAACCATCGCGCTACGGCCCCACAAACACACCTCGAAAAATGAAAGATTTCAAACTCAAATATCTCGGCGGCCATCTTGTTTTTCCAATTTTTTCTAATTTTATCGTAACAGTCGTCCCACAATTAGCCGAAAATGACACCAATCTCAGGTAGGCGCGCAGAATAAAAAAAAAGTTGAAAATCGCAGGAGGGCCGCCATCTTGAATTTTGTATGTTTCCCATTTTTCCCATAACCACCATAATATACCGAAAAAATATCTCATACATTATTACTACCCCCCACCAATAGTTTAGGCTGGGCTACTCGAAATGTCAAAAAAGTGAAAAAAAAATTCTAGCTCCCAGTGTTGCCAGTTAATTTGGATGAAAATAGTCAAATGTCATTACGACCCCCCCGACAAATACCCATGTAAAATATTTTCATTAAAAAAGTTTCTCCTTCTACTTTTTATATTTTTGAATGGAAAGTTCCAAAAAAAGTATGAACGAAGAAAAAAAATCCTAAACCTGGCAACACTTCAAGTCACGCTCCACAACCGCCCCATACAAGGCGATTCGCTGAAATGTTGCCAACCTCAAAATATTTCAATTCAAAAAATGCGTTTTCTCATACATTTTACAAATTGCCTGACCAACGATCCGCCATCTGGTTAAAAAAAAAAATAAATCCGATTTGGTAAAATTGAGCATATATCCGAGAAAAAAAACGAAAAAAATTAAAAAAATCTTAAAAAAAACACATCAGTGCCACCCCGCAAACACACCTCGAAAAATGAAAAATTTCAAACTCAAGTATCTCGGCGGCCATCTTGTTTTTTCAACTTTTTCTAATTTCATCGTATCAGTCGCCCTCAAGTTAGCCGGAAACGATACCGATCTTGGATAGGAGCAAAATAAAAAAAAAAGTTGCCCAATCCAGCTTGGCCGCCATCTTGAATTTTGAAAGTTTCAGATTTTTCCCATAGACACGGAGGCAAATAAAAAATTCCACTCATACATCAAACCCACCCCCCACCACTCCTTCAGGTCGAGGAAGTCGATTTTTCGTAAAACTGAAAAAAAAATCCTGCGGCCAGTGTTGCCAGTCGACATCGACGAAAATGGTCAAATGTCATTACGACGGCCAAAAAAAATATTCCAGTGAAAAAATTTCATCAAAAATATTTCTCCTTCTACTTTTCATATTTTTGAATGAAAAGTTTGAAAAATTGTAAGAGTGGGGAGAAAAAAACTCAAACCTGGCAACACCTCGGACCGAGCCCCACGACCGCCCCGAACAAACCAAATCGCTCAAACGTTGCCAACCTCCGAATATTTCACTTCAAAAAATCTGTTTTTTTCATACATTTTACAAATCGCCTAACAGACGACCCGCCATCTTGTTGAAAAAAAAAAATAAATCCGATTTGGCAAAATTGAGGATATATCCGAGAAAATTTTAAAAAATGGCAACAAAATATTAAAAATCCCAAGAGATACGACCTCCCAAAAACACCTCGAAAATTGAAAAATTTCAAACTCAAATATCTCGGCGGCCATCTTGGTTTTTCATTTTTTTCCAATTTCATCGTAACACCCACCTGAATATTATTCGAAAAGGAAACAAACATCATAATAAAGTCAATAAATAAAAAAGTTAAAAATTTTAAATCGGCCGCCATCTTGAATCTATGGCATCTCATATTTTTCCCTTTGCCTCGGCGGGGAGAGGAGAAAACCCGCCATAGACAACAAAGTCGCTCCTAGACGGCAACATGGAGAACGCACGTCATTCCTTCCAGGATTATATATATATAATATACAAGTTTATCGCTTGAAATTTTTAAACTAGCAATCAAATAATGTTGCCTTGATCACCGGTCCTCAGCTCGTCATTATAACGCAGCAGCAATTTTAATTGAAAATTGCACAAATTAACCTACTTTATTAATTACTTAATACCAAGAAACATTCTCAAAAGTAATTATTTCTTTCAATGATCAGATACTATTATTAGGACAGAAATACCTAAGCATAATGCCGGATTGCTTCCACGAAGAGTGATATCATATTATTTTTTTAATTAAAATTACTTACGTAAATGAATACAGATACAAGGAAAGAAACCAAGACGAATATTTGTTTTACAAAATATTTCGCGACACTGAGTAGGTAAGGTATAAGCAGTGATAGTCTAGTGGTTAAGAAACTATGCCTCTCGATCGAGGGGTCCGACGTTCAAATCCCAGGCACGCACCTCTGACTTTTCAAAGTTATGTGTGTATTAGAAATTAATTATCACTTGCTAAACAGTGAAGGGAAACATCGTGAGGAAACCTGCATACCTAAGAGGTTTAAAAAAAAAATCTCAAAGGTATGTGAAGTCTACCAATACGCACTTGGCCAGCGCGGTGGACTATGTCTCATCCTTCTCATTCTGAGAGGAGACCCGTGCCCAGCAGTGGGACAGTAATGGGTTGTTGATGATGATGATGATGATGAGTAGGTAATAGAACTTCCAAACTTGTACATAAAATTCCATCTTGAATTAGTAACGAAATGGAAATAAAAATGAAATAAAAAAAAGTTAAAAAATAAGTGATATCTTCCAAATATTTACACTTTAATATACGAGTGGAACTGAAATTCTCTCTTTTTTTTCAGTACTACTTGGTGTGGGTGTGAGCGAGTCCACCAAACTGAATAATGTCTTCACAGCTCTAAACCTGATCACAGTCATTATCGTGGTCATAACGGGAGCTATCAGAAGTAAGCTATTTATCTTATTCGTTATTATATGCAGTAGACTTTAGTAAAGAAACAGCGAGCTACAGAGAGCACAGAAGGGATGAGTCCTTCTCATGTGAAACCCGTACCCGGTCATGACGGCTTAACATCAACCAAACCTCATAAATCTAAACAGAAAGGTTTTTCCGTGTTCATCACACTTAGCAATACCTTTTGATGACCACAATAGATGAATAACGAAATGCACCTTAGTCACCTTCCATTACATCCACGAGAGGAAAGGGACTTATGTTTTTATTTACCGTCATCAAACGACTAATGCTTACCACAAGATCCTGTTGCTTATCGAAACACCATTACGCGTACTGATTCATGTAATTGTTTGAAATTATTCAATTTATTATATTAAATTATCATCTATAGGTATCACTTACGTATCATAAATTGCAACTCATTTATCATGTCTAAGACTACTGACTGTCATTCACTACACAAATTAAATTATAGCATAAGTTTTTTTAAGTATATCGCCCTTTGATTTTATCATGATGAGTTCATGTTATGTGTGGTAATTATTGAGCACATAGTTCGCCCGATGTTAGGTCAGTATCGTTTTACGCCAAATAACATTGGAGATAGTCTTAGGTGGGAACTTAAGGCCTACACTTCTACAGATACATAGAATATGTAAGCGTTTTTCCAAACACAAGACAACTTATCCTTATACCTAACAAAAGGTAGTTTAAGATCAAAATATTTATTCAGGCGATCCAGCAAACTGGCGTATCAGTGTGGACGACGTGGCCGCGGAGGACCGCGACAAAGTGGGCGAGGGGGGCTTCATGCCGTGGGGGGTGGCGGGCATCATGGCCGGCGCCGCCAAGTGCTTCTTCGGCTTCGTCGGCTTCGACTGCGTCGCCACCACCGGCGAGGAGGCCAAGAACCCGCAGAGAGACATCCCCTTGTCCATTGTGCTGTCTCTCAGCATCGTCTTCGTGTCCTATTTCAGTATTGCGACGGTCCTGACGATGATGTGGCCGTATTATTTGCAGGTGGGTAACGGATAATTTCGTGTACCAGAAGCAAAAAGTGGATACAATCGATCTCAATTGGTGTTCCTAGTCCAGTATACAATGTTGGCAAAACGGTGCCTACCAAAGAAAACATACTCTACCTAAAGTTGACCAGATTCATTGCCATACACGAGTACTAAATTAAACCACACTCCTGCTATAAACCTATAAATGATACTGTAATGAGTTCTAGCACTTTTTTTTGTATTTATTACCTAAAGAAGTAAAAAACTAAATGCGATATCAACAATTTCTACGTTCACTTGAATCGTCAAGACTTTTGATGCAAATATCCGGCACAATGACCAATGTTACATAGAAATACCTATTCATATTAGTATAGAGGATGAGTAACGCCCGTCACGCTACGCTGACTCCTCATAGTTTATTGTAATTTACTTAATGCCAAGTCCATAAAATAACATACACCCACATACATAAACAAGCTACCATAAAATATTAAAGTTCATGGGTGATTTCAAAACTACTGATATTTTAAACTCAAACGGATTTACATAGTGAAAAATATAAAGAAAGTTTGTTATTGTTTTTATCTATTTACTCGTATAATTCATTGATTAAGTATAAACTTGTGCTTGTTACTTCAAAAGTTTAGTCTTCATAAGCCTAACAGTAACTTGTGTCCCCTTACGAATTTATACGAAATATAATACGAAAACTTAAATTATTTTGCAGGACGCCGATGCCCCATTCCCATATGTGTTCACGCAGGCTGGTCTTCCAATCATCAAATGGATCGTGACCATCGGGGCCATCTTCGCGCTGTGCACCAGCCTGTTAGGCGCCATGTTTCCGCTGCCGAGGGTGCTGTACGCTATGGGTTCTGATGGCGTACTGTTCAGACCGTTGTCTGCTATTAATACGACCACCAAAACGCCGCTTCTGGCAACGGCGTTAAGCGGTTTGTTCTCTGGTGAGTAATAATGTCCGGCTGGAAGGACCCACTTTTGAATAAAATTGTTTGTTTCTACGAAAAATAATGCAAAATTATTGGGTATTAATATAAAGATATGTTGTTACAGCATCAATGGCAGCCATCTTCAACTTAAACCAGCTAATCGACATGATGTCCATCGGAACACTGCTCGCCTACACCATTGTCGCTACTAGCGTGCTTATATTGAGGTAAGAAATCAACGTCATGCACCATACTTATTGTCCTACTGAGCACGAGGCTCTGTTATTACGATCAGATAATGATACATTTAACCACGCTAACAAAGTTAATAGTCTTCTAGAATATAAATTCTTAGTAGAATATATAAGTAGTCTTCTCTTACTTTAGTTGCGTCTGTTATTTGAATCTGAACTTCAACAGTAGCAGACTTAAAATTATAATATTAGATTACCACTTCACTTTTGATTTACAACAAACCCCAAAATTCCCGTCTTTTTTCCCTCCCCTTTTGATGTATCAATTATTATTATGGGTGTATAACTATTATACACATTTCTAGGTATGAGGCAGAGAGTGGACCGATTATGAACGGAGTGAAGCCGCTCCCAGAGACCCCGTACACCGTGGCGCGGCAGACCTTCAACCTGCTAGGCCTCAAGCAGCCCACACAGCTCTCCGCAACTATTGCCAAGTGGTCTATCTTCATATTCTGTAAGTATAGTTATATCATCATCAGTAGTTGTTGATTTTCAAAGTTAAGCAAGGTTATCGCGTGCTTAAAGGTAAAAGGGCCTATAGCTAAGGGTTAATAGGGATTTATGCTGAAAGGGCACATAATTTTTTTTTTTTTTGCCATTCGGTTTGAAATTATCTGAAACGTAAATCCCTATTAACCCTTAGCTATAGGCCCTTTTACCTTTAAGCACGCGTTATAGATGTGTTGCCATTTCCAACGACTAATGTGTCGCATGTTTCTCTTACTGTCCTAGAATAGAGAAGCGCTTAACACTGGAGTTATTAAGCAGAAATATGTGTGGCAGTGGTGCCGCCGGAGTCGGATCACCTTTTTTTCATATATACATAGGAGTAGCAGACGAGCTTGCAGTCCATTTGATAGTAAGTGGCTACTGCCGCCCATGGAATTTGTAATCAACTCAAATAGGATTAAATATTCCTGTGGTCGGCCACAGATGCGCCGCTATCCTCGAGGAAGTTTAAACGCCTCGGAAAAGTATGTCTTCGGTACCTCGCCCTTCAAACCAGAACACAGCAGCGCTTAACGCCGCTGTTACGAGACAGAAATAGGTGTGATGGTGATGCCGCCGGAGTCGAACCACAAAGTGTTCTACCACCTTCACCTGGACTCGTGGCGATCCTGTACGGTTCGGTTTGACTACTTTCTATCTACAACGAAAAAAGCTTAACACTGCAGTTGCTGGGCATAAATAGATGTGACTGTGGTGCAATAAAAGTAAAACCACAAAGAAATTTACCATCTTTTGATTCTTAATATAATTCCGTGGTTCCAGTCGTGCTGGCGCTGGTGTCGTGCGCGCTGCTGAGCGCGGCGGCGGGGCGCGCGCGCGCGGCGGCGGGCGCGGCGGCCGCGGCGGCCGCGCTGCTGGCGCTGCTCGCGCTGTACCGCCAGCCGCAGAACACCGTCACGCATCTCTCCTTCACCGTAAGATTCAGTTGCTGTTGCCTGGTTGCCACAACCTGTTCATAACCTTAAACCCAAATAGGAAAAATTTAAAGATAAGTAAGCCAGTGATTTGTAACCTTTTTTTAATCGAGGCTGGATCGGAATAAGTACGTCGGAGTAGTGAGGACAACGATTTGTAGAACTGTCTAATCTAGATACAAATATGAAACGACAAAAAATAATAGGTACATCGAATGTCAACGGTTCCGATTTCTTTTTATAATATAATATATTCTACGGGACCGACTAACTATGTATTTAAAATCTCAAACAAAAGTATTTTCTCATACACCAAACCACAACACCCAACACCAAACACGAAACCGGCACAAAAATGGTTTCTCTGCGTTAAATAATTTGTGAAGCCAATTTGCAGATCCAACGTTATTTTATGAATACGACGCATTCAAATATCCTATATCTAAATGATAACTACACAGAACCTCACCCTAGCCTCCTCAAGATCATCCTGCTAGCTGACTAATCTTACAAAAAGTCTCATAAATATGTTTGTTGGCCAGGTGCCTCTCGTCCCGCTGGTGCCATTCCTATCAGTCTTCATGAACGTATACCTAATGGTGCAGCTCGACTACCAAACCTGGATGCGGTTCATCATATGGCTCGTCATCGGTAAGTGGAAACACGACTAAATATAGAGAGATCTCTTCTATATAATTATATGCCTCTGCATCTAGTCCAGGTTTTGATGGTAGACCTACCTGCGTTCGAACCAGCAAGACCGCCATGACATCTATTCCAAAATAAGTAGTCCTACAAGGTAGCAAAGCATATCTGAAATGACTCCAATAATTTCTGGAAAATGTTACTTAATATACGTACCGAGCTATTACTTTAACAAAGCTTTCATTATTTTTAAGATTCAAAATTAAGATAGAAATAAAGAAGAAATCTGTTATTATTATCACAGTTGTAAAAAAAAAACAATTGTTTTATTATATAAAGAGTAATAAATAATAATAATTTAAAAATATATAATTCCTAGGGTACGTGATATACTTCTTCTACGGAATAAAACACAGTTCGCTAAACGAGAAAAACCAAGAGCTGCCGTCACTCGCCCCGCCGATCACCAATGGCAAGTTTGAAGAGAAGCACATTATCACAAAATTCTGATATTGCCATTCTAGGTAATAAGTATCATAGTTTAATTTTAATTCGCCATTAAAATTAGGTTAATTGACACATTCCAATTTATTTATTCCATTACTAAAATTTAATTTAGGGACATAAATCCTTAATTATTTAAAAGGCTAACAGAGGGCATAGCACTCTAATGTAGCCAATAAAATGATAATATATCGTTCGTTGTGTTCGTCGCTTATTAATATAATACCTTTATTGAAATGTATAAATTCTATCTATTCTTTTTTCTCACGGTAACTCCCATCTATATCGGTTATCCCATTTCAAGACTATATCGGACAAACATAAAAAATATTGCAGATTAGTATTAACATAGTGTAAATATTTATAGTTTAGGAAAAGGTTTCGAAAACTAGACAGATATTTAATTTTAGTCACGTGTATAGTAGGTTATATTATTATCGCCTTTATGTCACTGAATCGTGTTTTTGGTAAAAGAAACGCAATCAGTTACGCTATACCAGTGACTGGAAATAATATATTTATGAACAGCTTAGAGTATTTCATTATGAATTATATTATGTATGATCGTCAATCATTATGATCAATTGTGTGTTTCCGTCCCATTCCTTTTAATTATGCGTTAAATTCATTAAAATCATTATTATAATAGTAATCTATGTATGCATCACATGGTAGTAATAATATAAATTTAGTAAAATTTAGATATTCGACTATGTTATTGTTATGACTATTATACCTATTAACTGATGCACACATTATCCTGTGACTGATGTGTGTATTCCATTTCATCTAATTTAAAAAATGATCGTTCAGGGTTCTGTCAAAATGCATTTTATTTGTCCATGTGGACTACAATGCAATTTATCTGGCCTACTTTTTGACTTGCCTGTGGAAGGCACTGAGCAATATAAAATATATTTCACTAATGGCCTTTATAATAATTTTAACTGGGAAGAAATTATTAAAATAATTGAGGAGAATTTTCTATTTCTCATCTTATTTAATGTTTAATTAATTTGTCTTCGGCCAATGCGTGATTTTGTCAGAAATACATAACATATTTTTATTAAGAAGCAAGAAGAAGAAGCAAGTCCGTGATTATATATTGCTCAGTGACGACACCACAATAGCCGTAGGTTAAGCGTAAACGCTGTGCGTGTGATTTATTGTGATTATTTGTGACTGAAGTCTTTATGGCTGCATCATGCAAAGTTCTCATACGTTTATTCTGCTGTTACATTACACATGTTTCTTCGTAAATTTACATAATATACCTACTCTGCTTATATGGGCAAATGTGGTAGGTTATGCAACATTGATGCATCAGTCTTGCAAATTTGAAGTGATGCTAAATTATATTTATCGGAAGAATTTGTTATGCTTCCAAATTTTATTTGCGGGACAAACTGTACCTATCTTTATATGAGATTATATAATATACTTTTAGGGCATAAATAACAGTAGATATAAAACAATTGTCTATTTTATGCAATGTGTCAGGTCAAAGATCTCATTAGTATTTACATTTGCATATAAATCATTTCAATGAATCGTATAAAAAATGAAATACAATTTGAGAATTCCGCAAGATGTTTTACCTTAAACCAAGCATGTTAATGACATAAAGAGTATAATTGTGACGGTTAGAGCCACATTCATAATGTTTAGAAGGCTCAAATAAGCCACTTGAAGAATATGTACCCAGTAGACATCAGTTGAGAAATATTCCTCAAATAAATTCTTAGAAAATTTACGTATCAAACAATCTGTGAAAATAAATGATAAATTATTAGGTTGACAGATAATGCGCGCCATTTTTCAATCATTAGAAAAATACTTATTTTTCTCGTTGAATTTGGTGTTATTTTTTTCGACTTAATTTAGTTTAATATTTACATTATTAAAATGGAACTCTTAGTAAAATGTAAAATTACAGGTAATTAGTTGCCAACCTACTATTTTACCCAGACATTGTGAAAGAGGTTCTAACAGTGATATATTCGTTATAGATAAGTTCAACATGAGATTAGAGATATCCAGTTTAAGTTTTATTCAAACCAATGGAGAATTTATGTGATATCTGTTGTGATTATAAGATCTATTTTCTACAAAATGTGTGTAAATTTGTTGGTTTGAACTAAGCTTTAGTTTTAAGAATAAACAAACTGTGATTACAATGGATTGATAAATAAATGTTAAGTTGAGTATTTTATCTTTTTTTCGTTATGTAATAAGAATTTATATGGAGTTATACAAGGACATGTAAAAAAAATGGATTTTAAATATACATTTATTTCTATAAACTACACAATACACATAGATAGGTCAATAAGTTTAAAATATGTGCTAAAGCAAAGCCTGCATAACACAAAATATTCGAAGCGTTTGGGTAAAATTGAGTTCATTTACAAATACTGTAAAGAATAGCTGTCATTAACGAAATAATGTAATTCATACTTAAATGCCCTGTGGTATACATTTTCTTCCAACTAAATATATTTTGTAACATTTTTAGACTTACTTACTTACTTTTTCCGTGTAACGAATCGTATTATAACTCTAGCATTACACCAGTCACGCAGCGATGCGATTGACGCGAGCGTCGATATTGTTTATGTGTTGTAGACAAGATCGCCTCAAATGACACATTACCGGAAGTTGTTTTAAGTCGGTCGCCGGTATTAACTAAATTTTCGCAAAAAAAATCAGACCGATTTCCTTAACAATGTTGATATATTTATATTTTTTTTAGAAAATAATTAATTTAATCCACCTGGTATTAGTAGTCACGTCTAATTATTCACATCTATAACCAAAACCAAACAGATATCTATCACACATATTTTATGTGTATTGCTTCCTGAAATAAAAATCGTAATGCCTTATGCGTTTATCTTTCCCTTATTAGTATGTGACCCAATATGTGGTTATTACACGACATAAATAGAAATAATTACAAACAATTCACAAAAAAAATCAATTTACATAATTTATAATTTAAAAATAACAATAGTTTTCCAAAAACTTTTGGCAATAGGTATTTCACAGCCACACTGATACTGTCATTTCAGAGTAAATAAAAAGATTATAATAACCATCCCACAGAACAGAAAATGAAATATTACTTTAGCATTATTTTATAAGTACAATACATATATTTTCTATTCTTTTGGAACTTAATCATTACAAAGTAATAAACTATTTTTTCATAAATACGTGTCGAGTCCTACATTATTATTGAGAGTTGATTTTTACCACTCAAGTTCTTAAAATTTTCCTCTAATGTAATTTCAAAACGTATTTCCTCTATTTAACAGATTATTCTTGGATCTACAATTATGTTTAGGCATCTTAAATAACATTGGTGCAGCTCTAAAATCGTGTAACAAAATGATTTAACCGATTAAGGTCATACTAATAACATATTTGTAGACTATTCGTAACCATAATACAATTCAGTAGATAGGTGTCGCTGCAGTCAAGTTACCTGTTACAATGTACCGGAATGCGTTAAGCAATGTAAGCTATTTTACATATAGAATTAATTATGTGATTGTAATTAACACACAAATACATCAAGTGAAAATTTTACCCTATTACAAAATATGTATATACTATATAATCATTATTTGAATACTCATAGTAAAATATTAATACTTTTATATTTTTAATACATAATAGATTTAATGGCAGTCATATAAGTAGTTATAATAATACTAAAATCTATTAAATGCTGTTTAGAGAGAGGATTTAATACTGGTCATGTTACTAAAAGATTTTTCGGTTGTGTGATGACAGATGGCGCCACATGAATCCTAAAATACGCTATCAATGTTTTATACCCTTTCAAATTAACATTCATTCGTCATCAACCAAAATCTACTATATCAATTACAAATCGGTTACAACTAAATCAATTATATATTATCAGAGAAGAAATATTAATGCAGTGTATGCAACATGGTGGATGTTGGCCGAACACTTTAAGTTTTAAATAACCGGCTATTTTTTAAAATTTCTTAAGCTTAGGTCTGTGTTCTTCTAAATGATATCAAGCGTTAATGAATACCAAACATATTAAAAGAACAGAAACAGGCACACGAGTCAAAGACTATCTATGAAATTATAATATGTTGATCAATTTGAATCTACTCATACAACATACGAATTCTCAGACATGGCAATATGGTGTGAGAATTACCTCATCATAATCATATTTTTTTCAATCAATACAAACAATGTGATCGTATTAGTGACAGTAATAGATTTTAATATCTTAAATATTAATTATTACATTCTTCTCACTGAAATATTTTGTAATAGAGTAAAACTAAAAACTAAAAGAGGCATGAAAATTTGTTAATAGAATTCTAACACATATACGATGATTTTTTTAAATGATATGATTATATTATTAAGTACATTAGATTTTTGAAAGTAAATTTTAAGTCAGTACTTGAAATACTCGTACATATTATACAGCGTTAATAAAAATATTCATATTTTTTAAAATTATGAGTAAAGATTCGATAGTTTAATTCAGCAGATCGGGTCATTGGTTAACTTAATTTTTAGATTATAATACTAATAGTCACTAATTTAAGCTTAATACTTTGGTAAGTACAATAGGAACCCACAGAGATTCTGTCTGCAGTAAGTACATTTGAGTCAAAAATCTATTTTAATGTTAAAATGTATAGTATTCGAGATTAAAGGGTAATGTTAATACATACATAATTCACTTATTCTTATTATTCTTTCACTTATTTAAACGTAGTATCAGAAAATTCATTTATTTATTGATTTTTTTTATTATTTTGGGCTTATTGCTAACAGTAAACATTTATCAAACCATGTCTACAGATATATTTGAAAACGTTTTAGTACTATAATTATCAGTAATACTATTATTAATGGAACCGTTTATTATTCCATTTTTTCCATCATTATATAGAAGCGCCGTATCAATGGTATGAGCTATGTCAACTAACCCTGTAGTAATGTTAAAAAGTCGTTGCTCCCGCTAGTGCTAGGAAGGGACACGTTAGTTGCGTCATTTATCGACAACCGCATATCGATACCAAGAAGAATGTTTTGTATAAAAATTACTGAAGTATTTAAAAAAAAACAAAATACTTAATGACAACTAATTTGGTTTTAGAAGGAATCGCTCTACTATAGATGCAGGGGTTGAATTATTAAAACATGTTTATGAGGCCTGGGACGACTCGCGTGATGCCCTAGGTGTGATTTGATTTGATTTGTGATTTATCTAAGGCCTTTAGCCTAAAAATATTAGTTAATTAAGTTATTTTAAAGTATAGCGTATCTTACTTGCTTCGTAAAGTGAGATACTGGTACTAGTGCTTTATCAATTACATGTTACAAATAATGGCATTTTAAAAAAAAGAAAAAGAATAATAATTATTGTTAAAAAAAGAGATATTGAGTTTCTTACTGGATCTTCTCAGATAAGGTCGCGTTCCGATAGTAGTTTAATAAAAAATATTGTAACTGACAATTTGTAAGTGCCGCCGTTGGTCTACACAAAATAAATATATTTCATTTTATTTCATTTCACTTTCTTTGGACATTTCTTTAATTGTGTTTGGGAGGATGTACCAGTTTGGCTATGTTTTCTGTAACATCATTTTATCTAAACTTGTTTGTTATAATTAAACTATTGGGATCATCAAACATACTAAAACATTGATAACCTCGTCCCATTGGACAGGTCGAGAACATTAGAATTTCCCATTAGACAGTTTGTATTTCCCATGGTACGCCTGTACGTTATGAATGTCGATAAATCCGTCAATAAGCACCACACGTTCTATTCGCTTCATTTAATGGCCCGCGGGTAACGACGTTTCAACATTACTAAATTACACTAAATACTGGATATAAAGGACACCACAGTGCTGCTGGGGCTGACGACGTCCCGGGGGGGTTCCCCGGGGGCGTGGTCCTCAGCCTCGGGTCAGCCGAGCGCGTGTTGGCTCAGGGTGTTGTGCTGCAGCAGGGTGGTGCGGCTGTCGTTGTGCAGCTCGGCCAGCTGCACGCCGTCCAGCGTGCGCCGCCGCTCCGCGCTGTGCCACGCGCCGTACGTTATGTAGATTATCAGACCTGGAACATAAAAAACATGGATCATATATTTTGGTACGAAGCAGTGCGAAAGGGGGCTAGACGGAGAAAATTAAGACCAAAAGTTGTAACGACACTTTCTGCCATAGTTGAAAGCCGTGCGGCGTGCTGTATGTCTCTCTCTCTCTCTCTCATAGAAAGCAAGCCAGTTATTGTCATTCCGTCTTTCTATTTCGCATTGAACAGTGTGTACAGGTTTATTCATATAAAAATGTATTACAATTCCTTCACTAATTAATCGAAAGGAACTTCGTTCCATCCGGGTGTTCCTTGACACCTGTCATCTTTTTTTTATATAGGAGTAGTAGACAAGCATGCAGTCCATCTGATGGTAAGTGGCTACTGCGCCCATGGACATCTGTAATCAACTCCAGATAAGATTAGTTTCCTATGTAAGGTCGGCCACAGGTACGCCGCTACTCCTGAGGACTAAGCTAAAATGCCTCGGAAAAGTATGTTATATTGTTTGGGTAAACATATTGATAGTAATACTTCAATATCCACTTACTAGGATACCCTATGTAACAGGGGACAAGACCATGAATAGAAATAGAAATTTATCTTTTATGTCTGTTTGTAAAATGTGTCATAAACATCTACTATTTAATGGATGATGGATTTTCATGTAAACTCGATAGATTATTACATATGAAGTATGTTGAAATCGTTTAAATTGTGTTAAAATAATCGGCTATTTTATTATAGTACATTACGATACGCGTGGCCAAAGTAGCCTATTTTTGCACGGCGCGAAGTTAGCGCCCGAGCGCAGCGAGGGTGCTAAACGCCGTAAACATTCTGGTTTCATGTCCTATTCGTTTGCTGTTCAGGCCGCTGGATTTTGGAATGCGCTCCCTGAAGATCTTAGAAAACCACTCAGCAAATCAGTCTACAAGAAGAAACTTCGTGCATATTTTTTAAATCTAGACGTATGACGAATCAAAAATAGTATCTATTATTTTTCTTTATTTACGGATATATTATCTGTATGTATTTATATAATAAATATTTATTGTAGTATATATGTATGTATGTATGTGTATATATATATATACATATATATATATATATATATATATATATATATATATATATATATATATATATATATATATATATATATGCATATATTTGTATATATTATTTTCTTTATGCCGCCATCGTTGTCTTTCTCACTACCCGAAGGTTGACTGGCAGAGAATGCTATATAGCACTAAGTCCGCCTTTGTGCCTTTACATTTCTGTAAGGTTCATAAAGATTAAATAAATAAATACATAACTAATACTAGTGATACAGTAGAAAATCGGTTATCCGTACCTCAGTAATAAATATTCGCGATTATTCGGATTGAGAAACGTGAACATGTAACTTTGTAATAACCCTTACAGATCAGCCACATTTTGTGTGACATGTGCATTTAAATTTCGGAAAGTCGCCAAATTGCAACAAAATAGTTAGTATAAAAAACAAAAACCCGATTGCTAAAAATATAACCTATGTTATCGCCACAATTTAGACGAATCCAACGACACATCATGTATCAAAATTAGTGAAGTCGTTTGAGTTTGCCAAAGAATGAAAAATACATACGTAACAAACATATAGTCGAAAAACATCACCTTCCTAAATCGGTTTAAATAGCTTTTCTTCATAAACTCAATTATCCAAATTTTCGATAATCCGAATGCCACAAATACGACAACAAATAGGTCGCTTAGTCGAGATTCTACTGGAGTAGTATTATAGCTAATTTTGATAATTATTCCTAATTTAAATATCTCTTACTATGGTGTGTAGCGAAAATACACAGTCAAAACAAACAATAAAATACGATAAAGCCCAATAGTTAGTCTTATAGTGATGCTATTGCTTAGTATGTACACAATGGCAAAAACATTTATAAATACGTCTAAAATAAAATATTAAAATAATTATAGCTTTAAACAAAATACTCATTACTCACTTTTAATATTTAAATGGCATTTAAAAGTATGAAACGTTCATAGCTATGTTTATTTTTTACAACTGTGAGGATAGTGTATTAATATTCGTACGGTGTAAAAATCGGCTACTTTGGACACAGAAATGCGTGGCTAAAATGCGGGTTTAGGTCACAGAGTGCTATAAAATTTATTTATATCACGGCGTCCGACCCCGTAATTTAAAATTTTATACAACACGCGGACGAAAAATGTTTTTCTGACTCGTGTGATTGCAGTCCTCGCCTGCGGCTCGGCCTGCAAACTCACACTTGTCAGAAAAAAATTTTTCATCCTCGTATTGTAATGTACTATTTTATAATAATAATTGGGTACTTGACAGTTATAACAATAAAATATGAAATATGTTGGATATGATAGCTTATAAGTAAACATAAATTATGCAGTATTTCGTTTATTTTTTAATACGTTCTAAGTATTTTAATTTTTAAAAAGAAATTTTCGATTTTTTATCTGTGGATTTTAAATCCCAAAACGGCGACAGTGCTGCCTCAAATGTCATGTGACGTCACTACATCGAAACCTGTCGATCACATCGAAACCTGAAGTATGTGTAACGTCGAAGTTTATTTCTATATTTTCAATGTGTTGACGTCACGCTACGAAATGACACTTGACCGCCTGTTTTGGCGTAACGTTCCGTTTACCGTAATAAAAATATGTTTTTTATTAATAAATAGCCCTTTTTCGAAAAAATGATCAATGAAAGGCATATATAATACGTATATGAATTCATTAAAACAGTTTCCCAAAAAGTGTCAAGTAGCCAATTCCCTAGTGTCTAAAATGGTTTGTAATACTATTATTTCGATGTCAAGCCATCAGCGTCACCTTACTTTCGAGTTACCATGTACGATACTCTACTCGGCCAAGTAGCGCTGTGAGACATACGATAAGGCACTTCGTTACAGAAACGACAGTATTCTAATTCTATATAAACTAGTTAGAAACAGTAATTTTTTCTTATATCTCTTGAATGAGAAAGTAATTAAAATTTGCGTATTAAGTACCGTAGCTGATAAATTATTTAAAATAATCGTGTACATAAAATGTTTTAGAAAGACGTGTTATTTGAAAAGAGTACTGATAATAACACATAGTTGATGAGCTCATGATGGACGGCAGGAAATTAAATAACCAGTTCTATGTTTTAATTTTAACTGCTATCTATTGAAAAAATATTCAATAATTAATATAGAATGATCAATTGTTATTTGAAAAGAGTACTGATAATAACACATAGTTGATGAGCTCATGATGGACGGCAGGAAATTAAATAACCAGTTCTATGTTTTAATTTTGACTGCTATCTATTGAAAAAATATTCAATAATTAATATAGAATGATCAATTAATCTATTTAGGTATATCTGTTGGAACTCCGATTATTTCAATGAGACGGATGGAGTGGTGTGGTAGGACCACTGTGTCGTGAACCAATTTATCTCAGTGCTGGGCATGGTCTCCTCTCAGAATGAGAGAGGCTTAAGCCATAGTCCATCGGCCACTAGGCACTGGCCAAATGCAAATTGGTAGATTTCATACAATTATGTAAACTTTTTTAAAGAACTCTTGTAGTAAGACGAAAACCTTTTAACCTTAATAGCTAATTAATAAAATAACATTATCTAAACCAAAACAATTGTCTATAATAGATACATAATAATGATATTACCTAACTAACAGTATCAAAAACGCATTCAATATTTTTATTTGGCTCATTCAACATGGCTGTAGCACTAGGAACATTCCTATCGTTACTCTCCAATGTTACCGACAAGGCACCCGCGGTAGCTAATTTAGGGAATGCCAGTGCTCTAAACCTGCAGAACTTCTCGAATCTCTCCAGTTTCGACAACTGTCTGGAACTGGTGCCGCAAGATGCGATATTATCGTTCTCAGAGCTCGCACAGAAATACGGCCATCCAGCTCAAAAGTACGAGGTGACCACAGAAGATGGATACATACTAACAATTTTTCGGATCCCTGGCAAAAAGAAAACATTTCCAATTTTACTAATGCACGGCTTGTTGGACACTTGTGATACGTGGATCGAAAGAGGCAACAATTCCTTGTCTATAACTTTAGCGAAAGATGACTACGACGTCTGGTTAGGCAACATCCGAGGAAATCCATACTCCCGTGGCCATGTCTCCATCGACGTGGAATCGAACCCGGCCGCTTACTGGAATTTTACATTTGACGAGCACGGATATTATGACCTATCGGCAACTATCGATTTGGTTTTAAACGAAACAGGCGCTAAAAAACTGAACGCAATTGGGCACTCGCAAGGAACCACATTTTTTTACGTGCTGTGCTCTACAAGGCCCGAATACAACGAAAAGATAAACCTTTTTATTTCATTGGCACCGATAGCATATCTGCATCACCTGCCTCCACCGCTCTCCGTGTTGATACAGATCTCGCCTCTTATATACGTCATAGGAAACGCTTTAGAAGTCTACGAAGTGTTCCCTGAAAATTCTTTAATTATACAAGGTTTAAGATTCATTTGTCCCGTACCGGTTGTTGGTTACACTACGTGCGTTTTTGGTATCATATTTCCTGTATTTGGTTTCGACCCTCCAGAATTAGAGCCATGCTTCCTCCGTATCTTCATCAGGCACTACCCCACGCAGACTTCTTTGAAGAATCTGTATCATTTAGCGCAGGTGAGTCGCAGAAAGAAATTCGCACCTTACGATAACGGGGAGATTGGCAATCAAGTGGCTTATAATTCGAGTACACCTCCAGATTATGACTTGGGCAAGGTGACGATGAAAGTCGTACTTATGGTCTCAGGAAACGACTATCTATCGAAGTTAGAAGATGTAGCGATTTTAAGGAAACAACTGCCAAATGTAGTTTCTTATAGAGTAGTTCCACGTTCACAATGCAACCACTTCGACTACGTGCTCGGAAAAACCATGCAAAATTATATATACCCTGACATATTTGATAGTCTGAACAAATACGGTAATAATTAGCTTAGTATTGACAAATACAAAAAAGGTACAGCCAGGGAAGAATAAAAATCTAAAATATAACATTGATAGTAATTGTGTTTTATTTCTTTACGTTAACGTCTTCTAAACCTTCACACGTAATTTAATGTAGATTAGATTAATATAAATACTTGTTTGTTCCATTTACATAGACAACAGTATAGTCAAAACTAGTATTTATAAGTTTGAACATTTTTGTAAAATCAAATAAGATGATCCATAGAATCCAATAGGGTTGATATCTAAGCAAACAGTATTTAATAATTCACGATTTTTTATTATATTGAAATAGCGAACGAGCATGCAGTCTTCCTCATAATAATTTGCTACTGCCGCCCATGTACTCAAGCCCTGATTATATTAGCTTCCTTCTAAAGGTTGAACACATATGCGTCGCTACCACTTCGATATTTATTCAATTATCTTAAATAAATAGCTGTAATAAAAAAAATATTCATAAAATCACTAATCACAATATACAAGGTAAATTTTTCCAGTGGGTCTTCAGAGCCAAACGCAAAACTATAAAAAATAGCAAAGAATGCTGAAAGGAGTTACGAAGCCGATTTTGATGCACCCTATATTATTCCACCATCGGATAGGCTAACAAGAATCGAATTCTAGGAAGTAATTTATATACACTATGTTTAATTAAAATGTTTATTAATTGTCCTGATCGAAATTGAAAACGGCACATATTATCATACAAATAAACTTTACTTAGTTATATACGTTCAATTAAGTATCGGAAAAAGCAGTAAGAATTAAGAATTGCAAAGTGCAGGGCGTAACTGCATTTACAGAGTTTTGAATAACATTTTATTACTCAATTGATCTAGAACGGACGGTTTTCACAATTCATCTCTTTGGGCTATTAAAGCAATAAATATCGTTTAAAGAACTTTATCTATCAAATATTATCAATTACTATAGATAGGGATATTCAAAGTTCATGTATTTGCCATTGCCTTATCACCGTCAACAATGAAAGGACTTTATAGCCTTCCTGCGATCTTAGCATTTACTTTCCCATTTCGACAAGTTTACGCTCAAATGCCATTCTACGATTTCAGCTCCAATATTTTATCATCGCTAGCAAACTTCATTAATCCTCTGTCAATTCTAAATCCGCCGTCGTTCGTGGAAATGGCCTCTATGTACGGTCATCCCGCTGAAACACACCAGGTCACCACTGAAGACGGTTACATCCTTACTTTGTTTCGTTTATACGGCAACAGAGGCGCCCTCCCCGTGCTCCTGTTTCACGGTATTCTGGACTCTTCCGATACGTGGATCACCCGAGGGAACACGTCGTTGTCGATCACTTTGGCCAATAACAACTACGATGTTTGGTTGGGAAACGTCAGAGGTAACAGGTATTCCCAGCGCCACGTGTATTTGAACCCTAAATTGGATCCTGCCTATTGGAATTTTAGCTACGACGAGCACGGATTATACGATCTTCCTGCGACCATCGACTACATCCTGAACAAAACTGGTGCTCCGAAATTGAACATGTTCGGTCATTCTCAAGGTAACATCTTGATGTGGGTGTTGCTGTCGACCAGGACGCAGTACAACGACAAGATCAACGTGGCTACAGCTCTCGCGCCGGTGTGTTACATGTATCATTCTCCCCCGCCTATTGGAACATTAGCACGACTTGTGGTGCGATTGTATCCCCTATTACAAGCATTAGGAGTGACCAACTTGTTAGGGGATGACTCATTTTTGACTATTTTGTATAGGCTCGTAGCGCGAATACCGTTTTTCGGTTACTTGATAGACGGGTATAAAATACTATTCGCGATATTCGGAGTGGACAGTACAGAGCTTGAGCCCAGTTTTCTTCCAACCGTTACCCTACACACTCCGACGTGGACGTCAACGAAAAATTTTATGCATGTCAGCCAAATTGTTATAGGTCCACAGTTTGCCCGATTCGATTATGGTGCGGCCGGCAATCTTGCCGCATATAATACTTCGACGCCACCCATTTATGAATTGGGAAATATAAGAACGAAAATAGTGCTAATGGCCGCTAGAAACGACAAGTTGTCACAGCTTGTAGACGTGGACAATTTAAGAAGACAGCTGCCAAATGTTGTACAATACATTATTAATCCGCGTGTGGTGATGAATCATATTGACTATATCTGGGGTAGAACCGCCTACATATATTTATATAATTACATATTTGACGTGCTTGAAAATTACAATTAAATTTGTTTGCATTGTTTATTTCTTTCTTGTATTTTTTTTTCAAATTTACCTAATTAGCGTAAATATACAAAGCATCATACATTCGTATATCATCTTATATTTATTATCAACGCAATGAATAAACTCTGAATTTATTTTTTCTTATAATTGACAAATATTCCGAGGAATATTTGACCTGGTACCTACATATCCCTTCTTCCACCACATCACTCGAAGGATAAGGTTCGTGACGTTGACTACTTTCTATCAGGTTACCCGTCTGCTTGTTATTAGGGTTAAGTATAAAAATAATAATATTGTAGAAGAAGAAAAATACAATGTGGGAGAGATTCCAAGCCTCTTGGAGTTAGTGAGACCCATGCCGAGCAGTTACCAAAAAAATTGGCGGACACTGGTTACTTACTTGCTTACTTACTTATATGGTGTGCAACGTCGCTTAACTTTATTAAAAATATATCCACAGACACTTTACCTAAAATTTTATTTTAAAACATTTCTACTTAATAAATGTATTTAAGTTATCCTGAGCGAAGTTAAGACGTGCATAAATTATTTATCATATCTTTAAAAATAAAGATAAAACAAATTGACTTGGAGCATTCTATGCTACAATTTTCTTATTTTCCCTACTTAATTCAAAGCAATTAATATACATAATATGTGGTACTGTCTCATACGTACGGTACGTCGTGAACTTTGATGGAAACGTACTTACGAGTAATTTCAAAGATATATTATAAAATACTACATTTTTCATCCCTGGTCGCTCTACGATTCTGAAATCATATCGGATTCATTATTTAAAAAGAAAATAAATAGTTTTCTAAGAACACCACAAACCTATGGGTAAGTTTATCACAAATTAATTTTAATTATTAGGATTACGACCAAGCATATTTTTCCTCTTTTTTTTTAAATGGAAGTACCAAAAAATCACAATCATAATAAAAATCAAATAGTATTTAGTAAAATCAATAATGTTATAAGTGATATGCTTTCCGAGATATGCAGATATGCTTAAAATTTTAGAAATCATTTCTACGCAAACGAACCCAAAATATTTGATGAATCTTAAATAACTTGTTTTCGTTCTTGCTTTCAAAGGTTATGTAGGATTAATAATACTACCAAAGACTGAAGGAAAAAAATACATATTTTTTTCAGATCAAGTATTTTAAAATTATTCGTGTTGCGACCGTACGTATAATTATATGAATATTACATGGTTATGGATAGTTCTAAGACTATTGCCGAATATTAGTGGTATCGAACATTAGTACTACGAATATTAACAAAAAAATTCAACACAGCAATAACAGCAGAATGAAGGATATAAAAAGGCAGTAAATAGTGAGCAGCTGGACTTAACATAACATAACATAACCAAAAATAGAACTACTCGTCTTTAATTCAACCATAACCAGGAACTGAAAACAAGTGTCTGAATTTTGTTAAAAATACCGTGAAATATGAAAGTACCACATACACTTATTGCAATTACACTTATTTTGCGACTTGGACAAGTACATGCCCAGGTGCCGCTCTATGATTTGGGATTTAATATTTTATCATCGCTAGCAAACTTCAATAATCCTCTGTCAATTCTAAATCCGCCGTCGTTCGTGGAAATGGCCTCTATGTACGGTCATCCCGCTGAAACACACCAGGTCACCACTGAAGACGGTTACATCCTTACTTTATTTCGTTTATACGGCAACAGAAAGGCTCTCCCCGTGCTTCTATTTCACGGTATACTGGACTCTTCTGATACGTGGATCATCCGAGGCAATAGGTCGTTGTCGATCAATTTGGCCAATAACAACTACGACGTTTGGTTGGGAAACGTCAGAGGCAACAGGTATTCCCAGGGCCACGTATATTTGAATCGTAACGTGGACCCTGCCTATTGGAATTTTAGTTTCAACGAGCACGGATTATACGATCTTTCTGCGACCATCGATTACATCCTGACCAAAACTGGTGCTCCGAAATTGAATATGTTCGGTCATTCTCAAGGTAACATCTTGATGTGGGTGTTGCTGTCGACCAGGACGCAATACAACGACAAGATTAACGTGGCCACAGCTCTCGCGCCGGTGTGTTACGGGGCGCATGTTCTCGAGCCCGTCCCAACACTGCTGCGCGTCTTGAACCGCCTGTATCCGCTGTTGCGAGCATTGGGAGTGACCAACGTATTAGGGGATAATTCCATTTTGACGATACTATTTAGGCTCGTAGCGCGGATACCGGTACTTGGATATTTCATAGACGCCTATAAAATATTATTCACAGTTTTCGGACGGGACAGTACTGAGCTTGAGCCCAGTTTTCTTCCAACGGTTACCCTACACGTTCCAACGTGGACGTCGCTAAAGAATGTGATTCATTACGCCCAAGTGGTGATGGTACCACAGTTTGCACGATTCGATTACGGTCCATCCGGCAATCTAGCAGCATACAACTCTACGACGCCGCCTCTTTATGAATTGGGAAATGTAAAAACGAAAGTTGTTCTATTGGCCGCTCTGAACGACAAGTTGTCGCAGCTTGGCGATGTGGATACCTTAAGAAAACAGCTGCCGAATGTCATAGAGTATGTTATTAATCCAAGGATGATAATGAATCATATTGACTACATTTGGGGAAGGACCGCCCCAAGCTATTTGTTTGGTTACATATTTAATGTTCTCGAAAGTTATAATTAATACATTATTAATTAAGTAATAAATAAATTAGAAATGTGTTTTCTCTTTTCTTTAAAAATAAATAGCATGTGTAAATATTATACTAGTATAAAAAGATTATAATATATATGACAATAAGTATAATTGGGATATACTAGGTATTTCCCATAAATCATCTTAAGTCAATCCTAAAATTGGTCGTAGCTATGATACCTATAGCGGCTCGATCCACACTTTATAATATCCTAATAATTAAAATTTATAGTTTACTAATAATCCTTAAGTATTGAGAAAATTTTCAAGTTATTTGGAATAGCTTAATTAGGATTCCGTACCCAAAGAGTAAAAACGGAACCCTATTACTAAGACTACGCTGTCTGTCCGTCTGTCACAGAACCGTAATAGATCATTTAATGGTACGGAAGCCTCCATTTAGGAGTTCCACAGCTCGTACTTGTCAAATTATTTAATTTTACTTTTTATTAACAACATTATTTTCCATGCAATAATATAATGTGTCCTTACGACACGTGCAAGATAATTGCACTAATACATATTAATCATGACAAACGTTAAACGGTAGATTAGTCACGCCTCAGTCATTTATATTCCATGACTCCGTAATTTACTGCCTTAGGTTACCGTTCCAATGCGCGGGGACGCAGCTAAGCGATTGGAGAAATTATTGCTAGAAAAATACCATAGCTACATTCAGTTATAAAGCATAATTTAGTTACCAGAGATAAGCTAAGCTATGATAATCAAGCAACCATATTGATGGATTTGACACACATCCATAGCTTCGCTACCTCGCACATATCTGGCGGTAAAGCATCCTTATAACATCAGTATAAAATTCTTCTGTTTCATATTTACACACTAGCGTTTTTAGAGTTCATGGTTTCGATGATAGTAGGTATGTGCAACAATACCCTTATACCATCAATGTGAAACGCTTCTGTTTGGTAGTTTACGAGCTACTGTACATTATGGGTTTTCCAGCTTATGTTTTTGATGGTCGTATGTGCAATGAAAGCGCCGCGACAACGCCGCGTTTACGCGGTGCTACGCAGCGTCATACTATCGTGTCCAAGCACGGTTCATCGACAACCGCTACATGTTTAATAACAGAAATTATATTTACAATAATTTTATCAAGTATAATTTTCGACATTGAAAGATAAAAACGGAATAATTTGGGGCTATTTTTATATGCTTGCATTAGAAGCCGGAGTATAGTCAATTTCATTTGATTGCAAATACAATTATGGGTTCCAAAGCATTTAATTTTTATTTTCCGTTTTTATTTTAATTTTCTATTCACAAGCAGGACTAACAATAGTATTCCCGTCTTAAACCTTTTTGTTAATGATAATAACCGATGACTGCAGATGCCCCGACAACGAAACACCAGTGTGAATGAGCCCTAATACCTTACTTATTTTTGCAATTTACAATATACGTATTGAAAAAATAAAAAGTCGAAAATATTGGATTGTAAAATTAGAAGATTTACGTCATTAAATTTGTAACATCATTGTCACAATCAGTTTTCGTGATATACAATCACTTTAATTACTGACTAACGTATTAATAAAATATTCAAACACTTGTAGCGCCCTCGGCTTCGCCTGCGTTTAAAAAAATAACATGACATACAATTTACACATAACTGAAAATGTGTACCTTCATTGGAATGACAGTGGCGCCATCTGTCGAAAAGTCTGTTGGTCGTACTAATTCAATTCATAGTTTAAGACTCTATAAAGGACATAAAAAACATTCATTTTCATATATATTCGTATAAATATTTTAGTTATAGCAATAAGAAACTACGCATATCTATTTAGGCATTTGTAAATTGTAATTCTTTCCCTATACCCAATCATTATCAGACGAGTACCTACAATCCTTTGAATGTGTAACTTTTTTCTATTACCTTTAACTGATTTACCTTAGAATCATTTTCGCAAAAACTATATATATATATATATATATATATATATGTATATATATATATATATACATATATATACATATATATATATATATATATATATATATATATATTTACTTTTATCAATTTTTGCAATAGAAAATCTACAATGTTGATTCATTGACTGAAATACAGGGTGATCTATTGTAACATACCTTTTTCAAATTAGGTACTGTTTGTTATAGCTACATATAACACCAGTATGGTCGTGGTAAACGAAATAGAAAGTGATTTTTATTTAGATTTTTTTTTTTTTTTATAATATAAGAATAGCAGACGAGCATGCAGTCCACCTGATGTGGCTAGTGCCGCCCATGGACATCTGTAATCAACCCCAGATAGGATTAGATATTCCTACCTGAGGTCGGCCACAGATGCGCCGCTACCCCTGAGGACTAAGCTGGAACGCCTCGGAAAAGTCTGTCTCCCTTACCACACCCTTCAAACCGGAACACAGCAGCGCCTAACACTGCTGTTATTAGGTAGAAATAGGTGTGGCGGTGGTGCCGCCGGAGTCGAACCACAAAGGGTTCTACCACCTTTAAAAGTTAGTTTAGTTTAGTTATTTATTAAATCATTTTTTTATTCACTCTTTTTTATGTATGACAAATTTTACTAACATAGCTTTTTATATGAATACTAACAAAATATGGACTATGTCTCAGTTAAATGTTCATAAATAAATATATTGTTCATAAATATTATCCGTAATAATAGTTTAAAATTTGTATGATTATGACATAATTTACGCGGACGAAGTCGCGGGAGAAATACTAACTAATAACTTTAAGACTAACTTTCAGTCTGATTTGTATGAGTTAGTTAAAGTATGATTTGAAATTTGTTAGATTAAAAAAATACATTGTTATTGGCCATCCTGTATAAATTACCGATAAGTCTTCAAGGTGCGAAGAAATGGCACGCTTAACACATTACAACAAGATGTCGACGAGAACACTCACAAAACTTATAGCGATCATTCTGATAATACAATACGGTAGAGCACAGCAGATAGCAAATCTATTTTCGACACTTGTCAATCCACAATCATTATTCCCCGATCTGGAACCGGAAAATCCCGATGCTGATCTGGACTTCTCACAACTCGCCGCGAAGTATGGCCATCCAGCCGAGGAGCATATAGTTTACACTGAAGATGGCTACAGACTCAAAATATTCCACCTCCGAGGAAGCAAGAAATACCTGCCTATTCTACTGTTCCACGGTTTCGTGGACTCCTCGGACACATGGATCATTCGAGGTAACGAATCGATGGCGATAACCCTCGCGAACGCTGGCTTCGACGTGTGGCTGGGCAACGTCAGGGGCAACAAGCATTCCCAGGGCCACCTGTCCCTCAGTATCGACCTAAATCCCAAGTACTGGAACTTCACTTTCCACGAACACGGCATCTACGATCTTCCAACGACAATCGATTTAGTTTTGAAGGAGACTGGTGCCCCCAAACTGAACACTATCGGCCATTCCCAAGGCACCACGATGCATTTCGTGCTACTCTCGACCAAGCCGGAATACAACGAGAAGGTGAACCTGTTCATAGCACTGGCACCCGTAGCCTACTTACAACACTCACCGCCTCCGCTGGCAATATTGTTGCGTGATAGTCCAGCCATCTATGAAACACTAAAGACGTTGCACAAATATGAAATTTACGGAGATATTTCGCCGGAAGAAAAATTGACACGTGCCGTTTGTACGCACAGTGCAGCAGTATCATATGCGGCGTGTGTGAATGGATTAATATTTCCGCTTTGTGGATACGATCCGAGCGAATTGGAGCCCGCCTTCTCCCTGGTCGTCTTCAAACATTTCCCGACAGCGGCATCCACTAAGGACGCACTACATTACGGGCAAGTCACCATCAGAAAGAGTTTTGCTCAGTTTGATTACGGTAGCGAACGAAACCTTATTGCTTACAAGTCCACTACGCCAACTGAGTATGACCTGAGTAAGGTGACGACACAGGTAGTACTATTGACAGCTACAAATGATTATTTTTCCACACAGCCCGACGTAGCCCTCCTTAGGAAGCAGTTACCCAACATCGTACGCTTCGTGATCAACCCCCGGCGGACGATGAATCATATGGACTATGTTTGGGGAAAACATATGTTCATTTATCTATATCCATACGTGTTTGATTCTCTTCAAAGATTTGGATAAAATTATTTTAAATAAAAAGGTTTTTTATTTTCAATGTATTACAACAACATGACGAAAGTATTTTCAAAATAAAATGATAATAGACACTTCAATTTTTCAACTCTTTAGATACGTTATCAAATACTGCATTTAAAAACATCAAACTGTAAACTTTATTAGGAGCTCATTTTATAGTAGAGTAAAAGAAATTGATGCAATTTTAGATAAGACTTGAAAGTTGAGGAAAACATATATTTCATTTACATCTAAAGTGGTTTTCCGTACCTATATAGAATATCTGTAATTTAAAAGGCACACTCCTTTTGGAAATCCTCCAGCATTTTGCACTTAAGTAAGTACATTGTAATATAAATAAAACAAAAATTAATACAATAGTGTAAATTTAATTAAATCTTTATGATTCACCCATTAATTTCAAACATCGATTCTAATATAAGAAAATATAATAGAGTTCAGTATGGATAACAAAATCAGAAATTTAAAATACATAAGTAATTCTGCAATGTTACAAAAAAGTTTTATAATTGTTGTAAATAAGTAAATATTATAATCTTTATATCCAAAAAGTATTGTTATAGGTTACTAAACTCTTTGGTAATGTTTTCTAAGTTATTGCTCCTTGTCAAATATTAAAAGAAATAAAGATGTGTCTGAACTAAGAAAATAAGATTTTATTATTTAAAGTATTAACGATCCTATATTTTAACATGGTAGCAGAGCGTGGTTAATAAAAATAATTAGAATTTCAAGAAAAACGCAGCGTGATAAAAAGACGCGTGCAAGAAGAAAATAAAAATTTGTTTAAATGCTTGGAAAACATTACTGTCATAAAAATGGCTAAACAAGCGAAGATTGAAGATATTGTGATACCTATTTTTGATGGCACAAACTATTCAAGCTGGAAATTTAGATTAATAACTTTGTTGGAGTATAAAGAATGCAATGAGGCCGCCATTGTGAAAATGGAAAAAGCTGAAACAGAATGGAAAAAGAGGGATTTAAAGGCAAGAACAATAATTATGAGTACAATCTCAGACAAGCAACTGGAATACATCACCGATTGCAAAACAGCGTATGAAATGCTAAGTAAGTTCGATAAAATATACCTTACTCAGTCTACAGCCATGCAAATTATTTGCAGAGCGAAAATAGAAGAGATTAAACTGAACAATTATAATACTATAGAAGATTTTTTTGTGGAGTTCGAGAAGACAATAAATGAGTTTAAAACGGCTGGAGGAAAAATAAACGAACCTGAGAAGTTAAGATACCTACTAAGAGCGCTTCCGCCAAGCTATAGTTATATTGGAGACTTTCTTGATGTAATTCCCGAAGAACAAAGGACAGTTGATTATGTATGCTCTAAAATAAAAGAGAAAAATATGTCTACTAGTGACTCAGATAAGAAAAATAATATGAGTACATTTGCAGCCAAAACTGTAGCCGAATGCTTTGTATGTGGAAAGACCGGTCATCTCAAGAAGGACTGTTGGTATGCACAGACATATAATCAAGGACAACAAACTGCTAGAGGTCAGCAAGGATCACGAAGAGGTTACAACAGCGGTGGATATTATAGAGGTCATATCCGAGGCAGAGGTCAAAAACATTTTAAGGGTCAAGGTCAGTCCAGTGGTAAATCTTCAAACGACTTTGCAGGGGAGTCATGGACAGCTCAAGTATGTAATTCGGAGATAAATCAGGTAACACAAGAATATGATAATGATGGTGAAATTAATTGGCTTTTAGATAGCGGGTGTACCGACCATATAATAAAAAATGATACATATTTTTATGATTTTATAGATCTGAAAAGTCCTGTTTATGTAAAACTGCCAGATGGTAACATGTTAAAAGCCACTAAAGTAGGCACTGTTAAAATTTATTTTAAAACCTATTATAATCTAAAGTATGTAGATTTAAAAAATGTTTATTTTGTTGAAGGCATTAAACAAAATTTGTTAAGCTTTTCAAAAATAACTAAAAGTTGCACTATAGTAGCAAAAAATGAAAATGCAAAAATTTATAATAGTCTCAGAGAATTAATAGTTGTCGCTGATAAAATAAACAATTTGTATTCTATAAAAAGTTTTGTATGCAAAAGAGAAGTGTATGCACATTCAATAACTTTGACTCAGAAAGAAAAATGGCATAGGGCACTTGGTCATGTCAATTTTCAGTTGACATGACCAATTTGAATAAATTGATAAATAATAAATTATTAGATGGTTTACCTGATAGAATTGAAAGCACAGAAATGAAATGTTCAAATTGTATACAAAGTAAAATGAGTAATGTGCCTTTTGAAAATAATAGAACAAAGACAACTAAAATTTTAGAATTAATTCATACTAATTTAAATGGTCCACATAATACAACTGGTTATGGTGGGGAGAAATATTTTCTTACATTTATCGATGATTATAGTAAATGCACAAGGATATTTTGTATTAAAAGTAAAGCTGAAGTTGCGAGTTGTTTCATAGAATTTGTTAATTTATTAGAAAATAAATTCAACCAAAGAATTAAGAAAATTCAGTGTGACAATGGTAGAGAATATCTAAATAAAGAAATTTACAATTTTATAAGGTATAAGGGTATAGAGTTATTACCATGTCCACCCTACGTTCATAAATTAAATGGAGTAGCGGAAAGATATAACAGATCTGCTATGGACATAGCTAGGTGTTTAATGAGAGAAGCTAAAATTCACAGAAGGTATTGGCCTGAATTTATAAAAACAGCAGCATATTTAAAAAATCGTACAATTGCAAATACGGTAGAAAATAAAACACCTTATGAAATATTTTTTAAAATAAAACCAAATGTCGAACATTTAAAAATATATGGAAGTAGAGTGTATGTTAGGGTTCCAGAAGTTTTAAGAAAAAGTAAATGGGATGATAAAGCACAAAAGGGTATTTTAGTAGGTTATAATGAAAATAGTTATCGAGTTCTATTAAATAACAAAATAATTAATGTTAGGCATGTACAGGTAATTGAAGAAAATACTAAACTGATTTGCTTAGAAAAACTAGATGATCCAAAAGATAAAGATTTAGAATTAGACCAAACTTTAAAAGAAATAGTAAATGAGGAAAGTGATGAAAAATATGAAGATGCGGAGGAGACTAATTCTAATAATACCTTGAAGGACCTTGTAGTTGATGATAGTTTAAATGATAATGGAGACAAGAATGTAGTAGAAAAGAGAAAGAGAAATCCAGTTTCTAGATATGGTAATTCAGTTTCACATTTTATATATGTTAATTATATTGATGCCAATGTACCTAATACTTTTGAGGAGGCGATGAACTCCAATGATTATAAACAATGGAAAATAGCAATGGACTCAGAAATAAATAGCATAAATAAAAATAATACTTGGAAAATTGTTGAAAAACCAAAAGATAAAAAGGTTATAGATGTTAAGTGGGTTTTCAGAAAGAAAAGCAATAATATTTACAAAGCTAGATTAGTTGTCAGAGGATTTCAGCAAAATGATTACATTGATAATGCTTACTCACCGGTAGGAAAAATGCAAACTTTGAAAATTTTATTGTCATACAGTTGTAAGAATAATTTATTTATTGAACAGATGGATGTAGAAACAGCTTTTTTAAATGCTCATGTAAAATCAGAAGTTTATATAAATCAACCGAAAGGTTATGAAATTGGCGACAATAAAGTTTACAAATTGAAAAAAGCACTCTATGGTCTTAAAGAAAGCCCTAAAGTATGGTACGAATGTTTTGATACATTTATTAAAACGTTGAATTTTGTTAGAAGTAACTATGATAACTGTTTATATGTTAATAGAGCAAGCAAAGATCCAATATATATATTAATATATGTTGACGATTTTTTAATTTGTTGTAAAAATAAAACTAAAATAAATGAGGTAAAAACTAGTTTAATGAAAAGATTTGTTATGAAAGACTTGGGTAAAATTAAAAGCTATGTTGGAATAGATATGGATTATAGTGAGGATAAAGGTATAATGACTCTAAACCAAACAAAATATATTGAATCTTTGGCTGCAAAATATGATCTGAAAAATACTAAGTTATATGATACTCCAATGGAAACAAATTTAAAACTAGAACAAGCTAGAAAAATAGATGAAACTATTAAGTACAGAAATATAATAGGTGAATTGTTATATATTAGTACAGGCACAAGGCCAGATGTAGCGTACAGTGTTAATTATTTGAGTAGATACCAAAGTTGCTATAACGAAACACACTATAAATATGCAATGAGAATATTAAAATACCTTTATAATACTAAGGATCTAAGTTTAACTTATAATGATAATGTGGATACTGAAATATTAGATTGTATGGTAGATTCTGATTTTGCTGGAGATAATGTTGATAGAAAATCTACAACTGGTTTTATTATTAGATTGTATGGAAACTTAATTTATTGGAAATCACGTAAACAAAATACAGTAACTAAATGTTCAACTTTTGCAGAATATACTGCTATGTCAGAGGCAGTAACAGAAGTACTTTTTATTAGAAACTTACTAAGTGAATCATTTGATGTAAAATTTCGTGATCCAGTAAAACTGTATGTAGATAACTCAGGTGCAGTTGCAATAGCTAAGTACGGCAACTTTACAAAGAATTCGAAGCACATCGAAGTGCAGTATCATTATGTAAATGAGAACTATGAAAAGAAAATAATTGATATTGTAAAAATTAATACTAAATTTAATTTGGCAGATATGTTAACTAAAAGTCTAAATAAGACAACTTTTTTGAAGAACAGATTAGAGTTAAGATTGATTTAGATATGTTATTAGTATGTAATAGTTATGTTATGAGATTATAAATTTAAGGAGGCGTGTTGTAAATAAGTAAATATTATAATCTTTATATCCAAAAAGTATTGTTATAGGTTACTAAACTCTTTGGTAATGTTTTCTAAGTTATTGCTCCTTGTCAAATATTAAAAGAAATAAAGATGTGTCTGAACTAAGAAAATAAGATTTTATTATTTAAAGTATTAACGATCCTATATTTTAACAATAATATTAATAAAAAAACACTTATTTTTTATCTATTATGTGTAACTACGAGTAGTAACTACACGTACCTACATTCAGTTATAAAGCATAATTTAGTTACCAGAGATAAGCTAAGCTATGATAATCAAGCAACCATATTGATGGATTTGACACACATCCATGACTTCGCTACCTCGCACATATCTGGCGGTAAAGCATCCTTATAACATCAGTATAAAATTCTTCTGGTTCATATTTACACACTAGCGTTTTTCGAGTTCATGGTTTCGATGATAGTAGGTATGTGCAACGATACTCTTATACCATCAATGTGAAACGCTTCTGTTTGGTAGTTTACGAGCTACTGTACATTATGGGTTTTCCAGCTTATGTTTTTGATGGTCGTATGTGCACGCGCGTATGTGAAAGCGCCGCGACAAAACCGCAAATACGCGGTGCCACGCAGCGTCATACTATCGTGTCCAAGCACGGTTCATCGGCAACCGCTACATAGTTTAATAACAGAAATTATATTTACAATAATTTTATCAAGTATAATTTTCGACTTTGAAAGATAAAAACGGAATAATTTGGGGTTATTTTTATATGCTTGCTGCTTGCAGCTTGTAATGCCGGAGTATAGTCAATTTCATTTGATCGCAAATATCATTATGGGTTCCAAAGCATTTAATTTTTATTTTCCGTTTTTGTTTTAATTTTCTATTCCCAAGCAGGACTAACAATAGTATTCCCGTCTTAAACCATTTTGTTAATGATAATAACTGATGACTGCAGATGCCCCGACAACGAAACGCCAGTGTGAATGAGCCCTAGACCCTTACTTATATTTTGTATTGAAAAAATAAGACGGTGAAAATATTGGGTTGTAAAATTAGAAGTCATTAAAATTGTAAAATCATTGTCACAATCAATTTTCGTGATATACAATCACTTTAATTACTGACTAACGTATTAATAAAATTTTTAAACACTTGTAGCGCCCTCGGCTTCGCCTGGGTTTTAAAAAATAACATGACATACATATAACTGAATATGTGTACCTTCATTGCAATGACAGTGGCACCATCTGCCGAAAATTGGTCGTACTAACTAAATTCTTTACAAAGACTTTATAAAGGACATAAGAAACATTCATTTTCATATATATAAATATTTTATTTATAGAAATAAGAAACAATACGCATATCTATTAGGCATTTGTAAATTGTAATTCTTTCCCTATACCCAATCATTATCAAACAAGTACCTACAATCCTTTGAATGTGTGACTTTTTTCTATTACCATTATCTGACTTACCTTAGAATCAACATATTTATATTAATACAGCACTATCTATAATAACATTAATAACGGTAAAATTAAATCATTTTCGCAAAAACTATATATATATATATATATATATATATATATATATATATATATATATATATATATATATATATATATATATATATATATATATATACATATGCTTTTATCAATTTTTGTAATAGAAAATCTATAATGTTGATTCATTGACTGAAATACAGGATGATCTATTGTAACATACCTTGTTCAAATTAGGTACTGTTTGTTATAGCTACATAAAACACCAGTATGGTCGTGGTGAACGAAATAGAAAGTGATTTTTATTTATTAAATGATTTTTTATTCACTCTTTTTTTATTTATGACAAATTTTACTAATATAGCTTCTTGTATAAATACTTACAAAATAGTACAATGTAAATACTAACAAAATATGGACTATGTCTCAGTTAAATGTTAATTAATAAATATATTGTTAATAAATATTATCCGTAATAATGGTTTATAATTTGTATGATTATATGACATAATTTACGCGGACGAAGTCGCGGGAGAAACACTAACTAATAACTTTAAGACTAACTTTCAGTCTGATTTGTATGAGTTAGTTAAAGTATGATTTGAAATTTGTTAGATTAAAAAAACACATTGTTATTGGCCATCCTGTATAAATTACCGATAAGTCTTTAAGGTGGGAAGAAGCGGCACGCTTAACACATTACAACAAGATGTCGACGAGAACACTCACAAAACTTATAGCGATCATCCTGATACTACAATACGGTAGAGCACAGCAGATAGCAAATCTATTATCGACACTTGTCAATCCACAATCATTAGTCCCCGATCTGGAACCGGAAAATCCCGATGCTGATCTGGACTTCTCACAACTCGCCGCGAAGTATGGCCATCCAGCCGAGGAGCATATAGTTTACACTGAAGATGGCTACAGACTCAAAATATTCCACCTCCGAGGAAGCAAGAAATACCTGCCTATTCTACTGTTCCACGGTTTCGCGGACTCCTCGGACACATGGATCATTCGAGGTAACGAATCGATGGCGATAACCCTCGCGAACGCTGGCTTCGACGTGTGGCTGGGCAACGTCAGGGGCAACAAGTATTCCCAGGGCCACCTGTCCCTCAGTATCGACTTAAATCCCAAGTACTGGAACTTCACTTTCCACGAACACGGCATCTACGATCTTGCAACGACAATCGATTTAGTTTTGAAGGAGACTGGTGCCCCCAAACTGAACACTATCGGCCATTCCCAAGGCACCACGATGCATTTCGTGCTACTCTCGACCAAGCCGGAATACAACGAGAAGGTGAATCTGTTCATAGCACTGGCACCCGTAGCCTACTTACAACACTCACCCCCTCCGCTGGCAATATTGTTGCGTGCTAGTCCAGCCATTTATGAAACACTAAAAACGTTGCACAAATATGAAATCTTCGGAGATATTTCGCCGGAAGAAAAATTGACACGTGCCGTATGTACACACAGTGCAGCAGTGTCATATTTGAAGTGTGTATACGGCGCAGTATTTCCGCTTTGTGGATACGATCCGAGCGAATTGGAGCCCGCCTTCTCCTTGGTCGTCTTCAAACATTTCCCGACAGCGGCATCCACTAAGGACGCACTACATTACGGTCAAGTCACCATCAGAAAGAGTTTTGCTCAGTTTGATTACGGTAGCGAACGAAACCTTATTGCTTACAACTCCACTACGCCCCCTGAGTATGACCTGAGTAAGGTGACGACACAGGTGGTACTATTGACAGCTACAAATGATTATTTTTCCACACAGCCCGACGTAGCCCTCCTTAGGAAGCAGTTACCCAACATCGTGCGCTTCGTGATCAACCCTCGGCGGACGATGAATCATATTGACTATGTTTGGGGAAAACATATGTTCATTTATCTATATCCATACGTGTTTGATTCTCTTCAAAGATTTGGATAAAATTATTTTAAATAAAAAGGTTTTTTTATTTTCAATGAATTACAACAACATGACGGAAGTATTTTCAAAATAAAATGATAATAGACACTTCAATTTTTCAACTCTTTAGATACGTTATCAAATACTGCATTTAAAAACATCAAACTGTAAACTTTGTTAGGAGCTCATTTTATATTAAAGTAAAAGAAATTGATGCAATTTTAGATAAGACTTGAAAGTTGAGGAAAACGTATATTTCATTTACATCTAAAGTGGGTTTCCGTACCTATATAGTATATCTGTAATTTATAAGGCAGTGTGCCGTTTGGAAAACCTCCAGCATTTTGCACTTAAGTAAGTACATTGTAATGTATGAAAAATGTCAATACAATCTCAGAGCCGACACTCTTAAATGTGTATACTATACGTAAATATAAATAAAACAAAAATTAATACAATAGTGTAAATTTAATTAAATCTTTATGATTCACCCATTAATTTCAAACATCGATTCTAATATAAGAAAATATAATAGAGTTCAGTATGGATAACAAAATCAGAAATTTAAAATACATAAGTAATTCTGCAATGTTACAAAAAAGTTTTATAATATTGATAAAAAAACCACTTATTTTTTATGTATTATGTGTAACTAGTAACTACACGTACCACCTGAACATGTTAAGGACCCGAAAAATATTTGGGAACAAGTAATCCTTCATAGTCCTACCCCAAGTGAAGTCGACGTGATTCATTAGTTTCCTTTCGATCTCCGTGTACTCCACCACATTCGGAAGTTGGACCCTCAACAACGCCACATCCTTTATCACGGACAAGAAGTCGTTTTTGCCAACGAACAATACCACCTTCATCGTAACTTGACCTAAGTCGTAATACGGAGGGATTTCACTGCCGTACAGTTCGAGGTTACGTGTCGGCCCGTAATCGAAACGGGAGAAACTCCTCCGCCGCCCCACTTGTCCGAAGTGATACAAGTTCTTCGCGGATGTCCCCGTAGGGAAGTGGCCCAGCGAGACGCGGAAGAACGCCGGTTCCAACTCTTCACTGTCATAGCCGGCTAAGGGGAAGTTTATACCGAAAACGCACTTCACGTAACCGGCGACCGGCTTCGAGCACAATTTCAAAAAAGTTTTCCCGATAATTTTACCGGGAAACTCATCTAGGCCTATCTTCTTGGCATTCGAATACAGTAATGGCGAAAATTTTATCAACGTAGCCAACGGATTGGGCACGTTCTGCAAGTAACATATCGGAGCCAATGCGATGAGCACATTGATTTTGAAATTATATTCCGTCCGTGTGGACCCTAGCACGAAGAAAATGGTGGTTCCCTGCGAGTGTCCGATCGCGTTGAGCTTCGCAGCGCCGGTCCTCAATAACACGAAGTCTATCAGACTGGTCAGATCAAACATTCCGATTTCGTTGAAGGTGAAGTCCCAGAAAGTGGAGTCTTTGTCTGGGTTCAAGTATAAATGTTTCCGCGAATATCTATTTCCTCTGGCGTTCCCGAGCCACACGTCGTGGCCCCCATTGGCGAGAGTAATAGCCAAGGACTCGTACCCTCTAAGAATCCAGGTGTCCGACGAGTCGCAGATGCCGTGCATTAGAAGAATTGGCAAACTCGTGGGCGGTTGGTTAATTTGCCTAAATCCGGGAAGCCGAAACAAGGTAAGGACGTACCCATCTTCAGTCACCACTTCGTACTGCTCAGCCGGTTGGTCATACTTGCTGGCCAGCTGTGTAAAATTTAGCAGCGCATCTTCGCCCAGGAACAGATTCGTTAACGCAAGACATGCTCCGATGTGTATTTGTACGATTATAAATATTACAAAATGTAAACCGTTGCACATTATTCTCGACTGAACACTAACCGTATTCACTAACGAGGATTAAATGGATCCAGCTGCCGTCATCACAACTTTTCATGTCACGTAAATATTGGGATTAATTAGGTTTCTAGTACGAGATTAGATGCGTTGCGTTCGATTCTTAAATGCAACGTATTATAAAATAATTATAAACAAGTTATTATCCACGTATGTACAGTTCGATGTCAATTTTAATATAAACAATATTGTAAATTAATAAATACACTTCGAGCACAAGTTAACAACTACCTGTCGTCAACTACTCGTAAACGCATAATCATCATCACAACAAATATATAAATAGAAGTTTAAAAAAATTGAAAAAAACTGTCATTGAAAAGACCGATATATTTAATTTAAATTTAAACGTACGTAAATTATATTAATTATTGGGGTTCCTTAATAGTGTAAGCGCTGTAGAAAACGCCTTTATATATTTTAATATATAAATGCGAATGATATAAGTGTTATTTCGTGAATTTCTTGTGCAATAGAAGAAATACATATTGACAGCATTACTGACAGTTGGATCAATAATAATACAACGAGTTATGCTGTTAGTGTATTGGGCACACTACCGCGGGGCAGCGATCTCATTTATTTTATTTATAATTTTAGTTATTTTTCGATTATTGAAAATATGTTTTTTTTTTTTTATTTGTATTTCGATTTTTTATAATATTGTAAATAATTGAATATAAATTGTACATATTCATGTTAAAAAGAAAATTTCAGACTCTTAAGTATAAATAGAATAACACAAATATAATGTTTTTTCTCTTTATTTTTCAACTGATTTTTTTTTTATTTTTTTGGTAGCTATCGAAGAGGTTTATAGTGTACTTGTTAGCAATGCAACAGAAATAACTATTGTGGGCAGGAACATATGGTTATGAAATTATTGATATAAATTGGAAAACCTAAAAAATATATAAGAGACAAAAATGAAAGTTTTAACGCTATAGTATCGATATATCCATAATTGCAAAGACAAATTGCCTTTCTTATTATTAATTTTTTAAAGATTATTTATATATGATATCGATATTCAATCGCTTCAATATCGATATTTACGAACTTTCAGTATATCGTTGCATCTCTAATCGTGGTATTCTAAAAAATGTCGGTTAGCTTTTTTTAAAATCCAATTTATCCCAAGGATATAACCCTCATATCCCTGTAGTTCCGGGACAAGAATAGGGCTACGGTATCCCCTGCCTGTCGTAAGAGGCGACTAAAAGGGGGCTTCTGGGGTCGTGGGTGGCAAGAGTGGGAGCTCGAACCGCCCAGCCAACGGCCCCGGGAAGGACGGCGGTATGTGTGGTCGCATACCGTCGTACGCACCAGACGGTGCGGTGAGCGATAAGCTCACCTGGGCGGAGCCCGACGAGGCAATGCGCTAAGAGGACTCCGGTTGCGTTCCTTTGGAGATCCCGAAGTCCTCTACGCAGCGATGAGGACGGCCCCCGGGGGGGTTTTAGTGCGGTAAGAGTCCCACAAAACCCTGTGTCGCTCCCAAGGCATCGGGTACCTTTTGAAGGTTGCCCCCTCGTGAACAAAAAAAAAAGGGCATACACTAATAAAATCTAAACGTTGTACTTGTGATATTTATTTTAATCCTATGTTTATTAATTTAGTATCAATATTTGTATTCTTCTTCTTCTGAGTCGCTCATTCATTGCTGAATGTCGTGCCTGCTGTGGTGGTCTACTGTGCAGGTGTGCTGCAACTGCAGCCTGGACTGTTAGATTTAGGGTTTTTTTTTTAATAAATGCATTTTTATTTTTATTTTTTTTTTAAATAAAACACACTCACCCGCCGCAATCCACACAGCGAAGCGCAGCCAGGTCATGTAGTCCAGGTTCAGCATCAGGTACACGTTGATGAGGATGCTGAGGCCGGGCAGCCACGGGACAAACGGCACCTGGACAATCGATAATACAATATAAATTATAATTTGAATAAAGAAGATTAACAAAAAAGGGTTAACTCCTAGAATTATATTCCACACCCACCTATATGGAAGTTATAATTATATTTTCATTACACATCTATTGCTAGGGTTCCGTAGCTATAGGGTAAAAAATGGACTTTATTACTTACCATCTGCTGCATGTCTATCAGTCACAGGATATACTTGGACTATATCTTGGGACTACCATAGACAATACTTGATTTATATTTAATTATTACTATGGCTGCTATGATTCCACGAAATATTAAAATATATAGAAAAAAATGAAATGTTTTAAAAAAATAGGAACTGCTGAATAGGCATTATCTAATAAACCATAATAGGTAGGCACTGTGATAAAGAATACTTATAATTAAAAACCCTCCGTGTAGGAGCTTAATTTACACTAACAAACACTACAACACCGTGTTCTAGCAAATAAAGAATTTGAATTTGAATTTTTTGCCAAAGGGAGATCTTCCGCCGGGCTAGGTGATCATGCCCGGGGGGCGGCCGTGCACCAAAAGTCTCAGTTCGGAACTCGCATGTAGACCAGATATTTAGAAAACTTCAATAGCGTGATTCAGAATACTCGTGGCGCTATCTCTCGACGAGTAGCGGGGGGTCGCCACAAATTAGAATTAGAATTTACAAGGAGCAGAACTCACGGAGAAGGCGAGCTTCTTCTCAGAGACGGGCTGGCGGGCGATGGCGGCCAGCGCGGCCAGCAGCAGCGCCGCGCCCGCCGCCAGCGCCAGCGCCGCGCGCGCCTCGCCCGCCAGCGCGCGCGCGCCCAGCTGCTTCATGCCGCCCAGCAGCGCCAGGCAACACACACCTGGACACAACGACAACATATAAAAAGGCTAACGAGCGTCCATTCATACATTAGTAGAGATTGCTCGCTCCTAGCAAGAAAATATAACCGGTTTTGACAATTGAAATTGTCCCCGTCATCTACTTTCGTGTTTGACAAATATTAAAAAAAATGTAGTTTTTAGAGCAAGAATGAAACGATATTTCTCTACACTTTTTCTTCGATTTCATGTTGTATTTGCACCACTTAACTACAAATGACGACATTGTTCCGCGTAAATGATAGTCGGAGACGTAATGGGAAAACAGTCAACCATTTTACTTATGTATCAACCATTTAATGTTTTCCTTCAATTACAACGCGGTGAGCTATCTACACTTATCTATGCATCCATTATTAAATATTTTTTCACTTTTTTGTCAACCTATTTACTTAGATTTGGTTAGTCCTATAGCTAATGATAATAAGCTTTAGTACTCCTAGTAGTAATCCTGAAATTATCAAGCTCAAACAAGTCTACTCATTATTAAAATCTGTTATTAATAATCGACCTATGCAATATTTTACCTCTCAAAGATTGATATTTAACATCTAAATATTTGAAATCATCAAATATTGATTTTGAAAGTTCTTCATAATATACTTCTTGTATCTTCAGTACTAAATACACAACTAAACTTAATAGTCAAGTTCAAATAATAGTAATAATAAGGTTAATCTCAATTATTAATCATGACAACTAACCATACAAAGTGACGAGCACGCCAACCAAGCCAGCACTGAGTCTTGTGGGCACTGTGTGGCCGTCAGAGTTGTACAGTTGCCTCAGCACGGCGCGGACAGACAGTTTGAGGGGTTCTGTAGAGCGCGCCGCTGATGGACTCTGCTCGTATCTGCAAATATACATAAATCTTTAATTACACTTACACATACACACACACACACGCACACGCACGCACGCACACACAAATACATACCAGCTTCCAGGTCTAGAGGACTAACCGTGTTTACTATCCTACCCAGAAAAGGTTGCTTATTCTATATTCTTGAGGTGATGAAGAATTCTGAGCCCGGGCGCAGATTTTTTTTAGATGTGTTATTTTTCTTTGATATATGTGGTTTGAAAGACCAGGTTCACAATTTCTTAATTTTAATAGAATCATAAAACGGATATACATTTCGACAGATTACCATTACCATTACTAATATATAATTGTTACCTTAACAATAACACACAGGAAGCAACCATGGAGTACGCCAATAGAGTACCGATGGACATCATGTGGATCAGTTGTTCCAACTCAAATATCATCGCTAGGGTACCTGCAATCAAATAAGCAATGTTTTACTTTCTTCTACCATTTAACATGACTCTCTAAACAGGCGACTTTCCATACAACGAAAGGCAGGACATACTCGCATCACGCTGCTAAGGAAGGTTATTAAAGGGTTGGAGTTAGGAGTTCGGTCACCCTGTCGGAAATCATGTCGGACATTTTTAAGATTATAACGCCCTCAAGACTATTAACGCCTTAACGTAGCCTAAGAAACGTCGCAGCGCACATAATATATAGCAACTAAAAATCACACCTCCTCCGGAACACGCCTAACGTTTCTTATCTTTATAACTTAATTATCTATTTGCAATTTAAAATAGTGTAATAGCTGCTGTATCTTCTGTATTTAAAATAGTGTAATAGCTGCTATTTTTTTTTAATTTCTACCCTTGTTAGATTCGAAATGACGCTTCGGTTACGAAGCTACGTAGCTACTGTTACGAAGGTATTTCCAGTAGGTGTTTACCAGTGAACAGCCCGGCGACCATGGTGCCTACGAGCGGCGTCTGGTACTTCTCGCTGACGCGGCCCATGAACTGGAACAGCAGCCCGTCCGACGACATCGCGTAGATGATGCGCGGCAGCGGGAACACCGCTCCCATTAAACTGGAATGCAAATAATAATTTAATTAATAATTGGTTGGTAATTAAGTTCTCGCCATTTTTAATGTTATTTTTCAATAAACACTAACAACTGATTACCCAATAGTGCGAGGGATATTTCTCTTGCTTACAACTTACTTCCAAGGTTAAATATGTAGAAAGCACTCAGTTTGATTGATCATGATTTTAAACATTATGCCATAAGCATTTGATGACACTCAAAATATTCAAATTAAAGAAATATATATCAGTTTACCAATATCGTTTTTATCGGAGATTATACTGTGACTGGTTCTGATGTATCCTTTTACTCATTCAACCTATTTCAACCCTTATTTAATGTTTAATTTACAATAAAAAACAATTAGTTATAAACCTAAAATATTTTAAGGAAATTTCTCTGTTTCGTAATTCAGTAAAATAATGATTGTATGAAAGAATAAGTAAATACATAAATAAATAACAGAACAATACCTGGAGCAAAGCGCGCAGATGGCGCCCACGCTGACGGCATACTTCGCCCAGCTCCAACCTAGATGGTCGTATACGAACGGGAACGGAGCCTTCTCGTCCTGACACGCAACAGAATTGAATTAGTAGTGGGAGGGAGTTATAAAAATAAAACAAAATTTCGTTCCAACACGAAATAAAAAACCTCTTCAGTATCTCTACATACGGAAAAATAAAAAAAAATTGTTAGTAATTCCTAACCAACTTATTTTATTTACTTTTCACAGTTCTGAACTCGGCGCTTGAAAAGTACAATATTCTCCAGATATTGTTACACAATATGTAGGTTTGTTAGATCACAACGTAAAATGCGTCTATTACGAGTGGCAATATTTGCCGGCGAGTGCCTATATTCATCGTTCATTCCAAGTTTTATAAGAAATGAATCGACGAACGCTAAGTTATCATACATTAGAAAAATTAAAAAAAAACGCTTTTTATACTCACAGCCCCACACTAGGATTCCCTGTATCGTGGGTGCCATGAACACACGCAGAAACAAATACATCCACCCAAATATACCCAGCCCAGAAATAGAAACCTAAATTTATCATTTAGATTTCTGTCTGGCCGGGGATCGAACCCGGGACCCTCTGCGCGTCGGACCGGTATGGTGATCGCTCCGCCACGCAGGTCGTCACCATACCCGTCGTGGTTAACGCGGGTTAAATCGGCCCATAAACACTAACCGCATAATATAACTACGTCTAAAGTATGTTGTCGTAAGAGAGTCTTACTTGCATGTAGTAGGGCAGCATGAGCGTCAAGACCGAGGAGACGCCGCAGTAGGCGAGGAACACGATGAGCAGCGAGGCCACCACCGCGAAGGGGATGGACTTCTGCGGCCGCCGCGCCTCCTCGCCCGCCGTCGCCACGCAGTCGAAACCTACGTTCAACACAAAACCGGACATTTACACATTTTTTGATTGTATTATACAGGAGTAGCAGACAAGTAGTCCACCTGATGGTAAGTGGCTACTGCCGCCCATAGACTTCTATAATCAACTCTAGATAGGATTAGATATTCCTACCTGGAGTCGGCCACCGATGTGCCGCTACCCCTGAGGACCAAGCTGGAACGCCTCGCAAGAGTATGTCTTCTTTACCGCACTCTTCAAACTAGAACACAGCAGCGCTCAACACTGCTGTTGTGAGGCAGAAATAGGTATGGCGGTAGTGCCACCGGAGTCGAACCACAAAGGGTTCTACCACCTTCAAGGTAAATGCAATTTTCTACTTCTGAAGGTATGTGGCTACTGCCACTCATGGACATCTGATAATCCCAAATAAGATTAAATTCCTTCCTGAATTTAGTTATAGTTTCGTTTCTACTCATGAGAACTAAGGTAGAACGCCTCGATAACCTATACGTCACTCTATAAGATTTGTTGTGATGTGATAAGAAGATAGTTTGCCAAGACTACATAACAATATGGTGTGTTGTCGTTAGAGTCCACGCCATTTTACGACATTTGCATTGTGATGTAATTTATTACTGTAACTTATCAATATTTTTTTATTTCTTTTCTATTTAACAAACTGTGAGTATGAATTATCTTTAGCTTGAATATGTCCTTCGTTTAACCTTCTACCCTGTATATCATATAATTTGTAATACGTATTTTCTTCGATGACCACTAAATACCAGAAAGACTGTTTTTTTGTTAACTTTCGTCATATAAAAAGGGCATACCAATAAATCCATAGAAACAGACGGCAGCGCCCTTGATGATGCCAGCGAAACCGTACGGGGCGAACCCTCCGGTGCCGAAGTCCTTCTTGTCCGATTTGGGCACTTCCGAAGCGGGGATTCGCCAGTTTTTGGTATCAGCTGAAACCAAATTCAAATATATGTATAAACATTTTTAATATTAATATATTTTTAAGTTATACTTGTTCAGTAGCGTTTGGAAAAAATTATGAGTGTTTTTTTACAAAACTGACATCATAAAGATGTCTAGTAGGTAAATATTGCAAACATTTGCAGAAAACATGGTTTTAGGTTTATGACACGATCGCACATTAGTAGACACACACTTTTTTATATTGCTTCCGATATCCTCTTATACCCTTACTCATATTGTTTACCACAAAACTGTTAACGACCAAATTATTATCATATACCACAAGGAAATATTTTGTAATAACGTAACAAGTATGTCAGTATTATTAATTTTAAATAATGATCGAATTAACATATGTATACATATATATTTATTCCTTATGAATCAAACCTACTTAATAGAACGTGGTTATCAACTAGCTAAATTCATTTCTGTAAACTCCTGCCGACAACCTTGTAACATATATTATGGACGTCATACATTAGGGCTAGCCAACACTGGTTTACACCAAACCTTACAGTTACTAACTAGGTCAATATACAATACATCTGTACAAATAAATGATATTATGTACAAATAGTTGATATTAAATTGTTCCTTACATTATATCAAAACATAAACATCACATTTTTTTTTTATATTATTTGTCTGTTTTCGAAGACACAGAACCGATTTTCATACTAAGATAATAGACTTTAATTCTACACACACATACAGCATATAAAGTAAAATTACTACACATCTTTAAATATCAATCTTAGGTAAACAAAACACTGGATAAATTGTTTATTAATACCAGTCGTACGTTATTAAGACCAAAGCAATGGCCATTATTGCTATCTTGTGTTTTCCTTATTGATAATTATTCTATAATTAAAATATTAATTTAATAAATCACCTTTAAATGATCCAGAGATGATGACGAACAGCACGACGCACAAGTTGACGCCCGTGCAGAAGTTGTTGAACTTGGTTGACTCCTTTACACCGAATGCAAGACCAACTGTGAAATGATAAATACAAAAAATATTGAAGCATAAAATGGTTACAACTTGTCATTAATAAGTTTTTTCCATAACATGGTGATTCAATGACAGCATTTTCGGATTTTAGCCATCTAAAGGCAAAGTTCACAAGACTGTTTCCATATATAACTAGTACGATCCACATTATGTGTGGTACTTTATCTTTAAATGACCAGATTTACAAAATATTAATTTTATTATTAATGTGTGGCATTGATTTCTAGCAAATTCAAGGGAGAAATTGGGCCATTATTTGTCCACACAACATATAAGTGAGTCGGCAAGTACCACGCTGACTTTAAATAGACTTGCAGTAAATACAAGCACGACTGGGCTAGTGTATCATCATCTCATACAACAATAATGGGCCACTGACCGGAGAAGGCCATAATGACGGCGAATGCGAAGAGGTCCGGGTAGCGCGCCAGGTGCGGCGAGTCCAGCGGCATCCACGCCTGCAGGTGCGACGAGATCGCCTTGTCCAGCAGCGAGTCCAGGTACTCGCTCAGCGCCTTCACCACTGACGCTGCCCCTGGATACCATAGATAAGCTTAGATATTTCACCGCCTTGTAATTTAAGGAAGCTATTAAAAGGCTTGAACGGCTGACAAATGTGTCAGCCATTTTTTATGCCAATTACACCATGTCAGCAATTTAATGGCTGACATGGTGTACGCGGGAAAATGCCGACATGTAAAGTTAAGTGGTGCAAAAACACGAAGTAAGTGCGGAGAAAAGTCGTCTCATTCCTAAATGATCTAAAAACTACATTTTTTATATTTTTCACACGAAAATAGATGACAGTAACAATTTCAATTGTCAAAACTAGTTACATTTTCTTGTTAGAAGTGAGTAATCTTTAGTAATCTGTGCTGGATACAAGTATTTTTTCAAATTCAAATTCAACTTTTATTGCTTATGCATAATTATAGTACATAATTAGGGTGTTACGTAAAGTAAATTTAAGTAACGGCATTTAACATCCGCTCCGCCGCCGCTGTTCAAAATAAATAGGGGTCGTCTTACAAGAAAACGCTATTTTTATTATTATTATTTTTTAATATAGTAGCAAATGAGCATGCAGTCCACCTGACGGAAATTAGCTTCAGTCGCCCATGGCTATCTGTAATCGATCTCTGATAAGATAAGATTACTACCGAAGGTCAACCGTTGTAGATACGTTGTTAACGCTGAAGACTAAGTTGGAACGCCTCGCAAATGTATATCGCCCTTACCACAATGTGGTTTAACTTTGAACCATTTTATATTACACTCAGAAGGCACCAGGTTACACCTTCTTCTGCAATAACAAGACTATCAGGCGCTCTCGTAGTCTAGTTTGAAAGGTATGGTAAGGAAGATACTTATCCCCTTCTTATACAGCTGCCTTCAGGGGTAGAAATTTGGCCAAGCCTTAGTAGGAAACTAATTTTATATTAATTATAAGTGAGCGGCAGTGGCCACTTAGCACTAAGACTGCATTTTCGTTTGCTACTCAAATTTTATAAAAATATACGTTTAAATTATATGTTAGTATATTAAGTAGGTACATTCTCATTCAAATCAAATACATATCTGATGTTCGTATTAGAGATATATTCTATTCATAAATCTTAACGCAATAACAAGAAGACAACAGATCTTTCATCTCACACTGACATATTATGTTATGCTAATTAACTACGATTGCTAATGAGGCTAAACAGTATGCCTTTCAGAGTAACACATGTAGGAAATCACAGAATTGTATGATTTTCCCGGTTGCTTACAGTTAAAAATAGATATTTATTTATTAGGTATATAATATTAGTTTAGAATAAGTTAACGATATCAAACTCATGTATAAATAGTTCTTAAAACTTGAGTTTGGCGGCAACGCTATCGCTTATTTTTTGCCTATATATAACTGAAATATAGTCGAATAAGTAATAATATAACTACACGTCATCCAATTCAATTTCGAAATGAGGTTAATTAACATATTTGTGAACTTTATACTTTCTGAGAAATATACGTGATATTTTATCAAAAGAGAAGTAATTCTAAAAATTCAACGCGTATCACGGGGGTAAGGAAGGGGATCAAAAATTGCTAAAATCATTAATCACGGACTTAATGGACGACCTTTTATAAATGTACAGCTAAATCACGGTCTACCTAAAGAGAAGCTATGAATAACTTCGCAGGAATACACTATAATACTTATACAACTTCTCTCATCTTCTGAATTTTAATCTTTTAATTTTTTTCTGTTATCGATTCCGTACTACATCAACGAAAAAAATTGTTATGTTATTTAGGGAAATCACGCTTGCATGCCTACTAGGAAAAAAAATAACAACGATATACTTATGCAAAGCGATAAGAACTTACCTATAATGTACTCCAGTATGAGATTCCAGCCTATGATGAAGGCTATAAACTCGCCGACGCACACGTAACTGTACACGTAAGCCGATCCCGCCTTCGGCACCCTGGCGCCGAATTCTGCGTAACACAGACCTGGGAACGAGGTATATCTTTATATTTTTTTTACCTCACGATTTATCTTTTTATCGTATAGGTATGTGGTGGTGGTACGTGGTGTAGGTACGAGATACAAGTTATTTTCATCATCGAAAGAGTCGTTTATGTATAAGATAACAAGTAGGTATGTCAAACAATCAGTTTTACCCTCTACAAATTCTTCCTGGTCCCCACAAAAATGAAAAACCTTTCAAGATGTTGATGTTCTTTCAAAACATGTAAAACATAACTTAACTCTTACCAGGATAACATTACGGCTCATCAAAAAAAAACTTAAGACGTCAGAAATATACTCGTATCCCAAAACAACTCACCAGCAAACACACTAGCAACGGCCGCTAACAAGAAGGACAGTATGACCGCTGGGCCCGCGTAGTTCTTCGCCACATCCCCAGCTAACACATACACGCCTACACCGAGCGTGCTGCCGACTCCCAGGGCGGTGAGGTCCAAGGCGGACAGCACCCGGGCGAGCCGCGCCACGCCCTCCTCTGCTGCCTTGCGGCGCGACAGCACGCGGTAGGCCAGCCGCGCCGCTCGGCTTGCACCGGCTTTGATGCCACCTGGACATCAACGCAAAAAATACTAAACCTCTTTAGCTACTACCTATTTTACCTATGCAAAAACTATTACTAAGTAATAAAAATATTTGCACAGTAAAAGTATGTGACAGAATCTCCATCCTACCTTCTTTATGTTAATTTTTTTTTATTTTATCCTATAGCACTGAGGTTTTAAGATATTTCGTAGTAGCTCGCTTAGTATTTATGATAAAAAATTGTAGCTCAAACATATAACTTTCACATATCTTTATCTTAAATATAACGTAAATATGTGTCATGTGTTTCAAATACGAAGAATTATGAATTATTATGATGCCAACACTATTATATTACTATCTTTTAGTGCACCACCATAGCAATATGTCTACTCAATTCCAATCAAGACTGCATTAAATTCCTAATGCTTAATAACCTTTTATTTGCAATAATAGAAAGTAAAAATCTCACCTAATACAGCAATAATCACTACCCACATGATTACTGAATATAAGAAGCCCTATAAGAAGGATGTCAATTTCACACTAGCACGTCCAGAGAGAAACGACCCAGCAATTGATATGATTGGAGACAGAGACGTAACCAATTGATTGAGAATTTAAACTGTGCTTAAGTTATATTGATTGGGTCATGTATGTCATATGAATTTATTGATCTATTCAAATCAACAATCCTGCTTTGTACGTTTTATATAAACATGACTATTTTTAGGGAGTTTATTTTTATTTTACAGATAGCCTGTTTATTGTCACACAATTGTTACATTTACTTATGGCAATGAATTTCAATGGTCTGTGATATTAAATTAATGTATTATTTAATTTATTATGCTTTACATAAAAATTATATTTTTTATTTGATTTTTTTGACCGTCTATATGACGTCGTATATGAGATAATCCACCAGAACAAAGATCATATGTCTCTCACAAGACCAGAATTTACAAAGTACAGCCAATTTAGTTTGCTCGGTCCCTTAATCAGTATGAAGAAACACTGCGACAAATTGATTTCGGCTGATAACTACTTTATAGTTTGCAGGGGCTCAAAAATTACTTTATAGCACTGGTACTTTTACACCATGCTGATATGTTTTGGTTAAATTAACAAATTTTGTAATAAAAAAGTTGCATTAAAACTAAGTATTTCATCACAGTTCACAAGGATAATAAGAGTGACTTAACCAGTTGCTCTAAATCAGTGGTGTCTACAATTCATGGAAATCATATACTACTTGTATGTACTTAGAAATATGTACAGTAGAATCCGTTTACCTCCGCCTATATAGACCAACCGCTTATTATGATGTAATTACACAATAAAGTTTTCATATTTTTTTTTTTGTAAAAACTCGCATATAATGACTTCCCTTATAGCGACATGTCGCTAACTATGACCCATTGTCGATAAATTATGTCCAGTTTTAATAACCCACACGACAACATGATTCTTTACAACTTCGGTAACGTTTGTTGGTTCCCAACCATGGATGTCTGGCATGTGGCTCGTTTTTGTTTTGAACATGAATTTGAAAATGACATCTTTGTGGTCACGAAACCTAAGTTTAGATTCTTTAGCATCACCGGAAAAGTGGAAAGATTATGTTGACATTGATAGCGCTCAAACATTAATGTTAAGGGTACAACTCAAATGATGTGGAAGAGGAAGTCTAGGAAGAACCAGAACAACCTACCGCAGAAGAGGCACTAAAGGCTGCAGAAATAATTATCACGATTTATTCTTAGCAATATTAAAAATGATAATTAGACCATGGCGAGGTACATACAATAAAATGATGAAACATACAATAAAATGAAAAAATAAAGGCAGGCAAAAATTACAGTTACAGTTTTCTTAATAAAATAAATTAAAAAAATGTGTTAAATACATATATATAAAATATAAATACATATCATACTTGTAACATGCAATTTTTATTTTGATTTAATATGCTATGTTTGTCTATTAATACATATTAACATTAAAAAAAATTTTCCACAAACACTTCATATGACTTCCACTTATTATGATGTGTTTGTCAATTCCCTTCAATGTCATTATAAACGGACTCCACTGTATGTAAAACAAGAACTAATTTAAAGAACTTATATTCCTTTTTGTTCTAATTATAGATATTCCTCAACTTTAATGTAACATTTGTACAAGGATTTATTTTTGAAATTATTTTTTTTTTCTTTTCACTTTCTGGTATTTTGATAATCCGATAACTATGTATGGAGTTTATTAAAAAAAACTTTTCTACCAGTTATTCAAATATTAATTATTCAATTCTATTAAATTTAATGATTGTTCTTAAATGGTTTAAAAAGAGATTAATTGATTGAATTTAAGATAAAAGTATAAATTTTAAAATCAAACATGCTAGCAAGTTGTCACAGATATTAGATAGAGTCAACATTTCTCTCTAAAGTAGGTGAGCATGGGCAACCTTTTCAAAGTTGCGGAGAAAATTCTTGTGAAATAAATATTGTGGCCTGTAGGTGAGTTTAAGCAGCCCTCTAAAAATACATATGTCAATAAAAAATCATCTATCACCCCCTAAAATGTGCTAGCCAGGCAATAGAACAATTTTGGTGTGCAGTTAATGAAAAAAAAATAATTTCATTCAAAAAGATTTTCAGCCATAAATGTTTCCTTTAGAATTCTGTTCTAGGTTTAGATGTTTGAGTTTAAGTGTTGTATGGTTCCATGACATTCAAGACTCAGGGAGTTCTAGTGAGAGAGTTATGTAAAAAACGTTATAGTTATACAACTTCATAAAAATGTTAATAATTTATTATGAGCCATTTTGTTATGAAAAATTGATTCAGCACAATTTTTGACTGACGTTAGAGGTAAATTGTCAAAAAATATTTTTTATGAATTATGAACCATGTGGCGAACATTTCTTATAATCTTTAAGATTATGACGGAAGTTCTGAGTTGGCAATCACCGAATTGCACCTGGCAGTTAGTGAAACAGCGACGACTTGGCACTTGCGAAACCGGCAAATATCTGAATGAAAAAACACTAAACTCACCATCCTTGTACGCTTGTTTTATCGTATACTCTTGTAATAGTCTATTCCCACCATTCTCATAATTTGTAACATGATCTCCATCCGGAAAACTCATTTTTCTAACATCGATGTTGAATAACCTATTTCCAACTGGAATACTAAAAGAATACTAACACTACTGAAACGGCTGAGATCGATTTACACTGAGATTCTCCTAATATTAGCTGATGCAATCTATGAAATTTAAAACTAGAAGATTTAATTTTGTAATCGAATCTAGCGAAAACACAAGTACTATACAATATGACACTGACAGACAGCTGTACTGGTTGTACAAGCGGTTTCGTTTCATGCGGACTTTGTGGACCATGCGGCATTTTAGTGCTGTACTGCTGTACAACTGTCAGATGTTATATCGATAAAAGTCTTTTTATATAAAAATACAATGATGTCTTTATGATACGGTAGCTACTTAAATTGCTGTTATATTTTCTGTGTGTAAAGATGATGTTGACTTAATAAACTGGTGAATTAAGTTGATACACTCTATCATTGAAGTGAAGTGTACAAATTATATTCTATTTGTTTTTTTCCAATAATAACAATGTTAGCAGGTGTTTAGATAGATTGTTAAAATATTACGAATAAAGTTATTACTTACAAAATATATAAAAAACAAAATACCTTATATGTTTTAATGTAACTCTCTCTTTGTAATCTTGCTACACGCTATAAGGGTAATAATTTCGGAATCTATCAAAATATGAAGAAGTTAGTGTCATTTAAAAAGAAAAAGAAAAACTTTTTATGGAGATATTTTGCTTAATAAACAAACTTACAAGTTATTTTATTAATAAATAATAATACTTTGTGAAACATTTGATGGTAATATGATATTTTTTAGATTTTTTATCCTACTGTGTTTTATTATATGAAATATATAAAGGTCACAGTGATTTTGTTGGTATCTAAGTAAAACTGGTTTTACTAATTAATATACATATAGCGATTATTTATATCGATGTCAAATTACCTATCGATAAGGTAACATCACTTACGTGCTAGGGAAATTTGAAGTAAAATGAAACGTCTATCTATTGCGTCAGCCATAGTCTGCCATAGCATAACGCAAGTTCGCGGGAAATATTTTAATAGTAGGATCATTGTATCGGTAGTTGGTAGAATAAGAACTCATAAACATTTTATTTATCCTTTATCTTGTACGTATACTTTACATGCCTATTGAAATTGTTGTCGATGTGGTTTTCCGTGGATTTATTAAAAAAAATCAAAGTACCTAATACTTTGATTTTTTTGTAGGTACCTAAACGATTTTTATATTTGAACCATATTGGAACTGTAAATCTGCCGTTTTCCGATTGTGTAGTCGTAACAATAGATACATATTTCAATAAAATTAATCTAATTATTATATTTATAAAATTAACCTATGTAACAAAATAACCATTATGTAACAATAAACATAAAAAAGAATCTTCAGAATATTAAAAATTACATACTTACCAAGTAAATGATATGGAGCCAATTACCAAATATGTTTAAGTTTAAGTTTACCTAATTATTTACAATAGAAGAAATTGTATTATACCGAATGTCTTTTCAAGTGCTAATCATTCGCCAATGCAATAGAATATCACATTACCTAAACTTATCTACGTATAGGTTCTACATGTCGGTAGTAACATAGGAACCCAGAACCACTAAAAACTAGCAAAATTTGCTAGTTTTTAGTAGTTCTGGGTAAAGTCGGCGCTCATATTAGACACGCTGTTTACATCGTTATCCAACGAAATATATTGAGCGCCGACTTCAGAAATATGTACTAAACCAACATTTATTTCAATTATTTTTTACGTTGTAGTGACATAATAGAAGTTGGATGAATTTTTTGTTAAAATTTTTTTAAGCTTAAAAAATGTTTTTACTATCGCACTGGCGTGTTATATTTTTCTAAAATTTCAAAAATATGTGGAAATAGATATTTTTTCATATTTCGTCCCCACACGGCATCGATATGATTAAATTTCTTGTGCTCCATCATGCGGTATACGACGACATTGGGTAGGTTTCTACGAAGTAATCTCACGTCTTTCAAACTCACAATGCCATCATTACTACCGAACAGTAATGCTACTCTCATTGTCACTTTACCTAAGTCGTATTTCGAGGGATACGTTGTGTTGTATAAATCCAAGTTTTTTCTAGCTCCATAGTCAAACTGTACAAATTTTTTTCTAACAGCAACTTGCGCGACGTGCAATGAATTTTTCCTCGACGTCCCCGATGGATAATATTCCACTACGATGGGTAAGAAATCTTCTTCCATCTCTTCAGGGTCACTCCCACCTATTAAGAATAAAACTCCGTGAGCACAAATCGCATATCCAAAATTTTTCTGAGCACATATCGCTTTTATCAAAGGTCTAAGCGAGGAATTATCGTTGAAAACCTCTTCTTGCCCGAAACCTTCGAGTACACTGTCGATCAATGGGGACAAAGTAATAAGTGTTTGAATTGTGGGACTTGGGTTGTTAATGAAACAAACAGGCGATATTGCTATCATAACATTAATCTTCTCGTTATATTCGGGCCTAGTGGATCCAAGGACGTAAAATATGGTGTTACCCTGAGAATGTCCGATGGCGCTTAGTTTTCTTTGTGCCGTTTTATCTAAGATAAAATCAATCATAGCGGGAAGGTCATAATATCCAGAATCGTGAAAGCTAAAATCCCAGTATTTCTTATCCACATCCGGATCCAACGTAATGTGTCGCCTCGAATATCTGCTTCCTCTAGAATTGCCAGCCCACATATCGTAACCCTCATTAGCTAGAGTGATTGCCAAAGAACCTTCTCCTCGAATTATGAAGGTGTCAGCGGAGTCTATGATACCATGCATCAACAGCACTGGCTGACTTCTGTATCCAGGAATATGAAACAATTTCAAAATGTATCCATCTTCAGTCACGACATCGTATTCTTCGACCGAGTGCCCGTATTTGCTTGCTAAGGCGGTGAAGTTCAATGGTCCGTCTTCAGGTACTCCTCGAACGACCAAGTTTTGCCGACACTGTATTACATAAACACTGAAGAACAGTACAGCGGCTGCAATAATTCGACAGCTTTCCATTACAGATGGTATTTGGAGTATTTAAATATTTTTGTACAAGTAAGTAAATGCCTTAACACGGTGGACCTTCCAGAGCGGATTGATTAATGTAAATGTAACGAAGAATGTAACGAAGCGGCCAACGTGTGGACCTTGACACGTTGTAGTTCGGAGGACCGTCAGTCTTTGGTGGGCAATAGCTATAGCGGCTATAGCGGCTGTAAAGTTGAAATTAACTTTTGAGTGTGCCAAAATAATTCACTTGATTACAAACACTAAATATAAAAAATGCTTTCTACGGCCACAACCCCACACTAGGATTCCCTGTATTGTGCTACGAACACACACAGAGACAAATACACAAACACCCAGACCCATAAACAGTAACCTAAATTCATCATTTAGATTTCTGTCTGGCCAGGGAGCGAACCCGGGACCCCCTTGCGCATCAGACCTGTATGATGACCGCTCCGCCACGATGGTCCTCAATTTTTGAAACTACATTTTTTTGCAAAAATAAAACATGCTACATTTTATTACAAAAAAGAATAATAAAATAAATGAAAATAGCGTCGGTCATTTGCATACTACTCGTAAAGTTATTTGCGCGAATTTACGTACCTACAAATTACATAGCGAATAGGTAATTTATTAAAAATTGTCTGCAACCTGTAAGTGTGATTATACCTTTAAGCACTACCTACCATCAATAGATCGTGACAAAATATTGTTAAGTATTTTGTATGTTTAGTATTTACCACCTATGTTGCCAAGGTAAACTACACTGAGAATTAAGGTCAGTTTTATAAGCCGTAGCTTTAATAATAGCAGGTACATAAAACGTTTAAAATAAGTGTCTGTTTATAAATAACACGTACGTACGGCTTTTAATAACACGTTTCTTTTCGTAGGGACCTCGAATCAGTTTTCATTTGACGGAGTATAAAGTAGGAACCTATTCCTACACATATTTCCAAATTCTTTTGCCAGACCATTTCTGCCTAATAACAGAAGTGTTAAGCGGTATTAACGATCTGGTTTGAAGGGTGTGGTAAGGGAGACATACTGTGCCGAGACATTCCAGCTTAGTCTTCAGGAGTAGCGACGTATAGAATAGCTAGGGCCGACATCAGGTAAGAATCTAATTTTATCTGGTATTACAGATATCCATGGCCACATACCATAAGGTGGACAGCATGTTCGTCAGCTACTTCTACATTATAACAAAAAGTTCCTTACTATACGGGAATAGAGAAACTCTACATTTTGCAAAACGAATGACGTACCTACCCGTTACAACCATTGTTCTGTATTTGGCCAATAGGTTTTGCATATTTATGTATGAATAATACATAATTATGTAAAATATGAATAACTCAGCCTCTCATTCAGAGGGTCAGAGGGGTCAAAGCACGCACCTTTTATTTTTAAATTACGTGTGTATTAGAAATTAATTATTACTTTGCTTAAAAGGTGAAATAAAACAACGAGAAGAAAACCCTGCGAGGTCGAAAAAAAATCGGGAGCGTGTAAAATCTACCAATTGGCACTTGGCGTGGACTCTGGCTTAATCTGAGAAGGGATCCACGTCCAGCAGTGGGACAGTAATGGGTTGAATAATTAACAAAACTTACCGATAGCAACTAATATTAAGTTCATCCAATCTGGACACATTATAAAGTATTACCACAATTACTTTCAAGTTTATATCTTAGCAAACACCATTTCCCACGCTGCTTAGAAAAGTACCAAACAATCTCTTCACTTTTAATAAAGTGTGCAGTCACATGAACGAAATTATTACGAAACTGCTATGATAAGTTTGCATTTTACTATTCATTACATATATTGGTACATATTTAAAAGTAAGTGCACTAAATGATGCATTGTAAGTAAAAATATTACAGCATCAACAAATCTATGTAAGTAGGTAGGAAAAACATCTAATTTTACAATAACAAACAATGATGAATGTGTTACAGTAAGTTATAACAAGCAATAATGGTGAAAGGACTGTGCCCAGCATTGGGATTTAAAAGAATTGCAGACAGTTCATAAGTACTTAAGTTATTAATTGCTGTAGGTATAACTTAGTGGTATGAATTTCGGCCCATAACTCTAAGAAGTCAGCATTCAAGTTAATATTACACCTCCGATTTCACGAAAATATCATGTGCTTATTATCAGTCAATTACCCTTCGATCAACAATACCAACAATTAATTAAATGGTAATTTGTGTAAATGGAGCAAGTACATACTAATTTGTTGTCAGAGGATTTGTGTTTACGGATGTGCAAAACTCAAGGCTTTGGGGCACTGCAAGTCGATTTTGCAAAAGATCTATAAGCAAACCAAACTACCGGCTGACTTTTTGTATGATACAAAAACAAATAGCAGAATGTCGTTGTCGTATGTACCCGGTACCGGATATGGACACTTAAAGTTAACCCCAAATAGGTCATAAATAAATATAAAGAGCTAACTGAGTATTCCATTTGTACACATATCCATTTGTACTTCTTACTTAGTTGCTAGTGTGTACTCTTTACCAGCAGGTGTTACTGAAGATGTAGAGCAACCTTTATCGAGAGGTTAGTTGAACAAAAATAGGTTACAAGCTCACGGCAACGTAAATAGGTTTCAAATTAAATTCGAACAGATTTTTCATTATATTTACTTTCTACAAATTCAATTTTTCAAACACATCATAGAATTTACACATTCTCTACAATTTAAATAAATTAACATACGTAATGTTTTAACATGACTAGATTCAAACGTTCCGTAGGACATCGCCACACCAAGTTAAAATCATGGGTATTGTTATAGGTGATCTTACAGTAATCTTTTTAGGTCTCTATACCAATTATTGACGTTACAGGTTACATGAACATTTCTCGCGTAAAAAAACCTGTTTTATCGATTGTTGTTGTTCTCTGTGTTTTTGTTATACGTTTAATGGACAATATTCTTGGCATAATAAAGGTCAATGTGAAGTTTTAAGAATTGCCGCTTACGACCGCCAAGGGAACGCACATAACTTGAAATAGCAGATGTAGACTGTAAAGAAAAATAAACGTTAAATTAAGAAAAATAAAAGTCAACAAGAAGTTTATAAGGTCTGCCATATTGACTTGGTAGTAATGAGTAGATATATTATAGTACTAATCCTAAATCCTAAAATACAAAAATTGCAAATTACAATATTTTGAACAATTCAAGTATGTTGAAGATATCAACTAGGTATATTAAATATTAACAGTAGGTACAACTCAATTTATATTTTAGATCAAAAAGTATCAAGTTTCTTTTTACCGGATTGCCAAGGAAGGGTTATTTACTATGGTAAACTAAGTTATTTTGAACTCACATTTTCCTTTTTTGCCCTTCGGTTTAGGCTGTGGGCGTGGACGCGTAACTTTCACTGGTTTAGGTTTGCTATTTTCTTTCGCATTGGACACTCTTTTCACAAATGGTTGCTTTAGATCCATTACGTTGTACGCATTTTGTACAGAATTCGGTTCCACCCCATACTCCATACTCCTGAAACAAAACACGAATCGACGGCTTATGCAACCAAAGTGCTAAAATAAATTTACGTCTCACAGGTCAATTTACAACAAAACAATTAATTTTTAAGTACCTTAATTAATTGTTTAAATACCTGTGAAATTCCTCTGGGTTATTTTGAACAGCTTTAAGCAGTTTGAAGAATATTAGGTCCCTCTTCCAATCTTCTACGTCATGATAGCGGGGACCCGTTGCATATGGATCTGTTTCTACCTCGTTATCTGTCTGCAGAGAAATACAAATAAAAAAATGTATCATTAAACTAAAGGTTCTCCACATATTATTTCACTTTATTATTATATACATTCTGGATAACTATAAATAGAAGGTACTAAGAGAGATCTCTCTTAGTACCTTCTATTTATAGTTAGGTATTTACAATTATAATAACAAGTCCCTGGTGGTAGAACTGGTATGATTTTACTGGTGGCATACCATTGCTACCCCTATTTGTAGCGTGAAGCAGTTCTTTCGTTTCCGTGAAAGGCAGTGGATACCGATTGTCTTGAATAAAATATTTTGAATTTAGACTTCATCCAAGCAATAAACCATTTACATAGAAATACCTCATAATCATCGAAGTCTGCCGGTGGCACCTCGTGGTAAAAATCTATAGCTGAGGCGGATGCTACCACCAGTAGCCACCACACCGCCCTGGAGCCCATCTTCAATTATTTTTATTTATACTCCTGTAAAGAAACAAAATTTAGAATCTAAGAGAATAAAATCGAATATTGATATTATGTCAATTACATAAATTATACAGAAATGTTTACATTATTTTCGATTGTATTCATAACAATATCTGCCAAATGTGTCGCGACCTTTAATTTATAACAGACCGCTTCGTATATTTAAATACTTTTATTGAATACAGAACAAAAGCAAATGCATAATATAAAACAATAGTAACAAGGCCAAGATTGTTAATTATGCTATCTAGTAGGTATATGTATCTACATCAATGCCATCAACACTCATGTCTAATTTATAATATGGTTGAAGTGATACCTGACTCAAAGATTAAGATTAAAGTGTTTTTATTTAAAGTTTCGTCTGGGTTGTTTCCTGCAATACCACTACATTAAAAGATAGTTTTTGTATTCGTATTAAATTAAGTCAACATTGACGGCAGCGTCATACATTTGAATGTAGAGATTGTAGAGAGAATTTAGACTATTGTGGTCGGAACACGTGGAGCACTCAATATTTTATTAATTTGTGATGGATATCCTGATTGAAATTTATGTTGATATTTTACACAATTGAAAGTACTCCTTACAGATTTTTTTTTTATAATATAGCAATAGCAAACAAGCATACAGTCCACCATATAGTAAGTCGCTACAACGTCCTAAGATTATACTACTATACACCATATAAATTTCTACCTAGAAGGTGATAGACCCCTTTGTGGTTCGACTCCGGCGGCACCACCGCCACACCTATTTCTGCTTTAACAGTGCCTCAGCAGTGCTTAACACTGCTGTGTTCCGGTTTGGAGGGTGTGGTAAGGAAGACATACTTTTCCGAGGCGTACTACCTTAGTCCTCAGCGGTAGCAGCGCATCTGTGGCCGACTTCAGGTAGGAATATCCAATTCTACCTGGGGTTGATTACAGATGTCCATGGGCGGCAGAAGCCACTTACCATCAGGTGGACTGCATCCTCGTCTGCTACTCCCATATTATATAAAACCTAAGTTTGGCCACAGATGTAACCCTGAAGGCTATGTTGGAACGCCTGTAATAAGTATGTTTCTCTCACCACGCCTTCCTAAGCGGAACATAGGACCGCTTAACACTGCTGTTACCTATTAGGCTTAAATAGGTACCTACGGTACGGTACGGTACGGTGGTACGGTCTCTTAAGTAAAAAAATCTCGAAGGGTTCTACCGCCTTATAAAGTTTAACAAATATACAATAACGCTCTCATTATTACAGAACCTAATTGGTTTCATTTCATATTTCGTTACATAAATCACGTTCTTGGTGCCTTGTATTGTCGCAATAGTTTCTCGTAACTCTCTCAAAATAGCCATCACGTGGCGATATTTACTAGCGTACATAATTTTTTAGAGGATTTTCCTATTGGTTTTATGGTCAAAAATAAGCTTGTTTATTTAATGAAACGAATTTCCGACTTATACATTTAGACTTAAGGATACTTCTAGAAATAATTTAAATGTAAAAGTAGTATTTACGAGTATTGATATATTTAGTAACGAATTTATTATTTAACAATGATAGAGCAATTATACTTTAAAGGCAGTTACAATTACACAGATAATTATTCTAGAGTTATCAATTGTTTGATTGAATTATCAACTTGAAGTTTTGAAAAACAAAATAAGATCTGTCAGGTTTGCAGGTTTCCTTCGCCGTTAAAGCAAATGATACTTAAACCACTAGGCTTTTTTTATAATTATACCTAAACGATGAGGCAGACTGGCTACCTGATGGAAAGCAGTCACCGTCGCCTATGGACATTGGCAACTTTGGAGGAGAGCTGTTACACCTTTTTTGAAGAGCCCCATGGCATAGCGCTCCGGGAATAGCTTAGGAGGAAGTTATTTCCATATATTGCACATCCGTGGCAAGAACGTCCGTGCAAACCGAACCGTGGAGGACCGCCACGAGTCCAGTTGGTGTGGATGGAACTTCATCCTTCGGCGAGTGATGCGATGGAGAAATAGTGACGTAGGCACCAAGCCAAATAGTTCCTCGGAACTCTACTGCCCTCCCTATTACCTACTCTAATATTGAAATGTATAGTTGTAACTACAAAATTATAATTCATTGTTCGGACTCGAATGTTGCCTTGCCTATTTTTATCAGCGGGCCTTTTGTCGTATATTTTCCTTGTTCACGTGTTTCCCAATAATTGGCTTTGAAAGCCAGTTTAACGAGCCAGATAACAAGGGATAACAAGGTTCCGTATTAAAATACCTACCAACTCGATGTGAATGGCTGGCTTATAGCTGTACCTGCATATAAGTGACAAGCTAAAGCTGTGCAATTAATAATTACATACCTAATAATAGTGACACTGCCAATTTTTTAGTCCTCAAAAGTTTATGAAGTTAAATATTTTTTTCTTGATAACAGGTAGATGACAGAGTGTTAATATGATACACAGCCACTCTATCATTTACATTTTGCTTCACTAGGATTTTAGGAAGACTCAAAGACGCTCAGCGAGCTATGGAGAGAGCTATGCTCGGTATTTCCCTACGCGACATAATTCGGAATGAGTAAATCCGTAGGCGAACGAAAGTTACCGACATAGCTCTCAAAATAAGCAAGCTGAAGTGGCAATGGGCTGGCCACATAGTTCGTAGGACCGATAACCGGTGGGGACCTCGAATGGAGACCACGTCTCGCAAAAGATCAAGACGCCCCCTGACCAGGCGGACGGCGGGTAACCGCTGGATTCAAGGGGGACAAGACCGGTCGGAGTGGCGCAGCCTAGGGGAGGCCTATGTCCAGCATTGGGCTTTTAAAGGCTGATAGATAGATAGATAGGATCAAATGAAAAACGCTGATATAAACCAGATCTCAGCAGTGCAGACTCTACCTTCTGGCTTAGCTGTATAACTATCACGTCGCCACAGTTGAACTACATGCAAATAATACCTCCACACTCATAATCTATGTATCAGTCTACCTATAACAACTTACTTGAAACTAAAAAGACGCGTACAGAAAAATCCAACCTCATAACTAAAGATCCATTACTTAAGTAGATGGCTGCCTTCCCGACATCGACAGAGGGTTACCCCTCTACGGATTACTGGTATGGCTACTGAAAGGCAGCCATGCAGGTCATCTAAAGGAAGTCCTTAGACAACTTAAAACAATTATAATATCTATCTACAGCCATTAATGCTACCTACTAACTGACCTGGATATCGACTGAAGTTCCAGTAGTTGACGATACTGCTTCCAATTGACCGAGAACCCGACTGAAGGTCTGAATTTACAAAGCTGTCTTTATATAGAAACACGTGGGCGATCGGGAACAAGTAGACTAAACCAACGAGCAAAGTTCAGCGGAGGAAGAAGCGTTTTAATTAAGCTACCCTTTTTAAATATGTACTTATATACTCATACCTAGCGTAGCGAAAAAATCTAAGTCTATGCTCATGCCTATAATATGATTTTTAGGCAATTGAACTAGCAAATGAGCTTTCAGTCCACCTGATAGTAAGTAGTTACGGCCGTCATCCGCCCAAGAACATAATATGACTTCCAAGTGACTGCAAATACAATTGTTATGAAAAGCATACCTATATTAATGCAGATGTACCTAATAGACCTATTGGTTTCAGGCAAGCTTAGTTTTCTATAACGATTTATCTTTATAAATTATCTAACATTTCATTTAATTTCATAGATACAAAAACAAATTATCGATTCGAATTTTTGCAAAAATAAATATTGGCCTATAAATATTATTATTAGCAATATCTAAATTGAAATAATATCTTGGATAGTATATTTTATATTGATAGCGATCTTTAGTTTTAACAGACCTTTAGGCAACTGAAGGCTCCCTACGCAGGGTATGGTACCAGTTCACGCGTTGATTTCTAAATTAATTTCACTCAGTCACGTGGCAGCTATTTTCATATCGCATTGAACAACTTTATTGTTAGTTTGCAAGCAATATAATGAAAAGGGACTAGTAAAATAGACTCTTACTAGATTTACTTTCCCCTGTAAACAGGGGAAAGTAAGATTGACTAAAATACCTCTTCCTTGAATACGTATCTACCTACCGGTCGTTTCGTAAACCGGTAACCTACCGGTTTACGAAACGACTTATCTGCTAGTTAGTCATTCCTTTTATGCCTGGATTCACCTATCGATTGAGCGTAGAAAGTGTTTATCATAATCTTTTAATTTATTATTTCAAAAAGTAATTTGTTCTAATTTACTTTCCAACAAAGGTCATATAATATTATGATAGCTAATAAATCATATAGGCATATAGTGACCTTCGCCCTTTAGAGTCCGAGAGAGGCAATACAACAACTTTTAAAACAAACATTTCACAGTCAACATGACCTACATAGCGACCTTACCTGTTGATTGTCCAATTGGCTTCCAATAAATTACATCGTTTCATACAACTTCAAATATAAATATGTAATAAAGGGTAGGTAACTTTGCAGATTATTAATTAGATTTTACAAAACTACGCGGCAGCAAAGCTCTGCCATTTTAACGATGTTATGATATGTTCAACTTTTCAATTAGGACTATATTATTTGTATAATAAAAAGGTAACTCCAATCCATAATTCGTGATTACCCACATGTCTTAGGATTAGAAAGGGTTAGTTACTTACTTAAAAACAAGTATTTAAAAAAGTTTAGTTACCTCGACCTGCAGTTTTTCCCGACTCCAGTAGTTCCCTGCGCGCACAGCCTCCCGCAGTTACAGGTGAAGTTCAACTGGCATTGCTATGTTGTTTACTGCAAGTATTGATTAAATTATTGATAGCCCTTTAGGTACTGTAGCCCCATAGTTCGTCCAGAGAACGTAATAAAAGGACATTCGTCATTCATGAGCATTCTAAATGAAGACATGATTTTATATATAACCTACAATTAATTAATACAGATAGTAAATAGATTATTGTCCCAGTGTGTTGCTAGTTATCTTTAGCATGTAAGTACTGTTTCCGGTATACAGTTAAAGTTATGTAGGTAGAATAGAAAAGTTAAGCGTAGCGTAGCGGACGTAGCGGTGACGTAGTTCGTAGCGCTACGGCTACGAGAGTGTAAGTTAATTTCCGGCCGGGAAAACGTGTAGCACATGTTATGTTGAGATAATTAAATTATACTGTTAATTCTACTTTCATAGTTCAACTTTATGTAAGCTTAATTTTAGGTTGATTTCGCTAAAAGCAAAATATGTACTCACACTTAGATTAGATGAGTATAGTTTAATATATTTTTGGACGAAATGTGCTTAAAATATACCTACTGATAATAAGTATATCGTGTATTACCAAAAACTATTTACAATGCATGTGATGCATATGTAAGAGCACAATAGCATCGGTCAATGGTCCATAACCTTTATGAAAGTCGTTTAGGTCACATTAAATCTAAAATTAACCGCGGAAACGTCCAGTAGTTGCTATTTAAGTTAATATACAAATACAGACATTATTATCGGTTAAACCCAAGGGTGGAATATAATCAACTGGTTTTTTAATAGATTTTGAAAGTGGTAGTCCAAGAGGCCTATAACCCAAGAGGTTATTGTAGCAATGTACTATTGTAACTTTGGCGTGGTAAAAGTAAAGCGCAAAGCGCGTCTGTGTTCTGACTACTGGTATAAAGGGTCTGATTTACGACATTGCTACATGGGCAGTCGGTGATGTTGGATTGTTGTGCGTTAAGACCCTTTAATTTTGACAGGAAACCAGTGCCTAACAATGGGACACTAATGGGTTGACCATGAGGCATTCCAACCATTCTCCATCCAGTTCGCCATCGTTCCGGGTCACGCTAGGCTTCCGTTTGAGAATCTTCCAATGGTATGACTTTGGAAATGTTCCTACTTTGTGACTTAGTTTAACCACATGATTACCCAGCATTCATTTCTCCCTATCAGGTACATAAAATAAAACAAAGTAACAAAGTTAAAATATTGCGTTTAATAATAATACATGACAAATCTCATGGCACCACGTAAAGGCACTGAATCACTCAACGTAATAACAACTATATACACAATAACTCAACGACTACACCTAATTGGCGCCTTTCCATTATAACTTTTTAAAACCAATTCGTTGTTCTGCTTTGAATAACCACAATTATTTATTGTTTTCTGACCACTGAGTACACTATTTAAGGACATTGAAACAAGAATAAACAGGATAAATATTTGGAGAACATTATTTTGTAAAACTTTCTGAACAATTAATAACAGGGACAAAATAGAGAAAATTTATATTCTTAAATTGTAAGAAATCTGTAATAAATATAATATGCTCTTCGTATTATTAAATTGTGTACTCAAGACCCACATTAAAATCAGTGCAAAACATTATGTTTCCGTGCGGAATGCGTATATATAATGTATTTTCTAAGTTCATATCTGTTGGACTTAAATTAATTAACTACATTTTTCTCTAATTACTGAAAAATTTGTACGGTACTTATTATAACATACTATTAGTGCAAATATTATATTAAAATGTATAATACTTTCTGTAAAATGTCTATTTATTGGCTATTGTTCTATTTCAATATAATTATTTATAACTTAGCTTTTGGAGTTACATTAATAATTATTTTAAACTAAGCTGTCCTACTTAGTATATTTTTATTATGTATATAAAATTGTTGCGTGTTTATTATTGTATATTATAATAAAAAAAATCAAATTATATTAATTTTCTAAAATCTAATTTCAATAGCAACTTAGTCCATCAATCATACATCAAAGCACGATATATAAAAATTATTCAAAAAATAGCAAACTTTACATTTAAATTAGAAACTAACGAAATACATTACGTATCATTAAAAATATAATAACAAAATAAAAAATCTTATTATTACCGTAAAACAACTAGCGTTATCACTTCCAACGAATAAATTAATAAGGTACTTACTTTATAATAATGTTCGATACATATTATAATAAAATATTATATTCACAACGGATTAAAACTTTTTGTTGTGATGTCAGTCATATCATATCATTATTTATTTGAATTCGTAAAATCCAATTTTACGTATAAATCTTTATAGAAGGTTCTATATAGAAAAGCAGTCTATTTCATTATTAGTAAAGCACTTTTTTGTATTACATAATATTTCCAAGGTACTACACGGCAGATATTGTAGTGTGTCCTTGTCCACGCATGAAAATGCATAATTTGATCGTAATATTTTGGCGATCATAATATCATATTCCTAAATGGCGTTCCGACGTATTTACACACAATAAACGCGTTTGTAGGCCGTTCCATTGTGCTATTCCATTTTATTCTATGTTGAAATGGTGACCACTAATTATTACCAAAAGGAAAAATATTACATATTATAAGACGTTACAGATAAATTTTGTTACTCAACATTAACAGCGTCTTTTTAACATATGTATTTCCAGATCCACAGACATTCCTGTGAATAATATTTTATATGAATCTCGTATAAAGAATCCAATTAGTTATTAAAATGAATGATATACTATAAATGCCCATAAATTGTAGACGTAAATATAATTCATGTGTTTTTTATTAAGTACATAGACATGTGTACTATGCTACGAGTGATGTATCAATTTAATTTAACAATATATTAAAAAATGTCATCTATATTAGATTACGCTATATTTTTATAATGAACGAAATGAATTTATTCGGCTGATCTTACGCACCTGACGTCGCACTATTTTTTGTAACACTTTACAGGAGTCAATTTTAATCGTTGCAAGTATAAGTGAGACAGACGTTAAAATACTTCATTTTTTACTGTATTAAATACTTTATTAATGTTTTTTTTCTTATTAGATGTTTACGTATAACATGTTGCTAGTGTGCGTGAGCGCACATTACATCGCTAGTGTGTGAGCGCACGTTACGTCACTAGTGTGTGAGAGCGAACGTTACGTCACTAGTGTGTGTGAGCGTGCGTTACATCGCTAGTTGCGGGAGTGCACGTTCCGTTGCTAGCGTGCGTGTGTGTGTGTGTGTATGTGTGGGCGCTACGCGCGCGCGGAGGCGGGGTGGTACGTGATGACGTTGTGCGCGTGCGTGAAGGGCGCGGGCGCGGTGGGGGCGGCGGGCGCGGGCGCGGCGGGCAGCTGCAGCGCGCGGGACTTGCCGCCCAGCGTGCAGCGCGTCGTCGCGCCGCTCTCCACCTCCACGCTCAGCTCCGCACCCGTCAATCTAAGAGGACACGGGTTTATTGTTCTCAAATTAGACATTCCGAGAAATATATGTACAAAAATACGTAGATATTATTAAAATATGGTAAAACGTATACTACAAAGAAGGATATATCATACTAGCTGACCCGGCAAACTTTGTACCGCCTCAAAATCTATTTATCAAATATATTTCATATAAAATATAGCCTATATTACTCGTTGATAATGTAGCTTTCGAATGTTGAAATAATTTTTAAAATCAGCCCAGTAGTTTTTGAGCCTATTCATTACAATCAAACATAGTTTTCCTCTTTATAATATTAGTATAGATAATGCAAATACTATAATGAATATAAATATAACTTCATACAAAAAATGCCACTATCTCGGAAATCACCTTGCAATCGTATTAAAAATAATAGTTTAAATAAACTAAAAAATACGCTTTTATAAAAAATTCGACCAAAAAATGAAAAATAAATAATAGTTTAAAAAAACTAAAAAAATACACTTTTTATAGAAAATCCCAACTAAAAAATAGAAAATATTTTTTTTTTAAATTTGAATTAAGAATAGTGTAAATAAGATAAAAATATTTTTTATTGTAAAAAAAGCGTGGGGTGCATGGTGTCAATAGTTATAAATATTTTATTGATAGATATTGAGTAGAAGGATTATCATTTTGATAATATCTTAAAAAGCACCCCACGCTTTTTTTACAGTAAAAAATATTTTTATCTTATTTACACTATTCTTAATTCAAATTTAAAAAAAAAAAAAATCTATTTTTTAGTTGGGATTAGAAAATCCCAACTAAAAAATAGATTTTTTTTTATAGAAATAAAAAGTGTATTATTTTAGTTTTTTTAAACTATTATTTATTTTTCATTTTTTGTTCGAATTTTTTATAAAAGCGTATTTTTTAGTTTTTTTAAACTATTATTTATTTTTCATTTTTTAGTGATTATTTTAGCGATTATTTTCACGATTATTACGTAGCGTATTATCAACTTTATCTTTCGAATCAGCATCAGCACCTTTGCTTAGCAGTGCAAAAATGAATATTGGGTCATTGTTTAACACAGCTGTATGAAGTGGTGTTTTACATTGGTGTTTATTTTTATTGTTAACGTGAAAATCCCAGAGGAGTTGTTGAATGACATCCGAATTGCCAATGCTAACTGCTTTCTTTCAAAATTTATACCATATCCCAGGTCCTCTATCTTGGATAAAAGTAATCACGGAAAAAGGATGATAGAGCATCTTTTAAAAACAGGCGCTGATGGCAATACTCAAGAGAAAAACGGTCAACTGCTTTACATCTAGCCATTTCAAAAGGACGTCGTCCAATCATCGATTTAATATTACAGCATGATGATGTTAATATCAAAAATAATTCTAGAATTTCTTCTCTTTGTGTTGCTGCTGCCTGCAGAGATTTTAAAACTGTTAGTAGTTTAATTAATTTTACAGCTCGAGTTAATAATATAAGTTGTGACTATGACGATGAGCTGAAATCATATATGCCTTTACATTTGGCAGCAAGAAATGGGAACAATGAAATAGTGGAAATCTTGTTAAAGGAAGGTGCAGATGTTGAAGTGCTGAATGAATAAGGATGATGAGACACCGCTTCATGATGCTATTAACAACGGACGCGTCGAAGTTGAGGTCAGGTCAGGTCAGGTCAGGTCAGGTCAGGTTAGGTTAGGTTAGGTGATCGGCGCGCCTGGTAGATTCCTTTATTGGTCTTAACGCAGACCTTCCGGGACTCAGGAAAACAAAAATCGCTGATCCTGATTATCCTAGTAAGGATAACGGGTCAGAATGTTTAAAATATTGAATTGTCATCGGTCCTTAATAAGTATGCCAAATTTCGAGTTAATCCGACGTTTTGAAGGGGGTTAAAATCATGTTCAAAGATTCCGTTACATACTAACATACCAACATATCAACATACATACGTCTGAAGCTAATAAAAGCGTATTAAAATGGTATTACATACGGAATAAATCACTTCTGACGATGAAAAAAAAAATGATAATATCAAACTACTCACGCATGATATCTATTAGCCAGAACGCCAACGAGTTCGCCGACGAGGTCGGGCCAGGCGGCGGCGGGCTCCGGGCGCGGCGCCACCAGCCCGATGACCAGGTCGTTGCGCGCCGACGGCACGCTGATCACCACCAGCTGCGCGTCCGAGCTCATCACGCGGACTGCGCCCACCTACAACAATATATACAGTTACTATTTATATTACGTAGAGGCCGAGCCAAACTTCTGGTGCGCTCTGAATATAGAACCTACGCGCGACAACTTCAGAGCGGACTAAAAATTTGGCGCGTACCTACTCTACCTACTTGATGCCTCTTTCTTGATCGCTGCGATATAGTCCAATTTGAAATATCTCATGTTAACTAGATAATTATTAAACAAATTTTTTTAAAAATGTAGCCCATGCCACGCACCAATTTCGATGAATCTAACAACACCAGTAAATGCGTCCAACTATATTTGACTGTACAGGCGTACCAAAGAAATAGACGTAACGTTAAAGTAACTTTATAAATACTATTTCATTTCAAAAACTTATAAGTCTGCGAAATAATTGCGCCGAACAAGGTTAGTTAATCTCGCACTGGCTACTCGTAACTCAAAAAGCGTGCTATACAATGAACGTAATATACGTAATTTTATATAACAATTTGTTATCTTAATTTTCTTTCCCATCAATTTAAATAAAATAAACAATGTTTAATAGTTTCAACAAAGGCCTATTCCCATCTATTAAAAATAACAAGTTTTATGGTTTAAATTTATCTACATGTACCTACAATAGAATTTCTACACGCATTCCCATTTTATTTCTATAACAAAAAATATTCAATCAAGTTAAACTAACCTCAGTGATAGGCGTAGGTTTCTTCAACGGCTTGAACGTGTTCGCATCGAGCTTATACAGCGCGGAGTCGGTGACGAGCAGGCAGCGCTCCGCCAGCTTGTTGTAGCGGTTGAACTTGTGCACGCGGCACGAGAACAGCGCGCGCCCGATGTGCTGCGACTTCTGCAGGCCCGCTATCACTGATTGGTAGTTTGCTGTACGTAAGAAAAAAAGTATTATGTTAGTTGGCTGTAACTTAAAATCTCCCACATCTTCAGGGAAATAATTATGTCGATTCACTGCAACTATTTTTAATTTTTCTAAATAATTAACTTTTTAAATCGCGTATAATTTACACCAAGGCGAGACAAGAATATTTAAAAAATATAAAATATATCGCTTTTGATATTGTTCCTTTACAGTTTAGCTAGAAAATGCAAGCAAAATAATGTAAACAACACTGATAATATATACAATCCAGAATAGATATATCTAAAACCCAGAATCTCTTTTTTTCATCTTTCGTAATGGTAATTTCGTAATATTATATTTTAATAGTATATATCGACATACTTTAATATTAAAATGTATAGAACACACTTTGCAGTGATTAAGATCGTAACGTTGAATAAATAAAATATAAGCAGTTACATTTTTTGTCTTATAAATGAAAGTAAAACCAACCTGCCCTATCATTATACGTGTTAATGGCCAGATTGTCTCCCTTCCAGACGCGCGCGGCTCCCCACTGCGCCCGTCGCGACCGCAGCGCACTCGCGGCGGATATCTTCAGTTTCAACTGCGGCCACTGGTCCCTTGGCACCGGCTTGAGGACCAGGTAGGCCCGCCAGCGTCTGTAGGCAGCTTGCAGTAATGACACCGCTACCTTGCGCGGAGCTGTGGGCCAGCGGACGATCGTGCCGCGGTTGCGTTGCAGCTCTGTCTGCAGTTCCGTTATGTAGCGCCGGAAGCGGTAGCGTCTGCAATCGTTCAGTTGGTTATACTCAAATATCATTAACAATAGCCATGACAACAATGAATATATAAATTCCCTAAAGAGTGATAATAACATTGTTAAAAGTTCATTTCAAATAACATAATTACAGAATATTGATTAATTGAAATCAATTCAGTTAATAATTCGTCAACAATGTATACAACGTAAATATGCAATAGGCGTTCTTTTAGGTTTGATTTAAAGCTTGTATATATAAAGGTTAAGGTTAAGGTTGTAACAAGAAATTCAAGTGAACAACATGAACATTTTTAAATAAATTTTAGAATCATAAATGAACAGTAATCGTATAGTGGTGGTAGCCGGTAATTTATCATTGGTAGCGTTTGTAATTAAAATTGTAGTCTTTCTAGGCATCGGCTACATTCTACGAACTAAATTAGTAAAGTTTATATCATGTCTCTGCTCTTCTACTTCTTAAAAACCCGAAGTGCTACTATCATAAGACAAAAATAAATATAGCGAAGGTGTCCTTGTGACGACAAACATTAATAGATAAAGCACTTCACAAGCGACTCACTTCCAGGCGTTGAATATGAGCAGCGCGGCCTTCATCTTCTTGTATCGCATGCGCGCCGCGGTGCCGCGCCACAGCTTCTGCAGCAGCACCACGATGGACGGCACCAGCGCCGCGCGCGCCGCCTCCAGACCGTGGATCGTCTTCGCGCTCCTAGGAACCACACAAGTATTATGTTATAGACCGCGCCAAACATCAAATCCGCTTTGAAGTGAACGCCCGCAGGTGTCGGTCAGAGAGCCAATGTGGTCGAACACAACTACAAGCATATACTCCATAGCAACGTAAGGGCACACTAACTCTGTACGCGCGGGCGAGAGCGGGTAGCGGACGGGTGCCACGCTGTCTTCGTCCCGCTAATATCTACAATTTGCCGTTACGACACGACTTGTTTCTATATTCGGAGCGAATTGGCGAGCATTTTGGCGCGAATTCTATAATAGAACCACTAAAAATCTATACTACTGATTATGTCACAAGATTCCAAATGAACAACGATGTCACGGACCGAACGATCCGTGTTTACCATATTACCCTACCTCGTAGAATATACAAATAAGTTTGTATCTATTATACGAGTCTGTAATAAAATATATACAAACGGAAACTCGTACATACCTGATGAATAGTTTAGTGTGACCGTACTGAACGTCCGTGACTGTAAGATCCCGTAATAGCACCATGACAGCATCCTGCAAATATTAAATGTAATATTAGTGAATGACGGCAATATCATATATTCCCACTTAAGAATATAAATATTTTCTATCTTTTTAATGTCCTATGTAATCACTCCTTAAAATATCAGGTCAGGTGTACTGCGAGAGCATCTCGTAGCGCCGCGGGGAGCGGTCGCGGCGAGGTGCTTACCTTGTCCCCCGCGCCGCGGAAGTTGGGCCAGGTGTACTGCGAGAGCATCTTATAGCGCTGCAGGAAGCGGTCGTACCGCATGCGGGCGGCGAACCCCGCGCGCCGCACGCGCACGTTCTCCACCAGCCCGAGGTACGCCACCTGGTGCCGCACCTGCACATACACACAACCAATTATTAAAGTGCACTATGAGAATAGCTTAACATTGATTTGCCTCAAAAATATTTACATCACGATCACGGTAACTTGTAAAGAATGATCTCACCAGCTGATCATCCCAGGTGTTGGGTGTCTGCAGCGGGTTGGGCTTGACGCACCGCACATAGAAGGGCTCCTTGCTCTGTAGACCGGTTACCAGCGATGCCATCGAGCTGCGGAACAGCGTCGCCGCTGACGGAGGACGTTTCGACGTCTGTACATGCATATCATTTTATACATATAACGGGAAAATATATAACATACATATAACATATAACACAATGTTTGCATTGTCTTCACATTTCCTTAACTAAATTTATTTATGTTAACATTCTTTATGTAATATTAAATTAAAAGCTTGTAATTAAAAAAATAAATGATAAAAAGCCTGTTCAGAATTAAATTATTTTAATCGCTTTACATTACATCATGATACTAAGTAGAGTCCGCGCCAAACTTCTTCGCTTTGAATATAGAAACGAGTCGCGTCGCAACAGTAAATTGTAGGTATTAGCGGGACGAAGACAGCGTGGGACCCCCGGCACCCGCCCGCTGCCCGCTCTCCCTATTACTGTTGCTACGGAGTATATCCTTGTAGTTGTGTTCGACCGCATTGGCTCGCTCACTATACCTATACCTGCGCGCAACAAACTTCAGAGCGGACAAAAAGTTTGGCGCGGACTATACTGCCTCACTATAATAGTCAATAATAATAAAATATAGTTAATCACCTTCTGTATGTGGTCGCCGCCCTCTGGCCACATGGCGCTGAGCGCGGCGTTGGAGGAGGAGTGCAGTAGTCGCTTGAGGTCCTGCCACAGCGAGTCCTTGTTTTTGTCCATGAAGCCCGTCACGGCGTACGTCACATCGCCAGCATAGTGGCTGAACCACAAACACATCTATATTAGCATGCAGTTTATACATCCACAACACACTAACACGCCCACATATACATATCTGTACATGCGTCCTCGTCATTTTCTTATTCGCTAATATTTGGTTTTGTATTTTTTTTTTAATTATACCTTCTCTATTCTTCAACTAAAGTGGTAGACTCCTTCGTGATTCATCTACACCAGTAATATTGCCATACCCTACATTAGTAATTTCAAACGTTACAGTATTCTGATGTGAATAGAATGGTAAGACCGACATGTTACAAATTTAAATCAAGGGATAATATTGTATCTTTGTCAGACTAGTAAAACTTAAATCTTATTTGAGAATGAGCATGCACCATTCTACATCAGATGGGCTGTAATAATAAAATTAAATCGTCGTTAATCGTGCTCACGTTATTCTGAAATCGATCCGATGCTTAAGTTTCTTGTCAGTAGGGGAGAGTTGCCGCGATGTGTAGTGCTTGTGCCCATTTAGCCTCTTGTCCATTGCCTCCAACAAACCCTCGTCGGATATCTACAATTAACATATTAAACGATTAAAGTATGGCCCTACAAATGTGTGTACATTTAAACCTGGAGTCTACACGCGAAAGATTCTGAGCTAAATAATTTACAAAAACCAAAAATACAAAGATATTATTAAAAACATGTACTGTTATAAAATATAGTTTACACACACTTCCCAAAATTGAGAACAGAGCAACCAATATTTGACCATATTTTTTCTTCAAAAGTTTTATACGCTAAATCCGCATAACTCTAACGTTCTGACGTTCTTTCGCGATACCGTTAATACATGTTATATTCCCACTTGATATTTTCAGAAGTCCTTTAAAATAATGGAGTACCTTGGTGGGGTTGAGGCAGGCCTCGTCCATGATGGCGATGATGCCCTGGTGCGGCGCGTCCACCAGCTCGCAGATGACGCGGTTGTTGAAGTACGTCACCGGCGTCCACTGGATGCCCTCGCGCGCGTACTCCTCCTGCTCCTGCTTCAGCACCAGCTCTGCGGAATCAAACACAATATTTTATAATACGTATAAGAATAACAAACGCGCATACCGCCGAGCAGGCCGCCCATGGACATCTGTAATCAACCTCAGATAGGATTAGATATTCCTACCGGAGATCGCCCACACATGCGCCGCTGACTGCGCCGCAGGACTACTTCTCGTCTCCTTTACAACATCCTTCAAACCAAAAAACTGCAGCGTATGCTGTGTTTTAGAGCAGTTCGCACCAACCTGCACCACACGACCGCCCTCCTTACGGCCCACGGCACTTTTACCAATGAAAGTCTTATATATAAATACCCCTAATATGCACCTAAATAAATAATACCCAATTTCCTACCCACGTTCCTTTCAAATATGCAAAATCACAAAATAGACATTATCATTTCAAAGGTGAGTAAAACATTGTAAATACATGGCTAAGAGTGTTCGATACCTCTATCAACATGGACCCCTATTATTGTAATCCTCTATGCGCAGAAGTGAAACAATAATTATCATTAAATGATACAAACCAATGAACAACTGCTGCAGCTTCTCGTTGCAGTAGTTGATGCAGAACTGCTCGAAGCTGTTCGTCTCGAAGATCTCGAAGCCGTAGATGTCGAGCACGCCGATCAGCGTGCTCTTGTACGTGCCGTCCGGGACCTCGATCGCTTTGTTTATCTGAAATTGGCTCACATATTCATAAACATGTCCTTTAAAGATTTCATCATGTGATAGAATTTGAGCACTTTTATTGACATTTTTAACAATATATTTTAAACCTTATTATACTAGAAAGAGGTTATGGTTAAATCATTTGGTTTTAGGCTGTCAAGTGTAATTAAATTCACTATGGCTAAAGTTAGATTTTATGTTTCAAGGTGTCAGGTTAAATGAGATTTTACGTATTATTTGAGCAACTAAGTATTTATCTCAGCATTTTATTATTATTACTTAGAATATATTAGTTAGAGAAAAGGATATCTTTTCATCTTTTTCTCTTTACTTAATAGTACGATATGAAAATTAAATATCAATCTTATAAAATAATATTACGAGTTTCATTATTCATGACGTTTTTGATAGAGTGCATAGTAGACACAAAAGTCCAAACAACAGAGAAACATAGTGTGAATAGCGGACCTGTTGCACGATCCACGTGAAGAGTCTATCGTAGGCGGCCTTGGCGAGCGCGAGGCGCGTGTAGTTGGCGTCGGAGAGCGAGTGCTCCTTGTTGACGAGGTCGCCGCCGGCGGCCAGCACGCGGCCGGCCAGCGCGCCGCGCAGCGCCGCCGCCGACACGCCCAGCGCCGCCACGCACGCCGCCAGCGGCCCGCCCACGCTGTGTTGGCCCTCGCCCGCCTCCGTGAACGTTAGCTCGCCCTAGAACGGAGTTGATTGGTTACTTTAAATGTGCAAAGGTAATACTAATTCGAAAGTTTCAGTGTTAGCTCACCCTGTAGTTGTATTCAGCTTACATTAAAAGTTTGAAAGTAATAGGGCTTCAGTGATATAGAACTTTACCTGAACGAAAGGGGTTCTTATGATAACTTAATTATAAAGATAACAATGCTTAATTTTTGTTTTTTTTTTTTTTTTATTATTATTTTGAACAGATCAAATAGATAAATAAGTACTTCAACCATGGATAACGTTATCGCTGTACCTACTCATTTCTTCTGTTGCGACTTTTTGCAATTCCTTAAGAGATACCGTCACTAGTGTTTCCAAGTCACGCTATCGTGATCTAAAACTCCACATTAAAACAAAGCAAGACCACTCCCTAAGCATGATACATCTAATTATCTCTCGAATTAAAAACCAAAGTAATTGAAATCTCACTAAGCTAAAACTATTTTATCTTCAACAAAATAGCGGCTATAATTTTATCAAGAAACTTTACCAGCAATATGACTCCAGCGACAATACTCCATATATCCTCGACTACAGAAGGGGCAAAGCCCAGGGCAGAGAAGGCACTATTCGTAACTGAATACAGCTTAGAATCGTGCGCGGTGCACCGCTCACTGCCCAGCGTCTTGTAGTGCGCGCTGGAGGATAGGTTGAACTTCTTCGTGATGTTGTTGTTTGTGCTGAGGAGCTGGAACGAAAATAATTACATTCAATCAATTATTATTATTGAAATTATATGTCGCTTGCTAAAACAACGAAGAGAATATCATGGAAAACCACAGTACCTGAGAAAGCTCTATTAAATTCTTAAATGTAAGTATTTTAGCTCACATTGAAACTAAGAATGTGTTCCGCTAAGATTGTTTCTCATCGTCTCATCGAAATCTGATTATGAGGTGAAATATCAATTAAAAGTTGTCAGTGCTACAGTTGTGGGGTGAGGAAGTCTAAAATTAAATTAATTGGCGGCCTCTGATGGTAAGTGGACACTGTCGCCAATGGATGTTTTGGACATGTTTTGAGGACAAGACGAGATGAAAACGGAAATTGACGTTCTATCTAAGAACCCCTCCCCTCAACTGTGGCCGACCTCAGGAACAATTTCAATCCTCCTACAACTAAGTCCTCTGTAGTAGCTCAGAGGACGAATTTTATATGCATTATATGTATAAGTCCTTTCCTTATCAGTCTTTAAACGATAGACAAAACGTTACATAATACCAACATCGCCGTATACGTGTGCTAAGTTTCGGTATTATCAAATAGCCAGACGGCGGCACGAGCGACAAGATAAACACAGCACGGTAACAATAACATTGCAGTGGTTGTGGATAACAATGTTCTATCGTTACACTGACATAATTACAGAACTGTGCCGTCATTGCGGCCCTCAATACGTCGGCTTTGGATACGTAATACCGTACTTTTTATGCTGCACAAGTATATGTGTAGCGTAGGTATTGTTACTATTGATTAGGTTGTGGACTGTGGTGCATACACAAGGTTGGAGCTTAATGGGGTTTCTATATTTCATGCAGTGCAAACCAACATATGTTTAGTAGTTATATAAATTCTTGTATACTTTCTTATAACAATTTTTCATATGCAATAGGTACATTTTCTTCTTTCCCTTTACCAAATTTGTTCAACACGTAACGGTTGCTCATGCCCATTAACATTGTTTATCCACGCATTATAGGTTTTGTCTAAAGCTTCTTTACAAATCTTTATATTAAACTATTTCCTGTATTTTTTTTATTTAATGTATTTTTAATGTGATATTTAATTTTTGCTCAATGTACAATATTAATAACCGAAACTATATCGGAATTGGATCAGTAGTTTTTCAGAAAATCGCGGCCATACATACAAACATACATACATAGCGGTCGAATACAGGACCTCCTTTTTTTTGAAGTCGGTTAAAAATGTAATTGATTGTAACCTGATAGAAGGCATGGAAGTTCCTCTCGCCCGGCTGTAGGCTGACGACCCTGCTCTTCTCCAGCAGGTAGTTGCTGATGTGGCCGCCCACCGGGTCCCCCTTGTAGTCGAAGTGGATGTCCATGTACTTGCCAAAGCGGGACGAATTGTCGTTTCGATTTGTCTTCGCGTTGCCGAATGTTTCGAGGATTGAGTTCGACTGAATTAATACGTTTTTGACCCTGAAAGTAAAAAAAAATAAGTTAAGGGTGTGAATTACTTTATTTAGATATTGAGTAGAATAAACTAGTACGTAGTGATATTTGTTAAGAAACTTTAAACGAATAATTTAAACCCATTTTAATTTTAGTTAATTCCACATGTCCATAACATACATACATAACAGATACGTTTTAATATAAATAACTAAGATCTAAATAATACAAATAAATATAAATTTTCGAAACATAAAAAATTAAACTGGTTTTATTATACATTGTTTCCCATGTCCCGAGGCGGACTGACGTACAAACCTATATTCGGACAAAACGATAAAAACAAGCTCACCTTCTCGGAACTTACAAAAGCGGCGACGTCTCGTGGCGTTATGTGTACACGTACCTATTCGGTTATATTTGTCTGGTTTGCTTACATTTGGGTAGTCTGTTACAGTTTCCTACACTAGAGGTAGCTGAATTTGGCCAGTAAAACCACTAGAAAACATCCATTAGCTATTTATGAAATCCTTATTTTACCCCTCATCAACATGTGATCAGTTTAGAATGAAAAAGCCAGGATATACAAACTGCTCTTACTTTAAGAAGAAATAACTGTATTTGGACATACTATATTTTTGGATGAGGTCAACCAGAGAAGCCTTTTTATGCCTGAGAATTAACTTGGACAGCCTTGATCTCAGTCTTACCACAAGCTGTAGATACAAACACTAGGGTGGAAGACTTAGCCTTGCTTACAGTAATAGGTTATGCCACCGTAGTGGAAACAAGGAGGATTCTAGCATTTTTTCAAATATGTTGATATACATACCAGTACTTTAGCATTTCCTCCTGAGGCTATTCCAATCCAATACATTTACTATTCCAATCCAATACATTTATTTTTACTTCGTTGATTTTTGCTATAAACAAATAATAATTTTGACCCTTCCTCTTAGCATTCTTACTAACCTGTCTATATACTCTCTGTGTACTTGTGTTGTGTTCGCGGCTATATACTTCATGATGAACTTGGAGGCTTCCGTCTTGCCCGCGCCCGACTCGCCCGATATGAGCACACATGTGTCTCTGCCCTGTAGAAAAATTAAAGAATAAAAAAGAATCCGCGTGACAGAGCGGTCATTATACTAAGGTACCATTATACTGAGGTACCATTATACTGAGGTACCATTATACTGAGGTACCGTTCAATTCGAGGCTACATAGATATCTAAAGGATATAAATACAATAGCAGATTTTTTTCTGTTCTGGATATGAGCGTTCTTTTACTCATATTCTTATGTTTTTCCTATGGTAAATATGACGTAGATAATACTTACGTTGCCATAAGTCGGAATAAAAATCATGTATGGCAATGGTAAGTACCTATTTAAAACTTGGATTAATATTATATATATTTAGTTATAAAACACTCGGTTATTTTGTGTTATCCGAATATTTTTTCCGTCAGTATATATGAATAAGCGAATGGTAAAGGAAAACCTATTTTGAGGGGATTTTTCCGCAAAGATAGGGGACTTAACAAAGTATGATATAAGCGGTTTTTACCTCGAAAATATTTAGAATTCCAGTGCAACAATTTAAACACTGCAGTAAATAATCACAACAATCGCATGATAATTACATTTGAAATGAGACTTAATACTCATATTTATAATATTATCTACCTATAAAAAATACTACCTATATTTCAAAATTTGTGTTAAGTATATATTAATATAATAGATCCACATGTTCCCAGTAAACAAACTGATACAATAAAGCAACTAATTATAAGTATGACAATTTGCATTTAACATGAAGTTGTTAAATTTAATAACACAATGCTTACAAACAATTACCTATAGTTCCCACTTGGCAGAAGCGAGATTTTTTGCGTCACAGATCCGCGAGAAGTACATGATGTCATGTCTTATTTCCATCCAAACACCAACGAATGTTTATTCATCAAACTTATTCGCAATTTAATAAGGACGATTCAATACTTGAGCATTTGCTTTGTAGGCCACTTTCATATGAGGTGACCATTTCAGTTCTTGAGTGTCAACTGTCAACGCATTTGAGGTCGGCTTCTGGTAGAAGCTCTGTTCTATTTGGAGTTTGTAACAGATGTCCATGGGATTCGGTGACCACTTACCATTAGGTGGTCTGCATGCTTCGTTTGTTACGTCAAACTTATAAATAATCAGCAACAAATTTTGTTCACTTTAATTAACAAATGTACCGACGTGTGCGGCAGTGATCAAGTTAACGTTGGAGGACTGCGTCTTCCTTTACTATTATATGTTTATTTCATTATTTATATACCTATGTATTATGGAAGTAGTAGCATTTATAAACATGTACAATTAATTTAGTTTTATAATCCCGTTTAGAATAATCTAAATCTACTTTCCAATTATATTAAATGCTCATTGCTTTCAATTTGTTCCCGGGGATGGGGTTATGGGTGGTCCGTGGATAGTCAGGGTTTACGAATGGTCACAAGTTTTATTGCCGGGAACGTTTGGTCGGCGAAATGTATCGCGGTAATAAAGTGTAGGTACGCGTCGTAAAAATAAAGAACCATGCAAGTCCCTCATAACTATAAATAATAAGTGTATGTCTGTGATTTTAAACATTTGTGTTGTAAGGTAATAAATGAAAGCCACTTATAATCATAGTCACTATGTTATAATCGCAGACGAACTAACTTAATTCTATCTGAAAGCTAGTTTATGGGACAGTTTATGGTATTATATAAGTCAAATAAATCTCATGTAATAAAAGTCTCTATTCTAATTGCAATGCAATATTTTTTTTACAAAAAGTAAGTATTAAATAAGATTGCAGTCCTATCGTCGGCTACAGATCTGCCCATTGCCCACCTGAGAACTAAATTAACTAAACTGAATCGCGTCGTGTAACTATTTGTATTATCTTGCCTCTAAATCCAAAAAACATCTGCTGTCACAAGTCGTGGTATCTCCAGAGTCAAATTACAAAGATTTCTACCACCCTTACAATTTCTTAACCAATTGGATGTGCTGGTGAGCTCGTAGCTTATTTAACACTTCGTCTGCTATGACTACAAAGGACCTCTCACCTGTTGCCGCAGGACCCTTTGACAGGCATCAGCGACCGCGTACACGTGTGGGGGCACCTCGAACATCTCCCTCCCCCGGTACTGCGCCATCTGCTGGGTGCCATAGATGTCGAGGTTTTTGTACGGGTTCACGGAGACCAGCACCTCGCCGATGTATGTGTAGATTTTGTTGTGCTGGAACCTGAAACAAAGATGACACGTTTTATTGGAAGAAATCTGTTGTCCTTTTTACACGTCCAGTTGCACTTTGGAATTCCGTGTATTATTGTCATTATGGACGCACACAGAAACAAATACACAAATACCCAGAACATAAATGTAGCTTCATGCGGTTTTAAGGTAATTCTGGGTAGATTGACTCCGACCTCGCGACCGCTCCATATATTTCTGCTTTATAACAGTAATGTTTAAAGGATGCATTAAGTTCATTTATAGAATCACTTACACGAGGCGTGCTATTTAATATTTAAAGAAACATAGCGACTGGCTTCATATAGGACTTAAAATTCATCGGATGGCCATGGGCAATAGTGATCGATTACCTAGTAGAGTATAACCTAGTGGGTCCAGACTAAATAAAAGAAGCAAGGTCAATTTATACAGTATTTATTGTAACAATAGATAAAAGGACTCTATAAAAACTCAGTAAAATATCTAGTTACTGTAATTCAGTGTTCAGTTCAGTCACCCTGACGACGCTAAGCTATGTACTTTTTCATCCTATTGTTAAGCTTTTAAGCAAGCCATTTGGACTCGAGTTTCACGACGATTCTCAAGCTGAAATCCTTTCAACTAAAACAATAACATTTCTTTTCATACATTTTTGTCGAAATGTCTGTTCCGATTTAGCCCTCAAGGATAGCATCCCTAAGGACTATGTGTAACCATGTCATAGAGACATACGATATACCTTAAACCTTCAAACTAGAACACAGCAGCGCTTAACATTGCTGTTATATGTAAGAAATAGATGTAAAGGTTAGTGCCGGTGGTACCTTCGAAGATGGTAGAACCCTTTGTGGTTCGACTCCGGCGGCACCACCGCCACACTTACTTCTTCCTAATAACAGCAGTGTTAGGCGCTGCTGTGTTCCGTTTTAAAGGGTGTGGTAAGGGAGACATACTTTTCCGAGGCGTTCCAGCTTAGTCCTCAGGGGTAGCGGCGCATCTGTGGCCGACCCCAGGTAGGTATATCTAATCCTATCTGAGGTTGATAACAGATGTCTATGGGCGGCAGTAGCCACTTACCATCAGGTGGACTGCATGCTTATCGTCTGCTATTCCTATATTATAAAAAAAGACCTGAATTTACCCATAAGAGTTCCACTACTTCTGCAATATTAGGTACATGTATATAACTGTGTACAGAAATAAAACTGAAATGAGATTATTTCATATTCAAATCTAATTTTAGATGATGAATGTATGATTGTGTGTTATAAAAAGTAGGTGAAAAAGTCGTAACTCACGAAATCTTTTCAAGAATTACATACAATATCTTACATACAATATTACGTATCTTAATGACTTCAGAATGTATGTAACCACCAACAACAATATACTTTGTACTCTAGCACAAGGACTTAAGAATAATTCCATCGTATTGTCTTCGTCTCGGGAACAAAAAGGCAAAAACGCAAAACACTTTTTCTTTTTGACATCGCGTGCCAAAATTCATAAACTGCGGGTCGTTGACCCGCCGCCCGCTTGTTGCATGTCAGCGCCGCATCGCAGTAATGGCGGACATCGTAATATGACGGATGTATAGGATATGATGGAGAAGCCTTTACGGGAAACTGGGGCATACGACATAATATACGCCATATTAGCATACGAGGTGCGACGCTCAGGTCTGCTCGTGTGACCCTCAGCGCGCGATTTTTATTTTTAACACGCTTTTATTAGCTTGGGCTGTACGTTTGTACTCCACTTATCAATTTTCGAAAAGCACCCAACACTTTTTCCACAATTATACAATTTACTGTTCCTTAATTGATTCCTAGATTGAAAATTATTTCCTACTTTTTAGTTGATTTTATCATAAAAGCGTGTTCTTTAGTTTTTTAACTATATTTAATTTTTGGAACCAAGCGTGTTATCTTACGCTTTTTGTAGAGTCTTTGACTTATGACTTTGAATATTTTGAGAGTAAGCTAATTCTACCAATTCGCATTTATCCAGCGCGGAGGATTAAGGCCTAAACCCCTATTACTCTGAGAGCGACCTGTGCCCAGTAGTGGAACAGTAATGGGTTGACGATGACGAAACAGTGTCATATTATTCTGTACTTAAAAAATAGTTTTTTAAACACAACATACACTTAATTTTTATTTATATGCAGTAATGCATAGGATATGACATGGAAAAGCCTCGACGCAACTGGGGCAAGCACGCCGTATAGGTAACATATAGGCCGCATACTGACGCATTTGGGTTACCGTCCTTAGGGGCACATAACATAACATTATAACTAAGTTACATTTCATGTTATGGTAGAAAACAAGTATTCGTGCGAAATATTTTAGAGGAATTTACAGGTAATGTGGGAAATATTTATTTACCTACTTATAATCCTGTTGTTGCCAGCAGTACTTGCTGGTGTGTTCAGCTTTGTAGAACGTTATAAGGGATAGATGGTGTCATGAACATAACGGCTAAGTCCTCAGCGACATACAATCGACATACAGCGACAGACATCAATGGGGAGTAAAGGCAGAGATTCCGAAATAAAATAAAAATCTATTTGCCGTATACACTAAAATAAACATGTATGTATCTGGAGCCGATCTAAAACTGAAATCCTATTTGGTTGTTCATATTAATGAACGGTAGCGTCCACTTACAATCACGCCTGCTTGGTAGGTATATCAATTCCACAATAAATAATCAAAACGCATCAAACCAAAAATACACACTATAATGTCACGCAGCAAAAGAGCTTAAAAATGACAGTTACTTTCAATTACAAACAGACCTCTTATGCCCTTAACCATCCTTACAATGTAGGTAAAGTTGTAGTTAAACCTAAAGGTCAAACTGCTAACAAGATAGCTTCCGACGCCGGATATTACCCAATATCGATATAGGATATTACTAACATCATAATAAATTTCCATAATTTGAAGGCACGCGTGTATGTCTGCGCAGATTAGCGCTTCTTTATGTTTATAATAACTTTTATTATGTAATATAACGAAGAAATGAGCATGACATCTCTAAGGTACGAAGTAAAACAGAAGTCCTACCTAACGTCAGTTACAAATAAAATGCTTGCTCGGTGTACTTTACCCCACCAGTCAAATCAGAGCATTGCACATTACATAATATACGAAGCTGACACAAGGCAGCAACAAGATTAGCGCTATCAAACCAAAAGCAATTTACCTCACAGAAAACACAGAGTTATTATCAAAAGTAAAGCCCTTTAATTGGCGCCAAATGTGATGTTAAGTATGCGTCACATCAGCGATATAATGTTGCCCTGAATTCAAGCGAAACAACAAATTTATTTGTGGATCTTGCACATTTACTGCAGTTGTGTTGTCAGAGAAACAAGGGCAATTTTTATCAAGAAATTTAAAATGTATCTTAACGCGAAGGTGTTGAACGAAAATACTATCTGGAAATAATTAGGTTAGGTTATATGGTGTAAATTTGGACTAGCATCACAACCTTTCTTCCTGTCGACTTCGACTATTAATGATTGACATCTATTGGTTGATCTACTATGATAAATGTAAATTAAGTAAATATTGAGCGTAAAAGTCCCTCTGCCACACCTAATTCTAGCGTGAAGCAATTCTTGCGCTTCGATAAAGGGTATGCTTGGGTGACTAATATGAGCGACCATCTTAGTCCTCAGGAGTGACAATACGTTTGACACTACCATGTTATAAAATAAATTCTGACCAACAACTGAGAGAGTTGTGGAGCATATTCCGCTATGTCACTCTGCTGCTAAAGACGGTGTTTGAGTTACGGACCTACTTGTGTAGGATATTATTAAACTGTTCAAATGGACATACCGATATACTGAAGCGCATATGTTTAGCCATTAGCAGTCATTCATACACTTTACACATTACTCGTATTTATTTATTTGGGAAACAAACAATTCGTACTAATACCATAAGTAAATGGTTCATAGATACAACACAAAGAAATAATTACTTTTTCCACTTTCTACTGCTTTTATTAGAAGTAGGTCTTAAGAATAAAGTAAATAGCTTGAATAGACTAGTAGCGAGCTTTGCGCATTTCACCTTAAGCTTCACTTAGGATATTAGATATTCTGGATTAACGAAATGTTTTAGCGCTTTAAGCTTTGTAACCAGCGCTCTAGCAGCATACCTCCCGTGGGACAAGTTACTTGTTAATCTAGTAGTAAAACACGTATGAATAACTAAGAATTATTTACATTTGCTATTTTGGTTTGCTATTTAACAGTGTTGAAAACTCACATAACATTAAGTATTTTCCCACATAAGCATAAAACATGCATGTATTTAATTTGTAACTAACTTGCTTACAAAGTAATTAAGTAGGTAGTAACATTTTCACTATCCTTCGTTCGGGGAGTAGTCTGCAGCTTTCCGTATTAATTTACCGTGACTACTTGGTGGTTTGGCTTGCGGTAACGTTTCTCTGCTTGACTACATGTACCTACTGATATTTGAAAAACATTAGTCGGTCATTGTCTTCCACACTACGTAGAAGTTATGACCTTTTCGAGGACTTTTCCGTTTAATTATAGGAAATGAATCAAAACTTTTTATTCTCACTTAATATTTTTAGTATTTGTATTTCAGGGTGGCGTTGACTGCAGTATCGGGCTTATCAATGTGTAAAATGAATACGGTCACTATGACACCATTATTTCCGAAATTTTCCTTGTTATCTTGCTTATCACGGCACATATAAAAGTAAAAGCGAAAAAATCTAATATTGTAAACAAAGAATACAAGGGAAGATGATGTACAGGTAAAATCCCTTTCGAGGATTACTACTATGTATGTCCACTGCAATAGAATTACAATTTTGGTCAGCAGTTACCACTCTACAAAGCACGTACTTTATCGTAACTTATAATAAATATACGCAACGAATTGATGACCTCTTTTCTATAGGAAGTCGGTTAATAAGTCATGTAAGTCTGGACTCTGGACGCTACACACGGAAAACCATATATAGCGATGACGTAAACCCATTAGAGTTATCAATCGTATAAATATACTACTTAATAACGTATGATTATGACCAAATAACTTGGTTACCACTACACCCAAAATAAAATGTTTGTGAAGAGATAGACATTTTTTTAAAACGCGTATTAGAAAAGCGTGTGATCTGAAACAGTTTCAGCTCCACACACGCCTTAAATAAAAAACGATATGGAATATAACGATATACTTATATGGAAAGATGTAAATTATGAAGTTTCTTTGGCGGTTTCTTCTTCAAAATCTCGCAAAGGCGACGTTATTGACATTGAAAATCGTATAAATATTTCGATTTCGTTTTATTGCTTAAAAATCGCATTACATGTCCGAAAGCCTCGGTCGCACTGCGCATACGCCGATGACGTAAGCCGGCTGTCCGGTTTGTAGTTCAAGATCGGCGCGGAGGCCGATGAGGCTTAGCATTAGTGATTCATGACGTCACGCACCTTGGGACAACCGCAGTCGGACGATCGGCGAATAAAACAATGTGCGCTCATTATTGATGGGTACTTGCGATGACAATAGAGACAACTCAGAGGACAATTACCCAAAAACTTTGTGTAGATGTCGTATCTACTATGCTTATCTCGTAGATTAAGTCTGTGACAAGACGCTGACAGGTCGTAATCTGTCTTTAATGATCGTTATCAGTGTTTTGAAGAACATGCCACTGACCTCCGAAAATGTTTTAGGTTATTCCGCCTAGCGCAACGTGCATTATGTAGTCCAACGTTGAGTGGTCAATGCCACACATTAGTATTTGTTATCAACTTTAAATACAATTGATGTCCCACTAGAGATCTACCACAAATGCATTTTAATCCTGATGACGATTTTGAAAGTCCTTACAATATTCTTCAGACTGAAAAGCAACGCCTAACGCTGCTGTTATAAGCAAAGCTGGGGAACATCAAAATCGCACAGATACTAATTAAAATAAAACCTGGAAGAAAATCCTTTACACTCCATCATTACAGCTCAGACCCAATTCAGTTATCTGTTAATCCTGCACGACACCTCGAAAAAATATGCGCGTGCGACGAGAAATATTATAAGTTGTCTAAAAACACGTGTTCGTAAGTATATAGCGGCATATCAGATCACATATGAGTTGTATGACAATGCAGATGAGTCATTCAATAACAAATTCAAGTCGGTTCTACGATGAATCACCGCTACTATTTGTTGGCGATATCACCCCGCTAGAAGGGAAATTTGCGGTCGAAATGTGGTAACTGTTCGAATGATACCCGCGGAAATAATAAATTATATAAAACAGTTAGGGGAGGGAATGTGAAGGGAAAAGTTCATAATTATGGTAAAGAGAAAAACTATAGAGAACACCCTATAACTATAAGCCAGTGAAGTCAAAAAATATTTTGCCAAGGATTACGTATTTAAGTACATAGCTTTAGAAGCTGGATTTAAGGATTTTAGGTAGACCTATGAATTTAAGATTCAATCGATCATAGGCACCAAAACAAAATTCTTAATGATAACGAAACAAGCATAGATGTTTTTATTTGGTCACATTAAAATTTAATTCTTTCTATAGTATGATACGCCTTACTATAGTAAATTCGTTTCTCTATTTGTTCTAAAGTGCTATAGGACAAGTGGGCATGGTGTATAGATTTGTTTGATGGCGTCAGCTTAGTATAAACTTCCACACGGAACCCTGAAAAGGTATAATATAAATGCAGTTATATAAATTTCAATTGCACATTCACAAGTATTGGTCATTCATCCACCTGCCACTTCACACGGTATGCAAGTGGCAGTGTTATCTCGAGAGCCCGATTGTTTATCAACAGATAGCCAGATACAAGATATCCTGTGATAGTTACTGCGATAGGCAATTTTCATGGTAGCCCATAGAATTGGATCGCACATAAATTTAGACTAAAGTGCAATACATTTTTTACAATTGTAGCCGATCTCATATATAACATTTCGTAGCGGGAAGTCGCTACACAATGTTATGTGAGGTCGGCGATGCACGCCCCCAACTGAAAACAAGTAACCACCGCTGCCAGACTTCAAATAGGACTGGAGATTAACCATAGGTGCGATTACTACTACCATAGGCTAATGCCTAAGTATCCTGTCGCTTTTATCTCTGAATACCGTTCTGCTATCATTTTATCTCATACACCTGATCATGTCCCTCCGGCTGTACAATAAATAATGTCATAAATGTTAAAAACAAATTAAACATGTGCGCGCTTACGTGTTTACTACTTAACAACTTTATGACTCACAACAAATTGACTTGAGCCGCGTAACATCTATACAAATAAATAAAATTAAAGTGTCCGTCTGTGATTTTAAAGTAACTGATATATTTAGAAGATATTAAGATGAGTTATAAGTTAACCTAAGGCACTATCACCGAAAGTAATAGCAAACGAGCACGTAGTCCATCCGATGTAAGCTTACATTGACATCTATAATCAAACTCAGATAGGATCGAACTCAAACGCATCTGTACCCTGCCTAAAAACTACAATGCCTCATATAAGTGCATTCCTCTTACCACACTCTTTCATCTTTAATAGATTATAACACTGCTATCATTAGGCAGAAATAAGGGCGGTTGTTTCGTAGTCTACCAACAAACTTTTTAAATTCAATTTCTTCGTCTCTCTGTACACACTAATCTTAGAAACGATTGAACTGATTTAACGAGACTTTCACACACAAGTAACAATAGAGAATAAGTAATGTAAACATTGAAAAACCGTGTATAGCGGAATACTGGCGGAGCTAGGCGCGTCATCGCAGTAATCTTCACAGTAAGGTGTGGCTACAAAACCTTTAGTTGGATCATAAACACATAAGTTATTTGTACTTAATAAAGTAAACTATACAAGTACATATAGTACATACGATAGCATTCAGAGGTGGCAAGTCCATAAGGGCCATAAGGGAAAATCATGTGTGTTATGGTACAGTTAGTTTGTCGTTTTAGATAAGAGGGATGGATAAGCTGAACAACATTAATTTGATCTATTATATTTTAGTCATATTGAACAAAACAAAAACGTGGTAGAAGGCTGGTTTGATCAGCATTGAATGTAATTTAAGCGTTACCACATAACAAATATGTTTCTACGTACGTACGAGTAACATTCGCTTGTACACGTGGTTTTCTCTGTATGTTTATGTTTCATATAAAGTGATTTTCTACCATGTTCATGTTGTTTTTAATATTGCGCCCTGCACAACAATATTACCAACCATATAGTATTTTTAGAGGCCGAAATACACGTTTCCCTTTATAACAGCAATGGAGTCCTGCTACATGATTTTGCATGTCAATAAGATATTAATATTTTCAGACTTTTTATATCACCTTGCTAGGCATGTTTCTTTTTACACAACTTGGTTACAATTAGTGCAAACTCCACTTATTCCAAAGCATTAGAAGAGTTGCAAAAAGGCAAAAACAAACACATAAAAATGAAAATTAAATTACATTCGATAACCATATCGCAGTAAACATTTAACAACAGATCAATATCAGCTCCTTACCACTTGAACACAATGAAGCCAGCATGCGCCAAGTGCTAATGGAACATTGTCCTGCCATATAGGTTTGAGTGGCTGTCAACACGCCGGTGGTCGGAACGTCCGTCTTAGTACGTGACGTGTGTCGTAGCGGTGTGGAGTAGAAAGCGTGTCGCCACGTGCTACCGAAAGCGTGTCGCCACGTGCTACCCGGTACCTATCTAATGTACTAAGATCCTTGGAAGATCCTTGTGGACGCAGTTATATCTTCTTAATTCGTAAAGTTGAATTGATGGGGTGAAGTTGGTAGTTTTCGTTCTTGGAGTGCAGCAGTACGGCAGCCACATATTGTTTTCTGTCACTAACACGCAGGCTTCTGGCTTAGTCTTTAAATTTAGCAGCTCATTCGTAGTCGATCTCCGGTAAGCCTTTAATCTTGTTGGGGGTTGATCCCAAACATCCGTCTAAGACGACTGGACAACGAATGACATTCATGCATGGCCTTTGAATTCATTTATCTATCTAAAACTATCAGTCACATATTGCATCTGTACAGATACGTCATTAAAGTGAAGCAAAAATCATCCAAAATACTAAACAATCAAGAAATGCTTACCACAGTTTTTATACTAATATTTTATCCAATTTCAGGTGAAATTGGATAATATTTTATCCAATTTCAGGTGAAATTGGATAAAATATGATTTAGTTTCAAAAATACACGAAACTCATCGAAAAAGAAAATAAATGGAAATTAACCGAAAGAAAATTCTGTACACCTAATAAGAGCCATTTCTGAATAGCGTGATTCCACTCGCTGAGTTCAATCAATTTATATTTAGAATTAGATGAGTGAAACGACACAAAAAAAGTATTGCGACACGATCGGAATTCGGGGAGAATCGTAAACATAGCGCACGTGGAAATAGAATTGGAGTTTGATAGTAGAATCCAAATGTTATAAGTGGCTGCCATTCATGAGATCTTTTAATTCCTTTTTCCGTTCATTACCAACAAATACAATGGATAAAAGTGATTTTAAAGGATTCATAAGTTTCAGAGATTCAACAATCTGCCCTAAAGCACCGTGACAGAGTAAGTTTTAGTCCCAAATGGTAGATAAATAAAATTTGTAGAGCCATAATTGGTTCTTTTAATCGGAAGGCGATAACACTTTGGGTTTCGACTGCAGCGGCACCACCGCAACACGTATTTTCACTCCAGGCATATTAGGCAAAGATACTAAAATGAAACGTTACAACTTAATTAAAATGGGCCATGCATGTGTTATTCTCAGGGGAATCATCATCACTACTTGAGGTCAGGTGCCAACTCCAAACCAAAACAATAGCAAGGAAAGTATTACTTCACGAAGTAGCCACGTCTTGTAAATTTTATCCTTATATCTAGTTACATGCGGAGGCTACTGAGCCACGAGCACCGCGAATTGTGTCAGGAAATGAACATATGAAGGACGAAACGCAGCGGATATGACACGCCGTTTCCGATGCGAAGAAATTAGGTCTTGCTACATTTTATTCTCGCTAATCTGTTTATAGAACACGATGATACGACAACTGCTACATAGAAATGATAAAGAAACTAAATCAGTGAGTAATTGCGTCACTACGCAAAATTATTATTATTATTATTATTTTTTTTTTATAATATAAGAGTAGCAGACGAGCATGCAGTCCACCTGATGGTAAGTGGCTACTGCCGCCCATGGACATCTGTAATAAACCCCAGATAGGATTAGATATTCCTACCTGAGGTCGGCCACAGATGCGCCGCTACCCCTGAGGACTAAGCTAGAATGCCTCGGAAAAGTCTTTCTCCCTTACCACACCCTTCAAACCGGAACACAGCAGCACCTAACACTGCAGTTATTAGGTAGAAATAGGTGTGGCGGTGGTGCCGCCGGAGTCGAACCACAAAGGGTTCTACCACCTTCAAATATTATCACACTAAAAATATATTTAAATAATTTATGAAAATTGAAAGTTGGAAACTCTATAACTATTTTATATAGGATTGAAGAAGTAAATGAGCATGCACCCCACCTAATGGTAACGGTATTCCTGCTAATCATAGAAATCTAACAGAAAGGGTTCTATTTGAAACCGATTAAAGATGCGTTGCCACTCCTGAGGATGGTCGCCTCATATGTAAGTCAGCCGTCATTAACTTCCACCAACATGCAAGAACTATTTCACGTTATAAATAGGTGTGGCGATACTCCCCGGCGAGCCATATCCATAGCTTCAAACTCTCATATATTAACTTTTGTAAAGAAATAATTTCATGACCATATAGGTGGGTATTTTATATCTAATCAAGACTAAGATTCTTAATCACAGATCCAGTGCTGAGCACCTCACGCGTTTTATTGGAACATTTTTGTTGTAAAACCAGAATGCCATTTTTGTTAGTCAGTCAATGCATGTAGTGATGTAAAATTCGGTAGGTATGCGTTTGAAGTAATAAAGCTACACCAAACTGGCCGGGTTCCGTTAGCAAGCAACTCCAATAAAGCAAAAACAAGTTCAAGGCTAACTAACAAGTTCAATTGCTTGTAATGTTTATGTAATACTAAAGTTACGTTGAATATGTGTTTATTGACATAACTCATTTTTGTTTACTTAAAGAAATAGCATATAATCTTTAACTCTCATCTTATGTGACCGCTAGAGTCCTCAGACATCTGTAAGCGTCACCAAAAAAGACAGGGAAAGTTATTCAAAAGGTCCAAAATATCCTACTAGAAGACAATTGAAGTTGCACGTTTGTTGACTGAAATAATATTATGTCGGGTTTGCTACTTAATAGCAGTCTTCTTATCAAGGAAGACGGAATGTCCCCAAATATTATTGTTACTCTAGACACAGAATGCCGAATATGACTCATACAATTAGCACAAATCTACATATAAAATTGGTCAAGCTAAATACTTGTCTAAAAAAATTGTGATTTTAAAACTTACAATTTGTACGTGCTATTTTAGGTACACATGCACTCTGCCTGGATATATGTAATGCGGAAGTTTCGTAGAGCTTATAGAGAAAATTATTTTCAACGTCCCAATAGCCAAGTGTAACCACTTGGCGTGATTCACATGAGGATGCGCCGTTCACGTTGAATTTAAGGATATACACTGAAGCGTTATTACATACACGACTGACTTAGTAGTGTGAATAAATCCTAACCAGCATTTCGTAGAATTTCAACAACTTAAAAGAAGCCGTAAAAGCCGAAAAAGAACTAAGGTAAATCATTTACGAGTAATTCTATTCTGGAGAAGACCCGAAGACGTTAGCAATTTTTTTTTATTTACTACAAGTTACCAAATGTTGGTGGTTCGTAGTTAAGCCTAATAATTGGTGTTGTCGTTGTTGACCTAAAAGAAATATTTAAATACATATTTTCAATATAAATGTACAAGATCGCTAGTTATTTTTTGGTTCACTTAATTTATTTTGATGATTAGTTTAATGATGAAACTGTGACAAAATAATCAATTTACACAATACATAAATATTTTAACAATACGTGTGTTCGAAGCCTTATTGTGCTAATTTTAAGAGTTACGTGTTACTTAGTTATTCATATCATGAGTGGACTAAAGACGGGTGTATGTATGGCTGTGCCGTAATAAACACGGTCATTCAAATGTTTACTATGAACCATTATAGTTCATCATGAGTAACACATTATTTAAGTCTATACGATTACAATTTAAAACACATTCTATTGAAAACGAATTGGAAATGTAAACATACCTATTTCGATTTGTATTATCATAATATTTTGAAGGTGGTAGACCTTCGTGGTTCGACTCCGGTTGCACCTCTGCTACACTTATTTCTGCTTTATAACAGCAGTGTAAAGAGTTGTATTTTGGATTGATGGCGGTGGTATTGTAGTAAAGAAGATACACATATATGGACATGAGACCTAACTTAGACCACACATATGTCAATATTGGATCTGACCTCAGGTAGGACTTTAATCCTATTTCAGGTATATATGTTTGCCACATCAATTTTGAAAAAAAAATGTAACCGGAAAATCGCTAGAGCAACTCTAGTATTTATTTTATTAAAATGTTAAAATATTCCACAAGCATTTTTTCTTTAAAACCGTTTCTGAAATTGCAAATTTTATAAAAATCCAGTCCAACAGCGGAGTTGCTGCTCAGAGCTGGTTTTATAATTTCTTGCCTTTTTATTTTAACTTCAGGATTTTATGCAAAACCTCCGGAATGCTGAGATTTAAAGGATCTTATGAAGTTAAAATATGTGGAGTGGAATGCTGGTTTTAAGATTCTAAAGTAATATATATGAAAGCTAGAAATACGGAGAGAGAATTTTAAAGAACGTTAAGACTCTGCTCTGTAAGCGTTTGATTATTCTTTTTTTTGCAAAAAAATATTTGAAAAGATAGAAGGGAATATGACGAATAGGAAACGATTAAATATTTAACTAATAGAAAATTACTCTACATTGGATATACAGACAAAATTATAGACAAAGCAAAAAATCTATCAAATTTCTTATCGCGGGATTTAGAAGCTGCTTTGCAGCAGACTGGGAATCTTCCCTTGAGGACTTTTAGCATATTAACCTGCCTAAAAATGATACATAATCTGTATGTTTGAAAGTTCTTCAGACAGAAACTTTTTTAACAAAATGTGATTCGCCCTACATAGACCGAACCACCGTTTCCCGTACCATCTGAAGAATGCCTTCAGACAATATACCCTGGGCAACGCAGGTTCTCGTGACCTCACGTGGGTCGTCGACCTCGTTAATGGTGCTACCACTTAACCATTCATTAGTCTTACACGTGACCGAGTTTGCCCGTCGTCGGGAACTACTTGCGATGTGTTAGTATAATGGCGAATGAAACTTTGAAGTTGTGAGATCTAAATGCTTCAGGAACTTACGATAACGGTACTTCGTTTATGTACATGGGAACCTTGATACGTGTATATGTTGCTTTACATTCCTTTGAATCCTTTGATTGACCAAAAAAAATACGCAAAGAAAAATTTAGTGTCTCGTTACGTGGTCGCAAAAAAACATTAAAATGAAAATTTTCGATTTTATCAATCAAATTCGAATAGAATAATGGAATTTGAGGCAGGTGATTAATGATGCCTAATGATAGAAATTCGTGGCAGGCATCGCTAACATTATACGGAAATATCATAGAAGCAATTGATTATATTTAATCGACACCACTAACGCTTTACTTGAAACTTTTAGAAAAAGTACAAAATAATGCGTGGTATGGACAGATCTAAACAATTCCTTCCTTGGATGAGCCATCCCGCCAAGTTAAACGGGAAGATACTATTCCTGGCGGCCCCCGTCTTGATTTAGCACTCCCAGCACACCGGAATGCCTTCCGGGAATAACGATAATAGCTTGTGTCCTTAAAGTTTAACTAGCGGTATGGCACGCAGGCTCCATTTTTAGCTTTTTGTAACTTTTTTGGAAGATACGCCAGTATACTTGTAAATTGTTCTGCAATGTATCGAAAGGGATCAATGCCGCCCACGTGCATGTTATCAAATGGATCAATAGGATTACAGGACTAACTAAGGCCACGTAAGTCTCTCTTTACTGTACCCTTCAAACAAGAACACGAATGTTGTAAGATAGAAAAAGGTGTCGCAAATGGCAATATCACCAAAGTCTAACCACCAAGTCCTACAAAAATAACTGTAGTGTAAGCTGTGGAAGCAATTAAAATTGGTGTTTACGTTTCCACCTCTTAAAATACCGACAAATTCTTCCTGTACTTATTATAATGGCTTATGGTCATTTACACATTGCGTCGTAAAATGCACATGCATTCCACGCGTTCCTAATTAGTTAACGTGTGGAAATAGAAAATGGTAGTTCAGTATGTTGGAAACAGTAAAACTACCCACGACTTCCTATATTCACGTAGGTACGACTTAATACTGATACGTCATACGATTCATACATTTACGTCTACTAATAATAACAGCAAATACTATTTTCACATATTTAGAGACCAAAATGGTCTCTGATTTATATTCATTGGTCACAACCTCAGACGTTTTGTCTGAGGTCACAGCAGACAAATTTAGACAACTTAATATAATATTATTCATTACTTACGCAACATTTATTTTGTAATCTATTTTAACACGCTTTTTCATATCAAAGAGTCTTAATGAAGTTGAGATCTCCTTCCCCCCATTGGGTATTTTTGAGAATATACGTTGAATGTATCTGAACTCTACATCCATTTCTTACTACGTCGACGTTATTTACTAAGGTAGTTCCTAACAGAAACATTGAAATGAACATGCATCAATACAACAAACAAACATCGGCATTACCTGTTAAAACGAAAGCCATATCTTATCATCATTATCACTGTCGAGTCAATACAATCGGCCGCCTTGAATCCGAGCTGATACCTTGCCTTATCCTGCTGATTATCACCTTGTTTAATTTACTTATGACGTAATCTCCTGGTTACTAACGCATCTACCTGTATTTATGTTATATTTAGTACACAAGGTTTTAAATGGAATGTTGTAGGCAGCTGCATCCTTGAGGATAATACTTTTATCCTCACAAGACTTCGAGTTATCAAATAACGCAATGTGAAGACTTGAAGTCTGCGGAACTTCCTAGAACTTATTTTCTCGCCTGCATTACTTAATCCGCGTTTTTTTTGCCGACTAATTATAGACTCTATTTATTTCTATACTTGACGAACTTTTTCACTAACCAATTTCTGATACTACCTACTTTCGAATGCAGCCCGCCATTACCTCATATAACCATTACTCTTATGTGGCCCGTGTTGCTAAAAAAAATTCCAACCGGTGTCAAGAGCGATTAAAATCCAGGACACAGGCAATAACGTTTTCGCCAACAACACGTACAGCGAAGCTTTATGACTATAGCAAAACGCTTTCTAGGGATGCCTTATGATTTATGACAAGCAGTGGTGACTTGGAAACACGAAATGCCAAACTAAACAAACCTAATCATAAAATCACCGAATCACAGTTGGGTGCTGCTTTAACAATCACAATCAACTAATTTAGGAAACACACTAATCGTTGGAACAAGCGGTGACAATTGGTGTTGATTTTGTAATGGGTTTGCCGCATGAGGGGCGATAACACACATTACATTTACTCAATTCTTAGTAACATCGCGTCATTAGACAGTTGGGTGCAAGGGATGAGAGAAGGAAAGTGATTATTTGTTTATCACACCTAGAATGCTATAGAAAAATTAAACTGTCAGTTGTGCCCATCAATATTAAGTAAAACACTTAGGCGAGTGTCGAAAATTACGACTTCCCATAATGCGGGTTTAAGTCCTGGTCCTGTTTAAAGTCATATACATACATTCATTAATTATTCTTAATGGTAAATGATGATAGCCAAAAGGGGGAAAAGTTTAAAATAAAAACATATACTGGTCCAACAAATATTCAAACAATACCCAATTTATCGGCCTTATCTTCCTTAAATTTCTTAAATAAATATTGCCAAAAAACATACTATAATAGATAGTCCGATCTATAAACAAACCTACAAGTGCTTACTCAATCAAACTCACTCAAAGTGCTGTCTGTAACGGGCTTTACATTTTTATGTACAGCAATAAAGATTATTTGTATACTAGAATTTATTACCACTCATTTCCATCATTACATGCATTACACACATAATGATAATTAAATTAACATACCGCGGAGCCCGCGTCCGCTCGTCAATTATAACGTGTTTACTTCATAACTGACCTTTTGAGGGAATCAGAGCGGGAAAACAGGTGTATTGTAGAAGAATAAACACCACAAGTAATTTGGTTATTGCTGTAATGTTGAACTAAATGCCAATAGGTAGGTACTGGCGCTAAGGAACAGACTGGCATTTAGGACTGACCTATTTCTTACTATACAACGCAGTGTGTAGTGTGTGTGTGTGTGTATTACCATCCAATATTGATCGACTTACTTGAGCTAAAGAACTTCGAGTCTGCGTACAAAATGTCTGAACAAGAAATGCCAATAATGACAAATAAAATATCAATAAGAAATGCATTTTCGTATGAAAAGAAAGCAAACTGAAAAAAAATACATAATTTTATCGCACAAAGCTATTGACTGACGTTTGGTCTGCAGCTTGGACAAATGACAACTGACGCTCTATTGTACTACATCTTCCTGTTTGTAGCACTTTTAGTTTAGACATTTTTGACAAACTTCAATTCTTAAATAAGTCGATGTTGGTTTCGATATACATATAAGAATAAGTTGTGGTGTTCAACTAAATGGCTACGTGGAGATTGCTGAACCACAGACAGACACTTGAGCGTGACTCGTCTATTAACCTTTTGATTCGATTCGCACGCAATGATTTATTGTTGTTCTTCCAGAGAGAACTATATTTAACATTATTTAATTTATATAATGTTTACTTTTGATAACTTATGATTTAAGATTTGGTATGAGCCTTGCTGGTTAAATGGGGTAATTCCTCGTTTTTTTTTGTGTACAACAAATCGAAAATCAATCTTGCATGAAGAAATTGATAAATTTCTTTTTCTAGTTTAGATTACAGTTAATTAAATTAAGTGATAATATATTAAAAGTATTTGAAATCCAAAAAGATACCACGTAATATAGGAAAAAAAATGGACCGATTTTAATGTGACTAATAAATATAATAAAAACAGCCTCAGGCATATTGCACAACCCTACTTGGTTATAAGTTCGAAAAACTATAGTGACCATGAGCCGATAGTCTAAGACAATTGGACCGTAGGGAATCATCATATGAAGCCAGTGTGATTGACGGTCATTAGCTGTACCAATAGTTGTTGTTTGCATTGCGTCCATCGCACTGTCCCCAATACGAAAGGACAAATTTTATGATCAATATTTAGCGATTGTCACGTGCACGCTCGCAGTGGTGTTTAGGGTTGCTAACAAAAACTTTTATTGAGTTAAGAAATAATAATTCCAAAATAAACATAGATAGATATTTTATAAAAATAATTCTTACTACAATAACACCTATGTATTTGTTCACCGTCATTGAACGTTCAAATATTAAATTAAAAATTTAAACATGTATTTTTCAAAAATACTATTTTGAAGAAATTTTAGATTTCTTCCATAAATAAGTCACACCGAGTTTTATAGCTGCTATTTCCTTACTACATTCTTGCGATAGGCAGCCCTGATTACAACAATGCCGATGCGATAAGTGCGCCAGTCAGTCATTAGGTACCACCTCGATAGGTACTTACAACTTATATACTACTATTAACAAAACGTGACCGCCTTTATCTACTGGGGATTTTTACCAACGTACATACGTTTATTATTTTTAATTTATAACCTAAGATTGTACATATTACTATTATAAATACCTCCTTTTGAGTCGTCGTCGTTGAATGTTGGTTAAAAAACTAACAGTAATAAATTATTTGGTACATACTATTATATACCTACTCCTACTTGAACATACCTAGAGTATGTATGTACACTGTAGGTATAGTATACAAAAACCACAGACACAATAATCAAGTCACCCACCAACAATACAATTACGGAGCAATATAACCGCACATGAAAATGTATTAAATCTTTAAGTGTCGCAAAACACAGGCAAGGTAATTTACGAGCGAGCAGCGTCTTGCACGGCGTAGCTTTATCGTACGAAGCATCGTAAAAGCTTTACTGTGGAGACGCATCAGCCTGATTCCAAATATCCTCGCTTGGTGCAGAATATGCATGTTTGTTGCACCGGTTAGGCTACTTTCAGACGCTACGTTAATCTCAAGACAAATTTGAATGTATTGAACGAGAAAACATATCTCGTTTTTATTTTAATGTATCAATGCTAGAGTTTCATAACAAAAGGTCAATAACCACTATTTATAAAGTCGTTTTTATGCGTCGTAGCTCCATTAAAAATGGTTCAGCCGTATTAGAGGTAATAACTATTACACAACGCTTAAACACACTTTTCCTCGGGTAGGATTTAATCTTCTTTTGAGGCTGATTCCTAATCAAGTGAGAGGACGCACACTATTGATATTTCAATTTCATAAAAGAAGTTACTGAGTAGGTATAACATCGTGTTACTGCAAAGATAAGCGCAAGTATTATCATGAGTTAAGAGGTTTTACTAAGTGCTTAGATATGGCAATGTCGACACTGCCTCCTTAAAATTTACGGCGCTACTTATGGTCGTTGATACTCATTTAACATAATTATAACGAACTTCTGCCACCACCGCAACAACTCCAGGGTAAACCAAATAATTTATCCGCTAACTCTTTGCTGACCTCAATTTAAAACAACAAAAGGAAACGTAATGATACTCATTTACTATGTTTTAATAAGAACATGATCTATATCAATCTACAGCGATCTTTATTATTTATCTAGCACCTGTTGAAACTGCACTCTAGTCTAGGCCAGCGAGGCAAAAGAATTACAGATGTAAATCTAGTCATAAAATCTTCGATTTAAAATAAAATAGTCACAGAATATTCGCACGTGCATATATAAAGTTAGTGCAATAAGGCACTGAGAAAATGAAGTCGTAACTCTGATCGCGGTTGAAAATTTGCGGTGTGACCAAAAAGTGTGCAAACAGTATAATTTCGCCTCGACGGATATAGGTTGGTTTTACTGGCAATAAAAGAGAATTTACCACTATGCATATTATTGCAATTACGTAGGTATAGGGTTTGAAGACCTTCTCGGAGCTTTTAAAGATGTGAAATAGATTGGATTGTGTTCCATTTATATTTACTGCCGATGATAAGTGAGAATTTTCATAGGTTATAATTAATATTGAACCTGCTATAATTTTTAATTGTCTGTAATTATGGATATCGGATCGGATTCGTATCATTTATTAAAACACTTTAGGATCTTGTTTGTGCGTGTAGATGTAGATATAAAACATTGTTTTAATTGTAATGTTCATGTATGCACTTTCGTAACATAAAAATGTAAACGGTGGTTAGTTTTTAAAAACTGAAAAAAAATATAAATAATCTTTTGTGAATAAAATTTACTGTTACTCAGGTATACATGTATATATTTTGATTAGTATTCGTACATAATGGTGGTAAAATCTATTTCTGACTAAATTTAGTAGAGACTATGTATATTAGTAATGCCTCATAATATACCGCAGATAGGACGTAGTCTGTGACAATCATGCTACGATAAATATAGTTTCAAGTTAATAAGCTATTACATCATGAAAGATGAGACATGTTTGATGGCCATGACGTCTGTTCCATTGTGAGAGTACATAGTCACGATTGTTTACAAGAAGTACCTAGTGTTTAGGGTTTGTGCACACAGGACGAAATAATGGCGGCATTGCGTTCGATAAGACTACAAACGCACACTGTGATATGGGTGGCAGTAAAAAAGAGGTAGGTATCACCAAAAAGTTACCATGAGTAACCTCCTCTCATATCGTAATGTATTATACCGACCAGCTCTAAAATTAGGTTGCAATTGTAATTAAAATGTGCTATAAATAATGTACGCTATAAATACTGACCGGTAACTCAAAAATATGCTAATAGAATGAAAGCCATATCAAAGAATTCGTGTCCGTCCCTTAACTCAATACATTACTTACGATTATATTCACGATGATATTTTTTATTATTACGAGACACCTACTATGCGTATTTGTATCGATGCAAAAAAACTGTCTTTTTGTTTATTTTTCGCCGCATGACAAACGCTCATTATGTCATTATATTATATGCGTAGGAATAGTCACTGTGTGCATGAGACCTTACTCATTATAAAAAGTAAAAATGCATTTAAATGCTTTTTAGTTTTTTGCTGTGATTTAAAAAGTCAAAGCATGCAATATCTGAATTCTAAATGTCTCCATGAGAACTCTAATAGAAATATTTCAGGAAATGTCCTTGGAATATTCGAAAGATTGTACGATTCGAAAGATACAATAATGTTTTACCTACAAGGAAATAGAGTGTAAAATAAACCCAATTATTATTTTATCCAAACAATCCTAATTAATATTGTAAATGCGAATGAGTGTTTGTTTGTTTGATATACTTCCAGGCAGCTAGGGCCGATCCTACATAATCAATTGTCATTGAATTTTTGATAATATTGGACTTGTTCTATGTTCAATCCAACCAAAAATGACTTAATAAAATCTTTCACCCAAACAAATTAATTAGGTACCAGTGTATAAACAGGTAGGATATATCTTAAGGATGTGAAGGAAAAATTGTATGAAAGGCCAACACCTTGGATGACATCAGACAGCACGGCATTGTCGCTCTGTCATCGCCGTTACAAACAATGCTATACCTTTTGAGAGAGGCCACTGCCACACTATCAAAGAACTATAGCCTTTGTATGGCAGCTGTAATAAAAATTAATTGACCACTGTGTTTGTGCTCGTGTCAATGAAAGCACCAGGTTGTTTAAAAACAAACAAGTAACATTGTTTATTTATCATCAAGTTACTAGTTAGTGCTGTAATATAACTTATAATTCAAGTGCATAGCCCTGTGGCTTGTGTGGATCTGAAGAGTAATCTACAGTCTACATCGTTTTAACGACACATACGCATTTTGGCGGAACGGTCACCATACGGGTATAACACGCGAAGAGTTCGGGTTCGATCCCCGGCCAGCCCTAAAACTAGATTATTAATTTAGACTTCTGTTCTGGTTCTGAACGTTTGTTATTGTGTGTGTTTATGGCACCTATGACACAGGGAATCCTAGTTTGGAGCTGAGATTGTAGAAAGTAGCTTCCTTTTAATGAGTGAGGCCACTTCCAGTGTAGAGGATGTTTAAAACCTATGGTCCATTGTCACAATTTATTAATGCTACAGGCTTAAATAGTAATACACCATATGGTGCAAAATTTGCCATAATATTCTGATATGCTGAGTGTTCCAGGTTTGATTGTTCCAAATATTTAAATGGTAATTTTGTAGGAAATATTATTTATTAATTAAATGTCCTTGTTAAATGAGTATGAAATATTCAAGTGCTGATATAATGTTTTAGTTTTAATGAGACTTGAAAATGTGATAAAGCATAAATCTATATACATACACCAAAATAACATATTTTACAATTTTTGTCTGTCTGTCTGTCTGTCTGTTTGTTCTGGCTAATGTCTGAAATGGTTGGACCCATTTTGACAGGACTTTTATTGGCAGGTAGCTGATGTAATAAGGAGTAACTCAGGCTACTTATATTTTATATTATGTATGTTGTTTGATTTCTTTTTAACCGAAACCGTGAAATTGCGGGACACAGCTAGTTAATAATAAATATGTTCAATTTTGTTTCTATTCTATTCCGTCATAATATAATTTTCTGTTTACAATATCAACTCAATTGAAGTTCAAGGTTTCATATATAATATGAAATAGGAGCCATATAGTTTAGACATTTAATTGTTGGCTCTACCATTTTATCAGGGAGTGTAGCTAGTATCAAAATCTCAACAAATTTTAATAAACAGCGCATTCGCTGTTCATATAAACTTTATTATGAGACAAATCATTATACATGCTAAATGAATATATAACAGAAGGGTAATAAGTAATAATGTTTATATAGAAGTTTAGTGTTATGTGTGTCTTGCATTAGCATCTGTGATTCAGGCAATGAAGTCATACATGCATTCGTAAAGCAAACTGGTAATGTGTTTCATGTTTGTTTCTGTACATTATATGTTATTTTAGTACATAGCTTGCTCAAGGTGGACAAATATGTCAATTGTTAGTTTGTTAATATGTTTGTATATTTATCATTGCACATGTCAGTTAGATAATCTTAGAATCCTCTGTGGTTCATGTTCATCCTGGAGGCCCCGTGCCTATTTCTGTGTGATAAGGGCAATATTAACTGTTATTGTTTATTATGGCAATATAAGCTGTTACAGTTTGTAGAAAGTGGTAATGGAGAGATACTTATTTGCGTTTAACCCTTAGTCAGGGGTAGCAACATATATTTGTCAACTGCAGATAGGAGTCTAATCCTATCTGGAGTTGACTATAGATGTTCATAGGCAGTAGTAGCCACTTATCATCAGATGTACACTTGTTTTGCATCTCAATATTAAATAATATTTTTTTTACACCAAGCCAATTTGTTTTTCAATTAACTTTAACCAAATGTCGAACACTTAAGTTGAGATCAAAACATGTTAATAGGTGTATTTTACATGTTAATGAACAACAAATACTCTGCTTTGATAACCATGTAACTATAATATTGATATCATTGTACTAATGATCTCAGTGGCATTTTAATTATTTTTGTAATAACTATTATAATGACCACTCCATAGAGACCACAACACTATATAAATGATAAGTACCTAAATGGAATATTTATATCATAGGAATAAGGATAATATGTAATATGTTACTCCAATTACTATGAAACTCTCTTCTATATTGGAAAAAAATAATTACATTACTACACTATATTACTGCACTCTTGTATGTACACTCCATGTAACACAATATCCAGTATACATACTTAAACAATACATCAATTGATAAATTTAAAGGCAATAAATATTTATAATTTTAATGAAAAATCATTCTAAGGATCCAAAATTAATAATAATTGTGGAGCATGCATTATTTTGTTAACATATTTTCATTATCTACATGTTTACTTGTACTAGTCAATGCATATATAATGCATTTACAAAAGAATTCAATAAATGTTCTTTCATTTATTTTAACTTAAATAAATTAAAAAAATTAAACATATAACATGAACTGATGTATGTTTATCTTTATACCCGTTTTTTCTCCACTGCATTGAAAACTGTCAACGATAGTAAAAAAATTAAGGTAAATTTTTATTTCCAGATATAATTTTAAATGAAAAATATGATTGGTTGTTATTTTATTTTATGCAAATGATATTAGTAAGAATCATACATACGTAGAACCTTAATGATAAATGTATGAACGAAAGATATAATAAGTACATAAACCTATCAATACAAAAGTATTCATACGATCATTCATTGTCTTATTTACTCAAGTGTAACTTACAAGGTTAACGTTATAATTACAAGTCAACCACAATAACCGACTGTTTACGGTTTGAATTTTAATACGGGACTGTGCGGCTCGAAAATAACTTATGACACCGATGCCGGGCCTAAAGTTCACCAAAGTTTTGTTAAAGTTTATATAACTTAAAACTATGGTTGTAAAGGCTTATTAAAACAAACAATCCTTCGAAGTTTATTTTAAATATATTCTAATGCCTTTAATGTAAGAAATATTGGTAAAACGTGTAAAATCCTACCTTAGATGCAAATTTTCGATGAACGTATCTGTTGTCAAATTGTCCAGTAGAACAAAGTCGGGCACACCGACTTCAGGTTGAGTCGTCATTGTTGACGAGCCACTTTGAAATCGCACTGAATAAATAAGAACAACTGTTCACAAAGTCGACAGTAGTTAACACGTTAATGTAGTTATTGTCAACAAACCGTTAAATCAAGATAAGGCTGAACACATCCACCCCCCACAAACATTTCATTTAAACTGACAGTTTTTTAAATTCCATTACCTGGTAACTCTAAAATGCAATCAGGATTGCCATTATGAAATAATTATTTCACTCTTTAAAATTACATTTTGTATTAGAAAAATTAACTTTCTTTTTCTATACTTTAAATAATTAATTTAATTAGATTTTTTTCAGTAAACAATATAATTAATCGTTATCTGTCATTGAGAACTGCTGCGTTACATTGTATATTCTGTTCGTCGCCATTTTCCTTGTTGTAGGCGCCTCAAATGTCATAATAATTTCAATTTTCCGAAAATTACATTTTCTTTCCTTTTTGCGTTATTTTTAATGTTTAATTAGGGCTATTATATATATTTGTGTGCGATTATGTATTATTTGCATCGAATATAATCGCTTGTGTTGCTGGTTTCCCCCGATCGACAGACCAAGGATGTTTGATTGATGTTCTACAATGAATAGCGAAGTTCGTCTTCATAAAAGGTAGCGAGTAACTTCGACGCCCACGAGTGTTGTCAAGGGCTCCTCGGTGCGGGAGGAGTTTTTGGTGTTATTGCGCGTCGGGGCGGGGGTATGCGAGCGGCGCGGTGAGGTGCTGCGGGCAAGTGCGTCGTATGGGACAATGAGTGAGTCTCCGGGAGTGGAGTGGCTGCCGGCGTACAGCCCGGGCCCGCCGCGCCACAGCCCGCTCGGGCCCATCCCGCGGTTCCTGTTCGAGGATGTGCAGCCGCCGTCGCTCCAACAGGAAAACAACAACAAGGAAGACCAGAAGGAGAATCCTAATAAAATCAAACATGCGAAGCCAGCCTACAGGTAAGAATTTTCCTTGTGTAGCGACTAACCTTGAGTTTATTTATTAGTGATTCATTGTTGTAGGCCACTTCACAGCCAATAAATCATCATCTCAATATATTGTAGAATCTTCTAATACCTACATGTTGTAAATGTGACTTACAAAATGTCTTAAGCAATATTTCTGGGAATTAGTTTCTCAAGTAAAAAGATAGTCTAGCCAAAACTTTTGTAATACATAGACAGTTGTTTCATTTTTTGAAATTATTGAAACATTATTGCTTACAACTGCTCGTTTTTTTAATGAAATAGTAACAATTTGTTTGAAATTTAGCAATTCACTTTTCACCTTGATCACCTTTGGTGATATAGCCATAACTCTTTCCATTCTTAAATAAAAATATTTATGACAGCAACAATATTTTATTATGTGCTTATGGGTGCAAACACCTATAGTTACAATTGTCAAACGGGTGTAACAGCCAATGATCACCTTCATTGGTTTCAGGCGGTACAGGAATACTATGTGATTTTTTTTCGTTCTGGCAGACCTCATGTAAGCCTTTGTGATGTTTCAACGACACTGTTTTGCATTGCTACAAAACAGATATCACATTGGTTCCTTTCCTAAGCATTATGAGTACCATTAACAATAAACATATCGTATAGCCACTTTTCATAACATGTGATGGATATGAAATAATAACATCTTACAATTCTATGAAAAACTATTTTACATAATTATGTAACAATATGATTTCAAGCCAATGAAATTATATTTTTCAATTTTGTTGTCATAATCTACTTGTAGCACTTTACTAAAACTGCTAGTAATCATTCTAATACAGTAGATAAAAAAGATATGCATAGAAAAGTAGTTTTTCCTGTCTAGGATTTGGGCAATTAATAATAAGTAATTAGTCTAATTACTAAATAATCTTGTCAATTAACGATAGTCAAACAATTATCTATTTATGTATGTACATACTTTTGATAAACAGCATAATTTATTGTATAATTTATTGAGAAAAACAGTAATTTTATAATAAAAAATTGAAGGAGTAAATTAGTATGCAATCCAACCAATGGTAAGTGGTCACTGCTGCTCATGGTCTTCTGTAACCAGCTTCATATAGAACAGTGGTTCTGCCTGAAGTGGATCACAGATGCATTGCAATTCTAAGGAGTAAGATGGTCGCTTCATATGTAACTCATTTGGCATCCACAACTTTCCAATGCAATGGAGAACTGTTACACATTGGCAACAGGTGAGGTAGTGCTTCATTCCCGGTTGGACCATACGGAAAGCTAGTGAAATAGGGCTATTATTTTAATAATTTGTACGACACATTCCATACATCCTTTATATGCAAATTCACTCTGAAGTGGAAATAAAAAGGGTTTTTTTATTGAACTCTAGCAAATTGACCTCCATAACGTAAAGTTTAAGGGTACTACTACAGAGTATTGTCATTTTAAGGAAGTTAGGTATGCGATGTTAGGTATAAGATTATGCACAAAAATAGGATCAAAATAGGACATTCACTTAGGAGTATTTTATTTTTGCCTGAAATCGGTACTTAGAAATAAAAACACAAAAACTTGAATATCTCAAAAACAAATCACTATCGGCTAGGGTACTTAATGACAAAACCTATTGCAAATGAGCTCTACTTTTACCCCTCCAAGGGAATGTATCGAATTATCAGTAACCCTGTATAACATAACACTTAGAAGTACCAAAGCATCTATGGTCAGTTTCAGACAGGGCTCATAACATACTACCTGAGGTAGATGGTATTTGTGATCTACTCTCTTGCCATAAACATAGAAACGGGTTAACATAACTTATACACTAACTTGATGTCAAAAAACCTCTATGTTAAGATGTTGGCACTCAGCCAAGACCCTGGTAGTGACTCAATTAACACCCATATATAAGGTAGGTAGGTACCCATATATAAGAAGGAAAACATTGAGTGGCAATGAACTAATTGAATGAGTTTTACACCATTACCTTAATAATATTACTTGAAGTCACAGTAAATAAAACTATTTTTGTATATACTATTGGAGTACTTAAGTAGCGAACAAGCATGCAGTCCATCTGATGGTAAGTAGCTACTGTCACCGATGGACATTTGTAATAAACCTCAGATAACATTAGAATCCTAGCTGAGATCTGCCACAGATGCATGCACCCCTGAGGGCTAAGGTGGAATACTTTAATTAAGTATGTCTCCCTTAAAACACCCATTATACTGGAATACAGCAGCACTTAACGTTGCTGTTAGTAGGAAGAAATAGGTATGGCGCTTATGCCACCAAATTCAAATCACAAATGGTTCTACCACCTGGAAGATGTGATGCATGTAGCAGATGTGTCAAATAGGCAAGATAGTCCATTTGATGTTATTACTACAGATTACAGATATCTGCAAATATGAAAAAGATGGGAATCTAGCTCTTAGTAATAATTTTCAAATCAGAGCATAGTACAACAAGAATTCAAAACACTTATTGGTATATGCTAAGATATTCTTTTAGAGTAAACACATTGTCTATTTATACATTAATTCATGTAGTGAGTCTCAAGCAGCAACTTTTTTATCTGCAATTTGATGAGAGTTCCATTAACCAAAGTTAAGTTATTACAGTGAGTATTTTATTAAGCAGACCTCATTACAAGATAAAATTTTCTTTCGAACTTAAATGATCCGAAATTTAACGTGCTAACATCATTTTGCAGCTATGCTAGTATGATCAGGCTGGCCATCAACAGCTCGCCCAACGGCAAGATGACACTCAACGAGATATACAACTACATTTGCAATGCCTTCCCTTACTACAAGGAAGCTGGCAAAGGCTGGATGGTAAGTAGACTGGAATGTAAATTCATTTAATCACTCTTTATCAATACAATGAATGCTTTTTCAGGTTTCAGTTAAGAATTTTTATTCTCCAAAAAATATACATTTATTATAATAAAGGTGATACCTGATGGTAAGTGGCTACTGCCGCCCATTGACAACAGTAATCAACCCCAGATAGGATTAGATATTCCTACCTGAGGACTAAGCTGGAATTCCTCAAAAACCTTCAAACCAGAATATAGCAGTGCTTAACATTGTTGTTATGAGGCAGAAATAGGTGTGGCGGTGATGCCGCCGGAGTCGAGCCACAAAGGGTTCTACCACCTCCAACAACTTTTAATATAATAGAATATTAAAATAACAGTTTTCTTATTTTAAACTCATTGGGACCTGGTATAGATATTTATACATCATAAATACAATTTCAGAACTCAATAAGACACAACTTGTCACTGAACAAGTGCTTCATGAAGGTGGCTCGCAGCAAGGACGACCCCGGCAAGGGCTCCTACTGGGCCATGGACACCAGCTACAAGATGGCCGAGGTCACGCCTCGCCGCAGAAGGAGCTTGCGGGTGTGTGCCCATATATTCTCTAGTACTTGTTTCTACTACTAAGTAATAGTAGAAGTGGCCTCCAAAATTTGGTTTACACCAAACTAGAGTGTATAATTTTCTAGTTACAAGCTTGTAGCCAAATACTACACCTTCACTACTTTTGTATATAAATCATTGAAATATTTGTTGCATTTTTTGCTATTTGTAACCTAACAAGATTCCGGGTGGAGGTTGAGTGGGGAGAGAATTACTCTGACTTATCTTTCTCTTAACTCTTGGAATCCTATGTCAGTGGTTTCGACATAATCAAGCTCATTAGAATAAACTTTGCTGACATGCTGTACTGACTGTGGGAAATAGTTGTATTCCTTTATGTTCCTGTCTTTTTTTTCCCGTGAATTTCAACCGAGTAGTAATGTAATGTAGACTAGAAAATTCCAAACGAATAATATCAACTTTGATGAGACCAACGCCCAGCTAATGTAATTTATTTTTTCTAGATGGCCCCCTACAGTCCAGAGTGTAGTTCGAACAGCAGCGGCGAGGCGGGCGCGGGCCCGCTGGGTGCGGAGGCGGCGCCCACTCCGCCGGCCACGCCCACCACACCGACAGCGCCTACCACGCCCACGACCCCATCTGCACCGGACACGCCCACGTCGCCAACACTCACCACGGTCATAAAAGAAGAGCCAGTTGTCAAGGAGGAGTCAGGTTTGTATTGAGTATCGAATTCCTCCTAAAGGACTTTATTACAATAGTAATAATACTACTTTTATAATAATACTTTTTAGTAGTGCTTTCCAATTAAAAGAGGGACTGCTGATTTAAAGGGATGAAACATTACAGATTCAAGACACATGGACGATGCGCTGACGGCACTCATGAACGAAGAATTGATCACAGACGTGGACATTAGCAGAGGTGAGTCAATTATACAGGGTGAATTTTTAAAACGGGCCTTCAGGGCCAAATCCGAAACTATAAGGATTAGCGAAAAATGCTGAAAGGAGTTACGAGGCCGATTTTGATAAAAACTAAAACTGCATCATTACTTTTTTAAAATAACTTTTTCCCTAGCCGGGAATCGAACGAGTCCATTTTGAAAAAAAATACACCTCTATATTATTCCACTATCTGATAGTGTTGCTTATAAGGATCAAAATCTGGAAAGTAATGATAAATGACAAACTAAAGGAAAAGCCTCAATTTTAAGAAAATACATATTTTTTCATATTAATTTGGCAGTTAAGTTCCCGCCATTCATCAATTTAAATATTTCGTGTATTAACATTTTTTTGGCTCAATGTTTCTAATCATTCGAAATGGACGTTTTGTTTCTCAATAATTTATATTTTTATGTCCGACTTAGGTATGGGCGGAGTTTCGTTTAATACATATGTAAAGTTGACAATTTGCGAGAATTACTTTTTAGAGTCAAATCCGAGTGATTACTAAAAAAAGAGATATAGAAAATCATATTTAACGTTGAAACAAAGTTGTAAACAACAAACAATAAGAATTTACTATTTAATCAGTTATCTATTTTCATTAAAAAATAAATCCTAAAAACGGCGGTAACTTATTTGCCAAACTATTACTTTCTCATACTAAGCCGTATGTCATAGTCATAACATCGAATAATTAGTTGATTAACCAACAAATTCTTCAATGGTATGACTTATGTATGTTCTAAAGAATTATACATAAATCATTTGTTATGTATAATCCTTAAGGATTGGTATGCCAATGTATGGAAAAATACGTATTTTCTTCAAAATTTTCCTTTTCCTTTAATTTTTCACATAACATTACTTCCCAGAATTTGATCCTTATAAGCGACACTATCAGACAGTGGAATAATATAGAGGTGTAATTTTTTTTCAAAATGAACTCGTTCGATTCCCGGCTAAGGAAAAAAATATTTTAAAAAACTAATGATGCAGTTTTAGTTTTTATCAAAATCGGCCTCGTAACTCCTTTCAGCATTTTTCGCTAATCCTTATAGTTTCGGATTTGGCCCTGAAGGCCCGTTTTAAAAATTCACCCTGTATATTGTTATGATACTCATTAATGGGTTACACAGATTTAAGCAAAATGCAAATCCCACTAGGACTACTCATTTTAATAATAACATGTACAGTGAGCCTGAGGAATAGTGGGAAAACTTTATAATACTAGATTTTTCTTAGTGTTTTGTTGTATACTTTAAGTGCTGACATAATAAACGTTGCTGCAATGTAACACGTCGCAGCATAGGCAGATAATTTCTCAACCAAACGCCGCACGGCGCAATGTTTACGTTGCTATGGGCGGCCGATTTTAACGGTACGGTAATGATGTGATCGTTGCAGAGCGCTGGTGGTGGTCGGGCGCGCGGCGGCACGTGTGCGTGGTGCGGCACAGCGCGCTCACCGACGACTACGGCAACTTCGTGGAGCTGCGCGCCGGCGACTGCGACTGCCCCGTCGACGACTCCGCCCCCGTCGGCCCCGCGCCGCTGACCCCGCCCACGCCCGCGCCCGGCCCCGCCCCCGCGCCGCACGTGGCGCCCTGGCACGCCGGCGTCTTATAACACCCGACGCCGCGGACCCGAGACTCCGTCGCCGTTTCAGCCGCGTCGCTACGTGGGCGTCAGTTGGGTGAATTGATTCTTGTATCGTCGTCTGAGAGTGCCGATTTGAAGCTCCGGTTATGTAAGTATCAACTTATTAAGTGGATTAATGTAGAATATATAAAATTATGCTACGGAAAAGCAAATAAATATCTTGTTCGTTTTTCATACAGGTCTTATTATATCTTATTTTTTATTTCAATTGCCAAACAGTGCAAACTTCATTTCATTGTATTTGCTCTATGTGCGAGTAAAAACAAACTTTAAACGCTCTCGGACGACATACAACTGTTGTATTTTCATATACAAAATTATGCAAGCAGTTGAACATTTCTTTTTACAGAATTGTATATAAAACTTGCCAGTAACACACCTATGTTTTTACAAATCGAGTTAACTCAAATAACTATAACGTTTATAAAAATATAAAAATTCTTGATACATTTATATAAACGATCATAAATTGACTTTATTTGCTAAAAGCTGAGTGGTCTTTATGTATTACTATATATTATTGTTGTCACTTTAATTTGATATTCTGTCGAATATTTTACAAATATCTGCCAGAATATATTATTATTAAATTAATACCTTAACTTAGAGAATATTTCAAATATGATGCCATCGATTCTTTATTATCAAGTCGCCCTTCTAAAGTTCCATTCACTCATTTATTCCTTTTGTCTATTAATTAAATGTCATTCGTTTGTTAATAATTTGTTAAATATAACTTATATCCGGTTATTAAATATAAACAAAAATCATGTGCATATATTTCAAATAAAATATTCTCTGAGCTAAGTGAGATAGATATGTAAAGTAAAGCCAGTAGTAGTCTAAGATCCTACTGCACGATTAGTATGTCCAACTGAGTTTCAATCAATATACAATATACGGGCCGTGTGGAGTTGTTTATCGAAATGTAGTTACTTATTTAAAAAAAAACTTAATATAGCTTATATTTTAACAAATGAACTCGAAAAAAGGACTCATTTTGATCTACAATTGCTACACATACTCTATAAACATTACATATAAAAAATGTGTTTTGATCGAAAACGCAGATGGATGTATAAATGATGTAGACGGATCTCGTACTATAGGTATTATAAAGGCGTAGTATTAGATATGGATATGTATGTAAACATAGTTATTTTACGAGATAAGACATTGTATACAAGCAAATTTACACGCCTGAGTGTAATGTGTCGGATTTTCTGATACCCACAATGAATTATTATATTTTTTTTTGTGTTAAATACATTTCGCATAAGTATATGTCAGAAAGGTTATAATAATATTAATAACCATCTTATTTTATACCTTTATAAATAAAGACTTTATTAACGACTATTTATATTCTCAGGAATATAGATTATCGTTAAAATAAGGTATTGTAACGAAAATATATCATATACATTCGTCACGCACGTGTGTTCAGCTATGTCAATAGCATATAATATATATTATGTAACTTAAGGTTAAAACATTTATACTAATACGGTTTTTTTAAAGAAAAATACACACGCGAAAAAAAAACAAAAATATTCAATGAAAAAAATTATTAACATATCTGCCAAGTAAACAATTTTTATAGTTAATAGATGTAGTTACCTCGGAATAGGTGTAATATAGATATTAATGTTTGTTATGTACTGTAATAAATAAATGGACCATAGAGCATAGAGCAAACGCATCGTAGAGTGGTTTGTCTATGGCCAAGGTGACAGCGCAACGATCTTGCTTTCGCTTTTATCGTGCGACGTATTTTAGCTCCTAAGGTTCCTTTACTTTTACAGATATTTAACGTGTCAGACACGTGCCGTGGTCAACAAAATATTTTTTAAGGCACGTGTCTGACATGCTCCATGTCTGTAGATATAAACGTACTTTAATGGGATTCGTAAAAGATTTAAGTTTATATAAAGAGAGACAAGCAATCACGCTTCAACAAATTTCGAAAAGGCACTTATAGATTGTGTGTGTTTAAAATAAATTATTTTGTCACATACCTACGGGTGTAGGTGTAGTGAAAAAACTTAAGTGCCGATTTCTTCTTCATAAAGCAGAGTCGTGGACGATTCAGCAGATGGAACAGTAACGAGTTAATGATAAATATTAATGAATACGAAACTGTATCTTACTAAAATAAACGAATATCTAGGTTATATTTCGAAACTTGTTATGTCGTGATTGATACAACGTTCAAACTCGGGACGTGCGAGGCCCGAGCGAGTATCGCCGTCACGCGGCGGCCGCGTGCAGATCTCAGAATGACCAGTATATATCGTACTAAAAATATTATTAAGTGTGCTAATCTTTATAATTTTATCGTTTACACTAATAAGCCTTCATTTTAACGTATTTAGTTGGTAATATATGTATATGAATATATGAATTAGTTGTACGAATTTATAGTTTAATGTAACACAGTAAATGGATGTATAAGAATCGCACTTATATACGTAAATATGCTTTTAGATGATAAAGTTTCGGCCTACAATCGGAACCTCTCGGTCGCACTTGCCTAAAGTATGATGTTAGCGTATTATTTTTAGGACACCTGCTGTTTTAGCTTTGACTTGAGAGCTATTGCAGAGCTACAAGAAATGGGATAGTTTTGGAAAAATAAGGAACCGTGAACCAATTTATATCGTTGCATCGGACGCAAACCTCAGTTGTGCATTTACATATACTTGCTTTGAATACAGAATAAATTGTTCCAAATGCCCACCAATACTTGTAACTCTATAATCGCTACACTCTAAAATTACAGTCCATAATAAATAGGTATTTTGTGTCATCTGTGCCATAAACTTAGGGATGGCGTGACGTTATCGACCTAGACTTACCAGACCCATATCTTATTGAAATGTGTTCAGGAATTTTAGAAATTATACCTTCGTAATTATTGTTAGGCGTGTGTATATATTAAGGGGTATGTCGTACTGAGTGTATCTCATGTTTTCGACCGACGATTTTACCGATATGTGTCGCTGGCGACGGCGTTTTGGTATACAATGTTGTAACCGTTTACAGCGCCATCTAGCGTTTGAACTGCTATACATATTGATTGTGGGTAGTTAGCACTGTTAATATTGTGGGATTTTTTATGCAAATATTGAAACGGAATTTGGATAAGTAATTAGAAATTAGTGTTTCTTTATTATTAATCGATTACATAACGTCATTGTTTGTTTTTTGTTACGCTGTATTAATTCATAGTGTGCTGTTATAGAGTCGCTGATTTGTAGCGTCGAATATAATGTATCCTTTTATCTTGAAGTAGGCGAGATGTTTATGGTGGGAAGACAATGCGGCCAATATTCATTCGAAATATATGTTGTCAAGATAATTGGTTTTCGAAATTTAACATTCCTGACATACAAATCGACGAGATGTAATACATAATAACGATTAATCATAATATTTTACTGTAATTATAACAGAGTTCAGTATTTACTCTTTAAGTATTTGTTTTATAGGGTTTTCTTAGAGATGATGATTTAATAAACTTGATATTTAGATTTCTCCGTTCGTTAACACGGTGCATAATATTATTTGCCATCAGAATTATAATTTTTGATATTCATTATTTTCTGTGATAAAATTATATTTCGGGAGGAAAATGTATCGAGTTAGCCTTATAAGGTGATGCCCAAATTGGTTGACAAGAGAATTTAAACGAATATCAGTTTTCTTCGACTTCGCTAAGACGAACTCTAAAGGTTAAAGTGGTGCAAATTTCTTACAATTAGTTCGTTCGAATTACTGAAAACTGGTTTGTTTTAGCAATTATGTCACCCCATTTGTGAACACCCTTATACAACAAATATTTTCGCGAAAACCAACTACCCAAATACTAGAATATTAGATCATATCCTTTTGAAATATGAAGTACGTATAGGAAATTTTATTTTTGCTATAGTACCTATAGAAAATATTTATGACTCCATAATTTTAAGATAAGTACATATTTTATAGATCTTTCGCGAAAATATTCGTTTCGGCTAGTTACGACTTACGATATAAAAGATGGCTATATATTATATTACAATTATATAAAAAACATTTATACATTTTGTTTTACAGCCAGTAGTAGCCAGTACGTATTATTAGAATAAAGCCGCATATAAATTTGTGAATATAATTTTCTATTTTTTATACAACTTTTGTTTACTTATTATTTTGGATGTGCATACTCATTTACCCCTGAGATGTTATTGAATTCATTAATATATTTTTTATTATTATTTTTTATACCATTTACGTTCATTATGTTAACTCACTCCGCCTATAGAAGATATTACCGCGGCGTTTCATACAAAATTAACTATTTTATTAATTGTAACCCTTACCGAGTTAGCCGTTTACTTTAATTAAGAGTAGAATGTTCTACCTCTAAACAAATCATAGTGGATGTACAATATAAACTTTTAACAAATATCGTTTGTTTTATTTCATCGTCTTTTTCCTCTCCATTAAACCCTTATTCGGAGAGTTCTATACTTAGCGACAGGAATAATAGGTTAATTTTGCTGGTAAATCAAACAAGCACAGAAATATCAACAACTTTAATGATTGAATATATACAGGAACAATAATAGATACAAGTGTTAACAATTGTTAGCGAACGTTGCGAGCGCCGCGCACGGGCACGAGTTCTGACGGGCTACCGTGTGTCACGATACAATTTACCAAAAGTTTTTTTGCAAACATCATGACGAATTTGTCTTAAGTAGACATTCCTGGGTATCTAGAAATCTCGATAAAAAATCTTTCACAAATCTGTTCAAAGTACGTCTACTCAAGTTATTATACGAGTCTATCCTTATACAATTCAATCTTCTAACAACATCGATGGAGGCGTATACTAAATAAAAGCCTTCCTCAAATTGCTTCTTTCAATTTTCGAAAAGCAGTTGTCTATTACATCCACTGAAGAAGCTAAAACGGCCTTGGTTACATATAGATAGCGGTGATAGTTGTTACAAATTGAATATAATCTTAATTAGAATACTTTATGTGTAAGCACCCGGTAGAATGAATAACCTTCAATAATTAGCACTCGATATTAATGTATGTATGTCAAAACCGGTATTACACTACGACAGCTACCATCCTTTGACTAAAAGCAATAAATGGTCTCACACCCCTGACGAGAACATAACACATTCGACAAAACATATATATAGTATGACAAATAATTACAAATATTACATATTGTATTACCTATATTCCTATACTATTCAATGTATGCGACGTCGCCAGCAGCAGGTTCGTTTCCTGTACTCTGTGATTATAGTATATGATCTAGTTACTATCGGAGGTGCATTATCGAATACATTTTACTTGGCTTGCTATCTTATATTTTGATACTATGTTATAATTTGTTATGACGATGCGACAAAACGAAGACCATTAAATCATAATCAACTTTATCGGATTATTATGCCAGTATATCGACAGAATTGTTCGTTGTGTGGTTACCATAGATTTAAATCATAAATGTGCACCACTCTACAGTTTTAAGTATAACTTCAACACTATTATTCAGTGCCAACACTAATCTGACTTATAGATAAATGTCCATCCACATGCTATAATTCCAATTCCATCTCCAATACGACGTACGATTTAAATCTATGCTAGATAATGCATATCGCGAAGCAAATCCTAATTTAATTAACGTCATCCAGGGCGTAGAGTTAACTCTACAACCCTCGCCTATCATCTATACGTATATCAGTACCTACAACACATTTCGTTGCTATTCCAAGATAAGCCAATGCAGCTACATAATTAAACACACTAAATTTCAAACCTAAGCTACCGTCACTACGCTGCGATAAATGTATTGACAGAAAATATACTTTGAACGGGAAACAAATACACAATTGAGAGCGACAAAAGATATCACACTTAGTAAACACATAAGTTGCTAAAATTATGCCTAAATGACAGTACATCGAGTCGTATCCGCTAAACGCAGGAAAGAAATCGACATAAAATTCGACAATTTTGTGAAATCCTCCATATAAATAAATATTTCTAAAACATTCGTAAATTTAGACATTCTAGCATTCTACTATGTACTATTAAATGTAACTAATCAGCTTTTTTGTTCTTTAATGAGTTCAAATGTGAAGCGCAATGTAATTTTTATTGTCTTATTAATTTAAGTTTTTTAGTGATAAAAATCGAAGCACACAGCTGTCGCTACTACGACTACGATGGTCTATCCACCATAGTATTCGAAGATGTTTATAATCACGATTGACTCGCCTGTGTGATTCAAGCTGAGTTATCATCATTCGATCATTATTATGTAAATACATTATATATTGAAGAAAATTGTAAATAATTGCAATAACTACTTGGATTAATATGCTATTTATGAGTCTAGGAACTCTAGGAAGTACTTGTGTATTCATTGCTATATTACTTGATAAAATTTGGCATAACAGTTAAGGGAGACTATAAAGATTTTATTATAGGAAAAATTGCATAAATATTGAGTGAAGAACACGCTTTACTCATACAGATCTTCGCTACAACAACGCAGCAAATAGAATAACCACGATTGCGTTATATGAAATGAAATTATGATATTCAAGGGAACATCGATTTGCAAGTATTACAATGATGCAAGTGTTATTTGGTATGGTCCAAACGCGACGGCTATTTATATAAAGTATATAGTATCCATCTAGCCTACAAGTAAAGGAAAATATGAAATACTAAAATAATAATTTAACGTTATATCAATATCGGCATCGCCGCCGCAAGCGCGAGAAGTATCGTTATATATTTTCACAGCCCTAGCAACACTAATTGGACATATTTTTTTCTTTTTTCACACTTATATACATGTTTTCAAGCGACCGCAGAATATATTTCGATTTCACAAGTTCGTTTGTTTTATCTTTGTGATAAAATGAATTACAACAAAATCCATATGATTAAAATACAACTTTACAAAGACGGTGCGTAAAAACGAAAAAAACATCGATGAATGTAGTCCCATACATATAATTATTACAAAACGTATTTTAGTATAACATTTGTTGAATAATAATGGGTAAAAAGTAATGACTATAATATATATCATGTACAAATCTAAATAGAAGTAAAAACTGAAACAAACGTTACAAAATACGAAAGAAAAGCATGACACACTAATGAAATAAATTAAAAATGTATTTATAAGGACAAAGGTCATCATGGGTGCGTCTATAAAGAAACCTGTGCTGTCGGATTCGACGGGAGAAGTGTAACCGTACATTATACTTAAAAATTTCTATATAAACGTACCTTGATTGGCATCGAATTCCTAGTTAACAATTTTAAATACGTTACTAAAGCATATATAACACCGTTCCATCGCTAACAAGCAAGCGTTTACATTACACAGACTGTTAGAACAATACCATTGCTAGAAAATATACCACGATTTAATAATTATCGATCCAATTTAACATCTAATTTCAATTCATTAATAGTGTATCGCTACTCGTTTACGATGGAGCGAGTGGATGTAACGCTATATATGTGTCTGTCCCAGCGATGTGGCAACGTAGGAGTTATCTATCTTCCTTTAATTACACTACAATAAATTATATGCTACTGCTATAACATTTCTTGAATTTTCTTGTAGAGATCTTTATTTCCTTCTGAAAACAGAGAACAAAAGTTATGAGGGGTTTTGTACACTTGAATAGATGAATGAAAGGAAATATGAAATGATGAAAGTGGTGCTTATTGATTCATGGTGCTTTACACTTTACAGTTAATAGTCACCAATGCAGTATAGGAATATCAACAGCAAATCGCATTAGGTGATCTGATTAGATCCAGTGTCATGCATTGCAGTACAGTTGTCAGTGAGATATAGTTCTGAACACTGAACACTGTAGTACAATATGCAACGTGACTACTATACATGCCAATATAATGTAGTATTTTATCTATCAATGCATTGTAGTGTCCATTGCTGTACAATGTAGCACAGTTGTCAGTGCAGTGTAATTTTCATTTCTGTACATTGTAGTACAGTTATCAATGCAATGTAATGTTCAGTGTTGTATATTTTAGCACAGTTATCAGTGCAGTGTAGTATTGAGTGCTGTACATTGTAGCATAGTTATCAGTGCAATGTAATGGTGAGTGTTATACATTGTAGCACAGTTATCAGTGCAATGCAATGTTCAGTATTATATATTGTAGTACAGTTATCAGTGCATTGTTATGTTCAGTACTATACATTGTAGCACAGTTAACAGTGCAATGTTTTGTTCAGTGCTGTACATTGTAGCATAGTTATCAGTGCAATGTAATGTTTCAGTGTTGTACATTGTAGCACAGTTATCAGTGCAGTGTAGTATTCAGAGATTTACAATGTAGTAGTAGTAGTAGTAATGTGTAGTTATCAGTGTAGTGTAGTATTGAGTGCTGTACAATGCAGCACAGTGATCAGTGTGTGGTGTTGCCGCGCGTTACCTCAGAGCGAGTCGCGGTGCCAGACCCAGGTGCGCTTGGTGTGGTCGAAGCGGTGCGCCAGCCACTGCGCCTGCAGCAGCTCCGCGCGGTCCTGGCTCAGGTACAGCGGCTTGCCGCGCCTGCAACGCACACACACACTACGCTCACACGCTGAACTCTATCATCATTATACATCGCTGATTCACATGTGTGGATCTGAATTATGGAATACTTCATACAACACAATATGTCTCCTGCAAAAAGTAGAAAGCCCGGTATAAATTTTCTCACTGAAATTTTACTGAAAAAATTTAAAATGTCAAGTATGGGATTGGAGCGATTGGCGCAAGTAATGGTATATCGAATTAAATATGTACCTGCAAGTAAGAAATCATTCCATTTGTAATACATAAATAAACTTTCACACTTATGTAAATTATTCCCATTCAGCAGTTACCCATTCAACTCGCGACAGTCCTAGACATTTTCTTTCCGTTACAATATTGTGGTATGTCTATAGAATACCATAATCTTTATTTGCTTTCATAATGTGCTGTAGACTTATTTCAAGTAACATGCCTCTCAATACAACACGAGCCTGCTTGTTCATAACAATAATCATAATCTTTATTTGCTAAATAAGGTACAATGAGTGTTAAGACAAAATATTATATTCTCTTATTTTGCCTTTAAGGCGTGCTGCTAATATACAGTTAGGTATGACAAAATTATTTTACTTTTTTACCTATTTATCTACTTATACATAAATGTCAAACATAATTTTATGTCAATATATGTTTTAAATTACATTTAAGATTGTCCAAGTCAGACCAATTACATGATTTATACACGTCATTTAACCTAAAATAATGTCATAATCTCCATTTATTTACGTTGGAAAAGATAAATATACTGTGTGACATACTTGAGGTCGCGGTCTTCCTCGTCGTAGTCGTCGAGGTAGAGGCTGCCCCACAGACAGGCGCGGCGGCCGCGGATCACGATGATGTACGTCGACGTCACCACCAGGAAGATGCCCGTGCCGCCGCCGCACTCCACCGCGTGCTAGCAACGACACACGCACGTTTTATACACCGATAGACTTACATGATTCTTATATGTTTATTGCATTTTATTTAATTTTCTACTTCTGACATTGTGTAGACAGAACCCTTTTTTAAAAAAATGTTTTTATATCTCATTTGTAGCGTTATAAAATACATTTATAACTACCAAAATAGACTTGATTTTAGATTTTAACGTAAAATTGTAAAAGTCATTATCGTTCAGTAATTAAGGATTTTAAATACAAATGGTGAATGTAGCGGATAATCTATTAGCTTTGCTTTAGAATAAGTAAAGGCGTACGGTCTAAGTTTTAAATTTAATAAAATATCAGGATATGCTTTTTAAATTTTGTATTATATAATTTATGTAAACAGATATTTAATCCTATTTACGCTTATATTACGTTACCAACAAACAGTATAACTCGATATAATTAAGGTGTATTGCTAAATTACAAAACAGATAAGTACTATTATATTTTATAACATAAAAAGGGGTATGTCGTGTTTTACAAACCTGCACGGCCTCAGCGACCTGGTGGTGCCGGCAGCAGGGCTGCTTGAGGCAGACGAGCGTGCCGCAGAGCAGGCACACGGAGGCCTCCTTGGGCACGGCGCCGCACTGCAGACACACGCGCTCGTGGTAGTGCGTGAACACGCGGTCGTAGTCGCGCGGCAGCGCCAGCAGCCACGGGCCCGCCCACGATGCGTGCAGCGAACGGACCACGCGACGAGTCTGACACACGATAATTATTATATTTTATTTACATAACTTTGGAAAGTAACAGAAATGCGAAATTTGTCAATAGTTTGATATTTAATGAGTTGTTAAGAGATTTTATAAATAATGGTGTAATTGTGATTTTATAAATAATGTGTTTACTTAAATAATTAAGTAGATCAATCAGTTAAGTAACAAAAAGTGGTAGGAATCAATTTGGAACCTATGTTCACAAGATAAACAGTAAAGTTTATATGATATATGTTTTAACATAAGCCATTTTTAACCAACTCTTTTTTACACTATTTTAAATGTGCTGCATTTAAATTAGCGACATTTCGACATATAAAATATCGTGTTTGGTAATAAATTGCAAGGTGATAGAGCTCTGAATGGTTTGACTCCGGAGCAACCACGGCCACGCCTATTTTTTCTAAATAAAACCGTGTTAAAATTACTGTGTTCCTTTTTGAAGAGTGTGTGAAAAAATGTAAGGGATACGCATCTGGTCAGGTATAGGTTCCTGGAGATATCGTGAGGGGTTACCATACCATGTCCACGGCCGACAGTAGCATAGCAACATTATTCGGCATTGAGTACTAACCGCTAGTTGTCCACCGTTGACGGACGCCGCGAGCTGTCTCGCCCAGGCGCGCGCGGCGGGCGCGGCGCCGGGCGGCAGCGCGGAGGCGGCGGTGAGCGCGTCGCTGCCGCCCGGCGCCAGCTCCAGGTACCGCAGCAGCGCGCTGAACTCCAGCTGCGGCGCCTCCACCTCGGGCAGCTCCGCGCCGTACACGTGCCGCCGCACCAGCGCCGCGATGCGCAGGTAACCCAGCGCCAACTCTTGCACCTGAACATTGCAATAAGTATATCGTTCATAGTACTCTTACGCTCATTGTTTCATATATCAATAAGCCAATTTTTATCTTCCAAAGGTCCTCAAATTTCGATCTTTGGTAAGCAAAGTACTCAACTCCAAGGCTAAATAATTGTTAAAACGATCATAGTCAACAAAAGAGACACGCTATTGCTGCGAAAATTTATGATCAGATTAATACAATTATTTAATAATAAAATTCTACAAGATTTAGAATTAACTGCTTTATAGTAATACTTACATAGTTAAAACTATTAAAATGCTTATCAATATATTCATATGTCTTAATACAAGAACAGTTTTGTTAACTTTTCTAAATACACAGAACACATACACAGTCTTTATTCGAACACAAATATTACAATAAACAAACCTGAGCTTCAATCTTCGCAATATCCGTGATCCGCTCGCTGGAGTCGGAGAGTCCGTCGTCGTCGAGCAGGTGCGAGCCGGCGAGCGACGTCATGAGCAGCTTGGCGGCGTCGAGCAGGCCGCCCGCGTCGTCGTCGGCCGCCGCGTCGCCGCTCGCGCCCGCCTCCAGCACGGCGCTGAACACGCCGTTCGCGCACAGCTGGTTCACTATCTGGTAGTACGTGAGCGCGTACAGCGCTTTCACTATGCACGTGAAGTATTCTGTTGGCGTAATCAATTTAAGATTTATAACTTGACGTTAATAAAAAAAATTAATGCTGTATTTTAAAATATACATTTTTATGTTAATCAAGTTAATAATATAAGATGTTTTATTCGTAATTTTAATACTTTTTTTAACTCATTAACTTGTAGTAAACAAAAAGACTTTTGTGAATAAAAAAAATAAAGATAATTAAATTTAGTAAAATGACTTTTGTGAAAAAAGAAAAATAAAGATAATTAAATTTAGCAAAATAAATAATTAACCGTTAAAAATAATTATCTTTAAACTTGGCAGACGGGCTATATTCGGTTATAAGGTATACGGTAAGGGCTTATTTCTTATCATGTTTGTTTATGTCCGCATGCACTTCAGGTCGTCATGCGTGCAATTTGTACTTGAGGTACCTTTACTGTCCTGTAAAACACACGTAAGCAGACCAAGAAGACATGCAGCGGTTTAATAAACAAAAAGAAACTTGCGTATATCGAGGTGCGGGGGGTGCGCGGGCGCGAGCAGCAGGAAGTGCATGAGCAGCGCGGCGGGGTCGCGCAGCAGCAGCGGCACGGGCCGCGCGCGCCCGCCCGCCGCCGCCAGCGCCGCCGAGCCGCCCTCCGTCCCGCCCGCCGCCGCCGCCGCCGCCGCGCCCGGCACCAGCGCGCGCCACGTGGCCGCCACGCCCAGCTGCGCGCCCGCCGCCGCCAGCGCGCGACCGTGCGCGCCCGCCACCGCCAACAGGGGCACTGACACATATACAATACAATGTAAGTACTTGCATATATTACATACTAGTATATATTTTCAGCAGAAATGATACTATTTACATAAAAAAAATACATTTTTTAAATTACAATAGCTATATATTTACAATAGCTTTTCATAATTAAAAAGGTTACTAAAATGAAGATTTGGTTTAGGTCCATTGTTAAAAATGATGTATAACTGAAAAGAACTACTGACATTGAACTTGAAAATATATTGGAAATCATAACTTTCCAGTGATTTTAATACATCCATAAAATTATACAACAAAAGTATAGAAGTATTAATTTAATAACCAAGAACTCGGAGAGTTATATATTGTTAATGTATTTACCGATACAGTCGTCGCGCGGCTTGTACCGCGGCGGCGGGCAGGACAGCAGGCGGCCGCCGCGCTGCACCAGCTCGCACTCGAGGTTGGTGCGCGCCAGCGACGCCACGAACGTGAAGATGGCCGCCGGCGACGAGCCGTAGCGCTGCTTCAGCTTGCTGCCCGCCGTGCCCGTCATGTCCTCCATCGCCTTGCCCATCGCCTCAGATAGCCGACTAGGTGTCTACATTGAACAAAATAAGGAGATTTAAATACATATTAATTACATGTTTCCCCCAGATTACTCTCGCATCTTGTACGTTATTATTTTGGTTTAGTACACTTGGTACAGATAAACACGTGCCAATTCAATTCTTACAGGGATTGACGTATCTGTATTCGTTTTTATAAATAATTATTATCATAATAATAACAATTTATTAATTTGTCAGTAAGGATTACAATATTGGATGTTTACATTTTGGGAACAACGCTTACTGTTATATCTTATCTCATATCGAATTTAAATTACAACAATCATTACAAGTTTATGTCAAATTACAAACAAACACCACAATTACCAATAGTTACAAATGAAGTTAAATATGATAAACAATGAAAAGTAATTAAAATTTAAACTTTATGCGCTATTTAGTAAGTGTCTTGATTTGTTTGGAGTTAATTACGAAGATATGGATGGCAACGATTACTTTAACAAAGCACTATGTTCATCCATTTGCTACTTTATTATCAAAACGTTTTAGAAGATTGTACAATAAATTTATAAAACTTAAAATTAATTATAGTAGCATATTGTAAACATGTGTATACGTACCGGCGTGGGCTGTTCCCGCTGCAGCATGTCGAGCACGGCGGCGGCGGCGTCGTAGTGGTGCGCGGGCGGCGGCGGGCGCGCGGGCGGCGGGCGCGGCGCCAGCGGCAGCGCGCTGTTGGCCAGCTGGCGGCACACGGGGCAGAGGAACTCGCCGCGCTCCACGTGCAGGTTGTGCGGCCGCTGCGGCGCCGCCAGCGAGCGCAGGTACGCGCGCAGGCAGCGCAGGTGCAGGTGGTGGCCGCACGACTGCGCCGCCACGCCGCCCTCCCAGCCCACGCTCACGCTCAACACCCACGACTCCTGACACGACGAAACAAATTTTAATCACCTTACCAAACTCGAAATCGCGTACTCGTTACACAAGAATCTCTTCATATATTACCAAGAACCTTATTCGACTTATACTTTATAGTTTAGACGACTCGCGTAGCGAAGCGGTCAACATACCGATCTGACGCGCAATGGTTTTGGGTTGGATCCCCGGCCAGGCAGGTATCTAAATGACGTATTTAGGTTTCTGTTTTTAGGTCTAGGTATTTGTATATTCATCTCTCTGTGTCCGGAGCACACACGACACAGGGTATCTTGGTATTCGAGTAGTAATGTTTTAAATAAATTTAGTTATTACAGGATTTTTTAAATATAAAATTATGTGTCATGATATTAATAAAAATGGCAGTGTTATATTATAAGTACTAATGAAACATAATGTAATGAACATAATTACTCGTTGCAATACTTTTGAAAAAAATACTGGCGTAAATGGTAACGCCATCATGTTATTGAATTCAATAAGAATAGTATCGTGTGGTACGGGAGGGCGTACCTGGTCGAAGTTCTGCGCGAGGTCGTCGTGCAGGCGGTAGTGGTGCGCGGCGGCGGTGGCGTCCTGCTGCGCCGCCAGCCGCGCGCGCTCCGCCTCCGCCAGCGGCAGCCGCGGCACGCCCGACCCCGCGCGCCGCCGGTGGCCCAGCACCGACGTTGACTGAAATACACGGTATTATAGCACAACCGACACAATTTGTAACGTAATAAGTTAACATTGTTACAGTGACGGTAATACGTAAAATGTAAAATAATAATATTAAAATTACTTAAACTAAAAAAAGTTTATAAAACATCCAGATCACTATTCCTGCAACTACTTGAAGTAGGAACTGAAGTGTAAATTGCACTATCACCTGCATAATGGCTTTTACTATTTTCTTTGGTTACAAGAAATCCAACTGACAAAACATAACTACATTGCAACTTAAAAATAAACAGAATAAAGTTCGGCAGACTCATCTCACTTATTTGCATTTTCATCAATAGTTACTGTAGTCATCAGATTGGAGACGTCTACGCATAATTTAAATTACTGTATTTCTTGAACCTTTTAGCTCAATCTCGTTTAAATTCCTCATATTAACAAAGAGAAATAGCCAACCGCAAGGACAAGTTATCAAACAAATACCGTGTTGTTTGCGCGCCAAACTACTAGTCTGATCTGAATATAGAAACAAGTTATAACAAGTTAAACTGCCCTGAGTATAGGCGAGGTGGTGCGCACAACTACAAGCATATAACAACTTCAGAGCGGACTAGCAGTTTGGCGCCGACTATAACAGTATACGTACCTGCAGTAGCACAACGAGTCCGATGGGGTCCGCGGCGGTGGTGGGCGCGGTGGTGTTGCAGATGACGCAGTCGTAGTCGCGCTCGAGCGGCTCCTCCTCCCAGTCCATGGCGTCGGCGTCGCCCTCCATGCTCTGTATCGCGGACAGGAACTGCTGCTGGCGGCGCGCGAACTCGCGCATCACCTGCTGCTGGCGCTCGCGAGCGCGACGTGAACGCTCCTCCTTCTCGCGACGCTCCCTGATAACATGTTTTTTTTTTATATAATATAGGGGTAGCAGACGAGCATGCAATCCACCTGATGGTAAATGGCTACTGCTTATCTGTAATCAACCCCAGATAGGATTAGATATTACTACCTGAGCTCGGCCACAGTTGCGCCGCTACTATTGAGGACTAAGCTGAACCGCCTCGGAAAAGTATATTTCCCTTACGATACCCTTCAAACCAGAACTCAGAAGCGGTTGACACTGCTGTTATAAGGCAGAAATAGGTGTGACGATGGTGCCGCCAGAGTCGACCCAGAAAGGGTTCTACCACCTTCCACATAGTAATGGTATTGATTTTTATTACACCGTAGTAACTGCTTAAGATATGGTGAAAGTAGTATTAAAACCATATAAAAAGAGCTTTTATTACTGAGAAGCGAACTCTGTATAACAGATGTAATATTCCTTTTAGTCAAAAATTAAAAAAATAAGCGTAAAGAATTTAGAAAATGTTGTTGGACAATTTCATTACATGGTTTTAAAAAAAATATCAGTTTGAAATTAAAATGATCAATCATCAAAGATGACAAACAAAGTGTTTAATTCAATAGAGAATTATTCTATACATGCTGATGTAATGATGCATATATTTTAATATTGTGTATGTAACTGTGTTATGATATTTTTTGCATACATCAGGAGCAGCATAAACTATAAACCATTATTAATAAATTTGTGAACAGAATTCCTAAGCGATCGTTCAAGTGTGCGAAATAATGCTGAATTAACTAAAGTGATTTTTTAAGTAGATATAACACAGCAATAAAAACAATATTTGTTAAACGTATACGATTATTATATAGTAGTTTATGGTATGGTGAGTTCCTACTCATTGGGGATTCCCTAATTAGAGATTGACGATGTGCGGTAGTCATTACTACGTAGTGTAAGGTGTGATGGTGTGTGTTGGGCAGTATGTGTGTGTGTGTGGTCACCTGGCGCGCTGCTCGGCCTGCCGCTCGCGCTGGTGCGGCCAGAGCGCGCGACGCAGCGCCCGCACGCTGGCGGCGCAGCGCGCGTCCAGCGCCGCCAGCTGCCGCAGCAGCGCGCCGATGAACAGCGGACCGTCGCCTGCGCACACGGGGACACATCAATACACTTGAAGTGGGACGTCATACCATTCAGGACTCTCATATGCTAAGCCAATGTTAACATAAGGGCGGTCGGTGGGCATGGATTTTCGGGTCTCGAGGATCCCCTCTTTGCCCGGTCAGATTCTCGGTTGGTAAATAACCCAATTCTTGATACTTATTCATAATCAATACACGAACACACGCGAAATAATAATACATTCTTCTTTTTACTAACGCTAACTCGGTCACATTTACAAAATGTGTTACGTCTATGTACGTATGATAAAGCCCAATTGACTTCATTATTTATTTTATTAGGTTCACCAACGGTTGTAGCTACAGAGCAAACAATAAATGTACGACGACATAGATATAAACATCACATACAATAAAGATGTAAACGTGTTAAGCTTCATGCACATCTGCATTTACTTTGTATTATTTTCATTAAAAAAGGTTTTCTTTTGGTCGTTGGTATCATTAAATAACACCCTCAGCCGAGAAAATATAGTTTTTAATACAAATAAAATACATTTATCCAAATGTATGTGGACTTTAAATAAATAAAATTAATAAGTAAATTAAATTAAATTAAGTGTATATTAAACATAAAAAAATTAAAATTGATTAAAATATATAATAACGATACTAAGTTGATAAATTTAAACTTACCAATTGGTTCGTCTAATTCTGGTGCAGGCTCCTCTAAAGAGAAAGAGTCCAGTCGTCCAGACAATTGTGAATGTAACTTCAATAGTAGAGATATTATAGATTCATTGACTGGTATTTGCTCGTCGGATTGTGTGTGTAGTTCCATCTAAGGAAAGAAATAAACAATATACATTATTGCCTAGTTAGAGGTACATTAATTCTGTATAGGGGACAAACATGATTTTGGGAAAATGTAAAAATAAATTCAAGTGATCATAAAGATTGTGTTAGAGCATACAAATATGAAAATTTAAGTTGGCACATATTCATATGTGCATCTTAGTTTGTGAGCGCGGGTGTGTATGTTCGTGGATGAAAACACGTGTGAACCTGGGCGTGTCTGTATTTATAAACGTTTTTATTTAAGTTTACTTGAGTGTGTTAAAATGTAGTCATTCAAAATATGTTTCCCTTCTGTTGACGGGTGTAAAATTTGATATACAAGTAAGTTCATAGATGACGATACAATTATGCGTATTCAGTATTTTTATGTGTGTGTGTGTATTAGATAGCCAGGGCATGTGTAGTAGTGTGTACCTGCGTGTCGTCGGCGCGCGCGGCGGGCGCGGGCGCGAGGTCGGGCGGCGCGGGCAGCGCGGGCGGCGTGGCGCGGCCGGCGCGCACCGCCCACTCCTGCACCTCCATCTCCGTCACGATATCTGCCGGGGAACGCACTATCACCACCACTGCCACCACTGACGACGACCCGGATCGCAAACACACATGACGCCACACGTATCGTTCATGCCGTCGAACGACTTACAAGCGTACAATGGTTTTTTATTTTCCTTAGATGACTGAAGTAACAAACGAGCATAAAATTCACTTCATGTTAAAAGGTCCAAGTACCGTCCATGGGCATCTGTAACCAACTCCATATAGCCCTCGGGTTCTGCATACAGGATGCACTGCATGGACTAAAATTGTCATCGTTTATGTAAACTGGCTTTGACACCCATTTACCCAAATGCCAAACTGCTACACACAAGGAATAGGCGTCGCAATAGTACATCGCTGGTCGAAGAATATTTATTTTATTTATTTTTATTTATTATTTAATGGTCACTAATATACTGTTCACTTATACATAATTACATATATTATTGAATAATCTCTACATGCTAAGTGGCATGTACAAATTATTAGTAATTCTACCACTTTTAAAGGTCATTAAACTGAAGCTCACAGCCATCTGACACAAATTCTATAAACAACAATTGCTGACGTCGAAGCTCTACTTATGCAATACCCACTACCTTTGACACTTCCAAACATGACTTACCATAGTCGATGGCGACGGGCGGCGTGTCGGGGTCGAGGTGGTCGGGGATGGCGAGCGTCATCTGGTTGTCGACGTCGCCCTCCGCGTCCGTGTCGGTGTCGAGGTGCGGCAGCGCTTGCAGCGTCTGCACCACTAGCGCTTGCATGTCACTACTGCCGCTCTGCAATTATATTTAGTTCCTGTCATCAACCTATTGCAGTCTCACTGCTTGACACGGGTCCCCTCTCAGTATGAGAGTAAGTAGGTAGACTTCAATACATGTGAAGAAATTTTTGATTTCTTAATAAATCATAACTTCATAACTCTATACTCATACTATTACCAGTATGATTGATTGATGATTGATTGATGATGAAGATTGAAATAAAATAGATATTTATCTCCGACGCAATGTTAGTATACTAATAATTTACCTCTAATGCTCGCATTTCAGGCGTATCCCCGCCAGTATCTGACTGGTCGTCAGAAACAGAGTTACCTCGTACCATCTGTAAACATGAATTAATGATACATTAAACTAAACTAAATTGTTATTACAAAAATATGTTATACATAAATTAATTTAAAAAATTAGTAGAAAAGAAAAGAATTAGTATTTAAAATAAAGTATTTACCTCTAAGGATTGTGGTACGGCAAGAGCGGTGCTTGTAGCTGGCAAGGAAACAGACTTGGTTGGCGGTGGTAGCCTGGTTTGTTCAGATTCTGATGGTTCCCATTCTGTATCGCCTGTAAATAAAATTAAATAAAAATCCGACAAAACAATGTGGAATTAAGGACGGATTTTCATAAAGAGTGATAAATTGATAATGAGTTAGTTTGTAAACTTTTTGTATTGTTATTTTGACTGTACATACATATACTAATCATTTTTTGTTTTCTTCTTTTAATTGGCTTTATAATTTAGTAATACCGCACGAGACTCTTCATATTGTTCATCGACCACCAACGTTCGTGGGTACAAGGCAGAGGAGATAAATTGTTACGTCGAAAAGAAACAAGACTATGAATTCACACCTGTTTTTTATATAATCGACTTTATATTTTAAACATTTCAAGACGTTCCACCGAGTGAGTGCGTATCATGCTGAGGCTACGATCGAACTAGCAGTAAATAAGCTAGCCGCTCCTCGCTCTGTGCTCGGTGTTACGTCAAGATGTCATAATGGATTGATATTTGTTACGAAAGGGTAGTGGCAAAAAAAAAAGACCTGCGACACTAGTGATGTCACGATGATTAAAATGACGTGTCGTCAAGCTAATCTTAAATGATTTTAATAAATATAGGCAAGTTTAGTGTTTAAAAATATTTAGCCATTTAGTTTTATTCACATTATAGACGCTGTATTTGATAGTCATAATGTGATCTACAAGGTGCGAATATACTGACAGATACTTAAAGATCGTCAACCAACCAATACAAATTTTCATAACCAATTAAAATTTTACTTATCAAAGATGTAAAAGTGACATATTCTAGTATGAAGTAACAGTTGAATTTTTGGCAGGTTCAACATTGGATATATTAGTTATTATTAATGGGCGGTAAAGTACACACGCGTCTTTCAATAGTTTTCTTGTAAGTCAAGTTTTTGTGTAAAGACCCGTAATATCTGTTAGTAACAGATTACTTAGAAGCTACGTTAGTATTATAATTAATTACCATTATATTAATTTATTTTATATTAAATAAAATAGTATATTGCTCACTGTCTGAGTGTTGTTGTTGCGGTCGCGCGGGCGGTCTGTGCGCGCGCTCGGCGGCGTGCAGCGGCGCGACGCTGGCCACGAGCGTGCGCGCGCTGTGCAGGATGCCGCCGCCGCACAGCGCGCGCAGCAGCGGCGCGCCCGACACGCGCCCGCCGCGCGCGCCGCCCTCGCCGCCCGCCACGCACACCTCGCGCTGCACGGACATACACACACACACACATTACGTACACGTCTATACTTATTATAAATGAAACACCACTTAGCGATTTAGGGAACCGTCGTATTCCACAACATTTGAATTTTGGAAAAAAGTGGTTTCCCAAAATAATAAGATTAATCGCTAAAGGACAAATTACTAATAAGAAGTTAAATGTGTAATTGATGCGAGGTATTTGTCAGCTAGTTAGCTGTTAGTGGACACTATAATTGTGACCGGAATAAATATTATACATCATTTTTGAACATATTAGAATCCTTTATGCTTTGACTTCATCGCCATACTTATTTTTGTATAATAATGAACGTTGATCTCCTTTTAAGTGTGAAGCGAGGGAGACATGCTTATTTAAGGCGTTCCAAATAGGCCGCAAGATTAGCAATCCCATAGATGGGAGACTTCAAGTGGAAACCTAGTTTTATTGAGGATTGTAAGCGCCCATAGGTGACACTAGTCACTTACCACTAGGTCAACTGCATATGCTCGTTTCTTACTTCAGTATTAGTAAAAAGCGCAGACACAAAAATGTGTAATATAAAAACATATTTTTATATTACACATATTTTTATTAACTTAACCCCAGATAAAAACATCAATACAAGTACAATATAAACATTTTTAGTTTTCATATAAAGTAGTGTGTCACTCACGGCGTCCGCGCGGTCCGCGGCGTGCGCCTCGGCGGCGCGCTGCGCGGCCGTGTGCAGCAGGAACACGGCCAGCGCCAGCACGTGGTCCGGCGGCGCCGCGCCCCCGCCGCCGTCCCGCCGCCGCACGCCGCGGTGCAGCACCGCCAGCAGCGCGCCGTGCAGCACGCCTGACAACACACACCATTATGAAACTAACTCAGACAAGCTAAGAATGACCGTAATACAGTGTAGTGTGTGTAAGACTCCTAGTTGTATAAGTTAGGTTAGGCTTAGTATTTAGTGAGTTATAATAAAGACATCATTGAATCGAGACGCCTTTCACAATACGAGAGCCTGCTTCCTTCACTACAACAGGCACCCATGCACTGACATTCACTCAGTCGCTCATAAAACACTCAGATAGTCAGTCTCTCTGTCGATCAGGCAATCAGTCAGTCATGCAGACAGTCAGTAAATCACTAACTCAGTCACACACCCACACGCACATATAAAATTTTACTATTTTAATGATCAACATATTAAGTTCAAACACCAAAAGATTTTAAAATATATCAAAGTAGAATAACCTAACATTACAATTGGTTTATAAAATTAAATAATGCGTATATTCAACATACCGGAATCACAAAGTGCTCTAGGATCGCCAGCGGCCTCGGGCGGTGCTTTGGCGGGCCGCAGTGGAGGCCACAGCGCGTTCGTATTAATGTTTGCTAGAGGACCGCCATTTTCGGACTTCTGTTTTTCTCGGACACTAGAAAATTAAAAAAAAAAACATATTCTATTAGATATGATGAGTAAATAAAAAATTAAGTGCAATATCCTGTAGGAATCTAAGGTACATTTGATCACACTACACACGACGAATATCTCGCTTGTCACATTGTTAAAATCGCCTATTGTTTACTTTTAAGAACAATTTTATAAATAATCTGCTTTTAATAAAATATTTTCAATCTTTAACGTATTAAAATACAATTGGAGGTGTCAGTCAGTACTCAGTACTTACTATGCGGCGTATCTGTCCATGGACGCGTGGAAGTCACGGCGGTGCACGGCGCGGCGGAGCACGTGCAGCGGCTCGTAGTAGCTGCGCCACACCGCCTCGCGCGGCACGAACAGACCCTGCTCGAGGCTCTCCGAGCCGCGGGGTGGCGCGCGGTACACCGACACCTGACACGACAAACACACGATTATGGGCGATTGTAAGTACGTCACAACGTAAGAAGTGCAAAAATATCGAACTGAAAGTACTGCAAAATGAAAAAAGTGCTACGACAGCATAACGGTGTCAGTTTTCAGAGCTACAACGATAGGTTGTCAGTGCCGTTTTTATGATTCAATTTACTCGTATGTAATGTGTTTGTGTGCTTTCTTAAAGTCAGGTAAAAATTACAACACAAAAGTAAAAAATGATTTGTTTTTAATACATTACAACAATGCTAAATTAGTATGCCCATTATATTAGTTTGTTATTGATTAAGAATATCATTGTTTGTTTCTTTATTACTAATTATGGCTTTTGGAATTTCAATTTATTAATGAAGTAAAAATAAAAGCACCTCTTTGAGTACAGTTTCAAAGTTCCTGGTGTGCGCGTTGCCCGAGCGCTCGGGCATCAGCTCGAGCAGCTGCGAGTGCGTCTTGTCGCCCGCCGCCAGCAGCGTGCTCACCTCCAGCCGGGACTGCGTCAGCTCGTCGTTGCCTGCAAAAAGATCACATGTATGTTATAGATCAGGAGTTAATGGATATGCAGTTCAATTGATTAAACGATAAATACTCTATATTTCACACGTTTTATACAATGATTTGTTAGCACGCTTACAGCGCTAAAATACACATCAAAAGGACGGATCTTTACCTTCGTTTACTTCGTTTTATATAAAGGTAACCTGGATATAGTTAAGGAAGCACTACCACAATCTAATTCAATGATGATTCTTTTTTAGTAAAACTTATTGGTTTCAGACAACAATCATATAAGCTTACAATTTTTTAATTTATCAGAACTCACCGAGATTCGTCCTAGAGGAGACAAGTATGGCTAGGAAAGTCAGCAGGCCTTCCACCATCGCGTCTTGCTCGGCCGACTGCACCGTCGACATGGGCGTCATACTCAACCATTCGCGGACGCCAAACCTGGGAACAAACGTACACTCCTGTAAATATTTCATAATTTGTCACATTGAAAAACAAGTATAATTAAAGGGATACCTATAGACTCATTGGGATTTCACTTGTCAATTGTTGGAGTGGATTACTAAAAAGATCTTGTAATAAACAAAAATAAAGGTTCAGGTAAAAAATATATAAAGGTCCTGATTTTAGTTCCCACTTCCCAGTCAGGTTAAACTTCTAAAAACAAGTTGAGGTGGCGTAAAATTTCTGATGTTGTGGGGTCTCGTAATGCAACTACTCGTATCTAACAATGTTTCGATACTAACGTGTCAATGCACATGTCGAGGAACTGGTCCGGGGGGAGGTGCGCGGCGCAGATCTGCAGCCAGTAGATGTCCATGTCGACCATGGAGTTGCAGAAGTTGGCCTGGATGTACGTCATCGCCTGCCCCTTGATCTGCAGACCGTTGCGAACCCACACGCCCGCGAGGATCTCGTAGAAAAGACTCTGAGGAAGGAACATTAAAATGAATAAATTATCCTTTATTGTGGCTTTTTTGGTATAAAGATTTAATTTGCATGCAAGTTTAATATTACTTATACGGTATTTTTGGTATTTTATATAACCAAACACAAGTTTTATTATAAGGAACTTCTTCTTATAAAAAAAAATCATGATACATAGAACATAATACACGTTATACAAAAGTATAATAATGTATCAAAAATGTACCTAATAAATGTATAAAAACTATCAAATATTTATGATACGGTAATGCCACAAGTAATTTTTTAATTATATAATTGTATCTTCTTATAACTGGAAGCAATAAATATTAAACCATCATTAAAAAGAAAAACATTTTTTTTTTTTTTATACGTGTATATGTATAATATTGATTAAATCTTATAATACAAAGCCCAACGTCGAACCCCAATTTAGCAAATTAACTTATACAAAAACGTGGATTTGAAAAAGTTATTAATTTAAACAAGGGAGCGGTAACAAAATAACATGTGATAAATTTACTTATTATCGTTTTTAAAGATGAAACAATGTTGTTAGTACCTAAATAAAACAATAAAGTACTCATGCATAAAATTCTTTGTAACCGTTGTTGTAAAATATTCTAGAAGTAAAAAAATGGTCGCGACGGCAACGAAACAGAAAGCTTTTGTTGACATTTGGAAATAATGGAGGGTGTCCACGTTTACCAATGTTTTCAGTGTTGCCCGCATGCGATATTTACCCCGTCAACAGCAGAGTAATTATAACAAAAATTTGCTTGTAACTTACATATGACAGTAAAGAAATAATTGAATAAGTTATTTTGTGAAGGAAATGAATAAGTTTTGACTTACTGTGTTTTACATGCATGTAATCAAAAATCTAATAAAATGTCTATCTAAATTCTTTCCAACAACGTCACGAGCTAGTGGCAAGAAAGTTTGCGCTTGCGAACAAGTAAAACCGGTCTGGGTACTGTTATGTGGAATAATTAGCGTGTGACTCAACAACGCCAGTCCTTGATTCTAGTGAATGCACACTTAAGCGTTCCAACTTTATTCACTAAACATATTTGGATAAAAATCATACTTTTTACGAATTATATTGCTGCACCTACAATGTGAAGTTTACGTGTAGGTACATGACTATGCTAGAAAAATACGATTTTTTTTAGAACGGTTGGTAATATTGACCTCGAGGCTGGCCACCCGATCGACGGCCTCGATGGTGTCGCTTCAGTGGGAGTCTGTCCGTCGCCATGATCGTTCGAGGCGCGCGCGTGTTGTTTGCGCTTTTAGCGATCGCGGCGCCGGCGCACGCGATCATCGACGATGCATTGGACGTGATACGGCTGAGTAAGGAGATAGGAGAGGAAGTTTTAAGTTCGTGGGACATAATCGGAAAGCCGTTCAATGTGACGGGCGGCGTGGAATTGCCGCTTATTAGGCGGAGAGAGCGAGAGGTTCTGGCGCGCTTGGCCCAAGTCACTCGGGCGATCAAGCGGTTGGAGTTGGGGATTGAGAAGACGAGCACCATCGCCATGTTGATCGCAAAAGCTGGAGGCAGAGGCGCCAGATTGGAGCTAAGGTTGCACGAAATGGCCGATTTGCTTGCGCGAGTGTCCGCAGCTGATAGGCAGATGCGGGAGTATGTTAGGTTACAGAAGGCGTTGGAGAGGAGTACATTAGAAGACTTCGCGGAGTGGTGCGTCTCGCACGATCAGGGCGCTCTGCCGGGCCTGTTGGAACGAGTGCATTCCCTGGTGGTGCCGCCGCACACGCATTTGTTGGGGCGCAGTATTCTACAATTAGTGTTGGATGATTTGCAGGTTGGTTTGTGAGAAAAATGAGGTATTTGTCAAGAATACAACTATTCTAGCAACGTTTTCTAGCATTCTAGCAACATTATAATAGTGATAACGGAAGTAGTGCTATCTAATCAGATTTCGAATTGAGAGCACAATGCCACCAAGTTAAACAATAATACCAAACTCAAAATTAAGTAAGTCGGTTATAAACCACCCACATAGAGAAACCCATTAGCATTTACAAAGAATTGTTACACAAAAGATCTTTATCAGTAAAACGGGGATGAAAGAGGCATTTAACGGATCGTTTGTTTTTTCCCAGTAGGTATCAATAGCAAGCGAGGCTTTTTAAACAGCATTCCGGTATCGCATTGAATCGCTGATACCGGATGGCATCAATGGTATGAAAACACGATAACACTCGGCGAAAAAATGCGCCATGTGACGAACTAATAATGCTATGTAATTATCTACGAGTACAGTTACCGCAAAGTTAATGATGTCGGTCATAGATGTATTGTAACTCTAATGCTTAAATAATTAATTGTAATAGCTGTATGTTACCCGTTAAGTTCTCGGCAAATCCTTTTAAACTTAAACTCTTATATTACATTCTTTTGTAGGCCAATTCGCTTTGCACAAATCAACCCACGCGTCTATTGTTATTAAAATTTAATCGTCTTACAATTTTAGATACACCTGAATAGACACATATACTTACGTATTATTCCATATAATTATCATACAAAAATGTTGTAGTACATTCAATCATAATAACATTTTTTGTTGCTATTCTTATTATGCCCCGTTATTGGCTTAGATCTTACTTCATGCTGCTCCAATGCGGTGGAGGTCATACCTACTAAGTATTGACAAATTAATAACGATTTAGTATGATAAATCATTACTCATTTTTACTTTTGAATAAAAAAGTACTTAACAAATGATTCGAACATAATAATCGTATCGTTTGTAGGCTCAATGCAAACAAATTGGCTAAGTGGAACACCAGACGTGGCACATTATAGTATTAAGGGAACAGTGGAGTTATGTGTATCATTCATTGCTCCGGCGTATTGATAAGGGTCGCGAGTAAAGAAAGGCCTTAGTTTAGTATGCTATGTTCATTGGTTTTATAGTGTCTGTCTGTGATTTTGAATGAATTAATGAATAACAGAATAAAACCCGTGCCACCGAATATGGACGCCGAAGAGAGCTCCTAGGTCGATCCCAGGTCAGAAACATATAAATATGTGAATTTAGATGCGATAACATAACATAGAATTAAATGAACTCTGAAAGGTTACAATTTATCAGGAAAGCCTTAAAAAGTTGTTAATTTTTTCGTGTTGTATTGCCGACGCTTATTGTTCCACGCAGGAAAATAGAACAAATTGTAGGGACTTGGGAACATAAGTCATATGTTACCACCGGAGTGGTAAGATAACTAAATTAAATAAAAATAAAACCAGACCATTCTTCCATATTATTGTGGGAATGAAGTCCTGTTTCCAGGATTTCTACATCATAAACATAGATTTAAATTTCGATTAGATCACAGGGTAATAAACATGTTTTATAGGTTCATCAGCACCATGATGTGCCTCGTTTATTTAAGAAAAGAATTAAACTGGTAAGTACATACAAATGATATAAAATTTCTCACAAGATTTAAGCGACACAAATACTCAGGTAAAGTTAAGTAAAAATTGTTTAAAATACTTTCACTTTCAAAACTGTTCCCTTTCCCAGCTTATGACAGAAATTTCCTATACTGTTTATAGGAATAAATAACGAACAAACGGAAGAAAGGAATGTTATAAACACGTAAGGAAATCATGTAATTTAGTAAAATAATATAAGAAACAATTATTACGAATTATAGTTAAATATAAATAATCAAAATATATTGGAATATATATCGACGGGTCCTACGTATACTGGTAAAAGTAGCAAAATGTCAAAAACGTTTTTATTGCATCATTCGTACTTAAATAACCCATTCTTTAATATCCTGAAAAAATATTTTCCAAAAATCAATAAGTTTCGGAGATAAAAACGTGTAAACTGGTGCAAATAATACTATTTTGTGCTAAAGGACTGTGAATACTGGTGTAAGTCCCTTATACTAGTCTAGTATATACGTGACAAGTACAGTACATATACACGTAGGTGACATATACAATATCTATTTTTTATTCAAACAAGCCTCTCACCAACAAAGAGCTTCGGACCGTTACATGAGTCATTGGATGCGCGAGCGCAGGTCATACGCTAATGTGAGATATCACCACATCAATAGTCCCTGAAGGTCGGCATAAATGATTTAAAAGCTGTTTGAGTGGCTAAAGAGGTTCCATTATATATTTTAAATGATATTACCGATTTTACGGATAGGCATCTATACGGGAGTTGCTGTTTAGTGTATCTTCACTCCTCGTTATCGTAGCATAATAAAATACATATACACCAGTATATTCATAAGCTTTTATACTTAAAATTAGGTATTTTTGATTTTCCTGGTTGAAAGTACATCAATTACTTTTTGCACGATACTTGAAGATATAAACGGTCTTATAGCAGTACCTAAAGTTATACGTAAGACATAACTCAAACAGTTTTATAATGTTGGTTGTTACAATTAAAGCCAATTAGCTAAAATAGCTATTAACAAATGGGTATTATTGACCCATTATGGCTAGTGAGCGTCCGTAGCGTGACACGAGCCTACCAAGTTTATCACACAAAGTTGTTTGACCCGTCAATGAGTCATGGAACTCGCACCACGGTTCCTCAGTCTCCTGCCGCAGCGTGTGCCGTACTCGATACTCCCTGGTCATTGATATTCTAGCTGCGCGATTGACGTCACACCGGTTGACCCTTCTCGCGCTGATTTTATACTTCCTAAAGTTCTTTGTTCGCAATCTGCGCATTATTAAGTGATTGTTGCACATTTTATCACGTATTAGTAACAGAGCAAAACAAACTACATACTTGTCGCTTAGCATCTGTTAACATATTTGTTACAAGTTAAACGGTGAATTAAGTAGCATCGAAGTAAGGTGCTATATGTCTATAGTACCAAATGTAAAGTAAAAATGAGCTGCATCATAATAATAATAAAAAATATTATAAAATAAAAATTAAAGGTTTATTTTATAAGAGCACGACGCACTTGTGCTATAATACAATTTATGTCAAATGGGAACGGATGCACTTAGTGTACTCGTAGTCGAATGCACTCGTGAAATCGTGACAAACCTGGATCTATCATTTTTTAAATATCTTGATTATTTAGGTTGATTGATGAATATAATGATCCAATTGCTTATACTCTACGCACTTCTTAGTATATTATAAAGCCAAGGCAAGTATGCTATAAGTTGGGAGCTATAATTCTAATTTTGTTATTAAATGAAGGTAACAAAATAACAAATTATATAATTAATGCAGTTAATATTAAATATTTGGTATTACCACCATATAATACCTATTTAATGGATGTGCGGTGAAGTACGGTGTCTCTTAATGTAAAAGTATTACAAATAAACTTAACAGGATGTGTAAGGAAACATTAATTTATATCAAGAGACCGTCTGTCTTATTTAAAAAGTGATACACGAATAACAATATTTTTGTTAAGGAGCACGTACGAATGTACAAACACTTTTTATTTACTTACTATATATAGATTACTCTAAAAGGCAAAATATAGTTTATACTCCAAAATTATTGTTTAGACCAACATTAACATTAACAGAAGTTTACTGTTAAAAAAGTTAAGAACCGTAGTTCAATATTCCTTCATTACCACTACCACTCATTTAGAATGTAGGTTAGGTGTAGTAGTTTGTGGTTCTCTCACATCAAATCGCAATACTGTAAGGTCAATTAATAACACAGACATCTCTATAATCCGTAATAATCGTAGGAAGGTACTCGTGTAATCCGTGTAATGCGATATGAAAAACTGCAGCGTAAACGTCAAGTGTAGGCACACAAGAGTAGAGACGCAGCAAAATAATTTCGTCCGTCCTTTTGTCGATTTCAACATCGTGCAAAAACTTACGGGATGCATTTTGCCGAGTTTGGAATTAAAAAACGGGAAACAGGGATGTAGAATATAAAGCGTATATCGATATTTTATTTTATCAAATATAAATACTTAATCATATTTACGAATTTTATTTGTATTACGCACAGGTATTAATTAAACTGAATATTATTAAGATAAATAATCACACCAAATTCATATTTTTCCAAACGAGAACTTCGTTCTAATACATTTAGTTTATGTATCTAAGTATGACTTATGTGACTACCATTGTGTTGTGAGTAATGAACTTATGAATGGATTTTTTTATCCCTGCCACATAACCACAGGTTCCAATAGTTAAGAAGCCATGATGATAATGATGTCATGTGCTTGTGCCTCACAGGCACAAGCACATGACATTATTAAGCCATGTTATTAAGTACAATTCCCACGCAAACAAATTCACAGGTAAAACCAATTCATTAGATCACTAACTAGACTCGAGCACGTTTCTCTGTGCATTAATCCGATTTTCGGGCGAATATCAATTTTAAATAAAAAAAACACTATTTTATGGAAATGAAACGTCAACATTTGAAATTAATGCTTCTACTACTTTTCGAGTTTAACGGACAAATACGGAATCTTGAATTTATTTTAATATACATAAATGCAATGATATCAGAACTGTGCCGGTTCAGACTACCAGGAACACATAACAATGAGACCTTTGAAATTGTACTCCGGTGAAGCACTATGTCATATCGTTTTGCTAAATAAACATTCATTTTGCTAAATGAGCGTACCTGACGCGACTAACGTGGGATATCATATGTCCTATGTTAGACACAAATGTTTCTAGCGGATTCAAATATTACAAAAGTAAATAAATAGTATATCTAATTATATATGGCTACTTGTCGATTAGTTCAGTTGACTACTCATTTATATTAACATAACAGAATTTTTTATAACAGGATGAAAGAATTAACTACTGCTAGAACTCGCAACTGTCTTCATGAAATTAAAATTAGAATAGAAAAAGATATACATATATACTAAGCCGTGCCATCTGCTCGAGTTCAGATATTATTTACAGCACCGCCATTAAAACATGAAGAGTGGTATAATTTAAGTAATTAGTTCCATGATAGCATTTATTGTGCGGGAGTCCGATGACGAATATCTTTCGTCTCGCTTGCACGTTTGTAGGTAAATAATAATTCTTGTGACGTATCGACTCACACACTTTCACTTTACTGTGCAAGGTTCTTGTACAGTAAACTTTAATAACAAAATTTAGCTTCAAATATTTTCGTATAACTGAAAGGAATAACTGGAATAAGGTATAGCTGAAAGGTATCTCCACGCGTATTTTCGCTATCGATAATTTTAATTTCAAACTTTAAATTATGGTCATTACCTCCTGATAATCAAAAATCAGTACACATAGTAATATTTTCACATCACTATTAATTATCTTTGCCGCTACATTGTTCCGTTTCATGTATAGGTAATTAGTTGAAATGCTGTGCTGTGCCGATATAAATATGCCCCATTTAACCTATGTTATAATTTTATATTGTCATTGACTGGTTCCCAAGTGAAAATACATCCCAAAAGCTTTTTAGGCGTGATAATCGAACCCAAACAGTTCGTACCCATTATATTGTCCTCACTCGTAAACGGATTAAATTTTACGATCGTGAGCTCGGCACCTACCCCTAAAAGAGTGCATTGCCCTATCTTAGTCCCCTCGGTGCAGTAAAATTCATTGTACATAAACGTATGAAAACGGATTAACGGCAGCGGGGGCGGATAGCGAGCGAGTAGTATTAGTAAAATTTGATTTTACCCCATGCTTACTCATTCTCAAGTCTTTTTATTTTGATAACAAAAGTGTTGTTGCATTTTGTTAAAATATATTAAATGTAGAGCAACCTTCGATCACTAATATCGAAGAGCAACACGCAAACTGTTTACGTTTACAAATAATGGCAGAAATGAGAACAATTTCTTGGCAATCATTATATTATTCTATCAACTAGATAATAATTAATTTGCAAGTAAAATATAAATCTAGCGTATAATCTTTCGTTTTTGATAGATAGTTATTATTTTATATCATTTCATCTAAACTTACGTTTGAATTGCCATGTTAATGTAGGTTAACATCTTATAAATTCATAAAAAATCAGAAGTATGGTCGAACTGTAACTGTGACGCATTTGGTAAGGGACCCCAAGTGCACAGTGCACCAACAACTGTGACGGATTAAATAGTGACGGTGTCAGCTGACGGTACGAGCGACTGGCAAATAATGAGCGTTACAACCATAACTAGACACGATATTATTGTAATAGACTATGCTACATCGTCATAAGAGCCACAACAATGGCAGAAGGAAGATTGTATTGAGTTAACAATATTAAACATGCGGGTCGCTAGTGCGTAGTGGCGATCTGGCGTGAGGTGATTGTTTCGATTATTTATTTTTTTATTTTTCGACAGAAACCTTTTGTTGAATACAGTATATAAATGAATAGCATAAACATACATTTATAACAGTAAAGTTAAATAAACAAAACGAAATAAATTATAACGTGGGAAACATCAGCAATAACACCCACCTAAGTTAAATAAACAAAACGAATTAAATTATAACGTGGGAAACATCAGCAATAACACCCACCTTTAGTACTAATAATGTACCGTTTTTATAATTGATTTTACTGATACTGTAGAATAAAAAGGATATTGTACCTTATTTTTAATAATTCGGTCAATAAATAGTATAAGTACATTTTCTTAAGTTGTGGACTTGAATCATATTTATTAGTAACTGTGATAATTATTTCCAACTATAACATTGATTTTATAGAAATTCTTGAACTGGTTTTGGTAAATTCCTTAAAGAATTCCTCTAAACCGGTTTAGTAATCAGTCTACAGTAATTATTATTTTGAAGATATTCATTAAGCACACGCGGTTGAATTCAAGGTTAACGTTTACATTTATTTGTAGTATTAAAACGAAAGAGCGTGGAATGCGTAGGATCACATTATCGATACCGCTGCGTACAGCACTACCGACACCCGCTCGCTCTACCGGCTGTCCCCTCCGCCCGTCAGTTCGCTTCCGACCGCGGCTGGAAGCGATACACTTTCACTATGAGGTTCGCAACGCTCGTTGCGTTGCTGGCGGTCGCGAGCGCCGACGACCTAACCCTCGTCGACTATTTACGGAGTACCTTCTATTCGTTAGAGAGTGCGTTGTGGAAAAATGTTACGGGCACGGCGTGGAGGGATTCCGTTCTCGGAGGCGATGTGGAGCTAACAAAGGCTTTTGTGTCGTTCGACAACCAAATTGAGTCGCAGCCGCGTCCGCCGCGGCCTCCGCTCGACACCTGGCTGTGGGTTAAAGCTACCGAGAAGGTGCAGACGATTGATTCTTTATATAAGAATTTTATCGGGTTCATAAGAAGGCAGGCGTCGCCGGGTGCAGTCCCGTCTCCTTTGAGAGAATGGCTGGACTTGGCGGAAAGCGTACTAATGGACCCGAAGGCCTCGGTGTCGCAAGCTATTCAGAAAATCCACGACTTGATGGAGCACGGGGATATGTTTCGATCAGCGTTGCAGGTAATCCCTTCATGATATTATTGGGATCTTTATCTGATGGACCGAGTGGAGATAGGCACGGATTTGAAGACAATAAAGTCGAAAACGGTGCCGGTCGGAAAGCCGTGTTTGGTAACTCGTTGTGTCAGTGACCCGGTGTTTATATTAAAAAAATGCTTTCTGAATTATCGCAATAATTAATGGTTCCACAAAATTTGGAAAGTAAGTAGGTACTTCAAACAGTACGTACGAATATGAATTATAACGTCGTTTACGGTAATTTAATAATTGGATGTTTCCCAACAGTAATTTTATTAAAAACCTTTATGTAGACAACGTACTAGCCGCTATGTTGCCTAATGCCGATTACTTTAGTGCTTACTTAAAACGCGAATATCTTGTTAAACACCTTACCTAAGTATAAAAAATTAAGCCACTTTAAGAGGTTGGGCAATATAAACGTACGCGAATCACGTTCAACTGCGAACTAAAAAATATTGCAATGAATAATAATATTACATATTACAGACATGCCTGACAGTTTTTTTTAATTTAATTCTTCGCACTTTATGTTTATACCTATATTACATATTTTCCAATTAAAACTGCACAATGGCTATTGTTATCATGTAGCAATTACGTAAATAAGTTTACAACGTATGAGCATTGGTATTATACTGTGTATATATTTCGAACAAAAATGTAAACTCATCCATTACATTCGTTAGAAATTATTAGAATCTCATAAAATAACTTTCTAGGTGGTTACATAAATAGGCCTAGGATTATAAATATTGTATGTTATGCAGAATTGACTAGTAACCTAATAAGTATAAATTTAAATTTTAATAAAACAGCAACGGAGCTGGTAAAGTAAGATACACACAAAAATTAAGCCTATGACCCATAAAGATATGAAATGAGAAATTTGTTATGAGATTTTTAAAACTATATTTGTCATTAGCTTAGTTAGCTGTTTTAGATTTAGTTTAAATGTTAAATTAACCTTAATGAAAGTCTTATGCATTTAAAGCAACGTACCAATAATATATGTTAGTATTTTATTACAATAATGAACGATATGAATTGCGAAGGTTATTTGTTCAAGGATCGCTTAATACCAGAGAACATAATGATAATAACCAAATATATACCATAACCTTATTAAATGTTACTATAAAATTTAATTGCACGATATGAAAAGTAAATTTAAAGATTTCAAGGAGTATATCATTTTTAAATAACGGTTTTATGTATTGCATCTTAAGTTGTAATTTGTGCAATTTGCAACACAAGTGTTTATTTACTATAAATGTAAATAATTACGGCCATCCTGCAACGCATAGCAAACGTAACGGTAAATATTTCATTGCCTTATTTGTAAAACACACACTTGTATGATATCACACATAATACATTCTTCAAACACTACGGCGTTACTTATGAATCAGACGTTATACCACTCAGGAAATACAGGTATTTGTTACAATTATCTTTTATTGACTGATATTGGTTTAATATTTGGTTTCTAAGGATAATGAATTGCAGTGGCACACCTATTTTTATGCGTTGCCATACCTATTATTGATGGTAGTCTGAACAGAGGTGGTAGGTTGTAGGTGGATTAATAGATGTGGTAAGGCTTTCAATTTATAAAACTTGTCGTCTGAATTATGAGGAAAATAACAGTTATTCAAATACAAAAATTCCGACAATATTATATTTACATATGAATCATGCTCCCAATCAGGACGGAGGACAGATTTTGTTTATCCAAAATAACTTCGCAAAAAAAGGTGTCGACAGTCCCACACGTGCTAGACATCTGGGGTACCAATAATAGAGCAATACACTCTTCTAGAAACCAGAATACATTTTTAAGAAATACGTATTTTTCGCCTTTCGCTTGTAGAAAAAATATCGTCCTCTCTTAGTCTGTATGCGTCATTGAAAGTGTAAAAATATTATAATGTACATACTTTTTAATAGTACCTTTAGAAGAAGTAATGACTTGATTGGAAGCGAAAATTGACTGCCCACTTACTACAGCATATGACTGACATGCAAGATATCTTATGTATTTAACTAATTAATTGTTTTGATAACAACTTCGTTTATAAAAAAGTGTACATTCCTACTTCGGCGTAATAACGACTAAAAATCAGGATTGCCAAAATGTACAGTGCTCAAACAATGATTTGGATTTTATTCAATTCCAGGAGGAGCATCCGGACCTGTGCGAGCTCCAGCTGTCCCCCCACCAGCTGATATATGATATGTACAACACGATATCCCTCACCGAGATCAAGGGCTACGCCATGATGCAATTCTCCTGGATGCTGCTCAGGATATATGGAAAAGGTATATCGGATCGCAATAATCAACTTTGGGCTTATTAAACTTTATCAACTTTCATTAAACTACAAATCTTCGTACTTGATTGCATATGACTTTAATTTGCATACAAGAACTGTTTGATGAATGCAAATCCGAGTATCCATCAGCCCTTAATAGTTCACTGCTATTAGACATAGGTCGGTCCTAGAAAGTAGGGCTTCGCTTTAGGCACCAAGTTTAGCAACCCATATTAATGATCGCGTTAGTTGAGCAATTTAATATGAAAAACCTGCTAGCAGTATCCTTGTTTTAATTCGTTTTTCGTTTCCTACTACATCATGAGAGAGAGGATGTTGCAATTCCGGGTCGACACCAGGCCGCTAATCGTTCACTTTCCGCGAATCAATTGTGTCTGCGTAATACAAATACAGTGTGTAGCAACGCAATCGCATGTTTATATAGGTGATGTATTGTGTTACATTTAGCTTGTAACGTTATTCTCGGTAGTACGTACGCTGAATCGGAACCAAAAACAAAGTTGTTGATCTTTTAGATTAATAATTCGTTCAAACGAATTTAATATGAATTTCCGCTGTGATGACATTTTATAAAATTTCTTACTTTAATATATAAATGTTGCGATATAAACTATTTATGTTATCGAGTAACATCTTACTACATAATATTACGGTTCACGCGAATTTTATAAAAATATTTTTGTGTCACAATATTATAATATTATTTTTATGGCTTCGCTCGTCGGCTTCAAAACGAGGTGAATCGTTAATCTATTTTCATTAACGCATCCCTATTTCTGTTTTATATTCGCGAAACGAAATATAATGCGCAAAATGCTTTAACAACATTTAAATGCATTATGAGGCATTCGCATGCCTACTTACAGGCAAATCTAAGTATCACAGTCCTTGACATCGAGCGGATTTTAATTAATATCATTATAAATATATAGGTATTGAAACAGAACGTGTATCAAAATGTTTATCTAACATTGCTTCGATATATCCAATACAACAAACTGAACCGAGTAGTGATAAATACCGCGCAAAGCCAACAATAAACAACAAAGATAACAGTTACTGAACTAACCCTGAACTGTTTTGAGAAGGTATCGCTCGATTCATAGCGCCATTACAAAGAGATCTACTATTGAATCATGTCTTATAGTCATTATTAATACTATTGTATTATTTTATCCTTTTTGGGATCAATAAAGTTTACATGTCTCAAGTCAGTTTAAGTTCTTTGTCAGAAACTTCCGTATCATCACTTCATCGCTACAATTGGTCCGTAAACATTACATATACATACTGGCAGTTGAGGCCGGAAAATACTGCATAAAGTTTTCCTTACTGTGAACGGAAGAGCCCAATTTTGAAGTAATCTTGTAAGTCCATAAACGCAATCTACAGCAACATAAATAAATATTGTTACGCGTTACATTACAGGAAACTTTACCCAAGAAGCGAGTCTGACGAGACAGAGGTATGCAGATCGATCAGCAAAGACCGCGGCTGCGGCTAGAGACGCCCTGGTCATGGCGAGGCGAGATGTCTACCGATGCGACCCTCCCATTCACAAAGAAGGTAAAGAAAGATGAAACAATCCCTACCTGAATAAGATAAATGACCTTCATTTGAACAGGCTACAAGTAATATACGTTGTTATTTACAGGCGAGACATACGCGCAAGTGACCCGTCTACTACAGGGTTATATCGAGAACGAAGTGGACATGAATAGCGACCAGACCTGCCGCGAGAACTGCGGCTACTACACGCTCACACAGAACCACGGCTGCTTCAAGGACCAATTCTGTTCTAACCAGGCTGCCTGCACTGGCAGGATCATTGATTGTCAGTACATCGACTCCGACATGTGGGTTTGCCCCGCGGTAAGTAAAATTAGCAACTTAACGAGCCCCTACATTATTTTCGGATAGTTTATATGTGTAATATTTAAAAAAAAACATTCAATGTATGTTTCAGAGTCCGAGTAGCAAGCGGCGGTACGAATGGATCGAGTACGAAAACGGCCGAACCCTCGGGCGCGTCAGCAGCTGCAACCGAGGCACGACCAAGGTGAAAACAATTTATTGCTATTCAGCCCGCGACCACGCGACACAGGATGTTGGCCCCAATGTTTGCCCAACGCACAATTGCCCGTTAATATGTGTGGCACGCATCCCAACAATGATACATGTATAATATTATACACTAGATCGAACAGCGTATGGCAGTAATATGATATACTAAAGGTTTATTTTTCCCGAGAGAGAAAACTATCTTAAATTCACATCGCAATCTGACTTCTCAGGGAGTATGACCGAGTTATCTGCATTAGCAGGTTGGGTGAGGTCAGTAGTTTAAGAAAACAAATCGTTGCGCAAGTAATTATTCATAACATACTTTACCCGATCGACCTGCCTATTAATTATCAAAATCAAATTATGATTAACATATTGCTTTAAAATTGCGAATATGCTTTGAATTCTTCTTTACACTTTAGCGTATTTACAAAGACACAAACCTATACGAATATTGTGATGAATTATGGTTGGATTATACTCGCCTTAGAAGGATTGATTATAGATCTCTTCTCTCGTACAAAGACAAATACACTTCAATATAATTAAGACTCTTAATCACAGACGCCTTTGGTTGAAAAACTTCGACTAAAATCGTAACACGCGTGAGAGTGTCTGCAGGTGGATTCGTGGTGGCGTTGGTTGTTCTGGCACTGCTCCTACTGCATGTGCCTTTGCGACGAGGAGGGCCCCGCGTCCGACCGTTACTTCAGCCTCTGGGAGACCACTTCCGACGTCAACAACAACAAGTTAGTCGGCTCGCATCAGGATGCTCGCACACGTTAAGAGATGTCATAGGATTTACAATGGTCGTACTGATTGCCGTGTTAAAAAATGTGTTTAAAAGGATTTTTCTTTCAAAGGTTGATTCCTGGTGGAAATGGACTCTCACACACTGCTCGTACTGTTTCTGTCTTTGCGAAGAGGCGGTCGGCGTCAGTGAACGCACGTTCAGCTTAAGAGAAGTGTTGGCGGACATACAGAAGAACAAGTCAGTAAAGATCTGACTGGGGCCACATGTTATCGTTGATCTAACCCACAGCGCTGTACAAAGAGCAAATTACTAATCGTAACCGTTGGGGCTCATGCGTCGCAGTGTGTAAATAGTGTTGCTTTCGTAGTATTCTTATGACGTTTCTTCGTGCTAACAGCATGGGTGTGCGGGTGTCCAGACTTTTGTATAACAATCAATTTCATGGCATTTCAACAATATCAATTTCCAGGGTGGTGACTGGCGTACGTCTCTTGAAAGTCGATAGAGTGTTCCACCTCCAGATAAGTGAAGGAACTCTGGGAGAGCGCGGTGCAATCGTCCCCGGTAACTGGGTGCCAGTTCAGAAATTCGATCCATCGGATCCGGGCTTCACGAACGGTGTGGATTATCACACACTCTCTTACGAAAGGAGAGCTATCGACTTGGATGAACTCGACTCACCAGCTGGACATGTATTGACTGGTGTAAGGTAGGATAAATTCAATTAGCTGTGTGCTTAACAAGATTAAACACGGGGTAATTATTTAAAATGTTGTGTATGATTTCAGATTCAGTATGATCGGTGCGCATTTACACTTCGAAATTAAGGCGACGCCCTTCAACTATACGACGGGAAAGCTTTCGCCTAGCAGAAGTCAATGGATTAGTAATGACAACACCGAAGGAGCCGAGAAACCCCGGTAAATATCATGAACCATTCTGATTCTACAAGGAAAACTGAAAAAACCTAAGAAAATAAATTACCTACTATTTAAAATGTCAGATAACATTAAAATATAATCTTTTTTTTAGATTACGATTACGATTATTGAGAATACGAAAATTACGTAAATGAAATGCATCATTGCACTTAAAAAGTAAACGCACCCGACGCCCAGCTTCTCTACAAATCTCAATTGTCAACGAAATTCCATTCAATAACTATGGTTTATCGTCTTCTATTAACACAATTATGTATCCCTATCCCCAGGTCTCGCCTGGACCTGTACAAGCCGGACATCCCGACGCGCAGCCACGTGCCGCTGCCCGTGGACTCCACGCACGACCAGTACGTGGAGTTCGTCAACACAGACCTGGAGGCCGACGCCGCGCAGAGCACCGTGCCCTTCATCGATATACAACCAGTCCAGCCGATGAAAGGTATGTACCAATGTGCCCAAGAAGTCAAGTGAAGTATCAGTGTTTGTCGAAATTTTTGTTTATAATGTTTATTTACTCGTACTAGTTATAATACTTGTTTATTTGTAAAAGGAATTAAAGGTTATCAGGGTCGATAACGTTTATTGTAAAGGAAATAAAAAAAACATGTTTTTAATTAAATGATAATAGAAAAAAGGCAACCTTGTTTGTCATGGATAAAGGTTGATAATTTTCCGGTGACCTTAAAATATCTAATGTAACTGACAACAATACTACGATACGAATACTACAAAATGATTGAACCATCCACTTACTTAAGTATATAAAGATCAATTTTTTTATTGTAATGAAATATTTATTTTTTGAGTTTTGTTCCGAATTTATGCGTTCGCATACATTAGTGCCAACGTTAGCACTAAGAGACAACTAACTAAAGAGCCGGGTGTGGCGCAGGTGCGGCGCTGGCGAGCGGCGCGGGGCTGGTGCACCGCGGCGCGCGCGGCTCGGGCGGCTTCGTGGGCGTCAAGCTGTTCACGTACGACTACTCGCGCCACGTGCGCGCCGCCGCGCCGCCCGCCCCGCAGGACGACGCGGACGAATTCAACCCCATAGTCAATTAGCACGCACCATTGTATTCCAATGTTAGTTAAGTAACGTAACTCGTAAGCTAGTTTTGTAACGTAATCTCGAACAATAAAATCATTCTTATTCGATTTCAAACTGTTTGTTTAATACTCCTCGATATACATTTAAAATCAATGAAAATTTATTGAATTTATTTTATACTTTTAATACACACATTTGGGACCAATTCTTGTATCCCGATAATGCTTGATGTACGAACAAAGAACATTTGTAAATATGTTGATTTCAAGTATTTATGCTTTAGACATAGAAAATGTAAGCAAATAACGCGTTTCCATTTGTCTTAGTTACAGCATAATGCATAAAACAAAACGGACGATATTTCAATTTCATTATATGCATCAAATATGTGTAATTGATATAACTAAAAGTAATATTCAATGCTATTACAACTTTAAATATTTAAAAAGTGCAAGCGATTATTTAAATATGTATCGAACTTTATGACCATCATAAATTACGTAATCGTGCACAAGGAGGTATTAACATTTTACTATTATTAGCGTCAAGCAGTTCTACATTTAGGTGGAGAGGTGAGGATGCCCCTCCAACTTACACTTGAGACGACCATATCAAAATTTCGGGAGTTGTAATATTTCTATGATCGGCCAGGGTAGAACGCTCTTTTCTATGTTGAGTTATTAACTTATTACAGACATGGGCGGCCGTATCACTAACCATCTTTTTTATATCCGCTCTACATTCTCGCGAGAATCTTGCGAGAACGCGAGAAAAGCACGAGAAACGAGAACGTGAAGCCGATACGAATCGGGTTTTTCTCGCGTTCTTGCGAGAATGTGGAGCGGACTTTACAAAAATACTGGCCGTAAAACTCGATGCGCGTTATAAGCGAAAGCGTGATAATAGTTTACGGTACCTGCACGCGCAGCGGGTGCGCGGCGAGCTGCGCGAGCAGCGGGCGCGCGGGCAGCAGCGACGCGGCCGACACGCCCAGCGCGCGCACGCCCGCGCACAGGAACGCCGCCAGGTAGCGGTGCAGCGGGAAGTGGAACGACGCGTGCATCGTCTCCGACTGCACAACGAAACGACAACTTTGACTAATGTTCACCGTACACGATATCTGTGGCGGCAATTAACACGTTCACTGCGGTGTGCGGCCATACTGACCCATGGTGAACTTTCGTGTGTTGCGCAGCGAAAAATAGTGTACTTTCGCCTGGTGCGGAACGTATACCTCGGTGAATAGGAGTGCACGGAAATAACAAATATACCATTATTCTTGTCTTTTACGTCCTAATTCATCAGCGTAATTAAATATTCACGAGACAATATGACCTCACCCGCACTGTTCAGTATTTTTTGCTTTCTAGTGCGGCAAGAGGTCTATATGACCGCATGCTCTTGCACCGCTGAATGTAACAATGTCGAAAAGAAGTAGAGAAAATAAGTTACGATATTTAAAATGAAAAACTGTTTATGGTAGAGACCTTCGTGGCCGAGCTCCGGAGATATTTCCGCCACTCCTGTTTTTTGTTATAACAGTAGTGTATCACTGCTCTGTTTGAAGGACAAATTTTTCAGAGATAACATAGCAGCCTTAGCCGATTGCAGGTAAGACTTTAATCCTAGATTTTAAATAATAGATATATAGACAAATAGACTGTATAATTATTTGCTAGGTTCTTCTATAGCATAAAACAACAAACACGACTAAAACAAAATTACAACATGGATTGTTCTCGTTGCAGAAAGACATAAAAAGCAGGGAGTGTTCAGACTCACATAAGACATTGAGATTAGAACTATCCAGTAAAGAAGCAGCGAAAAAACTACTACAAAGTGTACAAAGTATGCAATTAAAAATGTTTACCATATTTTTATGCGAAGAGTGCAGAATCATCAATCAGGCTACAATGTACCATATCACATTAACATAAATTTTTATATAATTTCATTTTCCATGCTATTTCACATCACTACTATTTTGTACATCTAGGTGCGTCGTGGTGTCAAAATGACCTCTTGTTTTATTTTCTGATTTTTTAGCCAAACTAGCCTTCGGATATAAAAACGCAGCTAACTACATACAGTTCAATTCTATAACCTTGATGTCATGTTGTTAAACACTTAGTGTTGTGTAAAATGGCAATGATGATTAAACCCAGAGTATGTAGTGGACAATTCGACCGCACAACGCACAGGAAAAAAGTTACCTTTGGGTCTATGTAACCTCATAACGTACCAGTTTAAAGTACGCTAAAATGGGGCCCGCAGCGAACGTGTTAAAGGTACAGCAGGCCTGGAAGCACATACAAATTATCTGTTACAATATTTTTTCTTCAGATACTAGCTGTACTGATTAACATTAAAAACAATGTCCTGCATGTGTGTTCTTTACATGTCTAAGATACACACGCGCTCATATGACAAGAGGGAAAGATCGCCAATATATTTACAAAAAATATTTATAAAGTTTTCCGAGAAAATTAAATATTTTCCGCAAATACTTTAAATCAAGTTTAGAATAAGATGATAGGCGCATACGGCGGTTGGCCACGAAAAATGCGGCGAATTGCGATAATCGGTGTAGAGTGCACTTTAAATACAAGTTTAAAATAAGATGTTAGCCGCATACGGCGATTGGTCACGAAACGCGCGATGAGTTGCGATTATCGGTGTATAGTGCGCTACTCACGCGTCGCGGTCGCTCCGGCGCTCGCACCGCGTGCACCCAGGCGCGCAGGAATCGGATGGCGGCGGCCACGAGGCGCGCGGCGAGTCGCTATCGTCGGTGTGTAGTAGTGCAGTACTCACGCGTCGCGGCTTCTCCGGCGCCCGCACGGCGTGCAGCCAGGCGCGCAGGAAGCGGATGGCGGCGGCCACGAGGCGCGCGGCGAGTCGCTATCGTCGGTGTGTAGTAGTGCAGTACTCACGCGTCGCGGCTTCTCCGGCGCCCGCACGGCGTGCAGCCAGGCGCGCAGGAAGCGGATGGCGGCGGCCACGAGGCGCGCGGCGAGTCGCTATCGTCGGTGTGTAGTAGTGCAGTACTCACGCGTCGCGGCTTCTCCGGCGCCCGCACGGCGTGCAGCCAGGCGCGCAGGAAGCGGATGGCGGCGGCCACGAGGCGCGCGGCGAGTCGCTATCGTCGGTGTGTAGTAGTGCAGTACTCACGCGTCGCGGCTTCTCCGGCGCCCGCACGGCGTGCAGCCAGGCGCGCAGGAAGCGGATGGCGGCGGCCACGAGGCGCGCGGCGAGTCGCTATCGTCGGTGTGTAGTAGTGCAGTACTCACGCGTCGCGGCTTCTCCGGCGCCCGCACGGCGTGCAGCCAGGCGCGCAGGAAGCGGATGGCGGCGGCCACGAGGCGCGCGGCGAGTCGCTATCGTCGGTGTGTAGTAGTGCAGTACTCACGCGTCGCGGCTTCTCCGGCGCCCGCACGGCGTGCAGCCAGGCGCGCAGGAAGCGGATGGCGGCGGCCACGAGGCGCGCGGCGAGTCGCTATCGTCGGTGTGTAGTAGTGCAGTACTCACGCGTCGCGGCTTCTCCGGCGCCCGCACGGCGTGCAGCCAGGCGCGCAGGAAGCGGATGGCGGCGGCCACGAGGCGCGCGGCGAGTCGCTATCGTCGGTGTGTAGTAGTGCAGTACTCACGCGTCGCGGCTTCTCCGGCGCCCGCACGGCGTGCAGCCAGGCGCGCAGGAAGCGGATGGCGGCGGCCACGAGGCGCGCGGCGAGTCGCTATCGTCGGTGTGTAGTAGTGCAGTACTCACGCGTCGCGGCTTCTCCGGCGCCCGCACGGCGTGCAGCCAGGCGCGCAGGAAGCGGATGGCGGCGGCCACGAGGCGCGCGGCGAGTCGCTATCGTCGGTGTGTAGTAGTGCAGTACTCACGCGTCGCGGCTTCTCCGGCGCCCGCACGGCGTGCAGCCAGGCGCGCAGGAAGCGGATGGCGGCGGCCACGAGGCGCGCGGCGAGTCGCTATCGTCGGTGTGTAGTAGTGCAGTACTCACGCGTCGCGGCTTCTCCGGCGCCCGCACGGCGTGCAGCCAGGCGCGCAGGAAGCGGATGGCGGCGGCCACGAGGCGCGCGGCGAGCGGCGCGTGCGCCGGCTCGCACAGGTGCGCCAGTACCGACCACATCGGGTACGCCGCCGCCTCCAGCTCGCACGAGAACGCCGCGTAGTACGACGAAGGCTCGAATTCTATGTGACCACCCGTTTCGCGGACGTTTACGTTCATACCTAAAAACAACATAGTTATCGATCAATATTCATTGATAAAAGATCGAACTATAATTTATTTTTCACTTTTTAGTCTGTGAGTAACTCATAAATTGGGGAATCAGTTAATCTAAAAGGATAATGAAAAACTGTTATCAAATATTTACATTGTCATCAGTCGTTGATATGTGCAAAGTTTAATATTTATGAAGCTTCTAGAAACGGGTGAAAATTGAGCTCAAAGATTCCGTTACATACATACATACATAGATACAACCCAAGCTAATAAAAGCGGTGTTAATAATAGTAAACTTTACATTTGGCACGAACATACGGTAAAATTTTAACGTATGATAGTTAAAAACATACATAAATGCATTATATTTCAAAATTAAACCGTGCTAACCTTGCAACATAGACAGGAACTCGAACCACATGTCGACTAGCGCATCATCTTGCAGGAACAGCAAGGCGACGCTCTTATGTGATAGCACGTTGTTGAAGTCAGATACGAGCGGCCAGTAGCAGTGTTCCTTCATGACTCTCTTCGTGCAGTCGATTACGTAGTGACAGTTCTTCGCGGGGTCGTGTAGCGTATTCTGGACTAAAATCTTGCCCATCATGAGGCGCAGAGATAGCACCATGACGTGAAGTAGGTGCAATTGCTGTACACATCGCAGGGCGAGAGCCTCGTTGGAGAAGAGTTGGACGGACATGTGCACCACGCGGTTGGACAGCGTGTCGGGGTCCGCGGAGTTCTCGAGCACGAGCGGGATGCGTGCGTAGTGCATCACGAACGTACGGGTCAGGTGTTCCTACACAGAGAAAAATATAAATGAAAAATGAGTTGAAGTTACTAAGTGGATATTGTCACAGCATATATATAGACTCACGATATATCAATCAAAGAAAACTGTTTTAAAACTGGATATATTACGGAAGATATCACAATCAACATTTCACAGCAATTACCTTGTAGTCCTGGTCGGGTAACATGTTGAGCAAGAAACAGACTACGTTTTGTGGGAACTCATATTTGAACGTCCAGAAAATGAACTCGTCAAGTAGTGTGTTGTGTTGCAAGCGCGGAGCTAAGGCCGGTAAGTGACGATATCTGAAAATGGGTTTACATTTTAGTGATTCAATCGCAAATATACGGTGCACATGGGTTCTTTTGGCAGTTCATCATACATAACTATGTGTACCATGTAGTGTTTTTTTTCTTTAAGAAATAGTAAGCGAGACTATTGTTCAAAACTAGTTTCTAAAAATCTACAGTTCATTGCAGACGTTTATAAATTTATTAAAAATATTTGAAAATATATAGAAATTATAAACCCCAATCATTGGTAAACGAAACATTAGATAGATTCATTATTTATAATTGACATAACACTGCCCTCTTATTATAAAATAGAAATTATATGTGTGATTCAATCGTTAAAGATTGCTACCATCCTTGACGGACAGAGTGTGGCATTGTTATGGATAAGACAATATACTCACTCGTCAGGCGGTTCCGGCGCGGGGAAGGACTCGATCGCCTTCTCGTACATCTTGTTGGATTCGCCCATGTAGTGGCCGTACTCTGTGTCAGGGAAGGGTGGCTCCACCAAATTACGATACATCTGTAAACAAATTTTATACTGCTAATATATCGTAAATTACAATAAGCACGTAAACTGACTAAATTGGTAATGTAATGATGCTCACTAGAAAAAAACATTTTTTTAATGTTTAAATTATACGATAATGCTGAAGAAATCATTTATTTTATCAAATTCAATTTACAAACATTTCCAACAAAGAAAATGTAAATATCCCACCTGAGGGTTGATGAGCGCCTTGGTCATGGCGGAGCGCATGAGGTCGCCCATGTTGTTGAACTCCATCAGCATCTGCACGTAGCCCTCGCACTCCTGCACCGCGATGCGGTACCCGTCCGAGTTAGGGGTGCCACAACTGGGAAATACAAAAAGTAAATTAGCTGTGTTTTCAAACACGGTTTAAAACTTATGATTTTAAACGCAGTTAAGTTTAGATTTTATTGTCAATCCTTGTTTATTGGCTGGGCACGGATCTCATCGCAAAATAAAAAGGCTTGACTTTACTAGACTAGACTTTACTTACTACTAACGTGATATTTTTTTATTTTTAGAGGAAATTAACGAGCTGGTTTATTTCAATTTATTAGGACAAAATACGAAAATACGAAGGTTAACGTAAAAAAAATGCAAGAGACTCACTAGCCTTACAGACTCGAAAAAATAAATAAACATCAAGTTACCCGTTCTCCCTAAAGTGCTGCAACAGGCGGAGGATGAGGCGCGGCATCATGGCCTCCGCCACGCACATCAGCTCGGCGGGCGCGGTGCCCGGCCGCGGACACTTGTTGCCGTGGTTGCTGCAGAACCTGCGACACACGGACAAACATACACATTATCATTGTTATCACTTCAATTAACATGTCAATTCGCAAGTTAGATATTTATCCTGCTAGAAATCTAAATCTGCCTGGCAAATCATAATGGTCGTAAGAATTGAAGAATGCCATGATGATAGGACATAAGTAATAACAATAAACGATTTGATAAACGGGGTTGTAATATTGTGGTGAATTAATTATAAATTATCGCAGTTATGTTTTGCTGCAAAAAAAGAAATAAGAAAAGTAAAAAAAAAACTGCTATAAACACGTATTCTAATAAACAAATGAACAAAGAGATAGGGACTGTTAATAAATTTATGGGCCGACCCCTTTAGAAATCTGATTCTTTTATAACTTAAGTTATTATCATCATTAACAAGATGCATCCGCTATAACCCCGTGATATCCATTATCCATTGTCGTTATAACATTATAATATTATGATATTAATTAAGTGAATACGCACGTGTATTATAAATATCTCAATTAAGAACTCTATTTCCTCTTTGATAATTTAAACGTAAGAAATCACAAACTATGCGGGTCAATGAACACATGTCATCTGATAGATCGTTAATCAAACAGATGTCTGTAAATCAAACATTGCTTAAAATTTCGGTACATTTCCTTTTTCTATGACTAATGAATACAAAGTATAAAATATGAGACAAAACTGGACTAGTTTTCTACTTCCACACAATGATCGCCTAAATCCCCTCATTAGCTTGTCTCATCTCGCACGAGCTGCGATGGCTAGGCGGTGACGTCACGCGGCCGCGAGATGCCAAGGTCAAGTCAAGTTCAAGACGAGCCAAGGGACGCGGAGGCAGGAATCCATCCTCTCTCTCTATACGGTAGGTACTAATGATGTTAGCTGTCACTGTCTGGCGGACGATTAAATCTTTGATCTAACTTTGTCAGTTAACAGGAACATTAATATCTCATAATTGTTTATTGTTTTTTTTAATTAAAACCTATTATTTTGCACGATATCATTGTAAACAATAAGAACTTAATACATTCGATGTTTTTTGGAATGAGGAATATTCACCAATAGGTACCTAGTTAAGTAAGTAATATACCTATGTTAGTGAATATTTATCACATTAATTTACAATCTATCCCTGTATCATATTTTTATAAAAAGTTCAGGTTTTGATACGGAAATAATAACCAATAAAAAACTTAACGAGACATACGAGTACATGTTCTGGCCTAACATCAGTCAAATAGAATATATTACGAATAAATATACATTACAGTAATCTGACCAATCCTACTCAATCTAATTAGCGCGTAGTACAAACTGATTTTATGCTTTAGGATTTCGTAAACTAAAACCTTATAAAGTAAACTACCCTTATTACTAAAATGATTATTCGGCCTTTACATTTTGACAAAAAGGCTCACACAACTCATTTTTCAATTCTAAATTAAGATTATCTATTTGTACGCCTAGCAACATCCTAATGGCCTTAACATTTGATTTCAATGTGACGGTCGAATTATTCTCGCGAAAACGTTCAAGGTCGGGACCTCGTCTCCGAGGTCGCCGGACCAAGTTCAAAGACGGACAGCTAACGGACACGCATTGTTTTGGTTGACACACGATAACAATAGGTTTACGACTGTTATGTAATTTGTTTAGGCTGAGCCTACGCGGCTCGCGGCAGCTGACTTCAGCTCTGGCTTATAGTTTTATAAAACGCTTTTCGTTTAAAGTTCGTTAAGGTCTAACGTTTCTTCAACAAAACCCCGTAATATAAACATGACATGAATATTGGCGACAGTTCATACACAAATTTAAATTATCAGGTTTCATGTACAGCAACTAATCAGGGAGGCTCAGTTGCTCAAATCGTCGCACCAGTACTATCAACCCCATCAAACTCTACCCTTGTACAACAACCAATATACGTCACCATACGACGCGTGGGTTGTAATGACGCAGGCCGTAACCGCGAGCTCTTTACTTGGCCTTTTGTTCTACGCTTAGATATATAAGTTGGTTTAGTATTTATCATCCTAGGACACACATAACAATGGCATATTAGTTCTGATAGAACAAACGTTTTGATTAATTACAAACATTTGTGACTGTTTACATCTTTTGTTGCCATAACGGTGAAGGAAAACATCGTGAGAAAACTAACTCGCCTAAGAGATTTTTAAAATACGAGTAAATCGTGAAGTGCATGAACTCTACCAATTCGCACTTGACTGGCACGGTGACGACCTAGACCTCAGATTTGTGCTCAACAATAATAGTTTGATGACTGATGGTGTCGGTCGTATTGGATAAATGACAATTTGCTGAAAACAGACTTGTACTTGAACGTGTAATAAATACTCTTTTTCGAGTTTTAACACGCTTTTCATTTGTCATTAAAAATATTTTCTTAGTTTTTAGTTCCATTTGCAACAAAAGCGTGTTTTTTTTAGTTTTTTTTAACTATTTTTTTTTGTATTCTATATAACACATGGTCGACATTAGAATTAAATGTATCAGGCGTTACTTTGCGGTAATCCATGCTATTAAGTTAAGATTAAAACTACTTCGCAACAATCCGCTACAAATATGTATGATGGTATATATTTTAAACCATGCAGTATGTACCAAACCATGTGGTGGTGTATATTTTTAATTTTTGCATCTGCACGCATCCTTTGAGGGAGGGAGGGTGGTACATCTGCATGGTTTAAAATATATACCATCATACATATTTGTAGTGGATTGTTGCGAAGTCCTTTTAATCTTAACTTAATGACATTAGAATTACCTTAACTGCTCTTGAGATAAACAAAGATAGTTGCGACACGTATCAGTAACCTGCTACCAGCTAGTACAGAAATCTAGTTTAAAATTGCATGTGATTTTGATATTTACAAAATCCCAGACAATGCGAACCGTGCAGAATTGTGACGAGTCATGAAATCCCGAAGTTTATCACAAAGACAAGTTAGTATTTACGTTTAAGGGTAATAAAATAATGTGCCAGGTGAGTCACAAAGGCAAGGCATAGTTATTGCACGTCGTCAGAATGTTTTGATCAATATCTCGTATGGTTAAAACATTAATGTGATTCATTCTGACCACAATCTGCACAATCCTTAGAATTACAATAAAACGTCGCTTATCCACTAAGACTGCTTGTTTTATATATCCTGACGGTAGCATAATAACAATAATATTATTCGCAGAATAATCCTAATTAAAATATTTTATTCTTAGCGACCACGAGTAAAAGCTGCAGTTGAATCAAGCCGAAGACGTTCAACTCAAGATTGTAATACATTATTTAAACAACAGACATTAGGTCCGAGTTTAAGCTTTTAACATCGATGATATCTAAGCCATTTTGTAGTAGAGTCGTGCAAGATTGCCACTTGCCAACGATCACATTTACTTTCACGAGAAAGTAACTATTCTCAATTTTCCTATTTTAGACAAATTTAAAGGTTTATTCGTGATTGAACAGATGTGATTATTCCTATACTTCATTACCAGTATCCTGATACTCACAAAGCGTTTTGGAAAGTACTGAGTTTTCGTAGGTATATTTGGTAGGCACCCGCCAAGGAGTATGTCACTGTAATTCCGGGACCAGAATAGGGCTACGGTTTCCCCTGCCTGTCGTAAGAGGCGTCTAAAAGGGGGCTTCCGGGGTTGCGGGTGGCAAGAGTGGGAGCTCGGAACGCCCGGCCAGCGACCCCGGGAAGGACGGCGGTATGTGTGGTCACATACCAACGTGTACATCAGACGATATGGCGAGCGTCATGCTCACCTGGGCGGAGCCCGACGGGGCAGCGCGCCGTCTCCGGTTGCGTTCCTTTGGAGATCCCGGAGTCCTTTACGCAGAGCCGAGGACGGCCATCGGGGGGGTTTTAGTGCGATAAGATTCCCACATAACTCTGTGTCGGTCCCACGGCACCTTGTGAAGGTTCCTTCTCGAAAAGAAAGGCACACGCCAAAGGGTAAGTGGTTCAAATGGGATCTCTATATGACTTTAAAATATTAGATACTCATACGACAAGATTAACATCTGACACTAAATTTATAATAATACAAACAGCCGATTTACCAGCAAAGCCATACAATAAATTGTTGCCCTGACAGTGAATCGCCCCAAATAGCCGGAGCGTAGGCTCACCTTCCTGCTCGACTGTGTCAGCGCGTGACGTCACGCTCGCCCCCGTTACATACGCTAGCTCACGAGCTCGCGATTTTATCGCCTCGAAACCACCATAAATGTCTATATCGACCTCCGCTCGCCAAGAGGTGGAAAATATCTTGACGCGGAAACGTATTATTGTTGCTTTGATCAAAAAAAATTAAACCTGTTATGATTCAGTTTCGATACTTTAACCACGGTTGTCATCATTGTCATGCGATCGTTAAGATGAATATCTTAAATCTTGAATTACATATACCATATTATGCGCAGTTAGCTATTGTCGGTGGCTGTAGGCGAAGGGCGAACACGCAACATGTGTTTATGACCTTGGCACATTGAACAAAGAAACAAGCACGCACTGACATGTTGGTAACCAATCATCAAACAATGTTTCATATATGCCGCCAAACATTGTAACCTCTCAACTTAACCAACACAACGGTCAACTTACCCATCCTCCTTCATGACGGAGTTGTCCCCGCAGTCGCAAGCGCCGCCCGCCTGCGACAGGAACATGTTGAAGTCGTGCGTGGAGTGGTCGCCGCGGTAGAAGCACTCGCGGCAGATGGACATGCACGGCGATATGCCGCACGTGCGACATCGGTACGCGACCACCCGCGGGATCCACACCAGCCCACATTTGTCGTGCTTGTCGTAGCTCCGTACTGTAACATCGAAAGAAACTATATTAATGTAAAATTTCCAAAATCCCTATTTAATGTACTGCAAGGACTAATAGGCACTTAGATGAAAGAATCATTTATTGAAAAAGTCTAATATAAGAATAGAAGAAAACGTCTCCGTTACGCAACGATCCGCCACCATCTTTTGCGAGGGGGTATATTACTAAGCCGTGCACTCCAACATAATATGTTCCATGTTATCTAGAAATTATTTCATTAATTTGGGATTTGGATTGTTGCAAAGTAGCTATGTCCTAATCAAATCAAATCAAATCAATTTTTTTTATTCAAAATAGGTTCTTTACAGAGCACTTTTTGAATGTCAATACAACTACCACCACTTCACAAGGTGTTTCGTTATGGAGAAGAAGCGGCGAAAGAAACTCCATAACACACATCTTTAAAAAAAAATGTTTTTGACCATGTCAACTTAACGTAATGATACATGTGGAGCTGGAGCTAATTCAGACCACACCGTTTTGTCAGTCAAATAATCAGTCAGATTAGTATGGCAATGTATGGAAAAATATGTATTTTCTTCAAAATTTTCCTTTAATTTGTTACATAACATTACTTCCCAGAATTTGATCCTTATAAGCGACACTATCAGGTGGTGGAATAATATAGAGGGTGTATTTTTTTTTCAAAATGAACGCGTTCGATTCCCGGCCAAGGAAAAAGATATTTTAAAAAACGAATGACGCAGTTTTGGTTTTTATCAAAATCGGCCTCGTAACTCCTTTCAGCATTTTTCGCTAATCCTTATAGTTTCGGATTTAGCCCTGAAGGCCTGTTTGAAAAATTCACCCTGTATATTAACCTTATTGCTCTTTTTTGAATAGACTTTACAGAATGTATTTCTGCAAAATAAGATTTGATCCTATTAACTATCTGTAATGCATGGCGTGGGTCATCCACATATTCATCAAAATGTTCCTATCTATGCAATCATCCCATCGTATGTTTGCCCTACAGCAATGAATGATTTCGTGTCGGCAAGATAATAATACGATAAATCGTTCGAGTCGGTAGTCGCACACACTAAATCGTGGCCGAAACTGCGCAGTCATCGAACATAATTAAATGGTCTTCTCATTATATTCCGACACTGAGATAGTTCATTTCGGTTCGTTTGATAGTTCATTTTATAATTCTACTTGCTCTAGCGTCACGTCAAGGGTGTTGTAATGCGTTCCAACTTGACCTCTGGGGGTATCGACATATCGGCAACCTCAGATAGGACTCCAATCGTATTTGGCATCGATACCAAATGTCCATGGACGGTAGTGACCACATGATCAACTTCATGCCCACTAACAAGGAAAACCACATCAAAATGAAATTAATTAGAATAAGATTATTATTTATGCAAACACGTTGTTTGATCAAGTGGAATAATGCCATCCGAGGTTTCAATATGTTAGATACAGGTAGACATGTAAATCTGGTGAATACTAAGTTTATTGACCCCAAACCTACTTTTGTTATTCTGACAAACTAGTTTGAAGTAGCCTGACATCCGAATGCAAACACTCATAAATAAATATCGACTAAGAACTAATCATTACTACCAATAAATTTATAAAATTGTGGCGCTCGAAGAAAATTATGTTATGGTAATGAAGCCAAAAACGGTTTTTGAATTTCTCGATATCTGATTGGTTTCATATTTGAGTTCTAGTTCAAATAGGTATTTACTACGGAGCAAGGTTATGATAACCTAACATATGTAATGATGTAATTATTTTAATTACCTAAGTTGTAAATAAATTCAAAGGAAGTGCAATGTATTCATTTCGTTTAGGCCTACGGGGACAGCCTTGTTCGCGGGGAAAACTGTCAGCAGATATCTGTTATCTTCATCTACTACCGGTTCTGAGTACGACCTACAAATTGAGATACCAATCATTTCTGAACCATCAACTTTACAAGCAACTTGAATGTTGGTTACTGTTCAAGTACTATACATCAATAAAGATCCAACATAATTGAAACGTGACTCGATACACCGCTTCAGCTCGTTAGCTTTATATTACTTAATTGGGTGTATTTACTAGCTAGTCTAGGAGACGTCTGACTGACTGGCGACCAGCGACACACGTCTGAACATATTTATACTATATTTAACGCTATAATTCGAAGTTTTCTGAGTACATCTTTTCTGTTTTATAACAGCTATGTTAAGCGCTCTTGTGTTCTGGTTTGAAGGCTATTTACCACATTCTTAAATCAGAACAGAAGGATTTATAAGAAGAATACGAACAATCCTTAAGGGAATTACGCATTTGTGGCCAACCTCGTTAATCATTTTGTGGTTGATCAAAGATTTCTACAGGCGGCAGTGACATCCGATGAGCTACACACTGATTTCCTTAACACAATCACATAAAATAGCAGAAAAATGCTATTTCTTAAAATGAACTAACTATTGTTTGATAACGTATAATTGAAGGAAATGTCACGGACAAAGAGATCGATGACCATACATAACTTTCTATTTGATCAAAACCATGATAAACTGTCACTTTTGACAAACGTTCACGTTCACGTTGTACGCTTGGAAGCGTTTGCCACTCCGCTATATCGCCAGCTCAATGCTCAATGCGCCAAGTGACCAAGCATCGTGAGCGCTGGTCATCATAAATCACGAGTTGTTTGAGTCAGTCATTCTAATTAACTTTATCTATTCCACAGTAACATTAACTCGACTTTAACTTCCTTGTTGCTCTTTGTTGAATTCTTCAATTGCATTATATTTACTTAGTTTATTTTGAATTTGTTATTTTAAATTATTTAGTAATACACTCAAAATACTTCATTTTCTATTGTTTATTCTTAAAATATTGTAACACATTTATGTATTCTACTTGTATTACTCAATTATAAAATTAAAAAATGACATCTCTGTCGGTAACTATCTGATGATAAAACCCTTCCATGAACTTCAGCTACTATCTGGAACTAGAACCGGAGTCGTACTTGAACTTCGTGTCTAATGATGATTGATGTTGACTAACTTCTGACATCTCATGCTAGTAAGGTGCTTTCCGCGCACGTGAAACCAGAGCACAGCAAAGTTAAAATGCCGCTTTACGTAAACTGTGTTATTAATATTCTTTCCTTAAAAATGTTGCGTACCAAACATTGAAATTACACAATTTCTAGTATGAAGTAATTGTCTAATATTGGACGTTTGTAGGCAAAACATTGGATATATCGATTATTAATTATTATTCGAATCACGTGCAGCTCTAGAATTTCAAAGAAAAAAAAACAATTTTATTTTTTGGCGTACAACGTACTTAATGATTTAACTAGTGGCGTGATATAAAGCGGTTATAAATTACAAACAACTTTCGTACCTGTCTAATATTAGGCGCGTTTTTGGCTCAATTTCAAAAGACTACATTCCCTCATTACTCATTATGGCCTTGCGTTATTTACAAATTTTATAATAACGTCAAGGGTAATTAGATCAGGATGATAGATGAAGAAAGTAGCCATATAAAATGTTATTAGAATAGAAAAGGTGCCGTAGTCCAAAGAAATAATGTATGTAAGGTATGACTGTCACTAAATAAAAGATAAGATATATTTTTTTAATAAATGAATACGTGGGTTTTACCGTGTGCAGAATGTTTCGCCATAGTTCACAAAGCCTTTCAGTATACATTGCCTAACTGGATATCTTCAAGACTACGATAAGCTATCATTAAAGAAATGACACATGATGCGTTCACATAACGTAACATTATCCTTATGGGTTTAAAGTTGTATATGGCATATAATTATATTCCCATTAAAGCAACAGACTGTTCCTAAGGTTGCCATGATACTTGATTACTTCAAACGGGAAACATATTAATGTGAACCTTTTCCTCCATAATTTTGTGTAATATAATACGCAGGTACTGTAACTTAAGTCAGACCTTTTAACTAAAGCTATATAAAACCAAGATTACTTTTTTGCTTTGTCAAATTTGAAAAGCATGTTCTTTCTTCAATCTATAGGTTTACACAATAATTGCAGAACAATTAAGAGTTTCTGCGATCCAGGAAATAAAAACCAATCCGGAGCCAATTAATCAAATCAATAAGGCAATTAACGCTGAGTTGCAAAGTTAGTGATGATTTATGTCTAGGGCTGGCACTAACAGCTGTTTAATTGAAATAGTTAAAAAAGTTTTATTATAAATTGTTAGAGATATTTTAGCTAAAGCTTTGAGGTATTTTGAAGATGATGTGACGATGCATTTGACCTAATTCTGAGCATCGCATTCTGTAATCGCAGAAAAATGTGGGACGCTTGCCTTTCATTTCTGATTGCGGTGATTTTAATGACTTTCCATTTAAATAGGTATGCTTAATTCGGGATATGACTGTTTTTATATACCGTATAATATGATAGAACACAAAAACTTCAGTGCAGCAACCCTAGCAAGTGTCGCGTGCGCACGGGCTCCGACGGGGCCGTAGCGCTCAGCGCTGTGGTTATTGCCCCTCGATACATTTTTATGCAATAACAAGAGCTCTGTCATTTGCACTTTCCTTTACTTCGTGCACACGAGTCACTTGGCTGCTGTGATAACCACAGTTATGGGAATTAGATACTTTAAACTTGTAGATGGTATCTAATGATTCGTCCTGTTAGTGCTCTAGATACTATTATATAAATTGGGCATTGTCACACTTGTTTAAATTTATATGTTCAATCAAATACGATTGACATCACACCTTAAACTCCAAATCATAAGTAAATTACAATTAATTAATTAACAAATACACAGTACATAATTTATTATTATATTATAAGCGTTTCATCCATAGCAATGCTGTCGGCATAGGTATCGGGTAGGTAATCGCAGTCTCCGCCGAGTAAACTACTATCATGAGTACTATGCGTAATATGCTAATAACATACCAGAGTGCTCGTTAATTAAGTAGCTAAAAAGTACTATCGCAATATCAATCTATATTCACTTCAATCCCGCGAGTAAACCAGTCTTTTATGGGAGAGATGTTAAAAAGGAGTATTGCATCGCTTAACCCATACTCATCACAATAATCGCCCGCGATAAAGACTGAGCCAATTACTCAAGCGGGCAAAAAGAGGGCTGTTTATTCTCGGAACTAGTTCCCTAAGTCCGTGGGGGAGAGGGCACGTGTCTGCGGATCAGCTGTTGGAGGGGTCGACGGCCGGCCGGCCGGTGAAGCGCCGCGGTCGAAACGCGCCGGAGTCAACGCACTTGTTAAGGAGATGGAGCAGACTTCACGCGAACTGGTTGTCATTCATGATGGTAAGAAACGCTTCGCGGGTGGCTGATGATTAATTTCATTGGGTTTCATATTTTTATGCCGTGCAAAATAAGACGTGCTGGTGATGGTTTCAATTGATCATGGTGTCTGCAGGTGGCGTTAATTACGACAGCTGACATGATGGATGTGGAAGCACATAAAGATTAATTGATTATTTAATACGAAAGTATATATGCAAGGGGTTGGTCTAATTACACTGAACCATTATTTACTTGCATTTGTGACTTTTGTATACTCTTTGATATTAAACTAGTCATACATCTGATTATGGTATAAGAATCAAGTTCATTGACATAGATGTACCTCCTTTATATGTAAGCGATAGCAGATTAATATTGTCCATAGCTAGTGTAGAACAGACTAATGCCCGTTATTAATAAACAATCTATCAAATGTTCTGCCTACCAAAGATGCAAAATATTACATTGATTTATTACTAAAATCGGGCGTTAATACAACTATAGGACCAATAAATTGGACACAAATGGGAGACTAATCGAGTGTGGTTATAAAATTGAAATCTGCGCAGTTTAATTACGACAATATAAAACATACCTATATGTAGAATATAAAATATGAATATGTTCCAAAATAATATGTAGAAACGATATGTAGCATATTTATATGAAGAAAGTAAATTGAATATATGAATATGATCCGAAACAATACGCCTTCGAGAAATACGGTCAAGTGAATTCTTGCTTCTAACTAGCACAGCGTGATGGACTATGGCCTAATGCTTCTCATTCTGAGAGGAGACTCGTGCCCGGCAGTGGGACAATAATGGTATTCTAGCTTGAAGTTTTCCTTAGTTGAGCAGGCAGATAAATGTTGAATTTACATTTTTTTGTAATATAGACCTAAACCTTTAAGTATTTTGTTTGTATCTGGGCTGCCCATTCTACGGGAAATCCTATTACGGTGCTACTATTGTATACAACGTTCTGAGAACCTTATGTGTAACATAAAAACTAGTATTACCGACCATACAAAGAATGAATAAAAAATCTATATAATTTATATAAACATTCCATAAAACGTGACATTACACAATAGATAAAAATCTCAAGAGCGTGTCGATGGTGTCGATTGACACGAAATAAATAAAAGAGACGACGGCCGGTCCGGCGCGGGCCCGATCCTAGAACCGGTCGGGGCGGCGGGCGGCGGGCAACGGCGACCAACCCGACCCCGCTAAATGATCCTTACTAACAAATGACACTGTTCTAAACTACCTCAATCATTTATACAGAGCTTTGTTTTTGGAACACAATGGATTTTAATGGAATATGGTGCTACTCGGTAAAATAGCGCGTACTTAGATTTTTCAACACAGCAGACAACACAAAGGCGAAAAAGCCGGATTGAATCCGGAACTTTCTGCGTGTCAGATCAGCATGGTGACCGTTTCGCCACTTGGGTCACCATTGTTGTGATACCGAATTACTGTTAAATTAATTCGTGTCGAAAACAATGATTTTATCCTGGACGCGATTTATATTCAACAGTATATCTTTAAAAACGAAAACACTCCTGATTAGACTGGGATGTGATCAGTGACATATTAACTATATTAACCTTCGATCATTGTTGATTGAAGACTTTAACTCATTGTCCCAGACATATAATGTTAATTTTGTTTGACGCAACTAACATAGTTTAAAGTTCTAATACCAACTTAGTGTAAAGAAAAGGTGATATCATGGCATGCTTTCTAAACAATACTTAGAAAACCCCACCTAATAAGGATGCAAGAGCGGTTTCATCACGTCATTACCTATCTATTTACAGAATGTCGAAATAAAGATGATTCGTCTTGAAGTCCATTGAATTGTTGTTTCATATAACGAAGAATACTGCTGATTGACTTAGGAAAGGGTTTTCAAAATAAAACAATGTTATAAATGACAATATTGAATATATGGCTCTTTACAATCTTAGCCCAACAACAAATATGATTATTATAATTACTAATATTTTTTATAATATAATAGTTGAGCATGTATTTCAATTACGTAACGTTTCTATATATTGCCCAGTTTCTTACACGATATACAAATTAATAACACATAATAAATTAGGTATGTAGTTTTGGCTATTAGGTATGTGGAAAAATCATGTATATCCTTTAGAGATATCTTTGTTCGAAAACCTGTAATTGGGTGATACGGCGATTATCAATTGAAAAAATCTACTAATTAAGATTGATAAAAATTGTGCTTTTATCTAAATAACATCAAGATAAAAACATAGATTTGATTGTTTGATAGATAATTTTAAAAATTATTATTGCAACATGAAATAAAACCTTTGAAAAATATTATTGAATAGAAGACTTCTTTTGTTATATATAGGTACAATTTTACATAGACTAATGTAACACTTTAGTTTGCATAATTCAACTTATTTTAAAACTACGAGCTGTGCTCTGCGATTTCGACCGCTTTATAACTTGAATTTCATTTTTTGTGTACCTTCTACTGTGAACTTTAACTTACAGTTAATAAAAACAGTTCAGAAACGTTAATTTTATTTATTTTCGCATATGTATATTTATATCTTATTAGATGTCTACTATCTAGTAGACACCTAATTTTGAAATAGCCAACCATAATGCAGTACTTAATGTAACGCGGTCACCGGCGTCCACGAACGTAATGTTTCAACTATTGTTCCCAATATGGCGAACATGCACCGCACACATACACGGAAGGTAGAACAAATGATCAAATTGGACGCATCGAATGATGGCATGTGGGTCAAGCGGCGTAAGGGCGAGGTGGCATGAGACAGGTGGCAAAAAACGGACATGTAACGCCCTCCGCATATTTGTAACACATATATGTACGTGTTAAATGAGATCAATTCGATTGGACTTACTTGGTAGTTAATTTGTGTTGCAGCGAATTATGTCTTTAATGACATTTCTACTTCTACTTTCACACTACGATTCACAGTATCATTGCTGTACCATTGTGTGTGTGTGTGTGAGCGTGTATACCCACACACACACACAGGCAAACCTAAATAAGTCAGTTATATCTGCCAAGCCAAGGACTGAACCTAAAAATATTTTATAATCTAATGATCTTTTATGTCGGAAAAGCGTGGTGACCGCTCTGCATCACGGGTCGCTTTGCGTAGTTTTGGCCAATTTTGCGGTCGAGCTAGCCGCGAGCTTCTTCAAAACTTCCTATTATATCACATGCTTATGTTAGAAATACTATAATTGGACATAGTTAAACGAAAATGATCCAATCCATATGAAGTCATATTGTGGATTGTGAATTATTATGCATGAAGCGCGTTCAAATTCAAAAGCATATAAATAAATACATATTAAACTATCTCAAATAGTTGACCGCTAACCATTGTTGACCGCTAACAGTTGACCACTAAAAAACAGTGTCTATAGTATGTAAATTAAATTGAAATACGATTACTTTCTGGATTATGTACCTATTTAAAAATGTGCGTCAATCTTTATTGGATTAATTAGAGAACTCGTGACTTCGATGGATGATTCATTCTGTTTGTTAATATTAACTGCGCAATATGCCTCAGCTGCAGGTATAGGCACTGCAACTAATTAAAATGCTAATCGGCCTTGTAGCAGGAGTGCTAAGTGGTAAGGCAAAAACATTTTCACAAAGTTCAAATTCATCCAAGGGTTTGAATGAGCAACATACATATTTATTATCCACCTCAGGTAGCACTCCAATCTTACTTGAGGTTAGTTACTGAGTTAGTAGACTATGATCGGTAGTGCAGTTAGCTGACCACTTTTTTATAAGCTTGAAGTAACAAATGAGCTTGCAGTTCACCTGAAGATAAATGGTTTCACCCGCGATGTAACTGGCTCCATATAGTATATGGGTTTTACCCAAAAGCGATCAAAGGTGAGTGACCACTTCTGAGGACGAAGATGATTGTCTCGTCAGACGGCATGGACAACTTACTTCAACTTACCATCAAATGGCCTCCGAAAATGTACGCTCGTTTCCTACTTTTATTTTATACAAAAAATACTAGTTATTTTAATTACTCCTGTTCAACAATATGTATAGTATAAAAATCCCTAAAGAGTACTACTTTAATATTCTACTCTTTCATAATATTTTTGCCGCAGTGCAGTAGTCAGTGCGCTTAAGTGTCGCATCTTCATGTAATCTCTGGAATTGGGAGGCATTTGCGACAAATCTAGCTTATATTTTAACGGCGGTTCAAACCAATGTTCCCGATGTTGTTTACTGCTAGTTAGTAAAATCATGACGTGGCAAAGCTACGTATAAACTACTCCGCACAGTGATTGATATCAGGTCCACCTGATGTTAAATATTATGTCCATGAGCTGAAGTGGTAACTTCATTAGGTAGATTACAAATCTTTTATCTCTTTTCTTTTTATTCATTTCAGTCCACCAAAATCGAGAGCATCTATGCAATTGTTTTCTTTTAGTGAAACGGCTATTTCAGCCGAAATAATACATATAAGAACAACGTTAATTAAAGACGAATCACGTCATTAGAAAAGAGTAGCTTATGTAAACAGATATAAATCCTTTATTTATAGATTCATACCTTTGTTTCTGAAACAAATGAATGCCACGATCATAGGACATCTCAAAGACACTGCCTACGAGGGAATTGCCATTTATCGTGAACTATAATTTTATTATCATCAGGAACACGAAGTTGTGACACAAAGCGTGACAAAATGTGTCGTAAGTCGTGAAAACTAAACTTATTTTCGCGTAGCAGTGACGGGTTGAACTAAAAATGGCTGTGGGGCGTAAACGGTCAGTACCTAGCCTTCACGCGACCCGGCTACTCTTGACCCAGACTTGCAACTCTGTAGTTGTTACAATGTTTAATGTTTTTTGTGCGCTTTAATCAATATTATTCGTATTTAATTAGGCCATTACGTTTGCTAGTTTATACAAATAAACAAAATAGAAGTGTCCGTGTGGAAGTCGACCTGGTCAATTAATAAACAATTACTTCACAGCACCATCACACAAAGTTTTTGTGTTGCAATGGAAAAACAGAAGCCAATGTCTAATCTAAATTTAGATTAATGTCCTTATTCCACATAAACATCAACCTCACTGGGGATGTGGGTTGAGACATGAGAATATGCTTAAGGCTTTAAGAATAAATGTCGAATAGGCGAGATCCAGGCGAATTTATTTATGTCACCAATGCACCACTACAGGCGTGTCATTACTAACACATGCATCAAACTCTATCTCTATATCTGAAAATTAAGAACTGATGGATAACCAAGATCTAGGAGTGAAAATGTCTTCCCTTTCCCTAAAGTCTTTAAACATTCCTAGAGTTCTTTTGAATTTAAGTTCCCCAAGACGAAAATGGGAATATTTAATTCATCCGGCGTTAATAAAGGATTACTTTACAATAATCATGTATTTAATTAAAAATAAAAGCAGAAGGTATTGGATTCAATACCAAGTCAAACCCTATGCTACCACTAGTGCACATGATGAATCACCACAAGGTCGCCGTGCATCTGGCTCGCGACATTGGCGATACGAAAATGGCCAAGATGGCGGATGTCTATAAACAAACAAACAATGCGACAGAGCTCATTGCAGATAACATTATTTTCCATATACTAATATATATTAGAGGCACTTCTGAGCATGATATTGTTTTCCATTCTTATATTTGTTTTATAGCTTGTTCGTGACTTGTGTCATTGTAATGTCATCATTTGAAGTAATACAATATGATATAGAAATTTAATTGAAGTAGAATAATATCAATGTTATAGGCAAACTCCGAAGCTCCGGCGCTCCTAGGTTGGACTGGTCAATCCTCAGGTCAGACTGAATGGCTTAGTCAAAGCCCAAACAAATGTAAATTTTCGGCCTTTGACTAAACAATTTTCGTCAAACCTGGGAGAGACTAATTTGGTCAGGCAAACGTCAAAACACAATTTTATTAAATCGGGGTTTGACGAGTCAAACTCCGATATAGGTATGAAGTGTCTTATCTTCGTATATTTGGAAGCATTTTATCATTTAAGCAGCTTTCAAGTCTTAAGAACCGCTTAACTCTGCCAGTTCCGACACCTGATTGGTCAGCTTACGTGATTTTCACTTTTATATTTGAGATGCTTTGAGAGAATGCCGTGTGGCATTAGGCCCACCTTTTGTACGATGTGCAATAAAGTATAAAATAAATAAATAAATGCTTTGGAATATACGTAGGAGGTTAGTTTGTAAGATTAGGTATAAAAAAATAACACTTTTAAAATTTTGATGTTTATTGTTTTAATAATTTAAAAAAACCTAACCTAACCTAACCTCACTCATCTTCAATTTTACACAATTACACGCCCGCACGCGCAATGAACGAACATGAAATGACAAAACAATCGATCGGAACACCGCGAGAGACATTATGAACCTGTTTAAACATGTTCAGATCAACGTTTGACCGAATTTTGCAGTCGCTTCTAGGATTGACTAGGCCAAAACCGAAACAGAATAATTTACTTTCGACGTTTGACTGAAAAGTTAGGAGCTCCTGGGTTTGACTAAAAATACTTCAGGCAAAGGGCGAAATTGAAATGTATTTCGGGGATTGCCTGATGGCTTTGGCCAAACCTAGGATAAACCAGTCCTTCCGCGAAGAGACTGTGTATCCGACTTTGACTATAACATCAATACTACATGCAGCTTCAATTATATCATTAAGCAAAAAAATTTTAGGGGTGATGCCATATTGGTTTTAGGTTTGCTTCAATGAGTTCAAAGGTTGTTTCGGAATCTTCACTCTACTAGCTCTAAAGCCAATATTGGATCGGATTTCCAATTTTTTTTAATGTGTCATTATAGATTGACTAGCTATTACAAATTAAGACAAAAAAGCATGTCTGAAATAATATATGAAACTAAACATTTTCTGGATCCTGTTTTGCAGTGTAATACTAAAATAGTTATTACTTAAACCTTCCAACATCAAAGTCACCAGTTTTTACACCAGAAAATACATTAACACATCCTTAATAAATGACTGTGTTAACTAACAAATAACATTGAGGTTTATAATTTATGATGCGGTTGTGTTATAATTGCTTTTTAATGTTTAATATTTTATAATAGTCTACTATACAATAACTTCTATATTTGTACTAACTTACTACACCTGCTAACATAAACTAATGGATGACAGTAATATTTAAATGTCAGTGAACTAAGTTTCATTCAGGCAAATTCAAATCTCATTTATTCAAAATTGATTCATATAGAATACTTTTTGAAAGTCAACAAACTACCACCGCTCCGGAGGTGTTTCGCTATGGAGAAGAAGCAGTGTGAGAAACTCCAAGTGTGTGCAAATTTGCATCTTTTAAAGAGTAAAAAAATATACAATTTTACATAGTGGTACATATAATTAATTATTGATGTTGGAGTTGTCATACCAAGTGGATTTATCATTTAAGTACTGATTTACATTATAATAAGCTTTAGCACTCAGGTCCTTCTGGGAAGCTGAAGCTAGGCTTTGAAAACATCTTTGGATGGCTCAAAATTTAAGACAAATATGCTTCCTGATGAATAATTAGTCAGTATTAGTCATTGGTCCAGTATATTATGCAACTGAGCCTGGAACAGACTCCATTACTGTGGTTACAAAACTAATGGGATATTAAGACCTTTTGCGAAAAGCATTTCAATTGATTTGTTAGTGTTTGATTATGAAAAAAAGAGTCCAAAAATTATGTTAGTTTATACTGAACTGTTTAGTCAGCGCACACTGATAATGCATCATATTTTGCCAAATTTCCACTGACTTTATATACATATGGCATTATTTTTCTCTGACCTTTTATTCACCCTACTGAACCCTTAACCCTTACTTAAACCCTACTGAAGAACTACAGGCCCATTGCGCTTCTGAGCCATGTTTATAAGCTCTTTTCGAGGGTCCTCACTAACCGTATTGCACGCAGGCTTGACGACTTTCAGCCTCCCGAACAAGCCGGATTCCGAAAAGGCTACAGCACCATGGACCACATACACACGCTCCGGCAGATTATACAGAAGACCGAGGAGTATAATCTGCCGCTATGTGTTGCCTATGTGGACTATGAGAAAGCCTTCGATTCTATCGAGACCTGGGCGGTGCTGGAGTCCCTTCAGCGATGCCAGATCGACTATAGGTACATCGAGGTGTTGAAGTGTGTATACAAAGCCGCCACCATGTCAGTCCGAGTACACGACCAGAGGACGAACCCTATCCAATTGCAGCGGGGAGTCAGACAAGGCGACGTCGTATCGCCGAAGCTGTTCACCGCTGCGTTGGAAGATGTGTTCAAGCTGATGGAGTGGAAAGGTCTTGGCGTTAACATCAATGGTGAACACCTCACACACCTTCGATTTGCCGATGATATAGTCATCTTGGCAGACTCGCTGAGGGACCTCAGTAAAATGCTAGGAGACCTCAACAGTGCCTCACAACGGGTGGGTCTTAAGATGAACATGGACAAGACGAAAATCATGTCCAATGTCCATGTCACACCCGTACCGGTAGTTGTTGATGGCACTCCTCTCGAAGTTGTCGACGAGTACAATTACCTGGGACAAACGATCCGGATGGGTAAGTCCAACTTTGAGAGGGAGGTCACTCGAAGAATCCAACTCGGCTGGGCTGCGTTCGGGAAATTACGGAGCATCTTCTCGTCCAAAATTCCTCAGTGCCTGAAGTCGAAACTATTCGAGCAATGTGTGTTGCCAGTGATGACCTACGGCGCCGAAACGTGGTCCTTTACCGTAGGCCTCGTTCGAAAGCTCAGAGTCGCTCAGCGTGCTATGGAGAGAGCTATGCTTGGTATTTCGCTACGAGACATGATTCGTAATGATGAAATCCGTAGACGAACTAAGCTTACCGACATAGCTCTCAAAATTAGCAGGCTGAAGTGGCAATGGGCCGGCCACATCGCTCGGAGGACCGATAACCGATGGGGAAGAAAGGTCCTCGAGTGGCGACCACGCGGAGGCAAAAGGAGTTCAGGCCGCCCCCCGACCAGGTGGACCGACGACCTGAAGAAGACGGCGGGAAACCGCTGGATTCAAAGGGCACGGGACCGGTTGGAGTGGCGCCAATTAGGGGAGGCCTATGTCCAGCAGTGGACCTCAAAAGGCTGATGGATGGATGGATGGATGACCTTTTATTCAATCATAATAAAATATAGCCGTGCTATAGGCTATAATAGTGTAGCTTTCTGATTGAGAAAGAATTTTCATGATCAATTCAGTATATCTATTAGCCCTTAAAAACAAACAATTTACAAACTTAACCTCTTTATAATGTTAGTATAGATCATATATGAACAAAATAATTCACTTGATAGCATAACTTTATAACAGCATTTTAAACTACAATTACAAATAATCAATAGTAAATTTGTGCATAAAAGTTATCTGCCATTATAAAAAAATCAAAAGAAAGAATCAACTGTTCCCTTATGAAGTATACATAACTTTAAAAAATGAATATTTAACTTAATACTTAACTTTAAATGAATACTTAACTTTAAAAAATGAATGATTGAGTATACATTTTTTTACTATATTTACCTTTGGAGGTAACTCTGAAAGCTATCAATCGTAATTGTATTGTAAGCTCTCAATTCTTATTAAATTGTATATTAAAAAAAAATTAAACAGAGATGACCATTATCTAGTAGATTTCAATACACATTTATGCAATGAGGTAAAGGTACTGATGCAGTGGAAGGAATAGACAATTTTAAATGTCCAAAAATCTCCCAACAAAAATAGACACATAAATATACAAAAATAGGTGTAATATCTTTTATTTTATGTAGACAACCTGCAAAGCAAAGTGGTAACCTTACCGATCTGATAAACAGTGGGTCCTAAGTGTGATCCCCGGTCAGAAAAAATATACTAGTGATGGATTTAGATTTCTGTTCAGGATCTGAGTGCATGTTTATTTCTTTTGGTATCCATGGCCCCCCAAAAAAAATTCTGGTGTGCAGATATGAGTATAAGAAGCATGACTATTATTATTATAAATAAATTTCTGGACTCCTTTAGATATTTGTATTGATATAACATTGTAAACTGACCTTATTATGATAGGCTTAGATGAAATAAACAAAGATAACAAGTTGATAAAAATTACATAACATTTTATCTGAGATAAAAACCTGGCTCCCTTGACAATGGATAATTTTATTTGCTTTTTAAGATTGTTTTTGTACCAATGCAATTCCTTTATATTTTATATTAAGCATATAAATTTAGTTTTTTTTTTAATTTCATCCAGTTTCATTATGCTCATTGTCATGATATTAATGTATAATGTAAACTTGATAAGACACATGATGTACAACAAAATCAAAAGACATCAAGTAAACAATGTTTAGTCATTGTATTTGAAAGGCATTGTTTGCTTGTGTCAACACCTGTAGAAGCATAGGAACTTGAAACAAAAGTATGTAGAGTACACTTAAATATGACAATATAGGTTGGTTTATACTAAGAAATAAATCATTTACTTTTAATTGTCCCACAAAAAGCGTCTACAGTACATTGACAGGCCATAACCTAGAAAGAATAGAGGTAGTTCAGAGTACAGTTATATCAACTTACCGACGGCGGCGAACTCGTCGGGGGTCCTCCCGCCGGCCAGCAGCCACCTGCACCAGTCGATGGTCTCCCACTCGTCTATTGCTTTGCTCGGGTTCAGCAGCACGTCCAGCAGGGGCCCCAAGTGCTGCGGCGACCCGTTGGCGCAGTCTGCATGGATGTACGCAGCCGCCCCCCTCTTGCCCTTCTTCATCAACACTTGTGCCGTCGAATTAGACATTTTCACTGGCTAAACACCCACATTCACACGAAACACATTAACCACTATATTTCAAATATTTCGATCACTCACGGAAGAAACACCATTTCCAGTTTTACATAAGCCAATGAACTACGGTCCGTAACGCATCCGCGGTGGAACATCGCGAGGGCGTCAGGAACGCACCATTGTGGAAAAATAAACGAGCGCGAAATGAACGAAAATTATAATTTCGAAACACCGAAAGCTTTGATGAGTAACTTTAGTTTATTTCGCAGTTGAAAATAATAATAGAGCAATGCAGAGAACACTCGGCCATTTGTCTGGGTTGCCATTAAAAATATTTAATGAATCCAACATGGTACGAATTGCCGCATAAAAAAATATATATGAATATTTTTACCGAATAATAATAAAATCTGAAACATTTTAATATAACATCATTTTTATTTTTGGGTTCGTATTTCGTTTTATATTATCCACTCCACATTATTATTAATTTTGCTCTTAAGTATCATAATATTATAAATGTTAAAACATTAATACTATAATATGAATAATATGATATCAATAGAGACATAATCTCAGAGTAAATGATACAATATTTTAAAATCTGTGAACGTTTAAATAATACTTATTTTTTAAACATTTAAGATATTCTTTACTTCGCTATATACGCAAATATATATATGAAACAGTAAAATAAAAAGGAATATACTCTGTGGAAACAACAATGGCAATTGGCAATTACCAATTACCATCAGTGTTGGCAACCGTACGATAATTATCGTACATGTACGATAATTTCATACCACCGTACGATGTACGATTGCGAGTCATTATCGTACGCAAATGTACGATAATTGGCTACTTGAAACTTTTTGGGAAACTGTTTTAATGAATTCATAAACGTATTATATATGCCTTTAATTGTAAATTTTTTGGAAAAAAGGGCGATTTATTAATAAAAAATATATTTTTATTACGGTAAACGGAACGCGTGCATCGCGCCTAAGGATGTGCCGAGTCGGCCATTTTTGGTATTCGAGTCAACAATAAACAAACAACAATAGCACGGAAGAGCAAAAAAAAAAAAAAAAAAACAACGCCACCTCGAGTCGACCTGACTCGGCACATCTCTACTCGCGCCCGCGTTCTTATGAAATGTACGATAATTTTTCGGCAAATACGATAATTTTACGCCCCTGGTACGATCAACGCCATCTCCCAGGTTGCCAACACTGATTACCATTTGACATTAGCACGTGTGTTGAGCACTGTTAGGTAGGGCGTTTATTTGTTTTGTGCTCTAGAATTTAATTCAACAATTAAATGCTTTTAGTGTCATATATAAAATGAGTATTGATTAATTTCTGACAACGGGTGCTTTAGTAAAATTCTAATTATAATAAAAAGTAATATAATACTTAAAAAATAACAGTCAACAATCGCCACTATGGAGGAAGACAAAAAGGTTATGTTTCACGAAATGGAGTTGGATGATCGAATTCTAAAGGTAACTATTTGCCCTAAGATTATATCTAGATTCAGCGTATGAACTATAATGATTAATGGAATCCATCAATTTAGGGTCTAAAATTACTTTAACTTGTTTTGTTTCTTAACATTATTTTTATAAATCACACGTGATTTGATCATTGATCTGACGCAGGGTTTTCACTACCGCAGAATTGTGAGTAATTAGTGTAATGTAGATAATTATTTACATAAACAAACCAGAGTTTTAGCCATTGTTGGTTTTTAAAATTTTAACTCTTAAAAGGCTATGTAAAAAGGTTTAAATATATTGATTTTTTAAGACTTTGTTGTTGACAGTTATAAGTTCATAATTATTTCAACATCGCCCTGCAATATGATTTTAAAATCGAATTAGCTAATTCCAGGCAATATCCCAGTTATCCTGGTCACATCCCACATTGATACAAGAAACGGCAATACCACTCCTTTTGGAAGGCAAGGATGTCCTGATGAGAGCCAGGACTGGGTCAGGAAAGACTGCAGCATTTGTTGTTCCAGTTATACAGAAGATTTTAAACTTGAAGAACACAAGCACACAGCAATGTATCAGAGCCCTTATATTGTCACCTAGTAAAGAGCTGTGTGGGCAGGTAATTGAAAAATGGATTTTAATTAATTATTATAAATATCTTCAAATGTGGTAGGACCTTCTAGAGTTTGTCTCCAACCTATCACTGCGCAAATGATTCTTTTAATAGTGTATATAAGCAGTAATAGCCTAGTGGTTAAGCAAATCAGCCTCTTGATTGAGGGGTCCGAGGTTCAAATCACAGGCACACACCTCTGATTTTACAAAGTTATGTGCATATTACAAATTAATTATCAGTTGCTAAATGGCGAAGAAAAATATTGTGAGGATACCTGCATACCTGAAAGATTTATAAAAAAAGATGTTAGGATAAGGATTTCAATTTATTCCATAGTTATATTTCATACATAAGATTTATATAAATGCAGATTAAGTAGTTAAGTCTTAATTTTTTTTCAGATTACATCAGTAATAGGACAGTTAACCCTTAAATGTGCAAGAGAAGTTCGATGTATAGACATTTCTTCAAGTGGCGACACTCAAATTCAGAAATCACTACTATCAGACAAGCCAGACATTGTAGTGGCAACACCATCTAGGGCTCTGGTACACCTGAAGGCAAATAGCATGAGGTTGAAAGATGATCTAGCTATGCTAGTGGTTGATGAGGCAGATTTAGTATTTTCCTTTGGATATGAAGATGAAATTAAGGAACTGTTAAAGTAAGCATTTGATTTTCTTTAGATGCTATGCATAATGCAAGTTTAAGTTAATAAATATCCTTCTCAAATCAGTTCTCCAGACCTCTGAAAATATTTTTATCAATACTTTTATATTAAAAAGACAACCAATTATGTTTTACTATATTTGTTAGTTTCTTAATGTAATGTAATAAAAACAATATAATATAAGGAAGAACTGTTTCATAATAAGTCTTTACAGAAAATATTAATGATTATCCCAATTTCTCCTACAGCCACCTACCAAAAATATATCAAGCCGTGCTTGCGTCAGCTACCCTCTCAGATGATGTACTCAGCCTCAAGAAAATAGTTCTGCGAAATCCAGTCACGTTGAAGCTAGAGGAACCAGAGCTGGCACCGTCTTCACAGCTGCAACATTACCACTTATATGCGGAGGAGGATGACAAAGCAGCTATATTGTATGCTCTGTTGAAGCTTAACTTAATTAGAGGGAAGAGTATCATATTTGTGAGGACGGTTGACAGGTGCTATAAGTAAGTGTTAAATGTATTACTTACATGCTTATCTTGTTATATGTATTGCTTACATTTGTTGATACCAGTTTTATGTTTTGTTTCATATGACTTTTCATTACTCTCATAAATTCTTTCTTGATAAATTCGTCTTCCATTCCTTTTGCAATAGAATTACATCATTATTTTATTATATTCGTTAAAAATTTAATTTCAGTCAATTTTTTTAAAGAAGATACAATTGTATAATGTTTGCTATTTCATGTATGTAAACTCTGTCACAGATATCTATGTTTTCTTGTATGTCATACCATATTTCTGAAAATAATTATTGTCACAATTAGGATTCAATAATCTCAAAATTTTCATACTTTTCATAAATTTCTTACTTTTTCAGACTAAAATTATATTTAGAGCAGTTCAAAATTGGCTCCTGTGTTCTCAACTCAGAGTTACCTGCAGCAGTTAGATGTCTGTCAGTGGATCAGTTCAATCGGGGAAGGTATCAGATTATTGTGGCATCTGATGAGAAGGCTTTGGAGAAACCTGATGGTGGACTCCTACAGGGTGAAGAGTTAGGAAAGAAGAGGGTAAGTGTTACCAGTGAATGGCAAATTATAGAATTAATTGCAAAATTGACACAACACATCAACAGCTTAGGGACTGATTTAGGTTTACATCTTTTCATATTGTTTTCTAAAATTTGTTTATGGTTAATGTCGTGTTATTGTAACATACTTACTTACAATCATAGTTGGCTTTATTACTATGACTGTCCCATCAATTTCTTAATAATTGCAAATAAAAGATCAGGAGTTCTTAGTAACCTTAGCAGGTTTGCTTTTTTTTTTTATAATGTAAGAGTAGCAGACGAGCATGCAGTCCACCTGATGGTAAGTGGCTACTGCCGCCCATGGACATCTGTAATCAACCCCAGATAAGTTAAGATATTCTTACCTGAGGTCGGCCACAGATGCGCCGCTACTCTTGAGGACTAAGCTGGAACGCCTCGGAAAAGTCTGTCTCCCTTACCACACCCTTCAAACCGGAACACAGCAGCGCCTAACACTGCTGTTATTAGGTAGAAATAGGTGTGGCGGTGGTGCCGCCGGAGTCGAACCACAAATGGTTCTACCACCTTCAAAAGAAATCAGCTGCTTGAAATCAGTGGTGTTTTTGTAAGTATTTCTGCTTAACAACATTCGTCTAACTTGTTTGACAGCAAAAATCCAAACGCAAACGCGACAAGGAGTCGGGCGTGTCCCGCGGCATCGACTTCCAGCACGTGTCCAACGTCATCAACTTCGACTTTCCCCTCGATGTCAACTCCTACGTGCACAGGGCAGGTCGAACCGCGCGAGGAAATAATCAAGTAAGGCATAGATGCAAGTTTTTGAACTTGTTATACGAAAAACATTTTGATGCGTTTGAAACATTGTATAGCAATGTCACATTGTATATCAATATCACATGCGCTTGCTTACATTGATCATAATAATAATATAACTATCACTCATTTTGCACAGGTTCAATTGTATTTTAATGTACTACTTGAGTTTATAATAGTTATATATTTTCCAATGTTTTGGCCTTAAAAATGAAGGATTATTATTGTAATACTTGATAAGAACATAGGAATCATATTAGGTTAACATTTAGGTAGCTTTATTACAAGACTGTTCATGAAAACACATGAATATTTCGCAGGGGTCTGTACTGTCGTTTGTGGCGATGAAGGAGAAACCATTAATGGAAGCTGTTGAGGACCACTTGTCAAAAGGTTTCAATGGACAGAAAGTTTTACAGTGAGTATATTTCACTTGATATTTTCACAATTAGTGCTACATACTTTACAATAAAAAAATGTACAATAAATAATGAAATTATTATACAATTGAATACGCACAATGCGTATGCTATTATTTGTCGGACTATGTCTTTGAGTGGCGGTCATTGAGTCATTTCTCGACAAATTTAGTAGATGTGAGTAGTTATAAGCTGCGTTGTCTTCAGGAAGTACTCGTTCGCGCTGGAGGAGGTGGAGGGGTTCCGCTACCGCTCGCGCGACGCGTGGCGCGCCGTCACGCGCGTGGCGGTGCGCGAGGCGCGCCTCAAGGAGATCAAGCACGAGCTGCTCAATTGTAAGAAGCTGCAGGTAAGCTGCGGTTATATTACATGTTATGGGAAGATTGTGTTGCTGATGTAAGTGTAAAATAAAAACTGGGAGTATTATAACTACGGTTGCTATAGATTGCACAGTTCTGATTTTGAGATAATAAAGCCCACAAATTGAGTTTTGAAAAGTAGTGATATTTCTATGATGGCCATTATAAATGAGGTTAAACTTTAACATTTATCATCACAATAAACCCTTAGAATAAATAATATAGATATATTGTGCATTACAAAAAACATTTCACATGATGACACCATGTAAACATATCACTTTGATGAACGACTAATCTTCTCTCTGACTCTTTAAAAGCTATTCAAGTCTTTCACTATACTAGAAACAATGCCACTAAACCTCATAAATCATCTCCAGGGTTATTTCGAGGAGAACCCAACAGACCTGGCAGCGTTAAGGCGCGATAAGGCACTGCACACAGTGAGGGTACAGCCACAACTAGCCCATGTCCCAGAGTACTTGCTGCCAGCAGCTCTGAGGAGCGAGGAGCCAGAGCCAGAAGTAGAAACACCCACTGTTCCTAAGAAACGGAAGGCAGGCAACTATGGAAGTGCTAAAAGACATAAATACCAGGTGAATATAATGTTTATTATTGCATTTTTATTTCTGAACTCTAACTGGATTCCTCTCCATTATTGAGAGAGCCTTGGAGGACATATTTTGCTGCTTTAGTTCAGATTAGTTGAGTTAGTGGTTATCGTATATTCCATGTACAAACCCGCCATAAGGAATTTGATAAGGAAAAGGTATAACGACTGCTATGCCGTGATATCGACAAGAAACGATGATTTACGATAAAACTGAGCTGCGTAACTGTATTTTGTACGCTTAGTTGATACCGTTTGATACCTTACCGTTCAACTAAGCATACAAAACACAGTTACGTTTCAACTGACAGTACTGAAGTTGCACTGAAACTTTTAGTAAATAATAATTAATAGAAATAATTAATACATTCCAGGCACGTCAAAGAGACCCACTTCGGAGCTTCGAGCTAAAGAAACTTGACGGCAAACAGAGCACAACCACGGCAGACACGTAGCAGCAACTCCCCTGTTAGTATCCGAAGATTTATACATTATTGAGAAGACTCAGTGAAAACATACTTAACATACTATTAAAAATTAATAACTTTTTATACTTCAATGTATTTTTTTACCCGATTCATTGTTGTAAAGTGTTCAAATAAAATGTGTCTTATGGTGTGTTTTTTTCTTTCATACAGTGCGCGATGGTACGTGTCGTGGTATTGCGGTATATGTGGTTAGTTAACCCGGTTAGTACCGAGTTGGCCGGTGGTGGCAACTCTGAAATGTTTTGTTTATCATGAAATATATCATTCTTACGACGGTTGATTTTTCGTTCTTTTTTAATTGGGGTTTAAGTTGATTTTTTGGTTTGATCATTTTTTGCTAAATTATGGGGTAATTATTTTCTACTAATGATTGAGGAATGAAGTTGAAATATTTTCATTTTTTTTTCTCTCATAGCATGAACTGCTCATACTATTCTCGTTTATAACATTTATTTAATAATGGTAAGTATGACAATAATTTAAAAAGAGAAGCTGAAGAGTTAATGCATATGGTCAATTCAAGAAATTTAGTTGAACTTGGCAGAGGCCTTCCCTCTGTCACCTCACCGGGTAATTTTGACAAAGTAGCAACATTATGATGCCCAGTGGCAAATGCCTTAATGTAGAGATTATTAAGTCGTGGTTGATTATTGTTGGAAGATGGTTGGTGGAAGGTTACAGCTGAGCGGTTACAGCATTATTTTTCTACCGATTTATGTATGATGCACGATGCACTGGAACAAGAAGTATTGTGAATTGCCTTCAGTGGCCCAATGATACGTATTTGGAGATTTTATATTAATTTCATATTAACGATTCCGTGCGGATGGCACCTCAGTTGTGCCATGAATTTCTTTTGTGTATGGCGGGTGGCACCCGAGAGGTGCCAAAATTTGAGGCTATAAAACTCGGATAAATTAACGTTTATCAAAGTTGTTCTGAAAACAAGTGTCTTTATTTATCACGTAGATCCTTCCTAGAATGTCAGTTTTAGCAGATCACGTGATTTCACATACTTCAGGGATTGTAAACCTTTCAAAAAAATATATTATATTATTTTGCAAATTACTGTAATTGTATTACTATAATAGTACCTACTTTTCGTTAATAGTAAGCCAATAGAAACTGGATTAAAATATTCGTACTTTGGTGTTTATCTTTGTCTGAATAAATAGCGCAATCAATTTCGATATTCTATTAGAAACCTATCCATTAATAATTTGAATTTTTATTCTAAACAAAACACCAGAAAAGAACTATCATAGCGCTTTGCACGTCTCGAATGTTCATATTAAATTCTATAGTAACACAAACAATCAATTCATCAAAAACTTACAAAAATGTTTACAACACCTGATAGAAATAAGACACTTACCTTCCATTTCCGTTATTACACGTAGATAGTCAGTTTTGTAAACACTAATCGAAAAGTTAAACCATTCACTTTCGCTTTTGGGTGGCTACTAAACTTACAGCACGTGGAAAAAGCAAAAAAACGATAAGTTACAATTCATGGCGGATGGTACCTTAGCGGTGCCATCAAAGTCCCTGGCGTTTGGTGCCACGAAACATTTGTTCGCCGCCAGGCGTTAAAGTTTGTCCAAGAGGCCGCCGCATTGAATTGGTTAAGTTACATAAGAAATGTCGGAGGCGCTTGTTATTTCACAAATACTAAGTGGTAATTATTGCGCATGATTGGTATTCCCAACTGTTGGTACCAAGGTGCCCTACTAGAACTTCAAAAACGCCTTGCTAACTTAATGAAAACGAGTCATAATTTAATTTGACACCGCATAACTTTTGCTAGTTGGCCCACTGGCCAACTATATTCCGATATAAACAATAACTCTTCGACTTAAAGATTTATAATGCAATAGATTAGAATAAGGCATGTCATTCCATAACTGCATCTAAATAGAACTAGAGTTTCCTAGCTACTGTAAAATAACCTCTACTGTTAAATACCAAAATGTGAAGTTTACCAATACGCACTTGGCCAGCGCGGTGGACTATGGCCTAATCCTTTTCACTATGAGAGGAGACCCGTGCCCAGCAGTGGGACAGGTATGGGTTGTTGATGATGATGATTGTTTATAAGATACTTTATCTTATTATTGGCAAATAAACTAAAAAAATACGCTAATTAATTTTTACTGCAGCATGGCTAATGACGCAGGCTTATCAATTGCTTTATTAGGTTATTCTATTTAAATTATCTTATGCTCACCATTAGTTCATGCTATAAAATCCTTCTGTATATTTGTTAACAGCTGAAACAAATTAACAGTATAAATAACGTTTGTTATTTGCACGTCTACTTTTCTATGTTGCATTGTGATAATTTCATGTAAATAATCCATGACCGTGAAATGTGTAAACTTGTTTTTGCGTTGGCTTATGACGTGGAAAGTCCTCCAATTACTACCGATATTTTTTTTAGTTACAGGTTTCCGCATATTCATTCAATTGCCTAACATTACCATTACTTTTTAATTTTATCGTTATCATGTTTAACAAAGGACCGCGCAGTACGCTAGTCCAACTACCAAAAATTACACGCAAGACGTATCCCAGTTTAGGATAGTCACAGACTCGCGGTAACCCAACCTAAGTGCAATGGTTGGTGCCAGTCTGGGGTAACCGCCTCCTTGATCACGGTCTACCCTACGTAAGGTTAGTATGACGTCACCGATTCGGCTAGACCTTATATACCACGTTTAAAAAATCTCATCAGCGTGTTCTAATTTTAGGCACAGTGACATCTATTGGCGGAATTAGAATCATATTAAAATAATTGCCAGATAGAAATAGGGGTAGGGTGACCCGTTGTTGGGGTGAAGATGTAAAGTTATTTTTTTTTCAAATGATGTTTTTTGACATAAATAATAAGTAACAGCGTTTTAGAAAATATTTTAGGTTCTAAATGTAAGATTACTTTTATCGTTTTTATTACTGTTATCATTTTAATAAAAATATATACTTTTTAAAGTTGCACCTTGTAAAAAGTACATTTTGTTTTTTATTTTAAGAGAAAGTCATATATTACTCGTATGTGACTCTACATAACAAATATAATTATAATAGGTATATTACATGATTGTAACTTAACCTCAATAGTGTATTTGAAAGATTATTTTAATTTATATTTTAGTAGTAATATTATGTTAATATATTGATTTTCAGGAACTCTAAAGTGGCTATTGTGTTACCTCAACTGTAACACTATTGTTTTCTGTTTGAAAAACCAATAGCTGATCTTACGCCATTTTGATGTTTCATACTTTCTGACTGTTCTGCAATCATAATGTAGACTTGGTTGGTTTTAAGAATTAAATCTTTGTATTCTTTGTAACTTATGTTGATTATACTTTCTTACTATTAAAATGAACATTGTGAAACCTTTGATTCTTATTTTAATGTATATATTTTCACTTATCAAGTTATGTATTGAGATGTATCTTTGTCTATGTTTTGTCATTACTTAATTATTATATTTGTTTATTATTATTATAATGAAAATAAATAATAATTCTCGAAAACATCTTTGCATTTTTTTTTTTAAAGGTAGAGTGGGTGTTATATATATCATAATTTTGTGTTAGTAAACAAAAAGACAAATGCCATTTAGGTTACTTAGATATAACGAAATGCCTTAGACTTTTGCGATATAGGGTAAGAGGATCAAAAACTTAAGTGATCTTAAAGTGAAGATGATATTTTAATAGTAAATATAGATAAATAAGTAATAAAAGAAAATGTAGAGTTCAGATCTTTTAATCAGTAAGATTTCTAAACGGATTTGGAGTTTCTTCTCTTTTTGCGAGGTTCTTTTATCATAGTCTTGGAGTCGCTGAAGGCCCTCCTCAGCGTCAGGGCTTGGTTCCGGACGGTCTCCGACGCGGATTCCAGCTCCGGGAACGGGCGGTTTAGGTAATAACCGTACGGGCCCATTTCCCGGCGTTGCCAAGGGCTTGTGGTTATCCTGGATTTAATAAGTAGGTACGTAAGAATATTTTATTTTTATTGTATGAAATTGCAAATGATACTTTGCTTCGTTTGTTGTAAAATAAAAAAACAACGTCAAATCGTTTCATTCATTAGGAATTGAGAAGGTGTTTGTTGTTAATTAAATTCCTATAAATTCGTAATATGTACATGGTTTCGCTTGGTGGTTTCGTCTTTATAATTTTAAGTGTCTTTATGCTAGGGCTGGGGAGACTCGTTCTCCACAATTGAGTCTCAAAGAATACTCACTACGTTGCAACAATGATGTTTACACCCTACTAAGGCTTATTTGTTAATAAATTATTTTTTTATTTTTTATGTGCCAAACTGATTCTATGTACTTGTGGTCGGTTAAAGACATAAAGGCAGCCATTTATATATATATAAAAGATATGAATTTACCATATCATAAGTGGCGGTGCGATGGGCCTCGGCCGGGTCTGGATGTAGACGCTCAGGGGGATCGCGCCGAACATCCATATGATCCACTGCTGCATTATCTTCTGGCTCTGGATGTCCTCATTTGTTGTTACTGAGTTTTCGTCCTGTTCAACAGAATAACTTTGGTTTAGGACAATTATCATGACCTATCGGATACCTTTTCTAATATTAGAAGTTATGTTGCTTAAAAGTTATGGCTTGACATATATCATAGCTATAAATATAATTAAAAAGTAGATGTATACTTACAATTTCATAACAATACTCGACGAATACCTTCACAATACTCACAAGCACGACCCAGAAGTGAATGCTGTATATTACCATCCATAGAAACAGTAAGTGCTGGAAAAATATTTATTGTATTAGGATTATAGTCATAAAATTATTAAGAGCGCACGCTATAGAAGACACGCCTCGCCTAGAAACAAGGAGGCCTAATTACTGTAGATGTTCCTGGCCACAATAGAAGAATAACTTTGCAAAAAAATTTTTCTCGTAAGTTACTCTTAGTTGCCTACGACATCCATGGTAGGAATGGGAATGACAATATTGAAGGTCGACGCCACATGATAAATAGTAAATGATAATAGTATGAAAATACGTTATCACTTGGTCATGTTATTTTTTTTACGTATGCTTGTAATTTTCAAAAATACCTGTAATATGAGTTCCCAAAGCGGCACTCGCCTGAAGATGAACCTCCTGAAGAGAGCCGTGAGCATCCGGTGCGCGAGCGCCGCAGAGCCCACCGCCCACACCGCCGTCGGCACCATGGACAGGCTGCTGTCACCGCACCGCGCCCACTCCATCAGCTAGAATGCAGCTGATAATTAACCGTGATTATGTATACTTCGTCCTTAAAATAGCAGCACGTGATCCTTCGCGATTTGTGAAGATCATGAATGTACGACAAATTCAAGTAACAAGCAGGGCGTGGTCGTCTTTCTTATAAGAGCTTGTACCTTTGGTTGTTTACTTGCTTTAGAGGGTATGATAAATTGTCGGTACTGGTTGTTGTTATGCTATAGCAGTTAAACCTTGTGCGATACCTTGTTATGTAAATATGGGTTGACCATTGGTTGACCCGTACCTTCGTGGTGTAGTATGCTCTGTGGCCTAGAGTCTAGGCTTTCCCTAATTTAGGGAGAGATATGTGAGATTCGATTTTTTTGGCTCCATCTACAGCGTGGCATAGATAATAGTGGGAACTTACGTGATAACCCTCATTTCTGAAATAATTCCATAAGGATTGGTGCCACATTACAAAATTTTGTAAAGAAACATTGGTTTAAACTCTTAAAGTACAATAACTTTAAGATTTTGAGATAATTTACAGCTTCATGACTATTTGTGAAAAATATTACATGGCTCTCAATTTCACATCTTTGATTTATATCATTTTGATTTATTGACAATGAATTGTCAGATAAAAGGTACTCTGCATTAGGTGTCACACTATTTCAACTCATGAAGATCGACGCGTTGTTTTGTCAATATTTGATTATGTATTCATTATCTGTTAAATAAAATAAATAATTGCTGTGTAACTTTCTAAGGCTTGTTTATTTCTCTGTACGTAGGTACTACGTAGCGACTTACTTATTTACTTTTTGACTGACTGAAAAAAATGTTTATATCAAACTGCAAGTAATGTTTATCAAGCTAGTACCTACACCTAATTAGATTAATAGTTGAATCTTTATCATATTATGTTGTGGCTGCCCTCGAGCAAATTATACAGAAAGTAAATTTAGCAACCTGAGATTATCTAGCTATCCTGTGCTATATACTTCATCATTGTTCGGTAGACATAGGTACCTGAAAGGCCAAGATCATTTGTGTACCTGGTGGTATACATAGAGCAGATGACTCCAAGAACTTTCAAATTGTTGTATTCATTTCAAGGGTGTTTCTTTTGGTGATAAAACCATACTATTTAGGGTTGCTTACTCTTTACCTGTTGGGATAAGGTTTGATCACTCTTAAAATATAACAAGCGAGGTCTATGAAAATGCTATGCTATTGTCATTCATTTTCTGCTTATATCTCCAATCAAACCATCTCTTTCCTACACTAATTATGTGCCTATGTATTTTAAAATTACCTAACCTTCAGAAAAAATACAAAGTTAAGTGTATAAGATCAGTATAATATAATTTACTTAGTATATTTAGCGAATCACAGTATAGATCGACAATGACAATTAATTTGAACATGAAATCATAAAGCAACCATGCTCTTCCAGGGACAGTCTTCATCATAAAGTATTTCTTTCGGGTGTGGCAGCGCCAGAACAACTGACGCCCGTGTCCTGTGTACCTCCGCACGAACATCTCGTTTGCTGAAAAGGGATAAATCATTTAAAGTGTTTCCTAAATTTGTTGTTTCGAATATCATGCCTCTCGGATTTTAGATCTGGCTCGAAGGACCACTGAGGAAGATATAAATATTCCAGTAACATGAATTATTATGCTGTATTGTATTTGTCAATAGCGACAACAATTTAATTTCCATTGATGGGTAAGACTTTCCCTAATTTTTAAAAAGGTCTACATTTCAAGTGCCCGAAAGTCGAATGTTTTAAAAATAAAACTACAGTGCAATAATCAATTGCACAGGTGTCCATATCTGCATAACTGACCAACATGAATAAGTGGAGAACCTGAACATATGCTCGGAGTTTCTCAATAGCATCAGCGGTGGTCTCGCTGGACTGTCCGACGAGTCGCACGCACATCTCTGCTGGCGGCCGCGGGCGGTCGCAGTGCAGCGCGGAGTCGCTCTCGCCGCAGTCGCTCTGTCCGCAGCCGTCGCTGCGGCGGGCTCCCAGCGCCCAGGACACGCGGCTGGTGGCTCGGCTGACCTCCACCGACGACGGACGCCGCGGCGACACACCACCACTCTAGTTAACAACGACAGATCTAAAGGCAGTCAGATGTCTACTGATCTATACACTCCTACAGAAGGTCGTTTTGAGTTCAAATATTTTGAGGACCAAATGCAACGTTAATGGAATACTTTATCTAATATTTAGATTATGCTTAGGTACCTCTCAACAATTAATCGATACACATGGCAATCTATAGTCATGATACAGGTATTATTAGTGTGCCGATGTCTTTGCAAATCTAGAACTATTTGTTAATAATGCAGAAACAACAGTTCAACCATTTTGTCAACTTAAGAGTACGAGTACGAATATGTTACGAGTATAGGTGTACAGTAGGTAAACGAGTTTAGGTTATAATAAATTTTATCAGTAACGATAAAACAGAATGTATAAAAACAGTTACGTATGCGCATCACTGGTCTGCATGGTCTGCATCGGGAGTATGTTGGGGTTGTAGCCTCTCAGGCGCTGGTGCACCGCGCCCACGAAACTGTTCACCTTGTCTATGGTGCGGTGCAGACCGCGAGAGGCGCGCTCGTGCAGCTCGGCCTGCCTGGCGCCACCGGCGGACACAATATTATTATTATCTTCACTTAACATACTCAGAAAGATATATAATACAGACACGAATATACCTCTATTTGAAGGTTGTTTATTGGGCTTCATTGGGCAATTGGTATATCTATATATCGCATGCAAGGCTTTCAAATATCATAAAATATTTATATCGCCTTCTATCCGGTGCAAATAAATCCTTAATACATACTAATAAAAGTCTTAATAAGAATTGAAGAGAAGTTGAGATAAAATGGAGTCAAGCATAATTATTCTTGTGAGGACGTGGCTGGACGGGCCAACATCAATCTATAGTCCTTTCATTGCACATGAGATATTTGTCAAATCATCTGTTTCACTAATTACTAATGAGCATATATAAATCGAAATCAGTCGTAGCAGGCATACTAACCACTGATCTAAGTACGGCATATTGAAGCGTTGGCAGTAATGCTTTCTGACGTAGTCAGCGTAGCAGAGCGAAAGGAACCAGCACACGGTGATGTGGATCTGGGGCTGCTGCTGGCGGAGGAACCGGGTAAGCGGCCCTAGGGGGACTAATTCTGACTGACCGCCCAGGAGGCCGGCAGTGGTCATCTCTAGAAGCATGCTTGGACTCTACAACACAATAAGTAGAGTTAATGTACCTAACTGTTGTGGGATGTTTTTAAAATTTGAGATAGGTCTAAATAAGTAGCGTTTGTTTAGACTGCGTTTCATGGGACAAGAGTTCAATATAGATGAGGCATTAATATGTATTCAATACACTTACGTCCTTAATAAGGGTGTCCAGGTAGTACTGGAAAAACCGCATGCAGCACACCCACAGGTGGATCATTAAAGCCAACATCCCGAGGATCATAGTGGACTGCAAATTCAAATAAGTACCTTGTTAAATTAGCAACTCGGTCACTGTCTGTAGGATGTCTAAAATTTCATGCGTAGAAGATCTAGTTTTCTGCAACTTATTACTGAGACAAAATATTTTAATATATCACATCTTTTTACAACACATCTATAAAGGCTTTTCGCTATTGCATAGGTACTTAATCATGTTATTTAAGGAAGACCTTTTTTTCTGAAAACCTATTCTTACAGTGTGGCATATTCACAACCTTTGTTCCAGGTGACTTGAATTTACGCTACGTCGCTGCTTGTGTTCCTGGTATATACCAGGAAATTCTGGTGTACTTTTATTACTTTTAGTAGTTTAAGAAAAATATTGTAACTGACTATTTTTAAGTGCCGCCGTTGGCCGTTGGCCTATACAAAAAATAAATATATATTTCATTTCATTTCTACACATATATATGTGTAGTAAAACTTCAAAGGACTTTTCCTCTCACAACACTAGTATTTTTTAATAATCTCAAAACACTAGTGACTATAAATAATAGTTTGACACTAACGACCAATGTCTTCTCCATGGCCGTGACCCGCACGTGGTCGCCAGGCTCGAACAAAGTCGCCTGCAGCTCGTTGTAGAGGAACAGCGCCGCGGCGCTCGCGAACACCGCCGTGGGGCCCATCCCCCACACCTCCCCGTTGCAGCTCAGCCATTTCGCGACTGATTCCAGCTGAGATTCGGACAGATTCTGCGAAGTGCCAGTTTGTTGTGGTGTAGGTACTTGGCAAGCTTTTACCCTAGAGTAGCTAATAGCTTTTGTTCTAAAATATTTTGAAAAGCTATTAACTATAATATTCCGTTAACATCGACTAGTGCTATATCTTTGCAAAAAAAGTCCGGTTGATTAAGGTTTTTAAAGTTATCTAGAGCCTACAGAGTACAGACACGGTCAAAAATTGTGTTTTAGTGTTTTGATTAATGCTTTGAGGACCCTAAATGGCTGTTATATTGAATTCATTGATAAATAATTCAATATTCAATATCTACAAACTTTCTTCTCTATTAAATGCCTTAGGGGGAGAAGTCTTCAAAAATTATTTCCTCTACTAGTGATCGTCTCTCTTAGATATAAAAGGAACCCCTGTGCAAAAATGCGTTATTATATTTATGAAAGTTTTCAAAATTAGTAGTGAATTCATATATTTTTCTTACGCAATGTGTATTGAAGCTTACGGATTTGCCCGCCATACATACGCCGCTGGCAAACTCTATAGCCTCTTTCTCTTAACATCTTCACTTGAAATTTCATTAAATCATTTCGTCTTCGGTTTTATTAACTGCTTTTTAAAGAATTGTCAATAGAATTTTGTTCATTTTGATGTTTTCTTTTGACAAAACTTTAAAATCTAGTAAGCATATTAAAATATTAATCGGACATTTTTGACAAATACTAAAGCCCATAGATATATAGAATGTGAGAAAAATTAAATCAATGATAAAATTGAAATCTATAATGTAGATAAAAAATATTTACGTCGGGTGTACAGCAGAGTTAGTATAGTTTTTTTTAATAAAATTAGAGTAGCAAAGGAGATTTGTATAAGTTGGATCACCTATGATCAAGCTGGACACCAACTCCATATAGAGCAAGTTATACCAAAAGCTGATCACATATAAGTTGTCAATCCTGAGGACTAAGAATTACCTCATATGTAAATCAGCCGGTATCCAGAACCGGGTACATCTGCTAGAAATGGGAGTGGCGGCGTAGAACAATACTGACCCTAATCACCTAAAGTTTGATTTGAGTTCAAATTCCAACAGTGTTGTGTTAGTATACCAAAATCTTAACAAAACCTTACGTGACTTTTCATTATCAACTTTTAAGTTATATTTTATTGTATACTTGTATTAGATAATTGTCCCTAAACTCAGACCTATAATCTAGAGTCAGGCAGATTTTTATATCTCTATTACTATTACCTTCCGTTTTTTTTTTTTTTTTATAATATAAGGGTAGCAGACGAGCATGCAGTCCACCTGATGGTAAGTGGCTACTGCCGCCCATGGACATTTGTAATAAACTCCAGATAGGATTAGATATTCCTACCTGAGGTCGGCCACAGATGCGCCGCTACCCCTGAGGACTAAGTTGGAATGCCTCGGAAAAGTCTTTCTCCCTTACCACACCCTTCAAACCGGAACACATCAGCACCTAACACTGCAGTTATTAGGTAGAAATAGGTGTGGCGGTGGTGCCGCCGGAGTCGAACCACAAAGGGTTCAAAATTTTGGTACTCGTATCATATTATATTGAAGTAAAACAACATTTTTAACACAAATGTTCAGACGGACCTGCGATGGCTGGCGCAGGACACATCTAATCATTTGATAATTTATTTCTATTTTTAACACACATCTACCACAAGAACCACTACATTCCCTACAGTAAGACCAAAAAGTTAGTTACATACAAATTCAAAAATATATCTTTACCAAAAATCATACAAAAATAAATTACAAAATTACATAGACGAAAATACAGCGATTAATAAGGTGAGTATATGAACTACATTTTCGATACATTTTTTATAAAAACACTTAGTATTCTGCTACTCTAATTATTATATCAAATATTTAAAATTTACGCCAAAACCTGTTAATATAGAGTTGCAGTTGCATGCAAAAAATCCTTTTTATTTTATGCGTTCATCTCGATATTTATAATCTCTTACTGTATTTTGTATTCCAATCCATAAGTGCAATATATTTTATAACACTGAACACTTAAGCGGTCATGTTATGAGTTTTGGCGTAATGAATATCTACATAGGAAAATATTATTATTAGATATATCAAACACGATTATAACATTCATATTCGTTTACATAAAGATTATTAGTAGCTTCCTACACACAATTACGCAATATAATAAATGGATGTTGTAATTTTAAGCAATTATTATTAATGCTGTAATCTTCAAAGATTCCTATTTCAAGTGATTATACAGTTAATAATATTCAACAAATACATAGTTCATTAAATTTTAAAGATATTCGATGTTTAATGGAATAGAGTTAATTTTATATTTTTTTCAAGCCGATAACTATAATCACGTATATTTTTGAGTATTATACCGTTTTTTCTACACACATGACTAGATTTTGAAAAGATATATACATATTGATTCCTATAACGAATTCAATTTACTAATTAAACATTCAGTTCACACCGAAACATGTTAACATTTCTGTATTCATTGCCCAAGAACACAGAAATGTTCGCATTATATTGCATGAATACTTCATAAGCATATCTTTATTTAATTTCTTACGTTCTAAGATATAGGTAAGATTCCATTCATAAATATATCGATCAATACATAATGGTTATATATTCGTATAATATAATAACATGATATATTCTTATTATTTGCTTCTTGAATACATTTATTGGATTTTCAAGACAAAAATAAGCATTTTAACTTTTATAGTCCGTCCAGCATCATTCAAATTATTTACAGCGTAACCACTAAGTTTATTTACAAATTTCGTTGTATATTACACTAAAATTCATAAATATTATTATTAAGGAATAGATAAATATTTAGGTACTTATCTAGATTTCTCTACTTTTTTGTTAATAGGAAAACCCGCCCGATTTATTAACTCTTATAAATTGTAGTTAAAAATATTTCTTAAACTATAACACTGGATAAACCTATAGATTAGTTATTAATATTGTGCGGAACAACGACATGCAATTACGTATTAGTATTGTATTTACAAATATAAATAAAATAAATTATAGCCTAAATAAGCTGGCACATATAACATGAATATTTTGAAGTAGAACCTCCTTAATACTAGCATCCACTAGATATCAACTAACATTTTTATTATACTAAAAAGTAGGTATATTTTATCGACAATTATAAATATAAAAGCTTCTATCTAATATTCACGTTCATAAATATCTTCGGATAACTTTCAATCACTCATCGTCGTAATCTTTATATCTAACACCTTCATATGTAAAACATTTATTCAACATTTATGAAAAAGCTTGCTTTTATTGTAATTTGTTTTATATGCTCGTAAATATTTTATATGACACTACCTTAAAGTTTTAAATCTTTAAGCTTTGACATTAATGGATAATGGAAGTATTATTAATATAACAATGATTATTATTATACGTATAATAAATAATCGGGTTCATTTATTGAACCATAGTCTAAACCAGCCACTCGATGGTGGGGGGTTTGGCCTGCAGCGGCTGGGGGTACTTGGGGGGGTCAGGTCACAGGCTGCAGAGCGCCTGCTCCGACGGCGGTATCGATGTCTCCACAGGTCGCTTGATCGTTCTTATACGCTGCAATTAGAATTATATATAATGAAACAAGTAAAACAATAGAAAGCCGGCCCAGTAGGAAAGCGAGAGTTGACGCGTTGAGTTTAGTAGTTTTGTCTTACCCGGGATAGGCAACTGCCTTTGCTACGCCCTTATATAAGTATAATCCTCGCTTTTACGTATCTACCTTATTCCACTGCATATCCAGCTGATATTTCTATTTAATGGTGCTGGGATCTATTTTGTTGCATATTTTTCTATTCTATATAGAAGTGTTTGCGTCTATAGGCAGCAATGACCACTTAGAATAAAGTAGACTGTATAGTAGTATACAAGTATGTATGCTACTTCAATTTAAAAAAATATATGTAGTGGTATCTGAATATCTTATTCCCGAGCCACACTCACATGAGCCAAGCTTCCCGGAGTGATGATGAGCTTGTAGATGATGTAGAGCGGGATGCAGGAGACGGTGGTACCGGTCATGACCCAGCCGACGGTGATGGACCACGGTGGGTACACGTACTCCGTGCCCAGCATCTCCTCGTGCGCCAGCACCGAGAATACGAACAGCACCAGCAGGAACACCGGGCTAGGGAGGTGTCATCATCGTTAATAAAAGCTTGTAGAAAAAAAACAGGACATACTCGTAATAAGAAATCGAAGTTCTGAATCGTTGTTACAAGTGAATATTAAGTTGAATTTTAATTGTTTACCATAGATTTAATGTTTTCGTTACACGTGCTCTATAATTTGAATTTTAATCAAGTCAACAAAGAAAATAATAAATATAGAAATTGAAGTATAAATAGTTTTAAAGTTGCTTCGTCAAAATTTACCGTGAGTCTAACGAACAACGTAAATTGCGAAGAAATATAGGTAAAATCGAAAAGAAAAAATATTCATGATTTTTTTTGTAGTTTATGGAATCTAAACTTTACTGGTCAATTTATACTCCATGTGTCATACAGCCTTGAATCCGGGTTGAAGCCTATGGTTAATTAAAAAAAAACACGTTTCTCTCTTGGATGAATCGCTAGATGGGACCAATAGAGTAGCTCCAACCATGAATTCACAAACCGTTCACGGTCAAATGCATTCCCACCTGATATAGGACCAGCAGGCTCTCCAGAACCACCCGGGCGTGTGTCCCAGCATACTCTTGACGTCTCGCGAGAAGCGGTCGACGCCGTACACCCAGCAGACCCCGGCCGCCTCCGCGAACACCACGAACAGGATGGCCAGCCCCGGACCGTACACGTTCAGCAAGTTCACCAGGTGCACTCCTCCCTGGATACAATGAATTTTATAGGGCCGGGTAGGGTTCTAGCGTTCGGGTAATGTAAGATACGTAATTAATGAATTATAATACTTAAGTTACAGCACCGAACGCTATTTAATTTTCTATATCAACTCTACTCGTATATGTAGATAAATAAGCTAGTAGGTTTTTATTTACTCGGAGTTCGGAGTTCAGGTTCGAGTATTTTTAATTTTCTATAGTATAATTTAAAAGGCAGTGATAACCTCATAGTTAAAAAATTGAACTCTCAATCGAGGTGTCCTAGGTTCCAGACATGACCCTCAGATTTTTAAAATTAATTACCACTTGCGAAATTGTGAAGAAAATGGGTGAGAGTTTAAAAGAACTTAAGGCAGTAAAAATTTAATTCAATGTGTGTGAGTAAAAAAATATAATCACATAACTATCGAATTAAATTAAGAACTACTTATTTTTAAGTACTTATCTCATTGATCCCATGTTAATATAAGACATATTGTCGAAAAATCTCGGTACCTACAAATGCAAAGCAATACCTCAGATCTCAACACCCAGAAACAGTGCAAATGAATCATCCGCTATCTGAGCAAGAGGCGATCGCGCGGTCATCCCCCTAAGTGGTGGTAATGAATAATGCAATGAATACATTCCCGCCCCAGATAACACGGGCTATTTATCGGATTCATTTAACACAAGCCACTGTTTTTATTTGTCTTGGATGTATGGGGCGTTTCACAGATGGAGTGGAAACTCTTCGTTTGTGGCTCTACATTTTGTATCTCTTAGGTTTGCTGCCCTTGCTGTATTTATTTTAAAGTTATTTTTTAAGAAAGTCAAGTTTATACTAAGACTTTATTTTTATTTCATTATTAGTCCATATGCTGAACGCAGTGACGTCGTAACATCAATTCATATTACTTTAAAAATGGCATTAAAGAGAAACAATAACAAAAGTTCCACCAATCATTCCATTGTACTTATATCGGCTTATTCAGACGATTGAAACTAAATGACCGGTCGTAGCGTAAGCCTGTCAGTCATAAAGCATATAGTGCTGACTGGCAGTGAGGTCGAGGATATAACGTGGCATGAGATGTGGATACCGAGCGATAGGGAATTAGCTGCCTTACGATCGCTGATATCGTCGGAATGAACTTGGCCTTTGCTTTATGGCTTATGGGGTGATGTTATGGCCGATCCTGTTTTATTTTGATTTTCGTCGAACTTAAGATTTGTTTTTGTTCGACTGAAACATGGATAAGACAATTATTTACTCAATTACGTATTTAACAAAAATAAGTTAAGTTATATCTAATAGAGGAGAAACATGATTATATGAATTAAATGTAAAATTGTTTAATACAAAATCTAGAAATACTTACATAAGTAGTTGTGGGCAGGGCACAAATGTAGATGAATAGGAGCAACACAGCGACAAATATCTCCCGATGCCGCCCCAGGACTCGTGGATATTCGTCACATAGCGCAGTGGTGACTGCTTCCAAACCTACAGTATTTTACGAAAACTTTGAACTTATGTTTATGGTGCTGTTGAAGATCATTAAATTGATTTCAATCTGGAAGTAAATCGACGAATGACGTCGACTCGATGCACCTCTATAAAAATGTTTCTATTTTCATACAAATATATTATTGTGCATTCAAAAACCAACAAGAGTATGTATGATGTGCATTTATTATTTGATAATAATATAGGATAAAGAGCAATTACTTACTTACTTACAAAATGTAGTACACAAATATTAACAAAATTTTCCAAACGAATTTTACCTCCAAAAGTACTATCCAGACCCAGAGTGATAAGCATAAGGAAGAATATGATAGCCCAGAAGACGGAGCCGGTCATGGTGGCGATGGCCTCCGGGTACACTATGAAGACCAGGCCAGGCCCCTCCAGCCCCACCTCCTCGATGCTTTTGTTTTGTACGTGCGCCATGTAGCTGATGAGGAATGTGGAGATTATCGAGATCTCATTGTTGATTCATACATATTTTCTACTGTTAGAGAATTATATTTAAATAAATTATAATTTACTTTTTGATTTATTTAACGAAAATATTTTTATTCGTAGAATCATAATTTCGACTTTTATCGTAGAAAACATTTAGTTAATTTGGTTATACATAGAACAAACAAAACGAATGGAAACATATTAAATATTAACCTTGAATGCGTTTCATATAAGTTACTCGAAATTAAACTTGTAACTTACCCCAAGACGGAGAAGATAACGAATCCAGCTAGGAAGCTAGTGAGACAGTTGATGGAGGAGGTAATGAGGGCGTCGCGGTAGCAGTTGTTGTTGAACTTGTTGTAACTGGACAGCGCCAGCAGGGTGCCGAAACCGGGACCGAGCGAGAAGAAGATTTGGGAAGCCGCGTCAATCCAAACCTGATAATAGTAAGTTATATAGACATCGGAATATAGTGTAAGATAATAAATATTGCTCCAGTTTTAGATTTTCTCTGGAAATGAAAAGAAGTGACAACATATTGCACTTTCTAGTTGTGTTCTGATAGATAAATCTTGTACAATACCTTGGAAAACATGATTATGATATGAAGTAAGTTGACATTTTTTGTTTGAACTTTTACCTTAGAGTTTTGAAGTTTGTGCCATTCAGGAGTAAGGTAGTATCGGATGCCCTCAGTAGCGCCAGGGAGAGTCACTCCCCTGGCCAAGAGGATCAGCAGGACTACATACGGCGCAAGAGCTGTCACCCATACCACCTGATGAAATGATCCACAGGTTATTTACGATCATATAAATCTAGAATAGATTTTAGTATAGCAGGCATTTCTAACACCTATGCTATTTATCTGAAGATACTTACCTTTCCAGCGCTGCGAACCCCTTTCCATAGTGAGAAGTAGACGAGAACGAACACACCGAAGACACACAAGGCCAGGGACGGTTTGATGGGGCCCATGTCATCCAGACCGTTAGACCGGTGCTGCTCCAGAACATTGCGCCTGTTTTAACGATGGATTAACATCAGATTCATGTACTGTACAGAATTGATGATACGAATATCAAAAATCGACAAATTGATTGTTAATAACGAGCTTAAGTTAATGAAGCAGCGTAAATTCGACTGTATGTTGTTATATTAAATATTCATGAGCTTATTTTTACAAACAGTTAAGTTAAATAACCCATTTTTGAAGCGTCAGCAACATCTTACTCAAAGAACTCCTTAGCCGGTGTGCTGGAGTTGGGGTTGATCTGCGGGCTGGTGACGGGGGTGCAGAGCGGCGTGTTCCAGGTGTTGTCGCAGCTGGTCCACGGCAGCACGGAGTTGATGGACGCCAGAGACGCCACCAGGTAGTACACCGCCCAGCCGATGATGGTGTTGTAGTACATGCCCATGTAGATGTCGATCATGCATATCGCGTAGCCTACACCTGGTGATTATAATCCATTTAAGGGAACCTTGCCCGACTCCGGTGGTAATAACACCTCTGTTATTTTGTTTATATATATAACCATTGTGTTAATACAGCTTGTGTTCGTAATTGCTCATAAGTGACCGTTACGAATCCATTCGGAGCCACGTTAAACTAATGAACCCGATTTTAAAGTCAACACCATCTCCACAGAGAAACAAAAAAATATTAAGTGAACATAAAAAAAATGTAATACAATATATAAATGCTAATAGTATTGCTATGCGTGTGTAAATTTTAATGGTACTTTAGTAGATTTGAAATGGGATTAGTGGGTAATAAGTGGTACCTAATAATCTTAGTTAATCAATTTTTAAACTTATCGTATAAGTTGCTGCTGGTGTACGGTTTTATAAAAGTTTACAGTCGATCACAATGGATTCTGGTATAAAGTATTATTTACCGTTATTTGAATGTCCTTTCCTTTCTTTATTATTAAATGGCGAAGAGATAATTAATTCTTAAACAATGAATCGTCATAACTGCGTCAACAAATTCATTACTAACAAATGGCAAGTAAACCGAATCAAAGCATTCATCTCTTACAATAAATCTCCAAACCAGTTAAAATCGAATTATTCGAGGTTCCAAGTTTGCGCGGCAAGCGGCGCCATGTTTGATAGAATCAGCGCCATCTGTCGCCGGATAATCAAATAAGATCGCATCGCGCGCTAATTAGTTTATACGTCTCGGGGCTCGATTTATTCGCATTGATAGCGAATCTGTGATTAATAACGGATTTAAATCACGTTATACGCTTCGCATGGATTTATGGTTATTGTATGTTGTTAATTTTTTGTACAAAGTTATGCATTATGTAGATTTAAAAGCTTCGTCAACGGTTATTGAATTTTACACACAGCATCGAGCAACTTCTCCATTTTATTTCATTTGATTAATGAGTATAGGATTTGTTTGACCGTTTAATTCGGTTAATGATACTGACTGATACTTATCTTCTGGATTAAATCTCTTTATTGGCTCCTATTATATTGATGGTATTTTAGACGTCACACATCAACAAATATAACAAGTACTGTACAACGAACTTGTTTTATTTTTAAATAACACCGAAATCTAAGCTTGAATTAGGAGTCTATTTGGTTACTCTATCAATGTGCTTCGCTCATAAAGATGACTTCAGACATTTGATTGCGTGCGATAAGGAAATGTGACGGAAAATGATGTATGCGACATCGATACGCAATGTTTAGGAAATGCGCGCAGATTGCTCGCGTGATATCGCATGCAATGTTTACGTTTCGCATGTTTACATGTGTACTCTTACTACGAACGCTTAATACTATTTTTACGTATAAATTTTATTATTTTTTAGTTGTGGTACATATCTTAACTTACTGACATTTTGCCTACGATGTTGAATATGAATGATATCTGAAGGTGGTAGAGTTCTGGTAGAACGAAATACGGTCACACTTGTTTAAGTCTTCCAGCAGCAATGTAGCGCTCATATGTTCGCGTTTGCGGGTGGAGGATATTTTTAGAGATATTTTAACTTAGTGTCCATCAACATATATGATCGAATTATGACTCCTCCTCCATTCACATTTACAAATCGTTCAACTAGACTAAACATCGCATATTCATTTATATTTATTTTTGCAGTTTTGATGCTCCAAACGTACAATTAACGTTTCTCTTTGAATTAGGGGGGCAGCCAAGAATAACTTTTTGCGATAATTTAAAATGAACTTTTTATAATTATCCTGCATTCCTCTCAAATAAATCTTCGTGTAACATCGAAAGATGTCCGAGTTCCGGCATAAAATAATTAATATTCTTCCAAAAAGCAAGTTTCTGGTCGATTGCGAGTTTTGCGTTTAAAGGTTCGAAGTTCCGCGAGGGATGTCCTGATTGGTCAAATTACCGCGACGGGAGATGCCCACAGACAATGCCAATAGATCACGGACGGAAAAAGTGAAAGCAAAGGTAGAATTTTGAAAAACTCACAGAACTAACGGTTTTTTAAGAAAAAACCTACAAAATGTTATGATAGTGTCTTACCAAGATGTTAAGAAAAGTTTTGTACGTACTTTTGCTAGTGACTCTTCTTTTTTGGTATATTTGAACCACTTAGATTTTATAAAATTCAAACAATATACTGATCCAAGACTGTACCTGCTTACTTTTAATCAATATAAATTTTTGATATCTATAAGTCTATTCTAAATTAATGTATGACGCTACATGCGTGTATGACGCGACATATTCTGCTAGCAAAATTGTATGAAGATTAGTTGATACATAAATAAACGTTTGCATTTACAATATTACAAAGAATAAGGGTGGTATTACATCTTCAACATTTATTTAAGTCTTGGAATAGATACAACACGAATCGCATCGAAGGAATCGCAGCTCATTCAACACACATATACATGAGGTAACGGTTAGTTTTAAACGTCGATCGGCAATGAGGCTGTGCTCAAATATTTGTCGAACAGATCGCGGGACTTACGACTTCACCCCTCGTTCGAGACTTAAGTGCTTCTCGATGAGGCTAGTCAGGACTGTAAGCTTAGAGATACGTGGAATCAGAAGTCAATTTCGGAGTTTAATTAAAAATTGTACGTACTGAATTTATAGAAAAGCGTTGTATTAAAGTGTCTATTTATTTTAAATTAACTGTGTATTCCTAAATTTTCATTTCATCATAAGTATTTACTATATCAACCGTAAAATCTTCCACGTTTACACGTAAGGGACCACTCGAAATATGAAAAGTATTATAAGACTAACACAACTACTATACTTAATCTAACATTGCATTGCAATTGCAATGTGTCTGTGATATCAAAGATGGTTTATGAGTATGTTGATTCGTAAGTATGCAGTTATTTTTAGTTGAGACAGGATGCAGCAGGTATGGTACTTTTTAGGTGTATTTGATATAAAACTCTTCAGCTGTACGAAAATCTTAAATTATTTTCCAAGATGATGTAGAGTTTCAGTTACAACACAAAACTAGAAGTAAGTATCCAAGAAAACCTTCAACTGAACTCAACACAAGGATATGTTAAACTATCCTAGTGTAAGTGCGTCAATCGGGACCAGTTTCATACATTTTAATCCCATTGAGCAGCGGTCCATTCTTCTGCGCTAAAAGCATTGCCTCTTGTATATTTATAAAGGTCAGCGACATATATTAAGCAGCTCGAGCCCCACTTGATCTGAAGCACTTTTGTTTCAGTGAAAAATGGAGTGTAAGGTAAAGCTTTCGAAGTTAATTTACTGTGAATCTAAGATTAAAAACATTTAAATTGTAGCATGTTACATTTTCTCATGCTAATACGATATTTATTTATCGCAATATTATAAAGGAAAGGACGTAATTGTACCAGTTGGAGGTGTTATATTGCTTGGTTAACTATGTCTGCGAGGGTGAGGTGAGGGCTCGGGGATAGCTCGTAGCATAAGATTTCATACATACCTACTATTCATACTACGATTTTACACATACCGACGCAATAATTGTAATGCTTGTTAATAAAAAAAAACAGTTGTAACTTATAAAAATAACTTCAAGCTAAAAAGATGTTCTCTCGCCAGAACGAAGTTAGTACAAGTAGTATTTTACTTTACAACATCAATGTTAAGTATTTATGTAATGTATGTTCTACTTTGAAGAGATATACTTGGTTTTTTAATTTCTTAGAAAAATATTAAGACTATAAAAAACGCGAAGGTTTCTTTAAGCATTGTATTGATCTATTACAACATCCATACAAACATTTTTCTACCAATTTCCTGAATTATAAAGTCGAACAATGCAGATCATCTCACTGATTAGCAATATTTCGATTCGCTCCGACAGTCCTCCAGAGAATCGCACGGGAAGACTGAGTTCCCGGGGGACCGAGTCTATCACTCAACGTTTAAGTAATTACGGTAGCTGTTTGTGTTTCGGAAACGGTATTTTGTACTACAGATCGAGTTCAACGATAAGCTGCTAGTATGTAGTTTTATATCTGTTACATTTTATAAGCATAGGTTTTCGCGCTTTTAGCAATGGCTTTCGGACAATTAGATCAATTTTATTGCAACCACGATAATATGCTCGATATACTCGTGTACCAAAACTTATACTATAATGAAATATTCTAGACGAATAACGAATATAATATGTAACTAAAATGTAAAGTTTACCTCCTTAAGCTAAGGTAAATCACCTTTAAATGTTATTATTTTTGTATTTTGAAGAATCTTAACTTGACTATAATTCTTAGACGACTTGATGATAGTTCTTAGACGTTCAGCTTTGTCCGTTCTATGAGTTGAATTACTAACCAATTCATTTGGTAGTTACGAAATTAACTAAAGTACCCTTACCACGTTTTTACGTTTTGACAAATATGATTGTTTTGGTATTTGTTTACGTATTCATCCATACAATTTCCAAGTGCTGATATAATCCGCTAGGGGCGCTGATATAGTCATATTTGTCAAAACGTAAAACTCATGGTAAGGGTACAGATTCGAAGCTACGTAGCTACACGGTAAAAGGTGCTACGGCGTAGCAAGATGTTCTAACATTATCTGCTCGTATGAAAGGACTAAATACTTTTGCAGTAATAATTTTATCCAAGTAGGCATGTTTATTCAAATTGAATCGCTTTTACGCATGTTGTGGGCGGGTAATGATACTAATAAATTGTTGTGTGTGTGAGAAGAGAAAGTTGTTTCTTGTGACTCTTGAATTGGGCGGTAAATCTTGTTATTTTTTTGTGATTTTTATACTTATTATCATTATTCAATTTTAAAATGTTTACACTAGAATCAGAGAAAATGTAATAATTATCTGTGATGCGTAGATGTTTAAGTTGATTTTAAGTTGCTACAATTTGTTGTTTCTTTACTTCTGGTCTGAATCTGGTCTGACCAATTCGAGTGTCTATGAATATGAATTCTGGTGTGCGTTACAGATATAGAAAGGCTACCTTTAAGTGCAGGACAGATCCGTTTCCAGAGAGTGAGGCAGCCGCAGCGGTGGTACTGGCCCAGCGCGAGCTCCATGAAGAACAGCGGGAGCCCGCCGAACAGCAGCATCACGCAGTATGGGATCAGGAAAGCACCTGCATAAAGAGTTTGAGTAGATATGCTTTGATATACATATGCTAAGATATACAATCGTAGATATCAACACATATAAATTCGAAGAATCTAAATTCATCATCATGACGTATCGTGATCCGGAATCCTTCATATCTGTCGTCTGAAAAAGTTAATTGAGGGTGTGATGTGAAAAAAGGTAAAACTGTTCCCAAGAGTCTACCAATCGACCTGCCATCGTAAAGGTGTTCGTCCCGTTTTAATCGTTGAGGAGCCTTGTTGTACTTTGGAGACAGCTTACCCATTGAAGTAGATTCCAGACCAACTCTTGTGAAAAAATACCGACATGCAAGGAACATGATAATTTTGCAGTCATATTCAGTATTAACAGACACTTGTAGCAACAATCGGTCAACAACTCACCGCCGCCGTTCTGGTAGCAGATGTAGGGGAAGCGCCATACGTTGCCCAGGTCCACCGCGAAGCCGACCACCGCCAGCAGGAACTCCGCCTTCTTCGCCCAGGTCTCCCGCTCGCGAGGAGGTGTCAACGATACTACGATGGATCTTGCTTTTTGGACCTGCTGTAAAAATAGGTTAACTGAGGCCCTTTACGCACTACATGGATTTCTTGACCAGGAAACAATCCCAGAACCCAATTAGTTTCATACCAATATTACGATCACTCCGCTATGCCTATTCACAATAAAATCTTATTTTATTTTATTGTTTTACTAGAAACTTTTTAAATTATGTTACTCAGTTCACATAATGGTATTGTAGGCATTCAATGCATCAAATATATATTCATACAAAATAACTATCTAATTAACGTAAAATGTACTAAATCTGTATATCGTACACGTATTTGTATTTAATGCCAAATAACATTAAAACACACACTACAATACAACTAATACCCGTTATTAATAATCAATCTATCTAATGTTTTGCCTGCCAAAGATTTGACGATTTCTGCCTACTATAAGTTGTCAAATTTCGATCTTTAGAAGGCAACATTTAAATAATAATAATTAGATGTATATATGATGATTGTGCGTATTTCAATTAGAATTTCCTATCAACATGTCTCTATCAAAGTTACGGATTTAAGTTATATCAACGACTATGACTTAATTTACTTATAGAGTAGAAAATATAGAGGTGTTTGGTGCTCACGTTGTTGGGCGGCGGTGCAGGCGCGGGCGCGGGCGCGGGCGCGGGCGCGGCGGCGGGCGCGGCGGGCGGCGCGTCCGGCGCGGACATCTCCGACTCCGCACTCTCACACTCGCCGTTCCGCCGCTCGAGCCCTGGGCTCTGGCCCTGGAACACACGCTTGTGGTAACGTCACCTTAGCAGGTCACCCTAATCACACATACGTTCACAAATCTTTACCCTTTTCAGTCGGGTATAAAAGATTGCAGCCATTCAAATGTAGCTAAATGATTAACTTCCATAAACACTGTAGATATGTACATATTGTTCTAATACGAATAAGCGATAAGAATGATTAATTATTGAAAAGTACTGTGCACGTCGTCGATTGATTTGCTGTCAACCTTAAGCATCAGTCAGCAAAACTTAACGTATAGCTGACTCCGCGAATAACATTTATTTGCACAAAAAATCTTTCGTACAACCCTTCAGAGAATCGGGGTAACGGGTGTTGTTACGAAACCCTTAGTTAAATCTAACCTTCCCAATAATAATGTAGCATGATGCAGCATTATTTATGATTCGAAGAGCGATACTATTCTGGGTTTAATGTACCCTGCGATTTTGAATAGACATTCTGGACTAATGTCCGATTGAATTGATATGTAAAATTATTTTGAACTAAAATAGATTTTGGTTTTCTTTCTTGAGTTTAGGCAACTTCGATTTTGGAATAACGTACTCGTAATTTATACTTTTTGGTTATTAAAATAAGGATCCAAGGAGTCTATAGTGCCAACATTGATAGGATATAAATGTCTATGGATATGATTAACGTAAAGACAGATATAAATAATAATAGGTAAAGAACGCTTTACGCTTAATCCCACACTAGGGTTTCTCCTGTTTCGTGGATGTCATAGACACACACAATAAATAAAATATAAACACCCAGAGTGACCCAGACCCAGAAGAGAAATCTAAAGTAAGATATACGTCTAGCTGGGGTCGAACCCGGAACCCATTGCATGCCAGACCGGTATGATGACTGCTTGTCCCTAGGATCGTTAAACATTTATATAAATCATCGCCAATACCCCATATTGTCTCGTGGTATCATGTCTCGATTGTAGAGTTTAACTCTTCGATTTCAAAATCCTATGACCACAATTTACATGTTAATACTTTTTTAGTAAATCGTGATTTGTATACCTAAAGAGGATTACATGTATCTGTTTACAAAGAAGTCTTTGTGATTTAGTTTAAAAGCTTCACTTTGAATAGTATTATTCATAAGGTCAGGTTACTTTACAAATTACTAACCTTTCATAATATATACATTTCATTTAAAGGGTCACCCGTTGAAAAGAACTATACTGTGACAGGACGATTCCGAAATACTTTGAACCTTTCAAAGTATATGAATAATCAAAGTCAAGGTACTTGTTACTCGTTACTACAGGATAATCCCGAGATAGATACTTGGAATCTCAAAGTAAACTGTTTCTATGCTTCAGAATAAGGTGATATATTAAAATGCTTGTTTAAACGAGTTTCAGAAGGTCTGTTGTGTTCTTAATATCATTTAAAAATGCTTTTTCTTTTTTGCTTTGTAGGGTAAAAAGGAGACTTATTGTTTTATAATGTTACAAAGTTAGTATACTGTATTTTCAGTTTTTCTAAGTGCAATTTCAAAATAAATAGTGTATTAAATGTTGAGTATAATACAATATATTTTTCAAACGAAAGCCTAGAGCTTATGACTCTATTATTAAATTAGAATGTATTTAATGGATTTTCGAAAAAAAAAAAATCGAAACAACATTACACCCGCGTTAAAACAATTTCTAACCAAAGAGACCTAGCGACATTTTTTCAAGAAAACCAGTTCCCTACACGATAAAACTTTTTCAAGCCCCAGTAATAATTAACAGCAAACAAGTTGTCGAGTTATGTTTGTGCCCGCGGCAGATTGCTTCGCAAACACAAATAATGGTCGCGCTTCGTCGCTTGCGGGCCATTCGCATTTAGGATATTACGACTATGTCGTATGGAATTAAGGTAGTACCAAGTAGTACATTTAATACCTAGTTATATTTGGACATCTGTCAACGTAGCTGTAAAGAGGATTGAAATTCTATCCAAGGCTGGCTGCGGTTCCGTTGTTATGTGTGAGGTGTGACTGCTGTTAACAGTGACTTAAAGTAGTGGAACAGGTGACTGCTGTGGTTCTCCGTGTGCTCTTAGACACTCAGGGCACCAGCCTTAGATGTTATAATATTTACTAATAAGTTGAAAACAAAATAGAGAGTTCAAAATTACTTATTTAAGGTATTTATGGTTCTGTTGCGGAAACAGTTTTTTTAAGTGATAAGAGAATTGTATCGTGATAAGATAGACATTATTATTCTACCGTCTTCTACCGTAAGTATTTTGCAATATACCTTTTAAAACATAATTATTTCGGTCTCAAAGTAGCAGAACGGAAGTGATATAATTTAAACAGTACTCGAATAAGGAACTTATCCCATTCATGTGTCGATATTAATACTGTTGTGACTTTTAAGCTGCCACTAATTAACCCCGGAGACGTTTAAATCCACAATTACTGAGTTCTCTGAAATGTATGTTTTAGGTACCTCTCAGCCTGTGTGTCGTTCGACTTTTTTATATCTAAATATATATAACTCAAAGGTGACTGACTGACATAGTGATCTATCAACGCACAGCCCAAACCACTGGACGGATCAGGCTGAATTTGGCATGCAGGTATATGTTATGATGTAGGCATCCGCTAAGAAAGGATTTTGATCAATTCTACCTCCAAGGGCATAAAATAGGGGATGAAAGCTTGTATAGATCTTCTTAGTTAATAATATTACCTCGTAACATATAAAAAGCTCGCTATAAAAAGGCAAAAGCTCGTATTATATAAGGAGGGAACAGACATGCAGTATACTTGATAGTAACTGTCTGTATGTACTGCGTCATATAGATACCTGTAATTAACCCCCCAATAAGATCAGCCTACAGTTAAGATTGGCCAAAGAAGCGTCACTACCCCTGAATATTAAGTTGAATCGGATAAGTATGTCTCCCTTGCCACATCCTTCAAAGCAGAACACAGCTCTTACAGAAGCAGGTGCGACGGTGGTGCTTTCGGTTTGGAACCACAAACCTACTGAGTTTCTTACCGGATCTTCTCCGTGGAGGTCTTGTTTCGATCCGGGACTAGTTTAAGAAAAAATGTTATAACTAACAATTTGTAAGTGCTTCCATAGGTCTGTATAGAGTAAATATATTTCATATCATTTCAAGGGGTTCCACCATCTTTATACAAACTCTTGTGGTCTGACTGCGGCAGCACAGCGAAGTACCAACTTTGTCCTCAGCCTGTATCCGATTATTGATAAGGTTCCTTGACTTTGGATATAAGACTCCGTGGTTGGCAACAACCACTTAACATCTACGAGTATGCGTTAGTTTTCTGCTGTCATTATAAAAATACAGAAATCTCGAACAAAGAGCAGTTATAGAGGAAAGTGGTGTAGTTTTATTTGCAATCAATTTAAGTCGTTTAGCGTTGAGCGTGAGCTGTTAGGGTCTATCAAGATAATGCGATATGCGGGACCCAATAATGAAAATAGACAATGGGTTTATTGTTCTTAAGTTAATTAGAATGAGATGGGCGGACCGCTAAATAAAAGCCATTTGTTGAATAGCTTCGGAAAAATATATAAATGTTTGCTTCGGTTTTCGTTTTGTTCTTCTTTCGGCTTCAACCATTTTGTCCACTGCTGGGCACCGATTTCTCCAAAATTGGGAAACGTGGAAAGTACGCTACTACGCTCGAATAGAAATAAGATGTTTTTCTTTTAATTTAATCGTATTGGGTATATTTTTGTTACTTTTTTTACCCTTGTAAATTACGGAAGCTTGTTTAAGAGGCTGAGGGTAACGGGTTTGATTTTCAGACAAAATAACTATACATCTAATTTAGATTAGCCCTTATTTTAAAATTTAATTTTTAAGTGAACTTAGGACCTTGATCTTTCTATTTGAAACTTCAGCCACAGATAATAAATGAGGTGTCGATCGATTCTGAAAGTTCCGCGTGCCACATTAGTTTATAGTGGTGTCGCGGTTAACCTTATAAAAGTAGCTTATGTCAACAACGCTATACAGCCAATAATAACGCCATTTTCATAGCTTGGTTTGTAAACTATATGTTTCTTACTTTTCAGTTGCCATAATAACATTTTTTTATAACGCAGGAGTAGACAAGCATGAAGTCCACCTGATTTACCATCAGTTACCGGCTACTGCCGCCCATGGCCATTGGTAATCAATTCCAGATAAGATTAGATTCCTAGCTAAGGTCGGCCATTAATGTGCCGCTACCCCTGAGGACTAAGCTGAAATGCGTCGTACAAGTTACCCCTTACCAAACCCTTCAATCCAGAATACAGCAGCGCTTAACTGCCGTTATTAGGCATACAAAGGTGTAGCGATGATGCCGTCAGAGTCCAACCGAAGTTATTAGAAAAAAGCGTATCAGTGCCTTGAAGAGTTACATTTTAAAATGTTAAGAACACATCCCCGTTGCCAATATAAGAGACACTAGGGGATTAAATGCAAAACATCCACGCAAGGGGCCGCATTGTGCGCTTTACGGCCGACTTCAAACGTTATTGTCAATAAAACGAGTCGCCATCATTCATGGCCGGCTTAAACTTAAATGGATTCGCTTACATGAGGTCTTTGTAAGGTTAAGTTGTTCAAGATAAGTAATAGGTCTGAACAAGCGTTTTGTTCTCATTGGTTTTTGATATTTTTGAAATAAAAAGTTGTTTAAGGGCGTGGTGCTCTTTTTGTGATGGGTAAAATGTTAAACTCGTCTCAGGATCACGTGCCCTGATCGAAAATTCTTAAGACGGAGGACGGTATACATTTTTAATGTAATAATTTAATGTAATATAAATTGTCCTGTTTGTATACGATAGCGCCTTAATTGAGTATTATATTTTACCACATAAATGATAGCACTTTAATATTGATAATTAAAGCAATTGTTACTAAATTATTCTCTAACTATTCCCAAATATCAAAAATGCACAACGTTAATATTCAAGGTTTCACTTCTGCCGGCAGTCTCGGAGTACAACCCGTTGATTTTTTTAACTGAAACAGTTATGTATTAGGAAGCTGTGACAGTTATATAGAGGTGAGTATGTAGGTACGTGGCCAAATACACCGATCCGCCGATGTCTAAAGTTGTTCATATTTATTTGTAACAAATTAAATATCATAGAAAATATGCATTCTGCTATTAACCACGCTAACGGTGCCAGTACAATCTGTTACGAATATTTTAATTATTTTTATAGGTTTATTAAATATTAGGATACATATTACATATTAGGATATTGTTGATGGCTATGCATAAACGACATTATATTAATTATTCCTGTTTATATGTCACCTATGTTGATAAATGTGAAAAATATTGTATCTATATCCAAATGCCACATCGAAATCGTTACAGCAAACAAACGGACTGCATTCTCAAGTACTGCTTCTAATTTATAAAAATACTTAGATTGTTACTCCTCTTCGTATCGATGTACAATGATCATAATATAATCTTCGAGAAGAATATAAGTTAAAAGTATTAAATGAATAATGTATTTAATTTTCAAAATATCTAACTACGTTATCTATTCCAAACCCTTTTTGTTTGACTTTAATTCTAAATTACAATATAAATCACTTTTACTTAACTTTATTTTATGTATATTTGATTGTTTTATATATTTTTTGTTAAGATTTTTTATTTCCTGGTGTTTTATTGACATCTTATAATCTTTAGTTTGAATAAATAATATGTTTTATTTTACGTATTTTAGCCGATTTAATATTAAATATAATTATAATTCAAACTCTATCAAATTGAAAAAAATGCGTTCAAGGAAGGTTCAAGGTAATCTTTGTATCGTGAAATTATTATAATTTGCATGTCGTTTTTGTGTAACGGTCTACGCGTTTTTACGCACGTAAAAAGTGTAATTTAAAAAAAAGCTTATAGATAATCCTACGCTACATTCCTAATTATAATTTCATTCGTTCCAAACTACTCTGTCAACATTATTATCGGTGGTATAAATTACGAAAGAAAATATATTTTCAAAAGAAGTAAATTATTTCACTATTTATTTAGGCCTGTAAGATGAATAAAACTTTATATTTTAAATCAAATATTACATGTGAAATAATGTAAATAAATAAATTATTGCCATAACAAATTGACATTTTGTAATAAGATTTCTTAAAACAATAATGCTTCTAAAATTTTTGATCTAATCTAGATATCTATGGTCATAATTATTAAAAAATACATAGGGATCAGCCTGGCCGGAAAAAACCCGAAACTCATGCGTAAAATTAGATTTAGAGACTGCTCCGCTACATTGTCATCCGCTTGTAATTTACACCACCCATACTTGGAGCGACTATGCCAGGCATTGTGGAGCACACGAGGCTACGTCGGCATGTAGGCGCATACCGTCCGCCTAGCATAGCTTTGCTGAACTTGCGACGTTGTATCCGACCTCCGTACACTTGTGTTAATATTTTGCATCATTTCATATACCATCTTACGTAAAGGACCTATAATTGTTTTTAAATACAATTACAAACATAGTATTCTTAACTATTTATTTATGGACTTATCAGTTTAAATTTTAAATTAGATAAGCCGCAATCTTGTTCCGCTTTCGGTATCAAATTTGTTCATCATACTACTGCGACGACGAAAAGGCATTTTTTTTGCCGATTCATCATTATGAAGTCATTGTCGCACAAGTGACCAAAGGTCTTCTCTTAGAATAAAGAAATCATAGTCGAACTAACAGCAGCAATATTAAGGGGTTTATTTCAATGAAGGGTGCATTAAGACGGATTGATCTCAAAAAGCTGCACCTGTATCAGGTGGACTGCAAGTTTGTTTATTACATCAAAATCAGAAGAAGTAATATCATATCCATGTATGATATGTAACATATTTCAAGCCGTTCACTATCTCGCTTGGTATGCCACTCTATCCCAGGATGATACAAGAGTAGATAAATGAAGCGGTGTCTCATTACAACTTGAATGGAGTTAGTAATGACGTTAACTAGTTCGGACACGAGCCTGTATGTGTTATGAAGTATCAAACAAGACGCGAAATAGCCTAGTGGTTGATACCCCTCTCGAAGTTCGAATATCAGGAACATGCATCTATTTTTCAAAGTATTAAAGTATTGCCCTATGAAACAGAAAAAACAAGCGTCTATGGTATTGCCCTAACGATGAAGTAAAACACCGTTAGTAAACTCGCATACCAGGGAGATCTTTAAAAAATCTTCAAAGGTTTGTGAAGTTTACTAATTCTTACTTGGTGGGCGCGGAGGATTATGGCCTAATCATTCTCATTATGAGAAGCGACCCGGGCCCAACAGTGGGACAGTGATGGGTTGATGATAATAATAGAATATCGGCAATCCGGAGTACTGATCCAGAGAAATGTAAAAACTGCGTCAATTTCCAGACACTCACGTCACAAATTCCAGAACTCCAAAAGAACTATACTAATTGTAACATTTAAAGTGTGTACATCTTATCCAATCTTTCTAATTCTGAGAGGAGTGTTACGAGCGTCCCGCAGCGGTACAGTACGCCCTAATGTTATAAAAGTACTTGGCATAACGTAAAATCTTTAATTTTATTAAACATTCAAGTATTCCAAGTTAGCAACAAAAAACTAAAACAAACATTCTTTCGTGGCATTTCTTCAAAAACCTGGCCGTTTAAAATGTTTGCAGGAAATGAATGTAATAGAAATAACTCTTTTAGTCGGCGCCAAAAATCAGGGGGAAAAATGCGGTGAAGCGTGAGTCGCGAGACTGTGTGGTTCCGTCAGAGTAACACTGTTTCTGACCTTATTCTATTTCGTTTTGGCATTTTTATTATAAATTAGTGTAATCTTGAATTAATTTGCTTATGCTCTAGTAATTTGGTTTGGATAAGATTTTGGTTTGGTATACGATAGTTTTGTCAGAATGTAAACGTGGGTGTTCCTGTAAAATTCTTAAAGGATACGGATTTTATCGGTCATATGTAATAAGGTACTAAATTTTACTGAATTATTTTAGTGAAGATACCCTCTGCATACTAAACTGAAATAGTGGAAGCATTTCAGTTTAGTGTGTGCAATAATGCGGAGTACTTTATTTAATAAAGTGTTCTATGACCATACGTTAAATATATTCGCTATTAAATTCTATTTTAAATGATTACCATGACTTAAAAATTAGTAAATCAATTTGTAAAAATATATCTACTAAGTAGAAAGCATAAAATTCAAATTTATTTTTATGGCAAAATATGTAGTATTAAAAGTTCACATCACATTTTTACAGAACCCTGATAAATAGTGAAAGTCCGGCATAGCGTGCCTGAAGCTTCCATACTTCGCTTTCACTTTGAGGCTGTCGCGACGGATTCTTACACTTTAATATTACTTCAAAGGATTTACGCGGTCAAGTTCACTAAAATGTTGCTTTTTTCAACTGTTCCATCCAGTAGCCGTGTTTTGAATGCTTTTTATTTCTTCATCTTATTCATTTTGTTCATCGTGAAGAATGTTTAGGCAAAAAAGTTCTAAGACATTTTAGAACTTGAAAAAAAAAGATATGCATAGAATATATTTTTTGTTCAAAAATCTGTAGAATTTCAATAAGAATTTTTTATAAAAGTAATGGTAAGAACCATAGGTCAGTTAGTAACCCTTAACCCTAGATAAGAATAAAACTTTCTGAATTTGACTATCGATACGTTACTACCCCTGAAAACTATGTTTTTTTACGGGTTGATGAGTGCAGTGCCGCGATTTGTTTCGGTTACTGAGAGTTCGACTACACATTCCGATAAATTTACGTAATTTCGCTTGTGATCTTCCATATCACGGGATATATAAGACTACCTGTATTCCTGCTCGATCCGCTTGTGAACATTATGAATGATTAACACTGCTGTTTAAGACGAAAATAGAAGGTGGGGTTGAAGGGTTTACACCACTGACATAATTTAAATATACTTGGCTTACTAATTTTTCGGAGTTATTTCTTTAATGGGAACATGTAGTTCTTTCCATGTTTGTGTGAATCTCATAATTTTGGCCTAAAAACTTAAAGTACAATAGTATAGGACCTGCACTAAATGTCAAGGGGTAACTCATTGTGGTGGTGAGTCCCGTTCGAGATCTTAGCATACACTCGAGTGCGTCGCTGCAGCTCTCGTGGTCATAAGCGGATTAAATGCCATAAGAAAAGTATTTATCGAGCAAAAAAATTCATAGGGTTTTATCATTTTACTGTGTCGTTGTCACTGATTTTAAAATATTAAGTGCTGTGTATTGGCTGGTCTGCGTTTGATAACGGAGACATATTTATCAGATGCGTTCAATCTTAGTCCTCAGGTGTAGCAGCGCATCTGTGGCCTCAGTTAATGAAATGAAGTAAAAATATTTATTTTGTATAAACACTTACAAACTGTCGTTACAATATTTTTTCTTAAACTACTACCGGATCGGAACGCGACCGAGAAGTTAGGGCTCAAATCTTATCTGGGGTGGATTACAGACGTCCACGGGCCACAGAGAACCGAGCGGAAGGTATAAGTTTGCTATTATCCGAAAAAATCTCTCTACAGACGATTAGCAGTCTAGGCATCAGTATAGGCTACTAAATATATACAATTATACATAGACGCCGAGCACCTCTACGCTTAAGCTACCAGTTGATTAAACGATTGTAACCAATAGACGATCGTCTAGTAGTAGTAGTTTAATAAGTCATTTAAGCTGGTTAGCTGGTCAGCTTCTTTGGTGCAATTAACTAGCTCCGTGTACCAATTTTTAAGCAAGACATCATAGATTAGTAAAGATACTTCACCGCCTTGAAATTGAATGAAGCCACAAACGGCTTATTAGTATGTTATTTTTTTGAATTCTTGACAAATAAAAACATTTTTAGAGAAAATTTACGAATAAATAATTAATACTGCGTAATTTACATAATAAATAAATAATTATTTCAAATATTTTAGGGACATTTTAGCACGGAGACGTGGCAAAACTTTTTTACGCAACTATTTCAAAACTGCTTACATTTTCTTGTCAGGAGTGAGTAATCTTTACTAATCTATGCAAGACATTAAAAATTTTCAGATGAAAAATTTAGAACCCATTTATGACACAGAATAAATAGTTATATTTCCGTTCAATTTTAATTTGAAATTGTAATTGTAAAAACTTACACATTGAGATAGTACTTACTTTATTTAAAATCACTTTAATATCAATAAAAAATTGATAGAAAATCTTGAGTAAACTATAAGATTGACTATGGACATACCTATTAGTAGTATTAAATTTTTAGGATCCCGGAACTTTTATCATTAATCTTACGAGCCTTTTCATATCCTAAGGACCAATCTTTCCTGCTGATAAATTGTGATAATAAATAACGAAGATCCCTTTTTACAAGATATTGTGCCTATTTAAGAATTCAAACGTTCTAGGACTTTTTAGTTGATACGGTAACGGCGCGTTAGTTATTTAGATTTAGATACTGTGTACAACGGACCTAGTGAGAAGACTCAAACGGACTAAACCCTTTGAGCTTGTGATATGACACAGTGTACTGTTAGTGAAATAGTGATAAGTGAACATTATAGAACACAAGAACAATGTGTCTACTGCCTTATGCGTTAAAACAAAGAAGTGCAGTGTCAGAGGCCGCCACCTTCATTATATGATTATTTAGCAGTTTAAGTTAGCGTAGAATTACTAATTAGTCATAAATTAGGCTAGATCGTAAATAATATAAAGTACCTATTAGTCACTTGGTACTTTATACAAAGAAAAAAAAAAAAAAGATACTGTGTAAGTAGTTAGGAGAAGAAGATTATGTTTTTATTCAAATAGTTAAGGAAATGTTAAACTACGATTTAAATCAAATAATTTATTTGCAGTTATGTACCTGTAGATCATAAAATGCTACAATACGATTTATTTTCTGTACTCTATCATACTCGGTACTCAAAATACTTTCGATCAAATTATCGTGACTATTGTGTTTCTTAAGACTGACTTGTATTTCCTGTGAGCTCAGTACCTAATTCTAAATACGAAAAAATTTTTTAAACTAAGAGTTTAAAAATATTTTTAACTAAACACGAATTATTCGCAAGAAACAGTGTTTTCTGCGACCGGACGAGTAGCAACAAGTCCGCAACAGGTGACTTTGGTCCCTTCAATGACAAAAGCGTCCTGGGATTAATTGGGAATGTGGAAAATTTGCGAAATTCTCTTGTAGTTTCAACGTCATCTGAACATATACCCGTAGGCTCTACCCGTAGTATGTACATGAAATTTAAAATATTAAATGCCTTACATATGAATTAAATCTTTCTTATAAATTATTTAACATAACGTCACGTTGGTTAATGTACGAATTATTTTATTTTTCTCAAGAGCCCCTGTCACTTGAATACCTACATTTTAAGAGTAACAAAAGATCATGCTACCAAAGCAACTATCAATTGTTAACGTGCCTTTTCGCTCAATCATATAAGCCTTACTATCCCTGAAGACTTAGTCGGAACGTTCTATTTTTATTGTACTGATTTCTCAAAAGAGAGAGTATTTCAATTCGTTTAATTACGCGCTACGATAAATTATAATAATCAAATGGAACAACCCTTTGCAATCTGTAGAAATCACCATCGAAACACCAACTTCTGGCTTGAAATAGCAGTGGAAGCGTTTCCGTATCCGTATTTTGCTTTGAAGTTTGTATGAAAAGTGATAAGGAAACATGCCCAACTATGGGATTAAATTGGGCAAAGACAAAATGAGTCTTACCTTATGTTTGAGTAGTCGTCAGCGTTCCGGCGAGAGGAAGCTCGTGTCGAAGCGTAAGAGATGCGTCATGCTGCTGAGTGTACCGCGCGGCGTCCGATGCAAGACTGGCGGCGTGTGGTGCCGCTGCCACGAGGGCCGCGGTGGGCGTGGTGGCGCAGGACACGCCCCCCGCAACAAGTGATCCCAGTGGATGCTGCGCCGGTGCCTGACTTCCTATGTAGTTTTAGGCGTGATGCACATTGTTTCAACGAATACTTCTTCTGATACTATTCTTTTAATGTAGGCAGCCTGGTCGGTGTCGACAAGCTGACATGATTAAATATGCTATGGATTGTACCGTAGGTAAGAGATAGCAATGCACCTGTGGCTGACCGCAGGTAGGTACAGTAGTACAGTACAAGTAGGTACAGTAGGTCTAAAGTACTATCTGAGATCGATAATAGATGTCCACGGGCAGCAGTGGTAACTTACTATTAGGATTGCATACTTGTTTGCTTTGTAACTCGCACCCTTCGAACCGGAACACAGAAGCACTTAGCAAGCTGTTATAATATATAGCAGAAGTAGGTGAAATAGGGTGGCCTATGTCGGACCACGTAGAGTTTTACCACCAAGTTGATATATTATATTTAACACATTCGTGCCTAAAATAGAATCAGTTTATCAGCACAATATCCACAAAGGGTTTTATAGTTAACATCGAGATTCAAACTTTACTTTAGGGCTTCAGCAAAGGCTTCAGTCCCTTCCTCTTAGTGCTGACATTGAATACGTTTTGTTCTGTCACAAGCATTTTCAACCCTGACTATATTTCATTTTAGAAGAAAGTAGAAGACTTTCCACCTTTTCATTAAAGTCACACGTAAATAACGTCACACCCATAGCCTACACTTGTACTCAATATCGTGGGTGATATACTTACATACAAATGATAAAAAGGCAGATCCAGATGAGAAGTTTAAATTCCTATTACTTATCTACCTAACCGGGATTGAACCTATTCTCGAGGAAAGCTAAGCATCGGGATCCAGCACGCTGAAAATTTAAGTAAGTAGGCGCTGCCGTCTATGAGGATCTGTAATCCACTCTAAATCGGTTTGAAATCCTGTCAAAAACCGGCTGGAGATGCGCTGCTACACGTGCTACCACTGCGGGCTAAGTTACCACACTCATTAAACAAAAAATCTTATATCTTGATTTACAAGAATATCGTGAAAATGAGGAACAGATAAAAATCCCACTATTCTATTCCGAACCTTATGTTCAGCCGTGGACCTCATCACGACACGCCCCCACGGTGTGATCTTCCTTGATTGGACCAATCACTCGAAAAGCTACCATTTTTGCCGTATTCCACTCTCTATTAATGTTATTCTTCGCTTAAATATACAATAGATACAGCTGAATTATATTCCTTAGATATTCGTTTTTATTCAGGCTTCTAATAAAGTGAGTGCTAATTTGCTTTATTACGAGTAAAGTGCATTAGCGTGTTGCATCAAAAGTCGCGATAGAATCGTGGAATAAAGATCGACTTGCTATAGTAAGGGACCGATACTTAAATCCTAGGTATACACTGATTCTGCGAACATAACTTTGACCTAATCTTGTTATATGCTGCTTGCTTAGAACATAGACATAGGAAGGAATTCGTGTAAAGATTCGTTGTGAAATTTTATATATCTTAATTTTTAATAATAAATTACATACATGTATCTAATTTAATAGCAACTAATGAAAAGTTAAATAGCTACTGAGAGACCCTTTCAAACTCAAATTACAAAAGTGCATAATTTTTGGCTTTTTGATGAAAAATTAACTTCCTTGTTTTAAAGGTGAAGATAAACGAGGAGGTAAGGTTCTCAAAAATCATGTGAATAATACCAATCTAAACTTGACAGCTCGGTGGACTATCCTTAAAACTCCCTTCATGCTGAGGTGATTCTAAGATGATAGATAATTGTTACAAATATGCTTTACTGTTTCGACAATATAAACCGTAACATTACGATATAATGTAATTATAACCGGTTTAATAGATGATAATTACAGAAGCAATGCTAATCTTGCAGATTAATAAAACATTTTATTTCCTTGAACCTAGTGCAGAAGCGCTACGCCACTGCTACGAGTTGCAAATGGGTATATCATTGATTAAACCGACCTTTAATTTAAATTTAACTTGCAGCTTAAGGTGGTAGAACCCTTTGTGGTTCCACTCCGGCGGCACCACCGCCACACCTATTTCTCCCTAAAAACAGCAGTGTTAAGCGCTGTTGAGTTCTGGTTTGAAGGGTATTACAAGGGAGACATACTTTTCCGAGGGATCTAATTTTATCTAGGGTTGATTATCAATGTCCAGGTAGTTGCTTGCGGTAGTTGCCACTTACCATCAGTTGAACTGCATGCTCGTCTGCTACATTTATATTATAAAAAAAATCAATCCCAACTTGAAAATCACGATACAATACCTTCAATCACAGATAGGTCATGAAATATTGGTCATATTGGTACAAACCTCCTAAGTATTTAGTAACAATAACTCTTCAGTTTTTACCTACAGTACTATTTATATATGAGAAATGTTATTCTAAGCTGTAAGTTACCCTTTTGTACGTACGAGATGATACGAGCCGGCGGTCAGATGCGGGCGTTATCAGCACTATGATATCATGTAACGTATGACATGTAGCGAATATTTAATGTCGCTGTAAACATTGATATACTGTCCATATAGACTCAATATAAAGATATATATATAATTCTCGTGTCACAAGGTTAGTTACCGTACTCCTTCGAAACGGCTTTACCGATTTTCACCAAATTTTATATGCATATTCAGTAGGTCTGAGAATCGGCTATTTTTCATACCCTTAAGTGATAAGGGTTGTTCACCCTTAACATTTTTTTATTTATATGGCAACACAAAGATTGCCGGGTCAGCTAGGTTTTTATATATGTATATCCAAAGACCATCAACGTCTTTCTTTCAAATAAGTTATGTCAACCGTTATATCTTGTAAAAAATACGATTTATTACAAGTTTTTATTTATTTTATTGTTAGTTCGTGCCGTATTAGTATGCAAAATTTCAGTTAAAATGGTCAGGTTAACTGAAATTTTGCAAACACTTTGGGTTTCGACGATAATACATGATTTGCTCCGTGACATTATTCTAAATCTGAATTGAAAGGGTTTTCTAAAGAATAAACCTTATTATTCCAATTTCTTAGGTGATGGAAAAAGTACTTAGCTAGCAATATTTTTACTCATTGCTTTTATGTTTGCGTGTTTTTTTATATGCAAAAACATTAGCAAAATTCCATAATATTTCCGGGAAGATTAGAATCGTAGTGAACATTCGCGGTCCAAAAACGCACTAATCAATCCGATGTTGAAGTCGACACACAGAGAAACCATTATAAATATAAAGTTAAGGTTAAAACTTGTGATTATAGTCGTGTTTATAAATTATTAGAATAATACAATTGTTGTTACAAAGTACCTACTTTCTTTTTTTTTCTGCTTATTGTAACAGTTCCAGAATGCAGATGAATCCAGCTGTTAGTGAAGGTCATGTAGATGCCTTGTGGAAATAGTTACATGTCTAAAAATCTACCTTATATTATCCTGAAATCATAAAATATCAGACGGCACATTAGATTAATATATTAATAAAGACTTTAAATTAGCTAAAACAACTAATTATTTATTACATAACATATAATTGTGTATATTAAATACGATAATTGTGTCCTATGGAGGTTGCCGTGAAATCAAAGGCAATTTAGGATAAATATTACACAAAAGCTTCACAAAGGTGGTGGTTATAATAATGACATAATTGTGTTTGTGTACCTAACGGTAGGCAGTGGCCAACAATTATCACTTGCATCAGAAGTTCGAAACATTTTAAAATTTGAACTAAATGTACATACGTACACTATTGCCGTTAAACCTTTATTCATAAATAATACTTATTAGATTGTTACGTAATATTGCATAGTAATATATTAGGCAGATTTAATATAATATGTATATGGAAGTAATTGCGTTATTTAAGAATAAAATATAGCGATATCTTATATAAAAAAATCTCGTGTTAGGTACCGTACTCCTCCGATACGGCTTTACCGATTTTGACCAAATTTTTTATGCATGCATTCAGTAGGTCTGATAATCGGCTACTATCTATTTTTCATACCCCTAAGTGATAAGGGTTGTTCGCCCTTAACATCTTTTTATTTATTTGGTAACACAACAGCTAGTATGAGTATAAAAAAAACACAGTAAGTTTGAAATAAATCTCGCGATGAAGCCATCACAATCAAAATAGCAAACTTGACATCACTCGTATCAAAACCAAAGGTTTGTCACCACTGGAGTCCATAATTTTACGTAATTCCTTATAATGGCTTAGTAAGCTTCTTCTGAATTCATTTGCTTTGCGCCTTTGGAGAAGGAGCTGTCAGACACCAATATGGGATTTTTGATTGAAAATATTAATGTGTCTGTTAGAGTGTCTCTGACCGCTTTGAAATGCGTCGGGTTTTGGCTGCCTGATAGTTTGAATGGAACCAAACGTCTCGTATATTATTGCTATGGTTTCTTGTCGTTTATGTTCGTTTTAGGTAAGAGACGTTACAATTATTAGGTGTATAATTAAATTGTTAGTTAAATTAAATTGCAATAATGGCAGTTGTTTATGATTTTGAAATGCGGTAGGACAAATATGGTTTGACGGAAAAGGTACCACCGCTACCCTTAATTCTTGCGTGAAAAAGTTTTTCGCTTTGAACAAAGGGTGTTAGTGCCGACTGTCTTACTAATAACAATTTACAATATACAAACATTGTATAAAAGCTCTAAAATAAATACAGGTGTGTTACGAAACCACACTAATAAAAGTATTCTTAGTAAACATAAGTACAATTCAAAGATAAACGCATTATTAGCATACGACAATAATAAATTAATTTTGTAATTTCAACAGTATATAAATCTGAGTAACGGTTTATCTCACCGATCATATCTGTCATTGTTTTATTTTTTGATCAAGTATTATTCATCACTTATGCTTTGAAATCCTATACATTAAAACCTTTTCTTCTCAGGAACATACATCATATGTCAAGTCGTCGACCTCTTCCAAATCTGGGGAGACCTGCCGATGATGACGTCCACCGCGTTCCTGCTGTTTACGAACCTGGCACACTTCTCCAAGATCGTGAACATCGTGGTCAGGAGACACCAGATCCAGGATATTATCGATGATGCACATAAGGACTTGACCAGCGAAAATAGTGAAGAAGGAAAGGAGATTGTGGACAGGTTTTAATTACAAACGAAATGATATGTATTTTTTGTAGATTAGACGTCTAATTTATGTACAATCTAATGTTATGATTTTTTATGTTTATACCTAACGATAAGGCAGACGGGCTACCTGGTGGCAAGCAATCACCATCGCCTATGGACATTTGCAAGTTTGGCAACATCAGAGGATCGCTAATACATCACCGGCTGAAACGAGTTTTCATTATTATCACACGAAACCTTAATTCTTATTCTAAACTAAAGAATTAAAACTAAGTTGTTCCTTATAACGTCTGCTAATTGCGAGTGAACTCCTGTCAAAATCGGTCGTGCCTTTTTGGTGATTAGCCGGAACATACAGTCATACAAAGAATTAATAATCGTATTTTCGTTATTTATAATTACCGCACATGCTTTCATATGCGTTTTAAAAATATGTTATTTAAAGCTTACAAACACTCCAATTTTATTTATTGTAGATGAAGATTTCATTTTTTTGCCGTGAAGGATGATAACTGTGTGATATGTCCATTCTCTTTTTTTTAAAGTCGTGTCAAAGTACTAAATGATTACTTTGGGTATTACGGGAAAGCGTGTTAACAATATCCTTATAATTACTTTTTCTTTCATTTTCTTTTCTATTTTTTCTAGCTGTAACTTCGAAACCAAATGGCAACAGCGGCTGTATTTCTTCTTAACTGGAATTACTCTTATTGGCTGGTCAACCAGCCCTGAAAAAGGGCAACTGCCTCTTCGTGCCTGGTGCGTATTATTATTAGGAAACTTTGAGTGAAGATCATAATATACTTTTATAATTCGTCTCTATATGATGGGTAATATGATACTAGCATTACCTAATATGAAGTGATGGCAGTGGCACGGAATTCACGAGTACTATCAAATATTTGTTGCCAAACTGAAACATCATTGCACTAAAAAGTATGTTTATTTTACCCCATTTTTCATTCCAATACATGGTCAATTGGTCGTGTATTGAATTTAATAAAAATAACCCGTATGATTTGGCTTGAGTGACTCATAAGCAAAGAACAGAAATAGCCGCCGAAATCAAATACATTGCTTATTTCTATCCTTACTTGCTTTTATCAGAAAGAGTATTGGACAAAGGACAAACACATTATTAACCACGAAGAGTTAAATAACTCAAAAGATAAATAAACAATTACTGCCAGGCTAAATACAATTTTTGATATGATTTCAGGTACCCATACGATGCATCCGTATCACCGGCCTACAAAATAACTTATGGACATCAAGTGTTCGCCGTCCTTATCTCTGGGTATCTTAATGTAGCTAAAGATACCCTCGTTACAACCCTCATAGCCCAATGCCGGTGTCGACTCAGGCTTCTGGGGTTGTCACTGAGGACCCTGAGTCATGATATCGTTATTCCAGAAAATGTAAGATTTTTAAAGTGTGTTTTCTAGATTGGAACTTCAATAATGAAACTACTAAACAAATGAGTTGCTACTCCTGCTTAAGTTGGAATTACTTAACGTGGGGATCAAAATTACATAAAACACAACGCTTTTTGATCGTAGACCTATATAACATACCTTTAAATAAGAACACGCCACAGTAAATTATGCTGTATGGCAGATTACGTTTTGGAATGGGCCGGCAAGGTTGAACCATGCGAGGAATTTGATCATATTCAGATATACCTAATATTTTATGGTCAAAAGTACTTATAAAATTCGGTAACCAATTTCAAAGAAGACATTAATCATATGCATTAAAACGTAAATAATTGTTGCTTAAGAAATTTGGGAATTGGCGATCAATTTTGAAAATATTAGAATTTTTAACACTATGTTATATTAATAGCAACTTTCAGAGTAAAAAATATTATTTCACAATAATAGTTATACCTTCATGACGACATCTAGTTACGCAACGTGTAGATCGTAGCGTCAGTCACGTCGTAGACTTCGTAGCAACGTAGCACGTAGCTTACTATAGGATGACACCACTTTACAATCATTCCATTGAGAACGGACAGATGGCGTTAGTTGAAAGCAGAAAAATATGTACACTTGTGTATTTGCAAAATAAGTATTTTATTGTAATTATATAGATAATGGTTTTATAAATAAGGCATCATTAATATTATATTTTTTAATCTTTTAAATTAAAAGCTGATCAATCATTCAAATTATTATATTAAATATCATTAATTAATTTACTTAATTCTAAATTAAACAGAAATTCCAGCGCCTATTGACCCTGGAACAAGAGAAGGTAGTGAAGACCCGTCTCCGCTGCTGCGTACAGCGGCACCAGGCGGCGCTGGAGGCGGCAGCGCAGCTGCAGCACTGCTTCTCCGAGCCCACCTTCGTGCAGTTTGTCGTCTCACTCATCATCATATGTGTGACGGCTTTCCAGATGGTTTCAGTACGTAACGTATTAATAAACTTTATAAAATAATAAAAATGCCTTCTGCTGGAGTATATACAATATACATTGAATTATCTATAACAAATAATTAGAAAAAAAAGTAGTGTTAATTCATTTAGTATGGATTTTCTCAAAATACCATCTAGTAGTATATATTATAAATAATTATAAATATGTTAACAGCAAACTGGAAATATGGTTCGTCTGCTCTCAATGGGTACCTACCTGATGAACATGATGTACCAAGTCTTCATTTACTGTTACCAAGGAAATCAGCTTGCCGTTGAGGTATATATTTGTTATTAGTAAGCATGTGATTATTTTTTGTTTTTGGTACGACGGCCATCAAACTAGAACACAGCAGTACTTGACATATACGTTATAAAGAAATCCAGAAATCCAGAAGTAGTAGATTGAAGGAGTACAAACAAGTGTAGATTGTAGTAGAGAAGTAGATGTAGATTTTGTCAGGTCAGAATCGTCATTAACTCATTACTGTCGCACAGCTGGGCACGAGTCTCCTGTCAGAATGAGAAGGATTAGACCATTCTCCACCGCGCTGGTCAAGTGCGTATTGGCAGACTTCACACCTTTGCGTTTTTTTTTATAATTCACGCCGGTGTACAGGTTTCCTCACGATATTTTCCATTTACCGTTGATTTAGCAAGTGATAAATAATTTGTAACATGTAATACGTAACTTTGAAAAGTCAGAGATGCGTGCCTGGGATTTGAACTTTTCAACCACTACGCTATCACTATGATTTTTGTCGGATTGTGTTTCTTTTTAAATAATTTAAATGTATTTCATTACAAGAGCACAGAATTAGCAAGCGCCGCATATGAAGTCCCCTGGTACGCTTGCCGGCTAGGTGTTCGCCGCTCGCTGGCGGTGGTGAGCACGCTATGCCAGAGGGTCGCGCGTCTCACCGCCGGCGGGTTTACTACGTTATCGCTCGCTTCGTTTATGGCTGTGAGTTACTTACCAATAACATTAAATTATTCTGTCTTTTGTGTATTGAAATGCATGTTATGGAAGGCTTGTTCTTACCCGACTATGTTAGGTAATGCCATTCGATCGTATGTATGTATGTTTCGTTCTTTGAGATTGCAGTCCAAACGGATTGTAGGATTTTAACATATGAGGTAATAGTCGGAATGACAAAAACAAGAGTAATTTGCATTTAGTTAATGCGTATAGTAAAACAGTTGAGCCAGTTTTGATAGAGTTTACAGAATGCTTATAAAGTTTACCAACGGCGTAGACCGTTTAATTATATTGAGCGCGCGGCGAATGTCTCCTATTATAGCATAATATTTTTTTTATTTTATTTAATACAATTTCCATATATTTTCAGATAATCAAGGCGTCGTACTCACTCTTCACTTTACTGCAACAAGTCGTGGAGAGGATTTAAATTCTTCGCATAAATTTGCAACGTTACGTCATTCTCTATATTGTACTTAATATAAGCACTTTCTAGTAAAAAATACACAGTTTAAACCCGTGGGTCTCATACAATTTTGCACAGTTTCTCACATGATGTTAATCTTTTGCCAATGTTGTATTGTATTGTTTAAAAGTAAAATTAATTCATGGTCGTAATGTATGCTATTAAATTGTTGCAATATTAAATCAGGGAAGTAGTATTTTGTATTTCTTTTAGTTCCTTTGTTGGACACTTATATCATTCCACAACTAAGGATGATAAACAAAAGGTTGTTCTGGATGTCATAAAAAATAAACCTTTTAGTCGTTTAGTTCCAACATGACACACACAAATTACTAGGTTAGGTAAGTAATTTGTAGGTACAACAAAGTGTGGAAAATATAATAAATTCATTACATAAATATTCCTTCGAAGTGTTAATTACGATAATACTGTAATTATGTGTGTCGCGGCATCCGTAAGCTGTAATCAGAAAACCGTATAATAAACAGGAGACATCAACCTTTGGTAAGTCTTAGTAAAATTTGATTTCATTTTCATTTTTATCTGTTATTTTAGAACCCATAGTTGAAGTCAAAGTTCTATCTACTTTAAAGTACACTTCATTGACAGAATTCATACGTAACTATTCATATTACCTTACATATATACTTAAATAATAAAAAGATAATACTGGAATGTCAATCTCATATTACAAAAAGATTTACACTGATTTTTCTGTCTTCTGGATGTACAGAACATGCTTATAATGATATGCTCATAATGATATTAGATTATTAGATGAAATATTACTTGTTATTATTAATATTTATTAAGTTACGTTTACATGTTTATGTAGTAGGTCATATATTTAGTCTAAATTTAACATGCTTTTAATTGTAATAATTATTACAATGTTGCGAACACCTGAAGTAATATTAATTATTGACGGTCTAAATTGTGATAAATACTGATAGAATATTTCACAATCATTTTTAATTTCCAAACATCAACATGGGAATATTTGTGGATAATTTAAATCTGCCTCTACGGGTCACTCAGACCGTTTTTATTCTGTTTGGTATTTGGGCACCCTCATCTTTGAAGGGATCTATGAAAATATTATTCAGTTTTTACACGTTTGTTTCGTTTATGCTTTATACTGGTAAGTAATAATATCTAGTAAGTAGTAATACGAGCAAGTAAAGAAACCAAATTGAGGGAGCCAAAGCTTGAATCTTAGGCCTTTAATTCATCTGATAGTTTATACTGGAATCTTATAATTAATTACTCGTATTCTTCTGATCATACCTACCTAAAATATATTAGTCATTCTAGTGTTGTCACCTGACGTGATATGTAACTGCTGCTCAAAAGCATGCTGTCAGTTCCAGAACCACTTTTTTATGAACATAGCCAACTTTATAAAGAACTGGTTCTTCCTGAAGCCCATTACAGATGCATTGCCACTACTGAGGATTAAGATGGTTATGTTACTTGTAAGAGAGCCGGATTCCATACCCTATCGCGCAGAACTGCCTTACTCTATTTCTAGCGTGATCCACGTTTGCCATTTTTCAAAATAAAACTATAACAGACCCAAATTACTTTATGCAGGCACTTACATAATCATTCAAGTCGGAGATCTCTGTCAGGTTTGGGGCAATGTGCCTCTCATGACAGGGACCATCTTTCTTCTTCTCACCAACCTATCTTTGAGCACCAAAGCTTTGAATGTGTACTGGAGGCAGGAGGCCATTCAAGCTATGATCGATGAGGCACGCTCCGAGTTATCTGAGGAGTCTAGGCCGGAAGGCAAGGAGATTGTCCAGAGGTGGGGAGAATTTGACTTCATTGTAGGGTGCTTCTGTAATCTTTATTAAGTGGATTACAGCATTTCTTTCAGAATTTCCTTATTTGTACATCGTACGAGATATATTTATATTTTGTGATATATCATAAAAAAATTCAATTAATAGTTCTGCTCATTTGTTTCCTTTAAATATATTTAGTTTTTATTAAATAAAAATACACTTTATTTGTATAATTGTTATCTGTTAGTATACTTTGATGTCTATTTTAAGAATATTATTTAAGTGGATGTTTATTTTATTAAACAATTCTAATGAAGAACAGAAGACACACATAAATTAGGATGGTATTAGGTGTAAGACTTACTTTTCGTTTCGTCTTTAGCTTTAACCAGGACACAAAAATCCAGTTGTATATTTATTTCTGCCTAACATACACAACCGTGGCTGGCTGGACTTTCAGTGCTGAGAAGAATCAACTCCCTTTAAGAGCCTGGTAAGTATATAATACAAGTTTAAAATGATATATAACGGCAAAAGTTTATTCGTTTCTGTATCATTCAAAAATTGCTGTTTGATGAATTGAAGGAGCGTTCAATTGATCATATAGGAATTAGAACTGAAGTCAATTATAAATGTGTCGCCACTTTTGAGGAGTAAGACGGTTAATTAGGTATATAAGTCAGCCGACATCCACATACTAAAAATAGGTGGCTTCTTAGTTGCATCATATTTTTCGAAATCAAAATGGCGATTTTTGGAAACATTTTATTTCTCAGGCATACAGTTATCTTAAGATGATGTCTAGACATTATTTACAAATAATTAGGGATATTAGGAAACGTTAATGGATGATCGATTTTTTCAGGTATCCGTATGACACAACTAAAACACCAGCATATCAATTGACATATGCTCATCAGGTATGTTTTTGTGTTTTTTATGACTCTACAAAAAATTCACTCTGAGTTTTTCGTGGTGAAAACGTATCTAGAGCAGAAGAAGTTCAACCTCTTTCAGCTTACTGAAAAACAGGTTAACTAGATGATCTAAGTTGACTGCGGCGTTTGTAAATATCTCCGGTTACCGTTACCCTTTATAAGGAGAATCCTGGATCATACCCTCATGCGTCTTCAATGCTGATTAGTGAAGATCGTCCAAAGTTCAAGTTTATGACTCGTAACAAACAATAATGGTTAAATTGTATTTTCTTTAACAGTGCATCGCGTTATCGGTGGCTGCCTGCATCAATGTGTGTTTAGATACACTGGTAACGACCCTTATAAGTCAGTGTTGCTGCCGACTTAATCTTCTATCGCTAACTCTGCGTATGCTTTGCGATGGCTTGCAAGTCACTAAACAGGTATGGAGTTATACGCGCTTTAATACTAACTCCTTATTGAATTACAGCTGTTAATTGATTGTTGTATCCCATCTGAACACTATCTTACATCTAAATTTAACCATGCACCTAAACTGTGGTTTTGAACTATTCGGATTGGTCACAGGCGTCTGAAGACTCCAAACGTTTCTTTTATGTGGTAACAATGGAAATTTCATAAAGACGAACTAAACGTTTAGTACTTGAAAATTTAATCCCTGTTCATCTGCCTTACCGCTGAATTGCTTAATTAATCTAATTTTGTTTAAGAGAAGGTACAAAAAAATCTTTAATCTTCTTATTTCTAAACGTATTTCTTTTGCCATATATCACCTCCCTAATTAAGTTACGATATTCATATTATCATGTCCAGGGTATCCTGTCGCCCACTGGCGAGGAAGTGGTAGCTCAACGCATCCGATCCTCGGTGCAGCAGCATCAAGCCATACTCAAGCAGGTGGCACAGTTGCAGAAGTTCTTCTCCATTCCGGTTTTAGTGCAGTTCAGTGTCTCCATGGTTATAATATGTGTCACTGCCTATCAGATGGCCATTGTGAGTATTACCTTACTTTATAATTATATCTTATTAGGACTTATAGAAGAAGTATTTCTGGTTGGATGATTATGTTGTTTCCTACATTATTATGTACATAAGCCAAATAAGCATATAATGATGAAAAGTTTTAGAACCAAAAAAAAGTGTAATGTTACCAGGCATATAGTATTTTTCATGATCGCAATTAAAACGACATATTTACACATATACACATAACATAAATTACTATTTTGATTGTTTCAGGGCCCGAAAAGTTTAGTATGGTTAATTGGCATGGTGGCATATCTGGCTGTCATGCTGTTGCAAGTCTTTATTTATTGTTACCGCGGTAACGAGCTGGTAATAGAGGTGTGTGATTTTCACTAATAATATAACTACTGTACAGGATACAGAACTATAGTCCGATACATAATTAGGTGTCCAAACGGCAAATTAAGGTGTTGACCTATCAAGAAAATACGTTTCAAATGGTAGTTTCTTATTTTTGACGATATTAAAGTAATACAACGATAATAAAATAATAATCTACATAAATTAAGATCAATTAATATTTTCCAATATTTATATTAAATCAATTTCCTTTTATACAGTTATATAAATAAAAACATGGTTTATGGTAGAAAATGATAATGTGATAATGGTAACACAATCGGGAACCAAAACATTTTTTGTGCCGCCATTTTTAAGTTTCGTAGTTGATGTTATTCATTTTCGTGATCGTGGTCGAACTCTAATGTTTTCTCGTTTTAATAGCACGTTTGTTAAATTGTGTTTAGTTATTATTTTTTTGTTTTTTATTGAGTTTCTTAAATTTTTAGTTTCTTGTTAATTTATTAAGGTTTACAATACATGTAATCATATTTTGACAATGACATTTCTTTGTTTACATTTTGGACACCTAATTCTGAAACAGGCGAGAGAAAGAGAGAAAAACAGTAATAAATGTTTTAACGCCCATTGGCGTAATAAATAATGTATTTTTTCAGTTTTTTTATGTTCAGAGGTTAATCTGTTTTAAATTATACTACATAATTTCTACTTAGTAGATCTTAAGTTAGAAACCGTAATTCAGCCATATTAATCTGTACTGAGCTATAACATCCTAATTTTTGGAAGCTTAATGAGCCACTCCCTTCTACTTTAGGCTCATTAAGTGCAGTTTTAAGGTAAAATACAAGTTTTTTTGTCATATGAAACGAAACATTTCAAGCTTTGTGTACAGAGTGGGAAGGTGGCTGAAGCAGCTTACGAGTGTCCGTGGTACATCTGCAGTCCGCGGCTGCGGCGGTGCCTGCTGCTGGTGATGAGGCGCTCGCAGCGGGAGCTGAAGCTGAAGGCGGGCGGGCTCACTGAACTCTCCCTTGCTACTTTCATGGGGGTATGATGAACCATCCAACTAACAATGTACTAACAAGTAACTAGCATTATGAAAACAAGCCCATGTCACTCCCACAATATAGACGAATCCAAGGACTCAAATGTTAGAATCTGTCAAGCCGTTTACGCAGTAGGACATGATAAAGAATAATATGTACATATACCAGTGATCGAATATCGGGTCGAATGTTGGTTCTATATCAAAATTTTAGATTAATTGAAATAATTATTAATATAAACTATTATTAATTGTAGGTATTAAGGAAACGCTTTAACTTAATTATTTTTTATTGTCTTGTTTATTTCAGATTGTAAAAGCGTCGTACACTTTCTTCACAGTTTTACAACAAGTTGATGATGAATAAAATAGAATGCTTAAGTAATTGAAGCAAATAAAATAAAATGTTAAATAAATTATCAATTGACAATTAGTAGCTGCTTGATGTTGTATTGTATAGTCCAATGCAAACTATATAGGAATAAATATGAAGTAATGTACGTTTTTCATTTCAAGTCGGTAGTACTGTATGCATATTTGATTCCAATGTAATTATGTTCTTTTCAGGGTTAGCAACTCATCTGTGATTAACCTTAAGAAGGATAAACCCCTTAATATAATACTGTACAATCCTACTTTAAATAATAATTTATTATTTATCACGTTAAAACCAATCTATAATATTCTGAATTTAAATCTTTGTTACATAATTATACTTTATAGATATAAGAATAGCATAGCCAAATAATGGGAATAAATATTTTACAACTAGAGACGTGATCACGATGATGACCATGACGAGACAATAAAATTAGACACGTTTTTGACACGAAAGTAGCCGCAGTTTGGATCCCTGATAAAGATAACAATCGTAGATTAGGAATGTGCGAGATAACATCGATCTTAAGGCGTGATCATACAATTATAATGGTTTAATATTGTGACAAACGTGAGATTTAGCGGCGAAATAACTTTCTGAACAATATTTCGAACAGTTCAAGACTGTTCAAGTTGTTAACATTTTATGCAAATTTTGATTATTTTTGAAACGTGTACATGTATAGAAAGATCACTGCACCTGACTGTTAGATAAATGATTCCACAGACAATTATAACATAACAAATTACATCGGTTTTAAATTCAAGCAATATTTTTTTTTAAACTAAATGTATGTACAAATATAGTACACAAGGTGTACGTACAGCTATATAAACACTTCGTTTAACACCTTATGTGCCATCTGTAAAGAATTTCTTAAAGACAATGGTATGTAAATATAAGAATATGATAAACTATACATGACACGTCATAGGAATCATCATGAATCATGATATAGCAGGTGCCGTATATGTGATTTTTACCACTACCCTTTCATAATGAATATGAAACCATTATGACACATGACGTCATCATGGAGGAGTAGCCAACTAGTTTTACTAGTAGTTCGATCGTAACCTTCGACTGATATATACGCGCTCAGTGCTCAGTGGAACGTCGTGTAGGTGTTTTAATTATACAGGGTTTGTCGTTAATAATGGATAACCCGTAAACTGGAGTTGGTTTGGATGTGAAACTGTAAGAAAATCGTATCTTCTTGCCAGGGATTCTAACCATGTGAAAATGGCGTAGCCTTTTATACTTTTTTATAAATTAATAATAATAATCATAAAATAATGGTTAAGTGTGAGTTCATAGTACTTCTTTTGGGCGTAACAATTTATCTCGTCGGCCTTGTACGAACCGCATATACCTTCCTGATAGATGAAGAATCTAAATAGACTCGTGCGGTATTACTACATATATTTTCATTTGTTACACATGCGAACACACCCTTACGTTATATGAGATTGATCCTATAAAGATTAGCTTCTCTATATATGGTAACTCTCTTCAAATATGATTTGAAAACTACAAAAATGTTGCAGAAATTAGTTGTACTCATAGTTTACCTTGTAGGAGTCGTTGTTAGTGAGAAGTCATGTTACTGGAACGCGGAATGTCCCTATCAGCTATTTTCATCGAAGACACCCTACGACACAATAAGAGGAGATATTCGGGACTATCCAAACCCGCAGAGTAAGTTTTGTTAACATTTTTGTTCCATTGTCATAATTTGTTTGAACTTAATAGGTGCCTAATTTATTTTATACCCACTTCGAAAAAGGAAGAGGTACCCGTACAACCTTAAATTAGACATGGCTTACGTCGTGATCCAGCAAGTATATTTTGAACAGACTTCAGAACTAAATAGAAAAATTATATTAAGTGGGGCAATTATAAATAATTTTTTCACCTTTAAGTGCCATTAAAGTTATTTTTTTGATATCATATATTTTATTATGTGGTAGATTGTGAGGCCGTCAGCATATGGTCACTTCATCGACACGGCAACCGTAACCCTGGTGGCAGTGTCACGGAATCCATTAAAGAGATCGTCAAGTTAAAGGATGAGATCGTAACCAGCTTCGAAGCAGGCAGGGGTCAGTTGTGTTCACAGGTAATCACTACCTAGAATCCTCTGCCTAGATAAAGTTTTGTGTATGATTATAAAGCAGAATGGAATCAGCATGCATCAGAGCCGGGTGAGGGATTAAATCTCAGAGATTAAGGTTGTTTCTGGGGGTGGCATTGTCTGGCGTTTGTCTATTATAGCATCTGCAATTGACTTTATTTTATCCTGATTAGACCGGTGTGTGGAGACCGGTATATTGCATAAAAGTCTGCCCCTTCCATCACGTAATAGAAAAACATGAGCGATATAGTGATACCGACAGTCAACGTATAATCTTCCAATTCTTCCAATCTTCCAAACTTATTTCTGCCTTATAACAGCAGTGTTAATCGCTGCTGTGTTCGGGTTGAAGGGTGTGGTAAGGGTACTTTTCCGAGGCGTTCCAGCTTAGTCCTCGGGGGTAGCGGCGCATCTGTGGCCGACCACCGTTACGAATATCTACTCCTGTCTGGAGTCGATTACAGATATCCATGAGCGGCAGTAGCCACTTACCATCAGGTGGACTGCATGCTCGTCGGGTACTCCATATTATAAAAAAAACTGCATTTACATATTATGTTACTTGTTTTGTCCAGGATGTCGAGGAGTTCCGGAAATGGACTTGGAACGAAACATTGGAAATATCCCAGTCTTTCCTCACGGGCACTGGTTACGAAGAATTATATGACATGGGTAAGAGGATCCGCGAGAGATACCCACATCTTCTACTGGGTGACAGCGAGTCGTACTACTTCAGGCCTACGAATGAACAGAGAACCATCACGAGTTCCATCGCCTTTGTGCATGGTTTGACGGAAAACACCAATTTGACGCTCCCTATCGATGATGTGAAAGAAAGAGACGATGTTATACGAGTGAGTATAAACAAAGTTTTAAATTGTTATGTTAATGTTGACCTCATTGGTTGTCCGGGTTCGGATTTATGTTTTATCGAAGCTATGTGCTTATATTAGCAATTACTTATTAAAGTAAATGGTCAAGAAAATTTTGGACAAAAAGCACATGCAAATGAATATCTACCACTAATGCTCCCAAAGGTATATTGTGCCTATCGTCTAAAGCATCTTGCATGTGGTAGATAATGACCTTATCACTTTCTGAGGAAGATTCGTACTCAGCTATGAGACCCATGTTATTATGTTGTTGTTGTAATTGTGTTCTAGTTTTCGAGCAGGTTATTTAGTGTGTGACTATTTGCAGCCGTACCAAAACTGCGATAGGTATCAAGAAGACGTCAAAGGTGGTCAGGCTCTTGAGGATGAATTAAACGATTACTACAATACGGCAGAATTTAAGGCAGTAAGTACACATTTTCTTCTATTTTGAAGCATCTAACTCAATATTGTGGATCGTGCTATGTTACATTTTTGTAATTAAATAGGTAAAAAATATGTGGAGTTGTCAAATGTAATTATGCATTATGTCAATATGTTTTTACCTGTGTAAGAAACAGTTATATTAATTTAACCCACTGAACATTATTAATAACCGTTTATTATGTAACGGGTACTCACGATATGCGTTTTTTATTGCCGATATTTCGACCCAGTTGCATGGATCGTGGTCACGGCGAAACTGTTTCGTTTCATAATAAAATGTCTCAATTCCGCGATAATTTTAGTCTAAAATCATATATTAATAACCCTTTTGATTAATAATGTTATAATGAAATGAAATTGTACTGTTTTTATATCACACTGAGTTTTTCTCTCCAAAGGTCCAAAACGCAGTGCAGCAGCGTCTAGGAATCTCAACACAGTTATCGGCGGATGATATTTACGCCATTTACGAGATTTGCCGCTTCTACCGCTCCTGGACTGCCACTCTCCAGTCTCCCTGGTGTGCTGCCTTCAGCGACCAGGATCTCCTCGTTTTGGAGTATAGAGATGATGTACGCCATTACCACAGAAATGGCTATGGATCATGGGTAAGTTTTGCCTATTTGGGTATTAATGTGAACCATGTGGTGACCATACAGGTCTATCACACAGAGGGTCTCGGGTTCAATACTCGTCTTGCTTCCAGAGATCTAAAAGAGGAAATGATTTTTATTTTGGTTCTGGTTTATTATATACTCGTCGTTGTGTGTCTATGGTTTATGGTTACACGGTAATTTTCATTTGAACTTCTTGGATAAAATATTTATTTCCTATACTCAAATTTTAATATTTTAGGTCAACGTCAATTTAGGAGGTCCTGCCCTTAAAGACTTTTACGAAAACTTCGAGGCCGCAGTTCAAAACCGGGGAAAGAATATTGTGTCATACTTCACCCACGACACCATGATGGAGATGGTGTACTGCGCTATGGGGGTGTTTAAGGACACCACCCCTATTCGAGGGTCGAGGAGAGAGGACAACAGAGTCTGGAGAACCAGCTTTATCGGCGCTTTCTCTGTCAACTTTATTGCTGTTTTAAATAGGTAAGATAGTTTCCAGTTTATATTTGGTATCCATAATTAAGTTATTGTTGTTTTTAACATTACTAAATATGCAGAGATATACTATAATTACGGATGCAATGAATGTATATTTAATTTGCTATTGCACCTACGTCCGTTATTGATAATCAACCTCAATTATCACCTTACTACGTCATAATAAAATATCAATCTTTAAAAATAAAACAAGAAACAAATAAATGTATGAGTTGAAAACAATTAAATTTTAATCTGTCTTTTTCCCTTAAGCTTCACACCTATGTACCTATTTACCGCTATAATATAAATAACAATGTTTAGCTGCAATTGTATGAGCTAGCGTATATATTTTATCGAGATCTTTAATCGCATAGCGTTATCACACACACAATCAAGTAAACCAGGCCCTATATGACGTGTACATCAGGTCTCACGCCTCCAATGTGCGTGATCATAGTAATAGGATGCGTGATCACTCCCATAAAACGCATGCGCTTTGATAAATATATGATAACCATACACATCATATTGATAATAAACAATATAACACTATAACGTAATCGATAAGAATTTCCTCATCTCACAATTATATAAGTATAATTTTGGTAATTTTATCTATTAGTTCTTTAATTTAACCACTATTATCACATATGATTGGAGTATTTATGTGTAATCGCATGTTAGCATCTTTGAAGATGAATTTTCATTGATTGGTTTTTTCGTTGCATCTTATTATTATCTATACATTACATTATTAGATATGTAATCGTTTCCATCACTATTATTTTACGCGCGCTGTTGTGTTCTAAAGGGAGTGGTAAGGGAGACACTCTTATCCAAAGCATTACAATTTAGTCCTTAAGGGTAGCAAGGTATCTTTGGCAGATCTCAGATCGGTCTTTAGTTATTAGTTATTTAGTTATCTAAGGTTGATTACAGAATTATATCCTCAACTGTGGCTATATATCATCAGTTGGATTGCATGATGCACACAGTAGATTATTAAACCATAATTAAAACCATAATCTGTATCTATTAATATGAAAATAATATTTTTGCAGATGTCAAGAATCTGGAACCCAGACCTATCGTGTGCAGCTGTTTATTAACGAAAAGCAGACAGAACTCTGTCCTCTCGAAGGTTGTACCTGGCAGCAGTTCCAGGAGAAATTCCAGCCCTTCACCAGGTCTAACCTGGACTTCTGCAGCTTTAACTACACTGTTGTTGAGGATGATAACACCTCAAATGACAGTGGATCCATAATATCTGTTATTAGTATTGTTTTAATGTTACAAGTGTTAGTACTGTTACAAAGATGATTTTGATAATATTTATTTCAGTATGTATGTGATTTTTGGAGTTCGTACTAGATAATTTGTTGTATGTAATAATATAAGTCAAAGTTTATTATATTTACGAGTATAACTCATTATGACAATCGTCTGAAAGACTACCGTTTTTAATCGCTTTTAGAATAAGATGGAGATGTATAAATGTAAACTAAATATTTAAAGACACAAAATGCCTATTTTTATAAAATTTTATCGAAAATATTTGTTTAATTCTTTTACATTTGATAAAGAAAAATCATAATAAATATTTTTTTCTAAAAATGTTACTTTGACTGCTACTAATTGATCACTTTTGATCTAGTGAAATGAATTTAGATTTTGGGTTGTAAAGGTCTATAATGACTTGAAAAACAGTTTCGATCACTAATATACTTTTATTCTCTTTTTTTTTAGCAAATTGGAAAAGGCTCGGGATATGAGTATTCTATTAGTCTGTAATAATCTGTGTTTAGCCAATGGAGTGGACTATAGCCAATACCACTCTCAAACTTAAAGATCTGCGTTAACTTAAGGTTTGATCCCTGGCTAGACAACTAAATGAATGTAGAATTCTGTTCCAGGTCCGAGTGTTTGTGTACATATTTTGATCTTAGCTCCCACCACACAAGAATACTAGAGTGCGGCTAAAGTGTAGTGTTACTTTTAAAGGTTTATTAAGCATTTTGTCTGTTAAATTGAAACATATTTTATTATTATTACTTATAATATAAAGATTTCTTAAAGAAAATAATCAAGTTTAAATTATGTGCCTAGTTAATTTTCTAGGTATTTTATTGGATAAATAGTACAAAGGATAAAAAATGAAACATTAAGAAAATATTTTATGACAACGATATCGCTTTATTGGATGTCACGGGGTGAGTGGGGGGTGAGCGGGGGTCGCCGGTGAGGGGTTGGTAGGCGTGTCTCTGTTACCGCGGCTGCGCCCGCGCACCCCTCACTCCCACCAAACGATACATACTTCACGGTAATAAATAATTATAAATAAATATCAACAAGTTACAAAATAGCCTTTCGTAAAAACGTTAACATTACTAGTGTATATTTTTTTTCGCGTTACAAAACATTGCTCTGCGTTTTTTACAGTATATTTACGCTACCGTAACACGTAATCAACTGTTATATTTTATTGTACGTAAGTATAAAAAAGTTGTAAGTTATTCAATGTAATATCTGTACAGTCCGTTTTTTCTGTAGTGGAACGTTTAGAAATCTTCGGGCGCCAGATCGAACCTTGGTGGGAAGGTGCCAAAACCATCAAGGGCGGGGCGCGTGCGTTGGGGCTGCAAATAAAATAAAATGTTATTATTCTGTCCACTCCTTACGCTCGACATATAGGAGTCATGCCGGAGTAGTGACAAGGACCACACGATTGAAAAGACACCTGTCTTTTTGTTCATCATGCAACAATCACAGATAGTCGATCAGTACACATGTCACGGTACCTCAGTCAAAAAATATGTAGCCACAGATACCCTAGTTTTCGAAGCGAACGAACACGTGTTACCAATGGTAAAATTTGAATAATAATGGCTTTAGGGTTCGTACACAAAACTGCGATGCGACGTCGCATCGCAAAAATCTGCGAGCTCCCTCGACGCATCGCAAGAACTTGCGAATTGATTCGCATCGCACAGTGGTTGTTGTTGTTGGTCACCCTGAGAGACGCTACGCCGCACGATATCGCATCGCAGCAATTCGCATCGCAATTTTCTGCGTTGCGAATTCGCATCGCGTCGCATCGCAGTTTTGTGTTCGAGCCCTAAGTCGGCTGCTCAATGTCACTTCTGCATGATTCGAGTTGACATCGAAAAAACTTGATTAATCAGCCCTTACTATTAGACATTGCAATTATAGTAGAATACTAGAATATGGTCATGAACAGCAGTGTAATTGCTAATGGATCTTCATTATCTAATGCGTTGAAAAACGTCTGTCCTTTTAATATTTATATGATGAAATGATGCATAAACTACTTTTTCGACTGATGGATCGGTGACGTATAATGTATGCAGGTCGACTATTGAATGGATTCACAAACAGGAATATAATTGTCTACGTAAACATTATTCTCATTGTCTAGTGGATTATTCTCGAGTAATATTGTAAGGTGTGTGTGGTTCAGCATTCCATTTTGTTTCAGCACTGTTTCAGGTACTGATCGGTCGTGGGTAACACAACTTACATAGTTTCCAGTGCTGATCTAGGGACGCCCTTTAACGGACGCCTGAGCAAATAAAGGGCACGATTTAGTTTTCCGTGGGTCGATCTTAATGTAAATCTCATATAAAGTATTACAATTATTAATAATTTGAATAAAGAAAGAGAAATCTGTAGCACTGAATATTTGTAAACTATTTTGTCTAAATTGATCAGATGAATACTATAAGCGAATGTTTTATAATTTATGGAATGATGTTTATAGACTGAAAAAGTGTTTTAACTTACCGCCGGACTGACTCCTCTCGCGGCGGATCCCGCGCGTCCCTTGCCACGGAATTTGCTGATGGCCTGCTCGGCAAGGTCTGCCCTCTCCTCAGCCTCCTCCAACTCCTGCTGTGCCTTGCGGAACTTAGCCAAGTTGAGGGCGGCAATTTCTTCGGCTTCTTCGATCTGCCTCTTGTAGGTCTTGATCTTCTGCTGAAGTTTGTCGACGAGGTCCTGCATGCGTTCGTGGTTCTTGCGGTCCTCCTCGGCCTGGAAGGTCAGTTCCTTGATGCGCCTCTCGGCCTTACGCAGGTTCTTCTGTGCGTCAGCGTGTCTTCTCTGTTCACCGTCAAGCTCGTTCTCGAGCTCGCGTACCCTCTGTTCGAGTTTCTGGATGGCCTTCTTGCCTCCTTTGAGCGCGTTAGCCTCGGCCTCGTCCAACCTGACCTGCAGTTCTTTGATCTGTTGTTCGAGGGCCTTGCGGAGTTTCTCCTGGGTCTGTGCGTGTTCCTGTTCAGCGCGGAGCTCGTCGGCCAGCCTGGCGGCATCGACCATGGCCTTCTTTGCCTTCTCCTCAGAGTTCTTAGCCTCGTTGAGGAGCTCGTCGAGGTCGGAGTGCAGGGTCTGCAACTCGGACTCGAGTTTCCTCTTGGCGGCAGAGAGGGAGGCACTCTGGGCGGACAGTTCGTTGAGCTGTTCGTGAGCGTCGCTGAGTTCCTGTTCGGCCTGGCGGCGGGCGCGGTCGGCCTGTTCCAGGAGTGTGCGGGACTCTTCCAATTCGTTCTGGAGAGCGTTGGCGCGGCGTTCCGAGATGCCGAGCTGTTCGCGGGCGTCGTCGCGTGCGCGCTGTTCCTCTTCGAGAGCGGTCTGGAGGTCCTTGATCTGTGCCTGGTAACGCTTAATGTTCTTCTGTGCTTCAGCGTTGGCCTTGTTTGCGTGGTCGAGAGCGATCTCAAGCTCGTTGATGTCAGCCTCGAGCTTCTTCTTCATGCGCAGGGCCTCAGCCTTGCCCTTAGCCTCGGCTTCGAGGGAAGCTTGCATGGAGTCGAGGGCACGTTGGTGGTTCTTGCGGGTATTTTCGAATTCCTCTTCCTTCTCCTGGATCCTCCTGTCGATCTCCTGTCTGACCTGGGAGAGCTCGAGTTGAGCACGCAGGACCTTGTTCTCCTCCTGTTCAAGTGCGGCCTCAGCCTCTTCGAGAGCGGCTTGGAGCTCGTCCTTCTCAGCTTCAAGGCGTTTCCTGGCCTTCTCGATCTCATGAATGTTGCGGCCACCTTCACCGATCTGGTCAAGCAGGTCCTTGACTTCATCAGCAAGGTTCTTGTTCTCGCGGCGGACAGCCTCGAGCTGCTCCTGGCCTTCCTCATAGGCGCCCTTAAGGCGGAACAATTCGGTGGAGTAGTTGCGGCATTCCTTCTGGCTAGCGTCAAGTTCGGCAGCGAGGTCGTCAACCTTGAGTTTCCATTCTCCGATGATCTTGTCGAAGGCCTTCTGTTTCTTCTCAGCGGCGTTGGCAATGGCGGTGGCACGGTCAACCTCGAGCTGCAGGTCCTCGACCTCGGTGGCGAGGCGCTGCTTGGTCTTCTCGAGGGCAACAACCTTCTGGTTGAGGGATTCGATGGTCTCCTCGGCTTCGGCGAGGCGGGCCTGGAGCTTGCGCTTGGCCTCCTCGAGTTCCTCCGAGCGGGCAACACCCTCGGACTCGTACTTGGAACGCCACAGTTGAGCTTCGGCGTTGGCCTTGGACAGTTGGCGCTGGAGATCAGCCTTGCCCTCTGCTTCCTCCTCGACCTGTTCGCGGATGTTGTCCAAGTCGTGCTCGAGGTTGCGGAACTTGCCAAGAAGAGTGGCGCGTTCCTGTTTATAAAAGAAAATATCATTAGTATTTCTCGAAATGCGTTTTAATATTTAGTATTTGTCATAATAGAAATGCTTCTAGCATAAGACATCATAACAGCATACTGACCCTGGCCTCTTCGTCGGCGAGCCTCTTGGTGTCCTCCAGTTGAGTGGTGAGGGACACCTTGATCTTGGAGAGCTGCGACACCTGGGACTCGGCCTCCTCCAGCTGGCGGAGCAGGTCGGAGTTCTCGATGGACAGCTTCTTCTTAGCGGCATCCAGGTCATTGAGGGTGCGGTTGGCCTCATCAGCCTTGCTCTGCACCTCATTGAGCTGGTGCTGCAGCTGCTTGACGATCTTCTCTTGGGCAGCCTATCATAAAATAGATCTTAGCTTAGTCAAAAATAAGTTATTGTTTGATTTATTTATGATTACATCTGTTTCAGTACAAAATTTGCTAAGGCGAGCACTGTTTATGTTAATTAGTCTCATCTACTTTTAGATTGACGATTGATATCTTTACTGTTACCATAATGGATTGTCACTATTTATAACATAATAATTATATTCGTATCATATACTTACGTGTAGGAATTACGATGGTCTTATATTAAAACAAGGAATTACAATTGCTATTGAACAATTATTTTTATCGTAATTTAAATTATACTCGTAACAACCATGCAAGTATTATGGTTAGGTATGTAGTTAAAAATGGTTAGTAAAATGTTTCACACCAAACTCGAATTAAGTTTAAGCGTTTTAGCTTCCGTGCAGTACGTTACGAATGTTTATTATTTGTTAGAGGCTCGGAGATCAGTTTTTGATATGAGGAAAGTGTTTTTACGTGTTTTTGTTTTTTATTTGCATTATTTGTTTATCCTGCATTATTTGTAAAAAGCTGCGAAGCGATGACCCACAATTGCAGATGCCAAAACTTTTATCTAACATCTTTTCTATACCTTTTCGTTGGACAAGTGGTCGAGACCGGCACGAAGGTCATTGACTTCGCTAAAGTATTGAGAGCGCTCTTTCTCAGCCCTGGATAGATAGAATACAACATACAAAAATTTAGTATAATTTGTGACACTTAATATGCAACACCATTCTCGAGATAGAGATGTGGCACCGGGGTAAGATAGGACCGTATGACGGATGCTAACCACCTTCTAGTAGGGTCGATCGGGCTGGTAGTTTACAATCGAATGTCATGTATGTCGTATAGTGTTTGTAGGTCTACACAGGTAATGAGGAGGTACCATGCAAGGGTCACCCCAGGCGGTATACATGCCTTTACGGGCGACATGTTACCTTTTCCCTCGCGACTTGATCAACAGCCGCACGCGTGTTGTTAAGCTCGTTGTAGCAAGACGCACGGTCATGTTCAGCCCTGAATTTATCGTATAATCAAATAAATAGTTTGCTTTAATCTATTCTTAGTGAATGTTCTTGTATACTAGTATTTGTATATTTTCCTTTTTATTTCCTTTACCCCCAAATATTTAGCCTAAATAACTTAATCTTTAAAAATAATTGAGTTACTTACTTAGCCTTGAGCTTGTTGAGCTGGTCGAGCTGCTCACCCATCTCGGCAACAGCGTCATTGTGCTTCTTGCGGAGGTTAGCGAGGGTAGACTCGTGCTGGATGTTAGCCTCCTCGAGGTCACGGCGCAGCTTGCTGAGCTCAGCCTCACGCTTCTTGTTGAGCTCGATCTGCGCAGAGGTGGCACCACCGGCCTCCTCAAGACGCTCACCGAGCTCTTCCAGTTCGCGGGCGAGGTCAGCGCGTTGCTTCTCAGCTTTAGCGCGTGCCTGCCGTTCGGACTCGACTTCCTCTTCCAGCTCTTCGATGCGGGCCTGCAGTTCCTTGATCTGTTTCTGGGTCTTGCTGACGAGCGACTGTTCGTCTTCGAGCTTGGCGGTGAGAGATGAGATTTCCTTGTCCTTGCGTTGAACGGTCTGTTCGAGTTCCTTCTTGTTGCGTTCCAGGTCGGCGACGGCTTCCTGAGTAAGCTTGAGGTCGCCCTCAACCTTCCTCCTCTGCTTCTCAACGTCAGCACGGAGTTTCTTCTCGCGCTCAAGGGAGTCCTCAAGCTCGTCCAGGGTCTGCTCGAGCTTCTGCTTGACCTTGTTGAGGTGGTTGACCTTGTCTTCAGCGGCCTGCAATTCCTCAGCGGTCTTCTGGCTGGTCTCGCCCTGCATCTTCTTCTCCTTGTTCAACTTGTTGATGAGTTCATCTTGGTGGGCGATTTCGTCATTCAAGTTGCGGATCTGGTGGTCCTTAGTGGCCTTGTCCTGTTCGGCTTTCTGGACGGACAGTTCGAGGTCTTCCACATCCTTCTTGAGGCCAGAGACTTCCTGCTCCAGCTTCTTCTTGGCTTGGAAGAGTTGGTTGCGGGCATCTTCCTCTTGGGTGAGACGGTCTTGGGTGTCCTATAATAAAATAAACATTGGTTAATGTTTAATGTTAATCCACTCTATACTGTTTTATTATATTTTTTATCGCCTTCACTTCCTATTTGCCAACATAAAATATAATACATTATTGTTTGTAATAAAATCGTGCAGTCTACAGACGTGCAATTTATTTTTAAACTTCCAAACTATTTCTCGTATAAACAAAATCATGTTTATTTAAAGAACCGCGAAAACCGAAACATGAGGTAAGTTGATTCGTTACACTGTAACTATCTACGTATATTGGGATTGCAACACATGTTTCAAACTGGTTACTTATACGTTAAGTGTATTTTTGTTTTCTTTTTCAATAATAAAATAATTTATCTATTTAATATAAATATAAAAGCATTAACTAATAAAAAAACATCTCAGTCTGGCCATATTAATATTTAGTAAGTAATTATTATCAGTAAATTATAGCAGTTACTTTCTGTAATGTCTGTAATATAACTAAATTGATTATTTATTATAACCCTGCATTTAAATGTAACGCTACCTTTATAAATGATGCTACAACATTTTAGAAAGTATTGGAATTCTTCTTAGATATTGTATCTAAATTTCTGATAGGAAATTGAGGACATAATATAAAATAATTAATGTAATAAAGGATTACTTACCCTGAGTTGGTTCTCGAGGTCAGCCTTCTGCGCCTGGAGCTTAGCGGCGCGCTCCTGGGTCTCGGAAAGAGAGCCCTTCTCTCCCTCGAGATTGGCCAGCAGCTTCGCCTTCTCCTCAAGAAGCTTGGCGTTTTGGGCCTCAACTTCCTTGCGGAGTTTCTCTTCCTTCTCGAAAGCTTCCTGGGCCTTCTGGGCCTTCTCTTCCAGTTTCTGTAAAATGTCCTCACTTTTATCCACACCGTCCCATGTCGACATATGTACAGCCGCCATTGTTAATTAATCACACCATCAAATTAAAAAAGGAATGCAAAATTTCGGTCGTTCGTAAGTATAGGAAGGGTGGTGCGCGCGCCGCCGACCTCTCCGTTACTGAGCGCCGCTGGAGTTTTCCAGCGGGCGCGTTAATCGCCCCCGCACTCGATACATTGTGTAAGGAAAAAGTGCGTGGTAGTGAGAGGGGGGAAGAATCCAGAAATGGATGCGGCAGGTGCGGTGGTGTCACGTAACCGCCAGGTGGGCGCGGTCGGATCTATTTGCGTTCTCCTGAATCACGCCTGCTAAAATCGCTGGAATATTTAATGGGTCATAGTGATCTATCATATCGGAACAGGTGAGAGTGTCGAGAGACTTACCGCCATCTCATCCTCGACGCGAGTGACGTTGAGGAGGGGCTTGACCTTCTGCCACAGTTTCCACCAAGGCCAGGTGCGGAGCTGCAAGTACTTGCGCAAGTTGCGCTGGACAACTTGGAGAGCCAATCTAAGAAAAAGATAATTTAAAGTTACTTCCAACGCTAACGCTTCCATGTTTGGAGTGCAACATTTATGACGCATACGGAAGTAGCAGTAGTAGAAAACGACGACTTGAGAAAATATCCTACCTCTGTTCCTGCAGCTTGGTGTAGTCCTTACGGGACAGGTAACCACGGATGTAGGCCTGGAGCCAAGATACGATCTTGGAAAGCCTGTCATCACGCAACTCTTCCATCTGACCCAGGACACCAGCGCGGAAGAATACCTGCTCGTTACAGTTAGGAGTTAATTTGTGTCCATATTTTGATAGAGGTAAAAGTTAGATATTTAAAAATTTAAAAGTAAAGTTGGAACAAAAAACATTTTTTAAGCAAAGAACTGGAAACTAGAATAAAAATATACATAGATACAAGTATGACACTTAAAAACGACAAATATCACAGTTTTAGTAAAACAGAAACAGAATGTTAATATAGGAATAGTTGTAGAATGAAGGTTGAAATGAAAGACATTTTAAGAAGTTCATGCAAATACAAGAATTTTGATAGTCACATGCATATTGCTCTACCTTAGTCCTTCCCATTCTGAAAGACTCCGAATCTAAGCCGGTATGTTCGAGAATTTTCTCGGTGGCTTTCTCAGCGGAAATGGGTTCTTTGAGGAGGTTCGGGCACAGAATTTTGTATCTGCGTTAGAGGAGCACACAAAATAAAATAATAGTGATATATGTAGGTAAATACGATAGTAGCAGGTAGGTAAGGTATATGGGAAACACAACTAAGAGCCTATGTAGCTTGGGCTCTTAAGGGTAAAACAACCTTAGTTTGTAAGGTGTAAGGTTTGGTATCTAACCACCAGTTCGTAATGGCGCTACGGAAGCGTTTCAAGCCAACGATCCTTCAGGTGTGTTCGGATCGCAGGTTTCAAACCTAGTTAAGCTATTCAATCGGGTTCTAAACATGCCTTGGTGTGACCGAGACGGTAGGACTCGACATCCAAGCCCGTGGCCTCCAGGATAATCTGGGCGATTTTCTTAGGGTCAGATTCCTTTTCCACAGCTTGAGGGGCCAGGATCTTGTAGCTATATTACCAAATGATATGGAACACACGATAAGGGAAAATCAAACAAAAATCAATAAAACATATACGACGTATCGCGTACACGTCAGGATTATAAAAGGGGTGGAAATTCAAGGTTTGTGTCACTGTAACATGAAACATACTTTCATGTTTGAGGTAACTGGTATACGATAACATGATAACTAAATACTGTAGTCGCAAGTAAAGGGTGACTACTGGTGCAATCAATATGAAAAGGAAAACTGAAAGTGGATAAAAACGATTGGATTTCAAATAACTCTATTCTTTAGAGTTTTCGGTATCACATCTGTAGAACCATGCTATAATACCATTCTCGAATGGTACTTTTCAATATTTCCTTGCCTTTGTATGACCTATACGATAGCTCTCAGGGTCTAGCCCGACTTCTTCAAGACACTTCCTAGCAGCTTCTTTGGGATCTTTTTCCGCAGTCATGGTCGCTGGTGCAAGAATCATGTAACTGTCCATTGAATAAATTAAATTGATATGTAACTAAAGTAAAAGTAACTCGTAAAAATATCATCCTTAATCTAAAATAGTTTTTTTTAGATCAAACATCATTCCAGTAATAGAAGGTATCGCTGCATGGCTACATCTATGACGTCAGCAACAGGCAGGTGCTGCAGTCTAAGAATAAAACTGCTCCAGTTAACGAATATATTGGAGTTAAAAGAATTTTGTTTTGACTCATCTACCAAAATAATCCACTTATCTAAATAAACATAATCTTCGGATATGAAAATAAAATCCTAATGTCTTATTAGATGCTTCTGGCTTCTATAATTTTGACAGCATGATGTTATCCCATAAAAATAAAATGTTATGGTTTTGTTTACGAGACGAAATCTTACCGGAGCTTGAAGTCAGGGTAGACCATCCTGTTGGGGAAACCTTTACGGCAAATACGGATGCCTTCAAGCACACCGTTACAGGTGAGCTGGTGCATCACAAGGTGAGAGTCGATGAGACCTGGGGAACGGAGACATGGTCAACTCTCGAGTAATTTTATGCGCTCAAATCCCTAAACATACGACCAACATTCAAAAACAAAAAATGATGATAGGATACACTAAAAATATAGCATTTGCTCTCATTTTCATACTCATGCTCATGTTTTATCGTCATTAGTGTCAAAGTATTTTAATGGCGATACATTCTAGACGGCATGTTTCATGCGTTGGCTGAATCGCCGAAAATTGGAGTCATACTGAAACGTGAATGTTGCACGTTATATTTAGTATGAGCTGAGTAACCATACTAAATTTACGTCAGTCACTCAACGCCTACATCGTGCACTAAATTTATTTTCTTAGTCTCTCGTCGACAGACAATAATGGGCAATATATTTTACGAGTCTTCCTAGATACAAACTGTACGCCTACTTTTAAATTCCGTACCATTTTTAGATCGTGATTCAGCCTAAAAGCTGGGAAGTTAAACTTACCAGGCTGCTTCAACTCGTTGGGGATGATACAACGTACGAAGTGAGGCTGGGTCGACCTCAGCGTTGTCATCAGGTTGTTAAGTTGTTCCTGTGGTAAGTACACTTGCGATGTATTATACGGTTAACGTAGGTTCGTTTGGTTAGTAAGATTTGCGACAGTTTTATATTACGTGTTATATCAATGTTTTAAGTTAAGATTTTCCAGTCTGTTGGTTATTTTAATAATAAACATTAATAAATAGAATTTTCCAACATTTAAAGCGACACACCAATGGAATGATTTTGCAGTATACAATTTTGATGGACACGTGAACATAGATTAAATTACACAAAATATGGTTAAAAACACAAAACACACGGACAAACATTAAGTTTAGTATAATATTACAGCCATCGGTATAAGTAATGATATTCTTAATAACGACTTTCCGGCTGACTGGGTGATAAAATGGTATAGAAGTCAAGTTGATGAATCTAATTCGTAATAGTGCAGTCATTGCGAATATTACGATGGTTAAATTTGTTGATACAATAATGGAGGAGGTGTTCTTTACCTCTTTATTTTAAATGAAACTTCTAAAATTACCAACTATATCGTTTACAGAGATAGTTTTGACGGTGTAGAGCTACAAGTAAGTAGTAATTCTACACCAAAAGGGTGAATATAAAACAAAATTCATCTACTGTTAAAAACTTTATATAAGTACCCTGTAGGCGGAGGAGACAGTAGCGAAACCACCACCCTTCTTACCGCGACCGCCTATGGATGTACATTAACAAGCAACAATTAGTGCAAAGACGATCACAATACGGCATATAGACAAAGACAAAGGACATAATTGACACGTCGACAATACAACTGCGAGACACGACGACATGAGCTCTGCTGTAAAACATACACGGACATGGACAAACATTGATGTATTAATTTTGAAGCGTAGCAGGACTGGCACCTCGAGAGAAACATCATAATTGAGAACATTGTAATAACAAGTAGCGGAAAATCACATTAATTTAGATAACTAAGTAACTAATTTATAAAACAAATAAGTTAAAATTTGATGTGTCTCATGTAGGTGCTAGTCCATGGTGTGTTGATAGACGTGGACAGTAAGCGACGAGAAGACACAGAAGCAACTCTCGGACATAGTATTCCAGTTTACCCTGTAGAGTGATGACACAGTCTGGAAGGCAGAACCCTTGGCACGTTTGCCTCCAGCGCCTAATTTGTTTAAAACAAATGTGAGAAAATGAAAATAGAAGTACATTTTGTGATTGTGATTAATGATATTGATATCTTTTTAATGAATTAATGGATTTGAAGTAATATAAAATGAATTTAATGGAATATAAGTTTCTTCAAACTACTGATGAATATTTGAACATTGATGACATTTGAAGTAATTTAGAATGAATGTAATGGTATAACAGCTACACCAAAGTACTGATGGTTATTTAAATGGATTTAACTAAATTAATTGAATGGAAGGAAATTTCATAATGATTTTTCATGTCTTGAAATGTGTTCGCTTGTATAGTGAAAAAATATTTGCCTAAATATCACTTGTATGTTCACAGAAGTTTTTTGAAGCTCATGACTAGGTTTTCGGTCTTCGCTAGAATTCTTATTATTAAGAAGTTATCACAAAAATCATTTAAATATAAGTGAAACCATAAAATGATATAAGGTATTTTAAAAACATTTCGATTGATAAAACAATAGCTTTGGAAAATAGTAAACAAAGTTTATAGTTGAGTAAGATTTTTTTTTTAAATAATACCAAATCAAAATGAGATCATTTCTAGAAATTTCAGTATTTTCTTATCATCTTAATTGATTTACACTTGCTATTTTAAGCTTACCCTTGCCACCGCCGCCACCAGCATCACCAGACTGACCAGGATGGTCAGCAAAGATCTCAACCAACAGTTTGTTGGATCCCTTCTTGAACTGGTCAACAACGGTGTCGTTAAGGGGATCCTTGTTCTTCTCAAGCCATCCAGTGATGTTGTAGCCGACCTATTCACAAAGAAAATAAGATTATATTATTATGGTGAACTGTGGTGTGACCGAAGGAGAATATCAGAAAACTAGAATATGAAACCAGATGGACTAATTGGCGTTTTTTAATGAAACTTAAAACAAACTCTCTTAATACCATAACACTAAAATAACCAAAGAAGAATCAAAATGGGATACTGTAGAAACCGGAATTAAAATTTTGTTATAAAAATCTTTTTAAAACTTTACTGAAGAGTCCTAAGTCCATTAAATGCTTTTAAAAAGGAGATTTAAGTAAATGTGAATAATACTTACATTACCGGCGTAGTGACCAATGGCGAAGTGAGCGGCTTGGCAGCCAGGCTTGGGGGGCTTCGGCTTCAGGAAAGGAGCAGACTTGCCCAAGTGGTTGTTGTTCAACTTCTCAACGAAGGTCTGGTCAGTGGCTTTGGGGAACATAGACTCTTCCTCAAGGATGGAGAGGATACCCATAGGCTGCAAACATACCGAGTAGATTAGACGACGAACGGGAAAAATCGGTGCGTGCTGTCCGTGTTTTTTCTTGAATTTTTGAAACTGTTTTTTTTTTAACTTTAAAAGCTTTTAAGCATTTTATTTGTATAGAGCTAAATGTGCAATTTTGATATGCAATTTGTGTTAAAATTTGCCTTTAAGATTCCCAAACAAAAAATATTCGTGATAACACTTTTTTTTACTTTAAGTATAGATATGTGTAATGTAATCTTAATAATACATTATGCGTTACATTTAAGCAGCATGCAACAAGAATGAAATGATGTGTAGTGTAGCGAATATATCATTACTTGTGCGTGTATCCATATTTTGGTAGTAAAGCGTAAAATATGCTTACAATATTTATTTCTTTCCAAAAAAATAAGCGTTCTACGATATTAACTAAACGTTAAGGCAAATATATATCCTAATTACAGTTGCAAGTGTGGCGTCCAGCGGTGAGTTTATATTTGTTGAGAACGCGACAGCCTTGTGCAAATTACTCGAACATCTTAGAGCGTAGGCGTAGGTTTCATTTCGTTTTTAACATCGGAGAGTGAGATAAGCTACTTCTTAAAGTGATATTACCGCGGAGGGAGGGGTGTACAGCCAGTAATATTTATTTTTGCATTTGCAAGGGTTGACTTAATGTTTCCAGCCTGAAGCTTCTTCTATACGCGACCCTATAGCCTCAAGCTACATACTATATGCCTCTAATACCTTTTCTATCAAATTTATTGTCGGTTGGAGATCCATACCGAAATCTATAAAGGTCCATAGGATCCTTTCTCTTTCGTACTCTTCTTGCTCCAGGACAAACATAAAATGATTAAAGTACTGCTGTAACTTTTCGTTGGTAAAGTTAACACAGAGCTGATTAAACCCGTTCACCTGGGCCACGCGGACATGGAAAAGATAATCGAAGTATCGTGTTAAAAAATAAAAAAACTTTGTCCTGTAGCGTGTGGATGTATGAGTGACTGTACCTTTGAAGTTGTGTAGTTTTTAAACTTAAAGATAGAGAAAGACACACAGATAGATAACACTCAAACCACGCATATAGCATTGAGTAGTCCATCGAATGAAGTGTTTATATTTCCAAAATGAAATCATTTAATTTAGACAACTTCATTCGAGGACCATGGCGAGATGCAAGCGTTCACAGCTGCGTTGCCGCCATCTACCTTCTCTATAAGGTCAATGCAATTTTGGAGATCCATGCCAAAGTCAATGAAAGTCCACTCGATGCCTTCGCGCTGGTATTCTTCTTGTTCCAGTACGAACATGTGATGGTTAAAGAACTGCTGCAGTTTCTCGTTGGTGAAATTAATGCAGAGTTGTTCAAAACCGTTGAACTGCAGGGAGATAAGTAATGTGGAAGGTTAGGGGTGGCCTGTAATAGATAGGCTACAGATTTTGTTCTGTAGTTAAACAACCTATCTAAACCTAACAATGGAACTAATTTCGAGCCGCATCTATCCCCATAGACTTGGCAAGTGCACCAAACGTCATTCCGTCTGCAGGTGTCCGGCGCCGACGTGCTTTACTACTACTCGTCGGACTATTACCTTCTCGATAAGATCGATACAAGCGAGCAAGTCCATTCCAAAATCGATGAAAGCCCAGTTGATGCCCTCCTTCTTGTACTCCTCTTGTTCGAGTACGAACATGTGATGGTTAAAGAATTGCTGGAGTTTCTCGTTCGTGAAGTTAATGCAGAGTTGCTCGAAACCGTTGTACTTTTATAAACAGTAAACCCAAAGTAAATGAATGGGAACTAAAATGAGCTACACATACATAGATTAGTAGGTAGGATCGTAATGAAACACAAAACATTAACAAAACCAAATAGGCCCAATCTGTCGCAGAGTTCCGTACACTCTGTGTACCTTTTCAATAAGATCAATGCAGGCCAGTAAATCCATTCCAAAGTCAATGAATTCCCAGTGAATTCCTTCTTTGGTGTACTCTTCTTGTTCCAACACAAACATATGGTGGTTGAAGAATTGTTGGAGTTTCTCGTTTGTGAAGTTAATGCAAAGTTGTTCAAAACCATTGAACTAAGAAATCAAAGTAGAATTAATATATAATAAGTGTATAAGAGATCAATTCTGGCACGATACTTATCATGTACTTATCAACATAATAAATATAAAGTGCTGGAATTCTTATGTCTACTTACAATATTTGATTATTTATTGTAAATATGAAATATAACATACTAACATAAAACATAAGTAACTATCTGATATCTGCTATTACCTTAAATAATTATTATCATATGTACTTATTTTGTTTTTTTTTATCATAGGCCAGTAAAATTAATGAAAATTTTAAGATCATTTTAGTGGCCTATGATTGGACGAAGATACTCACGTCGAAGATTTCGAAACCAGCAATATCCAGTACACCGATGAAGTGCTGCCTCTTCTGTTTGGTGTCTAGAGTCTCGTTACACTTCTTGACGAGCCACTTGAAGAGACGATCGAACATGCCCTTGCAGAGAGCACCCACGGAGTTGGTCACCTGGTCCTTGTTACGACCCTGGGTGACGAACTCGTTTCCGACCTTGATGCGGGGCTTCAACAAGTTCTTGTATAGGTCTGGGCAGTCGACACCGAGAAGCTTGGCAACCCTCTCACCCTCCTGAAAAGTGAAGCAACATTGTTAGCAATATTTCTTAAAAAGTGATTTTTGTCAAATTTTTACAACAAAGGTTTCTTATGGGGAGTAAGTTTATAATTACTTAAAATCAATATTATCATTATTCATGTTAGATAGATAGATATTCTGATGCAGATATTAAGTACATAGTTAATGTTACTTGCCTCAGTTCCGTCGGCTTCAGCCTGTTCTTCACGACCCCTCTGCTTGAATTTCATGCCACCCATATGCATGACAGCGGCGGTGATCTTGTATACGTTGTCCTTCTCTTCTTGAGTGAAGCCCAGAATGTCGAAGGCTTTCTATAATATTGAATAAAAGTCAGAATCTTGCAAAGGAAATGTTTACGATCTTTTATTAAAAGTTTAGGAAGGAAATGTTTACAGATTATTCAAATGTGAAATTTCGAGGTTAAAAATCTAAAGTTAAATTACTTAGGATCTGGTTATAAATAATGATTTTCAAGTTAAGAAATATTTTTAGAAAGAGAAATAATTTAATGAGAGAATAATAATAACACAAATACTTACCAACAATAAATATGATCTGTTAGTAATAAAGAAGCGTTAAACAATATGTTGAAGGTGATATAGCGGATGTTGATGCCGAAAGTGCAAGAAAGGAAAGGCGGTGTTTTGTATTGGTTTGGGTAACTGGGTCTAAAATAAAATCCGATTTCTGGATTCTATATTCTATGGTCACTACGGAAAGATGCAATTTCCTACGGGAATATAGGTAACATTCGAAGTTTTTCTTCCCATTACAGTTCATTTGAATGGTAAGGGTTCATAAATTCCAATTCGCTCACAACGAATTCTCATCTATGGTTTCAACTCTTCAAATAGGGAAACTGGGCATCTCTCTAAGAGTTACACTTACGTCTGTCATTTCGCATTCTTCACCGTCATCGACGTTGGGGATGGTAATCTTACCCTGGGAGACGTTATAGTAATCGTATATGTCGTTGGACAACATACACATGTCTGTTGGTAAATCATATTATTTTATATAAAGTTCTTCAGATACCTAAAAACCAAGACCTATAAACGTTTCCCTACTGTATCGTGTTGTGTCGTGTAATGTTTGTGAACACATTGTGTGCGGGGGTGCTCGTGCTGGAGCGGGGGACAGTTCATCGTACTCGTGTGGTCAAATCTGTGCATAACGCTCACTGGAACTTTTGCAGGGAGCGAGGTAAGATGCATGTCAGAAATTTTGGAATAAGAGAGCCAATACGCGAATAACTGAAGCAAGACGCACGCTCCGTGCGTAAGTTCGAGACTTACGACCGTCAGATCGAACTCTTCCTCGTCGTTGACTCCAGGTATCCGCGTTTTCCCGTGACTTATGAGGGGATAGTCCGAGATGCGGTTGCTTAGCATCGTTACCTCTGCGAACACCAAAATATCTGACATACACATGCGCAGGCTGAGGTTTCCTCAGCCTAAGATAAGCAAGCAAGCGGAAAGAGAAGAGATGTGATAGAAAAAAATGATTGCAGGAGAGATGTGAATAGATCCAGTAGTCATATTCTGGACTCACGTCGGTTAGGTTCATTTCTTCGCCATCGTCCACACCAGGGATCGAGGTCTTGCCTTGTGCAACGATGTGGTAGTCGTTGATGTTATTTGACAATAGACAACAGGCTATAAAAAACACCAATAAAAAGTCAAATTTTGTTATTGGCGTGGTTGCGTCTAGGGAATACATGCTAACAAAGTTTTGGGTAAAAAACACTATACAATAACATCTCGTTACTGTTCAGAGGCGAGATGCCCTGACCGTTTCCGGTTTTTGCAGAATAATGGTCATGGTAATGGAAGACACAAAACATCAGGAATGCTGTCTGAAGCCTTCGAGCTCATTGAAGGCTGAACTTACATCGGTCATGTCACATTCCTCGCCATCGTCTACGTTGGGAATGGTGGTTTTTCCTTGCGATACGATGTGATACTGATAAATGTCGTTTGACAGCAAACACTTTTCTAAATATTAAAATACAAGTTAATATTCACGGATAGTAAACACAGGGGTATCACGGCAACATAATTGTGTAATGTTTGTGTCTGTGTAAATGTTTCCTATAAATTGTAAATAAATATGGTACAAGTAAATATTAATTCTATATCGTACAAGTAATTTGTACAAAAACCTTATTTTATCAATAGCATCTTTACTTAAAATTATATAAGTAGGTCAATATTTATAACTAATCACTATTAAATGATATTATTATCACTAGACTTTGCTTCATCTATTAAATAATTTAATTGAGTGTTGTGTCCAGTGTATATACGCACCCTTAAGTCCAGCGACAGAGCCAGACATCATCTGGTAGAAGATGTGGTAAGAACGTTCCAGGGCCTGCTGGGAGATGACACGGGCTTTCTCAAGCAGATCTGGTAATAAGAGGATAGAGATGAGCATCCTGCAGACCAATAGACAGTACCTATATGTTGTTTATTCTGAAGTTGTATTACTTACATGTCTCAATATCGGCACCAGCCAGTTTGCCAGAGGGTCCGAAGTGGATACGGATGAATTTACCCTTGAGAATAAAGAAAAGTCTTTTAATTTTTGTTGCAAAGAAACAAAGGGTCGACCTGATCCTTACATTTAATTGAAGTTTTAGTAAGAAATAAACAAAGTGGATACTTACGAAACGGGAAGAGTTGTCGTTACGCACGGTCTTGGCGTTACCGAAGGCTTCAAGAACAGGGTTAGTTTGGACGACCTGGTCTTCCAGAGATCCCTTCTTCTCCTGGTTAGGGTCTTTCTTCTGCGACGCACCAACGGTGGCGAAGTACGCAATTACTTTCTTCGTGTTCTCAGTCTTTCCGGCACCAGACTCACCGCTGTAGGTTTAGAGTAAGTTTTTACCATTAAGTCCCGTGTAACAATTTTTCGGCATGACTTTAATGATTTTAAAAATATATCGTTAATATCAACTGTTCGTTATTTTTCAAAACGCTGTTTTTGTGCTTTGTTTTCGTCACGAACATTAATGAATATTCTAGGAGTTTCAAAATATTGGAATGCATGACTGTGACCATATAAGTATTGAACTATTTATTACCATTACAACAAACGTCATGGCCATGTGACATGTTGGCACATTGCGCCAATTTGGTCATTACACTGAACAGGAAGTAAACGTTTATATCAATGGCATTTACTAGTAAAGATAAACAAACTTACGTAATCAACATAGATTGATTTTCGTGGTTGGTCAACATGTTGACGTAGGCACCATCGGAAATGGCGAAGATGTGGGGGGGCACTTCCGAACGACGCTTGCCTCGGTATAGCTTGGCGCATCGTGTCGTGTACACGGGGAATCTCTTGTAAGGATTGATAGCCACACAGAAGAGACCCGAGTACGTCTGTATGGAATTAAAGATTCATTAGATAGGTACATATATGCAATTTTACAGGACTTTATGAAAATGGAATAGGATTTTTGCGCACTTAATGAATCAATAAGGATGGGTTATGGACCTGGTTTTTATACGATAAGGAATTCATAAGAGGTCTTTTGACATTGAGTTTTGAATTTTGACATCTGAATGTTGGAAAAAACATCGATTTATCGATGTTTTAGAGAAAAAATACGTGGAGACGGAATTTGGCATTATTGCAGGGGCTTTGGATAGTGGGATTTTTGGCAATGATTAAAAATGTTTGAAAAATAGAATCACACAAAAATGCTTAAAACTAAATCACATAAAACACAAACACGGAGACAGTATTGTATTGATACTTTGCATCTCAGTGTAAAAAAATGTATCATAGAATTCTCCACTTTTTATTCGGCCACATTTGAGAAAACATAATTTGACGACGAAGATGTGGGGAGCTCTATCATACAACAAAGAAACCATAAAAGACAAACTAATCTAGATAGAAAACGTAGAGCCGAGTATTTAGAAATACCTTTAAGGCCCATACATAGTAGAATAAAGAACCGTAGAAAATCAAGAATTAAAAACACAACACTGAAAGAAACTACTCTAAAAACAAAGAAAACCAATTCTTCTGGACGCTGCGGAGTCCTTTCCTACCGACTTGTCCTGTGTAAAAGGGTTCAAGTGCGGTTTTGGAGGAGATTTTGGATTAGTGACAGAAAAGGAATGGGATATGTAAAGGAACATATTTATAGACATCAAATTACTTATGATTGTCTTATATTGTGCAAGTTGTTTTCTTAATCTCTTCTTAGATTTAATAAGACTATATTGCAAAATTAAGGTGATTTATTGTGGAATTGTATTGTATTAAACCACAATAAATCCTTTGATTTTTTTACTTTAAAAAAAAATAAGATTTTCATATTCATAGAAATACTCTTTAAAAGTTTTGGGCATGACTTTTTCCGCCCAATTTCGTAAAAACGATATACTGCTCAAGATATAAAACTAACGTGTCTATTCAATGAAAATAGAACTATCTTGAACGCGCCAGAAATAACAATAGACGCGATGAAAATAGGTCGCGAAGATGTACTGGTGTATTAATAGCTGAAGTCAAATTGAAAAGGTATTAATTGCGCATGGATATCTGTCGATGTCTAAACATTGGTACATTTCCAATAGGTGTCTAAGGTATTGAGATGGGAGAGGCGAGGTATAAACATGCACACTGCAATGCTGCAACTCCTGGTCGATTCCTGACTTACGTAAATAAGCTTATGATAGTATCTCTGCTTCAAGTTATACAAAACCGAAGCGTCGTTGAGGTATGTCAAATTGGACATATCCTCACATTTTTCGTATTTAGGTGGGTTCACTTGGGCAACAAGATCTTTCTTGAAGTCTTTTGTCTGTGGGAGAAAAATGTTAATCAGTATTATAGTAATGGTAAAGGCGCTTTTCGCGCCTACTTACATAAATAAGTTTCGCATAATATCGTTGTCGAAGATTGTGCAGTACTGCTGCCTCGTTTAGGTACGTTAGATCTGCCATGTCCTCGACTTTCTCGAATTTCGGCGGGTTTACTTGTGAGAGGAGTTCCTTTTTTAATGTCTTCTCCTGCTCATTTAATGGTTGCATTAAATAATTGATTAAGTTGTAAGTGTACTTTAGAACAATCATTCTTAAATTCTAGTTCACTTATTAACTAGTATCTAATCATTACATTTAAAAAAAAATGTCATGCCTAGAGTAATGAAATTATTTTATGGATACTTCTAAAATACTTCAACTTATTATATTTAAATAAGATAAATGAAATATTCTTTCATTGAAATATTCTAATCCGTAAATGTACTACACTATTTCTTTCTATGAACCAGTTCTATTAGTTTAATTTACTAATGCCTTAAGTATTAGTCACTGTATTGTCAGGTATTTTATTCCAAATATCAGAATTAAATATAGCAATTAAATTCTATTACATCTACAAAATATCATGTATTGTTGTAAAAGAAAAAAAACTGATGCATTTTTTTTATTAAGTCAGTTAAGGCTAACTTATCGCAAATTTACTAAAATCATTCAAGTGTATCGCTGATGCATTACCTCGCCTCCAGGCAGGATAACGGTCACCAGGTCGCCCTTGGTGGCCTTAATTTCTCCCTGTAAGAATCCCTCCTTCTCGTCGGGTACCCAGCAAGCCTTCTTGCCATCGTAGGGCTTGCTTTGGTCGATACGCTTCTGTTCCAGAGACACGAACAGATACGGGGTCGGATCGGGATCGTCCTCCCCACCCCCCTGCATTCCTGGTGGACCCTTCGACATTTTCGGAGGTCTAACGAGACTTTTGGGCTAGTCGAGACACGAGAACAGAGCCCTGGAGCCTTCCTGCACAACACAGTAAACGTTATCAGAATGATCGTCCGTTTCACCGAGTATCGGGAGTATATGCGGCCCCGTGCGTCTATTTGTGGCGGTAACCCGAGTAGTAGCCGGTTTGGGAACCGTGCCAGCTCGAACGCTGTTTGCGTAATACAGAGTTTTATGCGCGCGTTTTTATTAGCTTATCCCGAACAGCCCTTCGCGGATGTTACGTCACAGGAATGCGAGCCTGGAGCGACGCCAACGGATTTAGCCGATCGTGGATTGTTGTTTATTGTCTTTTATGGCAATGGATGATGGATTGATTGGATTCAATTTGTCGATTCTATGATTTACTACTATTCTATTGTAACATTTATCATTTAAAAAGTTATACAGATTACGGCGGACTGACTTTTGGATAAAGTACAGCAACTAATTTCAATATGAAATGAAAGTTCTATACTTTCTATTCTATTCAATGTTAAATTAAATTTCAATCACTTGTGAACATAGACTTAAGGCTTATGTACTCAGGTGTATGTACAATGTACAAGCAATATATTTACAATCGAACTTGAATAAGTAATTATGAAATCTGATTTTAGTCAACAATGCGATAGCACTTCGGGGGTATCCAAATCCATCACCGTAACAATAAACAATCGAACTCACTGCTACAGCAACCACTGCACACAAACGGAAAATCCAATCCACTCAGTAAATCAGTTGCGTCCTTGGTCGTGTCACTTATCGAATCACTCGCGATGATGCACTCACTGGACGCACGGGGCAGCACGTACGTGCGTACTTACGTTTGGAGCCGTTCTGACCGGCGGCGGGGAGTGCCGTTCCTTTTTATACTCGCAACACGACACCACCGCGCCCGATCACCCCATTTTAGGCGGATGCCAGCCGGGGCAGCATCTACACTTTCAGAAGCTTAGCTTTCACTTGAGCGGCAACGCTCGCGCCGGTGACACCGCGCTGGCTCTCTGATGCAATGTGCATGGACTGGAACTGCTTTGAGCAGGATGTTTATTTAATTTAAATGTGCCTGATTCAATCTGTCGGAAAAGCTCGACCTACTCAATTTATGAATCATCTAGTAGGTAATTTTAAGTAAATTCAGTGAAACGAATGTTTCAGGAACTTTGCTGTTGAAAAGAAAAGTACCTCTATTAATATTACTACAAATGTGGATTTATATGCTAATGAAATTCACAATTTATTAAGAAAAATTTAGAAATGGATTTTACATGAAAACGTTTATCGAATTAGATGCTGATAAATTATGGACAAATTATTCAATTAACACATCATTTTATGTTTATATAAATAATAATAAAAATAAAATAAAAATAAAAAAGCCTTTTATTTCCTGCTATACATAATTATTAAATTTAAATTGCATATTTATATTGATTAAGTAATTTACATATTGATTATTTTATTAACAAAATTAAATTAATTAGATTTAAACATAAGTTGATTATTTTGGTTAAAGTATGATATTAAGTAATTATTAACATAATATAGTATATTTTTATTTTTGTTATTTTATATTTGCATTTTTTTTTTATGTTTTCGTGTTTTTACTTAACTACTTTTTTTGCATTTATTTATTTTATGTTTGTCGTTTTATTTAAGTTTGCAGCAATAAGCAAGAACCCCTCATTTGTTGAGGGTAAAGGCCTCCTCCAGAGAAGCCCATCTGTCTCTATCTTTAGCTATTTGTATCCAATTTGTCCCGGCCATTTGTTTTAGGTCGTCATATGTTTATATATAAACCGAATATTATAACTCTCAAAGAAGGATAAGCGTAGTTTGGGCAATGATTTTTTTATTTCTCTTCGTGTACTTAGCTTCATATAAAACAGGTTTCATGAAAATAAAACTGTTACATCTTATGTTTCTTAGGCATGTTAGTATGTTTAATGGAATGAAAATTATTCTTATTCAATTATACTTAAGTAGACGTTCATCATTCGTTTTTTAAGACCTATTAGAATTTCAAACCTGTATACTATCTACGTTAAATATTTCCAAAACCTACATTATAAATGGAAAACAAAGTCTTTATTCAATGAATGTAATACATTTTACACTTCCGCTCTTCTGCATTTTGTTGATGATTTACGAAGCTGACGATAAATTCGTTTAATACTAGGAAGCTATCAATGGGCACGTAAAGTCAAATAAATGTTCAAAACTATCGTAAAACATAACGCTTATTGCCTATTAGCTTGTATGTCATATCCTGCCTATATCGCTACGCCGTAGCAGGGTTGTAGGCTAATAATTAAGTACACAAGTAAATTCTACACTTATAGCTCTACGATAACATTAACTGTGGACTCAGAACACAGATTATAACAAATATAAACACCTAGACCCAGAACAGAAAACTAATTTAGACTGGTTTGGTGACCGCCGCGGCATGTAGGTTGTGAAAAGAGAAACTGAAAAATCTATGTTTTAATCAAGTACTTTAAGGTCACCCGTTTAGACAAGAACTCAGTCAAACGTTACAATTCATTAATGCCCTACTGTTGGGCAAGAGTCTTCCATATTTTAAACGAGGAAATTTTCTTAAGCGGTTCCACAGGGAGTTGGTGGGGAAACCGATGACAATTAAATATTTTTTCATCAATTGAAGAAGCAAATGTAAATGTTATCCACATCACTCATCACTGGCATTCAAGGAGATCCTTATTAAATCTTAATAAGAAATTGTGTATCTGCAGACTAATTTGGTGCGCCTTTTATTTATTTGCTTTACTAACCCCTTTAAAGCCCACCATTATAGTATAGTTTTATACTATAATGCATTTAATAAGAATGGCGGTGGTGCAATAGACGAACTACAAATGAATAGGTATATTGATATGTCTATGTCAAAGAAGAGAATATATCATTAAATGACAACCCTACAATTAATTTAATTAAGCCACAAATTTTGGCTTTGCGCCGTGTCATAACATGTCGTGTGTCATTAAAATATCTGCTCTATTTGAAAGCTATTTGTACACAAATTATACAGATGCAGCGGAGATTGTATGTTTGTTCAACAAACGCAACTAATTATTAAATATTTACTAAATTTTCGGAGTATTGCTAATCGTATGTGCATTCGAGTGAGATCTAATAAGTTGTGTACAATTTTCGTTGAATTTCATCAAACATAAATGTCAAATAAATGTACATTAATACTTCTGGAAATCATTTTAATGTAACTGAGTTGCACAAACCGTAGATATCATGGCTAAATTCAAATAAAACTAGAACATTACTCGATGATCCCCAAGATCGCTTACCTAACCATGAGGAATCAGTTACAAACAAATGATCGGTCTTAACTTGAAAACAATTACAAATAACGTGTTGCCCATGTCCTTATTTTTATGTAGATATAAAAGATTGTGAAAAAATATTTATATATGGTTCATTTATGAAACCCCTACCGTGATACTTACGTAACCTAACAGGGTTCAGTGCTCTTGTCTCTTGGTTTAAAGGTAACAGAGACATTAAGATAAGGCAATTCATCTTAGTCCTCAAAAGTAGCGACGTATCTGTAAAGGCCAACATATTTGGATTTGATTAAAAATATCCACGGCGGACAGTGATCAATGATAAACTATTAATCAGATGGAACGAATCGTTTACCACTTCAATTTCAAAACAGATACAAATATAGAAATCGATGAATCCACCTCCTTCACTTTTTTAAGAGTTACTACCACTTCATCCTCTCAAAATAAAATTGTTAGTTGTTGAACAAAGTCACGAACATTAGGTAGTATTGAGATAAATTATAAACACGGCATCTGCTGAAGTATCCGTTCAAAATAAATAAACGTGTAACGAAATGGTCGATTAATGTCGGCTTAGCGGCTATTGCTTCTGGACTGATTTGTGATGCTCTTGAGCAATAGTTAAAGGTTCATAAAGGCTTATATAGCCTTTCACATTTGCCCCTTCTAAATTATCAGTATATACCAGGTTTACCTACCAAAGATCAAAATTTTACATTAGGCAAGGATTGACAAATTGAATTTTTTTCTAAATATGTGGTTAGGGAGACATGCTTACTCGAAAGGTTACAGCTTAGTCCTCAAGGGTACAACACCTCTGTGGCTGACTTATAAATTACATTCAAGCAGTCCATGGGCAGCAGATGCCATATACCAACAGGTTGACGGCATGCTTCTTTCCCAAACATGATAATTTATATTACATTAAAAGTCTTAAGAATTTTCGATCAGGTGACGTGTCCTGACGTGGGTTTAACATTTTTTACTCATCATAAAGCACTTTTTATATACATTTACGCCGCTAAATGAGATTTTACTTCAAAAATGAAAAGTAAGATGTTAATAGTATATTATAAACATAAAATGTAAACTGTTTGACTGATTTTGGTCTTAAATAGCTAAAACCTCCTGACTCCTGTTCATGAGTCACGTAAGATTCGGTATTAAATAAGGTTTCAATTAATTCAGTTACAGCTTTAACCGACGAGTAAAGTGCTTTACTCATCAGTCCAATAACGTACTGTGAGCAGTAGGACTACCATGAGTTTACAAAAGTATTACTCGCTAGCGACTGCGTAAAATATATGTATGAAAAATTGTACAGCGCCTCTGGTGGTTACTCGTAGAACTAAATTCCGTAGTGTGAGCCACTACGTAACTCGATACGTAAAAAACCTATCGAAATCAAATCGCTAGCGAATGTCATTATGATCTATTGCCATACAAATTCGGTCCCATGAGTCATTAATTTGACAGACGTTGTCAAGAAATACCGTAACGATAGTAGTTATGTTATTCACTAGCAAAATGACAATAGTTTTCTATTTACCATTTCTATAGTGGCGTTTCTATGCCAACTCATGGTAATGCTACAGTATTTATAGAATTATGTATTTGAATCCTTGTTTTCTCTTTAACAGGCTTACGCGTAAATTACAAACTCTTACGGAGAAATACATCCATATTATGTAAATAATCAACAACTTTTTACCCATGACGTAAAACAAAATTGTGGCACAGTGGTTCTAAATGGGTATATTAAATTAAATGAGGTTTTTATTTTATAGTATAATTAATTAAAGAATGCCTGGAAAAAGAATGTCTCCTTGCCGCACCCTTCAAATCACAAAGGGTTCTACCACTTTCAAAATATGTTTGTGTATGTTAATAGGGTATCGAACCTGGACAATTTTAAACGTAGACTAGATAAGATATACCTATGTATTTGATGAAGCGTGTATTTGACATAAACTAGTCAGGAAAATATTAATTTATCGTCAGTAAATTAACATTCATACATGATTTTCCAGCCAACTATCCGAATTTTCAGAATAATGTTAAATCACATTTGGAATCCATTTTGTAAGACCGTTTCATAATCTCGAAAGTTGAACTATGGTGACATATCAAAATATTCTTTAGGTAACTATTTCTCAACGTTCCGCGGATACTGAAGCTCTATAGGGGGGCAGTAAGGGGTCGCAAGAAAATCAAGGGGAGTTAGAGCGGTTTAGCGATGGTTGATTTGTATTCTATTAAATAGATTAAAAGTGGAGATTAATTTGCACGACCACATTTTTCAGGCAGAACCAAGATCTCTTTAGATATTATCATACAAGGCACTCTTATTTCGCTGTTGTAGCAACCTATCTGTGATCGATTTCAAACTATCTGAAGTTGATTGCGGATTTCGAGGCACTCCTCGTAGTTCTACTCCACCTACTACGCCTAGTGACGACAGAGTTAAGCTGTATGCACTTCTGTGTTCTGTTTGAAGTATGGTAAGGGGTTACATTTATAGGCGTTACAACTTAGCTCTTAGGGGTAACAACCGACCTTAGGTAGGACTTAAATCCTATCTAAGCTTCCTTGTACATATCCATGGGTGGCAGTGGTCACTTACGATCAATTTTTGCATGCTTATTTGATGTTTCTGATGTTTGATCACATTTTGTGGAGTTTGGTGTCCCCAACAACATATTAATTTATTTTCATCAAGAAATTACTTCACATTCAGTATTTTTATAACAATTGGAATCATATTGATTAGAAATTGACTTATTATTTTACAGAACAACGCTACTGTTTCTAACATCCTGTGTGATACACCTCGATAGAAGATTATCACTTGTCGTAGACCTTCCAAAAATAATGTGGTCCTATCTTTAGACATCTGGAGCAAAATAAACTTTACTCAAACGAGTATCATTCGGTTTTGAGTGGGACGTTCCCATTTAAAATACAGTTTTCCATCAACGCTAAAAGTGCTGATTCTTAATAAAGTCTTATGAAAATTATTACGATATTAATAATTTTAAAATAATTGGTAATTTTTTTTTCTCGCCGCTTCTTTAAAAGCCACCTTGCAAAATGTCTACGTAGATTTTTGATATCGTCACATGTTTTAATTACTTATTGATTAAGACAGATGTTTTACTAAAATAAAAATAACTTAAGAAACCCAATCTAAAGAGTATGACACTCGATAATACTTAAGATAACCTGAGGATTGATGACCAAGTGGAATATCAAAAGCGTCTGAAAATAGGACTTGTCCTATTACCAGGGCCGTTATTGTCACCGTACCATGACTCACAGACTCGACAACGGAGGCTGGAATATTTTAATGATGAACGAAACTACACACGGATTATGTGAAATAAACATTCGTTTCACGTTTCCAGGAATATTGTAAGACAAATTTACTTCAATTTGACGTTCTGCAGACGAAAACAGCACGCATTTATCAGTTTTAAAAGAAACAGGAATTTTAGAAATCTCTCAAATGTGGGTGTGTGTGTGTGTGTGTGTGCGTGTTTGCTTGTGTATCTATATGTGGGTGCGTGTGGATAATTACGAGTGTATGGATGATTGCACGTGTGTGATCGTGCGTGATTGGATAATTGCGTGCGTGCGTGTGTGCGTGTATGCGTGTATTTTTGTCCAATTTATAATTTAGAAACCTTTTTTAGGGTCTTTTATGCCTTATTTTTTATCATATATTTAGGCACATATATTTCCTACCCAGGGATTTTGATTCGATTATCAGTCGTGAAGTTGCTAGATTCATTAATTGAAATAATTGCTTTAGAAATGTCTTCTAGAATAGAGAATCGTGTGTGTCCTACAAAGAGAAGTTTAGTGTGGGATGGAGTAAAATATATGCCAGGTGGTTATTTTGTCCTTAAGAATTGCACATAAAAACGAACGGTTATTTGCGGTCACATTAGACGCTTATAAAAGTTTTTCGTCGCTGAAACCATCCCAAAATAACTTCACAGATCACCGCCGCAGCCGTTTAGCTTGTATTTTTACAAAAAATAGTTAATTCATTCTTCATGGACCCATCACAGTGCTGGGCACGGGTTTCCTCTCAGATCGAGAAGGAATATGCCATAGTCCACAGCGCTGGCCAAGAGCTAATTGGTAGATTTTACGTACCTTCGAAAACTTTTTTTACACTTACTCTGTTATGTAGGTTTCCTCATGATGTAATGCTTCTCCGTTAATAAGCACATAACTTTCAAAAATCAGTGTGCCTTGGGTTTGAACCCCGGACTTCTTTCACTGATTATTTTGTATTGCTTGTTTTGCTATCACTGTTTATTCATTAACGAAATTGGCTGCAACATAATATTGACTACGTAATACGTATGCAGAAAATGCCGCTAGTATACAGAAATCAAAACAAAAAAGTAAGCAAAACATCGGATAGATTGTAGAACATAACTAGTATGATAGCTAGTAAAAAACTGCAATAAATAGAAGATAAAAATTTAATGTCGCCATAAATATTTACAACCAGCCTCTAACATAATAATAGCTCCGTCTGCATAGTTATTATTGTTAAACCGAAAACTTATAACTTTTTAAAGGTGGCAGAATCCTCTATGGTTCGACTCCGGCGGCACCACCGCCGCACCTACTTCTGTCTAATAACAGCAGTTTTAAGCGCTGCTGCGTTCTGATTTTAAGAGTGTGGCAACGCAGACGTACGTTTTCCGAGGCATTCCATCTTAGTCCTCAGGGGTCGCATCTGTGGTCAACTCAAGTAGGAATCTAATCCTATCTGGGGTTGATTACAGATATCCATGGGAGGCAGTAGCCTTTTCTATCAGGTGGACTGCATGCTTTTCTGCTACTCTTATATTATAAACAAAACACAACTAACATTAGTTCGAACCTAATTTGGGCTGTTGAATTATCCTCTTAATTTCATGGCGTTTGTGTTCCTTACTTTCCCATGACATACATATCTATAATGTTAAAAAAATTAAATCAGATAACTTTTTTATTTAGGATATTACTGAATTGAATTACACTGGATAGTTGACTAATGGTTTTTTTTTTTGTATATTAATATAAATATTCTCGTTATTTATTTAAATGCTTTCTGTTTATTTCTTATTTTGTGATATACTCGTATAATAGATATATTGGCAGTATTTTATGATTTAGTGTACTCATTCGTAGTGATTTTAAAAAAATCAAAGTCTACGCTGCTCTAGTTAGTCTAAAACTAACTCTAGGAATAAAACGATGCCTCGTTACAAAGTTAACTACTGATGCCTGCTTCTCAGAAATACACGCGGAAATATTTTATACGTCACACGAGCAGAGTAAATGTTAAAATAACACCTATATTATTACAATTAATAATATGCTTCGTGCGATATTTTAAGTTGATAGATTAGTTAGTGATGCCCAAATTAGAACGCATGAATGGTTGCGTCGATTATTGAATATAAAAAACTATCCAAAAATTTTCTTATCAAAGATCAAAGTTTGATCATTCCTTCCTACATAATCAAATTTGATTGGCAAAAATACATAGAATGCGAATGAATTGGTTAAAAAACTCAGTCCCTCCCTCGAGGAGTCCGAGGATAAAATCCGTAAGAACACGCATCTTTGATTTTTCAAAGTTATGTGCGTGTTTCAAACTAATTATCATATGCTTAAACGATGAAAGAAAACATTGTGAGGACACCTGCATACTTGAGAAATCTTAAAAAAAGTTTTCAAAGGTATATGAAGTCTACCAATACGCACTTGGCTAGCTCAGTGGACTATGGCCTACACATTCTGGGAGAAGAGCCGTGTCCAGATGTAGGACAGTAACGGGTTTATGATGATGCCGATGATGAATTACTGAATAGTGAATGTCACCTTTTTAATTTTTTCTTTGAAACAACTGTATGGATATTAGATTGATTCCAATACTTTTTTTAAATTATTTTATGCTAATAAGTCTCTTTAATTGCTAGGAGTAGCAATCTAGCCTGAAAGTATGTAAAAATAAGGATGTTATATTGTATAGAGAATAAGATATCATAGAATGGATTGTCAGAGAAAATAAAGAATAGAGTTGTTATTGAATCTTTTGTTATATAAAATATTCTTTTAGGATAGTGAGTCTACACAACCTTTTTTTTGTTTACGAGGGGGAACCCCCAAAAGGTACCCGACGACGTGGAAGCGACGCCGGGTTATGTGGGATTTTACCGCACTAAAACCCTCCCGGTGGCCGTCCTCGGCGCTTGGCGGAGAACTCCGGGATCTCCGATGGAACACAACCGGAGTCCTCCGAGCGCGATGCCCCAATCGGGCTCTTCCCTGGGGGAGCAGTTTACGCTCCTCCCACACACCTAGTGTTTACAACGGTAAGCGGCCACACACACCGTCGTCCTTCCCGGGGTTACTTGCTGGACGGTTCGAGCTCCCATTCTTGCCGCCCGCAACCCCAGAAGCCCCCTTTTAGTCGCCTCTTACGACAGGCAGGGGATACCGTATTCTAGTCCCGAGACTACAGGGACAGAGTCTACACAACCTAACAGTATTATAAGTAGGTACTTCAAACACGTCACGCGTCTAGACTGAAACATAAACCTGCATATTTTCCCATTGGCCCTGAAAGTATGCAGTTATCCATACTGTTTGCTTTCGCTGTCAGCGGATAATAAATAATTTCTTGCGTTCGTAAATTTTAGAGTATCTAGGTTATTTCAAACTTCTGCGAGTGTGTGTGTGTGAAGATAGGTGCTCTATAAACGTGGGGAGTTAAGGGAATAAACGTAGATATTACATCTAAATAAAAGGTTTGTGATTGTTTTACATAAAACAGAATAAGAACCTAAATTAATTAATTAGATATCTGTCTAACCGGGATATGAACCTTGAACCTTGTTAGACTGATATAGTGACATTGCGGACGCAGAAGTATTTCAACTTACATGGTATGCAGGTGGTAGAACCCTTTGTGGTTCCACTCCGGCGGCACCACCGCCACACCTATTTCTGCCTCATAACAGCAGTGTTAAGCGCTGCTGTGTTCTGGTTTGAAGGGTGTGGTAAGGGAGACATACTTTTCCGAGGCCTTCCATCTTAGTCCTCAGGAGTAGCGGCGCATCTGTGGCCGATCTCAAGTAGGAATATGTAATCCTCTCTGGGGTTGATTACAGATGTCCACGGGCGGCAGTAGCCACTTACCATCAGGTGGACTGCATGCTCGTCTGCTACTCGTATATTATAAAAAAAAAATGGGTTATTAATCCATGTATCCAATTTGTGCCTGTCAAAGATTGCAACTAGTACATCTATAGTACGCCTAAATTGTCAAATGTAGATCATTGGTTATTAGGGGTGATCGAACTCGTGTACAACCTCTCTAATTGGTAATTAACCTTAGGTATTTATGGGCGACAGTGTCTTAACATCAGGAGAAACCACAGATCAGTTAACATTCACACAGACTAGAAATACTAAATCAAAGTCGATGTCAAAAAAATTGTAAACGAAAATTGAACAAAAAGAATAATCTAGAAATTTCGTTATCTAGAAAACACGCAGTTCGTGTTCGAGGCCCAACGTGTCCCGTTGGACATAAAGCAACAATCCGGCGTCCAGCTTGCCAAGAATTCCCGATTGTTAAGTTTGTAAAAAGGTGCTGTTTATTTTCGCCGCCAGAGAATAAAAATGGTTTCATAAAACTAACTGCTTCATGTGCTGAGCTTGAGCTGAGTTTTGAACGAAGATTCTGTTTTGATGTCTACATTTTTATGAGTGAAGTGGAGGAACTTTGATTGGAACTACACCGTTGTACAGCGTTATAGCAAGGTGTATTTAGACACACTTGCTCAAATGAGATATTCCCATTTAGGTTTCAAGGTGTAATGTGGAACTAAGATGCCCTAATATATGATTGGTACTAAACCATTATTAGTTATAATTAAGTTTTACTCGAGTAAATACGATTTTCAAACGAATCATCACTGACATCACTACAAAGGGATTATGCATGTTATGAAGTTCTGCTTTTAAAAGATCACAGATGCGATTATAGATTAGATCACTAGAGACTAATGTGCCATGTGTCATGGAAATCTGTCTTAATTATAATAGAGAATAATAAGAACAGGTATTTTTATAATTTCAACAAATCATTATTTAAAAAAAATAAAACGAGTGCCTAAATGGTATCCCGTGTTACCCTCTCAATTTAAACTAACTCAACAACACCTCATATATATACCCATCCAGCTGTTGGGACTGGAGGGCATGTCAAGAATGAAACTTACATACGCTCTAAAAACATTGCCCTCAGCAGTCGGGTAAAAAGATATAAGTTCAAAGGTTTAATGTTAAATTGTTTTAACAAAATATACTAAACATAATGGTTGAATAAGCCCTTTCTATAATGGAAGTAGTTTCTACCACAAGTATATTTTCAGCGGTATCCAATTAAAATGTATGCACTCTAATTTTAAATGATGACCTTCGAGTCAATAGTTTAATGAGCTCTGCAATTAGCAACTCATTAATTTCTGTCAACGATCTTAAGAGATAAATCTGTTGTCCAATAAGAAAAATTTAGCGCAGCAATATGCGAGGAACGGTGCGAATATGATGCATTGCTTTGTAATATGCTGAACAAATTCATACATGATATAATACAATACAATACAAAACTCTTTATTGTACACCAAATTAAAAGTAAAAACACACACAGAAATTCACAAGAAATATTAAATAAAAGAGATTCAGGGTACAAAGGTTGTACAAAGGTATACCTATAATGTAGCAAGAGTCATATTTTAAGTATATCAGCAGCTAGAGTGGAAGACAGAGTACTTAAGAATAAAAGGAAGGAGTAAAGAAGAGATGAGAATCATGTAGATAGAAATAGCATTCAAAAGTAGCAAAAAATATATAGAAAATGACAGATATTTTTTAAACTACAGATAGACACTTCGATTCTATTCGTTGTATATATTAATGTGGTAGAAGTGCAATTAAAATCAAAGCAACGTCCAGTTTTTCATGACACATATAATTTATTGCCGGCAGATGGTGTGACAGCATCTCATAATCATAACGATAATAACAAAAGTCCAGTGATTATCAAACAAAAGTTATTACGAGTATAAAATCAATATACCTAGTTACAAAACATGATATCAAAGAAATGTAAAAATAGAGTCGACGTCAATCTCTAATTGTTCATCTGCTGGTCAAGTCATAGTTCGAAACATGGTCCCAGTGTGAATAGGTTTATTTCACATACTTTTGAGAGCATTTTTAAGAACTCTTAAACGTGCAGGTTTCCTTGCGATATTTTCTTCACTGTTTGAGCAAGTCAAAAATAATTTCTGATAGGCACCTAACTTTGATAATTCTGGTGAGATGATACGTCAATAGAAGAGCCAACAAAAATAAGGTATAGTGATGCAAGGTATTCGATAGAATACCTAATTATAGAATATCTAAAAATTTTGTCCGGTTTCTCCTATTATATTTTTGGTGCAAATGGCTTATCAACTTAATTTTGACATATTCATTGCATTTTTAAAGGATTTTCTAATTAGGTGATTATAAATTGTTTGATAATGTGTTCAATTACTAAAGTTAAAAGGCCTTTTTTAATTTTTCTAATGCATTAACAATTTTTAGGTAGTCGAACCCTTCGTGGTTGGATGGCCACGATGAGGCTTTTTATTCCATTTTTAATAGGCAAAGTTGACCGACTTCAGGTTCACTCTTACTCTAGTTGAATACAGGCGTTAACATAAATTTAAGGTGATGTAACCTTATTTGCTCCCTCAACTTCAAAAACAAAAAGACCAACATTGGTACATTCTAAAGAGATTATTACATCGTATTACGCAAACATTACAAAGATATCCACCATTGTACATATCGAGAAGGAATCCCGATTCTCGACCCACATTGCTGTGGAGATCTTTGTGGGTGTATTTATAGGCCAGCTGAAATAGTCGGCAGGGCGCGCGACGGAATTAGACCGGAGATCGTTTCGCTAGCGATTGTCGTCAACGGTGGCGCTACGCTTTTTAGCCAGATATCGTATCAAGATAAGAAATATAAAACACCCTCTAGATTTAGAACATGCGAAGTTCAAGACAATGGCATATGAAAAAATCAGTGTGATAAAATGTACCTTCTAGATCAAATTTTCCATGAATTGTTGGTCTATAAATAGATATAGAAATCCACATTAAAATATTGGAATTCATGAGTATTTTGTCTGAATGTTCTGAGGCGCTTTGATCACGAACTTCTTACAACAAATATTTATTGTTTGTAATAATTCGTTTTTACTTAATTACTAGCTTTCTAATGCTCTATTAGTTCTCATCTACGTTATTTTAATAATAAAATTCTGCCTAAAAATATCATCCTTACCGTACCGTGAGCTATTGGTTATCTATCACTCACTCGCTTTTATTTCATTAACTAGTCCTAAATCCACTAGCATTCTAAAAATAACTTTATTTTTGACTATAATAAACTCATCAATCATATCGATTGCATCTAATGTCTTTGCATAGTTTGCATAGTTATAACTAACTATACTCAGATGTTATCTCGCCAATTTATTATCCTAATCAGTCAACACCTAACTTGTAAGAGGTTCAATGCCATTCTGTCATTGTTGAGTTGCATACTAGTGTCTAGATGTTTGTTTATTTATTTGATAACGTTACATTTTATCACTCTACTTATGTATATATTTAAATTAATTAATGCTAAAAATATTATGTTTTGATTATCTGTCGCAATGGCCAGTATGACTCCAAAATGGTCTTTACTTATTGTATTGTTCCCATGAAAGTCTTCCAAATAAGTATTATTAATTACCAGTAATTTAAGCTATTTCAAAATTCATGTGAAACCAATATTTTAAAGTAAAGATAAAACGCAAATACTATAATAGAAATCTATTACATTGATTGCACAAGTGGTTGAAATCAATTTTGTGGTGGTGATAAAAACAAATATGAATTATTCCAAAACCCATCAAGTAGACCAGGAAATATTAAAAAAAATGTTAAACCTAGTTCGTCGCTTTGTTTGTGACTCTTCTTAAGTATGTCTCTTTATATATTAATATTATCAGTTTTTTTACTGGCGTTATCATTACGTCTATTTTATGTTCAGTCCTATCGCTATCTAGATCTCAATCAGTGGCTAACTCAGCGTCGAACTCATGCTGGATGTGGACCAACTGGTCACCTTGCCCACTAGACTCTCGGTCACCTAAAAGTCATTCGCATATGACTCATGGTCCAAGTATCTTACATCAGAGCTCTTTCGTTTACATTAGCCGAAGGGCTTGTAGTGGTTGTTTACAGAATGGGTAAGTAGACTTTGAAAAATAAAGTCTGAATGGTAGCTAATTAATTTTGATTATATAGTTTTTTTTTATCAAAGAAAAAGCCTTATTATTTTATATATTTATTATAATATATGTATATTATTGTATATATATCTTATTTTATAAAATTTCTTGACATAGTAAAGAAATTATCATTGACATATTTAATACATGCTACAAACTCATATACTTCAGCCACGCTGGGAAAATTAAATGCATTTAAATGAGATGTAAGTAGAGCAATAAATAATGTTGCAGAATCTATGATTCAGACTTCATTCCACGTTGCATCTAGCCTCGAGACGGCCTTCAGTTTTATCAGAAGCTTACGCCCGCGGGTACGCTTTGGAATGTATCAGAGTTAACTCTATTGCCATTCATATACCCACACATGGATTAACGTCGTGAGTGCTGAAGAGAATACACATATGCCCACATAAGATCAATCTAAATTCATCATTTTCATGGTTGTTGGGGCTGAGAACCCTCCCTGTGTTATCGTTCTATGACAAATTTCTGCTCAAATTATCCATTTAAATATCCAACAAACTTTTTAAATGTACTGCTGGGTATAGGCCTTCTAACTCGTTCAACTCACATCGGCCCTGTGTTCTCTACATACAGCATCAAGGGTCCTTCAGATCAATGGACCTAAAGTACACAAAGCAATATATATATCAATCCCTGAGTGCATGCAATCACTAAGTGATGCTACCGGAGCAATACCTGTTCGACCTGATATTTTAAGACCTATTTTGTTTTTTTTTTTTATTTACAGATTGCGTCCGTACGCTTTTTTCTCGTAGCACATATCTGCCTATTAAGGTGTTGTTTTAATTAAAAATGTATTAATAATTAAAATCTTCCTTTCTACCTCCAGGCTAGGTGTATACCTCTAGATCGTACAAAAAATGCCCTCCTCTATATTTCGAGTAGCAGATGACAAAAGTCACTCAAAGGTCAGTCACCCAGATTCAAGATTGAATTGCAAAACTGATCAATCGATTAAAGAGCGCTGTTCGGGCGTCGTGGCAGAATATCGCTAAAATTAGAGACATGCTGTGTTTATTATAGCACAAGCCTGGTACCAACATCATGTTCCACTCATCGGAGACCTTCAATCGTTCTTTAATGATAAACGAATCAGTTATCAATCTATTTATGATAAAAATCTGATAAACCTTTGATGTTACAAGTTTTAGATCACTTGGTTTTTATGTAGTTTCAGAAAATTAGAGTTTCATTTACCTGACTGTAGCCGACCCTCATTCACATGTATCCGACTAAAACAAATCGTCAGGTCTTTTAAAACCTGCCTTGCCTTTTTACTTAAAGGACTACTTGGAACGCTTCGTCAATATAAATCCTACCGTTTTTTCAAATCAGATGACAGCATCTTTTAAACTTTTGCTTTTGAGAGATTGAAATATGTATCTATGGCACTAGCTCCACTTTTTTGAGTGTGGAGTTGTAATCAAATATTGTATGCGAGAAATTCTGACATTGCATGACTGTAATTAGTGTTCTGAAAGTCAAGTATCAATATTTTCAAAAAATGAATTCGCTTGTTTTAGGTTCATTCGATCGGCTATTTAGTCCCTAATTCGTGTTTTACAGAATTATCTACATATCTACATGTATTTAACTTACGTTTGTTATTTGACGGAATATTAAAACAATACTTTGTTTAACCGTAAAACAATCATGTTAAATAACTGTCTCAATTTTAGAATTGAGATGAGGAAATACATATAGAAGGTAGACTTGCCCTTGATTTAGATATTTCAACATATTTATGATGGCATTAAAGTTTTATTGTTTAGTTTAGAAATGGCAACCGGGGAGAGAAATATCTTTAGTACGAAGATTGATTTTCAGCACTTGGTAACAGGTTGAAAGCTTTTCGTTATTTTGAATTTTATAGTAGTGATATTTTACAGTCAGGTAGTCAGGTTTTCTTTCAGACTAAGGGCCCCATTGGAAGACTTCAGTCACCTTTACGAACATCAAGGAAAAGTCTTAAGAATGTATGTCGTCCCACAAATTATTCTTCATAATTAAAGCAATCTTAAAACGACATGGAGTTTAAATTATTTTTTAAAACGGTCTTTAGTTCAAACTCTACTTTAAAGGGGATCCTCTTTAAAGAAAAATTGAACCCCCCACCTCTATGGTTGGAACCCAAATTTCTACCACTGAGTTATGGCTGCAACGTAACAACGACAAACACTAGCTACTCAAATATCGTGCCCACATTTACCATTAGCCCAACCTAGGAATCCGGGTCTGGTGTCTAACTAGATTTATATCACCAGTGCCACTGCGCCATGAGCTCGTGATTAAGATCGTACGTATCGTTAACGGGCCTGTTAGACAAATGAGTCAGGACGTTCTGGCCTGTAGAAACCTAATATGCACCTCACAACAGCCGCTGCCAATTCTATTCTTGCGACAAATGATTCAGTTAGGCGACTTTGTGTCCCATCGGCCGCTGAACAAAAATCAATTTGCTTTGTACTCTCTGTTCTAGTGTGGTGTTCAAAATTAGATTCTCAGCGGAATATCTAAGACGGGTTTTTCGTTGGAGAGTTGTTCTGAAGACCATGGTATTACGGGGCGTCATTTTTTACTGATCTATCGAACTCGCTAACGTCGATGTATTTGCGTATGGGTTTAAATTTTCCGATAAATTCTTCATCTATTGTTTTATTTGCTAGGTAACTTGTAACCCCAAGTCGATTAATTTTGATACCTAATGAAAATGAAAACAGATTCTTTTTACACCTATAGTCAGATTAGAATTTTCTGTATCGTAGACGTCATTCAGGCACAAAAAGATATTTACATTTTACAGGAGTGTACTCATGTATTTACTCATACTTATGATTTTCTGTTCTGTTCTGTTGATGTTAAATTTCTGTTCTAAAACAGAATTTTAATTTTATAAACCAGAGTCTGTGAACTAAATCTCATGTCCAGAATTTAAAAACTGACGTAAACTACTCAAGAAGAATAATTACGAAGGTATCCCATTTGTTATATTTTCACTTCTTTTCTTTTTGAACCTATGTATGAAATATAATTATTCTTGCTGCACCGAACGGCTTACACGCATCTAAACCAACAACCGTTACATTTCAAATAATCAAACCCAAAATAATTCGAGTTGCAGGAACATAAGCGCCACAACACCTGCGCCGCTCATCACCACCAGCCTCAAACCAACATCCAAATTAAATCTTCATTTGTAACAAATGATAAACAAGATCTGTTTATATTCGCGTCAGAACCTCATTACCGGTATAAACGAAACACGAGCTCCCATCCATTAGCCCGACATCGACATGGGAGCTATTTACCTCAATATCGTACGAGAAATAATTTCTAATGTACTCTTACAAGTTATATAATTAATACTACAAAGTATAGGTAAATAGTTTAAGGATAGTTGAAGCTTTGATGTGTCCGGCAATTTGAAGGTAATAAATTCGAATTAGCCGTCGTTAAAATTTTGTTCAGAATTATAGGTGCTTTGAAAACATTTGACACGGTTGGCTATAAACTGGTAATTACTTCAAACCATCATTGGAGCAATGTAAGTACACTTTTTTTGTGGTCCTTGTCGCCTATGGATAGTTGTAACAACTATATATAGTAAACGGGTTCACACTGTTTCAAAATAGAAAATCTCCACCTATTAAAAAGGTTTTTTATCCGACTGTCAAGGAAGAGTTATACTTTTGCGTTTTTCGTGTAACATGTTGCCTATAACTCTTCTTTATCTCACTGTCTCTCTTCACAATTAGTCCTTCGAGCACACTCTATCGCACTTCCCCAATGCTGATTGGTGGAGATAGGCATGAAAATCAAACCCCAAATAGTTTAAAATGCCGTCCAATACACGAAAGCGTGGATACCACAGCACCATTGAATCTACGTTTACATCTAAATTGATATATTTACGGACATGTTATGTTCGTCACACGAAGGTCCGTGAATGACCGTACACCTGGAGAGGATCCAGCTGGCCCTGCGATCTATGAATCGGCCTTCCAAATATACACAGATATGAAAGTCACCTGTCTGCTCACACATGCCTGATAAGGTCTCTGCTACTTGACTTATTCGGGTTATCTGTTTAAGACATTAGGAACAAGGCTATTTTTGGTATGGTTTTGCTTTTCTTGATGTTGGAAATCTTGGACTTTCAACGCTTCATATATTAGATTTAGAAGAAAAGTTTTAGGGCAGATTTACGGATTATCTGATGTTCATGAACCATTTAGGAACTAATATTAGATAGAGTGTTGTTGTTTTGACTATGAATATCGAATTATTGAAGACGTTGATGAAATAATTAAAATATCGTAGGAACTGTAATAATTTTATCATACTTTTATCCCTGACCAGGACTGTAAGTACTGATGGTAGTAGGGTAGATTATAAACCGTTTGACCATTACACTGGCCCAATACATATTGCTAGAGTTGGCATTCTTTTAAAAACTTTTTATGGGTATCCCCATAAATCCCTCTCTTTAAAACTGTTTTATGGGGAACTCTCATACATTTAGGATTTGTGATAATATTTTTTATATATTAAAAATTGGTTTTAAAAAGTCTATGATTTGTTGTGATTTGAATCTCGGACCAATAGTGCGAGAATTCCAAACCGTACAGTGTATTAATGTTAGAACGTACGGTTGAAGTACCTTTTTTTTTTTTTTTTTTTTTTTCTTCTCGAGGGGGAAACCTTCAAAAGGTACCCGACGACGTGGGAGCGACGCCGGGTTATGTGGGATTTTTACCGCACTAAAACCCCCCCGGTGGCCGTCCTCAACGCTTGTTGGAGAACTCCGGGATCTCCGACGGAACACAACTGGAGCCCTCCAAGCGCGATGCCCCGATCGGGCTCTACCCTGGAGGAGCAGTTTTCGCTCCTCCCACACCATGTAGTGTTTACGACGGTATGCGACCACACATACCGCCGTCCTTCCCGGGGTTGCTAGCTGGACGGTTCGAGCTCCCACTCTTGCCGCCCGCAACCCCGGAAGCCCCCTTTTAGTCGCCTCCTACGACAGGCAGGGGATACCGTAGCCCTATTCTAGTCCCGGGACTACAGGGACAGCGGTTGAAGTACCTACGATGTTTATGATATAAATGCAGTTTTCATTATGAATTATGCGTAAGCCGTTCTGTAATAAAATAAATTATAAATTCTTGCCTATTTCCATCTTAAATCATACGGGAGATCAACAAAATCACGACATATCTCACAGATCCTCATCAAAAGAGATTTCTGTAATTTAAAACATGTAAAATAAATTCTAGTGGCAGTGTCACCTAAATCTAGATATAAGCTAGCCTGATTCAGATTCTGATTTCATCCGTTGGTATTAGAAGTCTGGAGAAATATTGATAAAATCGCCCAAAGTTTGTGTTATATAATTAAATTTTAAATCAAGAAAACAAAATCATTTTTAGATAAACCACTTACGGTTAAACTCCATAGAGCAAATATGTGGTGTTAAAAATTGTTCAGCTTTGATTTTACTTCCGAATTTTGCGAAATAAATATCACTTAAAGGTAAAATAAAAATTGTGAAGAAACCGGCATGCCTGGGGGTTCAAGAAAATACGAATACTAATAATAGGCGTGTGAACTCTAAAATCATCCGTCACTAAAGGTGGTAAATTCTTACACAGGTGACCTAAGGTAAGACTCCAATACTATTTAGTTTATCGGGAAGAAACGGCGAAAGACTTTCTTGTACAATAATTGTCTTACTCTAACAGAGCAGTGTAACTGGAGTTGTTTCAGATGACACATCTAATACTCTGCTTTTTAATATTCATAAGAAGATCGCTTTACTTGGCGTTTTACTCGTTATTTAACTAAAATATTTAGCTGCAATTCCCATACCACGCCTGGGTAATCGCAAGGCCTTCGGATTCTTGGCTCCAGCGCCTCCATACATCAAACTGCAGTTTGTTAGTCCACGTAATCTGGCTGCGAGGAGTGACGTTTGTTACCTATTTTTAGGCAGCGGACGTAATTTACAGCTCCATATTTTTGGTTTCAAAAACAAAGGTGTCTGAATACTTTTTTGAAGACTTTCCGTTGCGTGTATCTTCTTTCATATTTGCTGCACAATGCTGCTAGTTAACAATCAGACGAAACGTAATGTACACCGGAAAATTATGGGTTGAATGGAAGTATTCATACAATTCGAATGTCAAATGTTTATTTAGAAAACAATATTATTTGCAACCATTATTTACACCAAATATTATTGGTACACTGCTGGTCCACGACCTTTAGAATTGCAACTATTAATATAACACCAACCCCTTGCTGCTTTGGATTATTTGATAAATTCAAACTTTATTTCTACGGTTAAATTTTAATACTATTTACGACCCCAGTTGATAAATATGTGGACTAAATTGGAATGTAACCGTACTCCTCCGAAACGGCTTTACCGATTTTTACCAAATGTTATATGCATATTCAGTAGGTCTGAGAATCGGCTACTATCTATTTTTCATACCCTTAAGTGACTGATAAGGGTTGTTCATCCTTAACATTTTTTTATTTATATGGCAACACACGTTTGCCGGGTCAGCTAGTTACTCTATAGAAACTTTATTATTACTCGTAGCTCTCAACCCATAACTGTCCTATCTCTGAGCACGGGTTTCGTCTTAGAGTAAATGGGGTATATAGTCTACCGCGGTAACCAAGTCCGAATTGGAATTACACGTGCCTTTCTGAAAGAATTCTCATCCTGTAAGTTTCCTCACAATATTTTCGTTCACTGTTATTGCGTTATTAAATGATTTTGTGCGTTTCACTTTGAACTCTCCGATTGAGAGTTCGAGTTTTAACCATTAAGCTATCACTAAACCTATATTGGTCACACTACTATATACTGTGCCGACACAGTAGCGCAGTATATAGTCAAATCATATACTCCACAACAAACTAATGAGTGTGTCATGGAGAACACATTAATACATAATCGGGTCGTAACTTTAAAATAGAGTGTTGGCTCGGGAAACCTGAACTGATTCACGAGTTTGGACCGTACGGGATAATTGTTTGAAAGCGAGATCTCGGACGATGGACTGTTACGTGCGTTTCCTGGACAGATCGGCCCTTTCTATGTTTAGAAACTTGGGATATGTGTAAAGATATCTATATGATTTACGCCCGTTATTTATATAAGTCAGCCAATGCTTTTTTGAATTGTCATATGTCGATGTTTAGTAGGCAAAAATTGGAGAATGAAATAATAAAGAGCGTTTTTCAGAATTAGCACGTGGCCGATCTGCGGTCGAGTTAGTTTATTTGGGGGTTAATAACAGATTTACAGACACCTAATGATGGAAATGACTACACCATCAAGTGAATTGTATGCTCATTTACTATGATAATAAGATTTCTTAATAATCCACGACATTTTTTTTAAATTGTACTGATTCTGTTGTACTGATTTTACAGTTATCTGTACTTGATTATATATGCAGCATTAAGCTATGTTTATTATCACTAAAATTATCAGTTTCGTCGTCTTCTTGTTTGCTCCTTAGTCTAACCATGGAAACATATGAATAAGTCGTTTCTTATTGGATGTTTGGATGTTCCTCATACAGACTTCTTATCCCCATATAACCTTTACTTGTACGAGTATTATATTCATATTTTGTCTTTATACATGTTAGAAATAGCTAAAACTTGTTTGCACATAAGCAACATTTCCCCAGGATTAATATCGTCCTCAAGCCATTATTCTTCCACTCAAGAGTGAGAAAGGTATTGGGCATAGTCCACCATACTGGCAGATGTGAATTGGTAGCTATAACTAGTCTCATATTTATTCTTATTCTATATTCTATAGCCAAGCATGCCAGTATAGTCCGGAGATCGCTGGCCGCCGCTGATTTCCTGGTTCAAACGACCTAATATTATTTTTAGAATCCAATCTCGGACTACCATGTTAGATTGCATAATGTTCGGATTATATTTTTGTTGTATTGGGGGCACGGCAATCACGAGATGAAACTTTAAGGTTAAAACGAAGTGAAAACAGATGCGCGAATTTGTTTATGATTTCTCTTAAGCCGGCCCATAAAATGTATTTATCTTTTTAGCAATCTTAAACTTTTTGAGATATGATTCATATTTGATGTTACAAAATATTTGCCTTTCTTTTCATTTAAAGAAATAATTAGTTGTTTACTTCTCATTTGCACGAACAGAACCTTCTTGTTTTCGAAGTCGGTTAATAATCGTTGTAATATGTTTAGACCACGATTTTCTAATTCCCATTAGATCATTAGTTGTGCAAGTTTCTTTACTAGTTATTATAAAACAAAGGTTTATGAGTTAAGTGGTGACTGTTATGTACAGATGTACAAATATCCTGGTTTACCCTAACAATAATTTTCTATAATCACGTTACTTGGCTACTTATATTTATTCATCACCTCAATCTATGAGTAAACTGTGGAACTGAATTATTATAGTTTTGTTTCATTAATTATTTATTTTCATGTATTAGATCACTATTAAAATTTAATTATTATAGGTTTCTTTTAATTAATTATTATGATGATGATACTAATTTTATAATAATAAGTTACATTTATTTACTCACTGGCTGGTATGATTTTATGAGAGAGCATAAAAAAGTAAAAAATGTCTTGACGTTTTTGTAGACGTTCGAGTTGCAATTTGAGTTGGAATAAGAAGTTGTTTGTTGCAGAACTCGTTTTATTTTATTAATAGATTGAATGCCTGAATTAAATACCTTAGTCGGCTCCTACGACATCTACAGGTAGTGTGTGGGCGGTGCTATTCTAAGTTGACTACACGTAAGACTGTGTCACTATGTTTACACATTACCAAATAAAGCAAAAACAATTACGTCGATTATAAACATGATTACTTGTGTACTAATGTAACCGCATTATATGTGTAATGGGGGTCTTCCAATCACACTATTTTAACAATAAAACAAGAGGGCAAATATAGCTTTCGGTAAGATACTAGAGCACTTGAATAACAATGTTTTCTATCATGTTTATTCTTGAATATATAACGCCCAGAAGTATCAAGTACGCAATTTCTAGAAAATGATTATATTCCTGTAGATATCATTAAATCAGAGGCCCTTCGTTGCTCTTTTCCTGAATTAATTTTGTTTCATGTGAAGAAATATTCTTTAGCTTTTTTCCAGTAGTGGGATGTATATGAATTGCAGCCAAGTTAAAAATATACAGCTGAAAATATCAACAATACCTAATTACTCCAAGGGCGAGTTTAAGTAAACATTGAGTCATGCGTTCAAAATTCCTCCATAACCATTAACAATATTTCATGACCGAAAATATGCGCCGGCGCAGCTAAGAGCCGATTTCGATTGTATGCCAGCTAAATGGGTAGCCACTAATTTAGGTTATCGACACGGCTACAGGTGACTAATACAGTACTGAGGATACATTGGCTAACAGAGCGATTAACTGGTGGTATTACTAAGATATTTTTGGCCCTATGGACATTTATTTCTGGTAAATCTGCTTCTAGCATCGATTGTGTTGACGAAAATATGAAGCAGAATGTATCTAGCCAATTAAGAATAACATTTAGATTTTGCCTTAAGTGGCAGAAGGCCTGAAGCCTTTCTGGAAGCATTTATGGACCACAAATGCATTGCTGTTCTTTAAGAATAATCTGCTAAAACTTTTACAAAATATGTTTACCATTCATTCAATAGAATAGAAGATTGATGTGGCAGTTACTTACTTTTTAACACGGGTTACATTATATGGGCATTCTGAAATACGGGCGAAATCTGAAATTGCATTTCCCTGCTCGTACCTGGCATCTTCATCTCTGATATAACTAACTTTTTTACAATGTCTGGCCGTATATTTGATGTGACCAAACATTATTGACTTGGGGACGAAGTTAGACCAGAAACTTCTTAATGCCGGTCATTGTTAGAGCTTCTATGTAACTTATTCCCTGCAATTCAGTTACCGTTGGTAAAATCGCCCCTCTTATCAGCGACTCACTCCTTCAGCTCGACGCAGAAGCAATCCACTTGTTCGACATCTGCCAAGTGTAATTTAGCTCTGTGCGCTTGTATAATTGTCTCGTGTCTGCGCTAGCTCGTGTCCTCGGGTTCACCTGCGAAATGCCAAGACAGGCTCTCGCAAACGTTTCAGAAATAGTGTTTTGGAATTTTTTATGGTCTTGTTTCAGTGACACTCTTCCTGCAGTCATAGAAGCCCTGTACCGTAATTGGATATGAATTTTAGAAAGACGCTCACGATGCTATTTTATAACATCTTACTATTATTTGTGTAGCTCAATTTTAATTTCTGAATTATTAAAAGCAAAGGCACTTGAACCTCAAAAACGATTAGTAATCTTCTGATGAGGTTTCCTCCCCTTGAGGTTTGTTCCCTCGGGAATTAAGTTTTCTCCGCAATAAATTTCATCAAAATCAGTGCTTAAATCATAAATGTACGTCACCTACGGAATTTCTTTCGCATTTAAATTTTTTGTATAGATTTATAACTCCAGCGCAATCCACAGCAATCAAAATTAACGATGTGTCATAATTCCTATTGCTTGCTACATATTTAAAGCCTGGAATTCGTATTACCGGATATACCGAAAACTCAAATAAACTTCCAAGATTGAGAACGTAATTTGTTAAGATAAACCTGGCTTTAAATATACAAAAAAATCTTTACAAGCCAAAATGAACCAGAATAATTCTATGTAACGTTCATCTTAGCTTTGGGAACATTTAAATCGAATTGAGGTGAACAGTGTAAATATGTACACATATTTTTCAACCAATAACCTGTGGAAGTCATACGAGTACAACGGATGTGGGAGATTAATTTCATTTTTACAAGTTTTAAAGGTGATGCGTGTTGGCGTGGTTTGTCGACGCGACCAGGTGGCAAATAGGAAGCCTATTTCTGTTTTTTCACATTTATCATACTTTGCGAAAGTGATTCATCAGCACTATGGTCTTTTACCATCAACTTTAAATGGTAGTAGAACTCTTTGACGGTCGCCTGTCGCCACGCTTATTTCTACTTGAGAGAACAAATAAGACGGGTTACATCTGAATCCAAAGATGTGACCAGGCATCTATGTATGTTCGACTTCAAGTAAGACCTCTGGTCTACATAATATTGGTTATAGATGTTCTCGAGCAGTGACGACTTAAAAAGTGCATGATCGTTAAGTATTTTTATTAGATAAAAAAATCTGTGGAGCGAGTGATAGTCTTATTGAAGTCGCAAACTTTATAAGGCACTGAGTAACTTAGAACACGTCGTAGACTACAGCATTTATATTAGAACCAAGCAGCATTTAAATAACGTAGGCATAACCCATAGAATTCCCAGTAAAGCGTACAAATAGCCACAATGACATCATTTAGCGTTCCTAACCTCACCGCCTTTGGATATGGCACGCTGGCTATAAATAGATTAAATGGGACACGGGATTTTGTTCAGCGCCTGTATTTTTTCTCCGTACACTGCTCGGATTTCTATCTTGTTCATCATGAGAAATAATTGCTGAATGTTAAATGCTATGAAAAATGGCTAAACCATAGATAGCCGAAAGATACACGTTGGTGCAGCATTGTCTGATGTTGGTTTATTTGGCTTGTAGTATTTATTAGACCGTTCCTGTAGAAAATTTCTGTTTCTGTTGGGAATAGTTTTACAGAAAAAATATAGTTAATATTGCAGCAACATGAGAGATCTCTAAGAATATGTAATGTTTTTATCTCGCAATGCCCTCCAATTACGTAATTATAGGCATAGCTGGTACAGTATATTTCATATCAAATCATGTGAAATTTGTTTTTCAAGTAGTACAGAGTATGTAGTTGAACTGGGTACCAATAGTCCAGATCCATCCAGAATAGCGACGTTACCTAATGGGAAGTCACGTCCCAAGGGAGCTAAATAGGATATGAAAGACTATAATGAAAAATAGTAATGCAATGCATATATTTTATTAAGCCGTAAACTATGCAATATATTTCATAACTCAATACCGATTAAAAAAATCAGTAGCGCTAAAATAGTAAGTAACTCAATAAAGCTCAATAACTCAAAAAGTTGTTATTCCAAAATCGGTTCTTATAATCATGGTCATCACTGATGGTTGCCAAGTCCGTGGTGGTGACAGAGGTTTTGATGCTGGTGGAATCTTTCTCCATCCGTTTTGAGACGATTGAAGACTTCACCATGTACCAGATATTCGTCAAGATGCTCATAAGGCCTATTACGGACAGGCCTAGAAGGAATCCCTGCGAAAACAAAATAGAAACATTTAGACAGTCCGGTGGCGCGGCGGACAGTTGAATGGAGCCCCCCCCCCCCCCAGTGTAAAAAGTGGATTTGATTTTACAAAATTACAAATGTGTCAGCAACTGTATTTTTTTACACGCTTTTTATTAGCTTCACCTGTATGTTTGTTTGTATGTTTGTAACCGACTTCTTTGGGCGCGATTTTGACCCACTTTAAACGGCCAGATTACGTTCAAACTTTGTAGATTTATTGAGGACCGATGAAAATACACGATTTTAATAATTTTGTACCATTGTCCTTATCAATATCCTCAGGATTAACGATTTTCGAGGCGAGAGAAAGCGCCTTATGGAGCGTTCAGGCAAAGTTACTAGATTGATTTTTAGCTTTGGAAAATAATAATATTATTTCCCTATAACTCAAATGTACTGAAACATATCTATAATGCCATCTTGTAGAATGATTTTTAGGATTCCGTACTCAAAGGATAAAACGAAACCCTCCGCTGTCTGTTCTTGAGTCACAGGGCTTTATCTCTTAAACCGTAATAGATAGACACTTGATTTTTTTACAAACGATGCATGATGGTGGTCGCTATAACAACAAATACTAAAAATAATAAAATAAATATAGTTTAAAAAACTAAAAAACACGCTTTTATGTTAAAATCAACTAAAAAGCAAAAAATAATCTTCAATCTAGGAATCAATTAAGGAACAGTAAATAGTATAATTGTGGAAAAAGTGTGGGGCGCTTTTCGAACCTGATAAATGGAGCACCCCACACTTTTTCCACAATTATACTATTTACTGTTCCTTAATTGATTCCTAGATTGAAGATTATTTTTTGCTTTTTAGTTGATTTTAACATAAAAGCGTGTTTTTTAGTTTTTTAAACTATATTTATTTTAAATATAATATGTGAGTAACAGACGAGCATGAAATCCACCTGATCTGTATGTGCTACTGCCGCCCATGGACATCTGTGATCAACCCCAGATAGGGTTAGATATTCCTGCCTGAGGTCGGCCACAGATGCGCCGCTACCCCTGAGGACTAAGATAAAAAAAAAGTATGTCTCCCTTACCACACCCTTCAAAACGGAACACAGCAGCGCTTAAAACTGCTGTTACTAGGCAGAAATAAGTGTGGCGGTGGTGCCGCGGGAGTCGAACCACAAAGGGTTCTACCACCTTCATTATTTGACCGACCCGCCCCTTAGTCCGCTAGAGAAGCAGTCCACTTGGTAGTAAGTGGTAACTGGCACATCGCATGGCATTGGACATCAGTAAATAATCACAGTATAGTCCTAAGAGTCGATTAAAGATGGATTGCTATTCCTATTGAATAGTCATTATTAACGGTCAATATTAATAATGACTCTATCCAATATTTTCCCACCAAAAATCGACATATGTCAATTTTTCTTACTCGCTTTTTGAAATTTCGATCTTTTCTAGACAAAATTGGAAACATTGAGTAATTATAACGCGAATACGTTGGAACCTAATTCCAAACAATATGCCTAGTTGCCTATGTCTGAACGCATCCTTCAAACCATACCACAACAGCACAATCAAACAAGTCATATCGACCATAAAACACTCTACCTTTGGACGTTCTTTTTTTTAAAATACTTATTTTTTAAATAAAACACTGTATTGCTGCAACCATAAACAGAAAAAGAAACCAAATCAAGTGTAAAGGTTTCGCCTGCATGAACCAAGAAAAACCGTTCAATTTTAACTATTAAACCTTATTTTAAAAAGCTTTCAACAAATCTCAATTATCAGAATCTTCAGTTTGTGAAGATATAACGCAAATCCCATTCATATTTAACTTGTCCATCGGTTGGTTGAAAATAAACATCTCGGCTCAGATTTACGGGGTACCCACTAATTCATCTTGACGGTAAATGTTTCGATGGTGGCCGTATACCACCTGGCCGGTAGCCAAACACCATGGTATGTCTATGTGCGAAACATTGACGTAACTAAATAGAGTCCCAAAGGACATGCAATTATTGATCGCACCCTAAATTACGCGTTGCGTTCAGATATACATTTTTGAGTCGTGATTTTATTATTATTATTATTCGAAAGATTTAAGATAAATTGTCTAGTTCAGCAATTTACAGTACAATGCGATTAATTACTAAACTCATGACCTGGTATTAGATGGGTATTTCCGACTAAACTCGTACACAGTGCGTTCTGCCTTAGCTCTCATGGACTAAAATAAAGCTCAATCTTCAATCCTATTTGGGGTCGATTATAGATATCCATGTGACAATGACCAATGAACTCGCTTACTCCGATTTCATGAATAATATGCAAGAAATAGGTAGATATTTTTATAACATGTTCAATTTTTATTTCAAGGTTATTACAACATTGTAACAAATTACTTAAATAGCTCATATATGTTACTCAGTTGACTTATTCGCAAGAAAACTGTGTGCTTATTAAAATTTAGTGTCTATTTCGTTACTAACTCGTAGTTACAGTGCGAAAACATGGACATGTTCGTCTAATGATTCAGATATGACGTCTGCCTAATGTCACATACAAATACACATCAATCGACAGTTTAGCTATTTCAATACGTTGTATTTATTACTGTGAATCAACATACATGCTATCTAGTATTTAAAGTTTATGATTAGACTGTGATACGCCTATTTTTGCCTTGACACACTGCTGTTTTTATTTGATGGGTGTTATATGACGCACACAGGCAATTATATAATTAGTATTGTTAGAAATATATTTAAATTATTTAATTATAGTATTATTTTAATTAATTAATTTGTGTTATTTTCATGATATGTTATTTTTATAATGATAAGTGCTCATTTATATAGTCACTGGCTGTATGCGTTACTCGACCGTATTACCATAAAAAAAAAGAAAACACGAACGCTCTTGAGGTTAGAGTTGTATTTTGCGCGGAAGAATAAAAGTTGTAAATTGGATCAAGATATAGTTTTATTTTAATAGTATGTATTAAAAACACACAGGCGTTTGAACTTAGTCTTCTGGAGTTCATCTATGGTTAACTTAAGGTATGATTTCAATCCTATCTGCAGTTGATTAAGGATTTTCATAGACGGCAATGACCATACCATACATCTTGATTGTTTAGACTTCACACATCTTTAACATTTTTTAAACTGTTAGGTTAGTTAGTCAAATATTCATTTACGGTTAAAGCCAGTACGAATATGGCCACCTCTAAAAGTCAAAGACGCCAATACAAACCTTACTCGCAAGGTGAAACCCTAGGGGTCAAAGTTCCAATCCCAGATTTCGATCACAACGCTAACTTAAGTACTGATCTGCTCTGAATAACTTAAGTAATTCTCTGAACTTAAGAAATTATCTGCTACTGTTTATACAAAAAATATACTTACGACACTACCACCAAGATCCGACAAAAACAGATTCCAGTCATAATTATAGCGCTCCTCATACACCGACACCATCATGCTGTTGAAATGTATGTACACCTGCGAACAATTCTGTACACATAACTAAAATGTAAGTCTCTAATTCATAATTCATTCATAATTCTTTATTTGCATAGAATAAGGTTAACAAAGGTCTTATAGCTACAAATTTTCTCTCATTCTGCCGGGTCGGCGTGCAAATTTTGTACTATTAGTAATTAAAAACAATTTACCTACTTACTAACATAACTTAAATTCTATGTATATCAGTGTCAATAATTAAAAGAATTGATTGCAATATAATTTGAATATTATACAGTTATTGATGTCAAGAAGCATTAGTTACATTATATAGTCATTAAATGAAGTTTGAATGTCAATTTTCCTTAAATCTAAATAATCTTTAATACAATAAAACGTTTAAAGTTTAAGCACAAGCCATAATGTCGATTTGTTTTTAAACTGATTGTATGTCAATTGTTTTATGGCAAAGGGTAACATATTATAAATTTTTATTGCCATGAAATCTCATTTCAAAATTGTATTACTTCAGAGAATCATACTTCACTTTTTAATCATATTTTTAATGATTCTGTATTTCAGAGAAGATCACAAAATATTATGATTGTCACGCAGATCAATGTAATAGAAGTAATCAAAGTTATTTTCATCCCAGAAATATATAGGCCTTTTATGGAAAATTACCCGAAACGTCTGACGTAATCGCCTCATATGTAAGCCAGCCAGCCAGCAAGCACACCTTTCCACGAAAACGCAGACATGCTTCATGGTAAAAATCATACTGGCGGTGGTAGGACTGGTCCACCTTTACTGCTTAAAATACTTTTAAATTCTTCACCGAACCTCTCAGTAGCTACAATGCGCACTAGTTTCCATTAGTAAATCGGTATTCCCTTTTCATTGCAAATATTTTAAGCTTACCTGTGTAAATAACGGAGTGTCTCCAGTACTGATAAACCATTGCCGTTGTGAAGAGTCCCATCGGAAGAAGCTCTGCCTGGCCGTTACGAAGGCGTTGTATAAATAAGAGCGGCAGATCCGTGGACACCCAGTGTATTCATGGTTCTTGTATACGCTACAAATAATGGATTACCCAGGCTTTTAGTCAGATTTTTTTTTTAAATACAAGAATGCAACGAAGTGAAGAAAATAACAAACGCTCAAATTTCGACGACCTGTGTAGATAAGCGATTAATGTACATTTCTTAGGTATAAGTTCTGGGTTCAAATCCAGACAGAAATTTAATTGATAGATTTCGATTTTAGATAGATTTTATTCTGGGTCTTACATAGGATGGCTGTCTTTGAGTGTTGACGACTCAGGAATCCTAGCGTAAAATAATTATTAGCCAGAAGTTTTGCATACGTACTACTAAAAGTTCTACTACTTTTATCTATGTGGTTATAGTTCAGAATCACGAGGCAAAATTAAGTCAACTGTAAAAGTGACTTACTAGGTATAAGCAGAAATAAGCTCAGCCATATCAGAGTAATTGTTGCAATAGGGCAGGTCGCTTTTCATCCAGGGTCCAGAACACCCAACTTTTGCCGTCACCATGTCCCACACGAACTGAGTTGTGCACTGGAAATATTTATAAAATACATACTAATGAACATCTTGATATGTAAAGATTAATTTACATATACATATTTTAAAGGTGGTAGAACCCTTTGTGGTTCGACTCCGGCGGCACCACCGCCACACCTATTTCTGCCTAATAACATCAGTGTTAAGCGCTGCTGTGTTCCGTTTTGAAGGGTGTGGTAAGGGAGACATACTTTTCCGAGGCATTCCAGCTTAGTCCTCAGGGGTAGCAGCACATCTGTGGCCGACCTCAGGTAGGTATATCTAATCCTATCTGGGGTTGATTACAGATGTCCATGGGCGGCAGTAGCCACTTACCATCAGGTGGACTGCATGCTCGTCTGCTACTCCTACATTATAAAAAAAAAAAAAATATACATACACAACGTTTCAGACACGCACCGTGGCGGACAAAATTATATTTTTATAAATATATATATATTTTTTTTAAAAGAACATCTGTAATATTTTTGATAGTTACGATAAATATAATAAATATACTTTTTACAGGTAAATAAGAATTTTTCGCCATTGTCCGTGTCTGTAAATATATCGTTTACATACAGATTAGAACCTAAGAGATTTCCCTTCCAAGATTAATGATTGGTCTATGCTGCGTATCGCAGAGGAAACTAATTATTATTAATGTCTACGAATGTATAAAATTAATTAGTAGCAACGAAATTATGTATGAAATCTCACTGGTTGGTAGTCAATAATTCTAAATTTTAGTAATAAAATTACCCATTAAACATAGCTCAAACAAATTCTTATTAAAATGCTTGGATTGTGCTTCATACCATTGGTTTCTTCGCGGATAAAAGTTCTGCGATTTTTAATAAAAGGTGAGTGAGTGTTACCTATAAAGCGAATAAATTATTTTGGTTAACAAGTAATTAATTTAAAAAATCAAAAACCCGCCTGCACCAAAACGGCTGAAGTAGAATTTCCAAAAGCAGTGAAATAGGAATTTTTATCCAGAAAGCCAAATACAAAGTTTTAAAGTAGGTGTCTGCTTCAAAAACAAAATATGTTTTCAACAATATTAACCTATTTTATCCTCGTAGTGCTCATTTACGCTATATAAAGAACCTATGTGTAAAATTCCCTTTGCATTGATCTCTGGCACAACAACTCACTCATTTAGTCAAACAGTCATCTCGATGTGTATATACGAGTGTATATGTACTAGCTGACCCGGCAAACGTTGTGTTGTCATATATATAAAAAATGTTAAGGGTGAACAACCCTTATCACTTGACGATTATTCAAATGAACTTTTAACCCTTATTTTACCCTCTACGGGGTTGATTTTTCGGATGAGGATAAATAAGTGCGTCCTTGTTCCTATCCAGAAAGCCAAATACAAAATTTTATAGTAGTTGCTTCAAAATTAAAGGATTTCAAAAAAACAGTTTTCCCCTATTTTACCCTCTTAAGGGTAGAATTTCCAAAAGGCCTTTCTTAGTACTTATTCACGCTATATAGAGAACCTATGTGCAAAATTTCAGAACTGTAAGGTCCTTGGTTTAGGCTTTACGTTGATTTCTGAAAAATGAAAAAGTCATTTAGTTAGTCAGTCAGTCAGTCGCCTTGCTGTTTTATATATATACAAATATGTTTTTATAATCTCCGTTTAATTTCCTTTCATTTAATACCCTACTCGATAGGTTCGGTTAACTTTTTTTTTTTAAATGTGTTACTATTTCGCGCCAAAAATCCGCCATTTTGACTTTTTTTTATTAACACCTATCTAAGGACACTCGGGTTATAGAGACAAATATAATGACACCTTAACTGTTGAAATTCATCCAGCCGTTTGTTAGATCGGATCAAATAAAGAAAGACAAACATACAAGATACGCGCGAAAAACATAACCCTTCCTTGGCAGTCGGGTAAAAAAGGATTTAAAAATCACAAAATTTACATTATTATCATTAAATTTTACTTCTCAACAGAAAGATACTCATTTTGACTTTATCTAAAGGCATAGATAGTAGCGACACCTACATAGTTCTTATAACTATCCACTAACATTACACACACACATCTACACTTACACTATTAGCGCTGTAGTTCTGGGCGTCAGTGCACGGGTCTTCTTCATCACTGATCTTGATGTACTGGTCTACTGTCAGCTTTACGTCCACAGTCTCGCCTGTGTTCACGTATATGTAGTCCACCAGGCCACCGTTATAGACTTCGACTTCTGGAGAGCAAGGACAGTGAGGAGGTAAGAGAACACAGCTATAAGACAACATCGCCTGACTTTCATATAAAGCGATCTTAGTCCACAAAAGACACAATGTATGCGTGATCGAATTTAGGAAAAATGACCGCTTTGTATTGATTTGATTACATATGTCTATAAGTATCAGTAACACAAACCATGAGTTTGAATTTGAACGTGAACTTTATCGTTATTTGTTTTTTTTTTCTTTTTGTATTTGAACCTGACGATAAAGCAGATGTGCTACCTGATGGAAAGTAGTTAACGTCGCCCATGGACACCTGCAACACCAGAGGTGTCGCCAATGCATCGGCTTTGAAAGAGAGCTCTTTTTGCAACTTTTTTGAAGAGCTCCATGTCATAGCGTTCCGGGAATACCTCAGAAGGAAGTTCATTCCACATCTTGCACGTCCGTGGCAAGAACGAACCGTGCCGTTTGTTACTTCGATCTTATAAAAAAATAATTATGTAGTCATTTGAAGGATGTAGTAATCCAGAAAAACACCAGGCGATGCAACTTAGTCCACAGGTGTCACGACAAAAATATCATAATCTGAACTTTTATGGAGCAGAAATATTTCAGAAATAGGAGGACTTAAGAATCTATCAATTACCTTTTTAGAGTCCGTTCAGAAATAAGTCGAACTTTAGAGATGTTTTATGTTTATATTTAATTTAATCCTTACAAGATGATCTCTTTCTTTCGCACCTATTTCTTAAATAAAGTGTTTGTAAAGGAAATCCTTCAATGAATCCGCCACTGATACCACCAGGTGGGCTGTTCGTTCACTACGAGCATTAATAGGTTTTCCTTATATTCAAAGGGAAAAGCGGCGTAAAAATTGCTCTCAATCTAAATACACATGCACCAATTATCCTTGAAACTGAATTGGAATTGCCAACGCTACGTACAGCTGCCATTAGCTGACGTAGAGCTGGAGACTAACCAGAACATAGTAACGTCAATACACCGTGCCGTGACGTGTGGGGAACGCAGTTTTATGGATCCATTCACATTATCACGTCCGGTATGCAGTTCTACGTACTGTATTTTTATACGTCTAAATGCAGCAGAGTTAAATACTAGATTTTTTTTTGTATAATATAGCAGCAGCAGACGAGCATGCAGTCCACCTGATGGTAAGAGGCTACTGCTGCCTATGAATGGTGAAAGTGATTAGGCTTACTACCTATAAATAGTACCGAAATTTTTTTAAGGTGGTAGAACCCTTTGTGGTTTGACTCCAGCGGCACCACCGTCACACCTATTTCTACCTCATAACAACAATATTAAGCGCTACTGTGTTCTGGTTTGAAGGGTGTGGTATGGGAGACATACATATCCAAGGCGTTCCAGCTTAGTCCTCAGGGGTAGCGGCGTATCTGTGGCCGAAGGTAGAAATAATCCTATCTGATGTTGATTGCAGATGTTCATCAGCGGCATATATTATAAAAAATAATAACAATAAAGTTGATGAGGCATTTGCCACTTTGGCGCTCCAGATGAATCATTTTTGATACGTTAAATGATCTATTCGACTAGTGGAAGATTCAAGCCTATGAAGACTATTTAATAACCTCACATTTATTCTGAAAGGTTCCACTAACCTGTATAAGGTTCTCTGGAATAGTGTACATGCATATGATACCCTGGGGGGTAGGAGCTGGTGCTGACAGCATCAGTGTTGTGTTGCAGAGTCACGGCGTACCCAGAGGCTAGGGTCGCGCGATTTATGGGAACTTTAGGAGTCAGAGTAAAGCACAGGCCAGAAGTGAAGCCGAGAGTCGAGCTAAGGTTCAGATCTGGAAGAAAGACTGAGTTTAAAAAGTTTTCAACAAAAAAGGGCAGCTTGATTCAATACAAATTGTAGACAATTGTAGTAAATTAGTTGTGTACATCTATGTGTGTTTATGTACTCTTATATGCTAGCTGTCTTCATTTCTAATTGAAATTCCATGTTATTCTTTTTTGGCCTGTGTTATCTATAAGTTTTGTTGCATGTAATTTTGTTAATGAAGCAATAAATAAATAAATAAATACAAAAATATTATATTTAAAAGCCACCGTTTTTGGGTCTGACTATTTATTCCAGCATGTTGTCAATCACAAAAGCATCAAGAACAAAAAACATTTAAATCAAAAAAGTAAAATTTAATCTTAATATTTATTAAAATATTGAGATTAGCCTTTGCAAAAAATGCTTTCAACTCCATAACAATTTAGAGGTTTACTTACTATCAGATAAACCGTTGAGAGAATAATGCACAAAGAATTCGTCCTCATCGTACGTTATATCCTCCCATAGCTGTTTCAAGGAATTCCTGGAGAAGTTAAAATCAACCCAAGTGGAAATAAAGCGAGGGTGGGAGTACAGTCCGTATTTCTAAAATAAAACGATTGATGAATAGAAACTCATTAATTCATCAAGTACTTCTAAAAACGGCTGTTGTTGATGCTAATGATAAAAAAAGAAATGTGTTTCGACTCCGGCGGCACCACCGCCACACCTATTTCTACCTAATAACAGCAGCGTTAGGCGCTGCTGTGTTCCGGTTTGAAGGGTGTGGTAAGGGAGACAGACTTTTCCGAGGCGTTCCAGCTTAATTCCTCAGGGGTAGCGGCGCATCTGTGGCCGACCTCAGGTAGGAATATCTAATTCTATCTGGGGTTGATTACAGATGTCCATGGGCGGCAGTAGCCACTTACCATCACGTGGACTGCATGCTCGTCTGCTAAGAAGAAGAAGATGTTAATTCGTCATTAATTCTGTACTATTCTAAAACCCGTTTAAATAGGTTAAATAATTTATTTTCCAAAACTTAATTGAATAAGGTTTAACTTAGCTTAATGATTCTCGGACGAACATCATTTTAAAACTAAAAAATTTCGTCCATTGCATTATTTTTTCAGAAAATTGCGGTTGTATAACTCTTTTTTTTCGAAATAAACAGCGATGATCCAAGAAAACCCCGTCCAGGCGACCGTCTTAATGATAAATTATGATTTGAATTAAATTCACGGAACCTAGAAGTTAAGGAATGAGTGTACAAATCCTTTAACTCACCATCATTTTTTCAAACTTGTAGGGCGGTTCCCGACAGAAGGTCACACTGGGGTAGGCGATTGTTTTGTTGAAGTCGAAATGCGCGTACGTCGTTATGGGAATGTCGATTAGTTTGTGGATGCTAACTGATATCTACAAATGAGGATTATATAATCAGCTACTTAATTGTTACCAGCTACTAAAATAATTGTGAGATGACCATCTAAGCCCGCAGAAGTAGCAACTCATCTGTGATCGGTATCATTGCCAGTCTTCAGTCGCCAGCAGCCATTGTCTGGCGGCAGCTATAGTAGTTGTCGACTGACGCCGACCATCGTCCTCAGTCGCAGACATAAATTGTCCAGAGACGGTTCATATAAGCTTACTCGTATGTTTTTTTCTTAAGTCATCAAGAACAGTCTTCGTCGATTAGATGTTTAGGTTCATTAGCGACCACTTTTTTTTTTGTTTACGAGGGGGAAACCTTCAAAAGGCACCCGATGTCGTGGGAGCGACGTAGGGTTATGTGGGATTCTTACCGCACTAAAACCCCCAGTGGCCGTCCCCGGCGCTACGTAGAGGGCTCCGGGATCTGCAAAGGAACGCAACCGGAGCCCTCTTAGCGCGTTGCCCCGTCGGGCTCCGCCCAGGTGAGCTTGGCGCTCGCCACACCGTCTGATGCGTACGACTGTATACGACCACACATATCGCCGTCCTTTCCGGGGCCGCTGGCTGGGCGGTTCGAGCTCCCACTCTTGCCACCCGCAACTCCGGAAGCCCCCTTTTAGTTGCCTCTTACGACAGGCAGAGGATACCGTAGCCCTATTCTAGTCCCGGAACTACAGGGACAAGGTTCATTAGTACCTATGACACAGTTTGCTGCTCCAATATAAAACTAATCAAAATAAAATTAAAAGTGCCTAGGAGCTACCCGGTCAATATCCGTACTACATCAGGACTTTTACAACGAAGATTTAATTAGAGGTCCTTAAACTATTTTTATACTTACCTGTCTTTTACTTTTCTTTCGACTCACCTGCTGAACCACCATAACTATGCACACTCCCACAAGCAAGGTTTTTATCAAATTTGGACCTTTTAAGCAATGACCACATTTCTTCCATATTGCTGTTATTTTGTCCATTACCTAAAATTAAAATTATCTACAATGTACAATTTAATTAAAAGAACTTAAATTATTAATCGAGTAATTATTATTAATCAAATAAGCATGATGATGTAAAAACATATGCCTAGGGTCCAACCAGAAAATATTTTGTTATTGCGTGGAAATTCAAAATTCAAAATCGAATGTGACAGTTATTGCTAATTTCCCATGTAATTAATTGTGTTATTTGCATAATAATATACATAGATTAATGATATACAAACATACCTCCGTGCTAAGATAAATGGATGCCATAACGAAAGTTATTTTCTCACTACATTTCTGTATGTCGACCAATATCATGTTTTCCCAAAATATTTATGAGGCTTTGTCGGTAGAGTACCTTTTACTGATCTGAGTACAGTTGTAAATTAGTTATCTACGAGTATGATAACAAAATTTAATAATAAGCGTAGTTCGGTGATAACTTTAATTTATAGCATTTGTTCATATATCATCATATTTAATAAATTATTATAATTATTTAAATGTGCATTTATCTTAACTGGCGCAGTAGTGTCTCTATCATCTATCTCTCTACCACACTTTTAAATGGTGATAGAGCTACAGGGTACAATTCATAGGAGTAACCACCGCTGCGTTTCGGACATACTAATAATGTGACCATCTTGCCATTGGAGAAGCAACGCATGTGTCACAAGTGACCACTTACCATCAGGTGGATGGACGCAAACTTGAATTTTATAAAAAAATAACAAAAAAGAATATCGGTGCCAATTTAATTTAAAAAGGTGGCGATGACTAACACTGTTAGCAGTTTTTCGTTTTTTTCAAAGTAGTATTATTAGTATGTATTTATTAGAGATGCGCCGAATAGTGGTTTCACCGAATAACCGAATACCGAATAATATTCGGTTTAATCTTTACCGAACCGAATATTCGGCCGAATTATTCGTTTAACAATTTCTTTATTGTCAGTTTGTCAATTATGTGTGTTCATTAACAATTTAAAATGTTGATTTGAGTTTTAAAAATAAATACTGATTTAAGGTTTAAAATAAATGTTCACTATACTAACTATAGATTAAGTAATAAATGTGTTGACTTGAGGTATCAAAATAAATGTTGATTTGAGGTTTAATCGCTTTATTTTATTAGCTTTATTCAACACATTCTTCATAGGATTTGAGTTTGACTTGTAATAATATAACCTAAATCTTACATAAGAAGTATTTTGTTTTAGTCCTGTACCATGTCGTGTACACAAGAAAATAGAAATACTCGAACCGAATATATTCGGCACCAAAACCGAATAATTCGGCCGAATACAAATAGTAAAAAAGATGCCAAATACGCCGAATACCGAATACCAAACGAATATTCGGCGCATCTCTAGTATTTATAATGTTGTTTCAAATTAAAAAATAATTGTTAAAATTAAATATTTCTAGTCTTTACGAATGTTACATTATTTTTAAGGTACGTCAAACTTTAGTAAAATGAATTAATGACGTCATTCATGCGACATTCCAAGGAAATATTTGAATTTTACTTTTCAAATATTCATTCGATATTGTACGCACATTTGGAGAACGAAATTGAAAAATATTTGAGCCGAGGGGTCATCAATCAATCAGTTTATTTTAAAGACTTCCACGTCCATCATAGTTACGAAGATAAGTGCCAGAAATAAACATAAGTGAAACGTTAGAAAATGATCTGCACTTTTCGTATCTAACGCCATCTATTGAGAACTTTGAAAACATTCCGTGTTCTACGATGATGTATCCGAGGCGCATAGTGATTGTACAGACTACTACAAGATGTCGCTGGTAACATGTACTGCGTATTAATATTTTGTAGATGTGCACCATTATGAACGTGCATTAATTTTATCGATAAAATATGGCAACATATAAATATTACTTTATAGATTAACAATGGAAGATAAGGAAATATCAAAACACTATAAAAGCTCTCAGCATTTATTAATATTTACAAACAAACACGTTGACTTAATTATAATGCTAAATTACTTAAAATATCACTTTTGCGGCGCCACAAACTCGGAATAAGTACACAATAAACATATCAAAAACTTAATTTAAATCGTAATATACAATCACAATAAATAATACGGTAACATAATGTAATGTAAACATCGATTCTTTGCGCATACTTAAAGTAGAGCAACTATTATTCTGTGGCGTACAAGTAAACATTACTAAAGTGTACAAATCTGCTTTATATTTTAATGCAAGGTGTCCGGATATTTGGTACATTACATACATACATTTTCACCCATACAGTTTTTTTTGCTTCAAGGTCAAGAATCTGGTCTTTGCATCTACAGTTTAATCTAGTGACAACAAGTTATATAGAAAAAAAATCAAATAAACGCACTATTATTATTAATCATTCGTTTTCAATTTAGGACTTTGAAAAAATATCGAAATCATATATTGTACATGGTGCCGTACAAATTATGAACATAACAAACCTTTTGTTAAATTACGTGATTACATTACAAATTAATAAACCACAATTGTATCTCCTTTAAATATCTAGGCACAGGTTTTTTACAATTAAGCACAACAAATCTTAGTGTTTACGTTAATAGAAATTATAACGTCAACATTTTTAAAAGCCCGCGAGTCAAGACTCATTATTAGTCTTGACTGGCGGGCTTTTAAAATGTATCACTTAATGAAGCAAAAACAAAAGGACTTTCATTATAGATGATTACAAAATACAAAAGGCAAAAACATATCTATTTACCATAATCATTGAACGGAGTAGTGTTTTAAAACTATGAAATTCCCATATTTCATGAAACCATAGAGTAAGATAACATAGAATATCCAACGTCAAGGCATTTCAAACATTAAGGCAGTGCTGCACTAGGATAGGCTCTTACCAATCTAATCAATTTTATGAGATTTTTACGTACCTACTTTTTAACACACAAGCTTACGTATCTAATTAGAAAAATATGTGTCAATTAGACGTATGAAGGCAATTTCTAAGGCAAAGGTGATATTGACATTCACCATAGAAAATACAGTATTATAACGAACGATCTTAGTAGGTACCAACGTTATTTATTTATTAATCAAATTAATAAATAGCTATGTCAATTGAAAACACTTGCTACAGTAAATTAATTCCACAGCACAACTATACAATCTTAAATTAAGTTATCCTACACAAATGTATGGAATATTTTGCGAATCTTAAGCAATGATTGAAATTTAAAATGGCCTCTTTTGTCTTTCTCGCTCACATTATAGAGAAAGAATTAGAGGCAAATAGAAATGCAGTCATCATACATTACATTTTTCCATTGAATCGAACAATAATAATAATTATGATTTCACGGCCCTAGAATCTCTTCTTTTGGCCTTGAATTTAAGGAAGGCCAAATACAAATTCAAAACTTGCGTTTTTGAAATTTATATAAAAAATAGTACTGATTTATAATCAATAGGTGGCACATAACACACAATATGATGCGACTTTAGCTTAAATAATTGATAGTTACCAAGAAGTTTTAAAGTTACAAAAAATATTTAGTAATAAAAATATAAATAGTAACGTTACGTTTGAATCCAAATCAAGAAACCATTCTCACAATTTACTAGAAGCCTACAGTTGCTCCCAAAAACTGGAGTATGTAACAACCCTAAAAGTCTAGCTAAATGACACATCCCAAGTTGTGCTCAACTTTCTTTCTTTAGAACATACTTTGCTTTTTTTTAATCATACTCTTCACGCGAACAAACTCAATAAAGTTAATGATATTATTGTAAACAATGACAAAGGCGCAGCTAGCGAACTGGAATTTGGATTAATCTTGGCAGCAATCTTGTTCGTAACGTTCTTGAATTTATTGACAAACTTGTCCAAAATGTCTGATCGAGGCGTTATATCACAAGCTGTGTGGCTTATAGCTCTAAGAACGGGTGCATAAAATACTCTGAAGTTGACCTCGTTGGGGTTTAATTTCGAGTACATCCAAATCGGCAGTCTGTTTGACAAAATCCATAAATTCTCCTTATAGTCCACCTTTATATCAGTAGGATAAATCATTTTTGTGTCATCCATGTATATACGTCCTTGATTCTTCATGTTGTACTCTTTATTGGTAGTCCTCCAACACGCTACAGCATTCAAATTAACCAAAGAGTAAAAGAGAACGCCAGTTTTTGGATCGACGAATGACGGGCTGGATTGCGCGTTGGGTCCTCTACTTCCTAACAGTTTGAACGCTTCAAAATTGTTTTCAGCAACTGATTGATTCCTTAGATACTCTGTTGAAACGGCAAACTCGTTGTAACTGGCCATTGGATGGAAATATAACGTGCTGTAGTTATCAGGATTGGGTGCAGATAGTCCAATTCCGAAAATGGCATCAGTCCAGCTAAAGTTGTGACCCTTCACGCTGAAGTCACAAGCTAAAGGATCAGGATGGAAGTAATGATGAGTGATCCTCCAGGACTCATTTTTCTCCCAGGAGTAAACAACGATTCCTGCCTTGCCTACATCTGCGGCATATGCGTAAGTCTTATCACAGTCCATATCTTCAACAGCGATATTGGCAAATCCTGAGTCTTGTTTCACTTGATCATCTGGGAAAATGTATTTCCTCAGTAAAATATCGGTCTTCAGATCGTATACGATGATTGCTGGTGGGTATTTCGTGGTGTTGGTTTCCAAATTGCCAATCTTGCCGTTATCCAAGACCCACAAGCGGCCGCATCGATCAGCGCGTATGCGGAAGGGAGAGACGATTTCAGGTTTGCCATCGAGACCGTCGCGTGTGTGCGCCGCCCAGCTTGGGTATGGTATAAGTTTCGGTGATCTTGTGGAATTATCTGGAAAAAGAAAACGTAAATTTTTGTCACTCTAAATGTCATAGAAAGCAGATATCGTACAATCAGAACTATCATTCTACCTTGCTGAGAATTCAGGGTTTGATCATCGGTACATAGAAAGAAAAAGGGCAAAAGAATAGCTGACAAGTAATTTAGACAACAATAAGATTAAAACAGAAATTTTACTTCAACTGAGATCTAGTACAGATTTCCCTGGGTTCAACAAGTCAACGTTTAGGTCATTGCAATCAACTACATTGTTAGCAATGATGCATTATCTTCCCAATTAAGTTCTGGATTTAATCAGATCGAGTCGTTAAGTCAATTACCTACTGTACATGATAGAGCATTCCCCTAAGCCTGACAAATTCATAAAATATTCACAGACAATTACCACCAAGGCTGATAATTGACATTTAGTAAATAGCGAAGTATGAACATTACAATTACCAGCAAAGCGCTCAATGTAGGGAAATGTCGAAAGACGACCTTTAATAAAAAAAATCATCTAGAATGTCATATAATACTATTTTACTATTTCGTTTACTATCTTTATTTCTTATTAGAGTTGGGTTGCGCTTTGCTGTGGTTCAATCTGATATTCATTAGGAAGAAAATAACAGTTCTCATTCTTGCGGGAATTTCAGGATTAAGAGTATATTAAAACATGCCTTTATACAAGTGTAATATTGTATAAAATTTTTAAATCAAACCAACTACTTCTTGGGTTTTGCGAGCACAAACATAAAATTAAAATTTATCTAAAAAGATAAAGAGTAGTACATTGTTCTCCCTCGCAGCTTAAACGTCCTCCCGTGCGGACTGTAGGGTTACTAACCAATCGGCTGTCAGGGTTTCATGTCCCCATGTCTTTGATAAGGTTTAAACGCATCGGCATAATGATAACATCCGAGACCGGCAACTAAATATGCTTGTTGTGGTACGACCTGTTGTAATTGAAGTTGTGTTTACAACAATCGTGCAATCTAATGTTAAATTATCATTATTCTGTTACGGGCGCATTACTAGGCCCGGATCTCCAGAATGAGATGCACATAATTATGCAATAGTTGTAAGTGGTACGAGGTAGAACTCTTTGCGATTCAACTCTGGAGAAACCATCGCCACATTTCTATTTGCTTTTTGTTTACTTTTAAATTAGTTTACTACACTGAACAATTCTGTATTAATACGCAAGTTTAAAAAGTACCTAAAGAGAAACTTTGCTATTCCTCATAAAGGTATGTCACATCACACATTACATAAAGTGTGATAACACACTATGACTAATAGGCCTAGTTTACATAAGTAAGATCATACTTAAAGCGTAATATTAAAGTTTGGCAATAGAAATTTTAAGGGAAATCTTACATAACTTCAAAATACGTGCCCCATGCACGTATTTCAAACCTCGAACCCGCCGATTGAGAAGCCGGTATTCTTTTAAGTACTAGTCGAATCACGCGGAATCCAAGTGAAAGGAATGAATATGTGGTAGAACCCTTTGTGGTTATTTTTCTGGTTTGAAGGGTGTGGTAAGGGAAACATACTTTTCCGAGGCGTTCCAGCTTAGGCCTCACGGGTAGCGGCGCATCTGTGGCCGACCTCTGGTAGGAATATCTAATCCTATCTGGGGTAGATTACAGATGTCCATGGGCGGCAGTAGCTACTTATCAACAGATGGACTGCATGCTCGTCTGCCACTCCTATATTATAAAAAAAGTCATCATTGATATAAGATATAGATATGAATATCGTCCCTAAAAGGATTGAAATCTCAACAAAACAAATCACAACAACAATCTCACAATCATTACAATATTTGACCATGCTTGTTGTCTAGTGCAGTCAGCACTTGAGAAATTCATAGAAGAATCTCGTGCATATTCCTACGAGATCTCTAGAAAGAGAACGGGTGGTGTTATTCTAAGGCAGCTGATATTATTATTAAAAGTTGTATATGACTTATATGTTGTGTTGGGTTGAGTTTTTTTCTACACTTAAGCCAAAAATAGGTGTAATCGTAACGAAAGCAAAACTTGGAGGTGACTTTTCGCCAGGTATGTCCGTGAGGCGTGAGACCACGCCCATTATCGAGGAATGTGGTCCGGTTGGACCTATCTCTGGGCCTTTGGTCCTTTTTTCGGAAACCTGTTTACGACGGAGTTTTAAATTCATGACGCATCTTTTCGGATTCCTGCCGAATTGGGGAAACAATGCGAATGCGATGTGATGCATTTTTTCCGTGTAGATATTTCTTCTTATTCCTGAAACAGCATATTTCGGCACTGGGGTAATGAACAAGTACGCGGTCTAACTGATATTAAATGGTTACTGCCGGTCTTGATATTCGTAACCAACTCGAATTCCTACATTGATCACTGATGGCTTTCTACTTGGACTTCTGATGGAAATATTAAATGACTACCTAATTTGACTCACTGTTATATATCATAACCAGAAAAATACAGCGCAAATTACCATGCCGTAAGAAAAAAAGTTACTGGTTTCATTACCTTTAAATTTGGAAATTTGGTATCCCAACAATCTCTGACAGACATCTAACGCTCAAATTATATTTCTGGAGTTGAATATTTGTGTAATCATATTTGCCTGTGTCCATGCACATTGCACATGACCTACAAGTACCGATAAGTTACCGATTAGGTAGTTACCGATTGTAAGAAGTACTTAAGAAAATAATTCGTACCATTTAAGTTGATATACGTCAAACTGGCAGGAACACCGGCACGCCATCTGGGGACAGTTATGAACAGCCTGTCCTCATACACCTCCAGGCCCATGGGTATATTGTTCTCCGGGATGTAGGTCTTGGCTTCCAGAGCCTGCTGCCGGGCTTCAGGCGTCAGGAATTGGAAGTCGAGCTGGTTCCACTCGTATACGATGTCCAGCTGCTCCATGCAGGTGCTGATGTACACCAGCTGGAGGATGATGAGGGTCTTGAACCCCCCCATTGTGGAGCTGAAATGAGTAAAACAATAAAGTTAAATCTTATATATAAAATTCTCGTGTCACAATGTTAGTTACCGTACTCCTCCGAAACGGCTATACCGATTTTCACCGAATTTTATATGCATATTAAGTAGGTCTGAGAATCGGCTACTATCTATTTTTCATACCCCTAAGTGATAAGGGTTGTTCACCCTTAACATTTTTTTAATTTATATGGCAACATAACATTTGGCGGGTCAGCTAGTTTTATATAGAGTTCTATGGCTTTAAAATAAGAAACGCGTTCACCTGATGGACATATGTGACAAACTCCACATAGAACAGGTTTTATCACAGATGTGTTATCACTTCTGATGACTGAGATGATCACCTCATACGTAAGGCAGGCAGCATAGAAATAGGTACCTACCCGGTAGAACCATAGTGGGCTTACCACCGCTCTCTCACTTAGCTACTTAATAAATAATCTTCGAAAGAGACAAAGTAGGTTCTATAAAGCAGAGATAGTCAGATAAACAGTTGGATTTCGTAATGACATTTCTGTCTGTACGAAATCCTGGATAACTACAGCTACTTTAAAGCAATTACTAATTTGACAATCATAAAGTAGGCAGTTGACAATCTACGCAGATCAAAGTCTTACGCTTGCACAATGAGGTCTAATTGGGCCCGGCGTTTTGGTAATAGTAGATAAGTACTTTAATCAGTCCACATTCTTCATTACCATTGAACCTATGTACGTAATTTGTAATGCTATTTTGAGGTCTTGGAATTTCAGATCGTGAATTATGATTGTATTAAGATCCTATTGATATTGTCCAAAGGTCAAAAATTTTGACACTTGATCAAAATTAACATTAATTATATTCGTAAGAATACAAAATAAAAAAAAATCACACATATCAAAATCGAGCTGTTTTTAAAGACTTTAGAGTAAGACGCTATTTTGACGCGACTTCCTTATTTGATGGGAAAGTACCAGCGCCCATCGGTAAATTGACAATTGGTTTTCACTTTTTATCAATAATTTACTGATGTTTTATATATTTTTCCTTAACAACAATATTTTAAAATGATAAGCATAAATGATGTGTGGTTCTCGTAAAAAGCGAGCTAGAAGCAAATAAAAAGTTCCGCTATTTCGATAACAATATTTATTCAATCGAATCATTAGTAGATTTATTATGAATCAAAATAGTTTAAGTATGCTTACAATCATTTCTTATCAGCTGAAATAAGGAATTAGTGGCCAAATATATTGTCGGAAGTTATCAAGTCAGACCTTCGATAAGACTTAGCACCTAATAATGCAAATGTAAGAACCGGAACAATGTATAAATGCTCGATATTAATGCATTCTTACGTCGATTAAAATTTTGACCTATTTTACGAGCGAATTGTGTCAATCACCAATCTGCATAGAAATACAATCTTCAAGAAGATATCTGTATGGGGATTTAGGTACAAAGAGTTTTTATTAATGACGCAAAGTTTTAGATTATGCAAATAAATAAAACTTTTGAATTTACTTTATGCCTGAAGTAGCGTAGAGGTAGGTATTTCTAAATGCTGTCCCTGTAGTTCCGGGACTAAAATAGGGCTACGGTATCCCCTGCCTGTCGTAAGAGGCGACTAAAAGGGGCTTCCGGGGTTGCGGGCGGCAAGAGTGGGAGCTCGAACCGCCCGGCCAGCGGCCCCGGGAAGGACGACGGTATGTGTCGACCACACACATACCGTCGTACACACCAGATGGTGTGGCGAGCGTCAAGCTCACCTGGGCGGAGCCCGACGGGGCAACGCGCTAAGAGGACTCCGGTTGCGTTCCTTTGGAGATCCCCGAGCCCTCTACGCAGTGCAGAGGACGGCCACCGGGAGGGTTTTAGTGCGGTAAAAATCCCACATAACCCGGCGTCGCACCCACGTTGTCGAGTACCTTTTTGAGGTTACCCCCTCGATAACAAAAAAAAAAGGTATTTCTAAATGCATGCAGTCTTAAATTGGAAAAATATATTCAGCTATATAATTTATTAGAATTTTTTGGTTTGTTTACTAGCGATATTTTTGTGGCTATACGCTGGCTGGTACGTTTCGAGTACGTAGGAAAATTAGAAAATCAGGAATACCCAGACAAAATCAAAGCAATTCTAAAGCCATTACAGGGTTTATTTTTGTTGATAATATTAGGTATACGGTATACCGTATACCTATATTATTTACGGCTAGTCCCCTCTATAGTTGTTTAGAACAGGTGTAGTGTACAATTTGCTATGGCGACGCAATTTATTTCTATATTCAGTGCGGACTAGCAGTTTTATGCGGGCTATACCTACTCAAAACTAGGTTAACGTTCTCAACTAGACTAAATCAGGAAGCATTGTTTTTGCATGACAACATCAAAATGTTTTTCGAAATTGAAACACGAAACCGGAACCGGTTTGTCTGAGATAATATAATCTACGCGGTGGGTGAATGGCCTTGAATGGGCCAAGCGTGGCCACTTGACTTTCGAGGTTAGGTTCACGCGAGATCAAAGGATTCTGTAGGAAGTCTATTAAAACTTTTCTTATAAACCCTCTGCTTAAAGAATACATCACCACCACACTTAGTTATGCCTCATAACAGCAGTGTTAAGTGCCGCTTCGTTTCGCTTTGAAGGGCGTGGTAAGGGCGTCTCCCTTGTTTGTTTTAACTTAAGCTACTGTTTTATTTGGCGTGGTTTTTCCATAGGCGTAACACTGAGTCATATTAGTGTCAGTAACATTGTAAAGATTTATCACCACATATAACTTTAACCGGATAAATGACGTATCCATTGTTTTTTGGGCATGATCACGCGTAATTGATTATCTAGTCATGGATGCTAGGTGCGAGACTCTCCCCGCCAATTAAGGACACCTGGAGTTAAACTTCACCACGCTTTTCCATCACGAATTAGCTTTAGCCATTTCGGTTTTTAAGACCGCCCATAAGCCATACAACGAAGATAACGACTACTTAATTATAATTAAGAACAGGAACCTTAATGTGTCATTCAAGGCACAAAAACAACAACAACACGCATAAACAAAAACACTTAGCCATCAACGGTCACCGATCCAACTTCCGACCGCGGCCAACGTTGCTTAAGCTTGTATGTCAGTTGAGTATAAGTGTGTAATGTTAATCAAATCAGGAAATCCAACCTACATACATCGGTGCCGCGATATGCACGGCGTTGCTAATTGCCGGCATATTCCTACTGCAGCCTTAGATGAGTAAAATACATAGATTGATCACTCCTAACAAGAAAGTGTGACCAGTTTTGAGAATTGGAATTGTTTCGTCAATAAAGTTTTGCCACGTCTCCGTTCTAAAATGCCCCTAAATTTTTTGAAATATTTATTTATAACGTAAATTACGTAGTTTTATTAAATGTAAATTTTCTCTAAAAATGTTTTTATTTGTGAAGAATTAAAAAAATAACTGATAAAATCATCATTTTGTGACTTCATTCAATTTCAAGGCGAAGTATCTTTCTTTTTTACTTATCAAATACTGCCAATAACAATCTTTACGACAGTTCACAGCACAGCGTCACTCCTTTTGCATAACATAACAATAACTTTATACCAATGCTGTTTAATCGTAATATTTATAGTTGTATTATGTCATTGGACGTAAGGTGCAAAAACTTGGCTAGTGGAAATGAGGATATACGATTTTGTATTGATCGTAAGAGACGTAGGTCTTCTGTAGGTGTGGTGATCGTAGAACGCTTTGTGGTTTGACAGCTCCGGCACTACCTAATTTCATACATGTTAAGCGCTGCTGCGCTCTGGTTTGAAGGGTGTGGTAGGAAACATACAAAGATTATTCATTTCTAACAAAAAATGTGACCAGTTTTGGCAATTGAAATTTTCATTGTCATCTATTTTCGTGTTTGAAAAATATTTAAAAATGTAGTTTTTAGATAATTTACGAATGAAACGACATTTCTCCGCACTTTTCTTCGATTTCGTATTTTTGCACCACTTAAGCAGTTAAGTGGTGCAAAAACACGAAATGCGCAGGCATGTCGGCATTGTTCCGCGTAAATTACATCATGACAACCATTAAATGGCTGACATAATTGTTAAGCAATTTATTGGCTTCCTTCAATTACAAGGCGTTGAGATATCTCTATATATATCTATGGAGACATATGTATTTTTCCAAGTCATTCCAGCTTCGTTGTCCAGGATAACGTAACTTTATCTATTCATCGCATATCATTAACCTTAGTTAGCAGTTCTATCTGGAGTTGATTTCAGATGTCCATGGTCGGCGATGGTCACGTACTCCCCTACCATCACTTCATGCACTGAATATTAGTACTAGCAATGTATAAATAATTAAATATCTGACTAAAAAATATTGGAAAATAATATCTCAGAATTTTTTTATAAAGCTAATAAACATTTAATTAAACTTATTATGACTCAATAACGATATTATAATATATAAACCGAGCATAATAATATCATGTTTACATTGCCGCTTAACAATTAATAGTGCAAATAATAACTATAGAAAGGCGTTATTCGGCCTTGGTAGCGAACAACGAATTTATACAGCCTCGATCGCAAACGCTTGTTGGTAGACAAATACATGATAATAATATAATACTTTAATAAGGTCCAGAGTGACGTGTAGATCAGAACGTGGTATATGACAATATGTAATATGAGAACAACAGCAAAACCGCTTAAGTACAAATTTGATATTTTTAAACTGGGTATCAATATTTTAATTACATATTAAAGTGTTTCAAATATAACTTTGTTTTAAAGTTAGCGTTCACAAAGCTTCGATGTCAAAGCTGAAAATCACAAGTAAGATTAAGAATTTTGTGACCGAAGTCTTTTTATACCTCTCAGTGTCATCATTAATCACCACAATCTATGCCTGAACGTATCCCTGGAAGTAAGGAAAGACTAGCATGCCACTAGCGGCCACCGATCAATTGACCGCGCAACGTTGCTTAACTTTATAGATTACGATCTATAAGCCACACAGCTAAGCGCTTTAAATTATTAAATAGCTTAGAAAACTCGCTATAGAAAATTTCCATGCCTAGTTTTTTGGCGCAATTGCCACCTTTGGAATGTATACCTGTCTAGGCGCTTGCCTACTAGGTTGCAAGCACATTCCTAAGGATCGCAAATAGTAAATACCACTTACGCGGAGCGAGGTTACATTGCGACAGTGTGCTGAGGCCTACATATTAGTAGAAACCATCTGCAGGTTGAAGAAGTACGAGTGCCACACCTACTTGTAGTTTGAGTGTAAAGAGTGTGAGAAAAACGCTTCTGCAATCCGCTTCATTTGAACTATTGTAACTTACTCTAACTTGGAATTTTTTCTGAGCATATGTGAGCGTAAGCAAACAAAAGATACTTAACTTTTTTTAATAAAACGTAAGCCTTAACAGTCTAGCATTGACTTATAATGAACAGGCTAAACCGGTGCTCAACATTTGCAATCGTATATAGAATTTTCAAGAAACAACCCTTGAGAGTGCTAACAAAAATAATTTTGTTTAATACCTTACGAGACTAAACAGGGGTTGCAAACATTTATTCAAGAAACTGGTACAACCGCTGTAGCGAAAAAACTGCGCTGCTGGAGCTGTGCGTGTGTTCTTTGTAAAGAAGCTGAGAATTTCGTCCTCTATAATTCATCGATGAAGGTCACAATAACCGTTACACTTATCCAACCCCTTGCAAGTATTATTAAAACCCTTCGTTGTTTATTGGTAGGGTGACATCTCTAAAAGGATTAAGACACTGGTTTCTGGTAAACATAGTCCTAATAAAGTTACAAATTTATAACATGACGACAAGGATAATGTTGCCTATTTCCCGTAGAGAAACATAGAACATTCATTACAAAATATATTCCTAGAATCCTTCCAGTTTGTATAGAAATCGATGTGCTATCCTGGTAGAATAAAGATAATTTATGTATTTTAATCTCTTAGCCGAGCTGTTTGTTATTGAGGCATTATCTTAAAAATATACACAACTAAAACGATTACAACGGAATATTCATAATCGGACAATGATACACTCATATCCATAAGTACAAAAGGAAATGACGATAACTAATGAACGGTACACAAGAAACAGTATAAAGGAATGACAGATCGGCCTCAAGCCCTCAATAGATGACTGTTGATGGGTCAGAAAACCTTGCATTTATTCATTGCATTATTAACGCGACTCACGACAATTAGCAAAGTCTCATTAAGGAGTACAATCGGGTAATTAGAAATCTGTGACGATAAACAGGATGTGATTCTAGAGATTCTGTCGATGTCTTTGTTATAGGAAGTGAAGATTGAAATGAATTAGCGATTGAGAATGAGTTTAACACGAACCTATCTTTCAACATTTACAATGACTGCAATGATATACATTATGAAAATTGATAATGGGTTCTTCTGCCTGATCCTATGTTTAACCCTAAATAGGTTTAAAGATAGCATAATACCTAATTTTTTTATATACTTTGATTAAATTTAAACTTAAGTTTTAAGGCTGTAATATTATACATGTTTCTGGAACATTTGTTCATAATAGGAATCAATTGTAGAATTTCGCCCTTCAAAATTTTTGAACAATGACCCTCTTAAAATGGCCATGTCTTATAAAGGGCAAACCTAACATCACCCAATACATGTTTTTCCTGTTTGTAAAAAAATATGCACGATTGAGGTGATTTGACAGAATATTTTATTTTTCATATTTGATATATTAATTTGGTAATGTTCACGAAAGTTTTATTATTTTAGTAAACTGACCCTTCGAAACCAAAATTTTATGAAAAATTAACCAATTACCAAATCATTTTCGTAATCCAACAAAACTGTCATCATATTAACAAAGGTACAATCGAATTACTGAAATTTCTAGTCCTTTTTATTAATTAGACTTACCTTTAATAATGTTTTTATACGCATCATCTAATTCCACCGATAAAATCGGATACCATTTACTAAGCATGTTGGACACATGAAGGTGAGCCAGCTACTATTTTGGGCTATTTCATATTTGCTTTGCTACCTTCATCAATATACATGTAGCCAAATTTGGCAGTTCCAAACTCAGCTATGTAAGCAACTGCAAGATCATTCAATAAAAAAATAGAAGCTGTTGGTCATGGATAGCTGCTAAACCTCTTCGTCCGATTTTGACAGATGAAACGTCATCGTACTTTTCATCGTAAAGGTAAATCGTAATTAAACTGAAGATAATTTTTCAAGTAACTTAGTTAATCTTCTTAGACAAATATAGCAATAGATATGACTCAAATCCTACTGAAGACTGTAACAAATGTATGGGTTCAAAGTGTTGACGCAGACGAAATAGGTACAGAAAAATGCGGCCCAGACGTATTTTAGTTGTGGAAAAGAACAGTTGCTCGGTTATTACTGACTAAACGTTGCAAATTTCAGGAACTGAATGAGGCAGCTTCAGCGATTACGTCACTACTCCTTTATACGCAAGAGGTAATTCCGGTTATGAATAATAATTTCTGTAACTGTTTTAACGAGCTAATTTGATATTACAACAAGATAATTAGTCATCGAAAAGAAAAAAACAAGGAAGCTTTATATTAAGATTTCCACCAACATAACCTGAAGCGTTTCGAACATTTTTTTCCTGTCCCACGGAAAATTCCTCATCGATATTTCCTGTGGCCCCCAAACCTGAATTACTTGGCACATTGGCCTTTATTGCCTTAACGTACAGGCTATATTCTTTTCACACGTGTGGTCTCATATACCTTATGCCACGGGCGGGGTTGCACGGTGGACCGCCATGACCTACAATCAGGACAGTCACTAAGGCTGTCGCACGCAGTACCTACCGGCAGAACGATTCAATTATTTATTACTTATTTCACGGCCTCAAGAAGTTCAATTACGTTTCGTTTCGACACGTCGAAATTGATTTGGAATGATTACTAATAAGTATCAACTAGATATCGAATGTAATCGCAAAATTGACCTTATCAATTAAGAAGTTCAAGAAAATGTTGGTTCTAAGTTTTTCCAGAACGTTACTACTTAAATGCCTTCAATTAATAGCAAAAAGAAGAGTAGACCAACCAATTTTAACCAACAATGAAGCATGGCACATGTCTAATGTATTCTTCTTCGACTTTCCGAAGTTAGGCTACAGATTATTCAGCCACCATCAAACAATAGATAACGAATTCATGAAAGACATTCAAATGATACCATTGTTCCATTTCACTTCCCGCCACATAACCAATTTCGCGGGACCTCATTTGAATATCACAATATGCGCCACAGATAAGCAAACTACATTCGCCAGAGGTTATAAATGTGAGACAATAACATAAATCAATTTGGAATAACAAGACTCTGAGTCATTTTAACACAAAGCGTTCAAGAGTATGGCGCTCAATATTTAAAACTATTTGCACACATGCCAGTAATTTTTAATTGAGACAACCGTGAAATGGCTGACGTCACCGCCACTTGTGTTAACATGAAAATAAGCTAACTAGTTATTTAATACTTATACTATTTATCATTCTGTAATATTATAAAAGCAAGGTCTTCAAATGGTAGATAATTAGACGATAACTAGGTTTATGAGATATGTATTTAATTATTAATTAAGAGAGGAAATAAAATTAGCAACCTAATAAATATGAAAAATGAAGATGCGTGTGAACTGGGCCCTTTTCCCTTTGACAAAGCTTCTTGAAAATAGGAAACGAGCATGCTCTTTTATAGCTTGATTATTGAGCTTGAAGTCTGATACATATGAAGTACGATAACACATCTGCAATCAATCGCAAATAGGATTGAAGCTGTGCTTAATGTCTGCCACAAATGCATTTCCAGTATTGAGAACTAAATTGGAATTCCTCGTGTAAGTTTCAAACATATTGTAATCAGCTATATTTTGCAGAAATGGTATTTTTTCTTTCTATCTGTCAGTTTTAAAGTAAGTTTTACCTGATCTGATTGATCTTTTAGTGAATTCAAGTGCTGAAACAGAGTTAATTTTAAAAATGATTTCAATTGGATATTCTCGTGAAGCCAAATTTCTTTGTATGATTTTATTTAGAGAAAGAATAATGGACATAACAAATGTAAATAACACACAACAAAATAATATCCATCAGCAACTTTAATAGGTTAAATATTATATTTCATATTTCATAAATATTGTTATTTTATGTAGCTTCAAAATATAGTTTAGAAAATACGAATCTATTTATATTTATTATATCATACTTATTTGTAACAAAGTATTAATTAAATGTATGAAACACTTTGTAAACAAATATTTCTAATAAAATTTCGATGTACAACACGACGTAAATAAGTAAGTAGCTACAACATATCATAAGCTTAACAAGCTCATCACATGATCTGTTGAATTATCTTGTTGCAATACGTATATATTTTGTACACATCGTGACATAGTAAATGTCCTAATTACAATAACAAACAACATAAAATGACATTGAAATTTAATGCGTAAATAAGTATCGCCATCACGAAAACCTACTTGTCGTGTCATGTGATGTATTTTCACTGCCGACTACTAAGAGTGTGTAACTGACAACATACGAGAAGTTGTATAAAAAGTCTTTATTTTTTTCACGATAAAAACTTTTGTTCTTTATAAAATATATTATACATTATAAAAAAACATTTAGATTATAAAATAAGATCATGAAGGTGGTAGAACCGTCTGTGGTTCGACTGCGGAGGTACTATAGCCTAATCTGTAGACAGAATATTATTATGGATAATAAACCGTTTTTCGTTATTTGAGAATTCTAAAATTTCTTTAATAGTATTGAAGTTATTGCGGACTATTTTTTATGTAAATTCCATAACCACGCCCTGCCAACATATGTATACCAGCTGAAGTATAAATGATGAATTAAGTTAACATATTTTCATAGCAACTATAGCAACTATTAGGGCCATGAATGAAGCGAATAATATTGTCTATCTATCTTACTATTTCATAATATAGGCAGCAAAGGAGCACGTGATGGTAAATGCTAGTTTCTTGGATACCTGTAATCTACTCGTCGTTGCTACCCCGAGAGTAAGTTTGAACGCCTTATTTAAGTTTCATCCTTCCTTCATCCTTTGTGAACACAACAACGCTTACTACTGTTTTTAGGCAATAAACCTTGCGATAGGACGATGCGACCGACCCACCTTTATTTAAAATAGATATGCATGACTAGTACGCATACTTGTAATTCGTTCTCTATGCTTTTATTATGCAACGTGCCCGAGGAATCCATTATGAAGGCAGCTTGCATAAACCCTCAGATGGGCATTTGTATGCAAATAGCTTGATAACATAATGTGACTTGCATCTCGACCGATGCGATTTGCACATGTGAAAAGTGCAAACTTGTTTGGGAAATGGCCTTTATGTATGTCCCTACCAAAATATATACGACGAAAACAACTACAAAATACCGTTTTTATGTATATTTTGAGAAAATGTATGTAGTAAGTTATAGAGAATAGTTAACATATTAGATAGTCGATTGAATAGTTCATACGAACTACTTTCTCTAAAACATTCTCCAAAAGCCATTTATTTGACGACTTTTTCGGTTAACATTTTGCTTATAAATTGCTTAAACTTTAAAATAGATTTGGAATAACCTTCATGGGAAAAAAATGTTAAAAAATTAACTGTTTCATGATAAGATTCGTTACTTACTAGGGGTCGCAAACCGGTATTCGAGATTTCGAAAATACCGGGATACCGGGCCAAATTTAGGTCTTATTAATACCGGTTTTAATTTCACAAAAACCGGGATATTCGGTATTTTCGGTTTTTAGTAATATAAAATAAAATAAAGTTATAGTCATACAAATTTACTCCAATGGACTCTAGCACAATGCAAAAGTCCATATTAAACAAGCGTTAGAATCGACACAACCTATGAAAATCAACAAACATCAGCATTGGATGTCAGGTGAGACTTGGCGTATTGTATAACTTCGTCGGAGAGCTAAAGAAAAGGTTCGTCTATTCAGAACCTAAATCAACTGTACGCACAATTACAAGCTGGATACAGAATAAATCTTAATACTCGTCTTAAAAACCTCAGCGTAGAGTTAGAAGGACACTCTGATCGATTTGAAATAAAAGATCTCTTAAAAATCCGATATGTGACCCATCAATTTAAATCCAGAACATGGGCTATTGAGGATTCTGATGGTGTGATACCGAAATTAAGGAAATCGTCCAAGTATGGCAAAATACTGCATATTACTTTTCTCTAATAGTGCAACACCTTATACACAACATATGCCAAAAAATGAAATACAAAAAGAACCATCTATGTATATTCAAAGATGAAGTACGCGCTGCTATTTAATTTATTAAAACGCGACAAAGCAATTGACATATTCCTATTGATATTCCTATTGAAGTGTGTCGATCAATGGATGAACTCAAGGTTGACATGTTGCATACCATATGTAATCGCGTCTGGGAAAATGGACAGTGACCACGACACTGGGCCCACTCTATTTTCATTACACTTCATACAAAAGGGTCGACAAGGAAGTGCAGTAACTACTGTGCTATAGTTTTATGCTATATTTCTTGTGTGTATCACAATAAAAGAAACATTTAGAGGAAGATTATATATTTTCATAAATATTTTATAACAATGACAATTGGCAACGGGGAGGCATTGGCCGTAAGCCTGGACATCGCTAAGCCCTTTGACGGGGTCTGGCTTAGGGCCCTTCTCGCGAAGTTACAATCTTAAGGTCTTCCCGAGAGGTTGTGCACATGGACAGTCAGCTTTCTGTCTGAGCGGCATATTAAGGTCGTAGTTGACGGGTGCTGCTCAGACACGAAGCTCATCAACGCTTGCGTGCCCCAAGGGTCTGTATTATCTCCCACGCTTTTTATTCTGCATATCAATGATTTACTGCTACAAACCGGTGGCATTCATTGCTATGCAGATGATAGCACGGGAGATGCTAAGTACACAGGCCGTGCGGACACCTCTCGAACATTCGTGGAAGAAATCAGAATCCGACTTGTGTCTGAAATCGAGAACTCTCTGGAGCGGGTCTCGGAATAGGGTCGGTCGTCTTAACCTTGTTGAGTTCAACCCCACGAAGACACGAGTCTGCGCGTTTACCGCTAAAAAGCCCCATTCGTCATAGCGCCTAAGTTCAAAAGTACCCCGCTCACCATTGGTAAAAGTGTAGGGATCCTGGGAGTCAATATCTCGTGACACATGCAGTATCGGAGTCATTTGGAAGTTAAAGCCAAATTTGCTTCAAAGAAACTGGGCTTCCTGGACAGAGCCAAGGTGTGCTTTACTGGGGAGCAACTCCTTCTGCTTTATGAAGCGCAAGTGAGGCCCCACATCGTGTACTACTCGCATCTCTGGACAGGGGCACCACAATACCAGCATAACCCACTTGACCGTACAGAAACGCGCGGTGCGAATCGTCGATGACCCAGCGATCTCTGATCGGTTGGAACCCTTAAGCCTGTGGAGGGACATAGGTTCCCTCTGCGTGTTCTACCGACTTTACAATGGTGAGTGTTCTGGCGTAGACGATACGGATGCAAGCTCGCCGTAAAATTGATGCCCTAGAAATACTATTCTCTGGATCTACGCTTATCTGGATTAGAATACTAAAATATTTCGACCACATATTTAGGGACGAGAACTCAGTAGTACGGCTTGTAGTTCAGTCAAAGGTAGAAGGAAAGAGGACACGCGGCAGATCGCCTACTCGCTGAACAGACCTTATAAAATCTAGCACACAGATAGGAGGCGGTGGTAAAGGATCGCAAGAGCGACTGTTCACGGCAGCTGTGGATGACTGACCAGTTGTCATCATCATGCCACGACCCCTCTGTCAAGAGTGCACGAATAGTCGAATACAGAGATATTTTTTTCCAGCTTTCCACATATTTTTTTATATAATTAATTTATTGATGAATTCGGAACTCATAACGTCGTTAATAACTCATAAACTTCTGTAATTAACTTGGTATTAAGTAATAGGACCTATTTTCCTTCGGAATACCACTAAATTAACATTACATAGTAAAATGCTTAATAAAAATTAGTAACTTTATCTTAATCTCGGAAATATCGAAAAAACCGGAATACCGGGATTTGTCTGGGGTCAGTACCGAAAATACCGGTTTTGCTTAGATGGTCCGGTATTGCGACCCCTATTACTTACCAAGCAATCAATACTTTCAGATTAATCGTAAAAAATCAAATCAGAATCAAAATAAAAAATAAATCTTGAGTGATTTTGCAACCCTACTCATGACGCGTACCTACATACATATGTTAAGGCAACTTATAACAAAAGTTGAACTTGTTTTATGAACTTAAATCAAAAACAAATGCAAAAAGTATCATAAAATAAATGCTTCCTGTGTAGATACGAAGAACTATTAAAATTAACGTGTTAGCTCCAGTTAACAACTCAAAAACGGATTCCATTGTTCTGTAGTTAATAAAAAACTACACTTGCAATTAATCTGAATTCTCACGTTGTGTAGTTTTATATAGTTGTATGGATTCTCATAGTTAGGTATGAACTGGGATTTAAATAATAATTATACCATTTATTACTGTGGTACAGAAAAAATGATTTTGTACTTATGTGGTTTTTGTTTAAGACCCTCTAGAGACTTGATATACGAGTATAAAAGGAAAAAATACTAAGGAGGTATTTTTATAATCTGTTTATAAATTATATTCGTATTTACAAGGAGTTGTAAAAATATTTTCCAACGTTTTCCAAGCCGGTAGTATCTACTGGATACTCCTCCGTTGATAAATTTTTAAGCGACTAGACTATGATACAACTTGTCATCGCTTCCTTCATTATTTCGAAAAAACATTCTATATATGCTATTTTATATTTTTGAATATAAAATAGTATATATAGAATGTTTTTTTAAAAAATATAAAATAGAAATAGGTATTTCCCAAATCACAGCATGTGTACAAATTCAACTTTTTGCAACTTATTTATTTTATTTTATTTTATTTACTCTTTATTGACCATGTTAAAAACAGTGTGGTACAAGAGGCGGACTTAATGCTAAATAGCATTTTCTCCCAGTCAACCTTAGGGATGTGCAGAAAAATTGAAAGCGGTACAACTATACTAAAAAAAAAAATAAGTACGAAATAAAATAAAACATTAAAAAAAAGAAAGAATTATAAGAAAGAAGAAGAACTTATGTTACGATTTTGCAATTTTTGCATAATTCGTAGGGGCTACTTTTCCGACTTGCACTAATTTTCCGACTGGAATTATAAGCACGGTTATAAGTGCAGTTAATTCGTCAGTTACCACTCAACGAACCCGTTAAATAAACATAAAATATAAGAATAGCAACTCGTTTTTCCAAGTCAACTATACCCCGTTAATTTTGCTGCTGACATTTATAGCAATAAGGAGAACTTTCTGAGGTATTCTTTTGATCTGAATATAAATAGAAGGTAGGTGTTGCAAAAAATAAGACGAGATAAACTTAACTAAATTATTGCTTACTAATTATTACTTTCTAAGTACGTATGTACACAATACTTTCATATTTACTTAAATCCACATGACCGGTCAAAAAACTAAGTAAACCAAAATATCCGTTGATATAACTATTCGACGGAAACCTAATTGACTTAATTATAATGTTTTATTACAAGCAAAGAAAAAATAATATACGAAACCCTAATTTTAACGTTACCGTGATTAAAAACAAAAACATACACGTTTAAGGCGTTTAAAGTAGGCGCTAACTAGCTACCATAACGGTTGAACTTTAAAACATGAACATGACATAACATACCCGCTAGACATTCGTTACTCGAGAGAACTAGTTTAAAAATTATAACTTTCATTCAATGCTAAGTCACAGCACCTTCGGGCAAACAATGATCCAATCAGTTATACAACTGCCAACGTAACATAATTGCAAGTAAATGCACTAACCTTATAAGCTTCAGAATGCAGTTGTTTTTGATAAACGTTACGACACGGGCGAGCTCTATAGGTCGCGAGCGCGGACTGAGGACTGAGGTAACTGCTTCTTGTTGATCAGTCCGCCGGTACTGTGACCACGCTGCCTCCTTTACAATGAACTGAACAAACGAATGTCACGTATGAATGACAAAAGCTTGACAACTCAACTCGAAAATACGAAACAGATAGTGATAGTAGAGCGAGTTTTGCGAGATTTTCGTAGGGAAATAGGAGATCATTTTGTAGGAATTTATAGCAGCAAACAAGCAAATCTTTAAAAGGATCTATTAGATAAGAAAATATATTTTTGGATTCGATATCCCATTTAATTAAGGTTTTAGCCCGTAGAGTTTATAGAAATGGGTTATTTGAAAACGAAAATCCTGTTTTACCTCACTGAAGCTCGAAGATTCTTACATAAGAGAGGTCTCGTGAAATGGTAAATTAGCTGTACATGCATAAAGTATATGTCATGTTACGAGATTTTGTTTTTTTGCGTACTATAGTACGTACAGTAGTGATATTGCAGCTATAGTCTGATGTAGGAAGCCACACGCCACACTGCTCTCGACGTCTAGCCGGCTAGATTGCAAAGTGTTGCACATAAACACATTATACAGCAAGAAACCATAACTTGAAATATTACTGAACTAATTATAGTTTTATTCCATTTGAAAATTATCTCAGCCAGATTAATCTAAACATGGATTTTTTAGAGCTTCATTTACATTTACAAACCCTATAGGGATGAATGTTGGAAAAACAAGTTACAAATATACAAGCGTATGAATGACGGGCATTTGATACTAAAACTTAATGTTCTGAGCCTAAATACTTTAGAAATAAACATTATCATTGCATGCTGTAGAATTCTGACCCTACCTATGTTCAGATACTCACATAATTCCAATAATGGTTGTAATTGATCGGTTTATATCAGATCCTTTCTTAGTTAAACCCTTTCGGCGGCAAGATCTTATCCTTCTCCAAATCTGATTAAATATGACTAAATATTTATGTATCTGAGTTCTCCAACATCAAACTCCAAAAATCCTAACTTAACCTAGCTTACTATAATATCATTAAGATAATTGGCAAATTAAGCATAAGTATGGAATTTCTTGTGCTTTTGATAAAAGCGGTGGTAAGAGTGTTGACATTCAAAAAGTTGAAATTGTACATGAATCAATTTTAAAAATATTAAATTTGAGTTTCAATTTATTTAAGCGTACAAGTATTTAGTAATACGGAACTAGATAGCAATTCTAACTTAAACCATCATTTTATTTTCACCTTTATTGTGGACCCTTACCCAATAACTTAGTTATCTTAGTCCTACAAAACCAACCATACATGGCCACTATAGTCCACTTCGGTCATCACATAACGCGTCGACAATGACTCAAAAGGTGGCCGGCAACTCGACCGTGTGCCATCCTGTCTCCGTGTTTAAACTTCTTGTTATTCTCAAGCTAATTGCATTTTGAAGTGCAGATAACGGCTTGTGTGGATCGCCACTTATAAATAAAACAACAGGATTTAAGTTAGATGGGTTACTCTTAATGGCTAAGCGCTTCCATGCTTCGTAGGACATGGGAAACCGTCGAACCTGGCAATGCTTTAACTATGTCGGAGATTGTATGGCGGTTTCGAAAAATTGATCTGCACTTTCCTCCAAAAGTTTTGGAGCTTAGTGGAGTAATAGCCAGGCTTCCTCCAATAAGAGATAGTTCCGTGTCCGGTAGTGGGTCATAAAAAGGCTTGCGGCCGATGTACATACCATGGTGGTGCCATATTATTATATTATTATTATTACTTATGATGGCACTACCATTACATTGTGGTGTGGAGCTAGTGTGGAGGTTTTCTGAATTGGATGAATCAGATAGACTTAATGACGAATTCCAGATTTAATTGTAAGAAGTAGCTTATCCTTTTTGCTGATCTCCTTTTCTAGTACCTAAGCATTGCTTTCATATTCAACAAGTGTTAGTTCAACATCAAGCTTGAAACGCTTCACTGCTGCTATACAGCAGAACGACTGACACGATAAACATTTACCTTTAACCATGCAGAAAGTTGCGTTGCGATACTTGCGATTAACATTTGACCTCGGATGGTAATCGCTACAGAAACAGAAATAAACGCACAAGGTCAAGGTAGAGGTGGCTTTCTCAAACACTTCATCTTGCGCACGCGCATAAATTATTTTAAGTTTTGACGCACGTCGTAATGTATGGGGCTTTTTAGCAACACTTGCCTCATAGTGGCTTCATGAGGTAATGAATTTTCTCTTTGGTTTAAAGTAACGCACAGCTATTTCTGCCTAACAAAAGCAATGTTAGTACTACTGTGTTCCGTTTTGTAGGGTTATAAGTGTCACATACTTATCCGAGGCGTACCAACTTTGTCCACAGGGATAGCAACAATACCTAACCTCAAGGAGGAATCTAATCTCATTTGGGGTTGATTACAGATTTTCATGGACAGCAGTTGCCTCTGCCTAATAGATGGACTACGTACTCGTGTTCTAGTTGAATATTATAAAAAAATGCAGACAAGAAATTAATTTGCAGGAAGGTCCGCGGGCCGCAATAAGGATTTAGGAAGACCCCCGGACCGCGGTTATGAAGTATGAAGTATGAAACTCGATTCAAGTATAATGGAAGAAATGAGGAGATATACATTCAAAAACATAAAAAAAACACAGCAAATACCTTTAGAGAATTAAACGAATATTATTATTAAATCAAGACAATTGTATTACCAATTATTATTTATTTGTGTAAATTAGTAATTGTACTATATAATGATGATCCTGTAACTAGCAGATAATCGCTGGAAATTCAATTATTTTATGATAACAATCAACATCAATTACGTGTTCTCGGGCCGATAATTAAAACAAACGAGACAATGCTTGCATAAAATTCCATTTACAGATTCATCCATTATTTATCTTCGTTATTAATCAGTTAGGATTCTGTAGGAGTATTCATAAGACAGTCATCAACCTATTCAGATTCATCTACATCTACAGGAGAAAAAAAGGATTATCCTATAGTGTATTGACTTTTTTATAAGATAGGAATAGCAGACGACCATTCACTCCACCTGATGGTAAGTGGCTACTGCCGCCCATGGATATCTGTAATCAACCCCAGATTAGATTAGATTTCTACCTGAGGTCGGCCATAGATGCGCCGCTACCGCTGAGTACTGAGCTGAAATGCTTTCGAAAAGTATATCCCCCTTATCACACTCTTCAAATAAGAAGAAATCAGGGCTTAATAATGCTTTTATTAGGCAGTAATAGTTTTGGCAGTAGTTACAGGTAAGATTTTCCTTTACCATTGCATGCCTGAGATTCGAACCTTGGAGCTCGATTGAGAGTCTTAGTTTTAACTGCTATGCTGTCGCTGCATAATACTAATAGACTAATCGAATTACATTTACACGCAATACGCTTTATTATAATAACATGCTTTATCCTGCATTATTCGAGACGATTTTGTCCAATGTTTGCGTAATTTGTAATTAATTGAAATCTAAAAAAAACGTATATAATAATGTCTTGTTGTAGTACCTGCCCACAGACCTATATGTTAAAAACAAGTACAGGTCTGTGTACCTGCCTATATCTTTTGCATCTTTACCATCCACGAATAACTTAAAATCTGTAAATTAAACTAAATAGAACAGGAGTCCTGCCTGAACTTAGTAGATTACAGGATCTTCTACATTTGAAGACTAGATTAAGAAGCAGGATTTATATACGCTTACCCTTCTGGCTACAGATAACTAAAATATTGTTTGAAGATCAGCAATTCATAGCATTGAAGATTGAAGTATTGGAGAAGTAGTAGAACGAGTAGGGTCCGACGGGCGAGATACTATCTCCACACCTATTTCTAGCATGAAAAAGTGTAGGTTTCGGTAACAGAGCGTGGGTTGTAGCTGACTTAATATGAGGCGACAACTTAGTCCTATGTGACGTTGGTTACAGATGGGTCTCCATAGGTGGTAGTGATTGTCATGGACTGAACACTCTTTGCTACTTCAATCTTGTAAAAACCCGTGACTCTTATGATCATTTGGAGTAGTGCAGTTCCATTAATGTATACATATCAGTGTTGATAACAATATAGTTACTTATTTGAATCAGGATTGTATTTGTTAATGAATCATTGTTTTGGTCGGGTTTTCCTTATGCGTAAGTCGCCCACCTACATGCAAAAATCACATTCGGAATTAATAGGCAGTTTCTTTATAGGTACCTACATATTGATTTTACGATCGCAGGTTTAGTTTAGTAGTTATAATTTTGTAAAAATGTCATCCAATGTAGTTTTTTTCCGTAATATTAGTATTTACATAATATGCGTCATCCTACCCAAACGTCTCTTCTTAAACAATGAGTAATAAAATAGTGTCTAGTCATTATTTACTAATGTGCCAAATACATGGTTTCACGCAATATACAGGAAGCTCTTTGTGGTCAAAGGACGATCGTAGAATTATAGCCGCACTGAACATACCAAAAATATTTTGGCATTTTATTGAGACGTAGTGGCGGACTAAGCTTGTCGGCCAGGGGCAGAAAGTTAAATAAGGCCCTAGCCTAGAAGTTGATCTAATTGTACAATATTACTCTTTGTTTTAGGGCCCCAAATACCAGAAGCCCAGCGTGGGCCGCGCCTTAGTCCGCGAGTCATCATCAACCCATTATTGTCCCACTGCTGAGGACAGGTTTCCTCCATAGAGTATTATTATATACATGTTTCCTCTAAGAATGATTGTTGTGATTGGCAGACTTCACATACTTTTAAAAACTGTTTTTAAGATAACTTTTTTCTCAAGTAAGCAGGTATCCTCACGATGTTTTCCTTCATCGTTTATGCAAATGATAATTATTTTTCCGCCAGTGCTGAGATTAAATGTTTTATACATTCAAGTACGGTTACTATTTATAATAGGAAACATGCACATTTTTATTTTATTATTTTTAATCACTTATCACTTCGTTTTAAAATAGTAAAAAAATTTAACAAAAAAATACAACCGACTTCTATGTCACTACAAAGTAAAAAATAATTAAAATAAATGTATGTTTACTACATATTTCTGAAGTCGGCGCTCAATATATTTCGGTGGATGTAAACAGCGTGTCTAATATGTTTAATAAAAAAAATATTGAAATCGGTCCACTAACGGCTGAGTAATTCGTGTACATACATAGAAAAAAAAAAGATACCGGCCGAATTGATAACACCTCCTTTTTGAAGTCGGTTAAAAAATATAAACAATTTATTAGGTGTTTAAAATATATTTTTTTAAATTATTGAAAGTATCGATAAAATTTGATACGTTTGAACGCCGCCATTTTTCGCGTTCTTTGAATGACGTCGCAGAGCGTGTTTTGTGTTGATAACTACTCGTATATGCACATAAAGTTAGTATTGAAGGTTATCAGGTTTCATCGCTATTTACACCATGGGATGATCATGGGAAAGGCTAAAAAACCACTTTATAGATAGTTCCTAGAGCTATTGTGCACAAACACTACTATAAAAATATTACATAGTGTTTTTTCTGTTTCAAATGATGCGAAAATGCGAAAAAAGTAGTTTAAGATGGAAACAGCTCCAAAAAACTCCAAAATCGCATTAACATTTGCATTCACTGTAACAAACAATAATTTTAGGTAAATAATTTTACAATATTGCATTGATTATCTACTTCGTTAGGTACTTATCGACTTCTACATCAAACACTATCATTTGAAACACTCGAACGAAACGCATTAAAATCTATTATAATATTATTAAGATAGGTGAATGGTGAATGTTAACAACATTTAAGTTATGATCAGTTAAATATTTCTGAATTGACCTATGCATAAAATCCGTATATCATTTTTTCATAGATTAGTATTCTATGCCATTTTTGCATATTTTTCGACAAAATTAATTTCAATCATTGTTCTTGACTATTCCTAATAATACTAGATATATGGATTCCTAATATTAATATAGAAAAATTGCACTAGGTAATAAAAAAAACATGCACATGCACATGCATATAACTTATTAGATATTATTTATTTAATAAACCAATAATGGATGAAATTGTTTGTCTTTGCCTTTCAATAATTATTATGAACGTAAAAAATAACATTTATATTTAACGTCGAATTGACACTTGACTATTTTATCTTAGGGCTTTGAAATTACAAATGCAGATCCGTCCTAAGTTCCGTCAGAGTTGAATTTCAGCTGTATGACCACTTCAAAATACGATACTCAACGACATGGAAAATAAACATACAGAACATCTTTGATTTACTCATTTATTATACAAATTAAAGACCTTGAAATTTAAAGACTTTGAAATCCTACCTTGTTAAAAAAACAATGCAGGCAATATTATCCTAAATTGTAAAAAAAAAAATATTTATCCATCATTTACCGTTAAACCCCAAATTCGGAACTCTAAGCGCGTAGTCGTAGCAGTAATCAAAAGTAGTTTACTTGTAATATCGGATATATGGATACTCTAACTTGTCCGGTAATATCGGATTAAAATTGGATCCATCCATCCAGGATGGATCCGATTTTAATTCATTTAAGTTCATTCGATAACCGAGCTAAGTTATATTTGTATCTGCGAATACTTGTCTATTAGGACACATCCCTATTTGACATTTGACTTTGACATTCCATATCCAATCGGGATTTATTGGAAAAGTGAAAAATGTGAAAATACTTTTATTTTGAATTTGAAAAAGAAGACATTAAATGGAAATTCATTTTAAATTATCAAATTAGTTTTTATTAAGTGTTGCAAGTGACAGCAACGCATTATTTCGTGCTAAGTATTGTTACAGTGCGCAGTAAAAATGCAAAATAAATACACATATTTATTATCACTGTTGATTTTAAGTTTGCCAAATTCGGCGGACAGTCATAATTTTTGCAATTTTACGATGACTGTGCGTCAACATCTGTATAATAACGGATTCCATCGGTAAGTTAATTATACGAATTTATACTCGACAATACTCATACAATACAATACTCGGGATACATAGAAATATTCTTAGATTTTTGCGATGGGTACATAATGGCTACTATCGGACATTGAAATATGTTATTTAGATTTATCTTCCGGGTATTTATGTACTTGTGTTTACGCGCGTTCATGGCACACAGCACCAAGGAACTTAAGCCCACAGACTGTGATACGGTGTAATCAGAGTGGTTGGTATATGAAAACTGCAACTAATCATTTATTTTACACAAATGAAAAACAGCTACACAAATATCCCCCTGATTTTGCATACGAAATAAAATATGACAAAAAACGTGAATTATAATGCCATGTGAGTCTTGCTTTAGTTTGAAAGAAATCCATATTACTTTTTTCCAGAAACCTCACATACAAATTAGTCTTTGAAAACCACTCAGATGACAATTCGGGTACACAGTACTATTTATATGATGCCTGTGTCCTCGGTATACAACAAAGACTCCCTGCTGGACTGTTTGTTAACCCAGATGAGCTGAGCGATCTCCGAAGAGCTGAAAAGGTGTGTGTCATACATGAAGTTTCTTTTGCCGCTTCTTCTCCATAACAACACACCTTCCGAAACGCTGATAGTTTGTTGATGTTGAAAAAGAGATTTGAATTTGAATTAGAATTGGATTTTTTTAGTTAATGTTAGTTGCAAAAGGGCATGCAAATAACTTGTACATGAGAGGATGATCTTAGTTCACAGGGAACCCATAAGTGATCGGCTTTAGATAGAACTCCTTTCTATATAGGGTAACAATTTACTTCCACTCTCTACCTCTTGTTAGTGGTGATGGTAAATGGCTACTGACAGCCATGGATATCTGCAACCCCCAGATAAGATTAGATTCCTCTCTGTCATCTACCATAGGCATTGCTACCCCTAAAAGATAAATTGGATTACTTTGGATAAGTAAAATCATAAATTAAAAAAATGATAAGTTTTACTGTTCTACATTTTCCAGCTCACAGCATTCCCTAACAATGGAGTCAACATAGAAGTGCCAGCGGAGTACGCTCAACCCTTCAACGCATACATCTTCACGCAGGTGTCCTACAGCAAGGTGGAAACATGGCTTCCAGTGCATGCGAGGTACCATCGTGCTGTTAAGGGTGGTGGGTAAGTGTCACTAGATTTTTCAGATGCTTGAATATTATTTTAGCAAAATTACTCCAGAATACCATCAGTTAACAAAATTTGGTAAATTCATACCACAATATTAGTCAGTGAAGGGATTGTAGCCCATTTGAAAACTTGTTTAAACAATGTTCGCCACTAGCCATTTTCTCCCCTTTACCAATATGCCATGGAGCTAGGGAAAAATAATCGATTTTTGTAATAATTTAACACTCGTTCTCGCATCCCTACTTGGGGCAGTATGGTGGAGAAAACTAGAAACTTCTCTCAGTTAAAGTTAGACCTATATCTTTTACTGTTTGAACCACACTTGTATCTAAACGCACACCTTTTTATAACTCTCATTTTATCGGTATTTCAGCTTTGCTCACAATGAATTAGGAGCCCCGAGTGTGTTCATACGTTGTCCAGACCACAGGATGGAAGAATGTGACATGCCAATGAAAACCAAAACATATCTATGTGAAAAGGACCCTGATAGATGTCTCTGGAAAGAAATTATCCCCAAAATGGTTTGTATAATATAAATAACTAGTTTCTGCCCGCGACTTTGCCCGCCTTTAAAAGAAAATAATATGACATACTAATATACATAAAACTGAAAATTCGTATCCTCATTGGAATGACAGTGGCGCCATCTGGCGAAAATTTGTCGTACCAGCTCTGAAACCTTCGTGGGCTCGAAATGCATAGTTTACGATTCAATCCTTACTACTTTCGATTAAAATAATCGACTTTTTGGTCCAAAAGATCGATTCTCCGATTAATCGATCATAGATCACCATTCCTAGTTCCCGTGGGATTTCCGGTATAAAAACCATCCTATGTCCTTTCTCGGAGCAGACTAGACTTTGTACAAAATTCATTAAAATCGGTTCAGTGGCTTAGGCGTGAAGAAGAGACAAACAGACAGACAGACAGACAGAGTTACTATCAGATTCATAATATTAGTTAAATGTGCTTTATTAATTTATATGTCAAGTATTATATGTAATAAAATAATAATAAACATATGATACTAATTAAATTACAAATTAACTAATATTAAAAAATAAATTAAACTTATAAGATAAAGATATCGTCCAAAACTCCAACTTGTGGCATAGTGCCCAGAACGCTGGCAGCGTTGCCTCGCTGTATGGCGAGGCTAATTTTTTGGGCAAAATAGCTGCCAGCCCTCTGGTCACCCGAAGCGAGGATAAGCCGATGGGACAACTCTTTCATGAAAAGTTTCATGTCAGCCGACCACGGACCCAACGTCTCAATTGCAAGCGCCGCAAACTCATAATCTTGTATAATAGTAGCATATTTGCGGCGCTTGAGAAACTGAGCGCGGTCGGCTGCTGCCCCAACACTACTGCAGGTGTCATGTATGTAGGTTGGGGCTAGAGTGTCCACGCATGTAACATCCCACACCAGGGCGCGACCCAATTTCCACGGCACAAGAGTCGCACCATCAGGTCTCTTGCCGTCGTCTCTGCACAAACCACTCGGTTCTAATGAGGCTGGAACAGAGACGGTGACAAGAGCTCTGCGGATTAAGTCGTTTAATGTGCCATGTCTATATAAACGGCCAGCGCTCCTGGAGCAGGACAGACCATGTCGGCCTTTCTTATCCACGCTTCGGCCACATGGGCAATGATGAGGTTCGCAAATCTTGGCACCAAGCCGGAGACCCACTGAAATTCTCAGTGTCGAATCATCCAGAATGGTGCCAAGATTTCGGGAGGGAAGTGCGTGCAACCAGTGGCCTGAGTCTTCTCCGGAAACAGCCAAAAGTCTTGCTCGCTCCGTATCGTCTGCACAATGTTCAAGGAGACAGGCAAACGTGGATGAAATTAATAGTTAAATTAAATTAAATTAAGTAGAAAAAAAAGTAAAGTAGTAATAAAGTAAACTTAAAATAAAGTTAAATAAAGTATCTTAAAGTTATATCGGGTGAATTTATCAAGTGGGCTTTCCGCGGACGAGTGCTATTAGCGTACCCGTGGTCCCGACAAAGAGCGTTCAGAGGAACACCGTGGGGTTTTAGCCGGTAAGAGTCCGGCATATTCTCTCCACTGCCCCCGCAGCTGAGAGGAACCCATGAAGGGTTTCCCCACGAAAAAAAAAAAAAAGGGTCATGTCTGAAACTATAAGGAAAAATGAAAAATGTCAAGAGAAATATAAAAAAATACTCTAGCTGGGATTTGAACGAGTTCATTTTGTTTCTGATTTGAAGTGTGTGGTAAGGGACACATACTTTTTGGAGGTGTTCCAAATTAGTCTCCATGTCTAGCAAAAGCATTTGTAATTGATGTCAGGTAGATCAATAGTTAGGTTAACCTTATTATCTTATCACGGATTGATTACACATTTCCATGGGTGGCAGTAGTAACTTACCCTCACGTGGACCGCATGCAAGTTTCCTACTTCGTTATAAAAACAAAGCATTGTTCATTGTTCTCAGAATTGTTCCTTTGCATTTTTCAGCTAAACAAACCGCTGGATTGGCCCGTGCCTGTGGGAAACCTCGAACACTACTACATAACAGCTGGGCTGACTTTAGTGGCAGTGTTGATTGCATCCATGTGGCTAATCAAAGCCATCCATGAACACAAAGTAGCCTACCGACAGAGGTGGAGGTTCTAAATCATATCACGATACAGTGAATGGCGTACATACTACATTACTTATATTTGTGTGTGTCGATATTGTGACGAAGTAATTATTCATGTCGAGTTTACTTTTAATGATAATTTCAGCTCAAGTTTTCGTGTCTAAACATTTGTCAGTCCACTAGCGCCACCTGTTTAAAGTTTTATTTTGAAAACAACACATTTATTGGTGAAATACAGTACAGTGTTACAATAATTTTCTTAAGAATATTTTTAGACTTAACAACTAGTGTATCAAAGTTAATTAGAAAATACTCATTTAAATTATAATTTTTGGTTCTATTTTTTAACAAATTATTTACACATTATAACTTTTTTAAATCCATATTACTCAATATTATCTTATATATAAAATTCTCATGTCATAAATGTTACAATGTTAGTTACCGTACTCCTCCGAAACGGCTTTACCGATTTTCACCAAATTTTATATGCATATTCAGTAGGTCTGAGAATCGGCTACTGTCTATTTTACATACCCCTAAGTGATAAGGATTGTTCACCCTTAATATTTTTTTATTTATATGGCAACACAACATTTGCCGGGTCAGCTAGTATTCTATAAGTTCGTAATATATTAAAGTCTATATCGACACAAAACATTTAAAAGTGAACTCGATCATAACTGTCTTCATGACGAGTACTGTATTTTTGTGTTGTTTTGTAGTATGTGTGCTATCTCCCTACATGTAAACGGCTTCCGATATTTATAAATTAAAATAATACCGCATTACAAAACCAAAGAAAAATAGTGATAAGTCACAAAAATAATTAAAAAATTTATTGAATTCATATTCAAATATATTAGTAGTTGTTTTATTAAAGTAAATAATAAAATATCATTCCATAGTGAGTAGTTAAATGGTTGTTTTAAATATAAGTGTACTCTCTGTAGTAAGTCTTACAGTGATTATTTGTTGTATTATGTTGTATGAGTTGTAGTAGATATTAATTGTCAGTAGCTTGTATTGTGAAGAAAAATATTAAGAGGATATTTTTTTTGTAAAATTCGTAAAGGCGTGTGAAGTCTACCAAACCGCACTTAGTCAATGAGATAGACTTATTGTTGGACCTATGATGTAAAATGTGAGGTCACTTGAATAGTATTGATCTAATGTGACCAGAGATAGATTATGGGCTAAGCCAGTGGTCGACAACCTACACATTTTAGTCCAAGCGGCCCACTGTTCACTTATTTAGCCGCTGTGTGGTCCTTCTGGGCAAAAAGGTTGCGAAGGGACCGCACTATTTCGAAGGGAGACCCATGCCCAGCAGTGGGAAAGGTGTATGAACTGTATAAAGCGGACCACACTTTGGACTGATGGGGTACATTCAAAGTACTGATATTAAATAAGGGGAATGTTGAAAAAATAAACTAAAATGCTAAGGAATTGTATGTGAGATTGTATGGGACTTGTATGATATTATGGGCTTGTATAATTTTTAATTCTTAAATCAAATCAAATCAAATTAATTAGGTTAGTTAAAAGTATATATATTCTTTATAAAGTTATATTTAAATGTTTTATCTCATATATCTATTGAATTACTTTCGAAGCGTGTTATGTAACAACTTGTGATCGCTACTTATAGTGTGGTTTAACACTTGCCACCGATTCGAAATAGTACCACCGAACTTTGCATTTAGAAAATGTCTATAAGAATTTTGTTATTGTATATGGGTACTTATATGAATGTTCTTAATTTATTCTTATGATGATGATGATGTTACTTACGTGCATTATTAATCTATAAATAGAAATGAATTATATAAAGCTTGAAGTAGCTAATTATATATATTTGCCACTACTAAAAGTATTTTTACCACGCTTTTATTACCTTGGGTTGTATGTATGTATGTAACTATGTAACGGAATCTTTGAACTCGATTTTTACCCACTTTGAACGGTCCGATTAATTTAAAATTTTAAACAATTATCAGGAACCGATGACAATAGGTGCGAGCCGTGTCTGTCAAAATATTGTGTACAAAAATATGGTTTAATTTAACACGACACGATCAATGTCTTGTAGATATGTCAACACATTCAATATCTTGCTGAGAAATAGGGTGTAAAAAATATGGATTCACAAATGAAGTGTTACTTTCATTTTACGACGAAGAATAGTCCGTTAATGCGTATATTTGTAAAAAAAAACACTTAAACTCTTTCTAAAAGTGCGTTTTTAAGAGCACAACCGATAGTACTTAGCAAACCAAAACTAAATAAAGAATCGATGCTTTTCCAAAACGCATAGGATGCTGAAAGTACGTCTGCTAAAGCTGTAAATGAGTGGATATCTCCGTTTATCAATTCTACCTCAATAGTGTTTAAGTTTAGAAATTGATTTTCCAACTCATGACAAATTATAGCATGAAACGCTTTTACATTTCCGTTCCGTTTCCACCGACTAAGGATTTCCGCAAGTAAATTCCTACATTCATTATAAACATAATAAAGATAGTTTCTGAATTCAATAAGTTTATGTGCACGTTTAAATATAAGAACGACTTATCCTTCCTAGTCGATAATAAAATGAGAAGATCGATTTTTCTTCTATACTAATTGAAATGTTTTTGAATAACGTAAACCTGCACCGTACACATAACTGTGAGCTATCTACATGGACCCTGTATGTAGATGATAAGAACAGGGATACTGAGTAGTATTATTCTGCGTTGTTTCACGTTTCTCTAATTCGGCAATGAAAGGTACTTCTGAAGCTTAAATATGACTAATTGACTATATTTCCTAATATTTTAATTTTACCAGTCACAATTAAGTAACTACTTAAAACCTTATGACATTTACTTTTTAAACTAATCGCATTTAACTATTTTTAGATATAATATATTAATAATGTCTATTGTAGGATTTTTTTAAATATTTTTATTGCTTATATTATTGTTCTGGATATAATTAATAAATATAGTCTGTGCACTCTCTGTGTATATTTAAAGAATAAAGGATTATTGTTCCAAATATGTTTTATTTGCTCTTGTCTCAACGTTCTCACAGCTATATAGCAAAATTAAAATTAAAATGCCTATATAATTTATTTTTATTGCGTTTGTTTTTTTTTATTGTTTAACTTAACGATTAAGCAGATGTTCTACTTGATGGAAAGTAGTCAACGTCGCCTATGGACATTTGCAACTCTAGAGGAGTCGCCAATGCCTCGCCGGCTTTGAGCTATTTTTGCACCTTTTTTGAAGAGCCCCACGAGTCCAGCTGATGTGGATGGAACTTCATCCTTCGGCGAATGGTGCGATGGAGGAATGGTGACTTAGGCATCAGGAAGAATCGTTATGAACCGTATTATAAAGATGCAATGAAATTAGGAAAAATATAATCAAGTGATAGAAAAAAGTCAAGATTAGTATTTGTAAGAGTATTTAGATTATTCTGAATTTTATCCTCATTATTTAAGAAAGGAGAACAATCTAAAATACTTGTTATTTACTATTAAAACCACGACATCTATTGCAAGCATCGTAATATCCCAAGTACTGACACCTCCATCTGCAGGCAATTCTGGAAATTATAGTTCGGAGTCGCCATCTTTTGGATGTTTGTAGAAGTTATGTTGCATAGTATTTGTGCAATCTACTCTACTAATACGAATGTTTTATTCAATTCCAATTGATTCTTTATTTTATGAATTAAAGTCTTATTTAATTTATTTTCTGTCGAAGCTTAGAAGAAAAAAAATAGAACCCGAACATAAAACATGGAGTAACTCAGTTGATTCAGCTTTGCCTTCGATGTACATAAAATTAAAGTCAAATTGGCTATACAATAGCTTCATAAAATTCCCTTCCTTGGATATTATAATTTTAAAACTCTGAATGAAATACCTCAGATGAGGATATTGTTTATTATCGTAAAACGTTTGCCGACCACAAAACGCAACCGAGGCCCGTCTCCCCTACTCCTCGTACGGTATAGAAACCGATTACGCTTTAACTTGCGGTTACGATACCGGGATGCCTACTATCATACTATGCGAGACGTACCTAAGCGCTTATAAACGTCTGTGGCGCTTCGCAGTTTCACCGAGAGCAACGCGATATCAACGACCTAGAATGACCTTTGCAATGTTTATGTCGTGCATCGTACCATTCGTGCGAATCGCTTTCCGTTTAGGTAATAGGGTTAAATCGTTCAAGCGACGAAGTCGGCTGCGTGGGCGAAGGAGTAATTTAGGCGAGTGCAGCGTAAATCGTCGGAAGCGGAGAGACCGGCTCGCGAGTCCGGCCGGGGGCGGGCGAGCCCGGCGCCACAGCGCACAGATATGGATTTAAGATTAACGAGGGCACGTAGAGCGGGCGCGGGGCCCGCGGGCGGCGGGGGCGCGGGCTCCGGCCGCGCGGCGTGTTTACGTGCGGGTGCAGGGCGTGCAGGCGGCGCGGATCGATGCTGGGCGGGGCGCGGCGGCGCGGGGCGGGGCGAGCCGCCGGCCGCCAGTCCGCCTCGGGGCCGCGTCCGCGCGGTCGTCGCCTGAGAGTCGTCTTGCGGCGGCCGGAGTGTCTCCGCGAGCGCCCGGCGGCGGCGGCGAGCCTCGCGCCGCCCGCCTCGATGCCGCGCGCAGCCGCAGCGCGCCCTGTTCCCGCGTCCCCCGAACCCGCTCGCAGCGCCGCGCGCGCAGCCAGGCCCCGCGCCTCGCGACCGCCCCGCCAGCGGCGACCCCGCGCCTGCGCCCCGTCTTCCTCTGGGCGCGCCAACTCGACGGCACCGTGCAGGAGGTGATCTGTGAGGAGTACGACCCGCGCAACCGCATCCGCATCGCTCGCACGGCGACCGGCTGGCGCGTTATCCCGTGCACCGAAATCTACGACTCGATCCGCGTTTCGCCGCCCGCCCCGCGCGAGCGCCGCCACCGTCGGCGCCGGCGTCGCCGCTGCGGCCGCCCCCGACGCGCGCGCTCCCCGTCCGCCCCGCTGCCGGCCCCCGCGGCCTGGCTACAGCCCGACCTGGAGTCGCACATCCCCTCGCACACCATTGCGGTGCCGAGGGCGCCGCCCGAGCCCACGCCGCTGGACAACCTGCTAGCCGTGGCGGAGCTCGAATTCAATCAGCAGCGCGACGAGCGGCTCCTCGAGCTCGAGGGCTCCGCCCCCTACTCCTTCCTTCCCTCTGAGGAAGTGGCTCGCGAAGTCATGTCCTTCGAGCTCGGGGAGCCGAAACCTCCGGACGAAATGTTTTTCGAGAGCAAAACGGCTCAAGATCGAGGAGGAGTCGAGGACTTTCCTAACGATATGGTAGCACACAAGGACCTGTTTGAAACTATCAGCGAAGCACATTACCTTCCTGAACTCGGTGGGCCACACGACGAGGCGCTGTTGGAGTCGCTAGTCGAAAAAGGTTGTGAAGACAACCAGATTCTTGGTCAAACTTTGGATAAGTTAGCAAACCTGGTTCACGGATCTGGAGAGTATCAAGAAGTGGAAGAAGACATATTGCTAAGTGGCGCCCCTGTAGCCGATATTATAGATCGGTTAGAATCTCTTGAATCGCCGGGCCGTAGTAGTATTACCGCTGCTCAAGGATTACTACATCTACATCATATAGGAGATCACCTCCCCCCTCCTGAGCATCGCGAGGTTGACCAAAGCTACATTCCGGGTGAAGTATACGTCCCTGACCAGCATGCGGATTGTGCTATGGATACCCTTGCAGCTGCCTCTGAGTTGCAGGAAGCAAACCAAGTTAACCATATAGACTATGATCAAAATGCAGATAAGAGGCTAGAAAATAACGTCGAAGCAACCGACGTTATGTATACTGAACCAGTACCTGAAGCTCACGAGACTTTTAATGATAAAACATTCGAGGAGTCGCAGCCACAATCATTACCAGATCAAAGCGAAATGACGATGCCTAGTGATACTAACAATGGTAACGTTTGTGAAGATATATGTCCCACACAACGACTGGAAACGGGCAGTGATGATGCACATTCGGAGATATCTGAACAAAATAATATGGAAAACAATGCGGCAAATGTAGAGTCGAATGATTTTACGGAATCATTAGGCGAGTCTACTCGTAATGAGGAGACGACGCCGACAGATTTAAGCGTTAAACACGTTGAACATGTCTCAACGCCACTTACAGTCACTACGGATATTGACACGTCAAACACTAATATAGAAGATAACTTATCCGATAAAAGTGACGAGCAGCCAAGGGACTTGAGCGTACATCGTAGATTGCCCACACCGCACGCATCGCCGAGAAGGATGGACCTACCGCGAGCGCCGTCGAGAGAATCGGATGCAATGCAATCACCACAGCCAAGTGGGATCCCAGCCGTACCCTCTTCACCAGAAATATTCACTATGCCACCTACCAAAAGTAAGCACACCTTGTTCCTAGAATCACTTTTATCTTCTCCGTCTCCTAAAATGTATACGTCAGAGGTAACGATAACTAAGCAACAATGTGAACCATTAAACTTAGGCAAACATAGAAAATCAGCCAGCCCTACAATTACTAGCTGCTCTGATGAAATGAGAAAGTTAAATAAAGAATTCGGAGAGCCTCAGGAAAAAAGACAAAAAAGGCATTCCACCGAAGACTTAGCTAAAATTAGCAAAGTATACAATATGAAGTGCAGCGATGATCAGGTATCAGAAACGGTTAAGTGTAAAAAAGCTAGCACCCCCACTCCTGTACACAAATCCAGTGATGAAACTAGTCCATTGAAACAATTGCAAGTTTTAAAGACGAGCCCCGACTTTAACATTCCAGATCCATTGTTAGTTCCTAAAGAAAGACTAAATCATATTCTTGCCGCCCCGGGTCGCGAGATACCGGCACTGTTAATACAAAGGCCTGAATTAAGATTGCCTGAAGCTTTCGCATTCCCGGCCATACTACAAGATCCAGATATTTTGGTCGTATCATTAACCCAACTTGAAAACATACTAGAAAACGACCTACAAACGAAAAAACTGAAGAGGGAGTCTAAAGAGTTTAAAAGTGAGACTAAAGATTTTAAGGAGAAAAAGGAGCCAACTTCTACGACTCCCAAATCCCCTAAATCCACATCGAGTGGAGAGAAATCCTCGACGCCTCAGCCACAGCCAGATCAAACGACTCCAACGCCCCAACCGAGAAATACGCCAAATACACCTAATACAGAAAACCTGGCAGGTGACATAGATGCGGCGACGTCCGCGGCATTCAATCACATGATGTGGTTACCGTACTTAAGTCAACTAGAAGCTTTAAATGCTTGTTCACAAAACATGGATTTCATGAAAGCCTTAAATTCTTCTGGTTACAACGGGCCCAATTATTCTGATTTATCTCAAGCGTTCAATCCAGCTGCGCGGTTTATGGGGCCGGGTGGTTTTCCAATGATGCCGCCAATGGATTATGAGAATCGATTGCAATTTGCCATGTGGCAAGAGGCCATGGCGCGAGCGAATGCCTCATCTTCCGGACGGCCAAAATCTGGATCGATGGAAGCGCCAATGAAGGACATGTCCAAATCTTCACAATCGGACGTCCAAAATCCTTACGTACATTCCACTAAAAATCACCAGAGCAAAACGCAAGCGGCTCGGACGAGTCCGATCGCGCACAATTACAACAACCAACGGTCCATGGGGCACAATCCGTTCCTGCAGGGCATGTATCCGGGCATGAATCCTAATCTACGACCGAACATGCCTCTGCCCGGGTTGCAAATACCATATTTCAATCCGCAAATGATGGGCAGTCAGCGGTCGCCGCGGACGGGGCAGCAGAAGAGTCCGACGTCGCCGTTTTACCCGAATAACAATTATCTGCAAGCTTACAAGCAATCTGAGCAGGGACATCCGAGGAGTGGGAGCGCCGGGTCTCAGGATTCGCCGCGGCCGCGGATAAGTGTGAAATCGCTGCAGAATCTAATGGATCCTGCAGCGGCTGGTGCGTCGGGTGTGCCTTCGCGGAGGGCCTCCACGTCGGCGTCCTCGATGGGGCGGCGGCGCGAGGAGACGGAAGTGGGCAGCACTACGCCGCTGGGTGAGCCGCCACCGCACATGCCGCCACATCCGCACGACCCAGCCTCATTCCACTTGTGGCATCCCTTATTTGGCAAGTAAGTGGCTGTTTTCATAATATATGCTTTTATATATCTTACTATAATTATGTATACTAAAATGTAAGGTAACCATTTATCGTGTAACAGATATCTACGACTGACTTTTCTATATTTAATTTAGCGGACGATAAATCTCATAATTCCATAAATTAGGTAATGAGATTAGTTTAAGTTGACATAAACTTAATACTTAAATACGGAATGACTTACTATTTTTATAATTTCTATAGATAATACAGAAACCAATGGTCAATTTAACATCGAATATTACGTCTTCAAAACTTATAAAATAAAATAATGCGTTATTTGGTTGCTTAATAAAGCAGTTTTTCGTAGGCATTTCAGCTTATCTCGATTTCGTTAATATTAAAAGCCTTGACACCGTGTAACGTAAATCACGTGCAATTAATCTTGGATTATGTTTCAAACACGTGTTCGTAACTTTAGTCAAATTATTTTGTACAAAAAATAATGCTATTAAGCAAGAATATTAATCATTTGATAATTGTTAATTACTTAACGCGGATCCTTTTTATATGCCTTTGAACTAGCAAACGACCCCAACTCGCGATGTAAAATGGCCATTGCGCGTTTAGACAAAAATAATCTTCCCCAAATTCGATTAGAGTTAGCCAATGTTGCCTGAAGAACCCGAAACCTAAAGGCTAGGTTGCGACGTCTTTGATAAGTATGCCGGTTGTAAGGTGGAAATAGAAGTGGCAGTGTTCTCGCCGCAATCGAAATACGAAGGGTTCTACCAGAAATCTGTGGTGTAACTGCGTGTACCGATTCTTAGTTCACACAAGGCATCTAGATTTGTTTTAGGATAAAAAGAAGTTTATGACATTCTCACTTCTGTATCTTTATGCAACAGTCTCGCAAAAGCAATAATGGTACAGACGTAGGCTATAGGAAAACAAGAAGTAGGTGACATAGGAAAAGAAAACAATTCTGAGGGATCTATCTGAAATTGCAAATCGACTTTAATTATATGAATTTGTTTGCATATTGTCTATCTGTTTACCATATTAGAAAATAAATTACTCTTTGTTTAATTATTTAATCTCTTAAATGATGTAAGCATCGAATCGCATAACTAAACTACATGTCAGTTATAAATTATATTAGCTCTTTTAAAGAATGAAAAATGGATATTATTCTTAATTATTAAAACTTGTTTCATTATACTTTTGCGCGTAACGGATAATGGCGTTATCTCTATCATTTCATGTATAATATTATCTACATAAACTTACCATTTAATGTCATCTATCGAACTAAAATATTTATCTATAACTAAAACTATTATATTCATTTGCAAAATGCTATAACATACCTACGAGTAGTTCTTTGTAACGATTAAGTGTGATTATATTTATGTTCATATACGAGCATTTAAACTTTTAAGAGCATAATTAAAATTATATTTCATATAATTATTTAAAGTTCTGCATTGAAGGAAAAAGAAATTGTTTGTCATAAATACGGAAAGAAGAGATGTTATCTTAATATATGATAAGGCTTTATTTCTATTCATCTCTTTTTACTTTAATGACTGTAGTTTAGTTGTGTTTTCCTCAAATCCCTCAAAAAGTCACAAGGGGAGGTTATATCAGTCAAAAATAATAAGAAATTGCGTTCAATAAAGTTCCAAATCCGATACATAGGGTTTTTTCTAACTACTGTCTTATACGAGAAGACTATCTTAATCGTCGTGAGTGACAACACATCTGTAATTGACAGATGAAACCTCTGTTATACATGGCTTTGGTTACAAATATCCATTGCCATAAGTAATAAGTTTACTGGACTGGGTTCTACCCAATCATATATAGGTAGTCATCATCAATATCTAACTTACTACTTCAATCTTGTAAAAAATCTGACAACTTATACTCGTAAGTACCCCTGCAAATGTCTACAAAATAAATACATTTCTTATTAAGTATTTATAATAAAAAAAATAAAGTTACAAATAAATAAATCTTTGCCTTATATCCAAATAGCTATTTAAATCAGTCGTTTTCAAAACTTGTACGTTAAACAATAAGTATAAAATAAGAAGCCCAATGTATCAGCATCACGCGATCGTATATTTTAAATTCTATTAACTAAATTATTCTAGTCGTTCTACATGCAAGGAATTACATTAGAAAGTAATTATTACAACATTAGAATATTTTGCTTTTGTCTATTTAAGCGGGACGTAAGATCATTAGATGTAAAAAATAAGTGTTTGTAGGTGCCCTAGCAATGAGCATGTTTTTCAACGTTAAGGTTTACGTAAAGTTCACAGTTTATAGAATAGTTCATTTTGAAGATACCACCGTCGCATCTATTTTTGAATTAGAACAGCAGTCTTAACTTTCGTATTTTCGTTTGAAGGGTGTAAGGGAGAGACATTTTTACCAGGCATTTCAACTAAGTCCTAATAGATAAACCATACGCGTGTTGCTATTTCTGAGGACTAGATTGGAACACCCCCATATATCTCCCATACCTTCCGAACCAGAGCACAGTAACTAACACTGCTATTACCAGGCAGAAATAGGTTTCGGGTCTACTTTCAACGCCTTCGAACTCGAACCAGTAAGAATTCTACTGCATTCAAGGTTGAAGTCACAATGGAGAGGGTTGAAAGTTAAAATTTCTTTTTAGTTTAATAATGGACACATTTGGATTCTAATGAAGTAGGTATCAATCTCAGTTCGGTTAGGCTGTACTGACGAAGGTACGTGGTCCGCTATTTTCGCCGTATCGATTATATCCAAACTCAGCTTAACCCGGCGTAGCCTTAAATAGACGACATCACTAAAATACTGCTCAATTCCTTTGCCCTATTTACTATTTTTGATCGGTGTCTTTTCTAACTTGTCAATAGTACGTATCTTTTTCAGTTAAGAGTTTCTTCCTCAAACCATTACTGTTCTGCTGCTGGGCACAGGTTTCTTCTCAGAGTGACAGGGGGTTTTGCCATTGCGTTGGACAAGTGTAAATTGGTAGACTACACACACCCTTGAGAACTTTTTTAAAACTCTCAGGCGTGATACGACGTTCTTCACCGTGTACGCAAGTGATAATTAATTGATTGAGTGATTGTATCTCGGACCCCGTGAATAATTCGCTTATTTTCTGACCTAAAATTCCAAGACGACGTAATATGCTAGAATTGTAGAAGACCTTACTACTTGTATTAGCAATGATGTAAATGTTAATTTTGTCCTTATTAGCAACGTATGAGTAGCCGATCTCACGTAACTCCAATTCAATCCCCTTAGTTCTTGACTACAGCCCAATGTTCTTTTCTATTCTCCTGTTTTTGACTTCCACTAATACGTCTAAAATGCGTCTAGTGACGCACACAAATAAAATGTCACATTAATGATGGTGAATTGGTGTATAACTATAGGTTTCTTATCTGAAGCCATATAAAGACAATAGACCATTATGTTCACTTGTAAACAGGATAACTAAGCATTGCCTATATCATGGTACTTTCGATATTTAATATCTACCAATAATTAGTAAACTATTTGGTTTCCATTTGAAACCATGTAGAGACAATATAGAGCCATATGGAGATTACAGAGCCATATAATTATAGCCAATGAATTACAATTGTAATAAGGACATTACTAATGATACCACAATTAATTAGTAAAATTAATTATTCCGTTAAATTACTTAAATTTCGAGGCAATTTCTAAGATGAACTTTGTTTTGCATCCTCTAATGACGTCATTGGTGAGCAAAGACAAAGATGACACCAATAAATGGTCTTGTTAGAAAAAAAATCCATAGTCGTTTTTGTTTCTAATTGGACATAAAAATAAAGATTAAAAACAGCCCACGTTTTTAGTCATATAATTATTATATCAAGTTTAAGCAACATTTATTTTGCCAAAAACGTTTACAAGAAACTCCATAACTGTATATATCAACTATTTTAAACTAACATTTGTCGATATATTTATGTACATCATCGACACTAGCTGTACAAATATGTAATTTATAAACCTGTCCTGTTATGTTTAAACAAAGTTTAGTAAGAAACCATACAATCAATATTTATATTATAAATAAGTCGGAAGATATGTATGTAAGTACTTTTAATGAAAAAAAAATATACGTAAACATGAAATTTTACGAATGCAGCCTAGTGGATGAAACTCGGCCTCGCGATCGATGGGTTCGACGTTAAGTCCCAGGCACCCTTAAATTTTCAGTTATGTGCGTATAAAAACTAATTATCACTTGCTTTAACAGCGAAAGAAAACTTCTTGATGAAACCTGCGTATCTGAGAAGTCTTTGAATAATTTCCCAAAGGTTTGAGAAGTCTACTAATACCATTAGTGTGTCTCGAGATCCCCCTTAGCATAGATGAGAAAACCAATTCTTTAAACAGGAGGAACTTTTTGATGACGAATTTCGATTACACTCTACGCCACTTCTGGACCCTCCTCTTTGCCAAATCTATAACCCCGTCATCAGACATAACTGACCCTATTGTCCATGATTATTTAGATTCAGTGACAATTCTGAGCGACAGTGACTACATAACATTAAGTATCTTGTTTTTAAATTTGCTGTTATAACACAAAAACACATGTTTTTGAATAATCTGACATTATTAGTTTTGACAGAGTAGATAAACAGGGCGTTCGGTTGACCCGAAAATGTCTTTCAGTATCGCATTGAAACATAAGACTTCACATAAAATATCTAATTTAGCGTTGGATGTCGTCTTGTTCCACTTTTCGGAAAAACAGACGAGAAATAATATTTTAGACGCCGGAATACTTTGCAATCTTTGTCTTAGTAGGAGTCTTTGAATACGGTGGCCTCTTATTAATTACGCTACTTAGCTATTTTTATCTGTATTTATGTTTTATTATTTTTTTAAGGCAATACAAATAGTCCTTACTGTGTTTCTGATCATAGATTTCACACATATTTGAAACTTACCATCATTATGGTGACCGTTTTAGATGTCGGTGATCTAAAAAAAACACCCTCATCATTTTTCCTGATCACGCCATGAAATTGCAAATTTCAACCATTTTCATAATTCATAAAATGATACCGATTCCTATTTTACTTTCATTCTTTATGCTATAACTGCAATCCGAAGACAAGTAACTTAGCTAACCCACTTAGAATGGGACTAGGAAATCGATCGGAAAACGTTTACAATTTTAAATATAACCTGACATTTATAATTTATTGTTCTGTCGTAGTAAACCGGGTAATACGGTCAACCGTTAATATTTAAACTTAAATTGCAAGTTCCAGCTAATTCTACGCTATTGATCTACCAACTAAATGACATATCTGAATGTAGGTCGCTGAGAAACTGAATATATAAGCGAGCTGCATAAAAAATTAACATTGCCGAGAAAGGAAAACGAATTTCCAAAAGAAGAAATTGTATGAATTATAACGAATGCAGAGAATGTAAAGTTAAAGGTTCCTACACACTAGCATTTAAGTATAATAGCTTCAACGTGGGCGTTCGATAGACGTATGCGCAGCGCAAACGATGCGACAACGCTTCGTATACGCGACGGTACCACAACCTCATGCTCATATACCTATATATTTTTTATAATATACTCCTATAGCAGACGAGCATGCAGTCCTGATAGGGAGTGGCTACTGCCCATGGACATCTGTAATCAAACCCAGATAGGATTAGGTATTCCTACCTGAGGTCACAGATGCGCCGCTACCCCTGAGGACTAAGCTAGAACGCCTCGCAAAAGAATGTCTCCCTTACTCTTCGATCACAAATAAGAACTAGATACACAATCCCATACAAAAATGAACTTGAAAAGTGGCCTCAAACGTGTTTATAAAATTCTAAGCGACAGAATCTAAAATTAATGCAAAATCAACCTTATCACTATTATTTAAAGTTGTTAAAAACTGCTTACCAAAAGCAATAAATTTTTACGACATAAGCTAGCTGTCATAAGCTATCACTTTGACAGGTTTGTGCACCCAAATGTCTATTTGGGTGCTCTTTTCGTCGCCCCGTTTTTTTGTCGCTGATTGTGTATCTAGTTCTTATTAGTGATCGAAGCCCTTACTACACCCTTCAAACTGAAAGACAGCAGCGCTTAACACTGCTGTTATGAGGCAGAAATAGGTGTGGCGGTGGTGCTGTTGGAGTCGAACCACCTTCAAAGTTTTTATTAGGGATGATTTCTTTTTCATTCCTATGAACCAGTAGTAGTATTTTGTTGATGATAATATCTAATCGATAAGAGAACAACGCGAGTTACGCGCTGCGTTGTAGTGACAGCGTTTCGTATACGTTTATAAAACTCGTACGCCGTAAAACGCTAATGTGTAGGAGTCCTAAGGAAGAAACGCCGGTCTAGTTACCTACGTTCAAATGCGCTGCATTTTTCTTTTGCGTTTGAATAAAAACTTTGATAAATTGGTTTCTGCTATGAAAACTTGTTTTATTTCAAATTTTGTATGCGCATTTTTTATCAGGTAAAACTATTTTTATTCATTTAAAAGGAACTTTTTGTTTATGTTATTTCGTCAAACACTAATGTAAAATTGAAGTTGTGGCTTTAGTTACAGTTTACTTAGTGCTTTTTATTTTTGTAAACATCCTGAGATAAGAAAATTTATATTGATTTTCACGGGGTTACGTCAATATTTACGTTTAAACTTTTCCTGCATCGTTCGCGAAATCACTTTTCAACCTTTCTGGAGAGACCTGGAGACACCAGCGCAATACCCATTTATTTATTTATCTCTACCTAATAACATTAGTTTGACCGCTGCTGTGTTCAGCTTTGAAGGGTAAGAGAGATATACATCCTCAGGCGTAGCAACGCGCCTGTGACCACCACAGGTAGGTGTCTTATCTTAGCTGTGGTTGATTACCAATGTGCCTATATTAGTGACAGGAGCCATTGTGTCAGGTGGCCCTGATGGCCCACTACACACCTTGCTACTTCAATATTATAAAAAAAATATTCACGATTTCTTAAACTCATGTGCACAAAGCCGTTATCGATAAACGCTTTCTTTAATAATTTATACGTAGACTTCAGCAAATTGTGTATACTGGCGTGGGAATCTGTCATGTTGAGTTTATTTTCATGTGAACGTAATAAATACCTTGGATTGATGGGTAATCGATATCCGTGAAGCGACCCATCATTCCTGACGTTTCAATCATATTCAATAAATAATACATGTATTACTCAATAGATTATACGCACAGTAGGGTTAAATACACGCTTATTTTTTATATAATAAGTTAAACATTCATCTTAATCTCATTTTAAGTTGTGAACGTCAAAACATTTTTGGATATAGATATTACGGAGCTTTGCCACTAAGTATAGTTATCTATTCATTTGAATTTTACATTTTACAAAATAGCATAGTCCAATTATTTAATAAAAATGTGATTATTCGACTAATGCTGAAGTACGCACAAATGGACATTAAAATATACGTTCAGTTTTACTATAAACACAAGTAGAGAATTGAGACGATTTAGGTAACAACATTTTCTATATTGAGAAATTCGATTTGTCAGCTCAAAAAAGCATCCACCATGTGCCATAGAATTAGTTCGTCATACTTCATAAAACGATAACATTTTATAAGGAAAGTTATTCACTTTATTACTAACCCCGTTTTGGTTTTTTACCGTAATAGTCCATAAACGGCCACGGTAGCAAAAGGGTTATTACGAGGATATAAACGTCAAACTGTCAATTTTTGGTAAATAAGTAATGAACTATGGAAGTTAACCGTCAAACGCTAACCTACATGCACGGGTCGCTTTGTACCTAATAACACAAATTATGCTGTCGCAAAGACAATACTTTGTAGACAATTTGAATGGTTTAAATATTTTATTGGAAGGGTTATTTTCATAGATAGGTAACAGACATCAAAGACTTGGCCTGGAATTTTTAATTTCTTGTCGTGTGGACTTTTCTTTTACTGTTTACCGACTTCGGTAGGTAATGTTATTTGAACGGAAGTATATTTATGTATGTATCTACTCTACTTATGTATCATTTTTGGCATACCCTGCATCCCAGACAGCTTTACTGATTTTAACATACAAAGTGTAAATTTGTAAGAATGAAGTACGCTGATGTAGCAAGAAGATTGTATTAATGAATAAGATAGAATATATGATGTTACTAAAAAGATTGTGAGGGCATAATTATGTATAACGTTTTCTAGACTCATAACCCCCATTACTAGGATTTTTCCGGTGCCATAGGTAGCATAGACACCCAGACAAATCACCCACAACCAGACAAACAACAAAGACACCCAGACTCAGAACAGAAATCATTCCATCATTTAGAAATATGCCTGGTCGGGGATGGAACCAGGAACTCACATGATGTCAGACAGGCATGACGAAAGCTCCGCTACACGGGTCAATTATCCCAAAACTTCTTGCAAATTTATATAAATCATTTATAACGTAAATAAAAATCTTTCCGATCTCAAACATTTCGTGCCTTCTAAACGATATCCAAACACATCTCGTTTCTCCATCAATACAGCTAATTAGGTTTATCTCCTGTCTATTACGGGCCCACGTCTTGTTTTTCATGTTTTACGCTGATTGGTTGATGTCATACCTTCTCGCCTCCGATTGGTCGATAATATTGTAATCCGAAGCCTAATTGGCTTTTATCTCTGAACCAAGAACGAAAACAAAGATTTTCTCAAGACACTATAGATTTCTTTTTTTAGCTATCAATTTTATTGGTCCTTTGTTTTCACCGTTTGTGAATGTTTTTATTATTGTAACGTAATATTCAATTAAATAATTGTAGTTTCAAGATAATCCACAATAAATAAATCTTAGGAATTAAGAAGACATTTCCTAAAATCATTTTGTAAACTAGAAAATAAAAAGAAAACGTAAACCGTATAACAAAATAGATAAAAGTGTCAACTGGAATTGACAGTATAAATGGTTCTCCAATTAATACGTTAAACTTACATAAAGGATTCTAAACCCATTATTATGGTGTCTAGAATAAAGCTTTGAAGTATCGTGGAAGAGGGTGGCTGCCATTAGAGCTTCCCACACTACCTCCCACCACAAGACAATATTATAATTATGTAGACTCTCACAGTTTTCCTGTGCTTTCCATGTTAAATTATTAAGTTGTTTACGATACTTAGCGCTGACGTGGTTCAACCTCATTCGACGAGGTAAGAAATGACGTTGGAAGTAAATTATGCGGTTTTCTTGTAGGTAGTTAGTAGGTAAAAGTAGAAGCGTAGTTCGGTGTGACATAATGTAGGTACCTAAATGGCTTTTTATTTAATTACTATTGATTTAAACATTACCGAGTTTTTCAATAAGAAAATCGGCAATAAGTAGTAGTTTTGCCGACTTCTATTTTAATTTCAACAATAAGGTTTGTCAATACCTTAACTTTTAAATATTATCGTTAAATGAGTTATTTGTATGTATGTATGTATGTATAAATTTAATATGTACCTATCTGTTTTTCATAAAGATACGACATTTAAAACACTTTACGTATTCGATTTTTGAAGATGTTAATTGTTAGGTATTTAAGCTCGATTTCCTTTATATTAAGAAATCCCAAAAATACCTATTGGTAAAAAAGTTTAAACGTATTCGCACTTTGCAATTTAACTCGGCTTTGTTTATTTTAGTAACACGTAACCAAATTACGACATGTTATTGTTACATGAATTTAATTAAACTCGATGCACGCTGCAGTAAAATTTGTGATGGCCCAGTAAAATTGGCAGTTTGCGTCCTTGTCCCGTCGACCGCTACACGTATATGTCTGTCCCTCTCGCACACACACAGCCTTGCCCGAGCTAAGCTACATTGATTGCGTCCCGGGAATTTCGTACGTGTGAGTGCGTTACAGGAATTGATTGATTTGGTCTGTAACCGAATGAGAGATGTGTTCCTGGTATTGCCGAAATGGTTCTTACGTAAATTAAGTGAATTCTTTCGTTCGAGCTGTCATTACATACTTAAACTTTTGTTATCTGTCACTGTTTTGGCGCGCTCAAGGACGATTTTAAAACTTTTTTGAATTCCGAATGCGGTTGATGACGGTGGAATATTTTCTTTTTCTTTTACTTGACGAATGAGTGGATGGTTCCTTCCAAATTTGGGTGGATTAATTTGTCATGTTTTTCTTGACTGTACCTCGATTGATGTCAAGTAAAAAGTTCCGTTTTAAATTGACGCTGATATTTTAAGGTTTTGTCAAGTGCATTTAAGGTTTCAGTAATAACATGTTTATTAAACTCCAGGTATTTTACGAATATGAGTTAAATTAAATAAAAAGAAAAGTTACTGCGCCAATGGCAGACGTTTAACTCATTCGGAACCTGAAAGCTTTTGTTTAACTGTATTTTTGTCCCGTAATTAACTAAGTATTACATAATTGCGTTTTGACATCTGTTATCTATCTCAGGAAGACAAATCCTACGCAAGGTCAAAAATACTATGATTCCCCTAAAGTTTCAAATGGAAAGGCTCAATTCATATTTTGATATTAAGTTGTTACCTACTTTTAGTACATGCTCTTGATATATACTCTACTCCGTTACTCTACGTTTTTCACTGTATCTAGTATATTTCAGTATCTGCTTCATATTATAGAGAGACGGACCTTGTAATTATGAGCGGTAATTAAACATGACGTCATTAGACTTTCAGGTCACGCCCGGCTTCGCTCGCAATCAGCAAACTGCGTAAATTGCGCATTCATTAATATCTATGTGCTATTTTTTTATCTGTGGACTACTCATTAAAATATTTTTAGTCTTTAATAAACTTGACACTTCAATGATGTTGAAAAAGAAAACTAAAAAAGAAAAGCAAGGTGGGTTACAGAACATGATATAAATTTTATCTTTTACTAGCTGACCCGGCAAACTTTTTACCGCCTCAAAATCTATTTATCAAATATATTTTGTATGAAATAGCCTATGTTACTCGTAGATAATGTAGCTTTCGAATGGTGAAAGAATTTTTAATATCGGTCCAGTAGTTTTTGAGCCTATTCATTACAACCAAACAAACAAACAAAGTTTTCCTCTTAATAATATTAGTGTAGGTAGATTGATAAATAATTTTTCAACGAAACTAAACATATATAGGTTGCTATTACCTTTGGTGCATGATTTAACTATTTTTTCAATTCGTTACACGTTTTCTCATTTCAACTTAATTGTAAGAGGAAGCAACGCATTTGTAATAGATTTCTGGCAGAATTGGGTCTCATATGAGGTTGATTAGCGAATGTGGTCCATGTGTGGTACCTATATAAAATACGTTTTCCTAATGTTCTATTTAAAGAATTAAATAAGGATTAATATTTTAACACAGAAGAAAAATCAAATTCTCATAATCATCGTAATTGTCATACAGAAACGAGTTTCGACAAGCAAATAAACATAAAAATTGAACAGGCAACTTACTAATCATAGACAAGCACTTGACTTCTATTTATCATGACCTTTTGGACGTAGTTATGCAAAATGGATCCAACCCACAAAAACCGTTTTTTAGTTTTTATCAAAAACGTCATCTACACATCAACTTTCACATATGCAACAGATATTCAAGATGCATGGTACTTTTTTTTCTTTTGAAATACCAACCATAAATTAAGCAATTTAACTTTTACTAAAATACCTATTTTTTCCCAAAAACTAGTTTTTGTGGTTGGATCTATTTTGCATAATTACGTCCATTTATATATATATCATGATTAGGTTCTTACTTCCGTAGTTAAACAGCGCAGTAAAACACACGAATTAATTCTATAACTACGAGTATATAAACAATTCAATGAAAGGCCAAGTATGTTAACTTAAGTTTATTGACTGTTCTTAATACAATACGGTCGCTGAAGGTTAAATGCAGTTCATGAAATATTAATGAATTTATAAATAATTAGTGCGTATTTAAATGACGTATTTATTGGTGGGTTCTAAAAATAGTTTCATTTCATGTTTAAATTATTATAATTTTCTGCTCTATTTTAAATACCAGCTGCTGTATAATATTGTATGAAATATAATATTCGTACAATATTGTAGCCATGTTTTGGGAGGATTCAATCTAGTATCAGTAGTTATACCTAGTAGTAGTATAATAGTTGGGAGGATAAATCGTGAGCATAACAAGCGTGATTTTTTTTTATAATATAGAAGTAGTAGACGAGCATGCAGTCCACATGATGGTACGTGGCACCTGTAGCATATTGACATCTGTAATCAATCCCAAATAAGATCTGATTTCTACTTGAGGTCGGCCACAAATGATTATGGATATTACCCCTGGAATGACTCGGAAAAGTGTCTCCATTACCAATCACTTCAAACTACAGTTCTACCACCTTGTTGAATATACTTATGTATGTGATTTTTTTAACAGTAGGTACTCAGCAATAGGGTTTTATTCGTTAAAACGCCTCATGTGCAGTGAAGTATTACTAGATTACATACTACATTTTTTATTTTTAGGAATAGTTTGGGGAAATATAGGTCGCCTGTAAATATCGGCCAAATTATGTAGGCGATTTTTGAAAATAAGTCTGTGGAAAAAGGTCGTCAATTTTTTGCCAACCTCAGCTGAAACAAAATCTGCATACTACAGCCATAAATGCATATCGTTACGTAAAAGTGAAGTTGAAGTAAGGGATATTTATAAAGATATTTTTAATATGGATATATTCATTACGTGTTTTACAACACCTGTTTGTTTGAAGGTGGTAGAACCCTTTGTGGTTCGACTCCGGCGGCACCACCCCCACACCTATCTCTACCTAATAACAGCAGTGTTAGGCGCCGCTGTGTTCCAGTTTGAAGGGTGTGGTAAGGGAGACAGAATTTGCCGAGGCGTTCCAGCTTAGTCCTCAGGGGTAGCGGCGCATCTGTGGCTGACCTCATCTAATCATCATCTAGACATCTAATCCTATCTGGGGTTGATTACAGATGTCCATGGGCGGCAGTAGCCACTTAACATCACGTGGACTGTATGCTCGTCTGCTACTCCCATATTATAAAAAAAAACTTGTAAAATTTACGAAATCTATCAGCTCATAGCACCTTCGGTTCGTCCTTCCCACAATTCTTTATTCTTATACATAATATTTACAAACGATATAACCACAGATAATGCAAACATAATATTCCAAGAAACACTTATAGGTACCAGATGAATGAATGTAAACAAGTATCGTTCATTTAATAGGCCAAGATGAATGAACGGCTTGGGAAGGTTAAGTTTGTTGACCGAAGTTTGTTCAACTGATTGACGTAACGCCGTGGCGTGACTAATTAACGTAACGGTATCGTTACGTTACATTTTTAACCCTTTTTTACCTTTTCAACCTTGTCGTCAGCCAATTCATTCATAGTTTGTCTTTTTCTGTGTAACTTGTATGGATTAATCGTAAAACAGTTTCTATTAGTAGGTACAGGAAATTATATAGAAATAAATAAATAATAAAGACTCTAAAAATGCATGAAGATTCTATTATGGACGTATATAGAGAGAGTCTTCTCTGTATAAAGATGACTCCCATATCTAGAAAATAAAAGTATTCACAAGTCACAATTAGAGAATTAATTAAATAAAGTGTAATTAAACGTTTCGGGATGAGGATTCCGAATCGAAAGAAAGGTAGGTAATCTTTTTGTACCAAAAAATATTATTTTGCTATATAGCACCATCAACACCTCGCAGTTGGCCGATTTATACAGACGACATTACTAAAACTATCGATATAAAGAAAAATCCAAGAATGTGCTGGGTATAACGGAAATCCAGCGAACCTAGTAATTACTAGAAGGTTTAAATTATACGAATTATTTTAAGCCTTTAATTTAATACATAAGACCTTGTTCATTCGATTCTACTTTAGATTTTGTTCCAGATAATATGCGACCTCGTAATAAATTTTCATAACAATAATCTGTAAATCTATTTCGGAAACGATCAGCTATGTTAGGTGCCTGTTTAAAATGCCAGTCACGTGCGAATTTGGTTTTACACGCTAGAGTGTTCCGTATATTATTATATTATTAGAATTCAGTTGTATTTGATCATCATATTTCTGTTATTTCTCAGCACACCTATTTCTGTTGCACTGCACTGCTGTTTTCTGGTTTGAAAGATGTGATTAGAGGGAGACTTAGTTAGTTAGTTAGACTAGTAGAGACTTAGAGGGAGAGATACGAGGTACGAGGTATACGAGAGATATACGATACATTCGAACGTAGTCCTAATGGGTAGTATCGTACCTATCTGTGACCATGCTTAGATAGGACTCCTATCGGGATTTGTTTACAATTTTTCATGGATGGCAGGGACCACATATTATCACATGGAGTAAAAGAATTTTCGCCAGTTTTCTCCATAAACGAAACACCTTATAAACGTTGTCAGATTATTAACGTCAAAAACCCTACTAAGATTATACTATAACGTACATTAATAGTCGATCTATCCAAAATTTGCCTCCCCAATATCAAAATTACACGGGCGTATACATTTTTTTGTTTTGATTCGTTTAATATCAGCAGAACTAAGCACTTTCTATGCTCCTAAAAATGCCAACACACAAACACGTCAACTTTAGATTCCAAAACATTTTCCAATTTTGCCACGGATCACCAAAACATGTATCGAATTAGAAATTCGTTTTAGCTCCGGGATTAGCATAATAATAGTACACGGTCTTTGTCCGTCCGTCGGTACATGCTTTGTGTGTAGATCTGTCTGTGCGATCGTCATTGTTAGTGGAAAGTGAGCTCTTATCTCTTGATGTCGGATGTGGAGCCGCTTGGATATACATACAACAGCATTTATTCAAGTGGGTAACGGTCTTGCAACTTAGATCTTAAATAAAAAAGACGCTTTCTCACAAACCCCAGAATTCCCTATATCGTGGATACCATGGACACACGTAGAAAAATATACAAATGCTCAGTTCCAGAACCAGAAATCTGAATTCATCCTTTAGATATCTGTCTGGCCGGGGATCGAACCTGGGACCCTCTACGCGTCAGACCAGTGTGACCGCTCCACGTCTCGTCAGTCAAACAATAGAATTTAGTTCGAGTCCGCTCCACGTATAGATTTACTTTATAACAGCAATATTAAGCTGATATGTCACAAGAAGAACTACATTATTACATAATTTAATTTAATTAAATTAAAAAAGGTCTCAGTCACCACGGCAGTGCGTTTTGGGGATCGTAGATACACCGAACTTGGGAAAAAGACACTACTGCCTATTTCTTGGATTTAATCCTGAATCATCTACTTCTTGTAGGAACGGTGTGACGCTATTTAGGACACTGCATGCAGTCCATCTAAGGTTTTGTAGTTATCAACTGAAATTAGTCCATTTAAAAGAGAGCATTAGTGCTGCAAAATCGTCTTATTCTCTTGACGTTCGATTCCATCTACGATTAATGGAAGCGGTACGAGAAACAGTATATAACTGCGATGAAAACAAGAAACCTACTGCTTTACGAGTCTAAGAGATCCAGGCTGTAACTGATTATAGTTTTATCAAGTTTTATTATTTTTTATTTATTTATTTTTTGTTTTATTTATTATCATAAGAAAGCTGCTTTACTTACCTTCAAATAAGATAATCGCATAACAGCTCTTCTAGTTTAAATGGCTTGAAAGCATCATATTTATGAGTCGTTCAATCCTCAAGGATGGCATCGCATTAGACCCCCGTCCTTTTTGGTAGCTTACTGATGTCCATGACTTAACATCAGACGAACTCGACGCCAGTTTATTTCTTTCACATAAAACATACGCTATTACCAAAAAAGATCATACGATTCTCCTAAAACTGTACATTCGGTTCCTTTGATCGCAAAATAAACCAGATCACCGTGACATCAACCGAAGCAGACACGAGCCATGTATATTTATGCTAGCTTTTGCCCGCGGCTTCGTTCTCGTTGATGTTACGTGTATTTGTTTTAGTATGCCGAAATATAAAATATTGGCATTTTTTTTTTGTTTTTAGAGTCACGCTATTCCCAACATATGAATACTTATTGGTACGGTAATTCGTTTCACAATAAAATGTTTACATTCTTATAATTTCTTAAATGAATCTTAACAGCGTGTTTCCGAGGAGTTAGCTCTATCTACGTAGTTCCTAATTCTATACATGTGGACACTTAAAAGGTAATATCCTATCCCTCGGGAACATTACTTATTTCGGGATAAAAGGTATTCTATGTCCTTTTCTGGATCCCTGACAACGTATATGCTACATTTCACAATGATCGGTTGAATAGTTAAAGGGTAGCAAACAGACGGACAAACTCACATTCCCATTTATAATATTTGTTAGAATCAAGCTATAGTGCCCAGCCACGCCATATTTTTGGAAAGTTTTAGTACATAAATATAATGTATAAGTTCATAAACGTGAATCGAGTTTGAAACTTTCGCGTAAACAGCAAACACGTGTTGTAAACAACTCGTTAAATCATTTTGTCGTAGTGATAAATAATAAGTTAGGTCCTGATCCAAAGTTTCGTTTTTAAAGACGTTATTTCAGAACAACATAAAAGTTTGTATTTATGTATAATATGTTGCACGTCTTACTTAGCCTTGATATGCACAAAATGATCGTAGTTAAAGGTTATTTATATATGTACTATTGTAGAAACATTGGTTGGGCTCGAACTGCAATTCCTTATATTATAATTACATTTTAACGCTGTCACGTTTGAATTTACGATTTTTTATCATGCAGAGATACTTACGAGTACGTAAGGCGAACGACTTCAGGAAGGACTTCCATAGAAATTGGATATGATTAAAATATGTCTGAGGAGTATTGGTCACTTATCATTTGGACGCTAAACCTGTTTGCTATTCAAAAGCTTTTTAAATAAAAAAGTACTTATCAACGATACCTTTTCATACAACGATAGCCTCACTATTCGCAAAAAAAAACAGATATAACTAGGTATAGTTTAATAGGTAAGCGATAGGCTATCAGTGTTTGTTTTTCTAGCTTTAATTTCGCAAGCGGCTTAGTGGTTGAAATCTCGATTTACACGGAATTAGAACCCTAACTTAATCCAACAGTTAGGTTAATCTAGCAGTAGACTCCATTTCACCCATAGGATTTGTTGACTATTTTTACCTCAAACTTATTAGATGCAGTCCTTAAAGTTAGCACTAAGGGATTCATCCCTTTTCTCTGATTTGACACAGTTTCATTTGTGACATATGACAATATCATGTAAAATTAAGTATAATATATGGCACATAGTTTTCTTACTATGTTTTCCATCAAAATTAAAAAATGTTATTACAATAATATTCTAATATCTATATCGATTTCTATATATCGTCCGAAATTCATTTCGAACCTCGGATCTCTAGCAAAGAAATCTCATTCCACTTACTCGTAGCTACTATACTAATCACAGGTTTCTCATTTCACTCTCGGTCATTTAAGTACTTCAATTTAGTAATTGAAAAATGTTTACGAACCCTGCAGATTACACTTCTTAATTTTAGTTTGAAATTAAAAGAAATTTCTGTTTCATATACTTAAGTAATTTCTCCTTCGGAATTAATTAAAGATTTAGACGAGTTCAGCAAGCTTTTAAAAATAACTAAGTTTCAAGTAATTTTACGTTTTTATTAATATAAATGTTGAAATATCTAATCCTCCGAACTTAATATTAAAAGTCTCTATCTTATACCTTTAAAAATATATTACGTTGAAATATTTTCTTATAATATTAATTAGGTAACTTTATTTTTGTGTTTACTTGAAATAATCATATTCGTATAATATACGCCAAACACTGATACACCAAAACTGATTTTAGTTAAATGTTGTGTGTAAGTTTCAGAAAACATGTGTATATTGGTATCAAAAATACATAGAGCCGAATATTCCTCCTCCTCTATCGAAAACATATTTCGATAGAGGAGGAGGAATAATCGGAGGAAAAATATTCATTTGTGACATAACAACAATATAATCAATTAATTAATTCTTTGTGAAAGAGGGTAATATTTTGCGATTTTACAGAAACAAAATTAAATGTATTCGTTTTATAGATACATATACGTATGCCTACTATTTTATTCAACTTGTATTTTCTACTTTTTCTACTAATAGATCGTTATCGGTTGAAATAGTAGGTTAGGTATTTTCCTGAATTCCCTAAATACTCATTATCATCAACATTTGTCGAATAATGTATTCCCTAATGTATTTTAAATAATCAAGGCTAGTACATTACCATTACACGACGCTACTCATTTTTATCGCTCCACAAAAGCCTAACGACTGTAGTTACTCATGTACCTAACTACCTACTGCTGTGCCTACTTCCCATAAAGTCTAGTTTATTGCCTTACAACCCCAGAATAAAAGGATAGACTTGTGTGACCTTGGGAGCCAGTAAAATCCTGCGTGATTTGACTGCGGCGAAATCTTGTGTTTCTGCTTCTTAATAGATTTGAAATGTGTGAAAATGTAGATACAGTAATCAGTAATATTGCTCATAAAACAGGTACATAGAATTACACTTTACGATGTTATGCATTAGTCCTTATAGGTACTTAGTAATAGTAACTAGCAATGCATTTGCGTTGTATGTATCTCGTGGTCTGAATGTTTGTTTGTTATTTCAATTGCATAAAAAACGTAACAATTCATGTTAGATTTTGCATGCGTTATTCGTGTGTAATACACAAATCAGAAGACCTTGGTTAGCTACGTCGGAGATGCTGTATATTCTTTGTCTGAGCGGTTTTTGTTCTGAGTTCACGATATTCACGAAGCAAGCCGTTTAATAAACTAAATCTTTAGAAGCTATTTAGAACCTACTTAAATAATTTCTAGGTAAAAGTGACGTATGAAATGACCACTAAAATCTACATTGCCTCCGTAAAAGGCTTAGGAAACAGCCCCTTTCAAGGTAAATAATAACGTGTTTATTGTTATGTGAAAAAACGTGGTACTTAGGTACACCATTATGGTAGCAAAAAATTAATTTAGAATAAAAAGCACTTTTTTATTCTATTCCAAAAAAAAAATTAAAAGTAGGTACTTACTTACTTACTCAATTTTATTCCCTTATTTATTTATTTATGTACACAGAAACATAATAAAATAAAGAGCATTATAAAGAAATATAGTACAGAGGACTACTTATTCCAAACTGAAATTTCTTCCAGCAGCCCCTATGGTCGGAAAATTTATATGATAGCAAATATAATGTGCACAAAATGGATAAGGAAAGATATATATCATAGACATATAAATATATACAAATACATACACAAAATATATACAATAATATATACACATAATATAAACATACACATATATACTTAATTATGACAGAGATAAATAATGCTCTTTTACTTTTCTTTTGAACAAAGAGATATTGTTAGAGAGACGAATATGGGGCGGTAGTGAATTCCATAATCTAACTGCATGGACGGAAAAGGAGCGGGAGTAGAAAGAAGTTTTGTGGGAAGGATAATTAAGAAGGGATTTCAGATGAGATCTACAGGGTGCCAGAGAAGGCCGTGTATACGAAAAACGGTGTTTCAGATAAGAGGGAGAGGATGGATTTTTTAGGATATTATAAAGGAGACAGAGGATACGAGTATTCCTGCGAAAACGGATTGGGAGCCACTTGAGATCCTTGCGGAAATGGGAGACGCGATCGAACTTTCTTAAACCAAAGATGAATCTAATACACAGATTTTGCAAGCGCTCAAGTTTATTTAATAGCTCCTCTGTGGCATCTAAATAGCAAGCGTCCGCGTAATCTAAAATCGGTTGAATAAGAGTTTGAGTTAGAGAAACTTTTGTTTTAAAGGGCAAGAAACCTTGAAGACATTTAAGCGAGTGTAGAGAAAAGTAGACCTTGCGACTTACTTCTCGCACATGTGTATCCCACGATAAATTGGCATTCAAAGCAACACCAAGGTTTTTAACTGTGTTAGATAATTGGATTTGAACACCATCAATAATTATTTTTGGTAATGTACTAAAATCCAGTAAATTTCGATGGTATCTACTACCAATAATAATTGCTTGCGATTTTCTGGGATTCACCAAAATACCGAATGATTTAGCCCATTCACTTATCCGCGAGAGATCATTATTTAATACGTTAATTTCGCTGACGGCGTTAAGTACAGTGAAGTGACGGTATAGCTGCAAATCATCTGCATAAAGATGGAAATTTGAGGAAATTATTTTTGTAATGGAATTAATGAAAATAGAGAAAAGTAATGGAGAGAGAACGCCACCCTGAGGAACACCAGCAGTGAGCTCACACCAGTCCGAGAAATACTCCCCCTGGGAGACCCGCTGTGATCGTCCTCGAAGATAGGAATTAAACCATGTAACGGCAGAAGATGAGACATTAATAGAACTGAGAACTCCAGTAAGGATGTCGAAGTCTACGGAAGTAAAAGCACTGCTGAAGTCCAAAAGAACCAGTACAGTAAGAGATTTGTTCTCAATCGCCCACCGAACATCATCAGTGACATTCAGCAGCGCAGTTACGGTGCTATGACCGGGCCGGAAACCAGATTGGTAGGGGCTGAGAAGAGAATTATTAATTAGAAAAGTGGAAAGTTGCTTGCGGACAATGTGCTCAAGTACTTTTGAAAGAAATGGCAGGATAGAGATAGGACGGAAATCCGTAAATGAAACGGGGTTCGTGTTTTTCGGCAAAGAGATAATGTTTGCCTGCTTCCAGACGATAGGGAAGGTACAGGAGGATAAAGAAAAATTCAATATATGGGAAATTATAGGAAGGATATTATCAAGGATTAATATGATCATTTTTGAGCACAAATTGTCATTTCCAACCGCGGTCGAAGTTATAGATTTAATTGCTTTTTTAACGTCTTCTTCCGTAGCTACCGTGAGGCTAAAAGGTGAACAAGATGGTTTTGGGATATTGGAAAGTGTTAATAATGTTTTGTTTTTAGTGACGGGATCCAAACAATAAGGCAAAAGAGAGAAATATTTATTTAATTGATTTAGGTCCAAGCCACTATTAACAAAAGACTCAGACTTGCATATTCCTACAGATTTAAGGAACTTCCAAGCCTCAGCGGAGCTACGGTTAACAAGAGAGTCGTGGAAGTAGCGTCTCTTTGCATCCCTACACAGACGATTACAGCGATTCCGTAAGCACTTAAACGTGGTCAGATTCTGCTCAGAAGGACAACGTTTCAACCTTTTTTGGCCTTATCTCTAAGTGCCATACATTCTTTAATAGCAGAAGTAAGCCACGGAGCTGGAGCGTGCTTAACCTTAACGCGTTTAAGAGGTGCATGGCTGTCGTACAGTTTGAGAATTTGGTGATTGAATTCACGGACTTTGTCATCTATGTTGTCGCTATTTATGAGTGCTACCCAGTCAATAGCATCAGCATCACGTCGCAATGCCTCCAAGTCAATGCCCTTGTAACTGCGAAGTGTGAGATATTGCGATCTACGCTTAGAAGTACGAATGTGATACGATAAATACACAAGATCGTGATATGAAAAAGAAGAAGTGAGTTGCCCATGTGTATCGACGTTACCAGGTGAAGAAACAATCATGAGATCAAGGAGAGACGGGGTGCAATTTGGAAAATGATGAGTTGGCCCAAGTGGCAGAATCTGAAGATTATATGAAGCTAGAAGAGATTGCAATTTTAATGCACGAAAGTCATTTTTTAATAAGCATGTGTTAAAATCTCCCATTAATAGGATGTGGTCAAAAATGGGGCACATATCAGCTAAAATGTCATCTAAAGTGCTAAAGTAATCAATATTGAGATTAGGACAATATAATACCCCTAGTAACACTTTAGATGAGTGAAGCGTAAGTTCAAGAAACAGGTATTCAGCTGATTCACTGTATTGTGAAGGAGAAGCACTCACCACCTTAAACGGTATGTCAGCGCGTAGGTAAATACATACACCTCCACAGCCTTTACCTGTTCTATCATTACGTATAAGGGCGTATCCTGGTAACGCGAACTGGGAGGAAAGAAGAGAGGGTTTGAGAAAGGATTCCGAAATTAGTAACGCGTCCAAGTGTGTGGTACTAAAGGATGCCAGAAGATCAGAATAATGTGCAGGAATACTTTGCGCATTTACATGAGCAACATTAAAATTGGTTAAGTAACTGGAGTAAGAAGCGGAAATTTGTTCATGCAGAGTTAGACAAGCGGAAGCAGCGTCACTGTCCGCACTAACAAAGCTACAGGATGACGAAGAGCAGGAGAAAAAACTATCATTAATATCAATTAAGTCATTCATAAGTAATAATTAAGTTATAGAAATAATAAAACTAATTTATATAAATATAACAATAAATATTTAAATATACATACAATTTTGTTTAACGAATGAAAAATATATAATATGTGCATAGACCCCTAGCACTCCCCATTAGGGTTGGTGAAAGAAATATCTTACAATGACATCTACTTTCAGAAGAATCATATTTCTGAAAATAAACCATTTTAAAGAAATGATGAATACACATGACACTTAACAAGACATTAAATACATACACAAAACAGAGAAAACATAAAAACAAAAATTAAAAAAAAAAAAAACAATAACAACAACAAAAAATAAATGAGTGTTATTTTACCACTGAGTAAGAACGCGCAATTAAAAGTAAAATAAACATTGACAAAAAAAAAAAAAAAACTACTACACACTACACTACACAATGCAGAGAAAATAAAAAAAAAAAGAAAAAGAACAAGTATACAATATTAAACTGTGGTAAAAAAAATAAAAGTAAAATCTTGTGTAATTTTGATATTGATTCAAACACTCACAAATAAAAAGGAGAAATAATAAAAGACATAGAACGGAACGTTACTATTATTGTGTATTGACGTTGTCAAAGTCAAACGACATGATCTTAAAAATTTCCATACTTGTTACTTGTCACTCTTGACAACTCAGCTGTCAGCATGCAAAATTAATCCTTAAGAAGTAACTTAACTAATATTATATGGAAATAAAGTTAAAAAAGGTAAATAAGTGATTACTATTGTTTTTAGCATACCGACAAGTTAAGTTATAAATTTGTGTAGTGTTATGCGGCCAAATACAAGAGGTTTACAGTGTACTTATGATGGTAAAAGGATATTGAAGTTGTCTTGTAAACATTGTGAAACAAGTTCAGTAAAAACTTATCGACGTCGAGTTTTCCGGGCAGCAGTTACAGTTTTCGAAGCGGCACTTTGTGGAGACAATTGCGTGTGTGTTGAATGAACCGATTCGCTCACAGGAGGATATGAGGCTATCAGTGACTGAAGTGCAGCCATGGTTTCAATCCTTTGCCTGGATTTGTTTGGAAGGAGAACCACAATTTTACCCTCTGAAGTCCAGGAGTTCTTTACACCAAAGTGCTTCCGCGCTGCCATGAAAGCTTTATGCCGCGCTTGAGTAAGAAATTCAGAAATGGTGATTCCGGTGCTCTTCAGAGCTGTTTTCTCTTCCCAAACGGACTGTCGATGTTGGACTTCATGGAACCTTACAAGAATTGGCCTATTCTTCCCATTGTAGGAACCCAGGCGGTGACAGACATGTAAGTTCTCCGGCAGTATATCGGTCACCTTCATTTGGTCGGATATGACTTTATAAATTATATCCACTGGTTTTTCATTTTGTTTTTCAGGTAGCCCGTGGAACAACAAGACCTTTCTGCGCATGACAGTTTCATGTCTGTCCAAACCCAGCGTTAGGAGTTCCATTTGGGATTTTAATTTATTTAATGTCTGCCAAACAAAAGACTTGAATTCACTGAACTCACGGGACAATGAAGTGATGTCAGGATGTACAGGACTCACACCAGCTGAGAACTTCTGCAATTTTTCTTCATAACTGGCCATACGTGAAGAAAATAACTTTTCCAGCTCTTCTAAATTGCTTGACAGCTGACTGTCCATTGTTAGGCAGGAGAGATTATATGCCAAAATATGTAATTCAGGATAGATAACAGGAAAGTGTGTAATGGCAATGAGTGCAATAGGGTTTATCACACAAATTAATACATTTGCAGTAAAAACTAACACTAATTAACAATTTTAATTACGAAAAATAAGGAGCACACTAAATTTGCGTATATTATCCGCGACTACCCGCGAAACTTTTAGGTTTTATGTTAAGAAAATGGTATATTATAGGTCTCGCGTTACCTAGCCCCCATTAAGCCTTCTAAGCGCCAACTTTATTACACAACTGAGCTCCATAATGCGCTGTTAACGTCCACAGCAGCCATTTGGCGTCGCTGAAGGAAAGTTTGGAGTTGCGAATAGTCACAATTAATGTTGCAAATAAAATGTGTTAATGATGCCTGGCTGACAGACAGCGCCAAGACTCGTATGCCAGGACTTTGGATTTTAGTACAGAATTATATTTTAAATATATATAACTCAAAGGTGACTGACTGACATAGTGATTTATCAACGCACAGCCCAAACCACTGGACGGATCGGGCTGAAATTTGGCATGCAGGTAGATGTTATGACGTAGGCATCCGCTAAGAAAGGATTTTGATCAATTCTACCCCCAAGGAGATAAAATAGGGCATGAAAATATTACTTCGTAACGCGAGCGAAGCCGTGGGCAAAAGCTTGTTTTATTATAAAAGCAGTTATAGTCTAATGATTAAGGAACTCGGCCTCAAACGAGGGGTCCAAGGTTCAAATACCAGGCACGCCCTCTGATTTTTCAAAGCGTATTAAAAATCAATTATCACTTGCTTAAACAGTGAAGGAAAACATCGTAAGGAAACCTGCACACCTGAGAGATTTATATAAAAAAAAACTTAAAGGTATGTGAAGTCTACCAATACGAACTTGGCCAGCGCGGTGGACTATGGTCTAATCCTTCTCATTCTGATAGGAGATCCGTGCCCAGCAGTGGGACAATAATGGGTTGATGATGATTATATTTTATTTGCTTCGCTAAATTTAAAGGTGATTTCGAGTCACGCGTATTTACCGCCGCACGCGCGTGTCACACGCACACATGAACTCGCTGCAGTCTCTTCGCGACCCGTGTATGTATGTACTGGTTTGATGATGATTATATTTTAATCACTTCGCTAAATTTATAGGCGATTTCGTGTCACGCGTGTTCACCGCCGCCCCCACGTGTCACACGCACACATGAACTTGCTGCAGTCTCTTCCGATCCGTGTTTTTTTTTATAATATAGGAGTAGCAGACGAGCATGCAGTCCACCTGATGGTAAGTGGCTACTACCGCCCATGAACATTTGTAATCAACCCCAGATAGGATTAGGTATTCCTACCTGAGGTCGGCCACAGGTGGGCCGCTACCCCTGAGGACTAAGTTGGAACGCCTCGGAAAAGTATGTCTCCCTTACCACATCCTTCAAAACGGAACACAGCAATGCCTAACACTGCTGTTATTAGGTAGAAATAGGTGTGGCGGTGGTGGTGCCGGAGTCGAACCACAAAGGGTTCTACCGCCTTAAAATCGTGTATGTGTATACTTAACGATGGTATGCGAGTGGCACGCGTGCTGGCGGGACACGCGTGATAAGAAGAACGCTTTTAATGTGCATATATGTCAATGGAGGTTTGGATCCGTACGACAGTAATTTCGGTTGATGTAATTAGGTTTTGAAGTTTGGTACATTTTGTTTATATGGCTTGGTGCGATGGCCTGAATTTTGGTCCGATATTGAAACGATGGCCAAGTAGGGATTGGCAGACTTCACACGCCTTTAAAAGCTTTATGGGGAAACTACTCATTTGGGTTTCCTCGCGATGTCCTTGAGTAATTTTTAATATACAACTTGGAAAAATCAAGCAAGCTTTCTACCGAGCTGCAAATTTTCTAAAAATCGACACTACCATCATGATCGACCATGACCTAAATCTTCTCATTCTAAAAGGAAATCCTTGTTCAGTAGTACGATAAAGTCCACCTTAATCCTGGAGAGTTGCTTACTCATGAGCGACAGTGGCCTCTTACTATCAGGTAAACTGCATGCTCATTTACTACTTCTACGTTACAAAACCAACAGAAATAAGTTCATGATGATGTAAAAACATACCCTTTTCTAGAAAAAATATTTATATTTAATTCCGGGAAAAATGAAATTTCATTTTTGCGTATTCGCCCATTCGTTACGAAGCTCTTGTTATAAAATCCCGCGTGTAATATGATAACCACCTTTTATTTTCAAATATTCAACTCATTTCACAGGCGCTTGCCAACCGAGTGTAAAATACCTGGAAAATAATTAATTAGATACATTTATCAAATTACGCCACAAAATTTAATTAGTCCTTTATGTGATTAACGTTTCAACTTTAATTAATTATTTTGTAAGCAAGCGTTACTGTTTTCGCTAAGTCATTTCTACGAATAGGTATCTATGGTGCCGACATAAATGATAGAGCTGAGAGGGATTGTTTATTTAAGTACTATACAGTCTATAAACGTTAGATACTTATTTTTCTTTATATTTTGTTTGCAAAGACTACTTGAATTACTATTTAAAAGACATTAAAGACCACGTAAATAACCAAGTGATTTCCTTTTTTTTTATAATTTTATATTCATATAACCAAACGGCTGTCTTAAATATAAGGCGTCCAACTAAGGTCTCAGGATTGGCAACGCATAAATATTCGTAACCACAAGCTGATCAAGATCAGCTTCAATAAGAACCTTGGTTCCTTATGGAACTTCATTGAAAGGTCCGGGATAGACGGTGATCACGTACCATCAGGTGGACTGAATTTAAAAACACAATATGTTTTTACGTGTAACACGATTCTGTACACTTACCAGGAGGTTTTACGTTTCGACAAATATGACTGTTTTGGTATTTGCTTACGTATGGGCTAATACGATTTCCTAGTTCTGACACAATCCGCTAGGGGCGCTGATTGGGATTTGTATGGGCAAATACGTAAACTAATACCAAAACAGTAATATTTGTCGAAACGTAAAAACTCCTGGTAAGGGTACTGATGTTAAATGACTTATAGACTTATACTTAAGTGTGCGTAGCTTGAACATTTATTTAGGTAAAGCATATAATCAATACTTTAACGATAGTTATTAACCACAAGCAAGTGTGACTATAAACAATTACTGTCGATAGAGGCACTGTAGACCGTAGAGTTCTAATGATAACCATTAAATACCCACTCACGCTTAAGTTTTAGAAAGTTTATTATTTTATATGTATTTATATGAAAGAAGTAAAACTGTATCTGTTTTAAATTATTTAAACTATTTCATTTATATAGACTTAACGGACCAACATAGCATTTAGTCATCTGCAATCAACTCTACAATGGCAATGGTAGTCTACTGGGCGCAGCACAAAGTTATCAAAGATAAGTGAAGTCTATCAATCTGGACTTAGATAAATTAGTGGACTATGGTCTATGACCATTTAATTCTAAGAGATCTTTGCCCAACGGTGGGACAAAAATATGTTGATGAATCGACTCAACATCAAAAAACTCAATGAAGAAGAGTCCAACATAAAATCGGTCACAAATACGTGTTACCTTTGAGTGCTATGGTAGTACCACCAGAACCTACCATTATAAACATCCTACGCATTACCAAACTTCAATAACTATATTTTAATATTTCTAAGAAACTATAACGTTTGAAACTTTGTTGAAGCCGAATATTACCGTATATATATAGCCAACGGTACACTTAGAAATAGACACATCATTGCATCATCATTGCAAACCGCGTGCAATACCCAAAAATTCGCACCTGACCCAAATAGCCGAACAAAAAGTATGTTCCCACCGTCTATAAAAGGCAACAGTTTCAGACGGTTGAGGAGAGGGGAGTCGGTCGATCGCCTCGGCGACGGAGCGGCAACCCCGCGCAAATACGACAACGGCAACGCCGCATCAGCTGTTGGTAGTATCAAGACTTCCTTAGGGATGTAGGCCGACTCGTCAGGTGGTATCGATTTTGCAGCTGCCTTGCTTTTTGGAAGGAATACGGTGATGTAGCGAAGAAGGTTGAAAGTCCTCTTGAAGTTTGGTCCGAAATTCATATCCCACGTAGCTCTGATTCTGTAAAATTATGTGCGTAAAAACATAATTGTTACTTATAACATTAGTAAAGAAAAACGGCGTGATAAAATCTACCCGCCTGAGTCTTTAAAAAATGTTTTCAAAGATGTGTGAAGCAATTCGCAATTAGACAGCGGGGTGGACCTGAGAAGAGACCCATGCCCAGCAGTGGGACATTGATAAATTAACGAGAGTTGCAAGTAGCTTCTACTTAATGAGTGTTGTAATAAGCACTTGCTTAGGTACTTCCTAAATATTCTGAGCGACATTTTGAACAGTAAATATATGTAACTTAGGAGGTACCTAAGTTACACAATGGGTACTTAGGAAATGGGTACAAGCGTAGTACAATTTGTTCTCTATACTTAGATATTCATAATCTATCTAAGTTTATTCTTAGAAAGGCAGAACACAAAATAGAAGTCATTTTTTAATATAATATGTTAGCATTGTCTAGTATTAAACTATAATTATGGTTCATACTGTACCTACGCAAAAAATTCGGAAGTTCCTCCGATATTTCGGACATTTCCTACTTCGGGTGTCCTGTGTCGGACAGGATGAACGCTATTACTCAATTCCCAGCAAAATCCTATTTTATATGGCTTTTAGCCTGTTCAAAACTGAATTTGAAATTTTCATCTAATATGATTTCACGCATGGAAACGCTCGTCCTAAACACTGACCCTTTCAGGTCTCCGAAATATAGTTTGTAGACGTCGATATCCGGGTTATTCTCAAAGGGTTTACTGCCTCCAGTAGAGTATATCTACCGCCGTTTCTTGAGTTGATCTTCGAAAACTCAATTGTGACTTTTGGCGTCAAATTTACTTTTGCATGGATCCAAAACTTCAATTATGCAAGTACTAAATTAACCTTCTATTACAGAAGGACATTACTGTTTATATACGTAATATACCTGTAGACGTGTATATATTCCTATACTTATTGTTATTGCTGCTTACATAAATTATTTTACGACAAAATAAGTGTGAATTACATCTTTGAATAAATAATCATAGACCTCTCGCCGCTTGTAATAAAGTGTGTGTAAAGAAACCTTTAATACCTGCAATAAAATTGTAGTCATAATGTGATATGACGCCTCCCAAGCCTGAGGTCCGGTTTCAAACTTAGAATTCAAAACAATCACTTATTGCTTCATACATTGAGGACTACTTACCTATGAATTTATAATGTAATCAAAAATAATAACTCTACCAAATTACACTTGGCCAGCACGGAGAATTTTCTTGTTTTGAAAGTGGACATGTTCCCAATTGAAAAGTACACATCAAAAACCTAAAATTATCAAATAATATACGGGGTACGGGTATACTTTCAAAATGAATAAGATGTAGGTCTTAATCTATCACGCTGGCCAAGTACGGATTCGTAGATTTCGCAAACAGATGTCATTAAGGATTCTTCGCAATATTTTTTCGTCACATTTATATCCATCAGCCTTTAAGAGTTCACTTTGAAAGTGAGAAATCTGGGATTTGAACTCCCGACAGCCAGCGGGCGAACCAAATCTCATAACCCTAGAACTAGTACTGTTTATTATAAACCTATTGAATATTCAGTACATGTAATACCTACTTATGGTACTAGTACTCCTGAAACGTTAATATTATTAGAACGTGACTCACACTTCACTGGAAGGCGGAATTAGCTTGAGGAACCAGCTGAATACTAAATTCACGTCTAATATACAGGGAAACCAAATAAACGTAGTATAATATTAGTATTATGTTTCGTGAACTAATGGATTAGTTCTGTAACCTCGTGTTTTATTGATAGTTCTGTGCTAAATAGGGAATTTGGGAACGGATCGACTAATTTCAGATTTGATAATGGAACGAATTTTCGTGGACGGAGTTTCGTAAATAATATAAATTTGATTATTAATTTCAGACTATTAAACAAATTGATGGACAGCGCACAGGACCGATCGATACTGAAATAACTATCCATTACAACAAGGCTCTCTACTGTCTGCCTTCAGAGGATCCTTGAGTACTTCGGTCACATAGCCAGAAAATCCGGTGGCAATCTCGAAAAACGTATGGTCACCGGTAAGATCGAAGGAAAGAGACCTCGGGGACGAAGCCCGATACGTTGGTCCGATCAATTTCGGACATCTCTCTCCAAACCTCAGTTCATGATGCTATGCAAACAGCCGAGAACCGCAGCAAATGGCGTGATATTACGAACTGTGCTCACCGAGAATCATCGCAGTCACGACCCTCAGTAGTGAGGAAAACTGATCGACGAGAGAGAAACAATTTTGAAAATGCTATTCCCTACAGGAGTGGTAGAACTCTTGATTATTAGTTCGACTCGGAAGGCTCTGACAAAACCTATTTATTTCTGCATTATGTAGTATCTATTTCAGTGGTATACTGAGGATGATATACTTTGTGAGATTCACAATTATTTATTTGCTAGAATACGGTTAGAAAAGTTCTTCAATTATTACATCTTTCTTAAAATACCTTGTCGGCATGCAAATTTAGAGACAATTATGTGCTAAAGATCATGAATAACGTACGTAATATTCGACTTCTGATATGACGCCTATTTTACTTGGCCAGCAGTAGAAGCACTATCAGTAAGTAAACAATAAGCTGTTGGCTTTTGGCCTCCCCTTAATAACACAACCGGAATTTGTATCATTCTGGTTTGCTACTCTCATTCTCAAATACTTCAACCAGCGATGTTCAAAGGTAATCTTGTAAATAAACACAGAAAATATATGAAAAATAAGGGTAGCGAGTAACGAGCCCCGCTTTAAGGATCGTACGTAATTAACTGAATTCTAAATTAGCTTCATTTGCTAGCTGTGTACCGAACGTACAATCATGGAATACCAAATTATGCGTAGGTACCTACTCATTAGAATTTGTAGGTTTTACGTAAAGAATTTAAGTAACTTTACATGTTAAGAAGTTTGTGTTAATAGTAATAGCTTTTCCTATCTCCATATTCAACGAATTTGTGCCGATTCTACGATAAAGTATTCAAAAAAGAAATACATCGCTAATTATATTAAGACGACGAAAAAAACACTAATCAGAGCAAAACCTGTTAGCTTTATAGCAAGATTTTCTCAATCTCTCAAATCTCAAATTATCGTAGCTGATAATTTTGTAAGCGTTCCCGTAGTTAAATTCAAAATGCTTAAATACGAGCTTAAGGATAGTTGACGTATTATTTAGTGTTATAATAATCACTAAGTTCTAGTCTATCATTAAGAGGTCCTTTAAATCCTAAGTACTCACAGAATTGAACATAACAGATGCTGCGGTAACATTAACGAGCAACGCTATCCGATCTAATGACAGAACGGCCATATATCTTCGGATCAAGATTTGTGGTTATGTGCCCCGCTTGGCTGCTTGGTACTAATGTTCCATTACTACAAATTACGAATCTAGCTTGCTCCTTATATCCTTTTAACTACTCCACAAATCTGGGTTTCTATCACCTTTAACAAAGCTTTTGATTCCAATTGTTATTTTAAAGTTATGGTGTTTTTCCATTCTTGGAACATTTTTGAGGTTGCTTTTTCTTGATTTTGTTGGTTTTTGCAGTGCTGCGGGATTGGGTTTAGGCATTTTACATTTTGCCTGCTTTCACTACTACTATCATCATTATTTTTTTATTGTGAGTTAATTAGCTACACGCCTATTATTAATCATGTTTTATCATAAAATCCTTACTTCGTTATCCTTAACTATTTCTTTTTATCTTTACCAATGTTAGACGTGTAACAGTTTGTGTGCTTGTTCTTTTTTTGTTTCGCTACTGTCAAAAAGAAAATAGATCAGTAGGACTACCATGAGTTTACAAAAGTATTACTCGCTAGCGACTGCGTAAAATAAATGTATGAAAAATTGTACAGCGCCTCTAGTGGTTACTCGTAGAACTAAAATCCGTAGTGACGTAACTCGATACGTAAAAAACCTATCGAAATCAAATCGCTAGCGAATGTCATTATGATCTATTGCCATACAAATTCGGTCCCATGAGTCATTAATTTGACAGACGTTGTCAAGAAATACCGTAACGATAGTAGTTATGTTATTCACTAGCAAAATGACAATAGTTTTCTATTTACCATTTCTATAGTGGCGTTTCTATGCCAACTCATGGTAATGCTACTGCAAGCAAAATATACATAGGAATCTAGTATTTACATATACAATGTTTAGTGTAATAGAGATATCATACACTACTTAAACGGATCAAATATATAAAAACATCTCGTACATCATTACATTCCAAATACCAAAATTAAGATAGCCTATTAATTAAACGAATCTTAATAAGTTCCAAATATCAACACATGATAAAAAAAGGTTTAAAGGTGCATCTGTTCGCACCTTGCACAAAAAATGATGGCGGCATCTTCAAACTGGGGCTTGGCACGCGCCACCATGTCAGCGACCTCACAAAAGGGGCAACACAACCCACGACCACATCTAATTTAGATAAAAGACCCACCGTAAAAAATACGACACCAATTTAATGGACTCAAAATCATAGTGATGTTTTCCTGCTAACATTATTTTTATGAAGGTGATTTTTAAGAATTTTTATTGGTGTTTATGGTTATGACACTTTTAAATTATCTTTTACGGCTTAAAATATTAAATGAGATAATTTTGTGTTGTTTATTTATTCATGAAATTAATTATATTGATTTCGGGTGTATAAATATGTCTTAATTTGGTAAATACGAGTGAATGAGACGATAAAATAAATAAGCTTGGAATATATCAATGTGTATGTAACTTGAGACAATTCGCACCCAGGTGGTTAGATCTCTTTACCTTGACCTCCTGACCTTCTTTTGCCTAGAATGTGGCCATGACCTGGTAAGATATATGTAGGTATCTTACGTAATTCATAGATATCTCAATAAACATTACTCAGGAGATCGTGTAATTATAAAAAAAGTTTTTGTCTTGTTAAGAAGGTGTCAGGAATCAGGTTATTTTCTATTAATAAATACCTACCTTCTTTGGGGTTTCATTTATTTCATTCATAAATTATATCACGAATCTCCTCTGACTTTCTTACAAGCTTTTGTAATTCAAAACTTAATTAATTTCAAGACGTTCATTGTGCTTATTATCTGTTGTTTCACTTGTTTCCCTTCATAATCTCCTTTTTTTTTAATCGTGCGGACAGTAAAATAAATAGCGAGCATTATTCGAGTAAAATGTTGTAAATATTTTTTTAGTTATTTATTTTTTTAATCTTAAAATAACGTAAAAAGCGACCTTATACTTACAAACTAAAAATAACAAAATTAGATTTCGTAATCTTACCAGCACAATCAAAACATAGTACAACAGCGCATCGGGGGAGGAAGGAAGTGCAGTGGGGTTCGATAATTTGCGTGCGGGGGACGCGTGCGGTGCAACAGCCGCGAGTAGGCAAGGTCACTGCCGCTACGCGACTCATTCATGCGCCGGCCATTTTTGATTTTGTTGTTCTTTTTATAAATTTTTGAAATAATTCCATGTTCTAACAACGGGACGAAGAATTTATTTCAATAGGTGACAAAAGGTGGCCATGTTTGAGATTAGTAACATAAGGATATTTCTTTAAAAGAAGTTCTTAATGAGATATTTCATAGCTCAGTACAAAAATAAGTTTTAAGTCCATAAATCTAGTTACGTAATTTCTTACTGTGTACTATGTTTATTTGAATCACGTATAGGGGTTTCCTTATATTATCAAGGGTATATTAATGAAATAATTAATACTTTTAAAATAATATTGTAAGTTGGGCGTGTTATTAACTAACTTTCTAACAAACCTACAAAGTGTAAATACAAAAATATACCATATTTATACTTATTTTGTTTCTTAGTAAAGTTTCTAAAAACACAAGCAGAATCATAAGGCAAAGTCGACACATTCAATAACATTTGAAACGAAACTACTAGTAAGCCATAGACATAATATAAAATATCATTGTAGTAAGCACCTTTATAGGTATACCTACCGTATAGCCATAGACAAACCGTTTCTCAATTCAAAACCCGGAAACGTACCGATGACAAAGCAATACCTACCGGCCATAGAGAACGCGTTTGTTTTACTTTGTTGGCTTGTCAGCGGCCTGTACAAAACATAACCGGAGGGTCCCAGGTTCAATAACGGTGGTTCCCTACCGTTGTGTGGATGGAAAATATTTTTTCCTTTGATCTACGCCGCGTTTGTCACCGAGGGTCGTTATTAAATACCTACGTATTGGGAAAAATAAACGATTTTTACGCCTATACCCTCCCCCACTTTCTTTGTGTTGTGAACGCCATATCTATCGTGTTTTCTTTTTTAATCTACCCACACTCAAAAAATATTAGATACTCAAAGCCTGAATAGATTTTTTCAATTCTAAGTACAATATTCAGGTATATCTATTAAATCCACTGTGAAAGGAGACCAGCATTAGTGACACTGTGGGGCCACAATCAAATTAAAATGGTTTTATTTTGATTGTGGGTTTATCAATGTCTTATTAGATCTTTAATTAATGAACATAAGAATTACTTATTTAATTTACTAAATTATAGGAATTTTTATTCCAATTGTATTTGGAAACATGTATTTCAAGTGGTATATAATAAACCGAATACGACACATGTCGGAGCCATCACAATCGTTTTAGCGATCTGACATGCAGGGAGTTTTAGTATTCGATCCCCGGTCAAGTTTTTTTTATAATATAGTAATATAATATAATATAGTCGTCTGCTACGAGCTTACAGTCCACCTGATGGTAAGTGGCTACTGCCGCCCATGGACATCTGTAATCAACCCCAGATAGGATTAGATATTCCTACATGAGATGGGCCACAGATGCGCCGCTACCCCTGAGGAAAAGTCTGTCTCCCTTACCACACCCTTCAAAACGGAACACAGCAGCGCCTAACACTGATGTTATTAGATAGAAATAGGTGTGGCGGTGGTGCCGCCGGAGTCGAACCACAAAGGGTTCTACCACCTTCAAAACAAGTATTTGAGTTATCAATTTAAGTATACATTACTCTACAAACCAAAACATGTTACGTTGTGATACCTCCTCGAACCACACAGGGTCCAGCCACTAATGAAATATAATGTTTTTCAAGTATTAAAAAAGATAAAACATACAAGAAAAAGAAACATAATCTTATATAAAAACTTTCCCTTATAAAGTAACAAGTAACATACACCATCAGAATCCATTTAACGCAATTTTCTGTCGATTAGCGTTAAACGACGTTAAGATATTATATTGCGTTAGAGATCATATTGCAACGCCGAGATGAAAGTGTAGAAAGCATTGCAGCTTTCCTAGCAGAAAGTTAATCTGACGATTTGTTAAGACAAATATACGGATGGAGTGTATTTTACCAGACGATGTGGGTATTTTGCGTTTAATATTGAAATGCGTTGGATCTGTTTGATTCTTAAATATAAAATCGTATAGTTCTTGGTCTATATGGTAACTACATTGGCTACTTTTACTATAAATACTTTTGAAGATGGTAGAACCCTTTGTGGTTCTACTCGTATGTAGCCGGGAATCGAACTTAAAACCTCTGTACGTCAGACCGGTATGATACCGCTCGCCACGCGAGTCATCCGTATAAAAATACATTCTCCTTTTTAAAAACCACTTCAAATGCGGTCTCGATTTATTGTTAATTTAAATCCCTTCAAGTTCAGTTTCGATTCACCACTAAACATAAAATACCTAAAAGATTCCACATCATATAAAAATACATATATTACTTTCAATACTACCATTTACAAGTTTTACATATGATTTATCTAAATCGTTTGCACGCACGAGAATATCATTTACAACGTAATAACACCCATTTCTACATACTCATATTAAATATAATCGGTGATTAGACTTGCTACGCTTAAATGTTACATATTGCACGTGTCTCACAGATAGCGTGAACTATAAACTATTTTTTCGCTTTAGCACCTCGTTTTTGTTTTTTAGACCCGATTAAGCGCTATAAATGGTCACAGCTATAGATTAAGCTACCAGGCTACCTTATAGAGATAATAATTGAAGAACTTCACACACCTATCTTATTTAATAGATAGGTAATTTTTATTTCATTTATTTATTAAGCAAAATTAAAAATATTTATTACAGACTTTGTGGAATGCGTTTATTAGACATTTTATTACCCTGTTGCTCTCTGGAATGTATCTTATGTGTGTAATGTGTATATATATATATACATATATATATATTATATATCTTATGTATGTACAGTATATACTTACTTATGAACCGACCATTTTTATTTCTAAAATGTCCTTGTATTTTCAAAAGAAATTTTAACCTCATTAAGATAGTCTCGCTTAGTAATACGTATTGTATAGGACACGTGATTGTTTTATCTGGCTAAATCTAGCCGTATCCGGTTTTAAGGAACCGTAACAACTATGTGAACCTATTTAAATTTTGCACGGTAATTTAGAAAAATTAAAAGTTACAACGTCAGGAACAATGAGCGAACATGTAGGTACCTACAACCTACATGTTTATTTTTTTCGAAAAAAAGTAACGATAGTCTACTGGTAAGGATTTTGAAGTAACATTCCGCAAGTCCGGTTTCAAATCCCAGTCATCCTCTATTTATTGGAAATCGTCATTACGTACTTACCAATAATTATAATTTCCTATAACTAGATCTGAAAAATCGTGAGGTAACCAAAATGCCTTAGAGTTAAATACATGAATAGCCAATGAATCCGCACTGAGCCAGCATAGTGGATTGTATCCAAAGCCCTTCCTATTTAGACCACAAACACAACAGTGAAACAATATTGAATTGATGATGAATGTTCCTATAACTAGTACCTATACGTTAAAAGTTCCCACATAACTCGCTCTACCCATAAAATTGTACCTTATGGAACTAACTCTAAGGTTTAATTCACACTGTTCCTCCCATACAAGACAGCACTCATTCACATAAACAAAGCTTCGCGTTGTCAGTCTGTTTGTCACCAAATAAGGGAACAGAACGCATTGTTCTGTTTGACTCAAACTAGCCTATTATTCGAACATTTAAATTCAAGAGAATGTATTAGATATATTTAATTGACGGTTTAATAACAATTTTTGTATGTTCAAGTTATAGAAACGTGTCTTTTTGTCTTCAAACTCTACAAGTCTCTTTCTTGTTTTTGCTGCAAACTCTACCTATTCCCAATATATGTAGAGTACCTATGCTCTATCTGTTTAGAACTTTAAATGTAAAATTTAATTAATAAGAATAATTTTCATAAAAAAATGTATTGAAGCAGCGTACTAGAATAATTATGTTCCAGTTTTTTCAGGGTGCAAGGAAGAGACAAAAAGCAAATGTCATATTAAATTAGTCTTAGCGGGTTGCAACTAAGACTAATTTAATATGACAGTACACAACCTCTATGGTTGAAAATTTTTTTAATACGAGTAATTATGATAGCGTTCTGAGTTACTTATTCAAATCGCATGTGAGTTAAATGTAACATTTAAAAGACTCCTTGAAGTCATTTATCATTCGTTACTAAGTCACAGTGACAGGTGACTTATCATCAGCTATCAACCAATTCCCTGTTACCATCACTCGAACTGCAAAGTCATGCTAATTTATTTTAATACTAAAATTGTAACTACAAAGACAAGCATCATGACACATTAAAATATATTATGTATATTAGAAATCTACATGGATAATGGGGGTGAGACTTACCACCGAAAAAAGACATTCACATCGTAATATTTCTAATTGGACCACTTTTTAACCATTCATTTTTCATTCACCGTATTCCGTACACAAGAACGCTAACCTTTCATTAAATACGTTTGCCTTTAATACATTTTAATGAAGAAGTAATCAATCATTCGTCCACAATTTATGTATCGTGCAACAATTTAGCAAACGCATTGCTCCAATAAGTTAATAAGAATGAAACAGAAAAAAACGTAGGAAAAAATGAGACACATCCTCGATATAATAGTTTTGCTTTAGGATGTTTAAACACGGCGCGTTTTCAACGCGCGTTTAAGAGAAATAAACGCGCAATAGTATCTAGTTGCGCGCTTATTTCTCTTAGAATCGCATTATTAAATGGATATCGGAGTAAATTTCAATCGTATTTTTAACATTATTTTACAGAAATAAACGCGTGTTTAAGATATTCATATTATAACTCTAAATATTTATAATTTGATTAAGAACATATATACCTACATAAAATGACAAATTCCATATTATTTACTTTTCACGTCTGATTATATCGATGCGTAAGGTAGATGTTAAACTCCGTCTATTCATCTTCGTTTAAATCTCTATAAAAGTGTCTTACAAAAGTAAGACTGATATTTAACATGTAGATTTTTACTACATGAATAAACTTAAGTGAAACCATTCATCTTAATAATTCTATATTGGTATCGACAAATCGAACGCTCGAACTTTTACACGAAAAAGCGCACGCGTATTGAAAATAAAAGCGCAGAAAGTGCGCTCAGTTCACAATCCGCCTTATCGTAACAGGAAAATAAAAAATAAAAAGAGAAAAAACAGAAAGTACCGCGCTCGGACGATCCGCACTAAAATAATTACAGCATTGAATCAATTAATCTTAATTGTAACTGTGTTAGCGAACCGGGTTGAACATAGCGCGCTCTGAGAAAAAATAGTATAGGAGCTTAGCACACAGCCGGATAAGTACAATTATAAGTACTTTTATTTACGGTACGTAGTTTAGTTACTTTGTAAGCAATTATTGTCGGATTAGGAGCTAAAGTAAAGTTACCGTTAGAAACTATCAAATAAGCTAGCGTGAAAAAGTTTAGAATTAATTTGTTAATTAAGTTTGAGCAATTTTAGAATTAAATTGCCATTAAGACAAATAAATGTAGTAGGGAATCATCAGAAATATCTAAATAGGATAGGCAAAGAAAACCTGAGACAAATATTATAAAGCAAAAAAAAAACAATGATTTTAATCGAATTCTCAAAGCCGATTATGAAGTTTCTTTTGCCGCTTCTTGCCACCTAAACTATTACCATAAACGAAACACCTTGCGAAATGGTGATTATTCTATTATGGTGATATGATATTAGGTTCAATAAGAATTCTGTCAAGAAAGAATGTTTGAATTTTGCAGAATCTATTCGAAGCTTGAATTTTGTTTTGTGAGAGATTATTATTTATGAAAGTAATGTGAAGTGGAAATTGGCCATTTAAAGATATTATTATTAGATATATTTTAATCCCAATATTAGTTTTTGAACTTTGATCAAGTGTTATTGGACGACCCGCGTGGCGGTCACCATACCGGTCTGACGCGCAGATGGTCCCGGGTTCAATCCCAGGCCAGACAGATATCTAAATGATGAATTTAGATTTCTATGTCTGGGTCTGAGTGGTAGTATATGTGCGTGTCCATGGCACCCCCGACACAGGGAATCCTAGTGTGGGGCTGTGAGTGTAGAAAGCGTTTTTTCTTAATTTATTCTCATAAATGTATGAAGTAGTACGTATGAATATTATGAAGTCTGTCTAACGATTCGACAAAGACAAATACGTCATCCGCAGACATTTCAAGTTCAAATTCATTCCGTATTTGCATCGACAAATTAAAGTCCTAAAGTGTACTCACTCGTTGCTTACCCAGTAATTACTATCTCGTGTCCCATGTTTAGTCAGATTAAATATTTAAACGCTAAAGATTGTCCTACGAAGTTAAATATTCAGTGATCGTCGTCAGTCGTCGCCAGTCAGGCCGTTCTAATTTGTACCTGACTTTACCTTCACGCCGTAAATCTAACCTTAAGTTTATTTATGGGAAGCTTTATACGTAATTAAATAAATAAAACATTGCTATTGTTGAAATTTCGTTTCTAACCGTGTTTATATCGTCTGTCCCAAAAATGGACTTATACTCCTTATACTGAGGTCCTTCACCCTCACCATTTTAGTATTTGTACACATATTTTATCATATAAATAAGCAACATAATAGCTAATAGATAGAAAATGATTATTACTAATATTTTTATAATGTAATAATAGTTTTACATTTAAAATTATTTTATTAGATTTTTTATACTTATTTTTATATTTTTTTTATATTTAAAACTATTATTACATTAGAAAATTATTAAATAAATAAAAAATATAGCTATACTACATATGAAAAACACCACTGTTAACTTCGTATTGTCGTTCTCGTGTGACGAACGTGCGCATTACATAAGATTCACTTTTTTCTCTAACGCCTCCAAAAAGGTATAATTAAGGAAACCACTTTAGACCCACTAGTTTAAAACCGCTTAAAACCACTTCAAACCGCTCTAAAAGCTTCAATGATGTGACCCGCTTGGCTGTCACGAAATAACGTGGAAACGTGACGTGTGTCAGAGCCCTAAAATGTGGCGCTAGTATGTTCGCTAATTCGATTCAGCCTTTGACAATTAAAAATGCCCTTCCCTGTACGTTGTTTTTGTTGTAATTAATTGTAGGCTGCACACCTTGTGTTGTTTATGTATCATAATACCTACCGTAGAATAGTAATATATTCTAGTAGTTGTAAGATACTAAAATGTTGATACTTCGGTTAACGTACAAGCATGTACCTATTCTTGCTACGTCTTACAGGCCAAAGTCCTTGACGAATCCAACGACACCGTATATGTTATACGGTGTTGTTGGATTCGTCCAAATTGTGGGAGTGACATGGGCTATATTACTTCCCTTCTTCAGTTAATTATATAAAAAGTTTTGGTGAGCCATTTCTAAATATTCTAACTTATATATGTATTTTTGCTCTCGAAGAAAATCTGAAGTCCCTAGAACGAAGTCGTAACGCCTGATGGATTAGAAAATTCTTCAGACCGAAATTATTTAATGGTGTAACGAATAAATCCAAGTGTCCTTACAAATGAATATTAATTCTAATAATACATTGGTAGTGAGATGGACCAAAAGAGACAAGCGACGTAAATCAACCCATATTTATATGTACTACTTATTCCATACTTATCCCATTTAATATAACATCGCTTTTTATTTCTAATACTCATGATTCGAATAAGGGGCGATATCTTACCAAAGTTAGCATGTTCAAAGTGATATTGAACAGAGCCCCACAAGGGCCCAATTAAGTTATTCCCACCGCATTCCTTTGCTTCAACAAGTGCATTTATAGCGGCCCCACCCCTGTTTTTACTGTCAATTAAAATGTGGGTCCCCGTAGGGTTGTCATATGTTTTCAAAGACGAGAAACCCGACTGCGTAAACAGGATACATATGCTGCGCCGAAAAATAATATCTAATTAAAGGCGCAGTTGTGATTTTTTGAAATTTTTGATATTTCTTTAGCCCACGCCAAAGAAATAGACATACACGTCGCAATTTGGTGAAAAGAAAACTATTATAATATTGTAACATGCCTGCGAAATGTCTTTACATTGATATATTTTTGAATAAAAAAGAAACACCGCTATCGAATATTTAGTATTCAAATTAATATTTTCATATACACTCATATGAATTCATATACATTAGTATTCAAATTAACAGATATGCATAGGGTATTCTTGTATAGTACATTATTTTAATTACCTGACATATCTTCAGTCTTTTTTGTGTGTTTTGTCCGAATTTACATTCATAACGGTTCACTTACATATGACCACCTTAGTCCACCAGATTGCCAATGCATCTATGACCGGATTCAATTTGAACCTGTTCTATATAGAGTTGTTTGCACAAGTTCATGGGTAGCAGGAACAATTTACTATCAGGCGAACTGCAAGCTCATTCGGTAATCCAAACTTATAAAAAATCCCACTTCGCACCAACCCTACTAACAATCCTCAAGCCGTCAAGAACATGCACAAAATGACAAAACAGGAGCACGCGAAACCACCAAACAATAAACCATTCAAATCCAAACTCTACCACCTTTTCATACGAACCTAAAACTTGACGATTTCACAAACAAAACTTAACTAAACTTTGATATCGCAATCTGCACTTTAGCACGTCGCGTTAAGGGTCAAATGAGTTTCAATTAACGGGTAATTTGTTGTTTTGTCTTGAAAGGGCACGTGCCCGTTGTCCTCTGAAACGCGATACGGTGATTTACAGAGTGTAACGTGACGACGCCGGTGGGCTGTGGAAATGTACATTAAATAGAATAACATCTGATTTTATTTATATTATTTTTTATAATATGGGAGTAGCAAATGAGCGCTTGATGGTTAGTGTCTAGTACCGTCATGAACAACTTTAATTACCTATCTCCGAATACTATTTGAGACGTACCTGTGGACGACCACAGATGCAATGCTTCCGCAGAAGACTAAATTAGAACGCCTCTTATATGTGTATTTTCTTTATCACACACTTCAAATTTACCCTTTCAAATTTCAATACATGTGCATATATATATGCTAATATAATAAGAGATGTCCAACGAGGACTCCATCAATTGAATCGACAGTCTGACAGCTACATCGCCCATATAAACCTACATACAGCGCGTCTGGTGGTCCTTTATGAACTTAAATTTGACATTATAATGTACGGAGATCGAGCTGTCGAGCTTTCTATCTGATTAATGGTGTCCTCAATTGAAATTTTATACTAAGTGTTTTGAACTTAGAAGGCTATAATGACACAAATAGGTATGGCATTGAAACTTCCAAAGTCGAACCACGTAGGGCTCTACCATTATGACACTACCACGTTTAAGATTGTAACGGATTTAAAATTAGATCAATAAAATATATTTATTTCATTGGTATTTATTTCATGTGATAAACGGCCATATAGTCCATCAAATGATAACTGAGCACTAGAGCCATGTGGCAGCAATCCAACTACCCAACATTGACTTGAGTGTTCAACTAAGTCTGAACATCTAATGAACCTAACCTTCAAACCAGAAAACAACAAGTATAAATATAAACTAAAAATAAATGTTAAGTTGGCACCACAGTCAAACCACGTAGAAATAATCTAAATAGGTACTTTTCAAAGAGTCTTTGCGTCTCTTAAAACTAAGTTGGAACACCTAATGAACCTAACCTTCAAACCAGAACCCAGTAGCGCTAGACTTTCTTTTATAATATAGGAGTAGCAGACGAGCATGCAGTCCGCTTGATGGTCACTTACTACTGCCGCCCATGCGAATCTGTAACCAACCGCACATGACCACATGACTATGCTGGAAGGCCTCTGCAAAGTACGTCTCCTTCACCACACCCTTCAAACCACAACACAGCAGCGTGTAACACTGTTATTAGCTAGAAATAGTTATGGCACTAGGTGCCACCGGAGTCGAACCACATAAAGTTCTGCCATCTTTAAAACACACTACTTGCTGCTATGAAGCAAAAATACGTTTGCCTATGCCGTTCTAGCAAACCAGAATCGAACTTCCATACTACCTTGCTGACAGTCCAATTAATTTATGCGAAGGGTATAAACCCAACACCCATGCTAGTAGTGCGAAATTCATTTACGCTACATCAAACAAGACCAACGTCCGGTCCATACATATCTATGTAGGTACCTATCTACATTTGTTAGTCTGTAGTCTGATCAAATTTACCGCCCTATCTATACAGGGTGCTTCAGAAACCAAGTGTTGAAACCACAAGAGGGAAATTTGTTTTAGGAATCGTGCTCAACTGCATAGAAGGTTTCAAAAAAAATAATGCGAATTGCCAAACTAGCTCGGTCATTTGCTGAAAACAAATGTTGTTCATAACAAAAGTTGTTGTTAAACGGATTTTTAAGTTATAAAGCGTAAAATATTGTCACCACTTGAATATACACTAGACTTGTTATTCACTCATTTTGTAGAATTAATTATAAAGATTAAAATAATAATGTATAAATGACTTTTGTTAATTTAAAGAAATGAAATATTTAAATGCCGCCTATTATTTTACTTGAAGACATAAGGTGTGATAGCAATATATTATATTTTTTAATTCCAAAAAAAAATTCAGTATTTTTTTTATTTAACCATTCGAATCACAATTCACTTAGTGTTCCTTAACTTAAATAAAACCTTAAGCTAAAGTTTAAAAATAAAATTTAACTGTTCTCATAGTGTTTACATTTCCTAACAGGTTTCGTAACACCCTGTACTGTGTATGTAGGGATATAGGAAGCTACGTGCTAATTGCAATTAGCGTGCAGTATCGGTCGCTAGACAAAACACCGCTCGCCAGACTAAACATCCCACTCGTCATTCCCCCCGTCATCCCCATCCCAATCAGTTTATCTCTGTCTCTCGCGAGATAATTATATTGGTACCGGTATCCGATACGCCATAGGAATCAATAAGCCATGCGTTTATTAGCTAAGGATTGACAGCGCGTACGCTATTGAATATTCGGTGATGGCTGTGTTATAATTTCGGCTTAATATATGGGTTTAAAATGCATGTCAGATTTTCGGAATTATTTCTATATTTAAATAACTATCTTGCTTTAACGGTGAAATAAAACGTTGTGAAGGTACCTAAGTAGTTTTCTAAAATTATATTTCTTCAGGAAGAGTGATGACACACGTTTGTCAAACCTCAACAAGCCATCACAAATGCAAACGTGTGGATAGAGGGTTTGTGTACCAAATTGTACCAAACAAATTAAGCAAGTTCTAGAGGTTTGGAGTGACTAATTCCCATAGTGCGATCGCGGCAGAAATGTGTAATACCGCATTTGAACAACGCGCTTCTCATTCTTATAAGATTTTGCCTACGGCGGACTTTATTCGGCGAATGCTTATAAAATTGGATCTCCAGTCTTTTTACAAACTATGGAACTTTGGAATTAGATTAATTGTTTTCTTTAAGTAGATCCTTAAAGAACATATTTTAGCATGTATTCATATCACCCACAACCATATTGCAAGCGTCAAAAAGTATGTCTATTTCCACATGATAAATGAATTTATTTTCAAGTGAGTGCGAAAATCACAATCACCATTAGTATTTCCAGTATCTTGATTGCTGTCGCATAGCCAGTCCTATTAACATTTTGGAACGCCACCTGATTAGTTGGACAATATTGGCTGTGGTTTGGCAGTTGCGATAATAATCCGATCAGCTGTTGAGTTTTGGGACTAACGATAGGTCAATATTGGTAGAATAATGATAGTCAAATATTGTCTTTGATAGTTTCACTCATATTCTTATCCTTTGATATTATATTTAGTCGTATTGTAGGCTTGCTAAGAAGATGTTAGGTTTCTTGGTGGTTCCTCTGAGACTATACCGCTGTTACCGCTAACAGTGTTGTTGTTGCCATTTTGATTTGAAGAATGTAATACCAGGCATTTTAACAGATATACAGATTTTTAATAAGTTTTGTATGATTAAAAGCACGGCATGGAAGTAAATCAAGTAACTAACGAAGTCTTTGGTTTTGACACTGATAAGTGGCACCATCAATCGTCATCATTTTTTTTTCGTTATATATGTAGTTTTAAGTCGAATGTACCCTATATTTATCTATCTTCATAATACATATTACAAGGTAGCTAAATTGTTATCGGTTAATTATTTGAACCGAGAAAGCGGAACAAACAGATTACGCATAATCGTATTTAAATTATAAGGAAGGATGTGCAATTTCTGAATGCTAATAAAAATCCAGATAAACGGTGTTTATACCTCATTATTTATACATCATTACCAATACTTTGACAAATTAAATACGTCGGCATCCTGTCTAATTAAACTTAGTTTTAGTACCGGAAGATAATTATAGCTTGTTAGGTTTTAGGGTTCCATGCCAAAAGACTGCCAATGGAACCATTACTAAATATTCGTAGATAATACTAAAAATAAAAAGAAGTAAAAATTAATTAATACGTACTAAAAACTATTTTTAACGAGTTTTTTATCATTTGAACCGTAGGAAAACACTTTAAATTTTACAAAAATTGCTCCTATAACAACAAATAATAAACTAAAAAGTTTAAGCGGGTCCATACGACATACATGTTCTTCTCGACGATATTTTTATGTTTTTGCTCCAATGTAATTTTGACATACGGTCGTCCAATAGTCACACGGAACCCTTCATGTGCATGTCCGACTCGCACTTGGCAGCTTTTTATTTTTGTAACATTGCAGCATAGTTTCAGCGTTGATTGGTAGTTTAGGCCGATAATAATAATTGGTCACGCTATAAACAAATTTCATTTGGTTTTATGTAAAGTTCTTTGTATATAATTTTTTACATGTAGGTTTGTGTTTGACTGGAGTCTCATCTGTTAGTAACTCAAATGCAGTCTTTAATCACGCTTATTCGTTGAACTATTATATTATCTCTTGATATTAACAGTTCCATTATATTACAAATTAAAAACAGACACTGGCAGAAAGATCAAATGCTTTATCCGTAGATGGTCTGTTAGTAAAACAAAATACCAGTGACTATAATGATTCAATGCCGTTATTTATGTTATGTTATCAATACGTAACACCATGTACAAAAAACAGGGATTTGATAATCTTTTGAAAAATTGCTTTGATCTTTTAAAAAAAACTGTCACTGACGAACATTGTCAGATATTCGTGTGTAGAAATCAAAATAAATTAAAGCGACAGCCAGGCCAAATTCAAATTCCTATCACTCATCTATACCAAAACATACAAAATATTATTTCTACTTTTAGACAGTACATGGCAAATATTTTAATGATTTCCAACGAACGTACTCGTGTACAACATTATTACTAATTATTTCGCGAAAATTCGCTTAACCACTAAAAAAGTGAACACAGTTTTGAGCGATAATTCTAGTAAACGTGCTAGAATTTAGTGCTCATAATTACCCACTGTTATTGGTAATACCAGTTCAACTGACCCAGTTTTTAAGTTACTGCCATTAACTACAGCTACACTGCAGGGTTGCCAGATGGGAAAGATTTACAATGTAATATTAGTCAAGCTTAGCACCGCCGCAATGTCGATAATAATATATGTTAGTTTTTATGAAATTACTTTAAAAACATGCTTGCGGTCAGCTGTTTGGTGACTTCACCAAAAATACTTCTTTGGAGACACACCGGATTATGTGGGAATCACACTATGGTAAACCCCCCTCGGTGGCCTAAGTGCTACATAAAGGAATTCGAGGACTCCGGGATCGCCAACGGAGCACAACCGGAATCCTCCAAACATGGTGACCAGATCAAACTTTGTGCAGGTGAGCATTTACGCTCACCACATTTTCGGGCGTTTACGACAAGATGAGGTTACACATACCGTCGTCTCCCCCAGAGTTACTGGCTAGACAGATCGTGCTCCCCATTCTTGCCGCCCATAAGTTCAGAAATCACCTTTTAGTCGCCTTTTACAATAGGCACATGATACCATAGGGTAGTCTAAATCCCAGCTACAAGGAAATGTGTGCCGTATCTAGCAAACAAGAGCACAATTGCTCGACACTGCGATTATAGGCCAAAAATACTTATGACGAAAGTGACAACGTAACATGTTGTTTTGAACTTTAGAACATTGAACACTTATAAATTGAAATAGAAGTCAACTGTCAACCCTAACAATAGCGATATGAGTACAGTTACAATGTAAAACTGCTTGCTAACGAACTGTACATTATCTTACAGGCTAACTAGCCGTGCCCCGCGGCTCCGCCCACTAACATTTTTATATTGACGAAAGTTACTCATTAACTTTCGAAGGTAGATTCATTTTATTTTATAACGCTTTCGCTACTTTGCTTAACCTTACTGTAATATAACTACTGGGCACAGATCTTCTCTTAGAATAAGGGATTTTGGCTAATCCTATAGTGCTGGGCCACACGCTTAGAGGACTCCGGTTGCGTCCCTTGGAGATGGACTGCCACCGAGGGGTTTTAGTATGGTAAGAATCCCACATAACCCTGTGTCGCTCCCACGGCATTGGGCACCTTTTGAATATTTCCCCCTCGTAATCAAAAAAAGTTCTACAGCGCTCATGAAGTATATTAACATTACAACTTACAATGGTAATCGCCTTGTAAACTTAAAATTATTTCACTGTTAAATCCAATAATAGTTAATACCCTGACATGCAATTAATAAAAAATAAACAAAAACAGAAGCTTATGATTTGTTCCTGAACCTTCAGAGTAGAAGACACAAAGGTCCCTATTACAGCTGAACTGAAAGGCCACATTTTCATCTTATAGCAGGAAGTGTGTTCTATTCTAAGTAGTGATGTAACGCAGACATACTTACAAGACGTCCTATATTAGTGTTTAGGTAAAATGACGCATTTACGAATGACCTCGTGCGGTTTATGTGAGGTTCATGTACGCCACAATATAGGAGTACCTACTATCGGATTTTGTACAACTTACGTACTTACCGAAAGTATAATAAATTATACAATAGTTTGTAAATATCACACATTTTCATAAACTACAAAAAACAGTGGAACGCGGAGGATGCGGGTTTGATTCCCGACAACACATATATATCTAAATCTAATCGAATTTGGATTTCCGTTGGTCTGAGGGTTTCTGAACTCATATTTTTGTGTCGAAAGGTGGTAGAACCATTACGGATAGAGGAGGTGCCAGCGCAACACCTAATTCTAGCTTAAAATTCTTGCGCTTCGATGAAAGGGTGTGGATACCGCCATCGATACATCGTTATATGTAGTTATTTGAAGAAGTCCATGGGCAGCAGTGACCACTTACTTGAAATTTGTTGTGTGTGTTCAAGGGGACTTGAGAATGGTTTAGATTCACAATTTAGTCCATGGGAAAAGGCTTTTTTAATTAATTTTTGATTCGTAAGTAGTTATAGAATCGGAAACTATGCATTTGATCGAGTGATGATCTTTAGCAAAGTTGTTGTCCAAGAGCCCACGAAGGTTTGGGAGTTGGTAAGACCAATTTCCGACAGATGGCACCACTGTCATTCCAATGCAGGTACAAATTTTCGGTTTTATGTATGTCATATTATATCTTTAAAATGCGGACGAAGCCGCGGGCACCACTAGTAGGACTATAAATACAGTACATATATTATTTATTTACGCATGACATTTTTTTCATCGTTATTGCTCTTAATTTGTTTCGAAGTGGCAGTAATTGAAACTGACAGCAAGGGTTGGGGCTTATTGAGCGCATTCGAGCTGTCTGACTTCATTTACGAAACAGAAAGCTTTTCGATCAGAAACGAAAAACTGGCGTCAATAATTATGATGCGTGTTACTGTTTTGTTTTGGTTTAATTTTTGTAACCCGCCTGTGGAGGGTAAGGTTTATAGCGTGTGTTGGTAATTATGTATGTCTCATTCTTGCTGCGCCCTACAGCCTTTAGCTGACAGACTTTAACTTATGAGATATCGTCAGACTTGTCAAAATTAGGTTAAATAGGCTACCTATTTATTTAAGTAGTCGGGTTTTTTTTGTTTTACAATAAGTAATTACTAGTTGGTGTTTTACATAACAATAAATGAGCATGTAGTTCATCTGTTGGTAGTGTTCCGCCTATAGACTTTTATGATCTCTTTTACAATCATTTAAACAGGAGGCCTATTTGCCATCCTTTGCTCAAAACAGGGGTTGTACCTGAAGTGGATCGATGCGATCGAAGATGCGTTGCTGATCCCGAGGACTAAGACGGTCGCCTTATATATAAGTCAACCGGCTGTCACACCCTTCTAAGATAACGCAAGAGCTTCTTCACGCTGGAAATAGGTGGTAGGTGGTAGTAGGTGGTGGCGGTGGTAGACCCTGGTCAAACATTAAAGGATTTACCACTTTTTACCGCCTTTACCTTGGCTCCGCAATATACCCTTAAAAAGTTTCACTTTTCAGTCTCAAATTCACTTCACAGACGTATTTTTCATGTATTCATTTGAAATGAGCTTTATTACACAGATTTAGTTTCCTGATAGTTTTCCTTTTCCATCATGTTGGAGAAATTGAAGCCAATTCGAAAACTCATTCCACACCGTTTGAACAGAAACTGTTATATACCTAGATACCTACCTATCTAGGTACAATTTTCTCTTCCAGCTTTTCTAAGAAAGTTAAGATATTAGTATATGGGAGGTTATATAGAATTAGTTGCATTGGTGCGAGCGAGAGGGGTGTGCGAGCGAGAGGGGTGGGCCGTTGACCCGCGCACCGCGACTCCATTGTATGACGGCACATGATGTTCTAATTCGTTGTGGGTTTGAGATCTTACAATCCAATGCACTTCGGATCCATAACATTGCGTAATGGAATAAGGACAGTTCTTTGTTTGGCAGTCTATTTGGTTTTACCACTCAGTGGTTGGAGCAACGCCGTCTATGAAATTGAAGTTGCATATAAGCATACAGTCCGCCTGATGATAATTATAGTCCAAGGTTCATAGTAATAAACCCCTTATGAAGGAAGTCCACCTTCATAAGATCGTGAACAAATACACTTACCCTGGCGACTAAATTTGAATTTCTCGTAAGTAAATTTCAAGTCAGTAAGTGTCTCTCCCTCATCACACCCTTAGACCCAACCATCACACCCAAGACTTAAATTAATATGATGGTATTGACGCCTTCATCATCAACACATTACCGTCCCACTGCTGGGCACGGGTCTCCTCTCATAATGAGATTAGGTCATAGTCCACCGCGCTGGCCAAGTGCGTATGGGTAGACTTTACATACCTTTGAGATTTTTTTTATTAATCTCTCAGGTATGCAGGTTTCCGAACGATGTTTTCCTTCACCGCTTAGCAAGTAATAATTAATTTCTAATTTAATTTCTAATTTCTAATTGACGCCTACTTGTCTTTAAGAAGCAGATGTTTCTCGAGTTTAGTGGGATTGGCCGTTACAATTGAATTCCCTTTTTATTGGTGTTTTTTATTGGTTACACACACATAGAAAAGTACATAAACATATAAACCTACAACGGATATCTAAATTCTAAATTTAAATAACTACTTCACACGGAATCGAAATCCCGAAACTCTACAAGATATGCCATGGGGACCAATATGCCTTATGCATTAGAGATAATACGTGATTCTCCGTTTATTACAAGATTTTACTAAACTTGCCTTGTTAGATCATACGTATGTAAAGGTTGAAGGTGAAATTTAGAACACCTAACTCAAACGATCGGCGGACCGATTTTTTATACACCCCCTAAATACGGTTATCAAATAAAAGGGTTTCTTAAGAAGAATACGAATAACAAAATGGTCTTACTAAAAACGTTAGTCAAAAATTATTTAGTACAAAGTTATCGTTGTATGCCGTCTTGAATAAAGTTAAACGTTCAAAACACATTTCCTTTGTCGAGTTCAAGCATCTTAGATGCAGTTAGCATCTTATTGTTAAGAACAGCGTTCCGTTTAGTGCTCTAGCTTAAGACGATCTTGAGGATCTTACTCGTAACTTACGAAGCTGTATTTAGGATAAACTTATAAATTCCGGTTTTAAGGTAGTTCTTAAGCGTAAGGTGCAGATAAAGATTATAAATAGGTATTTTTAAATTTACTGTGTTTTTGAACTGACTGCAGAAGGTAATGTTTTTTAGTACGTATGTATGTATGTGTATGACCGTATGCGTGTATGTTCTATCTTTAGCACGCTATAGCTCTAGCAAGTGTTCTTGTATTCTTCTACATTGTTTGAAGGTGGTAGAACTCTTTGTGGCTCGACTCCGGCGGCACCACCGCCACACCTATTTCTGCCTAATAACAGCAGTGTTAGGCGCTGCTGTGTTCCGTTTTGAGCGTGTGGAAAGGGAGACATACTTTTCCGAGGCGTTTCAGCTTAGTCCTCAAGGGTAGCGGCGCTTCTATGGCCGACCTCAGGTAGGAATATGTAATCCTATCTGGGGTTGATTACAGATGTCCATGGGCGGCAGTAGCCACTTATCAGGTGGACTGCATGCTCGTCTGCTACTCCTATATTATTATATAAAAAAAAACAATGACAGTGACTTCTACAGTGACATAGGTTGTGCTTTTAGGCAGTCGGGTTTTTTTATAATGATTTGCTAGATATGACATTAAAGTCCACCACTATGCAGTCCACCTGTCCATCCTATTAAAGTCTTATCTGACTTTAACCATAGATCCGTTATGGTTACTACCACTAAGTATTCAGTTTAAACTACTCATATACGAATCACTAACACTCCCTCGAAACTAAAATACGGTAGCGTTTAACACTACTATAAGTAACAGCTGTAGCACTATCACAATCGACACGGGTCCTTCAAGCTTAAACAAATCATGCTATTAGCAAAACATTACGTAAAACATACATTCACTAGGTTATCTCCAAAGGTTTACTAGGTAAAGTTGAGCCGCAAAGGTGAATGCACTCACCGATCTGCTAGACAGCCGCTAGCCACAGATAATAAATCACAGTCAGAGTTCGGGACTGCGTAGCGCGGAGATGTCCGCCTCGTAAAACAGCGTGCCGCCACCGCAGCGTTAAGACTGTTGTCCACCTATAGCTACTAATCACGTGGTACTAAATGGGAATCTTGTAATGGCGGACTGGTTGTCATTTTTTGTAGCGCACAGGAGTTTTTTACAAAAAAATATATTTATTAATAAAATAGAAAGTGATTTGATTAATAAATCGGTGCAAATAATCATTAAATTATTTGTAAGAAATAAATATTATTTTGTTTTTACAATAGTAATTTTATTTTGTAATTGAAACAGTAATCGCAAAATATTTGTTACTTATATAAGGAGGGTTATAGATTGCGTTACATTTAAATTGACACAATTTATAAATAAAATTCTCAATTTTGACTTTGGTTACTTTAATTCTAAAAATATATAAAGTATGACCGAAGATATTAACGCCTATACTTAAATAATGAAAAATCTATATAACTTAGCTATAATTTTTTGAGTAAGTGCCACATTTTAGGGCAATTATCCCTTACGTAATTTATAGCTCGAACAATGAACGTCCTCCTAACCGCGCGCTGAGTTGCGGTCACAGGCCATTTGGACAGAGGAACTGTAGAACAATTATAGGTAATTGTCTCTTTACTATTAAATAGGAAATTTCTTTTCATTGGATTTTCCTTTCATATGCTCAATAATATGTAATACAATAAAACAAAAGTGACATTAGTACGAGTAGTATGTTATACAAGGAACGTTCTTTCTTATAATAATGAAGGTTTATGAACGCCGATTTCTTGTCATTTTATAACCTTTTAAATAGTACATTACGATACGCGTGGCCAAAGTAGCCTATTTTTGCACGGCGTGAGGTTAGCGCCCGAGCGCAGCGAGGGTGCTAAACGCCGTGCAGATAATAGGCTACTTTTGTCACAAGTATCGTATACTATTTTATAGCTCTTGTGACATAAACCCGCTTATACTTGTGAAGAAATATGATAATTATTTTGAAACTTATAAATGATTGAAACTAAAAATTATGAACTAAAAAAGCAATAAAAATGTGACACAACCAAAACCATTGAAATTTAGAAAATTTAGTAATTATTCTGCACTTGTGATAAAGACAAATCTAACACCACACATACGTCGAAATCTATCAAGCCATTTAGGCTACATACAGGCGTATTAAAGAAACATGATAAGCAATCACATAATGTACTAATACATAACTAATAGTAGTGATACAGTAGAAAATCGATTATCCGGACCTTAGTTATAAATATTCGCAATTGTTCGTATTGTGAAACGTGAACAAGTAACTTTGTAATAACCCTTACAGATCAGCCACATTTTGTGTGACTTGTGCATTTAAATTCCGGAAAGTCGCCAAATCGCAACAAAATAGCGCAACATACTATAAAAAACAAAAACCCGATTGCTAAAAATATAACCTATGTTATCGCCACAATTTAGACGAATTCAGCGACTCATCATGTATCAAAATTAATGAAGTCGTTTGAGTTTGCCAAGAATGAAAAATACATACGTAACAAACATATAGTCGAAAAACATCACCTTCCTAAATCGGTTTAAATAGCTTTTCTTCATAAACTCAATTATCCAAATTTTCGATAATCCGAATGCCACAAATACGACAACAAATAGGTCGCTTAGTCGAGATTCTACTGGAGTAGTATTATGGCTAATTTTGATAACGATTCCTAATTTAAATATCTCCTACTATGGTGTGTAGCGAAAATAAAACAAACACAGTCAAAACAAACAATAAAATTCGATAAAGCCCAATAGTTAGTCTTATAGTGATGCTATTGCTTAGTATGTACACAATGGCAAAAATATTTATAAATACGTCCAAAATAAAATATTAAAATAATTATAGCTTTAAACAAAATACTCATTACTCACTTTTAATTTTTAAATGGCATTTAAAAGTATGAAACGTTCATAGCTATGTTTATTTTTTTCAACTGTGAGGGTAGTGTATTAATATTCTTACGGTGTAAAAATCGGCTACTTTGGACACAGAAATGCGTGGCTAAAATGCGGGTTTAGGTCACAGAGTGCTATAATAGTACATTACGATACGAGGACGAAAAATTTTTTTCTGACAAGTGTGCGATTATCCCATATCGCTTAGATCAAATAATGAATTTCACCCCATGGGAAACTTCGGTTTCTGTTAGTGATCGAAGATGGGAAATCATTTCTATAAGCAATCATACTGATGGTTTTATATTATATGCGTATACCAATGACTTAAATATATAAATAATATGAAGCGGAAGTATACTTAATTATATTTTTGTATCGTATAAAAGTCGATAATCTACAGCTAGCATGAACAATGAACCGCGGCCCGAACCGCACGCTGCTGCGGTCGCACACCGTTCCGCTGCGAACCGTAAAAATAAATTAAGCCGAGGTTTTTACGATTTTATACCTTCACGTTCACTTCCTTATTAGACGAAAATAGTATGACTTTATTTCTAAGATATAAAAAGATAAAATTTGTTACAATTTTCACATTAATAATATTTTTAAATAGGTGATGCGATGGTTAAATAGTTTAACAAATAATTATTTATTTCTATTACTTTATGAAATATTATCTTTAGTCCTATGTAATAAATAAATATAATTATATAGAAGTCATTCTGTAATATAAGATTCCTAGTAAGTATATATTTTTTATGAAATGTTCACTTTAATTTCAGTGCCAATATGTATATTTCGATTGACTGATTATCTAATTACATTTTTAAATGAACAATAATAAAACTTCATTAATATTTATAGACACCGTTATAAAATAACTTACGTATACCCCACAGAAAAAAATATAGGTCTGTGGTATACCCCCTAAATCGTTTCCCATTTTTATCCCACTCACAAACTATAGGTATATCTTATCGCTCATCTCTTCCAGTGGTCGCCCACCCTATACCAAAACCACACGCCGCGAGCCCCGCAGACCAGTCGGACACCAAAACTGTAAAACTAAATGCATTTTACGATAGTATCATTCAACGTCCCTTCCTTATTACACGAAAACGTTATGTTACGTAGTTATTTCTGTCTCTCGTCAAATTGACCATTTAAATTTAATTGTATACTCAAAGTTAAACGTAAATTAACTATTTCAAAGCAATTAAGTAGATTATCCATTTTATAAATTATATGAATTACTTAAAAATGTTTCTTTGGTGTCGTATTAAAGAATGTTTATTTCGTGAAACAATGTTTTCTAAATAACAAAATAAAAAGCTCTGTTTCCTGTTCCTGTTATCTATTTCTAACGGAAAAATTTTATTAACGTTTTTATAAATTCCGCAACGAACGAATTGACATTCCTTTGAGCGTCGCTCGAATTCAAAATGCGTATGCCACATAGCTACGGTCAAAATAAATACATGCACACAAAATATACTGACGCTGCAACGTAAATAAAAATTCCATTGGGTTTAAAACAAAACGCCATAAAGATCGTGTAAAAAAGTAGCAATTGAAAACCTTCCTTCCTATTTATATATTCAATAACAACTACTGAAAATCGGCTTTAAAATTGATTTTGTATAGTTCCTAAATAACCGCTCTTATATAGAAACAACTTCGTTCTTATTATCATAAATCTATATTTTTTTCGCTCCAACTACATACATGGGAAGAGAGGAAATCGTGCTAATCAAAGCTACATAGTTATTACCTATTTATAAATATATAGATATAGTATTAATACCATGTCGCTAACCGCAATGAAAGCAGAATATCCTATCTTCTTTCAATTTCGCACTTACTATTCTTGCATTGCGTTTGTATAATCTGTGAATGTAAATATGCTAAACACACTAACCTTGAACCCTACAGTCGGTAACATGTGTATTTTATGCAAAAAAAAGTATAATTACACTATTGACAAGTACATTTATATTCAACACAGATTCAAAATGGCTGCCGCAGTTGAAAGTATTAGCATAAATTGATTTTATGGCCGTTTCAGTCTGAGCGATTGTTATTTTATTGCTATGGCCGACATTCTATTAAAATAAATGCGATTGAAAATAGTTACTGGCCTCTGTTGATGCATTAGTGCAATGGAAGCTAATAACTTCGATAATAATCCAGATTCATAGCTAATTAAAAGTTTATACGTTTGAGCTATTTATATCATTTATTATAAGTTTTCAATAAAGTAAAGTAATGCAATCGGTATTAGAAAAAATAATAAATGTATCTACTACGCTACAATTTATTTTAACATTAAGGAAAATACGGCTGAGATCATTATACTTATACGAATCTCTCCAACTTAGCCTTTAAGAGTCAGGACTGCAATCATATTTCCGAGTACATACAGATCAATGGCAATCACTTACAGGGTCGAATGCATGCTCGTTTGCTAAGAAAAGCTTTCCAAATTTCAGAATATTACCAAAGTTCATTAACTTTTAAACTTAAAACCGTTAATTATTCGTAATTCTTACATAATCAGACACGGACAACATAACTTTATCTGCCTACCTACTGAAAAGGTAATCCGAAGACTTATGTTCAAAAGTTTCTCGTCTAAAGTTCAGTTTTACGTAATAGCAAAAACGTAATTTTGTTAAATATTCCTCTTGGCAGCCGTCTCGGGCAGGTCGCTCACCCCATCTTGTAGATTCAATGTTTTGCTCGGAATTAGGTCTTAGTAGAACGTGCATTTTACATTTTTGTTGCTGTAAAATGATAATATATAGTAGGGTTGTAACTACTATAAAATAGAACAGTAAGAGTACAACTTAGTCTTCAGTAGTACGTATTCGTGGAAAATTGTTTCTCTGAATTATTGTGATTTTCATAGTAGTACAATAGTAGTATTAGCGTAAACTAATAACTATATCGTGTACCTCTTGTTATCAAATTGGAAACAGCATTTGCATTTTATGTTTTCCTTTAAAGACATTTATTTTAATAAGTGCTAACATAGGTAAATTGAATATTCTTGGTTCTGTATGAAAAGAACTTAATTGTAATTTACTTATTTATTCTTATACTTAATATTATGAATATCGGTATAATTTGTGTTTTTAAATATTATCATGATTGGCAACAAAATGTTACAAACACATACAATAATTGAAGTTAGCAGTTACGAGTACGGGAAAAATTATTTTATTTATATTATTTTATTTACTCTTTATTGACCATGTTAAAACAGTGGTGTGGTGCAAAAGGCGGACTTTATGCTAAGTGCATTATCTCCCAGTCAAGCTTAGGGATATGCAGAAAAATTAAAGGCGGTACGGTACAACTGTACTTAAAAAAAAAATATAAGAGCAAAATCGTAATATTCATCTTAGCTCAAGTCGATTGAATCACCCCTATTAGTAGATTCAATTTTCTACTCGAATTAGTTATAAAACCTCTATGGAACGTACAGTTTCAATTAGATCAATATGTAGTTAAAATAAAATGAGACCGAAGTAAAATATAAACTTTAACTTAGTGTTTTTCTCTTCCACCAAATATTTAAACAAAATTTATTAGCAAGTTATACTACTGGTTTATTTAAATTTTAAAGTAGGTAAATCCCGTATTCTTTTCAACATATCAATTTATATTTATAACAGGATATCTATTTCCTATTTCTACTGTATAAAGAAATCAATGTTATACATTTTATCACCATCGCCAAAGCTTACATTTCAATACATTTGATTCAAAAAGCGTAAATTTTCAATAACAGATTTAAAATTGTAATCCGAAGCAATAAAACCACTGACATAATGCATTTCGAGTGCTTTTTACGTAATCGCAAAAATCTACGGTCGCCCACGTCGGGTCGCTCACCCCATTCGTAGGTTCAACGTTTTGGGACAATACAATGCTTTTATGCTATTATTTAATATAAAACAGTGTACACGTAACAATATAAAGCTGTAATAACTTTTTGGTTTAAAATGCAGCCGCAAGCATAGGGTTTGGACATCACATCGAAAAACTAACGTAGTGAATCCTAGACCCGAACTATTTTTCGTTGTGTGTTTTACTAATTAACGGTAATGAAAAACTTCAGGAATCCTTTATGCCTGAAAGTTTAAAACGCCTGCAAGAATTTTTTTTTTAAAGTTTCGAACTAACGAATCCGCTCTTGGTCAGGTAGGTGGACTTAACCCAGCCAGCTGGCGCGCGTTAAGACGCTGGCGTGAGCGGCTACAGGAGCCACGGGGCGCACGCCAACGTGTAGTCCGTGCAGTACTGCCCAACTTCCGAGCATGGCTCAAAAGGAGGAAATGCGTCACCTACCGGCTGACACAGATGCTCACCGGACATGGCTGCTTCGGTGAGTATCTGCATAGAATAGGCAGGGAAGCGACAGCGCAGTGCCACCACTGCGGGCATGCCCAGGATTCCGCGCAGCACACGCTCGAGCACTGTCCAGCGTGGCAGTCCGAGCGGCGGATCCTGGTGCAACGGATAGGACCAGACCTCTCCCCGGAGGCTGTCGTCGCGGCAATGGTCCGTTCTGGCGAGGCGTGGGATAGCGTGGTTGCATTCTGCGAGCGCGTTATGCTCACCAAGGAGGACGCCGAACGGGCCAGGGAGCGCGCCGATCCCGCGCGGAGAAGGAGGCGCCGAAGGCGCAGATAGCGCCTCCCGGCGCGGTGTCCCTGTAGTCCCGGGACTAGAATAGGGCTACGGTATCCCCTGCCTGTCGTAAGAGGCGACTAAAAGGGGGCTTCCGGGGTTGCGGGTGGCAAGATTGGGAGGTCGAGCCGCCCGGTAAGCAACTCCGGGAAGGACGGCGGTGTGTGTGGTCGCATACCGTCGTAAACACCAGACGGTGTGGCGAGTCCTGGAGCTTACCTGGGTGGAGCCCGAAGGGGCGACGCGTTCAGAGGACTCCGGTTGCGTTCCGTAGGAGATCCCGGAGTCCTCTTGGCAACGTAGAGGAAGGCCACCGGGGGGGTTTTAGTGCGGTAAAAATCCCACATAACCCTGTGTCGCTCCCACGGCACCGGGTACCTTTTGAAGGTTTCCCCCTCGTAAACAAAAAAAAAAAAAAAAAAAGGTGGACTTAACCCTTTTAACTCTGAGAGTGCAACTACATCTTAGTTAATGATAATAAAACTGATTTATTAGTGTTATACGAGTTATTGAAGTACCATTCCTATCTTTGAAAGGCATTAAAAAATTGTAACGAATTATCTTAAAATTTAACAAACAGACACGTAGGTTGTTTTTATTGCTTTTAGAAGCATCACAATAGACCTAGTCATTTCTAAAACTACGTACATCAACGATTGAGAACATCACGGTGTTCATCCTTTGTAACAAATAACTCAATGTGCATCCAAATTCTTACAAATATGCTTCTTAGGTCAGCCTTGAACTCCCTCACCATTGTAATGTTACATTTCAAATAGGGGCACTCATAATTCAATGCGTGACATGTAAATTGAGGTCCCACGCTGTGATCTTAATTCTAAACCCGAACATGCATTTCTGATTTTCAAATGCGTTAAGAAGTAAAGGCTTGCTTTAAAGATGATAGACAACTTCATAAGTTTGTCAGTTTTATAAGAATCTACTAATTTAAAATTAACCAGCGTTTATAATATATAATTTATAAGATTGAAATAGATGTGACGCTGATGCCTCTGAAATCGAAAAATATTCTAAGGTTCTACCATCTTCACCCTTTAGCCTTCATTGTTTAGTTAGTAAAAGCGTTCATATGTGACTATCGACCATAATCAAATAACAACTCAAAATACATTCAAGTTACCGTTTTTCACGTAATCGTGAAAAGCTAAACTCTACATCTCTACATCAGGTCGCTCACCCCTATTTGTGGGTCCAATGTCTCGGAATTAGGTCTCGGCGGAGCGTGTCAATGTATTTGCATGCGATCCTACTCCCATAATCTCAGTTCTATAACACTTGCACCCGCGACTCTACAAATGTAGAGTATTATTCCGGCGCTGTATACTTTATTGCATAATAAGCTCTACGAATATTATGGATAGGGGTATTCGACTGAAGATAAGGTTGGTTTATTGTTAGGGTTTAGGTAATGGTGGATACTTAACTTGTAAAGATAAATCAAAATGGGTCGTTATTATACATTTTTACATTTTTTTATTAAGTTACTGTTTTAGTATGTACCTATGCATCAAATATTGTAACTAAATTTTTAACTGCTTCCACATAACCTTTATATTGATAGTGTTTTGACCACGGCAACACTAACTCCGCCTGTTTCTATCTAACATTATTTTTGGATAAAGGGTATTATAGTTACATTAGGCATTCTTTTGCGGAAACTTATTTAAAGGTGGTTCGATTCCGTAGCCATCGCCATTCATTTATTTTTACTTAATTGTTATTAAGCTTCGGTTACTGTTGTAACGGTGTAAAGCGTTGTTGTTTTAAGGCAGTTATTGAGACATCAATCTAAGCTAGGCAAGGCGTTCCAACTTAGCCTTTTGTACCCAGTTCTTCAGCCGGTCAGATCTTTGTGGTTCGACTCCGGCGGCACCACCGCCACACCTATTTCTGCCTTATAACAGCAGTGTAAAGCGCTGCTGTGTTCTGGTTTGAAGGATGTGGTAAGGGAGACCTCAGGGGTAGTGGCGAATCTGTGACCGACCTCAGGTAGGAATATCTAATCCTATCTTGGGTTGATTACAGATGTCCATGGGCGGCAGTAGCCACTTACCATCAGGTGGACTGCATGCTCGTCTGCTACTCCTATATTATATAAAAAAAAACCTGGGGTAGATTTCACATCTATGGATGGTAGTGGCTTACCATCATATGAACAACAGCCTCATTTTATACCTACTTGTGTATAAAAAAGTCCATTGGTTATATTCCAAGTCCAGGACTCAGTAGTACAAAGGTCTCGAACGCTAACGCTATACATACTGATGTTGCGAGCGAGGTTCAATGGAACCACCCAAGGTTGTTGCTAAGAGCCGTTTGCACTTAGGGCTGTCTGCAACCGCGTTTGCATAGAGCTAAATAGGGAACTTTTGTGGAAAAATTACATAGTAGAGTCATTATAGAGTCAGGTAGAGTATGTAGTTCAAGTAGGATCATATTTGGAGCTTATGAAATTATAATATTATTTCATAAAGCTTTTTCTTTGGAGGTCCGAGGTTTAAATGCCTTAGAAAAGAATTGACTTATTAAGAAAAATGTTAGAAGAAAACCTACATAGCTAAGAATTCATAATGTTCACAAAAGGAATGTATAAATATACTAATTGGTTAATCATAATGATGGACTGTGACCTAAATCATTTTCATTCTGATGAAACTAGTAACCAGCAGTGAGACTTTAACTTCACCATTTAATAATGACAGAATAACAAAATCCTTTTCATAAGGATTTTTTGTATTGAATTGAAGTAGCAAATGCACATACAGTCTTTCCGATGGTAAGTGGTCATTACTGCGCATCATCTGTAACCAACTCCATACAGAATATGGTAAAGCCGATCACAAATGCATTGCCACTCATGCGGGCTTTGACGGTCGCCTCTTACGTACGTCATACAGTCATTTGAAGTTCAAAGCGTCCTATCAGATTTTTTGGATCAAATTGCAATGATAACGATTAAAATATATCAATGAAACTGATAAAGAGATCCCAGATATGAATGGAGCCAGTAAAAAGCTATTCGTGGAGCGAGGTTGAACACAACCGGTCAAGGCTGGGACCCACATGCACTAGGGGTGAGACATCGTACTTTAGAACCCCCTTCAATAAACTGACAGACAAGGCATTGTTTAAACTGGTTGGCATAGAAAGCGCAAAGCACAGAATACCTTATACGATGCGCGCTAAGAATGGGCTTATGAATTGTGACTATTGTAAAACAATCGACTGTTTAAAAATAATTTACTAAAACGAAAAGTAACTGTCACTCCTACAAATTAGACTCCTACAAAACCTCATGTGAAAATACGTCAAACCTTTTGGACTGCGGGGCATGCCAAAGAAGGAGGCATGTACATATGTATGTACGTTATAATATGTAGATAATAATTCAAAGCTGATAAATGGAGCCTGGTGTTAAGTGGTAAATCTAATGGGCATGATGATTGTATTAAAAAATCGAAGAATAAATGCTTTACTTAAAACCAATATGTTGAAAGCATTCTCAAAAAAAGCCCAGTTTTAATAAAAACTTTAGGATTCATTATATTTTCAATAAAATAAAAGTATAAAATAATGCACTCGGCCATCTTGTCTAAAACGCTAATCGGGGCGAAATGACGTTTTACCGTATTGCTTGAAATTTTCTATGGGATATTGAAGCGTGACGTCACTCGCGGACGCCATGACACCCGTGAGCGATTTCGCGCTTAATTCAAAATTTGTCGAAATAATAAGATTTTTGGAATCAGTAGACATGTACCTACATTATAAACGGGGACTTCAAAATTTGTCATCATGCCCATTAACCTCAAACGCGAATATTGTCTAACACATCGTCAAATATCTTCGGTAAATAAAAATTGGATAGATCAATTATTAACTTAATTATAATGAGCTTAATTTGAGTTTGTTCTTTATATGCTCAAATCCGTAATTCAGTTATCCGATATCCGTAGTTCAATATTCGCAAAATCCGTAATTCGGGTAATTTTTCGGACATTCCCTAGTCAGATGCAATTACGGATATCCGTTTCAAAGGGGTTTGCAGAATTAACGATATCCCCTACTCTGTACGGCTTTAAGCTCATCTGAAAAATTTAAATTGTCAGTTATTTCATCAGGCCGTTATTTCAAACACGATGGTGGGATATATAACTTTTGGATAGATTTGAAATTTCATTGACGAATGTAATAGAAAAAACTTTTTGCTTCCATCGAGGGCTGCTACCACCTCGTACTTACCATTATACATTTCATGGATTGGTGGTAAAATATGTACATGTATAATTAGAGAAGATAGGAACAGACTACGATAAATTACGAGCTGATCACGAATATTTACAAATTATTTAATATGTAATTCGTCGAGATCAGTACCATAATCTTTTTCACAGTTACATATGGGTAAAATATAATAAGTATGTAAATCGGATTTACAGTGTTCACATCGCCAAATATAATAGTAAAAAAAAATATCTTTTAGACGTTGTTATTTTTTACTTAGGTTTCGCGACCACGCACGACGCACATTTTGAATAACACTGCTTTAAAATTAGGATAAAGTACTTGGGAATAATTCACGACCATCTGTATACTATCCAATACACAGTATAGGTATAAATTTCTCTTACTTGTAACACGTACACTTTGAATATAATGAAAATATACACCATCCTACAAACTATCTAAGGTTGCCATTAATCTATTAGTTGTATTCGAAGGATCCAAGGTCAGTCCACAGATAACCTTGGTCGTACAACCGTACATTGGTTGTACGACAGTGTTTGGGCTTTAAATACAGTGCAACCTTAATATAACGTACCTCAATATAACGACTTCCTCGATTTAACAAATTCTTCGTAATCCCCTTGAATTGTCCATAAGAGTCAATATAAAATATACCTTTACATTGCGAACATTCTTTGCGTACAACCTCTTAATAACGAATTTTCAACTATCAAGAAAAAGTATTCATACCTCTAATTAACGAATTTTGCCAACCCAAAACCTTTATATAAAGTTTCCACCAATAATATAACTCTTATTCTTATAATGTGATTCATGTCTCGACATGTTTCGACACGCTTTTGTTTGTAAAGTAATCATTGTTGTTTTGATGGAAAGTAATGTAAACACCTCTGCTCGTCACTATTGTTAAAGATTTAAGTTAAAATGGCTCAGAAACGTAAAAGGTGTTCCTTATCGGTCGCAGAATAGCGAAACATCATTAATTATGTTGACCAAAATCCCATGACGAAAAAATTAGACATAGCTAATAAGTTCGGGATTCCCGCAAGTACATTGGCTACAATTTTAAAATTTAAAGATAAGTGTAAAACTATTCTTTTACCTCTTTATAACGAATTTTAGACCAATCTAACCTCAACATAACAAACCTCATTTCAACGAATTACTTGATATTACGAATATTTTCTTGTTCCCCTCCGATTTGTTATATCGAGGTTGCACTGTAGTAGGTTTCGGTGCAGCGTTGTCGCGGCGTAATACATACTGTTGCAGACTAGGGTTCAACGGTCCGGCCAAGGTTGTTGCTAAGAGCCGCATGCAGTTAGGGCTGCCTACCACCTTCAATTATAAAAAAATATGAATCTAGATAAATTGAACAAAATTGTGAATCTGTAGTAAAATAAGCGACCAAGTATAAGTTGGAGTGCGCACTGAGGATTCCGTACCAATATCAAATAATAAGTTGGATTTCCTTTAACATGCCTTATAATGAATTATGTAGTGGCAAATTTTAATGATTTTAGATTAACAGGAAATACTCAATTAATTTTGATTCCCTTGTGAATTTGCCAAGAAAAGGATGATATCTTTTACGTGCGTTTAATAACTGGTTTAATTACATACAAATTTAAACGTGATATTTAACACTGCGCAGTCCTGAACTAAATAGTGTTGACAACAGACAGACAGACGGAGAACAAAGTGATCATATTCCTAAGGATTTCTTTATTCCTTTTAAGGTACAAAGCCCTAAAAATAAAGAAACATAGATTTTTTCAGACTTACGAAGTCAAGGTTCATGCTAATTATTTTGTACAAAACTAAATATTCGTCTCCCAACCGGTTGTCGTTTCGTAATGACATAAAAACTTTTTTATTTCAATCATAACATTAGGCTCATAAATATTTACACTTTAGAATGATATGGTATGTAATATAATATTATTTACCGATATTATATTATTTACCTGATGTATGTTTATCAAATTATACAGTTATATAATAATATTATTTATTTATCGAAGAATTCATAGTTCCGCGATTTGTGTAGATCTCAACCGATCTTCAAAGTTAGCAACCATAGGCTATATTATTATACAGTCATTTTTCTCTTTTATAATATTTGCTAGTTATTATTTTTTATTTATTTATTTCAATAAATAAATAAATAAAAATAAATAAATTATATAAAAATGCAGAACTAAAATATATCAGAAGCCGCCAACCCTGTTACTCGCGCTTATAAGCGGAAAGATCGTAAGCGCCGAGCTTTATGCGAGCTTACTTGCATTCACTGTTACAACTTACAGCGTACACGCTTTCAAGGAGCTTTCTGTCTGGAAAGCTTTTTAAATTAATAAGACTCTTGAATATGCGTCCACTTAACGTGTAAGAGAATGTTATGTGCAAGATTTTTGTGTTTATTTTTATGTTTAATTTTATTTTATTTTACATAAGTCTTATGCATGATTATGCATAAGTATATGCATATAAAATTTGGTGAAATCGGTAAAGCCGTTTCGGAGGAGTACGGTAACTAACACTATGACACGGGAATTTTACATATAAGATAATATCTGTTGCCCACATAAACGGATTTGCAAATCAAAGTTGTACCTGCTCACAGATTTTAATAAACATACGACGACCCGCATCCGAAAACCAATACAAATGTATTCTCAAAAAACATAAACAAACTGACAGGAATAACATGCAAAACGTATGTAAATATCAATATAGCGGGAATCATGTCGCGTAGTACAAATAAACAGTTCGATGTTTTTGGTACGGGATTTATAGGAAGCAAATTTTACAAAAAGCAAATTTTACAGAAGCTTTTTTGAAGGTGGTAGAACCCTTTGTGTTTCGACTCCGGCGGCACCGACGCCACACTTATTTCTGCCTCATAAAGGCAGCGTTAATCGCTGCTGTGTTCTGGTTTAAAGGATGTGGTAAAAGAGACATACTTTTCCGAGGCATTTCAGCTTAGTCTAAAACTTGCTAATTTTACGGAAAGTAAAGTCTACGTGATGAAATTATAATAGCGATTATTAAAAACTTGCATTTTTGTAATTGAAGTAACAAAGCAGTCCTCATTATAATTGGTCTTTATCACACGTAGATCTATATTTAACTCCAAAAAGGATTTTAGTCTTGCCCGAGAACGGCCACAGATATGCTACAAAGAGGAAAATATTTCGTCTGACACGCTCTGTAGAAGTTAACTCTAGTATGTCTGAATTATACAACAAACTAAAACACAGCAGTGCTATACTATTTTGAAAATAGGTATGGCGGTGGTGCCGCCGAAATCGAACAACAAAAAATTCTATATTATACCTTAAAAGACAATTTAACCTACATCTTATACGAAAACATAAAATTATTCGCTATAAAGCATTTACTTTATATTTATTTGAGTTATAAATATAAATGTGTTGCTTTTAACTAATGTTAATAACCCACTTGATATACGATACGATATGCCCATTATGGTAGGTGACCTATGTCGCACCTACTAACCACAAATGCCTGCCACCGCAAGGCACTTCGTCTGAACAGTAGTCATACTTTTATTCCTATTTGGATTCATTTATTGCATTTTATTTCTGTTTCTTTTAGTATGCCATTGTAATATCAATGACCATTGATGATTAAGTAAGTATAGTAGAGATGTATATGGAACAGGATCAAAAGAACACGTAGTGTAGTTGATGGTTACATGGATATATTTCGTGTTATGATGCTATAGATAACGCCGTTACGATATAGGTAAGTACACAAATAGACATTTCTGACAGCACCATCAAGCTCTGATGTATTCTGTTTTAAACATCACCTATAAGGTGACAAATACATGAAACACTCCAGATCTTTCCTCAGGAGTAACGACGCGCGCTGAAGTAGCCATTAGCAATTCTATAAAACTAATAAATATTACAATAATAAATTACTAGAATAAAAAAATAACAATCAAAAGGGATACAATACACAATACATACAAATTAAATCTATCAATCGATAGAGTTATATTAATTAGTATGGAGAAAAACTTTTGAACCGACAATACGGTAATCAGTAAGTTATTTCCATAAAACCGATAATTCTACCCAGGTCCCTAATATTAAACAGGCGTTATAAAGCCGTAGGTATAGTCCCCTTCACCCTTTCTAACATGACTTTGAAAACGAACTCGAAATTGCCGAAAATTCTTTTGCAACTGACCACCCGTATCCACCCACGTACGAAAGTAAATTTTCATTTACGAATTCCACGTGAGCGGGCACTCAACGTGTTCTCGCCTTGTCTTACACTCTACGAATAAGCTACGAGATGATATGTGATCTTTTGATAGAAGAAAGCCTTCGTGGTGGAGCCCTTTGTAGAGACTTCGAAATAACTGCTAATCCGAAATATAATTATATCTTAAAACAGCGCTAAGTGCTGTATTTTACTTTAAAACTTGAAATCAAGTAAATATGTATACATATGGTATATGCACCCCAAATGAGTAGTCAGGGGTAGCAACTTAGGCAAAGAGGTAGTGTTCACATACTATCCAGTAGATAGTATACGCATTTGTTCTTGCGACATAATAAATAAAATTGATATTTACACATGAAGGGAAGTTCGTAATGCCTCGTATGTATTTTTCTAAAAAATAATTTCAAGTCATAATAAGGTTTTGGAATTGAGTCTTCTATCTTTCCATGAAAGTTGCGTACATATCCGTCTCCCCAACTAGACAGATTTCCAAAACAATTTACATGGAATTCCTTTCCACTATCTTTTTCAGTCCAGACACAAAAAAATCCTTGCTCGTTTCACGTTTTCAATGAAACGCCTCCTTTAAATAACCATTTTGGAGTGTAAAAACTGCGCCAAGTTGCCCTGTCATCAAATTACTTTTACATAAGTGCTCTTTGGCGGAGAGCTCAGCGACGACGCTTGTTTAAGCCCGGAATTACCAATTTGTACAGTATGTTGAGAAGTACTCCGTTCTTTTTATTATTTGCTGGAATGCTCGGCTCTTTATTCAAAACTGTTTTGGATGTTCCTATATTCGTGTTTAATCTATTCTGTTTATGCAAGTTATAAACGTTTGCCAATTATTGTTATCAAAATTGTTATGTTGTTATGCGTATCAAGTATGTTTAATTATGTTTAAGAATTTATACTTCTATACAGTGTAGTTAGTAAGACTTATACGTATGGAATAACCACTTTGCTATTTTCCCCAAAACATAAAAAAGTATATGGCGGATATATCCGTGATTGATGTTCATATTGCAGAATTATTATTTAGGACTTCTATAAAACATGCAAATTGCAAGTAAAAGTCAACGAACGTGTCTTAGTGAATAAATATTCAAACTACTGAATAAATACAGTTTACAATATTTACATATTAAAGCGTGCTCGATCGGTTGCAATAAATAAAGTAACTGATTCCCAACCGTTTGGTATTTCAACCTAACCCTATCTAAATCGGTTTAAATACTTCCGTTACATTATACGAGGATATGCAACACGAAAACCTGTGGAAACTTTATCGAAGCTAGCATCAGTGACCCTTCGAATGGAAACCGCAATCGGTAAAGGACACCAATAAATGTCTAACTCAAACAGTAGCAAATCCGGCTTACGGTGAATCAGCGAGGGGCTTATGGGATTCTGATGTTTCAATGTAATATCGGGGTTGGATCTTTGTATTTTATGTAATAAAATGAATAACGCTCTCTGCACACAGAATTTTTATATGGTAGTTCTTAGGAATACAAATCTGAGTACACAGATACCCAGTTCGGAGCAGGAATTTAAATTTTATCCCGGATCCCTAGCGTATAAGACCGGTATGGTGATCACAGCACAGGGGTCATCAAACAACAAGATCTAGAAAATATCCAGTAGAAGTCAATGCCACTCATGGATGTTGCTTATTCCAAATAGAGTAGAAATCTTATCTAAATTTTGGTTTCTAGTTTTCCTAAGCCTTTCGTCGACATAACTAGCCCGTTTAAAAATGTCCTATAACAACGCTACAATGCTAATACAACACTGAAATAATAAATTTAAAAGCCAGACTAAAGCTCTTCGGTTTATTTGAGTTTATTATTCTACAACAGATACTTGTTACACTTGATTATGTTTGATTGAAGTGATACTTGTATCACAAATAAATGTAATATTAAATAAAAAGACAATATTATATTAAACTACAAAATATATTGATTGATATCATTTTATAAACCAAAAAAATAGTAAATCAACTTTTGCCGACATTATTTTCCCAGAAGCGTACATAATGTTTAAGTTCTGCCTCTAGCGACCAATTACAATATGCGTTCATAAATTCTCCAGCTAATCATAGCTCGAACTTGGCCTACACGCTGCCGGGTGCCCGCCGATAAGATATCTATGCATTATGAATTGCATCCGTTTCCGTGCGCTCGTAATGTACTATAAATAACGTTACAAAGAGCCGTATTAAGATGAATAGAATATTCCTAAAGAATTAACAATATATATAATCAAGAGTAAAAAAAAGATAAAATCATAAATAAAATAAACCATCTAAAATTGCCGTGTGAGGCATGGTTCCCAAAACGCTGGCGGCGTTTCCTTGTTGAACGGCAAGGCTTAGCCTTTGAGCAAAGTAGCCGCCAGCTTTTTGGTCCCCGGAAGCAGTTACAAGCTTGGTCAACATATCTGACATGATTTTTTTCATGTCAGATGACCATGGACCCATTGTCTCTATTGCAAGCGCCGCAAACAAATAATTGTCTAATAAATTATTATATTTACGGCGCTTGAGAGTTTGGGCATGGTCGGCTGCGGCCCCCGCAGACACAGATGTATTGCTTACGTGCGATGGGGTCAAGGTGTCGACGTGGTGACGCACGTCGCGTCCCATACGGTCGTCCGAGACTCCATGGAACTAGAGTGATTCCATCGGGTCTCTTGCCATCGTCTCTAAAAAGGCCTGGAGGTTCTAACGTCGCAGGTATAGAGACGGTAGCAAGTGCCCGACGAATCAAACTGTTCAGAGTCCCGTGACGATACAACCTGCCGGCACTCCTGGTACAGGACAAGCCATGCCGACCCAACGTGTCCACCTCCTGCCCACACGGACAAAAATGAGGCTCGCAAATCCTGGCACCGAGCCGGAGACCTATGGAAATACGCAAAGTTATAGGAATTAACAATTATTTATATACACAACATACATATTCAAATTATATGTAACTAAACAAATAATGGGCAGAATATATTTACGTTACTTACAATACTTCCAGCATTACTTAATATAATTTTTTATTCAAATGAAGATTGCGGACTCCTTCTTTCATTTTTAATTCTTGTGAAAAACGAATGAAGCAGAGGCCATTAAATATTCATATAAAAAAAGTGCCTTTAATTATTTCTTTACACTTAACAATTTCAAACCCCTATTATTTAGCTATTAAATTATAAAAGTTAAAAAGCCCTGTGTATATTATTTATTAATTATTTTCAAACCTTTTTTTTCTTTACGAGGGAGAAACCTTCAAAAGGTACCCGGCGACGTGGTAGCGACGCCGGGTTGAGGAATTTTTGCCGCACTAACCCCGGTGGCCGCCTCAACGCTAGTTGGAGAACTCCGGGATCTCCGACGGAACACAACCAGAAGCCTCCAAGCGCGATGCCCCGATCGGGCTCTGGCCTGGGGGAGTAGTTTTCGCTTCTCCCACACCATCTGGTGTTTACGACAATATGCGACCACACATACCGCCGTTGTTCCCGTGGTCGCTTACTGGACGGTTCGAGCTCCCGCTCTTGCTGTCTGCAATCCCAAAAGCCCCCTTTAAGTCGACTCTTACGACAAGCAGGGGATACTGTAGCCCTATTCTAGTCCCGGAACTGCAGAAGTATTTACAAACCTAGCATAAGAACATTAATTTCAAAACAAATTAAGAAATCATTATCAGAGAAAGGTGAAATTTCGAACGTAGAAAAGCTAATTATTTTGAAATTATGGCTCGACACTTAAATTTTATTTCGTGTAATAGACATAAGTACATGCTTCAAGGAAATTAGTTCTTCACCTCATAACTATTATCTATAACATAAATAGGTTTGGTCGACGTGTCCGGTAATCCAAAAGCCAATACACCCAAAAGCATATATTTTTCTTATATTGGCTTTGCCCAAAAACAATAATAATAGCATCAAAGTTAGGAAATCGTATTTTATGGTTGCATTTTTAATTTTTGTTATGTGGAACATTTTTAGCCTTCATGTAGGTAATCCTTTTTACAAATTAATACCACTGCTGGGCATGGGTCTCCTGTCAGAGTGAGTAGGATTTAGGTCATAGTGTCACGCTGGCCAAGTGTAAGCTAGAAGACTTTGTATACTTATGAAAAGTTTTTATAGCAATAATTTCTTTCCCTTTTAAAGCAAGAAGGTAGCGATTTCGAATACCAATATCAATTAATAAATAGTTTATAGCACTATCTTTATATAGGTAATGTTACAATACCCATAACTAAATTGAATCCACAAAGTCCAAACACAAGCTGTACTGTAATTCAAGCCTAAACAAAATTATAATAGTCTCAGCCTACCTCAATATTTCGCTGTCATTGATATCGGGGCGGGGGACAGAGACGGATCGCGTCATTATCCGCTTCAAGAAAACAATCCGTGTATACACTTCCGGCAAATTACGACCTTTAATCACTGAGAACAATCGGATGTACCCGACATCCTTGTGGGAATTATACTTACATACATAAATATTTTAATATGTAACGGGAAAGATATTAAAGCCGCGTGCCGTAAGTACAATTTTTATAATATAAGAGTAGCAGACGAGCATGCAGTCCATCTGATGGTAAGTGGCTACTGCCGCCCATGGACATCTGTAATCAATCCCAGATAGGATTAGATATCCCTACCTTCGGTTGGCCACAGATGCGCCGCTGGAACGCATCGCCAAAGTATGTCTCCCTTACTTCAAACCAGAACACAGCAGCGTTTAACACTGCTGTTATGAGGTAGAAATAGCTGTGGCGGTCGGTGTTGCCGTCGGAGTCGAACCACATAGGAGTCTACCTTCAAAATATGATAAAAGACTCAATTTCGCGATAATTTTGGCATAAAATAATATAACGTAAATATACTATTTCAAACATCATGCAAGAAGCATGAAGCATCAAAAGACTATGCAATCCATCTGATGGTAAGTGGCCATATCTGTAATCAACTCTAGATAAGATTAAAATCTTACCTGAGGTCAGCTACACATGCGTTGTTCTTGTTACCCCTGAGGACTAAGTTGGATCTCCTCGGATCCTCCTCCTCAAAACAAAAAACTTTATTAAAAACTGTTATTAAGTAAAAATAAGTGTGGCGGTGGTGCCTTTGCAGTCAAACCCCAAAAGATAACATACATAAATATACTTGAAAAACATAAGCCTTGGCTTCCTGATAAAAAAAATACTTTCACGCATCATCACAAAAACACAAAAAATGAAAATAAAAAATTCCATAACATTTTTTACACGACTCACTGCAGGAAACTAAAATTAATGAACGTATCCGTTTTTAGCGATGCGTCCCTCTCGCATGAAGCCGACCTCCGTTTGTAGGTCAAAGGGCGTCACACGGAGCGACGAACGCTTCAAATACGATACGTTTATTTGACGACCCGTGTGGCGGAACGGTTACCATACCGAACTGACGCAGGGTTCCAGGTTCGATGCCCGGCCATCTAAATAATAAATAATGAATTTAGATTCCTGTTCTGGTTGTGGGTGTTTGTTTTCGTCTTGCGTGTGTCCATGGCGACCTCGACATAGGGAATCTTAGTATGGGTCTATGAGTGAAGAAAGCGTAAAAATCTAGTAAAGATGGAATATGGGTAGTCCATCTACTGCGTTGACTTTATTTAATTAGCCACAAGCTAACATAGCAATAAGCATTTGAACTATTAGGACTAATGGATATCATAAACATCAAATTTTCCTGTAAAAAAGTTTGTCATTGATAAATTTGTCCTGTATAAAAAATCTGTCCTGTCTTTAATTGCTGACCCTAACGCCTAATTTAAATTTCAAATACATGTCATTCTAATATGTCAATATGAAACCCAGTGCTGTAAAAAATCATTTACATTTTATGAACGGATTTTTTCTCTGTACGCAAACTTTAATTATACATACATATATGCAAATTGAATTTGCAAAGCAATGACGCATCAGCTGTTTGATTAACACACATTCTAGTCGCTACTTTCTGCTAAAACAAACGGTAGCAAAAAATTAACACAAATTCCTGATATTACTCATCATTCATTCAACAAAGAACAAATTAGCAGTTAAAAGCAAGTTATTTATGGGATTTTTACTAAAATATATTCTTTTAAGGCTTACGCGTTCGTCCTGAATCCAAAATTATAATGAATAATGATTTAAAAAATACGTAAGAAAGGTTGTTAAACATCTACAAAATTTAATATGGTTTTACAAAAAACGTATTATTTCATAAAAAGTTCTTAATCATTTACTTATTCCAAATGCATTTTATTTATTTCCAAACATGAATGTATTCAACTTAAAATCAATTATGCAGAGTCACGAGAAAATCTAAGCAAATGTCACCAACCTTAGGGCGGCTGAAATACCGTTTATTACCCTGACACAGAAGAATGTCGATTTGTGCCAAGGACAAATTGTGGGATACTACTATGATAGTGCGCTCTGCTATAATATAATGGTCAAAATGTAGGCTTTTCAAATAATTAGCCAAGTGCACTTCGAACTTGCACGCGGCGGGTAACGTATGACCAAAGTTCCATTTTTTTTTATTTTTCGTATTTGTTATTGTTTTAATCGCCATTTAATTTAAGCTATTTTTATGTTTAGTATTTGTTGTTATAGCGGCCACGGTACATACACTGTGAAAATTTCAAGTGCCTATCTATTACGCTTCAAGAGAGCCCCGTGACAGAAGGACAGACAGCTCAGGCTTAGTAATATGGTTCCGTTTTTACCCTTTGGGTACAGAACCCTAAAGAAACACATAGATAAATTACACGCTGTAGTGACGTCAGTTTTCTGCAAAGTAACACGGCTAGACCAAACCCAAATCTATGTCCGCGGTAGAAATGGGCTCAACTTCAAACCACATATAAAAACCTGAAAGATGCCCAAATCATACCCGAATAACCAGGTTTTTAAATTTGATGACGCTGTATTAGTAGAGCCTATCACTTTGCAGAAAAGGGTTATCAAAGTTACCACGTATAACGAACAACATATTGTACAATAAAATATATTTTAGAAGGCTACAAATTACAGCAAAAAGAAAACATTTATTTCCCACAAAATAATTCCCTCTGGAAATAGAAACCGAAACCCTTATAAAAATATGCACACTTATAAAAATATACATTTATCCAATTACACAAACGTTGTATCCAATTATATAAATCATACGTTATGTAATTAACAGGAAGGAAAAAGTAAAACTAACGTTTTTATAATGAATGGTTCTCTCCTGCTTGTAGCCGACCTCTGTTTATAGGTCAAAGGGCGTCATACGGATACGACTGTAGGGCGAGCTTACTTTACGACGTAAGACTATGACGTGGTTCAGTCGCGATCCTTTATGGCATACGACACGATTTTTAGGTTATATGAGTCCGGAGGTTCAGAAACCCATAGATATCTAGCAACAAATAAAAAACAGGAGTTTTAGTGAAAGTTAATTGAAAAATTCGCATAGCAGTCTATAGGAACACCGTTATTAGATTTTACCTTCGTCGCTCCATAGGTTTAACTTCTTGGATTGAACAATTTCATTGTCGAATTTCTTTATTCCAAATGCCATTGACAACATTCTTGAACCGTGTTAATGATTATTTACTTCTGACACTGTAAAAGTTTAACTCATTCTCATAGTTTGTAAATTATTTTCCTAAAATTTTCACAATTACACGCTTATATATTTTTAAAGCCTTAGATGTCGCTCAAAAATATTAAACTAATGTCGTATTTTATTCAACAATCACAACCCAATATGTCGTAGTCGTGTCGTATAGTGCGAAAGCTCGTATCAAGGAGTTCACGTAAATTGTTACATGTGTGTTATCCGTGTGACGGGCGCTTTGGGATCGATAAGATTGCTACACAAAGATCTCTACTTGTGTGTATATCTTCTACCAGTACAGTGTGTGCGAAGGGTACTGCGTAACCTTCCAAGTTCGGCTGTTTGACCTTTTAAGTTTTACTCTAGTTAAACTATGACGCAGATGTACCAAGGGGATCTAATTCTGGCCTTACTATAAAGGTTTGTACTAGTCTTTGTATATACTTATAAGGAGTTAATTACCACTTTGGTGGGGAAGGCGGCCTGATTTGGGTATCAAATTTGAGGGTGGTAGAACCCTGTAAGGTTCGACTCCGGCACCACATATGGCACCACAGCCACACCTAATTCTACCTAATAACAGTAGTGTTAGGCGCTGCTGTGTTCCGTTTTGAAGGGTGTGGTAAGGGAGACAGACTTTTCCGAGGCGTTCCAGCTTAGTCCTCAGGGGTAGCGGCGCATCTGTGGCCGACCTTAGGTAGGAATATCTAATCCTATCGGGGGTTGATTACAAATGTCCATGGGCGGCAGTAGCCACTTACCATCACGTGGACTGCATGCTCGTCTGCTACTCCAATATTATAAAAAAAAAATCAAAGTTGTATAAAGTACGCTAACCGTCACTTGGGCTAAGTTATTGATTGCTTTAAACCCTACTCTTTCAAAGTTTCTCGGACCTTATAACAACAGTTATACATTTTGTATAATAGGAGTGTTAAGCGCTGTTGTCTTCTTATTTGAAGGGTGTGGTAAGGGAGACCAAGTTATCCGAAGTTCTGACAGCTTCCAGGAGTAGTAACTCATCTGCAGGTGACCTCACGTAGAACTCTAATCTTATCTTGGGTTTTTTATAACTGTCCATTGTCTTCTATTTATAAATTTTAAAATCATTACAGGGAACCTCCTCCTCCTTTTTGGCGATTTTAAAAACCTATGACATATAAATATTTTCCAACAAAACGGGGCATAGCCCAAAGCACAATCTTAATACATAAGACTCTATATTATTATTATTAGAGAAACATATCTCTGCGGCATTTCCAACACGCTACACAAAAGTTCGTCTCAAGTGAACCGTAAGAACATTGTTCGTATGTACAACGTATATACATTATATGCCATATCTTACGCTGTGACGCGCCGTCCCCAGATCGATAGCGCCGCGAGAGGAAATGTATAACGTAGGAATTCTTGGTGTGAGCTCACTGGGAAAATTCACGCCTGACGTTTTCTACACAAAGAGAGGAACCCTTTGTGGTTCAACTTTTGACTGTCACATCCAATTCTGCAATATAACGGCAGGGGAAAGAGCTGTTAACTTTGAAATGTAGTAGGAACCGTGTGGAAGGTACCATTATCAGAAGTATTTCTTGCCTGAAACATGCGTTTCGGTAGAGAGGTCTAGATTCCAGCTAACGTAAATACATATGAAGCGATCGTCTTAATCCTCGAGTATCTTTGCATTTGTGATGGGCTTCATGTAGAAAAGTCCAATCCAAAAGCTACATCATTTCAAAGCACTTGCTTTAACGGTGAAATAAAACCTGAGATAAAGTTACTTGCTTTACTTACTCTTTTCCATAGGCCTATTCCTACCTGAGGTCGGCCAAAGAAGCGCCGCTACCGCTGAGGATAAGCTGAAACGCCTCGGAAAAGTATGTCTCCCTCACCTAGGAGTTCTACACTAAACCCCCTCAGACTCTGATAGGAGAGACGTACCCAGTAGTGGGACTGTAATGGGTTGACGACGAGTTTAACAAAGCGTGTAATATTAGGGGAGGGCTACATGGTAATTGGATTCAGGATGTCAGAAGTGACAAGGTTACGTTCGATCGCTGATTGGGTTAGCTCGGTTCGGGCCTCGCTCTTACAAGTTAGACGTGTTTATTTATTTTTATGTTCTAAAGATTTTTTTTGGTCGTTGTTTGTGGCAGTTTTTGGATGAAATAGTGACATAATTAAATGCAAATAAGACATTTGTGCCTATCAATAAGGGTATTAGAAGATTAATTAAAGGCGGTAAAGAATCTTGTCGTTCAACTGCAGAAGCATTTCTGTCACATCTTATATCTGATGTGTTATATAGTCGTGTTAGGTGTAAAAGACGTTCTGAATTAGTCCTTATGTGTAACAACGGATTTGTTTTCAACCTTAGGTAAAATTTAAAAAAAATCGTGTTTTTCTGACTCGATGTAGAGCTTGTAGCTATGTAGAGCGATGTAGAGCTTTCTTGTTTTCCCGTGACATGTGTTGTAGCAGAAAAAACGCGGGTAGAGCTCTAAATAATATGTGTCAGTGTTGCATCAAACTAAAACTAATTATAGAAATTCTCAAACATGTAACCTTACTCTGAATGCTACCCTCATGTACCTACCACGTACATCTACGGTTACATAACACGAGACGAATTAATCAATTACGCAATGCATTGCGCGCTCGTTAGCGGAGCTCGTAATCCGGTTTACTACATATGCGGCATTGTAACGTGACATATTCATATGTATTATAGTACAAATCGCTTCGTATTTATTAAGGAATCGTCTAATAGAATGAGATTGAAATCGCATTATTGTTGTTCTATGTTCCAAGTATAATTATTTTTATAAGATTATTTGATTTTGTGATGTAAATGTTATAACTAAGTAATTATCGAATCGATTATCGATTTTGTTATAATATAATTCACAGCCGTTCTTGAACAATCGAATTTGAAAAATTCGTAGAATTTTCAATTCGACACATATATTAATTGGACGAAATCCATTTAGTATAGAAAATAACTATAAAACATTTGAAAATAAATTGCTGACCTTACATAGGTAACTAGCTATTTTGTAGTTAGTTTATTTTTATGGGTAATTAGATTTTAGAAATAAATAATATTTATTTACGTTACGTTGATATACAACATGGTTAACAGAAATCTTAGAATGTAGAGAGTAATGAAATATGATATAATGTCGCAAACCCTGCACTGTCTACGAAATATATTTAACTCTGCTTTATATTGTCTGTCTGTCTCACAGCAATATTAAGCGCTGCTATGTTCTAAATTGGAGTACCTACATGGTACGTGAGACCTTTATTTATACAAGATATTCCAACTTAGGTAGTTCTGGGTGGTAGCAACCTGGGTGGTACCAATGGGAAAAGTGGTAAGACATTCTAGCGCCCGTTATTAATATTCAATCTGTATTTTTTCTTTCTCAAAGATTGAAATTTGTTATATGTACCTTTTTTTTGTTTACGAGGGGGAAACCTTCAAAAGGTACCCAGTGTCGTAGGAGCGACACGGGGTTATGTGGGATTCTTACCGCACTAAAACCCCCCCGGTGGCCGTCCTCAGCGTTGCCAAGAGGACTCCGGAATCTCCTACGGAACGCAACCGGAGTCCTCTGAACGCGTTGCCCCATCGGGCTCCTCCTAGTTGACCTCCAGGACTCACCACACCGTCTGGTGTTTACGACGGTATGCGACCACATACCGCCGTCCTTCACGGAGTTTGTAATATGTACCTACCTGCCTATCAACTGACAATTTTTGGTAGACAAAACAATGCATAGTAGAATAGTAACTTTGCTGCATTTCTATTTGTTACTTCAATTGCAAACTCAATTATAAAGTGAACCCATTTTTTTAAAAACAACACATATGTCATGTCTCTGTTAAAAAATAGAACACATCCCCGTGCATGTTCCGATGCATAAGATAAACAATTTATGCACATGCACCGAACAAAAGGACGAAATGGGCTTCCGCAGCAACTGGATTCAAACAGATCTTTTTGTCCAAAAATGTGACTGCGAAATAAATGCATAGCGTACATGATAAACCTTGTTTATGGTGAGATGTGTAGCGACACTAGTTCTCATATCTTTTGATAAAACTAAATGTATGTGGGAGCTTAATTATGATTTTTACAACGCTTTTATTAGCTTGACCTGTATGTATGTATGTATGTAAGGGAATCTTTGAACTCGATTTTTACCCACTTTGAACGGTCCGATTAATTTAAAATTTTGAACAATTATTAAGAACTGATGACAATACACAATTTTAATCATTTTATCCCATTCTCCTCATCAGGTTCGTCGGGAATCAGGATTAACGAATTTCCTGATGCGATTTTAGCGTGGTCATTAGTTTTTTAACTATAATTATTTTCTATTATAACATTCAGCAATAACATTGTCCTGTAGGTGAAACGTAGCGACCTCATTTCTTTTGATAAAGTATATCTGAGCTCAGTTATGATTTTTCTATAATAACATTCAGCAAAAAGCTCCATAAACAATCTATTTATATCACCTAAATTAAGAGCCTCGTGTAGTCGTTTGGGATTTTATGTAGGAAGTCCGTAGGTTGCTTAAGTAGGTACACGATATCTTACGCAACTTATAATCTACAGTTTTATTATTGTAGGCAACAAATTTTATAAATGGGCCTATTAGGTACTAATAGGATTTAATGGAAATGACATCAAAGACCCATTTAAATTAGGCACACGTAGCCCTAATTACTCATGATTCTCTTAAACCATTTGTACAAGGATACTATCCTATTAGAAAGAACTATAGTTGGTATTGTATTCACTGGGATGGAACCACAAAAAGTTCGAGTACCATAAAATTATGAAGAATCCTGTCAACAGTGTTGTAACGGTGGTGGAGCGGTTACTTAAGGAGGTGGTCTAGACTATAAGCAAGCGGTCTATATTCTATCCTCGGCCACGCAAACATCTAAACGACTACTATTCTACTTACGCCTATTTGTATTTAAGTATTCTTTGTATGTTTCCAAAGCACACATCACACAGAAAAACAGTATGAAACTCAAAGAGTAGTCATTCTTTTTTAATTTCATCAGCCTTAAAAAATAATGTAATTCACTCAGTATTCAGTTGATGGAGCTTTGAATGCACAAAGACAAAGGGCCCACATGAATATCCGCGGTGAGTCGAAATGGACGCAACCTGGCGCCATCTTTTATCTGTATCCGACATTATGTATGAGTCTGTGAACATCCCAGCTATGTACCATGCTTAGAACATATACACACACATATATGTGTGTATATGTTGAAGGTGGTAGAACCCTTTGTGGTTGGACTCCGGCGGCACCACCACCACACCTATTTCTGCCTAATAACAGTAGTGCTAGGGCTGCTGTGTTCCGTTTTGAAGGGTGTGGTAAGGGAGACATACTTTTCCGAGGCGTTCCAGCTTAGTCCTCAAGGGTAGAGCTTCTGTGGCCGACCTCAGGTAGGAATATCTAATCCTATCTGGGGTTGATTACAAATGTCCATGGGCGGCCACTTACCATCAGGTGGACTGCATGCTCGTCTGCTATTCCTATATTATAAAAAAGATGTACTATGTGTATTTATATATTTTAACAATAGCATTTAGTTTTATTTTATTTGTATCAAAGCAGAAATGATTAGTAGCAAAATCTAATTAATTTTTTTTTTTTAAATCCGTATTCATTTTAGTTTACAGAAATTGTATCTTTTTATATTAATTAAGCTATAGTATAACTTAAATTTCACTAAATAACAATAACTAGAATAATAACAATAAAATGCATTCTTATTATTAGACTATCTACTACATAGCTATGAGTGCATGGTCTATAAACATCACAATCTAATCCGAATTATCTATCATCTCAGAGTAAGAAAAACAAAACACCTTAATGTTACTCTATAAATATTAGCAAATACGTAACATAAACAATTAATTACGTTCATTTCGCAGAAATCCAAAAATATCTTATCAAATAAAATAATAAAGATCAATAAATAAATATTGCTGCTAAGCCCGATGCCTAATTATGTATCGTGAAGGCAATAAAGCCAATTAGTTAGGAAGGAACATAAAAAGTTGCCGCCTAGGGGTGGCCACCCCACACCCCCCGGTGACACCCCTCCCTAAAGTAACACCCCATGCGTGGCCGGATATTCGTGTTAAATGTACGTAAGTGAGTTTTGTGAAACGACATTATCTGTTTTAAATACGCCAGTACTAGATAAATTTATTTAGAGATAGATGTATTTTGATTGGGCCTAATATTTTAAAAGAATCTGCCAGTATAAAATGAAATAATAATACTTGAATTGTATTTTATGAATTATTTTATTAATAGTTTTTACAATCGACATAAACGGTGATGCAGTGACGGTAGGCATATGTAAGCAACCTCAAATATCTACAAACTAGGACCTAGTCGAGGTTAGTTAAGGTTGTCTTAACAGTGGTGTTAAGACAGAAACTGGTGGTGCAGTCGAACAGAGGGTTATGTCCATAATCAGGTTAAATTAATGTTAGGTGTCACCCTTACCTTCATTTAACTTCAACTATATTTAGTTTCATACAATAGGTTTTTTTTTTTTTTTTTTGTTTGTATAAAGTACCAAGTGACTAATAGGTACTTTATATTAATTACGATCTAGCCTAATTTATGACTAATGAGTAATTCTACGCTAACTTAAACTGCTAAATAATCATATAATGAAGGTGGCGTCCTCTGACACTGCACTTCTTTGTTTTAACACATAAGGGAGTAGACACATTGTTCTTGTGTTCTATAATGTTCACTTATCACTATTTCACTAACACTACACTGTGTCATGTCACAAGCTCAAAGGGTTTAGTCCGTTTAAGTCTTCTCACTAGGTCCGTTGTATATATACAATAGGTAATTCAAAATAAATTTTGATTTCCGTTTTTACAACAACACAATTATTTAAACAATAAGAAAACTAGACAGAAAACGTAAAAATGTTATTCAAACAATTTATTCATCTAATTTAATTTGACCTTATCAAATCTGGCATAATCTTGAAAAATATTGACTACATTTTACATATTTTTTTTTTATTTTTAAACAGGAATTTAAAGATAACGTGAAATAAATATATACAAAATTTATATCAAGGTGGTTTAAAAAAATACTGTTATTACGTAAACAAAAATGCTGGCAAAAATATTAAAGCCCAAATACGAATAGAAGAAAAAAATTGGAAAATCCAAAAGTGCACGACTCATAATGCTCATTTAATTATGAAATATAAAAAAAAAACTTAAGTCGTTCAAAATTAATTGCCGAAAAAACAGCTGTAGTAGGAAGAAGGAACTGCACAAGCGCCCCTGGTGGAATAAATGTACATAATATCTATAGATATACAGTCTTGTAGTTTTCGTTTTTTATTAATTGCAATTAAACGACACTGAATTAATTAATCATTTGCATTCAGTGACCTACAATCGTCGATTAGAATTTAAAAAAAAAAATTAACTCAATTGATGGATTTTTTCACAAGTTACAGTGTTTTCAGGTTTCACACATGACGGACAGGAAAATTTTTTTACCTAGTTTGGTGTTCTTTTCCAATTCTATTGCAGTAAATCAATTTTTAAAAAGTATGGAATTAATCTCCATTAAATTATCTCGACAATAGTATGCAAAATATCTGGATTCCGTGAACTATCAAGGCTATAATAATAAAAATAGCCGCCAAAATGAAGCGAAAAAAATTTTTCGATCGTAAAGCACTCTCTGATGCTTCGCATCATGAGTCGTGCAATAATGAAAAGGAAAATATGTAAGAAGATTATTTTCTTTGAAAACACGCCTATATTTATTTGTAAGCCCTATTGTTACTTTGAGGGGCTTATTTACTTATAACTATGTATTTCAATGGAGTACTTAGGAAGCGGGTTTTTCGATCTACGTAACAAATATCAAGTATTCTTAAAAAGTAATACCCTACCTTATACTGAAATCCGATTAATTTACATGGCAACGGAGGCTTATAGCTGTGTATCTTAGGTCAATAATATAATATTTATTAAATTGGAAGGTACTACGAGGGATTATTTTCCGACTCGAGAGGAACATCTAGTTATCTTTTATTAGAATTCTTACTCTATTATACCGATTATTTGCTCTACGCACCACCCACACTTGATGGGTGTGGTGAGGCTACAGACCTGGTGAGGCAGTGATTTTTCAAACTAGTTCTCAGGGTTAGTAATTTGGCCAACCTCACGTTGGACCTCTAGATTGATTTGGGACTGCGGCAATCGTGCATAGTTGTCATGAAGGACAGAATTTAGAAGAACAGGCGGCTAACCTAAACCTGTATCTGTAAAAGCCAATACGTAAAACGCCCATCTGTTGTGTAAGTTGTTAAAAAATCTAGTTGATAATAAATTGACATTGCTTTAAAGTAAATTGCGGCCCTGGGGACCATCCTATATTTTTATTGCCGGTCTATATATTTAACATCCCTTGAAATAAAAATTATATGAAAGTTAAAAATTCTAAACGTGTTATCACGCTAAAATATGATTGTTGCGCGCCCCTTTTTTATACCATGATACAGGTAGCCAATTGTTAATACGGAGCGGTAGTTCGAAATTAATATCATGTGATTTTAAAAACGGAATATTTATATATGAAATGAAGCATTCTCCCACATATAGTTAGTACCTATTACCTACTAGGTACCATCGTAGGCTTGTATATTTAGACCATTCAAGCGTCCTGCAGGGGTCAAGGGTTGTCGAAACGATCACAAACATGCCCCGTAGCTCTTGTAAATTTGTTTGCTAGCCCACCCTGTCTACACTATATATCTACACTTAAAACTCTATTCACAACATACACACAGACAGCACTCACATTAAAATATAATTATATTTATTATTAATACTTCAGGGTTTGTTATTTTATAAAAGTAGCGAACGAATATGCTGTCCACCTGTTAGTAAGTGACGCCCATTGACATCTGTAATCAACTTCAGATAGGATTAGATACCACCACCCTTACTACACCCTTCAAACCAGAATACAGCAGCGCTTAAAACTACTGTTATTAGGTAGAAATAGGTACGGCAGCGGTGCTGTTACAGACGAACCACAAAGCATTCTACCACCTTCAAATGTAAGTCAGCCGGTACCCTAAATCTACTAAATCCAACTTTCGACTAAGCCGATTCCAATTTATAGCATAAGTACGAATACGGGTCAAGTGTCTGTCGAAATGTTCGCAAACATCACGAACACACTTGGTACCCAATCCGTTCTGAATAGTTTGGCTACGTACTCCTCAAGTTTGGATCAACAGACGTTATTGTGATTCATTAATTAAGGTTCAAGAATGATTATAATTAAGGTGAAGGTAGAAGATAGTTAAGGATTCATGTGGATGTCAATGTGGTAGCACTTTCATATAGATATACCCATGTGAGTATTCCCAAAGTGCTCCGTCTTCAAAAAGGTTGCAAGAAGAACTCTCGTCCAAAGCCGTCAATGCATTGGCGACTCACATGGTGTTGCTTAGACTAAAACTATTATCCACAAAAACGCTCAGACAGGATTGATGCCCTTCTTAAGGTCGACCACAGATCCGTTGCGACCCTTAACGCTACGTTAAAACCCTTTATGTAAGCGGAGCTCCCTTACACTTCAAACAAAAACGCAGCACTTGCTACTGCTGTTACAAAACAAAAATAGACTTAATACGATACCTATATTATACAAGAAGATAAAATAAACATAACATTTCATTTGTCGTATGACAAGTATTTTCCGACGGAAATGTTACTTATGTAATACTAGATGACCCGGTGAACTTCGTACCACCTAATTATGAGTGACTATCTGTACCTCGTGGTTTCACTCGTGTAATTTATGTATTATGTCCATAAACTACTGGTAAATATTAGGAAATGGCCACAGGAGAACAGGAAAATAAAAAATACAATTAAATAAAATTCACTCTACCTCTCTGCACTCTGTTATTTTTTTACCGACTTCAAAAAGGAGGTGGTTATCAATTCGGCCGGTATCTTTTTTTATGTATGTACACGAATTACTCCGCCGTTAGTGAACCGATTTTAATAATTATTTTTTTATTGTGTTATTTTTTATTGTAGGTTCTAATGAAATTACAAAGTCAGTTCATCATTGACTATTTAAGGGTCTGATAATGTGGCTCGGAGACAAAATATGTAACTCCTCAACCGATGGGGATATTTGAGTTGTGTTTGAAGATATTTGGTGTAAGTTCTAACGAAATTGCAAAGTCAGTTCATCATTGACTATTTAAGGGTCTGATAATGTGGCTCGGAGACAAAATATGTAACTCCTCAACCGATGGGAATAATTGAGTCGTGTTTGAAGATATTTGGTGTAGGAGGTTCTAATGAAATTGCAAATCATTGACTATTTAGTTAGGTTAGGTTGGAACACATAAGACAATATAAAACTAAGCGGGCAGGGCGCGGCAGCGCCCTGCGAGCGGGCGGTTCCAATCAATGTAAATTCAGACCGTACCTTAATTCATGATCACGTTTATACAATTTTATATTGTATTAATATAAATGTTATTATGTCATCACTAAAAAGGGTAAAAAAAAAAATTAACAAAAAATACAACCGACTTCTGTCACTACATAGTAAAAAATAATTCAAATAAATGTTGGTTTAGTACATATTTCTGAAGTCGGCGCTCAATATATTTCGTTCGAATTATTTTTTACTTTGTAGTGACATAGAAGTCGGTTGTATTTTTTGTTATTTTTTTTACAAACACGCGAAAAGAAGTACCTATAACTTCAATAACGGTTTTTTTTAAAGAAAGTTTATTTACTTATAGTACTCTAATCGGGTTGTTGAATAGCTAAAAATGCTGAAACAGGTGTGTAAATAGAAAGGCGATTTATAACAGTCTTAAGGGTTGATCTAAAAAAACAAACAGTGACTCAGATGCTTCATTATGTCTTATGATAATTTTCTTAGTGCTCCAAATTAACGGATATTAAATTAAAGTTCCATACCCGATTAAACGACCCTAAAGGTTGATTTTCCAAAAACGGTGAAAAATGTGTTCTATTATTTTGAATCAAAAAGCTAAATTCCAATTTTCATAGACTTTGCTTCAAAATCTGCCGATTTCTAAACGAAGTGTCTTCTAAAGCCAAATGCAAATTTTTACAGTTTTTGCTTCCAAATTAACGGATTTTAATATAAAATTCCAACCCCTACTTAACCAACTTAAGGGTTGATTTTGCAAATATCGTAAAATAGATATTTAATTACTTTCTATCGAAATCCTATCAAATACCAATTTTCATATAGATTTGCATCAAAACTGGGGGACTTTAATACAAACTTTCAACTCTTATTTATTCACGGAAACGCGGTCGAACAGGATAAAAAGTATCCTATGTCCGTCTCCTGGTTCTAAGCTACCTCTCCACCAATTTTCAGTCAAATTGGTTCAGCCGTTGTTGAGTTATAAAATGCTTCACGAAAACGCGGTCGAACGGGATAAAAAGTATCCTATGTCCTTTTCCTGCTTCTAAGCTACCTCTCGATTAATTTTCAGTCAAATTGGTTCAGCCGTTCTTGAGTTATAAAATGACTTCACGGAAACGCGGTCGAACGGGATAAAAAGTATCCTATGTCCGTCTCCTGGTTCTAAGCTACCTCTCCACCAATTTTCAGCCAAATCGGTTCAGCCGTTCTTGAGTTATAAGTGGAGTAACTAACACGACTTTCTTTTATATATATAGATTATACAAAAGAAACATAATGTACGCCTCTATTTTTGTTGTCAACATCAAAGAGATACAAACAAACAATTAGCTTCATGAAATCAACGTTGCTCCTGGCAATCCTATTAGCACCACGACGTAACGTTGTTATGACGGGCGGCAAAACGGGCAATATAATAAAACCTACGTATGTCCCCACTAATAAAGGTGTGTACTTACTGGTGAAAGCGACGATTTGTTACCGGGAATTTTTTGCGTAACACAAGAACTATTCTTGTGTTACGCAAAAAATTCCCGGTAAAATTCCTGGATTTGTTTTCATAATATCAATTATACTTATGTCGTTTGCGCCTTCTTTATAATTATTTTTATTTTCTAATTTATAGGTTGGTAAATATTCTGCCCATGTCAGTGAATACCTACAGACAATTAATTTAACCATTTTTAAATAAAAAAAAATGTATAAGATTATAGAGATTGTAATAGAGTTAGTATGGAGATAATTTCAAAATTTAATTAATTATCTAATGCCAAATTAACAAATTTATCACACATACATTGTCCAATTTTTTGTTTCTACGTTCATCTTTCTGTCTTAATCCCGGACACAGTTTGACCGATTAAGACGAAACTTAATTTCCAAAACTGAGGACATATCTCCTCATCCACTTTTTTTTAATGATAAATGGATTGGTTGGATGGTTGAATGAAGAATTACGGGCCCGGGGGTGCGCTGTTATTGTCTATAGGATAGGCATAGATTAGTAAAGATACTTCGCCGCCTTAAAATTGAATGAAGCCACAAACGGCTTATTAGTAAGTTCTTTTTTTGAATTCTTGACAAATAAAAACATTTTTAGAGAAAATTTACAAATAAATAACTAATACTGCGTAATTTACATGATAAATAAATAATTATTTCAAATATTTTAGGGACATATTAGCACGGAGACGTGGCAAAACTTTTTTACGAAACTATTTCAATTCTTAAAACTGGGCACATTATCTTGTTAGGAGTGAGTAATCTTTACTAATCTATGAGGATAGGTATATAAATCGGATGATATGCGAGTGTGCGTGGTCATCCTTTATATATAACTATACACATGCGAATTCATCCTCAAACTCGGACGAATCCTTTAGTGGAGAGCTATACATATACAAACGTCGATGTTGGTGTTTCTGACTTCGAAGCACAGTCTACAGAGCTCACTGCCACAATGCTGACATTACTCCGCAGAGCAATTTCCGCCTTGACTAGCAGAACGTGCGTTTGCTAGCGTGTATGGGAGTGAAAATTGTATGAGCGTGAAACGCGCAATTTTGACTGCCTAGACCTAAATCCATGGTAAATAAATATAATATAAATTCATTTTGTAGACTTCTGACCTAGATCTTGACTGGCCGGGGATCGAACTCGGATACCATTATAACTGTCAGGATAGTTTGGTGACCGCCCTTCCACGCGAGTTGTCATTTTCGTACTATACAGATTTATTTTGGTGTTCCAAGATGGTGCACGAAAAGCAAAACACACAACCGTGATCGAAATCCATTAGGACACACTATAGAGATCCATTAGGATATTCCATTTAGAGAGGATTCTTTATGAAAACTACAAAGTGAATCTGGCTTGACAAGTTCTCAGGGGTAGCAAATATCTGTAGTCACCAGGAGATAAAGACTCAAAATACTTTTTGTAACCCATAGTAAAATTACAGATGTCTAGGCGGTAATAACAACTAATCTATCAATTGGACTGTAGACACATTTTCTACTTCAATAAAACATTATTACATTGGTTTAAAAACTAAACCAATATAGTTGCTGGATTTAATATTAAATTGTAATGTAATAACGGAGCCAGATGGTTTCATAATAAAACTTATATAATACGGAATCGAACTTTATAAGAGAAATAAGCCAATAAAATGAGATAGACCGTTCATTCGTTCGAGCTTCCATTGAGTTAAGTTCAAACTCAATTTGAACGTTTATTCAGTAAATAAGTTCAATAAAGTAGGCTCTCAGATCAATTGTGCTTAATTGAATCGTTCATTTAAATCTAATGGAATATTTATATTTTTGTTTTATTTATATTTCTACTTATTTCTGCTTTATAAACGCAGTGTTAAACGCTGCTGCTTTCTGTATAAAAAGTATGGTAAGAGATATACATATACAAGAGGTTTCAACTTAGTTCTGAATAGAAGCAACATAGCGTTTGTGGGTGACCTAAGTTGGGACTCCTGTTCTATCTGGGATTGATTATAGATATCCATTGACAATACTATTACGCCAACTCGCATACTCGTTTACTACTTGTGTATTAAAAAAAATGCGTTGCTACTCCTGATGACTAAGTTGCAATATAATTTTTGAAAATACCACCCTTTGTAGTTCGACGTCGGTGGCACTACCGACCGCCACAGCTTTTTCTAACTCATAACAGCAGTGTTAAACGCTGCTGTGTTCTGGTTTGAAGGGAGACATACTGTGGCCGACCTCAGGTAGGAATATCTAATCCTATCTGGGGTTGATTACAAATATCCATTAGCGACAGTAGCCACTTACCATCAGGTGGACTGCATGCTCGTCTGCCCCTATATTATAAAAACAAACCTCGTGTCTCTCTCTCACTACACCTGTTATCTTTTGTTTTCTTAAAAAAATGTTTCTTATGTAAATATATACTATGTGGAGCAAACTTAACGTAAATACTCTTCACACTACATTTAGAACTAAGTACCTACTTGCCACTACACACTTTGTTCTAGTATGTACCTAGTACTTGGCCAAGTGCGACTCAGTCGTTTGGAAGGATTTATTTACTATTCAGTTACCCGCAGGAATTTAGGGACTGCGTTTAACTGTCCCCACAAACACTGACGCCTTGACTTTTCCGCAATAAGGAATAAATATTTGTATTTTTTCAATATTTGTTTATTTTTTAATACATCTTAAACTTACACCTTTTTATTTATTCATAAAACTTCCAATAGAAAGAGCGTATTTTTTGTATGTTTCTCCCTAATTAATCTCTAATATAAGAATTCCTTTGTTAATAGGTACGTAGTAAATTCTCTCCTTAAAATTTATTATAACATGCTCGCCCAATAAATGCAAAGCATATAGACTATGACACATAGACAGACAGACACGAGAATGATTCTACAAGGTTTCCGTTCCATCATACATACATATACGTAACCCTTAAACCTTTATTACAGCAGTGCAGTTTGCGACATGTTGTGTAACTGGTCTGACTCTAGCATGATACATTACGCGCATGCTCTAGTGAGTACACATCTTAATGGAACTCCCCACGCGCCCCCTACCCCCGATGTGTACACCCCTACGGCACTTCCCCCTTTATTTAACCTCTTGATGTATCCCAAGCGAGGTACGATATTCTCGCTTCTACAGATTTTTACATCAATTAAGCTTAGGTAAAGTGATGGTCGGGCTCGACTTAAACGACCAGGTCGTGGTAGGATTGCAATCCTATTTGGGATTGATTACAAATGTCTATGAACATGTGCAGAGGCCCCAGCGTCATCAACCCATTATTGTCCCACTGCTCGGATCTCTTCTCAAAGTGTCTGTTCCACCGCGCTGGTGAAGTGCGATTTGTAGACTTCATATAAACCTTTTTAGAAACAATGAGGAAGTGTAGGTGTCCTCACGATGTTTTAATTTTACAATTTATCGTTTAAACAAGTGATATTTCTAATATCTAACTAATAATAGTGACCACTTACCGAAAAGTTATCCGCATTATCGTTATACGCCAGCTGTGAGAACAGTTCTTTACTTTGCCAGGAAAGAGAATTTATTCTCTTTTTTGCGAGCGCCGTAAATTCGGATGAAATTCCTCGTGTACTTTTTGGCAGCCCTAATTTTTGCCGGAACATCTGCTCTGATTCGGAAATCAAATGTTAATTAATTTCGCAGATCCGTGACACTTTGCGAATTGTAAACGTCAGAAGTTGACACAACGGACAGTTCGTAATATCCGTTGAAATAATTTAGAAAATTCGTAACATTTTTGGTTGTCGATTAAAATAACATTTTTGAAGTTACTTTTTTGGCGAATAAAGAGAAACTGATACCATATCAAAGAGTTGCGTATTAATAACGCCATCTATTATCCACTTGTCAACCATTTCATATTTATTTCGCATAAATAAATAATCTACAACATATTTTTACTACCAACATGCGTATGTTTCTACCCACATTTTTCTAATAACATAAGCCTTATATTATTATAGTTAATCGGTTTCGTCTTTTTTAGTCTTGAAATCTTTTTTGAAATTTTTGAAATCTTACCTATTAACGTCCTTTTTTAGTTGCACCTCTCATGGATCCAGATACTACCTACAGTCGGTGAAACGTCTAAATAATTAAAATATTAATTTTCTGAAGGTGGTAGAACTCTTTGTGGTTCGACTCCGGCGGCACCACCGCCACACTTATTTCTGCCTCGTAACAGCAGTGTTAAGTGCTGCTGTGTTATGTTTTCAACACATTATAAGATCCCCGACATTCCTGTTGAAATTAGGTTTATTTTCAAATTACCAACTGCACGTGCATAAAGCACATTCTATGTAGAAAATATGATATTGCAAGCAAAGGTCCTATCAATAAAGCGTGATTAGTACAAAGTGTAACCGCGAGGTGGAGCAGTGCCGCCTGGGTCGAGAGCCAATTGACTGCAATTGCCCTGGGAGCACCGCTCTGCACTAGCCGACAGAGTGCTACACTACAAACATCTGTACTATTAGAGCATTTCACATGTACCTAAGGTACCTAACGTTTGTTTGTCTTTCTTTCAAAAAACAACAAACGAGCTAGCAACTCTGTACCCTTAGTATAAAAACCCATACTAAGGGTACAGAGTTTATACAAAAATGACTGTTTGTATTTGTCTACGTAGTTCCCATACATTTCCAATCAGTTCTGATACAGTCGGCTAGGGACGCTGATTGAAAATGTATGGGCAAATACGTAAAGAAATACAAAAACAGTCATTTTTTTAAACACGTAAAACCTCATAACTAATGGTACGTTTAAGTGACCTCAATTAAATAGATACTTATGTCCATGCCTTTTAGGGGTTAGGAATTTTTCAGAATTAGAAGAATATATTTTCGACTACTTTCTAATTATTTCGCAGGCTTACTTATATGCCTCATTGTAAGATCTATTTTGTCAATTATTTTTTTAAAGTTCTGCCTTTAATTGGACCAGTAGCCATCATTAACACGCATAAGATCAACATCTTCACCACTATTGCCACAACACTGTCCTTTACTAAGATTAGGTAGTTTGTTTGCCAAGTTTATTAGAGAAAATATTCATTAAATACATGTTTAGTCCTATAAGTCTCATGTATCAAAAAATATGATTATAATCTATTCGCATTGATTTAAACGATAAGTATTAAAACATCATAATGATTATCATACGCAGATATAAGTAAAAAAATAAAAACGGAAGTACCTCAACGGTCTGAGATTTATAATACGAGTATATACGAGGGCTTAATTTATGCAGACGCGGTTGCAGAGATGCGAAATGTTACAGCTGCTTTCCCATGCAACCAAGACTGGTTCCTTCATCCTTGAATCAATTCAGCATCCCTTTCATATATGAAGGTTAGGTTTTGATCGGAATAAAGTGATTGGATTGGTTGTAGCGTTAAGTCCGGTTACCATTCCCAAGGGCTAACTTTAAGTAACCGCGGTGTATAATATAGGACATGGCATTCAAAATAACAAAAATTGACAAGGACCACGTTGTCTTACAATAGTATTATATATATATGGAAACAAAAATGTAATTATAATGCTCTAACAAATTATATTAGGTAAATTAAATTTAAAGTAACTTTAAAATATCATTTGAGAAGTGGTATTTAATACGAAGAAGTACTGAAAAACGCAATCAATAATAAATCAATAATAATTAACGATATTTGGATTTTCGTAAAAATTATGGCGAATTTCATTTTTAATTTGGGAATGATATTAAATAAAGGTAGGTAATCGAATTCATCCGTGTTATAATAAATTATTGTTATTTTTATAGCATGCCTTAGCAGTTGGAAAGGTAGAAACCTTCATTTCATACACCCATATACATACAAACAAAACAATCTGTAATATGTAGAGTTCAAGTTAATTAACGCGCAGATAATATAAAAATACTCTAATCGTCTTATTAAATGTAACAATTTTAAAACGCTGTGCGATATTTTTGGTAGTAACTAAGACTCTTTCTATATGCCCATATTTAGTTATATGTTCATTCAACGTTCTAAATATGGAACAGACAATAAAAATATTATTGTCTTGACCTTTATATACAAGTATGTGCAATTTCATATGGTATAGATGACCCTTGGGTTTCATCCCTCCTTAACTAATAAAAATATGAGAACTAGATTGAATGCATTGAAATAATGTCTATACAATACCGTGAGAATACACTCTGATCTGAAATGGGAAAATAATGTATCTGTTGCGTCTTGTTTTATCCCAAGGGGCTAAGAATAAGCCGAGGTCAACAAGATCACATTTTCAAAAGGTGCTTCATAAAAATCAAATCAACATTAAAAAAAATATGCGACGTTTTGAGAACCTGTGTTATAAGACGGTTAAAAATGTCTCATTTAAGAAGTCTATTGATAAGAAAGTGAAGTACATTTATGTCATTAAAATTAGGTTGTCTGTCAAGCGGTTTATCGAACCCATAAATTCTCGGTAGACCATCAGCTGCAACAGTTAAAATAACATTCCGCCCAGTTTAAACTGTAAAGCCCTTTGTGATTTAGGGTGCACCACAACACATCCATTTCTGCCGTATGACGTACTTATTCGAGGGATTCCAACTTAGTGCTCAAGGGTAGCAATGCATGTGTGGCCAACCTCAAATAGGACTCTTATCTTATCTGAGGTTAATTATAGATATCCATGGGTAGTAGCTTACCATCAAGTGGACTGCTTGTTTATATGGACCTCTATATTATAAAAAAATATAAATGCAACACACATACATTTTAATTTAGGTTGCGTATCATCATTAAAGTGCAGACCTTGCCAGTTGCCAGTTGCCACACCCGGCCACATGGCGGCTGATCAAAAGGTTGCATTCTGAACGCTGACATTTCACGTCGCTTCGCCATAACTCAACGAATCTAGCGCTCGACACCGCGGTAAATACCAATTTAACCAGCTGTGTACCATATCGTAGCTAAAAACCGTTTATTCATATATTATACCGTATCGATACACTAGATATGTATCGCCAACCGTTAACAAAACGAATCGATAAGAAGTGACGAATAATGACAGTTTTATTTCGTCACTTATGGATTTGTCATTAATGACGAAACGAGTGCGGTTTTCGTTCGTTTGAAACGAAAGTTCCTAATTTGACATCGGTTACAGCTACGCTTATGGTATTGGTATAAGAAAGCTGTTTTCTTTATGGATGTGAAAACCAAATATAGGTTATTAAACGTTTTGAAATATAACTGTATGACAATGTCTACAATTTATGACTGTTCCCCGCAGTTAGCAATTTTAATATTATAGACGGTAATAAATGTGCGGTATATAGCCACTTACTTTTCGGTCTCAGACGCAATAAAACAGACAGACATGACATATATCGCAATGACGCTCTAAATAATGATTTATTTCAATTTAATGTTTAGTCACCCACTCACTTCGCATATTGTGTACAAAAGGCTTTTAAAATTGGCACCAAAATCATAGTCACTAAAATTACGTCCTTCTGTATTTTTTTAAATAACATTTGTCATACATTCCATCTGTACTTTTTCTATGTTCCAAGTACGAATTCTAATTGTAGGTAAACCGAATACCATGACTAGTATTTTTAAAGGAAACGGAAAATATAATTTTACGATAGGTATAAAAATGTTGCTTGTAATGTTGAGGACGATTACGAAGATCTTACACTGTCTTGCTAAATCCTTGTGTTTTTATTTAGTTACATGTAAAGCTAAATAACGATACTTATATTTCTTTTATAATCTACCACTTATACGAGTAGTAAAGAGCATGCAGTCTACATGATGGTAAATGGTTACTATCGCCCATGAACATCTGTAATCAACCCCCGATAAAATTAGATTCCTACCTAAGATTGGCAACAGATACGTAGCTACCCCTGAAGAGTTGAAAATTCTTGAATAAATGTCTCCCTTACCACACCCTTCAAAGTAGAACACAAGGGCGCTTAACACTGCTGTTATTAGGCTGAAATAGATGAGGCGGTGGTGCCGCCGGAGTCGAACCTTAACGGGTTATACCAACTTAAAATCCTATATAAGGATACTTATGAGTCGTAACATTTTAGTGGTAAACAGATCAATGATTGGTAGACTGCCTTGCTTCTTCATGGAACTGAGCACATTTTATGTAAAAACGTCCCTAGGTTAAAGTATTGGTAGTAAGTACAAATTAATGAGTAAATAATTGATAAATTATCAGTTCATTCACTCCAACCGTTGCCAGAAAGGAAGCTAGTTCGTTAGAAAGCTTCATGCTAGAGGATTCCTAGACATTAAACGCAGTCGTAGTAAAAATAAAATACAAAGTATATAGGACATGAGTGGATGAGAGAGTGGTGGTGGTGAGAAAAAATTAAAAGAAAGAAAAATAAAAAAGAACTAAGTAACTAATAAGTCAAATTCATTATTAGATACACCGATCTCTATACATAAATAATTTTCATTATTAATGATATTAAATAATATATTTTGCAATTTTGTCTTTATAAATAAACCTGACTTATATTAGTAAATAACCAAAGTTAAGGCTTTTATTTTAGAACATGTTTTTAAATACTAGCAATTTTGTACAAAAACAACATAATTTAATTTTAATAAGACTACGAATTATAATAACAAGACACTAAACCGTATATCCAATTGAATAAATATTGATACTGTAATACCGTTATCAAAAATTGAGTCCCTAACAAGACCCGGCCGTGTTTGCAATGTTCCACTGACTTAGTTTCGTAAGGGTCGGCGAAGGGTCGTCAGGACGCAGGACGAAAGTACACATAGAGGGCGTTACGGGCGCTCTGTAAAAATATCTGTCTACCTACTTTCGTAAATATTTTTTGACGACTTTTGACATACGAAGGTTACTTAAATTAAAAAGAGCTAAGGAAAGATAACAAGATTTGTAATAAAGTAGGAAAATAGAGATGAAAATATAAATTTGAATTAGATATTAAATATAATGTAGAGTTTGATCAATAATTAAGGAGAGTGTTTGAGAACGTCGCAGGTGTCTCTCAATTAAGAAAAATCGTATCCAGTGGAGTATTATTTCAACTACACATCATAGTCTATAGTGGTCTGCTATTGGAACTTGAAGAATTATTAAAATAAACTTCCAATACTTATCTGTCAATTTAGATATATTTTGATATTAAAGCTAAGTTATTTTTTCCTTTTTAAACTCCTTAACATTTTAAAGCTGTACTTTTTTTCGGCATAAACAACCGTTTTTATGTACATTTCAAACGCTATATTTAATACATTTTCGAACCTAATAAAAATAAATCATTTAATGACCAGACTTTAATATACTCATATCTAAAATATGTTTCGCCATTAAGAATATATTTTTAAAATATGAGAATTACTTTTACATATAATAACATTTTTTTATTAGAAAAGGTAGTTTCTCAATATTATTAAATACTCCGCGTAAAAGTAAAATACATACATACGTATTATAATTACGAAACATAAAATTTGTTAACATTTACATTCTGTCGTAATTCGGTATCAGAATCGCGTATAAGCAATTAAGCTATAAATTACGCGGAACACGGCCGTATTACTATGTTATCTCGCTGTAAACGTAAGATACGATCTATTAGAACACTTGCAACAGAACAGGCACATGCCTATTTTGTTTATAAAAGGATATTTTGTACTATAAACGGATGCTAACTACAAAAGGTGTATTAAAAAATAATAATCCATTAAAATACATGAGTGTATCCTTTACGGCGTTGAAAAATAAGATAATTGTGGAATCAACGTATCGTTTTAATTGCATTTTAAGGTACCTTATACCCTTTGGCACTATCTCATTTCAGTGATGGTAACTATAGTAGGTGGTGGTGACGTCTTTGGTGATATAGATAGAACAGATAACAGAGTATATATAATATGATTATATTAGACTTTGAATACGAAATTTACAGCAGAATTTTGCAACTTGTAACCATATTTTCCGCTTAATAATCCATCATTAAAGATATATTGTGTTGAAATATGTACATTAACAGATACCAAGTATCTTTCAGATATTGATCTTCTTTTTTTCACATACGTATGTTTAATATTCGGACTAAATATGTGAAAGCGTGATATATTTACATATGAAAACATGCCACAAAATCAATAATATTTGGCAGCGCAACAGAACTACAAAACAACAGATAAAGATAAATAATTCTACGCACTGTGTTCTCAGAGTTATGTCCCCGTTTCACTGAAAAGTAGTCCATTGTGGAATTACTATCACTCGTCTAGTGTTTCAGACTTTCTCTGCCCTTATTGGTGCCGTCAACATAATAGAAACGAAATTGCTTGCCCATAAATAGAGCATCTAGAACATTGTAGGTTTTCCGGACCGAAGTATTAACTTCCACAATCGTGAACAAAGATATATTACGACTAGAAAACACGTAATATGAGCATGTACCTGTAAAACTTTAATATTTTTTCCATTAGTTACCATGTAGGTAAATATCGTCCGATATAACGAAAAAAATTGTGATAAAGTTTGAGTGGTTAATATTAAGAGATGGCCCATTAGGGTATTTGATTTCCCATAGAAATACTCGTAACACCTTTATTATTGTTACGCAATATAATTTCTGCAGGGTACGAAATTCAACAATCAAAGAGTCTCTACTCTGTATGCAAGTGATCCATGTTTCGTCGAAGTTTCGAACATTTCGTACGATGAATTTAGGGAAGCGTGAATTTAATCGAATTCGAAAATTTTTATTTTGCACTATTGTTTATCGTATTGTTATGAGAATTTTTCCGATGGTAACATAGCGATCATGCTCTGAAACTTTATCGACGGATGTGCAGTTTACATTGAGGATGATCATGACCTTGTCCACAACACAAGAAAAAAATTTCGGATTTTAAATGATGCGGGCCAACAAAACGCACACGAATGCTGTGTTGGTAGTCGGTACCAATACGATGGACTTTATGGGGACAAAACTTAAGAATTACAGTCTGCATTTTTTGGCATTTTTCCCAAATGCCAATCTAGTCGCAATATCTTCAGGGACGTACGATTTATGATGTCTCATTTATCTTTCCGTTTGTAACGAGTATGTACGAGTTGCTGTCATAATAATATTTAATTATGAGACTATAATTTTCCGCATTTTATATTGAAATTGTTAATTGTTTATTTTAAGAATAAATCCTGATTGAATAATTATCTACCTTAGCCAACTTTTGCCTACCAAATACTAAAATTAGATGATTTTTGGCTACAGAAATTGCAATTTTTTTACTGTGGTGGGCAAAAATTTGTGAAGATAAATTTTACTAACGGTCGTAAGAAAACATTAGACACGTACTTCAGAGAGTTCACCTTTAAAAGTCATATAGTCCTTAAAAGTTCTCAGCAAAGGCAATGTTATCATACGTTTAGATCTTAGAAAACACAGGCATTGCTAGAATGCCTAGGTAATTCAATAGATAAATTGTAGAATATCTGCACCTGTACTACTTTTACATTTAAGTATTATAAATATTTTTTATGATAACTAATTATTTTCATTATTTATTGATTATCATAAAAAATGTATGTACCTACGAGTATGTATGTAGGTCTTTATGATGTAAAATAAAATTATAATTGATTATCATAATCAATTATAATTTTATTATAATTGATTTCGTTTTATTATTGGTATTAAATTAACTTTAAATGGTCCATTTAACGGTTTGATTTGTGTAAAAGTATACGATCTGTAGTCAAGTATACGAGCACGATACTATTGACAGAAAAACGGAAAGTTGATAGAGAGTTTAATTAGATTACGGTGACTGATCGACGCTTTCTCTACGTCTACAATGTGCACACATTGTTGTCGCGTATTTTTATGTAGAGTAGCTAATTACTATTCAATCTATCTGATATGAAGTCGCTGTATCATATGGAAATACGTCCAATATAAAAGAGACAAATGTAATAACAAAGAGGATTAAGTTGGAACGAAGGTTTAAAGGGTTTAGAAAGTCCATGGGCAGCATTAGCCACTTACCATCAGATGGACTGCATCCGTCTCGTCTGGTACTCTAATATATTATAAAAAGATGAATTTAAAATACTTATAAAATTGGCAGAATTTTCCAAGTTCTAAACAAAATTCAAAGTTGAATATTGGACATTTATGACTATGTGGACCATACAGTTATGTTGCCGGTTTTAACTCCTAATAAATTGAATATTATATAAACGTTCAAAATGCCACACACATGTCATATTTAACACGTAACCATCGTGTTACTTTGTCACTGAAGAGCGCCTCTAAAGGAGGATACAGATTGGGAACATTTGGAACTGTAGAATTATGCCTTTGGTGCGTTTTCTTTTGTCATAGAGGCACCGTCCCTATCCATGGGAACTTAGAACGCCTTAAGTTCCAATATCCGCCAAAATAAGCTTTGAAAAAAGGTTAACACCACAACATAAGAGAACTTAATAGATGTGGCGGACGTGCACGTGGAGTAGATATAACCTCGGAAGCGCTCTTTAACTCGTAAAAACACATTAGTATGAGAGTTATGACAGGAAAATAAACTTCTGTCAGATAAACTACGATTAATTTTACTTGTATTTATCACATCATAAAACTACATTTATAGGTAAAAGTAAACAAAACTGTAAAAATGATTTAATCTATTCATATTTTAAACTTATTTTGAAGATGAATTAAAATTTATTTTAAAACAATTTGCTCATTTGAGTTATTAAAAAGTAACAATTTAAAATTTTATAAATAAATGGAGCCACATTTTGATACACAACCTAGTATACCTTAGTGCATGCCTTAAATAATTGACCATAAAGTTTTATTTCCACTAAAAGCATATAGACGTAAAAATCACATCTGGATTTCATACAACGTAGCCATCATACTCGTAACACTTTGTTTCAAACTTTAAGATGATCAATATTCCTCGGGCCATTCTTCCACAAAGTTGCTTAACGTCTACATTTTACGGTTACTCAGCATCACGAGGTTATGTCCCACTTACTGTACCTATCTCTGTAACTTTAACTGCCGCTAAAACCTAAGAACGGCTATAATTAATTTTATGCGCAAATGCTCCTATCGGTTATTAATTTATTGGTGTAAACTCGTCCTATTACTTAACTATGAAGGGTATATTAATTATGATAATTAACATTTTGTTTGTTTAAATTGACAGTAGGGCTTTGATAATGTTAAGACAAATACAGTCAGCATCGCATTTACCATATATAAATAACCATAGGTACACACACACAATAGTACCTACTTGTATGTACTTCAACACACACTTAGATCTCTTTAGCTGAATCCTTTGTAGTGAAGTAGTGACTTAGTAACTTTGTATAGAGTTTCCTCATTCCATTCCTTATCTTTAAGGACATTTGTACATACTCATTTGAGTACCTAAACAACTAACAGAACTAACTAGTACTACTACTAACTAACCATTGCCTGATAACGTATAAGACTGAAACTCTGTTTATCACATTACTGGGCATGAGTCTCTGCAACAATAGAGGTGACATGGAGCGAACGCCACAATTCTCCAATTAAATTAATGCATAGATCTTAATATATTAACCCACAACTACTCCACAATTGGGCTCGAGTCATCTCTCAAAGTAATAAAGTTTTAGGTTATAATCGATCCCGTATCCCAATCCTCAATATAATCGTCACATTAACTAAAAGTCGCTGGTAGACTTCCCCGCGATGTCCTCCTTTAACATGCGTATGTGTGACGCAAAATCTGGACCCCTCAAAAGCAAGCACTCACACAGATCAAATGTTTACGTACTTGCCATTTACCTATCAACACACTTTATTACACCCACACTCTCATTCACGCACTCAATTACAATCTATTCTATCTAAGATCAATCTATATAACATGAGACAACAGACCATCATTTTGTTTACCCATCCTAGTATCAGTTTGCCATCTCGGGTTTCGAGGCCGGCGAAATAGGTCAAGGCGTCCATTCCCCGCTTCCTGTAACATAAAACTCGCTGTCATTACATTATATAACGTTCTCAGTAACTATTTCCGTCGTTTATTTTGTGAATTACTTGTAATAAGTGAAGATGCTCGCTATTCGTAGCCCAGGATAACATAGGCTATGGCTATGGGTGCCATGGACACACACAAAGTTAGAATTTTTAACGATTGATACGTTATTTTGTTTATTGCGTATAGAACTCTCCGTTTGAGCCATCCTCATTATAGCATTTTCATAAAGCACTGTATTTAACATCAGTTTATGATCCTAACATTAAATAATGTTTGAGTATTGCCTACTGTTGACCAAGAGACGCTGTGTCGTAAAGATGGTAGTACTCTCTAATTATAGAGAGTCCTACCGGTACTCTAGCGGTATCTCTGACAGACATATTTTTGTCTTATAACAGGAGTGACAAGTTCTAATTTATTGGTTTGAAAGATGGGGTAAGGAAAAAACTTTTACGTAGTGACAGATCTTAATCATCGGTAAGCACAATTAACAATAAATTGCACTACATTCCTATTTGGGGTTAATACTTATGTCAGTGGAGGTAGTGACCAGTACTCTTACCATGAGCTTTTACGTTTTGACAAATATGACGGTTTTGGTATTTCGTATTTTCCCATACAAAATCCAATCAGCGCCCCTAGCGGATTGTGCCAGAACTTGGAAATTGTACTGACCAATACGTAAACAAATACCAAAACAGTCATATTTGTCAAAACGTAAAAACTCATGGTAAGGGTACAGAGGTCCCCTGTACCATTACTTAAAACAATATTAGTTTAATCATACATTGAAATTTCGTACCACCACCTCGTTATAGTAGGATTGTTTTGTAATATTACAATAAGCACTCTTTTTTTGCCAGAAATTTATTTTTTTAAGCAAAATATGACAATTTCAGTTGGTTTCATACAATTAATAAGCGAAAAATGAATAAGGGTTTAAATTTACATCGCTCGGCAGGATTAAAACAAAACTGTTTTAAGGAGGTCGTAGTACGGAACAAAGTAATGTTGATGCAATATTGACATACAACTTTCCTGAACTATGGTTGTTTTTAAAAGATGGTGGTAGGGCCCCAGTTACTATCAAGTGAACTCCATGCCTGTTTACAAGCTCTATTCTTTTCTACGTTATAAAAAATCTGTACTGCAATCGCTGTGCTATTTAGTAATTAGTAAAACAATTTCAAAATGGGTAGTAAATTATTCAAGCTACACTGCTGGGTAGAGCTGCCACTAAATGGCCGTCGCGATTTAAGTTAGGTATTTAAAATCTTTCAAACTTTTTTAACTCGTTTAATTACAATTACTCTGCTATTTTCAGGCTTTAATTTGACGAAAATGCCTCTTTAGCTTGTAATTTAGCCGTAATTACTTCAGCTACCATTAATATAATGTACCTCGACAGGTTTTAACTAAAATACCCGCTTGTAATCTGCAGCCGGATATTTTTGTAGGAAAATATTTTAATTTTATTTTAAAGGAGTTATAATTTGAAATAATTATAATTCTCTACTCATACGTAATTACACATGTATTTAAATATTGTTGGCACACAGCTCAGAATATAGAAATTAGAATAAAATATTTCATACGATGGAAGTAACAAACGTGGTTTTACTACGATAATGACGTCAGTATTGGTTAAGCACTTCATTCTATCGTAGAACAGTTGTATAGCTCTCTACATTTTTTTCAATCGTGAAGGATCATACTCAGTCATACACAAAATATCTTAAGGTATATAAAACAGTAACGTAAACAACAAGTTACATATTTTCAAAACCCAAAACCCCGACTATGTAAATATGCACCATTTTTCTCGTCGAAAATAATACGGCGTCTTTATGTCGTTTTGATTTTTTAGAATTTTTATGTACCCAGTGTTACCAAAGGGATCTAACGATACCTCTTATGACATAATGCTCAGGTCTAACTCAAGACCCTTGTGACCACAGCTCTTGCCAAAGAAATAGATCTTTGTACAATATATATACATTCGAAAAACGTGCCCGTCCTTTTGTCCGGTAAACACATACTCCAACTGCTGCCTACAATTATCTGAAAGCAAAAACTAGGTACATCCTCTGGACCCACTTCACACATAAAGGATGCGATGCTTTGAACGTTCACACCTGTGACCTACTTCGTCCCCCGTCCATTAACCGAATGATCACTTACCAAGTAATATTTACTTTGCGCGCTCTTGTGGGCATTATGTAGATGGCCATCATCCCTGTCATGCTGTCAGGTTATGTGACGTCATGTTTTCATACGAAATTGAAATAGCAAGCATGGACTGAATAATAGTCTGTGTAATTTGGAGTTGCCAAATAGTCTCTGCTTTACCATATATTTTAAGCCAGAATACGGGATTAGCGAAAAACTCTAAGTAGGTATAGTGACAGCGCTAAAAACTGCTGTTATAAGGCAGCTATATGTACATATTACATAATATGTACCAGGAATAGCACAGTCTTATGATATTTAACTAATATTATGTTTTTTAAGATTTACAAACGTAGGAAATTTTAATCCAGAATACTTTATTTTTAAAGATTTTACTAAAAATAGTTTTTTCTTGTTTGAAAATATTAAGGGAGTAGTTTAAAGCCACGATGATATACTTTAGATATTTATGTACATAATTACACCTGTGTATATTTTCTGTAGTGTTTACTATTTAGCTCATATTTGTCTATGTGTCGTATCACCATAGACAGTATAGCCTGTTTAATATCAAGCAGACTGAAAGCTCGTCCGCTATTTCCACGAAAAAAAACTGAAAGCCTAAACAAAAATGGGCGCCAAAAATAGGGAAATATTGTTTGTGACGCGGGTTGTATTTTTTCCAAGGTTTTGGCGTAGTTTTTTTGAATCAACGTGTGGATTAGTTAAAAAAGTTACGTTTTTCAGCGCACGCGTACTCTTATCGAACAAAGGCTTTTTCTGAAAGGTTTTTGTATTCGTTTTTATTCAGCTCTCCGAGTTGAAACAAATAACATTTTTACGGCGGCCCAGTAGGTACGGCATACAAAACTTTGTATTTACAGTTTTAACTTTTTACAGATGAAACAGTTGTTATCTACCTACTCATATTCAACTTTTAATGAACTAACTATCGTTCTGTTGTATTGTTCAATTGTCAAAGTATGACCCGTCTTCATAAAGATTTTTTTTTAAATGGCTGCTTTTGTATGTTTTTCGTTCACGCAATATATAGATGGAACGAGAAACGAATCCAGTTTTATTACACTCTTTAGGTATACAGGAGGTCATATTTATGTATTAAATAGGTACATATAAGATATACAATACAACGTTGTCTAAATGGTGTTATGAATCTGGTGTTACAGATTAAGGATGTTATACATTTTTAACATGGTCGTGAATATAAAATATATTCCAGTTAGGAAATTAATTACTATGAAAAAAGTAACTAACAAAAGATGTATGTAGTGTACGAGTAGATTGTAGGTATGTAAGATAAGTTCCTATTCACTTAATTTGAATTTTATAGGAGATATTATTAACCGTTATATACAGCATACTTAGTGACTCTACCATACAAAAAAGATACTCTATAAAATAGCTAAGTCACGCATAGGGAAAAAATATATGGTCGCACTAACCACAACCGTTCATAAGATGACAACATCAAAAATATCCACTCGATAATAAAAAGGTTTTTAACTACATTATGTGAGTAAATATGATACTAAACCTTACTCTTTCAATGAGCGGGCTATTAAATAAATTCCTTGTTTACAAACGCACGCATAATTTCCCTGTACAAAACATTAAGCTAATATCCATATTCAGCTGTCATTTTATTCATTTGCATTAAAACATCAAATTTCTTTTAGGAAGTACATGAACAAATAAAGCAGCGTATAAAAGCGAGCGTTCGTAATGTTTTCTCACGTCAAATAGAAGCACGCGGCAGGCAATTACTTTGCCGCAGAGCAAATAATACTTACGTCTGCAAATTTTCATATGCCATTCACGTACAAGTTATTAGTGGGGTTATTTAAAATAAGTTCCGTATACTCTTTAAAAACTTGAAATAAGCTAATTGGAAACGACTACGAAACCATTCCAAAAAAATAATATGTTTCATGAACGTATACACAGAGGCGCGCGTATGCACACTCTATTTCATCTGTGTAATCCACATTTGAGTTACTTCATTTATCTCGAAAGATATATTTGTTTGGATGAGAGAAATAAAAAGTGCGGCGGTGCAGCGATACTGCCTCCCCGATCTAACAATACTTATTCCAACTTAAAAAAAACTCTACAAAACATAACAATCAAATACTACAAAACGGCTACTTGCTGGAACTATTTTATACCTACCTACATATTTTTCTTCGAAACAATCCGAATACTTTAGTACTGAAAATAAAAGAGTAAAACCGCATCCAAAAGCAAGTCAGCGATTTCTCGCATCGGCGCAAAATATGAAGATGATCAGCAATTACTTCGCCGCAGAACGAATAACTCATACGTTTTTGCTCGCCATTCAACGATCGCGAATGATTTCTACTTTAGGCGCGTCGCACGTCGCGGCTGGCCACGCTGTTCCGAGTAACCACAAGGTATGGTGTCAGTTTACGCGATTATCCCGAAGTCCTGCTCAAATATTATTAAACTCATATTTTGCCATAAACACCTTGTATTTACTAAATATCTGAGTGACTTTATAATGTGTCTATATAAATTATATAAGCTGACATATGTAACAAAATTTGGGTTTTCTAGTAGACTCATATGTGACTTCTTAAAGATTTGCCTACATTAAGTAGATCAATTCTCTCTAATGTATTCGTGTATTTTAATATGCAATACTAAAAAATATTGATATTCAAAACTGTTCCATCGTGGCTATAACCTGATAGCGTTTTAATAACCGCTTCAGTCCGCTCTAACTGTAACGCTACGTCACGCGTAATTACTGTATTTTAAGAACGGCAGCAACTCGCAATTCTGTGCGTGCGTGTTGAAATTCATTAAGTAAATAATTCATAACTTCCAAGTAGGTCAAGTTCGCGTGCATTGCACTCCGATCGCCGATGTACTCGTACTCTCTGTGGAGATTCTGCTTGTAGAGCCGAGTTTGGATACGGTATTGACGATGGTAATTTAACGTTACCCAAGTTCTTGATGCTATTTACGGATCATCCTTTTACAGCTGTGAGCCTTATTGAGTACCTATTAAATATTTAAACAAAATAAATTTTAATTAGTATCTGCGATCAAAGTAAATAATATAATATTTGTAATCCTGTACAATTGAAATTTCACCTGAAGACTAAAGTTTATAAAAACAAAACGATTTCCTTTCTTAACATAAAATTTAAAAAACTATTATAGGCTTGAAAACGGGTTTTTTTTACAAAAAATTGAAATGCAGTGACGAGATATTTTATCAAATAATAATACTCAGCATTGCCTGTGAAATCACATAAAACGATAGGATACGATATGAACATAACATTACTAAAATATTAATATAGATACACTTAAAATCAAAAAGGATTTCCTTAGCTCTATGATAAACGACCGCCACAGCTCTTCATTTGAACTATATCTGAAACGCTGTTGGCTGCCAATTTTTGTGGGACGCTCCACGAGACAGCCCGTCACGCCGTTTCCGTGACAGCGTTAAATTTTCATTTATTTGACTCAAAACTGACTTTGCTATGAATGAAACACAAGTTGGAGTGACGTTCTTATATTACGAGTAAAACACGCAAAGTTATATATTTTCGCATCGATTTTTTTATGTGACGAAAGTTGCACTTTTCTATTCCGATGCATCATGTGAAGTAGTCATCAACCTCACAATGCCAATTGAACAGGAGATATCTGAGCACGATGACACATGTGTCACTGCAATTATTACTAAATTAGAACGCAACATATTCGAAGCGGCAGTCGAAATACAAAAAATGTACAATATCTATACCACCTAAATTAATTCTAAATATATTCAATTAAATCTCAAACAAACATGCCGTATTTTTGAGATCAACATCCAAATAAGATAAAATTCCTATGTGAAAGCCATCATAGATACGTTGCTGATCCTGGGGATTACTCTATGATTTATCGTTTAAAACTAAACGTACCTCTATACAGGTGCTGTATGCCACCGCAGTTGTACCACAAAATGCTATAACTTCAAACTACCACAGCGATTTATTCAGAGTACCTGACTACGTTTTAACCAGTACGATTTATTCAGACTCCCTCACTAACTTTGAACCTCTACGATTTATTCAAAGTCCCTGGCTCACCTTTAAACCAATATGATTTAATCAGTGTCATGCTAACTTTAAACTACACTCCTAGAATTAGGTATTTATCCGTAGCGCTTAGCCGCTTGTTAGCGATCACAGTAGTTGAATAACTTCACAAGAAGGCGTTTGGCTACGGTCTTTGGAATGACATTAGCCAGAACTGGCTTTGATTGTCTTTAGTCGCTTTTTCCGTAATCGGGAAAAGAGGTAGAGATACTATTCTAAACGGAGGTCAGGTGACATTCAATGATTTATTTCAACAAAAGAATGTAAAAGCGTCTTCTTAACTCTAGACAGCACCTAACTTAGCCATCATGTGCGACAGAGGTTAAACTTAGCTCTAGCATCTTCGTGTATACATACCTATATTATAATGTATATAATATTTTGTAATGCATACTAAATACTAATAGTCTTGTTTCTTTCCAGCCAGAAGGGCTACAACAGCCCGTGGAGTTGGACGACGGTGACGGCGACGGGCGACTGACCGCGGGCGCCGCGCGGGCCGCCCGCGCACCACTGAGCGGGGAGCTGGACGGAGCTGGTTTAACGGGTAACTAGTGGCTACATCGATCCCCATTCACGATATTACGGTTAGGATTGCTCGGTTATGGGGCTCAATTTTTTTGTAATCATTCTGAAATACAAGAACAACTCGATCTTAAATTATTGTGACAACTAGACTCTATTGATTGTTTTATTGACCTTTTTACGTATAATCCACTAAGTAACCTGACTTTATTCTCCTACAGATTAATATAATTGGTTTCTAGGCCTATTTTATTAATCTAATTTAATCTTAATGTTGAGTTGCCAGTAACTACATTCTAGGCATCGATGTTTGTATACTTGTCTTTATCCGAGACACCCACGCTACAACCAAAATAAGGGGAGTGTAAAACCGTTACTTAATTTCAAATTAACGATATGAAGCCTACCCTACTATGTCTCGATGAATTCATACCGTAACCGATCTATCTTTAATTCCGTAAATATTGTCTATTGTGATCGATGGCCACTATGCTTAGGAGTGTCGATGGATTCGTAGTATCGAATGGAGTTGTGAACTATTCGTAAGTGGGGTCATGTTCGGAGGACTAGTGTTGTGTTCGTACCGATGGGGACTACTTGGATTGTAATATTGGCACTATTTAGTACCTATTGTAACGTTGAGTTTAGATTGGCTAATTTATAAATGTTATGGTTACTCTCTTATTTTTAAGTTTTAGTACATACAGTGTTAAATTGCACAATGCAATTGTTTTGATGCCCTATTTTTGTTTGTATAACATCTCTGTTTATGTTTCACATTTTAAACTGTAATTCTATTTGTTTTATAAAAATAACATATTGCTATATTGTCAACGATTAGTGTTGTAACGTTATGTGAATATATATCGAATTTAGAATATCTAATAGCACTGCAATTCTTTTGGACATAATATATTTGCACCCAAACAATCCATTTTTAAATCTTAAGCCAAAGGTCCACTTATGTAAAATATAATGACATAGATACACTATAAATATTATCAATTCATAATCCACAGAAGCAATACTTAGTTATATTTAAAGTAAATGTTCGCTTGATTTTTTTTAAATAGATACGGCTTGTTTTATTGCCATTGATTGTCAAGTAGTGAGGGACAGGAAATACTTATTATCCTGGGTATTTACGAGTCATCCATTTATAACTCACGATATGGGGGTGTGCATGAAGTGTGACTTATGTTCCTTGATACAAAGGGAGAGATAATAACTTCTGTAGTAATATTATAAACAAGAAAAAAATATGTGTATCGGCTAATCCCTCAAAGTACTGAATTATTTATGAATTAAGGCTGCACCACCCTCAAAATTTTATCTAGTTGTTAGCAAAACATCACAATTTCACGGAAAGAGCTTGTGTGAAATATAATTTTAAACAAAGCTCAATTGATTTGTTGTAATAAGAATTAGCAATGATCTAGAAACTAACTCAACATAAGGTCGTTCAAAGGCCATAGATGAGGACCGACCTTCATATAGCCTCGTATTCCTTTGAATTTGGACTGGAACAATTTTTCAAGTGCAGAGCTTTTTTTAAATAGTGAGTGGACTTATGGCATATGGATTGTTACGTTATGTTAAATTCATGACGTTACTCATACAACAGTAGGTATTTTAAGCAATATGAAATAATTACCGAGTAATGATGGCTATTACTTTTATGACTGTTCTAAATTGGTTTTTAATTGTTTTGTTTTTATTTTTCAACATATATTATGCTAGATTTAAATAACACTTTTTTGTAACCTACTTTTTGTACCTAATTTTATTGAACTCGTAAATATTTTCCGATATGACAATATTCTTATGCAGCCAAATTTAATGCTTAAAGCGGCTTAAAATAACAAAATTGGTTGAAAGCACACAATGTTATCAATGTGTAAAGAAATATGGTTCGTTTTCAATCAACCTCGCAAACCCCATCAGATTGGTGAACGAAATGATCCGTCCGAAGTTGTTAGCTCCCCGTGTCGTTAACTCGCTAAGATCGTCCCACGCGGACGCCAACCAGTCGTAGCTTGTGAACTTGACTTTAGAGTGCAATAAAAATAAAATACCATTTAATTTAAAAACTTGGCCGTAATACTAAAGATATACCTAGTCTTATCATGTGCGACATGTTGGCCTGACGTGCACTTAACGCTAAAAAAATAAAAAAAATCTAGCTGCACTTCAACGATGTTTTATCTGTGGCAAAGTTGACACTAGAAAAAAACATTTTAAATGGAAAACGACGCTGTACGTCGCGCCAAACCGACATGACCCAAATTGAAAAGTACACATGAATGAGTAATTTGAACAACGGCGTTGCTTTTAGGATTAAAAATACGCCATCAGCTTAAAATGTTGCCGCATAAAAAATAGTTTAAATCAATGGCGCCAAATGTACGTAGCATAGACACAGCACTAATGTTTTTTAAATTACATGTTGAAGTGAAAATATCAAGTCATGTTGAGCCAATGTTGATGCAATACAGAAAATATTCTGTATATTTTTCTGACTATTATACAAAACAATTTCAGAAGTAGTTGTATTATGCTGTATACAAGCGCATAATATTTCCTTTCAATTACCTTACATTGTGTTTAAAACTAATTACAATCATTGTACTTAGAGTACTTCTTTAGACAAGTTCACACAGTGTACGTCCGACCACTGGAACGGAATTGCTAATTCATATTAACCCACCTCGAGAGTGTCTACTCTACATTCTAATTGGTAATGAATCCAACAGAGCATCCCTATGCTAAAAGCTCATACGCACTACGTATCAATACCTAACTAAGGAAGGAATTAAATAACTAAGACTGTATTTAATTCTTTGTGCCTAGGGAGGTATTACAATTTAAGAAAACCCGCTTGCTTTGTCCGTTTTATTCATTGAACTTAGTCACAAGAGCTTGATGTAATAAACTAAAGTACAGTCATTGTTTTTACTTCTTTTTCTTTAACACAATGCCTTTATTTACTATCTAGCGACTAATTGCTATGTACTTCTTATTATGGAGACAATACCATCGCTTAGATTTAAATGCCTCTCCTAATAAGAGTTGGTATTGTATTCACAGCAGTTAAGTCTCTATTCTATTCAATCGTCTATACGCCTTTGTTAATACAAATTTACTTGGAATTGATGCTTAAATTTGTTTTGTGAAATTGAACTGAAGTAATACGATATATTAAATTTTGTAACAATCGAGCGGGGCTTCTGAATTTTATGGCATCTGATTGAATACCGTTTGGAATTGTAGACGCTCTTAAATTAAATATCATATCCATTATTAATAAGATGGTGCATCAAATCGGGTAAAGACGGAATGAAGTGCGTAGAGCATAAATTATTGTTTAGTTGTGATATGTGAACGCGTGTAACCGCGCGGTCTAGTTCCAAATGAGTGCAATCCAATGTGGACTGTGTATATCGTAGTTAGACAAGTTAAGAGGTACGGTGCATTTAATTTATGTATGGGCGCACCCAGTGATTGAATTTGAAATTCAAACCGACCCTACGCTTCGTCCTTGACTGTCCTTTTCGGTCGTAAGCTGTTACTCGTTAAAGTTTTATTTATGTACATTAGATTAAAATTTATTAATAGTTGTTGTACATAAACTATGTTATATTTAAGTATATTTTGTTGTTTTTAAAGATTTTGTAAAACTCGACAGTCAATATTGCCATTGTTAAATTGCAAATGTTTCTATTATACAAAAACCTACTTAATGCTACTGTGAATATCGATTTCGTGGCGGTTAATTTCAAATTCAAGCTACGTACGTGCCCGTATTATTTATAGACAGACTGTCGCAAGTCGGCAACTCCAAGCGAGCTGATATGACACAAAATAGACTTAACCAAACAGCGGAGGCTGTCGCTCTGATCTCGACTCAATTACGAGAGTGACACGAATAATATTTCACAGTAATGAAAAGCTAACGCGATTAATATTGAAAAGTTCACTTGTATATTTACTCGACTAATGATCAAGTCGTGAGCATTCGTCGGAGTTGTCGACTTTGACACGGACTAAAATGAGAGCAGGACAGCAGTTTTACGATCTCCTTCACTCACGTAGAATAAGATAGGGCCGAGTGATACACCTTATATAGACTTGTAATAAATAAGTAAATCTACATCACAGTTAACGTTTAAATGTATTAGTATTATAATTGTGTCGTCGGCGCCCGTATCGTAATTTACTTTTAAAATTTTCGTCCACTGTCAGTAGGAAATAGAGGTACAATATTTTAAAGTAAATTGATAATTGAGTAAGTTTTCAGTATTTTATGAATCGATGTTGTTGACAGGTTTATGATAAGGTACATTTAACATTAGGGCTTGTCTCCCGTGTCCACCACTTGTGTTGTCCTAGCTTAATGATTGTCCACTTTGACATTGCTGCTCTCATTTAAGTCAGCTTGTCTGCGATAGCGTCGTAATATCGTATAATACCGATTCGCGTTAATGTAATTCATGATTGAGAACTGATAAACTAATTAAATACATTTCGTGAACCTGTGTGGTAATTATTATTGATCTGATACAATAGGCACGGAAAGGAATTTGTAGCTACACTTATTGAGCAATGCAAAAGTTAGCTTTGGTGCGTGTTTAGTTTGCACAGCGGATACACATTTTAAGAATAAATGCTTAGTATTAAGTTCTAAGGATCCGCAATTCTCAAATACGACAGAACATTTTCTACACTCGACGCAACGTATCGCAAGTTAAATAGATCAATAACGCACCGCTGGCGGTGAGAAGCGTTCGAGATGGCGTTTCCGTCGTAACCGCGAACTGAATTGGTTCTTATGGCATAGTCGTTTAAGTTGAATCTGTGACCGTGGGTATATCTATATGCTGAGAACTATGTACAACGAGACAGACGGGATTACTCGTTACATATCAAGTTTATAAAGTTTTGTGCCCTTTGTGTACATAATATTCCATTTCTATTTTATATTGCGTTAAGGTATGAAGAATTTTGCCATTAAAATTTTAAACCATATTACATTTTACCAAACTTCACAGACATAACGATTTGTAAATATTCAATTACATTCTACATAATAATATAATTAATAAAAAATTAAAAGCTTTTTGATGTCTTTTTGCAGATAAGTGAATTCCTATTCCCTATACTATAAACATTACGTTAATGTGAATCGGTGAATTGGACAATTTTATTAACAAAAAAGTATTTATTTCGTTATTTTTTAAGTTTTCGACGATTTTAATTGTTCTCGTTACTTTCCCTGGGAACCTTATCGATTTTTAGAATTAGTAAGTACAATACAGTGTGAAACGGGGATCGAATGCCGGTGTACGCAAAAATACCGATAAGTATCTATAATAAATATCAAATTATCGGTGTAACTACTTTTCTAGTGTACAATTCCATTTTTTCTATTCCGGTTTCGTGTGTAAGGGTTGTGTAAGACCGGCCGTGTCCGGTTACAACCGGTTTCATCCGGTTCTATCCCCGTTAAGTGAAGTAAAGTTGTTGGATATTATCGTTCGTGAGTACTCACTATTCCAAAAGTTTCCTGATGTAATTAATTGACTTGAATAAAAAAATTACGCTTCTAAAGTGTACTATTACATATGTAAATATAGGACGAACTAATACCTATTATAATAGTGAATGTTGTAATTTGTATATAAGTAACGAAAATTAAATTTTAAATACATAGATAATCTTGTGTCAATTATTTTTTTCACAAAACCCCATTCCCTATATATCACCTGCAACACTATTTGTGTACTACATGTACGTAATATTAATATATTACATGTACCTAACACAATACGAGTATACATGACACTAATATAAAAAAAAAAAACATATGTTAATAATGTACAAGAAAAAACATCACCATTCCTTTAAAAAAAAAACAATAATTAAAATGAGAACAATAAAAGACAATGTACAGAAATATAATTATAATTCATTATAATACAATTCCATAAGGTTGTACATAATTTTCTGGAAAACGATATACATATGGATAATACAAGAATATAGGTAGATGAGATTATCTTGAATTTCTTGCGTACGTCTAAGAATAAAGCATTGAATTAAAACAACGTTAAAACATATACAAGGTTAAAATTATTACAAATAGATAATCGTTATAACAATTTAAGATGTTTCAAAGGCTGAATGATTCTATGTTGTAATGCATGGTATAAATTTAAAAAAGAATAGCAACGCCATCTAGCGGATATGTCCAAATTAATGCCTAGGGGGAGCTACTGAGTCAACGAGTAGTTTTCAAAGATCTTCTTATAAAAAAAATATCATTGCAAAATAGCATTGCATTTTCGAATATATATTTTTATAGATGCATTACAGAGATGGTGTGCATTAACCTTCACATGAAAGTGGCAGAACCAGAGTTGTAGATAAAAAAAGCGATCAATTACATAATATTAACTGTTTGTCAATATTGTCACTATCAATATTAGCTTAAAGGTTAACTATTGTTTCTTAATAAGGCAATATATTTCAATAATAATCATAAATTTATTTTTCTTTACGCCAAAGAAATTCTTCTACCGATGGATCGTAATATAACAACACACGATGGAGACGAATGGAGACACCGCAACGGGTTCAAAAAGAGGCGGCATTAGCCTACAATCACTTACAATACGAATATCAATTTCTTCTAACAAATGGCAGTGATCAGATACCATTCAGACTATTTCAATTTAGGCAGATGTCACTATTCATTACATTACAGACGTACGCAATATCCTCAAGTGTTTATAGTCGTCACAATTTAATTCGCCCCTTTTGACAAATGTAATCCTAATGTAATTAATGTTTTGAACTAACTATGAGTAGGCAGTTTACGACCATAATAATCGAACTTTGTTCCTTAGTGACAAAATGATAAAAAAAATACAGGTTACGATAGCACGAGCGATGATTCTGATAATGACAAATTTTTAAATTACAAAATAATTCATTTTCTTTTCTCCTTTTTACTAATCTTTAGACGATTCACAAAAATATTAAACAAATATTCTGTTTACAAAATGTTAAGTAATCTATACGATATAGGGTTGTAATCGATTTGTCATAAAAATCTGCTTTTTGGTTCTCGATTTGTATATAACATGCTTAGTGCCGTAGCGATGGCATGAGTCAAAACGGGCCTATTAAATTGTGACGACTGTACATGCTTCACTAGCGAAATCACAGCTCAGATAAAGCGCTGTAGGTAATATTTTTGTTAACTTACATTTTTAGCGCTTTTCAAACATCGTACACGTGAAATAAAATATCTACATCACAATAGACAGATGTGTCAATTAATCTAAATTTTATTGCATTTCACGAAGTCACGTCACGTGACCTAAATCACGTGATAAGAAATTAAATAAAAAAATAACTAAGTTCTGTTCATCATCTACCACAATATTACATGGCAGACACAGCTAAGGCGGATGTCATACCTACCAAACGCGTGTCTTCCAGTAATCTCGTAAATTTTCGATAACAGTATTGCAATGGCAATAAACACGTGAAAACACACACACAAACGAAACATTATCGGCTGCGTCTGAGCAGATCCGTTCACTTATGCACGCTAAATATAAATATATATTTATATTCTATGCCATAATATTTAACTGTGACTGTATCTGTCATGTACTTTGTCTATAAATAAATTGAGCCGTAAGGATTTTAATGTGGACTTGTCGTGAAATGCAATAAAGATTCAAAGTGAACATTATTTATGAAAAATATTAACTAATCGTAGCACTATATTATGATAATTTACTAAAGATAATTATCATTAATATGATATTGCAACTATCTATCTAAAAGCTCCTTTGCAAAAAATGATGTAAATGTAAGCAATCTTCATATATTCAATGTTTGCTTAAAAACAAATTAATATTTAGAATTAAACGTCAAATATCGTTAAGAGGTATATTATATAATGTCGATTAAGTATGAAAATACAAAATTTTATTTTGCATAGATAATAATGGACCCAACATTTTTCTTTGGAAATTGTATTTTCACATTTAAAACCTGAAAAGAAAAGTCATATTTTACTGTAAATAGTAAATACCGATTAGCCGCTTGGGATGATAAGTTTCCTTAGAAAAAAGTATTATATCTGCATATAAAGATTAGTTATAGTGTACATACTTTACTATTATGGTATAACTTGTTACTATCTGACCCACCGACGATTTTTATATGACAATATATCCACTTTATACTACTATTTCCAAAAAAAAAATATCGAGTCCCTTTTTAGCTGTTAAATCTAGTTAACTATTATATGAGACACATTGATGACAATAGTACATGAACACACACGAAATGCATCATATTAAATAATTTAAAATTACCAGTAATTCAATAGCAGATCCTATAACAAAACTAGGGAGATAATTGTTAATAAACTAAATCAAACCAAAGGTCCGAGGAATTTCATTTCAGTGTAAAATTAAGCTAATATTATTTTAAATACTTATTTATAAATTACAGGTTAACATAGCTAAGGCGGAGTGAACTTGAAGTAATACTTCTAATTAAGTGTATTTTAATGTATTCCTTCCAATTATAAGAAAATAAAATTTGCTTTTTTAATACCGTTTGTGAATAATTTGATAAACAAAAGATAGAAATACTGAAACAATTTATTTTAAAACTTAACTTATAGAGGCTTCCTAATATACCAATACCACTTCTACACCAAATTCACTCCGCAAAAATCAACTAGGCAATGTCCGAAAGCTTAATATACTAATCACTTTCAAGGTAAAACCTTTTGATGTTCAAAGTATATCAACATTTCTTATATACAATTTAATGTGATAAAAAATAGCAAAGAAACTGCAGTCGACCATCAGTGGCCACAGCAGCCCACAAACACTAGTGTTCTAACTAAAGAGCATAGCATCATAGCTACCCCCGAGGACACAGTTAGAACGCCTCATGCAAGGTCTATGTAATAAAATATTAATTATTAAAATATAATTATATACTTATTGCACTGGACACCGAACCCTAACCTAAAGTATTGCCGATTTGGTCTACTGAATTAGTTTAATAAAAAATAAATATGTATCTAATTGTGATTGTCTTTAAATATGTCAATGTGATGTGGTGTGGACTCCTGCCTGCACTATTATTTGACAAAAATGTCCAAAGGGCCATTGTATAAATTATATTATGTTATTTATTCCATTTGGTGAACTTCATACACATTCACAAGCAAAGTAAATTCTTAGGCTATTCATTTAACGGACATAAGAGTACATTGTAATTATTTTTTAAAAGTACCAGACTTCTAAATTTCAAAAATCAATCCTGGAACATCTACGACTGAAAGCAATAATAAATAATTGTATATATACTTTTTAACACGGAAAACATATAAATAGAAAAACCTGTGCCCAATTCTCATGCATACAGCAGTTGAGTACAAAGTCATAATTACGAGGGTGCGTTTTTAAGTCCGCGGAATGGCAGGGTTGGAGGGGGGATAGCGGGCTCGTTAAGAGCGGTACGTGTTAAGTGACTCATAAATAGTATAAATATAAAGTTTTATCACAATTGCATCATTAGTTTTAAAACTATCGACAATTAAACAACTCAATCCGGAAGAAAATTGGAAGTATGGAGAAAATCGAGCATCGCGCCGTTATAAAGTTCCTTACCAAGCAAGGAAAGTCTGTGCAAATCATAATGGAAGAGATGTCATCGGTTTACGGGGACTCTTGCCCTGGAAAAACGATGGTTTACAAGTGGAACAACCTTTTTAAGCAAGGCAGGGATTCACTTGAAGACGACCCACGACCAGGACGGTCTGTTGAGGTGACCATTCCGGAAACGATAGCGGAAGTCGAAAAATTAGTACTGGAAGATGCTCGGTTAAAGAAGAAACAGCTTGCAGAAATGGTTGGAGTATCGGATACAACCATTTTTAAAATTCTGCATGACCATCTTGGCATGACTAAGGTCAGCGCGCGGTGGGTGCCGAGAATGCTCACGCCGCCTCAGAAACAACAGCGCGTTGAATGTTCCCGTGCGTTTTTGAACCTCTGTGGAGAAGATAAGGATATTGTACTGAATCGAATTGTTACTGGAGATGAAACTTGGGTTCACCATTATGAACCTGAGTCTAAACAAGACTCCATGCAGTGGCATAAAAAGGGTACAGCACCTCCTAAAAAGTTTAAGGTGTCACAATCGGCCGGCAAACTCATGGCGACAGTCTTTTGGGATGCAGAAGGAATTTTGTTAATAGATTACAAAGATAAAGGTGTCTCTATAACCGGAGAATATTACGCAACAATCTTGGAGCGGTTAAAAGAAGCCATCAAAGAAAAAAGACGAGGAAAATTATCCAGAGGTGTCCTGCTGTTGCACGACAATGCGCCCGTATACAAGAGCCGTATTGCACTGGCTACCCTGCATAAGGTGGGCTTTGATATTTTAAATCACCCACCCTATAGTCCAGACCTGGCTCCCAGCGATTATTATCTCTTTCCAAAAATGAAAAAAGAGCTTCGTGGAAAGAAATTTTCTACAGACGAAGAAGTAAAGGACGCAATTTCCTCGTATTTTTCCGACAAGGACAAAACATTTTTTTATGAGGGTTTAAATAAGTTAAATACAAAGATCTGAAAAATGCATTCGTCTTGCAGGAGAATATGTAGAAAAAGAAAAATAATTTTGACATTTTATTTTCGCTCCTTGACCCTCATTCCGCGAACTTAAAAACGTACCCTCGTATATGTATGTATAACTTATTTCAATAATGTTAGTTTGCCCACATAACAAAATTTCTATTGCCTTCTACAATATTTATTGAAACAAGCTTTACATGATTTCATTTGGACCTTAATATTGCTATTAACAAATATATTGATTGAATTTCATAATTATTTTTAATGTGCAATATGTATTGATGCTCAATAAAAATAAATTACACAGTTTACAATCAATTATTCTAAAATTCATCTCCCAATTAAATTTAATGCACAATACTGATAGTTTATTAATATTAAAACACAAAGGCTTAATCAAACGACTCTATCTTTACACAACAAAATGTTTCTAATAAAATATATTCTAAAAAATATACCTAAGTAACTTTTAAATATATTTAGTTTAAATTTAAAATATATTCAATACGACACTACAGCACTGTAGCGAATAATATTGACGCTAAGAGACCATAATTTATTTGGTTTTAATAATAAATTAGTCTTTAATATAATTGAGAATATTTTAATTATAAATCCTACGAAATATTGGGGTTAAACTTGGGACACTCGAATATTTAATATAACATTACTCACGCGCATATCTTTTTAATATTTCACACAAGTAAACCACATATACGCAGGCGTATACTCGTACAGTAAAATTACTTTATGAAAGACGAACAAATCTTGGACCTATGATGGACTAAACTAATCCCGTGTACTCTTTCTACTTTATCCACCCGACTTCCGATCGTGTTCAGTACCCTTACCAGGAGTTTTTACGTTTTGACAAATATGACTGTTTTGGTATTTGTTTACGTATTTGCCCATACAAATTCGAATCAGCGCCCCTAGCGGATTGTGTCAGAACTTGGAAATAGTATGGACCAATACGTAAACAAATACCAAAACAGTCATATTTGTCAAAACGTAAAACTCCTGGTAAGGGTACAGTTTAATTTTCGGGCGCCGTAACCGTGACAATTACGTACCAAACCTCGATCTCATTAATTTGGAAATAAAACAGTTATACCGTGTTACACGTACAAGCCGAAGAAAAAATAGTTCCGCTTCTTAGTCGTAATATTATTTCCGTAATTTAGTACAAGACCCGCGGCCATTACAAACGATTAAGCCCTTACATAGGTTACATACATTACGAACAATATATTGCTTTTATTCAAACTACTAGTATGAAACATCTGAAAACAGATACCGGTCTTGACTGGACTTAGACCGAATTACATCTTACGTATTTTTTATATTCTAGTCACTGGTATAAACATAAAAATCAATACTCTACATGCAAATTAATTAAATTATTATTAAATTTATTTTTTATTGACCGTCATTTAAAACTTCTTCGTCACGTAAAACGTCACGTCTACGTTCCTTTCAAAATAAATGTATTAATTTATTCTTGTCATCTTTTTCAGTGACATTTTTTATTCCTGTCTTTTTTTCTGTTCGAAAAGTACTGAACACTTAAAATTTTTCTCCATACCGAAATGCGGCCATCTGCCGTTACCTGAACTGTCCGGTACGGTAAGCCCAAACTGTCAAAAATTACTTATTATTTGGTTTTCAACAATATATTGCCTACGTACATGCAATTATTGATAAATCAATTTCATAGTATTAAAAATGAGAAGACCAGCGTATTTTTTGTCTCGTATTGCTTCTTACATTTTACACATTAGGGCACTTTTCCCGTCGCACGTGTTTACGCCCGCACGCGCGTCCCGCCCGCACACATGCCACTCGCATCCTATTGTGCCATACACGCATACGGGCCGCGATGACACTGTGACGAGGTTATTCATGTGTGCGTGTGGCACGCGCGTGCTGGCCTAGAAACACACGATAGGAAAAGCGCCCTTACGAACATATACAGTTCAGATGAACTCAACCTCATCTAAGGAATTTATAAACATGCTTAAACCATTCAAGATACTTTCTAGACCCTTAAGTTTCAAGGAAGCGAACCAAAAGGACAACAAACAAATTTGGTAGTATATTATAAATAACACAATGATTTATATACGCACCTAATCAAGACATATTCCCATAGTTTAGTAGAAACCGTAATAAAATAAACTCACTATAATAAAACAATAAATAAACCTAATATAAGTTCGTATAACCTAACGTTATAGTACTAAATTCTCACGCAAATAGGAAGCATGGAGATGAACTTATATCTAAGAAGGACGTTTACATTTAATATAGTTACACGAGAGGCACAACAGTGACATCTATAAACTGTCTTTTGGGATATTAATTCGACATAGAAATCATGTATTATTTTTTAATTAAACGCTTCATAATTTCATTTATACTATTCTGAATTTTCGTTATATGAAATTTCAAACACTTGAAAATACATATCTCTTTTGCTAATAGTGAAGTACTTTCAGATTATATTAAGTGATTGATTGTGAGGGTTGGTAAATAGTGCAAAAGCGATATGGATCTCATATTGCCTTCAATCACAGTAATATGGATATGATATTGCTTTTGAATTAGCTACATGCTAACGTAACGGACAGTTTAAATGAATGTCACTGATGTGTCTTTCAAAGTACATTAAACAATAATGAGCTTTATTATTTTACGCTAAAGTTGTCAACCATACAGCAATACAATCGCACAACCATAGACAAAGTAAGTAAATGGACTCCTATTACAAGAAAATCCTTGTGGTGTTACATCAGTTATTTAAATCTAATGTGATGCCATGTTTATAAATATTATAGTTTTTTTTTATCTGCGAGTATCGGTCTGCCTATCCGTGTCTTGTCGTCTGTTTAGTTTACAGACATTTCAATATGAGAAATTGTTGCCTTTGAGGAGTCTATTATTTACGCACTTCGTGTATAGTTCACTGCAAACATTTCAGTTACTAAGTCATCATTTTACCAGTATTATATAGTCCCTAGGCGATCAATCTCGTAACTCGATACAAAAAAATATTGAGAACGTCAATCGCATCAATTATTATTTATTCTCATTTTTAATTAAATAAGCGGTCTTAATAATAATTAAATGTTGTCAATCAATATTGATCATCTCGGGACATTATACAAAATATTCATCAACGGAATCTTGTAAACACACAAAGTACCAGAGGAACAGGTACACGAATATAGTCTTTAACGCTCACGTGATAAGGGCCAAGATGGCGGCCAAGCTCGCAGGACGTCGCTGGCCTCGTCCCAGGCGTTAAGTCTTTTGGTGGACGCACTTAATATAATGAGATCTGAAAATGACAAATCTGGAGTAAATATTTTTCGTTTAGGAATAACTTTATACATCACAGTGGTACGTCACATAGACTGATAAGTTATAACTAGTAATTATCATAAAAAAAGAAATTTGCACAAGTACGACGACTTCCTATATGTTAACATCCGTTTAACCATTTGGGCTGGAAGGGGTACCAAAGAATGAGACATAATTATATACAATACCGATGATACGATTATAATACATAGCAAGACCCATTCTTACTTATCTAGAAGTGACGATCGCAATTCATCAATCAGCGCCCGCTGTTCGCAAGCAGATGCCCGCAGTGTCACCCGCAATTCCGTGTCCGATCCGTCCGCGGACCCATCAAGCAATCCATCTGCTCCTCACGATCATAAAGTAGCCAGCTTTACTTATCGAACAACAAGCACTGCAAGTAGTTGTCGAGCGCCCGAAGCGTCGCGTGCATCTCATCACCCGTCCACCGACTGTGATATTAATACTCAGCAACACTCACCTTATTTCTCGAGTAGCGACAACCGCAACACTTCATCCAACGCCCGCTGTTCATCTTGCAGCTGTCGGTCGCGAGCTGCATGTTCGCGAGCAGATGCCCGCAGCGCCGCCCGCAACTCTGTGTCCGATCCGTCCGCGGACCCGTCGACCGACCCGTCCGGCGACACGTCCGGCGACTGCGCGCCCTTCGAGATCGCCAGCGACGCCTCTATCGCTCTGGCGGGACACTAGCGCATTACTGGCGGTACGTGGACTAGCGATACGGATACATGAACATGGAAATGTCACAAAGTAACCGAATCGACTTCTTATACGCGATATACGTTTCCTAGTAGTACATCCGTTTAATTATCCTTTTATTTAAGTTATGTCTACAAAGCCTCATGTGTGAACCCAATTTTGAAGAATATTTGGTTACTTTGTTTAATAAATGATTTAATGACTATACAATGTACAACAAATGTAGATAATGAATATAAAATCATACACTAAGATATGTAATAGTGAAGCCAAATAGAGCATAAGTTAATTAGTTACTTTGTTAATGGACATTAAAATGTAAAGTGATATGATAATTATATAAAATAAAACACTTTATAATTAATATTATTTAGAAATATTCAATTTAAGTAAGCAAACAACTCGTCTGGAAAATTCAATACATTATGACTATAGTAAGAGTATGATGATGATATTTTCTAATTCTTAGTTTTACAAAATTAAAACAAAGAGATTTATTTTTTTGCAACTGAATGAGTTTTAATGTTTCAGATGTGAATGTATGGAAATATTATACAGTTTCATGTAAAGTAGCATGATATTAAATTCGGCCGCGTCTGTAAAATGTAAAAATGTGTGTAAGACTGATGTGAAAGAAATATATAAATAGGTCTATATTATGATAATAATATTCTACAAGATGTTACATGAAGTCGGGTGATGGATTAGATTGCCCGGGAAGTGGCAGGAATGGAAAGCGATCGAATAATGAATTGATTGACAGAGTCACAGAATGGAATGATAGCACTGTACCATAACCGTGTAAGTAGATTGAAAGTGACGAATGCACAGGATAGGTAGGTAGGTAATAAATTACATTCACCCTGACTGAAGAACGTTTGGGTACGGAAGTCCATCAATCAAGGATCATACGGATGAGAAAAGGGTAACAGAGTGGGGTATGAATACGGATGACGGGCGGGTGACGGAACGTGACGAGACGGGCTCGTCACCCTCGCGACATGTTCCGTCCCGACGCACGGGTGACGAGACCGGACGCACGGGGGTTGGAATGGCTCGAGTGGGTGACGGGATGGGGCACGCGGGTGACAGGCGGGTATCGGGGGGAGGGTTACCTCTGCAGCTGTCGCTCCTCGTGCGCCAGCAGCTGTGTGGGCGAGGGCGGAGGGCGCGGCGCGGGGGACGCGGGCCGCGTGCCCCGTAGGGCCTCCCATACGTCCACCTGTAGAAGCAGAAAACAACATTTCTCACACATTATGGATATCGCTTTTCAAAGGGCAATTAAACTTAACTTGAAATTAACCTAAACGCACAACTTCGTTCTATGTTGAAAATAAAATTTGTTCTGTTTTTCTAGATATGTAAAAATTAAAACCGTATTCCGTACATATTGTTGTTTACTCTATAACTAAAATGATTGACTATTGGTATTATATAAAAATAGTTTTTTTTTAATATTTTTATGTGCTAAACACGTTTGCTAGCAAGGTACTAACAATTCAGTGAAAGTTTTAGTATACTCCACCCCAGTGCTTCTACATGAACCGACGCTGTGTGTACGTACTCACGACAATAGTTTTCATTGTGAAATTCATTTAAATGTCCTTCCTATCGTAATTACATATTATATAATTCAATGTATCAATACTGCAATAATATCAGTGTAAAATAATGGATGTTACAATCACTACCAAATTCCATCAGCACCACCCCACCTGATCGTCGTGCGTGCCGGCCTCCATCAAGCTCTGCTGGATCGCGTACTGCAGGAGGCTCTCCTCGTCGTCCAGCTCGGCGGCGAGGCGGTACCCGCGCCCCACCGCGAAGCACGCGTCGTCCGCACGCACGTCGTCTCTAGTCCCGGGACTATAGGGACAAAACAAACACCACCGCACCTGATCATCATGCGTGCCAGCCTCCATCAAGCTCTGCTGTATCGCGTACTGCAGCAGGCTCTCCTCATCGTCGAGGCCGGCGGCGAGGCGGTCGTCGGGCGCCGCGGCGTCGCGGTAGCCGCGCCCCACCGCGAAGCACGCGTCGTCCAGCACGCACGCGAGCCGCGCGCCCGCCGCGATGCACTCCACGTGCGGCACCGCGCTCTCCGTCGCGAATATGTTGCCGAACGTGATGCGCGCGTTCAGCACGTGGAAGAGGGGGATTTCTGCGGGGTACACGAGACTCTACTTAAACGTTTATGTGTTTAGATGCGTTACAGGAAATATAGATGTGATACTCGGATGATTCAGGAATTGATACTAAGTGAAGCAGATACCTAAATGATAAACATAGATTAATGGCCATACCATTATAATATTATGTATAATTATGCATATTAACAACGCATAAAATCCTAGTATTATATGCATAAACTATTAAATGGTGTAGTATGTAATTATATTGTAAGTAACTTAGTTTTTAAGCATTATATGTTTTCCGAATAAAATAAAATAAAATAAAAATAGGACTAAGTTCGTTCCGAAGTTAGATTAAAACCGAATTTTGAATGCAATGCGGTGATAAATTATTTACATGTAAAATTAATTCCCTAAAGAACTTACTTTATAAAATATATTTCGATAATTCGATTTGGAACATGTCGCCATCACACTAAAAATACAGGGTCAAAAGTAATTTTGCCAACTTTAGGAGTGTCTTACCAATCTTGACTGGAAATCCGGCGGGCAGTTGCATTTGTATGAAATCCTTTAACTTCGCGAAATGCGGGGATGAAATAGCGGCCATCAGGTCCAAAATTGGCATTATTTGTTCTTGTAACTGAAAAAATAAAACAATAAATATTAATCTTAATTTTCAAATATAAATGTATTAAGTCGACAGATGTTCACATCTATGTGTATATTCAAAGCACGCAGGATACAAAAAAAATCATAGTGTGTGAGCGTAGAAAGCGTAGAATGAATTATTTAGTTATGTCTACTTAATTGATTTTTCTACTGCTCTTTTTTTTGGTACATTCGTCACGACAAATCCTACGCCAGAGACAGTAGTATCAAAAATATAATTCACCTCCAACGGATAGTCCTCGGAGAGCCAGAGCGTGGCCTTGAACTTCTGCACCTTAGTGGTGATCTCCTTCTGGCGGCCGATGTCGCGCTCGCCGAGCGGCTCGTCGCCGAAGTATTCGTACCACGTGACCGGCCGCAGCTGCTCTGTGGACCGGCTGCGCTTCGGCGGCTCCTCCTACCGACATTAAGGATATATTTTTATTTATAAAAAATATTCTGTACTTTTTTGTTGACTCCAAAAGTAATTGATGAATTGGTTGCACAGTATTGCATTTGTATACAAGAATGTTCTTATCCCTTGTTAATTTTTCATCCGCGTTTGGACTTTTGACGTTTGAAATATGTGACTTTAAGGAATAGGAAAAGATGTTAAAAATATTCACGCAAGTCAATTTAGAAAAAAACTGAACTGTATAATTAGATTTTGAAAAATTGTTTGTACAACCAAATTTGAATGATTTTTTCATTAAAAAAACACACGATTTTTGCGTCAATTAAGGATCTAACATTTTTCTAATTCTGTGAAGTAATTATAGATGATAAATTAAAGCAATGGACGCATTTTTAAGACATTACAATTAATACAATGATAACTACATTTTACAAAAATAGAGACTACAATGAATACTTAAGTTAAAAATTAATGTCTGCGTACAAAACTTTACATAATTCTTACATAAATTTCATTAAAATACATTACACTAACATTCATTGTGACTATGAGTATGAGTAGTTGAAAATATTTTTATTAGTTAGTCCAGTTACTAACTAAATAAAATTAATGCAAACCACTATAATTAATGTTTCTATAACGATAATAGAACAACATTTTATTACGATAATTATTGACATATTTTTATGCTCACTCCATCCTGACTCAACAGTGATTCAGTTTCGGAGGGGGTAGTTGCAAGTGGCTGTGCAAACTTCACGAGCGGCGAGGTATTCGCGGGGTGTGACGCGGTACCCTGCTCTACCGCGGGATATTTGGATTCCGTATTATCCTCGTTTTGAACATCGACTGCACTTTGCATTTCACACTAAACATAATTTGAGTGAGAGTTTCGGAAATAAGCTGTATACACGACCATACTAAACTATAGATGATAAATGCCTAGCAGTGGTTTTTAATGATATGGACACTTAATTAAGTTTTATGTTATGGACAAGTTCACATGCATCTGTAATTAACCCCAAAATGGGATAAAATATTACCCGACATTCACTAAAGACAGTCTTGCTTCCCCTGAGATCAATAAAATATTATATTATATCATAAAAATCTCTTCTTGAACACAAACAAGGGTTATAGGTTTGACAATTACCATAACTTTTAAACCAAAACACAGTAGCACCATAAAGCCGGAGTTGCATTAGCGACTCCTTTGGTGTTGCAAATCGGACCATTCAAAGTGGGTAAAAATCGAGTTCAAAGATTCCGTTACATACATACATACATACATATATAGATACAACTCAAGCTAATAAAAGCGTGGTAAAAAAATCCCTGCAGCTATTCCGTCCTGCTAAAACAGCTTCTATTATACTAAGGTGTGTGTCTCACCACGTCCGGCGTGAGCAGCGGCGAGTGCGTGTCGGGCGGCGTGGGCGAGGCGGAGCGGTCGGTGTCGACGAGCGCCATGAGGCCGGCGAGCGGCGGGCGCGGCGAGCGCGTGGCGCGGCGGTCGCGCGGCACGTGCTGCAGGTGCTCGGCGCGCGTGCGCGACACCAGCTCCACGTTGTTCGCGCTGAACACCTTGCACTCGTACCCGTTCACGCTCTCCGTCTTGTCCTGCCGCCAGCCCCAGATGCCGCATTTGTTTCTGGGGAACCGAACGTACATTTAGCCATTCGTTCACTTTCCTTCGTTTTAATGATGTATTATATACTTAGTCTTTTTCGGGTATTAATTTAGTATACACATCAGTTGCTGCGTATAATCGCTAAAAACCAGACCAACTTTAAGAATTCCAATTATATTTTTGTAACTATAAATACATCTAATTATATAATATCTTTAGCAATTTACATACATCTTTACAATAAAAAGTGCAATTTCATAAATATCATGGACATCCGCATGAATGTAAACGCACGCAAATACATTCACGCGCACAGACAATTTACTCGCATACAAAATTGGGATTTACTCCTTAAGGGCAGCACCGACAGAATTTTAATATAAAATCTACTTAAGTAGATAAACATAAACACTGTTTTTCTCACCACTGTTTTACTCACCTCTCAAAACTAATCTTATCCGTGTCAAGATAATTGATAGCAATGGGAGCAGAGAGACGTTGCTGGATGATGTGCTGCGGCGTCGGTGGCCACTCTCGCACGTCCCCGGCTGACTCTAGGTACTCGCACCATGACGTTCCTAGCTCGTGATCCAACTCCACAAGACTAGCTGTGCGACCTTGAAACATAACATGGTTGTTTTTATTTATTCAAGATACAGTATTAATAAAAAAAAGAAAATGACGCTATCATCCACTTTGAATACTTTTGTTATTTTGCTTTATTTTAAATTTCTTTGATTGTAAATGTGTTATTACTTATTTTATTTTCATATAGTATACAAGGTTTCTGGTCGTCGATGTTGGAGCCATCAAAAGTGTAAAGTTCTGTTAATTTTATCGACAGGTTACCGATTATTTTTCATTTGGTAGAGAATTAAATACATGTTTGCATTTCTGGAAAAAAATGTAAATGACTACCATTTTATAGTAGTCAGAGAAAATTATAATATAAACTATATCTATATTAGTCTATATAAATATATAACTATATTTAGTCCATCTATACTCGTACCCTGTCCTCTGAAGATATAAGTCCTGTCGCCGCGCTGCCAGCGGTTGTTCTCGAAGCCGATGAGCGTGGTGTCGACGCGCACGTTCCCGCCGCGCTTGTACACCTTGTACGTGTCGAACGGACAGATACGAGACACTAGGGGCACTGGAACACAATTATTTACATTTTAACTAACATACTTTGTGTTATGTACATACTAGGATACGATTCATACTATGTATATATAAAAATACTATTTTATGATTTAGCAATGGTACTATTAACTTAAGTATTAAGATAAATTTTTTGCGGTTCGATTTCCGAAGTAGAGATTATCTTAAATTTTGATTTGAAGGAAGTAAAGCAAGATACATGTGACATTCCAAACAAATTCTCAGGATAATATTTTATAATGTTAATTCATTATGTTCTAAAGAGTTTTAATGGAAAAATTTACATTACATAAATACTTTTCACTAGCATATGTCACGATTTAAAATTTTTGTACACTACCATGTTTGTCAATCAATATCAATGTAGGTCAATTTGATATATTATCAATATATAACTCGGTATAATGTGCTTATCAGTAAATTTAAATTGATTAGACTGTTTATGTTAATAGAAATAACAAAAACATGTATAGTTCACATAATATTAAACAGCTAATGCAGTCTACGAACCAAATTATAGTTTGGTTCCAAATTTTTGATGTTTAATTTTTATTTATTACTGTACCTTAACTTAAAATATTGTTCTCACTTAAGACTTCCATCTTTATAAAGGATTAACTTATTCAAAAGTGCCACGTAACAAAACTCACCCCAACTAGTGAACTCCCACTTCATCTCCACGTAGAAGTCTGGCGCGAGGCTCAGCCTGTGCAGCAGATCCGGTATACCGCTGGAGCGGACCACGTGCCGCTGGTAGTCGCGCCTGCACAGCACCAGCGAGAGCAGCTCCGCATCGCCCGTCGCCGTCGCCTCTTGAACCGCTGGAAACCAGAATTCACTAATTATAAGGGTTGGTATAATTTGTGATTCCACTTCAGAGGCACACGTGTTTCTGTCTGCGATGGAAATCTTCCGGCTGTAATAACATTAACGGACACCTAATTCTCCTTTCTCACCATTTTCGACCAAATTACAGAGTAAATCAGCATTTTCGAGTCGTGTCATCCTATTATCACAGTAAGTACATCAGATTAGCTGCATGCTAATTCGCTACTTCAATTTCATAAAAATTGAGTTTAAGAATAATATCCCAGCAGATTGATAGTAATGTGTTGGTTAATGATGTGTTGAGGACTCATAGCTTTGTAGAAACAGCGTACTGAATAAAACATGCCCAATTAGTATATCAAACGCAATCGCTCTGAGAATCAGTAATGACACATTTTCATTAGCGCTTCCGTTACCTTAGGAAATTGCTAAAGATGACGTTAGTAGTAAGAAAATCCAGAAATAACCGGGCAATTGACATGAAGCCTAGTCTCAATTACCTTAAAGTCGTAACATTAACTTAGAATGAAACTACAGGGTGCTATAAATTCCGTAAGTTTTTATCGCTAAAGTAGTACTAGTATATACTCAAGTCGTAAAATAACCTAACCTTGATGTGAACGGGTCGCAAGGGCGCACTCAATTAACCCGCAGCCGGGCAAAGGCAAAAAGAAAACAATAGGAACACTTGTCTCCGCGCAAAATGGGGCAAGCACATGCTTGTTTGTTATAAAAATATTTTACTAGTGACAATAGTGCCTTCTTTAGATTATAATGTGTTACTGTTATATTGTACCTACGCCTCCAGGCATGTTAGTTACTTTGCTGCTCTTGAAGGCTAACTTAAAACGATAGTATTTTTGTTAACCAAACTTTGAAACGAAATAAATTTTACGGTCGAAGTTGCAGCAGAACCCCGCAATCGAAGAACTGTACTACATTCGAAGAATTGTAACATTGTTCTGTATTGTTATGAATATATCTACTTAACTCCACGCACACATGTTTTTCTTAAGATAAAAAAACATGAAGTCCTAATAGTAAGTGGTCACTGCCGCATACATACTTGCCTTACACGTAACACCACACGTTGCTACCATAAATCAATTAGTATATGTCACACAAGCCATGAACTGTACCTGTCCAGCCATCCTTCTCGCAGTTAACATCAGCGTTGGCCTCTATGAGCGCCCGCACCGCCTCGATGTTGCTGAGTGTCACCGCCAGGAGCAGCGGCGTCCGCCCCCGAGGGTCACGCAGCTCGATGTCGTCCGCTGTGAACTGGAAACGGGGTACTGTTATAAGACCGTAAGATATGCTTCATACATCCATCGTTATCATCGTCAAAACATTAGAATTAGAAGGGTTTAAGCAATGCCTACGGTTTGGTTGACATCTTACATATTTTGAAAACGATTTTTACGATTTATCGATATTTTAGAGGGTATCCAAAGATAAACACAGGATTCTTACTAGGCCATTTTTGTAAATATTTTTAAGAATTATGAGGTAGACTAGATCCAGTATAGTTCGATCAGAGAGGTGGTAACTCTTTATGCGTATTTCTACCTTAAAGCAGATTTTGCATTTCCGTGGAACTGTTGAAGCCGGTTGACTAGACAAGGCGACCACTCTTATTCTCAGGAGTAGCAAAGTATCTGTAATATTCTTCAGGCTTCAGTTCCTTTCTATATTCAATGGTATTCATTCGTGGGTAGAAATGTGACCACTTATCATCAGATGGACTGCATGCTCGTTTGCGACAACAATGTTTTAAAAAAGCATGTAGGCATGTTGTTTTCCTCCGCCGTAGAAATGTGATAATTAACATCTAACACGAACATCACTGTGTAAATTAGAGACGCGTGAAATATGTATGAGTATGACTGACATTAACTTGAGTGAATAGCATACTCTGAATTCCTCCCTCAACTTACAAGGAAAGTATTTTCAAATGTACAAGTATTTAGTATACATCTATTTCAAAGCTAAATTTATTAGACGATAAAAAGAACCGAAGACATCATGGATAAACCATTACATATGTATAAATCGAATCGAGGGCAATCTCCTTTTTTCAAAGTCAGATTTTTTTGGCAAAAGGTTTTTTGGCATCGTATCCTGAACATTAAGTTACGGAAAGGATATCTATCTGAAATCTGGCGCCCACGTCCATGTCTCGCTAGTTTTATGGCCCTTTGCCAGAAAGGGTCGCTGACCCATAACCCACGAGGAAACAAGGGTTGCCAAGCACATATTTTCCTGCACTTTCTGGGAAAAAATGAGTATATTTTTGTTGATGCTGAAAAATTACTCACAATCTGCAAATCATTTTGTAGGTAACATATTATATATAAAAAATATCTTTAAAAAAAGGATAAGGCAATCATAAAAAGGGCAAGGGGTAGCCAGATGATAACTTTAACATAGATTTAGACGTTATACGGAAACCATGACAGAAGGTAATGTACGTACACTTAACATGAAACATTTCGCATACTTCCCAGTTTTTCCCGACTTCCGGAACATGTGGCAACCCTAGATCTCCTATCAACATTAAGATTGCCAACTACCGCAGTAGTGTTATACATGGTTGTATTATTAAAATAAAGATATCCTAAAATCCCCACAATAACCACTATAAATCTAAGCTCATAAAGATTTACTCGTATATAGAATTGTTTTGCAGTTCTTTAATACTACTCATTTACCACTAAGAAAAATGATACCAAAAGATAAAATATATTACTAAACACAGCTGTTCTTTACGAAATTTACAATTTCGCCTTTTAAAATAGAACATTTTTAAAAGAAATAAAATTAACAGTCTTCGCCAAAACCTCATTTCACGTGTTAATTTAGATATATCAAAGCCAGTTATTTAGATGCTTTATACTTACTGCTAGTACTAGTGTATTTACTTATGGCCTAAGCTTAACAGGTGAGAATATTTGTAAGGGTTCTAATGCTACATGACACAAACATCAAGCTATTTATCCATTCATCGGCGAATACCAATCGCGTCTCTTATTACGGTATGCACTTATTACAATTGATTTGAAGTTGATACCAAATTCATAATAAATCATTTATAATAACTCTTGCAACGTTAAAAAAAATAAAATCATGTCTAAATGTCTCTGGCAAAGGGAAATCTCCCGCCGGGCTAGATGATCATGCCCGGGGAGCGGCATTGCTCCGACAGTCTCAGTTTCAGAACTTGCATATGTACTTGTACAAGATGTTGAGAAAACTTCGATAGCGTGATTCAGAGACGTGTAGCGCCATCCCTTGAGGTGTAGTGGGAAATCGCCACATGTTTATCAATCAATTTATTATTTTAATACACAAATACATGTTTACTAAAGAGTGATAATTATATAAATATATTTAGTATTTTAGAAAAAAAAAAAAAAGATAAAGCATATTTTAAATGAAATATATTTACAATGATGAAACATTTGCGCTAAAACTACTGAACTCGTCGTATTTCTTTTCCTTATCGTAACTTCAGCGAAACGAAATTACGAATTCAGATTTAAGACCGCGATAGCTGAAGTAGATCGCACAAGCCTCGCTGGGAGAATAAAAATAAGTACATAAATTGGAGCTAAGGTTACTATACTCCGAAAAAATAACCTTTGAATTGATTCACGGACTTAATTAAAAGTAAAGACTTCGCGAAAAAATACTGTACACATAATTACTTGCGCTTTTTATAAGTGAGTATTTTTACAATGGGTACCACAAAATTTTTAGTATTGATGCATACAAAAGTTGTATTTAATAAGGTTTTTTTTTAAATAATTAATATAATTTAAGGATCACTCAAATGTTTGCCCCTAACTATTTGGCTTTTAATCTGTGTAAGAAAAGGTGGTGAGAGCTCCCAATTTACTCTCTTACTCAAAACATTTTATCTGCTTCATTGGCCCATGGCCTAATTCAACAAGCAGATCCATACAAACTATAGGTAAAGAATGAATATATTGATTTTAATTTAATAGCCAATAGACATTACTCAGCTTTACTGATAACCAATTGAATCCGCCTACCTATTCATATAAAGGCAATAAGTATCACAGAGGGAGCGCCCAGACATACTCTATGGCTTCATCATGATAATAGGATTATTTTTAATGTGACTAGTAACACAACCCCATCATACTCGTCTTGGATTGCATTTTACTAATATCACTAATCTATTTAGCAGATAATTTTAAAAATTCGACCAAATAGTTAAAAGTATGGAATTTTCATAATGTGCCCAATTTAATAGCAATTAAAATTTGTTTAATAAATTCCAAGCTATGTGTCTACTTTTAAAATCAATACATAATTTTGTGTTGTACATGAAAAAATCTTCTACATGTAAAATTTTACAGCATGTGCCATTTAAATAAGGGACAGAAATTCTAGAGAATGTGATTGATACATTCTTGCTACATACATAAATTACTACATTGTCTACAGTATGATTTACTTAAATACATTGTGTACAAATCATTACAATAACTGTGCAGAAATATATGCAAATGTTTCCTCAACAAATAATATGTATATTTATAGATTCTGCCCTAATTTGGTTACTAATTAGACAATGAAGCGTGGATTAACAATAATCCTATTAACGCCTCATACATAATTCCTGAAATATGTTAATTTAATTAGAATGAAGATGTATTTGTCCAAAAATGAATGTTATGTAATTATATTAGGTAAGACATAATCATAATTCAAGACATTTTTAATATTTATAGATTAGTTAAGAATTTGTGGATTCAAGTTTACAATTATTTTATCAAAATTGTATTACTACCTACTTAGTGTAATACAGTTTTACACAAATATTTTGTTTTTAAACAAAAAATAACCATAGCCTTGCTATATCAGTTTATGTTAATGAGAACAAAATTTGGGGAAATATGTTAATTAACACTTTGTAATGTATATTACCTCATTGAATATTGGTATAAATTTCACTTTCCACTCCAGAGGTGTGGGTTCAAAACCTAGGGATGCACAAGGCATTGAAGTTGAATTGAGAGTTTATATTGCTGCTCATTATACAAATTAGTCAGCAAAGAAATAAAAAAGGTTGACAAAATAGTCTGTGAACTTTTTGAAAAAGGTCCTCCCAGGTATTGCCACCAAAAACCTGTATTTCACCATTGATAAGGGTAGACATCTCCCTATTTATGTACTTACTTACTTACTTATTATGCAAGTTCTCAAAGTTGTGTGAATTCTAGCAATCTGCATTTGGCAATCTTACTATGGTATATTTAAATCAAATCTTTTCATTAACACTGAATAGAGACCACCTAGCAATGGGACAGAAATTGATTAAATTTGAATTTGAATTGAGCATTTGAAATGATGAATTGATAGTTGATGACTATGTGCCCACAGATTCAACCAATGGCATGTATATTGGCAAATAGTAAGCATAGGACTGCCTTAGAATTTAATGTAGCAAACTAATGAATAAATTACTTGATGTGAAGACATATTATAAATAAAAATCACTGGATATATAAAATATTTGAAATTGTAGGGATATGTATGGCATCCTACAACAAGAAGTCTTGTTCTAAAATGTTAAGAACTATTTGTTACTCCATTAGAGTTAGAAATATATGTCATTAATATAATTCAAAAAGAAAGAATTAACCCTGAAGCTATAAACAATAACAACATTAAATAATTTAATACATAACATACAATACATTATAATTTTAAATATTAAAATGTGTTTTTATTCTGGCCATCATAATTATAATGAATTTACACCCTACATGTTTGGAATTAATTTAAGAAACAAGTTTTGTTCTCTTATTGGTGTAAAGTCAATAGATCGTAGGGAATATAGGAATATACAAAACATACAATAAAATAATAAAAATGTATTCTAAAATGCAAATTATTAGTCACTCATATGGTCACATAATTAATTAATTAATTTTAAGGTTGTATTGTTATGGCTTTATATTAAGCGATAAAACAATACAATGGACTATTAGCATTAAACCTATATTAGCTTTAAAACAATACTGAAGATGATTTCATTTTCATGAATAAACCTAAGGAAGTTTATAAATGGATTATGAAAATCAACAGCTATACACGACCATTGCAATTTACTGCAAATATAACAGAAAGTCACGTGACTTCGGTAAAAAAAAAACGATAGATATAGGTTGACGTGTGTACACAACAAAATATAACAAGATGACCAACATAACCTAATTCAATTAAATTTCACACCTTTTAATTTTAATTAAAGAAAAAGACTATACCTGATTAGCTTCGAGCACTTTCTTCAACTCCTCAGTTCGATTATTCCACACCAACCAATGAATTGGATAGCGGTTCGCGATTTCATCTGCCGTCAGAGGCATTTTTTCAACACATTTAACGTCCTAAAATGTTTTAAAAGCGTATCACTTTTCACTAACATACAAGAACTTTTTACTAACCAATTATCACCCGAAAACTCACTATTAATTCACAAATAAAAAGGAAAAACTGCGGCAAGCGCTTCCCACTCGTTTCACAAAATGTCAAATGTCATAATTAACATTACATTTCAACATCAAGCGGTTTCTGACCTTGCTAAGTCTACAGATAAAACAGTACAATATATATGTATTCTATTATTAAAGTTTATCTAAATACTAAAATCAACAATGACAAAATTTATTCTACACATTTACAAATGCAAATAAAAATGTGTCTAAAACAATACCCAAATATTTTGTTGAACATAATACTTATAATCACAAATCTGAAATCAGCTGATAAATTGACACTGACTGACACAAATGATTGTCAATGTCAAAAATATCCAGAAGAAAAATATCAATAAAGAGAAAAATATTTATTTAGGAAATGGTTTAGAATTACGCAATAAACAAAAATAATGTGATCAAAATGAACAAAACAATAAACCCATTTCTTCGCATACATCCATCCAATATTTACCATTACTTTACGTCTAGAACAATAACCACGATAAATCAAAAGAGTATTGAAGTAAGTTATTAGAATCTAAGTAATCTTATTATTATAATCTAAATATTTTTTGCCGGCATGAAGCAATAGGTGTAACATGCTCCACACCACACCTGGCAGTGAACTTGCGGTCCACAAATTATTGGTGTTCTATTTATTTTAATTATATATTGCCAAATACCTGGTAGTCCATTGCAAGAGAAAAAATGCATTATCTCATCAATTATGATACAATGGAATATATAACCTAAATGTAATTAAATTATGGTTGTTTGTGTGCTTGAGTAAAATATAAACCACTTATTATTCTAGACTACATAAAATATTTTTGAAGTTATTTAAGTCTCTTTAAATAATGTACACAAACTTCACAAAGATAGAAAGTTGGCTTGGCAATAAGTCTGTCTATTGTTACAATTTTGAGAATTATATATATAAAATACATATGTTCACAGGAATGTTACAAACTCCTCAACATACCTGTCCACTCGAAGCAGGATGTTGTCCGAAATGCCTTCTTGGAGCTAGCCAAGAAGTACCACCCTGACTCCGGGTCACCTGAGGCCAATATAGACAAATTTGTGGCCATAGAGAATGCCTTCCGAGTGCTTTCCAAGCACAACACTGGCTCCAGTAAGAAAGATGAAGTGGAGCAGATTGTGTATGACATCAGGGTATTACTCTAAATCTATCTATTCCTTTAATTAGTTAAATCAGGACTAAAATTTCTACATTTTTTTATGTAAGCTGTAAAAATAATATACATCATATTTTAGGGAGCAGTGCATGAAAAAACTTATAGCTACGACAACTATTAACTCTATTCTAATTTGATTTTAGAACCCCTTTGCAGTAATGATAAACTTGGATATTATATGGGTGTTGATATATTAAGCCTTATTTACTTGTTATAAAAATTAATTTATTTAATGATTTTAATTTATTTAATAATTTTAGCATACAGCACCACAGCACCGTCAATACTTAAGCTTTGAAGGTGTGGGTTATGGCACACCATTCCAAAGACAAAAGCAGTGGGCTCAATCCCGTGCTCAAAAGGCAGCCATCAATGTAATGGAGCACAGATTAGCCAAGGCTGTAGCATCTGACAATACTCTCATGAAGAAAGACCAGTATGCTAAGAAACATGATATTAAAACCAAGTATGGCTTTGATAGACTTGTAGAGGACCTGATACAAGAGTCTATGTCCAAAGGAGAGTTTGAAAATTTAAGTGGCAAAGGAAAGCCCTTGAAAGATCAGAACAGGAATCCATATGTTGATTTCACAACACATAAATTAAATGAGGTAAAATTAATTAATTATGTTTTCAGAATATAAAGTTAAATGGATATTTTAATAATTATATAAAATGTAAATAAAAAGTACTAAATGGTTACTCTATTAGTAATATCTATGTCCATAAGTATCTAACATTGATAATGTCCATATTAGTCATATTCTTAAGAAGATGTAGCATTTAAGGCGATGGCATCTTTTTAATCATTTTGGATGTAACATTAAAAGATAATTATGTTGAATCTGAATCCAGACAAGTTGTGCAAATTAACCATTTTGAACATTTTCCTTTGTGCACTCTAGGTATATTACGCACATGATGATTTTACTTTTAATTGTAATTATTTACCAGGTGCTTATAAATAATGGATTCACCCCAGAATGGATTACCATGAGCAAGGAAATAGAACAAGATATAGAAGCTCTTAAACAAGAGATTAAAGAGGAAAGGATGTATTTAGGTCCACACCCATTAAGTGAGGAAGATCAAATAAAATGGAACAAAATATGTAGCAGCAACCGAGATTTAGCCAAATCAATTAACATTAAAATTAACACGTATAATTTAATAGTACCTTTGTTAAACAAGCAAAAACTTCATGTAGAATTTGAAAACATATGTCAGGATGTTCTTGAGAAAGGAATGCATTCTGTTAAAAAAGTACAGGAAGTGAAGGTTGTGAAGCCTGCAGTTGTTGTTGCAGAGAATGAAGATATTATTAGTATGATCTTCAAAGTCTTTAGTGATTTAGTATCTTTTAAAGACAAGAAGAAAAATGTACAAAATTAGTAGAGACTAATCATAATATATCTTTTTGTAGAATGCTAGACGAATCAAATCTTATTTATTTATTAACAAATTTGTGTACACAGAACATAACAAATAAATAGAGCATTAAAAAGAAATGTAGTACAAAGGACTACTTATTCCAACCTGGAATTTCTTCCAGCAGCCCCTATGGTCAGAAAAATCTTCTCTCTATTTAATAGAAAGCTCTTTAAATCTTCTATAGTACTTTTTGTCTGTTTTTGTACACTGCTCTTTTATTTTTTGATTAAACTGTGTAGTTATAAATGCTGATAAAGCAAAGATAAAGATAGTAACAAAAGATATTCTGTTATTTTGTTTTTGTAATCCCAAACTAGATTTGTGAAACAAAATCTGTGATATTATAAATAAAATCAGTAGTTGCTAAACAATATTTTATTTTAAAAATTAACCTACTTATTTAATGGCGTTAACATTTAATATACTTCGTAAAAATAACTTCATATAGGAAACATGTTTAATATATGGATTCGAGACATCTTATTCTAAAAGTCTGAAATTTTACATATTTTGATTACAATTATTTATTATTCGAGAACAATTATACATTATTATCATAATTTCACTCATGTGGAAGACAAGACATAATATGTTTATATAATATCTATTATCAGTATAAAATGACAGTTATGCTTTTTAGGCACCAGATAATATTTTAAACCTTTATTATTTTCTTTCTAAACATATATAGCGTCAATCTTTTATATATTATGCAGTACGTACATACGTGCATAAGTCTTTACATAATTTAACATTACTGGAATGCAATAAACATTTTTCCTTAAAAACAATATTATGAGGAACCTTCAAAGTGAGCATCATATATGATTTTGAAAAAAAAAAATGTTATTAAAAAAAATTAGGCTTTGTAATAAATTTACATAAATAAAGTTATCACTCAAGAAATCATAGATAAATTGCGTCACATAGGCATAAGACTATTTATGCAGGTTTGAATTTTGTTACTTAATCAAAAACGTGACATACCTAAGAGCCTTTTTCCTATCACGCGGGATTTCATTCGTGTATCAATTGCATCCTATGTTGTTATATATAATTTACCTGTCATGTGTTACATACACTGGTAGAGAAACGGAAGAACATTACTGTCCAGAATAATCCCACGTGACAAGAAAAATGCCCTGATTTTTATAGCACAAGTAACGAAAGGAACAAAACAGCTGCTTGCGGCTAGTTTTATTTCTTCACACATGGCATTGTTTTCGATAGCGTGACGTAACGGTATCGTAAGACGGGATCAGTTCCAGATGATGGTGCCCTGTGACGACAGTCTCGCGCGGCCGGCGGCGAGCAGGCGCAGTGCGCGCGGGTAGGCGCGGTGCTCGGCGTGCAGGATGCGCTCCGACAGCGTCTCCTCGGTGTCGCCCGCTAGCACCGGCACCTCCTCCTGCGTTATGATCGGGCCCGTGTCCATGCCCTCCTGGAATAACATAATTGTATATTAGTTATACGCTGGAAGACGGAAGGTTGGCAGGAGAAAGAAGTCGTGGTTACGCAACATCCGAAAGTGGCCCGGAATAGCCAGCGCCGCTGAGCTATTTCGCAGAGCTAAAAGCAAGGAGGGTAGCAAGAAGCTGATAGCCAACCTTCAATAGTATGAAGAGGCACTTTAAGAAGAAGATATTAGTTATACGACACTGTCAACACTACCACTATAACTCTCTAAGATTAGAAATAATGCCATTAGCTAACACAGTAGCCAAATAAAACTTGATCATCGAAAAAAATATTAATTGATATTGATACAATGTTAGCATGTCAAATATTAATATACATAAGATAGTAGTATAAATTCAGCTGTAAAGTTGGTATTATGAAGGCGCTTGAACAAACAATCAAAAACTAGAATGTGTCTATAATCGACTTCGATGAATATTCTTCCAAATTGGAGTTGATTACAAATATCTATGGAACTACTTAAAGAGATCGACATCCCTACACAATTTAATTACACATATGGGTTTCATACTCTTATAATAGTTCCTCTACTCACATCAACGAAATGCACAGTACATCCGGACTTTGTGTCGCCGGCTTCGAGGCACTGCCTCTGGGCGTGGAGACCTGGGTGACGCGGCAGGAGTGATGGGTGGATGTTGATAAGTCGTCCCTTCCATCTGTAATTGAATAATAAATATTTTATACATAAATCCACAAAAAATACTATTAAAATATACGATAATTTTCTATTTTGTGGGTGTCATGTATGATGTTTAGAAACACCCATTCCGGTGTGATTAAATAATCTAAATATGAATGTCGTCCAAAGAAATAGCTTTCGTACCTAGATTATTCACACTCATGCATCATAATGTCGAATGGTAAATTTATGGTTAAATATAAATAACATCATTTTGAATTACTATATTTGTTAAAAAAAAGTATAGTTTAACTTACTTCCGAACGAATTCAGCGGATAGCAGCCTCATGTAGCCGGCTAGACATACAATGTCGATCTTGTGTGACTCGAGCGTCGCCGATATGGTGCGGTCAAACTCCTCGCGACTTTCGTAATTCTTGTGGTTGAACACCTGGAACATAATACATCATGCTTTTACTAAGAATAATTCTACTTTAGTAAAACATCTCCTTAACTCATAACGCCATCATTATGTCACCTGTCATACCTTAAATCATAACGCAGCATTACCCATTTAAGTTTTAATGACGAATTGAGCTTACAGTAAGATTTCAGTTGAGTAACGAGATTATTATTGTGGTTTAGCGTAAGTTTTGTGCAGAGTGCTGCGTAATAGCAAAATTGACGACCAAATAGGGGTATAATGTGTCATCTGAATGTGACTTAGGCGTCGTCCATACATAGTTCAAATCGCCTAGACTGCGTTCGGCCTGTAAAAATAATGGCCGGTACGCACCAACGCCGGCACTTGCGCGTCCTGCGCCCGCTGCAGCGCGCGCACGCCGGGGCGGTTGCTGAGCACGAGGCACACGTCCGCGCACACGCACTGCGCCGCGTCGCGCGTGCTGTCCAGCAGCGCCTGCAGGTTGCTGCCCGACCCCGACACCAGCACCGCCACCTGATCAACGCCGTACACATCATTTTGTTACTAATAATCTAAATGAAATACTGACGAAAATATTTTTCATCGATTGCAATTTTATTATATATCATTACTTCCCAGAATTTAATCCTTATAAGCGACACTATGCGATGGTGGAATAATACAGATGATTTTTTTTTCAAAATGAACTCGATGGCTATAGAAATATTTTTAAAAATCCAGTGAGTTTTAGTTTTAAGAATAAAAATCAACCTCGTAACTCCTTTCTGCATTTTTTGCTATTTCTTATAATTATGGATTTAGCCATGAAGACTCACATGAAAATTCACCATGTATATTTTTTTCTCACGACTCGTTTGGAAGACCAACTTTGCTTTTTACCAGCAACATATAACCAAGTTAGATTATATGCAGCACCCGCGACTTTCCCCGCGTTTAAAAAACAACCTGTCCTACATATAACTGAAAATTTATACCCTAAACCAGGGGTTCCCAATCTTTTGTAACCCGCGGCGCAGTTACAAGTTTAATATTCTTTCACGGTGCCCTGTGCCCTGTCCTAGCTAACTATTTGAAGAAGACAGTCGAAAGAAATAGGTAACTACAATAATAGTAGTTACCTTAGGTTGATCAAAACGAAATTTAAAACACCACAATATGAAATTGTACAATACGTTATTATAAAATAATTTAAACGGAAAACAACAAGAAAGACTTGAGGATAACAAAAATAAAATACGATATTTATTCAGTCAAATCAATGTGAAGGGTGAGCTAAGTGATCTCCGCGCAGTTTTTCAAAGCGGGGAATATCACTTGACACTGCTATTCTCATTTCTTGCTCCACATTGATCCGATATTTGTTCTTTATCACAGCTACATCTGAAAACCCAGCTTCACATAGATATGATGTTGCAAACGGAATGAAATTTTTTAATGCTGTGGATGTTAAATTTGGATATTCATTTTGAATCGATGACCAAAACGCCAATATTTGTGGTGTCCAATGATTAGAGGATCGACTCACGGCGCCCCTCTTTACTTTCTACGGCGCACCAGGGCGCCGCGGCGCACACTTTGGGAACCCCTGCCCTAAACAATTTTAACAATACTATATGTATAGTATACAGGGTGAATTTTTAAAACGGGCCTTCAGGGCCAAATCGGAAACTATAAGAATTAGCGAAAAATGCTGAAAGGAGTTACGAGGCCGATTTTGATAAAAACTAAAACTGCATCATTACTTTTTTAAAATAACTTTTTCCCTAGCCGGGAATCGAACGAGTTCATTTTGAAAAAAAAATGAACCCTCTATATTATTCCACTATCTGATAGTGTTGCTTATAAGGATCAAAATCTGGGAAGTAATGATAAATGACAAACTAAAAGAAAAGCCTCAATTTTAAGAAAATACATATTTTTTCATATTAATTTGGCAGTTAAGTTCCCGCCATTCATCAATTTAAACATTTCGTGTATTAACATTTTTTTTGGCTCAATGTTTCTAATCATTCGAAATGGACGTTTTGTTTCCCAATAATTTATATTTTTATGTCCGACTTAGCTAAGGTTATTTTTAGGACCATTAAAATAGATTTACTTGCTATGGGCGGAGTATCGATTAATACAGATGTAAAGTTGAAAATTTGCGAGAATTACTTTTTATAGTCAAATCCGAGTGATTACTAAAAAAAGAGATATAGAAAATCATATTTAACGTTGAAACGAAGTTGTAATCAACAAACAATAAGAATTTACTATTTAATCAGTTATCTATTTTCATTAAAAAATCAATCCTAAAAACGGCGGTAACTTATTTGCCAAACTATTACTTTCTCATACTAAGCCGTATGTCATAGTCATAACATCGAATAATTAGTTGATTAACCACCAAATTCTTCAATGGTATGACTTATGTCTGTTTCTAAAGAATTATACATAAATCATTTGTTATGTATAATCCTTAAGGATTAGTATGCCAATGTATGGAAAAATATGTATTTTCTTCAAAATTTTCCTTTCCCTTTAATTTGTCACATAACATTACTTCCCAGAATTTGATCCTTATAAGCGACACTATCAGATAGTGGAATAAAATAGAGGTGTCATTTTTTTTCAAAATGAACTCGTTCGATTCCCGGCTAAGGAAAAAAATATTAAAAAAAACTAATGATGCAGTTTTAGTTTTTATCAAAATCGGCCTCGTAACTCCTTTCAGCATTTTTCGCTAATCCTTACAGTTTCGGATTTGGCCCTGAAGGCCCGTTTTAAAAATTCACCCTGTATATGTATCAAAGATTAAATGTATAAAAGCTACAATTGTATTGCACGCAGCACTCACCCGCTTCTTGGGCATGAGCGGCATTCGCCTCGTGAAATCGACGGCGGAGGCGAAGTTGTCGACCACAACACGCGCGCCGCCCGCCGGCCGCGCCTGGATACTGCCGATCACCATCGCGCCGAACGAACGGGTTATGTTCATCACCTGATATAACAAGGTACATTTTTAATATTGTTTCAATATAAATAATAATAAACATGTCTTTAAACAGTAAAAACAGACAGAAGGTCCAACAAAATGATGTATTAACAATAAAAAGTTTGTTTTGATAACCTACACTTATCAACTATCACTTTCATTAAATGTTGTAATAAAATTCTTTCACTGGAAATTAAAAAAATCTTGTCAAGAGGAATTCCAGATGTAGGACAAGTAAAAAAGTTCTGTTTTTAATTTAAAAAACATTTTTACATCGACTAGCAAACGAATTCAACTCTATCAATAATCATAAAACTATCAAATTACAATATTAATTTAACACACTTTTGTTATCGCTTGTCGATGCACGCATGTAGGCATGTTTAAATATTCTGATACCTTTGCCTTTCACACTGAAGAAAAGAAAAACAGAAACAAATGCAACTCACGTCTGCCTGGTCCTCGGGCGCCACGATGAGCACCATGCCGATGCCGCAGTTGAAGGTGCGCAGCATCTCGTCGTCCTGCACCGCGCCCGTGTCCGCTATCCACGCGAACACCTAAGAATTATCGATCCTTTATAAACAGCACCTCGTCTAACTTGATATAAGTTTGACAATCGTGGCCTTATATATAAAATTCTTCATGTTTATTAGACACGCCGTCAGAGTTGTAACTTTTTATTTGAAATTTATTTTGACAATCTCTATTAGAAACTATAAAATATATTAAAACTATATTTCATATTTTTTTAACTTTAGCAGTTATTTTTTGCATAATATTAGTTTTAAGCGCTTATGGACCAAAAACATTTTCAATTACTTGTAATATTAATAAATTTAGCATATATCCTACTACGACGGTTGGTTATTATGGGAGGGGGCTTGTATTCAGAATGTTTAGAAAACTTCGATAGCGCGATTCCAAATACTAGTAGCGCCATATTTCGAAGAGTTGCCACAAAGTTATACAACGTTATTTAACTCATTGCTCCATTTTTAGATTGTTCTTATTTCGTGGGCATGAACACACAACCACTTATATGGCTGAAGCTTAACCGAACGAAACCACCACTAATAAATCCATACCGGGTGCACGTTCCACCAGTGCGCGTTGAGCCAGGCGCGCACGGAGCGCGGGATGACGCGCGGGATGTTCTCGAGCAGGCCGCCGCCCGTCACGTGCGCCACGGCCTTCACCTTGCCGCGCTGCAGCGCCGGCAGCACGCTGCTCACGTAGATGCGCGTCGGCTTTATCAGCTCCTCGCCTGACAACAAACACAAACATTATATCATCACTGGAAAGGCTTAGTCTAAAGCCGGCTACAGACTCACGCGAGAAGTATCGCCGAGAAATCTAGCCGAGAAATTAAGCGAGAACCGGGTAGGCATCTACACTCATGTGATACCGTTCTCTTTTCTCACAGAAAAACCCTTTGAAGCGGGCAAAAATACCTATAATGATCGGAGAATAGACGAACGCGAAAACGAGAAGGCAAGAAAGCTATCACATTCACGCTTCTCGAAAGTTCTCGGGAAGAACCTCGAGATTTTTTTTTTCACTCGTCTCAGTATCGAGTCTATCTATCTAACCTAACATCAGACTTTATAATATCTTTATAATAGACGTACCCAATGTGAGCCCCTCCCTGCTGAACGGTGCCTTGTCAGCAAACGTGAGCGCAGCTTTCTTCATCAGCTTGTGAATAAGACTGAACCCGTTACTGTGCACGCCGTTAGACGGTAATCCAATGATAATGTCGCCCACCTATGAACAATTGTAATTATTTTGAGGATAACAGATAGGGGTTATACACACATATGTGCCTTCATTCGCCGATTAAAATTTTACCTACGAGACACATAATGGTGTGAGTGATTACGCACCCGCAAGCTACATGATTGGACAGATGTACGATAATAATAATAAACATTTTGGACATTTATTTTAAAAGATCGATTGTGTAAAAAAGTATAGCATAGTATGTCGCAATTTGAATATCTCTAACTCAATCTGTACATCTCTAACTCAAGACGACCTGCGTGGCGGAGCGGTCACCACACCGGTCTGACGCGCAAAGGGTCCCGGGTTCGATCCCCGGCCAGACAGATATCTGAATGATGAATTTTCATTTCTGTTTCTGGGTCTGGGTGTTTGTGTATTTGTCTATGTATGTGTCCATGGCACCCACGACACAGAGAATCCTAGTCTGGGGCTGTGAATGTAGAAAGCGTTTGTTTGTTTAATAATCTGTGGATAGAAATGAAAATAGTAGGCGAAATATAGTTGGGTGGGTACTCACAGTGATGTCGTTGATCTTGGGCAGGATGTGCGAGCGCTCGACCACGCCGAGCGCGAAGCCGGCGATGTCATATGCACCCGCCGCGTACATGCCCGGCATCTCCGCCGTCTCGCCGCCTAGACAATAATAAGGCAGATATATTTATGTGATTATTTATTCTAAAGATGACTATGAGTACATTTGATTAGCTTTTTAATGAACTTAATGAAAAATTAACCTATCAACAATAACGTCAAATCAATGTTAAAAAAAAATTGCAATATAATAATGGTACAACACACCATTAATCTTAAACATCCATAACAATGTACAGGTAAACATCCTTATTAAAATATTCCAAATAACCGCTCGAAAGTCAATCAGTCACCGCCGCCATTATTTTACCACTCCTCCATTAAAAACTCCAGATCACTCACCAATGAGTGCAGCAGAGGCCTGTCTACAACCATCAGCAACCCCAGCAACCACACTCTTGGCGACGTGGACATCGAGCGAGCCGCACGCGAAGTAGTCGAGGAAGGTGAGCGGCGCGGCGCCGTTGCACAGGATGTCGTTGACACACATCGCTACTAGGTCCACGCCGATCGTGTCGTGCCGGTTGGTCCGCTGAGCGATCTGGAGCTTCGTGCCCACGCCGTCCGCCGCTAGCACTAGCACGGGGTCCTAGGGGAGACGAAGACATGTGAAGTAATTATGACAGGTGCTAATTAAAAACTGAATAAAAATACATTTAAAACTCGTTCGATTCCCGGCTAAGGAAAAAGACATTTTAAAAAACGAATGATGCAGTTTTAGTTGTTGTCAAAATCGGCTCCGTAACTCCACTGAGCATTTTTCGCTAATCCTTATAGTTTCGGATTTAGCTCTGAAGGCCTCTTTGAAAAATTCACCCTGTATATACAATAAACTGAAAAATCAATTTACAGTTGGTTCACTGGTTGGTTCACTGGTTGGTTCACAACTCTTAGTTCAAAAGATATACAAATTAAGAAAATTTCAATGAAAACCTGCAAACATGAAAGTTATTAATAATTAAAAACTTACTTTATATTCCTGTTCAATTGCTTTGAGCTGAAAGCAACCACCAAAACCTCCAAGACCACCTAAAACTCCCGCCCGAGACGTTGATCTGAAAAATATTTACATCAAATTTACAATCATTATTCATCACCATTGAGTGTATTTAAGTAAAAATACAAATCAGATCTCCTATTATTTCATACTCCATTTACACTACACACCACTATCATCTACTTCTAAAAGTGCATTTATGGAAAGCTAAATCCCAAAGACAGCAGTGATAGCCTAGTGGTTAAGAAACTCGACCTCTCGATCGAGGGGTCCTAGGTTCAAATCCCAGGCACACTTGCTTAAAACGGTGAAGGAAAACATAGCAAAGTAACCTGCATACCTGAGAGATTTATGAAAAAAGATGTCTCAAAGGTATGTGAAGTCTACCAATACGCACTTGGCCAGCGCGGTAGAGTATGGCCTAATCCTTCTTATTCTGAGAGGAGACCCATGCCCAGCAGTGGGAAAGTAATGGGTTGATGATGATGATGAAATCCTAAAGCCCGAGACTCAATAGACTACACTCACCTAGCTAAGGGCTTGATGAGCGACACGAGAGAGTCCCCCGCCTCGATGTCAACGCCGCTGTCCTTGTACGAGAGCGACTTCTGCGCGGCCTGGCTGTCCGACGAGTACGGCGCGACCAGCGGAGCCATCGCAGCCTTGAAATTATCCACTACTACTTGGTGACCACCTACAGAACACATAAAAATTTTATAACTAACATGACAAGATCGCAAACTTTAGAGAAAGAAAACAGACTTTAAAAATTGTTATTAAAAATTGATAGACAAAATCAAGAGTTCGTTTGTTCGTTCTAATAAGTCGAAGAAATCGGTTAAGTTCAACTCCGGAGTGGATAATAATAAGGTCAATATATAGCCTGCGACGTGGTGAGTCCCTGAGAGAACTGTTTCCCACTATTAACATATTGACGGTACATAGTCAATACATCTATGAAAATATTATGTATATAAGAAAACACACTGATATGTTTGAAAAAAATAGTAACCACCATAACTTTAATACTAGATATAGAAATAAATTAGCAATTCCTAAACATAGATTATGAAAAGTGGCTAGATCTTTCATGGGTAACTGTATTCGCTACTACAATAAAATACCTGACCACCTTTTGAATCTCACAGAAAAAAGTTCAAACATGTCGTTAAACAAACGCTATATAAAAAAACATACTATAAACTAAGTAATTATTTGACTGACAAAACGGTGTGGTCTGAAGTAGTTCCAGCTCCACATGTACCATTAGGTTACGTTTAACATTGTAAAAACATTTTTTTTTAAAAGATGTGTGTTATGGAGTTTCTTTCGCCGCTTCTTCTCCATAACGAAACACCTTGTGAAGTGTTGGTAGTTGTATTGACATTCAAAAAGTGCTCTGTAAAGAACCTATTTTGAATTAAAAAAAAAATGATTTGATTTGATACACGTTTGCTACTCGTATATGATTAAAAATACAGTAATAAGCAAAATATTATAAAGACACAAGATATTAAAATTATTATATCATATGGTTGACTTAACCGAATGTAATAGACAACTAAACTAAACCAATTGTCTTTGCCATTGGAAGAATATGGCATGCTAGAGGGAAGAAAAATTTAAATAAGTAAAAAACCAAACCGAAAATTATCTAAAGCAAATCTTACCTTCTTTGCCGATAGCCTCGACAGAACCAATGATATCAACATCGGCTTCCATTAGTTGTATTACTTCTTTTACACAGACTGGATCCACGATGGCCACCATACCGACTCCACAGTTGAATGTACGCAGCATCTCGAAGTCTGACACTCCGCCTGCAGTAGAAGTTACTGAGTAAGACTGGTGGTAAATAAGATAACGAAACCAACAGATACTATTTTTTCTTCGATGGAGAACTATTTAAAGAAGCATAAATACCATACAAATATACTTTTTATTGTGAGGTATCTCTTTATGAACTTGCCTTAACTATTTACTGTGATATATTTTTTTACAATGAAAATAATTAAGAGAGAATTTTACAAATTCATCGTTTTTCAACTGCATTAATAAAAATAGATAGGTCGCTTAGTCAAGATTCTACTGGAGTAGTATTATGGCTAATTTTGATAATGATTCCTAATTTAAATATCTCCTACTATGGTGTGTAGCGAAAATACACAGTCAAAACAAACAATAAAATTCGATAAAGCCCAATAGTTAGTCTTATAGTGATGCTATTGCTTAGTATGTACACAATGGCAAAAACATTTATAAATACGTCCAAAATAAAATATTAAAATAATTATAGCTTTAAACAAAATACTCATTACTCACTTTTAATTTTAAATGGCATTTAAAAGTATGAAACGTTCATAGCTATGTTTTTTTTTTACAATTGTGAGGGTAGTGTATTAATATTCGTACGGTGTAAAAATCGGCTACTTTGGACACAGAAATGCGTGGCTAAAATGCGGGTTTAGGTCACAGAGTGCTATAATAGTTATTTCTACCTAAACTTATGTTAACATATTGCCAAATAACACTCACCCTTAGCCTGCAACCATCCGAAGAGCGGCTTAATCTTGAACTTGGTAGCATCCAGCTTGACCCTGACGCCGGGTGGTAGGATCCTGGGGATGTTCTCCAGCAATCCACCCCCGGTGATGTGCGCCAGGCCCTTGATCAGGTCCTTCTTGATAGCCGGCAATAGGGCCTGCACGTAAATGCCAGTTGGTTCAAGGAACTCTTCACCAAAGGACCTGCCCTTTTCTGAGAATGGCGCTTTCTCGTGGAAGCTGCAAATGTAAAAAAAAATGTTGGAAGTTTTATTTACTATATGCATAAATAATGAAATGGTGTACAGATTTTTTATTAAGATAATTACTTAAGCTATATACACTGTATGTTTGTCTAGTAAAGTAATTATTTCTAGTAAAATAATTGCAATATATGCGGTAACTATTAGTCAGCAACAAATCTATTAGCTACATTCATAGGCTGAAATAGTACAGTTTTTATTTAACGAGCAGTCGAAATGAGTTATCATTAATTGCAATTCAATTGCCATAATACTCAAAATCCCGTCCAAATTCGATGAGTTGTTTTTGAAAAATCGCGGACATACGAGGGTGCGTTTTTAAGTCCGCGGAATGGCAGGGTTGGAGGGGGGATAGCGGGCTCGTTAAGGGCGGTACGTGTTAAGTGACTCATAAATAGTATAAATATAAAGTTTTATCACAATTGCATCATTAGTTTTAAAACTATCGACAATTAAACAACTCAATCCGGAAGAAAATTGGAAGTATGGAGAAAATCGAGCATCGCGCCGTTATAAAGTTCCTTACCAAGCAAGGAAAGTCTGTGCAAATCATAATGGAAGAGATGTCATCGGTTTACGGGGACTCTAGCCCTGGAAAAACGATGGTTTACAAGTGGAACCACCCATTTTAAGCAAGGCAGGGATTCACTTGAAGACGACCCACGACCAGGACGGTCTGTTGAGGTGACCATTCCGGAAACGATAGCGGAAGTCGAAAAATTAGTACTGGAAGATGCTCGGCTAAAGAAGAAACAGCTTGCAGAAATGGTTGGAGTATCGGATACAACCATTTTTAAAATTCTGCATGACCATCTTGGCATGACTAAGGTCAGCGCGCGGTGGGTGCCGAGAATGCTCACGCCGCCTCAGAAACAACAGCGCGTTGAATGTTCCCGTGCGTTTTTGAACCTCTGTGGAGAAGATAAGGATATTGTACTGAATCGAATTGTTACTGGAGATGAAACTTGGGTTCACCATTATGAACCTGAGTCTAAACAAGACTCCATGCAGTGGCATAAAAAGGGTACAGCACCTCCTAAAAAGTTTAAGGTGTCACAATCGGCCGGCAAACTCATGGCGACAGTCTTTTGGGATGCAGAAGGAATTTTGTTAATAGATTACAAAGATAAAGGTGTCTCTATAACCGGAGAATATTACGCAACAATCTTGGAGCGGTTAAAAGAAGCCATCAAAGCAAAAAGACTAGGAAAATTATCCAGAGGTGTCCTGCTGTTGCACGACAATGCGCCCGTATACAAGAGCCGTATTGCACTGGCTGCCCTGCATAAGGTGGGCTTTGATATTTTAAATCACCCACCCTATAGTCCAGACCTGGCTCCCAGCGATTGTTATCTCTTTCCAAAAATGAAAAAAGAGCTTCGTGGAAAGAAATTTTCTACAGACGAAGAAGTAAAGGACGCAATTTCCTCGTATTTTTCCGACAAGGACAAAACATTTTTTTATGAGGGTTTAAATAAGTTAATACAAAGATCTGAAAAATGCATTCGTCTTGCAGGAGAATATGTAGAAAAAGAAAAATAATTTTGACATTTTATTTTCGCTCCTTGTCCCTCATTCCGCGAACTTAAAAACGTACCCTCGTACATACATACATAGGGGACGAATATAGAACCTCCTTTTTTACAGTTATATACATAGCTGCGTTAGTGTGCCCTTACTGTTGCTATGGAGTATACTATATTACTTGTAGTTGTGTTCAATCCCATTGGCTCTCTAACTACACCTGCGTGCAACAATTTCAGAACGGACTAGCAGTTTGGCGCGGACAATACAAAAGTAAATCCGCCTCACCTATGTCCACTCTCGGCCACGATGCGTTGCACGAGGCTGTACCCGTTGCTATGCACGCCGGTAGAGGGCAGTGCGAGCACCACGTCGCCCGCGCGGATGTCGCGGCGGCGCGGCAGCTGGCGCAGGTTGTCCACCACGCCCACCGCGAACCCCGCCAGGTCGTACTTGCCCACGTCGTACATTGTTGGCATCTCCGCTGTCTCGCCACCTACAGATTTTTTTTTGTTTATATAAATTACCAAGTGAGTAATAGGTACTTTATATTAATTACAATCTAGCCTAATTTAAGACTAATGAGTAATTCTACGCTAACTTAAACTGCAAAATAATCATATAATGAAGGTGGCGTCCTCTGACACTGCACTTCTTTGTTTTATCACATAAGTAAGTAGACATTGTTCTTGTGTTATATAATGTTCACTTATCATTATATCACGAACATGTAGTGTTATGTCACAAGCAGAAAATAACATTTTTATTACATAAATGGTCTCAATTAGGGATTGCGTAGATCCAGCAGACATTAGTTGCACTTCACATTATAGTATTCATAAAATAAATAAATATACATGGAGCCGAACTCCGAAATATGAAAGAGATTGCCATTGACTATAACATTAAGATACAAGAAAAAGATAATATCTAGAAATTGACTTTTGAAAGTTGAATCGAACATAATTGGAATTTTGAATTTTAGACTGTTTGTTACACAATCAAATAACAAACAGCCTACTGTATTAGATACATTAATTCGATATTAATAGAAAATACTTAGAGATGTCTTAATAGGTAACTTGGTAAAATATTATAAGACTTTATGGTCTATCATTGATAATTATTTATAAAATAAATATTTCAGTTAAAACACAACATCGGAACTTAGACCATAATTCTACCTTACCTCACTCTACTATACTCTTGCTACTAAAAATACACTGTTTACAGTAATGTTACTGCTAAATCTGTTAAATACGAGTAGTAAGAGGGATAATAACATTACAGTTGAACCATAAATTCGGAACAAAACCATTAAACACTCACCCAACAGCGCACATCCAGAGAGTACGCAGGCATCAGCAATCCCTTTTACGATAATCGTAGCGACGTCGACCTGCAGCCTCCCGCACGCCATGTAGTCGAGGAAGGCGAAGGGCTCCGCGCCCGCGCACAGGATGTCGTTCACGCACATCGCCACCAGGTCCTGCCCTATCGTGTCGTACTTCTTCATCGTTTCCGCTAGCTGTTAAACATGGTGAAATGGTTAACGTTGTTTTACGCTGTCATTTGATATAAAGTAGATAACGAACAAGTAGACAAAATATTTATCGTCGCCATACGAAACAAGTCATTACATACCTAAGACCTTTAAAATAGCAATCCAACTTAAGGACGATAACACATCCTTTATGAGAACAATGACTTAGTTATCATGCCATCTGTACCTTGCTTGAACAACAGGTCATCAAAACCTAGGTTCATATCTGCAGTATTATTATCAACAGCACACATGGCAGCGTGTTCGTATATATATTATTAATGTTGTTGGCATTATATATATGTTATTATTTCAGACCACACATGTTATGTCCATAATAGTGTTAGTACAGTTAGTACATTAATCCCACCTTCAGCTTAGTGCCCACGCCGTCCGTACCCTGTACGAGCACGGGGTCCTTGAGGCCGGGGTCCATGGCGGACAGCTGGAACAGCCCGCTGTAGCAGCCGAGGCGGCCGAGCACGCCGCGCCGGTGCGTGCCTGTCGCCAGCGGCTCGATCAGACGCACCAGTGTTGCTGCGGCGTCGATGTCAACACCACTTTGAAGGTAGGATAGGCCGTTGATCCTGTTCAAGAGATAAATAAGAGTCAATATGACGGAAATTGTCATTATTTAGATGTGGGCTCGATGTGACGCACGGGCGTCGCTGCGGCGTGGATTTCCACACCGCTTTGTAGGTAGGATAGGCCTTTAATCTTGTTCGACAGATGGATAGAGTCAATATAATAAACTGGTTCTTATATATATATTTACCGCATGTAACCTCTGAGATATTAAGTGGAAATGTCTGAGAAAATATTTTATGGTAATATTTAAGAATTCTTCGTTCGAAGTCTTCAGTCATTTGATTCAAGAATTTGTGTTGCCATCTTTAATAAGTTATATAGATATTTGTTTAATACCTTATCTACAAATTAGGTGGCTTAGAATTAGGTAGGACAATGGTCCACGAAAGAAATGTCTTTCTTTAACGTTTACAGTTGTTTACTATTTACATATACTTTTTATAAAAATATGTATAGATTTAAGAAACAAACACAACATTCCCTTACCCTACTGTAGTAATTGCTATATCATTTTATAAGGCGCTTTTAAAAAATAACTTTTCGTTTTTAATTTCAGTCGAAATTTGTTGTCAAATTAATATATTTACGAAATAATTGTTACACAGGTGATTCTTTGCAGGAGAACAAGTCTCACTAGTGCAAGCAATAAGACCTCTATTTGAGGATTGTGCTCGTATATACAATATATTTTAAAAAAGCTTCGATTTAGTGATTCAAAATAGGTGTTGTACTCACTCCTCTTTCGGTAAGTAGTAAAACTAAAACCAGAATCCTTTAAATATGCAATCGTATACTAAAACTATGTCTAAAACAAGTATTTCTAAGACTAATCTACAACAACTAAGATAAAACACAAACGTGTGTTTGAAATGAACTAATACAACCATCTTATAATAACTTATGTACTATACAAAAAGAAACATACAACTACATACATGAACGTGCACAACACACAATTTGACATGCATTTGAAAATGTAATAAACCTTAGGAATTATGACAACAAAACAACAGTAATGCCAAGACATTTATTACAAGCCAATGAAAATGAAATGCACACAAATGTGAAAGAACTTTTATTGCAAAATAAATGCATTGGACACAACAAGCAAAATAATGAAATGTAACAAAAAACATATAAAGATATAAGTTTCTCGTGTAACTACTTCATATGTTACCCATTCATTGTCCGAGAGATTGCATGCTGAAACAAGCAACAAACAGTAACTATTTACACTTGAAATGTTCATGAATTATAAATAAAATTATAATACCATCATGAGGAGTGTAAGTAATCATGATTGTACTGACATAGTAAAATTATAAAATCTCTTGTCATATATTATAGTTTAAACCAGATATGTATAATTTATAATTGATTTCTTAAGATGCAATAGTTTAAAGTCTTTACTTATAAAATTAAACTAGTAAAAACGCTTTCTACACTCACAGCCCCACACTAGGATTCCCTGTATCGTGGGTGCCATGGACACACACATAGACAAATACACGAACACCCAGACCCAGAAACAGAAATCTAAATTCATCATTTTGATATCTGTCTGGCCGGGGATCGAACCCGGGACCCTTTGCGCGTCAGACCGGTATGTTGGCCGCTCCGCCACGCGGGTCGTCAAGAAGATACAGCGCACCTGACAATTAGTGCCGCTCAAAAACAATCATAATCAACACATCGATTCGATTACAGATTCATTACTACGTTTTAGCACTATGTTGGGTCAGTTCATAGTAGACGAGACTTCCGATAAGCCCGCAACAAATTAAATTGATACCTAGGAAAAACACTTACACGCGGTATCGTTTCAATCCTGTTTCTTGTTGAAGTTGATATTCGCGACGGCGGCGGCGCGCAGCGTGTCGTTAGTTCGTGTCACGTGACACAACCGTCGCGGAAGAGACTTGGGACGAACCCGTGACTTTACATCGTCACGGGTTCATCCCAATCAAAATCATAAATATACTCACTTGGAGAAGGCCCGGTGCGCGATGTCCTTCCTGTACTGCTTGCCGGTGAAGTCATGCCCTCCGCGGCCGCCAGCAGCACGCGGCTGTCCCACGTCACCAGCGAATCGTTGACGTCGCGCGATACGCCGGACATAGACAAGACTTGGGACAGACCCGCAACGAGTGAAATCGAAACACTCGTTTGGAGATACGGTACACTATATCCTTCCCATATTGTTTGTTTGCTGTACCGTTATCGGTCACGTCGAATCAAGACAAAGCTTGTGAGTTTCTCGAGTAATTAAATTAAAATTACAAACCACATTGCACTTACTTCAAAAAGAAACTTTATATTCTTTTAACATCGCCTATCGGGGGACATTGGGTGCATAGGACGCTTAGGATCTGCGACGATCGAAAATATCTCTCTCATCCTCTCGAAGATATGTCAACCGCAAAACGATAAAATAACTCACTTGGAGAAGGCCCGGTGCGCGATGTCCTTCCTGTACTGCTTGCCGGGGAAGTCGATGCCCTCCGCGGCGGCGGTGGCGGCGGCGGCGGCGGCGCGCAGCGAGCCGGCGCGCGCGGCCGCCAGCAGCACGCGGCCGCCCCACGTCACCAGCGAGCCGTTCGCGCCGCGCGACACGCCGCTGTGGAACACCACCACGCCCGGCGTCGACGAAGCTTGCGATAGACCTGTAGGTACACCGTACACGTTGAAGGTGGTAGAACCCTTTGTGGTTCGACTCCGGCGGCACCACGGCCACACCTATTTCTGCCTAATAACAGCAGTGTTAGGCGCTGCTGTGTTCCGGTTTGAAGGGTGTGGTAAGGGAGACATACTTTTCCGTGGCGTTCCAGCTTTGTCCTCAGGGGTAGCGGCGCATCTGCGGCCGACCTCAGGTAGGAATATCTAATTCTATCTGGGGTTGATTACAGATGTCCATGGGCGGCAGTAGCCACTTACCATCAGGTGGACTGTATGCTCGTCTGCTACTTCTCTATCATATAAAAAAAAAGTTAATACTTTAGTTCACTCATTAATTTACGAACAAAATTTAAGGCTTTCAAGATCATGACGACTAAAAGTCAAACAATTTTGGATTGGTTTACGTTAAAAAAATCTTACCTAATAATGCTATACAATCATACTATCAACTAGTAGTTTTTACAAAAGAAATGTGATAAATTATTTAAATATTGCATCTCCAAATGGATTGAAATATAGACATCATGGAAAGATACTATCCTAAATAAAATTAAGTAAATAGATTTTAAATAAACTTTCTAATGTTGTTACTAACACCGTTGTTACTAAGAATATTTAATCATAACACATATAATTAAATGTTAAATGCAGTTGATGATTTTATATTATTTTAATTAATGCAACTCTTGATATTTAATAATTTATAAATTTGGTATTTTTTAACTTACCACTGATAACGCAACCCTTTGTAGATGTTTCAGGGTAACCCTTGGAAGCGATGACAACTCCCACCGCTGATAACCTCGTGTTCCATGTCACTTGCAATTGATTTAATGTGCCGTCGACACATGCCTGAATACAAATATAAAACTTTAATCAAACTTGAAAGAACTGATTGAGTATAGTTACTATTAGCTTCGCTCTAAGCGATAGAAGTAGATAGAAGAAAGTTACAGTTCAAATCTCGACCGATCATATAGCCTTATTATTTTTTTATCTTAAAGCATTCTAAACAAGTGAAATATTCAGAACCATTTTATTTACCTTCATAACAGTATAAAGATCTGACTCAAGAAGCATCATGAGAACCTGGGTCTCGGGGTCGCCAAAGCGACAGTTGAACTCCAACACCATCGGCCCCGACTTAGTAATCATCAATCCAGCATACAGTACACCTGAAAGGATTAAAATTGTTTGTAATCTTCACAGACGAATCTTTTATCTTTTAGGTATTATTTTTCTTTTATGAAATTAAAATAATTAAAGAGTATATAGTCCACCTACTGATAAACGGTTATTGACAGCGCCCATGTACATGTATAATTAAATAACAAAATAATTCAGGTAACGATTAAATTGAAACTCTTCTGCAAGTATATTTGACTCAATATAAAGTAATAAATATAATTTAAAAAACTAAAAAACACGCTTTTATGTTTAAATCAACTAAAAACTGGGAAATAATTTTTAATCCAGGAATCAATTAAGAACCAGTAAATAGTATAATTGTGAAAAAGCGTGGTGTGCTCCATTTACCAGTTTTCGAAAAGCGCCCCACACTTTTTCCACAATTATACTATTGACTGTTAATATGTAGTGACGGCTTTATTTCTTTAACAAGTAGGTATCAAGACCACATGACGAATATTAGTATTAGTCGGTTTGTCAATAAAGAAATATAAAAAACTTATAAATTCCCTTATAATTATCTATTGCCGTCGTGTATGTTAAACTATTATTGTTACACAAATAAGCATTTCTCTCAAATTTCAAAAACTTCAATGACATCATTGCAGCGTCACAACGCATTGAACCTTGACATTGTTCAGCGTCTTACAAATAAATCTGTTTACTTACATCAACAATATATATCGCAAAACAACAGACGCAACATTTTTCATCTTTACTCATAACAACAATCTCATAGCTCCTATCGAATCATATTCAACTTTAACTCTTTACTAATTAGGAAGAATATTCGTTATTTTAAATTATATTACTGTTAATTAAAATTAAACTTTATATCTTACACACTTAAGTGGTAAAACTTAGGTATAGTTTTTGAAAAGCACATGTTTGTTACGCGTTATCAATATTTATCAAGTTCTTAGCTAGCGTTGTTAGTGGCATTGGTTATCAGCTCATTGTATCATCCTTAATTGAACGATCCCGATTATTATAATAATAAAATGGTTTTGCGTAAGTAGCCTCAGTAGGTAGCTACGACATTTGCGTGAAAACAAATAACAATGTTATAATCATAATTGTGTTAAAATATGTTTTGTGAATGACCAATATGTACGGAGTTTATTGACATCGCCGCTTAAGTTGTCCAGTGTTCTACAATTGGCTACGATTGAAAAAAAATATTTTCATGATACGTTAAGGTGCAAAATAAATAAAATCTTTTCACACTCATAGACCTATAGTGAAATGCCCACTGTCCCCCTTCGTTTCATGCTTGAACCCATGTCTCTTTAACGCATCCAAAATATTGGACCTTCCCAGTTAATTAATCGGATTATTGTGACGGATGTACAAAAAAGACTTTTGTCGTTTAAATAATAGGTGGATAAAGCATATATAGGGGTGAGTGAACTTAGTCTATATATTATTGTGCATCCATTATCCGAATAGTGATCACCTATTAGGAAGCCTTTTACTACGACCATGCGAGAGAGGATTAGAGGCCTACCAAACTTTGGTCAAAGAGAAGAAGAAAGCGTTATTCTACTCGTGTGTTGATCAGGGTTGTTTCCCTGATTTAATGAAACATAGCAAAATAATTCCATTGTTTAAGGCACGTGATACTAAAGATCCCAACAATTATAGACCTATCTCAGTACTGCTTGTTCTAAGTAAAATTTTTGAAAAGATCCTCTTACCCCAAATGTTGCTTCATTTTAAACTAAATAATCTTTTACACCAAAAGCAATTTGGCTTTACTAAATACCGTTCTACCACAGATGCTGGTGTTCAATTGCTGCGACATATTTTTGATTGTTGGGAACAAGCACATGATGCTATAGGTATTTTTTGTGACTTGTCTAAAGCTAAAGCTTTTGATTGTGTTGATCATAAAACCTTATTGCTAAAATTACAATATTATGGTATTCAGGGAAATTCTCTAAAGTTGATAAATTCTTATTTAAACAATAGAGTCCAACGAGTGCAAGTAAATGGAGCATTATCAGCAGGTTCTAATATTGAAATAGGTGTACCTCAGGGCTTCATCCTAGGTCCGTTTCTATGTTTAGTTTATATAAATGATTTGCCAAATGTAGTAAAGGATTTATCTGAGGTTGTTTTGTTTGCTGATGACACTTCCTTAGTGTTTAGAGTAAAACGACAATCACAGGATACGAACGATATTAATCAAACTCTTTGCTTGATTCAGAACTGGTTTGATGCAAACAACCTACTCTTGAATTATAATAAAACTAAATGTATTAAATTTATGCTACCAAATGTAAGGAGTACGGGGATGAATGTCGCTCTAAATGGTGAGACTTCGCAATTCATCAATGAAACTATTTTCTTGGGGATAACCATTGATTCTAAACTCTAGTGGGGTCCCCACATCTCTGCTTTGTCCAGCAGACTTAGTACTGCAGCTTTTGCAGTCAGAAGAATTAGACAGTTAACAGACATCCCCACTGCCAGACTTGTCTATTTCAGTTACTTTCACAGCATTATGTCTTATGGCCTTCTACTGTGGGGTAGTGCTGCTGACATAGACTCTATATTTACTATTCAAAAAAGAGCAATAAGGTCAATATATAGTCTGCGGCGTGGTGAGTCCCTAAGAGAACTGTTTCCCACTATTCATATATTGACGGTGCATAGTCAATACATTTATGAAAATATTATGTATGTAAGAAAACACACTGATATGTTTGAAAAAAATAGTAACCACCATAACTTTAATACAAGAAATAGAAATAAATTAGCAATTCCTAAACATAGATTATGTAAGATGGCTAGATCTTTCATGGACAACTGTATTCGTTACTACAATAAAATACCCGACCACATTTGAATCTCATAGAAAAAAGTTCAAACATGTCGTTAAACTAAGGCTATGTAAAAAAGCGTACTACAAAGTAAGTGATTATTTGACTGACAAAACGGTGTGGTCTGAATTAGCTCCAGCTCCACATATGTTTTTGACAAAGATGTGTGTTATGGAGTTTCTTTCGCCGCTTCTTCTCCATAACGAAACACCTTGTGAAGTGGTGGTAGTTGTATTGACATTCAAAAAGTGCTCTGTAAACAAAATAATTTGAATAAAAAAATTTGATTTGATTTGATATAAAAATCTCTCCAGTGCCACACCTATCAAATAAAAAGTAGAATTTAACAGTACCGCTAGAACCAAACGTAGGTAGGGAAATTGCATACTAAAAGGTTCTACGACCTTTAACCCGTAGTTGCATCACAAAAATGTATAAAATAAGCCTATGCCAGTAAAACTTGGCAAACATCAGGCCAGGCCAGAGGGCGATGACACGCCACCTCCGATATTGATGATAACGAACTAGTTAGCACAGTCCTCGTCGAGTTACCAGCTTATCCGAGGGGTCAGGTTACGTCAACACGAGCCTTTCAAAGACAAAGAAAATCGCGTCTTTGTGTGTCAGTGTTGAAGGTCAGGTCAGTGGGTAGCCAAAATAAAACTTTCTTAGGTGGCAACAAACTCAGTAAGTTTTATCAATATGTTGTTATTTGTCTGTTCTTTATCAATTTAATTACAACAAAAACACTTCTTTTCGTCATAAAATCTTACTATTTTATCATATGTCCGGCTCAGAGGACCAAAAGTATGATGAAATCAAGTTAAATAAAGATATACCGCCCTTGTTCCATCATATCGATCAATCAATCATTTGTCGCTACCCGATATCATGTCAGGAGCGCGTGCATCCGACTTAGGCTGTGCACAGGCGCCAAACAATTTATAGGCTGTTTGCAAACTATATCTACTTATTACAGTTGAAGGAATTATGTAAGTGTGGGCACCACCTTTGCGATAAAGGGCGAATAAATCACAAGCTGTTGATAATATCGTTATATTTTATTAGGTTGAAAGTTCTCTAGATAGGGATGACTCGTGCGATACTACTTACATGTATGTTTATGTTACACTCCCTCACATTGTAAGATAATACTAGAAAAAACTAGATAATCAGCTCATATTTACTGTAGTAAAGGGTAGTGCTTGTATATGTGTGAGTGTGTTATTGGAAATAGGTGACACTTGATTATCTTTATTGGGTATTGCCATTTTAATATATATTAGATATCTTGTACATACGAACATTATGTACTAGTTTGTAATTGCTTATAGCATAGTGATATTATTTCAGTTAAAACTAACATTTACGGACTGACATGCAAAACCCAACTGTGAGCTTAAAAGCAAGAGACATGATTATCGTGATCCTTACAACATGTAAACTGGCACAAAAAAGGTTTCTTGAAATTTAATTCTCTAAGATTCTGACTTCCCACATGTACGTCAAATACACCAATGAGATTGCTTGATCTTCATTGCCTAATTTAAGCTAGGAGCTTAGCAATGTATTTTTATTATGTTTTAAAACGACACCTTACATATAAACTATTTCTCCATCGCACTGGGAGGAGTTCAGTCTATCCTTCTATACATTATAATCGTAAAAAGTTCCCTTAAAATTATTCTACCTTCTCCACCTTTAAAACGACATAACCGAAACAAACATTGTTGCCCTAAAATAAATTATTAAAAAAATGTAATCCTTCATCACTCAGCGTAGTCATGGTTCAATAGTGTCATACGTATATAAATTTCATCTATGTATAAACTAAAATTCACAGCCACAGGTCATCTTTCCGGACCTCTTGCCCTCAACCTTAGCGAAATAACATATCGCCCAGGAATCTACTATAAACAATGGAATATTTTACACGACTGATAACGGGGACATACACTTCGTCACAGGGTAACGTGAAATCAACTGAGATAGTACGAAACGACTCAAGGCGAAAGTATGATTGATACAAATAAAAATATACACAAGGTGAATTTTGATTGAAACTATTATAATATTAACTTTATGTCCACTGTACAATCCCCTTCTAAAATGTGTTAGTGAATCAAATGCTAAATATTAGTTCAATTTTAAATTACTATCTATCTATATCAATTTCCATTCTATTGTATATATTCATATATTTTTCATATGAAACCATATGAAACATATAGATATGTAATTTTCTACAGAAATGAAACGCTTTGTAAAGCGATGGTATTTGATTTTCATCCAAAAAGAATTAGCTAAAGATTAGATACTTTGCATAAAGTATTTGTTACGAAACCAACAACAAATAACGATTCTTTTACAAAAGTATCTCTTCAATTTTTCCCTAAAACTATCACCCCCTACTACATAAGTGATTTCTTATTATAGTCTTTAACCCAACTTACCAACATACTTAACACCTTCCGCCTTCAAGCCATCCACCGCCCTCTTCAACACCTGGTCTTTAACGTCAGCGAGCTGGTCCGGTGTGATGAGTGGGCAGGGGCAGTAGGCACCCATACCGCCGGTGTTGGGGCCGGTGTCCCCGTCGCCTATGCGCTTGTGGTCCTGCGCTGGCGGCATTATTGACACCGTCTCGCCGTCCGTGAACGCTAGGACCTAGAAAGTCATTGTTAACTGTTGTAGTATTTTATGAAATTGTGTGTAGTTCGCGGGCATGACAGAGCGGAAGCTTGCTGGTCTGAGACGCATTGGATTCCAAGTTCGATTCCTGACTAAACAGATCAAATTGTTGACTATTTGTTTTTTGTTTTCATGTACTTGAATTTTTATATATTTGCCTTTAACAAAATTTCACATTTATATAACAAGGTTTAGGTTTACAAGGTAGAATCCTCTGTGGTTCGACTCCGGCGGCACCACCGCCACACCTATTTCGGCCTAATAATAGCAGAGTAAGCGCTGCTGTTTCTGATTTAAAGGGTGTGGTAAGGGAGATATACTTTTCCGAGGCACTCCAACATATTTCTCAAGTTTAATGGAGCACGTATGGCCGACATCAGGTAGGATATCATTTTAGCTGTAATTAGTTACAAATGTCCACGGGCAGCAGTAGCCTCTTAGCATTAGGTGGATTTTGATGCTCGTCTGCTACTCCTATAATATCCTATAATATAAAAAACTTTTATTTTATTCCCAATGGAAATATTAAAACGATACGAATCGTAACTACGACATGACGTAGGTCAGAGGCTTGAGCCACGAAAAACACGCGTGAAACGATAAAGAGTTTGGTTCATATATTGACATTGTTATATTATACCCACGTAGTATAATTACGTAGCGATTTGACCAGACCAAGTTGAATCATATGTCAGGCTAACTTAATAGTGTATGGACTTCTTAATTCATTTCTATAAGGTCTTAGTGAAGCGCCTCCCCTCTCTCCAAAAGGCTCTCCCCTCCACGTTTTTCTACCTGTTCGAGATCCCTCTACTGCTATTTTTAAACACAGGTATCTTTGAAAAATGTTCCTATATGTCTACTCAGGTTAGATTTAACATATAAATAAAAAAAACTGTTTAAAATGAAAATATATGGTCAAACATTATTTTTTTATAATAATTTGTTTAAACATTTAAAAATGGAGTAAGTGCACAAAAAAAATTTGGTAAACATTGCAATTTACAGTTTTATAAAGAATTAATATGATCGATGTGATCATATTAAATCATTCACTATAACTCTAATCCGAGGTTTTACGGTTTTGAATGCTCCAGGCACTCCACTATCTGGGATTTTATTAATGAAACAATATGATTTTCCCGAAGAAACGCCCGATCGATCATAATAACTTTATTTCGGTAGAACACTTTGTGTTATAAGGCACTGACGCCATACATGTTTCTGCCTAATAACAGTAGTGTTAAGCGTAGCTGTGTCATGGTTTGAAGGGATGGTGGTAAGGGAGACATAGTTTTCCAAGGTGTTCCACCTTAATCGTCAGGGGTAGCAATGCATCTATTGCTGGCTTCAGGTAAGACTCTGATCTTATCTGTAGTAGTACCGTTGATTACAGATGTCTATGAGCAGTGGCTACTTACGATCAGTCAATCCATGCTCATTATCTATTTTTTTTATGATGATTTTTCTATTTGTATAAAAAATCTTACATAACATAGCAACAATAACCAAAGAAAAACTTGGTAAACATATAATAAAAATACGTCAATAGAATAGATGTAGTTTTTTATAATTATTTTTGAAATCCCCTTATCTTATCTGGGACCCCATTGAGCGTGGTATTTATAAGTGCTTATTTATTTGACCCCCTTATCAAGCCGACGTAACGATTAAATGCCATTTTGTACACAAGTTCAGCAATTAGTTGAAATAAGTATAGAAATTACTTCATAATATATATGAAAATCAATTAATTATGTCGATGACATTGTGTCGATAGTCTGACGCATAGAAAGGTTTCGGGTTCGATCTTGAGACAGACATCAGAATGATGAATTTAGATCTCTGTTCTGGGTCTGGGTGTTTGTGTATTCGCCTTTGTATGTGTTCATGTGTTCATTCAACATAGGAGATCCTAGTGTTGGGCTATCAGTGGAGAAAGCACTTTTTTATAAATCTACACAAGAGGAAGCGCCAAAAGCTTGATATATCCAGTAATATCAAAGTTCTCTACTTACCGATACTTCATCCCCTTCTAAGAGTTCCTCGACAACCAGCGTTTGGCCCGCGGCACCATATTTGGCGTCAGTGAGAATCTCGTCCACGGCGTGGCATGCTTCTTCCTTGTTAGAAGCCACCACCACTCCCTTACCGGCGGCCAAACCCGACGCTTTCACTACTAGAGCTGGATATGGTGCACTGAAATAAAATTAATTACCTTTACTATACATAGCTCTAATTTACCACACTTCCGATGTGGTAAAATATGGTAATAATATGGGATAAATAGTTGAAAGACTATTTTTTTTAATATGTGTCTAGTAATAAATTAATCCTCTCAGTAATTTGATAAATAAAAATGTGACAGACATTGTTGCACATTAATTTCATGAAATGAAAATTATTATGAACAAATCTATCAATTATGTGAATATAATTTATATGTTTTTTCATGGTGTTTTATGTAACATTAGAATATTTAAAGAACCTAAATCTATTAAAAAAACTTTACTCACTAAATGTATCATATTCATACATAGATTAATAAAGATACTTCGCCGCCTTGAAATTGAATGAAGCCACAAACGGCTTATTAGTAAGTTCTTTTTTTTTATTCTTGACAAATAAAAACATTTTAAGAGAAAATTTACGAACAATATACTACTGCGTAATTTACATACAATACATTACAATAAATAAATAATTATTTCAAATATTTTAAGGACATTTTAGCATGGAGACGTGGCAAAACTTTTTTATGCAACTACTTCAATTCTCAAAACTGGGTACATTTTCTTGTTAGGAGTGAGTAATCTTTACTAATCTATGTATTCATAATAGTACCTATTAATGAATTCCTTAGCTGCATCTGCATTGGTGAAAGACTGGAACCTCGCAGTTGGTATCTGGTACTTATTCATGAACTTTTTAGACCACTCCTTGTTGGCTTCAATCTCTGCACCAGCCTTCGTGGGGCCAAAACACTTGATGCCATGTGGAGTCAAAGCGTCCACTATGCCATTTGCGAGAGGGTCCTCTGGGCCTACAATGACCAGGTCTATTGAATGGTCTTTGGACCATTTTGCAAGAGCCTAAAAAGATGAAACAACATTTAATTAGTCCATTTGTATGAAATTCATTTTGTTTAAATAGTAAGATGGTTTTATGAAATTAATAAGCTCATTTTTAAAGTATAACTTCTTTTGTGGTGTTTGTAAAAATTATTAGAATGATCATTGACAAAACCAACATTAAAAAAATGAACACCATAAAGTTGATTAGTAAATAATGCAAATTTGGCAGAAAGCTATCACTTTTATGTTTCTGATATGTTACTTTATGTTACACTACATTTCATGATGTGTCAAATCATTTCATACTTATTATTTTGTAATATTTTTTTTGGTTTGTAACACATAATTTTCCATTTGATGCATCTACATATTGATACATGTGCCCCTTTTTTAACAAATGTAGCAAAAAATTAAAATACCTCACATTTCCTTCCTCTGCAATAACATATTATATGGACAAATTATATTTTACTAATCATAAGTCCTGCACAATTAATTAATTTTTTAATTTAGTTTTTTAAAGTAAGATAAATTGGTTATTAAAATTCCGTACTTAAAGTCGGTCAATAAAATATTTTCATATCTCATTGCAATAATACACTTTTTATTGCTGTGTAACAAGTTAAAATTGGTACTGATTTATTTCTCATATTATAGATAAGAGGTTTATTGTCCATTAATTTCTTAAATGTCAAATGTTATCTTTATATTAAACAAAAGATTTATGCTACACATCATCATTCACCAGTTATTGTCATTGAACACACAAGAAAACAGTGACTAAACATAAGAAAGGTTTATATAGTAGTAAGTCATCTATTACATTAAGTTGGTTTGGTAGACCTCTTATGTATTTAAATAAATTTAATTATGAATAAGGAACATCAAAGAAAAGTTAAGGTTTTAATTTACTCACATCTATTTGAAAGCCTGAGATGCCATGTATAGATAGATCCTCTAACATGGGAGATTAAATGTTATACTACAATAATTAACGATATATTTTTTTACAGCACAGTGGTGCCGCTGGAGTCATACCACAAAGGGTTCTACCATATTACATTTTGCAGGCTTCAATCCATAGGGGTTTATAAAAATATGAGCTTTTTATTTATTTTGTCAATATATAATTTCACAATGGGTCATAATAACAGCTTAATTAATTTTTAAGAAAACAAATAAAATCTTTTTGATATGAAGTAAAATTATGAAGCTTTTTTGTATCCTGAAAAACAGATATATTTCATATACACTCCTATTTTTGAAGCCTGCAATATTAAAGTTTTGCTTTATCTCAATTCACAAAAATGATGTCAGAGCTTCACAACCATAAATGTATATAAAGTCTCACACTATCACCATAACCTACTGTATATTTAATTTTATATCTATAATTTGAAAGGAACATATATTTTGAAGGCTGACAAACGCTATGTAAAAAAGCATACTATAAGCTAAGTGATTATTTGACTGACAAAATGGTGTGGTCTGAAGTAGTTCCAGCTCCACATGTACCATTAGGTTAAATTTAACATTGTAAAAAACAATTTTTTAAAAAGATGTGTGTTATGGAGTTTCTTTCGCCGCTTCTTCTCCATAACGAAATACCTTGTGAAGTGGTGGTAGTTGTGTTGACATTCAAAATGTGATCTGTAAAGAACCTATTTTGAATAAAAAAAAATGATTTGATTTGATTTCATTTGAAGAAGGACTGCTTTCATATTAAGCTTGTTCGATTTAATATATAAAATGTCCTAACAAATGATAGCTTTCAAGATATTCATACATGTAACAATTTAAAAACAGCTGTGTTTTTTTAGGCTTTAGTATTAGCTATTTTGCAACACAACTATTCAATGAAATATTTTATATTACTTGAAATATAACCGATTTAATATATTTTTTAAGTTTTTTCATTTTAAGTAACTTACTGGATAGTCCTTGATGTCAATGTCTACACTTTCCACCTTGTTAGTGGCAGAAATGCCGACGCTGCCCGGTGCGCAGTATATTTGTTTAACGAACGGCGAGTCGGACAACTTCCAGCAAAGCGCGTGCTCGCGACCGCCGCCACCTATCACCAACACCTTCGCTTCGGCCATGGTCGTATACAAAAAAAACTAAATCGAATAGAACACAATTGTTTACGTCGTCTAAAACTACAAAATTTCAAATGCAATCTTTAAATTAAATTTGGAATTATGATTGGAATCTTCTTTCAAGTAGATTAAGATTATCATTTGCTGCAGCCAAACTTTTTTACTAATTTTACAAAAGTTAAAAACGTTTCAATTAATTTAAAACTTTTATAAGTTCTAATCACACCACCATCTACAACACGCGTAAACTATATAATGACATTGACGTTTGAGAGAAATATGACAATACTGACGTATACGTTTCGTTTGTTAACTACACAAAAGATGTTTATACTAACCCCGATAACCCTATCAAGTACTAACAACGACTCTGCAATTTCAGCTCGCATAGCAATGAACTACTTAATTTGCTGAATGTCTAAGAGCATGTCGATATTTTATTATAATGGAACTTGGCTACGAATGAACTAACAATCTATAAGTATTGCTTGGCTTATGTATGAAAGTAAACGTTATTTTGGTAACATGGATATATTCTGCGATGAATCTCAAATAGGACTAGAAGTGTCTGGAATCTTATCTGCGGTCAATCACCTTACCCCCACACCACATACAATACTTACGACTTAAATGAATATAATTTCATCAAACAAAAAGGCCATGTGAGCCGCATAGATAAGTATGGTGAGCCATGTAAAGTTGCTAACTAGAGAGTAAAAGAGCAGATTTGTTATTATTTTCATATATGATTTGACCGCAGCCAACTTTAAAAGCGACGTTTTTAAACATGATCTATTAAATGTTATTATATCTATTAAATGTTGTTATATCCTGTATTAATTTTTGATTTAGATATTTTAGATACTATCCTTCAATATTACAGGTAGCCTCAACATCACCGACCTGTATCAACACACAGGAAACACCAATGAAATTAATAAGTTATTGTTAACATACATAAACATTATATAAATAAATAATTATATCGTACTCTGCAATGGGGTTTAGGTTCGGTTTAAATGAGATCCTTACTTCCTTATCCTTATCCTTACTCTCTTACTAATATTATAAATCCTTAAGTAACTCTGTCTGTCTGTCTGTCTGGTTGTCTCTTGTTCACGCCTAAACCACTGAACCGATTTTTATGAAATTTTGTACAAAGATAGTTTGAGACCCGAGAAAGGCCATAGGATAGTTTTTTATCCCGGAAATCCCACGGGAACTAGGGGTGGCGATCAAAGATCGATTAATCGGAGAATCGATCTTTTGGATCCAAAACATCGATTATTTTAATCGATATTAGTAAGGATTGAATCGTGAACTATGTATTTGATCAAGTGATGATCTTTAGTAAAGTTCAAGGTACGAATTTACAGTTTTATGTATGTTAGTATGTTATATTATTTTCTTTGAAACGCAGGCGAAGCCGCGGGCAAAAACTAGTAATGAAATAAGTTAAAGTGCTCCCTTAAATGGCATTTATATGTGGGTCCCTTAAATGACTTAGATATTTTGGAAAACTCTGAAGAAGATGATTCTTATATAACTGAGTCGTTATGGTTATAGGTCAAGAAACAAACTTGCTTTTCTGTTCTATGTTAGTGCTCGTACACAAAACTGCGATGCGACGTCGCATCGTAAAAATCTGCGAGCTCCCTCGACGCATCGCAAGAACTTGCGAATTAATTCGTATCGCACATTCCTGCGATGTTTCGTCACACTTGTTGACGCCATTTTTAGTTCTTTTTGAGACAGCGTGTGGGGAAGACGTGCAGACCTGTATTTGTTAGGTGGGAAGACGTACCTATACTTTAATGTAAAAAAATGACAAAGTACGTCGTTGACTTTTTTATATTACTGATTGAGGAGCGCCCTATTCTTTGGGAAACTAAATATAAAATAAATTATATATTATAAATGGATGAACCCAAAATTTGTTTGTTACTCTTTCCTGTATCTCTTAAGCAATAACAAAAGTGCACACTTCTTTTTACTATCCATGTCGCGACCTAATTTTCAAAATACGTTCCGTACGGTTGACGGTTGTCGAAAGAATGGTCACCCTGGGAGACGCTATGCCGCACGATATCGCATCGCAGCAATTCGTGTCGCAATTTTCTGCGTTGCGAATTCGCATCGCGTCGCATTGCAGTTTTGTGTACGAGCCCTTATAGGTGAAGTTTAATGTTAGGCAGAAATCATTAATCACTTTATGTTAATTTATGTTGAATATAGCCCACAAAAGAAAATCCAAATTAAAATATTTTTATATTTAATATGTAATGTAATATTATAGCAGATGAATATTATTTTAATTTATGCTTAATATTACGGTGCATATTGTTATTTGTAAGGCCGGGTCAGATACTCATAATATGATAACGTTTCGTTTTATTGATAAATCAAGTTTATAAAAAAAATGGTAATAAGCCTACTCATATTATTTTATATTAAGTAATTGATCGTTAATTTTCCTCAAAGTATTTTTATTACTTTCTACGAGGAAGTAAAATAATTTAAATTTAAGTTTGAATTCCAGCCACGTTCCCAATCTGATACTGCGTGCACCGACAACGGAACGGCAATGAAAATGGCGAATTCGTTCGTTCTTGTCATTTTGCTGTGATTGTGATGCTTGCTCGTTCTGTAAAAAATATTTAGTGTTTTGTTGGTATAAAATGGCTGACACCGGCTTACGTATGAATTTTGCAGCTCTAAAGAGGGCAGATCCATATGCGAAAGAAATAGTTGACAGTGCTACCCACGTCGCACTTTACACTTTTGAAGAGAATGAATGGGAAAAAACGAATATAGAAGGTGCTTTGTTTGTGTATAGTAGAAATGGTGAGCCCTACCACAGCTTGGTGATTATGAACAGGTTGAACACGAATAACCTCATCGAGCCAGTGTCGAAAGGTATAGAATTACAATTGAAAGAACCTTTTCTACTGTATAGGAATGCGAAGTGTCGCATTTACGGCATATGGTTTTACGATAAGGACGAATGTGTCAGAGTTGCAACTAAATTGAATACACTCGTAAAAGAGTCCATGAAACAAGCTCCCGTCGAAAATATGCCTCAAACTCCCGTTTACAGTGCGCCCGCCAAGTCCAGTGCTCCGGTAGATATATTTAGCATGCTTAGCAAGGCGCAAGATGATTATAATTCGAATAAGGGTTTAGCTAGTAAAGCCGAATCGACTCCGTCTCGGGCACCCGACATGACCTCTCAAAGCGTTATGGATTTCTTCGCCAAAGCGGGCAGCGGCGCGGCGGTGCAAATGCCTGCAGTTTCGTCTCTCCCTTCTCCTGGTATTTTCGGCCCGAGACCTTCGGATGTAAGGGAGGGTCCTCTCCTCCTTCAAAGGCTTATGAGTAATCCAGCACACTCTGTAGAACACATAGAGAAACAACAGCGGTCTGTTACACCCCAAGAAGTTCTAAACTCAAATGGGAACATCTCCATAGATTCGACTATGAGGCCAAATGCTGGGTTTCCTATGAAGTCTACTCCAATTGAGAAACCGAACCAACAAAGGATACAGAATATGAAGAATATTCAATCAATGGACGGAGTTGATGCAAATGGTCCCAATCCTTTAGAAAGCGAATTGAACCTCATGCACATCTCTTCACCGAAGCAGACATCTCCATTAGCTACTTATCTGAATTCAACACAAGATATAGTTCATCCAGTAAGTTCATATAATGGTGGAAAGCTAGAGGAGGTAGGTGTGTTTCCAATCATTAATTCCTTGGCCAATCAACAAAAGCCAGCACTGATGCCTCCAACAATGTTCACTGCTACTACTGGAACTGAAATCCAGCCCACTCCCGAGCCACTGACTAGGAACCAGCTTCTTCAAGCCTTCAACTACTTACTGAAACACGATGCGGATTTTGTCAACAAATTACATGAAGCATACGTAAAGTCTTTTTCAGAAAAAGCCTTCTCCGTGTCATAAGTATCATTCTGTTAGATGAGCAGCTGAGATTCAGCAGCTATTGATTGATGTACAGTTGTAATTTGAAGAGTAAATCCTTAAAAATGTTGTGTAGACCCACTAGTTTTGTAGCAACTTGTTTGGACAGAGTATTTTTTAATAAGTTTTAAAACGTTGACTGTCATTGAAATCTTTAAAACAAATGAATTTTAGTGACTTAAAATGTTTGAAATGGACAAGTCACACTGAAGATATATCGGTAAACTATTTGTGATATATATATTGGCTAGTTGGATGGTGGGTGGTTCAGGTAATAGCGGTATGGATACTGGATGATATTTACTTATAAAGAGTTGTGATAGCATTAAATTTTTGTTGTTGGTTTTCAGACCATTAAAAATTCTTTAAAAATGTAGTTGTCAAATAATATCTACAATTTACGAAAAATTCATCTTATATTGTTGTAGACTAGAAAATTCTATTTGCAATATCACAATATTATATAATCTTGTGGGTAATAACAAGCTTTTGGAAAATTCATTAGATGTTCTGTAATTCAGTACTAATTCCCAATACAGACACAAAAATAACATTTCCCAATACAGACACAAAAAAATTATCACTATGTGCATCTTTTTAAAGGAATTTAGATGCATATAATAACCATGAATGTTCAAAGAATCCATTTATGTAATTTTCTTTTATTATGTCAAGACCAACAAAGTTGTTGATACTGAGCGCTTTAAGATTTACTGTATAATGTACATATTCATGCAGTATCCACACAACTGTTGAACAAGTTAATAACTATATTCCTTTACATACAACAATTATTACTAGATGGCCAGCATCAGTATTGTAACCATTTGCATTGCTCCTGTATTATACATGCAGTGCTGCATAAATTGTTGCGTGTAAAGGCACTTTAAGATCAATGATACTGCTTATGTTGCTAAGTTTAGAAGTATTGTTCATTGCAATAATAATAATCTTATGATTTTAAACGAAAGAGAATTTCTATCCTCTAAGAGGCACAAAGCTTTATTGACATTTTTATTCCTTGCAATGAACTTATTGGAAAATAAGAACATGCTTTTGACTTATTTGTATTGATTATAAGGACTGCTAAGATTTGCTAATTCTTTACAAGTGTTATACCTTACTTTTATTCATTTCACATTAGTAGAGAACACATCAGTTTTGTTGTTCTATTGCATGTTAGACATTTTGACATTGTATTATATTTTCTGACCCTCTAAAAGTGTTTTTTCTTCACAATTTATTTTTGACTTTAAAATTCTAGTTTCATATGTCAATTTGTGATGTGATTCATGTTTATGTAAAATCCTTTTCTTTTTATTATAGAATCTATGTAGGGGATAATTCACAATTTTATATGTTAATATATCTCCTAAGAATCAATGTATGTTGACATCATAGTTGCAAGCACTTAAAAATAAGTGGAAGTACTGACTGTGAGTTATAAAAACTCAAAAAATAAATATATATATAAATACTATATTTCAATGAAACTTATAAATGGCAAGTGCCAAAAAAAGGTCTTTAATAACTAGACCATTATAAAAGTGTTAAAATCAAATAAATTGGAGATTAATATAAAAAGTATAGACGTGGGAGCATATTATGGTTGTTAATAAACTTGAAATTTTTCTGGCCTAGTTCAATTGTTTATGTACAGATTAATTTATATGTGGACTTTATTGTATTAGGAGCTCCCATGATAAGTTGAACTAAATTAATGTCTTAAAACTTTTGTAAAAAAAACATTATTGTCAATAGATAAAATATCTGGTCACCTTTAACAAAAATTCAGTGAAGTAGTCTCAAATTAAACAGTTCATCAAATATTTTGGTTTTTTATTATACATCATTATTTTATACGGCATTGAAAAGTTCTATTGCAAAAAAGTTAACATCTCCCTGTCAATATTCAGAGCATCTTTTTTAATTAAGTAGATGCATCTAACTTTGCATGTATGCATAATACATTGGACATAATGTGAATTACTTTATCATCCTTATAATTGGCATCCATGGGTTGCAGTATCTACATAATATCGAAGTGGCCTATTTGATGATTTATTCAAGAAAAGAGTGATATTGTTCCTGTTATTCCGAGCCGAGTTATATTTCCTATCGCGCAAAGTCCATAAGTTTAGTTCTATACATAGGTTTTATATTGGGGAGTTAAAATAATGGAATGGGGGATTATGTACATTCAAAGTAAAATTGATTATAAATAAAAGTACCGTATTTTGAAATCGATTTAATATTTCTATATTACAAATCGCTTTGAACTTTGAACAACCAGTTGTGACCACAAAATTGTCACACAGTTTAACATTTTTAACTTTTACATAGCCAGACCGTGTCTGACATGTTACTTGTATCTTGTACAGAAAATAATTTTATAGAAGGCTATTTCAAATATTTTTTTAGAATATCATTACTTTCTTATACATTCATGACTATTATGCAGTTATTTTTTTATTAAACGTATACAGGTGTTACTTTAAATGATTTTATAACTACCCAACATTAAGCCTGAAATGTATTTGAAATTCCAAAAAAATAATTGTCATTGCCTTTTTTGCCGAAACTAAATTTTGTCAACGTTCATAGACAATACACAGGTGTCTAGGTCATGGTAAAAACAAAATATATAATAATATCTATTAGCATTGTTTTATCATATAAAAGCATGTGGTTAGTGTTTCATAATGTTGCCTTATGACATCATCTAGATAGTATTATAAGCAAAAGTTGAAGCAGCAGTTGAATGTTATGAATAACATTGAGTTCCTTTGGTTTTATTTGCTTAATAATTAGCTGGCTGGATTGCATCAATGTTTTACTCATAGAACTGTTGTAGCGTTTGATACAACCTATGGAGCTGACCTTCAATATAGAGTTTGCCCATACACATCTACATGCAGTGCCTGTGGTGGGTTGTTTAGGAACCAAAATTTGTTATTATAATGTAACATTATCATGTCCGGTATGTTTGGTCCGGGTCCGGTGTATATGGGTACAGGTATTACAGTTCAGTCATGATTTATTATGATAAAACAAGAGCTCAAGAAAAGGTTTAGAAAAATAAATTTCGTCTGTATTTAAATTGTGCTACATCTTGTGTGATTATTGCTTAATTATAATTCACAATTATTAGACATTCCAGTATTTGTATTTATCAACACAATTGTTACAATTATACACATTTTTTAATTGTAAACGAAATATTTAAAATTAAGAACAAATACAGAATTACCTAACAGGTGAAGGTCATTGGTTGTAACAGAAAATTGTTTTTTCCTTTTTAATCTCACTTCGTAAACAAATCACCCTGTGGATTTCAACAGTGGAACATTTGATATGCTAAAGAAAAACTATATTTACAAAATCATGATTAAAGTTTAAACTTTTTTATCGACTTTCATTAACTTATATGAGAGGGAGTGAATAATAAAAAAATGTATATACAATTTAAGTGTTTGTGAAAACGTCTATTTTGGAAATTGATTAAATTTTAAACTGTCTGTATCTATAAAAGGGCCTTGTGTACGCTAACGTTAGGCCCTTTAACATCTAAAAGTTGAAATATAATAAAATAAAACAGCAAAATTGCGTAGTGTTAGAATGACTGCTTTTTTAAGTTGGACAAGCTTTTTAAGGATTTCGTATAAATAGTTACGAGCTTTGGGACTTCAGAGCGGATGCAGTAGTCATACATCATAAAATGAGTGTTGGTTTATTATTTTAACCTAATAGATCTTAGACATTGTACAAAATGCGTCAGTTAACACAAATAAAGCAATTACAGAATTTTACTGTGACGCAACTCACTGAATACTGTTAATGTTACATCAATATAGTGAATATATGACGTTTTCACGCTAGAACCTAATTTCTTTCAAAATCCTATACAAAAACAGTAGAAAAAAAATATCCGAAAATGTAAGCGCGTATGCCCACAGTTTAGGAACAAAAGTTAGGACAAATATAAATGGGGAATGTGGCAAATTGACAACCGTGACAAAACAGCACGATTGTCTGGTTATAATGTTTACAAATAGTTTTTTGGCAACAATTCGTTTAGACCTAAAATGTTCTCGTGTATCATTCGGACTTTAATCTTTAACAACTCTCCTGAATAGTGAGTCTTAAATGAGCGTATTGTAACATTAAACAATATGTTACACGACGTGTCTCACAAGAAATTCTTTATGCATTTATTCACTTGTATACTACTCCACCGATCCGACCAGCATGGCGGAGTACGCTATAGGCCGTCTTCAATTGGACAGACCAGTGCGAGCTGTAAGACGTAAAAAGAGTTTCAATCAGATTTATTTTTCCACACTCTTGCCCGTAAAAGTTGCTTATACATTCTACTGTTCACCCTTACAGTTCCAAGTATGCCACATGACCCATTCTAAAAGCCACGTTGGAAATGAATTGATTCCAATATTTGTTATAGTAATAATTACAAGATGCTCATACATCCTCGAACCGCAAGGTCTTTGTAATAATAATTATATTGTTTAAAATTAATAAGTGCAGTGGAATCAGTTCAATACCAACGAAAAACGATTGCCATAATCAAAGTTCTCACAATTATTGAAATTTTAATTATTTGGTTTTAATAAAACATTATCCTATCATATAATAAAAGGTAGGTGCGTTCAAATCTCTAAATATATGACTGTTCAATGTTCCTAGATTTTTGATTTGAGGTAGTGTCTTAATTAAGTACCTATGTAAGCCCTTGGTAATGTTTTCAACATATATTTTGATAGATACGGTTTTGTGAAATAAAAAGTTTATTGATGAATATAAATATTGTAAAGATAATATAAGAGTGGGACAAACATTATTATTCTGTTTTATTCTTCAACTTTAGAAATGAACCGAAGTGTACGTTTGCCAAAGGTTATATTATAATAGAATCATAATATTTTGAGTATTAACTGTATCATACAAAATTGTGAACTGACATTTTTAACATATTAATTTACAATAAATTCATATTTATGTTTATTATCTGGGGCGTCATTTCTCCTCTATTTGTAACGTATAAATAAATAAATATGTATCTATTAGTTTATAATTTAATTGACATACTTAGAGATTTGAACTAAAATATAACGCACTAATTTAGACTGGTAAATACAGTACACAATTGTAAATCTCCCATCAGAACGTTCGCGCCAACATCGTCCCCATTACACAAGGAATAACGTCCATAATTCTGACAGAGTACGAAAGCGTTTCTAAGACTATCATAGTCTACTTATAAATGTAACATATGTTATAAACTTTCTAACTGTTTACCAAATAACGTTCTTTAGTATTGCAGAGTTTATTAACTACTAACATTAAAAAACAATTACTTTCTACATAATATTAAGTTCTAAAATCGTTTGTGTACCGCACTCTAATGCCAAATTTAGATACTCGCATAGATTTCGCAGATTTTATAGTCAAACCCAGACGAATATACCCGACGCGTGGTTTACATGCTCGTATTTGCATCAATTCGTCTATACTAGGCGAGTATCTAAATGCTTATCTTAGTCCGCCTTGACGTGAATACCGTTGTGGCAGTGAAAACTCCTAAATCAAGAACGAGGTCCGCTTTCAAACATCAATACTTAAGACGACATCTTATCATAAGACCGATCGCAAACGAAAAGCAACCATAACGAACGTTATCGAGTAAACGAAATCAAATATCAACTGATTATTCGGTACAGATTTGTACATGAAAGTTACGTAGTATACTTTACACTATTGTCATAAAGTTAGCATCACACTACAACGGATCAGTGTTACATTGCACAGGTCTGCGGTGGGCTTTATAGAGAATTATTTATTATTTTATACTAAGTGTTTACATTGCATTGACTTTAACGTTTATATGTACATATATAAAAGAAGTGCCTGTGATTTTAAAATTTTGACTAATCTTTGAGATGGTTAAAGATTTGGTCGTAGTTGATGGTTATTGTGGGATGTGGTGACAAACGGGTCAAAGATATGCATTATAGCTATTGTTGTACAAAGGAATCGTTGGTTTTAAAGTGACCTTCAGAAAGAGAAACTAGACATTTGGTTACTAAAATATATCAATTAGACGCAGTATACTCAATATATTTGAATGGAAATTGTTTTTTTTACATGGGTCGGAATCAAGGTACGGCTTTTTGATAAAACCCCACGTCACTCCATCAATACCTAAGAATAAAGTGAAATTTACGTTGATGATAACCATAATTACATATTCGAACCCAACATTTGAATTTGGTCCATGAAATCATTGCTGGAATTAAACCCAGCTTTTGGGTTAACTCAAAAAATTAAATAATTTTGTTCTTAAATTTAATTGTAGTTAGTATAAATGAGATAATAAGTATACATTAATTGTGTGTGACATAAGTACTAAGACTAAGTAAGGGTTTATCCATATTGAACGTTAAATCAGATGTTATATATATATAAAATGTATTTACTTATTTTGGAAAAGCGGGATGTTTTTAGTAATAATTGTAATCTATTGAAAGGTTACAATTAATTTAAGAACTTTAAAATTTGGAAATTTAATATTGGTGCTAGAAACTGTAGGTACTTATAAAATCTAGTGTATTATATTCCACGTTCAATTTGGATTGTCCCGTAATAAAATTCGTGTGTTTGTGATCAATTAATATATTAAAACTATATACTATCTCCGTCCTAGTGTGGTACTACTCAGCGTTTCACAGCGCCCGTGTTACACTGCTTACTCTACTATAGCCATTGGCTTGAAAAAAAATGGACGTCGGGTATTAATATAAATAAATATATATCAATAATTTATGAAAAATATTTAACAATATAATACCAGATAGATCGACGCAAACGTCGTTAGATAGCTTGATCAGAAAATAACCACCTAAACTTTAATTTAAAAAAAATATATATAATCCGATAATTATGTAATTTAAAGCGTTTGTCACATGTATAATTTATTGAACAAAACGGCACCATTGAAGTTAAATTTCTTGTTAAACTCAAATTAAGCTTTTTATAGTACTTTTATCTTAGATATTATATCTATATATAGATACCCGAAGTCCATTATTTGGTTGGTTAATGACCAAAATCAATGTTTAATATAAAAACCACGCCCACATTCAGCGTTGCTTTGTGAAAATCCAGTGAAATAAATCAAAGTAAAGGCGGCATGTTACTTAAAATTACTTCTAAAAATCCACACAATAATTTTATTATAGACATAGTCCAAAATTTTGTATTACTTTCCATGTATGTTCTATATTCTGTATCAATATTCTACGTTTAAAAGGTGAGCTTAGATTGGGCTGTTTTGGTGAATTTATTTCAAGCCTTATTCCGAGTTACTACATGTCTTCTGTTTTAAAATGCCACAGTTGACATTCGATCAGACATTGAATTTAAAAATGATCGGACTAAAGCTGATAGTTTTAAGAGATGTTCAGGATCGCATTAAGAATTGGTTATATATTTTCAAATATATTTTATGAGGTACCCGGATGAATTTGATTTCGATTCTAAAACTGCGTGTTTGCGTATTCGTCTCTCTGCGATGTCATTAATGGCATTAACAATAACACAATTTCTGATGTGGGGTTATGAGGGACCTACAAATACTTTTGTTCAATGTCGTTAATATTTTATTCATGTGTGGATATTGAAGTACATTTTAACCAACACGTCAACTCATTTTTAATCCCATCTTATACTTTGTGCAAAATTCAAGATAAAACAGATCATAAATTCAGCACAGAATATAGTAGAGAAAATATATTTTAATGACAGTTAGTAATAAAGTTCCAATACCAATCAATATTACCATATCTTGACGTCGACACCAATAAATAAAATTAAGATTATTGCGCCTAACGTAGCGGTTAGCTTTTTCTCACTCATTCGATTACCATAAGAGTGAGATGGTTGACATTATGATGGACTAGAATGTTTAGTACAGTCAGCCAAAAAAGTACATCAATTTATAAATGACTTGATTATATTTTAATAATTCATTTTTATTGGAGTACTTTTGTTGACAACTGTCCTTATTCTCCAGAATATGCTAGTTACAAGAATAATGCAATAATAGAACGCAAAATCGTAATATTCAGTCAGTTAAACATAGACTGAACTTTTTGTACCCTTGTAACACACATCCAAAGGCAATGCTGAGAATTAGAAAAACTGTTAATTTATGTACATATTACGTGGCAGATATGTTATTTTTATATAAACCATGAAATTAGTACAAAATTCGTGAAGTTCTGAGTATTATTAAAAAAAACAAACATCCATAAAATGCTTGTACAAAATTTGCTATGCAATTGCTAATATTAAAATTATTTATTTCGTACGAAACTAATTACAAAACGACTAAAAAAGCTTAATACGAAAAGTACAGTCTATACCGAACATCCCAACCCAGTATTGTACACAAGGCCCAATCAATTTACATACATCCGTCTCTTTCTATTGCCATACGCAAGAAGGTGACAACAACTTATAAGTTTCCGAACGCACAGTTAATTAAAACAGCGTTTCTCAAACGCTCACAACCTACACACGTAGGCGACTTAGAAATATACATTGTATATGTATATTACACTAAATCAGTTTTAGAAACAAACTTAAAAAACATTATTCAACTATATTAAATCTATATGTATATTTGAATAGAAGCTGGAGGGCCTAACAAGTGAAAAAATAATAATAAATAGGATCCGGGAGCGCTGGTCAGCGGCCCCACACATTTGTACAAAAGCTGGTTGCCATCTGAAATGAGAAAAAAATATCAGGATTTAAATTTAATCTATAAGTATTAATTCCCATGTTTTAGAAAAACACAGTCGGACTTATGGAGAACTAATTTCGGATTTATGAAGCGGCGTTTCCGTCACATGAAATGGTATATTCGGGGATCTATTAAGAAGTGTTGCAACACTTGTTTTTGTTTCACATACTGTATGTTATTTTCGTAAAATAAAGTGGTGTTTATATTGTTTACGTTGTACAACTTGTTTACGTGTACTAGATAATGTTACAATTTCTAGTATTGATAAACGTCAATCTTTAATAGACAAAACATGATATAGAATAATATAGAAGTAGCAGACTAGCATGCAGTCCATTTGATGGTAAGTGGCAACCCATATACATCTGTAATCAACCCCAAATAGGATTACATATACCCATATGAAACGCGTCGGAAAAGCCCTTATCAGATCCTTCAAACCAGAACACGGCAGCGCCTATCACTGCTGTTATAAGGCAGAAATAGGTGTGACGGTGATGCAGCCGGAGTCTAACCACTTTCAAAAAACTTTTTATTTTGTACGACTTCCTCACGTGTACTAAAGCGTGTTACAATTTCTAGTATACAGGAATTAATAAACGTCAATCTTTAATAGGCAAAGCATTGGATAGATCGAACATGTATAACGGGCATATAGTGACGTACCGGCTACCAGAGGCGGTGCAGGTGCAGGTTGCGCGAGAGCACGGAGCGCACGTCGTGCGTGAAGCGCAGCGCGTCCAGCACCGGCAGCAGGTTCAGCAGCGCCACGTCCAGCGGGTCCGAGAACCACGACTTGATCGGGATCGCGTTATCTGCAAACATAGATAAGTATACATATCTCATCGCCTTGTAATTAAAGGAAGCCATTAAATGGCTTAAACGGCTGATAAATGTGTCGGCCTTTTAATGGCAGTCATGGTGTAATTTACGCGAAACAATGCTGACATGCGCAGTTATGTGGTGCAATTACATGAAATGGAAGAAAAAGTGCGGAGAAATATCGTTTCATTCGTAAATGATCTAAAAACTACATTTTTGAAATATTTTTCAAACATGAAAATAGATGACAGTGACAATTTCAATTGTCAAAACTGGTTACATTTTCTTGTTAGAAGTGAGTAATCTTTACTAATCTATGTCTAAAATGGAAACAACCGATTTATAATCTGTTATTCACACGCTGTTAAGCAGAAACTGTAAACAAAAAATAATAAATTGGATTAAAACTTTAAGTTACAATGAAACTGAATCTCTTTTATTTCAACAGACGTAAAGCATACATACTCTCTATCTTTCATACAAACATAAATAAATAACACAATCACACGCGCACCCACACACCTACTTACCCACCCATACACACATCCACACACAAACACACACACACACACACCCACGCACACACAACACACACCCACGCGCGCACACACACACACAACACCCACCCACGCACACAAACACACACACTCGTACTTTGTAACTAAATTATTGGCGATAGAAAATACTTATGTAAACCTTTTTTTTTCTATCTTAAATGTTTGTAACCCTACAATATGATTATGGCTTCAACATTTCATATTAATAACGGTTAGAGATATGGAAGAGCGGAGCCTCCTGCTACAGGCATTTTTAAATGCTTACTAGGATGGCACCAATCACTGCATAAATAGAAAATATACAAAGAAATGTTTAGTATTAACGATGTTTTGTAATACCTAGTTATAAGCATTTCTTGAATAAATTTTTATTTTATTTTTATTTTTATAATCTACGTAGATCGTCGTCAGCCCGTTACTCTCCCACTGATGAGTGAGAAGGATAAGACCATGTTATCGCGCTGGCCAGTGCGTATTGGTAGACACTAGACTTCACATACCTCTGAGAATATTTTTGTAATTTTTACTTAGCAATTTATAACCCAAGACCAAGCAAACCGGTTTGCTTAGAACACATAATATTATCAGTACTAAGATTCCTGTCCTACTCGAGTTTGGCTACTAATGCATTGCTACTCCTAAAAGTAAAGTCTTCTCATAAGACGCATCCCTAATCACCCTGGAAACCATAGCAGCGTTTAACACTATTGTTATTTGGCATAAACAGATGTAATAAGTTTTTACTTGCAAATGGATATTGGAGAGTTCTGCTACTTTTAAGTCATCTCTTAAATTTTTTTACAACTCTTTGTGCAACCACAACCTAATAATTCCATAGTTCATGTTATTTAACTATGGATTATATTATGGATACAATATTATTATGTCAATCAACAAACCTGGGAAGTCCCGATAGGCCCCGGGCGAGTTGTCCAATATGAACACCCTGTTGAGGTCGTCACATATTGACGACAGGTTCTTTGTGTATGACCCGTGCTCAGCCGTGCAGTGCTGTCTGTAATACAAAATACAAATACATGCAATTATAATAAGATTATAACTGAAAATAAAATTAATCAAATAAGATTATAATTAAAATTTTAATAAGTAATAAGACTAAATAATGCATAAAATTTATCCACTACTATCAAACTGCAATAAATCTTCAACTGATATGTATAAAATTACAAAATATACTTTGCTGATAGGATAAATTATGCAATAATTTAATACATTATTTATATTATCTATCAGTAGTCCATAACTATAGAGATATTCAGTATCTCCAGGCTTTTTTGCTAGTGCCACCTAATAAAACAAAATGTCAACCTGTAGAACCGCCGCCGCAGGATCCCCCGGCCGTTGTCCAGCTTGTCGGCGACCGCCGCGCCGTATATCTCCATCGACGCCGTGAACACCACTAACTCGTACCACTGGGAAACCTTCAAACATAACCATTTTTTATGTAAACTTATTAGGTATACATCTAGGTAACTGTGTGAAGTGAGAGTGTGAAGATGCACCATTGGCATATCTGATTTATACACGATTTTTTCTAGTGTGCGTGGATTACGGGTCCGATTTTGATAAAAGGATATTAATATAACAAATCCTATATTATAGATATAGATACATGTAGTGTCATAAAGGTCTAATTCTCCAAAGTAATGATGATAAGCGAAAAACTAAACAAAGGAATTCATTTTTAAGAAAAATACTATTTTATTAGTTACTTCTTTTCAATTAACAATTTATCTGGGCTTCTGTCAAATTCTATCAAATGTTTAACCAAAAACATATTAAACATAATAAGGTGACCTAAAAAGCCTAGCTATATATTAAGCTCCATCCAATAAATAACCGATGACAAAAGAGACTACATAAGAGCAATTCAAACGCAAACTTGACATACAAAACCGCGAAAAAAAAAAAGATTAACATGAACGGATTTATGGTACAGGAGACTTTTCTGAGGCATTCCTGCGTAGTCTACAGGCATAGCGGTGCATCTGTGGCCGACCTTAGGTGGAAATCTGGTCTCGTCTAAGGTTGATTGAAGATGTTTTTGGGCGGCAGTAGTTAGTTCACATCAGGTGGATTGCATGCTCGTCTGCTACTCCTATATTATATGAGATCAAACCATTACTGTTCTACCGCTGGCCATGGTTCTCCCGTTTGAATGATAAGGATTAGGCCATTGGACTATACCATCGCGCTAGCCAAGTGGTAGACTCCACATACCTTTGAAACCTTTTTTAGATTTTTCAGATATGCTCAAGATGTTTTTCTTCGCTATTTTAAGCAAGAGATTATTCATTTCTACATCTATAGTAATAATATGAAAAGGTAAAGTTTGTAACTTCAATTGTTTGTTTGTAAGGGCTAATTTTCGGTAAAACTCCGAAAGCTACACTATTCAGTAGTGCTATAAGCTATATTTTATTATGATTGAACAAAAAGGGCGAGCCGAGGCTACTGCTAGTTATATATAAACAAAACTCACAATATCCAAGAAATAATCGACATGAGGCCGTTTATGAACGAAGAATCTGACTGGGTGTTTGTCTATCGTGACTTTGAGCACGAAGTCCGGCGGCGTGCCCGGCTTCACGGTCGGCCGCAGCATCGCATCGTGGTGCGAGTGGATCAGCGTCTCGTCCAGGTCGAGAACGAGCATTTTCCTTTTAACTAGACCTGGAACAATAATATACATATATGTATATGTGGAATATATCATTGGGTAATACTACAATAGATGTATGCCATACTGTATATAAACGAATTAAGCTCATATCTTACTAATATCATGAACGTGAAATATTGTGAGAATGCATAGATGGATTTTCGTTTCTTTTTCACGAAAACTACTGAACGGATTCGAATGTAATTTGGTTCACGGAAAGTTTTGTTATTTGGATCAACACATAGGAAAACGATTCCCACGTGGGTGAAATCGCGGGCAAAAGCTAGTCTATTACATTTTAAAATATGGTACAGAAAAGCCCTTTTATGCTTGTAATATCAGCGTAAAGCGCTGTTGACTGTTTTGTTGTGATTTGAAGAGTTTCTCGGGATATAACGAGAACAATCAGGCACGCAGAATTACTTTCCTTCTGTCATCCATCGTTCAAGCAAGTGATCATTAATTTCTAATGCGAGGATTAATACTCGTACCTTCGGAGTCATAAGCCTTATAGCATTGATATGAAAACAAGGTGATGATGCCTTTTTATCACAGCTTTGCTGCATTAATTAACAGGAGAGAACATACGGTAATCGCCTTCTATGTATAGTAATCGCAAGTCTAATAATTTCAACAGAAATTTCATTTAAATTTAATCTTGCACGCGTAACAAATTGCAATGCTCGAGGGTGCAGTGCATTGTGACAGATAAAGGCTAGTAAATTCGTGTGTAATCATTCGTAGTAGTGGCGCAATAAGGGTGGCGGGCTAACGCTACGAAGCCATTCAAAACAACCCCCACCCCCTTCAACGTTTTGTTATTGACTGGCATTTGGCCTTTACAGAGTTTTCACGAACTTTTTATTCTACTGAACTGTGTTGTAATATTTTATAATAACTTTACGTAATTATTACTCAGCAGACGTTATCTACAAATCTCTTTACAATTAATTAAATTAGTCGTGATTTTCCTTCATAAATTCAAATGCTTTTTTGTAAGAAAACAAAACTTTTTTATTTTTGGACTGTCTGTCTGTATTTTATAAAACGAAACTGGCGTTGGTTAGTAAATAGTATTTTGCATTTATTTGAAAACTCTTGTTTTAAATTATTTATTCAGCATCTTTTACATACAAACAAATAACCTTCATTGAAGTTGAAGCTATAAACACAAGTACATAATATTTCTTTCCATATCTTTAATAGGAACTTGATTCATACCAGACTATATTATAATGTTAGAGTCATTCATAATGTATTAAGGTTAACAAGGATATTCTTTCTAATAATGCCCTATCCTCTATATTTATCAAACAACTTTACATTTACAGCTAAGAACACAATATTGAAATAAATAAGCTATAAACTGTTATTTTCTACAGGCTAAACTGTTGCCGAAACACCTTAATCAATTTGTAAGGGACATTAGCCCAAAGGCATTTATATATATTTGCAGCAATATATGCTCATTTTCCCCTTTAAGCTTATAATGGACGCTGGTGTAAAGATATAAAAACTGTATATGTACAAGTAACATTAATTGCATCATACAATAAGAGAATAATGGTGTGAAATAAATATTTCGCTAATTACAGAATTAACATATTATTCTTTAATAATGACAATGGTAAATTTGAATGCACAATTATGACCTTACATTTTCAGGACAGTAAACTCAAACAGTACTTAAAAGGGCAAGATGAAAGGGCTCGTAAATAAATCTATGCACTTGATTACGTAGATTTTTGTTATCAGTTATTGGACTATATCAGATACATACAGCCCAAGATGTTAATCAGTTGAAAAACACATAAATATTTACATAAAATAAGATATATTGTTATCAATTCTTTGGATGTCACATACATACATATCAGCTACATTAGGTCTCAGTCTAGTCAATATATGATTATACTTTTGCATATTTGTTGCTTGAGATGTTTATGCATTGAATCATTTTGACGAAGCAATATATTTAAGTTGTTAATAGAGTCAAATCAAATGAAATCAATTTTTTTTATTTAAAATAGGTTCTTTACAGAGCACTTTTTGAATAACAGAGTACAGTATATAGGAAGTAAAGGAACATTTAAATTAATTTATAAGCAATTGTAAAAATCTACTGATAATTTAGATAACATTGTGAATCATAGGTGATAAAATATGGGATACAATTTTCAAATTGTTTATATGATTTGGAAGTTGAAATGTATGTTGATATTATTATACCCCTGTTAGCTAGATATAATATTTTATGGCACTTTATCCTTATCATAGGAATTATAGAAATAACACATTATAGAAATATACAATATTTTACAAAACCCAAAGACATTTCTCTTTTATTTATCTTCTTTATCCATATTTCTCATATACAATTTCCAGCATCCTACAATAAAACAAATTCTTATATTATTTATGACGACAAACCCACTGTCTAAGCTTAGTATATTGATAAAACAATTGGACATGATTGCATATGTTCCTATTTATGATAATAAGGTGTAGATAAGGTCCATTGTAGCATAATAAGTGATATCTATTGAGAAAAATAACATATGTACCTATTCTTGTTTTATCACTTGCATTGTACATATTTCATGTGTGATAATCTTATTAGAAATATTTGCAGATAAAAAAATTTACTTTGCAGAGGGAGAAATGGGTGTGATAATGATAACGCTGCATTAAATATAGTTTTACAAAATATACAAAATTCGCCCCTGGTGGTTGGTAGCTGGTTGGTAGTTGGAACTAATTGTGGTTTGGGTAGTGGCACCACCACCACACCTACTACTGGATATATTACTGATGTTAAATGTTGCTGTGTTCCAACATTAAGGGTGTGGTAATGGAGTCACAGAACACATTTCAAGGACTAAGATCCTCACAGGCTTTCAACACATACAAACAATATCAGGTGGGACCACAGTCATATTTTGTTTATGGATGTCCAAGTGCAACAATAACCAGTCTTCTTCACCAAAAAAACCTTGGAAATCATGATAGACCATAATGAATCATGACGGACCTTTCCTTTTTAAATAGATTTTCAAGAAAATTGTATTTAAAAAATCTATATCATACATAAAGTATACTAACAAAGTTTTAAGAGTAGTTTTTGTTTTATTTTATTGTCATAAAAATGAGGATATGAGCATAGAAAATTCCAGCTACTTTTATATTGCAATGTAAAAGGCACAATAAATAAAATATTTAAAGCATAAACTTGTAAGTAAATAACAAGCAAATAATTTGAGTTAGATCAACAAGTTTGTTGAGGAAAACAGTTCAATGATGGAACCTCTGCGGCGTAGCTAATACACAATGGTGTTTCCTTAACAACCGCAGCTGTTTGTTCAATCCAACAACCTATATATTTTCGGTATCTATGTACCATATGCTGATGATATGCTAGGGAAATAATAACACATAATTCTTAGAAGAATTTCCTAATGACAGATTTTAAAAATGTTTGACTGAAATTTCGATTTGGTTATGATTATGTTATATGAATTATAAATAATTTCTAGGTTTAAAAGGAACGGAAATGCTGGTGTGGCAGTACATAGACATTCTAAAACTGATAGTACACTGTCCTCTTAAAACATGAGTGGACGAGTACTCTTCAGTGATAGCAACATGAATTACACCCTGATAGCTATTTGCGGATGCAAATCGTACGATGGTTCACAATTACAATAATAACCACTGATAAAAACATATTGTGTACTTACTCAGCCTGTGTCGAGATACGGGAGAAAGTGGATATATTTCATATTTGACAGATTGATATTGAGCCAACTGAAAAGCAAACACCACGTGAGACACAAAACTCGTATAAAACAACAATTAACACTTTAGAACTGGACATTATTTATATTTACCGCTCGATATTGCTTTCTAAACATGTAACAAAAACAACTCCATACTTTGGATGCAAGGAGCATGAACGCGCGAAGGCCCATTTGCAATTGTTTCAGCATTTGAAATATTTACGAAACGATTACCAGTATACAGAGACCGTAAGAGTTAAACGACAGCGGATAAAACGAGATCATTGACGGCGTAATTCAAAACAAATTCAATAAAACCAAGCGCCGAAAACGTCTAACCCGCCATGACATAATCGACCCAAATCTCACACCATAGACAAAATATTTGACTTTTTCATAGAAATATTGTCTTACTTTTTATTAATTTCGAATAACAAGGGAAGTAAAATATTCATCCAAAACATTAAGCTTATACTACGACCATATCAATACTACGTATATTTAATCGTACCCTTCCTTCATTTGGGTTACTTATATAAAATCATTTTCTTTATCAAAAATCATATGCATATTATTTATAAAATACTTATCAATTAATAGATAGAGGGTTTTATGCAATTATGCATTATGTAGGAAAAACGTTAGTTCCAAAAACGCATACATTTTATAGTGTTGCTCTGGGGCTGAAAAGGCGTTAAAATATATGTTGGTGAACTTAGCACAGCATTTGCCAGCAGAGTACTAAAAAATGAGAGTTCTATTCGCATGCACATGAGTTCTATAGTACCTGATAGTTTTCAGGAATAGTTCTGGCGATTTCACGGAGATAAAGCAGAATGAAATAATGCTCTGCTAACTTCACACAGCAGAGCATTTTCTACAAAATTGAAAAAAAAGCTATTGATTAGTGTAATTAGCTAATACCTGGAGTTCCTAATAGTTTTCAGTGATAGTTCTCGCGAAATAAACTTAAAAAATAATTTATTGATAAAATAAATTGACAAAAATTTAACCAAACAAAATCTGCAAAAAGGTTATTTAAAAGTGGAAACACGTCGAATTTGCAAAGCCTAGTAATAAAATGATACATTTGTACAATAACTGACCCAGGAACTCACACTAAAGTGCCAACACAGCATAATAGAATAGTACAAATCGGAAAGATTTTCGACAAAACTTTTTTTAATATTATTTTCACGTACCCAGGGGGAAGGAACTCAGCGGTTTTACATAGGCTAGTAATATGGCTACAATTTAAAAATATAACCAATCCCAGAACTCACACTAAAGTGCCAGCAAAGCATACTAGAATAACAAAAATCGGATGGAGTTTCGAAAAATATTTTTTTTAATTATTTCCACGTAACCAAATAGCGGGAATTCATCGGTTTTATATAGACTAGTAACATAGCTACAATTTAAAAATATAATCAATCCCAGAACTCTCAAAAAAGTGCCAGCAGAGCATACTAGAGTAACAAAAATCGGATGGAGTTTCGACAAATATTTTTTTTCAATCATGTCCACGTAACCAGATGGCGAAAACTCATCGGTTTTATGTAGACTAGTAACATAGCTACAATTTAAAAATATAACTAATCCCAGAACTCACACTAAAGTGCAAGCAGAGCATACTAGAATAGCAAAAATCGGATGGATTTTCGACAAATATTTTTTTTTCAATCATGTCTACGTAACCAGATGGCGGGAACTCATTGGTTTTATGTAGACTAGTAACATAGCTACAATTTAAAAATATAACTAATCCCAGAACTCACACTAAAGTGCCAGCAGAGCATACTAGAATAGCAAAAATCGGATGGATTTTCGACAAATATTTTATTTAAATTATTTACACGTAACCAGATGACGGGAACTCATCGGTTTTATATAGATGAGTAACATAGCTACAATTCAAAAATATAACCAATCCCAGAACTCACACTAAAGTGCCAGCAGAGCATACTAGAATAGGAATAATCGGATGGATTTTCGACAAATATATTTTTACAATCATGTCCACGTAACCAGATGACGGGAACTCATCGGTTTCATATAAACTAGTAACATATCTACAATTTAAAAATATAACCAATCCCAGAACTCACACTAAAGTGCCAGCAGAGCATACTAGAATAACAAAAATCGGATGGATTTTCGACAAATATTTTATTTAAATTATTTACATGTAACCAGATGACGGGAACTCATCGGTTTTATGTAGACTAGTAACAAAGCTACAATTTAAAAATATAACTAATCCCAGAACTCACACTAAAGTGCCAGCAGAGCATACTAGAATAGCAAAAATCGGATGGAATTTCGACAAATATTTTTTTTTCAATCATGTCAACGTAACCAGATGGCAAGAACTAATCGGTTTTATGTAGACTAGTAACAAAGCTACAATTTAAAAATATAACTAATCCCAGAACTCACACTAAAGTGCCAGCAGAGCATACTAGAATAGCAAAAATCGGATGGATTTTCGACAAATATTTTATTTAAAATATTTACACGTAACCAGATGACGGGAACTCATCGGTTTTATGTAGACTAGTAACAAAGCTAAAATTTAAAAATATAACCAATCCCAGAACTCACACTAAAGTGCCAGCAGAGCATACTAGAATAACAAAAATCGGATGGATTTTCGACAAATATTTTATTTAAATTATTTACACGTAACCAGATGACGGGAACTCATCGGTTTTATGTAAACTAGTAACAAAGCTACAATTTAAAAATATAACCAATCCCAGAACTCACACTAAAGTGCCAGCAGAGCATACTAGAATAGCAAAAATCGGATGGAATTTCGACAAATATTTTTTTTTCAATCATGTCAACGTAACCAGATGGCAAGAACTCATCGGTTTTATGTAGACTAGTAACAAAGCTACAATTTAAAAATATAACTAATCCCAGAACTCACACTAAAGTGCCAGCAGAGCATACTAGAATAGGAAAAATCGGATGGATTTTCGACAAATATATTTTTACAATCATGTCCACGTAACCAGATGGCGGGAACTCATCGGTTTCATATAAACTAGTAACATATCTACAATTTAAAAATATAACCAATCCCAGAACTCACACTAAAGTGCCAGCAGAGCATACTAGAATAACAAAAATCGGATGGATTTTCGACAAATATTTTATTTAAATTATTTACACGTAACCAGATGACGGGAACTCATCGGTTTTATGTAGACTAGTAACAAAGCTACAATTTAAAAATATAACCAATCCCAGAACTCACACTAAAGTGCCAGCAGAGCATACTAGAATAGCAAAAATTGGATGGAATTTCGACAAATATTTTTTTTTCAATCATGTCAACGTAACCAGATGGCAAGAACTCATCGGTTTTATGTAGACTAGTAACAAAGCTACAATTTAAAAATATAACTAATCCCAGAACTCACACTAAAGTGCCAGCAGAGCATACTAGAATAGCAAAAATCGGATGGAATTTCGACAAATATTTTTTTTTCAATCATGTCAACGTAACCAGATGGCAAGAACTCATCGGTTTTATGTAGACTAGTAACAAAGCTACAATTTAAAAATATAACCAATCCCAGAACTCACACTAAAGTGCCAGCAGAGCATACTAGAATAGGAAAAATCGGATGGATTTTCGACAAATATATTTTTTCAATCATGTCCACGTAACCAGATGGCGGGAACTCATCGGTTTCATATAAACTAGTAACATATCTACAATTTAAAAATATAACCATTCCCAGAACTCACACTAAAGTGCCAGCAGAGCATACTAGAATAACAAAAATCGGATGGATTTTCGACAAATATTTTATTTAAATTATTTACACGTAACCAGATGACGGGAACTCATCGGTTTTATGTAGACTAGTAACAAAGCTACAATTTAAAAATATAACCAATCCCAGAACTCACACTAAAGTGCCAGCAGAGCATACTAGAATAGCAAAAATCGGATGGAATTTCGACAAATATTTTTTTTTCAATCATGTCAACGTAACCAGATGGCAAGAACTCGTCGGTTTTATGTAGACTAGTAACAAAGCTACAATTTAAAAATATAACCAATCCCAGAACTCTCAAAAAAGTGCCAGCAGAGCATACTAGAGTAACAAAAATCGGATGAATTTTTGACAAATATTTTTTTCCAATCATGTCCACGTAACCAGATGACGAGAACTCATCGGTTTTATGTAGACTAGTAACAAAGCTACAATTTAAAAATATAACCAATCCCAGAACTCACACTAAAGTGCCAGCAGAGCATACTAGAATAGCAAAAATCGGATGGATTTTCGACAAATATTTTATTTAAATTATTTACACGTAACCAGATGACGGGAACTCATCGGTTTTATGTAGACTAGTAACAAAGCTACAATTTAAAAATATAACCAATCCCAGAACTCACACTAAAGTGCTAGCAGAGCATACTAGAATAGCAAAAATCGGATGGAGTTTCGACAAATATTTTATTTAAATTATTTACACGTAACCAGATGACAGGAACTCATCGGCTTTATGTAGACTAGTAACAAAGCTACAATTTAAAAATATAACCAATCCCAGAACTCACACTAAAGTGCCAGCAGAGCATACTAGAATAGCAAAAATTGGATGGAATTTCGACAAATATTTTTTTTTCAATCATGTCAACGTAACCAGATGGCAAGAACTCATCGGTTTTATGTAGACTAGTAACAAAGCTACAATTTAAAAAAAATTAACCAATCCCAGAACTCACACTAAAGTGCCAGCAGAGCATACTAGAATAGCAAAAATCGGATGGAATTTCGACAAATATTTTTTTTTCAATCATGTCAACGTAACCAGATGGCAAGAACTCATCGGTTTTATGTAGACTAGTAACAAAGCTACAATTTAAAAATATAACTAATCCCAGAACTTACACTAAAGTGCCAGCAGAGCATACTAGAATAGGAAAAATCGGATGGATTTTCGACAAATATTTTATTTAAATTATTTACACGTAACCAGATGACGGGAACTCATCGGTTTTATGTAGACTAGTAACAAAGCTACAATTTAAAAATATAACCAATCCCAGAACTCACACTAAAGTGCCAGCAGAGCATACTAGAATAGCAAAAATCATATGGAATTTCGACAAATATTTTTTTTTCAATCATGTCCACGTAACCAGATGACGGGAACTCATCGGCTTTATGTAGACTAGTAACATAGCTACAATTTAAAAGTATAACTAATCCCAGAACTCACACTAAAGTGCCAGCAGAGCATACTAGAATAGCAAAAATCGGATGGATTTTCGACAAATATTTTATTTAAAATATTTACACGTAACCAGATGACGGGAACTCATCGGTTTTATGTAGACTAGTAACAAAGCTAAAATTTAAAAATATAACCAATCCCAGAACTCACACTAAAGTGCCAGCAGAGCATACTAGAATAGCAAAAATCGGATGGATTTTCAACAAATATTTTATTTAAATTATTTACACGTAACCAGATGACGGGAACTCATCGGTTTTATGTAGACTAGTAACAAAGCTACAATTTAAAAATATAACCAATCCCAGAACTCACACTAAAGTGCCAGCAGAGCATACTAGAATATAAAAAATCTGATGGATTTTCGACAAATATTTTATTTAAATTATTTACACGTAACCAGATGACGGGAACTCATCGGTTTTATGTAGACTAGTAACAAAGCTACAATTTATAAATATAACTAATCCCAGAACTCACACTAAAGTGCCAGCAAAGCATACTAGAATAACAAAAATCGGATGGAGTTTCGACAAATATTTTTTTTTATTATTTCCACGTAACCAGATAGCGGGAACTCATCGGTTTTATATAGACTAGCAACATAGCTACAATTTAAAAATATAACCAATCCCAGAACTCTCAAAAAAGTGCCAGCAGAGCATACTAGAGTAACAAAAATCGGATGAATTTTCGACAAATATTCTTTTTCAATCATGTCCACGTAACCAGATGGCGAGAACTCATCGGTTTTATGTAGACTAGTAACAAAGCTACAATTTAAAAATATAACCAATCCCAGAACTCACACTAAAGTGCCAGCAGAGCATACTAGAATAGCAAAAATCGGATAGAATTTCGACAAATATTTTTTTTTCAATCATGTCAACGTAACCAGATGGCAAGAACTCATCGGTTTTATGTAGACTAGTAACAAAGCTACAATTTAAAAATATAACCAATCCCAGAACTCACACTAAAGTGCCAGCAGAGCATACTAGAATAGCAAAAATCGGATGGATTTTCGACAAATATTTTTTTAAAATTATTTACACGTAACCAGATGACGGGAACTCATCGGTTTTATATAGAGTAGTGATATAACTACAATTTATAAACATAACCAATCCCAGAACTCACACTAAAGTGCCAGCACAGCATACTAGAATGGCAAAAATCGGATGGAGTTTCAACAAATATTTTATTTAAATTATTTCCACGTAACCAGATGACGGGCACTCATCGGTTTTGTATACATTAGTAACATAGCTACAATTAAAAAATATAACATATCACAGAACTCACACTAAAGTGCCGGCGGAGCATATTAGAATAGCAAAAATCGGATGAATTTTCAACAAATAATTGTAGCCAGTAGCCAACAATAATTGTATCTGGTTACGTGGACATGATTGAAAAAAAAAAATTTGTCGAAAATCCATCCGATTTTTGTTATTCTATTATGCTCTGCTGGCACTTTAGTGTGGGTTCTGGGATCGGTTATATTTTTAAATTGTAGTTATATTACTAGTCTATATAAAACCGATGAGTTCCCGCTATCTGGTTACGAGGACATGATTGTAAAAATATGTTTGTCGAAAATCCATCCGATTTTTGTTATTCTAGTAGCTATGTTTTTAGTCTACATAAAGTCGATGAGTTCCCGTCATATGGTTACGTGTAAATATTTTAAATAAAATATTTGTCGAAAATCCATCCGATTTTTGCTATTATAGTATGCTCTGCTGGCACTTTAGTGTGAGTTCTGGGATTAGTTATATTTTTAAATTGTAGCTATGTTACTAGTCTACATAAAACCGATGAGTTCTTGCCATCTGGTTACGTTGACATGATTGAAAAAAAAATATTTGTCGAAATTCCATCCGATTTTTGCTATTCTGGTATGCTCTGCTGGCACTTTAGTGTGAGTTCTGGGATTGGTTATATTTTTAAATTGTAGCTTTGTTTTTAGTCTACATAAAACCGATGAGTTCCCGTCATCTGGTTACGTGTAAATAATTTAAATAAAATATTTGTCGAAAATCCATCCGATTTTTGTTATTCTAGTATGCTCTTCTGGCACTTTAGTGTGAGTTCTGGGATTGGTTATATTTTTGAATTGTAGATTTGTTACTAGTTTATATGAAACCGATGAGTTCCCGCCATCTGGTTACGTGGACATCATTGTAAAAATATATTTGTCGAAAATCCATCCGATTTTTCCTATTCTAGTATGCTCTGCTGGCACTTTAGTGTGAGTTCTGGGATTGGTTGTATTTTTAAATTGTAGCTATTTTTCTCGTCTACTTAAAACCGATGAGTTCTCGCCATCTGGTTTCGAGGACATGATTGAAAAAAAATATTTGTCGAAACTCCATCCGATTTTTGCTATTCTAGTATGCTCTGCTAGCACTTTAGTGTGAGTTCTGGGATTGGTTATATTTTTAAATTGTAGCTTTGTTGCTAGTCTATATAAAACCGATGAGTTCCCGCTATCTGGTTACGTGGAAATAATAAAAAAAATATTTGTCGAAACTCCATCCGATTTTTGTTATTCTAGTATGCTTTGCTGGCACTTTAGTGTGAGTTCTGGGATTGGTTATATTTATAAATTGTAGCTTTGTTACTAGTCTACATAAAACCGATGAGTTCCCTTCATCTGGTTACGTGTAAATAATTTAAATAAAATATTTGTCGAAAATCCATCTGATTTTTGCTATTCTAGTATGCTCTGCTGGCACTTTAGTGTGAGTTCTGGGATTAGCTGTATTTTTAAATTGTAGCTATGTTTTTAGTCTACATAAAGTCGATGAGTTCCCGTCATCTGGTTACGTGTAAATATTTTAAATAAAATATTTGTCGAAAATCCATCCGATTTTTGCTATTCTAGTATGCTCTGCTGGCACTTTAGTGTGAGTTCTTGGATTAGTTATATTTTTAAATTGTAGCTATGTTACTATTCTACATAAAGCCGATGAGTTTTTGTCATCTGGTTACGTGTAAATAATTTAAATAAAATATTTGTCGAAAATCCATCCGATTTTTCCTATTCTAGTATGCTCTGCTGGCACTTTAGTGTGGGTTCTGGGATTAGTTATATTTTTAAATTGTAGCTATGTTATTAGTCTACATAAAGCCGATGAGTTCCCGTCATCTGGTTACGTGTAAATAATTTAAATAAAATATTTGTCGAAAATCCATCCGATTTTTGTTATTCTAGCATGCTCTGCTGGCACTTTAGTGTGAGTTCTGGGATTGGTTATATTTTTGAATTGTAGCTATGTTACTCATCTATATAAAACCGATGAGTTCCCGCCATCTGGTTACGTAGGCATGATTGAAAAAAAAATATTTGTCGAAATTCCATATGATTTTTGCTATTCTAGTATGCTCTGCTGGCACTTTAGTGTGAGTTCTGGGATTGGTTATATTTTTAAATTGTAGCTTTGTTACTAGTCTACATAAAACCGATGAGTTCTCGCCATCTGGTTACGTGGACATGATTGGAAAAAAATATTTGTCAAAAATTCATCCGATTTTTGTTACTCTAGTATGCTCTGCTGGCACTTTTTTGAGAGTTCTGGGATTGGTTATATTTTTAAATTGTAGCTTTGTTACTAGTCTACATAAAACCGATGAGTTCTCGCCATCTGGTTACGTGGACATGATTGAAAAAAAAATATTTGTCGAAATTCCATCCGATTTTTGCTATTCTAGTATGCTCTGCTGGCACTTTAGTGTGAGTTCTGGGATTGGTTATATTTTTAAATTGTAGCTTTGTTACTAGTCTACATAAAACCGATGAGTTCCCGTCATCTGGTTACGTGTAAATAATTTAAATAAAATATTTGTCGAAAATCCATCCGATTTTTGTTATTCTAGTATGCTCTGCTGGCACTTTAGTGTGAGTTCTGGGATTGGTTATATTTTTAAATTGTAGCTTTGTTTTTAGTCTACATAAAACCGATGAGTTCTTGCCATCTGGTTACGTGGATATGATAGAAAAAAAAATATTTGTCGAAATTCCATCCGATTTTTGCTATTCTAGTATGCTCTGCTGGCACTTTGGTGTGAGTTCTGGGATTGGTTATATTTTTAAATTGTAGCTTTGTTACTAGTCTACATAAAGCCGATGAGTTCCCGTCATCTGGTTACGTGTAAATAATTTTAAAAAAATATTTGTCGAAAATTCATCTGATTTTTGCTATTCTAGTATGCTCTGCTGGCACATTAGTGTGAGTTCTGGAATTGGTTATATTTTTAAATTGTAGCTTTGTTACTAGTCTACATAAAACCGATGAGTTCTTGCCATCTGGTTACGTGTAAATAATTTAAATAAAATATTTGTCGAAAATCCATTCTATTTTTCCTATTCTAGTATGCTCTGCTGGCACTTTAGTGTGAGTTCTGGGATTAGTTATATTTTTAAATTGTAGCTTTGTTACTAGTCTACATAAAACCGATGAGTTCTTGCCATCTGGTTACGTTGACATGATTGAAAAAAAAATATTTGTCGAAATTCCATCCGATTTTTGCTATTCTAGTATGCTCTGCTGGCACTTTAGTGTGAGTTCTGGGATTGGTTAATTTTTTTTAAATTGTAGCTTTGTTACTAGTCTACATAAAACCGATGAGTTCTTGCCATCATGTTACGTGGACATGATTGAAAAAAAAATATTTGTCGAAATTCCATCCGATTTTTGCTATTCTAGTATGCTCTGCTGGCACTTTAGTGTGAGTTCTGGGATTAGTTATATTTTTAAATTGTAGCTATGTTACTAGTCTACATAAAGCCGATGAGTTCCCGTCATCTGGTTACGTGTAAATAATTTAAATAAAATATTTGTCGAAAATCCATCCGATTTTTCCTATTCTAGTATGCTCTGCTGGCACTTTAGTGTGAGTTCTGGGATTAGTTATATTTTTAAATTGTAGCTATGTTACTAGTCTACATAAAACCGATGAGTTTCCGCCATCTGGTTACGTGGACATGATTGAAAAAAAAATATTTGTCGATAATCCATCCGATTTTTTCTATTCTAGTATGCTCTGCTGGCACTTTAGTGTGAGTTCTGGGATTGGTTATATTTTTAAATTGTAGCTTTGTTACTAGTCTACATAAAACCGATGAGTTCTTGCCATCTGGTTACGTGGACATGATTGAAAAAAATATATTTGTCGAAATTCCATCCGATTTTTGCTATTCTAGTATGCTCTGCTGGCACTTTAGTGTGGGTTCTGGGATTAGTTATATTTTTAAATTGTAGCTATGTTATTAGTCTACATAAAACCGATGAGTTCCCGCCATCTGATGACGTAGACATTATTGAAAAAAAAAAATTTGTCGAAAATCCATCCGATTTTTGCTATTCTAGTATGCTCTGCTGGCACTTTAGTGTGAGTTCTGGGATTGGTTATATTTTTAAATTGTAGCCATATTACTAGCCTATGTAAAACCGCTGAGTTCCTTCCCCCTGGGTACGTGAAAATAATATTAGAAAAAGTTTAGTCGAAAATCTTTCCGATTTGTACTATTCTATTATGCTGTGCTGGCACTTTAGTGTGAGTTCCTGGGTCAGTTATTGTACAAATGTATCATTTTATTACTAGGCTTTGCAAATTCGACGAGTTTCCACTTTTAAATAACCTTTTTGCAGATTTTGTTTGGTTAAATTTTTGTCAATTTATTTTATCAATAAATTATTTTTTAAGTTTATTTCGCGAGAACTATCACTGAAAACTATTAGGAACTACAGGTATTAGCTAATTACACTAATCAATAGCTTTTTTTTCAATTTTGTAGAAAATGCTCTGCTGTGTGAAGTTAGCAGAGCATTATTTCATTCTGCTTTATCTCCGTGAAATCGCCAGAACTATTCCTGAAAACTATCAGGAACTATAGAACTCATGTGCATGCGAATAGAACTCTCATTTTTTAGTGCTCTGCTGGCAAATGCTGTGCTAGTTTCACGGACACTTAAAATATTAATTTGAGCGTATTTACGTTTTGTAGTTAAAAATTGTTTGTTGTTAATATTGCTTAATAAATGCGTTTCTTTTAAATATTTGACTATTCATCAAGGTTTATGTAAACTAATAATTTATTACATAAAGTACGAAATCGTTTATTTTGTATCGAGTATATTATCTATCGTCTTAACATTGGCTTTATTTGATGATTATAGCGACCGCAGTCTTTAATAACTTCTTTTTGTCTATTAAATTCAGACGTCCATATGATGCAGTCGTAGTGGTCGTTGAGTGGAACAGCCCTTAAATGTCACTTTTGCTACTTTAGCAGCTTTTGCTACCTATTGACGTTTCATTTTGGGGGCGGGTATCGACCTATCGCCTTAAGTATTTTATGTGAAAAGATGAGAGTATTTCAACATTACCGTTGATAATATTCCGCTAATCTTTAGTTGAAAGGTCCAATGTTTGTTCGCTGGGAGTAAAAGGTGAGTGATCAATTTAGTAGCCCTTGGGTATCGGTTATGTTTTATTGGTCATATCCTGCTTTATTGATTCGTAATCGACTTATCCATTTCGAGGGTCCATTAGAGATATTATCCTGGCTGTCTAACGCGTTGGTCGATGTAGGTGATTCAAGATGATCGGGGGGTTGTTCGTGTACAACCACAAGGGGGAGGTGCTGATCTCGAGGGTGTACCGGGATGACATCGGGCGGAACGCGGTGGACGCATTCCGGGTGAACGTGATCCACGCGCGGCAGCAGGTCCGATCGCCGGTCACTAACATCGCTCGGACATCGTTCTTCCATATCAAGGTGACTTTGATTTCTTAATTTTTTTTATATATAATATGGAAGGAGCAAACGAGCAGTTCGAGTAATAGTAAGTGGCTACAGTCGCCCACGGACATCTGTGATCAATCCCACATAAGATAAGGTTCCTACTTCAGATTGGTTAGAAATGCATTGCTACCCCTGAGGGCTAAGTTGGAACTTCTCAGGTAAATATGTTTCCCTTACCATACCCTTCAAAGCGGAATACAATAGCAATTGACACTGATGTTATTAGGCAGACATAGGTGTAGCAGTGATGTCTCAGTAGTTGAACCACAAATGATTCTACCATCTTCAATCTTGATCTTATTAAATGATCTTATTGGATTGCGAAAAACTAATGTAGATTTGTCTTGTATTATCTAGGTCTGTATACCTCATGTAGGTTACACCATCAGTGCGACTATGGTACCACGGTCTCACTAACATCTCAAAGTGTAATAAGGACTGCTGTTCTGGTTTGAGGGGTGTGGTAGATCATAATCCTAAGTTGATGTTGATGGGAAATTCCTACTTCAATTTTATAAGAACCTTTTGTTTTTCTCTTCAACAAAATAACTGGGTTGTATTAAATTTTTTATCATTTAAACATTTTTAACCTCTGAAAATCATATCAAAGACTTACTTTTAGTCAATGCTTTTGTTGAGGATATTATAATACATTTATAATGCAAAGGTTAACAATACATATTACATGTTACAGCGTGCAAACATATGGTTGGCGGCCGTCACCAAGCAAAATGTGAATGCAGCTATGGTGTTTGAGTTCCTGCTGAAGATCATTGATGTGATGCAGTCATACTTCGGCAAGATTTCTGAGGAGAACATCAAGAACAACTTTGTTCTTATCTATGAGCTTCTTGATGGTGAGATTACTAAGTAATTTTTAAGCTTTGAGATAGTTATAATGATATTAATTGAGGTTTTCTACACTCATAGACAAACACTAGGTTTTGTTCCACCCAAATCCAGAATTGTTAGCCAAATTCATTATTTAATTTCTGGCTAAGGGATGAAACCCAGAATCCACTGCTTTTGAGGCCAAGTTCTCCGCTGTCAATTAACTTAAAGTCAATTAACTTAAAGCCAACTCAATAATTGACAGCAAACAAAAAAATTGTCACTACTACAGTAAAATTATACTAGTACCCATTTACAATTATACTTTATGTATTTTGAAGACATAGTTAATTGTATTAGGTGTTACTTTGCAAAAATTTGAACATATATCACTTAAGGAAAACTACAGGTTTGGGTTTAAATCAGTCTTAAATCATGATGTAATGTTTTTTCTCTACTTTTTTCCTCAAAACTGTCAGAAGTGTATTACTGGCATTTATTTTTGAAAACGGCAAAATGTTGCAAGAGGTTTGAGATGAAAAATCGTGAACAAAAAAAGATTCTCCCTGCCTTCCTATTTACATATAATTTGTAGAAACCTATCATCAGATGATGAAAATATAAATAAAGTCCAATTTTTCAGAGATCCTTGACTTCGGATACCCACAAAACTCTGATACTGGAGTACTGAAGACCTTCATCACCCAGCAGGGTATCAAGTCTGCTTCGAAGGAGGAACAGGCACAGATTACATCACAGGTATTTTAATTATGTTACAGAATGGTTAAAATTTAACATCTATAAACATAAACATCTATATGTAAACCCCAATACTGACATATTGACTGATTGATAATTTTAGGTGTATAGGTAGTGCAATTTTGCACAGGAATTTCTTATGTAACACAAATGTGTATTAAGGCATGATTTTTTGAAAATCAGGGTATGAAAGCTTGCATTAATATAATTCATATGAAAAAATATAAATATTTTTTGTAATTTCACTGTACATGACAGTCTTGCAAAATCTGAATAATCTCTCATGTAAAAATAAATCATTTCACAGGAATTGTTGGAGTTATTCACATAGAATATATCATACGTACAAAATTTTTTGTCTAATTAAAAAAATATTTGCATAAGTTTAAGAACCAGGGGTATGAAAAGTTAATGACATGACAAATAGGTTCAATGTATTGTTGGCATTTGTGAAGTTTGCCGCAGTTTATCAAATAACTATTATTTATGACTGTAACCTAAATTGGGTTTGCCGTCTAGATCATAAATATTGTCATGATAACCTTTGGCCTGGGTGACTAATATATGCTCAAGAATTATAATCATAAAGAGTATATGTCACATATCCCAGTAACAATATTTTGAGTTAATAGGAAGTGAAGAATGCCTTTGCTAATTTTATTATTTTAATTATGATTAAATTTTGCTAGCTTTTGTTTTTTTATAATATTTTAAGTTCCCTTATTAGCTAATATTGAAAACTGTATTTTTTAATAACATAGGTAGTTAAATTTGTGTTTGTTTTATAGCAGCTTTTCAATTTATCAATCTTCTTTTTAATTCATCAAGCAGCTTATCAATTAGGTTTTGGCCAGAATACTGTGGCCAGACATGATATGCAAGTAAATGTTAGTTATATTGCAATAACTAGCTGACCCGGCAAACTTTGTACCGCCTCGGAATCTATTTATGAAATATATTTCATATTTACTCACCTTTTAAACCATCCCTAGACATCCACAAATGTTTCTAAACTAAAATTAGCCAAATCGGTCCAGCCATTCTCGAGTTTTAGCGAGACTAACAAACAGCAATTGATTTTTATATATATAAATATTTTTGTTGCTTTAGGTGACTGGTCAAATCGGATGGCGTCGGGAAGGTATCAAGTATAGACGCAATGAACTGTTCTTAGATGTGCTGGAGTATGTCAACCTGCTCATGTCACCACAAGGTGAGATTTATTATGTTAGCCCATAGATGAAGTACACACACACAGTAGACTGTTTGTGCAGTTTGCATTCAATCAAATACTATTATTAAATAGTTTTTTACAAAATTTGCCTTATCCTCAATTTTCATTTTTAGGTCAAGTCCTGTCAGCTCATGTGGCTGGTAAGGTGGTCATGAAGTCTTATTTATCTGGCATGCCGGAGTGCAAGTTTGGCATCAATGACAAGATTGTTATGGAGGCCAAGGGGAAGGGCAATGGTGAGTGGTTTGTTCTTAATCTGTCATAGGGAGTTCACTGATGGGTATTGGCTACAGGGATTTTAACAGCTTAGCTAAATTTGGTTTGGTATTTGCCATAATATACAATTTTTTGAAAGAATGGGGCAACTTATTTATATCTTTTTGGTCTATTTGAGTGCAAAGGTAAATTTGAGAAAATATTTGAATTTAAATGTTTTTAACAATTAAATGTCAACCTAAGTGTTAATATCTAAATTCCAATTTAAGTAACATAATGTACTCATACTCATGTAATATACTCATTCATGAATTCAATCCTTTGATGCAATTTTGGATACTATATCCTTACTTTCCCATATCTTCACTACTATGGTTAAATTTGCATATATTATGCTAATGTGTTTGTATGCAGGTGGTATATCCGGCAACGCGGACAGCGACCCGGCGCGCGCGGGCAAGCCGGTGGTGGTGATCGACGACTGCCAGTTCCACCAGTGCGTCAAGCTCAGCAAGTTCGAGACCGAGCACTCCATCTCATTCATACCGCCTGACGGGGAGTTCGAGCTTATGAGGTCAGTTCTAGTGGACAAATGAGATTGATCTGAAAGGTTAGGCAGTATCAGGTTCACATACTCTTTGTATATGTGTGAGATTTAAAGTGTGAGGCCATTCGGAATGTGACCTTTGTAGTGGTTGGAGTATGAGATCATTAGTATATGAGAGTATAAGGGTTGATGAAAGTTAAATGCGTCTTCTCTACTAGTGTAAGGTGTAAGCATAAGGTCAGTTAGAATGGTTGTTTAATGAGATTAGTGTGACTGCATTCTTTTAGTAAAAGGATAATGTCTTAAAATGCACTTTGTATTTGACTATTAAATTTCTAAGTAGGTCTGTGAGATCAATTAAATATAGATTTAACATCTCAACACTAGGAATAAAGTTTGTATAGTGTTGATGCACTTAAGACATCTGTAGTATACTTCAATCACGATTGCATTCATATTTTGGTTTAATTCCAAATGCTCTTGGGTGGTTATATATGCAAAAAGAGTCACTCAAGAAATTTATACCCCACTTCAATCTCGGTTACAATCCTATTTTGGTTTAATTTCAAATTCCGTTGGGCAATTTCATTACATACACCTTATAAAAGATATTTTTGTTCGATTCAGATACCGCACTACCAAAGACATCTCGCTACCGTTCCGCGTGATCCCGCTGGTGCGCGAGGTGGGCCGCACCAAGATGGAGGTGAAGGTGGTGCTGAAGTCCAACTTCAAGCCGTCGCTGCTCGGCCAGAAGATCGAGGTGAAGATCCCCACGCCGCTCAACACTAGCGGCGTGCAGCTCATCTGTCTGAAGGGCAAGGCGAAGTATAAGGCCTCGGAGAATGCTATTGTTTGGAAGTGAGTGGATTTTTGTTGCTTTGAATTTGACTCAAGTTGAAAAGAAAAGGAAATAAATATGAACTTAAACTATTCAAATTTTCCAATTATTATTTGTAGAACAGTATAATTCTCATGCAAGTAGCAAAAAATCTAAAATTATTACTATCTTTGAAAGACTGTACCTCTATGTACATTAAAAATATTAATAGGGAGTGTTCGCTTCTTTTTACCCCAAATGTCTCTGGTTATTACATAATAAATGCGAACATTATTGTGAGAGTGTGCTGGAATGAAGCTACATACATATGGAAATCAAAATCAAGTTCAATGATTTGCATAGCTCAGCTTATACCAGTCTAACACATAGAAGTTTACAGGTATGAGTGAGGTTCGGGCAGGCCTATAAATTATGAATTTAGATCCTGTTGTTTCTCTGAGTCAAACAATAAAGATTCTGGTGTTTGGACGTATGATTAACAATCGTTTTTTATCTATTTCTAGGATCAAGCGCATGGCTGGCATGAAGGAGACACAACTTTCAGCTGAGATTGAGCTGCTGGAAACTGATACCAAGAAGAAATGGACCCGCCCGCCCATCTCCATGGGCTTCGAGGTACCCTTCGCGCCCTCCGGCTTCAAGGTAATTTAGTGATTTTAAATCTTTTAGGTTTTCAACTGCGGCAAACCTCACGTTTATTTTCCTTTTATAACATATAATAGCAATTCAGGTCTGCTAATTGCTGTTTTGAAGTGACAGCACATGTGACACAGAAATATGTGGAGTTCTAAAATAGAATTCAGGGGTATCTGTGGCCGATCACAAGTAGGGCTCCAAATCTAATTGGAGTTGATTATAGGTGTTTGTGGACAGCAGTGCTCAGTTACCATCAAATTTGCACTTTCAATTTATAAAATAGAGGATTCGAGTGTGTTTTAAAATAACCCAATATAACAAGGTCACAAGGTAACAATTCACATATTTCAAAACAGATACTTCTACACATCACTTCTACTGGCAAATAATATAGCACACATGCGCTAAGCAAAGTACCAAGGATATCCTTACTTTAGTATCCACATTATTCATATATTGTTCCAGGTCCGCTACCTGAAGGTGTTCGAGCCGAAGCTGAACTACTCCGACCACGACGTGATCAAATGGGTGCGCTACATCGGCCGCTCCGGCCTCTACGAGACCAGATGTTAAACGATCACTGCTCACTGTAAGTAACAAACACTGAGGTATATAATTTGACAGGAGGTAGAATTTATTGGTTCCACTTAGGAGGCATCGATGACACATGGCATATATTTATTTGAGAAAACATCTATCCAATGAAAACGTTAGTGTAACTGCATTTTTTCTAGTTTCAAACTTAAAGCCGTAAAATTCTGTTGACATCCCGAAACTTATGAAGATATTATAGATTTGAACTCAGAACACGGTGTCACTGTACCTTAAAGGTGGTAGAAACCTCTCTGGTCCAACTCTGGCGGCATCACCGCCATATCTATTTCTGCTTCATAATAGCACTTGCTAAGTTCCCTGTATTCTGGTTTGGTCAGATGCATCTTTGGTTGACCTCAGGTAGGAATCTACTTGGATCTGGGGTTGATTACATATGTTCATGGGCGGTTGTAGCCACTTGCCATCAGATGGATTGCACGCTCGTTTGCATATAGATGTAAAAAGCAAAAATTAATGAAAATCGTAAAAAGGAGGGAAGACAACACGCCACCTTGTGGTACTCCGGCAATTGCATTGGACCAATTAGAAAAATTTACATCAATGTGAATACGCTGCCGGCGCCCAAATAAGCCTACGAAATCAATCAATTGTCGTCGGAGATATGTAGAGAGAACGCAACACCCCCAGGATTACGTCAAAATCAACAGTGTTGATTAAAAAAAACAAACTGTGGACATTAGGAAATACTTGCACTTATGTATTTTAAATATATCTGAAGGAGTTTTAATTTGCTTCTTTTATTTCCAGGATTCTGCAAGCGGTTTGGATACAGTTGAACTATAGGTAAATGGCGTGTTACATAATACATTGTGTATATATTAATTTTGTCAACAACACGAAGCAATTTCCTAAGATGCGAGATTCCTTTTATTTTTGTCGTTGATATATTTTTTTATTTATGTTTGTAAATCATGCGGGGCAGTTAAATAAAATATTTTGTTAAATATATAGTAAAAATACATGATTGTACCACATTATTGTTAAAAGAGGAACTTATGCAACTATAGAACATTAGGCATTCCTGCTTAGTGACGGCTTTGATAACACTAGAGAAACGGGTTGAAAAATTTATTTGAGAAGTGTGAGGGAGTTATTATGAGCTTGCGTAAATAATATAAAATCTACATTATGAATTTGGAATAGCTTATATTTTAGTAATGGGCTAGTTGCAAGTCGAACTCGCACTTGGAGGGTTTTGTACCGTACAAATAAGTTCCGTACAATTTCATTTTTTTATTTTAGTATTTGTTGTTATAGTTGCCATAGTAATACACTGTGAAAAATTAAGTGTCTACTCGTTCAAAAGATAGAGCCCTGAGACAGACAAACAGACAGACAATCTTTACCCTTAGTGTACTGAACCCTAAAAAAGGAAGAAATGATCCTATCCGTTTTTCAAGTGTTATCATCGGGACACATGTACTTGTTATAAAGACACCAACAGTGGTCAGTCACCACCAAGCTGAACTTTCACCACTCTTTACGGGAAAGTCGGTAACATACCACACGAATCTCAATGCAACATTTATGTTTGAAAATTTTATTAGTTCAAATTAGCTATTGCACAAAAATTAGTTAAAAAACCTATTTAAAACGATCTTATTATATTGAAAGGAGTTTGTGAATGAATTGGCATTAGAATGTTTATTATAGAGAAATTTATCTGACTCTTATATTCTGTAATAGTATTATATCTATAATATTTCTCTAACTCTCTAAAATTACAATGTTTCACATTACTAAGAAATACATAGATTTTGAAAGATTTTTTTACAATTTGTAACTTCTTACAATTTAACAAAATGTAGAGAAATGCGAAAGGACGCTACACTTTTATAATCAATCCTTTGAAAGTTACAATATACTCCAATTATTGTTTTTAGAAGCCCTATTTACTATGAATTGATGACTAAAAATATTCGATAAATTTCTTTACCAATAGCTAAATTCTATTGAGATTTTTTCTATAAATCACCAATCAACATTGTTTTAAACTTGAATATTGATATTTTAGACGTGTAGTTATATTTTATGTTTAGTTAGTCTCCTGTCCACTATAGAGCCCCTTTAAATGTTAGTTTTATGTATTTTTATTTTTTTATTAATATCATTCCTTTAGAAAAGTAATCTTATGGGCTTGTGTTTTTAAAATTAAATTCGGTTATGGTATTAAAAGGCTTGTTTAATATTTAAAAGGAGAGGAAATATAGCTAAATCTATTAAAATACCATTATATCCTTAGGTACCATACCTTATCTTAATGTACTTTAAGGTATACTAGCCGAATGTACTTTATACCCTAAGGTACAATGCACATTAGCGTACAGTAAATACCACATGATTCTATGCATCTTAAGGTACAAATATAAGAAAGGATCTTATTTCTATGCTTCATAAAAACCTAATACTTTATAAAATATATATTTGTAATAAAAACACAAGCTCACTAACATAATTGTCGTTAAAATGTAGATAAACGTAATATATGTTATGTATTATTAATAATAGTATATCACTTACATACTTCGAAGATTATTACTATAATAATATTAAATTATTAGCAGTGTAATGCGATGTGGGGTTATTATGTGACAGCATTAAATTACTGATTATATTACAGTAGTATAACTTGTTATAAATTGATTAACGTATAAGAAAGATAAGGTTTATGTACCAAAAAATTGCTAAACAACCACCTGATAGAATACCTCCCAACATTCGGGCTACAAATACATATTAAATAAAGTAAGGGTAAGTCCATAGTTTAATTCACACGGGCCACAATATCGTCCAAATCAAGTGTGGACGATACTGACCACATCGCAGGCAACTACTGTGAAATCGCGCGTGAGGCCGCCATTCTATTGCAAATACACTTTCTTATAGTTACCATAATGCAGCTACAAGAAGCTAATGAGACACTATTTACCCACACCTTGCCTACTTTTTATCGCTGTATGGTGAGGTTATGTACGCGTAAATAAGTACTTATAGTAGGCTATAGTCTGCCAATAATAATTCTCCATACTATGCTGTCACACAATAATACCAATAGGATTAGTGGTTCAAAACATTTGATCTTGATTCGTTTGTGCAAAACGGATGTATGAAATTCAAGATAGGTATATCGTGCATGCTGTTATAGAAATGCTTATATTGTATTATGTTACGAAACTGTAATGTACAATAAATGTTTAAAAATATGACGTGTTTTATTTATATCACCTTTTACTCTTCTGTTAAGTCCCTTGGGGGACAAATGTTCAAGAATCTTTCGTTACTAGTCATCTACGTAATTTCCTGTCGGCTAGTTTAAGTAAATATTCAAATTAACAAAGACTTCGTTAAATTAAGTTACTCGTACATTTAATGCTAGGTAGTTACTACACAACATTTCAATTTACGCACAAAAAGTATCACACTCCCTGTAATTTTTTAATAAAATCTAGCCTAAATAATCCAATTGGATTCACGCTCGCGTGTCGCTCACGACTCATGAGATATATGACTTAGATGTGTTGATATAAGATACATCTCGGTCCGATACAATACTAAGATTTGTAAATATAGGTAATAAGCATTATCACACATATCAAACCAAAACATAAAATATAATGCCATGTTTTAAAGCAGAAGGTTGCTCCTCTGCCAGCAAACCAAAGAGTTTTACCACCTACAAAATGTTACGTGATTCAAAATCTAACCAGAATATTTTTAATGCAATTCCAACACAAAATTCTAAAGTCACAAGACTAAAGATTTAACAAGAGCACACGCCCACACCAGTATCAAGTACGTCTAAATCCCAAGATGTACAAAAACAACCCTTCACGACCACCCTAAATAATTAATTAATCCGCTCCGGCGCTCCGGTTTCTGAACTGAGGCCCACGAGAGCGGAAACTCTTAATTGTACTTTGTAAACAAGCATAAATTTTCTTGAGAAGCTGTGAAGTAATTGTTATGTTAAGCGTGCGCTGGGAACTATATGGTATTGTATTAGGACGTTGAAAGCGAATTTAGGGCGTAATATCTATGAGCGATAAAGACTATAGTAATCTTCGTAAAAAGTTTGAGGATTTAAGCTATTTGTATTTAGGTAATTTGAAAATTAATTTTAATTTGATTTTGTTATTTTATGAAATCAAACTAAAAACTGATCTTTACTGCTGCATCGTTCTATTGATTTATATTCAGGATTCATTTACGAGTACCTAAACGATGGCTCAAATATAAGTTTTTGTGCCTCGTGAAGACTACGTCACATACAAGGAAGTATTTGCCGTGACGTAGCCGCTCATAGGCGCCCAGGGTGGGATTTAAATTCTGTTCGCCCCAAAACTTACGGGGTGGATCAAAGTTAAGCATAACATAGCGTAAGTTCAAGTTTTAGTTTTGTGTAAACGCTTTACTTAACGTTCTCGTGCTCATATGTCTATGATGGTGTCCTCTTTACATCCGTATTCCAGAGGTCTTTCAAAATTCTTAGGATAATGATCGGCGACTGCTAATTTGCGCTTCGGCTTGCGTCCTTCGGGAGACACGTTAAGCCGTTGATTCAGATTGTTACAATTAGATAGGTATAATCCGCGTAAAACTGCTAATCCGCTCTGAATATAGAATTGTGTCGCCATAGCAAATTGTATGACTACACCTGCTCGCAACAGCTTCAGAGCGGACTAGAAGTTTGGACGCGAACTATAATACATTAAAGTTTGTCGGAAACCTTGTACTCATGTAAGTATTCTATACAGATTTTCCATTTATCCTGCCCTTCATACAATAAACTCCAGCTCCAGGAGGGCTCCAGGTTTTGCCCACTTTTAGGGCGAAATCTACGGCTTTCCGGTACTGGTTGGCCGTGTCTAGCAGTACCAGACCAGTACCTTACCATGAGTTTTTACTTTTTGACAAATGTGACTGTTTTGGTATTTGTTTACGTATTTGCCCATACAATTCCAAATCAGCGCATCTAGTAAATTGTATCAGAACTATAGTGTCAGTAACGTAACATTAAATGTCTTTAATTGACAAAAGGTCGCTTTATGTTTTGTTTCTCTTTTTTGCGAACATGTGAGGTAGACAAAAAGACTTGAGCACTTATTGTTACGTTTACTCAGCCTATTAAAGCAAATGGAACAGAATAATGCATTGAGTAAACGTAACGTAAAATTGTGGGATGTTTTGAAAGCTCATGGTAAGGGTACTGTACAAGAACGTAAAAACGTTGCAATTAAATACGTCGATTCTTTAACTACTGATAGATATATCTCACTATTTATTATTAAGTACTGATTATAATTATTATACCAAACATATAACTTCAAACATTTAGCTAAACATCATTAAAGCATCGTTGTATAAATAATTTTCATCTTGTAGTATTCGTAGCGTAATTATATCGTCGGAGAGACACCCCTTTGTACCTAAAACAATTAGTAAATCAATTCGACTCCAATTATAAAGGACTTGTGAACAGACGGACCTTTTGAGACGTTAACTATGATGACAGTTACCAAGTTGCGGGATGGAATGATAAATTGGATTATTTTGGTGTTTGTCAAACAACTTATTGAAGGCTGCTGTGGTGAAATTTTAAATTAACATTTTACCAACGTTGTCTAGATAGGAAATAATTAGTGATAAAATTACGTTAAGTAACTTTAAAATGGCGTTTATTTGTTTATTTAAAATTATCCTACCTTCTCTTCGATTTTTTATAATAGCAAACACAGTATAAATGCAAACCGGATGACGGTAAATGGACATTGTTTTTTATAGATATTAGTAATTAACCCTTCGTAGGATGTTCGTAGGATTGGAGTTTTACCTGAAGGTGGAATGCCTGTTATTACAATTTCCTTATATCCTTCTAACCAGAAAACAGCTGGTGTTCCGGATGTGCTAGTGTATATGAACCACTAATAGCTCTATTATTACTAAAACATTATAGCATTGCTACTACTATACTGTATACTATACTTATCATATTCCGTTCCACTCCATTTGCGCACCATTTATATACATAAACAGGCCCACAAACCGAACACAACTTCTAATACCATTTAAATTTTTTCCGAGTACCTAAATAAATTGAATAAAGTTTCGCGAGCTATTTCAATTTGGAGCAATGAGAAAAATAATACTGGCGTAGCGCGGCTCAGTTCGGAAAACAAATCCAATGCGCTGATCCCGCGGAACGAGCTAAGATGAATATGGATAAAAAACTTTGCGATGTATTTTTGTGGATAAAAAATGGCTAGCCAGCATCCGTCGGTGGTGGCTTGGGCCCGTATTTTAATAGACAAATTGCTTGTTATTTATAATCCAATTTTGTCCCATTGCTGGGCATGGGTTTGCTCTCAGTGGGAAGGGTTTAATCCACCACACCGAGTAAGTGCGGGTTGGTAGATTTCACACATTCTTGTATAGTAATAGTAATTTCTAATACAGTAAGGCACATTTATTTTTCTGTCTGCTATATTTCTCAGGAGTAGGAACACATATGTGACCGAACTGACCGATTTCTGGTAGGTACTAACAGAAAATTGGTAACGTGAGTAGGAGTGACCATTTAACATCAGAAATGTTGGTCATTTAATATTTAATCTGTCTAATAAAATAAATAATATGGATTTTGTATTAGGATTATGGATCACAATTATTGACTAAATACGGTACACTTTGTTGGTACTTTTGGTACTCATTAATGCTGCCCACTGCTTATGCCTACTACTAATAAAAGTGGTTTACCTGTTCGTTTTCGGACAGCTTTTTATCGTCAGCGCCAACTATATGGTTACTTACTTACTTGTAATAGAACAATTACAAGTAAGTAAAACTATTTCTTGATCCAATTTACCACTTTTATTATTCCCGCGCAAAATACAACTCCAACGTCAAGAGCGTTATTTTTCTTTTTTTCTGCCAATTCATATAATCGTACCAACCAGTGACTACATAAATGGGCACTTATTATTATGAAAATAACACTTGAAAATAATACAAAATAATTAATTAAAATAATAGTAATAAAATAATTTGAACATATTTCTAACACTTGCGACTGTTGTCATAACCACAACTATATTATCGTATACGTTACATGGAAGTATGAATTAAATGACGCCCTATCTTGCTCACTTGCTACCTCACACACGACGTGTACGTATCAAATGTTACAAAGTTGCATATATTATACTTAGCATTCCCAACAGTACCTAACAGACGAGGTCCGTAGTAAAAAGCTAGCCATCTGTGATGAGCTCTGATGAAATAAGCCGTAAAGTAAGTCTAGACGAGATGAATTACTATAAAATATGAAGGGAGTACGGTCAGCAAAGCAAGTTTTTGTGTTTACGATGAGAATTTAGAATAAAATTACGTTGTTTTCATGGTTATACATCTAAAATAGCGGCCTTGAAGTGGACGTAAAAATAATTTTAAGCTGCAAAATTAATTCTACAGTGTAACTCTGTGGCGAAAGGTGTTAGAGAGTGAAATAACCAAGGATTAGACTATTGCCAATATTCATAAGCATTGATTGAATATATTACTACGATTTTTTTCATAATCATATTTTTATACGAATTAACAACTGAACGAAACAAAGGCAGTATAAACAAACTTTTAATAGTCGTGTTTATCGGAATAAAAAGTTTTTTGTACGGTCATTTTATATTAATTAAGATCAACTATCTTTTAGTAGAATTAGCAAAGAAACATTTTGCCCACCAGTTATTGACCAATAAACGATTAACAACCGATATTACAGAACGGATTGCTATTTAGATCTTATATTAGATTAAAGGTGTGTTGCCATACTGAATAGTAGCCTACTCTTATTTGTATGTATGTGTATGTGAATTATATCTGTAATATCTGTTTGTCACGCATGCCTAAACCATGCGTTACATATGCACCGTAAGCATGGTCCAAACTTAGTCTTCAGTTGTATAAAAATAGAATTCATAGGTATTTCAAACGGAACAGAATTTTCGTTTGCCATTTAAAAAATAGTACAAGCAGTCTTGGCAGCGTAAATTTACAAAATTCACTTGGTACAGTTAATTGTGACAGCAAACTTTGTGTAGCGGTGCGAATTAAGCGTTCGCAAGCATTTGCCACTTCGAGCCGCGAAACTTCTAAACGCCGCTGTTTAAAGTGACAAATACAAGCCTCTCATGAACTATATAAGCCGAGTAATCTTCTCAGTACTTTTAATACTTCAAGTGTAAGTTTGCAATGCCTTCCTTGTCATGGATGAATTACTCGTAAGTATTCATAGAACAGTTACCGAGAGCAAGAAATCAAAAGGCATTACGATGTCAAAGGTACCATCATCACACCTATTTGTCACGAATATCTACGATGTATGTGTGCATGTGTTATTAAGGATGTTGTTAGGTAAGATTTAGTTCGAACATATGTATTATTTATAATTAGTTTTTACATCTTTAGTTTACATTTGATGTGCCTTACTATTGACTTACTTTTTAGTTTACAATAAAAGTACTCGTATATGTCTATTTACTTTATTTGTTCATTTAGAATTTAATAATAGTTACAGAAATAACGAAATGCCGTAAGTAGTATATCTTGTAAAAAGTAGAAAATACTTTAAAATTCTCTTTAGTTATTTAGGGGTTGGGATTATGAACAAAGAGCGTAGACAGGTAATATATACGTGCAGTATACTTGTAATCCTGTAATCTACTCTAGGTATTAAGCAACTAGGTTTACCAAATCTCGTGAATCGATTACTCTAAGCTCGAGTACGCTACGCTACGGTCTACGAGCTCTAGCTACGCTTCTACGACCTCGAGCCACGGCTCTACGAGCTGGAGCTACAAACAAGAGGCTACGAGCATCGTGCTACGGGCAACGCGTAAACAAGAGGCTACAGCACCGACCTTCAATGGAAGCTACGCTACGCAATGCAAATACTACGAATATTCTATTCATTCCTTTCCTAAAACTATACGTGAGTTTTGGAGCGATTCCATCGAAAATAAAAATACTAAATTGGCATGTAAAATCTGTACGAACTGCAAAACTTTTATCGGTAGATTTTACATACGTTTGAAATGTAAATAAAAATTCTTTTAAAATGCTGTTATTAGTGATTTAAAGTAATTTATTTCAATAAGAACGTTAAGAGACACTTTCTAATATGCATTCAGAACTTTAAAACGAAAAGTTAAATCTACACAAATAAGTATTTTTTAATTAAACATTTAAAATATGCCATGGTACCCATTGGATTCATTTTTATCACCTATTCACTGAAAATAAATTGTGAGAAATACACATCTAGTTCTAAAATAGGTATATATATTTTTATACATCACGGGTCATAAAATCCAACGGAACCCTACCTAAAAAATGCAATTCGTCATTCCATCATGTTGCAATCTCCAAAATAATGGGTTCGTTTTTAATCTGTCGGCCGTCTTGCGCCCAGTGTTGGGCCGCTGCCAACAGATATCGATACAACTGTTACATCGAATGGAATCAATTAGCGATTTAGTTAACATGACTAGGCCCGCTCTCTTTTGGCCATTGTTGGAAGTCGTAGGCATAGTTCATTTGCATGGTTTGATGTATAGCACAATATTAGATTGTCCTTCTAGTCTATTTGTATTTGGGGAGACTTATTATGTTTCATTATGAAAGATGACGTCAATATATAAATAGAATTGTTTCTTGTAACTATGCGGATGTTCTGTGTAATATGTGTATTATATAAATATTTTCTTCCCAGAAATATAAATTATGTCATGAATATTTTTGTAGTAATATTGAGAGCAATATGTTAAAAAATATTGGACGTAGTATAAAATATTATAAATGTAAATTCATACTTTTTAAGTCATTTTTCTGGGCTTCAGTAATCCTTTAAACAGATAGTGTCAGTACTTGAGGCTTTGTTAAAATGCGGCTATGAAATACCTGTAATTAAATTAGCATGATTGTTTACATAGTTACGTTAAAATAGTTATACAAGTATTAAAAAAATGTTAAAAGGAGATTATAATTTAACAAATTGATATTGAGGCTTTTATACAAAAAAATGCCAATACATTGAATAAATGTTATTGTTGTAATTAACCTAATTTATATCTTGTTTTCACAATAAATAAAATAACTAGATTTTATCTTGGTACCAAACACTCACCGTTAATTTTCTTAAATTATCGACAATAAGTCACAAACACGTCACATCCCTAAGCATCTAAGCCGTTGATCGACCACCTGCAAGTGGCTTTTCGGCTCACTTCGACTTATTTACATTGGTCCGTCCGTGCGTTTGCGCCCACTTTATTAGAGCCTTTCGTATGCGCTCTACGTAGCCAATTCACTTTAAAATGTTTGCTAAAGAAAACTTAGGAAGAATTTTTAGAACCAATTAATACGGTTAAGGAACTTTATTCAGGTATTAAGTAGTTATAGACTAGTGGATTGAGATTCAGTGTTTTAGCGTTGGGGCTGGCGTTCGAATCCTAGACATTTGGTGATATTTTGACGTCATATGTTCATAGTACAAATAAATGATGACTTGATTTAGTAGAGAAGGAAACCATCAAAAGATGGCATCAATTTTGTTCCGTGGATGTCCTAATATGCACTTGGCTATCATTTTTACTGTTTTAGTATGGCAGCGCTAGTCCTAATTCTGACTTATACCAGTAAACACAATTGTCTTTTGAGTTTAATGTGTAAGAAATACGTTTATGAGAGGTATTTCAACTTCAGGTTACATGCATCTATCCTAATACTTAAAGTACTTTACTGCCATTTTACTTTAAGCTCACCAATCGATTAAACTGCCTCGTCCCAAACATGGTTAAAGAAAACTATTTCGCAAACTAATTTCAGAACGTTTTCCGGCTCGGGCGAGTCCGCCGGACCGCCGGACGAAAATTCCATTCTGAAAACAAATGCCGATCGTGGAACAATACAAAAGTCGAACAAGCACTGTTAGGTACTTGTCTTACTGGTTATAAGCGAGCTACAAAATATAAATAATCAAATTATTATTGTTTTATTACTAGGCACGGTTAAGACCGGAAACAGTCGTTTTGTACTATATATCTTATAGAACTACAAAACATATTTTTGTCCTATTGCATTCATACAATCACTATTATGACTCCTTAGGGGAAACGTATCAAAAAATTGTTTCTAATTGCACAGTTTTGTTATATAGGAACATCTCACCATTTTTTTATGCTTCTGGTATTAAGTCTACCACATTTAAAAATCAGAATGTTGTAAGTATTAGTTTTTTTAGAGATGTCAGTTTTTGGATTTAAAATAGTTTATCGTAGTCTCCGTCGGACAGGTCAGCAACAGTATCCACTTTTCGAATAAAACTTTCTTTGAGGTATTCTCACAAATGTTCCGGCTAGAGCGACGAAGTTCCGTGGGATTTCCATTTTACGAAGGGATTATGGTTAGCTTTGAGTCAACTGTCGGAACATGATGACGTTTAGATCCAAGTTGGCGCTAAAACACTAACCGATTACACCGAATTCTAGATGTTGAGTAAATCATACTTTACTCTTATGAACTTTTGACAAAATACATTTATTTGCTATAACGCAAAGCTAAGATGGTCTGTGGATATTGTTAAAATTGAAGTATAAATCGGTGGTTTTAAACCACTATTAAAATTATAATAATAAAAAAATCGTTTTAAAGCCATTTCTGTTGCTTGTTCTTAATTTTACTTGTTTTGGTATTAGTAACTTTAATTGGTTAGCAATCATACGCTAAAAACTGTCTCTATTAATAAGTTCAGGCTACTAAATATAATCTATCAATTAAACATTTAAAAAGACAGGAAACGCATTTACTTTTCTGATAAACTTGCTTAGAGTGTCCTCCCTATTGAAACAACGACAAAGTTCTACTCGATTTCCATTTCAACAGTCGCTAGCCAATCGCCAGTTGCGATGTTCTCTAACTCTTGGAGTTATGACTATGTCACTGTTATCGCAGTTGAACGAACTAGTATAATAGTATTTATAATTATATTCAATGGAAGTTGTTTGTCGCTTTATAATACAAATGTAGCAAACGATCAAGCATTTAACCTGATTATAACTAGCTACGGAAGCCCATGGTTGCTACCCCTTTTTTGAAGGACTACGTTGGAACGCTTCGGAATACTCTCTGTTTGCATACCCTTTAAAGCGGAACAAGACAGCACCACTGATATTATGAGGCAGCAATAGGTGTGCCGGTGATGCTGCTGAAGTCGTACCACAAAGGCCTTCATCTCCGAACTCCGTGGCAGGTTATTACAAGCGGAAGAAATAGGATTCTAACTACTTAGTTTATTTTATTAAATTGTAATTTTACTCAAATCATGTGCTGTGCTGTTCAAACTTGTCTTTACTATTTATAATATTTTTTTGAAATAAAATAAAATAACATCAAAATTTATAAAATGGCGACTGTGTAGTAATGATTTTCTTTGTTAAACAAAGACTTGTATCCAAGAAAACTTTTCTTTTGATTTTCAATTTTTAAAAATTGATTGATACCGAACTCAACTGATCTATTTTGTAACAATCTGGTAAGATAGATGAGTTTAACTCAACGGTTGGCGAGTGAGTCGAAATTAGGTTAAGTAATAGTTAAGATGGTTGCCAATAAAGGGAGATTACTGGAGATTAGTTCCACCCGCCAGTCAATTGCTACACCTAAGTTTCTGGCTTAGTTTCCTGATTGGTTGCAACCCATTTACAAGAGCATATGGTTCTGAAATTACATGTAAATAGAAGGATTAGGACACCTCGTGGATATTATTTTCGTTGGTCAGTTTTCTCCAGGTCGGTCTTTTTTAGGAGAAACGACAGGGACACCGGCGCGGTGTCCCTGTAGTTCCGGGACTAGAATAGGGTTACGGTGTCCCCTGCATGTCGTAAGAGGCGACTATAAGGGGGCTTCCGGGGTTGCCGGCGGCAAGAGTGGAAGCTCAAACCTTCCAGAAAGCAACCCCGGGAGGGACGGCGGCATGTGCGGTCGCATGCCGTCGTAAGCACCAGTTGTGCGGGATGAGCGTAAAGTGCTCCCCCAGGGCAGAGCCCAACCGGGGCATTGCGCTCGGAGGACTCCGGTTGTGTTCCATTGGAGATCCTGGAGTTCTCCACCAAGCGCTGAGGACGGCCACCGGAGGGGTTTTAGTGCGGTAAAAATCCCACATAACCCGGCGTCGCTCCCACGTCGTCGGGTAACTTTTGAAAGTTTCCCCCTCAAAAACAAAAAAAAAGGAGAAAAAGTATTGGATTATTACTTTCTCACGTGGTAGATAGGTGGTTTGATAACAGATCAGTCAGCATTGTCAGCAGTCACCACTTTAGATAAGTGAATGCGTATTTGCTACTAATGTTTACTTGATTCTCTTACGTTACGTATTTCTCGGTCATAAAGTTGAACAAAGTTTAAATTCTTTGTAACAATAATTTGTGTTCTACATGAGACGTATTATTGATCTCACTGATCATAAGTTAACAATTACTTATGACCAACCGAAACAGAAATGAAAATTTATTTATGAAAATTTACATATTTTTCCATTAATTCCTGGAATTCGAAGCTTCGACCGAAACCTCTTTTTTGCCGAAATTTGACCGAAACCGAAACTTCGATCGGTCATTAAAAATTAACTACATAAAACTAGTTCGCATTAAAACGGTCTACACCGCACCTTTGCTATTGTTTTATATGTAAATCATAGAACCCCGTGTATCATGATGAATGAACCTAAATACATTTTAAACGATTCGCTTGCATGATATGTTGTCGTAAAGATTATGTTTGCGTAACATTTGCATACGGCAATAGAAATATTTGAAAAATACATAAATATGTGACGTCAGGCTGTGACAAAGCCCCAAATGAAGTGTGTAATATTAATATTAAGTTATTACGTTTTTATAATTATAATTACACACTTAATTAAAGCGTTTCAAATTAAACCTTAAGGATAGGTAACGTGTCAGTTGGAACGGCGACTTCAGGTAGGAGTTCAGTCTCACTTGGCGTTGATTTATTATAGACGCCGGTTGTAAGCACCCAAAAAAGGTGTGGGACGAGCATAAAGATATCCCGGGTAGCGCCAAGCGGGGGTACCGCGCTCAGAGGACTCAGGTTGCATTCCTATGAGATTCCGGAGTTCTCCACACAATGCTGGGGACGGCCACCGGGGGGGAGTTAGTAGGTAAAACTGATGTCGCTCCTACTGAATCGGACATTCTGACGGTTTTGCTCAATGACAAAGTAGTATCTCGGAGTGACCAAATAAGTAATGAGTTGTATGTTTTTGATTTCTCGATTTTTTATTTAAGATTTAAGTAGCAAACGAGCATACAGTCCACCTTATAATAAGTGGTCACTGCTGCCCATAGACATAGGTAACCAGACCCATATAGACCAGGTAGACGAAACTGGTCACAGATGCATGCTACTCCTGAGGACGATCGCCCTATATAAGTCAGCTGTCCTACGGCTTTAGTGTATGTTCTGTGTAGTTGAGGTTCAGGTTAACTTTTTGACACTCCACAGGTGCAGGTTAAGTGACACGGCGCCTCGCCGTCTGCCCGGAGCCTGTTTGTTTTCAACAGGAACTCATACCGGCCCACTGACCGAGTGTGGAATCGACCGGCGCATGCGTGTCGCCGCGCGGACCGACATCGAGACAAGCGACGAATCGAGTTGCGAGTTAATCGAATGAGTTAGGACGATTATATTGTCTTTTAAATACAGATAAAGATTAAATAAACGGTTATATTATGTTCTAAAATTAAAAATACATCGAAATATTACATTTGAATCTGTCAATTAAGATATCTTTCAAAGAAAGAAGGTATTCGCATTTTGGGTAGAAATTTGACAGTGACATACTGATTTAGCTGTCACGTGGTAGTAAACTACGTAATGGTAAGGTATTTTAATACTGGCGGTAGGTTATAGATTCAAAAATAGAATACATATAACAATATGTGACACTTTTCTTTTGATTTTTAAACGGTGAGGTTAGTTCACTATAATTATGAAGACATACAGTATCAGCCCGCAATTGTGGCACACTCTATTCTGATATTAAGTGATTTAGGATTGATAGCAAACATTTATGTTGTAATTTTAATAGATTATTAAACTTAATTGTAACCTTTAACTTTAACTGTTTTTTTCTCATGATGTGAAATCTCACGTGAAAATTTGTGATTTAATAACTTGACTTTAGGAGAAGATTACAATACCCCAAAAAATTTAACTACATATATTGAGCGAAATACTAGAACAGTTTTCATTCAACGGTATTCGATATTACTCGATACGTCTGGAGTCGTATTCGAATGAGTGGAAGGTTCGCGTTTTAATCGATGGGGAGGCTCTTAGGGGCTCGCGTCACTACATCTGGCAGTCACGTTCCGCGCCGCGCCCAGCTCGCGCGCCCGCCCCGCGACCGACCCTACGTATCACCGATAATCACTAATGCAATTTGTTTACAATTTCCTATCACGTGGTCTCATTGGGAATGGCTGCTAGCGGCTGAGCCGCTTCGCCCTCCGAGCTACCCACTAAACCAACCGGTACGTACCATTCCGATAATGTGCTCTCCACACGCCGCTTTATAAACCTCATGAGAGAAACCACGTCTAAGACAAAGGTTTTTCATTGTAACATCCTCTGGTTATCCGCCACGTGACGATAAAACGTATTTATTATCTGTTAAGTTGTATCTGTCCTTAATTAGACCTAGCTGAATACTCGCCATACTGATGGTGAATGTCTACAGTACGAGGATAACCAAATGACGTTATTAATTTGTTTAAATGTGATCCTATTGAGAAATGTGTATGTGTAGCGTCGAAACGCCATGTCAACTACATACATAAAGGGAGTTACTTTCAATCAATAATCTGCTCTTTATCAGAGAAAGACCGGACTATATCTGTGTCCGGTTAATCCTGGTGGAAAATGGAGATTAATATGTGTATGTAAACGTAGATTTGGCCTGTCCGTTTGTTCGGTTTGACGTTGACAATATCCATTCAATATGGAGTGATTGGTGAGCGATACGCAACAGTTTCGTTGTAGTATTGACGTATATTTCATATCTTTCTACTTTGTCACTTGAATGTATGAAAGTTAAGGTTTATTGGTTATTTAGGGCTATAAAGTACGTTTTTTTATATATAATACTGTCTAGCTGTCTTACAACCTAATTTTATAACCTAACTTATGTTTTTGAATTTATCAAAATTAAATACTTTCAATTCTGAACTTAATATTAATCCTTTTGATATGTATGTCACAGGTACGCTTAACATTTTTAATAATATTTTAAGTACATTCAATCTTTGTATTAAAATGAATACCAAACTATTTAGCTGTATTCTATTATAAAATGTCATTTTAAATGAATAAAATATTATTTAAAGGTACACAAAAAATAAGAAATAGAATACCATGTGTTTTACGGTCAAATTAAAAAATGCGCAAGTTGTTTTTTTTTTTATTTAACACGAAATAGTAATTTTCATGTAGGACTCACATCACGTACCAATAACATTTTCTTTTACAACCTAATAAAAAATGAAACTAAATATTTTTCTAAGTGAAAAACGTATAACGTGGCAAAAATAGGCTTACTTCCATAAGCCGAACATATCAGATCGGAATACGCCAAAACTAGCTGAAGGGCGAATAAATTTCAGTTGGCGGAGTTAATAACGGCATACAAATTGATTTTAAATAGGACTAAGCCGGAAAATTTAATTAAAAGCTAATCTAATCCTTATAAGTTTCGTTGCAAAAGAAAAATATCAGAAACTTTCCTTCTACTACTTCTTATTGTACTGTTTTAAAAGATATTATTAATTTCTTTTCACATAAAAACGCAGCAAAGCATTTGATTTCAAGTTTTTTGATGATACGCGTAGCGGTCATATAAATACATAAAGAATATCGTAGTCCAATTTTAAATTTTATAAAGTTTAAAATTCTGTATATGTTTATGGACTTAGCTTCCGTAAAATCTACAATAACGGATAAATGTCGAACAAAACGAGCTAAATCTGGTCAAAGATCATTAATATAGCATATGTAAATTCTTGAACATCTATAATCAACCTTAGGTGGGGTTGGAGTTGTTTCGAGGATGTCAAAGTCAAAGTCAAAATATTTATTTCAAAGTAGGATTACATGAACAACTTAACTCTCAATTACCCAACAAAGATATCTTCCTTACATAAATATATGTGATGGTAGTCCCTTCGGAGTCGAACTTAAAGTTTAACCCTTTGTGGTTGGACTCCAGAGGGTCCACCGCCACCAAAAGCAGTTTATAGCATGTTATTACATCAAACCATGAGCGTAAACAGCCTTTTATCACCAGATTGCATGATCTTTTCTCACACCACTATTATAAAAAGAAGAAAATCCTTTCCAGAAATAGGAATGACAAGAAAATCCTATACAAAAATAGGTATACCGTTTGTACCTTTGAGTGTACTATTCTAAGAATTTTATCCCGTCTTTATTCTTTGTAACTTGAATTCCTGCAAGGTAACGCCCATTTATAAAACATAGCTTCAAAGATAACACGCCGTCCATAACAAGATAAAACGGAGGCTACTCAGAATATCGGTCATCGGTCAACGCAATCAAATCCTATTATAATGTGACGCAAACCATACATTGTCTTATCAGATAGTGAGGCGGTAATTATTTGAGTACAATAACATCGACCCATTTAGAATTTTAATCGATATCGGAACAGGTGTTCGATTTTTGAGATAGGCGTAGCATTTTGTGTCAGGAAATGTATGCTTTTTTCCGTCGGCGGATGGTAATGTTTTGTCGAGCGTATCGTTTGTTTTTATTATAATATAGGAGTAGCAGACGAGAATGTAGTTCACCTGATGGTAAGTGGCTACTGCCGCCCATGGACATCTGTAATCAACCCCAGATAGGATTAGATATTTTTAAGCAGTCAGGTTCTTATTAAAAAAAAAATGACACTTCTGAGGGAATATAAGTTGTCTCATATGTAACTCAGTCGAAATAAATTTGTATAAAATACATGTGATAGATGATATTTTAATTGCAAGTAGGATACATAAAGGACAATTTTAATTTTAATTTGAGAACTATAGAATATAAGTTATATTGGAGATTGCAGATTTTTTACAGGGTAGAATTGGAAGACGTCTTGTAGTTACAGCGTTGCTGTATATAAATTATAAGAATTTTTAGGCACATTTCTTATTTACACACATTTTAACCAACTTTAACTCGATCTAAGTTTTAACTATTTCTAATTACAATTATGTTACAATATTAATCCATGAATGAAGTTGAAACACTTAAAAGGAGCTAAATTTATCCCTTTGTCGACAAAAGCATATCCTTTTGTTCGCAAGATATCTACTTCAAAGACAAGAACGCATTGTTCTCTAGTAGCATTCCGCGGCTCTGCTCTCGTTTGTGGGCTGTAGAACTCCGTGGTTCATCTGGTACTACTGCCACACTTATTTTTGACTCGAAAAGAGTACGTACAAGATGACAACTATTAAATTAACAATGACATAACACATGTATTCGATTTGGACTATCATGTAAACGGTTTTATCTAAAACGAATGAAACAAATATCATAAATTGAATCCGAGATGTAATTAGTTTTTTAGAAATTATTTATATAAAGTGGTATTATACGTCATATTGCAAAAATATGACGTATAATTTATTTTTAAAGTCATATCGTCACTGGAAAGTATTTATCAATGCTGGAAAGGCAAAAAAGGCTTATAGAGTGAATACGTATAATAATTGAAATTATTATGCCATCATAGACAGATATCTCAATTTTATATATCTATCTATCTTATTGTGATGCATATTGTAATAATCCGCGTCACCCATAGTGTCTCCTACACACCAACTAAAAATAAACATTACCCTGTATTGCACAGTGATCACCAAATCAATGCGCTGGTTCAGGATTCAATCTTCATTCAATTTAAACAAAATTAAATCAGTTCTATATATTTATGTTCAAAGAATTAAAAAAAATATATATGGAACAATTATGTTAACTTTCGTTAATGATGAAGCTTAAAAATCTACCTAAACCTTATATAATAAAGCTCTAGGGTATGCCATGTCATTCAGCTTTACCCAGAATACTTGGTATACACTTTTCGTCCTAGATTATGCGAATAATGATTGATAGTTCATATGCTAATGCGAGCGAAAGCAACTTTTTGTACAGTATTCTATGGCCACTAAGGATTTTGACCTTTAACTACCCGACATGTAAAAGTATATTGTATAGTATAATAGGTATGTAAAAATGTACGGTATATTTGACGATCCATGTGACGCTGTTTTTTTTAAAACATAGAAGTAGCTGACGAGCATGCAGTCCACCTGATGGTGGCTATTGCCATTGCTATTGGGTGGCTATTGCCGCCCATGGAAGTCGGTTATCAACCACAGATAGGATTCTTACCTGAGGTCGGCCACAGATGCACCGTTACCTCTGAGGAATAAGTTGGAACGCCTCGGATAACTATGTCTACCTTACAATCCTTCAAATCCTAAACTCGGCAGCGTTTAACACTACTGTTATGAAGGAGAAATAGGTGTGGCGGTGGTGCAGCCGGAGTCGTACCACTGTGCGTTCTACCACCTTAAGTTTATAAAATTTAAAGAAACATTGAAAGATAACGCATTCGACTGGTTTTTCTTTTAAGTGTTAGTATCACAGATAGTGACCATTTTTCACCGGGAACTAAGAAAATAGAGTTTTTAAACACTAACGAGCCTTCTTATGTAAGTAATTGCACTAACGACATAATAAGCACTCTACTTTTTCAGTCTGTACTGTTTAAAAATAATAGCTCTAGAATTATCTTAACTGCTTTTTAAGATTACCATTGAGGTTATTGTTATGGGATTTCTTTTTAAGATTTTTTTCTTAATTACACTATTTTTAGAAAGTGTTAGGAGTTTTCGTGGTTAGAATGGGGTGTAACCACTGTTATATCAATTTATACTTATAACATAAGGTTTAACAGCTGCTGTGCTCCGGTTTAGAGGATTTCGTAAGGGCTTCTAGACGGAGCGTAATACTTTAGTCGTCAGGGACAGTTGCACATTATTGTTCAGGAGGGTTGTTCAGTTCATTCAGGGTGATTTTAGATGTCTACTAAAAAGATAGTAATAGTTTACTGGTTGAAACCCAACCTCTCAGTCGAGAAGGCTGAAGTACAAACGCAGGCAAACTTTTGATTTATTGAAATTATATGTGTATTAGGAACTAATTATTTCTAGATATAACGGTGTCGTAAGGAGAAATACACACCTGGGGATTGTTTAAAGAAGTTCTCAAAGGTGCACACACTTCACAAAGTCTACCTATTCACACATGGCCAGCGTGGTCGACGATGGTCTAAGTCGCTCTCACTTTGAGAGAATGCTCGTGCTTAGCAGTGGGATAGTAATGGTTTGACGACGACGACAGATTGTGGTGTAGAGCTGAGCTTAGCTTAGCTCTACACCACAAGATATCTATGTGTCTATGTGAGGTGACTAGTTACAATAACCAGTTACAAGTCATAAACGGATTGACGATAACTGTAGTTGAGTTATTTATAAAATACTTTTCTCAATACATGAAAATATAATAAAGAAAACAATTTCGTAACGCCACCTACCGGAAAAGGCAGAACACCGCCAGGGCTAGCTGGTGCGCTAGACGGCTATATTTGTATTGTAGGCTTTAGGCTATAGGTGAGGCAGTACGTACAATAAACTACAGCTTGTGACCTTTATATTAATGAACATTAACAGCTTAGCAATTCAAGTGACAGGCATTTTTCGTTAGGGTTGTAATGTCAAAAAATATACATTTTACATGTTAAAATTAAAAAGAGTTTTACTGACATTATTTTAAAATAAAAACGTACAGTTAACAGCAGGTACGGTTTTCCTTTTTATATTAACTGTTAGAAGCCTTCAAAGGAAAGGTTTGAATTGAACCCGCCTCTGATTTTGTTTCTATGTACCCTTTATACATCTCCATGATAATAATGTTTATTTGTTACATATACAATAAATATTATATTTTGCGTCTAACCTTTGTGTGTATTTGGAATGAGAGATTATTGGCAATATTTTTCGTGTTAATGATAGTACTAAAGAGTGGCTACTAGAGTAGATTGGAAGTAATCACTGCATTTTTTCGATCTATTACTGTCTCAAGGGTCTTCGACTAAATGCGAATTGTTAGACTCTACATACACGAAAGGTTTCTACACAATGGTTTACTTCACTGTTGTAGCTAGTGATCACTAATTTTTAATCTAAATATATATAACTCAAAGGTGACTGACTGACATAGTGATCTATCAACGCACAGCCCAAACCACTGGACGGGTCGGGCTGAAATTTGGCATGCAGGTAGATGTTATGATGTAGGCATCCGCTAAGAAAGGATTTTGATCAATTCTACCCTCAAGAGGATAAAATAGGGGATGAAAATATTACTTCGTAACGCGAGCGAAGCCGCGGGCAAAAGCTCGTATGAACATAACTTGGAAAAAAATCGTACCTTGGACTTTGGATTAAGAGACGGAGATTCAACCACAAAGTTATAATTTGTACCGCATTTGTACGGCATCATTATCAACCCGGAAAGGTCAGCTTCATAATCTTCTTAAAGTTGTGAGAAATTCTTCTAATTCTAATAGGAAACCCGTGCCTTGTAGGAAAACTGTAATACGATCATATGTGTATGGGACACATTTTGGGCACGGGGTCTCTTCCCATAACATGGTAGGGGTAACATTATAAAAAAAAAGGTAGGGACTTTAGTATATTCGACTACGTTACTTAATATGGATAGTGATTGGTGGAATATGATACAGATTATTCGCAAAATTTATTTAGGTACTAGTGGTAAACCATTTAACTTCTGCTGGTTGCCAGTACAAACTTACGTCTGAACTGATTTGAATAGGAGTTTCGTGTAAAGATTTACTTGTTTATGTTAAGATTTATAATAAAAAAAGCCTAATATGTATTCGCCGAATAACTACACATATAATCTTGTATTTTCTATAAAATACATGTGTTACGAGTACATTTCAAAACTAAATTTCACTAACATCCTAATAATCCCCAATCTAAAACTAAACCGCCCATGAAAGTATGAATTGAAAGTTTTTCATATTCACTCCCATTTCGTAGCCCGTAGTACATGCTACGCCGTAGCCTCGTAGAATGTTCGTAGCTAAATATTTAAGGTCCTATTGAGGTTCGTCCGACTTCGTTGAGACGTAGCGCCTTGCATTGTTATACTTCAGAACGGGCCATTGTTAAAAATAACGTAACAAGCCAACATGTTTGTTTTCGTCGGTACCACGTTGTTTGAGATGCACTTACGACATTTTTATGTTTCTAACTATAATTACTATACAGACTGATATAAAAGTATTTTATGTAGCGCTTGACCATTTTCCATTTTCAAATGCGTGTTTCATGACTGTTATAGTTGTGTCCTAGACTGTCTTTGAAGGACAGACATATATGGTCACTTTAAATTGGAGACGTTTACTTACAACTACATTTTATTCAGGCGTGGTATATATGATACTCGTAGATGTGTGCAAAGGTGAATAAAGATGACTTTATTTGACCAGATGGTACTCTTAACATGGCCACGATAATATAGTGGTTAATTTTTATACAGTGGATAAAAGGGGAACACAGCAGCGCTTAACACTACTGTTATCAGGCAGAATTAGGTCGTGCACTCTTCCTCCTATATTTATTTATTAAATTACCAACGATTATTACATTTATATGAGCCATCTTAACTTAATAACTAGGAATTTAATTTACAATAAATGTGTAATGACTTATCAGTATCAAAGACTCCTTGTAAGCATACATCACAAATATGTGAAACATAATAATAATATATAGTGTACATGTATCTGAGTAAATATCTGGTATTACAAATGAATATATGTAACAAAATGTTATTGGTTGTCTTAATATTGAAACGCGTGATTGAGAATTAATTATGTATTAATTTGAATTGGTTACAGATGTATGTTGATCTAGCCTTAATGCAATTACATAATAAATAATTAACCGAAATTAGAATTAATTGCTACAAAGTTGACATAATTGTATAACAAATGAAGGTATAACTTGGTTCAATAAAGATTGTAATGTATTGGCCGAAACCCATTCTGTAAAATTTCAAGTGTCTATCTAATACGGTTCAAGAGATAGAGCTTTGTGGCAAATAAATAAGGTTTACTCTTATTCCTACTGAACCCTAAACCTAGAACTTGGTATATCTAAACGTTCTACAAGGTTTTTCATGGAGAAGATTCATGCAATTTTACTTTAACGGACCATTTACTCAGTCCAGTCCACGCGAAAGTCGCGGAACTAGTAAAACATAAAAGGCTTATTACAAAGCGACTGAGTTTGCGTGGAAACCACGCTGTTGCTTTCGACAGTCATAATAATTTTATGCGATCAATCGATTATACAAGTCTTCATAGTAAGCTCGGGCGACAGGCGTGCGTGGTGCCTTCACAGACCGAGACGTGACGTGGACACGATTACCTTTCTTTTTTTATTGTATAGTCCACTTATGTGGTAACTGCCGTTTGTGGACATTTGAGGTTGTTAGAACCAGAGTAGCCTAACTACATAAACATGATTTACAATATGGAGAAAAGTAAAAGTGTATAGTCCGCTCTGAAGTTGCGAGGAGGTGTAGTCATACAATTTACTATGGCGACTCGATTTATTTCTATATTCAGAGCAGACTAGCAGTTTTACGCGGACTATACAACATTGTTAACTACGAAAATACAGATAGCTCGAAAATCATTAAAATGCTGTTAGGCCACTCTGGTTCTAGCAGCCTCGTTTATATTCAACCCCAGATAGAATCAGCGTGCTAATAGTAATCTAGTATCCGTTACTACCCATTCTGTAACGTTTCATATAAGTGTCTCCTGACTTCTCCAAACTAAAACACAACAATGTTCTACAATGTTGTTGTTCTACCACCTTCGTAAGACAAAATCAATTTTACTATACAAATAAATTTGTAATCCTTTCCTGTTTTAATTATTAATGTAAATGTTCTTTGGGAAATTATTCTTACTTGCCAGCAGTAAGATCTCTTCTATGATATAAAGTCTGGTTCCTTACATATAATAGTATTCGTCTCATTCCAACACACGAACAAACATATGACTAGTTCGAAAATGTATTAATAAATTTAACTCTATCTCAAAATTATATTACAACTTTGTATTCACATGTGTGTAATTAGTTATTAGTTCAATTTAAATTTCAGTAACCATACAAAAATAAAATAAATAATCATCCAATATAAATTAGTCAATATTATTAACCTAGTATTCTAGATTGGTGCGTGTAGTACTAAATTAATTTCCTGTATTGAATTCCCGAATTAATTCCCAGTTATGTATCTAGGGATAGGCGTTTGTGTCCATAATAATTACTAAGAGCCTTTGCAAATACATGCAAATAATTAACACATGTTTAGATGAGATTTGTAAGTACATACATGTCTATGATGTATTTACTATGTTAAATTTACTGTTAAAATTATACTTGGTAGTTTAGTTAATAATAGTTTGGATAATAAGAATTTGGGACAGTAACAGCTTATTGAGTATTTTTTCAAAATAATATTACTTAACATCTGTTTTAGTCGTTAAACCAGGATAGATATTTTAGATATACGTGGAGTTCTGTTTTATTTTCGTGTCCTAGTTTCTGTAGGAATTTGAAGACTGTGAAGATTTTCGTTTAAGTTTAACTAAAAATTATGAGTTTTGTAACTATGTTTTTTTGCGTCGGAACAAACATTAAGTCATCGATCCTGAGTTTTGTCACTGGATTCTTATCTTAAACCTTGTTGGAAATCTTTTGGACCGTATAAAAACATTCAGCAGGAAGTCCAATACCTTATCGTACCTTCCTTTACCAGTCCAAATTGGAGTACTGTAGTATAATACCCTCGAAACCTACCCGAATCACAGGGGTAGACTCGTGTTCAACAGTGGGTGAATAGTTAAAGCCGGTATGTGGAAAAACAATAAGCCCTAATTTTTTAGGAAATCTCCCCGATTTTTGGGTTAGTTGCCAAATGCGATCACCCTTAATTTATTACAAGACCTTGGCATTCGAGGTCAGATTTCACTGCGAGGGGCCGATGTAACAAATGTTTTCAAGGCGGTTCGCTTCTCAGTTTGAGCAACATAACATGCATATCCGGTGACCATGGGTCTACAGTTCTACACTGACGACCAGAAAGAGTTGTTAGTATTTATATTATTATTAAGTTTATAGAGTTATAAAAAACAATGCGCTTTGCATTGTTTTTTATAACTTAACCTGAGTTACAATTACACAATTTGATTCGTTATTACTATATTGGTTTATGACTAAAGTGGCCAAAGAGTGTACATATATTACGTCGGATCGTAAGCCACTGCTGCCTGCAAACTCCGAAAACATTAGAGGCCTACCTTAGGTTCGGCTCAAGGTTCCGGGTTTAATACTCGGCTAGGTAAACATCTTAATGATGTTCCAAGTATAGGTATTGTGTTTATCTTGGTATACGACTATACTATCCACAACACTACATCTTAGTGAGCGATTAGTATATAAAATTATTTATTTAAAGCGTTATTTGTACATAAGAACGGATGGAAGCGCCAAGGGACGAAGTACTCCAACAACAGAGCCGCGAACTTGGTTTAGGTCGAAATTAGTTCCTAGACCCGGTTTAATATCCAACCGCTCCAAACTTAATCGAGGCAGCTTTAAGGTTAAAGAAAACTTTGAAGTTTTAGAAGAATCCTATTTTCTAAAACTTGGTTTTCTTTTTTGTACTGGAAAAGTTCATTTTCATTTCGCTAAGAAAATGAGACGTGTATTCATTTGTTTTTGTACTTTAATTATAAAATCATGTTACATTTGTCAATTTTTGAACACTCGAAATTGTCATGTTTAATTTTTTTTATTGACTGATTAGGTAATAATAACAATAATAGGAGTAAATCAATAAACCATTGTTAATATTCTTAACAGCCTCCAAGTTCCAATTTTTTTTTTTTTTTTTTTTATATGTAACCTAACGATAAGGCAGACGGGCTGCCTGATGGAAAGCAGTCACCGTCGCCTATGGACATTTGCAACACCAGAGGAGTCGCCAATGCATCGCCGGCTTTGAAGGAGAGCTCTTTTTACACCCCTCTTGAAGAGCCCCATGTCATAGTCCTGAGGGAATACCTCAGGAGGAAGTTCATTCCACATTTTGCACGTACGCGGCAAAAATGATCTATTAAACCGAACCGTGGAGGACCGCCACGGGTCCAGTTGATGTGGATGGAACTTCATCCTTCGGCGAGTGGTGCGATGAAGGAAAGGCGACGTAGGCACCAGATCAAACAGTTCCTCAGAACACTCACCATTGTAAAGTCGGTAGAACACGCAGAGGGAACCTATGTCCCTCCGAAGGCTTAAGGGTTCTAACCGATCAGAGATCGCTGGGTCATCGACGATTCGCACCGCGCGTTTCTGTACGGAGTCAAGTGGGTTAAGTTGGTATTGTGGTGCCCCTGCCCAGAGATGCGAGCAGTACTCCATGTGGGGCCTCACTTGCGCTTTATAAAGCAGCAGGAGTTGCCCCCCAGTGAAGTACTGCTTGGCTCTGTTTAGGACGCCCAGTTTCTTTGAAGCCAACTTGGCTTTAACTTCCAAATGACTCCGATACTGCACGTCGCACGAGATGTCGACTCCCAGGATCCCTACACTTGTACCAATGGTGAGCGGGGTACTTTGGAACTTAGTCGCTATGACGAATGGCGACGATGACGAAATTTTTTTAGCGGTAAACGCGCAGTCTTGTGTCTTCGAGGGGTTGAACTCAACAAGGTTAAGACGACCCCATTCCGAGACCCGCTCCAGAGAGTTCTCGATTTCAGACACAAGTCGGATTCTGCTTTCTTCCACGAATGTCCGAGAGGTGTTCGCACGGCCTGTGTACACAGCATCTCCCGTGCTATCATCTGCATAGCAATGAATGCCACCGATTTTTAGCAGCATATCATTGATATGCAGAATAAAAAGCGTGGGAGATAATACAGACCCTTGGGGCACGCCAGCGTTGATGAGCTTCGTGTCTGAGCAGCACCCGTCAATTACGACCTTAATATGCCGCTCAGACAGAAAGCTGGCTGTCCATGTGCACAACTTCTCGGGAAGACCATAAGATGGTAACTTCGCGAGAAGGGCCCTATGCCAGACCCGGTCAAAGGCCTTACGGCCAACGACGACGTCCAGGCTTACGGCCAACGCCTCCCCGTTGCTCTCAACAGCCTGCGCCCAACGGTGAGTGAGGTACGCAAGAAGATCACCAGCTGATCGGCCCTTGCGAAAACCATATTGGTGATCGCTGATCAGCCGGTGCTCTTCCAGGTACCTAAGGAGCTGCGTGTTTACAACACGCTCCATAGCTTTTGAGAGCAGGGAGGTTATCGCTATAGGCCTATAGTTGGCCGGGTCGCTGCGGTCACCCTTTTTGGGAATAGGGTGTACAAGGGCAACCTTCCACGAAGACGGTACTTGTCCTGTGGTGTAGGAAAGCGAGAATAGGCGCGTTAAGACGGGAGCCAACTCGGGAGCGCACGTCCTGAGCACCACTGCGGGGATTTCGTCTGGCCCGCTCGACTTCTTGATATCGAGGGACAATAGAGCTCGCCTGACAGCCTTCTGCGTAAAGCGAATATCCGGCATAGAGCTCTCACACCGCGGGATGGTAGGCCGTGTGGCCCCTGTGTCATCAAGAGTCAAGTTTGAGGCAAAGAGGGTACCAAGAAGATCGGCTTTCCCCTTTGCCGTGTGGGCCAGAGAATCATCTGGTTTCCGCAGGGGCGGTAGTGAAGACCGGCAGAAATTACCCTCGACAGCTTTGGCCAGCGACCAGAAGGCTCGACTCCCGGAGGGGTAACCAAGTAGCCGCTCGCCAATTCTGCCGATTACATTTCTATTTACTGTTTACAAATTTTAAAATAGAAAAACGACGTTTTCAATTCACTGTGCAACATTTTCACGCTGTATCCCGGCCATTCGGTTAAAATAGTTTTTATTATGGCCATAAACAGTGCACTTGACTAATATTTATTCGTGGCAATTTAGTTTCACATACCATTAAGTTTTGTTTAGCGCGAGGGTTATGATTTTAGGCTTCGCGTGTACAGTCAAATTGGAAAATTAAAAGCACGGCATCCACAGTGTACAGGCACTGTGCTAAACGATTGACAGAGCCGACCTGTTTTGCGAAAGTATTCTTTTGTTCTTTTCTTTTTGGTATCTGGTTGTTTTTTTTTTGTTAGTGTACTATGAGGCTTAATTTTTGATTTGATTGAAAGTGTTTTAATGATGTTTCGGATGTGTGGTAAATATTGGAAAAAAATCTTAAATTTTTACGTCACAAATTTCGCATTTTTTTTAATATTACTACGCCTTAGTACATTCCATTTTTATAAGAATGATATCTGTATTCATTTCCATATAAAACAAGAGGACTACCTGAAGCTGATCACAAATGTATTATTCTTCTGAGGACTACGTTGCCACTCCTAATGATGCTCCTAAGTTAGCTGGCACCCACAACTTTGCATGGAAACAAATGAACCGTTTCATGTTAGAAAAAGTGTGAGTAACCTCTCCGATCGGACCATCTTCGGTCTACCTACTTCTAAAAATTCAATCCTATTTAGGATTAACTTCCCATTCATAACTATCATTGGGCGGCAGTAACAATTTACCATTGAGTTGAATGTTTCAGTTCCATAGACCACACACAATTCCCTATTCAATCGTAAGAATATTCTTATAGAATTTGTTGGTAAATCTGTATTTAGCTATTCAGCAACAAGCGAGCGTGTCGCTTGTCAAGCAACTGGCCTCGCGCGTCACAGATGTAAGCTGCGATGAGCCAAGCTATTCACTGAGTGGCCAATTCTATTGCACAACTGTTTCTCTAAGAAATTGGGCTACATATGAATGTACGAACACATGCGGTTATTATTTGATATATAGGTTTCAATTTTAAACTTGAAGGTGGTAGAACCCTTTGTGGTTCGACTCCGGCCGCACCACCGCCACACCTATTTCTACCTAATAACAGCCGTGTTAGGCGCTGCTGTGTTCCGGTTTGAAGGGTCTGGTAAGGGAGACAGACTTTTCCGAGGCGTTCCAGCTTAGTCCTCAGGGGTAGCGGCGCTTCTATGGCCGACCTTAGAAGAATATCTAATCGTATCTGGGGTTGATTACAGATGACCACGGGCGGCAGTAGCCACTTACCATCAGGTGGACTGCATGCTCGTCTGCTAATTGTATATTATATAAAAAAAATATTATATTAGCAGAATTAATAATTAATTAATAACATTTTTACACACGTAGTTGTTAGTCTCTAGGATCCCATATCTTCACGTCGTATTTAAATTATTCTTATAATAATAACCCATCTGGTCAAATAAGATATCTTAGATAGTTCAACTTGGATTATTTTCTTTTTACGATATTGATATTGGCTCTGTAGATGATATGTAAATGGAAAAAACATTATAGCATAGGACCGCATCATACTAACTCTGTAGCCAATAAACAATTAAGTCTTAATTCCTCAGACTTTTCTATCATAGTGAAAAGCACAGTCGGCTATAATTAAAACACGTTCTCTCAAAGCTCTAACGAGACAAGATGACGGCCAGCGCTGAATTGAATTCGTTCTCGAGGAAGCCGGAGCGGAGGAGTCTGAGCGAACAGAATCCTAGACGCTTGTCATCCCGCGCGCAGATGTAAGCTCGCTCTGTTCTTACTGTCATTGTTGCTGAAATTTTGAAGAAAACGGTTTGTTTATAAAATTGAAAGAACTCATCACGTCTTAATGGGACCATCAACAGCATTGACTAGTTATCACACCTATTTTTGCCTAACGGTGGAGTGAACGATATAATTATTATAGACTACTTATTTGAATTTAGCGGTACTACCGCCACACCTATTTTTCCCTTTTAATATCAGAGTAGGGTTTTTATGATCTGGCTTGAAAGGTGTAAGAGTAGTAGTGTAGTAAGAGGCCTAGTTATAACGTCACAACGTTTTTAAACTTTAATTAGGGTCAACACTGAATTGAATACGTTCTCGAGGAAGCCGGAGTGGAGGGAGACTACTATACGCTTGTCATCCCGCGGCGCAGATGTAAGCTTGCTTAGTTCTTGTGTCATTGTTGTTAAATTTTGGGTGAATAGTGTTTTGTTAACGTTTAATAAAATTGAAGGGTTTTCACGGCTTAATTCGATGGTACAATCACAAGCAATGACTAATCATCACACCTTTTTTTTGCCTAACGGTGGAGTGAACGCTATGATTATGTGGCGTAGATGTACGCTCTGTTCTCCTAGTGTTGCCAATAGGGTACTTGACAGTTTTTGAGATTATTTACAAATGTCAGTCATGACTATTAGTGGACGGTAGTAACCATGTACCGGTGTATTCAATATGAATGGTGGTGAAATTTTATACTCAAGCCAAAACAGCGGCTTCACATTCCTGTTATAAGACAGAAATATGTATTTCTGTAATACCGTCTCATTCTAGTTACAAAAAACCTTTACGTAGATTTTTTCTGTATAATAATATGTCTATACACTAACATATCATACCTAAATAAAATACCCAGCGTGTATTGTTACCCCATAAACCGAAAAAGCGATGTAAAAACTCCAATACAGAACAAAGTCACCTAAAAATGTGCGTGAACGTTTTTTAACGGTCCGACTTTGATAGATGAGGTCTTGTTCGCCGGTGATTTGAGTAATGGTACGGCGCTGGGCGCGGCGTGCGGTTGCGGCTTGCGGCTGCGGCGTGCGGCTACGATGTATACGGATGGTTTTGTAAAGTTTTATTCTTTATGTAATAAGTCTGTTTGTCTGTACACAGACTTGTATTTGTTTTGTCTATGCTGTTTCCACACTTTATTACAATCATACATTCTTATTACATAAAAAATTGTCAAGAATATGTAACTATTGAAGGGTTTCTAAGTATGCAAATGGACCTTCAGGACCGAATCTCAATCGTATAAGGATTAGCGAAAAATGCTGAAAGGAGTTACGAGGCCGATTTCGATAAAAACACAAAAACTGCTTTATAAGTTTTATAAATAGCTTTTTCCCTAGCCGGGAATCGAACGAGTTAATTTTGAAAAAAAAAACGCACCCTATATTATTGCTATATATCCTTATAAGCAACACTGTCCGTGTCGGTCTTATAAGGTGTCTTATAAGGATTAAATTCTGGATAGTATATACAAATCATACATTTACCGCGTCATATAGCCGCAAGCCGCAGCCCCACGCCGGAGCCGCACGCCGCACCGCTCGGAAGTCCACCATTACAAAAACAAATACGGCGGCGGGCAGCCATTTTGCTGTTTTTTCAGTTTCACAATAGGCTAGTGTCCGCTGAAAGCCTTCATTGTGGAGGCTGTAAATATGAGCTTGAATTAGGCACATAATAATTTGATCACAGCTTTTGGTAACGCAATATCCGGGCCGGGTTTTGATTTATGTGCCCGTAACGCTAAACCCTTGACATTTGTTTGTTTCGTTGAAAGTACACAAAAGAAAGGCTTGGATATTGGATATTTCGAGTTATGTTTAGGTAGATTCTTTATTTATAGGGATCTTCGTGACTGCGGGCTCACCAGGCACGCCTTACCCTCTTATAATAGCTGTTAAGTGCTACTGTGTTCTGTGAAGGTGTGGTTAACCAGAGATATTTTTGTTTAAACTAGGTCTAACAATGAACATGTAGTCTTACTTGTCTTTGAAGGTGGTAGAACCCTTTGTGGTTCGACTCCGGCGGCACTACCACCACACCTATTTTTACTTTATAACAGCAGTGTTAGGCGCTGCTGTGTTCCGTTTCGAAGGGTGTGGTAAAGGGAGACATACTTTTCCGAGGCGTTCCAGCTTAGTCCTCAGGGGTAGCGGCGCAACTGTGGCCGACCTAAGGTAGGAATATCTAATCCTATCTGGGGTTGATTACGGATGTCCATGGGCGGCAGTAGCCACTTAACATTAGGTGGACTGCATGCTCGTCTGCTACTCCTAAAAAAAAACTTGACGGTAAGTTAAGTCATATGGTACTGTCGCCTATGGGCATATGTAAATAATCCTAAATAGGGTTATAGAGTTCTATCTAGGAGCCGTTGATGCCCCCTGAGGTTATAAATCAGTCCATTGGAACAACTTAGTCAAAATAATGGAACTATGATGGTCCAAATCTGTCTGACTGTTCCGGGTTCGATTTTCGGCCAGACAGTTATTTAAATAATTAATTTAGATTTCCGTTCTGGGACTGGGTAATTCGTGATTTGATGGTATTCGCCTTTATGTGTGACCATAGCATCCAAGACACGGGATAAAATCCTGGCATAGGACTATCAGTTCCACGGCATAGGGTACCTTTTGAAGGTTTCCCCTCGTAAACAAAAAAAAAGGACTATCAGTTTAGAAACCGTTATTAATTCATATACAGGGTTACTGATAATTCGATACATTCCCTTGGAGGGGTAAAAGTAGAGCTCATTTGAATATCTCAAAAACAAATCACTATCAGCTAGGGTACTTTATGACAAAACCTATTTCAAATGAGCTCTACTTTTACCCCTCCAAGGGAATGTATCGAATTATCAGTAACCCTGTATACGTACCTATATAAGGCATAAAACCGGGCGTTTAATAATAATTAATTATATTTAGGCTAAAATTGGGTTAAAATTTCCAGTTTTAGAAGCTCGGTCGTCTCGCTCGAATGGATTGTTAGTCATTAAGATAACGCCTTCAAAGGGCCGGCTTAGGCTTCATTCTGAATGTCCTAGACAGATTTGTGTTGTGTTTATTTTAGGAGAACTAACTTAAGCTTCATGGCCATGGTGGTGGATTAAAAGTAAATTGAAGAACTGTAAAAATGAAAAAATACAAATCAAAGGAAGATTTCACGTAATTAGGAGTTTAAACATTTTTGAGCTATGAAAAAAGGTGGTTTCATTGTTATGTACCATGGACACACACTGACAAATACAAAAATGTACAGACATAGAAAAATTAGATGTACATCATTTAGATATGTGTCTGGCCGGGAATTGAACCTGGGCCGTTTGGTTCAGATCGGTATGGTATTTTCTTCACCACGCGGGTTGTCGAATACATACATAACACTTGACTTAGCGATTAACTGTCGTAGAGTCAACTTACCCTGATGATGCTCCGTTTTGGAGCGAAACACGTGTTGGTGGTGGTATGTATGGTGGTGTATATTTTTAATTTTTGCATCTGCATGCATCCTTTGAGGGAGGGAGGGTGGTACATACTGCATGGTTTAAAAATATACCATCATACATATTTGTAGCGGATTGTTGCGAAGTAGTTTTAATCTTAACATACATAACAATTTTTAAGTCTAATCATAAGCTTCTAAACAAATTGCTCTTGCTTTCATGGTATGACGCTTGAAAATACAGACAAAATAGCTTTAAAATAATATAGATACGTAGAAGATTATGTCAGCCTCAATATATATCGTGTAAGGCCTAAATTTCTACTTTTTAGGGTAAACGCTCGTACGCCACACCTCACTTGAATGAATTGTTAGTCATTACGATAAAGCTTGAAGGGTTTAACGCCCTTGTTGGGTGTTACCCTTAAATTGATGGTTTATTCTATACGCCCAAAATTCATAGTATGATCCGAAGTTTCGGGAAATCCCTTCCTGAAGTTACGACGTCCGTTTCGGACGGGTTTCGAATTTCACACGTAAAATCTTAAATCTTAATCTTGGGTGTATCTATGTAACGGAATCTTTGAGTTCAATTTTCACCAATTTCCACAACTCTGATTAATTTGAAACTTTGAACACGTTTCAATGACCGATGACAATGCAATTTGATAACAGTTTCCCATTATTCTTATTAGATTAATTAATTCCCCAATTTATAAGTTTGTCACAGACTAAAAAATTAAAAATAAATAAGACTTTCAAAACCTAAAAAAACACACTTTTATTCTTATTCACGGGTTTAGATGGGCTTAAATGACAGGAAAACTCTCTATGAAATGGTAGAATCTGAGTGCGGATCAGAAGCACGCCGGGGTACAAACCCGCATGATAGGAAAAACTTTACTATAAAGGAGTCGAAAAATTGAATTTGGCAGTTGTGTCATCAGAACGTAATGCATTCTACATTACCTTCATCATGATGAATTTGATGAGAACTTTTGGACAAGAAATTCATGAAAACTTATGGACGGATCTCAAACTTCGTTAACGCGTGTATTATACATATATTACGTATGTTTTATTCCCGTTTAGCTCAGACATAAAGTTGGTGCGTGTGTATGCGCTTATGAAGGCGTAAAAAGTAATATTTTGTAAGTCTTGGTAAACGGAGCACATATTAATACGTTCACCTTAGCACAGAGGATTTTGTAAATATTTTGTAATGTTATTGAAATAAGTATTATTCTTCTTTTCTACTATAAATGATCTTATCTCAGAATGAAAATGATCCATTAAGTATTCTAAAGCTTTGAAAAAAGGAAATTGAAAAATAAGCAAGAAATAATATATTCAGTTACACAGAAAAATACGTTTTACCAACAATATGGAAAAGGGAGAATATAATTAAGTTTAGAAACAGCATTATGATCGTTCACAAAGTAATTGGTTAGCATTAGTAAGTTAGTTGCAACTATCCGTTATCTGTGGCTGAATGTGCAGTTAGAGTATAGTCTGTGGGCGTTCTGGAAATTGTATTACAGATAAAATAAAAGGGTACGATTTGGCGCGAACGAGCAACGCCAATAAAACTTTTCATTTCCCGAGTCTTGAGATGTTTATCCAACGGAATCATTTGCATTAAACGTAAGAGGATGGCTATGGTTACTATTTCGGTGGAAATGTATGGGTTACGATCCGAGTTTTAGATATTCAAATGCAAGGCATAAGGTTTTGAATGCTATCTAAATACGGTCAATTTTTCTCATGGTCGTCTCAGTGTCTATGGATTGCGTTTATTTTTCAAACGGGTCTAAGATTTTCTAGTTCTATTACAGAGAGCAAAGAGAAAGAGAGAAGTAAACATACCTGCTAATATTACCTCAGATATGATTAATAAATATGGTGTAATAAGTATTTATTTCATAATTATAGATTAATACGTTCTTAAAAGCAGATTGTAAATATACTTAAACAAAGATAAAAGATTTAAAACAACACATTCCAAGAAATCTACTCCAGTTAATTCTTACATAAACCCTGGCAACTAAGATTCTTCGCTTCTAAATTAAAAGAAAACTACGCGACTTAAGGATAATTGTATCCGGTTAACATAATTCCGGCGGGTGCAATAAATAAGGCGAAAGCAGAATATAAATTTAAAAATAGCACGCGCTTAGAATAAAATTTATTGTACCATTCGTTTTTATTAGACGCCAGTGTACGCCCAACTCTTCGTACAGTTAAGCAACAGATAATATTAGAAAACTCCGTTCTATTGTTTATGGTTATGACGATATGAATTTTGGCGGGAAACGAGTCGAGGTTAGGTAGGAATATGTTTTCATGGTAACAGCTCCGTTTGCTTTCAACATCAAATAGTGGTTATATAATGTTTTTAAATTTCTTTTCCTACAAGAATGATTAGTAATTTAGGAAATATAGGCAAAGCTGCGGTGTAACTATTTTATATAAACTTTTCTAAGACTTCGTTGTCATTATTGGCCTTGTATTGTTGGGCTTGAGTCTCTCTCCACAATTGAGGAATGTCTGGAGTGTATTCTACCAATATAGAGAGTGTATTTTTATATGGATTGATGGAGGTAGATACATGAGGTAGTAGCCCATGTCAGTTGTTTTGTTTCCAAACAAGCAATAAGCCCCCTGAAAAGGTTAAGTAAATACTATCTAATAGTAGCGTAGTCGCTATTAGCAGAAGTACTTCAGCTGTCAATAAAATTAATGTTAGTTACACATTTCCCCCTTTAAAGCTACATTCTCAGTATCTCCGCTGCGTTGTAGTGTTCTAAGAAATGTAATTAACTTCTTGCCCCACTGTTGCCAATCAATCAATTTTGTAATGAAAAATCGTAAAATGTCTATGGTTTAATAGAGGTGGGTTTTCCAAAGACATCACAGGCTCGGGAAAATGTATAAGTTTTAAGGTTAAGGTACTAGGCGGAGGATGTTTACTAGGCGGCTCAAATCACTTATTATGTAAACCAATTTATTGTTAAAGAAATAATTATTTTCGATTTTTATTTTTGAATTTTTGAAGGTAACTTATAGGTCCATATCACAATTTATTATATTTACAACAACAGAATGTAACGTTAATTATATAATTTCATCTATGTAGTTCACGGAGCACACCAATACATTATAATTCTCTTTTACTCATACAATTCACGCAATGTTAGAAATATTATATCTGACTTTAAATTCGTTATTCATAAGATGTCATTCTAAATCCCATATGATGTCTCAAGCATGCGGGCTAATAGCTTTATATTCATCCCCATGATATAGGTACCAAAATCTGGGAAGAATAATGTCACTAAAAAGCCTGTTTTTAAAACTTTTTTAATTTTTTGGCGTGTTTCTGAAATACATATTTATTGTAGAATCCATTAAGTTTTCTATTATAGAAAATTTTAATTAACCAAGCGTATATGCAGTCACATAGATTTTTTGTGTAGAGATATAACTTTGTGAAATATACTATATTGGGGTGAATTTAAAAGCTTGGAAAAGCTCCCGTAAGCTCTCACATGGGGGCATCTTTCCCAATCAGCTCAGCGTGAGATAAAGCGGCGCAGTCGAACTGTCACATAGAAATGAAAACGGAACGGCATCTTTGAAGGAGCTTCCTTATCCCGATCTTATCTATTTGTTTTCCTTACGATTATTTTTTGCATTTCATGCTTGGCTTACGTTTATGTTTACAAATTTGTTTAAATTGTTTAGTTTATTTTATATCGAAGTAGCCAAGAGCGTGCAGTCGATCTAATGCTAAGTAGCAACTGCTGTTTATAGACAGTGGTATTCCACCTCAGAGAGTAAGCCTGAGGACAGCCGCACAACTATTACTACATATGACGACTAGGTTGGAATGCCTCATAACTACATAGTTATACTTACATAAGTGTCTCCCGCGTATCACACGGGAAGCAGAAAAAAGTTAAATCTACTTTAATCTAACCATAATAATCTCCCAGGTATTCTTTTCTATGGTAGGCCTATGTCCAGTATTGGACTTATAATTTGTTTATAAAACAGGCAAATTAGCGTCCATAAGATTGTGACGACTTTCATTATTTTATACGGTTTTCCATTTTTGCATTGGAAGTTTAAGTTTTAAGTATAAAAAGTAAGCTAAACCTGCCTTTTTAAAAGGCCAAAATACTCGTAGTTCAAAATTATTTTGTACAGACAGTACAAATTAAAAATAACATTATTTTGTGTTACGAGTAACATCGTGCAGATAAGTCGATAAGCCTGCAAAATCACAGTTATTTTAAAATTAATCATAATTTCCTTATCCAAAAAATCTTTATGTTAAACTAATTATATCCCGTAATCAGCTTAATAAGATAAGAGTAATTTAAAAGATTTTTAACACAAAAACACGAACAACCTTCCTTGATTATCTTATCAAATTTAATCACTATGTATTATCTATTTTTGAATTATCATTGTTTATCATTATACGAGTGTATACGAGTATTCTAGTAAAAATGCATACCAAGTACCTAATAAAAAGTAATATCTAATATATTTATAACTTTAATTTTTTTCTTCTCATTCTAAATGGAGCTGGACAAATATTGTAATATATATTATACCACGTTTCATTTTGTACGGTGTTAAAATATCTCTTAGTTCGAGAAAACGGAGACCATTGTAAAATCTACCTTCATTTTAGTCAAAATTAAAATTTGTGATATCATATGTAGTTCATGACGGCCGACGTGGTGAGCGGTCGCCATATTGGTTTGACGCGTAGTTTTAAAATTAAATGATGGATTTAGATTTATATTCTAGATCAAGTTTTTATGTATTCGTATTTGTGTGTGTCCATGACATCCACAACAGTGAAAACCCCCTAATTTGTGAGTGTAGAAGTGACATTTTATATATTTTTAATTTGGTTGCACGACGTGTCATGAAATAAAATTATAGTTCCAATTTCAAACATTTAAACACAGTTGATGCGGTATAATAATTATGCATAATATTTTATAAACACAGTTAATATGGTATATATAATGTGCATAATATTTTAGAGGAAAATAGGCTACTAAAGTTTTCCGAGTGTATTCCTCAATCGGATCAGTGTATCAGTGAGACGACCTGTCACAGTACAGGAAAGGACGCATTGAAGGGATTTTCCTTATCCGATGAAATGGTGAGTCTTATCTATATGTTTATTTAGAGTTTTTAGGATTATTATCGCTTTGAGGACATTGACTTATCCTACTTAGTTAAATAAAGTTATTACGCATTTATACATTACTTTTTTCTTTTCTATTACAACCATTGATTTCAATGAAAAAAAAAAGTTGAAATCTAAACATACTCGTATTTAGTGTTACGGACGGTCGCTTATCTTAAATAATTTTATCATCAAGCAAACAGACTACGAATAAAAAATATATATGTATTTGGGGAATTTTAGCTGGGGCAGCGTGGTCGAGTATGCTTTAGACTTCCCCCTGATTCCATAAAAAGATATAAGTCAATCAGTGCGAGTTTTGCGTTTGTAAGAAAATTTTTATATTCACACGAAGCGGCGTTAGAATTTAATAAAAACACGTGCGTTATTTCCTACGTATGTATTTCTTTATACTCCTTTAGCCAGCGTTCGTGCACGACTTCCGTGATGGGCCGTATATACGGTATATAGCGGTAAAGTAGGGCGCAGCTGAGCCTAATAAGAAGTAAGGAATTTTCTCATATAGCCTTTCTGATAAGCGGTTGACGTTTCACCATAAGGTGATTGGAACAAAGGTTGCAAAGAGGCAAGATGCTTTGCCCTCGGAGTGAATGAAATACCTCGTTCGGTAATAACGGGTGTAACCACGGGATTATAGCTTTTTGAAGGAGACGAGAATTTTGTACAAAGACTGACAGTCTCGTGGAAAGTGATGATGCAGTTATGAAGTAGTGATACAGTAGGTAGTAGATCGGGGTTTGATTTACGACACGGAATATGGATTAATGTATACAGTCCAACTGTCTAGAAATTGTTGAATCAAATATAATCAAACGAAATGTGCATACCACAATACGGCGGCATATAAAAAAGTTACAATGTAAAATTTTGTGTGCGTGACTGTGGTGTATTTCCCACCCATTATGTCTGTATGCGTGAGCGTGCTTTGGCGCCACAAATTAAATTAATAGCGGGAATATTCGTAGTTCTTATTTTATATAAATACATCTTCAAGAACTTGAAACCGCTGGAATTAAAGATAGAAAACTGTCACAATGCATTTTCGTATCTAAAAATTTGAGTCGAAGAAATACAAAACATTTAAATGATATTTATCTCGGAAGTGGCACGGTTATGACTTGGAACAACAGCCAAATATTATAACTGGTAAAATTTCATTATATTTAACCGTAATTTTCCGTTGACCCAATATTTCCAACGTCCGACTGGATCGCAATTGTCCAACTTGCTTCACCGAAGTCGGCGTGAAAAATGTGCGATCTTTGAGAAAAATTGATTTTCTATATTCCATCTCTCTTTCCTCCGCGTTTACGTTTTGATGAAAACGGTGAAATGCCGAATTCTTTGGCCTTTGTCCAGACAATGAGGACACAATGTTGATACTGTCATACTTTTCAGATAAAATTTTTCACGTCGAATGGCATCGGCGCGATAGCGTTTGGCGTCGATGAAAAATTGCCTTTCTAATCTACGTGTAGTGCGCTCGGACAAAAGCTGTTTTTAATAAAATCCTCTGAATTAACTGCGAATCCATTCGCTATTAAACTCGTGAAAAGAGCAAGAAAAAACAGTATCAGAGGCTATGAAAGATTCTTTGCAGACTCCTGTGCTATTGAATTTTCCGTACATTCGGACGTTCGCATTTCGCGTAATGGGCACGCCCACGCTAATGTAATTGAGTGTGTGTATTTTTTAGTTTTACCCTTTAAAATGAGAAAGGTGAGTGGGAACTGGTTTTCGGTTTAGAAATTCGTTGAGTTTTTCAAGTTGCGCGCCATTTCGCGCTTGTCAGTTGTGGTTTGTATAGCCGTTTGGATTATTTGGTGCTTCATTGGATATTACTATCGAAGTTTATTTACTTAGATTTTGTATATAGTTTAGTTTATTTCGATTTTAAAGTAGTATTTTAAAATAACCTAAACTGTATAAAATACTTTTTTCATGTGGTGCAATGACATGGGTTGCACTCACAACCAAACCATTGCAGTACGAGTAGTTTACAAGTTTACCCAAATATACGTTCAATAAAAAAAAGTAATCCTCTCATGTAGGACAGAAGCATATACTGTGTGTTTCTATGATTGTAGGAAGTACTTTGCGATCACGTAACTCAATATAATTAATTAATGCATTATGTCAAAATCAGAGTTTTGACGAATTACGTGCAATTTATTTTGGCTCATATTTTGCCATATTTAGATTGGGTTTTGACCGATTGCGTGCATTTTGTTTTGGGCAGTGCATAGTACCTACCTATGTTAGTATAGGCTATGATTTGCCGTGTCCTGCAAATTCGTTTTTTGAAGCGTTCAGTCCATATTTGCATTTGTGCGATTGGAAAAAGGATTGCTATTGAAGGCTTACTTGTTTAGAATTGAAGTGAGAATGCGAAAATGAAAGTTGAAACGTTTGCGGTTATATTTTATAGCGTGTACAGAAAAAGTTGAATTTGTGTAGGATTTTTATATAGCGATTGCGGCTTGAAAGCTTTGATATAAAATGGACTTTGATATTTATACTTATGACCTATATGTTTGAAAGGGTATGCCAATTTAGATGATGAATTATGGATTTTTATGTAAATGGATTGCAAAACGCGCGCTTCGATATTGATGTGAAGGGAGATCATCTATATCGCAGGGTATTTAAAAATAACATAACATAATAATTTTATTTGGGACTAATACTCGTATCTTATAAAAATTTGAAGACTTTTTTGTAAACAAGACAATACATTAGGCGTTATTTATGTTCTAACTTTTTTTAATATAACATAACAGTAGCAGACGAGCATGCAGTCCACCTGATGTTAAGTGATAATATTACGAGTAGTTTAATATGAATTATTGAATTACTTCTATAGGATTAGTTGTTTCCATAGAAATCGGAGTCCAATATGGCGGCATTTCTATTTACCTCTCGCTTACTTTCCATAATATGAGTGTAAGAAACATTCAAAATCCACTATTTTAGGAAACATTATTTCTTCAAACAAATTATATCTAACTAGGTACTTATCTGTATACCCTTGTATACTTAAGGGCCATTTCACACATAAATGCGTTACATCTCGTTTAGTTAGTACATTTAATGGACGGCTTCCCTGGATCCTTTGGGCTAAAAATACCGGGACATTAGACGTGGGTGTTGATAAACGATGGAGCGTGTAAACGAGATGCGAATTCGTATACGTAATGGATTTTCGTATGATGCATGAATGGGAAATACATACATGTATCTCCTATGAAAGACTTGAATCCCAATCCAGATATCTCTTATGAATGACTTAGTCTACCAAGTCCTTGGTCTTCGTCTACCAAGGACTTGGTCTACCAAGTCCCTCATAGGAGATATCTCTAGGAGGAGGGACTCTTTGTGGTTCGACTCCAGCGGCATCACCGCCAAACCTATTTCTGCCTAATAACAACAGTGTTAAGCGCCGCTGTGATCTACTTTGAAAGGTGTGGTAAGGGAGACATACTTTTCCGAGGCATTCAAGCTTAGTCCTCAGGGGTAGCGGCGCATCTGTGGCCGACCTCAGGTAGGAATCTAATCCTATCTAGGATAGCTAATTTACCATAAAATGGACTGCATGCTCGTCTGCTACTTCTACATTATATAAAAAATGTTATTTTTAATTTATTTCAAGACATACATCGTCCTTATCATCTATTTTAACGCCTTCATTCCCTTTTTATCCGACTGCGGAGGGTAATGTAAACGTATGTATACTCTTTGGGACTTCCTACAGTCCAAACGGCTTGATGAATTTCAACATATGAGATTTCATAGGATTAGTATTGCGGGAGTAATCATAAGCTATATTTATAAGCAGTTATTTTTTGTTTTTATAATCATTGCTAGTTTTTTTATCGAGTATATGGCGCTACGGTCAATTAAATATATGGCCAGTAATATTTACCGAGAGGTCTGAAACTATAATAATAAATGTAAGAAGGTGCGTTTATATAGATGCTGTTTTAAATAAAATTGTAATTTTTAAGTAAAACATTTTGAAAAGTGCCGGTAGATAGGTATATTGACGTTCAAGAAGACTTCTGTGAAGAATGTACTTTGAATAAAATATTGTTGATTTGATTTGAAAATATTCGTAAATTATATGTTGAGTCTGATATCGGTTATGGTTTCTACGTCATATGGTAAGTATTTTAATAATTTAAAATGAAATGAAATGAAATGAAAGTGTAAATACAATGTATAAAAGATATGTGTTTTAGGGTTCCGTAATTGGCAATCTTTAGCTTTGCTGTCGTGTTTTTCCGTCACAGTATTTTCTTCGAATTCACTGGACGAAAATGTAGAAGTCCTTGTTCCGGAAATTTTAGGCGATCCAATAACAAACACAAAGTCTTTATAAACAAATTCGAATTTTGAAGGTTATTTGATATATTAGCATACAGTTTATTAAACATAAAGAATAGGAAATTCAGCATTTTATTTTATAAATCTCAAAAGGACACTCATACGTTACAAGAAAAAATCTACGAATTTTCTTAATTTTAAATTCCACAAGACAGGAATAGTGCAGAACCCTTTTTTCGCAAGACAGACTCGCACATCAGCAATTTTTATACACATTAAGGTATTACCGACATAGTCTATTAAGTATAATTTATAGCACACAGACGCAGCCTAGACACCGTCTGCACTCGAGTTCAATATTTACGAGGTAGTAAACCTTCGTCCTTGCGTCTACTGAACCAATGAAACTAATATTAAGCAAAAACCCTTCCCGCCCTTTAGAGGCCCAATTTATGAGTCCAAAACAAACCATTCAACGATTTACATGTACGGGCTGCAAATACCAGAAATATATTTTCCATAACTTATTGCGTAAACATATTGACCTACTGAAAGGACTTTGGATTTATTTCCAAAAATTGTAATGGAAATAGTGCTAGAAAACGGAAGTTTCTTAAAGATATCGTATATTGCTTTGCAATGACTTGTCTATTACTAACCAAACATGGGGAGGAAAATGTCAACCACGACTTATTACCAATAAAGTGTTCGGAAATATATATCAAATGTCAATAAATCCAAGATGGTGTCAATGTGAAACGGGATCGAAGTTTTTGTATAAAAATCTTGAAAATGTCCGTTCTACGTATCTTAATCTTTTTTGCTACAATTTAAGTAATTCTCATTGAGTCTTTTAGCGTCTGTAGCGAAAAGTGCTACACAATTGAATTAAGTTTTACAATGGCAGACATGGTGTTATGTTCTAACAACGGACAAAATATCATACTTTTTGTTCCCAAATAAGTGTTTTCCTCGTAAATTTTCATAAAGCCTACCCCCGACAATTTGTTACTAAGTCAATACGTAAACTAAACACACCCGAGCATTTGTTAGCACTTTTCATCACCATTGTCAAAACCGGAAGCTTTTAAAAGGACGCTAAGACGTCCTAAACAAAGGACTGTGTTATATAAACTTCAAAAATAGAAATTCGACATCGCAACCCCGTTTACGACTGGCCTCGTAAACCAGGGGGCGGCGGGCGGTGGGGAAGCACGCTCACCTTAATTTGTATAAAGAATATTTAGCAAATTTCGCCAATGGAGCACGTGACTGTGTACTTTTAATTATGGTAGTTGCATTTTTCCTTTTCAGCCGTTAAATTATACGGCGGTTGGAATTCCTTCCGGTTACACTTACTGTTCTCTTCTCTCTCTCTCTTAATCTTTGAATGAAATTATGTCATACTTTCATGAATGACAGTTTCTAATTCGACTTTCAATGAAATATACCTTTTTTACCAAGTAGAAAGTTGTGAAACAACTTAATAATTTCTAATTAAACATTCATCACTAAATCATTTTCTGAAGTAGACGCCCAAACAAAGTTTATATTTCAATTACCAAGTACGTGTAGATATGTTTTGTGAGAAACTAAATCAAAATCTTGTTTAAAGTTATTTTTTTACAGAATTTAACTTAAAAATCAGCCTGTTACACCTTCATAACGTGTTTCGTTTAGGGTGAAGCAGCGGCAAAATAAACTTTATAATACTCACCCTTTCTATAAAAATAATATAATTTACACATCAACAAGTTTAAACTAATTGAACAAGTGGAGCTGGAGCTATTTCAGACCACACGTTTTTATAGTTTTAGTAATAATTTATTTTATAACACTTTATTAGACAGCGTTTGCTTAATGAAGTGTTAAAAGCTTTTTACGTGATTTAATATGATCTGGTATTTATTGTTACAACAACTTATAACAGCTGTACACTAGAGTGAATATGGATTCCGTCAATATGCAATTTTAAGGCCTCTATTATCGTTCTAGGGCTGTTCCATGAATTTTACTGAGTTAGTAATAGATTGGAATACAGTTATTACCTTATTAAGTAAATAACAAGTTAACTAATTTTATAGGACAGTATTTATGATGTTTTTAAATATAATTAAACTAAATGCGTCTGTATGTACATGCAGAACGACCTAGATTCGATCTTGGAACACAACGTTACGGTTGCTGCTAACCACTATCTCTACTAATCCGCATTGGAGCAGCGTGGTGTAGCATGGTCCAGGTTCGCTTAGTTGTAATAAACCCGTGCCCAGCAGGCACGAAGAGAATTGCAGCCATATCTCCCTTACCAAGCCAGCGATACCCAGGAAGGTTGTATTGCACTGAATTAAACTTGCAAAATGGACTCCGTATTCAAACGAGCCGGCGAGCCTACAAATTATGATTAAATTAATCTACAGCGCTTATGAAAGGTTGTATAACCAAGAGCCTGTTTACTTTGACCCTACTTGCTATAATGGTTTAGCGGTCCGCGTTTTGACCAAGTTTGAAGGGGTAGTCGGTTCAAATGCGCGGTGTGTTCTTCATATATGAAACAAGACGGTTAATTGTAGTTTCTATAACACTGAAAACAATTTTATAATTATTCAATCTGTAGATCTGCAGCTGGATATAAGTTTGTTTTAGAGAAAGGGGATTTGCTGTAGTCATTATAAGTGTTTGTATCTCTTGATTGAATCTTAACTTGCTTACTTTGAAAACGCGAAAAGAGGGAGTGGCTGATCCTAGACAATTTTCTTGTGGATAGATACGAGATGAACTAAATGTGTCTTACTTATGATTTGAGTATATCAGGCATGTATCATAGGTTAATTTTCCCAAGGATATAATTGTGTTCTATTTAATCATAATGATATACCATACCATGGATACCATGGATGATAACTTGACAATTTTCGAGAATAAAGGCTAAAGCTCCATTATATTATACAATAGCTCTTTAGAAAACATTACCGAAAAATTGGTTGACGTTTAGAAAGTTTTTTCGAAGAATCAATTTTGAACGAATCCCACTTAAATTTAAATTTAATTTCATGTTTAGCTTTCTAAAAAAGCTATTACGGTTATGAACTAAAATGAAATCTAATAACAGATTTACCGTTTTTCACTTTCAAACATTCATTTAATAACAAATTTACTAAACGAACACTGAACAAGCGCATAAAAACTATTTCAAAGCGGCTATTTAAAATAATTTCAAAGGAAACAGCATGGCATAAGCGGCTTTATTTCATTAAAAATAAACATCCGAATGGTTTGAAATTTGATACGATACGTAGATAGGTAGTGTTAAGTTAGAAAAGTAGCGGAATTTTAAAATCGGAACGTACAAAAGAGTAACATAGAAGCAGGAAAGAACATTTAGCTCTGCCATTTAGAGAATAAAATTCGCTTTTATAACATCGAGCGGAACAAACGGCCTGTCTCGTCCTTTCATTCCCAGCGCTCTATGGCCTGATATTATTTACTTAGCGTATTTACATTTAAATCTACGTATGTTAATTTTGTAATGAAAGGACGCCGCTTTAATGACTGCGTTGGGAACAAGAATGTTGGGCGAATTACGTAAACGTGTAGATAAATCCTAGCTTGTCACACCGTTAATGTGTCGGCCTAGAATATTATAATTTTCTATATTATCATAAAGGCTGTAACGTGGTATTAAGGAATTCAGTCAGGAGCTGGGTTGCCGCGTCTACCTGGGAAGTTACTGGTTTACTGTAGTGACCAATATACATAATTATATATTAGTTGAGTGGAAAAAGTTTAATGTACAAAATGATGCAAATTAAAGTTTTCTACGGTATTCAAAGTAAGGTATATGTGATGGCGTGGTGTGATTTGTAAGGTCTACGTGGATATAGATCTTACTGTCTGAAATAAATAAATAAATAAAGTGTAATAACGTAACCATCCAAAGTATGATTAAGACTTCGTCTTTTAATCCTTGGGTTATATCTAAGGCATACATAATTGTGGTAAATATATGCGTTAGAAATTATAAAATTAACTAAAAACTTTAAAAAAATGTTTATATTTCTCAGGCGTAAATGGTTTTAGGAAGCGTAATCCTTAAATTCAGGACACAGCTATTATAAACCGTGATGAACAGATTTAAGCGTGAAACATCATAGTCCTTGCATTTCATTTATTGTATCGTTGTAATCCTTAAATTCAAGACACACCTATACAACTGTTATAAAGCAGATTCAGGCGTAGAACATCATAGTTCCAGCATTCATTTATTGTATCGTTAATAACCTTACATCATTGTTTAAGCACCGAAAACCAGAAGCATTTACCCGGTCTGATTTCGATTCTGGCCTAAATTACCAAGCGGGCCGGTGTCAGGGCGGAATTAATTGCGCGTCATTAAAACGAAAAGCGTGCGTGGAACGGCTTCGAGCGAGTACTGCGTGTTCCCGCTCGCGTTGTGCCACAAGATGGTTTTTTTGCTGATAATTACTGCATCCATACTATAGCAACTCTTCTTAAATCCTTACTAATATTATAAATCCGAAAGTAACTCTGTCTGTCTGTCTGTCTGTCTGGTTGTCTTTTCTTCACGCCTAAACCACTGAACCGATTAGAATGAAATTTTGTACAAAAATAGTCTGAGACCCGAGAAAGGACATAGGATAGTTTTTATCCCGGAAATCCCACGGGAACTAGGGATGGCGATCTAAAATCGATTAATCGGAGAATCGATATTTGGACCCAAAACATCGATTATTTTAATCGATATTAGTAAGGATTGAGTCGTAAACTATGCATTTGATCAAGTGCTGATCTTTAGCAAAGTTAAAGGTACGATTTTTCAGTTTTATGTATGTTAGTATGTTATATTATTTTCTTTTAAACGCGGGCGAAGCCGCGGGCAAAAACTAGTTGATTATATGTGGTAGAAACCTTGGGGTTTGATTGTGGGTGCATAAGCGCCACACTGTTTGCTGGTTAATGACAACAGTGTTTAGTACTGCTATATGACACTTAGAATAGTGTGGTAAGGAAGACATACACGATAAAGCAGAATTAATTGCGCGTCATTAAAACGAAAAGCGTGCGTGGAACGCCTTCGAGCGAATAGTGCGTGTTCTCGCTCGCGTTATGCCACAAGATAGTGTTGTTGCTGATAATTACTGCCCGCATATTCCACTGTGACGCGCGAGTGTCTTCTTAATCTGGAATCTTGGAGTACACTCCGCTGTAAATGCGGATTGGTAGAAGGATATACCGTTAACTGATCGTTTTCAAGTTGCACTGACGGAAGTAGAAGTGGAATCCTTTGTGTTTCAACTCGTGATACACCACAGCTACTATTTTTTCTGTCAAATACCACCAGTGCTGTAGTTCAGTTAGAAGGAGTGAGTGTCACATTTATTTGAACCGTTCAAACTTAGTTTTCAGGGGTAAAAAAAAGGGGTAATAAATTTGAGGTCGATCTCAGGTAGGATCATCTTCAATCAACGATCTACATTTCGTCCGGGGTCATTTTATTTTGTATGAGGCACGGCATCGTGCATGTGACATCTTTATAAGGTCTCCGACAAAATTCAGTGGCGTATTTTGATAATAACTGGAACTGATGGTTGTATGCCGCTAGCGGTACCCATCCAGTTCCACCCCGCCCTACGTTCTTTGTAATTCAGTTATAATCCACACGAGCCCCGGGCGTCGCGCCCTGCATGATAATTACTGCTATAATATATTTATGGGCACGGACTCTGTTAATACGCTCATCAGCTATTAAATAAAAATATTTTCGGGTATTTTTGGTTAATAAATACAAGATCTCAAAAATATGGCTCTATTTGTTTTATTATGTAGTATAAGAAACGAGCATGGAGTTCACCTGATGGTAAGTGGATACTACAGTCCATAGACATCTGAAAACCACCTCTGATAAAATGAGATTCTTGGTCGTGGTGTTGTGGGCAGATGCGTTGCTAACCTTGAGCACTAAGTTGGAATACTTCGGAAAAGTATGTCCCTTACCACACCCATAGTCCATTTATCACATTGAAGTTTCGAACAATAATGTGTTCGCACATTTTACATTCGCCATACAAAAGCCGGTGTTGCCATTTTGATAATGTATATCTAAATTTAGCCAAACATTTTGTATCAAATTTCATCACGTAAATTAATTACACGTCATTGAAACAAAGGCGTGCGAAAAGCAGCTTTGAAGTGTACAAATACCTTGTTTGGAGCGTCGGACTGCCATCATTATAACGTTTGCTAAACAACGTTGTAATATATTTTAGTCGTTACGTTATATAAGTCGTTATATAGTCGTTATAGTGTGCGAAAATATTGATTTTAGGTTTACTAAGGATAATTAAGGCATTCTCAAATGATTATATTTTTGATGATAATCTGTATCTAAATTTAGCCGAACATTTTGTATCAAATTTCGTCACGTAAATTAATTACACGTCATTATAATGTTTGCTAACAACGCTATATTATATAGTTTAGTCGTTATGCTATATAACATAGTCTTTATAGTCTGTGAAAATATTGATTTTAGGTTTACTAAGGATAGTTAAGACATTCTCAAATGATTATTTTTGAAGTGAACAGTTTTTTATATATGTATTTTATTATTTACATATCAGGGGACAATTATATCAATAAAATTAAACTATGCTAACAGAAATGCTAACTGAAATTAAACGTAAAGGTAGTGAAACACTGTTTAGCAATACTTATTACGTATTTATTAATGTACTTGTATTGTGTTATGTACATCCAAATGACATAATCGTAAATATATAAATTACTCATAATGTTAACTAAAAAAATCTTTAAAAGTATTCATTGAATAAAACTAACTAAATAGCGAACTAATTATGTTTAAAAACATAAAGAACGTAATTAAAATGCACGTTAAAGAGACGAGGAAAAGGTTGAGAGTAACTAATTTAGGGTTCATTGTGAGGAGAATCTGTCGCCTAGTTAGGATGAATAAGCTAGCGACCTGCAGCCTCCACGTAAATAAGGGAAGCTTGCAAATGAGGGCGACAATTAATTATCTGTGGCTCGGCTGGCAAAAATGGCGGACTCGAAACAAACTGGCGCGAGCAACAGTTTTTTTGGCGATATTTGCAGGTCCTCAACCGCCGCTTCTCAAACTTTCCGCAGCGGTTATAAAATAAAAAGTGATGGCGCAAAAGTTTGATTATATTTTTAAAACACTTTTTCGTTGTGCTTTAAAATAGAAGTGCGGGCATGCGAATATAGCAACGAGTGAACCGTTAAATAGAATAGGAATGAAAATTCGAAATATTTCAAATTTTATACAAAATCTACTGCACGTATTAAATAACATACATTTTATCTATTTTATATTCATGCACATATTTTTAACAAAAAGCACAAAAGGCAAATTTGTTTTTTAAACTTCAAAGCGTAAATTTAAAACATACTAATTCAAATCGCAAACCCATTTCAATTTTGTTTACAACTTACCTACAATATTTGCTCAAAAATTTATATTACTTTATATGCTACACCTCATACGCTTCGCAGATTGAAATTCAAGATAAACTTTATCTTTGTAGCGTATTACGCTGACGAGACTTGACTAAAGTTGGCCTACTAACTGAAATTGAACTTTCGACTTGGCAGCGTTGCTTCGCCAAAAATTTCGGTTGATTCATTGATGTACGTGTTGTGTTGTTTCAAAGATTAACGATAGGTCGTAAATGCAACCGCCGTATTAGCTGCGCTTGAAAACCCCCGCTGATCAATTTTGGGATTTACGCTTGATGATAAAGTTTCAGGGTTTAAGTTGGATCATTCATCACTTATGTTCCAAACATTTATTTACGTGTATAGAAAATATACAAACATAACTGTTAAATTAGATGATATAGTTAGATTTCCAAGTAGCTATCCTGCACCTATTTAACAGATATGGTGTAATTTTAAAATTGCGTTATATTGTTTTATAATTTTAATGAGAATTATTGCAATAGATTTTGCACAAATAAGAAATATAAATCCTAAAAGTACAAATAGTTCCCAAATTCTTATTCATTCAACAGCGCATTCTATCAAAACCGTTACTGAAAGTTCATAAAAGAAAATTACAACTATGTTCATTTAGCTTAAGAAAGATAAACAATGTACAAACGTTAATTTCCATAAAGTTTCACACAAAAACCTCGATAAACCAACATAAAAAAGAGCGTTTTAATGACCCACTTCAATCTTTGAGAAGCGGTGGCTTAGCCGTAAAAAGTTGTCGTTTATAAAGATTAGACGTAATCCGATTTAATTGTTTCTTAACTGTCTTTCCGACCGCCGGAGGAAATATCCAACGGTGTTTAGAATTAGGATTACGAGGGCATTAAGCAAAGGTATTTCTGTATAGCCTACATAATTACGTAGCTTTTACTTTTTGTTGCGGGGAAACATATATAGTATTTTATTAAATGGAATGTGTTTCGATGTATATAATACTGATTAGCTTAGAGCCTAGGTAGCTATGGTGAAGTTATAGTAAGACTACTTAAGGTGTGCGTTTTGCCGCTTTGCTGCGGACCCCTAAAAAATATTTTCGTAACCAAGTTTTTACAAGCGATGCATTATTATCTCATTTTGGGGTATAAGTCTAATGTAATAGAGAAATAATACTCCTATATTATCTAAATCAAAATATTTATTCAAAGTCATTATTTATATATGTAGAACTCTTTTATCGTCAATGATCTGCCACGGCTTTGTCGGTTGCTACCACTGAAGACTAAGCTAGAACGTCTCGGATAACTATGTTTCCATTACCACACCTTTCAAACACAGATATTGCCGATCACTGCTGTTATTAAGCAGAAGAAGCTATGGCGGTGGTAGGTACTTCCCGAGTCGAACATAAGGGTTCTACCACCAAAAAAAATGTATTTTATTCTGTCTGTTAGAAAATTTAAGGAAGAACTTACAACCAAAATGTTCATACGTAAACCATATGTAGCTGTTATTCTAAATTATACTCAGCTTAGGCCTTGAAAGTTAGTACCTAGCGCCATTTTCATAGCCCATCCATATGCAAAAGCGTTTGACATTCAGTGGTATTCAAAGTAGTTTTTTCTAATATAGGTTATACAGCCGCTGCCACCCTTTGTGCCTATCGCGACACGATTTCACTACGCACACTCTATTTTGTAGGATTTCCATGAAAATCGTTCCGTTTATAGAGATACTGTATAACATTCTTAGGTTCAGAACGTTATAACCTGGTCCCTGTTGTAAGATGTCTTCTCCTAAGTGGTACGTTCTCCAAGGTTGCGGAGTATTACGACGTCGAGGTCATCCACATTTCAAAATTTTCTGGATTTCACTGAATGATAGTGAATGAGTCAGGTCCATTTGATTAATTATTGCTTGATTTATAAAGTAAATAAGAATATTGTTTAGTTTACTACAATCTTGAAGTGTTATGCTAAATTTCACAGTTTGCTGCAATTTCCATTTCAAAGTTCTATGTTAAAAGTTTGTGACCCGTAATTAATTATCCGTAATTCGTAATCGTTTATAACCTTATCGCACCCTCTAAATAGTGCACTAGTGGCAACACTCGTATACGGCAGAAATCGATGTAACAGTGGTGCTGACAATGCGATTACTACTGAATGTACGAGTGCATGAATGTGACACGTGTATGTTTGTTTACGGGGGAATTTCTAGCCCTAAGCTGTTTTAAATCGTCGTTACAATTAACATCTGTACTGTTGTAGGTATTCGTGGATTCATTTGCGTGAATTGTTTTTAAATGACTGTGTCGCCGGTAGTGATTATTTATTTAATGCACAATTACCTATGTTAATTGCAATGTTAATGAGAGCATATGTCCACGAGTTTGTTTGTGTGGCTGTGACACTAAAGGGAGTGCAACTCATCAACCAAGACTTTTTCGCGTACTTAATTAAAATGACGCATCTGTGATTGGCTTCATGGAGGACTTGTTCTATAGGGAGTTGATTACAGACCATGGACGGCAGTGACCACTTTTTATGTATGTAATATGAGAGAAACAGCATGCAGTCCACCTGGTGGTAAGTGGCTACTGTTGTAATGTAAGTGGATGTGTGGTGTGAAGGTCGGCCACAGATGCGCCACTACCCCTGTGGACTAAGCTGGAACGTCTCGGAACAGTATATTTCCCTTACCACACGATTCAAGCCTAAATAAAGCAGCGCTTAACATTGTAACTGTTATAATATATGAGTGAGTGAGAACCACAGAGGGTTTTACCACCTGTACTATTTACTCCAAGCTTATTTGCTAATCCATTTTTTAATAAAAATGGATACTAAATCCACTTACATTGTAAGAATACATACAAAAAGGTCTCACCTACTCTGGAGCGGGTAAAAAGTGTCCTGTTGATCGTAACGGGAACACCTGTGAGTAATCGTCTGTCCGGCTGTCCCTTGAACAAATGTTCCTAATGCTCCAGATAAGGAAAAACGGCTTAACAAACGAAATATCTGCACCAAGTACTTTGATGCTAGAGCAATAATCGAGAAATGGGAAATATATAACTTATTATATCTTTTTCTAAAAAAATGTTCGTGTTCGTTTGTCTATGGTCCGACTGTTTGTTTTTCAAAGCCTTTTTATTTAATTCTTTAAACATTTTTTTCGGATTATTAGAATGTGGTATAAATATGGTGTATATATAAATATGGAAAATATGGTGGAATTGGAAATACTTCTTAATATAAGCTTTTATTTTATTGAATTTAACGATTGACTTAACAAAATTAATATAACACTTATTGAAAATGTATTGATAAAAAAGTGATGAATAAAAAATAAACGACGTCAATATAAATACGCAATCACAATTCAATCACAAATACGGAACCCTAAAAAGTAGGTATTGAGAACTGTCAGTGATAAGTTGTTAGCTCATAAGTTAACACTTGCACCCTTATTATTGTTTCCTCGACCGCTTTCTTTATAAGGGAGGAAAAGGGCGGTTTATTAGTCACCAGGTGAATACATTTACAATAAATTCGAGTAAATATAAATGTAAAATTAGTTAACGCTCTTTTTTTTATTAAAAGTTTTAAATCTAATAATATATATTTTTCCCGTAGGTTACACTCACCGTTTTTTATTCGTAAATTAATTTCGTGGTAAAAAAATCGTTTTTAATCTCCAATTAGGAAATTGACGTTAAATCTATAAGTAGAATACTAAGTTGCACTGTTTGCTGCATCTGATTATATTCATATTTTGAATTATTCAATCTGCGCCATTGTTTATTTTTTAAATTTTGGTTTCTCACCATCTAGTTTTTTGCTAGTTGCAATAGCTACTACGTGTCATTAATAAATTAATTTACAAAATTAGGAAACCAACTACCTATGATTTTTTTATGCGTCATTGAAAATTTTGATTAAAAACAGTGCATTTTTATTTACTCGTACATACCTTTTCCCCATTTTCTACAATGTGTAAATGACGAGAACATCTATACAAAATAGATGTTTACTTTAATTAATGCCAGCTTAGTGTCCAGACGTTTTTAATTTAGCTCTAATGTAGTATATTCGATCCATGTACACTAATCTCTACGTAAAGTCTGTCGGTCTGCATACACGCATACGAAGAGCTAGAGCCATGCAATCAGCGGTTTAGCGGCTAGATAACTTCGATGTCCGAATATAGCACTAAGTCCGTACTTTCGGTCGAAGTTTCGGGCCTTTTACAAATGTTTGTGCCCATGAAGGATGAACGATTGGTCTATACATTTGTTAGGTAAACCCGAAGTGACGTGGTATAAGTAAGACCGTATTTATTATATCACAGTTTATCTAAGAGTGTTGTCAAATTATTGTATTCGAACAGTTAATCGGATAGTTTTGGCACATTATTGAACTTGATAGATCATCCGATAATTCAGTTAAATTTAATTTCGCATGCTAATTTTTATACGCTATTTTAGCTCTTTTTATTTTTGTAGCTCTTAAAGTTTCGACGTTTCTGAGTGTTACCTTGAAGTTCATCGTGAATCAATGGCGATTTCACAAAAAAACGCACACTTTGATTCCTGTTTCCCCATTTCAACTTTAATCGAATGTGTCTCGTAAACTCGGAACGGATGTTTTACTCAGTATTGGCGAATAAGCAAAAACTTTAATTTACTCCAGCTTCCGGAGTCAGAGCGAATAGATGCTGCAGAGCTCGAAATTTGAATCGCATAAAACATCCTAATTTACTGTTTTATTCATGTTGTACAACAGTTCTTTAATTCAGACTGGTTTTATGTAATCAATTGTTTTTCGTAAAATGTTATTAAGACTATCCGAGTATAGAAATAAGAGTTAATTTCATGAAATAAATTAATGACATCATCTACGCACGGGTAAGTACGTAGGTAATAAATAAATAATCATTATTACAAGTTTAATTTTAAAGGTATAAATTCGTCACCATAAAAATACTTAATAAAGTAGTTACTTAATAATGCGTTTGAAGGTGGTAGAACCTTTTGTGGTTCGACTCCGGCGGCACCACCGCCACACCTATTTCTGCCTAATAACAGCAGTGTTAGGCGCTGCTGTGTTCCGGTTTGAAGGGTGTGGTTAAGGGAGACAGAATTTTCCGAGGCGTTCCAGCTTAGTCCTCAGGGGTAGCGGCGCATCTGTGGCCGACCTCAGGTAGGAATACCTAATCCTATCTGGGGTTGATTACAGATGTCCATGGGCGGCAGTAGCTACTTACCATCAGGTGGACTGTGTGCTCGTCTGCTACTCCTATATTATAAAAAAAAAAATAGTTTAAATTTTATCCACCGAACGTAGTTTGCTGTATATATCAAGATGAATATTGCACGTTTTGAACTGATTTCGATTGATTTCAATTTCAAAAGTATAGTGATTAAACTTACATTAAGATTTCTACAAATTTTCCAGGCGGACTTTAAAATTTTTGAGTGACATAAGAGTTGAACCCTAACTGTAATTTTTTAACTTTGTATTTTTGAATCTGCATTTTCAACCTTGATTGCATAAATATTACATAAATCAGACCATTTATTTTTATAAAAAATACTGATGAACTTTATCGTCTGTCGACGCTTTATGGTTCTAAATACTCGTATTAATCCGCTTAAGGCAAAATACTCCAATCTTAGCGTCCAGCAGAGAGGCAAAAGTAAATCACACATATTATCTTCTGACAAATTCCACGACAAATTCTGAACATTACTACATTGGTACTTTCACCATATCTTTACGAGGAAATTCGCTAATGTTGCGTAAGCATTAGAATCGTTGTTCGCTTTGTCCCGCCATGATTTAGTGGCCCTATCGCAATATAACGCATGCCTCAGAGGATTTGGCTTGTTTTGTCCAATAATAGGCATGAGCTCGCCGGAGAATAGTATAACTATAGGCTTAGATTACAATTATCAAAGATTATAACCCAATATAATATTAACGTCATTTTTGTACGTGTAAATACACTTTAGTTTTTTCTAATAGATTTATTAATTGTTAAGAACTGGATAAATATTACAAAAACTAAAAACCGATAGCTTAAAAATATAGCTTATGTCACAGATACTATTTACACGAATTTAATGACTTTATGCTTATTTAATTTGACTTTATAAAATTAATTAAGGCGTTTGAGCTGCTGGGCGTACCACAGAAAAAAAACATACATACAAACAAACATACGCTCTAAAAATATTACCTCCGCAGTCGGGTAAAAATAAAATCCCTAGGTGTAATAAAGGAGTTTAGTTAATAGTGTTATCCGTGTTATCATAACGATCGATGTCGGTACATAAGGCAGACGATTAAAATAGATTATCGAATCATATATTTGATCAATTATAACATCAATTGTTTATTATCGTGTGTCAAATTGATTGATCTAACGCTAAGGTAGATTTTACATGCGCGTCATGTAAAATCTACCTTATACGTAGAGTATTCACTCCCGTTTTTTATAAAAGCAGTAAACGAGCATACTTGTATTCCACGTGATGGTTAGTGGCTACTGTGGCCCATGGACATCTGTAGTGAAGCCTCGGTATGATTAGGATAACTAAGGCTGGGCACTGGTGTGTTGCTATCCCGGAAACCTAAGTTAGAACACATCGGATAAATATATTTCCCTTAAACTCGAAAAACATTAGTGCTGAAAACTGCTATTATCACTTAAAAATAGGCGGCAGTGCCCCTGGAGTTGAATCACAAAAGATTCTAAACTTTTGGTTGTGTTGATGAAATTAGTTATAGATGTCGAAGGGCGGTAATAACCATATTATTAGGACATCAGAAAGCTTTTACTACTTTTTTAAAAATATTTTTGATACCGCGGCAAAATCACTAAAGCTAAACCATATTCTAAAACTAAATTACTGACCTGCTTTCAAATCCATTTAAATAAAGTTAATGGCTCATGGGACGCAACTTTAATATTTATGGCACTCGCATATATCTTTTCAATATTCAGTGGAAACTTCTGATCTATATACGTATGAAAAATTCAGTTTTTAATCTGTCGAACTAAATGTCCACGTTGATATAAAATTTTACTTTTTGTACAATATCATCATGTGGTGGTTGATTCGGAGTTTTATACAGTTAAAGTTATCACAAACATTGCGAGTATTCAATTTAAGTAACTTACTGCTGAATAATTCTGATTTTTTATTTATCTTTGTGATAATTGTAGGCTGTATTGAATCGTATAATTTGTTAAAGGTTTTTGGATATGTATATGTACTTTGTGAGAAATTTCCATTCGCCTTCAAGCCATTACTGACTGTTCCACTGCTGGGCATCGTGCTCTTGCTTATAATTATCTGTAATGTGTGTAGCGTCGGCTGAAGTTAGCCACGTGACAAAAAAAAATTGTAATGTGATAGAAACCTCTGTGGTTCAACTCCGGCAGCACAACCATCACACTTATTTTTGCCTGATAACAGCAATGTTAAGCGCTGCCGTGTTCTGCTTTCAAGGGTAAGACATACTTTTCTGAGGTAGTCTTATAGTACGAGTATAGTCATCAGTCATGGGCGACCAACCGCAGGTAGGAATCCAATTTTATCTAGGCTCATTTTATAGATGTCCACTGGCGGCAGTAGTCAATTAACATCGGGTAGACTGCATATACCAGTATAAAAAAAGTTATAAAGAGAAAACAGTATAATTTATTTATTACTTATACTCATAAAATCTAACGTATAAGAAATAATAGTGCATTTACTAAATAAACTTGCAATACAAGTGAAACAATACAAAATGACAAGGAGCATGTATCAAGCTCAGCGGAAAAAGCGACGTGTGGCATCTCGACTCGCTGCCGCGTTATCAAGATGGCGGCGCCCGCCATTTCGTGTACAGGGTTGCCAGCGAAGCGAAATATTTGATTTATTTTCTTCTTTGGCTTTGTGTTACTGTGAGACCTGCTTTGAAAACCATATAAATAAAATGGGTCGTGGTGTGTTACTATTATTTGCTATATTAAATAAATTGTAGCCTTTTTATATTAAAACAACCAGTCTTAGCACTGTTTTGTTATATACATTTCTGGTACTATTAGTGGCTCCAGATTTTTTGTGGGAACTTCGGTAAAAATATTTTAAATATGAAATCATACTTTAAATGGTAATTAAATTATTTCTAATATAACATAATGTTAACAATATAATCTGCACACTCAAATATTATTTTTTTAGCTCCGCAAACCTTGAAAGTTACCATCAATCATTTTTAGTTAGAATTCCAAATCTTTCTTAAGAGATAAAATATATTTTTGGCAACCCTATTTCTATATCAGAGCGGACGTCTAGCGTTCTGTTTGTTTAGAAGTCCGAATCAGTACATTTTTTTGGTATATTTTGACAGCGCAACTAAAGATTGCCGATGTGGATGTGAGGCGAATTTTAAACTTATTTAGGACACGGACACGAAAGATAATTTAAAGGTAAAGAAAGATAAATATTTTTTACAGCTCATTTGACACTTCAAATTTTCAGGTTTAGTTAAAAACCTGGGTCCTAACATGATTATGTTAAGATTAACGTGTCGGTTTCCTAAAACCCTATTACGAAATTATACGGATTTTGAGAAAAAAACAGCAGACTATTTGTAACTATGCGAATTATAATCATTAAATTGTTATGGCTTAATAATAACAATTTTGACTTCACACCGGGTCGTAGTCCTCGCATATTACATTTTTATTAATATTTGTTTGTTTGTTGAATTAAAACATGAAACTTAAAATCTTTTCAAAAGGTTTCTGAAGTTTTCCGATCCTTAATTGACCAGCATAGTGACCTTAACCATTTTTCGAAAGAACCGTTTACCACTGAAACAATAATGGGTTAATGATAAATTAGTTCCATTGTAGAACTGGAATGATTGCCAACGGTTCTTGTAATTGAATTAGTTATCGACGTTAGAATCTCTATTCGATTGTTCTGTTACGGAAAAAATCTAGGTATAATTATTTTGTTATCACATTGATATATAACAGTTACCTACTCTGAATATCAGACAACTGGTTTGCCTACAGTTTTTATGTGTTTGGAGTCCAACAAACATATAGTCCACCTGGTTAGTTAGTGGTCAACGTCGCCCATAAATATTTGAAGTTGACCCCAGATAAAGTTTGCGTTCTATCTGAAGTAGGCCGAATTCCTTAACCAATGAATATTAAGTTGAATCATATTATATTACCTACATCATTCATATAAAACACAGCAGCGCTAGACGACGGTTATAAAGAAAGTTGAAAATTGGTAAAACTAATATGATTGGATCGGAGAGGTACCACCTCCATACATATTTCTAGGGTGCGGCTATATAAGATGGCTATTTTAGTCCTCTTGAGTGGCAACGCATCTGTGATCGGCTTCATGAAGCCTGTTCTATATAAATTTTGCTACGAATTCCCTTAGGTGAAATAGTGCACTTACCATGAAATTGACTGCATGTTTGCTTGCTACTTTAATATTAGAAAAACGATCAAAATAGAAGTGACAATACCACCACGGTCGAGTCACAAGATCTTATTTGGAATCACTTTCTACTATGTAAAATGATATATCATAAATCACTTAACATCAGGATTAAACTTAACATTATAAGAACCGCACGTTCTTCGCTTCCATTACTTAAAACAGCTCGGAAACGTCCAGCTGGTACATAAATCTTTGAAATCCGTTCAGTTAACATTTTAAAGCATTCAGAACGTTGTCCACAATGAGACATTATGGCCAGTTCATTAAGAGCATGTCCAACGATGTTCGCGATTTGTCTTCTGAGAGAAAACCACTCGCACAAAAAGTGGAAATGATATTTGCTGAGCTTTCTCACTCTGTTGCACTTGTTGTATAGCGAGCGATGGCGAGAAGCGGTTTTTTGGGTAACGAGGAATTGGCAAGAATGATATTGATGAGTTTAATTTATATTAGCAATAGAAATTAATGACAATCGATTAGTAATTCTGCTTTTACTATTTTTACCTCTAATTGGTGGTATTTAGCTTTTTGGTAAATTTGACTTAGTGGTTACAAAACAATAACTAACTACGTGGTTCGACCGCCGTCAAAACATCACTGCTATCGATATTACATTTTATTACAGTAGTGTAACGTAGATCCGCTTTCATGAGATTTATACCGCCTTAGAACCTCAAGGATAAGGATAATAATTTTGAAGCAGAAATAATATTTATTTTTTGGTTACATTTTTGAAATAAATAGTAAAACAGCAAATAAGCAGTGACAGCATAAAATGAAAAACTTATTTTGAAAAGCTTATACATATTATCTATCTTAATAGTTTATCGCCTATCGTTTAGCAGTCCGAAGTCAGAACAGTAAGTAATAAGTGTGAAAGTATAATAAAGAAATTTGAATTCCGTCTCGAGAGTCTGTTTTCTTCGAATGTCTAAAAATAGGAAGAGTTTCCGATGATTTATTTATTACTTAAGAGAATGAATAAGATATTGGTATTCTTGTTGTTGGGATCTGTATAAATCATGTTACGAAATAGATACCTAATTTACACAAATAAATGAATTGAAGGAGGAATAATATAAAAGATGTTTTTATAAGATTGAAGTAACAAAGAGCATGCATACTATTTGATGGTAAGTGATCCTCTAGTGGTTAAGAAACTCGGTCACTCGATCGAGGGGTCCGAGGTTCAATTCCCAGGCACCTTCGATTTTTCGAAATTATGTGCGTATTAGAAATTAATGATCACTTGCTAAAACGGTGAAGGAAAACATTGTGAGGAAACCTGCATACCTGAGAGATTTATAAAAAAAAATCTCAGAGGTATGTGAATTCTACCAGTACGCACTTGGCCAGCGTGGTGGACTATAGCCTAATCCTTCTCTTTATGAGACGAGACTCGTGCCCAGCAGTGGGACGATAATGGATTGATGATGATGATGATGATACTTGCCGCGTGTGGATAGTTGTATACAAACCCATATAAAAAAGGACTTCAGATAGAAACCTATCTGAAGTCAATTACTGATCCTAGGGACTAAGATGGTCACCATATGTGGAAGTTAACCGGCATACAACAGTATCTATAGAATAGAACCCTGTCCATTGAACTGTTTTATGGAATCCTCAGAAGCATGGTTGCGCGGACAATTTAGTCACTAGCGGTCACCCATCCAAAATCCGACCGCACTCTAGGGTGCTTAACTTTGTAGATCAATGATAAGTCACACAAGCTACGACGTGGGCTATTGTGTGTAGTCACTAACTGTCGCAAACTGTCGTCAGCGACCGAAGACTGACCGCGGTCATAGGCGGCGATAGCACCGTCGATCGAACTCGTATATTGGTTTTCTGACGCTCGTGTGTAACGCCCTTATTCGGAGCCCGTCAGTTATTTTTACCCGTCATTACGTACATATCAGGAATGATCTTATTGCAGCTTACTATTTACTTTTATCAATTGTTCCTATTACATTTGAAAGATTGTTTCAATGTATAAACACGCAACTTTACAATTTACAATTGTACAAAATGAGACAGGTACATTTTGATCTACGAGTATAATAATAATTGTTTGCCCACACGCTAGTGACACGCATAGTGACATATGGATATTTTGTACTCATAAATAGTTGTAACACCATACTTTAAATAATATCGTTAAATTGAAATTCGTTACGGAGACTATAAATAAATAAATCAATATGGAGGGTGTGAATAGGATAACCATAGCATTTGTTTTTACAGTAGACGAAGTAGGCGACAAGAGATTAAGTCGAAAATAATAAAAAAATACGTCTTGTTTTACCCTTATACTACTTAGTTTATCTCGAAACCGCTAATATAGTTTGAGAATTTTATAATATTTTCCGATTAGATCCGAAAGTAGTAGTAGAAATTTCTCCTCAATGTGCTTAATTCCAAAACTTACAATCTACATGAAATCACAACATAAAGTTTCTTACTAAGCTCTAAGGGTAAACATTTCAAGACGAAATTTTAACGTAAGTTTACTAAAAGTATAATAATTTGGTTCGCCGTAAAAAGTAAAAAGTCCAATTCTTGCGACCACTCCGTTCGTAATGAGCGAAAGTGTAATAATGAATCTGGATTTTGTCTGAAGTGGCTTTCTTCGAGGGCTATGAACTGAAAGGCTGGCTGAAATAATGTTGGATTTAATAATTGACTCGCCAAGCCTTTTCTTTTAGAAAGTTATTTTTAATGTAGGAGAAATAGCGAATGGGTATGCTGCTTTGATATTTTGTAAAATTGATAGGACGGTATGGTTACGGCGGGCAAATAACACGTTCACATGTATTTATAGCGCGAAGCAAGTCTGCGTTTCGGTGTGTTCGAAGTGTGTCGATTTTTTTATTTATTTTATTTGCTTTATGATATGCGAGTAGCAGACGTGATGGTAATTTGCTACTGGCGCTTATGGATATCCCTAACATGATTAGGTTCCTACCTGAGGTAGCCCACGGCTAAGACTAACCTGGAATGCTTCGGAAAAGTAAGCTTCCCTGACACAACAGCGTTTAATATCTATAGATGCTAGCTGAATTACATTTGGGAAGACATTGTAATCCTCAGCAGTGGTAGCGCATCTGTGACCGGCTTCAGGTAAGAACAGTTGTATATAATGGAGTTGGTCAGTGACCGCTTACCATTCGGTGGTATTCAAGCCCGTATTCAACTTCAAAGTTATAAAATATAATAGCTATTTTACAAATTAATGCAACAATATTTCAGCTCGTCTCAAATAGTATTCTCTATCGTTCATAAATAATTACGCCTGACACACTTGTGATAACAACGCCATCTAGTGACAACTTACAAACATATTAACCAAACGTTTTAACTTAGTATGACGTGCGTACAAGCATTTTTGTACACAGAAAATGACGTAAAACACGGTGTCGTATCTGAAATACATAAATGGTCGCCCGATCTCCGATATCTCTAAGCCTGGGCTGTTTATAACGCACTTTACGAGCCCAATAAACCATAAATTCGGTGCACCTTTGTTTACATAAGTAATTTGCGCGGGCACGGCCGGCCACGCTGCTCCCATGGGGACAGGACAGGCCCGGTTTGTAGATTATTCAAAGGCTTTGTATCGGTGGTGGATAAGCCACAAATAACTGATACAGGATCGCGATAGTTTTGTGAAAGGTTAAGTGCGGTTTACGATGGTTTTTTATGGAAGTGAGCATGCGAGAGTGAGAGATGTAAGGGTAAATGTCTTTATAACATGTTCTTTTCTAAAGTATAGATGTAGTAAGTGAGTAGTCTACCTTATAGTAAGTGACCACGGTCCATGGACATCACTAGACAATCTCAAACAGAATTGGTGTCTTCCCTAAATCGACTACAGATGCTTAGTAATAGTAACCCTTATAGTTCTTAGGGATAGTAAATATTTGCATCTGTAGTTGAAATGTCTCATGTAAATACAACAATATTATCTCCCTTATCACATCCTTTAAGCCAAAACATAGCAGAGCTGTGTTATTAAGAAATGAGTGTGGTGGTGGTCCTCCATCGGAAACCTAAAGGTGCTACCAACCTGTAAATAATCAACAGATTTCTATCTCCAAAGTATGCAAACACAACAGGCTCATACATACACGTCGCTCAACACATAATTCCACAGAAAAATGCAAAGCATTTCCACAATTAAAAGCTCGTATTTTAATCTGATAAGCGAAACATTTACAATAGCTTCATTCGCGGCGTATCAGCGATCTACATACTAACACTTGGTGAATTATCCACGTGTGTGAAATCACGCTGTAAGGGTTTATAGAAGGGTTGCATGAAATTTAAAAGTATTTAAAGTTTTTTTTATAATATAAGTAAATAAGAAAGCGGTTCATCTGATTGTAAGTGGCTACTGTCGTATGAACATTGAACAACAGTGATGAATCAGATAGGATTGTCCTATCTAAGGTCATAGATTAGTAAAGATACTTCGCCGCCTTGAAATTGAATGAAGCCGCAAATGGCTTATTATAATAAGTTCTTTTTTTGAATTCTTGACAAATAAAAACATTTTTAGAGAAAATTTACGAATAAATAACTAATACTGCGTAATTTACATGATAATTAAATAATTTATAATAATAATTTCAAATATTTTAGAGACATTTTAGCACCGAGACGTGGCAAAACTTTTTTACACAACTATTTCAATTGTCAAAACTGGGTACATTTTCTTGTTAGGAGTGAGTAATCTTTACTAATCTATGTCTAAGGTACGCCACATTTTGTTACCTTTGAGTACTAGGTCGGAATACTTCGAGAAATTGTCTCTATATAGCCACAGTTTTTAAATAAAAAAAACTCAGCAGCGCATAACACTGTTATTATTCGTTAGGAATAGGCGTGGCAGTGGTGTATCGGGTAGGATTCTACCACTAGTAGTCTCTCTTTTAAGTGCGACATGAGATCGACGCAAAACTTTTTTCTGATGGAAATAAAGTGCAGTATTAATTACACTACATAATCATAACCATTATTTCTACTAACTTTCGAACATCTTTACTTATTTTGCAAATGTATTACTTTGGAGATCCCATTTTTTGTTTGTGTTAAGTTAGTGATGAGGATTATTATAGACATGACTGTAGCTTATTTGTTTTACATATATTGGTTATTAAATAAAACAAAACATGAATAGTGTATACCTAACTGATGAATTTGTCTATTAGGGCGTGCCAGTTACGTTCCAATTAAGGCTTCTTTTTGGTGATGATTAAACCTCAAAGTGGTATAGAGGTGGAGGCTTTGTTCCATTGTTACAAACCCTAAAACAAAGAAAAAGCAGGCTTGCTGAGCTTATTTTTAGAACTCTATTTAATAAAATCTTAGGAGTCGCAATTTTATTGTCAGTAACCTAGTCTATTTTAAAATTGTATGAAGGTTAAAGTAATAATGTTTTGTGAGATAAAAGATAGATACGGGTTATGGGTTGTAATAAACTGAAAATGATATTATTATTGGTCTAATATTCAGGATCTTAATGGGACATGATTGAATTCTAGCAATTATCTTTTGTTTTACGGGGTCGCAATACTTCGTGAGAAAAACTACATGAGTGGGTCTTACTTGTCTTGAAGTCTAATAATTCACAGATAACCAATGTGATGTTGTGTGGACCCTTCTCACACTAAGAGAATATCCATGCTTAGCATAGCAGTGGGATAGGAATAGAGTAAGATTTTTTTTATGATTGACATATGTAATAAACAATGTGGTGATAAGTGGTGACTACATACCCATGGATATCTCTTATCAACAGGGATTCTATCTGAAGCCGATCACACTCCATTCCATTCCTTCGGACTAAGACGGTCGCCTCTTATGAACTGACGTCACTAAAGATGTTACTAGATGCGACTAACGTGGATATTAAAAGCTTTCTAAATTTGATCATAATCCACCACACGTGTCCACCACATTAAAAAAAGGATTTTTTTATAAAATAACCAGAACATGACCCATTGACCAACAGTGAGTGTCCGCTATCAAGCCTGGGTACAACGGTACAACGCGATCGCGAAACAATTGTACCGTGAAATATTCATACGACCTATCCATGTGCAAGCTGCTATGAAGCGGGAACGTTAAATATTTACACATTTCTATAAGCTTCCTGTTTTTTAGCGTTACACCTGTTTGCGCGGGAGCGGTTTCGGGTTTGCGGGACGTAGTTTGCGTTTAAGGCAAGTTTTACGTGTACTTTTCGAACTGTGTTGGTTTTCGGTTCAGTTTTTTAAGCGAGTAAATTTAAATCGTATAACATTTAGAATTTGTATGGAAGCACTAAACGAGTATGCAGCGAATCAGATGATAAGTACCTTCCAATTATTGGTTATTCAAGGAAGACAAGAATCTCCGCATGTATGGATGTATGTATCATATATGGATACGGAACGACTTATCAGTGGCTTGCTCTCGTATATGATTTGCTCACGTATATTAAAATAATGGGATATTTCCTGTATTCATAATACAGACTGTGAAATTTGCAAAGTTCTCTTCTTTTTTGGTTAAGTGGGTGCGCCCCTATTCTTGACTGAATAATATCTTGAGCTAAGAACGCACTCGTTTCAAGGCAAAGGCGACATCTTTTTGTAAATTATAAATATCGTTCAAAAAACTAAAAAACATACTTTTATGATAAAATCAACTAAAAAGTAGAAAATAATTTTCAATCTAGGAATCAATTAAGGAACAGTAAATTGTATAATTGTGAAAAAAGCGTGGAGTGCTCCACTTATCAATTTTCGAAAAGCACCCGCTTACTTGTTACTTACATACATACCTACATACATACAACCCAAGCTAATAAAATCGTGTTAAAAATAGTCCTAAATACGTCCACCGCCGTCGCCGCCGCGGCGAGCTGTGGCATGCCGCCGCTCCGCTCCGCTCGCCGCGCCGTAGCTGTGGCCGGCACATCACACCTAAGAAAAGTCTCCAATATCGATATTTCTGCATCGCTGCTATGAGGCAGAATTTAGAACATAATAGTTATCTACGCATAATGTATGTAAGTTTATTCACAACGTTCTCCTTTCTCTTATTTTCAGAAACTAACATAATTAGGTAAAAATTGAGATAACCCAGACTTTAAAAAAAAGAAATCTTACTTAAATAACTAACATTTCGCACTACTTTCAATTTAAAAAAAACACACTTATAATTCTCATCTATTCTCATCTATTTCTCCGCTTAAAATTATTGTTATTTTAAACGTAAATTATTTTAAACATAAAACTTTCAAGTATAAATATAAAAGTGCACATAAATAAACACCTACTAAACAAGATATATGTGTGTTCGGGCAATTTGTTGGCGAGTGCCGGTGTCCATCGACGCGGCTCGCATACAGGTGATGCTCTGGGGACCTCGGCTATGCTATCACCGTATATCCCTTTTATACATACACGGCTAGTGTTGCGCACTTTACTGTATTGTTTTTAGTTTCTAGTAATTGTTACTATTCACGAAGAGTTTAATAGGTAATGTGCGTTAAAACGTATCGTTTTATTTTAGTAACGATTTTATTGCTTTCTTTTCACTAAGATATAGAAGTTTAAAGGTGGTAGAACCCTTTGTGGTTCGACTTCGGCGGTACTACCAACACACCTATTTCTGCCCAATAACAGCAGTTTTAGGCGCTGCTGTGATCCGTTTTGAAGGGTTTGGTAAGGGAGACATACTAGTCCTCAGGGGCAGCGGCACATCTGTTGCCGACCTCAGGTAGGAATATCTAATCCTATCTGGGGATTATTGCAGATGTCCATGGGCGGCATTAGCCACTTACCATCAGGTGGACTGCATGCCCTATATAAAAAAAAAAGTAGATGGGCATGCAACCCATTTATGGTTAGTGGCCATTGCCTGTATGTAGTCAGTTCTAAATAGGATTTGTGTTCTACCTGAGCTCAGCTATGTATAGATGCGACTTTTCCATTTTATGGACTAAGTTGGAACGCTTTGTCTTACAACACCCTTTAAACGAGAATCTTGGATGACATCCTTCATTGCGCCAATAATTACTAATCCAATTTTCTAATGAAGTGTAATAAATTCAAACAATATCAAATTCCACAAATTAACATGAAATATACGCATACATATTTCAAGCGTTTTATTCAATAAAGGTAACACATTAAAATTTAAAATTTCAGTGCGAAAGTTTTAGTTTTAACTCGTTCGGAAAACAGAACAGCTGGCAGCTACAGAAAGGCTTAGGTAACTTACATTCGAGGTGTAAGTGTGAACAGGAAGACTTAGTTGATATTCAGCGCCATATTTAACCCGGCTCTCTGTTCGGCGAAGCAAATCGTTCATACTTGCTTCGATTGAAAATGTACGGGAGCGTGTTGTGTACCGTCAGGTTGCGATTGCTGACTTTTTGTAATAAATGTTACGCTTAATACTTAAAAATAAAACACATAAAATATATAATTTGCCAATTTCACTCTTTTTTTTAGATGTGAGTTGTTCTAAGAATCACAGGAAAAAAAAAATAGTTAGAAACCCAAAAGTTTCCAAAAGCAAAAATATAGGTACCACATAAAAAAATCAAACTGGAGTCTGTTAATTAATTACTAAAAACGTCGACCTAACCACTAGAACTTGTAAAATTGCCAATAAATCGCACCATTTGCATTCGAAAAATACAAACGTGTGTACACGTGCAAGTAGCGACCACACGTTGCTTCAGGAATTCGGGACACCGGAAAAGTCGGAAGTTTCGGGAATTCTGAGCGTTTCGACACTAAAGCTGGAATTCGGGTGACGCGGCCGAATGCGTTTTATTGCCCCATATCGTTTGTCGCAAAGGCGCACCGAAGCAAACGTATGTTACACATTGCGATACAAGTAGGTTTGTTTTACCACTATTAAGGTAAATAGTATATTGAATGATTTTAGTGTTCCGTTTCGATATTTTTGTAAGATTGAAGTAGCAAATGAGATGCACGCCCATAGACATCTATGTCACAAATTCGGTATATAATAAAGGGCTACCTACCTACCTACCTGAAGCTAATCTTAGATACGCTGTATCTCATAGGGATTAAGATCGTTGACTCTTATGTTATTCAACCGGCATTCTACTACTGCAATGCAAGAACTGCTTCACGATAGAATCAGGTGTGATGCTGGTGACTTTCCAGCCGCACTGCACTATTTGAAACTACTGAAAGTAGTAGACTTTCCAAACACATTTGCCTTCGTGGGAATTATGTAAAAGCGTCAAGTGCGAATATAGGTTTAAAGTCCATACCGCATCCGATGCGGTCAGGACGTGGAGCGATGCGGTCAACGGAAACCGCGTACGGGTTACAGTTCATCGTTAATTTAAGAACAGCAACGGTTCCAGAGAATATAGCCTAATTTTGAACATTTATTTAAACCGGTTGAGTTGGTCACTTATAAAACGCTTTCTATACTCACAGCCCCACACTAGGATTCCCTATATTATGGGTGCTATAGACACAACAGAGACAAACTCACAAACTTCTAGACCCAGAAACAGAAACCTAAATTCATCATTCCGGTATCTGCCTGACCGGGTATCGAATCCGGGACCTACAGCACGTTAGGCCGGTGGTGCCCACCGGCTTCGCCACGCGGATCGTCAAATAGATGGCAGCACTGGCCACTTACCATCAGACGCCCGTTTGGTACTTCAATCTTTGAGAAAAGATACATCGAATAAGGCAATAGAAATTCCGTGCCACCTGCATCATTTTCTATTATTACAATGGTCTAGCATCGAAAATAAAAATATTTGTATTCAGAGTAGAATCTTCACAGTACATTATATGAAGTTCAATAACTTCACTTCACAAAGCGAATCATTTATGGAGAATAAGCGGCTCAAGGAACTCCATAACACACGTGAAAGTTGTTTTAAGTTTTCTTTGTCAGAAATAAAGGTTCTCGAACGATTGAAGTGTGCGTTATTTACATACACACACATTCTCAGGTGCCAATACACAGACATTTGAAGTGGCATCCTACGAAAAGACCCGTAATAAGCTTTTAAAGTGCAAATGTTTGTTCAAACGTTGCACACATGGTTAAATCGCGTACTAATAAACGTCATTTATATTACGGTTTTATTTAGTACTTAGTATTTACGTGTGTAATGCCTGGCACCAGTATTACTTTTTGAATTTTTCTCTAAAGTTAACTTGTCCATACACCGAACGATCGATCAATCTATCGATGTTATCGACCAATAGAATCGTTCACCATCGATCGTCAAATGTTTAATTACCACACTTATTGGCCGATGCGTTCTATCGACATAGCAAATAGTAATCAATCTCCTTCTTCTACTTCATATGCCTCTTCACTACTAAAGGTTGGCGGTTAGTTCCTTGAACTTCTCTCTATCCATGGCCAGGCGAAACAGTTGTTCGACAGAGGTGATAAAGCCTGTCCACTCCCTGATGATTCTGAGCCACGACTTTTTCCGGCGCCCAGCGCGCCTCTTCCCTTCCACCTTGCCCATCATGATCGATCGATCGATAGTAATCAATGATCAACTGAAAATGATTCAAGCACCGATCGATCATCGAACGGTATTTGTTGGACAGCCAAAGCCACACCGAAAGATCGAGGTCGATAGATCGTTGGCATCGAACGACGATTGATCGACGTGTGGGCACCTCACCCTAACTCAACAGTCAATCTCTTTGAGACTTAGATACAAAATCTTTGGTCTAGAATAAACCATTTTGTTGTCAGTTGTCTGCCTGGAAGGTGATATTTCATGAATATTTAGCAAGCCTTGTAAGTTTTAGCTGCTATAAAATTCAGTAACGGGATCCCATAATTCTAAACATTAGATATTCTTGTTTATTAATAAGATCTCTTACTTAATATTCTGTTGACAAGAAGCATTCATTAAGGCCTGAGAGGGCAAACATTATCTATGAATTAATTATTTCGGAAAAAAATCCGTGATGTAAAGGAGATGTTTCATTTTCGGCCATCTCATGTACACTATATCTAAAAAACACGAATAATTTGTATAATTGAAGGAAAATACACATATATTTTGATAACCTGAAATATTCCTGTTTAAAAATATTTAAAATAAGCAATCCTCATTGAAATATAAAATATGGCGGAATACTGTCAATGTCAAGTTTTCAAAACTGTCGATGTCGGTCAGGGAACCTATGTGTACCCCACACATAGGTTACTATACTCTTTGGATGTCGGTAATTCTGTATTTCGCTGTTTTTGTCGTAAAGTTATTGTTACCTTAGTACTTTACAACCTGGCTTTTGTTTTGGGTATCCCGTCATTTTTCTGAATTTAATTAATTATTTATAATAATTATAACAAAACCACCTTTTAAATAGTATCTGGTTTTATAGATGTAAGTGACATGTCAATTTAAAAAAGAAGAAGTTGTCAATTTGATATGTGTAAAAGTGGATATATAGGTACGTATTATAAAATAGTGGACTCCAATGTAAACGTTGAAAAATATGTACTAATGAGAAGATTCCATTTTAATCCTGAATATGTTTCTGCTCTGTGCTGCTTACGATTTTGGACTGATTCTACCTTACTTGTTTACCCAGCTTATGTTTTATGGACTCTTGAGATTTTGTTGACAAGGATTCAATATCATCAGGTAAAATATACATCAGTTAGCTGTATTAATCGTGAAATAATCGTTAATAATTTTAAACTAGAGAAGCTAATCTTTTTACATTTCTCTTTTTTTAGATAATTACATTAGCAAGACAAGGACATTCTTGGGACGACAAAATAATCAGTTATTATTGCAACTGTATCGCTGGGCAACGAACTGTACTCGTAGGTAGTTGCGCTCACATTATGACCATTGTTTGATGTTTGGGCTGAGCTCGTCACAGGATATTACAGAACCTGCTACATGATTGGATGAAAATATTGATAAGGGAAGATATTGAAAATGAATAAATAATGTACCTAAGTGAAGAATAAGTAAAATATTATAATATAAGTCAAATGTGTACTTAAAGTTGTTTTATTTACACACTTAAATTTACACACTTAAATCTTTTAACTAAAATAAATTGGTATAGAAGTACATATTTTGGTATGTATGTTTTAAGTCAAGATTTATGAAAGTAAATATAATTAATGTTTATTAAATATAGGCATTGTTTCTCAATACATACAATACAATATTTATATATCTACGCCCATTCTCGTAAAAAATATATTAAAAAGTATATAATGTATATAGTAAGTTAAAATAGAATGACAGATGACATTATTACGGTAATCACTACCGCCATGATGTTTTTCCACTGTTGTGTTGCAAGTTTAAGTGTAAATTATTGTTTTTTAACAATTAAACGAACATGATTTGAAGAAAATTAACCCCTACGAATTGTTCTTTGCAAGTTTTCTTAGTTTTTAGTATAGTGTACAAAAGGTGGCCGGGAGCCCATACATTTTGAAACATCTCCTTTAGATTGTTTTTTAAGAAGTCGTGTAAATAATTTAGAATGAATAATATTAAATTGGAGTAGGATAATGTGAGCAAGGTTTTAGACTAACTTTATCCTTTAAAAAAAGGTAGAATTATTGTTCAATAATAGAGGTCCCCACCAAGAATATCAAGAATGGAGCCTTGCCTTTCCACCATAGATTTACATCCTTAAGATTTATACAAATACTAGCTGACCCGGCAAACGTTTTGTTGCCATATAAATAAAAAAATGTTAAGGGTGAACAATCCTTATCACTTGGGGTATGAAAAATAGTAAAGCCGTTTCGGAGGAGTACGGTAACTAACATGGTGACACGAGTATGTTATATATGAGAAGATATTAGTAACTGACTGACGACACCACTACCTAATAAGAGCAGTGGTATGCGCTGGCGTGTTCGATTTTATCCGATGCGTTCCAACTTAGTCTTCAGACATTGCATCTGTGGCTGACTTCTGATTGGAATCTAATTTTACTGAGGTTATTTACAGATGTTCGTGGGCGGTAGAACCCACTTGACATTTGCTATTTCTGTAATATATAAATAATGTTTCTATTGCACGCGTAGGTATCCTGTGTGGGTGGTGCATACTGCACGATTTAAAATATAAAGCACAAATGTTGGTAGCAGCCTGTTAGATTGTAGTTTCTATTCTAACTTTATAACCCAGATAATTATATTTTTACAACGCCAGCTGTATTAATACAAGATTTACTTGGGAAACATTTGTTTACCGGTCCATGGCATAAAATAATAAAGTTTTGCGCAAGTAAACATTGCGTCTGATGACTCAGAGGATCTTATTAGATAAAGCCTAAGACCTCTTCACATGTACCATAACAATACCACACGACAGCGACAAAATGTCGGAAACTTGTATTATGTGAAACGTTTCGTTGAAGTTTCTTGTAGCTGTATTGTGGTAACTACAAAATATGTCTGCGATAAAGTGCCCGACCTCTTATTCGCAGTGTCAATGTACTTGAGTTGTGGTTGTAATGTGATCAGCATCGTCCATACTGTTGATTGAACGGCGAAATGTGCATTTTTATAAAGGTGGTAGAAACCACTGTGTTTCGAATTTGGCGGCTCCACTGCCACACCCATTTCTGCCTAATAACAGTATTGTTAAGCGCTGCTGTGTTCTCGTTTGAAAGGTGTGGTAAGAAGACATACTTTTCCGAGGCATTCTTCCTTAAATAGCTTCTTCTAAGTCTAAGTTCTTGCTAAGTCTTGCGTAGCGGCGACTCTGGCCGACCTCCGAATCTAATTTTCCCAGGGTTGATTACCGATGTCCTTGGGCGGCAATAGCCACTGACCATCAGGTGGGCTGCATGCTCGTCTGCTACTCCTATATTACAAAAAAATCCGTCGCCACGCAGTTATGTTGTGGCGTGGTCACATGTGAATAGGCACAAAGATTGTCGTTTCTAAGTCTTGAGTCTTACATCAATGGTGGGCGTACTATAGCGTAGATAATGCTGATGGCGTAAACCTTATCTCGTCACGTGATTGTCTTGATAATCGTGTAACCCACGGAAACAGGCGCAAGGCTAATAAACAATAAACTGAATCGGTGACGCTATCACATGGCGTCTATGATGGCGTCTGCGTACAAGATTACGTTTGTCTTGATAGGTGCAACTGCTTTATAAAGTGTGCAGTTATTATATAACTTTTTACACATGATAGCGGTGTTAAACTGCTGTGATTTGGTATGAGCATGTGGAAAGATTGAAACAGTAAAATGAGGTTTTCTAACAGAGGCAGTAAGGCATCTTTGATCGATCTTAGGCAGAAATTCTGTTATATTGAGGTTATATGCCTATTGGCAGTATCAGATTGCTGCTCACGAATTGCAACTGTAGGTGGTCGGCTTCATGTAGCACCCCCGTTCTACATCAATCAAACAAAAAATGATACACATGTTCATAGACGATATGTATTTCTTATCCTTACATTAGCTGCATGGTCGTTTATTATTACAGTATTTAAAAATATATAAACAAGGTATTAAAATATATCTCAGGGCTAGCTGTTTCTATGATAGTCTTCAGATAAGACGTTTTGTTTGAGTTTGTCCAGACATAGCTTCGTTTGTTTCGTCTATTTGTTTATATTTCCACACAAATGTCACGGAGATTTATATCTAAACCAGAAACGAACATTTCATATTATAAAGGGTAATTAAAAATTGTTTTTCACGGAAATATTTTCCAGTTTCGTTACTATAAATGTTATCAAGCATAACTTTACACATTCGTCACCTAATCGCATTGTTTAATTAGCTATCTTGTTATCTTCAAGATAACAATGACCTACCTAGTGCTGTCAAAAACACAGTTTCCGAAACCACGCGACGCCATTTTATGAAAGTGTAATTGAAAACGCGCGAACGTATTTCGGGATTGTTATAATAGTTAGTAACTTTAGTGGGTTAGTGTTAAGTGGTGAATTAGAAAAGTGTTTTTGGAGACAAAGGTACGTATTGAATATATACTGCTTTTTCAAAGTATACATTAATATTTGATTTATCCGGTTAAACAATTTTCTAAGTTATGTTATCACTGTTACCTATTACATTTTTAAAAAGCTGAAAAAGTAAAGATAAACATTGTTAATGCAATTATTTTCTCAAATATTTATTATCTGTGCAACTGTCAGTAATAACAGTTTTTATCAATTCTAATTATAAATTAAACAAAAAAGGATACTGCTAACACAGATAAGATAAACCAATGTTATTGTATTACCTTTTTTCATATAGCAATACAGCTGAATTCCATTATATTTACGCCCATTAAACTAGTATATGTAAATATTTTCCATTTAACCCATTATTCATTCCCAGCATTATTTTATACCCGCCAAACGTAATTTATATTGGTTTCTTTATTTTCGCGAATGATATTTCATTTCTTTTATTATCTGTGGCCTTCGTGTGTTGACGTCAACGCAACAAAAGGAGAAGCGGTTCGCGGGTGAACGATGTTGCCATTAAATAAATTGATTACATCGATAGTGCTGCCATCTATAAGCGATAATGAAATGGTAATCGATTGATTGGGCTGCGATAGCGCTGTTTACTGGATTTCATTCGTTTTGTATTGTATTTATGGACGTGATGGATCACTTGTAATGAAATTGGTTGGAGCGGACGGTTCACCTGTATTAGTTTAGGCTGATTTGTGATTTGATTTGGGTATTTGATGTGTGCAATTCGGTAACAGTTAGGTCTATTTAGCTATTGTTACCTGAGTGCGGAGAATAATGTTTTTCCAGCATATGTATGTATAATGTATATATATTATGGAATATGTATGTATGTGTGTCTTGGTATGTTCTAAAGCCTAAACGGCTTAACGGATTTTAATATACGAGGTATCGATGGATTCATCTAAATAAAGGGAATGAAAATATAGCACATCGTAACTACGAGTGTATTTTAAGTAGTCGGGTTTCTGTTTGAGTTTGCTAGTTTCAGTTATAATTCTTACCGTATGTCTGAGCTGTCTGCTTTGAATTGTTTGGTGAAACCTTGGCGAAGGTGACACAGTTTATTTTAACATAGGAACAATAAATTTATTTTTACTCACACATGTAAGTGAGCCTTTATTCGATTATATGTACAGGCGTCCTACTTTCTTCTGTGTAAGTCACGTATAAAACAATTTCAAAAGCATACATTTCAGGCAGGTTGTTTCAAATTTAAGTTCTATAACTTAAGCAGTCAATGTCGTACGTTTAATCTTTTTATAGCTTCAAATTAAAACATTACTTAAGGTTGTCTAAAGATGCATTGTTATACTTAATAACTTAAAGATTTAATGCACAAGTGACGGTTCATATTGATGGTCGTTGTTTGATGTTGTCTGATGTCAGTAAGCTTCGGCAACGGTAAAGGCTTGCTACACGCACAGCTTAACACTAGGACTCCCTGTGTCGTGGTTGCCATGGACACACACATAGACAAATACACAAACACCCAGACCCAGAAACAGAAATTTAAATTCATTATTTACATATCTGTCTGGCCAGGGATCGAACCCGGATCCTCTGCGCACGAGACCGGTATGGTGACCGCTCGGCCACGTGGGTCGTCAAGTGTATTAGCTCACTTTTACTCGTCAGCTGATTTCCACAGAAAACAAGCCACACGTCGCCCTATCGCTACTTAAAAAAAAACGTAACATTTTCGTTATTAACAAAGTTACTTCACACTACTCCCAAACTTCTGACAATACCACCCCAGTTGCTCTATGTTATCGTTATAATGAGATACAGTTATTTTGGGCGGCGTTATGAATATTTGAACGTATCCTGAAACTTCGCAGTGGGCTTAGGGATGGCGATGTGAGATCGATTAATCGAAGAAGCGATCATTTGGGCCAAAGAATCGATTATTTTAATTGATCTCTAGTAATGGATCGATTCAGTGAATCTATCTTTGAATCGAAAGATAGATTTAGAAGTTGGTTATAGACATTTTTTAGGATTTCGGTGCTTGATTTTTAGCTATCTTCGTCTCTTGGCTGAAAAGATCGAAGATCGTTATTTTTTTTTGGCCTCGGTTTTTTTGGTAATCGATTTATTGCAATTCGATTAGAATCGATTCAAGAATCGATCTTTTTCTGACAGAATCGCCATCCCTAAGTGAGCTGCTATAAAATTCCGTAACAACATTCTCGCGTACAAAGCCACGGAATTAAAGATACCAAGTTCAAGTAAGTGCGAAAAATTTGTGAATGTTTCAACTTGTGGGCACTTGAATAGGAATTTTTCATTCGCCTTCTTGTGAGTATAGTTTATAGCTACTTTACTACACTTATTTTGGTGTTTCGCGCTGCTGCCCTCTGGATTAAATTGTTTAAGAAAGACATATTAACATAAGTTCTGTGGCCGAAGGGAGTTGTGTTCCGGAAATTCAGTGGACGGAGAGGACCCCCGGCAGTCACCAGACCCGCGTCTCACGTCGCCGCAAATACGTGATTTAGTTATAAGTATATATTAATATGTATGTGAGTCTGTAAGGTATATATGATATGGACCTCTGTATTCAATTATACTTTTGTATCTTTGTTTATATTGTCTGAAATAAATGGTTATTATTATTATTATAAGTACAATATACAATGTATGTGAATTTTAATGACAATTTTTGTAGATTATAGAAGTAGTAACCGAGGATCAAGTTTACTTTATAGTTAGTGGTAACTGTTGCCCAATGATATCTATAATCAACTTCAGATAGGGCTGGAGAACTACCTTAGGAGGCCACAGTACCTGGCCGGAGTACTAAGTTGTATCGCCTTATATTAAGTTTCCCTTTTAAATAAAGTTCCTTAAACTAGAAAACAGTTGTTCACCATTTTTATAAAGCAGAAATAGATGTAGCGGCGGTGCCACGGTAATCTAGCCATGACAAGTTCTACCACCTTCAAAAGGCTGTAAGATCCTTAGTCAAACCATCGCTAATACAGCAAGTGGGAATACGAAATATAGACATCATAAATGTTTATTATTCTTGTTTGTATAACTAATATTTATACATTAAAAGTTAGCCCGCTGCAGTTAGAATATGGATGTCTATCTAGCTCATAGTCTGTGGTTGGCCGATTATTTAGCTAAGGCCATTGTTTGACGTGAAGCGAGTATAGTCCCATGATATAGATTATGTACAAAGCTGAGCGCCGTCGTATGCTTTCAGGAGTTGGATGGATGACCACTAGTGGTTAAACGTTAAACGGTTCTAGATTTCGAAAGGCATTTTAAGCTGTTTTTTTCCAAATGTAATCAAAAGTTAGGTATTAAACACATCTGAAAACTTTGGAAAGTGGCCGTTATTTTCTTCCTCCAATATGCACTGAAGTTGTGTGGTGGTGTATATTTTAGAATTTTGCTAGGTTTAGATCTGCGTTCAGTGCTAGAATATATAATATTTTTCCTTTAGTTTACCAAAAATATAAAGTAATTTTAAAAGGATTGAAATATGTTTTGCCTACTCGTATCTCGCTTTACGTAAAGGATAAGACATATCCATTAGAAAGCTGAGCTAAATGAAACTTTACGGAGTTAAATGAATCTTCATAATGAATTCTCACGAAGTATCGCGTTTCGCAATATTGTGTACTTGATATTAAGTTCACTTCATACTTATTTGCGTTTAACTTTTAACCGACTGATAATAGATATCACTGCTATTTTTATCGCTATCAAGAATAAACTTGTGGAGTTGGCAATGTGAGAAAAAAAATCTATACCGCTTTTTGGTGCATTTATATCAGACGAGCTTTTGTCCGCGGCTTCGCTCGCGTTACGAAGTAATAGTTTCATCCCCTATTTCATCCCCTTTGGGAATGAAATTGATCAACATCCTTTCTTAGCGGATGCCTACATCATAAAATCTACCTGCATGCCAAATTTCAGCCCGATCCGTCCAGTGGTTTGGGCTTTGCGTTGATAGATCTCTATGTCAGTCAGTCACCTTTGAGTTATATATATTTAGATACTGTGCGTTTCAGACTATACAAGTATGAAAATATTAACATGTCTCTTAAAACATTGTACAATGCCCGCATATTAATATTTAATTCATCCGATTTGAGTATACCAACGATCAAAATTTCAAGTGAAGTAGACGAGCATGCAGTCCATCTGATGGTAAGTGGCTACTGCCGCCCATAGATATCGGTGATCTACCCTAGATAAGATTAGGTTCCCTCCAACCCTCCTACCTGAGTTCGGCCATAAACACGCTGCTATCGCTGAGAACTGCGCTGGAATGCCTCCGAAAAGTGTGTCTCACTTAATACACCCTTTAAACCAGCAGCGCTTAACACTATCTGCTAGTAAGCAGAAATAGATGTAGCAGTGGTGTCGCCGGAGTCGAACCATAGAGGATTCTTCACCTTTCACCTTTATGCCTAGTAAGAAGAAATTAAATGTCGAAAATAGTAAGTAAAACGTTGGATAGTTGATTATTAGTAACACTCGTTTACAATATCTTTAGATATAAATGAGGCTTTAAGCGTTAATTAGTTATTTGTGTGGCTTCTTTGGTCGGAATACCCGTGGGCGTCGTTTTGATTGAAATTAATATAATAAAAATATTCTAAAGATGTTCTATTAAATGTGTCTATTTTATATAAGCTTTTGAACCTTTGTGTATGAAAGGAAATTAAAATTCTCTTACACTCCAAGCACTCATATTTGTTACATAATAAGTATACGTGATATTTTTAAAACTTGTTCCGTTTTTCATTAAGGTTGTTGTTGTCTCAAACAAATTAGTTACCACATATAGTGATATCGATATATTAATATAAACTTGTGTATTATTCAAATGTAAAGTAAAAAAGACCCTTTGTACAATAAAACGTGTAATTCCCAGTACATTACACTTAAACATGTATTTAAACCTAAACAAAGTTGAGAACCATCGTTCGATTTCAAGTCAGCTCCCCGCCGTAAACATGGAATCGGCTATGACCGTTACTCCGCATGATAGCGGCATAACTTGCCAGCTAATACAAGCCAGTTAATATAGGCCTGCGTACGGCCAATCACGTACAACCAACAAAATACGCTTATCTAATATGCATTTTATTGTCGCTACTTCTGAACTCAAATGACATCTTGTAGCGACCGCAAATTTCTTTTTTACTCGCCGGTTTATTTCGGGATTCGTTTTAGTTATTTTTTGTTTTTATTTGAGTACGGAGGATAATGTTTAAGGAGCATAGTACCTATGTATGACTCATTTCGAAATACTATTTATGTATGACATAAATATGATAAAATGTCGATTAATTGAGGTGTCGATAAAATTATCTAAATAGTGGGAGTGACATCTTTATATATATATATATATATATTTCTTATGTGCGTGCGTATGTCACTGAACTCCTACTAAACGACTGGACTGATTTTGATGAAATTTGTTGTGTGTGTTCAAGGGGACTTGAGAATGGTTTAGACTCACAATTTAGTCCGTGGGAAAAGATTTTTTAATTAATTTTTAATTGGTAAGTAGTTGTTGATTTTGGAATGTTTCATATTGGATTCCACAGAATTCGCTACCATCGCAGTTTCAAATATTCTATCTATTTTTCAAACCCGTAAGTGATAAGGGTTGTTCACCCTTAACATTTTTTTATTTATATGGCAACACAACGTTTGCCAGGTTAGCTAGTAGACTATATTTTCAAGTGTCTTTTATGATTTTTTTATATAATAATATTTTAGTTTTATCTTGAGAGCGGCTGTTGTATTTTGATTATCTGTGGGGTTAAGACTTTGTACGTCTGTTAATATTATTTTTTCTTTTCCTTTATTTATCAGAGGAAACTTTTTAGAAACTTTGTTAGAAAAAGCGTCCCTTATTCCTAGCAGCCTTCTATTATATCTGCATGTTAATTACTTTTTTATTGCTTGTGCTGTACAAGTTGAATTTGCATAAACTGACAGTTAGTTTCATTTAACATAAGCATTGTTTTTTGGAGTTTCTAGAACTGTTATAGTGGTTAGACTGTGTGTTTTATCTTCAAACTAATGTTTGCTGTAAAATGCCTGTTAGCGTTCGCGTTTACATTTTAAAAGTGCCATGAGGCTTCACACATGCTATCTTAGGTTATATAATCGAATACTTATTATGATCAGTTACAAAATGTTATTGGACTCCAATGACTCCTTAATGTTTAATATACTGTACCCTTACCACGAGTATTCAAAACATCCCACAATTTTACGTTATGTTTAATCAATCCATTATTCTGTTCCGTTTGCTTCAGTACACTGAGTAAACGTAACAATATGTAAACAAAGACCAAAACAGTCATATTCGTCAAAACGTAAAAACTCATGGTAAGGGAACACTACTTTAATGCTTTCAGATTTTAAAGTATATTACATAGATAGAAATTTTATTTTTATGTTGATTCATAACAAATAGAATAATAAGTACTACCCCTCACATCTATTTATCAACTTTTACATATTACTGGTATATCATAATATTTTTCGTAGATACTATATTGCTAACGCTCCCGTAGCCGCGTAGCTCGTAGCCACCTACGAGCGTACAAGTTTGATGAGAGTCGTAGCAGGCACATGCTGCCATATTTGTTCTTTCAAGTCCTTTAATAGCCGCCCAACTAAGTTGAGACATTCGTAGACAATTGCTACGAACTACTTATATATTCTATTCACCGCGGAGTAATTGTATGACATGTATATTGTTATACGGCTATTCAAGTATAGTTAAGTTTGATCGATACTAATGTGACGGTATTAATACAAAGGTTAAGGAATGTAAGGTCATGCTAGTCAAGGATAATTGTGTTGCGATTTTAAGTCGTTACTTGAAATTATTAATTGTAGGTGTATCAACAGGTGCAATGATGTCAACTAAATACATAATAGTTGACGATCCGTGTGGCGGAGTGAAGTGGTTTGACACATGGGTTCTGGGTTTGATTCTTGGTCAGAGGGATAACTAATGGTGGATGGAGATGTTCTGGGTCTGTGTGTTTGTGTATCTGTTGTGTGTATCCATAGCACTTAACAAACCCTTACGTTTCTCTTGTCACCCGTAATTCCGAGACGTAATAGAGTAAACCTCTTTAGTATCTTATGATTGTCTCTTATAATATTCCATAATTTAAGTGTTATGATTTTTAGTAAATAACTCACTCACTATTAATAATAAGTGTATGAGAGGCAGATTTGAGGGCAAAATACATAACCGTATAAACCAACGTAAAAGCAAAGCTAAAACGAATTTCCACTTTCTTTAGGCAGCTTTACCACACGCCTCGAGTCTAAATAACTCCTTCCAGGAAGGCTTAAATCGAACAAAGATAAGTGTTCGAGCAACAAGTGAGGCAGATAGAATTATCTTGTATTTTGTATATCACCTTGAAAATTTAGTAACATGTACTATTAATATGTACGGTATTTTAAAGATTTCAGAAGCAAACAGACATAGCCGTTTGCTTCTGCAATCTTCAAATTTCATCTGATTGTAAGTAATCTTTGCCTCTCATAGACATCTCTAACTAAATCTAGGGGTTCTATCTGAAGCTGACTACAGATGCCTGGCGACTCCTAAGGACTAAGATCTCCTAATTTTTTTTTATAATATAAGAGTAGCAGACGAGCATGCAGTCCACCTGATGGTAAGTGGCTGCTGCCGCCCATGGACATCTGTAATCAACCCCAGATAGGATTAGATATTCCTACCTGAGGTCGGCCACAGATGCGCCGCTACCCCTGAGGACTAAGCTGGAACGCCTCGGAAAAGTCTGTCTCCCTTACCACACCCTTCAAACCGGAACACAGCAGCGCTTAACACTGCTGTTATTAGGTAGAAATAGGTATGGCGGTGGTGCCGCCGATGTTATGATCGTCGATCAGATGTTGCGATCAATGAAACGCAAGAGTTGCTTCAGGCTAGAAATCGGTGCAGTGGTATTTATACGAACCATATTCGACTTGTAATTTGGAATGCCTAGTATAATATCCCTTAGCGCAACCTTCAATCCAGAACATAGCAGCCCGTAACATTGCTATAATAAGGCAGAAATGGGGTATGGCGGTTGTACTTCCGCAATCGAGCAACGAAGTACCGAACACTGAGACTAAAGTACCTAAGTAAGTGACCTATGGCCACCGAAATCATGAGTTTCATTGCAATTTCTCAGCACCTTCAAATATCAAATACTACTTAATACTAAAATGTAACATATTGCCACTGAAATGGTATTTATCACTGTTAACAGAAGTTACTACTAGGTTTTGTAAGCACGTTTTATCACATCTACAAAGTGTAATCATTAGGTTTTGTAAACTCATTTTATTACATCTTAATAAGAACACAAAACCGCTAAGGTATTCAATTAATGCTAAAAACCTACCGTATTCCTATAATATGTATTTCGCGCCCCTAAATAATTCCTTGAGGCCGAGATGCGAGCAACAGGTGAAGTAGACAGGATCGTTTACCGTTCAACTTTTAATTCTCTTTGGGTGAATTTTATTTGCCAGTAAAATTTTCACTTAGCACCGGCCGCGGCTTTTGGCTTAGTTTCAGTAGGTTTTTGTTAGTTTTACACGTGAATTTAACGTACAGGAAAGTTTTGGACGTTATTACCGTAAGGTTGGACAAGTTGCAATGTTGAATGTATGAATTTTATGTAAGTGTGTGTCAGATTCGTGCAATGACTGTTGTATGACTACAAAAATGTATTTTTGTTCGGTTTTTAGCAATATTATGTTTTATAGTTTTGAGATTTTTACTGAGAAATCTATTCATAATTAGGCATTTTTTTATTTATTGTTACGATATCTTCTGTAACAATTCCTTAACTTTAAATCGCTAAATATCATTATAATTCAAAAGACATTCAAACTTTTATTGCTGTTTTTAAAGTTAAGTTAAGATAGGTTAGTATACTATTTCAAGTTAAGATACTAAAATTTCTCTAATCTCAAACGTGAAAGTTGTGAAATGAACTTCTGTTGTATTCCGAGAGTGCTATGACATGGGCCTCTTCAAAAAAGTGCAAAAAGAGCTCTCATCCAAAGCGGTACATTGGCGGTGTTACAAATGGCTACTTTACTCGTACATCAGGGCACGTCTACTTAATTGTTAGGTTAAACTATAAACAAGTCATTTTAATTGTAAGTGTGCACTAAAAAACACTGTATACAATGATACCATGATGCTCATTTATAATGTTTTGTTCCAGTACCGTGTCGCGTCCCGCAGTGGCGCTGAAGGTGAAGTCGAAGTGCGATGCGCTGGGGGTAGGGCGCGAGCGCGGCGCGCTGGCGGGCTACCGGCACGGCTACGCGGGCGGCGCGGCGTACCACGCGCGCACGCCCGCCGTACCGCTCAACGCTAGTGAGTATATAGCTTGATAAAATTATTTATGCTGTGTGTCCACCGCCACCGATAATTAATGACGGCGCTGAAGTAGCGTATAAACATTTACTGTAGCAGCTTGTCCACCGCACGCCCGTCGTGACCGCTAGATCGGCACCGAGATTTTGACGGGCCGATGTGCTGGTAATATAAAACACGTTGAAACTTGTCCATATACTGCCGTCATACGACGATGTCAAAATAAACCGCAGATATCGGTCGCGGTGGACAAACTATCATCGTCACGACATATTAAAAATTCTTTTCACACTTTTTAGTGATGACATACTAACATTAATATAAATACAATATAAAATTGCATAAACGTGATCATGAATGAAGGTAAGGTCTGAGTTTACATTGATTGGAACCGCCCGCTCGCAGGGCGCTACCGCGCCCTGGTCGCTTAGTTTTATATTGTCATAAATGTTCCAACCTAACCTAACTAAATAGTCAATGATGAACTGGATTTGCAATTTCATTAGAACCTACACCAAATATCTTCAAACACAACTCAATTATTCCCATCGGTTGAGGAGTTACATATTTTGTCTCCGAGCCACATTATCAGACCCTTAAATAGTCAATGATGAACTGGCTTTGCAATTTCATTAGAACCTACACCAAATATCTTCAAACACAACTCAATTATTGCCATCGGTTGAGGAGTTACATATTTTGTCTCCGAGCCACATTATCAGACCCTTCAATAGTCAATGATGAACTGGCTTTGTAATTTCATTAGAACCTACACTAAATATCTTCAAACACAACTTAATTATTCCCATCGGTTGAGGAGTTACATATTTTGACTCCCAGCCACATTATCAGACCCTTAAATAGTCAATGATAAACTGGTTTTGCAATTTCATTAGAACCTACACCAAATATCTTCCAAAAAAACTCAATTATACCCATCGGTTGAGCAGTTACATATTTTGTCTCCAGAACCCACTCTGATCCTCATCATATTTAAATGGGACCAACTTGTAGCTATTGTACATACACGAAATTAAAGGCATTAAAATAGGTTCATAAACGGCGAAGTTATGGCTGTTATATTTACATGGGTGGAGGAGTTCCCCTCATTTTCTCCAGAACCCATCGATGGATCCTAACCATATTTAAATGGGAACAACTTCCAGTTCTCTTCTACACAATACAAAAAGAATTATTAAAATCGGTCCACTAACGGCGGAGTAATTCGTGTACATACATAAAAAAAAAGATACCGGCCGAATTGATAACCACCTCCTTTTTGAAGTCGGTTAAAAATCGGGCCGAAATAATTTCGTTCTTGGTATCGGGTCGGTGCGGTGCGGTGGACAAACTACCTTAGAATAAGGGCCTTTTTGAAATTTTCTTTTTGAAGTTTGAAATTCTCAAATCTTAAGGCGCGTTCTTGGAGTAAATTTTTGCAACATTAATCGTAAAGTTACATTGTAAATATTTCAAACTTTGCAGAATAGGTTAACCAATATAGTAATTTAAATTATATTATTTTCATGCTTAATGCGTTCACGCGTATCATATGGCAAAATACAATACATTCCAATTTTTTGGGTAATTATTAATTACTGATAAATTTACTTCTTGTGCGTGTACCTAAATACAATGTACTATTTTTTATTAAAGAATTCTTTCTTAGATATATAAATGTGGCATACTTTAGAACACAGACCTTCTCTCTTCTTTATTTTCTATTTCGTAACAAAAATAAATTAGGATTCAAATATGTTAAGGATTTTGCTTACTTTAATTTCTTAAATGTATTGGAAAAGTAAGCTCAGATCATGTTTGTGTACAGGAAGTAATAAGTGATCTTAAAGTACATATTTCAAGTCAAACCCAAGTATCGTCTATTTTGATTACAAATGTATTAATTTAATGTGTAACTAAAAGCACGAACAGAATTTTAGATCAAACCAACACTTATTCCTAACGAAAATCCATTACCGTAGGAAAATAACTTAGCTCTTTATATTTTGAAATTATCTTTGAATATCTAAGTTACTTACGAAGGCTAACACGACATTTCTGAAAAGTAAAGGTGCTTACAGACGGTTGACTTGTTATAATATTGGCTACCATACCATACCATAACAATGTGTAAGATATGTGCAGAATCAAGTCATATGTATGTATTTATTTTTGTTATCTTATATGTTATGTCTTGCGTACTTTGGTCTTTGACGCTATAATAAATAGAAAAAATATCTTCAACAAAAATTGCAATCTAAAATTTTAGTATCACTATTTACTCGTACTCTTACTTCTTTTCTGTGATGTGTATGTCCTCCAAGACGTATCCGTCTGCGACGATCCTTCGACAGTGCGCTCGTACAATAAAGCAAGAAGTAAAAACAAATCTCGTCAATTTTCATTCCAATTTTTATTGCACCAAGTTACACACAGATCTAACAGCGAAGGTAATAAAAAGCGTACAATAATCAATGGGCGGTCCTCAGCTCAATAATGTTTCATTTGTTTTTTAGCGGAACTAGGTCACACGCTAGGGCTTGCTCTTGAACACGTCGCGCTGAGTGGCGACGCGGCCGGGTCTTGGTTATGCCTTTTTAGGAATCGGGCTTGGATCTGGGTTTCCGGATATCATGTAAACATTTTTATATGTAACATTTTGAGATGATTATTTTAATTATTGCGTACAGGTGCTTATACATAAATACATAAGTACATCAACATGTAGTTTTCTAATAAGAACTGATATGTGAATTTATCAGTAAGAAAATGTTATGGCCTAACCTGGGATCCATTCCAGTTCCAGTTCCTGGGCATGTCTTGATCTTTCTTTCTCCAGGTTGTACTTGTGGCGCGACCTGGAGTCCGAGAGAGCCAGCACTGTTTCGTAGAGTGTTTGCAGGCATTCGAGTGTGGTGGTCTTACACTCTCTTTTCATATTGCCTGACGCCTCCAGCGCTTCCTTCGTCCTCTGGAGCTTTTCGTTCGCCAGTTTTGTTGCCATGTCCATTTGAACCCCACTCCGCCTGTGCGACGTTCTTATTATGCTCGGTCGCCCTTGGTCGGACAGGACCGATGCGTCCGAGAACTCCTCGTCTGATTCAATCGGGCGGGGTGGGATCTCAGCCAATTCCCACGTCTCAATTTTCTGGAGGACCGAGTCTGTTGGGGTGAGAGGTTTATCCCTAGGCAAGGACCTCTCGACTGATTCCTCGCTCACCGAAGATCGCGCTGTGTTCGTTTTCGTGCGTGCCAGCACCTTTTCACGCAGCGATCTCTGCGTCTTGAGCACCGGTCTCGAAGACGATGATGTTGGCTTCGCAACCGGTGCCGACAATTGGGGAGCGGCCTCCGCAGATGGTTTTGACACTTGTGACGATAACTAACTTAAACTATAATAATTATACTACGATCCTTATATTTACGGCGATGGTGATGGTGCCGGAGTAAGCCTCGTTGCTCTGCTTGGTGATTTTAAGGTATGTGATAAGAAATCGGCGATTCCGTTGTGGCCAGAAGGTAGGGAATCTCTTCCCGAGTCGTTTGAGCCCAAACTCGGGTATTCTATCTCGCCTGGGACTGAAGTTAGGGCCCGGGGGTGAGGTAAAATTTCCGGGGGGGGGGAAAGGGGAGGGGGGAAGTTTCGTGGGGGGACGTTTGGATTTTACCAGATTTTTAAGCTGGAGTGTCCTCTTCGTGGCGGTTCTGGAGAGCCCAAACACGTGGGGTGTAGGTCTTCCTGTTCCGGAGTTCCTTCGGGTTGCCTGGTGACTGTGATGGCTGTGATGCTGAAGTCCGAGGTTCGCGTGGGCGAAGTCTTGGGGGCAGGTTCGAAGCGCGAGCGTTGTCTGCCGCGTGCCTTCCAACTCGAACACGTGTGCGTCTAGGTTATGGTACGACCGCGTGGTTTAGTGTCACCACGTGCTTTTTCGTACCTTGTGACGGTCGTATCTCCGAGGTTTGTTGGAGTTCCTTGGAGACCTTGGTGTCGTTTGGAAGGTCTTTCTTAGAGTTAACGCGGGGTGATGTTGTATTAAGCCGGTGGTCGCTTATTACCTTGTATATGCTGTTCAAAGTTCAGGGTCCACTGCTCTGGTCTCCGATGTCCTACACTTTTGCGCACACGAATCCTGGCGAGTCACACACTTATTTATCACTGGTGTTAAGTTGATGTTGGTAGATGCACTTTTACTATGTAAATTGATTTTTTTTCGTGGAGCGTGTGTTGATTGTATGCTTGCGAGGTGCTTACTGAATCCATACAATTATATTCGGTACTCGGTATATCAATTATGTTCGGTAACCGAACCGAATAGAATCCATACAATTATATTCGGTTCGGTTATTCGGTCATTATAGCAGTTAGGCTTGCTCAACTCAATAACCAATTAAGAAAATCGATGCCTCTTCCATATTTCAAACAAACGAGTAACAAGGATTATTATCCTTGTTAGTAATAATGTACAATTGCAATAACAACCCATGTTAATTTGCCACGACTACTCCATTACGAGCACTAAGTAAATTAACACGAAAATGAAGTCTACCAACTCATCGTAAGTAATATATTAAGTCGGCAGTCTTAAGCATAACCCAATCGATGGAGATAAATGGAGCTTACCGAGCGCCGGCAATGCAATATCGCACATTCCGGTACCATTGTGACCGCACAGAGCTGTGCGGTAAATGTACAGAATGTTCTAACAGAGACATTTGTCTTCGTATTTTATGATAATAGCCGCAGATTCATATGTCTTTGTCTTAAAAATGTGGCTACAAGACTGGAATAAAAATTAAAAAGTTCAGTTGTGTTGTGTTAATTGGATGAAGACTTATTTTATGTATAAAAAAAATAATGCATATTATATTGTCTGCTAATTAAGTATAACTAATACATTTCACTAAGTAAGCAAGGCTAGACTGCAAGGCTCTTTCAGTGTAGATAAATAGGGCTTTCCGCGTACCAGCAATGCAATATCGCCGATATTGCAATTTCCGGAACTATTGTGGCCGCGCAGAGCCCTGCCGGTGTGGATGACAGAATGTTCTAATATCACAATAAATAATCACAACTTATAAGTAATTCTGTTATATACAATTCTTACAGTTGTAGACATAAAAACATTCTAACAAACTGCACGATCCATTGATCTCTAATAAAAATATAAATCATGCTATATGACCAATCTAATTGACTGGTCAGGTTAGCGTCTAAGAATACCCTAAATGAACAGAATTTGGTCTGCTAAGTCAATATATCTTTACAATAAACCAGCTATCTTGCACACGATCCAATCGATGTAGATAAATGGAGTTTACCGCGTAGTGGCGATGCAATATCGACAATATTGCACATTCCGGAACCATTGTGGCCGCACAGAGTCGCGCAGTAAGTGTTCAGCGGAATGTTGTAACAGAGACATTCGTCTTGTGCCTAATGGGACCTACAAGTATTGTTTAGTGTCTTATTGTCATATGCTTCGAATGTACTGGGATCGCAATGGGTCAGTAAGATGTTATCGAATGTCGAAGGGCAGATGTCAATATTTTTGCAAGGTGTAATTAAAGTAAATAATTTACCAATATTTCATTTATTGCTATAAGAGACTCGTAATATTTTGTATCCCATCTATGATTCAAATTTTCTATCAAATAATAATTCCTTTTATACGACATCGAACAACTTTTTTAAAACTTTGTTTGTGTAGATTTTCTACGTAACAAAATAAGAGTTACATAAGGGGTTGCAAACAAAATATAGACAAAACTATTTTAATTTTTAAAACTGAAAATACCACTCTATATTTTGGTCAAACATGGCGGTTAGATAAGCAAAGAGTTCCGTCCACATTATGTGGAAATATAAGGTCTTCTACCATAAAAGACTCAATTTATCGAGGCCCGGTGATACGGTCCCCACGAGACGTCATCGTCAAACGTCGCCTAGTTTTTCCCAGAATATCGCTTTGTGAGATATTAAAAAATCGCTTTGAACTGTTTTTCGATTACTTTTTTAGCCTTTACCACGCGGTGAGTTCACAAACTCTACTGAAGTTGAAGTAGATTTTAATTATCTTTATTGTTGATTTATTGCTTTCCCACTGTTAGGCACATAAATGATGAATTTAGAGCATATTTAACACAAACACTAATGTGTAACAATTTTTATTTATTGTATAATCTACCTGATGAGGAATGATCTGTAAGCAATAAGATAGAATTGCAACAAAGGTGTTACTATCTTTACGACCTCAGTTACGAGTAGTAAGCCTTACATAATTTTGCCACAAACTTTTAAACACATAAGCTTTTAATACAGTTGTTATAGGACAAAAAATAGTGTAAATTACGATAGATTCTGTCACATTTCAAGTTTTAGCTTTTACTTTAGACATTTCACACGCTGAGATTATTTGGAAAATTAAGTATATGGAACAGGGGTTCCCAAAGTGTGCGCCGCGGCGCCCTGGTGCGCCGTAGAAAGTGAAGAGGGGCGCCGTGAGTCGATCCGCTAATTATTTGACACCACAAATATTGGCGTTTTGATTCACATTGATTTGACTGAATAAATATCGTATTTAATTTTTGTTTTTTCTCAAGTATTTCTTGTTGTTTTCCGTTTAAAGTCTTTTATAATAACATAAATATGGTAAAATTTTATATTGTGGTGTTTAAATTTTCGTTTCGATCAACCTAACGTAACTACTATTATTGTGGGTACCTATTTCTTTCGACTGTCTTCTTCTAATAGTTAGCTAGAACAGGGCGCCGTGAAAAAATATCGAACTTGTAACTGCGCCGCGGGTTACAAAAGATTGGGAACCCCTGATATGGAAGAAGGGCTTTAGTTACATCATTACCATTTATTTCAATGGTGCTCAGCGTAATTGAAAATAAAGTTATTTTATACTACTTTTTGTGAGGATTGGTTTGTGCGTTATTTAATGTAATCGTGGTTTATAAAAATGTACTTACTTAGTCTTGATGTCAAATAAATAAATTTCCCATTTAATCCTTTGGTGAAACAAAATAAGTCGAGAAAGCAATATTTGTTAAGCGTTATCAGGCACGATATCGTAATTACTGAGTTTTACTTGTAAATTATTTTACACTCCGGTCAAGCCAGTACAAGTATCAAGGTTAGGTCACATTAAGCAATCAAAAATATCAAAAAAAGATTTGTCAAATATAATAGTAATAAAATAAATTTACCTGTATGTCTTCTAACATAGAAATATTTAAAAATAGTTCCCCATTTTAAACTCTTTCTCTCTCTCCAAAATGGGCTTTATAACGTTAAGGTGTGTTTACATTTAGTTTAATGTTTATGTGTGTCAATATCTGACATAGGATCTTCTAAACGTATGAGCCGATTGATTTAGTTTTTTGGTTTGAATGGTAATATAATAGAGAATATTTTTAATGATTAAGCATAATCTGTTCTTTAAAATTATTTCTTGTTTTGTACCTGGAGTTTGTGCTATTTTACAATTTGTATCTCAGTTTTGTCTCAGTGTTTACAATTTGTATCTCAGCTTGATTATAGTTAAAGAAATAAGGTTTGCAAGCTAGAAATAGCGAAGTAAAATATCCACCACTTTTTAAGTTCAATCATAAGGTAATAAAACAAGAACTTTCGTCAAAACCTATGTAATACTCTCATAGATACACAAACAATTTTAAAACACAGACAGTAAAAGCACAGAACACAACAGGTGGCACTTCACTTTACGTTACAATATAACAGGACATTCAAAAGCATTTTTTCTCTATTAAATTCCCCAAGCACCTTCGGGACTTCGTGATCGTTACATTAACATCTGGCGCAGCTCCAGAATCACTAATGAGGCCCTCCAAGTCATCAGCCTGATACATTCCCGATGTTCGTATTTCCAAACGCATTTTAGGTAGCTTTGTTATTTTGGTTCTTTAAAACTATTACTTAAGCGTTATAGTGTTCAAGTTGGTAAGGCTTGAAGAGTGATGAGATAGTTAGTTTAAAACTAGTATGATTCTACGAAGGAGATATCTATTTCAATCGTGAGGCACTTTTTGCGTTTCGGTAAGATTAAGATGTGCCGTGTGGATGCCGGCTGACTGACATATATCATCTTAGCCTACAGGAGTGTCCGTGTATCTGTGATCGGCTTCAGGTAAAACCCAGTTCCATATGGAGCTGGTGACAGATGTTACTTACCATTGAGTTACCTGCATGTTCGTTTAGTACTTAAATCTTATAAATAATTGGGTAAGTGTGAGTCGGAGGGTGCCGACCCACCAAATTATATATTTTTTTAATTCCGAAATCGAAGTTTTTATTTTGAGTATTTGTTATCATTATAGCCAAAGAAATAATTGCATACTGAAAATAAGAACCGTGTACCTATTATAGTTCAAGAGATAGAGCCCTGTGACAGACAAAGGAACAGACCGACCATTAAAAACAGTTGCATTTGATATTATGAGGCAGATAGGTGTTTTTCCAAATTCAAACAAAGGTTTCAACCGTTACATATAAAATATTAAATAGAGAACATGTTTAGAGATTATCCACCCACTCTGTTAGTACTAGTCAGACCTCCAACCGCTGTATTTATATTTAATCTGAGGCTAGGCTCCTATTAATGAACTCTCCATACACAGGTGGATTTGCATAAATTTGCATGACGGCATCAAGTGTGCCTTCTGAACTAATATTAAGTTATAAGCATAAGTTTGCAATATCAATATGTATGTAAGCGTGGTCTATTTAAGTTTAAAAGGAAAAGTAGCCATTGAATATTTTCCCGACTTCGATAGGAGGGTTAGTTTTTTAATCTATGTATTTTTATGTATCTGGTACGGACAGTAGCGTAAATATTTTGCTTAGTTAAATTTTAAGAGAATATATGAGGGGCATAGATTAGTAAAGATTACTCACTCCTAACTAGAAAATGTGCCCAGTTTTGAGAATTATATACTTGCGTAAAAAAGTTTTGCCACGTCTCCGTGCTAATATATCCCTAAAATATTTGAAATAATTATTTATTTATTATGTAAATTCATGTAAATTACGCAGTATTAGTTATTTATTCGTAAATTTACTCTAAAAATGTTTTTTATTTGTCAATAATTCAAAAAAAGAACTTACGATAATAAGCCATTTGTGGCTTCATTCAATTTCAAGGCGGCGAAGTATCTTTACTAATCTATGATGAGGGGTTACTTTAAATTTTTATAGTATCAGAATGCCATCTTTTATTCGCGCACGACACGTATGACATATATTATGGGATAGGTTTTGCAGTTATTAAATGGATGTGACTTGTTTATTTTTTTATTTTAACTTATCCCGTTATTGTTACTCTGCTGAGTAGTATCGTTTATTGAAAATATTCAATTAACTTAAATTAGAACAGAAATCTTTATTTAAATAGCACTAGTAATTTATAGAGAAGAAAATATTTATTTAATAGCCATAAAATGGTTACCACATAAAAAATTACATCTAAACCTGTTTAATTCTAAAAAGTTACGCGTAGCTGTTTATTTCAACGGCATATTTGTATAAACCTTCAACTCAAAATAAACATTAGTGAGCATTCAGTTACTTTACAAGGAAAAACACCATTAATCGATATTACAGGATAATATTAGGCAAGAGATAGCCCAAACATCAATCAAGCTGCCACAAAAAGCCGCTCCTCTGAAAGGAACCCCGTCTCATCATACGATACGACGCAAGCGAAAATAGTCATAAATCATACTCTGATCTGATTTATAATCCCGTGTGACTGTCGTGGGGTTAAGGTGGGTACAGACTGCTGTACGTAACATGTAATGTAACATGAAAGCATTTTATAAGTTAGAACGCAGCGCGCACGAACCGAGCATGTACTCGCATCTGTTTCCGGCAAGCGCGCGGAACATAGTCTATTATGCACATCTTAATTAACTGCATTACTTTTTCTTCACCCCATGATTCAATCGTAGCCTCTGCCATAGCTGTTGTTGTTTTCTTTCTCCATTTTTCGCGTGCGTTCCGCAGTACATACACGCACGACTTATCCACACTGGCGCTCCGCGCACACAGCGCGCCCCTTTGAGTTCGGCGAAACCGACAAATGGCGGATAGCGGCGCGCACGAGTTAAAATGTACACGAGTTCGCGCACAGTGTACACGGGTCGTGCGCATAAGACACTATAGGAATTCTGTTACACTGCATGATACATTGTGACAATATATACAGTGAATTCTTTCACTGCATTCAAACATTACTTATATATAATATACGAGTTATTTAACATACAACTTTAAGGTAGTATTTAATTTATCTGTTTCCGAACTAAGATGGAAATTCAATTATATCTAATTTATTCTAGTTTATTACTGATATCATGGACGGCAATATGTGCACCGGCAACTTTGATCACCACTACAATTATATAAAAAAATTGTAATACTGAACTATCATCATAAGACCACAGCTTCTCAATCTACTATTTATAAGTAGTTGCTAATTTCAACCAGACAGTTCTGATGACTGCCACAGCTTTGAATCCAAAATCTGTGATAGCATAGCGTTGATCTTAAACAAGGTCAAGTGTGTAATCTCATATGTAACCAGCGGCGTATTCGCCAGATCACTCAAACCTTTGTCTAGAGTGTAGTGTAATGTGTATGAAGGGCATAGCCACACAAAGCCCTGCGGCTTGTGTAGATCGTAATCTGTAAAGTTAAGCAAAGACGGGCATTAAGATGCGTTCGGTGGCTCAGGCAATGCGTTAAATCGAAAGTTCCGGTTATTCTATTTCATCGTAATGAACTTTTTATTGTTTTTTTGTTCCACTATATTATTCCACTTTTTTTTGTAAGACTGAAGTAGTTGAAGTGTGTAGTCCTCCTGGTAAGTCGGTGCTGCCTGTAGACCTCCGATATAACATTATAGAGCAGAGCGCCTAGAAGACTAAAGTGGTCGCCTCATATATAATTCAACTAAAATCCATACCCTTCCACCAAAACGCAGAACTAATTCTAGAGTCAAAAATTAAGATACAACAAGTGATATTGGATAGCAGTCTTAAACCTCAAGGGTTTATGCGTGCTACAAAAACTATGACACAGATTTGTCATTACATTTTTCATGTCATTTTCCTTTGTATTGAAGCTCGTGGATCCTATCGCGTGCTTCTTAAAGTTGTAGGAAGAGACATGTGCCTCTCCAAGCTCGGGCACGTGCTCAGAAATATCCATATGTGTGTATCAAAGTCATGGGACCCGACCAAGACCCGACTTTAGATTTATTGTGTATTTGAACATTAAGTCCAAACACACGGTTGTTGGTCAACAAATCTCATAAAAATGTTTATCGCATTATTTGTATTTATTGTTTTATTATTTAACGTAAAATACTAAGTGAGTGTTTACATAACACGAATGCTAGTGTTTGCACAATAAAGTTTCGATTACTCAAAGCTAATTTGTAACAGTGCGCGGTTAATACGCTGATGCATAACTATAGTTCCGCATGGTCTAGATTCGGTTTAAACTGGTTTTTGATAGCATTAAACTATTATCATTATATTTTATTTAAATTATTATTATATCTATTTCATTTTATTTTTAGTATTTTTATTTGTTTTTAATTTTATTTATATCTATTTCATTATTATTATTTACCTAATATTGAAGATGAAGTTGGTAAAATCCTTTGTGGTACGACTCCGGTACTACCATCGTTATTTATACCTATTTCTTCGTAATAATAGCAGTGATAAGCGTTGCTGTGTTCTAGTTTGCAGGGTGTGATAAGGGAGACATACTTTTTAAACATACTTTTTACCATTTTAATCAATTGACACTGCCATTGCGAGACATGTATTGATATCAATTTGACAGTGACATAAACTACAATGGGTGTCTGCCTTAGAATAACAGTGGACTTAGGCGCGCTACTGTGGTCTGGTTTGTAGGGTTTGGTACGGTAGAGATAGCAAATTCCGAGGTATTCCAATTGGGTAGCCAATATTCCAATTCCAGTTTGGGTAGCAATCTATGAGTACCGACTGAAGTAGGTACTTATATTACTACTATTTAGTACTTTTATTATGTAAATTGGATTATTACAATTATCCACGACCATAAATGCGTACAAACTCGTACCTTTATTATCATCAAATTCATCAATATTTAGAAAATATCACCAATGGCATAATTAAAACAAAATTTGTTTATTTGGATATTTATTATATTTCCTAAAAATAATAATTACACATTTCATTTATTTACACAAAATATTATTTCATACAAAATAAATATGTACAATATGGATCGAATTTTATGTAAGTTTACACGCAATATAAAACAATACAAAAAATAATTAAAATAACTTTTTACTTAAGTAATATTATACATAACTGTCTCTTAACTAAAACAAAACACCCAAAAACGTTTAATTAATATTGAAAAGAATGTGTCAAATCTTCGAAAAACAAACTCTATTGAAGACTTAAATTTGGTAGTATTTTAATAAAAAACTACGCCGCTATTTGCATACCATTAGCCAAAACAATTAAATTACTACAACGACATTGAACAAATAAAGAAAGGTTGGCAAGATAAGAAACGCAATACTAATGTAATGTAGTTCAGTTTAAAGGAGTTCAAGGTGAAGCACGGTGCAATGACACAATTTTGTTCGTTATTTGTAAATTATCTTTTATAATAAAAGAGGTTGGTACTTAAGTAAACAGCCGTAGAAAAGTTTGTACTCAATAGAAAATCAATTACGTACCTAATATCAAAATCACTAGACTTGCGGCTTCACAGAAGTCGACGGCAAGGAAATAATAAACTTAAAGAATTGTCTTTTCTTTTCTAAATGTCCCAGTAATCACTTGTTCTATTTGCGGCCAGTCCTTCAGCGATTCTATTTCCGAGATCGGGATGAACGATTTTGAAGAACTTCACCGCTCGGTCTTTGAGGAAGTCGGTAACCGGGCCCAAGCTGTAAAGAATATTCTCCACAAGTCTGCTCCGTTCTTCAGGAGTCATTTCGTTTGAGTATAACTCGGCAGCCTGGTCGAAGTTGTTGGGTTCATCTTGGTAAATCTCGAGCAGCGACGGTCTGTTCTTGTCCAGGTACGCTACGGGACCATTGAAGGAATTCGGGTAGTAGTTTGGCCAGTTTCTGCCATTATCTTCAACTGGTGGAACGCCATCCCGATTGTATGCTAGGGCATGAGTTTGAAGAGGACAGTTCACAGGGATTCTATTAAAGTTGGCTCCAAGACGGTAATACTGAGCGTCTCTGTACGCTAAACGACGAGCTTCGAAAACCTTGTCTGGTCCTCCGAGTATACCAGGAACGAGGTTAGCAGGGCTGAATGCCAGTTGTTCAATTTCAGCGAAATAATTTACGGGATTCTTGTTCAGAACATATCGACCTACAGGATGCAATGGATACCTGTCTAGAGGAAGTGTTTTAGTTACATCAAATACGTCGAATCCAGCGTGCTTTACGTCTTCTAAAGACAAAATCTGTATGCTTACTTGCCAACTAGGGAATTCGCCATTACCAATAGCTCTATACAAATCTCTTGTGGCATAGTCAGGATCAACGGCAGCGATCTTTCTAGCTTCGTCCGATCTTAAGTTTTTAATACCAGCGTCGGGGTAGAAGTGGAATCTGATGAAATGTTTCTCTCCATGCTCATTGACCACTTCATACGTATGAATTCCGAAACCAGGCATGTGACGGTAGCCATCAGGAATTCCTCTGTCTCCAAATACTAACAAGAACATGTGAAGGCTCTCTGGTTGTAACGTCAAGAAGTCCCAAAGCATGTTCCCGTCAAACAAATTAGTCGCAGGATTACGTTTCTGGGCTCGCACGAAGGTAGTGAACAACAAGGGATCTTTGTACACATACATGGGGGTATTGAAACCGACGATATCAAAGTTGCCGTCTTCCGTGTAGAACTTGATAGCGTAGCCTCTTGCATCTCTGGAAGTATCAATACCACCTCTCTCGACAACGACTGGTGAGAATCTGGCCGCGACTGGCGTCTTCTTCCCAACTGCACTGAACATTTTAGCTTTACAAATATGGGATATGTCGTGTGTTGTTTCGAAGTATCCAAAAGCACCGCCGGCTTTCGCGTGCACCAAGCGTTCAGGAATTCTTTCTCGAACAAGATGGGTAAGGGAGTCCATAAAATATTCGTTGAAGATTAAATTTGAATTCAGTGTGACTCTAGCATCTTTGTACTCAATAGGCGCTCCTGCACTGGTAGTCATTATTCCGATTGGACCCTGAAAACCACATATTGTATATGGTGATTAAGATACAGTTAATGTTATTTTTGAGATTGGTTATGATCTTATTACAACATTTTATGCTCACAATGCATAATGTACAATTATTAATGCGGTGTGGTAGATGCGGTCTACTTCTCATAATTTTGATCAAACAATGTTATAATAATATATAAGGAAATCTTATATTCTATCATGATTACAAGAGTTCAGAAAGTGTTTTTACATGTTAATTATAATAAAGTTAAAGTTGCATGGTGCAACCCACTACTTTACTAAGGGGGAAAACCAACCTGAAGACAAGAATGTAGGAATAGAGCTCTTTTATTAAAAGATAACAGAGTTGTTTTTGTTTCAAGTTATAGACACACAAGAAAAAATAAGAACATTTAATTTATTATTTTATAGTCGTTTTAATTTTTTTATGATTGACAAAAAGTATATTAAGCGTACCTGAAAATAATTAACGCAATTCTTATTGTAGGTATATGAAATAAGTACTTAAATATTTTTTCCAACTTGTAAAGATTTTATAAAAAGAAAATAAAAAATACAAAAGTAGTTAAGAATTATAAATATGAAATATAATTAAAATTATTCGGTTCAATTTTATCATGGCTAATTCTATACATGCGAAAGTATGCGATGTGAATTACTTTATGTCCTCGGTTATTTTAGGAAACTAAATCGTACACGCAATATATTTTTATATTCTAACAACGTGAGATTAAATCTTAATCTAATTTAAACTAAGCTGTGGAACTTTACCTTGTTATCGCTTTCTGTGGAAATGTAGAGGAATGCTAAGTCGTTGCGTTAAAATAAATTGATAAGTAAGACAGTAAAATGTGTGAAATTTTAAATCACGTGTTAAGAAAAACTGATAAGAGTTTTAACTGCAAGTAACTCTTGCGCGGAATCTGGCGCGAGTATAGAAATTATAAAAGGTTTTTTTTTTTTTATTTAAGGTCGCATATAACTTTTTTTATTAATTTGACGTAAGTTGCTGCCACCGATGGAAACCCATAATCAATCCGTTATATGATTTAAATCCTTGGACAGTATTTATTCCGTCTCACCAATTTTTTTAAATCAGATCACGGCAGCTTTGCTTTAAAGGGACATACATATAACTGGATGTAACTTTGAGAGTGGTAGCTGACCCTAGTGTGCTTGCAATTAAAACACAGGACGCAGATGAGTGATCGAAATTCATACTAAGCTTTCAACTCATACATTTTTAGAATTCCGTACGAATTCCGAACGGAACTATTATGGGATCGCTCATTTGTCTACAGATCATGAAACTACTGGACCAAATTGTGAAATTTAATACTCTTATTTTTATTTTGTGACCCAAACTCGAAAGTGCAACTTAAAAAACAGAATTTTGAATTGAATAATTTTTGCTGTGCGTTTAACCCGGACTTGCCCGGTTTTTATTGTCAGCTTTATACTTGTAAAGGCGTTTGTCAAATCGGATGGGTCGTATTTTTAGAAAAGGGTGAAATGATAATGATTGAATGAATACAGATACATTATTCATTATTCATTAAGAAACAGTCAGTTATTAAATATATATTTATTATTGAATAGTTCTTGATATAAATTTCGGTAAACTTACGTAACGGTAATTTTCGAGATCAGTACCGTGACGTGTGGTAACCAAGTTATTTAGAGTGGTGTGGCCTTCTTACTTATATTCTTTATTAAAATATCCATAAAATTGCATACATGCAAGTATGTCGTATCCAATCGATACTAATTGAGGACTAATTGCTATCTACAAGGTTTCTAGGAATTCTCAGAAATATAAGGAAGGATTGAGAACTTAATTATTTAAATGTCATTTAAATTTCGTATTATATTGTTTTAAGATTTAAATCGGGCGTATTAAATTACGCATAAATAGAAACAACGCAATCATTGTCTTACAATTAGGGATGCATTCGGTGAAAGAATAGTATAGATACGATATTTATATCGATATATTAAACTATCGATAATGGTTATCTAAATGATCGAAAGTTTAAATAAGATATTATTACTATTTTGAATAATATGAATAAATATTCTCAAAATATTAATATAGAAGGACCTTATCTTAAGGCCTACTAATTTTGGATTATTTTTTTATTTTTATAAGCTACTAGCTGACCCAGCAAACGTTGTATTGCCATATAAATAAAAAAAAAATAGGGTTGTACTACCCCTAACATTTAGGGGGATGAAAAATAGATGTTGGCCGATTCTCATAGATACCGGATAAGCACAAAAAATTTCATCAAAATCGGTCAAGCCGTTTCGAAGGAGTATGGCAACGAAAACTGTGACACGAGAATTTTATATATTAGATTTGCCGATCTATAAATAAAATATTAAAATTTCTTGAACAATATATCAGTTGTTTATTATATGATAATATCGTGACAACAGTGGTCCAATATCGATAAAAACATACGAGTAGGTATTTAAGGTCGATTTTATCGATATTATCAAAACTTCGGATATATCGTTGCATCCCTACGTAAAATATGTTAAATGTCTTCATTTAAATATTTGTTTTTCGTTACTTCGATGTTCGTTTACTACGTTTACAGATTAAACAGCGAATATTATATTTCTTGCAATATTTTAAAATTGGGAAGAAATATTGAATAATAAATTTATTGTCGAAAAAGATGGATTTATGTTATGTTATGTACATAAAAACTGATTATATACTAGTTGTAGTTACGAAATGAGGGTTCCGTGGCATTATACAATATTATATTTGTGTTAAAGTACACCTATATTAAAAATAAAAAAAAATACATCACTTTATTTTAGAGCTGCAAAATTTGCTCTAATTACGAAAATTGTAATTTGCAGATTGTTTTTGCCGACAAAATTATTACAAGGTCAATAAATTTTGCAATTCTTAAATAATTATTTTTTATTTCCACAAATAATTTGTAAAATAAACAAGACAATGTTTACATGTTAATTTACTTCATATGTGATTGTAAAATATCCATGTATTTTTTTTCTATTTGGTGTCAGTAAAAACCCATGGGCAGCAGTGATAACTAATATTGGGTAGTCTGCTCACTCTTACGAGTGTCTACTTCCTATAGGTACACGATGTGATGGAACCCTTCGTGGTTCATAACAGCTTTGTTAAGCGTTTTAAAATTATAATATGGGGATACGTACAAGGCGTTCCAACTTAGTCGTCAGGAATAGCAAGGGATCTGTACCCGACCTCAAGTGGACTCAAATCCTATCTGGGATTAATTAAAGAGTTCCACGGGCAGCAGTGGCCTTTCCGTCAACTATTTTATATGTTACTCGTACTAGCTGACCCGGCAAACGTTGCGCTGTATAAATAAAAATTGTTAAGGGTGAACAACCCTTACCATTTAGGGGTATGAAAAATAGATAGTAGCCGATTCTCAGACCTACTGAATATGCATATAAAATTTGGTAAAAATCGGTAAAGCCGTTTCGGAGGAGTACGGTAACTAACACTGTAACACGAGAATTATATAGGTATATGAGATAAAAATATAATCATGTTAACTCTACATTTCATTTAGTATTTATGCTAATGCTTCTTCCGACATAATGCTTGTGTACGATTGCATATTATTACGGATTATGTATTTTGAAGTGTAGAAATGATAAGTATCTAACTACTTTTTGCCCGCGGTTTAGCGAGAATCAGAGTAATGTAGCGACAGTTAATTTCGATATCGGTTTATTTTAAATACTATTATTTTATTACAATTCATTTCTTTAATTAAATACTAGTTAAGTTTATTAAATGTCCTTCAGCGAGTCGAGTTAAACAGCTTTTGTTGTTTTTATTTTCTATTGCTAATAAATAAGGATTGAGACAGTTATTCCTAAATCAAACGTCAAATAAAGTAATAAATAATTTGTGTCAATCAGAAAATATAAAATTGATTTATGTTATTTATTCAATAAATATAAAAAATATCGATTTTGTAACTTAAGATGGTTAAATTCTTACCGATGTCTTTTCCTTAAAATCGACGATTTGGTTCGCCGCCGGGTCATTCTGCTGTTTGCCAGCAACCGCAGCAAGGGTCGCTACGAGTAGCACTTTGATCATTTTCACAACTAAATCACAAATAATAATATTATATTATAATATATATTGCATAGTTTGCAAAATATCAACAGCCTGGCTATTTGTGCGGGCGCACGTTTTATAATGTTCTAAACGACGCGGCCTCGTTTCTGAACGGGAAAGGTTGTTGTTGTATCGGCTGCGAGTGTAGAAGCGAGTTTTGAGAAAGTTACTCGCTGGTAGTAAGCAGGTAGTAGTACTGCAACAATCCAACATGGCTTGCGTCGCTTTCTCCCAAATACATGTTAAAAAGGGAGTGATGCTATTTGTCGTCATCGTCAACTCATAACAGTCAAACTAACAGGCAACAACCCATTACAGACAAGGGTTTCCTTTCAGAGGGAAAAGGGGTGAGTCTGACTTTGATCATGCGCATATTAATATAGCCTTAATACACGTCTAAGACCTTTTTTAATAGGTCTCAGTCTTTAAGAAGTCTGAAACCTTCTTTAAGAAGTCTCACGCGAGTAATTTCTTATGACGTTTTCCGTAGCCATTAAAACAAACAATATTAAGTAATTTTTGACACGCATATCTTAATAACTTTCAAAAATCGGAATTTCGTGCCTGAGATTGATTCTTTGGACTCTCAGATTTAAAGAATGAGTTTCAAAACATTAGGGTGCCATTGTTTTAGCTGCTAATCAAAGCCACTTTATATAAAACCAACATAAATATAAAACCATATTATTATCACGTCTTGCAAAACATAAAAAGCAGTCAAAAATTGAGTAATATCATGATTTAGGTATAGAATTAAAATCAGATATATCAGACGAATATATCGCCAGCAACTTCACTTAACTCGTGGATAGTGCAGCGCGTTATCGCTACAAAGCGTAATTACTCAATCTTTGAAAAAAATCGATCAAGTTGCTCGCATTTAATGCTCAGTGGCTAGTCTTTGTGTAGATGCTTTGGTTCTGTCACAACTAGAAATGTCAGTTTTGTAATCAACCCCAGATAGGATTAGATATTCCTATCTGAGGTCGGCCACAGATGCGCCGCTACCCCTGAGGACTAAGCTGGAACGCCTAGGAAAAGTCTGTCTCCCTTACACACCCTTCAAACCGGAACAAAGCCGTGCCTAACACTGCTGTTATTAGGTAGAAATAGGTGTGGCGGTGGTACCGCCGGAGTCGAACCACAAAGGATTCTACCTTTTTTTGGGAAACTTTTTGTCTCCCTCACATGTTCGCAAAAAACCGAGACAAAACTTAAAGCGCAATTTTGTTAGTTTAAACATTTAATGTTACGTTACTGACACTATAGTTCTGATACAATCCGCTTGGGGCGCTGATTGGAAATACGTAAACAAATACCAAAACAGTCATATTTGTCAAAACGTAAAACCTCATGGTACAGGAGGCAATGGACATATGATTCATTTCTTATTTATGCTTCAGTCTACAAGAGTGTTGTTATAATTGACCAAAATAAGATGGTAGTATATACGATTGCTGCTTTCATTATACAAATAAAGAAAATATGAAATAAGTGATGCAATATTTTTTGTGTGTGTGAATAATTTTATATAAAAACTATTAGACGAATTATATAGTTTCGCTTCAAGTAATATTTAGTTTTTATTTAAAATTCGTTACAGTACAGTAAAACAGCATTGCAAATTATTTTTAAATGGGAAGTAATTAGTACCTTTATACGGTTACTAGCTACCGCCTACCACACACACAACAACATGTTACCAACATGTTTGCTTACGTAATTTGAAATTTTATGTTTTTTTTTAATTTTATGTTTACCACTATGAACATATAAAATAAAAAAATGGTTTACTTAAAAGGTGGTAGAGCCTTTTGTGGATCCGCTCCGGCGGGACCACCGCCACACCTATTTCTACCTTATAACAGCAATGTTAAGCGCTGCTGTGTTCTGGTTTGAAGGATGTGGTAAGGAAGACATACCTATCCGAGGCATTCCAGTTTAGTCCTCAGGGGTAGCATCGCGTCTGTGGCCGACCTCAGGTAGGAATATCTAATCCTATCAGGTATTGATTACAGATGTCTATGGGCGGCAGTAGCTACTTACCATCAGGTGGACTGCATGCTCGTTGCACCTTCTAACTGAGATGCACCCTTTTTCTTAATTCTCCAGAAGTATATATGATAGCAAAACTAATACACAAACCCTCCATTATGTAACCCTAAAATATCAAAATATCTATATTCTCTAACCTTTTCAAATAGCAGTGTCAGCAATCTGAAGTACTGCATCACTTCGTTGTTTGCCGCTCACTTTAATCAACTCCATCAATAGTTGGTCTAATTGAGTTCCGCGTTGCAATGTAAGGATTAAAGTTTTGGAATGGGATTAGAGAGTCTTCATAATTAGTAGCTTCGATCGCAACGGAAATACTGTTATATATGTACGGTATGAATATAGAGATAAGTGTATGTGAATAGGAATTTTTTTATTCATATCAAGGGTATCTCGTCACATACTTATTACTATACGAATACAACTGTTAACGATAGTGAACGAAGTAAATTGTACTTATGCTATATAGCTGCAACATACAATGGGTTTTAAAGATTTACCAAGTACCAGAAACATACACTTATCTTCTATATTTTTTAAGTCCATTCTACTATGAAAAGTATAGAGACACCCACTAGTATTTACACAAAATTGCTATTTTAGTGAATTTCGCTCTTAAGTATATTATAAGAATGTAACGCTTTATCTAATTGAATCAATAGTATTCAACATGGGTGTTAATTAAGTTCTACTGTTAAAAGTTTTCTAAAACTGATGGTGATGTGAATTGCATGGCGAAGCGGTCGCCATACCGGTCTCAGAGACGGAAGGTTGACCAGGCAGACATCTAAATAACGAACCAATATTTATGTTCTAGACTAGTCTGCACTCATCTTTGTGAGTGTTTATGACAACCACAATACTAGAGAAAGCCTCACATATAAGAGTATATGACCCTACAAGAACAAACTGTCTTATAATTTCAAGCTTTACGAAGCTTTTGTTCATTCAGAAGTTTATAATCTGTTGGTAGAGCTTTCATGCATTTCACGTTGATTTAAATAGAAGCTGAATTATGAAAATGCAATGCGCAGCAAGGCTAGGCGCGAGGCAGGAAATAGCGACTTAATTATCCCGTGGGTACTCTACGTTATGTGGGATAGCGTTTTTTATTTTTGAAAAAATATTCTGACCTTGCTGTTTTACTGTGCTATTTAGATAAGATGCTAAGGTGGTAGAACCCTTTGTGGTTCGACTCCGGTGGCACCACCGCCACATCTTCTGCCTAATAATAACAGTGTTAATCGCTGCTGTGTTCTGGTTTGAAGGGTGTGGTAAGGGAAATGTACTTTTCCAAGGAGTTCCAACTTAGTCCTCAGGGGTAACGGCGCATCTTTAGCCAACCTCAGGTAGGAATATTTAATCCTATCTGGGTTTGATTAGATGTCCATGGGCGGTAGTAGCCACTTACCATCAGATGGGCATGCTCGTTTGTTACTCCTATATTATAAAAAGAGATAATTTGCGGAGGTCTATGAAGGTATCTTACGGAACGCAAAAATAACAGGTTCACCTTTTGATTGCAATCTTTGGATAATGTCTAGGTAAAACCTTTGATTATGATCTATGGATGACGGATGTATATTATGTCTAAATTGAGATAAAAGAAATGATTTATATTTGAAACAATAATTTTAGATTTAAGAATAACCCACCTAAAGTAATTTTTGAAAAGATTATCCTTATCTTTATCTTATCACTGCACATAATTACTTTAAAATCACTGCACACGTATGTATATTTCAGTACTTATTCAGTATTAAAATTTGATATCTGGTACCGTGTTTTGTTTTTAAAGCTGTGGTGGGGCCAAAGTGTTAACATTTAGCCCCTTAATAAAGAAAGGTATCTGCTTACATTATGCAAGCCTCCAATTCTATTTGGAGTTGATTATCAATATCAATTTGCGACAATGACAATTTACCTTCAATGTGGAAAAAACCTCCATTCGTTCTTCTTCTCACTTATAATGCTTATAATTGAATTATTTTACAATTGTTAACATCAATTGTTCTCACTATTGGGCAAGAACCGTTGAGAAACTTCAGCCTTATATAGGTTATAACACAAAATAATATTGTATAACACAAATATTCGGCCAAACGAAGCAGGTTCACTCTTAACTCAATAACTAATCATCGAAAACATCTGAGAAATTTCGCGGCCTGATATCCCTAACTAAACTCTAGCCTAGCTCCACAGAGTTCACAATCCAACGGCAGGAACTCTGTCAGCTCGTGTCGAAACACAAATATTTTCCTTTTTTCTTCGCTTTTGAATTCGAGGCACGTTCCTCATTGTTTTATTTTTTTGCGTTTGAGGCAAATGCGACTTTAATATTAAAAGGTTGGGAAGTAAAATGAAAAGTTGTAGACTTTTTCAAATTGTGTGTAGCGTAATTAGTAGCTTCCAGATGGTAGATGAGGGAAATAATGGCTTATAATTGCTTAATAAGGCTCCTTTCTTTTAAGATGGTTTGATTTTTTCACAATTGTGTTTTAATCGGAATTATTGTGGTAGATAGTCAACTTTTGTGTAACAATAGTAAAAATGACAGAAATGGCTGTATTCATTGAAATATGTTTTGTAAGCATACGATTCTTTCATTTATGATTTCGGACGTTTATAATATGCAGAAATCTCTTTTCATAGTTAAAATATCGCCATAAGTGATATGAAATCGCCATGAAAACTCTAAGTTTCCCATTCATAACTTCGTGTATAGTGATAATGAAATAAACCGCGTCACGCACTGAAAAGTCCCTGATGTTTTATAAGCACACATTTCCCTCATTTATTCTTTATAACATTACAGGAAATAACATTATTTATACACATTTACGTGTCATATGTTTTATGTATATTTGACTTCGATTTCCTCTTCGATTCTGGAACATAATAAAGGATCACAGGTCAAGTTTATGTTAGTAGGGTTGAGGCTAAACCAAACGTTTCAGGAAGATTAGCTTTCGAAAAAGAGTATCTCGAGCGCAGCTCAGCGTGCAAAAGGTCGTTGGTCGCGCGCGTTGAAGCGGCATAATTGCATTACAGCGGCATATATTATCGTGCTTGTGTCCTAGCCTCGGATAAAAGAATATGTCGGATTGGTTGAGGCTAAATTAAATGTTTCAGGAAGATTAGCTCTCAAAAAGGAGTATTTAGAGCGTAACTCAGCGTGCTAAAGTTCGTTAGTCGCGCGCGTCAAAGCGGCATAATTGCATTACAGCGGCATATACTATCGTGCTTGTGGCCTAGCCTCAGATAAAATAATATGTTGGATTGGTTGAGGCTAAACCAAACATTTCAGGAAGATTAGCTTTCGAAATGCAGTATCTCGAGTGCAGCTCAGCGTGCAAAAGTTCGTTAATCGCGCGCGTCAAAGCGGCATAATGGCATAATAATATATGATCGTGCTTGTGTCCTCGCCTTGTATAAAAGAATATGTCAATTTGGTTGTGGCTAAATCAAAGGAAGGAAGATTAGCTTCTGAAAACGAATAATCCGAGCGCAGCTCAGCGTTCAAAAGGCGTTAGTCGCGCGCGTCGTAGCGGCATAATTGCATTACAGCGGCATATATTATCGCGCTTGTGTCCTAGTCTCAGATAAAACAGTATGCCGTTTATTAGATCTGGAATAGAACTCTATTAAGATAATAATTTATTAATTTAAAGAAAAATGTTTTAATCTCCATAAAACAGTGGTTTATATACTACTAATCTCTGTTTACGAAACCTGATAATCATATATTCATTAACACTAATTATCAATAGAAAAATACAATATTTTGAAATAATAGAATTTAAAGATAAAAACATAAATATTGTGCTGTAGTTTATTTATCATGTTGAAAGAAATTATCTATTTAGATAAATTTAATATAGATAGATATAATAGATAATAGAGAGATATAATAGATACTATTTTAAAACGTGAAGTCGTCACGTTGTAATAATGAGTCGTATCAAAATATTTTAGATAGATTAGCTTGGCAGCAAAGGGGTTTGTTGAGTGTAGTTCAGTGTACAAAGCGTCGTTTGTCATTTTGTTCGATGCGGTGTAATTCTGTTAAGGCGGCATATCGCGCTTGGGGTAAAACTAGCTTATACATGGAAAATAAAAATACAGACTTATGTGTATCAGTATTTTGAATTTACGAGCACAGAAAAAAATAAAAGTAAACTTTATTGTTTTCCTGATGATATGTGAAATTGAGCTTCGTCGAAACATTGTTTCAAGATATCATTTATATTTTCAAGATATTGAAAGTTCTTATAGATTGTTTAATATGAATTTAGACTATAAGCTAAAATATCTCAAAGAAGATTAGTTCCGCTGCAAGAGGTCGTTAGTCGAGCGCGAAGGGGCGATGTAATTGAATTTACAGCAACGATGTGGCGCGAGTGTGACAGTCAGGTATGCAACGGAAATTGTGGCGAAGAATTACAATATAGAAAATTAAAAATTATAGAAAACTTATTTGAGTGTTGTTGAAATATATGTACATTTTTAAAATCCTTTGTATCAAAATCAATTAATAATGCACTACCAAATAGTTATATTTTAATTTCGTTCAAGCTTCTGAAACCATTTGAAAAGAGATCAGTTCCATTGTATTGCAAGAGATCGTTAGTCGCGCGCGTCGAGGCGGCATAATTGAATTACACCTACGGTTATAGCTTGAATGTGACAGTTATCTTATGAAAGACATTATGACTAAAAAAATAAACTGTTCTTTGCTCAGAACAATACTACATGTTCTGAGGTTCTTTGTAACGAGAAATGTCTGAATGTGACATTTGCATTCTATTCAACACATTAAATGTATACTCAAAAAAAAGTTAAATTTTAATGTCTTTGCATTTTGCAAATATGAAACTAAGTAGGTATTAAAAACTGAATTAAAGATTACTTGTAGATTCTCAGTAGTATATCGAATACGCACATCCTCAAAAGTGTTGATCCGAATGAATATCAAACGTATAAAAGTCAGAGCGCCTCAAAGATTAGTTCTACTGCACGCGGTCGTTAGTCGCACGCGTCGAGGCGGCATAATTGAATTACACCTACAGTTATAGCTTCACTGTGACAGTTCAATAAAAGACGTTATGAGTAAAAAAATAAAAATACTGTTCTTTGTAACTAGAAATGTCTGAATGTGATATTTACATTATGTTATACAGATTAAATGTATACTTATTAAGAAAAGTTAAATGTCTTTGCATTTTGCAAATATGAAACTAAGTAGGTATTTAATACTACATGAAAGATTACTTGTAGATTCACAGTCGTATATCGAACAGGCACATCTTGAAAAGTGTCGATGAATATCACCAATGAATATCAAACGTTTCAAGCCAGAGCGTCTCAAAGATTAGTTCCACTGCACGCGGTCGTTAGTCGCGCGCGTCGAGGCGGCATAATTGAATTACACCTACGGTTATGGCTCGAATGTGACAGTTATGCAATGGAAGGCTCGCTTATACGACTCTTATATACTGGAGAGGTGACAAAATTTGATAAATAGGACGAGGGTGGCAAAAAATTTGCATTCGCCCCGCTTCCTCATATTTGACGTTTTTAATCAAATTGAAGTTAAAAATTTTAATCTGTTGTATCCTTTTCATACTTGTACTAACGAACGTTGTGTACATAATACTTAAGTCGCGTACCATTATTTATATACTTCTATATAAGCCACACCAGTGACTATATCGTGACGTGAATCATAGAATGGGCTCGACACTTTGAAAAACACTAGTCTACACTCATAACATATTCAATTGTCCCATTTTTCCGCGGTTTCAGTAGTCAATTAGTCAGCAGTTGGGATCAACTGCGCTCATTTTGCATAATCGATGCGGTGACCACATCGCGATTAAATTGTGTCGACTCGTTGACGAGATGATTAAAAATTTATATTCCATTTTATAAACGCATTTGATTTATTGTACAACTGTTTGATCATCATATAGTATACTCGTAAGTCTATAATGAGGACATCATTTAGTAAATTTTATTAATCGGCATATTGTATTATTGTAACAAGGTTGTGAAAGCTTTTTCGGTACACTCCTACGATACAGAAACACTATTTCAGCATAATAACAAGATTGCTAAGCGCTGCTGTCTTTTGCTTTAAAGTAAGGGAGACAAATTTTTAAACGAAGTATTCCTCAAGGTAAGAAACGCGTCTGTCGTCGAGCTGAAGTAGGACCCTAATCTGATCAGTGTTGATCACAGATGTACAAGAGAAGCAGTGGCCAAATTATATCAGGTGGGCTGTCCATTTTCTTCTTCTTCTATTCTTATAAAAATGATTAGCTAACTTTTGCCTACCTCATCAATGTTTTACAAAGTTCGGTGCCGTGAAGTGTCTCATAGATAAGTAACCAACCTAAACAGCTATATAATAGTTATTCCTTCTAAATCTATCTAAAATGGCCGCCTCAAAGCACTCAATAATGTACTTCGGTGAGCTAGGTCTGCCAAGATTTTGTTATGGTAATAAAAACCCCAATAAATCCGCCATAATAGCCGGTCCGGTCTCCTTGCTACATCTAATATGTTCTCATCCCAGCGATAGACTCAATAATACTGTAATGATTCTCTATAAAAATGAAGGGTAAGGTAAAATGTAGTTTAAATAAATTCTATACGTGTTTTTTTTAATATCATTGATATGCTATTTTTAATAATGCTTTTGGAATGGAAGTAGCAAACGAGCATTAAGGATGCATCCGATATCTTAAGTAATATAATAAGTGATCGTATGATTTAAACTAAGAAGTTCCCGCAAGAAATTCAGTGGCTTTGTGTTTTGCCATACCACATTTCTGAAATCAGATCTTAGCGAGAGTTCATTGGGGGTCGTACTGTAACTAGTTTAGATCGAAAAATCTGTTTAAAAATTAACAATTTATAGTTATTTTAGCCACCATTTTTGAGTTTAGTCAGATTACACCATCGTATGGGTAATATTTATATCTCTACATAATATAAATCTTGTGCTTATATACCTACCTAATAATAATATAACGCTATGTTTTACTGAGGAACACATAATTTTTCACATTTCAACTTTTTCTTACCAGTACGGAAAGTAATAAATGACTTAGATTAGACTGGTATAAGCCAACATAAGCTGACGGGCGTGTGTTTATCGTCAACTGGTCGGCCCCGTTGCGTACTTCAATTTGAACGTGGACTAAAATAAGTCTGTTATCGGCTTTAAAGTATTATCAATTTAACCGTTCGCTTGCTGAAAAATAAAAAGAATTGCTTTTGTCACGGGAATACGAAGCACGCAATGTGACATAGTTGGTTATGGGAAAAAATTGTAGTGTCGTCATATATTTATGTGATACATGGGATTCCAGAAAATATGGTCTTGGTTATACCTTTACCTTATAGTGTATTTCGGATGAGTTTATTGAGAAATACAATAACAATAAAAACATCTTTCTTGTCACGCCGGTCTACTCTTATGTACGCGGGCGTTATCGCATGAATTACTGTTACAGTTTTCGAGTTCCGCGTGCTTATCACTTACATAACAGAAAAATAATCTAGGGAACAATAAAATTCGAGGATAGCATGGAAGTCAAAACTGCATGCAGGTACAAATCCGCGTGATACGAAAGGCTGTAAAGATATGTCTCCCGTATCTGTTAATTACAGGCACTTCTTAATGTCTAAGATTGTTGTGAGACTATTTAGTCACTTAGTGTGCAATAGAGATATATTGTGTATATTGTGATGTGTCAATGATTACATTGATTGATCAATTAAATATTAACAGTCTTCGAGTTGCAATAACAACCAGGAAAGAAGACCATCATGTGGAAAATGATAACAGGAATCAATTAAATGAGAGCGAAGGGTAGAGTTACCTCTACTACACTCCTTAAGGCTGGTCGATGTAGTCCTAACTGAAACTATATTTAGTCTCTTGTAGTACATATTTTAAAATTACCACGTCGTGTTAACTTTAAATTAAACTAATAAAATATATAAAATGTCGCACAAGCACAAGTGACAGAGATCCTCTATAAAATCCAATTCAGTCTTTTTCTACAGCTCGTGTAATATTACGCTGTATTTGTCTTGTTGCATACCATTGCACTGAGCTGTGACGAATTCTTTACAACCACGTTTTGCAAGTATTATGGCACACCTTTCACTGCATTTTATTTATTCTGTACTATCAATGAGCTTGCAATGTTTGATCATTAAGAAACATTTCTTGATACTTACCAGATCTTGTATCTATTTGGATATTGCTTTACTTTTGTGAAACTTTATAATCGTTATATACTTTATAGTCATGTCGGATTGATGTGTGCATGCATGAAGTGGAAAATTTTGAATGATGCATTTTTTTCCAAAGTCAGTGATGTGAATTTAAGCCTCTATTAATAGCTTTTGTGGAGTTCGATTCTTCGATGTTATGCTCTAGCCTAAATTTATCTTCAAGAAGAGATTTGTACCCAGCAACGAGAAAACAGTGGGACGATAAATAAGAGCCTGAAAACTCAGCTAACTTAAATAGTTAGATATAAATATTCCCTCGGAATATTCAGTCACAAGATAGCTCTAAAATTTATTCCATTGGAAAGTCCGCGTCAAGTGATACGCCGTGACACGCGTGACACGACGTGTCCTGAATGTCATTCTAATACTCGTAACTTTGCAACGAACTAGTTCAATTGACAAAATCCTTGTTTGGACGTATCTTTGGAGCATTCGGCTTACGCGTTTTGATTGTGGGTTTTTCGCTTAGTTGATGAACTTTTTTTAAAAGAGTTTTCTAGATCATTTGATTGGAAAACTTAGTCAACTTATGTTATGGTTTTAAATGAATTTATGTGATTTCTGTTTTGGGACTTTGGGCGATCGTGTTTTTATGGGGCTGCCTGCATCGATATGTGTAATTGTGTATGGATATGGAATAAATACCTGTCGTAGGTTAATTAATATTTAAATAATGTATTGATGGATTTAGTATTTCATAACGCTTATTTAGTTATGCTGCTTTCATTGAGAATGTTATTCAGATTTTTTAAGAACATTCCAAATTCAAACGAGTGTCGAATTTGTCTGTTGGCGCCAAAAATGTCACGTGACGCACGTGACTGCGACGTGCCTTGACTAACAACTTGTTCAAACTGCACCCGAGTGGGCGGCGAACTTGTTAGTAATCCGGGTAGGCTGCTAACGAAACGGGTCTTCCCGGGAGAGTCGTAAAGTGACAGGGATAAGCTTCAAGACTGGTTCTGACTAGGTGATGTGACAATGTGGGAGAGATATAGCGATGTATGAAGTTAGTATAGCAAGTTGTCACATGAAATGATATATTAGAAATTGCGCCTTTAAAATTTGCAATGTAATATAAATTACACATTTTTTTCTGACAGTTGTGTTGTATAGTTTACGATAGCTAATACGTCTGATTTAAATAAATTACTTCGCTGCATAGATCTGATATCCCGTTAAGTATCTAAAAATGTATCCCCACCATGTTTTAAAAACCATCAAAAAATTTTCACACCTTTGCGGTTTTCGATTAGTTTTTGTAGCAACAAATAATAATCGTGTAAAGCGTGCAAGCCCTAAAAATGCATTTTTAAATTACGTACACTTCAGTTTTATTTACATGAAATAGTTTAATGAACAGAGTTAGAAGTAACAGACTGCCAGCTGTTAAACTTTTGACTTACATTTCCATATTTAACTATCTTATTAACGAACTTTATTGAGTTACGTTAGTTAGAACTTGTTACTGTAAAGTAAGAATGGCGTCGGAGCTATTTGTTTAGTTAAATAAAGAATCCGTGAGCCACACACTCGTGCCAGACGTGATACGTGACACGTGACGTCGAGATTGAAGAAGCGTCAGAATTTTATTCAACTGTGCAGCAGTGGTTTCGTTCAAACAATATAACCCTTTTCTGCTGATTTGGTTTTATGATTTATTTCGAATATGTAACGTACAATTATAATTATTTTTATATTTAAGGACCTTGGAGGTAAATTCTGTGTGTATATTTTTTTGTCGTGTTGTGGGTAAGGGTTTCCACTAAAGAATGTAAATGTAAATTGATGAATATCATTCACTCTTTATAAAGTTTATTTCAAATACATATCTGTAACTAATCCGAAGGACATATTATAATATAAACATACGAAACTTGGGCCAAAACTACGGATTGATAGCGCTTAGAGTCTATCTTGAGAAATGTAGCGCGATAAAAGAACAAACAGCTGAAGAATATGTAAACAGGAACTGCTAAGTCGTGGGAGACCGGATATAATCTTGTAAAATAAAACAATTTTATTAACGAATCAATCAATCAATCAATCATATCATTATTTATAACTCATATGTCTCGTACAATCTTATCAAAATAAGTAAACATGTGAATACAGCGTTAACACATTTTGGAAAGAAGTAATATCATTAAGTCATGTTATTTACGTGAATTCGTTTAAAATTACATTAACTCTTCCTATTTTTAAACGTGTTTTATATTGTAAATGCATAATCATTACAGAAAGTGTATATTATCAGTGTCACGGTATTTAATTGATTATATTAAGATAAATTGCATCATTGCGTCAGCAAACGTTGCTGTATGAGATCTGTTAGTAGTACTTATTTTTTTAATTTTGAATGCAAATGGTGGCGACATCATTGCCACCACTGTCATTATAAGGCATGTAGCATCATTGTTTAACATTGCTGTGTTCTAGTTTGAAGCGTGTGGTACGGTAGAAACATTTAAATGTGATGTTTAACTTATACCACAGGAGTAGTCACTTCTTCGCTGACCTCAGCAAGGACTCTAATCCCGTTTGGATGTTATGATATTCATACACGGTAGTTGCGACTTAGTATTACTTCAAATATATGTATGTAATTACATGTAATGTAATGTAATTTCGACTAAGAAAATTTGCTACTTAAAAAATATAGTTCAAAAAACTAAAAATACACTCTTATATGATAAAATCAACTAAAAAGCTTTCGGTATTCTATTTCATTCTTTCATACATGCAGGGTAAGATAAGGATGTATGTTGATCTGTTTCTACTGAAAAACGGAGTTACTTACTGACAAACTTACAAGTGAAGCTAATATAAAGCGTGTAAAAATCCGCGTTTTTAACCTCCTATTATTTGTTTCGTTTTTTATCTTTTAAACAGCTGGACCGGTTTAATAAGACTTATTCGAAAATAGAAAACTAAATCAATATGTACCTATTTACTTACAATGTTATCTTTATTTATACAAGGTATCGTATAATGTTACGCTAAGTACTTTCCCCGGGAACAGTAATTGTAGTTACCCAATTTTAGCTCTATCGATCGGCAAGATTCTATTTCATGTCGCTAATATACCTCACTATGGAAACCGGGAACTGGGAATAGATTTAGGTTAAGCGATAAAATATAAGGAAAATTGTCTTGTTATGATCTCAATGCTATAGGAGGCTCATATTTTTTAAGTAGGTATACAAATTTACCCCATTCTAACACTAGTGTTGTTTCTTGGATTTTTTTATCGTTTTGGTATTCTAACATAATTCATATCGATAGATACCTTAATTGGCAAATGAGCCAACTCCACTTTTTGTCAAAATGTTTTTTTTTTGTTTATTTTGATTTCGTTCAACGCATTTTACTATCAAAATAAATAAAGAAAACTTTTTGATAGTGGAGTTGGCTGATTTGCTAATTAAGGTATCGATACAGAGTTTTAAGGTGGTAGAATTTGCTGAGGTTCGTCTACGTAGGCTGCATCACCACATCTATTTCTGCCAAATAACAGCAGTGTGTACCTACTGCTGTGTTTCATATTATTAAAAACATTAAGTTAAGTTAAAACTTATATAAAAAGATGGGTACTTACATAGAATATTATAGTACAGTTAAGCAGTTAATATTTTATGTGTACGTGTGAATGTTAATGCAGCTGTGTGCACTTTGCATTGGTATATTTATCTTGGTCTTTGTGTGGTAAGAGAATAAGTAAAATTAATATGTATAAAATATATTTATGTTGCAAGTACCTATGTTGGAAGGTTCTTAATATCACACATAGATTAGTAAAGATACTTCGCCGCCTTGAAATTGAATGAAGCCACAAATGGATTATTTTAGTAAGTTCTTTTTATGAATCCTTGACAAATAAAAACATGTTTAGAGAAAATTTACGAATAAATAACTAATTTACGTAATAATTACGTAATTTACTTAATAAATAAATAATTATTACAAATATTTTAGGGACATTTTAGCACGGAGACATGGCAAAACTTTTTTACGCAACTATTTCAATTCTCAAAACTGGGTACATTTTCTTGTTAGGCGTGAGTAATCTTTACTAATCTATGATATCACACGATTATTTTTTAGCAAGGTGAGTAAATTTATTGCCAAATATCCGTAGATTTTTTGGTGTTATTGAGATTGTAGTATATTTTATACCAGGGTGACCCCAATAATGTTATATCCGTCTACAAATAATACGTTTAATTGTTATAATATAACACATGTGGGATTATTAATTAATTAGTGCGTGCTAGCGCCTGGTGGATACTAATATTCAAAATAATGAGTTTGTGCGTGCGAGCTTTGCATGGGTATGTATTTCGAGGTGACCGTTCATTCAATAATATACTTATAATATTTTTCTTATGGTGCCAACAAATAGCAGAAATATTAGCGAATAGAGCACTAAAGTCAGATATTTTTAGAAAATTCTCGGTTTCTTTTATCTGTAAAGTTTTTTAATTTTTAAATGCTCATTACAGATAACGCCGCAGTTAATTTAGTTACCTGTGACGTCCTGGCAACACTAATTAATTGCATTTTTTAATAGCGATCACGGCAATATCGTTTATAGATATAAATATTACCCGTAATTATTTATTAGACTTCATTTTTAATAGCATTTGTATTAAATTATTACTCCCGGATTACTTAAAAGAAAATATTAATAATTTTAAAATATTTTTTATTTTAAATTCAATCAAAGATGATTTCTTACGTACTGTAAACAGCGCCACCTTGTGGCGTCAATGGAAGTAATAAACTAGAACTGTTTTACCCGCCGCGCTATCGGCGCATGCGTACTTCATTCGAGGCCACGGTCACTACTACGAAGACATTACACGTCTATTACGCACACAAACGTCAACTGCCGTCGTTGTCAAACGTGCGCTTGTCAATATGTGTATTTTGTCGTGAAACTGATGTTTATTTAGTGTTATAGAGAAGAAAGGAAGATAACGTAAGTACCGATTTATAATCTCACTTGTTGTGTATGTTTTATATAAGATGGTATGTTAGGTTCAGTCAAAATCAATGCTTTATAACCTTTGTAATTCCAAAGAGGTGTTAGAGCGAATATCAGTCCATCTCTTTCACACTTACGGAGTTACTGAGTGATGTGATGTCGGAAATCTTTTAACAGTTTAGATTTATTATGTGCTAATGTAAAGCAGTGAACAAATAGATAATTAATTTATCTATTTTGATGAATTGTTAATTATGGTTCATAAAACATGATGTGGATGTAAAATTTGCTACACTATGTAACATCCGATATGGTCTAGTGGCTAGGATACCTGGCTCTCACCCAGGAGGCTCGGGTTCGATTCCCGGTATCGGAATATTTTTTTATGTTTTTTTCGTTTTATTTGTTTTTAATATCTTGACTTATTTGTTTACTTTTTTCAGATTCAAGATGAATATAAAAGCGGCGTTGGCGATTTGTATGGTGTTTGTCGGGTGCTGCTCAAACGTAATATTTTTAGAGTTAGTCGTGAAGGAAGATCCCGGCGCGGGCAATCTCGCGACGTTCCTACAATTCTTATTTATTGCGATCATTGGTTTCTGTACCGTCGGCAAATTCGGTACCGGAGAGAGGAAAATACCATTCAAGCAGTACATTTTGCTCGTCGGATTCTTTTGGATAAGCAGTGTAGCGAATAACTATGCATTTGACTTCAACATATCAATGCCTTTGCATATGATCTTCCGAGCTGGTTCCCTAATGGCTAATATGGCGATGGGCGTGTGGATTTTGAAGAAGAAATACCCACCTCTGAAATATGTCGCTATATTTATGATATCTGCTGGTATTGCGATATGCACTATCGTGTCTAGTGGGGACGTTAAAGCGCCAAGAGAGACTCATGTGGACGCCGCTGAGGAGGAAAGGCTCCAGTTCATTGATTGGCTATGGTGGTGCTTGGGAATCGCGATACTAACTTTTGCGCTCTTCGTATCAGCTCGGATGGGAATCTTCCAAGAGTCGCTATACTCGAAGTACGGAAAACATCCGTGGGAAGCGCTGTACTACGCGCACTTGCTGCCTTTAGTCTTATGGTTACCGACTATACCGAACATAATTGGCCACGTTAAAGTCGCGACAGACACGCCTCTAATGATTCTCTTCGGAGTGACACTACCACGACAAGTCATGTGGTTAGTTCTTTACGTCCTAACACAAGGTCTATGCATCAGTGCTGTATACGTTTTAACAACAGAATGCGCATCCTTAACTGTTACTTTAACTGTAACGTTGAGGAAGTTCGTTTCGCTTCTATTCTCAATATTATATTTCCGGAACCCCTTCACGGTCGGCCACTGGATTGGTACCCTCCTCGTGTTTATCGGTACCCTCATATTCACGGAATTACTGCAAAAGTTCGTCGCTCTGTTCCTGCCAGCCAAAACGGAAAAGAAAAAGGAGTAGATAATCACAATTTTACAAAGAAATCATTGTCAAAGAAAGACTTTGTTTATTCATCAGTCTCGTGCTAAACAGCTTTGTTATTAGAAATCGGGATATAATAATACAATTTATATTTATTTGTACAAATGTCGATTGGGTGGTTATTGTGATAATAATTTATGTAATGTCACTTATGATTTAGATTTTTAATAGGACGCACTTTTTTATTTTTACACGCTAGTGTTTATAACTAAGGGTAAGATGGTTGTTCAGTTATTGATAAATATTATATTAAATGTATCATTATCATTAATGTTTTTAGACAAAATATGTATTTCACAGTATTTATATTTATGTCAATACAAATAAGCTGCCATGTTAGATTTTTGTTTTGGAATTAATAATTTTATTTGAATTTGGAGTTAATAACTAGCTAAGTAAATGTGCACTTGCAAGCTAACATTTATTTTTATAATAGGTAATGAAAAAAATAATTATAATACTGTGGTTATGAATTTTAATTGCATACATCGTTATATTATTATTCTTGTGAATATTTAATTATTATTACTTTAATAGGTACATTCATGATAAAAATATGATTCATTTATGTAATTTACGTAATATATCAAAAGTAGTGATTAATTTTAAATTTTTTACGCAAATATTAATGTAATTAGTAGATCAAAGCATCGATATAATTATAATGGTAGATCAAAATAAAAGTAATAAATAATGACGTCACACATTGTATGAAATGTTTTCGTAGAGTTTGTTACACAAATAACTTTATTGTGTACACACAAATATAGGCTAGATACATACATAAGCAGCCATTTTGTATTTTGCCTTTTATTGGAACAAAATTTTAAAAATATATTTTCAATTCAAAGACATTTTCCATAGACAGCCAGTGAATCTAGCTAACGAGCGCAAATAGTCCGTGAAATGGGGCTGAAGCGGACTGTCATTGTACATACAAAAACAAAATGTCACAAGACCACAGCCAAACAATGGCCAGTGATGACAAATAACGCGAGTTATGTAAGTGCTTCATAAGAAGTGAAATCATAACGTAATTTTTAACAATTTTAAGTAATTTTGTCAGACTTTAGTAAAAATAAATAGTCACTTCCTGCTTGTGATGGAGTGTCATCGTGACTATTCGATTGTCTCGTTGTTTGTCAGAAAATCGATTAGCGATATACATTGCTTATCATTAGGTACGTGTATAGATAAGATTGTCAATTGTCAATCTTTTATGATATAGAAGTATCAAATGAGCGTGCAGTCTGTCTGATGGTAAATCACTACCGCTAATAGAAATCATACATTAATTTAGAATACCAGTCAATATTTCCACAATTAATTATTTATGTATCAACTTTCTTGGTTCCTTGTTAATGTTTATAGTGATTTTATACAGAGCTATTATGTTGTCAGCAAATTAAAGGGTTTCTGGGCTTACAGAGAAACGATTATTTATAGGTATTAAACGGTTTTGCTTTTCAAATAAGTACAAATGACTGTTCAATATTGATTCAAATATAAATGTTTTCGTCAGCTAACAGTAAAGAGAGTGATTAGAAACTCAATTTAATATTGTGTGGATATTACAAGAATATTGTATAATTTACAATACGTTCATTAGTGCAAATACGATATTTTAAACGAATTTTGGACTATAATTCGAATTATGGTCCGGTGCATGGTAACACACTTTGAGGTCAATATACTTTTATTATATTAGCCGACAGTTACATAATATCCTAAGATAATATAATCAGCTATAAATAAAATTTATATTTATCACATACAGTCAATATCAGAAGTTATTTCAAGATTGCCTAGTTCTGACTGGTGCTGTAAATGTGGAAGGCATAATATTTTCTTTTTCCTTCATAATGTTCTTTTTTATGTCATAATTTGTTTCCATAAAGACAGTTGTCCAAAATGGCGGATTATACGTGTTTCTCACTCACACATAATAGAAAACGAGAGAGATGTAATACAATACCGCCATTCTGGATAACAATATGTTAATTATGAAACCAAATAAGAAGTTACAGTTTTATTCTGTTTATTTATTGTCGTTTATTATAGTAAAATTGTCGTTGAAATATGATATTTTCATGCTACTCCAGTGATTTTAAACATTTTATTTTATTTATTAGTTATGGTTAAATATTGTTTGTTTATTTTTTATGTATTTATGTTTAAAAGTTAAATTTTGTCATACTTATACCAATTGACAATTCCTTTGTATTACCTGAAACTGACTAAAAATGTGTAATAATAAAACCACATAGAACCTAATTTGTGACTTTTATTTAAAAGAAATAATACTACAAATCAATTTACAGATCACCTTAAATAACCTTAAAATTAAGTAGAAACCGCTTAAATTAGTCCTCTTTAATAATCAATAATTAATTCTAATTACATACAATATATAACCACCTAATGTTATAAAAATATGAATGAGATAATTAACTTATACAATAAATATGTTTGTTTGACCTGATGATAACAGCCGGAACCGATTGTCTAATGTGAACACATTTGAAGCTTGGTAACAAACAAAAAATCGTTCTGATATCAGATAACTTAAAAGTACTTAAATTGGTCACCTCTTCAAATACTGTTATTTTATTGACGGCCCGCGTGGCGGAGCGGCCACCACACCGGTCTGACGCGCAAAGGGTCTCGGGTTCGATCCCCGGCCAGACAGATATCTAAATGATGAATTTAGATTTCTGTTTCTGGGTCTGGGTGTTTGTGTATTTGTCTTTGTGTGTGTCCATGGCACCCACGACACAGGGAATCCTAGTGTGGGGCTGTGAGTGTAGAAAGCGTTTATTTATTTATTATTTATTTATTTGCGTAGACATCATTCGAAATGCACTAATTCCACAAACTTATATTACTTACTGACTACCTGTGCCAGCTTCAGAAAGTATGTGTAATGCTATTCTTATAAGGTAACGTAGAAACACTTTTATAAGACGCCACAAGAGTTTTAACGTTTTGACAAATATGACTGTTTTGGAATTTGTTTACGTATTTACCCATATAAATTCCAATCAGCGCCCCTAGCGGATTGTATCAGAACTATAGTGTCAGTAACGTAAAATTAAATGGCGCTAAAATGGCGCTTTATGATTTGTCTCTCTTTTTTGCGAACATGTAGTTAAGGCAGACAAAAAGACTGGAGCACTTATTGTTACGTTTACTCAGTCTACTGAAGCAAACGGAACAGAATAATGGATTGAGTAAACGTAACGTAAAATTGTGGAATGTGTTGAAAACTCACGTTAAGGGTACAGGATAGTAAGGCGAATACGATCGTAGCATGCTACTACTAGACCTCTCAGTCTTGGTATTTGCGTTTTTCTCCCGCTTCCGTTGCGTACGCAAAATCGTAATATGTACTTGCTAATATGAAAATGTAGGCAAATAACAGTTGCTGCTTTCACGCCGCGATTTTTGCTGTGTACCTACGCAGCTGTCTAGTGTTTCGGCTGTATCGGTGAGTAACTTATATCGATCTCTTTTCGTCCGACTAGTCGTCAGTTTCCGCGAGTTCGCTGACGTTTTCGTAACCGTGACGGCTACGTAACCACACAAAATAGCGATCTCGTCGGTTTTTATTAAATAGCTATGCCGCGTCCACGCGCGAATGAAAAAACCTTCCGTGAGCTCAAATTGACTCGATGTTTGCTACTCCAATTTCATAAAACAAATTTAATATAGGTTTGGTGTCATTGCATAATAATGATGACTTGTTACTTTTAATAATTGCTCGCTTGTTTATTCTATTGATATCTAACGAATCATGATGACTTCCTATTACGTAACTTATTACTAGCAATTCATACCGATATTCTAGTACCTACCTAATTATACGAATTAAGACGATTTGAAATAGATAAGGTATTATTATACAATTGGAATAGATAAACAAAATAAATTTTATAGGCTTTCACTTGACGTTAGGGCTTTGTCTTCTTTTGCTTTTTATTTCTTTGATAATTGGCACGCAAGTGGCACTTCCGTACTCTTCCTTGGGTAATTTTTGAGTGGGCTTAAGTAAGGGACTTTACTAGTTTAATTGACAAAATAAAAGAAAGCACAATTACAACAAGAGGCAGCTTCGTTATGACATGAAGGCGTTAGTCTTAGCATGGTTCTGTAATTGTAGCAATATTGGTATATTTCCTCTTTGATAGTGCGACTAGTGAACAACACGTTTGATTGTGGGGTAATTGGCTCATGAATGTTAAGTGGATTTGATGTCATGCGATAACTTTCGAGATGATACAAGTTTGTTTTCGATTCATATTCCGTGCATATGCGTTGGTAGAGTGCATTGGTTTAACATAATATTGATTAGGCATATTAGTGGTAGAATTAATGGTTCGACTTGGTTCACTTCGATGATCAATATAAGGTACTTTTCTTTATAACAGCAGTGTAGCGCTGTTGTATTCTGATTTAATACGTGGTAAAGTGGAAAAATACGTGGTAATCTTAAATGCATCACTCAAAGGAAGTTTTCCAATCAAATCATTTTTTTTTAAATTCAAAATAGGTTCTTTATAGAGCACGTTTTGAATACAACTACCACCACTTCATAAGGTGTTTCGTTATGGAGAAGAAGCAATGCCTTTTGCGAGTTTCTGTGACTTTACATTCAACTCTAACACCGTTTGACCCCTATTTGTTATCTTTGCAGATTTTTTCTATTTCATCTTCATAAAAATACGGTGTCTGTTACTCACAATTAGATTCCTATGAGTATGTTTGCGTCGCGCATCATATTTAACGATGCAACACGTCAGAAAACCTACAACGTTAAGACAAAGTCGATTATTGCATTACCATACACTATAAACATGTAGTATGTTACACACTACGATTGGATATCCGTGAACATTAATATAATTGTATTTACGGAAATAAAATAATCAACTTAAATGCTAATTAACAAAAAATCCATCATTTTCGAACAGTCGAAAACATATTTTTTGACTGTTCGAAAATTTACGTGTGAATGCCGATTGATTTAGAATTATATGACGCGGTCATCTTAAACCACAGAAGTGGCAAAAAATCTGAAACTGGCTTTAGATACCAACCCAGTTTTATGATGAGATGACAGAGATGGATCCAGGCCTCCATGGGCTAAAGCATAGATTAGTAAAGATACTTCGCCGCCTTGAAATTGAATGAAGCCACAAACGGCTTATTTTAGTAAGTTCTTTTTTTGAATTCTTGACAAATAAAAACATTTTTAGAGAAAATTTACGAAGAAATAACTAATACTGCGTAATCTACGTAATAAATAAATAATTAAATCAAATATTTTAGGGACATTTTAGCACGGAGACGTGGCAAAACTTTTTTACGCAACTATTATAATTCTCAAAACTGGGTACATTTTCTTGTTAGGAGTGGGTAATCTTTACTAATTTATGGGCGACAGTGACCACTTACCCTCAGGTAGACTGTTCTTTTTTCATAAAAACACAGTCTCATATACTCATATACGGTCTCATGACCGAAGAATCGTTTGCTTCTTTCACTAATCTTCAAAAATCTGTTTTACTAGCCGAATTGGGGGCAAGGTAGGAAGCAATTATGGTTATGCGGTCACTGAAACGTAAAGATGCATGCACCGTTCAAGATTTGCTGCGGTTACAAAACCTTGTAAAACTAAGGAGGTCGGTACCGTTTGAAGTCAAACTGAAAGGGTGTGTGCAAAATATAATATTATAATAAATATATATATATATATATATATATATATATATATATATATATATATATATATATATATATATTTATGGGTGTAGCCTTTATAGAGCGCTCTGGGACGTATTTTCAAAAATTATTTCTCAATAGTTGTTTACGTTTTGAAGGTAGTGGTAGCTTCAGTGGTTCGACTTATAGTGCATAAACGCAAAATTTTATTTTTAAGTCTTATTGTATGAAAATATTTTTGAGTGGTCTAATATTAACATAAATAGAGCTACTTTGCATTTAAACCTTTGATGCTAAATAAAGTTTTATAATCGTGTAAGCTGGCCGTTAAAGTAAGTTTGCCGGCTACTGAGTTTTATTTTGGAGCCTAAAGGTCATATTTACCTTAGCTGCGTCCTCGGTTGAAGAAATCTGAGAAGTTCTTTAGACTACGATTTCAGGGTGTTTCAGTGATCTTCCTACTGACCTAAGTTAGTTTTTGCTATCAAAATAATTGAATCATTACAAAAACGGTATATTTTTTGCACATATAAAAAAATATGTTTTTTTTTTATAACGTACAGAATACTAAAATTTCGATAGTAATAAATAATTTTAAAGTTATATTTCATTTCGATAATAGATTCGATGTTACCAATTCTTACATTAAAAAAAATCTAATTTAAAAGTTCCTTTCTTCGGAAAAATGTCCTTATTATTTCTTTCCAGGACAAAAACAAGAATATATCCACTTTTGGTTCGCAAATAACTAAAATAACATTGTAAGTTTTAATTTTTATAATATATATAATTGTTATACTTACTTATATGTACAACAATACATGCATCAATTTACAAAACATAATATTTGCACAATTCGATGAATTTGGTTAATGCGGTCTGCCGTCCACGCGTGCGTGCAGAATTGAGGTTTCCATAATTTTTGTTAAAATAAAATAAATGGAATCCGAAACAAAATGGAGTATGGAATTCGTGCGGGTTTAAACAAGTGACTCGTAATTTAATTATATTTAACAAATAAATCCGATAAAATTTAAATTATTAACGCCGGCAAAGTTTAATTTGTTTTGTCATTATAACATTTTTGTTCGATCAATCTGAAAATTAATTATAAATTACGGCAGTTTTACCGATTAAAATTAAGGACCGGTGCGGTCGGGAATTTGATGGGTGACCCCTAGTGGTTAAATTTCATGCTCTGGAAGCCTCATTAAACCGTTAACCACGGCTGTTATTATTAGTTAGTTATTGCTAAATCTTTTCAAGCATTTAATAAGTAGGTTGGTCGTAAGATTTAATAAGTTCCGACACAGGCCAACCAGTAGTATCTTGGAGAATGCTCTAGCCCCTTCACTTTTTGGTGATCCGCAGACAGTTGTGGTGACTTCCAGTAACGTGTGTCAAGAGATGGCGACACAATTTGTTCCTGAATCACGCTATTGAAGTTTTCTCAATATCTTGTACATATACAAGCGGCGAACTGAAACTGTCGGAGCACAGCCGCTCCCCGGGCATGATCACCTAGCCTGGCGAGAGATCTCTCTCTAAAAACCATTTAAGTTAATAAAAAATAAGTGAATTAGTTCGTTGAATCCATGTTTTTTTAACCCTAAGTTATTTTGTAAATTTGTAACCAAAGTTATTTTGTATAGCAATTCTATGTTTTTCTATTTACTCGTATGTGCACCCAAGGTTTTCCTGAAAGAAATCGCATACATGTTTGAAAATAATGGTTTAGTTTACATCCGAAAGCCGTTCTGGAACATTGCTTCTATTGTAAAAATATTGATGAAGACAATTTTAAATTTAAGCCATCTCATTAGAGAAATGTTTTGCCCAGTAATGGTTTGATGAGAAAATTTTGTATTTATGATAAACATTACGTGGTCTGATGCCCATTTTTTGATTTCCACTTCAACTCCATAGCTTTTGAGTGTGGCAAAGAAGAGAGTTCCACGAGGCGATCCAATTGGTCAATGCGTCTGTGGTCGACTTTAGGCATGCTCCACTTCTATCAGTGGTTGAGTAAGTAAATTTCATATCTGAAAAGATGTCTATAAGCAGTAGCCATTTACCATGTACTTAGTATGTGGCAAACGAGAATGTGGTCCACTTCATCAATATCACAAAGGATTACTTTTCTTTACTTAGATATTTTTCCGAACCCGGAAGTTCTACACCCAAAGTAGACAACACAATTGCCCTCATACTCAGTTCGTTAGCGGCTAGTGGGTCATTAGTTACGCGGCGCGCGTACACCCTTTGTCTGAAGCCCTAGAGCTTCTCGTACCATAGACAAGTACCGACACGTTGACATTGTCGCTATCACAAAGATGAACGCCACAAAGAAATTGTTTGTTCAAAGAAAACTGAGACAGATACCAAGGTTATGTGCTAATACGATGAGGAATTGAAGCCGTGAACAGCTTTTACGCTTCAAAGAAATGTTACGGAAGTTTCAAAATGTTTTGAGTTTAAAAACCAGAAAAAAATATGTTAGTCAATTTTTCAAATACACTGTCAGTGTCGCTTTTATTTATATCTAATACTTAATAATAAGAAAATATGAGTTATAATAAAATATTTTGTTCTAAAAATCGACGACTCTTCATGATAGAAATAAATGATGGAGACGCTTGTTTTTTACCGTTAGGATAGTAACACGATTAGGGCAGAGTTTAACTAGAACGCCAATGATATTTGGGGTTCATTACAGAGGTCTATGGGAGACATTGACATGAGCACTTATGTTCTGAACTACATAGTCGTTCGCTTCAATTTCGTGACAAAATATACCATTACGTTCAAGAGTGTCCTAGGCATAGATACTTGTACCATCTAAGCGGCGATTAATTACGTAAGACTTGCAATAAGAGTCCGTTCATTTAAAGCTAAGTAGATTGCCACACACTAAACACACTTTGTAACCGAGGCACCGACAAAACAATAAAGCTAGCTCGGAACGAGGTGAAAACTGCCCCGTTTTTGGCAACATTCGTCAAGAATGTCTGCGCAGATACAACCGTAATCGACGAACCCATCGCATTAGGAACATAAACCTTATCCTCGAGTGAGAAGGATCAAGGCATAGCAAACTTAGTGCAGTCCAAAGTGGCCCAACTTGTTGGAATTCCGTCGCCGTCCGGCACCAACGTTGCCAATTTCTTTTCTCCTATCTACACGCTACACGACTCTTATGTTTGTAACATTAAGTTTCTTTTTGAGTATATCACAGTTTTTTGGTCGCAAAATAAACTTGGTCGGGGGAGTAGGAAGAAATTTCGCAAGCTTAGCTTCTGCCTGGGCTGCCACTAATTTCAGCCAATCGTGGTTAGAGGATAATGTGTGAGACACATTTTTACGTTTAGTTTCGTTGGGCTTAGTCCTTTTTTGCTCTTGTTTTGGAAGGAAATGGTCTCGGGATATTTACGATGTGGTTTCTCCACGCCGTCCCTGCATAATTTACGGTTGGCCGACCATGTTTTCTGGCGCTATGTAAAATGCAATGAAATGTTTTGTTTGCTAGTAAAGCGCACTGTTTACTGCTGTGGTCGATGTTAAGTTCTATAAATTTCCAAATTAAAATTAGCTAAATTCGCAACACACGAACGTTTGTAGTGGACTGTGGTGAAGGTGTATTCCAAACGAGTGTTCAGATTTAAATAACTTAGTAATTTTCATAAGTATCTTGCATTCAAATCTATTAAAAATTGGATTACAGATTATCTTACTTTTAATGATACACGTGGGGCTTAAGATTCCGCTTTAGACAGAGGCGGCTTGTAGATTCCTGACACTGTAACATACAATGGAAGTCTCTCAGTCACGTAAGATCTTCAAAATGTTGTTAATCAGCATTAAAACAAAAACATCGAATTCTAACATATAAATTCAAATTTAGACGTAAGTAAAGTAGGTGTTGCAGTAAGTAAAATATGTGGAAATTCATATAGCTATGCGACAACTTGAATATAACAACTGAAATTATTAGGTAACCGGCATAAAACCATGTCGAAGGTCTTCTTGTGGTTTACAACGTTCCAATTGTTCTATTACGTCACAAATTCGTTTAAGAGTAACGCGGTGAAGTGTACCAAATAAATAATAAAACTGAATTGAATTGGCTCTATGATTCAGGAAGTAGCAGTGGTGACACCTGCTTCACCACTTATTTTTGACTTATAAAGAATAATGCAAATGGATATTATTTTTATGAATGCTCTTTGATATATCAATTGTTGTTGCAAGGATGTAATGCAGTAATACCAATGTAAAGTAAATCAGTTTAATCGTGCTTGAAAATATTACATATTCTTTCCATCTTAGTTCACCTTAGGAGCATTCTTCTTTAATCGGCTTCACGTAATATTTATTTTCTGCTTAGAAATAACAGATATGTTGATGTACAGTCAACTTCATTAGTAGATGAGCAGATCAAAACTCCAAAATTATTCATGCACCTTTTATATATTTCTATATCTATTTTGAGGCTTGGCCACATATGAGACCAGAAGAAAAGATTAAACGCCATCGGATCAATAGTAACCCTGTGTATTATTTACATTATGTATTGAGTTACGTTAAATACAAAATATTCATCAACACCTACACGTTCATAAGTAGCTAAACACACTAACGCGTCAAAATAAGCTGAACAACGATATGTGCAAAAGTAGGTAACGGCGCTGATATGATATGTCATTGTTAAAATGCTTCTGACATATGAAGTGGTCATCTACTTTTGGAGCTGACTGTATATAATCACAGGTTTCATAGATTGTAATCAATACTTGCATCACTATATTTGCACTATCTTTATATTACTAATTCGTTTAATAGTTATCAGATTACTGGAGCGAAATAATCATTATGTTAATAGGCTAATACAATTGAGGTCGCGCTTAATCTGATTCTTTCATTATCAGCTATTTTATATTTTTTATATCACGACAGTATATTGAAAATGTGAATGAATTTATTAAGTGCATGGTAACTGCACTTTAAATATTAGTCTTTTTCTTTTCTCTTTAATAGGTTAAACTAAACGAAAAGGCAGATGTATTAACTGATACTAAATTACTTCGTTTCGCCTTGAATTTGCCAATTGGCTGCCATTGCCAATTTTTGATGGATAGTTCATTATAATAGTTTTGGGAAACGCGGATGGCGGAACAGCGACGATGCTGATTTTATACACAGTGTTTCCGCGTTCGATTCCCGACAGATATCTGAATGATTAATTAAGATTTCTTTTCTGGGTCTAAGTGTTTGTCAGGTGTATTCGTCTTTTTGTGTGTCTGTGCCATTCATTATACAAGAAAAAAACATTTGAAGCCAAGAGTGTAGGAAGCCTTAAAGGGGTTATCCGTCGCAGTTTGATAGTGTTATCATACTTATATGTCTGAAAAGGGCGTGGTAAAACATAGACTTAAATTAGGCTATTGCAATGAGATCCTTAGGCTCAGTAACTCATTTTAACCAATCAATCGGGATGCTAATCCTATCTGTACTTTATATTATGGCTGTTAATAAACGGCAATTACAACTATTAAATGGACTGCATGCTTCTTTGCTATTTTTTTATCAAGTCAATACGTCTTTTTAAATTTGTTTAGAGTAAGAACACAAATTAGATCAAAAATAGGTATCCTTAAATTGTGCAAATGTCGTCGAATACTCATTTAAAGTAATTGTCCTTGCGAATATATAACGCTATGAATATCTATTGTATAGTAAAGGTGGTTAGTATAATACATCCATCTCTCACGATGGAGTTACAGATAAGCTGCTATCACGAACAACATCTACATTATGTGAAATTGCCGCCAAGTAAATCAAGGTAAAAGTGAGTATAATTTATAAGGCGACTACTAAACTAGATTGTTAGGCCCTAGGCTGAAATCATGCTTTGTGTTATAAAATTACTTCCTAATCATAGCCCTAACTAAGATTTTCTATGGGTGCTATAGACACATAATTATTAGTACTAAGAGATAGATTCAGAACATAAATCTATATTTGTAATTTATTTAGATATCGGAATCGGGAATCGAACCCGGAACTCTCCGTATGTCAAAGCGGGATAAACACTATATCGCCACGATGGGCCGTCAACTGAAGCTAGAGTAACTTTAAAGTAATAAAGTAGGTAAATATGTATGTTTAGTATATTGTGAGTAGAGTTTCTGCTTGCTAATTCGATATTAATTTAAAGCTGGTAAATCTCTTTGTGACTCAATTGGGACGTCACTACCATATTACAATGTACATATAGTCTACCATATCAAATATATGTACCACCATATAATTGGTTCTGGTAAAAGAAAGAGTGTGACAATTCTCTTTAGTTATTAGGGGTCTAACGATTGTTAATCCTCTTTAGTGTTACTTTCAGGAGATAAACATAGTGGTGCTTCACCATTATGGTCGTTTATCTATTTATATCGTCATTCAAGTACTCTGAGGATTGATTTTGTAACTATGAGTATTTTGTTCCGTGTAATAGATAGTGACGTCATCAACATACTTAACCTTCGTTTCTTTGTTTCCAGATGGCGAACCGATCAAACTACCCGAGAACTTAGAGAGCCTGCCCCGCGCAGAGCACTTCGCTGTCCAGAGACACCGGTGGAACACCAATGAGGTGAGTGATAGTTATAATATTAAAATATTTAGAGAATAGTGCATCACGCGACCAGTAATCGTACAAGGGCTTATCAGACCTGAGGAAAGATTTAGAAGACATGCAAAGACGATACAAACTTGATATTTTTGACGTAGAAACCTTTAAATTCAGGAGATAAAAAGCGTTCTCCTGTTAAGGTATGTGTAAATTAGAGCACGGTAAAAATTTCTTCTTCTTAAAGTGTAGATATATCGAGTGGCCCTCCTACGGATAGAATATACTTAAATATGTTTGAAGTTAACTTTACCTCCCTTTAAAATATGTTTATATACCTACACAAAGTAAACGTAAAGTAAGTAAAATACTGCATTCTACTTTAATCAAACTCGATGTAATATAACCCAAGAACTCGTAATAAGAGCCAGATATAACCCTCAGAGCTTCCGGGCACAAGCGACCCCATTACCGTAATAACGAAACACGCACACTACGCCTCACCTGCTAGATACCTGACGAGTGTAGTTAAGAATCTAGTTGGGTGATAATGTTTGTCTTTTTGTCTTATCGGGGTGCTAAGTAACCCAAATTGAACTCGGTTTTATTATTTTGAAAGGATCTATTTGAGGGTTAAGGTTTTATAAGCTTTAAAAAAATGTTATATATTTAACTACCAAATTAGTATCAAAAATATTTATTAACTTAGGTCATAAGTACTATAAACTTATCATTATTGAAATTGAAGACCTGTCTTTTTATCAGCATATCGGTCTGTCACACAGAAGGATTTCAAACACACTGTATATCAAAACTCGGATCGGTTTTGATACCCAGTTAAATAAACGTCTCAGTAATAAATTTACATTCCTGCCTCCATCTGGATGTTTGTGAATTTTCCTTTGTGTGTTTTTAAGCATTTAGGGTAAGGAAATTCTAGTTATATTTCTAACTATCTATTATTATAAAGAAAATACCCAACTGGTTTCAAATTGTTTGTGTCACTCGAATAGTGAAGACGAATCCAACGACACCTCAGGAATCAAAATCTGTCAATCCGTTTAGGCTATAGTTTGTGCCAAAGAATGAGACATACATATACACACATTGATATATCCATAAATAGCTAAGACCTTCCCCAGTGAAGAAATATTTAGCGATGATCCCATGGGGTGCAACGACAGTAGACTAGAGAGGAGTTTTTTAGTCAATACAGGTCGCTACCCGGCCAAGACCGACATACGGCGTCCAAAACATCTAGACCCTATTATACGTAATTGTATTTCTCCCCTCAGAAAAAATATTTATACACACATACATAGGTACATAATTATACACATACGCTCGAAAAACATTACCCTCCACAAAGCATTCCTATCCACTACTATTTCCAAACTATTCTCGAATGCAGCTTGAGCAATTAGTCCTTTCTATTCCAATCTGCCCGCATGTCTGTACGTACTGCGAGAGCGAGCGTCAATCAATGTGATTGAGCTTCAAAGTATTGCTATCAGATTTCCTAATATTTCTAGAATATTCCACGCGCTTATATTAAACGAGCTTTTGCCCGCGGCTTTGCTCGAGTTACGAAGTAATATTTTCATACCCTATTTTATCCCTTTGGGGGTAGAATTGATCAAAATCCTTAGCGGATGCCTACGTCATAACATCTACCTGCATGCCAAATTTCAGGCTAATCCGTCCAGTGGTTTGGGCTGTGCGTTGATAGATCACTATGTCAGTCAGTCACCTTTGAGTTATATATATTTAGATAATATAAGCGTGTGGAATGAAATTTGTCTATGTCTACTGATGATGAATCCAGTGGTTGTAAAAGTTAGGAAGTTTGGTAGTTGGTAGTAGGTATTTTTTATTTGGAAGGTGGTAGAACCCTTAGTAGTTCGACTCTAGCGGCACCACTGCTACACCTAATTCTGCCTCATAACAGCAGTGTTAAGCGTTGTTATGTTCTGGTTTGGAGGGTATGGTAAGAGAGACATACTTTTCCGAGGCGTTGCAGCTTAGTCTTCAGGAGTAGCGGAGCATCTGTGGTCGACCTCAGGTAGGAATATCTAACCCAATGCGAGGTCGATTACAGATGTCCATGGGCGGCAGTAGCTACTTACCATCAGGTGGACTACATTCTCGTCTGCTACTCCTATATTACAAAAATAATTTAATCTAAAATTTTTCAGTGAAATCGAATGTTCTAAGTCAAACTGATTAAGTGGCGTAAGCGTCAATCAATGTACATTAAAGGCAAATTTTTGATGTTTTTAACATTATTTATCAGGTTTTCTTAATTACATAAATATTAGTTTTTAAGTGAATCTAATCTGCATACATAGTCGACCTCGGGTAGAACTCTGATTTTATCTAGGGTTGATTACAGATGTCTATTGGCGGCAGTAGCCACTTACTTACCATCAGGTGTACTGCAAGCTCGTGTTACTCTAATATTATAAAAAAATGTATAAGAATAAATCACAACCCTTTACTACTTAATAATTATTACTAACATTCTAACATTAAATATATTTAAATTAATAAGATTGTTGTAGTGGCGTTATGGTTTTATTAAAATAGTTAAACTATTTATTTTCTACGACATTATTTAGATGAGGACTGGCATAGGTAGTCGTGGCTGAGTTAATGCAAGGTAAGATAAAGGAGTTGTTCCACTTCGTAAGAGAAACGAGTACCTATATATTTTAGCGAGGAATTTGTAATAAGTAAAGATATTGGAAAAAATATATTTTTGGAAAAAACATCGCTTAAGCATGTAGATATAGTGGTGTGTTTATAAAACGTATATATCATATCCATATCTCAGCAAGATCTAAATTATTATCCTCGTTGTGACTGATTGAATGTTGGGGCTTTATGAAGTCGATTTTGAGGGTAATCCCCTTCCCCTGCTTGAGCAAAAATGGCATCATCTGAACCCAACATTTCTTCTTCTCATAACCTCCCGAATTTGTATAACTAAATGAACATTATTAACATAGAAATTAACTCAATCCCTCGTATAACATTATATCGCCTATCGTTAATATTTCCCAGTCTAACACACTGAGCTAACCCAACATAGCCGGCCGAGATATGACCGGCATGAGCTGCATAATGCACGGCTCATGTACTCGGCGCAGATTTACTGCGCTGACGTCACGGAATTAATGATAATGAAACGCGTGTATTTGCATAAATAGCGACACCGTGTCCGTTTCCGTGGCCCGACTTTGAATTCCTACTGCTTCCTACTGCTAATAAGTTAATTTATGCTTCGGACAGAAGGCCTCGCTAATGTTTAAGCCAGAAATGTTATTTATATACGTAGAATCAATTATTTATAAGTGACATAAGTATACTTAAATATTATGAAATAAAATTGTGTGAGCGATAAAATGTATCAAAGGTTTAGTTACAAATTTATGTAAATGAGATTATTCGGGAATTTGCGTCGATTGTTAGTACCCGTTAAATCTAATTTAAAAATTATTCCGTCTTATTTATTTGTGAATGAGGTAGAGTTTTAACAGAAATATTTTGAGAATAAATTATACATTTTGTAGTCGCGTAGGCAGTGCTAACTTAGTGGTTAAAAATCAGCCTCTCAATCGCACCTCTTATTTTCAAAGTTATTTGGGTATTATAATTATCCATTGCTAAAACATCTCAAAATTGTGTTAAGTCTACCAAACCGCAATTGGACAGTGGTGCAGTTTACTCTATTCCTCTACCAATTGTGGAGAGAGAAAGAGAGAGAGAGAGAGAGAGGAGAGTTTACTTAGCAATGAAACATTAAAGAATGGCACACACCAGTGTCCCATTACTGTTCATTGGATTACATAAACCAGCTAAACTAAGTAGGAGACTTAGTAAGCATTTTTATGCATTTTGCTTAGCAAGAACGCTAGCAATCTAGGCTTTCAGATTAGGTTTCTTAATGAAATGCGTCGGCGAGGTTTCGCGTGTAACACCTGTAGGTGGTAATGAGGCCAGGGGGTGCAACGATTGATGGTTGGGGTGAAACTGTTCGTCTAAAAACCATATTGAAGTTTATGGTCATATGTAACGATGGTATCAGAGCTCCGGTAATTTTTTGGAAAATATTAAGAATTAGATTTTAATTTGCATAAAATTAGAAGTCTGCAAGAAATTTAAGAATAGAGAAGTCCTGCAGAATCATTTAACATGTAATTGGAAAAAAGTCTTATCTTTAAATGAGTTTAGGTCCATATCTCGTGTCCATCAACAGTAACTATAATATTTCGCGTGAAGTTTTGTCGAAGTGTTTTTCATCAATAAAGCATATGATAGTTAAATTCTAACACCTATTATCTTAGAAAAACGAGATAATATATTTAAAAGCAATGAAAGCCAATAAATATTTTCTTATTATATTTAAGTTCATTTGACACAGGTTAGCTATAGTAACGAATCCGGTTCCGAGTCAAAATTTACCCTTATAAAATACGGCATTATTTAATTTTAATTGTATATTTCTTATTATAAGGTCTATGCGCGTAGAAACTAATATGATCTTTAAAGAAATTGTTAGCATTAAAGTTAAAAAATAGATTAATAAATAAACACATATTTTCCACGTGAAAGTTACAAACGAATAGAGTTCTCGTCCATATTAAAATTACATAGGTATTGGTTCACCGATAGAACCAGAACCGTTTTAGCATAAAAAAACCGTAGAATATATTCAGGTATTCAGTCCACGGCAGATGTTTTGCTTATGTTAATGATACACTAAATTTTTGAACGTAATCAAAGCCAAAAAATACTCTATATTTTATCATATTTTTGTTCATTTGCCACACGAGATAACTTCACAGGATAGCTTTAGAAACGAATCCGAATCTGACTACAAATTGATCCTCACAAAGTACGGCATAATTTAATTGTAATTACGTATTTATTGTTATAAAGTCTGTGAGCGTAGTACGTAAAAGTATTTTTAAATAAATTGTTAGCGTTAAAGTTATAAATGAAATTAATAAATAAACACGTATTTTCCGTGTGAAAGTTACAAACGAATGGAGTTCTCGTCCATATTAAAATTACATAGGTATTGGTTCACCGATAAAACCAGAAACGTTTTAGCATAAAAAAACCCTAGAATATATTCAGGTATTCAGTCCACGGCAGATGTTTTCGTTATGCTAATGCTACGGTAACAAGCTGTTATATCGGTATGGAGCACAGATTCGGATGGGAAACTTTTATATATTCATTACTTTGAATTTTGTTTCGCTTAAGGTATCGGGTGCGCGAAATATTGTTTTTGAATGGTATATAGTTTAATATAAGCGTATGTTGTAAATATATAATATACACGGAAAGTTGTAATATTATTAAAACTGGACACTATATTATGGGAGTATATACGGTATCCATTATTGTTACCACACTAGACTTTAATCCCGATAGCATCTGTTACTTTCGTCGAATTTGAAAGGAATATTTTGGTTTAGTACATAGCCTCATTTTTTTTAATAATATAGGAGTAGCAGACGATCATGCAGTTTACCTGATGATAAGTGGCTACTGACGCCCATGATCATCTGTAATCAACCCCAGATAGGATTATATATTCTTACCTGATGTTGACCACAGAAACGCCGCTACACCTGAGAACTAAGCTGGAACGCCTCGGAAAAGTATGTCTCCCTTACCACACCCTTCAAACTAGAACAGAAGATAACCAGTATGAAAGACAATTACGATAGGTGGGTACGGTGGTTACGATATATGGGGTGAAAATATTACATTTAAATAATCTTTTAAATATATATAACTCAAAGGTGACTGACTGACATAGTGATCTATCAACGCACAACCCAAACCACTGGACGGATCGTCCTGAAATTTGGCATGCAGGTAGATATTATGACGTAGGCATCCGCTAAGAAAGGATTTTGATCAATTCTACCCCCTAGGGGATAAAATAGGGGATGAAAGTTTGTATAAATATTCTTAGTTAATAATATTACTTCGTAACGCGAGCGAAGCCGTGGGCAAAAAGCTCGTTTTGTATAATATCAATAAACAGTAACCGGTTTTTTAGAAATATATTTTAAGGACATACTTAAATAGAAGGAAGGGAACTTCAATGATACCGCTGGAATAAAGTGGATGTCATTTTGAGTTTACTATTACAAAATTTTAAATATTAATATTAAATTGAGCAACCTAAACTCTCTATTTTTTGTGAAAAAATAGCCTTTTCATAATCTAGAGACATAAGGAGATAAAATATGTATTCTAGTATAACATTATTATAAAAGTAGGTTCTACGTAAGCAATTACGTAAAAACATATTCTCTTCCACTAAAAAAATCTGCAATCAAAAAATGTATTCATTTTACATATTACGGCTTAAATTAAAGGTAAAACGAAAATTTATTTCGGCATTTTGTCGCTGCAACGCATCGAAATTTGGGTAAGGAGTTAATAAAATCAGACTGTCGCGGTTACCCGGTGCGGTCGTTGTAAATTAAAATATGTTGTTCGATGTAAAATGAAATGATCTCTCCGGTTATTCGGTTTTATTTGTGCAACGTTCCGTCTATGGCATAAACCGCAAATTTCCCTATAAATCGCTTGGATGCTTATCGATGTTGTATCGATATTTCGGTATTTGGTTGTATTTATATGGGATGCTTGCTGGCCGCAATCGTTTTATCCCCCACTACTGGGCGTGGTCTCTCTACAATTGGGGAGATCTGGTGTGCAACAATATTTGATTGTTATTTTTGACATGATTGCATACGTCTTAATCTTAATATCATTTACCTTTAACCTCCTGGGATCTTTCGTCATATATATATTACATAGAAAAGAAAAAAATGTAACAGCACCATCTGTCAATATTTACGAGATCTTTTAGTTTTATTCAATAGATAACATGTTGGTCCACCATTTAAAACTGTGATTAGCTGATAGGATGATACTATTTTATTGCATTGTGAATTTTAACCAAACGATGGCGTCACGGTCGGAAACAAGTAGTAAGTGAATTTGAGATTTTTGTTCAAATATCGATGTTTTTCTAAAAAATATGTATTTTTATCGTTTATAATAAATCATTTTTACTAAATATGAGTCTGCAATGCTTGTAGGTTACATTAAAAATTATGAAATATCGGATGAAAGTTTTATGTCATACTGGTACCACATGAGTTCCCAATTACTACTGTGAATGGAAGAGTCCCAGTGTAATACTCATATTACATAAACATTTTTCTTTCTTGAACTTCATATTTTAATGTTATTCTTGTTTGTTATTACGAGCTTACGCAATTACGAAATATCCGCTATGCTAGGCGACTCAAAGCTAGACTTAACTGATGAAGATGACCTAGAAGACGTAACATTACAATGTCATGATGGCAACAATGACTCGTATTCTGGTTTCTCGAATTAGAATTCGAATTCGGTTTATTGAAGTAGAAAGTTGTGCAGGTTTTGATATTTTTATCGGGTCCTCAATTATAATTAATGGAAGGGGCCACCCTAGAGCCTTAAGGATTTACTTTGGGTGAATCGGCAGTCCGCAAAATTTGCGAAATACTTATATCAGATTAACATTTTTATTGTGTTCATTATTTCACTAATACAAAATTGGAAGACTTTTTGAAAGGAGGTTTTCATATAACGATAACTATTAAACTAAAACAGATTTGCAAAGACCTGCGAGTTTTCTAATGAAAAGCGACGGGAATATCGAAATCATTAGCTAGGATAAATAGTTCTCACATGGTGGTTGGACAACAAACACACTGGACTGTGTCATTACACTGAATCTGACAGTAATTCGAGTTCGATTGGCAGTTCGAAGACGAAGACATATTAATAGAAGGCTAAAATAAAACCCATGTCAACCGAAAGTGTCCGTTATCATAAAGTACATAATTTAGTCCATTACTCCAACGTTCCAAATAAATGCAGAAAACCAAAATACAGCAACTACAAGAGCATATTGTATTAAATGCAATATATATTTCAATAAAACATAATTGTTTCTTATAATTCAACAAAAAAAAAATTTTTTAATCACCAATTTATACTTTTTGTAACCATATTTTGTGTTCAGTTATCAATTGTGTCATAATAAGAACGTACCGCAAATTTATTAAATAGTATTATTTTTACTTTAAAAAAATATTTATATAATCTGTGTACTGTGACTTTATAAAGGAACATATTTTAAGTTTATTTGATGACTGTGAGATATGTTAGAAAAAATATACAAGACAACAGACAGTTAAGTTTACTGCTGAATGTGATTGTGAGAATCATTTTTTTAAATTGAGTGTGACTGTTTAAAATTATAGATTAAGATATAATTGTACACAACACAGACAGTATTTTTTTACAATACATTTCTCATATTACCAAAATTTTACATTAATATATATGATTAATGTTCTATGTCATATATATATGACACAAATAATAGTTGTAATTGGGAACTCACGTGTTATATATATGACATTGAGAAAATCCATATTTTCCGACTTACATTTTTTGTTATATTTTTTCCTGTAATTCTGTTACCTATTGTATTGGTCAGGATAAATTTAATTCAAATTCCTAACAACTTTTTTTCCTGGGTCCCAGGAGGTTAATACTTTTTGTTAATTCTAACATTTTAACTAAGTTTTTGACATGTGTAACACCTGTAAAGGTGGATTTAATAGGACTTTATACATCGGTATTGACCTATTGTACACAATAAAATAAATAAATAAATTGGTTCTAACTACATGTTAGTAGGGTATCCTTGTAGAATGTGTTAAAAATATTAGACCTGTGACGAGTTTCAGTAATTCAATGATAGCAATCGAAACTGACCGCCTAATGTGCTCTCCAAAATGCACCATGACATTTAGCCACCAGAGTTCACCCATCCTACTCCTGATTCAGTTGAGATCTGCACAACCTACGGGTTATGCTTACTATACAAAGCTATTTTATTTGATAATAAAAAAGTAGTTCCGAAATGTACCTTTAACCGACCGAATAATACGAATTAATATATTTTAAACGTTTAATTTATATTTCAAACGTAATTTATAACCACTAGTCCATGAAATCAACTTTGTAATGTGTTAATACGAGTAAACAAATTACTCGTAACATAACAAATAAAAAACAAACAACACTGTTATTAGTAACAACACGGTAAACACATTACTCGTCGCCAAATGGATGTTCCCAAAGATGATACACATTAGAATAATGTTGGGTTGTTTAGTTAAGTAGCCTACCGCCATACCTTTCTGACTTTCTGGTAAAGAGATTCGGTAGTACTGTCGACTAGTTCTCTTTTTATTTTATAGAAGTAGAAAACGTGGATGCAGTCCATCTGATTGTAAGGTGATAGAACTCTCTGTGGATCGACTCCGGCGGCACCACCGCCACACCTATTTCTGCCTCATAACAGCAGTGTTAAGTGCTGCTGTGTTCAGGTTTGAAGGGTGTGGTAAGGGACACATACTTTTCCGAAGCGTTCCAGATTAGTCCTCAGGGGTAGCCGCGCATCTGTGGCCGATCTCAGGTAGGAATATCTAATCCTATTTGGGTTGATTACAGATGTCAATGGGCGGCAGTAGCCACTTACCATCAGGTGGACTGCATGCTCGTCTGCTACTCCTATATTATAAAAATATTGGCTACGGCTCCCCATGACCATCTGTAATCAACATTCGATTAGGTTTCTACTCGAGGTTGGTTAGAGATGCTTTGTTACTCCTAACGACTAAGTTGGAACGCCTCGGATAAAAATATCTCCCTTACGACGCCCTTCAACCAAAATATAGCCCTTAGCACTACTCTTATTAGGCAGAAATTTATATTTGTGGCAGTGATGCCTCCGGTGTCGAACCACTCTTCCCGTCAATAATCAAGAATATTTTTACAAATATTATTCACCTTCCCAGCGTTACAAAATAAATAATCTAGCGAATCGACCGCATCAAAGCGACCACAAAAAAAAAGCTGATTCATATGTTGCGTTACATCAGTCTTTACGTAAGGTTTTATTTTTATGAAAATATCGGTTTAATTTTATGAAGATGTACTTTTCAATATGTTATGATTACATTGGAATGTGATTGTAATATTACATACAATTGCAGTAAGCTTCATAATTTTATAATAATTATGTTTAATTAAAAGACAGCTTTTCTATGTTTTCCCTTTAAATACTATACAGAATTTATGGTAGAACTGTCATAGTGTAGGGCAATATTTTGCTAGAAGGGTCCACATCCTAAAAGAAAAACGCTTGTATAGTCCGCGTAAAACTGCTAGTCCGCTCTGAATATAGAAATGATTTGCGTCGCCATAGCAAATTGTATGACTACACCTGCTCGCAACAGCTTCAGAGCGGACTAGTAGTTTGGCGCGGACTATACGAAGTTTCAAGTTAATCTTTAGGGAAAGCAAGGCATCTCTGGCCAACCTGAGGTAGTACTCTAATCCTATCTATAATTGACTGTAGGTGTCCAGAGGGGGCAGTTGTCACATAATACTAGGTGGACTGCATGCTTATTTGCCACCTCTGTAATTTAAAAAAATGCCCTCATGATATCTTTAGGTTGCCAACATATTTACCATTCGAAATAAAAATATTTTCATCTGATATCTGTGCCGGTTGATCGGTTTTATTTTCGTTCGATCAAGCAGAGATACTTCAAAGGGAATTACTGAACCCAATTACGTTAAAGATCCCTGATTTATCGGGATTCGGGACCTAGCCGAAACAGTCAAAAGCACCGTAAATAAAATAAAAAGTAAAGCTCGCTGTAAAGAAAAACAAATTGTTCACCCTTCATTGACCATGGGCCTATCCGTGCCGTGTCTTACCTGCAAATAACAGGCGATAAAATAATGTTAATATAATATGTAAGCTATTTTATTTCTTGTTAGGTCAAAAAACTCATAGAGTGTGAGTGTCGACTTTCGTGTCATGTCTACAAAAATTTAAAAAATACATTTATTAAGATGGTTTAGTGTAGCAAATGTACTGATAGGGGTTCAAAAATCGTCAGTTTTAGAAATAGCAGTTAAATTTCCTACTTCTAAATCTGTAGTGTGTGTATCTTAGATACAGGAATACCCGATATCTATTGATATAATCAATCTTCAGATTTGCCGACAATTTCCATCGAAATTTAATACTTTCTAATTGACCTACTGTCAAATTTTGAACTCTGGTAACCAAAACTTAAACCGAATAACCGAACCAAAACCAAAAATAATGGGCGTAAGTAATTGACTTTTAAATGTGATTTGAATTTGGATTATGGGAACAAGATTTTTTCGTGTAATTATGTGAGTAGAAAGCGCATGTATTTCAATTGTATTTTCATCGCTTGCTGTGCATCGCTCATCGTTTACCATGCGATAGTGGAACAGCTGAGTTATATATCCCATGAAGCGTATTGGCAGTTATGAACGGGCTTGAAGAAAGGCTTGTAAAGGTTAACTGTGAATGGAGGGTCGGCTTGTTACGGTTCGGCTTAATAGCCTATCATTATACTACGATTGCTTTTTCATTATCGTCATCAATCCACAAAGTGAGAAGGATTAGGTCATAGTCCACCGCGCTGGCCAAGTGCGTATTGGTAGACTTCATATACTTTTGAGTTTTTTTTTATAAATCTGTCAGGTATGCAAGTTTCCTCACGGTGTTACCTGCACCGTTTAAGCAAGTGATAATTATTTTTAATATGCACAAGATTTTGAAAAACCATAGGTGGCGTGCCTGGGTTTTGAACCTCGAGCCCCTCGATCGTGAGGCCAAATTTCTTAACCACTAGGCTATCACTGCTACTGTTGATATTTTTTCATCTCTTGCTATGAATCGCTCATCGCTTACATGCGATAGTGGAACAGCTGAGTTATATATCCCATGAAGCGTATTGGCAGTTATGAACGGGCTTGAAGGAAGGCCTGTAAAGGTTAACTGTGAATGGAGGGTCGGTTGGTTATGCTTCGGTTTAATAGCTATTTTATAGCTGATAAACATTATGGGCTTGTTAACATGATGTGAAGTGGTTGTTTGTCATATATTATAAAATAGTCGTTGTTGTCACACTCGATGTATTAGGAAAGTAGTTATAGATTACTGGTGGGAAACACGATCTCTCTCTTTAAAGGTCCCAGTTTCGAATCCTAGGAACAACTCTCACGATTTCAAAACTATTTCCGTGTTACAAATAAGTTATACGCTAATAGATATGAATTTAATTCTTATAAAAATATATCTATTCAACTTACCAAAAATCAAAATATGTCAATTTCTATATACTATTCTGCTTAATATATATTGTTTAGCTTTATCTAAAAATATATTAACTAACTTTTTTACCAATAATTCTACGCAACAATTTAACACCGATCAACAAAAAAATATACCAATTTTTTTGGAATTATTACGAAATCACGGTATAATTCACATTTTCGTTCCACCAGCACCCTTATGGGATTATTTATGACCTCCTAAAGTGAATATCGCAAGTGTTTCATTCAGGCTTTCCCGGCCTGAATCAGGGACGCAGCATGACGTATGTCGTGCCGCGTATCAATTAATCGCGTTTCGGTACGCCAAAACAAACCCGGGTAGAGGGACTCTCTACATTTAGTTGTAGCAATTCGGTTTACGAAATTGTTTTACTAGGTGGCTTTATGCGGTGAATATTATCGCTTTAATGTTTCGAGAACGTTATGGTATTTGATGGTAAATGGATTGATGAAAATGTTAAAGATGTTTCATGGTATAAATAGGTGGAGAACAGCCCGTGTTGGTTAAGATTATTTTTTACTATAGTCTTCTTCTCATATGGAATTTGTATCTATAGGAATGTATATGGAGTCTAAAAACGTACTAAAATCTAGTCGCCGTCTGTACAGAGGGTAATAATTATACTACATTTACTGATGGTTTACGCGTATTTTATTAGGAAGCACTAACATAGCAACAAGCCATGCCATTAAGCATTAAGTTTAACCTTTGTTACACTAGTTTAAGGTGTTACAAGAAAATTAAATAAATAAATAAATTGTAGCGATTTCCCGCTACTCGTCAACAGATGGCGCTTTTGAATCACGCTATCGAAGTTTTCTAAACATCTTGCATATATACAAACTCCAAACTGAGACTGTCGGAGCACGGCCGCTCCCCGGGCATGATCACCTAGCCCGGTGGGAGATCTCCCTTTGCCAAAAAATAAACAAACAGACAGACTTTTCTTTTTAAACAGTAGCTATACTCGTAAGTTTTCCTACCACACAGTTAAAAAACTAGACACATATCCTTAAAATAACTCTTACACTACAGTACTATTTTATACAAAATTACTTGTTACGAGATAATGTTTGAGTGTAACTAGTACTCCGCTGATTCCGGATACCAACTACCAAATGTAACAGATCCCCTGTCCACAGTAATGGCGGATGTCACGCTAGCCGGATGAATGCGCTATTTTATGGACGCAACATAACAACAATGAAAGACAATAGATGCAAATATATTTCTTTATATCGGGGAAATTCAATTTCGAACATGACAATATTCAATACAAAATATTATACATACATTTTGTTTGATAGAGATTTATGTGGACATAGTATAATGAGTATATAGTGCCTGTTTTTATATCGAATTGAAATAAAAGAGGGCGACACACTACTTTAGGATATGTAGATGATGAACTCCGGTAATCAACCTTATCTTAGATTTTTTATAATATAGGAGTAGCAGACGAGCATACAGTACACCTGATAGTAAGTGGCTACTGCCGCCCATTGGCATCTGTAATCAACCCCAGATAGGATTAGATATTCCTACCTGAGGTCGGCCACAGACGCGCCGCTACCCCTGACGACTAAGCTGGAACGTCTCGGAAAAGTCTGTCTCCTTTACCACACCCTTCAAACCGGAACACAGCAGCGCCTAACACTGCTGTTATAAGGTAGAAATAGGTGTAGCGGTGGTACCGCCGGAGTCAAACCACAAAGGGTTCTACCACCTTCAAAATATACATAGATGGGGTCTTCTTGGGATTGGAAGTATCCTTTGCCTTCCCTGAGGACTATGTTAGAAACTTTCGTTTTTCTGATTATTATACATTTCAAATCAGAGCACAGTAACACTTAACAGTGCTGTTTTAAGATATAAATAGCTATATAAATTCAAATAGAATTGGAGATATGTAGAAGTCACCTATAGATATGACTTCCAGGACTAAATTGGAACGCCTAAAGGTTATATGAGAGTCAAACTGTCGTTAAATTTAGATATCAGGCAGGTGTAAATCCTAAATCAGGGAGAACTCCACCACCTTTAGAAGCACCCTAATTAAGATAATGTGTTAGAAATAACATAATTATGTACATTACGGAGGACGGCGGACGGTTAGCGTAGTGAGCAGACGTGTTTTAAGTTGCTTACAAAATAAAAATTAAATATCAATTCAGTGTCGCACTAATTTACATCTAATAGTGTCAATTATACAGTGTTGTTTCCACTGCACCAAAAGTGCTTTGACTGAACTATAGAATCGTTAGAGCGAAGAGGATAGATAGCGAGTTGACACCGTCGGCTGCATTTGCTTTAACCACACGCATTATACGGTCGTGCACGTATTACTAAGCGGAGCGGTAAGCGGAGCGGGCAAGTCATATAAAACGATATTTCCTTTTTTCGTTTTAATAATATATAATTAATTAATACTTACAATATGAGTTCTCCTGGAGGAAATAGCTCATCACAACCAAACCTGTCACATCTAGGACTTACTGAAATTGAGTCGAAAAATATATGTTTGAGAAAGAGAAAAATACCGGAAGATGATTTTGGGTACCAATTCAACCAGTTTAAAAAGGAGATTCTAGGAATACTCAAAGATTTTAGTAAAACTCAAACTGAAAATACTAACACCATCAAAAAAGATATTTCCTCAATAAAAGAACAGATGACTGACATTAAAACTACAACTGAGCTATTAGTATTAGAAAACAAGAACTGTAAATTACAGATAGAAAATCTAACAAGTACTGTAAATAATACCCAAGAAAGAATAAAAAGTCTTGAGAATGACTTTCACATGCTTCAATCCAATCAGCGACCTACATCTTCGTCAGAATACTCTACATCTGCAAATGTTCATGACGACATGTTGACTGAGATACAGGAACGTATGGAGCGTAGTAAGAATATAATAATAGTTGGCGTTTCAGAACCGTATATGGACGACACAATCAAAAGAAGAGAAAATGATAAAGCTGAAGTTATAAAAATAATACAATCAATTTCTCCGTTATGCACAGACCCTGAGAAAATATTACGCCTAGGAACATACGACAGAAATAAAATACGTCCCCTTAAAGTTTGTTTCTCATCTCAAGAAATCGCTAAAACAATCCTAAAAAAGAAAGCAAATCATAAAGACAATGAAATTAAAATCTACTCTGATCAGACTCCTATTCAACGACAGAACATTGTGAAGCTTAAAGAAGAACTGAGACAACGCATAGAGAGAGGAGAAAAAGACTTAATTATAAAATATGTAAGAGGAACTCCTAAAATTATAAAATGGCACTCAAAAAACTAGATATTGATAGAAACACTAAATCTGATGATGAAGACCACAATTTTATCACTCATGAAATATATAATAGTTACGATGATTTAAAAATTAATAACAAAACACTTAAATTTCTGTATGCAAATGTCCGAAGTTTAGTAAAAACTGGGAAGTTAGACGAATTAAGATGTGTTATAGACTCCTTTCCAACAACTCTTCATATTATAGCATTGACGGAGACCTGGATAAAAAATGAGCAAGAAGCACAGCGGCTCAGACTACCGAACTATACACACTATTTCAACTACAGATTATATTCACGTGGTGGTGGTGTATCGCTATACGTACATAATAGCCTAAAACATAGTTTTTTAGAAGAACAATGCAAAGATGGAAACCACTACCTATGGGTGCATATTGCTACACTTTCTCTCGACGTAGGTGTAATATATAAACAGCCCGCATCCAATACTTCTAATTTCCTCGAAGATTACAATCAACATTTACAGAAACGTAAACGATCTATCATTCTTGGAGACTTCAATATAAATCTTCTTAGTAAACAAGAAAAATGTGTGAAAGACTATAAATACACCCTCAGAGAAAATGGGATGACGATACTCAATAAAATTAGCAAAGAACATTGTACACGTGAAACGGATTCTTCAAAAACTATACTTGATCATGTTTGCTCAAATTTAAATAACAATACATTTAAAGTAGCTATCATCGAATCTATTCTCTCTGATCATAAACAACTATACCTTGAGATAAATAGGCCCTGCGCTGAACGCGCGAAACGATATCAGTATACAGCTATAAACTATACAAATTTATATAAAACTATTGAAACTAAGTTTAGAACATTACATACCGACGAATATGATGAATTAGAAACATCAATATTAAACGCAGTAAACAATAATAAAATATTAAAGACAAAGATATTAAATCCAGCATGTAAGGAGTGGATAGATAGTAGTTTGATTAGAGCAATAAATGAAAGAAATCAGCTTTGGCATAAATTGAAACAAGCACCTCAGGACAAACAGCTTCAGATCGAATTTACGAAACAAAGAACTATTACCTTTTCTAAAATTCAATCAGCGAAGAACAAATTTTACTATGATAGTTTTAAGAATTGTCAGAAAAACCCTTTAAAAATGTGGCAACTTATTAACAACCTTACTAATAATAAAACTAAACCAAAATGTACACATCTTACACTGTTATCATCCACAGGTATGCTCACAAATATGAAAGACATCTGCGATTGCTTCAACTCTTTCTTTTCCACCATAGGTAGTGAACTTGCCAAAACAATACCTCTAAAATTTCATAATAATTTAATATACACATCACATAATCAAATTAAAAATAATAATATGTTAACAGATCTAGAACCAACCAACGCGCAGGAAGTTATAAATATAATAAATAATCTAGATTCAAACACAAGCTCTGGTATAGACGGGATCACTACAAAAGTTATTAAATGTGTTAAAAAGGTTATAGCTGAAAACTTAGCAAACTGTATAAATAAATGCTTTAAAGAGGGACGATTTCCCGATACCTTGAAACTGGCGAAAGTAAATCCTATTTACAAGTCTGGAAACAAAAGTGACCCTAGTAACTATCGTCCCATATCGGTCCTGCCAGTGGTGTCCAAAATATATGAAAAAATAATGCATAACCGATTACACAACTATCTTAATAGTATTAATTTCTTATATGAAAAACAATATGGTTTTCGACCTAAGTGTAATACTTTATCCGCAGTTGTCGATCTTGTCACAAACATCAGACTGAATATTGATAAGAAACAAATAGCACTAGGATTATTTATTGATATTAAAAAGGCGTTTGATACAGTTAGCCATAAGCTGCTTTTATACAAATTAAAGACCATTGGCATCACAGATAAAGCATATCAAGTTTTTGAATCTTACCTGACCAATAGGTATCAATTAGTGAAAATTGATAGTTATGAAAGTGAACGTCAAATGATAACTTGTGGCGTCCCCCAGGGCTCCATCTTGGGACCCCTGTTGTTTTTAATCTATATAAATAGTATATCTGGCATCGGTTTAAAAGGAGACATTTCTTTATATGCTGACGACACTAGTTTATTCTATTATGGACACAACGTAGACATCGTTATAGCTCAGGCCCAACACGATTTAGTTATATTACATAATTGGCTACAATCTAATTTGCTTAGCATTAATTCTTCAAAAACAAACTACATCATTTTTGCTGCAAAGAACAAAAAAATAGGTAATCATAGTCCCCTCCTAATTAATGGTCAAGTAATCAACAACGTTAACTCTGAAAAATACCTCGGTTTACTTCTTGATAATCAGCTCACCTGGAAACCTCACATTGAAAAAGTCCGTAAAAAACTTTCATCTCTGATTGGTGCAATAAAAGGCATAACGCGATGTCTCCCGAGAAACGTCCGTTACACTATATACAATTCAATGGTCAAACCTCATGTTGAATACCTAATTGAAGTGTGGGGAGCAGCAGCAAAAAGTAATTTGATAAGCTTGCAAACTACACAAAATAAACTTATAAAAACCTTATTTCGATACAACTTTTTAACATCTTCGTCGAAAGTATATAAAGAAACGAAAATAATGAATATTTCTCAAACACACAAATATAATATATGTATTCTGGTAAGAAAAATTTTGACAAAAGAAGTTCATACAAAAATAACATTCACAAAAAACTTTCAATTCCAAAAGCGAGTCACCAGACACGCCAATAACATAGCATTACAACCTTCAAGAACCAATTACGGGAAAAAAAGTATTTTGTTTGAAGGAGCGCAATATTATAATAAACTGCCTTCAAATATAAAAAGTGCGAAAACGTTCCTGATTTTTAAAAAGTTATTAAAAAATCATATATTACGAGAACAGTATTGAGATAAAAATGTAATATATTAAATAAGCAAATTAAACATTATACAATTGCATTTTGAAATAAATAATAAAACAAAAATAACAATAAATAAATAAAAGGGGAAAAACAGTATAACGATTTATGCAGAAAATAAATAAATAAAAAAAAAAAAAATAATAATAATAAATATATATATATATATATATATATTATAATTATACTTTATTCGGCACCTAGCCATTAGAATACAGTTTAAAACACAAATAATTACTTAAAATACTCATCACATATATACATACATACAAACATACATTCATACAAATAATTTTTCTTAACCATATTAATATAAATTCTTTAATAATAATCTAAAAAAATATAATAAAACGCTACCTTAAGTTACTCAAATAATTATTATCCAACACTGTGTCATGACCCTTAAACAACAACTATCATTGCATTCGCATTTTTTCTACAGATATGATTGTCAACTTTAAATCTACCCACAATAACACTACGCTAACCCATTTAAATTTGTTTGTATTTTGTAATTTCTCTGTAAGTGATTTTTTTTGTAAAATCTTATGAGAAATAAATGTCTTTAAACGTATTACTGTTATTATAAACGAGAACAATACAGATTTTATCCTTAATAGACTCTAAACAATCTTAATGGATCCCTTGTTTGATATATAGCAGCTTAGGTTAATTAAATTAGGCATTAGCCTTCCATCAGGCTAGGCTATTATACTTTTTATGACATTAAAGTACTAAGGCGTGCAGTCCATCTGTTGCTAAGCCATTGAAGTCCTTATTTAGGTAGACCACAGATGCGTTACTACCTTGGATTAAACTAGTAGCCTTGTGGTGTCTCATAGTATCTAGTATCTAGTAGTATCTCACCAGTATAATCAGTGCTACAGTACTTTTTACGAAGGGATTTTTTTTCTATTTTGGTGGTGTGGTCAACAATAGAAGTAACACGCGAGCATGTTCACTTGATGGTAAGTGACTACTGCCGCCGATAGACATCTGAAATCCCGTCTGAGGTTACAGGTGCGTTATTACTTTGAAGACTACATTGGAAAACTCAGATAAATATGTCTCATCAGCGCTTAACACTGTTGTTATTCGGCAGCAATAGGTGTGGAGGTGGTGCCTCGGGAGACGAGCCACTAAGGTTCTACCTTCGTGAAAGAAAAAGATATAGCGTGAAAAGTTAGCATTCTCTCTTTAATATTTATCTAAAGCAGCAAGTAAGCTCATCTCATCAGTTTCTATACCATAGTCTATGTAAGCTGTAACCACTGACCTACCGCTTCATAACCCTTCCCAGGCATAATAATTAATACTCACTCATAAGCCGTTATGCCAAAACGACTGCAATTAACGTACGCCATTAAGTTTAGGAGATTAGCGATCCCACGTGACGTTATACACCATTCCGCGTATTATAAATAAGAATAGTGATGTGCTGTTGTCGATAGTTTAAAGTCCATAAGTCTTTAAGTCCAATCCTTGATGGATTCAAAGTCCATGATTTGGGTGGAAGTCCATGATTTAACTTGTACATAATACAATGGATCCTATTCTTAATTTCATTTATCAGGCCAAGCATAATTCGTTTTGAATAGATTAATCGTTAATGGTCAATAAGCTCTCTTCCTCTGATTAACCCACTAGAAAGATGAATTCTCATAATCCTTTCTTAATACACGTAATTCAAAAACTAGCGCCAAATCTCCTATTTAGAGATACACAGGTTTAATTTGCCCTTTCTTTGTCTATCAGTCATCATACATCTAAATTTTTTATGATTACTTATTTTAATAAGATGAGGCGACTCTCGTTAGCCTGTTAATCTATCATGTTTTATATAGATAGTCCAATAGTAAGCACAGTATGAGTAAAGATATTAAACTATTGTCAGCAAATTATCGACACGTCCCGTCATTACTTTAGAAAACGCGATCCACACTGGTCGGTTCATTTCGCCCCTCATTACATGCTAATGTCGGACATTGTGCATAACGCCGTTCAGTTGAGGCACCGGGCAAACAGAACGGCTGTTTGCCCACTTTATGTGTAGGGTGCTGGGAAATGGCATGCGTTTTGGATGTTTTATCATAATGGGCTTAGAAGAGACTAGAGAGTTACTGGACTAGTACTTACATCCTTGCTTTTTGTGTTAAGTGGGAAAGAGATAGCGTCATACAATTCTGAAATACGTTATCGAAGTTTTCTAAACTTCTTGCATATAAGCTCCGAATTCACTTTTTTGAAGCATGGTCGGTCGCTACGTTGTATAATCTAGGAGGGATTTTTTTCTTTTTTGTCACACTTTTATTTACAATATTTGTCGATTAATGAAAATATATTATGTGCTGATATTCGGAATCTGGCAGCGGATGTCCACGATGGGGTTTTCATTACAAGCCTTATCAGTAATCCATAATTCATACGGAAGCACAAAGTCAGAGTAGTATGAAGAGACCTATGTTTGCAACATATGTCGTCACAGAATTATTCACAACTAGATCAGTTGTAAACTAGACTCACGACTTACTAGGGATGCATAGTTAGTTATCTTTAAAAATTACTAATTACGTCTGTTTGCATATTGAAAATATTCTATTAATATAGCTTATAGTTGGATCCCGAGACATGTGTTTTGCGAAACCATAAGAAATTTCGCCCTTCAAATACGTGAAGATGAAAATAAAATAAAACTAAGAGAAACATAACCAGCTCGGCGGTTATGGTTATCGCGGATCTGAGTTATCGCACGCGACAGACTGTTGACGCGGTCTTTATTGCTGTGACTATCTCTTCTGGTTTTTATTATGCACTTTGAGATGAGTCACGTCAGGATGTCTAGAGCTGAACAGAGTTAAATAGTTTTTTTACCCGAATAACGTGACGTAACCACTGATGTAAGAAAACCCTTTCATTTTTGTATGCAGGGAACATAAGGGGATGTCTTTGAAACGACTTAATATGATTTAAAAACATATATCATTGGAAGTATATTGATCGTCCGTTGTTTATATGACGTCACATTAAATTGGGTATTGGGCCCTTAAGACGACATAAAGTTATTATTTAAAAAAAGAAAAATGAAAATTATGCCGTTTAAACTTAAGACAGTAACATGAAACAACAAAAGAAGAGATATGATTAATATAACTAAAGCAAACATAACCAGCTCGGCGGTTATGGTTATCGCGGATCTGAGTTATCGCACGCGACAGACTGTTGTCGCGGGTTTATTGCTGTGAATGTCTCTTCTGGTCTATATTATGAGATGAGTCAAGTCAAGATGTATAAAGCTCAACTTAAATGGGTATTTATTCGACTACGACATTACAAAAAAATATAACTATCAATTAAACTAGTTTAATTAAATTAGTTTAAACATAAGACATTAACATGAAACATTGTAAAAGACAAAAGTAGAGATATCTCTACTTTTAATCATATGATTAAAATAACCAACACAAACATAACCAGTCCGTAGGTTATGGTTATCGCGGAACTAAGTTATCGCACGCGACAGACTGTTGTCGCGGGCTTTATTGCTGTGACTATCTCTTCTGGGTTTTACATAATATTTAAAATATTTCTAGTCAATACCTGGGTCACGGGACACGTGTTTTGCGAGAACATAAGAAGTTTCGCTCTCAAATTACGCGAAGAAAAAAAATAAAATCAAAATAAGAGGAACATAACTAGCCCGTCGGTTATGGTTATCGCGGATCTGAGTTATCGCACGCGACAGACGGTTGTCGCGGTCTTTATTGCTGTGACTATCTCTTCTGGTTTTTATTATGTGCTTTGAGATGAGTCACGTCAGGATGTATAAAGCTGAACAGAGTTAAATAGTTTTTTACCCGAATAACGTGACGTAACAACTGACGTAAGAAAACCCTTCAATTTTTGTATGTTCCCTGATGTCCTTCGAAACGACTTAATATGATTTCAAAACATATATCAGTAGAAGCACCTTCATCGTCCGCTGTTTATATCACGTCACATTAAATTGAGCACAGGGCTTTTAAAAGGACATAAAGTTATGAATTAAAAAACGAAAAATAAAAAATATGTCGTTTAAACTTAAGGCAATAACATGAAGCATTAAAAAAGACAAAAGTAGAGATATGATTAAAATAACCAAAACACATAACCAGCTTCGGTTATGGTTATCGCGGATCTGTTATCGTCGCACGCGATAGAGGTGTTCCGCGCAAAGTTTTATTGCTGTAAACGCCTTTTTCTTCTGCTTTTGTAGTATGGACTTTAGGCTGGGGCACACTAAGTACCAAGGCATTGTTTAATACAGAAAAAAGAAAATATTTTAATTTGTTATTACCAAACAAAAATAACGTTATGTTTTAGGAAAATAAAACACTATCGGCTTAGCTGTATCCTAAAGTCCTAACCGGTTATTTCCCTATTGTCCTGTTATAATATTTAGGTTTAGTCACACTAAGAACTTTTTAAATACATAATATTTTAAAGACATAAACAATAGAGTGAATAAGAAAAATTCAAATTCGGATTTATTGGAGTAAAGTGTATATGTACTGAAATTGTATATTTAGTTATTTATTTATTTATTTAGTACATTTTAACACCAATTTAAAGAGATAATATCATACTTGTTACCATTGTACCTCAATCCTTACCCAACTCGCCTGCGCGAGGGACATTAACCAAACTCATACATTTTGACTCCAATGCCTCACTATTTAATCTGATGGCCTACATACTAAACTAATTGGCCGAATTTATGTGAACGTTTATTAGGTATCAACTGCAGAATTTTTATCTCTATTGCTATTTTTATCTCTATTTTATTGCTAACAGGCAAAGGGTATGCTTTTAGTATCGTTATCGACAGATTAAAAAAGAGCTCTTCAAAGCCGGCGATGCATTGGCGACTCCTCTGGCGTTGCAAATGTTCATAGGCGACGTTGACTACTTTCCATCAGGTAGCACGTCTGCTTTATCGTCAGACTCGAGTATAAAAAAATACTATTCCTATTGCTGATATGAGTCTACTTTTGAAATGACAAGAATTTAGTTCATAATAAAAATAATAATATAAAAGTTTTTATTACAGGCCATTTAAAATCTTTAAGCTTGTAAGTTATTTTCTTTATCGTTAAAATAGTAAAGGAGGGTCCAATATAACTCGTATTTTAGACCAGTTGGCCTTCACAACCTTGAAACATTTTCAATTTATATGTCAATATTTTTACTATTATTAGGGTTCCGTACCCAAAGGGTAAAAACGGAACCCTATTACTAAGACTCCGCTGTCTGTCCGTCTGTCACAGGGCTCTACCGCTTAAACCCTAATAGATAGGCACTTGAAATTTTTACAATGTATATATATCGTGGGCACCTATAACAACAAATACTAAAAATAAAAAAGATGATTATAAAAAGGGGTCCAAATACAAGAAATCAACGCCCCTACGTTACCTGTAACACGATCTTCTTCAGTTTGGGTTAACTATATCATACTTAATAGAGCGGTTAAAATAGTAATAATAAATTACTATTTTAACCGCTCCATTAAGTTGTAATATTATATTTTTTCGGTATTTTCCAAGATCGATAAGCCTTGCCCAGAAATCGTGCACTATGATTTGACTTAAACGTACTGAAAAGCTTATTCATATTGATATTAAAATAAAATAGGAGTAAACTAATCTCAATAAAAAGCATTCCTATTTCACTTTTTTATTTAATAAAAAGACAATGGATGGACATTAATCCACATTCTCATAGTCATTGCAAGGGGATAGCAAGTGAGATACGTAATTAAACAGCATTATTATGTTAGTTTTGCTAAGTGAAGTAACTGGCGTACGCTGCGAACTTTGCACTTTACGTATATTTCTTCGTTCTTTTACTATTTACATATAGTTAGATATATTAAGAGAAATTCTAAGCTTTTATAAGCTTATGCGCATTTTAGTATGATACATTATACTAGGGTTGTATAGAGTCCCAATTATATTGTTTAAAGGTTTACTGTATAGTTTTATTTTGTTGGTTCTTTTACTATTTACATATAGTTAGACATATTTCGTGAGGCAATTATAAAATTTGGTAATTTTATGAACATTTTCGAATTAATTATTATGTTAGAGTAGATTAGAGTATATTATTTTGAAAGATGTTTGATGATTTGTGGCCTGTAGTAATTTTAAGGGTAGAAGTAGTAAAGGAATTTGAAAGTGGTAGAACCATTTGTGGTTCGACTCCGTTGGCACCACCGCTACATCTATTTCTGTCTCATAACAGCATTGTTAGGCGCTGCTGTGCTCCGTTTTGAAGGGTGTGGTAAGGTAGACATACTTTTCCGAGGCGTTCTAGCTTAGTCCTCAGGGGTAGCGGAGCATCTGTGACCGACTTCATGTAGCAATATCTAATCCTATCAGGGGTTGATTACTGATGTCCATGGGCGGCAGTAGCCACTTACCATCAGGTGGACTGCATGCTCGTCTGCTACTCCTATATTATAAAAAAATAGTAAAGTTCAAGCGGCGAGATAACCGCTACATCTACCTACCGGGAAGCACTTCTTTCGTTTCGCTGGAAAGGTGTTGATGTCGGCTGACTTACATACTCGTATGAGGCACCTTTTTTATTCTTCAGGAGTGGCAAAGCATTTTTGTACAGTTCCAGGTCTTATGAATTAAAAAAGGAGAAAACATTTTTTCCAATTTAATCTCTTTCAGGTAGCGAGGAATTTTTTCCGACGTTCGATACGAGTTAAATCCTATCTCTTGTTGAATACCGATGTCCTTCGATGACAGTATTCACTAATTTTTAAGTGAATTTGCCACTTTAAAACCCCAAAAATAAATAAGCCCTGTTGTAAATATAACTGACTAAAACTCTACTAAATAACATAGTACCTATTACATTAAAACTATGTCATGTTCTACATGCAAGTTAGTTAGCCTGTTACTATGACTAGAAATAGTCTTTCATTACAATTTAGTTGTGAACTCTACTATAATATTGCGGCGAGGCTCTACCTCTTAAACTTTATCGCCTAGACCACTCGGGTAGCCTTGAAATCTCTAGGCTCAATACTCTACAATTGGGTCGGTAAGTATGATTTATTACTAGGGCTTTTATGCCTATGTCTGCTAATATTATACCCGAAACATTAGTAAATTACATAGAATTTACAGTTTGTAGAAATGTAATTATAGCGCTTGGTAATATTTCGGAATATATGATACTGAATACCGAATGTAGTGATAGCCTAGTGGTTAAGAAACTCGGCCTCTCGCTCGAGGGGTCCGAGGTTCAAATCCTAGGCACCTCTGATTTTTCAAAGTTATGTGCGTATTAGAAATTAATTATCACTTGCTAAAAGGTGAAGGAAAATATCGCAAGGAAACCTGCATACCTGAGAGATTTATATAAAAAAATATCTAAGGTATGTGGACTGTGGAGTCTACCAATACGCACTTGGCCAGCGCGGTGGACTATGGCATAATCCTTCACATTCTGAGAGAAGACGAGTACCCAGCAGTGGGACAGCAATGGGTTGATGATGATGATGATGATGATGATGATGATGATGATACTGAATATTTGAAATAAAGAGAATTGTCCTCTCCGATTTCTAACTTAACGCGCAAGTCGTTATACAAAACGCATTTATACAAAACTAATTTGGATTAACTGAAATATTATATTTATTTAAGGGATATTGATTATAAATATTATATTTATTTGGATTTGATTATTTAAAGAAATCAGTCATAAGGTTCTTTGTGTCAAAAATAAGAAATTGAAGAGTTAGTTAACTAATATTTAACACAACTGTTAATGGTATAACTTTCAATTTAGGTTGAATTTTAGTTATGAAACGACTAAAACGTGCGTTTTGTTGCTAAGCCTTCTAAAGTGACAGTGCCCTTAAGTACTTGTAAGACTGCTAACGCTTTAAGGGACTATAGGGCCCTTGAAGTTCAAAGGAAAGCTAGAGCGACAATCGAAGGCTAAAGTTGATCTAAATAAAAAGTTAAATAATTACACGAATTGCTTCAATATACAAATGAACTAAAGTTGTTTAAAATGTTTTTTCTACTTATCAGTTGAGCATGCGGTCTATATCCTGCGATGTCAACGTGATTCACGACCAGTGACCACCTATTTGAAAGAAGTTAACGTAGTTCTAACTCTCGCCTTTATAAAATTGTAATCATTGGTGTCCTTTATAAAATTATTATTATTTTTATAAGCATATGGTATTATGGATTTTTGTATTTACGAAACGTTTTGTGAAGGGGTGAAAAGTCTTGACGTCACATATTTTAATTAATTCAATTTAATGAAAATAATACATTTTCTTTGGTAATAATTATAAAACTATACAATTTTTGCCTACCTAATTTATATCAAACTTTCGACTGTAAAGGTAAAAACTGGTTAATATCGGTGATTACTAACTACGGGTAGGACGCTCTTAAACATCTGTAATCACAAATACATAAAGATGTATTTGTGATTACAGATGTTTAAGAGCGGCAATCACAACTAACCATCAGATAAACGAGCTCATTTACTACTTAATTTTTATAAAAAAAAACCCTTATTCTACATGGTTAACATTATCTACATTAGTTTAGTGCGATAGAGTAGCCCTTTAAGCCCTTGTAAGTGGCTGCTAACGCTTACAAGAGGATGGAGGGCCCTCAGAGTTTGTCAAAGGAAAGATAAAGCTTTGACGATCGAAAGCTTGAGCTAAAGTAGGCTGATTTTTCCTAGAAAAAAACTTAAATAGCGTTGTCTCTTAATAGAACCATGTTGATGGATTTTCTGGGAATATAAAGGGTTGTTATTGGCTAGTTATAATATACTTACATGTGTGTAACTGTGTACGTATTTGGGTTTTTATTGGCTTGTGACATGTGTGTAACTTTGTATGTATTTAGCTTTGATAAGTAAAATAGATAGATACTTCACCGCCTTGAAATTGGATGAAGCCACAAAAGGCTGATTTATCAGTTATTTTTTGAATCTCAACAAATAAAAAACAAATACGTATAAATACCTAATACCACGTAATTTACGTAATAAATAAATAAGTATTTCAAACATTTTAAGGACACCTTAGCACGGAGACATGGCAATTTTATTTACACAGCAATTTTAATTCTCAAAACTGGTCACACTTTCTTGTTAGGAGTGATCTATCAATGTATTTTACTCTAAGCTATTTAGATGATAAATAACAGAATATACTATAAAACTGCTTACTGAATATGTACAATTGAATTTAATAATGATGCACACATGCGTGTCAGGACACACATATAAACATTAATTTAAAATAATCGCTAAGTTATGGAATATATAAATGAACCTAAGTCCACTTTGTTAACGTTTATTTTTGTCATTGATAAAGTATTTATATTATGAAATTTGTAAGACAAATGTATTTGGAATTTGAGGCGTTTATCTTAGGAAGTAGTATATTTCTCTCAACGTCCGGCAAGGCTTCTATCCTATTTTTCGATTGGTGACAAATGTTTGGGGTATTTTATTTTATTTCCATTTATATTTATATTGTCTATTTTTATATTATCGAGCGCTTATTATCTTAGAATAATTATTGTAGCGCGAAATATGTACATTATTATATATACATTTATTTACTCAGTAAATATTTATAACTTAAGCACTTTTATTAACTAATTTATCATCGTAGCGAAGTTCTACCACGAAACAAGAGATGACGTCATACGATCTGAAACACGCTACTTCGATAGCGTGTAGCGTTTTAAAACTCATCCAAATATACAACTTCTAACTAAGACTAAGTATAGTCACTTAGACTTTCTTGCCAGATCTTTGACCAAAATAACGATGAAGCAAGAAGTGAGCATCCTCAAATGAGCGTCTAATTGCCCAAAAACTTGTTGATGTCATTAATAAAGGGCCAAAGAGCTTCCGTCAATAACCACTAGAGGGCGTGGCGTTATCTCCGGTTTCGGCCTCTTAAACACGTTCCCAAGGCGTTCACCTACAGCTAAGATATACTGAACCTTGTTATAATTAGTAAGTATAACTTGGTGTAATAAAGATTGTAATCTAAGATGGCATTTCTTACTTTCATTCTTTATGATCTATGAGCGAGATACAAATATAATAGGCGCCATTTCGAATTCTGATTTTTATTTAATAAGTTATACATAGATAGATAATCACACTACAACTGTGTATGTTTGTTTTATGGCAGTTGTACTGTATCTTCTTTATTTCTACGTAGACATATATGATGATATCACATACCATTTCTTTTAAAAACATATAAATGCATATTTTATCATGGTTTGCCAGTACCGTTGATTGTAATCTGAAACTTGATGAAAATTCTTATTTTAATGATTGTAGGTATTTTTTAAATAGAAAAAATATACAAAATTAAACATCTGTTAAGGTAAATATTCAAACAATAATGTCGTTTAGTATCCTAAAATCGGGAATAAATCTCTTAAATGTTGTTTACGCGTTCCCTTACCGTTCTTACCTACTCATTCTGGTCCTTCGAGCCGGATAAACAGACGCTAAAATAGCTCAATATCCCGTTACCCATTTGCGAATGGCATATATTGTGCCAAGAGTACGGCTATTATTGAACCCTATTTGGGTCTCGAGATCTAGATACAAAACCTTTGTTTTGTAAATGAGACAGCAAGTATCCATACATTAATATGCTATTGATTTCTTTGAAGCTTCTCTATTAAGTTTTATTTATATATACTTGTAGACTTTGCTTATACTTTTATTGCCGGTAAATAAGAAAATCGCGATAAGATTTCTATCGCGATAAGGTTTATGTCTAAAAGTAACTACAAACGATCTAAAATGTGTTTGAAGTATTGAAATGGTCACTTAATTTGCACTGGAGTATGAAATTGTTCCCTTCGATAAGGATATCTATTTCTGACAATTTTGATTATTTTATGAATTTATAGCATGTATTGAGCATGCCGTTTATGTGCTGATAAATTGTCATAACTGTTCTGTTGATATTTGTAATCAATCCCAAATAGAATTTGAGTGTGGCCTTAGGTTGGTGAAAAGCCGGCCAAAGCTGCCTTTGAGGCATAAGTTCGAACGCATTGCACCCAATGCGTTCGAACATAGCACATCAAACAAAAACGAAAGGGCGCTTAACACAGTTATCAGCCATCAATTTGTAGTAGTGGTGTTACCGTAATAGAACCTTACTTCTTCAAAACATCTGAATCAAAACGCTAATCCCGCATCTTACGTCCAACCACGGCAATTCATAGCTAATTCTCCGCTCAGACCAAACTACATTCAATTTAAAAGTCGATACGCCTTCCCGAGCAAAATGCCCAACAAAAAACATTCTGGCCTAAACAAAAATGTGTCCCAATTCTCAAAGCTGGGGTTCCAGTTTGCTACCGGAATACCGCTTCTTACTTGTTGATATAAGGGCGCGATTCGCTCGCACAGTGTTGTCCTTTGACAAAAAACCTTTTCGAAGCTACTGTGTCTAATGAGTCGTATACAATAAAAGAGCATCATGCGATGTTTTCGTTTTTTCTGTTCGGGAAGGTCGTGTTGTGTGGGACGATAATGAAAGATCGTTTGGGAGGCGATTGCATTGGCACGGTGACATTTTGGTACAAGATAACTATACGCATTTCGGTAACCATGTTGTATACAATATTAAGCGGATATATAAGGCGCTTTTCTTACGCACACAGAAATGAACTCGGTGCAGTTATTTTGTAACTTGTTCGGTGGTAGAACCCTTTGTGGTTCGACTCCGGCGGCACCACCGCCACACTTATTTCTACCTAATTACAGCAGTTTTAGGCGCTGCTGTGTTCCGGTTTGAAGAGTGTAGTAAGGGAGACAGACTTTTCTGAGGCGTTCCAGCTTAGTCCTCAGGGGTAGCAGCACATCTGTGGCCGACCACAGGTAGGAATATCTAATCCTATCTGGGGTTAATTACAGATGTCCATGGGCGGCAGTAGCCACTTACACTTACTTATAGGACGTACACAATGACATAGTCAAAAGAAATCACCAAAAATTTAATATGCCGATTAAAGCGTTCTAAATGTATGGCTCACATAAGTCTTACAAAGTACTTTTAATAATATAAGTGCATAGATAGTTAAACTAGGTTGGAAGGTAAGGAATTTCAACATAGTCTTCAGGCGTAGCATCGCATTTGTCCCCTGCCTAAGGTACAAATTTCATCATATTTGGCGTTGGTTTCAGATATACATGGGCGTCAGTGACCACTTACCACCATGTTGTCTAAACGCTCGTTGGCTATTTAAGAATAATAATTGCATATAATCGTATAACTAAGCAAAGAAAGTGTCTGATTTCGAATCCTGATATGTTTGAGTCAATTGCAAAAAACACATCCCTTCTTAAGACTAAGATAGTAGTAGTGAACCCCACATGATCCCACATGAAAAAACATACCACTACTTACGGCTAAACATATTAGTAGTAGTACTAGTACCACTAAACAGGTTCAATATAAACTAAAGCTAAAATACTAACGAGCTTAACGCGCACTCAGCAGCGCCTCTGTCGAAACACTTAGTGATTGGCCAATCGTATTGTTTCTCCAATTCACCCTTCAATTAGCCTTAATTTCTATTAGCCAATTAGGCTAGATGTTTATTTTTATCCCATTTTTACTTATTCACACACTTGTTTTCGGTAATTTCGTTCTATTTTGAAGATAATGGTAACAATTAGGCACGAAAATTTGTTTTTTAATTCACTGGGTGTTTCATTCATGAGTCATAAGGAATCCGTGTTTAGTATTTCAATTAGGGACTTTTTTACAAACATCTTATTAAATTACATTAAACATCAGCTGTATTCCCATCTGTGTTGTTGCAGACAAGATTATATGCTCGTTTCCTATTTGTAAATAAAAACTTATGACAAACTAGCTGACCGGCGTTGTGTTGCCATATAAATAAAAAATTTTAAGGGTGAACAACCATTATCACTTTGAGGTATGAAAAATAGATAGTTGCCAATTCTCAGACCTACTGAATATGCATATAAAATTTGGTGAAAATCGTTGAAGCCGTTTCGGAGGAGTACGGTAACCAATACTGTGACACGAGAATTTTATACATAAGATAGTTGTATATATAATTTAATAACATTTAAAAATATAATTTTAAAGTTATGGTTTAACTATTCTCTGTCCGGTTCCTATTTTCGGATTTACTCTGTCTTGAGATTCATAAACACAGACACACACAAACAACATATTATTAAATCATATATGTTGGACCAAAATCGAAGCCGGAACCCTCTGCGTAATAACATTAAAACTATATTAGTACATAATAACTTAAAATAACGAGGCAGCCTTTTAAAATAAAAAGTTTATTTTCAGGGAACAAATACAGACACAACTACGTTATTTTCCTTGTTTACTTAGAAGCGAGCCATTATCACGGACGACACGTGTTCATAATAGCAGCCGAGTTAATAAACGATCTTATATTATTTGTCTTTACAACTCCTTTGCTTTATTTACTAACGGTTAAGTATGGTGTACCCGGCTGAACTTTAAGATAAACAGTAATTAAATATACTTGTATATTAACTGAAACCCTGTGAATAGTGTCATTTAGTTTCATTTTATTTTTATTTTAGATACAAACAAGTTTGCAGTTCACTTGATAGGATTTGGTCACTGCTGTCTATCTGTGACCTACACCATACAGTACCCTTATCATGAGTGTTTAAAACATCCTACAATTTTACGTTACGTTTACTCAATCCATTATTCTGCTCCGTTTGATTAGTAGACTGAGTAAACGTAACAATAAGTAAGTGCTCAAGTCTTTTTGTCTGACTCACATGTTCGCAAAAAAGAGAGACAAAACATAAAGCGTCATTTTGTCAATTTAGACATTTAATGTTACGTTACTGATACTATAGTTCTGATACAATCCGGTAGGGTCCCTGATTGGAATTTGTATAGGCAAATACATAAACAAATACCAAAACAGTCATATTTGTCAAAACGTAAAAACTCATGGTAAGGGCACAGAATAGCTTTGACCTGATTCCAATCATACATGCATTGCCTCCAGAGTATTTGGGATGGTCGAGTCATATATATATGTCAGCTGATAAACACACCCTTCCACCGAAACCAAAGCACTGCTTCACGATAGAAACACCATGGCGGTGGTATCTACCCAGTCAAACTATCATGGCTCTACCACTATTAACTATAGAACTTTTTCAATCTATGATACTTTTAGTTCAAAAGTGTTTGTGTATCGACTACTACAGTCGGTCAAAACTAATGACAATGATAATAGACCTAACTAGTGTAAGACCCTACCTCCTAAAATTTCAATGTCTATAACAAGGGCATTAAGAAAGTACAATTATAGCAACGCAAGCCGCCCAAGTCGTAAAACGCAAAAAGCGAACATTTCGACCAAGCAACCTCTCATTATATGCAAATTCTTATATTAATAGTGAGGCGTACCGAACAAACGAAATGCGATTAAACTGGGCATTCCGGTACGGTAATGACTGTACCGTTTCGCGATTCGGCGGTAGTTTTCGTAACCGGACATGCGATTTTCATAAACATGTCAGTGTGTTTGGTGTGTGTTTTGAGTTGCATGGTGTCATTTCATGGTGGTTTCATGTTCTCAGAATGAGAAGGATTAGGCCATAGTTCACTGCGCTAGCTAAGTGCGAATTGTTAGACTCCACATACCTTTGATTTTTTTTTAAGAATTCTCGGGTATGCAGGTTTCCTCACGATGTTTTCCTTCACCGTTTAAGCAAGTGCTATTAACTCCTAATAAGTACACAACTTTAAAAGGTTAAAGGTGCGTGCCTGGCATGTGAATCTCGGACCCTTTGATCCAGAGGCCGCATTTCTTAACCACTAGGCTATCACTGCTTAAACCAAATATTTTTCTTTAATTCAATCTAGACTTTCAGACTTCTTTACATTTCCTGGTAATAATTCAGTCTGAACTTGCACGCACCTTAACCTAATGGTGTATAAGTGTATAAGTGAACCTACTTCCGGCTGGGGAATCGACCCCTCCTTAATGCCAGGTCAGGTTCATTTGAGGTAAACTTTGTTTTAGGTGTGTAATGGAACTTAAATATTGTTTTCTGTATGTGCTGTTCCTGTGTATGTAGTAGTGGAATGAATTTCGGTCTTTCTCGCTATTGTAAAGATTAGAGATTAATTATGATATGTTTAAATGGTAAAGAAAAGCTTTGTGCGAAAATCTATAGTCGTCAACCTATAATTATTATAATGCTGGGTATTAGTCGCCTCTTAAAGAGGGGCTTATCACTTTCACAGTACGAATTGGTGGCCTTAACGCACCTTTGAGTTTTTTTAGAACTCTAAGGTGTGTAGGTTTCCTCATGTTTATTAGAAAACAACTTTAATTAAAATCAAAGAGTTTTTGAACCGGTCTCTCCGATGGTGGGCCGAATTTTAGACAGTTGTGTGAAGTCTCCTAATCCACACTTCGTTAGCGTGATAGTCTACCATACCTAAAACAATCTTACTCTGACAAGAGACCCGCGCCTGACTGAAGGACAAAAAGAATTAAACATTGCAATTTATTTCTTCAGACACTATTTTCACTTTCTACACCCCTATATCATATTCCCGAGACAAGTAGCAGAGCGAGCTAAACACCCGTATCTCGTGTTATCGCACGGTGTCGGAAGTTCTGCGAAGTTCTAGCGAGTTCTGGAAAGTTCTCGTGTTGTCAGACTGACTCGCTGTTTTCCGATCTCGAGCGCTTGTGATGACATTGTTTTGAGACGAGACGAATTTATTGTTTGAATAGTTTCTGGAAAGTGATTTTCAAAGGATTTATCTTTTGTTACACTAACTAAAGTATGAATTGTTACGTTGTTAAAAAAAACATTCTTAATCAAATTTTGCGTATTGAAGTTCAAGTTTTGACAATTATTGTCTAGAAAAATTATTAAGATAGACGTGGTAGAAGCGGAAGGTACTATCGCCACATCTATTTCTACTGTGAAACAGGTCTTGCGTTTCGTTGCAAGGGTATGGATGCCTCGTAAGACCATATTTAAAGGCGTGACAATGCATCTATTCTAAATGACGTTGGATGCAAATGTCCATGGGTGGCAATAAGCATCTACTATCAAGTAAAATGTAAACTAATTTGCTATTTAAATTCCGTAAAACAGTAGTATACGTCAAATGTTTTTAAATCGGATTATTATTGATTTATCAAAGATTATATTGCAAATGTAATTGTTAAATTATTGCTCTAGATATCACTATCAATAGATGTAAACAAATAACACAGCCATTGTAGAAATAGGTGTGACGGTGGTGCCGTCGCAATCGAACAAATAGTTATACCACCTTTTAAGTACAGTTAGTAAGACAGTTAACCTTGTTGTTTCGTGTCAACCGCTCCTTAGGGTTTCCCGTCACGGATAGTTGATATTCAATGTTCAACACAGTTTTATTTGTATACGGTGGTTTATATTTTTAACAGTAGAGTTAAGAAATAAATCTCTTTGATCGCGGCACGCTTACTTAGGGTTGTTCCAGATTAGCTACTTTATCAGCGATTCATGTTTTTGCGATTTCATCCATGCTAAATCACGTTTTTGCGATTAGTTGCCTTTCGTCAAAATATCAAAAACGCACGTTTCAATTAATAATACGCAATTTGAATTAATAACGCAAAAAATGACAAATGTCGATCTTCAGTTGGTAAAATATTGGAATTATTGATAACGAGCGTTTAAAATCATATTGATTTTCAGATATCAAAGCGCGAATTTTACCACTAACGGTCACCCATCCAACTTCCGACCACGGCCAACGTCGCTTAACTTTGTAGATCATTTACAACGTACACAAACCGCTTTAATATCAATTACTTACCATATCCCACACCCTCCTCACGCAACCCAAAAATCAATTTATCAAAATTGTTCCAGCAATTGTTTCTTGTTACCGAAATCTGTTTCCCGAACACTTCGTGACAATGACGCGTAATATCGAATTGAATTTTCGAACACAGAAAAATCTATTTTGTACCGTTATTCAACTATAATCGACTAAGCTCCGAAATGCTATCATACATTTTACATACTTTACATTTCAATTTGGGTGAAATTTTGTTTATGTTGCGTTCGCACGCTTCCAAAACCATTATAAATACAAATGTGGATGGGGTATTTGTCTTGGTTTGTGTATGTTTGCAAGTGATTGTTATTGCTTTTGAGCAAGCCAAACGTTTGAAGTTTGTGGAAAAGGTCAAGTGTATGGACGCTGTATTATATTTTGAAGCGTTAAAAAGTACGTTAAGCAAGTTTTGTCTTTTTAATAGTGTAAGACAATTGATTGTATTATTGTATGATGCAACGATGAGAAGTGTGAAATTCACGTTGGCAGTCCAGGGGTCAAATCATAGGCATCTGCAACTTTTGGTTTCTCGATTTCTTAGGACTAGTGACGCTATGATCAATTTCAGCTACAACTATTTTCATATGTGGAATTGAAAATAGATGGATAGAAAATAGATTCCACCATTAGTCAAGAAATGGCACCATGAGTATTCTGAAGCACGTTATCGAAATTTTCTCAATATCTCGTATATATACAAGCTCCGAACTGAGACTGTCGGTGCACGGCCGCTCTCCGGGCATGATCACTTTGCCCAGCGTGAGAGCTTCCTTTACCCAAATATCCATTACTTAACATCAGGTAGCTTGCAAACACTTTTGCTACTTATACAGAAGGGTACCTACGAGTACGATTTCAAAACCACTTTTTTTATTCATTCAAACAGAGAAGTAGACTGTTTCTGAACAACGGGCACAAAATTGTATTATTGTTGTAGCAATCACCGCGGGAGTCCAAGGATCAAATACCAGGTATCTCGGACTTTTTGAAAATAGGTAGTACCTATTGATGGTAATAGGTAGTACCTAATGATAATAATTACAATGTGTTCCTTTACCATGAAACTATGTAGTTTCATGGTGAAGGAACACATTGTGTTGAAACCTACATGCCTAAGAGTTCTATAAAAGCCTATAAAGTCTTGACATATCCGCCAATGCACAAGACATGTGCGAAAAAAAGGAATACAAAATAAAAATAAAAGACATAAACGAGGCATTCCTTCTTAGGAGCTCTAACTCGATGTATCTGTAATTAATTTCAGGTTCAAGATATTTCCGAGGCGTTCCAACTTAGTCCTCAGGGGTAGCGGCGCATCTGTGGCCGACCTCAGGTGGGAATATCTAATCCTATCTGGGGTTGATTACAGATGTCCGGCAGATGGCGGCAGTAGCCACTTACCATCAGGTGGACTGCATGCTCGTCTGCTACTTCTATATTATAAAAAAAAATACAGACTCAATATATAAGACTTAACATAAGATGATCCACAAACTCGTTTACTACTTGTACACAAAAGGGTACCTATACAATTTCAAAACAACTTGTTTTTTTTTTTCATTCAAACAGAAGCTGACTGTTTCTGAACAACGGGCACGAGACCCTCCATTACGCGTCCTCAAAACTTATTCACCCCATTCACAGGCTTTGACATGAAAACTTCAACATTTTAATTTCATAAAAATGTTGTTCTCCACTCAAAAGGTACACTCGGCCACGGAGGTAGAGCCTCTATTTCGCTGTCAAATCTAATTCTTGCGTGTAGCAACTTTAGGTGCATTTCGAATTTTAATGGCATGTCGTTGTACAGTTACGTAAGTTAAACACCTAATGTCAGGAAAATTACAATTAAAATGTGAACGATCTTTATTATTATAAATTTAGAAAGACTCATACAATATTTTAATACGTGTAACATTGGTACGGATAATCAGAAAAGTATTTTCTTTTACAAAAGTAGAAATAATAATGAATAGTGAAAATGTTAGAAATTAACTATTCGATTTTACAGTAGCAGTACTGTTTTATAGTACTTCAACACTTTGTTGAAGGCGGAACTCTGTATATTTAAGGCTTTGAACACACGTAGCGTTTTCAGCCACCTTAAAAAAACGCTCCATGATATCACACTCTTAGTATTAGAAAAACCGAAAAGCTCTAAATATTTCGCATGCTGATGAAAACAATAACTTATTACAGAAATATTAAACGCTATTCAACAAAATAATTTTTACCATTTTCTATCAGTGAAAAATTGAACATGATGGAAAATTTGGTTTACCTAATATTTTGCGGGAGACTCAAATTCATATTTTGACTTAAGGTTATGTAGATGTAGCTGACAAGACATGCTAATTTCAACACAAGCATCTAGACCAGTACACAAGGCCAACACTGTATTACTAATTGAATTAGACGAACAAACAGACAGACAAGCTACACAGATGAGTTCCTGTTACATTTGTAATCAATCAATTGGTTACATCATGTCGTGATGTTGTATGTAATATGCAACGTGCTTGCGTGATTGGGTGCGTTTATAGAGAAGCTTGTTAACTGCCAACAGGTTTATTGCTAAATTATTTTAACAAAAACATTGTGAATTTACATTATAATTAACACAGAGCTATATATAATTAAGAAGAGTAAAAAATGGATTGTTAAAAACGTTATGAAAAGAAGTAAAAAGAAAATGTTTTCATTCTGACATAACCGGATAAAAAATTAAAATTGCACACATACAGATAGATAAAATACAAACAACATCAAAATCATTGCAAAAAAGCGAAAAATGGTTTGAATAAAAAGTGATACCGATTCAATATATAATCATCAAGGCGGTGCTTTAACATTTTTAAAAATGCTGGCCGGGAACAAACCCGGATACCACAGTATGATATACTGATACAGTACTACCAAAATATTTTAGGAGTGAGCTTTATGTGGGTCAACAATTTGTGCATAGAAAATACGAAACAACAGATGTCCAACATTTTATGTAGATATAAATAATTTCGTCAACAGCGTTATCTACGTCACGTCCCTTACTATGGTCATTGGATCTGATAGAATGTTATCTCAACCCTCACTATGTTGCGAGCCGGTCACTCAATATACGAGTATTTAAATAATATATCAATATTCATAGTATGCTACATGTGCATTGCTGACGGTTTTTTGTGATATACGTGGGAACCTAAACTTAAATTACAGCCTATGTAATTTCTCGTGATATCCCTGAGGAGGTTTGAAGGTGGTAAAACCCTTTGTGGTTCGACTCCGGCGGCATCACCGCCACACCTACGAGTATTTCTGCCTCATAAAAGAAGCGTTAAACGCTGCTGTGTTCTGGTTTGAAGGGCGTGATAAGGGAGACATACTTTTCCGAGGCGTTCCAGCTTAGTCCTCAGGGGTAGTGGCACATCTGTGGCCGAACTCAGGTAAGAATATGTAATCCTGTCTAGGGTTGATTACACATGTCCATGGGCGGCAGTATATATAGGCATAGACACAGTATATAGGCATGGGCTGCTACTCCTATATTACAAGTTGAAAGCTTTATATTATCTGTAAATCAGTTTTCATTTGATTAAATAGAAACATTTATATACAATATAATAACGGGAGCAGATAGGTTGAAGCCGAATCCACCGGTTAAAGATTTATAGTATCTGTCGATAAGTATTAAGTAGAACAGACATTTATTAAGTAGAAGAAAAGTTGTTATAAGGGGAGCAGATGTGAGCCAAATAATTCAAAATCGAGTTACAAACTCATTTATTTCCGTGTTCGAAACTGATAGTAGGGGCGGTATTCCTTAAGTCACGCGAACCCCAAAATGGAATTATTTCACGAATTTATGAATCTGATTTCGTGCCGCTGATGTGACGTATGTTTCAATGAAACAAGTGGTTTGTGTAGTTATTAAAGAAAAATACTGGTTTTCATAACCTTAAGGATAAATGAATGATTGGCATTTGTTTGAAATTGGTGATATGAGGTGGTTATAAAAAATGACCGCTTTTTGGGACATTTACGAAAATTGATGAGTGATTTTTTAACAAAACCAATAAAATTTGAAACTAAAACAGCAGTATTTAATACTGGTGTTGTAAGAAAGAAACATCTTTGGTGGCGGTCACTCGGACTGTGAAGAATTCTATACCTTTATAAAACCTTAAATATTGAGACATGTATCAGCGAGAAAATTAAAAAAAATGAACGCTCAAGCTGTCATTCCTACAATTTAGACGAACCCAACAACACCTCAAATGTTAAAATCCGTTACACCATTTAACCTGTAGGGTGTGCCAAAGAATGAGAAAATTACTCTCTATAATCCGGTACAAAAATAACATGAAATTCTTAAAATAATATTTATAAATGAGAGTAGAGTCAGGGGCATAACGTAGTTATTCACGAGATATTAATTAAGTCATAATTACTGGTGAAACCTTGTGTCTTTGTAAAACGCAAATGATGTACGATTTTAATTCCGCTTTCGTATTAAATGGAGCTTATATTTGCAGATCTGTTGCAATTATTCATTAACGATTAACGATTAATTAATGAATTGACTAATTAAAGTATGTTGTTTGAATGGAAGAAGTCATTAATAAGTTGCTTGTCAATAATGTAATGATAATGGAGAATCATTAATGTAATTAAACAATTGGAAGTTAATTAATATAATATATGGTAGCGTTTATGGGTCAGTTGCGCTAAATCTTATATATAAAATTCTCGTGTTACAATGTTAGTTACCGTACTCCTCCGAAACGGCTTTAGCTATTTTCACCAAATTTTATATGCATATTCAGTAGGTCTGAGAATCGGCTACTATCTCTTTTTCATACCCCTTAGTGATAAGGATTATTCACCCTTAACATTATTTTATTTATATGGCATCACAACGTCTGCCGGGTCATCTAGTTATATATAAATGTTACAGATTTGTTAAAGGGTTATTCATATGTGCGTGTTCTTTACTCTTTAGAGAGCGGTCTCTGTGGTATCATCATCAACCCATTATCGTCACTGCTGGGCACGTGTCTCCTCTCATAATGAGAAGGATTAGGCCATAGTCCACCGCGCTGGCCAAGTGCGTATAGGTATCTCTATGGTTTCTAAGGTAACTATTAGTAAATTTCATTTATTTAGGTGTGTCGAGAACAACCTTAATTTGATGGTCCATTAACCATAAGAACATAAAACATTGCTGTTGATACAACGTTCAACCATTGTTGTCCAAGTTGTCCATAGTAAAATTAAAATTTGAACATTTACTTAAATTTTACGAGGTTCTGTATGCCTTGTATGGCTGATTAATGTCAGTGTAAATACAATTATACTAGTGGGAAGCTATGCCTTATTATATATACGAGTATATACAACTATGAAGTTATATACCTTACAAACTAACTATATTAATATCTTAATACCCCGAAATAAAGACAAAAAAATATTAGAATAAATATAAAATATGTATTTACAAACCTTTGAATGGTCGACTGCCGAATTTACAGAACGCTTCTTGCGTTCGAGATTTTCCAAGAAGCTTATCTTGAAGTCTATTAAGACTGCTAATCTTAAATACATAGAACAGGCCGAAACAAGATAAGGAAGCAACAGTGTTAATGAAGGGGTAACAGGATTACGTTTGAGTTAAGGGACAAACTTGTTTCTATTGGATTTGAAGTTCCAATAGGCCTTAAAATGGCGCTTGATGCGTTTAGTGAACGTTTAGTTTCAACTGATTTAATTTGGTTTAAGGAAGTTCAAAATAAATACGGAACTAAATAGGTTTGATGACCCAATTCTGGGGATATTGGTTGTTTTCGAAACCGGTAAGCCTATAAAATACTAAACGATCTATTGGGAGTCAACAATGTTTATAGTAAACGATTGTTAAATAATTGAGTATAATAACAGGGACAGTTTTATGTCCCTTTCGAAGCAAAAAAACCTTATAAATTGGGATACTTACAATTTGAACGAACTCGATTTTTTTCGGTAATGTAACAGACCTGATGATCAAAAAATGCTTAAATCCTACACCCCAAAGCTACCCTAATACCCAGGATTGGGTAAAAATGTAGGGTCAAATAAATACACTGCCGAGTTATGAAAAGCAAAACATCTGTTAAAAATTATAACGGACATCATAAAAACAATAACTATTAGCTAAAACATAATTGATTCTTCACAGCTTATTCAAAGCGAGTTACGCGAATCACTTAACAAAATTTGGCTTACGTAAAAATATTCTCAAAACGAATCCATCTACGTAGCACGTCTAACTTTCGGCACTTAGCGTCATTTTAGCGGCCAGGCTTTTGGGGTCTAAACAATGATTAATGTAATTTTAATGGCGTATTGTTTACGATAGTGCTTTTATTAATGTACGTCAGATAGCGCTGTGATCAGCTACGGAGATTGCGTAGAGATATGGGGCTATGTAATTTTCTTTAAATTAATTGCTTTTTGTAAGAAATGATGTTATAGACAGTTTTATGGACTCATCCTAATGATTATAGTGAATGGCTATTAAAATACCGGTTAAGAAAATATTTTTGATCTTATTTTGTTTTACGTTGAATATTTTGGTTACATTTTTTTTAAATATTGAAGTACAAAATGAACATGCTGTTCGCTAGTCCGCTCTGAATATAGAAATGAATCGCGTCGCTATAGCAAATTGTATGACTTCACCTCGCAACAACTTTAGAGCGGACTAGCAGTTTGGCGCGTACTATAAGTGGCTACTGTCACTCATGGACATTTTGATCAACCTTAGGTAAGATCTAATTACTATCTGAGATTAGCCATATATAAGTTGGTAACCCAGAGGATTAAGTTCGAACATCTTGAATGAGTGTGTCTGCCTTATAACATCCTTCTAATCGGAGCAGAACAGCGCTTAACTATGCTGTTATTAGGCAAAAATAGGTTCGGCGGTCACTACTGCTGAAATCGATTTACAAAGGGTCTTCAAATATTTATGATTTGATGTTATTATGTGCTTTTATACAATCTTTTACAAACAGATTTTGAAGAATACTTGTATACACTGAAATAGCTAAATACATTATCGAATCGTCATTCCTTTTTTTATTTTGATACGTCACAATCCGTTAACGGTTGACTTTAATTACATTTTGAAAGAAGGCTATATTGAAAATGTCGAGAAAAAGGCCGGAAATTAAACCGTGACTTCTCATTTTTACGTTACTTTACCTTTGTATCGTCTACGTCCGGTTACTTGTTGTAAATATAAAGATGGTAAGTTTTGAAGATGATAGAATTGTAAATTGATAGTTTACTAACCCGTTCGTATAACATGATGTGACTACCCGCCATTTGTGTACGTGATTGCTAACCATCGGTCAAATACAGTCAGTCTGACTTCGGCAGTGGCAAGAAATGGACGTGTCGCAAGTGAATTAATCTTGAATTCATAGATTGTTCCTTGAATTATAACCCCTCGAATCTTAAGAGAGTAACCATAGATGTACAGTAACCATATCCATCTGTATTTTTATTTACTTTTATATTTTTTTTATTGTTTAGAAGTCTGTTGACGATCGGGCAAGATCATTCTCATCCTAGGCTAATTGTAAATAAACAGGCTTATATGTGATGGATCTGTAGATCTATATGTATATTTAGTTTGCCATATTTAGTTAGTTTGCAATCGAAAATCTAAGATTTACAGTCTCTACATACTAACACAATGATGAGACAAACACCGTTAAATCGAACAGAACTAGTTGAAGCGATCAAGAATCTCCCAACGCACACGTCACTTCAAAGCCGTTGAAGTTCGCTGAAGTCGCGTCATCAAAAGCAACGCAAGATGTTATCAGCCTCTCACGCTGCTAGAAGTGTTTGTTCGTGACTGAGTGCGTTCTGCGTTCAACACTGACACCTATTCTTAGTATTGGTTGTAGTAAAGCCAATACTCAATGTTTAATAAGAATATTTTAAAATGTTTTAATTGTAGCGATACATTTGCCTCAATAAGCTTGATAAATCCAAAATGGATTGGAATATTGTATGAGCGTGTACAAAAACCGCCATTTAGAATTACATTCTTTATCAACACGAGTTATAAGCAAAATGGTGAAGCTCTGGATAATGGAAGCACGTTTGTACTTAGTAAATGGATTTCACGTGAAAGACTTCAAAGGTTAATGTATGTGAGGATTTGTGAATACTGCAGCTTCATTTCCCTAATTAAAGCGTAACTTAGTCTTTAGTTAGTTTAGTTTAATTTTTCGTTTCTTGCTCTAGTTTTTGTGTAAAGCATACGTAAAGAAGGGTTTTTTCCAACCATATAAAAACCTTGACGTATCAAATGAATGAATTTTCGAAAAATGTGGTTTAATTTATTTTTTGGTTTTCGTTCCGTAGGCTATTTAACTATCGTTTCGTGCTAAATGTTTCTCGTTTTTTGGATGTTCAGTGCCAAAGCTGCGGTGTTAAAAATGTGAATTTATGTCGGTGTCTGTCAGTAACTTGCATTTTCTGCCTTGAACTCGTTTAGAAGTAAATTTAAAAAGACAGTTGAATTTAGTGGAAAAAAATTAAACATTAAATCTTTTATTTTGTTTCGTCATACTTTGAGCAGAAACAACTTTTTTATTGTTATCTACAAATATTCTACATTGATGAATATTCGCCATTGCAAGGAGTTATTACATTCACCCATGCAATGCAATGCAATGTGTTCTTCGACACAGTATCTTTTATGAATCATAAAATCTAAAAAACGTATTAATTTGTCTTGAGTTGTTAAAGATAACTAACGATAACAAAAAAATAATGAATGAAAAAAAGAAGAATTTATTTTATCATTTAAAATAACAAGAAAGATGTTTGTAGTTATTAGAAAAGATTATATCTGTTGAAACTACAATGTAACTAAAAATACCTGAAAAACGAAATAGAATACGACTTGAAACGAAAAGTTTTGTACCAAAAAGTATTAATTGCCTTTACACGGCACGAAAATTACAGCACTGCTTCTAAAGCGTACTATTCAATCTACTTGATCATAGAGGACGGGTACGCCACCTTGATATTTTAACTAAAAATTGTAGCTTAGTAGTCATGGCTTATTGGGTGAATTTCTTCTAACGTGGGGGTCGGAGTTCGCGTCCCATATCACCTTTGCTAATTTCAAAGTTTGCTTATTTCTTGAAGAAGCATATGTAGATTCTCAGCTTGCGTAGATCCTGAGTTATCTGTAATTGTAAAAACGAGCTCGGTGAGAAGAAGGATGGGTGACTGCTAGTGTCTACGTTTTAAGCACGCTACCGTCCCTCGGACGGCATGGAAGATATCTGTTCCGATTGTTATCAATGATTATAAATAAGGCTTATACCAATCGTATATCTGTGGCTAACAAAAAGCCTGGAATTATTTTTTTGTTTAATTTAATTTATTGGTCCCAGTCAATCCACAGCCAGATATGCCGTCACAAACATTACTTATATAAGTCTAACATAAGATTTATAGATTTTTTCAACTGTTGAAACTATGTGTGTGCCGTATCACTAACAAACCTATCGGCAAGGTTTGTTTAAGGCATAGGCAAACGCGACGTATTTGTTCAGATAAAATAGTTATGTCCGATAACTAATTCAACTCTAGAAGTGTATGTATAAGTTGGTTCAAGTTCAGTGCGGTTCGACTCTAATTACTCTTGAACGATACTTAAACAGTTCAATATTGTTCATCAGCACGGGTTAATCTTTACTACTAAACTAGCCTCTATCGATGCATAGGCAAACTCGTCAGTTGAAATAATTATGTCCGATAACTAATTCAACTCCAGAAGTGTATGTAGAAGTAGGTTTACGTTCAGTGCGGTCCGACTCTAATTACTCTTGAACGATACTTAAACAGTTTAGTTTTGTGTATCAGCACGGGTTATTCTTTACCACAAAACTAGTCTCTATCGATGCATAGGCAAACGCGTCAGTTGAAATAGTTTTGTCCGATAACTAATTCAACTCTAGAAGTGTATGTAGAAGTTGATTCAAGTTCAGTGCGGTCCGACTCTAATTACTATTCCGCAAGACCTCCACATGACACAGGGCGATACAAATGGTTTCCCGTTGAATGGGAACACCGTATTGCCCGGGGGAGCGCCCTCGCAATTGTTGTTTCTCGACCAATAGGGTTGGGAATGGAGGATTTTAAAAATACTCTCACCTACATTGCTGATTGTCCATTAACAGCGGTTAAAAACTCTTGATATGAGCGATACAAAAATAGTTTTCTTATTTTTTGTCCATCACTTAATCCTGTAATGATTAAATAAACTTTGATGGGATTTTTATGCAAAGATATTTGATTCAACGAGGTTTTTCAAAATTAATAAAACTCCTTGTAAAGTAAACTCCTAGTTATGTGCATTTGTCTCATGCTTTTACATTAGTACGTAACATAAAATCTTGTTCTAAAGAGAGATTTACGCACCTGAGTTATCTTTGGCTCATTCGATGTAGTAAGAATATAAATAAGAGTATTTTTAAAAAGAGAGTAATGTTCTTTAGTATACCAACTTTCTTTACCACCGTAAAGAAAAGTTAATATTAGATAATAATAATAATATATTAATTTTAGCTAGAACCACAGAACATACAATCCGATATTACTTTTTTATATAATTTAAATATCAATTTAAAAGATAAATTTCTTTAAAACAATAATTGTAGCGTGCCAACCCTATTTGGGTCGAGTCGTTTGGGGAAATCTACGCTCTTTGTTAGGGCCTAACGACTTATAACCTTATTCAATGTACATATACCGGCGGTTGTGTTTATTATTAGTTTGCGCCGCTTATGTTTGGGAAACATGTTGCGCTAATCACTTTATTTCTTTTCTCTTACTAAGTAACTTTTTATTTAGTTTTTTTTATTTGTACAATATAGTGATCTAACATGGACGTTGAGTCCAAGAATTGGATCTAAAAATTCGTAAAACAATGCTGTTCGTTATATTGAAATTAAAAAAACAAGAAATGACGTAAAGTAGATATTATTTATAAACCTAGTAAAGAATACTACCCATCTTTTTAAGATATCACGTTACATTAAAAGAAGATTATAATACTAGTTCATACAAAATGTATGAACTAGTATTTTAACGTATTATTGTTGTGACACATGTGTTTTTTTTTCTTCTATTTCTTGTTCTCTAAAGGTCCATTAATAGTAATGTTCCATAAATATCATTTATTCTGTATAATATATATTTTTTAATAATGGCAGGCCTACATAATTCCTGCACATAATAATTAGACAATTTTGAACTTAATGCAATTTGTTTCATATCCTTTCTGTTAAAAAGTGTCCCCAAATGAATACAGAAACAAAATAGCTTCAGGCCTGAGAGCATTATTATTTTTCTCTGAAATTTTTCTCCCTTAATGTTTAAAATATTTTTTTTTATAAAGTTTTGTTAAAGCATTTCACTTGCCTGTGATTTAATATTCTAAGGTTCGCTGAATGATCTAAACAGTTTTCTCAAATATTAAAATGGTCCCTTTAAAGTCCCGTGCAATATATCAAACTCCTGAAAATCTCTCCCAACTTTAACTGCGACTTTTGGTGAGTAGCCAAAAAGTCAAGTGCTTCATCATATTATGTTTGAAGACACAAATAAAGATGGTTCTATTAAACGTTCCTTCCTTGAATACTCACTTTAACACTGTGAAATGAGGTTCAAACTCTTCAAATTTCGACTATAGTACTAGTCACCTAGATTTACCTAGTAGAAGAAATTTTCTGTGTGATTTCTTTCAATATGCTCTTGTGGTTTCGTAGAGGTGATTTAGAACCTTTATTTGTCAAGCCGGTTTCTATATATAGTTTAGAAGTAGACGAGAATGCAGTCTACCTGATGTTAAGCAGCTACTGCCGCCCATGGACATCTGCAATCAATCCCAGACTCCTATATGAGGTCTGCCACAGTTGCGCCGTTACCCCTGATGACTAAACTGGAATGCGTCGGAAAATTATCTCTCCATTACCACAACCTTCATACCCGAACATAGTAGGACTTGGTCGTCAGGGGTAGCAACAATAACTTATCTCGGGTTGATTAAATTTCCATGACCACAGAACCCGCTTACTATAAGGGTATTTATAATACTCGTAACAATATAGTCAAACCAAAAATACTTCTATCTCCTTCTTATAAGTTTAAAGCAAACGAACATGAAGTCCACTAGTAGAACAATATTACGCTTTAAAAGTACTAGTTTCAGCTTCATATAACTGTATGTAGATTAGGAACATGAGACTAAAATACGTAGCCGTAGATATGGGACATATCGGATTGTCTCCCAGAATTGCGTGCCACATTACGAATCCAGATTGCCTGAAAGATTAATTGTAGAGATCTGTAGGGCTCCGGGGGATTAATTGGATGTCTTGTCCTTGTTCCAATTTCCAATCAGTTACTTGTTATCGTGGTTTGTACATTTTTATCTTATGGATTGTTATAGCATCTTTGTAAAACAGTTGCTATAGAAATAATAAAATTATATCTAATTATTCCCGCTCAAAATACCACTCGAAACGTGTTCTTTTTCTTTTTATGACAACTCATACAATCGTACCAGCCAGTGACTATATAAATGAGAACTTATTATTATTAAAATAACACATCTTGAGAATAATATAAAAAAGTTTGGAAAATCCAAAAGTGCACGACTCATAATGCTCATTTAATTATGAAATATATAAAAAAAAAACTTAAGTCGTTCAAAATTAATTGCCGAAAAAACAGCTGTAGTAGGAAGAAGGTACTGCACAAGCGCCCCTGGTGGAATAAATGTACATAATATCTATAGATATACAGTCTTGTAGTTTTCGTTTTTTATTAATTGCAATTAAACGACACTGAATTAATTAATCATTCGCATTCAGTGACCTACAATCGTCGATTAGAATTAAAAAAAAAAAATTAACTCAAATGATGGATTTTTTCACAAGTTACAGTGTTTTCAGGTTTCACACATGACGGACAGGAAAATTTTTTGACCTATTTTGGTGTCTTTTTCCAATTCTATTGCAGTAAATCAATTTTTAAAAAGTATGGAATTAATCTCCATTAAATTATCTCGACAATAATATGCAAAATATCTTGATTCCGTGAACTATCAAGGCTATAATAATAAAAATAGCCGCCAAAATGAAGCGAAAATAATTTTTCGATCGTAAAGCACTCTCTGATGCTTCGCATCATGAGTCGTGCAATAATGAATTAAAATAACTTAATTAATTATAATAAAATAATTTGGGTAGTTTTCTAACACTACGAAATTTAAGATTTGAAGGTGGTAGAAGTATGGTTTTCACGGTAAGGTATAACCCCGCATGTACGAGTACGAGTATTTTTGGCGTGAATTAGTTCTTGCGTTTCGAAGGGTCCTGATACTGGCTTTCTGCTTATGAGGTAGCCACCTTCATTCCCGGCAGTGATTCCGGTAATTACAGGGGTTTTACTTGAAACCCCAGTAAAACCCCAGTAGGTACTGTTTGGTGTTGGTTATAAAAAATAATAGTAGGATTTTAACACATTCAATAGTATATATGAAAATTATTCTATTTTAGGATTACACTAAATAATATTACCTCCTCAAAAAATACGACATAATATTTGTAAATAAATAAATCAATCTTTGTTATTATTTAAAGAGTTATCATTCATACCGCGAATAGATTCGAACCCGTCTCGTTCCTCACCATATTCACGAGCCCCACCTCCTTGACATAAATCTTACAGTAAAAACAAAACAAAACAGAGACACCTAACACAATTTACGGTCTATATTTAGCCGGCAGTCGTGAAGGCTGCAGTCAAGACACGCTCAACGCTAATGATATTCAAACACGGAATAATAACCTATCTGCTCTCACACGGCCCTTTCATCTCACTAGGTCACAGTGACGCGAGAATATTATAGTAGCTAACCTTTTAATGCCTTATTTAGTTAAATTGCAGGGTTAGTAAAAGGGCTTTATGATCTCTATTTGTGTAATCTTAAGGCAGTGAAATCTCAGTTGTCTTCTGAAATCTAAGTCTAAAATCCCTTCAGTTCAAAATCCGTATTTAAGTTTTTACTAAGTTACTTCTATGGTGATGGAAGGTATAAGTTAGTTTATTTCCAAAATACTCCCACAAGGTCTAATAATTGCCTTACAATAATAACTGGGATTGAGCGTGGGCGTGAGGACTAAGCGTGCCCGCCAAAGTACGAAAGCGCATAAAATTTAGCCAATGGCGGACACCTGTCGAAACTCCAGATACTCGATGGTCCGTAACCTTGCTGTGTGCCGTCTGGATTGAAAAGTGATGTAAGGGTGATATGCACTTGACCGAGGCGTTCCAATTTAGACGTCTGGAGTAGCAATGTACCTATGGCCAACCTCATATACGACTCTATTCTTACTAAAGACTGATTATAAATATGGAGTTACTTTCGCCGCTTCTTCTCCAAAACGACACACCTTGTGAAGTGGTGGTAGGTTTATTGCCGTTCAAAAGGAGTTGTGTAAAATATATAGAATATTTATATAAAATATTTTTGAATTGATATGACCATGGGCGGCAGTGTCCGCTTACCATCAGGTGGACTGTATGTTCATCTGCTACTTCTATAAAATATCATTTATAATCTATAGATGCCGCCGGGCATCGCTTCGTATTGTATAAAGGTGGCAGTTATGTAGGGCTCTGCCTAATGAGGTATCCATTATAAGCACGTTGTTATGTAAATGGGATTATTCCAGCATTAGGAGATCATTGAGATCGACAGCTTAGGTCGAAGGTCTTATATAAATTTCGCTATACATGAATAGCAAGGTAATGTAGGTGAAGGCGAATGCCGTAGCAGTACCGTGTCGACTAAGATGTATGTAGTGTTAGACATACCACTACTGGTGATGGTCAGCACTAGCTGTCATGTAGACATATAGATTCGGCGCGGTTTTCGGTATTCTTTTTGTTAAGTGTAAGCCAATGTAGTCGAGCTGGATATTTTGTTACAGAGTAATAAATAAATAGCATATAATGTAATTATATTTAAAAGGGAAAGAAACACATCTTGGTTTGATTGAGCCTCACCACTACCACCCCGTTTTTAAATTATCTTTGCGTGGTAACGTATCTGTGAACAGCTTTACGTAGGTGTTCTATTTAGAGTTGGTCACAGATATCTATCAAAAAAAGTTGACAGTTGTTCCATCAAATGTCACATTTAGTGTCCGTTACTAACCATCAGGTGTACTGCAACGAAGTTTTCTACACCAATCTTATAAAAAGCTTATAACTATATCTTCATTACTTACATTAGGGCATGCCAATTAAAGTATACCGGCAATGTTTGGGCCCAGCCTCCACATCGGGAAGGCAATTAAAGAGATCGTTACTGCTAAGACTTGGGTCTGTTTTTAATGAAAATGTCGTTGTTATAAGTCGTACTCCTGTTTGTTTTGCTACTGTATATTTTGGAAGATACTCTGGTACGTAAAGAGTGTAGGAAAATGTTTGGGAGGCCTAAATTAATGCCACTCGAAAAGGGTTTTTAGCCAAAATTCGCAAGTCTATTTCCTAATATTATGTGCATATAGACATTAGTGTTTTAAAAATGTTTAAGTTATGTAGGTATATGATAAGTTATTTGCAATTTATATGTCTAGAAATAGCATATATCATTCCCACAATTTGGTCGAATCCTACGATACATATCGCTTCATAAATTCAAAAGCACCAGAAATAACAAAAATCCGAAATGTATTTATTGCAAAAATAATATCGTGAACCTTCATAATATGTTAAAGGCTCCAGGGCGTGCTAAAGAACATATATATACACACAATCATACATACATACACTCAAAAAACATTACCCTCCACATTCGGGGAAAATAATACATTTTGTGTAACAAATGAGCGTAATTTTATTTATTAACGTTTTTCAAGGGTTTTAAAGGATAGTCCTTTGTGACTCTACTCTGTATGGGTTTAAGGCTGTGGGAAAAATTGAATTCAACAGTAGGTTCATGAGATAGTCATGTCATTCTTTCGGATGAATGTCATTCTTTGTTGAGTTTATTGAAGCTGACATATGTTCCATTAACGATCAAATTTACTTTCGGACGAATGCTAAACTTTAGCGATGGTTAAATAGGATCTTCAGTTTTAATTTGTGTATTCATTGTTGATTTTTCCATAGAATTTTCCATTGTAAAACGTTATTTTTAGGCGCAAAATGCTTACTGTTACTTACGGACACACCTATAGCTTACAGCGTACTAAGCTTACTTGTGTTTTGGGTGGATGGACACATACACAGACGAATACACGAACACTGGGTCTGGCCCACACAAAACATCAATATTCATTACTTTGATATTCGTTTGGCTGGGAATCGATTTCGGAACCCTTTGGACGTCAGAACGATATGGTAAGCGCTGTTATGGCATGGGTCTTTTAGACCACCCGTGTGTCGGAGTGTGTTAAAATAATATTCCATACAATGTTCCACAATAACACGAAATTTGCGGATGTAAAACCATAACTGCAAACCAGCTTTCTGAAAACCGCCTATTCCTGTTTACGACGAAAGGAAACCGCTGTAATGCTCCTTATTTTCCGTAAAGACCCCTTTGAAGGTTTGTGGGGCATGACTTCCCATACTCCTTTCAAAATGTTTAAAACCGGGACGATATTGTCTTGCCATTTTGACTTTTGCGGCTAAATTAGGCAATGTGTTTGCTTTTCTTTCATTTTATAGAAAAAAAAGTGAACAGTTCCCCTTTGTTAAGTACTTTTTTATTTAGACTGTGGTAGACCTGTAAAACCTGGCTAATGCAGCGAGCACATATTGTTACCAGTTTACGGTCCACATTTTTAAACTATTTCGTAACAAAGTAATTTTTCTAGTCGTATAGTGACTATATTTTTAAAGTTCCGTTCTTAGTAACTTGTACATTAGATCTAAGCTTAAGTTTACGTAAGTAAGTGCACAGAAATAGCCAAGTTGGAAGTAGGTAATCGGGTTACAAATGATTTCAACGCCTTTATCACAGGACCGCGTGTAAAGGAAACGGCGTTTGTTTAGCGTTTTATCTTGAGCGCGATAATTTTTTACCCATTCGAGGTGAGCGAGTAATGTTGGTGTCTTATTGCAGATAACACATGGATAAATCTGTGTTTCTGTGATCGATAGATTTTAAAAACTTGTAAAACCTGGCTAATGCAGCGATCCACACACTGTATACCGTCAGTTTATGGTCCATATTTTAAAACTAGATTTTACCAAAGTAATTTTTAGCCGTATAATGACAATATTTTTAAACTTAGGTTCTAAGTAACTTGTAAGCTTAAGTTTACGTAAGTAAGTGCTCAGAAATAGTCAAGTTGGAAGTAGGTAATCGGGTTAAAAATGAAGATTTCAACGCCTTTCACAGGACCGCGTGTAAAGGAAACGGCGTTTGTTTAGCGTTTTATCTTGAGCGCGATAATTTTTTACCCATTCGAGGTGAGCGAGTAATGTTGGTGTCTTATTGCAGATAACACATGCTCGTTTCAACGTGTTAATATATGAGTCTTAGACGTGAATGTATAGGCGAGATGCTATCGCCTGTGTTTGGGGTGGGGCAAATTTATGCACCTGTTTCGTGTGCGCTTGATTGAAAGTACGGGTGTGTGACAAATCTTTGCGGGATTTCTGGACACAAGCGGAAGGGTTTCGTGTTGTATTTGAATTTTAAGGTGTGTACGGATTTGTTGTAGTAGGTAGGTATATAAAGAAATAAAAAAAGTTGAGTGAATTGCAGAAAAATCGTAATATTCATTACTTCTGAAATGGTCGCTTTTAAAATGTACACATTTTATTAATATGGTGTCGAAAATATTTTTGTAATTTTACAATACAATGTTTTAAAAATTAAATAAGGACTGTTTACGAGTGTATCTATTGCTACCCTATGACGTGTAAGCTCTGTAATAACCATTGCGCTCTAGTATGAAGGGTGTTGTAAGCCTAAGACCTCCGGGGTTTTAATGCAGCTTTAAATTTCGAAAATTTAAATGATAATATTTATTTTTATAGCAGAATTAAAAATGCCCATTTTGTGCATAAATTATTTCCCATCCTCACTCATATTTTATATTTGGACACTGTTTAAAACTTTCTCGAGATCACAGCTGCGGGTGTCTGTGAAGTAAAGTTAAAAACTACGCAAACTGCGCAGGAAATAAAATTAACTTTTCACGGATATAAGTTATTAATGTACGTGTACACTTTATTGTCTTATTTTACGAGATTTTGAAAGTGTTTTTATCTTTTGTTCTTTATGAAGCTCGAGTGCTTGTAGTTTTGGAGCTTGGGTTTCAGGTAATAAGCATTGTAGAGCGCTATGGTGGTTGAAGCAGTTAAAGCGCTTGAAGCTCTTTAAATTGCCACTTCCTGATAGTATTATTGTTGCAAAAAAGTTAGCGCTACTTTGTCCTACTTAAAAGTATATGGTGAGGCCGAGATGTGAAATGTTACAACTCAGTAGTAGAAACGCACTTGACTGGCTGGTCTACTATATTATTTAGGGTTGATTATAGATGTCTGGGGGCGATAGAAACCAGGTGACCTATATTTGTTTGTGCCCGTTTGATAATAAATCAAATTTCATAAAAAAAACCTACAACTGATTTACGAGTTCTTCCGTATATTTACTTGAGATACAATTACATGTAGTAAAAATGTATCTGGTTACACAAATAAATACGAAACCAATAATAAGAAAATAAAATAATTATTGTACATTCAAATAAAATAACCGTTCACCCAAAATAATAAGAACAACCCAAAATAATAGAATAGGGAGGTTACACAATTTTACAGCAAATTACATAAAAAACAAACGAACAATTGGGGCCGCGCGGAAATATATGCCGACGAATAAATATGCCGCGAAATAAATATGCCGCGGAATAAATAATTTAGTGTCGTAAATGTAAATAAATTTATGTTAACTACATTGTGTGCCCGTGTCTCGTCTGGCATTTATGGGTTATTGAGAGGGTCGGACAAATTATTGCCGCATTGTTTATTTTCTATCTTATGTGGTTACTAGTTTTTGCCCGCGACTTCATATGCGTAGAGTATTTAATACAAAAAAAAAACTTATACTTAATTGATTGATTGAATTATGAGTGACGACCCGCGTGGCGGAGTGGTCATCATACCGGTCTGACACGCAGAGGGTCCCGGGTTCGATCCCCGGCCAAACGGATATTTAAATGATGAATTTAGATTTCTGTTTCTGGGTCTGGGTGTTTGTGTATTTGTCTATGTGTGTCCATGGCACCCACGACACAGGGAATCCTAATGTGGGGCTGTGAGTGTAGAAAGCGTTTGTTTGTTAATTTTAATTAGTAACCTTTAAATATTTTTAATTAGTATTTAGTGTAATATATTTATTACTTAATTCTATATTGTAAAATAAATCCATCTTTTATTCATCTTATTTTCTTTATTATTTCAGTAAGTAAGGCGGCCTATGTAAATAAATTATCTATATATAAATAATAAACAATTAAATTCTTACTGAAATAATACAATAAAGAAATCATCGTCACACAAATAAATAAATATTTTTGAAGTTCGCAATGCTATGTCATATTAACCAGATATGGTAAAACGGTTTTAATAATATAATAATAAAAACTTTGCGTATTATATAACATTTATTATGTAAAATATAATATAATATAATATGCAACTGTAGAAGCTCTGACGGTACGTAAACTGTAAAAAGAACATACTTTTGGCTGCATCTTTATCAAACGTTTCTATCTTTTGTACCGAAAAACGCTTTCCCCGTTCAATCGGAACCGCCTGTTTCCTGATTCTGTTCAGAATGTTCCTTAATGAATTCGAATCGTACAGTTCTCATTGTTGAATTTTCTTGCGCTAGTCAAAAACTCTGTAATATTATGTGATGCGTTAACTGACTGTGAAATGACGAAACTTTAATTTCGGACAGAACTATATTTCTTGCCTATTAATTATGTAAGCATCGTCTACTATATCGATTTTGTATTCAATAGCTACAATTAAAAGTTCTTATTATTTTATTTCCCTATGATGATGGGGTAAATTTTTATTATCATGTATAATCTGTTCATACAGAGATACTGTTATAAAAAATAACTTTGACTATGAAAATAAAATGATATAGGCATTTATATTTATATGATCTATTAATAAAATAACGTTAAGCTGTTTTTAAAACTTACATGTAAAATTTGTATGAATACATTTTAAAGTGTTAATAATAATTTAATAGTTCAATAAAGATACGAGTACTAACATCTATTTGAATTGCTAGGAATAAAATGTTTCCATAAATTTACAATCCAACTTAAACAAAAATTGGGCACTACTTACTACTTATACGTAAAAACTCAAAGATATTTACACTGTAAGCGAAGTAACCGTTTCTGTTTAAACAAAATATCTTCGAACGCTTAGCCGTCCGATCGCAATTGAACAGCCATTTCCGGATTCGTTCCGGAACGTTCTCTAACGAATTCGAGCCACTTAGCCATGCCACTCGTACGGAACTATCCGGACAATAGATTTACCACGTTTACCGTACCGGTATTTACCGCGTATTTTTTATTTTAAAATATAATTTGAATTTAAATTGTGAAATTTATGAAATTTAATTACAATTTAAAAATTGAATTCGAATTGGAATTCAAATTTATTTCTGACGTAATTAGCTGTGTAGCTATTTGTTTCTTTTAGTATTTAATTTTGTACTTCTATATTTTACGTTAAAATACTGTTTAAAACAAGTGTAAAAAAATTGTTTTACAATTTGTAATAAGTGTTTAACGTGAATCAGTTGACCTTACAAATATACTTGAATAAGTAGCCATGTAAATGACTTTACGATGTTTCCTCTAGTGTCACAGGCAAAAATTCACATTTGGAGACTGTCTAACTTTAGAATTATTAAGCAGCAGTTCCTTATGATTCCCAAAATTATAAATTCCGCGCTTGTTCCGAATATGTTACAGTAACGAAAAATGCTAACTTGTTGATTTATTCCGCCATGTTGGCACCGGAATATGATTTATTTTGTGTGTGCAATGAATTTTTATCATGTCACGGAAGCATTTAATTTTTTAATTCCGTTCGCGAATAAAAAATGAATTGTCTTTTTAATATTTTTGGAGGCTATATGCAATTAACGCAATGTTATGTTTGACATCATGTTTTAATGTAATTATGCAGTAATAAAAATATTTTCATGAAATATAATTGAACGAACATATACGTATTGGGAAGAGAGTTCAATATTCATATTGTAAATGTGTTTTATTATACTTTTAGCCACACCTATGTATCACAGCTTTCACAAATACACACAAATACAAATCTCGAATAGAAATTTTGTCATATTTTTAGATAATAATATTTTGTTCACCAAACATTGAACCCAAAGCTCTAACCATGACCCTACCTCCATTTATAAATTTAAAGTTTAGATTTTGGTCTCATAACTATTCCACTGAAACATTGGCCTGTATACAGTATAAAAGACTGCTATATATCTTCTTATGACGGAGGCTGATAGGACACGGTACATATTTCACGGCTCTTTGGCAGGCAGTGCCGGAGATAGGCCGGTAGCGTTAGAAAAACTGTTGGTTACCTGCAAAAACCTAGATATACAGAAAAGTGAACGTATATAAAAGTAACGTTAAAAATGCGAGGAACAAAGTTCTTAAAATATACTAAGTTAGCATAAAGATAAATTAAAAAGAGGAAAAGAACACAAAAAAGCTCTCCATGAGTCAAGTCTATTAATCTGTATTAGGCCAGTGCTATACAGGATTATAGCCTAAGCCATTCTCATTCTGAAACATATTCAGTAGATAATAATGAGTCAAAAATAAATGATAACTATGTTGACAAAAGTTTTGAGTTACGTAATAAGAAATACGTATCAAAAGCATTAATATTTTTTAGATTTAATATTCACACACTAATATTGTATTTGTTTGTTACAGGAAATTGCCGCTATCCTTATCAGCTTCGACAAACACACAGAATGGCAATCAAAAGAAGTCAAAATTCGGTAAGTACATAATTATTATAGTTATTAGAAACCATTACCTAATATCGTATTTCAATATTATTTTTATAAATGCCCTCGTATAAATATCCGTATTCGAATTATCCGGTAAATGTTATGTTAAACGAAAAGATAAATTCTTTGACCTGAAATTAGGTGCTCAATCCGGATTTCCTCGGCGGCGCTGAGATGCCGAGATCATGAATGTTAATGTCGAACTACCGTTCGGCCGAAAGAAGCCGAAAAAGTAAAAAAACAGACAATGGAGACAGAGAGTAAAAAAACTCCACAAAATCATGAATTAAAACTATCAGTAGTCGCGTCTTCCTACTTTTATACTGTTAGTCTGTGACTGTACCTAATTTGGCGCCCAACGAGGGACCCGTTCCAAGTTGTAACAACTTTAAGCAAATTAAAACTTCCGCCGTGACTACTGCTCTCTTAGTCTCAACCGTTGAAATATTAACTCTTTATGAGGACGTAGTGTACTTTCGGAATTTCGATGCGCCCGCGGATCCGAGTCGTTAGTTTAAAATTTAATACGGATCTCGGTGAGTTGAGTACGGTCGGCGCTGCCTCCACGATTACCTACTTGTTCCACTGTTGAAGATACGCTACAGGATTATTTTTTTCTGAATAAAATTCATCGTTGAGTGTAGGTATGTTTTATGTCATACCTACTAATATTTTGACTATACTTGCAGAGTTCTTTATAGCTTACTACTTGCCGAAATCTTTCTAGTTACTGTTACGTTAATGGCGTATTTAAAAGTTACCATTTATAAAATTCTGGGATTCATAAAAAAATCGCTTTAACTTCTTTTAAGTACAAAAAGTTGTAATAACAAAATTAGAAAAAAAAACACACACACACACACAAACACACACAGCAATAACCACCTCCTTTTTGAAGTCGGTTAAAAAATGGGTTGGTATGACTTGGTAGCACAGCAAAAATTCATTGTCAGCCATAGATTAGTAAAGATTACTCACTCCTAACAAGAAAATGTTACCAGCTTTGACAATTGAAATTGTCACTGTCAATTATTTTCGTGTTTGAAGAATATTAAAAAATGTAGTTTTTAGAGCATTTACGAATGAAATGATGTTTATCCGCACTTTTTCTTCGACTTCGTTTCTTAACTGCGCATGTCGCCATTGTTCCGCGTAAATTACACCATGTCAGCCATTAAATGACTGACAGAATTATCAGCCGTTTAAGCCATTTAATGGCTTCCTTCAATTACAAGGCGGTGAGATGTCTATACTTATCTATTTTGTCAGCAAAACAAAAATATTGAGCGCTTTTTGTATTCTCTCGCTTTTTTCGCTTATCGTTGATCGTTAGTACTAAGACCAGTCTTTGAGTCCCAGATTTGTGGCCTGGATTTTTCCTTTCATAACAATGTGTGTGGGAGTTAGTTCAACTAATTTATGTTGTTTTGGCGGTTTAACACGCCAGAGTTCGGTTCGTATAACTGCTCAAACTTTCCCTCTAGCCAATGTATTGTAACCCGATTGGCTTTATTTTCAGCGAGACTGCGAAAATATGTATTTTTATAGCTGAAGCAAGTTGTTCGTACTTCGATGCATTGTTTGATGTATTTTTTTGTAAGTAAGACTAGAGATGTATAAAGCCTTCCAGGTTGAGTAGTTATCGTCACTTGGACATTTGTAACATCAGAGAATTCCGTTCGCCATTTTTGGAGGATAACTCTTTTGACACCTTTTTAAGAGGGTCTGTGCTGTTTATCTACCAAGCACATAATTTATAGTTGTAGGCCATCAGATCTAAAAATCGTCTGTTTTTATTGTTTCTCTCTTTGTAGGGGTTCATGCCTACAAACACTACCGTATTTTTAATGAGCTGATGATATAATATAAAAAAAAATTATGCTCGTGTTACCGTTATGTAAAGATATACACATTACACGGTCCTATGAATCTCTTTGTCATAATGTAAAGTAGCGTAATATATTGCCGATTTATCATCGTATTCTTATATCTTTAGCCAGATTTATATACAATATTCTATGTAGTGTTATGCTATACAGTAACATAAATGATTTATCCCTTTCCTCATTACTCCATCCAATTAAATCAACACGAACTCCGAGTATTGTATATCGCACGCAACGCCATACGATCGATCTAATCCGTGTAATGAGGCGTGCCCATCGGACCCAGATTATTGTTGAGTATAGCGGTAGCAGGGATAGATTGAAACTTGGCTGTTCAATAGGGAATCCGAGGTTCAAATCTCACACAAACATTTTTGATTTTTCAAAGTTAAATTAGAAATTATTTATCACTTGCTATGACGGAGAAGGAAAATGTAGTGAGAATAACTATACTCATAATATTCCTTTAAAATAATTGTTAAAGGTGTGTCAGCTATACCAATTTGCACTTGTCCAGCACGGTCGCCCAAACTCCTGAGAGACTTGTACCTAGTAGTGGAACATAAAGGGATCGAGGACCATAGATGCAACATATTCTAAAGCTAGAAACAAATTCTGAAGATAAAAAAAAACATTGTAATATTCATGGTACAATTACGAGGTCATAAACGCCATAGTGAAAACATTGTTGGTACGACTTCGTAATTTGACTAACTTTCATAAATAGTCCATTGCGTTGACCAATTAAATTTGTAGGAGATGAGTTGTCTCAATTTCCTCCTTCAATTCTGAAGCAAAACCTTCTAATTCTGAAATGTTTGAGTCATATATCAAATCGCGATACTATGATGTTGTAATCGATCAGATGTAGAGAATAACACAAATATAGTGTGAAAAAACAAACTTGTGATAAAAAGTATTAATAAAAGAAAACCTTCGATAATCAACACGCAAATGCATTAACCAAAATCAAAACATTATTTTTAGGGAAGGTTTATATCAAGAGAATCTACAGACCGATCTTTACCGGATGAGCATGTAAAGAATTTTGTTACACCACTAGATTAATTTAGTCTGTCTGAGATGGGATTATATCCCATTCCATCAATTTAGCTCATCAATGAGATGGTGGAATAAATAGGTGCGTTTATAATGAAAATGCACATCACCATATTGATTGTATATCACCTGATTGAACCAATGTAAACGAGACGAGGCATGCTAACTCTCATAAAGTGATTAGCGGTTATTGGTGTGCGATACATCGGCTGTTAGCTGTTCACGGCTATTGGGTAATGCGCTGCTCTATTCTAAAACATGTTTCAATGATTACTTTGAAATAATTGGGTTTTTGTTGATACTTTGACGCGAAACACGCCATACGTCTAAGTCTTTTTGTGGATGTTTTCTTGTTTCACATTGTTGTTTGTCTTGATATTTCAAAGATTTTTTATTATTTGCTTTTTCAATAGTAGTATAAATATAATGTTACTTTCTAAATCAAAATAAAATTTGATTTTTGTTGGACCTCTAGATTAATCTAGTCTGTCTGAGTTGGGATTATACCCATTTAACTCATCTATGGGTGAATGGAAAAAAATAAGTGCGTATGTAACGAAAATGCACATCACCATATTGATTTTATATCACCTGATCGAAGCAATGTAAACGAGACGAGGCGTGCTAACTCTCATAAAGTGATTAGCGGTTATTGGTGTGCGATACATCGGCTGTTAGCTGTTCACGGCTATTGGGTAATGCTACTCTATTCTCATACATGTTTCAATAATTACTTTGAAATAAATCGGTCATTGTTGATACTTTGGCAGCAAGCACTTTGCAAAACTCGTTTATTTGTGTTTCACATTTTTGTTTCTCTTGATATTTTAAAGATCATTATTTGCGTCCTCAACGTTTAATATAATAAATATTTATTGTACAAATATTTTATTTACGAATTCCTTAATCAAAATAAACGTCCATTTTGGCTGACCTTTACCGTGACCATTTATTTCAAGCATTTTTCAAACACAATACTCGGAAAAGAAAATTTTAAGCAGTAGAAACATACCATGAAATCTTAAATAGGCCATAAGGTACAGACAGGCACTTAAAACGGAAACGCGGCTGTCACTAAAGAAACTGGCGAAAAACCGAAACATATATCACGGCACAAAAACTAGACAATCGAAATTGAATACTAACTAATGTTCGGCGAAACTAAAAGTAATTTACAAACTGAAATAATTTAGACCCGGAGTTACGGTCGACAGCCACGAACCATCCTGAGGTCAAAGTATGGCAATAAATTGAACTGTTATGATGGCTATAAAGTTTGGAAAGAAGCAAGCAATAACCGCTAACGTCACGGCAGTTAAGAGTTTTTATTTCGAAATTAATACTTTAGAACGCACAAAAACGATACAGTTGGATATACTGAGCCATTTGCCTGATAGATTATTTAACCTAGTTACATTGGATTTGTTGCGGAATTCTGAATCTGAAATGGCTTTTATTTTAACTTGGTGTAGAGGAAATTGACAAAATATGCTTGTTCATGGTGAAAGTGTTTTGCGAAAATCCGTGACATAAGTAATATATAGTGCTCTCACACTATATTTTTTACCATTACGATAATATTGGGTTAAAACGGTACTAGACTGTTGAAATGAACTTGTGCCTTATTTTGCCAAATCAATGTTTTAAACTTGTATTTCAGTTTAACTGCAGCACCTTCTATTTCTGATGCAGTTTTGAAAATGATGGCGATACTGTGTGGCCTTTCCACTTAGCAGTCTAGCAACGTATTTATGACCACGCTTAATCAGTAATGTTTAATAATATAGAGTGAAGCGTCCCCCCTCTATCAGTTGAATTATGTCAATTCCTTATTGCTGTAAAATAAAAAAGTGTTTGCATATAAACGCACCCAGATGGTTTATATTCAGACGAAGTCTCATAAAAGCCCATCAAAATATATATCCTCCCTCGAAAAGCCATTGAGAAGTTGGCGAAACTCCTTCACTTATAAAACTCCGCTAAGCCGACTTTCATTATAATTGCCGTAACATTGTGATTTTTTTACGATAAGTTTTGCACAAAACCTATTTATCAGAAAGTATAAAGCGCCCGAAGGTTCTCCGCTTTCTTTGACTTTCCGGAGTTCATCGTAAATTGAGTAATACCTTCATTTTTAAACTTTCCTTTATCAGCTACGCTTGTGTTTTATTGCTTGGGTTCATGCAAATATTTCGGTACGTGCTTTCCGAGATTCAAGCGGCCATCATCATCTTTTAAGTGCCCTTTGAAGACTGCGGACTCTCGCTTGTGGAGTGCATCTTTACTTGCATCGGTTTTGAATGGACTGAATTGCTATCAACTGTAGTATTTAATATTTTATCCGCAATATTAACCGCACATGTTAAAGTTACTAAGCCTGATTATACAATCATAGGTATACCACTTGAAGCTTGATTGTGTACCCTCTTACTACCAGCATTATTGTTAAAACGATTCGTAACTCTTTCTTTTGTGTTTAAATTTACTAAGATTATATTAGTCATTAATAAAAGTGATAGCTTAGTAGAGAAAAACTTGATACCTCATAATACCGAGTAGTACTTTAATCTAATCAACTCTGTGCATTTCGATGAAACCCATTAAAGTATTAATCGCAGGTCCATTAATTGTCCCGCCACAATTACCGTTACACCAGATATCAGTAGCCGTTTCGAAGTGACATGACGAGTTAATTCTCTAAATCACTCGATCCACGAATCGATTACTCGATATTTATCGGCGCGATTAGCTTGATTGAGATGGAACAGCGGCATTAGGTGACATATGCCCCGATATCGGCCTCGATCCAATCGATTCTGCGTTCACTTGGTGACGTGAATGGTCCCACTAAGTCTGAGTTACAGGTGTCGCTTCGGGAACGTTGGGTTAATTGGATTTGGGTTTTTGGTCCAAGTAATGACTTGCTAATGTAAGCGCTATGCTGATATGCTAATGCTAATTATAATGTAGGTAATTGTATTCAGGGCCGGATTTGGGGGCAGATGAGGTTGATGCCCTGGGGCCCTCGCAATAGGGATAAAAAAGTAAAATTGCGGGACAGCAGCTATTACGTTCTTTTATACTGTGTTTTTCGTATTTTTACTGACAATACTTGTACTTAATTTATTTGACCGTTAAATAATTATATTTGTCGTATTTCGTAGATCATTTATATACTCTAATATAAAAAATTCAACAATTTCATTCAGGTTTTTTATTTCCTACCTACGTAAAAAAGTTTTTTTTTCCGCTTAATCAGTAATAAAAGTTAAATAAAAATGGAATATATAATTTAGTAACATATACTTAAATACTCCTCGTTTGTTTACTCCGGAGTCATAAACAGCTAATGTTCTTGTTTAGGCCACATTAAGTCTAGGCAGGTAGTGTAAGCCAGCGATCTTATCTTTAGCGCCGTCTTAGCTACCTTTGCGCGTGATTTATAATTATCTCCCAGATTAGGATGCAGCCGAAATCTGTGGGATTGTGCATTGTTCATATTGTTATTGTTACGTAAGGTAAGTAGTACAAGTTCTTGATAAAATTAGGTGGATTCTGCCAGAAGGCTTTATTAACTAAAGTGTAACTTACTTAGTATGTTTTTGATTTTTTTATGATTTTCGTCTGTTTGTTGTTGCCCTTGACATTAGAAATGTCATGATATCAGGAACATTATATAAAAGGAGATAAAATTTGGCTATTGGTTAATATCAGATTATTATTGACTCATTTTCTTATTTATAAAATACAGCAGTAGCGAACAAACTCGCCGTCCACCCATGGCTACCAAGTGGATAGCCACTTGGTAATAGTACCGCCCATGGTCGCCTGCAATCAAGCCCACGTAAGATAAGACCCGGAGGTAGACCACAAATGCGTTGTTACCTCTTAGGATGCGGATAAGTGTATTTTTATGTAGTCGTAGTAATTTTGCGGAAGTTATATTTTTGCTATCGCCCCGAGCTTCAACGGTTAGAGCGTGCTATAGCATTTTCAGTTATCGAAGTACCATTCCCGGTGTTAAAAACTAATTGCAAAACGTGATTAGACCAAGTACATTGACAGCTTTCTCGCCATAAACAGTCAACTGCAACCGACTGACGTTTTATGAGTGTGAAGTATCTTCCATCTGAGTAACGATCGAATGAGGCTTCATTAGGACGTCATCCGATCGAATTACGTAAGCACCTCTTGATTGCGAATTCCTCGCGGACTCCGCACATCGGTCGATTACAGTTGATTTGATGATCAAATTGTCGATTGAGTACTTCAGCGTCGTTAATGACCTATTTTTGTACTTTGAAAACGTGTTTAGTCTTGTTTGTGTTGATAATAACCGATCTACGAGGTTTCGAAATGCTTTAAGGATAATTTAGTTCCTACCCACGACGACCCGCGTGAAAGAGAGGTCATGATATCGAGACATCGGATCAACAGATCATCTAAATTTCATGTAAATCTCTGGCTCTAGGTTGTCTTTGTCTGTCCACGGTACCTACGATATAAGGAAATCCTAATGTGAGGTTAAGAATCTAGAAGATATACTCCATAACTCCATAGTGGGTAACCTTCGTCGAACGAGACTGTTTGCCTAATTGATCATTAAATGAAATCTTTAATCTATATATATAAAAGCGAAAAGATACTCACGTTCAAAACGTATTAATCAAGGTTTTGACTAAACTGCTGAAGCTACAATCATGAAATTTGGAATATAGCTTCATTTTATAATGTAGATGCGCACTAAGAACGGATTTTTTGATATTCCACCGTTAAGGGGGTTAAATGGGGGTTGAAAGTTAGTATGAAAGTCTGTCAGTTTTAAAGCAAAATGGATGAAAATTTGTATTTAGCTTTCTGATTTAAAGTAATAAAAATCTAATCTAAGGGTTTTTCCAAAATCAACCCTAAAGGTGGTTAAATAGGGGTTGACAGCTTTTTTTTAATTTTTCCATTTTGGAAGCCAGCGCTATGAAAGTTAGCCATTGCTTTACTGGTTAGATATAATAGAACTTTAGTTCTACCGTTTTTGGAAAATCAACCCTTATGTGGGTAAAATAAGGGTTGTAAGTATGTATGGAATTCCCCCAGTTTTGATGTAAACTGTATGAAAATCGATATTTGGGTTTTCGATTAAAAATAATTAAATACCTATTTCACCATTTTTGGAAAATCAACCCTTAAGTTGGTAAAATAAGGGTTGACAGCTTATTTTAAAATTTGCCAATTTGAAAGCTAGCACTATGAAAGTTAGCCATTGCTCTACTGGTAAGATATAGTGGAACTTTAATTGTACCGTTTTTGGAAAATCAATCCTTATGTGGGTTAAATAAGGGTTGTAAGTTTGTATGAAAGTCCCCCAGTTTTGATGTAAAATGTACGAAAATCGGTATTTAGGTTTTCGATAGAAAATAATTAAACATCTATTTCATAATTTTTGGAAAATCAACCCTTAAGTTGGTAAAATAGGGGTTGACGGCTTATTTTAAAATTTGCCAATTTGAAAGCCAGCACTATGAAAGTTAGCCATTACTTTACTGGTTAGATATAGTGGAACTTTAGTTCTACAGTTTTTGGAAAATCAACCCTTATTTGGGTTAAATAAGGGTTGTAAGTTTGTATGAAAGTCCCCCAGTTTTGATGTAAAATGTACAAAATACGGTATTTGGGTTTTCGATAGAAAATAATTAAACATCTATTTCATATTTTTTGGAAAATCAACCCTCAAGTTGATATAATAAGGGTTGACAGCTTATTTTAAAATTTGCCAATTTGAAAGCCAGCACTACGAAAGTTAGTCATTGCCTTACTGGTTAGATATACTTGAACTTTAATTCTACCGTCTTTGGAAAATCAACCCTAATGTGGGTTAAATAGGTGTTGAAAGTTTGTTGGGAAGTCCGCAGATTTTTCAGCTTTCTGATTGAAAATAATAGAACACCTATTTTACCGTTTTTGGAAAATCAACCCTTAAGTTTATTAATAGGGAATATAAATTTATTTTAAAATCCGTTCATTTGGAATCAGGAATTGTAAAAATAGCATTTAGCTTTCTGGTTCAAAATAATAGAGCTTCTTTAACACCGTTTATGGAAAATCTACCCTTAAGAAGGTAAAATAGGGGTGGAAACTTCGTTTAGAAGTCCGCGGCTTTTTAAGCAGTCCATGAAAATTGTTATTTGGCTTTCTGATTCAAAATACTAGGACACCTATTTCACAGTTTTTGGAAAATCAACCCTTAAGGTTGTTTAATAGGGGATGGAATTTTATTTTAAAATCCGTTTATTTGGAAACAAGGACTGTAAAAATAGGATTTAGCTTTCTGGTACGGAATAATAGATCTTCTTTAACAACGTTTATGGAAAATCTGCCCTTAAGAGGTTAAAATAGGGGTAGAAACTCCGTTTAGGATTTCGCAGATTTTAGAGCAAATTCTATGTAATTTAGTATTCTGCTTTCTGATTGAAAATAATAGAACACCTATTTCACCGTTTTTGAAAAATTAACACTTAAGGACGTTTAATAGAGGATGGAACTTTATTTTAAAAACCATTAATTTGGAAGGAAGGACTGTAAAAAATGATAATTGGCTTTGTGATTGGGAATGATAGAACTTTTTTAACACCATTTATGGAAATCTACCCTTAAGAGGGTATAATAGGGGTAAAAACTTCGTTTAGAAGTCTATGGAAATTGGTATTTTGCTTTCTGGTTGTAAATAATATATCACTTATTTTTCCATTTTTTGAAAATCAACCCGTTAAATAAAGTTCCAACCCCTATTTAAGGTCGTTAAATAGGGGTTGGAACTTTATTTAATAATCCGTTAATTTGGAAGCAACCACTATGAAAAATTATTATTAGACTCAATAAAGCATCTGAGTCACTGTTTTTTTAGATCAACCCTTAAGACGGCTATAAAAGAGTGTATGCATTATGCCTTTCTGTATACACATCTGTTTCAGCATTTTTAGCAACTCAACAATCAACCCCATTAGGGTACTATTAGTAAAGAATGTTTCTTTAAAAACCGTTATTGAAGTTACTTCCTTTGGCGTGTCTGAAAAAAGAACATAGAAGAAAAAATCAGAGAAGTTTAGTGTAGGGCGTAATTCCACAGGCCGACGTAACATATATTTTAACATGGGAATGTATTACGCGTGCTGAAGTGCAGAACAGCGGTTTTTTAAGGTTCCGTACCTAAAGGATAAAAACGGAACCCTATTACTAAGACTTCGCTGTCTGTCCGTCTGTCCATGTGTCACAGGGCTCTATCTCTGGAACTGTAATAGATAGACATTTGAAATTCTTACAGAGGATGCATAACTGTGACCGCTATAACAACAAATAATAAAAATAAAAAAAAGTTGAAAACAAAAAGGGGTCCCCATACAACACAAACTGCTATTCGATATTTTTCCAACTAACTTTTGAACCGTTAAAGGTAGACAGTTCAAATTTTCACAATGTATGTACTTTATTGGCTGCTGCAATATTAAATACCAGAAATTTAAATAAATGAAAATTTTGGTTGTACGGAACGCTCCAGGTGCGGGTTTGACTTGCACTTGGCCAATTATTAGTAACGCGCTAACCCGCGGGCCAAAAGGGGAAGTCGCGGGCAACACACCACCCACATAGGAATGTTTTTGATATTCTACTAAGGAGGTAAAAGAAGTGTTATATGTATGTATACGGGAATCTTTGAGGTTCGAAGTTAAAAAAGTGAAATTTCAGATAACGTCTATTCAGACAAATTCACGACAACGTTGAAGGGGTGCAAATTTAATATATGATAATGCGTAAGTTTATTGAATTTAGCCTACATTTTGGTATACTGATTAGGTACATCGTACTACTTTGGGCACACTGCGTGCCAACATGCCATGTTTGTCCTGCCGTGGGGTATGGTTGTGGTGGGTATGCGTGGATTAGTGATGGTGATGTGGTAGATACATAGATAGACCTTGGATTAAAATTCTGGGCTGGAACAGGGCTACAGTATCCCCTGCCTGTCGTACGAGACTAAAGGGGGACTCCTACCAATTTAGGTACACAGTGACGAAAAAAAAAGCTTTTATTAATTAAATATTAATGCTTCTTTATCGTTAAAATTGTTAGGTACAAATTTACGATTACAGTTATTTGTATGTCATATAATATTGTATTACGCGGGCGAAGCCGCGGGTTCTGCTAGTCTTTTACAATTATGATCATTAAATCTAACTGACTTAACACTTTCGCTTTTAATTTCTTCCGTGAATGATATTGAACTTAATGAAATAGGATCTTGCCAAGTAGTAGTGTCAAGATATGGTTTCGTTATATTAATTCCTGGTTATATTTCAGTATATTTCTGGATCAGTGTTGAACTTGGCACCGTTTAACATTTCTTTTCTTATTTCTTTCCTTTTACTTTTGGTTATTTCTCTTTGGTCATTTTATTCTTTGTTAAATTGTTTGTGGGCAGTATTTTTATAAAGTTAATGTTATCTATACAAATGTAGAAGAATTACGTAAGTGACCAGAGGATTCCGGGTTTGATGCCAGATAACATTTTCTTGTTTACCATTTAAATAAGTTTGTTTACTTTTCAGTTTTTTAACACATTTAGGCCGACATAAGATGAATCTATTTGTTTCTAAATACATATGACCATGGGCAATAGTGACCACTAACGTCTTTGGAACAGCGTCGTGGAGTATGTCCAGACCTTCCCCTGTTCTGAAGTGGGCGTGCCAGCACCAAATGTTCAGCTTTTTGAATTGTTACTTTCATTGGCCACTTTATATCTGTAGCGAGGTTGCTACAAAAACGTATGCAGCAACCAATCACTGCACTATCCCTAGTGATCGAACAATGAAAATATATTATTATCACACACATACAAACTTGATTGCTTTATTGTCACTTGTGTGTGTGCAATTCAATTAAATCCGTTTGCACAACAAATTGCTTATCAGGGAATTGGAGGTATGTCAAAAGTCAAAAATAACTGGAATTCCTTGAAACTAATTGTTCGTTTCACTCCAAAATGCTTTTGTTCCCTGACCGAATGAATGTTGGTTGTTTTAACAATTGATTTTTGTACATTCTTAGAGATTTTTCCAACAGAAAATCCTGTTATTCTAGATCTTTTCATAATAATAACAAAATCATAAAGATTATCAAGTTGAAGTCGCAAACTTTCATAAATTTTATGTAATGATGATATGTGGACATTAATATGTATATTTAGGTAATTATCACAAATAAGGCTGAAGTTTTATCTGATAATTAAGGACTTAGGTGAAACGTCTCTTTTTAGTTCTCACACTTTACACACCCATTCCAGAAATAGCAAAACATTAAAACACAGCTCTTTTTTATAGTGTCTCAAACCTACCACACCCTATACTAAATAACTGTAGGGCCCAACACTGCTGTTACAAGACCAGACAAATAGACTGCTATATGACCGGAATAGGTGAAGTATTGGTACCTCAGAAGTCAAGCAAAGAATGTTACCATCTTCCAAATTATAGAAATACTTACAACGTAAAAATATCGTAAAGCGTACCGTTTATTTCAACTGTGACAACACTTTAATATAGTGGCGACCGATTACCCTGAATTTGTGGATAAACTAAAAAACTTATCAAAGAATACCAAAGAAAAGACAGTTGAGAAACACAAAAGTTGGTTGTTTCTTAAACTGTATTGTTCCCGAGTGGCTTTATCACGGCAAGAGAAATGTTAAGTGCTTTTATTGTTTGATATGCACTTAAATACGCTCTCAGAAACACTGCGCGGGATTTTAATGCTCTTCTTAGTTATAATTATGAAGTTTTTTGTGTTAATGGAGGATTTTAGTTATATAAACAATGAGTTTTTATGTAAGGTTAGTCATAGATGTATTGCTACTCCTGAGAACAGTTAAAAATCCTCATATAAGATCGTTCCCTTTAAACCAGCGGCGCTTAACTACAGTTTTTAGTTAGAAATGTTGAACCAGAGAAGGCCACTACCTTCAAGTTATTTATTTATATGTTTCCTAACCAGGATAAAATCTGGAAGTCATGAAATCCATTGCGTATCAAGCTCGCATGATGGCCGATCTATCGTACATAAATTTTAACTATTTTTTATATCGCCCTTAACTCTTTAACCTTTTGAAGTTTATATAAAACAGGATAAGCGAAAATTCGATATTGATAAATTACTTATTTTAACTCTTTATGTGAATTCAAACTTGACCAATTTTTACACCTGATGTCTACATATTACAATAAGTGTCTGTATACTATGAAGTCTATATAATACAATAAATACTTAAATTCAAATGGTCATAAAATCCCCAACTTGATCTTCGGTTGTCAATTTATTTAAAATGGCAATAACGGGTTTATTATATCTTCCTCATAAAATACTAATAAAACTCACTCCCTGGTTCCGATATCGCTAATAAAATAAGCTCTCGCAAATTACGATCTCAGTCTACGTTGTTTTATTCATCCTGGCGAAAGTTGTTAAGCCCTCATAGCATAATCCAAATACCCCCTAAGCATCCTTGACACCCCCTCAGGGAGTGCATAAACTAAACGGCGCTAAATCGGAACAAGCCTGATTAAGAACCTGCGTGTAAATTTGTGGTATGTAAATGTGAAAAAAATCGTATGGTAGGTAAATGTAAAAAATACATGCAGTCGAACAAAGGACTTTCTCCTTTTCGAAGTAGGTTAAAACGGATCAATCGCACTGTCAATTTCCTCTGCATTGAAGCAGCGGTAGGGTATTTTCGAGCTCTCGACAGTTTCGGGTAGAAACCCGAATCTAGTAATGGATTTTAAAAAGAGCTGTAACAAGCATTTACGAAAATGAAGAAGGATTGAACTGAAGATTTTTATAACACATACATACTGTCCAATACATCAATATTTTTGTTACCAAACAGTCAATCGGAATGAAAACATTTTATATTTACGATGCATTTCTTCCGGATGATTATGGCAAATTTTACAAAATACCAGTTTTATTGAGACTTTTAATGCTTAATTTATCAATGTGAAACATACCGTCAAATAGTTAACTTAATATCACCTGCTTATATAAAAATAATTCTTCTACAATTTTAGATTGATAAATATGGAGACTCCCTTATCAATGCATCTACCTCCACCAGCCGAATCGATTCAACTGATGCAATTTTATTTATTCTCGCAATAAACCCAGATATCGGCCCTATATTTTCGTTCGCGTCGTGATCACACTTTATATCTGAACAAAAATACGCCTCGTGTCGGATTCATGAGTTTTCGTCGAATAATAAATCTTGCATCCGACGAATAAATCACGATGCTATGTTAGTTGCGAATGTTTTTTTTCCAGTTATCATCGGCCGTCCGTCAGAGCGGCTAACGATTGTGTCATCAAGATTGCGATTGTCGTGTCACGTTATCCGTTATTTCGTTTCGATTATAAAAAAATGTTGCCGTTGCAGATCACGTGGTTATGTTTTGTCAGGATTTGAAGGTAGAATCCCTTGTGGATCCACTGTGGAGGCATCACCACCACATTGATTACTGCTTGATAACAGCAATGTAAATAAAGTTTTCGTCGAATTCGACGACTAAGAAGTGGATTCGACGAGAAGATTCAGCAAATCTTGCATCCGACGAATAAATCACGATGCTATGTTGGTTCGGAATGTTTTTTTCCAGTTATCATCGGCCGTTCGTCAAGCGGCTAACGATTGTGTCATCAAGATTGCGATTGTCGTGTCACGTTATCCGTTATTTCGTTTCGATTATAAAATATTGTTGTTGTTTGAAGATAATGTGGCAATTTTATGTCTGGTTTTGAAGATAGAACCCGCTGTTTATTTCGGTGGCACTACCGCCTCATTTATTTCTGTCTGATAAAAGCAGTGTTACTAAAGTTTCCGTTGAACGCGATGACTATGTCGTAGGTTCGCCGAATGCGAATTCAATAAAAGATTCAACTAATCTTGCATTCGACAAAAAATAAATATGCTATGTATGTTCCGTCTGTTTTTTTCAGTTATCTTGCTTTTGCTTTATATTACATATGTCCATTTGCCGTAGTACTTATGTACCATCAGGTGAACTTCATGCTCATTTGCTATGTTTATATACAAAAAACAATAACTTCTGTGTCTTGTTAGGTATTAATGACCAATCAATAGTGCATCATATAAATCAACAATAACCAATGTTTGTGTACTATTCAACAGGGCAATATAATAGTTAATTGCATTCAAAATCGAAATGTATCGTGATTGGCAATGCTATTAGGCTCAGCTTTTGTTTGCCAAATTGATCTCTGTATATTGCCAGGTGATTCGCAGAGAAGATTAAATTTTTAATCGAAACAACATGAAGGACGAATGGTACAGTGAAAGGAAAAAATATGAAAATTTATTGTGATTGCTATTGTCGTAATTGCATATTGTTAGACGGTGTGGATTGGCGTCCATCTGATGATAAGTGGCTACAGCTGGAAATCTGTAATCAACCTCAGACTACCTGAGGTCACCCCAAATGCACTGCTACCCGCAAGATCTAAGTAGAAAGCCTCGTATAAGTTTACCTCTCTTTCAATACCCTACAAACCGAGAAACAACGGCGCTTAACACTGCTGGTATTAGGCAGAAATAGGACTGGTGGCACTTTCGGAGTCGAACCATAAGAGCTCATAATACGAGTACCTTTGCCTAATATTTTTCTAAAATATGACACATTTATAAGTCTACGCCAAAGGTGCGTGACTATTATCAATGACGCTATACAAAATATTAAATCATTAATCTAATCATCAGTTTCTAGAAGGTTAGTGAATTTTATTTTTATTACAGATAAGCTTTCATATTATTAGAAAATTAATTGTAAAGATCCTTTAATGCTGTCTACATAATATTAAAATGTATGCATTTATGCTCTTAGATCCACTGATAGTAGTAGTAGATTTTATTAACATGACTATGTTCATATTATGTCGCATTTCTATTCCCATTTAGACATACATATCTACTTAGGTTCTAACTAACCACTACCAATTCCAAATTGTATGTAGTATTTTGTATATCTTTCGTTTTCTTCGTCTTCGTACAATGTCTGATCAATGGCGTGAAACGATAAGTTATACATAATATTTGATCATGAATAAAAAACGTTATTTTTTATTTCAAGCATGTTTTTGACTAAGATTTTTTTTTTCCGTTTTTATTTGACATTTTCTTTAAGTATAACAACAGAGTAAATGGTATTTAAATTCTGTGTATTAGGTTTAAGTGTATTAATTACTTGTAAAATTTAAAAATAGAACAAGGTATAACATGAATGTTATTGGACCCAAAAAAAGTCAATAGCATTTTGAAAGAAAATGATTTCTTCAGTTAAAAAAATGCAGATACGTTTCTTAGATCATTCACTTTCTAAATTCACAATCATTATGATTAAATAGTTTATCACTTGTAGTTCCTCGCTTCCAGTAAAACCCGTGCCTCGCTCCTCCCGTCTTGAACTAACGAATGCCCTTTGCAGTCCCATTAAATTCAACAAGCCACCCTAATCGTCTGCGACTTGCTACCCCGGAGCTATCAGTTCAATTTCCTTCAAATCTCCCTAAAAAGGGAATGGCCAACAGAATATATAATCGGCATCTCCAATTTGACGTTTCGTGACCACAGAATGTAAATTGTGCGAGACGTTGAATTCTAAAACGCAGTGGATTTGGACTTCATGTGAGTCTTATGTGATATTTTAAAACGGGATTTTAGGATTTAAATTCTAGCGGAGTTTTAGCTACGATTGATATATTAAGATTACTTTCATTTTATTGAGCTTTTAAGATTAAACAAAGTTAAATGAAAAGTTCTTAATTTACTCAATTAAACATTACAATTAGTTTTTTGTTCTGGATACTTCAGATTAACGAATGTAATGTTTGAAATGTTTTGTTTGAATAATAGGTAATATATAGTTTACATTGGTGGATTGTGATTTAGTTTTTTGTTTACATTTAAATACTTTTGATTTAGTTAAGTATTACCGTGTAGTGCTCAAGCACTACACGGTACGTCTCCATATTCCATATAAGTATTGGTGGCATAGTATTCCTCTACGTCAACGTAGAGGAATACTATGCCACCAATACTCAAAAAAGGTATTGCAGTGAAACCTCTCCGATTTTATTCGGACCCTTCTAAATAATTACCTTAAAGGCAACCATTGTCCCACAAAAGCCACACTTTTAATTACAGGACTAAATAAAATATTTTCATATCAAAACAAATCTCCAAAAAAACAGCAAACAAAAGATAAAAGCACAAATTGTTCGCAACTCCGGCAAATTATTCAAAACCACATTGATAAAGCCTTTAAATAAAGACTTGAAGAGAAATTATTTCAGAAATCATTGCTTCGCCTCGTTTGCTTGACAAATCGTCGGTGGAAGCGCCTTTATACCGTCCATTTGTTCGTAGCGGCGAGGATTAAAAACTTGTGAAGTCAGCTTTATAAGCGACGGGGCGCGGTGAGACTTCATCTGTACAATTAAGTGTATTAAAATACACTTCCTGCTTAATTAAGTAGAAAATAAATATTGAGAGTTAATATTCGATTATTGTCCTAAAATGTAATTCGTGTTAAGATTCAATAAGCAATCGGAAGCGATGTCACTTCATCTATATGTTTTTTTTTTATAATATAGGAGTAGCAGACGAGCATGTAGTCCACCTGATGGTAAGTGGCTACTACCTTCCATGGACATCTGTAATCAACCCTAGATGGGGTTAGATATTACTACCTGAGTTCGGCCACAGATGCGCCGCTACCCCTGAGGACTAAGCTGGAACGCCTCGGAAAAGTATGTCTCCCTTACCACACCCTTTAAAACGGAACACAGCAGCGCCTAACACTGCTGTTATTAGGCGGAAATAGGTGTGGCGGTGGTGCCGCCGGAGTCGAACCACAAAGGGTTCTACCACCTTCAAATGTATTTGTAAGTGTATTAAAATACACTTTCTATCCAATGAAGTGGAAAAAACATATAGATAGCTAGCATTCGATTGCAGGTTATAAGGCAATAAGTGTCCAAAATGTTATTCATGTATAATTGATATGAACATAATATTAAAATGCCAGGAGTGGTTGACATACATTTTAAGTATGTTTTGGTTAATTAATAAAATTGTTAATAAGTTGACTAAAATAAATATCCGAAATAATTATTTGATATAGTAGTAACAAGTTTATAAGAGGGCTAATTCATAAAATTTAATAAAGATACTTAATGAAAATAGTAATTACTTTTAGATTAATTAAAGATAGAACATAATTTATCTGTTATAATATAAATTTATATTTTTAAATTGACGTTGATAAAATAATTAACTTTTTTATGTTAAGGACAGATAAATTTCGTGGTTTGTGTCTGGAGACTCTCGCAGCCTCTATTTCTGTTTTATGACAGCAGTGCTAAACGCTGTTGTGTTCTAATTTGAAGGTGTGTCAAGAAAGGTATATTACAACTTCAATGACATTAACGTCTTTATTAGTAGTATATCGATGTACAACTTATTCCTTAGAATTAGTAGCATATTTAGACCTTATTGAATTTTATTTGAAGTTGATTATAGATGTCCATTAGTGACTGCAACCGTTTAATATCAAATAGACTTTAACTATAACGTATATTTGTTAGTTACCTCAATTTCTTTAAGAAATAATATTTATATTTCAGAAATTTATGTGTAACAAAATATTTCGGACCAAAATAGTTATCCCAATGAGCCATGACGCACATAATGTATTACTAAAGCCAAAACGATCAGTGTTCACGAGAAATAATTTTGAAAATCGTTGCCTTGCCTCGTTTGCTTGACAAATCGTCGGCGGAGACCCGCTTATAGGTGCATGATAGGGTTACCAATATATTGGGATGATTGTAGTATTTTTTTACAAGCTGGCGTATTAAACTCCAAAATGTACTATTTCATATATAAACTAAAAGAAAGCTATGAAATATAGAAATAGATTTTTTATAAAATGTATATTTTTGCACTTGTAACATCTTCCAAGAATTATTTGTATAAAATAAAAATTACATATTCACTAAATGTTATATTCAAAATAAAAAAATGTATTTCACACATGAAATGAAATTATGTGACTAACAAAAATACAATATGTATAATTTTTTGAGCAAGATATGAAACATAATCCAGATAAATAGAAAATTTAAAATTTAAATAGAAATAATTTTAATAAAGTCCTATATAAATTTTGTTACTACGTTCGTACACTGATCTGTGAAACCGCTTAACCTAGTTCATAGGAATTTTGTGAAACGTCTTGAATGATAGGATTATGGCTTAGATATATCTATTTTTGAGGTTTTTTTGTGACAGAATATCGTCTCGCGCCTACTAGTAACACATTTTATAACACCGTTGGCAACCCTACCCGGGGATTAAAAAGTTGGAAGTCCACTTTACAAGCGCCGACTTCCGTCGATTAATTGCGAGAAATTTCATCAATTGTCGATTTCTGGTTTTAATTAGTGTCGTCCGTTTTGAATTATTGTGAGTGCTTTGTTCTGAGTTGCTTCTTTTAAATGGAATTGAAGATGCTTTCGGCCGAATGGGGTCAAAGAAGTTTAATTAGACACGTATAGTTCGAAATAGGCTTAATGGGAAATTTAAAGGCAGATGATTTTTTTTATCTTGTTGGATGTTACACGAAGTCTCAGTATTATAATTCCGTTTTTGTGTCAGTGAAGGGCTCGGACGGACATTTTAAGCACAATTTTTTACCGAAAATATTGAGAATTCTTTATTTGAAGTAAAAAAATAAAATCAAGCCAAATGTTTTGTTTTTTTTTACCGATTCCGGCTGATTTATACATGAAGCAGCCATCATATTTCTTACATTCTTAGGTCTTTATTGGTCATAGATGTGTATCGGCGGCAGTATGCACTAACCATCAGGTGGACTGTAATCTCGTTTGAGTAGACTATCATACCAAAAAATATCGAAATTTCGCGAGTTGTAAAAACAGACTGAAAATTACAGAATAACGAAAAAAGAAGAATCAAAAACACAAATCTAAGAAATATGAATATTAAAAAGCCAGTATTAATTACATTCTGTTCTAGTATCGTATACTTCAGATTTAAATTGATACATCGGATTTTGGGAGTCTGAATATTGAAACGGACTATCTGAATATTCACAATTAGCGGGGGAATTGTTATTCCGGCACCTATTAAATCTTACCGAAAAGTTGAATAATTAATACAAACAATGCTGTATGAAAAACGGTAGTTCATCTAAAATTGTAATGATTGAGTCATCGGCGTCGTTGTAGGTACCTACTTTCTATGAAGAATAAGTTATTTTAAAATCTACATAATAATTACTATTAAAGTTAGTTAAATTTGGAAATGATCATAAATATACATTTTTTGTTTGCAGTATTAGAACTAAATGTAAATAGAGTTTTGAGATATACATGAGAGATGTGAATAAAGCGACTGAAAGTTTCTTTTTACTATTAATTTTAACTAATAATATCAAGTTTATAATTTGTTGTTGTCAACACTTAACATCCCACTGCTGGGCACGGGTCTCTTATCCGAGTGAGAAACCACGCTAATTAACTGCGGATTGGTAGATGACTCCTGATGGTAAGTGGCTATTGCCGCCCATGGACATCTGTAATCCATTCCAGATAGGATAGGATTCCTACCTGAGGTCGACTATAGATGCGCCGCTACCCCTGAGGACTAAGCTGGAACCCTTTAAACCAGAATAAACCGACTAATTAATAATTTCTAATACAGACATAATTTAGAAAATCCAGCCTCAGACCTTTTCATAAAGAGGCGACTTTTAAACCACTAGGCTATGACGACAGTAATTAATTGCTTTCCAATAATGATTAAAATACCAACGAAAAACAGTGCAAAGTTACCCAAACTATAGAACTTGGAACTAATGAGGCCTTTTGGAATATTAACAAAAAGTTTACAGAACGGCATGCAACCTGCAATCCGTATCGCATGATCGGGCTCTAATAAATCTGATGGTTATGGTGCGATCAGGCTGGTGCTTTTGTTTGTAATGATAACTAATCTTTAGTTCGATGATCGATGTTGATTGTAGACGAAATATATATTGATATTATGATATTAGATGTAGTAAATAGTTTTTGAGTGTATGTACATCTCATTCTATGCACATTATTGCACATTGTATGTTCTTCAGCCCAAACATCTCGATGGATTTTATCATAATGAGTGTCGTTGGATTCATTTGAGTGGAGACATACATTACTTTCTTGGTCAGTTAATTATATTTAGACAGTCGGGGGTTTTTCTCTATAATAGATACTACTTACTTTCATAATATTCAGTAATGCGGTTAGGGAACAGGTTATACAGTGCTGTTTTATGAATGCAACGGTTTTTTTTCACGGGAATTGACATCTTAATGATAGTTGTAAAAGTGTGTGTGTAGTCTTTGTGTGTCCATGGTATAGCCCGCGCGAAATTGCTAGTCCGCTATGAAGTTGTTGCAAACAGGTGTAGTCATACAATTTGCTATGGCGACGCGATTCATTTCTATATTCAGAGCGGACTTGCAGCTTTCAAAGACTATACTCAAGTTATTGGTACCCAACGACACGGTGAATCCTAGTGTGTAAAAATCTTTGTCAATATGACTGATGTATGACTTTTGAATAGCCATAACAGGCTATTAACAGCTAAGGAGTTAATACTCCTTAGCTGTTTCAGATAGATATAAAAAGATTCTCCATATATTTCGTTTGTATTCCGGTATTCCGTTGCATATTTTTTACAAAGCTACAAAAAAAGTACTACAAAAAAAAAAATTGTAGTCTTAATTGTAATATTAAAAATAAATTAAAACATACATATCATTCTTTAAACACTTTCAAATTGATATACAATTTACACTAAACAAGTACACTCATAAATAAATACAGCACTAAAATTTAACACGAAAGCTTATAATTAGGCATTTACATAAACAGCATCGAAAACATAACATTTACGTACATAAACGAATGGTTTTACGTTTAAACGTATCGCTCTAGTTCGTGTGCACCGTAATAAATTCACCGATGCCTTACAATTTTACATTTCGGGTCAGTATTTATCGTTTAAAAACGTTGAAATTACTGCCGATAGAACGCCTACGGAACTTGTGAAATAGCAAATAAATATATCAATCGGGCACGAGTAAATTATGCGAGCGCTACACGAAATGGTCGGTGGAGTCGCGGCGCTGTGGTACACGGAATGTTTGTTTAATTTTTACGTTTATTATTTAAATGTTATTGCTTAAATTAACACACGACACTATACAGCGGGGGTAATAAATAGAAGTATGTTATTCCGGATTACCTGCAGGAAGATGAGAATCAGAGATAGTTGTAAATATGTCCCCTAAAGGGATTCATTAGGGGGTGTAAGTTTTTAATTTATTAGTAATTTATATAAAGTCTACAGTCAACGTTAAAAGTGTTTAGTAGTGTTTTTTTACATTAAAGGCAAAAGTTAGTAAATAAAATAAATAGGACGGGGAAGTATTTTATATGTAAACTTTGGATATGTCATTAATTAGCGATTTGCTAGGAATGTGTGTTGCTCCTTCTACATGGGGCATTTAAACTTATTCCTAAGGATTAATCCACTTTCTACTTTATACCTCAAGTCACCATCACATTCTGCATGTCATAAAAAACAATTTATTAGCTACGTTTTGCTACGTAACTGCTACGAATTGCTACGGAGCTACGGCTACGAGAACTACGAATAATAGCGTTTAAAGCTACGAAATCGACGAATCGCTTTTAGCTTGTACCTTGGGTAACAAAAAATAAAGCAATTCGAACCGTTGAAATGGGCAACAGTCGGGCTGACACCGTGGAGATATTGAGAACGTTAATTGCAATCAGCGATCATGCGATGTGGCGAGCGATTCGAGTTGGAATGGAAAAAATGCAGTTAATACTGAAAACTGAAAAGTTTATTAGGCTGGCACGTGCCGCGCCAAAAATCGCTTTTGTTATGAAACTTGTGTCGTGCTTTTAACCTGAATTTTTGAAGGTCTCCGACTCGTGTGTTCGCTGTAAGGGTTTGGTTAAGGGTAGGGTTGTCTCGGAATTAAGTGACGTGTAACTGATGTGATATTTTATTACACTTAGAAATTTCTGATTAGGTATATGGAATAAACTGACATTATAATATGAATTATTTCTTTCGTTTTTGGCTAACTGCAGCAAATAATAAGTAACATAAGTAAGAAGTAACGTTACAAGTACATTGAACGAAATAAGTATGATACTGATCATGAAGAGACTCGTAATTTGGTCCAGTAATTATTTAATTTTATTCATTATGTTTCAGTGATTTAATAGGCCTTTAAAATACATATATTCAATTTTATTTATTTTATTTCCATACATTCAATCCCATGTAAATACTTTCGTTCGCATAGCACATTTATATTTAACAAAAAAATAGTAGGTACAGACATCATAAAATTTGTGTACTATCTACAAAGACTTTGAAACGCCTTTATGCACTTTTTACAATCAGTTTAATACAAAACTTTTTGATTAATCAGCGCAGACATAATGACAGTAATTGTGATTCACGGAGATTCGGGTTCTTGCGTAAAAAGGATAAAACGGTTAGAATTAAACGATCCCATTTGAGCCGAATTTTTGAAGGTCTTCTATTCTTGTATGTTCATGAATGATGTAAGGGTTGGAAGCCAGGGGTGTCGCAAGGACAAACGAGTTTCACATGCAGATTTGGATTATCTTTAAGAATATTTACAATATAAATTTTATTTTATCACAACCCTGTTAGTATGGGAGTCGTCCTAAATAAAAAATAGGTTAGAAATAAGTTACGTATTTAGTTAATTCAACGAGAAATAAAATCAAAAATGTTTAAATCTTTGTAAGAAGTAGCAAGCAAGCATGGTCCATAAACATCTGTAATTAAGACTATGAATAATTGGAATGATTCGTATTATGTATGATTAGTATTTCGTTTAACATCCTTCCACTAGCTTAACACTGCTATTATCAGCTAGAAATTACGGTACTACCTTCGAATCACAAAAACTTTGGCCGCAAAATATAATTTTGAAAAATATAAACTTACAAAAACTACTCAAAAACATTTCGAGCAGCCCTGAACCCCAATGAGTTTTCCCAGCTTCATTAAGTTACATAAGGCCCTGAAAGACAATGAACGCAAATAGCGCCGTGTGATGTAGATTTCTTGTACGAATTTAACTTGAGTCGGGGCATCAGGGAGCGCGGTCTAATGCTGTAATTCGCACCCTTTCGTAAGGGACTTGCTTTGAATTCGTCGGTTGTACTTGTGATATGAATATGTGCTTGAAAACATATGTATGCATTAAGCAGCATTATTATGATGTAGGTTATATGATAATTTCAATGAATTATCAAAACGTAACAGTCAGTTTTGTAAATAAGGGATATGTACTAATATGTACTCGTACCTAATTATTAGGTAGTAGAACTCTTTGCGGTTCGATTACAGAGGGACAACAGCCATACCTATTTCTGACTAATATTTATTAAACATATCCATGCACTTAACTTCAGGTGTTCTGCATGTTTGTTTGTTACTTCTAAATATAAAAAAAAAACACACACATTTTGTGTTTCTCTGTTATTTATTTATAATGCACGTATATTTAAAAATCAAGGACGCGTGTCGAGGGTTTGAACCCTAGACCTTATAAATCAGCATGCCACGCTCAATGCCTTGTAAACATTTGCCAATCAATTAGATTATGTACTGAAAACAAACAGTCCTAAATGAGTCAATAACGGTGCATAATGGCGGAAGTTCATAATGTAAGTAACATAATGATACGACACGTATACAATTCCTGAAGACAATATGTCTATGGCTGATTTTTGGTAGGACTGTCAAACAAACTTGGATTAATTTTATAAACCTAAGTACAATGATTACTTACCACAGGGATGCCACTGGCTGTAGTAAAATTGTAATGTATGTAACTTCTAAAAGTAGGAAATCGATTATAATAACGAATGAAATTAAACTAAATGACTAACTAATTATTTTTTATCGCTACAGGTTCTCCTTACAATATTAGATACAATTATGTTTTCCTACACTTCTATCAGATCAAAACGTGCTTCTGGAATATATTATACGCTTCTCCTGAAACCAACGCAAAGTCGCGAGCACAACCACTACCGTATGTCAAATATCGAGTTACATAATAACCGCTCAGCTAACCAATTATGGTAACAAGAGGCCTGGAGTGGCTTTATGGCTAAGTAATTGCGTATTAGCATGTTCAAACACTTATCGTGAGTTATGGCGTCAAAGTACCGAACGTTTTAATTAGGCTCGAACGAGGTGACACGGCGTAAACAGTTTGTCGATGGGGTAGGTGAGTTTGGTTATAAGCAGTGTTGCTATTCATTTTTCCATATTTAGTATTAGCTTCTCTGAATGGTTCTGTTTTTGATGTGAAACATCTATAGCCGCACGTAAAACCGATTTCTGGCGTGGCGACGCATGCACGCTATACGATGGTATATATATACAGTCTATATGCAGTAGTGTGTACGGAGTGGCGACGCATCGCCATGCGCAATCGAATTCAATAAATAGTCATCGTTATCTGGAAAAAAATCGTAATATTTTATTTTATCATTATGACATATTTAGTTCCTATCACAATATGTTCTTTTCTGCATATTACTTTTACAAAATAATGTCGATGTTTCACATCTGCCAGGCGTCCCGTGACGGCTACATTTTTTTTGTTTATGTACCGTACATGCCACTCTGTTTCCGTATGTGCTTATATCTGGAAGTACCGGTCATATTCACATATTTCTTTTATAAATATCGCCCCCGCGTTTAAAATATAATATACTATACCTACTTCCTCTATTAAATAATCTCCTCGAGAAAAAAAAAATTAAGCCATTCTCATTGAACTCCCATATATATAACATCACATATTACAGGGAGGTTAAGCTAGATCATCTAAATTGTACCTATCGGAGAGATTTATATATTGTAAAATCCTACTAGTACGTCTAGTAAGCGCGTTCAAATAAACTAACAAACTATTTAGATTTATAATATTAGTATACGTAAGACACGTAAGTAATACTTCTATTCTCGTTTCCGTAAGAACTTCCGGATAAAAGTGTACAAAACTTCTTCTCTTTCTCTCTCTCTCTCACTTGCTTCTTTTTCTATTATAATATAGGAGTAGCAGACGAGCATGCAGTCCACCTGATGGTAAGTGGCTACTGCCGCCCATGGGCATCTGTAATCAACTCCATATAGGATTACATATTCCTACTTGAGATCGGCCACAGATGCGCCGCTACCCTTGAGGACTAAGCTGGAATGGCTCGGAAAAATATGTCTCCCTTACCCTACCCTTTAAAACGGAACACAGCAGCGCCTAACACTGCTGTTATTAGGCAGAAATAGGTGTGGCGGTGGTGCCGCTGGAGTCGACCACAAAGGGTCCACAAAAGGACCACAAAGTCTACCACCTTCAATAGCATACATATAATGTTACGTGGTTAAAAAATTTAAGTCAATTCAACTACTTTTCAAAATTTGCAGACACAAACATTTAAAATCTGAATTTTAAATAAGCATACTTAGTATATACGCGAATGTCGATCATTGCTTCCATCGGCCCAAATCGATTCGCAATCAGCCGGGCCGCGAATAAATCTGTACACGAGAAAAACGCTCATAAATTATTTCGAACCGATGTAAAAATATGGTCATTAGTCCCATAAGCAAAGTCGTTTGTCATAGCAGTCGCACTTCGTTCAGCCTCGTAATTACATACTTTGTAATTATAAGCAAGAAGCATACTTTGAAGTCTCTATTTAAACATTATGGTTATTACCTCACTGGAATTACACAAAGACAAAATAATATTCTGTATAATTAACAAACAAAAAGTATTTTGATAAACGTTTGATATTTCGGGTAGAAAAGGATTTTAGGAAAAATTTAAATCTACATAATTTTAGCCATTTCAGTATTGACCTCATTTATATTGAATAGTTATTCAAATATTATAAATAATTGTATACTTTGTAAAATTTGGCATGCAGTAAGTATCTGACTGTAAGTTGTCATTCTCGTGATTGTTCAACTCTAATGGAATCTAAATATGACTGATTTATTATTTAAGGTTGACCACAGATACTACTGCTGAGGATTAGATGAAACGCACTGTTTAAAGGAGAACCTCCATAGTTCTGGTTTGTAAGCTGTATGAAGAGAACTTCATAATACATAATACGAGTACATTCATAATACAAACCAGAATGCAGCAGCGTTGCAGCGTTGCAATGTAGTGATGGTACCACCGCAGCCGATCTACAATCACTTCTGCTTCGAAATTTCACCTCGACTTTAAAATTGCCCTCTCAGTCTTAACAAAATATCCTCAAGAAATACCTGCGTACCAGGTTGTATTTCTAAAGAACTGGCCATTAGTCTAATATGGTCATTAGTCGCAGTCATTTGTCATAGCAATCGCATTCCGCTCAGTCGCGGGAACGTAATTACTTGACAGAGCTAATTTATAATTAGAAGTGAGAAGCGTGCTTTGACATCTCTATTAAAAATGCGAAAAGATTAATTGTGCAATTACTCGGGTACCACGAATAGTTGGAAAATGGATGCATATTTGATAATATGAGCACGAAATTACTCGCTTTGATAAATATATCGTGTTGTTGTTGGAAATGGGTTTTTTAAACTAGAGGATGTGGGAAGCATATCTAATTTGAAAAGTGCTAGAGTCAATATGGTTCCAACGGAGAGGTAACGCTGCTACTTTCTCGGTTATGCGTATATTCTGCTAATTTTTAGCGTGAAGCAGTTTTACGTTTCAGTAGAAAGGTGTAGATGTCGGCTGACTTATATGTGGGACGACCATATTAGTCCATACGATGGCAATGCACCTGTGATGGGCTTTAGTTAGAACTGGAATAGCTCCATATGAGACAATATGGGACTAGACATCCATGTGTAGCTCCATATGAGACAGGTTCTCATGGCAATAAAATCCATTGCCACGTCAACGAGTGCCAGTAACAACTTACAATCAGGTGGATTGCAAGCTATTCAAGTTTTATAAAAATATCTCTGCGCTGCTCCCACATGTACTGGTGGAATAACGTCTTTTACTTTATCAAACCCATATTAGCTGGCAACGGACGCTTTACCACGCATATAAAATATACTTGTAGCAATATTCCAAAAATGAACTTGCAATAGTTACAAATAGTGCATATTATGTTTTATGTATAAAGCATACCGTTATGACCAGACCACACTGTTTATACATCTATAATTAACACAATTCTCTTAAGAAGTAACTTTGAGTATAAACGAGTATAAAATCACAGTACTTTATGAAGACAGATAAAAGGCTTCGCTTGAATCGTAGCAATATATAAAATGGATATTCGCTCCCTTCAAAACCAAGATGCATGAGATCGGCTATCGATCGCAAACTGCAATTTGTTACAGAGATTGTAGAAACGACCAACCAAGTTCGTATATCTGATGAACGTTTGTGGGGAGTAATGGAATGTTTGGGAAAGTGAGGAAAGTGGATGGGAGTGATATTGAAGGGAACGGGAAAGACGCGGATGGAAATGAAACTGATAAAGCCTTTGTTGAATAATTTGAGTGTCGGCGCTTTTGTTTGGATGAAACTTTAAATTTAACAAATCCAATAATATTTATATTGCGTGAATACGAATATGAAATTTTGAAGAGAATGTATAATATGGATAATGAGTGTAGGAATGAATTAAATTGAGAGTTCGAAAGTGTGTGGGACTTAATAATAGCATGCGTGAATGTGTAAATTAATTATAATAAATGAATAACCGAATTATTTGTTTAAGGAAGTAGGTTGAGTATTACGTCGCCATAATAATAATTACGAATTTTGTTACTTAACATGAGAGGGATATTATTATAATAAGTTTTGTATAATCTTGCAGAAAACACACGTTAGTTATATAACAACTAGCTTTTACCCGCGGCTTCGCATGCGGTTTTTATATATCGCTCGGGAATGGTACTTTTTTCGGGATAACAGGTACCCTAAGTTCTTTTATGAACACTTGGCAACATGTATACATAATTTCATGACTATCGGTTATATAGTTGGGATAGTGTGGCAGACTAACAAGCAAACTCACGTTCGTATTTATAACTAGCTGTGCCCCGCGGTTTCACCTGCGTCAAAAAGAAACAGGGGCACATCTAGTTCTAAAATATAAGTAGTTGGCAGGTAGCTGATGTAATAAGGAGTAACTTAGCTCCTTATTACATCAGCTACCTGCCAATAAACGTCCCGTCAAAATCGGTCTAGCCATTTCAGAGATTAGCCAGGAAAAAACAGACGGACAAACAGACAGAAATTGTAAAACATATTATTGTGTATGTACAATATGTATATTCATGTGCATGTGGTAAAAAGCAGTTATTTCAATATTAACATTAGACACTTCAATTTTATTTATATGTATAGATTATAGTATTAGTTAGTATGAGGATAAAATTACAACAAATTCTTAAACGGACTTATCTAAACACTTATATAATTAAGGGTTAATACGTCAAAAAATTGCTGCAAATCCAAAATTGGAGACGAATATTTCGAGAAAAGCTATATAAAAAATTTAAACGAAGTAAATTGTCAAAGGGATCTAAGAACGGTTGGACGAAACGGAATTCGACAGCATAGAGCCTTGTCTTGTTATGTAGCAGAATGTTGATATATCAGACTTTGTAGCAATTACTAGATGTCTCGAAGTAATCGAAATTGCTCTTGCTGAAATATTTTTTATGTCTCCAAGTAAAAAAGTGAACAGTACCCTTAGTATGAGTTTTTACGTTTAGTTACTCGTGTTATAGTTAAAGGCTAACTTAATATCTATTTTTTGTATTTTTGAATAATAATATTCTTTTTATAGCTATTAATAATGGAGGAGTATAGATTAGTTGCTTACCACAGAAATTGTTCTGTTGATTCTTAAACTAATAAAATTCAAACAAACATTCTGACAAACAACCAAAACATTTACAGCACCTTCTTCTTTTCGAAGTCTAGTTAATAAGAAATATATTAAAATGACGCTAAATCTATAAATAGATTATAATTATATTAAACAGCCCGTATTCCCCCTATCTGCCATATACGCTCTATATCAAGATAGATAAGACATTGCAAGGTGCCACCTGTCGGAAATCAAACAGCAATCTGGGTAACTCCATTTTATGTGGGGAAAGAAAGAATTTCGTCTTGGGTATATAATTTATATCGCTTTTTTATTCGATTGTGGAGGGTAATGTTTTCGAGCGTATATTTATGTACCTAAAATGTCTTATTGTTTGATACATTTTACACCTTAAAAGGCTTTACCGAACCTTTCGTATGACTTTTTACGTTTTTACAAAAATGACTATTTTTGTATTTTTTACGTATTTCTCATACATTTCCAATTAGTTCTGAAACAGCGCCCCTAGCGGACTGTATCAGAACTGATTGGAAATGTATGGGCAAATAAAAACGTAAAAACTCATACTAAAGATTTTAACACATTACGTACCGTTGGATACGTCTAAATCATTGAGGCATATAGGAATATTTTGAAGCAGTCTGATTTCATTTCTATAATAATTATGCTTATTTTTTACAACAATAAGTTTTCTACTTTGAACAGAATTAAATATAAGCGCAGTGTTAAGCATAAACTAAGCTTAAATATATTCAAGTTAGTTTTGACAACGGTTAACCATTAACCCACATACAATTTATTCGTAGCAAACCTTTTAACAACTTGGTGGCACATTAAAATGCATGCCGCGCTAACAGTTTCGGGAGTGCAATCAAATCACACTAATTGATTGGTGGCCGCAAAAAGTTCTATTGCATAAAGAATGGCGTTAAATAAATCAATAGTTTACTGGTTGGAGTACAGACTTGTAGGTACGTGCAAGATTGTCCCTGTAGTTCCGGGACTAGAATAGGGCTACGGTATCCCCTGCCGGTCGTAAAAGGCGACTAAAAGGGGGCTTCCGGGGTTGCGGGCGGCAAGTGTGGGAGCTCGAACCGTCCAGTATGCTACCCCGGGAAGGACGGCGGTATGTGTGGTCGCATACCGTAGTAATCACCAGATGTTGTGGGAGGAGCAAACGCTCCCCTAGGGCAGAGCCCGATCCGGGCATCGCGCTTGGAGGACACCGGTTGTGTTCCGTTGGAGATCCCGGAGTTCTCCAACAAGCGCTGAGGAAGCCACCGGGGGGTTTTAGTGCGGTAAAAATCCCACATAACCCGGCGTCGCTCCCACGTCGTCGGGTACCTTTTGAAGGTTTCCCCCTAGAAAAAAAAAGGTATGTGCAAGATTGGTGTTGAAAGAAATGCAAGTTTAAGTCTTTTGAGTCTCTTACGTCGTCGTCAACTCATTGTCTCACTGCCGGGCACGTGTCCCAGAGAGAGAATAGCTTAGGTTTATAGTACCCTCTTTTGTTTACGAGGGGGAAACCTTCAAAAGGTACCTGATGCCGTGGAAGCGACGCAGGGTTATGTGGGAATCTTAGCGCACTAAAGCGCTCCCCGGTGGCCGCCCTCAGCGCTGCGTAGAGGGCTCCGGGATCTCCAAAGGAACGCAACCGAAGTCCTCTTAGCGCGGTGCCCCGTCGTGCTCCGTCCAGGTGAGCTTGACGCTCGCCGCACCGTCTGGTGCATACGACGGTATGCGACCACACATACCGCCGTCCTTCCCGGGCAGGGCGGTTCGAGCTCCCACTTTTGCCGCCCGCAACCCCGGAAACACCCTTTTACTCGCCTCTTACGACAGGCAGGGGATACCGTAGCCCTATTCTGGTCCCGAAACTACAGGGACTATGTTATAGTACCCTTAGTGCGTATTTATAGATTTCACATACCATAAACTTAAAGAAATATTGGTTAAACATTTTATAAGTTACTGTCCACGAGCTGCTTCATACAACTGAATATTATATGAAGCTTTCTTCACGAACAACGGTGATCTACCAGTGCTCCCAATAAAAAAGAGATTGGAGACTTCCTTAAGGTCAGCCACAGAATTGTAACGACTTAGGAGGGCTAAGTTCCTACTTAGCCCTCCTAAGTCGTTACAATGCGTCGCATCTTAAATTATATCTGGAGGCACGGCAGTGCCTCCGCCAAGTCGAGCCAAAAAAAGCGGCACGGCCGTAGCATTCTTTTCTCGAAGCAATTCGGCCCATTTTTGACCCCCTGTAACTTCGTACTTTCTACCCGAAACATAACAGTGCTTAAAATGCACGATAACTATCATAAAATATAAATAGGCGTGGCGTTGCTATAAACGAACCACGGAGGGTTCTACCAAATTCAGGCTATTGATAAAATTAGAATCTTCGGATAAGAGAGGGGTAGCGAGACCCCTTGGACCTTGGCCTCTGGGACAAATTGCGGCAATTAACCCCCGCCCTCGTATAGGGTTGGGCTAATGATAATAATGTTTTTATTTTAATTGCAATATTATGATGATAGGTGGTAACAAACGATGCTCGTAGTGGAGTGGACATCACTGATCTGACAGGGGGTACCGGGTTCGATCCTCGGCTAGGTAAGCTGATTATGAATTTTGATTTCATCTGTATAGGGTATGTGGTACTCCCGAAACCGACAATACTGCCATGTTTAAAATGCTATCTCTACCGTTAAACAATGGGTATAAACAATCATCCATTTCACAGGGATGTAAAACGTATGAAATTAAGGTGTAAAACGTTAACTTCCTAAAATGATTTCATCGACAACCCTGAACATATTGTAGATAACTCGGACTCACTAATCTTGAGTTCTTACGTCATCAATTTAATTTTTATAATTGCATTTTCCTAAAAAAATACTTAGGATTTCAAAATGTTACGTCATCGTTAAGATATTAATTGGATTGCCTATCCAAAAATCGAACCTGGAACCTACTAAACACCAGTATATACCAAGCCAGTCCATTCAATTAGCCTCATTATCCCTTTAAAACTAATAAATTTAAGATAGTCCACACAAAATTGAATTATTAAACTGTTAGCATGCATTCGTAGGCGACGTCGCGGGCGTGAGCTAGGTACCAATAACATTAATATTTGGAGCGGTTCCCGTGCTAATAGGGGCTGGATCCCCGTAACGAAGTTTCACTTAACACGACTGTTGCCAACGACGCAGTTTTCGCAACGTCACGCCGTTTTCGACCTTAATGGTTTAAATTGTCAAATTGTGCATTTTTTTAAATGTGTTATATTTTACACGAAAATACATTTTAAAATTTCAGTAGTAATATAGAAATAGGTGTGGTGATGGTCTCTTATTTGAGGTAATATGACTTTTTCAAAATCAAGAAGCATACGAGCACGTTGTATTTTCTGAATTTTGTAATATATTAGCTACTACGCTTCTGCTACGAAGTACTATGTAGGAATACCACGTGATACATCGCTCTTACTGTTTTTTAAACCAAACGTACTTGAAAGGGAAGTGCTGGAGCCCGTTTTTACTGACTTCGAAAAAGGAGGATTTTCTATGTTTGGCTATGTCTTCTTTAACGTAGAAAGTTACACGTCTACTCGGAGTCGAAGTAAATAAGATTGTACATTTCGACTGATAACACCCGACACATTAATTCGCATTAGGAATCTATTTAGTTCGTCATCTACGTCATATCGTTTCTAAATCCGAACACTTATCCAATCAAATATAACAATACAAATATAGTTACCGACGACGCCCACACCTATCTTTTATTCAACGCTATTTATATCCGATCTATGGGTCGCAATAACTGACCAGCTAGGCTCATCAATGGCTAAACCTACGATCCGATACGAAGCATCCAATTTCCGGCGTGATTCAGGTCGACCGGACAAGCCTGATACGTTTTACATACGATAAGTGACCGGAGAAAGATTGCACTTATATTTATGTATTTTGCTGGTACAGTTTGGTGGTTTAGCTGTGTCATCCGCCATTGCTTTAGACATTATAGATGTAACCGGTTCATGTAGTAAGGGGAAACTGTCGCTGATGGTCTATAATCAATCTCAGATAGGATTAGAGTATTTGCAGAAATGGGCTGCAGATGCTATTCCCATGGACTAAGATGAAATGAATTGAAATATATTTATTTTGTATAGGTTTGCAGAGATACTGACAAATTGTCATGTTACAATATTTTTTCTCATATTACTACCGATCGGAACGGATCGGTCGGCTACCTCAAATATAAATTAGTCAGCATCCCCACTCTTCCACCAAAATGGAATTGGCGGTAGCTCTTTGGATGAACCATGCTGGTTTTACTACTCATTTTATATTTCAGATCAGGAATTGCACCAACTATTTTAGGACTGAACTCGCCACTTAACTCCAGGCCTGCGGTTATTCCCTCTAAGTTTGGATTATGGATCCCAAAAATATTAAACTCAACCGGACCAACATGATAATCCGGCAGTAAACCTCCAGGGTCGCATGTTTTATACCAGACGATAAAGGAAATGAGGTTCTTGTGATAATTTTAATGGCTTTCAGTTACTCCACTTTGGAATTGTATGAAGTCGTCTTACTGACGTGTATGAGGTGATTTATTTGAAAATGTGTATTAACGTTACCTATACTTGTACTTTATACGGAAAATTGAGTGATTTTTTATAATATAGGAGTAGCAGACGAGCATGCAGTTCACCTGATGGTAAGTGGCTACTGCAGTCCATGGATATCTGTAATCAACCCCAGATAGTGTTACATATTCCTACCTGTGGTCGGCCACAATACGCCGCTACCCCTGAGGACTAAGCTGGAACGCCTCGGAAAAGTCTGTCTCCCTTACCACACCCTTGAAACCGAAACACAGCAGCGTCTAACACTGCTGTTGTAAGGCAGAAATAGGTGTGGCGGTGGTGCCGCCGGAGTCGAACCACAAAGGGTTCTACCACCTTCAAATAGTATCAGTAATGTAACATTAAATGTCTAAATTGACAAAGTGGCGCGTTATATTATGTCTCTCTTTTTTGCGAACATGTGAGGCAGACAAAAAGTCTTGAGCACTTACTTATTGTTACGTTTACTCAGTCTCCTGAAGCAAACGGATTGATTGATGGATTGAACGATGGACTGTGGCTAAAGTGGCTGCCATTTTCGTTTTCAACTTCAATTTCGTAATAAAAAATAAAAATCTTTAGACGGAATTATTTGTGGACATTAAATTAAACTCAACTGTTACTCGTAGCTTTCGATAGTTGTCAATAGAAATTTTAAACAAACAGCTAATGACCTTAGCAAACCGTTGTTAGACGGCGATCTCATTAAAGGCAGTTGCGCTGCACTTTCTAATTAGATTTGGCCTTCTATCTGAACGTTTTAACGCCTTTTAAGACAACTGGACTTTATAAGATGAAAATAAATAAAATTGCTTTCGGCCCAGAATACTCAATTTTATTAGTACTCAATTGACAATTTATTATTTGTAGTATCTTTAGTTTCTTGTATCGAATTAGTGGTACAAATGTCAGTTCAGTAATCAAGATCCAGCTTGTAATCCAAACGCATGTTATATGAGTTGGTTGCAACAATTTCAATTTATTTTTTACTTTTAGGCATAAATAGGCATCAATGGATTTAGACTTCTTAATATTGATTGAAGTGGCTAAGATTAGGAGAAGCTTATGCCCAGCAATGGATTTTCAAAGGCTCATAGATAGATTCCTATCTTTTTAGAAATAGGCGCATGTAGGATTCTCCAACTCCATCAAAACCTATCTTTGATTCCAAAACTTATTTGTTTTCACTCCATAAGGTTTTATGTTATGGAAGAAATTATTATATTTAAGATGTTAGAGGAAAAACATGATTCCAATATGTTTCTGCCAATTTCCATGTGTTCGCATTGGCGTGGTATCAGATAATCTCTCTACTGGCGCCCCATACGTTAACAATGGTTTAACGTATATTTATCTGTTTGAGGTAAATACTACATTTTATGTCCATGTTTACTAGGATATATATAATTGATAGAATATGTAGGTCACCTCTTTACATATTAATAATATAGGTACATTTTTGTCTACATGACATGTGGTTATAGCTAGAATCAATTACTCTTGACTCAATTAAAGCCTTTGTGAGGTGCCTTTCTTCTACCTATACATTAAAAATCAGCAACGCTCAACAACAAATAAATAGACGTATCAGTAATGCATCTGAAATCCAATCGAAAGGGTTCTATCCCAGAAGAAATTCGCTTTTATAGATAAAACAAACAAAGGCACGGGCAGTGTGTACGATATATTTTCGATGCCAAATCCGATGCCAGATTCATTTCTGTGCAATCCGTCCATCCGTCAGAAAGTTTGGATGAATCTGAAAGAGCGGTGCTTCGTAATCAGGTGCTACTTGGAACGTATACACTGCCAAAGCATTTTGGCTTGTTTCCTCAACGGCAATGGATTTTGCACCTCTGATGTATATGCTCGAGAGAAAAACAATGTATTTGGTATTGCTTAAGATGACCCTTCAATGTAATAAGATGAATCAATGTAGATGCTTTGTTTCGAATGTAGAAAATAGTTCTGTAGTTGAAAGTCATATTTGAGAAAGTGCTTTAAAAAGTTTTTAAAAATGCGTGAAGTCTACTTATTTGATTTTATCTGTCGATAGCAGGGATATGGTGATTTTTCTTTAAAGGTTCTCAAAAGCAACGCAACTATGATAGGTCTCATATCTTGTCATCCACCATTTAACATCAGCGAACGAAGCACAATGAAAATATAAATTATGTTCATTTAGTACTTCATCACTTTCCAGAAAGTGGAATGATTTGCTTTGAAAGATTTATTTGCGTGTTACTCATTACAATTACCTTGATTTACCAAAAATGAAAAATAAAACACCGTAATACCAAAACTTTTTAATCTGCTATTTTTATTTCAGTATTCCTAAAGCTTCGTATTTCTTTTATTCATTTGTTGTGCTTGCAACGGTGTCATTATTGAATCAATTGTTTTGTTGTGGAAATCATTTAACTTCACAGTAATAAGTTTTTTTTGTTCCAAGCCCATTATCTACTTCGGGCATTGTTAGTCATTCGCTTTCGTGAATAGGCATTTCATTTTTGCAAAACTTCTGTATGAAATGGGCAGAAACTATTAAAACTTTATTTGGGTCACAGCTCAAAAAAATAATAACAAAATTTAGCGCGGGAAGAACAACATCCGGTTGCTGAGTCGTGTTTTGTTTTGTGCATTTAAAGTTTCATGCCTGCGTTTCGTTTATAAAGCAATTAATTAAACCCGTACGGAATAGCAAGCGCTAATGAGCTTGCTTAGTCAAACGTCGCGAACTAGTGTTCAAGTATTTTCAAACAAACGTACATCGTTTGTACGGATGCGCCTTAAGCGACGTCGGAAAGAGAAATTTGTTTTAATTTGTAACTCAGGGTCGGTTTTTATGACCTTCACCCTATGTTTTAACGAGCACCTTAGCGCGGTTTCGGCTGCGTTTAACTTATACACGATTTTTATTTAGACAATTTTAGACAATTTTGGTGTGAGCTACCAAAAAAATATTTCACTGATGGTGCGCACCCGCCCGTAACACCCGTTGATAATAATCAATCTATTAATTTTTTGCCTGCCAAAATACAATATCTAGTTTAGTATGAAGAAATTGTCAAATGTCGATTTTGCGTGGGCAAAACATAGATTGATTACTAACTAACGGGCGTAAGTCTATAATTAATTCATTGGAAATTACATATCTCATTCCAAAAACAAGCGCTTGTAGTCAGTAGGTAAGAGAATAGTTTATGTGGAAATAAATACTAGTTATTTATAATTACAAAAATATTTTAATTTCCAATTCATAATAAAAAACAATTCTTATAGGATTAGTGGACATGTGAACAAAGTGAAACAGTAGGGAGCACAAGGTTCGGGCCGAGTTATGAGTGGCCGGAAGGTCGTGTTGCCGATCTTGGCACGAGCAATCGTGTAATATGTTTCCGAAGATGTACGTATATTGAAAACAGAAATAAAGACAGCATTCTCCTTGTATGTTTACGAACTGAGCGTCATAAGTATGTCTTTTTAGTTGACTTCCTTGACTATTCTATTAGAATATCTATCGCATAAAATTCATGTCAATCCACTCAATATAGTCTATGATAAATCATATAATTAAATTAATCGTAATTGAACAAATACATTTTTAGATATTAGCAATGGTCTGCTTATATTTTTGTTTTCTTATGTAGTTGACTATTCAGAAGTAATGCTGCCATAGGGTGTGGAGTCTACGGTCCAGCGACTTGCCCCTTTATTTTATTTCTAGGTTATTTATATTTATATTATAATATAAAAATATCTGAATGATTTAAAATTGATTCCTATATAAATAATTCTTTCCGAATTGAAAATTTTTTGGTATGCATTAACTTGATTCTACTAGTTAGATTTTTGCTAATATTATGATTATGATTGTTCCAGACCCAAAAGCGGTTCGATGCTGCTGTACAGTCGCAAGAAAGTCCGCTACCGGCGAGACGGCTACTGCTGGAAGAAACGCAAAGACGGAAAGACTACACGAGAAGATCATATGAAGCTCAAAGTGCAGGGAACGGAGGTAAGTGCCTTTGGACACTCCAATACTGTTTGCGGTTTTTTATTTAATTGTAAGAAATAAGGTTCGTGTATGTAAATCACTCAAGAATTAATTTAAAACAAAGCAAAATAATTAGAAATTAAACACTTGCAACGAGCCTTGTGGTGGAAAAAGTTGACAAGCTACAAGTACTATGCTAACATGTTATGTAGATGAAGTTTGGTTTTACAAAACTCCATTAAACTGAAATCTAAAAATGTTCTCCGAAATACAAATGAGAACTCCGACAAAATTTCGTGCGCACAATACGGAAAGAAATTTGAGGATCGTTGCTAATGCTTCCTGAAGCTCAAACGTTTCCTCAGATCTCCCAGAGGTGCATAAATAATTTTACATGCACTCGAAAAGATGTTGCTGGGAATCCGAGTCAAGTTAGCACATCCACTACAATTTTATGTGACGAGGCGAGAGCTGATTTATCCGGACGACATACGGTGCAAGGTGCTTACGTAATTGCAAGGTAGGCTGGCGAATCGCCAGGGCCAACAGTTATAGAGCCGAAAACAAATGCTTCGCTCCACTTGACTGATCTGACAATTGTTTTGGGAGACACCCTATTCAGTCTTGTAACTTTGATGTAACTGTGTCAATGGTTCTCAAAGGCAACAGCTAAACTATGAAAATTAGGTTTGATATTTTAACGCTATTAAATGTAAGACCTTTGACAATTTCAATGGACACGATCACCGCGAAAGAGATCAATCGCAAAGAAATGAAGACAGTGAAAATGACGACACAAGTGCAAATAATCGTCGCTTTTTTGCGACTCTAAATTTTAAAACAGACAAAAACACAGACGAACAAGGAGAAAAGATAGAGGAAGAATTACAAATAACACAGCTCAGTGCTCCAAGTGATTTAAAGAGCTCGGCTGATTGTCGTCGCGAACCGCGCGACTGGGATTCATCTCACGAACGTCTGCTTCTATTTTAACGGGTTTATTTTTAAATCCAAAGGCTCTATTCAATTCTTGGGGATGATAAAAACGTTCCAGTTCGCAATGTTCGAAGTATCACGAGATTATAATGAAAAGTTTGTTATTATGAATAGTTTTTTCATTATTTTAATATAGGTTATAACTTTCATAATAACTGCGATATCTTGTTACCACGGATTGTATTTAAGCAAATATATCTTCAAAAGATCCAAATTGCTTTGCATTCACATACTTTACTAACTTTTGTACATATCAGTTTTGGGAAAAGATTTATTAACAGCGAAAAGAAGAGCATAAATATTTGTTACACGAAATGTGGAATATGAAAGGTAAAAACAATATTTGGCATGCAACCAGTACAAATAATACTAGCCAATACAAAAATAGTTTTCATCAATAAAATCGAACCCAAATATTGATGAACAACCACCAGCTGTCAACACCAGCAATATGCATTTTACGATCGAAATAAAATTTATCCGATGCGAAAAAGTAAAAAACAGAAAAACAGTGGAATATCCTGCACATAAAAATACTTTACGGGGGATAAATATTGCTGACGGAGCCGTAAACGAAACGCGGGTAAGGGACAATACAAAGGGATACGTTTTGGGAATATCCAAACTTTCTAGCACACGACTATATATTGAAATAAATGGGGAAAATAACAAATACACGTATTGAGATGACAGTGATGATACAGGTAATGACGATATTGACTGTGTTTTTGTTGTAAGTTTGAAGTTTGAGTTGGCTTAAAGTTTGAGTTTTTGGGACATATTTGGAAAAATCCTGCGGATTTTAACCACCTCTGAATTCATTTTTGGGGTTATCTATTAAGTTAGATGTTTTTTAAATAAATAAATAATGCTTTCAAAACTCATAACCTCCTATTTTATGACATGAGTTTCGAAAGCATAAACAACTACTATATCAGGCTACACAATATATTCAGAATCAGAAAAGAAATTTAAAATCGATACGATTTCGCCGGGAATCTGGATCTAAATCGTTTCCATATGAGAAAAAACAACCAAGCGCAAACAAAAAAGTATAAATATCAAATTAATTTAATTTAATTAGCAACAGTATAATGAATATTAATGATATTATCGCCGTTTCAATTACAAACATTATACTAATGACCGCACTCTTTATACTACAAATTACTCCATTTAAAGAAGTATAAAAGAAAACCTTAGCTGTTATAACTCGTTAAAATAGACTTAGAAAAACTGGTGTTTGCATGTGGAAATCCAATTTCATACATTCAATTCTGCTAAACAAATATGGTTCTTATTACAGAGACATAATGTATGAAGTAGCTGTAAACATTACTTGCAACAAATATAACTTAGTGCATTAAATATGACAGCCAAATGCCGGTTTTATTAAAACTACTAATTCTAGTAATCGCATACTTTCCTCAATGTATTTTGCAGAAATAGCAGTATTGTTTCTAAAGGTAACTGACGTGGTAAATATACAACAAGGTCTATTACGAGGTTTTTACTTATTAATTAAAAAATATATTATGTACTGAAAGTAGGTTATTAAGTTTTTTTATTATGAGTCGTATAACCTATGTTAGAAAGTCGAAATAAACGTTTTTCGTCATATTCGGCTTCATCAATCGTTGGAACTTGTAAATTAATCTTATGTTTATTTTATAGTCCTGAGTTCAAGATTTATAAAGAGACAATTTATAAAACAGTTATATGACTAGATAATTAACATAACAAATACATTTATCTAAAGTGGACATTTAAAGTGATCTTCGCGAATGGGCATGATAATTTGCCACTAGTGAAATAAACGCTTAGTATTAACTAACTTGACGATAATTATGGTTCATAAGTGCCGATATATGAGGGAATTGATTTCGGCAAAAAATTGATTGCCTTGGAAAATTTGCCAGCAATTTTGAGACATGAACATTTACAAAGAGTGTTCTACTACTACTACCAAAACGCCAAGAAAGGTCTTAATCTAACCCGTTGATAATTATGTTCACCTGCTGGTGTAGTGGCGAATAAACAAGGCGACAGTGTTGCGTGCGGGCAGAGATAGGAGATAGCAGCTGAGCTATTATTCTAAGACCTCGGGTTGTTTAACTAGCTAGGAACAGTGCTGCACTTTATGGTGACTAAGTAATTCGAGCCAAATTTGGATACTGTTGTTTCAGGTGTCGAGACAAATTAAAATTTGAGGTTCGAAATGAATTGGTCTGTTTTGAAATGGTATTGATTGGGAAATGTAGAAATAGATAAATAAATTTTAAGAATTGTATCTATAATTGGTTTTAATTAAGACGTCCACAGTAGTTCCAAGATTGAGTTTAACACAAACACTTATGTTTGTTAAAATTATCACATGCTGAAATACTAAAAAAATATTGTCCCAGTTATAATCACGTAACGAGCGGGACAGAAAATAAGACGAAGGACAGAAGATACTTGCGTCATTGAACTGTAACTGTAACATATTAAGAAAAATACATTGAAATTGTTGTCAAGATTATCTTAAACACCTTAATGTTTAAGTAAATTTAAATCTAAACATAAATGTAGGTATAAAGCTTCGTAACATTATTCAACAACAGTAGTTACCATAAGCTTAAAATCCCCATCGTAAAGTAGGTCACTATTCAACCCAATCAGTGTAAAACTAATCTGTTCAAACTAAAAATTGCTGAGAAATCATACCTCATTAATTTCAGCGTTCTCCACAAACAACAATTAAAGACGAATGCAAATTTAGCAACAGATTTGCCAAAAGAGCTTGATGATATTTCGGGTGTTAGCATTGAAATTGTCCGTAATTAAAATTCTTTACAGTTCCAACGTTACGAAGGTCTTAATTCCAATGACTGGAAAGAAGGTTAAGCCTCCGCTATCCGCTTATACCTTTTTGTTTGGCGATATTCCAAACCAACAAAACACCGGCCCTGTATACACTGATACCGTGGAAGCCGGTTCAGGTGAATTAGTATGTTTATATTTGATTTTAAAACGGCAAACGCTTAATCCTAAGCTTATGAATCGTGCGAATTCTCGTACGTTTGCGTTATTGCTAAACGTTGTACATGACCTCAGTTGTGGAAAATAACGAGATAATACCATTAGCGGAATTTGCAGATGCGATAGCGTTTTGGGCAGTAAATTTTTGTAACGTTATTTAGCAATGAAAATGGATTACCTTTATTCAATTTAGCAATATTAGTGTACAGAACAAAGGTTTTGTTAAAAAAACAATATACTAATAATAAAGCATCTATTTTGACATTAACTTATAAAAACTTGAAGAATGTGTACTCACACACAGTTACAACATGGAATGTAGAAACTTATTCATGTTTAATCATGTTGTAGTAGAGAATTTAAATACAATATATTTATGTGCAATGTATGACGTATTATATGACATTGAAAATGTTTAAAGTCATTCAAATAGTACATTTATATAAGGCGACCCTCTCATATAAACGAGGCACGTAAAATGTTAACATCTAAGGTGCAAGGTGACGTCCCGAGCGCACTCAAGTCGGAAAGGAAATTGGAGAATATAGCGGTTGGGAATATAACTAAAATGAAGAATTTTGTGGTCCAACATATCACTGGTATGAAGAATATTGTGGCTGAACATAGCATCGGAATGAAAATTGTGGTTGAACATATCACTGAAATTGAGCTTGCGGTGTCGGCGCCTCAGACGAAACTCTTTGAAGTCTGACTTATTATTTGATACGTCTTCTTCTTGTTGTTGCGTTGAGTAAATAGGATTGCTAGTTGATCTTGTCTGATGTAAAATTTGAAGTCTTGTTTTTGGAATGCGATGAGAAAGTGTTTAAGTATAAATGATAATATCATTTGTACTTAATAGCTAAAGGTAGATGAGTTATTATCAGATAATATTTAGCAGTCGGTAAAAGATTTTTTTAAACTCAAACATATTTCTGAATCCCTTTTTATGTAATGCTGGTTATCAAGCTGATCAATTTAGAATAAAACCCATAGTTTCTTGGGACTTACCTTGAGGTTTTGAAGAGATTTCCTCGATCTTATAAATATTTCAATTACAAAATTATTTAGATTTTTGTACTAATTGAGTCTTTGTGTACTCGTATTTTGTGTATGACATCCAACAAGACACAAGAGGTCTGAGTGTGACTATAAGCATCGAAAGTATTGTTTCCAAATCATAATAACTCAATTTTATTATTCTCTCGTCTGATTCATTCACCTTTGTTGTAATTGCAGTAATCACTGTAAAACAACAATATCCCTTAAATCTCTCGAAATATCCCATAAACCGCTCCCATAGTTCTTAACTATTGTCCAATAGATTTACGTATGACAAAAGCATGCAGCGAACAATTCAACAACAGATTCGAAAATAAAATATAAGCGTGCATAAAAACCGCTTTATCTCCCAATTAGCGATCCAGGACAGCGTGGTTAATTGGTGTAGATTCGTTCGTTTATTCATCAAGCTGTATCAGAGGGGGACGGTCAACAGTCATTTGTTTACGCTGAGAGCATAGTTGATAGCTTCGGCTTCCCCTTTTGTTAACATAGCACTGACTTATTCGTCTACGGTTATCTATTTTGGGGGTTTGGGCTAGTGAGGTTAACGGGTTAATTTTAAACAAATATTTAAAGTTGGTTCTTTACGGAACTATTTTTGAATAACATCCTAACATCGCTTCATAAATTGTGTAGTTTATGAAAATGATGTGGCAACTTCATAAATAAACTTATTTTCCATTAAAGTAACATTTAGTGTCAGTATAGCATTAATATGAGTCTCTGCATAAGATAGGTAATTTTCTAAACTACTGAATCGATAAGGACGGGCCCTTTAAAACTTTTTAACTCCGAAAGACTACTTAGAAGCTCATACCTAGGTTTTCTGAGTTATCGTTAAAATCTATGATTGGAAGAGCCTCTGAAGAATATTTGGCATAGTAGAAATAAAAATATCAAAATATAATGTAAGGTTTATATTAAAGGTTGATATTTATCTAAAACAATCGATTGCATCCACGAAAATATCTTTTTCGAAACTGAATAATGCTTTAGTAAAGTCTAGTTTCCTGTAGGTTCATATAAATATAACACACGATCTATCAATGGCTTTCGATACATTGAACACGTGAAAAGTTATGCAAAACTCTGTTCTATTGAAATTTACGTAAAACTTTTGAATATAATAAAGAACGGGCTTGAATAATAAAAGTGACACTGTACAGCGATAATTGATGAATCCAAAGAAGTTGTGGATATATGATTAGATTTTGTAGCATTTTTGCAGTGTTTAAACAATCAGTTATTATAGTTACAGTTTATTATAGTTTAAAAAACTAACCAAAACCACTAAAAACCACGCTAAAAATCACAATGAAAAATCTGTTAATTCTGACGATCCTGATAAGGAGAATGGGACATAATTATTTAAATCGTACAGTGTAATTGATTCTAGTTCAATTTTTTAACTAATCTGACTGTTCAAGTTTGATAAAAAAATTAGTTCAAATATTCAATTCAATTCAATTCATTTATTTATTGCAGGATAAGGTGAAGTACATTATATATGGAATACATTAGTTTTGTGCTCCTATCCTAACCCAAAGGGTATGCAAATATGTCATAGGTAATAATTCTAATTAAAATTTAATTAAAATAATAATATTGAATTAGAAAAGGATACAATAATAAAATTAATAGAAATCATCATATTAAATTAATAATTAAACAACAATAGCATGTCAGTACAAATAAAAATATTTTATTATAAAATAATGGCTCATACTTAAAACAGACAAGATATAATAGAAAAATAATTGTTTCAGTTAATGTCATTATAAAAATCATTAATATGGTAGTAGGACTTGTCAATGAGATATTCGTGTAATTTATTTTTAAACTTTTGATTGTCGCTTATATGCCGTATTGTTTTTGGTATTTTATTGTATATCACTGGTGCTTTGGAAAATAAGCTTTGTTTAAATATATGTGTGTTACATTTCACAGTTTGTACCTTATTCTGATACATACCCAGATGCATACAAGCAGGTGAAGTTAATAAAACATAATAAAAATAATTATAGTGGCCATAATATAATTGTAGTTGAAGTATGAAGGGTTCTACCATCTTTACCACGTCTTGTAACATGACGTCTCGTTAAAAGATTACCTTGTCATTTCTCGTAGACTTAACAAGGGTCTACCAGAATATCCCCTTTTATTAACTTAAAAATCCTTTTCGAGATATTACATTTTTGCCAATATTTGACCAACTTTGTTAGTATCCCCAGTATTTTTTGTTATATCTCTAATTACTTCCATAACATTTATCACATTAATAGCTCTTAAACTAACTTTCTCAGCATCGTCCGTAAAATGCAATTCGGGAGCAAATCCAGCATCAACGGCTCTCGTCGCATTAAGCACTGAAACGGACTAGCAATAAATCGGTTGCAGCCGACGGTGAAATATTTTATGGGACACCGTTCTGCTCTATTCTACTCTGTTTGATGAAATTTCGAACAGGGGAGCTGTTTAAGCTCGGTTTTCGGCCCTTAGAAGTACAGCTAGGCTTAAATCTGTGTCAAGTTCCCTTCTAAAAATCGCTTACCTTGATTGATACGCATGGGTACCGGGTTCGATCCGACCGGCAGTTAGATGATTAAATTATGATTTTGTTCGTTTTGTTTCGTACCGTTTTCGACAGTGTTTGTGAATTCGTTTTTGTTTATTGTCTATTCAGGTATCATGGATACATAAGGAGTCCAGTGTGGGGCTGTGAGTCTAAAAAGTGTCTCTTCTTTCTTTTATTCTTTCTATTCTGTTCCTGATATTGTTACGTTTCTATAGTATATTTTTGATTGATCAAAAATAAAAAAAAATCTTGATTAATACAAGCAAAACTTACGTTTTTTTCTTCTGTTGGAATCCTGCTAACTTTATGTTTGATCAAAACGTTATGTGTAGAAAAAACTTCAACCACTTTTACAAAAAAACTTCAAAGTTTCTGAAACATGGCATAAATGCTATTCAATTTAGCAAATGCGTTATCAATGGTTCTCGTCGCATTAAGCGCCAATGAAACGAATCTGCACCAAATCGGTGAGTTGCAGTCGACATTCTAATATTTTATGCGGCACCGTTCTGCTCTATTGTACTCTTAAGAAACTAGGAGTTTAAGCTACATACTGGGCTACATTACTAAGTTTTGTCTTAATATATTTTTTTAGAAGCGATTTCAAGTTCTGCACCTCTAGCTTTCTGAAATACAACATAATCTCTACTTGGTTTAGCAAATGTGTTATCAAAAAATTGATTGTGCATCGTTCTGTTCCCTTGTACTCTATTAAATGTTATTTGTAAAAAAAATAATCTCTACTTGGTTCAGCAAATGCGTTATCAAAAAATTGATTGTGCACACTTCTGTTCCATTGTACTAAAATGTTATTTGTAAAAAAAATTCAAGCTACCTACCTTGCCATATTACTGAATTTTGACTTTATAATTATGTTTATTGGAGCAGTATCCAGTTCTGCATTTCTGGAACTTTATTTATTCCACCGCTGAGAGTAAATACTTTTCGATCATATGTATATTTCAGTCTTTGGTACGCTCTACAATCGAAAAAACTTGAGCAATTTTAACATTTGAGGTGTTGTTGGATTCATCTAAATTGTATTGATGTATGACATAGGCTACTTCTAATGTGTAGTGTCCCCTTAATTAAATTACAATTAGAAGATTTTTACTGTATATGAAGGATTTTTACTATATAGTCATGTATAATGACTAACATGTGGTTGAAGGACGAAGAAAACATTCCTTTTCTATTTAAAAACACAACAGCCCTTCACAATCTAATTCAGAAAAAAATCTAGAAAATGACTTCACGTACGAAGTCGTCTTAAATTAAAAATCTTATTTCTACATTTCCAAAGCCACCTCACGTTCTGAAACGTTATTAAAATCCCTCGTGTGTGTTTGACCTCCGATACTGAGGTTAAAAATAGCTACGTGAGAACTATTTTATACAGGTGAATGTTTAAACACGTCCACGAGATATTTTTTGAAATTTCTAAGTAAATTTGTCTCATTTATACGTGCGGAGGGTAATGTTTTTCGAGCATATATATATGTATGTCTTATTATTTGGTAACCCTAACAGACCAAATGGCTGGACGAATTTTAACAAACAAAACACCGCGAGGAAATCTACATTTCCTTCTGCCGACTTTTTTATAAACCTCTTAGGTGTGTAGATACCTAAAAGTTATAATAAAAAGTTGTCAAAGGTGTGTGAAGTCTACCAATCTGCATGTGTTAGATGGACTGTGGCAAAAAAATCCCCTGAAGCTCTGAGAGGAGACAAGTGTTCAGCAGTGGGACGATAATGGATTGACGATGAATGACAATGATGATGAATAATAATGATGATAAATAATAATTATCATCATAATCATTAATTATAATTAATTAACTAAAATCTGTTACAAACAGTTTTAAGTAGAAAATCGTGAAAAAACATACCTCATAATAGGAAGTACAATACGACGGCTCCTTTTTTAAACTCTTAAAATCGCTTTTAACAATGTCCCATACAGAATGAGGAGAGCTATTCATTAAAAGTTGAGCGAAATTTCCTCGCAAACGAAGCGTTTAGTGGAAGCGGTGCTCAATCTTTTTGCGTTTAATATTACCTAAGCCTAGACTAATTTAAGGTCACTTTGTGCACGAACTAATTGCGTAATTTCCGATATTTTGGGTAGTTGCAGTCAATAGTAGCCAACGTGCTACTTAAAAGCAAGTGGACTACAGATAATTTTGTAACTTTTATAACATGAAAATATTGAAAACCACTCACAAGTTAACAATTTTAAACATCCGAAATTTATATAATAATAATAATAATCTTTATTAATCAATAAAAATTTTACATAATATTACCGCTTTTTATAATAATTTGCAATGTACATTAGGTAATGATTAGCTGACAATCTAGCAGTAATGTAATGTGCGATATACATCATTGTTAAGTGCTAATACATAGTGGTTAATGGTATACAATTTTGATACAGAATAATTCAAAACGGCATGTTATTCTATTCTCCGTACTAGTTTGCACTGTATGACGGCAGAACAGCGTCACTCGCTCGTTAATCACTATTCACTTATTTCTATGTACCCACATTGCACAATTCAACAGTGTAGTATAAGTAAAATAATAGGAAAAAACTCAGTTTATTTTGGTTGCACTTAATTGATACTATTTTTAATTTATTTATTTATATTAGTATTTGTTTCATGTTTTCATACCGGTTTATATTTTATATAAAAATTGTTTTTGAGTCGTCAAGAGTGCATGAATACGCAGAAAGACATTACTATATGTAAAGTTTTTTTTAAGCAATGTCGCCATTCAGTGGAGATATAATTATGATTTTTTAATTAAACAGGTGGTCGATCCCAGCTTCACGTCCCCAGGAAACTGTACAAGTATTTTTGCAAATAATATAATTTTAAAGTTTGTGATAAGTAGATAATTTATTACAAAAGATTTTATAAATGTTGACGTACCTGATTATTTGGCAAACATAAAAATAACTTACTGACTTTTTTTAAGGTACCAATAAGTTGACAACCATGGTCCACTACTTACGCTTCAGTCACTAGAGAAGTCCTTCAGTTATTCTGGCAGAGAAGCACTTGTAGGGACAAATTCAGAACAACGATAATGGCTTTATTCATATTTATAGGCTAAGGACAAATTATTTTAAGATTATCTAACTATTAGTAGAATCTAATGTTATATTTTGTGTCAAAAACGATCAGGTATAACGTGTACTTTGATCAGTAAAATAATTATAGTTTTAAAACTAAAAACCACGCTAAAATCGCACAAGCAAAATCTTTAATCCTGATTCCTGACGATCCTAATGAGGTGAATGAGATAAAATTATTAAAATTGTGTATTGTCGTCGGTTCTTCATAACTGTTCAAAATTATTAATCGGACCGTTCAAAGTGGGTAAAAATCGAGTTCCAAGATTCCGTTACATACATACAGGTCAAGCTAATAAAAGCGTGGTAAAAATGATTTGAATATTAGTAAGTATAGATAGGATAAATTAAAATTATTTCTCTGTCACTGCAACTCTGTTACTCTGTGATAACTGTTCAGTCAACCTAATAGCATTCCTGTATCATCTCAAATTATCAGTTAGCAACACTATATTTCTCCCACATTTGTACCCACCCAATCCATTACCGTTATGCGATTACCATCATATCTTCAGTACGTGTACCACACGTCAATGTACGACGGTATCGGTCGTAAAAGTCTAATTCACTCCCAAACTGATTTTCGTCCGAATTAGGTTCTAGTATAGGTTACGAGCGTACGCGAGATGTATTTTATGGAAGTTCTAGACTAAGAGGTTATTCTACTTTTTTTAGTTATGTTTGTGTGTCTGTAAAGACATAGTGTCATATCTTTTACCCCGAATACATATTTGACGTTAGGAATGCGTGACCGAGATAAATAAAAATAATAAATGATAAAAAAATCATAACCAGGTTAATTAAAATTTAGACATAAATCCAAACTTTTCTGAGGATAAAAAGTAACCCTAACAATCCAATCACATCAATAATTGGGATTAAATAGATTTATGACTTACCAAAATTAACCAGTACGGACATTTTTAGCTATTTTCAAATTGCTGCCGAACACTTCAATTTCATTTATTAGTACATAATGTTTTAAATCAAGAAAACCATCACAATTTCCTCTCAATTTTATGACCTGCAAACGTCCAAAAGAACGGAGCTACGGATCATTCGGTCATTCGACCTAGACTCGCCCTTCTTGTGTAAATTAAGCCTACGTTTGACGGCCGGACATCCCTTTTCGAAAGCCGGTAATGCGGTCGAACGGTCTCGAAAAAATGATTCGGTGGCACAGATCCTCGATTTAGGCTTATGGGTTAATGGCCTCAGTATGTTATGTTAGAAGACTTGTTTTTGCTTGACTTGGCCCGTTGAAATATAGGAAGAGAAATGATGCTTAAGGGATACAGTGGAATGACTTCGAAAAACCTTAACATGACATTATTATAGAAGATATACATTATAAAGGAAATAATGGTGAAATAAACGGATAAAGAAATGGATAATTTGAGGTTAATTATCAGGAATATGATTTTGGAAACATAAACAATCAATACACACTCACACCTACTACCTTACTACTACTACATACCTTAACCTGCTCGTAAAATCAGCATTTACTTTTCCGCCTAATCTGAAATCAAAATTGGGTTGCAGAGGCGGCAGATGTCACGGGTCGCGTGTTATTCCAGAATAAATATGAAACCAAAGATATATAGAATAAATGAAGGGCTAGAATTACATATCTCTTTCTTTTACAAAACCTAGAAATAAGCAAAAATATTGGAAACGTTGACAAATCATATTATCGGTATCTTTTAAGTCAACAACTTTTATTCCAGTTTTAGATACTAATTGTTATAACAGAAAAACTACTATAATACTTAAAAGTATTTATTTTATAAAAAATAGTAATTAAGCCCATGACATTCCCATAATTTAGACGAATTCACCAACACCAATGTTAAATATGTAAAGACTGTAGGGCGTACGAAAGGTCTCATACATACAAACAAACACACATACGCTCGAAAAATATTACCGTTCACAGTCGGATAAATACAATTATCAAAATTTTCGAGAAAAGGGAATCTGGAAGAGACTAAAACGGTAACAAAGCTATAATTCCATGGGATTGACTTCATAATATTCTCTAGATTGTTTTAATTCTCTTCTCTTATATTCTTTATCCTTTATCTTACGTCATGTGGCTTTTACCCAATTCACTAGATCATTTAATCTAATGGGCAGTGGGTTTCTACGTGTGCTGTTTTTATTGGGCCAATAATAGCGTAATTTCGGTCGCCGAGTCCATGTTGCCGAATTTCCCATTATCGAGGTTCCGTTAAAAGAATTTGGAGGCATTTTACTAAAGTTTGTAAAAGTGAATGTGGTATGGGAAGGGATTCTTCAGATTATGGTTGTTTTTGATGCACAGTGAAAGACACTGTTCAGTTAAGTTTAGTCTTTTTGATATCATTTTACAGATTTGTTATATTTATTTTCAAAAATTATGTTTATTAAAATCATTATTCTAAATTCGATAAAGAAGAGTTGAACGTTATGTTTAACTTAAAAGTAATTAATTGGTGTATTTAAAACGTGTCAATTTGAAAACTATAAGTATTTCGATATAATTATAGAAGTCTGAGTACAGGTATAATTGTTGTATAATTCCGACGTTATTCTAATAATTATGTGGTGGTACACAGAAAAAATACTTAAATGTTACTTTAAAATAACTTACAATGGAGATATAAATATACCAATCCGCGAATTCAGCTTACGACCATGAAATCCGACCACGAACAAAAATTTCCAACTTTAAAAAAATTGGTAGCGTTTTACACATTTTTATGTAACGCCACAAAGAGCATTGATATGCCAAAAATTCACATTCGACGCGTGCGAAATGCCCCAACTATCGGCCGTTAGAACTTTGTAACGTACCAAACGGATCGTTCATTGTGGAAACGTGCCTCTATCGGGCGGAATGGATTGAAAAAAAAGATCACAGCCCCGGGCAGAAATTTCTCACGTGCTTCCAGTCATACCAATACAGCTATGGTCTCGTCGGTACTGAATAATACAATACATCGCTGCCCGCTGAGTGGAGCGTTGTGTCCAAGTTGTGAGCGCTTAGCGGGATTTTATAAATGGCGCTTTTGGCCTTACGATCGATTCGAAGAAGAGTCGATAAATGAAAGATTTTTGTGCTATTTTGTAATGTTTTTTTAGTATTTAATTAAGACTGCACAATATGATAGGGCGTAATTATGCATCAAATTAAAAAAAAATGATGAATGGGAGTCGGATTTAAGACTAGTGTTATTAAGTATATTTTGAGAACTGATTTGAAATGCCACCGAGATTCCAGTTCATCTTAATTGCTGAAAACAATGTTTAAATATTTTTAATTTTGTGTAATCTTAAGATGTAATTATGTCGTAATTTGCTTACGTGTAGCTTTACATAGGTGCTATTATGTACACAATAGTATTAGTAGTTATATAATTAGTAATTATAGTAAATTATTAACTAAAAAAGTTAAACAAATAAAAAGTTAAAATAAAAGTTTGACTCTTTTCTTTCATCACTCGTTCCAATATTTACACAGAGGCTTTTGGTGCAATAAAGTTAGCTCTGGTACTAATTGCGGGCTACCGTAGGGATGGACCATTTCGGATACCTGTAAATTCTACATTTATGTTATACATACCATTACTTTCCATAATAGATCGTTCTGTTCATTGAACTTACATTGTTCTCTGTTATTAAGACTATTTCTTTCAACATATCATTAATAAAGACTTTCACAGTATTGATCATAGAATAAATAATCATTTCGTGTTAATAATATAATATGTTGAACATACTTCCGTGCGTTAAGATATTAAATTCATTATAATTCTGAAACGTATCTAGCACAAGTATAAAAACACACACTTAGATAACTTAAATTGTATTACGTAGGTATATTAATACATTTCTTAAAACCATAATTATATAACATGTTAAAAACATAACATTATACTTTGAACTAAATGTTCTGTAAATTTACTATTCCGACTAGCGTTATGTAAAACCATATTAAAGTATATTTCAAACTCTATATTTCAAATTATTACTGAGTTAAATTTCAAAACTAAATTTTAAAATTGAGCTCTCTGATTTTAGAATATTACCGCGATATAATTTTTAACACAGCGCAATTCTCACTCCATGTTTGCTAGAAGGATTTTAGGGTTAATGAAGTTAGTCTGGTAACGATTGTGTGTTGCCCCAGTTTTCTATGCAATTGAAGTTATAAATGAGGATATAGTGGCGATGGTCAATGATCACGGTATTTATACCAGTATACAATTGTAATCAGGTGTGTAAGATCTTGTTCATAATGTTAAAATTCCATCATATTCTGATTTATTGTTACATGCGCCTTATTTTCACATCTAGAAAGATAACACTTAGTTTAAAATTTGATTTTGGATTTTATATTTCTATAAAATAATTGCTCTGTTCAAATGTATTGTCTGGTTTTCTAAATCTATGAAAGACATGAATAAAGCCTAAATAGGATCGTAGTCTATTTATCATGTCTCGTGACAGCAGTTTTAATTGTTTCTGTGGTCTGATTTGAAGTGTGTTGTAGCCTCGTGTAAATACAGAAGGCGTTCCAAATTTATTCTCTGGGGTAGCAACAATTTCGACCACTCAGGGCCTGATAATCCAATCCTATTCGAGAACTCTGATGAATTAAATACTCTTTGCAATTTTAAATTCCTAAAAAATCGAATGCAAAATTTTACAGTGCCGAATTCTAAAAGCATCGCGATTCTTAAATCAAAATTCACTCCTGTAACTCGCACCAATGTTTGCACTGAGGCTTTTTGGTGTAATGAAGTCAGCTAGGTGCCTATTGCCGGTTAGCCTAGATTCATGTTACCTGTGATTCTGTAACTTGGTGTGCAAATCAAATATTCTGGTCATGAGTGGGGAAGCATTGAGCTGGATTTAAGACTCATTCGGAATGAATATATAGGTTAAATTTTACATTGGGTATCGTATTAGGTGTCCCGAAAATTTTGTTAGCCAAGCAGTTATTTATTTAAAAAATCTTAAAAGTTAATCAAGAAAATAATTCCCATCATTTTGTAAGACTTTTTCCAACTTTTAATTAAAAATAACGAGCATGGTATTCGATGTTTATCTCGCCAGGAATCGAACCCGTTCTAACTGTGTTGAAGTAATTTTATATTGTTCCCATACGTCAGCTAAACTCAATATTAATATTTCAAAAATATTCTTTATTTAGCTTTTAGTATAGTTTGCTTGATTCTCTTTTAATAGCGTCATTCCCTGCTATTCAGAGTCAATACGCACAATAAAGATGTCTTCATTTTCTACTGGTACTTCCTCAGACTTTCATTTCGACTTATTCAAGGTCCATCTTTATATTTCCGTTGGTAAGTCGGACTGTTCCGAAATGACATGAATACGTGAGTGAATAGATTTAAGTTGTCAATGGTTTTACTTACTGCTTTATGGAAACAATTTCAAGTGCTACTAGGTTCCTGTAGAAAGGGGGGTTTGTGTGTTGAGTAACATTTACTTTTTAATGAAGATTACTTTAAATAATGATTGATTTTGGTATCCTTATCACATTATTTAAACCAGAATACAGTAACTTTATACTACTTATTCAAAACAAACGTAAAATATGGCAGTGACGTTCTTGTAGTGATGGTTTCAGAGTTCTTTCCTTGCCTTACATCTTTACAAACTTTCAAGAACCATTAAGAACTCCATGTACCGTCTATGTACCGTCTCTTAATAATATTCACGGTTCTAATATATGTTTATCTTTGTTCACAGTGCATTTACGGTTGCTACGTGCACTCCGCCATCCTGCCGACGTTTCATCGGAGGTGTTACTGGCTGTTACAGGTGATAGCATCCTTTACCATTTACATGATTTACTAGCAAAGGTGGTAGAACTTTTCGTCCTTCTATTACAGTTACACCAGTGGCAGTGATGGCTATATGTAAATCTGCCATAATATCATTTATTACATAATATTTAGCCGTTTTGAATCTGTCCCCTTTGGATGAGCTTGAAGCTGTTCAGAGCAGAATATAATCATCGATTTGTTTTTGTAAAGTCTATCTGAAGCTCGAAATATAATGATATTGTACATACAAAGTAGTACCTCAAATAGTATCTTAAAAGTTGAAATCAATAGTATCATTGCAGATGGAAAACAAGGAGTTCTACCACCTCTACTTCACCCTATTATACGAGTATCAATGTTTATATTTATTCATGAATAGTCTCCAGCAACAGATAGCGTGCTTGAATATACAGCTAAAACCCGTGAATGAATTTTCAAAAGAGCGAAGACTGTTTGTGTCAGAATCTGAATTATTCACAACCAAAGATGAATTCTCAGTTTTAATAAAACCTACAGCTTGTTTGAGAAAGTGCTGAGATTTGCTCGCAAACAAATCTTGTTATTTTTCTTCACTAACTAGTTCAGCTTAACATTTTTTGACCTACAAATCGATCCAATTACTAAACTCCGGGTTACTTAGCCAAGTATTTATTGTTTTCATGCTCCCAGTTGGAATTTTCTAGCGTAGTTTTTAATCCACCGTTTATTCATACTAACGCCTCCCCGTTGGTTCTTAGCCGGGATAAATCCGGAAAGTTTGAGAGATTCCATTAATATTTCAACGACTCAAGTGAAAATATATCACAAATATTGAACTGAAAATTCCAATTCGCGGTTCTATCAATTTCATAAGAGGTCGGTATCAAAGACGCGTATTTCAAGATTTCGTATCTCGGATACGGAACGGCTGATATATCGTGCCTTTTTACGAGATTGTTTTGATGGGACTTCTTAATCAGATGGATTAGATGGCTTACTAATGCTATTTGTAAAACTTACTTTACTTTTACGTGTCTGCCAATTAATGATTAAGTATTCGCAATTCTAATTTTGATAGCTACATACGTTATATTGCATTACATTTTTTTCTTCAGAAATTAAGAACGACGTTTTTAAATTCTGTGATGTAATTACATACTATAGCGTATGTTTTATAGATTCTAATTCTTCTAATTGTATAAAATTATAATCTAAAATAATATTCATGATAATGTTTGAAGTAACACGCTTGTTTCAAACATATTTTCCATTTTATAAAGTCCATTATTTATTTGAAGATACAGTCGCATATTTTTTTGACGGGTAAAGGATTAACTGTTAGATTATGTTGGTATGTTCATACTAGAACTATATTTGTCGGAAATGCTATCCCGCAGCTTTCCTTGCATATATTCGAATATGTGTCAGATATAAAGATAACAGATTCTTTAAAATTCTTACGGGCATTCAAATTTATTGTACTGGCTCTGAACCAGAATGATCTCAGACTTCGAGAGCCAAAAACAATAATGTATATTACTTCCCGGAGGATTAAAAAATCCCAGGCAAACGCTTTTACTAGCAGTTTGCCAATTTTGAGGTCAATCTGTTGATCTGATTGTCGGAAATGGATATTTTGATAGTTTTTTAGATTGAGTTTGAAACAATAAAAGTACTTTTAGTAATACATTTTCATAAATCTTTTCATACAATATTGTCGACAAGTGGAAAAAAGGAAAGTGAAATAAAGTAATTCAAATCGAATTTAAGTGTTGTCACCTAAATAACGTAATGTAACAACGATTTTTTTTATCACATTACCATTAAGTGATGCAATATTTTTTTAGTGATGCAATATTTTTTTAAGATCAATGGTTTTAATTTATCAAGATAGTAAATATAGTTTTTAGCATCAATTTCGCCATTTTACCACATTTTAGGTTAATTTAAAAGTAATTAAAAATAGAATAAAAACCAAATGGCTTCCAAATGGTCGTTTAAATATGAAATTACTTATTGATCTGTCACTAATAAACAATATCCGACTAAGCCCGAGAAAAACAGAGTTGAAAATCAAAGAGCTAATAACACTCACCAGACGGCAAAGTGTGAAAGAATGGAAGAGCATCTCAAACGGACTGATGACTTCTTTGAGCGTGGCTTTCAATCAGCGACGAGATTTTAATGGAAATGAAATGTCACACGAATAGACTGGATGTTTGGTGTTGAATAGCCTTCGGATGTTCGTAATACACTTAGTGAAGCACGGTTTTAGCTTAAGTTTTTTGTATGATATTGCAGTTTAACAGCAATGGCCATGCAGTTCACTTGATGGTAATACTACTGCCAGACATGGACATCTGTAAGCAACTCCAGATAAGATTAGATTCTTAAACGAGGGCTATAGATGCGTTTCTTCCCCTGAGGACTAAGTTGGCACGCCTCGTATGAATAGATAATTCTCCTTTACCGGACACTTAAGATAGTGTAGTGCTCATCACTGCTGTTATAAGGCAGAAGTGATAAATTCATATTTTGCACCTATTTGTTATTTCTGAAAATCTACAACACTATCATAAATTGCATTTTTTAAAATATGTTCCAATTCTGGCACCAATTCCATTTTATTTAATTTTATAAAACTTGTAAAATGGAGCGTGCGATGAAAAGAAATTAACCGTTTATCATTTTGGTCGCGAGTGTACGGTACAACCGTTGACCGCGGCTCTCATAAAATGTCATCGACGAGTGTCATCAAATGTACCGCAGATTAGTTCTGCGCTACGTCGACGGGTAATTGAATTTCTGCTTATGGCCACGACTGTACAGCGTAACAAGTGGTAATAGTAGCAATAATATGAAATAATGTTGGTATATATTTTTTTGCGTTGTTTACATTGTCTGTCAATTATAAGGATTCTTTATTTAGGTGCGTCCGCTTAATCTTACGTATGTACGCGCATATGGCATGGGAATAGTGACGGGCATTCACGGTGTGCGACCGCGACCTAAGTTAAGATTTTAGCAAACAAATCTCCCGAAAGTAAAGAAACGGCTTAAACTTAAATAATCATACCGGTTACATGATTATTATTTTACAACGTAAGCGATAATAATATGAAAGAAAATAAATGAATCACTGTACTCTACGTATATCCGAAAGTACTACTAAATGTGGATTACAAACGCGATCATCTATAACTATATGTTACTATTTACACACTCCGCCTCCACCGTTCAAAAGTAAAGCTTAATGTCACACTACTACTATACGGTAGAAATAGATCATTAAAGAAAACTCAAATAACATGATGGAGAAATAACAGGGACATATTATTATACTAATACCATAAGTATCATGTTCATAAAGTTTCGAAGGTAAAGAAAAATTTTCCAATTTCATTACACGACAAATTGTATTGATCCGATAAAATATTATGGCCGCGAGTGTACGAGTACAGTCGCGCTGACCGCTTCTTACGGAACGTGATGGAAATGTCACGAAATGCACTGCGGGTTAGTTCCGCGCCAAAATGTCGACGCGTAATTGAATTTCTGATTGTGCGATGCACCCGAGTGTACAGTGTAACAGGTGTCAATAGTGACGTAGGTACAGGTGAGCGGAACGTCGTCAAATATGTATACGGTTACGAGTAGGGGTGCCAAGCATTCTACGAACTTCGGATGTCCCGGTTTTAAAGTTTTGGAGAAGCGTCTGTACATTCTATTCTAGTTGTTCCGCTTTATGGAGCTGACGATAAAAATAAACAGTATAAACGTCTGTATTACCGTAGTATGTTAGGATAATGAAAAAGTTTAAATCGTTTATTACTTTAAAATTTGACGACGTTCTTGATAAATGTGCAATTAACCTAGCACAGACTGCGAACGTTATGTGTGATCTGTTCTCTCTTGTCTTGCCCTCCAAATGCCGTTTGAGAGTGTTTCCTATCTTTATCTCTAAGTTTGGCGAGCCTAGTAACCACTCCCGCTAAAGTCGTTGAATATGATACTTGTTTACATTGCAGATCGATAGTGATGTTACTGTTAGTGAGTAAACGAGCTATGTTCCAGTTTGGACGTTATACTTGTCATTTGTGAAGCTATATGCATTTGACATGAAGTTGAAATCGGACATGCGATCTACATGTGTTAGTCTTTGTCAACCGAATGAATAAAAGAATGAATGAATATTTCACTCACGCATAGTTGCGCTTAAAGAGAAACGTAAATGTAGATACGGATAATACCTTGGATATTATCACTTTATTTCATTAATATTGATATACTAATCAGCAACTCAATATTTTAAAAATATTAAATTTTTTTCCATTAATTCAAGGTAGTAGAACCCTTTGTGGGTCGATTTCGGCGGCACCACCGCCACACCTATTTCTGCCTCATAACAGCAGCGTTAAGCGCTGCTATGTTTTGGTTTCAAGCGTGTGGTAAGGGAGGCATACTTTTCCGAGGCGTTCCAGCTTAGTCCTCAGGTGTAGCGGCGCATCAGCGGCCAACCTCAGGCAGGAATATCCTATCTGGGATTGATGACAGATGTCCATGAGCGGCAGTAGCTACTTACCATCAGGTGGATTGCATGTTCATCTGTTCTCCTATATTATGAAAAAAATATGACTTCATCATCAAATAATAAAGGACATCAAAAATAACACAAAAATATTTAGACCAAATGAATACATGAGTTAAAAATTGCTTAGCAATAAAAAGCAAGAAAAGCGCATAAGAAGCACGTTCAGAAATGAAAAGAAAGTAAAAAGAAGAAGAAATAATACAGATTACTCTCAATCAGAGTCCCTTGCTCCATTGATTCTTTTGAACGTAGCGTTCCAGTTTAAACGGATGAAATTGACGGGTATTATCTATCTAGCGCCCGGGAACGATAGAAACCAGGAACTGAATATTCTAGTTGTAGATACTCTGTTCTAGTTGTAATCGTTTATTAAAAAATCGGTCATTAATTTAATATTTGTTTTGTTTGAAAAGATCAATGATCTGGTCTCGTATTAAAATAGTAAGTGTGGAATTTTCATTATACCATTGGTTCAATTTCCTTTTGGTTAGTCTTATATTAATTATTATTAGGATGAATAGCAACTTTAACACCACCCTTAAGACGTTTTTAACTACGTTTCTAAACTTTCTAAGCATTTTATATTGTATTTGATAAAAGTAAAATTATGTTCCATTTACCCAATTATAGTAAAATAGACGAATAAGGCAACTTAAAAGAAATTAATTTCAGCAGAGTTCAATCAGAATCTCGTAGCACGTTGAGTCTATTGAAAGAAGCGTTTAAATGATTCGATCGACAGGTATTATCTATGTAGAACTCTTGGGTACCGATTTGAATAGTTAGTAGTTGATGATTGCTGAAAGAGATTCTTTTGTAGCATAATGTGAGCATAGATCAGTTTTAATTCGCTTTATTCTTTGCACCGGTTTCTCAATTCTATGCTCAGTTCTCTTTCTTCAAACTGGGTAAGACTTGGGCTTTCTGTTTTAATTTAATTGTTGGAAGAATGGTAGTTATGTCGGATGTATTTTTATCGCTCATTGACCACCGATAAGGTTTAAAGTCCACAAAATATAACAATTCAGACTGACTGCATAGTGTGCTCTCTAAAGCTAGGAAATGCTTTATATAAAAGCCCCGACCGGACACTAATCTATTATTACGCACGACAAATTAGTAGTTTGGATTGATAGCATTAAATCTGTCATTTAATCTATCGTCATTATCAACATCATTATTATTATCACCTGCATTACCATTGTTAATTACCTTCAATTATTTATTATCAACGGTCTCGTTTATGTTAAGAGTAAGATCATTAAATATTATTAGGTATATCAAAAATTAGTGCCACCTTTTTGCTCGTAATAAAATAATAAGAATAAAATATATTCTACTCTTTCTACCCTCATAAACCACGATTAGGATTATGTATATTGTGGGTATCATTAACTCATATGAATATACTAACAGCCAGCTTTATAAAAGGTAGTTAATTGATTAGATAGGCCTGGGTATTATTTCTTTTGAAAAAAAAAAATTAGAAATACCATACATATTGTGTTTCTTCTCTATAGCAATGTTTCTAAATATAAATGTTTTATGTATAATGTCAGCTATTATATGAGATATACGGTGTTCATACAACGATGGTATTTAATTTGTTAATACATTATATTATTTAATAAAATTACTTTTTATTTCACTGCGTTTATCGTAAATACTACTGAAGTTATTAATCAAATTAAAATCATCCGAGCCAGAAGTTTATAAGATCACAAGATTAAAGGTACAAACCTTCCATTATCCCCCTTCTGTATAAATCCCACATAAAGCCTTCCATAACCATTTCATAGACCCTTATCGTCACATAACTCTCTAGTTTAATATGTTCTGCTACTTCTGTTTGTTTTTTATCATTAATCTCGTTTAAACTACTGTCTCCACGCTAGACATTCTTAAACTCATTGAGGGCCGAGTAACTTTCGACTTGGACGCAATAAAAGTAATAAATACACAGGGTTGTCAACTGCAACGAAATTATTTTGAGGAAACTTAAAATTTGTAAACGTGCTCTTGTCATCTCCTAAGACTAAAATTAGAACGATTGCAATGGTGGTAAGAGGTACAAAAAGTAAATTATAGAAATATACTTTTCAAGAAATCACCAACTTTTACACTACTATAAGTAAGTTTAGTAAAATTGTGATACAAAGTATAATATAACATGAAAAAGAATTTCAACTTCTTCTCCTAATAAAGTTAATTTTGTAAAGGTACATTTAAAATTTTGCTGGATTTATTTCGCTCTGTAATAAACGAATATTTTAGTTTGCATAATGTTTGAATATTTAAATTACAATATTCTAAAACCTTGCTTTCTGGACCTAACCAAAACATCTTGCCAAAAATGCAATCTCTTAAGTTGTCTTCCCGCAAAACAGATAGATGCTTTAAATTTATGAAGTTCATATGTAATACATGCTATTATACTAGCTGTTGCATATGCATATGACCTATGAGCATATGACCTCGCTTCTGTAGTATCTAAACCAAGAAGTGCTATAAAAATATAGTCGTTACGTGATGTAAGGTGATCTTTTGAAATACATTTGTAAGGTGTATGAAATTTAATTTTGGAAGGTGGTAGTATTGCGTGGTTCCGTGGTCAACCTCGGATAGGAAACTAATCTTATCTCGGGTTGATTACAGATATCTATGGGCGTCATTAGCCATATACCATCAGTTAGCTTGCATGCTCGCATGTACTTCGATTTTATAACAATCGATACATATTTAATTCACTAAAAAATCTACTGTGTAGAGGAAAATTTGTCAACATTCAAAATTCTAAATATTATAAGACGTCGTCGTCTTGAAAATAAGTTCTTAGTACTATGTCATTCACATAGATGCTTTGCTTCTATAAACAAATTCAATGCACATAAATATTCTATGTCGATTTTACAATATGTACAATCGATTCTCTAATCCGTTATATAATATTCATTGTATAATCGACTGCAGGATTAACGGTTATTACAATATCAACTTGACTATTAATTAATGGATTAACTACATGGACCGATCGGAGTGTCATTAAATTGATAGCGTTCCGGTCGTATAGATTAATCTTTTCGGAACATGTATAATGGTGCTATGTTAAGTAGGATGGTAGATTTCTGTAAATTATGTCATTAATTATCATTATTTTTATACTCGGATCCATATTCGAGTTGAATGATGCAGGATATTCATGTTTTCGCCGTGTAGTATAAGCACATACTACTCTTTCTCCCTATGAATTTCGTAAGAAATTGATTAATGAATTTCAGTAGATACGTACAATAGTAGCTTCCTGATAGGTTTGACTTCTTCTGCATATTCTACTATTGTTATATATATCTATGAATTATAATTTTGTGTTGAGATATTATTATCCTTACTAGAACTAATATTTAGTTTATTTGAAAATTAATTTTTCAGTTTCAACCATAATTATATTATATAACATTATATCAAATCCGGGGACCCTATTCCTGGATTTGTAAATGGCTATGATCAACTAAAGGAGTTTTGTTTCTGGTTTCAATGAAACCAGAAACATGACAATGAACCATTCAATATTTTATTGTAATTTTTGCACAAATAATTGTGTATACTGATATATCACATTTTATGCACAAAAATATTTATGTCAAAGAGATGTAGCGGTAATCAGAAAACGTGCAAAATGGTAAAAAAACAAGAACATGTTTTATATACTATCATAATTTACGTGGCCACGTTAAATAGCTGCACATCGTCATTACATCGTAACAAAAATCTGGTACGCTGTCACTATTTACAACAAATTATTACGTTAACAGCGAGTTAATGAAAAACCACAATAACTACAATAAAGCACACGTGCCGAGTGGCAACCCTGCCGGGCGGCCATTACATAAATAATGCCTCCATGTTTATTGCAGCCATTTTGAAGACAAATGGATAGTTATTACGGCGCACTCCGTTTTACATTCGCTTCTCGCGTTGAAAATTAAAATATTGTGTATTACTTATTTTGTACGTAGTTTTACTGCGTGAGAGTCGATTCAGAGGCTGTTACGGATGCTGCACACAGTTTATACCCTTCAGTTTTTCCTCCCTTTTTCAATTGAGGGTGGTTTATGAGTTTTTGCTCGCCTCGTTATTTTACATTCCGTAGTAATGAATGGACTTCCCGTACTAAATTCTCACGGACCACTAAACAGTGCGGAGTGCGTTAATATTTTTCAGTATGTGAAAATGGTCCTTATATCTCCTGCGTATGGTTTGAGGTTGGATAAAGAATACCCTGTAAAATATGAAAGATATTGGACTATGAATAAATTAAATTGCATTCACTATAAATTGGCGATGTAAATGCCTGTTTTATTTCTATCGCTGTTTAACTAATTCCTAATTATGTAGTAAGTTATACTCCTAATGAAAATGATGCTCCATCTAAACATGTACAGGAAATCGGTAAATAAAGAGTTAGAGTATAAATAAGACCATATTCATGAAGTGTAATTATTGTCTTAAGTACACATTCATAAGTTAGTAAATAGTGATACCATGTAAAAATTCGACTAGGTAAGTATGTTTTAAGAAAAGGTAAGAATGAAGAACTTGTAGATAACATTGTAAGTTAAGATGAAAGTAAAGAAATTGTAAGAAAGTTTAAACCCACATCAAGCATAAACTTCGAGGCCGTATTACGGCACATTAATGGCTTTAATGGACCCAAAAATGCACATTTTGCATACAGTTGGCACGATTGCAGGTCAAAGCAACTGCCGTGTGCACTGAACGGTAAAGAAGTTCTTTAAGATGTTCCAGTTATTCATGTTGTTATTGTTAAATAAGAATCTGCCAAGCGAATTTTATAAAGTTTTCAGATGAGCAATAACTTACAAGAAATTAAATTTAATCATATAAGCTACACTTCCATATAATATCCAACAAATTGCAGTTTGTTATATTTCGATACCTATTTAATAACAATGAGACCTTTTTTGACAACGTGGGAGCGACGCCGGGATGTGGGATTTTTACCGCGAGCTTAACGCTCGCCACACCATCCGATGTGTACGACGGTATGCGACCACACATACCGTCGTCCTTCCCGGAGCTGGGCAGGGGATACCGTAACCCTATGCTAGTCCCGGAAGTACAGGGACAATAACAATGAGACCTAAGGCTTTTACTATTTTTGCCTTCTTGAAATATTACAAAAATCTTACAGGTTATTCGTTTTGTCATTTTTTGTAATATTTGTGTGAAACATTATACATTTTTACTAATCTCCATCTATTCCTCAAGTTATACCACTAATTGGTGCAACCAAACTCCCAACTGACCAAGGCCATTCTGCATTACAGAACCCCGACATAGTCCTGGTGCATTATTTAAATGTGCCGTACCCGGACGACAACAAGCTGGCGACGGTGGCGCCGAGTCTGGCTCTGTGGGCGGACAAGAAGGAGTGGACGAAAGACGAACTAGTCAGCCAGTTGAAACCAATGTGTAAGTATCTTTCGCATATTAAATACAGATTAGCCAGGATAGGACTTCGATGTGGATCTGGATGATATTTTTGTGGAAACCTGAAGATGAATGTTAGGTTAGTTAGAAAGAAATGTAATGAGATTGACCGACGATGTGAGTGAAAAGGGTTAAATACCATTAAACGATAAAGATACAACAGAAATATTTTTTGTCAATGTTTCTTGTCAAAATATTTGAACATAATGTAGTTCGTCGTAATTTGTACGTCGCGGTAAAAGTGGTTAATACATTAATGTAAAACATTGCAAATTAAAAAGCAACAGGGAAAGTTCGTCCCCTACTGAATATTTATAAAGAGGGGAGATAAAATCATTAGGCAGTGTTAATGATACATCCTCATAAATGCTGATCGCTATCCCAATGAATTTGTTTTTGATTTTAACGACCTTTATTACTGTTGTGGTTAGATCATTAACGGTGATATTATCGTGATTGTTAATGATTTTATTAGTATCCATGACAGGAAATGGGGTAGTTAAAGCGGTATAATGGTCGTGATGCACTATAGTTTATTTTTTTCACAACTATACTATTAACATAATAGTTATTTATCTAATTTTATAATTCTGTTTGTTTTCAGTCTTCAGTGAAGATGAGTCAGACCTCAACGGCGATATTGAAATAACGGTATGTATAGTATTTTTATTCAACTTATAGTGCATTTAAGAACAGATATACTTAAAATTAAAATTCAGGGAAAAATGTTTCAGACAGCTGAGACGGTGGAAGCCATCGTGAGCCAGTTGATGGAGAAGCAACGTCAAGCAAGGGCTGCGGCATTAGCCAGGCAGCTAGAATGCGGCTGTCCAGATTCCACTTGCCAGGACTCCAGAAACTGTGCTCACCCACTTCGGCGCATACAAGCTGCTAAAGCTCCAGCATCAGATCACCATGTGTCATCGACTACTGGTCCCTCACCTCGACCGTTAGCTCAACCACCTAGGCAATACACCCGTGATCACAGGACAACAACACAATCCTCACCATTATTACTATCGCTAGGACAGATCCAAGGAGGCGGGGGCCTCTTAATATTAAATGGGACTAGCAGTAGTGGTCAACAGCAATCATCGCTAGTATCCCCATTATCGGTTACGTCGTTTATATGCGAAGAGCCAAGAGACAACAGGTATCGGCAGCAGTATAAGCCGACATTTGTGCTAAAGAGAGAAATTCCAGATACTCAGCCATCTTCATGTCTTCACAATACTGAAACAACGACATACGAAGTGGAAACTCAAGTTGAAGAAAAAATTGATGTTGAAACGTTTGATAGGAAAATTAAGATGGAGCCGAAGAGCCGAACGCAAGTAATCGCTAGTGCACCAGCCACACCTTCTCGTTATCCAGATTTGGTGGAACGGTTAGAAACTAAGGTTTTGACCGAAAACTGTGATGATACGTTAGTTTTGTTAGGCACTGATGGGAATTTATCTGCCAGTGCATTCTTTGATGAAACGTTGGAATTGTCCGACGAAGATATACAAAAAACATTATCAGCGAATATGCCAACATGTGAATTGGACAGAAGTGTAGTGCGAAATTCAGATACAGCTAATGTTATGGTATCAGGAATCCATACAATGGACTTTATAGAAAGCTGTGAAGCAGTGGCGTCGCCAACCAACGTTGTTGATGATAATGTGTTTGGAAATTTGGACGCTTTTGATATGCTAGGTGATTTCCCAGAATTGGAGGTTCTTGATCCCACCACGATATCAACTAACACTATAGTAAGTTTTTATTAAATAACACATAGATATCATATCTATTTAAGTAACATCTCACCATTTCTTTAGTTTTATAAGCATATCTTGTAAGAAATTATTTTCGTATTTTCAGGCATTATGCGGCAAATCTCCACATGAAGAGAGTAATGAAAAAATGCAAACTGATTGTCCCGGAGAGGGCGCTCTAAGTATCACTGATTATTCCCCGGAGTGGGCGTACCCTGAGGGTGGAGTTAAGGTCTTAGTAGCTGGACCTTGGACTGATACAACGGATCAGTATACAGTGCTCTTTGACAACTTTCCAGTGCCATCAATACTAGTTCAGAATGGACTTCTACGATGTTATTGCCCAGGTGAGGTGCTCTATAAGTATAATGTTAAATTGCGTTTTAGAGTTCTGTTACTTTTCACATGTTTGTCATATTGTAAACAAGCTGATGAAATTGACACAGAAGAGAAATGTTGATAGAATCAAGGAAGCTTAAAAAGTTTTTTAACAAGGTGAAAGAATAATGAAATAAAACAATTTTTTGGGATAACCAATGCAACCAACAACGATCCATCAAAGACAATCCGATGATTTTACTATGTTAGTAATCTAAGTTCACTAAGATGTAAAGTCGAGACTCGTGTAAATACGAATTTCTCTGCCTTACTATATTATATATACCGTTAAAATTAGAACACACTAAACAAATCAAATCATGGCTACTGCAAGTGAAATAAGTGTATTTCTATCATCTACTAAAGTTTATGTATTTCAAATATTTCAGCCCACGAAGCTGGTTTGGCAGCGTTACAAGTGGCCCGCGGTGGTCGAGTGGTATCCGATACGGTGGTATTCGAATACAAGGCCGGCCCAGCGCCTGCTCCATCATCGCCAGCTTCAGCACCATTACCCTCGCTGGATTTTCGGCGTTTTTCACTACTTCAACGCTTACAACGATTACATGGACGATTGCAAATAAAAATTGAACCTATGGACGAGAATACTCAGGTAAGTCTATTTAATTTCTATATACTAAGTAATCATTGCGTAACTGAATCAAAAATTCCGTAATCATTTAATTATAATCTTAATTGAATTTCAATAATAACATTAAACGAAATACTTATTTATGCAATTCCAGATTGAAGATGTCCATTTGTATTCCAATCCGAAGTTTGAAGATCGTCTTGTAACCTTTTGTAAGACGTTGAGCACGAGATCTATTGGTGCCATTGAGGGCTTTACATCCGAACCGGGAGAGGACAACTCATCTATCCTGCATCTGGCTGCTGCTTTAGGATATTCGAAGCTTACGACCGTATTGCTGAGGTGGAAGCAGGATGACGCGAGCCTGGCGTTGGAGAAAGAAGTCAATTTAGGCGCTAGGGATAGTGATAATTGTACACCCCTGGTACGTTTCATGTTTATCTCATTGTTATTTAAAAAAAACATAAAACGTATATTTTTTTATAACTGTAAGTTAAAACCAATTGCCGAATACTATAATTAGATTAATTAATATACGCAGAGTGGATAAAAAATATACATTGAAATTTTTATATGGGTTTATATGTATTGCTTGATTTTTGGCGCAGGTCAATTGAAGTTGATCCTAATATTTTATTACATAGAATAGTTTTTATAGAATTCACACGCATAATATTTACAATAGGTGTCATTCACTACAAGAAGAAAGGTAAGGACGATAACAAAGTAGAATTGAGAATTACCTTAATTATCCCTCAGATGGTAGCTAGCGCGGCAGGCCACGAAGAAACAGCAGTGGTGCTGGCGCGCTGGAGCGCTGGCACTCGGCGGGAAGCCGGGGCGCGCGCCGCCGCCGCAGCCGCCCGACGCGCTGGACATAACAGACTCGCTGCTATGCTTGATCGGATCCATCCACCCACTGGCGATGGTGTTTTTCGTAAACCATTTGGGTAAGAAAAAACCAAACGGTTTAATGGACTAAAAATAAATATACAAGGTTTCTTAATGCCGAATTCCCATCAGGCATATGAAATTCAAGTTAACATGTTGACGAAGCCACCAGTAACTAAACTTATAATTATATTTTTTCGCCAAAAAGTGAATAAAAAGTTTTCTATTTTATATCAAGTGCTATAGCAAGCTTGTTATAGCAAGGAAATTATCATGATAAATAACAATACTGGTATTCTTAATGATTTGCATAAAATATCATTTCAGGTTATCCCAAAAAGGTCGTGCTGGCAGCCTGGAGAGCAATCTCGTGAAACGGCCGTCTATTGACAGTGGTATTAATATGGCTGACGCTTTTAGATCTAATTCTGCTATAGATAAGTCCGATGGAAACTCTTCGTCTAGGTAAGATCTATTAATCATCCCCTAATAATGTTAATTATAAAAATGTTAAATTATAATAATCAATTTTACTTCTTTTGTGTAACTGTATAAGGAAGAAAATAGTAACACGTGAAATGGTTTGTACCGTCAATAAAAAAAGCTTCAAAAACAACCCGGTCATGCTAAAACATTTTGAAAAGTTTTGAAAGCAATAATTGCCAATTTCAGATGGGAAAGGAGTATGTCACTACCCTTAGATTCGGATACGTCTGAGGATAGTCTTGGAGACGGTAAACTTGGACGGCGTATGGACCTTGCCCTCTGTAAGTTTTTGCTTGTAATATTTCCCATCTAATAGTCAGTTAAATTTTCATTTGCTGAAGATTATTTATTTTTATCGGCACGGCGCCTGAATTTTCCGAGGTTTGAAATTTAAAATTCGATTAACTGGTCCTAATAATCGCGAGATCTGAGCGGAACCGGTGAACGTCAGAGTTACCAGGGTCAAGCGGGATGAGTTCGTTCTCATGATAACTCGTTATACTTTTTCAAGTGTATAAACGTGGTACGAATTATATCAAATAAAAACGACTTTAATGATAAATTTAAAGATAAAGATAGGAACTAATTGTATAAGTTTAAAATGTTAGTATGAAGATGAATGTTTACTAACGAGCCGTCATAGAATACCAAAAAGAGAAAGACCTCATCCAGTAGCTATGCGTTAAAATAAACAAAATTATAAACGTGAGGATACTCCGTGCGAAAAAACGATTCCAGCTCGATAAGTTGATAAAATCGCTTATATTAATATTTGGATTTATTAAATTTCTTTGTTAATATTCTCTACTAGGTATATAAAATAAAAAATATAAATTTTAATAATTTTGAAAAATGTAAAACGTTAGATATTTTACTAAGTTTTTGGGAGTATATGAAAAACATAACAAGTCGTTACTGCTTTCAAACCATTGGCAATGTACTCGTGCGTTTAACTGGACTTTGGGTAATTAAAGAATGTTTAAATTTTATCACAATTGTTAAAAACGGTAACCGCATCGTGTACGCCAATTACATTACTGTACGAAAATGTAATTTTCCAAGATCTTCATATAAGATGATCGGTTTGTGAAACTGAATAAGAATACTAAGAAATCTTTTGAAGTGAGAAAACAGGAAGAGCCTGAATAGGTAGTATTTGTAAAGAAATAAACGTAAACGAGAAAGCACTCACCCGCTGACGCGCTCGACCCTGGCTGTCCAGGCGAGACGGCGCCGCGGCGCGCTGCGAGCCCGCTCATTGACGTGGAGGCGCTCTCCGACGCGTCCTCGCCCCCCGCCTCGCCGCCGCCGCCCAGCTCAGGTCAGTTAGCTGCACACGCGAAACGGTATAGACGAATTGGATGGTACTTGATAATCCTACATGCACATTTTGGATATGCTGTGGAAATTGGACGCTCAGATTGGCATATAGTAGGATGTAATGGAAAGTTCATTAGAATTATAAGTGATACTTAAAATTGCCAAGCATTTAGATACCTATGAAATCGATTAAATGATGACGATTTATTTTCATAGAATGTTTGCAGTGACAGCGATTATGAGAAAATCGACCAATTGCAACCACTTAGAATTGATCTGAAAAACGAGTAGTTTTGATTTGATAAGGAAATTAAAGTTAAACGCATGAATAAAGCATAACATATTATGTAAAAAAATATTGACAATAACGAAGAAAGCTATTAAAGTTATCCTTAAAATTGTATGAAAGAAAAAAATGAAGAAAACAATGGAAAAGATAACACATAAGAACGAAATTTTTAAATTCAATGTTGTCCAAATACGATGCTATGAATGAAAAAGTCAAAAAAGGGTCTATACCATTTCAAGTCGCAGCCTTCCCTCCGCTCGAGTTGTCTATCGATGTTGTGAATGTAGTAGTTGCATGGCCGCTCTGGCCGTCCGTTCTTCTTCTAACAATCGTCGTCTATATATCTGTCCTTCTCTGTCGCCAGTTTAGCCCTGAACGTCATTGCTATAGGTAGACCACTTGTAGATTCTTCTGTAATTCTGTATCCACTATCGAGCGGAGATCCCCTGGTGTTGATGTCAGTAGTTACCTTAAAGTTAAACCGAATGTACCAAATATCAAGGGAACAGCAACTTGCTTCTTTGATATCGCTTGAATCAAGAATAATTTGTTGATTGTATAATGATGATTCGGTTTGACTTGTTTGATGTTGTCCTTCGATGTCGCTTTCAATGGTTCGTATTGGTCTACCCACCTCCACTGAATCAGACACAACAGTACCAAGTGGTAAACTCAATTCCAGTACACCTATAAACAACGTTGGTAAAACTGAAACATAGAAACTGTATCGACACGAATACGTGACAACAAACACTGCATGATGCCTCAATTGCTTGCATGAATTGATATTACGTAAAGGCTTTTTATGTGTAGAAACTTATATGGTTGCTTTTTCATCCACGTAAGGTAAGTGGCGCTTGAAGAGTTCTAAAAGCACAGGATGTTGTCGATCATGGCACTTTTTATTGGATTTGTAGGATGGTAAATTATAGAGAAAAAGTGTTTTCAAAAATCATGTCCTCAGCTGTTATACTAAAATATGGATTATAATATCTGAGGATCTCTGATGAATAAAATTCAAAATTCTGAACATATCAATTTCTCTAAATTGGAATCCTGGTAAGCAATAGATGTATCAATCACTCAAATTAATTGTTTGTTTCAAGACGATTTTAAGTATAATGTCCGAATTGGTTAATGTGATCCACAAAACATTTGGTTGCAATCGTTTACTAAAATGTACTTACAAAAACAATTAAGGGAGGCGCGCTAGGGACAGTATTTATATACGCTTGGTGTTTTCGATGTTGTATTGTTGTGTGAACGAGATTCCACTTCACAAAAACCATTTCAGGGGAGCAGGATGACCGGGTGTTCACACTGGCGGAGCAGATCATTGCTGCGATGCCGGAGAGAATAAAGGTCAGTTGTGTGTTGTACCGTTAGTGACAGCATGATCTGTGTTTTATCTTATGCAATATTATATAGATGTAGAAAATGATGCGATAGTAAATAAGTTATGAACCAATAGTGCGGGCAACTGTGAAAGTCAAGGTTCCAAGGCTTATGAATGTCGAAATCGGTCGATTAATTAAGCTGAAAGCAGATCTCTAAATACTTAGATTCAATAGAAGTAGTAAAAGAAAGAAAGAAAAAAATAAAGTATTAAATATATGACTACAGATATAACGGTAGATATATACAAGAGAAAAATAAATTAATAAATTGGATTTATTAATTTATTTTTATGTGTACCATTTCATTTACTATCGCATTGTTATCTATTTTCTCTATATATTTATTACCCGTGTCAAGTTATAAAATAAATATAGAAAAATACATATATAATTCTGAATCTTTTACAGCTGCATGATATATTGCAAAATAGTATAATAACACATCAAGAAACATCACAGTACCTTGAATGACGAAATGATAACGACAATAAATAATTCAGAAATGTTATTTTCATGGATAAAATGGTAACAGTGAAGTAACTACAAAACATCAAAAATCAGCAACTCTATAACAATTATTTCGATGTTTTTACCGATTTCTTTGTTTGTCGTCTTTCTTTGTTGTCTTATAAGTGACGACCTCCAATTACGTGACAATTATGTCACAATATTAGTATTATTGTACGCACATTAAGTTACACATCTACAATTATGATCAAATTAAAAGTATTGTACTCATCCAATAAATTGCTGAACTGCATCTCAATCGATGGACAGAAAGAAATATTGTGTTCGTAAACCGTGCTTGTGAACATCTTTCGACCCATAATTAATATATTAATATTATCTATCCAGAACGAGAGCTCCTCTCTCCTCTCCGGGCTGGACGGGGCCTCCGGCAACGAAGACGTCCTCATGACGCCAATCCTCGACGAACCCACCACCTTCAACACCGAGTTCAGTTTCGAGTTCTGCGATAACACTTATAGATCTATTTCGTGAGTCGCATGACGAAGGGTCATTGTTACTTATAACAGCAATGAGATGAATCTCAAGTTCCTGTTAAACAAAAATATATAAACAGGACATTGTTTGTTATTAAATACATTGCTTTTGGTGCAATTTTGATGTACCGCTCTCATGTAAAGAAAATATTGATGCTGTTAAAAATGAACTACTGTAAACACATAAAATTTAAATAATTATAGTGGTTGTAATGTTTATGATAAGTCAGGCAAAGACGTGATAGTTTTGTGATATCCGCTCTATGATCGTCATATTACTGTTTAAGATACAGAGGCAAGATTGTAAATTAAATAAAAAAATATATATCATCAAATCAATTTCAGAACAATATTTTAAAAGGTATAATTTTAATGTTTTTGAAAAACTCAATGACCCGTTAGATTTTGAAAGTAATTGTTAGGTGTAGGGCAGGCATTAATTTATAGATAATTTTAAGTTAAAAATAATTATAATTTACATGTGTAAGGTATAAATAGAATGCTAAAGATAATTGCAAATTTTCTTTAAAATTCTTTTACGTTTACCACTAGATTTTAAATGGTCTTTCTCTTCTATGATTACTTTTAAGCCTTCCTTCTCTGTAATGAAATTCGCTATCAATGTTTTTAAATAAGAGATAATATAAACCTGTATCATTTTAGCGGATTTCTTCTGAATATAATTTTCTTCTTAATTCTAAGATACATTCATACATACACGCAGTTTCATTTTCTTTTCGATATTATTTCTTTTACTATCTTCATTGCTTTCTTGCCCTATAGTAGAAATGCAGACAACTTTTGTTATAATTCAGTTTTTAATTTCAGTTTTAGTTTTTAAAGTAAAGAATCAATCTTAATATAATATATCGTATAGGTACTGTGGTGGGTCTACTCCTTGCTCTTCGGGTTCCGTGTCTCCCGGATCAGCGTTATCTCCACCGCCACCTTCGCCACGGTCTACGTTGCCTTGCACGCCATCAGCCACGTTGCAAGAGTTCCTTAACGCCACTACTAACTTTTCAAGCTTGACTTTGAACGGTATGTATCAACGTTTCTTTTGAGATGCTTCTTACTATAAAACTACCGTATAAAGTCCCGTTATTTAATCGCCGGCTATATTATTTATTTTTACATGAGTATTACATTAAAGTTAATTCAATACTTTAAAAAGTCATATATTTTGATTGTATAGTGGCCAGTCGTGGCAATATATTATTTTTTTGTCACACAAAACTTACAACTACATAAATTGAAACTTCAAAATGTATAAGCAACTATATTTTTTATTTTTGTTAAAGCCAATAATAACATTAACAATTGTTTCAGACCGAGAGCAACGCGAACTTTACTCCGCGGCTATAACTATCCAGAAAGCATATCGACAGTACCGAGGTCGGCAGCTGCAGCGCCGAGCTGCGGCGGCTGCTATCACCATACAGAACTGCTACCGGCGATACAAACAGGTGATGTGATAGAAGAAGTAAACGAGCAGTCACACCTGCAGCCCATGGACATTTATAATCAACTCCAGCTAATATTGTAATCCTATGTAACGTCGGTGCAGAAGCATTGTTACGTCAGAGGACTAGCTTGAAACACCTCTGATGAGTACGACTTTCTCACAAAGATTTCATACTCACACCATCACATCAGTGATACTCTTTTGTTATGATTCAGAAATAGGGGTGGTGGTTGAATCTTCGAAGTCGGGTTACAAAAGGTGCTAACCGCTTCGAATTTTTATCGTAATGTATGATTTAATTTATACTATAACTAGCTGACACAGCAAACGTTGTGTTGCCATATATATAAAAAAATGTTAAGGGTGAACAACCCTTATCACTTAGGGATATGCAAAATAGATAGTAGCCGATTCTCAGACCTACTGAATATGCATATAAAATTTGGTGAAAATCGGTAAAGCCGTTTCGGAGGAGTACGATAACTAACATTGTGACACGAGAATTTTATATATAAGATAATAGGTGATAAAACATCTTAATAATAATGCGCGACTATGCCATGTATGATCAGTGATCATTGACCGTTTCAATATATTTTCAGTAACCCTTCAGTCTTTTCCGAGATCACATCTTTTTATTTTGTGTTGAGTCGTACTGATATCAAATCCCTTTTAAAAATTTACGTTACCAAATTTGCAACAAAAACAAAATAGCTTTTAAGATTTTTAATGTTGTTATTCTTGTAGTTCGCGTATTTGAAGCAGATGCACGCTGCGGCGATCGTTATCCAGCGTGGCTACCGTTCACATCGGGAGCGAAGGCTCGCTGCCACACCAGCCAAGTGAGTTTGAAAATATTTTAAGTTCCTAAAATAAGTTTATTAGTTAGTCAATTATTCTTTTTCTTCAATGTCGCTGTCTTCATTACTGAAGGTCGTATCTGTTTATTGCTGACTGCAAGATTATTATTTGCTACAATACAATTATTAATAAGAACAGACAGATCAAAAAAGTACAATAAATATACATCTATTCAATTTAGGATAGCGATAAAGATGATATTTTATTATGATTTATAATTGTAATATAATGTCATTTTGGTCATACAGGCGAACGTATTCCCAGAGGCGACAAAATCAAGCAGCGAGGAAGATCCAGCAATTTATGAGGCAGTCAAAGATCAAGTTAGTGAAAAAATTTCAAATATCTATTTTTACTCAACCCTTTTTGTGGAACTACTGACCACGGATTTTCTACCAGACTGAGGGTTAAGGTTCTATTGTGAAGTCCATGTGAGGTATGGACTGCTTTACAACTTGAAATGAAATTATTCCGTCCATTATTATGCCTATAGCACCAACTCAACCACCTTTACCACTTATCACTGTATATTAAGATAAATACAATTTTACTTTCGGTTAAACTACTTTTCGTTAAGATGATTTCCTTCAGCAATTTATATGAATTGTTCAATTGTTACTAACATGGTAATATATATAAAAGCGAAAAGATACTCACGTTCAAAACGTATTAATCAAGGTTTTGACTAAACTACTGAGGCTAGAATCATGAAATTTGGACTGTAGGTTCATTTTATAACATAATTCCGCACTAAGATCGGATTTTTTGATATTCCACCGTTAAAGGGGTTAAATAGAGGTTGAAAGTTAGTATGAAAGTCCATCAGTTTTAAGGCAAACTCGATGAAAATTTAAATTCAGCTTTCTAATTTAAAATAATAAAAAACTAATGTAAGAGTTTTTCCAAAATCAATCCTTAAGGTGTTCAAATAGGGGTTGACAGCTTATTTTAAAATTTGCCAATTTGAAAGCCAGCACTATGAACGTTAGCCATTGCCTTACTGGTTAGATATAGTGAAACTTTAATTCTATCGTTTATGGGAAATCAAGCCTTATGTAGGTATATAAGGGTTGTAAGTTTGTATGAAAGTGGTATAGAAAAATGAAAAGTATCTTAGATTCGAACCTTAATATATCATATTTACTGTATCTGTTAACGAATCAATATCATGTGTTAAACATCTTGCGGTTGAATTACAACTGCTACATTACGCCTCTTGTCAGTTTCTACACAAACCTCATAACAATATTAGCATAGAAGCCAGATTAGAATAAAAACGAATGCAACTATATTTTATTAATTATTGTCAAATATCATTTCATGTGTGGGAATGAAACAAACCATAGCTGTTTGTTTCGTTCTATTCTGAAGGTGTCACTAAAATAATAACGATAAACGTCAAATGGTCACCTTTGGTCCTCTTATAATACGTACTAATTTAAAAGTACTATCCAAACGTCAAAGTACATTAGTGATCTCGTCAACATAATTTTGAAGTATTATAGTTTGTTGATACGAATCGTGAGAATCGTGAGTAAAAATTGAGAGAAATTTACAAATTCCCTTTGAAAACGTTACTTATGTCTCTTTACGCGATGTAGTTGATATTTTAGTACGGCTTCCATGCTTATCATTGTTCCGAGACACAAACTATCTCTGCTGATGTTGCATTGTCAAAAATGTCAAAATACACGTGGCGCGTGGCCTCCCGACTGATAATGCGTTGACGGAAACCGAACAGACGTCGTATGCTCGTCGCACTAATCATCGGTTAGGTGTGAAAGGTTGAATGATTTATTATATAATTGTCTATTCAGGCGTAACGCAACCGATAATACTCTCGTAACAGCATCTTGTGACACCGTTCTACTTCAAAATAAAGAATTGTGAAATAAATGCCGATGTAAAGAAAATAATGAAACTTCCTTCACTCTCAGAACAAAGGAACTCAATATTTTACTGAAAGAAAATATATTAGGGTTAAATTATAATAATGGATAATATTCAATGCGCCATCAAGGCATTCGATGCCGTAATTAATCCCGGCAGACGATGCTTTCAATAAGTCTTGGTTGAGATATCAAATATTTTCTTTTATACTTTCTCAGAACGCCGACTTCATTTGCAAACTTCGATTGCTCATCAAAAGACGACCCTTAAAGCCCACTGATATGCTATTCGATACCCTCGAATATTATAATGAAGATCCCGAAAAGATTGAAACGGAAACAAAATAGGAACGGAAATTTTTAGCTCGTCAAAGTTTCCTCGGATTTTAATACCGATTTTGACGGAGTTGGTTTAGTCAAATGACTGCATTGAATTCTGTTGGATTATTATTACTTTCTTGAACCAAGTCGGCTTTACTTAATCCAATCTCAAAATAATTCAGACTTAGCTATGTATTTGTTTCATCATGAACGAGTAAAGATAATAATGCGATTAATTTTGAACGATTTCGTGTAAATGAAAATAGGAATTTCAATTTTAAGCGAAGAGGAAACTATAAGAGATTCGAGTTTATTAATAATTTCAGCAATAATATTTACAGCAAACAGCAATAATATTTACCATATTGCAAAATGATATAATATATTGGTATAACCGATTAGTCTCATATAACATATCTACAGACATTTGATGTGTAAGAGAAAATTATATTCTTCAAACACGAGTACAATATTTTTACAGCGTGGCCCGTGTCGGCGCGGTTGTATTACTGAAGATATAAATACGTTTATGCTTATTGTATGGCACGATATTATTTTCGTCTGCTACGGACTGTGTCTGACACGTACTATATCTGTAGATATAAATGCAACATAATTCCTCAGCAAAGAGATCGTTACTCATCTGTTGATTGCGTTTCATTGTGGGGCGAATCAATAAACTGCGATTCACTTCGTCCGTAGTCTATCTCTTCCCTTAATCCTTCTTAGTTTCTTTGCTTAGTTCGTTCGTGATTAAATCGGTTTCGATTTGAAACGTCTGATGTTATTCGTGTTCTTTGTAGCGGTTTGATAATCCCTTTAGACGGATTCGCAGTTTTGTTTGGGTTTAATGGATTTTTGTCAGAAAATGCTTCGACTATTTCTATCACTTCAAAACCTGACTATTTACTTATTTAAGCCACTTTACTCGAAATGTTTTTAAGAGATTAAGTGCATGTACATTCTGTTATTAATCTAATATTTTTTTCCCATTTCACGCTAGTACTTGGGAGGAATTTTCAACAAACGTAAGTTATAAAAATATCGGTCTTTAAACTAAATACTCTTATATTTTAAATATTTATTATTCTTCTGTTTATATGTCTATTTTGTTGACCCAGGTTGCAGAGCGCGCGAGCCGAAAACGCGAGGGTGGCCCGGCTGTACCAGGGTGCCCGCCGAAGCTCGTTGCTGCCCACCACCAGTACACAACCCACGCCTAATCGGTATATGTCTAATTTATATTTCACCCACATCAACTAAAAGGCAGCTACTTCAAACATGTTTCTCCCAAAAGAGAGATTTGTTATAGTCACAGCGCGTTTAAACGAGCTGCTACAGGAAGACGCTGCTACTTATTTTCTGAGTTTATTGCCTAGAAAAATTAATGTTTCTCAATATTCACAACTAAGACTTTGACTTATAAATCAAAGTTAAAATGTTTAAATAAACTATTAAGATTATTATATAATACTTATAAAGGGCTTACATTTAAGTATTGTTTTCAGGATTGTTGACTACTTAGCACCTGAATCACCAATGAATGCCGATGAAGACCTTCTACTAGAGCTATTGTTTAAAATGTGACCTGAAAACATCATTGCAGAATTAATTGCATTGCATTGTTCAAAATAAGATCCGTATGAAAAAGAGTTCGAACGAGTTTTGATGTTATCCGTTTAAAAACGTACCTAAGACTCTAATTAGAATTAGCTCTTTAGTTATCTGTAGCTGCTAAGTATGGGCAAAGCAATGCAGTGGTAGATATTGCAGATTATTTTAAGGTCCTAAGTTAATAGTTCACAATATATAAAGGGGTATGACGCGTATGTTGCTATTTATTGGGAGTTGCTAAGACACATTTCGAAAATAACTGATATATTGTAGAAAGTGAACGTTACATCGTCATAATTTTGATCAAGTTAGATGAATATAAAAGTTATTGTACATAGAGAGTGGAAACAAATTGGAAAGGGGAAATGTCTTGAAAGTAGGACCTGAATAATTTTGAAATGTAGGAATGTAATTTTCAGTTGCTGATTTTACGTTTTAGGTACCCTTTTACTATTTGTTCGTAGTTTATCACTTATACTTAGAAGCTATAGATCTATCTACATCAACATACTACTGCCTTATTTTTTCACTATCAAAATATAATTCCATATTAATACACCATCATCAATAAACCAAATACAAAATACTTTCTTAAAACAGGTTTCCCGGAGTTGTGAGATAACTCAGGCCTTCGATATTGAAATTTTAACATTGTTTCTATAATGACCTTCCTATTTCCTCTCATAAATCTTTTAAAATTAATTTAACACATCTACAATCTCTTCTATTCCCTCTTTTGATTTATTACTTAACTCTTGTCGTTTCCTTATGTTTCGTTTAGAGGTGACTTGTTCAGAGTTTGGATTTAAATTCTCATTTTCGTTAAACTCTTCAGGTCATAGACAGGGTTATATTTAGTATAAATTTTATCGTATTTGTATTATATTTTCATAACGTATTTTTGAGAAATTTGTTTAGGGCATTTATTGGAATCATATTTTTGAAAACTCTAAATTGGATGTAAAGTAATTTACCTAGATTTATCAGTAATATTGGCAATATCTTTTCTAAATCCGTAACTCATTGACATATTATTTTTGATTGTCGCAATTGAACCGAATTGTGAAACACTTGATACATGATTCAATTAACTTATGTTCCTTTCCATTTTATGTTGGCAAGTTGTGAGATCAAGTCAACTTAAAAATTGACTCTTCATGATTTCCACGGTGGAGTTTAAAGTAAGTAGGTTAAGTACAAATTCAAATTATTAAAAGCCACTGTTCTTATAAAGTAGATGCACCTAGCGTATAATACAATAAACCCGACGAGCTGTGAGTATTTTGAGATTTTATCGTAATTAAGAAAAAAATAATTAGTTTTACTATTGGTCTAAAGTTTACCGTATAGGTTTCATTCCAGCCTAAATAGGTTAATTATCTTTTTAGTCTATGCAATGAAAACCTTAGACGATCAATAGAAACGATCTATGGACTCCTAACATTTCTGTAGATTACACCTCGATCTTATGAAATCTTCGATCTTGAGTTTATCTATATTAGTTCTAATTATTTAATCGTTAACTTGTTTTCAAGGACTTCGATATACTTTGTTATATTATTATTTAGATCTTTGATTCCCCCACCCCTAGTTCCTACTTCAACAACTATTGAAATGTTTAATGAATTATCAATAAAATCTAAACTTAGTTCGTTAGATAGTTGTTAACTTTTTGTTTTAGATTCTCGATAAAGCTAATTGCCATACTAATCTAGCGTTCATGAAAAAAATAAGGTTGTGCACCACTTAAATATAGAAATAACTACCTAAATATTCCCTTTTTCTGAATTCTCTGATATTTTAACGTAGAAGTATAGTTCATAGTTTAAGATAGGAGTAATCATAGCTTAACCATAAGACGACGTGCTGCCGTCAAGATATTTTCGATTCGTATTTTTATAAAGCAAAAGTTTCGAACGACTAAGATTGCTTTGCTTGTGCAGGGCCGTGGATCAGAATCTTCACTTACTTTGAATGACACTGATTTGTTCGACTATTTACTAAATTCCACTTCAAGAACAGATATGGTTGGCATTGGTTCACTTTAAGTTTTGTTTGAAGTTTTCAATTTAACAGAATCTTTTGTTTCGTCTTCGATTCCTGCATTCCACACCAATTAATTACTTCTAGTAAGATATGAAAGGCCCAGAGTTGTCATATGTAAAGTGGAAGCCGGAATGCTATTAGCAACTTCAATATCCAACTACGAGTATATAGTGTTTGATAGGACTTTTTGCGATTCAGAAATTTTAATAATAAGACATTATCTAATATCGAATGTTGATGATATCGTTTGATAGAAATAGTTTAGCGGACTGGATGTTCGGAAGTCGCTAATCGTTAACCGGTGACTGGAAGAGGAAAATAATGAATGTAACGCGACGAAGTTCGAGAATAACCGTCCAGTTGTGGCGGCTTTTGCACCCTCTGGTTGCGTAATGGCAAAAGTCGCATTACAGTTACAAGCGAAAATAGACATTGTCGAGGTTGAAAGTACGTGTAGTGGAAGACGCGATTCGCTTGCGAGGCAAAGGGCACCTGAGGGCGCACGTATGCAACATGTACATTTTATATTTTTGGATTGCTAATTTTAAGATGTTATATTTATATATGTATACGTAGTGTTGGCGAGTACGAAACCAGTATTTCGAAATGTATTACGCCAAAAAGTTTTGATGTATTAATTTTCCACGAAAATTCTCTCGTTTTCTTTCCAAATGGATAGTTTGTTTAGCTAGTGGTCATGTATATATATTTTTGGATAGTGTGCACGATTGCTTCCGGAGCGCCGATGATATAATAAATATAAAGAAAGGTGAGTAAAAAAAGAAAAATAAGAACTAAAAAATGAAAAAAAGAATATTTTTAACGGTAACGCAGAACCTCTGAAAGCAATAATATTTTTGTGGTAAAAATTACTCCAATTTATAGGAAAAGAGTATTTTATTATCCACGCAATCGTCACATACAGTTGAATATATAGAACGCTTCTTAGTGCGACCGTAATGTGTGCTCCTAACTTCTCAAACTTATGAGACTTCATCTAAAATACTGTATAGAAAAACTGAATGTGCGTGAACTGTTGTTTAATGGATACTCGTATTTTATTTATACCACAAGATATTAGCCTATTTTATTATAATTCTACTGGAAATTTTAATTGTATCATATTTTTGTGAGTATGCATGATAAGTGTTTGTTTTAAAGTATTTTTCGTGTTTGTAAGCAATAATTATTTTAGGATATATATTTTTGGATAATATTTAGGAGCACATATCCTACGGCAAGCCTTAGTATTGACCACAGCTAAAACATAATGCACTAGAAGTAGTTATAGTTAGATAAATTACTACTTATATATATATGAAAAAATAAAAGAAAATCTTGAAATCTATACATAGAATTTAAAATTAAAAGTTTAACTAATACTTTTTATTATTATTATTATATATTAAGAAGCTTGTTCACACATTTTAAAATCGTATTTAGTAAGTACAGCTAAGTATTATGACTAGAAAAGTTTAAAAGGTACTGGAGAGCGGTAAGAGTGAGACTATGAAAAAATAATTTTCGGATTTGGCTACGATTTAGGCTTTACAGGTTCAAATTTATAGTGTTTTCACGAAGTTTTTCTCGTACGTAAACAGTTTGAAATCGAATGTAACATTATAGAAAATACGTAAATAATACGATTGTAACATCTCAATATACTGAGTCGTATTAGTAGATATTAGTAGTTTGAAATTAATTATAAATTATACTTGTTTTCTTGATAAAACTTCGTTTGAACACTTAGGATGGAATCGTGTATATTATAATGAATATTCTGTTTTATATGCGCCAAAGGCGGATTAATTTACATAATGTGATAAAAATGGCAAAAACGTTGATTTGAGTCATCTTATTATAATAATTATTGTATTGTTTCTAGACTAGCATAGCAATATTGTATAAATCAATACTTATATTGTTTTTATAGCTATGATATACTTTTTTCGCTGTAGCTTGCTTGTACTTTTAATGGAATGGTGATTTACTAAGTTGTTATACAAAAAATTGTATTGATAACATTTTGGTTAAAAAATATTAATAAAAATTGTACAATACACTTTTTGTATGTTGTTTTCAACTGTTTTCTCTGGCCATTGTGTTATGTTTAGTATTTATATAGTACCTTTTTATGTTTGTAAGAAAAAATAGATCTAATTTATAAGCGTTTGAAGAACATTTATGTTTATTTATTGCTTGGTAAATCATAATTCCGTGTATATAAAATTTATTTTTTTGTAAAATGAGCCTGCCTAAAATATAATATTGCATATCACTTAGATATTATAACGTATCGGAAGATTCCATTTTTTTTTCAACTTTTTGAAACGCTAGATGCCTTTTTTGTCTTTACGCTGACAGTTTGGGGGTACTTGTAATGTTGTTTTATATCATTTTCTTGGTATTAGTGTCTACGACACAAAATTTATTAGCCGTATGCAATACGAAGTAATAATATGAAATGAAACCACACGACACGCCACAAAACAACTTTCCATTACACACTGAAACGGCAAGATATGATATGACAGTACAAAACACAATATGATACCACACCACGTGACATGATCCGACACCTACAGGATCATACTTAAAAAGAAAACTTGTATGTCATTCCGTTTCATTAATATTCCTTGATCTAAAATTGCTGCCGTGGGCTGGAGAAAATATAACCAGTATTTTACAGTACTACTACTTCAGTGTCTTACAGTTACAAAGATTTCTTTTTTTTTTTACACACCTTTGAGAACATTATAATTTCTCCTACAGTAAATTAGATTTTTTAATTAGAAAATTAATTTATTTTAAAATTAACTTAAATATAAGTTTAAATTAAGTGAAAAAATATCCGACTTATGTTTTTATTATGTTGATTTTAAAGAAATAAAACAATAATTACAATCCCACCGAACTAGTAGTTTCGCTTCAAACATTTTATATATATACATATATTTATATATATTAGCGTATACGTATTTGATAGCGAATTTTATGATATTTATTTTTTAAATATAAAATAATAATGTTTGTTTGTTTGTACGCAATTGTAATCGTTATTATATCTAAGTTCTCGTCTTTATGATAGAGAAAGTAAGAGAGTTACTGCCAGTTTCAAGGTTTCTAACACCAATTTTGGAGAGTCTGTGTGAAGTCCTTTAATCTTTGCGTTGTTGAAATATGTATGTACTAGTGTAAATAATCTAAGTCACTAAAGAATATCGTGTAAGTATATTCTTGACGTTTTTTCTACACTTAATTCACATTTTAAATGCCTGTTTCATTCCCGACGATGTACGATAAGCGAAAAGAAGGATTAATAGGCATAAAGTATAAAATCCTTAAGGTACGTTCACACGGAGATAATGAGAAATCGTGATTCGTTCAACACGTAAACGAAGATTACTTTGTTTTCGATTCAATTAATTATTAATCGATTGAAATGAATTTGAATAGTTCATATTTCTAAAGCAATATTCATATGAATAATGTATGTTCTACGGATTCTCTTTGAGGTGAGATAGACACATTAAAGGACATGTATTGTGAAAACACCTGATCTCGGAAAAGATAATTCTGTAGCATATCCTTTCCACATCTGCCTGGGATGACCCCGCAATGTAAATAGTTATGTGAACGAGCCTTAAGGGTTGAACAAATTAAATTTGCAAGTTATTGTTTGTTTTCCCTTAGCATACTATACAAATGTACATTGGAAATAAATCTCGTAATATTTCAGCGATTAATTTCAAATCGCTGGTCGCTTTATCGTCTGTAGTAGGTAGGTAACCTACATGTCAGTTCAAATTACAAAATTTTGGGAAAGCAAAAATATTTCAATTTTACTTGCTTTAAAAGCTTGTATAGACGCATTCCATTTTTAATTAAATTCAAATTAAATAATGAATTATTTATGAATAACCATAATTTAATTTAAAACTAATAATAATTATATAATTAAAATATGTATGTTATGACACATTGTTTTGTTTGTAAGTTTACTGTTAAATTGCGTCACAAAACATTACATTAGATTATACATTCCATTAAAGTTTATTAATTTATTATTGTTATTGTTGCCTGTTTTAACTAAAAATGTTACTTAGAATTTATTTTATGTATTACAGGGATTATGAATTATTTTGTCTTAGAAATATTGTGAAATTTGTATTCTACGTCCGTAGTCTCAATTTATTTTAAATGTTATATTGAAGTAACGAATTATTTCTGCTGCTGTAGATTAAATTATATTTCTCCGCATTGTATGTCTGACTTTTATTGTAATTGAATTTTATTAAAATTTAGGTACGTTCGTGCCAATAACATTTTGATTAATTGAAAATTTAATTTTTAATTGAATAATCAATTGTGTGTATATAATTCAACAATTTAAAGTAAGGACACAAGAATATGAGACATTTACTGGATACTGTGTACTTTGACAAAAATAATCTTCCTTTGTAATTATTATAATCTATAAACACTACAAAATTGTGATTCAAAGCAATTTAAAATATTACTGCTGATTAATTCTGTGGTTTCAATTTTATCCCTTTTCACCCTTTGCTTGTAAGTACACTAAGTTATTTAATATTATAATTTACAACAAACGATGCATCACGAAGCATACGAAGTAGATGACAGATACAATGTTGCTCCAAACTAAGTTTTGCTTTTTACTAGTTCCACACGACATTATTAAACGAGAATACAGCAGCTCAAACACTAATTAAATAAAGAAGATCTGTGGTACCACAAGAGTCAAATTCCGATTTAGAATCAAATTTCATAAGTCTTAGAATTAACGATATACATATTTAAATTCTACTTACTAATCACAGTTTTTAAGGGACGTATTGACGATGGCCTACTAACCGTATGAGCTTTACGCTTATGAGGGTGAACATCGTGATTTTGAAAGCATCACCTTTTGTATTGTAAGAGAAATGCTGTTCCAGTCAGCTAATTCTGAGAGCTATCGGTAAGCTTACTTCTACAGAAAACATGATATCAAATTTCATTCCGCCAATTACCTGGCGTTTATTTTAGTTTTGATATTAAAATGGATCAACTTGAATACAATACGAACTCCACTGAGGCACATAAATATTATAACAGAAACTCTGAACACTGTCAAGATGTTACTGAATAATTCATATTCCGATGCTTAATATTCCAAGCCGATGAAGGCCACACAAAAACCCAATACAAAGACATTTACACTTGAGGGTAACGAAATGAATATGAATTTACTTTTTCCTAAGCTTTTATTTTATCTGTTATAAAATGGATTCATCGTCAGGTGTATTACTGGGTCCTCCTCTGGGTACTTCCTCTTTGCCCGGAATAGAAATTATAACTACGTATCTACAAAGTTGCTTCGTATTTTTAAACAAACACTGTTGGAAGTTGGACTACTTTGGTGTGACCAAAATTTTAGTCAGGTACTTAAAAATACTGACATTACTAACAAGAAATATGACTTAAAATCTTCAATTAATATTTCTTGTCATAATCTCTAAATAACGCTCCTTAAGAAATATAATAAATAAAAGAAAAGAAAAAACAATTATTAAAAACTAAAACAAAGATAACTGTTTTTCATTTAAATCATAAAATTTTTAAATCGTTTTTGGTAATAATTTTATTCAGACCTTAAAAATTAAATAAAAGCAAGTAGTTAATACTTAATTTAAAACTTACTTTAGACAGAATTCATCTACATTCCATTAAAATTTATATTAATAGGTATTAGTCTTTCCTGAATAAATTGACACTTCAGTCCTATGGGAAGGTAAAATGTCAGTAAACTTTAATGTAGCTGAAGATATCAGTATAAATTAATGTTAAAGCAAGGATCTTGCGGGAATTGTCGGCAACGAAAACAAAATTACCAATTCAACTTGCTACCATGGGAACCTATCAATAGGCTCGGAGATATCTTCTGGTAATCTAGGTAATTTTATCTGCCTTGGGAAGTTATTTAAATGTTTATGAGTTTCAACGAGCACTTAAAGCTGCATCCATGTTTAAAATTACTGATTATGTGATGATAAGAAGTTAAACTTCTTTTAAGTCTGGAGATATTGTATTTGAAGAAAATACATTTAAATCAGGACTTATTTATAAATGAAACGATCTTTTGCCCGCGGCTTCGCTCGCATTACGAAGTAATATTTTCATCCCCTATTTTATCCCCTTGGGGGTAGAATTTATCAAAATCCTTTCTTAGCGGATGCCTACGTCATAACATCTACCTGCATGCCAAATTTCAGCCCGATCCGTCCTGTGGTTTGGGCTGTGCGTTGATAGATCCCTATGTCAGTACCTTTGAGTTATATATATTTAGATGTACAACCCAAATCATCTTCATGCCCCGTTTATATCTATAGACCTTAAAAATTTTACGGGCCGTAACAGAAAAAAAATACAAGTTTAATCTTCTATACAATATTTTGATGGGCAAACAATAATAATGTTTGCCGATCAAATACCTGGTATTCACCTGTATACTTGTTGAATACTTTTTGCACATAAGACCGCATTTGACACGCTCAATGCTGAAAATGTAAGCGAACTGGCTACCTTTACTTGTTGTGGCGCATACATATAAGTCCAAAATTCATCGATACGACGATTTCGCAGAGTAACTTCATTAATATCATTACTCGTAGGTTGTTCGGCACATACCTTAAGGGATAAATAAATCCTTCCACGTTTTTAACGAACTGCTCTTCGTTGCAAAGTTTATACACAATGTAAGGGTTATTCGATCCCTCGGAGGCACGTAAAATTTTAATGGCCCAATATTTTATTTGTCGGAATCATGAATCTTTGGTAAAATTTCGATTTTGGCGCAACCGAAATTGTTCATGGAAGATAAGTGCTCTTTTTTATTTACGTTCAAAGTTGTTCTGACAACTTCGGACTCTGGTCCGGGCAACAAAAACGTCTATCTTCGCATAATAACAATAATAAAAAAGGTTATGGTCATCTTCATAAAGTGGTAGCTTAGTGGTTAACATTCCGCCCCTCGATCGGGTGGTCGGAGGTCGAATCCTAGGCACACACCTTTGATTTTTGAATTATAATATTAGAAATAAAACACATATTCAACAATAACGTAAATAATAAAATTATACTCATGTCAATAAGAGATTCGAACCTTAAATCTCCAAACTCGAATCCAGATTTAGTATGTAAATTAATCAGAGTATTTGTTGGCAGGTAGACCGTCTGACGGTAATAAGTTAAAACAGTCAAGGTAAAGATAAACATTGTACAATTCCAAATTGAACAGAAAATCTATTTGAAGTTAAATAGCAACGTTTTACAAAAGTCTGCTAAATCAAACACAAAACTGCTAATCTACTAATGGTATTGGAATTGTTCTAGACCATCAAACTTTAGCTTTGTCATCTAAATTAGTCAAAGTGCACGTATATGTAAATATTGAACAAGGGGCAATTTGTACTGGCTTGATCGAGTGCTAAAGGTTGTGTTTCACCAACACGGCAGAAACGAATAAACAGAATATTAATAAAAATATAAAACGCACTAAAGCATTGTGAAATAAATTTACAGTTTAGTTTGAAGAAGAACAAGGGGTTCTTCTTCAAATCAACTCCGGAGGCACTACCGCCACGTATATTATAAAAATAAAGTTAAGCGCGCTACAGTATTCTGTTTCAATTTCTCTTCCTTTATCCAATTCTATAAATGATTAAATCACGGTAGGAATTCTGCATAACGTTGATAACAGCTCCGTTGAGACCTTTAAAGCCTACATTATTGAACGTTGTGTTTTTATTAGAATAGAATAGAATAGAATACTCTTTATTGCACACTTACAGTAGAATTTAACAGTAGTAATTAAGGTAAAAAGTAAAAACAGTATGCAATAGGCGGCCTTATCGCTAAGCAGCGATCTCTTCCAGACAACCTATGCATGAGAAAGAGAAAAGGACAAATAAGGAAAGTAGGATAGGGTGTGCGAAGTTAGAGGTGGAGCAGACTACAAGGAATAGAATTACAGTAAACAATAATAACATAAGATGTAGGAATCCGATAATAAATGAAGGACAAGAAAACAAAAAAGACAAAAGCACATCAGATAAAATAGCAATAATAATAGACCAAATAAAATATATAATAATAATAATAATTGAAAAAAAAGAAAAGGAGTAAAACTAAAATGTGGAAATGACGAGAGCAAGGGATGAAAAAAAAAAAAAACAACATTTATAAATAATGTTTCCTCAGTTGATTTTTAAATTCGTCAAGCGATTTAGCGCGGCGTATGGACAAAGGTAATTTATTCCACAGGCAAACAGCAACAGAGGAAAAGGAGTTTTTGTAGAAGGACGTAGTATGAGTGGGAGTTCGGAGAGAGAGATTAATAGAGGAGCGAAGACAGTGGTCATGAGTAAGGTAAAGATACTGGAAACGGTCTTTTAAATATGAAGGAGCGATGGGGCTAAACAGCACGCAGTATAATGCAGAAAGAATATGCATATTCCGGCGAAGTCGGATTGGGAGCCACTTGAGTTTTACACGATACTCGGATATGTGGTCATATTTGCGAATGCCAAATATGAAACGAATGCATAAGTTTTGAAGGCGCTCAAGTTTATTAAGTTGCTCCTCAGTGAGATCAAGATAGCAAACATCGGCATAGTCGAGAATTGGAAAGAGTAAGGATTGGGTTAACGCAATTTTAGTAGCAGTAGGGAGAAAGTTGCGAAGTCTTCTGAGTGACCCTATTACGGAAAACATTTTTCTACTCACCTCGTCAATTTGAGGTGCCCATGATAAATGTCTGTCTAGGTATATGCCGAGATTCTTGACTTTGTCAATATATGGAATACATATTCCATCAAAACTTATGCTTGGTATCAATCTCATGTCTAATCTGGATAGTAAGCGAGAGCTACCTATTATCATAGCCTGTGTTTTGCTCGGATTAACTTTAAGGCCATGAGACTCGCCCCAAGTCAAGATACGTTTTAGGTCACTATTTAAGGCGTCGATAGTCTTAGGTAGATCTATTAATGTTGCTTGTTGGTAGATTTGGAGATCATCTGCATAAAGGTGATAGAAAGAAGTTAGATTGAGACTTACAGAGTTAATGAAAAGTGAAAAGAGAAGAGGAGACAACACGCCACCTTGCGGTACCCCGGCAGATGTATTAGACCATGCAGACTGCGCATCCTGAATCTGAATACGTTGCCGGCGCCCCTGCAAGTAATTGCGAAACCAGCCTATCGCAGTCGGAGATATGTTGAACGAGCGAAGAATGGCCAGTAGGATATCATGGTCCACGGTATTGAAGGCACTGCTGAAATCCAGAAGTACCAACACCGTGACCTCTTGATTATCCATACCGCGACGTATGTCATCTGTGATATGCAACAAGGCAGTAGTCGTACTATGACCAGGGCGGAAACCAGATTGGAAGGGATTTAAAAGATTGTGCTCGGAAATAAAGGAACTAAGTTGATGATGTACGAGACGCTCGAATGCTTTGGACAGGAAAGGTAGAATGGATATGGGACGATAGTCAGTGAAGCTGGACGGATTGGACTTCTTGGGAATAGGAATGACTTGAGCTTCTTTCCAAGTATGTGGGAAACAGCATGTCGAGATGGAGAAATTTAGGATGTGGGTCAGGACAGGAGCTATAATGTCAATTATAGGAATGATCATCTTACGACTAATACCGTCGCCGCCAACAGAGTCAGAGTGAATACTTAGAATGCTCTGTTCAACATCACGAACTGAGAAGGTACGAAATTCAAATTGAGGAAATCCAGGAGTGGCAAAGTTAGAAAGAGAATTCAGTGTCACTTGTTTTTTTGCACTATCTATGCAAGAAGAAGAGGAGAAATGCTGATTTAGAAGATTTAGATCTAAATTTGATGAACAATCTTGGCGCGCCTTTCCAACTCCAAGGGATCTAAGAAATTTCCAGACTTTAGCAGAGTCTTTATTTTGGACTGAACTGTAGATATGGCGTCGTTGTGCATCTCTACACTCTTTATTGCAGTGATTTCTGGCAGACCTATATATTCTCCGATTTTCGTCAGTTGGACTCAGCTTATACTTGGATTTGACTTTATTTTTCTTGGCAATAAGTGATTTAATATTTTCCGTAAGCCAAGGAGCAGGTAGGTGCTTGATTCGGACTGGGCGAGCGGGCGCGTGCTTGTCCAGCAATTCAATAAGGAGTGACGTGAAAAGTGCCACCTGCTCGTCAATATTACTCGCATCCCGTACCACACTCCAGTCGACTTCTGCAGCATCACGCCGAAACTGTTCAACGTTTATGCCACTAAAGTTGCGTTGAAGAAGAACTCTCGCCTTAGCCTTCGGAGGTTTTAATTTGTATGATAAATAGATTAGATCGTGGTAAGAGAAAGCGTCAGCAGCTATTTGACCATGCTTTGCAACACTGTGAGGAGAAGATATAAACATTAAGTCTATTAAAGAAGGGGAGCAATTAGGAAAGAAATGCGTTGCGGAGAGAGGAAGAATATGAAGATCAGCTGCTTTAATGACAGATTTAAGACGATTGGATTTAATATCATCTTTTAGAAGACAAGTATTGAAGTCCCCCATAATAATGACGTGTGCATAGCGAGGAGTAAGTTCTTCCAATAAGGTTTCTAAGGTGGAGTAGTAGTTAAAGGAAGAAGAAGGATTATAAAATACTCCTAGAAGAATTTTTGTGTGAGACAGGAGGACTTCCACAAGTAGATATTCTGCTTCACTACCAGGTTGAGAGTGGCGTATTATAGAAAAAGGAATATGAGAGCGGAGATAAATAGCAACGCCGCCTCCCGCCCGTTCGAAGCGATCGTTGCGAATTAAGTGAAAACCCGGAAGTGAATATGAAGTAGAAGGAAGACATGACTTAAGCCATGATTCTGAAACAAGTATCGCGTGGATATGTTTGCTATCAAAAGTGGAAATCAGATCTGTGTAATGTGCCGGTATGCTTTGGGCGTTGATATGGCAGATGTTAAAGTTTTTATTAACATCCGCAAAAAGGGTTTTTAAGTTGACATTTAAAGGAGGAATGCTTTCAAAACTAGCATCACTGCTAACCCCATCAGACGCGGAAGAAAAAGAGAGGGAACATACGCTTTCGTCATTTTCACTGTTAACTACCGACATAATTACTTTTGTATATTGTACTAACTTACTTGCTATTTTGTGGAATACTATCAATGATAATAAATAATACTAATAAACAACAACAACAACAACAGAAAATAATACAACTACAAAAATACAAATCAATTAAGCTTCTAGCTCCAACCCACCAGCAGCTTAAATTCTAACACCAATAAAAATGAAAAACAATCAAAGGTCAATAAAAAAGAAAAAAAAAACGCAAAATATATTACAGGTAATTCATAATAGTGAAAACAATATAGTTATAGGCCCCAAAACATTTATTGAGCTATTAGGTTAATGTTTAAAAAAAAAAAAAAAAAAAAGTAATTAAACCAAAATCCTGCAGTCACTATAATGGCCAATAACTATATTTGTTACCTTGGTAGTTTAAGAAGAGAATAATGCAATAATAGTATTTTAACAACATTCCAACAATCACCCAAGACAATTTGCACCGAGCGTCTACATTAATAAGCATGAGTAGTGACACCTGGTGCAAAACGTAATAACTATTAATAGACAATGGTCAAAAGCTTAGAATCTATGGGAGTAATTGGTAGTATTGCCATCATCATTCAAAATCATAGATCGAACGTAACAATAACAAAACAACAATAACAAGATAACCTATAAAACAATACTTATTAAGCAAAATAAACAAAACAGTAGAAGAATTATCACCAGAAAGATACTAAGGATAGTAATGCGCATACAAAATTAGTTAGAAGAGGAAATAGTGATAGAAAATACACGATACACAAGTATTATAAGAATAATAGTTATCAGTTAAGTATAGAAGGAGCGTTATTAAGAAGCATTATAATTAAAAAAGCGAACACAACAAGAAATAGTAATTTAAAATGTTACTTTCTCTGCGTCCTCTTGGGCCGTTGCGCGACTTTATCGTCCGTCTGGGTTGAAGGATGCACTGAGGAAGCAGCCGGCGCGGCTCCCGGGATGCCTTCCAGGTCTGCCAGGCTATCCACCTGGTGGAGGGAGCCATCAGGGGCCAGTACATTTATTAAACCACCGCGGGTCCAGCACTTCGAGACACCAAATCGATTTCTAGCCTGCATGAACAGCGAGTGTCGAGTTTTCGTTAGAAACTCTGACAAGGTAACGCCAGAGCCTTTAAGCTTGGTTTTCCCAAACCACACTTTATCGCGTAAAGGAACTTCACTAAACTTGATCATGATTGGCCTGGTCTTCTTTTCTGACGGGCGCCCCAAACGATGACAGCGGGTGATGGAGGATTGAGTAAGCTCGGTGATGTTCAATCGCTTGTTGACCGTGGATACAGCCAGAGCTGCAGTATCCTCCGATTGTTCTTCAGGGACGCCATGTATAAGGAGCATTTTACGACGCCCCTTCATCTCCAGACGGTCGAGCTCTCTTCCAAGGAATTCAACCTGTTTTTGAACCGTGTCAAGTGCACACACAATAAACTTTTTAAACGCTGCAAAGTCTGAAGCCAAGGTCGTAGTAGACGGTGCCACAGTGCTGGTTTTTTGAAGTTCATGTTGGAACTCAGCCATACGGGCATTAAACAACTCGGACATTGCCGTCAAGGTTCCCTTCAGTGAATCCATTGTTAATTGGTTTAAAAGTGCAGTGCTGTGATGTGAAAATAGTGCAGGATATGCCGAAATTAGCTGGTAGGTGTTATGTGAAGCTTAATTGCACATAACTCTGATATAATTATTTATTTCTAATTTTAAATAAAGAGTCCAAAATAGTTCGTTTCTAACTTTTCACGCCTACCCGCGAAAAAAAAAAAAAAAAAAAAAAAATTTTTTATTACTTTGCATTTGAGATGGAAAAACAGTACTACAGGGCAAAAATATGTTGGCACATCAGTTATAATTCTATAAAGATGTAATAAAAATTATAAAACCTTAGGAACTATATACAGTACACCTTGCCAACCATGCAAACAATAATCGTTCGTATCTTACCCGTTGATAGTGAGACAAAACAGTAAATCTATAAACCATGTCTATGTCGCTGGAATTGGCCGACTGAACGCTTAGGTCAATACAGAAAATTCGTGAATAGTTTATGCGCTATTCAGCGTAGCGTGGAATCAGTGGGTATTAACTGATGAATTATTGGCCGCAACTCAAATACTACTATTAGTATTGAATTCACGTCTTTCCCATCAATTAGGTCATAATATAGCATCATGGCTAAGCTTGGTAGCTTATTTATCTGCCAGATTGTTAAACCTGTTTGGGCCTTTTTAATAGTTTCTATTATAACTTGTAGCTTCTCCTTATTTATAAAATGACCAGCAAATGTGCATACAGCTACCTTATGTTAATATACTTGACACCTGTAACCAGCTCAATATAAAATAGAATTCTTATTTGCAGTAAATTACTACGTTTCTACTACAGAAGACTTGCTCCTACTAAGATGATCACCACATATAAGTCAGTCGGCATCCGCCCTTAATGCTACTGAAGCATTAAATTAGTATTAAGATATTTTGTCACCGACCAATTCTTAATTTTCATAAAATGTACGCAAAATTACGGTTCTATTGCCAGACAGCGAGTGACTCAAAATCAATTTGTAAAATTTGTATCTGGGCATTGATAAGCGTAACGAACCTAAGAAGTTAAACATTCAATAAAGGAATATTATTAAGCACACTTAGGCATCTCCGATTTAATACTATTGTCCAAGGGCTTTAATTAGAAAATACAAGCTATTTGTGAATAAATCAATAGAATATTCCTCTTCATCAATAAAGGATTCTTGTGAATTTTATTGTCTTCTTTCAAAGGTTCAAGTTTGGAAATTGTTTTGTTTTAATCAAATACTTTTGCAGAAACTCAATATCCGGTATCTGTTACAGACGGAATACGAAATACAGTATCAAAGGTTCTTAAAAGAAATCGTGACACCTTTAGGCCAGTTCGCAAATTTAGTCAGAAAATCAGTTTCCTCAGAAAACTAATTCGATTTACCTATTCCTGTCAATTGCTTCAAAGTTTGTGATTGCATGGAAGTGACAGATTGAGTTTTTGGATCAGACTTTTGCTGTCATCGTCAGCTTGTTACTGTTCTAATGCTGGGCATGGGTCCTTTCACAGGATGAGAGGTGCTTAAGCCATAGTCCACCGCGCTGGCCAAATGCGAATTGGTAGTCCGGTAGTTCTTCCAGAACATTTTTAAAAATTCGGAGTTTCCTCACGATGTTTTCTTTCATCATTTAAGTTAAGCAAGCGATAATTTATTTCTAATACGCACAACTTCCCTTCGACTGTGTTAGTTTCTGAACTATTCCCTATATAGGCTAGAACCATTGTTTTCCGATTTTGTTTTTCTAAAAGTCATGAAATAAATAAACCCTATTCTCAATGTAATTCCGGCTCCACATGTACCATTAGGTTAAGTTTAACATTGTAAAGAACTTTTTTTTTTTTTAATTGTGTGTTATGGAGTTTCTTTCGCCGCTTCTTCTCCATAACGAAACACCTTGTGAAGTGGTGGTAGTTGTATTGACATTCAAAAAGTGATCTGTAAAGTATTTTGAATAAAACATTTTGATTTGATTTGATTTGAATATTACTATTTTATATGAAACAAACAATGGAAAAAAAAAGATTAAAAGAAATCATTTCTTCTTGACGCCTTAGAGGAAATCTTTTGATGTAATAAAATGTTCCGGTTTAATTCTCGATCAGACAAGAGTTATTGACATACCTTTAAGAAAGACTTTCAGTAGGGTATTCAGACCACATTGATCTTGCACGCCAATCAAACATAAAAAGTAGTGGTAAAAGGTAAAAAGGGATTTTTATACAGATTGAATTTGAATATGACATCTTCAAAATTTTGACGACACCGACTTGCGTTTTGTAAGATTTTTAATTTGTAAGATTTTGTATTTTTTGTATAGTATAGAAATAGCAGATGAGCATGTAGTCCACCTGTCGTTAAGTAGCTACTGCCACATATGGATAACTGCAATCAACCCCAGACAAGAACAGATCCCCACTTGAGGTCGGCCACAAATGCGCCGCTGAGGACTTAGCTGGAATGCCTTGGAAAAGTATGTCTCCATTCAACCTTTAATACAGTAGTGCTTAACTGTTCTTATTAGATAGAAACAGGTGTGGCTTGGTACCATCAAAGTCGACCACCACATTTAAATCATTCTAAGGAACGGATAGAAATTTCCTATATGCAATCGTAAGCATAGATATGAGTATCGATACGCACACTTCCTACATTAAATAGAATAAGATATTTTGATTCCAATTAATATTTAAAGATGAACCCGCAATAAGACCCGAAATCTACAGCTCTCTAAACAAACGTCGAACCGTGTTGCACGAGGGCTGAATTTTAATAAACGTTTTCTCTCATTGCGTGATGAAATTACGTATACACCACACAATCAAATTACAGCGTACCGTCGACTTGGTGTAACATAGACGAAGTAAGTGAACAGACTCCAAAGGTTAATAAGTGACTGTTTTTATAGATTTGGATATTAATTGTAAGGTAAAGTTATTCTTAAGGAAATAGCTGCATAAAATGTGGATTGTGGCTATGAATAACTTAATTAACTGTGAAAGAAATGAATGTCAATTATTAATAATTAATAAAATATCATATAAATTAAATAAAACATTTTACTATTTTACCAAAGCTGCCTTAACTATAAAAATAATAAAATACGAGTACGTCTACGTGTTTTCAGTTATTTTGATTTATAGTGTGCACAGGTCATCATAGTTCGATTGAAATTAAAGTATTCTCTACTTTGCTTTTATTTTTCGAAGAATTTGATTGGTGTAATAAAAGAACGTGTAAGATTTCCTTTAAGAGTCTATATTGTAGCTTCGTCTGTGTGTACAAATTACGCACCTGACGCTGAATTTACGTAAATATTACTTACGTTTTATTTATTATTGACTTGGTTAACATGTCTTATGCAAATATTATATGTATTTCATTTACTACACGTTAAAACATTTCTACATGTAAAGCTGAGACTGATGTATCAACAAATGTCTTCTAGCATATTCGTGGTTAACAAGACTTTAGATAAATGTAAAAATGCGATTGTCCAAAATAATGTAATGTTAAAATAATAAGTCCTTAAAATATAAACCATAAAAGTAGGTAAGTATATTATTAATAAAAAAATTCAAACGTCGGTAGCACCAATTATGAAAAATCTTTATAGAGCTTAAGTATGTCAGATATCAGTAGAGTTTAAACCTGGTAAATAGTTATAAAAACAAGTAGGTACTCCTTAAAGCTTTTTCGTGAAAATAAATAATAATAGAAGCAAATAAATACAACTTTAATGATTACTTATAAAACGCCATAATTTGAAACAAAATAGATAATTGTTCCATAAATTATTTTAATATTTTTGCGTTACTTTTTCCTTTCATTTGGGATAATTCAGTTCATTAAGTTGCTTCGTACTATTATTTGGTAATTCAAATTGTACCCAATTTCAATAGACAAATGACTAATGGCAAATATACTTAGATTTTGTTTCGTTAATGTTCGAAAGGATACATTTAAGGCTTCGAACTCACATAGCGATTTTTAGTCACCTTCGTGCACGAACGCGAAAACACAACAGGCAATAGCTGAAGAATATGAAAATATAGGGAAAAAGACAGATGGTGGAGTAATAGAACCCTCTGTGGTTCGACTCCGGCGGCACCACCACCACACCTATTTCTGCCTAATAACGACAGTGTTAAAGCATGCTGTATTCTGGTTTGAAGGGACAGATACTTATTCAAGATATTCGGGCTTAGTTCTCAGGGGAAGCAGCATCTTTGGTCGACCTCAGGTAGGAAAATAATCTTATCTGGGGTTTATCAGATGTACATAATACTAATCATAAGCGACAGTAGCCACTTACCACCAGTGGACTGCATGCTCGTCTGCTACTGCTATATTATAATAAGCATAGTTTTCATAGCGCGACTTAAAGGTCCTGCACGCCTTGTCTGCTATTTATCGATATCGATATCTTTCTGCTCGACTTACGATCGTATTGATCGTATGATGCGGAACCCCGTCACTGTGGCTGATACCTAACCGCGTAAAGCGTATTTACCCAAAATTTATAGCTCATAGACATCGTAGCAGGGTTATCGTAACATGGGGGTATCTCTCTAATTCCCATCTGGCTTGCTGTACTTTTCTAGGAATAAAAAGTGGTTTTTGGGACGGTTTACTCAAATATTATTATATATTTTTAAACACTAAAGATACAAGAATCTGAATTACCCACCATACTGCTTTCATTGCAATTTTTATTATAATAGTTAACATTTTACACAGATTTCATCAACTCACATATACAAAAATTCTGTGAATCAACATAAAAACATACTAGCAAAAATAAAGACACAAGCGGCATGCGTGTAGTAGCCGTCCGAGCAGCCCGGACGCAGGGGGCAAACTGAAAATCAGCGCCATGACTCAGTTTACCTGAACGTGGCACAAGTTGAGTTTGTTCCTTTTCGCGGTTGTTGCAACACATATTATAGTAATTATTTAAATGTACATTTTTATTGTCCTTTTTGTCGTTTTTTTTCTTTTGTTTTTTGTTTTTTTTTTGTCTTTTCCTGTTATAATATTTCATTTGTGTTGTAATTATCCGAATAAATGTTTCCTTCTTTCTTTCTTTCTAAAGATGCGGTCTCGTGGATGAAATAAAGCTAATCCGCGTCCACGCGGCGAAACGGCTGATAACCGCCCTGTGAGTTTTAACTCTAAGAGTTCTATCTGCTTGCTTCGTAATAGACTACCTAACATTGCAATTACTCCACACAAGGTTCTAATTTATCAAGATTGTCAACGTTCACTTAGAGTATAATTACGTCACAATTATTCAAGTTACATTAATCAACGTTTCCTTTGTTGTTTAGTTCTATCCTGTACTTGGTAGTTTAATTCCGAATTGTGTGTGTAATGGTCCTTACAAATGGTTTATAATTGGCGTAAACTAATACCAATGTCATAATATGAAATTTTGTTCAAAAAACTAAAAAACACGCGTTTATGATAAAATCAACTAAAAAGTAGAAAATAATTTTCAATCTAAGAATCAATTAAGGAACAGTAAATAGTATAATTGTAGAAAAAGCGTGGGGTGCTCCATTTATCAGGTTCTAAAAGCGCTTCTTTGCTAGGAAAACATTAGATAGATTGATTATTAATAAGCGTATATTATCTTCCCATTCTTTCGCACATAACGGCTGCATAAACAGCTAATCTGTGATTTATGAACGTCCAGTGCATGTCAGCGCAATACGTCAATCTGTCGGAGTGTCCCCCGCACTGCGATTATGATTTAATGCGATACACTGGATTACAAAATGATAACGTTTTATCAAATAAAATGAAAATGATTTATTCGATGAACTTGATTATGTAACGAATTGTTTTAAACCTCAATAACTTATTATTTCCATTTAGAAGCGGGGAAAGTATCACAATAACTATTTTTTTTCCAAAAAATTTACTTATTAACAAATAAACAAATTAACTAATTGGGTATGTGGAGTAGTTATAATATATTTCAGACAACAGATTCTCAAATCCCAAATTTCCCCAATTTTCCAAATTTTATTTAGTATTGTATTTTTAAATGGAACAAATTTTCTAAACAATTTTTTACGTACGTTTTAGTATAGGTCCTCAACCTATTACTGTCCCAATGCTGGACACAAACCTCCTTTTAGAGAGAGAAGAATGTAGGTAAAAGTCAATAGTCCAAGTACGGACGTTGATCACACACATGTTTCAGAACTTTTTTAAAGAACTTCAAGGCGTGCAGGTTTTCTCTAGTTGTTTTCATTAACCATTAAAGCTAGCGATAATTAATATTTAAACACAAAAGCTCAACGATTTGTCAATAAAATAAAATGAGAAATCAGACTTGGGATTCGAACTTCGCATAATTCGATTTTGCATGCTATCTACATTACATAAAACTTACTTACATATCTCAAAATAAATTTATTTACTAGCAAGTAATCTAAGTATGCAAATTCTAATATAACTCCTGTGGTGCAGGGTGGTCCTCTGGGACATCAGTAAAAGCATCCCATCTGACGTGGAAGCCAATTCCGAAGGTCCAATATATGGAGCCATTCAAAAATAAATTTGTTTTCACACTCCTACAAGTTGAGTTTGCCACTTGAATTATTTATTCAGTATTGGGAGATCGCATTTTCGAACGGCTACGCCAAATAGTGCATATTGGTTAATATTATTGACTTCCTGCTTCGAATATTGAAGAGTTTTGAAATTCATGAAAGTATTGGTTTCAGGTTGATTTATGTTTTAGATTAAAAAGGGTGTTCTGAACATGTTTCGATTGGAGGTTTACTTACATGTGTTACAATATGAAAATATGTTAATTTTTTTTTGGCGAGTGTCGGTAGAGATGCCTTGGATAAATCGAAACGCCGGTAATAACAGTCTATCGTTCAACCATTTTTAAGGTTGCACAAAGACTTTATAATTACTTATAATTTTTCGAAGTCATTTATATCATAAATTGAATCTAACTTTAGCGTTGGAAAATACATTAGTTTAAGTAGCTTAAAAAATGAAAAGTTGTAACATCCTAAGAATGAAACATCAGTCGACAGCTAAGTTACATGTCGTTTGACATAGGCTCCAAACTTAGTTAGGTAGTTCTCAGTCTAAGTTTGGTTTACTTGAACGTTAGCTACTTGTATGTACTCCAAAAGTTACTGTATCACTAACGTAGCACTAAGTTTGGAAAGTTTTAGAACTATTAAAGAAAGTTTTTCATGTAAGAAAAACAGAGGTCCTATTATTGTACCTTGAGAAACGCCTAAGTATACCTAAGCATTTGAAAAATATAAAACGATTTCGGTCTATTCAAAAGAACGGTATATCGCAATGTATTTAAGAACGTTTAGACATAAAAACTAGATCCATTCAAACATGTAAAATGTGGAGTAGAATGAAAGACTTTAAGCTTGATTCGCATCAGTTCTTAGCATTAATTCAACAAAGACTTAAGTTTTTATATCGGCTGATACTTACTTGGCTGATAAGCATTTACAGATTGCCGTCAGACAATAATGCTTAAAATGTTTAAAATATAATTTATATTGTTTTAATTACTTGCATCACCGGCACTAAACTTTCTGTCTGAAAAATCTTGCCCAGCATATATACATTTAAAATTATAGAAGTAGCATGTGAGCATATGTTTACCTGAAGGTACTGGTTACTGTTGACATCCGTAATCAACCCTAGATAATTTAGAAATCCTGACCTCTGCCTCTAATAAGTTAAACCAGATCACAGCGGCGTTTTAAACTGCTGCTTTTCGGCAGACATACATACATCTGTGGAAACTCTGAATCTAACCACAAAGTGTTCTACCACCTTTAAACCTAATAGGTGTGAATTAAGCTTAATACCTTTCAACGTGCTTACAGAATACGCGTAGACTCTAAGAAGTGGACAGCTGAACGGATATTAAACGACGCGACTCAGTGAATAGCAAACGTTGGAATCCCGACACACGGTTCCTCTGTATACGACGTACAAAAGGCTACATGAAAATAGAAACAGCTTAGCCGTGTTGGATCCTATTTTAGACAGGATAATAGGAGGAGGAATATATTGTATAATGTATTATGTATATTTTAGTCCGTCAAATATCGGATTATCATGACGAAAACTAGATGTGAAACTAAATGACACGGAGATTAATTTCATCATATTTAAAACTCGTTTTAACGGTACCTACAAAATCGATTTTGATCTTGTCAAGTAGGTACACACATCGCATCACGTTTAACCATAATAATAGAAATAGATAATAGTTTTCGCAACGCCTAAAGATGCAGTTAATTTACCCAATTATTTTTCTGGTAAACAGAATGTAAAAAAAATTAGTGCATATAATTTTTGTTACATTACAATAGTATTGCCACTTAATATTCTTCAATTACCCATAGACATAGAAACTGTTTTAAACAAAAATGTTCCCGAAAAAAGCAATGCGTGCATTTATTTTCTTCAAATAAATCTTAACACGAACGTAATTTCCTACTAAAACCCTCGATTGCTTGGAAGAGAAGACAAACGCCTAAAACACAATAGCTATCAATTTAACATCACTTACGCGGTATCTTGAACAATGGCCTTCGATAACAGATCCCGCTTGAGTGGAGTAAGTTGATACGCAATACTCAAGACGGAGTCGTATAAAAATATATATGTAAACTTCCTTTGAATTTTCTTCGCTCTTTTTCACTGTTCACTTAGCATTTAGCAACTTTGTTTTCAACATTGAACTATGAAGTAGTTATAACAATTATTATTTATATCAGAAATTATTTAATGTAGAGAAGTTGAAATTGAAAATTTAATGGCACGGCGATAACATTTTAGAAAATACTGGCAAATTGTTATAAAAGCATAAAAGCCGACGACTTAAAAAACAGCCTATGTCAATCCTACAACTTAGATGAATCCAACGATATCTCATGTATTAAAATCCCTCAAGCCGATTAGGCTGTAGAGGGTGCCAATGAATGAAAAATACACACGAAAAATATTTACACCAGGTAAAAGAACCCTTAAAGTTGTCATTTACGTTAGCAATGAACAAAGTATGATTTTTTTTATAATATAGGAGTAGCAGACGAGCATGCAGACCATTTGATGGTAAGTGGCTACTGCCGCCCATGGACATATGTAATCAACCTCAGATAGGATTAGATATTCCTACCTGAGGTCGGCCACAGATGCGCTCAGGGGTAGCAACCCCTGAGGAGTAAGCTGGAACGCCTCGGAAAAGTATGTCTCCCTTACTACACCCTTCAAAACGGAACACAGCAGCGCTTAGCACTGTTGTTATTAGGCAGAAATAGGTGTGGCGGTGGTGCCGCCGGAGTCGAACCACAAAGGGTTTTACTACCTTTTGATAAAATTCTACGAAACATTAAATATATAGGCACATAACCTCTTATAATTTAAATGAGTTAATAGCACAGGTTTATAGTGTTACTTTCATATTCACTATAGTTTTCAACTGACCGATTGATTCCCGAGCGATATCTAACCACATTTCCATAATTACCCATTTAGCGATTGGACTGTTATTTTACAAGCTTGCTATGTCCCGGTACAGCAATCTGTTTTTAGTGACGTCAGGGGACGTAATATGCACGTTGCATAAACCGATACAGTTTTATGCCAATGCCTTATTTGAATATCAATGCCATCTACCTACCTTCGTGTTTTTATTTTGCTGAATTGCATTAAATCACATGTTTTTTCACTTTATATTTGTAGTATTTTTTTGTGGAGGTGATGATGATGAATCAGGTTGATCAATGCGTCATAGGACCGTGAATGGACTTAGTCAGTACGACTCATCTTTCCGATAAGTCAATGTACTTTGGTTTGTGATCATAGATATACTCCTACGTCTTTATAAGTGGTATATCTTTGTTTCTGATTAATATTAATATAATATAAGATCAATATATTGTATTGAAAACTTAAAGCTAAATTCTAATATTCCTGCATTATCCACTTGTCCACAGTAAATAACACATGCCTGTGTAACATTTTATAAGGGTTATCCTTTGTAGTTTGACTTTAGGGACACCACTGTCTTAATGACACTGGCATAATAACAACAGTGTTGCGTTGCAGTATTCTGGTTTATTTCTAACTTACGCCCGTTATTAATAGATAATTCATCGTATGTTTTGTATAAATGTAAGACAATTTTTGCATGCTAATTGTCAAATATCGATCATCAGTCGACAAAATTCGGAGAGAGTATTAGAGCATAAGTCATTAGGAGTAGCAGACTATGTAATCGACTTTGGATAGGAATCAAATCGTTGGTAGCTGCCCTACATACTTGGTTTCTAAAAGAAATGTAGTTAAAATAAGAAATAGTAATTAGGAACAAGAAGTAAGACCGTTAAACATTCTCCTGATTTTAACACCTAATGGCTAACCGCATTACCATAATAAACCCATTGAGATTCTGATTACTGTACGCAGTCCATGCTGAGCGCTGCAATCTGTCTTTATTGACGCCGAGGGACGCATTGTGCGGTACTATCGGTAGGTTTTATCTGAATTGGGAAGGTTTCTTAGAAAATTGATTTGTTTTCTGATCCAGGAGAAGTGCAGCCCAACTGATTTTAATTAGTCGTAAAAATGATGAGAAGACCCGAAATACGCAAAAGATACTAACAACATTCACAAATCACAAATGTATTTCTAAACACCACTAAATTTAATCCTTGTAAATTTTTCCATGTTGTTAAATATGGCTTACATTTTTATACGCTTTTTTATTTAACTTGCAATGTATATATTATGTATGTTCGGGTCAAATCTTGCTTGTTCAATTTGAGCTACTATGAGCTTGAGCTGAAATTTTGCATGCATATATTACTCACATAAAAGAGACAAAAACATTATGAGGAGTTGAAAGGTGGCCATGGGGACTCCATACGTAAGCGATGCATCCCAAATATAGAAAGTGAAAGTATAAATGAGCTAAATAAATAATACCAGTAAGAAAGTAAAACTTTCATAGGTGATTTATTTCCATAGTAGTCATAAAGCTAATAAATAATAAACATAACGTACCCAACTCTAAAATCAGTCGTTTAATTCCCAAAAAGCAATTAAAATTCCGACAAGTGAAACGCAAAGCTTCGCAAATATCGTATATCATATAGACCGCAAGCGTCATATTGCGACGGTATTACAATGGATTAAAGTTGCGTCGGGACTTACGTGCGGTTTGTTCGACACGGATTAAACGGGAATTTTGGCTGATAGATATTTCCGTCGAAATGCTGACGTTACGAATCAATTAAATCGTCCGACCGATTTTATACATAGTGTGGGTATTTCGTCGAATGAAGTAGGAAGTCCAAAATTGTAGAAGGTACAGAAATTTGTTTTAGATTACATAGATAAGTGTAGTTGCTTTTAGAGTAGAAGAATGTGCGAGTATATCAAGAATTATTAAAATAATTTCGCCATTTGAGAATCGACCTCTATCGAAAGTTTTACAAAATAAGTGAGCATACAAACTTAACATACATGTTATACCGCTATGCTACTAAATGTGCCTCTTATGATATACTTTATTTTAATAATAAATTAAATTTTAAAAATGTACACGAAATAATCCTTTTTACTGCTTATAGAATTACTAGTGAAGAATTTGTAATTCACAGAGTTTATCATCATGAAATAATCTACTCTGCTTAATAACTCAGAGATATGAGTAAGTTTTTGATGCGAACTAAGCTTTAACTGAGAATATTAACAGAAACGCAAAGCTCTGCAAATATCGTATATCATATAGACCGCAAGCGTCATATTGCGACGGTATTACAATGGATTAAAGTTGCGTCGGGACTTACGTGCGGTTTGTTCGACACGGATTAAACGGGAATTTCGGCTGATAGATATTTCCATCGAAATGCTGACGTTACGAATCAATTAAATTTTCGGACCGGTTTTATATAAACTGTAGGTATTTTGTCAAAACAGTTGGGAGTTGAAAATGTATGGATTACACAAAATTGTTTTAAGAAACCATAGAGTCGATTTTAGATAAACTATAGGTACTATAGAATTAAAAAAACGTGACGTGAATGGAACTTTGCAAAAAATGGTTTATTTTGCAAACAATAACTAGTATATAAACTTGTTAAGTACTTTCTCACAACTTTGTTACAACAAACCATGAAGTTGAATTCAGAATTGAAAATTTAATATATGAGTTCAAACAAAAAATGTATGGTACCAGGTTTATTTTGGAAAAAAAAAATAGTCGACGAACTAATAAATGATAATAACCTACAACAACAACCTACAAAACATAATTTAATAATAAATTAAATTAAAAAATATAAATAGTTTTTGAACAAAAACTAAGCCTTTTCGCTGCTTAGTGTTATTAATGAAGAATTAATAATTCACAAAGTTCACCATCATCAAATAATCTAGTTTGTTAAATAATTCAGCAATGCGAGCGAGTTTTTAACGCGAACTAAGCCTTAACTGAGATTATTACAAAATCTAAATGGCAGCTGTTTCAACTTTCATCCAGCGAGTGCTATACAAAAGTTTGTGAGCCAAAGTTGACTCGTTCAGTTCACGATGTAGGCCGAAATTCAAATATTATGTTATATATAATGTGCCCTTAGGGGATTTGTGTTCATCGTTGGATAAATATGATTTTTTGAATCGTGGGACTAACTTATGTACTTGTAATTGGCCTCTCCCTCAAGTATGGAGGTGTGGAGTATTAACCTATACTGTGTTCCATTTCGAAGAGTGTTGATAGGGGGACATTCATATCCGAAGCGTTCTTACTTAGTACCTCAAAGGTAACAACCTCAATCCATTGTTACCTCAACGGTAACATTGTTTCTGTTGCCAACTTCATGTAGGCATCTAATCTAATCTCGAGTTGATTGCAGATATCCATGGCCAGTAGCCAGATAAACGGAGTGTATGTTCGTTTGTTACGTCATAATTAAAAAACACAACATAGTCGCTAAACATACTAGTACTTGTTAAAGAGTAGCCAATGGGCAGTCGGCCTAAGATTTTTTATTTAGATCTATCAAATGCCGTAAAACCAGTCTGGAAACTTTTTGAAACAGCTTTGAACGTTAGTTCTGAATAAATCTTGTTACCCAAAGTTATCTATTACTCCATCTCAATCGTATATCTCGGGTCACTTTGTAAAAGCCAAATTGAAGTTAAATGTTTTAATAGACTCAAAGTCGGAGTGGAATGTTTGGATACAAATTAGATTCATCGTGGATTATTTCTAAGACTTCTATTACTAAGGTTTGTTGCTTCGAAATGTGCGAGGTACTTATAGAATGTTAGTTAGTTAGAAACGCTAACCACAGTTCGAAATTTATAAATTGCTCTCAAAAATACGAGTATATTTAAATATTTTTTTAGATAAAGAGACCTAGATTATAACGACTTGCACAAATATTTTTTTCGAAAAACGATTTATCGACTTCAGGTAGATCCCATTTTGGTTTCAGGTAGACCCATCCCCTCCAATATGGTTGGCCATAGATATTAAAATGTTCATAGTGATATAACATCAGGTTGACTCGTTTGTTGTTCCAAAAAACTCAAATCTATTTTTTTGGTTTGGTAGCAGATATTCATATAACATCAATAGTTGTTGTGTGTAACACCTGTTTCCTTGTAAGCTACTTCCGTATAAAAACCTACACAATTTTAAAACCACTCCAGCACACGTCCAGTAGCTACGCTGGTAAAAGCCTGTCAAAACGTGTAAACTAGCGACGCGCATTCGGGCTTTACCTTAAGGTGAATGTCAGCAACTGAGTGGGTAAGTAACTTGTTTCTGTTCACAGCCTGCCAGTTTAAGTAGTGCAGATTGGTAGAAAATTAAATGTAAGGCAATTTGAACGTGCTGGAACATAACTTTGTCGCTCCGAAGATATATATAATGTAAATGTTAAGACAAATACTGTAAACTATTGAGTAGGTGATTAAGTTAATGATAAAAAATATTTTTGTACTTTACTAACAAGTGAAGTAAAAAATTATACAACTCAACTATACAAAAAATATATAAAATTAAAAAGAGATTTTTCGCGTCTTATCCGTAAACGAACCATAAACGCTTCGTGACTTCTTACTTTAAAATCCATTTGGATTGGCAGATATTCATACACTATTGTAATTTCGCAACACCAGGTAACATGTTTCCTTATAAGCTACTTCCATAGAAAACCTACAGAATTTTAAAATCACTCCAGCACACGTCTCGTAGCCACGCTGGTAAAAGCCTGTCAAAATGTGTAAACGAGCGACGCGCATTCGGGCTTTAACTTAAGGTGAATGTCAGCAACTGAGTGGGTAAGTAACTTGTTTCTGTTCACAGCCTGACAGTTTTGTGCAGATTGGTAGAAATGTAAGGCAATTTGAACGTGCTAGAACATGACTTTGCTGCTCCAAAGATATATGTAGATGTTAAGGGAAATACTGTTAGATATAAATTGATTACGAGATTTACTTACGCGACAACCTGCGTGGCGGAGCGGTCACCTTACTAATCTGATACGCAAAGGGTTCCGGGTTCGATCGGCGGTCAGCCGGATATCTAAAATGATGAATTTAGATTGTAGAAAGTGCGTGCAGGAAGCGTCTAACTTAAAAATTACTATTTTAATTAATTTTAAAAAATATTTACAATGTCAAAATCACGCCTGATGTCATGAAAAATTCTAATTTACATACTAGATATTTATTGCTACAAATACGTAGTTTACGCAAGAAAGGACTTCCAGAGATGTTGTTATAAGTATTGTGCAAACTATTTACGAAATAAAGACATTTGTATTTGTATTGTATTCGTTGACAAAGAATTTAGGACAATCGCTACCGAGTGGCGGCACAAAGCATTTGTTTACACTTGGCAAATAAGGAAGTGCCCTTCGTGAAAGGCGTCTTTAAAAATTGACCAAAAAAATGTCCGTGTTTGTGTGATAAAATGCATTTTAAGGGCATGTATATGTATTGTAATCTTAAAGTGCTACCTGTGAATCGTGAAGTGTCGCCTGTGGACAAATGTAATCAATCCGCAATAAGATTAGATTCTAACCGAAGGTTGGCCATTGATGCCTAGTTACACCTGAGCACTAAGCTCGAACGCCTCGGATAAGTATGTCCCCTTTACCGTACCCTTTAAAGCGGAACCCAGCAACGCTTTACATTGCCGTTATTAGGCAGAAATAGGTGTGGTGGCGTCTCGGGAGTCGTACCACAAAGGGTTCTACCACCTTTATACGTGTACGGTTGATACTTAAACACAAAAAGCTGTAACACACAATGAATCAAATTTACATTAATACATTTACATAAGTACATAAATACTCTGAGCTCTCGCTACACCCATAAACCCTATTCAATTATGTCCGTTCGTTACACAAGCATCAATTTTTCAATCAGCTCCATTTAATCCGATTGGCTTGCACTTAATGATTGGTTGCTGAGATTCTGATTGCCGTCGTCCTAGGATTATCCAGATACATCGGTTGATGGGATAACCACGTGACACTTTAAGCTCCATTAACCTTTGATCATTAGATCTACCCTCTCTATAATCTAACCTATGTGGTTTCTCGGGAATCGAAATATTCTAAACATTAATTCTGTTTAGATTTAATCAAATACGATTTCAGATTACAAGTAGAAAACAATTAAATACTCGTACGAGAATATCAAATATAAACAAAAATATATATGTACAAGTATATACTAAGTATTATAGAGCTGTTTTAAAGGTGTATTATAGAGGTGGTTAGCTCTGATAATTATATGTGATAATTATATGTGCTAAAAATCTTACGATAAGAGTTAAAAATTAATGTATCTACCAATACAAAAATAAATATGTATGTGTATATAAATTAATGTATCGACTATCTGTGTGTATATGTAATATGTAATTAATCTATCTACCTAAAATAATATATAAGAACATATTTTCATGTAAATTTAATTAACGCATGATACACGAGGCATTTCTACTTAGTCTTAAGTGGCCGAAATATAGAGAAACTTCTATCCTATTTGAAGCTTACTTGAATATCCCAATACCAGTACAATTTAACGTCCAACTGAGTGCCTAATTCTTTGCTTCTTTATTTTAATACAGAACTAAATAGAGATAAAGAAAATACATGCATTTCATCTGATGTTAAATGGCGCCTGTAGACAATGAACATCTGTTACCAATTTCAGTTAAGACAGAAATCTAACCCCAAATAGAATACCGAAACGCACAATATCCCACGAAATTCAACCCATAAGGCCATTACACTCTAAATGCAAGCTAAAACCCAGGATTACGTAAGTTTTGTATGTCTGAGGCTTTTATTTGGATTCTGAAGCGGTAATGACCTTGCAAACTGCGTCAGTTAAGCTCGGGCTTTAGTTAATTCTGGAAAGTTTTCGACAATGACACCGTAAAGTTTCATTAGCGCGACTTATTTATACTTAAATGCAATTAAAACTACATTTTTGTGCGCTATTTTAAGCTATTTTTATTAGTAATTTTGCAGAGTACAGCAGAGGTACAAATAATTATTATTCTTAATTTAAGATAATTCTCCAAGAATAATTTTTGTGGAGTGTTGAAATTACTTTGTTTTCAAGTTCTATAACGTTTCGTAATGTCTTCGTATGAAGTAGTTGTATAAATACAATTTATTTGATTGTTTGAATAACGAAATTTTTCTAATAGAACTTGTAACAAAATTTTAGTCGTTTCCACATTAACTAATTGCCAGATAATTTTATTTAAATACCCATTAAATTTTACATCAAACTGGTTTACTATGCACTTAACTAATTGACCAATTTTTTTTACTTCAAAATGTATATAATCGAAATTTTAGTGCACAATTTCAAATCTATTCTTGTGATAGGATTTAGTTGAACTGGACTTTATACCCCCAGTGGACCCCAACTTTTGACTTAAGATATTAAACGGAATGCTAAGGAATAAATTAATTATACTTCAATGCAGATGCAACTTCTGGCCCTGGGGAGAAAAGTCGAAGTGCAACACTAATACCTAGGTATTTGAACAAGAAGGTGGAGCAAAAACGGAAAGGAATTTAGGCTCTTCTAACATATATTGAACACTTGCAAGGGAAATTTGTACTTGAGATTACAATTTTACGTAATTTTTAGGTGAGGAAATAAATCATTCTCCTTAGGCAGCTGCGGCTATATAGCTACATAGTATGAACTGTGACAATATCTATGTTAGAACGTTAGACGACTCTGGCTTTTTTATTTTAATTGACTTCTTCTATTATAGGTGTAAGTGTTTGTGTATTCATCTATGTGTGTGTCCATGACCCTTACGATATAGAATACGGATAGGATTGTGGGTTTGTGAGAATAGAAAACGTTATATTTTACTTTATAGACTCCCATTCCCTATAACAGCGAACTGACACGTCTCAAAAAATTCCACTTATCCACGAAGACACCAGCTCAAATATTATTTTTGACGAAACTACATTTTAGTGAGGGACGCGTTCAGAATCGCCAAAGTGAAGGTCATGATAGATTTATGGCAGCCCAGCCGTAATACATCACGTATCGGACCCGATCGATTCTACAGCAATTTGTGTGCCTTTTTGACATACTTCTATAAAGTATTATACTGTACTTGATATAGTATAACAAGGTTGAAATTGAAGGAAATATCCGCTGTGGATTGACTCTAGATGCACTAACGTTACATCATCATCCACCCATTATTGCCACTGCTGGACAAGGGTCTCCTATCAGAATGAGAAGGATTAGGCCATAGTCCACCGTGCTGGCCAAGTGCTTCACAGGCTCAGTGCAACTTCACATGCCTTTGAGATTTTTTTTATAAATCTCTCAGGTATGCAGGTTTCCTCACGATGTTTTCCTTCACCGTCTGAGCAAGTGATAATTAATTTCTAATACGCACATAAATTTGAAAAATTAAAGGTGCGTGCCTGGGATTTGAACCTCGGACCTCTCGATCGAGAGGCCGAGTTTCTTAACCACTAGGCTATCACTGCTATAACCTTTACATACGTAACCCCAATCTCGTAATATTGAAGTACCAAACGATCATACAGTCCATCTCATGACAATTGCCTACTCCTGCCAATGGACAGTTGTAATCAACTGTACATAAAATAAGATTCCTATCTGGGGTTGAATTAATTTAGAACGCCTCGGACAATTACGTTTTCTTTACCACAACTTCAGCGGAACACAGTAGCACATAACACTGTGATAGTTAGGCAGAATTAGGTGTAAGGGTGGTGTCTCTGGAGACGGATCACAGCGTTCTGCCACAAACTTTACTTTCTAGATTAGTTTTTATGTACAACGCTTCACTGACTATTATGCCACACATAATGTTTGAGGTTCACTGGTCGGCTTAGAAAATAGTCATTATATGATATCCCTTACCAACTTTTCATAGGCGCTGTATTTAGGGTTGTCAATGTAATAAGATCAGTAGGATATCAGTAGGGTTGTCCCTGTAGTTCCGGGACCAGAATAGGGCTACGGTATTCCCTGCCTGTCGAAAAACTAATTTATATTGACTTCTTCTTGATAAAAATGAAATCAATTACTAATCTAGAAAAATAATATTTATGAAACCGTATTATTATATTTTTAACTTTATGTCGAATGATATTAATTCGGACAAATTGAGTTATGGACTTGGTGACAGATACCCATGGCCAGCGTCAGTTACCATCAGATGGACCGCATGGTCGTATTGCTACATTTATCTTATAAAAAAGAACTAGGCAACCCTGTCATGACAGAGATGGTTTTATAAACTGTAATTAACGTGACAAAGGCGAACTGTGTCGTGAGTTAGGTGACACGAGGGGTCATTAATCTCGGTATTAATGACCCATGAAACGTCCTTTTTAATGTATTACTGGCAAAACTTTGTTTTCGCCTAAAAGTGTGAAGTGCAAAAAATATAGAGAGTAATCCGACTTGTAACGAGATATTAATTATCAGTCAAATAGGTCATATGCCAGAGGATGAAAATTATGAAACGCCATTAGTATGGCACTGCATTACACTGTGTTCTACCACGTCGTGTACGCAATAATGTATTTAAGAAATAATAAAATTATTATTGTCACACATATTGTTAATCATTATAATTATCCAAGAACAAATCCAAAAACAATCCTACATAACAATACACAAATAGTATTGGTTTTTAAGTAAAATTACGCTTATAGACTAAAACAGAAGTGGTATAAAAATCTTTATGGTTCCTATGCGAAATGTTATATAATATACCAGCAGTACAGTGCCCTTATAATAGCAGTGCTGAGTGCTAATGTTCTGGTTAAATAGGTGTCGTAACAATTTCTGCAGCTTGGTCTTCAGGAGAGTATTGCACCGACCTGAAGTACCACTCCATTTCTATTTGAAAATCCCATTGTATTTTACATTTTGAGTTTAAAATATGAAATTACCAAAATAAACATCAATATGAAATTGACAAAAATGTAATGTAATAATGGATGTGTTACAAAAAGCATATATTTAACTTAGGATTAGAGAAACAGTAAACTAAAATTTTAATGAAACCTCTACGAATTCCCAGTATTAAGCTTTAAATCATTTGAAAGATTCCGCGAGCTTCCAGCATAAGCCACAGATGCGAGATTTTAGGGCTCACCCGAAATTTGCATTTGCATTTCAATGGTAATTTAATACGAATACTTTTGTTAAAATTCATAATTATGCGTTGTGTATCCTAGTGGTATGCTATTTCCTTTAAGTCTTAATTATACCACTGCTATATTAGCATTAAATATGGCATGTGCTTTTATTCTTTTAATATGCCTGTGTGTGTTCTTTTTCGCAGTTTTTCAATCATGTGAGTTAAGAACAGTAGCGGTCTAAATACAATGCCTTGTGACACACCAAACTGAAATTGAATTAATTTAAATAATTCGCTTATAATTATGTTCCAAAACTAACAATTCGTAAGATATCTACTGCGATCGTAAAAAAAACTTTTTATAATTTTAGAGTGAAATGTACGCACAAAAAATACGCAATCACCTATCAAAGGCCTTTGTAGTAACCGTAAAGAAAGCCAGGTTTTAAGATAAACAAAAAGGCAAGTGGCGAGATAAAGGCACCCGACATTAACTTTGACGAGAATGGTAACGGCGGGAAAAAAGTAAAATGAAGGTTCCTTCGCGATACGGGAGAGCCTTATTGATTTCGCATCCGAACTTTGGCCCTAAAGAACATTAGACGCGACGATATACATCGCCAATAGACCGAACACATAACGCACTACTGTTGATAGGTAAACGGTAAACTGAAGAGTTGTTTAAAAGAACAGTAAATGTTTTTTGGTGATGCATACGAAAAATGTAGTAGGTGTTCAGTATTTAGAACTGGTCGAAATACTGATTAATAAAAATTAAATTCAAAATTTGAAGTGTTGCCATAACACACATATTACATATAGTCGGCATTCGGAATTCGTCACGGGACGTATATTATATTATTAGGAAAATTAGTCAGGAAATAATTTAAAAACAACTATTAGGAAAACTTGTCAGGAATTTATTAATTAAAAACAAACGTTTATAAACCGAGAACATTTTACTTCACAATTTTACTTTACAAAGTTAACAAAATAACAATTAAGCATACAAATTATAGCTTCGACAAGAAAAGTGGCAGAGTAACGTTCTTTACAATAGTCAGAAAATAACTGCCCAGAAAGCGACCTACAATGCCCTTTTATACGCCCCTTTTTACTGAATACCCTCATTTTAAGATTACATTTTCTATCATCTGTTGACGTTCCTAACAATATTATAATTATAGTTTATTACGGAGCTCCTGGGGAGCTATTCGGGAGTGTGTGTGCATCGCCACTAGCGCACAAGGATCTAAATTTCATTTCGGATTGGAACCAGCGACCTAAAACACATACAGTTCATTTAATCGCGTTTGATCAATATCGAAATATATTAATTTAAGTGATAAATAAAAAAGTTTTAAAATATCAACACGCAATTTTGTTTGTTGCAAAAAAAAGTCATTTTTGGTAATGGGCACAAAAAATGCTTATTAATCAGAAAAAAAAAATTGAAAGAAGAAACTTTATTAAATATTTGAAATATTTATTATACACCTATGTCACCATTTTCTTTTTTTTTCTCGCTAAGTTGTTATCCTTTAGTACCGTAAAAGTAGTAGAACACATCCCTAAAATAGGATCCAAAACAAGGAAAATAGAAATAAGGGAAATTAGATTAGTAAGAACAACTTCTACTGAGTTTGTCGTGAGATGGGAATGATGTCGAGTGGAGCTTATGACGTTTTGTTATGAACTTTCTTTCGAGCTCTTACGCGAAAGAACCTTAACGTAAGCAAGGGATCATTGCATAAAATGTTCCATGTGTGTAAAAGAACGACTCAAACATAACCCTGAACAAGTAATTAATTAAAAAATCAAAAAACCCGACTGCACTGCAAAAGCTGAAATAAAATTTCCAAAAACGGTGAAATAGGCGTTTTATTATTTTTATCCAGAAAGCCAAATACAAAGTTTCATGGTAGGTATCTGCTTCAAAATCAAAAGATGTTCAAACAATATTATCCTATTTTATCCTCGTAGTGCTCATTTACGCTACATAAAGAACATATGAGTATAATTCCAGCACTCTAAAGTTCAGCGGTTTCCCTTTGCGTTGATCTTTATCACAGCAACACTACTCATTTAGTCAGACAGTCATCTCGATGAGTTATATATATGTAAATATTATATAATGTATGTGTAATCTCTTTTAAGTTCCTTTATTTCGAAATCCTACTCGATAGGTTTGGTTGACTTTTTTTAAAACGTGTTACTATTTCGCAAAAACATAAAATATATAACTTCAGTAATTCAAAGTTCCGGTCATTATTTCACCTCGTAATGGGTAAAATTTCATTATTTTTATCCAACAAGCCAAATACAAAATTTCATAGTGTTTGCTTCAAAATTGACGATTGTTTAAATGAACTTTTAACCCTTATTTTACCCTCTACGGGGTTAATTTTTCGGATGGGGATAAATAGGTGTGTCCTTGTTCCTATCCAGAAAGCCAAATACTAAATTTTGTAGCAGTTGCTTCAAAATTAAAGGATTTCAAAAAAACTGTTTTCCCCTATTTTATCCTCTTAGGAATTAGAATTTCCAAAAGGTCTTTCTTAATACTTATTTACGCTATATAGCGAACCTTTGTGCAAAATTTCAGAACTCTAAGTTGAGCGGTTTCTGGCTGTACTTTGATTTCTAAAAAATGAAAAAGTCATTTAGTTAGTCAGTGAATCAGTCACCTTGCTGTTTTATATATATACAAATATGTTTTTAGAATCTCCGTTTAATTTCCTTTCATTTGATATCCTATTCGAAAGGTTCGGTTAGCTTTTTTTTTAAATGTGTTACTATTTCGCGCTAAAAATCCGCCATTTTATTTATTTTTTTCTAACGCCTATCTAAGGACACTCGGGTCATTGAGACGTATATAATGACACCTTAACTGTCGAAATTCATCCAGCCGTTTGTTAGATCCGATCAAATAAAGAAAAACAAACATACAAGATACGCGCGAAAAACATAACCCTTCCTTGGCAGTCGGGTAAAAATAACCTTATATAAAGAGTGGTTCCAACACAAAATCACGCATGAACTTATAAATTAATTATATTCTTAAATTTAAAAATACCTAACTGTAGGTTAAATCTCGCCTTCTAAAGAGGTTTTCGTTAAACACGACGCAGTAAAAGACTAGACAAGTAGCCTCTCAACAATCTCTCGTCAATTGAGGAGTGACTGCAAACGGTTTCTTTGTGTGGACCGATCGCTGGCTATTTGGAGAAAGCTTCGAATTTAATGAAAGGAAAGTGGTATCGATGCTTTAAGTAAATCTTTACTATCTCTTTAACGTTTCAATTTTAGTACCTACACATTTGTATCTACTTTATAGAGATGGTTAACTAAACATACTTATAGTACGCGTTCTAACTGAATCCACTAAATATAATCTTATGATTAATAAAATACTATATACTCTTATCTTGTTATTTGATTTGATATACTTATAAGCGGCAGTTACGAAACATGCTTCAGTTATAAAAAAAACCCTTTGTAACTATTTAAAAATGACACTTCCTGGTGACGTCATTTATCTGTCATCATCATTTCCACCATTTATTAATTCACAGTCATTTTGCATGAAAACATTTATCTTTTCCTGTATACAATAACTAATTTTACAATATCCAACGAACTTAATCCGCATTCGAATCCAGAAACATCAGAAGCTGTAAAAATAAATTATTATTTAATTTCCAATACTGTTCGCAGTAAAAAAATATTGCATAACTTTTAAAATGATTGCCAAAGTTTCAAACTTCATAACGCCGTTTCATAAACAAGTGGAAATTTACGAGCGTCACTTTGATGAACGTTTGGTAGGAAGGAAATTAATTCTAACGACACTGTTTAGAGGAACAAGTTTGAGCAGCAGTGGCCTTCATTTTGGTTAGCCATTCTAAATATAATTATTCGAGTTAGTCGAAGCCACATAGCTAAACAGCTAGAAGATGAACATTACTTATACAAATTTATTTGATAAAACATCATTGATAGCCTAGTGTTTGAAAGTCGGCCTGTCAATCGAGAGGTTCGAGTCACAGACAATCTGATTTTGCCCAGCTGTGGGACAATTACCCATGCCCAGTAATGATAAAATATTAGTAATTAAATAGTCTTCTGGTAGCATTAAGTGTAAAATTGGTTACGGTAAAGAAAGTACATCAGTTATATGAATAAATATCATGTTATGCAACGATAACGGTTCAAGAAAACCAATCTTAAATGACAAATAACATTCGTAACAAACAGAGGCAGTACAAAATCGATGTCATTAAAGAGGCATTATTGTTTGAAAGCCATTGGATACAATAAATGTGCGGCGCGTCGACGCTTATGTTTAGAGACGCTTTAGCAGATGGTGGCAGTGGTACTTTGAGTACGGTAGATGCTTTTGCTCCTTTTCATCGTAAATCTATTTCTCTTATAACTGAGGACTGGTCTGTTCTCATCAGGAGAAAGTTTTAGGTTCGTCACACTACGAGTAATTTAGTGCGTCTTGCACATCTTTGGAAACTTTAATATATTTATGCAAAACTCGTACGTGCCTACGTATTATTCTTGATGTTTTTTTTTTCACTCTTAAAACAATTTATAAGCCCGAAATTTTGTTTTTTAATTATTTGGTTTTCCAATATTAGACAAGCAGCAATACAATAAACCATTCCAACAAGAGGGCAGAATTCCAACAAGAAGGTTATAAAAAAGAGTATATTGCTGCTATAAATCACTGCATTACTCTAGCATGATTAAAATTACTAGCAACCTAAACAAATTACTGACAAAAAACATTTATCTTTATTAACAACACAAATTTATTATTCGGATAAGCTATTAAAAAGCGCTTAAACGCTTTCCCTTGGCAATAAAGTATCAAACACCAGCTAAAGCATTATGGGCCATTGAAATTCATACTCCAATAACCTTACTAATCAACTGGGCTGTAGAGGTACTTTATGGGTCATGAGGTCATTGATATACCATTTGGTAAGGGAGACAGACTTTTCCGAGGCGTTCCAGCTTAGTCCTTAGGAGTAGCGGCGCATCTGTGGCCGACCTCAGGTAGGAATATCTAATCCTATCTGGGGTTGATTACAGATGTCCATGGGCGGCAGTAGCCACTTACCATCAGGTGGACTGTATGCTCGTCTGCTACTCCTATAATTAAAAAAAAACCCATTAAAAACGATAATATATGACCCGTTACGTGTATGACCCGTTCGAAAAGTGGCAAATGAAATACTGGTTAATTGTCCCATGCAAACTATGTTTATCTCTTTTTTGCGCATTAATTTAGACATGCTATCCTACTTGCACCTCTTACATCTTTGCAGTGTGCATCCCGCGATGAGTGCCGCCATAAAACGCCAATTTGTTAATAACCTTACTTTTCTTTTGCTAGTGGTATATCAACGGTAACCTAAGGTTTTTACTAGTGGTATCAATGGGTCGAATGCTTTGACGTTTCTGGGAATGTGCACGTCCTAGGAGCTCCGAGTGGGAAAATATTGCCAAACATTCGGTGCTCAAATTGATAAAAGTGGTCTCGATAAATAATTTTATTGACTGCTTCTGCGGAATCGTTTTATTCATTTGCCGTATTTAAATGTATTGATGGAAATTGGGGAAATTTAATCGCGATCGTCAACTTTGTTTTTGGCGTTTCTGATTTTTATTGGTTCTTGTTTTTGTCTAGTGACAGCGATATCGACTCTTACATTACGGTCCGGGTTTAAAATCCTAAACCCACATCTAATTATTTGAAATTATTACAAATTAATTATTGCTTGCTCGAACACTGAAAACATTGTGAGTAATTCTGCGTCTTTAAGTTTTCAAAAATGTATTTACTTAGAATTTCCAATTTGAATTCTAACATTGTTGTGATCGACAGCCTAAACTGTCATTCTACGAAGATACCTGTGCTTGGCGATGGAACAGGTAGTGGTTGATTAAGCTATGACTTTAAACAATGAGTGACGTGTATTAGTAAATTAAAAATATTTTGTAAATCATTATCTGAATAATACAAAACATCATTGAACAACGATTTTACAACACATAATACATTAATGATGATTTAAAATGAAAAAAACATTATAATATAAAAAGACAACAGTTTAAAAGAGTCTCTTTATTTTTATTCCCGGACGATAGTCAGTGAAGATATTCACTGACTGCAAAACGGAGTATTATAACAATTTGTATTCCGACCAGGGAAATTATTATATATCTTCTAAAAGCCTAGGTTTTGTCTAGTGGTATTCGATTCAAGAGTTCAGCTTCAATTTAAACTGTTACAGTGTCTCTGGTCGCCAGTTGTCATGGTTACTGCACGTTCGGGCTTCAGTCTTGGTCCAATTTCTAAGATATTGGAGTCTATTGTTTCTTAAAATTATGATCAGTATGCAAATTTGTACGGAAGAAAATAATTAACGTTGATATGTAATTAATAACAGTCTATCCGATTTTTTTGGCAATCAAAGATCGAATTTGACAATTTATATCTATTATTACTTACTATTATTTATATTATTATTTATATTATCTTACTATTACTTATATTATTATTTTTATTATTATTACTTTACTTTATAAGACAAACGTTACAACAAGGAAACACTGGCAGCGTTTTGGAAACCATGACCAACAGGGTAATTTTAGATGGCTTATTTTATTTATAATTTTCTTTTGTTTTTTTGTATGCCTGTTTAGATAAACGTTATATGTACATATTAATATTGGTCATACTCACCGTACACAGATACCACATACTGTTGTACTTTGGTTACGATGGCTTTATAGCACATGTGTTTCAACTTTTCTTCACGGACAGCAGAGCATCTATAGCTGACGTCTCATAAGATTTTAATTTTCTTTAGATTGGACTACAACTGCTCATGTGCTTACACAGAGATAGTTGCATACTCGTGTGCTTAATTAATTACAAAAAATATCTGCAAGTATATTTTATTTTGGAAACATATAATTTAAAGTACTGTTCAACCGAACATGAAGTATTATTGAGCACAAAAAACCGGCAAAGACCCGACAGAGTTAATCGACAAGAAAAACGGTTTACGCCCGCTGCTCGCTTATCACTTGTGCCATAGAAACCGAAGCTGGCTTAGAAACAAAACTACTTTTCAGCTTCACGGAACTTGTTGTTTTTGCTGAAAGCGCTTTAAGCTCGCTGATTTCTATGTTTTGTTTTTGATCTTTTCAATTTATCTTAAAGTAATGGGATTTGGTCTTTGAAAAGTTTACAAGTGAATAAATTTGAAACAGTTAAACATTCAATTCTGTGATGTTAAGTACATTAGGTTTTGAACATGGATTTCTTCGTGTGGAAATTTAATTTTATAATACCTTCTGTGTATTAAATTTAACGATTAAATATAAATAAGTATTAAAATCTTTTCACTACTTCTCATGGTATAAAATAAATTTATCTAAATAAAACATACAATTTTATCTTATTGATTCAGTTAATAATGGAGTTGAATCTTTGAATTTGAGTACATCCAAATAAGATAACGCTTTAGATAAGAGTTAAAATGTAACATATTATTTGATTTAAAAAAATAACATACAGAAAACTATTACTAAAAGTATTATTTTCACTGTGCGAATTTGTAATATATTACACACGGTGCTGTGTCGTTCTTTTCTTGGGAACTTTGCTGGCACACTATCGTGTGTCTAGATTAGTAAGCTGTCGTACAATACATTTAAAATATTTTTTTTTAAATTAAAATATCCATATTATGTATGTAAGCGAATCTTTTATGACCAGTGCCTTTTTCTTATTTTACTGCAGGTTATATTTATTTCATTTCCCAAATAACTACTTAAGGAGATTTGAGTGTGCATTCCCTGAGTACTAGTTCTATCCAATCTCAATCTAGAACTAGAACATTGAATGGAATTTACAATCCCTTACCATTCCCGCCAAACCATTTCAAAATTGGAACTGGCGTTGCTCCTAAGCGGATTTTTATGCTCGCAACGGTAACTTTGCTAACATATACAACTCTCTTCCAATAGTCTTAAGTCTAAAATTAGTTCAAGGTAGTGCAAATATATGTTTGTGAAAAGACTTCCAGTGGAGAACACAGATTTCAAATAAGGCAGTGTCGGATCATCCGATTGGGTGCTAGATACGGTTATTTGTGTTATATACCTGCATCGGTTTATTCTAGAGAAGAATTTTAAGGAATCGAATGTTCTTACTGTAATAGGAAAATTTCTATAGCAAGACGCAGATTGCCTGATAGGAAATTCAAAGTCTGTATTGCGGGACTGAACTTTAATTTAATCGGAAGTTTGGTCTTCATGTCACATTTGGTTACATGAATGTTTTTGATCGAACACCACAAAACGTGGCGCATCTGTTTTTCATGGAGAAGGTTTTTTCATAAGCTTTTATTTAATTTTCCTTGTTAATTCGTATGTATGTGAGGCGTATGTGAGTGTGTAAATCTTGTAAGTGAACCTTAATGTTAACCTCAATCGAACGAGATGAGAACTAAATCCAATATGGCGGATGGCCCAAGGTAGCGGACGAGTTATTTTTTATACGCCCCCAATCCCCATGATATGGATATCAAATGATATAATTTTCTAAGAAAAATACAATATATGCTTCCTTTTCATTTGATTAATTAAATTTACTATGCAATCCATTTTAACTGGCCACTACGAACACTCACTTAATTTTTTTTGTCCACATTTCGTCACGTGACTTTTACCCGTGTAAAAACAATTAATTTAAAATTTAAAACAAATTTCCCTTTTACAATTATAACACGGTCATCGTTATAAAACTAATTCCAAGCATTGTGTCCATTGTCTCTGTTGAATGCAATTCGATTTTATATTTGATACTGTTAACACTTCAAGCCATTTTGAAAGCCCGAAGCGATGGAGAACCAATGAAACGTAACGGCTGCAATTTAAATATATTTTGTTTCCGTTCTCAATTCGTTGCTCAATATTTATTCTTTTATTAGCTTCGTCCATCGTGCCGCTTTACCGAAGTTTAATTATTGGGTCAATTTCAAAATTATTTATTATTTCCCATATAGCAATTATTTTTTATTAGTGTAATTAATGTGACTGTTTATTTGGCGTGATCGATGACCAAATTCGAAAGTATAGGGAATAGTGGAAAATGCTTCTTTAAGCATTAAGTTTTTTTTTTAAATTAAGTGTTTTACCATTAAGCATTAAGTGTTTTACCGATTTTGAACAAACTAAAACTGCGTACTTGAATATTTAACAATTCTGTTGCCTTAGCCAAAAAAATGAATAAGTAAATTGTGTAAACAAAAATACCCCCTGTAGTATCGGCAAAGTAACATTTTCAAGAAAATAGCAGTTTTTCATATACATATTATTTGACTTCAATAAATTAACGGTCATACCGTCAAATCCTTTAGGTATTAGATCTCTGTTGGTCTTATCTTACCGTATTTACTCGAGAAGACTCAAACAATTTCTACCAGATACTAAACTTCAACGCAATAACTAAATTGTCACATCACAATTCCCATTATCTTCAAAGCCTAAACAGGCCAAAGAGATAAACTGATGACGTCAGAGAATACGAGACTATAACATTGTCTAGACAAGGCAAACATCGTCTCAATTGTTATGTTCTAGGCAGGTGGTACTTTCTAAATATTGGGTCCCATATGCATAAAGTCCGTGTTTTAATAGCCGATTTTGCTGAAAAGGGTCCGAGCGAATTTTTCGCCTGATGGGTTCTGGGCGTTTGGTCCAATTTAAAGACTTAAGCGTATTGTTATATTATTTCTGTATATATACAATCTTTCTATATAAATATAGTATTTTGTTTTTTGGTGTAAAGACTGTGCTAATGTAGAGATACTTCAAACGAGGCTTTCTAATTATATAATTCCATTGTTGCTACAGGTAAGAGTACAGATCGCCAAGGGCGGCAGTAACCATAAGATGACCACAAGTTTACTGTTTTTGAATAACAAATCTAAACGTTTTAATAAACAAGAAATTACAATATTTCTTGTAAATATATTTGCTTTGATTCATTTTTTGTCTGTTAGATTTTTTAAACATACAAGTAGCAAACGATTGCGCAGTTAGCTGTATAGTTAATGACTATTACTCACAGACATCTATGTTCAACCCCAGATAGTGTTATATTCCTACCTGAGGAGAGCCACAGAAGCGTTGCTACCCCTGAGAATTAAGATGGAACCTTTACCACCACTATTACTTGGAACCAATATGTGAGGTGGTGATGCCTTCGGAGTCGAGCCACAAAATGTTCAACCAACTATAGTCCTTCACAATGAAATAACAGAAATTGTAACTAAATCGCTATATCTTATAACTTACGGCGCGCACAAAAATAACATATGGGACACAAGGGTTCCTTGCCAGTTTGACTTTCTAACATAATTTTAGATTTCACGAACTGTTGACCGTCGGCATATCTTTAGCGTTTTGAAATTCTGCTGCAGTGACAAGTACCTTTTTCACGGAAATTTTGTGAATAAATTGAGTTTTGTGTGGCGTTCATATTTTTATCGGGTATGTTGTTTTACTTTTTGGAACTTATTTATTCGAAGTTATGCCAATGATAATCAAATTTAATTTTATGATGATGATGAATCTTTTACCATTATTTATATAACATTTCACCATTTTCAAAACTGCTACCATTCTATAATTATGACACTAACAATATTAGCGCGCTAACCATTTTAGTGCTATAACGAATGACTACATCAGATTCTATGAATAAATTACCGTAAATACACACTGATAAGCTTAATATTATTATTTGTATTCGAAATTACATCACAACAAATCCATTATGTCACATAAAACCATTTCTCGGAACTATTGACGTATAAATTGATAAATAAATAAATAATGGTGAATATTGTTAAAATAAAAAAATATTAACTGAAAAGGAAAAAAATGATGCCTAGGTTATTCTCAATATTTGGTCCCTGTAGTTCCGGAACTAGAATAGGGCTACGGTATCTCCTGCCTGTCGTATGAGGCGACTAAAAGGGTAGCTTCCGGGGTAGCGGGCGGCAAGAGTGGGAGCTCGAACCGTCCAGTATGCTACCCCGGGAAGGACGGCGGTATGTATACCGTCGTAATCACCAGATGTTGTGGGAGGAGCGAACGCTCCCCCAGGGCAGAGCCCGATCGGGGCATCGCGCTTGGAAGACCCCGGTTGTGTTCCGTCGGAAATCTCGGAGTTCTGAAACAAGCGCTGAGGACGGCTACCGGGGTTGTTTTAGTGCAGTAAAAATCCCACATAACCCGGTGTCGCGCTACCTTTTGAAGGTTTCCCCCTCGAAAAGAAAAGAGAAAAAAAGGTCATTCTCAATATTTAAACTAACCCAACAACACCACATATATTAAAGTTCGTCAAGCAATTCGGGCTGCAGGGCGTGTCAAATAATGCGACATGTCTACATACATACCTTTGTAAAGTATGTATAGTTATCGCCAAACTGCTAGTCCGAGTTGTTGCGGGCAGGTGTAGTCATACAATTTGCTTTGGCGACGCGATTCATTTCTATTTTTTAGCGGTTTTAGCAGCAGTTTTACGCGGACTATACATGCGCTCGAAAAATTATCCTCCGCAATGTGGCAATAATCTATCGTACCACTTTATTACATTGTTCGCATATTCATCTCTATGCTCTTGCGTTACTTTATTGTACTCGTAGTTATGATGTAGGTAAAACTATATTGTTATACTAACTGAACTATACCCGTATCATTTTCCAATTAGGATTGCTACCCGCTGTAATTAGTATGGGTTTAAGTTGCGAATACTATGTAAATGCAACCCAACTATGAAGATGGAATTTCAGACCCAATTATTATCTACTCAAACTCAAGTACGCTTTAATAGGAATTTGTGGAATTATCACTCTTGTCTGAAACGCTAATCGGGGCGCGAATTTATTTTTGGGTATTTCACTGAATTGCTTGTACTTTTGTATGGGATGTTCTAACGTGACGTCACCAACGAACACCATGACACCCGCGAGCGTTTACGCGCTTAATTCGAAATGGATATAAAAAGATGATATTATTTCCGTTAATGCTGAATTTATTGCCGAAATAATACGATTTTTGGAATCTGTAGACATGTACGTTATTACAGAAGGGGTTCTCATAATTTGTCATGCCTATTGAAGGGTTCAAAGCAGTGAAACTATTTATAAGATTGAAGTAGCAAATGAGCATGAAGACCACCTGATGGTATGTTGCTAATGCCGCCTTTTGACACCTGTAATCAATTTCAGATATGATGCCTACCTGAGGTTGGCTATTGATGCGTAGCTACTTCTGACTCAGTTGGAACGTCTCGAATAAGTATGTCTCCCTTACCACGCATTCAAAGCGTAGCAGGAGCGCTTAGCCTTACTGTTATTAGGCAAAAATACCTGGAGCTCTTCAAAAAAGGTGTAAAAAGAGCTTTCCTCCAAAGCCGGCGATGCATTGGCGACTCTTCTGGTGTTGTAATCCATAGGCGAAGGTGACTGCTTACCATCAGGTAGCCCGTCTGCCTCATCGTTTTGGTATAAATTTAAAAAGAAAAAAAACATAGGCATGGCGGTGGTGCCTCTGAAGTCGAACTAAAAACGGTTCTACCACTGTTCAACCGCCACCGGAGTCACATCACAGAGGGTTCTACCACCTACAAACTGAGCTATAATTTCACTTGAAGACTATTTATTACACGCAAAACAGAGCGTGAATTATAAAGGTGACGGCATCTTGGACCAAAAATACTTGGTCCAAGATGCCGTCACTTCATTCAGAGGAACAGATTCGCGGCGGCCGTAAAGCGCGCAATTCTATTAAAAACATTCCCAAAACGTAGATAAAAGTTTTCATGGCTCTCTATTCTTGTCAAGTTGATAATAAGAAACCGGAGAATATAAAATGTTTCCTTTTGTATAAACAAAACCAAAAGACTATGGTACAAGAAAAAAAATCTATGAAACAAATCTATGAAACAATTAAGTTGATAAGAAAGCAAATAATATGCTTAGTAATATAGAAGAATTATCAAAAAGTGATAACGTAAGAAAAAATGTTTTAAAAATTTACTCTGAAAGCAGGTACTATTTTATTAAGTAACTATTATTATGAAAAGAAGGAAATGAATGTATTTTTTGTAATATAGGAGTAGTAGACGAGCATGCAGTCCACCTGATGGTAAGTGGCTACTGTCGCCCATGGACATCTGTAATCAACCCCAGATAGGACTAGATATTCCTACCTGAGATCGGCCACAGATGCACCGCTACCCTTGAGGACTAAGCTGGAACGCCTCGGAATGTTTGTCTCCCTTACCACACCCTTCAAAACGGAACACAGCTCCTAGCTCTGCTGTTATTAGGCAGAAATAGGTGTGGCGGTGGTGACGCCGGAGTCGAACCACAAAAGGTTCTACCACCTTCAAATATATTAAGGCCAACTCTTCACGACCGAAGTAGTGATATGTCTGGTATTCTACCGGTTGAAAGTCGATCTCTCAGTCGGGAGTCAGAGGTTCAAAACCCAGGCTACCTATGATTTAAATTATTGAACTTATTATTATATATATTAAAAATTATTTATCACTTGCTAAATGGTAAAAAAATACGCCTAAACCTGAGAGTCCTATAAAAATTTTCAAAGTTTAATCCTTCTCATAATGGGACACTAATGAGTTGACAACGAAAATATTCACAACTAGCTGCCCCGGCAAACTTTGTACCGCCTCAAAATCTATTTATCAAATATATTTCATATAAAATATAGCCTATGTTACTCGTGGATAATGTAGCGTGAATTTTTAAAATCGGTCCAGTAGTTATTGAGCCATTACAACCAAACAAACAAAGTTTTCCTCTTTATAATATTAGTGTACAAGTGTAGATAGAGACATCAGTAGCATTACCATGAGTTGGCATAGAAACGCCACTATAGAAATGGTAAATAGAAAACTATTGTCATTTTGCTAGTGAATAACATACTCGTAACTACTATCGTTACGGTATTTCTTGACAACGTCTGTCAAATTAATGACTCATGGGACCGAATTTGAATGGCAATAGATCATAATGACATTCGCTAGCGATTTGATTTCGATAGGTTTTTTACGAGTACGTATCGAGTTACGGCACTGCGGATTTTAGTTCTACGAGTAACCACCAGAGGCGCTGTACAATTTTTCATACATTTATTTTACGCAGTCGCTAGCGAGTAATACTTTTGTAAACTCATGGTAGTCCTACAGCATCTAGTTGCAGTCTTGTTTAACAATATTCTCATGTCGCGACGTCCTGGGATATAAATCTGCTACGATATGACGGCTTGTGAACGTAATTAGAAATTGCACTCCATTTTATAGTAACGAGGTTTTAATTTAAAATATGGCTTGAGTGAAACAAAAACACTCACATTTTTTACAAAAAAGGAACTGAGTTGTGTGAGCGTGAAGCCTTATGTAAAGAAAATGTCATAAAAGTTATATTTGAGTTCATAATAAAAAAGCAATGAATTTGGTATTTGGTGATCTACTTAATCATTGAAAATGAGAATAAGTATAAATATTAACAACAAACTACACACAAACAAACACACACACCCATGTGCACGAACGTACGCATAAATGCACACCGTCAATTGTCTGTAGGACGTAGGTACTAATTGTGTAATCCTGTTTTGGCTTAATCATACTGTATATTGTAAAAATATTATATGTATCGCTGTTGGGTTACCTAATAAATAAATAAATAAATAAATTATATGGATTTCGTAGTTGTAGGTTCAGGTTAGGGGGTCGCGAAATATTTCTTCATAACAAGGGGGTCGCTTCAAGATTGAAAAACACTGTGTGTTGTCTAACAGTTATTCAGTGATTTTGAAGGTGGTAGAACTCTTTGTAGTTCGACTCCAGCGGCACCACCGCTACACCTATTTCTACCTAATAACAGCAGTGTTAGGCGCTGCTGTGTTTCGTTTTAAAGGGTGTGTGGCCGACCTCAGGTAGGAATATCTAATCCTATCTGGGGTTGATTACAGACGTCCATGGGCGGCAGTAGCCACTTACCATCAGGTGGACTGCATGCTCGTCCGCTACTCCTATATTATAAAAAAAAACTACATTAAACCAGTTTAAGGTAATTATTAAAGTACGTTATTATTGTTGTTATAACTTTGGTCAAAATATCTAAACTATTAGTTAAGCTTAACCATCCATTAATTAATGTATCGCTGAAAATGGCTTATATATCAATTACAGAGATTAAGTAAGTATAATTAGTTAATCCTTTACTAATACCGATGTAATTATATCTGTTCTGCGCGTACTATATACTAATTGAGTTGACTAATCACTTAACTAATTAATACAGTCAATTTAATATTTATAACGCAACACTGTCAAAAATATTCATTGCAAGTCTTACTATAGATCAGGATAGTTCAAATTACTCTTTATTCCTTTTTTTGTGGAATAACTTTGTATTTATATAGAAATTCAAGTTCCATGTTTGTGACCACATAACTTGAGAACTAGTAAATTAATTGACTTGATTTTTTTACACTATGTTTTGATCTTATAAAGGATTGTTTTTATATACTTTTAATTTAGAAATTTCTCTGAGAATATAGAGTGACTGCGTTTAGATATATTATATTAGTCGTGTTACTATTCCTTTTTGTGTGTTCAACAATAATGTCAATGCAAGATAATGGACCACCATGTCGCTGCGATTTTGTAAGTATTTTATATGTTAATATTGCTATGATCCTTTTTAAATAGCAATGCTGGGTACGAGCCGCTGCCCACAATTGGAGAAGGCTTGAAACATACTCCACCATTTATTTGAGTCTCGCCATTCCATGTCAAATGTTTTCAAGCTACTCATAACATTAGATACGTCTTATGCGTAACTATCTCTAACTATTTCAGCTTTCCTTACTTTTACAAATAACAATGCACCTACTTACAATTTTTATTATATTTTTTTTTCAGGTACATCGCTGGCTGGACGCGCACGAGAAATACTTTCCGAAGCTACCCAAGCCGATTACACACTCACCGGATCGTACATTCGGGTTGAGTATCGTCAACCATTACTACAGTGAACCTATCCCTTTTACTACCAAGACGGTGAAACTTCCGCATATTGTGAACGCACCCTATCGAGTGTCGCCGATGAAGCCCATGTATGCTATGAATAGCGCCTGTGTGAAGAACAAATAAAGAGACTAAGAAATAATTCTGAGCGTTTGCGCTAAGTCTTTTATTTGTACTCAAATTGATGAATAAATGATAAATAAAGATACTATTGTGAAATAATTTAAAGGCAATTATTTTAAGTCTCACACTTTTTAATTCAAAATATATTCAGCATTTACTGATTCCGTATTTATTAATTCTTTTTATTCTTCTTTCTTAACCTTTACAGCTAGAGTGCACATTTTAATTCTTATGTTAAGTAAACATAAAATTTAAGGAAATAAAAATTTTACTTCTCAGTTGAGGTCATGTCCCGGTCTGGCAGGTATATGACAACATTGTAACTTGACTATTACTCTATAGGTAGGAAACTAACTCAGTTAAGTCCCATTTTTGTCTATCTGTCTATTTGAAAATCTCGTGTTATGTTTATTTAAGAGAATATAAATTAATTCACTTATGACAGTATATATCAGCATATATCACAGCTACGATTTACGTTCTAATCGGTTAAAACAAACTACCAAATTGATAAAAAATAAATTATAATCAGTTACAGCAAATGTTAAAGAAATTGATAATATATAAAGACACATTCTTAGTCGCTATAAATTTGCCTTTATCAAAGCCGTTTACCAAATTTACATGTTATTACGAAGACGTTACTATAGGTATCGACTGAAGACACAAGCAGTTTTAATAAATAACTGCTATTGTGTTCCCGGGCGTATGCGAATATCAACCCAATTAGCGGGAGTAGGGATGTGCCCGTGGATGTATACAAAATGATGAATACAACAATTAATTGTTAGTTTAATATGAATGCTGATAATTTATTGAATTACATTATTATGACAACTACTAAGGTTCTATGGATCTATGGATCCTTTGGACTTCTCAATTGAGGTCGTGTCTCAATCCGGTAGTCGTATAAACATTGGAACTGACATTTTTGTAAGCGCCTCCGCAGGTCTATACTAAAATAAATATGTATCATTTCCGAAATAACACACGAGCGACTATTGGTGTCGGCAACTGTCGTTGGCGGTTGTTAGCGGTTGCTGGCGACAGTCGGAGATCGCTAGAATATAATTTTACCAAATAAAAATTGGCTTTTGTGTCCTAAAGAGTATTCTAAGATAAAATACGAATACATATATCAGTATTCGCATAGAATACAGGTTACAGTCACATCCCTATTGTGGCGTGGAATATGACATAATAGCGTTTTGCATAATTTAGTAGCGTTCTGCAGAACTATATTAATTTTGATAGATAGTCATTAGCAATGTGATTTAATTCCTTTTAAAATGAAACGAAACATCTGAAAGCTTTCGAGGGAAATAAAATAAACGACTGGGGGTATATATATTTTAAGACTGAAGTAGCAAACGACCATATGGCTGAAGGTGGTAGAACCCTTTGTGGTTCGACTCCGGCGGCACCACCGCCACACCTATTTCTACCTAATAACAGCAGTGTTAGGAGTTGCTGTGTTCCGTTTTGAAGGGTGTGGTAAGGGAGACATACTTTTCCGAGGCGTTCCAGCTTAGTCCTCAGGGGTAGCGACGCATCTGTAGCCGACCTCAGGTAGGAATATCTAATCCTATCTGGGGTTTATTACAGATGTCCATTGGCGACAGTACCCTCTTACCATTCAAGTGGATTATATGCTCGTCTGCTACTCCTATATCCTTATTAGTTAAAAACATATAGTCTACCGACAGTAAGTGAATTTCTTTTATGTTTTTGACCATTACCACACCATCCAACCCAACACTGCTGTTATAACACCTCCATAAGGTTTTTAAAGTGATTTATAATTTGGTTTTATTTACATTTAGTTTATGATTTCTCTACATCGATTTGATCAGTTTATTATCAAGTTTATTATTTTATTAGCGATCTTGCAAATCTTGGAAGATACTAGCAAACAATGTAATGCAAATTTTAGGGTACTCATCTAAAATGAGGTTCATGGAGGGAAGACGAGGGAAGGTTCAATGAAGGATGTGAATAATGATCACAATCTGGTAATCTATACTAATATTATAAAGAGGAAAACTTTGTTTGTTTGTTTGATTGTAATGAATAGGCTCAAAAACTACTGGACCGATTTTAAAAATTCTTTCACCATTCGCAGTATCCACGAGTAACATAGGCTATATTTTATATGAAATATATTTGATAAATAGATTTTTAGTATCTTATAAACCTCCAAGATCATTAAGTACAAAAATCGCACAATCAGTTAGCCCTCAACTTACTAACTTACGATTGACCGCCGGTTTCAAATATGGGTTAATTGATCCAATGCTCCAGTTAAACGGTTAAGTCCCATTAAATTAATGAAGCGGCACTAATGAGTTTGCAGTTCACGAGTTAAGCTACTGTTGAACCTAGTTTTGTATCCTGTTAATTACAGTGATAGTAATATGCGAAAATTGTCTATAATATCAGTGATTTGCGTGGTTATGAAGACTTTTCCGAGGCATTTCAGCTTAGTATTGCGTATTTGTAGCCGATAGTAATTAATAGAATCTTATCTGGGGTTGATTACTGATATCCATGAGCGGCAGTAACCACTTAACCTCAGCTGGAATGCTCGTCTGCTACTCATATATTATAAAAAACTATAAGCGAATCTTGTTATTTTTTCCTCTTTGTCGTAATTGTGGATGCCAATCTTGCCGTCAGACTCATGAAATACGAGTAATATCAAGTGACGTTTTTTTGAGGGGGAAACCTACAAAAGGTACCCGGTGCCGTGGGAGCGACACAGGGTTATGTGGGACTCTTACCGCACTAAAACCCCCCCCGTGACCGTCCTCGGCGCTGCGTAAAGGACTCCGAGATCTCCAACGGAACGCAACCAGAGTCCTCTTAGCGCTGCGCCCCGTCGGGCTCCGCCCAGGTGAGCTTGAAGCTCGCCACATCATCTGGTGTGCACGACGGTATGCGACCACACATACCGCCGTCCTTCCCGGGTGCCCCGGAAGCCCCCTTTTAGTCGCCTCTTACGACAGGCAGAGGATACCGTAGCCCTATTCTGGTCCCGTAACTACAGGGACAAATATGAAGTGACCTTTTTTTTTTAACCTTCAAAAGGTACCCGACGACGTGGGAGCGACGCCGGGTTATGTGGGATTTTTACCGCACTAAAACCCCCCTGGTGGCCGTCCTCAACACTTGTTGGAGAACTCCGGGATCTCCAACGGAACACAACCGGAGCCCTCCAAGCGCGATGCCCAACGGGCTCTACCCTGGGGCAGCAGTTTTCGCTCCTCCCACACCACGTAGTGTTTACGTCGGTATGCGACCACACATACCGCCGTCCTTCCCGGGGTCGCTTGCTGGACGGTTCGAGCTCCCACTCTTGCCGTCCGCAACCCCGGAAGCCCCCTTTTAGTCGCCTCCTACGACAGGCAGGGGATACCGTAGCCCTATTCTAGTCCCGGAACTACAGGGACAAAATATGAAGTGACCTGCTTAATTCTCAAGAGTAATCGGTGTCAGTTTGAACCGCTATTGTACATGGAGTTGGTTATAGATGTGTATGGGTAGTAACCACTTACCTACAGGTTAATTATATACCCATATACCTAAAAAACCTTGACTTCTCATTTTACGTTCATTAAAAATAACTTATTATGTATTTTAAAATATTATTAGTATTTATTGAAGAGCACATTTGGATGTAAATAGATTTTCAGTGAAGTCTCTTCTCTTAAAATAAAAGAAATTAAAAGCACGTACAGTACACGTAAAGAGATAAAAAAATTAGGTACGAAGACTAAATTCACAAAAATAAAACATGCAATCACGAAATTGTGTTAAATTTTCCTTTTATATCTTAAAAGAAAGATGCGCATTCAACATACAGGGCGACACGATTTTAAAATCCTTAAATTTTAAGTCCTATGAAAGAACAATTTTCGAAATAATTTGAAGCTCAGCAAATTTAGATCTAGATTTAAATTTAAACGGACTTGAGCACAATTGCTGCTCACTATGAATTTCGTTTGAAATTCGAGTTTAATTTCGAAAATGGAATATATTTTAGTATTTAGTGACAGTTTGCCAAGAAAGATCTAGACGTACGGCTTTTTTCAGTTAATTTCAGTTAAATAATCTTTTTTTGCGTCTGTTTTGACAATCATACTTGAGGAGTTACAAACTCCAGTCGGCGTCGGAGCTGACACACACATTTTTTTTTGTTAATTTTTTTTTTAATAATATAGCTCACGAGCATGCAGTCCACCTGATGGTAAGTGGCTAATACCGCCCATGGACATCGGTAATCAACCCCAGATAGGATTAGATATTCCTAACTGAGGTCGGACACAGATGCGCCGCTACTCCTGAGGACTAAGCTGGAACGCCTCGGAAAAGTCTGTCTCCCTTACTACACCCTTCAAAATGGAACACAGCAGCGCCTAAAACTGCTGTTATTATGTAGAAATAGGTGCCGCCGGAGTCGAACCACATAGGGTTCTTTTTTTTTTGAGGAGGGGGAAACCTTCAAAAGGTACCTTATGCTGTGGGAGCGGCACGGGGTTATGTGGGATTCTTACCGCACTAAAACCCCCCCGGTGGCCGTCCTCGGCGCTGCGTAGAGGGCTCCGGGATCTCCAACGGAACGCAACCGGAGTCCACTTGGCGCGTTGCCCCGTCGGGCTCCGCCCAGGTGAGCTTGAAACTCACCACACCATCTGGTGTTCACGACGGTATGCGACCACACATACCGCCGTCCATCCCGGGGTTGCTGGCCGGGCGGTTCGAGCTCCCACTCTTGCCGCCCGCAACCCCGGAAGCCCCTTTTAGTCGCCTCTTACGACAGGCAGGGGATACCGTAGCCCTATTCTGGTCCCGGAACTACAGGGACAACCACAAAGGGTTCTACCACCTTAATTAACCCATCATAATGCGTTTTCCGGAAAAATGTGCTTTTTCGTGCTTCGGAAAATGCAGTCGGAAATGAGGCATGCATGCATTTAGGCATGCTGCCTAAATGAAAATCGTTATAGCTCATATAAGATTACACAAATCGTCGGAAAACTAACTTTTCAATAACAGTTTACATAAAAAAATATATTTTATATATCTACGATAGTTCAAAGTAACATATTTCTTTCTATAATTAATTGGTAATCATAGATTAGTAAAGGTTACTCACTCCTAACAAGAAAATTTACCCAGTTTTGACAATTGAAATAGTTGCGTAAAAAAAAAAATGGTTGCCTGTAAAGTCGGTTTTACGGGCGAAGATTTTACGTGACAACGTCTTTGTTTTTCCAACGCCAAGAACGTTCGAGAAAGACAAAGACAGAGACACAAGCATGCGCCGATTCAATGCGCCTAATTCTCTAGTGCTGCGCGCGCGGCAGACCGATCATAGTTGAGTGGGAGAGAGACGCAAGGCATTCGGCGGGCCTCTCTCTCGTTCGGTGACTCATCGTAACGTTACCGGGCGTTACACTTTTTCATAAGTGACTCCCAGCCGCAACCTAATTTAAGACGTTGTCACGTCAAAAAGTTTTGCCACGTCTCCGTGCTAAAATGTCTCTAAAATATTTGAAATAATTATTTATTTATTACGTAAATTACGCAGTATTAGTTATTTATTCGTAAATTTTCTCTAAAAATGTTTTTATTTGTCAAGAATTCAAAAAAGAACTTACTAAAATAAGCCGTTTGTGGCTTCATTCAATTTCAAGGCGGCGAAGTATCTTTACTAATCTATGTTGGTAATAGGAAAAGACAACAAAGGAACACTCGAAGACAAAAATAAAGCTAATTTGAGTGCAATTCTAAACAAAATCTACTTTAAACTAAACAAACACAACAATAATTATTATTTCCATCGTCAATATTTGCTTCTCGTACAAATACCACATGAAAACCTTGTCTCAATAAGGCGGCCGACACATGAGACACAAGAAACTAACGACAAGCAATAAGCTACATTTAATTTCTATTTTTGATTTTGTTTTGTTTTGTTTTGTTATGCAATAATAATATTATGATACTTTGTTCTTAGAGAACACCAGCGACCACACATATTCACATGAGAAACAGTGAGCTACTGACAGGCAGATATAGTTGACGACACTCGGCCTCGGTTACTATCAACAGGAGTCATTAGTCAACGACAGTAAGCGACGGTTGCCGACAACAGGACAACAACACAAACAGTCAGCAGGACAAACAGTCAACAGGACAAACAGTCAGCGACAATTTACTTCTTCTACTACTTCTCTAGAAAAAAAAATATTGCTACTATTACTATTTTCGTTAGAAAAATAATTCGTGACCGCTACACTATTAAATATATCCAAAAGATGTATGCGAAATATCAAATTAAGTCAAATCTTCTTTATTATGAAAAATAGGTAACGGTAGGTCTTAATCGTAAACAAACATTTTTTTTATAATATAGGAGTAGCAGACGAGCATGCAGTCCACCTGATGGTAAGTGGGTACTGCCGCCCATGGACATCTGTAATCAACCCCAGATAGGATTAGATATTCCTACCTGAGGTCGGCCACAGATGCGCCGCTACCCCTGACGACTAGCTGGAACGCCTCGGAAATGTATGTCTCCATTACCACACCCTTCAAACCGGAACACAGCAGCGACTAACACTGCTGTTATTAGGCAGAACTAGGTGTGGCGGTGGTGCCGCCGGAGTCGAACCACAAATGGTGCTACCACCTTCGAACAATTCTCTATATTCCCGCCACAAATGGGCACACAATAATGGTGTACGCGTTTTAAATGAATATAATGTATATAATAATAAGTTTTGTTATAATTCACATTCGAATCATATTGCAAGTTGCACGAGTTTCAATTGTTGCTAATTCCATTTCGTGAGCTCACCGCCTAAGTCTGTTTATTCCGAGCTGTGTTCCAATTTGAAATTCAATTATTTTTATTAGCGCCAATGTTGGTACAATGGAGTTTATATCAAATTTTACCATCTTCCAGCCAATTTGTAAGTATACTGACAAATATAATGGCCCTGCTTTCTATTGAGATGTATGTTCTGAGCTTTTGCCAAATTTATTGTCTTACGTTTAAAGGTAGAAGAGAGTTTATTGGTTAAACTGGATTTTTAAATTGACTTATGGTAAGTAATTCTTATCTTGAGTAGATATGAATAATCTTTAAGATAATAATAAGGGTCACCTTAAGTTAAAAGGTACCCTTCTTGGTTCAATTTTAATGGAATTAACTCTACATCTATTTTTGCCATATAACATTAGTTAAATGCTTAAATTAAAATAATTCTGCTTTAAAGGATGATAGGCGGTGACAGGAGGTATTCTAGGACATTATACCGATCTCCGATGGTCCATGATTATACGGATTTATGCACAGATGGCACATAATCACGGATAGTTACTAAGAGTAAAGCTCTTCTAATGGTGCCCATTAGCCTATCTAGTATGCAATATCTTGGTATTCAAAGACGTTAGGTCATTCTAAAATGAAAATAGTGGAAGAGTTAAAAAGGGGGTGTCACAACGTACCTTTGAATTTACCGACACGACCGACCGGCGGATCCGACGCAAGAACTGCTTTCTCTTGAAACATGTGAGGCGGTGGTCCCCAGTCGAACCATACTTGAACCATAATTTTGAGCATGCAGTTCATCTGATTAGATTCTTACTTGAGGTCGGCCACAAATACGCCGCTACCCCTGAAGACTAAGCTGGAATACCTCGGATAAGTATGTCTCTCTTTCAACACCCTTCTAACCAGAACACAGCAGCGCTTAACACTGCTGTTATTAGGCAAAAATAGGTGTGGCGGTGGTGCCGGTGTCGAACCACAGAGCATTCTACCTTCAAAAACTAGTTACTAGCGTCTCAGCGTCTTAAATCGTCCATAGCTCTGCTCTACAAATAAACATAGGACTTTATTAACTCAGTACTTATATCGAAGCAGGCGTCCGAACGTCGAACATCGCAACTTGTAGGCGAACTTGGATTAAACCGTATTCAAAGAGATGACAATACGTTTATAGGTCACGACACGATTTGTCGGATCCGTGAAAATGATGTTATGGTTTTGAGTTATTTGTAGGGCATACGATTTTCCAATAACACATTTATGTTTTAGTGACTAAAATTGCTTAGTATAATCTAGCTTCTTTGTTTCATTTTCAGTAGGCAAAATTAGGGTTGAAAAATATATTAATTTTCAGTGTTAATATGCTGTTGGGTTCTGGTTTGAAGGGTGTGATTAGTCTTTAGTCAGTCACAGGTCACAGATAGGATTTAGATATTCTTTGGAAATGGTTACACGTACATTCAATAAATTGAGCAAATTTATTTTAATGCTTTTAGCCTGGTCAAGTTAGACATAAAAATAGTGGTCAAATAGCAAAAATTCCGGGAAAGCCATTTTTTTGTAGAGGCACTATTTTATAGAGAATTTTAAGAGCTACAACTTTGGCCTGAGGTATTTTTCGATAAAACTCACCGTTTTTGAGAAAAATCCAAAAAACTGAAAATTTTGACGTTTGACCCCGAATAATTGCTGACGCACACGTCGGACCGATGGGGACTTTTGACACTTTATTTGTAATGGTAAACCCAAGGTCTCTACGAAAATTCAGCTTTGCCGGAATTTTTGCTATTTCAATTGTCTAACTTGACCGGACTATTTAGCATGTTTTATTTTCATGAAAAGGAGAATGCTGTCCATCTCTTGAATTCGATAGTCGTCTTACAACAGGCTGTTCAGAAAAGAAACGGTGTCACCGAGTCAAATTTTACATAGAAAATTATTTATACATATTCATTTGATGTAAGTCGTATGGTTTAAAGACTCCTGTTAATCATCGCGCCTAGTTAGAAACAGTTGATTAGAGGCGAGTCGAGCGAACTGCCTCCGAGGAGTGGCTCCTCTGCGTGTGTAATTATACACGTCGTGTATATGTTTTAGGCTTTACTACTAATATAACCTACACATATAGCAGAAAAAGCGGTGATAGTCTAGTGGTTAAGAAACACGGCCTCTTGATCGATCGGTCCGAGATTCAAAACCAACCTCTTGTTTTTAAATGTTATGTGCGTATTAGAAATTAATTACTTATCACTTGCTTAAACGGGGAAGAAAAACATCGTGAGGAAAGCTGCATACCTGAGAAATTTTAAAAAAGGTTTCTAAGCCATATGAAGTCTATCAATTCGCACTTGGCAATCGCGGTGGACTTTGGCCTAATCCTTCTTATTCTGAAAGGAGACCCGTGCCCAGCAGTGGGACGATAATGGGTTGATTATGATACCTACAGATATGATATATTCTTGTTGCAAATTAAAACAGTAGCGGTTTTAAATTTATTTTGACAAACTGCACATACGAGTAGGAATTCGAATTCCAATCACTTTAGATTTTTCGAACTTATGTGCGCGTATCACAACGATGATGGAAAACATCGATACGAAACCTGCATACCTGAAAAATGTTTAAAAAATAAATTAAATAGGGTCTACCAATTCGTACGCAGTGGACGATGGACTAAATTTTTTTCACTCCGAGAGGAGAACCGTACCCAGCAGTGGAACAGTAAATGGTTGATGATGATGGCCGTATTACTGGATTTAATGTAAATAAAGATTACGCTTTGTCCTGCATGTCATAGTCGTGAGTGGTGATGTTTTATTCAGCGCCCATTTATTCCCACTTCGTTAAATTAAGCGTACACAGTAACTGTACACATCTCTTCACTCTATATCATTATTTTAATTGTTTTCAAATTAATTGCTAACATTTCGTACTTATAACATTTCTCATTTTGCGAGAAGACCCGTGCCCTGCAGGGACAGTGATGGTTTATTGATGATGATGATTCAAATAGGATTTATTTTTAAGTTTATTGAATAATATTTAACCGTTTATCTTTGCAATTCAACAAATGCTCTATCACATCATTTTAAAACTCGAAAGCCGCCAGCCTGAAATGGCAAATTCAAATTTTAGCAATGTCGGTGGCTTTGCACTTTATATGAAGCCATCTATTTAATAATATAATATTTAGTATTGTTAGCAGGTTTTAATAAAGAAAGCAGTGATAGCCTAGAAGCTGAGAAACGCGATCAAGGGGTCCGAGGTTCGAATCTCACGCACCTCCGATTTTTTAAAGTTATGTGCGTATAACAAATTAATGAGTACTAGCGTAAACGGTGAAGGAAAATATCTAGAGGAGACCTGCATACCTGAGAAATCTTTAAAAAAAGGTTTCAAAGGTATGTGAAGTCTACCAATACACACTTGACCAGCGCGGTGGACCTGTGTGACCTAATCCTTCTCATTATTACGGAAACCTGTGCGCAAAAATGGGACAGTAATATGTTGATGATGATTTTTTGATGTAATATACTAGAAATTAATCACTTGCTTTAACGTTGAATGAGAACATGATGAAACCTTCACACTACGACAAGTATATTTAATAGTTTGCAGGTGTCCAACAGAAGCAGGACGAGCAGCTCGATGTTTTATTCAGTGCCCGTTTATTCGCACTCCGCTAAATTAATTCTATTCGACATACATTTCTACACGAGTAGGTACTCTAGACTTTTACTTTTGAGTTCTTAGTTTTCGCAAAATCAGCAAACTGGAGCGCAATTTACATTCGATTATGTAATTGAATGAAGCAGAGTCTGATGTTAAGTGATTGGTGGTTGGTGGTATTTGACCTCGATGTCAGTCACGTAGACAAGTAAAGCCTGTGGTAAATCATCATCGTGAACCTATTATGGTCCCACTACTGGGTTTTATCAGAGTGAGAGGTTTAGGCTGTATTCCATAGCTGTGTCTAAGTATGTATTGGTAGACTTTACACACCTTTAAGAAGTTTTTTGTTTATAAAGAACTCTCAGACATGTAAATTTCTTCAAAAGTAATTTTGAAGAAATTTTTGAAGAAAGAAGAATTTTTTGAAAGAAGGTTGTGTAAACAAATATTATAACACAATTTGTAACAAATATGATAATTAATTTGTAATCCAAATAAAATTACTAATACTTTTACTACATTAAGTTTTATTAATTTAAATGTTTACGACGTACCATTTCAGACAACAATATTTTTATCTTTATTTTAAGTAGGAATAAAATTAAAGCAATACGTACAATACGTAGGTATTGCATCTTTCAATCCGAGAGTAAATACGAGTAATATATTCATTTCTTAGTTACAACCAACTATCCAAACGGTCCCGGTAAAGTTTCTAAAGCTGACTTAGCCCGAATCCCGGGTTTATTCTTGATCCCGGGATCCCGCTCAAATTATGTCCCCGTGTCGTTTGTCAAGGCTTCACTCTGTAGTATATTGCTTTGGTCGATTTTCACTGAACTAAACTTGAACACAAAACGTTTTGTTAGCTGGAGTTCGAATTTCTTTTACTTAATCTCATTCATTCTCTTTTTTATTTGTTAAAGATAGCGTTATTAATAAAGATAGACTTTTGTAGGTCGTATACTTTCTATAAGCTCCCACATGGCCTACATGTCGTGGATACCATGGAACCACCAGTACCATACATACATACCAGTACATACCAGTACATACCAGTACATGGTACCAGACTATGTCGTGGGTACCATGGAAACACAAAACCAGAACAGATATCCAAATTCATCATTCAGATGTCTATTTGGCCGGGAATCGAACCCAAAACTCGATTATGATGGTAATCATAATCGAGTTTTGGGTTCTATAATTTTTACCTCATAACAGTAAAGTTTTTGATATCTTTTCAAACCATATCGGTTGTGGTAATTTGTGGTTGTGGTAATGCTATCGGCATTATTAATTTGAAGTAATTGAAATTAACCCAAGGGAGCTACAGCGCATCTGTAATCTATTTAAGTCTTTGTTCCATGAGACTTAAACAGCCACTTAACAACATTTCAAATGCTATCAATTAGCAGAGACAGCAAAATGTAATCAACCTCATGTAATACTTGAGTTCAATTAGCAACGTGCTTCAGCAAATACCACTTAACGTCAAATGAGCTTTCTAGACTCACAGCATTAGGATTCCCTGTATCGTGGTTGATATGGACACACACAAGTACACAAACACCTAGACTCAGAAACAGAAACCTAAATTCATCATTTAGATCTGGCCGGGATGGAACTCGGGACCCTCTGCGCTTCAGACCGGTATGGTGACTGCTCCGTCACGTGGTTTATCGAGCTGCATTTTCATTTTTCGCTTCTACTACAAACACATCTAGGGAGATGATGCATGAACGACAGTAAGTTGATAACAAAACAACAGTTTATGGTGACAATCGACTTCTGCGACTGTCGTCGACCGCGTAAGGGTTTAACATATGAGCGACGGCCCGCACCTTCATCAGCAATTGATGACAAAACATGATCGTATAACGGCGATAGTATTTTGTCGGCGATTGCCAGCCGTCGCCAGCGATCTCCGCCGATTGCTGCTGACTGTCGCCGGTTGCCACTAGCGATTGCTAGCGGCAGTTACCGACGGTTGTCAGCACAGGATATCGCTTGAGTATTACCTTAATGTCGCTAGTATGTCTCTCCCTAAGGCGGGCGACTGACGAAAAAAGTCGGCGATAGATGTCAACCTGAGCTGTCGCTCGAGTGTCAGTTGCCTTAGAATGTTATATACATGTATACCATCAAACGTAGAAACAGAGTGGTACTTTACGAGAAATTTCCCGAAACATAACATTGTGATGAATTGGAAATCTTTGTCTATTTCTCCTTAAACCAAATAAGATGGAATTGAACAAGAAACGGATATAACCTGTCAGATTAATATCAATTTAGTCGGTATCCGAATGTAGGTTTAATTGTAATGTATCTAACCAGCTGGGGCTTCTACTCGTGTAGGGTTATCAATATGTGTATTAAGTATAAATGTTTAGTGAGGCGTTAGTGGAATGCTATTCGATTTCCCAGGGTGGTGATTTAAATCTCAGGAAATGTAAATTTCGAAGTTCGGGTGAATATTTAATTTGAATTATGTGAATATAGAGCTATGAATATTGTGCATTCTAGTACTAAGAGTATTATAATTAATGCTAAATGAAGTTAAAGTGAAACGCAGTAATTTATTTAGAAAGTGCGCATTGTTGCCTTTAAGTGAGGAATGTAATTCTCCTTTATGAAGTTATTAGCCACATGGATATTTCTTTTATGGAATGGGAAGTTCTTAAAATTATGCAAAAACAGAAATATTTGTAAATGGTGGCAATCAGTGATCGCAACATGTGGTAAGGTGGCATACCTTCGTGAAATGCAACTAAGGTAGAAACTCTAAGGTGCTACAGGTCAGTTATACTCAGATTTCAAATCTATTTGAACCCTCGATATCGATATTTGCAAGTATACAAGTCCAACGCGCCTTAGTAAAATGCAACTAAACTTTTTTATGGACGAATTAATAGCGACAACCCTAATGTCTGCTACATGGCACTTATATTCAGATTTCAAATCTATTTGAAACCTCGATATCGATACTTGCAAACATACAAGTCCAACGCGTCTTAGTAAAATGCAACTAAAGTTTCTTATCAACGAATTAATCGCGACAACCCAAAGGTCTTCTACAGGCCTTAGTGGCTTATATTCATAGTTCAAACATATTTTTAACATTAATATCGATATTTACGACACATTCAAATCCGACGCGCCTTTGTGAAATGCAACTGAGGTTTATAAGACACTAGAGGCAACCCTAAGGTCTGCAGGGCACTAATGTTCAGAGTTATGTAAATCTTGTTTATGGAACAGGCACTTGGGCGGCGATAAACAATTCAGATGCATTACCGTAAACGACGGACATGTTCTTGTGGTGAACCGTTGTGGATAGTGGTGGGGGTAGAGGTAGTATAATCGCCCTCTGAACTGCTACGGTTATATATTTAAGTAATTTTAAATCTTTTTTTAAAAACCACAGACTTGCAGGTTTGTGTTAAAAACCCTGACTACTTAAAAATAATTAAATGAAAAGGAAATCCAACGATATCACATTTGTTACAAGTCGTCGAGCCGCTTAAGGTGCAGAGCGTTCAAAAAAATAAGACATAAATAAATACATGCATACTCTCGAAAAACGTATTGTATACAGTTAGAAGTAACAAAATGAGTTTGATTAATATATTTTTATCGAAAGGAATGCCTTAAATTAAGGTTTTAATGTTTAAATTAACTTCCTTTTCAGTATTATTATGTAACTAACATATTTGAACTTATTTTTAAATTAGTACAAGTATTTTTTTAGGGTTCCGTACGAAAAATCGTACAACGGGACCCTTATTTGAAGTAGCAAACGACCATGCTGCCCACTTCGTGATAAATGGCCACCGCCTGTAGACATTCAAACTACAATACCACAGGGCCTAACTCTGTTGTTATAAGGCAGAAATAATAAACCATGTTCTAGCAAGTAGTCAAAAAGTACTTTTAAAAATAAAATAGAAATAAACTAAAATAACTTCAATATATGAAAGTTTTATATATATATGTTTATATATATGTATGTTCACTGCAAACATTAAAATTTCCAACTAATTATCCTTACTAGTCCTTACTAATATCCTTACTAATATTATAAATGCGAAAGTAACTCTGTCTGTCTGTCTGTCTGTATGTTTCTTCTTCACGGCTATACCAGTGAACCGATTTGAATGGAATTTTGTACAAAGATAGTATGAGACCCGAGAAAGGACATAGGATAGTTTTTATCCCGGAAATCCCACGGGAACTACGGATGGCGATCTGAGATCGATTAATCGGAGAATCGATCTTTTGAACCAAAAAATCGATTATTATAATCGATCTCCAGTAATGGATCGATTCAGTGAATCGATCTTTCAACCCAGAAGATCGAAATTCGATATTTTCTTAATTTACCTACAGTTAAATCGGAAACTATGCATTTGATCAAGTGATGATCTTTTACAAAGTTTTTGTCCAAGAGCCCACGAAGGTTTGGGAGTTAGTAAGACCAATTTTCGACAGATAGCACCACTGTCATTCAAATGAAGGTACAAATTTACTGTTTTATGTATGTTTAATTTCTTTAAAATGCGGGCGAAGCCGCGGACACCACTAGTATTAGTACTAAATGAACACGTACCTATATAGTTAACTTCATAGCCAGAAAATTGCGTAAAATAAACTTCTGTATGACAATAGTTGGCAGAGGTCAGCTTTATTAATAATTTGGACCCTTCATTAATTTTTAAACCTGCCTTGTTATTGAGCTAGACGCTTACCGCGGGTTTATTTGTGTAAAGCGCAAAATTGCAAATGGGGATGACAAATAGTATAAAATGATACTATTATGTTGACCACCCATTGGTTAATGTCGCTCGAGCTGGTACATTAGTCGTTATGACAAATCAATCTATTAAAATTTGCCTACAAAGACTCAATTTGACAATTTTAGGTGACAAAACCTGTAAAATCTCAATCCTAGGCAAAAATTAAATTTATCTTATTTTTGCCTATTATTGAGATTTTTCAGATTATTATTTCGACGGCAGTCACCGTAAATACCTGTATAGAAACTATGTAATTAATTCCAACAAAAAATGGAAATTTGATAATTTCTAATAGGCAGAATTGTCAAATTCCAATTTGGCAATAAAATAATTGCTTGAGAGATAATATTTCACTGTAAAAATTATCCATAATTTACAAACCCTATCGTAAAAATACAATATCTGCGTATACGTACAACACAGTGACATTTTGGCTATATACATACATTATATATTCATATACGTCGTTCATAAAATTTAATGGAACTTATTTATTTTTATTGCGCCGTACTGAAGTTAATTTCATATAGGTATGGATGGCGTGCGATGACCAAATTTTATATTATGAATGCTTTAAAATTAATTGAGTTTAAGAGCAAATACCATTTAACCGCGGTTATGTATTAAGGATATTTTTTGCCGGATAATATCTAAATATATACAACTCAAAGGTGACTGACTGACATAGTGATCTATCAACGCACAGCCCAAACCACTGGACGGATCCGGCTGAAATTTGGCATGCAGGTAGACGTTATGACGGAGGCATCCGCTAAAAAAGGATTTTGATCAATTCTACCCCCAAGGGTATAAAATAGGGTTTGCAGCTTCTTTGGCCAAAAAAATAACTTCGATATACAGCGAGGAAACGCTACCAGCGATCAGAATACTATGCCACAAGAAAGACTTTTGGGTAATGTTTGTAAGTTTATTATACATTTTATTATACTTAATTTATATGTATTTTAATTTTAAATTATCTTTAATTTAGCTTACATTAGATTTAATTTCATATAGTTTTGTACATATTATAATTTAAAAAATCTAATAGCATAAATACATGTGTATTTTACATTGTAATTTTAGTTTTAGCTGAAATAGAATTTAGATAATACTGTTGATTGAAGATACTTATATGAGGGTACTATTACTTAGTCTTATGATCTAGAATCCGAATTAGGAGATACCTAAACCCATCCGTTTAATATTTCATAATGGTAATAGCAGTGTTACTTAGTATTATAATGCCTTAAATAAGATTAGAGTTCTAACTGAACTCGTAAACGAATGCAAATGCGTTGCTACCCTTAACGACTAAGTTGAATCGCCACAATCTCCCTTACCACACCCTTCGAAGCACAACACATCATTGCTTATCACTGTCATTAGCTTTGGCAAAGGGAGATCTCCTGCCGGGCTAGGTGATCATGCCCGGGGAGCAGTTCTCAGTTCGGAGCTTGTATATATGCCAGATATTTAGAAAACTTCGATAGCGTGATTCAGAATACTCGTGGCGCCATCTCTTGACGAGTAGCGGGAAATCACCACAGAACCAAATAAGCAAGCACTTAACACTGCTGTTGATAGTTGTTGCAGACATAGGTGTGGCGTTGGTACTTCCGGACAAATAATAATGGGTTCGACCACCTTAAAACACATTTTTCCTATTTATGTTTACTCTTATTTATTCTGCGATTGATTGATTCTTGTCTTATTCTCGTCTTTACTTGATGTTCCTATTCGATTGTATTTAAGAACCTTCTGCTCAAGAGGAAGTTCCCAATTAATCCATAAAACTAATCTTTATCACAGATCCCTTGGGAGGCCCTGGATTGTACGATTCGATTGTTGATTAAGTTACGAACGAAGGGCAGGCGTTCTGAACTTCGTTTTAAGAAGTTTCACCGCTAACTTTTGTAGGCACGTGCCTTCGCGCCCCATCTGCTATTCTGACAGTGAATTAATTTTGTAATATCTTCTCGAATCTATTGTTTAATTACATTTAATTATGCTTAAAAATTATTGAGAAAGAAATAACTGAGAAAAAATATTATTTACCGAAATGCAGCGTTTCCATGTTTTTACTTAATATATAACAATACAAAAAAAACATATTATGTATATAGTTAAATAATGAAATCAGGGAATCCGAGATTCAAATACCAGGCACACATACGTAATTTTTCGTGCGCAATAAAAATAATTATCCTATGTAAATAAATACTACCGTTGATTTTCGGGTAAAATCCCCGAGAAGGCTCACATTTTATTTCACTTGGGTCTTTTTTATTTACCTTGTTTATTGTGGCACGTTACCTAAAACCCTACTGAATACACCTAAACGTAGAAAACAATTTCAATAAACACAGCGTTGCGCAGAAGTATCAGCTCGGTACTGCACTCATTTGCTTTTCCATTCACTTCCATTCAAATATTCTATGTGTCCAATCAATTACTGGATTTAAATTGCATGCGGGAACTCTGGCATGAATAAACCATGCGACGCCGCACCGTGCGCGGACAAATGGTGTTTTACTGCAATAAAACAGAAATAAAGTGTTGTAGGCATTTAACGCTGTGCAAAGGAACTTCTGAGGATAATAAGCCTTTTATGTGAGTGTGGAGGGTATTTTTTGAGCGTTTGTATGTATGTATGTGCGTAAGTATTTCTCATTAGGTGGCCCTACAACGCAAACGTATTGATTGATTTATATGCTGTCGCTAAATTTGTTAATTGTGGGAATGACGTAGCCTATATTTTAAAGAAATCGCATTTTTTGTTATTTATAAATAATAGTTTTTTTTATAATAACAAGGCTTTTTAGGGTTCCGTACCCAAAGGGTAAAAACGGAACCCTATTACTAAGACTTCGCTGTCTGTCCGTCTGTCCGTCTGTCACAGGGCTCTACCGCTTAAACCGTAATAGATAGACACTTGGAATTTTGACAGAGGAGGCATAACGGTGGCAGCTATAACAACAAATACTAAAAATAAAATAAAGTTGAATATTAACGGGGGTCTCCATACAAAAAATCGGATTTTTTCGGCATTTTTCGATCTAACTGTTAAACTGTACTAGGAAGACGGTTGAAATTTTTATAATACGTTTACTACTATAACTGGTATTATAATAAATACAAATAAGAACCATAAAACATATTTTAATATACTTATTTTAATAAAATTATACGTTGAGTACGTATAATCGTCGTCCCATCGTCACCCCAACGCCATCTATTTGTGTGTTATATAACTAAGTATTGTTGAAAATCATAAAATGAATAAAAATAATGAACATTTGGTAGTACGGACGCCTCCATGTGCGAGTTCGACTCGTACTTGGCGAATTATATTCTATGTAATCCTTGAAGCTACAGTATTTACTCTAATGGAATTTACCTTACGTTAATACGAATAACAAATGATCCGTAAGTTCGCGCTGAAGCTCAAAGGCAAAGCTCATGCAAATACCTTTAGCATTCAAAATGTATTTCGCAAAAGCTTTTTTATTTTCATAGTGTGTTTGATCCATTATTTCTTAGTGGTTTGTCGGTACTTGAATCCATCAAAGTCTAAGCTTTTAACTTTAACCTTTCGTTTAGTAGACTGGATTATGTAATACGAGTTACTAAGTTGTGACTTGTAATATATTATTACTTACTAATACTACATACCTACTATATAAACTTTATGAACTATATAGTTTGCCGTGTTCTGTTAGTCTAGATCTAGAAATTTAGATTGTAGACGTTTGTCTAAATAACTTATTATTTTAATACCTTACAGATGTATCACTTAATTGAACCGGGAAATTGGCTATACATGGGACGGGGAATACAATAGGACGAGATTACCTTTTTTTTTGTTTTCGAGGGGGAAACCTTCAAAAGGTATCCGACGACGTGGGAGCGACGCCGGGTTATGTGGGATTTATACCGTACTAAAACCCCCCCGGTGGCCGTCCTTAGCGCTTGGTGGAGAACTCCGGGATCTCCAATGGAACACAACCGGAGTCCTCCAAGCCCCGGTTGGGCTCATGCGACCACACATGCCGCCGTCTTTCTCGGGGTTGCTCTACGGACGGTTTGAGCTCTCACTCTAGCCGCCGGCAACCCCGGAAGCCCCCTTTTAGTCGCCTCTTACGACAGGCAGGGGATACTGTAGCCCTATTCTTGTCCCGGAACTACAGGGACAAGGACGAGATTACCTAACTTCATTATAATTTATTAGTTGGCAAGATTTGCGAAAATATCGAACTGTGGTGCGTAAACATTACATAGATTGATTATTAATAGCAGACGTTAGATTGATATCAATGTATCGATTGTAACATGTTTGCACTTAATTATGTAGTGATACGATATACAGGAATATAATATTTTAGCCTAAAAATGAAACTCCCTCCCTCCGTGGTTTAAAACGTGCTAAATGGGAAACCGTAGTTCTTGTATCGCGCCCTAAATTTAAGAAAATCGAAGGTTAAGAGGATTTTCCTGTTCAGATAATTTTGAAACCTCTTAGATATAACATAGGATACGAGAAAGCGCCTCTTGTGGGTGATATTTTTATATAAATAAGCTTTTTGAGAATCTCTTCATTTTTCACCATTAACGCTCCTCGAGGCTCAATGGTTACTATATATCTTGTTACGTAGAAGGTTTTGGATTCGACCACTAGAAATAATAAGTACCCTTAGTATGAGTTTTTACATTTTTACAAAAATTACTGTTACTAAAGGTATGCAAGTTTCCTCACGATGTTTTGCTTCGCCGTTTAGCAAGTGATAATTAATTTCTAATACGCATATAACTTTGATATTTGATATTGATAAAAAGCAGTGATAGCCCAGTGGTTAAGAAACGCGGCCTCTCGATCGAGGGGTCCAAGGTTCAAATCCCAGGCACGCACCTCTGATTTTAAAAATTTATGTGCGTATTAGATATTAATTATTGCACTTGCTTAAACGGTGAAGGAAAACATCGTGAGGAAACCTGCATACCTGAGAGATTTATAAAAAAAAAACAAAATCTTAAAGGTGTGTGAAGTCTACCAATACGCACTTGGCCAGCGCGGTGGACTATGGCCTAATCCTTCTCGTTCTGAGAGGAGACCCGTGCCCAGCAGTGGGACAGTAATAGGTTGATGATGATGATGATGATGATGATATAACTTTGATAAATCAGGCGTGCCTGGGATTTGAACCCCTTGATCTAGTGGCCGGGTTTCTTAACCATTAGGCTATCACTGCGGATACGTATAAATAGTGGCTTTTATTTTCTAAAAGTAATATTGAAGTAGCAAGGAAGCATTTAGTCCACCTGATGGCAAGTGACTACCGCCAAATTATATCTATAATCAATCCTAGATAAGATTACATTACATATTTACCGTCTGGAGCTCGACCGGAGATACGTTGCTACCCTTGACGACTAAGTTCAAACGCCTCAGAAGAGAAGTAAACTCGTACTCCTTAAAGCAGAAAATTGCAGTATTTAACACTACGGTTTTTAGGCAGACATAGGTTTTTTTATAATATAGAAGTAGCACTCGAGCATGCAGTCCACCTGATGGTAAGTGGCTACTGCCGTCCATGGACATATGTAATCAACCCCAGATAGGATTAGATATTCCTACCTAAGGTCGACCACAGATGCGCCGTTACCCCTGAGGACTAAGCTGGAACACCTCGGAAAAGTATGTCTTCCTTACCACACCCTTCAAAACGGAACACAGCAGCGCCTAACACTGCTGTTATTAGGCAGACATAGGTATGGTGGTGGTGCCTCCGAAGGCGAACCAAAAAGGATTCTACGATGTAATAAATTTTATTTTATTAACTACTAAGTTAACAATAATTCGCCTACTATCCCTTTATTTATATTTTACTGCAGATTTCATATTACTTATAACATGCAAAATGATATACGAGTATGTTTCTGTCTGAAGCGGCCCAAAAAACATTTGATAAAGTGATTAGCTACACTGCGGACCGCCCTATAATTTAAGCCTTATCTTCATTCGCTGATGAAAATCAATGCGGGCTGTAATTAGTACGAATGGTATGTGTCTTACCATTGAAGAGTAGCTTTATCTTGGAATAATTAGTAGTTATGGACCTTTTGTTTAGAAGTAGCAAACGAGCGTGCAGTCCACCTGATTGTAAGTGGGTTGTAAATTTTGATATAACATAAAGATCACTGTCTGGCTAATTTCCCGATGAGAATATTATACAAAATTCTCAAGTAATCACGGTCATCACGGTGTTTTTGTAACCGCTCTTAACATATGTAGCTATAGCAGGTTGATCTTTAACCTAGACTGGCCTGATATCTCAAGGTTATGGGTAGGTAGGACAGGTATTGGATGCGAACCTTCAGAAAATAACAGGGAGCAGAAGTCTAGTTACGTATATGATGATATTGGCTCCACCACGAGACCTATCTCTTATAACAGCGCTGCCGTATCGTAAGGAAGATAAAGTTTATAATCAAAATATTAGATGGGTAAATAAAAACTCGATAAGTTACTATGTAGCAGTGGAACAAGTCCCTTTGGTTTCGTTGATTCGGCAACTTTGTGAGTTGGATTACCCTTTTTATGCCCTTTATGCTGACTGGTTCTAGATATTTATGTGTGAGTATCATTCAAAATTATTCATGCGGAGTATTTTTATTTTCATGGTCTTACATTCCACTTTTTTCATATTTTAGTACTTTATATAACCAAAAAGCCCTATAATTAAAGATATAATAAACGATAAACATAATTTGACGCAATAGGTATGAGAACGAGTTCCGAATAAATTCGATTTCACATAGATTCAGGATCAAACCCGGAACTTTTTGCGTATAACAGTGGTAGGGTATGGTAATATTAGCCTAAGGCCACAAAGATCTTATATATAAAATCTTATATATAAAATTTTAGTGTCACAATGTTAGTTACCGTACTCTTCCGAAACGGCTTTACCGATTTTTACCAAATTTTATAGGCATATTAAATAGGTCTGAGAATCGGCTACTATCTATTTTTCATACCCCTAAATGATAAGGGTTGTTCACCCTTAACATTTTTTTATTTATATGGCAACACAACGTTTGCCAGGTCAGCTAGTAATTTTATATAAAAGAAACAAGTATCTTCTACAAAAAGCAATGAAAAATTTACGTCAAAACAATGTTTTTACACATTACGAAGCGTTGTAAGATAGACGTGCATTCGCTGCAATACATTTCTAATGATTTCTAGCTTTTAAATTGTAAAAGTCAACTGTTTTTCAGCGCTTTAAATGCAAACTGTTCAGTAATCAGAACACTACGAGCATCTGGATTTAAAATGCAAACAATATTAGAATTCCTGTATTCTTTGGACGTGGCGCTGAACTTTGTTGACACCCCACATTAGTCGGGTAAGCGATAAGCGACAATTTATACTACTTATACATCGCTTGCTATATTTATACAGTTGTCGATTAATATATTTGCCGCCAGTAGGCTGTTCAAATTTTGCCGCCCCTACTGATCTCTACAATTGGATACTGCAATTTTGGGCTGTCCAAACCAAATACGATTGCGGGCCAATACAATTTACTATTTATACTTAGCGTTAGACTTGCTTAAAAATAAAGTGAACAATTATTTACTTAGATGAATCCAATGACACTTCATATGTTCAGATCCTCTTAAAGCGTGCTAGCGGCAAGGCGTGCCAAATATTGACATATATATATATGCATAACCTCAATAAATTGCCCTCCAGATTTGAGCAAATAAATACATAAAAACACATTTTTTATCTGAATTAACAAAATTACTACACAATAAACCTTCGCTCGTCCGTCACTAGTGAGACACTTCCTTCAAGTAGAAATTAAAACACTCGCTTTAAAGAGTTGCAGCAAAGAAAAAAACCCGAGCGCAGCAATCTAACTCGGCTTGTTTACTAACGAAGTTTGCTGTCACAATGGCGCGTTCTTCAATAAACGTTTTCACTTTTAAATGTAAGTACCTGGATGACCGAGCTTTGCTCGGTGTTGTAATCATAAAACAAAAATACCGATTATTTGAAAAAAAAACTTCAGATTCGTTTCCGGAAAACTTCATCTGTAGAATTGGGGGCATCAACCAGTGTTACCAACTCTCAAAAATATTTATCCCTAAACTTAAGTCAAAACCCCCTAAAATTGGCTCAATTATTTGAAAATTCCCCTAAACATGTATTTAATAAAAATAATATATAAATTTAATAAAAATATAATTATTATGTAATAATATTTCTTAATTTATTAATATATTTATTTATAATAATATATCCATGTTTTGATTTATGATGAAAGTGTGCAATGGAACGTTCTAAGTATAGGTATTCTGTGGTTCTACAATGGAAAATTTTCCTGTTGACAGTTGAGTTCAACTTTTTCCAAAATCCCAGTTATGTTTTATCGTTGATTTAACTCTTGAAAATGTTCTCCAAAAGAAAAGTTTATTGCGTTTTCGGATGCGCGGAGTTTGGTAAGTTACAGAAACATATTTTATTTATCATTCATAATGCAACTTTCGATGTGGCATAAACCAACATCGATTCATTTTTATGTAATTATCTTACGAGGAAGAAGTCCTTTGTAGTTTCTTGTTTTAAGTGTGCCAATATACAACTTTTGGCAGTTATTCATTATCAATTTGCTGTCAACTAAGTGTTGAGAGTTTAATATATTCCGTCAAGTATTGAAATCATTACGTAATTTATATAGTATTGAAGTTATAACTGAATTATAAGTTACTAAGTTAGTTTTAAATTCTTACTTGTGTTGTACTTTTTCAGGAGCTTATCTGGATCGCTATCCTCATCCTAGTAAAAAGTGGAGTTGTTTGCATCTTGGCTTTCCATTTTGGGTAACAAAATACCAGAACATGAATATGAGAAGATTTATTAAAATAAGGGAGTGTGTGATTACCACTTAATACCAGAAGACAAAGTTCCTAACAATCATTGCTTAAAAAATTTGGCAGTAGCTTCACTTCATTTAATTGGTAGGTCTATATTTCTTTTATGTATAACAAATTGTAAACAGACTGTCTATATTCTGCATGGGTAGTAAGAAGCTATATAAATAGAAAGTAAAACTATTTGATTGGTACCACATCTGCTTTATTGTTAGGCCCAAATATAAAAAAAAATTGTAAAACATTAATTAACATTTTCAAAGCTAACCTGAAATCAGACAAAGATGCCCAATCTTCAACATCCAAAGCGTTAATTACAGGTTAATATTGATTCATTTTGTAGCAAAAACTTACAAAAAATCTAAATATAAGTTTTAACATCTTTGCTTTTACTTATATAAATATTTAATAAAGCCACATTTATTTTGCAGATCAGAAAAAGGGGCCAGCTTTTATGATTGGAAAATACAGAACCATGCAGGAAGAAAAGAGAAATTTAAGAAGAAAAATGACAAAAGGAAAACAAAAATCACAAATGGAAAACCTAAAATGTTTAATTGTAATATCCACACAAATGAGTTCAGGATAGTATTTATTGATGTATCAAATAACATTTTTATTTATGGTGCTGGTGCAGACAAATAAATCGTATTTTATCTGGTAAAATTATCTGGTTTCTGTATATTTATACAGAAAATGATGACCATCTTAAGCAACATGCACAAGAATATTTTATTAAGCATAGAAGATATTTATAAAAATATTATAAAAATGTGAAAATTAAATATTTCGCATATTGAAATAGTTTGTTAGTATTGCATATATACTAAGTTGTTAATATTGTTACAGACAGACTTAATTGCTGATAATTAATGATTTGTGACACTTATTAAATACTTTTTCTATTTTTATGTTTTTGGAATGATCACTCTTGCTTTGAGTTATGAATTACTGTCGATTGATTTTTGCAACGTCTTCTTTTATAATGGAAGTGTGATAAATTTGTTCATATAAAGATGTATAATTGTAAAAATGTTGATTATGGAAGAATATATTGTATTTCTGGAATTCCTTCTGAGGGTTTTCATAATATATAATAAATATTTATTTAATCTATTTTTTTTATTCATATCACCTTCAATTCTGGCGCTTCAATATATGTACAAATGCATCATACGTATAATATCTCTTATTTCATGATTAATTTTATTATAATGTGTGGAGACATAATTGAGTTATATGGACGTTTGTATTTATTTATTATTATAAAATACTGTTTATATAGTAAATAGTATATAAATATAAGCGTCTTTATAACTCTTAATTTTGTCTCCACACAGTATAAAAAAAATCATCTTTATGAAATATGAGATATTATAGGTACTATGCATTTTATATGAATCATATAGATACGTACTATTTATACGTATGTACCTTTAGCAACAATTCACACCAATTCACTTGGCGGCGGTTGTGCGCAAGCGTGTCAATTTTATCACGTAAGATGCCTCTCTTTTCTTACCTAGGTTACTATACTCTTTGATAGTGTTGCATGACAACTACATGACAGTTACTTCATAATAGAAAAAAATAGTACTTATTACTCGCCAATAGATGGCAGGAAGAGCCAAATAATGTTGTAATGTAATTGAATGACTACCTTTTTTAAGCTAAGTCAATAAAAAAAAAAATGTTTCATTTTTGTTTCCCAAGAACAGTTTTTCTCACAAAAATAAGAAACACGAAAAAAAGAGAAAAAAAGAAAAAAACAATCTGACCGAGATTTGAACCCAGGTTTCCTGCGTTTTAAGGCATCCGATTTCTCCACCGGGCTATTCTAACTTCGTAAATAATGGCGAAATTTAGCTTCGTACTCTAATGATATTGTAGGAGGATTTTATTCCATGAAAACACGGTTGAAACGACATTTCCTGAAAATAAAACCTAGCTAGATTGATTTATCGCCCCCGAAACCCCCTAGATAAAAAATTTCAAGAAAATCGTTGGAGCCGTTTCCGAGTTCGTTGATATATATATATATACAAGAATTGCTCGTTTAAAGGTATTAGATGACATTTCTTGTGCTCTAAGAAGTGTAGTTATAAATTAATTCCCGTTTTTTGTCGACGAAAGATCGAACTTTTTCTAACTACTAGCACCCGTTATCAATATTCAATTTTGATGCTGGCAGAACCCTATGTGGTTTGATTCCGGCGGTACCACCGTCATTTCTACCTCATAACAGCAATGTTAAGCACAGCTGTGTTCTGGTTTGAAGGGTGTGGTGAGGGAGACATACTTATCCGAGGCAGTCCAGTTTAGTCCTCACTGATTGCGGCACATCTGTGGCCGACCTCAGGTAGGAATATCCAAACCTATCTGGGGTTGATCACGGATGTCCATGCGCGGCAGTAGCCACTTACCATCAGGTGGACTGCATGCTCGTCGCTGGTTAGAAATGTTCATGAGTAATGACCACTTACAATAAGGTGGACGTCTCGTTTACTAACTCTATCTTATTAAAAACCGAATTAAGTTATGAAAGTAAGTAACTTTTATAATACTTTTTTTTTTAAGATTTATCGGAACATATTTTTAGAAATCACTATAAGAATAAAGCAAATAATATCAACAAAGCTACCTTTAAATGCTCAAAGGTCCTTCCCTTAGCAAATTTGCGTATAAACCCTTAATTCCGCTTCCCTATGGGGTTGAATTTCCGTAATCCCTTCTTAGTAGGTGCTTATAGCGTAACTCTTAAGGGTCCCTTGAGTATATACCTTTGGATTTAATGAGGGTGATTGAGTAAAGGAAATACTTATTACAAGGGTTGAAGACGTTTAATCTTGATTTTGACGATGTATACTTCTCTGGTAGGTACCGGGTTCGATCCCTGGCTAAACAGGTGTTTAAATGAGTTTTGATGTGTTTTGGGTATTTTAATAATTAAATAATTATAATAAAATTGATATTTCTGTACTTTAAGAAATATTTTTTTTTTTGTAATAAAAAACTAACCTAACTGTAATCCACGTACTAGAACTGATCATTTTCTTTCTTAATAATTTTCGCACAAATGGTATTCTCACTAGAAATCGATTGGCACACGCAGAATTTATCGTACTTAACAAATTATGCATAAAGTACACACATAAACATTTATATGCTACATACTTTCACGAAATAGTCACATATGCGAAAACTTGTACCGTTACTGCTGAATAAAATAAAAGCTACGATGCTCTGCTTGTTTTTGCTGAAAAGTTTCAGGCATTCACGTTATTTATAGGCAACATGAAATTGTTAAGACTCATACAGTACCCTTACCATGAGTTTTCAAAACATCCCACAATTTTGCGTTACGTTTACTCAATTCTTTATTCTGTAGCATTACCATGAGTTGGCATAGAAACGCCACTATAGAAATGGTAAATAGAAAACTATTGTAATTTTGCTAGTGAATAACATAACTACTATCGTTACGGTATTTCTTGACAACGTCTGTCAAATTAATGACTCATGGGACCGAATTTGTATGGCAATAGATCATAATGACATTCGCTAGCGATTTGATTTCGATAGGTTTTTTACGTATCGAGTTACGTCACTACGGATTTTAGTTCTACGAGTAACCACCAGAGGCGCTGTACAATTTTTCATACATTTATTTTACGCAGTCGCTAGCGAGTAATACTTTTGTAAACTCATGGTAGTTCTACTGTTCCGTTTGCTTCAGTAGACTGAGTAAACGTAACAATAGGTAAGTGCTCAAGTCTTTTTGTCTGCCTCACATATTCGCAAAGAGAGTCAAAAAATAATGCGCCATTTTGACAATTTAGACATTTATTGTCACGTTACTGACACTACAGTTCTGATACAATCCGCTAGGGGCGCTGATTGGAAATTGTAAGGGCAAATACGTAAACAAATACCAAAACAGTCATATTTGTCAAAACGTAACGTAACGTAAACGTATATGGCAAGGGTACAGGACTGGCAGAGCCTGGATGAGCAGATGCGTTGCTTCTTCTGAGGGCTAAGTATTAAAACTTCATATTATTTTTAAGGTTTTGTACCCAAAGTGTAAAAATGGAATCCTATTATTAAGCCTTTGCTGTCTACTAATTATAACTATAACCTTTATCAAAAATATGAAGAGTTTTATCACCTTAAATAAATAAAGTCTCGTAAATATATAAGTACCAAATTATCTTCTAGGATTACTATCTGTTAATCTCTAGTCCAACTTGGATAGAAGATTAGAAATTTTTCGAAACTTTTCTCTAAAACCGACTAAGGTTTAGCTTAGTTCAAATCGTCCCTGGAATAAATAAGACAGTAATCGCCTTAGCTAAATTAAAACGATTTGTATGCGCCGGCGTGAACTCAGATTATGCGGAGAAACTTGGTTTACTTTTTTGGTTGGTGTTTTTAAAAATGTAAGGAATTTTGTGGCTTTGGTTTTATTTTTTGCAACTCCAGTGGCACACTTATTTGCCTTGTTACGGGAGAAGTAAGCATGTTGTGGTCTGTTTAAAGGGTGTGTAAGGGAGACATAATATGTAAGACATTTTTAACTTTGTACTTACTTTAGTATCTAAAAATGTATGTGTCCATTTTACCCTTATAATTCTATATACTCGCTTCTTTATATAGCATGCAGTCTTCACCTGTAATTGTAATGGCAATCACCTATTTTCTCTAATTATTTCATTTTACTAATATATTTAGTGTTCATTATGTTGGTGTTAAATAAATAAATAAATACACTATGCGCGCTTCGTACATATAAAGAGGCAAACACAAGACAATTAAATAGTGATATCCTAGTGTTTAAAACCTCGGCCTGTCAGAAGGGGGAAGCGAAATTCAAATACCACTTTTTTCAACAATTTTTCAAGGTATAAATTGAATGAACGCGTATAAGATATTGATTATATCAATTGCTAAGACTTGAGAGTTCTTAAAGTTATCAAGAATGTGTGTAGTCTACCAATTCAGGAGATGCTCGAGAGATTCGTGCTCGAGTAACGGGACAATAATGGTTTGATGACGAGATAGACATATAAAGTACGATACATCGTTACTATGTGTATTAAATTTGTGGCAGATCAGCATCTGCTAGCGTTACTGGACCACCTAGTACAATATTAGTTTAGGGACATAAGTCAATATATGTACATGTGATAAAAAAGCCTTCTACACTCACAGCCCCACACTAGGATTCCCTGTGTCGTGGGTGCCATGGACACACACAGGCAAATACACAAACACCCAGACCTAGAAACAGAAATCTAAATTCATCATTACGATGTCTGTCTGGCCGGGGATCGAGCCCGGGACCGATATGGCGATCGCTCCGCCACGCGGGTCGTCGGATAATGTTATTATATCTTCTACTAACCCTTTACACCCGAAGATTTTTTTTCGCAATTTCCGATTCAAAACGTTTATTACGGCTTTTTATATAGCTTAAGGGATCCACAAAAAATACAAAAAAAATCCAGAGTTTATACGTAATCCAGAAATCGACCCGCACGATCGTGGGTCTCCGGTTGGAACTGTCACACTCACGATCGTGAAAATTGCAAAAAAATTTAGTTTTTTATCAAAAAATATTAGAAAATTAAAACAATTTGGAGATATTTAACATCACTGTCTTTATTTTCATTAGTGTTTATGAAAAATCTGTCTTGGCAATGAAACCTAAACTACGTAATTCTATGAAAATCAACATTGTTCTTTCTTCCGTTATTGCCTCCGTCTTAAATCCAGGTCTCCAAGGCGTAGGTATTCTTGGCTAGGGAATACATCCAATGATAATGCAGATGGAGAAAACTTTAGCCATATCTATTGCAATTAAATTAAGTTTTCGACCGGTTCTTCTTAGTTAATATAAATTTGTGCATCTGGTTACATATCAAGAGCCTCATAATTAAAATATTAAGAAAAATATTTCTTTGGAAACTTTACTGGAGATGTTGGTAGGGATGTGTAGACCTTTTCAAGACAGAAAACGTATTCTTTTCCAAGCTATTTTTCGATGTGTTGGACGTGAAGATGCTCGGCGGCGAGAAATTTCTAGGGATGATTTTAAAGTAGATGGTTGAAGTTCAGGCTCAAGTTCCAGATCCAATTCTAGGTCAGTTTCTATTTGAGGGTCTGCATGTGCTTCTGGATCTGTTTCAGGGCACAATTCTTCAAATTGAAACTCTTCTAATCTATTTGGTTGAAGCTCTTCACTTTCATGAAGATCTTCAATGTCCGATACATTTCTCCTCACCCCACACTGGCAAAATCTGATCGTCATTTAAATGTACCCCTAAAATTGAAACAAACAAAATTGATATTGACGAAACTTACACATAACTGGTAATAGCAATAAAAGCATTTTCATCAAACGTTATTCTGCACCAACAACCGTAGGCACACGATCGTAACAGTTGAAATTTGCAACCTAATTGTATCTAAATTGCAAGTTAATCGAATAAACTACTAAATTCCACGCATTTAGTGTTCTTTTAGCTTTCAAATTAGCTATAATTAATAATAGATACTAAACATTTAATACCAAAAATAATTATATACCTGTGACAGTGCGCGGGTCGAATAAATCTGCCATCTTTGGACGAGTCCCTAGCACAACTGACCGCCTGCACCCCGCTCTTTTAGCCGGTAGCACGTGCGATACTCTCCTCACGATCGATCGGCATCGGTTGCGTTTCGAAAAATAAGAAGCTATCACGTGGGAATTTTTTTAAAGTGAAACTCACGCTCATATCATCTCGGGTGTAAAGGGCTAATTCAATTTCCATTACAACGTTTAGTTGATTCAATTAAATCGTATTCACGGTACAATTTGGACAACCGGAAACGCTTACCTCACAAACCTTTGATGCTACGTTTATTTATCCTGTTAAGAAAATTGGGACATAAATCAGATTTGAATAGGACGAAGGCAGATGCATACCTACCTAAAGATTTATGCAACGAAATACTTTATTTTATTATATGTATAAAATTCTCGTGTCACAATGTTACTTACCGTACTGCTCCGAAACGACTTTACCGATTTTCACCAAATTTTGTATGCATAATCAGTGGGTCTAAGAATTGGCTACTATCTACTTTTCATACCCCTAAATGATAAGTTGTTCATCCTTAACATTTATTTATTTATATGGCAACACAACGTTTGCCGGGTCAGCTAGTATTTAAGTATAATCGTAATTCTTGTAAAAGTAAAGCCTTCTAAAATCATGTAACGGTAAAGTGGGCTTTGTAACTCAGATTAACATTCTACCACTAAGTCATTAGGCATAACAAATTAACTGACGTTTTAAACGCATCTTGTAACTGAAGTCAGGTAGAACTCCTGTCCTATATTCAGCTTATTATGGATGTCTACGGGAGGCAAGGGCCATTGCCAACCAAAGATTAGTAGTAGTAGATGTGAAAATTGAATGAAGCCACAAAAGGCTGATTTGTCAATTATTTTTTGAATTCATGACAAATAAAAAAACTTTTTCAAGAAAATTTACGAAAAAAATAACGAATACTGCCTAATTAAAGTAATAAATAAATAAGTATATTAAATATTTTAGGGACATTTTAGCACGGAGACGTGGCAAAACTTTTTTAGACAAATATTTCAATCCTCAAAACTGGTTACATTTTCTTGTTAGGATTGAGTAATCTTTATTAATCTATGTTGCCAACTTATTTGCTACTTCAATCTAATAAAAACATAATAATAAAAAACTTTAATATATCACTTCAGCTCACGACAAAAATAACGGAACCTCACGGGCTGACTCAAACAACCAATTGACTTAATTAATAGCAAAAACAAAAAGTAATTCGGCAGTTTTAGACAACAAAAGCTTTTCGGATTGACAGCTCTAATTAGCACAAGAACACTGTCAATTAGTGAGAACAATGGATAATTAGCGTGAACGCCACATCGCTAAGTTGTCGCGATAAAGTTATGTTGAATTCTTACTTATTTAAATACATTAGCAAGTTTGTTTCTTTTAGTTTGAAATTAGACGATGATTGCTCTTATATATTTTTTGTAGCAATGTGTATTTAACTTTTTGATATAGCTTCGTCACGTCACCTTCGTGTGAACAAATATTTTGTAAAATTATAAGGTTAAAGATTTTTTTTTAAATTTGGAAATTGTTGTATTTGTCTATGAATAGCAACCGTTAGGTTTATGTTTAAATTAGAGATGTGCCGAGTCAGGTCGACTCGAGTCAGTGGCGTTTTTTTTTTTTTTTTTGTATTGGACTGTATGTTGTGCAAAGTACTCGAGTACTTTGTGAATACTTTGGACTCGAGTACTGACTCGATTCTTTTTTATATGAGTACTAAAGTACTCGAATACCAAAAATGGCCGACTCGGCACATCATTAGTTTAAATACTAGCAAAGTAGACAAAGTGATGTTTTACATAGCATAGCTCAAGTAACAATTAATGTCAACTTGTGGTACTCTTTTTTTTTTTTTTTTTGTTTACGAGGGGGAAACCTTCAAAAGGTACCCGGCGCCGTGGGAGCGACGCAGGGTTATGTGGGATTTTTACCGCACTAAAACCCCCCCGGTGGCCGTCCTCGGCGCTGCGTAGAGGGCTCCGGGATCTCCAAAGGAACGCAACCGGAGTCCTCTTAGCGCGTTGCCCCGTCGGGCTCTGCCCAGGTGAGCTTGACGCTCGCCACACCGTCTGGTGCGTACGACGGTATGCGACCACACATACCGCCGCCCTTCCCGGGGTCGCTTATCGGGCGGTTCGAGCTACCCACTCTTGCCGCCCGCAACCCCGGAAGCCCCCTTTTAGTCGCCTCTTACGACAGGCAGGGGTTACCGTAGCCCTATTCTGGTCCCGAAACTACAGGGACAAACTTGTGGTACTCTACCTTATTATTTGCAAATTAAAATAATAACAAAGTACAATATAAAAAATGGTATTTATATAACTATATTTGAAATAACACTATTAATATTTTCGTAAAAAATAAAAATAAATCCTTTTATGTACATTAGTTTACAAATGTAGAGTTTAATGTACAAAGAAGCCCACATATTCGGCGTCCATTTTCGTCGACTAATCCTCGTCAAAATGGCGGCACAAGCCGCTTCGCTCACCATCCAGTATTTATCGGATAGAACCGGTTTAAACCGGATCAGTTCAGATCTAAGCGGACAAAAAGGATGACACCATTCGTGCATTTACGGTATGTTACGGCACTTTGCGATTTTGTATACATTGGTATTCGTGTACGGTGATTTGTTTAAATGGATACTGATATGAAAGTAAATAAATCGTAAGTGGTGTTTACTAATCTTTTAGGGGTTTTAATCTTTTAAATGCTTTAAAAGTTTTAAATAATTATATGAGATGTTATAAGTTAATACTCAATCTCACTTTATTTTATACCTCTAAAAACAATGCAAATACTGAATGCTGCATTTGATATCGAAAATTATATAAACCTCGTTTGAACATTCCCTAATCCTTCATTCTAAACATGATCTAGTACAAAGGTTCATGAAGACAAAAGTAAAGTGGGAAATGATCTTCTTAGTACATGAGAACTGATATAAAATATTTCATATCAGATTATCTCCAGCTCACAAAATTTCCTGAATCAGATATCTGACAAAACTCAATAGAACGAACCTCGGAAAGATATAATATTTCAAGAACTGAGTAGTGAAATCTAATTTTTCAAACGTCTTCATCTCGCAAGGAACATTACAGTTTCCTTCACATCAATTGAGGTTCTAAATCGAGTTTTGGCATGAAAGAGAATTATTCGATACGGTATGCGGCTGCGGCATGCGTCATGCGTTAGCGGCTTATAGTCGTATTGTTGATATTCCGTAAAAAAATGCATGAGGCATATATTACCAAGCTGTTTCAGTACAGTTTGAAGGTAGAATCCTTTGTGATTTGACTCCGATAGCACCACCGTCACACCTATTTCTGCATAATAACCTCAGTGTTAAGCGCTACTGAGTTCCGCTTTGAAGGACGTGATAAGGAAGATATACTAATCTGAAGCGTTCCAATTTAGTCTTCAGCGACAGCAACTCATTTATGGCCAACATTAGGTAAGAATGTAATCTCATTTGGGGCTGATTACACTTGGTTTGGCAGTAGCCACTTACCATCGTGGATTGCGCGTTTGCTAACGATTCAATTTCGATCGATACTAAAAATAAAGCTACGGTGAAATGTTACATACTCTTGGTTGTATATTACCTTGTCGCTCATGTGTTACCTGCCTAAAGGCATTTGTACATTCTCTTTACGGCTTTATTTCTCTTACAATCACATACAACGGAAACAGCGCACAGTATCTTGTCACTTCATATTCATTTTTTCATTGCTCTGAATTTCCGGCGCTTTATAAGGATTTTCTAGATAATAGAAGAACGCTTCTCTGTTTTAGTCTAGCTTTTTGCAACTAGGTAAAAGTAAAATTGTGCTTATATAAACAGCGGGGGTTAAGTAGCTAAGGTCGTATTCATATGGTTTCAGGATAACAATTGCTATACTTATAGCCCGATACTTAGATGCCTTATATCTTGGGCGTAGTATAACATAGATAAAATATCTATTAGTCTTTGTCCATTATCAAATATGAAAAACACAGCAACCCTGAATTCAAAGTAGTTTTATAGTTATTTAATTAATAATGTAAAGTAATAAATTATCATAGGAAATATTAGCAAACCCTTACGTTATCCGGCGGCTACTAATGATAAGAAAAAAAAAACAATAATAATGATAAGAAATTAAGAGATAATCTCAGCCCAGACACAATACTTTTTGGGGGTTCCACAAAATACTGTTATACAAGATTTTATTTATCGTATCTTACTATTTCGTTGGTCAGTAAATGAGGATTAAATCTCGTAACTTTATTTAAGCTAACCCCATCCGTTGAGTTAAAGTTTTGCATACACGTTTGGATAACAAATGAAGATTAGTTTAGTGACGTCACACTAAATCCAATATGGCAAACGCTTTAAGAAGGTGAACCAATTACTTTTATGATATGGCTTTTAAATAAAAGGATTTTGTAAAAGAACACGAAAGAACTCTTTCTAAAACAGTCTTTATATATAAATTGGTCTTGTTAAACTTAAAGTTTGAAATTTTCAAACATCCTTAAAACTGTTTCGTTTTGAAAGCAGCCTTATAAGCGGAAGTAGCGAATTTCTATGCGAGTGCGGTGCTCCACTTCACAAGTTTCGAATAAAAAGCTACTTGTGTCGAATGAACTGCGGGGCAGTTGGGCGAGGTGTTTCTTTGTACGTATGGAGCGCACTTGAGCTCTAGTGCGCAAGTTTAAATGGTTAAGGAGTTGCAGTTGAACTAAGTTACTAGTGGATTATAGAGCGTGGAATTTTCTTTTCCACCGCAAGGTAGACGAATATAGTATTTTATATTATTGAGGAGTCATGGGTAAAGTGGCAATGGTGATAAATGGTCGGAATTAAGTTTGTTGGTCTGTTTGCCAAATTGCTTATAAACTGTCTTATTTTGACTGTTGACATATACAAACGTTATCAGATAGGATGTGATCGTATCAGATTGGATGTAAATCAGTTTCATAGCAAGCGTTGGAACAGCTCGTGGTTAGGTTTAGGTTACCACATAAGATGCAATCACCTATCAATCTACTAAATAAAAATTGGTTAACTGTGAGTCGATCTCGTACACGGAGGGTTCGTACCTCCAATTCTTCTGTTTATTATTCTTAATATTTTAAGTGTGATAGTAGCTATACAGGTACCTTTTTTGTTTTCGAGGGAGAAGCCTTCAAAAGGCACCCGAATACGTGGGAGCGACGCCGGGTTATGTGGGATTTTGATGACGCCGGTGTTGCTTAGCTATACAAGTACCTACCTATGTATAATGTGAATATTTTAAAAACGTCTTCCTAATACGGTGCTAGAGGCTAACAAATTTAATCTTTATTTTTTAATAACAAATTGGCGAGAGCTTACTGCACAAGTAATAAATAAAAATATTCTATAGAGATATTTTAATGCGTAGAGCGCACTTTGGATCTTAACTGCAAAAAGTTTAAATGTATAGAGTTGGGATTAAATAGCTCACTTCAGTGGATTCCGAATGACTTTTTGACCTGAATGGCAGACCAGCACAATGCTGATCTGACACGATGGTCCCGTGTTTAATCCCGATCAGCTTGTTGAATATTGAAGTGGAATTTGTATTCTCTGTTTAAGTTTTTGTACTTATAAGTCTTTAGAACAATTAAATCCGTGTATCCGTTATCTATTTTTTTTTAATTTTAAGTGTCATGTGTCCACAATTGTAGTACTTTTCCGATTTGTAGATCATTTAATGCTAACGTATTTCATCATTACTTAGTTGCTTTTAGATAGTAGAGCAACGATTACGATATCATACATAAATTGTATTTTATTGCATTTTGGAAATAAACCCGTCAAGAAATAAATCAAGACAGAAATAATAAGTTAGAACATTTATACAGCAAGTTATTAAAACGTCATCAATGATTCAGTTGTAAAATTTACTGCATAGTGAGACAAGTCTATTACCCGTCATGCAAATCTGCATTAACAATGTACGCTCCGCCACAAGCCGTTACTGCAAAATCGCTATTTCAGGAAAGAACGAGCGAGCGTGTTATCTATTTATCTATCAGGAATGAATTTGAGCGGTCGTTTAGCTAACAATGTTGACTCGTTCTGTTTTATTTTACTATTGGAACAGTTCAACGCGTTGACTCGTATAGTATTTAATCTAAGCTTTATAATGTTCCGAGTAGAATTTTTAGTGGCTTACATTGAAAATGTTTGTTATTAATTAAGATATTTTTTTCTCTATGTTATTGTTCGTAATTTATGAGAAGTAAATCGACTAAACAATTCATTATATACTTTTATTTGTACTAAATTTATGTTGTAAATAATGTTAACTGCTTACTTAATAAAACAAGTTAATAAAATGTATTCCATGATTCAATTATAAAATGTATTGCATAGTGTTAGCTGAGACAAATCTATTACATGCAAGTCTACATTAACAATGTACGCTCCGCCACAAGCCGTAACTATAAAATCGCTAATTCAAGAATGGACGAGCGAGCGTGTTATCTATTTATCTATCAGGAATGAATTTGACCGGTCGTTTAGCTAACAGTTTTGACTCGTTCTGTTTTATTTAGCAACTCGAATAGAATAGTTTAACGCGATGACTCGTGTAGTATTTTATCTAAACTTTATAAATGTTTCCAGTTGCTTTTTTGGCATGAATTTAAGAAAATGTTTGTATTTTATTAACATATTTTTTCTTCACCATGTTATTGTTTATATTTATAAAAAGTGTAACGGTTAAACGATTCAATATATACTCTTATTTGTGCTAAAACTTCTTATCATACTTTGTATTGGATTTTTACGTAATCCATGTAGTACAATAATAAGACAAAAACCGCAAGTGGAAAACAGGATTTTGGTATTGTGAATTATTGCAGATACGTACATAATATTAACTGCTTACTTAATAAAACAAGTTAATAAAATGTTTTCCGTGATTCAATTGTAAAATTTATTGCTTAGTGTTAGCTGAGACAAATCTATTACATGCAAGTCAACATTTACTATGTACGCTCCGCCACAAGCTGTAACTATAAAATCGCTATTCTAGGAATGAATTCGAGCGAGCGTTTTATCTATTTGCTGGTCGTTTAGCAAACAATGTTGACTCGTTGTGTTTCATTTCGGTATTCGAATAGTTTAGCGCGATGACTCGTGTTTAATTTAAACTTTAAAAATTTTTAGAATAATGGAAGTGATATATATTTTGAGCGGGTTATAAACCCGAAAATGTTTCTTATTTGTTAAATTTATAGTATTTTGGTAAATGTTTCTTGTGTTGAAAAATAATAACAGCCTTTAACGATAAATTGTTATTTTCTATAATATTTTTGTTAATTTATATCTTCGTTGAGTGCTGTGATATAAAATGTAACTTAAATAGGATTAAATTTATTTAATCAGGCTTAAAGCTTTGGAATTGCCATTAAAGTTTATTGAAACTGTCATTTTTATGTGACGGTTTAGTTCTCTACTCCTTTTTAGAAACTTCAATAACTTCAAAAACATTTTGGATTTAATGAGAGTAAAACAGAAAAAATAAATATTATGCCTATGTGTAATATTTGAGATAGATTTTTAATACATGCATAATTCTTTAAATGCTTTTTTATGATTTTGTTCAGCTTAAAAAAAAACCTAATCCTAGTTGCATTTTTTTAGAAGTTACAAATTGAAGCCCGCGTAACTAGACATTTAGGGCAAAAACACACGTCTTAGAGCGTATAATAAATTATAACAAAAAATCTACACTAGAACAAAAACGTATATGTTTAGGCCGACACAAACACCCGTCGTACTTTGTACCGACACGTGCCTCGGCCATCCATCTGCTGTCCGCCTTGTCAATACGTTGTAACTTGTAACTATCCAACCCGTTAAGGCCGCTGTAGACGTAATCGAAGCAAGTCGTAAAAATCGTATGACACTTTTGACGGAGAAAAACATGATCCGTATTTTTTAAATAATGGTTACAACAAGGAAACGGGTTTGACACTGTTCAGCCAGACCTCTAAATAATGACGTTGGATTTCGGTTCTAGGTCTGGGTGTTTGTATTCGTGTCGGTATATAACACCATACCGGGAATTCTAAAGTATTTTAGTATGGGTTAAATCGTTCTTAGTAGCGTTATTAGTAGTTAGTCCATCTGGCATTTAATTAATTTTGTCTCTAATGAAATTATACAACCAAATTATAGTAGTTCTCAGCCTCATCTGATTTCATTTACATTGTAAAGTTTCGCTCTCTACAAACTAAGTTAGAACGCCATGATACGTGCCAGTCCACCTTACCCAACGTACGAGTGCGTACACAATAAACATATAAAATAATAACTTTGTCCTTTTTTATCATGATGTAAAATACTTTACGAATGTGTTAAGTAGAGATTCTACAGATAGAAACGGACTGTGGAAATACAATTTATGGATGATATTTCCTATGTATGGAAATAGACTTTGTCGAATAAGCGACAATAGTTACTTCTAATTAATGTTCGCCACAAAACATCTCGTAAAGGTGTACACGACCCGTTCTTTCGTCGAACAATCGATCAACTCCGCGACGAATCATTAGTCGTTTGCCGATCACTAACACTCAACTCGACGATAATTAGGAAAGGATACGTTTTGACGACCAAATTCGGTCTTTGAAGAGATTCTTACGGCGGAGCGAACCGCTTAACGAGCGGCGCGCGTTTTTGCTTCACGTCACGGGTAGGGATGGACATTTTCCAAAATATCGATGTTTATCATAAGGCTAGAAAATAACGAAGATCGATGATATCCAAATTTTACGCGTTATTATTGATAATCCAAAAAATATTCATGTAAGACGTCCTTATCCTATTTCACCGACAATATTAAAAGATTATTTATTAATTTTGACGACCTTTTGTCGCCCACCGAGAGCTGATACTAGATATATAAAATATTCGATATCGATACGCTTATTTTTTCAACCCCATGTATTTATCGTATCGGCAATAGTCTCTACATCGATTTAAATATTGATATTTTGGCCTTAATAATATCCATGATTTGGAAATTTCGATATATTGTCGCATCCCTGGTTATGGGTTGGCGAGTCTTCGTAAACAGGCCCAATTAGGCTATTATACTGTAATAAGGTAAGGTATTTGAACTATTTTTCTTATTTTCGTATACGTCGATTCAAAAAGCGAATAACGAATTACTAAATCAGTCGTATGAAATCACGTGGTTTTTTTTTTTATTTCTACGTGATTCCATGGTTTTGTTCTGCGGAATACATACATATAACATATGGAATGTCCACAGTGTAAAAAGTAATGGTTATGTGTCGTTAATAATATTTGTTACAATTAAATTAAATAATTCGTTTGCAATATTTTGCTCGTACAAATTGTCCGTACTCGGTGATTATGATAAATAAGCTTAGTATTACATAAGTGTCACGACTGCCTAATACAATTTACATACACCCTATAAAATAATACAACAACAAAGGCTCCATAATTGAATAAAACACGATCTTAGCTTTTACCAAACGTTTACCAACTTATTTATGCCTTATCTTCCTGAAAGCGACACTTTTTGACATAGGTGAAAAAGGGACCCACCCAAGGGACTGAGACTTGGGTAGTGTACTGTGACATATTAAATTGGTAGTGATGATATATCTTCCATGCGGCATTTTGATAATGCGTCAAAATGGTCAGGCTTAAGGTTTTGCAGATTAAAAATATTTTGGCAACCGTGCGAAGGGGTGCTTTTTTATTTTTACTCGACTATTTGACTGGAAGATAATGTACGTCTCATTATTTGAACCATTTAACAGCAGTGTTAAGCGCTTTTGGTTTGAAGGGTGTGGTTAGGGTGACTGTATTCACTACCGGCAATGGACATCTGTAGCCTACTTCTAATAGAACAACGTTTCTACGTGAAGTCAATTACAAATGCATTGTCAATTGCTACTCGTGAGGACTAAGATATTCTGCTCATATAATGAAGGTGGTAGAACCCTTTGTGGTTCAACTCCGGCAGCACCACCGCCACACCTATTTCTACCTAATAACAGCAGTGTTAGGCGCTGCTTTGTTCCGGTTTGAAGGGTGTGGTAAGGGAGACAGACTTTTCCGAGGCGTTCCAGCTTAGTCCTCAGGGGTAGCGGCGCATCTGTGGCCGACCTCGGGTAGGAATATCTAATCCTATCTGAGGTTGATTACAGATGTCCATGGGCGGCAGTAGCCACTTACCATCAGGTGGACTGCATGCTCGTCTGCTACTCTTATATTATAAATTATAAATAAAAATCATATAAGTTAGCTGGCATCGACATCTTTCCACCGAAACAGGACTACTTCATGCTAGAAATAGGTAAAGCTGTGGAATCCTTCCCTTCTTACCAATACTCTATCACCTTTCAAACGTATTTTGTTTACACATATTTTTTTGTAACTAGTCCCCTTAGTTTTACGTTCTTACAAAAATGACTGTTTTGGTATTTGTTTACGTATTTGCCCATACATTTACAATCAGCGCCCTTAGCGGACTGTATCAGACCTGATTGGAAATGTATGGGATATACGCAAACAAAAAGAAAAACAGTAATTTGTGTAAAAACGGAAAAACTCATACTAAGGGTACTGTTCACAAATAGATCGAGCAGTTGCCTATTTAAAATTTCGATGCAGTTTTTGCAACTTTATCTCAGAGCTGTCAAAGTTCTTCTGTCATATTAAATTCTTTTTAACTATCGGCAAGAATGGAACACACCATTTGCCCGAACAGTCATTGAAAAGGAATTTTCAAACGTCCGGTCGACGGAGAGATGTCGAATGTCAAACACAAGGAGAATATTTTATTTTATAGTACGTACCTTAGATAAGTAAAATACATAGATTGATCACTCCTAACAAGAAAGTGTGACCAGTTTTGAGAATTGAAATTGTGAATAAAGTATAGCCATGTCTCCGTTCTAAAATGTCCCTTAAAAGTTTGAGATATTTTTTATTACGTAAATTACGTAGTATTAATAAGTGATGCGTAAATCTGTAATTTTTTTTCAAGAACCCAAGAAATCTTATATATAAAATTTTCGTGTCACAATGTTAGTTACCGTACTCCTCCGAAACGGCTTTACCGATTTTCAACAAATTTTATATGCATATTCGGTAGGTCTGAGAATCGGCTACAATTTATTTTTCATACCCCTAAGTGATAAGGGTTGTTCACCCTTAACATTTTTTTAATTATATGGCAACACAACGTTTGCCGGGTCAGCTAGGAAATTGTAAAATCAGCCTATCATTCAATTCATTCAATTTCAAGTCACCGACTTATCTTATCGAGTATCTTTCCATTTTACTTATCAAAGGTACATACAGTCTATATTTAACATTTTATTTGTTTACACTGTAGCGAGTCGCGGAACAATGAATATTTATAGAATTATTAGGGGCGGGCAAGGTGAAGATAAAATGGGTACTGGAATATTTATACAGTTACAGTGATAAAGGGTGATGGAACGAATAGGTCTTATGTTTTTGCAATAAAATAATAAATAATTAGTTGTATGCGTTCGTAGTAAAGCGTGGTTATTACGGTTAGAAGCTTAAGTTACGGTTATTCGTGGCCTCTCAATCGATCAATCGCAGACAGAGGTTCGAAGTTCGGGCACCTGTTATTTTCAAAAGTTATGTATGCGGTACGTTATTATAAATTGACAATCATTATCTTTAACGCTGAAGGAAAACATCTTGAGGAATCTTATATACCTGATCGATCTTTAAAAAAATCTCAAAGGTGTGTCTACCAACACGCACTAGGTCAGTGCGGTGGACTATGGCCTAATCCTTCTCATTCTGAAGAGACCCGTGCCTAGCAGTGGGGCAATAAATGGTTGCTCATTATACAATTATACATTCGAAGGTGGTAGAAATGTCTTCTAGCACAGAACATGAACAACACCACAACACTTTTCCTTTTTCATTATCTCTATTACTTTGACGTATAGCAAAAGTTACCCACAAATTAGCGACCCCTGACAAATAGGTCAATGGATTGACGAACACCATCCCTTCATGACAGTAACGGGACAAAAAGTACAATTTATGACCCCATTTCTGTCCATAGACGTCCCATATACCGTGTGGTGACCGTCAGAAGGAAATGAATGTGTTATGTGAGTGCTTTCCTGAATAAATAACTGATATCTATTTCTTTTGTGACTGAGATATGAAAAACATTGACTATTGCGATCGGAGAGAATGTGGAAACAAGATATTTTTGGTTTTGCTTTACGAATGTGTGTTAAAAGACTGTTGTTGTCATTGTAATGTGTGTATGTTGTATATGTATTGTTGTTGATAAAAGTATTGTTTCCGTACTTATTAAAACTTAGACTGACTATCAAAGCACAATTAAAATTAAAATTCGTGAGTCTAGAAACAGGTTATGAAAGTCCATCACACAGGGTTATTCATTCGTGGTTTGACTGGAGCGGCACCACCGCCACACCAATTTTTGCCTAAAAACAGCAGTGGTAAGCACCGCTGGCTCTGGCTTAAAGCGTGTGGTAAGGGAGATATAATTTTTCAAGACATTCTGACTTAGTCCACAGGGGTAGTAACACATACATGTGATCTTAATTTATAAATAGAAAACCTTTTATTTTCTACACCTTATCCCCAATATTAGGCCGACAACAATCAAGTCATTAATATTAATGATGAATTAAATTAAACTGATGCTTAGTGTTCTGACGGATGTTAACTACCATGCTTAGATATCTATAATTAGGTTACACAATATTCATGAGCTCAATAATAGCTTATGAAAACTTGTGAATTTAAAAATTACTTTATTACCTTTATTGGTAACTAAACCATGTGACTAATGGTCAATGATTTTTATTTATTGTAAAAAAATCATATTCTCGACTGAATTTTTTTAGAGAACCCATATACCCATTACTGTCACACTGCTGGGCATGGGTCTTCTCTTATAATGAGAAGGATTAGGCCATAGTCTACCGCGCTGGCCAAGTGCGTATTGGTAGAATTCACATACCTTTGAGATTTTTTTTTTTAAATCTCTCAGGTATGCAGGTTTCCTTACGATGTTTTCCTTCACCGCTTAGCAAGTGATAATTAATTTCTAATATGCACATAACTATGACAAATCAGAGTTGAGATTTGAACCTGGGACCCCTCGATTGAGAGGCCGAGTTTCTTTACCACTAGGCTATCACTGCTTTTTATAACAATAAAAATAAATATTAACAGCAAAAATAAATATAACGTGGACAGTGTAGGAAAGTAACTTTACAAACGGGATAGGCAAGAGATTAAGTGTCGCGAGGAATGATTTTTTTTAATTAAACAAATTTTCTTATGTTGAAGCTCTTTTATTTCATGAAAACTTTCAATTTTATTACATAATTATAAAATGAATACGCACTTATAAAGTAAAAAATGTGACCTAAAAATCATTTATGAAATAATGCTTTAAAAACTCATAATTTGAATAAGCGCATATAAAGTTAAAAATGTGAGCTAATAAAAAAATATTTTTAAAATAATGCCTCAGAATAAATGTTAAAATAACAGTTACCTTTTCATTTTCCTGGTGAGAAGGTAAGTGGCAACGGGCATTCTGCTATCATATGCAAACTTTCGTTCAACTAACATCCACCAAACCATTACTAACAAAAACAGCGACGCTCTCAACTCGGTGGGTGTAAACACATTACCTGCTCACCACATTTTAATGCTACTCGTATGTCGAGTGTTTGTTAAGTAAAAACTATTCCTATAGCAAAATATAACTTTGCGGTAATTCTCACAACTATTTGTTTTCCTATTTACCGATGCAATCCTAGAGCTGCAAGTCTGATGGAAAGAGACACGTAATCCTAATACTCGTCATTGATATAACTCAGGATTTTGTGTCTGAAGTGTGTGACTTCTGTGTCTTTGTGTCTGTGTGTGAGTTGTGACAGTCCTTATGACTGTGTGGTCGATAAGAAATGAGTTACTCAATCCTATTTGATCTCTTTATCGTGGGATGCAGTGATCACAAGATGTCAGGTAGATGCATGCTCTGCTGGTGTAAAAAATAGGAATAATTGTTATTAAAAAATAAATAATAATGGAAAGAGTGGAAGAGTCGACTTGCACATGGTATAGCTACGGAATTAGGGTTCTGCAAGAATTATAATTCGTTCCCATGTAAAGTAAATGTCGCATGGTTTGGAATTTTTAAGGTTCTCTAAAGTATTACTAACAAAAACAGCGACGCTCTCAACTCGGCGGGTGTAAACACATTACACTCACCCCATTTTAATGCTATGTCGAGTGTTTGTTAAGTAAAAGCTATTCTTATAGCTAGGAACTTTGCGGTTTGACTATAGAGATTGTTGTCATACCTATTTTGTTTTAGACTTTTGTTTAATACAAGTGTAGTATATAGTCTACTTGATGGTAAGGTTAGGTTAGGTTAGTAATGGACCATTGGTAATGAACATCTGTAATCAACCCCAAATAAGATTAGATCTTTACCTGATATCGACCACAGATGCGCCGCTACCCCTGAAGACTAAGAACACTGCAGTTTAATAACGCTTTATTAAGCTACTCCTGAAGACTAAGTTGAAATGCCTCGTAAAAGCGTCCCACTTTTACCACACCCTTTAAACTAGAACACAGCGCTTAACGCTGCTGTTATTAGACAGAAATAACAAATACCTAGTTTAACATAAATAACATCGTAACGTCGTAAGTCCTAAATAAATATAAACCCAAGTTTCTCCCGGCATTTTTACCGCGAAATGAGTGAAAATGAAATGATTATCATAAAAAGATTTCATAAACCCTTATTTCAATTGCAGAAACGTGCTCGTTGCGGTTTACGGCGGTGTTATGATCGTAGTAACGATGTAAACGTGATTAAAAATTTAATATGTTGCGGTTTACATTTTACGTTATTTTTATTTGAAAGAAGTAGCACTTAAATAAATAAACGCTTTCTACACTCACAGCCCCACACTAGGATTTCCTGTATCGTGGGTGCCATGGACACACACAACGAATACAACGAACACCCAGACCCAGAACAGATATCTAAATTCATCATTTATATATTTGTCTTGCCCGGGATCGGAACCCTTTGCCGGTATGGTCACTTTCCCTCACGTAGGAATTCACCTGATAGTTTGTGATAACTGCCGCCAATGGACCCGTAAACCCCGTAAACCCCCAGATAAGTTTAGTATCCGATCTGAAGTCGATCATCGATATATTGCTACCTATGTAGCATAAGTATAAGAATGTCGCCCTTACCACACTCTATAAACTAGGACACAGAAGCACTTAATATTGTTGTTTTTAGACAGAAATAGGTGTGGCGGCTTTGGAGTCGAACCAACAAAGTGTTCTACCAGCTTTAATAAACAAAGAAACAAGTCTTACAAATGGGGTAGGAACGAAATTAGGTTTCACAAGATCTATAATAATTCCCATATTACCTACACGTTAGATCATACAATTTGAATATTTAAGATCACATGTCCATAGGCAGAAATGACTTCCTCATCAGCTCATTTGTTCCTTCAGCTCCACACACATCAACATAGATAGTAGCTGATACAAGAACAACATCAATCATCTTTAGACGGGCCGTTGTCATCGCGAATTTAATCGTAAGTTAATGTAGCGGGGCTAATGCGTGCTATGGTAAGGATACGGTTAAGTATGAGCGTTTTTACATTAATAATCTTCTATATTTCTTAAGTATGCTTCGCTTCCCTCGTAAGGAGTAAAATGTAACCTGAATCAAACACGTCAAAATTTGATTCAATCGATTGTAAAATTAAGTTACATATGTATCATGACTAATACTATACTTTAAATTTACTTAGGAAACTAAAACAATTAATTAAACATTAATCATATATTTATAATCACGTACTTTACACGAGAGAGCGATGGATCTAGAATTGCAGTAATACTTTATGCGTCGTCGTTAACCGGTTCTCTCGGAAAGAGAAGAATTAATTTACTTAAGGCGTGTTACTATAATCATATTTATCGCTTTTATTTGGACGCATCCTAAAATAACACACTCGTCGCCATTTTGACTGCAGATTTCATAAAGAGATACCAGGGGGGCTAGCCATGTTACAAACTTTGCATTCTATTCTTTTTCTATTCTATTCGTTAGCTAATGTTATTCTACATATATGATAAGTCTATGGTTAGCTATCACATTTACATCAATTAGGCGTCAAATACAATATCGTCTGGTTTCTACACCAGCCAAAATAGCTACATGATAATGATTAATTATTTAATAGTAATATTACAATATATCATCATAATATAAATAAAAAAATATACCATATTTTATAGCACATGTATTTTATTATTTAAAATTATTTGCAAAAACTAAACTTAATAATGTGTTTATGGACGGTAACTATGGTGATTAGTGATTGTTTACAAAGAGTATAAAAATTGTTCATAGCGATATTACTAATGACAGTAACAGCGATTGCATGTATTTTGTATAAAATTACCTACTTCAACTTAGGATACGTATAACCAAAAGAAAATATCTGGACGTCCAACTTGTTAAGATTTACTGGCTCATGGCACGAATGCTCGTCTCTCAGCAATAAACTTGTCCACTACAAATACATACTAAAACCGATATGGTCGTATGGATCCGAACTTCGGGGAACCGCATCCAACTCAAACTTGGACATCATACAGCGCTTCCAATCGAAAATGCTTCACATGATAGCTGATGCCACAGAGACAACAGTGAGAGAGAAAGTGACAAATAAACTAAAATCATATACTCGTACATATAAAGACACTTCAATGAACTTGCTAGTAAACTTATGAAATCCACCCGCACTTTAAAGCTCATCAAAAGGTGAGCTACTCAGGATCTTCTTCCATCGTAGGAGCGGATTCCAAGAACGCAATTATTATAAATGAAAATGCCACTGGGTGTATACCATACATGCCATGCCAACAAATGAAACCTCATAACCACCAGATTTATGCCTAGACAGGGAGATTGCTAGGAAACAGGAGATAATAATGAAAAAAAGGATACACATATTAATATTATATTTTCTTTTAAGGTGTAAATAAATGGTTTAGTTACAAGTAAAGCTAATATGAGAAACATCAATAATGATGCAATAAAACAGTTAAAACTGATACAATATTTTTATTTAAACACTGGAATAACTCTAAGTTCTATCGTATATATCTATTATATTTATTATATGCTCCTATTAATTTAAAATAGAAAAACGACTGTGTAATTATTTTCTATAATATTTTAGGGTACCCTAGTTATAGAGAGCCATATTCAAATTTCAACACATTTAAAGTGTACATTTTCAAATGATCAAAAGTAATTAAAGTCTATAATGCAGTGATAGCGCGTAGTGAAGTGACAAACAGTTGATACAGAATCCGCCATTTTATTAGCGTTTACGTTTTCTACAGGGTCGGCGCGATCGCTCACTATGACATTTATCTTAGAATACGCTTCGCTACCAAATTTGACAAAAAATTCAAAAGGTTGTCAAAGGTTGTCATTTGTATGGAAAAAAGCAATGACATGAGCATTGTAGAATCGCTAGCGTTCTATTCTATCGTGTAACTTGGCTACGACTTTTCTACTTCGCTATTTTGATCACGTGATCATTGATAATTTCATACATTTTAGCGTTTCTACAGCGCAAGCGACTGTAGAATGTCAACTTGGCTAGCCCCCCCAGATGTGAAAGATATCAATATAATATCGTTAGAAGATTGTTAGAATGTCACATAGCTGGTATATGTAATATATCTTAATTATATAATCTTTTATGGCAAAGGGTAACATTAACGGGGTGAGATATTATGTGGCTTAAGGGCTAAAGGTGTCGTTTGTGGTTTTACTCCGGAAGTACTGATGTCACAGAAATTTCTGACGTATAATAACTGTGTTTAGCGCTTCCGTGTTCTGGAAGGGTGTGGTAAGGAGAGACACTTACATGAGATATGCTATCGGAAGTAATAAATAATGTGTGGTTGATCTGAGATCCATTTTCAATTTAAGGTATGAAGAGAATAGGTCGTGGTAAACATTTACCCAAAATTCGAACCATTATGTGGTGGTTAAGAAACTGGGCCTCTTGATCGAGGGCTCCGAGATTCAAATCCCAGGCAGGCACTCTGATTTACAAAATTATGTGTGTATTAAAAAATAATTATCACTAGATTCAACGATGATGACGAGAAATCTTAACAAAAAACGTTTCAAGGATATGTTAAGTATGTCTACCAATTCGCACTTGGCCCGCGCGGTGGACTATGGCCTAATCCTTCTCATTCTGAGAATAGACCCCTGTCCAGCAGTGGGACAGTAATGGGTTGATGATGATGATGATGTTTGAAAAAATTTATGACATTTTATTTGAAAGGTAATAGAACCAGTATGGGCGCTTAAGATGCAACCACCCCTTCTATTTTTAACGTGACGAATGGAAAGCAGCTACCACTTATTTATGGTTTACTGTAGGACTACCATGAGTTTACAAAAGTATTACTCGCTAGCGACTGCGTAAAATAAATGTATGAAAAATTGTACAGCGCCTCTGGTGGTTACTCGTAGAACTTAAATCCGTAGTGACGTAACTCGATACGTAAAAAACCTATCGAAATCAAATCGCTAGCGAATTTCATTATGATCTATTGCCATACAAATTCGGTCCCGTGAGTCATTAATTTGACAGACGTTGTCAAGAAATACCGTAACGATAGTAGTTATGTTATTCACTAGCAAAATGACAATAGTTTTCTATTTACCATTTCTATAGTGGCGTTTCTATGCCAACTCATGGTAATGCTACTGTAGGCTTGTTTCCTACTGTTTTTCTGTTGTTTTGTTGTTAACATTATAAACAAATACCGTTAGTGTATTAAAATTCTAGATAGATATCGATTTTCGGGGTCTTGCTACCTGAATTTTATAGACTGTATTAAAATTTTCAAAGTGCTGATCTCTTTACTGTTTTACCGCACAAATATACCGACTTCGATAGCTGTCTTGGGAAATAAAGGGAAATAACGCGTAGGAAAAAACAAATTTTATTTTATTTTTGCTACTTTGTAATGCTCTCGAGTTAGATTTTTATAGATGTACCTATTTTAAAATAAAAAGCAAATGAGTGGCGATGGTGTTTCGAGAGACGAAAAAAAAGGGAGCTACCATCTTCAAAAGTGGAGTGAAATGCTACCTAATGAACCATGTAAACTATTCCAACAAAAAATATTTGAGATCAGTTAAGTTTAATGGATTGCAGCAACTGTAACTGAGATTGCAACGCATGGCCTATTCTCTTTAAGAAATTTTACATTGATAATATGACAATTGGTTTTTTTTTTTTTATTAAAAAGTTAACATCTTTTTTTAATACACATACTTTTTTCTTACAGCAAAATGTACCACGTTTATTTCTATGGAATCAAATAACATTAACAAGCAACAGAGATTTGTACTTATAGTCCCGATGGAGTGACTTTATATTCCTAGCTTTAAACGTTTTATAAGTGCAGAACTCATTAATGTACCGGTACAAAACCATTCAGGGTACCTTGGGAAATAAGGGGAAACAGCGCGGGAAGAAATGTATTTTGCCTTGTTTTATTTCATTTCCTTGATAACTTCCCCGGTTTTAGTGGTTTTCGATTCTTTCATGTTTGGTTTGGTTACGTATATTGTTGCATTAGAAATATGGTACAAAGTTTTGTGGTTTCACTGCGTATGAACTACCGTCACTCTTATATCTTTATAAGAGTTCTTTTAAGTTTTTTTTTATAATATGAGAATTGCAGACGAACATGCAGTCTTCCTGACGGTAAGTGGCTTCTGCCGCCCATGAATTTGTAATAAATCCCAGAAAAGATTAGATATCTTGTGGTTGGCCACAGATGCGCCGCTATCCTGAGGACTGAGCTAGAAAGCTTCGGATAAGTATGTCTCCATTACACAGCACCGCTTACCACCGATGTTATTAGGCAGCAATAGGTGTGGCGGTGGTGCCGCGAGACTCGAGCCACAAAGGGTTCTACCACCTCCAAAGTCCGTCATGTTGAGTCATCCACTATATTGGATTTGGTATAACGTAATTTTATTAATGCATTGCCATCCAAATCAAACGTGTACGCAAACTTTCAGCTCATTTCGATATGATCAATTGGTTATAAATTTAGTTGCAAGATTTGACTCTCACAAATCTTAATAAAATAAAAACGTTGCACGAATAATTTTTCTTTTAATTCAGAATTTACCATTTTTAAAATACTTATTTTACAACATGTATTAATCCATTCTAATCTATTATTAAAATTCTATTCCATTTTAAATGTTTTTATTATAATATAAAAGAAATACCTTGCAAGATTTGATAACAAACAGAGTTGAAATTAAATAAAAGCTTGTTATATATAACATTTCCTTACACTATCACCTCTACTTACATTGTAAATTTATAACCAGAAGTGCCCTTAGACTGACCATGCTAGAAATAGATGTTCTGGAATCGGGCATCTGCCAAAACACGGTGTGACATCAACCAAACAAATATTTGGAATTTTTTAAGGGTTACAACATATGATATATGGCGCTCATTCATTGCAACACTTTAGAGTTTGTACGTAAACATACAAATTTATTTTTCTTAGCGACTTGGGAACCTGAAATAATTTAAATATTGAGATAAACAAAGCGTAGTGTGTTAATAGCGTATTCTTCTAAAATGCAAGAGGTTCCAGGTTCGATCTCATGCTGGAAATATTTAATTCAGTTTTCTAATCGGGCTTTGAGTATTTATGGTCATCTTGGTTTGTGTCTATGGCCTTCACTTCACAGGTAATTCTAATGTGGGACATGTATTTTCTTTTCGTGTCCTAGGAGTTTTACCCAAAACGAATCAAAGATGCGTTGGTCCTGAGGACTAAGATGATCATAATTATGTAAGTCAGCATACTCTTACACTAAAAGATATTCAATTAACTTCACGCTAGAAATTGGTGCGGCATTGGTACCTACTCGGTCCACACATACTATCAAGTGAGACTTTTTTATACAATACAGTCACAATTATTAACAAAATCTAATGTACCAAATATACAAATAAATTTTAAAAACTTATATTGATCAATTGAATCACTTATTTTAAGCCAATGAAGCGAAACCGTAACAAACATTTGTACCAAACATTTGAACCATACTCAATTGTCATGTTAAACGTATGCCCTACAGCTGTTGTTAATGTTTCAATGAAACAACTTGTTAGATGTAGAGCGAATCGTGAAACGTATAGAATTAATAAGGACAGGATGTTTGATAGAAACACGGTTGAAACACTGTTTGGCGTTCCGTGGAATATATTTAGAGACCTCTGTATTCTATAATTAAATCGTAATTTATAGTATCAAATCTTATATGTCAACTCTTATGTTTAATGATAATAGCACACATAATTATCCTCATACGTATATACCTACGCAACATAATCCATAACGATGAGATCCGTGATATAAATTTGCGTGCAATGGTGAATACTTATTTGGAGTTAAGTCTGTGTTTAAAGAGGGCATGTAAGAGATTATATAATAATTATTGATTTTAACTAGAAATACGAAGAGTCTACACGAACATATTGTAAATATGCAGGAATATTTTCCCCTCATGGCGGGGGATCCGTAAGATCTTAATAACTTAACATTGTTGAAAAAAGAAATAGACTAAATATTATACGGAACCAAAAAATATTTCCATTTCGTAAACTATTCTTCGCCCACTCAAACCCGCTGCCAAGAAATAGTTATTAAACCAAATAAATTTCATATAAGTGTCTTCTGAAACATTAATTCTGATTCTATTAAGTGGTTTATGTGTATAAAAATGTGGTTGGTGTATTTTTATTAGCTGTATCAAGTTCGAATTATTTGAATTTAACTATTAGGTTTTGCTTGCGGTGTTACGTGGAAATTTCGTTTTATAAATAGTTAGTTTCCACGCAATTTGACTAGCTAAATGATCTAGCTATATTATGATGAATACTATTGATCTAGCTGGGATCGAACCCGGAAAGCTCTGCATGTGAAATCAGTATGACAACTACTACGCTACGCGATTGTAATTAATGGTTAAACTGTTTATTATTTAATGAAAAATAAATATAATTTATGTCGCGTATATTTATAAATACACAATAACTTTTACCCAACTGCCAAGGGTAAAAGTTTAGTGTTTTTCTAGCATATTTATCTTTTTTTATAATATAGGAGTAGCAGACGAGCATGCAGTCCACCTGATGGTAAGTGGCTACTGCCGTCCATGGACAACTGTAATCAACCCCAGATAGGATTAGATATTCCTACCTGAGGTCGGCCACAGATGCGCCGCTACCCTTGAGGACTAAGCTGGAACGCCTCGGAAAAGTATGTCCCCTATACCACACCCTTCAAAACGGAACACAGCAGCGCCTATCGCTGCTGTTATTAGGAAGAAATAGGTGTGGACGTGTTGCCGCCGAAGTCGAACCACAAAGGGTTCTACCACCTTCTATGAATGTCTCATTCTTTGGCACGCCCTATAGTCCAACCGGTCGGATTTTAACACAATATTAAGGTGTCGTTGAATTCATCTAAATTGTGGGAGTTACATCGGCTACATATACCTATTTTTCTTTTTAGTTATTATTTTTAAGGAGACGAGTTTTGTTATCAGTTCATGGAGTAGGATTGTAAAACATTAATTATAATGAAAGGAGTAAAAATGAAAGATTGTTGTGTATTAAAGAAAATAATATGAGACCATCTTGATCATGTAGTCGTATACGTGAAAGAAATGGATCGAAAAAATATATATTTGAATTTTATAGAAAATATAATCATTATTATGAAGGAAATAATGACCGTTATCGTGATCATGATGCACGCCAGACGTCTTTGGGAAATAAATGGCATAGCAAACCTTAAGTTATATCAATGATAATTAATAATATACGTAAAATGTATGAAAATATAAAATAAAAAATAAAATGTGAGCCGTCACGGGACGCCTGGCAGATGTGAAACATCGACATTATTTTGTAAGAGTAATATGCAGAAAAGAACATATTGTGATAGAAACTAAATATGTCATAATGATAAAATAAAATATTACGATTTTTTTCCAGATAACGATGACTATTTATTGAATAAACATTTATTTTCATTAAATACAAAAATTTACGAATTTATTTCAAATCGTGACTACTTAATTCGTTTAATCAGTGACTTCGGTAATAGTTATTGCGCATGGCGACGCGTCGCCACACCGTACACACTACTGCATATAGACTGTATATATATACCATCGTCACCACGCCAGAAATCTGTTTTACGTGCGGCTATAGATGTTTCACATCAAAATTAAAGGGTTAAAAATGAATATGATATAAATTAGAACTGATGGAAATAAATGTAAACTCAATAGTGTGGGCATTGAGACGATTTGATAACAATTTAATACAGGTTGCCCACTAACCAACACCTTTTCCCAATCCAATTTAAAACATTGATCTAGGTGTCGTCAGGAGCGTGGCGACCAAAAGTCATACGGGGATCAAAACGTGATTCTCGATCACGTTCCCATCAAAAAGAAATGTAAATCTATTTTCGTTGCACTATTTTATTTTTAGTTGGCGCAATATTTTTGTACGATGAGTACGCTGAACAAACTAGTCCAAATTCTAAAAATAAGGCCAAGTGGGTCGTGAAGTATTTTAATTGAGTAATGTTATAGAACAGCTGTTTATCTTGATATCTTTATTTAATTTATCGATAGAGGACGTTCGTCATATACGATTGTAATAAAGTTTTCGGGTTCGATCCCTGGCAATACAAACACATATATGCATACATCAATCTGTAATTAACCACAGATTAATCTTATCTGAAACAGAATTAATCTTATCGAAAACAGATACCTACTACCAGTAGTGATACTACTACAGAACTAAGTTAGAAGCCCACGGAAAGTTATATCTACCATATCCCATTTCAAACTTATTAGGCAAAAATTAGTGTCCACCGCCACACTAGTTTGGCAAAGTTAAGGCCGTAGTCGAGCCACGAAAGGCTCTGTCACCTTCAGTAGCAGCTGAATCTATGAGCTTAAGCTGACCTAATAATAAAATTTAACATGTTTAAGGCTATTAAAATCACAAAGGCGTTGCACAGCGATAACTCTCACGCAAATGGCAGGCTATCAAATATACGACGCCAAAATATACAATTATGACGTGTTGAAAAACTCACAGTTCTCACGTCTGAATGTCCTATCTTTTTTTAGATTTCAGCGGTCGGATAATAAGATGTACCGGATGAAACGCAGTCTCGTTTCGCTAGGCGCGCGCACTACAGTAAGTGTCAAATTAAAAAAGTTTTAACAGTAGGAATATGCTTTTAAACGGTTAACCGGAACGCATGCTCAGGAATTAAAAAGTAAATTAAAAAGTTAGCTGTCATTCCGCCCGAAGGCGGGAGATTTGTATTCTTTTTTCGAATTTTCTTGAATGTGGGTGAAGGTGATGATATGTTATTTCGCGCGGAATTTATTTTAGTGCTTTTGTTTTTTTTTTTCATTAAATATGATTTAGATTGTTCTTTTTTTGAATTAGCTTAGATGTGGGTGAAGGTGATGACACAATTTGACGTGGAAATAGTTTTTAGTGCTTATATTTTTTTGTTAATTGCCAGTGTGTTAGAAGTGAATGAGTTTTGTGATTTTGAGTGGTTTCTCCTCCGCACGCGTTTCGTTTTATGTCTTCTATTTAAAGGTCGTCTTTGCGTTTGACAGCTGTTCTGTAGTGTCAAACGGACTTTTAAAAATATCTTATTTTTACTTTTTTTTAACTTCTTATGTTACTTTCGTATTGTATGACATTATCTATCTACTCGTACATTAAGACTTTATTACTTACTAACTGACCCGGAAAATGTTGTGTTGCCATATAAATAAAAAAAAATGTTAAGGGTGAACACCTTTGTCACTTAGGGGTATGAAAAATAGATAGTAGCCGATTCTCAGACCTACTGAATATGCATATAAAAATTGGTGAAAATCGGTAAAGCCATTTCGGAGGAGGACGGTAACTAACATTGTGACACGAGAATTTTATATATAAGATTTACTCACTAACAAGTAACGCTAGCTACTTTATTACTTTACGAAGTTTTACTAAACTGGTCTCAATTATTCAAGATATTTAACTAAAGATGTAATTATTAAGTACGCTCAAGGCAGACATAATTACTATTAAGACTTAGATAATGAGGCAGTTTTCTAGTAATTCATTTTATTTAGTAGCTTGTGTAATATTTTACTTGTGTTTTTCTAAATCTATTAGAATTGGTAACGGCCTTTAACAAAGTCTTTTTAAAGCCCACAATAAATTTAAATGAGAATGATAATAAAAAAAATATATACATTTTATTTATTTTTTAATGTAATTTAGTGGTTTCGTTTATTTTTAAGTGTCTTTTGAGCTTGGTCTGATTTTAAATTTAAATTCTGAATGCCTCAGATAAGTATTTAAGTTAAGACGTTATTCGGTTTATTTATTAAGTGCTTGTCTTATTTTTAAATCGTTTTTATGGTCGAAAAACAAAATTAATGCCATATTTCACCGCTAGTGGCTCTCTAGAGGCGGCCATAATTAAGCCATTTTCACTTAAATTCTGAAAAAAATATGACAGACATTTATTTAAAAAAAGGTACTTAAGTATGAATAATATACGAAAATAAAAAATAAATAACGTCGACAAAGAAAATAAGATTTTGTTTCGTGTAATATATTTTATAATTTAACTAACCAGCAATCAGAGCTGCAAATTCAATGCTCCCCTGAGGACTAAGTTGGAACACCTCTTATAAGTACGTCTCCCTTACCACACCCTTCAAACCAGAACACGGCAGCGCTTAATATTGCTGTAATTACGCAGAAATAGATCAGTACCCTTAGTATGAGCTTTTACGTTTTTACAAAAATATGACTGTTTTGGTACTCGTATTTGCCCATACAAATGCCAATCAGCGCCCCTAGCGGATTGTATCAGAACTGATTGGAAATATATGGGAAATACGTAAACAAAAACAGTCATTTTTGTCAAAACGTAAAAAACTCATGGTAAGGGTTCAGAACACGGCAGTGCTTAACACTGTTGTTATAAGGCAGAAATAGGTTCGGCATTAGTGCTACCGTAATCGAATCATAAAATGTTCTATCATTTTTAAAAGTTTAGACAAGACTATACAATGTTAGTCTTGTCTAAACTTGGAAAACCACGAAGAAAAGATATTTATTATATTCCTAATCCCCTATTATAAATGGGTATGGAATATTTATATGAAACAGCGGGTAATAATAGCTAGTAATATTATAAATACGATGTACTGAGTAATAGAAATATATTATTATTAAACACATCATCACATGCTTAACTAAGAATAATTGTCTGATTCACAATAATATAAATTATACGACGATATACATTTTCACTAGGAGAAACATTTATAATCATGATGTAGATTTATGGTTTTAAATATTCAAATATACGTAAATCATCGTAATATACGAAAATGAATTTTGGTATGTACCCGTAGATAAGTCATCTATTAGATTAGAACACTCCGACTCTACTTCAAGTGTTTTTCATGGATAATGTGATTACGTTCTCTGAGGTCGTCAACTAATTACTGCCCACTGCTGGGCACGAAGGGTTTAAGCCAGGGGTTCCCAAAGTGTGCGCCCTGGTGCGCCGTGGAAAGTAAAGAGGGGCGCCGTGAGTCGATCCACTAATTTTTGGACACCACAAGTACTGGCGTTTTGGTTGTCGATTCAAATGAATATCCAAATTTAACATGAATCCATGAATATCCAAATTACAGGGGACCGTGAAAAAATATTGAACTTGTAACTGCGCCGCGGCGAATAAAATTGGGAACCACTGGTTTAGGCAATAGTTCACCAGGCTGGTCTAATACAGATTAGTAGACTTCACTTTAAACTTTAAAAAAAAATTAGGCGCGCTTTGTTGTGTGTGTGATTATTTTCCTTTAAGCAAAGGATATTTTTAATGATACATTAAAATATTAATTAGTAGTAGTCACAGAATATCAATAGAAAGAACTATGTGTCTGTATTAGAAAAAAAACGTATTAAGTCCAATTTCTTGTTCTTTTAGTGGCTAGTCCAATATTGTTTAGGTGACTCAAAGGTCCGCATTGCAATTGTTCAGTTGATGATAAACTTTATTTTCTAACCTTACAGTTATCTTGTTAAGAATAAGCTAATGTCAAAATTCAGCCAATTTCTAAATTAACACACAGACTATGATAGACATTTATTTCAACATGTGAAGGCTATGTTTGCCTTTTCCATACAATTATTATCATACATACAAACAGATGCCACGAATGTCCAATTTATTATTAGGGTGAAGAAGAAATATATGCGAAGTTTGCAAGTATTATAAGACTCTTTGAAGAAGGGTCTGTCAATAGAAAAACTTTTGCTTATTCTGCATTTGCAACTTAGAACTACAACAAATTAGAGTCCGTACATTATATGTATTATTTTATGTATTACTTTCAGTTAAATAAATAAATTGATAATTCTATGAAATTTCCACCCACTGTTTCACGTTCACGTTCCACTTAAACAATAATACACTTTTGTACTTTTGTGTTGTTATCCTAGAAGACTAAATTAGAACGCTTCGTGTATGAGACCATGGAGCGGTTTTCCACTCCATGCGCATATATAAAATAGCTGTCAAAAACAACAAAAGTGTTAATAATAATAAATATGTACCTTAAGAATATGTATTATTCTTAAATTTCTACGTATTACATTCTATAACAAGTGTGTTTTTCAAAATAACCGCGCGTATAGGTGGAATAAAGCGCCCCGTGAGTTCTTAACCTAAGTGTGCCTTATCACTACCACGCCCCTCAAATATTTATTTAATTGTTGTGCCGACGAAGTAAACACTAATACATTTTATTAGGCATATCTATACAATAAAATCTTGGTGAGTATCACCTCAATTATGGGCACATACTACAATTCACAACACTATAACAAATAACAGTATATTTTGAATACAAAAATTATGATAAGAAATATTATTAACATAAAAATAAATATGAACATAGTAGCTTAGAACTGTTAGTATAAGCCAAAAATAGGTGTGGTCTCTACATTAAAATCTGTAACTGTGGCAATACGTTTCACAATAATTTATTTTTAAATCTTCTTTATTGCAGGTGCGCCGCCACTGGTGACAAAACAATTGCGTGTGGTCAAGAAACTCTACAAAATGTCTCCTTGTTCCAGTTAGAAGGTAAGCCTAATATTTTAAATTACCTAATATATTGTATTTATTATTACATTGCATATATAAACAAAAACAATATAATTTATTTTTTACATTATATCTACTTACACCGTAATTTTCTATTATAAATCAGTAATCGAACCTGTGTCTATTGGAATGATTGTTAACATGAACAGGAAAGATGTCTTAATTAATTATTTCTTTAATTTGATCGACGACGATTAAAAATAATTCTGTATATACTCTATTTTCAATAAAATATTTTTATTTTGATTTGATGATTAAAAGACTGGATTTTTCTTACTCGTAGATATTGCTTAGACAATACCCAATATTGTTTTTCATGAGCTAAATAATATATCAAGAACAAACCTTGTTTCTAGAAACTATAGTTATATTGTCGGATCACAGAACTGTCTGTATTATTTGTCGGACAAGCATCAGTAATCTCGTCTGTAATGCCGATTGACATATCGCTTTGTCGGAATTGCGTAACGATGTTCGGTTTGAATAATGTTTATTGAATTGATATTTGATGGATCGGTAATTCGATAAAAACAGTTTGATATCAGAATATAAGGGTTTAAATGAGATATATTTTAAGTTCGATGATGGTACAACTTTGTTGGATTTCGGAGTTACCACCGCTATTTCTACCTAATAACAGCTTTGCTAAACGTTGCTCTGTTCTTTACCCTTACCATGAGTTTTTACGTTTTAATAAATATGACTGTTTTGGCATTTGTTTACGTATTTGCCCATACAATTTCCAATCAGCGTCCCTAGCGGATTGTATGAGAACTATAGTGTCAGAGACGTAACATTAATTGTCTCTCTTTTTTTGCGAACAATTGAGGTAGACAAAAAGACTTGAGCACTTACTTATTGTTACGTTTATTCCGTCTACTAAGCAAACGAAACAGAATAATGGATTGAGTAAACGTAACGTAAAATTCTGGAATGTTTTGAAAACTCATGGTAAGGGTATACTGGTTTGAAGAATGTGATACGAGAAACATATTTATCCGAGGTGTTACAACTTAGTTCAGAGGTAGCAACGTATCTGTAGCCGACCACATAATTTTTCATAATATAGGGGCAGCAGACGAGAATGCAGCCCACCTGATGGTAAGTGGCTAGTGCCTCCCATGCATATCTGCATGCATCAACCCCAGATAGGATTAGATTCCTACCTAAGGTCGGCCACAGAGTCTAGATGAGTATGTTTTCCTTACCGAACACTTTAAACCAGAACACAGCAGAGCTTAACACTGCCTTTATATAAGTCAAAATAATTGTGGCGGTGGTGCCGCCGAAGTCTAACCACAAGGGTACTACTACCTCCAATCCTCACCAATCTTATAATCTCTAAAATCTGATCTTATTGGTAAAACTTATTATCACGGAAAGTGGTTCCTTATTTCCAACATCTATATCATAAAAAAAGTAATTATAGTTTAAAAACTAAAAAAAACATGCTAAAATCGCACAAGGAAAATCGATAATCCTGATTCCTGACGATCCTAATGAGAATGGAATAAAGTTATTAAAATCGTGTATTGTCATCGGTTCTTGATAATTGTTTAAAATTTTAAATAAATCGGACCGTTCTAAGTGGGTAAAAATCGAGTTCAAAGATTCCGTTACTTACATATATACATACATACATACATAGATACAACCCAAGCTAATGAAAGCGTGGTAAAAACAACTGAATTGATACATATACAGTCTAATCATAATGCGTTACTTCCTCTTTATATATTCCTATGTATTCATTATATCCATTCCATTGTTCCGTATAATTATTTTTCCTCCGCCTCAGTAATTCCGGCAGTAATACCGAATGATTTATCGTTTTGCCAAAATTACCCGCCGATATGCTATTGAGTTAGGTTATGGATGGGTTATCAGCTTATTGGGTTTTTGTGTTTATTAAATTCATGTATACATACATACATGTTTTTTAAATTCCTAGATTATTGGTCTTAGATTGCGTTGATTAATGCTGCCTTCTACATTAAGATGTTAGAACTCTTTGCCGTTCGACTATAGCACCACCGTCACACTTGTTTCTAGCTAATGACGGCTGAGTTTAGCGCTGTTAGTTTGAAAAGGAATAAAGGAATCTTACTTATCCGAAGCAATCTACCTTAGTCCTCATGAGGCCGCATTTATGGCTGACCTCAAGTAGGACTATAGTTCTTTCTGGGTTTGATTACAGATGTCCAGGCGGCGGTAACCACTTAGGTACCATTAGAGGGACTGCTTATTCGTCTGCTAATTCGATATTAAAAAAAAAAAATTTAAGAACTTTCTTAAATAACTCATAAAACTCATACAATAGAATTATGTACTCTTTTGTTTGTTTTCAATCACAGATTCCTTACACTTGTGGATTAAGTTGGAATACTATGAATAGTATATTCCTTACGGAAAAGCTATAAACGAGTACAAACATTCCAGAAATCAGCTTTTCTTAACAATGTCATCATACATCCACGTGCCATCAACGAAATTCTACCCACATTGCTTCCTACCAAGTCTATAAACGCAGTTGCATGAGCAATCACTCAAAGTGCACTGTCACTATATATAAACGCACGTGACTCATGACTCATATTGTATTTGGGGCTGGCACCTGAGACTTCCGTATCACCTGTGATGTATGCGCTCCTGGTAGTTATTACGCTGTTGTTCTAGCTTTGTTACCTGCCCTCGGCTTTCCTCGCTTATTAGACATATTTTTTTCCCTTTTTATGGTATATTATGTAGATGAATGTCTAGGATATTACTACTATGGGAGTCGTTATAGGATTTTAAGAGTGTAATTTAGGTACAGTATTTTGCATAATATAGGAGTAGCAGACGAACATGCAGTTCGCCTGATGGCAAGTGGCTACAGCCGCCCAAGGACATCTGTAATCAACCCTAGATAGGCTTAGATATAGTCTTAGGTCGGCAATAGGTCGATAGATGAGGTCGGCTACAGATGCGATACTGGAGACTGGAACGCCTGGGAAAAGTTTGTCTCCCTTACCACACTCTTAAAACCAGAATACAGCAGCGTTTAACACTGCTGTTATGAGGCAGAAATACCTAAGTGTCGCGGTGGTGCGCCGGAGTCAAACCACAAAGGGCTCTACCACCTTCAAAAGGTTTATACGAAGGAAGTAATTAAACGGTCATCAATACGTCCCCAATTATGGTGATTCGTAGACATATTTATCCATCAGTTGATTGCAAGTGCAGATGATGAAAGAGTAATCTTATCTGTGATACCATAGGTGTATTTAATGGTCCTAGAATAAACGGTACGCAAGTACCTCGTATAATTCAATTACAAACATGCCTTTTTACTTATATTTATTACTGCTATCGCCCCATTAACAAAACTTTGGTATGAAAGCTATAAATATTGGTTTAATGCTATTTAAAATTTTATAGTTTTGGTTCCGCCTTCGTATTATTAATTTACTGCCCTCAGGTTGCCAAAGAATGCAGGGGACATTTTGTTATATACTGCGTTTTGTACCTACATAATTTTAGTTTTAATATAAATCAAGTGAATTAATTGTTGTATCTCGGTATAACATATTAATCTTATATATAAAATTCTCGTGTCACAGTGTTAGTTACCGTACTCCTCGGCAAAGGCTTTACCGATTTTCACGAAATTTTATATGCATATTAAGTAGGTCTGAGAATCGGCTACTATCTATTTTTCATACTCCTAAGTGATAAGGGTTGTTCACCCTCAATTTTTTTTATTTATATGCCAATATAACGTTTGCCGGGTCAGCTAGTACTAATATATAAGTAATCATAAATACATTATTGAAGTACCAGATAAAAAGTTTAAATAAATTGTAAGAGTAAAACAACCTAATAAAGCTTATTACAGTGCAAATTACATCAAAAAGAAAAATAGGCCTAACATGATGTAGCTTTAACTTCATTTCACGGTTTAGGATTTATTTTGTAGCAAAATATCTTCTGAAATAGAAGTAACTAGATTCTTCCGAAATATATTTTTTTGCCAATTAAATACCATTGGAATTTGAATGAAGACTGAAAATGCAAATGAAGTTACAATTAAGACGAAACATAAAGTTTTCCTCAAAACCCAAATAAAAATAGGATAAATATTTTTACACCTGAGTTTATTGATAACTCCACTCTTCACACAACTTTTAACTTTTAACATCAAAACGTATACGACCGCTATGCATAAATTTTGCAAGCCCGACACAAAACCTAATGTAAAACTGGTAAGGCCAACTTTCAAAAACTTTCACCCTCTAAAATATTTAACTAGAATCAAGTGTTGTTTTGTTTAAGAACTCATTTCTTATTCAATTTCAACCAGAAGTTCCGAAGTCTGGAAATTTTACACACCAAAAAATATTATCGTTGTTTTTTTTTGTAAGTTTGTTAACAATAGTTGGTAAGTGGTTTATTGCGTAAGGTTCCATTTTTTCCTCAAAAAGAAAAGGAATTCATTTGGAAATGTTATCATCGTCGTTATCATTCCATTACTATATCACTGCTGGGCCAAAGTGCGAAATTACCTGTGTTGTAACTACATACGTATGTATGAATGTATGTACACGTACGTATGTATGTATACGTGTGTATGTATGTATGTGTCCGTCTCGTTATTTAGAACTTACAGCTCAAATGGCTAGACGGATTTTAATATATGATCTGTCGTTGGATTCGTCTAAATTGCGAGAGTGACATCGGCTGTATTTTTAGGCACTCGGGCTTATGCTTTAATTCTAGTAGTTCTTTAGCTTTTATTATGTTAGTTTTAATTCAAGTTTGTACATTTCAATGTAACAACTTTTTCGATGAAAATGAACTTCTGGATTCTGAGCACGGTTGTAGGAATGAATTGTGACCTGTTTTTATTTGTTTTCTATTTGGGAAGTTTTAAGTTTAAACTTTGGTCAATTAGACTACAGATTAGTTAACCGCAGAGACAATTTGGATTATTTTTTTTTTTTCGGTGTTAGGTGTGCCTATATCAAAGAGTATAAAAACATAAAGCTATAGAGTCGACATCGTCAAAATTTTCATACAAACATTTTCAAGCTGCTTTACACTGTCACCATCTCAGGGTATTTTGATGTTCTACATATATCTTAGAACAATGTATTATAGAATGCTAATAAGCCGTGGATGAAATTCGGTTTTACTAATATCGCCAACACGACTTATATTTTGCCCTGCACTTTAACTGTATTACATTTAAACTGTAAGGTGATAGAACCCTTTACGAAAGTGGTAGAACCCTTTGTGAAGGTGGTAGAACCCTTTATGAAGGTGGTAGAACCCTGTGTGTCTCGACTCCGGCGTAAGGAATACAGACTTTTTCGAGGCGTTCCAGCTTAGACCTCAGGGGTAGCGGCGCATCTGTGGCCGAACTCAGATAGGAATATCTTATCCTATCTAAGGGTTGATTACAGATGTCCATGGGCGGCAGTAGCCACTTACAATCAGGTGGACTGCATGCTCGTCTGATACACATATATTATATAAAAAAAACTTTAGTTTAGAATTATTTTGTATTCCATTAATTATCATAATAACATGAATTTATAAATTGTAGATGGTAAGTCCTAATTTTGATACCTAAATTTAAATATTTATTTATTACTCTGCTCTGTTCTACTCTGTTCCCCTATAGTCTGTGATACAATTGACAAAACAAACTTTCTGTATTAGTTGCCATGTTCTCTTTAATATCGTATCTTTAGTTGCATCCAACCTTTTCGAATTAACTGCCACTGGGGTTTTATTATATACAAAAAACTACATTTTTGAATTATACGTAGGTAATAGTTAGTAGTAGCTATTCATTTTCAGTTCTTGTTAACTAAATTGAATTGAATAATATAGCGTCTTCGCCACGTTTTAGATAAATAATTATTTTGGAACTAATATATACCCATATTAATCTAGATCAGAAAAATCTAAGCTTGAACTTAGTAATTTAATTAAAACTACATAACTTAGAGTCATTTTTATATGATCGAAGTAGTATGCATTTAATCCCCCTGATGGTCAGTGGTAACTGCTAGCCATAGACATTCCACACAGTTCTACTTCACGTCGATTATATGTAGGTGCGATGTCACCTCTAGGATTAAGATTTCAACCTTTCTTCAACCCTCATGAAATTACACAAATCAAATTATTACCATCTAGCATCCAACCTAAAAGCCATCTAATCACACGGCACATGAAATTAAGTCTACCTTTAATACTCTACATCAAATAAATAATCCCTTATACGGCGCGTTAATCAAATCATCAGGTCGTATTCATACTGTCATTTCATTAAATGAAGCCTAGAAATATTATATTAAAGATATTCATTATTAATAATGATATACGTTCTACGTCATAACATTAATACGAGTAATAATGAGATTACTCTGCACGATAATGAAAATGACAAAATATATAAAAGATGAATACCACAAACAGATATTCTGATACACTTTAATCTCATTTTCATTAATATAAAATATTTGTAGAGTAAAAATATTGAATCACTTTCAGATATTTCAATAATATTTTTAATATTTTATATTTCAATCGTCGCCGTGAATCCATTACCGTCTCACCATTCCATTAAGTCTCTTTGCAGACATTGAAGTTAGGCCATAGCCCGCCGCGCTGGCCACGTGCGAGTTGGTAGACTTCACACATCTTTGAGAACGTTTTTAAAGAACTCTTAGGCATGTAGGCCTCCTTAAGATTTTTTTCACCAATATAGCAAGTGATAGTGATAGATGCCTGGGATTCGAACCATAGACCGCCTGAGAGCAGGAGAAGATGTTCAGAAGGTGGTGATGAGACATACTTTTCCGAGATATTTCATCTTAGTCCTTGAGGATACTTCATTAGAGATGACCATGAGCTGTAGTAGCCACTTACCACCAAGCTCATTTGTCACTTCAATATGGTAAAAAAATGCGTCAAGTTTTATATAAAAGCGTGGGATAAAATTATTATTAGGTACAGCTAACTAAATCTTTGTAAGACGAGATGTTTTCCCGGAGTTGACGTTAATTAAACTCGATATGTTTACGGAAATGTTCCGAATCCCGAACTTTTCGCTTCGCATATCGCCCTGACGGTAGATTGCATTATCTAGTTAAAGGCAACCTTGTTATATTATTATAAGTGGGGACACCATGAGCTTTGGGGTTTTGGGACATGTTTTGATTTTCTATAGTGAGAAGATTCCGCCCATCCATTATCTTTTGGATTCAATTTTGGACATTCCATTAACAACTGGACAGTTAAAAATATATGATAAAAGGATAAATATAGAATAATAAATATAGGATAGTGATTAATTTTATCGAGTTTAAGTTAAAGATAAATATTGGTTAAATTATTTGGTTAAACTTATGCATTTTAAAACAGTTGGGTAATCCTACTGAATAGCCCGTTTTATGTTACTACATATACCTAAATATAGCATACGATACTTTTAGTAAGTTACATACATGGATGGTTCTCGTGTATGTGAAAATAATGCTTAATCCGATTAAAGGGCTCTAAATGATGGGAATCCACTTAGGAAATCAAAGCTAGGTTCAATCAAAGGCATATCTTAGAAAATAAGACAGTAAGTACATATTCCGCTCAAAGTACTCGGCATAGTCGCCCTAACCTCCAAGCAACTTGAGTGGCTCCCTTGCAAAGTTTCGGTGGAGCGATAGACGTTTGAAATATCGTCTTCTGGATTAGGTAAATTGATGCAACTACTTTATTGATAGGGAAGTAGTGGAGTCTTAGGTTCCGTCCGGTATCCAAAACAGAAGCTGCGTTTAAGTTCGTTAGGTATAGTTTACAGAAAAGCATCAGCAACTGGAAGCTTAGTAAGGCAATACAGATTTTTAACGAGGTAGAACCCTTTTAGTTTGAATTCGACTGCAATACTATTGCATCTACTTTTGCCTAATAACAGCAGTGTCAAGCGCTACTGTGTTCTTTTTTAAGGGTGTGGTAATGAACACATTCTTTTTCGAGTTGTATTGAAGTACTGACGCATCTGTATCCGACCGTGGCAGGACTCTATCTTATCTGACATTGATTACAGATGTCTGAAAACGGCAGTAGCCACTTACCATGTTGGCTACTTCTATATTATAAAATAGTACATTACAATACGAGGACGAAAAATTTTTTTCTGACAAGTGTGAGTTTGCAGGCCGAGCCGCAGGCGAGGACTGCAATCACACGAGTCAGAAAAACATTTTTCGTCCGCGTGTTGTATAAAATTTTATATTACGGGGTCGGAAATGGGGGTTTTGCGCACGCGAAGCGTGCGTAAAACGTCAATTTACGCACGCCGTGATATAAAATATATTTATTTTCTCATCAACTAATACTAACCTCACTGTAATTTATAAGTATTTTTTTTAAAACAAACTAAATATAAGTACCAGTTAAAATGTATATTTTAATTAGGTCCTTTTCATGATAACATAAATTAAACCAGTGACGCGTATTGATTGACATGTTACGTTCAACCTATGTTTAACCAATTTAACGGGCCAATGAACTCCGATTAATATAACAAATTAATAACATCAAAGTAAAATTGACAAAGGATATTTCGTATTAGATATCGTACTTGAATGGAAAAGGTAAACAATTAAAATTAGGGTAATTGAGAACAATTGAATCAAACATACCAGTTCTCCCGTAACAGCAGTTTTATGTAATAATTTTGTACTTAAATTAGTACTTGGTTACATACGCCCATTAATAATAATAAAGCTTAAATATATTTTCTACGAATCACCCATAATCGGCCGGCTACTGTGCTTAACCAATTTTTGCCTGCCAATGTCCAAGCTTGACAATTATTTTTTTAGTAGGCTATTTTTTAAGAATTCGTTATATTATTAATGACTGGCGTTCGTGATCAACATTCGTCGTAGCAATAGTAAACTAAATACAAGTTAAGTAAATAGTAAGGTTAAGTAATAGTATAAACCATTAGGTGAATTACCTATATGCTCACTTGCCGCTTTCACTTTATAAAAAATGCAGTTACCATTTTTCTTATAATTTTTTATGTTATGCTTGATTTTTCTGAAATTTTACAACATAAAGGAGTTGCTTTAAGACTTTATGAAAAATCGAACAGCAGTAACCAGTTCTACTAAAAAAAAACGTATAATAGAGAAATAAAAGCCACATTACCCACTTTTTTCTACTATCCCCGACGAAGCACTAAAATAAAAACATCAGAATAGTTTCAAAAAGCAATTTAACGCGTCCAAATGAAACCTGGCCGTTGCATTAAATCCAGAATCCATTTAATGCAACTGGAAAATGAGAATCTTTTCAAACTTTCATATTGAGTCTATACTTTTACCAAACTCATTAACCCAAATATTTTAGCTTTTCGACGTCCAAATATATTAAAATCAGAATTCCGTTGCCTGCATTTTATTATTACGGTAAGAGCAATTAGTATTTTGATATTTTGCTTTTAAGTTTCGTTCATAACGACATTTTTTGACGACATACTAGCACATACTGCTCCCAAATATTATTGCAGTGCATTTTAAGTTCACAATTATTTTTATTTTACATTCACCTTCCGAAGTTTATGAATGTCGTTTCTGTTTTTAGTTACATACTATTATTTTGTCGTACAGGCAGTGATAGCTTAGTGGTTAAGAAACTCGGCTACTCAATCGAGGGGTCCTAGGTTCAAATCCCAGGCACCTCTAATTACCGCACTAATTACCTCTAATTACCGCTCTAATTACCGCACCTCTAATTTTTCGAAATTATGTGCGTATTAGAAATTTATTGTCATTGCTAAAACGGTGAAGGAAAACATCGTAGGAAACCTGCATACCTGAGAGATAAAATCTCAAAAGGTATGTGAAGTTTACCAATACGCACTTGGCTAGCGCGGTGGACTATGGCCTAATCCTTCTGTGAGGAGACCCGTGCCCAGCAGTGGGACAATAATGGGTTGATGATGATGATGATTTTGTCGTACAGTTTTGTGAGGTATACAATTTTATATGAGTACGCTGCAAGAAGCAGAGACAGCCTAATTTAGGTCTGTCAAACAATGAATCCGCGATTCAAATCCGAAGTACGTACTTGTATTTTTTGCTTAGTTACGCTTATATTAACAATGAAGGTTAGGGAATAGTTACATTATATTTATTGTATAGAAGTAGCGAAAACCATACAGTCCACCTGATGGCAAGTATTGCCGGTGGTAGAATGTGTCCTAGATCTCTCTTATTCTTCAAATGATTCCGTATCCACACATGTTTAATGTTGTGTAGAAGCCAACCAGGAAACCTGGAGACGCCACTACACTGATTGGTGGAGAAAACAAGCGAGTGGAAACGAAGCGACACAGAATGGATATATCCGGTCAACTTGCTTCTGTGGCTCTGTACTGATTGCCACACAAGAGTTTTTAGGTACGTTAAGATGGCAGGACTAGTGAAGTACAGTAATTTTGATAAAAGCTTTTTGGCTTTTTATATCCTATAAAAGGCCGGTATTAATAATTAATCTATCCATTGATTTGCCTGCCAAGGATCGATCCGTTACAATTCGTCATACTACACATTGTCAAATTTCGATCTTTGGTAGGTCAAAATTAGTAAGTAGTCTACTTAGTAATTATTTTATCAAATTTTCAGCTCGTCTGTTACATAAAAATCTTCTATTATGCATAGTGTTAATTAAATTCACATCTTCGTATGTATACTAATAAAAAACACGCATACACATACTCGTACACCCACTTACACACACACATAAGCACGAATGTACGCATTAACGCATATCTTCAATTGTTTACCTATATATAATATTTGTTATTATTGTGAAATATTATATGTATCGCTGTTGAATTACCTAATAAATAAATACCATTACACTATATTTCCTAGTGGTGTTGCCATCACAACGCACCAACGGAAGCAGAGGTCGCTAACGAGCTGTACAGTGTCGCTTTGAACACACCCTTTGACCTGAGTATGTCGCGATAAACTCTTAAAAGATTTACCTGTTTATTTTGCAATACAAATGCCCGCTTTAAATCTTTTATGCGCTTTAAAGACGTAATGTCGTAAACGTGAAAATGTTGCGAAATTTTTATAACGCATTTAATTTTTTGGGTTTAAAAGTATAATGTGAAGGGATGTGGGTAAAGCGATAATTTTATTTTTAATACAATTTTTGTTTTCTTTGTAAGGTTTTAAGGAATGTGAAACGCGTTTTTGAAGGTGGTAGAATCCTCTGTGGTTCGACTCTATTGCTACACCTATTGCTGCCTAATAACAACAGTGTAGCGATGCAGTGTTATGATTTGAAGTAGTCCTCGTGTGTAGCGGTGCATTTACGGCCAACCTCAGGTAGGAATCTAATCCTATCTGAGGTTGATTACAGATGTCCATGGGCGGCAGTAACCACTTACCATCAGGTGGACTGCATGCTCGTCTGCTACTCCTATAATATAAAAAAAAAAAAAAAAAAAAAGCCACTTACCATCAGGGGACAACATGCTCATCCGCTACTCCGGAATAAAAAAAATATCCAAATATGTTTCCATTTTCATTAACCTGTGCCCAGAGGTAGGAAAATAGGAATAGTAAAAATATTTCAAAATAAAGTTAATATACAGGTTGAGATTTTTACAGATAAAACGCAAGACAATAATAAAATGAAAGAAAAAGAAAAAAAAATAGGTGAAGTGTGCTTAATCATGTTTTCTCACGGAGCGTTTTACGGCCGACTCTAACAATATTCGCTACTGGAATAAAAATAAAAGAAGTAAAGGGCCATAACTCCTTATCACAGAATAGAAGTCCTGAGGGTAGACTAATAAAAGAGGCTGTAAAATCTTAAACTGCTACAACATCGCTGGGGCAGGGTTATTGCGGTAGGGTGTGTTCATGTTACGCTATTTTATTATATCAATCTACATTTAATAATAGATTTTACTGCAAGGTTTCTATAGAATACTAAAATACACCCTTTATACAATACATATACACCCACCTGATACAAACACCCTATATATTCTTTTGTACGTATCTTTCATACCATACCCATCAATGTTAGAATATACAGTGTGATTTTTTTAATTAAATTAGAATGGGAAAATCTTAAGCTTTCTATCTAATGCAGCTACAGCCTCTGCATGCGTTACAGATAAACAAAAAAAAACCATTATATATTTTTTTTCTAAAAATAACATTATTTTGCATTTCATCAAGAATAAAACGCCTATTTCTGCCTAATAATTACAGTGTAAAGCTCTGCTATTTTCCGGTTTCAAGTGTGTGATACGAACTTGTCCGAAGCGTTTCAACTTAGTCCGAAGAGGTAGCAAGAGCAAGAGGAGCTGAGTGCTCATTCTACGCATAGATAAGTAAAGATTACCCCTAACAAGAAAATGTAACCAGTTTTGATAATTATAATTGTCACTGACATCTATTTTCGTGTTTGCAATATTAAAAAAATGGAGTTTTTAGAGAGGAAAAAGTGCGGAGGAACTATATATCTCCGCACTTTTTCCTCGATTACGTGTTTTTGTACTATTTAACTGCGCATATCGGCATTGTTCTGCGTAAATTACACCATGACAGCCATTAAATGGCTGACAGAACTGTCAGCTGCTTAAGCCATTTAATGGCTTCTTTCAAATACAAGGCAGTGAGATGTCTATACTTATCTATGGTTCTACGTATGAAAGTTCTCGTTTTCTACTTCTATGTTATAAAAATCTGGTCGGTTTTTTTTATTAATAGTGAGAACAACGAAGTAATCACTGACAAATCCAATTGTGCACTTTATATTATGTATATAGCAATAATTGTCACTTCACTTATAGGTGCAAACGGCATGCAATAGAAAGACAAGTAAAACGTAATAGAAAATTACATAAAAAATATAAATTAATTAAAAACATTAAGTAATATCTACAATTGAATAAATCAATCGGTTAATATATAAATTGTGGGTCATCGGTATTTGGCTTTCATCTCTATAGCTTCATGTTTTAACGGAACGGAAAACAATAGGCACGTACAAACACGATCCGTCGATAACTACGAGGCGTCGGAACCACCGACAGGTCAGCGCTAGTGGCTGTGGACGGATAGCAAATAAATAAACGAATATTAAAAAAAATGTTTAAAAAAATTAAATCTTTGATAACGTAATTTTGGTGTACGTTTTAAGCCCTTCTCCGAAAAGTCTTTTGTATCTCTAACACAAAAGTAGATAGCATTTGTTTTTTTATATTATAGAAGCAGCAGATGTTTTTTTTTTAAATAAAAGAGTGGCAGCAGAGCATGCGGTCCACCTGATGATAAGTGCCTACTGCCGCACATGGGCATCTTTAATAACCCCTGATAAGGTTAATTCCTACCTGAGATTGGCAACACATGCGCTGCTTTCCTGAGGACTAAGCTTTAATTCCTCGGAGGAGTACATTTCCCTTACCACATCCTGTAAACACAGCAGCAATTAAGGCTACTGTTATTACAAATATGTATAGCGGTGGTGCCATCGGAGTCGAACCACAGAAGCCTCCACTACTTTTCATTTCTACTTTTTATGCTTCTAGACCTTCATGACTTGTATTAAAACTTTTAACTATCTCAAAAAATTTAAACAATTTTTACTTACTTACTTTTTTACTTCTTACTTCTTACTTCTTACTTTTTTACTTCGACCGTACATCTCGAACACCAACGTTGTTAGAAATCAATACCATTGAATGTCAAAGCGTTTCAGAACTTCCAAGCGATTGTGGACTCTATTGTAGTGGCAATCATACTCCCAAATGTGCGGTGCGGTTTTTGATATAACGGACTGATAAGAGTGGGATTTCTATTCAAAATCAGATACTAGTGTTTTAACTACTAGTTATTAATGACTAGTTACTTGTTTAATTGACTGAGATAGCAAATGTATGCCGTCGGAAGTACTGTAAGTATAATACTTTGATATAACTTGCAGTTAATGCACATAGTAAAGATTGCGTGTGAGTTTTTCAAATATCAAAATAGCAAACGTAAGTTAATGGATACTGCCTGCCTCAGAATTATCCTCAAATAAGATACAATAAATCATAGCCTAAGGTTGGCCACAGATGCATCGCTACTCGAGAAAATTCTGCCTAATAACAGGTCCGTTAAGTGCTGCTTTGTTCCGGTTTGAAGGGTGTGGTAAGGAAGACAAACTTATGCGAGGCGTTACAACTTACTCAGTCCCCTGTGAGATGTACATAGGCATGTATTCTTAATTGTTCTAAAGTGGATATAGCAGGAATATCAAAATTTGGTTTTACTCTTGTATATGCAAGATCATAAGCAAAATTACTTCGAAGTGACCGTATCCATTTACGACGCACCAACTCGACATTAAAAAAAACTTACTCCTCAACAGTCCCATCTGAGATAGACCAGAGATGCATTGCTAATCCTTAACCGACTTTACATAGAACTTTTATCTTTATCTAGTGTTAATTACGGGTGTTCATTGGCGCTACTAGCCTATTTCCATCGTTGTTACTAACATAATATTTAAATTTTTCATTTCATTTCATTGGTTTCATTTCATTGTTTGACATTCTTTTAAATTAAATTCTAAGTATATAAACAAATCTAAAATTACAGAAAAAAATTATCTTATGTATCGCCGCAATGTTTCCGTTCGTTACTGACGTAAAATATGAATTATTTATTTATAATATTCACAAGAATCAATAAACCTGAACTTTGAACGCTTGGAACTTAAATTGGAACTTGGAAATTAAATACTTAAATAATATTGGAGTTTTGCCTGATTTTGGAGAGTAAAGTTTTACTAGCCTATGTGGGTATGTCTTATTTTTTAGCACACCCTAAACTACTAACGGCTTGACGGATTTTAACATATTACATTCGTTTAAATTGAGGGAGGGGCATAGGATCCATTTCTATGATTAGTTACTCATAAGGGTTTAATAATACAATTAATTCTAGAGATATAAAGAACACGATCCCACGAGGTAACCAAAGCTTCAGACGTTGAACATTTTATTTAGACGTTACAAATAGCACTATTACATGAGGTTCAGACATTAGACCTAACGCTAGATAAAACCCTTCCGAAACGTGCGGCCGAAACAAAACTCACCAGAGCATACAATTTTCATCTCTCATCAGTTCGGGAGCCGCGGAAAATTTCATGAGGATAATAAAATAATCCCTTTCTCTGGCTCAGTCCAAAGCCTTTATTTCATTTGCGAAGCGATATACCCGAAAATAATATCAAAGGCGACCCCACGCCTATTATTTGCAAGCGTTTACGGAGCATATTTTGACTAACTCAGCGTATTGTGCTACGGATTCGGCTTTGAGGATTTTTATTGTGTAAAACGGTTTTATGATGAGTTGTCACATCTCATTTTTATCTTGCCTTTGTGAAATTGAGACGAGAAATGAGTGATATACTCGTAGGTGTGGCGTAATCTCTCTCTTAGATTTGTGATTTGTTAAATATTTTATTTCAAATAACACAATATTAATTTTAATTATGCTGAGGTTTTCAGAGAATATTTCGACCATTTACCAATGCATCAGTGATATAAATTGCTTAAGTACTATTCAACGTCTACAATAAAAAAGGGTTGCTTTTTATTAAAAGAATAACATAAATAACTTCAATGAAATATTTTAAGATTTGGAAAATAAATAAAGCTCATAAATATTGCACGCCAAAGAACCATATTTTTGTCACCACGACCAAAACAACATCCTTGAAAAAATACAAAAATATAACCAAGCTTAACCCACCGACCGAATCGACATTTAAGATAAATCCAAAAAACGACGTCACTGTGAAAGATAATCTCCGAAAAGCAAAGCTTTGTCAACTGCCAAAGAAATTACACGCGTTACATCTGACTTATAGCCGTCAGGTGTGCGTCCCTTTTATAAAAATCAACACCCTCGACTTACCAAGTTACCTTGTCTTGAAAAAGTAGATTTAAGGGCGCCATCATGTTCACGGCTAAATCTTCCCCCTGGAGGCTTACGATCTGGATTATGACAAAGAAAAACCTTTGCACGTGATATTTCTGGATGAATGAAATAAAAATGTATTTGTTTTAAAACGACATTGCACTTTGGGTATATGTAATATTTTATAAGGGGATCAAATTGAAACATTTCTTACTAGACTTTATCAGATTCAAATTGTAATCTGATTTATTTTGTTAGTATAAAGTAAACTGCTAGAACTATATATAACAATTTCATATGTACTAAACATTATTAGTCATAAGTAAATCAATAGAACAGGACATATTGTAGTACAGAGTACGTATTGTAGAACAGTAAAGAATTGATTACGAAAATTGTATGTTATAAAAAAATTATTGCGACATGAAAACTCTTATTGTAAATGAAATCGTATTGCTACATTTTGAATATCAACTGGTAACACGAAAATACTGAGTTTAAGTAAATATGGCGATTTCGCACGCCCTGAACTCTCCAGATTACAGAGCAAGTTGCTTGAATCGCTCTGATAGGGCCGTAACATTGTTTTGCACGAATGAAGAATTCCCTCCTTTGTTTTGCTTGTAGGTGAAATTCCATTTTGTCTTTGCCGGTACGTTAAATGATACGGAATCCGAGATAACTGCAGAAGATAAGAACACAATCTCAAAAGTAATTAAAAATGGCCCAAATTGTTTACCCTGTGAAACACCGGCAAAAGATGCGGATGTTCCACTTTGTTTTTCTTAATTATAAAGTGCAAATGTTTATTATGCTTATAAAGCAAGAATTTTAATGTTTTGCAAACAAAACTTGCATATGATGTTACTCGTTTTCTGATTTAATTAAAAGTCACGCTATCAAACGCAACTGCATATCCATATTTTTGTAATTATTGCCAAGAAAGATTTAGGTTCTATTTTAGATTTGCCACCCCTACTTTAGCTGAATGTATTTACAATTTTCCTTATGAAATACTCTGAACCGTTGCGCGAGAATTTATCGAAGGACTTTGCCAAGTAATTCAGAGTTTTAGCGTCTAGCCCGAACGGAGCATTGAGTTGAATACCAAATACTTTTTTGGTACATTTTAACTCGTTATCGCAATAAAGCCAGATTTCTTGCGAATAATTTCTGAAATCTTGTAATTTTTGTTACTTTAGGCTTGTAAATGTTATGTCTACCCCTGATTGTCATTAATAAATGTATTTACTTTACGAATCATGAATAAATAATTATTTTACATCATTTTTGGGAGAAATGGGAGAAAAGTATTCATTTTTTATATATTATGATTTTTCGAACAATATTGAAATACTTTTATGCATTTTTATATAACTGGTAATCTATATATACTTACAAAGTTCTTGTATCGTTAAATAGTTATTAGAAGTGATAACAGAAATCTTAAGCGACCTAGTTTACTGCCACTTTATTCCTTAAACTCAGTCAAATATTTTATGATCCCAATTCAGTGAGAGGTCGCTATAAAACAAATCAGATACAGAATAATCTGCATTATACTGCTAAAGAAACTAGTGACCTAAAAATGCTTTACATTGTGGCTACCAAAATTATTTGAAATGAAATATTGAAATATTGAGCTCTGGGCAAAAGTTAACCACGCTAGCGAAATGCGGAATAATGAATTTTATAATTCATTCAGAAAATGTTTAAACAGCCCAACAATGTCTGCAATGGCATTAAGCAGATATGAAGATGTGATTTAAGGTGCTAGCATTTGAACCTTATTCTCCCAATTTATGTAGGACATACAAAATTAAGTATTACTTTTTAGGCATAATCTTATTTAGATTTTACACATAAACCATGAGTTGTATGTATTATGCCAAAATTCACTCTACTGGGCTTCTCATACATAGTTGGTACTTGTTTAAAATCAAAAACGTTTTTGTATTTGTTCTTGAAACAAATCGTCGGAGCGTAACCATAAAGTAATTCTTGATTTTTGATTTACAATATATTACGATCTACCTCAAACCGTTCTAACCCCGACCACATCACCCTTATCAATTACGATTGACCAATTCACATCGTAAAGCCCAAAATATATATTTCAACCCTACATAGAATTTTACTGCTACAATCCCTTGTATAATGCCTCGGAAATTTCTCCAACATAATATTATATAGAGGTTCACGGTAAGAAAGTTCACGGTACGTTTGCAACAAATTTCAGAGGCAAAGAACTGACTGTGAGTATGTATCTATTATTAGATATTGGATATGAATATAAAAATTCTTATCAGAATTGTAAATTTAATATCAGCAGGATATTAAAATTAAAGTTTTAGTTTTTTGGTTGGTTGGAAGCTTTGGAAAACAATGATACTTTAAGTCAATTTGAAGATTTTAAGACCGAAGATAATATTCAAAACGCCCCTCTAAAACTATGTATTAAGGACAAAGTTCTATTAAACAATTTTACTTTGTTAAATTATTTTAAAAGAAGTTTTTCTACTAAAATGCTTATTTATTTCGTTTGAAATAAATAATTCTTTATTAGAAAGTATACTAAGCCCCCACTGGGGTAATTATATTTTGTAGCCACGATAAATATAAAAGTAGGTCTTTGAAGCGAATAGTTTCATTGAAGTAATTGAAAGTAAAAGTAATTAGTAAATTGCTAAACGTAATTTGTTAATGTGATCATTTAAGTAAATTTTGTTTATCTATATTATAATTTTATTACCCGACTGCCAAGGAAGGGTTATGTGTTTCGCGCGTATCTTGTATGTTTGTCTTTCTTTATTTGATCCGATCTAACAAACGGCTGGATGAATTTCAACAGTTAAAGTGTCATTATATTTGTCTCAATGACCCGCGTGTCCTTAGATAGGTGTTAGTAAAAAAAAATCAAAATGGCGGATTTTTGGCGCGAAATAGTAACACATTTAAAAAAAAAAGTTAAGCGAACCTATCGAGTAGGGTATCAAATGGAAGGAAATTAAACGGAGATTATAAAAACATATTTGTATATATATAAAACAGTAAGGTGACTGACTGACTGACTAACTAAATGACTTTTTCTTTTTTCAGAAATCAACGTACAGCCTAAACCAAGGACCTTACAGTTCTGAAATTTTGCACACAGGTTCTCTATATAGCTTGAATAAGTACTAAGAAAAGCCTTTTGGAAATTCTACCCTTAAGAGGGTAAAATAGGGGAAAACAGTTTTTTTGAAATCCTTTAATTTTGAAGCAACTACTATAAAATTTTATATTTGGCTTTCTGGATAGGAACAAGGACGCACTTATTTATCCCCCTCCGAAAAATCAACCCCGTAGAAGGTAAAATAAGGGTTAAAAGTTCATTTGAACAATCGTCAATTTGGAGGAAACACTATGACATTTTGTATCAGGCTTGTTGGATAAAAATAATGAAATGCTACCTCTAACGAGGTAAAATAATGACCGAAACTTTGATTTACCGAAGTTATATATTTTATAGACCGTAAATGGTGAATTTTTTCGCGAAATAGTAACACGTTTTAAAAAAGTTAACCAAATTTATCGAGTAGGGTGTCAAAATAAAGGAAACACATACATTATATAATATATCTTATATATAAAATTCTCGTGTTAGTTACCGTACTCCTCCGAAACGGCTTCACCGATTTTCACCAAATTTTATATACATATTCAGTAGGTCTGAGAATCGGCCACTATCTATTTTTTTTTACACCTAAGTGATAAGGGTTGTTCATCCTTAACATTTTTTTTATTTATATGGCAACACAACGTTTACTGGGTCAGCTAGTACATATATACTCGTATATACACATCGAGATGACTGTACGATAAATGAGTGAGTTGCTGTGCCAGAGATCAACGCAAAGGGAAACCGCTGAACTTAAGCGTGCTGGAATTTTACATATAGGTTCTTTATATAGCGTAAATGAACACTACGAAGATAAAATAGGATAATATTGTTTGAACATCTTTTGTTTTTGAAGGAGACACCTACTATGAAACTTTGTATTTGGCTTTCTGGATGAAAATGATGAAATGCCTATTTCACTGCTTTTGGAAATTCTACTTCAGCCTTTTTGGTGCAGTCGGGTTTTTGATTTTTTTAATTAATTACTTGTCTATAGTTATAATTTTGGCAGTAATAAAGGCCAAATTAGTTAAAGGAGATAAACGGGGATAATGGTCACTGTCACCCTAAACATTTAATTTAGATTGGTTTACTTATGTTCTGCAATATTTTTTTCTTTCCATAATACTATTTAAGTTATCAAGAAAAGACGGGTAAATGCTGAAATTTAAAATCTCACGTTTTGAATTTTGTGCTATAAATGGTAACAAAACTGGAGAACCAATCAGTAAGGGTAAAATAAATCAAACAGTTCATCCCCAAATCCAATGAAAATGTAAAAGCTCGTTATCAAGGGGCGTTATCTCCCCTGAAGGCAGATAACACTTGATACACGTTGAATCACAAATATCAAAATGATTCGACTCAGTAGTTTTCTGGCATAGGTTTTCACCCTACGAGTATTATGACAAAATTTTTATTTATGGCTGGATGGAAATCCACAAAAACAGTATACGGGTATAATTGAACCAGATAAAATAGTTCATGTGAATAAGAAAATTTCATGACGTGTTTTTCCCTAGCACACAGAAGCAAAAATGCATAAAACTATCATGGGTACAGGATAGGCTTCCAATGACATTTGAAGCTATAAATTAATTTCCATAGGCAACGGGGACTATGCTTATCATTAAAGTGAAATGATTATTAAAACTTGCTGAATTACAATTCGGAATACATGCGATTATCCACATAGCCAGCTTTTAATACAATTAATAATTTTGAAAAGCTTCTTATGGCAATAATATTACTTATACTGATAGAGGATATAATGTGGTATGGAAAACCCCGAGCTTCTTGCCATATTAGAATAAGTTATTAGTTTATTATTTTATGGAAATGAGTGTTACGGAGATTTACGTAATAATAATTTACGTGATGATTTACGTGATAATGAGTGTTACGTGAACGAAACACTGCAAAGCGATGATACGAGTAGTTCATTGAAGTTTAAATAATAATATGATGTTTTGATTTTATTTAATTCGATCTGTTACAATATCACATATGAGCAAAAATCAAAGCCACTGCTATTATTACATAGAAATTGGTTCATTCACAATGCTTCCTCGATCAATTTCTCTGGTTTTCTAAGGCTGTTTTCTTCACCTCCTTGTCTTTCATTATTATTTTTGCTAACTTATTTCTATTCATATTGTTTGTTATCATACTAGTTTGTTATCCATAGATGTATTTGTCCCTTTCTCATTTTTGAATATTGTGTCTGCTTTGTAGTGTCCGATTTATTGCAGATTTTAATAATGTTCTTCGATCGTCTGCATTTCTAAGATCCTCTATGACAGATCTTGATGAGTTCTTTGATCTCGTTAGACCTCATTCATTCATATATTAAACAATAATTCCTCCATATCTATTAGAAACTCGTTATAAGACAAGTCCCTAAGCCTCATCCACGTACTATTTTCCGTGTCGATAAGCATCTACAGTGATAAACGGGCTTCCGCCATATATTTCACTTGCTGAATCTTTTTTGGAAGCAGGAAATCCGCAAAGAAACATACTGAATAACTGAGTCGTTCGTTTTTATATTAATCTGATGGTGTTCTATGAGTTGATCTCGGTAAATTGTTTTTATGACGCTTTACTTAATTCATTATTCTTGATTAGGTTTTCGGAGTATATTATCATAAATCATGCTTATTCATATTAGACTATGTTTATTTATGTTTGTAATTATTGGCAGTTCCAGAAAAAAATATAGAATATCTCACATACATTTGATTTATATCGAATTGGTGAAAAATTGTTGAACGACTAAATTACAGCATCAACCAATATAACCTCCATTTACAACCCTTATTATATCTTACTCTCGTGACCGTGTCTCTCCCTATAATAGAGAGGTCAAAAACAGTTCAAAACGCTCCAATAAGGATTAGTGAAGACAGCTGTACTACATTTAAATTATGAAATCCTAACACAGTTCCTTACAAAACACAGAAGGGGAAAACATTATTAAGTCGTTTCCCCGAGCGTCAACACAGGTGTTCGGAGGGTTGAAGTAACTAATAACTGGAACAATTTTTCCTCCCAACTTACAACCTATAATATTCTGGAGCGATGTATTTCTACGCGTCTCCCGTTCATAACTATATCAGCCTGTGATATCGTTCGCATTTGTTTTATTAATTTTAAAAATTAGGTACAACTGATCGAGAGTGGTTCATTTTTGGCATGTACTAATAAAATAATGTGTATTCAACACTATTTTCTTTACTGTCTTAGCTACCTCGCAATAATTTTGACCTATTTGGTTACGTCTTTTTATATTTTCATCCGTTAGTAGTTACAATTCAATCTTAAATTTTTGCTTATCACAGAAATTTGACAATCTAAAACATTGGCAGGCAAAAATTGGTTAAGATTGATTATATTACTGACAGGTTTACATCTCCCATAGCATGTCATTCATGATCATAGTGTAATACGCGTCAAAGGACCCTTCTTCAATACAAATTTATTAATTTGGTTATAAATATGTTTACGCAACAAAATTCTGGATCCAAGAAATAATCAGACGTCTTTCTTAATTCTCAATTGCCTTTCGGGGAGATAGGGGTGAATGAGACTTGTAACACTTTTATTTCACCGTTATGCACTTCCCCTTTGTACCCGAATGTGTTTTTGTTATTTATTCTGTGATTCATTCCGTTGTTTTGTTTATACAAGGAAGAAAATGGTATTAGTGTGAATTAAGAGGCTCGTAAAGGGGCTATTTTGGTGGACACAGTTGCAATTGTATAGCTTTGGAGTAACAATTTATGTATATTGCAATGTAGCGCAACATTTGCCGCAATGTAGACATTATATAGCCCGATGATACTGCAGTTATTAGTTTCTGTAACATGTAGTAGTTATAGCTTGTTTGAAAAGTACCAGTTTTTAAGGTGTTAGAACCCTTTGTGGTGGTGGTTTGTGTTTCGAAGGGCGTGGTAAGGGAGACATACTTTTTCGAGGCGTTCCATCTTAATCCTCAGGGGTAGCGGCGTATCTATGGCCGACCTCAGGTAGGAATATCTTATCATATCTGGGGTTCATTACAGATGTTCATGGGCGTCAGTAACCACTTACCATATTTCTAGCGTCACAATCAAGCGTCAACAATTGTCGCGTCCTGGTGAAAGAGTACGGATGCCGACTGATTGCAACTGACATACTTAAGGGGAGATGTCTATCCGAATTCACAGGTGTGGCAATGCACAGACTTAGCAGATAAATTGTAACATATGGAACTTTTCAAAACGGTTAATAAATTAATGATAATGATGAATGTTAGGTACTTATAAATAATATTGTAAAACCCATTTAACGACTAAGTTATAAAAATGTAGTGCCCAATAATAACGAAACCTATTTTCTTAAAAATAACCCTCCAGTCCCTACCCTAGTCTTGATAAGGGGTCCCTCCACGGTCTATTAAGCTATCCGGCCAGGACATTTTTCATAAAGTCCCAAAATAACCCTGAAAATCTGACCCTAAGCGTCCCATTTGTCTTATTCTCATATTTCCCGAGGGAACATAAGGCGGCCGTTTTGCCAAATAAGATGTGTTCTGGAGATAACTCTAATATCCTTGATCTAAGGTTGATGTACGTATTCAAGGGATGAAGGCTGTCTGATCGTGAGATTAAAATTTCGAATGCGAATACAAAGTCAAGGAGAACTGGACCTCTACGTGATAATATTAGGGATGGCGATACTTTCTGAAAAAAATCACAAACAATCGAGGCCTAAAGCGTCGATGCTTCAAAAAAACAATCTTCGATCTATTCAGGGGCGAAGCTAGCAAAATAAAGTTAGTCAGGACCAGCAATCACCGAAATACGTCTATGACACAATAGTTAATATTCAATAAAATTCGAAAAAATCGAATTATCATTTTCAAGGATGGAATATCGATTCAGTAAATCGATCCATTACTGGAGATCGATTAAAATAATCGAATTATTTGGTCCAAGAAATCGATTCTTCAATTAGTCGATCTCAGATCCCCATCCCTATAATGTGCGTCATAGACCCGTGTGGTGGAGCGGTCACCCTACCTGTCTAACACAGTGCTCTTTGTGTGGGTTAATGATACCCACGATAAGGGAACTCTTGTGTGATGATGAGTGTAGAAGTGTATACTTATAAATGTAGATATTTGTAAAATAATCATATAGAAGAATTTGCGATAACTTTCTCATGATTCTCTGGCAATGGTATCAACGGTGTTTCAAAGTCAAAGCAATATCATTAACATGAGGAATTCTAAGCATGAGAAAACATGAGGAATTCATAGCGCCTAACACTGCTATGTTATAAGACAGAAATAGGTGTGGCGGTGGTGCCGCCAGAGACGAACCACACAGGGTTCTACCACCTTCAAGTTAATCTACGAGTGATATACAATGACCATTGGCGACGGTCGCTGAATGTTGCTAACAGTCGCCATAGCGTAGGCGACGACAACAATCAGTTGGGGTTATTAGCGATAGCTTGTGATAGTCAGCGACTGCCAGCGACTTCCACTTAATGTCGCTATCCTCATCGAATGTAGACGCCGGTCACCGTCCGCTGTCGCTCATATATAAGAGCCCTTATCGTTCCTGGTTGTGATGTGATATGTAATAGCAATGTTTCAACCTCATCACAAACCGTCACATTCATCCACCAATCCAATGCAACGGCGAAATATACTCAAGACACCAGTAGAAAATATAAATAGATTAGATTTCTAATGCATACATATGAGATAAGAACATATATCTACAAAACAAAACAAAATAAAGCAATGTAAAGGCAACAGAAACTCAGTTTTGCTCCCATAGGAAATATACATTTGGAATTGCTGTTTCCATTCGGAATATTGAGAAACATTTTAGTAAAGCAAGGTACACCGAGACGTGGTTTGGGCGAATTATATTATACCAACAGTTCATAGTTAGAACTCCGTAAGTGACAAAATGTCCATACGTATTATTGTTTTTGTTGTAATTTGGAAGTTGCAAGTCAGCATGAAGTCCACTGGATGATACGTAGCTACTGCTTCCCATGGACACTTGTAATAAGATTAGAGTTCTACTTGAGATTAATCACACTGCTATCCCTGACGGCTAACTTGTAACGGTTAAGTATTTTTGACTAAGTATTTCTCTCATAATCTTGTATATAAAATTCTCGTGTCACAATGTTAGTGACCGTACTCCTCCGAAACGGCTTTACCGATTTTAACCAAATTTTATATGCATATTCAGTAGGTCTGAGAATCGGCTACAATCTATTTTTCATAAGTGATAAGGGTTGTTCACCCTTAACATTTTTTAATTATATGGCAACACAACGTTTGCCGGGTCAGCTAATGTTTTATGAAATTCTATTGAACGCCACAAATACACCATTCAGATAGGTTACTATAAGAGAGTATTTCATCTGGCATTAAAACTCACCAAAACACTTCAAAAGAATTTCATATTGTAAATAATAGAAATATTCTAAAGCGAAGTTAGTTACAGTGTTCTGATTTTGAGCTGTTTAAGCAAAACTGAAATGTTCTCTCCGGGGATGCGATATGAAAACTTTGTGGAATAGAGTTTCAATTGAAATTGAACAGCTTAATCGTTTATTTATTCGATTTACCCACTAAACTGTACAAAGCCGCATTGTTTGAATAAAAATATTTTTTGTTTATAGAAAAATAGTATATAGGATTATGAATAAAAATTGATGGAACCGATTTTTACCGAATACATTCAAATATGTAACATATGTACGAGTACTTTTTTATATTATTTGTACCACCAACCTCTTACAATCCTAGCGCTGGGCACTGGTTTCCTCTGAGAGTGAGAGAGGTATAGGCTCGAGAACTCCGGGATCTCCAACGGAACACAACCGGAGTCCTCCTAACGCGATGCCCTTGTATCGGGGCTCTTCCCTGGGGGGAGCAATTTACGCTCCTCTCTCCCCTGGTAATACTGCTACTGCCACCCATGGACATCTGTAATCAACCCTAGATAGGATTAGATATTCCTGAGGACGGCCACAGATGCGCCGCTACCCCTGAGGACTAAGCTTGAACGCATTGGAAAAGTATGTCTCACTTACCACATCCTTCAAACCAGAACACACCAGCGCTTAACACTGCTGTTATGAGGCAGAAATAGGTGTGGCGGTGGCGCCGCCAGAGTCGAACTACAAAGGGTTCGACCATCAAATGCATGATTCTAAGAAAATTGGTCGACATATTAAACACTGCATACATTAAGCTTTATTATTTCGCTTATTAGCTTATAATGTGAGATAATTAAATGCAAAGTGAAATAAGCCCGCCACTAAACCACAGGGTAATAAACTTAAAATTATAACCGACATACCACTAAACTAAGGGCTTTGTTATTGGGTGTAACATATGGGTACAGAGTAAATACAAACAGATGGTAACCTTTATTATAGGGATCATTAATTTTGTTATGTGTTATTATTTGTAACCAGTACCCTTACAATGAGTTTTTACGTTTTGCCAAATATGACTGACTGTTTTGGTATTTGTTATGTATTTGCCCATACAATTTCCAACCAGCGCCCCTAGCGGATTGTATCAGAACTAAAGTAACAGTAACGTAACATTAAATGTCTAAATTGACAAAATGGCGCTTCATGTTTTGTCTCTCTTTTTTGTGAATATGTGAGGTATACAAAAAGACTTGAGCACTTACTTATTTTTACGTTTACCCAGTCTACTAAGCAAACGGAACAGAATAATGCATTGAGTAAACGTAACGTAAAATTGTGGGATTTTTTGAAAACTCATGGTACGGGTAGACCAAATACTAAGTTTAACAGAGCTTGCTTCATAGTTAGTGGAGTTCAATAACTTTAGGGGTAGTATATCAAAAATACTCTTTTAGTGAATCCTTACGTTTTTCTACTTTCAGTAATTTAACCATTGCTATGATGAATCAGACAGTTAGTCAGGAAAAGCCTTTCTTATTAGTATCAATAGATATTAGCCATTATCAATACTCAATCTTTCCAAATTCCGTTTACAAAAGATGGAAACTATATAATTACTAGTAAATTATATAGTTTCTTAAAGTAATAGTCGAATGTCGATCTCTAGGCGTAGGCGTAGGTGTAGGTCTCTCGTAGGCGAAACATTTGATAGATTATTCATAACAATAATCCAGATCCAGAATATTATTATACATTTTCATGTCGTCTCTGTTACTAACTAACCTACCTAGCTATCATGTACAATGGGAATGACAGATGACGAGATGAGAGCGCCGTGCGGGTGTCACTCTCATAAATTTAACTCCGCTCCATACACTCCTTTTTGTTTAGCTATTTTAGAACTTACAGTTTTTAATTAATAGTTCGTGATTTAAACATGTGACATTTTGTGGGAAAAAAAACGGTCTGTTATCGTGTTACGTTTATCGTTATAGCTCCTATAGTAATCATTATGTGTAGCATATCACTACCTATCCATAAAGTACAGTATTTTCTGTGTGACATTTTAACGTAAACAACACAAAATTACATGGGTGTCGATCTGTCATCGAGAAAATAAAGAAATGGAAATAATTAACAGTTGGTGACGCAATAGAAATTGGCACCGTGCAGGTAATATATGACATACGTAGCATCTTTGACTGATATTATCGAGGAATTTATACATTTTAATACGTAATTGTGACTCAACATGTTCGAGGTTCAAGTCCTACGCACCTCAGATTTTCCAAGTTAAGTGCGTATTAGAAATTAATTATCACTTCATTTGATGAAGAAAACGTCGTGAAGAAATTCTATAAGTGTCTATGCCTGAAAGTTATGAAAAAATCGAGTTCTGAAAGATGTGTCACGTTTACCTATTTGCACTTGGCCAGTGGACTAAGCCCTTTTCACTCCGAATGGTGACCTGTGTCCAGCAATGGGAAAAAAATCATGATTTTGTCATACACATTATCTATTTTTATCTATATACTAGCTGACCCGGCAAACGTTGTTTTGCCATATAAATAAAAAAATGTTAAGGGTGAACAACCCTTACCACTTAGGGGTATGAAAAATAGATAGTAGTCGATTCTCAGACCTACTGAATATGCATATAAAATTTGGTGAAAATCGGTAAAGCCGTTTCGGAGGAGTACGGTAACTAACATTGTGACACGAGAATTTTATATACGAGTAGGTATAAGACTACGCCAAATGGATTTTAACAAAATTAAATTAGTTTATTCATTTCAATTAACAATACACTATTATTTATTGTCCTTTACTTTACTTCTGTACATATAAGACAACTATAGTAATTTGCCAACTTCGCATTTAAAAGTAAAAGATTGGCTAACTTAAATGTTCTTGAGGTCTCCAAGCTTTACAGAAATGTTTTGCTGGTATTACTCGTAATATTGAAGGTAAACAAAGATATTATACCGATACAAATACTTTGAACTTTAAGCTCTCTGATTTGGTTCTTAATTAGCAAATTCGGATCACCGCTTGCGGCCTAATTAACGGAGATTAACTGTTTACTTTGAGCCCCGTCTTAGTGGATTGGAAGATAATGCTATTAAGAAACTACAAGGGACATCTAATAGGGTTACTTAGATGATCCGGCTTTAATACTGCTTAAACAACGTTTTTGTTAACGAACTTTTTGTTTATCAGTCAGTAGAACGTAGCTTTGGACGAAGATCGTGGTTGAAGCGATGCCGATGTTTGACTTACCTTAGAAGTTTAAGGTTGGTTAGGTTTGAAAGATGCGGTATTATTTCCCCGTTAATCCGGCGTATAATTTATCTAAAATAGTCTAGTAGTTTCACAATAACATTATCTTTGTGTGTTATAAACTTAAAGATAAGTATAAAATGTAAACAAATGACAAGAAAAGTCTGCCTAACATCACTTGGGTTGCCAAATTAAACTAGAAGGTTGAGCAATCAAATCGAACGGATGTTGCTTAAAGTTTCTATATATACCTAGTATACGATTTACTTGATTTTAATTCGTTATAAATCAGCCTATACACAGATAGTAGTAAATAAACTATACACATATAAACAAAAATAGTTTATTTATTTCAATACACTAAGACGATGAACAACTACACAAAAAAAAAATAGCGAGGGTAACAACGACATTTTATAAAATCAACGACACAAAGTAAAAACACCAACTAAAATGACATCAAATCAGTTGACAACCGTTACTTTTCGCTTCCCTTTAGTTTTAAGGTTTCGCTTTAGAGAAAATTCAACATTATTGTCCAGACAAACGATTGTAAGTGCTTTTAAAATATTAGCTTTCATCTCTTCGTTGCAGCGAGGAATTGCATTACGTAACGTGTTACGTCACGCTGTTAAAACATAAATTGGAAACAAAATTGTGTGGACAGTCGAGGTCGTTATATGTGTTTAAGTAGTTGATATAAAAAGAAAATCCTAACTTTTTATAATAAAGGAGTGGCAGAGAGAGCGAGCGATAAGCACACAGTTCACCTGATGTTATCTTCAGCCGCCCAAGGACATGTAATCGCTAACCAATCCCATACATGATTAGACTCCTATCTGAGGCTGACCACAGATGCGCTGCTACCAATGAGGACTAAGCTGGCCTCCGAAAAATATATCTCCTTTACCACACCATTGCAACAAGAATACAGCAGCGCTTATGTAGAAATAGGCATTGGAACGATCCTGAACTAGTCACTGCCGAAAACGTTTTAAAATTTAATATTAAAAAAATGTAACAATTATCTTTGTCTTAACTAACATTAAGACTTCTAAGATGCTTAATAAGTTAACTTATAAACAAAGGTATAAAAACATACCAATCCAATTGATCCCAACTTCAATCTTCATTCACTTAACTAATACACTAAACTAACCTCGAGGTATGTGGCTTGAACAATTCGATTTTACGCCTCAATAACTAGTGCAATGCTTCTGCATAGTTTGCGCCGGCTTAAATTAATCGGACGTAATACGCAATCCTGCTTACGGGTAATTAGCCGTGTGGCGTTGGCTTTTTGCCACCTATAAGCCATTTGTGGTTTCACTGCACATGGCTTATACAAGATTTTACGGTTATTGTTTCTTTTTAATAAATTCGAAATTCGTGACTTTAGGCTGGCTTATTGTAAGCCTTTTTATTTATGAATTTAACTTAGTACTATAAATCAGTGGTCACTAACGCCAATGAAAATAATTATTCAACATTAAATAGAACTGAATTCTAACCCAAGTTTAGCCATAGATGCGTTACAACGCGTCATGTAAGTATTATTTACTTTATTATTCTTAAACCAGAACGTAGCATCGCTTAGGTAGGTTCTCCTGTTATATGACAAAAATAAGTATGGCGGTGATGCTTCCGTAGCACTGAACTATCTTTAACTTTTACTTTTTTAAATTCGTCAGTTTTTTATATTGCAACTTCACGTGTTAAGCAAAGAGAAAAATACCTAGATATATTTTATACTAGCTGACTCGGCAAACTTTGTACCGGCTCGAAATCTATTTATCAAATATATTATTATTTCATATAAAATATAGCCTATGTTACTCGTGGATATTGTAGCTTTCGAATGGTGAAAAAATTTTTAAAATCGGTCCAGTAGTTTTTGAGCGTATTCATTACAATCAATCAGACAAACACAGTTTTCCTCTTTATAATATTAGTATAGAAGTGTAGAAAAACAAAAGTTCAGACAGTTCAAAAATATAGCTTAAATGATTATGTCACCCACAATGTAAACTAATCTAACGACATTTTACATGTTGAATCCTTAAATCCTTTTGGGCTGCAAGACGAGGCAAAAAAATGAGGACAATTATCCTCTGCAGTCGGATAAAAATATCAAAGCACCCCGTATCGTTCGTTACAAATAGTAGGGGAGCCCATGATGCTAAATGTGTAAAAACTCGACCGTCATTGTAACCTATACGATTGTGTAGATTAGACGATAATGAAGAAAAGGTTATATGATATTTTTCTATTTAGCTGGGTGTTTTCTTATTCTGACGATTTGAAAAAAAATAGTATGAACATGTATGAAGAATAATGTATTTCCTAAAAGTTAGCCTCTTCCTTTATCATAAGTCATAATTATTTATTTGCATAAATGTGGTTAGTAGGTTGTACAGAGTTAGAGAGTTTCTCACATTTGCCATATTTGGCGTGCAAAATACATTTTTATATTATATTCATTTTACATTTTTATATTATATTTTTATAGTGTTAGTAGATACAGCATTGTTTAATTTATGTCAATTATGTCATTATATTAATTTATTAATTAAAATTATGTCATTACATTAATAGAATAAAATTATGATTAGGGCATAAATTCTTTTAGAGTATAGAAACATTTTTCAAGGAGCCACTCGTGCAATTGTTTTTTAAATTTATTTATAGTTAAACTTTTAAATTTATTTGGTATTTTGTTGTATATAGTAACACACATATGATATGCGTTTAGATATGTGACACTATCAGATAGCATAATAATACAGGGTGTTTTTTTTTTATTCTGACATAGAAAGTTCATTTATGGTTTAGGATACTCTACAGGGTGTAAGGTATCTCCCGTATATTAGTCTGACGGGCTCGAGATACTCCCGAAATCCCCTCTTGGGCTCCCCAACTAAAATATTATTTCGAAACATTTGTTTTTCCGATTCTTTCCGTTATTACTGAGGAAAATACAATAAGGAAAACCAAACGCTTATATTAATTTGTATTTTTACGATTGTCATCTTCGCGTCATCTTAGTATCTTTATTTTCTCGTAAAGTACACAACGTCCTCGAATTTAATAATGGAAATGTTTTATTGCGTGACAGCGATATTATTTGATTTGTACAAATGAATAAAATTATTTGGTGGTGAAATCAGAATGTCTGGTTTTTCATAATTATATAATTATGTTTAATAGCTGTGTAGATAACACAAAATATATTTTTATGTCATTTTAAGTCTATATATGGATGTATATTGAAAATCTATGGACATATTCTATAGATGATTGAGTGTATAAATATATATAAAGGCATGTATCTTTATATTATGTTGGAGGAAAAGTTGTTCGACACTTAATAATTACAGGCGTTACATTGTGGTAATCTATCCTATGAAGTTAGAATATAACTATGTGTGATGGTATATATTTTAAACCACGCAATCTTCGCCACCCTCCCTCATATACTCGTAGGATACGTGCACACGCAAAAATAAAAATATACATCACCAATCACCATACATACCATAACCAACACGTGTATATCTCCAAAAAAAAATCCTCAGAGTAAGTTGACTACGACGGTTAGTCGTTAAGTGATACTTTTGTCATAAGACCAACACGGTTTATTTATTATAAAAGGCCTACAATAACAAAAGTATACATCATATTTTTAGCATGATTGAGTTGTTGGTTTTGCGATGTATATCTTAACATACCAACATAGATTTCCTTTTAAAACGTATACTATTATCATAATAGGAGGTTAAACACCCAGTTTCATACACTACGGAGAGGCTGCACTCGATTTCAAAGGTTTTCATTCTGATAACTGAATTGCGCTATAAAATTGGACCATTCGGACAAAACCCGCGATAACAAATTTTATTGGTTTTCTTAGCCCGTAGTAATCCTGAGGATTTATACCCAGAAAACTATATTTCTTTAGAATCGTCATTTTATTTCTTCCGACGAAGTTTTCTACTCGTATTATTTCATCAGGTATCGTAGTGGTATCCGATGTCGGATGGCAGTGAAGTAAGGCTGTGAAAAATCAGGTGTGAGTTTCGACTGTCCATCAAATAGGATAGGATTCAAATACCACTCATCTACTGTGTGTAGTTACACAGTAGTAGATAAGTATTCTTTGAAAGAATAATAAGATTTTTGGTCATATTTCATCGAACAAGTGACATAGCACTAGTCTGAGGATGTTATAGAAAAAAAATACAATGAGAACTGAAAATCATCATCGTTTTTTTCCACCACACCATAAATTTATTTGTTAGATCTGATCGTCAATGTAACAAGCAAACATTAACATTAAACATCGGATGAATGACTTACCGAAAAAGAATCGGATTGAAGTGTACAATCTCTCTTAGATCTATAAAATGGTAACTAGGTTTCGATAAGACAGTTAACTTTATTGCTACGTGGGTTTTTATTGGATTCGACATTCTAAAATAATGTAACGAGAAGGCCCTTGCTGATATCGAATGACGAATCTTGGGATTTCTTGGAAAGGTTCTCGAGAAATCAAACAGAAATGGACCTTCAAGAAATAAAGGTCCTTGATTGTTTCCCCAATCAGCTTTCAAAAATGAAATACCTGAATTTATTTCATGTTTAGAATTGATAGCTAGAATTCCTAATGAATTTAAAATTTGGTTGTCATAAGTAGGCGTTTTAATTTTGTCTTCAGGAAACAAATAATAGTCTACTAACTATCTTGGAAGTCTTGTTCTTGTACTACTTATAGATAGGAATTGATTACAAAAATTAAAGGTTATAACTACTGAAAGGCGTTCCAATTTAGTCATCAAGAGCAGTACACTCTGTAATCGACCTCAGATAGGACATCTATTACACTTGGGATTAACTATACCCATTCTACTATGATTAACAAACTATAGTAGCTACATAATCTTTTGCTCAAAAGTACTCTTGGTCTTATTCGGATAGACAACGTGATATAAACATGTTACATTTTATGTAGAAAAATCGTATTTTGAATAAAATAGAACGGATGCAGAAATTACGTAAGAAACTCTCATATTATTATGTTTTAACTTGATATGCTGTTTACTGTATCATGCCAAGTAACATCCATCAAGGTGAATAGCTTTTATCTTAATCTTCTTCTTAAATTACCTAACTTTTCCAATTACGTCATTGTTTCCTGCTCCAAAGTACCAATACCAAAGAAATTAGCAATTTCAATATTATTATTACCATCAAATCATAAATCAAATAAAACGAGACTTGTTTACGAACAAATTACCTAAGTAAAGATGAAAATTCTTATCTTGAACATTTTATTACTTAGGAGTGCCCTTATCTCAAGTTTGAAGAGCTTAAAAGGGGACCTACAATCGAACCCTTTGACACGCCGGATGATTTATTTAATCTAGAAAAGGTCCATGGCTCGGAGGCACTTTATTGTTTCTGCTCTCGGTAATGTCGGGGCTGGAGTAAAGGAAAATAAAAAGGAAAGCGCCGTGGCTTCCGGTTAACGCCCTAGATGTGACTAGAATACGGGAGGTTTTCTATCACACTCCTTTGACTAAACCACGCTTTTTGGTCCGCACTGATTTCAGTGAGAAATTCATCGCTATTTTTCTAGCTGGGATTACATTTTTAAACGTATTTGTATTTGCTTACCGTGAGTACCGTTTTTCGAAACTGGGTATGAGAAAGGTTTATTTTTATGCCATCTCTACACTTTAATCAGGTTTACTTAAATTTCTGGAAAGTAATTGCTAACAATTGTTTTACGTTTTCTTTCAAAGTTTAGGAATATGTATTAATACAAGTGTTAAATTTTTTACTCAATGCTAACTTATCTTAAAATTAATAATCTAATAAGGTTTCGTCATTATTATTATCATCGTAATTGGCATCATCATAGCCAAACCTTTTTCAACAACCAATTACTAGACCTTAAGGCGCATAGTCGTTTGTTATTTAGATTATATGAATGAAAAGGGGAATTTATGCTATTACAATGATATTATAAATTTAATAACCGTTGAAGTTACAGTAGCAAACTCAGGTTTATGCGAATTACTTACAAATTAGCTCAGGCATCCTGCCAAAAGTCAAGGAACACTGCATTATTATCTTCATACTGCATAGTGTTCTAAATCTAATTATTTAGTCGCTCTTTGTAAGTCACTTTAGTATATTTGGATTTGTATTAATATTCTGCGATGTACTCAGAAGTAGGTAATATTAAATGCTTTGCGTTCCAAATAAACTTTTTGCCTTTGTTAATAAAAATATTTTATTAATCGTATCGATTGTATGTTAATAAATATTTTTCATTACATGTTTAATCTGCGTTCGGTAAATTATTTTCTAGCCCTTTCCCATCCATTTTAGTGAATTCGTGTACATTTTAATTGCTACTTTAATGTTTTATTTCGTTTTAAGAGAGATAAACACGTGTTGATGAAAATAATTGTATTTCGCAACAAATCGTAACACTCTTTCATAAAAGACGTAACAACAACTTTAGATTTTTTTACCTCATACCGAGCCTACAGAGCTCTATATAGTCCTCATATACATTAAATTTTAATACATTATCAATAAGAATTTTATAACGGTATGCACTTTTACCCACGATTCAGAACACTACCCACATATATTGAAAAAAAAAACAAATATTACCAAGCATCTAGCCTAAGCAGTTCTAAGCACACTCGTGCTAGCTGGCCCGCTGCCAAGCGACACTGCACAGTTAGCATCTTGTTAACTGCTATTCTAAGCTTAATTCTTGTGTACAATTCTATTAATGTATATTATGAATGGGTCTTTATGTCTTTCTTTAAAGTTTGTTTGTCTTTTTTTTATTTATTTGCTATAAATTTTGTTGCTTTATGCGATTTTTTGTTTGGTAATCGTTTTCTTCATGAATAATACCGATGCTTAGATATTCACTAACTGAACCTGTGGCATTGCTCGCAAAGTTTTTTTTACAATATGGATGTATGGAACATCAAGCCCTGATACCTGATGCTTGATGAAGTCTGAAATCAAAATCAAATCTCTCTACGGATAAGTATTTTACCACACCCTTCAAACCGGCCTCAAAGAGTGTGGTAAAATATGCTTTTATTAGGCAGAAAAAGAGGTGGCGGTGGTGCCTGCAGAGACGTATCATAAATAATTTTATGACCTTCATATTTCTGTATTCTTATAGAATATAAATACATTTTATTCTAACATAAACTACAATTTTTACTATTACTTCTCTACTAGGTGATAGGTTGTAGCCAAATGTATACTAAAACCTGGCTAGATAATGTATTTTCATAATTAGGAAAAAAACATTTGAATTAGTTCACTGGTTCTTAACTTATAAGCAAACCGGTAGACAAACGCAATGTTTACAACAAATGTATTTGATAGTTTATATATTTCCCTACATATATGTTTATACGTTAACCTTAATTATTATCAGATTAGTCCAGAGCTAAACTGTTCAACTTATATCCTATGTGTAGAGTATGTATCTATTAAATAGATATATGTATATGAACATTGTGTCACGTATGCCAGTAGAGAGGGTAGCTGTCAAAGTCAGTCTGGTGACGTACGAGATACGGATCGGACGTGCAGCCCTGCTCGGAGCTGGTGTAGTGGTGAGCCAGTGCATGTTAAATAGCCCTGGAGGTTCTTACAAACATTACACTATGTAATATCGATTTAAAACCAGCACTTCAACAAGTGAATTGGCAAAACCGGCGGAGTTCGAAAAAGTATAATTTTAGCTTTATTTAATATTTTAAGTTCTATTCATTTACAATAGGATAGATTAGACGCATGTTTCTAACTTGGTTTGGGTGTGTGGTTCAAGATAAAATTAGGAGCGGAAACTTTGAGTTTATGTCTTTTAATGTCCTAATCTTAATAATATCTTTTGGAATATCCTAATGATTCCTTGAGTATTATAATATTAGGTTTAATATCATCTACTATGCATTTAATATTGTTCTAAATATGGTGTTTTATATTCATGTATGAATTAAATATATATAAAATGGAGTTCCTAGTTAATAACTCTTTTATAAAACTTTGTTTTTAATTACCTAATATCTTTCTTCAATTATGGCTTTTAAAAGTTTCAATATCACAACGATTTAAGAATATTTTAAATGATTTGCTTCAAATTCTGATTTCATTTTGGTTAAAATATTTAGATTACCATTTTATCATACTTCTTATTCTCTTTAAGTAAATGACTACTTCCACCCTAATTTCTATTCGATACATTTTGTAAGCTTACTGACGCCATCTCTTTTTAATTGGACCATACACGATTTGGCAAGTAGCCAACCACAGCAGCCTGCGGAAGCCGCGATAGACACATAGAAATAAAGGAATAAAGCATGTAGATTTTATAACATTGTATTAGCCTATGGGCATTGACGCCTCGCAATCTTTTGTAGTTTGTAAAAATATTTTATTGTTTATTAATCTACCGTTTTACTTAATTCTGTAGCTAACATCCATCTTGATATCATCTTTTCCATAGTGAGGACATAATTCAATGATACACTCGTAGCACAAAACTTAAAAAAATCAGAGGTATGTGCTTGGGATTCGAATCCCGGACCACCAGTACCCTTACCATGAGTTTTCAAAACATCCCACAATCTTACGTTAATTGTATGGACAAATACGTAAACAAATACCAAAACAGTCATATTTGTCAAAACGTAAAAACTCATGGTAATGGTACAGATGGAGCTACGAAAAAGCATTCCCGGAGTTAGGTAGTAAATAATATAAATCCCGTGTTAGCGCATTTCCCGCATCCGAAACAATCCGGAACTTAACTACGGCGATAAAAGTGGTAAAATTTTAATGGCGCTATAATGTCATATTATATTCTCTATATCGAGTTGCATACCTTCTTGTATTTGTATTGATTTATTTGTTAGCGAAATGTGGTAACTATTGTTTTATTACTTTTTATTGTGAATTTCGTTTTGCACGACTCATGATGCGAAGCATCAGAGAGTGCTTTACGATCGAAAAATTTTTTTCGCTTCATTTTGGCGGCTATTTTTATTATTATAGCCTTGATAGTTCACGGAATCAAGATATTTTGCATACTATTGTCGAGATAATTTAATGGAGATTAATTCCATACTTTTTAAAAATTGATTTACTGCAATAGAATTGGAAAGAAACACCAAAATAGGTCAAAAAATTTTCCTGTCCGTCATGTGTGAAACCTGAAAACACTGTAACTTGTGAAAAAATCCATCATTTGAGTTAATTTTTTTTTTTAATTCTAATCGATGATTGTAGGTCACTGAATGCGAATGATTAATTAATTCAGTGTCGTTTAATTGCAATTAATAAAAAACGAAAACTACAAGACTGTATATCTATAGATATTATGTACAATTATTCCACCAGGGGCGCTTGTGCAGTACCTTCTTCCTACTACAGCTGTTTTTTCGGCAATTAATTTTGAACGACTTAAGTTTTTTTTTTTATATTTCATAATTAAATGAGCATTATGAGTCGTGCACTTTTGGATTTTCCAAACTTTCTTTTAATTTCTGTTAGTGGCAGATTTTACTAGAATCAAGTCTCAATTGCGAATGATTTACCCTCATTACCACTACCTCTTTTTCCTTAGTTGTCGTTAGCCACTAATTCAATTAAGGAAATCTGCCAGCGGAGTCGCAATACTTTATTCTGTCTTATGAGCTGCTGTGTTCTTGTTCAACCTGCTTAGTTAAGAAGTATATAACTTCAAACTTAGTTTCCAAGTTTTAACACATTTTACTACAGTTACCATGGGCAGCCACACATAGTGTCCTCTTATACTGCTGCATATTATTTTGCGACTTTAACAAAAAAGCTTGTAGCTAACTTTTTCTTTAATTTAATAAAAAAGGTTGTAGCAAACTTGTACGTTATCAAAAGAAGGCTAGTAACTAAATTAGAATTTGTAAACGATTCAACTGAGGGCGGGAGACACGGAATGATAGTCGGTTGGTACTTGCACAAAAGCGTGTATTCATAAAGACGGCGTAAAGCGGACTGGCGCGGCGAACGGGGGAACGAGCGAACGAAACTCGCGGCGCCGGAGACGTAGGTAAAGGCGCGAGCGAACCGATGCTATATAAGACGGCGTTACAGTCTCCCCCTTTTGACCTAGTCAGGTGACCTCACGACAGGTCAAACACCAGTAAAACTTACGCGACAGGGTTTTTACGAGGACGACCGCGCGGTCTTTTAGGACATACAGGCTCCGGCTGATCGTCCTGACGAGCGTGGTATCGACGCAGATCCCTGGTGTGGTACTTCCCCAAAATTTCGTCAGGTCTACCACAACGAGACAAGATGTATGTAGTTGGACTAACCTTCTTAGTTATAACATACGGACCATCTTGCCGTGGGGCGAATTTTGAACTGAACCCCTTACTAGTACTACTTAATATATGAGATGGGTAGATGGCGCTGTGCCACGGATAACATTAGCTCCATATCAAAAAATTATTAAAAATCAACAATAGTGAATAAGTGAGTGACTACAGTTTCAAACGTTTTATTATCCCATGAAAATTGACCACTAGTGTTATCCAAATTGTAGGCAACGTGCTTACAAATAAAAAAACATTGCAAATTATACATAATCTTGTGCTGCAAATAGTTATCAAAAGTGAAAAACAAACAATAAGTGCATTACAACCTTGACTAAATAACAGTGAAAACCAGAAATGGTTCGGTTTTATTGTGAAAAATGCGCAAAAAGTGAAAAAGTGAATCTCCATAATTCCGTTTAGAAAATATTCGATTCAAATTGTGAGTGATAAGCTAACGCCCCCGCAACCAGCGACATCTAGTTGTAGAATATGAACTACCACTACTTGCTACTACTTGCCAGAAACAACGCCATCTAGCGAACTCACCAGGAACTACTTCGTTTGATAGCTTTCTAAATAGAAACGAAAGACTTGATTTGAATACAACGACATGGATGGAAACAAGAAAAAATCTGAGAAGCGTGCACACCAGGCGGCGCTAGTTACCTACTCCTGCGCAGGATGCCTACAAAAATGCAGCAGGCTGCAACACATGTGCTGTAAACAATGTAATAATAAATACGACTTAGAGTGTGCGAATATCACAATCAAACAATTTGAAAAGACAATGACTAAAGAGGAAATAGATTCATGGGTATGCCAACTATGTCGTAGCCGACTACCTAAATCGGACAATTCAAATACTCCAATCCGATCACAAATTATTTCGCCCCTAAATACCAACGATCTAATAAATATTACCGTCAGAAACACCACCTCAATTGCCCGCAACGTTCAAACATCTCAGACAAATGAAGACCTGAGTATTATGGAAGATACCTTTGAAGATAAACAAGATAACTATGACCCTGACAAAAACACTAATTCATCCCAAAATATAATTTTAATAAAACAAATGGAAAAACTCCTTGACGAAAAGTTAGAAAAAAACAGACTCTGTATGATTCCCGAAATAAAATTAATAATAAATTCAGAAGTAAAAAATGCTATAAGAGAACTAAAAGATAAGTTTATGGAAAACATAGACACCCTTACCACAGATCAATACGAAATAAAAAAAGATATAAGTAAGATACATAGCCAAGTTGAAGAAATAGAGTGTGAAAAAAATAAATTACAAGAAAAAATTGATTACCTTCAAAGTCAAATAAACCTTCTAAAACAGCACTCATCCCCAAGTAGTCCCAATCTCCCCCAAAGCAAAGAAAAAATAATTATACTTTATGGCCTACAAGAATATCAATACGAATGTGAAGAAGAGCTCCATGATAGATTTGTAGCCATCTGCCATGATTATTTCTCAATCAACGTAATTGGCTATATCGAAGAAATATCAAGGATAGGAAAAAAAGGCTATCGCAGACCACTACGAATCGAATTATTAAGTAAAAAAATAACGAGTACCATACTCAGAAATAAACGAAACTTGAAGCATAGCGGGTTGGCTATAACTGAATTTCTAGATAGAGACACCCTTACGGAGCAAAAAAAGCTAAGAAATATTATGATGGATGCTCGGAAGAAGGGACAACATGCTGTAATAAAAAACTACACCTTATTCATTGACGGAAAAGAGTACAAACTGGACAGCCCAGCCCAAAATCAACTCCCCGGCACTCAAAATTCAAATTCAGATCTAAGCACAACTCGGATCAATGAAAAAACCCCACATACCTCCCAAATCACCCACCGAGATTCAACACCCGACGAGGGTCCTCGACAGCACCCAAAATCAAAACCTAGAGGACATAAATCTCCACAGTCCTTTCGGAAAAATACATTTCGGAAATAGGTCACTTATACTCGTACTATACCAGAACATACGAAGTCTTAACACCAAACGACATATAGTTGAAGCTACGCTACAAAATGAGACAGGCTTGGAAATATTATGCTTCACAGAAACTTGGATAACCGATAAAAAGAGAGATCTATTAATGCTTGAGAACTATAACTGTGCTGCATCTTACTGTCGGCAGAACTTCGAAGGTGGCGGAGTTTGTATATTTGTCGGAGAGAACATCGACTGCAAAGAAAGACAAGACATTTCGAATTTATCGGTTGAATTTATTTTTGAAATATGTGGAATTGAAGTAGCATGCCTTGACTTAATAATTATTGTTCTATACTGGCCAAATAGGAATAGGAGTCCGGATATTTTTTTTAATTCCTTAGAAAATCTACTGAAGCTGTTAAGTATTAAAGATAGTAAAAAAAACACTCTGGTAGGAGGCGATTTTAATATAAATATTCTAGAAAACACAAACCAAACACAAACTCTATTGAATTTAATGTATAGTTTTAACTTTTAGCAACTTGTAAAAAATCCAACTAGAATCACAAGTACAAGTTCTACTTGCATAGACCTATTATTTTCAAATTTTCCAGATTGCAAAAATAAAACTGTCCTTAAAGATTATGGCTTTTCGGATCACATCGGGGTACTCTACCCCATAGCCCGAAATTCTGCGAAACATAAAGAAACATGGTACATTAAAAAACGCTTGTATAGGGAAGAAAATATAGAAAACTTTAAAAATGAACTACAAACTACAAATTGGCCACAATTACTTTATAAAGATAATATTAACGATAACTACGAAATTTTTCATAAACAAGTTCAAAATATTTTAAATAAGCATATACCTAAACAAAAACAAAAAATTAAAACACAGTCTAAAATAAAAAATACGTGGATATCAAAAGGATTAAAAATATCTTGCAAACATAAAAGACTACTAAAACTATTAACATTACAAACTAAATCCCCTATTTTACACAATCACTATAGACAATATGAAAAACTACTAAAACAAGCCATTCTAAAATCGAAGAAAATTTACTACGCAAATAAAATTAAACATTCCAGCAATATGACAAAATCTATGTGGCAAATAATCAAAGAGAAAACTAACAAATTACCAAAAAAATCTAAAAAAAACCTTATATTAAAAATTGATGGCTGTGCAACCGAAAATCCCAGCAAAGTTGCAAATTATTTTAATGATTTCTTTGCAAACGTTGGAGGCAAGGAAAACATCGTTTATGGAAGACCGGTCATAAATCCAACTGTAAACTCTATCTTTATCGGACAAGTCGACTTGTATGAAGTTAGAAAAATTATACTTAAACTCAAAACAAAGCATAGTTTTGGATACGATGATATACCTCCGGTGTTGGTAAAGAAATGCGCCGACGCGTTCACCTTACCCCTCACAATCTTAATCAATCAATCTCTTTATGAAGGGGTAGTTCCGGATCAACTCAAAATTTCAAAAATTAAACCCATCCCCAAAAAAGGTGATCAATTAGACTGTAGCAATTACCGTCCAATAGCCTTATTACCAACATTTTCAAAAATTTTCGAAACAGTAATGACTCAACGTCTCTACTCCTTTTGCGAAAAACACGGTATCCTAGATGAAAGCCAAAATGGCTTTAGGAAAAATAGATCTACTACACTGGCAGTATTTAAGTATATACAGGAGGCTCTAAATTTAATAAATAATAGAAAAAATGGTGTAGGGATTCTACTAGACATGAGCAAAGCTTATGATAGAGTTAATTATAAAATCCTACTGAATAAGCTCTATGAAATAGGGATACGAGGAATAGCACATGCCTGGTTCACCTCCTATCTTACAAATCGAGTCCAGTATACAGAAATTGAGTACCATAACCACAACACAGGCGAAATATCAAATATAAAATCAAATGTATTAAAAATAAAAAAATCAATACCTCAGGGATCGGTCTTGGGATGTATCCTCTTTTTAATTTACATAAACGACTTACCAAAAAACTTAAACATTCCATGCGTCTTGTTTGCAGATGATATCTCGCTGGTCCTTCCTTGCCGCGATGGTCTCAATCTTAATAATACCCTAAGCAGTGTCCTTAATAGTGTTAACTCATGGTTAATCGACCACAACTTAGAAATTAACTTTAGCAAGACAAAACTAATCCAATTTAGGCCCCACCAAAAAGCTCCACTGACAATTAATTATAGTATAGAAAATACTCAAATAGACTGTGTAGATAAAGTAAAACTATTAGGACTGACAATAGACACACATTTAAACTGGAAATCTCATATCCAAAATATTTCAAATAAACTCGCCAGATTCACATATGCACTTAACGAACTAAAAAAGTCGACCGATCTTAATACAGCTAAAAGTACATACTACGCTTATGCTCATTCTTGCCTCCAGTATGGAATATTACTATGGGGAAATAGTGTTGATGTTCACAAGCTCTTTATGCTACAAAAAAAATGTATCCGGATTCTGGCTCACATTGACTCAAGGGAATCCTGCAGAAAATATTTTAAACAATTTAATATTTTAACTTTAACAAGCATGTATATATTGGACTGTTGCAAATTTGTTAAAAAGCACAACAATTTATTTGTAAAATTAAGAGATGTATCTAAATATACTCCACGATATCCACACAAAATAGTTTTACCAAAATCTAACATGGCAATGTATGGATCAGGACCCTATTCAATGTGTATAAAAATTTTTAACAAGCTTCCAGAGGATATTCAATCTGAAGATTATTTTCCGACATTTACTAATAAATTAAAATCATTCTTGCTATCAAAATGCTATTACTCTCTTAAAGAATATCTTAATTAACATTAATAACTAAGAATCTAAACATTGAATATGGGACCTAATACAATCTATTCCTATCTAATTTACTTTCAATTAATTTATATAAAATAAAATAATAATTCTTTTAACTGTTCTATCAATTCTATATAATATTACTATTTATTCCATATTAATATTTAAGTAATAATCTAGCAATTTTGACATTGTATTCTTTATTATTTTATTGCTTTTGACATTGTATTCCCTATCATTTTAATGCATTTAAAATTGTAACTATAGAGCTAGGTATCACCATACGAAAATGTAAAATTAACGGATCCTAATTGAAAATTTTAAATTATTGTTACATTACCTTAGTATGTTTCATTATAATTAATTTAAATTGCTACACCCTTACAGGGTTTCATGCCACTGTATCAAAATTTGTAACACCTTTATATGTATGTGATAACTGCATGATGCAATAAAGATTATGAATTATGAATTATGAATTATGACCGCGTAACAAGACTAAGTCACCTGGAACATAACCCTCGGCGTTTTGACGAGTCTTGTCCTTAACGCGTTTCCTCTTATCTTGCTCATTCTCGATGCTTTTCTTAGCATCTGAGAGAATACCGGCTAGCTTGAGCAAATAAGGTGTGATCTGAGGGACATAATTCTCGGTCTCAACTATCGCTCGAAGGTCACTTTGAACAGAGATGGGCGAACGCAATTCCCTGGCAAAAGTAAGAAAGGCAGGAGTCTGCTTTGTTGCTTGGGTCAACGAAGTATTCAAAGCGAACCGGATAAACGGCAAAGCTTCGGCCCACTGTCGGTGCTCCTTCTCAACTAATATGGCGAGTTGGACTTTCAAATCCCTGTTCTTCCGTTCCACGGGATTAGCTTCTGGATGGTACAGAGGTATCAGATTTTGTTTGACTCCCAGAACAAACATAGCGTGCTGCATGACATCGGCTACAAATTGCACACCGTTGTCAGAAATCATACGCCTCGGAAGTCCAAACCTCATGAAGACTTCATTGACTAATGTTTTCGCACAGATCATGGCCGTGGCCTCGGTGAGGGCAAAGAGTTCCACCCACTTGCTTGTGGTGTCCTCGACTATCAGGATCCACCTCTCACCTAGAGGTCCTTTGGGTAAAGGCCCAAAGAGATCGACGGCGACAACTTCAAAACGCTGAGCCGGAACTGGTGTTTGGAGCAACCCAGCTGGTTTCACATTGCTCGGCTTGTAGCGTTGACATTCTACACAAGTCTTGAGATAGTCTGTTACATAACGACGCATCCCGGGAAAATAAAAACGTTCGGCAATGCGGTGAAGAGTTCTCTCTATACCGCCATGGCCGGAAGTTGGAGAATCATGACATTCCAACATAACCTGTTTCCTAAGGCTTTCAGGAACGACGAGCTGCGGTTCTTCGGTGTCAGCCTCGATGTACCTGTACAACACTCCTCTAACAAGGTGGTATCCTCTTTCGGTCCACGTTTTAAGAGCTACTTCATCTTTTCCTTCCAGGTCTTTAAGGATCTTCGAAACTTCGGGGTCATCGAGCTGAGATTGACGGACGTCCGTCGCATCCCATCGAGGTACCTCTACGATAACTGTACATACTCCACAGGATTCGCGAGTATCCTCTTCGCAGGGCGGTCGACTCAGCGTATCCGCGATGACGTTGGCCTTTCCCGGTGTGTAATCGACTTGAAGATCGAAAGACTGGAGCTTCATGGCCCATCGTACCAATCTACCGGTTGGTGACTTCAGGGTAAGTAACCACTTGAGCGGTTGATGGTCGCTGGCAACACGAACTGGATGTCCATCAATATATCCTCGGAACTTCTCACAAGCCCATACGACGGCAAGAGCCTCCCGCTCGGTCGTTGAATAATTACGTTCTGCTGGCGTGAGAAGTCGGCTCGCGTACTCAATGGGTTTTTCTTCACGTGATGACTCCCCCTGGAGCAAAGCGGCGCCTAAGGCGTAATTGCTGGCATCAGTGCGGATAACAAACGGCAAACTATAATCCGGTTGGGCGAGTATTGGCGTTGAGGTGAGTAACCTTTTCAGTTCTGTAAACGCATTGACTTGTGCGTCACCCCAGATCCAAGACTGAGCCTTTTTAGTGAGCATCGTAAGAGGCTGTGCGACCTTCGAAAATTCTGGCACGAATTTCCGGAACCAAGAACAGGTCTGCAAGAAGCTCTTGAGATGCTTTACGGATGTAGGTTCTTTCATATCAGCTATGGCTTTGATCTTATCAGGATCAGGTGATACTCCTTGAGGCATTATGATGTGACCAAGATATTTCACATTCTCCCGAGCAAAAACACATTTATCCCGGTTGGCTCGGAGGTTGAAGACTCTAAGACGGTCAAATACAGCACGGAGATCCTCAAGGTGTTTCACGAAACTGTCAGAAATTATAATAAGGTCATCGATATAACCTAAGACTGTGGTGTTTTTGAGAGAAGAACCCGAACGAAATCGGTCAACGAGGCGTTGAAACGTCGCGGGCGCATTTCGTAAGCCAAAGGGCATACGTTTGAAACGGTGAACCCCAAAAGGTGTGACGAAAGCGGTTTTATCCTGGTCGGCTTCTCGAACACACACCTGCCAGTACCCGGCGCGAAGGTCTATCGTGCTCATGTAACAACTCTTACCGGTGTACTGCAGTAGGTCGTCGATGATCGGCAATGGATAGGAATCACTCTTGGTGACGGCATTAAGCTTTCGATAATCGACGCAGAAACGGTAAGTTCCGTCTTTCTTTGGAACGAGTAATGCTGGCGCAGCCCATGCAGACTCGCATTCTTCAATAATGTCTTGCTGTAACATCTTCTCGAGCTCGGCTTCCATAATAGCCCTCTTAGCTGGAGTGAGGCGATAAGGAGGAACTGCAATGGGAGGATGATCACCCGTTTCTATTCGGTGCTCAGCAAACGGTGTTGGACCTCCCCCTTCCTTAAAAACGTCTTCATACTCCTGAAGTACTTCAGCAAGTGTTGTACGCTCATCTGGTTCCAACATCGTACCCTCGTCTGCCCTCAGAAAATCCGCGGAAGCACACCCCATAAGACTGCGGAAAGACTCGCAGTGCAAGCGGTGAGTAACATGAGGTCGATCAGCCGTGAACCATGTATTACGATGCATGTTAATAGTAATGCGCGCTTTGCGCAAGAAATCGACGCCTAGAAGAGTTTCGTTGTTGACGGCGTGCGGAAAAATAACGAAGGTGGTAGGTATTACTACATCAGTTCGATCGAGCCTTACCTTTACATGTACTAGTTTGACATCCAGTGTTTGAACGACTCCGTCCGCGAGCTTCACTGACATGACACTATCGCGAAAAGGTAAATTTAGCCTTTGGAATAGTGCATAAAGTGAGGCTCCAGCAATGCAACGCTTGGCAGCCGTGTCAACTAAACCCGTACCGGTATTACCACAAATCTCGATATAAAGAATGGGACGGCCCTTACTAGAATCTGAAACACGCGATTCAGTCGGTCGCCCCGTCCGCAAAACCGTTCCGCTCATAGGCAAACATGCATAAGTAGGTACAACATCATTCTTAGATACATTATTATTATTACCGTTAAAAGGTAACTTGTCTTCCAGAGGCAAAAGTTCGCGAGTAGGTATGTTATCACAAATTGAAGACTCAAAATCATTAGCCTTGGACGCTGTCGGCATGCGTTTGAGTTTCGACTCGGACCGTGAAGACAAGTGTCCTTGAACCTTACACTTTTTCAAATTTCTTTTACACATTTTATCTTTTGTAACATTACGAACATAAACAGAATCATGATTTAAACGATTACAAATAGAAACATCACTCGAACATTTGCAACCCGAGTTAGAGTTCTGTAAAACATTAATGGACGCGAAAGAGTTACATTTTACGCAGTTAGGACGGATAACACCTATTCGACCGCAACCGTAACACGAAATTTGAGAACCGGACACTTCACTCTTACTTTTAATTTTCGGACACAAATCGCGCGAATGTCCCGATTTACGACAATAAACACAGAAAAGTTTACCTGCACTCGACGAAAGTCTTACTACTTTAGTCGTGTCGTCACTCGTAGAAGTAGCGGTCAGCACCGGCGCGTTTGATGCGTTTCCCGCGCTTCTAACCGACGCGACGGCCGGCGGCGGCGGCACGCTCGCACAAAGGGCGGGCGACGGCGCGGCGGCGGTCAAAGTCGGCGGCGGCGCGCTACAAAGGGCTGGCGGCGGCACGCTTGTACTCAAAGCGGGCGCCGCAAAGCCGCGCGCGGCGAACGAAGGGAGCGTTTTCTTTTGATACACATGAAAACCGCGCAAAGTACCGACAGTACTTGGATACGCTGGCGCTTCATTGATGGTGTCCTCTATGTGTCTGGCTTTACTTATCAAATCTTCGATGCTGTGAACGGATTCTCTACTGACACGTTCACGAATTATGTTGTTGAGTAAACCGTAAATCATATCTAACTGTATTCTTTCTTCGATGGTATAGGGTAGTTTCGCCATCAGAGCACGGAGGCGAGTCACGAAGACCTCTGCACGTTCGGAGCGCTGGTCTGACGCGAAGATGTCCCTAAAAATCTTATGCGGAGGCCTAGGAGCTCCATACATTGAACGTAGGCGCTTGAGTGCGTCGTCCCACGATGCGATTGACGATTTAACTCCCCTGAACCAAACAGCGGCCTCTCCCTCTAGGAGCATCGGAAGGCCACGTAGTGCATGGTCGTCACTGATGTTAGTGCACTCCTTGTACACACATATAGCGTCGACGAATGCTTCTACGACTTCTGAGTCCTGCTTTGATCCATTGAAACGAGCGGTACAATTCGCGAAGTTTCCAGTCTGAACCATTGATGACATGCCTGGAGACGTAGGGCTGGTAGAGCTCTGGTTGAGCGTGTGCGAGTTCAGAATAGATTCAATAAGCTCACGATTCGACTGAGCTTGAGCTCTGGCGAACGCTGACAACAACGGCTCCAGCCGATCCTCGTATGACGAGTCCAAGTTCTTGTCAGTGCCCTCTGCACTGTCCAAGGATTGTCTCTTACGACGTGGTCGAGGCATGTTTAAAACTTAACACTTAACACAAGTACACGAACACGATAAACTATAGTCACAAACGTGTCAACACAGTTGAACACGATCGTTAACACTAATTAATTTATGAATGTGCGTTCGAAAAATCCTTTAGATGCCACGAGTTGGGACGCCACTGTAAAGGGATTCAACTGAGGGCGGGAGACACGGAATGATAGTCGGTTGGTACTTGCACAAAAGCGTGTATTCATAAAGACGGCGTAAAGCGGACTGGCGCGGCGAACGGGGGAACGAGCGAACGAAACTCGCGGCGCCGGAGACGTAGGTAAAGGCGCGAGCGAACCGATGCTATATAAGACGGCGTTACAAATTTAATAAAATAGTATTACGTACAAAACGTATCATGAAGATACGTGAAAGCTGGAAGAACGGTATATTCATATATACCGTTCTTTTACTTCAGTTACCTCACTAGAATATTCCCATGAAGTTTTTGAAGCAGCAGCCTTTGTCCCGGGTTTATTCGCATTTATCTTTTATCTTTGTGTTAAAGAAACATTGCCAGTGCATTTTTGGGGAATAATTTTGACAATGCTTTATGTGACGCTATCTCGCTCAAAGGAAAACGGGTCAGGAGTCTGCGTCTTCTGTTTTATTAAAGCTTCACACTCAACAGTATATAAATCTACACTAATATTATAAAGAGGAAAACTTTGTTTGTATGTTTGTAATGAATAGGCTCAAAAACTACTGGACCGATTTTAAAAATTCTTTCACCATTCGAAAGCTACATTATCCACGAGTAATATAGGCTATATTTTGTATATATATTTGATAAATAGATTTTGAGGCGGTACAAAGTTTTCTGGGTCAGCTAGTATTAAATAGATGGCTTTGGGAGTCTAGACTTAAAATTCAAGATAGGCTCCGATATCTTGAAGTTACTGCGTGTAGGAAATTGTCTACTATTTTAAAAGAGAAGGAAAAAAAGTAAAGTTACTGGTCTTCTTATATTGTTTATCTAATAAGAATAACTGACGAGCGTGCAGTCCACTTGATGATAAGTGGCCGCTGCCACCGATGGATACAATGTCATTACCTAAGCCCAGACAACAGTTCTACTTGAAATTGGCCGCAGATGCGTCGCTACCGGAAGACTAAGCTGGAAACGGGTCTCGGAAGAGAATACTTTTTTATAATATAGGAGTAGCAGATGAGCATGCAGTCCACCTGATGGTAAGTGGCTACTGCCAGTCATGGACCTTTGTAATCAACGCAAGATATGATTAGATATTACTACCTGAGGTCGGCCACAGATGCGCCGCTACCCCTGAGGACTAAGCTGGAACGCCTCGGAAAACTATGTCTCCCTTACAGCACCCTTCAAAACGGAACACAGCAGCGCCTAACACTGCTGTTATAAGGCAAAAATAGGTGTGGCGGTGGTGCCGCCGGAGTCGTACCACAAAGGGTTCTACCACCATCGAAACCTTACCACACTGACCCTTATTTTTTGCAATATAAATGAAGATGGTGGACACTGAAATGAGTACAGCGCCCAGACCCAGAACAGCATTATAATTTAATTACAATACTACAGAGAAACGAACCCGAAACACAAAACAGTATATAAACAACGACATGCGCCTTATATTTTACATAAGCTATCTCATATTAATATGTTCTACGTATCTCAATTTCAGGTGCAGGAACCACTGGCCAGTAGGGAGGCCCTCTAAGGAAGGAGTGCGGGCCCGCCTGCAGGACGGGCCCGCCACGGAAACAAGTGCTTAGTAAGTTTTGCTTAAATTAGTAAGTTTTGTTTACCAGTTTTGGTATACCTTGCCTAATTGCGACTAACAGTTTGTACTTAAACCTTTTCATGAATGAACGACCAATATATTATGATCGTAGAAGGGAGGGGCGGTTTCTTATAGTACATTGAACGATGTGGAAGTCAACGACAAAAAACGATTAGCTAGGTATCGAATTGTTTTCTCACTGTATTCGAGACTAGGGGAAGGTCTGGACTCTCGTAGCCTCCTTTTATTATATACACTCCTCCTTCAAAGCCGGCGATGCAATGGCGACTCCTCTGGTGTTGCAAATGTTCATAGGCGCAGGTGACTGCTTTCCACCAGGTATCACATCTACCTTATCGTAGGTTAAATATAAAAAATACACCCATGACAATACAAATGCAATAAAAAAATAAAATCGTTCACGTTATACAAAAATCACTAATTACTAAAGAGTTAAATATTACAAGTTGAAATAAAACGTTAGCTAAACAATAACATAGATAATACTAAAAGAGTAAAATTGATAAGCTTAGTTTTCACCGTGTGGAAAATGAGAACAAAAATTTTACCGAAATATTTTTACCTTAAAGCAAAAAGTCTACATCAATCAGGAATTCCTCGAATTCCCCATCGCTCCACAAGGGTTCCGCACATAGATGCGTTCGGCTTTGCTTAGGAAAGTAAATTTATTCTTGCCCAAGGGACGCGAAGTAATTGAATATAATCCACTTTGGTAATTTGTTTTTTGGTAATTGTACCTTTTGTGATTCGTCTATCGTGGTACCACCGTCACACTTATTTCTATTTTTTTTTTATTTTCAATACCTAATGAATTGGTGGTAGAACCCTTGATGTTTCGACTCTTATGTTACCACCACCACACCTATTTTTACCTGATAACAACAGCAGGTGCTGTTTCCTTGCTTGAAGGATGTTGGTATTCCAGCTTAGTCCTTAGTGGCAGCGGCGCGTGTGTGGTGTTGCTCAGATAACTTAGTTAAAACATAACGTTTAGGAGTTTCAACCTTACCAAACCATTCAAACTAGAACACAGTACCAAAACCACTTGTGTTATAAGACAAAAAGGTGACTATAATACAGTGATAAGGTATCTGCTATTATATGACAAAAATGAATAACGTCGGTACTCCAATAGTTGGACCACGAAGCCAAGGTCCACTAGGTACTATAGATTTTTGTACCTGTAGTTCCGGGACTAGTATAGGGCTAGAGTATACCCTGCCTGTCGTAAGAGGCGACTAAAAGGGGGCGTCCGGGGTTGCCAGCGGCAAGAGTAGAAGCTCAAACCAGCCGGCAAGCAACCCCGGGACATGCGTGGTCGCATGCCGTCGTAAACACCAGATATGCAGGTGGGGCGTAAACTACTCCCCCCAGGACAGAGCCCGACCGGGGCATCGCGCTCGGAGGACACGGGTGTGTTCCATCGGAGATCCCGGAGTTCTCCATCAAGCGGCCACCGGGGGGGTTTTAGTGCGGTAAAAATCCCACATAACCCGGCGTCGCTCCCACGTCGTCGGGTACCTTTTGAAGGTTTCCCCCTCGGAAACAAAAAAGGTACTATAGCTTTTGCTTGTATCGAAATAACTTGAACAGGTTTAATCCCTCTGCAGATATTAAATCTCTAAAGTATAACGCAAGAATCATTATACAAAATGTGTCCTTAACAAAAAACATTAAGTCGTAGTGATTTGTTTCGACTATTCTCACCCGAAACCCTGTTGATTTACTCCGTTTAGCAATAACTACAATCTACGATGCCTTCAGGCTAAATATTTCGCCGTGAAAGAAAAATATTGTTAGTTGTAAAGAAAAAATACTTAGAAACCTCACCTTTATAAACAACCACATTTTCACGCTAGTTTTACTCCAAACCCCATAATTTTAAACCTGCGGACACCTGAAACAATGGACGTGCCCTAAGGGCATCTAATAAAAACTAATAGCTCGGAGTAACCCTCAAATATTTCCTTGCAAAAGAAAAATATTTCAGCTACGTAGTTTGCGAGAAATATTTATGTTATTTGTCGTGGAAACAAAAACGCTCCGGTAATAGACTTTTTGTTTATTCGCGTTATGTTCGCATATTCTGACGATTGATGGTATGAGCGTATGGTGGTGCGCCATTTGAATGGATTTTTTATGTTACAGCAAACAACAGTTCACTTATGAATTCGAAGTACAATGAAAACACATGAATGAAGAAAACAGCATTAACCTGTTTTTAAATTTATTAAATGTTTTTAAAAAAAATCCCGGCGGCTTAGAATTAATATAGCCTACACTCCAATAATTTAGATGAATCCAACTGGTTAGCGATTTGTAACATATAAGATATTCATATTTCAAAATCCGTCTATTATAAATATGGTATAAATCAGTATTTTGTAAAAAGAAAATTATCCTGTTTTAAAAGGTGTGCAAGCTAGATTTTTTTTTATAATATAGGAGTAGCAGACGAGCATGCAGTCCACCTGATGGTAAGTGGCTTCTGCCGCCAATAGACATCTGTAATCAACCCCAGATAGGATTAGATATTCCCACCTGAGGTCGACCAGATGCGCCGCTACCCCTGATTTTGTCTTAAAAACAATAAAAGAAATGATGACTGTCAAGATATCGTGAGTTTTTGTCTGTTATTTATATTATGTGCATGGTGTTAATGAAGATTGTAATCCAAAATACGCATCTATAGCTGACCTCAGCTAGTAATAACCCAATCTCATTTAAGTTGATTACAGATGTCCGAGGACAGCAATGTATATTTTACCATCATTTGGACTTGGATTCTTCAAATTTTAATGGTGGTAGAAACCCTCTATGGTTCATCTCTGGCAGCAGTACCGTCACACGTATTTATGTCTAATAACGGCCGTGTTAAGCGCTGCTGTGTTCTGGTTTGGTCAAGGGTGTGGTCATGAAGACACACTTTGCGGAGATATTCCAGCTTAAAACTCAGGGGCAGCGGCACATATATGGCCGACCCCAGTTGGGAATCTGGTTTTTTAAAGTTTAAATGAAATAAAAGTAAAAAAAATGTTCATAAGTGGGACTCGTAATAGTGCTTACTCCTGTAATATTTCAATTTGCGAATGATAATACCCACACTAAAAAGTAAAAATCTGAAGTACCATACTACATATTTGAATATTATCTCAGCAGATACTCCTATATTATATGTAAGTACCAAGTTTTTTAGGAAAAACTCGACTGTTTACGCCAGTTAACAGTAAAAGCCGTTAAAACAAATTTCATTCCCTCCCCTGATCCGCGGATCAATTTCCCTCCACATCGTTCGAACGCAAACTGTGAAAAGATTCAATAATCTATACTATTTTCCTGCTCCAAATAAAACAGTTTAGCCTAAGAACCAGTAAAACCCCAACCCGGTCTAAGCCTATTAAAGCTTATTGAAAAAGAAATAAAATTCGGCTTTATCGAGTTCTGTAGCTTAGGGTGTATACAACTATCAAAATGTTTTGTTAACAGAAGTTTATATACTGGAGAGAAAAAAATCTTGATAGAATCGAAATAGTTACTAGTTCGAATTCGCTAGTGTTTGAAGTCTTCTAAACACTTGACCACAGTGGTAGATAGCATAAACGCTTCTCAGTGGTAGATAGCATAAATGAGTTAAGACCCATACTGAGTCCTAGGATGGTAATGTTGATGATGTACACAAAGGCTTTAAGAACTTGGAACTTTAGATGTCTCATGTAGACAGTTTTTTTTCCATAATATTGAAGTAACAAATAAACATGTAGCCTACTTGATGGTAAGTGCTTCGGCAGCCCATGTATTCATGTAATCAACCCCCGATTTTGATAAATTTAGATTACATTTCTATCAGAGGTTGACAAATGATACGTTGCTACGCCTGAGCACTAAGATGGAAAGTAGCAGACATTTTTTTTTATAATATAGGAGTAGCAGACGAGCATGCAATCCACCTGATGGTAAGTGCCTCCTGCCGCCCATGGACATCTGTAATCAACCCCAGATAGGATTAGATATTCCTACCTGAGGCCGGCCACACATGCGCCGCTACCCCTGAAGACTAAGCTGAAACGCCTCGGAAAAGTATGCCACATTATATTACCACACCCTTCATAACGGAACACAGCAGCGCCTATCACTGCTGTTATTAGGCATAAATAGGTGTGGCTATGGTGTAGCTGGAGTCGAACCACAAAGGATTCTACCACCTTCAAGTATATGTACCTATACATGTACATATACATCTCCCTTACCACACTTCTCAAATCAGAATGCTGCCGTGCTGCTTCTGCTGCTATTAGTACCTTGAAGGTCTGAACTGTTTTCATTTTGAGATTAGAACAATAATTTTATTAAAATTTATTAGTCAGGCCTGAAATAGGTTAAATACATTTTTTCTTACTAATTTTAATATGCCATCACTATCATCACTTTACGCTATAAGATTAAAATACAAAATACTAAGTCTAGTTCAAAAGAGCCACTCAGCCCTAAATCTAAAGCTCCAGCTACGAGTATCATGCTTTAGAAAAATCTCACAACTCTACATAATGAAGGCACGGTGCCTTAATTCCGTGGAGAAATGAAATTTGCATTGAAATATGTCTCTTATAACGTTAACGTCATGTGAAGCGATATTGTTAGACGCCCGTTACACATAATGGGGGGGATCTAATTGGATTTTTTTGTCTTAAGGGAGTACTCACACTTAGTGATGTAGAATCGGTTTGGTTTAAGAGAGGAAAAGACTAACCAACCGCACTACCTGGATCGTTGTGTCTATTGTATAGTCTTAATAGGTGTGCTACAAATAAAAAAGATACATAATACATACATTAATATAATGTATGTAATAAAAATAGATATATAATATAAATAGATATATAATATTATGTATGTATTTTTGGTTTATAGACTTTTGTTTGATTATTCATCGTAAAACCATGTTCATGGAAATATGTAAACCTTGTATTTTGTTATAAGTCGCTTCAAAAAGACATTAAAGACGACATTCTGATATCATCGAAGGTGGTAGAACCCTTTGTGGTTCGACTCCGGCGGCACCACCGCCACACCTATTTCTACCTAATAACAGCAATGTTAGGCGCTGCTGTGTTTCGGTTTAAAGGGTGTGGTAAGGGAGACAGACTTTTCCGAGGCGTTCCAGCTTAGTCCTCAGGGATAGCGACGCATCTGTGACCGACCTCAGGTAGGAATATCTAATCCTATCTGGGGTTGATAACAGATGTCCATGGGCGACAGTAGCCACTTACCATCAGGTGGACTGCATGCTCGTCTGCTACTCTTATACTATATAAAAAAAATCTGGTATTTTAATTTCTACACAAATGCAATCCTCAAATACGCTAAAAAATTCTAAGGAAAAAATTCTAGGATAAGCCTGAAATTGGCTAAAGATACAGTGTTAACTCTACTGTTTATAGTACACCATCACATAGACGTGTCCCTTACCACGTGCTTTAAAACGAAACAACAGCTTGTATCCGCTCTCAAGCAGGAAGAAGTATGTCAGTGGTTCCTCCAAAGTCTAAACACGATCGTACGAAAATTATATTCAAATTCAAAACAGAATTATTTTCGTAGCAGACTCAATCGATCCAAACCGGTCCTAGACGTACCAATGAGGAGAAGTCCCTACGGTCCCTTGAAATTCCACTTTCTTTCGTAGCTCAAGGTCGTGTTGTTTAAGTGTTATGGAACGACCCGCTATTATCCTTTGATGAGACGTGATATTGCCGAGATAAGTAAATTTAAAAAGAGCAGTGTGAAATAAACGTCACTGCATAAAGTTGAAGTGCTACTTCGGTACATTCGTTATCGTTCTTCAAAAAATAATGGTTTATTAGATTAATGCGAAAAACGAGGGCTTAAGTCGCCTCATATGATATCAGCGTCACTATTAATCTGTACATAGTTATGATTGGAACCCTACCTGATCGGCTAACCTAAGGAAATACCTAAGGGAAGCCTAGCTGTCTCTGAAGACTAAGATAGTCATGTGTTTCTGACCTTCTATCTTTTTTAAAAACAACAGCGCAAATCACTGCTGCACTGGTAATAAGTTCTATTTTTATTATTTTATCATCGAATATTATTGAATAAAAAAGATATAATAAACTATTCTTTAAACCTAAAACTGTGTTAAAATTCATAAATCATGTTAATTAATAAAATGAGTATTTTAAGATGAAAGTGAAAAAATATACAACAGCTAGTAAAATTATATTTTTCACGGTCTCCTAACATGGTATTAAAAAGTCGTTAAAACTTAGATTGACATTTGATATTAACATAACTTCATTACGCAGTCGGTTCACGCTTTACAAAAATCTACACAAGCCTAGATTTTCAATTCTTAGACTAATAAAAACTTTGTATGGACCTCGAATTGGGCGAGGGATTGTTGGTAAGGCTAATAAAAAATAATAAAAAAGAAATGGGTAAAAGAAACAATTGTAAAGGGAAGTGGAAAAGAAACTGTGTTTCGGGCATGAAACCGTATTCAATTTTGAGGTTAATCCTGTAACTGTAGTTGTTAAACCATTAGCGAGAAACGAGTAACGACTAAAACTAGATAACATCATAGATGTAACCGATAACTTAGTGAAGTAGTTGTAATATTCGTTGGTATTATAATAAACAGTTGAATAATATTAATGAAGCACATAGCATATTGTTAATAAAATCACAGCTTTTAATATTTTATAAATATTAACGGTTCGTCCTCATATAAAAAATCTGGTACCAGAGGTTATATTTAAATTTTTATTTCAAATATTTCTATTATTATTTATTATTTGAACTGGACACCTTATTTCTAAAACTAAAAATCTAGTTTTCCGGTTCCCGGCCAACGTCCCCGACAAGGACGGCGGTATGTGTGGTCGCATACCGTCGTGTACATCGGACGGTGTGGTGTTTCAATCTCACTTGGACGAAGCCCGACGGGTACGTTCCTTTGGAGATCCCGGAGTCCTCTACGTAGCGCTGAGGACGGCCACCGGGGCGGGTTTTATTGCGGTAAAAATCCCACATAACCCCGTGTCGCTCCCACGACACCGGGTACCTTTTGAAGGTTTCCCCCTCGAGAAGAAAAAAAAAGGTTTAAGTGTTGTATATCATCAGACAATATAAGATTTAAAGTACAGATAGTAAAACTTTCGCTAAACTATCGCTTATCTGCTCACGGTCGGACAACTGGGGCCTTAGAAAAGGTCTATATCATACACGATGTTGCCAAAATAGATATTGCTTGCATTAAGATTCAGGCGGCTATAACAATTTCCTTTTATTGTTATTACTTGTATTTATTACATTATACCTGCGTTTCTTATGAAGACACTACCTCCATCAGGACAATGATGAGATTTCCCTAACTGAACATTTGTTTCGGCCTATCTTTTTATGGGAAATTGTTTTCTTACTGGTGCACGATTAAGTTTATTCGTGTTTTTATTATTAGGGATTTAATTCACTTATACGCGTTTAGTTTAAGTTTTAAAAGCAGTTAAAATAACCATAAGCATATATGTAGCAGTAATAGAGGCTTTGGTTTGTTGATTTTACTTTAGTTTAAGGTTAAGAGTAAGAAAGTTATCAGGTAGCTGGTTAGCTCTCAGAGGTAGCATCGCATTTGCGACTGACCGCAGACAAGGCTCCTAATCTTATCAAGGATTGATTATAGATATATATGGGCGGCAGTAGCCACTTACCAACAGTGCATGCTCGTTTGTTATTTCTACAATATACAAAAATATAGTAAGGTGTCCCAGTAATATTTTTCTTTTATATATTAGGACGAGCATGCAGTCCACCTGTTGGTAAATGGCTCCTGCCGCCCATGGACATCTGTAATCAACCCCAGAAAGGATTAGATATTTCTACCTGAGGTCGACCACAGATGCGTCGCTACCTCTGAGGACTAAGCTGGAACGCTTCGGAAAAGTATGTCGCCCTTACCACACCCTTCAAAACGAAACACAGCAGCACCTAACACTGCTGTTATTAAGTAGAAATAGGTGTGGCGGTCACCTTCAAACTTCTACAATATAAAAAAATATAGTAAGGTGTCGCTGCAGTAATATACAGAATGTCTACTGGCTTCTACCTTCTTACTGTACGCTACTATTTTATTTTCGCTTTTACTTCCTTACTTTAGAGTTTTACTGAGCAAAGTGCAGCTCTAAAGCTTTGACGTATGTGAGAGTGTTATGAGCCTTTAGTGAAAATGTAGTGTAAAGAGGATGATATTTTTGAGACCGAACCAATTTTGGCCTTACTTCGAATGTAATAAAAGACCTAACCTTTTGTGCGGCATCCAGTTAAATGAGATTTTTTCTTCAGCAAATTTCCCTGAAAACTCTTGAACCTTTACAACCTTATTTTATGGAAAAGTAGTGTTTAACGTTTTTGGGTTGATTACTTTTATGATACGATTTTATTAACGATAAGAAACACAATGTGGAATGTTACCAGCATTTATTGTTAGTTGGCTTAAAAATAAATGACAAACCTTTTTGGGTATATTGGGTAAATATTTTAATTTGATTTATGTATGATGCATGCATATGTATGCATGTTGACAAATTTTGAAAACTCCTTCTATAACGTAGGTACATGTCTACTTGAAAATATAATAAATCTTGAAGTTTTTTTTAAACTGAGTCATTTTTGAGAATCATTGCAATATAATGTGTTTTGTCAAATCATTTATTCTTTGATTTTTTAATACTGCCATCATGCCAATTCTTGTATACACAGCCAAAAAACGGATTTATTTACAACTAGCACGTTTTTCGCAATACTTAGTACATAATTAGTTTCATACTAACTGATTTTCTGAAGGATGCCAAGACACAAAGACACATTATTTTGCCTAATCGGGGATGAAACTTGAATCCTCTGTATGACAAACTTTAAAAGTGACTACTCCTCTACGTCTGCTAATCGTTTAAAAATTCCATTGTTTATTTCTAAACAGTGAAATTCTAAAGACCTACTTATGTTTATAATATATCATATTTAATTAAAACATGAGTAATATATCTTCATTTTCCGCATATCGCCCACAGATCTCGTATATTTAACTAGTACCGGAAACCGGAAAGTCTTCGCTAACAAAGGATTTATTCCTACCGCTACGCATATTTCGTAGGAATTAATAGCAGCATAGTTTAAGGCTCGTACGTGATATTTATCCGTTTCTGTATTGGATTATTAACAATAGGATTCTAAGGTAAATGCGTTTGACCCATAAAGGAGTTCCGTAGATAGTGATAAGCTTAAAGCAAAATAAGGTTTTATCAATAAACTGCTATTTTAGTTTATTCAAAGGTTTGTATTTCTACAAAAACTAACAATTGTTATAAGTATCACACTATTGCATCTGTATAAACATGGTATACAATATCGTATAAATGCGTATTTGGAACATATTGTACAATCCAATTTACAATTATATTTATAAGGTCAAAGTCGCTATAATCGCAAAATGGAAATGAAACGGAGCTTAGAGCCATACATTTTGAAGCTGCTAGACAGGACAATAGTGGACTCTCACAAATGCAATTGATGGCTGCTATAAGTCAAAGTAATAACAAGTGCATGGGATAAAGTAAGCCAGTTGAGCAAGCAGAAATCATATACTCTACTAGTTTTTGCCCGCGGCTACGCCCGCGTTTAAAAGAAAATAATATAACATACTAACATACATAAAACTGAAAATTCGTACCTTCAACTTTGCTAAAGATCATCACTTGATCAAATGCATAGTTTACGATTCAATCCTTACTAATATCGATTAAAATAATCGATGTTTTGGGTCCGAGAGATCGATTCTCCGATTAATCTATCTTAGATCGCCATCCCTAGTTCCCGTGGGATTTCCGGGATAAAAACTATCCTATGTACTTTCTCGGGTCTCAGACTATCTTTGCACAAAATTTCATTAAAATCGGTTCTGTGGTTTGGGCGTGAAGAAGAGACAACCAGACAGACAGACAGACAGAGTTACTTTCGGATTTATAATATTAGTAAGGATTATCGAAGTGAATTCTGATGTTGATGATGGAATAAAAATGATCAAGAAGTACATTTTGAAACCACTGCACCGTACGAAGCTGGTTAGACATAACTAATGGGTCCTATAAATCTACAGTAACAAGGAGTGGATGTGTGTAAGATAAAATGACCTGATGAATGAACAAGAACAAAATCGTATCTCGTGTGAAATATTAAATGAAAATTGTCATGAAGTTTAATGTTGGATATGTTGAAGCTCTTGTGGACAAAATTATAATTTCACGTAAGATCGAAAAACTACCTAATAGTTTTTGTAAATCATATAATATGAAAGATAAGGAAAAAGAGCAGAATAACTAAACCAATAACCATAACATATTGCATAACTAACACAATTACCCTAAAATTGAATCTAAAAATATACTGATAGTATTCATGGTACTTATATACGTACGTACGTATAGAAATAATAATACTCTTTTGGAAAATAAAGATAAAATGCTATATTTTCTGCACTGAGAACATCTTATTTGCATTTTAACACCGATCCCGAGATATGCTGCCAAAAACATTGAACCCGTTTGATCCATTAATAAGTTAGCGAAGTTTAAAAGAACAAGGAATTCCTCGGAACAAGAAGCTTCGAGTTGTTCGAATACCGAGTTTTTTAAAACTTCCCAAGAAATAATTTATTCACTTAAATTTCAAACAGTTCTTTCGCAACTTTCAACATTATACCGGCTAGCTGTGAGGAAAGGCCTCTTCAATTTACATAATTATCGTGTTTTCCGACTAATACTTCATCTGCTCCGAATCCGTTATTGTTTTTGGAGTTGAAAAATTCAGGTTTGACTCAGCTAATTTGCATGAGTTTTGGAACAGACCTATTACTGAAATAATTTAAATTTGAACTAATTAAGATGATGCAGTTGTTCTTTCTTGAAGTATGGAAAAATTGTTGATATTAGAGACCACGATTTGAATGTCAGGCAGCATCTTTCACGCAAAATATTCAAACGTGGTTTTCAAAGGTAACAACGCATTTTATGATAAAACTTAACTAAGATTCTTCTCTATATGGGCTTGAGTTCAAATCATGATTTTGGATGTTTGACTGACTTTTCAATAAATTTGCTGATAATGGTTACTCAATCCATACAGATCTGTACCCTTACCATGAGTCTTTACGTTTTGACTAATATGACTGTTTTGGTATTTGTTTACGTATTGGCCCATACGATTTCCTAGTACTGACACAATCCGCTAGGGGCGCTGATTGGAAATTATATGGGCAAATACGTAAACAAATACCAAAACAGTCATATTTATCAAAACGTAAAAACTCATGGTAAGGGTACTGGAAGCTGCTTAAACTGGCAGATCGCTTGCAATTTACAAATCCCAGAGATGTAAGCAGTTCAAAGGATTGTACAAAGCAATCGATTCAGACTCTGATATAAAGGGACTAATATCAAGCGCTTAGCTACTAATGAAGATTCGATTTGCATTAACAATCGCAAGAGGCAATAATTGCTAGCAGTGAAGGTGGAAAGGACCGACTAATCACTACTGAGAATTGGTGCTGATTCCCGGATTTCATTACTTCGGTTCGGCGGAACATTTAATATTTTTTTCTGAAGGGCCGGCTATTTGCGAGTCGCTTCTTGTACATAGTAGACCGATTATATAAACGAAATGTTTGCCGTTTTATCTACGTCGGATTTTCTAGGAATTTCTTCAAGTATACACTAGATTTGGATTTAAAGGTCAACTATTATTTATTAAAGCTATTCGAGTAAAAAATAGTTTGGTTTGTAATCTTTCAAGTATAAAAGAAAGTTGTTGAGTATTTTCCAATGTTCGCAACTCTAATAGACTAATAATCGACAAACAATACGCAATGCGAATATATGGTATACGCGACGAATAGAAACATAACCTCTTTTATTTAAGAAGTCGGGTAAAAGCTTAAACTATGTACCCGTAGATATTATATATGTTGATTTATTAAATATAACTAAAATCTACCATTTTTTGACTAAATTACATAAGATTGATTGTATATCACAATTTCAACGTATATCTATATTTTTACAGAAAAATATAGCTACAGAGCTTAGGTATCTACTTAAATGGAATACTTGTTTGCTCGTTCTATGAAAAAAATATTTTCGAGTACAAAAATTCGATGACCAACTATGTACAATTCCTGGATTAAGAGAGGTATCTTATTAAGAGGTTGTAACGTAACGGCCCATTCTTTCCGACTAGGAAATTTTGAATGTCGTTACGGAGATCGTCCCTGCCCTATATAGGACTAACCTAGACCCATTATGAGTCTAACGAGATATTGGGTTGCAAGAACGTAGTATCGTTATTTTTACTACTTAGTAAATCTATTTAGGCTTTCGGTAGTTTTGAAAATGATTATTCAAAAGTGTTAATGATACTACAAAGAATGATGAGATACACATTATATGCTTAAGAAGGAGACGATAAGAAAGAAGGAAAAAATAGCATTATAAAAGTATTTTTGACTCGGGGTATGAAGTATATTCTTCTATTGCATCTTAATAATTAATGTTAGCAATAATAAGCTTCGAGTGTACACTTCAAACGTGCACAGAAAATGTGCTACTATAGCTTACTTTAATGTGTCGATCAAGAGATAATCAATCAATCAAGTATTTAATTTTAACAAAAGGCTTTACACGGTTACTCCATCGCTTCATGGTTACCAAAGAGTTTAAAAACTTGTAATAGGCGGCGTCAACAACAACAGTCAACGTCGGTTGCTGACACCAGGCGACAACAATACACGACGATTTGCGACAGTCAACAACCATCGCGATCGGTGGTAGAACAGGCGACAAAGATCAACGACCGTCGGTCATCGACATAAACTATCGCTCGTCTTCATAAGAAGCCTAGCAACACAACCTCATTTTTTTCGTCTATTAAATATGTTTACTTCGGACACTTTTCTCGTGAATTTTGTACTAGACCCACAATTTATTTCTAGGTCAACGATTACCTCTCATGTCGTGTACAGTCTATCCAGCATCCAGTATCACGCACGAGAGCAATGTTGTAAGCAATAATATAAATTTTATAGATCAAACACAAACGTGGCCGATTGCTTACGACTCAGTAAGTTTCTAGATGTATTTTGTACGACAGATGTTTTTACGGTATGTTAAGTTTTATTATATACTACAGACTTGTTATACCATGGCCTAGTCTTAAAAATTACACAAAAAATGGTTTGGAATATACATTACAACCATAGATTAGTAAAGATACTTCGCCGCCTTGAAATTGAATGAAGTCACAAACGGCTTATTTTAATAAGTTATTTTTTTGAATTCTTGACAAATAAAAACATTTTAAGAGAAAATTTACAAATATATAACTAATACTGCGGAATTTACGTAATAAATAAATAATTATTTCAAATATTTTAGGGACATTTTAGCAGTAGACGTGGCAAAACTTTTTTACGCAACTATTTCAATTCTCAAAATTGGGTACATTTTCTTGTTAGGAGTGAGTAATCTTTACTAATCTATGATTACAACACATTGGTTTTCTTTTTTGTAAAACTTCCATCACGTCAAATCAAAAGTTGGGCCATCTCTTGAAAGCCTGCACAAACACAATCAAACACGTCAACCACACGTATGAATTTGTGATGGTTTGTTGCAGGTTGGTAAGCGAGAGGACACGGCATTGAAATTAATTATTAATGTTCAAAAAAGACAAATTTTATTACTATGTAAATACTTACTTATTTCTTAATTTTGATAATCACGTAATATTATAATTTATACCTAATTTAAGCTAAATATTAACCGAAAAAGTTTATTTTTTCTCTCGAAAAATTAACTCCCTATTCACCTCTTAAGAATTATTTCTAAACAATTTATTGCTTAACGGAGCAATAAAAAGGTTTGCGAAACTTCAGAAATTGTAAATGTATCCTGCGAGATTCAGAATTAAGATCTGTTAAGAAATGCTGTACTTTATAGTAATTATGTCCAATTGTGTATGAAAAAGGTTTCTTAACCACCAATGCAAACTGCCTGTCTGGAACATCGTAGTTAATTATCGATTTTAATTTTATTTTATTTACGTTTGAAAGTAATTTGATCGACTATGTTAGTTCCGTTGTTTGAACATCGTCTCTTCTTATTCCTTAAAATATTTTTTATTTAAATTGCTTTTAATCTTATAGAAGTGGATCAAATAGTTTCCTCCTGAGGCATACCTGGAGCACTTCAACAGAGATGCATCAAGAGCTCTTCTTCAAAGCTAACGATGCATTGGTAATATCTCTGGTGTAGCAAATGTCCATACCTAACGGTGACTACTTTCATCAGGTAGTCAATAATTATTATTCGTTTGTAACAAGACAAAATAGGTAAATAAGGTTCCCTTCCGTACAGACCCCTAAAAACAAAACACCTGACACTGGTATCTTTAAGGCTTTTAACTTGTCTTTTCTGAAACTTCTGAAGTAGGTACTTACCTGTACTCAAAAGTTTTAAGACCATCTTACAAATAAGCTTTGAAGAGTCATTTCCTATTGTTCTTGTTGGCTTCGAAGTAATGGATGTCATTTTGTTAATATTCTGTTTAATTTTTATTTTAAAAAGAAAGTAACATTTTAATATTATAATCAGAAGAACTACAGGGATACACTTTTGCGCACATTATTGTATGGCCCAATAAATGGTAATAAGTAGATTACAACAATGCGACTTTAGGCTTAGAATCCCCGCTTCTCATATTTCGTAGGACGAGTATGTGCATAATAAATTAATTATCACCTGCTTAATAACCCGCTGCAGAAAAAAAATTTGTAAAGAAATCATCTCAGATTTCTCCATAATAATCTCAAAGGTGTGTTAAGTGACAATATGCTTCTATTTATAATTATAAAATTAAGCTAAGTTCAGTATAAAAATAACATAATACTTTATAATAAGAGATTTAGTGATTACGACTTCTTTGTATATTTTTTTACTTCTTAAAACCATAGATTAGTACTTAAAACATAAAATGTATATTTTGCAAAGTACCCAGGTATAAAAAATGTAGCGTCAACTAAAAAATCAATTACAGTAAACAGTATTTCGTTTTGATGGAGCCAACTCAGAATTATGTGAAGTGCCGAGTTTTTATCACCTATAAAACCTCCCTCTCTTTTAAAGCTTCGTCTTGATTGCGTAAACGTTTATGCTTATACTATCCGGCTACGATACGATGACGACACGACAAATATCTTTTGTCAAGTTCAACGATGATTTCTCAAATAAATTGGTCTTCAAACAGTTCTTTTTCTAATAACCGACCTATCGAAATAACAGTGGAGACATATCTCTCTTTAGGTGAGAAGAAGGGGATAATAAATAGAGATATTTACACGAGGCTTGGCTTGAAGTAGCAACTCATTTTTGGTCTGCTTCAGGTAGAACGAATTTAATAATATATGAACTCAAAGTAGCAAATCTGCATGCCATGCAATCATTTATATGTTTTTTTTTACCTAAGCAACTGTCATTATGTTCTAAACCCATTATTTTATATCTAAATTTATATTATAACAACATCAAAATGAAATCGTGTCGTAATCGTACCCGTGTCGTGCTATATAAAAAGCGTCAACACCACTTGCTATAAACCGTTAAATAGCAATAAAGATCGTACCCAGCTTGTTTCTTTAGCATCATCTGGGCGTCTAGGTACTCCACTGTGATTGGGGATAATCGGGACGCTTATCAGAAATTTTAGAGCACAATTTTCTGTCAAAAACTTATAGAATAGGCAAACTGGTCTTTCTATGGATTTGAAGTTAAGTTATGATTCTTAAAGTATACTCTTATGTGGAACTCTTATTATTATAAGGAAGCTTTTCTCAAAAATCTACAAAATTTAAAAGTAAAAGAAAACAAATTGTGAAATTTTATTTAATGGCGAAGTAAATATCCTATTTTTCCCCATTTATATCAAACATAATAAGGTAGAGGCTTAAATATATTCCTTGTTGCTAAGCAAAAGTTCTATAATATTGTTACGTTAGCGAAAGAACGGTCGTGTCCCTTTAAAAATAAGTTTTATATAAGGACTTATAAATACTCATATGTAAAAGTATATTTGAAAATGTAGCGCACTCAGTGCGATAAGACTCCAGCGGAAATGTTGGAAACGTTCGGGAAAATCTTACGCGTAGCACCGAGAAATAAAGTAAGTTACACAATATACTTCACGTAGCACCACATTCACGTAGCACAGTGAAATAAAGTGAGATGTAACTCTATACTAATGGCAGTGGTAGCCTAGTGGTTAAGAAACTCGGCCTCTTGATCGAGGGGTCCGAGGTTCAAATCCCAGGCACGCACCTCTGATTTTTCAAAATTATGTGCGTATTAGAAATTAGTTATCACTAGCTTAAACGGTGAAGGAAAACATCGTGAGGAAACTTGCATACCTGAGAGATTTATAATAAAAAAATCTCAAACGTATGTGAAGTCAACAATTGCGCACTTGGCCAGCGCAGTGGACTATGGCCTAACCCTTCTCATTCTGAGAGGAGACCCGTGCCCAGCAGTGGGACAATAATGGGTTGATGATGATGATGATGAACTCTGTACTATACTTCACGTAGCATAGTATTTTCGTAGGACAGACAAATAAAATGACTTACACACTATACTTCACGTAGCACCGCATTCGCGTAGCACGAGGGAATAAAGTGAGTTACATACTATACTTTACGTATCATAGCATTCACGTAGCACAGAGAAATAAAGTGAGTTCCACAATACACTTCACGTAGCACTGCATTCGCGTAGCACGGCATTCGCAAAGAAATTATGTATATTAGTCACATTATACTGCACGTAGCGTAGGGTTTGCGTAACACAGAGGGCTAAAGTTAGCTACAAGTTCTACTTATCAAAGCGTAGCATTTACGTAGTACAGATGAATACAGTGAGCTACACGTTCTACATTACATTTAAAGGTGGTAGAACCCTTTGAGGTTCGGCTCCGGCGGCACCACCGCCACACCTATTTCTGCCTAATAACAGCAGTGTTAAGTGCTGTGTGTGTGCTGTGTTCCGTTTTGAAGGGTGTGGTAAGGGAGACATACTTTTCCGAGGCGTTGATTAGATTCTATCTGGGGTTGATTACAGATGTCCATGGGCGGCAGTAGCCACTTACCATCAGGTGCACTGCATGCTCGTCTGCTACTCCTATATTATAAAAAAAAAAGTTAGTGACACCTATACTATAAGAATATAATAATCAATTACTAAAGAAAAGTCTTTTCAACAGCTTTGAAACTAAACAGTTTTAAGTTTATTTGCTTTATAACTGCTGCACACTCTTACACTGAAACGGAAGAACTGCCCCACACTAAAAATAGTTTTAAAGAATTAATCATGGGATGTAAAACTTGTGTTGAAAACCGGGTCGAAATTAATAGCACTGGACTATCGCTATATATTTGACATAAATGTAACATAAATCTCTCTTTACGTTTTATACCTTTAAATATAACCCGAATGCACAAAAATAACCAAGTCATTAATATTTCACTATTTTCACCCATTTGTCTCCATTACTTACTTTTGCCGGAAAACATACACACAATACGCCTTTTTCCTGTTAGTATATCGCGGCTTATTAAAGCTGTCGTATAAATAAAGCAATATACTCTAAGGGTGATTCCACACTGTAGATATGAAGTTAAAATTACTATATTTGTTTTTTTATTTTAATAAGCAACTTTAATGTTTTGCGTTGTTGATACAAACTACGATAAACATTAAATAAATTGTGGTAGCAGCTAAGTTTTCGCGATTTTTTAAATTATTTTATTCATATCATCAAATGTTGTGGTTTATTTTTTTTAAATTAAAATACGTTTTGTTTTATTGGAACAATTTATTTAGTGTTGAGTTAATTATCATTTAATTAAAATGTCTAGTTACACGCTTTTTATTAGCTTCACCTGTATGTTTGTTTGTATGTTTGTAACCGACTTCTTTGTTTTTATGTCCGAGTTCAATCACAGACATATGTTTCAATACAATTCAGTTACTTCATTATTGGTTATACCATATTATATCCAGATCCCTGTATACTTAAAAGTATTTTCTTTACATCAGCTGAACTGCCAATGTAAACGCCAGTTAACGCTATCGCGAAGGCTCTACTCGCGAAGTAATTAAGCGTGAAGCGAGCGAGTAATGACGTAGACACATTATTTATAGATAGTGTAATGTAAGGCTCCATGTAATAGTAGTTAGTTCATTAGATATTTGAGCACACTTTGGACGCCACGCCTATCTTTCTAATTTATAATTTAACTTTTTAACAGTAGTCTAACACTGCTGTTCAAAGGAAATATAACTCATTGCAGTTGAATCTAAAGGCACCACATCTACATCTTATTCTGGCAGGTTATAGCAGTGTTGTCCCTGTAGTTTTGGGACTAGAGTAGGGCTACGGTATCCCTGTCGTAGGAGGCGACCAAAAGGGGGCTTCCGGGGTTGCGGGCGGCAAGAGTGTCCAGCAAGCGACCCCAGGAAGGACGGCGGTATGTGTGGTCGCATACCGTAGAGAAACCTCGAGAAAAAAAAAGTAATCTTACCTCATCTGGGGCTGATGTCCATGGGCAGCAGGTATTTGCCATCAGGTGGACTGCGTATGTTTCATATAATGCGACATCATGCACATCTATTCCCTACCATGCACTTAAGACCAGAAAACAGCAGCATTTGATAAAACAAGATAACAAACTCACAAGACAGAAATAAAATATTCATTCTAGACGAAAACCGCTTATACGAGTATAATAGTACTCACTTCGTTTTTATTATACTTAAAAGTAACATAAAGTTAAAGGTATAATTATGAAGAAACGTGTTAATTGCGTCTCATACTTTCCTGAGGTGTTCTGTTCATAATTTTGTTCCTCCCTGCCCACCCCTGCGTCCTAATGATTAGACGTTAAGTCAGATGTTCTCAAGTAGCCGGGCAAGGGCCGTAAGGTTCTTTTCAAAATTCATAAAGAGTATTTTTGCACATGTAAGCGAAAAAGATGATTTTTCATACTGCATATCCTTTGGCTGATTCTATTGTTATCTGTATCTGTTTTAATAAAACTAAAAGAGGGTGTAAAGTACCCTCAAAACATGGAAGCATGTTTTTAGCCACTAGCGGTCACTGGGATGGGTGATCTCAAGTTTCCTACCATCAAATAACCTTTGATAATTAATATTAGAAATCTGAAGTGTGTCGGTTTCGGCACAACTTTTTTCTATACCAAATAAACGTTTTTCTGTACTAAATTCAAATTATTTATTTCAAAATATAATTATTTCCACATAAACCACTTTTTGAAAGTCAGACACAACCGACTATAACCTCAATTAAAAGACCAAATTTCAAACCACACTACTTCCTTAGACAGACATAAGAGTTTCTTTTACCACTTCTTTCCCATAGCGAAACACCTTTCAAAGCGAAGACAGATTAATGACGTTCAAAATAGTTCTATGCGATTCCATTTTGAACAAATGAGATTTTAATTTTTAAAATAATTTTCAAGTCATGACACGTATTGCGGTCCCAAACTTGAGCGCAACAGCTATAAACGGAGCTACTTAAGCACATTTGAGATATTGGGGCGCTTTCCTTGATTTAAACCAGGAGATTAGCTTTATGTACGAATTACGAGCATTTAATTGAAATGGACGTCTCTTAACGTAACGTTTCGTGTTTGCTAACACTGTATTTGGTAATTAATTATGTCAAATAAATTTGAAATTCTGTTAAGTTAAGCCACGTATTTAAACTGAATTTCTTAAAGAAATCATGCATAGACCTGTATTTGTTTTGTGCCTAAGGTCTGTGAGATGACGTAAGACTAGTAACATTGCATGTAATTTTTTGCTATCAGAAAAGTTTTATGTTTTTTTAGAGTCCTGCAATACCATAGACCAATACACATGTGAATCGTCTATTCACAAAAAAATAATTGACGTTTAAACATCTTGACCCTGACTCGATCTAGGAACACAGGAACATACAAGACGGTTTTAGCAACCGACCCGTCAAGTGGACGTCACAGGCGTGAATATTTCAGTTCCAAAAAACCATTCAAATCAAGAAACATTTCGTCCATTTTATTATATACAATATTGGTTCCATAAATAAATTAGTAGATCCCAAAATATCAAAAAACACCATCATCAAAAGGAATTTGGAGAAACCAAAACAAGTTTAAAGAATTTCGAAATCAAAATAACTCAATTAGAAAGGTAATAATTAAATGAGAGACGCTAATCTTCCAAGAATTCTACGCGGGATTGAGTTATAAACGGGGCGAAGTCAAGGAATTCAACGTTCGTTAAATGCCATAAAACGTGATATGACTTCCCAATAAGTAATTATTAAGTTGGCATTGTTATCCAACATTATCGTCACAATCAGAGCATACTTTTCAGTGTTAGGCGCTGTTGTGTTCCGATTTAAAGGGTGTGGTAAGGGGTAGCGGCGCATCTGTGGCCGACACTACCTGAGGTACCCTACCTAATATGTAATCCTATCTGGTTGATTACAGATGTCCATGGGCGGCATTAGCCACTTATCATCAAGTGGACTGCATGTTCGTTTGCTGCTCCTATATTATAAAAAAAAACTCCAGGTTCTGTTCTGTTCTGTAATGAAGTTATGGATGAACGTAAAATCTACACCAGAGAACTGTAGCAAAATATTCCCCTTGCCAGGTTTTTGGTTGGTTAACAGGCTCATTAGACAATTTTGTTAGTTTCCTTCCTCCTCAACCTATATTCATATCGACTGATACTGGCGTTTTTCAAACTAATAAAACTGAAAATTACCCCAGCAAGAATAATACCGAAGCAAAAGTTCTGATTAATACCGTAAAACTCTTTAAGAACTTTAATTGCACAAGCACTGTGAAATATGTTTTCGCTTATAACGATTTTCCTTGATAAAAAGTGATCTGGTTCGAAGGACCACTATTTTTATTTTATTTTAGCTATTTAATTATTCTGAACCCTTTGATCTTCCGAAATGTCGACAATGTTGAAATTTACACAACTTTCAATTACCTCGGAAAGAATAACTGAAGTAAAAGTTGTGATTAATACCGGAAAGCTCTTTAAGAAGTTTAATTGCACAAAGAAAAGCCTCGAGTTGAGAGTAAACAACAAATGGACGTTGCATTTCATAATAACAAGACGCAATCTTCTTAATAGAAAATAATTTCCTGTTCACGAATGGGAATAAAGTTGTACAATGGAGTGACGAGTTTATATTATTGCTTGACAGAAATATAATGGAAATACGTGGTTTGAGCCGTTCTAAAGTTTAGGTAGAAATAAAAGGAAGTGAAATAACCAAACAATGTCATGAAATTGACGTAGCAATAGAGAATACTGCAATCTATATAGATTTTTTGTACTACACAATGCAGTACGGGCAGTAATAAATATACAAAAGACCAGGAGGACTTTCGTATACTGATTAGAGCCTATGGCAAGCCTTGAATATCTTTAATCCATCAAACCAAATACAATTTAATTTCTTTCTGAGTTCGACAACAGATGCGGTGGTACTGAGAGTTAAGTTTCAAGTCTTAGTGTAAGTGTCTCTCTCATACTCACATCGTGTAAACTGTACAAAAACAATAGTGCTTGGTTTTGCTGTTATACTTCTGCGATGATAACCACTTTTCGTCGTCATCAACCCATTACTGTACCATTGCTGGACACGGGTATCCTCTCAGAATAAGAAGGATTAGGCCATATTCCACTGTGCTGGCCAAGTGCGTATTTTTTTTTATACATTTCTCAGGTATGTAGGTTTCCTCGCGATGTTTTCCTTCACCGTTTTAGCAAGTGATAATAAATTTCTAATACGCACATCATTTCGAAAAATCAGAGTGGCGTGCCTGGGATTTGAACTTCGGACTCCCTCGATCGAGAGGCAGAGTTTCTTAACCACTCACAACCAATCACAAGCGCTTTCACATGCAAAGAACAATAAGTTAAGAAAAAAAACTTTAAAAAATAAATAAAAATCTCATTGATGACGCAGATGAAAGAGCAGTAGGTGATATTCAATATTTTACCCCAAAAAGCATGAAGCGTGAGATCATAATATAAGAACTTCAAGCAATGTACCGCAGTATTACTTCACGACTCATGAGCGCTCCAACAAAGCGTGCCCACTCATTAAACATGTAAGAGGTACTGGTAGTAGATGTGAATAGTATAATTCGTAGACTGGAGCTTGTAATAAAATATAGAAGATGTGTATGAATTAAGCATTATTGTAGAGGTCTAGACAAATAAAATGTAGACCGACATTTGAAATAGCAACACGTAACTACGAGTAAAAAACTTAGTATATATTAAGAAATATGAAAAGTCTTTTCAAAGCTTAGATTAGTCAAATAAGCTAACCTAGATATATAAAAGTAAGATAATAAGAATATTGCGGAAAAATATTAGTAAAATCTCGAAATGTTTATCATGGAAATATAATATCATGGAAGATAGATTCTAATACCATTAAATCGAAATCTATAACTGTACATAGGCTCGTATTAAAGAAAAGGTTAGAAGCATAAAATCATACTTCTTAAATTTAAATTAACGCAGAATTTCTTCGTAAAGTTATTTAATTTTGAGTCCGGGTTAACAAAGATACCCCTACTCAAATATCCTTTTTATCCAAGGATTTACGCTTTTTCTTTTCGCAATTAACTGGTATCCTTTTTATTTTTTAATCCAAAGATTTTTAATCCAGCGATTTTTTAATCCAACGCCTGTGTTACTTTATTTTGCTCCTCGGATATTAAGCCCAACATGTATAAAGTGAATCGGAGATATAGTTTAGTGTTCCGTAGATAAAATTATGAGTCAAATCAAATCATAAAAAAAATCAGAAATGAAGTCCAACCTGTGTGTGTGGCCAATGACATTCACACATATTATGTTTATTACGTGTGTTATATTATTGTGTTATGAAGATACGTTTCTGCAGATTAGCTCGTTATTAATAATTAAAGAATTTTAACCAATATTTCTCTACCACAGTTGGAATATTTTTATGTTTATATTATAGTTTTTTTAATATTTAGTATATTTTGTTATCATAGCAGCCATAGAAGTGAATGCATTGTGAAAAGTTAACTATTTACCTTTTACGATCCAATGTATGAGGCGAAATACGCCGAAACATGGCCGAAACATAATGATTTCTTGTTCAGCGATCCCCATTTGTTTTTAGGCTTTTTAGCGACCACTTTTATACATATACTCTATAAAAATGTCAAGTGGCTACTATTACGGCTTAAAATATATAGCTCTATGATAGACAGACAGCCTAGGCTGTGAGAATAGGGTTTTTACCGTTTTAAGGACCGACAACCTAAAAAGAAAAAAAAATTTTTTGACGGTTTTGACATGCACATTTTAATATGTAGAACCCTAAAACCTTCCTCGCCACACAAAAGGCCGTATTAGGGTACAAAATTGGATCCCTTTCCGAGTCTAATCTGGCGGGAGTTGTCAAGATGAATGGCGCGTGTAACTGACTCCTCGTGTGTGCCAGTATGCGAAATATTTTGCAAAGTTTGTATCTATGCTAAATATATTTAGAATTTTCTTCAATAGTACATTACAATACGAGGACGAAAAATTTTTTTCTGACAAGTTTGCAGGCCGAGCCGCAGGCGAGGACTGCAATCACACGAGTCAGAAAAACATTTTTCGTCCGCGTGTTGTATAAAATTTTATATTACGGGGTCGGAAATGGGGGTTTTGCGCACGCGAAGCGTGCGTAAAACGTCCATTTACGCACGCCGTGATATAATATATCTTTGAAGAACTCTTACGCAGTCGGTTATGATGAAATCAGTACAAAAATTATAAAGAACTGCACTGATGAACTAACTCCAGTACTTATGTATCTAGTTAATTTATCATTCGAAAGAGGTATATATCCTGAATTACTTAAAAGATCAGTAGTAAAGCCAATATTCAAAAAAGGTGACAAAACAAGTCTAGATAATTACAGGCCAATAACTCTAGCACCAATATTTTCAAAAATATTCGAAAAATGCATATACACTAGGATAGACAACTACTGGACAAAAAATAATGTTATTAATTGTGATCAAAATGGATTCCAAAAAAATAAATCAACCACGTTAGCAGGATTTAATCTGATAATTGAAATTATAAAAAAACTTGACATGAAACAAGATGTAATCGTTCTATTTCTTGATATGTCCAAAGCCTTTGACTCTGTTTCTCATGATATATTATTACATAAACTCGAGAAATGTGGAATAAGAGGGCATGCGCTACAATGGATGGTTTCTTATATTACCGAACGATTACAATGTGTTGAAATAACAAATATAAATGAAAATAACGAGCTAATAAAATATAAATCATCCTACAAGTATGTCAATCGTGGCGTACCTCAAGGAAGTGTACTAGGGCCCCTACTTTTTCTCTTATATATCAATGACCTTCCCAATGTAACATTGCATCGTAGTATACTTTTTGCAGATGACATCTCCATTATTATAACATCTAAAAGTAATTTTGACACTAATAAATTTGAATATGACATTAACAAAACTATTGACGTAATAATAAAATGGCTGACAAATAATAATTTAAATATTAACCTATCTAAAACTAATTATATCAGATTCAAGACCAAAAATAAACGTGACATAAATTTAAACATAAATTACAAAGGAAGCACAATAAAAGAAGTACAAAATAGCACATTTCTAGGTATAACGGTTGATTCTTGTCTAACCTGGTATAATCATATTGAAATGGTTTGCAATAAACTCAATAGATTTAGATATGTCCTTTTTAGGCTCCAACAATCTGCATCAACTGAGATAGCACTTCTGGCATATCACGGTTACATAGCCTCGAATCTCAGATACGGGTTGTTACTATGGGGCTCATCTGCACATATACAAAGAGTATTTATAGCTCAAAAAAAAATGTATTCGAGCGATATTAGGTGTTCCCCCACATGAGCCGTGTAAACCATTATTTCAGAAACTTAAAATACTAACATTGACTAGTATGTACATTTTGGAAGTATGCATGTTTGTAAGAAAACATACAAATCTGTTTAAAACAGCAGATCAAGTTTATGCACGCAGCACTAGAAATACTCAAAGACTAGTTTTGGATAGACCACAACGTACTTCATTGCTTCAACGAAATGCATATGGCATGTGTGTTAAAATATTTAATAAAACTAGGTATCGCTTGTGTGCGCTCGCTGCTAAAGCAGCTCGCGAAACGGTTGTCTTCTTTAGTTTTGCGTGCAAATTTTTTTACATTTTTTCCCCTATATTGAAGTTTTATTGATTCTGTTTGGGGCTGTTTGGAAAAGATATGAGTTAATATTTGCAAAATACCAAGAATGGTCGTGATTTTTTTGTCTATAAGCCATACATTTTAAAGACATAATAAGGAGACAAAAGCTTGAAACTATTTATAAAAATTTTAAAAACTATTTATAAAAATTGTTATTTCTTGTATGACAACACTAAAATATTTTTTTACCAAAATGTGTAGTCTATTAGTACATACAAACGCGTCATATATTATAGGGTTGTCAAAAATATACAACAGCTTGAAATATTACATACAAAAATACATCCGTATGAAAATTAATATTTTTTGTATGGCAACACTAAAATATTTTTTTACCAAAATGTGCAGTTTATTAGTACATATAAACAAGTCATATATTATAGGGTTGTCAAAAATATACAACAGCTTGAAATATTACATACAAAAATACATCCGTATGAAAATTAATATTTTTTGTATGGCAACACTAAAATATTTTTTTACCAAAATGTGCAGTATATTAGTACATACAAACGCGTCATACATTATAATGTTGTCAAAAATTTACAACAGCATGAAATGTAACATACAAAAATGCACATGTATGAAAATTATTATTTTTTATATGGCAACACTGAAATATTTTTCCACCAATTTATACAGTCTACAAGTACCATTAAACGCCTCATACAGAAAACTGACGTTTAGTGATGCTGGGCATGGTGGCGGTGGTCTTTAAAGGGAGCCAACAGCCCAAAACACCACATACGAAAATACAAATGTATGAAAATTATTATTTTTTATATGGCAAGACTAAAATATTTTGATATCAAAATGTGCAGAATATTAGTACCTACAAACGCCTCATACACTCTAATGCTACCAATACAAGACAACAGCTTGAAATATTACATACAAAAATACATCCGTATGAAAATTAATATTTTTTGTATGGCAACACTAAAATATTTTTTTACCAAAATGTGCAGTATATTAGTACATACAAACGCGTCATACATTATAATGTTGTCAAAAATTTACAACAGCATGAAATGTAACATACAAAAATGCACATGTATAAAAATTATTATTTTTTGTATGGCAACACTGAAAGATTTCGTTACACATTGGTACAGTCTATAAGTGCCATTAAGCGTCTCGTACAAAAAAATGACGTCAAATGGTGGCAACAGCCTGAAATCTTCGATAATCCTGTAGAAAATGCATTTGTATGAAAACATTTTTTTTGTATATGGCAACATCGGATTTTCTATTTTTTACATAGGGTCCATTTGAAATAAAAAATATCTCCCATACATAACTTATATGCTCTGTCTACGGTTTCCGCCCAAGTACTCAAAAAGTGAAAATCATGAAAAAAAATTCTGTATCCCAGTATTGCCAGTTGATTAAGATGAAAATGATCAAATGTCATTACGGCACCCAAAAAAAATAGTCCTGTGAAAAAAATTCATTAAAAATATTTCTCCTTCTACTTTTTACATTTTTGAATGAAAAGTTCCAAAAAATGTATGAAAGATGAAAAAAACTTCACCTGGCAACACTTCGAGCCGAGCTCCATGACTGCCCGATACAAAGCGACTCGCTCAAATGTTGCCAACCTCAAAATATTTCACTTCGAAAAATGCATTTTTTCATACATTTTACAAAATGGCTGACACAAGATGCGCCATCTGATTTTAAAAAAATAATATTGCCATATGATAATATTGAGGATACAATCCGGCCAATAAAACAAAAATATCGAAAAAATATTAATATAACCACCGCGCTACGACCCCACAAACACACCTCGAAAAATGAAAGATTTCAAACTCAAATATCTCGGCGGCCATCTTGTTTTTCCAATTTTTTCTAATTTTATCGTAACAGTCGTCCCACAATTAGCCGAAAATGACACCAATCTCAGGTAGGCGCGCAGAATAAAAAAAAATTGAAAATCGCAGGGGGGCCGCCATCTTGAATTTTGTATGTTTCCCATTTTTCCTATAACCACCATAATATACCGAAAAAATATCTCATACATTATTACTACCCCCCACCAATAGTTTAGGCTGGGCTACTCGAAATGTCAAAAAAGTGAAAAAAAAAATCTAGCTCCCAGTGTTGCCAGTTAATTTGGATGAAAATGGTCAAATGTCATTACGACCCCCCTGACAAATACCCATGTAAAATATTTTCATTAAAAATGTTTCTCCTTCTACTTTTTACATTTTTGAATGGAAAGTTTAAAAAAAAGTATGAACAAAGAAAAAAAAGCCTAAACCTGGCAACACTTCAAGTGACGCTCCACAACCGTCCCATACAAGGCGATTCGCTGAAATGTTGCCAACCTCAAAATATTTCACTTCAAAAAATGCGTTTTTTCATACATTTTACAAATTGCCTGACGAACGATCCGCCATCTGGTTAAAAAATTAAATAAATCCAATTTGGTAAAATTGAGCATATATCCGAGAAAAAAAACGAAAAAAATAAAAAAAAATTTTAAAAAAACACATCAGTGCCACCCCGCGAACACACCTCGAAAAATGAAAAATTTCAAACTCAAGTATCTCGGCGGCCATCTTGTTTTTTCAACTTTTTCTAATTTCATCGTATCAGTCGCCCTCAAGTTAGCCGGAAACGATACCGATCTTGGATAGGTGCAAAATAAAAAAAAAAGTTGCCCAATCCAGCTCGGCCGCCATCTTGAATTTTGAAAGTTTCAGATTTTTCCCATAGACACGGAGGCAAATAAAAAATTCCACTCATACATCAAACCCACCCCCCACCACTCCTTCAGGTCGAGGAAGTCGATTTTTCGTAAAACTGAAAAAAAATTCCTGCGGCCAGTGTTGCCAGTCGACATCGACGAAAATGGTCAAATGTCATTACGACAGCCAAAAAAAATATTCCAGTGAAAAATTTTCATCAAAAATATTTCTCCTTCTACTTTTCATATTTTTGAATGAAAAGTTTGAAAAATTGTAAGAGTGGGGAAAAAAAAACTCAAACCTGGCAACACCTCGGACCGAGCCCCACGACCGCCCCGAACAAACCAAATCGCTCAAACGTTGCCAACCTCCGAATATTTCACTTCAAAAAATCTGTTTTTTTCATACATTTTACAAATCGCCTAACAGACGACCCGCCATCTTGTTGAAAAAAAAAATAAATCCGATTTGGCAAAATTGAGGATATATCCGAGAAAATTTTAAAAAATGGCAACAAAACATTAAAAATCCCAAGAGATACGACCTCCCAAAAACACCTCGAAACTCAAATATCTCAGCGGCCATCTTGGTTTTTCATTTTTTTCCAATTTCAACGTAACGCCCACCTAAATATTATTCGAAAAAGAAACAAACATCAGCATAAAGTCAATAAATGAAAAAGTTGAAAATTTTAAATCGGCCGCCATCTTGAATCTATGGCATCTCATATTTTTCCCTTTGCCTCGGGGGGGCGAGGAGAAAACCCGCCATAGACAACAAAGTCGCTCCTCGCCGGCATCATGGAGAACGGCATGTCAGTCAGTCAGTGGTAAGTTCAGGATTATATATATACTAGGTATCGCTTGTGTGCGCTCGCTGCTAAAGCAGCTCGCGAAACGGTTGTCTTCTTTAGTTTTGCGTGCAAAATTTTTTTACATTTTTTACCCGATATTGAAGTTTTATTAATTCTGTTTGGGGCTGTTTGGAAAAGATATGAGTTAATATTACCAAGAATTTGGGTCGTGATTTTTTTGTCTATAAGCCATACATTTTAAAGACATAATAAGGAGACAAAAGCTTGAAATATTATATACAAAAATAACTATTTATAAAAATTGTTATTTCTTGTATGACAACATTAAAATATTTTTTTACCAAAATGTGTAGTCTATTAGTACATAAAAACGCGTCATACATTATTTCTTTATATTATATTATCTATATTAATTCTATACTTATAATAAATCTGTAGAGAGGTCAATTCTGTACAAGAAATATATTTCCAAAATAACTATCAGGGGGTATTTAGGGATCGATACTGATGTCAAGAATGCAATCATTAAAATTTTTGTCTGTCTGTCTATATAACCGTTATAGAAAAAAAAAACTACTCTACGGATTTTAACGAAACTTGATATAATTATTTTTCATACTCCTGAGCTGGTTATAGTATACTTTTCATCACGCTACAATCAATAGGAGCAGAGCAGTGCAGAAAATATACCTCTTATATTATATCCTTCTTTTGTAAATCGTATATCATATTTATCCTGTCCATCCTTTGAAAATATCCAAATATACCTAATAGATTATGGCCCTTCTTTAGTAAATCTTATATTTTACCCCTCTTTTAAAGTCACAAAAATGTTGAAGATTAATACATTTTGTATCCTTTATTTGACTACATACCACATCCACAAAATCTGTGTCTGTGTCTGTTAATAAATAATTATAAATTAATACGTAAGAATAGAATCTAACATCTTACGCCACTTCCTGCTATGTGCATGGTAGAGCTACACTCCAAAAAGAATAATCACGGGTAAAATTCATATAGGTAACTTAAGCCACAAACAATTGAACACACACAACGAATTAAACTAAAATAAATAGAATACTCAAAAACTCAAGTCATAAAAAAATTTCAAACCAGTTATTGCTTTCTCAACATACCAATAAGTTAGCTCATTAAGATTAAATCATATACATTTTTAAACGACTCATAAATTAATTCCGAAATATATACTTATAAACCCTGTAACCGATAACCATCAAATTCTCTCCAAATAATCTAAACAATTTGTCTTGCTTTTCTTCTTTCATATCTTATGACTCGTAATTCTTCTCCTTCGAAATGGTAACAGGTGCTTTTAATACTTTAGTGTTGAATGCCCAGTCCGTTATTATTACATTCCAAAGACCACAGGTATTCTTCATTGTTTGATCCAATATTAACATGAAAACAAAAATAAAACTTGCAATTGATTCTATTTAAAAATGTAAGTAAGTAAGTACAAGCTGTAATCATACTTTTCCAATTGTCCGTAACGTAATGGACACTTAGGAATAGAACAAACTTTCTATAACCTAATCCCATTATTATTATACGGATAATATAATGTTAAACAATATAACATCGATAATTTTAAAATTCAATAATTACTTTCGGATATTATCCGCACAATGAACCCTAGTAAATATTTAACATATACTCCAAAACGTGAGGTGTTAAATGTATCACGAAATATTAATAATTTGAAGCCTGCAAAAATTGTCTTATAACATTAGAGTTCTTCTAAACAAATATAACATTTGCTCATAACAACGGTACTGCCATTTATATCTCGACTGTGTAAGTAAGAACTTCTAATATAGTGTTATTATGATTTATATCAAATTAAGGTAAAATGAAAACAAAAACATTTGACCCAAAATCAAATCAAATTCCTGAAAAACGCCCGGCTAGGCTACTATATATCTATTTAATAAACTCAGATAGCAAACTTAAAACAATCTGTGCCAACCAACATTTGTATCGATTCTTAATTTGTTGTATTTAAATATATCGAATAAATTAACTTACGCAGTTTTACGCACCCGATCTCACTGGCTGAATTGTTGGGGGTATTGGTATCTCCAATGGAAGACTTGAATCAACCTAGTTATTTTTATTTATTTCCAAGACCTCCACAAACATCGTCCTTGACATCTGCCGTTTCCCGCCATAATACCCTTTTGTTTTTTTTTAAATCACGAATACAGCGTTACAGCCAATTAAATATGTGGCCAGCATTATTTTTCGAGTGAAAGGTTTTAACCTAATTTTATTTATTTTTATAATGTTAATAATGTCTCGCCTGTCTATCTCGCTCTAACACATACGTATACTATACTCTGACTCTTTCGGATTGCCAATCTATTAGTATATATCTATGGTTCAAACTGTTAGTAGCTAACAACGCTACGTATTAGGTAATAACTTCAAAAGGAGACAACAGTGTGTGTGTGAGACAAATGTGCAGAATATTAGTACCTACAAACGCCTCATACATTCTAATGATATCAACAGAAGACAACATCTTGAAATATTGCATACCAAAACACATATATATGAAAAATATTATTTTTTATATGGCAACACTTAAATATTTTGTTACCAAAATGTGAAGTCTATTAGTACCTACAATCGCGTCATACATTATAAGGTTGTCAAAAATATACAAAAGCTTGAAATATTACATACAAAAATGCATATGTATGAAAATTATTATTTTTTGTATGGGAACACTGAAATATTATTTTACCCAAATGTTAATACTTCTAGTATCTACAAACGTCTCATACATTGGAATGACATCAAAAGGAAACAACAGCTTGAAATATGACATACAAAAATACACTTGTATGAAAATTATTATTTTTTATATGGCAACACTGAAATAATTTTCCACCAATTTATACAGTTTATAACTACCATTAAACGCCTCATACAGAAAACTGACGTTTAGTGATGTTGGGCATGGTGGTAGTGGTCTTAAAAGGGAGTCAACAGCCCGAAACACCACATACAAAAATACAAATGTGTGAAAATTATTATTTTTTGTATGGCAACACTAAAATATTTTTTTATCAAAATGTGCACAATATTAGTACGTACATACGCCTCATACATTCTAATGTTACCAATACAAGACAACAGCTTGAAATATTACATACAAAAATACATATGTACGAAAATTAATATTTTTTGTATGGCAACACTAAAATATTTTTTTACCAAAATGTGCAGTCTATTAGTACATACAAACGCGTCATACATTATAACGTTGTCAAAAATTTACAACAGCTTGAAATGTGACATACAAAAATGCACATGTATGAAAATTATTATTTTTTGTATGGCAACACTGAAATATTTCTTTACACATTGGTACAGTCTATAGGTGCCATTAAGCGCCTCATACAAAAAAATGACGTCAAATGGTGGCAACAGCTTGAAATCTTCGATAATCCTGTAGAAAATGCATTTGTATGAAAACATTTTTTTTGTATATGGCAACATTGGATGTTCGATTTTTTACATAGGGTCCATTTGAAATAAAAAATATCTCCCATACATAACTTATATGCTCTGTCTACGGTTTCCGCCCAAGTACTCAAAAAGTGAAAATCGTGAAAAAAAATTCTGTATCCCAGTGTTGCCAGTTGATTAAGATGAAAATGGTCAAATGTCATTACGGCACCCAAAAAAAATAGTCCTGTGAAAAAAATTCATTAAAAATATTTCTCCTTCTACTTTTTACATTTTTGAATGACAAGTTCCAAAAAATGTATGAACGATGAAAAAAAAAACTTTAGCTGGCAACACTTCGAGCCGAGCTCCATGACCGCCCAATACAGAGCGACTCGCTCAAATGTTGCCAACCTTAAAATATTTCACTTCGAAAAATGCATTTTTTCGTACATTTTACAAAATGGCTGACACAAGGTGCGCCATCTGATTAAAAAAAATTATATTGCCATATGATAAAATTGAGGATACACTCCGGCCAATAAAACAAAAATGTCGAAAAAATATTAATAAAAACACCGCGCTACGGCCCCACAAACACACCTCGAAAAATGAAACATTTCAAACTCAAATATCTCGGCGGCCATCTTGTTTTTCCAATTTTTTCTAATTTTATCGTAACTGTCGTCCCACAATTAGCCGAAAATGACACCAATCTCAGGTAGGCGCGCAAAATAAAAAAAAAGTTGAAAATGGCAGGAGGGCCGCCATCTTGAATTTTGTATGTTTCCCATTTTTCCTATAACCACCATAATTTACCGAAAAAATATCTCATACATTATTACTACCCCCCATCAATAGTTTAGGCTGGGCTACTCGAAATGTCAAAAAAGTGAAAAAAAAAATCTAGTTCCCAGTGTTGCCAGTTTATTTGGATGAAAATGGTCAAATGTCATTACGACCCCCCTGACAAATATCCATGTAAAATATTTTCATTAAAAATGTTTCTCCTTCTACTTTTTATATTTTTGAATGGAAAGTTCCAAAAAAAGTATGAACAAAGAAAAAAAAACCTAAACCTGGCAACACTTCAAGTCACGCTCCACAACCGCCCCATACAAGGCGATTCGCTGAAATGTTGCCAACCTCAAAATATTTCACTTCAAAAAATGCGTTTTTTCATACATTTTACAAATTGCCTGACGAACGATCCGCCATCTGGTTAAAAAAATAAATAAATCCGATTTGGTAAAATTGAGCATACATCCGAGAAAAAAAACGAAAAAAATCAAAAAAATATTTAAAAACACACATCAGTGCCACCCCGCGAACACACCTCGAAAAATGAAAAATTTCAAACTCAAGTATCTCGGCGGCCATCTTGTTTTTTCAACTTTTTCTAATTTCATCGTATCAGTCGCCCTCAAGTTAGCCGGAAACGATACCGATCTTGGATAGGTGCAAAGTAAAAAAAAAAGTTGCCCAATCCAGCTCGGCCGCCATCTTGAATTTTGAAAGTTTCAGATTTTTCCCATAGACACGGAGGCAAATAAAAAATTCCACTCATACATCAAACCCACCCCCCACCTCTCCTTCAGGTCGAGGAAGTCGATTTTTCGTAAAACTGAAAAAAAATTCCTGCGGCCAGTGTTGCCAGTCGACATCGACGAAAATGGTCAAATGTCATTACGACAGCCAAAAAAAATATTCCAGTGAAAAATTTTCGTCAAAAATATTTCTCCTTCTACTTTTCATATTTTTGAATGAAAAGTTTGAAAAATTGTAAGAGTGGGGAGAAAAAAACTCAAACCTGGCAACACCTCGGACCGAGCCCCACGACCGCCCCGAACAAAGCAAATCGCTCAAACGTTGCCAACCTCCGAATATTTCACTTCAAAAAATCCGTTTTTTCGTACATTTTACAAATCGCCTAACAGACGACCCGCCATCTTGTTGAAAAAAAAAAGAAATCCAATTTGGCAAAATTGAGGATATATCCGAAAAAATTTAAAAAAATGGCAACAAAATATTAAAAATCCCAAGAGATACGACCTTCCAAAAACACCTCGAAAATTGAAAAATTTCAAACTCAAATATCTCGGCGGCCATCTTGGTTTTTCATTTTTTTCCAATTTCAACGTAACGCCCACCTAAATATTATTCGAAAAGGAAACAAACATCAGCATAAAGTCAATAAATGAAAAAGTTAAAAATTTTAAATCGGCCGCCATCTTGAATCTATGGCATCTCATATTTTTCCCTTTGCCTCGGGGGGGAGAGGAGAAAACCCGCCATAGACAACAAAGTCGCTCCTCGCCGGCATCATGGAGAACGGCATGTCAGTCAGTCAGTGGTAAGTTCAGGATTATATATATATAATACTAGGTATCGCTTGTGTGCGCTCGCTGCTAAAGCAGCTCGCGAAACGGTTGTCTTCTTTAGTTTTGCGTGCAAATTTTTTTTACATTTTTTACCCGATATTGAAGTTTTATTAATTCTGTTTGGGGCTGTTTGGAAAAGATATGAGTTAATATTTGCAAATTACCAAGAATTTGGGTCGTGATTTTTTTTGTCTATAAGCCATACATTTTAAAGACATAATAAGGAGACTTGAAATATTATATACAAAAATAACTATTTATAAAAATTGTTATTTCTTGTATGACAACACTAAAATATTTTTTTACCAAAATGTGTAGTCTATTAGTACATAAAAACGCGTCATACATTATTTCTATATATTATATTATCTATATTAATTCTATACTTATAATAAATCTGTAGAGAGGTCAATTCTGTACAAGAAATATATTTCCAAAATAACTATCAGGGGGTATTTAGGGATCGATACTGATGTCAAGAATGCAATCATTAAAATTTTTGTCTGTCTGTCTATATAACCGTTATAGAAAAAAAAGCTACTCGACGGATTTTAACGAAACTTGATACAATTATTTTTCATACTCCTGAGCTGGTTATAGTACCTATACTTTTCGTCACGCTACAATCAATAGGAGCAGAGCAGTGCAAAAAATATACCTCTTATATTATATCCTTCTTTTGTAAATCGTATATCATATTTATCCTGTCCATTCTTTGAAAATATCCAAATATACCTAATAGATTATGGCCCTTCTTTAGTAAATCTTATATTTTACCCCTCTTTTAAAGTCACAAAAATGTTGAAGATTAATACATTTTGTATCCTTTATTTGACTACATACCACATCCACAAAATCTGTGTCTGTGTCTGTTAATAAATAATTATAAATGAATACGTAAGAATAGAATCTAACATCTTACGCCCCTTCCTGCTATGTGCTTGGTAGAGCTACACTCCAAAAAGAATAATCACGATTAAAATTCATATAGGTAACTTAAGCCACAAACAATTTAACACATACAACGAATTAAACTAAAATAAATAGAATACTCAAAAACTCAAGTCATAAAAAAATTTCAAACCAGTTATTGCCAAATATTCTCAACATACCAATAAGTTAGCTCATTAAGATTAAATCATATACATTTTTAAACGACTCATAAATTAATTCCGAAATATATACTTATAAACCCTGTAACCAATAACCATCAAATTCTCTCCAAATAATCTAAACAATTTGTCTTGCTTTTCTTCTTTCATATCTTATGACTCGTAATTCTTCTCCTTCGAAATGGTAACAGGTGCTTTTAATACTTTAGTATTGAATGCCCAGTCCGTTATTATTACATTCCAAAGACCACAGGTATTCTTCATTGTTTGATCCAATATTAACATGAAAACAAAAATAAAACTTGCATTTAATTCTATTTAAAAATGTAAGTACCAAAGTAAGTACAAGCTGTAACCATACTTTTCCAATTGTCCGTAACGTAATGGACACTTAGGAATAGAACAAACTTTCTATAACCTAATCCCATTATTATTATACGGATAATATAATGTTAAACAATATAACATCGATAATTTTAAAATTCAATAATTACTTTCGGATATTATCCGCACAATGAACCCTAGTAAATATTTAACATATACTCCAAAACGTGAGGTGTTAAATGTATCACGAAATATTAATATTTTGAAGCCTGCAAAAATTGTCTTATAACATTAAAGTTCTTCTAAACAAATATAACATTTGCTCATAACAACGGTACTGCCATTTTATATCTCGACTGTGTAAGTAAGAACTTTTAATATAGTGTTATTATGATTTATATCAAATTAAGGTAAAATGAAAACAAAAACATTTGACCCAAAATCAAATCAAATTCCTGAAAAACGCCCGGCTAGGCTACTATATATCTATTTAATAAACTCAGATAGCAAACTTAAAACAATCTGTGCCAACCAACATTTGTATCGATTCTTAATTTGTTGTATTTAAATATATCGAATAAATTAACTTACGCAGTTTTACACACCCGATCCCACTGGCTGAATTGTTGGGGGTATCTCCAATGGAAGTCTTCAACCTAGTTATTTTTATTTATTTCCAAGACCTCCACAAACATCGTCCTTGACATCTGCCGTTTCCCGCCATAATACCCTTTTGTTTTTTTTTTAAATCACGAATACAGCGTTACAGCCAATTAAATATGTGGCCAGCATTATTTTTCGAGTGAAAGGTTTTAACCTAATTTTAATTTTATTTATTTTTATAATGTTAATAATGTCTCGCCTGTCTATCTCGCTCTAACACATACGTATACTATGCTCTGACTCTTTCGGATTGCCAATCTATTAGTATAATATATCTATGGTTCAAACTGTTAGTAGCTAACAACGCCACGTATTAGGTAATAACTTCAAAAGGAGACAACAGTTTTAAATATGCATCTTTGTAATAATGTAAGTATAAAAAATATTATTTGTGTACGGCACCACTGAATTTTTTTTACCACAATGTGAAATCTATTAATACCTACAAACGCATCGTACATTTTAATGTTGTCAAAATATACAACAGCTTGAAATATTTAATAGAAAATACATATGTATGAAAATTATTATTTTTTGTATGGCCACACTAAAATATTATTTTATAAAAATGTGCAGAATATTAGTACCTACAAACGCCCCATACATTCTAAAGATATCAACAGAAGACAACAGCTTGAAATATTGCATACAAAAATACATATATATGAAAATTATTATTTGTTGTATGGCAACACTTAAATATTTTGTTACCAAAATGGGAAGTCTATTAGCACCTACAATCGTGTCATACATTATAAGGTTGTCAAAAATATACAAATGCTTGAAATATTACATACAAAAATGCATATGTATGAAAATTATTATTTTTTGTATGGGAACACTGAAATATTATTTTACCCAAATGTCTTAACTGTTAATATCAACAAACGCTTCATACATTGGAATGACCTCAGAAGGAAACAACAGCTTGAAATATGGCATACAAAAATGCACTTGTATGAAAATTATTATTTTTTATTTGGCAACACTGAAATATTTTCTCACCAATTTATACAGTCTATAAGTACCATTAAACGCCTCATACAGAAAACCGACATTTAGTGATGCTGGGCATGGTGGTGGTGGTCTTTAAAAGGAGACAACATCCCGCAACACCACATACAAAAATACAAATGCATGAAAATTATTATTTTTTGTATGGCAACACTAAAATATTTTTTTTACCAAAATGTGCATACTATTAGTATCTACCAATGCCTCATACATTTTAATGGCATCAATACAAGACAACAGCTTTAAATATTACATACAAAAATACATATGTATGATGATTATTATTTTTTGTATGGCAAGACTTAAATATTTTGTAACCTAAATGTGAAGTCTATTAGTACCTACAATCGCGTCATACATTATAAGGTTGTCAAAAATACACAAAAGCTTGAAATATTACATACAAAAATGCATATGTATGAAAATTATTATTTTTTGTATGGGAACACTGAAATATTTTTTTACCCAAATGTCTTAACTGTTAATATCAACAAACGCTTCATACATTGGAATGACCTCAGAAGGAAACAACAGCTTGAAATATGGCATACAAAAATGCACTTGTATGAAAATTATTATTTTTTATATGGCAACACTGAAATATTTTCTCACCAATTTATACAGTCTATAAGTACCAGTAAACGCCTCATAAAGAAAAGTGACGTTAAGTGATGCTGGGCATGGTGGTGGGGGTCTTTAAAGGCAGACAACAGCCCGAAACACCACGTACAAAAATACAAATGTATGAAAATTATTATTTTTTGTATGGCAACACTAAAATATTTTTTAATCAAAATATGCACAATATTAGTACGTACAAACGTCTCATACATTCTAATGTTACCAATACAAGACAACAGCTTGAAATATTACATACAAAAATACATATGTATGAAAATTAATATTTTTTGTATGGCAACACTAAAATATTTTTTTACCAAAATGTGCAGTCTATTAGTACATACAAACGCGTCATACATTATAACGTTGTCAAAAATTTACAACAGTTTGAAATGTGACATACAAAAATGCACATGTATGAAAATTATTATTTTTTGTATGGCAACACTGAAATATTTTTTTACACATTGGTACAGTCTATAAGTGCCATTAAGCGCCTCATACAAAAAAATGACGCCAAATGGCGGCAACAGCTTGAAATCTTCGATAATCCTGTAGAAAATGCATTTGTATGAAAACATTTTTTTTGTATATGGCAACATTGGATGTTCGATTTTTTACATAGGGTCCATTTGAAATAAAAAATATCTCCCATACATAACTTATATGCTCTGTCCACGGTTTCCGCCCAAGTACTCAAAAAGTGAAAATCGTGAAAAAAAAATCTGTATCCCAGTGTTGCCAGTCGATTAAGACGAAAATGGTCAAATGTCATTACGGCACCCATAAAAAATAGTCCTGTGAAAAATTTTAATTAAAAATATTTCTCCTTCTACTTTTCACATTTTTGAATGAAAAGTTCCAAAAAAATGTATGAACGAAGAAAAAAAAAACTTTACCTGGCAACACTTCGAGCCGAGCTCCATGATCGCCCAATACAAAGTGATTCGCTCAAATGTTGCCAACCTCAAAATATTTCACTTCAAAAAATGCGTTTTTTCGTACATTTTACGAAGTGGCTGATACAAGGTCCGTCATCTGGTTTAAAAAATATAACATTACCATATGATAAAATTGAGGCTACACTCCGGCCAATAAAACAAAAATGTCGAAAAAATATTAATAAAACCACCGCGCTACGGCCCCACAAACACACCTCGGAAAATTAAAGATTTCAAACTCAAATATCTTGGCGGCCATCTTGATTTTCCAATTTTTTCTAATTTTATCGTAACAGTCGTCCCACAATTAGCCGAAAATGACACCAATCTCAGGTAGGCGCGCAGAATAAAAAAAAAGTTGAAAATAGCAGGAGGGCCGCCATCTTGAATTTTGTATGTTTCCCATTTTTCCTATAACCACCATAATATACCGAAAAAATATCTCATACATTTTTACTACCCCCCACCAATAGTTTAGGCTGGGCTACTCGAAATGTCAAAAAAGTGAAAAAAAAATCTAGCTCCCAGTGTTGCCAGTTAATTTGGATGAAAATGGTCAAATGTCATTACGATCCCCCTGACAAATACCCATGTAAAATATTTTCATTAAAAATGTTTCTCCTTCTACTTTTTACATTTTTGAATGGAAAGTTCCAAAAAAAGTATGAACGAACAAAAAAAAATCCTAAACCTGGCAACACTTCAAGTCACGCTCCACAACCGCCCCATACAAGGCGATTCGCTGAAATGTTGCCAACCTCAAAATATTTCACTTCAAAAAATGCGATTTTTCATACATTTTACAAATTGCCTGACGAACGATCCGCCATCTGGTTAAAAAATTAAATAAATCCAATTTGGTAAAATTGAGCATATATCCGAGAAAAAAAACGAAAAAAATAAAAAAAATATTTAAAAAAACACATCAGTGCCACCCCGCGAACACACCTCGAAAAATGAAAAATTTCAAACTCAAGTATCTCGGCGGCCATCTTGTTTTTTCAACTTTTTCTAATTTCATCGTATCAGTCGCCCTCAAGTTAGCCGGAAACGATACCGATCTTGGATAGGTGCAAAATAAAAAAAAAAGTTGCTCAATCCAGCTCGGCCGCCATCTTGAATTTTGAAAGTTTCAGATTTTTCCCATAGACACGGAGGCAAATAAAAAATTCCACTCATACATCAAACCCACCCCCCACCACTCCTTCAGGTCGAGGAAGTCGATTTTTCGTAAAACTGAAAAAAAATTCCTGCGGCCAGTGTTGCCAGTCGACATCGACGAAAATGGTCAAATGTCATTACGACAGTCAAAAAAAAATATTCCAGTGAAAAATTTTCATCAAAAATATTTCTCGTTCTACTTTTCACATTTTTGAATGAAAAGTTTGAAAAATTGTAAGAGTGGGGAGAAAAAAACTCAAACCTGGCAACACCTCGGACCGAGCCCCACGACCGCCCCGAACAAACCAAATCGCTCAAACGTTGCCAACCTCCGAATATTTCACTTCAAAAAATCCGCATTTACATTTTACAAATCGCCTAACAGACGACCCGCCATCTTGTTGAAAAAAATAAATAAATCCGATTTGGCAAAATTGAGGATATATCCGAGAAAATTTAAAAAAATGGCAACAAAATATTAAAAAACCCAAGAGATACGACCTCCCAAAAACACCTCGAAAATTGAAAAATTTCAAACTCAAATATCTCGGCGGCCATCTTGGTTTTTCATTTTTTTCCAATTTCATCGTAATACCCACCCGAATATTATTCGAAAAAGAAACAAACATCAGCATAAAGTCAATAAATAAAAAAGTTAAAATTTTTAAATCGGCCGCCATCTTGAATCTATGGCATCTCATATTTTTCCCTTTGCCTCGGGGAGGAGAGGAGAAAACCCGCCATAGACAACAAAGTCGCTCCTAGACGGCATCATGGAGAACGGCATGTCAGTCAGTCAGTGGTAAGTTCAGGATTATATATATATAAATAATAGTAATACCTGACTATGTCAAAAAACTGCCAATAAATAAATTTAGAATAAAACTGAAACAATTTCTCTTGACAGCAGTTTATTATGACATAAAAGAATTTTTGAATGATGATGTTGACATTTAAATTAATTGTAATTAATGTATTCCCTTGTATAATGTATAATAATTTAATCTAAATAATTAAAATTTCAAACCATTTAATTTAATGTGGGTTGTATAGTTAATTTAATTTGATTTAATTTAATTTTATATAATGTAATTTCATTTCATTTCATTTAATTCAATTTGCATGCTTGAAAAGGCTGAATAAGAGACTATTAATATTGTATGTAACAACTTTTCTCACTGTTCAAAGCAAATAAATTATCTTTATCTTTATCTTTATAATATTTAATATAATATATAATAATTAACACTCGATGATACGACGGTTCGATCCCCGGCCAAACAGATTTCTAAATGATGCATTTAGATTTCTGTTTCTGGGTCTGGGTGTTTGTGTATTGCCACTATTGTTGGAGCTACTACTCGTAGTCGCATAATAACGATAAGTCGAATAATGAAGGATCCTACCACAATTTTATATAAAACCTACCTACCTACTTGTATTGTAAAAGTTGTGCTCCAAAACCGTAGAGTAAAATACTTGAAAGTATTGAGTACAATACTTCTGAGTACTTCGATTAAAGCATTTTACTTTTAGCTCCACACTTGTTCAAAATACAAATAAATTATCCAAATTGCACAATTACGATAAAATAGCGGAGAAATATAGTTTCTGAGTTTTTAGAGAACAAAGGCGCAATTGTATACGGTTTACGACAAACTCGGTTCCCCGCTCGTAAAATGCAGGCGTCATTTTGTGCAATTTCATGTCAGATAAATACGATACTAAAACGGTTTACTGATTTACTCCTTTTATATCCCTAAGACTATATTGCTCCTATATAATTGTTATGGAACCCGTATAAGTAATGTAAGCAGATGTCAAGCAATATCTAACTTCTCACGATTGTCATACAAATAGTAGAATTCCTCGTGACGAGACTCCAGGGTCCGGAAGCGTCACCGTTTCAACTATTTCAGGATTGTCAGGCGCTATTATGAACACAGTATTGTATAGTATAGAACTAGAACTAGTTGTGAGGATTTGATGAGGCACTTACAGGATGCATACTGTTTTAGTCTGCAGGAGAGCATGCATTATTGCAATGTTGATTTCATATAACTTTGGACAGAAATGATCACGTAGCGTCTGGTAGATAGTATGTTAGTTTGATACCTTAATTTATCTAATTCATTGAAATCGTAATCGGAATCGGAATCGTAAGTATTTCAATAATACATTTGTAGATGAGGTCCTACATTTCTAAAATTAATTACTTAAAACCCCATAATGATTTTGAAAAAAAAACTTACCTACTTAATACTATATAACATTTTCTGACGCAATACGAAATATTGCGCAAGATAACTTATTCGTTACTTACACCAAAATCTATTATTAACTATGATTATGTACGTTCATGTTCGTATATTCGAGTCTCATATGTTATTTGATAACAAGCCCAGCTTTATAGCGGGTCGTAAACTGCAGACGTCATTCGGTGCACTTTACCTCGGTTACGTCCGTCAAAAAAGATTATTACGTCATATAGTGCAAATAGTCGCACAAACCATATCACTATCCGGAGGATATTTAAGTGACTATATTTTTGAAGATAAAATACAAATTTTGGATGACAATTTGATTGGCCTCAATAGTCATCCAAAGTTTGCGAAGTTCTCGTGTAAATCATACAAAGTTATCAAGGTCTGATATAAACTCAGTATTTTTTTTTTATAATATTCTTTTGGGAATTATTGGTATTTCTCAAGAACTAGACTATTCTAGAGTAGGATAGGAATGGGATTACAGCACTAATCCAATGTAAATTAGAGGAGAAATGTAAAGATTTTTTTTCCTAAAACGAATTAATTTATATTTTAATATTACACCTTCTTTCTTGGTTCACTGTGGAAATAATATTATCTACATTGAGTTGAAAAGACCGCCATTTCATAAGGTGCTACTAGTGAAATCTTCCCGACTAGTCTACGTAATTTCGCTTGCAATCTTGCATATCACGGGCAAATAAGAGTGTAAGTTAATTCTTACATAATATATTCCTGCTCGATCTACTTGTGGAAATGACAATCTGTGGAATGACTTTCTAGGGTAGGAATAGTGACGAATGATAAGTCTGTACCCTTACCATGAGTTTTTATGTTTCGACAAATATGACTGTATTGGTATTTGTTTAAGTATTTTCCAATATGATTTTTCACGTTACCTTTACTCAGTCTACTAAAGCAAACGGAACAGAATAATGGATTGAGTAAACGTCACGTAAAATTGTGGGATGTTTTGAAAAATCACAGTAAGGGTACTCGACCAATAGCTGAGAGTATGCTCCAAACTCCGAAAGTACAAGAAATGTAACCATTAGCCCACTACTTTATTATTACCCATACAACTCCTGCATCAATCTTTGAAATTCACTCTTCAAAAATTACGTATTACCTCCAAAATGATTTTAAGCCCTTAAAGTAAAATAAGATAATCATTTTCAATTCCGCCGATTTAAAACCATTGGACTTTCATATTAATGTATGCAGGTTAAACCTTTTAACGATTAATAAAACGATCGCGCCTCTGAAAAGGGAAATGTGGTGACGGATTTAATAATGTAAAGCGATTAATTTTCAAAAACCGCTGGGAATGTTCCGTAACTCTGTTTTATTCATTTGGACTTAAAAGTATTTTAATTGCAATTCCATTATATGATTGTCACGTAGGTATCTGTAACGATATTTCGATCTTCTTTTTGATTTTAACGGGAGTGGGATGGGACCTTCTAAAGATACTATGGCTGCTTCGGTGAAACTCTGAATTATGTGTGATGTAAGATGTAAGATTTCAACCTTATTTGACTTTGATTACAGATGTTGTTGACGAAGCTAGTAGAACCCTTTTTGTAGCAGCAATACAATATAGTGCTGTTGATGCGGGAGTATGCTCAACATTGGGTTGAAAAGACCGCCATTTCATTCGGTACTGGGAGTCAAATCTTCCCGACACGTCTACGTAATTTCGCTTGCAATCTTGCATATTACGCGCATGCAAGAGTATGACTAAAATTCTTATACTTCTGCTTGATCCACTTGTAAACAATGAAGAACACAAGTGGCAATGTAGCGCTTTTGTTGCGGTTAGAAAGACGTTGAAAAAGAAACATATTTATAGGTCGCGTTCCAACTTATTCCAGAGACGTAGCACCAGCTTACCATCAAGTGACCTACTTCTACATTATAAAAAAAATAATAGTTTCCTGATACTTACCCTGACTGAGTGCATGACTTTCAATATACTACATTTGACAATTACAGCAAATAGTTGAATGCACGCACCACTCAAGTAGTAGCAGCAATACTTTAATTCTCTTCCCCCCACTCACTTATGTTCATCGGTTACATTACATCCATTTTACCTGAAGCTCTGTTAGTAAATCGCACACATGAATATGCATGTGCTTACATGTATGACAACGATACGTGTACTTTATGTTTCCAGATGTTTTGATTTACATTACCGTCGCAACCAATTTATGAATATAATATGGACATCTATGTGTTTGACCACTTGTAGGTGAACGATATGTTATATACAGGCGATATATTTGTAAAATAAAGTATTATACTAGAACGTTGGATTGTTTAATTTAGCTGAAACCAAAGTCACGGTTGTTTTCGACTTACAACAACAAAGTTAGGCGGTAGATTCTTATATGAAAAAAAAAATAGATAATTAAACAAGGGTTTAGAAATTAATCTTATGGTAACAATGCAACTATGGCAACATGACTTCAATCCTATTTGGAATTAATTACAAATGACTATGCCCAGAAGTGAATACCTCTTGACTAGTAAAATTATTATTATACATTATTTATACTGAGGCTATTAGCTACCTCAGTTTCAATAAAGATAATAATATACAATATTCTTGTATTTTGATAAATAAACAAACCTACTTACAACTTAACTAATATTAGATGTCTGAGCTTTTAAAACAATATTTAAATTTTAACATAAAAAAGTTTAAACATTTAAAACAGCTTTGTAACAACCGACACAAATTTAATTTTAAATACAGATTTCGATGTGCTATTTTAAATATATTTCCGCATAATCGCTTCAAGCTTGGAGTGATACCTAATGTAGATTCTCGTACATCTTACAGTATCTGCATACCGGCTTAAGATGGTATGCATTGGATGCTGCACTTTGCATCTAATGAATGTTATTCAAGTTACGTTATAGCCTGCAAACCACGAAATTAACATGAAATGTATGTAACCTATTTGTCTTTGCACATATTCATATAAAGTAAAGATCTGTAGCATTACCATGAGTTGGCATAGAAACGCCACTATAGAAATGGTAAATAGAAAACTATTGTCATTTTGCTAGTGAATAACATAACTACTATCGTTACGGTATTTCTTGACAACGTCTGTCAAATTAATGACTCATGGGACCGAATTTGTATGGCAATAGATCATAATGACATTCGCTAGCGATTTGATTTCGATAGGTTTTTTACGTATCGAGTTACGTCACTACGGATTTTAGTTCTACGAGTAACCACCAGAGGCGCTGTACAATTTTTCATACATTTATTTTACGCAGTCGCTAGCGAGTAATACTTTTGTAAACTCATGGTAGTCCTACTGGTATATATTATTATACAATAGTTTTTTTTTGGTTTTTTTTTAGCGTCACGTAAAAACAAATAGTATGAACACTACAGTCATTGTATAATGGTGTTCACTGTGCAAATAAAATAGTGGGCTTAATTTAGCATTTGTCTGTTTATTTTTTTGTTAATTTTTATTTCGCGCTTCGAAAAAGTATTCACCGCATGTGTGTGTGGCATATGTGGTAACCCTGTAGTTAAGGATTAGAATACGAGCTACGGCATTCTTAGTGTGTCGTAACCTTACTAAATGGGAGTTTTTGGTCAGCCAGCGACCCCGAATAGGAGGACAGTATGTGTGGCCGTCTACCGTCGTAAACATCTGAAAGTGACATTAATTCTCCAACGAGAGACCAAGACGCGAGCCCTTTAAGAAAGCTCCACTTGCCTTCCCTTAAACATCTCGAACTTCAGGCCACCGAGAGTATTTTAGAGCGATAAAAACCCGTATTACCCGTTATTTCTCTCAAGATGCTGTGGAACTTTCTATAGGGTTTACTTTGCCCAAAGAAGTTAAATTCCTAGTAGACGTCTATCTAGATTCCTGACTGGGTTTGGATGTTAGATTAATGTTGTCTAAACATAGTTGTAGACGAGAGAATGACAGTAGAGAGCGCTTTTTACCTATCAAGTATATAATTAGCTCCTTCCGGCCATCATACTTTAATTCTCCAGTACTCTTCAACACGCAAACAGGTCAAGGCGACACTAGATTTAGTGTTTGGCAGATCTGGAGCACATTGGCACGTGTCGTGTCTGTACCGTAAATATCTGGATATAAAATGTGGTACCAAATGATACCAAATAAATCAGATCAAATCATACCAAACGCGGTTTGCATATTTATAAGGTTTTACAAACGTTGGTGGGTTTTACTCGTAAAATTGCTATTTTGCTGTAAGGGCATAATTTGATTTATGTTTAAAATGTAATACCTATAACTTATAGTCATAATAAATTCACTCAAAATATTTACTCAATTTTATTATTTTACAAATAATTTCATCGTTTATCTCAAACTTGATTATTTTCTAAAAAAAATAAAACAGTGTTATTTTATACTTATTAATGAAAATACTAAATTGTTTACTTTATTGAGATGTTACATCTAGTATGGTACACATGACAGATTGTTTATTACTTAGTGACATTATAATCTTCATATTATTATAATAATTGTCCCACTGCCAGACATAGGTTATCTTAGAATGAAAAGGGTTTAAGCTAAAGTTTATTACGCCGGCTACGTTCTGATTATCACACTTCACACACCTTTGATTTTATTACGGAAAACCTACAAACAATTAATGTGGAAACTGTACTCGTTCATAGAAAAATATGTTAGTGGTAATGTTCTTTTAAAATCTTTATATGTAACTTTAAGATATAAGTACAAATGTACACGATGATTTTCTTCACCCGTAACTTACGTGACAATTGATTTCCAATACACAATACATAAGTCTAAAACAGAGGAACCTTGAAGGACCTATTGATTGAACCCAAGACCACCAGCTTATAACACGAAATCGTCACCACTAGACTATCACCACTCTTTCACAATGCTTTAAATTGGAATGGAAAAATGTCACGCAGTACGAAAATACTCGAGTCTCGGCAAAACGCCAGACTTCCGAGACGCGCATATAGATGTCATCGGGTGCAACAATGTTTATAGCGTTTGAGACAAAGGAGTGTTAGCAAAGGTGAAGGAACCTTTTGCACTGTAGATAGACAAGCAGACAGACAGATAGATAGATAGAAAGATAGATAGACAGATAGATAAACAAAACAAAGTAGATTTAATTCAGAACTCTTTTGTAACGTTAATTTATCTACCACTACTCCCCAAAGTATTAGATACCTAGGTGATAAATATATAACACTATTGTACCTACACGTATGGCAAGATGACTTATGTAGGTACCTATTAATTGTACTATGTACATGTACTCGTATTTGTATACAAAAGTTTTATTGCGTCGATAGCAATTTCTTTCAGGTTTTTTAAATCGAAAAATAAAAGCAAGAGACGTAAATCTAAATAAGTTGGTTATAGGTGTCATATCCGTCGATGATGAGACCTTTGAGAGATAGATTTTCAAATACAATTTGGATTTTATTTTCATGTTGCCGATTTGATTACATACGTGGGATCAGTACCATGGATTCACCCTTACACATAAATATGAGTACGGGAAGTAACATGAGACTCGTTCGTGCGTAGTTATAAGGGTTCGTGCGTGAAAATTTAAAATAATTGGATGAGTGCGGGAACTCGCCCATAAGGGTTCCGTACCACCAAATTTTCATTTATTTTTGGTATTTTTCATCATAGCAACCACAGAGGTATATTGTGAAAATTGGAACTGTCTACTTATAACAGTTCAATAGATAAAGACGCCGACAAATAACGGTTTCTTATATGACGACTCCCATTTATTTTCAACCGTTATTCATACAGAGTTTCCAAGAATGCAAAATTTTACTAAGCGTGAATAGAATAGAAAACTTAAAGATCGTTGAAAGAATTTAGTCATAGATATAGTACATACTCCTGATGTCATGTCTAAATATAAAGATTATCAGTTAAACGTTTTGAAATACGAAGAAACTACGCGGAAGCTTACACAAGAGATTGGCAACGTTTTCTGTCCTAAATATGCGTCAGGCCTTATGAGATATTGAGGAGGAACAATGAAAATTAAAATGAAACTTTTATATACTCGTATATATCGCCTATTCTGAGGTTCCGAGGTTAACGTAAATAACGATGTAAGGTGATGAAATTATACTAATTTGATTTTTAGAATAACGTGAAATAATAAAATGTTTTTGCCTCTGTCAATAATAAACTACAATGAACGTATTATTTTTTCTTAAATATCTGTCTTATCGAGTTTACAATATTTTTACGAAGAGCACAAACACAAATAGATATCCAGATAGTGTTTTAGTAACTTCAAAATTGTATAAGAAGTACGTACAAATCTAATGTTCTTAATGGATTTTACTTCTATTTTGCTAAAACACAATCTTTTTAAAGGTCAAGAAAACATCGTGAGGAAACATATTATGTGGCTAAGAGTTGCCCATAATGTGATTTCGTTTGTTCTGAAAGCTACAGGGTGGATGTATATTCGACTAGACATCTAGTAATTTAGGACACTTTTATCCCTTAAACACCTTATATTTACGGGATAAGTGTCCTGAATGCTGTCTAGTGAACTTATGGCAACTATAGGTTTTTAAGGTTCCATACCCAAGGAGTAAAAACGAAACCCTATTAAATGCAGTGGTCACCTATCTACTCTGAGGACTAAGTTATACTCTCAATTTAGTATTTATACATTGAAATTTATTTATTTATTAAGAGCTACCAACAGAACTATATATTATACAACACTTACAATGTTATTTTCTTCAGTAGTATAGCTTAGTACACATAATAACATCTAAATGGATATAATAGACTGTGTCCATTCGTCACATTAAATATTTATCAACTTTTTGTCTATCATACAATTGTTGAATTTCGAAATTCAACAATTTTCCTAGGCAAGAATTGTCAAACACAAAACTTTTAAAGGCAAAAATTGGCTATGATTCATTATTACATACACAGGCATAGAAATCCTAATTATTACAACAAAAATTATCGCTTCTTTTGTTCTTAATAGTTATAATCTACAATTAAGTAATGTATCTATCGAAATTAGTTAAGAAGATGATGAGATGTCTCGTGACAAAACTCGTAGAACTTCCATCATTCGATTACGTACGACTTTTTGTCTCACAAGCATGTGTTGCTTTTGTTTACAACATCTACATTTTCAACTCTACCTCACAAGCATAAGGGCATACACGAGCAAGTCGTTACACGCCTTGTTCTGTAATTATCATATATTTGGGAGCTCTTTGTGTTACAAAGTGAGTTTATAAGTTCTAAATTTCATTTCACTTTGATAAATTTCTTAGGAACAACTCATCAAGTTTTACACGTAATGTTTACGATGTGCTAGGCTTTAGAGAATCAGGCTAATAAACTTGGCCAATTATTAGTAATTCACTTTTACGTAAATTGTAAATTCCCTTTCAAGTAAGTTTATAATAATAAATTATTTTCTCGAAATATACGTTAAAGGGCAAGTAGGCTGTAATCAAACCTAGGTACGATTAGATTTGTCCCTGTAGCTCCGGGCCAGAATAGGGATACGGTAAGAGGCGACTAAATGGGCGAGAGTGGGAAATCGAATCGTCTAACAAGCGACCCCGGGAAGGGCGGCGGTATGTGTGGTCGCATAGCGTCGTGAATACCAGACGGTGTGGCGAGCCCTGAAGCTCACCTGAGCAGAGCCCGAAGGGGCAACGCGTTCAGAGGACTTCGGTTGCGTTCCTTGGAGATCCCGGAGTCCTTTTAACGCCGCTAGTAATGCCGAGGACGGCCACCGAGGGGATTTTACTACGGTAAAAATCCCACATAACCCTGTGTCGCTCCCACGGCACCGGGTACCTTTTGAGCGTTTCCCCCTCGATAACAAAAAAAAAGCTATGATTAGATTCCTACCTGAGGTTGACCACGGATACGTTTCTACCCCTGAGAACTAAGTTTGAATGCCTCAGATAAGTATGTTTACCTTATTACACCCTTTTTTAAACCAGAACACAGCAGCGCTTAACACTGCCATTATTAGGCAGACACAGGTATGACGGTGGTATCTACAGAGTCGAACAACAAAGGGTCTCACCTGCAAAATGAAGGTCATTTTGCAATAAAATAAAATAAAATACTTAATCTCGCGCGGAGTTTCTTTGTTAATAAATACGTTCTTTATATAGAACATGTACTACATCTTATTTGTTTGTTGAAATTTAATTAACATATTGTTTTGTTATTGTTTCATCGAAGGAAGCATTCCACAATGTTTGTGTTCCGTTTGTAATAACAAATTGATATGTGCCAAGGTCATCTGAAGAAGTACTTTTATTTATACCCTACTATATGTTGTTATTAAATTTTATTTAAAAGAACACAAGTCTATAGCAGTGTCTTACAATATTATAGCCTGTATATTTGTTTTTTACTTCAGATTTAGAAAGTAAGAAACACGAGGCAAATTGTTTGCCTGAAAGATGTTGATGAAATTCCTACACGTGTATAAGGTCAACAAATACGCATTTTACCAGCAACTATGATAAAGGTTACATTTAAATCTTGCTCATTTTGTACAAAGAAATCGTTATTGTTAATATTATTGTTTATTTTTAAATCGTTATTGATATAATTATATTATTATAGGAAAGTATAGTATTTAATCATTTTTTACCAGTTAGGACTCTGTAAGCGATATTCATGTAGCATAGACGCTGTTTTCTTATACATAAATATCACGAAATCCCTATGCAAGTTGCGACCATGTTTGAAAAAAAACACTTTCTACACTCACAGCCCCACACTAGGATTCCCTGTGTCGTGGGCGCCATGGACACGCACATAGAAAAATACACAAACACCCAGACCCAGAAACAGAAATCTAATTCATCATTTAGATATCTGTCTGGCCGTGTATCGAAACCGGGACCCTCTGCGCGGCAGATCGGTATGGTAACCGCTCCGCCACGCGGATCGTCAAGGTTTGTGGCGCTACAGTTCCACGGCAGCCCTAGCAGCATTCTAAACACATTGTTACACTGGCCACGATGAACCGTATTTAATCTACTTTCCGTTATTCACCGTCTACGTTGTTTGTAGGAGATTCAAATTTTGCAATCTTGAAGAAAACAGCGAGAAATGTGCCAAGGTCGCGATAAATATTTGAAAGGTGTAGGGATAGCGTACTGGAAGTTTATTTTTTATTCCCGCTCCGTTTGCTCCGTTCGTGGCTACGGTGGGTACTAAACTCGCAATTTTAACATAAATGTTCTTAGATACCTTTTTGTTTGCATTTTCGATGTGGATTCCGGTTCTTGTCCCTAATGTTATTTAATCTCGAATTTATTAGGATGGCGTATACATCGTTTATTGTATTATGTCTTGTGTATCATGTGCGTAAAATTATCTTTCAACTGCATGCACCTGATTAACCGACAACGCGCATTTTAAACCGAATAATACAACAAATAAATAATTATCAATTTTTTCCACCAAAGTTTGAACTGATAAAATTAATAAATCTATAACAATGATTTTTGCGATCTTGAAGAAACAGTTTCAGGGTAAAAAGCCTCTAAACAATGCACACAACTAATTAGAAAAAGGCCATCAAAATTGGTTTAATATTTTTCACGTTCTCCTAAGCAAGTTCCTGCCAAGAAATTAAACAAAATTTCCTGTTCTTAAATTAAAAGCAGATACGATAATAGATTAAGTTGTATAAAGCCCAAAAGTAGATACAGTGACAAACTAGACAGAATTAATGAGACACGAACAATTTCAAGGACAAACGACACCACAAAGCCGGTTGAAACAGGAATGCCGGTTGCTGAACAACCAATTGAACGGGATGACTCAGCTTTAGTAAGCTCGCTGAACAATAGTGCTTAAAAGCTTCTGAGGTCTCTTTGAGACTCGTGTAATATGACTCTTTATTAGCATCTATTGTCTATTCAAGGAAGAACGTTGCTGTGATTGTAACAAAATTGGATTTATGGCTAAGTAGGAAGGATTCGCTTAAACAACTACGTATCCTTATTACATTTAAAAATATAATATGAGATTTTGCCATTACTTAATTTTGAGAATATATTGCATAACGAAATGGAGACTAACTTATAAAAACAAATATATATTAGTAATCTATAATTTATGAATTGTACCCTTACTATTAGTAATGGTACAATATTAATTGTTAGGAGAATTAATCGGTAAGACGGTAAGACGGTATCTATTACACCGAATGCAAACTAGCATTTCACTATTTGCGTATTGGACGAAGTATTTGAATACAGGTTGACAAGTATTGTGAGACGACCATCTTATTACTCAAGAGTGGCAATGAATTTGTGATCGGCTTCACTTAGAAAATCTACTCCATATGGAGTTGGTTAAAGATAAAATAAGATAGCATAAGTATGTTAAGATCTCGTTTGCTACTTTGATCTCATGAAAATGTCTTTAAATTTCTTTATCCATGTTAACGTCAAAAGCATTAACTACATCATAGCAATTTCCAACTTGTATATTTTCAACAGCTACATTTTCACTTTTCAAAGTCATGTCTCTTATCGTCAAGAATAAGTATGAAAACTTAAATTAGTTTTAACAGACTTTCGCTCGGACTTCACCTACAATTCTCTCTGTGACTTTGTCTATGAAAGTAAAATAAAAATACTCAGAAAAGCAGAGTCATTCGCTCATAGTGGTATGTTAGCCATTACTCTTAGATGAATATTCTTGGAAAACATCCTAGATTTAGTAGAAAAAGTACATTCAGAGAAAATGAAGCAATTATCATTCAAAGACTGAACTTATTTTCGATTTAAAATGGTAGGATTTACATTCTTACGCCATTTTATTAAGATTGACTCGTATAGAATTAATCCTGATGATACTCAGTTTTGAAAAGAATCTGTTCATAGTAATATGTTTCATGTATATTTTTGTTTTTTTTTTGTATTCGTATGTGTCCTATATGAGAAGGAGGGCAAGCCATTGTTTAAGTTCATATATAAATATACGTCGGCCGCGGATTGATACCAAATAATTTATCTAAATTATATAGAAAATATTTTCGCAAGTAATACCTGACAATATTATTTGACAAATAAGAAATTAAACACCTTGCCTTTAAAATCTCTTAAATACTATTAGTCACAGAGAGTCATCGGAGCTACTAGAATATTCTTCAAATAAATATTTGCATTAATTAATGACACCAGTCAGTTTTCACATAGCCGATTGCAGACCTAGTTCTGCGCCCAAAAATAATATGGACGTAAGTGAAATATTATACTGAAACAGCGAGCGAGATCATTTACAACTAACGAGCAGTTGGCGGGCGGCTGGTCGTTAAACTAGTGCAATGTGGATAATATTAAAAATCATATTGCAGAGTTTGCAAACGGTAAAAAATGATGATGAATAAATAAAGACTTATGGAAGGAAATGCAAATCTTTCCTGCTTTAACTTAGTCTTTATTTGAAATTATCGTCATTAAATGATTTAAAATGCTTTAGAGCTCTTCGTGGTTCGACTCTGAAGGTACCACAGACACCTATTTCTGCCTTTTAACAACAAAGACTATTGATTCTTGATATAAAGGGTGTGTTAACGGAGATACATTTAGACGTAGCGTTTCAACATATACTTCAAAGGATGTGGGTACGAATACGACATAATTATGTTCCCACAATTAAGTATCTTCTTGCGCCACTATACGTATTTTACAGTCATAAAATTATTCATATTTCTTGATCGCGTGTACATCATATTTCACCATAAAATGTAGTAAACAGGCAAATAACACGTGTCACTTGATGTTTAGTGATTAACATTCTCCGTTAGTACATCGCCCAAAATAATCTCTAATACGTTCCTACCCTAAATAACTGGATTCACATGTGCCAGTCCTTCAGGATAAAAAGGAATATAATGTTAAATTCTAACATCGATATTAGTGTCTTCCTCCATTAAACGACGCGACAAAGAATGAGATTAGCTATACATTAACTGAAGTCATGGTCCTCTACTGTTCACTTACACGATATTATTTCAACGTGCACGTTAATTATGGTGCTACCAAATTATTTCTGAAGCCCTACAACTTGGGGTTTGTCAAAAAATCTGCAAATAGAGCTGTTACAAATATCCACAAGTCTTAGTGACTACTTTTTACCAGGTGGCTCGTCGGTCTTCCTAAGTTTAATAATTAACAAAGAATACTCCATATATAATAAGTTAAATCCTGTGTCACCAAAAAATCAACGATCTCTATTACACACATGTATTGAGAATAACCTAAAAACTAATTTGATTTCGAGTGCAATGAACAAGGTCACCCGCTCCATTTACATGACCTTGGCAGCGATCCGCTTACAAATTTCACTGCACATTCAAATCGTTTGGATTCCATGCTGACTTATGCCAAGGTATTAATGGCTCGTGTTTGATTATTCCAGAAGGTATTTCGCGTTTTCTTCCTGAAATTGTACTATTTGTTTGGTGTTGCGTTCTCTTTATGTCTGGTATTCTTGCCAACATGTTATTTGTCGATGTTTGCACGTTTCCCGTTTGTTAGTTTTGATGTGATAATAGATCTTCACTGAGATTTCCTACGAACTTATTGCTTATGGTTATTATCTTTTTAATTAGAGCAATATGTAAATAAAGCAAATCATTTACTAAAAACTGCAATATCCTCTTACGCCTACATAATATGTTTTATTCTATTTTGAGTTAAATTTCAGATTCCCTACTTTAAAGAGAATAACACTAATGATATTACATTAAGATATCTAATCCTTTTTAATTTATTCCGTCAATAAATATTGTAACAACAGTAATTCCATAATTTGAATAGCTTTTACTCTTTTTGACTTACTTTGCTCAAGAGATTCCAAAACTGAAGACATTTAAATAACATGTTTTCCTTGGAAAAATCCAAGCTTTCTTTGAATTCGGCGTTTCTCACGTTCTTAAGCAAAAATACTGTGTTATTAATAAATTTTGAACAAAACAACCAAGATTATTGATGATGATGAAGACAGTAATAAAGATACCGTTGACTGTTATATTCTGAGTCAGAAAATGTTTTCTTTCGAAACATATATCAATAATACCTGACACTCATAAAGATATTTAAAGAATATTATTAAAAATAGTTTATGTTATTCTTAATGTTTTCTTCTGGGAAATATATTCGCAAATCAATTGTGACTATCCTGGTGTCATTGACATTGGCAAATATAAAGGGCTTAAGGCTGATATCTTTTGAACGACGATTTCACATACGTTTTCTGGAAAAGAAATTTGTTACCATGATAGCTGTGTTTTGGTTTTAAAACATGGATTCGGGATCCGGGATTTTATGGATTTCTCTATCCCAGAGGAAAAAGTAGCAGTTGAATGTATAGTGCAGCTTAAAGAGAAAATTTGAAGCTTTTATCTCGGAAATGAATATCGAAATCTGACGCTACGTCTTACAGACGTCATTGAATCTTCGAGTGAGCGTAAAAGTTAATGTAAGTAAATTCACATCAGTGGTTAAAGGTTAAAGATGTGGAAATGCAGATACAAAGCACATAATTTAGTGATAAAACTTACCCGACACGACATCGTATCGTTCCCACGACGCGACGCTGTATGTCTTTATGTTTAAGTTCTTACTTTTCACGTTTTCACTTATAAATATATATTTAAATTATTTTATTATATTTATTATTTTAATTTTGTGTTATTTTCATGATGTGTTATTATTATAACAATAAGTTTCCATTTATATAGTCACTGGCTAGTACGATTGTATGAGTTAGCATAAAAAGAAAAGGCTTGACGTTTAAGTTGTATTTTGCGCGGGAATAATAAAGGTTATAAATTAGTTGAAGATATAGTTTTATTCTTTCACACGGAAGAAACGCAGCAAGTTAGCTACTTTTATAATTCCATATCATAGATTAGTAAAGATTACTCACTCCTTACAAGAAAATGTAACCAGTTTCGACAATTGAAATTGTCACTGTCGTCTATTTTCGTGTTTGAAAAATATTTAAAAAATGTAGTTTTTAGATAATTTACCAATGAAACAATATTTCTCCAATTTCGTGTTTTTACCACTTATGCACATGTCGGCATTGTTCCGCGTAAATTACACCATGACAGCCATTATATGGCTGACACATTTGTCAGCCGATTAAGCCATGTAATGGCTTCCTTCAATTACAAGGCGGTGAGATATCTATGCTTATATTTGTTTCAGATAAGTATCAATAAATTCCTTTGTCTACAATTCTGTAAAATGAAACATAATGTCCCAATAGCCCTTAAGGACTAACAGGTAATTTATATCTCGTTTAGACCATTTCCTATGTTTCCTTAAGCGTACCCTAAATTGCGAGTAGGCCTTATCGGACGGCTACATTAATGTGAAATACATTGCGCTTATAAATTTATAGAAGCAGATAATTCTCGTTAACAGCTTAGGATAAATAATGGCACGGCTTAGTGCGCATTAGATGTAATTCGTACCTTCATTATCTCATTCTTATCAGGTTACAAAGGTTGTCGTTACGTACTTTATAACAAAAATGTCCCCTTTCAAATTTATTGTACTGAGAGTTATTGCAACTACCATTTTTCTGTTCACGAAAATATGAGATAAAACTGAATAGTATTTTGTAGGTAAGTGTGCTACATTGAGTGGACTGTACTGTAAATGTATGTAAAAAATTGGTTAATGTTTTTTTTTTAATAATTTAGTTCATACAGGCTGAAGTTTTTAACTGTACGTGGATGGCCAATTTTGAGATAAAACTAACTAAATAAGATTACTGAGATATTAGAAAAACCTATATCGACAACAATTTCGAAAAAAAAAAACATTTATCCATGAAACACCATGTATAGTATGCGTTCCGCTAATATCATCGTTTAACATATTGTAGAATAAATGAATTTTGTTATAAAGGTAAATTACCAAAGCAAGACCGCACTTATATTCGTTTTCAAGTTCGATCATAATCTTTCAAATAAAAAAAAAAATCAATATAAGTCCAGTAGTATTTTCACAAATACTACTGGACTTATTTTGATTTTTTTTTTTAGAGTCACCCCTAACTAACAACAAACAACAGTCAACAACAGTTAACCAACAGCTTTATTAGTACAGAGTTACAACAGAATAGATGGTAGTTGGCAGTGTTGGCGTGGTGGCAATAGAAATGGCAGGCTTTTGAAACCCTGATGACAAGAGAAACTACTCAGGTGCTACATTTTTAAGTAGTGAGTGTCCGCATGTCTCGGATGGATCAAAGAGCCGCATACCGTATCTTTTAATTCTGGCAATCGAACCGGCACTATTTATTTCGGAGTCATTGGCATTTGTAGCGAAAGGACGGCGGTTCATTGTTTATTTATAGTATTGAAAGGTTTATTTGGGGAATTTGTTCGAAAGGTGATAGGACCCGTGATATCGGCACGTGTGTCTGAGATATATTTATTTCGGATAATTTCTGAGGTATTGAGTTCAAGAATTGACTTAGTTATATTTTTCTAAACGTGTTGTAGGATTCTAAAGGTAAGAAGATACTGATGGAATAATGTTGTATTCTCTAGGTTTCTAGAATATTGTTTCATAAGCGCAGTAGCATACCAAGTCACAAATACAAACAGCCTAATTCCCACCCATCAACCATTTACCACGCCTACGTGGAAGTTAAACTTGGAATTTTCTGTATTTTACAAAGTGACCGTTACGCCACACAAATTCGATGGCAACACAAAAGTGTCTGACTTCAAATAGCCACGAAACCAGTAGCCACATAAAATAGGTGGTGGCAGCCAGGTTGCTATTTTTCGGCTATAAAAATCAGTAACAAAATAAAACACACCTATTTCTGCCTCATAACAGTGGCGTTAAGCGATGCTGTGTTCTGGTTTGAAGGGTGTGGTAAGGTGACATACTTTTCCGAGGCGTTCCAGCTTAGTCCTCAGGAGTAGCGGCGCGTCTGTGGCCGACCTCAGGTAGGAATATCTAATCCTACCTGGGGTTGATTACAGATACAGTAGCCAGCCGCCCGTGGACATCAGGTGGACGGCATGCTCGTCTGCAACTCCTACATTATAAAAAAAAGATTGTCTTTTCGAAGACCTATCAAATTATTTAGACTTCTAACTATAGAAACACATTAATTTATGTCATAAACAGTATTACTTGACACAAATTCCACTAATTAGGTTTCATTCGATCGGAACGATATATTACACTGCGAAGTTTGATCGATTTTGATTGACGTTTTGGAAGGCGACCTGACTTAAGAATCTGGTGTTAGATTCTCAAGAAGATATATTAGTCTGTGCAATTTCTTACACACCATTTCATCTCAATCTTTAGATGGGAGCTAGGGGGGGTAACCGCTGCTGTGTTCCGGTTTGAAGGGTGTGGTAAGGGAGACAGACTTTTCCGAGGCGTTCCAGCTTAGTCCTCAGGGGTAGCGGCGCATCTGTGCCCGAGTTCAGGTAGGAATATCTAATCCTATCTGGGGTTGATTACAGATGTCCATGAGCGGCAGTAGCCACTTAACATCAGGTGGATTGCTCGTCTGCTACTCTTAAATTACTAAAAAAAAAAAATTCATCATTTTATCATCGGTTGCTGATGATAGGCTGCGATGGTCGGTAACAGACGGGGGGCTGTTGTTGGCGACCGCAATCGTTGGTGACCGACGCCGACGCGGGCTATCGCTCGTATATTAGAGCCCATAATTCAATAGTGTATTGAAAACAATATCTTACTTATATCAATAAGTAAAGTTCACCGACTCATATTAAATTTTGAAAGATATATTTTTATATCTACAGTTAAACATTGTTACCTTTTTATTTTACTTTTCTTTGTGACTTTTATGTTATATATGCTAATTAATTTCAGATAAATTCTAATAAAAATGTGTTCAAGGGAATAGAAATGGGTTAATGGTTATAGAAAAACAACATCGTTTGTTTTGATCACATTAGAATTTCACAAATATTTAAAATTTTTCATGTTATAATATTGTATTTTCGTATATTTTTCTTTTTCTTTGTTAGACATAAAATGCGTTAAACATTGCGTGATTAAAGATGCAGCACGTCACCACATATTTCTACTTTATAACAGCTGAGTAGTGTCAATGCTTACTAAGTCCTAGTTTTAAGGTTATAATAGAGAGACTGTTAATTGAGTCATTTCAGCATTTTTAAACAACTGAATCACACGAGCATATAATCTCCATCTAGATTAGGGGTCCCACTTGAAGCCTAACCAAGACGCATTATTTCTTCTGAAGACTAAGATCGTCATCTCATAAGTAAGTCAGTCGGCATCCGCATTCTTCTATAAAAATGTAAGTACTGCACGACGTTAGAAATAGGTGTGATAGTAGCACAACGCCGTTCGAACTGTAGCTACTAATTTTACCACCTGCTAAACTTAATTGTCAAGGATGTAAATGCTATTTAACTAATCTTAAATATGATGCCACTCCTATTTTCAGTTGATTACAGTTGTCTATGAACGACGGTGGCTTCTTACAATCAGCTGGATTGCACATTTAATTTCACGATGCGCTTCTTAGTTCCTTACCCCCATTCACCTAAACAATAAAGGCAAGACAATGCAAAAAGCACATAAAGAAAATGACCCAAATAACAAAGCGCTATACGGCATTGAAACGTTCCGAGCGAAATACGTTTCATTATCGAAACGCCGAATGTCCAATGACCTTTTCACGTCCAAAAGTAACCACTGCGTGCGCTCGCGCATCCAAAAATAATTTCCCCCGCACCAGTATCGTATTGCCGTCAGTACACCGCAAGCCGGTGGGGTAAGCGCCTGACAGACCCAGTCGCGCCTGACAGATAGTGACCTGACGCCCAAAATGACAAGTAAATAGTTGTGGATTTAAAGCCTACCCCGCTTGTGTTTTGGATTTCCGAGTGCATTTTGTTTTTTATGTGCCATAAACCGCTGTAAGTACCGAGCTTGGGTGCTAAGTCGTAATCAGATTTAAGGTTTAACTATTTAAATTATATTTATATAAAACGATGCATGTTCAAAAACGTAATTTTACTATGAAAATAAAAAAATACTTTAATTATTGTACGCAATATTATATAGAGCAAAGTGATACCTATTTCGTGATAGCTATGTATAATTTGTCCTGTCCTGTGTGTATTCGTATTAATATTATAAACAAAAGCGCAGAAGTCATATAACCTAACATAACCTAACCTCATAAGGCAAGGCGCGCAACTATTTTCATAATTACAATAAAACTAAGACTATCCTTATAGATTTTATTGGAAAGCTAATTATATAAGTGTAGTCTAAATGATAATTAGAATATATTTTGATAATTAACAATTATAACTTTATCTCTTTTAAACTTAAAGTCCCTTCTTTTAAATTCACTACCAATTACATGAAAAATAATAGTAGTAGTATTATTTTAACACAACGATTTCCGTTAACAAAAAGAAAAGTTCCTTCACAAAGCAAAGAAAAGTCTTCGTATTTCACTTCATCACGCTTGACTCACGCTCCGTCTAAAGAAACTATACCTCTCTTTCACTCTTATGTAGAAAAACAGAGACGGAAGCCCAATGACGAATTTGAAGCGTGGTTATGCGAAGCTTCAATGTGTGACGTCAAATGTCTCTATTTTCGCCGACAAGCGTTGTGTGTATTGAAAAGTATGCATTTCTATTGTTGCGAATATTTGCAATTGTGAATGAATGGTTTTGACGTGAACGAAAGAATGCTTTTGTGGCACAGATGCCGGGTTTAATTCTTGGCGGAAGCAAATAATTGTAAAACAAGTATTTTATAGTTTACTAGCTGACCCGGCAAACGTTATGTTGCCAAATAAATAAAAAAATGTTAAGGGTGCACAATCCTTATCTCTTAGGAGTATGAAAAATAGATAGTAGTCGATTCTCAGACCTACTGAATATGCATATTAAATTTGGTGAAAATCGGTAAAGCCGTTTCGGAGGAGTACGGTTACTAACATTGTGACACGAGAGTTTTATATATATGATTATCTAGCCCACCTAGTCAATTCGACTTATTCCAGCCAGTCTAGTAATTTTTTTTTGAGTCGCAAACCTCGAGATTAGACAAACGACTACTAATTCTATTACAAACATGTCATTATCATTAAATATTAGTTTGCTACTTTATAATTGAAAATTATTTAGATTAAAACTTAGTTTATTTTACCGAAGCGACGGTAGATAGTAATTAAAAACAGCATTACCAACCTATTAAAACCTAATGACTTTGTAATTAAAAGTTAACTTTGCAAAAAAATAATTTTGAACGCGTAAAATAATTGCTTCTTTTATCTTTATTTATCAATCTTCGCTCCGTTTTTATGGAAGTGAAAAAACCGGTAACGATCAAATAGCAAAAACACTTTGAAGCGTTATTATCAAAAAACGGAAAGAGGAAATTCGAAAACAAACAAAGGAAAACGATTCCTGTTTAAATTTCCAATGGATGGATCCGTTTTCGATGGTTTTGATCCAAACGAAACTGGGATTTGATTACCTTTATTTTTTTTTTTAATAAAATAAATACAATTGAATTTTCTGTTGACAAATTCAAAATATACTCCTATTATATACTCAAAGGAATATGAGTAAATATGTAAACGTTTCACAAATATTACACACGAAGGAATAAATAGAGTTTACACAACTAAATTGTACAAAAAAACGACTGCTTTTTTTACAGAACTTCCGTACAAAAATTGATGATTTTTATGGACAGAATTAAGCTTCTATTTACCATTAACGTGCGAGTCGCCCACGTTGGAATCCGTACCACCCGTATCATTTCTATAATGCCGGCTAGTGAAGAAAGGTATACTAGATTACTGGCTAACCCGGATCGAATGTTTCCAAACCGTATGGCTTCCTACAATATTTAATTACTGCCATCATTTGTTTACAACCGGAACCGAAGGCTATCCGTGGGGAAGCGCATGAAGTTAACCGCTAGCGGTCACCCATCCGACTTCCGATCACACACAAAGTTGCTCAACTTTGTAGATTAGTTACGAACATTATTTTTTTTATGAAAACGAATTTATGTACAGGTTTATTTTATTTTTACACTGTTTCTTGTTTTAATTTTTTCTGTTTCACTATAAAAGTAAAGACAAAATGCCCTGATAGTAATCGATAAAGTAGGTACACAAGGCTCTAATATCAGCTGAGGGAATCGATACAATTAACATTCGCCTTCTAATTACATTTAATGACAGAGCTGCATGTTGAGCTTCCTTAGGTAAGGAAATCGAGTAACGCCAGTAAGGGCGTGTGAACCTAATTTCTCTAAGTAGGGTGTTACAATATAAGTACTTACGTATGTGTGTTGTCTGATAAATTAAAAAAATAAAAAGTATATAGTATCTTGTACACATGTATACTTTTCCATATTGGCAATGCTACAATTATTCCTATAGTAAATTCTGTAGTATTAAAACATATAGTATTGTAAGTATACAGGCTAGGTGATGATAGTTTGATAGCGTGTCAATAATAATACTTTTAGCCCCATACTACGTGTGTACCAAAGACACACACTCACATATATACAGATATACACAAACACCCAGACCCATAACAATAACAAAAATACATTTATATACCTGACGCTTTCAAACTAATTCCCGCAAATATTATTGTTTATAATAAATTTATTTCCGAAGTGAAATATGTATGTTCTATTTTCGGATACCACGTGTTTATGGTACAACAATATATTGACGTATACATGTGTTGTGTCTGATATTATTGCGTGTTCTATCATATGATTACATTTACGAGTGTGGGTGGTATATACCTTGATACTGTGTCGTATAACACTGGACAGATAAAAGATAAGGGCGGTTAAGATGGATGCAGGATGACTTACATATGACGGGACCATTAGATCTCAGGCGTGGCTACTCATCTGTGGTCGATTTAAGGGGAAGCCTATTATTTAGACATCTAAATCAATTACATGTATAGCCTGGCACGGAATTAAAGAACTTCTTATCAGCCCTAATACAACATACATATGATAGTCCTCAAGCCCAAGCGAAAATAACGTTTTTAGAATTTAGGTGTCTACCGGTTCCTCTTCCAAATTTAAAAGCTCTTATATTTTTAATGTAAACTGGCTTCCATTTAGACTGCCAATTCTTAAAACATTGTCTCTCCGAAATCTCAACTAAATATTAATAAAATATACATAGAAAATCCTCTACTTCTGAAACTAATTACCTACAGCGAATACTAGGAAGACTTACGCAATAAATGGAACATCAGCTCCAAAATTACAAATGACACACCACATGGTTAGAAATGCGTAATTAAGAAGTTGAGAGAACAAGCCAAATACGAAGAAAGTATTAAAAAACCAGCCAACCTTGTCCGAAATAGCTCTGACGGTATAAACAGCCGGAGACGATACAGATTTGTACTGTGATTCAACTGTGGAATTTTGTTTTGATAAAAATCAAAAAATTAAGCGTCAATAGACTAACTGGTATATAAATGTAAGTCAATAGTCCGAATCAGAAAATCTTTGTCCATAAATGAAGAAGATAAAAAAAGTAAATTCAAATGACACTGTATTTTATATTGTGAATACAGATTAATGCGTAAATTTTGTTAGAAGTTATTCGTTAGTATTTTTATTACAATGACGAAATAAACATAAAAAAATTAAAGTAGGTAATATCAAAACATGAAATACAACGAATCAAAAATGAATACTTTATGCAAAATGAAATTTCAAAATAAACCGATACTTTGATTTTATCTATAGATTACTGATCGTTTTAAACACTAAAATGAGCATTATTTATTTTTATTTATTTATTTCTTTATTTAACACAAATACAGTACAAAAGGGTAAACTTAACGCCTGATGGCATTCTCTACCAGTCCATAAAAACAGTACCATTAAAATATTTTTGATATATAAACAAATTCGCCAGAGTAAAATAAATGTCACATCTACTTTCATATTTTAAGACGAAACTATGAAACCGTAACGTAAATAAAGACGTTGATAACATTAAATCGAGAAGAAAAAATATACGCACAAGGACAATTATCGTTAAAGCTCCGAAACTTGGAACAACATTAACAAAAAATACCGTAATAAGAGGGATTGCTTGAAAATCTCGTCTTATCCAATCTTATTTCTTCGGCTTATTTTCCTTGGGCTAGAAAAGGCTTGTTTGTTTATTGTTAAAAGCATACGGATGGAAATAAGGCGATCGTTTCACCGCTTGCGAGTGACGGAGCTAAGCGATATAAGAAATTAGTGGCATGTAAAACGCTATGTAACTATTGTCGTTTAGTAGATTACAACAAAAAAGGTTCATTATGGTTAGCTCTCAAGGGTTTGTCTATTGTGGATGACGTTCATCAGTTGCTTTATATACTAATTTCCTACTTTCATTGCAAAGAATACTTAGTAACCAAATTCATTTAGACCTAGATTTTTTTTTGTGTGAGAATTATTTTCGTGTTACACGTGTGAAACGTTGCCAAAATACTTACTCGACAAAAGTCACGTGTCTCTGCATATGCAATAATAAATAACGTATGTAGACAAGGGGATATTAATTTGCCACGATAAGGGGGTTTTCGCCCAACTTTTCCGCTTTGCGTTTTCACAAAGAACGTATTGAAGAAAAACTTGGTTTATGTGTCAAGACGTTTTTCCTATCACGGGGGTCTTATCGGAAAGGTGCACGCATGTCCCTTCCCTACGCGTGAATTAATTCCATGCATTTAGTTCGTAACCTGCGAGAGTGTGGCACACATGACAAGAAAATTATCTATAAAACTATATTATGATGCCAGTCGCATATCAGCACACAGATATAAACCCGGTTTACAGAAATTGTGCCCTAAAGCTATGTATGAATGCTAGCACATTTTCACAATGTCGTAAGATTCAAGACAAAATGAGACTTTTGCATCCACATCCAGACTATATTGCAGTCCTAATTTTCTTACATTAAAACTTTATTAACTTTCTTAGTTTTGTACCTTAACATGTCCGTAAAGCTAAAGCAAATCCTTTTGTGTTAAGTAATCCCATTTTGTATTTTATTTTGTCATTATAGTAATAAGAAAAAGCATTTGCGATCGGCATCAGTTAAAACCCCTGTTCTATATCAAGTTGGTTACAGATGTCATTGGCGGCACTAATCAAATACAATTAGGTGGACTGAATGGTGCCCGTTTGTTACTTCAATCAAAATGTTAAGACTTTAGTCGTCAAGCAAACTTTCATCGCTTACTTCCCTATAATATGACCACATACTGACATAGTTTTATTACATGACGCAGATCCGATATGAATGATTCTGAAATAACTATTTTATATGACATCATTGATATGTATTTTTGCAGCGAAACACATTAATGTATGAACATCACTTCCGGTATTTATAATGTGGTATTCATCGTTCAGCGCAAATATACCATAGGGATGGTAACTCTTTAGCGGTTAAAAAGTAATGTGGTTAGAGTACGTTCCTTTTTAACCCTATACTTGGCAGAGAATTTTACCCTAAAAAAATATATTTTTGCTACTTCCTTGCGTTAATTGGGTTATAAGGATATTAGGAAAAATAAAATAATAAATCTCTGAAATTCAGTTTTCAGGATATAGTATGTGCATTTTAGTGCACACTGCCAGGTTCAGAAGAAAAAAAATTTGTCTTCAAATGCACACCGCCAAGTACTCAGTAAACTAAGAAATAATTAAAAACATAAACAATATCATATATTTTGAAAATACTAAAGATAAAAGTCTCGGAAGTTATGACATATCGACAAGTTTTGAGATATTTTAGTTGAGTTGAGACATTAGAAGACCTCCTCCCAAAAAAACGCAGTTTCCCAAATAAAGCGACTCGAAACTTTGTGAGTGGCAATAATTTTTGTTTACTACTGTTCTCATGGCGAAACAGCAACCAGGCATTACAGACAAAGATGTCCAAATTCTGTGAAGACAATACAAACGATGGCCTATCACATCTGTACGGTATAAAGCGACTTGTCTGTTTAAACCTTAATCTTTGTTTCCGTTACAATGCTGTATTAAATTTGAGCATATGACTGGACCTTATTCCACTTGTTTGAAGGTTGTGGTAAGCAGGTATACTTTTCTGAGGCATTCCAGCTTTGTCTTCAGGGCTAGTGGCGCATCTATGACCGACCTCAAGTGGGAATTTGGTCTTATCTGGGATTGATACTGCAGATGTTCTCGAATCATTATGATTGGAGATGTTTACATGTTTACATTTTTGACAGAAGACGCTATTGATTGGACAAGACTTGAGTTCAGAGACGTCTTGATGAGACCTACACATCTGGAATTCATCTTTCTAAGATTTGATGGCTTCTACGTCAGATTTAATTACGCAATTTACACACCAAAGCTAAAATTTTTCAGCCTCCAGTCATATGAAAGAAAAAAATTGCAAGCTAAGGACTGGGAATTTAGAGGAAGGGGGGAAATGTGAATTGCAGTTATGAATTATAAAAAAAAAGTCTGTCTGAACCTTATTCACCCTACCCCTACCTTGGGTGCAGAACCTTAGTATATAGTAGCAAAGTTGGCAATGTGCATTTAAAGACACAATATTCACAAACAGTAATAGTGTATGTCGTTGGCAGTGTGCATTTTAATGCACACATAACAAAAGTCATGAATTACTATATATTCAAAACATTATATGTCAAAAATAATATCACGGAAAAATTGCATAAAGCTTGCAGAAAGTAAAATTATATAAATTTCATACATATAACTTAATTTCATTCGGATAAAATTAGATACTTTTAGAGCGTTGCGCAGGCGCTGACCGACGGCTCACTATTTTGTTTACCACTGACAATGTGTGAACGAGACACATATACATTTCATTTTCTGACGTAAAGAAACGTTTGCTAAATCGCTTTGAGTTATTATTAAAAATATTCGATGTTTCGTTTTTCAGAAAAAAAAATCTGATGAGAATGTGCATTTAAGTGCACAATGTCAAATATAGGGTTAAGAAACATCGTCACATATTATTGAAGTTTCGGTGAACCTAGGATCTTTATATTTTTGGTATAGATTAAGATTGAATTTTTATGTATAATGCGGTATCGCTGCCGACTTAGACCCTCCCGAAAAGGATCCATTTGGACGCTTTATTTTATCTTCAAATCATAGTTAGGTACTACATTCGTTTAAGTTTTGTTTATGTATTTAATTGTAAATAGATTATTTTTAAAGGTACGTATTACAGTTAACATATTAAAATCGTCGCTTCTATTTAATTGGTGGCATACTATTTTTTAAATTACTAGTATAAAGTATCGTATAAAGAACAGCACCTCTCAGAAAATAAGTAATTTGAGCAGCCGATTGCCGAGCTATTATTGCCTTATTTATATAAAACTTACAAACTTCTACTTAAAACGTTGATCTAAAATATTTCTGACGGCCTTAGATAAATAAATTAGTCATAGATAGATAAAAGATGGAGCAAAACCTTCTCTTAATAAAAGCTTTCTAAACTCACAGCCCCACAGTAGAATTTCATGTCGCGGATACCATGGATACACAAAACGAATATTATACACAAACACCCAGACCCAGAAAAGAAATCTTAATTCATCTTTCAGATATCGGTCTGAGTGGGGTTCCGACCCAAGGCCCTCTGCCCGTCAAACAAATATATGGTAATGGTACCACCATTTAAAAAATCACATTTTGTTTTACCGCACAGTGATAAATAGGTGTGACAGTGGTACTGCCGCAAGGTAACAATGTTTACGCTCACTATACACTTTAGGTAGTAAGTGATAGCATGTACTGAAACTAAAATAGGCAAAACATTCCTTCGTAAGGCGTAAAATATTTCGAGGCTATTAATACGCCAAGATGTTATTTATATTGTAATTCTAACGCTTCCTATCCTGATATATTTTATCGCTATGTTGTCCTTATATGGATTTTTTTTCATATAACATTTTAATGTGTTTTTCAAAGTAATCCCTTTAAACTTAAATTGTTATAAACTTGAATATGTCCTTCATTTATACAATACCGTGTAACCGAGAATATAATCCAACATGGATAAGATGGACGGGCCAATTAGTAAAAATATATCTTTATCTCAATTTATCACTAAACCTTAGTAAGTAGATCTCTATCACATTCCTATTTCTGGCACGTATTTAGAGAACACGACAGCATTTGTACAGATGACATAAGCATAAAAAATGATGTGACGCGTAGACTATTTCTACATAATTCGTTTTCATCCATACCTTATGTCAGCTTACCCTCTTTGGCGCCAAAAAACAAATGTCGACAAACAAATTGACGCCCGCATAACAAATAGAAGATGACGTGCTGAAATTATAACTTCGTAACGCTGTAACGTTGGCTCTAAAGCTGACTTCCCATTGTTTCTATTTTCATAATATCGACGCAGCAATCGAGCAGCTCACTTGGTGATAAGTTGCTACTCCGCCTATGAACATCTTAAGCAATGTCAATAATAATTAAATCTTAATGAAATTTGTACCAAATCGAATAGAATTACGTTAGAGACGAAGTTTTGAGGGCAATATAAGTTACATTACCAATATTGTTATCGACTAATTTAAATGGAGAAAAGTGCCCAATAAGTACACAAAGAAAACAAAGCCCTGGATCAAAATGGCATAGTCAAACTCACATACTTTGAGAATGTTGTGAAATAGCCAACTAGGTTTCCGCATAACATTTCTCTTCGCCTTCAAAATAATTTTATGCCCAATATGCAAATTACTTCCAAAACTCAAAGATGTATGTTTAGATTCGCGTTCAGAATCACAGTGTTAGAATTTTTTCGAAACCATGAACACGAGCTTAGAGCTCAGATTATATAAATTTTATGATCACATGTTCAGTATTTCCACGTTTCCCTCACGTGTGTATCGTCCTAAACGATCCCAGCGTGTGAACCAGACGGGGTTATTTTGGAACGCAGCCGGATCTTCGTATACTCGCGCAAACACCAAAATTAAACTCGACCGCGAGTTATGATCTCCTTGTAGATTGTGGAGAAGGTGGGTCTTCTAAAATAGACGAAATCGTATACGATTCGATCACTCGTCATTATTCTATAACTGTCTTGCAAGTGGACATTGGACATATTTCCCTTTTAGAAAGAGTAGATTCAACTATAGTTACGTCCGTATTAATAATCAAATTATCCAATATTCTGTCTACCAAACATTGAAAGACAATTTCTGCTTACTAGAAATTGTAAAGATTCAATCTTTGATACAAAAAATCTTGAATAGATTAATTTTATTGATAACGCGCCCAAGTCTATCTCAGTAAAGACTGGCGGACTTAGGAAAAAAAACACCTTCTCCAAACAATAGTTTCCATCACAGTTTTGTACCATGGAAAGTTTTGACGCAAAAGTTTTCAAAAATTTAGGAGAATATTTAAACGATGAGAGTTTTTCTATATTCTTAGCGGTATACTTTGAAATCTTTCCTTAAACTTCCTTTTTGAAAGAAGTTCCAAGCACAATAATAAATTCGACGACAGCTATGACCAAAATTCAAATGATGAATTATTAAACAGAAGATTCAACATGGCTTATTAACTCGACGAAATTTAATAAGAATTCAAAAAACCACAACACACAGAAGGGACAATACAAAAGTTAACTTGAACAACATTCTTGTTTATATCCGCTCAAGTACCATTGAGATGAAACAGACGCTTAATCTTTGTTCCGGCGGTCTGGAAATAGTATAACTTGAATCACAGTAATTGTTGTGATTCGGAGCTATTTTCGTTTCATTTGGCTTTACTAATATTATTTGTCGAGCAACTTTTCTCACTTTGTTACCGTTTTCAAGAGAATATTTTTTATCTTTTGTTACTATGAGTACGTTTTTCGTGTAAATATCAAAGAGAACATATATTTCTTATATAGATTCTGATATAAAATATTTTTCTTTCAAAACACATGAAGCAAAACATTAAGCAGGTTTTCATATTAGGTTAAGTCATTTCTTGTTAGGTTTGTAAACCATTATTAAATATCGCTTATATTGCTTATAAATCTCCTGAATATAAAATCCTATCCATCTAGATTGCACGACCTTCTTAACTGGTCACTACGTTTAAGCAAAAGGACCACATTTTTTTTACTAACCTGACGCCTGAATCCAATCAGCCAAATCAGGACCGATGATTTATTTAAATAAAGCAGCGCGATATCATTGGATTCACAAAGCATAGAACTTTTTAGCGTGGCAATAATTATTAAAGGTCTAGGGACCAAAAGCTGGTGATGATGGATGAATGTATCCTAGAAAATCTTTGAAGTATTAATAACTAGTACATAAATTTTATATTCAATAAACTTAAGCTAAGAACCTGAACGATTTCAATGAAAATCTAGATTACTCGAATTTCTACATAGTTATATTCCTCCAGAACCGTTCCGAACTATGTCGATCGACAGTCATAAATTACAGGCAAAGGGAACCCGTTTGGATATCGCAAATCTTATCCGACTTTACCTTGACATTTATACCTTTCCTGATTTTTTGCTTTGATTTAAAGCCCAGGTGTATTGTCCCTGATAGTATGTCAAATGTATTTACACATTTGTTTATATGCGAATCTTTATCAGTATTACAACATATAGAATTGTTATATTACAAATATATGGATACCAAAAAATTGTGTTATGCGTTTTTAATATTTTCTTTTCGTCATTTCCATATTTATTTTGCCAAGGATTTAATGACCACTTTTGTATATTGAATTATTATTTGGGACTAACAATTCTGTAACACTTTGTCAGTCACTGGAATTACTTCTTTATTATTCGATTATTAATATTGGGATAAGAATTCAAATTGTTATTTTAATCCATAAAATTTTAATTCTAGATGTCATAAATCATCAATACGTTTGGGACTATTAAAATATAAAACATATTTTAATTGTCTTCAACCTGTCTATATAAATAAATGTTGTCTATTCGCAAATTCTTTGTTCAATAAATGTGAGGTAAATATATTGTAGCTGTAATAATTTTTTCCATACATTTCCCAGCCTTAAGACGCCTGCAAAAATAAATTCGAAGTTACCGAAGAATAAAATTCCTCCTAAATGTGTCTGTCTTTTATTTAATTTCATCACAAATATACTCGAACCGTATTTCAAATATTGAGAGGCATCTCGAAACCGTTTCTACGAGTATATTGGTATTAAGAAATGATTACGGTAAATATAATTTGAAAGGAGACTCGGTTAGTCCTTTCAGAAGAATGTTTGCTTGAAATGTTTTACTTTATGAAGTTTGATGTAATTATTCGTATCATCTTCAACTGTTTTGTATTTGAATTTTCCTCGTTAAAAGCCTATTCGTAATTTCGTGATGAGGGAATCTTTGTAAACTCTGCCTTTTCACGATAACAATTGTCATAAATGTATAAGATTTTCTCTTTAAAATAATTTATTAACTTGATATTAATTTTTATCCTCCGCAAATTTAAACAACAAAATATTAGTAAATGTCATTATTAATAATATTTTCTTCTATTGCAGATACATAACAAGGAGCTAAACAAATATGGAGCAGTTTGAGTCACTCCTGACGTGCTGCGTCTGTTTAGACCGGTTCAGAAACCCGAAGCTGCTACCATGTCAGCACAGTTTCTGTATGGAGCCGTGCATGGACGGCCTGGTCGACTACGTTAGACGACAGGTGCGTTTCCTAACCAATTGAGCTTATAACAAATTTTACTATTCCAGCCTCTTCGTGGACGGCTTTTGTAAATATATACAGAGGTGCTTGGTTTGGTTTGCTGTGTGTATTCTTTTTTGTTTTCAAAATACTAACAAGTAATCTTTTTGCAGGTGAAATGTCCAGAATGCCGAGCGGAGCATCGAATCCCTTATCAGGGTGTCCAAGGATTCCCTACGAATGTTACTCTCCAGCGGTTCTTAGAACTGCATGCTCAAATTGCAGGAGAGCTTCCAGATCCCACTGCGGGACAGGTTATGGAAAGATGTAACGTGTGCTCCGAAAAAGCATATTGTGGACCATGCGCTCATTGCGACAAAAAAGTATGCGAAGACTGCAAGTCTGCTCATATGGAAGTACTCCGTAGAGAAATATCAAGAATCAATAACCAAATACGTCGTGGTATTAATAGGCTCCAAGATATTTTAAGCGTTGTCGAACGTAATACGGCAAATCTTCAAACAAATTGCGGTGCAGTTGCTGGCGAAGTAGATGAAATCCACAAGAGGCTAGCAAAGGCGCTAAAGGATAGGACGGATTTCCTGAGGAATGAAGTTGATCGTTACCTAGCTACTGAACTCCGAAACCTCACGAATCTCAAAGATAATCTAGAATTAGAATTAAGTAATATACAAAGCAATTGTGATCTCGCCGACAAATATATGAACGATGACGTAGAATGGGAGGACACCGAATTAGTAGACACTAAAGAAATTTTCTTAAAAACTGTAGAATTTCTACGAAACTTTGATTATGAAGCGGGTGACTACAACCGTAGGATACGTTTCATAATGACACATGATCCCAACCAACTTGTGATGCACGTTGCCAGCTACGGTGAACTAAATATCGCTCATCCTAACCCATATGCGTCGGGATTACAGCCCAATCAGGGATTGACAAGATCTAAAAGTGATCACCGCTTAGCGTCACAGTTCCGCCAACAAGAAGAATCTAAAGGTTACACAGAAAATGAGGAACCTGTACTAGGTGGTCGTAAGTTTGGTGAGCGTAGACCTCCTCCACCAGAGAGGCATACAAGGGATTATGGTGCTACTGATGATTATAGTGGATACGAATCTGAGCATAGGCCATCTCGTAGATTCCGCTCTCGCTTTGTAAGGAGTCATCAGCAAGACAATGACTCTGATTCAGAGCAGACCACACGAAGTATTAAGGCGGAACCGAAGGAGAAAGAAAAAGAAAAAGTGGCCGATACCGAAGATGCTACACGAGGTCCTTTGAGTGGGATATTCAGGCTAAGTGACTGTCCTCGCGTAATGCAAAGAATATTGGATGCGGATAGTGGTAAGAAGAAGGAAAAAAAAGAACCACCTCCACCCCCGAAGCCGGTTCAGCCAGCACCTCAACCGCAGCGTCGTGCACCACCAGCGAGACAGCAGAGTGAAGACGACGAAATAACGAGGCTCAAAAGACAAAACAAAGGCGCAGCTTCATCACAAGAACCAGAGCGCGCAACACAGAGAGCCGCAGAGGAAGAAAGAAACTCTATAACTCGTAAACCACCGACACCAGCTCGGGAGGTGAGTTGGGACGAGGAGACAGATTGAAACATTAAGACGAGTTATACAATATAGGATTTAGTGAAATCATCGATACTAACAAGGAAATACGCAAAACTAACGGCATTCCATAATATACACTCCACGTCTAACTCATTTACATAAACACAACACTACAATAAAATTTTACCAGATTACTATTTTGGTGTCAATACCGATTTAAGTATATTTCTCAGGCATCCAGCGATGGTGAATCCGATGAGTCTGTTGGATCGCTACAGCGAACACAGCGCAAGAATTCAGCTCCTGCGCCTAAGCCAAGTGCAGTGACACGGAGACCATCGGCGTCCGATGCGCCTACAGCACACCGTCCACCACCTCGCGCTGCTAGCACCGAATCCACCGCATCCACAGAAAGCTCCGGCTCGGCGGTAAAACACACAGGTGCGATTCTATCTATCGCAGAATTAAAAGCGAAGTATGGCGAAGACGGGCTCCCACCAAAACCACGCTCTCGCTTTTTGTCCGCAGGCAACGAGAGATCAACACCGGTGACAACGAATGGTACAGCCGGCGGCGCACAACGGGTACAGAGTCGGTTCATTGGCTCCCAACGTCCGACACCCGCCCCGGCGCCCGCCGAGCCGGCACACGAAGACTCCGACACGAGTTCTGAAGAAGAAACCGACTCGTCAGAGGAGAGTGAAGAGGAGCCTGCACCGCAAAGAAAGCCCGAGAGTCAGGCGATATCCCGTAGTGACATAGGGCCACTACTTGCACGTAGCACGAACGCTCGCAATGACGCTATCGAGAATAAATCCAATAAGGATACCCCCGTTCAGTCTCGTTACCGTAGCCGACAGCAATCTAACACAGAAGAAGAACCGACTTCTCGTTACGGTGCCAGTGGTTCATCGTACAGTAACCGCTATGGATCTAAACCTAAAGAAGAAGAGGTGACATCTTCTTTAGATGACGATTCAAAATATCCGACTGCCAGATCGAGGTATCTTGCTTTGAAAGAACGTCGGAATCGTCTCGCGAGAAGCAAAAGCAGTCACACCGGCTTTGGTATCGGTGACGATGATGATCCGGATGAACCGGTATCACCAACAACTGCGTCACCATCAGCGTATCTCGCGGCTCGATACGGCTCCGGCACAGGCGGTTCGGAGTTGTCTCGTAGCCGGTCTTCACACGCGCTAAAGTCTAGAGAGAGCTCGCCCGAGCGCCCGCCACCCGCTGAGAAAGACGGTGCTGCGTTGAGCTCTTGGGCGAGGTATCTGAAGAACAAATACGGTTCTCGAGGGAAAGAGCGGGACCCGACTGGTACCGCGTCGAGCACGTCGCGTCGCCTGTCTCTCGGGCTACCTTTACGTTCAGCTAACGAGCTTGCCAGTTCTGATGACGATTCAAAAAACGCGGCAGGCTCCCCCATCTCCCCTACGGCGGCTACAGCAGCGGTAGCAGGTTAGAAAGACGAGTGGCGTGTAAATAGGTTTGGTGCTTGTGGAAATGGGAGTGTCAGTCGAACAATTTGTTTCTGTGTTCTAATTGAATTTGTTTGCTCTTAGGTTTCGCAGCAGCAGGTTCCTCCCCTAGGAGCCAGTATCTGCAGAAACGCCGTTTACAATTCAGCGTGGGGAGTCGGGGGAGCGAACCCGGTTGCTTTACATGGCCTCGTGGCATCGCTGTAGGGCCCGACAATACCATGGTCGTGGCTGATTCATCCAACCACAGAGTACAGGTAAAATTTTCGTTTAATTAAAGTTAATAAGAAAGAGTAATTTATCTGGTCGTCGAGCTTCTATCAAATTTATAATTTTCTTACATTTTGTAAATTTTACTTTTTTTCTTTATAACGCTAATCGTACGTCGCTTCGTAGCTTGTCAATAACTACCAAAAAAAGAAAATCCATTGACAGACATTTAAATTTAAAAATTCAAATTATGTAATTTGTATTCATATCTTAAGTTATGCGTATTTCAGACGAGTAAGTTCGGTTAAACTTATACTATGTAGATATTATTCGGAATACCATATATAATACTATCAGTCAATACGAATTCATACCTTAATTTCATTGGCATTATTTCATACATGACAATAAAATTTAAATGAAATTAGTTTTTCATTACCCATGCACCGATTTTATTGAATGAAAATGATTTATTTTCCAACAATGGTAAATACAATTACCTATTGAAGAGTTCGTCCGTATATCAATATTTATTAGTAGCCCGTACATTTATTTTGTTCGATGCGATTATTTACGAAAATAATTTAGTTAAAAACCTATAAGTAATATTCAAGATCAATAATACACGGTCATGTTGCATTAATCCACTTGGTATACATTTTCCCATTACCAAAAAACACATAAACTCACACGGCCCCAGCTCAAAGCGCCACTAAATAACCATTACATCATATTACTCGTATGTTTTACTCTCCTTAAATCTCAGTAAGCGTTTGCTGAGATCTTCGGGCACGTTGAGCGTCTGAAATGACAAATTAGGCTGACCGCCCATTTGCGACTATCGCTGGCACAAACTGTAGGTGGTGGTAGTATTCAGTTCAAACAAGGTGGCAGAATTTGTGGATCGACTCCGGGTGTCACCACACCTATTCCTGTCTAAAAATAGCAGCGTTAAACACCGCCGTGTTGTGGTTAGAAGGGTGTGGGAAAGGAGACATAATTTTCGTACCGTTCCAGCTTAGCCCTCACGGGTAGCAGCGTATCTATAGCCGACCTTAGGTAAGAACCTAATCTTATTTGGGGTTGATTATAAATGTCCAGTAGAGAGCACTTACCATCAGATGAGCTGCATGCTTATTTGCTACTTCAATATTATAAATACAACTTTAAAGCGATAGTAGCCAGTGGCCAGGCAGCCTTAATGTCAGTAAAAATGTTTACATTCTCATAAAAGTGCGGAAACCGTCTGGCCTCGCTCCGTTGGCACGTTTATCGTGAAATATTTAATTCGAAACTACCATAGTAATATCCAAATAATGTTCGGATTATACTTGCCAGAAAGCTGTCGTTATTATCATTTGAGATATACCACAAGGAAGGATAACAACATGTTCTTAATGACTCCGGCTTTTGTTGTGACACACGCATTAATTATCTACCATGTACCGGAAAAACTGAATATAATAATACCGTTGTTTTCCGAAAATAATAATGAGAGTGAAATAAAATAGTTATTTGCAAATTTATGAATAGGTTCAAAAAGCCTTTATCATATTTTTATTATTAGCAAATGAATTCATTTTCTGTAATTTGTAATGTTGTATCCTCAATGACTAAGCTGATTTATATTTAATAAGTAAATGACAATTAATTTGGTTTTTGCAATGATTGCTTTTATTCGTGCCGTGTAAAGGAAAACACAAGAGGAAACCTATACGCCTTAGAATTCTTTAAGAAGTTGTTCTCAAAGACTTGTTCTCGAAGGTCTATAAAAAGCATTTGACAAGCGCAGTGGACTATGGCTTTCACTTTGAGGAAAGCAAGCACGGGTAGAAAATGGTGTCCGACAATGGGGTCACTAATTAGTTGAAAGCCTTCGAGAATACCTACCTTCTTAGTTGCAAAAAATTTACACCACTTCCATTCACCCTGTACTCTATATACAGCCAGAATACCTACCTTCTATCAATTGCGAGGATACACTTATATCCAGCGACATAATAATAGTTGCAGAAAATTTACACCACTTCCATTCACCCTGTACTCTTTATCCAGCCAATTCCCACTGTTTTCAGCAATTAGCTTCCTAATTACCATTAATTATACTCAACGAGATAATTTTATTTGCTTTATTCAAGACTGAAGCTCTATGCGGCGTTTCGTTGCACGATTTAATTATTCTGAGAAGTTTAAGACGTAGCTAGTTGGATAAGTTGCGCGTAAATTGTGAGGTTAAATGGAGAGTTACTTTATTTAGAAGATAGTTTAGATGCAACTTCGAATTTTCTAGTTAACAAACTGCATCGTCGGCGTTTATTTATTTACGAGCGCTTATTACTTAGCCCCTCAGGAGAGGAATTTTCAAAAAGTCCCACTAAGTGTTCATCTATTTTATATAAGGAACTGTTGTGCAAAATTTCATACATCTGAACTGACTGGCTTAAACTTTGTATTATCCGTCACTCAATCTTTAATACTTTAATTTAAGTAAGAATTTTTTAATATGTAAAAAAATCTTACTAAAACATTGAAACTGAAATTTAAGATCAGTATTGTTTATTACTGAGTTTCCTTCACCATATCCCTCCTTTACAAAAAACCTTGCAAAATGGTGAAAGTAATTAGTAGAATTTCTCTTTAAACTGCTTTGTAACTAACCCTTACCCACACTACCTTTTAAATAAAGTTAACAAATTAGGTTGTAATAAAATATAACATAATTATTATTAAACCATTATTATCTTACTACTTGACGGTACATAACATTCTTTAGAACAAAATTTTACCTTTAATAAGTATTGCTAAATAAATTATATCATCACAATTCATGTACAATTAAATCAAAACAGAAACAGCCGTAAATTTGATATTGCCCTTGAAAACTAACTTGCCCAAACTCGTGTAAAATCCCTTAATAATAAAGGCAAATGAAATTATCCTTTAAGTAAAATATCAGACGAACGGGTTATTCGGATTTCCTCTTAATCTCGACTAAGATATTTATTATATTCGTGAAACAGAATTTGATTAGTTTTTGCTTAGTGCTCAATTTGATTAGAGCGTCTGGATTTTGTGCTAAATACAGAAATAAATTGTATGGACATGTCTTATAATTTGTGTTGTTTTAAATAATATTTTTTTTATTTGATGGGTTATTTACTTCATTAGGATAAGTTATTTAAGGTTATTGTAAATGAAACGGAAATAAGACCGTAAATAAGGCGGAAGACCTATCAGATATCACTTAGAAATGTATACCTTTGAAAACAGTTACAACTTTACGTAAAATTATCATGCTTACGACTACTCTTGAAATACAGCAGTTTTTCGCCGCTATAGGAAAGTAAGGGCGGTGGAGCCAGGTTTAAAGAAGTCAACCTGTTCGCGCCACCTACATAAAGAGGAAAGCCACGTTAGTTGTTTTGCCGCAGATGTAAATTACAATTGTGCCACTGGATAGATTTACAATTTTGCCGCAGCATAAAATTTACAATTTTGCCACAGCATAAAATTTACAATTTTGCCGCAGGGTACAATTTAAAATTTTGCCGCAGCGTAAAATTTACAATTTTGCCGCAGGTGTTCGACTCAAACGGCATATTCGTGAAGGAGTTCGGACAGTACGGCAGCGGCGAGGGCGAGTTCGACTGCCTCGCCGGCGTCGCCGTGAACCGCATTGGACAGTACATCATCGCGGACAGATACAATCATCGCATACAGGTGAGTAAAGAAAATGTTCTGCTTTTTTATCGTAAAGTCGCGTATGCTCCACATTACTCTCAATAAAATCTACCATACTTGATTATGAAATTTGAGTTTGATAATATCTTAATATTAATCAGCATATTTGTCACATTGATTATTACTAGGTATATAAGTTAAAATGCCGTATTTTTATTAAAAAGTAGCCTAAAGACATATATACCACAGCAACTAAATGACAGTCATTGTATCGCATGTTACTATAACTGTTTACTTTTCCCATTACCTATCATCTTAAGCTAGAAAATTATTATAAAAAAAACTCGGTTGCTTATAAATATTGCTTCTTTCACACTCACAATATAGATGAGTTCAACGTCATTTATAATTCGTCAAGCCGTTTGGGCTGTAGCCTTTTGGTTCCGTTCCTTTGGAGATCCCTGAGTCCTCTATGCAGCGCCGAAGACAGCCACCAGGGTTTTAAGACAAAAATCCCACATAAGCCCAAGTCGCTCCCACGGCATTTTTTGTAATCTGTAAAGGTTTACAGGATACAAAAAAGGCAAAGAATCAGACGAATGCGATAAGCGCGAAAAGCGTTAGCCTTCGCAGTCTGTTAAAACTAGATAAAATAACTAATAAAGACATTACCCACGGTACAGTATGGGTGGCTTCCTCTACCCTATTTGTGTAGCGAACCTATGGAAGATTGAAACAAATGGCTGCCATTATAGTTCATTGTGTATTCCACTTCCGACGTCCCCGCATGTCTGCTTTGAAATTTTGTGCATTTATTTTCCCAACTCATATTCGCTAGAACCTCGTTTAAGGTTTTTTATTTTGAAAATATGAGGTTATAGTTTTGGTTTACTAGTGGCCAAAATCTGAACATGTTTGAATGTAATAAAATCATGGACACGTAAATTTATTTAACCGTTTTCTAACTCATAGCGTAGTGGTTAGAATCTCGGCCTATATCAGCCATAGGTTAAGGTTCAAATATCAGATCACAGTTTTTACGAAGTTGGGTGCGTATTAAAAATTACTTTTTATGCCACGAAGGAAAACATTAAGAGAAAACCTACGCAAATGAAAATTCTTAAAAAAACGTTGTCAAGTGTCAGTGATGTCTATCGAATTAACCAATCCGCACTTGGCCACCGGGTTAGAGTATGGCTTTAACCCCTCTTACATTGGGAGAAAATGTTTGCCCAGCAGTAGTATTGTCGCACTCCTGAGCACGGAAAAATTAAAACACTGACGAGCGTCTCTTTGAGACGCAATGATATCCTTTAAAATACAGTCACAAACATTACAAAGAATCACAAACAGACGAAGGTGGTAGAAAGAACCCTTTGTGGTTCGACCCCGGCGGCACCACCGCCACACCTATTTCTACCTAATAACAGCGGTGTTAGTCACTGCTGTGTTCTGGTTTGAAGGGCGTGGTAAGGGTGATAGACTATTCCGAGGCGTTCCAGCTTAGTCCTCCAGGGTAGCGGCGCATCTGTGACCGACCTTACATAGGAATATCTAATCCTATCTGGGGTTGATTACAGATGTCCATGGGCGGCAGTAGCCACTTACCATCAGGTGGACTGCATGCTCGTCTGCTACTCCTATATTATATAAAAAAAAATATCTTTACAAAGAACGTATTGTATGAAAAAGAATATTTTCTAGCTATTCACCTTTTATCCTATTTTGCGGTGAACCTTGGGAAAATTAAAACAAATGGAAGCCATTACAGTTCATTGTACATTTGACTTCCGTAGCACGTACCACAATATATCTACTTTGTTAGTAAATATTCTGAATTTATTCTCCAAAGATATATATTATCCGGAGTCACGTTTTACTATTTGTTGGCTTTGTTTGCCAAACATTGGAATTATTCTTATAGAGTTATGGTATCAGGAAAAGATAATAAAATAATATGTTGTTAAAACAAAGATATTGTAACGGTGGAGGAAAATTTCACGAGAAAACCTACTCGCCTGAGAGTTATTATGTTAAAAGTTCTGAAATATGTGTGAACTCTACCACTTGGCCAGCGCGATGAACTATGGCCTAAATCTTCCTCTCTGTAAGAGGAGACCCGTGCCCAGCAGTGGGACAGTACTGGGATGACATTAAAAATAAAATATCTTTGTTATGTCTGTAACGACATTAAGACATCTACTTCTATAGCTTTAGTATAGTAATAAGACAGATTCCCTTTTTCAAATCGTTCCCTCTTAGTCCTGAACGATAGCAACTTATCTATGGCCGACCTCAAGTAGGATTTTTATCTTATCTGGCGTCACTGAAGTTCATAGGCGATAGTAGCCACTTACCTGGTAAACTACATGCTCATTTGCTAATTAAAAACAATCCTAGTCTTTATATAGTCATAGTGTTTGGACTGAATTGTTCCATTTGAAAAGTATCAGTTAGAGCCATGTAATTTCCTTACCTTTTTCATAGAACATGTTATCCTAATAAAAAGTTATAAAAGAAAGGCACAGGTAGTTGTGAACAAACAAAAGTGGCAAATTATTCATTTGTTTTCCAAAAGACAGCAATGCAGACAAACGAAAATTAACTATGTTGTCTCAGAAAGGTCTAATTAAATTAATTAAGGCCATAATTGCAGCAAAAGTAAGTTAGTTAGCGCCTAATGAGTAAACATGAGTACAAAGACTTTCTATTGTATAACCACCACTTCTCCATATAGTGGGAGACTTCATACAATTATGCAACATCTAGATAATATTATACTACACTGCAGCGCGGCGTACAGCTTATGTAGGTAACTGATGTACAAAGTTAGCAACATCGTGCGCCGTCGAAGTTGGAGGCGTGAAGTTAGGACAGCGTTGGTCTCGATCTGTCTAAACCTTGTCGGAGGCATTATGTATTATTTGAAAACTTCCGATTCATACACTCAAGTGCCATTCCTGTCGCGCAATTTTACGTCCGCACGCTCGTCCCACACATATAAACGAATTAAGTAGCTCGTCTCGTAGAGACTTGTCTCCGTGTGCGTATAAAACCATAGGACGCAAGTGTTATGCGTGAGGAAGGGACGCGTGCGTGAGTTTTAACATGCGTGACAAAAAAGCGGCCAACTTTCAACATTCGCCATTAATGGGAGCAGTGCATTATGTATGCATTATGACATAAAATAGGTTACAACTTAGTAATATAAACACTAAATGGACCAGAGACGCTTTGCTCCTGAAATAAGTTAGAAATCTTGGAATTAACCCTAATATCCTAAAGAATAATACACAGCAGAGCCTAGCTCTTCTATTATAACCCAGAAATAGAGATAACAATAAACCACGAAGCTCTCTACCACACTTAAAGGGCGATTAAGCAAATAATTAATATACAATTTTAATTAATGACAGCAACACGTCGTGACGCGTGACAAGAGAGTATGATAGGCTCATTACAGCGACAGATGGGCCAAGTGCTTCACTTGAGCCAAATTAAATTTTATTGTTGACGTTTTGAAAACTGCAAAACTTCACAAAATTACGCCTTTGTTGTACATTTGTTTTGGTTTACAGCCAGAAGTTTTAAAATTATGCAGAAACTAGGATGATTTATTAAGTCATAGTTGAATATTGGCGACACGTTTGGCATAGCTGTCACTGTACCGATGTAATGTGCAGAGGATGCCACATTAAATTCAAACCCAAAGTCAGTACAGACATAAATTTCTGTCTAGAACTGGGTATTTTTATAGTTTTCTATGGAATACATATTTCTATCTACGACACAGGAAATCTTAGTGTGCGGCTGAAAGCGTCGAAAAAATTATTTACTATAAGCATCAATATTTAATTTTCAAAATTTAATTATACCAAAATCCAGATCAATAACTGACGTGCTAACAATTCCATCGCAAGCTAAAACAAAGGTTTTTTTTTCAATCGACAATGTTGCTAACCGTGACTAAGTTCTAACGCCTCGTATAAATCAATGCAATATAGCACCGCTGTGGGGTGCTATAGGCAGAGTTAGGAAACATTTTCCAACTTATGAATTCCCAAATGGTAATTATAATAATTCATACAATTAAAATTAATGACGTGAACACAGCGTGTCGCGACGCGTGCCGCGGGATTGTAATAGGCTCATTTCAACGACACATGAGTGTCTTTATTTTATGTAAGGCTGCGTTCATGTTGCATTTAGTAGCGGTATTGACGCGTATGTAAACTTGCTGCCGCCTCTAGCGACTCGCATGCATGTAGCATGCGTGACAAGAAACATATCTATGAAATTAAAAGATGCATAAGGTACCCAGACAGACATCCGCTAGACTTAACCCCGAATGACGAGACAAAGCCTGCGTGATAGGAAATTAGTTTGATGAGGCCTTTCTATATCGGCAATAGGATCACGAGGCGTTTTTACTTAATTTTAAGTAGTAGCAACTGTATATTAAAATAATGACGTGGATAAATTTTAATCAATTTCTGCAATATTTCAAAGAGCTACATGACAATGCACAGCGAAGCTTGGCAAATGCATTAGAAGTAATCATCTGCAATGCGTCGCTCAATAAAAAAGATAAATAATAAATAAAGCGTGTGCTGTCAGTGTGAACGCGGCCTAAATATAAATCACATTCAGTTCGTTGTAATTTTGAAAAGGCAGAAGTTTTAGAAACTAAGACACGCGAGACCCTGAGACAGATTTGCGAACTTTAAAATTGTATTACGCGACTTCAGTGAAGTTCAGATTTAATATTTGTGTACCTGGTTTTTTGTCTGTACTCTTCGACCCGTCAAAGTTGTTAGCTGTTAGTTGGCAGTACTAAAACTTGCCACGCGCTCACTTCTTCGCCTTTCTCTTTTATTTCAAAAGTATTTTCATAATTAAATACTATGAATGTCTTGCAAATCCAACAAATGTCGTCCATAATGCAATTGTTCTTTCTGCCCTATATGACCGTTTTTTCTTGTATGATATTATTTTTTGTCCTCCTAAACTTGTGGGAGAACAATGGACACTGCAAATTCTAGTTATTTTCTCATTTTTTACCCGAATGCGGAAAGTAATGTTTTCCAAGCGTAATTATTTGTGTACATAAGTCCGTTTGACATGCCCTCCAGCCGAAACGGCTTAAGAATTTTAAAATAAGAGGTGACATTCGTCTAAATTGTAAGAGTAACATAGGATATAACTTCAAGCAATCGAGTTTTTGTTTTTATTTTTATCCTTTATATTAATTATTGTAAATAATAATCCATTTGTCCACAGGTGTTCGACCCGGCCGGACGTTTCCTCAGAGCGTTCGGGAGCCAAGGCACTGGCGACGGCAAGTTCAACTACCCGTGGGGCATAACCACGGACGCCCTCGGATTCATATACGTGTGTGACAAGGAAAACCATAGAGTGCAGGTGGGTACAAACACCTTGACTTTTTCATCAACATCAACTCTGTATACTCGTTGAAGTAATAATGGTAATTACAAGGGTCTTGATCATACTCCTGGATATTGACAAAATCAGGTCTATTAAACAAGAGACAAACAGCACACAATAATGCAGCACATTCGATAGTATGTTGTCACTTCTTCTTTATATAAATGTGTAATCGATTGGAAATAAGACGTCACTCTCCTGTCCCTTTTGTGACATAGGTATTCAACTTTTTGCCTGAAGCCGATCAAAGTTATGCTGCCTCTAGGGAAGAAACTGAAATTTCTTACATTATATCTACCTTACATTATATTTCTGTCATACCTTCGCGTAATTAACAACAGAAAGGTGATTTTAAATATGCATAGTTGTTTACTTTTTATGGTTCATTTCTACTCCAGGTATTTTCTTGCATGTTAACATAACTCTTACACATAAATTATTCTAGAACAGCAATAACCTTAATTTTTTCCCTTTTTTCACCATATCCCAAATTATCAGGTATTCCAATCCGATGGTACGTTCGTGGGCAAGTTCGGCTCGTTCGGCTCCAAGCTGGGCCAGCTGGAGCATCCCCACTACATCGCGGTGTCCAGCACCAACCGCGTGCTGGTCTCCGACTCCAACAACCACAGGATTCAGGTCTTTGACGTCAATGGACGCGTGCTCTCGTCGTTCGGTGAGGAAGGCTCTGAAGATGGACAGTTTAAGTTCCCGAGGTAAGTGTCCATGATTTTCTTAATTAGTAACTATCTAAGTTTTCAAATTATTGGTCGTATTAAGCAAAGTAGAAAGGACTTTAAATTCATTATTTTTTAATCGAAAGTACTTAATAGTCAGAATTTTGCGGAAATATATGCTGTAAACATAGAATCTTGAGGAGCAATTGAACTTAAACTTTTATATACAAAAATGTGTAGCTAAACACAACTTTCTGATAGTCTAAACCGTTTGACTAATAATTCGACCTAAATATTAACTATAAACGAAATGTTTTAAAACATTACATTTATTACTTCACTCTCCGAAATATAAACTCCTATGACTACTCTTGAATGGACAAAGTTTGGGAATTAATTACTTATCCTCAAACTTTGTCTGTAGATGACTAAATACTATTCTGACTAAAACATTACCTGTATCATAAAAAATATAAACAAATAAAATACAGAAACCTACAGACGTTTGAAGTTAATTTTCTCGAAAATATTATCATAACCTACACACCCATAGAGACCCAAATACGCGTCAAACCTAATTTTTGGAATAACTTACAAAAACTGTATAAAGAACTAAGCCAAGCGAGAACTTGGTAACTTTTTTCATTTCGCCAGGACATCACAATCTCGGTCTAATACGGGAATATTAGGCACCATCTATAGAGGGGCTGACGGTAGATTGCTTTGGTAGATTTTGCTTTAATAATACTTGACATATATATGGCTCTCACGATGAAAACTGATATCCGGGGTAGAGTACAATGGACGTTGCCAAGATAATTTTTTGAACACAGATTTTTTTGCTGCTGATATCAGGTGGTTATTAAAGATCATAAACATAAATACTATAGATTTAATACCAAGATGGTACTAATTTAAAATTCCTTCTGTAAATAAATCTTAGGCATTTGTCGAACCTGAACAAAGAATTCTTTATAATTGTAATATGGCAATCGTGTCCTGATAGTCTAGTCGTGAGGGAACCATTTATATTTGTTTTTTTTATAAGCATAGATCGGCGTGCCAAAGCCCGCTTACGTATAAACGCACCTACAGATCTTTCAACAATGCCATCCATCTAGACGGGTATCTAATTCACAAAATGAAAAGCAATAACAAGAGGTACAGTTGCTTTAATTTTAAAAGTTTAATCTGGTACCACCTTGGACTACTTCAGAGAAATAGTATGAGAACGTGACCCGAATACGTGGTATGTTTACCGAATATTTTTAATAGTGCGTCTTGAAGATAAGGTAATTTTGGTATCACCGGTGGTGGACTATATGGTGGACCGGAAAATAAATTAAATATCTATTACCAAATCACTATTTATTATAACCGTAAGAAGTAACTAAGTTATTAGAGTTACAATATCTACAATATTAAGGCACATCGATCGTCAGTCATATTGATGACAATGTTATTAGATGATATTATGTTCTAGTGTAAGGTTGTGGTTTGGGAGATACCCACAAGGCATTCCAACGTGGTCCTAAGATAATCAAGTATAATTCTACTTCTATCTAGAATTGATTAAAAATATCCATAACCAGCAATTACCATTTACCACAAGGTGTACTTATTCATTTTTTTAACTACTTAAATAAAAAAGAAGTAAACAAGCATGTAGTCAACCTTAAAAAAAGTGGCCATTGCAATCCACAAACATCTGTAGTTAACCCCAAGAAAGAATAGAGTTACTATTCCTGAGGACATTGGGGCGCCTCGGATAAGAATATCACCCTCATCATACTCTTCTAACACAGCAGCGTTTAATATTGTTTTAATTAGTTATATATCTATTCTATTAGTTATACTATCTGCATTGGACCAGATATAATATAATTTGAATGTGTTTGAGTAAATTTTGTTTCATATTACTATTAAATTTAACCAAACCATTTCGGCTTTCCAAGTAAAGTTTAGTATGGAAAAATAAAACTAGTAGATTAAAAAGCTAGTACACTAGTTGTGAAACAAATGCCTTACGACTGAACATTGTTGCGAAGTCTGCTGGAAGATAAAAGACGGAGTAATTCCTAAAGACAGTGAAAATCCCCCGAGTCTGTTTACAAAGCAATAATTTATTATGCTGAAAGAAAGTGAGGTGTTTCATAGGAATTTCTGAAAATTCTGTTAGAAGCTGGAACAAAGATAACAGAATTTGATAGGTATTCCCTTATGAAATGCTTAAGTGCGTATCAAGTTATACTTGCCTTTGCAGCGTGTAAGAATCTTTAAAGACATTAAGTTAACGTTAAGAAACGTGTTACACGTGTAAGAAAGTATTTATCAAAATCGGAATATTTTGCGAATTTAAGTAGGGTTTCTACATTTATTTTATTATTTTTTATTTTATCTAAAATCTCATTAGATTATTTAGACAAAGTAAATCACTGTTTTTTTTTTCTATTTTTTAACAAAAAATAAATCAGCATTTTTGGTAGCTACTGATTTATATATGATCCTTATCAATAAAAGTCGTTAGAAAATTTAAATTTATTGTCTAATTTCGACCAGAAAACGAAATTCATTAGTATACATAGCGTTTCAAAATTACGGTGTTTTCAAACAAGAACAAGAGCCACTATAAAATAATAAACACGACAAACAAACCACGACAACAAGAATAACTATAAAATAATAAATCACCACATAATCATTACTTAAAATAAGTTTGGTATCTTTACTAATATTATAAAGAGGAAAAGTTTGTTCGGTTGTAACGAATAGGCTCGAAAACTACTGGACCGATTTTAAAAATTCTTGCACCATTCGAAAGCTACATTATCCACGAGTAACATAGGGTATATTTTATATAGATTTTGAGGTGGTACAAATTTTGCCGAGTCAGCTAGTAATTTAAACTCTCTATTGGAGGCATTCCGCGGTAGTTAATGGATAACGTATTTATATTAATTAGGACTTTAGTAGTTAGACTGCTATAATATAAATCCTTTACTGATACCATCCATCCATCCTAAGACTCCAATATTTTTTCCAACATCTTCTGCAAAGAAATATTTTTGTATCGCAAAATATCTACAAACTTTTATTTCTGTCACCAGGGGTGTAGCAGTTGACGACCAAGGCTACATCGTGGTCGCTGACTCCGGCAACAATCGCATCCAGATCTTCCATCCTGATGGCACCTTCCTCAGGGCGTTCGGCTCCTGGGGCTCCGGAGACGGGGAGTTCAAGGGCCTCGAGGGCATCGCAGTCATGTCCGGTGGTAACATCATCGTGTGCGACAGAGAAAATCATAGAGTCCAAGTGTTTTAAAGTAAGTTTTACAATTGTTTTCTTTTTGCAGCATATTTTATATTATTAAATTTAGAATTAATCGATAAATAATTTCAAAGACTAGTTAAGCGACCCATATGGCAACTTATGACAATGAAAAGTTTTGAGTTCAACCTCTGATCAAACAAATATTCAATGAAGAGTTCAGATACCACGACCATATTAGATCATAGAAAGCTCATATTTTTATTGGGCGGTTATTCTTAAGTTGTTATAAACTATATCTTTACATATTCTTCAATAGTATATTTACAGAAAATAAGAAAATTTTCACGGTAAAATGTCGTGACTTTCCACATTAGCCTTCCGAGCCTACTCTGAATTTCCATAGAATATAGGATAGCTCAACACGTAAAAATACATTTCTTTTGTAAATAATATTAGTAATAGTAATAATATCTGTAATCAACCTCAGATAGGATTAGATATTCCTACCTGAGGTCGGCCACAGATGCGCCGCTACCCTTGAGGACTAAGCTGGAACGCCTCAGAAAAGTCTGTCTCCCTTACCACACCCTTCAAACCGGAACACAGCAGCGCCTAACACTGCTGTTATTAGGTAGAAAGGTGTGGCCGGTGGTGCCGCCGGAGATGAACCACAAAGGGTTCTACCACTACTGTCATTGCGGAAAAAATATATATTATTTTCTATAAAATGTAATAAAATTTCAATTATTTACATTTTATAGGATAAGCAATGTATGGAACAAGTTACACGGATCGTGTTCACCGTGTGAAGAATCATTGTTTAATGAGTAATAAAAGTATATTTTTTATTTACAGGTCCAAGAAGTACTGCAAAGAAGAATAATATAATAGGTTTTTGTAAATAACTGTAAAACAGTTACAGATTTAAGCCCTAATAGTGTATTCATCTTCCTATAATTATTCTAATACCTTTTCTTATTTCCTTCTTCGCTTTTATTCTCTTTTCGTCTGCAGCTTTTTTATCGAAAGTAAAAATATCAAATTTTGTAATATCAAATTGGCGAATCCTTTGTTTTGGCATATTATTTTTTACGCCCGACTTATTTAACAGTTTGGTTTTTATAATACAATAATATTAATTACAACAATAACAAATAATTGATTGTAAAAAGTTACCTGTATAATATTACAAAATTATATTTAGTAATAATATAAAAATCACTTCTAAAAATTTTTGGGCCCTCGAATCCGATCGAAATTGAAACATTAAGTTATCCAAAACGAATTTTCTTTTATTTAATTAATGCATTTAAAATAACATCATTGCAATCATCCTTCATTAATCTTAGTATCATTTAATTAAATATGTAGATGACAATTAGAATTACAAACAAATTAGTCATTATAAATAAGTATACTTCTATTATCCACATATAAGTGTAAATAAATAAGAATACTTAAATGTACACATAAAATACAAGTACCTATTACTCTGTCCAAATACATTATAATCTTTATTAATACCTTTTTCATAAAATAATCTTTTTATATCGAAAGCTACACTTCTTCGCGTGTTTGTAGGAGCGATAGTTTAATATAATCGCCACACCGACACACATAAACGACAGGTTCAATGTCCTTATAGTTGTTTTTAATCATGCCAAAGAAATATAACTTATAACGCCTACTTTTTGTACGAAATCCAGTCTTATCCAACTATATTACTATTTATTTCTTCTTACAAGTAGTGTTATGTTATCAATGATATTGTAATGTTATTTGTAATCATTGTAGAAAATGTGAAACGAAACTAGTCTATATACCAATGGTTACGATAATCTAGTCAAATGTTTAACAGTTTATATTTAATTTTACAACTTAAAATTACGAATATCATTAAATTAATCTCATTTAAAGTGAAAATAAAAAACTCAATCATAAAATCAGTTGTATCACAAAATGTATTTAAAATAATTAGTCTTTTACATTTTTAATAGTACAAAATATACAAATAATATTTTTACTTAAAAAAGTCATTTTCAAATATTATTTTCGAAACATATTCAAAGTATTTAATAATGTAAGGACTCCATGAAATGCTATTAACATCACAGCTTTTGCTTTTTATTTAATAATTAATGTAATTATTTATACAAATATTTTACTTTGTTTATAATCTAGGAACTCGCTGCATTACTCTTACTGATTCATAGTCTTTATATAAATCGAAAATATAGTGTTTGATGACTTTGCAAATACAAAACGAAGTTTCATAAGGAAGTTTACTATATATGGATTAATTTTATTTATTAACATTTCTGAACTCAGACTTGCATCAATATTCAGCTTATTGGTTTAAAAAATATTATTATTTATTTATTGATATTTATTTGGTTTTGTATAAGAACATGTTATATACTAAATTGAACTATTACCTATATTATGTCATATAAAAATATTTATAACATATTCAATAAATCATACTTTAAAAATATAACACACTACTTGAAGCGTCATACAATAAAGAATAACGAATTACTTATTTCGCACTAAATGTCATTAAAGGCAAATTTTATAATACAGATCAGTGTAAAATAATGTAGCGGGATCTTGTACTATAAACGAACAATGTACTTTAGCTGTAAGTGAAAAGTACTACGGCAAATAAATACGGTTTGTATGATTTTAAAGTTTAAATAAACGATTTGTTACTGAGAAATGTTGTTTTATTAAGCATAATTTTAATAATCTTAGAAAAATCGGCAAAAGTAAAATAATTGGTTCTGATCTGTGATGAAACTAATTTGTAAATGAAACAGAAAAATTGAAGGCGGTACAACTTTACTAAAAAATAATAATAATAATAGGAAATTTAAAAAAAATAAAAAAGGGTGAAAGGAGAGCATGAAAAAAGAAAGAAAATGAGAAAGAAAGAGAAAAAAATCCTGAGATAGAAGAACTATACTAGGTAAATGGGTAATATCACGGTACAGTTGAGCACGTGCAAAGTTTCTTACACCGCTTCTTCTCGATAGCGAAACCTTTCGAAGCGGTGGTAGTCCGCTGACGTTCAAGAAGAGTTCTATATAAATCAATTTTGAATAAATGAAATATGAATTTGCACCATAGAGGCGTTAAACTTTGTCTACAATTCCCTATTGTTATAAGATTTTAGAATACCACAGTACACTTCGGTAAAACTGCCTCAAAGCGTTGATAAATTGATTTAAAAATTGAATATTGACATCATGGGTTGAAATGAAAGATTCTGCGGTGTAATGGCCCGTTCGAATGATAAATCGATCGCATTTTATTTAATCGAGCCATTATTCGTGAGCTTATCATCGCCGTCTATGACAAATTGAGAAAAATTGCCCGCAAATTGAGTTGCGTCTTGGCTCCTATTTTGAATGATACAAGGAATTGATTTAACAGAAATAATTCTGATTTATAATGTAACTCACTATCTTGTAAATACGAGCGATACTGGTGTAGTTGTCTCGCAAAGGGTTTTAGGTTTGATCCCGACCAAGCGGACTAAATAATGTATTTACATTTACGTTTCAGAAATACAATATGTTTTTTTTTGTACACCAGAACAGAAATCTTGATTTATTATTTTGTCTACCCAACCTGGGATTGAACCTGGAACCCCCTATACCCAAACTGGTATAAATAATCATTAAAAGTGAGCTTCAAAAACAAGATAAGGGGTCAAAAAGTCTGAATACTATTACAGGAAATCAACATTAAAACTACTAAGCAAGAAAATGTTATAAATATACTATTTCTTAAGATCTGTCTCATAAGATGTATGGTCGTAAAACCTTTGTCCATCATATGCCCAATGCCCATCCTAAGTCTGTCGACCTTGTTTTTGCTAGCCTACTTTCTGGACAGATCAGTCACGCCTTGACACAGAAGAACCTGATTTATTATTGTGTAACAATACAATAACATCACATAGAAACTGAATATAGTTTTTTACTCTCATATGATGTACTTTTGGATATATTTTTTCTCGCCTGCGGACGCTATTTTTTTCAAACATAAGTATTTGTGTTCATATGTGTAAATGTACATACAAATATGTCTCATTCTTGGACATAGTACAGTTTGTAGATTTTTTACGTATAAGGCGTCCTGAATTAGTCTAAATTGTGGGAATGACAAGGGCTATATTTTTAAGCGTATATATATTAAAGGAAGTTAAAGGTGGTAGAACCCTTTGTGGTTCGAGTCCGGCGGCACCACCTCCGCACCTATTTCTACATAATAACAGATGTGTTAAACGCTGCTGTGTTCTGGTTTGAAGGGTGTAGTTAGGGAGAGATACTTTTTCGAGGTATTACAGCTTAGTCAAGGATAGCGGCGCATCTATGGTCGACCTCACGTAGGAATCCAATCCTACCTAGGATGGATCACAGTACGGCAGTAGCTATTTATTGTCAAGTGGACTGCATGCTCGTCTGCTACCTCTATATTATAAAAAAGTATATATTTATCACCATACAAGTGTAGCAAACAAAGAGTAAAAATAAAACTCGACAGAGTAACACCAACATTTTCTTTTAAACGACACATAATAAAAATATAAAGTGGAATTCCTTTTTTCCGTTTAAAATAATATAATTGTTACAGTTTTGTTAGGTTTCAAAAGGCTGCTTAATTTGTTTAATAGCGCGACTGAACCGTGAAAACAAGGGTTAATATAAATACTAAAAGACTTTTCACAGACATATTTTGAATATAAACAAAATGATGACTTTATAATATTTTAATGAAATAACGAATTAGATTTTCGATTACGATTTAGATTTTTATATTAGAATGTTTAGGCTTAGAACTCATTGAGCGTTTTTCAGCCACCTCCTCAGAATAGGTGGCAACTGTAGGCTAACCACGAGTCTCTTCTAAATTCAGATCATAATAAGTGGCAACAAAACTTTCTACCACGTTCTCTAAATGCTGACTATATTTCACGAGAATATTTATTACGAAAATTCAAGTATTCATATGTGATTCAAATGTGGTCATATATTAATAAAATTGGACGTCTTGCTGCACCGCGCACTGTAAGTTATTACGAACACAAATTTTATTTTTCGTTTCAATAACTTTATTTTAAAGAAATATGAGCGTAATTTTGTTACATGAACGAAATAAGTGCGTTATTGAACGGTTTTGTCGCTAAAATGCCATTTCAAGGATATTTACTATGTTGATCTACTTTTAGGGTTCCGTACTCAAAGGGTAAAAATGGAACCCTATTACTAAGACTTTGCTGTTTGTGCGTCTGTGCGTCTGACTATCCGTCATCACAGGGCTCTATTTTATTTCATCAACAAACTCATAGACAACAAAACTGATTTTTTTATCGCTTTCTTATTTGAAATAAGCATAAGCTTATTTCTTATAAGCAATATTTTTTTTTATAATAGTAAAAATTAACACGGAGTTAAGGTATAATCTCCCACCGAGCTAGGTGATCATGCCCGGGGAGCGGCCGTGCTCCGACAGTCTCAGTTTGGACGAGTAGACGACCCCCTGCTCAGACCGGAGGTCGATATCCGATGATTTTGATCCGTGAAATCGTCACAGCTGCTTCCACCCAAGAACGTGTCTAATAAACCCCAGTTAAGATAGATTCGTAACTGTGGTCGGCACTAGATGCTTTACTTCTCCTGAGGACCAAGTTGCAATGCTTCGTATGACTCTCTTATCGCACCTTTTAAACCGAAATACAGCAGCACTGTATATTGCTGTTATTAGAGAGAAAAAATGATTTCAAAAACTTCAAAATAAACTCAACTTTCTAAGACCATGTCTATTTGTCGTCAACCTAACGTTAAAATGTTCTGATTAGATTTAAGAGAACATTTAGTGTTAAAGATTTACTCCCGAACAAACTGGGGTTACTATACAAAACTATATAATACCATGATGTCCTAGAAATTGCAATAAAATCTCATAAGACGGAATTGCAAACACTATCTCTGTAACGGAGAACAAAAATGTAATGCATTTTTGTTCTCCATTACATTTGTTGTGACATGTTTGCGCTTTGCAATTTAAAGAAATATATGTAAGCTTTTGATCCGAGATCCGCGGAACAAAGACATACCTATCTCTCTTATTCGCGATCTCGCTTGACTCCTCTTTGTATGTGTCTTGAGTTTTCTCAAAAACACATTTTCCACTGGACAATACGTAACACGGGACATACGAATGTCCTTTTGTTATGTTAAAATACGGATTTTGGTTCTGACTTCTGACGGTAATGTCTTATAACTGACATTATTATCAAATTAAGCAATTTCAAACTTTATTTATACTAAGTTCTATAAAAAAACCATTAACATTATAAATCTTCTATCTAGTTAAATTGTAATCAAATTAAGTATTTCTCAATATTTTTGTATTTAAGCAATGATAGCCTATGATCATATAAATTCTGATCTTTTACATCAGGGTTCATTTTAATTTGAATGAAATTGCTTAAGTATTATTGAATTGAGTGCATATTAAAAATTAATTATCACTAACGTGTATCAAAATTATAAGACTCTTAAAGCCCAAGACATCTCAAACATATAAAAAAAAATGCAAATATGTGTAAAATCTACAACTTCGCAATTGACCAGAGACCAGATTATTACCTAAAGCCTTCTTATTCTGGGATGACCTGTTCCCAGTAGTGGGGTAATTATGGTTTGAAGATAAATATGATGATGCGATTCATGCACTTTTTTACTTTAATTTCATAAAAACAAAAGGTTAAATCAAACAAAATAATTTCATGAGACAGTAAGTACAACGTAGCTAAGATAAAGAAAGAAAAGGTCACATCATTAAGTACCTCCGGATCTGCTATCATTCAAGGGCAAAGCGCTGATTCTATCAGGATGCCCTTAGCCCTGAGCCCATATAAGCCTATTAAGCCAGAATCAACAGGGTTAACAACATATTATTGGACCCGATCAGACTTACAGATCCCGGGGGAAATCAGTGCTGCCTTGGAAGTCGCGACAAGTTTAATCAGACGAAATATAGATGGGGTAAGAAGCAATCACTGTACGGTAGAGATGACTTATTTATTGGATATTCTGGAACCGAGCCTGTCTGCGAAATAAATAGGAATTCACTAGCTCCTGATACTGTCGAAGTGTTTTTTGCAGTTCGTCTTTAAGCGTGAATTCAATAGTTCCTGAGATTGGCTTGAGTGTTATTTGAAGATCGCCATTTGGCATAAGGAAGATAAAGATTTGGTGTACACATCGTCACACGAAATCTACAAGTTCAATGAACTTAGATCACGATTCCTGCATGAACCTAATGTAATAATGTTCGTTTAAATAATAGAAAATATATAATATTTTATGTGTTTTAGTAAAATAATAATTAAATTACAAATGTATTAATATAATAAATAAATCAATCTTATGTCGGTCTCTCGCTACACTGATATATAGACTTTTTGGTATTTTTATACCTACTACTTCAACTATAAAAATACCATACAATATTATATAAAAATCATTATTCTTAACAAATGTTAAAACATTTATCCATATAGTTAACAACAAACTATAACTGTAAAGATTGCGATTTTGATTGAAAAACTATTTTTATATTTATAAAATAAATAAATAGCGATATTTAACCAGCTTAAACGTTCTATGACCCCCTACCTCAAAAGATATAGAATCACATTTCTATTATATTCATATTCATATTGGTATAATATTATTCAGTATAACAATAATAAACACTTAAACTTTACCCATATTATTCCAAAGGAAATGCTAAATGAAGCCCCGTTTCACCCATTGTTCCGTAATTCCCAACTATTAAAGATAGACGGAGTTTCTCAGTACTTAAAACCAGTTAGGGGAGACACCTCAATCTCTACAGTTGTTTCCGCCAGTGAACCCGGTATTATGGTTTGTGGAGGAAGGAAGTATCAATTTATACTGGTCCGTTTGAAGCCTTGAGTTCAGTCATATTCTATTAACCCCTTTTACGGATTAACCTTACGTATATATGAAGTGTGTGGTGCGCCGTTGTGTTAACTGTTAGTGATATTCAAAGTTAAGCAATATGGCGATGTTAGTCTTACGAGTGACCGCTATGGCTAATGATATTATTTTTAACTATTTCACGCTTCGAACCGCAGATTCAGTACCCTTACCATGAGTTTTTACGTTTTGACAAATAACTTTTTGGTATTTGTTTACGTATTTGCCCATACTATTTCCAACAGCGCCCCTAGCGGATTGTATCAGAACTATAGTGTCAGTAACGTAACGGAGTCGAACCACAAAGGGTTCTACCATCTTCCTTGTTGATAATTGACGTCGCTTTTAAATACTTTTTCAGTTTTATATTTTTATAATATTCAGTCTATTGAGTTATGAAATGTCATCTGATTTTTGCAATGTGTTTTGTAATCGAAGTGTAATAAATGAGTGTATAAAGATGTTTTATTATAAATGTTGATGTTTAAGGAAATATATATTGTGTTTTTGGAATCCTTTTTTTATATTTAACCTAACGATAAGGTAGACGGGCTACCTGATGGAAAGCAGTCACCGTCGCCTATGGTCATTTGCAACACCAGAGGAGTCGCTAATGCATCGCCGGCCTTGAAGGAGAGTTTTTTTTACACCCCTCTTGAAGAGCCCCATGTCGAAGTCCTGAGGGAAAACCTCAGGGAAATCCTCAGGGAACATTTTTACACATTCATATATAGTTAGGATATACATATTTTACTTATATAAAGATTATTTCAGAAACCCCAAAATACCATTTCAACACCAAGATTAACCGTACCTACGTCTACCTTGACACATCAACCCTCATTCTCACTAACCCTTAAATCACTTAAAGTGGCTCTTGGTAGTTTATTAAACGTAAGGGTAGTGTTACCCTCGGGGCTTAAATTAAAGCTTTAGTTCATGTAATGAATATCTTTATCTACTTTTAGATAATTTCTTACCTACTTTTGATTTATACTATATAAATAATTCATGACTGTAAAGTAAATAAATGTACAAAAAAGACAAGATCAAATTTTAAAGAATATTTTCAGCAAAAAATTTTAGATACCTAGATCTTGTCATTATACAAATAATTTTGTCGTAAATTTAATACATGTTCACGATCTTAAATTAAAATACTATTAGAAAGAGATCGGCTTCTCAAGCCTATGGTATATGAATAATAACTACACACTACGATAATATACAAAAATGTCTCCGAACGCCATATTTGGCCAATGTGGTTAAGTATACCCTAAATCCTGTTCATGTATGAATTTCGGAGTAATCTTTCTTCAATTCATAGTTTTCTTACTTTAACGAGATTCGCGAGAGTCAAAGAGTAAAGTTCAATGTACTACCCTAAAATAACTAACAAATTATCATTTTACAATTTTAGACACGATATAAAGGCACCGCCTAAAATATGCAAAATTAATAAAAGTTTAAAATAACCAATGGGAGTTAGCGTAGAGCACGTAATTTGTAGGCAAATTCGGACAAGTAATTTATGGGGGTATAATTTTGAATTTAACTTGAGGTCAGGAGTGACAGTTGAGAATTATTTCGAGAACCGGAAACACCAAACAAGTTACTATTACTCAAATTATTGTAAACAAACCTCGTTTGCGTTTAACCGAGTGGCAAATATAATTGAGGTAAGCGAGCATGCAAACCACCTGACGGTAAGTAGCAACTGTCATCAGTAATCGATTCCAAATACGTCCTCAGTCCTACCTGGGATATGTTCGACCTACGTGAGGTATGAAAGGTATAACGACTGTAGTTCAACCGGGAATGTAGGTACCTCCCAATGCCACCATGTTCAGTGGAAGGGTATGTATTTCAGCTCACTTCATAAGATGAGGCAACTTAGTTCTCACGAGTTATATAACCAACATCATGTAGAAAATCTGTTCTATATGATGTTGGTTATAGGTGTCCATGGGCAGCAATTTCCACTTACTGTTTGCTACTTCGATCTTACAAAAATACACTATAAAGGTGCATTTTAATGTAATTATTTTATCAATAAACACTATCGCAATAAGTAAGAATGAAGAAATATAACATCACCTTTATTACCAAACTTCAAATTGAGAAACTATGTAGAACCCCCGAATAGCTAAGTACAAGTTACGAGTAAATTAAACGGCCGTTATTCAACTAAGCTTTAATTGGGACAAATTCCGTGGTCTACCGCCGTCGTGCATGGGGTGTTAAGAGGGAAAATATGTGTAACACCTTACAAAATAAACATACCGTACATAACTACAAAATTGTATCTTAGGAAGTTGGTTAGCCATGTAGGATTTTTTATCGTAACATTCAATTAAGTTAAACTGTTATGTATGCCAAACACCGTTATTAATATAATATTACTGTCTTATATTATTTACTTTTACGTTGTAACAGGTACCTACATGCGATGAATTATTTTTTGCCAATATTTCGCTTTAGTTGAAATCAATATGGTAATGTTGATATAGTAGTGACAGGGAGAAACTGTTAAAATTTTTAATACTTTATAATTACAGTAGCAATCAAGAATACAGTCTACTTAAGTCCGTAATTATGATGGTGTATAGATAGAGTATGGAACCTGAAGTCACGATCCAATTTTATAATCCCTACTCTTATATGTAATCTCAGATACTGTGCTACTACTGAAGATACATATCTTCAGTAGTAGCACAGCATAACCCTGTCTTATCAAAACCTAACAGGAATTTTATAACTCAGAAAATAGCGGTTGAATTGCTGCATTCGAACACTTAACACTTAGAAATTTTACAAGTCTATCTATCGTGTAATATACTAGTAGGTACCTAATAACGCTTACTAAAACCTCTTTATTGATATTCAATCTATCCGTTCTCGCGTACGAACGATCCAAATGTGACAATTTCTAGTTAGAACTTATAACAATATGAATATATTTTATAATACTTGATGTCGACACACAATAAAACTCGACAGATAAAATCAAAGTGCAGAGCAACAAAAGATAGGTATCCATATAAAATGAGGTTGTTCTTCACTTGAGGGACTCACGCACAATTTCGAGATTTTCTGCGAAATGGGGACGGAGTGGGAATAGAAATGGAATGGTTACTGACAAATAGTTACAGGACGCTTCCTTGAATTTATTTAGCTTGAACTTCGCAGTTAAGAGGGGTTGTTAAAATCTGTTACCTGTTCAGAGTATTTAGAGAACAAAAAACGATGATACTGCCAATCTATTGATGGGCTTCAGATTAAAAACCTAAATGATACAAGTATTATCCTTTGCTACCCCAGTAAACTAAATTCGAACTCCTAGTGTTAGTACGATCCTACTACTACACCCTTCAAAATACTGCACCACTTAACACTTTCGACATTAGATAGACGCAAGTAGGACGACGAAGTTCTCCAAAGGAGAACCAAAAATAATTTTACCTTGAAATGACGTACCTTAGGTACCACTTCTTCCAAACTAATTACCAACTACCAAACTTCGAAATATGGAGTAGAAGAATAAAGACAAACTACATCACACGACACATAATGTATGATATAACGGTATCAGTATTTCAAGCGTTTATATCAAAAGATCCTACGTTTATCAGGTGACAGCACACAATGAACCATTTGAAACCATTAAATAAATAGCGCTCCATTGTCGCTGTTTCACTTTCAAACAAATTGCTTTCAATTCTCCCCACTGTCTTTATGACGTCACTTTTTCAGTGCCAATTGGAGGCAGTTTCGCGCTGAAAGTTTTCAACATAAAATGGGTTCGTGGTTTCAATTTTCACTTTTAAAATTTTACCATTTTTAAACGTAGTATCTTGTTTTATTTCACACTAGCCTGGATGAATGTGTGTGGTTTAAGTGTACCTTTCCTGTCGTGCGTGTTTATGCCCGCATGCGGGACACACATCACGCGGGACCAACTCACATGAATTCATTCGCTACAGTCCCTTGGTGCTCCTTATGTGTGTACATATGAAACGATAGGAATGCGTGAGAGCGAGACGCGTGCGGTGGCAAACATGCGTCGCAGGAAAGCCACACATGAGCATACAAATTCGTATATGAAAGATCGTCATACTGGTCCGACATATAAAAGATGCAGGTTCGATCTCCAGCCTGTCAGACATCCGAATAATAGTTTCTTTTTTACACAAGAAACTCATTCCGCGAGGATAGTAATGCATGATTATGTGACAATTTAACGTAGAAGTCTAGTACTTCTTGGATTTGATTAGAGAATTGTCAAGGCAAAAGAGATGACGTGAAGTATACGATGATTAAGGAAAAATATGGTACTTTATGCAGTTGAGAGTAGGTGCAATGGTTGAATAGAGGACATATTTTTCTTAAGCACCTTTATAAGATTTATTTAAAGAAACCTTCCCGACTAATTTAATTTCCGCCCATTTTGCAACAATTTTCCAATTATATTTACCTCGACATAAACTTCATTTAGGGGCGGGAATTAGGAGAAAGATCTGAGGAAACACGATTTTCTACTCACTGTGAAGAGTTTAGCCTTAAAAACTGGGGTCCTTTGAGAAAAATCATAATTATATTAAGTAAATATTACCGAGGGAATGTTTAGCTTAATGCTGATTAAACGAATTTAGTTTAAACAAAAATTGTAGGTCCTAACCAATTACTGTAATGTTTCTCGGTTGGTGGCGTAGACTGTTTGCTTAATTTTTATAATTTGCCTAATTTCTTTAGTCTCCTAAATTTTACATTCATTCATAAAAAGTTTTTTTGAAAATATGTTTACGCTATTTTGATCATTTTTCTACTTTTGTCTCATAACAGCAGCGTAAAGCTGTCGTGAAATTGATAGTGAACTAATTGTGACAAACTTATATCGAACTATATTGAGGTGGTTATATACAGATATAAATAGAATTAATAGCCACTTAAAACAAATGTTACTGCCGCCCATGGACATGTGTCATCAACACAACAAGAAATCTGATCTTCCGTAGTCATCAAACTCCACAAGATAAAAATATACATGAGGCCCGCCACAGATGCTTTTCTTCCCCTGAAGAGTGAGTTTAAACGCCTCGAATAAGTATTTCTCCCTTACCACATGATCTGACCTCATCATAACAATAGAGCTAGCCAGATGGTGTGGATACCCACGTACGCAGTTTATTAGCGGGCGCGAAAAATAAACTATTCATACTCGAACGTAACGTAGCAAAACCTTCACAATTTCTACGTTTCTATACGATAAATAAAAACAGGCTCATGTCGCTTTTATATAGAAGTCGGGCACGTGATGCGAATAGCTATCGAATACTACTGTAGGGATCATGGTAGGGATGTAAGATGGGTAAAACATGTTTAATTAATAATCGATTTTTAATTCATTAAAATACATCGATTATTAAGAAAATATTGATGAAGCAACAGTCGATGTCTATAGAATATTTTAAAACTGAAACAAATGTCGACGAAAAAAAGCGGTTGTCATTAATCCCTGAAATTTTGAAGGTGAAAAAAAACTTCGCCTCACCAAATTTGCTCACAAATTATTTGCCCGCGCGTTGTCGACTACTTACTTAAAATAACCAACGGAATAATCGAATTGTTAAAAAATAATGGATTTTTACTATATCAAAAACCGATTAATACACAGTATTAGTCGATTATTATAAAAACCTATCATTTTCCACATCCCTAGATCATGGGAACCCGCATGTCTTCGTGAATATCTGGCATTCAGTCGCAGATGCTGTGAATAGAGAACGCTGAATACAAAGATGAGTCGGCTCTCCCCTGAATACATGTGAGCGCTTATCTTTTGAGCATTTTGCGATAAGTCAAATAGGTTTCACGTTTCAAGGTGTACGATATTGCTTATATTGTTTGTGTACATTATAGTACTTTTTCATGCGTTACAAAATGTAAAAGAGAAATTTTGAAACTTAAAATTGAAAATAATAAAAGTGTTTTATAATTTTTTGCGCTGATTTACCTGCTGAATTTTTGTTATATACGCTCTCAAGCTTCGGATTCAATTTTTGAAACCCAAGTGAATCCTGTATGCGTTTACAAATTGATTAAATTTTATCATACTTAGCTTAGAAAATCTCACGAGGAAATCTCCACGACAGACGAATGTTCCTAAACAAAATCTTTAAAATCAACGTTCTGTGAAGTCTACTTGAATCGGCACTTGATAATCGCAGTAGACTATGGACAAAATCATTCTCAGTCTGATAGGGAGGTCAATGCCCGGCTGAAGGACAGTAATGGGTTAACAATAATATCGGCTCCGTCAAAACGAATTAAAACCACAGCACACAATGTTACTTTTCACAAAAAAGAATTACAGAATTAAATTTCTATACAAAAACCTCATTTAAGCGAATCGCCTCAAATCGAATAAAGTACGGACGACAAAACGTCCCCGAACGGAGCATAATTCGTTTTTCCACGAAATCGGATTCGGTCTGATTCTCGGGTTGTTTGCTTATCTCTTATTAACTCCCTTAATAGCACTCTTCAGTCCCATGAAAGCTTTTGTGAAAGTTTCCTTAGATTGCTTTAAAATACGCCTTTTAAGGATGAAGAAGTGGCCGTCGATAAAGTATCGAGTGACTGTTTTAATTAATCGATTATTGCGAATTTTCTTGAGTGTCTTAGAGCTGCCTGATACTAGCGTTTGTCCGGAGTTGCTATTCGATGGATGTATAAACAGCGCAAACGTCGCGACGTTGAAAGATGAAACGTACGTAACGTACTCTCTTATACGAGTATGTGGCGTTATTGTCGTACATACTTAACATTAGTGCAGTGTCATGTACAGTCATTACAAAAAATCGATATATAAGTTTAAAGAAAAAACTTCTTCAGTCGGCAAACTGTGCGTTTTTGATACAGCGACCGAACGCAGCAAGCCGACAAAATATTATGCCACAAATATGCAATCACCAAAATGCGAATTGTCGATGATAAAAATAGCTATCCTCCAAGGGTAGTAAAATAGTTATGTCAAAGGTTCTATGGTAAAATGGAATAATTTCTGCATAATGTTCGGATGCGGCCAGTGATTTAGATTTTTACTCCGAGTTTGCTTTGACCGATTTCACTTTGTGTTTGTCTATAGCACCAATTTCACGCAAAAACTAGCACAATAACGTTATTTTTGTAGTCTTTCATGTTATTAATACTGAGTTACCTCAAACTTCAAAACATTACACAATGCACTGCTTCATATAAATTTAATTGAAACCTTGACCATAATGACTCCTCTGAAGTTAAATAACAAACTACCTTAAGCATTATAATTTAGTGCCACAATATCAAAATAGAATATCAACATCAAAATTTTGTCTTACAAAGCGTCAGTGCAATATAGCAGTTGGTCAAATAGCTACTCAAACATTAGCCGTAACTCGTGCAATCAAGTTGAAAGCGAGCCAGTTACGTTGAACTTTCTACAACCGGAGCATATATCTCATATATACCAAACATGCTTGCTGGGTACTATACGTCAAACGAAATGATTTCTATACTATCAAATTCCCTATGTTCAAGATGGCGTGAAATATAAGTTACTTTATCAGAGATATTCAACTTTATTTATATATATTTGTGTAGCAAGAATTTGAAATTTTGTCTCACAAAGCGTCAGTGCAATATTGCAGGTCAAATAGCTACTCAAACATTAGCCATAACTCGTGCAATCAAGTTGAAAGCCAGCTAACAACGCTGAACCTTCTACGCTGGAACGAAACATATCATATCTAATGTATTTCAAACGTGCTTGCTGGATATTGTACTTCAAACGAAATGATTTCTATTCTGTCAGTTAGATTCCCTATGTGCAAGATGGCGAGGAAAATAGGTATACACTTTATCGAAGATATTCAACTATATCAAAGCAATATATAAAATATCAAAATAGCAAGAATATCAACATTGCAATTTTGTCTCACAAAGCGTCAGTGCAATATTGCAGTTGGTCAAGTAGCTACTCAAACATTAGCTATAACTCGTGCATTCAAGTTGAAAACGAACCAGTAACGTTGAACTTTCTACAACCGGAGCATATATCTCATGTATACCGGACTGTTAGATACTGTACGTCAAATTAAATTATTTCTATACAGTCAGTTAGATTCCGAGAAAATACGTATACAGTTTGTCAAAGACATTAAAGTATATTAATGTTATATACAAAATATGAAAATAGCAAGAATATCAACATTGAAATGTTGTCTCACAAAGCGTCAGTGCAATATTGCAGGTCAAATAGCTACTCAAACATTAGCCATAACTCGTGCAATCAAGTTGAAAGCCAGCTAACAACGCTGAACCTTCTACGCTGGAACGAAACATATCATATCTAATGTATTTCAAACGTGCTTGCTGGATATTGTACTTCAAACGAAATGATTTCTATTCTGTCAGTTAGATTCCCTATGTGCAAGATGGCGAGGAAAATAGGTATACACTTTATCAAAGATATTCAACTTTATCAAAGCAATATATAAAATATCAAAATAGTAAGAATATCAACATTGCAATTTTGTCTCACAAAGCGTCAGTGCAATATTGCAGTCGGTCAAATAGCTACTCAAACATTAGCTATAACTCGTGCAATCAAGTTGAAAACGAACCAGTAACGTTGAACTTTCTACAAACCGGAGCATATATCTCATGTGTACCAAACATGCTTGCTGGGTACTATACGGCAAACGAAATGATTTCTATACAATCAAATTCCCTATGTTCAAGATGGCGTGAAAAATAAGTATACACTTTATCAAAGATATTCAACTTTATTAATGCAATATACAAAATAGCAATATTAACATTGAAATTTTGTCTCACAAAGCGTCAGTGCAATATTGCAGGTCAAATAGCTACTCAAACATTAGCAATAACTCGTGCAATCAAGTTGAAAGCCAGCCAGCAACGTTGAACTTTCTACAACCGAAGCATATGTCTAATGTATGCCAAACATGCTTGCTGGATACTGTACGTCAAACGAAATTATTTCTATACAGTCAGTTATGTAAGCCATACACGTTACGGTCTACCGGACAGTTTACCTGCGCAGATTTGCCTGTACAGTACATGTCAACCGCACGTCAGTAGTGTGTATGGCGACGTTCCGGTGTACCAGAACGGTGTTCCGTACCCTTACCATGAGTTTTCAAACATCCCAAAATTTTACGTTACTTTTACTCAATCCATTATTCTGTTCCATTTGCTTCAGTAGACTGGGTAAACGTAACAATAAGTAAGTGCTCAAGCCTTTTTGTCTGTCTCACATGTTCGCAAAAAAGAGAGACAAAACATAAAGCGCAATTTTGTAAATTTAGACATTTAATGTTACGTTACTGACACTATAGTTCTGATACAATCCGCTTGGGGCGCTGATTGGAATTTGTATGGGCAAATACGTAAACAAATATCAAAACAGTCATATTTGTCAAAACGTAAAAACTCATGGTAAGTGTACAGGTCTGATTGCGATGACATCGATTGAAGACGGTGTCACACGATAGTATTGATTTTCGATGTCGCCTGCACAGGTTAAAAAAACTGCACAGGCATGTTCCTACACAGAATCCGGTATATCTGCGCGGGCATACCTCAACAGGTAGACCTGTCCTGCGCACCGTAGTTGTAGATTCCCTATGTTCAAGATGGCATGGAAAATAGGTAAACAGTATGAACGAAGATATTCATAGATGAGGAAAAATTTCATCTACGCTTTATTACCGATCGACGGACGCGACCACATTATATTAAAAGTAGCCTTTCATACTGCGTCAGCAACATTGTTCAATGCAATTTTTAGCTGTAGATCGCGAAGGATAAGGCGAACGAGGTTGTGGCAAAATAGCCGGTATATTTTTCTCATTATCAGTTTTGCCATTGACTGTCGAAATATTGTCATTAACAATAGGTTATGGCTTTTTGGGAAAACTCTTTCATAAGAATATTAAAGTGATAATAAACTGTTAATTATTTTATTTTAACTGCAAATGTCCTAAGAACGAATTGTCATTGCTTTAGTAAACTTTTTTATAGCGCATAGCTCTGTGCGCAGAACCCTAAGAAATTTTATTAATTATCGAAGTGACGTTATGACGACTTGAAAATGGGGACTATCATTTTAAAAGTATAAGCGATATTTGAAGAATAAAAAAGTGCGTAATAAACTACATATTAGACGGCAAAGCAGTGAATGCAACTAGAAATTATAAATTTTGTCCATAACAGCAATTTGGAAAGAGCTCACGAGCACATTGCCACCGTATGCACTGTACATTAGGCCACCGGTTTATTACATTATTTTAACACCCCAGTCAGCGCAATTAGTTAGTTTATTAGTTAGCGCAGTGGTCCATTACGGGTCATCGTGTTATTTACATTAATGCAGTGTAGGAACATTAATTATGATTAATTAATACTAATTTAAAGTTTTATATACGATACTTGAAGGGCGCATAACAGCGTGTCGCCGATTTTTTTAAGGTTGTTGAATGCTTCATAGTTTGAATCCGAGGTCCGCATAATATCGTAAACATATTATAATAAATAACAAAATTTGTACACTATACTGTTAGAACTTCAAAAAAATACAAAAACAAGCAAAACTAGCAATAATTTTTAAATTACCGACCGCCCATTTCTGTTACAATTTTGCGTAATCCTTTGTAACAAGGACATGTCAACAGAAATATGTTAAACATTTAATAAAAGTCAGTTGACTCCAGTGACAAAGTATAAGTCACGTCGCTTATATCCACAAGGTTTCGGAAACATACAAGCATCAACTGCTTATACGATAAGCCGTTAAGAGCGAGCAATCGAGCTAAAAGCCGAGCGCGGTCTCACCTGACCCTGAATACAAGTAGTATCAGCAAAAAAATATTTTGTTAAAAAATACAATACATTTCAATTTATTTTCTTAAGATAAGAACGATATATCGTCAGGATATAATATCGGCATATAGTTATATCGATCGAGATATCGATATAAATATATGCCGACTCTCGATGAAGATGATGAGTTATATCACTTAAACGTATTTAAACTTAGGAGTTTCTTGCGCCGCTTCTTCTCCATAGCGAAATACTTTCCGAAGCGGTGGTAGTTTGTTGACTTTCAAAAAGTATTCTATATGAATCAATTTTGAATAAATGAGATTTGAATTTGAATTTGAATTTGAATTAAAGAAAACAATAATGTTTAGTGCTTATATTTTGAGATTCAATAAGTAAAAACGTATTACGCCAGCACTTAACTACTACACTAAAATATTTTTATTGTAACAGTAATTAATACTTCGATTGACCGGGCGATTTCAAAAGTCAAAGACATCGTTCGAATACGCAAAAGTTTGATTTGAAGTGCTACATATGGAATTTTTCCACACTCTTAAATCATAAGACAGCAGAAGGTGGTAGAACCCGTTGTGGTTCGACTCCGGCGGCACCACCGCCACACCTATTTCTACCTTATAACAGCAGTGTTAAGCGCTGCTGTGTTCCGGTTTGAAGGGTGTGGTAAGGGAGACAGACTTTTCCGAGGCGTTCCAACTTAGTCCTCAGGGGTAGCAGCGCATCTGTGGCCGACCTTAGGTAGGAATATCTAATCCTATCTGGGGTTGATTACAGATGTCCATGAGCGGCAGTAGCCACTTACCATCAGGTGGACTGCATGCTCGTCTGCTACTCCTATATTATAAAAAAAAAAAAAAAAAATAAGACAGCAGCGTATTGCTGCTAAAAGTTGAAATATTTGAGATGGCATAACCAGCATACTTTTTAAACAGAATCTACCGCAATAGAGATATCAAAAATGATTTGCGGCAAACGGAAATATAATGACTGCGCAAACCAAAGTTTGGACGCTAAATTTTGTCAGCAGTTATTCTTAAGTTTGTAATGAAAATGTAGTTCCATTAAGAGTCATAAAACAATCTTAATTTAACAATGATCAGCGCACAAAAGAGAAGTAAATTTGTTTTAAGTTGCCAAGTTGCGAATGTTCTTCGGAAGTTTAAATGTTCTATTGTCCATGATTGTCGCAGCGTAAGAACTTTTGAAAGTGGGAGCGGAGAAATTAATACGAAACTAAAAGTTTTGTGTTTATGAACGGACACTTTTGAAACAATAACCAGTGTAACATGTAGAGCTAGAACTACAATTATAATGTAATGTTCTTTTATCTGTACGTGTTGAAATCATAAAATATAAGGTGTCAGAATATGTACAAAAGATTGTAAAAGGTAATAAAAGTGTTATAAAGTTCTGATGATTATTTATTTATACTTACCCGTTAAGCTTATCTATATTTTTTTTATTCGGGTACATACAAATACCCTTTCTTATTTGTAATACAATTACGAGTTTTCTGTAACCATTATATAGTTCAAAATTACATTGAAATTACCTATAAAAAAGACGAAGTTTCGAAAAAACAATATTTCAAACTTACTAGTTTCTTAGTAAGATAGTTTTCCGTTAAGATCTTTTAACTATTCGACACAAATTATTGTCAAGATTTATATTATTTTTGACTATCAAACTTATTTTTACTTTTTTATTTTTTATTTTTTGGTGTCACTTTTTTGCTGTCGGTAATCCTGTCGTCGGTCATTAGACGTATTGTGTGGAACGTTTCTGAACTACGTAGGGTAGCTAGAACTCACATAGTGAGCTTTTATTGTTCTGAAAGTGTGAAAGATTAAAGGTGACGGAGGTGGAGTAAGTAGTCAGTAGTGCGTCTTTAGAGTGAAAGTGAAGTATTTTGTGAAAATGTGAAAGTAAGATTTAACTATTTATATGCTCAGAGTTTAAAGTAAATCTTCGTTATATTAAAGTCTGTCCTCGTCACAGACTAAGTTATTTGATAAAATAATTTTTGCATAAAAGTTCCGAAGATAGAATACTGTGATATTTCTATTAGAAAGTTTATTATGTATTATAGAATCGATGATAATATACTGTGTGATTGCAGACTTTAATTATATCTAAAATAATTATGATTGCTTTTGATTTTGGGCAACATCGTCTATATACCTATATTAGATTTTTTTCTTAGGGCAATGGATATAAGGTTTCAAGTCTAAGTTACGTAATATTTTCAAATTTAATATTGAAACTGTATTCGCAATTTCGAACAAATTACACATAAATATTGCAACAGCTCTCCTATTTTAGTAAATTCTCTTTATAAATGGCATTCCCGCCATACCAAGATCAGGGTTAAGGGTTTAGGGTTGAAAACTACGCACATAAACTAAAATAGTAAGATAGTGGGCTATAAATATAAATATAGACCCTCAAATTGCACAAGTTGACACCGTTAAGACGTTACCGTATATTGTTGGGAAATAAGATACTGTAAGCACTAAGGACGTGAAGCGAGAAGCTATTTTTTAATAATATAGGAGTAGCAGGCGAGCATACAGTCCACCTGATGGTAAGTGGCTATTGCCGCCCATGGACATGTAATCAACTCCAGATAGGATTAGATATTCCTACCTGAAGTCGGACATAGTTGCGCCGCTGCCCCTGACGACTAAGCTGGAACGCCTCGGAAAATGTCTTTCTTACCACACCCTTAAACCAGAACACAGTAGCGCTTAACATTGCAGGCATTGTTATTAGGCAGAAATAGGAGTGGCGGTGGTGCCACCGGAATCGAGCCACAGAGGGTTCTACGATCTTTCAGTATTACAAGCCTCCCCTGCTATGAGGATAGATTGAACAGTAGGAGTAGGATAGTGTCGAACAGTAGGACAAAAAAAGAGTTGTAAGTCTTACAGACGTAAAAAAAGTGACGTCAACAGTACCAATCGCTTTATCATATCATAATATCGCTTGTAGAACATAGCCCTCAGTGAGACATATTCAGATAGGCAATGAAATATCACCTCGTGAATTTTGCGTCTAAACTTTGAACACGCTATTGGTTGGAGGCTGCGAGTAATTTGCATAACTGGAATAATAATACGTATACGTTTACTTAAAATAGATAGGAATTTAGATAGACGACTCCATAGTTTTGTTGTTCTAAGGTTAGGTTACAGATGGCGTTACTTGTATCCTGAATTATGATTAAACTGAGAAGCAGTGATAGCTTAGTGGTTAAAAGCGACTGTCTCTCGGAGGGGCCAAGGTTCGAATCCGAGGTAGCGGTGAACATCGTGGGAAAGCCTAACACCTCTTACACTTGAAAGGAGACCTGATCCCAACAGTAAGACAATCATGGGTTGATGAGGAAACTGAAAACTATAGCACTCTTATATGGTGATATTTTAACATTTCCACCCTTATATACTGACATGTACAAAAACCCAGACCCGGGATAGAAATGTAAACTCATCACAGATGTCTGGCCGGGGATCGAACCCAGAATTATACGTGACAAACCAACATAGACATTCAACACACCAGAAAATCCCAATCATTACTTAAATACCTGTCTAGCCCGGCATCGAACCCAAATCCCTTTGTAAAAAATCAGTATAGCGACTACACCACAGAGATCGAGAATATATATTTTTTTAAAAAGCCTAATCTTGATTGTTATCTTTAGTTTTTGATACTCACAGAACAATAAACAAAGTAGTCGATAATTTCACAAACTTTCATATTATTTTGGAAAGTCTTAAATGTTCTAAGTTTTACAATAGAATGTCGGTTAAAACTATGTTTTATCGACAAAAAGGACTTTGTTACTTTTATTCATAAAATATTGAGAGAGAAAATATCTTTTCAAAATCATATTGTTCTTTTGTCGCCTTACTATCAAAATGCCTATGTAATAAAACGTCCAAATAAACAAAATCTATGTAGCAATAGGTCTAACTACCAACGCCTTTCGATCTTTACATAATCAAGAAAATAAATATAGACATAGAATTCGTAATTTCTTTCTCATGTTTTTCGAAACATACTAGTAGAAATATCAAATGAACATGAATTCCACCTCATATCATCCTTCCAAATATAGATAGTGTTTGCCACCCACGGCAGTATGTAACCAACTCTGAGTAAAAAAGCCCATCACAGATGGGGTAGATAGAAGTTAGGTTAGTTAGGACTAAGATGTAAGTAAGCCGGCATACACCTGCCACCAAAAGCAGATCTGTTTAATGCTAGAAATAGGTGTGATTATGGTTCCTACCTGGTCTAACCATACTCGTGTCCTACTTTACCTTACCATACGTCCTTTCGAACGCAGTATTTGATTGACATGGGGCTCTTCAAAAAAGGTGTAAAAAGAGCTCTCCTCCAAAGCCGGCGATGCATTGGCGACTCCTCTGGTGTTGTAAATGTCCATAGGCGACGGTGCTTTCCATCAGGTAGCCCGTCTGCCTTATCGATTAGGTATAATTATAAAAATAATAATAAAAATTCTCGGCCGCCCAGATTAAGAGATACTACATTTCAAACCACTAGGCTATCATTGTTAGTGAATCACTAACATAATAATTATTTATCACGCATTGGAAATAACACATAATTTACGCTAAATTAGTCGTGTGACATTTTATAGATTTGACAATATCGAAACCAGAATCGGTTTTGAGTGTATGAATTTGTCTAATAGTTGGTTATCCTAAAACATTTGTCACGAAGATAAACGCCGTGAAATAATATATGTAAGATAAATATAGTGTTTCCATCGCGGAATGTGGGCGTAAATGACTGAAACACAATTCTCAAACGATAGCAGCTTATATGCGGTACACATGTGCCTTACATACCTGCCTAACGATAAACATATGTATATTTGATCAATAAATGCAGTAAGAAAATTATATTATTTGCTACTTCAATATCAGAAAATGAGGTAACTCCCGAATAAAACTTGTTTCCATTTAGCAAAATGTCACTGATTAGCAAAATTTGTACGAATTATTCAGCTTATTTAAGTACCACAGTTTAGCATCGAATATTCAGAACATTAGACTTAAATATGCTGTACATGATAATAATCTAAATTGTTCCCATTAAATAATCCGAATAGCATCCACCGTTTTAATGAGCAATAACTACTAATTTTGCAAACGTTTAATGGGTCATGTTTATCTAAATTTGTACTAATACTAAGTTTGTAGCCGTGAAAAAGATTTAAGATGATAAAACTAAATAATGTTGTTTGCTGCAAAACGTTTAGCACTACCGATTTGACTATTGATTTTATATGTTTTAAGTTGCTATGGTCAAATAAGTTCAAAATTGCATACAAGTGTACATATAAAGTTATATAAAGCTAATAAATACATTTTCTTCTGTTTGTCTGTTTGTTCCAACTGGATCAACTTTGACGGGACTTACAATTGCAGTTAACTCATGTTCTTGGGAGTATCAAAGAATATTTTTGCTTTCGAAAAATAAAATTATAAAAAATAATTTAAAACCCATAAAATGTCTCAGGTACACTTTTAAGAGGATATGAAACCACGGGGCATAGCTCATATGTAATATATTAAAATAGAAGCTTTTTACCTAGTTATTTATAAACCACATACAATATGATATATGGCAATAAAGTATTACTAACACATTCCCATACAGATTATGACATCGTGAATGTATGCTAGGGAGTAATTTATAGCCGCCATTACTGCGCCGTCTTCATAACGGGCGGAGATTGATAGGCGCGATCAATGTGATGTTGACTCTCGGTTTCGTTGTTATTAACGCCAGCGGATTTACACCCGCTTTTAATAATCAATCTTTCAAGTTTTTATCTATCTAGGATTGAAATTAACAATCGCCTGGTATGAAGGAATTTTCAAATGTCGATGTTTGGTAGGCAAGACTTTGGATAGTTTAAATATTTAAAACGAACAATTTAAAGATATTTACGACTACCTAATTTAACTGTTCTATTTTGGTCAGTTATTGTTAGAAGTTTAAAGTATATCTTTATCTTTTGTACTTGTTATTATTAGTTACGTTAGTTAGTTAGTTATTATTTACTTTTTGTTATCTGATAGCATTTAACAGGAAACATAAACACTGCATCATCAAATTTGTACACGCAGTTAACGAAAGAAGATGAAGAAGGCTGAATTTTTCAAAAAATATAAAACAATCGATAGTGCAAACACGGTGACACTTTTATCAAGGTATTTTTTTTCCGAGAGGTCAGACCCTAACCTATGTTCTCCCCAAGTTTGTCGTGGAACTTACGGGACATCCTGTATATGGACTATCATGCAGTCTATATACTTTTATATTGAATGCTCTGAAAGGATTAAATTTTTATTATTCTATTTTGTATGTAAATATCGCTACATTTTGCACAATAGTGTTGTGAACTTATTTCACAGATTATGGCTTCATCAAAACATGCCAGTGGGTAATTTATAATTTATAGCCGACATTACTGCGCCGTCTTCATAACGGGCGGAGATTGACAGCGATCAATGCTACTCGTATGTTGACTCTCGGTTACGTCACTACTAATAACGGCATACATTGTTGGCAATTGTGGTTTTCATATTTTACCTTATATAGCTACTTAATAAGGAAGGATCCTTCGTTAATTTTAAGAAACTGTATTTTTGGTACCTCGTGGCGATGGTGTTTAACATTTTTGTAGGGTTTAGTTAGAAAGACTAATAACAAGTATTTTTGTTAGTTCAGTTCAAATTTTATGATAAAACTATTAGTTTTATCAAAAAATTTAGTTATTTTATTTTGTAACGAATACACAGGAAGTAACTCGGTATTTTTTGTGTATATTTGGACCCAATTACATGGATAACAATGGGGAAACTTCGGTCGTGCCACGATTCAAGTACTTAATCCGAAAGGCGGGGTGACTCCCAATTTGTTTTTTTTTCGAAATACATAGATGCTGCTGCTGCACCTTAACAGCTTCGCCGAGTTTAGTTAGCGAGCTTGAAGCTCAAACGGAGTAAAAAGACTATGTGCTGGAATCTATGTTGCTTAACTACTTCATCGGTTAAGATATACACAAGCCACGGAGCTACATTTACTTCCGTTTCCGAAAGACAAATAGTAATTTCATCTCAAAATCACATAAACTAATCGTCATTTAGCCAGTTCTGCTAAAAGGTAAAAATAATAGTGCGTTTACTTACAGTTTCGTTCCATGTTTATTCAGGGGAGAGCGATGAATTATTCACGCCAGGCTTGTGGAACAAGGTGCAAGGGACAGGATATAAGTAGAAGAAGTAAGAATAATTTAGTATTTATTATTATTAAGGTCCATTTACTTAACATTTTAAGATAATGGTTTGACTTCGTCGGCACCACCAGCACACCTATTTCTACCTAATAACGGCAATGTTAAGCTCTCCTGTGTTATGGTTCAAAGGGAGGCAGCGAGAGAGGTACTTTTCTGAGGCGTTCCAGCTTAGTCTTCAGGGGTAGTGGCGCATCTGTGGTCGACCTCAACTCGGAATATTTAATCCTATCTGGTGTTGATTACAGATATCCATGGGCAGCAGTAGCCACTTATCATCAAGTAGCCTGAATGCTCGTCTATTTATATAAAAACGCGTAAAAATAGAATGCTGAATCTTAAAGTTCTTTAGGACTTGATCGGGCGACTTGTTCTCTAGAGCCAGTTAAAACCGAAGCACTCAAGTTGATCACTGACTTGCTTTATGTTTGCATCCACAAAGCAGTGAGTCCCTTTGTGCTTCGGCTCTAGAGGCGCCAGTGCCACGTATTTTTCAGCCTAATAATAGTGGTATTAAGCGCTGCAGTATTCTGGTTTGAAGAGTGTGTTAAGGGAGATACTTATCCAAGGCATACTAACTTGGTATTTAGGAGAAGAAAGGCATCTTTCGATTACACGTATGACATTTATCGTATTTGTAGTTGACTACATGAGGTTCATTGACCATGGTTGGTCAGTGTAGCTAATATTGAATATCATCAAATTTACGAATACATGTGCCAGTTTTTCGTACACATTTACTGACTAAATAAATAGTAGTATCCACCTTTCTCGTCTGTGAACATGCTCACTGAATGAATTGAATCCTAAAAATGACAAATGTTATTTGTGTAAAAATTCGGTTGTGTCCTCCCACAAAAAGAAGAGTATAAGCCATATAGTAGGATTTATTTAATTATTTAGTAGTAGTTACAAGTAATAGTTTAGTAATAACGCTTAAAAAATACCCTTCTTTTAGTACAATTGGATAAAATATCCAAAAACTATTTAAATTACGCTTATTCTTACAATTTAAACCGCAACTGAAATTAAATCTGCCAGACCCTTGCCATGAGCAGGCATTTAACTAACATACTTTACAAGTCGACGTGTGTATTTCTGTGTACCCGCGTTTATTTACGGATCTAATAGTTCATTTATGAACTTGTATGATATCCAATCCTTCCGTGATAATATTTCTTAATTTTGTGAATGTGATGAAAAATAGACGAAAAAATGTCTAATCTAGTTTTAAAAATATATTTAAGCGGCTGTTGCCGTCCATAGACATCTGCCCAGATAAGATGACTATAATATAAGATACGATGATGACAGATAAGATGTCCTATAAGGTCGGCCACAGGTGCGTTGCTAGCCTAACTCTTAAGTCAGAACGCCTCAGATAAGTACCTTAACCCTTCAAACCATAACGCAACAGCTCTAAATACTATAAGGCAGAAATATAATTGCCAGTAAAAACACAGAGTTACCACCTTCAAACATACGGGCATTGATCATGTATGAAAAACAGAAAATCTTGTATTTTATGTTCCATGGACAATGATTATGAAAAATAATAAGAAAGGAGAAATCACTGAATTTCTTCTATTACTATAAGAATAATACCAAATATGTAAAGTATAATAGTTTGTCTCGTCCGAAATTATTACCGGTTTTACTAAATGATAACTTCTAAAGAGGAGTGTACGCTATCGGTAAAAACCCTGGAAAATTATAAACGGGTAAACGGACGGAATTGAACGGAAGTTCGTTACGTAAACCCCAGGATCAAAACGCACCCATACATAAGTTAAATGCGAATTGAATCAACCTTTTGGATCTTTCTTCTCATATTATAGCGAAGGCTGTGTAGCGAGTCAAAAAATCGAGTAATTTATTTATTTATTCATAAAATCGATTATTGTACAAGTAATACTCGTTACGAAATTTGCTCAAATTGTAGGCAGCGAGCTACACATATTGCATTGTAAAAAAAAAATATTTTTTAAAAATTGATTATTACAGAAAAATAATCGATTCTTATATGTAAAACCAAGCATTTTTTCACATTACTATTATTATAGCGTAGTGCACGACTTTTGTAGATCTTAGTAAAAATATTGTACCTATACACAATTATAATCATTTTTTGCACGGCCCGCGTCTGTAATATTCTATGTCCGTAGATTAAACGGGACATAATGGATGTCCCGAAGATACAGCTACAGATTATATATACTTCAATATAAATTTTCCACTTTTGTACAGAAAAAGTTGTAATTAGTCATCATCATCATCATCAACCCATTACTGTCCCACTGCTGGGCATGGGTCTCCTCTCATAATGAGAAGGATTAGGCCATAGTCCACCGCGCTGGCCAAGTGCGTATTGGTAGACTTCACATACCTTTGAGATTTTTTTTTAATAAGTCTCTCAGTTATGCAAGTTTCCTCACGATGTTTTCCTTCACCGTTTTAGCAAGTGATAATCAGAGGGCCTGGGATTTGAACCTGGGACCTCTCCATCGAGAGGCCGACGTTCTTAGCCACTAGGCTATCACTACTTTTTTTGTAGTTTAAAGGAATTTGTAATTAGTAGATTAAAAGAAATTTCTCCGATATGAACATAATTTATCGAATGGCAGCGAGACGTTTAGATGAAGATGTACGAATCTGTGTAAATAATACAGAGGCCAGCAACACGAGTGGTATCGAATACAATTTATTGACAAGGGTAAAGCGGGGTAAATGAAACTGGATATTGAAAGCCTATAGATATATCGAACCTTTAACCAATTGGACAATTGTAATCTTCAAGCATTTGCTAATGTAAGACTCTCCTTCTGATAATAACTTTTCTCGCTTTTGTTACCAATATTGAAGTAACTAACGAGCATGCAGTTCAACCTAAAATAATTCGTTCATCATCATCATCATCAACCCATTACTGCTCTGCTGGGCACGGGACTCCTTTCAGAATGAGGAGGATTAGGCCATAGTCCACCGCGTTGGCCTAGTGCGTATTGGTAGCGTATTGGTGGTTGGTTCACATACCTTTGAAAACTTTTTTTTAAGAACTAAGTATGCAGGTTTCTTCACGATGTTTTCCTTCATCGTTTAAGCAAGTGATAATTAAATTCTAATACGCACATAACTTTGAAAAATCAGAGGGTCGTTAATTCGTTAATACCGCCCATTAATGACACATGTAATCAATCCCCAATAAAATTAGATTCCTACCTGAGGTTGGCAGCAGATGTATTGCTAGGGGCAGCAACATAATTAGTACTGCGTTGGAAAGCCTAAGATAAATATGTCAACCTATAAACCAAAACACAGCAGCGCTTAACACTGCTATGAGGCAGAAATACATTACATTTACAAACTCTAATTTTAGCTAGAGTTTCCCCAAGATTTAATATATCACTAAACTAAAATACACATTATCTACATATTGCACCTAACATTATCCTAGCAACATAAAACTAACTCGTTTAGTATATTCCTTATATATTCATAATGCTAAAATTGCCACACCCTACATCACACATACCAACGTATGTTAATAACACATGATCTATACATATTACGTGTAATAATAATGTTGGCTTCGCGTGTCTGTACATCGCATATATTTGCAAAAAAGGAGTTTGGAGAATATTTTCTAGCATTTTTAGAATATTCGTCCGTCTGCTTTTCTGTGTCTTTGAAATCACGCCATACTACTGAATTTGATACAATTGTTAGAAATATATTCAAATTAATAATAAGTGTCCATCTATATAGTCACTGGCTGGTACGATTGTATGAGTAAGCATAAAAAATAAACAGAACGCTTTTGACATTTGACTTGTATTTTACGCAGGAAATATAAAAGTTGCAAATTGATTCAAGAAATACTTTTATTCTATTACTATGAAATAACAATTTTACTATGTTCATACTCTGTCATTAATCTTGACTCAACATTTAGTTTTTCCTTAATTCAAATCCATCTACGCCTATTAATTATAATCAATCTATCCGGTGACCCCAGACCTGGAGATGTACGTCCAACACATTAGTTTGTCAATTCAGCGAGGTAACACTGCTAGTATTTTGGGTACACTTCCTCGGGGCAGCGATTTGGCCCATTTACTTTATTTTTAAAATTTTAGCGTTAATCGTATTAATTTTATTTTAAATAGTATTTATTTTTTATTTTTAATGTAATCATTATAAACAAAGATATTCGCATTATAACTATCTAACCAATGTTTTAGCTATCAATAAATATAGACCTTTGACAATTATTTTACATGCATAATAAAATTTGCTATATTATTCTGAATGTACACAAACGAAGTCGCAGGCACAACTCATCCTACATATAATGAAGGAGGAACAATTTCATCAAGTCGTGTTCCTAGCTGTTTGAAGCATTTCACACATTTCTACAACATATTGTCTCCTTTACGTGTCTCAAGTAAATACCAAGTAACTATGGTAGCATACGTTATAATTTTAGATTAAACCGTAAATAATTAAAATTATTTCCGTCTTAAATTTGTAATTACTTCGATTAATTTGAATAGTTTGAAGGTGGTAGAACCCTTTGTGGTTCGACTCTGGCGGCACCACCGCCACACCTATTTCTACCTAATAACAGCAGTGTTAGGCGCTGCTGTGTTCCGTTTTGAAGGGTGTGGTAAGGGAAACATACTTTTCCGAGGCGTTTCAGCTTAGTCCTCAAAGGTAGCGGCGCATCTGTGGTCGACCTCAGGTAGGAATATCTAATCCTATCTGGGGTCGATTACAGATTACAGAGGCAGTAGCCAATTACTCTCAGGTGGACTGCATGTACGTCTGCTACTCCGATATTATTAAAAAAAATGTTTTCAGGAAATGAAAAGATTTGAAATAAAAACAGACCCAGACTCAGTATAAAAAAATTAGACGTTTTCGGAGCCGGGCGTCGAACCTAAGACCTCTCGCATATGAGACTCTTATAGTAACAGTTATGTCATGTATATAGGTTACTAGTATTAACACTAAGAGAACATAACGATATATAAATCTATAACAATACTCGTCTGTAAAGTTTATCTAGTTTATCCTAAACAATCATTTGTTAGGCATAGTCGGACAAAACTAAATGTAGTCATAGACAAATTATAAGTATAGACTCCTTACAATTAATCTATTTTAATATTATATTATAATTATGTAAATAGACCGGACGTAACTAATATATGTATATCTAAGAAGAATGTTGGTATTAATTGTAACAAACGTACTTAAAGTAAATATACTTAAGCTACGCTATCAGACTAGCCGGGGATCGAATTTAGGAACTCGCCATCGACATCTGTCATCAAACAATTTAAAAAAGTATTTGACAAACAAAGGGGTCCGGGTTCAATCCCCGGCCAGACAATTTTAAGATGAATTTAAATATCTGTCCTCTCTCTGGATGTTTGTATCGTTTTATGTTTTATTCGTTTTGTGTGTGTTAATTATGTGCAACCATAACACAGGGAATCATGTTGTAGTGTTATGAGTTATGCCTATAGAAAGCGTTTTAAATATTAGAATTAAATAATTTTAATTATAACTATTTTAGAGATAACATTTCCTGGCGCTATCAGGAAATGTACTCCGTACATCGACTACCGAAGTTTAGAACCTGTCGAACAATTCTCCGCCATTTCGCAGCCGTGAAATTTGACACAACAATCTGATACCACTATCGGACGTAAAGCCGTACACACTCGGGTTTAACTGTCGAACTAAGGCCCCGTTTATAACCATTCTACACATGTGTCTAAACGGCCGTGTTAAAGGGTTGATGCAAATATATTGCTACAAATTATCTAGAGAAATACTGTTTTGTTTGCCCGTATGCACCTGACACTATATATGCCTATAGGTGTAAATAATCCTAAGATCGTTTATTCAAGATCTATCTGGATATCGTTAAATGCACGCCATAGACTAAACTATGCCTAACTTAGTTAATTTCGAAATGATTTTCATTTATATTTGTAGCCGCAAAATTCATCTTAAATCTGTTTCAGTAGTATTATATAGTCCGCGCCAAACTACTAGCCCGTTATGAAGTTGTTGAGTAGGTGTAGGCATACAATTTGCTATGACGACGCGATGCATTTCTATATTCAGCGCGGACTAGAAGATTATTATTTAAATTAGGTATCTTTGTACTACAGTTGTACTTATCAGCATAATATGCTATTAAAATACCTAACTTTTATTAAGAGTCTATTCCGTTCCTTCGTCATTGACTTTAATTATCAAATTCAATATGTTTCCGAACAAGCCTGCTGAAGTGTTATGCTCGTTCTGCGGAAAACTAAACATAATAGTTTTGCTCATTTAACATTGTTTGTTTTGTTGGGTAACGATGTCTACACAATTATTATTATAAATAAGTGTTCTAGTTTGAAGGGGCTGTGGTATGTCTAAGCACTTGCCCGCGCCGTTGTAATTTAGTTCTCGTAGCATCGTATATGGGCAACTCTATACGAAATCCTTAATTTTCAAAGTTTCGGAAACACAATCTCAATTAGTTAGGATGTTCTGATAAGCTTCATGAAGAATGAAATAATTATTATTATTCGACAGTTTAAGCCATTTTTTTCTTTTTTACTTTAAAATATTGATTACATAAAATTACTTTGGAATGGATCCGGATATAAAATTATATCCGTACACCTTGCGAGATTCCTTTCATTTTTGCAGCAACAAACACAAACTATGTACATATGCAGCAGTTACCATGGTTAGCTAGATTTTCTAATTACTTAAAAACCTTTTACTAAGTAATTATTTGGTAATGCATATTTGTGAGGTTAAGCGAATAACTTTGCTGAAAATCATTTGGACTTCTGGATTTAATCACTTACTCATTTCTTATGATGTAAAAAGAGAGTATTTAATTTCTTTCTCTTTGTTTTAATTCCTTCCTGCCTTTGTTTTAATTTCCCGCTGAACTCATCAAAGTCCGAGTTATAATTTTTCATACTTCCGTTTAATAAAATTTAACAATATCGTTATTTGGGTTCCGTGCCCAACGGGTAAAAACGGAACCCTGTACCCTTACCAGGAGTTTTTACGTTTCGACAAATATGACTGTTTTGGTTTTGATGCTGATTGGAATTTGTATGGGCAAATACGTAAACAAATACCAAAACAGTCATATTTGTCGAAACGTAAAAACTCCTGGTATGGGTACTGTTACTAAGCCTCCGCTGTATGTTCGTCCGCCTATCGGGCCGTCTGTCTGTCTGTCCGTCTATCACAGGGCTTTATCTCGTAAACCGTAACAGATAGACACTTAATTTTTTTACAGAGTATGTATAATATTGCCAATATAATAACAAATACGGAAAATAAACAAATGTTGAAAATAAATTGGCGTTGCCATACAAGAAACCTCTATTTTGTGGCGTTTTTCGCTTTATTTATTGATTAGCAGGTAGCAGATAGACAGTTCAAATTTTCACAATACATTTACTTTTATGGCTGCTATGATAACAAATACTAAAAATAAAAACATAAATAAAAATGTTGTGGTACAGAACCCGCCGTGTGCGAGTACGACTGGCATTTGACCAATTATATTAGTATTAAATCTAGGTCTAATATCTACAAATATAATTTAACTTTTACTAGCAGAAACAAATGTGTTGAATTCACCCTTTCTAACAAGTAGAACTATCTCTAACTTTTAGATTGTTAGACCCTTTTATGTTAATTAGTAGGAATTCAAAGGACACGTTAATCCAGACTCAGTTGTTATCATTAGATAGCAAACCTTATTATCCAGCTCTTATAATTCCTACAAGGTTTTTAAACATTATGTTGATTACTGCATCGCATTTTCACCAATGGATATGATCAAAATCTCCTCAATAAGTCTATGTAGTTTCGCTTGTGATCTTATAGATCAATACTTAAGAACACAAGCCTGTAACATCTCACAAAGTTGGCCACTAATATACCTCTAACATACCTCTCTACACTAATCCACATTGGAGTAGGATAGTGCAGTATGATTTAGACCTCCCCCAGTTATGAGAAAAGACAAGTCATCATCAACAACCCATTATCGTTCTCTCATAATGAGAAGGATTAGGCCATAGTCCATCGCGCTGGCCAAGTGCGTATTGGTAGACTTCACATACCCCTGAGATTTTTTTTTATAAATCTCTCAGGTATGCAGGTTTCCTCACGATGTTTTCCTTCACCGTTTAAGCAAGTGATAATTAGTTTCTAATACGCACATAATTTTGAAAAATCAGAGGTGCGTGTCTGGGATTTGAGCCTCAGACCTATTTTATAACCTATTTTCAATAAGATTTTTATGTTGACAAGAAACCAAAAATTCCCCAAAATCAATTCACAAAAGCGTGGTCCACAACCAAAAAGTACCAGGCGAGCATAACGCGTAGACTATTTCTCATAACACGAGAACAAAAACGCGAGCGTGCACTTAATAAGCCCGGCACCTTATGAAATGTTTATTTTTCATTCCGCTATTTCTTGAAGCTACATTTTTCCTGGCGTTATTTTAATCTTCTACTTGACTTCCCGCTTGTTAACTTGAAAGGTAAATTAAACACAGTTGGTTTAGATGCCCCGTTTTTAATTATAATGTAACTTGTTTGAGCTGCGGTTTCGTCCAAGTTTGACGTAAGAAGGAAATTAGAATATTGTAAGGTATTTTGTATTTTCTTTTCGACTATTGCCTTTATATAATACTGGTCTTAAAATTTAGATTTTTATTTTGGACAAAGGAATATTTAAAAATATATGGGTATCTATATTTGGGCACTTAGGTTTGTTTTTGTATATACGAGTAATGTCTAATACAGGTAATTTTAGTGTAGAACACTGTAGTCCGAAAATCTAGAAGTCGATTAATAAATTGAATTCATAGATTAATTAATTTTTTAATAGATTTTATTAATAAATCCATTAATAGTACTTAAAATAAAAAAGAACATATAAAAATATAAATAATTTTGTATGTCAGTATATTTTAATATTTTACCTCAAATATATTTCATTTAAAAGTCGTACAAAATTTTAATGAAACGCGTAAAAAGTCCAATTAAATAATTAACCTTGCAGAAAAAAATATTACGTGCTGTTAAATTAATTGTTAACAACACAAAACAACTGCAATAAACATTGCAGACAAGCCCATTGTCCCAAAATTGGGTAAAAAGATTCCACGCAACTTTGCAAGTCGCTTCTGTAATATGATGAACTTTTAAATTGAAACGATACAAGGGGTAAACAAAAAAATATCGCTTGTCATACTTTGAAGGGCTAAGAGATGAAACGACTGAATACTTTGTATCGGTAATATATATTCTCGAAGATTATTTTTGTAAAACTTCTCTTTCTCTTTCGACTTTCTCTTTTTCACTTAATTGTATTAAAAAAAATCGTCGACAACTCATCACTATTCCACAGCTGGGCACGGGTTTCCTCTCACAGTGAGGAAATTTTCAAAGTGCATGTTCACTTTCACTTGTTAACATAATAAATTCGTACCTTCGACTTTAACTGCTACCACAACTGCTAGGCTCCTTGAATTTGGTCTCATTTAGTTCGGTTAATGAGTCCAAAAGCTTACATTTGTGACGAAGTAGTTATGATGGAACCGGAACGTTTAATCATTCAAGTGTATTAGTATTTTCACCTGATTGCGGGTGAATTCATAATAACTATATTATTATTAAATCGTTACTCGCTTCGCGACGTTGCTATTGCACATACCTTATAGGCGAAAATAAATGGAAGTTTATTAACCTCGTTTAAAAACTTTGTTCTTTATTTCGCTCATAATAACCGAACAAATGTTGTTCGGGAAAAGTTTTTTGTTAAAAAAATAAATTTCCCGTAATTTGAGGTATTCGCTGTTTAGGAATTTTCAGAAAGTTTGGGAAAAGATAAAAGGGATGCGTTTTAATGCTCAGTGGTAAGAATTTCGTCATTCATAATAGTATTCCGGCTTCGAATCCCTAATATATAAAGCTAATAAATTATTACTATTTAAGGAAATCATCTCGAGGACACTTTAACCATATACATATGAGTAGAACACACTTATGCAGATCACCTGCGTATTATGTGATCCCTGTCACCCATTTACATTTATAATCAACCCAATAAACCCTACATAGAATTAAGGTTAAACCTGAGGTCGCCCATAGATTTGATTTGCATGAGGACTAAGTGAGGACGTCTTGTATAAATGTGCCTACCTTACCACACCCTTCAAATCTGTACACAACAGTGCTCAACACTTGATATTTGACAGAGATACGCAGTGATAGCCTAGTGGGTAAGAAACTCGGCCTCTCGATCGAGGGGTCCGAGATTCAAATCCCAAGCACGCACCTCTGAGTTTTCAAAGTTATGTGCGTATTAGAAATTAATTATCACTTGCTAAACGGTGAAGGAAAACATCGTGTGGAAACCTGCATACATGAGAGATTTATAAAAAAAAATCTCAAATGTATGTGAAGTCTACCAATGCGCACTTGGCCAGCGGGGTGGACTATGGCCTAATCCTTCTCATTATGAGAGGAGACCCGTGCCCAGCAGAGCGGGACAGTAATGGGTTGATGATGACTAATCAGAAATAGGCAATGGTGTCTCTGAAGTTTAATTACGATACACAATATACCTTAATGCATCTCATTATAAAAATAATTTTCAGCTACTAAATATCATTTCAGCGAGTCCTGAATTATAGGTTGGTACATTCAAATTTTAAATTAATATTTTATTTGCAATCTAATTTTGCAACAATATCAAACTCGAAATGAACATGTTTCCAAAACGCTTATAAATGCCGCACATTTGTGATTAAACTCTAACAAAACAAAGACGGCATCCGGTAACAGATCTGAACAAACCACGTGTTATGTTATAATGTACCTTACACACCGCCCGTGTAAGTTTTTACAACAACAGAAAGGTCACTTGTGTTGGTGGTTCGTATGTGTGGATATCGTATTTGTGGTGTGTGGAGCAGTGATAGCATACTGGTTAAGAAACTCGGCCTCTCGATCGAGGGGTCCGAGGTTCAAATCCCAGGCATGCACCTATGATTTTTGGAAATTATGTGCGTATTAGAAATTTATTATCACTTGCTAAAACGGTGAAGGAAAACATCGTGAGGAAACTTGCATATCTGAGAGATTTATAAAAAAAAACTCAAAGATAAGATAAAGTGAAGTCTACCAATACGCACTTGGCCAGCGCGGTGGACCACGGCCTAATCCTTCTCAGTCCGAGAGGAGACCCGTGCCCAGCAGTGGGACAGTAATGGGTTGATGATGATCTGTGGATATCATACCTATTCAGTTACATGAGTTAAATTTCAATTCAAGCTATGGGTTAAATTTGATTTCTATTTCAAGTTATATTTTGAACATAATATTTTCAAAATGATAATCAAAAAGCTGTGTGTGGCGCAATAAGTACTTGTGCCACTCACAAGGTCCGTATTTGAATGTGCTGTGTTCTGGTTTGAAGGGTGTGGTAAGGGAGACATATTTTTCCGAGGCGTTCCAGCTTGGTCGTCAGGGGTAGCGGTGCATCTGTGGCCGACCTCAGGTAGGAATATCTAATCCTATCTGAAGTTGATAACAGGTGTCCATGGGCGGCAGTAGCCACTTACCATCAGGTGGACTGCATACTCGTCTGCTAATATATTATAAAAAAAAAGATTTTGCGGGTTTCATTGACAGCTGACTGTCGCAACATATTAAAACCCCACACAGAAAAAAGTTCAATTTACTTTACAACAAAAAAAATATTTCGATCGTTGTCAATATCGGATGATGCACAATAAACTTAATAACAAACATGTCTTCACAAGTGAAGTTTTGAAGCCCCGACATGCTTTGTAAGCAGTTAAGTTTCGACGTTAATTTATGTTTACACTTACGCTCATCTAGACAATACACATGATATGGAGTTTTACAATATATGACATGTTTCATCTTGCATTTGTGTTTGAGATATTTTGTTCCGTGTATTTTTTTATAATATAGGAGTAGCAGACGAGCACGCAGTCCACCTGATGGTAAGTGGCTACTGCCGCCCATGGACATTTGTAATCAACCCTAGATAGGATTAGATAGATGCAGCGCCTAACACTGCTGTTATTAGGTAGAAATAGGTGTGGCGGTGGTGCCGCCGGAGTCGAACCACAAAGGGTTTTACCACCTTCAAAACCACGTGTATTCTGTGTGTTCAAAATAGGAGTTATAGCCTAGTGTGCTAAATTTCGGCCTGTCCTGTTAGTGCTCTAGGTCTCATCGCACAAATATAGATCTTTAGTTTTCTAAGTTAAGTGCGTATTAGAGATAGGTTATTACATTCATAATTTAACGGTGTAGGAGAATATCGTGAGGAAGAGACACTACCATTCTTCGAAGTTCGTTAAAAAAGTTTTTAAAAATGTAAATTCTAGCAATTCACGTCCAGGGTAGTTGACTAAGTCTAAACCCTTTACATTTTGAGAAGATTACTGTGCGCAACAGTGTGGTAATAATAGGATAAAGATGATTCTGTAAGTAGTAAAAATACCTTTACCTCTAGCTTACCTAAACAGTACAATAAACTTAAGTAGGTTAAAAACATTTGTTACTTACAACCAGCACTGTATTTAATAACAATGTTATCTATTTTTTTCGATTTTCATGGTGTTTAAGTTTTGGAAATTCAATATAGTTTTATTTGATCCCAAGAACACCTTTTTTTCTTATAGATTTTTTTAGATTTTATTATAAAGTACCAACGAAACACCCTAATGACGTAATTTAATTTTCAGAAACGTCCCTGCAATAATCCGTCGTTTAAAATTAAAAGATAAATAAAGATACTTATCTTATGATATAGTCTACGATTAGAAGTCACAATCGTATTACGCCTAAATTAGATTTATAAAGGCATTTCATACCCTTCCTGGTTTAATCCGGTACAATGATGATAAATATTCGCTTATAAATAAAGAGGATTGCACATTTACCGAGTTCTTGTTATGTCAATCCATTTCGTTTTTATATTGGTTGAAAATACCGTCAAGTTTAGACAGTTGGTCATGAAATAAATGTAGGTACACTATTTTTTTCTACGACAGGAGAGTAAAGTTGTTGTTTAAAATTTTGCGTGTGTGGTCATTTGAGTATTACGTTAGCACAAAGAGATGGGGCGAGTCATTGTTTCGTTTATTTTTTATGGCATGGAGGCTAAATGGTTCTAGATTACATTTACTTATAACAAGTAGATATTTTATTATTTCTATTTTTTTGCAAAATTTCGTAGATTTTCATTCCAATGTTTACAGGCAACAGATTGACACATAACGCTAGTAGTACTAGTCTACAAGGGAAAATGATCATTAATTAATTCATAATTAGTAGTAACGAGTAAGTTTGTTCCCTTTTTTATTGCATCACAAAAACAGGGATCTGTACCCTTACCATGAGTCTTTACGTTTTGACAAATGTGACTGTTTTGGTATTTGTTTACGTATTTGCCCATACAATTTCCAATCAGCGCCCCTGAGCTACTTTTGAAGGGATTTCCAATATCTGTTATTTGTTTTGTATCCGTACATATTACGCGTTATATTAGTATAAGTTATTAATATAGTAATACTAGCTGACCCGGCAAACGTTGTGTTGCCATATAAATAAAAAAGTGACGGGTAAACAACCCTTATCACTTAGGGGTGTGAAAAATAGATAGTAGCCGAATCTCAGACCTACTGAATATGCATATAAAATTTAGTGAAAATCGGTAAAGCAATTGTATATACAAAATGTACATACTGTCTATTGTCATACTAAGCGGCGACTGTACAACCCCCTTTACAGTGGATCTAATTAATTGTGGACTGTATAATGACGTCGTTTGTTTAAGTTTCGTTCAGAATACCCAAGTTACATCGTTAGATATTGTTATTTATTAAACTTTATTAAGCTAAATTTTGGTAATTTTTGGCAAAGCTAACTCCAATGCTGTAGTCTTGATACAATTAGTTAATTTGATAAAAACGTGATTGTGTTAAGTGTTTCTAAATAATATCTTATCTGGGATTTGCTGTGAGTCAGACTAATATAAATTGTTACACAAGTAAGTATTCTAGTAAATAAGTATTTTAATAAACGTAGATTTACAAATAAAACATATTATCTTTTTAACATATTCTCGTTAGAATTTTATCAGAATGAAAATTACATAAGACGATAATTCAATACAATCCTATGTAAATGTTTCTCATATTCTGATATAGCTATCATTAAAACAGCTGATAAGACGCGACACCCCCTGATAGGTAGCGCACAGCCTTTAGGCTGTACATTTATCTAATTTATTAAACTTAGTTTTTAGGCATAGCAACAAATCCTTGGCCGATTAAGGATATCACTACTAATACTATCTGGAGTAGATTGGACATCCATGGGCTGCATTGGTAACTTATAAAAAAGTTTATGTATAAAGAAAGAAAGAAAGAAATAACTTTATTACGTAATGCATTGTACACACACATGACAACGAAAAATTATCTTAATTAATTACAAAATAGTGGGATATGGGTAAATCGAAAACTTAATAACTAAACTTATAAGATATGCTCGTTTGAATCTTTTTTTTTTTTAATATAAGAGTAGCAGACGAGCATGCAGTCCACCTGATGGTAAGTGGCTACTGCCGCCCATGGACATCTGTAATCAACCCCAGATAGGATTAGATATTCCTACCTGAGGTCGGCCACAGATGCGCCGCTACCCCTGAGGACTAAGCTGGAACGCCTCGGAAAAGTCTGTCTCCCTTACCACACCCTTCAAACCGGAACACAGCAGCGCTTAACACTGCTGTTATTAGGTAGAAATAGGTGTGGCGGTGGTGCCGCCGGAGTCGAACCACAAAGGGTTCTACCACCTTCACCTTATTGAACAAACTTAAAAAATGCAGTATTTGTTTTCAAATCAAGGTATTAGAGTTGTTTATCTATCTTCTATTTATATAAAAGCGAAAAGATACTCACGTTCAAAACGTATTAATCAAGGTTTTGGTTAAACTTCTGAAGCTAGTATCGTGAAAATTTGAATATAGCTTCATTTTATAATGTAAATGCGCACTAAGAACGGATTTTTCGATATTCAACCGCTAAGTGGGTTAAATAGGGGTTGAAAGTTAGTATGAAAGTCCGTCTATTTTAAAGCAGACTCGATGAAAATTCATATTAAGCTTTCTGATTTAAAATAATATAATTTAAGAGTTTTTCCAAAATCAACCCTTAAAGTGGTTTAATAGGGGTTGACAAATTATTTTTAAATTCGCCATTTTGAAAGCCAGCACTATGAAAGTTAGCCATTGCCTTACTGGTTAGATATAGTAGAATTTTAATTCTACCATTTATGGAAAATCAACCCCCATGTGGGTTAAATAAGGGTTGTAAGTTTGTACATATATATAACAATACAAAAAATAGTAAATCTGTTGCAACTTCCTTACTTTCGTGTATCCAGTCTACTAAGCACCTAGGTATGTTTGTAAACCAGCACAAATCCGAGTTAGGATCAATAATGCCCTCATTTGGCTCAAAAACTCCTTGTTTGTTCTCCCAACAACACTTAACCGCAGTGAGGTACTTCCAATCAGGGTTGTCAATGATACTGATATTTTATTTAAACTTTTTTTTAATAAGTATAACTAAATACAAAATCCCTTAAAAGTAACTTTGGATCAATGGATATATTGTATAAAGAGATGTTTCGTGAAAATATATTAAGTGATACTTAAGATATATATTATACATTATTATATTTAAACGTAATATTATTACGGTAACGTAACGCTCTAGCGTAACTATTTCCGTTACAAAAATTGTTATACTAATCCTTTTTTTCTTTCATGGTGCACCTAACAAAGTATATCTTGGAAAATTATCATGCTATTATTTCAAAAACTTCACATTATATTAAGACCAACAATGTCATGATATAACAGTTAATAATAATTCTACTGGTCTATTAAAAATATATTAGATACATTCTAGTTGAAGTACATAGTTCCATTAAAAAATCTAAATTTAGTCCACCATAAATTCATCCATGACAATACCCCAGTTGTCAGCCCTACCAAATCCATTCGATCCGGCCCCCAGGATGATTTCAAAAACTTACACGAAAGGGTAGAAGTTAAGACTTTAACTTTGTGTTAAGGCAATATCAACTTTGCGTTCTTTGGAGTCTGTAAGAATCATCTAAAACATTGATCCTAAATAAAAATAATGCATTGTCATCCAATATACACATGCATATAAAATTTCAGATCAGTCGGATACCGGAAAGTCGGACAAATTTAACTTGCAAGATTTGACTCGAACATACGTACGTACATACATACATACTTATATACCCTGCTAGTTAAATAAACGTTCGAAAAACCAGATGCTCCTCATTTTCGTAGCACCGTAGCACAGTCTACGCGATGTTTAACTTCATAGCGCATCTACAATTGTTGTAGCTTCGTAGCGCGTGCTACGAGTGTATGTCAACTGTTTTAGATGACACAAAACTTGTGAAAATAGACTGAAATGTTATTGAAGTTATAAATAGAAGTTAGTCGAGTTATTTTAATTTATAAGTGAAGCGTCGCTCTGGCGTTGACGATTTGGCCGAATAACTTTTGGGTCCAAAAGACTGTTATAAAGATATGCTAGAAAACACGTCTAAAGAAAGTAAGTTAAGTAAATTATTTGAAGTCTGATGAATTTGTTTTGTTTAACTTTCATATTGTTACTTCAACTTAGATACTTCAAGGTTCTATGGAAAGGTATTCCTCCCACGGATCTGTAATAAACCCGAGATAGGATTAAAGTCCTACCTGTGGTTGACCATAGAGCCTTGGCAACCCCTGAGAGTTAAGTTGAAACGTCTCGTATCAGTATAATATCTCCTTACCCACGCCCTTCAAATCTTAGCACAGCAAAGCTTATAAATATTTCTATAAAACAACAATAGGTACGAAGTGTGTCACCAAAGTCGAATCACGAAAGTCTCTAACATCTTTAAACTCATCCAGTATTAGTTTACATTATTTCTTTTAGTCGTTGTTACTTGATTTCATTTATACATTATTTAAACGACACTTATAAATTATTTTATCCAATACAACTTTATAAGTAAACAGAATAAGCGTTTATGAATTTCTTTCATTGATTCTTCTTCCTAGCATAAAAAACGTTGCGAAACGGTGCTATAATATTTGATAACTTTTACTAACAAAAATACTGCTTCTTAATCGTATTGTATTTAACATAATGATACAATAAATCATACCACCTCATTTATAAACACAAAGCAAGTTAAACGTATTCCCGGGAATATTCCCACCCATTAAATACAGAAGTCTCATAAAAAGTAAATGTTTGCACCAAGCTGCCAGAAGTTGGCCAAGTGTTATTTTATTCAACGCCGAACAATACGTTATTCAAACTTTGTTCAAACAAGTGTAGCGTGCCTCTTTGTATCAACTTGCTTTGTACTTAGCACACGTGTTACTATATTAATCGATTTGTAAGGATATATTTTCGTTACAATACTTTTTTATTTTTTTTATGTTAGTAATGAGTCTATTTAATTGCTAATGAGTTGCAAACTAGCGGCAAACGATATACCTAATATAAAGAAGGATATACTATTATTTAGAGAGATGTCATAGATGATTGTCAGAGAAAATAAATAATGGAGTTGTTATTGAATCTTTTATTATATTAAATAGTCTTTCAGGAATAATGAGTTTACAGATGTAAACGTTTTTAAAATGTGTTAGAAACAGTTTAGCTTACCGGCATGATATGACGGCTACATCTATGTCTAGCGTGAAGTAGTTTTAGGGAAGAATACGATTGCCGGCTGCCTTACACATGAGCCGACCATTCTAATAAACAGTGATAATTGTTAGAAACTCAACTTCTTAATCGAGAGGTACCAGGTTCGAATCTCAGGTATCTCTGGATTAGATTACTCACTCCTTAGCACTACCACGAGTTTACAAAAGTATTACTCGCTAGCGACTGCGTAAAATAAATGTATGAAAAATTGTACAGCGCCTCTGGTAAAATCCGTAGTGACGTAACTCGATACGTAAAAAACCTATCGAAATCAAATCGCTAGCGAATGTCATTATGATCTATTGCCATACAAATTCGGTCCCATGAGTCATTAATTTGACAGACGTTGTCAAGAAATACCGTAACGATAGTAGTTATGTTATTCACTAGCAAAATGACAATAGTTTTCTATTTACAATTTCTATAGTGGCGTTTCTATGCCAACTCATGGTAGTGCTACAGAACAAGAAAATGTTACCAGTTTTGACAATTCAAATTGTCACTGTCATCTATTTTCGTGTTTAACACTTTATTTACTTGTACTTAGTTTTAATTAAGTTTTGCATTAAAAAGTATTGTAAGTGAAATTTGTAAGTGAAAGTTTCAAACATTCCTAAATTTACTACATGCGATGTTCATTACGATATTAATAAATATTACGAACAACTAAATCCCAACAATCTTTTTATCTACAGCTATCAATCTATTCTTTATCTATTTCCCTTTCCCCAGCTATCTTTTAACAGCTATGTGGAGAGACCTTAGAGCCCAGGAATTACGGTTTACGGACCATAATGTGTTCGGAACGACTCGCTATGAATAATGTTGGAGATAAGGCGATTATGGCGTAAGTTCCGAGCGCTCTATAAATTACCCATTGATAGTCGGGTGAGATCATATTGATAAGGGAGTAGGGAAAGATTGTGAATAATTTAAGCTTTTACTGGAATTATTCACGTCTACCGACACCTGGTTTGTATTAGCAAAAACTAGTTCAATCTGGTTTAAGCTGGTTCAAATAAGAATTATCTAAATCTGTTGACATCTCTGCCTGGTTAATAAAAGCAAAACCGGTGTTGTATTCTAGTTTTAAGGGGATGTTTATCCCCTTTTCTGTCACTGTTATTTAACAGTGACAAACAAGTTTGCAAACCACCTGATAGTAAGGGGTCACTGCCGCCTATGGACATCTGTCATTAACTCTATACAATAATTATAAAAGGGATTTTATTTTTAGTCGATCACTGGTTCTTTGCCACTGCTGAATTTCACGGCTCTCGGACTGAACTTGAAAAACATTCCAGTGACTTACTATTAGGGCATACTCGTTTCCTGCTCCAAATTCTCAAAAAACATCTAATAAAATAAAAGTGCAATATGCGCGAAATATTAAATTAAAATATTGTTGAGAACAACCGCAAAAACCGCGAATAATTTCACAAAAATAGTTTCATTGGGACGAGAGCGCTTCTGCCGTTGAAGCATCGTTAAACTTTTTGCTGCGAGATTTTATTCGTGGATTGACAAAACTTTGTTGTCTGAAGAAAGGTAATTGAGAATAAATTTATTTTTAAAATATCTACACTGCTTTTTTGTTGTATTTTATACCAGAAATGTTTTTTGAGGTTTCCTCTTAAAATTGTATAGTATTAATAATTAACCTATCTTACCTAATACTTTTTGTATGCGTTATATAGTAGATGCAGTTCCTATATTGATTTTAACTATAATTAAAAAATTGCAAAATATCAATCAAGTTGTAATGTAAGAAAGTAGTGATTTTTGAAAAAAATAGTCATTTCCTTCAGTTTGTTGCCAATAATTTCATTTGATTTTCATTATCGACTCTATCAGATAGTCTTAAATATAGGGTGTGTTTTTTTCTAAAATGAAATCGTTTGATACCAAGCGAAGCAAATAGATTTTATTTAAATGTAATTAACTAAAAAGAAATTTAATTGTGTCAAAATCAGTCCTGTGCCTCCTTCCAGCAATTTTCAACATTCCTTATACTTAAAGATTTAGATGCATGCAAGGTTAACTTCACCCATACAAACATCCATTATTATGCTCCTTTATAAAGATTAGACATATGAATACGATCTGCAAACATATTCACATCGTTCCCTCACCCTCTCAAATTTATACAGTCTAGTGAATCACTCTTTCAAGCACGCGTTCAAGCATGCATGCATTTGCATAAGTACACGCTCAAACGCATATGCCTTGCACGCATGACTCATTTCAAATGATATCTTGAACACAAAGGGATTTTTCTTTCATTTTACTTTTCTTTGTCCTCTTTTCTTTATTCTGGTTCCATTTGTTATTAAAGATAAGCTTTTGCTCTTGACTGGTTGTCACTTACTTAAAGAAATCTAATTTGAATATAATAACGTACGTAAGTTAATTAAAAGATAGCATTCTTAACTTTTATATGAATACCTTAAGTACTTGGGTTCTGCTAAAGTATTTGTAGGCGACTTATTTCGGCCTTTTGTGTTATTCATCATTGTAAAATAAATTAAATTCTTTATGGCACAAATTTGTTCATTATTCTTATTCTTGGTAATAGTAATGTTAGGTAAAATTAAAACATAATTTAAAACTGTCAATATAGTATGTTTGTATTGCAGTGGTCTTGTTTTTTTCGGTGTGCGGTTTTTCCCAGCTTACATACCTATCACTTTATTTATTTTAATACAGGTATTATAAAAATCATCAGTATAATACAACAATAAACAGTTAAATCCAAAAAATCAATTTATTAGTAAAAATAAATTTGAAGGTGGTAGAACCCTTTGTGGTTCCACTCCGGCGGCAACACCTATTTCTACCTAATAACAGCAGTGTTAGGCGCTGCTGTGTTCCGGTTTGAAGGGTGTGGTAAGGGAGATAGACTTTTCCGAGGCGTTCCAGCTTAGTCCTCAGGGGTAGCGGCGCATCTGTGGCCGACCTCAGGTAGGAATATCTAATCCTATCTGGGGTTGATTACAGATGTCCATGGGCGGCAGTAGCCACTTACCATCAGGTGGACTGCATGCTCGTCTGCTACTCTCATATTATAAAAAAAAAAAAAAATAATAATGGAGTCTCAGATATAAATTAGCCACAGTTAAAAGCATCATAGTTCTAAGAATAATACATAAGAAACAGAAGAGATCATCATACATAAGAAAGAGAAATTTGAAAAATTATTTATTTGAGTCGTTCCCATTTTCCAACGTAAATAAATAATAATAAACAAAGGAAATTTTATACGAGCATGTGTGTCGCGAAGATAATTTCATTATGGTGCGAAATAATAACGTTATACTAATTGACTTGCATAGATGAGTTGTAAAATAATGGAATACATTTCCTCATGAGAAATCATCAGTACTGTTTATTTAAGTAACAAGAACAACAAACAAAATATAAGACAACTAACAGAATTATTATAAGAAACAATAAAGAACAAGTTTTTTGCAGAGTAACAACGCCTTAGGCTATAATATATCGACCTAACAAAGCTCGCATTAGCAGGCACACCTTTGAGACCTTTTTTAAAATCTCAAGCATATAGGTACTCAGGACGATTTTCTCTACCGTTATAACATGTGATAGATGCTTTTTTTACTTATTACATAGATAATTACCAATTATTATATTCGAATCGATCACCACGAAGCACTGACGACTCGCGTGGCGGAACGTTAACCATACCTGGGGGGCTAGCCATGTTACAAACTTTGCATTCTATTCGTTTTCTATTCTATTCGTTAGCAAGTTTCATTCTACATATACGATAAGTCTATGGTTAGCGATCACATTTAATATCAATGAGCCGTCAAATACAATATCGTCTGGTTTCTACACCAGCCAAAATACCTACATGGTAATGATTAATTATTTAATAGTAATATTAAAATATAACAACATAATATATATAAAAAATATACCATATTTTATAGTACATGTATTTTGTTAATTAAAACTATTTGCAAAAACTAAACTTAATAATGTCTATGAACGGTAACTATGGTGATTGGTGATTGTTTACAAAGAGCATACAAATTATTGTTTATTGCGATATTACTAATGACAGTAACAGCGATTGCATGTAATTTGTGATGTGACCAAAAGAAAATATCTGGACGTCCAACTTCGTAAAATTTACTGGCTCATGGCACGAATGTCTCTCAGCAACAAACTTGACTACTACAAAGTCATACTAAAACCGATATGGTCATATGGATCTAAGCTTTGGAGAACCGCATCCAACTCAAACTTGGACATCACACAACGCTTCCAATCGAAAATGCTTCGCATAATAGCTGATGCCGCAGAGACAACAGGGAAAGAGAAAGTGACAAAATAAACTAAAATCATATACTCGTCATATAAGGACACCCTAATGGGCTTGCTAGTGAGCTTATGAAATCCACCCGCACTTTTAAGCTCATCAAAAGGAGAGCTACTCAGGATCTTCTCCCATCGTAGGAGCGGCTTCCGAGGAGGCAATAATTATAAATGGGTATGTCACTGGGTGTATACCATACATGCCATCTCAACAAATAAACCTCATAACCACCAGCGTTATGCCTAGACAGGGAGATTGCAGGGAAACAGGAGATAATAATGAAAAAAAGGATACGGATATTAATATTATATTTTTCTTTTAAGATTTAAATAAATTGTTTAGTTACAAGTAAAGTTATTATGAGAAGGATTAATAATGATTCAATAAAACAGTTAAACTGAGACAATATTTTTATTTAAGCACTGGAATAACTCTAAGTTCTATCCTATCTACTTACCTATTGTATTATATATGTTCATATTAATTTAAAATAGAAAAACGGCTGTGCAATTCATTTCTATAATATTTTAGGATACACTAGTTATAGAGAGCCACATTCAAATTTCAACAAATTTAAAGTAGGTATACATTTTCAAATGATCAAAAGTAATTAAAGTCTATAATGCAGTGATGGCGCGTAGTGAAGTGCCAAACAGCTGATACAGAATTCGCCATTTTATTAGCGTTTACGTTTTCTACAGGGTCGGCGCGATCGCTCACTATGACATTTATCTTAGAATACGCTTCGCTAACAAATTTGACAAAAATATCAAAAGGTTTTCAAAGGTTGTCATTTGTATGGAAAAAAGCAATGACATGGGCATTGTAGAATCGCTAGCGTTCTATTCTATCGTGTAACTTGGCTACGACTTTTCTACTTCGCTATTTTGATCACGTGATCATTGATAATTTCATACATTTTAGCGTTTCTATAGCGTTTCTACAGCGCAAGCGACTGTAGAATGTCAACTTGGCTAGCCCCCCTGACGCGCGGAGGGTTCCAGGTTTGATTCCCGGCCAGACAAATATCTAAATGATGTATTTTGCTATCTCCTCTGTCCATAACACCCACAATAAAAGGAATCCTAGTGTGGGACTGTGGATGTAAAAAACTTAGAAACAAATAATTCAATTGAATATCAAATTGATTGTAACAAATTCAAAATCCCGTATCAAGTATCGATTCAAAGGACACTGTTATTCGATACGGATATTGAAAAACGGATGAAAATTAAACGATCCAACGCCATTAATTTGTCCCGTTTTCAATTAAAGAGAGCAAAACTGGGGAATTGATTTAGTAGACGATTTGTAACGGGCAACTGAATTGATGCGGATCTTTTACTGATTCAGGGTACCGTGTTTGGCATGCATAAACCAAACTTAGGCATGAAATAATGATTTTGAATATTTTCTTTATATTATTCGGCCTCTGATAATGATATAAACTTTACATAACATAAAGTGTTTTGTTTTTACACAGTTAGTGCAAAAAAATAAATTGTTCTAACCCTTCGAGACATAAGTTAATTTTTATGCTTAGAAAAGAGTACCAGAAAGCAATTTCAACTTTATATGCATGTATGGTGCTTGAATTCGTGTTGAAATTACTTTGTTAGCTTCAGAATGCGGTGTACGTGAGAAATAGAACCTCTGTTTAAGTTAAATTAATTTTTACGGCGCGTTTCAGGAGGAATTTTGTTTTAAAACGTGCAACTAGGTCGGTAAGTTTGCTCGGATGAAATTAAAGATGTGTGTGTAGTTGAATTTGTAATGTTGTGATGAAGAATTATAGTACAAGTCATTATAAAGATTTATTTCATAAGTGGTAGAATCTTTTGTGGTTCGACTCCGGCGGCACCACCGCCACACCTATTTGTACCTAATAGCAGCAGTTAAACGCTACCGTATTCTGCTTTATAGGTGTGTGTGAGGCGTTCCTCCTTTAATTTTAGCAGCATATCTGAGGCAGAACTCATGTAGATTTTTATCCTACCTGGGGTTGATCACAGATGTTCATGGATGGCAGTTACCACTTATCATCAGGTGGTACTGCCGTTGATCGAAACTTACTCTGAATTTCAACCACTATATTATCACTGCTTTTTGTTTAGGTACATATTAAAGTATTTCTATATTACTTACATAACTACCGATTACTATAAAACAAAAATCCGGCTGCATAAAATTATAATTTGTGCTACTCCCAAAATTTAGAAGATTCATTTATATATTTAGTCGTTCAGGCTGAAGAAAGTCATGTCAAAGAATGAGACACACAAACAAACATACGCTCGAACATTACTCTCCGCCGTCGTAAAACCTCTGCCTCGCAGTAGATTTGCAAGTGTTAATGAATATACAATGAAGCTGGCCAACAATTAGTAACGACAACGAGTTTATTCCCAATGCAATAAAACAGCGATTCAGATGCAAACTTCAAGACAGGGCGGGCGCGCTCCAATTAAGAAATACTGGATAAGGTGGAGACATAATGGGAGCAGTTTTGTTATAAGATTTAGATTTTTTCATATCGTCACTGGAAGGCTAAAATTCTAAGACAAAAAGAAGGCCGTGTTAGACTTTAAGCGTTTCCAGCGACGATATGTAATATCAACATTTAAGTTGCATACGGAAAATGTCTGTGCTTTTCTTGTGAAAAAATTATGTACAAAAAATTAAAGTTTATCTTTTTCTTGCTTTTTTATGGAAATTTAGATTTAACTGCTCCATTTCAACTTTCAATCACGGAGTGTATGGTGATGACGATGGAGTCACGTTGTAATATGATACTATCGATATTGCGCATATCTTCTCCTTGTTTTCTTGCCTAAGGCTATAAAAACACTATGTGTACCCACAACCTAGATGCAGCAGCGTGTGGTGTGAAAACTCGCAAGTCATTACGGCAACTAACTTGGTGCCGCCAAATTAAATAAATGTGTTTGTTCCGCTGTACTCAGTTCTATATGAAATTATGAAATATTATTCCAAATAAACTTTGTTTAATAGAGATAGATATTCTAGGTGTTATCAACAATTAAAATCCTATTCCTTATTTATTTAAGTTGAGCAAACTATATAGTTCACCTGTTAGAAAATAGTTATCGCTTATGCACCTCATTATTCACCTTATGCACCTTATGCACCTCATGTCGTACATTACGACATGAGGTGTAATCGATTCGAACTAGAATTGGAGTTCTGTAAAGGTTTCAGATACTTTGCTACTCCTGAGGACTAATTTGGACAGCTCCATGAAGATAATCAACTTCATGAGGCTTCAAACTAGAACACAGTAGTGCTTAATATTGCTAGAATAAGTCAGTTTGTGAGGTACTTCCGTAGTCAAAACACAAAAGTTATTCTATTTTTCCTCCTTCTACAACTTTTAAAAGTTATTAAAGAAGTTTTTTTCTAACCCATGGATTAAATAACTTAGTTGCCTACGATATCTTTACAATTTTGCATTACTGAGCATCTATTTATTCCAGTAACGGAGTAATTATGTTGATTTCTCCCATTAACTAACACGGCCTAAAACATATTGCATGAAGTTAGGAGTATTTAAAAACATTTTAATTTTAAAGTATTGGATGATAACTGTTATTAACTACTTGATTACAAATTAAACCAGAAACGAACAATAATCAAAACAGACTACAATAAACAAAGATTGTATCTGTTAATCATATTAGTATAATATGTTATACTCTCAACTTACTATAACTATTATAGAACGATGATACAATCTGACATTTATTAGCAATATGCAGTATGTTACAGTTACTATCAAAATTATGTGGTATATTATGTAACATGTATTTAACTATGGTGTATTCTAAGCAATGTCACAATAGCACAGCATATAATATTTAATATTAAAATATTTTATATAATATAAAAGTACCAAACGGGGGTCAATCAAGATAAGATTAGATTCCTACCTGATACCGGCCACAGATACGTTTCTACCTAAAGACTAAGTTGGAATGCCTCGAGTAAGTATATCTCCCTTACCACATCGTTCAAACCAGAACATAGCAGCGCTTAAAATTGCTGTTATTTGTCAAAAATATGCTGAACAAGTTTAAAAGCAATGATTTTTTATCTATTTTATTAAGCAACAACTTTGGGTATAAATGTTTTGAAATATCAAACTCACACTTCACTACATTTTTGAAAAGTTGAAATATATTTATAGGACAAGATGTTAAGCCCGATGTTAGCAAAACATCGATGTTGACATCGATGTTCGATAAACATCGAAAGGAAAACATCGATGTCAGCCAACATGATACTTTTATTGCACACATCGTCATCACTAAATAAAATAACCATAATATCACACGGCGTTTTAAATTAACACAAGAATCAAAGAAGTAACTAAAAATTGAAAACATTAGGGCGTCGAAACACAAACATAATATGTCTCAATACTTTCAGTTCAATCGACCAAGGTTATTTTTCCAAATTTCGATTATGTGTCCCTGCTAACATCGATGTTACGATGTCTTATTTAGTACAACATCGATGTTATAACATCGATATTTAAGTGTCTAACAACGATGTTCATCGAAAATCGATGATCATCGAGCATCCTTAGTACAAGATAATTGTAACACTCATATTTTGCCTTACTCTGAATTCTGAAAAATAGTACCCGAGAAAGAATTTCAGACATTTATATGTCCCTAAAGTGCGAAATCCTTGTGTTTTGTACAATTTATTTTATTTATGCCACATGTTATATTTGTGTGCGCAGTCTCAGGTGCGATTTGCATTGTAATAACAATAACTTTAGTTTACATGTTTTCATGATACCTTTAACTGTTTTTACTTCCCACGATTTCGAAAGGTAATCAACTAAGCGCTGACTAAGATCGATTGCACCGAAAGTAGTATGACTTCAATTACTATTCTTGCAAAATTGAAAGTTTTTTATAACACCTATGAAAGTAGCAAACGAGCATGCAGTACACTTAATAATAAGTGGCTACAACAACCTATGGGGACATAACAGCAGTGTTAGGCGCTGTTGTGTTCCAGTTTGAAGGGTGTGGTACGGGAGACAGACTTTTCCGAGGCGTTGTAGCTTAGTCCTCAGGCGTAGTGGCGCTTCTTTGGCCGACCTCAGGTAGGAATATCTAATCCTATCTGGGGTTGATTACAGATGTCCATGGGCGGCAGTAGCCACTTACCATCAGGTGGACTGCATGCTCGTCTGCTACTCTTATATAATAAAAAAAAACTGTAATCGACCCCAAATAAGATTAGATACCTACCTGCGGTTGGCCAAAATGCGTTGTTACCCCTGAGGACATTGGAATGCCTCGGGAAATAATGTCTCCCTTAAACTACACACAATCGCTAAATACTTATTAGACAGAAATAGGTGCGACGGTAGTGCCTCCGAAGTCGAACCCCAAAGAGTTCTACCAACTTCAAAACGGAACATATTACAAATAATATTATAGCGACATATTACAACCCAGAATCAATGTTTTACTTTGTTCGTGTATTATTTTTATCATTTTACATTTTAAAGTTAGAAAACGATTCGCATCGAACCAGTTGGATACAAACTAAAATAAAATAACTGCAACGGAAGGACTATTGTGATAGGCGACTCAATGTTCGATGCATGCGTTTCGATTCGTTTTATTCGTGGATTGTTCGTTTCGTTTTATCAGTGGATTTTTACATTTGTTTTTTTTATTGAGAGGCTATTTAAAGATCGTACGAATTCAGCTGCAATTCTTTTTTATGTCCTACCGGATACGGGCTATCTGCAAGTGTGGGCGAGTGTTTTCCATAAGTGTGAGGACTGGAGTGCAGAGCTGATGATTTTTTGATTTTTTTTATAATATAGGAGTAGCAGACGAGCATGCAGTCCACCTTATGGTAAGTGGCTACCGCCGCCCATGGACATTTGTAATCAACCCCAGAAAAGATTAGATATTCCTACCTGAGATCGGCCACAGATGCGCCGCTACCCCTGAGGACTAAGCTGGAACGCCTCAGAAAAGTCTGTCTCCCTTACCACACCCTTCAAACCGGAACACAGCAGCGCCTAACACTGCTGTTATTAGGAAGAAATTGGTGTGGCGGTGGTGCCGCCGGAGTCGAACCACAAAGGGTTCTACCATCTTCAAATGATATGATATTCAAATGATGATGAATAAATATATTTAAAAGCCGCCCATAAGACCTACTACAAAATTCAGCGATCCTCTCAATCAATTAGTGATAACAACCGAGACCGACCGCTTAACGTATCAAGCAGAGAAACTCGCATGAAATTTAGTTACTAGAGGCCACCCAACCAAATTTAGCGCCGTTATTAACGTTTGTATACCATTTACAATGTACACAAACATGAATTTCTTCAATGATGATGAAACCAGTCTAGTTTGGCCGGGGAGACACCAACACCAAGTATATTTGTAGCATGAAGCCAGGAATCCTTGCCTCTATGCGGAAGGTTGTGGATACCATGCATTACCTACGAAGCGCTTCAATCTTATAGAAAAAAACCAAGCATAATACGACTTCCATTTTTAAATCACTTTACCGAATACTGCCGAAAAAGTCACAAAGAAACAAACTGATACGGGTATGTCCTAAATAAGGGGTTCTCTTAAAGCGCTACGGAACCCTAACATCGACACAAGCTATCCACTATTATAACTCTCAATTGTATCATCAACTATATCCGCGCCATAAAGGGAACTGGATAACAACTTTTGCTCTATTTCACAACTTTAGCGTTTTGTCGGAACAATATTATTTACTATGTTGCTAGTTTTCTATAAACCGTAGTTCGGTATGGTTGGATGTTGGCTGTTCTTTATTTTCAACTTTCTGAGGTCACTTTCGAAATATTTCGTTCCAGTTTTGCAAGCTTACTTAAGTACAATACTGTAGAACATTATTTAGATTTATCTCGTAGGGTTCAGCCAGCGTTCACAATGCAAGCACAAAAAATGTGTTTATTTACGAAATCTATTTTAAAGATCTAAGCGAACATGAGGACAGACAGAAGACGGGAAGCGACTTTGTTTTATAATATGTAGTTCTTTATTTTCAACTTTCTGAGGTCACTTATGAAGTATTTCGTTCCAGTTTTGCAAGCTTACTTAAGTGTCTAATGTATGTGAACGACTTTATAATTAGTTTTAGTTAAAGTACCAATTAAAGGAATAATATATATGAAGTTTGAAAACTGGGTTTGAAAACATTTTTATTTAAAATATGGACTATATATTAATTTAATAAAAATAATAACATCATGACGTCATCAAGAGATTACAGATGAATCATCAAAATTTCTAAAGTCATTAACGGATGGATTGGAATCCTACCTGAGATTGGCGATAAATGCTTTTGGGTGGCTACCCATACAGGAGGCGTCCTAAGGACTATGTTGAACGCCTTTATAAGTATATCTCACTTGCAATGCAACAAACTACAAAATCCTTGCTATTCTACGATAGAAATAGATGTGACGGAGGTACTTCCCTACTCAAACTAACTGTACCCTTTGAATTTTTAATCTTTCAAAATCCGTTATAACTGTAAAATAAAGATAAACTTCGTGTTAATTTTTAACATTTTTCCTTTTATACAACTTCACGTTTTATCTGAACCCTTACGAAATTTTAAAATGTAGCTTAGAATCTTCTTTAATAGGACGACAACGGCACGCCTCGGAAAAGTCTGTCTCCCTTACCACACCCTTCAAACGGAACACAGCAGCGCCTAACAGTGCTTTTTACTATTAGGTAGAAATAGGTGTGCCGGTGGTGCCGCCAGAGTCGAACCACAAAGGGTTTTACCACTTTCCAAATTGGAAATTGAAAGTTATTGGGACTGGTGCCAAATACTTCATCCTTAACATAATAAATTCAATAATTAAGAGTCAAAACTATGACGTATCGTGTCGTATCCATCAAAATTGGTGCCGGTACTGTGCCGCTACCGTGCCGTATCGTATCGTCTCAATGCAAAAAAGTCCAATGCATTCAGGTCAGTGCACGACGTCCCTTAGGTATTACCCCTATAACAACGAGGGGTGCTTTTTGAAACACTCTGTATATTTCTGTTTTTCGCTGAAAAATAACTTTTTTATTCAGACAATTTTGTCTGAATAAAAAAGTAAGAAAAATTTACATAAAAAAACGTATATACGGTCGAATTGAGTAACCTCCTCCTTTTTTGAAGTCGGTTAAAAAGTAAAAAACGATATGTTGTTTGATATATCAGTTAAATCTAATATTTAGGGTGAGTATATCATATTATATCAGTATGTATATAATATCAGTATCTCCTTCTCCGTATCTATTTTACATCGTATTGGGGTCAAAGTCACGGTTAATTACAATAATTAAATCAAATATAATATTTATACTACAAATTAAGCAATGTTATTCATAAGTTCTAATTCAACTCGATTATTAAATCAATTTCCCTCACTTTACGTCCCACGTTTTGATTTAAAGTAATAATTATTCCCGATCTACAATTTGTATACAATCTGAAATAACTTAACGTAACATTTGTATTCCCACCGCACGCTGAATTATTCGTATTCAAATCAAACCATGTAACCGCTAAACCGTGACTGTGTGCCAAATAGACCAATTTATTAATGTAATACATTTTATATTACTATTTCTGTAATGTAACTTACATTTATTTATAATGAGGAGAGAAAATACAATAGCGTTCAATTTGTTTAAAATGTTACAGTTGATAAAAATTTAATGACAAAAAGTGGTAGAACTATTTGTGGTTTAACTTATAGCAGATCAGCTTATAGCAGAAGTGGGTATGACTGTTAGTTAGGTTTTTTTTTATAATATAGGAGTAGCAGACGAGCATGCAATCCACCTGATGGTAAGTGGCTACTGCCGCCCATGGACATCTGTAATCAACCCCAGATAGGAATGGATATTCCTACCTAAGGTCAGCCAAAGATGCGCCGCTAACCCTGAGGACAAAGCTGGAACGTATCGGAAAAATCTGTCTCCCTTACCACACCCTTCAAAACGGAACACAGCAGCGCCTAACACTGCATTTATTAGGTAGAAATAGGTGTGGCGGTGGTTGTAGACTTTGCAAGGCTCTTACAAGAGACATATTAGTCCTCAATAGTATGTTTAAATGTCCTCAGATAGAATTCCAGCTCTATTCGAAGTCCATTCCAAATGACCATGGAGGGCATTGACGACTTACTATCAGGACAACTGTATTCGCCTTACTTCATTTAAATAAAAATGTTGCTTTTAAATTTATCAGCAACTTAAAATCTGTTATTCAAATAAATGAGCCCGCTTTAAGATCTTTAATTATTCCCTTACTCATTTCAAGAGGTCTCGATGTCCCGATAAGAGCCTGTTCAATATGAAGAGAATATTGCACAAAAGACTCCCTAAGTATAATAACAAATCCGTTGAAAGGCTCTTAAGGGTCTATAAAGAGACGTTTATCACAGGCCACTTCTGGTCTACAGTTATAAAATTTAATCACGCAATATTTTTACGCGTTACAAAGCCAACAACTGCGCTATCGGGCCAATAACAGCGTTGCTTATAGCCAATAGCAATTGTGCTTATAACGGTAGTAACAATTGTTCTTATCGAGTGTTTTAAATTTAATTATGAAGCCAGTGGAGGGTAAAAGACCTTGAGAAAGATCGCCAATCAGATGGTCTGACTGACGGAAAGACTTAACCAAGATGTCTATCACAGAATGCCTAAGACAAGCAGAAGACTTTGGCGAAATTTGCAGCACACTCACACAGTATACCACCACAGCAGGCACGACATTAAGCAATGAAAAAGCGCATAAGAAGACGAAGTCAACTATTCAAAGACAATTATTTATTAAGCTGTCAAAAACTATTATTTATTAAGAAATCTAACACGATTTCTAACACGTTTTATAACACGTCCACTGATAGAAAATAATAGAAGTTTTTTGTTATTTACTGTTTTAAATTTCTTTAATAAATAACTGTGTTTCCCAGCAAATAAAATGTTGATCTTTTTTATATTTACTAGGCTTATTAGAATAGTGCTACAACAAATATGCTTATTAATAACAGCAATGGCGACTTCTTAATAGGACAAAGATACTATCGGTATAAAGTAAGTAAGTAAAGTATAATAGCAAACGTGCTTATATGAGCAATAACACCTCGGCTTACAAACATTCAGACACCGTTACAGATTACAATCTTTATTACATCCAGTTATACATAAGCCTGAAATCAGGTTAACTAAATGATATTTTATTACACACTAGTAATATAATTATTATACGGGCCCTTATCCATTCGACTCCATTAAGGGTACGAAATTTAATCGCCCTCTCAAGAGCGCTTTGTTTCCGATGTATGTAGGGCAGGCTTCCTTAGTATTCGTCCTTATGCTTGTAACGATATCTGTGGGCTATTAAGGTCTTCGTACTTAACGTCCGATAAGATAATAGGATGCTAGTGGGGATATCTTTATATTTGTGAATATATAACTAAAAACCGTTTTGACTGAAATCTAGGCACTCTAAGTCTGTCTTCAAGTTGTCTCTGTAATGTTGAGACCAGAATAGAATAGAATAGCATAATTTATTTGCATAGAATAGGTACTTAATCGGGTGTTACAAAATTTAGGTCCTCTTATTCTGCTAATAATACGGTAGCATGCAAATTAAGAGATAGAGAGAGATAGAGTTACAGTATCTCCTGCTTGTCGTAAGAGGCGACTAAAAGGAGACTTCCGGGGTCTCGACGACTGGAACTTCGAGTATGTATCGTTGGAGATCCCTGAGTCGTCCACTCAGCGCTGAGTAGAGCCACTGGGGGATTGGCTGGGTAAAAATCCTACATGTAACATGGTGTCACTCCCATGGCACCAGGTGCTTTATGAAGGATTCCCGTTCGTCAATAACAAAAATATATCTTTTCAAACGGTAAAATACATAATGCATTGTCCACCGTGCCCCTCCAATTCGAATTGAAGGAAGAAGCTATAATTATTAGTGTGTTAAGTGTTTTCAAACCATCCATAAGTCCTTCAACAAAGTTCACAAGTATAGATGTCAGTATGTTACTGTGTAATATATAATCTATGTGATGAAGTTTATAATATTATAATAATAATAATATTTCTTTATTTCAGACCTATTTTTTTACAGTCCCTAGATTTAGCTAATACATATTTTCTTAACAATACTGTACAACAAAAAAGGAGGTTAGTGTGGAATACAACTTAGCCTATGTTAGAAAAGACAATGAAAACAAAAAAAACTTAAATTCTAAATACTATTCTAGTTACGAAATAAATCGTTTATCTATCTATCTAACGAGTTTATTAGCTACACTAAAATTAGGACCTAACGAAAATCCAAAATCACAATCACGTACAGAAATAGACAAGAAACTATTCCCAGAAATAAGGGTGTTTTCTTTCCCTCTTTCTTCTCATTACATCGAAAACAAAGCGCCCTTAAGAGGGTGATTAAATTTCACCGTTGGGCCCTAATGGAGCTAAATGGATACAGCCCATGTAGAATTAATAATGAACCTTTGCACGTTTGTAGGTAATTCGGTTCATTTGTGTTGTAAGAAAAACAGGTAAGCCTGATTCTACCCTCAGGATTTGATTGTCTATACAATCAGTTATCAAATCATATCAAATCATTTTTTTAAATTCAAAATAGGTTCTTTACAGAGCACTTTTTGAACAACTACCACCACTTCACCAGGTGTTTCGTTATGGAGAAGAAGCGGCGAAACAAACTCCATAACACACATCTTTTTAAAAAATGTTTTTTACAATGTTAAACTTAACCTTATGGTACATGTGGAGCTGGAACTACTTCAGACCACACCGTTTTGTCAGTCAAATAATCTCTTAGTTTATAGTATGCTTTTTTACATAGCGTTTGTTTAACGACATATTTTAACTTTTTTCTGTGACATTCAAAATGTGTTCGGGGTTACTTAATAATACTTTTGACGAATTAAAAAAGCTACGCAGGAGCTGCGTAAGCTTTTTACAATAAAGGACTACAGTAAAAAAGCTCCCAGTCCTCCTAACGGTAAGTAGCAAAATTTGTAGATAATTCGGTTTATATGTGTTGTAGAAAATTAGTTAATGATAGTTTTCGGGAATTCAAAAAAACTACGTAGAAGCTGTGTAAGTTTTTATTCTGGTAAGTCAGAAACCTACTAATATGACATGTTAGAACTTTTTCCCCACAAATGGCAATAAATCTGGGAGTGGCCTAAATGGACCGAGATTTTCGCAGCACTGTCAGTTTCAAGTCATTGCACATAGAGCAACTTTTGGATAGAAAGGTCTTGGATTACTGAATATCTACCGTTTTTTGCCTTTTTGCCTAAATCTCACTTTTTTAACAAAAAGCCAAAGCAGATTTGTAAGAATATTATAGTTATTAATTTTTTAAAACACAGTTAATGTAATTAGTTTAACATAAGAGAGGACGGAAGTAAAAATGGTACAATACTTTATTTAAATAAATTTAATCTACTATACCAGGGACCAAAATGTTATAGGAATTTATATAACAATCATTATTAAATACGTGTTTAAGTTGGTGACAATAACATAATTTGATAACTTTATCCTTAAGCATTTGTTTTTATCTATTCCTCAGAAACAGTACCATTTTTCGGAATATAAGGTACCCTATGTCCTTTTCTGGATCACTGACAACGTGATCAACGGACGTGACAACGTGACAATGACAACGTGAGTACAAAATTTCGTGACAATCCCTTATGTAGTGAAAGTAACAAACAAACTCAAATTCGCATTTATAATATTAGGATTAATTAGGATGTCATTTCTATCAGACTACTAGTCTATGGTCCATACCGTCTCCGGCTATCGTCACATAAGTACCCTTCGCTTTCCTCTTCCATTTATTTTGAATTTACAAGATGGCGGGCCAATTTCCCGCTAAATTGCCAATATTAATAAATTACACGCCATTTCTAAGACATCGTATCTGAAAAGGTTAGTACTATTGTTATTATGTAATGTAATTATATTGTTACAAGATAATAGAGTTGCAATAAAGATAATTTCTTGTTAAATGGGCGAGTAACCATTATTATGTCATTATATCCTACTGCATAGTATCTACGTTTAGGTCCTTTTTAATCAAAATTCTAATTTTAATAGAGATAGAAATAAATATAATGAAGGAGTATTTAATATATAAAACTAGATTGAAGATGGTACAACCCTTCATGGTTCGACAGCAGAGCCACCATTGCAACATCTGTTTTTGTCTAATAGCAACACTTATCATCGGATGGACTGCATGCACGCTTGCAATTTCAATAGTAAGTATATAATAATTATAGTTTAAAAACTACAATCCACGCTAAAATCGCACAAGGAAAATCGTTAATCCTGGTTCCTGACGATCCTGGTGAGGAGAATGGGTTAAATATATTAAAATCGTGTATTGTCATCGGTTCTTGATAACTGTTCAAAATTTTAAATTAATCTAACCGTTCAAAGTGGGTAAAAATCGAGTTCAAAGATTCCGTTACATACATACATACATACATACAACCCAAGTTAATAAAAGCGTAGTAAAAATTATGAAATGAAAACACTATTAAAACATTTTTTCACAAAAATGTGCAATATTTTTTTATAAATATTTTCAAATAATGAATTTTGAAGTACACAAATTAACTACAAAGTAGCACCTCCTAATATAATTTAGACATTAAACGAAGCAAAATGTGACGGAATCGAACCGGACCAAACGAGCGTCGCCGTACAATTTCCGGGTTCGCTAATGACGACGAAAAAGACTCGAACGGACTATTTCCGATTGGGTTCCGTAGGCGAATTGATTACGAAGACCTTGTGTGTGATTTTACTTTGATTTTTACAGAACTGATGAAGCGGGCTGTCCAAATTTTCCGACCAATATGATTGTAGTTGTACTGTCGTTAACCTATGTAATGGGGCTTGATTATTCTATCGTTTGATACAAAAAGAAATAATATATGTATGAAGTTATATGTCTTTGTGTAATAAGCACATATAAATACCTTTGTAGAGGTTTACTAAGTGATCTACAAAATTAAGCAACGTCAAGTGCAATCCAAATGTGGATGGGTTGATAAATAAGAATTCAAGGTACTAAGCTACACATGTGCGCCTTTATTGTGCGACTTCACATTACACGAACTGGCGGATCTCTTGTTTTCATCAAGCACTAATAATTAAACCCCATCGTAGACTGTATGCGTGGTTGGTTTAAAGACACGATTCAGCAACTAACCCGCATCTTCCTTGTCTAATCTACACGGAAGCGGTTAGTATCTACTCGTGGTTAGGTTCATTCCGCGACTCTCTAATTTTAACCCACTACAAACCAAGGGGCACACAAAAAACTAAACTAGTTGTAACTAAAACCCAATTGAGATACGTGAAGACAAGTGTTTCAAAAATATCTACAAATTCAATTTCACAAAGTATTTTGATGCACATTTATCGCAAATACAAAATATACTTTACGAAAACATTTACTAACACATTCGTTTACTTTATAATATATATTACTTTTTTATAATCATAATTCATAATTTACTTTTGATTCGTGTCACTCCCACATATGTAAAAGACCATAAAGCCGTTTGGACTAGGGCACACTAAAGAATGTGACATACAAACATACATACCTACAAATGCACGAAAAATATTACTCTCCGCAGTTGCAACAAATATAAAAACAACAACAACAAGCTGAATTTCACAAAGCATTTTTTCCATGCACATTTATCACGCATTTATTTACGCAACACATACAAAAATCGCATACTCAATCTACTTTCCGACAACATTTATCAACACGTTCGAAATAAAAGAATTTAGTTCCATTCGAACAAACACGAAACAAATAAAAGCGTAAAAGAAACAGAGTATCATTAAAACTTTACCGAGCGACGGAGAAGAAAATTGTTATCCGAATCAAAACTGATACTCATTAAAAATAATCAACTTTTTAATGGCTTCCTCCCGAAAAAATTCTTCGCGGTTCTTCGGATCACTTTGAATTGGTATAACCCTTGTGTGACGTCACGTTTAGATCTTTTAGTTCAGTAATCTGCGGTGGATCTTTTCTGGTAGCCTTAGCCACTACACCTATTTCTGCTTAATAATAGCAGTGTAAGGCATTACTGTGTTCTGGTTTGAAGGGTGTGGTAAAGAAGACATATTATACCATTTCGTTCCAACTTAGTCCGCAGGGGTAGCGGCACATTTGTGGTCGACCTCAAGTAGGAATCTAATCTTATCTTTGGTTATTTACAGACGTAAATGGGTGGCATAGCCATCTACCATCAGGTGGACTGCATGTTCGTCTGCTATTCCTATACCTAGTATATAAAAAAACTTTATGTTACAATGTTTTTACAGTAATATAAAGTAACAATAGAAAATACATCAATACAATAAACATATATAATTACCTAAGAGTTACCATCAGATACACTTTTCTTTATTATAACATTCGAGCTGTCAAACCATGCCTTAAAGCCACTCAACAAATCGAAAGCGACACATAAATAGATTCTGTGACATAAACGTCGAGATATTTCGCTAAAACATCTGCGATCACGAAATATTGCTCGACATATTGACTTTAATCTAAATTCTGTCGGAAACATTGTTTGACACACCCCGTGCCTTTGAAGTGTGTAAAAGAAAAGAAAAGATAGAGAAGTGTTCCCCGCAGGCACGGATCACGTGTCGAGTTATTACGCGAAATGTCAATGTGATCTCTTTGATCGGTTTTCGTAGGTATTATTATTATGTTACACGGCGACCGATAACTATTAATAGTATTTTGATCTTTTCTAAGTAAGATTTGTATTTAAAAATACAGCAATGATTTTCTATTTAAGAATAGTAAGTAAATAAACGTTTCTACAAGCGAGTTTATTCACTAAAAAGAGTCTGTGATTATAAATTTATATATTTCCGAATTTACAGTTATTTCCGATCCGTTCGGATCCCGTGACACAAGCAGCCAAAAACCCGATAAACCTTCGCAAATACTCATGAAATATTTCTCGACATATTGACTTTAATCTAAATTCTATCAGAAACATTGTTTGACACACTCCGTGCCTTTGAAGTGTGTAAAAGAAAAGAAAAGATAGAGAAGTGTTACCCGCAGACGAATCACGTGTCGAGTTATGAAATGAAAGGTTAATGTGACCTCTTTGATCTGTTTTCGTGGATGTTATAATAAGATATAACGAGAATAATATAATATGGGATTCTGAAGAGGTGCACCAGGAGCCCTCCTGAACAAGTGATCCAACGTCGATTCTTATGATGTTGTAAATATTCACAGGCAACACTAAACACTTTCTTAAATTTGGTTCTACCTTATTGCAAGGTTTAAAAAAAATACATTTATTACATTTGCACTTTACCCCTTATAACAATAAATTACAATCCAATGCAATATATACTCGTAGTTCAATGGATATATATGCAAAGATTTTAATTCTTCTTTAAATTAACCCATAACAGGGATTAATTTAAAGAAGAATTAATGATTAAAAAGATAAAAAATATGAGTAATACTGGATTAAATTAATTTTACTTTAGAATCTTTAGATAATAATTTCATGACTCAATCAATACAATCATATCTACTAATAAAATTGATGCTTTCTGTATTGCAATATTTCTTTGTCCTAACTGAAATTTTAAATACGAATATGAGTTTCTTTGCTATACTTTTACACCTTAACTACACAACCAAATGCAATGAAATTTTATACACACGTTGTCAGGGATTCATAAAAGGACATAAGGTGAGTTTTATCGCGAAAAATCCCCTCTTGAGGGATAGATAAGAATGTACTTATCTTTCATCCTGATGAGCTTAAGGACGATGTTATCAAATTATTGTACCTCTCACCGCGAGCGAAGTCGTGGTTAAAAGGTAGTAAAAATGTTTTTTGAAGTGAAAACTTCTTTTGCGGGATTGATTGATTCTTTAGCGCACTTTTTGAGATGGGAAAAAATGTTAAACTCGCGTCAATACACATGGCCTGATCGAAAATTCGTAAGATGTCATGTTTGTATATGATAGCGCAATAAATGAATATTGTATTTAATAATAAAAGATGGTATTTTTATACTGATAATTAAAGCGATTCCTGCAAAATTATTCCCTAACTATTCCAAAATATCAAAAATGCACAACTTTGATATTTAAGTTTTTACTTCTGCCGGCAGTCCCGGAGTGCAACCCATTGTTCTTTTTTTTTGTGTAAGATGAACTGTTGAGGTATAGAAATTCTGTCATTATTATTACATGCATGTATACGGTCTGTGGGGATTAGCCCGAGCGTCGTATTTCATTGTTTTCGAAACACGAATTCACTTGTCTTTATTTCTGTTACGTCAAAAACGACACTGTGATGTATTGGGGCTCGAATTCGTGTTGATATTTTTGCCTGACTGTGGAATACGCACTGCCATAACTTTAGGCTATTTCTGCCTAATAACAGCAGTATTAAGCGCTGCTATGTAATGATTTAAAGGGAGACTATTCATCCGAGGCGTTCCAGCTTAGTATAGTCCGTGCCAAACTGCTAGTCCGTTCTGAATACAGAAACGAGTTGCGTCGCAATAGCAAATTGCAGATATTAGCGGAATGAAGGCAGTGCGGGACCCTCCCGGCACCCCTACGCTGCCCGCTCTCACCCAAGAGTATAGCTGCGTAGTGTGCCCTTACGTTACGGAGTATACGCTAACTAAACCTGCGCGCAACAACTTCAGAGCGGACTATCAGTTTGGCGCGGACTATACTCTGGGGTAGCGGCGCATCTGTCGCCTACCTCAAATAATAATCTGATATCTAACGTCTATCCTTGATGTCCATGGGCTGCAGTAGGCAGTTACCATCAGGTGGACTGCATGCTTTTCTGCTACTTCTTTATTAGATATAACAAAACTAATTACATCAGTGTCAAGTGCTGCTTAATTCTGGTCTGAAGAGCCTAAGGGAGCAATGAAAATATACTTTTCCGAGGCGTTGCAAATAAGTCATCAAGGTAGAAACGCATCAATTGCCGACCTCAAGTAGGAATCAAATCTTATTTGGGGTCTATCACTGATGCCCATAGGCGGCAATAGCCGCTTAACATTAGATGAGCTACCTTTGTAATATAGAACCTATTTATTTATTATTATTTTATTTATGTATAGATTGTAACAGTAACACAAAGTTATATTTCAACAGGGCAGACTTAATGCCTAATGGCATTCTCTACCAGTCAACCATTGGTGAATGGAGAAAATTCTAGGAACCTATTTTAGGTTTATTACCTGAAACTCGTCACAAATGCGTCTCTACTCCTGAGAACTAAGATGAAACGCTTTATTATGCTTTTAGGCTGACACACATGGGATTCTACACATTATAACAATCGTAAAGTAGTCACCGAACTTAATGTCATACTCATGTAGCCTAGACCTCTAATGGATCTAGTACAAGCGAGCTCATAATTAATGTTCAACACGTTATTAACAGCTCGTTTGTCAGTAAGTAACACGCGTTGCTGTAATTATTGTATAATTTAGTTATAATAATGTTATTACTAGCATCCTAGTGGTTGAAACTTGGCGTTTCGTTCGAGGGTCAATTTTTTTTTTTTTATAATATAGGAGTAGCAGACGAGCATACAGTCCACCTGATGGTAAGTGGCTACTGCCGCCCATGGACATTTGTAATCAACCCCAGATAGGATTAGATATTCCTACCTGAGGTCGGCCACAGATGCGCCGCTACCCCTGAGGACTAAGCTGGAACGCCTCCGAAAAGTCTGTCTCCCTTACCACACCCTTCAAACCGGAACACAACAGCGCCTAAAACTGCTGTTATTAGGTAGAAATAGATGTGGCGGTGGTGCCGCCGGAGTCAAAGGGTTCTACCACCTTTAAAAATATGAATTGAAACATGAATATCTGCCCAAACATAAATTGAATTACATGTGGGAATTATAATTAAAACGTCTTCGAAAATCTTCCAAAACTACTTATATATTTTACTTCTTTTACGCAATTTACACAGAATTCACTTCAAATAACATCTTAACTACAGTACAGTACAGTCACACGTCGTCTCCCAGCTCCTTTCATTCCTTCCGTTCTCCGTATATCATATCGTTTACACTGACTCATTACGTTCCGATGCACACACAAGCAATCCTACATACATACGAAATCGGCTATACTTAAGACTATATTGATAACAATTGTGTCAACGTCACTTGTAATTCTCTGCTTTAACGCATTCTGGCGACTCCCTGCTACGCGTCAAGAGATGGCGCCACGAATATTCTGAATCATGCTATCGAAGTTTTGTAAGAATCTGGTACATATACAACTTCCGGGCAGATACTGTCGGAGCACGATAGCTTCCCGGGCATGATCACCTAGCCCGGCGGGATATCCTCCTTTGCCAAAAAATCTTTTAAACAGTGCCCTAACCATGAGTTTTCAAAACATCCCACAATTTTACGTTACGTTTAATCAATCTATTATTCTGTTCCGTTTGCTTCAGTAGACTGAGTAAACGTAACAATAAGTTAGTGCTCAAGTCTTTTTGTCTGCTTCAAATGTTCGCAAAAAAGAGAGACAAAACATAAAGCGCCATTTTGTCAATTTAGACATTTAATGTTACGTTACTGACACTATAGTTCTGATACAATCTGCTAGGGGCGCTGATTGGAATTTGTATTGGCAAATACGTAAACAAATACCAAAACAGTCATATTTGTCTAAACGTAAAAACTCATGGTAAGGGTATAGAACACAACTAGATATAATATGAAAAGAATAGAGAAGTTTTCTACTTAGAGATTAGATAATATAAAATACTGATAGAAAATATCATTTTACGTGCAACTATTAACAATTATTGCAGCAGTCTATTGTAGAAGCGGCGGACATTTTTATTTATTGGATTCTCTTTTGTTCGCGTTCTACAAAGAAAACATTTTCATTAGAAAGATCTTTAGCTTATTACTCTAGTGTTTTAAAAGAAATAATAGTCTCAGAATAGACTGCATGAGTTGCATTTGTGATTTCAGTATTCATATCTGCTAGATAAAATTAATAGAATTGGTTGTAAAAATAGTGGCGAGGCAAAACGAGTCCATCTTTTTTTATATAATATAGGAATAGCAGACGAGCATGCAGTCCACCTGATGGTAAGTGACTACTGCCGCCAGTGGATAGATATCCAGATAATACAGATGTATTCAACCCCAGATAGGAATAGATATTTCTACCTGAGGTTTGCCACAGATGAGCCGCTACCCCTAAAGACTAAGCTAAAACACCTCGGAAAAGTATCTCTCTTTTACTACACCCTTCAAACCAGAACACACACTACAAGCTACAAAGGGTTCTATCACCTTCTAAAAACTTTCCCTCTAACACCTCTCCCTCTTTTTAAATTGTATTATTTATAGACAAACTCATTTATTGATGAAAAGGCTATGATCAAATTCCAAGTCTAAAATTAGTTTTAAATATCATCCCACTCACTCTAATCGTTCTATTTCATAGTTCATAATACAAAATACTAGCCCAAATATTGGTTTAAGGAAAATATTTGTTGTCTTACGTCAAACATTGGGTGTCTTCAGACAAATATTCTTTACTAGCTGTGCCCCGCGGTTTCACCAGCGTTAAAAATAAATTTTATATGCATATCCAGTAGGTCTGAGAATCGGCTACTATGTATTTTTTATACCCCTAAGTGGTAAGAGTTGTTCACCTTTAACATTTTTTTTATTTATGTGGCAACACAACGTTTGCCGGGTCAGCTAGTTATGTATAAAAACCTTATTTTCGGATTTTATTAGTAACAGAAATACCCATATATATTTATCAAAGCAGCCGACACGAAACACGCATTTAATTCAATTTTCCTCCGTTTAATATAAATGTATCTTTCCACAAATGGCGAAGTTCCCATCGGTTAAAAATGAAGGGATTTTAATTTTTTATTGTTCGCCCCGAGCGGGGTCCTTAAAAGACATTCTGTTGTTGAGGTTTAATCTCGTATACCAGAGTGTTTTATACTGTTAAATTGATACCAAAGTAATATCCATATTACTTTGGTATCGAATTAATTCTCTTTTTTATCCGGCTGCCGAGGTTAATGTTTTTCGAGCTGACACGCTTTCCAGCCTAGATAATTTTACGGATTTTAACATGTGTGTTTTTTTTTATAATAATATAGGATTAGCAGACGGGCATGCGTATGCCTGATGATAAGTGGGTACTACCGCCCATGGACATCTGTAATCAACCCCACATAGGATTAAACATTCCTACCTGAGGTCGGCTACAGATGCGCCGCTACTCCTGAGTACCTAGCTGGAACACCTCGAAAAAGTATGTCTCCCTTACCACACCCTTCACACCAGAACACAGCAGCATCTAACACTGCTGCTGTTATGAGGCAGAAATAGGTGTGGCGGTGGTGCCGCCGGAGTCGAACCACAAGGGATTCTACCATCTTTAAAAGTTCAGTGTAGTGTCGGTGGACTAGTCTAAATTGTGACTTATACTCGTACTATATTTTTAAGTCGTCGATGTTTCTTTTCTTTGTTTTAGTTTTATGTTACCGACATCACTATGCTATATGCAATATGAATTCGTGAAATATCAAATTCAAAATTCAACATGGCGCCGTTCTATAAGAATTCTAACACACAAGACTGTAATTAATTTTCATATTGTCATAACATGAATGTGCTTGGTGGTAAGGGAGACAGACTTTTCCGAGGCGTTCCAGCTTAGTCCTCAGGGGTAGCTGCGCATCTGTGGCCGACCTCAGGTAGGAATATCTAATCCTATCTGGGGTTGATTACAGATGTCCATGGGCGGCAGTAGCCACTGACCATCAGGTGGACTGCATGCTCGTCTGCTACTCTAACATTATAAAAAAAATGCTTATCTTTCTTTTAGTTGGAGCTTTCGATATGTCAATAAATTGAAATTCAAATTAGTTCAGATATTCTACAGAATAACGCTACTGTTACACAATAATAAATAATGAAATAAGCTGGATGAATTTATTGTACTATAAAACTTTGTTAATTACAATTATAACTAAATTTACGATCTTGTTAGTGTAACAATATTTATTACATATTATGTAATATGTGTGTAACGGTGTTATTCACGATACGAGAATTTATTATTATTTATTATTACATACTATCTAATAGCATTTAAATATTTTCTATAGTAGTTCAAAAATTATGTCGTTTTATAATATAGGAGTAGCAGACGAGCATGCAGTCCACGTGATGGTAAGTGGCTACTGTCGCCCATGGACATCTGTAATCAACCCCAGATAAGATTAGATATTCGTACCGGAGGTCGGCCACAGATACGCCGCTACTCCTGAGGACTAAGCTGGAACGCCTCGGAAAAGTATGTCTTCCTTACCACACTCTTCAAAGCAGAATACAGCAGCGCTTGACACTGCTGTTATAAGGTAGAAATAGGTGTGGCTATGGTGCCGCCGGAGTCCAACCACAAAGGATTCTATCACCTTCCACCTTGTCATAGATGTAACGTTTTGGCTTAACGATTTTCTGCACAAAATCGATACAATTTTAAAATCAATTGCGCATAGAGTTATCTTACAAGCCACAAATACAGCGCTACCCATATTTTCTACCATCAAACTATATTGTATATAACCCTTTAACTGGTAAGGGTGGGGATCATTTGGACCCCATAATCAAAATAATAAAATTAGTTATGCTTTTATAATCTAGAGTTTTTTTAATTAAATATTTATGTGTGTCCATGGTATTCATAACGCAGAACTTAGTAAGCCTTATTCGTTACTACAAACTATCGCAAAACACAATGAACATTCTAAGTTTTTACTTTGTCTTTAAAAAACAAATCGAAAAATAATAATATAGATACGCTAATTTCGCATAGTTATTAGATATCATACTAATTATCTGACGGAGAAAACGTCGAAACACAGCTTTCCATTATCAGTTTTATCTATTAAGATACATTTCTCAGGGGGTATAAACGTCCCCACCGTTGATCACAAGATATTCTATTTCATGGTACAGTAGTTGAGGGTTAAGAATGTTACCGGATCGTCACTCCAGTGGAATGTACAATATAGAGAACGTATAGAGATCGGTTCTCCGACAATAGCACAGTTCTTCAGTGATTTCGCGACATTTTCCTCATTTCGCCGCGCGGTAAATCGCTAAATAACGTTCCGACTTATAAGAGAGGTTGCACACTATACCTACTGGTATTTTTGTATTTATATAAACGTTTTCTACACTCATAGCGCTACATTAGAATTTTCTGTGTCGTGAGTGCCATGGACACACACATAGACAAATACACAAACACCCAGACCCAGAAACAGAAATCTAAACTCATCTTTAAGATATCTGTTTGGCTGGGGATCGAACCCGAGACTCTAGGCGCGTCAGATCGGTATGATGACCGCTCCGCCACGCGGGTCGTCATAAAAATATCATAAAAGTCTCACAAAGTATCATAATTCACATAGTTAAATCCTATGTTCTAGTTTGTAAAGCACCGTAGCAATAACGGTTTGGAAAGCTTGCAAGCAGCCTAACGCCATCTTATCGAGACTCAAACACAATAACTCCTTTCTCATCACCTCCGGTTTATACTTTTCTATTCGACTTCACATCCCGAGGACATCAGACGGTCTTTGTGAGAATTCAATAAATGGGATTGTTTGGCCAGAACCTCCGCAAAGATGGAATGGCATGAATTATTCATACGCCGGGCTCCTTGTGAAATTTTAACAAATTTTTGCAACATTCATTTCGGATAAGATTAACCTTGCGGTTGAAAGCTTACAATTGCAGATTAAAGAAGACAATGGTTTAAGAGATTTGTTCATTAAATGGCAGCTGTCCCTTGTGCTTGAAAATAAAGTGCATTGACTGTTATGACGAACCTTTATAGTTTTAATCCAAATGTAAATAAGACAGAATTAATTGTCTTAAATTTAAGACGTAATCGTGTACAAAAGCTAGTGGGTATAATTCGAACTAGCATTTTTACGCGACTTCGTCTGTACTACAGATTGAATATAACTTTTTTTATTTTGTATAACTTACATTACTTAATATTTTCGCTTCTGTACAAAAGCAACACATTATATTTTTTATTACAATTCCTTGAGTCGTCGTAAATAAGAACAATTATACTATAATCATAATTATTAAGGTAAAGTTTCGTATTTTATAGAGAATTTAAGCAATATTCAATTTTAGTATGTACATATTAAAGTTAATTCGGGAAAAGGATGGTACGGCCGTGCCGCTTCTTTTGGCTCGACTTGGCGGAGGTACTGCCGTGCCTCCAGATTTGTATGCTACGATGCTTTTCTCATAGCGTCGTAGCATCGTAGTACTACGGCGTAGCATTCTCTTGAGATTGAATATATTAACTTATATTTCTTCGAATATTTTTGCGGAAATGAGATTGGATTTATGTCATAAAATATATATTTTACCCTTAAAAAGGTCTTATGAGAGCATTTTATAACGCATAACACCACCAATGACCAATGACATTCGATTACGATTTTTTTAAATACGTCTTCTCCATAACGAAACACCTTGTGAAGTGGTGGTAGTTTTATGGACATTCAAAAAGTGCTCTGTAAAGAACCTATTTTGAATTAAGAAAAAAATATTTGATTTTATACGTAAATACACAGGTGTGTAATGTATGTAAACAATATCAGCGGTTAGGGTTTAATTTCTGAGTTTCATACGAGAACCTCGGATCCTGATTGACTTATTACCAATTTATTACCAATTGGTAATGGCTGCTACATCGTTGAATATCTTTGGAGATAGTAGATTTAAGCGCTAAATTATTTAAATCGAATAGTCTATAGTCGATTTATGTAGCATATAATACTGGTTTATTTACTACTTACATACAAACTTGACCCTAAGAACCTACTCAATTGAACAAAAATCCATCAGCCGATATTAATACGAATCGTTCATCGAAAAATACCATCGTATCCCTTTATTTTGTCGTACAATACCATTAATGTCATTATCGCTTGTAACGCAACCTTCGGCTCCATATTACTGGCCATTGACTTATATTGCGAGCCATTCAAGCGAATATAATCGCTAATAACGTCGCGATAAGGCTGGATAATATTTCCGAGGTGCTCTGAGCACTGAATTATTAAATTATTCCAGCTATAATGCTTGTGCTGTGTTTAGTAATTAGTGTGTAGGTAAGTATTATATAAATATGAATATTGTTTGTATCGGTGAAAAGATTTGATCGTAAAGAAAAGTTGGATTTCGTTATTTGGTTATACTGTGGCGAGTTCCGGCAAGTTATCAAGAGATGCCACGTTCCTGAATCACGTTATTGAAGTTTTCTCAACATACTCAATACATACAAGTTCCGAATTGAGTTTTTTTTATAATATAGAAGTAGCAGACAAGCATGCAGTCCACCTGATGGTAGGTTTAGATATTCCTACCTGAGGTCGACCACAGATGCGCCGCTACGCCTGAAGACTAAGCTGGAACGCCTCGGATATGTACGTCTTCCTTACCACGCCCTTCAAACCAGAACACAGCAGCTCTTAACATTGCTGTTAAGTGGTAGAAATAGGTGTGGCGGTGGTGCGGCCGGAGTCGAACTACAAAGGGTTCTACCACCTTCAGAGTGTGTAGGAGCACGTTTACTCTCGGGGGAAGAAAACCGTCTGGCGGGAGATCTTCCTTTGCCAAAGTCGTGATCCTGACGTCATGTGGTTGTTTTGGGGCGTATGAGAAAAATTATGAGTGTTAATGAGACTTTAACAAACCATTACCATAAAGTTACCTAGTAAACATTGCAAGTCTTGCAGAAAAAATAATTTTCGCTATGATTCGATACGTTACGGCGTGTTATATTACGTGGTTTATTATCATTTTGTAATATTTTCTATTTCGTAATAGTTTCATCTCTTCTGCGTCTATATTACAAGTACATACATGCACTGATGCATGTACATTTTTTATTTCTTACACATAAAACTTTTTATTAGTACACATTAGTACACATACTTTTTTATAAATTTCAAGTTATTATTGTAACGTTATCTTTTGCTATTTTATCAGCCGTTACAGACATCAGTGTCCACTTACCATCAAGTGGACTGTAAGTTCGGTTGCTCCCCCAATATTACGAAAACCTGGCCTATTTTAATCATCAATTATGACCATCACTAGTTAATTAGTACTAGAGCGAGAACTATCCTTAGTGTAAAGCAACCCTGATACCAACGTGCTTGTTCCTACGTCGTATCGCTCCGAGGATAATGAAAGAGCCTTTTGGCTAAATTTGCCAGCCGTCTGGCTTTGTGCCTGCCACGTATTTTGGAGTCATAAGGCATTTTGTGTACAGGAATAACAAGAAATTGGCTGATTGTGTTTTATATGATAACAATTGTTATGAAATTGGTCTTATGGTCTTATGGAAAGTCTTGAAGGTGGTAGAACCCTTTGTGCTAACTTTATGCTCTTACCTAAATATAAAGTACACGAAACCCTATCCACTATACCAAAAGTTACTTAAAAACTAGAAAATAGATATTGTATTCCGTACAGAATTTGCACCAACAATTTCCAGTGTTATTTATTTAATGTAGTTGTAACACGATCTAAACACAACAGACTAACATATTGGGTATGTTGCTCGCTAAATTGTTAGGATAGCCTGTAGAGCTAAAACTTGAGACAGGGTCCGTTTATATACATGCCGATTTAGTTACGTCATACCATATTATAGTATTTGAATCCCAGGAGGAGAGAGGGTAATCTAATGCCTATCGCTACCAAGTCACCCACCTACCTTCCGTCGTCGTCCGAAATAACTTAACTTTGATTGTTAATTACAACCTACACAAGTAGCGAAGCTATTGCGCCATTGTCCGTGATAATAAACTCACAAATAAATCATATAACTTAAAGCAAAAGAAAAATATTTAAATATTCTCTTCATCCGTACTAATATTTCAAAAGAAAAACAGTTGAGCAGAATACTTAAATAAAACGTTAATACATTCTTGAAGGCCATGAGACAAAAACTTTTATTTATAAAAATGTAAAGGGGTAATTAAATTCGCTCGTAGAAACGGATTATTGTGACTAAGGACTTTTATGTAAAGGATAAAATATCTTTGTTTAAGAATTAGAAAGCGTAACGCCTAACTTAAGATTTAATAAGTACTTTTATCTGCAAACATAATGTTACTAAAGTTTTAAGATACTAATCCGTATGGCTTTGTTACTTATAATAATTTGATAATACATGAAGTATTGAATAAGTAAACGTACTCGTACATTTTTTTTGTTTTTAAAATATTAACGAAAAAGCTTTAAGAAATAAATACATACTATATAAACGTCGTCAAGTACCTTTTGAAGGTATCCCCCTTAAAAAAAGACCTAGAACCTTTCTCCTAATTTTAAGATAATTAACGCTAGTAAATATTTACCCCTAAAAACCCATGAATCAATAACATCATGTTTTAAAAAGAAAATAAAAAGAACGCAAATCATAATAAATTTATTTTCAACATTTCCCACAAAACAAAGTAATTCCTTATATTTGCAATCATATATTTACTACACCCAATAAAATACATAAAAAGCGAATATAAAATACTAGTAAGTAACACAAAATAAATGTTTCTTTCAAAGTATTCCATTCAAAGCTTTCGTGAAAGCCAAAGCGAGTACGTCGTGGGATTGGCGCGGAACCTAAGGCAAAGATTTACAATGTTTTCGAGAAGGATTCGCTAAGAAATAACGTATTGCCAATGGACTTGAGCTCAGATCTCACGATCCGGAAAAGAAATCAAAAAGAATATAAGCATTCATTTCTGAGATATAACTTTTGTTTGTGATTTTATTTATAAAGCAGTGATAGCCTAGAGGTTAAGAAACTCGGCCTCTCGATCGAGGGGTCCGAAGTTCAAATCCCAGGCACGCACCTCTGATTTTTCAAAATTATGTGCGTATTAGAAGAAATTAATTATCACTTGCTTAAACGGTGAATCTTGAAACGGAACTGAAACTGAAACGGTGAAACGGATACATCGTGAGAAAACCTGCATACCTGAGAGATTTATAAAGAAATCTCAAACGTATGTGAAGTCTACCAATACGCATTTGGTCAGCGCGGTGGACTATGGCCTAATCCTTCTCATTCTGAGAGGAGACCCGTGCCCAGCAGTGGGACAGTAATGGGTTGATGATGATTGTAATTTTAAGGTTTTTGATCAAATGTGATCAAAAACCTTAAAATCACAATCTACCAATCACAGTCCACCAATACCGAATCGAGTACAATGGTACTCGATTCGGTATTGGTAGACTTCACATACATTTCAAAATTTTTTTGTAAAGATCTCTCAGGTATGCAGGTTTCTTCATGATGTTTTCCTTCGCCGTTAAAATTAGCGATAATTAATTTGATATAATTTTGAATCTTATTATGAAATATAAAATCCAATTTAAGTTTGAAAAATTAGAGGAGCAGCCTGTCAATTGTTCATCGAATTGCATTGGGACTGCATCAAAATTTGCAACATCAACCCTAAAAAGTAATTTTCGTAAACGACGCTATACAAAATTTCATTGCACAATCGATTCTAAAACGCTAAGTAAATGTAGGGTGATCTATCAAAATTCTTTTGAGATTTGGCGAAGGAAATTGATGGATGCACTCCACCGTAGCTCGCTTTGTCTTCCTTCACTTGGCATTTTTCAAATCAAATCAAATCAAATCATTTATTTTGCTTAATATAGGTATACAGTTGTTATATCATAAAATTGTCCTCTATATTACACCTCTTAGAGGTATGCAAAATTTTAATTAATACATAATTGTCTTCTTAATCTAATATTTTAATATTACAATTCAATTTCATTATAATTAAATACAATTAATTCAACAAAGATTTAACATTACATTATATATTATTACTATATTAAACGTTAACTAATTTATATTAAATGTCATAAATTCACGAATGTCATAAAAGTTATGTTCTAATAAGATTTTTTTAAGTTTTAACTTAAACAATTTTTTCCGGTACAACGTACTTTTTTTTTTGTTTTTTTGACTACGTACTAACGGAAATATATTGGATATTGTTTTACAAGTTATGAGTATATTGACGTAAAGCCATTAACATAAATGGTAGCCATAATAATGGGTAATCGGTCGAGAAGACCAGTACCCTTAGTATGAGTTTTTACGTTATTACAAAAATGACTGTTTTGGTATTTGTTTACGCATTTTCCCTTACATTTCTAATCAGCGCCCCTGGCGGATTACATGAGAACTGATTGGAATGAAGTGTAGTAACAACGTAAACAAAAACAGTAATTTTTATAAAAACGTAAAATCTCATACTAAGGGTACAGGACAGTAAAAGTAATACAGTATACGAATCCGTATACATCAATTATAATATCAGCTGTTAACATTGCATCTTTTTTTGGTTACAAATAGATGTAGCAATTGTGCCTTCATAGTCAAATCACGAAGGGTTCTACCACCTTATATTCACTTGACAGGAAGCGCTCCCACTTATATTTTAAGAAAAGCAACGCTTATGTTGCCGACCTCAAAATTTTATTTGCAAACGATTGTAAATGTTCACGCATATGTTATATATTGGCCTTAACGCACATAGTTAGGCATTCGCCTTAAACAAAATTACTAGAAAGACACTTGATTCTGTACCGCCGCCGTGCCGTGGGAACGCTGACTCCGCACCACCGCTCCGTTTCCACCACATAGTCCCGAACGTGGGAATTCACTCTGGGCGCTAACATTGCCCCAGCAAGTCACTTAGGATAATTTAGGTTTGATTTAATCCAAAACATGTAATATTCGGTTTTGATTAAATACATATATATATAAGTAATTCGGTCTTTCCGTATCCTGGCTGCTGCATTCCGACGCAAAACATAACTCATGGCAATGATCACGTATTATATAGATTGTGTACTCGTTTACTAATTTTCCAAAAAAAAAAAAAACTAATATTCTAAAAATAATAGAATATGTTTTAGTTCTAATAACAAAAGTAAAAATTTAATACCCAATAGATGGCATTGCGGTCAATGTAGTACAACGCAATCCGTACTAGAGATACTTAGTAAAGTAATAAGAACACATCTAACAAAAAGGATGCTAGTAATTTACCATAAATACATTCTTAATAAGAAATCGTAACATCAAGATCGCGCCCAACTAGAATACTAAAAACCATTTCGATTGCATGTCTAAATTTTTCACGAGAAAGTAAAAATAAAATCAATTGGTCCCTTCCCCGATCTCCACAGAATCGTTTGGTAAAATGTGTCTTATTTAACTTGCTGTTGCTCTGGGACTCGCTTGTTTCTATTATTTTAAAGGATAAATATATTATGTACTCCATACTACGAGATAATTTAGAAGATAACTTCAAAGATCAACTGAAGGATAGATAGGCTAGTCTTTAGGCCCTTTTTAAATAGTTTTAGATACGTATGAGGATTTCCTCACTATCATTTCCTTCGCAGTTAACACATTCATGTACAAGTGTAAATAATTTCGCAAAATCAGAGATGCCTGGGTTTTGAATCGTGACCTCCTAGCCGAAATTTGTAATATTAGCCTGTTTCATGTTTTGTGTAATAAAGTTGATAGGAGAGGTTTAAATTCCAAATAATTCTTAAATATTGAAATAGTAAAACTAACTAAAAAAGAATACTAAAGCATTAAAATATTTAACTCTTGAAACCATTCTCATTTTATAAAGTTGTTAAACGACAACCGCAAAAGTCACTATTTACCAAAATTTTCTGTAACATGTGTATGTACACACACAATCTCCTTTTCATATACATAGACAATTTATTCCAACTTCAGCCTGACCGGTTAATAAATTCAATGGATTGCGGACGGCGCCTGGATTTTACCTCGAGCCGTAAAATCCAGGCTCGGAGGCTGGGTGAATGAATACCATCCGGTGTAAAAACCCGATTTATGTGGTAATAACCGTTTAGTACAAAGAAATTAATCGAAGATTTTTTGTTACATTATATTCTCAAATCAATGTCAGTACTGAAATGAAACTATAATCGACCTCAAGTTACAAAACAGCCCAAGTCTGGTAATTTTCAAACCATCTCCAAACATTACAATTACGTCACGATTTATTCAATAAACCTCGCTACACTCAAGAAGACATATTTACAATTTTTTATATATATGGACAATTTATTCCAACTTCAGCCTGACCGGTTAATAAATTCAATCGATTGCGGACGGAGCCTGGATTTTACGGCTCGAGGCTCGGAGGCTGGGTGAATGAATACCGGCCGGTGTAAAAACCCGATTTTTGTGGTAATAACCGTCGTTGTGCGATGTATAGAGGTCGCTAAGATTTAGGCGGATCCTGTTTAGTACATTGATGTTAGTTTAGAGACCAAGTTTCGAATATAGTTCGTGTACATATATATTTTTTATAATATAGGAGTAGCAGACGAGCATGCAGTGCACCTGATGGTAAGTGGCTACCACCGCCCATGGACATATGTAATCAACCCCAGATAGGATTAGATGTTCCTTCCTGAGGTCGGCCACAGACGCGCCGCTACCCTTGAAGACTAAGCTAGAAAAGTATGTCTCCCTTACCACACCCTTCAAACCAGAACACAGAGGCACTCAACACTGCTGTTATGAGGCAGAAATAGGTGTGGCGGTGGTGCTGCCCGAGTCGAACTTCAAAGGGTTCTACCACCATCAAATATGTATATTAACTGTCTTTATGCTAGGCACGTATCTTCGCGTCAATCTGGGGCATTCTACTACGCTACACTAATGCGGATTAGTAGAAGAAGGTAGCAATCACGTTTGCCATAATTTTGCCTTGTGAACTAATAGCTTCATATAACCAATTACACCGTTCCACCGTAACGCAAGATCTACTTCACGCTAGAAATAATTGTGGAAATGGTCCCTCCCCTCCTCAAACCATACGCATTTTAACAAAATTTAAGATATTTTCAAAGCACACTCACATATCTAAATATACACACGCCGGCTAAACAGTACGTACAACGCACTACAGTAAAAACTTATTGTAAGGACTACAGTAAAAACTGCAAACGTCCCACGTGGCAAAAAGAGCTCTGTATCAGGTGTACCGTTCCGCATCTCAATTTATCACGGCGACCGCTACCTCGTCACCGCTATCCGCACCTAAACGTAATTAATGACCACATTTGATTATAATTTACAGCCCCATTTCACCCGTGATTTTGTCAGCATTTACTTACATGTTCATTGAAGTTACGAACAAATACGTCTAAGTTGTCCATTACAGATAAACAAACACTCAAATAGAGACAGAGTAAGAACATGAAAGAGAGCGAACACATACGACACGCGCACACACACACACACACACACACATGCTCATGCACACGCGCGTACACGCACACGCATATCAGTTCACACACAAGTGTTATGCACACCAAAACACACAAAACGTACATACAACCACTAACGTAGGCAAAACGCGTTATATACCAAAAACTTATTGTAACCCTGCAAACGTCCCAAGCGGCAAAAAGAGCCCCGTTTAAGGTGTACCCGTTCCGCATCTCAATTTATCACGGAGACCGCTACCTCGTCACCGCTATCCGCACCTCAACGTAATTAATGACCACATTTGATTATTATTATTTTTTTTTATAATATAAGAGTAGCAGACGAGCATGCAGTCCACCTGATGGTAAGTGGCTACTGCCGCCCATGGACATCTGTAATAAACCCCACATAGGATTAGATATTCCTACCTGAGGTCGGCCACAGATGCGCCGCTACCCCTGAGGACTAAGCTGGAATGCCTCGGAAGTCTTTCTCCCTTACCACACCCTTCAAACCGGAACACAGCAGCACCTAACACTGCAGTTATTAGGTAGAAATAGGTGTGGCGGTGGTGCCGCCGGAGTTTAACCACAAAGGGTTCTACCACCTTCGAAGGTTGATTATAATTTACAGCCCCATTTCACCCGTGATTTTGTCAGCATTTACTTACGTGTGCATTGAAGATGCGAACAAATATGCCTAAGTTGCCCACTACAGATAAACGAACACTCAAATAGAGAGAGAAAGTAAGCACAAGATAAAGAGTGAACACACACGACATGCGCACACGCATGCTCATACACACGCGCGCGCACACACATGAAGACATGCATATTTGAACACTCACGCATCTACACACATACACGTGCATGCACGCACACGCATATCAGTTCACAAGCAAGATTTATGCACACCAAAACACAATATCCACGTGCTCCTGCTAACGTAGGCAAAACACGCATGTCAAAAATTTATTGTAACCCTGCAAACGTCCCAAGCGGCAAAAAGAGCCCCGTTTCAGGTGTACCCGTTCCGCATCTCAATTTATCACAGGACCGCTACCTCGTCACCGCTATCCGCACCTCAACGTAATTAATGACCACATTTGATTATAATTTACAGCCCCATTTCGCCCGTGATTTTGTCAGCGTTTGCTTACACGGGTGTACATTATTGTATGGCATTGAAGTTGCGAATAGCAAATATCTAGTTTGTAGTAGGTATTATTGCCGCTTATATGCAAACAAGGAATACCTGGAGATTAAATATCATACATTGTCAAGGTCGTCAAAAACTTAAATTAAATTGTATTGAGGTTCGTTAAAAAAAATAGAACGTAAAATATGCCTAACACACTCCTGACACACAAGCAATCGCAGAGAGAAGATGAGAGCAAAAAAGAGGAGCGCATACACATACAACACGCATGCATGCACGTTCCTGCGTGCACACACACCAATAACGCTTTCTACACTCACAGTCCCACACTAGGATTCCCTGTGTCGTGGGTGCACACATAGACAAATACACAAACACCCAGACCCAGAAACAGAAATCTAAATTCATCATTCAGATATCTGTCTGGCCGGGGATCGAACCCGGGACCCTTTGCGCGTCAGACTGGTATGATGACAGCTCCGCCACGCGGGTCGTCAAAACCAATACATATTCACGCACAAACACAAGCCTAAAACTTATTGTAACTCTCAAAATAATATTGGAATACCAGAGGTACGTACCTGGGATAAAATTTCGAAACGGCCGCCTGATCTGCTGAGTTTCACCAGGCAGTCGTGTTTATTATTATTTTTTAGAATTTGTTATCACAGTAGCCATAGAAGTAAATGCATTGTGAAATTTTGAACTTTCTCACTGTTACTGTTCAATAGATAAAGCAAAAAACGTCAAAAAATAGGCGTTTCTTGTATGGCATCCCCATTTTATTTTCAAGATAAAGATATCTAAACAACAACAACATACAAACAAACAAATAAGATACAAAAAGTAAAAAATAAAGATATTTCTAGTATTTTTCTAGTACTTTTTGTTAAAGTGACCACCGTTATACACATTCTGTAAGTTTATATCTATGACAGCGGAGTCTTACTAATAGAGTTCCGTTTTTTACCCTTTGGGTCGGAACCCTAAAAAGCGTAGTAAATATCTTAAATAACATTGAAATTTCAACCAAAAGCACTGTACTTATTGTACAGTACTTCATTGCCATTTATAACAGAGCTCTATGAAAGTTGGCGCATTTTTTGCGGTGTCATATCAAAATGTCAGGAACATAATTATCATTTTAATTTGCATAGATAGCCATTAAGATTTATAAGGGTCGCAATACTGTTTGCTTGACCTTCTGTACCAAAAAAGGGACAGTAATAAATTAAGAGTGACGGACGAGACAACGACACTGATTAAAACGGAAGACGGCACGATATTGATCTAGGGTTGCCTCTACACGAAAAAAAATATGTTTTTATAACTTACATAAGAAAAACTTAGCTTATTTTTTAAATAATATTTTAAGTGTTTGACATGAAAAGTTGTTTGACACAAATTTCAAAATCAATGCAATTTCTAGATACATATAGAGTCATGTCTACAAATACAGACATGCATCTAAATTATGTATTTAAATATTCACCTGGTCGGCAATCGGACCTGGAACCCTCACCACCACGCCACCTTAGACACATTATGTCCTACTACTGGACAATGACATGGATCACCTATTATAATTTCCCATTTCTCAAAGAATTAGGCTATAGTCTATCACGCTGGTCAAGTGCATAATGATAGACTTCACATATCTTTATTTTTTTTAAGAACTCTCATTATGCAGATGTCCTCACGATTATTTCCTCCTGTGTTTCAGTAGGTGATAATTTATTTAAAAAATAACACAGTACATAACATAACATAACCTTGAAATCAGAGATGCGTGGCTAAGATTTCAACCTCAACCCCTCCATTGAGAGGCCACATTTTAACCACTAGGCTATATACTCAACCAAGCACATAAAACTTATTTAATGCCACGTACATATCAATATAAAATATAATCATTTTTCAAAAGCGACAACCCTATATCACTCTGGTTGAACGACACAGTATAACGAAAAAGGAGATAAATTATTTATCCGAATGACCATTTGTTAGACAATCGTGAGCAACACGATCCGGGATTGATTCCGTTGTAACGAGCTGTGTAATCACATTGCTGTCAGCTTTACAAAAATGTTTAATTGTTTTAACCATTCGCCTTAGTTTAATAAATGATGAAGTGCGAGTCGAAATCGCACACGAAGTATTCCGTATCAACATAATTTATTTGTTAGCGTAGAAGACATAGTAGTAAGCATTGTGAAAAATTTAACTGTTTACCTATTACAATTCAGTAGATAAAGCGGAAAGGGCGGCTTATTGTATGATATCAGCTATTAATTTTCAAGCGTTTTTACTTTTAGTGTATGTTGTTATAGCGGCCATTGTTATACATATTCTGTAAAATGTTAAAGTATGTATGTATTGCGGTTCACCAGATAGAGGCCTGCGTGCCAAAGAATGAGAATGAATGTCTCATAGTCATAGTCAAAACTGAGCCTCTCTATTGCGGGGGCCGAGGTTCTAATCCCAGGTATGTTCGTCTGAAATTTAAAACTTAAGTGTATATAAGAAACTACTCATCACTTGCTTTACGGTGAGGGAAAACATCATGAAGAAATGTGCACGCCAGAATACTCTTTAAAAATAAATGTTCTTAAAGGTGCGTAAAGTCTAAGTCTACTAGTGCGTACCGGCTTGGACTCGAATTCTGTACCCTTAGTATGAGTTTTTACGTTTTTACAAAAATGACTGTTTTTGTTTTTGTTTAAGTATTTCCCATATATTTCCAATCAGTTCTGATACAATCCGCTAAGGGCGCTGATTGGAAATGTATGGGCAAATACGTAAACAAATACCAAAACAGTCATTTTTGTCTAAACGTAAAAACTCATACTAAGGGTACAGAACTTTTACGTGTCAAATCTGTATAGAGTCACCAAGGAACTGTGACGAAGTAATTTTCTATTCCCAAAAGAAACAACAATTTCAAAGAAATTCCCTGACACTGTCAAAACCTATCTCCAGCCTTAAAGTGAATGGCTGTCAATTTCCGAGTGAAGATTGAAAATAAAATTAATCGTGCCCATAATTAAATTTGCTGCTACATTTCCTTTAAAGCCACTTGCTCCACAATCGGAGAGGAAATCGCTCGAACATCGCTTGTAATATCATACATACCAGTAAAAATATTATTTTTCTTCAGCATGTCATTTATATTATTCAGAATAAACACAACAATCTGTTTATATAAAATTAAATATATTTCTTTTATACACGACGGTACTTATAAAATTGCTTAACTACCACACTACCGCACTACCAGATCACATAAACTAAGAAAATCCAGCAAAAAAGGAGGTATATGTGTTTATTTTCTTTACAAAACCTCAGTATTTTAATAAGCATATTAACCACGACATGTACTCAGCCTCAAGTCTTTTAAATCCGACAGATCTTATTCGATCTGACACTATAATCCGTTCAATTTCGAAGCACGTTCTTTTTCTATACGTGTCAAGTGCTCGTTCTTAAATGAATGTGATCTAAATGTAACAGCTATAACTTAACAATTAAAAATTTTAATTGCTAATCATACAGGCAGGCTTCCTTTAGAGATAGAGGAAAACATGATGAGAAAATCTAAACACCTTAAAAACCTTTGAAAATATCTTAAAGGTATGTGAAGTCTACCAATTCGTACTTGGCCATCGCAGTGAACTATGGCCTAACCCCTGTAACTTTTGGAGGAGACACATGCCCAGCAGTAGGACAGTAATGGGTCGACGATAACAAAGATTATCCAAATCAACTTTAACAAAGACAAAATTTGTTTAAATGAAATTGAACTGAGGATGACATATATTTCAAATTAGTAGCTAGTCATCTATAGATAAGTATAGATATCTCACCGCCTTGTTTTGAGGGAAGCATCAAATAGCTGAGACATGCGTAAAATGGCTGACTGTTTACCCATTACGTCTCCGACTGTCACGCTTTAATTTACGCGAAACAATGCCGATATGTGCAGTCAAGTGATGCAAAAACAACACGAAATCGAAAAAAAAGTGCAGAGAAATATCGTTTCATTCATAAATGCTCTATAAACTATATATATACATAAATTGTCAAATCTAGTTACATTTTCTTGTTAGGAGTGAGTTATCTTTATTAATCTATGTAGTCATCGCTTAACTTATTCAGTGAGACACAGCCGTAAACGGTGTGATCTTTTCATTTATCGTTAAACGGATCAACTTGCATACATTCATGATATATGATGTACGCGGATAATTTATTAAAATTACGTCACGCGAGTTCCAGTGGTAAACTTAATATAGTAACGAGCGAATTAATTTGTTTTTAAGAGCTTTAGTAATTTATTTGGAATTATTTGAATTGGCTTTTGAAATTGTTAATTTGGGCACTTGATCGGCTGTAGTTCGATCGGCTTAATAGCGTTTGTGTATAATTCAATCGTGAAAAGTATTTCATTCTACATAATGATTCTCATACGTACTTATATGTGTCAAAAATTACGCTGGAGACACATAGTGAAGAATGGTTCTGACCTATGCTATGTATTTCTTAAGATAATCTAATCTACTAACATCAGTGTTAAGCGCTGCTGTGTTTCGGTTTGAAGGGTGTGGTGAAGGAGACATACTTTTCCGAGACGTTCCAGCTTAATCCTCAGGGGTAGCAGCGCATCTGTCACCGACTTCAGGTAAGAATATAATCCTGACTTGTTGATTATAGATGTCCATGTGCGGCAGTAGCCACATACGATCGGGTAGACTGCATGACCGCAATGACTGCATGTCATATATTATAAAAAAATCGAAGCCGCTGCATGCACCTGTTTTTTTATTACAGGTTTGTTTGCTTTGATTATGTTCTAGACCTTAATATGAACTACATATACCTGTGATGTTGTACACAGATAAATTAAATTTATAAACAATTATTACGTAATTATATTATTACACTGTTTTGCTGATTGTTTTTGTCGTTGCTGATTGTCTTTTAATCATATTAGATTGATTTGACAATTTAATTGTTAATAAATAGCCAATAAATAAACTGAAATAACTGAAGAAATAAATTACAAAAACTTCCAAAAAGCACTTAAACTAAATAATTTGTATGTTAAGTTATATTGATGTTAATATTAATAAGTGGGCAATAAATTCATTGTAATAATTTCATATTTTTTCACAACATTCCAAAAATGTGTTAGTTTGTATGTTACGGGTTAGTTTGTATATTGAACAATACGCCAATTCACGAGCACGCTTATCCCGCCCGCCCTACGCAACGGCGATAAATCCACCAAACCGCCCAAAATGAATTGACACAAAGCCCCCAGGTCTTAGTGGGACACTCGGCGCCTAATAAGCTTCGGAACGAATTGAATAACTACAACATATTACTATAAAGAGACGTATACATATACAAAAACTTTAAGTAAATTGTTTTAGTTACTCGTATATTTGTATGGTAAAGAATAAAATTTTGTTGTTTTTTTCTGTGCTTTCAAATAATTTTACGATTACGATCAAATTATTTTAATTTTATTATGTCTTATATAAAAAACTTCTAAATCAACAGTAGTCGAACCTTTAGAAGATTTTCTAAACTATTTTTTTCACAAATTTCAACCCGTATGAAGTGTAGAATAATAATTCTATAGTGAAGAATAATAATGACAAAGTTAATCAAAGTTACAACAACTACACATTTAAGTAGAAAAAAATAGTTCTATCTATTTTTTCTAAAATAAAAGCTATTCCTTTTCACTGCCTCTACTTTACTTTCCACCCAACATTTACTTTACACAACTTACCAAAATATACACGATTATCCCGCCCGCCTTACGCAAGAGCGATAAATCCACCGAACCACCCGCCGTATCGCCAACCGCCCAGAATTGACGCAAAGCCTCGGGCCTTACGACAAAATCGGTATCGACTGTACGAAACGATAGAACTGGAAATCACTTGATCAAGTAAGTAGTTACTATGGAAAGTAGTGCCAATGAATAAAAGTATTCGTTGTCTTTTTGATGGTGGTAGAAACTTTTGTAGTTCGTGTCCGGAAGCACCAACAATTAAAGCTGCATATTCGTTTGCAACTTCCAAAATATATAAGAACACTCTTTTTAATATCTATCTATTTATTATTTTTAAGTAATTGTAATTAAACAGAACTTTAAACAAAACTATTACATTGCTAATTATCCATAGAAAAGAAAATATACAACGTCAAAAAATATAATTGAGTTGCCAATATCAAAACGGATATTAAAGTAATTAAATAATAATTAAAACGATTATTATACGAGTAGCTTGTTAGATTAATTAGCAAGTTAGATGAATTATTTTGAATGAAACAACATTTTAAATAATTCAACTCTCTTTCATGTTATTTTTCAAATAAAAAATAAAAACCGTTTTGTAAAACCTATTTCAAGTTAAGAGATAAAAGCGTAATTTCTTAGTTTCTACGTGTAAAAATTAATGCGTCACGGACATTAAGATTATTAAGTATGTTTTCAAGCAACAAAAAATATATAATGCGTATCGTCGTTACATTTTAGAGTCAATTAGCATAATTGTGAACACGCCGCAGTCGTATTAGGTGCGCTGTTTGCGTTTGGCGTAAATCACAAGCGTTTTGAAGTTTCTTTAAGCGCGATGAATAAATAAGACGTAAATATGAATACTTGCGCATGACATTACACAGCAGGGTCATACAGCAGCATCATTATTCTTTGAGAACTCCTTTATCAAAATGCTTTGGTGTTATTTTTTCTGCAAAATTATTAGACAAAAGGTATAGAACCACAGTTTTAGGTAATTCAATTTGAGATTATAATTGTTCTTAAAAAAATTCTGTGCGACGAGTTAGCCTGATAAAACGTAATAAAACATTGTACCCCTTTATCAAGATGGTGACTGAGGGACAAGAATTACGACTCCAATAATTTGACGCGTACGCGGCAGCCAGTAATTATCGGTAATAGCCGTGCGTTCGTTCGTGCAAACACTAAAAACGGGTCACATTTTCAGAACATTCAACAATTAACTAATGCCGTCTAAACACAAAAAGCCCCCGTATTTTTATTCATAAATGGTGTAGACAATCGCTCGATGCCCTAACATAGACCACAACTCATCTGGTAGTGAATTCGACTGTCCCCATTGAACGCGGCAGCCAGTAATTGTCGGTAATAGCCGGTTATACTTGCTAACAGGTGTTGTTCAGGTTTCTCGCAAACACTAAAAATGAGTCATATTTTCGAGCCATTTATTATTAAATAATGCGATCTAAGCCAAACAAAATACCTCGTATTTCTTCATAAATAAAATTGTATAGTATAGTCTTCATAATAACATAGACCACAACTCATCTGGTAGTGAATTCGACTGGTCCCATTGTACGCGGCAGCCAGTAATTGTCGGTAATATCCGGTTATAATTGCTAACAGACGCTGTTTAGACTTCGCGCAAACACTAAAAATGGGTCACATTTTTCAAACCATTTAACAATTAACTATTGCTATCCAAACATAACGAAATTACCTAATATTTTAATTCATAAATTGTATAGACAATCACTCGATTTTCTTACTTGAACCACAACTCATCTGGTAGTGTATTCGACTGGTCCCATTGTACGCGGCAGCCAGTAATTGTCGGTAATAGCCGGTTATAATTGCTAACAGGTGCTTTTTGGTTTCGTGCAAACACGAAAAATGGCTCATATTTTCGGCCCATTTATTATTAAATAATGCGATCTAAGCCAAACAAAATACCTCGTATTTCTTCATAAATTGTATTGACAATCGCTCGATTGTCTAACATAGACCACAACTCATCTGGTAGTGTATTCGACTGGCCCCATTGTACGCGGCAGCCAGTAATTGTCGGTAATAGCCGGTTATAATTGCTAACAGGTGCTGTTCAGGTTTCGTGCAAATACTAAAAATGGGTTAGATTTTTCAGACCATTCAGTGCACTGAATGGATGCAAATTGGTCCGTTGGAAAAACTTAATTTACACTTGCGACTTTGTAGCGACAATAAAATAAAATAGTGCATGTACGATTTATTTTTCCTCGTTAAAATTGTTGTATTTTTTAGTAAATGGAAGAAGCAAATGAGTTTACAATCCTCATATTTATACTGATTACAGCCGCTCACTTGAAACCAACCCCAATTAGATAAGGAGTTTTACTTGAAGTCGATCGCAAATGCGTTGCTTGTCCCGGGGACTAACAATATAAGGAAGTACATGTTTAGCTGCGGCGTGGTTGTAGGCAAGAATAAAACATACCTGACAGCTTACGTGCCAGTGTATCTTAGAGGGTAAAGTAGAACTTAAGACGTAAAGTCCTCAAAGTACTGCGATCCTCGGCTGCCATCATAAAAGAGAGTAAGTGGTGTCTGCTTGCATGTCTGTATAGGCTCGTGCAAGTTTTGGTGCCGCCGGAGTCGAACTACGAAGGGTTGTACACCTTCATTTTCTACGTACTTGTTTATGTGCGCAAGTTATATAAGAAATACTATATAAGAAATGTATTTGTATGATTTTAAGAGCTGTGGATTTTGTAATAATTAAATAAATAAAATAAATAAATAAAGTTTCTTTTGGGGTGTATATGTGGGAATGTAGTGGGTACGAATGTGTGAATAAACACACTACATATAAGTCCCACTATACAATCAGACGAATTCTGCATCTTTAATTTTCTTTTTCTTTTATTTATGTCACTTCAAACGCACGTACAAAGTGGCACGTATGTATTAACGCAGTGTTACAATTGTATAAAAGGTAATCGATTTTATCAGTTTTTGTCCAGTTGAGCTGCAATCCATCTGCTTTTAGTCAACTTCATAGACCGAGACATTAAATTCGAAAAGCTTTTATCTAAAATGTTATCTATAAGCTGAGACTATTATTTCAGATAACACTTAATAAAATTAATAACTATTATTATATACTACGGATATAATTGAAATAATGTTATTTAAGACCTTCCAACATGTATAATACAGGACAAATGTATTTCTGCAACTTTATAATATAACCCTTGTCGTAAAGGACAGACAGAAGGCAGTGATGGCCTCATAGTTAAGAAATTCCGCCTCTCAATCGAGGGGTCCAAGGTTCACATCCCAGGCTCGAACCTCTAATTTTTAAAAGTTATATGCGTAATAGAAATTAATTGTCACTCGCTTAAAACGGTGAAGGAAAACATCTTGAGGTAACCTGCATACCTGAGAGATTTATAAAAAAAAATCTCAAAGGTATGTGACGTCTACCAATACGCACTTGGCCAGCGCGGTGGCCTAATCCTTCTCATTATGAGAGGAGACCCGTGCCCAGCAGTGGGACTGTAATGGGTTGATGATGATGACAGACAGAATAATAATATAGTTTAGGTTTAGTTACAGGGTTCTTTTATACGGAACCCAAATAATATCCAAATCATGCATGCAAACTCTAAACAAATCCATTCAATTATTCAATTAAATCCACCGGAGTGATGTATGGACGTAAAAAACTTTTCCGACGGATAATTGAATCTGGATGCGACCCAATTAACCGGATATATTATTCACAGAACAAATGGTTGTATTGTCGAAAACGGACACGTTTTGTTTTTATTTTGTTTTATATAAATGCTAACGCTGATTGTATTGGCTATTACTGTTTTAGTGATAGTTGCTGAAGCTTATCCTGTCGCTTACGCTTCTGTACAGTTGCTTAAGCCACAGCCTTGAGCGACCGACGTGCGGTACATCTTTGATTCTATTTTGACAGTCGCATTGACCACAACTTTAACGCTTAAGCTAGCAGTTGCTTAACAATATAGCCAATGGGCAGTCAGTCTTTAGGTGGTAACATCCTTCGTGGTTCCACTTCAACACTCACCAACCTAAATGTTTCCCACTAAAGGTGATGAAATTCTTCAGCATTTTTTTACAGTGGTACCAAACTGCTTTCTTCCAGTGGTGCTTCGTTTGAAGGGTGAGTTAAAAGGGTGAGTGTACATTCATACGACGCATTGTATATTAGCCCTTTATTGAATGTTTTGAATACCAAAGGTCAAAATTTAAGAATATTTCCTAAATTGTCCAATTCCGATCTTTGGCAGGCAAATATTACATAGATTGATTTAATAACGTTTGTCCTCTGGCAACGCATCTGTTGCTGCATCACGTATCCTATCTATGGTTGATTACTGATGTCTGTTGGTAGTTATAGAACCATCGGACGAATTGTATGCTCATCTGCTACTTCTGATGTATATAAAAACCCTGCTTAAAAATGAGTGAAACGTAAGCGAAGCCGTCGGCAAAAGCTAGCGAAATATTCCAAAACTTGAAGTACAATTGATAATATTCCGGTAAGAATAAGGATTATTGCTCACGTTGTTGGCGAGGGATTACAGAAAAACGGGTAAAAGGCTGGTCGACAACGAAATTACATTTGGTTTGTCACTACATGCCTGGAGGGCGGGACTGTAGTGCTGATGCTGAAGATTGGCACGGTACATTAACAATAAAATTATATATTACTACATAAAACGTTGTGTCTGTTGGGTTCACAATTACTTTAAAATGCCTCAAAATAAATTCCTATCTTTAAACACTATTTTTTTAAACAAAGTCGCTCATTGTTTTTATGTGAAATAGGAGAAATAAATTAAATAATAATAAGATTATTGCTTGAAGGAGTAGAAAAACTATATAAAATCAGAAATACTTATACGACTAATCGTAATCTCTAATTATTTAAATATAGACTAACAAATATTTCCACCGAAATTAAAAACACACAAAATACGTTGTAAATTACGTTAAGTTTGTAGTTCGTATGCATTTAAAATACATATTACACCATCATAGGTACATGTCAGTAGCGGATTGTTGCAAAGTACTTTATTTTAACTTAATAACATAGATTTCCGCAAAGTAACGCCTGATACTTTTATCTATCAACACTTTATAAAAGATAAAAGAAAGAAACAATCAGTAACTAATTCATAATTAATACAAATTAGCTTGATCTTACCCGTGTTTATTCCCAAAGGAAGAGCTCACCGAGTTTCCGTAATGTAATCAAAAATTCTCTCATTGGCAATAATTTAGCAATAAATTATGTAAATTTGTATTTTATCGGAAATTCCCAGATGATGTTGCTTAATGTTAATTTCTTAACATCGATTTTATTAGGTCTTGACAAATAAAGCGTTCTTAAAAATGTGTTATTTAAAATCGTAAATTAAACACGAAAATGATATTGTTGTTAAATTTAAAATTAAAAAAGCAATTGGTATATTTTTGTTGATTATAAAAATAACATTACGCATTAAATGCTACTAATATGTCGATAATTATATTTAAGATAAATGTTATAAAAATGGAGATAAATTATGAAAGAAAATAGCCTGACTGTTTAAAAATATAGCCTATGTCACGCCTATAATTTTAGCGAATCCAACAACACCTCATATGTTAAAACTGATCAAGCGGTTTGAACTTCAGGTCATGCCTAAGAAGATATACCTTTTTTTACGAGGGGGAAACCTTCAAAAGGAACTCGACGACGTAAGAATGTCACCGGGTTATGTGGGATTTTTACCGCACTAAAACCCCCACGGTAACAGTCCTCAACCTTGTTGGAGAACTCCAGGATCTCTGACGGAACACAACCGGAGCCCTCCAAGTGCGATGCCCCAATCGGGCTCTACCCTGGGGGAGCAGATTTCGCTCCTCCCACACCATGTAGTGTTTACGACGGTATGCGACCACACATACCGCCGTCCTTCCCGGGGTCGCTTACTGGACGGTTCGAGCTCCCACTCTTGCCGCCCGCAATAAAGCTTGCCAATTCAACTCGCTTGCACTATAATGGTAATGTATAAAAGAATTAGGAGGGTAGGGTTTACGTGTCACCTTTATATTCGATGATAATGCCTTTGCGAGATCCTCTTCTATATTTATTTGAATGGCGACTTAATTTCCGTTGTATCTTGCGCTTAATGTACTGAGAATGGTATGGAGATGTTCATAAAATGAATAAAAATCATGATGTCCATATATATTAAAACCATTTTTTTTTATAAAATAGGAGTAACAGACGAGCATGCGGTCAGCCTGATGGTAAGTAGCTACTGCTGCCTATGGACGTCTGTAATCAACCCCAGATAAAATTAGATTCCTACTTGAGGTCGGTCACAAATGCGTCCCTACCTCCGAGGAGTAAGCTAGAACGCCTCGGAAAAGAGGAGTAAGGGAGACATCCCTTACACCCCTCAAGCCAGAACACAGCACCGCTTACCACTGCTATTACGAGTATAATGAAGAAATGCTGACAGACTGACTGATAGAGCATAAACGATTGAAACTAGGTACATGTTATATAGCCAATGGGATCTTTTTTATGATATACACACGCTAAGGAAAAGTTTTTTATATTCTGTCTGTAATTAAAATAAGGGATGAAACTTCGTTCGTAAAATCAACTGATTTCGAAAAAGGAAAATTGAAAATTACTCGTATGTAGTATTTGACAGTCTGCTTAGAAATAAAGAAACACAGTGTATATTACGGTTTTGAACTATTTGAAAAACTAATACCTAACGATCCTCAATAAGCATTGAAAACTCTTTTGCGTGTAATGGTACCACCATTATATGCGTAAAAGTAGTAAATCTTGAAATAGTATATTTCTGAGTACGAATTATGAAGTATTTCTAAAGAAATAGTTTACAATTTTCTAAAATTCGAACCGCAATGTTATCTCCCAGTTGTTGCAGCCTTAAATCTTCCTCGTCCTAATGAAGAAACCGTCTTAAACATGTGTTCAAAATATCGGGAGCTTAATTAAAATTTTGTTAAAGCTCAAATATCTCATTTTGAAACGCGGCTAGCGTTACAAAAAGAGTAATTTTGTTACATATAACGAGAAAATGTAATTATCAATATTTAGCGATATTAAAAGTAAATTATTTTTTAATTTTAATTTATTATTATTTGTTTGATGTGCTATTTGGCTTTTTAATGTTCTTTTAAGTTTTTGCCAATTATTTATTAATAAGTTTAAATAAATTAATTATTACTTCTTTTTGAAGTTATTTTATTTTTTAACTTTTTTTCTTTTATATTATATTGTTAGCTAACTTTAAAATGTATTTATTATTTTTATTTATTGAGTGTTTTTAACTAGTCTGTTATATTTTATATCTTTTGTATTTTGTGATATAAATGAATGGTATTAAACTTAATTAATATTCACTCTGTGTTATTGTACACTTAACTGAGTTTCCAGAAAAATAATAAACAGCAGTAACATTTTTTGAACAAACTTCAAATATATATTAGGATTTCATACAACTCATCCAGTTGAGTAACGAGAAAAATAGCGTTCAATCGCTCGATTACCCAAAATCCCAAGGGAATGCAAGCAAACAGGAGAAGCGGCAAGCAATCAACACAAAGCATTTAGCCGATCCGTTTTGGGATTTGCTCCGATACCACTGAGTCGCGGGCTTCATTTTTAGGGTTCTGCAGTTATTGACTAAAACGGATTCCTTTATCTGTCCAGTCGATCTATCCTTTCGTATATTATAGTTATACAAGGGCTATTTTTCTCCTTACACGGGTTCAGATCTGATAGGGTACCCGTTTAGCAAAGGGAGATCTCCCTTTGCTAAACGGGTACTAAGGCATACCCAGGAAGCGGCCATGCTTGGATAGTCTCAGTTCGAATATAATAATATATGCAAGATATTGAAAAAAAAAATCAGTGTGATTAAGAAGCCTTTGCCCTCGTCCTAGTTTATGGGAGCAATTAAAAGACTCCCAGCAACCCATAATAACACGCTATACTTATCAGTTAAAAGTATCATTTCATACCTTAATTTTAAAACATCTTTCTTTGCTTCTCAATATCAATTCGCTCAATCTTTTCCTCCACACCCCTTCAATATGACACGGATACATATGTGTATCAATGCGAACAGTATGGGAACGGAACTCTGTCAAGCTTGCAAGCGTGACTTGAGTACGAATGAGATATGAAGTTGGGGAAATTGGTTTTTATGCTTAGATGTTTATTATGATATCAAAATATATATTTTTATGAAATTAAAATTGTAAACGAGCATAATCCATTTGGGGTCGCTGTCGGTCATTGATTTTTTTTTATAATATGGAAGGAGCAAGCAATCATGATGCCCACCAACGTTAGACCGCCGCCATATATGTGATCTGTGACCAACCTGAGATAAGATTAGAGTCCTATCTGAGGCCGGCCATAAATACTCTGCCTCTCCCAAGGATTATGTCGAAATGCCTCAGGTAAGTATTATCCAAACCGATACACAGCAGCGCTTAACAATGCTATTAGGCAGAAATAGGTATGGCGGTGGTGCTTCCGGAGTCGAACAGAGTTACGAAAAAATGCAATTGATAAGTATAAATAACTATTTTCAGTAAAAAATGTTATTCCAAATAGCTGTTTGTTTGAGTGACCGGCTATTTTCCCTTACAATAATTATTAAAACGAGATATAATTTATTATATAAAGCTCAATTTTACGAACGTTTCCTAGAATTCGTCCAGTGAGAAGTCTCATAATAATTGCTACCGATACAAATAATTCCCTTGACATTTTCCTTATTAACCGTTTCGTAATTATAGCTCAGGGACCTCAGACTCAACTAAATTAAAGACAACGCTACTCGGAACATCAAAGTCGCATGACTGAGTACTGAGATCTTGTATGATTTCGTGAATGAACTCAGACATTACATGTGATGCCGAAGTATATTTGTTCATTTAAAAATATATTCATCATTTCTCTCCATGCATTTGAAACAAAGAAATAACTTTTTTTAAAATACTGAAGCAGCAAACGAGCATGCAGTCCACATGATGGTAAGTGGCAACTGCTATTAACGAAAATCTGCAATCAACCCCCCCATATCATTATATTCCTACCTGAGGTTGGCAACAAATATATTGCTACTTCTGAAAACAAAGGAGGAAAGTCTCGGCACGGAACGCACGGCAACGCTTAACATTGCTGTTAGATTTATTAGACAGAAATAGGTATGGCGTCGATATCTCTGTAGTAAAAGAGAGAGTTCTACTACCTTCAAAGTGTTTAACATCGTACAAAAACACAACAAATCACGGGAAATATGCTTTATACTGATTGCAATCGGGATGATACGAAATCCTTCATAAATAAATTGGCAGAATATTATTAGCTAATATTTGGAATATTTGGAAGGTGGTAGAACCCTTTGTGGTTCGGCTCCGGCGGCACCACCGCCACACCTATTTCTACCTAATAACAGCAGTGTTAGGCGCTGCTGTGTTCCGGTTTGAAGGGTGTGGTAAGGGAGACAGACTTTTCCGAGGCGTTCCAGCTTAGTCCTCAGGAGTAGCGGCGCATCTGTGGCCGACCTCAGGTAGGAATATCTAATCCTATCTGGGGTTGATTACAGATGTCCATGGGCGGCAGTAGCCACTTACCGTCAGGTGGACTGCATGCTCGTCTGCTACCCTTATATTATAAAAAAAAGAAGCTATTTTCTTGTTAACAAAGTTAAGTCTGTGTTTTTTGGTCTCAGTTTCGTACCAAATTTCAATATACAACTTAATTGACTACAAAATTAACGCTACATTGATTTATTTACATTAACAGTTGATTTTACGTTACTTTGATATTCTTAAGAGATTTAACACAGAAAATAACATATATTTTATTGAAATAGCATTTATATTTTATTTATCTATCTATTTATGAGCTTGCCAAAGAATGACACTTATATACGTTAAAACATGTACATATACATACAAATGCATGAATAATTGGCCAAGTGCGACCCAAACCCGCACCTGGAGGGTTCCGTAATTTCTAGTATTTACTATTATAGCAGCCATTAAAGCACACACATTTAGAAAACTTGAACTGTCTGCCTATAACGGGTCAAAAGTTACTTGAAAAATATCGAATAGCAGTTTGTTGTATGGAAACCCTTTTTTGTATTCAACTTTTTTTAATTTTTAGTATATGTTGTTATAGCGGCCACTGTTAGACATCATCTGTAAAAAAATCATGTGTCTATCTATTACGGTTCCAGAGATAGAGTCCTGTGACAGACGGACAGACGAACAGACAGCAAAGTCTTAGTAATAGGGTTCTGTTTTTACCCTTTGGGTACGGAACCCTAAAAACGTAACCCCCGCAGACCAATAAAATTAGTGTGGAAAGATTCTACCTACCTCCTTTAGTCCTAAAAGTTAGCAATATCTACCCCAGTGAGAATTTCTTTCCTATTTAGAGGTTACAAATTTCCAAGGGCGGCTACGACCTATTAACGTTTATCGTCATCGTCAACTCATTACTGTGTCACTGCTGGGCACGGGTCTCCTCTCGAAGTGAGGCTAAGGCCATAGTCGACCGCGCTGGCCAAGTGCGAATTGGTTGACTTCACACACTCTTGGGCGGTGGTAGAACCCTTTGTGGTTGGACTCCGGTGGCACCACCGCCACACCTATTTCTGCCTAATAACAGCAATGTTAGGCGCTGCTGTGTTCCGTTTTGAAGGGTGTGGTAAGGGAGATATACTTTGAAATCAATTCAGTTTATTTGCAAGAACATAGTGGCATACATGGGCCTTAAAATTAACATTTTTTTTATGTCCTACCCCTATGGGTGTGCAAAATTAGCTATTTATAAGGAATTAAAATATTTATAATTAGCATTTATTTCCGCTTATTAGCTTTTCCGAGGCGTTCCAGCTTAGTCCTCAGGGGTAACGGCGCATCTGTAGCCGACCTCAGGTAGGTATATCTAATCCTATCTGATGTTGATTACAGATGTCCATGGGCGGCAGTAGCCACTTACCATCAGGTGGACTGCATGCTCGTCTGCTACTGATATATTATTAAAAAAAAAATCTTAAGATTTTTTTTAAACTCACAGGAGTGCAGGTTTTCTCACGATTTGTTAATTAATTTTTAACCTTTTATGAACTGTATACTATTTCTATTTCATACTAAAAATGAAGCACCATTTTATGTTGCCTATCGTAGAATAACAGACTTTCCAGGTTGCGTAATTCTTGGAAAATAAATATTTATTAAATACAGTTAATTATTTTAAGTTACAAGGTCTAAACTCGCTCCATAACTTAAAGTTAGCGATTACAATGAACTACTCTTAGATGAGTAAAATACATAGATCACTCCTAACAAGAAAGTGTAACCAGTTTTGAGAATTGACATTGTTGCGTAAATAAAGTTTTGCCGTCTCCGTGCTAAAATGTCCATAAAATGTTTGAAATACTTATTTAAATATTACGTAAATTACGGAGTATTAGTTATTTGTACGTACATTTTCTCTTTAATCTTAAAAAAATTGAAAGGTACGTGAAGTCAGCTTGGCACTTGGCCAGCGCGGTGGACTATGGCCTAATCCATCTCATTCTAAGAGGAGACCCGTGCCCAGGAGTGGGACAGTAATGGATTGATGATGATAATGATATTTTCTCTAAAAATGTTTTTATTTGTCAAGAATTTAAAATATAAGTGACAAATCAGCGTTTTGTGGCTACATCCGATTTCAGAGCGTTGAAGTATCTTTATTTTATGTGTCAAAGGAACTACTGAAGGAAGCTATGAACTAGTATAATACCGGGACGAGCGTTAACATTTATCACTTTAATATTGTCTATATTTATCACGCTTTTATTAGCTTGGGTTGTATGTATGTGTGTATGTAGGTATGTATGTTAGTAACAAGTAACGTTCAGTTTAATTCAAAATTTTAAAGAATTATCAAAAGCCAAGACAATACACGATTTTAATGATTTTGTACCATTGTCCTTATCAACATCCTCAGGATTAACGATTTTCGAGGCGCCTTATCAGTTTCCGAAAAGCACCCCACACTTTTTCCACAATTATACTATTTACTGTTCCTTAATTGATTCCTAGATTGAAAATTATTTTCTACTTTAGTTGAGTTTATCATAAAAGCGTGTCTTTTAGTTTTTTGAACTATATTTTTATATATAAAATTCTCGTGTCACAATGTTAGTTACCTTACTCCTCCGAAACAGCTTTACCAATTTTCACCGAATTTTATATGCATATTCAGTAAGTCTGAGAATCAGCTACTATCTTTTTAATACCCCTAAGTGATAAGGGTTATTCACACTTAACATTTTTTTTATTTATATGGCAACACAACGTTTACCGGGTCACCTACATTTTATATAAAAGTATTTTTTAACCGCCGCGGAAGGTAATGTTTTTGAGCGTGTAATATGTATATCCATTGTTATTCCCTGCGGCCCAAAAGGCTTAACGGACTTTATTTGAAGAGTCATCGGATTCAGCTAAATTGTTAGAGTGAAATAAGTAATATTTTTAATCAGTCGTTTTTTTATAATAATTATCTTTAAAACACACTTCCTACACTCACACTAGTAACATGTGACGTGCTATGAACACACACAAAGACGAATACATAACCTCCCAGACTCAGAACTGATATCTAAATTCATCATTCAGATATGTCTGCTCGGGAATCGAACCGAAACCCCTTACGCATCAGACCGCTATGTTGAGAGCTTTACCGCGGGGATTAATCTCTTTATTTATGTCCTAAAAGCATGTTCAATGGACAGACAGCGCTCTGGGAGTATTATACATTAGTGCCAGATAGGTACACATTACTCTTCATTTAGTTTTAACGTAATAAAGCAAAAAGCTGAGCGGCTTAGATAAGAGCTTTGAGTTAGAAATTGGAGCTTAATTTCTTTATCTGGTACCAACGCCATTCTTGGTACACCCGCGCCGCTGGAAGATGAACTTGAAAACCACACGGTTATGACATGTCAAGTTAAAAAGTAAATTACTTATTTTATATATTTTAATAAGTTATTTACGTTACCCAAGACTAAAGAAACGTGGAAAATAAAATTTTATCCTGACACATTTTTTTATCGTCAGATTCCTAAAAAATACCAGTTACCTAATGGTCACTATTTTCTGAGACTAAAAAGGGCTTAGGCTATAGTCAAATACGATACTCAAACAAGGATAAACTTCATATGGCACGCCCTGCAGCCCAAATGACTTGACGTCATTTAAAATTTATTTAGGTGGCGTACATAGATTAATACAGATTACTCGCTCCTAATAAGAAAATGTAACCTTTTCACAATTGTCACTGTCAAAAATTTTCGCGTTTGAAAAATATTTTAAAATTGTAGTTTTAAAATCATTTACGAATTCAACGATATTTCATCGCACTTTTTTTCGATTTCGTGTCTTAACTGCGCATGTCGGCATTGTTTCGCGTAAATTACACCATGACAATTATGTAAGCCGTTTAAGTCATTTAATGGCTTCCTTCAATTACAAGGCGGTGAAATATCTATATTTATATATGGTGGCGTAAGAGTTGTTTAAATTACGGTAGAGACGTAGGCTGCGTTTAAAAGCAATCGAGTTTTTGTTTTTATAATTATTATCTAGTCTAATTTTATGTAGCACTCGCAGACATGTACTTGCAGGCTTGCTACTAAATATGTTTGGACACTTAATTAAGACACACATAAATTGTAAAACTCTGAGGCGTGTCTGGGATTCAAACTCCAAACGTACAGCCAAATAAAACTACTTATAAAGTTAGGTTAGGTTAGGTTAGGGTTAAAACTACATTGCAATAATCCGCTACTAATATATAAGATGGTATATATTTTAAACCATGTAGTATGTACCACGCTCCCTCCCACAACGGATGCGTGCAGATGCAAAAAATAAAAAATATACCCCACCCAGCATACATACCACCACCAACACGTGTTCCGCTCCAAAACGGAGCATCATCAGTACCCTTACCATGAGTTTTTACGTTTCGACAAATATGACTGTTTTGGTATTTGTTGACGTATTTGCCCACACAATTTCCAATCAGCGCCCCTAGCGGATTGTATCAGAACTATAGTGTCGGTAACGTAACATTAAATGTCTAAATTAACAAAATGGCGCTTTATATTTTGTCTCTCTCTCTGCGTACTTATGGTAAGTACATACATACATTATACAGTCTTTGACGATTTTCCGAATAATGAGACCCAAATCTGGTTTCGTTTGTGAAAGCACTCGCGTCTACTAATTGGCTGAATGCAATCTAGTTTCAGCTAGATTACGGGCTAATTAAAAGTTTTCGACTGCAAGTTATTGTTTGTCATATCTTGAATTCTAGACCCAATTTTTGGTCTATTCCAGTTCTGTCGTGTTCCAATTTTTTGTGATCGCATATTGTTTTGGCTTAATTTAAATCATAAAACAGAATGAAATATACGAATTATAAAGTTAGTCCAATCATTCGTGAGTCAACTCTACCATGTATATTTGCTATAATTATGAATTATTAGGCTAAAATACGTAGGTATATTACCGTAACCCAAAAAATATATATTTACTAGCTGACCCAGCAAACGTTGTGATCCCATATACATAATAAAATGTTAAGGATGAACAACCCTTATCACTTATGGGTATGAAAAATAGATAGTAGCCGATTCTCAGACCTACTGAATATGCATATAAAATTTGGTGAAAATCGGTAAAGCCGTTTCGGAGGATTACGGTAACTAACATTGTGACACGAGAATTTTATATATAAGATTACTGTTTTATATCAAATATTACTAAGTTTTTATATTAAACCAGATACCATATTCTATTAATATGAAATTTAGGCCTCACAGAGCCCAAAATAAGAAGTGTTGTGCCTATAAATGGCCCAAATTTATCAAAAACACAACTCATGTCCAGCAATGCGACAATAACGTTTACAAGATTACAACACCGCTAACGTATAAAATTACGCTAACATATTTGTTTTCCAACGTTAGAACTAAACAATAATTCTTTTCAACTGCTCCCGGAGCATTTGCTCCAGGACCTACGAGTTACGTAGCACAATAAACATTCGTAGCGCGTAGCACCCTCCGACTACGAAATGTACTTCTACGACAAGTGCTACGTTCTAAGAGGCTCTTGCAGGAATAGTCACACATTAGTATACAGAATTTAAAACGTGAGTTAATGTACTTTTTAACACGCTTTTATTAGCTTGGGTTGTATGTTTGTATGTATGTATGTACGTAACAGTAACGGAATCTTTGAACCCGATTTCTATCCACTTTGAACGTTCAGTTTAATTCAAAAATTTGAAAAATTATCAAAAACCGATGACAATACACGATTTTAATAATTTTGTACCGTTGTCCTAATCAACATCCTCAGGATTAACGATTTTCGAGGCGAGGGAAAGCGCCTTATGGAGCGTACAGGCAAAGTTACTAGATTGATTTTTAGCTATGAAAAATAATAATGTTATTTCCCTATAACTCAAATGTACTGAATCATATCTATAATGCCATCTTTTAGAATGATTTTTAGGATTCCGTACTCAAAGGATAAAAGGAAACCCTCCGCTGTCTGTTCGTGAGTCACAGGGCTTTATCTCTTAAACCGTAATAGATAGACACTTGTTTTTTTTACAGACGATGCATAATGATGGTTGCTATAACAACAAATACTAAAAAATAATAAAATAAATATAGTTCAAAAAACTAAAAAACACGCTTTTATGATAAAATCAACTAAAAAGTAGAAAATAATTTTCAATCTAGGAATCAATTAAGGAACAGTAAATTGTATAATTGTGGAAAAAGTGTGGGGTGCTTTTCGAAAATTGATAAGTGGAGCACTCCACGCTTTTTTCACAATTGTATTTCCTTAATTGATTCCTAGATTGAAAATTATTTTCTACTTTTTAGTTGATTTTATCATAAAAGCGTGTTTTTTAGTTTTTTGAACTATATATTTATTGTAGACTAAAATAATATTTACTTCATTTTTCTATATCCTGGTCGTATTTGGTGGCCAAAACATTGCTATGTATTTTACTTAAGGAATTAAAGAGTAAATGCCCAAGGTCAGCAATAGCTATCAAACAATATTTATCGACGAGTGGAATATAATGGTTTGTATATATCAATAAATTTTGATAATCTTATATATAGAATAAGAATAGAATAGAATATCTGAAGGTGGTAGAACCCTTTGTGGTTCGACTCCGGCGGCACCACCGCCAAACCTATCTCTACCTAATAACAGCAGTGTAAGGCGCTGCTGCGTTCCGTTTTGAAGGGTGTGGTAAGGAAGACAGACTTTTCCGAGGCGTTCCGTCTTAGTCGTCAAGGGTAGCGGCGCATCTGTGGCCAACCTCAGGTAGGTATCTAATCCTATCTGGGGTTTATTACAGATATCCATGGGCGGCAGTAGCCACTTACCATCAGGTGGACTGCATGCTCGTCTGCTACTCCTATATTATATAAAAAAAAAAAACTCGTGTCACAATGTTAGTTACCGTACTCCTCCGAAACGGCTTTACCGATTTTCACGAAATTTTGTATGCATATTCAGTGGGTCTGAGAATCGGCTACTATCTATTTTTCAGACCCCTTAGTGATAACAATATTATTAACCTTAACATTTTTTTTATTTATATGGCAACACAACGTTTGCCGGGGCAACTAGTATTATATAAATTATGAATTTAAATATTTTTCTGGGTACGGGTGTTTAACGTTTATCTATTCGTCTTTGTATGTGTTATGCCCACGAAACAAAAACATCTTAATATGAGGCAGTGAGTGTAGAAATTGTAGATATTGCACGAAATATTTAAGTATATTCATGTTTTCCCCGTATACACAATGTATATTTACACAGAATTATAAATCGAGCTATAAATTTCACGCTATGTATTTACGTCATTACATCAAACGATAAATCGCTCAACATAAGTTTAAGCTAGAAGCCTTCCGCAAGATACGTTCGACACAAACTTGCGCGGCTCCACTCTCGTATACCGACTTTGCAATTTTACTGAGAAACTGAAGATTTTTAGGGTTCCGTATCCAAAAGGTAAAACGGAACCCTATTACTAAGCCTCCCTGTCGGTCCGTGTGTCATAGGGTTCTATTTCTAGAACCGTCTTAAATAGGCACTTGAAATTTTCACAGAATATGGCTAATTCACCTAATGGTGGCCGCTATACTTATTATAACTTCGACAAATACCTAAATATAATCATTACCGTGCCAGATATGTAAGTCAATGATTGGAGTACTGGTAAGAGGTACGAACACAACTATATTGATACGAACAGCCTATATTTTGAATCGATATGACTTGTATGAAAATCAGTCTCACTAAAATGGAAGAATGAAAACCAACTAACTATTGAAATGATTGCTGCTTAAAAAAAACCCTTCTACGATATTATATCTGGGCAATTCAAGTAGGTGTTGACTCGACAATCTGTAGTCAAAATATTTTCTAATTTTTAACTAGTAGATGTGTTATTACAAGTTTATAAGTGTTTATCGATGTATTTAAAATAAATATTCTATGTGTAAATGTTCAGTGTCTATCGAGCTTTGTAGTCTTTCAGATAGCAAGTTAATACTTAAAATAAAAATAAAACAATGCATTTATTTCTATGACTGCTATGATAACAAAAACGGAACTCTATGTGTGTGAGTTCGAACTCGCTGTTGTCAGATTATAAAGTTATCCATGAGTAAGGAAAGCCAGCCCAATGGCATCGGCGTTTTTACATAGTGCATGTAAGCAATCGGCAGTTACAAAATAGCTATTACGTTAAAAAATAGACACTCAATTTTGCGTCTATAAATAAATTCTGTTTATAAAACGTTTAAACGTGAAAAAATAATAAAAACGTACGATCTTAAAAAGTTGCTTTGAAAAGACAGACACTAACTTCGTATATACGAGTAGAGACCAAAAAGCGTTAGAACATGCATTACCTGCTTGCAAACAATCGACAGCGTGAACTAAAAAGAATAGCAAAACAGCGCGGTACCCAATTTTTCGCACAAAACTCGGAGCCTGCGAAGGCGAAATCAACAGTTTTGCGCGCGCCTCAACCCACCCCTCAGTCTGAGCTCGCTCGCCGTCCCGAGCGCACGTCCCCGCCCGACTCAAACGCAAATTAACGACGAACTCAATTTAAATATAAAAAGAATCTAAGAAATTCAATTAACTAGATCACCAAAAAAAAATAATTCAAATAATTGAATTTTTCGCGATCACAAACTTTTGAAGTGACAAGTGCTGTGTTACGATGTACATCGCAGAAGTGGGGTAGTATCGAAAATGACATGACATTGTGATAAGAAAATGACGAGACACCCACAACGGCACTGAACGTGTAGCAGCCAGGTAATTATTATTTACTTAACTTTTCTTAACTTTCCTTTTAGCAGTTGTAAGATTTTCTTCTTTTATCCGTAAAACATATTTATTTTAAATGAATTATTTAAATTATTAACTTAATAAATATTTTTTTGGAATATACTATGGTCTCTACATCTAAAGTAATTACTTATTTGACACATATGAACAATGTGTTAACATTTTTTCCCAAGCAAAAAAATTAAGAAATAATTATAACTAGATTAACCTGAATATTTATTTTTAAATTATTTGTAATTAATAGTTATTTTTTGTCGACTCTAAATTACTGCCCTACCCACTGCCGAACAGAAGAAAAAAAACAAAAGAAGACCCTAGTTCATCACGTCGACCAAGTGTAGTGGTAAACTTTATAAATCTTCGAAATACTTCAAATAATGGATGATTTCGTTAGCTGAAGAGTAATTAATTTATAACGATCTGATGATTGGAAAATTAGGGATGCCCTTGACCTCACGAAGGAAGGACTACACTATTAACTAATTTTAATTTAAACGTGATATACCTACAACAGACAAACCACGTGGTACTTTGATTCTTATTTTTTCTTTCTATGAGATTAAATTACCAAACGAGCATGTTGTTCGTCTGACCGCACTATAAGTGATTACTGCCGCACGTACACATCTGTAACAACTCCGTATACAATATAGGTTCTAGCTTAAACCAATTACAGATGCGTTGCCACTGATAACGAAGATCCCTTCGTGGTCAACCTATTACTATCCCGCTGCTGGGTATGGGTCAGGGGTCTCCTCTAGAATGAGTAGGATTACGTCAGGTCCACAATTCGTATTCACATATTGTAATACCTTTGATTTTTTTAAAAGACCTTTTAGGTATACACTATACAGATTTTGTCACGACGTTTTCCATCATAAAAGCAAGTGATCATTAATTCCTGAAATGGTCCCCTGATCACGTCATGTACGTCAGTCAAACGGCATAAATACCTTCCATCGTAACGCAAGAACTACCTCAAGCTAAAAATAGGCGTGTCAGTGGTACCTCCTCGGTTGAACCACATTACTTCTACCACCTATCATTCTAGACACGTGGATTTTTAGATTTGATCCAAAGCCAGGCGTAACTATCATAATTTTATTTCAGTGAAATTTAAAAATATACTTAAAAATAAAAAAAATCTTATACATTATGACATTTTCAAATAATGATAATATAGGTAATATTTTAACTAGAGAGATATATTATACAGAATAATTAAAGATAAGTTTTCTGATAAAATAATATAAGCATTAGCGTTATGTAAAAAAAAAGTCATTCGATAAAACAATTACATATATTTTTGTTCCGTAAGCAAAAACAGGAGCAAATTAATCAAAAGCACTTGTAATTACACTTTGTAAAAGTCCTAACTCGTAAACAAAAACATAAGTGTTAAGTTTGTTTCTTGTTTACGAAGAACAATTTATATAATTGCATTAAATTAATTAAGCTGAGAGCAAAACAACATCCGCGTTAATATTATACGATGTTTGTTGCATAAAGGACTAAATGGAATATAAAATAACTTTTTAATAATATTTAATAATTATATTTCTATCTTTATACGAGTATACATAAAAATATAGTATCCAACAAATAGTGGAATCATTAAAATTAAATGAACACAGTTTTATTAAACTAAATCGGAAATAAATCAATTTTATTTGTTTTTTAACTATTTCAAATTAACGCTAATCCAGTGCCTCCCAACTTATTGCGCACTTTACAAAAACGTATTTACAAATTACTAACATATTACGTTTTATTGACTGGTTATTGCCAGCAAAATTGCAAAAACAGTAACCGACAACGGACGCGTAAAAGAAATCTTAGAAAAACGATGTTCTATTCCATGAAGCTACAAGGCCATAATTAATTACCAAGCTACGTACAAAATTAAAATATCTTTAACCCTTACAAATAACTTTGTTAGAAAAATTAACCTACGATGAGTTGAAATTTTGTTATCGAATAAAAATGATCAAGCATTTTTACTACGTAAACAAAAAACAAAAACAAATTAACCAACAACACTTCTAATTACATTTTAATTGTAAAACTATAACGCTCACGCAATTTCAATATCATCGCCTCGTTTGTTTCTTGTTAATTAATTTGTTACGATGCGATGAATTGATCCAATTAAACTGAATTCATACAAATTAAATTGAATGTATACAATTAATTCAATTAATCCACTTATTGTTGAGTTAACGCTACGAAATATTTATGCAAATCAAATTACTTTAAGGCGCTTATTGCAGTATCTTAAATTTGTAAATTGCCAATTTGTAAATGAATATTTTTAAAATTGTATTTTTTAATAAAATGTACTTATAATGTTAAATTAAATAAGACATTTGGATTTAATTTATATAGAGTTTTACATTTAATTAAGCATTATCATCATAATTTTCATTTTGAGATTTTTACAATTTCACTCTTATCTCCTTAATTTAATTTAATTTATCTTATAAAAATATATAAATATATTATTTTTCATTTCTTAATTGAAATAAGACTGATATAAAAAATATTTATTTATTTCTGTAAAAAGGTAAATCTGGTGATAATGATAAAATAAAATAAAGCAATACATATAATAAAATAATAATTAATTTACGACTTAAAATGCATACTAAAATAAAATTTAATTTCTTTAACGAGACATTAACATTTTAATGATTTTTACACAACTTTTATTTATAAATTAATTTTATTTAGTTTAGTTTTATTAAAAAATCTTATACTTCTTTTTTTAACGGAGAAAAAGGTGTGTGTAGGAATAATGTTTCGCTCCGAAAAACGCTGGGGCATACCAGCCGATCATATAGAAGAATGTCTATTGGCAATGAAAATACTTTGAAATTGGAATTCCTGGCAAAGAACCGACCGATGATTTATCGGCACATGTAAAATTATTACCGGCTGTTATTTTATTAATTTAAGAATAAACTTTTTGATACTTTAATTGATTTTAGAGGAGTAGTTCCATATTCGTAACTATCTATTTGAATATTCATTATGATAATTATCTGTAAAAGTAAGTGACTATTTCAGTTGCGAAATAGATTAATTATGGTTGAGTATATAATACATAAAAAATATTTATTTTTCCATTCAAAATTTTGACCTAAGCCGTAGGACGGCTAAACCATCCAAGGCAGGTTGGCCAGTAACCCATATCTAATTCACTTATCTAGTATTCTATCAAAAGCAGTTAGTATTGCTCACATTCAAAACATTCAAAGAATATGTCTATTACATATTCTATAAGAAAATTCAATCAGTTGCCTATTAAAGTTCAAAAGAAACTGCCCTTTATAGTCTACTACAGTGAAACAAACGACGGTAACTAGCAATTTAGTGCGGAACCCTAAAAATGAAATTGAATAAAAATTGAATTTACCATACAAAAGACAAAAGCGCGATTGGTCTTTTCAGGAGTAAAGTCAAATGTTTCATATCAAGCCTTTCAGTAAAAACTTTCAATTATTCAATTCATTCAAAAAGTTTAACAATGAATATAATAAATTGTTAACTTCCAATCCGCGATTTAAGAACAAAGGCAAGGCATTTTTAACATTAAACTTTTCGCGTTACCCTCCAAAGGTTTTGATTACAGCAAAGGGAAATAAATTAAACATGCTTGTTTTAAATGTTGTTCTTTTTTGTAGAATTATGGCTGTGTGCGTTTTGAAGCGGGTACTGTATTTTTCCGACAAAGGGTTCTGCGTTCAATCCCCGGTCAAGTAGACTGTATGATGAATTTAGATCTCTGTTTGGGTCCGTTTGTATTCGCCTTTGTATGTGTGTGTGTGTTTGTGTGTATGCGTGTAAATAGCACACATGATAGGGAAAATCCTAGTGGGAGTATAGCATAAAATGTGTTAATTCTGAAATAGCCACGACTCTCTAGGGAATCGAACCCACAATCAAGTAACAGCACTGTCGGTGGTCATATTTAAAAGTTATTTTGTCAATAACTTCATTATGACAATTTGTATATTTCACAAATATGAGTTCGTTTTATATTAATTTAAATGTACACAATGAAATAAAGCTGAAACACTTGTTTGCAAATTAAAAATATCTGCAGTGTGAAAATCCTATTTTTATCATTTTGAAATGTACAATTTAAATTTCGGTGTATTTCATGTGAAACAAAATAGTTAAACGACTTAAAACTTACATTATTTTAAAGTTGAAATTGAAATAATACATGATAAAAGAACAAAAATAATAATTAAAAATAGTACAAAAAAATTTAAACTTTAGTTTTTATTAGAATATTTATTTTTGTTTCTCAAAATGAAAAAAAAATATTAAAATTGTATTTTTATTAAGAATAATAACTGCCTTTTTGTTTTTAAATGGCTCAAATGTGCATTTTATAAGTTTTCCCATCATATTTAATACTCCAACCAAAAAAAAAGAAGCAAGCACAAGAAACATAAATAAAATTTAAGAAGCTCGGTCGGTATTTTACTGTCATCTTTACGTCGTAAAATACTTTTACGCAAATGGCCTTAAATCGTAAATGTGCAGACTTCCTTATTCATAAATAGGTTCCCGTTTAAGGTGGTACGCACACAATAAAATTGTATTACACTGTTTTAATATTAATTTGTATGTAAAAATTGAGGAATTAGTGTGAAGTAGAAGCTGGTTTTGCTGCTGGTGTAGATATCAACTGATCTACAATAGTAAGTAATATGAAGGTGGTAGAACCCTTTGTGGTTCGACTCCGGCGGCACCACCGCCACAACTATTTCTGCTTAATAACAGCAGTGTTAGGCGTTGCTGTGTTCCGTTTTGAAGGGTGTGGTAAGGGAGACATCCTTTTCCGAGACGTTCCAGGTTAGCTCTTTTACACCTACATGCATAGGGCGTATCAGACGCATACTGCAGCAGAAAAAGTAGTAATTTCCTACCGAACGAGTAGTCACCTATTTATACGACCGGGCACATATGGGTCTTGTCGGTCAAAGTATTGTATAAAGAAATGTTAATTTTTCTGACACGAGCTGTGTCTGGCACGTTCAATGTTTGAAGTAAACGAGACGTACCCCCTCGTAGGTCCCTCTACCGATCTGGAGTTCTGGTACTCCAATCCTATTCCCAGCAGGCCCTTTGCCCAGTAGTGGGGTATAATAAACATAGCTGTTCAATATAGGTTAAGCTAATAAAACCAAATTAAAAAGAAAACCTTAAATTGTCCGCAATAATTAAAATAAGGATATTCAAGTATAATGAAAATGATAGAAATGATCTCCGTATAATAATTGGGGGCGGATTATCCCGCATTAATGGATTAAAATGGATTCAGTGATTGTAATTTTAAGGAAAATTGTTAACCAGATCAGTTATTCGTAGCTTCAATTTGCGAAATTGTATATGTGATATTTGGTTACATAGAGAATGGAAACTAAAATGAAAGTATTTTTTCTCATTGTAGAGAATAATGAGCCGGAAGAAAATAAAAAATATGCTATTTTCATTACAATTTTTATCTAAAGATATTATAGCGGTAGATTCTAAGGAATTGGCACAAAATTGTAAGATAGTAGTGCCGTTTGTGTTTCGACTCCGGAGGCTCTATCGTTACTCTTATTTCTGCCCAATAAATTCTGTTTAGCGCTGTGTTCCAGTTTGAAGGGAAGCATTTAACAGTATGCGGTCACTAAACTTGGATATCTGTAATCCAAAAAATATCCAAAATTTGTGACGAAGTGCTAGTAGAATGATTGCAGATAGGATCGAAGTCCTAAGTTTCCCACAGACGCTTCTCTACCCTTAAACAAAGTTACTATGCCTCGTACAAATCTGCCTCATGCTCTTAAAACCAGAACACACTATCTTCAATCAACCCCAAATAGGATTACAGTTATCTTAGAACACCCAAACACGTATTGGAACCATCAGAGACTAAATTGTAACGCCGTGTAAGTCTGTACCACAACGGTCGCAGAATCAAGTGTAGGCATGTGAACACAATATTAGATGAATCCACTGTACACTCGAATTCACTCAGCTTTATTCCCCACGAGACGTCAAATACTTCGTGACTTGCTGACTGTCGATTCTATTCGAGTGTACTTGAGCATTACCTGACTTCGGAATACGATATGTCGACTGAATATTGATATTCGTACGTTGCAGGCATATGACAAAGTCCAAAGTAAATCGTAACACTCTGTATAAGTCTACGTTACAACTATCAAACCAGAATCAAATGTAGGCTTGTGAACACAATATTAGATGAATCCACTGTACACTCGAACACACTCAGCTTTATTCCCCACGAGACGTCAAATAGTTCCAGACTTGCTGACCGTCGATTCTACTCGAGCGTACTTGAGCATTACCTGACTTCGGAATGCGATATGCCGACTGAATAAATTCTTATGTTGCAAGCATATGGCGAAAATCCGGCATTTTATCAAAGACTAGGCTTTTTCATTTGCGTGGAATACGTTTTAGGTTTTAAGTTGAATAGAAAGTATTGCATTGAACTGACACGTCCAGCATACAAGTAATTATACCAAATTATTACAATTATTACTGCAGTCCTTTTTATATACGCCTCACTTACTTTACCAATTCTTAAAACATCAATATGGCAAATGCCAAAATTGTAGACAGATATCTGTGCCCAGCATTGGAACATAAACAGATTTACATTTCATGTGACAGCCTTGACCATTCAACAAAAGATAAATCAACCATTTCCATCGATTCTTCGTTATTAAGCTTTACTTTAAGCTTTGTTGCTTAACGGATTAAGCCTGCGTATCTGTCCGTAGATTAAACCGTCGGAGCCTTCAGAGTCACCGGAGACATTGGCCGTTGCTAATAAGATTATATTTACTAGCGACCCCCTCGGCCCGCATTTATTTCTAATAAAGGGATTTGTGATTTTATGGACTACAATCTCGTTGTATATACTTTTACGTGTGTTTAAAGACTTAATAAAGTTACTGAGAGCAGCTCAGTAACATTGCGACTTTTCTTTTAAAAGTTTAGTTTTTTAATTTACTTTTATTTATTAGTCCTTGTTACTTTCCAGTTTATAAACTTCCCTTGCAAATAATTACAACGATCCATTACTCTGTTTTTCCGTGACTCTAAGACACTTTTCCTGTCACGAGTGTTGACGACCGCATGCGTGTCCTCCTCGCATACACATGAATTAACTCGTTGCGGTCTCTTAGCGACATTTATGTGTATGCGTTAAACGATAGCATGCAAGCGGCACGCGTCCGAGCGTAAACATGCGTGACATGAAAAGTTAAAACGTGACATGAAAAAAAAATACGGTGATCCTTTTTGTATTGTGCGTAGTACTGCATAATTTATATTGCATCATGTTGAACAAAAAGTATTGTTCTAATTACACTTCTAAATGTCAACACAAGTCTCTACGAGACGAAATAAATGATTCCTTCTTTCCTTCATTAATTTATTATAATACAGGATGAAACCGGTAACGCCTCGCTGTGGTTGTCTGATTTTCTTTTGAAAATTTTCTTGGTATTTTCAGAATTAAAATATACTCTTATTTTATTATATAAATGCCTTGTGTACAACTTAAGTACAATCTTTCCACTACTGTCAAGTTTCACATACACAATAAACCAAAGCAGACTTTTTGCAAGTCATTATGGATTATTTTTTTGCACGACCTCATATTCCTATGAAATCGGTCACCGATTACGTATATAGGTACTGAGGTCGCTGGAGCCAGTCAACTGGACACAACCTTTCCAGGCGCAGGTGTTCGATTGGGTGTGAATGTCAGCGGGCCAGTTGCAAGTCAGACCCTTCTAGGCTTAGATCCGATGATTTCATACCCTTTTCTACGGATACTTATAACTCATGACACAATAGCTTCTACGAAACTTAAACTTAATGAAAATACGTTTAATATTTATCAATTTTTTTAAAAGATTAATCAGTGATGGAAAAATGGTTTGCAAATTAAGCCGCTCCCTCTAAGTTTCTCTCTTGACCCTCTGAGCCCTAACGTCTTAAGTTTGAATGACATGCATGCACTTTTATTAACACATGCACACCAACTGGGTACATATCACCTCTCAGAGTAACAAAAGTTTAGGCTTTAGTCTACCATATTAAGATGGGATTGGCAGGCTTCGCCAAAATTTTTTGAGAGCGTTCAATTATGTATGTGATAGTTGATTTCTATTTCACACATAAATAAGTAAAGGTGCGTGTTTGAATCCTAAACTCAACCTAAAATCCCAAAAGTCGTAACACTCTACTATTCCTTCGAATCCCTACAAAATCTTAGTACCAATAAAATTCCTCTATAACCAACCAACCGTTATCTAAAGTACTTACTAAATGTTACTACGTTGTCAAAGCGGTTATTATAGTGTCATTGTTAAAAGTTCTCACGCGCTTTTGTGTTCTTTGGGTTCTTTGCCTGTGAAAGTTTCGTACTGTAAAAGAATAAGCGGGACGCGAGGAAATTAATTTTGTGAACTATCTACAAGCATAAGTTTTTTTTTATCTTGAAGTAGCTAACGAGCATGCAACCACCTGATGGTAAGTGACTACTGCCCCTATGGACATCTAAAATCAAACCTAGATTAGACCAGATTCCAACTGACGTCAGCCACAGATGCGCCGGTACCTCTGAGTACTAAGTTATAACGCCTCGGTATGTCTCCCTTACCTCACCCATGAAACCAAAACACGCGCAGCGCTTAACACTGCTATTATTGGGAAAAAATTATAGTCGAACCACGAATAATCGAACTACAAAAGATTTTATGCATCAATCCTTGTTCAAGTTCTTTACAAATACTAATAAGAGAAAGAGTCAGATAGAAAAATTCACACGAATACCATATTGATTCTAGCTGTATTTAGAACTAGACTTCTTATTTAAGTCGATTGCAGAGTGACTGCTTCACTATAGAAACATTTACGACTTTTAGCCGTAAGGAAAATGTCCGAAATATTTTGAGTACATTATCCAAGGACGGCGATGTTTTACCTACATTTTGCTCTTTTTTGTTTAATTGGTATCTTGCATGTAAGTTTAATTTGTAAGATTATTTTAGAAATCAGATAATGTTTTTGTAATGGAAATTTCTTTACCGGCGTTGAGCACTTTTTTGGTGGGTAAAAAATTTTAAACTCGCGTCAGGGCATGTGGCCTGATCAAAAATTCGTAAGACGGCAAAGCAAACTGTAAAAGTCACGATGTCATCCGGTGTCAGCATAGATAAAATATGTCAATGGATGTCAGTTTCATTTTTTATTTATTATATTTTATTATTCAGGTTAGGTTTCGTAAGTTTTTACTTCTGCTGGCACTCCCGGAGCGCAACCCGTTGATTGCTTTTTTTTTCAAATTTCGGTACGTTTCTCATTTATTTGGAAAGCATGTCTTAGGAGCTGCAATACTTCTAGTAGAATAAGAATATATACACTTATCGAGTATAATCACCCCTATTACCCTACTATCGCTCGTGTGGAACCACCCTTAGGCACAATAATAAAAGTAAATGTGACAAAAGTAAGTATTGACGGTTTTCATCGTCGAGTTTCCTCATACGAAAAGTTTTCCACTATTTTCTTATCTGCCGAATCGGGATCTTTTGTAGATCTATTTTTGTAACAGGTTCATTGATCTCTATGCGTATGTTTTTCTTACGAACCCCAAAATAAGATTATTTAGTGTTTCGTATTAATATAAGTCACTTTTGTATCCCAAAATTAGTAAATATAAGCAATGATAGTCTAGTGGTTAAGAAACTCGGCCTCTTAATTGAGAGTCGGGAGCTCCTATGCATTCTCAAAGTTATGTGCGCATTAGAAATTAAATATCACTTGCTTCAAAACGGTGAAAAAAAATAATCGTGAGAAAATCTGCATACCTGAGAAATCTTAAAAGAAATATTTCAAAGGTATGAGAATTCGCACTTGACCAGCGCAGTGGACTATGGTCTAATCCTTCTCATTCTGAGAGGAGACGCGTGCAGCAGCGGGACGGTAATGAGTTGATAATGATGATAATGATGAGCGGAATATAAAATGAAATCCCGTCATCAAAATAGGGCGGTATTTACTAACATTTTCACACTCTACGCGTGTTCTAGTTCTGTGTATGCCCGCGAAGACGACTGAGATTCTTTCCGTGAGTTCTAAGCCTGATAACACCTTTTTTTTTACGAGGGGTAAACCTTCAAAAGGTTCCCCATGCCGTGGGAGCAACACGAGGCTATGTGGGATTATTGCCGCTCTAAAACCCCCCCGGTGGCCGGCACTGCGTAGAGGACTCCAGGATCTCCAAAGGAACGCAACCGGAGTCCTCTTAGCGCGTTGCACCGTCGGGCTCCGCCCAGGTGAGCTTGACGCTCGCCGCACCGTCTGGTGTGCACGACGGTATGCGACCACACATACCGTCGTCCTTCCTGGGGCTGCCGGCCGGGCGGTTCTTGGCCGGACGGGCGACTCTTGCCACCCGCAACCCCGGAAGCCCCCTTTTAGTCGCCTCTTACAACAGGCAGGAGATACCGTAGTCCTATTCTACTGCTGGAACTACAGGGACAAGCCTGATAACACCTAGCTAAAGTGTTCGCACCAGTAAAATGTAGCAAAAAACAGTAGTATTATATACTGCACTTATTGTATAAGGCATAAATTTGTGTAGCTGCCGTGCTGCCACTACTCGAAACACTACACGTTCTACTACTTTTATCATATGTTTTACGAAATATCTTCTAGTACTCGTCCCTACACATAATACTCAATACGCACGATATGTCATATACTTTGCAGCAAACAATAAAAGCATTACAAATTAAGAAGAAACCAACTGGAAAAACGGTTCAATTTATTTTAATTTCCAAATCCCTTATAGGTTATTCGAAACGTAAAAAATGGAGGGTCTGTAAATACGAGCGCAGCGGAGAGCCCTTAATTGTCTATTGGCCCTTTAATTACGCTAATTAATGACCCCGCGATGCGAATTTGATGGTAGGTAGGTATTTTTAGACCGAATCAGATTTATTCAGACCTAAACTGCTTAGCCAGTAATTTTTCAAACAATTTTAAATCAGTGCTGTGTTTAAGAGTGCGAATATTTTTGTGCAACCAAGGCCAATTACACCAATCTTTGTGCTGTAGACCACACATTATTTATTCAATGCTTACATTGCTTGAATAATGTAAGTTAAGCCCCACTAATGGCGTTTATTTTTTAAATACGTGGTTGATTAGTAAATCTTCTTACCTCATATGGATACGGTCATTGCGACTAAAATTGTCTATAACAATAATTATTTATATAAAAAGTATATACAATTATGTTTTTCATCTTTGATATATGCAATAAAAGCAAAATCTTGCATTTCATATTGCTACGCGCCTCGCGGCGGTACGCGACGGACTGCGTTTATTTCCGGCGTATGTTTGTATAGAATACGCGGTACAACACACTGATAACACTTCTCCGTACGGGACTATGAATGTACCCTGTTGTTTTTCATATAAATAAAGGTAAAATTGAACAATAATAAACGTTGTCCCGCGCCCTAAATCCCGCGCCCTATTACTCAGAGTAGTATTATAACCATTTAAATTAACTAAAAAGAACGTTTTCATTGCAACATAGATCACACATAACTTATGTATAAATTGCTCGAACAATGTGACATAACTAATATGTACAGACGACATCGATTCTCACTTCCATTTCATAAAAAGAACAAAGTATATATCATACGTCACATACATTCAACAGTCATTGCTGAAATGATGTAACATAATAATGTCCAGGCTCATATACATTCGAATAGCATACTTACATTGAGTTAACTAGACAACTATTACGCAATATCGCGCGAGTTGACCATTGGGTCGGCAGTTGAGCGGACATTCAACGACAATGTGTCCTGTAAATGAAATCGAGGGTAGCGCCGGTGTATTTATTGCCGACCCCAGTTAGGGTGGCCATAAAATAAAGTACACTTCGGACCCGTCCCAAATTTTAATTAAGATTAGGGGATGATTTCAATTGACTCTTGCTCAATGCTTGGTCGAATTTCGAATTCCAATTTCAATTTCGAAATAATTTAGGTACATATTAAAGATTGTTTATAATATTCATTAAAGAAAATATTTATTGTATAGCTTATAGCCAAGAATATTATAAGGAAACCCAAAACTAAAATTTCCATAGTATTTAGAACGCTTGTGAATTTAAGCAACCAATTAAAAAAGGTTGAATTCTTCATAGTTGGACTTTTAATATAATATAGGAGAAACAGACGAGCATGCAGCCCATCTGATATTAAATTGCTTCTGCCGCCCATGAAAGTCTATGGTTAAATCCAAATAGGATTAGATATTCTTACCTGAGGTCGGCCACAGATGTGTCGTTACCCCTGAGGACTAAGCTAAAATGCCTTGCAAAAGTATGTCTTCTTACCCCACACCCTTCAAACCAGAAAACAGCAGCGCTTAACACTGCTGTTATTAAACGGAAATAGGTGTGGCGGCGGTGCCTCAGGAGGTGAACCACAAAGGGTTCTACCACGTTCAACTTCAAAATCCTATTTATTGTCTTTCACAAACTGTGAACACCCTACTCGACCCTTTACTAATTCCATCGGAGGTACCTCGCAGTAAATTCGACATTTATATTTTCATAAAACATGACATTTACTTACTATACTTTACGCGATAATACAGCCACATATGACTGCTACTTTTCGTTATGGGCGGACTATTTCATAAAACGCCTTAATATAAATATCCATATGATAGAACGAATTGGTAGAATTCACATTCCTTTAAATTATTTTTATTCTTGACTGCAGAGGGTAATGTTTTTTTTAACGTATGTGTTTATTTCTCATTGTCTCATACCCTGCAGTGCAAACGATGTTAAGCCGTTTTATTTTGTGACGTTTTATTTTGTGACATATGACGTGTCGTCATATTCGTCTAAATTGTCGCCGACAGTCATCTGTCGGCAGTGAACAACAACCACGGCAATCACGGTCACCGACGACAAGAGGTGACGGCCAAATCGTCGGTAATGGCAACCGACATGAACTGATCGATCGTGTATTAGCTTACTTTTACTCTTATGCCATCGTCGTCAACCCATTACGGCCCATCTACTGGGCACAGGCGTCCTCTCAGAATGATAAGGATTAAGCCATAGTCTATCGCGCCATCCAAGTGTGTATTGGTAGACTGCACATGCGTTTAAAATTTCAAAAGATCAGAGGTGCGTGCCTGGGATTTGAACCTGGGATCCTTTGATTGAGAGGCTGAGTTCCAACCACTAGACTATCTCTGCTACTCATACATAATCTCCCCTAAAAACTAATGACCGTCGGCAGTATTATATGTATATTAAGAAATCCGTGAAAATAAAACATTTTCATTTCTTCATATAACTATTCTCTAATAGATACTGCTGACAACCCACTAATTACGTATACCTATACCTAACTAAATACTCAATTACGCCTCGTCTCAAATATATTTTTATTTCATTACAAACTTTTAATTGTGAACAAGTACCATTAAAACTATAACAAGTTTGTAACAGAAAGTACGAGTCACCTCGCTTATTCACTCACGAAAGTTTAGTTCAACTTACAGAATTTGTTACCGAGTTCCAAAGGAGTATAAGGATTAATTATGGTACGCCTGGTACGTGGTAACTCTTTTAGACTCTGGTCTTTTTTCACCATTGAGAAAGGCCTGGGTACCTCCTCCTCGGCGGCACCACCGACACACCTATTACTGCGTAATAACAGCACTGTTGAGTGACGCTGTGTTCTAGCTTGAAGGATGTGGTAATGGAGACATATTTCTCCGAAGCATTCCAGCTTAGTGCTCAGGAGTAACGTCGCCGCAGACAGGTGTCTAAAATTATCTGGTGTTGATCAGGTATGTCCTTGAGCGGCAGTATCCACCTACCATCAGGTGTATTGTACGCTCGTCTGTTACTTCGTCATTATACGAAGGTTAGTTAGAAACCTCTTTTAAACAGAACTCTAATCCCCCCTCTAATAAAGGTATACACGCCCGTAGGTATACGTCAGCTTCAAAAGAGGACGCTGAACGGGCCAGGGAGCGCGCCGATCCCGCGCGGAGAAGGAGACGCCGACGGCGTACATAGCGCCCCCGGGCGCGGTTTCCCAGTAGTCCAGGGAATAGAATAGGGCTACGGTATCCTCCGCTTGTCGTAAGAGGCGACTAAAAGGGGGCTTCCGGTGTTACAGGCGGCAAGATTGGAAGCTCGAACCGTCCAGCAAGCAACCCTGGGAAGGACGGTGGTATGTTTGGTCGCATTCCGTCGTAAACACCAAATGGTATGGGAGGAGCCAAAGATGCTCAGCCCTAGGGCAGAGCCCGAATGGGGCATCGCTCTTGGAGGACTCCGGTTGTGTTCCTTTGGAGATCCCGGAGTTCTCCAACAAGCGTTGAGGACGTGGGTTTAGTGCGGTAAAAATCGCACATAACCCGGCGTCGCTCCCACGTCGTCGGGTACCTTTTGAAGGTTTCCCCCTCCTAAACAAAAAAAACAGGTATACGTCAGCTTAGAAATTTACTTAGTCTAAAAATAACATCGAAACTGTTCTCGCTTACAATTCTCAGACACAATACAAGAATCAAGAGCATTTACATAAAGCAAGTATGGAATTGTTCAACTCAATCATACAAGTGTGCATGGAAATCAACACAGAGCTTAATTTCAACGTACAGACTGTGAAACGGGTACTAATTACGGTAATTGTTTTTATGTTACGACCACGACACGACTAGATTTACAATGTCTCTTAATGGTAGAATGTGTAGAGGTTGTGTGTTATAGGAGAACCACGTTGAGTTGTGCCTTCTTTAATTAATAAAGGAGAGTGAATGTTTGAATATCCATTTAAAACTAACAAACATTGAAATCAAAACATCTCAGATTGACAATCTCTACATTATAGTGGAAAACTTCAACGGTTTTTAAAAAGCTGAAGATTGAGAGAGATTTGGACCACGTTTGTATCAATCAAATCAAAGTGCGAAATTCAGTGAAGATCAGCTATGCCCAAAACTGAATAGAAAGTTACATAATATTTTACACACAGTCAGACACACTTAAAAGTAGATCTATGAATCGTGGTCCTGTCGTAATTAATAAATGTTCCTCTAAAACGGACAAACCTAACCACACATTTGATCAAACATGCCATCCCACTTCAGAGGATGTGAGCTCGTCATCTCAGTGACGTTGACAAACGACTCAATAACTACTGTTCTGTTTTTACCTTAACGTATTGTAGATCCAGAATCGCGACTCATGATCGTAGTCGTGTCGTAATTAATTAATGTTCCTCTAAAACGGATAAACCTAACCAAACGTTTGATGAAACACGACATCCCACTTCAGAGGATGCGAGCTCGTCATCTCAGTGACGTTGACAAACGACTCAATAACTACTGTTCTGTTTTTACCTTTAAGTATTGTAAATTAAGGAATGTTGAATCGTGATCGTAGTCGTGTCGTAATTAATGCATGTTCCGCTAAAACGATTAAACCTAACCACACGTTTGATCAAACATGACATCCCACTTCAGAGGATGTGAGCTCGTCATCTCAGTGACATTGACAAACGACTCGATAACTACTGTTCTGTTTTTACCTTTAAGTATTGTACATTTAGGAATGTTGAATCGTGATCGTAGTCGTGTCGTAATTAATGAATGTTCCGCTAAAACGGATAAACCTAACCACACGTTTGATCAAACATGACATCCCACTTCAGAGGATGTGAGCTCGTCATCTCACTGGCGTTGACAAACGACTCGATAAGTACTGTTCTGTTTTTACCTTAATGTATTGTAGATCCAGGAATCGCGACTCATGATCGTAGTCTTGTCGTAATTAATGAATGTTCCTCTAAAACGGATAAACCTAACCAAACGTTTGATGAAACACGACATCCCACTTCAGAGGATGCGAACTCATCATCTCAGTGACGTTGACAAACGACTCGATAAGTACTGTTCTGTTTTTACCTTTCAGTATTGTACATTTAGGAATGTTGAATCGTGATCGTAGTCGTGTCGTAATTAATGAATGTTCCGCTAAAACGGATAAACCTAACCACACGTTTGATCAAACATGACATCCCACTTCAGAGGATGTGAGCTCGTCATCTCAGTGACATTGACAAACGACTCGATAACTACTGTTCTGTTTTTACCTTTAAATATTAAGCATTAGTTCCTTAAAATAGCTTATAAATTTACTTTCTTATACTAGAGGTGAAGATAATGTTTTATTATACACGCGAATATTTATAAATAAGATGCAGAACTTAACCTTGAAAGGAGTTTTAAATTTTTTATTGACTGTTCTGTAGGTATTTTGTACTATCCACATTATATTGTGTTTGTCTCTACTTTTATACTACTACATTTGGCATGTAGATTTTTTACCTTGTTTTCCTCGTCATTTAATCAATTTATACATTTACTATAATGCTATGATTGTGGCATATAACATATGCCACACATATACCACATTGTGGTCGACTACATATATCAAGTGGTTTCGACGACCACTGCTTTACGTACCACCTATTCCATTACATAAAATAAAAACAAAAATACAGTAGAAACATAATAGCTTACATAGCGGCGTTACAAAGTACAAAAGGTCTTTTAAGCTTTTTTGGGAGCAAAAGGTGTCGTGAATGGAATTTTGAAATAGGTAGACGTAGGTGCTTTTATAACTTCAAAGGTCGCAAGTCCGACTTGAGCCGAAATAACTACAAAGAATGTGACAATTCGTACTTTATACAGAAAATACCTTTGGGTTACGTAAAAGGGTTAATATAAAAGTACGGGATTATTCTATATTTGTGGCTATTGTGTGTAAATTATATGGAGTGAGTCTCTAACTGTGATATGATATGGAATTCATACGTGATATCTAAAATTTTGGTATTGAGGAGTGATATTCTATAGAAACTTTATTTTCTGGAAAAAGATTGGATGTGGGATGTCTGGTTTATCTTAGATTAAGGGGATTAGGACTTAATCCCCTTAATCTTAATATAAGTGAAATCCTTTATTCCTTATTCTAATTATTCTAGAGAACGTTTATCTTTAACTTTTTATCATGAAGGTCACCCCATCACATTTTATATGCGGTTCTGTCATCTTTAGGTACGCACTAACTCTAGATAGATTTTTTTTAAATGATCCTTTAGTTATGAAAAACAAAAATCATCAAGTCCTTTATGGGAATTACAAACACACGTTCACTGGAATTTTATTTAAACATTAAAAACATATTGTGTTTAAAAGTAAAAACCAAATAACTACTTAATATCGATATTACCTACATAAAGATTAAGTATTGCCTGTAATTCTAATATTACCTAAGTTCAAGGTAACGAAGGTCCGACTCGAGCAAGTCCCGAAATGTTTCTCCACCTGTCACGAACGTTAAACGGTCATAGACATCCGAAGGTAACGGTTTTTAACAACTAATGCTCTTCAGTAAAAATCTTTGTGATATTTGACAATCTGTAGATAGACACAAATTCTGATAAAATTCCTGTCTTTTTTAACTTATGCTGAAAAGTTTCTATAACTACGCATTGCAATGAATCTACCTATTACATAGGCCTATTATATATAAAAAAATCTTATATTTCATTGAAATTCTTCATATACTTAATAGAAATGTAGCATAACTTAGAAAATAAACAAGTACGTAAAAGAAATAAGTACGTAATTCTAGTATTACCCAAGTTCAAGGTTACGAAGGTCCGACTCGAGCCAGTCCCGAAATGTTTCTCCACCTGTCACGAACGTTAAACGGTCATAGGCATCCGAAGGTAACGTTTTTCAAGAAGGTCGAATATTATTGAACGATAAACTTTCTTGTATCGTTAGCATTACGTAAATATGAATAGGTCTCATATGTTCCATTCAAGAACATCCAAATGATATGTCTGGATCGAAATCATATTTGTCTATTTTTTAGGAGCTGGAGCTATTTTTAAGCTTAAAATATAAAAATATCTCTCCTTATATTTGATCGGTTAATTCGTCATGCAAATTGCAAAATCTTTATAAGATTTTTATATAATTGTACAGGAAACTTTAAATATTGAAGTTTAGCATAAAATTTCTAATTATTTGCACAGTTTTATTTGAATAACTTATGAATAATTTTATCAATTATTATTAACATTCTATATTCATAGTCTTCTTCAAGGGATTATTCTTCTATATTGAGGATTAACACACACACTAACAGCAAAACCCAGAAAAAACATATTCATAACTTAGTTCTCTAACCGAGAATCGAACCCGTGAAAGCGTGTCAGATCAGTATCAACCAATTACGACCAACTAATCCAACAATTACGACCATTAACCACCATTACATAAACATAAACTAAGTTTAGTTATTCAGTTCCCAAACTATCACTATTCCGGCATCAACGATAAACTAGGGTTAGGCAACCAATAATTTCTGGAAGCCAATAGACATAACTATGTGACATATTTTAGGTTAAGGCAATGATGCTTTAATCTAGATTAAATTTTGGGGCCCACTTCCCTCCTAATTAATATTACGGTGCAAATTAATTTATACTGTCTCCTTCGGTCACAAAGTTAAGTTTAAAAATTTTAAGCGCTTGGACTTTGAAGGGCATGTTAAGTTGTTGATCACGATTATTGGTGATAATAAAGTTTTTAGCTGTAGCCACGTAACGTCAGGTGGTGGATGTTCGTCTGCTACTTCTTTAATAAAGAAAACGATTTCTCTGTCATACATGTTTCTGACAAATTATTTTCTTACCGAAATTCAAAATTATCAATATCCGTATGTCTTCAGGCGTTTCGTCAACAAGTTTTTATCTTAAGTGCAATAAATTCTGATATTAACTGTTCCTAAACCTAAAAACGTATCACGACGACAAATATAAATCTTACCAAGACGTGGAAAAAGTAAATAACTAACAGACTTTCACTTAAACAATACTATCAAAATTTCTAGTATCCGATACATTAAATATAATATCTTCGATATGTTCAGTACTGGCATCATACAATCAAATATCACTTAACCGAATCCGAATCGTTAAACTTCTAACAAGTCCAGTTAAAAGTTTTATTACACATTTCAAACGGAGTTTTATTTGACAAATGCTACATTTCGATATGGCTGTTACAGTTTTGAGAGATTTCATGAGTCTTATAAGTAACTCGGTACTACACAGCTGGTCAGATATATGACATATTACGGCCCCTACACATGAGACGGACCATGGTCATAAAGATAACTTGCAATAATACTCATTCTATATACTACACTAGCTGACCCGGCAAACGTTGTGTTGCCATATAAATAAAGAAATGTTAAGGGTGAACAACCCTTATCACTTAGGGGTATGAAAAATAGATAGTAGCCGATTCTCAGACCTACTGAAAATTCATATAAAATTTGGTGGAAAAAGTCGTTTCGGAGGAGTACGGTAACTAACATTGTGACACGAGAATTTAATATATAAAACTAGTTCGTAAAGCAAGTAAACTTTTATAAGAAATTAGCAAACGAGCATGCAGTCCACCAGTACCCTTAGTATGAGTTTTTACGTTTTTATAAAAATGGGGTAATACGTAATAACTCATACTAGGGGTACTGATGGTAAGTGCCTACTCTGCCTGTCGTCATCTTTATTCAATATTGAGATTCCGATCTGAGGTTGGTCGCAGATGCGTTGCTGCCTCTAAGGACTAAGTGTTAACGCTTCGGATAAGTATATCCCACTTCCCACACCCTGCAAACCAGAGCATAACAGCGTTTGACACTGCTGTTATTAAGCAGAAATAAAAGACAGTGGTGCGTCAAGAATGGAACCACTAAGAGTTTTATCCTTAATTTTGTTTTATAATATAGGAATAGCAGACGAGCATGCAGTCCACCTGATGGTAAATGGCTACTGCCGCCCATGGACATCTGTAATCAAGATAGTATTAGATATTTCTACCTGAGGTCGGCCACAGATGCGCCGCTACCCCTGAGGACTAAGCTGGAACGCCTCGGAAAAATCTGTCTCCCTTACCACATCCTCCAAACCGGAACACAGCAGCGCGTAACACTGCTGTTATTAGGTAGAAATAGGTGTGGTGGTGGTGCCGCCGTAGTTGAACCACAAAGGGTTCTACCACCTTCAAAAGCAATAGCCTCTAATGATCACATAAAAAAATTCACAGTTGAGATATACACCTATTTTTATTAAGAAATACCCCATGACTCGACTTCCCCATCAACAGATTACAGTTACGCACACAATTCAGATGATTTTGCGAACAGCCCTCAAAGAAATACCGTGCTAAACACTTCCGCCCTTAATGAAAGCCTTTTCACAAAAAATCCCTTATGTGAATATCAGTGATAAAATGATGCGTGCGACATAAATAACGTATTGTGTATAAAATTACAGGAATTTTGTTAAAGAAATTATCTTTAAAATATTCCTTATATATTGTACCAAAGAATTTATAAGTAGCTCTTACCTTAAACTGCTATATTACGATGTATTTGGCGGTGTCTTCTTAGTTGACAGCGATGGATTCTGTCTGCAACAAGAGAAGGTTAAATAAAAACTGATTCTGAAGTTGACTATATTAGCGTAGCAAAGAAATTATGTTATTGTTATAACATTTTTATACACTTTGGAGATGGGATTGTATTAAATCATTTTTTATTCAATAGTTTCATTTCATTTCAACTCTTAGGTTTTAATACAAAGATATTAATAAAAAAATTGAAAATGGGTAAAGGGTTATTAAAAATGCCGTAAAACAAGACCCGACAGTCTAGTCTCCGACACTTTTTGAACTAAAACACGTCTTTTACCAATATTAAATGGTATTCCAGTTAGGGTAAAAATTGTTAATATGTACTTATATTTAAAAAAATTAAGTCTCTCTCTCTCTATCTTTTAAGTTAAAGAAACAATAGTATTTTACTCTTACTTTCGTGAAATTAGGTAGAATACCATAGATTAGTAAAGATTACTCACTCCTAACAAGAAAATGTACCCAGTTTAGTGAATTGAAATAGTTGCGTAAAAAAGTTTTGCCCTCAAATATTTGAAATAATTATTTATTTATTATGTAAATTACGCAGTATTAGTTATTTATTCGTAAATTTTCTCTAAAAATGTTTTTATTTGTTAAGAATTCAAAAAAAGAACTTACTAATAAGCCATTTGTGCCTTCATTCAGTTTCAAGGCGGCGAAGTATCTTTACTAATCTATGACAAGTATTAACAAATTTTAAGTCTCTCTCTATCTTTTAAGTTAAAGAAATAATAGTACTCACAATTTTTACTCTAACTTTCGTGAAATTAGGTAGAATACTCGCAAATTCTTCAGCGGTAGTACCTACTAGTAGGTCACGTATGTTACAACGATACATTATTCAACGTGCCGCTGTTCCCGTCACCATCGTAAAGAGACGAGTCGTCAAAAGCTATATAAAAGCTCCAGAAGCGTGTATAGTATTGCATAATTGTTTGAGCTTATTATTATGTAGTATAGTTGGTTATAAAATAGTTAAACCTTTGTGTGTGCTCTAACAAATTCGTAACTTCTGCCTAATAACAGCGGTGTTAAGCACTGCACAGCGGAGTTCCACTGAAGGATATGGAAAGAAAGACATACTTATTTTACTTATCCGGGGAGTTCCAATTTAGTGTTCAGTAACCAATTTCAAGTATGAATATAATTTTATCTGGGATTGATTAGATAAAAATATCCACCTCTGGTATATCTGGTAATGTACGTAAAAATCGGACAGATTGATTATCAACAACCGTGAGTCTGATTACATCCAATATCCCAATCAATTACCTACTGCAGTTAATAGGTTATCTCTACTAAACCTCGCGCAAACACTAAATTAAAGTTAACAGCTAATCTAGCGGGTGTTATGTTTAGAGCGCGATGTTGTGCCGCGGATGGTGAACCAATCGTATCAAATAGTACATCTGTTTTAATTACATATTGTTTGTACTACGTTGCGGTGTTGTAAAGGACCTGACACACTTATGATATTGTTATATGGCAAGAGTAATCTTAGTTATATTGTGTAATGTATTGTAAAGCATCTTACACACTTATGATATCGTAATACAGTAAGGCTAGTGTACAGAAGCTGTGAAATGTCCACTATGTAAATTTGCCCCACAATCAGAGACTGGAGCATGACCCCCGGATTCATCGATAGAATTTCATCACTGCTATATTACAGCCGGTGGGCACTATTACACTCAAGGGCAACTATTACGATGAGGCTTAATGATCTTACTCTCATTATTAATAATTAATCTGTCCAGTGTTATGGCTATCAAAAGATCGACATTTGACAATTACTATATATTAGAAATTGTTTGTTATTATTCTCTGTAGAATAAACTTGAATAGATTGATTATCAACAACTTGCTTTAAAGTATCGATCGCTTATTTTTGATAAATAGTGTACAAAAAGTGATCGTTATTAAGCTCAATATCCCAATCAATTACCCCAAATGCAGTTAATAGATTATCTCTACTAAACCTCGTGCAAACACTAAATTAAAGTGAATAGCTAATCTAGCGGGTGTTATATTTAGAGCGCGGATGGTGAACTAACCGTATCGAATAGTACATATGTTTTAATTATATATTGTTTGTACTACGTTGCGGTGTGTTGTAAAGCACCTTACGCACTTATGAAACGAAATGAAATATAATATGTATTTTGTATAGGCCTACGGTGGCACTCACAAATTGTCAGTTGCTATACTACATACAACATACATATTACTACATATAACATACTACATACAGTTCTTAAAGTACTATCGGAACGCGACCTTGACTGATAACATCCAGTAAGAAAATCAGCGGGTTTGTCTTTTTTCCATAACAATTATCATACATTTTTTAATGTTATCATTTTTACGTATAATTAATAAGGCACTAGCTCCACATAATATATTGCTTTTCGTTTATATTTATGATTTACATTTATGATACAATATGGTAGGTTTAATACGGTATGGTACAGGGTAAAATGGTCGCGGTAATACTTTTAGTGTCCCACTGTTGGCCATAAGTGTCTCCTACTACTAGAGACTGGAGCATACTCTGTAGCTCCATTTTTTCAAAAGTAGTATCAACTTCACGTCTGTTTCTAGAGTAGTTCTTGCATTAGGTGGAATGGGGTGTATGCCGGCTGAATTACATATGACGCAGCCTTCAAGTGCTACAACACACTTATGGTCGGCTTAAGGCAGAACCTGTTCATATGGAGTTGTTCACAGATGTCCACTCGTTCAAGTGACTCGTGCACATACCATCAGATGGAATGCAAGCTCAATAAACGCCAATTTATCACAGATAAGACATGATTTTTCATCAATATCCAATAACACAATCGGCATCAGCAGAGTATCGTGCCCTCCAAAACATTGAAGATTACAAGATACATACAGAAATATAAATAGAAATGAATATTTGTTAGTCATTTTTTTAAAACAGGCCCTAAAACTCTTTTACTGTAATTCTCTTTAATTTACTATAATTAACATAACACAGGTCTTATACACAAATTAAAATTTCAATAAATTGTGTCGAAAAGTCTTAAACCAACAAAATTACAATTCAATTTGTTCAAACAATTATACGAACGGTTTGTGCATAAACCACATAACATTGCAGTGGTCTAAAACATTTAACATATTTCAAACGCTAGTAAATTCATATGGACGATAAAACAGCGATTTGGTAGGCCTTTGTACATGTAATTTTTAAATAGCCATTATTCGTGTCACAGTTTGAAGAATTGTTTATTAATTATTATAAAACGGATATTATTTATCGTTATTCTACCGTATAAAAGTTAGGAATATTTTTACAATATATTAGTAGCAGACGAGCATGTAGTCCACCTGATGGTAAGTGGCTACTGCCGCCGATGGACATTTGTAATCAACCCCAGATAGAATTAAGTACTCCTACCGGAGGTCGGGTACAGATGCGCCGCTACCCCTGAAGACTAAGTTGGGTTGGCCTCGGAAAAGTATATCATCCTTACCACCCCTCTCAAACCAGAATACAAAAGCGCTTAACACTGCTGTTAATAGGCAAAAATAGTGTGGGGGTGGTACCGCCCGAGACGAACCACAGAGCGTTTTACTACCTTTAAGTTACCTACTAAAGTTAATATTGCCCACAACATACTAACAAAAACTAATATATACAGGAAATATTCCCGATCCAACGTAATAATTCCTGATACAATACGCATTGGGTCGTGGAACTACAAAAATATTCCGAAAATAACGCGGCTGAGTTATTCCATACCCCATTCTAATACTCGTCAGATATTATAATAGTTCATACATAACTCTACCCTATCCTATTTGCAAGATAAAGGAATTTGAATTTATATTGACACATCAAACTATGGAAATAGTGGGGTTACAATCAGTTGCCACCCACTATGTAAGAGCGTGTACACAGTTGAGCCGAATATTGATAATCGACTATGTTCATGAAAACTTGTAATCGATATTTTTATATTTCACAATGTTTAATATTAGGTGTTAAAGTTTGTTAACAAATATTTATCTAATTTCTATTCATAATTTAAATAATAATAATAATATATTTATCATAGTTTTCTGTATCATACTTTGTATTTCCAAATAGAACGTATGATATATTTATTGCCTCCGCATGGTGCATATTGCATAGTTTAAAATTTATATCATCATACTTAACTTAAACTTATGGGAAGCGGATTGTTGCGAAGCAGCATATATTTTACCTTTTTTTTTGTTGACGAGGGGGAAACCTTCAAAAGGTACCCGACGCCATGGGAGTGACGCCGGGTTATGTGGGATTACCGCACTAAAACCCCCCCGGTGGCCGTCCTCAGCGTTTGGTGGAGAACTCCGGGATCTCCAACGGAACACAACCGGAGTCCTCCTAACGCGATGCCCTTCTATCGGGCTCTGCCCTGGGGGGAGCAAATTACGCTCCTCTCACATCCCCTGGTGATTACAGCGATATGCGACCAGCATATATTTTACCTACAGTATTTATAGTGGCGCAATCAATTTCGAGACCATAAAAAAATCCGCTTAGTAGCTTTCCTTAATTTCTATAAATTGATCCGATATCCATATACACCAGTGACGTAACCTCAGTTAATTTGGTACTTTCCATTCATAAAACATTAGATGCAAACTGAAAACGAAATTAACTTTATCTCAACATGAAACTGTCTTACAGTGTAGGTAACCGATGTCACTATGTTGGCTTCCAGTGTCCACGACCCGCGTTATTTGGGCAAATATTTCGAATCCCGGAATCCCGGCCGGGATTGCGAGATACCGCATGAAACTAGTTTACAATTGTCCCAACAAAATAAATTAGATGCGACCTTACGTAATTACACCGGACTATGTTAGTAGAGTAAATTTCACGTGTTTTGTTCTATTTTCAAGTTATTCAGATAAAAATAATTTGTTGTTCAGAATATTATTCCGACCTTTATTTTTCTCGAAGCTCAGTTATACAAAGACAAAGATAAAACCTATTTGTCCACTACAAACTATAATGTATTCTAAAAGACAAAATAATAATGTCAATTATTTTCATGTCATATTTATCTAAAAACGATCGGTACGGGTTATGTTGAAGTTAATAATTTTATGAACATATTTATTTAATATGTTTTTCAAATTGGATATATTTTTTCGGTAATTAGATTCTGTTATAACGTACATTTTACATATATTTAAATTTCGTATCTAGAAATTATAGTAAAAACTACACTTTATTGTCTTTTGTTTCTTTATGAAAATATTTTCATAAAGAAACACTACATCGTGGGATTAGGGTAAAGTCCCCATTTACCGACTCCTCTGTATCCGCATCTGAAATCAGGAGTTCAAAACTTAGATTTAGACTTCGTATCTACGAATTATGGTAGAAATATTATCTTACTTAGAATAAAAATAATAATCTCAAAAACTAGATTTTCTTTAATTACCATAAAATATTTCCATAAAGAAACACTACATCGTGGGATTAGGGTAAAGTCCCCATTTACCGACTCCTCTTTATCCGCATCTGAAATCAGGAGTTCAAAACAAAAGGCGTTACAGCCGGGCTGCAGAGCCGTTGGCAATTTATGTAAAAAGTTCACGGGCCTTAATTAAATTTAGCTTAGCAACTGAATTGTCTGAAGTTAATGTGAACCCTAACCCAGGGTCAGATCCCAGATCCTTACATAATACAGATAATAAAATTGTTAATATATTCCATTTTAAATAGAAGTTACTTTAGGTACTTTGTTTTCTGAAGTGGCTCCATGTTTTTTATTTGCCTTTGAATCGGCCTTATATTGTTTTCAGTTGATAAATATTTTTTTATTAAGATCTTTATTAAATAAATATCTTTTTTGAATAAGATATTTCATGAAATATATTATTGTGTTGTATATCAACTTATTATTATTGTATGAAATGAAATAGATATCTATTAATTCTATAATTCGCAATTTATACTTTATTTGTTATATACAATACAATATATTGTATATTATTTTAAAGGACATAAAATCTACCTACTCGTATTTAATGTACACTAAATAGGAGCCCTACAAGAAATCAATCACATCAACTCTTGTATACACATTTCGAACGCCCTTAGAAATTTCTTAAAACGACAATCGTGCTAAGTAAACCAAGTTCTTCCACTTTCTACTATTTTCAAAACATTCCAATTTCAAAAACAACAAAGAAATAACCACCAGCACCACAAACTAAAAGCGAACTTTGAAAAAAGTACATGCTCGTTAATTTTGTCCCACACTCTCTAACTTTCAGTATGAAATTAGCACACTTATAATTATTCCAAGCCTCTATTCAGGCCCTAATTGGGACTCTTGAGTGAAATCACGATTCTAATTATTCCAAAGCTGTCATTACGATTGAAAGGGAATGAAGAACACCTAATGAGAGCAATATGACTGGAATGCGACGTGCACGCGCCTTTATGAGTCACTGCGAGTTGTGCAGTGACACATTAAGCGTTAAAAACTAATTCACAAAAACACATTAAAAAATTATAATTAAAATATTTATGACGCATTTAAATAACCTCAGCTCAATAAATGAAATGATTTTTAGAACAATTATGTTAATTATAACCTACTAGTTTTTGCCCGCGGCTCTGCCCGCGTTTAAAACAAAATAATATGACATACTAACATACATAAAACTGAAAATTCGTACGTTCATTGGAATGACAGTGGCGCCATCTGGCGAATATTGGTCGTACAAACTCTGAAAGCTTCGTGGGCTCATGGACAACAATTTTGCTAAAGATATAAGACAAAATAATCGACTTTTTGGTCCAAAAGATCGATTCTCCGATTAATCGATCTTAGATCGCCATGTCTAGTTCCCGTGGGATTTCCGGGATAAAAACTATCTTATGTCCTTTCTCGGGTCTCAGACTATCTATTGACTTTGTTCTTATGCAATTTTGTACACCTTTCGGTCGGTACCAATATAAATGGTACCTAAAGTACCTTATTACATGTGGCCATGGCCTGGCTAAGCATGTCTTGTTCCAACATGGCCTGCTAAAATACGGCCTGCTTAATATGAATTAAAGAAATAAACTTAAATATACTTATGAGGCATTTCGATGTATTTCTTAATAATAACAACATTTTTGACCAAATTGAAACAGTATTGATATTCTTTTATTTTCCAGTTTCGGACATCCACTGACATCAAAGTTCACTTAACAAACAGTTACCATGAGAATTCATTTTGAAATTAATTAATTAATCTGTTAAAATTCACCTAATGTGGCGCTGCTATAAAGAGTTCTTTCATCTCCGCAAAGTTGAAAGAATAATGAGACTGCTGGTCCGAATACAGTTATAAATCGTTTTGATCTTGGCTTGAAATCGATTGCTCGATTGCTTATTTACAAACAAAAATCCAATTGTTGTTTATAAATTAATCGAAAATTTTCATGCAAAAATTCCGTCGTACACATCAGATGATCTGGCAAGCTCAATCTCACCTGGGCGGAGCCCGACGGGGGCGTTGTTTAGAGGACTAGTTCGCGTTCCTTTAGCGCTCGGTCCCGGATTCGATCCCCGGACAGATATCTAAACGATGAATTTAGGTTTGTGTTTCTGGGTCTGGGTGTTTGTGTATTCGTCTGTGTGTGTCCATAGCACTCACGATACAGGGAATCCTAGTGCGAAGAAATGAGTGGGCGATCATGACCACTTATTATTAGTTGTAATATATGCTCTTTTGCTGCTCCAAGCTTACAAAAATGACCACGGCTAACAGAAACCACATCAGGTCAACCAAAAACCTATAATATAAAATACGTAAAAATACCATTATATTTTTTGGAGAGGACCTGTAATTTTTGTCCCAAGGTTACTCAGCTCAATGAGTGTTGCCCGATCCTTTACAATTCCCATTTTATTTTCCAAAACCAATATTTGTTTGTACGTGGAAAGGAAATTAATCTATCATCTGTGACGTGTCCCTCAATTTCGCGTTTCGCGCGATCACTTTGTCTCGTATGAGCGATTGAGATCAATGAAACTAACTTGCTCAAATTTTCCAGCATTAACCAATTTTGCCGATTTTGGAAATAAATTATGTTTCATGGAGTAGAATAATTTAGCTCGTGAAATTTCGAGCGTTTTTCCTCTTGAACTTCGTGCTAATTGTGTCGTTGAAAAAAAAAGAAAAGACAAGTAAAAAATACAAATGTACAATATACTCGTAGAATGTACTTGTACAATGTACAACGATCACATTCTTAGACTGGAAAGTGTAGTAACAGAGACATGTGTAAAAACGGCGTGCGTTCAGGACATGAAGGATAAAAACCGCCAGAAACTGTCAAATCATTCAAGTTATAGGACGTTAAGAATATACATCCACTTTCAAAATATTTATATATAATATAATAGAATAATTTATGGTCCCAAATGTTTTTCGACCTTAATTTACTTGTCTGCGCTCTCGTGCAAATTGTTCCATACCAAACCTTTATACGCAAATTAGGCCTGGAATGTTACTCTCATTGCGCTTAAAAACGTTTCACTTTATTTACTCTTATCCCGCATACTTCTCTTTAAAAATACTTTAAGGAACTTTAAATACATTTTATATATAACTAGCTGACCCGGCAAACGTTGTGTTGCCATATAAATAAAAAAATGTTAAGTGAACAACCCTTATCACTTAGGGGTATGAAAAATAGATAGTAGCCGATTCTCAGACCTACTGAATATGCATATAAATTTTGGTGTAAATCGGTAAAGCCGTTTCAGAGGAGTACGGTAACTAACATTATGACACGAGAATTTTATATATAAGATAGAAGTAGCAGACGAGCATTCAGTCCACCTGATGATAAGCAACTGCTGCCGCCCATGTACATCTGCCATCTTCACCAGATAGGATTAGATATTCCTACCTGAAGTCGGCCACAGATGCGCTTTTACCCTTGAGGACTAAGCTGAAATGCCTCGAAAAAGTATGTCTTCCTTACCACACCTATCAAAACACAGTAAAGCTTAACATTACTGATATTAGGCAGAAATAGGTGTGGCGGTGGTGCCACCGGAGTCGAAACAGTGTGATCTATCCTTTAAAGCATTTTTTTTTATAATATTGGTCTAGCAGACGAGCATTCAGTCCACCTGGTGGTAAGTGGCTGCCGCCCATGGACATCTGCAATCTACCTCAGACAGGATCAGATATCCCTACCGGAGGACTGCCACAAATGCGCTGCTACATGAATCAAAGTTATCATTATTACAACGAATATAACACACAGCCTTCAAATCCTAAGTATCAATTCTTACCCAGTTAGAGTCCTTCAGAACAGCCATTTAAGTAAATCTAGGTCGCTTCGTCTGGGACTTGAGGCGGCTAAGTGGGAAAAAGCAGTCTGGTGTTTTCTTCTTTGTTATAACGATGTTTCTTTTGTGGGCTTTTATATTTGTATGTAGATTGCATTTCAGCGGGGAAGTTAAGAAAATCGTTGAGAAAAATTAAATTGAAAAATGTCAAAAGTATGGAGGACTATTTTATAAATTTGTCGACAGGATTTCGGATTCGATCGAAAGTTTTGATCCGCAACTATACCCAGTCAGTTCTGATACAGTCCGCTAGGGGTGCTCTCTTTTTTGCGAACATGTGAGGGCGACAAAAAGTTTATCGTCACTTGAGCACTTACTTATTGTTACGTTTGCTCAGTGCACTATCGACACCTCATTCTACCAAAGCAAACGGAACTGAATAATGGATTGAGTACACGTAACGTAAAATTGTGGGAATATAACGTATAAACGTGTGTTTTGAAAATTCGCACCAAGGATCCGTGATATAAGCTAATATTTATTCCCAGCTTCAAACCGTACGAGCTAAAGAGCTTATTGAAAAATAATATGCAAAATTCGCAAATCCACTCCGAGCAATTTAGCATTAGGATAAATTCCCGGATCCCATATTGCATTGCAGTCAGCTATCGAGATATTGGGATATTTGCTGACATCAAGCTAATGCATATTTGTGGGATGGTTGTGTTGGGATTTATCAGACTTTATTCTTGTTTACGTACGTGAAACAGTGGCTCAATTACCCTCACAGGGTTCCGGGTTCGATGTTCGATAAACACTTGATGAAGTATTTTATTTTTTTATTCTGGATCCGTGCTTGAGAGTATTTGTGTGTGTCCGTACTATCTAAGACAGTAAGCCCTAATATGCGTCATCAGGGTAGAAAGCGTTAAAATGTAGCGGTAGTGTAGCATGGAGATGTTGGTTACATTGCAGTGTCATGTGACATTGCCCTTATTCCATTATCATTCAATCAATTAGGCATAGGACACATATTTTTGAAATACATCGTTATTTTAGACCAAGAGTTGGAAATTTGTTTTAAATGAGGTCCGGCCATTTAATTTTTTTTTTGTTTATGAGTGTAATATAAAAATTGAAAATAAAGTTAATGTGTTATTGTATTACAATTATTAAAATTATTCAAATATAAATTCAAAACAATATAAATGAATAGAAATAGAAAGAAACATAGACGATCCGTATGCCCTTCATAGTTCAGTCAAACCATAGTCAACAAATTCTCACACCCTAGACTATAAACTACATAGGTATTCAATTTAAACGAAAAGTGCATACCAATCGTATCAACTATTCCGTGCGAATAAAGATAAGCTCGAATTCAATATATTTCTCTACTATATATTATTGGGATCGTCTGTCGTATACCGTAAAGTTAAAACCGTCTCAATAAAGAGCAAACTTGAAATTGGCATCTCTTGGTACGGTCTCGATCGTTTTAGTATTCATATCTTGTCTAGCAAAAGTTGGTAGAATGAGAGAGACAAAATACTCGAAACTGTTTTAGATTCGTTCAGATTAAATTGAAGTACCGAAGATAGTCCACCTGATCACCTGATAATTACTGACAGGCGTCAATGGGCGAATTTAACACCCATGTGTAGTGACCATGTACCTAACATGAAGACACACACACACACACACTTATACAAACATAGACAATCTAAAACACAGTACACACGTAAAAATACTTTCTGTTTATTTCTTTTGATTATTGTAAATTCACTATTTTTATAGCTGATCATATGACTGTTACACATGTTTATAACATTAATGTCTATAAACTGAAACATTTCTGTGAAGAGCCCTGTCTTCTATGATACAGGCTATGCTTAGTATAGAAGGCAGTGTTCACTTGCATTGTACCAAACATTGTAAATTATTATTAAATAATTTGTCAAACGATTCAGGTCTAAATTGGCTCATTAAAGATTTTTATTATTATTATTATTTTTATATTCCTTCTTATGTTAAGCTCGGCATTATACATCCGGAGTATTGACATTCACGGGCCTAAGCCAAGTGAGTGCCATTTGCAACTAAACTAAATCGTCGTGGTAATCGAATCTTTTTCAACTTGTAAAAATTTTCGTACAATTCTGCATGTGTTCAAAATTACAGCTTTTTGTAAACTTATATATGTGTATGCTGGTAAATTTAGTGTGCTAAGTGATTGTTTTAGCTGAGTGGGAATTATGCCAGTAGTGGAAATAACTATTGGTACAATAACAGCTTTTCGTAACTGCCACATTCGAGTTACCTCATCTTTAAGATCAGTGTATTTACTTATCTTTTCTGCTATTGTGTTCTGTACGTTATGGGAATTTGGAACGGCAATATCAATAATGTAAGCTGTTTTGTTGACTTTATCTATTAATGTTATATCTGGTCTATTGTAGTGGATAGTTTTATCTGTTAATATTGCTCTATCAAAGTAAAGTTTATGGGTTTTATTATCCAAAATGACTTCTGGGCTATATTCATAATAGGGTTTGAACGGTTGTGCTATAAGATTGTGTTTAATTGCTAGCCTTTGATGGATTATTTTAGCTAATTGATCGTGGCGATGTTTATAGTCAGTCTGAACTATTGCCTTACATGCCCCGGTGATGTGTTGGATAGTTTCCGATGAGCTACTACACCGTCTGCATATATCCATGGGGATAGGGCTTTTCATTATATGTTTCTGGTAATTTCGTGTTTCTATCACCTGGTCTTGTATAGCTATTATGAACCCTTCGGTCTCCGGGAAGAGGTCGCCACGCCTCAGCCATTCGTTCGACGCAATTCTGTCTACGTTAGTTTGGCATAAGTCATGACGATGTCTTCCATGTAGAGACTTCTGGGTCCATTCAAAGATTTTTGTTTGTATGTCCGTCAGTTCTTCATTCTTCTGTTTTGACCTGTCACTCAAATTAAGGGGAGTTAACTTTATATCATTTTGAACAATAGCCTTGTGGAGATTTGAAGTTACTATCTTGCCATGAAAATACGTACGTAGGTTTTTAACTTGATTGTTATGTAAATTACTAATGTCTATGAACCCCCTACCCCCTTCTTTACGTGGTAGAGTCATACGTTGTACACATGACCTAGGGTGGTGTTTACGGTGTTTGGTGAGTGAGGTGTTTATAATACGTTGGAGACTTTTTAATTCTGTTTTGGTCCAATTAATAATTCCAAAAGAATAAGTTAGAATAGGTATGGCAAATGTATTTACTGCTTTAACTATGTTTTTTGAATTTAGCTGTGATTTAAGAATTGTGTTCATTCTGCGCTTAAATTGCATAGTTAACATTGATTTAATTTCTTTGTGATGTATGAATTTTGATTGTATGTATCCAAGATATTTATAACCTCTGGTTTGATCTAAAGGGTCTATATACTCGCCGGATTCCATCTGGTATGTGAGTTGCTGTGTATTTCCTGCCTGTACTGAATTAACTTTACATTTTTCAATTCCAAATTTCATGTGTATATCGTGTGAAAAATTTTCTGTTATGTTAGCTAGACGGTGCAAATCATCTTTGGTATCAGCATATAATTTTATATCGTCCATATAGAGCAAATGGTTGATTCTAACATTTTGTGCACTTGTTTGAGCATTAGGCTCGCTGTCCAGGTATTTTAATGTATATCCAGTACCACTTAAACTTAGAATTTTAGACAATGGGTTGAGTGCAAGGCAAAACCATAAAGGACTCAGAGCATCGCCTTGGTATATTCCACGCTTGATGTTAATTAATGGTGTTTCAGTAATGCCGTTTGTTGTTGTCAGTTTGAGTCGTGTAGTCCAATTTTTCATGATATTACTAAGAAAACTAATGATTTGTGGATGAATTTTATATATACGTAATACTTCTATTAACCAAGAATGGGGAACTGAATCATATGCCTTCTGGTAATCAACATACATGCTGTAAAGATCTTTCTTTTTCTCCTGTACTTGTTTCATTATGACTGAGTCTATTGTTAATTGTTCTTTACAACCTTGACTTAATTTTCTACAACCTTTTTGTTCCTCTGTTAAAATGTTATTTGTATTTATATGTTCATAAATATTATCAGCCAAACATGATGTTATAATTTTATAAAAGGTTTGGAGACAAGTAATTGGCCTATATTTTGATGGATTCATTTGATCGGTTGTGTCTTTTGGAAGCATGTAAGTAGTTCCTGCCATTATATATTTAGGTAACAATTGTGGGTTTTGTATAAAGTTATTTATGTATTTAAGAAGATAAGAATGTGTGTGTGTAAATTTTTTATACCAGAAATTTTGAATACAATCTGAACCTGGAGCTTTCCAATTTTGAAGTTTATTAAGTACATTTGTTAACGTTTCCACAGATATTGCTCGAAACTCCATTTCTCTTATAGTACTATTTCTTACCTTCTCTTCTTTTATCCATCCTGCATCTTCCTTATGAGTGACTTCATTATCCCATATAGAAGACCAGTAGTCATAAAGATCTTTCGATTTAGGTGTAATCTGTTCATGTAGGATATTTGCTATATTATGACTAGAGGTTTCATTATTTCCTGTATTTCTTAGACCCCTATAAAATTGTTTTTCGTTTGTGATAAAGTGTTTGTTTTGAGTTTTCCGAAGTGTACATATTTTATATCGTTTCAGCCTGCTACTTGCCACTATTAATTTCTGTTTTAATGTATCTAGAAAATGTGATAATTGTGTGTTTTCTTCTTCATGAACTGAGTGTAATTTATATGTTTTGATTATGTAATCTATGTGTTGTTTTAGTTTCCTACTTTTATTTCCCGCTATAAATTGTGTTAGTCTACCAATTTTTCTCCTTAAATCCTTTACCTTTTCCTCTAACCTAATCTGCCATTTAGGCTTTCGACTACTTCTATTTCGGTATCTGTTATCTCTAGACGGTATGCTAATTTTGGACCCGTTGCTCTTTGATGCTGTCCACGCTGCACTATATATAACAGTTTGAAAAGTTTCAAAATTTGTAACCTCATTTAAATTTTCCGGTAATAAAGTTGTATTAATATAGGAAATGATATTAGCTAATTTTTTAGATGATTTTTGCTTAGGGATATGTTGTCTTTTAGTTGGGTCTGTGCCTGTAAAATATGTAAGTGTTTCTTGAAATGTTTTGTCTATCTCATAATTTCTTTCTTCACTACTTTGTTCTAGTTGATTGTGATGTTCAAGGTAATTTACGTCTATATTATCTAGAAAGGTTTCATTTCTATTGATTTCACTATTTATATCAGTTTCAGATAAATTAATACTATTACAATTCAATGCAGTTTTTTGTGAAATTTGCAATTCTGAAATTATTTCTCTTTTTATGGCTTCTAATCGTTCTTCGGAGATTAGTTGGTTATTTGTAATAACCCTCCTTTGATCAGCAATTCGTTGTACAGTGATATGTGCAAGATGAGGGAACTTAGTAATAAAATCATGATGTAATAACGTCCTGTAGGCTGTCATGTCAGTTTCTAACTTTGTTATTTTCAAATATGATCGAATAATCGATTCATTGTGTTCCGAGGTCCATCGCATGCGTTGGCCTGTTAATATATTTTGACTTTGATGTGTAGTATGTATTTCATTTGTAAATTCTGACTGTACTTCTGCATAAATGTTGTCTATTTCATGTTGTTTTAGTAGCTTATTGCGAATGATCGCCCTTCTTTGATCTCCAACCCGCTGACGACTAACTTTCATATGTGGGTACTTATCAGAAAATGTAGTGTAAAGTAATGGAAGGTAGCTATTTTTGTTCTCAGTTTCTAATTTTGTAATTTGTAAGTATGTGCGCAATATATATTCATTCATATCTTTGCTCCATTTATTGCGCTTGCGTGATACGTTCGATATGGGTACAGGTTCTTCTGCATGAATAGCACCCTGTACAACATTTCCCCGCAAAATACGTTCAGTCGTGCGCACAGATTTCCTATTTCTTTCATGTGCACACTCACTTGACACAGGTGTTAATGATGATGATGACTGGATCTGGTATGAACATGGCGATGAACTGGGTGATGGAAAAAGGCTCTGTGTTGATGATATGGGCGATGATGGGTGTGAGATGATATGGGATGAATTGTCGACTACAGCAGTCCGAGACTGGGCAGTCATATGCGAAGCGTTGCCCCCCCCAGAATACGTGGGGCAGCCCGAACCAGAAGGCCCGGGGCGGGATTCTCCCTCGCGGGTACCCGCCTGGGGTATTTGCCTACTTCTTAGTCGCATCGCATAAGTTCTGACTACTAGTGCTCCGTTAGTCATTGGTATTGAAGCTAAATGCTACCAATGTCCGCCCCTCACGTGGTAACAGGTGGTCGTACCGGACGTGGAGTTAGATTTATGAGGGGCTTATTATTATTATTATTATATTATTACCACATGCATTTTACAGGCATTTTGCCCATTTTAGGCACAAATTCCTTTCATAAGAGAAGGAATCGTGGACCATAACTCTCCGTGCTGCTTCAGTACCGTTCGGTAGAATGAGTCGCATTAGTGGCAGTTTATATATTCCAAGTAAAACAGGGTTCAGAGTTCAATAACTGCTATCAAATCATAATGACATAGACTGATAGCCTTACACGTTCTCAGATTCAGCATGGAAGCGCGCGTAATTGGCGCAATAAAAACAAACAGAACTGCTTAAAAATATAGCCTTCCACAATGAACAAGAATTCAATAACACCTCATATATTAAAATCCATCAATGAGAATGAGACATAAATACATATGTATATTGTATATGCGAAAAACTACCCTTCTGATATATTTGGATAAAACCATCAACACGATCAAGACACCACGGAACATTAATATTTGTCACGAAAATCAAACCCCAACCCAGTGACAACAACGAGAATAAATTCCAATATTCCCCATACATCCGTTCCATTTATTTTCATCCGATATCTGGTATTTGCAAATACATTGTTTCCTCTCTCAAGAGGCTGTATTTTCTTGATTCCCTCCAATTTGTGGACAATTATTCTGAGTGCCTGAGCGCTCTGAGACCCGATGCGGTTAAATGAATAAACCTACATATTCTAGGATGCCCTGGGCCACCCAAATTCTTCAGCATCAATACAATTATACTGAGTGCTCGCACTGAAACTATTATTTGAAACCTTTTCTAGTTTTAATGTCAAAGTTCTTTGTATTTTTTCAATATGTCTTGCTGTTAAGTGATTGTTTTGTGTTGTTTTAAGAAATTAAATTTCGTTGTAAGCACAGACGTCTATGGACAAGTGTGATCCATTTTAAATAGGATTGGTGTCCTAAGTTAAGACATACTTTGTTCTCAGGAGCAATACCTATAGCTGATCTTACGTAGATCTTACGTAGAATTTCAATTTTATATGAAAAGGTAGGTTTAGTCTCGTTGAAACTTCATCACTACAAAGATATAAGTCTACCACAATCTCAAAGCAAAGACAATAGCACCATAACGACCATACGATACATATAATCACATCGTCACCCTCTCCGACAATAAAGAGATACTCAAAAGAGAATCAACTGATTATTCTCCAGCTCCACGAGACAGAATTCTTCTTTAATTCCTCATTACAAATCCCATTTCACCCAACAGCATTATTCACCAAACGCGTTAATAACGCTTAGAGATTGATGTAGCACCATTAACCGGTTAAATTAGAACGGAGCGCATGCACGCTTTCGACCGGTTTATCAATGGGGAATAAATCGGTCCATCGCTTGCTGATTTGTTTACGTCACTACGCAAATTAGCGTCGCATTAGTCTTTGAAGCTAAACGCAATTCATTGCACTAATTTGCTGATGAACTGAAAAATGTGTTAGTGGTCTAATTTTAAGTAGTTATGATATAATTGATATATAATCATCATCATCAACCCATTACTGTCCCACTGCTGGGCACGGGTCTCCTCTCATAATTAGAAGGATTAGGCCATAGTCCACCGCGTTGGCCAAGTGCGTATTGGTAGACTTCACATACCTTTGAGATTTTTTTTATAAATCTCTCAGGTATGCAGGTTTCCTCACGATGTTTTCCTTCACCATTTAGCAAGTGATATTTAATTTCTAATACGCACATAACTTTGAAAAATCAGAGGTGTGTGCCTGGGATTTGAACCTCGGACCCCTCGATCGAGAGGCCGAGTTTCTTAACCACTAGGCTATCACTGCTTTTTTTTTCATAATACAGATGATATAATTACGTGAATATGATGTTGACTATTAGTACAAATGTAATTGAAAAATATAACATCTTATTTCAAAAGGTTAATACAAAATATATTCAAAACATTTTACATTACAGGAAGGATCTTGAATCTTCATTGCAACATCTTCATTATAAAACTACGTAAAACTAGATTGACAGATAACGCATACCTTGAAATAATGTTTTCGTAATGGTTATGAAATTGCTGATCTTAAGTGGTAAATGAATTCGAAGTTCGGTTCCTGGTTCGGTAAATATCGTTATAAATAAATAAAAATTCTATTCTAGATGTCGGTACTGTACTTATTTATTCAAGGCACGCTCAAAGACTATAAGCGAAGAAAACTTTTCCAGCCAACCTTAAAATTGCATTGTTACGTATCTGAGCTAAGCCTGCAATACTTTTATCAGGCAATAAATCTAGAACCTATAACGGTCTCACACAATTCGCAGAGCCGCGTGAGAACAAATGCGCTCCCATTACTCCGTTGAATTCGAATGGAGAGTGCTAGTTACGCGCAAGTTATTGGAACGGTTCACTGGCGGGCGCGGATGGATCGGTCCATCGCGACGGCACATCACTAGTTGCCATTAGTCCTGTCGCAATCTAATTTATTCCATTCAATCAGGTATTCGTAATTGATGGGTGTATGCTTATCCAGCGTGTTTTTTTGCTTGTGTTTTGCGAATTACTTGCCAGTACGCAGTATGACGTTATACCCAGTAAATGACATGACACGAGTGCTTCATAAATAAAACAAAATTAAATATCCGTATGTAGTTTCAGAGTTACTGAAGTTATCACGTAAACAGCGACACTGAATAAATTCTACTTTTCAAATGTTTGTCAATAAGTTAATTTTGGTTATAAGTTGTTATATTACAAGTGATTTTGAGAGCATTTTCACTTAACCAGTACAAAAATGTAAATTATCGTTTAAATGTTAGACCTGCCGGGGATCAAACCAGAAACCCTGAGCTTGTCACAACACAATCCTAACCTGTCAGAACACCTCGCCACGTACCTCATTATGATTTATACCGTCATACATCATTTATACACAAAATCCTTTGAAGGAACTTAATTACACAAATACTCAGACAAGTATTTCATGCCGCAAATCTATAGATACTACAGTGTAGGAGAGCAGAATTCAATATAATCTCATTGAATACCAATTATGAGTACTATTAGCCTACTAATATGAACGAATATATCCTTTCCTCCGCAATAGCACATCACTATTCATTCTATAGAATATTTTTAACCAATCATTTGCTTCGTGATTGAATGGAAATAATATGCTTAATGATTCACTTCATTTCATTTATTTATTAGTAATTACCAGTAATTATTTCTATTTCTATTTCTATTTCTATTAGAGAGGCATTACAACAAATTGGACGTAATAATAGAATCGTCTGGTAAATTACAATAATAACACAATGTACTGATAAATAACAAATATCTACAAATTGTAGTAATTCTTAGATAAATCAATTGTATTTTATTTGTATTGTATAGTATAACCATCATTAATTCATCTCTTTTAATTCTAGGCCTCCTTAGTGGCCTCCTCTTATAAGGAGAAGAAAATACCTTAGTCAAAATAAACCTAATTCGAATTGATAAACTACATAAAACTCTATTAACTATTACATAAATAATAAACTAAATGCATTACATGTGTACAACTGAGCAACGAACGACTGTTATATTTTCATAAGTTTTCTCTCAAGGAATTTACCTATATCATTTTTGAGAATTTAATAAAAATCTTTTGGAGTCGCTATTTTTGGAAGACTCACATCGTTAAAAATATACTTGCTAAAAACAGAGTCACAAAAATAGAAGCTGAAGTAATCTTCTTTAATGGAAAGTATCGAAATCTGAGACAAGACACGCTGGTATACAATGCTTCAATTTTAATAACTCCGAGATACTAACATAAAATAAGTAATCATTTTTACGGTTCCGTATCCCAATGGGTAAAAGTGGTACACTATTACTAAGCTACCGCTGTTGGTCCGTCTATCCGTCTGTCTCTATGGAACTGTAATAGATAAACACTTGAATATCTTCCAGAGTATGTATTACTGTGACCGCTATAACAAATAATTCTAAATGTAAAAAGGTTGACAATGGGTGTCCCCATTTCCATATACAAAAAACGTAAGAAACGTAATAGGAGAGTCTAATTTTTAACTGACTTCAAAAAGGAGTAGGTTATCAATTCGGCCGGTATCTTTTTTATGTATGTACACGAATTACTCCGCTGTTATTGGACTGATTTTTTCAATGACTTCAATATGTACTAAACCAACATTTATTTCAATTATTTTTTACTTTGTAGTGACATAGAAGTCGGTTGTATTTTTTTGTTAAAATTTATTTTTTTCACAATGCATTTACTTCTATGGCTGCTATAATAACAAATACTAAAAAAATTAAAATCTGGTTCAACAGAACCCTCCGTGTCACTTAACTCGAACTTAACCAATTGATAATATTAATAATATTCTTCGACATTAAAAAAACTTAATTTCGCAAAAAAAGACATTATTTAAAAAAAATCTATCTTACATTTTAGTTACCCTCAGCTGAAAATCCCTTGCATGGTAGCGGTAAATGGAGGTACAACATTGGAGCGTACTTCTCGCAACATTACCCTGGGGATAATGGCCTATCGCGTGCTCGAAACTGAAGGTTGTACCAAGTTATATGTTCCTTTATTTTCTTTTCTCCGGTATACCCTGTTAATGTTAGGACTCAATATAAAAAAATCTTATTTTAAGTTAGCTAAAATGAAGTCATGGTACAGTGCTTATCGGTATTGTATCCTGTTTATCTGGAAGGGTTCCGGGTCAGTTCCCTGGTTAGGTAAATAATAAAAATCCTTTTTGAAGTCGATGATAGATGAATTGGACCTTTTTTTTTTGACGAGGGGAAAACCTTCAAAAGGTAACCTATGCCGTGGGAGCGGCAACGGGGTTATGTGGGATTCATACCGCACTAAAACCCCCCCGGTGGCTGTCCTCCGCGCTGCATAGAGGACTCCGGGATCTCCAACGGAACGCAACCGGAGTCCACTTGGCGCGTTGCCCCGTCGGGCTCCGCCCAGCTTGAAGCTCACCACACCATCTGGTGTTCACGATGGTATGCGACCACACATGCCGCCGTCCAGCCCGGGGTTGCTGGCCGGGCGGTTCGAGCTCCCACTCTTGCCGCCCGCAACCCCGGAAGCCCCCTTTTAGTCGCCTCATACGACTGGCAGGGGATACCGTAGCCCTATTCTGGTCCCGGCACTACAGGGACAAGATGAATTGGACGTAAAGACTAACTAACTAACTTAGTTTTTACACCTCAAGTTAACCACATCACCACAACACTTTCCACCACTGTACCCTCCTTTTTTTAGTATGGAAACCCTGCATGGGTTCCACACTGCGGTGGCAGCAAAGAAGATATGTCGGACTCCTATCAGCTGACACCCCACAGTGTTTCTCTGGACCCTTTGTATGGACCACTGGAACGATAGTAGCACTCGCGCCGACCGCGTTTGCCCGCGTCGGTCCTACCACTGTACCCCTAAGGACTAATTTGGAACGCTTCGAATAAGTATGTCCTAAAGGAAATGTGTAAGCACACCCTTCAAATCCGAACACAGCTGCGCTAACACTGCTACTATTAGGCAGAAATAGGTGTGGCGGTCTACAATGTCGAAACATAGGCAGTTCTACCACTTTCAAGTATCATCCAGGTGGATTTCATGCTCGTCTACTACAAAACACAGGTGTCTTGGTAATACTGCCGTAAATCATAAAGATTACTTTTATAACTTTGCCGTATATTTTGTTTCAGTCCTATTACCTAATGGTTATGTGTTTACCGTAACAAAATGGGGAAAATTGAAAATCATTTTCAGTTAAACAAAGCAAACAAGTGTGGCTTAAATAATGAACAAATATTTGCCCCGAGAACAACGTGTAACGCAAACAACAAAGTTGTTTTCTCTGAAATACTGAACTAGCTGTAGCCCGCGGCTCCGCGCATAGTTTTTGCTTTTCAATGTTCATGTTAATTTGAAGTTAACCACTGGAGTTGTACACGCGAATTACTAGTGTTTTGTGTACGGATTGGCTACAATTTTGTATGGCCCACTGTTGGACAAGAGTCTTGCCACAGCTGGGAAAGAGGGATTGATTCTGGATGGCATGCATTCGATTCGGGTTTAATAGGCTACACAGATACATAAGAGATGAACATAGATTACTGATTTGGTCTGGATGTGACAGTAAAAATCCTAGTGTCCTATGAGTGCAGAAAGAATTATCATTGTTCTTAGGCAACATCTACGATCAATTTCAGGTGATAATATGCCATAGCTCTACACAGGGACTTTTCGTATATCGTGAGTAGACACGAGCACAAACGAATATACTCAAACCCAGATCAGATATCTAAACACATCATTAAGATATCTACCGCCCGGGAATCAACCCGGGTCTCTCTTTCAGACCAGTGTTGTAACCTTTCACCACGTTGTTAAAATACCTTTTATATATCAGACAATTTTTTACCACTTTTAATTGTAAAATCTAAAAATAAATTTAATAAAGCCGTCACAAGGCCCAACACGAAACGAAAACGCAAGGGAGTTAAACAAGGAATACATAAAACACACGTCACAGCCAATGTAAGCAACCTCCTAGTTTCATAAAAGTTTCACCGCTCAGTAAAGTTGCTAAAACTAACTTTTGGCTATAAACCAGAAACTGCTTAAGTTACACCAATCAAACAAGTTAACGAACTTTCATTAAACATAGATACATTTATCATGTTATGAGCGGCGGTATGACCTATTTTAAGTAGCTCATATAATCTTAATATTAAAGCTAAAGCTTGGTAGATTAAAGTGCTATTGGAGCGTGACTTATTAAAATATAATATTTTATATTTTATTATTATATATATAGACTTATAGGTTAGCCTGACTTGCATATGGAGCTATATTCTAGTATTTATGACTGATCGTCTTCATGTATAACCCCTGTTCTTAAGAAAGTTATATAAAGTGGGTGTCAGAGACCACATATACTAAACTGCTTAAATTACACCAATCAAACAAGTTAACGAACTTTCATTTAAAATAGATACATTTATCTTGTTATGAGTGGCGATATGACCTATTTTAAGTAACTCACATAATCTTAATATTAATGCTGAAGCATTAAGATAGATTTTTTAATAAAGCGTGTCATTATTAAAGAATCGTCTACTGAAGCATTATTTATTAAAGCGTCATCTACTAAAGTATTGGCTGTTAAAGCGTCGTTTATTAAAGTATTGGCTGTTAAAGCGTCGTTTATTAAAGTATTGGCTGTTAACGCGACATTAATTAAACTATCGTCTATTAAAGAGTCATGCATTAATTATTGTCGATTGAAGCACCATTTATTCAATTATTGTCTATTAAAGCATCATTTAATAGCATCGGTTATGAATTAAATCAATTTATCCATTTTTTTCTAACCAAGATCGAAATTTGACATAGGTGACATTAAGTGAGCATTGGAGTATTATTTATTAAAGGGGCATTTATTAAAATATTGTCCATTAACGGGTCATTTCATAAAAAAAATGTTGTTAAAGAATCATGTACTAAAGTGTTAGGTATTAAAACATGTATTAAATACTTATAAAAGTATTTTATTTATATATTTTTGTGACTGTTAACGCGTCGTTTATTAAAGTCAATACTTTAACCAATAGCCAATGCTATTAACGCGACATTAATTAAAGTATCGTCTATTAAAGAGTCATGCATTAAATTACTGTCTGTTTATTCAATTATTATTTATTAAAGCGTCATTTAATAACGTCCTTTAATCGGCTTAGTTCCGGTTCGCTTCATGCTTTACGCTATCCTCACATCTCACGGTTCCTATTTTGTTTAATTACATAAAAAAAATATCCAAGTCTCATATTGTTCGTCAACTCATCCCAACCAAGTGAAGGTTAGAACACTTTGTAGTTCGACTCCGGCGGCACCACTGCCATACCTATTTCGGCCTCATAACAGCAGTGTTAAGCGCTGCTGTTATGAGGCAGAAATTCAGCGGTTTGAAGGATGTGGTAAGGGACACATTATTTTCTAAAGCCCATCTCAGGTAGGAATATCTAAACTTATCTGAAGTTGATTACAAATGTCCATGGGCAGCAGTAGCCACACAATCAGGTGGACTGCATGTTCGTCTGTTACTCCTATATTATAAAAAATAAGTTAATTTTGGTGTTCAGTAATAGACCCGACCAAGCTTTTTTAGGAATAGACACATTAACTCATTCAGGTTTTTAGTAATGCTAAAGAAACATACACAGGCTTAGTTCCGGTTCGCTACACTCTTCACACTCCGATGGGCAGAGACTACGGCTTCTATGATCTCTCCAGGGCATTTATTTTGCTCGAACTAGCTTATGCTCGCGACTTTTGACAAGTTATTCAAATATTAATACGAGATGTAGGACAATGTGTATCGCTATTGTGAACTAGAAATAAATAAGACAATAGTAGTTCAGAAAATATTATATATAATTATTTATATCTTTTTTACATAAGAGAAGTTTTTTATATAATATAGGAGTAGCAGACAGCATGCAGCCCACCTGATGGTAAGTTGTTACTGCCATCCATGGACATATACAAACAAGCCCACATAGGATTAGATATTCCTACCTGAGGTCGACCACAGATGCGCCACTACCCCTGAGGACTAAGCTCGAACGCCTCGAAAAAATATGTCTCCACTACCACACCCGTAAAACTTCAACACAGCAGCGCTTGACACTACTGTTTATAGGCAGAAATAGGTGTGGCAGTGGTGTCACCGGAGTTGAACCACAGGTGAAAAACAAGCATGCAGTCCACATGATTATTAGTAGCGACTCCTTTAAAACATTTGCTATCAATCTTCTGGGCAACAAACTGATGCATTGTCCCTCAGGACTAACTTGGAACGTCTCGGAAATGTGCGTCTCCCTTGCCATAGCCTTCAGGCTAAAGTACGGCAACGCTTAACGATAAGCGCTCCGCTCTGCTAGTGTTAGGCAGAAGTAGGTGTGGTTATAATGCTTCCGTAGCCAAACTACAAAGGCAACCTTCATACAGATGATATGAATTTTATTTTTATACATTTGGTAAATGCTACACTAAAATAACTATAAGACATCAACCAATCCCTACACTTTTGCTATAGTGAGCGTTGTATGTTGTATATTGAGTACAAAAATTAAATTGGCATTGCGGTAACGACCGCCAAATTGCAAGTTTTTATCAAAGATACTTAATGCACTCTGAAAACCAAGTTATTTTACAATTTGGTTAATAATGAGGTTAGACACGTACGCTTCGATAGTTTTTTTTTAATATCAGAGCATGATTTTAGGTCGCTGTTTTTTATCCGAAATGTAACTTTGAACTCTTGTGTGCTAGTGGTTATAAATGCAGGTAAAAAAAATATATAAATACCAAGTGGTGCCGTCTACTTCCCTTGGCAACCGGTGGACCGTGCAGCACACACACACTCGCGTCCTCCGCTTGGATCCTCCCGAGACCCTCCGTAATAAATAATACGTATGTACCGTCCCGTGACGAGATCCAAATGACTGCCCGATTCATGTGTTTTATGACAGAAACGTCAATTTACAAATTTTGAATTCATCCTTTATTTAATATTAGTATTTCAGCCAGTCCGAAATATTGAACAATCGAAGTGAGGTTATAATTAGAAAATGTTAAGAGTTATATTCAATACTTAAGTAAAAAGTACAGTTACTATTAGTATATTTACTTCATAGTCAAATTTAATGCTTTAAGTAATTAAAATGTTATTTGTCTAAAATCCATACATGTATAACTGGCCATTTTATTATGCTAACCAACCTGTCGTATTGTTCATTATCAATTATCAATCTATCCACTGTTTTGCCTATCTAAGATCGACATTTCTGCATACTAAAATCCATTAAATTACGATCTCTGCTTTGCAAAGTTTGGTTACTATACGATAATTTAGGTATTTAGTTAATAATACGATTAATAATACCTTAAGATAATGTGCATAATGTGGATTTTTCTAATTTAAAGGCACGTTAACACCTTCACGCAAAATTTTACCCCAAAATGTGTCCGAAAGTGCACTAGAATGTTAGTATTAGAAGTGCATGCCCAAGCTCACTGGCATTGCGGACTCCGTACCTGTGGCCTTGCAGATTCTGGTACAGAAATATTTCATCCGGTGAGTACCTACGACGTTTTGAATGTTAGAACATAATTATGTTACCGTACATGGATGTGATAGCCCAGTGGTTAGAAGGTGGCACCATTGATTTTTCAATGTTATGTGCGTTTGTAACCGACTTCCCAAAGGAGAGAGGTTATCTATTCGTTGCGTATTTTTATTTAATAAATTAATTATCACTAGCTTATAAGATGCAAGAAAAGTAATCACGAGGAAACTCGCAAGCCTAAGAGTTCTGAACAAGATATGTCAAGTTTTTCAATTCGCACTTAGCCAGGGCGATGGACTATGCTCTGAACCCCTCTTTGAAAGGATGTGTGCCCAGCAATGGGATAGTTAGTAGCAGCAGCACTAGCAAGGAACTAGCCATAATAAATTCCATTACTTTCTAACCTGTTCAAGGAATACGAGACATTAGTAACTGATCTAATCACCTAAACTATATAAAACACTAAGATATATTCATTGAAACTAAACATGAATTAAAATAAGAAATAACTCTTATCTGTATAAAATACCAAAAAAGTCATTCAAACAACAAAAATAACATCTAAACATTTCATAACTTTACATAAAGTAAGAATAAGAAAACGAAGCGTGTATAAGTTGCTTAAATTAAACCTCCAAGAATTTAATTAAAAACAGGAATCCCTAATGAAACCGTCATAGCGTTAAACTTAAATCCGCGGGTAAATGAAACTAAACTGAACCGTGGCGTCAACTCGACTCTTAACATAAACGGAATATAGGTCATCTTCGCTAATGAACAAAAGTTTGAAATTTGCACATACCTTATTGATAATTAATACACTCGTATAAAACTAACGGGGCTCTTGTAAATAGGCTTAAGAGAGTTATTTTTTTTTATTGAAGTGGCAGACAAACATGTCATCCACCTAATAGAAGGTCACTGTCCTTAAATGTAATAACGGCAGTCTTAAACGCTTTTGTGTTCCACTTTGAAGGGTGTGGTACGGAAGACATACCTACTTATCCGAAGCTTTCCAACTTAATCATCACGAATCCCTTATGAAACCGTCAGAGCGTTAAACTGAAATCCACGTGGAAGCGTCAACTTAAGTCTTAACATAAACTAATATAGGTCATCTTCGCTAATGAACAAAAGTTTAAAATCTGCACACTTTATTGATCATTAACATTAAACTATCAGAGTTTATTAATAACAAAGGCATAAGAGAGCTATTTTTTATTCATGTGGCAGACAAGTATGCAGTCCACTTAATAGTAAGGTACTGTTCTTAAATGTTATAACGGAATGTTAAGCGCTGCTGCTTTCCGATTTGAAAGGTGTGGTAAAGAAGACATAGTTATCCGAGGTGTTCCAACGTAGTCATCAGGCATCCCTCATAACTCATCCCCACGTCATAACAGTGTTAAACTTAAATCCGCATTGAGTAAATGAAAGTAAACTAAACCGTAGAAGCGTTAACTTGCTTGTAAACATAAACTGAATATGGGTCAACTTCGCTAATGAACAAAAGTTTCATATCTGCATATACTTTATTGATTATTAACATAAAACTAAGGTTGTTATTAAAAGGCTTAAGAGAGATATTAATAACGAAGATAAAATTGAAGTACACAAACCACCTTATATTAAGTAAGGTCCCTCAATAATAAATTCGAAATAGTGAATAGTATCAGGAGTTACTTTGAAGAAATTCGTATTATAACAATGAAAGTACTTCGCAACAATATACTGCCAATATGAATGATGATAAAAACAATACATATTTTGAACTATGCAATACTGCATACTGTGGTTTCAATTTATAAATTAAATTGTTTAATTTTTTTTTATTGGAGAAAATCAAGCCAAATAAAGGTTGTAGAATCATTTTAGCCAAAAATAACAAGATATAAACCTGTACAACAACTATAACAAGTTTAAGTCAAATCGCGAAAAGCGAATCGGTATTCGCGAATGGGGAAAAGATGCGGAAGTTTACGAAGGGGAGAAACTTCAATAGGCTGCCCGCATACCGACATAGTTACGATTCTTTAGTAAGTTAGTTGTTTTCGCGACTTCGCTTGCACGCGTAGTTTGTAGTCATGGAAATGAATAATATTATACACACATAGAGTTGTTGATTGTTTATGACTGTTATTCAAGGTAACCTATATATTCTACGTATGGTAATAAATCCCGTGCAGCCGGAAAGACTCTTGTCCAGAAGTGCAACGCAACTGTAACTTTACGAAAATTTAATTTGTAGTCGCGAATGGGGAAAAGATGTGAGAGGAAGTTTGCGAAGGGAAACTTCGATAGGCTGCCCGCATACCGACATAGTTCCGGTACGAGAGTTATGATTCTTTAGTAACTTAGTTGTTGTCGCGACTTCACGCGATGGAGTTTATATTCATAGAAATAAATGTTGCAGTCTGTTAATGATTTGAAATATTGTTTAAGATTACAAAGTATGCGATATTACTGCAATCTCACCTAGCCGGAGTGTATTTTGTCCAAAATCTCGACATAAATGATTGCAGTAATATCTTACATAATTATGCGATATCTTTTTAAATCGCCATCATAGAAATAATTATGCCAGTTTTTGCTAGTTTAATTACAGGTGACAAGTAAAATCGTAATTCTCAAAAAAATCCTTTAATTCGACTTCAGAAAAATAATAATGTCAGTTGTTGTTTTTTCAATTACTGGTGATAATGAAAATCGGGATTCTCTCACATATAAAGTCTATCTAGAAAACAATCCAATAATTTTCAGTCAATGACTAACAATACAAGAACTGGACCGAACTGTAACTTTGCGAAAACCTAATTTGTAGTCTCGAATGGGGAAAAGATGTGAGCGGAAGTTTGCTAAGGGAAACTTCGATAGGCTGTCCGCATACCGACATAGTTTCGGTACGAAAGTTATGATATTTAGTAACTTAGTTGTTTTCGCGACTTCGCTTATACAATATATGCTTTTAAAAAATCATGCTTATTATTTACTAATGTACTAAAACGAAGTCAATGATATTTTATACATTACTAGCTGATCCGGCAATCGCTGTGTTTCCATATAAATAAAAAAATGTTAAGAGTAAACAACCCTTATCACTTTGGGGTATGAAAACTAGATAGCAGCCGATTCTCAGACCTACTGAATATGCATATAAAATTTGGTGAAAATCGGTAAAACCGTTTCGGAGGAGTACGGTAACTAACATCGTGACACGAGAATTTTATATATAAGATATACTGCGGACCAATCGCTCTAATCCATTTCAGCCCGTGGGAGAACCAGGGTTCTCATACAAGTATCCTTTATTGAGACAAAATGAGTTTTTAAGCGATGTAGAATTTAAAAGATGCTCTTTTTAATTACCATACGAAGAGGAATGAATTTATTTTACCATGTTACAACGTAAAAATTATCATAATTTAAAACTTGGCGTGCCTTAATTCTTTTTTATTTATTCTTAATGCCTTATTTGATGTATCAAAAAATAATAAAAGTCGGCATGTACGAGTAGAAAGCATGCATAAAGGATACTTTTTATTCTTAAAACGCTATTTCGCCCTGTTTTAAATGAATCTATTCTTAGGTTAAAGACTTTTGACGTATCATAATTTTGAAGTAAACTCTTTGTGAATGAACTATATATTATTATGTATTAGACATACTACATTAATTATGAAAATGTCGAAAATACAAATATATTCAAAGTATAACATATTCCAAAGACTACACGTGAACGTCTTTACAGATATCACAGACAAAACTAGACCAAAAGCTCAAAAACATTAATATGCACTCAAGATGCGAAAACCCATTCGATATTCGCAAATGGAGAAGACGTGAGAACTTTGTCGGTAGTTTTCGAAACGAGAAACTTCAATAGACTTGCATGCCTACAAAGTCTGATACATTAGTTTAACGAGGTCTACTTTCATTTGACCTTATTTTTGTATAACAAATTACTAATAAGAAACTGTAAATTTTCCGTTTGTCCAAATACTACGTAATTATTTCTGCACTAGTCTGGTTGTAAGGTATGTGAAGTCTACCAGTACACTGGTACTTACTGCGCGGTGGACTATGGCCTAATCCTTCTCATTCTGAGATGAGACCCATTGAGTAATGAGACAGTAATGAGTTGATGACGACTACACTGGCCTTGATAAATCGATAGTATTTAAAATAATAAAATAAATGAAAGTGGTAGAACCTTTTGTGGTTCAAGTCCGGCGGCATCACCGCCAAACCTATTTCTGCCTATTAACAGTAGTGTGAAGCGCTGGTGTGTTCTGGTTTGAAAGGTGTGGTAAGGGAGATATACTTTTCTAAGGCGTTCCAGCTTAGGTCTCAGGGGTAACGGCGCATATGTGGTCGACCTCGGTAGGAATATCTAATCCTATCTGACCTTGATTGCATATTATGTCCATGGGCGGCAGTAGCCACTTACCATCAGGTGGACTTCATGCACGTCTGCTACTCCTATATTATATATAAAAAAATGAAATACTGATATATAACTCCTGAAGGCTCGATGGTTACCTAATTATGTAAGTCAGTCGACATACGAACCTTTCGCCTGAAACGCAGGACAGCCTTAAACTAGAAATAGTTGCAGCTATAGTAGTACATTTCCAGGTCGAATCATATTGGTTCTATAACATTTATTTGCATGTGCATACAATACTAAAACTATGTTTACGTAAAGACTGTAATGTTACCTATGTAAATTAGGCAAGTTGTTAATAATACTAATGCTAATGTTATAAGGCAAGAATATGTATAACTGTACTCGTAGTACCGCCAAACCACGAATATCTTTAAAAATTCGATATATTTTTTAGACCAGAATATTTCTAACTTATACGTACTTTGCTATTACAATGTAAAATTGAATTTTCGTTATTATACGAATTCACTTCTATAATATAATTTTATCTGAAATTCAAAAGACGTGGGAGAAAGTTTGCGGCAAAATATTTCAAGAGTCTTCCGCTGCATGCAAACTTCTGGTACATTTCTTTGGAGTTAAGAGTTGCTCCCTTAGTTCTATATAAAGTTACCTTATCATAATAGGATGGAAAAGTATTGTTTACGCGACTTTCTCGATAATAAATATGATTTTGAAGTTTTTCTTTTTCCTTTTTGAATAGTGTATTTAAAAATAGATATAAAAGAAGCAAGTTTCTTCTATATGAAGTGTTTACCCTTAAGTATGTCTGTTTGTCAATAATTTTTTGATGACGTGCATATTAAAAAAATATTATTTTTTTTGTTTTAAAACAGAAAGAAATAGCGTAAAAATACATTGTTTTTGGTATCAATCGACCTTTACAAGAAACTCAATAACATAACGAGTCGCGACACGTGACAAGGATCTGATTTCCGTATCTCGTTATCAATTAATTAATTTGTTTCGATGTTGTTAATAAACAAAAAAAATGTCAAAAACAAACATCTAAATTAAAACTTTGTCTATTGTTTGCCTGAAACTCTTACAGTTACTAAATCGAAGTAATAATATTAAATTAAACAATTGACCAGATTTTCATCAAACGTAAGTACCCAAAATGTATCTTAGTAGTTAGCGCACAGGCGATAAGTTCTCAAAATATAATACCCTTTTTGCAAAGAGGTTTAAATAATCACCCCAGGCCCTGGAGAAAATGAAGTCTAAAACTGCATCGCAGCAAAAATCTACTATTCTCACATTTCTAAAGGATGGAAAGACAACGAATCTTAAAATTAATGGCACCCTAATTAAAGAACCCATTCCAATTAGCGGGTAATTTCAATATTCAGAAACCCTCTAATTATTTCTCTACCAGCATTTTCTTTACAATTTCTTACCTACCATGATATTTTTCAAAAGAAAGTATGATTTTGTCATTTTTATTTTATTGCGATGTAATAAAAAAGAAATGCAATGTTACAACTTGTCTCAATAAAAATGTAATTCAAAAAGGTAAGTTTTGCTTATATTTCTTGATAAGGGAGTAGACACCATATTAAAAAAAATATTTAAATAACCCGTATATTTTATTATAAGGTTACACTCAACTTAAATAATTTTTACTTGTAAAGAAAAAATAGGGATGCATTCCGATTTTCTTTCTTTGTAAATAATCCCAATAGCATTAAATCTATAAACACTTAAAAATCTAATGTTTAGGATTAAATTACTTATTTAGTTTTAAATATTGTTGATGTTTTAATAAGTTTCTCTCTATCTATCTTTGTTTCATTCAAATGAGATTCGAGCTCCACATTAGTTTCACAAATACCTACCATAAATAAATCTACTCTTTCTAATTCCATTCATATCAAACTACGCTTCTAAAAGCCATCTCGTCCTATTTTATGATTCGCCACCTCTGGCGATAGGACCTCGTCCTATCAATGTCGCTATACAAATATGACCTCTGAGCCTTAGCGGGGGACTCTTTAATTATTACGTTAATTATGTTTGGCGGGACTCGAGACGGGTCGAAAGCTTATTTTAAAGCAACAATCATTTATATTCCACTTTTAGACACGGGCCTTTCTATACTTTTTTAAATACAATATAGAAGTAGCAGACGAGCATGCAGTCCACCTGATCGTAAGTGGCTACTGCCGTATGGATCTGTAATCAACCCCAGATAGGATTAGATATTCCTACCTGAGGTCGGCCACAGATGCACCCCCTCTATGCGCTACCCCTGAGAACTAAGAACTTTTCTAAAGATCTTAGGCCTTACGTGTCGTCTAACCACCCATCCAAGTGCCGACCACGCCTCACATTACTTAACTTAGGATTCACCGAAACAACATAAATGATTTACAGTATTCGTTTCTCCAGAATTTATATAAAATATGTAAAAACCTACATCATAACACAGAAAGAAATTCTTCAGAAATAAACGCAAAAGAGGCCTTTATTTAACTTTCACTGTGAAGAAATTTAGAGAAGATATATTTAAACCTTAAGCGGTAAATAGATTAATAAGTCGAATCTTTATCCTTAGACGTTCACCAAATATTAATTAAAGATAATATTATTACGTGACACCGTTTTACGATCTCCAAGCATTGGACAATCGCGCACTCATCTATATATAAAATGAAAATGTCACATCTGTACATCGAATATTTTTGCAAACATTTATGTGTGTCTGTGTGTTTTATTTCGCATTACGTCAAACCTACTACATCTGATTCAATAGACTTAACACTTAACTTAAATTTAATTTAAATCAATCTACTCCACCAAAAGTTTGACAATTTAAAATCAGAAGTAATGTGACATTTCCTGTATACAAGATTTTCATTTACCGGTGTGTTCCGCCATCTTTATAGGTGGCGCTGTATAATTGACGTTACATTTTAAATCCACGTATAGAAAAACGTTTACAAAGGTGAAGTCTACCAATTCGCACTTGGCCAGTGCGATGGACTATGACCTAATCTTTCTCACTCTGAGAGGAGACCCGTGCCTAGCAATGGGACAGTAATGGGTTGATGTGTACAGAATCGCAGTCACAGCTTGTTAATTAATATTTCTGTTTCAGGAGGACGAGCGACAGGGTGCGAACATGAATGCTTCGCAGACACTCCCTCGGGGGTTGAACGACTCGTATTGTAAGTAATATTTTAATATAATAATGTTTAGGAAAATTGACTGTCGATTTTACGATAAATATTGATATTACTGTAGTGTCGATGATAGAGAGAGAGTGTGATTTTTATTCAAGAGTAAAACTGGTTGTTCTTTGATTTCAATGTCGCTTTCCACACTAGGAATCTGCGTCGTGGGTGCTACGGACACAGACATGGACGAAAACACAAGCACCCAGACCCGGACCAAATATACAAATTCATCACTCACATGTCCGTCTGGCCGAGGATTGAACTCGCAACATTTTGCGCCTCAGATCGTATGGCGACCGTTCCACCATGCGAGTCATTTTTTTAGGCGTATATTTACTGATACTAATATGATGTCTTCGAACTTAGTCACCAGTTACCTCAGAACAACAATTCAAGTCTAATCGATGTCAAATAGGGCTAATCGGCTATAGTCGGTTGAGCTCGGATTTATAAACCGTTGTGCTATCCGATATCTATCAAGAGTTGCTACTACAATTACTTTTTTCAATAAATACTAATAATATTACATTTTCTTCGATAAAATTTGGTGTTACTTGTAAGTAACACCAAACTTTTAAGTTGTAAGAGTTGTAACTCTAACATGTTTTAAAGTAAACTCAGCTACATTCTGATTAAGTTATTTAGCGACTAACAAACTAAGGTCAAATTGTCAAACAATAAATTTCTCCATAAATAAGTCGATCGCCTTTTCCAAATATCAAGTTTAATTATTTGACATTTTCTTTTTGTAAAATGAAAATGTTACCTTATTCTCAATAATAAATAGCCATATTTTCCAACAAAATAGCAAAAGATACAAACATATAAAATAATACATTTTACTACCTAAAAGATTCAGGATGAAACTTTTCCCATTAGTTTAGTGAAGCCAAGTTTCCGATACGTTGAATCGTAAGCAAATATTGAAAACAATATGGAACATCTGTATGTGTACAGTTTAGTTTCAATGTATTTGCATTAGAAATATATTCTTTAAAGTGAATTATCTTATAAGTAAAGTATTTGGCTAGTGTGGTGTTGTGGTCATCGTGCAAGACACGCAGATGTTCCAGGTTCAATCCCCCAGCCTACATCCAATCGATGAGTTTAGATTTCTTTTCTGAGTCTGGGTGTTTGTGTATCTGTCTTTATTCATTGAATCCAGAAAATCCTAGACTATACATATAGAAAACGTTTTTTTTTTTCTTTTTTTTATATATTATAGGAGTAGCAGACGAGCATGCAGTCCACCTGATGGTAAGTGGCTACTGCCGCCCATGGACATCTGTAATCAACCCCAGATAAGATTAGATACTCCTACCTGAGGTCAGCCACAGATGCGCTGCTACCCCTGAGGACTAAGCAGTGCCTAACACTGTTGTTATTAACACTATTTCTATTTCATATATAGAAGACAGATATGTTAATGCATAATTTGACGAAATTTTGCTACGTATTCGTTGACGATGAGACGAATGGACGAATTCGACTAAAATTTCCTCAACTTTCGGCCTTTAAAATAAAATAGACTAAAACGAGTATGACAATAGCATGATATTAATTGAATCTAGTTTGATTTGTATATATCTTATCTTAAATACTAAGCCCTTATCCATTTTTTGTGAAAAGGGAAATACGATTAGGAGGCCCTTAGATAACCGAAATGCCTAAACACCTGAATGATCTAGGTCACCGCTCTTTATCCGTAAGGGCGATGTGTTCCTTAATCTATTGAGCACTAAGATGCCGCTAACATTTACGTTTTACTTATGCTCAGGAAATGGTTCAATTTTGCTTTTTAACGAAAGCCGTGCAAATCTCTAGCAAATGGATTAAGACAGTAGTGAGCGATGTAGCACTTGATTTTGCAATAATCAATTTATTTATACATTACATCAACCAATAATTAATTTAAGAGACAAATAGGATAAATCATATATTATTCTTTTCATATTTATCGTTGGGTCATTTTACCGCTATTTATACCACATTATATAAGTTACGCAAATCTCAAGCAAAATAGGTATCTAAAGAAAAAACACAATCTAATTTGATATTTATCTCAACAATACCTTTTTTTATTTTTTTAAATTCCATTCATTTATTTAGACAAATTAATAAATAGCGAAATATGAATTTTTGCAAGTAACTCAGAAAATTATCCCATTTAACTACCGAAATATAGAGATGAAAGCCGTTAAATTAGTAGGTATTAGTATACAAATACAATTGGACAGCTTACTTTAATTAGTAAGTAAACAATTGGCTACAAAATGCCTCATAGACCTTTAATTAAAACTAAACGATCATCATTAAAAGGCCCTGACATCGAACGCTTTCCGTTAATTCCATTTTACTTTAATTGCAACACCGCTATAAAATCTTACCAATTTAAAAGCGTCATTTTAGCGCCACCCAAATGGCGTATAATACAAGCCCTAAGAATTTAAAGCCCTTTTTCGACAGCCCTATCAATCATAACAAATGACCTAAGCCCATTCAAATGAAAATAGATTAAATGATTAACGTACTGAAAGGGCAATGTCGTCATCAATTTTTGAATTTATTGCCCAAATGGGAGGTATCAAAAGTTTTTGTTCGGCAACCGTTGCCAATGATAAATGATTGTAGATTAGGTTTGGATGGACTGTTCGAAGCGTTATAATAGTTCTTTGTGAAATTTAAAAATGGGAAAGGAGGTGATGTAAAACCTTTGAAGATACTTTGAAGGATATTAGAACCAGTATAGTTCGATAGACTTATTTTTTTTTATATATATGTAATCTAGCGATAAGACAGACGGGCTACTTGATGGAAAGCAGTCACCGCCACCTATGGACATTTGCAACACCAGAGGAGTCGCCAATGCATCGCCAGCTTTGAAGGAGAGCTCTTTTACACCCCTCTTGAAGAGCCCCATGACATAGTCCTGAGTGAATACCTCAGAAGGAAGTTCATTCCACATTTTGCACGTACGCGGCTAAAATGAACGTCAAAAATGAATTTCTGGTGTGAAGCAGTATTTGATTTTCGGTGCAAGGGTATATGCTAGGGTATATGTTGTATATGCTGGCTGACTTATGATAATACCGACCATTTTAGTTCTCAATAGTGACGCATCTATGAACGGTTTCAAGTCAACTAATCCTTACCTCCTCCAACAAGGTGCTTCGATCAGAGTGGTAGAAAACTCTCCGAGCCTCCCCAAAATGCTTAGAGAAAGCCCTGCCCAATAGTGGGACTTAAAAAGCATTACGGCAACTGCATCTGCAGACATTAAAGGTATCTTATACAGGCCGTGGCAAGAGCCATACGTCTTTAAGTCTATGTTTTTAGATATGAATGAACTCTAAGTCCTCATTCATATACAGACATTTAACTTATTATAATAATCCAAGTTTTTGGCCGCAGCTTCGCCCGCGTTTAAAAAAAAATATATGACATACTAACATACATGAAACTGAAAATTCGTACCTTTGCTTCGCCAGTAACTTAACGGCTACATACAGTTTTCCTACCTTTATTTAATGTTGTAATCGATGTTTATGTACTCTGATGATAAATTAGGGTAGCTTGCATCATGTCATAACTTTAAAGTCTACAAAAGGCAAGCCAACCGTGAAATCCATGGTTAAAAAATGCATTAGTTGCACCATATTATGTTTTTTTTTATATATATATAATATAGGAGTAGCAGACGAGCATGCAGTCCACCTGATGGTAAGTGGCTACTGCCGCCCATGGACATCTGGAATCAACCCCAGATAGGATTAGATATTCCTACCTAAGGTCGGCCACAGATGCGCCGCTACCCCTGAGGACTAAGCTGGAACGCCTCGGAAAAGTCTGTCTCCCTTACCACACCCTTCAAACCGGAACACAGCAGCGCCTAACACTACTGTTATTAGGTAGAAATAGGTGTGGCGGTGGTACCGCCGGAGTCGAACCACAAAGGGTTTTACCACCTTCACTAAAATATATTGGTGCATACAGATTTTTTACGTTCCATCGCTGCTATCAAAGTTACTGTTATATTTAACTTTAACGCAACTTTAACCGGGCTTTCGATGCAACGTACACTTATTGTCGAGACTCTGTATAAATAAATAAAAGCTTACGGAATATAAAGGTACGTTGAAACACATTTCTTATTATGTTTAAAGATATAACAGCCCTTACTCATCACTTTATCTCCACTTCCCATACTTTATACACCTTTACTAAATAATTCTCACAACCCCTAATATCCATAACAACGGTTGCCAAGCGAACCCTTACCGAGATCTTAGCAAACACAAAAGGGTCTAATAATTCTATAAGGGCCTATAATTATTTTTGTGACGGCGCATACCCGGCCCTTCATTAAGGCATCAAGAATCGGGTCAGTGAACTTAATTAAGAATCAAGAGTTATTGTTAAGCCTAAATCCTGTTATAATGAAGATAATTTCTTACCATAAGTGCTATCTTTTATACAGACATAGAGCGTATCAGACAAATGTCGTGGCAGACAAAAAAGTATTTTCCTATACAACTTATTTATATCGACTGTAACACAGCGACATAGACACGGGCCGTGCCTGTTAAAATGTTGTATAAAATATGATTTTGGAGGCCACGGCCCTGCCTGACACGTTATATGTCTGTCCGTAAACGGGGTCTTATTAGTCTTGTGACTTAAACGAATGTGATGTAAACGAATGTGTGAATGTGAATTGTGAAACCATAATCGTTAATTCTATATTAACCAAAAACGGATCGTAATTGTGGTACTAAGTTCTATGTCATCCACCCATTTCTGTCCCATTGTTCAGCACGGTTATCCTCTAAGAGTGAAAAGGATCGAGGGCCATAGTCCACCATGCTAGCCAAATGCTGAGATGTAGATATCACATACCGTTAAGAACTTTTTTATTGGACTTTCAGTTGTATAGGTTTCCTGATAATATTTTCCCTCGTCGTTATAGCAATTGATATACTTTGAATATCAGAGATCAGTGGTTGTAATCAAACTTTGGAACCAGAATTGAGAGCCCGGATTTCAACCAAAGGACTATAAATGCATCTACTATTCTACTTGTTATAGGTACATAAAATACAGTATGTACTTATTATTATTTTATGCACCATAACAAAAACTATTTCAACCAAAGTTTTGAAGCGTACTAAAATTTTAATTTGTACACTAAAAACTTACACATAAAATATGAATCATACTCTATAAATAAATATAGAGTACCACTATATTACGAGTACCTACATTTAAAAAAACTAAAATGAAATAAAAAAACTTGTTTGGTAAGATAATATTTAAGGCAAAAAGCGAGTCAGAATTTAAGCATAATTCAATTCCATTACTTAGTAATGACCATTAATTTAGATAGCAGATTATGCAATTTATAGCCTAACGTAGCAGTGATAGCCTAATGGTTAAGAAACTCGGCCTCTCGTTCGAGGGGTCCGAGTTTCAAATCCCAGGCACTCACCTCTGATTTTTCAAAGTTATGTGCGTATTATAAATTAATTATCACTTGCTTATACGGTGAAGAAAACATCGTAAGAAAACCTGCACACCTGAGAGATTTATAAAAAAAAATATCAAAGGTATGTGAAGTCTAGCAATACGCACTTGGCCAACGCGGTGGACTATGGCCCGAATCCTTCACATTCTGAGAGGAGACCCGTGCCCAGCAGTGGGACAATAATGGGTTGATGATGATGATGATGCATAATCATCATCATTTGTGCCTTAAATTGTACATTTGAAAAAAACACTTATTATTCAATGGAAAAATAAAATAAGCGTCCTTTTTATACACTTTTTAAGATTTTTTTCAATTGAGTCTAATAGCGGAAACCCTTATCGGACTTTTATCGTTTCAAACGCTTTCCCAAGAGAGCTGATATACTAATTGGTGCGGTCTTTCGCGAGATTTCCTACTCAATTGGACATTTTAATGGATAGACGCCAAATGCTTGTGATTGATTCTTTGAGAGACATTTTATAACGGTTTGCGCAGAGGGTTTTAGGTTTAATCTCAAGTGAATTTTGTTTAGTGAATACATTTCCGTGGTGTTCAGGCTTAGTCCTCAGGGGCAGCGGCGCATGTGTGACCAACCTCAGTTAGGCATATCTAATCCTATCTGGGGTTGATTACAGATGTCAATGAGCAGCAGTAGCCACTTGCCGTCTGCTACTCCTATATTATAATATCATAAATTATAATTATAAAAAAATAAGTTTATTTAAACGGCAAACTTTATTGTTTAAAGTAATTCTATTTCTTTTTGACAAGTTTCATATTAATTGATTATCATTTTCATGCTTATAAGCTTTATTTGAGCAATTTGGCGAATTAATTCATTTGTTTACTTAAACATGGATAATTATACAGCAAAAAATATAATAATAAAATAAGGCATTTTAAACGTGTGGCTTATAGTTTACCTATAATTTGTATTGAAATTGTATTTAATATATTTAGACGGAGTTTTAAGTAATTTATAATACCTCAATTTTAAATTCAAAGTGTACGCTATATAAAACCAAATTTATAATCGAAAAGCGCCCACGAAATTACTGATTGTCATATCTAGTTACATATCATATGATATAACATGTTAGATATTTATTTTGTCCTGTCCTCTCATAGGAATGTTTTCCTGTCATGCGTTTTTAAGTCGGCACGCGCATCTCACCCGCACGCATGTCTTGTAGCCTTCCCTATCAACTTACATGTACACAGTACTCTTACCATGAGTTTTCAAAACATCCCACAACTTTACGTTACGTTTACTCAATCCATTATTCTGCTCCGTTGGATTAGTAGACTGAGTAAACGTAACAATAAGTAAGTGCTCAAGTCTTTTTGTCTACCTCACATGTTCGCAAAATAGAGAGACAAAACATAAAGCGCCATTTTCTCAATTAAGACATTTAATGTTACGTTACTGACACTATAGTTCTGATTCAATCCGCTAGGGGCGCTGATTGGAAATTGTATGGGCAAATATGGAAACAAATACCAAAACAGTCATATTTGTCTAAGCGTAAAAGCTCCTGGTAAGGGTACGTGGGTGGTAAGGGTGGTCTGGGCAGAGCCCGACGGGGCAACGCGCTAAGAGGACTCCGGTTGCGTTCCTTTGGAGATCCCGGAGCCCTCTACGCAGCGCCGAGGACGGCCACCGGGGGGGTTTTAGTGCGGTAAAAATCCCACATAACCCTGCGTCGCTCCCACGGCGCCGGGTACCTTTTGAAGGTTTCCCCCTCGTAAAAAAAAAAAAAAAAAGGGTACGGATCGCGAAGACTGCAGCGGATTAATTCATGCGTGGGATTAACGCGTCGCACATGTTAAGGCCATCTTAAACACGCGTGACAAGAATGACGAACTTACATTAATGATAGAAAAAACTACTGTAAACTAGCAAATATAATTCATAATAATAAACATCATTAAAACATTTTCCATTCAAAACGAGCTCGTAATGCCTTTGATTGAAGCATGAATTCATACAGACGGTATTGGAAACCAAACTTGTTTTTTCCTAAGACTTTTAAACGATTCAAATCAGAGCTTTCCCAGGCTGATAGACTAATTGATACGGCTCTTTTGCAGAAACTCGAGGTAATTCAGGCCTCTTTGTAGGCATTTTCGGTAAACGCTGACGTTAGAACGTGACAAAATTTGCTAACAGTCTGTTTTTGTAACATTTTAGAAGTGACAAATTTGACAAAAAAACATTGTAAAAGCCGACTACGTAAATAGAGCTCTAAAAAGTATAAAGCAAGTAAATGGAAGGTAGTAGAACTCTTTGCGATTCGACTCCCAAGAGATCACCGCTACTAATTCCAGTTTGATGGTTGTGGTAAGGAAGAGAAAATAATAAAGAGATATATAAAGAGAAAATAGGAAGGATAGAAGTAACTTCTAGAAAAAAAAATGTTATTATTATTCAAAAATACATTTAAATTTGATGTGCTATGCGAATTTGCGAAATTGAGCTTCCATTTTCCAAAACAGCTTAAACTTTGCGGTTTAAACTTTACTAAACTAAACTAGAAACTAAAGTTTCTGCCACAGATTAATAATTGGTTTCCGAAGAGCGCAGCGGGGACCGATTTTATCAATCTATAATTTCGACTTATATGAAAACTTAAAACTTAAGAGTTTTTAAAAGAATATAATAATATACTTTAATTTATTTTGAAAAACTCTAGTAGTAGACTACTCACAGACTACGTACCTGTCTAACACACAGAGGATGTCAGGTTCGATTCCCGACCGCACAAATATCTAAATAATTACTTTAAATTTCTGTTCTGAATCTGGGTGTTTGTATACTCGTCTTCGTACATGTCTATGGCACCTTCTCCAAAGGTTTCTTAGTCTGTGGTTATGAATGAAGAAAGCAACATGATAATAGTTGTATGGTTAAATCGGGAAGGTACCAGGTCAAAGACTAAGGATTCCAGCTTAATTATGTATGAGACGACCATCTTAATTCACAGTAGCTTTAAGGGGAATCCTTAATCTATATGGACTCAGTACAGAAATCCTCCGGCAGCAGTGACTAACCATCAAGTGGGCTACAAACTCATTCACTTCACTTACAAAGAAAAAAAGATTACGTTCACTACAACACAACCACCAGAGACATTCGATTCGAGTTGATTTAACGAACCCCAACCAGTTATTATCAACGTATCCGGAACTGTCACACCCAACATCCCGTTTTAAATCAACGGATCCCTAATTCAATGACACCCACAACTTAGAACTTGGTAATAGTTCGGTTGAACGTCATAAATTAGTATAACAGTCGGTTCCGCTTGCTATAATCTCTGTTTGCGTTATAATGTTGAAGGCTTGCGATACAATACACTAACGAATATCTTCATGAAAAGAAACAATGAAAGGAAAATAATTTATCCATCCACCAAAACGGAAACTGCTTCACGCTAAAAAATGAAAGTGGTAGGCCCCCCTGTGTCTATTACAGATGTCCATAAGCGGCAGAAGCAACTTGCCCTCAAATTGACTGCATGCTTCTATTCAATTCCTTTATTACAAAAAAAAAAGTAAATACCTCTTAAGTTTAATACTGATCCCACCTTGCAAACAGTCGTATGTGAGCATCAGTATTCGCCAGAAAGCAGTGATAGCCTAGTGGTTAAGAAACTCGGCCTCTCGATCCAGGGGTCCGAGGATTAAATTCCAGGCACGCACCTTTTTTTTATATAATATAGGAGTACCAGACGAGCATGCAGTCCACCCGATGGTAAGTGGCTACTGCCGCCCATGGACATCTGTAATCAACCCCAGATAGGAATAGATATTCCTACCTGAGGTCGAAACTGTCACAGTAAATTAAAGAATATGTTCATGTAAAGAAAGAAAGAAAGAAAAAAATAGTGAAATATATGAACAAATGCGCTGCTATCCCTGAGGACTAAGCAGGAACGCCTCGAAAAAGTATGGGAGACATACTACATACATTACCACACCCTTCAAACGGAACACAGCAGCGCCTAACACTACCATTATTAGGCAGAAATAGGTGTGGCGGTGGTCCCGCCGGAGTCGAACCACTAGGGGTTCTACCACCTTCAAAATCCTCACCTCTGATTTTTCAGAGTTATGTGCGTATTAGAAATTAATTATCACTTGCTAAACGGTGAAGGAAAACATCGCGAGGAAACCTGCATACCTGAGAGATTTATAAAAAAAAAACAATTCTCATATGTATGTGAAGTCTACCAATACTTGGCCAGCGCGGTGGACTATGGAGTTGCTTTAACGAACCTCAACCAGTTATTACCAACATATCCGGAACTGTCACACCCAACATCCCGTTTTAAATCAACGGATCCCTAATTCAATGACACCCACAACTCAGAACTTAGTAATAATTCGGTTGAACGTCGTAAATTAGTACAACAGTCGGCTCCACTTGGTATAATCTCTGTTTGCGTTATAATGTTGAAGGTTTCCGAGTTCCGTGTGAGAGATAATTAAACTGTCAAAATAAAGTAAGGGATATGTTCATGTAAAGAAAGAAAGAAAAATAATTTATTTGGTGAAATATATGAATACACAATACCATTAAAAATAACAGGAAATATTATAACAATTTTAAACCGAAAAGGTCTCCATTCAGCTTTAATGTATCAGGTAACCGTATAGGTGGTCACTGCCATAGCAGGATTTCTACATCACATACATACATAACAGGATTATCACAGATGCATTGAACCTCCTTGCTCCTGAGGAATGTGAGTCATCTCATATGTGTCAGCTGGCATCCACACGCTTCCACTAAAACACTAGTGTACTTAAATAAAATATTAATGTATAAGGCAGCTTACCTAACTCCACAAAAGCAAAAGCAACTCATATACTCGTATGATTAAACTCAGCTAGGACTTCTATCCTATTGGTCGTAAATATTGTACATGATCCATTACACATATCCATTGGCAGCAATACATAACATCGTCTACATTTCCATAAAAAGCATATAAATGTTTTCGTGTCTTATTTCTCTTTGTAGCAAAAAGTCTCTCATATTATAATCAGTCATTTAAGAGAAGCTGCTATAGAAAGACATTGATGTATGTGATACGAGTGTGAATAATCTACATCTCTAACGACACTTCGGAAATGTAGCTCTTAAGGTTTTTTAGTTTACTAACTTGTCTCACCGTAAACGACTCGATAGTGGAAGCACAAAAGGGCTTACTCCTATGGTTTAGGCTGACAGTGTACTTGCTCATCAAGATTCAGGAGTTGAAGGGAAAATTTTCCGATCCTTTTACAATGTTACTTTCAAATTCTATGGTCATTTGGACGACAGTAACTTAGTTATTACAAATTATGTCAAAACATTAGGGAAGAACACATTGATGAGGACGCAGCCCAAAGCTCAAAGATTCCATCATCGGATTCTACCCATGGTAAGGGGCGAAATGATGAAATAACCTTTCAAATAAAAATACGTAGAAAACTTAAATTAAGGAAATTTTAATAATGTGTAACGACTCAAGACGAGTCTGAAAATATTTTATACATATTTTGTACTTACAGAATCTTATTAATTAAGTCCTGAAAATTTTTGGACCTCATTATCTAGTGACGGTGTGACATTTACCTTATTATCTAAAGTTTTATAGCTTCTCTGCCAAACATATGACCTGGAGTGTGAAACTCGAGATGTCGTTAAAAAGTGAAGTGGGTACCATTAGTAGGATTATTTTTAATTAATCTCGGAAATCCTGTTTTGATACTTGTTTTATATGTGTAAATATAAATTTAAGCAACGTCGAATGCAGTCGACAATGGGATGGGTAACTAGTAGTTTGTTGACCCCACCTTGGTAAAACAAAGACATTTAACTTTAGAAACTTAGAACCGGTATAGTTTGGCCGAAGTACCACCGCCATACCTGTTTTTAGCGTAAAACATTTATTGCGATAGATGAACAAACATAAAAAAGAACAAATATACGGTAATTGTGTAACCTCCTCCTTTTTGAAGTTGGTTAAAAAGTGTGGGTGAAGACTGATTTACATATATTATGAGTACATCTTTATGTTCAGAATTGGCAATGCATCTATAATCGTTTTTAGATAGAACGAGATTGCTCGATAGGAGCAAATGCCCATTGGTGGCAGTGGTGGTAAGTAAGTGGTACTTGCGTTAAATTACGTCTTCCTTTGCTACTTCAATCGACTAAAAAAAACTAATACGAGGCGTTTTAACTTAGTCCACTGCTGACCAAATGCAGATTGGACTTTTTTTGAGGAATTTGGGATGTTTGTTTCTTTACGAACTTTCACATGTGCAAACAGTAGAACAGTAGAACTGTTTGCACTTGTAATCATTTATTTCTAAAACGCCTATAATATCAAAAATCAATCGTGCCTGGGACTAGAACCTCAGACCTCCAACATTTGCGAGACCATAATTTATACCTAGGCTCCCGGTTCAATCAATTACAAACACTAAATTGAAATAATCCTATTAATCATGGACCAGAGTAACTTAGACTCGAAGTTTTAGTTCAAAACTCGGAAACTAAACTAGGAAACTAAGAAGTAGACGTAGACAAATCGAAACTGCAGTCACCTTGCTTAAAGTTCTAAGCACTTAAAAACTGATTTGCAAGTTACTTTTGCAAGTTTTTTTTATGGAAATAAAGTACCTAGAATATGATCATGCAGTCTTAATACATCCATCAGTCTTTTAAGTTGCACTACTAATCATAGCAATTCCTTAATTGGCACTATTCCAACTCCTCGAACCAGGGTCTCGAACTCCTGCAGACCACCATTATTCATCATCATCATCAACCCATTACTGTCCCACTGCTGGGCACGGGTCTCCTCTCAGAATGAGAAGGATTAGGCCATAGTCCACCGCGCTGGCCAAGTGCGTATTGGTAGACTTCACATACCCTTAAGATTTTTTTTTTTTTTTATAAATCTCTCAGGTATGCAGGTTTCCTCACGATGTTTTCCTTCGCCGTTTTTAAGTGATAATTAATTTCTAATACGCACATTAATTTGAAAATCAGAGGTGCGTGCCTTGGGATTTGAACCTCGGACCCCTCGATCGAGAGGCCGCGTTTCTTAACCACTAGGCTATCACTGCTTATGTATCACCATTATTCGCTATTCGGTAACTTTTCTTCTGGTGCCTAAACGCATTGGGAGGACCTTTCTTGCCCATCAATTTTATAACCGCGTGGCATGACGAAAGAAAATTTTAACAAACTTATTGCAAACATCAAATGCACTTACTAACTAACGCATTAAAAATACCATATTATAAATCCCTGTATTATGGCTACCATCGGTACACACAAAGACAAAATAGGAAGCACTCTGACCCTCTGACCTCATTTCTAAACTCATAATCAAACTTGGGTAGAAATCAAACCTGGTACATTAATAGCAAACCAACCACTAAGCCACAAGGCTCATAGAAACTTCCAGTTCAAAACTTAGAAGCCAAACATTTGACGTAGATAAATCGAGAATTGGTTTATTGCAGACAGAACTTTACTTCACTTCGCGAGAATCATTCACAACAGATTAGAAACTAAGTTGAGAGCTAGACAAGTTATGACTTTAAAGTCTGTATATCCTTCTCTGTCAGTTTTAATCAAATCAAATCAGTCTTTATTTGCAAATAAGGTTATACAATAGGTGTTCAATCAATACAATGATCTCTTATTTTGCTAAAAAGCATGCAAATATAAAATTATACTTAGTATTATAATTATTCATTAAGTTTATGTCAATTATTTTATAAAATATATTTTAGAGTCAATTTTTAACAATGTCAATATTTTAATTACTAATAGTCACATTGAAATATTTTTTACAATTTGGAATTCATGAAACATGATTACTGTTTTTTATGAAATTAAAGTACTTAATAAAGGAGAATTCAGATGAGTGGTCACTGTGATTCTGGTACAGAATATTATAGAAACTTTTCAGACAGTCCGTGAACGCGCCACAGGCCTGCGCACGCGATCGGGTGCGGGGAAGCGGTGCGGGGAAGCGGTGCGGGGCGCACCTTCCTCCGCCCCCCTCACCAAGGCGACGGAGGCGGGAACTCATTGATCCGCGAGCGACCAGCAAGTCCCTTAAAAAGATTCAAAGCGACCGCACGCTACTATTCTGTAAATTTTCAGTTAATATTATACCAGTACTCTTACCATGAGTTTTTACGTTTTGATAAATATGACTGTTTTGGTATTTGTTTACGTATTGCTCATACAATTTCCAATCAGCGCCCCTAGCGGATCGTATCAGAACTATAGTGTCAGTAACGTAACATAAAATGTCTAAATTGACAAAATGGCGCTTTATGTTTTGTCTCTCTTTTTTGCGAACATGTAAGCAGACAAAAAGACTTGAGCACTTACTTATTATTACGTTTACTCAGTCTACTAAAGCAAACGGAACAGAATAATGTATTGAGTAAACGTAACGTAAAATTTTGGGATGTTTTGAAAACTTATGGTAAGGGTACAGCTCAAACACAGTATACATCTTTTATTTCGGGGCAGTTACCCCTAGCTCAGGGAGATAGGGACTGCACACCACCAGTGTCTATAGAATGAAATGAACTAAGATTAAGATCGACATCGAAGCGCACAACACCCCACGCTTTATATAGTAATCAGATGAGTGACCTCTAGGGGTTAAATTTCATACGCGCTTCAGGGGAGCTTCAGGGGTACATTAAGCCGTCGCTTCCGATAACGGATACCTCCTCCACCAATACGCATTGGAGCAGCGTAGTGGAGTATGCTAGTCTTCCCCGCTTGTGGAAAGAGACCGGTATCCAGTGAATTATAATAAGAGGTTCTAGGCAAGTTCAATTCAAAAACAACATATTTTTTTTGTGTTCATCCGCCTGTAATTTTATATCGGCTACCAGTAGAATCGACTGAATCGACTTTATTCAGACATTCGCACAGAAATACATTTTTATGATGCATAGAAATATCGTTTCATCCAAACTTATTTCATCCAATTTTTGGACTGTTAGTTAGACATAAAAACTGTACAGTGTACAATTAAAATTATATTTTCAACACTATAATTTAAAAAAAATTCAATTCTGTTTTTCCTTAGATTCGAATCAAGAAGGTTCCTCTGTTTAATAAGAATCTCGCTTGTATTGAGCAATACAGAATTCGATCACTCCATCTTCCATTATTTCGGACACAAACACCGCCCACGGCATTGAGAAATCGCCGAACAATATGAAACTGTCCGGCAATAGAGATGTTCGCTACGAATCCATTCAGTACCAGCTGTGAATGTTCCTCGCTTCGAAACTTCGGTATTCCAACATGTTCCGTTACCGAACTGTCTGTATAGATTGAACAGTTGAAAGGACATTCGTTAACGAATAGTTGGAATGAATAACAATTTATTTAAACACAATTTCATAACGCTAGCAATAATTTATGACCGACCGTGGTCCAAAAAATTTTGAACATTTTTTACTCAAAAAAATTTAAATAAAATGAAACAAGATGACATAGGACGTCGTGTGATTTGAGGATAGGAGGATGTGTAATGGAATTAAACATTTACCATCAATTCACAATCAGGTGCGCTGTAAGCTCGTCTGTTACATTAATCTTATAAACGGCATAATAACCAAAACAAATAATCACAACTGTGATAGTAGTTCAGATATTTGAATATTACACAATGCATATGAGACGAGGTCCAAAATTGAAACAAACGCATTATCTAAATCATGTTTATCTTTTGAAAATGTGTACCTGTATTTCTACTCTGTTTATGTCTAGTAAAAGCATGAGCTTCAGTGCATAATTCTAAAGTTAGTTCAAAGCTTGAGAACTATTCACAAATATTGTGAAAGCTTCTACGATTTCAACTGAATTCTGAAAATATCATACTCTCTGTCAATTTATGCATGTTATGTATTCCTATGGGTCAGTGAACACTGTAATGTCTGTCACGCAAATTGTGTGCTGGGTAGGATTTTTTTTGTTTTACGAGTATAATAAAGGAGAAGCTAACGAGCCTTCCGCCTGATGGTAAGTGGCTACTGCCTCCACGGATATCTGTAATCAATTCCAGAAACATTAGACGCTCAAAGATGATTCTACCACTTTGTGAAATGAGGAATTCTTCATGAATGAAGATCTTCATAAAAATATACAAACGCAAACGCCCATGCAGTCCCCTAGATGTCTCTCTGCCACCTACGAATATCTGTAAAAAATCTCAGCGCACCTAAAACTGCCTACTGCTGTTTTCTGTGACTGCAAGTGCTGGTGATTGCAACAGAGCTCCAATTTTATTTGGGATAGATAATAGATGTCCATGAGAGGCAATTACTACTTGCTTCACTAGAACTGCGTGCTCGTATGTGAGTACTGCACTATAAAAATCTTTCTATTTGATTCATAGATGACTTCACCAGTCCATTCGACCTCCTTAAACTTTCCTTTAAACCCAAGCATGACGTGAACAAATCGACCGAGACGCGAGCTGGACTTACGATAGGTACTTTAAAGTATTGTGTGAGTTTCCAACGATATATTATCGAGTTAAAGACAAACTGCTTTATAGTCCACTTAATGTTAGTCAAGTTTTATCTTATTACTAAAGGAACATTTCATAGTTCAACTCGTGTGCACCGGCTTATGTCTGCCTTATCACAGTTGTATTAACTTTCTGTGTCCTGGTTTGATGAGTTTTAAGGAGTCCCTCTTGATAACTTATTTAGAAAGCCTTTTCTGTCTTTATTTATACGAAGCATTCCAACTGAGTCTTCAGGGGGTGGCAGGTTTTTTAACAATCACAACTTAATCATAAATCTCCTCCTGAGTACTTCAAACCTATTTAATAGCAGATCCATTCCATCGAGTGGACTGCAGGCTCGGTTATTTCTAAAATTTCGTGAAAAGGAAAGAAAATACAACTCCAGGCTACAGTTTCTTGTTTTATCCTTAGACTTCTATAAGCTCCACTTGACGCTGACAAATCGACAAGTAGCTTTTAGACATATAATAAGTGTACTGTAATCTGTAACATTTTGCAAAGTCTACAATTTGTTTTCGAAGTATTGCTGTTTTGTTCAGTTGTCGTAGATCGTAGTTTCTAGACATTAATTTTGCTATTTACTGTTCTAGTACACATACTTTTGGTATTAAAATAGAAAATACTGATCATGCAACCCGTAAAATTATAAAAGGATACCTCTCTTTTATGTTGTGGCTTAAATAAATCCTAATTTAACTTATGTTTGTTCACTAATCTCATCAAAGTCCCTTTCGTCAATTCTATTGTTATTCAGTTCAATTAAGCAAACCAATCAAGTATAAAAAATGGGTTGCATATTTAACGTAATGATAATTTGGTCAAAACAATTTCAATTATTATTGTCAATTAAATCCGCATAAGTTTCTTAATTTAGAAGATGGGCTGCATGATCACTGAATCTTCAACCTATTTTACATTTAAATAATTCCATAAACTTTAACGGAGATAACTTCGTAACCCCTAATTATTCGGAATTATTAATATATTCAATTTGTCAGGTGTCTACTTTATAACTCTTCAACCCTTTCATTTGTCGGCCGCTGTCGTTTCAGAGTTGAATTTTATAATATTTCAACGATAATTAATCGCCAGGCCTTATTAATTGTCGACGACATTAATCCCAGACCGGTATATTTTGAGCCTAACAATATCCAAGAAAACATAGTAAATAATTAAATTTCATATTAAAAGTGGATGGCTAAGTATACTAGACGGAACATGGCCTAATTTACGTAGAACTAAAATATTGTTTCAGATATTTTCTCTACAAGTGATGATAAAAGATTACGACGACCGTATTAGGAACCCGAAGATATTCATTGTGGTGAACTGTAGTCACATATCACATTTATTGTGATGATAGCCAAGTAGACAGCAATGGATTAACAATACAAATAAAATACAGAGAGAGAAAATATCGTCGTCGCTGTAAAACCAAATTCCTAAAATGTCAATACGCTATTTTTCGCAGAATATAACCGATTTCTTCTAGCCAAGTAAACTGTGTATTTTTGTGTTTGAATCTATTACTAGGAACAATAAAATACTAACAAGGGTCTTAAATATATACGACAAATACTAATTCATCATCTTCTTCCAGATGAAGTCACATACCCGCCCACGTCGGAGTGGTTCGACAGCAACTGCTCGTGGGTGGACGCGGTGTCGTGGGGCTGCAACGTCACCAACGCGACGCTCGGCAACTCGACCTCCACTGACGTCACGTCGCTCGTCCTCATGGCGGTGACCTCCGTCGTCCTAGCTCTCATCATCTTGGCTACTATTGTCGGTAAGTGACATTATTCGTCAGTTGCCATAATCATCAACCCATTTCTATTCTTGTTGAACATCGCTCTTCGAGATTATTTTTGCCTTGGATGACCAGCGCGACGACTGATAATACGAACTTCACCGACGTCATGTCACTCATCCTCAGAGTGATGATCTTAAATGTCCTAACTCTAATCATCGTGGCTAAAATCGACAGTGATTGACAAAGTAACATATGTTCATTATCATCTACCCATTTCTTTCTTTGCTGACCACTTGACTGGCAGGATAGAACAAGCTTAATATTTTAATCTTCCCTTAACACGTTGGCTGCGTAAAAAAAACCAGTAACTTTCAGCTGGTGCGACGGCAGTCCAAAAATGCATCCACTTGACTTTCTTATTGTGCGTGGCAGGCCTTTTCGACCCGACACCTCTGGGTGGTATTGAAACCCTATTATCTTAGTCAAGGCGCATTTTACATTACAAATTTTTATACTTTTTAAATCCTCATGAATCACTTGTCTATACATTAGTCCCGCCCCTGGCTCCTCCAAATAGAAAATGAGAAATTAGCAATCGAAAATGTCTGGTCGATAAGGCCTGATACCGCACTAGAGTGTAATTTTTGTAGTGATGGGATAGTAAAAGAAAAGAAAATATCGAGTCATTAATTTTATTAAATTTATTATATATAATATGTATAATATATAAATATATATTAAAATTTCACTGTCTTAGTTATACCCAGCTTGTTAATACAATGCAGGCTGAATCTCTGATCGTCTGAAAAGTAAGATGATGCAAACTCTTTTAATAATTACTGATAGATAAATCAAATTAAATAACACTACTGAATTTAAACTTACGTGTGTTTGTATAGTTGGAGACAGATTTCATCACATGAAGTTTTGTCCCAATGGGGCTGACGTAAATATGATTTCTAGAACCAGGAGACTCATTTTTTTTTCTTTTCGACAAAATTTCTTCGTTACTTTCACTGTCATCGCTAAAAAAACTTCGATGTTTATTGTAATTCTGCTGGTGGATGGCTTAACTTCTTGTTTTTGAAATATTTTTCTGTATTTATTTCGTTTAGGGATTTCGAAATATGAACCACCGTATTCTTCTTCGTTATCTCTATCATTTTCTAGTACTATTTTGTTTTTACGATGCGCCATTGTAACGAAACTTGCAGGAAACCGAGTAGCGCGAGCGCGTCCTCCTCCCGAAGCTAGTACAACACTACTGGCGGCTCAACGCGTACGCATCTGCACAGTGCGGCATCAGGTCGCGAGCGGTCATCCACCAAAACAGGCCTGCCCCCGCACTGAGATAACTTTTTTTATGTTCTATGCGGCGGAGGTCGAAAAAGGCCTGCCGCTTTATTAGATTGCTATATTTCTACATTGTTGGTCACAAATCGAAAACTATATTTTTCTTTGTCATATTCGTAAAAATACCCAAGAAACAGTTTTCGCACTAGCGAGAAAGACCTATTTTTCCTGTGCGCATATTGGTTTGGCACCGCGTCGGGCCGATTGTGGGTGAACCGCAGTGAACGTGTTAAGTCTTCCTTCATTTCTTCTTTTCTACTTCAGTTAACAGAAAGCAGATAATATTATTACTGCTCCAATAGCTGTATGGAAGGATTATCATTACACAAGTTTTTCAAGAAAAACGCTTAGTATTCGCCTGTTTTGATTATTAAGGTCATTGTCGTATAAATTTAACATCCTCGATAACACTATGTGGAGTCGTAACTTGATTTACGACAAGAAAGTTCGATATATCCGAAACCATTTCGTTCAAGTCATTAATTTTTCAAAGTTTTTATTTTCTTTCTTCATAAGTCTGAAGGTTTAGAGTAAATGGATCGATTTTGGGTAAATAGAGGAATCGCGTGCCCATTATCATCTTCAGCGCTAAGGGCCTAATAAGCGTGTAGAACCAAGTGACACGGTAATTGCTCAAGAAAGAATTATAGCTTTCAATTTGTAAAATTATGACGGTGATATTTTAAACGTAGGGCCAACGTTTACTAACGTTTCTTTACGGTTTAAATACTAGTCATGTAGTTATCTATATCTTTTATGGAAAAGATTATACGTACAGGTTCAGGAAACATAGATTCTAGATTTCATTAACTTTTATCGATTAGATTTTGGATTGGTGATGAATAGGCCAAAAGAGACTATTGGTAATAGATATCTTCATGTAATTAAAATAAAATTTACTTGAGTGTATTTGAGTATGTTTAATTAACCATCTTGATAAGATATTTATATATATCTGAACCTGAAGTAATGTAGGTATCTTAGACATTTTGCTATAATTATAGTGTAAACACAAAACCCAAAAAGTTATATAAAGCCAAACAATTAAAATACCTACTTACCACATTATTCCAGAAAATATCGCTAACTTAACCTTACTACTAAGCCCCAACATTCGACCTGCCTCCGAAACACCTAAATCAGCATCAAAAATCCAAAAACACAGCCATAAAGGTAACTTGCCTTGACCGGGATAATGGGATTACACTACCTTTCAGACCATAACTCCTTTGCTTTTATACTAACATGTATTTACGCACATTTCTCAGCCCTCTGATATACAAAGAAAATAGTCTTAAAGAAAAGAAAGTAAACGATATTTATTATGATGACGCAAAACGAATTTATTTGAATACCTGAAGAGAATATGGCCAGTATTCTTTTCACTTTTTTTTAGATTCTCGGCATTATACTGGAAAGTACAGAAAAGTAATTAATACGAATTCTAAAGATTGTACTGGCTACAACGTTTGTAATTCCACTATTTGACACAGGTCTTTCCTTACAAAAGGGCAGAATTGAAACATAGTCCACGATACTACAATGCTTTGAAGAAAGATACGAACCCGTTTCATATGTTTTATATCGCTTATACCCATAAAGCTTCAGTCAAGTTTCTGCATTTGCTATTCAAGATTTATAAAACGATAAATAAGCCTTACGAAGCACGATAGCGCGACCACAAATGGTCATCCACCCAACCGTCGACTACTCCAAACATTGCTTAACTTTGAAAATAAACAACACAGGCAATGTCCGGAGCTAAAAAAATGGTTCAATTTAACTATAGATATTCTATTGTTCGTAATTATGTACACATATTATGTATAGGTACTTATTCAAAGTGGTTAAGTCTAACCAAAACAAGGAAGCTAAAGTTCGAAATTGGAAATTTGCTCCCATTCGCACGTCAATAACGTTTCGTTTTAGCCCCGAGCCACTAAAAGCAGTAGTATCGCTAGAGCATCTACTGTAGCTTGAAAATCATGCTACGCAATCAAATAGCAAGGGACAGATTTTTATTGAAATTGTTTTGAATTCCTTTTTTACGTACTGAATGCAAACGATAGTACAGCCCATTTGATGGTAATGAATTACTGCCATAAAGCCAACTATTAATAGATTTTTTTATAACAGTCATACCAAACAAATATGTTACCATCTGGTGGTATGGGACCACCGCGGTCCATGGAGATCATAGGACTAAGTTGAAATACCCCTATATGTGTCTCACCCACCAATATGGCAGTGATAGCCTAGTGGTTATGAAACTCGGCCTCTCTATCGAGAGGTCCAAGGTTCCCAGGAACGATCAAATCCCAGGCACGCACCTCTGATTTTTAAAAGTTATGTGCGTATTAGAAATTAATTATCACTTGCTAAAACGGTGAAGGAAAACATCGTGAGGAAACCTGCATACCTGAGATTTATAAAAAAAAATCTCAAAGGTATGCGAAGTCTAGCAATACGCACTTGGCGAGCGCGGTGGACTATGGCCAAATCCTTCTCATTATGAGAGGAGACCCGTGCCCAGTAGTGGGACAGTAATGGGCTGATGATGATAATGATGATGATGTGTCTTACCCCTGCCACACTCTCTCGTTGTTATTATTAGGTACGATTAGATGTGACGGTATACCCTCCGGAGGCAAAAAAAAAACCAGGCTCTACCACTTTTCAATCATCAGGAATGGAGACAGATAATACTTTTAATACTGAAAACTAAATTGGAACGGCATTTTCTTCATCTTGAAATACTCATTAAATCAGAACACAGCAGTTTCACTCCGCTCTTATGCGCCTTAATTATCACAGAGAATTATATTGTCATCCTTTTATCCAATTTTAGAATACCATTCATAGCTCGCCTAACCAGAATAGATAATGCAAAGCCGTACCAACAGGTACAGCCCAAAATAGGGCAAAATTTAAATTTTAAGCAACGTTCAATGGGATTTTGATTGCGTATTGTGTTAAGCAATCGTGAATGAATGAGCGAATTGATTTAATAAGCATAAATTGGGTGCTTATGATGACCAAAATATATTTCACATTGTTGGGATTGTTAATAGTAATTTAGATGATGTTTTTTTTATAATATAGGAGTAACAGACTAGCATGCAGTCCACCTGAGGGTAAGTAGCTACTGCCGCCCATGGACATCTGTAATCAACCCCAAATAGGATTAGATATTCCTACTTGAGGTCGGCCACAAATGCGCCGCTACCCCTGAGGACTAAGCTGGAACGCCTCGGAAAAGTATATATCCCTTACTACACCCTTCAAACCAGAACACAGCAGCGCCTAACACTGCTGTTATGAGGCAGAAATAGGTGTGGCGGTGGTGCCGCCGGAGTCGAAGCACAAAGGGTTCTACCACCTTCACTTCACTTGATGTAAGCGAATTAAGACTGACTTTATTGTTACAAACTTTTATACAACTTGCCTTTAGTGTTTTAAATCACTAAACCGATTGAGCTGAAAATTTACACATTTGGTTTGGATGACTAGGTTTGGATAATGATAAACTTTGGGACGTCATTCTTCATCCAAAGTGGGAAACACTCCAAAACATCCATCACTTTCATGCACCCGTTCAATATATCAAAGGTTTTCTGAGAAATTAATTTATTTTCTTTTCAGACATTTACGCGATGCACTAATTCCTTTTTGGGGAAGTCAAAAACTAGCTTAGATTTAACCGAATACTATTTAGACTGCACCCTTGTTCACGGTATTCGTTCATAAAACTTTGCGGCGCTTTGTGACCCTAAAATTTTTCCCGTTTTCTCAAAAACGTCAAAACCGAGCGACAATCAAAACTTCCAAAGCATGAACTATTTTCGTCAACGAGATAAAAAAACAAAAAGGCAAAGCAAGCCTGCCGAATATAAAGGCTGTTCTGCTTTGTGTTTTTTGTAACTTAATATGAATTTCGGATTTGGCAGTGTTAAGTTGGCGGTCGTCCAAATTGTTAGTGTTTACGAATATTGTGATAAAACTAAAGCGGGATTCTATATTGGTACCGTTTGATAGTTTTGAGGTTTATTGGCTTGGAGCTTGTTATTTTTGGAAATGTAATAAAAACGCATACATTCCTAATTACCATTAATTGGTTGCGGCATAAACATCTGTTATCAGCCCGAAATAGAATTGGAGTTCTACCTGATTACTATATCGTATTATACAAATTAATTATCACTTGCTTTAACGGCGAAGATTCAGGAACCCTGCACGTCTAAAATTCCTGGAAAAAAAACAGGTCTCAAAGGTTACAGTTTCACTCATCGATGTGGACACGTCAACTCTTCTTACTCTGATTCGTGCTCTGCAGCAATACAGGTCTAATTATGATACCTCATATTAATAAATGTCTCCTCATCTTCCAAACTAGAACACAACACTTGATTGTTATAAGGTTATTTTTGGATATATTTGTTCTGACGCGTGACAGCCCCGGGGTTCGATAAATAAATAATTATTGGCCTTGTTGATCCCGGTTCCCGAGTTTTGTTAGTCCCAAGGCTCAATATTTGGGGCTTGTTAGTTTGACTTATTAGCCCAGAAGATTATTAGTTTTCGGGGCATAAAATAATAATGAATTGGGATAAATATTACTTGATATATTTTGTATTGAAATTACATTTACAATTTTATAGATGGTAAAACCACTATAGGTCGGTTGGTACCATCGTTATATCTACTCGTATTTATAGTGTCAAGCAGTTCTTACGTTACGATAGAAGAATGTGGCTGTCAACACATACTGAGGCAACTATCTCCTCAGGAATGCCAACGCCTCGTTCTATATGGAGTTGGATACATCGGCATTGACGGCAGTGACCACTTACCACCATTTGCTAGTTCCATCCTAAGTAATATTACAAATGCGAATGTGAGTTTGTTTGTTTGTTGGTTTGCTTTCACACCTTAACTACATCACCGACTGTCGTGAAATTTTTATACACATTTCTGGGTCCCGAAAAGAACATAAGGTATCTTTTATCCTGAAAAATACGATTCCCGATAGATATTCGAGTACAAGTCGAACTCGCACATGGAGGCCTCCGTACCATCAAATGTTCATTATTTTTTACAAAAAATCATTTTATTATTTTCAACAATATTTAATTAAAACAGACAGGAATAAATGGCGTTGGGGTGATGATCAATAATACGTAAACAACGTATAATAAAATTAAAATTACTATGTTAAAATATGTTTATAGTTCTTATTTGTATGTATTATAATACCAGTTATAGTAGTAAACGGACTGTAAAAATTTCAACCATTTCCCTATTACACTTTAACAGTTAGATCAAAAAATGCCGAAAAATACCGATTTGTTGTATGAATTAATATTAAACTTTATTTTATTTTTAGTATTTGTTATAATAGCGGCCCTTTAAAAATTCCCCTGTAAAAACGGTTCCGGAGATATAGCTATGTGACAGACGGATAGGCGGACAGACAACGAAGTCTTAATAATAGGGTTCCGTTTTTACCCTTTGAGTACGGAATCTTCATAAAAATGAAAGCAGAACGCAAAAACCGCGAAGTTAGTGCAATAAAACTGATATTAGTGGACTGTAGCTCCTCGTATGTAGTTGTGTCGTAACTTTATGACATGGGCTTCCGCAAAATAACGCTTGCTATTATTAACTATGTTATTCAACTTTGTAATACCGACAGTTTTAAACAGTAGGTACTATTAGCGAGATAAATTAATAAATCATGCAATTTATGACATAGAACACATCGTAGTGTATCTATTTAGTAAGGGAGCATGTATTCCGGTGTATTCCTCTTAAAGTTCCATGTCCTTTTATCCAGTTCCACATCCATTTATCTTACTTTCTTATCAAAAAAGGGATGTCCTTTATTTATACGTAAGTAAGATAAAAAAACACTTTAAAGAAATCTTAAGAAGATCACTTTTCCCTTCAAAATCTCGTCGAAAAGACCACCCTCGTGGCAGAGTGGTGACGCACAGAGGGTCCTAGTAGGTTTGATCCCCGGCCAGACAGATAGCTAAATGATGAATTTAGATGTCTATTTCTGGGTCTGGGTATTTGTGTATTTGTCTATGTATGTGTCTATTGCACCCACGACATAGGGAATCGTATATAATATAAGCGGTTTTTTTTAATAAGAAATCATACAAAATTCTCAGTATGGAACAGCCTTACGAAACGACATTTATCTGTCATGTACTCGTCTAAACTGAGCAAAATGACCTTTGCTACGATTCAAAAAATAGCTACAGTTTTTCGCTGCAATATTTTCTGCTATTCGATCCTAACTCACGTGAGTGTGATATGTCGAGACATATTTTGTTCACAGGCGAACTATTTTTATTTGTGACAAAAATGCTTGTTGGTAGAAATATATGTATAGGATATCATTAACTTCAACACCGGTTAATTTAATTTAATTTATGAGGTGGCAAAATCAGTATGGCTCGAATGGGCAGGTATCCCCACCAAACTTATTTCTACCGCAAAACAATTCTAGCGTTTCGGTGGAAGGGTATGGATGCCAGTTGACTTATAAATGAGGTCTACCCATCTTAGTATTCAGTACCCTTACTATGAGTTTTCGAAACATCCCACAATTTTACGTTACGTTTACTCAATCCATTATTCTGTTCCGTTTGCTTCAGTAGACTGAGTAAAGTAACAATAAGTAAGTGCTCAAGTCTTTTTGTCTGCCTCACATGTTCGCAAAAAAAGAGAGACAAAATATAAAGCGCCAATTTGTCAATTTAGACATTTAATGTTACGGTACTGACACTATAGTTCTCATACAATCCGTTAGGGGCGCTGATTGGAATTTGTATGGGAAAATACGTAAACAAATACCAAAGCAGTCATATTTGTCAAAACGTAAAAACCTATGGTAAGAGTATACAGATTTATCAACGTATCTGTGAGTGGCTTCATATAAAACCCCAGTATATATGGGGTTGACGACAGATATCCTTTCAAACTGTAATAATCACTGTATTTAGTTCTTAGAAGTTACTTCTACAAATGTTTTCTCGCTGATCATATCAACCTTGGTTGAAACATTTCACAGCGCGTTTCTAATACATTCTCATACATGATTTTTCATACAAATATCCTTTTAATTAATTCCCAAATTTACTTCCCAATCAATTTGTTTTTTACGTTTATCTTAATTAATCTTCAAGCAAGAAAATAATTTGTATATCTATTTAATGACACAAGTTTCAATTAATTACTATGCCCACTCGTCCATTAAAATTCCCGGACAAAATTTTTCATCCTTAAAAACACCGCAACTTCCAGCAGGACCTTCTTTCCTTAATGACGAAAGTTAATTAAGACCCAATGAATAATTATTGTAGATAATTAAATTCCTTTGACCAACAGTTTGGCTAAGCGGCCCTTAATGGAACCGATTTAAACAATGGCCACCGCTAATTTTTCGTCACCTTCAAAGTGCCAACCCACCCCAAAAAGTTTTTTGTGTCAGCCCATTCTAAAGATGCTTTGTTCTAGCTTAGAACGTAGAAGGTATTCAGAAGGCATATTAAAATTAATGATGAGATTACAATTCAAACATAATATTTATGGGTGGGAACAATAAAATTGTTACCTACCCCTGCTTCTCAAAACTTTCACCCATTAAGTAATCACTTCGGGAAAAGGAATTTTCAAAAACCATTTCTGAGTGCTCATCTACGTCAGGTGCTTGTATAAGAAACTAGCTGACCCGACAACCGTTGTGTTGCTATATAAATAAACAAATGTTAAGGGTGAACAACCCTTATCACTTAGGGGTTTGAAAAATAAGTAGTAGCCGATACTCAGACCTACTGAATATGTATATAAAATTTGATGAAAATCAGTAAAGCCGTTTCGGAGGAAAACGGTTAATAACATTGTGGCACGAGAATTTTATATATACGAGTAAGATTAATTTGCTAAGTTTCAAACCCAATGTCTTAAGGTATCTGTCGATCTGTCAGAGTTATTATTATTTATCAGAATAAAATTGTATTATGTAGAAAAATACTCATTGATTGGCTCCCTTAAAATTGAGCAAAAGCCAAATGGGTCGTGCAACAAAATTGAACAGTCTTATGACGTGTTTTCAGCCCCATCGATAAAGAACTTTATCAAAAGAACACAAATACAACTAAAAACAACTGTTGTTCTCCGCTATCTAGAATTCTAGACATGCCACATTATTGGGCAATCGGTTAAAAACCAGACAATCGATTAAAACAAAGGTTGAACTAAATAGTTTCCAAGACGCCTTTTTGTAAGCCTCGGGCGCCTTGCCAGATCTATAGAAACATCTCAAGTCGTGTACTAAAGAATTTTCGCCTACTTAGCAAGGGGTTCGTTCAAGTGGAAATTTTAGAGCGATTTTAGCCGCATCTTTGCCTATTTGGATACCAAAATTGAGGCAATAAAACTTGATTGCTTCGAATATTTTAACATATTTTCCTCGGCGTTTTATGTATTGTATCTTGTTCGTAATCTTGTATTAAAGTTAGGAGAAAAAAATATTCAACCACAGTGGTGAAATGTCGGTTATATTACTGTTGACTTCAATTCAGACACACAGATTTTCAAATTCTTTATTTGCGTTTTACTTCTATATTAAAGTGATATACATATTAGGAATGAATTATCATTTGTTTTAATAGTGAAGGAAAAAAATGTGGAACCTACATGCCGGAGAGTTTACAAATAATTTCTCAAAGGTAGTGAAGTCTACCAATCCGCATTTGGCCAGCGAGGTAGACTATGGTCTAAGCCGCTCTCACTCTGCGAGAATGCCCGTGCCCACACCCACACTAGTGTGTAATAGTTATGTATTTTCCGTAACATAGTACAAAAATATATATAATCAGTAATTTCAAAAGTACCTATACTACATTAATGTCAAGGTTACACATTGTCAAGGATAATAAAATAATAGTAAGAACACATGAACATAATGTAGCGCAGCCGTGTTCAAGTTTGAAGAGCGTGGTTAGCTAACTTATATGGAACGGTCGAAATTAGTGTTCATTGACCGAGTTGTGACCGAACGTGTGTGGATTGCAGATGTTCATGGATGACAGCTACACGGTGTAGGTAAGGTGATAGCAAACAAGCATACAGTCTATCTGATAGCGTCTGATAATATTGCCTTCCGTGAACATATTTAATCAACCAAATAAGATTAGATTAATGCCAGAGGATGACCACAGATGTTTTCATCATTTTCATCAACCCATTAATGTTGTGCCCACCCGTGCCCACTGCTGGGCACGGGTCTCCTCTCAGAACGAGAAGGATTTGGCCATAGTCCACCGCGCTGGCCAAGTACGTATTGGTAGACTTCACAGACCTTTGAGATTTTTTTAATATCTCTGGTATGCAGGTTTCTCACGATGTTTTCCTTCGCCGTTTAAGCAAGTGATAATTAATTTCCAATACGCACAAATTTAGAAAAACCAGAGGTGCCTGCCTGGGATTTGAACCTCGGAACCCTCGATCGAGAGGCCAAGTTTCTTAACCACTAGGATATCACTGCTTTTTCTGCTGCACACTTTGTTTTCATGGTTTCACTTTTTACTTCCCTGGAAGATTAAGTTGAAACGTCTGAGATAAGTATGTCGCCCTCACTACATCCTTCAAAGCGGAACTCAGCAGCGCTTAACACTATTATTAAGCAGAAATAGGTGTGGCGATGATGTATCCGGAAGCGGATTGATATGGCTTCAAAAGTACTTAACACATAACACATGGTGAGAAGGATATCCATAAGTAGGGTCCAGCTAATCCCTAATTTCATGCCACAAACCCGCGAAATTTATGCGACCTCCATACAAAATAAAAGGTATTCCCGGCGTTTTCCTTTCACAAATCATTCGGTTAATGGATGTCTAATTATCTAGTGAATGTTGACCACTTTTGTGTTAACAAAATATTGTGTGATATAAATAGTTGCTCAATAACGTTGAAGGAAATGGTAAAGAAACGAGTATGCGTGAAAGTTTTATACGACAGTGTCAAAGATGAAGTCTCCTAATCCGCAGTTGATAGTAGATACGCAGTAGATAGTATTACTGCCTTACCTATTTTTTCATATTTCAGTATCAGTCTCTGTTCTTTGGATTAAGGAATCACGGAGACTTACTTGAGGAATTTCAACTCAAGCGTAGCATCTGTACGCGTTGTGTCTGATCTCATCTATATATCTATGGGAGATCTGTAGAATTACTATCCCATTAGAATTGATTACATACGTCAGCATAATTTGCATTGTACCTACGTGAGTGTTAGATGTGTATGCATCGCAAACTGATATAATTTTGTATGCTTTAGCATTGTATACGAAAAGTCTATCTTTTTTTATTTGCGACAGTAGAAGGGCAATGTTTTGCGACCGTATTCACGTATATATTGACATGCCCTATAACCCAAAGGGGTATTTTAACATACAATATGATATATTCTCCTTAGTAGAAGTAGACTCTACACTGGCTACCTTAAATTTCAAAAAATCTAAACTTAAACCTCTGTATTTTTAGCACAGCATAGTTGCAACATCAGACCTCGATCTGACAATTTGGAAGCAAAGTTTGGACTCACCATTTTCATCATGTTTTTAGAGAAAAACTCCAAAAACTTCAATGAGAAAGAACAGAAATCGTTACGTAGCTAGATAGGTATGAAAAAACGGAATTTACAAGTGCAGGGTTCAGCTAATCCTTAATTTCATGGCGTGCGACCGTACTCGAAATCCCTCGGGATGCGACCTCCATACCAAACTGGGCACTCGAAAAGTTTTTTTCATTTCCACAGATCCTTCCCTATACGGGAAGCGCTGTTTTTAACGGTGAAATTTTTGTTCTTCTCCGAATATATTCGCTTTGATTGGAACCGGTTTTAACTGCTATATACCGGTGTAGACACAAATATTATAAGGTCTCCTACAACGTTTATGGGGTATCAATAACTCTGGGACCGACGACAAAACATGTCACCCAGAATACAATAGCGCGTATGTGTAGCCACTAGTGGTCACCCATCCAAATGCCGACCGCGCCGAACGTTGCTTAACTTTGTAGATTTGTTAAAAAGTATACAAATCGGGAGGATATACGCGTATGATGTTTTGAAAACATTCATAGGTTCCCTCTACATATCCTCAATGAAACAGCATATTGAAGTACGCTCCAGATCTCCCCATATTTTAGGGAGCATTCCAAACTCAGCGTTGAGACATAAAAAGGGTTACAAGCATCGCAGTGAACAATTTTTATTTCACAACACAACGACAAGTAATTAGAAGTGTCCATTGTTATTAGATCATTATGCAGGGTAAGCTCTAATTTCATTTCGCCCTCAGGTCCCGACCTACATACAATATTCAGCACACGCATCCAACTTTTACATTTACACCCTTTACGAGCATAATGAAGTCGGTAGTGCTTCACTAAGTTAATATTCAAGCAAATTTTTGGGCACTAATTTTCCCGTTTTTAATTTTATATCGCGCTAATTAAGCGTTCAACTTTTAGTAAGCTGATTACCCGGTTAATTTTGTGGTCAACACGGTTAAAAATTTTATGTTTTTACACCAAACAAATTGTGTAATATGTGTTGTGAATTTCAAATTTTAACTTAACACATTGTTAACTTTTTTCGTAAGTAAGTTTAACTTTTTTATAATATAGAACTAGCAAATATACTTGCTATCAATTCAATCTATTGGTAATTGGCTACTGTTGCCCATGGACATATGTAATCAACCAGAGCACATTAGAGCACCTGAGATTGACAACAAATGTGGTGGCCTCAAAATTGGTTCAAATTAACACTCGTTACTCATTTGTAATAAGTAACTAATAAGTTAATCATAATTATAATGAAAATAAGGTGTACCTATTTCAATATTCAAAGTGTGTGGTTTCGACTACTATTTAAATGTTTTTGAAACTTCGTAAAAATTACAAAAGTGTTTAAAGTCAAATCCCTTAGCCTGCCCTCTATGGCCTTAATTCTTTTCGTTTCAAGAGGTAACCCCAGCACAGCAGTGGAACAGTAATACGTTGTTTATGAAGAAAGAAGAAAACCTACTTAAAACAACATAATATTCACACCCTTTTTACTTAACACTCGTACCTAATACAATAATTTTACGTCCTTGCGTAGGGTTGTCGACGATATAGCTGTACCAACGGTAGACCGCGACGCGGGTTATATTTGTATACATGCAATTTTTGTTATTAAGAAAACTTCAATACCGTGGTTCAGAAATACTAGTAACGCCATCTCTTGACGAGTGACGTAAAGTCGCTACGGCTCCATGACTATTATTCGTCAAGGCAAAAAAATAAAAATACATTTAGAGTCATCTCCCACATCACGCAGTAAATTTTTACGCGGTATTATTTTTTACAATATATAGCATTTTTTTCTCAACAACAACATAATTCTTAACGGTAGTTGGCAACCCTACTTACCTGCCGTGTCTAAAGTAATTAGCCGTAAACCGGTAACATTAGCATATTTATTAGTTAGTAATGTTTTTATAAATGACGGCTCACGCGTGACAATTCAAAACGAATGCTTAAAGAATAATTACATAAGTCATTTCTTGGTCTAAAATTAGTTTCACTTATTCGTGAACATGATGTAAGAGGCATTAACTTTAATATTATCGCATTATTATTTGGCTTAATAACGCAAGTAAGGATGTTTTTATTGTCACGCAGGAATACATCCGCATATGTGTCTTACTCGAGTTCGTCAATTAAAACGCAGTCACTTTGTATGGTGTAAATTATATGATAGACAAAGTATATATGAAATTATAGGATTTACAACCAGTTTACAAGTGACACATACGTGGATTGCGACACTGCGTAATCATTGCCGCTCTTGGCTACATCTAAACCGAAATAAAATTACAGTCCTACCTAAGCTCAGCCGCAGTTTTGTGCATACTACTACGCAGTTAAATGGGACAAACGGCATTCCAATTTTTTTCTTTGCCACTTAAGGCTTAACCACTTAAGCCCAAATGAGGTAGCTTATCACTGCTGTTATAAACCTATGTGTTGAGCACTTTTTTTAAGTTCTTAAGAGGGAACCGTAGACCTTATAATAACATATTGTTATAGTAGAGGTAATGATATTTTTATATATTATTACTTCCACCATCCCCATCTTCATATCCTTATCAACCCACTGTTGTGCCACTGCTGGGCACGGATCCCCTGGTCCCCTCACAGAATGAGAAGGATTAGGCCATAGTCCACTGCGCTGGCAAGTGCGTATTGGTTGACTTCACATACCTTTCAGATTTTTTTTCTTATTTCTTTTTATTTTATTTAAGTATCATCAATCATCATCATATAACACATGATAAATTAATTAATAATATATATTTTACAGGCAACGTGTTCGTGATAGCGGCCATCATAATCGAGAGGAACCTTCAGAATGTCGCCAACTACCTGGTGGCGTCTCTCGCGGTCGCCGACCTCATGGTGGCCTGTCTGGTCATGCCTCTGGGTGCTGTTTACGAGGTAATACTCACTTTTTATAATATCGACGAAAGAAACGAGCAGTCCAACTAATGGTACGTGATCACTGCCAGATTTAAACCAACAATTTTAGAACAACATTTGAAGGTGGTAGAACCCTTTGTGGTTCTACTCCAGCGGCAACACCGCCACAACTATTTCTACCTAATAACAGCAGTGTTAGGCGCTACTGTGTTCCGGTTTGAAGGGTCTGGTAAGGGAGACAGACTTTTTCGAGGCGTTCCAGCTTAGTCCTCAGGGGAGCGGCGCATCTGTGCCCGACCTCACGTAGGAATATCTAATCCTATGGGGTTGATTATAGATGTCCATGGGCGGCAGTAGCCACTTACCATCATGTGGACTGTATGCTCGTCTGCTACTCCTATATTATAAAAAAAAAAAACTTTAAATCGATCAGAGATCCATTGCTACCCCTGAGTACTAAGAATGCTACTGCGGATAAGTATGTCTCCCCATCAAACTGAATGAAGCACTTAACTCGGATGTTATTAGGCAGATATAAGTGTAGTATATAGTCATCATCATCATCAACCCATTACTGTCCCACTGCTGGGCACGGGTCTCCTCTCATAATGAGAAGGATTAGGCCATAGTCCACCGCGCTGGCCAAGTGCGTATTGGTAGACTAGTATATAGTAGTATATATTTATTGTAGTATATTTTTATAGAATTGTGTAAATTTTATAGAAATGTATATATATATATATATATATATATATATATATATATATATATATATATTATGGCAGAATTCTCTGCCAGTCAACCTTCTACTATATAGGATTAAGTCCGCCTTTGTGCCTTTACATTTCTGTAAGGTTCATAAAGAATAAATAAATAAATAAATAAAAAAATAGTAACCCACCACCTTCATTTATATCTACCATTGAGTTTGTTTATCATATTACAATAACTCGTTAACGATACTCAACCATAATTAATCGAGAGAAGGCCTCAGAAATATGCCATATGCCTCATTACTTTGCTTACTTTCACGGCTTGTATAATACAGTGTCTAATAATGCCCTTAACTGTTTATTAAGAGAATATTGACCTCACATTTGATAGCCCTACTTAGATTTCTAATAAGTAAGTAATATTACCGATGAGCTCCGATAAATATAGGGCGCCTGATTATGAGTCTAGTAATAACCTTAAGCGTGGTTTTATATCTCGTCTAAGTATTGGAATTCATTATGTTACTCTGACTATACGAGAAGGTTACAATAAATAATTGGCCAAGCGCGAATCGCACTCGCTCACGGATTCCGTACCATCAAATTATGATTTATTGTTATCTATCGATATAAATACATTGCAGTGCAGCTATGTATGTAAGGGCATTGTAAATTGTTGCTTATATGTTACGGATCAATAGATAAACCAAAAAATACCGCAATATATCGGTTTTTAGTATGGGGAATTGGGAACCCCCGTTTATTATCAACCTTGTTTTTATTTTTAGTATTTGTAGTTGTAGCTGCCACAGTAATAATAATAATAATAATAATAAGTATACATGAACTCTGGAAAAAATTAAGCGCCTCATACAGTCCTGTCACCGATAGACAAGCGGACTGATAGCGAAGGCTTAATTAGGAGGAGAGTTCCGTTAGTACCTTTTGGGGTACAGAACCCTAAAAACGATTACTTATTTAATGTTAGTATACGTACTCGTACACAAAACTGCGATGCGACGTCGCATCGTAAAAATCTGCGAGCTCCCTCTACGCATCGCAAGAACTCGCGAATTAATTCGCATCGCACTGCATTCCTGCAATGTTTCGTCATACTTGTTGACGCCATTTTTAGTTCGTTCTGAGACAGCGTGTGGGGACATAGGGGACAGCGTGCCTTATCTCAGATTTCGTTACTTTCCATTAAACCAACAAGGTTACATCAGCTTCTATTTTGGTCATTCTGTTTTTAACAAGTATATTTAAATATACACCGTAAGCCTCCTTAATATAGTCATGGTTAGGTCTAGATTAGATCATTATTTATGGAAATAATATTTTATCGAAAGTATTTATATTTTATTCCATAATGTCATCTATTTATATAACAGGGGTCCCAAAATGGAGCCCGGAGACACTCCACAAGTGCCATGACGTATACTGTATATTTCCGGATTTATGTAAAAATGTGGACAGCGCGGTGGACTGTGGTCTAATACTTCTCATTCTGTGAGAAGACCCGTACCCAGCAGTGGGACTGTAATAGGTTGATGATGATGATGATATACCATTTTAATTTGGTCTCGTATTTTAATAAAGTTTTATTGTTACTTTATAGTATGAGGTTACATACACAAACTCATAGTATCAACTACTAGACTAAAACAGTTACTATATATACACAAGCCGCCTATATACCAATAAGGACACTCCTATATAAGAAGATTAGAGAGGTAGTCATCCACGACTTATTAAGAATTAGTAATCAAACTATCTATGTTTTCCCACAAAATATTGAAATTTGACAAGTGTACTAGGCAGTTTGTTAAATTTCGTTGACGTCGTCAAAACATGGGACGGATTGATTATTAACAACGGGCGCTTTGCCCCATATATTTAATCTCTTTGTATATACAATAAGAGTTTTAATTCCGCAGGTTAGCCAAGGCTGGATCCTGGGGCCGGAGCTGTGCGACATGTGGACATCCAGCGACGTTCTCTGCAGCTCGGCGTCTATTCTTCATCTTGTCGCCATTGCTACTGATAGGTACGTTGTCTTATATATTACCTACAGCAACTTATATAATTCCAAATCTACAACTTGTTACAACCAATGACATTCGCTTAAGTCAACGAAATCAAACTCCTACATCTTATATATAAAATTCTCGTGTCACAATGTTAGTAACCGTACTCCTCCGAAACGGCTTTACCGATTTTCACCAAATTTTTATATACATATTCAGTAGTTCTGAGAATCGGCTACTATCTATTTTTCACACCCCTAAGTGATAAGGGTTGTTCACCCTTAACATTTTTTTAATTTATATGGCAACACAACGTTTGCCGGGTCAGCTAGTTTTTTTATAATAATTAAATAGCAAAAAAGCATGCAGAACACATTTATATTTATCAATAAATGGTTACTGTTGCCCATGGATATTTGTAATCAACAACAGATAAGATTAGATTTTTATCTGAGGTCAGCCACAAATTCATTTATACTCCTGAGTACTAAGTAGGAACGCCTCAGAAAAGTATTTCTTACTGAACCCTTTAAACCTGAACATGGCAGCAATATTGCAGCAGCATATATTTGGAGTTATATTTGGAGACTATTGGCCCACAAATATTTGCAAATTAGTCACACTTGTTCTTTGAGTTCAACTGTTAGTCACAAGTCCACTTAACGTAACGAAGCCAAAACTCTTGAAGCACTAGTGTCACAGATATCCCACCCAATGCGAATTTTATCTAACTTACTCAGTAACAGGATGACCAAACTTTACTCAGTATTTTTTATAGGACGTTTTCTAATAATGAAACCTACCTAGATCGATTTATTGCCCCCGAAACCCCCTGCTCACTAAATTTCATGAAAATCGTTGGAGCCGATTATATAATCACATATACAAGAACTATTGCCATAAATAAAAAATGTTAAAGGTGAACAACCCTTATCACTTAGGGGTATAAAAAATAGTTAGTAGCCGATTCTAATGAAAATGCATATAAAATTTGGTGAAAATCGGTAAAGCCGTTTTGGAAGAGTACGGTAACTAACATTGTGACATGAGAATTTTATATATAATATAACTCGTTTAAAGGTATTAGATATACATACTTTGCTAGACATACACTAATGACAGTACGTCAACAACTGAAAGAGATTACTTAATCACCATAGTATGATATGCATGTATGTATCATACAAATGTGAAGTTAATTATTTATTACTTGTTTTAACGATATACGAAAATAATATTAGAGTATGTTCTTAACTTCCGTTATCAACAACCAATCTATCCAATGTTATGCTTATCAAAGACAAAAATTTGGCAATTAGATACACGTAGGCAGACTTTGTCAAATTTCGATGCTTAGTATGCAAAAATTTGATACATTTATTATTAATACTAGGCATAAGATACTGATGTTCTTAAAGGTCTGAGAAGTACCTAAACCTCATTGCCCAATCAACTATAAATCAATTCAATATGGTGTCAGAGTGAAGCGGGACCAAATTTTTGAAAATCTTGACAATGTCCACTGTAATATTTTTGACCTTTACCATTCTGATTTTATAAGGACTCCTGTACCCTGCTTAAATTTAATTAAAATCAGATGGTGATTTTCCAAAAATCACAACAATACTGACTAAAGGACTACCTTTCTACTGTACTTGATTGGTTTATTTACGAAAAGCAACTTGGGATCTTATTATTCCACACACACAATCGATACACTTCCGATCTACAAGCGTACGTGATCTGTATGAAAGACGAAACAACCTACAAAACATAATTTATGACTAAACATTAATCAACTTCATCTTAAGGCATACAATTCGAGACAATGCGTACGCTTGTATAGTAACAAAGGAAAGTTGAAATTAAGATAACGTCATATTTTATGTTAAGTGGAGAAAAAAGACGTCAGCTATGGTTGACGAAGGGAATCTCATTTTAGTTGCTCCTTTGTTATCTTTAAACTCGTGAAAGAAGTCGGTTCTAGATAATTTCCTTCATTATAAATCCGTTTCATCAAGTTAATCTACCTGTCTATTAACGTTATCTTCGTGATGAGAAAATAAATTAGCGAATATACTCGTATCTTTGTAATTACCTCAAAGGTAATAAAAGTTTGATATTAATTTTAACATGGCAAAAAGCGCGCTGCTGTCATGACAAGTTTCCACTAATTTGTGGAGACAATTATTCTTATCTTAATCTTAGCTTTTGACACCGAATACTTTTGTTCGCAGGTATTGGGCTGTGACTGACGTCGATTATATCCACATTCGTAACGAAAGGCGAATCTTCACGATGATCTTCCTAGTTTGGGCAGCTGCTTTAGTAGTGTCCTTGGCTCCCCAGCTAGGGTGGAAGGACCCCGATTACCTCGCAAGGATAACCCAGCAACAAAAGTGCCTCGTGAGCCAAGACCTCGCGTACCAGATCTTCGCCACCTGCTCCACGTTCTACGTCCCGTTGGCTGTGATTCTTATATTGTACTGGAAGATCTTCCAAACAGCTCGAAGACGGATTCGGCGGAGGCGGGAACCACCACCCCCTCGCCCCACGTCGGCAGATGGTGCTCCCCCCTCAGGACGACCTGTCCAATCCGCTAGAGACAGGAGATTCGTTAAGAAAAGGTTCCTCAACTTGAAGAAGTGCAATCAACGAACACGTGCCGAAACTTTAGCGGCTGCTCTTCTTCTCACTGAAGGTCAAAGCACTTCAACAGTCGACACGCTGGATGAAGAACCTCGTACGACTGCGTTCACTATCAACGAGAAACTCCCACACCCTGTATCTCCTGAAAAGTCTTCCTCAACCGTCACTAACGGTTCGAAACCGGAGCGAGCTATCGTTCCCGCTCCCTCTCATAGAGAGAAGAAGGAATCCCTCGAAGCGAAGAGGGAAAGGAAGGCAGCGAAGACCCTCGCGATAATCACAGGCGCGTTCGTCTTCTGCTGGCTTCCGTTCTTCATAATGGCATTAGTGATGCCGATCTGTCAAACCTGTGTGATAAGTGATTACTTAGCGAGCTTCTTCCTTTGGCTCGGCTACTTCAACTCTACGCTTAACCCAGTGATCTATACTATCTTCAGCCCCGATTTCCGCCAAGCTTTCGCCCGAATTCTTTTCGGGACTCATCGGCGCGGGCGCAATAAAAAATTCTAACGAAAATATACTTACTATGTATATACTTGAGCTCGGAGCTCGCAATGGACAATGTTACTCATCTACTGTATTATATTTCAAGCTTTCTGTATGTTATACATACTTATCGTTAGTAAGTAGTGTACATATTTAATGGGAGATTTGTATATATAAAGATATTTACGATAGAGCATGTTGAAATTGTTTTTTTATAGTCTATGTAGCCGCGACGGGGTCGCAATCGAGTCCAAGGCGACGCCGCCGCCCGCTCTTACGTTGTTTCCAGTGACATTACGAAATAAATATTCAAATTATATCACATCTGAGTCTTTTATTGCTGTTTCACTACCACTAAAATAATAATAAACATGTTCGATATAAGGATTCCCGGAGAATTGGGTTGAGCCATGGATACATAATGACATATTATTGTAGGAGGATATTCAATACTTCAATTAAAACTTCAAATAAACTCAATTATTATTGTTTTCAAAACTTCCAAAACATAGCATGATGAGTAAGGTTGACTAACACACAACATATATCGAAATTAAATATTAGAAATCTTTAGGGAACTAATACGAAACCTCGTGCATAATAGATGTATGATAACCACTATTGAATTCAATGAAAATACGAGCGATATCATAAAAGGAACTTCTCAGAAATTTATTTGCCCCCAGACTACCGAACACATGAACACAATGAATTTTAAAGTGTCATATCTCTTAAATTTGGTATTTTAAATTCTATTGTAGGTGATGCATTGTGCCGTATGAATAATGGAGCAACTCGCAGAATACAGAAAGTTATGTGAATGCAAAGAGTAACAGTACTATGTATCTGTGAATGATGAGGAAACGTGCTTTCATATCAACTCATCTGTTTGTGAAACAGATAATTATCTGAATGTCTGTCTATATTTCAAACAAGTAATTTTTTCCTCACTGCAGAGGCTAATGTTTTTCGAGTGTATAGCTCTTAACATAATATAAGGTGTCGTTGAAGTCGTCTGACTGTGAAAGTGATAATACGGTAGCAGAGACGGAGAGAAGTTATTTAGTTGTATTGATGTCAAATATTAAAAAACGGTTATTTAAAGCTATACCATCGGACGAATTTTAAGGGAATAATTATAATATAGGTTACTTTTTAGTTGGAAGGTAGAGGTATCTTTAGCAGCGCTGCCTCGATTGTCATAGGGTAAAATCTAAATAGGTTTTTATAGGGTTTCAGGATTAGGGTTGTCACTACTAGATACTAAGAAAGTAATACTTCATAGGGAGATACAAGTCTATCGAACCCAATATATTGACAGGCAGACAAACAAAGATGAATACATAAACACAAAGATTCCTAACAGAAATTTGTTACGTCGATGTCTTCTTGCTTAGCATGATAATTAGCTGTTGTCGCCCTTAGACATCTGTATAACTCTTAATAAGATTAGTATCAAACCTACCCGAGATCAGCCATATAATCTTTGCTACTTCTGATGACTGAGACCTGAGGATTAAAACTAAAACGCCTCATGTAAGTATGTCTCCCTTCCCTTCAAACCGGAACATGGCGCTTATCACTGACAGCTTAAGCAGAGATAGGCGTGGCGGTGGTGCCTCCGGACTTGAACCACACAGGGCTCTACCAGCTTCAAAAGCCACACATTCCATGAACTGTCTAATGCCGCTCTCCAAGAATTCTTCTCTTACTACAATACAAGTTCGATACTATATTTTTTGACTAAAATATTATTATCAACCAATTATTGTCATTGTCAGGCGTACTATTTTCACAGAAAATCTTTAAAACCCTTGGTAAGGGAGTAAACCCTTTTTATATATTTTTTTCTTAACATACTTAAACAGATTTATTTAGCGGACCTTAGCAAAACATCCGATGCCTACATGTTCCATCACATAAACTAGCCGGTCTATTTCTATTTCGGTCTAAGTTTGCTCTTAACCTTGCAGCTTATCAGGGCACGGTCAAGGCCCGCCGCTCCTTAGGAGCTGAAGCCTTCGGTTATATCGATAAGTGGATTTAAGATTTAGAAGAGCGTGCTTTACTGCTAGTTTTGCGTTGTGGCACGCGACTAGTTAATAATACTTTTAAATTAGGTTATGGCCGTTAGTTTATCGTGATCTACAGTTCGTCCAGTAGTCGCAAATCGAACATTTTTTTTATTGAAGATTTAAAAAAAATGATGAATGAATTTTTTTGTAATTTTAGCTGCCACGCACAAAGAAACGTCCGTTAAAATTTAGATAGATTGAGTATTAATTACGCTCGTTATCCTTAATAGATTAAAATCTTAATTTGGCAAAGTAACAACAACGTTATCGTAGCGAGATGAAATATATCCATGTCATAATCACACATCTCAAGCCTTTCAGTTAACAGCCTAGCCTCTTCATTAAAAGGTGCCGTTAAACTAACTTCTTGAATAAAATTCGTGATGATAGTGATATTATTGGTCGGTTAATTAAGCTAGTTAACTGCGACATGTGCAACAGATCTAATCCAATCATAAGTTGATGTTGATGTTCATACAAGCAGATAAAAAACAGATTTATAAGTTAGACAACGCGATGCGGATTCACAATCGCTTGCCTCTCTCAATGCGAAATTAAATTTTCCATCGCATTTTGTGGAAAGAAACGTGGAATGGATAAAGAAGTAGGAAACATGACGACTTTATAAACGGTTCGTATGCTAGCTAGCTGTGTCAATCAAATTTAACTGTTTTTGGATTAACTGTTGTCATTTAGGTAAAACAGACGAGAGGTATTTTTAGAAAACATTTAACAGAAACATAACAGCTGCGTTACGCGCTGCTGTGTTCTAGTTTGAAGGGTGTGGTTAATAAGTCATACTTTTCCGAGGCGTTCCCGCTTAGTCCTCAGGGGTAGCGGCGCATCTGTGGCCGACCCCAGGTAGGAATATCTAATCCTACCTGGGGTTGATTACATATGTCTATGGGTGGTATCAGGTGGGCTGCATGCTCGTCTGCTACTCCTATATTATAAAAAAAATTTACCGCTACTACAGAAGGAATCGAAGTTCTTAGAGAAGAAGCAATGAAATAAAGTAAACTTAAAAAACTAGACAACATTTTTTGTTTAAATTACAAAACTCACAATTAGTCTGGGAGTTTCCTATGAAATAGTCCCAGGATGTTGGCTAAGTCGATCACATACAAAGACATTCGCCTAAATAGTAGCAATAGACCGGACATGGGGAGGAAACATGTCGTACACGATTAATTACCAATTAGTAATAAGTTGTTGTGTAATATATGTCAAACATCATTCAGTTCATGAAGGCGATAGTGTTGTTCTATAGCCTTATACATATATCTTTGATAAATATATATATATATATATATATAGAGATATATATATGACATGAATTTCACACATTAAACTCCAACTACTATTCCTAAAGATAGTTGAACATTCAACAAGCGTTCCGTATTCCTTTTGTAGCTAATCGCAAGGTCTGCTCATAGAGAATGTCTGATCTAGATTACACTGCCTTTGAGGCTGTAGAGCGATACGTAGAGATAACCCTTCAGAGTCCTACATGCGTTAAATATGTACAACCCGCTCCAAAAGTAGATGAACATATTAAGGTTTCAAAAATACCTATAAACTCAAACGTTCATAAGTAGCTGAACATAACTAGCATCATGATTAGATGAACGCCGTAAAGCTTCAAAAGTACTCTACAGCGTCAAAAGTAGCTGATCAGTGACATACATTAGCTATTATGTACATTCGTTGTTCAACTACTTTCGACGCAGTAGTGTTCATCTAATTATGATGCAAGGGATATTTAACTACTTATGAATGTTTGGGTGTGTAGGTATTTTTGGAATTTTGACCTGCTCATCTACTAGTGAAGCTGACTGTACCTTGATTGTGGAAAAGTTTACTTGTGAACGTATAAATGTCTGCTTACATTCATCGTTCAAATATCAGAGATAGATAGTAATTATGAAAGACAAAAACCCGACTGCTTACCGACTAAAATTATAACCTGTGTTACTCCCATAGATTAGACAACAACAGTACTTGTTATTTTCCAATCAGCGCCCCTAGCGGATTGTGTCAGAACTTGGAATTTGTATGGGCCAATACGTAAACAAATACCATAACAGTCATATTTGTCAAAACGTAAAAACTCATGGTAAGGGTACTGCTCCTATGTTAAAATTCGTCAAACCGTTTGGACTGCAGGGCGTGAAAAATAATGAGATATACATATACAGGGTGAATTTTTCAAACGGGCCTTAGTATGCCAATGTATGAAAAAATATGTATTTTCTTCATAATTTTCCTTTTCCTTTAATTTGTCACATAACATTACTTCCCAGAATTTGATCCTTATAAGCGACACTATCAGATAGTGGAATAATATAGAGGATGTATTTTTTTCAAAATGAACTTGTTCGATTCCCGGCTAAGGAAAAAGATATTGTAAAAAACTAATGATGCAGTTTTAGTTTTTATCAAAATCGGCCTCGTAACTCCTTTCAGCACTTTTCGCTAATCCTTATAGTTTCGGATTTGGCCCTGAAGGCCCGTTTGAAAAATTCACCCTGTATACACTCGGAAAATATTCTGATAAGAGCAAACGAAAGAGGTTGATGTGTTTTACATTGCAATTAATAATAATAATAATACTTACCTGTAATTAATATTAATGTTAAATCCGACTGTAAGTGTACAATAAAGTATATTCTATTCTATTCTACATTTAGCATTACAATGTTAAGTTTCATTTTTGCACTTATCACAGTTGTCTTTTAGACCAGCGTAATTATGGCTTGCCGACCAGCATAGGATGCGAATTCAAAAATCCCCCACGACATGATTAATTATTGTCGGTGCCAAACTTTCGCGTTACGTGCTTACTAATTATTTAATTATCGGCAAAATTCTCAAAGAAAACAACAACAACTTCACCAATTTGTTACTTTTGTTTGTTTTCCAGAGAAAAGGGGTGGGAAAATTGATTTAACGCTATAACACTTTCTAACGGTGGTTTCATTCTTTTTGAAGGTGGTAGTTCCTACCGCCACATCTATTTCTGCACATAACAGCAGTGTTAAACGTTGCTGTGTTCTGGTTTGAAGGGTGTGATAAGCTGGTAAGGGAGACATACTTTTTCCAGGCGTTTCAGCTTAGTACTCAGGGGTAGGGGCGCATCTGTGACTGACCTCAGGTAGGAATATCTAATCCTATCTGGGATTGATTACAGATGTCCATAGGCGGCAGTAGCCACTCACCACCAGGTGGACTGCACGTCGTCTGCTAATCCTATATTATATAAAAATAACTATTTAAAACGCTATAAATATCTCTACACTCATAAGTCTTTGAATACCCAAACACCCAAACTCAGAAAATAAATTTAAAGTTATCGTGGGTTTACCCGGGGATAGCCAGAACCGCATTTATCATATATACATGTCGACCGCCACGTGGATTTTTCATAGGACACCAGATTAACATTGTGTAGTATAATATTTTGACGCAGTATCCATAAATTCAGGCTAAAAAGTATACTATCTCTCTTCTGCCAAAATCAGTTTTACATAAATTTTACAAAAAAAAACTCTAGAACCGATTTATGTTTTTGATCGTTTAAAGTAATTTTTTGCAAGTGGGAGAACCAGTAGGTAAAGATAAATATGTAATAAAATATAAAAAATGGCATTCATTTTGATATGAATTTAAATAAAATTTGTTGCAAGTTTGGCACCCGAATCCGACTACATAATATGTATATTAAAATCTATCAAGCCATTTTAGTCACATATATGTTATACATACGCTCGAAAAACATTACCTTCCACAATCAGCTAAAAATAGGCTTGTAATCTTAATTTATTGGTCTAACAGATCATTATCAAGCAAAGACCCCAAGAAAGTCATCATAACTTTGCCAATTTGACGCTATTCGTTTGTTTTGAAACAAAAACAAGTGGGGAAGTTAATTTACAGGCAATATTTAAGTTGAATTTAGGGTCCAATCAATCAGGGTATAATATATTCAAATTTCGGTAATGTATTCCTGACGCGAATGTACTTTATCCTTCTATTATTCCTTCAGTGTTGCCCGCCTTTGTATACTGTAACCGAGCCGAAAGTTAAGCAACGTCGAGTGCGGCTGAGAGATGGATGGGTGACCATCAGTAGCTTAGTATACGAAATTTCGTGCTTTCACCTTTAAACTGTCTTTGTTCTAATTAGAATATTAGCAACGCCGTCAGCGGCTGAAAGTTGGATGGGTGCCCATTAGTGCTTAATATACGAAATTTTGTGCTTCTACTGCTAAGCCGTCTTGGTTCTGATTATTATTATTCAGCACTCAATCCACCTTGTAGAAGATCTTACTGGAACTTTCAAGGGATCCTGAAGTTGCATCTTTCAGACATAGCTCCAAGTAATTATCATTGACCAGATGTTAAACCTTATCGAATCATCATGGAAATAAAAAAAATATTAAATGCGGTTTATTCACCATAATATGTTCATTCATACAAATTAATGTTGCACCTTCCTTCCAACTATTTACCTTTGTATAAATTATAATATTTACCTTTGTGTTTGTATATATATTGTTGTTTCTCAAATGGGATACATTCATCCTGCGTACCTATATCTGGTGACTCACTGAAAGGATTGTGTTACGTTTGTAAGTATGTTTCCCCCGTACGACGACCCGCATGGCGGAGCGGTCACCATACCGGTCTGACGCGCAGAGGGTCCCGGGTTCGATCCCCGGCCAGACAGAAATTTAAATGATGAGTTTAGATATCTGTTTCTGGGTCTGGGTGTTTGTGTATTTGTCTCTGTGTGTGTCCATGGCACCCACGATACAGGGAATCCTAGTGTGGGGCTGTGAGTGTAGAAATCGTTTGTTTGTTTGTTTGTTTTGTTTTAACATTTTCGTGCACTGACCTTAAAATAGGTATGTCGAGAGCTTTCAACCTTGATGACAACAATGCATTAAGCAATTGCACTATAACATTCACTCCATACCAATAATAATATTGCCTAAGCTCAACAACCGTTTATATATCCGTTTATATATGTCGAGATGCCGAGAACATATTCCACGGTGATCTAAGAGACATATGCGGTATTTGGGTTACGATAACTATTACATCACAATGTAAACCAACCGGTGTTATGTAATGGAGACGTTTCATAAGCTTAGTTACGTGGGTCGTCGGTAGTCGGTAGTTTGTAATCGATTATTATCGGTTGTCAGTCGTCGGTCGTCAGTCGTCGGTCGTCGATCGTCGGCCGCCGGTCGTTGGTCGTTGGGCGTCGGGCATCCATTGTCGGTGATCGGTCTTCAGTTGTCGATCGTCGGTCATTGGTATTCGTTTTTAACGTACCAATTAACGTGAATCATCGCGTTAATGAACGACGAAACAAACGCTACGCGAAACAAAGATTATGTGAGGAGTCTCATTAGTGCTCGCTGGTCACACAAGAATTCCGTATAGATGATATGTAGTACGTGGCTAGGTCACTACCAGAATGTCCCTGTAGTCCCGGGACTAGAATAGGGCTACGGTATCCCCTGCCTGTCGTAAGAGGCGACAAAAAGGGGGCTTCCGGGGTTGCGGGTGGCAAGATTGGGAGGTCGAGCCGCCCGGTAAGCAACTCCGGGAAGGACGGCGGTGTGTGTGGTCGCATACCGTCGTAAACACCAGACGGTGTGGCGAGTCCTGGAGCTTACCTGGGTGGAGTCCGAAGGGGCGACGCGTTCAGAGGACTCCGGTTGCGTTCCGTAGGAGATCCCGGAGTCCTCTTGGCAACGTAGAGGAAGGCCACCGGGGGGGTTTTAGTGCGGTAAAAATCCCACATAACCCTGTGTCGCTCCCACGGCACCGGGTACCTTTTGAAGGTTTCCCCCTCGTAAACAAAAAAAAAAAAAAGGTCACTACCAGAATACTGGATATTACCCACCAAGTTGGATTTAATAAATTTGGATATCTGTTCTTGGTCTGTGTTTGTGTATTTCTCTTAGTGTGTGTTCATGTCACACACGACACATGGAATCCTAGTGTGGGGCTGTAAGTGCATAAAGTTTTCTTTATCTTATATATAAAATTCTCGTGTCACAATGTTCGTTAACGTACTCCTCCGAAACGGCTTTACCGATTTTCACCAAATTTCATATGCATATTCAGTAGGTTTGAGAATCGGCTTGTCCCTGTAGTTTCGGGACCAGAATAGGGCTACGGTATCCCCTGCCTGTCGTAAGAGGCGACTAAAAGGGAGCTTCCGGGGTTGCAGGTGGCAAGAGTGGGATCTATAACCACCCGGTCAGCGACCCCGGGAAGGACGGCGGTATGTGTCGCATAACGGTCGCATACCGTCGTACGCACCAGACGGGCGGAACCCGACGGGGCAACGCGATAAGAGGACTCCAGTTGCGTTCCTTTGAAGATCCCGGAGTGCTCTATGCAGCGCCGAGGACGGCCACCGCAGAGGTTTTAGTGCGGTAAGGATCCCACATAACCCTACGTCGCTCCCACGACACCGGGTACCTTTTGAAGGTTTCCCCCTCGTAAACAAAAAAAAATAAAAAAGGTCTGAGAATCGGCTACTATCTATTTTTCATACCCCTAAGTAATAAGGGTTGTTCACCCTTAACATTTTTTATTTATATGGCAACACAACGTTTTCTGGTCGGTTGTTTGAAGTTGACTATTCTAATAACTTATCAAAATATTCCATAAAAATAATTACGACCCGCTGTTATAAGAACTTCAATTTCAAAAAGAATAAACTCGAAATAACTTTGTAATTAACACATTTTTACTTCGACGCAAAAATAATATTTAATCAAGTAAAGGTGAGGGGAGAATACTGATTGAGGAAAACATTCCCTAAACGATTGCGTAAAACCATAGAGTGGTTGATAGATAGAAGGGGCATCAACAGAGGCACTATATTCTATATATAGCTTATGATTTATTGTATAATACACGAGTAGCAGAAAAGCTTAATCCACACGATAGTAAGTAACTACTACCGCCCATAGATATATGTTAACAACCCCAGCTAAAATGAGTTCTACCTAGCATATGGCCACTAATGCGCCGCTACCCCTAAAGACTGATCTGGAATGCCTCGGAAATATATGTTTCTCTTACGACACCCCTTCAACAAGAAGACAGTATCGCTTAACACTGCTGTTATTAGTCGGAATATGTATGTATGGTGGTAGCTCAGCCGGAGTCGAACCACAAAGGGTTCTGCGATTTCGAAATTAAAAAAATCATTAATGGTACACAATTACCACTTCCTTGCCTAGTTGGGAAATACATTTTACCAACACGTGAGTGGAGAAAGGTTGGTCGTAGACAAAGAATTGGTAAGTCAATTGGTAAATGTACTAAATTATTACAATAACTGTATATTATGTGAAGTGCATTAAAAGGCAGTGATAGCCTAGTGGTTAAGAAACGCGGCCTCTCGATCGAGGGGTCCGAGGTTCAAATCCCAGGCTCTGATTTTCAAAATTATGTGCGTATTAGAAATTAATTATCACTTGCTTAAACGGTGAAGGAAAACATCGTGAGGAAACCTGCATACCTGAGAGATAAAAATCTTAAAGGTATGTGAAGTCTATCAATACGCACTTGGCCAGCGCGGTGGACTATGGCCTAATCCTTCTCATTCTGAGAGGAGACCCGTGCCCAGCAGTGGGACAGTAATGGGTTGATGATGATGTGAAGTGCATAAATGTTATTCAGACACTACATAAATAAATATATTTCTGAACTATTTTATTTACTAGTTTATAATTTACACACTCAAAATCCAACAGATATTTCTACACGTTACTTGTTCTACTTAAAAATATTTTTATTGACATTTGATTCGAATCTCGCTTAGGTCCGCAATTTAATGAGCACAGATAAAAAACACCGAATCTAAATGGAGTTTCGTTTCTCAAATAATACGGAAACAACGATAGATAGCTTTATGGAGGGGAAGGAGCTCGCATTCCATTCCATGTTTAATTGTATTCAAATGCTCTGCGTTTAATTAAATTCTCTTAGGAGCTGGCTATATATGTAGGTGGTAGGTAGAACGTCTGACGTAATAAGGAGACATATTTAGGGTTAATAATGAGAGAATTAGAAGAACACGATGTACAGTCCATCTGATATTAAGTGACGCTTTCTTTTTAAAGTATAAGAACGAGAATGCGGTTTGTCTGGTGGTAAGTGGCCATTGCCGCCCATAGATATTTGTGATCAATCCCAGGTAAGACAAGAGTCGTATTCGCAGTTGACCACAAATGCCTCGCTGCCTTGAAGACTTAGTTGAAACGCTTGAGATAAAGTATATCTCCCTGCAAACCGGAGCAAAGCAAAGCATTTAAAACTTCTATAATTACACAGAAATAACTCTTGTAACCCAAATACAACGACACGTAAAAAACGACTCTGACACGTAAACCTACAAAAAATAGAGATTTAGACCAGAAAATGTCTGCCTAGCTGGGAACAAAATTTCGGAACAGTATCAAACCGATATGATGATTGGCCCGCAACGCAGAAATTGAACTTAGAAGGTTGTAGAACCCTTTTTGGGTCGATTCCGGAGCCACCACCACCACACCTAATTCTAGTATGAAATATTTCTTGCGTTTCGATGGAAAGACGTGGATACCAACTGGTTTATATATAAGTAAAACATCTGAGACTAGTAACACATCTATGACTGACTACATATTAAAACGCTGTTCCACTTGTAGTCATGCTCATTTGCTATTTCTATATTATAAGAAAGAAAGTTGTACCTCCTTTCACGAATTTTATGCTGAAAAAAGCAGTAAATAACAATATCATTCGATACAATGGCCGCTTTCGATCACAAGTAAGCAAATTACGTACCCTTATAATATATCCGATTTTATCAAAGATGATAGTCGGCAAAATAGAGCTGTTCAACCGGCCTACCTCCGTCACGGAAATGGCGTACGTTTTATACATTTTTTTGCCAACCCTGACAGCGCTGAGAAATGACCACACGTAACACGGTACGGGAGAATAGCGGAAAGCGGGAAGTTACCGCTTATGACTTGTAACATCCTTAATAATATTTTTTAAGCTCGTTATACTATATGAGAAGCCTATGTCCAGCAGTGGACTAATGTGGGCTGAAGATAGATATACTATATGAAATGTTACGGTTTAAGACGAAGATACACAGATGTATGCAAGACTTTCAAAATGAAAACAACTTTCTTGGTATTTAATTTACGTGTGTAATGTATACCTAACTACACTCTCAAACTATTCTTTAGTTAAAATCTAGCTCTTTGATTTCCGCTGCTATTTTGAATATCACAAGGTATATGACGCCAAGTAAACACCTACTTCTTGTACTCCTATTATTTTTACCTTGTTTATTGTTAATAACAATAGTTATAGAGGCCATAATAACACACGTTAAAAATAATAAGTTTCTCTCTATTGTAGTTCAAGAGTAGAGCCCTGAATCAGATGAACGGACTCCGGAGGCTTAGTAATAGGATTCCGTTTTTACCCTTTGAAAACAGAACCCTAAAAATAACAACGAAAATGATGAACACCGGAGATTGAGTAATAGAGTCCCGTTTTTAGCCCTTGGAACCCTAAAGTAACAATGAAAACCAATTAAAACTACATTCCTCCCGCTTCCGCTCTTACTATGCGAAAGGCCTTACGAAGCCCATCTGTCGACGCGAGACGAGGAATGGGGAAAAATAAATTGTGGTTCAGAATACCCGCGACCCGCCATAAGCGTGACAACGGATACAATCCAGTTCTTACGCAGATCGGAACTGGATTGGACCTTTGATAGACAAGGTAATAATTTTGAAGGTAGAGTCATATAGGGACCATCTCGTTCGAAGATGCCACCCAAAGCGGTAGAACCAATATGGTTTGAATGCAGTTACCATTGCCACTCCTATTTCTAGCGTGAAGCTGTTCTGAGTTTCGTTGAGTGTAGCTGAATTTAAATGAAGCATCCTACCGACCGAGCTCGGATAGAATTATAATCTTACCTGGCGTTTGCTACTTTCATCATTATATGTATAACAATTGTATCCTCAGAATGAGAATGATAAAGCCATATTACTACTGATCTAGTACGTGTTGGTAGACTTATATTATATATTATAATAAATAATAATATATGATTATTTAATTTTTCATTTATTATTTTTCATTTCTTTAATCCTTTTTGTTTTTTTATTTTATGATAAACAAATTAAAAACTTTCTTTTCTATATTTCCCAGATATAACAACAAACTAACAATATGAAAGTAACAATAACTTACATGTGGGAAGAAGTTCTAATGCAGTTACCAAAGATAGAGCAAAAGTTCTGTTAATAACATTTTCGAACGCCCACGTCCCGGCGTCGCGGCGTTATTATAGAGAACAGCTTAAATACCGCCATCTTTCATCTTAACGACCAATTGTCGGCATGAGCGATGCAGTGTTGCCACCTATTCGAATTCTTTTAACCAATCTCTTTCTAAACAATGTAAGAAAAATTCTCAGTATGTGTACGATTTTCTCGAACGTTGTTACATATTGTATCATAGCAAATGGGCTATGTGGCTACTGCTAACCAAGGCCCTCTGTAATCAAGTCCAGTTAAGATGAGGTTCCTACCGGGAGTTGGCCACGGATGCGTTGCTACCAATGAAAACTAAGTTGGAACGTCTCAGAAAAGCATACCACACCCTTCAAAACGGAACGCAGCAGCGGAACAGTGAACACTGATGTTATTAGGCGGATAAAGGCTGACGGTGGTGTCTTTGGAGTCGAACCTCACATGGTTCTACCAGCTTTCAAAATAGAAAAAAACATGATGTTTTGAAAGTATTGAATTTTTGCCAATATTTCACTTAAAAACTATCATAATCATCATCATCAACAACAACCCATTACAGTCCCACTGCTGGGCACGGGTCTCCTCTCGATGAGAAGGATTAGGCCATAGTCCACTGCGCTGGCCAAGTACGTATTGGTAAAAACTATATAACTATATAATACATAGTAAAATATGAAAGTTACATAACGTAGATTTTCGTATAAAAGTTTCATAATACAAAGCTTAAACCGTTGCTTATATAATACATTATAAGCAAACGTGTTATGTGTGCATTACAACATTGCACGCATAACACGTTTGCGTTTTGATTAGAAAATATAGCGTAATATATCATACCATATTTGCACTATATTATTTTGTAGCACTACTAGGCATAACCGTGGCTCCACTCTACTATAAGACTCATTTTTTATAAACAACTAGTGGTGCCCGCGGCTACGCCCGCATTTTAAAGAAATAATATGACTAACAGAAAACGGAAAATTTGTACCTGCATTGAAATGACAGTGGTACCATCTGTCGAAAATTGGTCTTACCAACTCCCAAGCCCTCGTGGGCTCTTGGACTACAACTTTGCTAAAGATCATCACTTGATCAAATGCATAGTTTCTGATTCTATAACTACTTACTAATTAAAAATTAATTAAAAACACCTTTTCCCACGGACTAAATTGTGAATCTAAACCATTCTCAAGTCCCCTTGAACACACGCAATAAATTTTATCAAAATCAGTCCAGTCGTTTAGGAACGTCCTCATATTTCTGTTCTTAAAAATGACTTGACTACACAATCAGACAGACGATAGAAATAGCTTATACAATATTTACGACGAAACGGTGTATATAATACTGTATCCTCAGTGATTTAGCTTTATATTTCAAAGGAATATCCTACATCACGTAGACACTAAGTTAACCTTCTCTTTAACCTCTAACAATTCATAATCAAACCTAATCGGATAAACCGACTGTATACGTGAGGAAATAACAAAAATGTATCTCGGACTACCCACAGAACTCACTATTTACACAATTTTATGACGTGCACAATTTTTGTTTCATCACCATCATAAACAACCGAATACTGTCCGCATTCCGAATATGAATGCTAAAAAATACAACTGAAAATAGTACGTAACTAGAGAATTATTAAAAAAAACAAAAACTCAAATGCTTAAAAATATAGTACGTCACTCGGACAATTTGAACGACTTAACGACACCTTTATAATTAAATTTGTTAAGCAGATTGGGCTGTATGGCATGCCAAAGAATGAGACATACATAGTACGCGCCAAACTTCTAGTCCACTCTGAAGTTGTTGCGCGCAGATGTAGTCAGAGAGCCAGTGCGGTCGAACACAACTACAAGCATATATACTTCGTAGCAACAGTGAGGTCTCACTAACGCAGCTATGTACCCGCGGGCGAGAGCGGGCAGCGGACGGGTGCCGCGGAGCTCCCGCGCTGTCTTCGGCCCGCTAATATCTATAATTTGGTGTTGCGACGCGACTCGTTGCTATCTTTAGAGCGGACTAGAAGTTTGACACGGACTCTACATACGTTTGAAAAACATTACCCTTTGCAATCAAGTAAAAAAAGGTTTTGAAGTACGAGTAGGTGCTCTTATCAGTAACCCCATGAACCAACGACCTTTATAGTTTGATTTGATAGTACACTTTTGGAAATGCTGTCATCCAAAATATCTTTAAGAAGTCGGAAAGATACCATGACATGTATCACACGTTCTCAACGTCACGGGAAATGATGTGAGGCCTAGTGTTATTGCGCTGAGGTATGGCCTGTCTGTTAGCGATGAAGACATGATACATGGATATCCTGTATCTTATATCTTATACACTTCCCCCTGTCAGATGATTTTTTCTCTTACTTTTCATCTCGCGATATGTAAGAATACAATTAAAATTACACAGATATTTCGGGATGTCCGTTAGTCGCCGGCCACAGTCGACGGCAATCGAAGCGCGCGCTGTCGCTTATACATATAGATCCTACATAGTCCTATAGATGGCTTGCTCTTTTCAAATTTGGTGTGGTAAGAAAACATACTTTTCAGAGATTTGCAACTTAGTCCTCAGAGGTAGCATGGCATCTTTAGCCAACCTCAGATGATAATTTAATCTTATATGAAATTAATTACAGATACCCATGAGGGGCAGTAGCCACTTACCATCACATGGATTGCATACTCATTTTCTACTCCTAAAAAGTTATACACATTTATTTATATAGACAGCAAAATCAAGTGAAATAGATTTGTGGATTCAAATACACAATACAAATTAAGGTAATTACACAATTTGTTAACGAACTATTATTATGCTCAGTGGTTAAAAGTTTAACTACAGCTAAATTAATTAATTTGCTAATTGAATTGTTACTGTTTAGTTATTAGTTATCTCGTCATATGATTTAATGGCAAAAGCAGTAATTACTGTCGTATAATCATATGAGTATACATATAACGATTATTTTTCTTCCAGTCTTTTTACGTTTTAAAGAAGGTGTGTGAGGCATTCAACATTGAATATAACGTGTTAATGACTTGTTAGTCAGTCAACACGTTATATTCAATGTGTATACCTGTGTTCTACATTAGTTAGACTAGAACTGCCATTCGTTTGGATTTCCACATTTTCCACGGAATTGTTCTAATTTAAAAAACGTCGGGAACTGCTAATGTTTTTTTTTTACAAAATAATCCTTTTGACTGCATATGTAATAATTAAAACACGTTTTGTAACTCCTAAACCACATGCTAGCGTAGTCCGCGTCCGCGTATGTATACGAGTAGAAATTATGTTATCGCAAAAGAAAGTATTCCAAAATTTAGTATTTTTTTTTTCGGGATTTGCCAAGTTTTCGTCATCGACAATTTGAGCGTTTCCGGATAACACATATTCTATTACAGTTTAAACTTAACAGTAACACACATAAGAAACTATTGTTTCCGCTTATACCAACGCCGCACCTTATGAATGTTTTACTAGTTTCCGCTCACAGTTGGCCGGTGCCCAAGTCTCGGCGGATTAGTAGTTTACTAGTCATAACCGTTGAGTTTTCTTTTCACAACTGAAAACAACAAAGTCAACAATGTTGTAACGATGCGACGTATGGTAGTGGATGTATGTTTTTGTGTCACGTTTTGGAGATCTGTCGTCAAATTTGAAATCCACAAAAATACGATAAAGTTGTATCTTTATCGTATTTTTGTTTTACTGCTCTACGATAAAAGTATGTTATTAAATGGTAAACAATCACTTTACTATGATAACTTTTGTTATATTGAAAATTGTTGTCTAGAATAGCATGATCATCGTCTACTAAAATAAAAAAGTAAAAAAGAGGGGTCCCCACTTAAGAAACAGTTTTTTATAATGTTTTTCGGTTTTTATTTATTAAACCGTAATAAGTCAAATTTTCATAATGCATAATAAATTAGTAACTGCTATGATAACACACTAAAATAAAAAATAATAGTACGGAATCCCGTATCCGAAAGTTCAATTCGCACTTGCCCAATTTTACTGTATATTTTACATGTTGTCGTTTTTTCTATGTTCCCGCGGAATACGCGTCGAATTCCCGCCATGTTGTTTCACGGCTGCGGCGTTTTTAAAGAGTTTTATTTACACCGAATACGTTTCTGGATACTTTTATGTTTTCGAAAAAAAATGTATCAAACCTACAATTGGCGCTGAACGCGTACAGCGTGCAAATCGCAGCTATTCGATGTTCAGTCTACAATTTAAAAGCTATGGCATTTAGTGTTTTAAATTTTGATATTTTTGTGTTATAAAAATAGTTTTTAAGGGATTGGTGTACAAAAAGGCGTTATGTAGAGCCCATGGACCTCCGTAATTAACCCGAAATTGCAGTCACACCGAACTGATACTCAGAAGGTTCCAGACTCGATCCCAGGCCAGGTCGGAATATTCAGGGTCATAGTGTTATTGAGTCGTTTGAGTTGTTGCTTGAGTTAACAACAATTTGGTTATAAACTACGAGAAGAGTGTGTCCTGTAGCACTACCATGAGTTTACAAAAGTATTACTCGCTAGCGACTGCGTAAAATAAATGTATGAAAAATTGTACAGCGCCTCTGGTGGTTACTCGTAGAAGTAAAATCCGTAGTGGCGTAACTCGATACGTAAAAAACCTATCGAAATCAAATCGCTAGCGAATGTCATTATGATCTATTGCCATACAAATTCGGTCCCATGAGTCATTAATTTGACAGACGTTGTCAAGAAATACCGTAACGATAGTAGTTATGTTATTCACTAGCAAAATGACAATAGTTTTCTATTTACAATTTCTATAGTGGCGTTTCTATGCCAACTCATGGTAGTGCTACTGGGATGGCAATATGAACGTAAACTAGTAATAAGTACTATTATAAAAAAATGTCTGAGGTGTTGGACACCCGATTGGAACGAAAAACCCGACTGCTTAAAATATAACCTATCTTACTCCCAAAATTTAAACTAATCAAGCACCTATGTTCATCTGTTCATCATTTCAAAAAACCGCCGAAGAATGAAAGACACATACATATATGTGATCAATGAATATTCCCCTCCGCTGTCGAGTAAAAAAATAATTTAGTGTTTTTTTTTATTATAATATTCATCATCATCATCATCAACCCATTGACGTCCCACTACTGGGCACGGGTCTCCTCTCATAGTGAGAAGGATTAGGCAATAGTCCACCGCTTTGGCCAAGTGCGTATTGGTAGCCTTCACATACCTTTAAGGTTTATATTAATCTCTCAGGTATGCAGGTTTCCTCACGATGTTTTACTTCACCGGTTAGCAAGTGATAATTAATTTCTAATACGCTCATAACTTTGAAAAATCAGATTGCGTGCCTGGGATATGAAGCTCGAACCCCTCGGTCGAGAGACCGAGTTTCTTAACCACTAGGCTATCACTGCCATATTAGAATATTATCTTACTGAAATACTAACCTATATATTACATTGTTTTTTTTTTATATTTCACCAATAAACAAAAAATATTATCGTTAAAAATAAAAATATCATAAAAATAAGGCATAAAAATGGAAATTCGAACACGCGGTTATCCATTCAATGACCAATTCTGATTCGGTGCCGTTGTTTTTCATTTAACATATTCAACTGATACCAATGCATTGTAAAATTATTCATTTGTAATTGAATTGTATAATTATTCAATTGTGATTGAATTGTATAATTATTCGATTGAATACAACGATTTAACGGTAAACAAACGGAAATCAAATTATGCTATTGACTTAAACAGAGACTAATCATTACATTTCATGACGATTTACTTCAGTAAATCGTCATGAAATAATCATCGTCATGTCGTATTATAATAAGTTTTTTTTTTTTTTTTTTGGGTTCCGTGCCCGACTGTGCTTCAATGCGCAAGGCTTTTTTTTTGTTTTCAAAGGGGAAACCTTCGAAAGGTACCCGGTGCCGTGGGAGCGACACAGATTTATGTGGGATTCTTACCGCACTAAAACACCCCCGATGGCCGATCTCCAGAGTAACGCAACCGGAGTCCTCTTAGCGCGTTGCCCCGTCAGGCTCCGCCCAGGCGAGCATGCCGCTCGCCACACCGTCTATTGTAAACGATGGTATGCGACCACACATACCGCCGTCTTTCCCGGGATCGCTGGCCGGCCGGTTTGAACTCCCACTCTTGCCGCCCGCAACCCCCTCTTACGACAGGCAGGGTATACCGTAGCCCTATTCTGGTCCCAGAACTACAGGGACAAAGATGGTCACTTACCTGCATAAAAGTCCATCCAAACTCATTAAAATCAAGAAATATCTATTTTATTTAAAGAATCGATTTCAACGTGCGCCCAATTTCCGGAAAAATTAATCAAGCGTGAACCAAACATGTTTTATAAAAGACATACATTATTTGTTAACGACAAAGATATCAAAGTTTATTTTTAAACCGTACGCAAAAGCGCGTTGTCGATGGAAACCAATTCGGCGTAAATTGACGTAAATTCGCCAATTTTTGAAATGGGAAAATACCTTACAAAAAAATTCGTTTCATCGTGTTTCCTCAATCCAAATATTTTTTTCACCACTCACATTACCTTTTAATAATATTTTGATCGCGACGCAGAATTAATATTTATTTTGATTTACCCAATATAAGTTTTATGTTTTTTTTTTTAATAATATAGAGGCGGCACACGAGCCTACAGTCCACCTGACATCTGTCAATAACCCCAGATAATATAATACTTCTGAGGTCGGTCACAGACGTGTTCCTACCCCTGCAGACTTTATCGGAACGCCTCGGATAAGTATGTCTCTCTGTACACACTCTGTCCGGAACACAGCAGCGCTTAACACAACTGTTATAAGACAGAAAAAGGTGTAGGCGATGCTGCCTCCGGGATCGAACCAGAACGAATTCTACCAACTTCGATCGTAATGCAAATTACAAGGCATGCAATCAGCCCAGTATTAAACAGTCACTAGGAATTTCTCAGAAATTAACAAAATTTTTCAGTTCCGAAATAATTTAACGAAATATTTCAATTATCAATAAATAAAAAAAGTATTAACTGTGACCATAGATTAGTAAAGATACTTCGCCGCCTTGAAATTGAATGAAGCCACAAACGGCTTATTTTAGTAAGTTCTTTTTTTGAATTCTTGACAAATATAAACAGTTTTAGAGAAAATTTACGAATAAATAACTAATACTGCGTAATTTACATAATAAATAAATAATTATTTCAAATATTTTAAGGACATTTTAGCACGGAGACGTGGCAAAACTTTTTTACGCAACTATTTCAATTCTCAAAAATGGGTACATTTTCTTGTTAAGAGTGAGTAATCTTTAGTAATCTATGACTATGACTTCAAAGATTATATTCAAATGAGCATAATTTATTTTAGCAATCTATTTCATTACCCCACTGCTGGGCACAGATTCCCTACAACTGAGAAAGAATCATTCATTATTAAACACTCGTTCAATCTGGAAGCTTCTGGAAGAGAATTTTTCAATCTCGTCGCAGCAACGCACGAGAAATCGCTTAGATTTCATCCCCTATTCTTCACTTCTAATCACTCAAATTGCGTAGTGATTAAAAACTGCTCTTTAGATATTCCCAGAAGCAAATCCAACGCTTCGGTACAATGCTTAATTAAATTTGCGTTAGAAAGATTTCTGAATGAAGTTAAATTAAAATATATTATGTAGACGCTTAAAGGACAGTACAATTTAAAATTTTACGGAATATAAAACGCAAAATGCGAATTATACTCACATATGATGAATATCCTAAACGGTTTGTAAAAAATACGTAATACAAAGAATAATCCCGGGAAATATTCTCAGCACCACATTTTAGCTCCAATTAAAAATATGTTACGTTATTTTAAAATTACATATGAGATAACTTTCCACAACTTGTGCAGAGATTTTTTAAACATCTTGCATATATACAAGCTCCGAATTGACACTATCAGAACATGTGCTCTGTCCAGAGTTGATCACCTAGTCTAAAATAGCCAAGTATTTACAATTAACATCAGAAGGACTTTCATTGTATTTATATGTTTAAGCAAATTTATATTCAGCCATAACTATTGTAGTCTGTAATTATAACAAGTCACGCTTATCTGCAGAAACTGTTAAATAATTCACTTGCATATAAATAAGAGTCAGCGGGAGCTCTCAATAAATCTACAGAACTAATTGCTCCGTGTCTCATATAAAGCTGGTCGCAAACTATAAACAGTTTAAAGTTATATTCGTAGTTAGAGCTCAAGTTAATTTTCCTTAATGTGTAAAGTTCAATGCCTTGCAACTGGGTTGTGACGTCTAAAGTTGCTCATTCATTTCCAATAAGCACGACCGCCAAAATTATGCATGAAGTGGAGGCCTGCCTTGAATATCTGACGTGTCTCGCGGACCTACCGCGTGCGTCCACCGCGTGTGAGACACGATACGTAACGCTGAACTGATTTTGAGTACTTTTTCTCCAGTGAGCCCCAGGAGCTCAGGGTCCCCCTCACGTTTTTCGCGCCGTTCGCCTGCCACCTGCCGCCGACCGCGCGTTAAAAAAACCGTCGTAGGCGCACGCGTCAATAACCGCTTACTTTTTTTTTCAATACAAAGATGCAAGCGTACACACGTGCCAATTGTAAACGACACTCAAAGATATTTAATGCATTATTAACTCTACTCCATAAGCATCACACTATCAGCGTAGTTGATAGGAGAATCAACTATGCCATTAGATTCATGAGGTGGTCCTGAATCTTCTGATTGAGAAAACTAGTAATTCACCTCAACGCAATTACGGCAGAGTATAGAAACAGCAACCGAAAGCCTAAGTAAATCTTCCCGTGAAGCTAAAATGAACGGTCTCTACGAAATGTAAGCTTAGAGCTAAATTCTGGCAGGTATACGACTTCAGGGGATTCGAACACCAATGCGCTTTTGGGAAACACTGTATTTACTAAAGATTGAATGCCTCGGACTGGGTAATGTTTGAAAATTCATCCCCTGAGACAAAATAGGAAATGTGTCAACCAGTTATTCCAAAATTACTGCTATTTTCTGAATGTATTTATTTCAGCGTTACATGCAAACGTTAAACGGGGACTGGTTATAATTTTATTCCATTCTCTACTTGATTGTATTATGATGAACTTTTTCCGTCAACTTCGACATCAACCAATGATGTTTTGTCTTCTAAAATATTTGTAACTACTGGACTGTACCGTCCACATACAGCGGTTCCTCGTTATTTAGTTAAATTAGTAAAAAGATTAAAACACTAAGTCTTCGACATCATGTTACTTGTTAACTTCGCTGTATCTTTGAAAATTTTAAAGATTTCGAAAACATTTCAGTTGAGGAATATCAAACACGAAATTCTCTGGGATATAAATAAAATTTGTCCTTAAATAAATGTCGCAAAGCGGTGACGTCTAACCTCTTTACTTTTACTTTAAAATCTACCGCGGAAACCACAGTACGAAACATTCTACTCACAATGAACAGTAATATTGTTGAGTGCAACTAAGTTTACATCAAACGCTAAGTCAACTTCCAACTTAGGTTTTAAAGGACACTGTGAAAGGAAATGTTCGTGAGTTACCGACTGACTTCAAATAGAGTGGTTCTAGCTGTATCCTTTATTTTTCCGTAATCAATCACAGTAATGCACAAAATAGTGTTAAATAAATAGTAGTAAAAATGTGTTTTCTTTTTTATATGGAAGTTATTTGTGACGTTTAACAAATTGATTTTTATATTGGAGTTCTTAAGGTATGTTTAGGGAAAAAACATCCCTTGTAAACGATGAAATTATTGGCTGCCTTAGCTTGTACACGTTTGTATACAAGCTTGTCGACACTATTAATGATTTCTTGAAAGGTATTTTCCTAAAAGTAATAATCAATAACGTTACTACAATGATTATGACAGAAGTCTGTTTTTAGTCAATCGAAAGAAAATCGCCTTTAATGTATGATTTTCTTTTTTATTTTAGTTGTTTGATATCTTCACATTTACTTAATTTAAATATTTTAAAGGATTACTAATCGTGTTCTGATTTAAGGCGTTTACTTAAAAGGTGTAAAATTCCATAACAAATCCCACCTTAGTCCTCAATACCGTTAATTTAGGTAAGCCCCCTGTTCAATTTCGTTTTACCTTCAATGACCATCTCAACAATATTACAATATCAAGATTTCAAGAAATCTTTGTATAAATGAACAACATGACGGTAAATCACCAACCAAAGATGTAACCCTGATATTAAATTCGTAGAAGCCTAAGAAAATATCTTCGGTGCTTTCAAGATGGCGGCATTTACTGCAAGACTAAATCCAATTGCCGACCAACGATCAATCACTTCCGTACATCCTGAGAGCAAGATATAGACATCCCTATCCATTGCGCTTTCAATTCTACTTCAGTTAAAGGACATGTATTAAAGCCAGCAATGGAAATCATTACGAAGGAAAGTTGCGATAAAAGTGATGGTAGTGTCTGCTTCTTGGTAGAAGTCAAAAGTGGCTTTGGACTCTGATGTATTGTCCCTTTACGCGGTTCGTTGACTAGTATTTGTTTTGTGGTCCCCCTCTGACCTCCTTGACCGGAAGTGCACGATGGAATAACTGCAATTAATACGAGTGAGCTGACACGATGGCTGACCAATGATTGAGGTTAAGTTAGGTTAGTTTTTGTAATGAATTGTTAAAGTACCGGGTTGTCTTGATGATGTTTTAAGCCTACTGCAGATCGTGTACACTTTTGTCTCAATCCACATTTATAAAGTGTAGACAGTTCTTGAAACGTAGTTAAAGTAATTTCAGTTTTTAGAAAGCAAAGCCTATGTTTGGCTAATAACAAGAGGATTAACGCAACTGGAAGGTACGTATACGATGCATTCCATTGTAGTTTCCGCAATTACGGCCGACATCAAGTAGACCTTCTACCTAAGGTTGATCTTCTCCTGTTCTATCTAAGGTTGATTACAAATATTAACTGACAAATTACGAACTGGATGACAAATGACAAAGTGGATTGAAACTTTGTTATGGCTGCAATTGGAATCTGGAAATTGAACTCGTAACCCGTTGCATGTCCAGTTTAATGGTCACACCAAGGGAATCGTCAATCTAGTCCTGAGGGCGAAACTCAGTTCAGTGGGTATATAAATTGGGTAACGGAATACAACCACCTCGTTTGTCTTCGGGAGATGTTGTGGGAAGATGTATGTTCCAGATCCCGGTAATGTCTATTAGGGATAGGCGATGCCAAACCACCTCGTTATTCTAGCTCAGAGAAATGACTTGTGAACCTAAATTCCCCATAGTCTTCTTCATAAAGGCACAATAGCTTTGTATTATTAGGTATTTTTTATACCTTTTTTTCACTATGTTTTCTATTCAAGAGGAAACGAGATAAAATTATCTGCTTATTAGGTATACGGCAGATCTCTTCTCATAATGAGAAGGACTTACGTCGTTATAAAATGAAAAAACTTCTCTATCTAAAACGAATAAAAATTTCTTCCTCAGCTTTAAAATGTTAACGTTTTATAACCAATTTATTTCTCTAACTATATACATTTTTATGCCAAATAATTAAAATTGGAAAAAAAAGATGAATCTTTAAAAAAAAATGATTTTTTTATTTGCAAAATATTTGCGTTCATATTTTGACAGGCAATCGTTTTAACCACATTAATTTATGAAAGAAGTTAAATATATTTTGTTTTATTAAAATAAATAAAATACTTGTACGGGATTACTGGCTGATGAAAGTACTCATTGGAATTAAAGTGCTCATTCAGATTAAACTAGTCGTACGGATCGCACAGCACTCGAGGTCTCGGCGATTCAAGTATGCTCGAAGTACGATGAACCGCCCCAACCAATTACACTTTATTATTTCTGAGATCCATCGACAACGAATAACTATTCCGGGCTAGATATATTTAAATATCATTTCAAAAATATATAATCAATCCTTAAAATAATTTTGAAGATAAAATATTTTATAAAGACTTACGCCAAAATATCAATTGACAAAGTGGCTTTAATACATACTCGTATTAATAAAATAATAAAAAATGCATTTTCAGTAAAATAAATAAATACTTTTACAAATTACTGACTGATGAAAGTTCTCATTGGAGTTACAGTGGTAGTTGAGATTAAACTAGTCGTACGGATCGCACAGCACTCGAGGTCTCGGCGATTCAAGTATGCTCGAAGTACGATGAACCGCCCCAACCAATTACACTTTGCGATTTATCTAGGAATATTCCTGAGATTCATCAACCGATTACTCCTCTCGGATCTCGCTGGTATTAGTTTAGTTAGCTATTGCACTGGTCGAGTGCATATTAGAAAACTTCAGGCATATTTGAAAAATACGATGCTCGTAATTTTTAAAGATGATTTTCTTCGGCGTTAAAGCAAGTGATAATTAACATGAGAGAAGATTAAGCTTCTGACCACAGTCTCCCAAGACCCTCATCAAGTGCAGATTGTTATATTTTGCTGGCCCTTAAGAACTTTTTTAATGAGCGCATAATCGTGTAGTTTTATCACGAAGGTTCCTCCAGCGTCCAAGCAAGTAAAAATGCATTTCTAAAACGACCAACACTTTAAAAAACCATGTAATTCGAATCTCGAATCGCCCGATTCAATAGCTGCGTTTCAAACTACTAGATTATTCTTTTTGAAGCTTCTTGATGAAGAATTAAAAAATCAGGCTGCTTTAGCGTTACGGAGTACCGTCGTTACCTAAACTAGTTAGCAGGAAAGTGCATAAAGAGCTTTAGCTTGATTTAAGCCGGAATCGAGCCGAATCTTCAAAATATATATAATTCGAAATTTTATGCAATTTTATTGAGTTATAAATACCCAATATAGGTTAAAGGCTATTTTCGAAGTAAATAGAAAGATTTAGAAGAAATTTAATTTAGGAGTTTTTTTAGGGTTATCTTACTTAATAAACAATTTATTACCCAGTTGTAAAAGCATTCCAGAAAGAGTTATTGAATATACATTTTTTTTTTAAATAATCGGTTAATTTGCATTAGTGGCATCTAGTACGTATGCTTTATACATTTTGGTCCCTATGCACGTGAATATATTTTTTGCAGGTGGAGTCGCTCTCGAAAACTAAAAATAGTCAAAAATTAAAAGCAGTGCCATTTTGTTGTTGCTTTTATTCACATTCGCCATCACTAACCGTATATCACTTTGATGGGTCTCCAAGTTCATTTTTACGGTTCTGTGGGTCCGTGGCCATTTTAGGTATATATACAATGTTTTATATTACTGTAGTAGTGGCTAGTGAGATGACCACTTTCCATCAGGTGGATGCTTATTTGTTACCTCTATTTTATATAAAAAAAACCGCCGGTTACAATCTAGTATCTACTAGTAAACTGATATATTTATTTGTAATTTACAAATAATTTAGTATTAATTAATCATTTTTAATCTTTTCTTTACGTGTATTAAAATTTTCAACATGAAAATAAATTGTGGTTAAAAAAGCAAAATATAACCAAAACTATATTAAATCAAAGGGGAATAAAATATCAAGGTTATTAAAGAATATTAAAAAAAGAGAATTAAAAAAACTTATTGTGAACAATTTAGCAGAGCGTGGTTTCGATCCACGGACCTCTGGGTTATGGGCCCAGCACGCTTCCACTGCGCCACTCTGCTCTTGGCGTTACTGACGAAATTACTGTATACATACTCTGGAACAGAAACCTAGACACGCTATAGCATGTACATTGTAAATTGTACAACTGTTATGAATAAACAATGTATGTAACTTTAGCCTACCAATTTTTAGTAGGTAGCAATTTTCAAATTAGAAAGTATCGGTAAGAAGATATCGGTGTCAGCCACCTCAACTGATGGCACAGCACCGAGTGTTACATGACACAAACCATTCTAAATCAAATAACAATTTCAGAAAAACTACCAAACGACTTGTATCACTGAATAATGCACCTTATTATTATTAAATTTAATTTATTAGTTTTATAATAAAGAACCTATTTTTTTCCTTTCCAGATATTTCAAAGGGTTCTTTTATTTTAAAATAATTTCGTAATTTTCGTATTCACGCAAATAAACATAGTACTATAAATGTTTCATATTAAAATTATAAACATATAAATATTTTATTTATTAAAAAGACATTGTTAAAGTGTTATTATGATATCGAATTGGCACATAACAAGTTATATTGCTTTATACAGGGATTATGATAATGAGCAAGTCTATAAAATAATTTACTCTATGGCTTCCTGCCAAGACCAATTTGGCCTTTTCATTGAAGACTTAGCTATAAATAGCTTAACATTTCAGGGATGAAAAAATATAAAATACGTAGCTCATCATTTTTACAAACACAAAAACCCGACTGCCTATTTTTTTTATAATACAGGAGTAGCAGACGAGGCTGCAGTCCACCTGATGGTAAGTGGCTCCTGCCGTCCATGGACGTCTGTAATCAACTCCAGAAAGGATTAAATATTCCTACCTGAGGTCGGCCACAGATCCGTCGCTACCCCTGAACACCAAGCTGGAAGGCCTCGGAAAAGTATGTCTCCCTTACCACACCTATCAAACCAGATTACAGCAGCGCTTACCACTGCTGTTATTAGGCAAAAATAGGTGTAGCGATAGTGCCGCCGGAACCAAACCACAAAGGATTCTACCACTTTCAAAATATACCCCATATATGTTACTCCCACAATTTAGACGAATCTAAGAACATCTTAGGTAGGTTAAAATCCACCAAGCCGGTGCTGGACGGCATGAAGAAGAGTGAGACACAAATACAAACATATATACATACATACGCCTGAAAAACTACCCTTCACTGTCGCGTAAAATAAAAAAAACATCTCTTCATATACTAAAGAAATTACATGAAACCATGAGCCGTGACGACACGGGCGACCCCAACCCCTTACTTTAATTCGGGATTCGTTAGGGCTACTTACCCTCAACATAACGTGGAGTTTATTTAGCGCAACTTTCTCCATTCCCCTTACGTAGCTATTACCGGATTATCTTGTTTACTACCACGGTGGTATCACCTTCCGTGACAATCTTTATAACATTACTAAAACTTTTTGTTCAAGGGCCTATTTATTATATATTTGTTGGAACTTAGAGATAAGATTCGAAGGTGGTAGAACCCCTTGTGGTTCGACTCCAACGGCACCACCGCTGCACCTATTTCTCCCTTGTAACAGCAGGGTTAAGCGCTGCTGTATTCTGGTTGATAACCTAGTGGTTAAGAAACTCGGCCTATCGATCGAGGGGACCGAGGTTCAAATCCCAGGCAAGCGCCTCTGATTTTTAAAAGTTATGTGCGTATTAGAAATTAACTATCACTTGCTAAACGGAGAAGGAAAACGTCGTGAGAAAACCTGCATACCTGAGATATTTATAAAAAAAATCTCAAAGGTATGTGAAGTCTACCAATACGCACTTGGCCAGGGCGGTGGACTATGGCCTAATCCTTCTCATTATAAGAGGAGACCCGTGCCCAGCAGTGGGACAATAATGGGTTGTTGATGATGATGATGTATTCTGGTATGGTAAGGGAGACATACTTTTCCGAGGCGATCCAGCTTAGTCCTCAAGAGTAGAGGCGCATCTGTGGCCGACCCCAGGTAGGCATATCTAATCTTATCTGGGGTTAATTACAGATGTCCATGGGCGGCAGTAGCCACTTACCATCAGGTGGACTGCATGTTCGTCTGCTACTCCTATATTATAAAAAAACGTATATTATACGTATGTATAATATTATACGTAGGTATGTATGTTTTATATGTATGTATGTAGTTTTCGTTATATGTAAGTCAGGCGACATACATCGACATCCAAACGCTAGAACGCTAAAAACAGGTGTGGTGGGGCCCTGGTATCTCACCAGTCGAACGATACTTTATCTACCTTTAAAAATATTCCTGTACTCAAATAAATTAGTATAAAACTTCAAACCCACTTAAAAAGATTTAAAGTATAAATTCCTACCATATTTTATCACTTCTCATTCCAAATACGGTCACTATTCAAAAGAATCCTCCAATAGAACTTTATGAGGCAAGAGATATTCAAAATCCGCTCCACGAAGCACCGAGTTAATAACGCCAAAAGAACTGCAAAAACCGAGGTTTTCAACGTAATATCGGAATCGAAGCGGACCGAACCGCTTTTTGTAAGATTGGGAGACATATTGCAATAAGATTTTGTATTAAAATGTGGATATATTTTTAAAAGATCTTTAAAATTGTTTCAATTCCCTATTGCCGTGTTTTAATGGACTGACATTATACTTTACATATTACTCACACACACACTCATCGACATACATATGCACATTTATGTTTAACTGTAATATAAATCTCCATCACTCTCTTTATATCCCCTATCTCTTTACCTTAAACACACACATACATACGCACACACGCATACGCTTACAAACACTGTTTTAAAACCTATATTTCCATATCGATACCTTAATTCGCACATCAGCCAACTCCACTTTTTTCAAAATGTTTTTTTTTATTTATTTTGATTTCGTTCAACGCCATTTATAATAAAAATACGCAAATGTTAAGGTTTTCTTGAATTTGTACCATAGGTAATTACTAACTAATATGTACTTATTTTATAAGCATATGGATACTCTAGCATTACAAAGAAATCATACCCACAAAATGTTCGTTACTCACGTTACAAAAAAATATATATATTTAAACAAGACACAAATTCGTTTTAAACATGCTTTATATCAATTACAGGTTGACAGACGAGCTACTTCGTCACACGCAACAATACACGCAGCAATGATAATTATAACGGGCGTATCATTATAAAATGTTATATGCTCATTTATCATCAAATAATACAAACTTAAACGTCCATCTCCCACGATATGTAGATAGTAATCGGTGTAGAAATTCAGACATCGAGCGAAGTTGAAAGTTGGATGAGCGAGCGCTAGTGACTAATACATGCGTACTTTCGTGCTTAGTAGATTCGATGATTCCAACAGTAAACTTTGCTTGAGTTTGCTTCAAAAGTCCATGAGATTGAGTTAGAAAGATAAGAAACTATATTTTTATATTCGTAATAACAAATTATAACACAACCATGTGCATGTACTTTACTTAAAGTAGACAAACACACTAAACGACAATTTTAGTGATGTATTTATAATATCATAAAGACAAAATTATTTTATAATACGATACCTACATCCCGATGCGATAAACTTTATTTAAATACCAACATTAAACACAATTAAACGCTTCCATTCAACAAATTATAACCCACTTTCCAAAACAAACACGAATTCCAAATAATAAATTGAAATTTCTATATAATTGTGTAAAATAAATGGAACGCTTATGATGAAACGCAATGATAATGAATAATTACAACGGACGTATCATTAATGAAACGCGAATGTATGCTCGTTTATCAAATGCGGTTTTGTTGTATCAGTACACTCGGTTAAAGTTAAATATTAACAATAGAATACTTGGATTTTTATTTATTTAATATAATTGAATTAAATTGTTACACCTAAGATTCAGATTGTTTATCTAATTATTTTGAAGAGGCTAATCAATGTATTTACTTTACATTTTACTTTGTAAACATTATTTTTACTCCACATTTTACTTTATAAAAATATCAGGTAGATTTTTAAGTCTTTTTACCCGCCCCGCGGAGGGTAAAGTTTTTCAAGCGTATGTTTATCTCATTTTTTGGCACACCCTACAATCCAAATGTTGTTGGATTTTTCTAAATTGCGGGATTGCCAATATACCATAGTTAGATGCAGTCGGGTTTTGGTTTAAAATAATTGCGAGTTTAATTATTTTAATTCTTATCTTTGAGAATTCATCGATGAATGTTTAAACAATTCGCGCCTTCTCGGAGGAATACAATCTGTATAATTCAATTCAATAAAGCTTAGAATAAAAGTCGTAGCATGTATTAGCAAGGTAGGGATAGCAAGTAGATAGCTTTATAATACAATTTTGATGAAATTAAATTCAATTAAATAATAGGATGGCGTATGTTAGACCAACCGGCCCTATGTCCAAGTGCATAAGTACATTGCAGCAGTTGCCACTTACCGTTGCTCGTATGCTAGTTGCATAATGTGAAAGAGGCCTTCTTTCAAAGTCATAGTTATAGTAAAATCAATCATTGTCGCTCTTTAATACGTGTGCGCGACTGCAGTAGATGCAGTTTATATTAAGATTTTCCTTGTATTGAATAGTTTACATTCGCTTATTTATTCAATGTACAATGTCCTCTTAATAAATCTTTATTACAAACTTTAATAAAATAAATGTGAATATTTATGATTCCGACTGTACGGGTCGCATCACGGAATCAGATTAGTTTTTAATCACCTCTTGCTTGAAAAAATAGATTTCAGATTAGAAATTACAATTCCATGCAGTGTAGCAGTCGATGCAGTGTACAGTAGTCGAACCACTACAACATCATTGTTACGAAGTAATGCACACCCATTGTATGTTCAATTAGGAATGGTAGATTAAGAAACAGGCAAGTGGCCATCTCGTATGGGAGATTTGTAAGCCACCTTTAACTTCATCACTTTAGGATCACACAACAAAAACCTAAGAGCGTAGTGCCGCAAAGCGCACCGACTAAATTTTTATAGAAAAATATTATGTTGTTTATCATGGCCCGTGCCTGACACGTTCTATGTCTGTAGGTATACGGGGAATCTTTAGACGAAAATAAGGCTCTTGTACGAGGAGCCCCAATTTAGTTGTCGAGTATCAATCAGGAGTAAGGTCCTTTTCGCAATTGATTGCAATTATTATTGGCCTATATTTATTTATTTATTCAACAAAATCCACAGCTACTTAAATGATATATATAATACTTTCTATGTTAAACTAATTAGGCAATTACGGATTTACATTTTACGGACTATAACATTCAATTGCACTGCAACACTAATATTATACACTATAAGTAATATTATAAGGATGTGTGTGTATGTGCGTATGTGAATGTGCATGTGTATTGTCTATGAACTTTCTTAATAAAATCAAAAGTCGGTCTTAATAAAAAGTCGGTACTCTATCTTTACTCTTAAATGGAATTTTACATCTACAGTAAAATAAATTAAGGATTACATTTGAATTTGGGTCAGAATGATCTGTGATGTGAATGTTAAATTAACGAGTAATAAAACACACAATTATCTTGCAAACGTCCCCATTGGTGCCAGCTATTAACATAATTAAATTATTTGACTAGGAAAGTGGTTAAAAGCTTAAAGCAATTAATGTATCTTGATTATTATCAAGGTTTTGTTTCTACCTTATAATAGTAGTGTTAGGCGCTGCTGTGTTCCGGTTTGAAGGGTGTGGTAAGGGAGACAGACTTTTCCGAGGCGTTCCAGCTTCGTCCTCAGGGGTAGCGGCGCATCTGTGGTCGACCTCAGGTAGTATCTAATCCTATCTGGGGTTGATTACAGATGTCCATGGGCGGCAGTAGCCACTTACCATCAGGTGGGCTGTATGCTCGTCTGCTACTCCTATATTATCAAAAAAAAGGTTTATACTAAGACGATTAAAGAATATTTTTTATGCTAAGAAATTATTATGTCGACAATTAGGTTAGTGTCGGATAGACTTTGATTAAGTATCTTAGGGTAAGTAATAGAAAACTGAAATAGTACTATTACGTAGGGTGAAATAACCTTAACAAAACGTTTAAAGAGTTGCAATTTGTAGTTTTATTTACAAAGTTAAATTTTACGAAAATAAAAATCTAGTTAATACTGAACAGTAGCTATGCAGCTGTTAACATTAACGACAATTATTAATTATCAATGTATAGAATATTAGTTTTTGCCTGCGGCTTCGCCCGCGTTTAAAAGAAAATGATATGACATACTATGTATGTACATAAAACTGAAAATTCGTACCTTCATTGGAATGACAGCGACGCCATCCGGCGAAAATTGGACTTACCAACTCTGAAACCTTCGTGGGCTCAAGGACAACAACTTTCCTTACTAATATAAATAAAATAATCGATTTTTTTTGGTCCTAAAGATCGATTCTCCGATTAATCGATCTTAGATCGCCATCCCTAGTTCCCGTGGCATTTCCGGGATAAGAACTATCCTATGTTCTTTCTCGGATCTCAGACTATTTTTGTGCAAAATTTCATTAAAATCGGTTCAGTGGTTAAGGTGTGAAGAAGAGACAAACAGACAGATAGAGTTACTTTCGGATTTATAATATTACTAAGGATTTAAGCTAGCAGACATCAAAATTTGTCAATTTTTGCACATTGTCTAATTTCGACATTTGGTGGGCAAAAATTTGATAATTTAGTAAGGGGCGTTAGTAGAACTGTTCTGTATTAAGTCAATGATATGTTTATACTCTATTTAACCACACGTCAGTTACAGGAGACAGAAAAAACAAGATCTCAAGCAAACATAGTTCCAGCACTTCATATCAATAAACACGCTTCTAACTACAACACAACGTCAACACTTCCAAATAATACCCAATATACAACTAGAACCCAGTTCTAAACACATTATGCGTACAGCCCTAAATCTGTGTTTCAAAGGACATAGTTTATCCCTTCTTGGCTATAACATGTTTCAAGGTTCCATTGAACGCTAACCATCTGTCAAGCTATTTCGAGCCACTTAACCTATAGTGCAAATTGCTTATCGAACTATGAAGGTTATCTTAACCACTGTTCGAAGGTTTTGTGTGGGAATTTGCAAGTAACATATGAGGTCGTGTTGAGAATCTCTGACGTGTGGATTACTGGACTTAGTAAAAAATGGAGATAGTTATTGACGAACAAACTGTGCCCCGCGGTTTCACCTGTTTTAAAGTGTAAATATTTGAGAGATTTTATGGGTTTCATTTTATTGCGCGGAACCCTAATAATATATTTTTCTATAATAATAGTAGTCTAATTTACTACTTATAACCTCAGCTAACTGCCAGTAAAAGTCCTGTCAAAATAAATACTGCTGTTTCGAATATTGACCGGAACAAAAAAACGACAGAGAAAAAAAATGTTATTTTGTGATAAATAGCATAGTTGACTACGATTAAATAATAATAGTAAGAGGAACTGTTATTTTTTAAATTAAAATGAATTGCTAAGCAACATATAATTATTTGGCAAAGGGAGGTGATCATATCCGGGAAGCAGCCGTGCCGCCACAATCTCTGTTCGGAACTTGTACATGTACAGGATGTTTAAGAAACTTCGATAGCGTGATTCAGAATACTCGTGGCGCCATCTCTTGATGAGTAGCACCACAACCATTTCATCGTAAGTGGTTATTACCGCTTATATACCAGATATCCGATAATCAATATTCAAATTTACTATTTCACCAAGTACGACTTCCCTGTTTTATGACCGACTATATGCGTTTGTAATGCTGAGAACTTGAAAATTATATCTTTTTTTCAAACTTCAAAGTTTTCTTGCAAATTTATTCTATACAGATAAATAATCTACACATTTTATCGCTGTAAGTAAGAATATTTGAAACTTACCTACTTCCTTCAGTTACCTACTTTTTTTTTTTTTTTGTTTACGAGGAGGAAACCTTCAAAAGGTACCCGGCGCCGTGGGAGCGACGCAGGGTTATGTGGGATTTTTACCGCACTAAAACCTCCCCGGTGGCCGTCCTCGGCGCTGCGTAGAGGGCTCCGGGATCTCCAAAGGAACGCAACCGGAGTCCTCTTAGCGCGTTGCCCCGTCGGGGTCTGCCCGGGTGAGCTTGACGCTCGCCACACCGTCTGGTGCGTACGACGGTATGCGACCACACATACCGCCACCCTTCCCGGGGGTCGCTTACCGGGCGGTTCGAGCTACCCACTCTTGCCGCCCGCAACCCCGGAAGCCCCCTTTTAGTCGCCTCTTACGACAGGCAGGGGATACCGTAGCCCTATTCTGGTCCCGAAACTACAGGGACAATCCTACTACGAGACATATTTTCTGTGTTAATTTGTCTAATTTTTCATTATATACATAGTGTTTCACGGCCTTGACTTCCTACCTTTCAGCGTAATTTTATTTATTTCATCATTGTAAATTTATTTCTAAGGTGGTAGGATCCTTCGTGATTCGACTCCGGCGGCACCACCGCCACACCTATTTCTGACTATTAACAATAGTGTTAAGCGCTACTGTGTTCTCTACCCTTACCATGAGTTTTTACGTTTTGACAAATATGCCTGTTTTGGTATTTGTTTACGTATTTGCCCATACAATTTCCAATCAGCGCTCCTAGCGGATTGTATTAGAACTTAGAAATTGTATGGCCAATACGTAAACAAATACCAAAACAGTCATATTTGTCAAAACTTAAAAACTCATGGTAAGGGTACTGGTTTGAAGGGTGTGGTAAGGGAGACATACTTTTCAGAGGCATTCCAGCTTAGTCCTCAGGGGAAGCGGCGCATCTGTGTCCGATCTCAGGTAGAAATATCTATTCCTATCTGGGTTTCATTACAGATATCCATGAGTGGCAGTACCTTACTATCACGTGGACTGCATACTCGTCTGCTACACCCATATTTTTTTTCCATCATTGGGTAGTAAATTTGTAATTGTAATTAACAGACATTTTTTTTAACATCTTTCCAAATTCTGTTCATAATGTTTTAATTTTTTTTTTTATTATATTCGTAAATATTTTTAAGGATAAATGATAAATGACGGTGTCTTCAATTTTATAAATTGTCATAAAACCATATACCATTATAATTCTTGCTATTGCAAAGGCTAGGCAATTTGAAATTGGCAACAGTAGTAACATTTCAATATTTACAAGATTCTAATGTTTATAATTTTATTCTTTTCAAATGAGATGGAAACAATCCCTATTAATTTGCCTAATCTTCCACCAAAGAGAATAGAGAGCAAATTCAACGTCTAAGCTACAAATTTCAACCACTCAACACCACCACCAATTGAATCTGGAACTCAATAAACCGATTTATGTATAACCTAATTAAACTACACATCGGCGCCGGAACCAAATTGAACGCCAAACATTTAGTCAGATATCGAGTTTAGCTCAAGTTATAACAAACTTCAGTCGTATACGAATCAGTTTATTATTAGTCAATGAATTGAATGAAGCCTAGCACCGCGTCAGCAAAGTTAAGCAACGTCAGGCGAGGTTGGGAGTTAGTTTTCATGTTCAGCCCTTAGTACCTACAAGTATTTACGTTTGCTCGAAAACGGTCACGGTTTACGTTTTCGGATATACAGCGCCCCCGTGGATCGTATTGGAACTAAAATTTCCCATTAAAAGTAAAAAAATCTGAATAGTAAACTGTAACGACATTTAATTTTACAAATATATATACAATGTATTTATTTTTACATTTTTAATGTAACTTTGATACCGTTATCGTTTCGTTTTTATACGCTAGCTAGACAGCCCGTAGGGGCTATAGCTCTTTTTGAAGTTACTTATGTACTGCGAAACCTTTAAAAAATAACAATACTTTCAACACAATGACGAAAACACAAATACATAATCTACATAAAATATCTGTTATCATTACCTAAATCCACTTAATCGAAATCGAATGTAGGACTCAGCGTAACTGCGCCACACAGCCATGAAACATAAACTAGAAGTTTCGTGGGTGTTAACTTGTTAAGCTATACAATACAATTGTAATTTATTTGAAACCTGGACCCAAAAGGGACCGCAGTGCCTTTGAGTTTATTTTTGTTTGAAATTCAGACCGGTTCTGCGAATTTAGTTTGCCTATTGAACAAACTTTGTGGTCGGGAGTTTGATTCATCTAGTTCAAGTGGAAAAAAGTTTAAAAAATTTTGGAGTCATAAAAAATACAGAAAAAATCTATTTTACGGCTCTAATAGACATGCTACTTTTAGCCTTTAAAGAACCTTTTGTAGTTCGATTCCGGTGGCACCACCGCCACACATATTTCGGCCTAATCACAGCAGTGTGTGCTGCTGTTTTGGATTGAAGGGTGTGGTAAAGGAGACATACTTTTTCATGGCATTCCAGCTTAATCCTCAGGGGTAGCGGCGGGTCGTTGGCCAATCTCACGTAGGAATCTAATCTTACCGACGTCAATGGGCGTCAGCAGCCACTTAACATCAGGTGGACTGCATGCTCATCTGCTACTCCTATATTATATTATAAAAAATTGTATACCTACCGAACTTGCACTACAAAAATGAATCAAAAGAAAATTGTTATTAAGTACACTGCAATTTTATTCTACACAAAATTTTCCTTACATTTTTCGTTAAAACCTCATTATGACCCCGTTAGTTGGGTGATGAAAAGCGCTGGTCAACTAATAGAGTTAGGCCATTCCCGCTTTAACCTTTAGGCCTACCACGCACGATTAAACGATAGTGTAATAGAAATAGCTAAAATCGCAAAAACGCATACGAAAACGCACTGCGGTTTATTTCAGTATATCATGGATTTCTGACGAATACGTGTTGTGGCGTTATTTTTATTGCTCGCCTATCGAGACTGAATAACAACCGAATGTGGTTAAACGCAATGTGTGCATCGCCTTACTAAATTACTATGGGACACAACATGCACAAGCTTACCACGCACTACGACTTAATGCACGCGTTTAACCGCAAAAAATGCAACACATTGCTTTCTATACAAATTTTGAAGGTGGTAGAACCCTTTATGGTTCGATTCCGGTGGCACCACCGCCACACCTATTTCTGCCTAATAACAGCAGTGTTAGGTGCTGCTGTTTTCCGTTTAGAAGGGAGACATACTTTTCCGAGGCTTTCCAGCTTTAGTCCTCAGGGGTAGCGGCGCATGTGTGGCCTACCTCAGATAGGAATATCTGATCCTATCTGGGGTTGACTACAGATGTCCATGGGCGGCAGTAGCCACTTACCATCAGGTGGACTGCATGCTCGTCTTCTACTCCTTTATTATAAAAAAAATACACGCACTAGTGACTTTTTTCGGTGGCTGACTTAAAAAACGTAAATTGTTACATTTCGATCGCGGTTTGTTTAAGCGCGTTTTTTGTCTCTCGTAGTAATAGTGGTGGCACGCGTTTAACGCATCGCTGTTTGTATTCCGCGTGCATTTAGTCTTAGTGTGTGCTAAGCCTTAGCGCGGCCCGAATCCCCCAAAGCAGTTATGAAGTTGCGAAAAGTGGAGGCGTACACCAAATTACTGAAGATTATTAAACATGGAAAGTTCTTAATAAGTGTCGTAATTCAGAACTTAGTACCTACTAAATTAATCTTTGTAAATGCCCATCTCGAGGAGATTATGATAAAAGTATTTTGTTACCAGCTGGATACGAAAATAATGATGATAATTATAATTATATTAATTGGCCAAGTAAGACAAATTGGCACATGGAGGGTCCCTTACCACCGAATTGTTATTATGGCAGACAGGTATGGTACATACATGCATTACGAAAATTTAAAGTGTTTCCCTATTTCCGTTTAATATTTAGTAGGAAAATGCAGAAACATTCCGGCTTTTTGTAGAGGAGGTCTCTCATTTTTATTTAGTTTTTTTTTAGTACCGATTTGTTAGTCGTTACGGTTCAAGAGATAAAGCCTTATAACAGACGAGCAGATAGTACAAATAAAGTACATATAAATATTTATATGGACTCTATTTTATTTATTATTTTATTTTATTTATACGCAAAAGAAATATAACTTCTTATGACCTTACATAAGATCACACGTTTTTTTCATATATGCCTATTGCCTACTCCAACGGCCCGCAATATATTATATCTGTAAACTACTCCTACAAGATACCACATCCTAACTCACCACCCTTGTCATAACAAGAGATGGATCACGTCAATTAGGAGCGTGACATTATCACGATAGTTATCGATATGAAGGTCAATCTGTGGCGTCTTGACAAGTTGTTAATTCATCTCCTAGTCGAGGTGACGGCTATCAATCTTGTCCACACATTGATTTTAGTTACAATAGTGGATGAGTAGAAATTACTATCGTATTGGGTTTAATATAATGAACGGTGTGTGTGTGAGTAAAAAAACATCTAATCTGGCTGGCAACTATGTCAATCTGAAGACGAGAGAACAATAAAACTTGCTCTATATTTTTTGGTTCTTAATAAGTACCTACCTAATAATTAATCAATCATAAGAAGGTCTAAAGAATTTTTAATGTAAGTATAGATTGTAGAATAATTATCACCTAATAACGGAGGTAACACATGGGCGATAGTTGCGTCGTCGACAGTCGACAGTCGTTAATGTGAACTGTCGCTCGTGTATGAACGCCCTAAAATGACTAAATTGAAGATAAAAGATGGTAACAAAAACATTGCCACGAAATAAACATTGAGCAATTTAATACAAGTTATTAACATGCTAAACTGCGCGCTCGCTATTTCTATTTCATAAAAGAATAATATGAATAGAGAACGTTTTATTTCACCTGTTTCAGAACTTAGATGCTTTATGGCAGTTAAAAAACGATTAAGTGTCGCAAAAAGTATGAAAAATAAATTCCGACTGAACGTGATTTATAGAAGTGGTACTGCCAAAATAGTGGACATTCATTGAAACGAGGGACAAAGGATAAAGGGGCAAGTCATTGTATATGCAGGGTTGTCAATTGAGCCAATTCTGAATAATGTTTCAAGGCGTTTAACTTTTTCATTTTATAAAAATAGCAAGAGAAAAATTGTATTTTAAGTATCAAGTACAACCAAAGAAAAACGAGGTATGATGATAATAAAGTATTGAAAGTATAAAGTGAATCTATAAAAGTATTTCTATAACAAGAGTTAGACACAGAAGTTAAAAACATTTTTAGGATATATAGAAGTGGTACTGCCAAAATAGTGGACATTCATTGAAACGAGGGACAAAGGATAAAGGGGCAAGTCATTGTATATGCAGGGTTGTCAATTGAGCCAATTCTGAATAATGTTTCAAGGCGTTTAACTTTTTCATTTTATAAAAATAGCAAGAGAAAAATTGTATTTTAAGTATCAAGTACAACCAAAGAAAAACGAGGTATGATGATAATAAAGTATTGAAAGTATAAAGTGAATCTATAAAAGTATTTCTATAACAAGAGTTAGACACAGAAGTTAAAAACATTTTTAGGATATATAGAAGTGGTACTGCCAAAATAGTGGACATTCATTGAAACGAGGAACAAAGAATAAAGGGGCAAGTCATTGTATATGCAGGGTTGTCAATTGAGCCAATTCTGAATAATGTTTCAAGGCATTTAACTTTTTCATTTTATAAAAATAGCAAGAGAAAAATTGTATTTTAAGTAACAAGTACAGTCAAAGAAAAACGAAGTATGATAAAGAGGTAAAATAATAAAGTATTGGAAGTAGTGAATATAGATGTAGTAACATATTTTTATAACAGTTGGACACAGAAGGTATTTTTACGTCTAAACGAGGAAATGTTTATTTACATCTTTAAGTCTAATAGTAACACAGAAGTAAAATATTTTGTAGGGTTTCATACGTCAAAACGAGGAAAGTACCGTTTCCTCGTATTGACGTATTAAATTTCTTACAAGATTACTAGCAAATCTATTCTTCGGTGTCAATGTATGACTGTCTGTCCGTCTGTCTTTGCATACGTCTGTCACAGCCAATTTCCAAATCTAATAAACAAATAACGTTGAAATTTGATTACTTCATTTAATTTTACCCTTATAAAAATCTAACCTTTAAACTAACCCTAAAATATACAGACTTAGATTTTTTTTCGCTACGCTATATATCTGATTCAAACCCTACTTATCGTCAGCTCTAAGAATGAATCTTATTCGTTCATGTAGTTTGTTTCATCTTAAGTGTTTCGTTTGTTTCATCTTAAACACTAAACATTAAAACAAGAAACGAATTTAAAAAATGTAGACATAAATTCCTCTATTGAATATAGTATGAGTATGTTCCCAAGTTTTAATTACATTAAATTAATTTCGTTTCTAAAAGACATTAAAACTTTCTTAACCCCATGAATCAGCCCTAAAAATAAATAACAAAACCGGAGAGTCGTAATGAAAATTTCACTTCAGAAATATGTTTTATAAGCATAAGGGATTAAACGGACCCAGTGATAAATTGCCAGATTTAATTTCAATTTCTAGTGCGGCTGGTCGGTGGATTATGCGGGTGATAGTTCTGTTATAAAATACTAGTTTCGTCATCGGACTCTGTATATATTAATTATTCTTATGTTCGTTTGGTATAAAATGGTAACTTCATGTAATTATCTAAGTTATAGGTATAAGAGACTCATTAAAAAAATCTATATCACTAGACTCAACAGTGTAAGCTAAGCGTTATTTATCAGTTCCTATTAACGTTTTAGTAGGTTCCGTTTTTTTTTTATCTCAGATAATATATGCTGTAGGTACACATCTATTTAACATTGCCTACAGCAGAGTTAAGCGCTGCTAAACAGCGCAGCGCTTAAAAGGTGTGGTAAGAGAAACATACTAATCCGAAGTGTTCAAACTTGACGCTTTGGGGTAGCAATGCATCTACGACGAATTTCAGGTAAGAATCTAATATTATCTGCCTTTGATTACCGATGTCCAAGGGAGCCAGTGGCCACTTAACATCGGGGGAACCACATGTTAGTTTGCAATCTCAATGTCATTAAAAATATACGTGCCTCTAAATTTTATCATGATACTGCGATCATCAAAACCGTGACAATTTAAAAGACGTGATGTCTATTTTATGTAAAACCTATAAAACGGTGCAAGCTTTACATATTGACTCTATTCTGCCAAGCAATCTGAGTGCCAAAAGGCAGAACTGAGCCAAAAGGCATCGAACTGGGTGCCAAAAGGCAGTAAATTGTTTGTTGCTTCAGATCCTGAACGTAATAGCTCCAGCCGTTTTGATACTATTGAAAAACGTTCAGTGAGTTACTGAAACTGTTAAATAAAGGAGATTTGCGAGCCAAAGTCGAGAATGGAAGCCATTCGATGTTAACATTGAACAATTTAACATTGTTGTAAATCTTTCGAGTGAGACTTTTACTGGTTTTGTTAAAGTTTCTTTTGAATAATTTTTTTTATGCTTTTTGTTCACTCAGCGAAGTAAATTGATTCAAAATGAAGTGATTCAAAATACACATACACGCTAGAAATATGTCAAAACTACTTTAATTTCATCAGAAAACGTCAATACGTTGTACGAATACTACAATTAGTTCAAGATCAAGTATCAAGAGAGTTGAATGAACAACTGTTTTTTATATACTGCATTTAATATACATGAGAATATATAGAGAATATTATGGAGAAGCGTCGTCCAATATTTATTCTGATATCAATAAAATACAACATTTTTTACTATATTTTTTGCCAGTGGTGCCACGGTGGTGCCTTCAGACACGAACCACAAAGGATTCTACCACCTTCAAAACAACAGCGAAAATTTCGTTTCTTTTCATTAAACAGTATAATAATTTGTTCTCCTGTTGTCCTTCGTTTCATTAAACAGTATAATAATTTGTTACTTCCCATTTTGTATATTTTACATTAAATGCGGTCGGTGGAAACGATAATTGGTTAACTTCACATAGATTATTTCGGGCGAGTCGACATTTTAAATATCGCTTGCCCGCAAAATGGCCGTGTAAACAAGCTACGGAATTTTGTGGTTTATTTTTTAAATACCTTGAACACATTCAGCATTCAGATTCGAAATTCAAAAATATTTGTTTATTTTATTACCGTTTTTATAAAATGAAGTTTTATGCCAAGATATACTTACGATTTATTTTAACTCTACCCTTGACAACCAAAAAATAAAATTCCATCCTCTGACTTATACAAATCCAAATGTAATTTTTCAATAGACCATTTCGGATGTAATTTCAAAATATGTTACTAAAATAAACACCAAAGAATAAGTTCTACTTAAAATGCCTTCCGAGAATTAAGGGTTACATTTTTAAACAGAAAGACCAGTTTTATTAAAAATGTGCATATGGAAATATATGTAAAATGTGGTTCAGAGATGTTAATATTTTAATTCACTTTAAAAATATCTTCCGACTTATTCCCAATGGGCTAGCTTAAAGCTAAAATGCTCAAAAGGAGCTGTCGTATAAAAGTTGAAATGACGCTCTGATGGTATCAAAGACGAATAAAATATATTTTATCGGAATAATATGACCAACTCTAAAATACTAATAGCTCAGACCAAATATTAAGATCGACTTTGCCGTTCGAACAAAACTGAGGCGTAATCAATTTTGCGTACCATGTATACTTTGAATGGCATGATTAGCTTAATGATATAATTTCGAAATCCAATATGGCCGCCCAAGAAGGGGTAACAATTATAGTCATTTTATGCATATCTTATGAATATGAAAGGGTTTTTAAGAAAAATACGAAAAACAAAATGACGTTACTAAAACGTTTGCTTTTTAAGTAGTCTAATATAAATTTACTTATTCAGAGAAACTATATTATTACCAATTCAAGGAAGGGTGACAGGCCTAGTTAACAAGTTAGTAATTAACGACCGGCACTCATCCGCGGAATCCGCTACTGAATAGTTATTAGTTAGTTCACTGCGACTGTCTTCCTTAATTACGTTCTGTACTATAACTTACAAATATAAGCATATGTCTAATAAAAGCAAGAAATAACCAATCCTGTTTATATTTAGTGCTTTCATGGGAATCCGTGATTGAGTTGCTATTGCACTTACGGTCAATATTAGTAATTAATGTATCCATTTTTGAACGCCTTTTTGAAACGTATCTATCGTTTGCCAATCTCAGTCTAGTAGTAAAATTTCGAATTTGGTAAGTCACAACTTCGGGTATTTTATTGGTCTAAAAATCTATGGCTATGTAGAACCCTAGCTGCTGCGTATTATCAGCAGTGTGGTCTATATTTAAAATTACATACGCAGAAATAACTTCCCAGATTTAGAACAAATATAATATTATTATTGGAACTTTAATAAAAATATGTCCCACTTCTACAAATATTACAAATTTCCAATTACACAGTCGAGCAAACTATTGAAAACCAACAGAAATTTAAATTCTAGACATAAAATTCGAATGTCGCGTAATACACCGGAGCGTGGGAACGCTGAATCGAGTGAAATCCGCGATTTAAATCCGCGTGAATAATTTTATTTCAAATTCCGAACGCGGTGCAACGTGTATCGTTTTCCACTATTTGTAGCGCTCTATATGTGAAAAGTGACCATGAGTTTTGTTGTATTAAGGATATTTATTATTTACCGCACAATTATGACAAATTACCGTCAGCGTTGTATACCATAATCGTCTGCAACATCCTACTGAATTAAAATCTCATCAGTTCATACATTTAAATGTCGCAGTAATTAAGTTCAAGTATTTCTATATTTTATTTTATGAAATTTTCCTTTTTTTTCAATAATTCATTTGAAATGTAAGTAAGTTTTTTGAGAATACGTGTCTAGAAACTGAAACTGAAGTAAGTTTGCGTCCGTTTCTAGCGCGATATACCTATATGTAAAACAAACATTTTCGACCCGCAGAAAACAATACCATAGATTACAGTCATTGATTTAATGTATATTGTAATAAGGAATGTTTGCGTACTTAATAATTCAATATGATCTACTTCACTAATAATTAAAAAAAAAATGGATGTTTTTTTTTATAATATAGGAGTAGCAGACGAGCATGCAGTCCACCTGGTGGTAAGTGGCTACTGCCGCCCATGGACATCTGTAATGAACCCCAGATAGGATTATAATTCCTACCTGAGGTCGGCCACAGATGCGCCGCTACCCCTGAGGACTAAGCTGGAACGCCTCGGAAAAGTCTGTCTCCCTTACCACACCCTTCAAACCGGAACACAGCAGCGCTTAACATTGCTGTTATTAGGTAGAAATAAGTGTGGCGGTGGTGCCACCGGAGTCGGACCACAAAGGGTTCTACCACCTTCATGTTACATCATCACAAAAAATATTGTCTCTTAAAATAACAACGAATGGATACCATCCGTATTAGTGATGTTAGTAACAAGCTTGAAACGGAAAAAGATCTGCACGTTTCAACTCTGCTCGCATATTAAAAATAATATTTAATATTGAATGTGCTCCGCTTATTTCTATTTTGTAAAGCATTCGGGTTTGTTTTCTTTATATTACTGCATATGCTTACTGGTCTTTTGCATTACTTTTGGTACTGCAAGTTAAAAATGCTTACCTACATAGCTTACCTACATAGATTTTTTAACAGAAGTAGCAAACGGTGTGGTATGGATACATATTTATTTATCTGAGACATTCCATCTTAGTCCTCAGTAGCAACGCATCTGTGGCTAACTTCAGGTAGTAGACACTCTTAAAGTATGTCATCTCGGTAGATTACTGATATCTATATGCGACAGTAGTCACTTTCTATCAGGTTTTTCAAATTACTATTGAGGACTAAATTGGAACGCCACGGAGAAGTAAGTCTCCATTACCATACCCTTCATAGTTGAATACAGCAGCGTTTAACATTATTGCTACTATTATTAGGCAAAAACAAGTGTGGCAGCGGTGCTGCCGGAGTCAAACCATAAAAGGTCTTTAAGTTACACAATACTACTAAACTAATATACTGCTAACAAACGCAATAAATTTTAATTTATTACACACAATTTAATACACACATACGCCACATATTGCCTATTCATCCCCACAAACAATACACCAGAATTCTCTTTAGAATAATGAGAGTTATACATTTTTTCAATTCATTGAAAATGATCTCATAGTTCAATTGCGGGCACATTGTTCCAACTTTCTTTGGACATATTCCACTAATGATGCGGCTAAGTAAGCGAGATGGCCTAGAAATGTCATTTAATGGCTATGTTTTTTGTACCTTTTTGTTTTGCTATGAGAAAAGACAAACAAACATGCAATATTCATTGAACGATACTTTTTGTGAAAATTCCACTAACATCCTTTCAAAATGTGTACTTTCTTTATACTTTTAAGAATAGCAGACGAGCATGCCATCCACCTGATGGTAAGTGGCTACTACCGTCCATGGACATCTGTGATCAACAAGATAGGATAAGATTTCTACCTGAGATTGGTCACAGATGTGTCGCTACCCCTGAGGACTAAGCTGGAATACCTCCGGAAAATATGACTAAATGTATAGAAAATATATTTTATAGATTAGTAAACTTGGGTGAACGCAACTTTTACTCCTTTACTTGTATTATGAAATTCACTTCTATGTAGCAGTTTAAAACTTACTTCTCTTTTCAAAGTTTTAAAAATCCATTGCATCAAAAACATAGAACATTGATTCCCCTGTGGCTTCTGGTCAAAACCGCAAAACTTTGTTCATTACAGCCGGTACGGGAATCGATGGAATTGACTTTGCGACCGTCAGCTACGCTACTTAGTTCGTGTCCAACTAGTGGTTTGTGGCATGTAGTACTTTGTAGCATCGTAACAACTCTGTTATCTAAATTGGTAGCTTCCTACAGTTGTATCGTGCGTTCTTCAGTTTTCAGTGAAAGTTAAAGATATTTTTTTATTGACAAAACATTGTAAACGGACTAATAGTTTTTATTATATAGGAGTAGCAGACGAGCATGGAGCCCACCAGATGGTAAGTGGCTTCTGCATGGACATTTGTAATCAACCCCAGATAGGATTAAAAATTCCTACCTGAGATGGGCCAAAGATGCGCCGCTACCCATGAGGACTAAGCTGGAACGCCTCGGAAAAGTAAGTCTCCCTTACACACCCTTCAAATCAGTACCCTTAGTATTATAGTTTTTTCGTTTTTACAAAAATTGTATTTGTTTACGTATTTACCCATACATTTCCAATTAGCGCCCCTAGCGGACTGTATCAGAACTGATTGGAAATGTATGGAAAATACGTAAACAATTACAAAAACAATCATTTTTTGTAAAAAAAACATAAAAACTAATACTACGGGTACAGGTACCGCTTAGAATCAATTAGTCATACAGTCAAACCAAGTGTGGATTGTTAACTTTACCTTTTGATTAAGGCAGACAGGGACTAGGCAGGTAAAATACCTACCTGTAAGCCTCGGTTCCTTAGAATGTAATTAGGGAATGCCAAAGTCTGGCCAAATACGAGTTAGTCAACATAACACTCCTTGGGAAACTTATTCTCCAATACCTCGACATTCTCGACACCGTCCGTACTTAGTACTCGTAAAGTATATTTTCTTATTACTGATATATTTTTCTCCATTAAGACATCTAAATTTCTAATAAAATATATTTAAAGGGTGTAAAATCTTTATTTTGTCCAATAATATACTGCATATATAATATAATATACTAAAGACATTTAAACTAATAATAAAGCTTTTTACACTCCTAGCCCCTCTTAGCCATCACTAGGATTCTTTGCACCATAGATGCCATGTACACAAACAAAGTAAAACACAGACAACTAAACCTAGAACACTAATCTCAATTAATCGTTACGACGTCTGTCTATCCAAGAATCGAACCTGGAACCCTTGATGTGATGTCTGTAGTGACGTCAACGCCACAAGCCTGATCCTGAGATCTTTATACTGCTAACTTCATCGTAAAACTTTGCTCGAAAACACAGTAACAATTCTCTCCCATTAATTGCTTATATCTTTTGTCTATATCCATATCTATTGCCTATCTATTTGCAAAGTCAATCCCATCGATATGAAGCGATTGTAATGAACAAAGTTAGCGAACGTGAACTTCAGACACTTTCCTGTTTGAAGCTATTTGTACTGTTATGGTTTGTATTAATATCTGAAAGATAGAAGTCATTGCCCCCGAAGAAGTAGAAACAATAGCTATTAATAGGCAGAGATAGTTGAGCCGTAATAAAAACAGATCTAATGCCTTGTCATCAAACCTTCTGGAGTCATCGTCATTATCTTTCCATTGAAAAAAGTTCTACAGGTATCAATTTTGAATAAATGGGATTTTTAATCAACTTAACTACATATAAAAAATAAATGTAGGTATTTAGCACCTTAAGATGAAATCCTCAATCACAAACGTTGTGAACCATAAATTTATCGATTACCACACTTATGGAACCTCGGGGTTAGCAACCCTTGTTTGTTATTTGGTAGTGTGAGTTTTCAAAGGCACACATCCGAATTCTACCGTAGCATTAAGAACCACCATAAGGACCTTTTTAATGGGATGCAGCTGGAGTAATAAAGCCACTTTTTCATATAATATAGGAGTAGCAGACAAGCATGGAGTCCACTAATGGTAAGTGGCTACTGCCGCCCATGTACATCTGTAATCAACCCCACATAGGATTAGATATTCCTAACTGAAGTCGGCCACAGATGCGCCACTACCCCTGAGGACTAAGCTGGAATGCCTCGGAAAAGTATGTCTCCCTTACCACACCCTTCAAAACGGAACACAGCGGCGCCTAACACTGCTGTTATTAGGTACAAATAGGTGTGGCGGTGGTGCCGCCGGAGTCGAACCACAAAAGGTTCTACCACCTTCAAAAAATACCTTACCTTACCTTATCTTATCTCATTTGGGGCTGATGTCAGATGTCCACGGGCGACAATGACCGCTAACGACAGGCAAACATGCTCCTTAGCTACTTAATAGGTAAAAACCTTCTCTTGACCCAAATTCCATCAATTCTGACAGAGGTCGTAATGATCAAAGTTTTTCGAACGCGAATTTCCCGCGCTTCCCTGTTTGTAGTCATTTGTAGGTTCGCCGAGGGTGAATACATTACTTCAAGGGTAAAGTCAATTTGGGCGGTACGTAAATAAATTTATAAAATTTGGGTACAAGTATCGGCGTAGGGAAAGATACAATATCCATGTTAAGAATAGGTAAATCAGTTTCGTCTTAATTTTTTCTAACCGAAGTCAAACAGTATGAAGGTCGGTATTTATTCATCCAACAGTCTTGTAGATCTGCTACCAACATCATACATCTATACACCCATCCAAATCGATAAATCTTATCATACAATTTTCTGATCTTTTTAAAACATTTTTTTGGAATTAATTTATTACTTCCATGTGTCCCTGTCCCCTTTAAAGTAAGGAAAGATGGGAGTATGTATTTATTTTACTCTAGATACTACCTACATCATGAACATCTTTACTTGCCGGTACCAACCTTTATTTACCTACGTTTACCTGTAAAAACCCACAACCCTTTCACTTAATTGCTATATGTTCTCAAAGTGATGACAAGTGCCAACACGTTACGTTAAGGCTTACCTCAGACGGTGCTATAATTAACTTCCTATTGATTGGGGAGGTGCCAACGATTCTAATTAGATGCGCTCCGTGTGAACACTATTTCCACTAATTACTCTCACCGCGAATGAGCATACGGGGATATAAAGGGAATTCGCGTAAAAGGAGGTGTTTAAATCTGACTATTTACTGATGAGGTACATTGGTTTGAGTGCAATAGTTTTATTCCATTGCTGGGCACAAGTCTCTTCTCACAACTAGCGAAGGCGAGTATCTAGACGAACAGGATATTATTATAAAAAAAACGATTTAAAAATATAGTCTATGTCATTCCTACAACTTATGAATCCAACGACGCTTCAAGTTCAAATCCAACGAGCGGCAACCGCTTGGGCTGCAGAGGGTGCCACAAATGAGGCATGCATACATACATCATCATCATCATCATCAACCCATTACTGTCCCACTGCTTGGCACGGGTCTCCTCTCGTAATGAGAAGGATTAGGCCGTAGTCCACCGCGCTGGTCAAGTGCGTATTAGTAGACTTCACATACCTTTGAGATTTTTTTTTATAAATCTCTCAGGTATGCAGGATTCCTCACGATGTTTTCACCGTTTAGCCAGTGATAATTAATTTCTAATACCCGCATAACTTTGAAAAATCACCGTGGTATTGAACCTCGGACCCCTCGATCGAGAGGCCGAGTTTATTAACCACTAGGCTATCACTGCTCATCATCATCATCATCAACCTATTAATGTCCCACAGCTGGACACTGATCTCTTCTCAGAACATACATAAGTACGAGGAACATTACCCTACGCAGTCGGATAAAAAACAATTATTAATATGTTTCAATTACACGTTGCTTCACATATTAAGAAAGATATTTACTCAAAACCTCAACTGATACGTTTTTTGGTCAAAAAAGTGCTGGCTAAATGAATACTAAGGCCAAAGAGTAATGAGGGTGATAATCTTTTAAATGACCCGCGGTAATGATAATGAAACATGGGGGCATAAAGTTGAACGCTTTTTACTGAGACCCTTAACCACTGGTACGACAACGAACGAATGATCGACAAAAATCGTTCTCTCAATCAATCACTATGAAAATCGTGGAAATTATTGACATAAAAGCGCGCATGCAGTCAAGCAATCACACACGCACACAAGCATAGACTGATATACAGACACACACACCCACATCTACTCTAACTCAAAACAGAAACGAACCCGGAGCGACTTCGGGCACGGTTGAAAGTTGGATAGCCACCGGTGATTTAACGTGAAGCGCACTTCGAAGTAGGGTTGTTGCGAATATCAGCATCAGCATCAGCATCCGCTGATTATCAGCTTTCTTTTAAATATCAGCATCAGCATCAGCATCCGCATCCGCAACAAAAGATGCTGATATTTAATGCTGATATTGAAATTGTAACGTGTTCGTTGAAGGCGGGACCGAGCTTAAATCACGTGGAGTTTTAGCCAATCACAGAAGTTTATAAACACAAGTTGTCATCAAACAATCATTCGATTGTATTGACAACGTAATTTGGTCAGACATCAATAACTTTCGATCATAGTTCAATCAATCAATAACAGAATTATGTATTCAATTCATAATGCCACATCCAGTGAAAAGTGCAATATGAACAAATATTTCGTTATTGAACAAAGATACGACACAGTGTAGTATTTGTAAAAAAAAATAACAAATAAATGCCGACTTCTGTGTCACTGCAGAGTGGAGGGTAGTTGAAGTGGATGTTGGTTTGGTACATGGTTCTGAAGTCGGTGCTAAATATATTTAGTTGGATAACGGCGTAAACAGCGTGTTCAATATGAGCGCCGGCTTCGGAGATATGTGCTGAGCCAAAATTTGTTTCAGTTGATTTTTACTTTATAGTGACATGGAAGTCGATTGTATTTTTTAATTAATTTTTTTTTCACCTTTTTTAGTGATGACATACTAAAAATCTTACAAATGCACTAGTCGCCCTTACGATTTTTGAAAGTTCCCCTCGATTTCTCTGGTGATCAGACCCTTATTTTCTTATAATGGAACTACTTTGGAAATATCTTTTTTTCCAACAAAATAAAAATCATCCAGTTCGGTTCATAAATGACGAAGTTATCCGCGAACAAACATAAAAAAGACATATGGTAGAATTGAGAAACCTCCTCATTTTGTGAAGTTGGTTAAAAAAGACTATTCTCGTAAGGGACGTACAAATACCTCAGTATAAAATATATTTATATTTAGTATTTTTAAATATCAGCATCAGCATCAGCATCAGCTGATATTAATCTGAAAAAATCAGCATCAGCATCAGCATCAGCTGATCTAGTAAAAACCTGCATCAGCAACAACCCTGCTTCGAAGCTTCAGAAAATATAATTCTCGTTTACTAAACTCAATTTCAGACGAGGGTTCACACCATACTTTTTCAGTTTTGTTTTGAAGGTCTCAGTGCAACTCAGTAATAACCGCTTTGTAGTCTCAACCCTAATTCGCTGAACTGTGAAATGGGTCATCTAATTATCCTAAATATTCCGACATTCAAGATATTAATTTCCCTTTACCACGTTATACATATATCTTAAATTCATTCCACTAGCGTCGAGCGTTTGCAATGCCCTGAGACATCTGAAATCATCTAAAAATAGTGCTACCTGAAGTCGGTCAGTCAAATTAATAATCAATCTATCCATTTTTGTGCCCACTAAAGATCAATATTTGACAATTTTTTTATACTAGACATTGTTAAATTTTGATCTGTGGTAAGCAAAAATGAGTTAAAATTAATGATTCCTAACATCATCAACTTTTGGTTTTTGGTAGACAAAACATAGACAGATTGATTATAAATAACGAGCTCAAGTCTCATATCTTGCCATAATCTTCAAACTAGAACAAAAGAACGCTTAACACTACGCTACTTACAAGGCAGATATAAGAGACTATTCAGAGAAAATACGTTTTAAGCAGAAATTAAAGGTCGAAACACTTTCTACGCGATATGTAAAATGAAAATGAAACATGTTATTAAATCTGAAATAATCTAAAAATTCATACTTACTCGTACATACTCTACATTATAGAGTCATTCGAAATGCAATTTTGAATGAGCTTGTAAAGGTACGAGTATCTCACGAACAAAGACCGAGTAGACAAATAGACTGCGAATTCAGGAGACTTAATTTTATTAAATCAGTTAAATAGATGTTATGTAAAACTATTGTAATTATAAGTCAGTCAATATTTTTTTGGACCAAATAGGAAAAATAAAATAAATAGGTAAGTACTATTTTTTATCCAATTTTTAATTTATCTATATTTAAAAAATAACAAGCAGCTACCTACCTACTGTCTGTATTTCTTTCTTCCAGTTAGTATGTAGTACACCCTATTATATTTTTTAGTTATTTCCAAAATTAGCTAATATAGACAGTTTTTGAAATTGGTAGAACCCTTTGTGATTCGACTCCGGCGGCACCACCGCCACACCTATTTCTGCCTAATAACAACAATATTAAGCGCTGCTGTGTTCCGTTTCGAAGGGTGTGGTAAGGGAGACATACTTTTCCGAGGCGTTCTAGCTTAGTCCTCAGGGGTAGCGGCGCATCTTTGGCCGACCTCAGGTAGGAATATCTAATTCTATCTGGGGTTGATTACAAATGTCCATGGGCGGCAGTAGCCACTTACCATCAGGTGGACTGCATGCTCGTCTGCTACTCCTATATTATAAAAAAAAAAGTTAAATGTAATTTTGAAAACATTTTTGTCAAGTTTTATAAAATACACAATATGACCTTAGAAAAAAAATTGTAGACACTTAATATTTATTTATTTACGTTAGGGGTCTATATTGTCTCAAGCTCATCTTTGAAGACGCTATTTCTACTTTAATCTGATGATTCCTTACTAATAAAGGGTGTAGCGTCCCTTACAGACGACAGATTAATTAAATTCACCCAAAGAAGTGGAAGGAGACAAGTTTTTAGCCCCAAATCCTGGAACGGATTACGGGTACAATTCGGAGGTTCTATGTCTAAATTAAACAGTAGATACATTTAGTGCTTGTGAGTACAGTTTTAAAGTTCCGTAAAATGAAACAAAAACGGAACCCTTACATAATCATTCACACGTCTGTCCGTCCGTCTGTCACAGCCAATATGCTCGGAAACTAGACCAAATGAGTTAAAATTTGATACTCATATGCTTTTCATGACCTAAAGACGAAGGAATAAACCATAACTGAATGTTGAGTAATTTTTGAGAGTAGCTTTTGGAGGTCGAAAAAGAGCAATTAAATAGTTTTATCTTAAATAACCAACGATAAATCAGACCTGATGAATAGCAGCCACCGTCGCCTGTGGATTACAATATTAAAAAAAAATCGCCAATTCATAGCGAGTTTTGAGTAAAAGTTCCTTTTCCACCTTTCTTGAAGAATAGGTACCAGGTTATAACGCTCCAGAATTACGTGGTGAGGAATTTGGATGGCCCCGCTTGTATATGTAAAACGTATCTTAAAGATAAGTATTTGATTGTTCATTTACTATGCCGATTGCTTTGCCGCACCCTTTTATTAAGAACATATAATACTTAATACTGACTTTATAAGACAGAAAAAGGGCAGCGTGATACCGTAGTCGACGTAGGGATTATCTTTGTAATCACTAATTAAATACAAGCTGAATATAGGCTAGCAATGTAATTAGGAGTACATAAAACAGAGCGTCCCAAATACCCGGTATTAATGTATCAACGTCGTCTAACATGTATTGTGGTGTTCCCGACAATTCGTATACATAACATTATTCGCAACGTACAATATTATAGACCGGTTTTATATACATTGCTTTATTGTGTTCTTTAGGGCGGTGATGTACCAATAGGATAAGAGCCGGTCCACACGGCGCGTTGCGTCAGCGCGCTGCGTCGACGCGCGCACCGTGTGAACACTATGATTATTAGTATGTAAAACGACGCACCCACAGCGCAACGTCGACGCAACGCTGACGCAACGCACCGTGTGGACCGGCTCTAAGAGGTACCTAAGCTAACAAATAATCCACTAACAAAATTTCAAAGAGTTATGACACTTCTTGCGTCGCGTCCATCGGCATAATTCATAGTATTTCTACCTTAGATACGTCAGTGGTGCATTATTGCGGCTTAAAGATAAGGTAATATATCTGCTACTATAATATACATGTTTATATTCAGGAGCAACATTCGAAATGGGTTGGTCACTAACCGGAGATATAGCGTGCTGCAGGGTAGCACATTTTATGCGGCGGCAAATATAAGAAATATGTTATTTTATGGGATGATATTTTCTTCTATCGACAATAACTATGCTCTAAAAATAGTGCGTTGATGCGAGCTGGTCCACGACGTGGGAAAATAACATAGGAATAAATTAGTGAACCAAACTGCGTTATCAATTCTCGCGTTCTAATACGTCTTTGCCCGTACCCCATCAATTAAACAAAACCCTAATCCTTGAATTGTCGTAAACTGAAAACTATGGCGACGAAGCAAAGACAAAGAGCTAATGAGCTTAAGGGAATTAACGTTAATATTCAATGGTAATGAATTTAGGAGAGTATATGGAAAATAAAATGTATTCCCATTAAATGTCGTACCACGGTACCACTTACATGTATTGTATAGTCGCATACATTCACCGACACTCGTTTACTAATAACCGAAAACTAATATACGAAAACGTGCATGCATATGCACATTGTTTAGGTCACTCGCATACATGCATGATCATTAACCCATTATTGTCCCACTGCTGGGTACGGGTCTCCTCTACGGGTACGGGAATGAGGAGGTTTAGGACTTAGTCCACTGCGCTGGCCAAGTGCGTATTGGTAGACTTCACATACCTTTGAGATTTTTTTTTATAAATCTCTCAGGTATCCAGGTTTCGTCACGATGTTTTCCTTCACCGTTTTTAGCATGTGGTAAATAATTTCTAATACGCACATAACTTTGAAAATCAGAGGTGCGTGTATGAGATTTGAACCTCGAACCCCTCGATCGAGAAGCCAAGTTTCTTAACCATTAGGCTGTCACTGCGTTAACCTATGTTAACGCATACATGCACGAATATACAAATTCGCTTACTCGCTTATCCGCAGGCACGTACGTACTATAATTTTGATTTCTATATAATGTCAAAAAAGCCCAGTATTTTTTATCGTTAGCCAATACAAATAAAGAAAACAACGAAACAATAATAGAAACAGGCTTTTTATCTTGTCTCGGTATAATTTAGTTAGCTAGCTGGCTGATTTCAAAGAGAAGTTATTATAGTAGTACAATCAGGCCCTTCTGTTACCTACATAATAGATTACAGCAGAGAACACTCTAGACCTATTGTCAACTCCATTGTCTTCTACACCGATGGCGTGTAGCTGAAGTGACCATGAGGTTGTAAAATGTAGGACTTTTCGAATTTAATTAGTCTCGAAATTGTTGACAGAGTGACACTCACACAAACACAAACAAAGGCTTTTTTTCATCAAAGAAATTTGCAATACCTAAAATCAATTACAAATAGGATTAGAGTTCTATATGAGATCGGCCATAGGTACATTGCCTGAAAACTGAGTTGGAACGCCTCACACTTGGTTTTCATGATAACATTTAAAGCAGTACTTAGTTAAATAACACTAAAACTTTTTCAGCAAGAAATTCTCGAAAGAATTAATTAAATTATGAGCACCACGAGATAAAAAGTTTGATAGAATAAAATTCATAAACCTTGACACTTCAAAAAAGATTGTGTCAAAAGTTCGAAGGCTTGTCACAGACTGTGACATATGGCCCGGGAAATTAATTGGTTGATGGCATTATTTGAATAGGTTCCTATTTTATGTCTTATGTATGTCGATAAAATCTGTCTGTTTGAAATGACATGAAATGAAATTAAATATGTTTATTTTGTACAGGCCTACGGTGACACTTGGGTACAAATTCTCAGTTACAATATTTTTTCTTAAACTACTACCGGACGGAAAGCGACCTCAAATGAAACCTCAACTGAAACTGGAAGATCCGGTAAAACTCAGTGGGTTGGTCTTTTTACATTATAATTATAAATTATTTTTTATATAACATATTTTTTTTACATTTAATTAATAAAGCACTGAACTAACTACCTGAAAGTAATAGAACCATCTGTGGTTCAACTCCGGCGGCATCACCGCCATATCTATTTCTGCTCAATAACAAGAGAGCTTAGCGCTACCGTTTTGGTTACGAAGGATTTTTTTTATAATAAAGGATAACATGATGATAAGTGGCTTCTGCCGCTCATGGACATCTGTATCAACCCCAGATAGAATTAGATATTCCTGACTAAGTTTCATCCACAGATGCGTCACTATCCCTGACATCTAAGCTAGAACGCCTCTGAAAATTATGTCTCCCTTGCCAACTTCTTTAAACCAGAACACAGCAGCGCTTAACACTGCTGTTATTAGATAGAAATAGATGTGACGGTAGTGCCGCTGGAGTCGAACCACAAAGGATTCTATCCTTAAGGGTGTCGGAAAGGATACACCAAACAGTCCAATTTAGTTTTCTGAGATAGAAATGCATCACATATATCACAGCAGCACTTAACACTTGTTATTAAGCAGAAACAGGTGTAGCGGCGTCGCATCGTTAGTCGAACCACTAAAGAATCTACTGCTTGAGTATTAAATTTTATAATATTAATATTTCAAAATATAGCGATCCCACATCGTTCCGTCTGAACTCTGATATATTATCACTTTCATAAAGTGCCGGTGTAAATTATTTATGCATTAAGTGCTTTTCACATTAACCGAATATAAAATTTATGAAACGTGCAAAAAATTTTTATATAATCAACTTAGTAGTCGTTTATAAGTTTCTGATGAAATTGTCTGGCGGAACTCCAACACTATTAAAGTTTCCTTTGAAAGAATTAAATAAATATACTAACGATTATTTAGCAATTCTTACACCTCTACTCAGAACAAACGGAAATATTTTTGTAAAATCGCCAATAGTAGTTATTATGTAGTGTTGAATATATCGTTTAGAAATGGATAAGATATATTTTTCTATTACGGGTGTAATCGATTTTCACCTATCTACAAAATTAAATATTTTAATTTTATAATTTTTCTTCAATATACCTACTCTTCAACATATTTACGTACTTATGTGGCTAATTAAATTTTCATCATTTCGGCAACAAGGTGATATAACACGGTGAGTTTGTTTCTCCAATTTTTTTATTATATAGTAGTAGCAAACGAACATGAACCCACCTGATGGTAAGTGGCTACTGCCGCCCGTAGACATCAGTAATCAACCCCATATAGGATTCAGTATTCCTACCTGATGTCTACGGTGGACCGCCTCGGAAAAGTATGTCTCCCTTACCACACCCTTCAGACCAGAACACAGCAGCACTTAACACTGTTGTTATTAAGCAGAAATAAGTGTGGCGGTGGTGCCACCGCAGTCGAACCGCAAAGGGTTCTACCACGTTTAAAAATTGCACCTTTGCAAAATTCAATACCCCAAATAGAGATCAATTGGTCACCCTACACATAATATTAGTTCAGCAGCTGTTTCTAAGTCGTCAAGACTGAAGTCTGTATTGTTCCATTGTTTATTAACAGTCCTTGGTTTAAAGATATCGTAAAGATCTCTAATCTATTAGGAATTGCAATCCAGCACAATAGACATCTGCGTTTAGAAATATTATAATTATTAAAAGCTATTGGAACGCACTTAACAGATTAAAATCTATATCAATCAGTAATTGAAGTTAGAGAAATATTTGCTACGTTATAATGCAAGTAATAAGTTATGAAGCATAAGTAGGTATGGATCTATGTATAAAATACTTTTAATAAAAGAATACTATTACCTTATTTTTTTTTGTGAAGTTTGATTCTTCCTACACTCATAGCCCCACACAAAAACGAATATACAAATGCCCAGAATCAGAACAGAATTCTAAATTTAACATTTTTAGCTGGCCGGGGATCGAACCTAAAATACCCTATTTGTCAGACCGGTATGGTGACCACAGACCTAAAGATATAGATCTGTGATGGTGACCGTACCGCCACGCGGGTCATCAATGAAACAGTCTTGTAAATATTCAAATAAATACAAACAGGGCCATTTCTAAATTTTTCAAAACATTGATTAGCATGACATGGGGTAGAACTCGCGATTTCAATTTTCCCCTTGTTTACGCCAAAATGCGGCTTTCTATTGAATTAATTTTGATGGATTAGGCGTAGAGCGCGGATCGGACGGTTGTACGGGCGATTAAATATTGCAGCTTTGTTTCATGTCACTACAGAGTGATTTACTTACATTATTTCGGTAAATAAATTTTACGAAACGACTTGCATGAGAACGCTGTCACGATTAACTGACTGAGCATTGTGAAGTAGAACCCTTTGTGGTTCGACTCTGGCGGCACGACCACCACGCCCGTTTTGGCTTACAGCAGCAGTGTTAAGCGTTGCTGGGGCACTTTGAAGGGCGTAAGGAAAAAACTTACTCAAGGCGATCCAATTCAGCCCGCAGTAGTAGTATTGTATCTGAGGCAAATCACATATAGGAATCTAATCTTATCTGGAGCGGATTACAGATGTCCATGGACGGCAGTAGCCACTTACCATCAGGTCGACTGTATACTAGTTTGCTACTACACTGCTCCAAATCGCATTGATTGAGAATATTAATGGCCAAACCGTGTCGGATGATTTCACACAACCCATAAGACCTTCGACAGGACTTTGCAACACTATCCAATATCAACAACCGGGGCTGACGTCTTAATGCGCTTTGAGGCACGGAAACCATATGTAATTTAAACACCATCGGCTACCAATCCAACTCAACCGCAGCTAAACTTTGCTAGACTTTGAACAGCAGTTACGATGTACTCAAGCGACAGGACGTATGCGTTTCAATACATTTATTCTACAACACAGCAGATAGAAGCTTGGGCGAAATACCAAGACTTAAATTAAAAAAATAAAACCCTATATTTATAATTGTACATTAGTGACAAACTTAATTATGGCCACCACAGCTCATAGATCATTTACCCAAATCGCGGCATTTCAAATGTGGTTTGAAACAATGAATTATAATTATAAACACACAAAGTGTGCCGGTTAATTACCGGTTGCGGTTGCTACCGTATGTTGCGGTTGCGCTGGTAATTTGGCGGTTGTTCGTACATGATATTTACAACAGCTGAGATAATAATATTTTTTATTATCTCAGCTGTTTATTTTAGCGTTTTGACTCGCTTTTAGTATCTTGGTTAGGATTTATAATTTTATTTTTGTGTCTGCCTAATAACAGTAGCTTTAGCGCTACTCCCTTCTAGTTTGATGTATGGGCAAGGGAGTCATACTTTTCCGAAGCAGCTTAGTCCTGAGAGGTAGCGTCGCAACTGTGGCCGACCTCAGGTAGGAATGTCATCTAATCTGGGGTTGATTACAGATGTACATGGGCGCTAGTAATCCCTTACCAACAGATGTATTGCATACTTCTCTGCTATATTTAAAAGTCCATAAGTAATAGTAATTATAGATAGACAATTCATGTTTGCCAGTGAATCTGCGGTGTGTTCAGTTGTGGTCTAATCAACCGAATCAGTTCAGTTATAATTTAGTAACAGTAGGTTGTGGTTGCACCGCTAATTTTGCGGTTGCAGCCATTATTATGTTACGTAAGGGTATCCCCATATTTATCGACATATAATCGGTTGAAAGAAAATATGATCGTTTTTTAATATAAGCTAAAATACTTTACATTTGTCAATTAGTTTACTGTCTATGGACAATTGTAATCAAGTTGTAAAGTTGGAACGCCATTATTATTTCTGAAATAGGTAACCACCATATAAGTGTTTCTGAATTCTCAGTCACTTCAAACCAGCACGCAGCATAAGGGTGATTTATTTAAGCCACAATTGCTTTAAAAATACGGAACACAAAACATCATTAGTTATGTTTGGTCTGTTGCTCAAACCAATTATAACATAGCGCTATTGTACCATTGTGAGTGATGTTTTGAAACGCAGTTGTTAGATTAAAGGTGGATATCCAAGAAATGTTAACTAAGTAAAAATAATGTAATAAGTAAGTAACAATAAATAATAAGAGAAGACTAAAGAATGAATCTTCGATCACTAATACGTTCACAGGCATCGATATACTACTAATAAAAACGTTCACAGGTATAAGAATGAATGAAAGAACTAGTGACGTAGAATTACAAAAAGAGAACCGATATGCAATCCAATCGCTTTGTAATTCATACAAAGATCTAGAACATTTTTTTTTTATAATATAAGAGTAGCAGACGAGCATGTAGTCCACCTGATGGTAAGTGGCTACTGCCGCCCATGGACATCTGTAATCAAACCCAGATAGGATTAGATATTCCTACCTGAGGTCGGCCACAGATGCGCCGCTACCCCTGAGGACTAAGCTGGAACGCCTCGGAAAAGTCTGTCTCCCTTACCACACCCTTCAAACCGGAACACAGCAGCGCTTAACACTGCTGTTATTAGGTAGAAATAGGTGTGGCGGTGGTGCCGCCGGAGTCGAACCACAAAGGGTTCTGCCACCTTTAAAACTAGTAATTACGTGTGACCGACAATATCACAGAAGTCACATACAGTTGCATAAATTCCCAGGGCTGCAACTCATCGTGAATTGTTTGCATGGGCATTACTGGGAATTAAATTGGACGGAGAATACAAAGTAGCTCATTTGTGTCGAGCTATTCTTTTGACGGCCGGGAATTGTTTGTCAGACGGGAATTTTTATTTATGAGTTGCTAAACAGTTTTTTTCATTATTATTACGTTTGAAGTTTTGGTGATATATTATTGAAATGTAAATGTGAAAAAATGGTTTTGTGTTTAATACAACTGACTGAAGGAATAAAGATTAAGGGAACATACCAATTTAAACCTGGCCAGATTTAATTTTTTGATTAGATTTTTTATGCTAAGATAGACAAAGCGAAAAGCGTGAAAAACAAAGAATGTTTTACATCACACATTTTAAATGGGAATTCGCTACACTCAACCTATTCAAATCCCGCTATATTTGCGGAATCAACGTAAATGTCAACCAAACTCCACTTAATCCTCTATTGATTGTAACTTTTGTCTTCAATTAATTGAGTTTCCTTAACGTATCTGAAACTATAGGAACTACACGATATAGTGTGACGTACGCGGTTTACACGAAACTTTGTTGATAGGCGGCTCACAATTTCAACAGTTATCTAAGTTAAACACCGTAAGGCTCGCGCCAGACGTGGGTGTGCAAAGATTTGCAGATACGGTTATTATGCGAGGCGTTTCATCTACCACCGCAGAATAAGAGATAATGCTATTTAAATTAATTAAAACCTATGTTATTACAATATGTTGCTCTGGTAAATAAGTACAATACTCGCGATTACTTTTAAAGAATCAAAAATTAAAATTTGCAATTAGTGGTTAGGTGATTCGTATTCAAGGGCATCGAGAAGGCAGGGGAGGCAGATGCCCAATAAATCTCTCAGGTATGTAGGTTTCCTCACGATGTTTTCCTTCACCGTTAAAGCAAGTGGTAATTAATTTGTAATAGGCACGAAAGGCCAATTAAAAATCAACAATCTTATCAATCTTACACAGGAGGGACAGTTGCCCCCATAGCAAATGCAAAAAGCACCCTTCCATACTCCAGCAAGCAAGAGATTCGATTACAGCGCCCACAGATACGTAGAGAGATCGCTACACATCACATACAGCTGTAAGGACTTGCTAAACAAAACATATGAACTACAAACACAAAGATATACAGTGTTAAGCGGATTTTACATACACGGAGAATGTAGAACACACTACGGAAATGAGAAGGCTTTAAACAAATTAACATCGACTTACTCGTAAGTTACTCCACTCCAATTAATATATCACAAGCTCTATTCCAGTACACACATCTTGTGTTTACTTTGTTCAAATACCTCCTTAGGAATTTGACGTATACATTCATAAATTTTGAAGGAACCCTTTGTGGTTCAACTTCGGCGGCACTACCGAATCCTATATTATAAAAAAAAATACATTCTCGTATACTGTCGAGCTTAAACACACAGTATTACAGAATTATAGAATTTTATGCAAGCTTTGTTATAAAATCACAATAATCCATACAATTAGGTAAAACAAAAAGTTTCTGTCTTATACGCTTATAATTCGACAATCAGTGAACCTAAATAAACGATCCTAATGATAAGTAAAACAAAAAATGTGGGTACTTACTTAAAAACATTTCGAGTCACATCGTTTGATAAAGGATAGCGATTTTTTCCAATTTCACTAAAATATCTCTTAACTCATAAATCCTAACCCAAAAATGTTTGTATTTCCTGACTTGTCATAAATCTGCCTTTTGGACCTTGATTTATATTTCAGTTTTGGGATATGTATTCTTTATATATCGCAACATATAAATTTTAATGTCCATTTATTTTTTGGGTGTCTGCACAAGGTACCCACACACCTATTTAAAGCATTATAGTTGGGAAGCCCAAGAGGGGATTTCGGGAGTATCTCGAGAGCGTCAGACTAAGATATGGGAGATACCTTACAGCCTGTAGAGTATCCTAAACCATAAATGAACTATGTCGGAGGGTTTGCACAATCAAAAAAATCGATCACTGGACATGCTCGAGCGAGGTCAATTATCTTTTTAATATAAAGGAAATAATGCTAGAAAACGGGAAGCATCATAATCTGTCGATTACCACACGTCGAAGTAGTAAACAATAGTCATGTTGAAAAAAAACACCCTGTATTATTATGCTATCTGATAGTGTCACTTATTAGCATGAATCCCTGAGAAATAATGATGTATCACAAACTAAAGGAAAAGGCTAATTTTAGGAAAATACATTATTCTTCATACATTTTCATACTATTTCTTTTTTCAAATCGTCAGAATAAGAAAACACCCAGCTAAATCGAAAAATATCAAATAACCTTTTCTTCATTCTAACGTCTAATCTACACAATCGTATAGGTCCCAAGGACGCTCGAGTTTCTACACATGTAGCATCATGGGCTCCCCGACTATTACGGTAAGGCAGATACACTTTTATGAGGCATTCCAACTTATTTCTCAGGGGTAGCGGTGCATCTATGGTCGTTCACAGGTAGAGCTTTAGTCCTTTCTGAGGTTGATTACAGATATCCTTGTCCATAAACTACAGTTGCCACTTAAATAGTATCAGATAGACTGATAAATATAATGTAGTTTATATTTCCCAAAAAATGTGAGCTAATCTACATGACTCGCAAGCAAACCCTAAAATAACTTAACATTGTAACTGTACCATGAATAAGCTATCATAAATTATAGATACATTCTAGTTCCCCTCTGCATATTTTCTTGGCACTGGTTCTAAAGGACCAGTCAGTCCAATGATCGAATTATTCGCTCGAACTAATCAACATTGCTGGCATGAAAATATCACGTTCATAAAAATCTGAGGACTTGTAACCTCAAAAATAGGAATACTCGATTCTCGGTTGAAAGGTACGGGATTACGGGAATTTCAAGGCTTATGGTAACAAGGTTTAAGCATTAAACCACTTAGTGTAAATAAGCAAAATAACACTTAGTGTAAATAAGCAAAATAACGTACTAGAGTTTCGTATAAGCCTACAAACACAAATATTTACAACGCAAATCTAATTTCTAGAAATTATATTCACGAACGCAGTTCTAAATTCGCTATTAGATGACTGCCTGGCTATGGATTACGTAAACCCGGAACTTTTTGCGTATCACATAGGTTTCTAAATAGCAAACGAGCACAAAGTTCAATTAAGGTCCACCACAAATACATTATTACCCATAAGGACTAAGTAAGAGTCATCTAAGATCTCATAAAAACTAAGTTGGAATGTCTCATGTAGGTAGCGATCATCCCATGACCACATACAGCCAGCGCTTGCAATTAAGTAATAGATTTGATGGTAGTGCCACCAAATTCAATCATAACAAGTTCTATCGTTCGTATGTAGGTACCTAATAGGAGTTTAAAATAATATTTTCACTTACAACACAGCAACCACAAAAATGTTAATTGAATATCTGAGTGTTTTTCAATTCAGGGAACGACCATTGAACCAATATTTGATAAAATAGAAAACCAACATCTAAACTAAACAAATTTGCCGCATATCCAACACCGCTAGACGTAAGATTGAATATTAAAGATAAAAGATTGGATCCGCCGGTTTTTGGCTTTGGTAGATGAAATTTAAATTTTAAACAAGCTATTGCATTTGTTCCAAACAAAAGCTGTTTTCACTTTTGCAGTTAAATATTAAATGCAATAAATTGAAACTGAAAACAGTTACATTACTTTATTTTCTTGATTTCATAAAAAATAGTGGGTAAGTTACTACGCTACTTTTAGTATAATGTTAAGATTTTTTTATATAATATAAGAGTAGCAGACGAACATGCAGTCCCTCTGATGATAAGTGGCTACTGTCGCCCATGGACAACTGTAATCAACCCGAGATAGGATTAGATATTCCTACCAGAGGTCGGCCACAGATGCGCCGCTACTCCTAAGGAATAAGCTAGCATGCCTCGGAAAAGTATGTCTCCCTTACCACACCCTTCAGGCCAAACACAGCAGCGTTTCACACTGCTGTTATAAGGCAGAAATAGGTGTGGCGGTGGTGCCGCCGGAGTCGAACCTCAAAGTGCACCAAGTTAAAATTTAATTTGAGATAATAAATTTGAGATTTGTTTTTTTGAGATGAAAATACCATAAATAATAAATAGCATTACTGATTGAAATATAATATATTTTAAATTATATTTCTTATTTTAAGCCATAAGCCACAAGGTCATGACTGTATAAATAGACCCTATAAATTCAAGTCAAGTAAAAAAATCAGGTGTTTCAACTACAGTTTAATTACAAATTATTCTGGTCCTAAAAACAAATTTGGCAATTTCAATGGAATTTAGGCTGTAAACAGTTTAAATAGTGGAAAGTATTTAACCACATTATATAAGTCTAACGTGAAATTAACTAATCTAATGAATCTTATCATGATTACACTGCTTGATTATACCACAGTATAAGGATAAATATCCTTATACTGTGATTATACTTTGGAAAGCCTTGGCTTACTCTCTGAATTTCCACATAATATAGTGCCAACAGGGTTTTAAAAATAAACAAAACATATTACGAAAATCTTTATTAACGGTCTTTATAAATCTCTCACAACAAACATACCTATAATACAATATAGTCATACAAGAAAACTGAAGATCGCAGATCGCCTTAACAACTAAAATCACAGCGTGAGCACACAAGCAACTATGCAAAGCTACAGGAAAAGCGTATTCATAATAAAAAATAAAACATCAACTTTAAATGTAAAAGACTATCCAGTGATCATAGAATTAGTAACCACATAGACTCACAAAAAGAAATTCTTTGTCTCATGTGTTAATGCATATAATTAAATTCTAGTCAACATGAGGGGAACAGGAATAACTTAACCGCAAATATTCGTTGACGTTATTGTAGGTATATATCTATTTGGTCTACGACACTATGGTCCTATGACTATTAACAGGTTTTATTTTATGTAGTAATTGTAATTTATATAATATCGCAATAAAGAATTTCATTTTATAACGATGAAGGATATTTTTGCATACTTATTATATATTCTGTTACGGTCATAGGTACGGTACTGTGGTAAGTATCTATTACTCGTGGTACAAAGTACGTTTTAGAATTATCCTTGGAAGATATAAAACATCCTATCCATAATCAGATCTGACTTAAAGGCACCGCCCTGAAATTAACTTTCTATAGATAAATATAAATATTATTATTTATTTAATTTTTTACGAAGCACACTCGTTCACCTATCATAATTCCCTGTAATGTGAGTGCCATGGATACCCACAAAGACAAGTAAACAAGCACCCATACCTATAACGTTAGTTAAGGTCTCCTCGGTAGATACCGTATTAAATTTTATTCGTAATAATTCGTATTATAAGAAAAAATATTTCATTTTATTTAAAACACAAAAGTTAAATAATTAAAGTGTTTACGTTTATGCAATAGTGTAGTTGATTTTGAATCCGTCCGAGTAAATCAAAAAATCCACATTAGTATTTTGATTACAAATAAACATTTTTTCTTTCATTCATTCATTTGATACATTAGCAGTCTATTTATCTACTACGTCGTAGTTAATACATAATATTAGGATGACATTAAATGCATTAGGACATAAAAGATACATATTTATGATTTTGTAAATAAATTTAAGTATATTTAGCTACTTTTCTACAGAATATATGTAAAAAGCGATCATGCACTTTTTAAATATAACTTTTCTACTTGAACGTTAATAAATATTGAAAAAAATCTTTTAAAACCTTACTTCATAAAAACATCTTAATATGCAGTTACAATATGTATAAGTAACATATAAGTTCTTACTAAAACAACGACGATAGATTCTTAGATAAATATTAGATACTTAATGAGGTTAAGTTCATACAATATAACATAAATTTTCGTGTAAATAAATTAATTATATAGATATATTTCTGTCAGTAATATTCAAACTTAACTCGCATACATATTAAAGCGATACCTAAATATGTCTTATTCAGAAAAAAATCGCTACATCGATTTATGCAGAAATTCTAAAAATGAAAATAAGGACTACAGGCACTAAAGTATGATTAATCCATTAAATATTTCATTGGGATTTAATTGGTTTTAGTACGTTTTATTTTTAACTACTAATGAGTACTTAACACTATAGGGTTTAAAAAGTTCTTTCTTATTCTTATAGCGACACCAGAATTGTGACGTGGATGTCACTAACACACACAAAGATAAGTTCTCAAAGACTCTGATAAAAACACACAAAAATAAATTCATCATTTAGCTACTTATTTGTCCAGGATCGAATCAGGAACCGTCAGATAAGTGATGACAGCGAGATTAAATTAAAAGCGTGTGTTTTAAATAATGTTTTCCTAATACAACATATTATGTACTGATATGCATATAAGATGCTAACTCTTCTGTTTTCAAAATCAAATCTCATCACTGACACTGCTACGGTAAATACTATTAATATTTTTTTATACCATAATTACTTAATACCGTCTGCACAGAGTAGTATTTTTCGGACGTATAGTCCTCGTATAACTGCTAGTCTGCACTGAATATAGAAATGAATCGCGTCGCCATAGCAAATTGAATGACTACACCTGCTCACAACAACTTCAGAGCGGACTAACAGTTTGGCGCGGACTATACTCGTCTGTATACTGTTTGTAATTCTCATTCTTTGACACGCCCCACAGCCAAAACGGCTTAACAGAGTTTATCATATGAAGTGTCGTTTTATTCGTTTAAATTGAAGAAGTCACATACACTATATTTTCATTACGTTTCTTGTGTTTATAATACTTCTCTATTATTCACTCTCTACACATTATTCTATCTTTTCATACTTCTCAATGACTGCAATTGGTCCCGTATTCCAGTAGCTTTCTAGTTGCGAGGCTCACACGTAATCGGGCAGGTAGACTTCAGCTCCATTATAAACGGACCCTCTTGTTCGGGGTAGAACGTTGAGGGCATAAGGATGTATTTACCAGCAGGCAGGTTGCGTAGTTCCAAGTATATGAAACCAGATCTAAAAATAAAAAAGTTGCAACATTAATTTTTAGAAATAAATGCAACTTAAATGTTTGTTTGTGATGTTAAAATTACAGCATTTAAGCTATATACGGTACTTAAAACAAAAAGACAATTACAATTTTTTTGTGTCTGTTTCTCTGTCAGTCTCTCTGTCTGTTTTTTCCGGCTAAACTCCGAAACGGTTAGACCGATTCTGATGGGACTTTCACCGACTGTTAACTGATATTATAAGGAGTAATTTACGGAACATAAGGAGTAATTAAGACTGATATTATAAGAAATGAAATCTATACACTTTCCTCTTTATAGCCCGACTACAATCCATACCACTGGGTCGAAATATCGACAATAAAGAATTAAAAACCGCGTATCGTTACTACTCGTTACATTAATGTCACAATTCTGCAATAATATCAGTCTAAAATCATTAATCACCTATAAGGGCCAGACGACTCTCGTAAGAAGGGCGCGGTAACATCAGGATCGTCAAGCGCCTCGACCCTCGCGTCCATGCCGATCTGGTACTGCTTGGGGCCCTTCAGCTCAACGACCACGTTGCAAGGGGCCCTACTATGCGGAACGGTGACCACGAACTTAGGGTTGTTGGGGTACGTCAGCCGATGGTTCTCGCAACCACCCGCCGTACGACCTGACCATTCACCACGGAGCTGGAAGAGAGTAAAGAAATATTTGAAGGTGGTAGAACCCTTTGTGGTTTGGCTCCGGCCGCACCACCGCCATAATTATTTCTACTTCATAACAGCATGTTAAGCGCTGCTGTGTTCTGGTTTGAAGGGTGTGGTAAGGGAGACATACTTTTACGAGGCGTTCCAGTTTAGTCCTCAGAGTAACGGCGCATCTGCTACCGACCTCAAGTAAGAATATCTTATCCTATATGGGGTTGTTTACGTATATCGATGGGCGGCAGTAGCCACTTACCATCAGGTGGACTGCACGCTCGTATGCTACTCTTATATTATTAAAAAAAACCTTGCTACTCACAGACTTGACATGCGGGTAGGGCTCCAGCTTCTCCAGCGTGAAGGGGCAGGTGGCGTACGCTCGCAGCGTGTACCATATGCTCCTGGTCTTCTCGTACTGCGACACTACCAGAGTGTATCTGTCGCAGCTGTTCTCGCCCACTATGATCTTGCATAGGTAGTGGGGACTGTTGATTCGTATGCCGTCTATATACGGGGGTGGGTCGTCTGTGAAAAGGAATAATTTTAAAATAGAGACATAAGAAATTTAGAGCTGGAACATTATCTACAGTAAAAGTACCCAAGGAGCAAGCAGTCCACCTGATAAATGGCTAATTCCGCCAATGGACATCTATAATCAACCTAAAATAAAAATCCTAACTGGGAACAGACACAGATGCATTGCTACTCTTAAGTTAAAACGTCTCAGATAAGTATGTCTCCCTTTGAGGCTAACCTCAGGCAAGGATCTAATCTTATTTATTTTATTACAGTTATTGATGATCATAGGCGGCACTAGCCACTTCTCATCACGTGGACTGCATGCTCACCTGCTACATCAACATTTAAAAAAACTAATCCAAAGCGTTTCAACTTAGTCTTCAAGTTCTTATGTGGCCAACCTCAGATAGAATATTATCTGGGGTTGATTACAGATGTCCTTGGGCAACAGTAGCAAGTTAAGATCAAGTGGACGCATGCTAGTTTATAACTTTAATTTTACAAGAAAAAACCCACTTACGCGGATAATAAACTCTCCTCCCCTGATTCTTGTACACCAACAGCGTGATATACTCCTTGTTATCCCTGAAGTCGTCTATCTGCGTGATGTGTCGAGTCAGCAGCAACCACACAGCGCCCTTGCCCTGCACGTGTAGTGTGAATTGAGGATTCTCTCCAATGTTGTACGCGTCCTTCACTGGGCCGTTGCCTGCGTCCCATTTTCTAAAAAAAAATAAGTTTATTCTTTCGCAAAGGGAGATCTTCCGCCGGGCTAGATGATCATGCTAGGGGAGCGGCCGTGCTCCGATAGTCTCAGTTCGGAACTTGTATATATGCAAGATGTTTAGAAAACGTCGATAGCGTGATTCAGAAAACTCGTGACGCCATCTCTTGATGAGTAGCGGGTGGTCGCCACAATTGTAGCTGTTATGGTTTTTAGTTATGGTATTTGTACTGTAATTTTGTTGTACAATTATGTTAAATGAATTTTTTATAATGGCTTATATTGTAACATTTAATTTTAAAAAAGGGATAAAATATTTGACATAGTGGTACATAAATATCTAGTCTAAATTCACAGAAAAACTTATAAATATTCAGGTAGAAATCATAAGCTTAACAAGTCATGGTAGTATGTTAGCTTTTTTGTAGCTTAACTTAAAGGAGACACAACTTACTGGTGAATACAGTTGGTATATTGAAAGAGCCCAGGGTTCCAATTCAGATAGAAGACCTCGAAGAAGTTCAGTATACTGGTATAATCGATCCAGAAGACACCGTTGTCGTATTGCGCCGCGCTGTCGGGGTCGTAGTTGAGGGTGGCTCGGAGGGTCGGGGTCCAATGAGCGATGTCTAGTTCGCTGTAGTTACCCCGCCAGCGAAGGTGGGACCATGGGTTCTTGAGTTTCAGGAGTTTTACCCCCTGGAATAGATTGAATTTAATATTAAGTAAATCATTATTATTTAATATTATTTATTTAATTTATAGATTTATTTTGTACCGTTTTGATAAATAGAGGATAGGGATCAGCGATTATGAGACAGAAAAAGGAATGTGAAAAGAAAGAAAGAGAATACAAAATAGAGATTAGAACGTCAGAAAAAAGCGAAGAAAACCCAAGAAGGCAGTGGGAGAAAGAGGGTAAGAGAAAGTACAAGGGAAAATTATGTGAATATGAATAAACAGATGAATAGGAAGAAACATGCAATATGAAAAAAAATAACGTAGATACACACATGGTTATAAATAAGTTAAAAATGTACGGAACAAAAACTTGAGAACTGGGGATAATTAAGTACTTTTACAGGAATATTTTTATTTTATAAAGACAAATAATTTGATAGAAAGGAAAAGTGAACAAGGCGGATACAGACAAGAAACAGACAACAAAACTCACATTAACAAGCCGCACATCCAACACAGCGTACGCATGGGTGGCCACCAATCCGGTGCGTTCAGCCTCGTCATCGGGCAGCGGGCCGGTGGCCACCGTGGCTAACACGTCGCCGCGCTCCAACCGACTCCGGATCGTCTCGTACAACGCGCCGGAGTTGAAGTCCGGATCGCCGGACCGGATCGCGCACCGCTCCGGTATCCAGCCGGTTAACGCGTGGAGATCTATGTTCTAAATAATTATAGGCGATTTAGGATTTCCGTTTGTTCTATATACTGGATAGTGAGAGCGATTTGGAGCAATTATTTTGAATTGATTGTAAAAAAAATCTAATACCAATAATAATAAAATATAAATCCTAAAAACGGCGGTAACTTATTTTCCAAACTATTACTTTGTCATACTAAGTCGTATGTCATGGTCATAACATCGAATAATTAGTTGATTAACCAAAAATTCTTCAATGGTATGACTTATGTATGTTTCTAAAGAATTATACATCAAATCATTTGTTATGTATAATCCTTAAGAATTAGTATGCCAATGTATGGAAAAATATGTATTTTCTTCAAAATTTTTCTTTTCCTTTAATTTGTCATATAACATTATTTCCCAGATTTTGATCCTTATAAGCAACACTATCAGACAGTGGAATAATATAGAGGGTGTATTTTTTTTCAAAATGAACTCGTTCGATTCTCGGGTAAGGAAAAAGTTATTTTATAAAAGTAATGATGCAGTTTAAGTTTTTATCAAAATCGGCCTCGTAACTCCTTTCAGAATTTTTCGCTAATCCTTATAGTTTAGGATTTGGCCCTGAAAGTCCGTTTGAAAAATTCACCCTGTATACATGAGTATGAACAGTATATATGAATTTAATATTAATTGAACAGCGTTTATTCTTTATTTGTTTCAACATAAACTTCATTATTATGTAAAAAATCGTGATTCGAGAATATTTTTCCAAATTCATGTAACTGTATGGTGATGGAACAAAAAAAGTAGAGTTTTGGCGACTTCACACATCTCAACAGATGGCTCTACTGAAGCACGCTATGTCAACATTCCATTCCATTCTGAATGACGCTATCAATGTTTTTTCAACATCTAGCATATAATTACACATGCTCTGAAGTGAGACTGTCAGTGCACACTCAGCCACTCCACGGGCATGATCATATAGCCCGGCTGTAGATCTCATGTTGCCAAAGAGTGAAACACAATACATAAGTTTCGAAACCATATAGAAACAACCTGTCAGAAGGCGTATCGGAACTTGGGTTTTGTTCTAAGGCAATCGCGAGGTTTTAACAATATTACCGCAGTTAAGGTTCTATATGACGCACTGGTGAGGAGTAACCTGGAACACAGTGCTGTCATATGGTCCCCATATGAAGAAAAGTATGCGGTAATGTTGGAGCGTGTACAGAATAAATTTACAAGGCACCTGTACATGAAATTATATGGCGTATATCCGTTTTATCCTTTGATGTATCCCACGTTATTCGTGTTAGGTATGGTGGGATACAACGAACTGAGGGTGCGTCGTGAATTTACGTTGGTGGCGTATGTTGCAAAATTACTTCGAGGTGCGACTTACAACCCGTTAGTGTTGCAGTCTTTAAATATTTGCGTGCCAAATCGGTATGTGTGGCGACGGCATCGCCCGCCGCTGTTAGCGCCTCCGGCAGCTAGGACCAAGCTACTGGCCAAGGTTCCCCTCACCAGAGCTGTTCGGATTCTTAATGAGCTCCACAATAGAAGTGACGTCTTTTGTTGTCACTGGAGTGAATTCGGAAAAGTGTCAGTATATTTAATATCTTATATGTAATGCTATAATTGGGCTACTCTATCGCTTTAGGTTAAGAATACCTGTAATGATAGATGTAACGAAAAATAAATAAAAAAGTGTGTGTGTTTCAGCTACGACGCACGATTGGAGTTTACTCCTTACGAACGATAATTATGATATATATCGAATAGAAAATACCAATTAACCGCATCCATGTGTTTTTTGGATTCTTCTTCATTATCATCTAAATCAATTTCTTGCATATTTTCAAATATTTTTTCAACTTTAATCACTTGATGATTTGTTTAATAGTACATAATAATAAAAAGGAGGGATTGTAATGGATCATTAATATATTCGTATTTGGCTTATTTTAAATTATCTATGTTTTATTTGTGGCTAAAAATACTTTTAATATGTAGTCTGTGAACCTATTTTACCGATACAACGCATTCCTTCACGTCACTAGTACAAAAAAATAAAATTATGACATTTCTATTCAGTGACTTCACTGGTGTTGCGCGTAAAGTGTGTGTTCAATATTCAAATTTGTGTTCAATATTCAAATCTTTAATGTATCTACTTAGCCTTTCTACAAGATAATTTATTTACAATTATAGTTACTATATATATGAAATTGTATGTAATAAAATAAACTATAAACTAAAAAAGGACTTATTTACAAAATATACAAGAAAACTATAAATAAAATAAGCCATCTAAAATTGCCGTGTGAGGCATGGTTCATCATATTCAAATAATTTGTATATGATAGTTCCGTAATATTAAACTAGATGGCGCTGCTGAACAGCCGTTGAATCACGCTGTTGAGAACCTTTCGTAGATACTATAAGAGGCCCCTTGTAAATTTATTAATATATATTCAGTGGAACATATAAGTGTGTTTTTTATTCAAGTGTGGTTAGTAACAACCCCTCAGCCCCCTCACCTCTCTCCGAATTCGAACAGTGTGGATATATATGTTTGTCTCTTTCTACGTTACGCCTCAACTTTTCGTGTTACACTTGATTTTACTCCTCATAAAATTTCCGTACCGGGCCTTATAACTCAAATCGTTTCTTGAGGAGTAAACTCCAATAAATATCTGACCATATTGTCAGTAGATAAATTATTTCTCTCTGACTTTCTACAATTATGTATTATCAATATACTTACGCTATTTGATCCGGGGAAATCATAACCACCCATGACCTTCATATACGCTTTCTCCAGCATCGACACCCAAAACTCATTCTTATTACTTGAATATGAACATAACAGACGTCCGTGTTTACTATATGGTAACCGATCGTCGATAATCACCTAAAAGAAATATAAATTTCACTGCTATGCACAGGTCTTCGCACAGAATAAGAAGATTTTAGGTCATAATCCACTCCACCAAGTTTGGATTCATACTTTGGTAACTATAACGACGACTGCTGATAATTTTATAATAAAAACAGTACATCAAAAATGTTTCTTTTATTTTTTTATTTGCTTTCATTGAATGTGAACCAACAAGTGAAATGTGTAAAACAAGTGAAAAGAACTAATGTCTATAAAAATGTGCCCCATAGTATAGTTAATCTAATATCTTATGAGAAAAAATTATCAATAGCAAAATGTATATATCTATATTACTAAAACCCTACCACTGTCTGATGGAAACATACAACACTCTAATGCTAAGTCTAGAAACATAATAATTTATATAAATAATGCCTTAAATAATACAGATGTGTTAACAGAAAAGTTTTTTAAACATCATCCCCTAAGATTTATGAATGTGTTTTAAAATTCCATCCCTAAGGAGGTGAAGTATATTTACCTTCCGTCGAACTCCATTAAGGTGCAGTTTCACCATATACTTCCCAAACGGATTATAAACTGGATCTTTGTTCTTGTTCTTTGGATAAATGATGGATGTGATGATTTTCTTGTTGAACCGCCGCTCGTACAACGCACTGACAGCCAACGATGCGACGAACGAGCAATCTGATACTACCTGAAATATAAAAACGCCTTAGAATAGTCACAAAATATAACCTATTTCACAGCTGGTAATTATATCACAAAAACAGCATCCCAACTGCGTAAAAATAATAAACTGTAAGTAAAAGTAATGTAGCCTCAGTAACTCTAAAAATGTAGAAGCCTCCAACAAGATAATAATATGATAAAATCCGTAAAACCATTTCAGCTGCAGGGAATGCTGCCAAAGAATCAGACATACATAGATACATACTCTTAAAAAACTTTACCCTCCACAGTCGGACAAAATAATAATAAATATGTTATGCTACATATTAAAATCCCTATAATTCACGAAAAACAGATAAGCTACAAAAACTGAGAACAATAAAATATAAGACCTTACAAAATTCATTTATGGTTGCATAATCATTCCATGTACAATTTTCAACGGGTTATATAACCACTTGACCAACATTAAACTTGAAACCCTGCATGCCAGATTTTTTTAAAAACCCGCGCAGGTCGCCAAACCCTTACCGTCTGTTTAATGCTAAAGCAGTCCACATGATCGCCGACAATCATCTTCGGATCGCTCGACACTTCGTGGGGCCGGACCCATCTGTTGAACTCCTGCTCTTGTTTCGACGACAACTTCAGTTCACTGGCCCTATCTTCAAATGGAATTGCATACTGGAACTTCTCCGATAAGTCCACGTCCATAAATGGGAGAAAACAGTTGTTGTTTATATTTGACGTCTGACGTAATACTTCCTTTTCTTCCTCTGTATATACTTGCTTCCCGCTTACTACTTTTAATTGCACACTCTGCTCCCTTTGTAGATGAGCTTTATTTGGAGATATAACTGTGAAAAATATATTTCATTAAAATATTTCTTACCTAAACTTTAGCCCTTACAGAATTCATTTTTATTAGGAATCCTTATTTAGTGCTTCAGCTACATTAAATGAGAATTTCCTGTACAAATTGCATGTTCCTAGATCCATTGGATTAACTTATAATATCATATTGTTAGTCCTTCAGTCAGTATAGCAATATTCTTAAGTAAGTAATATAGCACACAGTTAAAATAATTACAGTAACAGTACAACTTTCATTTAGTTCAAACTAGTTATTGTCCGCGGCGTCGCCCGCGTTTGAAAGAAAATAATATGACATACTAACATACATAAAACTGGAATCTTCATTGGAATGACAGTGGCATCATACCAACTCTTCGTGGGCTCATGGACAGCAACTTTGCTAAAGATCATCAGTTGATCAAATGCAAAGTTTACGATTCAATTCTTTTTAATATCGATTAAAATAATCGATATTTTGATCCAAAAGATCGATTCTCCGATTAATCGATCTTAGATCGCCACCCCTAGTTCCCGTGGGATTTCCGGGATAAAAACTATCCTATGTCCTTTCTCGGGTCTCAGACTATCTTTGTACAAAATTTCATTAAAATCAGTTCAGTGGTTTAGGCGTGAAGAAAAGACAACCAGACAGACAGACAGACAGAGTTACTTTCAGATTTATAATATTAGTAAGGATATATCATTGAATCAATATCTTGTTCAAATATTCTGCTTTGGCAAACCAATTTATAAATAATGTGTACACTTTAAAATTCAAGTACAAAAATACCTTACCTGGTCTCTTTGGTTCGTTAATAGACAAAGCACCCATTTTTTTGATTCCTTTTATTTCCTCCGCTCTGTCGAGAGCTTGAGTCGCCACATTTTTTATCCTCGTTTTTATATCTGGATCGGCATCTTTCTGTAAGTAAAAAGTATTTCGTAAATAGCACAGACCATGAAAACTTTATATAATGAATCAAGTCACTTTTTCACATAGAGTAATATGTGCTAGTATGCCATAATATTCAATCACTAGTAATTATATAATTTTAAATATTCAAATGTGTTAAGCCATTTGGGCTATAGGGTATACCCAACAATGACATACACATACAAATGCTCTAGAAGCGTTCCCCTTTGCAGTTGGATAAAAATATATCTAAAAGAAAACATTAATGCACATTATATGTTGAAACGTGTTCTCTATTTACCTTATATTTTATGAATCTATTTCTGTACATTATGCTGGGGATCAATAAAAGAAAAAAATAAAAATTTAATTTAAAAAACATGATACAGAGATCATTACACAAAACGGACACAAAACTTATATAAAGAAATTACTTAAAAACATTATTAAAAAGAGACTGTAATTAGTAAAAAGACAGGTCTGTACTCACAACACTAACTGCCAACTCCACAGCTTGTGTGTAGAGCTGGAGAGCCAAGTCCTTCAGGTCAGCCTCATCCGCATCCAACGCTTGTTGCAGCAGGAAGTAGCACTGCTGCATCGCCCTCTCACTCTCCGCTTGCTGTGCATTATCTGTGGAACTCTTTTAATTCACATCATTTTACATTTTATGATATATTAAAAAATACACTAATCCAGAGTGTGCGGTCTTTGATGCCAGAGCATTTAATGGCATAATGTATGGTTAATTTGTTATTTAAGTATCTATCTCTCCCTTGCTTATATAGCAGTGTTGTTCCTAGGTAGAAATACATATACATAGTTATATCTTGAAATAATCACATGTTATAGTTATCGCCAAACTGCTAGTCCACTCTGAAGTTGTTGCGAGCAGGTGTAGTCATACAATTTGCTATAGCGTTGCAATTCATTTCAATATTCAGAGCGGACTAGCAGTTTTACGCGGACTATATCTTTATTTTATTGAGATTGATTTTGAGTTTTACTTTTAAATATGTATTGTTTATGTGTCCATTACTTGCAATAAAAAAGTAATGTCTTTAAGTATCATCAAAACAGATAAGTCATTGTAATGCACATTACATTATCAATAATAGGACCGTCGCTTAGCGTCATTACAAAAACGAATGAGTCATTCTTGAGACTACTTATAAAAACCAGTGGCACATAAGAAAACATATTCTAAGTAACTCAAGTAATTTACACGACAAACCTTTTTGTTCCTGCAGCAAGGTAGCCCTCTCCAGGTATTCCCGCACTTTGTTCCTTAGTTCTGTTTGTTTATCCGGAGGAACATGACTGCAAACTCGATCTAAGAGACGAGCAGCAGTTCTGTAACATTCCACTGCTTTATCCGTCTGCCCGGTCTGATCAAACCTCACCGCGAGCGACGCGGCCTCCGTCGCGTTCGCAAAGTCACTCATCTTACGTTAAGTTTTCATAAAACTATAGAATCATAACAAACTGATTCTCATTCCGCTACAAAATATTACAAGAAGACAAGAACAAGTATGGAAATGTCAATGTCAACGTGAATGAGTTCAAGCATGACGGCGTTGTCAAAAAACTGTAATCCTTCAAGATAAGTAGTACAAGCAAAGTACAATACAATATTTAGATAAGTAATGGACATCAATATACACTTATTTAAAATACAATTGAATTGTGTTAACAGTTTATACCTTACCTTATCTTCTAATAGAGCCACATGTACCAAAGACACAGAAATGCAAATGAATAAATAAGCTTTATTATGGCAATGTTTACGAAACGTCATTGTCATATCGTTTTTCTATTTCCTATTGTACATTTTTTGTAGTGCAATTGAATATTGAGATTCCATTGAAATTGAGAGGGACTTTAGATTCTCATTGGACAATTGTGTTTGATTATTATCAATTTAGGTTTTTTCATTCGCATTTTTATGTCTTCATTTTGTGTTAACGAAGAGCAGGTGTTCGGACTTTTGTGGGAACAGCCTTTTTGATTAATCGAAATGGCTACAGAGGTTCTAGCGAGCGCTGGGACGGAAATACGAGAGAATTTGGTGAATATCTGTTGTACTTTTAATAAATTCGTCTTTAATGTATACTTTGTTTCATCGCTGCCTAGTCTTACTTTGTTTCTATAATCCGTGAGATCTTATTAGCCAATGTTTATCTTCTATGTGACCTTCGTACTACATTTTGCGAAACTAATTGGCATAATGGAGGTTATTCTCAATTATTTATGCATTTGCCATTCTAGAAATCTAGAAATCTTATGATTTGTGGGAAGTCCCCTCAGGTCGAATGAGGTCCGACCTTACACGCCATTGATGATATTTTAAATGTCCACTATATCACAATTACTAACTCTCATATATTGAAGCTTTTTATAATTTTAAATTTACTTTGGAATTCAAGATACTGCACTCAGTTGTGGATGCAGGAAAATATTCATAATTATTGTAATAATAAAAAACCTGATTGCCTGATAGCCTATGGTACTCCTACAATTTAGATGAAACCAAAAACATGTCTTGTTAATAAATTCAAAAGATGGCTAAAATCCTCTTACAAAAATAAGCAATAAAAATGCTATGCTGATGTCACCTGCCATTAATATAATAATGCAGAAAAACATCCAAAAGTTTATTTCATGAACACAATCCACATTACATTGTTGTATTCTTGAATATTATAGTATATATCTAATTGAGAATTCTGTGAATCTTTGAATAATTAAAGACTGTATATTCTGTGAAATAAGTTGGTATGAAGTATTGAAACAAGTGTCATATTATAGCCAAAAAAACTACCTAATATTACAAAATATTTTTTTATCAGTAACTTCATACTATTGCATAAACATCTGTTTATACTTACAATAACCTAATTTCATTAACTACGTTGACATCCTGACCCTTGCTTCACAGTTAATTAATTATGTTACTTATTATTGATCCTTTTCCTGCAATAGTTCCATTTACAAGATCTTAAACCTGATTTAACCTATTCCTGTTTAGTATGAAGAATGTATAACTATAAGGGCTCCTACAGAGGAACCACATTTTTACAGTTGATATACATGTATTAACTTTATGCGGTCAGTTTTGGACTACATGAAGATAGGACCTCGACTGTACAAAGTTAGAACTTGAGACATACTAAGTTGCCTGCATAAGTCTCAGACAAAACATGCACTATTTATCAGAGGCATTGAGTTGCCTGGCCCCCGCATGCTGTTTATATAGAGCTACCCAAATAACGGATTTATTATGCACATATAATATAGTTAAAATGGATTTTGATAAACAATACTTTTAAAATAAAATTTAGTTCATTGAAACAGCATACAATATTTTAAAGTCGTTCAATAATCAATTTTTCAACTTTTTGTAATTTCATGTAGAGTTTAATCGCCTTTTTCTGTCAAAACTTAATGTTATAAGTTTTCATTTTTGTTTTCGATTTCAATTACAGTGAAGTAGAAGGTCTCTCACAGTTGCAGGGGGAAACCAATGTCCACCAATGTCACATAATAAAGGTTGAAGACAATAGGTAGTAAGCCTAACTGTAATAATTTGGTCAAGAGCTAAGTGCCTAAGATTCCTATGAAACACAGTTGAATGTTAAATTTGACCTTTAGATGTGGATACATAATTATTATCCATATTGTGGGACCCAAAACAATTAAAATCTAAACTCCTTTCAAACAATAGATTTAATACAAAAGTAATTATCAAAAGTAAAGTCATCATGATCATACATATATTATTGAAAGCAATCATTCTAGTGTTTTATTACCACGTTCAATCCATTAATTAATGTCATGAATATAAAATTAGCTGATTCTTAGGGCATTTTCAAATTAGACCATTTAAGTCGGTCTACTGGCTAACGTCAGCAAAAGTGTTTTACTGCACACGGACAGTTGCGTTTTTTATACAAAATCGTAGTACGCGACGACCGCGTCGTCTTGGTAATAATTATTATTTAGTATGAGAAGTATAAGCCCATCTGCAGGCCGGCTGAAGTTTGGTAGCAGTGAAACTCAAATCTTCCAATTTGAAAGGCCCTAACTGAATCATCTTAAATCTATGCTTTAGGCTCTAGAGATAATCTTGATGTGTATTTAACCTCGGATTTTTCATTTATACACAAAAAAGTCTCTATAATTTTGTAGGTATCTTGTTCAGTATTTCTGATATCTGATTTTCACAACTTTTCGGTACTTTTCTCAAAAAAGATACATTTACTTTATATAGAACTTAATCCTGAATGTCTGGAGATTCTGGACAAGTCCATGCTGAACCCATTGGTTCCCTTTTATCTCTTTAATTAAGGGAAATATAGTCCTTATCAATAAACAATCTACTTTCCAAATAACACGGCAATAAAAATTGGATTTAAACTAGCAATCAGTTGCAGGTCACGACCGCGGTCAAGTTCCTCTCGAACCCAAACGTGCAGCGCTGCACCATGGAGAGTAAGGAGCGGTTCCTCCGTAGCAAGGGTCTAACGGACCCAGAGATCCAGAAGGCGATAGAGAAGTGTAGCGAGCTGTTCGACGTTCCCTCTCTCACGTCGGAGTTGATGTTCTTCCACCAGTCCAGGCGGTCCTGGTTCAGGGATAGAGTCTTCCAGCTCGTTGTGTACGGCGGTTTTCTGTATGGATGCTACTGGTTCTATAAGGTAAGATCATTTGTTTATGTTAACTTGAGATAAAGAAGTAAGTTTAAATTCGCAATTTAGATTTATTTGCGACTTGTTTTATGTTTTTTCTGAAGACGGATCTGTCTTAAGAACTGGCAGGCGCGTGCTTATGATTAAAGCTGAAACTGAAAGCTTAATGAGTCCTAGAAAATATAAAAGTACGCATTTTGGGCCCATCTAGATCAAACTCCTAACAGCGTCCAAAGTTGCTTAACTTTCGCCTGTTATTAATAACCAATCTATCCAAATAAGATTATACTAAATCTAGAATAGCTAGGAGATAATGAGACAACTATTACCAATAATATCAAAATTTGTCTAATTTTAGTACGAAGTAAGTGTCAAAAGTCGTCATTTTGTAGGTATATATACAATAGATTGATTTAAAATAACGAACGTAAATGAACTGAAATTTAAGAATAGTTTGCAAACTAACTCCTGTTATAAAATAAAACATGTGCACACGTAATCTGACTTAGGCGAACGCGGAATTGGGTTTGATAAAACAGTCGTTGAACGATTACAAGTGTGATAACAGCCTTATCGCATAATTAACTATTAGTCGCTTTACATATATTAAGTGGTATGCGATTGTAACGAGGGGCGAATGAAAATAGATCCTATGTCAGAACAGTTGTTGTTAAAATGCAACTAAAGTTGTCCAGATTAGTGTAGTACCTACCTCTAATGGAATGACATACAGATAATATTCATATAAATTCGCCTTTAATATGTATGTTCAACATTTTTTGGTTACCTTAATCTGCATGTTGAATTCTTAATACTCCTAGTTTAACTTAGCTACATTATCAATACTTTTTTATATTATTTCTGCTTCAAATTTCTGCAAATTTCTTATTGTTTTGCGAAACACCGTAAATCTTATCAAAATCAATGCAATTTTTTATATTAAAATTGATTTTAAATTATAATTGAAATTTCTTTAAAGTTAATGAAAAAAATATCCCTATGCTATTGCATTTATTTATATTATTTACAGATTCGGTTAATAAATCGTATCTGTAAATAAAATAAACGAGCAAATAAAATCGTTCAAACATCTACTATTAAAAGAATTTGGCTATATAACGATATTACCTAAGCGTTTTTTTTAAGTAACCACAAAGCGTCCTCATTACAGAATTGCATCCGACACCTGCTATTCGTGGAGCAACCGAAACGCAAAACCACAGCGGAGTGCATCGACGAGTTGCGCAAATCCCTCGACGTCATGAACTCGAGCATCGCTTCGCTGCGAAGCGACATGCAAACCACTGTCCAACAGACAGCTTTAAGATCGCAGTTGGACAACCTTAAGTCCGATATTGCATCTGTAAAAGGCATCTTGCTCAATAGGTGAGTGACTATATGTGAACGTGTGTATCTATAAAGGAATGCGTCACTGCAAACCGACATGAAAACCACCCAAAAGGCAAAACCACAGCGGAATGTATCGACGAGTTGCGCAAATCCCTCGACGTCATGAACTCGAGCATCGCTTCGCTGCGAAGCGACATGCAAACCACTGTCCAACAGACAGCTTTGAGATCTCAGTTGGACCACCTTAAGTCTGATATTGCATCTGTCAAAGGCATCTTGCTCAAAAAGTAAGTAAATAATTTTGAGCATTTTGCTACCTATAAAGTGATGTTTACTATGAAGCGACATGCAAACCGGTGTCCAACGGACAGCCTTAAGATCTCAGCTCGACAAGCTTAATCTGATATTGCATCTGTTAAAGGTATCTGCTCAATAGGTATTATACATCTATAAATTAAAACGTCATTACAAACAGACGTCCAACAGAGTAAGATCTCAATTGGAAATCCTTAAGTCTAATATGGTACGTGATAAGGGCATTTTGCTCAATGGGTGAGCTCATCTAATTATTAATATTAATTATGATATTAAACGCAATATTACAAACTCGAGAGTTTCTTCACAAAGGAATAATATACCGACTTCTTAGATCTCTGCTAGATAGTCTGAAGTCAGATAGCATGTGTCAAGGTCACTTTACTCAACAAATAATAAGATTATGAATGTCTTGAAATGTGTACCTCGTAGTATCTATTTCAAAGCTTTGTTACACTAGGTCACCGAAATACATATACGAGTTGTGCTGATTCCTTATTGTTATAAACTGAAATTATAGTTAATTATGGAATAATATGCAGAGCTATGGTATTATGAACGTAAATAAACTTATATTACTTATGTTTCTGGAATAAAAAATAGTACAGTTATCCTTCATATCGAGTAGTAATACAAAAGAGCTCTTTTATAAAGTGTGAAAAACGTCTACATTCAAATACATATTTCCACATACAATTTAATTCCAGGAACCAATTCCCCTCGTTAAAAACCCGCGCGGAACCCCCATCGATCCCGGCGTGGCAACGGCAGTCCGAAGAAGCCACTTCCACGGAAGTGGCTACTGAGGAGAAGAAGAAACCTCACAGAAGCCGCAGCCAGCGCTCCGAGTCCGGCGGGTCTAACTCCAGCGAGGGAGAACAGGCCACGAAGAACAGCGACAGCAGTCTTGAGATCATGTGAGTTTGTTGTGTTCATAACAGATGGCGCTGTACGCTTTCTGAATCATGGTATTGAAGTTCGAAATATGGGAGCATTTTTTTATATTATGAGAGTAGCAGACGAGCGTGTAGTCCACCTGATGGTAAGTGGCTAGTACCGCCCATGGACATCCGTAATCAACCCCAGATAGGATTAGATATTCCTACCTGCGTTCGGCCACAGATACACCGCTACCCCTGAGGGCTAAGCTGGAACGCCTCAGAAAAGTATGTCTCCCTTACCACACCCTTCAAAACGGAACACAGAAGCGCTTAACACTGCTATTATTAGGAAAAAATATATGTGGCGGTGGTGCCGCTGGAGTCGCTGTACGCTTTCTGAATCACGGTATTGATGTTTTCTAAATGTCTGGGCTCTACATCTATAACCAATTCCATATAAAAGCATTCTACCAGAAGCAGATCACAGATGTATTGCTACTCCTAAGACCTGAAATGGTTGCATCATATTTAAGTTAACCAGTGTCCACATAATTGTACAAACACGAAACAACACCTTAATGCAAGATATAAATGTGGCGGTGGTACCGCTTTCGTCAAACATTACTAGTTTTACCACCTTTAAATTTTGATGCACTTGGATGGTAACGCACTTGAGGCTGTCTTTAAATTAAAAAAAAATTCTTATCAAACTCAGGTACAACTCCAATTCTATATAGCAATGCTCATTAAGCAACTGTACACTTGTTTATTACTTCAATGTCATAAAAACATTTTTTTTTATTTTAAATTTAAACTTTATCTTCCTTTTTTTCAGAACATGATCGTACGATCCACTGACAACTGCTTTTCACCGCTGCGTTTTATTTGTGAAGATACGTGTTACTGTAGTGTTATTATGATATTCGGACTTCCTCTAAGTGGCATGTCTCAAGTATTTTCAAAATACGTTTTGAAGATGACAAGGGATATTACGTAGATATTAGTTAAGGGCCATAGACTATGTAACGGAAATAGACATTGTGAGTACATTTTCATATTATTTTGTCACCATATATAAAATGGTCAAATTGTATTCGTAATTTTGTCTGCGAAATAATACTACCTGCAGGGGAATGTTTTGCACTTTAATTGGCCCGGTTGTCATTACATAAGATCAGTTCATTTGATGTTATAGTAAGTGGTAATCTTATATTACGAGTATATTTGGTTATTTTATCGGGTTGTATACATAAAAGAAGACTTGCTTGTGCCAGCGGCTCCGTTCGCATTTATTATCACAATATAAATAATAGTGTTTGAGACAAAAAAATATTGGGGAAGACTTGTTAAATCTCGTATATTTTATCAATAATCCCATTTCGTAATAAAGACTAATATCTACATAATAAATAAACAATTTTTAATAATCATGCGTTGTGTATTATATTTTAGATAGATTAATTTTGAATTGTATTTTTGGATGATCGGGACGTAGTATAGATTTGTTTATATACTTATTAATTATTAGTTTAGCAATATTATTTTAAGGTTGTTGGATAAAAGACAGCTATGGACTTTATGTAAATGATATTAATATAATAATGTGATTTGCAATTATTCGTGTAATGTGCGTAACAATTATTAAATTCATTTTACAGATAATATAGACATCCTAACAATCTTATTGACAAATGATTGACAATTATCTATTTCTGCGATAATTTTCCAAATCCATGAAGATGATTAAATACCGCAAATAAATGGTGCTTAATATTGTAATAAAATAAAAGGCAGACCACAGATAAATTCAATTATATTTTCGCGGCAGAAATATAGTATGTATTGTAGAATTATTTTACAAATTCATAAATATTTACGAGTCATCATAATTAACTTAAATATGTAATTCTTTTTCACACCGATTTTAGTTAATTATACCTTATATATAATTTTATGAAAGCTTTAATATTATTTATATTAACGTGCTTCCCAAATAACCGAATTACATCTAATTTGTTGCATAACTGAGGCATTGAGATTGTAATATTTTTATGACATTTCAGCTACAAAAAAATGACTTAGCATCAGTTTTCAAGACTTATTTAGTTTTGGTATATATTTAATAACAAATAGAAATAATAATGTAAGACATGGTAACACAAGTTAAATAAATTATGAAATTATTCAATTTTTGTATATTCATGACCAATAAGGCTATATTTATCTGTTGAAGTTCATTTTTACGATTTGCAAAAAAGAGGTTCTTCAATTGGTTATTTTTATGTATTTCATTTGTTTTTTCTGCACGGGGGCAATAATTTATTAGTCATTTACATTGTTAAATTAAAATTCATGTTTTCTTGTATATTATATTGATATTGCCAAATAGATACAAAGATTTATTTGTTCCTACATATTTTGTTGTTCTTTTTTATTTTATTTTTTTTGCCATAAAAGTACAATTTGTTTTAAAAAAAAAATACTTGTAGTTTTTAAGACTAAATTTTAATTTAATTTGTTATTATTTGGTTTGTTTAGCACATATATTTGCCGTTTTGTGAAAATATTTAAAATACTCTACAATAATGGATTCTTTCATTGTCTAATTGCATTTATCTTAGTAAAATTCAAACGTTAACACGTAATCTGTGTCACAATGTCAGATCAACTCCCAAATAAATGTAACAAACTGTGCAATAAATAAAAAGGGAAATGAATGAAATTAATTAGTAAAAATAACAGATTGTTCTACATCCGTTAAATAATTATCGAACTGACGTGAAGCAATCAACTATTTTTTAAATAATTAATCTGTTACATACCTTGACTCATACATTGTAAAATCGGTTTTTATATAGTTTGTATCCGACATCAAAAGGTTATCGAATTGTGACCTGAAGATTACAATGCGATGAAATATTAAAAAAAAATCTTCATACAAACTTATTGCAATGCGCTTAAGATCTCCAATTATTTATTATTGGTATCTATGCTCAATTTTATTACATATGACTTCCAAATTAGGTTTAAACCAGTGTGTAGAGTGATCAACTATCCTTATGCTTCCAATTTTGATTGACGGTTTCAGTTTCGTGTGTATCTATTGTAAATACGGCATTCCAAATCTTGTCTGTAGACCATGGGTGATAAATAAACCAATGAGTAAATGTTGTGGACCAATTTGTTTGATTTTTATACTACCTGTATGTGAATTATTATTTTTTATAACCCCCTTAAACATAATAGTACGGTAATACTGCTAATTTGTCTATACAAGGTAAGACTGAGCTGAGGTTTGGTTTACTCAAGACCTGAGACGAGCTAGCACAAGCAAAATATGTTCAATAAGAGTACTTTTTTCATCCCCAATATTAGTCTTGACGATCTTTTTTTTCGTCAAAACCTTCATATAAGGAACGGAAAGCTGATTAGATATAGCTAGCTTTGGTAGATTGAATTTACATTTCATTCAACAATACCGAATGAAATTTAAATTGTTTGTTTCCAAAATAAATATACAAATTGTCGTATCACATGACGTCATAACGTGTTATCATTAGAGATGTAGCGTGCAAGCCCATAGAGATAGAAATAATGAAATAAAACTTCAAGTTTATCAATATTTATATTACAAAAATACATCACAAGGTATATAATATTGAGCTTAAAGATCCTGTATATTAATAGAACACGTTCACTCCAACAGGTTTGGAATTGAGATCAACAAGTATATAAATGTAACGATACATATAGTAACTTACTCAAATTGCAACAATATCAGTCCTAAAAACATTGTACTGTTGCAATGTCAATAAGGTTTAACGATTCAAGTATAAAGGTACAGTATAGCTTTGTTCGGCCACTTCATTTGCTATTTACAAAAATATTAGTAAGATTTAAACATAATAAAAAAGGAGATTTACCTAAATTACATTGAATATCATTTTTATTTTTGTTTAGTTGAAAATGTAAGGTATAAATAATAATTAATCTATTTACATTTCATTTTACAATTTGCTCAAATTATAATCAAGCATTCTTTTTCATATTCATTAAGACACGTATGACTGAATTTTCGTTCTCGCAAATGCAGTGGCCTTAACTTTAAAATTTTCGAAACCCACAACTCAACCAATATGGCACTCCAGTCCAATTAATGTATACAGCAGCATACTCAAATTGTTCGAAATCTACACACATAAACTACATAAACAGGGATTATATGAGTTAATTACATAATGGGTCTTAAATTAGAGAAAGTAACATTTAATACAAGTCCAATACCATATAGTAATTATGCATATATTTATGTGACACCGATCAATTTAACAATATCAAAATGTGATATTACAATTTACAAATACAAGGAAACATTCGCGAGACAAAAAGCGGACAAAGTCGCTTTAGAAAAGGTAGATAATATATTAAGAATCCAAGTGTGGAAACTTTAAGATTATCATTTTATGCCCTGAATGAAACAGTACCGTTGTGCAGAACTAGACCACAAATAATACACCAACTCTAGAATGGAACTTCGGCATCAAATTGTTTTACATAGTTATAGGCACGAGTAAAAGTGTCGATTCGTGTAATATTTACGGCCTAGTATAGAGCATTATATCCATGCATGTTAAATTTAAACACATAAACAACCGTACGAAGAAGGATTTATTTAAATTTAGTTTCAGAGGATGTTAGATGTGGTGTTAAAGTAACATTTTTATTTTATGAAATAAATATGGCATAAGTAACAGGCGCTATAAATTGATCAAAAGTGATTCAGAAAAGAGATTAATAAACTTGCTTTCAGATAGGCTCTTAATGTAAGAACACTTATCATTGAAAGCAATAACTAATCACATTTGCTTGGATGAAAATATAAGTATTAGGTACTACAGGCCAGGTCAAACAAATCGCGTAGTATGCGCGCGACAAGACGTTAATGCGCTAGAAGTAGATTGTGACGCCGCTGAGTTATGTTATACTGAGTGAGAGGTCAAACTGAGCGCTTACTTCTGCACTCATCTAAATTTATGCCAAATCTGTAAAAAAAATACAACGCTCGGCGATAAGAACGCCTAAAACCTTAGTAGTATGCTCTATGTGACCGCATACTACTAACTCAGTACAATACAACTCTGCACTATAGCGTGGCGTCAAGATTTACTTCAAGCGCTCTAACGCACTGTCGCACGAAAAATATGCGTCCTTTGTGGCCATGCCCTTACAGTTTTTTTGTGTGGAAAAAGTGAATTATTGTACATAGAAGTGATGAAATTGAAAGTTAAATCTAGAAAATGCATTATGAATATGATTATGCATTATAGAAATATTTCCGATAGAAGCAATTAAGAATTTCTTAACTGTGTTACTTATACAGCGACAACAATTATAAACAACCACAAAAATATTTTCGACAATAATTACAATGATAACATTAATAATGTATTTTTTTTTTGTGCAAATATTGAAGCATCCCTTTGTTCTAATATCAGTTTAAATGCAACAAACTGTAAAATGAAATCAAGAGTTTCCCCAGCGCAGTACAATGCAGTTTAAGTTTTATTAATACCACAAAATAGTGGTTGTTTCTTTGTTGTACTATAGAAACAATTAGGTACATGCATTGCTGAAAAATCTTTATAGTACTACCACTAGGCATAGAAACATCTACACTATAAAGTAGATGATTTTCTACAGCTGAATTATCGAGCTCCAGAATTCTACTGCACTAGTACTAAATAGTAGACGTAGTTCATTACATGTCCAGGGAAAATCCAGGATGACATTATTACATCACAATTATTATCGAGTATCAAAGAAATGCTCCAATATTGCCTTTTGATAATATTAAAATATGAAAGTAGAATTTCCTTCCCAACACCACCTGAACAATCTTGTAGAAAACACTTCATAAGACTAGTTGTAACTATGTGTTACAAACCTTAATAAAATTCTCATTTTTAATCCATATCTACTTCAAAACAATTCTTCGGCGCTAACTTTCGGTGGTCCTGATATTTAAATTCCATTTTCTTTATCTTCTCACCTTAACAACTTCACATTAAACAATAGTCATTTCAGTCCACCGTAACACTGCCTGTCTCACAAACCTAGCCAAACTCGACTGTAACACATTACAACAACACTTTCTTTTCAATGGAGCCCATTTTCTCGCACCTAACTATAACATCATCTTTCTTATCAGCCAACAACTTCTTAGCTCTCGTTAAATCTTCTAAGAAGGACCTTCCTTTCTCCGTCCTCATAATCTGCTTCTTTGGTAGCAAATATCTTGATAGGTGTGATATAAGCTTTTGCCAGTCCTTGAGGAGGAAGTATACTTTGTCGTGTCTCGTTTCAACAGGCACCTGGCCATTGGAGTGATCGAAGAAGACATTCATTACATCTTTGGGATTCCGTGACACTCTAGTAGACTTCAGCAGTGATAGTAGGAGAATATCCACATCTTTGTGTGCCGTTATGATTGGCTTGTCATATATGTTGTTGTATAAGTTCGTTTCCTCTGCCGGACCGACCACGTAGACAACGTGGGTAGACAGTCTTATGGCCTCCTCAGCCCATATGTAAGGATCTCCGTGGGATGTAGTGGAGATGTCGCCGTCGTACATCACATCGAGACCGTATTCGAAGCGAAGGTAAGTGACAAATGACGCCACACACTCAGCGTGCAGTCGGTTCGCGGGAGAGTATATGACTAAAACCTTAGTCGGTGGAGGAATCTCGTTGGCTGTAATTAATAAGTTTATTAGAAATCGTGTATAGGTGCATTTATAGACAGACATTGCCTATGTCATATACATGTGGCAAAAACAAAATAATATCGTTCTATACAACGTATACGTAACGCGTACGCACAGACACGTGCCGGATAAATTATAGAAAATATGACTTTGTCTGACACAACATGTTCAATGTTTGTAGATATAAAAGAGACCTTGTGCATTTAAAGTTATCCAAATAGTGATGATTAATCATATTTATTTGTGGATAAAGCTGTAGGTTAGAATGGAAGGTTACATGAGTATTGAGTTTAATTTTTTATTTATATTACAGATAAGTGATTTAGTTGTTAAAACCATATGAAAAATATTTTACAAGAGTTATATATTATATTGTAAAGTTTTTATTAAGTAATATATAGTTATAGTATTTTTCTCTTACTAATTGACTATCATTTTATTTAAAAAAGATGTCTTGTATAAATTTGACTAGACCATTACATCAAGTACTGGGGTACCTAATGTAGAATATTAAAATATACAGTATACTAGTATAGTATAGTCCGCGCCAAACTGCTTGTCCGCTCTAAACATGTTGCGCGCAGGTGTAGTCATACAATTTGCTATGGCGACGCGATTCAATTTTATATTCAGAGTGGAATAGCAGTTTTACGCGACTATACAATTATGCCCATTATTAATGACTATTACATTTTGCTTACCAAAGATCAACACTTGCAATTTCTGTCTGTAGGCAAAAATTGGATACATTGAGTATTAATAACGGGCATTAGTAAATATTGCTATAAGTGACGTAAAATATAATTCGCACTTTATATACAAACAAAAGATAAAATGACACCCATCATACAAAAGGTTAGAATGTTATGTGAAGCGTAGTGATGTTAACTAACCAATAGCAAGGCTGTAGTCCTTACAAATGTAGCGGCGGATCAGTCGGAGCACGATGTAGTACGCGAACAGCGCCGCTACGACCAGAGTGGCGATACTCGCTATACAAATGTTCATGTTTGGAGGCACTTCGTTAGCTGCAATTATAAAATTATCAACGTTAATATTATAAATGAAATTTTATGTTTCTTTGTTTGTTCGCTTGTTACACTTTGTCATTAGATTTTGTATACACGTTGTCAGAGGTCCAGAAAAAGGAAATATTGTACCTTTTACCCCGAAAAAAGGTAGGGCTCCAGAAGCATAGATAAAAAGGTATTCATGACAGCGAGCGAAGCTGCAGGTAAAAGTTACTAATAAAATAATATTATATTGAAAATTGAAGTCATACTTACTGATCACAATTGTTGGACTCGAAACATTCTTACAGGACATCACATTGTCTTTGCATCCGTCGTGGATGGGCATTACAACAAAATAATACCATCCAGAATCCTTGAGGAGACTGGAGTCAAATATTGTATCCTCCGTACCATTCTTCACTGCGATTGTCTTATTTTGTTCAACAAACTCTTTGTTGGTATTGTTACGTATCACTTGTATGTGGTAGTTAGTTATTTTCAAATGACTCGGTGGTGGCGTGATGTGTAATCTCATTTTGTCAGCCATAATCTCTATATAGACGAACGGTATCCAATCCTTCTCTGTTATATTTGGACCTAGTCAACAAATAATTAGATTTTAATGTGAATCCAAAATTGATAACTTATTATAAACCAGTTCAAATATATAAGTAACTAGCTGACCCGGCAAATGTTGTTCCCATTTGAAAAAAATGTTAAGGGTGAACAACCCTTATCACTTAGGGTTAAACAGGTTTAAAATTCAGACGCACGATTTTACCCTCACATACAAACAAACAAGGCAACTTAAACAATAGCAATACAATCTTATAAAAATAAAGGAATTCCATATATTGAATCCCAGACAAGTTATAAGGAAAACAACAAATATTATAATTGAATTCTATTATTGTGAATTATAATATTTATTCTTATAAGTAGATAAAATTGTTTGTTTATAATAACATTTGAGGTCATTAGGCTTGATTCAAAAATAATAAGCTATAATTATAACCCTGCCATATTATGAATATTTCTAACGGTACCATGGATGGATGATAGTTTTAAAGACTGCATTCTTTTTTTTACATATATATCATTATGATCCTTCATTAGCATATTTAGGTATCAAAGTAACTTATTTACAATCAATAACTTTTATCTAATTAGACATTAATAAACATCAAACTCATTCATCAACAGTGATAGCCTAGTGGTTAAGAAACTTGACCTCTTGATCGAGGGGTCCGAGGTTCAAATCCCAGGCACGCACCTCTGATTTTCTGAAATTATGTGCATATGAGAAATTAATTATCACTTGCTAAAACGGTGAAGGAAATACATCGTGAGGAAACCTGCATACCTGAGAGATTTATAAAAAAAATCTCAAAGGTATGTGAAGTCTACCAATACGCACTTGGCAAGCGCGGTAGACTATGGTCTAATCCTTCTCATTCTGAGAGGAGACCCGTGCCCAGCAGTGGGGCAATAATGGGTTGATGATGATGATGAAACATCAAACTATTCATATTATCGCTTGTATAGTCAGTACGAGAAAACTGATAAAAAACCCTACAACAAATTTAAAACCAATGCATCATTCTCTCAGTATAGAAATAAAAACCCAACATTATATTTTATATAAATAAGTACGCAATTCTTACTGTGTTAAAATATCCTGTTATTCACAAGTTACATTTTGATAAGCTTTAAGGTACTTTTAGGCAAGTTTAAGATAGTACACATTATCTTATTATCATTAAATTAAAACCGTAGGAGGAAAAAATATGTATTATAATAATTATGTGCTAATTTTAATGTTGCCTTGATGTATTCAAATCTTAATTACTTTATTAATATACAATAATTTTATAATTATTTTAATGAGTCACAAATTAGAGAGAAAGATGAAATTGTAAAATTAATTCTTGAATTAAATATAACTAATTGCGAAATTATTGTAATATATTAGAGATTTTGGATGCACTTTAATTAAAAATGTTCTTTATTTTTAATTAATAAACTAAATTGCAATAGTTTTTTTTTATTTATTTAACTTTATATACATTGCTTAGGCAAACATAACAGAATTTATCTAATTCGTTTGTCAAGCTTCTCGAGAAATTCCCCTGCCATCCTGCGAAATACGGCAATTGGTGTAAAAAAAAAACATCTACTGTTGGGTTCCAAGTCAGTAAAATAATTTAAATATAATATATTTCAGGCTGCCTTCTATCATTAGCATTACATTCCTGAATTTGGTCCTTATTAGCAAGGCTATTAGATGCCGCATTAATACGGATGTGATGTGATTTTTAACCAGTTGGAGAAAAAGATTATAAAAATCCAGGTTTTCATCAAAGTAGGCCCCAAGTCCTATGAGCATTTTTAGCTATTCCTGAATTTTTGATTTGGCCATACATGCCCAGTTGAAAAATTCATCCAATATACAGACCATATTATTATCACAAATCCAAAAAATTTTAATAACACTGGAAAGCTTATCCATACATAGCAGTAAAAAAATATGTCTCGTCTACTTATATATCTATGGATATAAAAGATTATCACTTACTCAGCATTGACGCTGAAGGTATATTAAAATGAAATCTTCCTGTGTTCACCACTGTGTTGTCAGTGGCCTCAAAATCAAGAACATGACTCTGCCCTTTGGTGTTAGGAGTACTGACATGCCAATAGCAATCATAGTACAGAACAGATTGTTCATCAAATTTCAGATCATTAGACAATGCAATGTTTCTGCAGTGAACATTATTACCGTTTCTTGCAAAACGGAACTTCATGGCTGTAAAAAGAATAAAACATTATCTTCACATATATGATCACAGTAGTGTTAATATTACTTAAGCTGTTTCCTATTATCTTAAGCTGTTAAATGTTGTGCCATTAAATTATTAATGGATGACACAAGTTTGACCTCTTGCATCAACAATAGGACTTTCGCAAATGCCCTAAATACTATAAAACAATGTAATAATTATAATACTTAATTTAAATATGTTATTTTCCATACTCACTCTTCCAATTAATTTTTGTAAATGTAATATTGATGACAGTATAGTTTGTTTTAAAGGACACTCCATTTTGTAGATTATCATAGGGCATGAGGTATGGCCTAAGGCTGATTCCGGTATTCTCAGCATTGGTTATGGGTCCCAAGTTCTTCTTACAAACGGAACTGTCAGGAGGGATATACTCAACTTTACACGAGTCCAAATCCGCATACTGGCCTTGTATCTAAAAGAAAAGAATTTGGATCAAATGAGTTACATATAAAATGTTGGTAACAATGATAGAAAGCATCTTAATGCTTATTCATTGTTACCAAGTTTAAATTAAGATTTATTAGTAAATATAATTTATGTATGTAAGATTTCAGCTTGCATCAAGGTTTCTCAGTTGCAACAAAAAAAGAAAATATTGTAATAAACTTTAGCTAAATAAAGTTGAATAAATGTTAATGTTACCTTAGACATGTAAGGTTCTCTGGAGCCCTAGTTTAAATTCTTGTATATAGTTCATAGTTCACCTACTTACATATTGATACCTTAATTCGCAAATCTGCCAACTCCACTATATGTTAAAATGTTTTTTTATTTATTTTGAGAAATGGCGTTGAACGATATCAATGTACAATTTTTTGCTTGTTTTAACAGCAAAAACATACATCAAGGGAAATACAATGTTCCAGCGATATTCATAGAGCTTTTAAAGATATCTCATATCCACTATAGTGGACAATAGTTAACCTATCTCATGCCAAGAAGGCTCATGCATAATATACAATAAATTGCAGCATTATTGTATACTATTACTTTCATAATGAGTATGAGAGCACAATGATTACAACTCTTTGTGTTAATCTTCCACCTGATCCATCCATCCTGATCTCTCCGCACAAGAAACAAATACTCCACAGTAATGTCCCAATTTCTACATCATAATGCAATTCTTGTACTACTATAGTCGTCACAATTTAATAGGCCCATTTTGACACATGCCATCCTAATGTCAATAATGTCTTATGCTAAATTTTTAGTAGGCAGCTCACGACCATGTGAAGGCTAGAGCTTGCGGCTTCAAAGCATTTGAAAGAAACCATAATCGATTAACTTTCAAATAATCGAAACTTAGAATTACCAATAACTAATTATTTATCCCTGTTTCAACAACAATAAAATAATCAAGACTTTGTTTCTTAGTGAATGATAAAACGAAAAACAATACAGTTTACGAGCGAGGCTTTATTAATCTTCTAAACATGATTTTTAAATTACACTAGAATTTGTTTTATTTTTTCCTTTTTATTAAATATTTAGATGATGGAAAAAAAAAAAAAAAAATATTCTGTTTAAAAAATATTAAGTAATCTATACAATACGATGTAGGGTTGTAATCGATTTGAAGTAAAAATCGTTTTTTTTTTGCTTATCAATTTATATGTCCATGCTTAGAGCCTAGCTTGTGTCAAAATGGGCCTATTAAATTGTGATGACTATAAGATACTATAACTTAATTTGAATGTTTAGCAAACGAACAAGATGCTAGACCATGAATACCCATAGTGGTCTATATCCACCCCTATCTGAGTGAAAAAAATATTGGATGTTACTTATACGGAATGGGGCACTATCTACTAATGGATATCATTTAAGCTAGTAGTAAATTTAATATGCATATCATGTGCTATAATGTATGCATTGCATTTGCAAATGACATGTATCAACAGAAGAAGGAACATTTATATCTTTGAGCAGTATTATTTAATGCACATTTTTCAGGATTAAATCAATAACTATTGACTAAAGTTGAATTCTGTATTGAAAAGTGTAAAAAGGCAAGATATGTAAATATAAAAGTTCGTAGCATCAAAACTGTGATCGAATCGACCTCAGACATATTTTGGAATTGCGAAGTGTTTCTACTTGTTGTTGTTAAATGTGAGCATATACTCCCTCCCGGAACCACATACTCATTTGTTGTTTTAAATACATTAAAATATGCGTATTGAAAGTCGTTCAATATGCTATTGCCAAAAGAGACGACGATTTCAAGGCTAACAGATCTAATCAATACTGTGATAACTTATCTACAAAATTTATATTAAAAACATACCTGTGTTGTACATCTGCTTGTAATATTAGGACAAATCTCGCTGTATAATTGGGCGTATCCACAAACGCATTGCAATAAAAATAATATAGAAATAAAATACAACACTGCTCCCCCCATTTCTATACGGTCCCACGATGAAAACAACCCAGATTGAACTAAATCATATTATGGACTGGGTGGAATCACTGCATCACACGGAAAATAGATATCATTAATGATTAAACAATTTGAACCAAAATTAAACCAAAAACGCAAGTACGTCGTACGACGAACGTACAAAATTATCACTATGAAAACAATATGGCTCCCATGGCAATCTTTATTTATTCGAATTGCCAATCTTAAATATTATTAATTTTTGATAAAGCTTTTTGCATTCCAACAAAAAAAAATAAAGCAAAGATATTGTTAAGTAAATATTTGAAATGGTATAATTATATATTATATTATATATATATTATGCAAATGGTCCGTATAAATGCAAGTCATTGCAAGTTACCAACAGCGAAGAGTATAGTAACCTAGACCTATCCTCCCAAAGAGTATAGTAATCCTCGTTTTTTCGTGCGCTACAGCATGGTACGGGTGACACTAATGATGCCCGTAAATAATATTTATCAAAATTCAATGTCAATAATTAATATTAACAAGGCAAAAAATAACATAACTTCTAGTATTTATTTGTTTATTTTAATATATTACCGTATAAACTTTTTAACTGGGGAAATTCACTCGTAAATAAAGCTATCAAAATGCCATAATATGCATGCAAAATGCAATTATACACTATCAAAATACTAGTGCGTAATTTGAATGACAATGTCATAATTTGGTATCTTGGAACTGATCTGATCCTTCATCAGGGGCGATACTCCAAATCTTCAGCAACTAAGGGTAAAAATTGGTAGGAGATCTACCAGCCATCTCCTGGTTCCATCATCAGATCAATTCCAAAATACCAAATTATGAAAATGTCATTCAAATTACACACACATATAAAGTTTTACTTCGACACGACAGTTAAGAGTAGGTAAAAATTGACTTGAATTAGTTACTTAGTTTAGGCTTTTTACAACTGAACAAAGATATTTTTAAGTATCTAACTAGTCAATGATGTAATTTTGTACTGTTTGACACTTTGTGAGTCGGTAGCAAGCGTAATTTAAATAAAACTCTATCATTACATTTCAGATGGTTTCAGTCCATTTTATGCAAAAACAACCTTAACTTTTTTTATTCAACATTAAATAGGAAGTGTGGTACCTTTTTGAAATCATTATTAACTAGACATATTTTTTGGGCAATGTGTACTTATAGTTCAGTACATTTTTTTTTCACCATGAATAGTCAAAGTTAAGGAAAATTTAGCTCTATTTTTTCATGGTTTCTTTGCATCTTTTAACCAATTTACATTTCAATATGGTAGACCAACTATCTGATATTATTTAACAGCAAAAATAAACACTGCATTATCAAATTTGTACACGCAGTGAAAGAAGATGATGAGGGATGAATTTTTCAAAAAATATAAAACCACCGATAGTGCAAAAACGGTGACATTTTTATTAAGTTATTTTTTTTTTCTCTGAGAGGTCAGTCTAAGCTATGTTCTCCCCAAGTTTGTATTAGGAATAACAAAAAAACAATTATTGAAACTAGTTTTGACAATGCACAATCGGACTATTTCCCAAAAATATGCAAAAATTGATAAACAGGTTCTTATGCATAGATCAATTCAGAAATATTTAATTGATCATAACTTAAATGTTGTAAACAGTCACCTCTCTTTATAATATTATAATAGATTTTAATGCATTTTGTGTTTCAAATGATAGTGATTTAATGTAGAAATCGATAAATACCTAACGAAGTAGATGATCAGTGCAATATTTTAAAATTATCTACCTAAAACGATTGTTTACCCAAATAGTACAATAAATGCAAATGTTAACACGATTTTGGAGATACTTTATCTATTTCCTATAATCTTACACCACTTTTTTCGTATTTTCGCATCTTTTGAAACAGAAAAAAACACTATGTAATGTGTTTATAGTAGTATTTTTGCACAATAACTCTAGGAAAAAATTATAAAGTGGTTATTTAGCTTTTCCTATGATGTAAATAGCGATTAAACCCTAAAAGCTTAAATAATAACTATGTGCATATAGTTATCAACACAAAACACGCTCCATGACGTCATTCAAAGAGTGAGAAAAATGGCGGCGTTCAAACGTGTCAAATTTTATCGATACATTAAATAATTTGAAAAAAAAATCATTCAAACACTAATAAAATTGTTCATATTTTTTACTAGGTTAAAACGAAGTGATAAGTAATTTTAAATAACATAATAAAAAAGTGCATATTCCCAATTTAGAAATATCCCTATTTTATCGTTTTTATATAATTAAGGTTAACAATTGTTTTATTATTTCGTGGTACATTTTACAGAATACGCATATAATTATGAAAGTTTGAATATAGATTTCAAAAGATTTAACTTATGAGATAGGGAATAATGCAAATGGAGTACCATCCCAAAGAGTATGATACAGAGTAACCTCTGTACCAGCCAACTGAAATCTTGAAGTTATAAACCTTATAAACAACACGACTCATTTCGTATTTAGGTTACTTTAATCTTTGCTTGGAACTACTGAAATATATACCATCAATCTAAAGGTATGAAAATGTGCAATAATAGGGAATATGCATGTGATTTAGATTTGCTTGTTATTTTTTTCCTTAGTACATTACGGTCCTGAAATTACATCTAAACCATTATTTCTTCTTTATTTCGTATTAAATTGTTTAAAACTTTAATCAAAAATCGTAAATTATGCGCGCGAAATTCAAATTTGCAAAACGCATTCCCATTGGTCGAATCGAAAAATGACGTCACATAGCGTGTTACGATGTTTATCGGCGTCAATATTCAAACTGTTTGAGAGGAAAATTGTTTTTGTCTATATTCCTACAGTGTTATTTATTACTTAGTGCGATTTTTCTACATAGTATTATTAGGAATAATCAAGAACAATGATTGAAAGTAGTTTTGTCAAAGCACAATCGGACTATTTACCTAAAATATGCAAAATGAATAAACTGGTTTTATGAATAAGAAAATGAATAAACTGGTATTATTTAATTCAGAAATATTTAATTGATCATAACTTATTTTGTTAATATTTATAATAAAGGAGTAGCAGACGAGCATACAGTCCACCTGATGGTAAGTGGCTACTGCCTATCACCTATCTTCACCTATCTTTATAATATTGTAAATTATAATAGATTATAATGTATTTTGTGTGTTTCAAATGATAGCCTTTGATGTAGAAGTCGATAAGTACCTAACGAAGTAGATGATCAATGCAATATTTTAAAATTATTTACCTAAAATTATTGTTTGTTACAGTAAATGCAAATGTTAATGCGATTTTGGAGATACTTTATCTGTTTCCTATAATCTTGCACCACATTTTTCGTATTTTCGCATCTTTTGAAAAGGAAAAAACACTATATAATGTATTTATAGTAGTGGTTTTGCACAATAACTCTAGGAAATATTTATAAAGTGGTTATTTAGCCTATCCCATGATGTAAGTAGCGATGAAACTTGAAAACGTTTAATAATACCTTTATGTGCATACAGTTATCATCATTATCAATACAAATCACGCTACGTGACGTCATTCAAAGAGCGCGTAAAATGGCGGCGTTCAAATGTGTCAAATTTTATTGATACATTAAATAATTTTTAAAAAAATATTTCAAACACTAATAAAATTGTTTATATTTTTTACTATGTTAAAACAATGTAATAAGTGGTTTAAAATAATAAAATAAAAATGTGCATATTCCCTATTCTATGCAATATAGCGTAACATGCATTTGCACTAACAAATGACCATTGACAATGGAACAGGTATATTTTTTTAATTATTAATAGACAATAACAAGACTTCCTGGCAACATTAACGTTTATGACAGCGATGACATTGATTGATGACGGAAAATGAAGTAAGATGTCAAATTGTTTCGATTATTTAGTAATCAACAATCAAAATTATAATCACAATAAATGTAGTGGTTTTGCAGAGCGAGCATTTAAACTGTATCCTGAATATAAAATTAGCATTATGAAGGCTAAAGAGCTTAAAAAAGATACGGTTTCGTAGAATGAAGTGTCGAGAAGCTTGGAATAGCTAGACTCCATAGAAGAGAAAACCGATCGCAAAAGATGACTGTAAGTACCGATTATTAATTATAATTTCCACTGTCATGAATTGCGTTATCGTTCTGCGCATCCTTATCTAGAGTATAAAAATAGTAATAGGTATCTCTAATAAATTACCCAATGTAAATTATATACTTAAATTAAAAAGCTGTTTAAAGTATATACATCTTTTATTTTATCTGGATAGTTTTTGTGCTTTCGGTCTTTGATAACAAACTATGTAAAAGATATTGAACTGAAATTAACCTTTGAAATGAATATTAATTTTCAAATAAAATCTAATTAGTACATAAATGGGTAATTAATAACGTTATAATACTTATAGTCATAGTTGTACGACTAATAAAAAATGTAGATAGATTTATAATAAAACAATCGGTGCTTTTTGGTGGCAGTAATTGCGGGAAATGCACACTAAGAAGATGCAAGAGTTGCAAGTACGATGGCCCGTCTTAGTGAATGCGCAAAAAAGAGATGAATAAGTTCATATGGGACAATTGTATTTCATGTGCCACTTTCAGAATGTGTATGACCTATCTACTTTTTAATAGTGGAATATCAATAATACAACAACATACAATAACATTAGATAAGAAATAATAGATATACTCGTGATTTGACTCCAGCATACTGCCCATATCCTACTTTTTGAAGCACTATCTCCTTTGTGTTCTATTTTTCTGTTGTGTTCTGATGTGCGGGTGTGAAAATGTTTTTTAAAAATAAATTATCTATGTCTCAGCTATCTAGCTTAGTTAGCCATGTAATAAACAAGCCTGATGCTAATCATCGGTTTCTTGTTTGGTCTAATACAGCATTTAATGAACTATGTGACTGATGTTTAGCCCACTCATATAAAAGGGTGAACATGTAACATAGACATCTATTTTCCTTTGCTTGCAAATTGCAGTTCAGGTGCAGGTTCAATGCAATTGACACCACTGCAATTGAACTGCAATCGGGCTGCGCATTTGGTTTGCAGTTCTATTGCAGTCGTGTCAACTGCATTCAAACTGCACCTGAACTGCAATTTGCGGTTGGATTGCAGTTTAAATGTGGTCTGTCTTTCTAGAGCCTAAGAATATTTATGGTCACTAATATGACATTTAAGTTCATATTGATACTATTGAATCAGGCTAGGCACTTGGCTGGGATCGATAATGCTTAAGTATTCAATAAAATATCATTGACCCAAGTCAATCATCTAGCCAGCTAGTGTTCACGAAAAAATTAAAGCTCAAGAAAAAATATTAAAAATATTCAATTTAAACGATAATATACTTAATTTGTTAATAGTAATATGGCTTCCATTGTAAAAAAATGCTCTGGGTGTCGTAACAATTTACCCAAAAAAGAGTACATGATATGTTCTCAGTGCAATAATGGATACAACCTACTTTGTGCTAACATTTGTACAAAGCGCTACCACCTAATGAATCAGGACCGAAGTATCTCTTGGAGATGTCAAGAATGCTGTATCAAACAGCCGAAGACTGACAACTCAAATACCCCAGTAAGAGTAAATTTACCTACAGTCGAAGTTGAAGAAGACCGTCATCATAGCTCAGATGAACAAAGCAATGTGACTCTACGCCTCAAAAAACAACAGTCAAAATCCGATATTACCTATTCCTACGTTACTGAGGACAGTCTTCGTAAAATAATAAGGCAAGATATTACTGATATTATCACACAACTTGTCTCACAGCAACTGGTGAGTTTGACTAGTCATATATCTGACTTCCAGGAGTCTCTGTCATTTCTAAGCAAACAGTACGACAACCTCATAAAATCCGTGAATGAAAAAAATGCACTTATAAGTGATCTTGAAACAAAAAATGACAATCTGACTACACAAGTGAAGATGTTAAATGACAGATTAGGCCAGGTAGAGCAACATATGCGTTCGAGCAACTTAGAGATAAACGGCATACCAGAACATAGATCTGAAAAAATATATACGGTCGAATTGAGTAACCTCCTCCTTTTTCGAAGTCGGTTAAAAATCTGACAAATACCTTAGAGCAACTTGGCAATGTGGTAGAGAATCCGATTGTCGACAATGATATTTTACACATAACTCGTGTCGGTAAGCTAAACAAGGAAAACAATCGTCCCCGCTCTATAATTGTTAAGCTAAGAAGCCAACGCCGTCGGGATGAACTACTTGCCGCTGTGTTTAAGTACAACAGAAGGCACTGCGACAACAAACTCAACTCTGGACATCTCGGAATAGGCGGACGACAAGTACCTGTATTTGTTGCGGAACATCTCACGCCCACCAACTAAAGTCTTCATGCCGCTACGCGAATGAAAGCTAAAGACATAGGCTACAATGTCGTGTGGGTGAGGGATGGAAGAATATTTCTAAGAAAAAACGAACAAAGCTCCGCTATTTTTGTAGAAGACATAGCGAGCCTAAAATTTTTAACTTAGTTGTAATTGTTATTTGCTGTATATTTTTATTATTTTTTTCTCTTTTAAGTTTTTGGTGTTTTAGTATTTCATTATGGCTGTAACTATATTTTATCAAAACGTCCGTGGAATGAGGACTAAAACTGAATATGTTTTAAAAAATATCATGCTTAACGAATATGATATTAAAGCACTTACAGAAACATGGCTAAACTCTTGTATAGAAAATAGTGAATTTATTGATAAGCGCTATGTCGTTTTACGTAAAGATAGAAAATGTCACAGGGAATCCAAAAAAGACGGAGGGGGGGGTTATGATTGCTGTTTCGAATAAAAATCAGTCATGTCGCCTTCTTAAATACGAATCGGGAGAAGAAGATCTGTGGGTGACAATAGAATTAAGAAATAACAATACTGTACAGATTATATCAATATGTGTTGTGTACCTAACCCCATCTGTCAATTTGGATTCTCTCAAACAGTTCTTAATCAGCACAAATGAAGTTATTGAAAAATCAGATCAAACAATAATCATCGGTGATTTTAATTTAAGTTTTATTAGTTGGTCGCGGCGCTTAGATGATGACTCTTATGTCCCGAGTAAATATAACTGTAAATTGGGGCATACTTTTGTCGATTTCTTATCTATTAATAACTTAAAACAAATGAATGGTGTATTAAATACAAATGGCAAATTATTATCTAGATTCTAATACAGTGCATGTTACTCAATCGCCTAAAACATTAATCAGACTTGACCCACATCATCCTCCTCTCCTTATCTCCTTATCTGATCATAAACCTACATTCATGAAACCCTGTATATATCCTAGGTATTATTATTTCAGAGCTGACTACACTAAAATTATACAAGAATTAAACAACGTGAACTGGAATCTTGAATTCGATAAATCTCCAAATGTTAACGAAATGACCACTATTTTGTACAAGCATCTTATTAAAGTAATAGAGTTGTATACTCCAACATCCAAGCCTAGAAATACAAAATTCCCATCGTGGTTTACCAGGTCTCTTATTAGATTGCTTGCCGAAAAGAATAGATTGAGAAAAAAGTATCGTAAATATAAAAAACCACGCGATAATTTTGAATACGCAATTCTTCGTAAACGTAGTTACAAATTACAAAATATGTATCTAAAAAGTTACAAGACAATGATCGAATCTAACATAGCAAAAAATCCTAAAATATTTTGGCGTTTTATGAAGGATAGACGAAACGGTGACTCAACAATTCCATCAGAAATGCATTTAGACGATCGCGTGGCAAAATCAGCTCCTGACATCGCTGAACTGTTTGCCTGTAACATTTGGTCGGTATTTGGCAAGACGTCATCAGATTTAATGAAATCAAGCTATACGGAACTTACGAACGACTTATGCTGCATTGTAATAAGCGAAAGTGATGTTCAACGGGCCATCAAAAAGCTCAATATTTACAAAGGAGCCGGTCCTGATGAAATTCCTCCAGTATTTATAAAGCGATGTGGGCCTGCTCTCGCCCTAACACTCTCTATAATTTTTAATAGATCCCTAAAGGACGGTGTATTTCCTGACGAATGGAAAAGAGCAAAAATTGTTCCAAATTTTAAACGTGGTGATATCCACGACACAAAAAATTATCGACCAATTTCAATTTTGTCATGTCTTTCAAAACTATTTGAGTCGCTAGTTTGTCCGATCGTCACGCGACACGTAGATCGGGCTTTATCCGAACACCAGCATGGTTTCAGAAGTGGACGCTCTACTCAAACCAATCTAGTGTCTCTCGTCACCTATCTAACGAAGCAAATTGACAAAGGCCAACAAGTTGACGCCATCTACACAGACTTTTCCAGTGCTTTCGATAAAGTGAATCATCATCTCTTAATAAACAAGTTAGGCAAATTTGGCGTACAAAATTCCCTGTTGGACTGGTTCAACTCATACCTTTCAAAAATACTTCTCGTAGTGGCAATTAACGGATATAAATCACGCGAGTATTGCGCTGAGTCTGGAGTTCCACAGGGATCTCACTTGGGCCCGATCTTGTTCTCTGTCTTTATAAATGACATTACATTAGCCATCAAAAATTGCAAATTCTCTATTTTTGCTGATGATTTAAAGATCTACCGACAAGTGGAAACCGTAAAAGATGTCCAGCTTGTGCAAGATGATCTTGACAGAATTAATAAGTGGTGTGAAGAGAATGGTATGAATATTAAAAAAATGTTTCCATATAAAATACACTAGAAAACACAACCCTATTAAGTCTTCATATCTCCTAAGTAGTGAAAATTTGTCTGAGGTGAATGAAATCCGAGATCTTGGCATAACACTAGATACACTTCTCAAATTTACATCTCATATTTATACTGTTATTAAAAAATCAGGCCGTATGCTGGGTTTTATTAAAAGAAACACCAAAGGGTTTTTGTCTCCAAAAACAAAAATAATCTTTTACAAAGCTCTGGTAAGGAGTCAACTTGAGTATTCGTCTGTAGTCTGGAATCCCCAATACTGTATACATTCACAGCGCTTAGAAAGCATCCAACGTTCTTTCACAAGACACCTGGCGTTCCATGCAGCTGATATTTCACACAGAGCAACTTATGATATTCGTCTAGAACACTTTAAAATGACATCTCTACACAAACGTCGTGCACTTGCAGACATATTATTTCTCAAAAAACTTCTGAGTGGAGTCATAGTTTTCAGCTGTCTACTGAACGAAGTTAAACTGAACGTCCCATCTCGGTACCCACGCCATCACATTAGTAAACTTTTCCACATTCCTGCGTGTAGAACAAACATCCTCAAACACTCCCCTCTTCCTCGAATTTGCGCCGAATACTATACCGACTATGCAATATAGATAAGGAATTCGACATTTACTTTGATACATTATCTTCTTTAAAAAATAAAATTTTAGCACATAAGTAGCACTTATCATCATCATCAGCAACCCATTACTGCCCCACTGCTTATATCAGTAGTACTTATATCATAGTTAAATGGCACAGATCGAAACTAGTGGGAAACAGTCGCGGTTGTTTCATTATTACCATGCTCAGTCAGCATTATAATGGTTGCGTATGGTTCGATTTGTTCCATACAAATTAAAAATACAGACTAATATATAAACGTTTTTCATGCCTATAATTGGCACTCATACGAACCTTATTATTATTAATACTACTATAGTGTACTTCTAAGTACTATATAATGTATTGTGTGTGTTGCTGTTGGTATGTAAATAAATAAATAAATAAATAAACATCACTCAGGAAGTGAGGTGAACAATGCCATTCAATAAAGTGGCTAGGCTATTAATTAAACCGTTCATTAAAATGGAGTGCTGTGACATTTACATATATAATAATTAAAATGAAGTTGATTTTGTAAATATTTTTATTCATAAATTATCTTATTATAAGTATAATTGACTCACTGACTGATGGATATTGGGTTGCCAAAATGTCTATTTTAAAATGACTACAAAATGAAAAAAATGAGCTGGCATACTAGATTTAATTTATCACAGTAATAAGTAAAAATGTCAACAATTAATTTTATTTACTAAAATTATACAAAAATTGTACCTGGAAAAAAATAATAGTTTATAACTGTAAACTTTGACAAATGTTTTATTGCAACATTTTTCTGGAAAATTTATTATAAGACCTCTTTTCCTATTCCGTCAATATTCTTTGAGTACTTTTTACTAATTGGTCACGACTATAAAAAATGTTATAGCTGCCAATAAATTAATATGGAACTAATGACATGGTTGTTTTACTATGGGTTTTTAATTGACCCATTAGTGTTTAATGGAAGTGCCAATAATGAATGAGCATTGTAATCTTATTTTATACGTAATGAGGTTATAAATATGATCATCATAATAAAACTTTTGTTTAAATGGATTTGCTTTATTGAATAACTAGATTTTGCCCGCGGCTTCGTCCGCGTTTAAAAGAAAGTAATATGACATACTAAAATTTAACATACATAAAACTGAAAATTCGTACCTTCATTAGAATGACAGTGGCGCCATCTGACGAAAATTGGTCGTACCAACTCTGAAACCTTTGTGGACTCATGGACAACAACTTTGCTAAAGATCATCACTTGATCAAATGCATAGTTTACGATTCAATCCTTACTAATATCAATTAAAATAATCGGCTTTTTGGTCCAAAAGAGCGATTCTCCGATTAATTGATCTTATATCGCCATCCCTAGTTCCCGTGGGAACCGGGGAACTTGGATTTCCGGGATAAAAACCATCCTATGTCCTTTCTCGGGTTTTAGACTATCTTTGTACAAAATTTCATTAAAAGCGGTTCAGTGGTTTATGTGTGAAGAAGAGACAAACAGACAGACAGACATACAGAGTTACTTTCGGATTTATAATATTAGTAAGGATAAGGATGTTGAATTCATTCTAGTCCTATTTGAAGGATAGCTCACATTTTTGTATGGGCATACTTACTAGTCCTGCCATGTTAAGAAAACCGAATTCGCCGATTAATAATAAAACTAGTGCAAATCAATAGACAAAGTTATTACATCTCAGAATTTCAGAAAGCTGAAACTTTGAGAGTTTCTCAAATATCTGAGAAAGCATCACATACAATATTTCATGACTGAAAACTTTTTAATTGTAATTACTCAGTGAGTCTATAGATGAATATGTTATATCACTGGCTGCCAAGAATGAGGTTTTTCAAAATCGCAAACATTTTAGGTATCCCAACAAAAATAGATTCCTATTAAATACTTTTTTCTATACACTAAGATATACAGGGTGAATTTTTAAAACGGGCCTTCAGGGCCAAATCCGAAACTATAAGGATTAGCGAAAAATGCTGAAAGGAGTTACGAGGCCGATTTTGATAAAAACTAAAACTGCATCATTAGATTTTTAAAATATTTTTTTCCTTAGCCGGGAATCAAACGAGTTCATTTTGAAAAAAATGACACCTCTGTATTATTCCACTATCTGATAGTGTCGCTTATAAGGATCAAATTCTGGGAAGTAATGTTATGTGACAAATTAAAGGAAAAGGAAAATTTTGAAGAAAATACGTATTTTTCCATACATTGCATACTAATCCTTAAGGATTATACATAACAAATGATTTATGTATAATTCTTTAGAAACAGACATAAGTCATACCATTGAAGAATTTGTTGGTTAATCAACTAATTATTCGATGTTATGACTATGACATATGGCTTAGTATGAGAAAGTAATAGTTTGGCAAATAAGTTACCGCCATTTTTAGGATTGATTTTTTAATGAAAATAGATAACTGATTAAATAGTAAATCCTTATTGTTTGTTGATTACAACTTCGTTTCAACGTTAAATATGATTTTCTATATCTCTTTTTTTTAGTAATCACTCGGATTTGACTCTAAAAAGTAATTCTCGCAAATTGTCAACTTTACATCTGTATTAAACGATACTCCGCCCATAGCAAGTAAATCTATTTTAATGGACCTAAAAATAACCTTAGCTAAGTCGGACATAAAAACTCTGAACATAAGAACTCTGGCGGCGTGGGACATCGTGGGACGAGAAAATAGAAGATCACATAGCGGAACAGTGGCGCGACTGGATGGTACATTTGAGAAGCCTCTCAAATATAGCAATACCAAGAAGATACCTACAGTACAGCGACGCTACATCCCTTCAGCTCCACGTGTTCACCGACGCCAGCGAGTCAGCCTACGCAGCGGTATTATATTGGAGAGCAACGGCACCCAACGGCGACGTCAGCGTATCACTAATTATGTCCAAGGCCAAGGTGGCACCTTTAAAGTTAACATCTATACCTAGGTTAGAGTTACAAGCTGCAGTGATGGGAACTCGCCTCGCCGACGCCGTCGTTAAAGAACATCAACGAAAGCCGGACTCAAGAACGTTCTGGACGGACAGCCGCACAGTACTCTCATGGATCAAGGCTGGTTCGCGCTCTTACAAGTCGTATGTGGCACATCGCATAGCGGCTATAGAAGAAGGTACAAAGGTAAGTGAGTGGCGCTGGGTGCCAACGAAGTCCAACGTGGCGGACGATGCCACAAGAAATGTCCCAATAGGGTTCAATAAGAACCACAGGTGGTATAGGGGACCGGACTTCCTACACGAGGATTCGAGCACCTGGCCAATAGAGAATTCTGCGTCGTATCCATCAGAACCTACAGGTGAAGAAAGAACACACAACATAGTAACAGAACGAGGTCTGAAGCTGGCTGAAGGTCTACCGGAGATGTCTAGATTTTCAAATTGGGATAGATTACGTTTCACTACAGCAAGGGTTTTACAGTTTATACAGCTTTGCAGGACGTCTAAACAGCGGGTCAATTACAAGAGGACTAGACGAAACGCTCAAGCGGACCCCGACTGGCGACGTCAAAAGAAGACACCGGTGGCTCCACAGGTAAAGCATAGAAAAATAGAACAAGCCAAGTGTTATATCTCCGTGCCCGCAGAACTCCTCCGAGAAGCAGAAGAGTTATTAATGCGTTCATCGCAAGAAAGTTCATTTCAGGTTGATATAGATAACATGAAACGTCAGAAGCCTATAGACAGAGATAGCCGATTACATCGATTAAGTGTCAAGTATGAAAATGGTGCCCTGAGACTCCGAAGCCGCATCGAAGCAATAGAAGCCGTCACAGATGAGGTCAAGAACCCCATGGTGTTGGACGGTGACCATCCTACAGTCAAACTATGGATACACAGCATCCATAGACAGATGCACCACAGCGGAGTCGAGGCCACGGTAAACTAGTGTCGACAAAGGTATTGGGTTCTACGGTTACGTCCGGTGACGCGAACTATTATACGACAATGTCTCAGATGCCGCATGAAAACTCAAGCACCGCCGTACCCGAGAACCGGAGACCTACCATCGTGTCGCTTGGCACATCACAAGCGACCTTTCACATACACAGGAGTCGACTACTTCGGGCCGCTTACAGTAACAGTCGGGCGTACCAATCAGAAGAGGTATGTAGCTATCTTCACCTGTCTAACCACACATGCTATTCATCTAGAAGTTACAGCATCGCTCACCACCGACTCTGCGGTGATGGCGCTCCGGCGGATGATGGCGCGCCGTGGACGTCCGGCGCAAATATGGTCGGACAACGGCACCAACCTGAGGGGCGCTGACAAGGAACTACGGCAGGCGATCGACGCAGCTACAGCGGAGGAGGCTGCTAAGAAGATCATCTCGTGGCGATTCATCCCACCTGGCGCGCCCTTCATGGGAGGCGCGTGGGAAAGGCTCGTGCGCTCCGTGAAAACTGCACTGCAAGCAACGCTTCACGAACGACATCCAGCAGAAGAAGTCCTCACGACGCTCCTGGCAGAGGTGGAATATACAGTGAACAGCCGACCTCTCACCCACGTGTCAGTGAGCGCCGAGGACCCAGAAGCGCTTACACCGAACCATTTCCTACTCGGCGGGAACGGAAGAGTATCGACCCCGGGAGAGTTCAACGACCGCGACACCATATGCAAAAACAGCTGGCGTGCCGCGCAGAGATTAACCGACATATTCTGGACAAGATGGCTTCGAGAGTACCTTCCTGAGCTTCAACACCGGCGGGAGCCCCACGGAAGAGGGGCAACAGTGAAGATCGGCGACTTAGTACAAATATTGGATAGTAACCTACCTAGGAACATATGGGTTCGAGGTCGGGTCATCGCAACATTTCCGGGTCCAGACAACATAGTAAGAACAGTCGACGTGGCAACCAAGGGAGGAGTCCTACGCCGGCCAGTGAGGAAGCTGGTAGTGCTGCCTATAGAAGACGTCGCCCCAGCACCGACAGAAGATGCAACACAGCTGCACGGCGGGAGAAATGTGCGGGACGACGCGAACAGCTGACTCAAGATTCGACGTAATTATAAGTTTGAAATTGTTTACTTAATTTATAGTTAATAATAGTTCATAAGTTGTAATAAATAAAGACTTCATTATTCGTAACACACGATCAGCTGATTAATATTGTATAGTTCAATGGCCGACGCTAAACAGCTGACTCCAACTCGATCAGCTGATCATAGCAGTAAGACGTAGTTACGTAAACAGCTGATAGTTTTTAATGTAATTTATTGATGTTTTTATTATGTTTGAATAGTGTTTTACTTATGTTTTATTGTTAATAGTATATAATAGGATTTAATAGAATAGGGAAAATAGATAATAGTTTAAGTTTTGTAAATGTATTAAAATAAATATTTCGTAATAGTTTATAGGGCATAGGTATAGGTGTCATTTATAATAGGTTTTGCAATAGTTTAGGTTTTAATAGAAGTTTAAATAGAAATATGTAAATTCCTAAACAAACTAAATAGATTATTATTATTATTATTGTGAATCATCAATTCAAGGCCACAGTTTGAACAGGTTCGTACAGGTCCGTACAGGTTTAGACATAGAATAACGGGAAATAGTTGTAATTGGCCAAAAGGCCTATATTCCTGCCTAAACCTGCTTCTAGTTGTGGTACTTGAGTCGGGGATATAAATAGGCCAGATTTTCAAATTTTCATTCAGTACTGGCAATAGACCTATGGAACAACAGGAATAAAAGGAACAAGAACAAACAAGGGATTTCAATTCTTCCAACCCAGCAATTATAGTAATGTGCCCCTGCACAAGTTTCCCCTATAAAGAACAAACAAGACTCTTTTTATCAAAAAATCAACCCATATCCTTTGTCCAGAACAATAACCTCCACATATGAGCTCCACACACGTGGCGAATATTTCTTCTAATATGTGTATAATGTATATTCCTTAGGTGTATATATACCTATCGCTGATCCTTTAACCGCTGATGCAAATCCAGGCCGAAGTTGACCAATGTTAAGGCTCCAGAGGTCAAAAAATTTAAAAATTTGATTTTCAAGGATGAATTTAATTATTAACGTGAATGCTACGAGACAACAAGTAAAAGTGAAAAGAACAAGATTTAATTAAAAGCTAACATATTTTTTTGAAGGCGCTAATTAGTTTAGTGGTAGGGAAGATGCTGCTATGGATTATTAGCAGGCGTAAACAGATATTTTTTTAGAAATATAAAAGAAAATCATACACTTTTTACAAGCTTTTATTTACTTTCACCTGTCCCGGTGTGTCTGGAATCTTATAAGTTAAATTACAAAAAATAACAATAAAACCTTGAAAATAAATTAGAGTAGAAGGTAGTAGCAGTAAGGTAGATAAGGTGTAAAATTTACTGTTTTTATAGTATTAATAATAAAAACTTGGTGGTACGGAACCATCCTAGTGCGAATTCGACTCACACTTAGCTAATGATTTATTTGGTTATCCTTGTTTTGGCGACTGGGTTAAAATGCACCCGGAGCCTGTGGAATATCACCGGGTTGGATTTACCCACTCGCGTCGGAGCCGCCCTCACCGCCAGCGTAGAGGGCTCCGGGATCTCTTTCGGAACACCAAAGAAATCATCTGAGCGTGATGTCCCCGTCAGGCATACACCTTCATTCAGGCTCTTAGTAATCAGGTGATCAGGTGCTTAGTGATCTTAGTGAAGGTGGTAGAACACTTTGTGGTTCGACTCCGGCACCACTACCGCCAAACCTATTTCTGCCTCATAACAGCAGTGTTAAGCGCTGCTGTGTTCTGATATGAAGGGACCATCAGGTCGGCTGCATGCTCCTCTGCTATTCCCATATTATATATAAAAAACAATGCAGCTACACATACCGTCGTCCCGCCCAGGGTTGCTGGTTAGGCGGTTGAACCCTCTACTCTTGCCGCCTGCAACCCCAGAAGCTCATTGAATACAATAATTTTGAAATATTAAATCATAGTTAAATTTAAAAAAATATATTAACTTCTTTTTCAATTACAGATTCGTGTGCAAATTTTATTTCCATTTTATTAAAGCCACTTATTATTTTACTGGCATGTGTCCGAGGATTTTGTGCCAGTCTGTGCCAGCCATCTGTAACAGTCTCTAAATAGAACCGAGGTTACAGGAGTTCTACCCGAAGCCTATCACAGAAGCGTTTCCGAGCCTGCCAACTGAGATGGTCGTATCGAATGTAATTTTAAACATCCCAGCAAAACCATCACGCGATTTATAATTAAATTAACAAAATTAATTTTACGATTTCCCCGACCTTCATATCGGAACGGATTTTTTGCCATACATGTTACATGCTTTGATGGATTCGCTCCAACATTCGGTATGCTTTTTGATTCATAAAATTTATGAAAACAAATTATAAATAAATGTTACAGTCATATTGATTAAATGGCTATTAGGTATACATAATGACTAATTTGTATAGACAATGTGATAAAAATAATAACATTATACGGATATTATTCATAATATCAGATTAAAGTTAGTCAAAGTAATAAATACGATCCGACGTGCTTCCCCTCCTGCTCCTTATTCCGTTGCCATATGCTGTCATAGCGTTGTCATATGTCATGTGTCATATGTCGTTGTCATATGTCATGTTGAAGGTGGTAGAACCCTCTGTGGTTCGACTCCGGCGGCACCACCGCCACACCTATTTCTGCCTAATAACAGCAGTGTTAGGCGCTGCTGTGTTCCGGTTTGAAGGGTGTGGTAAGGGAGACAGACTTTTCCGAGGCGTTCCAGCGTAGTCCTCAGGGGTAGCGGCGCATCTGTGGCCGACCTCAGGTAGGAATATGTAATCCTATCTGGGATTGATTACAGATGTCCATGGGTGTACTGCATGCTCGTCTGCTACTCCTATATTATATATAAAAAATGTGATCAGCATGTTGTCATAGCTAATACAATAGTGCTTGTACCTCACGGGACAAGTACATATGACAACATCAGTAACATCGCCCTCACATACGTGATGTGGGACACTGGCACGAGCGACGGAAGATCCCCCCATGCAGGACTACCTGGCTCCACTCTGTTCTCTTACTCCATCAAGAGCCGAGCAACGGGACTTTTCTTCGGTTGGCAGGATAGCCTCTCGGGCCAGGGGCGAGCAGTGTTGCCAACTAATCAGCGTGCGACCATTTCTGCGGGTCTGGCTGGCCCTAGCGCCAATATACCACGCCTCCGAGGGCAATGATATCTAAAGAACCCACCGAACCCGAAAGAACCGTCTTTGGGACAACCACAAAGGGATGGGAACGGGCAATAAAAGGATTAATTGCTTCCAGGCGCACCACTGAATACCGTTAATTTTGTGTCAATTATCACTTTGTCTAAAATTTCCTTTAATTTGTCACATAACGTTACTTCCCAGAATTTGATCCTCATAAGCAACACTATCAGATGGTGGAATAATATAGAGGTGTATTTTTTTTCAAAATGAACTCGTTCGATTCCCGGCTAAGGAAAAAGATATTTTAAAAAACTAATGATGCAGTTTTAGTTTTTATCAAAATCGGCCTCGTAACTCCTTTCAGCATTTTTCGCTAAACCTTATAGTTTCGGATTTGGCCCTGAAGGCCCGTTTGAAAAATTCACCCTGTATAATAGGTTCTTGTAGTGGTGTTGTTCATTTTTATTTAATCATAATATTGATTGGACCAACACAAAAAAATAACAAAAAAAGTGTTTTTCTTTTTCATTTCAACTTTTTTTACTTTTTGTATTTTTTAGGGGTGTGCGAATATCGTTCGAATCGAATCGAATCGAATATCAATATTCGATTCGAAATTCGAATCGAATAATTCGAATTTTCGAATTATTCGAAATTCTTCGAATAATTCGAAAAATTTCGAATAATTCGAAAAATTTCGAATAATTCGTAAAAATCTCGAATAATTCGAAAGTTTTCGAATAATTCGCGAATTAAGGGGGTATTCTAGTCTAGAAGCATGAATTTCAGGTAATTTTTTGAAGTGCCGTAAAAAAAGGCAATCAATATTTTTACCATCCATTTTTTTATAAGTTATTTATTAACATTACAAGAATAGGATCATCCCCAAATTTCAATTTTTCATAATACTTTATTTGCTATAATATAATTTTTATTATTTCATTATTTAAAAAAAAAAACTATATTAATTGTTCTATTTGTGTAACTATATGGTTTAAATAAAATGTATATTGATTATTGACTGTTAAATTTTTATTCGAAAATTGAAAATAAGAAACCCTGAAAAAATTCGAATTATTCAAAAATTTTCGGATTATTCGAAAATTTTCGAATTATTCGAAAATTTTCGAATTACTCGAAAATTTTCGAATTATTCGAAATTTTTCGAATTATTCGGGAACTTTCGAATAATTCGAATTTTCGAATTATTCGATTCGAGTTTCGAATCGAATATTAATATTCGATTCGGAACGAATAATTCGTAAGTTCGAATTATTCGCACACCCCTAGTATTTTTCTTTCTTTCCGAACAGAAAGTTAATTCAATCTCTACAATACGTTTCTGCAGTTGATGTCAAAAATTATTATGCGTTAAATTTGAATTTTAATTACTAATGTTACTTTTATGAGCTAGCTACAGTTGACTTGTACATTTTGTATGGTTTAAATCTATAATGCACAAATATAATAAAGATGAATCATACAACAACATTGATGTATGTATAGCATTTGTATGTATGTTCTAATTTAAGTATTAATTATCATATATATTTTTTTTATTGTCAAAATATTTTTTTCTTATGTTTTGTCAAATTTAGTGCATAACATTTTAAGAGTCTGGTTATACATATTTAAAATTACTGTTTAAAACCTAGAAAGCGCTATTTTATTATGTTATTTTGTATATGCGTGTGTTTACATATTTTTATCATTTTATAGACCACAAAATAATATTTTACCTGATAAATACAAGTCAATACCAGAAAATGGTGTATCATTTGTAAATAACAGCAATTAATGAGTAAGTGTCGATTGTCACTGTCTCCACGTGTCGCCTACTATACACATACACTTTTGTATGACTTGTTTCAATAATGGTTTTAATCAAAAATCGTGGCATTTGTACTTGTCTCTCTTTCCTTCTCTATAATTTTTGAGCGAGACACGTATTAAAACCACAATCCTCAATACATCACTTATTGAGGCAATTTATACATCTGACGGAGCCATGCATCTTGCAACGACATGTGTTTCCATGAATATTTAAATAATAAGAGTGCAAATTAGGTCGGTAATAACATGGACGTATGCTAGGTTTTTACGTGTTAGAGTTAGATCAATATTAATGTCGGATTAGACACGTGGTAGACGCGTAGATTATATGTATGTCTAAGGCTGTGTTTAACTCGTACAATAATACTAACTAGACTACTAATATAGTCGTGGCTACGTGCCAGCTAGAAGAATAATATTTTACCTTTATTACTTAATTAAAAGTTGTTAATGTTAAATGAGATATAGTTTCCTCGAATAAGGAAATTTCATATGACTTATAGAAATTTAAATTAATTTAGGTGTATCGTAAATATTGTTCACAATTAATGCTTTACTTATTATGATACAACTAGGCAATAATAATGACATGAATATTATTGGCTTTGGCATTACCAGTGCGTTTTCTCTCTCACGAACTTGACTAATTTACTGCCGTGCCTCTAGGACAAATTATAATGTAGCTTTGTAGTGCACATAAAAAAATGTATATTTTTCTGTCATACTTACTATTGTATCCTCGGCATATGTTAAGTAAGTAATTCTATGAATTAATTTATAGTTTTCATGTTTGCGTACCTACCGATAACATAAGTATTAATAGAATAATGTTTTACTTCTACAGTATATTATACTAAATTTATACATACATATATGTAGACATTAAAATATTCTCACATGTTTAACAATCGCTTAATATCCATGTATGTTGTGATATGATAAATTGTTTGTTTTAATTCCCCGTATGTGTAACATAACATGCTTAACAATGACACTCCCAACAGAATACACGCACGCACGCAGCACGAAAAACACAAATAAACAGACAAACATAGCACGCACTGTAAACAAATAAACAAAGTAAAGGCGATGGTAGAATTGCCTTATTTCTCGCGATTATCCGATTTTTTATCTCGGCCTCACGCTAATCTTCCAAAAGAAAATTCATACCATCGCCTTTCTCTACATTACTGAAATACTTGACACAGTAATTCGCAAATGTGATAATAATACTATTATTATAAGGCTGAAATATGGTGGTGATGTCCTAACGATCTAATCAAATGACACCATTTATGTAGGCGTTCTGGAATCCTGTTGTTCATAATTTTTAGAACGATTGATGTAAACGCGCGCCTCGTGCGGTGTACAAGTGTGTTTCCCTCTTTACTGTCAATAATGTTTCCAGTGGTGGTGGTGTTAACACAGTTGCGCAATAACCGTTGTTCAAATTTAACGAAAAATGCGTCCCTATAAAGTAGGTAAATGTGTTCTTGTAACGAAATCTGTCGTATTTTTATAAATATGCGTTGTGATTTAAATTGGTTGGTGACATTTATTATTTCACTCTCAATTATTTTCATATTTTTAACGTAGTTTTTTAACGTAGTCATATGTTTTACAATGTTATGTTTATTTTTTAAATCTTTATGCGTAAAAAGCAAATAGTACTTACATACAGACCTAGGGTAATGTCAAAGCAGAGATATCGTTATTAGTATCTCTAAAGACTTTGTAATTATTATTTTGCATGGATTGCTGTTTATCAATTTGTTTATTGCAATTACTCTTAATAACAGTGATTCCTTGGTCACCTAGGTCATATCAGATATTGTAAATATCGGTGAATAAAATAAATTTTCATTGACCTTTTCTGATAACAGTCTCGACAATTTATATGACTTAATGGTTATAACTTAATAAAATCTTTAGTTTAAATTTAAAATTTACATTTAAGGCTCAGCTTAGTGTTTTGATTTTAATTGAAGTGAAATTGTGCATATAACGTACCCAATCGTATATTAAAACTACTTGCCTAAATAATTTATGGAGTTGGCAAAAACAAGGTTTCGCTTGCTTTAACAGGGTAGAGTATGTATACCGATTTGTGGATCATAAGAAGGATTGCAACAATAGCTATTCTTCCACCAAGTCATTAGATTAGATTCTAGCGTATTTAAAATAAATAGTGCTAAATATATTGAAGAACGATAAATATGTATCTATATAAAATGCCTAGACAAACAAAGTAAAGGTGGACATAGAATATTTATTAGGATTACCTGCATGCTCTGAATTCCAGTTTGACTTATCACCAACAATTTTATTCAATAATTTATAAGTTGTATATTTTCATATACTTATATCATTTTGTTAAGTGAAATACGCGCGCAAAATGCTCAAAAGTAGATCATCAATAAGCGCAAATTAGTATTCATTGGTATTTATTTAGGTCTTCTAGATTCTGACCTTAATTTTCTCTAACAACACGTCACCTACAAATTGAAACGACCGTTACATGATTATACAAAGTTACAGAATGTTTCAGAAGCACGAACCAATATTTAAAAGTGATAAATCACTAGACTGCCCGCCGTCCATGTTTCTCTACAATGAAAATGTGAATGAGTCGATTGTTATTTAATTTTCTATGGTTGATAATACTCTTAAATGTTTATAGTTTTATAATCAATTATTACAACAATAGAAAACTCCCATAACTGTTGACCGTAGCGTAAATGTGACATGCATAAAGTTAAACGCGATATCTAGCTGAAACGGCAATGGAAATTTGTATTACAATATCTACATGATACTAACATATTCGAATTCAGAGTAGCGGCATTTCGTTGCGAGAGCACACTGCTCGCTTGACATCGCGGACAATTTTGTCGTTGTTTTCGAAAAAAAAATATAAATTCGAATTTTGAAACGGAAATTGTTCGCAATGTGCGTTAATGTGCAGGCGGAGGGACGGGTGATGGGCCGACGATGCCTGGTAACATTGGTGATCGGAATATCCGCCGGCTTTAGTTTCGCGTACATAGTATTCACGACCGGGTTCACGCGAGATGTAGCTTGGTCCTCCTACAGGTAACCCTTTCTACTTTACGCATGACATTTGTCGTTAGCATGAAGTTTGGTTTGGCGCCCTTTTTGCATTTTTTTCGTTTGTGTTTTTGCTTAATTTTTCTTTATTTTTAATGCACTGTTGTTAGTAATGCATGATAACTGATGCATGTAGTTCGTTTGATTGTAATTTAATTGGACACATAATGTAAAAAATATTTTATTTTTTATAAAAAAAAAATATTTTTCATCCATAAACTTGTATTATTTGTAGCTACTATATTGATGTTTTCATTGTACCCTTTGATTGTACCAAATAATTCGTGTCAAAATTAAATAACAATACAATATGTAATTTAACAATGTTTACTCTTATCTCATACATACCACGTTTAATATAGTCAAATATATCTGTAATAAACTTTTGTAATAAAATCATCAAGTAAATAATTTATGGTATGTATTTCCATTTATGATATATAATAAAAAATCTGTAACTGACAGGAGAAAAGATGGTTGCGTTACTTGCTAATTATTAGTATTATTAGATACTTAGTTGATAAAATAATCAAAGAGTCTTGTAATTATCCTACAAAATCTACCAAGACATTTTTGGCGTTACGTCAGTCAAATAGATCTTATATGTTAAGCCACATTTAGCCCAGTACATAATGTGTTTAAGTATAAGAACCAATCAGTGTGCACGTGTGATTTTTTTATATAGAGTGTAAGATTCGTATAAGTTTTCGGACTCTCATCTTAATAAATAATAGTTAAAAAACCTAAAAAATACGCTTTTATAAAAAATTCGACCAAAAAATGAAAAATAAATAATAGTTTAAAAAAACTAAAAAAATACACTTTTTATAGAAAATCCAACTAAAAAATAGAAAATATTTTTTTTTAAATTTGAATTAAGAATAGTGTAAATAAGATAAAAATATTTTTTATTGTAAAAAAAGCGTGGCATATATGCCTTTACATTTGGCAGCAAGAAATGGGAACAATGAAATAGTGGAAATCTTGTTAAAGGAAGGTGCAGATGTTGAAGTGTTGAATGAATAAGGATGATGAGACACCGCTTCATGATGCTATTAACAACGGACGCGTCGAAGTTGAGGTCAGGTCAGGTCAGGTTAGGTGATCGGCGCGCCTGGTAGATTCCTTTATTGGTCTTAACGCAGACCTTCCGGGTCTCAGGAAAACAAAAATCGCTGATCCTGATTATCCTAGTAAGGATAACGGGTCAGAATGTTTAAAATATTGAATTGTCATCGGTCCTTAATAAGTATGCCAAATTTCAAGTTAATCCGACGTTTTGAAGGGGGTTAAAATCATGTTCAAAGATTCCGTTACATACTAACATACCAACATACCAACATACGTCTGAAGCTAATAAAAGCGTATTAAAAATCAAAACAGGAAGCAGAAAAATCATCATAAGCATTAAGCAGAAAAAATCACATGTAATGTACCGTTTCGGATTAAAATATTTATTGATTTATAATAAACACAGGTTAATAAAAGTAAACATCATAAAACAAGTCAGACTATTCGGATCGAATATTAGTCACATTATTGATACTATAGTATCACGAATAGTTATTTACTCCTGTCATAGGTTACTTTATAAGAATTCCACGCTAAAAGATAACTTGTTTTTTTATCACTTCCTTTGCATATTGTCACATCCTTTTGTTACATTGATACATGTATAATATAAATAGGTATTACTTTTGGATCGCTGCTTTACTCGCGGGCATAAATTTTAGTTTCTACCCGACTGGGGAGGGTAATGTTTTTCGAGTGTACATATGTTTGTGTCATCCTTTGGCACGCCCTACAACAGAGCTAACTAGAGGAATATCAAACGTGACGTCGCTATGCGTACCGCTGGCAAAAAAATAATTACTTGTGAAATGTTGGTATATACATATGAAATGTAAATTTTAATAAACTTTTGTCTAATAGTTTGTGCTTTACGGGGTTACACTCTTAAGGGGTTGGTAATAGATAATACATCAACACATGGTCACTCCATTTTAAATTGTGTGGACTGCGCTTAAACTGTTTTCTTTACTTAAATATTTAATGTCTTATTTTTATTTCTCTTTAGAAGTTTACATCTAATGAATAAAATTTGACCGCAATCATAAATATCCTAAAATGTAAAAATAAAACAGGTAGGTAAATAGTTACATAAAACAGATAATTGTTATTTATAATTTTGTCTTACGTAATTTAGTGGTTCATCTTTTTTACTCAATTTTTGCTTACCAAGGTTAAAAAAAAACACATTTAGCTAGGAAAATTGTCACCAACTGTGATAGACAAAAATTGGCTAAACCTTATTTTAAGTAAACCTTACAGTAAGTGGGTATGTCTAGCTTTTTAACAAGGAAAATGTTCACCAACTGGTACAGGATACTTTTCAACAGAGATATATAGGATAGAGATAGTTTCCAAGAAGGATTCAAGCAAGATGCAAGTTTTATAGACAGTTTACATATACTAGCAGTGATAGCCTAGTGTTTAAGAAACTCGGCCTCTCGATCAAAGGGTCCGAGATTCAAATCCCAGGCACCTCTGATTTTTCATAGTTATGTGCGTATTAGAAATTAATTATCACTTGCTAAACGGTGAAGGAACATATCGTGAGGAAACCTGCACACCTGAGAGATTTATAAAAAAAAATGTCAAAGGTGAAGCCTACCAATACGCACTTGGCCAGCGCGGTGGACTATGGCCTAATCCTTCTCATTATGATATGAGACTCGTGGGACAGTAATGGGTTGTCAATGATTACATTTACTATTACATATACTATCACTTATTTTCCTCTACTCATCGGATTATAAATACATTTAGTTGGCTATTTTGTAGAATTTAGATTAATTTGGGCATTTTATTTTATTTGGGCTGGCTTTGGCTGATCTATGGCTTTCTCTATGGGTTATATAGATAATATTGCCTTCTGGTGATACTATGATGATATTTTTGCAAGAATCTATTTTATTTTCTCCTTGAATTTATACATATGCTTCGGTTTGTTTAAATTAGGCTGTATTTCATAAAGTTATAATTTTAATTTGGTACTTCTATTATGAAAGTTTAGGAGTCGACTCCAATTCTATTTGAAGTTAATTACATAAGTCCATTGCAGCAGTATCCACTTCTATTATATGGAATAATAGTTTTGCCTGGCGGATTTCAGAATTAAGAAACAGTTGGTAAAATTAAGAAATAACCGGTCATTATTAACAAATAGCTGGTAATAATTAAGAAAAGGTTGGTAATATTTAAAAAAATAGCTGGTAATCAAGAAATGTTTCAGGGAGTCAGCGAGAGACCTGGAACGGCACCCGATCAGTTCGGTGAACGACCATGGGAACGACGAGCCGGTACACAGAGACGAGGACAGGTCGGTCGCTGACGAGTTGGCCAAGAAGGTCAGGGTTCTGTGCTGGGTGATGACGCAACCGAGCAACCACAAGAAGAAGGCTGAGCATGTGAAGGCCACGTGGGGGAGACGCTGCAATAAGCTGCTCTTCATGAGCACTGTTGATGGTAAGTAGTTTATGACCTGTAAAGGATTGAACCTTTTGCAATTGTAATTTTGTATTTCTTCCTTTTATAACAGTGAAAAGCGCTGCTACATTCACTTGAAGGGTAAGGTAGAACCTCAAATAAAATTCGAGGTCTATTTGAGTTTGGGCACAGATGTATTGCTATTTGCTACCCCTTAGGGGTAAGTTGCATCGCCTAGTAAAAGTATCTCGCTTACCAAATCCTAGAAACCAGAATATCCATGGTATTATAAAATATACATGAATTTAGGCAAGCAGTTTTCCTTGAGATTGATTATGAAGAAGTTGGTAACCTATAAAACAAATAAATTGAAATGCCTCATGTTACCGTGTATCCCCCCACCTCTAGCGTCCGTTTTCCTCCACCATCTGCCTACCCTCTCGTACTCCCCTTCCCTCTCCCCTTATCTCCCTCTATTATCAAAATAAATGTCAATAAGTTTCAGTAAAGATTAAAAATCTGATTCTTTCTACCCTTCCAAGCCTACCCTCTGCCACTCCCTCTTGCCCTCCCCTTATCTCCCTCTATTATCAAAATAAATGTCAATCAGTTCCAGCATCGATTAAAAATCTGATTCTTTCTTCCCTTCTCAGACAGTTCGTTGCCAACGGTAAAATTGCCAGTGCATGAAGGGAGGGACTTCCTATGGGCGAAGACCAAGGCGGCTTTCCGGTACGTGTACGAACACCATCGGAGGGACGCCGACTGGTTCCTGAAGGCTGATGATGATACGTGAGTTACTTGATTGGCAATACTTATATCCCACTATTGCACTAAAACTTCTTTTTTATAATATAGGTGTAGTAGACGAGCATACAGTCCACCTGATGGTAAATAGCTACTGCCGCTCATGGATATCTGGTATCAACCCCAAATAGGATTAGATATTCCTACCTGAGGTCAGCCACAGATACTCAGCTTAATAGGTGTGGCGGTGGTGCAGCCGGAGTCGAACCACAGAGGGTTCTACTACCTTATTAATGTTAAAACATATTTCCCTTTTTTACTAAAATATTGAACCGAATTGGACAGAACTTTCCTTTAAAGATAGACGTATTTTCAATGAGTAATTCGAAAATGTATTAGTTTATCTTGTAAAAGTCTAAAAAGCCTGAAAGTTGAGAAATAGTTTCCTTAGCTTAGTATTTAGCAACACCACATTATCATATGAAATGTGTACTTAAAACGATTTTTCACGGCATTGATTGAAATTTTACACATAAATATGTAAAGAAAATGCCAATTATGTCGGCACAAGGTGGTTCGTTATCCGAAATATGCTATACGTTAAGCGTGAAGGACAAGTGTGGATTCCTTTAGCTTTTAGTAACGCAGAAAACATTTGAATGTGTCTTGAACGTCAACAAGGATAATCAATACGAGTAATTTGTAATAAACAAGGTTTTGAAGGTGGTAGAACCCTTTGAGGTTCGACTCCGGCGGCACCACCGCCACACCTATTTCTACCTAATAACAGCAGTGTTAGGCGCTGCTGTGTTCCGGTTTGAAGGGTGTGGTAAGGGAGACATACTTTTCCGAGGCGTTCCAGCTTAGTCCTCAAGGGTAGCGGCGCATCTGTGGCCGACCCCAGGTAGGAATATCTATCTAATCCTAGCTGGGGTTGATTACACTGCATGGTTGATGGACTGCATGCTCGTCTGCTACTCCTATATTATAAAAAAAAACAACAATCTGAATGCTCGATCATCTATGTTGTTAATTTCCTAGAAGTGTCGGTTAACTAAACAACATATTTTTTTTCAAAATTAAAATTAATCTTGAAATAAATGGGCTGTCTACTACATTGTTGCTTAAGCTACTGAGCAGTTGCCGCTGGTATGAGCGACACATGTTTTATATTTGTCGACTATCAAAAACCGATTGTCAACGCGTAATGGGTGATTGACCTTAGTGTTATCAATAAAAATGTATTGGAAATATGAATGCGAATTTATAAATTATGGTCGAATACATAATAATTATGGTTGAATTTGAAACACTCGACAAACACTAGATAAAATAAACAAATTTTATTATTGATATACGATGCACATCTATTGACTTACCGCAACTCGTCAAGAGATGGCGCCACATGTGTCTGAATCACGCTATTGAAGTTTTCTCAATATCGTGCAAATACCTAAACAAGCTCCGAATTGGAACTTCTCTTAAGGCATGGTAAATCTCCCTTTACCAAACACACTATATTTTTTCTCTATAAATTTCTTGTGACTTCCAGTAAATAATATTGCATTGAAGTAAGTACATAGTTACTTTTTAGCTATAGAGTTACTTCGAATGTATATTTATTTTATTTTAAATGTTATTACGTTTAATTTACAGGTACGTGGTGGTGGAAAATCTAAGATACATGTTATCTGAATATAACAGCAAAGATCCGATATACTTCGGCTGTCGGTTCAAGCCGTTCACGTCACAGGTATGTAACTAAATTGCATTATGACGTCATTACTCACTAATGTGCAAAATTTGGTAATGAAAATCTAGTTGAATAAACAAGATTTTCTCTTGAGAAAAGTTGCTGTTATGAGCCAGAAATAGGTGTGATGGTGGTGCAACCAGAGTCGAACTGTCGAGGGTTCTACCAACTTCCACCTTAATTTCTATTAATCTTTGTAGAGATGAAGAGAGATTTTTCCCTATTCATATAATATATGTATTGCCTATTTACAGTAACATATGTATAATTTATGATCGTTATGTACCATGTTAATACACATAATAATAAAATGTGCAGAACTAAACACATGATTACCGCTTCCTGCGAACTAGATAAGGTTGTAATGGCGTTACAGATATTATATACCTATATGTAATGACGTTATATCGGTCAGCATTTAATGGACATTCTAGTATTATGCCATGGGAAGCGTTAATAGCAGCGGATTAGTTCAGGTTGTAGCCTAGATGTACGCTCTGTATGACAGTTGGTTAGGTCATGCTCACCTTAACGGGATAGTTCCATTATTGACCAATTGTTTCTATGAATGGAAGTTGATACAAGTACCGAGTATCGAGAGTTATTTGAAGGCCGAAGAACCCTTTGTGGTTTGACTCCGGCGGTACCACGGCCACACCTCTTTTTGTCTATTTCCATTAGTGTCAACCGCTACTGTGTTCTGGTTTGAAGGGTGTGGTAAGAGAGACATACTTTTCCGAGGCGTTCCAGCTTAGTCCTCAGGGGTAGCGGCGCATTTGTGGCAGACCTCAGGTAGAAATATTCAATCCTATCTGGGGTACATTACAGATGTCGATGCGCGGCAGTAGTCACTTACCAGTAGTTAGTAGTAGGTGGATTGCATGCTCGTTTCCTAATATAGGAGATATTGTAAAAAAATAAAAATAAAAACGTGTTTGTTATCATAGCACGTTACAGGCTTGCATGCTCGTGACAAAACACATGATAGAACAAATTAACACTATGACTATATACCTACATTTTCAACCGTTAAAGCAGCGCCTAACATTATTGTAGTTAGCTAATTCTACTTCATAATAACATGTCTTCAAATTTGTCTTTATCATCATAAAGGAAATAATGAAATAATAATTATTTTAATTTATTTATTTCAAAATTATCTTAACTAAATTTTAATCATGTTTAAATATAAATTATATTTTTAAATTGTAAAAATAAGGTATAAAAGTTGCACAATTCTGCCACCTTGTGTAAAATTACTACTAGAACTTATACTTCTATGGCATGATTTAAAAAAATGTAACAGCATGTGTACACACACATACTATATATACTGTATGTATATACACAGAACTTAACCCTCCAGCCTCTCCGCTTCCCTTACTAAAATTGTCAGTTTCAATGTTTCATTGTTTGTCGCTAATATAAGCTGTCGTAGGATTTGTCTGAATTGTGAGAGTAACATTGGCTATATTTTAAGAAGTCGGGGTTCTTGTTTATAATATTTCTGTATTTCCCCTCCTCTCGCGCATAATGTGCAACATGGTGGAATGAACTTCCTCCTAAAGTATTCTCGGAGCGCTATGACATGGGGCTCTTCAAAAACGATGCAAAAAGAGCTCTCCTTTTCCGGCGATGCATTGGCAACTCCTCTGATGTTGCAAATGTTGATAAGTGACGTTGACTACTTTCCATCAGGTAGCACGTCTGCTTTATCGTTAGGCTCAAATATAAAAAAGCTAAAGAAGTGTAACTTCTTCGTCGTAGGGTTACATGAGCGGTGGTGCGGGCTACGTGCTGAGTCGCGAGGCGCTGGACCGCTTCGTGAACAAGGGGTTGCCGTCGCCGCACCTGTGCAAAGCTAGCGATCACGGGGCGGAGGACGCTGAGATGGGTATGTATGCACTTTGTATCATTATGCTCGGAATTCGACCATAATCATAACATAAAAGGTGAAGCATATTTTTAAACTGTTTTTTGAAACTGAATTTCACCGTGACCACAATCCATGCAACTGGGTCGAAATATCGGCAATGAAAAACGCATATCGTGAGTACCCGTTACATAATAAAATGTCTCAATTCCGCGATAATTTTAGTCTAATATCATATAAGGTGAAGGATTTCATTAATAAAAATAAATATTGTCAATACGTCTACCATGCAAAAAAGAATTGGTTAACAAACGAAATAGTAAAGGTACTGAATTCTTTTATGGTGAATTTCTTCTAGTAGTCGAAATTCGACCGTGTTCGCAGATTTTTGTTTATTGATCGCCACTAAATTTCGTCAATGGCTCCCAAATAAAATGAAAAAAAAAAACTAAAAGAAAGAAAATAGGTTTATAAACAAGAAAAGTAATCTTAGCTGTTTTATTTTAGCCTATTCATATATTGGTACTAATTGTGATTTCATTTCGTTTTAGTATCACCACACGTTTAATAAATATTTTGGTATTTTCAGGTATATGTTTAGACCACATCGGTGTCAAGGCGATGGACTCTCGGGACTCGCTGAACCGCGGCCGTTTCTTCCCGTTCGTCCCCAAGGACCACCTGTTCCCGAATAAGGACAAGGGGTTCTGGTACTGGAAGTATATCTACTATCCTACTGACGAGGTAAGTTTGAGTGGGTAGAAAAACATTTAATTAAAATAATTATTTTATAAGCAGAAATGGTAAATAGACGGCCGACTGTAATCGATATCAAATAGTAATATGACATATGGTATTGTACTACCTTTGAGGAATTAATTGAATCCCTTGAGTATATAAATCCAATTTTGAAGGTGATAGAACCCTTTGTGGTTCGACTCCGGCGGCACCACGGCCACACCTAGTTCTACCTAATAACAGCAGTGTTAGGCGCTGCTGTGTTCCGGTTTGAATGGTGTGGTAAGGGAGACAGACTTTTCCGAGGCGTTCCAGCTTAGTCCTCAGGGGTAGCGGCGCATCTGTGGCCGACCTCAGGTGGGAATTCCATCTGGGGTTGATACAGATGTCCATGGGCGGCAGTAGCCACTTACCATCAGGTGGACTGTATGCTCGTCTGCTACTCCTATATTATAAAAAAAATATATATCCACAATCGAGCCACAAAGATTCAATCATTATTCTTACTCGATACAAACACATTCTAAAAATCAAACTACAATAATTTATATGACTCGCGTGGAGGAGGGGTTATCATACCGATCTGACGCGCAGGGTTTCAGGTACGATCCCCCGGCCATACAGATATGTATATGATGAATGAATTTATATTTATGTTCGGGGCTTGGGTGTTTGTGAATTTGTTTATGTGTGTGTTCCTGTCACCAACCATACACGAACTCGCAATTTAATTTTACAGCTGTGATAGAATTCATTACTATAATCTGTCCTTTTATGTGACGGTATGCACACACACACGTTCATATGTCATTCACTCATTCGTTCAATATATTATTCATTTTCAGGGCCTGGATTGCTGTTCGGATCACGCGGTGTCCTTCCACTACGTAGGTCCGGAACAGATGTATGTATTGGATTATCTGATATACCACCTGAGGCCGTACGGTATTCGGTACGGTGGGGGAGAATTGCCTAAAGTTGTACGGAATGATACTGCGGTTACTGAAGGACAGTAACATTTCTAATAATGGTTTATGAGGATGTCACAAGATGTTACGTAGTTTGAGGAATAGGTATAGTCCGCGCCAAACTTCTAGTCCGCCTTGAAGTTCTTGCGCGCAGGTTTAGTTAGCTTATACTCCGTAACGTAAGGCCACACTACAGCAGCTATGTATCCGCGGGCGAGAGTCTTCGACTCGCTAATATCCACAATTTGCTATTGCGACGCGTTACGTTTCTATATTCGGAGCGGACTAGCACTTTGAGGCGGACTCTACTCAAATAGATATTTGATTACACATGGTTAGTTAAGAAAGGGTATCTAACATCACTGGCGTTGCTATAAAGTCTGTTATTAATAATTAATCTTTCCAATGTTTTGCCAGCAAACGATCGATATTTGACAGTTTCTCGCACGATATTAATAGTCAATCTATATTACATTTGGGATACCAATATGAAGTAATTATCATATGGCATTAACAATTACTGTACTGTACTTGTATTATACTGGTCTATCGTATCTGTTCGACCATTGAGTCTAATATGACCAGAAATGTACTTAGAAGGAAATTGGTAAAACAAAGGAATATTGTTTCAAAGCATTCCATTATAAGTTAAATTTCGAATTTAAGGGTTTATTATTATCCCAACAACTCTGACAGAGATGTTTTATTCGTATCTTAGAACGTAAAAATATACAGGTGGCGTCTGTTGCAAAATTTATTAAAATACTGCGTCAATGTAATTCATTCTGAGTAATTAAGAATAAGATATTGAATTGAATTTTTTCGTCGATAATACTGAAAAGTATATCAATGCAGCATTTAAACATGTTAATAGTGTGACGCAAACTGTATATTTTTTATTTTCTGAGGAACTCTTATTTACGCTCCATTCGAATGTTAGTCGTCAAAAAAAAATTAATTGTGCTTTAAAATTTAACCAAACATCGTTACCGAATGAGAACCGAATTTATTTATTAGTTTAAATTAATTAATTTAAGAACCAAAACTATAGCCAATTTTAATTGAGATTTATTTAAAAGAGCATAATATATTAAATTTGATTTCGTGGAATTTTAGTCCTTTCCATTCTTGTGTTCGTTAGAATTACTTATCATGTAAGTGTCATATGTATATATATTATGTAATATGTAAAATATTTATTGATAAGTATATTAACTTACTGGATTCCACTATGTGTTAGTGTTAGCCGTGAAATATGTAGTGTACTAAATAATATTTGAGCCATAATTTACTAATAGTTTTTAAGTTATAAGACGAAACAAAATATTAAGTCGTCAATTGTGACAAAAAATAATGGCCTCTATCGTTTTATTATATAGTCAATAGAAATTAATTAAATAGCTTCTAGAAGTCCGTTTTAACGCGGCACTTCCTCCCGCTATTTCAGAAAACTTTTTAAAATAACAGGTCTTTTACAATTTGATATTAATTTAAGTATATTTTATGCGTCACAATATATTTCCTAGGTGATTCTTGTTTTTATTTATTATTCTTACCAAAAAATGCTTTATGTGCATAATAATAATCTGAGTGCATTTTGTACCAAACATATTCCAATTATATTTAATTAGTTTTAAGTATACTAGTCCTTTTATATATAGTTTTAAATGAAAATCATTTATACCAAAGATTCTTAATACTAAGGTTCAAAATAATCGTAATATAAATAATCGTAAAAGTTGATGTTATTTATGTGTACAACATAATGTTATCAAGAAGTAATAGTTATAGTGCTTTTACATATTAAGGTAGGTTAGGGTAATATCGGCTCTGGGTTACTATATGGATTATACCAGCGGTCAGTAATCAAGGATTATTTGTGTTTTAGCCTTGACGATCTTTTGTTTTTGCCCCCCAATACCGAAAATAGCCCGCCATCACCCCGTGTAGCTACTATGTGACTTGTATTACCAAAAAAGTTACAAACCTCCGCTTGTATGGTTGAAATGGTTAACTAATTTAGTCGTTATTTTTCAAATTAAGACTTCAAAAGAAGTATGTGTCTGATGTTTCATTATATTAAAAAAATAATTAAATTAGTCTTCAATCTGAATCACTATTTTATCGGAGCTGCGGTATTACCCCAATTTACCTTAATTATGAAAAATGGTATAATCTTGTCACAATATTAATAAAACTGTTTTATAATCGTTATACCGTAGGTTTTGTCTTCTTGTTTTTATCCGCAACTTTGCATCCTTCTTGTTATTTATGGTAGAAATTAAAAATTTTGTGTTACCTTTAAATATAAACATGTATTTTGAAGAATTGCTCATTTACGAAAGCATATCTATATAGTTTTATTTACCAAGTCAATTTTGTTATAATATTGTTTACTTATGTTTTGCAGCTCATGTAATAGCTAGTGTAACAATAAGAAAAAATCTCATTTGTTTCTTAACTGATTTGCTCTTGTTTTGTTTGGTAGCTATTTACGATACTTAATTTTAAAAACGAATTATTACCATCATCAGAAGATAATCATAAGATCAATGTTTGGTGAACGAAATTTTTGATTGAGAATTTGTTGAAACATCGTTAATATCTTAATTTACTAAATTCGACAACTTTACAAAATTGTAAAGCACATATTCTTTATTTATTCGTAAAAAATAATATAAATATGTTTTCGTAAGACGTTTATGAATCGAAATATTACATATCACGAATCGATATTATTTTAATTTGCTCAATTTCTGTTATTATTTAATCAAAATGGTCCTATTTAAAGAAAGACATTGTGATTGATTTTGAATAAAGTGTCTGTTTCCTATATCAAATAATTTATTTCATTTAATTCATTACTGTTTATCTATAAAAGTAAGATTCCTTCACACCTATATGCAATTAATTTAATTTTATTAGGTATAAGATAATTACTATATACCTACATTAAAAAATACTATTTGGATAACACATGAGTATGAAGTTAAAAATTTCTAAATTTTATACTTATATGTGTACATTTTTGCATATGTAATGCATAGGGGGTAAATCGAAAATAAAATACGTCTGTGTGTATAGTTATACAATATTTATTTCATTTTATAGTCACATGGTAAACTAAACGTAATAATAATATACATCGATACACGTTGTATATTTGCGGTACATTTGTTTCAGTTAAATGTACAAATTTGATGTCCGAATTACATCTCAAAACTAAACTATATTCGTCTCCCTTACAGAAAAGTACAAAGATTTACAAAGAAAACAAAACTATACTATATTTTAAGCTAAATACTACTAGTACTCGACTAGGCAAGTGATGTTATGTTTTATGTTTTTATGATAACTTAAATTACAAAATGATAAGAAGCAAAAGTTTCACTATAAAAATATATATTAAACACAATGTATATAGTCTACAATTTATTGAACTATCTATTAATATATATCTTAACAGAGGCAATAAATTGAACGATATATGCATATCTTTACAGGATTTAATTTAAACTGTTCACGGAGTTCAAATAAATTATTTTTATTCCTGATACAGTCTACACTATGTGAACATATTATAACAATTTACACATATTATGTTGTTGTTTCCAGTTATTGTGTTAGTTGTGTAACTTAAACAATAAAAAAAATAACACAGTGCAGAAAACAACAAAAAAACATTCGTTGAAATTATATACAAAAAATAGAAAAACTAAAAAACGACCATTAGACTAAGCGTGATAATTCACCGAGCGTTTTTCTTCCACCTTCGCTGTTATGTAATAATGTACTAAGAAAAATTATAGGCTGCATTATTTCAAAACTGACGACACCGCAGTTTTGTGAAAAAAAAACGAAAAAAGTCGATATAAGTTGCCTACCGCTGCAGCGGAACCAGGAGACAGGCGCACTTGCCGTGGAAATAAATTGCGTTGTGAAAACTGCAACTGGTATGTACGTATTTTTTCATATATTAACGAGTGTTGGAAGAAAAACGCTTAGTAAGTCATCGTAATACAAATAAGCAAACGGAGTAAAAACCGATTACATTCTTCCCACGAAACCTGCTGTTATACGTTAGCGAAAACAAATACGAGTTGGTGACAATTAAGAATAAAAACTAAATGCTATTTTATTTTAGTTCTCTCTGGCACAATAAGTTACGTAATGATTATAATGCATGGCAATGATTTATTGTGAGAATGACAGTAACGTTCTTTTTGGCCCACTCTTGAGCACAGTCTCCAATTGGTCGAGACTTGCGAGTAAGCTTTCACCAAATTGCTCTAATGTGAAATAAATAAAATTGATATCTCAAATTTAAGGGTAAATAGCTGGAACGAAATGAACCAGGTTTAGTTCGACCATAAAGGCGCAAAACTGGCGAGACTACATATACAAATAGAGACTAATATAAATATTTATAACTAAAAATACCCATAACCGTTTAAAGGATTACAAATTATAATAATTCCAGACTGTATTTTATAAAATTTTAATATCTATTATGTACAATATTGAGGCGATCAAGTGCATATTGGCAGCCAGCACATTTTATTTAGGAGTTTAGAGCCACAACGACAATATTGTAAATTTGACTTGTCACAATATAGTATAATTATGTAGATATTAAATTTTATAATGTTTCTATGCAGTTTTATTTTAAATTAAATTAAAATGAAAATAAATTTAACTGTGGAATCTGGAATTTGGTGCCGAAACACAGGATATTTTCAGGCTGAAGGTAAGTAACATTTCAGCTCATTTTAGTATAATTCGGTCATTACCAGGAAACCAGTATTTTATTTTGCTATATTATTTTAGAGAATATTATGTAGATACCAAGACATTTTAGAAAAAATGTAACATGAATACACTCTCAAACAATATCAAGCAAACAATCGAATCGACTATAAGTGCCGTAATAAAGTAAAAAAACAGTATTTTCTTCTTATTTTATTAAATTTTATGTATAAGATACAGTCAAATATATTATGTATAATGAGATGTGTAAATTGGTGTGTGCATGGCTTACGCCCGTTCTTAGAATCATTCTATCCAATTTTATGGCTAACAAAGAAGATATTTGACAATTTCTGTCTAAGAATTGTTAAATTTCGATCTTTGGTTGTCTATCAAATTTGATGGATTGACTATTTGTAACGGGTGTTAGTGTAATATAGTTTTATTTATGTATGTGTATGCGTAAGAGTTGCAAGCTATCATAAATAAATGTATTTGTGAGAAGACCAAAGCAATACATTTGTCTTTACTGTATTTCTTATATAATGAATACATACATAATATGATTGACCATAACACTACAATTACTGTACGGCCTATATTAGCGGCCATTTAGGCGGTGGCATGACGTCACGATAACGGAAACAATGAACTTAACTAAACGCAAAATAAACGCTTAAAATAGCAAAATTATATTATTTGTTACACATTACTAACATAACTTGTTGTAAAGGGACACACTGGGGGACGAAGTGGTATTAAAATGTTTTTACAACTCATGGAAACGACTATAGGTCAGGTATTACTATGCCTGAGGACTATGTTAGAATTCCTCATGCTTCAGTGCTGCCTATATTTAATTGCAAACTGCAATATAGCAGAGACATTGCCGCAATATAGCAATAAAGGATGTAGCAGTGGTGCTGGCACAATAACAACAAAAAATGGATTTGCTTCCTTTATTCCTCATACTATAATGCAGCCTGTCTTACCATGTTGATCAGAGAACATAGAAATATTGCAAATAAGTATTTAATAACCACATTCACCTTTATTGCTATTCTTACCGCTGTATTGCGGCAGAAAAGTACTATCGAATGCTAACTTTATTTAATGTACCACCATCATACCATCCCTCGAATGATATATTAATTCGTAAGTAGTATTAGTTGTTACAAAAAAAATTAAACATAATAATGTCATTATAACTACGCCCAATAAATGGCTATATGACATTGACTACTAAACTAACAAAGAATACAAGAAAAAAATACGAGCTAAATAAATTTAAATATTGGTCCTGATTTTATTAAATTAATACTAACTAATGCTAAATGTCAAAAATTTAAATACAAAACACTAAGAGAATCGAACTAAAAACTAGACTAATATTATTACAAAACAAAAAAACATTTAAGTACTTGGATAGGATATAATAAAAACAAATTATTAAGGAACAAAGAATAAAGCATTAGATATATTATACGTTTTACTGGATGTATCGACTTCGTATGCCTAATTATAACATAATGTATGTAATACAAACTTTCAATCCCTTTACCATTTTCACCTATATTTTACTCTGTTTAGGGTTGATTTCCTAAAGACGTAGAAACTGGTAATTCAGTTTTATACCAGAAAGTCGAATAATAATTTTCATAGTACTATCTTCAAAAACAGCAAGGTATTGTAATACGCGTATAATCCACGCGAACGAAGCTGCACGCATAGGTAACTGTAACCTGTATAATAGATGTGACGGTTTTTTGAACCTATATTGTTCAAGTAATCTGCGTCTGCAGGACATAAGGTATTGACTTGAGGTTTTTCAATATACACATTTGTCTAGCCTATTGAAATAGATTTAAATGAAAATAACAACATTTCTTTTTTGCTCTGCCAACATTTCATCTACTGAAACATTATAAGCACATACATACACCTATGACGTCATACTGTGCTAGATTAAAAAAATAACTAAATAAATACGAAATATACAGTATTTAGATAAACACAAAGATAACAAGTTTATAAACGGATACGATATAGCTAAAAATATTATGGTTAACATAACTGTTCTCTCATGTGAACTAACTTAAACTGCCCTATGCAATCATGGGAATTTTAAATTTAACATATTAAGTATAAGGCTTGTTATCATTGAAAGTAGTTCCTTTTCTTTCGCGCTACCCTGAAATAGAAAAAAAAATGTTTTTACAGAATTATATCATAACAAATTCATTCTTACATTGATTACATTTACAATTTTACAACTTCTACAGTACTTCAATAAAAGTTGAAATCCCGTGATTGTATTTTCTTATAATATAAGGGTAGCAGAAAGCATACAATGCATCTGATGGTAAGTGGCTACTGCTGCTCATGGACATCTGTAATTAACCCCAGATAAGATTAATTGAGGTAGAAATAGGTGTGACGGTGGTGCCACCGGAGTCGAACCACAGAGTTCTACCCCCTTTTAAATTGTTTCTGCAGTGATTGGTTTAGTATAGACCGCGCCAAACTTCTAGCTGTCGATAACGACTACAAGCATATACTACATAAGAGCACACTAACTGCGCTATGTCCCCGCGGGCGAGAGCGGGCAGCGGAGGGTGCCGGGGGTCTCGCGTTGCCTTCGTCCCGCTGATATCTGCAATTTGCTGTTGCGACGCAACTCCGTTCTATATTCCGAGTGGACTAGAAATTTGACGCGGGCTTTATCTACGGCTACGTTACCCAGTGTCCGCGGGCGAGAAGAAGAACCCCCTGGGCTTGGCGGGCGGCGCGGCGGACGGCGGGGAGCCCAGCTCGGCGGCGGGGCACGCCCACTGCGCCCAGTAGTCGCCCGGCAGCTGGAGCAGCAATCGCATCACCTGCGGACGAAAGTTAGTGATATAATGAGCTACTGTTTCGATAGGGGAGGGTTCACTAACCCTCCCCTACTCAGGTCACTACCTGTAGTGGTAAGTCTCGTGAAAAGCAGGATAGTGTCCTATAATACGAGAAAGAGAGGGGAGTTATTACTACCAATTGTAGCAATAGTTTCGCTTCTTTTTTGAAGGTCCCCAATTCAATACATGCGAAATACGTAGTTTCATCTAAACAGTTACTGTCAAAATAAAATCTCATATAATAGTAAATATTAATAATTTGCTTTACATCACTTTGTAAAGTCACTTTTGATTAGTTATGTCTTTACGTTTTACCAAATTTAAAACATTATTTACAAATTCAAAATATTGAGGTGTGCTAAATAACTTCCAATTTTCTATTAATCTTAAATTAGCTCTATACATATAATTTTAATTACAGCATTGTAAGGATTAAAAATGACGTAACGCAAAAATCCTTTGTAGACATAATATAAACAACTATAATGGAATTTACAACCATCAAATATAGAGATATATTAACACTCACATGGAACATCTGCACAGTAGCGTTGTACATTTCGTCCGCTTTAGTCATCATGCCGTAACCGACCACCGTGGGCCCGAAGATCTTGGCCAAGTTGTCCACGCCCATCTCACACTCTGGACTCTCTGCTACTCTGTAAATAACATTAATTTCTTACACTTCTTATATTGGAGATGATTATGGTATCCCGTAAGATTATAATGACAATTATGATGATGATTACAGTGATAAGAAGGACAATGAAGATGATGATAAGAATAATATTGATAAAGAATGACAATTGTAGAAATATCACCATGTTATCTCATGGATATGTAGATGATGTTGATAACAATAATGATGACGATGATATATCATCTCCGATATTGACGACAAAGGATGTGAATGATATAAAGGCGACGTGTACCACGATGATTGTATTGTAGCGATGTTGATAACTATGATGAAGAAGATGGTCATAATGACGACATTAGTACTAACTTGACTCGATAATAAGGCAATAGATGGAAATGATGATGACAAAACCTATATCAAAACGACAGTGATGACAACAAAAGGTGCTGTAAGTAAAACGACGATGATCTACGTTAATGATAAACCTGACTGACATTGACGTTAATGTTCTTGATGATGATGAAGATAGCGATAATTAACTACTACGAAAATACTATGACTACGATACTTGTCGTAGCGATTGTAATAGTGAAAATGTCCGCGCTGTCTAGAATATTGATCCATGTGATGACAATTACATTGATAATGATAATAATTGTACTAACTTCTGTAAATGCAGCACTAGGAACGCCAAGGTATCCCGGTTCGGCTGCGGCAGCTGGCTGAGCGCCTGTACTGCAGCAGCGGTGCCATCAGCCGGTTCCCGCTCGGTAGCGGCCGCCATGAAGTCCGCCCACAGAGCGCTAGATACAAGAGGCTCGCGGAGAGAACGCAGGAAGTCCTTGATACAGCCACAGATCACGTGCACGTCCTCGTTCGCGAGTTGGGGCGAACCGCAACCGCGGAGGAAACGCTCCTGGAAAATTATAGGTATGTTAAGTGTTTAAGCCTAGGGTGGACTACGGCGGAATCAATCACACTTTTGTCGAGTCACATTTATTCAGTCTGCGTAATTCTCGGGACAATCAATTAAATTGTTCATTTATCGTAACTCTTCAAGAAAGTAGATCAGTTCATGACTTCAACGACAAAAGAGGCAGTTTCACATATTTAAATCGCGCCTTTTAATAGATCTAGAAGCATGAATTAGCTTGCATCGTAAGTAACAACTGTAATGTGAATTCACAAACCTCTTTAGTCTGTTCAATATGAAAATACAGTATATTTTTATTTATTTATATTGTAGAGCCCGCGCCAAACTGCTAGTCTGCTCCGAATATAAAAACGAATCCCATCGCAATGGCAAATTGTAGATATTAGCGGGACGAAGACAGCGCGAAAACCTTATTTTGAACCCTACCAGCAAAACGTGTAAGCAATGTACACTGACCATTTTTCACTATTATATATTAATAATAAAAAAATCTGTGTATTAGATTCATCTTTGGTTTAAGAAAGTTCGATCGCGTTTCCCATTTCCGCAAGGATCTCAAGTGGCTCCCAATCCGTTTTCGCAGGAATACTCGTATCCTCTGTCTCCTTTATAATATCCTAAAAAATCCATCCTCTCCCTCTTATCTGAAACACCGTTTTTCGTATACACGGCCTTCTCTGGCACCCTGTAGATCTCATCTGAAATCCCTTCTTAATTATCCTTCCCACAAAACTTCTTTCTACTCCCGCTCCTTTTCCGTCCATGCAGTTAGATTATGGAATTCACTACCGCCCCATATTCGTCTCTCTAACAATATCTCTTTGTTCAAAAGAAAAGTAAAAGAGCACTATTTATCTCTGTCATAATTAAGTATATATGTGTATGTTTATATTATGTGTATATATTATTGTATATATTTTGTGTATGTATTTGTATATATTTATATGTCTATGATATATATCTTTCCTTATCCATTTTGTGCACATTATATTTGCTATCATATAAATTTTCCGACCATAGGGGCTGCTGGAAGAAATTTCAGTTTGGAATAAGTAGTCCTCTGTACTATATTTCTTTATAATGCTCTTTATTTTATTATGTTTCTGTGTACACAAATAAATAAATAAATAATAAAATAAAATGATAATCACCTTGAGTCGTTTAACATCCTTCTCGACAGCACTGATGCGGTAGATGCCGCGTTCGCTGAGCCCGCGTTTCTCCACCTCGTTGATGCAGTGCACCAGTATCGCGGGAACCATCGGCGGGCTGCTCGGCGTGAAGTCCGCTATGCTACCCTCCTGGGGGTGATATTTCTGTTATGAAATGTAATATGTGTATGTGTTGTATCTGTGAATGTCTGTATTGACATTTAGATATATTTACATAATAATATGTATGTATGTTTGCATATGTGTTTGAATGTTTTTACAACTATACATTTGTGTATGATGTATTAAGATTAGGTGCGGTTAATAATTTATGTGCGAGTAGTGCATGTTCAGTTATATGTGTAATCAATTATATGGTTAATATTAGTATGCAAAATATTTTTATTTTATTTCAAAGTTCTGTAATAAATCCAATTTAGATATTTACAGTGTAGAGAAGAATAAGAAATAATACGAATATGTAAATAACTAATCGTGTGTATTCAGCACTAGCCATGATTATACAGGGTGAATCTCCATAAAGTGCACATATTGAAACAGGTAAAATTAAACCGCATTTTGTCGATAAAAAAATTTAGAAAAAATAAAAAAAAAAATTTTTTTTGGGTTTTACGACCTTTTGAATTTTTTTTTGGGAATTGTGCACCTGAAGTAAATAAATCGCTATAACTTTTAAACTAAGAGGGTTATCAGGTTCAAATAAAAATAACAATGATTGCCAATGATAGGCCGTACTGATCCATGAAAAAAAAAAAACAAAAAAAAATCATCTTCCCAGGAAAAAAATGTCAGATTAGTGCAAAAAAGCACTTTTTTTAGGTAAAATTTTCAGTAATCATCAATTTCCTCAAAATAATCTAGGCATTTTATTTTTTTATTATTGTTTAATGCAATTCTACGTCGTATTAGCTTTCAAACACTAAAAAAACCACGCCTCTAACTCAAGTATAAAGTTTGCTAGGAACGTTTCAAAAAAGATACCCATGACGCGACGCACGTGCGCCCTAATAAAACTGGTATAGTCCGACCCATAATTAGATGTCCAAAATATAAACAAAGAAAAATATCAAAAATATGTTTCAATGGTAAATTCATGGTAGTTTCTTATTTTTGACGATATTAAAGTGATAAAACTGTAATAAAATAAATCTTTAATAATTAAAAAAAAAACACTAGTTTGTATGAAAAATGTTATTTATTACCAACACCCTTAAAAACTGCCTTTGTTTAAGCGCTCGTAGGAAACTTTATACTTAAGTTAGAGGCATGCTTTTTTTAGTGTTTGAAAGCTAATACGACGTAGAATTACATTAAATAATAAAAATAAAATAAAAAGCCTAGATTATTTTGAGGAAATTCACGATTACTGAAATTTAACCTAAAAAAATTGCTTTTTTCACACTAATCTGACTATTTTTTTCTGGGAAGATAAGCTTTTTTGTTTTGTTTTTTTCATGGATCAGTACGGCCTATAATTGGCATTCATTGTAATTGTTGTTTTAACATGATAACTCTTTTAGTTCAAAAGTTATAGCGATTTATTTACTTTAGGTGCACAATTCCAAAAAAAAAACTTCAAAAGGTCGTAAAACCCAAAAAAAAAAAAAATTTATTATTTTTTTTATTATTTTTGTCGACAAAATGCGGTTTAATTTTACCTGTTTCAATATGTGCACTTTATGGAGATTCACCCTGTATTATTTGCGCGGTGTTGCTTTCATAATGCACCTTGTATTTGGTATGTATTCATGAAGGTGTGTGTGGGATGCTTAATCTTGTCTTATCATTGTAATTTAATAATTTGTTTGGCAAATTATTAAATGGATTATTAGCAGTCAATCTAAAAGTGGCATAAATGTTTCAGTCAATGAGCCAGTCCGTCAGCTAGCTCATCAGCCAGTCAGCCAGCCAATCATTTGGTTAGTCAGTCAACCATTCAGCAAGTTAGCCAATTAGATGATCAATCAATCAGCCTGTCAGTCAGCCGTCCATCTGGCCAGCCAGCCAGCCAGCCAGCCAGCCAGCCAGTCAGCCAGCCAATCGATCAGTCAGTCAGCCAGCCATCCATCCAGCCAGGCAGCCAGTGCAAGGTAGATGTTACCTGGTGCGCGAGCGCGCGTCCGGGCGGCACGCAGGGCAGCGGCAGCGCGCTGCGGCACTCGAAGTGCGCCTGCGCGCGGCAGTTTTCGCACTTCACGCCCACCTTCGCGAACTTTATGCTGCCGACATTGTTACACGCCCATTGTTTATAATCAATCTATCCAATTCTTATCTACCAAAAATCGAAATACGACAATGTGTAGTGTGAAGATATATTAAGTATGCCAAACATTGGATATATGAATTAGTTTACAGAGGTTTGATAATCAGATCATAATTCAAATTAACTATGTACTAGAACTTACTTTACTCACTCGAGTATTAAAGAGATACAAAAATAATTTATATTTCTAATTTTAAGGTTTATAATTATATATAATAACCAACAATTAAATTTGAAATTAAAATATAAAAATATCATAATTGAAATAAAATTTATAAAATGGAATAATGTTACCTAGTTACAATTAAAAATCAATACCACTTTTTGAACCGCCAATTTGTTTTTACATTGTAACAATGATGTTAAACTATTTCTTACAATTCTAAGTGTACAGTTTAACATACTCATATGCATGCCACATACAGGGTGAATTTTTAAAACGGGCCTTCAGGGCCAAATCCGAAACTATAAGGATTAGCGAAAAATGCTGAAAGGAGTTACGAGGCCGATTTTGTTAAAAACTAAAACTGCATCATTAGTTTTTTAAAATATCTTTTTCCCTAGCCGGGAATCGAACGAGTTCATTTTGAAAAAAATACACCCTCTATATTATTCCACTATCTGATAGTGTTGCTTATAAGGATCAAAATCTGGGAAGTAATGATAAATGACAAACTAAAGGAAAAGCCTCAATTTTAAGAAAATACATATTTTTTTATATTAATTTGGCAGTTAAGTTCCCGCCATTCATCAATTTAAACATTTCGCGTATTAACAATTTTTTGGATCAATGTTTCAAATCATTCGAAATTGACGTTTTGTTCTTCAAGAATTTATGTTTTTATGTCCGACTTAGTTAAGGTTACTTTTAGGACCATTATAATAGATTTAACTTGCTATGGGCGGAGTTTCGTTTAATACTGATGTAAAATTGACAATTTGCGAGAATGTCTTTTTCGAGTCAAATCCGAGTGATAACTAAACAAAGAGATATAGAAAATTATATCTACTGTTGAAACGTAGTTATAAACAATAAACAATAACAATTTACTATTTAATCACTTATCTATTTTTATTAAAAAATAAATCCTAAAAACTGCGGTAATTTACTTGCCAAACTATTACTTACTCATACTAAGCCGTATGTCACGGTTATAACATCGAATAATTAGTTGATTTAACAAATTCTTCAATGGTATGACTTACGTATGTTTCTAAAGAATTACACATAAATCATTTGTTATGTATAATCCTTAAGGATCAGTATGGCAATGTATGGAAAAATATGTATTTTCTTCAAAATTTTCCTTTTCCTTTAATTTGTCACATAACATTACTTCCCAGAATTTGATCCTTATAAGCGACACTATCAGATGGTGAAATAATATAGAGGGTGTATTTTTTTTTAAAATGAACTCGTACGATTCCCGGCTAGGGAAAAAGATATTTTAAAAAACTAATGATGCAGTTTTAGTTTTTATCAAAATCGGCCTCGTAACTCCTTTCAGCATTTTTCGCTAATCCTTATAGTTTCGGATTTGGCCCTGAAGGCCCGTTTTAAAAATTCACCCTGTATAATAAAATGCTCATGAACAGCAACACATCAATGATTAACCTCAGCTCAACTGCAGCAGCTAAACAAGGATCCACGTGAAATAAATTGCACGTAAGTCGCCACTTCTCCTAAATAAAAAGATATCACAAAACACTCACGTCTTCCCACACGGTCCACAAGTCTCCCTCTTATAAAAGTTTTTGGTGACACAGTTGTGTTGCCTCGGTCTAACGCGAGGCGACCCGCCGTACGCCGCTGATATAACCGACGGAGTTCTCTGCGGCACCGCCCGTGGTGTGTCTGATGCGCTCTCTATATCTGAAGAGACATTAAACTTATAAAAAAGCATTAAATCTTTGCGGTGATTTTTTATCCGACTCAAGAAGGTAATCTGTTTCGAGCGTATGTATGTGTCTCATATTTTGGCACACTCAATGGTTTTACAGTTTAAAACACATGAGATTTGGAAGGTGGTAGAACCTCAGGTTCGACTCCGGCGGCATCACCGCCACGTAACAGCTGTGTTAAACGCTACAGTGTTCTGGTTTGAAGGTTGTGGTAAAGGAGACGTACCTTTCAGAGGCGTTCTAGCTTAGTCCCCAGGAGTAGCGGCAATAGCGGCGTCTGTGGCCGACTTCAGGTAGGAATATCTAATCCTATCTGGGGTTGATTACACATGTCCATGAGCGGCAGTAGCCACTTACCATCAGGTGGACTGCTGCTCGTCTACTACTCCTATATTATATGAAAAAAAAATTGAAGTAATTGAGATATAGTTGAATGTATCTAAATTTTTGTAGTGACATAGGTTTTATTAGTAAGCAGTCAGGTTTTTTATTTTCACAAAATTTCTCTAGCCTCAAATTTTTCTCTTTCTCTTGCCACATAGTTGTAGGACTCACCAGAGCGTGGGGGAGCAGATGGGGTGCATTCTTCTATCTTCTCCTGTTTGAGGGAGGTGCGGGCCGAAGACCGAGTGGGCGGCTTGCGGGGCGGGGGCGCTTCGTCGCTGCTCTCCGATATTGGTTCCTGCAACCAATATAATGGACAAGTTATAATAATATTTATTCATATAAAGCAGTCATAGCCTAGTGCTTAAGAAACTGGGCCTCTTCACACTTGGCCTGCGCATTGGACTACGGCTTAATCCTTCTCATTCTGAGAGGAGACCCGTGCCAAGCAGTGGGACAGTAATGATGATATTATAATATTTAATACAACAGGTAGCAAAACCAGTACGGCTCAAGCGAGGAAATGCCATCGCCACACATTTTTCTAGCAGCAGTTCTCGCGTTTCGATAAAGCACTATGGATGCTAGCTGTTTTAGTTATAAAGCAGTATGTTTGCTACTTTGATCTTAAAAAAACTAAATAAATTTAACATCTCCCCTTTCTTAAACAGTTATTCTGAAGTGGGTACGAAATTGAGCCACCAATTTCCTAACCGTTGACTGCACCCATGTTACTGAACATTGTAGATTTGATATGATATACGCAAGCCGCGACCTGATAACTAAAACAAAAACCCAATTTATTATAAGAAAACTGATTTGGCGGAAAAAATAATAAAACCCTTACGAAGTTCTGTGGTGGTTTGAGGTCGTGTACTGTGGGCGCCCTTTCGAGTGTAAGTGTAGTGGTCGCGGTGGCCAGCACTTTACCACCTTGAAGTTCTACAGTCTACAAAAAAAAAGAAAAACAAAGGTCTATAATTAGAAAATGATTTAACGGAATATCAATTACATAACAATACTGTATTCATGATTAACAATACTATATGCATGAGTTTTGTTTTTTTTTATTTTCAGTATTAAAATAGATGTTTCAATTGAAGTATAGTTTATTCAATTAAAGAGTACCATTTTTGATCAAAGTTGTATAAAAAAAATGTTATAGATAATTTTAATAATTGTTCCTAAGCAGAGATTATTTACTAACAAACCAACTTTTGCTTCAGATATTTAAAAAGTTGAATTACATGTTAAAGTAACACGATTTTAGTGTCTTATACCTTAGTGGCTGAAGATGATGAGGAACGTCGCTTCTTGCTGGCTGGTGGGTTCTCCCTCGCTGTCCACTGCCCTCTTTGGACCCACGAGCGACGGGTCGACGCTAAAGATAGATCTAGGTCGTCTTCGGAACGGGAGTACGACATCTCGGAGAGTAAAGTACCTGGTTTATAAAATACATTTCTTAAGCTTCATTGTTTTTGTTTTAAATTTAAAATGATATAGTAAACATTTCTACAGTCCACCTGATTATAAGTATGATTACTTTTACTGTCCAACCCAAGAGGAAAATTGAGGTCATAGAGATTTTCTTTTTGTTTGGTTTTTTCTCGTATCTGTATTGTAAGTGCATAAATAATAAAAAAAAAAAAAATAATAATAATAAATGTATTTTTACCTCTGAGAACTAAAATAAAATTTCGTACAATGTAAATTTGTCCATTTACTTTGTCATCGGGCAGAAATTCATATGCAATTACATACTTTAAAAATAGTCTTTAAATGGTGAAAGTATGAATGATATAAACCTTTAAAACCATTCATCTGCCAATACACAAACTTTAGGATTGATTAATATCTAAATAACATATATTTTACATAACATTTATTTTTATGTGTATCAAAATAAATAGAACTCAACCCCTATACATATTACTTACCAGTAGAGTTAAGTTCCGGTACACCATTGAGCTTAGCGTTGTGGTCTTGCTGTGCAGTGCCGTTGAGAAAGGCCAGCTTCTGGAGTGTCTCGTCATTGAGTTTAGCGCGGTTGTCGTTGAAGAGGAGGTCTCGAGCCATATCTAGAAGTTTACTCTGTAAAAAAATATTGTATATCTTTACTGTACCCACAAAATATAAATTACACAATGAATATACAATTTTCTACTACTTATTTTAGTAATTTCTTCTTTACTATAGAGGAGCAGATGAATGTGCAGTCCATCTGATGCTACTGTCGCCCATGGACATATGTAATCAAATCCAGATAAGATTCCAACCTGAGGTTGGCCACAAATGTGTCACTACCTCTGAAGATTAAGCTGTAATGCCTCAGAAAAGTATGTCTCCCTTACCACACCATTCAAACCACAACAGAACACCATTAAAGACTACTGTCATAAGGCAAAAATAGGTGTGGTGGTGGTGCCACCAAAGTCGAACTACTGAGTTCTATCACCTTTAAATTATGTGTAACATATGTTACAAATGTTGCTCACCAGTTCATTATACTTCTTCATCACAATATTCCTCTCTCTCTTCTCACCGTCCAGCAGCTTCCTGACATGGGCAAACTTGGCCTCCCACTTGGAGAGGGTCTTGAGAGCATCGTCCAGCTCTGTTTGCAATCTGGCTGCCTCAGCCTCAGCAGAGGCCCACTGAGTGCGCACCCATTCCATTTGTTTGAGGAATGCGAGGAAACCTATCAAGTTAGCAAATTTAAAAATTGATTCATTCATTTTATAGAAATTATCATATTGTCTTTAAAAATAATTAAAGTGGTTATTGAACACCCAGTATAAAGAGATATTATTACTATTTTACTATATGTACTAACTAGTTTTAGCCCGCGGATTCGCCTGTGTTTAAAAGAAATAAATATAACATACTAACTATACTAATAATACATAAAACTGAAAATTAGTACTTCAATTTTGCTAAAGATCATCACTTGATCAAATGCATAGTTTACGATTCAATCCTTACTAATATCGATTAAAATAACCAATGTTTTGGGTCCAAAAGATTGATTCTCCGATTAATCGATCTTAGATCGCCATCCCTAGTTCCCGTGGGATTTACGGGGTAAAAACTATCCTATGTCCTTTCTCGGGTCTCAGACTATCTTTGTACAAAATTTCATTAAAATTGGTTCAGTGGTTTAGACGTGAAGAAAAGACAACCAGACAGTCAGACATACAGAGTTACTTTCGGATTTATAATATTAGTAAGGATATTAGGACTTTATGACTTTATGTATGTGTACTACATCAACCCAGTACACAGCATCAAAAATGTTTAAAATAACAATAAAAAACGACATTATAGTGTTATAATTAGTAACCCAATTAATTTCCAGGGTAAGTATAATCTCTAATACAAACTCAGACAGAAAATTTATTTCATCGATGTTAAACTAAGCTTCAGTACTCAAACGATAGACAAAAAAAATTACAAATGTAATATTTACATCACGGGGGCGCAAATAATACCTAGAATTGTAACGCCGGGCGGGCATTACACTCTTATCTACAAGATAGACACAATAGCCTACAATAATAGTATCAGAACGCACAAAATAATAATATTAGGGAGGTAGGCGGGTAAAGTTCGTTACCATATTCAGCTGATACCGCCACGACTATTTAGAAAACCGACTTCCTAATATCATTATTTAATCACCTTCATGCAAAGATCTTTGCAATAGGATAACATAATACACTCACATTCCTCAGCCGCTCCATCATTGAGAACATTGTTCAAACGATTAATATCATCAAACTGCGCCACTAACGATAATGCTATACTCGGACCAGAATCTGAATTTTCCGAACTCATATTGATACAACAGCCTTTAAACATTAGATAATATTTAGAATACAATTACAACTGTAACTTATTATCACATTTCACACCAATTTGTAGCAAGAAAACACCCATTTAACAGAACAACGTTGGTTAAATTTAAATAACGGCCGGCCCCCCCGTCCGTTGACAAATACGCAAGACCGGCTGAAGGCTGTCAAACTACAATTACTACAAATGGCGAAGCGTCGAAAGCGTTCTGAAATTATTTGAAATGTAAATTTAATTTAATTTATATAATATTATGAGATATATTTTTACTATAATATTACATATCACAATAATATAATGTTAAATTAAATCATACATTTTAGTATTTAATTTAAATCTTAATTCATTTAATATGATATAATATAATAAGAAGCGAACAAGATTCTAAACGCATGTGATTTTGAATTGTCAATGTGTTTCCAGCAGAATTTAAAACGGTAGAGTTGGCCATAAAAATATTTTACAAATAGTACAAAATGTACAAATATAGTATATATTTAAATTGGTATTTATTTGTATTATTTGTAACCCCCTTCAATAAATCGTTGAAGTAAATGATTTAAAATGAAGGTCTATTAGTGGCAAGCAATGCATGATATTCTTTAACCACTTCGATATTCTATTACTCTAATTTACCGCTACTAAACCTTTATTTCAGGCAGCTTTTTTAAATTTACATAAAACACAAATTCCGTAAGTATAGTGTTTTATAGCTTCTAAATCTTTTATTTTGAGGTGTTTTTCCAGCAGTGGTAGTAATGCAAGTAGAATAATTTGTACAAAAGTATTTAGGTTTATACATCTGAGACCTCCCATAGGATCAGTTTTACAGAATATGATTGCTTAGTGTGATAAACATTACATATATTGTAATGTTATTAAAACATTTACAATGTAATGTTTACTCGACTTATCCTGTATGTACTTAGTTTATTTATAGTAGCACTGAGTGGGACTGAGATTCTATAAAGCTAGTAACACATTTTAATTGACAGCTGACATTGACATATTTCGAGTCGCCCAGCTGCGAATTTGTCAAAGCACGATGACGTTCGGTCGAGAACGGTAGTTCGGTCGTGCGGACGTACGGTCGGGTTATTGTGAGATATTAATTATTTCCGAGTTCTCCACGTCCTAGCGGGCCCGCGTCGCGATGGCGGACGAGGAGAATAATTGTGATGATGGTGGTGGTGATATGAAAGCGGGAGAGGCGATGCGCCTTCGAGGTCGCAAGGGAGCGCTCAAGAAGAAGAATGTTTACCTGGTGAAGGACCACAAGTTCATGCCGAGGTTCTTCAAGCAGCCCACCTTCTGTTCCCACTGCAAGGACTTTATATGGTGAGTAGGTGTGCCGTCGCGTTATTCCGTGCGTGATTGGTTAAGGATTTTATAAATAGGCAGTTTGTTTACAATGCATAGGTGCGTCCGGTACGCGTGTGGCCGGCCTTATAGGCTGATAACAACTTCAAACACCTTATCTGGTACCTGTATTAATTTCCGTAAACATTACGCCGTATATCGTAAACGTATGAGCTGTAGGGATAACGTTCGTACAATACATTCGCACTCGCTTGGCACTGGAGCGTTCTGACGTACGGACGAGCGTAAAATAATTTTATAAGGTGCGCAAATGTTGTCCAGTGAATTTAGACTGGAAATGTTTATTGTGGTTTCAAAAATAAAAATATATAAAAGATAATTTTATTAATAATTTCTTTTTTTAAATTTTAATTAAACTAATTATATATTAATAATATTGAACGTGAAGGGACATTTCACTTCACGTTCAATATTATTAAATTATATAATATTATATATTAATTGTAATAAATCATAAGTTAAATAATCTATATTTCATTCTTAACATATACCAAGAGGAAATATTTCATTACCTTGCTATGTGGGTTACACATATAGGATTAATAATTGGCAATTAAAGGTAATTATCCTTATTAATCCTATATGTGTAATCTAATTAGTGGGGAATGTCATTTTATATTTTCCATACATTACATATCTCATATAAAGATCATATATTTTATATAAAGAATTTTTTAATTGGAATCTTATTGGATATCTATTTTTTATTTTTTATTATACTTCAATATTTAATTAAATAATTAATCAAAAATGCTATATACCTGTCTTCTTAAATGTATAGACTACCTAATAAATTGCTTGTCATAATTAAAAAATATCAAATAAATTAAACTGCTTAACCAATGTAATAGTAGCCATTACATTGTATATAATATCAAACACAAAAATATTTCAATGCTTAAAATCAGTTTTGAAAGATATAAGAAATCCCTTACACCCATGCCTTGGTGCTACTCTTCAGGAATATCTAAACAAAGAAATACCCGAATCAGTAATCTAGATTTCTCTGACCAGCGATAGAACCAGGAATCTTTTGAATTTTACTATATATTTACTACATTTATCATTGAAATGTTTGCAGCATTTTATTCTTAAGGGCATAGTGGCCAGCAGTATACCACTACAATTTGTCCGAGATTCCATTTGAGATTTCAATTGGAAAATTATGCTGAATGTCCACAATACATCCAAGATAACATTTAAATAGAACTACTTTTGGTTGATGTTTATTGTGCATGTACAATTGTAACATTTTCTATTTTCCCATTATAAAAAAATAACAGAGTTCTAGTCCTTCTTTGCATTGTAATCTAAAGGTACAAATCACAGTGAAGGCCAATTTTTTAAAAACTTCATTATTTGTAATTTTGGTAATACAGTTTACATCAAAGAATGATAACAAATACAGTAAATAATACTTATAGTTAGTCACGTCATGAATTGCGACATAGTTATGATATAATAATTATTTGCTTGTGATGTCCTTGTTCATCATTGCCGCCTCTCTTTGTTGTCATAGGCAAACAACTAGATTAGTATGTTTTATTGTATGATCTATGTAAAATGAGCGGCGCACCACGGCTTATATAGATCTTAATCGATTTACAAAGATAAGGCTACTTACACACTAGCGATATTCTGTGACGGTCGTAAATACGACTTACAGTCATTTTTACCTCTCTAAAAGCGTAGCGCGCGTCTAAGAGGTTGTATTGTGGTTGGTTTGTGGCTAAACTAGGCGTAGTTACAAAAAGTGACCATTTCAATTGGCTTTAGGTAAAATGTTTGTTCTATATGAATTGATACTTTAAAATGGGCTGCATTCTTTTTTAATACTTCAATATTAAAAAAACATTATGCGCGCTTTTGCGCGATGAAGGACGCCTTTAGTCTCAACTGTTGTGTAAGTCTTAAAAACAGTTTGAAAGCCAGCGACATCCGAATCACTGGTTCCCCACTAATCTCCTTTTACGAATCGTCATGAAGAGAACGTGGAAAAATATGTTTCAGACTTGAGAGTTGAGGAGAGATTCGTGTCCTGCAGCGAGACGGGTTACAGACATCGTTTGTGTTTTCGACTAGTCTACTCGTTCTTCTGGTGCATATCGTAGAATGCGACTACGAAATTCTATCTAGGAGATGGGCCGACTGGGGAGTGCCCCATGCAAAGTTCGGCTGTTGCGGTCATCATCATAGTAAGCTGTGGTGACTATAGAAAAACGTTTTTAAGGGAAAGCACATGGGTTGATCGATGGACTTGATCGAATGATCGATAGTTAGTTCTTATGTATTAGCTGATAGCTTCCTCGGGTGAATACGCGGAATGCGTGCAGACAGGGAAATTTGTATGCAGCACCTTAGCTACATGATGAATTGCTCATCTATTTGTATGAGATCAGCGGTTCACTTACACCAAATAGGTTCTGTGCTTTGTAATATTAACAGACATTAACAAAAAATCCGAGAAATAAATATTTAAACGCGTTATTTTATTGTCAGTTCAGTTGGACTTTAATATGTACTATTTTTAATCCTCACTGGATTTGTATACTTAAAATTGACTGATCGCTTTTTGTGCTTTCATTTTAGTATTAAGTTCAAACGTCTCCTTCAAGGACCTATTCTTGTTTCAAATCGATAGCAGCTTTACAATTCTGCTGTTAGATAAAGCACAAATAATATGTGTGAATATATTGAAAGCGTAAATATAGTCGACAACAGCTACACGTATTGTGTGGCTGTAGACAGTCGAATCTTCTAATAATACCAACGTATCTATTTATCATTTTCCTGCAGATTCACAAAAGCACGAGATATTTCGAACATTTCGTTCTAAATCTGCGAGACCCGTTTTATCTCGTTGATATTTTTATATCAGAATGGTCTGGGAATTTATAAGATGTTGCAATAACGGTCGCGTCGCACCGCATCTGCCTGGATTTATCGGTTGTGATGATTTGTGATGCATTCAAATGGTACGACAAATGTGCTTATATTTTCGTCGGGATATTTTACTGTGGTTGTATCGGTGACTGTGTTCAGTGAAGTTTGCTGCACAGATTTTATGAAGAAAAGAAAGTTTGCCATTTTTATTGTATAAATACGACAGTCAGTTTAATAGACCTTTTGAGGTGTTTTATATAGTTGTACTTTAGATGTTGCAGGTCTATTCGAAATTTAAGTATTAAAAATATAGTTTAAGTAGGATCTACTTACTTTGGAAATAATTAACCATAGAAAGTCGATACGTCAATGTTTAAACCATAGCAGTGTGATATATAACAATGTTTTTAATAACGTTCTATTTTATTTTAGTTCGAATCGCATAAAAAGTAAGCAATATGTCAGCATCGCGCCACAACAGACATTTAAATTTCGTCTACACGAATACGTATCCAATTGAAAGATCAAAACAAATCAACTGGAACTAATTAAGACGTGGCGCCATAATTGTTGCGCTAATTTTAGCGGTTCACAATACGAGCGGTCAAGGATGTTCACAGGTCTTGTTAAATCTATTTAGATCGCGATATGTTTTTATATGTAAGGTGTCTAGTAATTATCCATTGTTATTGTAAGAATAAATAAAACGCACACAACATGGTAATTATATATAATAATACAATGTATGAAGTAAAAAATAAAAATTAACCCAAGATAATCTAACGTCGTCTAAATAAGTCGTGAAGAAATAAGGAAATAATTTACTGAACCGAAATGTTAATTTTATTTTAAAATCATTATACGACCTAATATATCCATCACATGTATCAGATACATGCTTTTGTATGGTGTAAATACTGGTATAAAAACTGAGGGATATATTTTTCTCGTTTAGACGTAAGAAGGATAGGTCGCCTATTCTTTGCACCTTTTTTTTTTTCTTAACGAGGGGGAAACCTTCAAAAGGTACCCGACGACGTGGGAGCGACGCCGGGTTATGTGGGATTCTTACCGCACTAAAACCCCCCCGGTGGCCGTCCTCAACGCTTGTTGGAGAACTCCGGAATCTCCGACGGAACGCAGCCGGAGTCCTCCAAGCGCGATGCCCCAATCGGGCTCTGCCCTGGGGGAGCAGTTTTCGCTCCTCCCGCACCATTTGGTGTACACGACGCTATGCGACCACACATACCGCCGTCCTTCTCGGGATCGCTTACTGGACGGCTAGAGCTCCCACTCTTGCCGCCCGCAACCCCGTATTTTTTGCACCTAGTTACTGTGCCTATTCTAGGTTATGAAATTCATGTTATGGCCATGGGCTCACCGCTAAGGTTCCCAGTGTCAAGTGGTCGGACACACCAAATCCCAGATCCTTTCTACTTTTTTCCTAACTAGCTACAATATAAATGTAGTTAAACTGTAACAACGCTACGTCCAGGTTTTTATGCCTTGCGTCATCAGCCTTGAAAGTCCTTTTACACTATGACTCTGCGTTTTATGTCCCAGATAGTTATTGCCTCATAAAAATCTGAATCATTATGAATCTCACATTATTAGACAGGTAATTTTATGCTTTTTTCACTTTAAAAAACATATTATCATATAAATGAAGGACATTCACACATGAGTTTTAATAAAATATATGTATTTTATTTTTGGCACCTGCGCTTTTTTGCGTCGCCAGAGACCTAACAAAAATTCCATTGGAACCGTCATAGATCTAGACAATGGGGCTATATTCCCATAAGATTCACTTTAGATACATTTTCAAAAATAGATGTAAAGATATAAATTCTCATTGAAATCATCGCGGATCTGAACAATGAGTCTACAGAGATTAAACTTTGCTCAGTAGCTGTGTATAATTGGTGGTATGGTGAGTTTGTGTAGTTTATTAATACAGGTTTGCTCATGCTCACGCATATATTATTTCATTCCCAAAAGTTCTGATTTATAGCAACTTCTATATGTATGAGTATGGCAGACAGATTCACACGGACGTATGTTTCCTCATTTAGTCCTTAGAAGGCAGTAATCCGTCCTTATCCAATATGTCTTTTCTATTTGATATTGATCATGTGTCCTTCTAATAACCAAAATTAATATAAACAAAATAAACATTAGGCGCAATGCATAAAAAGTGAACCAAGTAACTCCGAAAGTAAAAAAATGGGATCCACAACATTTTTAGTAGAAATAATGAGGCGATGATCTCCATTGTTTGTGTAGCCTATCGTTACTGGGAAATAAATTTATTAACAAAACCTTATCTCGTGTAATTACCGTAATTTACGGCAGCGGGATAATGAGCTGTAATTTTTACGTCGTTATGTGCACGTTGTTTGTAATAGGAGTAGCAAATGGGATAACAGTGTGCGCGAGATGGTCACTGTTTGCGTGGGTGGTGCGATTTGCGGTGTACAATTCGGAACTGTATTCGCTACCGTTAAATTGATGTCATTATTTTCTTTCATGTGGAATATACGTGTTAAGTCCTTATGGTCCATGATGTCTTACGTATCAGACACCGGTCATGGCACACAAAATAATATCATTCTCTATGTCTCAATGTGTATTATCGCTTTTATATCTCACGTAACAAGACGTCGTCAAAATATTCGGATGATTTCTTTTCTGACGCGACACTTTAAATGTGTGTAGATATGAATATAGTATAGGTCATATACTTAAAATATTTACTTATAGCGGCCTAAACTTTAGCGTAAAGTGCCACATTTAAAGCAGAAATATGCAAAAGATATAGAAACTTACTTGGAAGTTACTTCATCTACACTTATAATATCATAAAGAGGAAAACTTTGTTTGTTTGGTTGTAATGAATAGGCTCAAAAACTACTGGACCGATTTTAAAAATTCTTTCACCATTCGAAAGCTACATTATCTACGAGTAAAATAGGCTATATTTTATATGAAATATATTTGATAAATATATTTTGAGGCGGTACAAAGTTTGCCGGGTCAGCTAGTACCTTATAATACGGGATATATAATAGGATTTAAGGGTCATTAAATTTTAAAGTTTTTGGCGTGAGTAGAACTTTAGCAGCATGTAGGTAGGAATCCAGCAGTTCTTTATGATGGGTATTGGTGTGGAAATTAAAAACACAATCTAAATAATATTTTCGTATAATGATATAAAATACCTACTCTGATATTTTGTAAGTTACGTTTAACAAATAATCTCTTGGCGACCTAGAATACTCTTATTCTGTGATCATTGATTGCTTGAATCAACGCACATTGTTCAGCTAGCGTGCCCCAATTGTGGGGAACTTGTAGCCGGTTTATATATAAATGTCTCTATTGTATCAAATTGGCCAAAACAGGAAAACACTGCCTTGCATTTATCTTATTGTGTCCTTGGATGAGGAAACGATAAATAAACAGAGTATCGAATTTGGGAAAGGTATTATAGGTAAATTAAAATTATAAATACTAGCTATGCTATTGGTAAATGTACACATTTCTAGCTTAGCTAGGCATTTTCCTTTAAGTTCTGTTTGTCACCTTTGAGAATAAGGACAGATTAAATCATCATGTCATGGACATTTTATCCTGTTATTCTTCTTCATAGCAGTGATAGCCTAGTGGTTAAGAAACGCGGCCTCTCGACCGAGGGGTCAGAGGTTCAAATCCCAGGGCACGCACCTCTGATTTTCAAATTAATGTGCGTATTAGAAATTAATTATCACTTGCTTAAACGGTGAAGGAAAACATCGTGAGGAAACCTGCATACCTGAGAGATTTATAAAAAAAAAAAAATCTTAAGGGTATGTGAAGTCTACCAATACGCACTTGGCCAGCGCGGTGGACTATGGCCTAATCCTTCTCATTCTGAGAGGAGACCCGTGCCCAGCAGTGGGACAGTAATGGGTTGATGATGATGATGATGATGATTCTTCTTCATTATTAAAGCAAGTAATAATTAGTTTCTAATAGTGAATAACTTGAAAAACTAGAAATGCAGGAGTGCCGGAGATTCACTTCCAGAATCTATATAATTGCTTGTATCATATTAGTCTGCAATTAGGCCTTTTAATGCTTAGAACTTTAAACATTAAAAGTTATAATGTTTACTTTTAATATTGTTCCATTTAATTTGCACCTTAATTATCCCAAATAAGTCTACACAGTAGTACATACAATAATGATCGATATCAGTCCTTATCAACCAGTATCAATCAATACGTAATTGACGAGTGCAAAAACCGATTCGAATCAGCAGGCTCCAATAGCGGTTTCGTAACAAAAACTACAAAGTAGGAAATGGTTTTTCCGAATGTACGATGACTCAGCTTGATTAGTCGACTGTCCGTGTTAATTGATGAATCAAACTCTTGGTCTTGTTCTTACGTATAAATGGGCTTTGCCGTGCGTCTGACTTTGGATTTTTAGGCAGGATACCTTTAACTATAGTCTTGAATTAAGTAGCCTTAATATTCTTATGAAACTTTCATATCTTTGGATGAAAGTTTTGCTCAATTAAGCTGATTAGGTACTTTCCAAAATTAATATGATTAAACGAAGACAATGTGTTTTGCTGTACAAAATTAATAGATGCTCTTAGAATATGGTCATTACTTTGAAACACATAATGTAGATGTAACTGTCCCAATACAAGGATTCCTGTTCCTGTTACAAGGATATCCGATGCATGGACATGGAGCACACGGAAACAAACACAAGACATAGCTCTAATTTCTATTTAATTTTTAATTTTTGCCGAACTGGTAATGTAATCGGGGACCATAACATAACTCGCCATTACTTTCAAAACAAAGTTCTCTCCAGAAAAGCATTTGCTATTTCATTATGACAATATGTTGCAAATGTTTCACCGTCCTACTTTTTGCGTTACAAGGGAATACCGTAATGTTAATGGTCCCACAGTGACCTGCGGTTTCCCGGGAATCTATTAATCATTCGGCCTCGTTGATCGGGGTTGGATGTATCAAGTCTTACGTAAGCCCCTTAAGTACTTACCGAAGGTATAAATTAGGGCGGTCTTGTCATTCATGTTGGACGTAATCTTAAGTTTCATAAAAGTGTTAAGGATTTAACTAAGTGCCTATTTGTCCTGAGAATTTTTACTTCGCCTTCCAGATTTTCGGAAACTGATTCAGCGTGCAATATAGAGAAAGTTATTACGAAACATACCAGTTTCGTGTAACCCTTTTGGAGTAAAACGACTATAAGATGTCCTCTGATCACAACTTTATGAAGAGTGGGAATAGTATTGTTTTGAGTGACGTCAACTTAAAGAGAAAAATATTATATTAATACTTTATCCTAAAACTAGCATGGCGACCGAATCTTTTTAACTAATAAATGTTTTTTTATCTAACACATAAAATAACATTCACAGAATTTCTTTTCGTTTTATTTAAACTCGAAATATAACATTGTGATATAATTTCGTATTTGAACATGTTGCCGACAGAACGCTATATGTCATTCGCTGTGTTCAACATAATTTATTTAAAGCGAGAAATAAATCAACAATGAGAATAGAGAAACAATATTATATGAAGTGTTAGACTCTGGTAACGTTCGTCTCCTTATATTCGTTGATGTTAGAAGCTAGGCTTGCTCTTATATAGTAGTAGTGGTGGCACCTTCAAATTACTTCAAAAATTTTGTAAGTTATGTAGATACTACAATTCTTAGGCGCCTGCGCATCTAATTTCTACAAAATAATAATATGTTGAAAATTAATTATACATTCTATATTTTATTTGTTAACAGCGTTCGCTGAACCTTTTATTTTGTGGATATATCTAGCAGTACCTGCTATACTTTGTGCGAAGTCTATTGCTGTTGTGACAATATTTCCTAGAAATAAAAATGTCAATGTTTCGGAAAGTTTCATTTAGTTTTTTATCGTAATATTATAACAAATGTGACTCTCTCGTGTTGTCTGATAAGATCGTAATTCAAAGTTTACGACTTTCACGATAATTTATTGGGCGAATAAAACTTTACGGAGATTTTGCACGGTACAAATGCTATTTTACTAGTATCCTACATAATAACATTTAATACTAATATATATTGTGACATGGTAGAGCCGCGGCTGTGACATGTTTATGTTTTTGCTTTTATTGTTTGTAGTTGGAATATTTTTTTACTAACGACTGTTTCATTTTACACCAAATATTTGACTATTGAGATTTGATTATTATTTGCAATTCGGTGCAGTGATAGTTTAACGATATGAATCCTAGGTTTGAATACTAGGCACGCGTATCTAAGTCTATGAAGTCATGTGCATATTTGAATATACATCTGTGAAATGTGAATATGCAATAGGTACTCAACATATAAACAAACATAAAAAAACTGTAAACAAAATTAAAACTAAGTAGTAAATCAACATTTTTATCAATGATATTTTTTTACTCTTTAGCCCTGTCGAAGTCGGCCATATTCTATGTAAATAATTTATTGATTTCAAATTCTCTCGGAAAATTGAACTATTTATTATCCTCTTGATGTCAAACGCCGGTACCCAAGAAAGATTAGTTCCGGCTATGTCTCGGCTTTGACAGAGATGTATACCTACCGCGGGACTGGCGAAGCTCCCCTGCCCAGGCTTATTACAAATATTCAGACAAATGTTTGTGAAGTACTACACTACAAGTAAAAATTGTGAATTCTGCAATTAAAAAATGTTTGCAGTTTAGGAATATTTTATACGATTGGAGTAACAAACAAACTTGAAGGGCACCAGACAGTAAGTGGTCATTGCCGCCCATGGATATGTGATACCAATTTTATGTAGAAAAAGTTTTCTACCTAAAGTTAATCGTAGATGCGATGTGACTTTTGGGACTAAGCCGGTCGCCTTGTTTGTAAGTCAGTGCTTCCATTTTTCCGCCCAAAACTCGGAAGACTGCTTTTAGCCACCTCTTACAACAGGCAGGGAATATCGTAGCTCTACTTTGGTCCCGACACTACATAAACTCTCTAAAACCATGCGTCTAATAAGTAGATTATTAGACGTATGGTTACCGCTGCACCCCGAACACGTGATCACATTCTTAGCATATAATAGCTTGGTCCCGACACTACCTACTCAGACCCTCTACAACCTTCTGCTTATAACACGTATGGTAACCGCTGCACCACGTAGCATATAATAGCTTCCTCTATCCCCCAAGCAACATGCATTCTCAATACGTCACTATCTTAGCATATGCTACGGCCATTATTTATATCCGCGCATGGTATTGCGATATGCTTTGCATAATAAATAACACAGACGTACACATACACGTGTCGTATGCAAAAGTATCTGCTAGGTGAAGGCAATATGAGTTAATATGGTGTGTACAGGTCTAAATATATGCTACATACAGTATACATACAGTATTATCAGTTAAATGGTTGCCATTGGGATGGATCTTGTTACATTAGTTTTTTGTGTAATTTGTCTGTTATCGGGGTAATCGCGAATTAATGAAATACATTTACATATTTCATCATGAACCCATTAGTGTTCCACTGCTGGGCACGGGTCTCCTCTCAGAATGAGAAAGATTAGGCTGTAGTCCATGGCGTTGGTGAAGTGCGAATTGGTAGACTTCACAAACCTTTGAAAACTTTTTTTAAGATTCCTCAAGCATGCAGGTTTCCTCACGATGTTTCCTTCACCGGTTAAGCAAGGGATAATTAATTTCTAATTTACACATACCTTCGAAAAATCAGAGATGCGTGCCTGGGATTTTAACCTCGGACCCCTCGAGTGAGAGGCAGAGTTTCTCAACCACTAGGCTATCACTGCTGCATTATTTATATGATTATCTGTTTTTTTTATGGAAGTAGCAAAGGAGAATGCAGTTCATCTGTAGCCTTATCATGAGTTTTTACGTTTCGACAAATATTACTGTTTTGGTATTTGTTTACGTATTGGCCCATACAATTTCCAAGTTCTGATATAATCCGCTAGGGGCGCTCATTGGAAATAGTATGGGCAAATACGTAAACAAATACCAAAACAGTCATATTTGTCAATACGTAAAAACTCATGGTAAGGGTACGGATGGTTAGTGGCGACAACAGCCAATGCTCGTCTATAATCAACGCCGGATACCAGAGGTCCGATGCAACTGAATAAGATAAATGCAGTGAACACTTTATATCGGCTTCAAGTAGAACTCCTTTCTACCTGATATGGGGCTGGTTGCTGATGCCTTGCACTCACCACTTACCAGAAGACTGCATTCTCGTTTTCTACCTACTACAATGCATTTTTGATACTACTATCATAGATAAGTAAAGATACTTCGCCGCCTTGAAATTGAATGAAGCCACAAATGGCTTATTAGTAAGTTCTTTTTTTGAAATCTTGACAAATAAAAACATTTTTAGATAAAATTTACGAATAAATAACTAATACTGTGTAATTTACATAATAAATAAAGAATTATTTTAAATATTTTAGGGACATTTTAGCACGGGGACGTGGCAAAACTTTTTTACGCAACTATTTCAATTCTCAAAACTGGGTACATTTTCTTGTTAGGAGTGAGTAATCTTTACTAATCTATGAATACAATTTACAAAAGGGCTGGCTAATTATGCATATAATTATTATTTTTATTAGTATATATATATTATTTTTATTAGTATATATATTATTTTTATTAGTATAGTTATATAATTATTATTTTTATTAGTGTATATGACGAGCATTGAATGTTTAAAAAATGAATACGTTGTAACTGTAAGTAAAACGCTTGTACGAAATCCAAATATTGGACGTAACTTTATACTGATAGAGTTCCCTTTATGTTTATCCGCTGTCAAATGAACGATACCTACGAATAAATGGAGTAAAGCCTTTTATGTATTTTAGTTGTTCGATCTAGAGTCTAGACATTGTAAATATTGTCATGTTGTTATTTTGCAGACAAGCTTTGCCTTTCGGCTCCGTCTGTGACTAGCCCCTTCCACCTATATTTGAAGATAAACAGACTAAAATTAGAAGTTTTCTACAACATCGTATAAATAATTTAATATAAAACATAATATAACTATCAATATTCTATTACTTATATTTATATGATGAATAAATATAACAAAACCCCTACTAATTTTATTGTATTAAGATCCAATATATACATGATTTATATAGATAGCAAATATATGATCTTTCGTGTGATTCTAAAGTCAGTATATCAGTATTATGATAACAACTTCTTTGTAAGATAACTTACTAAAAAATAAAAATGAGTATTTTTAGACCGTCATGCTAAAACGACAAAATGAATTTATAAATAGTCCCAAACAGGAATTATCGTCATGTAGGTATTATAAAAAAAGTACTACAGAATGATAACTAATTCTTTGTAAGATAACTCATTAAAAATAAAAAAAAAGAGCTATTGACCGTCGTACTAAAACGACAGAACGAATGAATTCAAGTTTTTTTTAATAATATAGGAGTAGTAGACGAGCATGCAGTCCACTTGATGGTAAGTGGCTACTGCCGCCCATGGACATCTGTAATCAACTCCAGATAGGATTAGAATTTCCTACCTGAGGTCGACCACAGATGAGCCGCTACCCCTGAGGACTAAGCTGCAACGCCTCGGAAAAGTATGTCTGCCTTACCACACCCTTCAAAACGGAACACAGCAGCGCCTAACACTGCTGTTATTAGGCAGAAATAGGTGTGGCGGTGGTGCCGCCGGAGTCGAACCACAAAGGGTTCTATCACCTTCAATTTTAATACATTGTCATGCCGGCATGTTAATTTTGTTATCAAGGACATAGAACACATAATTAAATTTTATGAACACGTGTTATACCTATCATTGATAATGTCAATAATATCTGAACAGATTGTTTCATTAGCATGACGATTAGGAAGTATTACGAGCCATCGTAACCCGTCGATAGGTTTGATTGCTCGACGCAAATCCTATCAAATGGAGGATCACATCGTTTGTCTAACACACAGAGTAGTGGAGAAGTAGAGGCTGTTATATGTTATTTAGTACATACGGGGAAAGCAGGTAACAGTAATTTAACTGTGATAATCTCATTATGTTCATGTCAGTTTTACAAGAGTTCTAAAAGATATGTGAAATCTACCAATTGTCACTTGGCCAGCGCCGTGGACTATGGTCTAATCCGTTTTAGGGTAACTTAGAGTAGGTTTCAAATTTAATATTTAAATTTTACTTTTATACAAAAAGTCTTCAGTCCAGTAGTAATGCACGATATTAAACAAATAAATTGTAAGTTTATGATAGTGAAAGCTAACTTTCTTAATTTAAGATTTTTATGAAATTCATCTCTTATGTATTATATATACAAGTAACTTATATGTAAAATTTAGAGCGTTTAAATATCTGTGGTGTATCAAATAAATTCATATACTTAAATAAAGTTTAAGTATATGAATTTATTTGTACAATCTATACGTGTAACTACTCTGTACCAATCAATGACATGAATATTAATGTCGGTTTTGCCCATAATGTATCTTTCACGACGTCGTCCACCTTGTATTATTGAGTTATTGAGTATTTATATATACTTTATTTTTGGAAGTAGGTATTATTGTTATCAGTTGGATTTTTATTCAAAATAATGAAAACCCCATAAAAATTGGATGAGTAGTTTTTTTTAGAAAATCGCGGTCATACAAACATATATACATAGCGGTCGAATCATAGATAAGCACAGATATCTCACCGCCTAGTAATTGAAGGAAGCCATTAAATGACTTAAACAGCTGACTATTCAGTCAGCCGTTTAATGGCTATCATGGTGTAATTTACGCGGAATAATGCCAACAGGCGCAGTTAAGACACGAAATCGAAGAAAAAGTGTGAAGAAATATCGTTTCATTCTTAAATAATCTAAAAACTACATTTTTTTATATTTTTCAAACACGAAAATAATTGACAGTAACAATTGTCAAAAGGTTACATTTTCTTGTTAGGAGAGAGTAATCTTTACTAATCTATGGGTCGAATACAGAATCTCCCTTTTTAAAGCCGGTTAACAAATGGTAATTAATGGCTTGGCTTTTATTACGCTTAATTGTATTTTAATTAGCACTTGGTAAAAACATTGAGAGCCAAATAATCATTACCAACTTCTATGATATGACATAAGAAGTTCTGTAAGCCATGGAATCAAATTTTCTATCCGATTAAGTAAGAAAAATATAAATATCTCTTGTTTACTATTGCTAACGCCAATTTTGGCCGACCATATTGGAAAGTTTCTCTAGGCAATCGATGTCAAATTTAGAACTTAGAAGTAAATGGTTCAGATTGATTAATATTAATACCAGTTAACTGTGTCAACAACTATCGATCAGCTGTAGTAACAAACGCAGTTACTCGTATATACGAGTAGTATCATTTAACAAACACAGTTGCAAGGGAATCACCGCCTTACTCACTTCTGTTACTCACCATACGTATTCACTTCTGTTACCTACAGAGAATTGTACCTTTAACATTTCACAAAAAAGTCACATAATAAGTAGTAGGTATCTCTCGAAGAATGTCGTCGGATAAGATCGTGGCGCTATCTGCGATCGGAGCGATCATTAAATTATTATGTTCCCATTTGATTATGAGCGCTATCTACATCGCTGACGTGTATTTTTTGTTATTTTTAATACATGACTTGAAGTTGCGAAGGACGCTGTGGGACAATCTTATTGTTTGCAATTTTTTTGACGCACATACTACAATAAACATAAAACATTAGAATGAATATATTTTGTGTGTGAAGTACACATGTCATGTGAAGTACAATGTTATTCTAAAGTAATAAGTCAGTTAGTTGGGATGCTGAACTTTTTAGAAAAAAAAAACTAGATTTTTTTTTTCTAAAAAGTTTTGACTTTTGGAGAAATCATATTAAATGCAGGCGATCAACTCACTGGTAGTGGCTGCTAGTCAGTAGGATAGGTGATAGCCCAGTGGTTTAATTGCGGTCTGTTAATCTTGGGGTCCGGGGTTGAAATACCTCTTATTATCACAAGTTATGTGCGTATTATTAATTTATTATCACTTGCTTTAAAGATGAAGAGAAACATCGTGAGGAAACCTGCTTACCTGAGAAATCTTAAAAAAAGTTTTCAAAGCTAAGTGAAATCTCCAAATTCGCACGTGGCCAGCGCTGTGGACTACGGCCTGATCCTTCTCATTTCGAGAAGAGTCCCGTGCCCAGCAGTGCTAGTGACGTTTGGATGCTGCTAAATAATTATAGATATTGTATTCTACTAACGTTCTACAGGTTAATTAACCTGTAGAACGTTAGTCATAATCATAATTAGCTGTCGATATCACTCAATCATTATCAGTTATCAGTCTATGGTAGTTGCGAATTTACTAATGATCGAGAGCAAAAAGTCGTTAATCATTTTAGCGATAAATGTTTTTGTTAGTCCCTTAATCGGAAACATGTTTACGATGATTTTTATAGATAATGTTTTGAAGTTAAGGATATAGAGTACTGTACCATATGTGGAGATCTGTTCTGATCTGAGATTAGTTAACATAACTGCTGTAAATAGAACCTCTACTATTTACCAAAATAATGTTGCAAATATTATTTTCACACACTAACGCCATCATATTTTTTTTTCTTCGTTGACTTGAATACAAAAATACTTTATTCCACCTTAACACAGCACATTTGTATGAAAAATCTTGTCAAATTGGAGGTGAAGATTGACATACGGTTATCATAATAATATTATTATAATCTTATATATAAAATTATCGAGTCACAATTTTAGTTACCGTACTCGTTTTGGAGGAGTACCAACCGAGTCACCAAATTTTATATGCATATTCAGTAGGTCTGAGAATCGGCTACTATCTATTTTTCATACCCCTAAGTGATAAGGGTTTTTCACCCTTAACATTTTTTTATTCATATGGCAACACAACGTTTGCCGAGTCAGCTAATATTATTATACATAATTCGATTTTCCTTAATAATGTAGTTGCATGTAAAATACATGTGTATAAAGTACAATTGTTGTTTCAAATCATTTTCAAATCGTCAATTTGAAAATGAAGAAAACTTTTGACTTATGCAATTATTTTCCATATTGTAAATTTACGATGAATATATTATGTACATCGTCATAATATTCGATACGTCATTGTTTAGTACGAGTAGCTGGTATTGTTTTCACAGGTGTCTCTCGGTAGCAATGGTTCGCGGAATTCCGCAGATTGAGCTCTCGTGATCTGGTTTTTGTCTTATTGACAGCGAGTAAGCTACGTGAAATAAGATGTGCTCATGAAATACATGTAATAAAATATGTCAATACGAAATTACGGAATGATCAATAAAAACCTCGTAAAACAAACATAAATCATGTTAATAATATATATTATTTTTAAAAATTCAGCTTTATTCGAATTCATTGACTTAAATTTAGTTGCAAGATTACACGTACTGATATAATAAGTTAAATAAAATATCAAATGGTCAACACGGGTTGCTAATTAAACAAATGATACTTCAAGGACACTACTGTTACATAATGTAACAATGTTCATTTTATGAAAATTATTCGTGCACGATATAGTCCGCCAAATAGAGCATTTAATAAGTTATCCAAAATATCGTTCAGAACTCGCTACTCGTGTTTCGTTAACTATACAACCAGCGCAGTGTTGCGTCACAAGAAACGACTTTATGTTCTGATGCGGGCGGCTAGAGCTCGTTACGACCATTTTATAATGTTTTCGCATAATAATTAAATTTAAAAATAGAATGAAAACTAGCTTTGTGTTTTAATAAAAATATTTTAGTCACAAAATTATTTCGTATGTTTGTATAATGAATGTTTAGCAATATTTTCCTGTATGCATTTAAAATGTGCATAAACTGTAACCGGTTTGAATATTTCTACATTTCACAAATTTTATGGACATACCTACACGATGCATATGGAAATGTGATGGTTTTAGCCTTAAATAAATGAATACTTTATTATCCACAAACCTATACAAATACAGGTCTGTGTTAGTATCTTTAGAAACAGTCATGTCATTAAATATTACTATTTATTTATTTATTTAATCTTCTTATACCTATAATATGGTACAAAGGCGGACTTAATGCTATAAGCATTCTCTACCAGTCAACCTTTAGGTTAAGCAGAGATCAGCGAGGACGGCACTAGCAAAACTAAATATGTATGTATATTACTAAAGAGTACATTCAATATACTAATAATATTGTATACATATATGTATGTATGTATTAATGGTAATAAAATAAACATTATGCTACTAGTGTAGTTATGTCGCGAACACGAAATTAGTTTGCAATATTGACGGTATAATTGACTGTTAGTACTTGAGTTAATAACACCTAAATTGTAGTTGTCGTCCCCAGTTTACATTTACATCAAATTTCAGCTTGGAGCTAAATTAATCCTATTTATATGCAAATGTCATACGCAGATTTTGCGTTATAGCGATTCCCTGATAGATGTATCGAATATTTATGATGATGGGCGTAAGAGTAGGTTTATGGAATTATTTATTCGGTATTTATGGCTCAAGTTTTATTAAAGACAGACTATGTTTTTCTGATAGTGAATTTGCTTACTGTTGTTGAAGGAGCATTTAGCCCACCTGATAGTAAATGATTGCTGCTGTCCATGAATATCTTTAATCATTTATCTTCATATATAACAGAAGATATTTTATACGACGGAGAATTCTTCAAAAGGTACCCAGCGGTGTAAGAGTGATATTGGGTTAGGTATGTGTAATTTTTATAGCATTAAATCGTTCCGGTGGCCGTCTTTAATAGTAAGTAGAGGAAATAGGGATCTCCAACTAAACGTAACCAGTGTTCTCTGAGCGCAGCGCCCAGAACATAAGACCTACCAAAATTGATAACAATTACGTTGCTACGTTTTATAGAACTGTTTCACAAAGTCAAATTGCTCTACCACATCCCTCTAACCAGAACACAGTAGCTTTGGCGCCAAGGCAGAAACTGGCATGGGGACGATACTGTCAAAGGGGAGCATCACAGAGATCTACATCGTGAAACAAATAGATTTCGACGGTAGCCGGGGTGGTTTCTGCTACATAAAGCAAGCTGTAGTTTCCAATAGCGATTTATTGCTAGTATTATAGCTGTATTTACTGCCTAATGTTATTTGTCTGTTTTTAAAACTCATCAATACATTTTGTTATTATTTTTTTGTTAGTATGTTATGTTGCTAATGTATTCTTTATTGTTATTTATTCTTAATTTATTTGTTTAGAAATTTCTTCGGTTCTACAAATACACTTAGGGCGTCGGCTGAAATTAGCACAGGTCCACGTCTGAATGTATTTAGGATATTGTATGAGCAGCTTTAACTGGCGCGGGCGAGTGCAACACACGCGGCGGAAACAGCTGGTATACTGTTTCTCCAAATCGACCACGAGGGGTCGCCGGAGCGGACGCTGTCTCCGTCTTAGCTTAATAGCATCAGGATTTAGATCTAATAAGGTGGACACAATTAGACCAAGCTTAACTAGTGAACCGTTCAATCGTTTATCACCTCCACAATACAATACAAACATTTTGGTATACGCTTCGGTTATTAGCGCGGTTCAGTGGTTACTCACCGCCTTGAAGTCTATTTCTCCACACTTTCAATATAACTTAATAACTCAAGGGGTTTGTCGGTAATTTCTCGTCGTGAAATTTTAGACGAAATTTCGTTTGACGTATAAATTTGTATTCATTTCAATATCCTCGTTATAAGTGTTGTGTTAAGAGATGTTTCTTATTACAATTAGTTGTACGAATTGTTTTGTTTACGTAAGGGATGATGCTGCGGTTAGGGTAATAAAGAGCCGGACTGGAGCAACCTGGCCGAATATTCTCGCAGCCCAATGTTTAGTAATAATATACTCTTAATCTACATATGTAGCTTTACTGAGTGATTTTTAAGTAGGGATAAAAGTCGGGAGCCCTGTCTCACCCCGGGTTTGGTCATTTTGAACTATTTGTATCCGAAGAAATTTTAGCGTTTTGGTTTTACATATAAGACAACCATCTTAGTCCTCTGGAGTGCACTACATCTATGATAGGTGTTGTAGAAACATTCCATATAACGTTGGTTACAGATGTCTGTGGACGACAGTCGTAACGTCGTGTGGACTGCACGCGCATTTGATACTTCAATATCAAAACAATGTTTTAAAGCAAGTAATAACGAAGTAAATACTTGAAGGTGGTAGAACCCTTTGTGGTTCGACTCCGGCGGCACCACCGCCACACCTATTTCTAGCTAATAACAGCAGTGTTAAGCGCTGCTGTGTTCCGGTTTGAAGGGTGTGGTAAGTGAGACATACTTTTCCGAGGCGTTCCAGCTTAGTCCTCACGGGTAGCGGCGCATCTGTGGCCGACCTCAGGTAGGAATATCTAATCCTGTCTGGGGTTGATTACGGATGCCCACGGGCGGCAGTAGCCACTTACCATCAGGTGGACTGCGTGCTTGTCTGCTACTCCTATATTATAAACAAAATCGGGAAGGTTTTTAGTTACGTGTTATAACTTTTGCCTTTCAATTTCATACGCGTCAACATTATAATTCAATATTAACAATTCCATGTCAATTATTCATATTCGTCTCTGAACAAATTAGGGCGGAAATTTTCAATGTACACACAGGAGCATGTACTTGTTGTAATTATCTCCTATTTACAGAGAGAGTAGGTTCGTTACGCTTCCTTATACGTAATTGACTTATCCTGTACTGGGTATGTTTATGAGTAGGCACAGTAATTAATCACGAGTTTAGTAAATTGGCGCCCAACGCGGGACTTTCGTCCTGTTTAAATATTACTTTGATAAAATTTAATTGTATAAAATTAAAATACACACTTGTTAATGTCTATATTTTTGAAGTAGCAAACGACGGTAAGTAGCTGGTGCCGTCCATGGATATCCATAATCAAACCCAGATAAGATTCCTACTTGACTGGTCACCGCTTATGCCTCAGGAGTAGCGGTGCATCTGTGGCCGACCTTACGTAGGAATCTAATCCTATTTGGGACGAGCTTTTGCCCGCGGCTTCGCTCGCGTTACGAAGAAATATTATTAACTAAGAAGATTTATACAAACTTTCGTCCCCTATTTTATCTCCTTAGGGGTAGAATTGATCAAAATCCTTTAGCGGATGCCTACGTCATAACATCTACCTGCATGCCAAATTTCAGCCCGATCCGTCCAATGGTTTGGGCTGTGCGTTAATAGATCACTATGTCAGTCAGTCACCTTTGAGTTATATATATTTAGAAGATCGATTACAGATGTTCATGGGTGGCAATATCCACTTTTCATCAAATTGTCAGCATACTCCTCTACTACTCCTATATTATAAAAAATAAAAATAAATATAATGACCATGACATCGTAAGATTCTACCCGAGGTCCCACGTGAATTCAAACATTGCACAGTCAGCAAAATGGCAAATATTGTAATAGGAACCTCATCAAATATGTACTCAGCGATTGGAATGCCCGTTTCGGAATTTGTATTCCGATTCGCTATAATTCCGATGTTGGGAATTTCACGGCAATTTACACAAATATCTTAAACGGTGTGGACTCGTTTAGTAAAATAAAATCTGTTTTATGATTTTTGTGTCAGGATTGTTTTGGTTGCCGACTGGAAGCAGCCTTTCGTTTGGATTATGTTTTTGATTTTCGATTTTGGTTACAATGTGTCGCCAAAATTGTGTTATTTCATATGTTTACCAATATAACACTTTGTCATACTATACGTTTTTGATAATCATAGGCAGCAAAGGAGCCTACACTCCACTTTTTAATTTGGACACATAGGGTGTCCAAATTTAAAAAAAAGTTGCTAAGTCGCTCATAAAATCTACCTACAATGACCTACATACCTATAAGACATTCCAACTAACATTATTATTCATGAAATTCCGGTAGCACAAAAAATGTTTGGTACAATTTTCGCCTGTCTAAACTTACGAGTATCACGGGAAACGCGTTCGCACACATCTGACAGAATTCAATTCCGTTCGAACTGACAGTACTTTAATAACACGTTTATCGACACACGAAAATAATGAGATTGAGTTTTTGTTGAAATTATACTTCATTTGGCACCTTAGGGAGTTATTATATTACACAACGACCGCCGTCAATGGTTGTCGTCGGTAGCGACTGTCGTAACCGACCGACGTCCAAACACGGTCGCCGTTGGTCGCCAGCGACTGTGGCTGCCCATCGCTGGCGAATACGTTACATCATATAGATGTAATGTATTCGCTAGCATATGTTTTTTATTGGAAATATCTGTTTAATAATAATCATCCTTGCCGTTACCGTTAGTGGTCGCACTCGACAAACATCTCTATATACTCGTAACAAACATCACTATATTTGTTACGAGTATAGACGGGCATTACTTTTAAATTTTGTCTAAATTTTTATTCTAATTTAGAGCACTAAAGTAGGTAAATGAATTAAAATCAGTGCTTTATATATTCTTAACGATATTTTCTGTTCTTTCAGGTAAGACAACTTAAAAAATATGGAGACGTCGTTGAAATGCCAGTATGTGTAAGTATGTACGATTAAAATCATAATATTTTTATTCAGAGTAGGAGGTCCAAAAACCGTGCAAAAGCACTGTTATACAAACATGTAAAAGAATGTTAAAAAAAGATGAACTGTAAATCATATAATATTGAAACAATCAACTTCAAATTCATTACAAAAAGTAAAAAGTAGTGTATAGAAACAAGTTGTTTAGAGATGGTCGTATTTAGCATCAGATTGAACAAAACCTATAGGAGATGGATACCCATCTTTTTGAAAGTCGGTTAAGAATCCGAGCCGTTTCTCGCACGTGTCTGGTACAGTAGGGCGTTTATCATGTGTTACGAGTAAGAATAGCATGTCAATAGCAAAGTTAATGGTGCGGGGAATGTTATATACACTGGGAAAGGTCAATAAGCACGGAAAATTGTGCTAAAAATGTAAAGAAAAGTTTTAGAAATAGATAAGACGCTTCCTATATTCATAGACGCTTTCTACGAGTATATTCAAATCTTTATATTAGTCTACCGCGTGTCTTGAATGTTAAGAATACACAAATACTAATACAAAAACACCCAGACCCAGAGAAAAACTTAATATTCTTAATATTATAAAACTTAATATTATATTTAGGTGCCTGGTTTGGGTCGAGGTTTAAACCGGACACTTCTACATGCGCATTGTGACAGCGATATGGTTGCTGTTCCCTTGCGCGAATCGTCAATAAATCTATACAAATAAATAAAGTTTAAATGTCTGTTTGTAATGTTAAAATAAATAATTATAGTTTAAAAATTAAAGTCCACAAGGAAAATCGTTAATCCTGACGATCCTGATGACGAGAAAGGGACAAAATTATTAAAATGGTATATTGTCACTGGTTCTTGATAGGTGTTCAAAATTTTAAATTAATAGGATAGTTTAAAGTGGATAAAAATAGAGTTGAAAGATATAACATACATACTAGAGTATGACATATTAGAGTTAATATATTACAAAAAAACATATGCATTTTTTGTCTGTCTCTCTGTATGTTTCGTCTAATCTCCGAAATAATAGAATGGATTTTGTCGGGATTTTCAGTCTCGACCTTAGGCACGAGTCTCCTTCACTTTAACAAGTTTAATTTCTTATTTATCTCTGCATATAATACGCTTAATTAGAATATTATACTTACTACTTAGTTTTTACATCACCGGTCGCAAAGTCCTGTGACCTTTGATATTTACTTTAAATTTAATTAAGGGTTTACTAATGACCGAATAATGACTAATGCTTAACTAACTGTCGACTGTCGGATAAGTTGGACGTGTTGAATCTTGGGCGCATAGTAATTGCTTAGGTTGAAAGTTTGCCACTTTGCCCGCTCTTACGAGTTGAGTCAGCAGTTCAGTTAACAGAAATATAAGTTCCTCTGTGTATTTCTGCCTTAGGGTTCGTACACAAAACTGCGATGCGACGTCGCATCGCAAAAATCTGCGAGCTCCCTCGACGCATCGCAAGAACTTGCGAATTGATTCGCATCGCACAGTGGTTGTTGTTGTTGGTCACCCTGAGAGACGCTACGCCGCACGATATCGCATCGCAATTTTCTGCGTTGCGAATTCGCATCGCGTCGCATCGCAGTTTTGTGTTCGAGCCCTTAGGGGTAGCAACGCATCTATAGATACAGTTGTCCACGGCAGTGACCACTCATATGGGTTGGCTACTTTTGTGTATTTTTTCATAGACGTAACATGTAGAAAGAACGTATGTGGAGCGAATGGGGGGGGGGGGGGGGTACTACCATCATACCAATTATACTAAAGGAGCTGAAAATAAAACAAGACTATCGATCATCTGCCTTCAAAGAATTATTTCTTACTTTGGCCATATAGCACGACGGGAAGACGACTGCTTGGAGAAGGTCATGGTTGTTAAGGACCTAACGAAGATGTCTGTTACAGAATGCATAGACAAGCGGAAGACTGAGCACTTTGGCGAAATTTGGAGCACACCTGCACAGTAGACGCCCAGAGCAGGCACGACCTTCAGTAATGAAGAAGCGTCTCAGAAGAAGACTATCATAGCAATATCAATATCATAACAATATCAATAGTAAAGCTGTTCACGCGTATCAGTGAATGGGGGTTGATACCGTCCGATACCATTACTGACCATCTTAGACTACAGGAGTGGGAACGCGGCATCAACGAGAATCTCCTACTGTATATGGAGTTGATTATAGATCTCCATGATATTGACCATTTACCAATGCATGCTCGTTCGCTACATTAATTTACTACTTAAATTACTAGAACTGTTACGCATTTAGTGCTAATATAATAAAACTTATCGCCTACAGTGTTGCCATTGATTTAGTTGATCAGTTTCTAAATAGGTACAGTTGGGTTGTATTAGCAAGTTTATTTCATCGCGTTAGCGAGTCGTTCCGTTTCCGACCGCAATGACTAGTAAAGACCTTTATTTGAAGTACATTTAGATTTTTCCTTTATATGAAAAGATACTGAACTGGCAGTGTCAGAAAAAAAAATATTTTTCTATGTAATATTTTGATATTCGAGACTCTCATCTACACGGTGTGTACGCTACGTTAATACGTAAGTAACGATACAGTAATCTGTTTTGTTAGCTACGGCACGTGCCTGACACGCTCTGTGTCTGACCCTTTATGGATCATGATGGGCTGGCTGGTATTATTTTGGTTCATGTTAAAGGGCTTAACTTTGAATCCTCAATTCCTCATTAATATCAATATCTTCATCATTATTGAGTGGCCCAGTATAGGGAACACAAGATAATAATTAACTAACATAAATGCATCGTGCAATACTTATCAGCAGAGCTGAGTTCAGCAGTTTCTATCTGCTGTATCTCCATGTCAAATCTCATTTCCGAATCGGTGCTGCCAGATATCTAGGATATTGGATTAAGTAACACTTAATCCAATATCGTAAAAATCTGTGCAGGATTGTTGAACTGAAATTCGTTAATTAACACATTCATTGCTGACTTGCGGGTTCTGCATGATTTTAACTATCCCCCTCTCTATCAAGATGTTCCCAATTATACCTAAGCAACACAAAAAAAATGTTCACTTTTCGGTAGAGAATATTTAACAATTTAAAATGACCTTAAGTCGGTCGGCGGCACGTGTTCTTTTTGTTTAAAAAAAAAAAGATCTCCCGTCATTTTTCTTCAATGGGAAGGATTTTTAGGGCGTCTCAAAAAAAATAATTATTAACGACCACCCTAATGTACCTACTATTAAATGACTCATTTCATTTAACTGTAACCATTTTATAAGAATATAAAGATGCCATCAAAAACACTGCTTGTAAAAAAATCCAAGCCTCGCCATTCAGCTCTTCCACCGTAAAAAGTCGTGAGATCCATGGAATCCAAATCGATTGGTTCATACAGACTCTACTTAAGAGACCTTCTGTCTTAAGGTATTATCTCACTATCTAACCTAACAACATCTCATGGGACCATATCAATATTAAAAATATTTTATGTTTCAAATAAATAGATTGGATTTGGCAATCGTACTAAACGAACTAATTTAATTTAATATACATATACTTGTGATATACATTGTTTTTTTTTTATAATATAGAGGAAGCAGACTAAGCTGGAACGCCACGGAAAAGTATATTTTCCTTACCGCACTCTTGAAACTAGAACATAGCAGCGCTTAAGACGCAAAAATTGATCTAGCGGTGGTGCTGCTGGAAGCGGTGATACCACAAACAGTTCACATTGTGTTTTAATCGCATCATATCGCAGCACACGAGTAACATTACTACGATTGCCAAGTCCAATCTATTTATTTGAAACATAAAATATTTTTAATATTGATATGGTCCCATGAGATGTTGTTAGGTTAGATAGTGAGATAATACCTTAAGACAGAAGGTCTCTTAAGTAGAGTCTGTATGAACCAATCGATTTGGATTCCATGGATCTCACGACTTTTTACGGTGGAAGAGCTGAATGGCGAGGCTTGGATTTTTTTACAAGCAGTGTTTTTGATGGCATCTCATTCCTTTTTGTAGGTATGCCTACTTTTTTTCCTTTCCGGGACCTTCTTCTACTTGAATGTCAACAACAGATTTTTTTAAAGCCCCCTCACTGTCTTACGAGAATGAGCGTTCTTTTTTGTAGGTAATATTGTTTGAAGAATATATTAATAAAACATATTTTCCGGCAGACCACGTTTTTATTCCTTTCTATTTTAATCTTGAGTCACCGAACGATATCATTTTATACACAACCAGTAATATAGATTACAATTTATATTAAAAAGGTTCTTACAATACGCCCCTTTTATCTATATTACCCACCTATAACAAAACTCTACATAAATACTACCAAACATAACTCTTTCGTGGAACTGGCTAAATAGTTGAATCTCCCCACTAAACTCTGACACGGTAGACTACTGTTACTATCTGAGTTACCTTTTGTTTATTTCAAATCAACCTCCATTGAAGTTGATACGGACTTACAAACGGACATACCAAAGGCTTGCAATAATTTTAAAATACATTGTTTTTGGTCTCAAATAATCACTCAGTCATCTATAAGCATGCTATCACGCGGCGGTCCAACAAGAATTCAAGTTTGATTTTATTTTAGCACAAATTACGATCAGACCTACACTCAGGCCGTTACAGGACCACTCTCTGAAATTAAATCACATGTTAAAAAGTTGTAAAATTCAGTTTATTTCCTCTCTCTAACATGATAACGCCTATTACTATCATTACTTATATCAACAGATTCACGTTCCATTACTTCAGACTCGCTTACATCCGTCATAGCATTAGTCACATTACTTACTTTACTTGTATCTGTAACCGCAGGCACAAATACACCTATATCACCTGTAACACCCGCATCAGTCATGCACTCTTTTCATTCATCACCACTTTCATTCGAACATGACGATAAATTAATCGAAAAAGTTAATATTTTGACAACTGGAATTACTCCCGTTATCCTCAGGAAAAACATCGTCTAAAAACTTAACAACTCGACTGATTGTGATTTCACGTGTCTTCGTATTAAATAATCGATATCTTCTTATGAATATCCGACAAAAATCATTGGTTTTGACTTTGCATCCAATTTTCGTCTTTTCTGTTTGGTATAAGAGTATACGCTGCACATCCAAATAAGCATAAATAGGTAACATCTACTCGTTTCCCAGACCATTGTTGTAGTGGCACGCAGTCTTTCACTGCCTTCGTCGGACTCCGGTTTTTGATATAAATCACAGTATTTAACGCTCTTGCTCAAATTCGCTGCAATTTATAATAGACTTCTCGATTATTCGATAATATTTCTGTTAGCTCTTTCAACCATACCATTCTGTTTGGTGGTATATACTATATATCACCTTCTGATGTAGAATTTCATTTGTTGACAAAAAAATATCGTAAGCTCTATTACAAAACTTCGTTCCACCATCTGATCTCATACACTTGTTCGACTTGCTAGTTGCCTTTTCAACGCGAACTTTATATTTTTTTAATTTCGTAAAGTCTCACTCTTATGCTTAAGAAAATTAACATATGTCATTCGAGTATATTCGTCGATAAATAATAACATGTACCTTGAACCGTTGAATGAAGTAGCTTCCATGGGACCACATAAACCTGTATGTACGATCGTATGTATGTATGTATCGTTCGCTCCCGTTCAAAGTTTTGGAAATGGTTTCTTACTAGTCGACATATCCGTCGTAATGTTCACATCATCAAGACGAGTCACAATATTCTTTAAAATTCGCATATGTTCCGGATTAGTACGGGCTAGTCTTCTATGCCAATATTTATTTGACATTGTCAAATTACATATCGGTGATTTGACAAATTGTTTAAATTTATGTATACCATGTACGTTGTGGCCAGTTGCGATGATATTATCCATATAGTTACTAATAGTGCAACCGTTTTTCCGGAAATTAACAGTAAATCCTTTTTCAGTAAGTTTACTCACCAATAACGAAATCATACTTAAATTATTAGTCTGTATTTGTCTTCTGCATTCAACCTGTAGTTATTTTTAAAATTATTACTTGCAAAGTACATTAATAATACATATATTCAGCTAGACCATATTTTTCACCGAACAATATCGAAAAGTGCATTAGCGAAAAGTGCTGAAAGGGGTTACGAGGCCGATTTTGATAAAAACTATAACTGCATCATTAGTTTTTAAAATATCTTTTTCCTTAGCCGGGAATCGAACGAGTTCAGTTTTAAAAAAATACACCCTCTATATTATTCCACTATATGATAGTGTTGCTTATAAGGATAAAATTCTGGAAAGTAATAAGAGGTAGTGGAATAATATAGAGGGTGTATTTTTTTTTCAAATATTACGTAAGTTGAAAACATGATTTTTTGTTTGTGTAGATATTGGTGTCTTTAATGCCATTTGGTAGGTTTAGGTCTAAAACGGATAGGGCAAAAAGAATTGTGTAATTAGGGTAATCCGTTTAAAAGTTATTAAGGATTTTACATTGTGAACTTTGTAAAATTTTATAATTATGTATGCTTATTTTCATACAGACATTTATTTAAGCGCAACAAGGGCGAAATTTGCCTAAACATTTGTTTCCTTGGAAACAAACTTATTATTATTTTATAATACTGTGACAGTTGCTTTACCTCACGACAGTTATTGTATTTTGTGTATGTTACCGTTAGATTGCATAATACGTTAGCATACACATTAACTAGTTAGTCTCAAGATTAGCTAGAAGATAATAATATGCAGATTAACTATGTAGTAAAATTCGAAACATCTTTTCACTTGTTCTTAGGGCTAAAACATATGCCTTTTTACGACATAACGACGTATCGTGATACATAGCGACATCATGCCGCAAAGCGATATTGTTTCTTGAAAATATGCAATGTTTGTCGTAAATTCATGACACGACGACGCATCATGGCATGCACGAAACGACGTCAAGGGGTGAAAATTGATACAATCTTCGTTTTGTACTTTAGGTAATGGGCAAGCTAATCTGCGTTTTAACTGATTAGGCACATTAGCCGCAACATTTAGTTTTATTCTCATGACATTTGTCAAAAATTCGGAATGTTTTTGATATTATATTACTTTTTAGGGTTCCGTACCTAAAGGGTAAAAGCGGAACCTATTACTAAGCTGTCCGTTTGTCTGTCTGACATAGATCTCTATTTCTGGAACCTTAATAGATAGAAACTTATTTTTTTTTACGGAATATGTATAATGATGGCCACTTTAACAACAAGTACTAAAAATAAGAAGAAAAACTTTCAAATAAAGGATAGATTTTTTTTCTTTATGAGGAGGAAATCTTCAAAAGGTACCCGATGACGTGAAAGTGACGCAGGGTTATGTGGGACTTTTACCGCACTAAAACCCCCCGGGGGCCGTCCTCAATGTTTGTTGGAGAACTCCGGGATCTCCGACGAAACGCAACCGAAGTCCTCCAAGCGTGATGCCGCGATCGAGCTCTGCCCTGGGGGAGCAGTTTCGCTCCTCCCAAACTATCCGGTGTTCACGACGGTATGCGACCACACATACCGCCGTCCTTCCCGGGGACACTTATAGGACGGTTCGAGCTCCCACTCTTGCCACGCCTAACTCCGGAAGCCCCCTTTTAGTCGCCTCTTACGACAGGCAGGGGATATCGTAGCCCTATTTTAGTCCAGGAACTACAGGGACAAACATATAAGGACCTGCTATTTTTTGGCGTTTTTCACTTTATCTATTCAACCGTAATAGATGTTACAGTTGACATTTTCACAATGCATTCTGTGGCTGCTATAATATCAATTAGTAAATATAAAAAACACATGTTTTTTTGGTACGGAACCCTCAGTGTACGAGTTCGATTCGCACTTCACCCATTATTTGTATTGAAGTTAAATTGAAGTTGGAATTGAAAACTTCTTTTGTCTCGAGAATAAAAACAATTGACGTCGCCAATAATAGTAGGGGAGCCCAAGAGGGGATTTCGAGAGTGACTCGAACGCGGCAGATTAAGATATGGGAGATACCTTACATCCTATAGAGTATCTTAAACCATCCATTTGGGGGGTTCGCACGGGGAAAATATCGTGAAATCTATAGTAGCTTAATTACATGCTGAAAACAATAAATTTATAACAATCTGACGATTTGAGGATGGCGTTAGGGAGTAATAAGGTTGCAAAAAAATCGTTACCTGGACATATTTGAGCGCGGTATTTTTTTTTAATATAAAGGAAATAATGCTAGAAAACGGGTAACATCATAATCATACCACACGTTGATGTAGTGAAAAAACAGTCATTTAAAAAGAGAATATGTACATACACTATCTGATAGCGTCACTTATTAGCATGAATCCCTGGAAAGTACTGGTGTATAACAAGCTAAAGGAAAAGGCAAATTTTATGGAAAATACATTTTTTTTTTCAAATCGTCGGTATAAAAAGACCCTTCCACTAAATCGTCAGATGAAGGGTTATGAGAAGTAAAACATCAGCTGGAATTTCCTGTATAATAATCTTACGCCCTCGAGTGTGTCAAGATAACGATTTTATTTTGCATAATCGAAGAGTCTTTCGAATCGAATCGTCAGTCTTTCGAATGGGCGACTCATCTGGGGTAACTTAATATCCCCTTTTGAAAATCTAATGCACTGGTGTAATTTTTTTTCTCCATTTTTACCTCTCGTATGACTGCAAACCAGCAGATAAACATATTTCTGCTGCGCCTTGAGTATGTCCGTCTGACTCATTTTTTTACATCTTTCGAATCCTCTAGAAGCTATTCCCACCGTGAATCGAAAAATATCATACAAACTTTTCTTCACTCACTAAAGTGTAATCTATACAATCGTATACGTCCAAACGACGCTCGAGTTTCTACCCATTTAGCATCATGGGCTCCCCTACTACTCGTACATTTCGCGGACAGGAACACAGATTCATTAACTGCAAATATAACTTTGTAATCCTATATACTTATATAGGATACAAAGTTATTTTATGTAGTTAGTGTATCTAGATAACCGGACAGAAATTGCAAAATATTATAGTTTTTCCGTGAGTTATATACTAAACACTAATTGTATTCTCAATCTTAACCTTCTATGTCTGCTAGAAGTGCCTTAACATTTTGATGATCGGTCAGTCAGTGAGTGACAAAATTACGAACTTTGACTACTTGTAATTCTTAAACTACTGGTTCAAATTAAATGAAATTGGTAATACACCGTGTCTATACAATGCTTGCTTGGCTCCTGAAAATTCAGGCTTCTAGCTTCATATGCAACGAAGTTACAGGGGGTCAGAAATGGGCCGAATTGCTTCGAGAAAAGAATGCTACGGCCGTGCCGCTATTTTTGGCTTTGGCTCGACTTGGCGGAGGCACTGCCGTGCCTCCAGATAAAGATATCAATTTATATCGTTTTTTTACTAAAACCTGTTGAGGTCTGTCCGTTGAACTAAACCTTGTTTATTAACACGTTTACGAGTCGTATCTCCGTGACAAATCTCATTTCCGACTCGCCGGTTCTGCACGATTCCGTTCCTAATTCGTTTATCTACTATTAGACCTTTTTAGAGGTATCTTTTACATAACTGTCACTATTTTTAACCGACTTCAAAAAGGAGGTGGTTATCAATTCGGCTGGTATCTGTTTTTAGGTAAAATGTATCGGATAACGAATCACTTATAAAAGTCTGTCCGTTCTATAAAACGCAAAACGTGTTAAGATCACTATTCGTTGAATTGAAACTCAATTAAAATTAAACTTTTATTTGCCCACTGTCATACGATTTATATTATATGAAATTATGACACGCATGAATTAATCAGTCTTTGAGTAAATTCTGCTGCGGTCTTTATTAATTGAACTGATTTGTTATTGATATGACGAATTATATCTTTGTGGCAATGCTCATGTACCACTTACTGGGTTTGCTTGATTATTTAACTTTTTGGGGTTATACATTCTTACTAACATTTTCACTTAAGAAGCCGTTAGAAAACCCAGTTCTTTTAATAAAACCTGTTGAGGTATCTATTCGTTAAACTGTACCTAGTTTATTAATACATTTACGAGACGTACCTTCGTGACAAATCTCATTTTCGACTCGGTTCAGTACGATTTCTAACCTGAATGATTTATTCGGAGACTTGTCGCTCGTGCTGTGTATTTTATTACTTGTCAATGAGTATTTTTATGAGGAATCGCGAATTAACGATATTTTTATGGTAAAGAGTTTGCCAACGAGCTGCTTCGCTCAATGATAACGCTATAACATTACTTTAGTGTCACTGTAAGAGGGTACTTTAGTTACAAAAAAAAGTTTTAGTTTTTAAGTGCAATTACGAGTTAGAATTTAATTATTGAAAATTTTGGGTAAAGAGGAATAGGGACAGTCAGATCTCATATAGAAAGTTGGTAAGTGTGACAAAGCAGTTTGTTGATCAATAAATTAAGAAATGATTAATAACAGGCGTAAGTTTGAACGTTTCAGATACGTATGTCTTCTTTACTATATCGGACAAAGCTGAACACAACGCTTAGCACTGCTATTATTAGTTAGAGATAGCTATGGCTGTGTAAATCGTTCTACAAATGATTCTAGCACTATCAAAACATTAAATATATTTTAAAGCACATGATACATAACAACGTAAACGACCAATTTTCCACACGTTCATACCAATGTCGTCGTGCAAACAACCGGGCCTAAACAAACGCACATATGTGCCGCCGGGGCGGAACATACGCTTTTATAGTACTTTTTTGGTGTTCGCGAAAAGGCTTTGTACATAAATTGTTTTTTCAACTCCACACCGAACTACAGGCGGTGTTTTGCACTCGTTTGTTTTATAGAAGTGATAACAGACCCTCGCTGACTGCCGCTATGTGTCGCCAATGGCTGGCAGAGACGTCGACACGAACTTCAGTGTTAGCTTTAAGATGACTTTGCTGTTTAAGGACATATGAGATAGCTCTTAAACAGGAAATGATTCTTATATTAAATCTAAATGAGATGATACAACAGATTATGACAAAAATAACATGACCATTTCCCATGGCATCCCATGGCAATGCTCTTGTTCGCAATTTAAACATATTAATGGTCGTCTTTATCCCATTATTGTCACACCGTTGGACACGAGTATTTTTTAAAGCCTAAACCAGTGGGCTTTAAGAAACTTAAGCTACCCTTAAGTTTCTTACGATATTTCCTTCCAAAGTAAAACATATGATAAAAAATGTGTATAGAGAGACTGAATTTCTAATATATACACTGATATTTATTGTTATGCCAACGAAAACCTATTTAATAAAATGATTTCATTTATTATGGCATAAAACGTATGAAATAATAGACACTGATTGTTTTGCGATTGAATAGGGATTGTTATCAAAATTGTTTATCTGTTTACTTTCATTATTATTTGTGAACACAATTCTATTGTTTGGTAACAACGGATGGCATTAGTTTTGTAAACAGGCAATGATTTGATTGAGAGATGTTATTAGTATTTTCAAATCATAGTGTTTCTGTCATTATTAGGGATACGAAATTTTTGCTAATAAAGAATTAAAATTTCGCATTAAAAAACACAAATTCAAAATATCGCATTAAAAAATCACAAATTCAAAATTTCGCTATTATTTGCAAAAAAAATAATATTATTAAAAAAGCTCAATTGAAAATGTTTGTCCATTGAAGGCTAGCATTCTCGTGGTCTCTATTTCCTCCTTCAGCCTCTGCCTTCGGTCATTTACGACAATGTTGTACTAAAACTTACGACATACAATAACTTACACCAATACTAAAGTATCTCTCTGCATCTAACCTATTAACTGGAGTAAAGAGGCTTTGAATAGGTGCTTTTGCAAACCCAGCGTAGCAGGACTTCGTAGCTACTAAAATTTGTAATAGATCAACAGAATGTTTCTTCATTAACGACATTAAGTAGTTGTCTATGAAAATGATTATATCCATCCATAATTTCATCCTGTGAAACGTATGTTTTTTTAATGCTAGAATTATAACAAATGGTTTCTTCAGGTACGTCTAGGTCTTTCTGGTCTTTCTATACCCGTGTATATCCGTCTTGAAGATCGAAAGTTTGAAGCGAGGTCGTCTTGAAGCGAAGAAGTTCAGATTGGGATCACACTAGATTTTGATTTATGACTGCAATGATATCTGATCCTTCTGTTCTACTGATCCTTCGTTTCTATATAGAAAGTGTGTTTGCAGGTGACAGAACCCTTTATGGTTCGACTCCGAAAGCACCACTGCCTCACCTATTTCTACCTATTAACAGCAGTGTTAAGTGTGTTACGGTTTGAAGGGTGTAGTTAGGGATACATGACCTCCGGTAGGATTCTAATCTTATCTGGGGTTTATTACAGATGTCCATGGTTATTCACTTTCCGGCTCGTTTACTATCTTTATATTAGAAAATAAACCTGTACTATTTCTGATTTCACTAATCAAATCTCTATGTCATATGAAAACTGAAAACGTTGGTAAGCATTGTATCTTTGGAAGCATTTTCCATTTAGCCATATCTTTAGCAGTACCAGTTACACTGCTATCTCATCTAAATACAAAATTAGCATATTCGCAGCGGGCCAGACATTCTTATCTTAAAATTACACACCAACAACCGACCACGCAATTTAATTATCTAAGTTTCCTCCACTGGCGAGTTACAAGGGTCGCTAATTCTTTATAAGTGCAAAGTGAAAAACTTTATTTCCTTTCGTTTCCAAAGTTCCCGATGGAATTATTAAGAGATCCCGCTCCCGGGATTTAAAGTGCTAACGAAGACGGGAATTAAAAGTTGGGGAGATTTTTTGTATTGCTTTTGGCGTGAACGATAGCACGTTTCAAGTAATTGGAATGAAATTGATGTTATTTTCTGCTGTAGGTATTGTTATACTGTAGTATAACATGACTAGAACATATACGTAGAAGACAATAATGGTGTGTTGAAATTCTTCATGCCTTGATCTGCGATATGTTTCTTTATATAAGTTCGGTTAGTGTAGGACAGGGTCATTTAAATCAATCTTTACTTAATAAACACATTACTAACGTGATGCACATGTAATAACAGAGAATATTGGTTGACTTACGTGTGAGGAGAACAATTTAGCCCTCAAAAGTGGTGTTTCTGTGTTTGACTTCACATAGCACCTATTATTTATGGAGTTGGTGGCTTATCAACTGCTTCTTCAATATACGTGACCTGCTTTTTTATTCCTTACTGCAAACTTATTGTAGAATCATCTATGTGTCATCGATTCGCAATCCGAAAGCTCACATCACCAACGTTTACCATTTGTTTCCAAATGAAGCGTCAATTCCTTTCCCCGAACATGTAGGACGTTGTTCGCGTCATTAGCCCTCCGTCTCCACCACGCCTTCCTACTACAAAGGGTTTTCACATTTATTTCAGCACTAATGTACTGGGAAGAACAAATCGTTGTACTCCGACAATCTGTCGCTATCGATTGATTTTTTTGAATCAAAAGTGCTTCCAGTGTTTTGTGAAAGATTTAAAATTGTACACACTTTCTGGTAGACCCTTAAGCAGTTCTTATATATAAAGGAATTCCACGATTAAAAGGATCTATTAGGAATTTTGATGATGTACTGATATAGCAATATTTTTACTCAGTATATCATCAGCATGGCCTTAATAAATACATACAACTTATCATATAAATATATCGCAAGGTCTGGAACAAATTATATAAAAATAGGGTTATATATTTGAATATCTTAGAATGTTTGTAGTCTTGAACAATCTGAAACAAGTAGCCAGATAGGCAATCATACCTTTTATTAAAAAATAGAATATTCTCTTAGACTTATAAAATAATTGTGTTGAGTATTTTCAAATAATAAGATATTTAACTAGTTCTGAATCATAGATTCTTCAAAATAATATTTTCTCGCCTCGAAAATATTTTCCTTTATTTGTACTCACAAAGCTGGCTGTCACTAGAACAGTGTGTATTTTACCAAAATCCTGCTTCCGCTATATATCGGATCGTAGTACACCCTCAGCGCCCCTCAGCCACGCCTCAACAGACTCCACAAAGCGACTTCGCATTTGTTTCGTCACTAATGTGCTGAGAAAAACGAATCGTTATGCCGAGACAATCGTTACGACATTTCTGTATATTATCGTTATTTCTAAATGTACGCTCAGGATATTACGTATGTTTGCCTTCATGTATGTGCCTTTTGTTTCTTTTAATAGTGTTGCCTTTTAATAGTGTAATCTCTTTGATGGAATAGATTTTTCTATTTGATGTTATTCCAGACGTTTATGGCTCAAAGCTGGTTATAACACTCTTGTTACTTGTTAAATGTAATGACATTTAATATTGTTCTCTATATGCCCCTTATTTTCTCCTAATTCTTATTCTTTCATCGCGTCTATATTATTTTGTGTCATCCAAGGTTGAATGTCATAGCATTGTAGTTTAAGACAAAAGTAATAATAATTTATCAGGAAACTAAATATTTATTTTCTAATGTCTTTCTTTTATCACTTACAATAGAAATTTTATTATATTGTCTAACATGTATTTTAAATTCTTTCATAAAGCGTCAACAACTATTCAAAATATATGAAGCCTATGAAAACCTTAATATAATTTTATTTCAATTTTAATTACAGTCTACATAATATATTTACGTATCGTTATAAAAAATATATTCTTCTTCTAAAAAGCTTTTGTCATATATTTATCTGGTGCCCACCGCGAGCTCTACGGAGCTACGACGCTACGTAAATAATCATTTACTCGTAGCAGAAATACGGGTAAAGTTACACAATAGGCCATTTAGAATAGGTTTTGTTACACTTTCATCTGTTACCGTCACACGATACGCTGCTACGGAGCTACGAAGTTCTACGTTAACATGAAATGATCGTAGCTGACATAATTTGATAATGTTATGTAGCCGTCTACATTGTTATTGTTTAATTTTGCGTTTGTATATTTTGTGTTATTGTAACAGTGGTAATTGTGAAACTCTAAAGTTGGTCACATAAGTGATGAACACCTTACATTTAAAAAATCTCATCCTATTAAATTAAATTCTTTGTGAAGTTTTTTGTACAACTATATAAACATTGGAAGTAATATAGTCTGATATGATTAAACTTAATTATTTGCATAGTTAACACGCAATATGGTGCATATTATTACTTAAAATCATTCAAATTTAATTCTTAGTAGAGAATATATGACAAAATTACATTAAATTTACCTTAATATCCTTCTGTGAAGATAGTGTTTCTATGCTCCGTTTATTGACAGCAATACACATTCTTCGAAGCGACTAAAAACACTCAAGGCTGCGAAAGGTACATTGTCGTACCGGGTAATGTACGGAGTAGATACCGCTACGAACATATTGTCGTTCAGAAGATACATGAGCTTCCTTTATTCTCTTTGTGCGCGAATTGTATTATATTTGTAGGTTTCAAATCTTCAAATCAGTAATTCCACACAGCGTTTATTGTCGACAGTAAATATTCGTTTATGCTACGGCAGATTGCGTGCTACGAAAGGCGCTACAGTTTCGTAGCAGATACTGTGAGATAGAATTATTGTGCAATCTATTGGCGCTTAGAAAGGCATCTCATTTCCTCTTTTCACTTTGTCTAAATGGTTCGTGTTTTTATTATTGACTACGATAAATCTTCACCTACTTTAATATATAAAGTGAGCGCTACGAAATGCGTTTTATTGCTGGATAAAGAGCTGATAGTGCTACGACGAGATTGCCTCAGAGGCTGTGAGCTTTCTTTATAGACATTGTCTCGGCGCTATTACTTCTCTCTTTGCCGGCCTAAAAAAGAAACCTATTTGATACGTTTTCCGTTCCTATTTCTTGGTTATCTAGGAACTTATTACTTATGGGTAAAAATATTCTGTTTCTATGTCTGTAATAAACAATTTAATATTAATAGCTTATTTTTTATGTCTAGTTAAATTCAGATATTAAAAAAATCTTCTAAAATGTTCCAATTTGTTCTGACATTAAATTTAACTTCAAGGGGTTTAAGGATCGGGCCGTTATGTAAAAAATAACAGTAAACCGCCTACCTAAGGGTGTGCAAGCGGAGCCTTCTTAACTTTAGGTCCGTTATAAAACTTTATGAACCCCGCGCCGCTGAACGTGATACCTAACGACCGGGAACGATTTTATTAGCTGTTTTGTTGTTAACTACTACAATTATTTTTAAGTGAAACAAACAATTACGTGTTTCAGATGGAAGCTGAAAGAGTGTTAAATATTATTGCTATGAGGTGCCACGGTATGCGAACCGTGGCATCTCATAGCAATAATTGGATTGGGTAAAACAAGATTATATAAGATCTATTTGACTGAAGTTTTAGCAGATTTTACGTTTTGGATTTTATAAGGATACTGGTACAATATCATTATGAACATGAAGAGAGCGATGCCAGTCGATTGCCAGTATTTTCTTTAGAAAAAATCTAAAGAATTTTACTCTCTTTTATTTCAATAACATAAAACCGTCGGAAAATGTAATTTTTCAATAATATCACATAAACTTATCGAAGTGATCGGTCAGTCAGAACAGAGGGGGAGCATTGTAATTTCGCGAATGACTTATGAAACAATTTATATGCAAATTTTCATTTATTAATTTCAGTGTGGGCTGTAAGAGGATTGGAATTCAGGCTTTGTTTGCAAATGTTTCGGATTATAATTACTTGTTTTAATTTCCAGCTTAAGCTTGTTTGCTTTGGTTACGAGTTTCTAACTGGATTTGGGTCAGGTGATTTTTTGACGTAAAGATACTTCGCCGCCTTGAAATTGAATGAAGCCACAAACGGTTTATTAGTAAGTTCTTTTTTGAATTCTTGGCAAATAAAATCATTTTTAGAGAAAATTTACGAATAAATAACGAATACTGCGTAATTTACATAATAATTAATTAATTATTTCAAATATTTTAGCGACATTTTAGCACGGAGACGTGGCAAAACTTTTTTACGCAACTATTTCAATTCTCAAAACTGGGTACATTTTCTTGTTAGGAGTGAGTAATCTAAGTTACTAATCTATGATTGCAGTATATAATAACAATAAAATCATTTATACGCGGAAGTTGACTACATGCACACATACAAAAACATGAACAGCAAAAATGAAAAATAGTATTATATAAAAATAAACAACCACAAAAGAGAAACAGTAATTAAACACCATAAAATAAGTATATACATATGATTGGTATTCATAGAAAATCAACAAATCCTTGTTAAAATATTTACACAGTAATTTTGCGAATTCTCGATCGGAGTGTTGATTGGGATCTCTTAATTTGGTCTCTGATGTCGAATTTCCTATTCACCCGTTGGGAGAAATTCACTGAATATTTATGCCATCTAAAAATATTTGGTTATACATGATGGACTATTTAATGAAGTCCGCTGGAATGATGAGATAAGGTTTTTGTCGCACTTAAAACTGAAATACTGAAAAATATTTTTGAGAAGAATCTATTCGGCAAAAAAATTTTTGGTTTGGTTTTATTACTTTCGATTTTTGATTGATATTATTCTGATCGATTTAATTTAATTTCGTTTTATTTGTAACGACATCTATAGTCATAATCAGCACATTTAATGTGTATATCTCATATTAGAATTTAATAGATTTCGGGTCATAGTCCGTTATTTAAACTATGTAACTCTTGGTGGATTTTACATAACGAAACAATATCGAGGACTTTCAGACACATAGAATTTCATTGTGAACTTTTTTTTGGGCGTTGCCTTGAAATGGAATATCAATTTTATACTCATACTCCAATTGCATATGACATATTATGTTGTAATGTTATCATGTTCAAGACCGACAAATAAGGAGATTAAAATAAATGAAATGAAATGAAATAACTTTATTACGTTATGCATTGTACACACACACACACATATCAATTACAAATTACTTAAGTTAATTACAAAATAGTGGGATATAGGTACATATAAAGCTCAAGATACATAATAAGACAACACAGCAGAATAAAAATACAATAGTTAATTAGGTACGTTACAGCATATCCCTATGCTTGTATGTATACATTGCATACGGAAAAGGCACTCATTCAGCTTAATAAAGTCTTTTTAGAAAAAGGCCTTTTTCCAACTTGGCAAGTCATATATCGTCTACGCCTATATTACTCGTAGTGTGTCGTACGAGTGTCGAAACCACGAAATTTGGTGGGTTCGATGGAATTTGTGTGGGCGGGAAATTCATGACGCTAAGGTTAAGGTCAGGCGGGAGGCCAATGTCGTAAATGTCTTCTCAATAAATATTCCTGACGCGTACTCCGAATACTTTCTTATATTTGCCGTTGGATCAAATTTTGGAAACGGCGAGTACTTTAGCTAGCACTTTTCTATGGAAAAAGTTTGTTCATTTTACAAGATTCACAGATTGATAAGAGTTCACGTCAGCCAAGTGCCGATTGGTAAACTTAAGAAATGTTTTGGGAATCCTGCTGTGTTTGTAGGTTTCCTCATTTACTAACAAAGCATTTGAAATCACTTACATAATAAAACGTAGTAAGAAAAATAATAATTTAATGTCATATGTACGAGTATAATAAATAAAGTTTGGAAAATCCAAAAGTGCACGACTCATAATGCTCATTTAATTATGAAATATAAAAAAAAAACTTAAGTCGTTCAAAATTAATTGCCGAAAAAACAGCTGAAGTAGGAAGAAGGTACTGCACAAGCGCCCCTGGTGGAATAAATGTACATAATATCTATAGATATACAGTCTTGTAGTTTTCGTTTTTTATTAATTGCAAATAAACGACACTGAATTAATTAATCATTCGCATTCAGTGACCTACAATCGTCGATTAGAATTAAAAAAAAAAAAAAATTAACTCAAATGATGGATTTTTTCACAAGTTACAGTGTTTTCAGGTTTCACACATGACGGACAGGAATTTTTTTTGACCTATTTTGGTGTTTTTTTCCAATTCTATTGCAGTAAATCAATTTTTAAAAAGTATGGAATTAATCTCCATTAAATTATCTCGACAATAGTATGCAAAATATCTTGATTCCATGAACTATCAAGGCTATAATAATAAAAATAGCCGCCAAAATGAAGCGAAAAAAATTTTTCGATCGTAAAGCACTCTCTGATGCTTCGCATCATGAGTCGTGCAATATGCTCTTAAAATAATACCTTTTGTCTGTTCTACTAGTTGTATTGTATACCGAGGGTTCTCAAAGTTTACGCACCCGAATAATCTAAGTCGGTTACATGTTTACATACCGTAACAATGTAGTGTTCAAATATTTATGGCCAATTTCAAACTTTCCTACGCAGTATTGATTGCACTCGTTAAAGTTTGGCCAACTAACGTGGTTCATTGCTAATTCATGGTTTTAGGTAGTTGCATTACCTAAAGTTTGAGGGTCTCGCCAAACCTTACCAAATTTTGACTTAAATCTCTGCGTATAGACTTAGGTGAAAATTTGTTTGATTATCTTTGAAGGCGGTGAAGAATTGGTTCATTGGAGCATGGTTGCGAAGAAACCTCCGTGGTTCGACTCCGGTGGCATCACCGCCACATCTCTATCTGCCTCATAATAGCAGTGTTAAGCGCTACTGTGTTACGATTTTAAGGGTTTATAAACCGGGACATACTTATTCGAGGCGTTCCAACTTAATCCTCAGGAGCAGCAACGCATCTGTTGTCAACTTCGGCTCAGGTAGAAATCTAAACTTACGGCGGGTTTATTACATATGTCCATAGGCGGCAGTAGCCAATTCCTATCAGTACCTTTACCATGAGTTTTCAGAACTTGGAAATTGTATAGGCCAATACGTAAACAAATACCAAAACAGTCATATTTGTCAAAACGTAAAAACTCATGGTAAAGGTACAGGTCAATATAAGAAAAATATCGTTAAACTAATTATTCAAAACAAGTTTAAACTAGTTTATATTAATCATGTACCCCTCAAACATTCGCCTTGGTGCCACAACACTAAAGTTTGACAAACAGTGTAAACACTCAACGCGGAATAGGGCGTTAATCTCGTTCTGACAAACACATTAAACGCGTAGTTTGAATGACAAGCACGTTAAACAAAGACACATTTTTAACAAGCGTGTCATGACAATTTATGTGATCGTTTGCAGGCCTGTTGTAAATTTTAACGTATGACATTTTGAGGTGAACGATTTTAAATTGTTATTAATTCTGAAACGCGTAGCTTGCGTAGCGTTTTTGATAAGCATGTCAAATAAAAATTATGAAGTATCTATTTGTCACATTATTTTGTCTACTTATTAAGGATTTAAAATTGTTTTGTATTTGTGTTTATTATGTCGAACTACATATGATAATGTTTATATGCTAAGTTTATGGTAAGTATGTATATGCATGTTTGTCACATTCTTTGGCACGCCCTACAGCACAAATGACTTGACAGATTTAAACACATGTGGTGTCGTTGTGGGAGTAACATAACCAACAAAGCGTGCTTTTTCGGTCTTCATTTTTAAACAAAATGATTTTATAAAAATTGGTAGTTTCAGTAATACGATTCTTCCTTTATAGAACCATGAAGAATTTCAACATCTTTAACTTTCACAAACTTTTAACATGTTTAATATTACTGGTGGTAGAACCCTTTGTGGTTCGACTCCGGCGGCACCACCGCCACACCTATTTCTACCTAATAACAGCAGTGTTAAGCGCTGCTGTGTTCCGGTTTGAAGGGTGTGGTAAGGGAGACAGACTTTTCCGAGGCGTTCCAGCTTAGTCCTCAGGGGTAGCGGCGCATCTGTGGCTGACCTCAGGTAGGAATATCTAATCCTATCTGGGGTTGATTACAGATGTCCATGGGCGGCAGTAGCCACTTACCATCAGGTGGACTGCATGCTCGTCTGCTACTCCTATATTATAAGAAAAAAATTAGGATTATAGGTACACGTGTCACATTTGTCAAATGTACAAGATTTTTTTTCAAACATCTCTCGAATTAAATAAAAAGCTGATAATAACTATTGTATTTAAGGTAAATGTTTTCATTGGAGCATGGTTGCGGAGATGAAAGGGCAGGCTGGAAAAATATTTATACGAAGGAACCGGCTTGGAATAACAGATTCAGATAACAGCGGGTTCGGAATACGAGAATTGCTGTTTTGTTTTTTATAAACCCGAGAAGCACGGAATATTAATATATTGTCCATTTATTATTGTTATATTGGCTGTTTTAACTGTTCTCATATTGATTCAAGTTTAAAAATGTTTTTTTTCGTGACGTTTGAATTGGTAGAACTGTTTCTGGTTAATTTCCGGAGGCACCACCGGCACACCTATTTCTACTTAATAACAACAGTGTTAAACGCTGCTGTGTTCTGTTTGAAGACTAAGGGAAACATATTTATCCGTAGCGTTCCAACTAAGCAGGGATAATAACGCATCTGTGGTCAAGCTCAGGTAGGAGTTTAAGCTTTTAATTAAACAGGCGATCTTGCTGTATAAGGATAATTGGTCTATGTAGTGACCTTTAACATCAAGACTTGAAATATACTAACGCCAGTAATTAATGTATCTATCTTACGTTTTGCCTACCGACGATTTTTTTTATATATAATAATATAGGAGTAGCAGACGAGCATGCAGTCCTCCTGATGGTAAGTGGCTACTGCCGCCCATGGACATCTGTAATCAACCCCAGATAGGATTAGATATTCCTACCTGTGGTCGGCCACAGATGCGCCGCTACCCCTGAGGACTAAGCTGGAACGCCTCGGAAAATTATGTCTCCCTTACCACACCCTTCAAAACGCAGCGCACCGCTACACCTATTTCTACCTAATAACAGCAGCGCTCTACTCTGCTGTTATTAGGTAGAAATAGGTGTAACGGTGGTGCCGCCGGAGTCGAACCACAAAGGTTTCTACCACCTTCTTGGTTCTACTACCTTTCATAAAAAAATGTCAATATTTGCCTACTAGAAATTGTGAAAATGACATCATTAATGTAAATTCATCAAATTGTATGCCAAATAATAATAGCTTCGAGATATAATTTTAATATACGGTCCAAATCAGAACTTAATAATTTTGGGATAAAAAATACTCTTTAGTTGGGGAAGTTAATTTTTTTCGACTCGCCCGAAGTCGAAACTCATTCGTTACGTGCGCAAAGTTTAATGGCTCGGGCCGGTTGTAAAGCCATTTATTAACTGGATAAAGTGTGCAAAAACGTACCGATGAAATAAGGTATGAGGACGTTTAATTTAATGCAGCAGGAAGAACCTTTTTCGTGATATATCTTTTTTGGACCGTAACTATTAATTGTAGCAACACGACAGAGAATTGTGTGGATTGACCTATGAGGTTGGATGTAGGATGGTGAGTATGGTGGTGTATGGAGGGAATCGGAGTTATAAACAGAAATGCTCAAGTAGTAATCTAATCCTATCCGGGGTTGACTACAGATGTACACATACCATTAGGTGGACTGCATGCTCGTCTGCTACTCCTATATTATATAAAAAAATCTCACTGAAGCTCCTATCTGAACTCTGGATACAGCATGTTGGTGCAATGAAGAGCTGTGGAAACATAATGAAGTCATCCGCTAGGGTACCTTTTTTGCTGACGAGAGGGAATTTTCCAAAAGGTCTGTCTTAGCAACGACATGGTTATGGATTTTATGGATTTTATCCGCTTAAACCCCCCCTGGTGGTCGTCCTCAGCTTTATATGGTGGATTTTGGTATCTCCAACGGAATACAATCGGAGTTCTCGTAGCGCGGTGGCTCTATTGGTCTCTTCTCAGGATCTACGCTCACTCGCTGGGTACTTGAGATCGATCCTGTTATAATGCTAAATGTACGTTTTAATGCTGGTGGACGGCTGATGTACGCGGTAGTTTTTAACGAAAGACAGTTAAGTTAGTGGATTATATATTTTAATCTCTTACCTATGTCGACAGTCTTTTGAACAAAATTGTCTACGTAACGTTTCCGATTTCAAAATTTAATTAAACCTCTTGAAAGGCGGTCCGTAGTTTATGATAAATTAAGTTAAGTCGGCGTAAAGCTGCTGATTTGCGAATATTAGGCGATCCCAACGCTACGGAATCTGGTTTGGACCGCCTTGCGGCAGTTTCGGGCTGAACCGGTTTTAGCCGGCACTTACCGGAATTAGCGCCCGGCTGCGATTGGTGATCTAATTTTATTAGGGTTTTGCTACTTTGTGCGGGGTTTGGTGAATGGAATATTAATTTTGCGTCTTCATTTAACAAAACTTAATAGATACTTTAAACAAATTGGTTTTAGACATAATTTATAATGAAAACCCTTATTGAATTTTAATAGATAGTTAATAATTATTAATTTAGTTCTACTAGAAATATCAATAACCAATTTTCAAATGTTGGACACTTGGTGTGCTCAGCTCAATTGAGGTAATCAATTTAAAAAATCTGAAGGACAGTTTTTCTTTACTTATTCATAGGTATACCAACTTATATGTACAATTGCAGGATAGTTTTTTATTTAGGTACATAAATATCATATCATAGAAAAAGTAACTTTTACCTTTTTTTTTTATTTCTATATTTATAAATGACCAGCAATGAGCATGAGATGAGCAACTCTACAACTCTGCAGTCTAGATGTCTAATAAATTGCTGCCGCACACGCTCGAGCACTGTCCAGCGTGGCAGTCCGAGCGGCGGATCCTGGTGCAACGGATAGGACCAGACCTCTCCCCGGAGGCTGTCGTCGCGGCAATGGTCCGTTCTGGCGAGGCGTGGGATAGCGTGGTTGCCTTCTGCGAGCGCGTTATGCTCACCAAGGAGGACGCCGAACGGGCCAGGGAGCGCGCCGATCCCGCGCGGAGAAGGAGGCGCCGAAGGCGCAGATAGCGCCTCCCGGCGCGGTGTCCCTGTAGTCCCGGGACTAGAATAGGGCTACGGTATCCCCTGCCTGTCGTAAGAGGCGACTAAAAGGGGGCTTCCGGGGTTGCGGGTGGCAAGATTGGGAGGTCGAGCCGCCCGGTAAGCAACTCCGGGAAGGACGGCGGTGTGTGTGGTCGCATACCGTCGTAAACACCAGACGGTGTGGCGAGTCCTGGAGCTTACCTGGGTGGAGCCCGAAGGGGCGACGCGTTCAGAGGACTCCGGTTGCGTTCCGTAGGAGATCCCGGAGTCCTCTTGGCAACGTAGAGGAAGGCCACCGGGGGGGTTTTAGTGCGGTAAAAATCCCACATAACCCTGTGTCGCTCCCACGGCACCGGGTACCTTTTGAAGGTTTCCCCCTCGTAAACAAAAAAAAAAAAAAAAAATTGCTGCCACGTTCTTAGCCAGTTGAACACGGATAATAAGGATGCAATTTACTGTCACGATCTCTATTTCACACTTGTAGTCAAATGATATGTATGTGGGAGTTAACCATATGGGTGGAGAGCGTAAGCGATTGCATTGCTCATTACATTCAAATGGAATTCATTATTCAAAGTGGATGGAATCTTTATGAGCATCAACTAGTTAACGCTACTGTTTGGAAAGGGTGAGAAAAGGCAGATAATTCAACCACAAAAGTCACACCATGCTGCTCCACGCTGCATTGGGACCGATGGAGGAACTGATTCGTGTCGTGTCCGTGTCCCAATGTCCCCACACGTTTGTTGTTTTAAAACTGCCCATGACACCTCCAATAAAGTTAATAAAATCAAAATATTTAGCCACTGTCTTAGTCACCATATGTAATATATTTGGCTTCTTTCTACAGAGGATACTTGCTGACCTAGTCATTGCAGAGCCCAAAATAACAGAAGCTAGAATCATGAAATTTGGCAATTATGCTCATTTTATGATGTAGTAAAGAATAATCCTCACATAATAGAAAATTAAGGGATTTTTTTTTTAAAACAAGAACAACCAATATCAACTAAAACTAAAAAGTAGTATTTGGCTTATATACCGGCTAAGAGGATGAAACAAGGAATTAAGGTTTATTTGAAGATTAGTTTTAAATGTAAGATTTTTTATAGTTATCGTTGATAAAAATATACGTTTATGGAAATATGTCAACACGTCTCGAACACACTATATGTCGATAAGTGTCGCAGGCCGCAATTTCCGCACCGGATACCGCTATTAACATCGGAAACGAAGTGAATCCACGAACTTGCTAGCGAGAATAGCAAGTGAATACACTAACTTGACGATTTAGTCTGGAAAATACCTTATTTTTATAATCATAATAATAATTATTATTATTTTATAATATAGGAGTAGCAGACGAGCATACATTCCACCTGATGGTAAGTGGCTGCTGCCGCCCGTGGACATCTGTAATCAACCCCAGATAGGATTAGATATTATCTTAGGTCGGCCACAAATGCGCCTCTACGCCTGAGGACTAAGCTGGAACGGCTCGAAAAAGTCTCCCTTTCCACACCCTTCAAACCGGAACACAGCAGCGCCTAACACTGCTATTATTAGGTAGAAATAGGTGTGGCGGTTGTGCCGCTGGAGTCGAACCATAAAGGGTTCTACCACCACCAATAAAGTAATTAATTTTATTATTATTATTTTATAAATATTAATTATCTACCATACATAATACATATATTAAAATAGTAGACGAGCAATGAGCATGTAGTCCACCTGATGTCAAGTGGCTTCTGCTGCCCAGATAAGATCAGATTCCTTTCTGAGGTAGGCCACGGATCACTGCCTGAGGTAGGTCACCAAAAACCCCTTACCACACCCTTCAAATCGGAACATAGCAACGTTTAATACTGCTGTTATTCCACAGAAACAGTACCCTTACTATGAGTTTTGACGTTTTGACAAATATGACTGTTTTTGTATTTGTTTACGTATTTGCCCATACAATTTCCAATCAGCGCCCCTAGCGGATTGTATCAGACCTATAGTGTCAGTAACGTAAAATTAAATGTTAAAGTTGACAAAATGGCGCTTTATGTTTTGTCTCTCTTTTTTGGGAATATGTGAGGCAGACAGAAAGACTTGAGCACTTACTTATTGTTTCGTTTACTCAGTGTACTAAGCAAACGGAACAGAATATTGGATTGAGTAAACGTAACGTAAAATTGTGGGATGTTTTGAAAACTCATGGTAAGGGTACAGGTATGGCGGTGATGCCGCCGGAGATAAATCACACAGGGTTCTCCCAGAAACTTCTACTATACTTCAATCACACGCTACACAAGGTTCCCTTAATACGTTAACTCTGATACATTCAACTCGTTGGGGTTCAATCCCTTCGCCCTAAAGGGTCGGGATTTGTTTATCGACGTTCGCCTATACCTAGGGTACAGCTGGAAACAATCTGAATGCTATAAATTCACCGATACGAAGGGATTAGGCGCGAAAACATTAGTTTCAACGAGTTATATATCGCTGATGTGTATATAAATACTATTGTGATTGCTGGGCAGAGTAATTATTGGATATTTGGACCTCAGATTGGAAGATAAAGATAACTGTTAAACCGTACTAGGGAAACGGTTGAAATTTTTAACAATCCGTTTACTACTATAACTGGTATTATAATAAATACAAATAAGAACCATAAAACATACTTTAATATAGTTATTTTAATTTTATTATACGTTGTTTACGTATCATTGATCATCATCCCAACGCCATCTATTTTTGTGTAATATAACTAAATATTGTTGAAAATTTACGTATCATTCATCATCACTCTAATGCCATCTATTGATGTCGGATATAGTTAAATATTGTTGAAAATAATAAGATGAATAAAAATACGTAAAAAATAATGAACATTTGGTGGTACGGAAGCCTCCATGTGCGAGTTCGACTTGTACTTGGTGAATTATTATGATAATGTATTTTTTTTATGCTGTTGTACAAAAATAAGTTATCGTGATTCGTAGCAGTTGGTGTAACACGAATGAACGACATAGTTATCACGTGAATGCTTACGACACGTGTTGAAATAAGGTGCTTAGTATACCTGTAAAGTAGGGTAGCATAAACCTATTAACTTATTATAAGTGTCACTTCTTACTTACGTATTTCTGTGTTACTTGTCAAATAGACTAATCCGATTTAACTTAATGAAAAAGTTTTCTTTTTGTAATTAAGGAGTATTGTGTAGTTGATACAAAACATTTTTTCCAATCAAATTATTGTTTGAAAGTTTTATTCCTTTGTAGAAGTAGATAATTATTTTATTATAAATTATGACTTTCTCCTTCTAATAATTCTTTTATGATAATACTACGAAGAGTATATAAATTATTTCGATCGTTTCCTTGTTATTGTACCCAATTAAGTCCCATTTAATTATGTATATTTCATTAGTACACTGGCAGAATCTTACGCTAGTAGACAGGACGTGTATGTATATTTATTTACATTTTTGTATGACTTATGTGTGTAATGTTATTTTCTTTCTTTTCAGGTAAGCGATGGTTTCGTCCATTTCCCCGGCAAGATAAACAAGCAAGTTTGATTATATGCTTAAGAAATGTAATATTAATTTCAATATAAGCTAAAATTAAAATTGAAAGGCACAGCCACATCCTTTTTACCGTCGGGGTAGAGGGCGCCACTAATTATTATAATAAGCTACCTTTTCTGTTTAATAAGATACCTTCATATTATAAGCGATTGCAAATTATATTGATCGTAGTCAAGTAGACAAAAACAATACGAATGGAAAGTATTTTACAAGCTTAGTTTCTAGCACGGGAAATTAAACGGAAGTCTGTCGAAGCTGCGTTAGTCATAACATCACGACTCGCGTTTCGATACGATTTTTACAACCGAAGACCTGTTGTTCAATGGGTTATTGTTGCTATAAATTATACGTAAAATATTACGTATTTTATAGTTGGCACCTTGACCACGAGTCAGAGTATCTACATCTGTACCTGCCCCTTTTAAATCGAACGTTGGCTGGGGTAATAATGTTTTTTAATCGTGTGTTCTATTATTTGGCACTATACAGCCCAAACGGCTTTACGGATTTTATGAGGTGTTGTTGGATTCGTCTAAATTTTAGGATTGCTATTGGCAACATGACTTTCCATTTCAGTTAAATATATATATCGGGTTTTTGGCAATACTAAATATTTAATATTTCATTACTGGGCACGACTTTATCCGCACAATTCGGGAAAACTTGTAGCGAAGTCTACTGTACTTAGTAGATTATTGAATTAACTAGTTTTTGCCCGCGGCTTCGCCCGCGTTTAAAAGAAAATAATATAACATACTAACATACATAAAACTGAAAACTCGTACCTTCAACTTTGCTAAAGACCATCACTTGATCAAATGCATAGTTTACGATTTAATTCTTACTAAGATTGATTAAAATAATCGATGTTTTGAGTCCAAAAGATCGATTCTCCGATTAATCGATCTTAGATCGCTATTCCTAGGTCCCGTGGGATTTCCGGGATAAAAACTATCGTATGTCCTTTCTCGGATCTCAGACTATCGGACTATCTCAGACATTAAAATCGGTTCAGTGGTTTAGGCGTGAAGAAGAGACAACCAGACAGACAGAGTAACTTTCGGATGTATAATATTAGTAAGTGCCACATCTATAACTAGGTATGAAAACAAAGCAAACAGAAAGTATTCGCGATTCTGAAAGCACCGTTTCTCGCACGGGAAATTAAACGGAAGTCGCCCGACGACGCTCCGTCACTAATGACGTCACGACTTTGAATACGGCTTTAAAAACCGATGCGCTTCCAAAAATGGACTATTGTTCTTTGGAATTGTGTCACGTTTAAAATGTTGACGTAATGTGGAGGTCGTGTTATGTCACTGAGTATGAAGTGAAGAGAGCTACGGGGAGTGAATCGCTACAAATGGTTCCCGTATTATACGGTATTATCACGCGGTGTTGTGTCATCAGTACCCTTACCAGGAGTTTTTACGTTTCGACAAATATGACTGTTTTGGTATTTGTTTACGTATTTGCCCATACAAATTCCAATCAGCGCCCCTAGCGGATTGTGTCAGAACTAGGAAATCGTATTGGCCCACACGTAAGCAAATACCAAAACAGTCATATTTGTTGAAACGTAAAAACGCCTGGTAAGGGTACAGTTCCTATTTTTAAAACGCTACCTGCTATGTAACTTATCTAGATAAATAAGTGAATAATATGATACTAATTTGAAATAAGAATATCGATGCTTTTATTCTCTCGTGAACGGGTCTTAAACACGTGTGATATATTTTTTAAAACATTACAGACCAGCATGCAGTCCACTTTATGCTAAGTGGCAACTGCCGCCCATGTATATCTGCAATCACCTCAGATAAAATTAGAATCCTGGCCGAGGCCAACCGCGGATACTTTGGTACATCCCAGGAGAGGAATCATTTGTAATGTATATGTATCAAATAATGTATGTCTCCCAGAAATACTGGCGCAGGTGCTTGTTTGTTGTGCTTCCGTAATCGCTAGCCGTTTTACTTAAGCCTTCGGATCTATAATTGTAAGTTAAGAAAAACTTAATGTCACACGATAAATGAGCTTTAGCTCATATGCAAAACGCTTTAGCGTTTTTTGGGTATTATTATTAAAATTAATAAAATATATTTAATTCCAAAGTTTAGAAAAGTGGCCAATACTATTGGCCATTCAGACAATCGAGTATAAATACAATCAATTTTATGTCCCATATAAGAAGCAACTAAGTCTTACCTACAAGGAACCCAATCTGAACGAGCAAAACAAATCATATCAATCCCCATAAAGAATTCAATATCGGCAGACAGCATATTGCGCGCAACGAAAAAATCCACTCATACTTCTACATCCAGGAATAAATCCGTATGGATCCCATCCTGTATGTGTTATCAGGGTGATGTCATACTGGTGAGTTATTGTAATAGAACTAGCTGATACCGACAGACATTGCTGTGTCTGTCTGTTTAATATACGTTAGGTATATATCAATTTACATTGCAATGCTCTGAATGATAAAGAAGATTGTGTACTGCAGTGCCATCTAGAGGCGAGCTGGAGTAGAACAGATAACTTATAAATCTTCTCCATAGAATATCAAGATAAAACCGATAGCTAAAATAATTATATGGTTTATCCAAATTGGTGTAAAACGCATAATATTGTCATTATTCAGACTAAACCACAATAAATTTATAACTAAATAACAATAAATTATTAAAGCTAAAATATATACAAATAATTTCTAATTAACAATATGTACAATCAAGAGTAAAAAGATAAAATTGGTGTAATGTTATTCTTCCCAAATATAAAGGATTAATAATAATATTATTTTAAAAACATCATCAGTCAATTTACTAGGTACTCAAATTTTAACACTTCAAATTATAATACTTTTTCTATTTAATCTACCTCAAAAACAGTAGATTAAACGCAATATCTTCAATTCTATTCAACGAATTATGTAAAGTTTGTACTTTAAAAGGATTCGAATCTGTACCCTTACCATGAGTTTTTACGTTTCGACAAATATGACTGTTTTGGTATTGGTTAACGTATTGGCCCATACAATTTCCAAGTTCTGATATGATCCGCTAGGGGCGTTGATTGGAAATAGTATGGGCAAATACGAAAACAAATACCAAAACAGTCATATTTGTCAAAACGTAAAAACTCATGGTAAGGGTACTGTATTACAGAGACACATTACAAAACGACATAAAACGACACTTGTAAATAGCCATATGACAGCACCTTTAGAATAAGAAAAGGAATAGGGAATCAGGAAAATATTTGTACGGCGCGGTGCGGTGCCCGTTGTTTTACGTTAGGGATAATGTATGCGATGTATGTGTATTGGGACCTTGAATTATGTATTGGGATATGGACGATCGGCTCGTTTTGTTCACTTGGATGAATGTATGCTTTAAAGTTATACACGACCTTGGTGTTGTGATTGCCCGTAGACACTATTTACACCACTTTAATTTTTTTTATTTTTACACTTATATCGTGTATTGTAGACGTATAGCTTTGTCTTTAATTCTTAAAGGCATTTTATCTGTCCGGCATGATTAGGAACGTCCGCACGCGCGTCTCATTCGTACATATGTATTACAGTATCTACGATGCGTGGGCGTGTGCGTATGTAAAGATATAATGTCAGTATCACGAGTGTGACATGCGCGTGGGGAAAAGCGCACTAAGTCTATGTATCCCGTTCGTATATCGTTCTGTCCTACTTTAAAAAGGCTGTATATTTTTTATTGTAACAATTGATTGAAATGTAAATTGAATTTTAATTCACATCCAATGTTTTATTACCGCTGTTATCCAATAATAATAATAATTAAAAAGAATATTGAGGATACTTTAGGTCATATTTTAATTGGCATATCGGCATATAGGTATATGCCTATATGCCTATTAAAATATGAAGGTTTCTACATTAATAGATTTGTAGAAACATATAATATACATTTAGAACCAGATGGATTCACAAATCACGCCACCAGATCTCAGACTACACTATAACATTGTTTAACGTTAAAGGACACTAGTACGAGCTATTTTACGAGCGGGCAGGATAATATATTCGTTGTCGCGACGTATCGGGGATACTGAATTATGTATTGAGTTTCGGACGATCGACTCTTTGTAGTCCCTCGGAAAAATCGTTCAAGGGAAGTGGTACTGAGGAAATTGTACTGGTGTTCGTAAAACGGTTTATTTTGTACTTTTATAATATACTCGTATACGAAGTGCATTTGATGTAAACTGTCGCCCATTGACATGTGTAATCAAGCTCAGATAAGATTAGATTCCTACCTGTAGCCTTACCATGAGTTTTCAAAACATCCCACAATTTTACGATACGTTTACTCAATCAAATATTCTGTTCCGTTTGCTTCAGTAGACTGAGTAAACGTAACAATAAGTAAGTGCTCAAGCCGTTCTGTCTGCCTCACATGTTCGCAAAAAAGAGAGACAAAACATAAAGCGCCCTTTTGTCAATTTAGACATTTAATGTTACGTTACTGTCACTATAGTTCTGATACAATCCGCCAGAGGGCGCTAATTGAAAATTGTATGAGCAAATACGTAAACAAATAAAACAGTCATATTTGTCAAAACGTAAAAACTCATGGTAAGGGTGCTGAGGTTGGTTGACTACATGACGTTGCTACCCCTGAAGGCTACATTGGAACGCCTCGAAAAAGTATCTCTCCCTTACCTTACCCTTCAAATATGAATACAATAGCGCTTAATACTGCTGTTAATAGGCAGAAATAGGTGTAGCGGTGGAGCCGCCGCAGTCGAAACAAAGGGTTCTATCACCTTCTACTTGAATTCAATTTCGTATTATGTTGTATCGACGAGCAAGTAATGTTATTTGTAATATATTTATGAGGAATAAATTAACGACTGAATAAATGTGATATTGAATATATAGAATAAATGTGATGTGAATAATGAATGGCCGAATTAATGAGCGAATGTACGATTGATTTTTAATTGGGTATGATCATCCATTCATAGTTTTCGGGGTTCTTTACTGAAACTTTTGTTACTTTACTTTGATTATATTTTTCATTAAAGTACTTGTACTTGTTCATTTAAAAATACTAGAAGTACCTTCTTAAAAAGCAGTGATAGCCTAATGGTTAAGAGACTCTCATTTGAGGGATGCAAGGTTCAAATCTCAGACACCCCTCTGATTTTTCAAAGATATATGTATTAGAAATTAATTATCACTTGCTTAGACGATGAAGGAAAACATCGTCAGGAAGCCTGCACGTCTGTAAGTCTACCGATTCGCACTTTTTTATAATATAGTAGTAGCAGACGAGTATGCAGTCCACCTGATGGTAAGTGGCTACTGCCGCCCATGGACATCTGTAATCAACCCCAGATAGGATTAGATATTCCTACCTGAGGTCGGCCACAGATGCGCCGCTACCCCTGAGGACTAACCTGGAACGCCTCGGAAAAGTCTATCTCTCTTAACGCACCCTTCAAACCGAAACACAGCAGCGCCTAACACTGCTGTTATTAGGTAGAAATAGGTGTGGAAGTGGTGCCGCCGGAGTCGAACCGCAAAGGGTTCTACCACCTTCAAACTTGGCTAGCGTGGTGGATTATGGCCTAAACTCTTCTCATTTCGAGAGGAAGAACGTACCCAGCAGTGGGATAGTAATATAGCCCTGTAGTATACGTATGTAAGTAGTATAAATAGGGTAAGCTTAAAGGTAAACAATAAACTTATTAAACGGCTTTGTTTTAATCATTTTTTCTTTATTCAGTACACATAAATTAAACTACTCCTGCAAAAGCCTCAGTAAGTACGGGGTAAAGTAAACGTTGTTCAGTTGTTTTAAGCTTACACGTTCTCCACGTAGAGAACACGTAGCAACGCTACGAGCGCTACGTAAGTGCTACGACGTAGAGGAATTTTCAAGATAAAACGTTAATTGGTTCTTGTGTTATTTTTTTGTGAGCATTTAATGTGTTTTATAGCTTTGTTCTGGTTTTGTAATGTTATTTAAAGATACATTTAAGATAAAACATCACTAGTGGTATTGAAGATCCAACAAAAATTACGCTTCCTACACAAACTAAGAACTAAATTCACACATAAATAAAGACGAATATAAAACACCGAAACCCGCAATACAAATCTTAATTTTTATTAAGTAGTCTGGTTGGCCAGGAATCCAACCTGGTACCCTTTGCTGTGTTATCGCGGTACTCTCATTATTTGTATTTGGAGAAGTTTTTTATTTTTTATAAAATTTATGATTTATTTCTTCTTTTGCATTCCTTAACTATACTTTATACTAGCCGTATTCAGTCCATTGCTGAACATAGGCTTTCCATAAGTGGAGTTTTGTTCTAGTAACGCGTAATTAACAGAAGGTTTTCTTGTTCTGCAATACAAGATTTCCTTCGATTATTAGATTCATTTGTGTGTAACGTAGTTCCAAGGTACCGTTGTGACAATTCTATTATGAGACGAGCCGCACCTGAGCCTTTATGTGCAAACTATATCTCCCCACTTACACTAGATTTCTTTGCGGCATTAGGGTACACTGTTTTATTCCAAGAGTGTTTTGTAAAAACACACTCAGATTTAACAGAAAAAGTTATTTTCTATCTATTACTATTCCATATATTATTTTTGACTGTAATATCAATGAACATTTCTTTTACAATATTATTGAATTACGAAAATATAGCAAAAATAACATGGCGTTCGAGAATTCATAGGCTATGTAAAAACATTATCTTCTTGTACTTATCCTACTCCTGAGCGAATAAGAGAGGATTTAAATAAATACGATATATTTTATCACTACAATAATACAACTTTATGTCCTAGTTAAGTCTAGTTTATCAGACTCTTGATACAACACCGGTCGTTACAGCAGTCTGTATCAGAACTGATTGGAAATGTATGGGAAATACGTAAACAAATACAAAAACAGTCATTTTTGTTAAAAACATAAAAACTCATACTAAGGGTACAGATGTCATTTCATAAATAAAAAAAACTAAATATTCCAAAAAACTTAAAATAGATAAAGTATTGAATATTTGACGTTAATTATCAATAAGCACCTATTTTAATAATCTGCCCATGAATTAGAGTGATTTGATCGTAAAACACATCTACGATTCGAACCGCACACACATCGTAGACAAAATTTAATCAGCGACTCCCGTTAGAGTTATGAAACATTAATACGTAATACGAGTTCATATTGAGCCACGTTATCTTCTGAGCCGCTGAGCGCGCAATAATCGCCTGCTATTAGGTATTCAGCCCGGAATTAGGTTATGACTACATTCACCGCTCCCAGCGTTCGGCACATCGAATGTTATCTCGCTTGGCACTAATTTCTTTGATATTCGAGTGTTTTGAAGTTCTAAATTCCCGTGTTGTAATAGAAAAAAATGAAGAAGAACGTTAATAATTTGTGAGTTTCATTTGTAGAAAAAATTTGGAATCTGGATTTTGTCTATGTATATAATGTCGGGTTGTCTTTTATCTTACAAATAATAGGCGATGTGTAAACTAACACATTTTCCCTACTCGCCTGCCAGCTTTATGACATTGTTAAGCAATTTAATGTTTTGGATTGAAGCATACTAAGAGACGCGGAGCGTTCTAACTTAGTCTTTAGTGATCTATCACTGATCTCGCTCTAATATTATGTGGCAAATGCATCTATTAGAGTAGAGATTACAGATGTGTACTGGCTCAAATGTTCTCAGACGTTTTGTGCAGTTTGCAAATTCGCACTTGGGCAGTACGATGGACAATGGTCTGAACTCCTCTCATCCTAAGAGTTTCCTATGTGTAATAATGTTGAAGACGACCGAATAATTTCCGACTTGACTGAGATATAATTGTAGTTTAGACGTAAGATATTAAACACAATATCTGTATTAATTCACTGGAATGACGAGCATTTGAACAATTAATGGAGGAAGAACCGCAGATGGCTTTGCGGTGAACGGCTAATATTAGTGTTGTAAGCCTAGACGCTCGAATTTCGGGCCATTTGCAAGAACAAAACCGCTGGGGGCGGCCTGCTAATGTTGGCAGTGTACTGCTCCCCCGGGAGACTCAAGTTCGAAATTAATTTCGATTTATAGTGAAATTTCTCGTTGGGTTACCAAGCAAATTTATGTTTCGGTTGTTATGTTGTAGCTATGTATAGTGGGCCCGACTGAATAGCAATATTAATATTTGTATTGTATATCTAAATATATTTAGATTTAGGCCCACAATTTGGTAAGAATGAGAATTCTCTCACAATGAAAATCATTACTTGCTTGAGTTTGTCATTTATCTACATTCCTAGAATGTGATCCTTATAAGCGACACTATTCGTTGTTGGAACAATATAAGTGTGTTTTTTCACAATGAACTCGTTCGATTCCCGGTTAGGGAAAAATACTTTTTAAGAAACGAATGATGCTCTGAAGGCCACCTTGTTTACCTTATTCTATAGGCTTCATGCTTTCGCTTGGTATGGAATTTGTCTGTCAAACTACTGAAATGTTAAAGAATGTTTTAGTCACATTCTGGGCTGAAATTTTTAGTCAATTCATTTGCAATATATTTATTATAATAAATAAAAATAATAATAATACTTTATTTCAGACCATTACAGTCTACAGCTTTGGTTAGTTTACATATTTTCTCAAATCGATTTTATTGTATTAAAACAAAAAATCCTATGTTTTTTGTTTTAATACACTAAAATCGGATTAGTGTTAAAAACAACAGCCTATGTTAGTGAAGACAATTAAAATAAAAAATATTAACTTCTATATACACACACACTTGTTGGCCCGAGTGTGTACAACATTCAGGCAGTCCCAGAGAGCTGTCTAGTTCGCCTACCAATGTGCTAAGGGTTTAGGGCGTTATTGACGTATTTAATTTGTAAAAAAAATACTTTTCAGAAATTAACCAGCTCAGTGAAGATCGTCCCATACTACATCTTAGACAAATTTAAAATAGTCCAAATAGAATTGGATCCCTGGCTTGCCCACATTGCCCACATTTTGTTAAACCAGAATACAAAAGGACTTATAAAGCATTATCATAAAAACAATGCCTCATACCTTTACGTCGAATAAATTATTTTTCACACGAAATAAACACGTGTATGAAACTCCGTAGCACAATACGTAATCCGTTTATTTGTATGCAAACAACTCTATTTACTGAGCGAACCGCCACCCATTCGGTTCCACTTCAGTGTTACAATAGTATAATGCCAGTCGCAGTTCAGATGCAGATACACAAAACCCCTCAGATTATGCCTGTATGTTGTGGAGAACTTAGATCCGATCCACACTGACGCTTGTTAAATAAATTAAATTGAAGTGGGAATTAAATGCTAATTAAACTAAAGTGGAAGCGAGATTGATGATAAGGTGTTACTATCACAGTCTAAATACCTTTTTTATACTTTTCTTTACGAGGGGGAATCCCCATTTAGTCGCCTCTTACGACAGGCAGTTGATACCGTAGCCCTATTCTAGTCCCGGAACTACAGGGAATGCTCTAAGCTACCTGGAAGACAAAGTCGTTTTGTATGTAAGTCACCGGGCGTACACTTACGTGTAACTTGACAATTAAGTAGGACATGCGTATTATTCAGTTTCAATGTATGTTTTCACATTATCTGGCATTGCTGGCTTGTGGACAATTCGACGTTGTAGATAGTAATTGAACCTAAGTAATGAAACGTGTGATCGTAATCCATTAGAATGTAAGCCGACGCTAAATGGTGTTACGCAGACACCATGTCTTGACATGTGTGAAATGTGTGAAATGTTTGTGAATATATTTGCGCTTATTGCTTGTGGTACATGCATCAGTTTGTAAACATGGTTTATTACGGTTATTTGTTTACCTTTTTATTATATAAAAACTAGCTGACCCGGCAAACGTTGTGTTGCCATGTAAATAAAAAAATGTTAAGGGTGAACAACTCTTATCACTTAGAGATATGATAAATAGATAGTAGCCGATTCTCAGACCTACTGAATATGCATATAAAATTTGGTGAAAATCGGCAAAGCCGTTTCGGAGGAGTACGGTAACTAACATTGTGACACGAGAATTTTATATATAAGATAGTAAACAAGGTTGCAGTCCACCTGATGGTATGTGGCTACTGCCGCCCATGGACATACAGTGGACATGTGCGACAGTGTCCTAAAGCGTGTTTGTGACCGACCTAAAGTAAGGATGTAACCCTATTCGAAGGAATAGAATGGTTTGGCGATAAAACAAATGTTTTGGTTAAATTTGTTTTGTACGCCTACGAGGGCCAAACACTACAAATTGTGACTCACAATATTTTTTCTCATAAAATCATCGGATAAATTGTTATTTACAAAATAAAAATCCAATATCTGTATTGTGTATAGTAAGCTAGTATGTACTTGTGCGTCATATACTCATAAATAGCCATACTTCACGGGATGCTTTGATTCAGCCCACTGAGCTGGAACGCGGCCCGTGCCGACGTTCTACACGTTATCCCAAATATGGATTACGTGTTATACCGGTTAAGGGAATTGTTACCAATTTACGGGTTAGAAATAGTAGGTCTATAAATATGTTGATTATTAATATTGGCCTTTGCGAGTGTTTGTATGATTTTTGTTTGTATTTTGGTTTACATATAGGTCTGATAAATTGGTTTGATGTTTTCTAAGCCATTCAAATTTATACTCGTAATAATTCCATTTATAGCACATACACCAAGACTCGTAGTATTATGGGGACGCATTAAAAATGCCCAGGTCTGGATCAAATCAAATCAAATAGTTTATTTGTTAATAGATATAGTATGTAGTCTTAAATCATTTACAAGTCTGCCCGAGTCGTACTGTCCACCGTCGTCTAATAACATGTAAATCTTTTCTCTTCCCGATTTTTAAAAATCTGTTCCTTAGGATTTCAGCACATTTGAATTTTCGAATTATTCTCAGTGTTATAAAATTCAATAAATTACTGTCACGATTACTCTAGCTTTCTCGAACGTTTAAAAACACTAAACATAACTATTCTCATTTGTAAGAAATAACGGAAGTTCCATTACCAATTCCAAACCTATGAGATTGAAACGAACGTATTCTATTCACATTTTTCTCACGTCGGTCCTCGTAAAAACGGTCGTACGGAATATTGACGATATAAAGCCTCATATCCAAATACCTAAAGCTCTCATGTCGATCTAAATCCATAAACCCTTTATCGTGGAGTAGGTTTCGCAGGAATTTCCCTACAGGCTCACAGATAGATGGTTTACTGCATAGGCCTATTAAAGTTTATACTCTGAGTACAATCGACGTGGGAAAAGAGGTGTAAGCTACATCTGCCGCATAGACCTCAGTTAGTATAAGATGGTTTACTGCATAGGCCTATTAAAGTTTATACTCTGAGTCCAATCGACGTGGGAAAAGAGGTGTAAGCTACATCTGCCGCATAGACCTCAGTTAGTATAAGTTGGTTTACTGCATAGGCCTATTCAAGTTTATACTCTGAGTCCAATCGACGTGGAAAAAGAGGTGTAAGCTACGTCTGCCGCATAGACCTCAGTTAGTATAAGATGGTTTACTGCATAGGCCTATTCAAGTTTATACTCTGAGTCCAATCGACGTGGGAAAAGAGGTGTAAGCTACGTCTGCCGCATAGACCTCAGTTAGTATAAGATGGTTTACTGCATAGGCCTATTCAAGTTTATACTCTGAGTCCAATCGACGTGGGAAAAGAGGTGTAAGCTACATCTGCCGCATAGACCTCAGTTAGTATAAGATGGTTTACTGCATAGGCCTATTCAAGTTTATACTCTGAGTTCAATCGACGTGGGAAAAGAGGTGCAAGCTACATCTGCCGCATAGACCTCAGTTAGTATAAGATGGTTTACTGCATAGGCCTATTCAAGTTTATACTCTGAGTACAATCGACGTGGGAAAAGAGGTGTAAGCTACATCTGCCGCATAGACCTCAGTTAGTATAAGATGGTTTACTGCTTAGGCCTATTAAAGTTTATACTCTGAGTACAATCGACGTGGGAAAAGAGGTATAAGCTACATCTGCCGCATAGACCTCAGTTAATATTTTTTTTAATCGTATGATTTATATTTTTTAATCCCATTGCAAAGAGTCATGTTTTCGTGCGTATGTATGTTTGTATGTAAGTATATTTCTTTGGCGGACGCTATAGCCCAAAAACATATAAGTCGTCGTTGGATACCTTAAATGCTCAAGTCTTTTTGTCTACCTCACATGTTCGCAAAACAGAGAGACTAAACATAAAGCACCATTTTGTCAATTAAGACATTTAAAGTTACGTTACGGACACTATAGTTCTGATACAATCCGCTGGGAGCGCTGATTGGAAATTGTAAGGGTAAATACGTAAACAAATACCAAAACAGTCAATTTGTCAAAATGTAAAAACTCCTGGTAAGGGAGGGTACTATACTCGTATGTTAAAAATGCCACTTCTAGTCATCCCTATTCTATGTTCCCAGTGTTCAATTTTTCCACGAATCGGTATAAGTCTATAAGCTCTGCTGAATTCTACTTAGATAAGACCCGCCTACGAAACCCTGAACCTAAGTTTTTGTATAAAGGGTTATGGGACGTTTTCGTTTGCCGATCTCGACTGGAACAAGTCATTTTACGGTTTATTGAATCGCTGTTGTGTTGTTTTCTAGGCAATACACGCCTCCTAGAAGCATTTGAATGTTTCGTTATTATGGTATTTCGCAACACGAAATGATTTTCAGTTTGAATGTAGAGAAAAGGCGGAAAATACCTAATAAGATGTTTCTCAATATATGATGACAAGTGGTAAAGTCAGCGATAGTCAAGTGGTTGAAACTCGTCTTCTCAATCGGGTGTTTCAAGGTTCGAAACCCAGACGCACCTTTGATTTTTCACTTGTCATAACGGCGAAGAAACACTTCGTGGTGCGACTTATTCGCCTGAGTTTTTAAAAAAGAATCCTCAAAGGCATATGAAAGTACCAATTCGCGCTTGGCAAAACCCGCCTGAGAGTAAGTCGAGTCTAGCAGTGTGGATAATAATGTGTTGATGACGGTAAGGCCCCGGACATCTGTAATCCAAAATACATCTAATTGTTATACATTTGCGATACCGTACATACGAACATTAAAGCAATGTTTCTAGCTCATTGATTCGAATTAATTTCTCATAATTCAGTAAGCAATTAATCAATTATACGAACATTTGATGTGTCCTATAGTGAGTCCGGGATTAGATAATCTAGCCATGTTTCGGGTTCAATCCTCGGTTAGGCATTTAAGGCTAGACTTCTGTTATGTGTCTGGGTGATTTTATATAATACTTTTATTGTACTTATTTTAACATTTGTAAAGGTTAATCTTCAAAACAACTAAACTAGTTCTGATGAGAATTTCAAGCGTTATATACGAGTAATTTTATTCTAAAATGTTCGTATTACAACACAAACATATTGTAAATTTACTTGAAAAAAATGTTTTCCTCTTATCTATCTCTATTTGTCAAAGCGATAAAAACAAAAGGGATAAACCTGTTGTGTTGATAAATTATATCACTTACGTTACGGTGGAGCGGGAAAACGTTGATCTCAATTTGTCGCCGTCCGATCCATGAGGGTCCAGCGTACAAATCGCCTTTCTTATATTGTAACTGTGTTTCAGTGGTATTGCTAAGTGGATTAATGTTTTTGGTAGCCGTTACTAACTTTACTTCTTACCGAAACATTTATTTTCGTAAACAGTACAAATTCAAAGAGTTCCGTATGATTCAACGATGATTGTGTTCAGTTTAACTTGATTTTTGGTGTCATGAGGGAGACATTGTCATCCAAGGCGTTCCAACTTAGACGTCAGGGCTAGTAACACATCTGTAACCGACAAGGGATTTTATAACAAGAATAAGGAAAGCTAGGTCAATATTTCTCCACAACTATTTCTACATGTAGCTTGATACACTAATTTTAGGTATGTATTGCAAGCTTATTACTGGTAATACAATTACTATAACTAATTTAAGTAATTCTTTGAGTGGATTATTCCGTGTAGAGTAATAAAGATACGGGGTTAACGTAAATACGCTGTATCCATTAAATTTTCCTTCAAGATTAACGTGCTACTTACAGCTGAAGGAGCTTGCTTTGAGAATTTAATATGAGTAAACTCTACGCTTAGCGCTCTAGTGCTATTCTTAATTTGCAAGACGTGTAATATTTTTAAAATATTTTAAAAGTGACTAGTGCAAGAATATTCTGGTATCAAAGTAGTTCTAGTACCACTAAGGCTGTAACACTGACACACTTATTTTTTTTTAAGTTATATAATCTCTGAAAAAATAATTTAAAGTTTAAATTCAGACTAAACCTGTTTATATACCCGTAGAATGTACATGAGACGTTACCAGACATTGCGATAAGATAGTATGTGTCTAACTTTATTGTTCAGTCGCAATCCCTGGCTGAAGAATGACAGCCGTGAGCTCCAGTGCAAAGGATGAATAACTCAGCGAAGCCCCCGGGATACTGTGAGCACCTCCTAGTGACGTGACCCATTTCAGTTTGTCATTCGGCTGAGACTGCCTCGGGAGTTTCTTACATACCACATCTTTCAAGCCAGAACATAGTAAGTCTACATTAATTTAATGAAAAGATGTTAAACCCTTTAAAATGTTTTAAAGAAACAACTAGTAATTTATGAGCAGTTTCAATTCTTGCTTAACCGCTTATACAACCCCATAATTTACGAAAGAAGTAACAAGACATTACGATAAGACAGTATGTGTCTAACTTTATTGTTCAGTCACAACCCTTGGCTGAAGACTGACAGCCGACACGCGATCCAGTACAAAGGATGAATAACTCAGCAAAGCCCCCGGGATATTCTGAGCAGCTCCTAGTGACGTGGCCCATTTCAGTTTGTCAGTTGGCTGAGACTGTCTCGTGAGTCTCTTTCTTACTACTCCCTTTAAACTAAAACACAGTAGCCCTATGTCGATACTATATTAACTATATGATACTCTGTAAAATGTATTTAAGAAACAACTGACACTTTATTGTAGTTTAAATTCATGCTTAAACAACTACATAATTTACGTAAGACGTTACAAGACATTACGATAAGACAGTATGTGTCTAACTTTATTGTTCAGTCACAATCCCTGGCTGAAGACTGACAGCCGACACGCGCTCCAGTACAAAGGATGAATAACTCAGCGAAGCCCCCGGAATACTGTGAGTACCTCCTAGTGACGTGACCCATTTCAGTTTGTAACACGGATAAGACTGATTCAGACTTTCTCTCTTCCCACACCTTTAAAAAAGAACACAGTAGGCTTACGTTGATATTGTAAAACCTATTACCCCTGTAAAATAAAATCCAGAAGCAACTAACACTTTTTGAAGAACCCGCAATCCATAGTAAACCTGTTTATATACCCATATAATTCATGTAAGACGTTACAAGACGTTAAGATAAGATATTATGTGTCTATCTTTATTGTTCAGTCGCAATCCCTGGCTGAAGACTGACAGCCGACGCGCGCTACACTACAAAGGATGAATAACTCAGCAAAGCCCCCGGGATACTGTGAGCACCTCCTAGTGACGTGACCCATTTCAGTTTGTCATTCGACTGAGAACAGCTGTTACGTTTGATTAGTTTTGAAGTAAGTTTGTTTGGGCACTAATACATTGTGGCGAGTTGTACGGCCACGTAATACTTGTTTATCAGAAATTAATTAATTACGAACGACCATTGTGTAATATATACCATAATATTAACCTATATTGGACGTTATTAAAAATATTGTTTAGCGAAATAGGAATAGTTGTTAATTAATAGTGAACTATCCTTGTAAAATATCAGTCAGTCTGAGGTCGTCACAGATACGCTTCCGATGAGCACTACGTTTGAATTACTCGTGTAAGTGTAGCTCCCTGAACCTTATCATCTCCATCACCATTTAAACTAATAGAAAGCAGCGCTTAACACCTTTGTTCTCAGGTTAGGAATTAGGTTTTGGTGAATCCGGAGTAGTATCACGATTAATTATAACCTTATAATCCTTCGTATATTGTTACACTATAGATTATTAGAAACATGTTACTAGTGCTGAGAAATAAGCGCTGACATTAAACTGATATTTCTTTTTTAACGAGGGGGAAACTTACAAAAGGTACCCGGTGCCGTGGGCGCGCACAGGGTTATGTGGGATTTTTACCGCACTAAATTCTCCCCGGAGGCCGTCCTCGGCGCTGCATAGAGGGCTCCGGGATCTCCAATGGAACGCAACCGGAGTCCTCTTGGCGCGGTGCCCCGTCGGGCTCCGCCCAGGTGAGCATGACGCTGACCACACCACTTGATGTTCATGACGGTATGCGACCACACATACCGCCGTCCATCCCGCGGTTGCTGGCCGGGCGGTTCGAGCTCCCACTCTTGCCGCCCGCGACCCCGGAAACCCCGTTTTAGTCGCCTCTTACGACAGGCAGGGGATACCGTAGTCCTATTCTGGTCCCGGAACTACAGGGACAAACATTAAACTGATCTAGTAAATTTACAACCTATAAACCATCTCATACTGTTAAATTTACATGTTTCTAGTAGCGTGCTACCACTGAGCTACAAGCGCTGATATTCCCTAACCAATCAAATTCCGTATACGCTGATGCCATTCAATTACTAATCCCCTTAGGTACGGCTGATAGCACGGGCATTATCTCAACCTCGACCTACTCGACCAAGCTTACTTATTTATGTACTAAACTAAAGTCATTTAATCATAATGCTCATAATTCAATTTGGTTTGGGATTAATGTTATTTAAGTAGTGGGCGACGTGTTCGTCCTGTCATTAAGTTAATTTTATCTTAAGCCTATTATTACAACCACGCTAACAGTTAAATGTCATAATATCATTGTCGTTGGAATACTATACCTATTATACTATACCTCAGTAATATATAAGTTGGATTATTTAAGTAAATAGCTTTCTTTTATGATTATTTTGAGTCGGTTTTGAAATCCATATTGCGGAGCTATGGATTGTCCAGAGGGAAACCTTCGAAAGGTGACGTGGTAGCGATAGCGGGTTATGTAGGATTTGACCGCACTTTATTTCCTGTCCTCGCAGTAAGAAGAGTATTTCTCTCTCTTCTCCCTTTTCAAAGTTCGAGTTTTCACTCTTGCCGCCCACATTCCCTGAAGCTCCCTACAAGTCGCCTTTTTCGACAGGCACGGGATACCGTATCTGGTGAGACTATTAATGTGGAGCTATGCCTATCAATGTCACAGTCGTAAAGATTAACAGAAACAGTTGCACAACACCGCTGAAGGTAAGTAACGGGGCTAATGCTATACTAAGTGGATGAAGGGCTTCGGAAACCTTGCAAACGTACGAAAGTCTAACGATCGTCAGCTTCTAAGTCCCTGACGGTTAGGTCACTGTGGTCACAGCTGACTGGTGACGTGTTATTCGGATTTATTTATATCAACCAGTGATATTAGTAGTACTTTGAAAAAGGGAGATTTCCCACCGGGTAGGATCATGCCCGGGGAGCGGCCGTGCTCCGACAGTCTCAGTTCGGAACTAGTATATATGTTTGGGAAACTTCGATAGCGTGATTCAGAATACTCGTGCCACCTCTTGCCGAGTAGCCGGAAGTAGCCACAGTACTTATAGTTATTTATACTTATACAAAGCGTTGCAACTTAGTCTTTAGGGTTAGCAGCGGATCTGTGGCAGACCTCAGTTAGGGTGTATCTAGTAGCGTTTATGATGTTGCAGATATCCACAGGCGGATGTAGCCACATACCATCAGGTTGATATCATGTTTTTACTTCAATATCATAAACAAATATTATATACGCAAATATGCTTGAACAGTGAATGAAAGCTTCGAGAGTAAACCGACATGCCTGAGAGTTGCGTAAGAAATACGGTACGTAAATCTACCTACTTAGACTTGGTTAGCGAGATCGGTTATGGCCTTAACTCTTTTCATTATGAACTTTGCCCAGCAGTGGGACAGTAATGCGGTAATGATGCTAATGAACCTACAGGATCATATGTGGTACTTGACTGAGTAGTACCGTGAAGAAGTAAGTAGTAGAGTAGCACCTCTGTGGAGCTCAAATTTATTTATTTATTTATTTTAGACACAAAAACAGCATAACATACAAACATTCATATAAGTAACATTCACAAGATATAGGCCAGTATGCATGCCACTTACTGGAGTGTACAACAATCGCCAAATTTGAGACATGTTGTTGAAAAAAAAAGTAATAAACACATATTAACTACATACATATGAAAAAACAAAAATAAAATATATATGGCTTACTCAGGACAGAGAAGAGAGATGAGCCTCTTTTTAAAGTTGAGTATAGTGTCGTGAAAAATAACAATATTTATGTTCTTAGTTGATAATCGGTTAAAATTGTTGAAGAAAGTGAAATTGTTTTATACAAACATATGGAGCACTTACAAATGTTAGTTACAATTTTTTCATTAGTCTATTCCAGGATTTTATCACGACTTCGGAGTAGTACTAGAAACTCAGCGTCTTGTCTTAGTTTTATTTATTTAAACAACCATTACGATATAGTATATTCTTCTTTATAGCCATATTATTTATACGAATAAGTATAATAATATAGTAATAAAAATGTAGCTCTAGATATTGCTTTACATTTGACCTAAAAGAAGCTTGTTTGGCAAGACATGTTGCTTTATTATTTAGTTTTTATTACTCCAAATGTATTCTTGTTTACTCCCAAGAGATTTTGTCTTTTATTTAATGCTAAATTTTGTAGTAGAGCTGATTTAAAAGATTGTGTCATAAATTGTAACTTTGAATGACCTACGTAGCCTTGAGGTCATGATAGTTGTTTGGTAAGGTTCTAAGTACGATCCCCGGCTAGGTAAACATAGAATTGACGAATTGAGGTCCCTGTTACGGGGTTGGGCTTTTTTGTACTGAGCGTGTGTTCATATCTGCTAGTATTGTATATGTAGATTGTATATGTAGAAAGATCTCATATTAACGTTTGTAACAAGAACTTTGAGAACTTGTAAATTTTCTCATCGCCGATTTTAAAACTATGTACCAAATATTTTTTTATTAAAACCACTTTTTATTATGTTAAATTATTTATGAATTCATAGCATGAAGTCGTAGTACTAGTAGTAGTGATAAGAAACGTCTTCGTTATTACTACGTAAGAAAGTAATATTAAATCCCCTCAAATATCATCAAATCTTTACTTTGTGGACCAACATCATGTAACTCATACGTGATGAGAATTGTATATTTATGTCAACCAATTTGCCTACAACCATTAATACCATAACATGCTTGAGGAAAAAGTCCACAATCCAATTTTACGACACAACACACATTTGTTCCAAATATCGTAAACCTATGCTGGGGACCCAAGCTGATGGTAATAAAAACTTTTGCAGAAACATTTGTACTTAGATGAAAGTAATAATTTTAAGAAATTAATAAAAAAAAATATTTTAGGGTTCCGTAAGAAAAACCAAAAAGACGGGACCTCTATAGGATCACTTATGCGTCTGTCCGTCCGTCTGTCACAACAAATGATTTCTACGTCAGAAACTAATATTGAACCCACTCAATTATCATCAAAGCATTTCTTTGTTCACGAATAACATGTAATTCATACGTTATGAGAATTGTACCTTTATATCAACCAATTTGCCTACAACCATTAATACCATAACACGCATAAAGTCAAAGGTCCACGATCCAATTTTACGACACAACAGGCATTTGTTCCAAATGTCGTAAACCTATACATGTGCCCGAGCTGATAGTAATAATATAATTTTATGGTCTTAGTTAACCAATAGCATTATGTAGATTCACGTTTATATTCAAGCGGGATCGTCGTAAGGTCGAATGGACCCGATGGTGCCAGTTGAAAGTAAGTAGGGATGAAGCTTGAAATATAGTCCGTACATGTGATCACAAAATTAAATATAGGTACCAAAGAGATAAATGTAAAATTCGTGTGCCGTTTCCTTCGGTAGTTAGATAGCGTATCGTTTATGGTAAATTGAAATGAGCAGTGATAGCCTAGTGGTTAAGAAACTCGGCCTCTCGATCGAAGGTTCCGAGGTTCACATCAGAGGCACATACCTCTGAATTTTCAAAATTATGTGCGTATTAGAAATTAATTATCACTTGCTAAACGGTGTAGGAAAATATTGTGAGGAAACCAGCATACATGAGAGATTTATAAAAAAAAACTCGTATAACGTTTAAACCTAAGGAAAGAAATATTGTAACTGATAAATTATTCGCAATTATTTGTTTTGTTATTCGCAAATGATTTATCAGTTACAATATCTTTTTCTTTTCTTGTAATACTACTGGATTAAAACATCAGCTCGATAGAAAAATATCTAATAAATAACTCCTCTAAACGTATGTCCTTTATGTTTTTCATTAGCATATTAAAATCAGAGTGGAGTTATTTTAAGAATGTGCGTTTATAATTGACTTTTTGGATCGACTCAAATGAGACCGTCATTTGACCTATACGAGAATAAGACCGAAATGTTGTTTTATTTCTGTCCCAAAAATGGGTATCAAATATTTTTACGACAAACACTTAACAGCCAGTTACTCTGGTCGTAAATGGGTGCCATCTTGATAATTTTATGGTCTCATTTGAAGATCAGAAGCATTTTGCATGGCCATGGCCATATCAAGCATAATTTATTTCTTAGGGTTATAACTACACAAATCTACATTTTTATGAATTGATGTTTCAAACGAGCATGCAGTTCACTTGATGGTAACTGCTCATCTCCATAATTATCTGTAATGTACCCCAGATAGGGTATGAGTCCTGCCTAAAATCGGCCACAATTTTCATGCTGTTTCTGAGATGTGTGGAACGGGTCTAAGGGTCTCTGCCCTACCACGCCCTTTAAATAAAACACAGAAGCGCTACACTACTACAAGATGCCGTTAAGAGGCAGAAATAAGTGTTGCTATGATGCCGCCCTTCAACCATTGAAGTAATTTAATTAACAGTGGTAATATTGGATTTCAATGATAGTCGATGTAACCATGTAAATCTTAGATCCAAATATTACAGCAAACGTAGTTTGTATATGTTAGTAGAAAATATAGAGTAATATAAGGGAATCGATCCTATAATTTACACAAAGGCTAAAATATTGTATTTCTTCTACTTTTTCGATGTTCGAACAGCCCTATAATTTCCAATAGCTCGAACGCAGCTGAGCCCACTGTAATTTGCATAGCGAGCGATACTGCAGTGTTTTAAAGTACTGGCTTTTTCTAAGCGATCCGTTTCGTTAAATTGTAAGGAGGTTTAGCTTTAAGCTGTGTAAAATTTTACTCTAGTTACTTTAAACGGTACTCTGTTTTGTTCGAGAAACTGTTTATGAGAATTAGTTTATGAGAATTAATCTTTTTATTTTTAAGTTCATATTTATTTTATTTTAATGTTTTCAAGCTGAAATATTAGCAAAGAGTATCTCGTTGTAGATGAAACTTATCTTACGTAGTTATAGGAGATCAGTATCCATAGTATGACTTTTTACGTTTTTACCTAATGACTATTTTTGTATTTGTTTACGTATTTCCCATATACTTTCAATCAGTTCTGTCCGCAATACAGCCCGCTAGGGGCGCTGATTGGAATTGTATGCAAATATTTAAATAAATACAAAAACAGTTATTCTTGTAAAAACGTCAAAAGTCACACTAAGGGTACTGTGGGAATGTGACAGTATCCTAAGTATCTGCCAATGAGCGATATAAACTGTAATATGATCACGAAAAGAAATATAAAAACTGGCTTATACTTTATTGTAAGTAAGTCGAAATTTTAAAGCTATGTTGATCATAACTTCAATCGCTGCTAAGACTGCCGGGGATAGTATGCACGGGAACTTTCAACTTTCATAAAATTACCTAGGTCTGGAACTCACCAGCTCTTACTCTTTTATATAATAATAAGTAGAAATAAATGAAAATCTAAGTAAATTTCAAACAATGCATATCAAATATAAATGACGAAGTTAATTAACGTCAAATTTAATTTATAATCAGTACCGTTCACAAAGTTCGTTTAAATTAAACCTAACAATGGCGCAGTCAACAAAGGGCTAATACTTGTACTTTACAATAACCGTCGGGATTGATAACTGTGGGCCTATTATAACTGGAGTTGTGGTAAGGCACTTGTTTTATAGTCGTGAGTATCGAGAGGCGAAATTATACGAGTATGATTTTATATCGTTGGAGTAAAGTAGCATACAATCTACTTGATGGTTTGGCGACTTCTCGCTACTCATTAAGAGATGGCGCCATGAGCACTCTGAATCACGCTATCGAAGTTTTCTAAACATCTTGTACGTATACAAGTTTCGAACTGAGACTATCGGAGCATGGTCGCTCCCCGGGCATGTTCACCGAGCACGGCGGGAGATCTCCCTTTGATGGTACGAGGCTATTACCGCCCATGGACATCCGTGGGACTCAGTATAGAACGAGAGTTCTTTTTGAAGCTGATTACAAAGTAGTTACGACTCCAGGGGCGTGGAATGGTGGCTTCATATGTAAGTTAGCTTGCATGTACATTCTTCCCCTCAAACGCAGAACTGTTTTACGTTAGAAATACATGTGGCGGTTGTATCGCCCTCGAACATAGAATCAAAAAGAATAGAACCATATTAGTTCTATTAATTTGTGAATGTGCACTGACTCGCTGCAAATGTTTTATGACACAGGGCTTGATTGCCATAAAGATTATTTTCAAACATTTGAGAGAAGTGGAACATCGTATTGTATTAAAATCGTAAATGATATATTAAAATAATGTGTGATTTATTTGAATTGTAAATTATTTATTAAAATTATGCGTGATTTATTAAAATCGTATAACATGATTCATTAAAGTTGTAAATGATTTATTAAAACCATGCGTGATTTATTAAAATCGTATGTGAGATTTATCGTTACTAGCCGACGGAGACATATCCGACAGTAAAATAGAAATTGTGGCGCGGTGGATAATTTGTTGCCAAGTTCTCTTTGTGCTCGCACAATAGAGTTCAAATATACGTTGAGTTGCCTTCATCATTTAAGATGTGAAGATTACTTTGTAGTCGTAAAATTTAATTAGTTTCTCTTCTCTCTTCAAAGGTCGCATATATGCTGGCATCGTAAATGGCAGACAATATGACAAAATAAACAAGTTTTTATACACATTAAGGGCGTTATTGCACGTTATGTCCGCATGCCGGTTTTACCCGCATGCATGGCATCTTATCGTTTTATCGATGCTTTTGATCTTACATGCTTACACGCCACAAAAATATCTATCTGAAATGATAGTATTTGAGTGGTATATATGCAGACCAGATCCGCAAGTAAACCGGCGTAATAGGAAAAGGCTATTATACTCGAAGACAGCCATCAGCCTGTTCGCAGACGCTCAGAGGGATGGTGCATAATGCATAGTTTAATGTATGTACCAGCATACAAGTTAGTAGCGAATCGTTTTGAAATAGTTTCCATTCTAATTTTGAGTAAACAAATATACTCCTTATGTAAACAAATACAGAGCATTTATCTGATAAAAATAATGAAATAACTCTTCACTTTGAACGAGTGTAATTACTTTTAATTTCCACACATTTTGTCTAATTAATATGTATGAGAGTGAGAGTGCCGGGTACCTTAATATTGAAGGAATGCAATATCGTAGCGACATCTACCCACGTTCTCCGGTGTAATTAGAACTCCACGTGTAAATTAGGGTTGGCACCTTAATAAAATTAATATGAGATTTCCCTGCACATGTGCCAAGTGTGGAAACTTCCTTATGAGTCATTTATTATGACGTATATTAAGTGCCATTAAACTTTAACTTTTGACAAGAAGGGCATCAAAATCAGTTAAGTAAAATAGATATTGAATATAATTTCGACGTAATTTTTACATTTATTTGTGTTTAAGTTTCCATAGCTGAAAAGTTAAAACGGAACCCTATTATGCGGCTTTCGATGTTTGTCCGTCTGTTACAGGCCTCTGTCTCTAAACGTAAAAGATCACTTCAAATAAGTTCACGTAAATTACGTAATTTGAAAAACGTAAATTCTAAAAACATACTTACCATAGCTAAATATCAAATATTTGATAGACCATATTTTCATTATGTAATACATATATCGGAGTGTATATATTCTGGCAGTTGCAAACCCTACTCATGGTCCAAGCTGGCACGCCCACACGCCGACACAATCTGTTCAAGTGAATAAGCACGTGCGATAATACACTAGGCCAGTTTGATTGCTTTGTACTTGTCTCTATTTAAACAAATGGTTTTATTGGTGACCAACGGGATAATAATTTAAAAAACAATATATTGGCTGCTTAAAAATCAAGGCTGTGGCATTTTCAAAATTCAAACGTATTCAACGACACCTTATGTTTACCGTCATAGGGTATGAGCTGCCGGGCGTGCCAAAGAATGAGACATACATACGTTCGAAAATCATTACCTTCCCCAGTCGGATCAATATGAAGTATTGGAAAATCACAGGCAGGCTCCTTTTTATTCATTATCGCCCATTATCAATAATCAATCTATCCAATGTTTTGCCTATTAAAGTTCGACATTTGACAACTTCTTAATAGTAAATATTCTTACTTTTCGATCTTTAAAAAAACATGATATATTGATTAATAATAATTGGCTTATGTAACACATGTAATGGATTCTATATATTCTGGCAGTTGCAAACCCTACTCATGGTCCAAGCTGGCACGCCCACACGCCGGCACAATCTGTTCAAGTGAATAAGCACGTGCGATAATACACTAGGCTAGTTTGATTGCTTTGCACTTATCTCTACATTACAATCTGTTTTATTGTGCTCAGAAAAAAGGAAGATATTGCGTCATAGAATATTGCATTGAAGCAAAACTTCTGCTTGTAAGGGATATATAATGGTATTTTCACATACTTATTTTTTATTTTCCAAGCCGCCTTGCAACGCAACTCAATTACTATCGACCTGTAATTACGTTTCAAAGTTAATAATATCACTAGAACTAATAACAGATATAAATGGACAGCTGTGACCACTAACCATCAGGTGGACTGTTTGTTCATTTAAAAAAAGTAAGCATACACACTACAAACCACATTCTTCTTAGTTGTTCCTTCATGGCTGAAGTTCGTGCCTGCTTTGGAAGTCTTTTATGCAGGTGTGCTGCATATCTAACCAGTGTGCTCGGTCGTCTGCTTTTCTAATTCACTCCGTAACATCTTGGTGAGGCCTTTGATTTGGTCAGACCACCCCGAGATCTTTTTTTTCTCCGAGGACAATGCACATAAACAAGAATTAAATACTCGTACTTACACCATTTCACGTTGTAAATTCTATTTGCGAGGCCTAAATTACGTAATAATTCATTTCATTTTGTCTCATCTATTTTCATTCCATTTCATATTATGTTAGGAAAATGTTTTTCTACAATCCTCGCGTACGGAATACGAAAGCTCGGCGAAGCTTATAATAGCGCAGATTCTTCTTAATTGAATTAAGCTCTCGTGAGGCCACTTGGACTTCGGGATTAGTTGGTCACTGATTGCGGGCTTTGGTCAAGATGAGCTTTTATAGCAACCACTTGTGGTATTTTATACATATCCAGCGGTTCTGCCTTTTTACCCGACTGCCAAGGAAGGGTTATGTTTTTCGCGCGTATCTTGTATGTTTATCTTTCTTTATTAGTCCCATGCTTTTTCTAAATGTACGAGGGCGCGTTTTTAAGTTCGCGGAATGAGGGACAAGGAGGGAAAATAAAATGTCAAAATTATTTTTCTTTTTCTACATATTCTCCTGCAAGACGAATGCATTTTTAAGATCTTTGTATTAACTTATTTAAACCCTCATAAAAAAATGTTTCGTCCTTGTCGGCAAAATTGCGTCCTAACTTCTTCGTCTGTAGAAAATTTATTCCCACGAAGCTCTTTTTTCATTTTTGGAAAGGGATAATAATCGCTGGGAGCCAGGTCTGACCTATAGGGTGGGTGATTTAAAATATCAAAGCTCACCTTATGCAGGGCAGCCAGTGCAATACGGCTTTTGTGTACGGGCGCATTGTCGTGCAACAGCAGGACACCTCTGGCTAATTTTCCCCACCTTTTTTCTTTGATGGCTTCTTTTAACCGCTCCAGGATAGTTGCGTAATATTCTCCGGTTATAGAGACACCTTTATCTTTATAATCTATTACAAAATTCCTTCTGAATCCCAAAAGACTGTCGCCATGAGTTTTCCGGCCGATTGTGACACCTTAAACTTTTTATGAGGTGCTGTACCCTTTTTATGCCACTGCATGGGGTCTTGTTTAGACTCAGGTTCATAATGGTGAACCCAAGTTTCATCTCCAGTAACAATTCGATTCAGTACAATATCTTTATCTTCTCCACAGAGGTCCAAAAACGCACGGGAACATTCAACGCGCTGTTGTTTTTGAGGCAGCGTGAGCATTTTCGGCACCCACCGCGCGCTGACCTTAGTCATGCCAAGATGGTCATGCAGAAATTTAAAAATGCTTGTATTCGATACTCCAACCATTTCTGCAAGCTGTTCCTTCTTTAGCCGAGCATCTTCCAGTACTAATTTTTCGACTTTCGCCATCGTTTCCGGAGTGGTCACCTCAACAGACCGTCTTGGTCGTGGGTCGTCTTCAAGTGAATCCCTGCCTAGCTTAAAAAGGTTGTTCCACTTGTAAACCATCGTTTTTCCAGGGCAAGAGTCCCCGTAAACCGATGACATCTTTTCCATTATGATTTGCACAGACCTTCCATGCTTGGTAAGGAACTTTATAACGGCGCGATGCTCGATTTTCTCCATACTTCAAATTTTCTTCCGGATTGAGTTGTTTAATTGTCGATAGTTTTAAAACTAATGATGCAATTGTGATAAAACTTTATATTTATACTATTTATGAGTCACTTAACACGTACCACCCTTAACGAGCCCGCTATCCCCCCTCTAACCCCGCCATTCCGCGGACTTAAAAACGCACCCTCGTATATTATGCGAACCTTCTCAGGTTCAGTCTTTAGAACTATGTACTAAACCAACATGTTTTTTAATTATTTATACTTTGTAGTCACATAGAAGTCGGTTTTATTTTTTTGTTATTTTTTTTTCCAAATATCACTTAAGTCCGTTATTAATACTTAATCTATTTTCTTAATGTTAATGAATTTTGCCCACTAGAGATCGAAATTTGTCAATTATTAGAATGTAGAAATTGTCAAATGTCGATTTTGGTAAATATAATACATTGAATCGATTGATTAATATTAATAATACTGGTTTGAAGGGTGTAGTAAGGGCGAAACACTTATGCGAGGTGTTGCAACTTAGCTGAGATAGGACACTTTATTTTATTTGGGGTTGATAACAGATGTCTGTGGGCATCAGTGGCCACAGCCGAAATGCATGTTCTTTAGATACTAGCAGCTCTCGTAGCTTCTTTTTCCAAGAAAAACCTCTCGAAGCAATAGTAGCACATTTAAGTCATATTAAACCCTACACCCTAGTAAAGAATTCTTAATAAAAGTAATTTGATTTAAATATTATACTTTAGTCGTGGTCGCCTTCAAAATTGCATCTAGACATTGCCAAAAACAACACAATTTATTACTACCTTAATACATTCGAGCGCAAATGCGAAACATTAAAGACACGGTCCATTTAACTAAATGATACTAAACTCGACGATACTAATGATATCACTATTGTATTAGTTTTTAGATATTTCGCGAGAACGTGACTTTGGCTAGTCTCCTTGAGGCAGTCGTATCAATTAAAAGTTCTCTAGCTAGAGCTTCTTGTTGGCGCTCTACCTAGAGTCGCTCAGTAACTTTTAATGTTAGTTTAAATTACTTTCTTTTGTCTATACTTTTCTAGAGGTGACATATTTGTACTTTATTACTCGGTAACAGAGAGTAAGGTTTTTTGTGAGTATTTATGTATGTCATATTCTAAATGGCATGGTGGATTTAACATATGATACATCTTAATTATAGCAGTACGATGGGCTGCATTACTTCCCTTAAAAAAAAAGGTTAAACCAAGTTTAAGAATTCCATCCCTAAGGGGGTAAAATAGGGGTTTATAAATGTTTAAAAATCAATAATTTTGAAGCAAACACTATGAAATTTTATATTTGACTTTCAGGATAAAAATAATGAAACTCCTTTTTCACTGTTTTTGGAAATTGTATCTTCGGCCTTTTTTGCTAGTAGTAGTAGTAGTAGTAGACCTTAGTATAAAAGTAGCCAACAAAATGCAGTCCACGTTAATATAAAATTGGTCACTACCGCTCATGGACGTCTGTAATTAACTCCAAATAGGATTGAAGTCTGAATTGAGGTCGACCCATGTGTTGGTGTCCCTGAAAAATAAATTGGATCGCTTCATGTATTTTACCACCAGTTTTCAATTAAATTAAACTTTAAACGGCTCGGTGGTATCTATTTCTTAATTTACTTTTAAGTATTGCGTGACTGAATTTCGTTTCCGTAGTCAGCGGTTGACAAATTAACGAGTTTCTTTATTAGTATCAACCCGCGTCCCAGGCTTCGTTAGAGATGGGTCGTACTAGGTAACTAGGTACACCTAATACTAGTAGAATGTAATATAGGCCTTTATTGTATTATTATAGATCATTTACAATATTTTTGATACAAATAAGTAATAGTCACTTACTATAATTATACTTATACAAGTGTACTGACTAATACTAATTAATAGATACTCGCGTTCACCATACCAGCAACGTACCAACATATAAGTTTAATTACCGTTATCAATAGGCATGCTAGGTGTAATGGAATATGATAGTAATATGTAAGCATCACCTAGTACCATACAATACCTGTTACATATACATTATTACCGAAACCTGTTCTAGTACATACAGCTCATTGCGACGCTGTATTTTAAGCGTTTGCGACTACGTCACGAAATGTTTGCTGTAATTTTCGGTGAATACTAATGAAGCGTCCTTTCATTATTCATGCCACGCCCGCCGAGGCGATGCTAATTTTTTTAGATGGATCCCTATTTATATTATTCCAAATTCCTTTTATCTCGAAATGGTCCCTCGGAGGGTTGGATTGTGTGCCTAAGTGCAGGACTCCGTTCCGATGCTAATGTATAGTCTGGAATAACAAATAGCCTCTTTTATTTATTCATTCGAAGGTATTTGGATTTCGAAGAGTCAAATTATATGTTAGCGTGAGCTATTTTTGTTTAAGGTCTACAGGGGTAAGGAGCGCACTCTCACAAGAAAATATCGTAATCAACAATATTGGATAGCAATGGGTTGATATTTGATAACGACGAAGACGACTTAATTATTATTGAATTTGTTTTCTTTATTATATTGAAGTAGAAAACGAGCGTGTAATCGACCTGATAATAAGTATCTACAACCCTAGTCCCAGACAAGATTATGTGGTTACCGTTGCTACCCTTGCGGACTAAGCTGGCACGCCTTGAATAATTCCGTCTCCCTAACCAGTCCGTGCAAAGCGGAACACAGTGTCGCTTAAAACTACTATTATAGGCGAGAAATCTGTTGCGGTGGTGCCTCCAGAGTTAAACACAGGGGGTTATACTATCTTTAATGATACATATGTTATTATGAAGTTTAATGAATCAATTAAGAACTAAATAAGGATTTCTCATTTAACGTTTTTGAGTTTTAAATAGGCCTTAAAACTTAATATAACTTGCAATTCTATAAAGTTTTATACGTACGAGATAATATTTTTATCATTGATTGGCAATAACGGTGAAAATGTAAGGAAACCTCAATGGATGAAGGTTCTCTATATTGTTCCGAAAGTTATGTGAATTCTTCCATTCCAAGTTGGCCAGCGCGATGTACTTAAAGTGCCTATCCAATTACTAGGGGTTGGCAGTTAGCCCAACATATTAGATAGAATACCATATTTTATCTAGCGAGGTCGATCCTTAATTTGGTGTTCTTGGTATTCTTAGTTCTTGTTTATTCTTAGGCATTCTTAAGCTATAATATAACTTACTTCTCTATTCGTAACTATATATAACTTACTTCTCTTACAACTATAACTATGTATAACTTATTTCTCTTAATTACAGACGCAAGTCTGTGTCTTACGAATAGATATTTCGGATAAATAGATTCATAGAATATACTTGCATAGAAAATAAGAACAAATCTAGCTTCCCACGACACGACGAAGACGAAGAGTGTGGTAATACAGAATCTTTTATCTCACAGTTAATTATGAATTGCAGAAATGTCAATGAGCCTTATTGCCCAAAGCTTAGTTTTAGTTAAAGTTAAATAATAATAATATACGAGTAATACTCGAATGTTATAAGCCTAAATTGTTCATATTGCATCATTTGGATAAACACATGGATCATGTCAGGAAAATCGATTGTTTTTGTAATATAAACATGTCTATATTTTTAATTAACGTAATCTTCTATTGTGAAGAACGCTAATGTTGAAATTTACAAACTCTTGAAAATCTGTTCACAAAGCAACCCTAATTGAAAGCTTGTAAGTAGTTCCTTCCCCGAGGCGTACAGGCGGTGAGGTTGTAATTTTTACCAGATTTTGTGTTGTGATGCCACAACTTGCCTGTTGGGCAAATTTGGTTGGGTAAGTTGGGTTGGGACTGAGGTTCAAACTTCAGACATGCCCCTTTGATTTTAGAAATAAATCTGCTCTTAAATATATGTAAAGTTAATCTTTAAGCAATTGGCCAGGATAGTGAAGTACATTTCTTACTTTGAGGGGAGACCTATGCCCAGTAGTGGTATAAAATATTTTGTTTTAGCGTGCTAGATTTATACCTAGCAGAGAAAAACAAGAAATAAAGTAGACAGGTGTAGCGAGGTTACTTCCGCCGTGGAATACACCGAAAACTTTTAAACAAGGTTTAAATAAACAGTACAAAATTTGCTCCCAAAGCTGTTCCTAAATGAAAAATGTAGCGAAACTTCTCTCCGGGGCGTGCGGGGGTGGAGATCGAATAATTTGTCTGACGTCGGCGAGTTCGAATGTTGTGCCCTCACTTCGCCGTTACTAACTTTACTAGTTTTCTAACCGATAAACTTTAATCTCAACTTCTGACGTGTCTTTCTGGTTTGTCGGTGATATATTACAGCGTACTCTCAAAGTATCTGAAAACGATGGCTTAGTACGTGGAAGTGCTACACGGTCATATCTAAAAGATTGAGGAAAATAGGTTTTGAATGCTTATATGCTTTATTCACTCAGTGATTGTTTGGCTTGTAGTTAAATCACGTTTAACCTTAAGCCAGTAATTACTTTGACTTACAAAATTGGATAAGATATTAATTAACCATATATGGATTCCAGGATTTTTTTACTGATAAACCAAGACGTGACGAAGGTGGACCACTGTTCAATTTTATTTCACTGAAACACGCATACTGCTTATTGTGTCAAAATCGCCATTGTTTTCCAAAAATCCGTTTCAAAAGTATTCCTAACACAGTGTAAAACCGCCCGCAGGTCGCAACAACTTGGTCGCCTCCCGATAAACTCCGACCTCGGCATTGCCGTAGAAACTTTGACAAACTTTCGCACAAATTCGGCCTTGTTAGTAATGTATAAAAAATCTTTAGTTACCGAACATACTTAATTTTGCTAAGTGTCGCAAATTGCCAAAAATTGTTGTAAAAAATCTGTCCGAAAAGTATTCCAAACCACACACGGTATGAATTGTGTCTAAAAGATCGTCATTTACTTTTAAGCCATATCTACATATTTGATAAATCTCCCAGATAGTACATAGTTTAAACTGTACCTACTCAACGTATGGTCCTTTTTCTACCCATCTATCATTTTTCCACCAAAATTTGATTTAAAACTGTTCCAGAAACTCTCTACAATATCGCGACCGCCCGCAGTTCGCGCAACTTGTTCGCCTCCCGATAAACTCCGACCTCGGCTTTGTCGCGGGAACTTTGTCAAGTTTCGCGCAAATTCGGCGCTGTCAGTAATCTATTAGGGGCTCTTAGGGCGGTTATAGAATACGAATACAAAGGTAGAACTCTATATGGTATGAGTACGACATTCGACCTGTTTGGTTTTTGTGAGTGGCGTGGTTTTGTTCGGGTTTGAAGGGTGTATTTAGTGCTATATTACTATTTCTGCTGAATAGCAGGAGTGTTAAGCGCATTGCAGGGCTTGGTAAGGGATGTCCCTTACCACGTCCTGCGAACACAACAGCGTCCCTATATGTATACATACTTGTTCAAGGCACATATACACATATTTACGAGCGGCGCTGGTCACACACCATCAGACTCTGCATACACGTTTGTTACTTCAATATTATAAAACATGCATTATATAGGAGGAACCGGGAATAAAAGCTCTAGACTATACTGTCCTCTTAACATATTTTTGCTGCTAGCCTATTAAATAAAACTTTAATTCAGAGCGATGGTCAAAGAAAAGCAATTCTGAACAGAAGTTCTTTTTAAAAAATCGAAAAAAGTTTTGAAGGTTTGAATAATGAACCCCATAGGGGTAAAGGATTGCCGTTAAAGAAAAGTATGTCAAACTGTACTATATATAGTAACTGTAGTATATAGAAAATATATAAACCTATGTGGAGTATTTGCACGATATTTATGGTACTCTATCACGATTTCATACTGTACTTCTTTTATTAAAAATCCGTTCATATGCAATGTTCTTAAATTGTATAATTGAACAGTAAATTGCATTATGGTGGAAAAAGTGTGGTGTGCTTTTCGAAAATTGATAAGTGGATCACTCCACGCTTTTTTTACAATTATACAATTTACTGTTCCTTAATTGATTCCTAGATTGAAAATTATTTTCTACTTTTTAGTTGATTTTATCATAAAAGCGTATTTTTTAGTTTTTTGAACTATATTTATTAATATTATAATTGTTTCTATGTACAAAACACATTTAATCCTGTCACACGAAACATTAGTACGCCACGTTTTGATAGTTCGAAGAGATTTCGCATCTCCTCCGCCCATCACTGTCAGTATAAGCCTCTCAATACTCTAATGGCGATAACGGATACCAATGAATAAATTAGCAGTAGGTTTGTGAGAGCGATGACTTATTAGCGCTAAATACATAATGGTTTTGTATTTGCGTCAAACTTGTTGTTTAAGCTTCTGTGAACGAGTATACTATCGGTCTAGATAAGAACTGAAGTTACATTTTTTTATACAGTAGAACTAGCAAAGGACTTGCAGTCCACCTGATGGTAAGTGGCTACTGCCGTCCATGGACTTTTGTAATCATTCCAAAATAAGATTAGAATTTTTCTGGAGGATCGCCAAGGATGCGTTGCTACCTTTGAGGACTAAGCTGGAATGCCTTGGAGAAATATGTCTCCCTTACCACATCCTTCAAACCAGAACACAGTGCTTAAAACTGTTGTTATAAGGCAAAAATAGGTCTGATAAAGGTACCTTCGGTATCGAATCATGAAAGATTTTACTGCCTTGAAATATGCCATATTAATCTTTTTGTAATCTTACGGTTACGAAAAAAATTAGAAGCGTAGAGACAGTTATGGCACAATACATGATTTCTTTATATGCATAAGATTACAGTATCATCTTATAAATGTAACTTACAGGTTCGTGATTATAGTTTTACGAAAACCAATTAAAATTAGTACGCATATTCGACTGTCGTCAGTCGAATACAGTTCTACTCGACCCAGTTGGCCAGGCAGTTGAGGGTCCTCTCAGAGAGCTTACAGACTAATTAGCCACGATTCAAATGTGACACGACGTAATTTACACTTTACAGCGCTAAATATTTAAGTATTTACTCTTGGTGTTTACAGCTGCAGAAATATGTAATGTAAACGTGTGTAGTGTTTTATTATCGGGTTTATTAGTTTTTTTTTTTATATAGGAGTTTCAGACCATCAGGAGGAGAAGTTCGGATGGTAAGCGTCTCCTGCCACCCATGGATATCTGTCACCCCCGATAAGATTAGATTCCTACCTAACTAGACTAGACTGGAATGCTTCAGAAAATTATGTCTGCCATATAAGGGTATATATAGCCTTCAAATTCAAACGAGAACACAGCAACGCTTAACCCTGCTGTTCTTAGACAAAAATAGGTGGGGCGGTATATATACTGGTTTTCTAATTTAATTTATAAAAAAACGTAGAAATTATCAACTATCGCTATTTGAACAGTTGTCCTTTATTACCTTATCTCCTAATAAGAGGGCTATTGAAAATGGGCGAACCGTCCTAAGAAAACAGACCCAAGTTAGTTGGCTTTTGCCAGTCAAGCACGGCATTTGAAGCCGTGTTACCGCTTTGATTTGCATTTTGTACCACATCTTTCTATCATTATCCAATAAGTATATTGTAATAATTCTAATTTATGAATAGGCACATGTAATAGTTCCTATAATATGAAACCCATTTAAATAGTTTTATTAATTTAAATCCTGTTCAAACTAGGCCATAGATGGTATAGAGTTCCTTAAGACCTACCGTCTTAAGAAACTCTCTGTGGTTTAACTCCGGTGGCACAACCGTCACACCTATTAACACTGCCTAATAACACGAGTGCTAAGCGCTGCTACGCTCTGGGTGGGGTAAGGGAGACATGTTTTTAATGGCATTCTAGCTTAGTCCTCGAGGATAGCGGCGCATCTGTGACCGACCTCAGGTTAGAATCTAATCTTATGTTGGGTTAATTACAAATGTCTATGGGCGATAGTCACTTACCATGAGGTGGACTGCAAGGTTACTTCTATATTATAAAAAACTACACGATTATGCAGCAAAAATAAGTGCAGCTGCCACCATCGAATAACGAAGGGTTCCTTAACCACGCGAACAATACAAGTGCACCGTCCGGCGTTCATATTTAATTTGAAAGCTTTTAGTCAAATTGCGCCGCTCCCCCGCGTACGTTTTCAGTAGCACTACCATGAGTTTACAAAAGTATTACTCGCTAGCGACTGCGTAAAATAAATGTATGAAAAATTGTACAGCGCCTCTGGTGGTTACACGTAGAACTAAAATCCGTAGTGACGTAACTCGATACGTAAAAAACCTATCGAAATCAAATTGCTAGCGAATGTCATTATGATCTATTGCCATACAAATTCGGTTCCATGAGTCATTAATTTGACAGACGTTGTCAAGAAATACCGTAACGATAGTAGTTATGTTATTCACTAGCAAAATGACAATAGTTTTCTATTTACAATTTCTATAGTGGCGTTTCTATGCCAACTCATGGTAGTGCTACAGAAGTATGTTAATGTTTACTCGAACGCCATATAATTGCAAGTTGTATTCGAAATGGATAAAATATATGAGAATGTATTAAAGGTGCTATTTTCATATAAATAAAGTTTTTTTTGTAATGAAGTACCAAACGAGAATGCGGATGCTAAGTGGCCTTAGACATCTGTAATCAATCCCAGATAAGATTAGATTTCTACTTGAGGTTGGCAGATGCTACCCCTGAGGACTAAGTTGGAATACCTCAGATGTTTGACAAAATCTTTATTATTTGGTACATGAAACGATTTTATTTATAAAATTTAAGATTTGTTAAAACGGCCTAACACCACGGACTTCAGTTTCATTTACAAATTGTATTACATAAAAACTGAAATTCCTTCAGTCCTGAAACATCGGAGGAGATTTCATGGCAGCTAAATGACGTTTAAGTTTTATTAAATTAAAATTCAGATTCGCGTTGTGCAACCCTCCCCCTTTCTAAATATAATACGGTTTAAACAACATCCAACTTATATTCTTTCCCTTTGACAACAACGATTACATTAACTTTCCGTCCTACCGCTCTGGCTCGCGGGACCATTTGACAGATGTTGACGTTATCCAATTGTATTGTGACGTTTACTTCACGTCACTGTTCTGAGATGTCCCGGGATTCGCGCAACAATTGTTATTTTGAGTTTGTGAATAACTCTCTCAGTACAAATTTTAAGCCGACGGAGTACAAGTAAGCGATATTAAAGTGCGTGTTTTTAATTTCAAATTGTTTATTTCTTAAGATATCCTCATTGGTGGTATGAATCGTATGGATTTGCGGCAAAACGTAGCTAGAATAAATATAGTTGACTGTGGTGGTGGACATATATCTAGCGTGAAGCTGTTCTTATGTATCGACGGAAAGGTCTGGATGCAGGCTGACTCACTAATTAGGCCACCACCTTATTGTTTGGAAGTAGAGACGCACCTAAGATCAACTTTGGGGCGAACTATGGTCGAATGTGTTCTGTGTGGAGCTAGTTACACTTACCATCAGATGAACTACATGCTCGATTACTACTTCAATATTATAAAAAAAAAACAAGAAAGTTTATGTGTTTAACCATAGTATCTCTTATATATAAAATTCTTGTGTCACAATGTTAGTTACCGTCCTCCTCCGAAACGGCTTTACCGATTTTCACCAAATTTTATATGCATATTCAGTAGATCTGATAATTGGCTACTATCTATTTTTCATACCCCTAAGTGATACGGGTTGTTCACCCTTAACATTTTTTTTTATTTATATGGCAACACAACGTTTGCCGGGTCAGCTAGTATTATATATGTAGAAGTACGCATATAGCTAATGTGTGTATGTCCGGTCCTTCGTAACTACTGTACGGATGAACCCATTTGGACATGTCACACAGGCTAAGCGTATGGGTGACCGCAGTAAATTAATAATTTCGCTCGGAGATGCCGCTGAGCAATCTTAGATTTAATCCCTTAGACGTCTCTTGCGGCTTTACGGGAAGACGGCGTGTGGTATTATTCTAGGCTGACTGGAACATGAAACGTATGCATATAAATACGAAGCAAGTACAGTGGATATACTTCGCTTAAAATGTTTGCAATCACGACGGTAAACTTAATACGTGGGCCATGAAAAAAGCGGACGCTCGCCGTTCGCTTCATAAAACCATCAATTTCAGTCGCTAGATCGCCACCAGAGATTGAATTGAGAGACGATGACTACTTTGGATGTGAGCAAACAGTCTTTGCCATACAACGTTTTCACGTACAAAAAATAATTGTTACACACTTCTTGTAATGCTTACACAAATGTTTTTATACAAACACACATTATTTCTTTGATGATTTATATGCATCTAAATATGTCCTTTTCTTGTGATAATGTGATGTGATAACAGGTAATGTGATAACATTAACTCTAGATATACTTAACTTATGATTGTAAGTGTTAAATAAAAGTATGTACATTTTATACAGCATCTAATCGCTTAAAGCGAAACGCTGTTTTCGTGGCCCATAATAAAGCATAAATCTCCATCTCGGGGCCGACGACAAGTTTAAATATGTACACAGCGCGCCAAAATACAGCGCTATGCATATCTTGACTAAACAAACTGGATTTGTTCAATATTTCAGACGTTTAGTGTTTGCTTTGCTTTTGCAATGTTTAGAATTTTAACCTCGCTAATGTGATATGGCGTTGCTTTTCGATCATTTCGGGAAGTATTTTATGGATATCGTAGTGCTTATAATATAAACAACTCGCTCTCCTAGGGGTTTAATTTTCAGAAATCCCATAAATTGTGCTTCCAATATGAACAAGCATTGTTTATGCTTGTTCAAGTTTCAAATTTCTGTCATTAGTGGTTTCACCTGAGTGATGAGTCACTCAAATACTGCCTTTTATATATAGATACTTACATTCTGGTAAATTCCCACGTAGAAGTTTATACATGATGTTAACGATGACATTCCAGTTCTCAGGGGACTTACGTGTCTCAACCCACAGCCATACGTTTTTCTGTATTTTTTTCATTGTTCATGTTATTAATATTTCAAAATTTTGTATCAAGTTTCCTGTTTCAGTCTCTGCTTAAGTGTTTTCTATTAAGTTAGGTCAAGTCTAGGAATATTTGCTAGTACGACTGGGTGGTAATATCAAATCACAGCTTTAATATTTAAAAAAATAGCTCTAAGAGCTTCTGGTCCTGATGAGTAGTTCCTTTAAATTCTCTGTCAATAACTGACATGCTTATGGTTTATTCCTTTTAAAGTAGGTAGTAGAAGCCCAGTTAACCGGTCACCGGCCCTTAAATTCAATAAAAAATAATATTTGAAGAACCAATTTTATGCTCGTTGAAATAATCCATAGATTTCCGTAGAGAACAATTTATACGGTGTCGTTAGCGCTGACATTTCAACGCTCCCAGTGGAGTTGCTGAGCTGAGCTGAGTGAACAAAATTATTTACTCGCTCGATTTAGATGCATAATGCAAGAGCATTGTTTTACGAGTTTAATAACAGAACTTATTTACGCCCCTAGATGTTCTTATTTATGTTTAAATACTGAAAAGCGTAATTATAACTCAACTCGCAGGCCACAACTATCACTATCATTTCAGTTTACCATGCAGTATCCCTTCCAAGAACTAAGAAGACCGATAAAATTGTAAGCGAAATAAAACGAAAGATTAAAAAAAGGACTTCCATTTTAGGTGATATAAATCCTTGTTTCTCATAAATTCCCACGAAGAGTAAGTTATACGGAAGTTAGGTTTCTGAGCTGAACTATCAATATTACAACAAATTATTTATTAGCTTGAATTAGGTATATAATTCAAGAGCTTTGTTTTACGAGTTTGATAGAGGATTTATTTGCGCCACTGGACATGCACGTTTTTGCAATTTGCATAATAAATGGAGCCCCCAACTACAAAGGTCACTATTTCAGTTTACTATACAGTATTCCTTTCACGAACGAAAAAGACCGATAAAATTGTCTTGTAAGCGAAATAAAACGCAATATTAAAATAAAGCTTGTAAAAATGCTTCAATTTTTGGCGATATAATTCTTTGCTTCTCATAAATTCCCACGGAGAGCAAGTTATACGGCGTCGTTAGCGTTGGCATTTCAGCGCTCCGGGAGTTACGTTGCTGAGCTGAGCTGAGTCAACAAAATTATTTACTTCAGCTACAGAATACAGAGATTGCAAATGTTGTTACAGGTTTAACAAAGTATTCTTGCGCTGTAATATCTGCATTTTATTTTAGTATATAGGGAATTGCTTTTTTATTTGCTTTTAAGATAATCTTTTATTTCGACAAAAATCAAAATGGTAAAACACAAGATTGCTTATGTAGGTAGCGCTGACATTTCAGTTAAATCGTGGGTGTCATGTAGTTGCTGAAAACACCCACGTTGCTAATAGACTTTTAAAGTTTAATATAGCAGGGCTTCTAGTAATTTACTTTATAGTTCGTGAGTTCAGATTGTAAAACAAATAATAAGTAGAAGCGATATTGAGATTGTCTTTAACCTCTGTTTCACATTTTTTTATTATTGAGGGGGAAACTTTCTAAAGATACCCGACGATACCTATCTAGTCCCCTAGTAGACAAACCTCCGTTTCACCTGCGGAACCATCGCCACTCATATTATCATCTTAAGAGATAATGCTGCTCTGTACCCTTAACATGAGTTTTTTGTTTTAACAAATATAACTGTTTTCGTATTTGTTTACGTATTTGCCCATACAATTTCCAATCAGCGCCCCTAGCCGATTGTATCAGAATTATAGTGTCAGTAACGTAACATTGAATGTCTAAATTGACAAAATGGCGCTTTATGTTTTGTCTCTCTTTTTTTGCGAACATGTGAGGCAGACAAAAAGACTTGAGCACTTACTTATTGTTACGTTTACTCAGTCTACTGAAGCAAACGGAACAGAATAATGGATTGAGATAAGGTAACGTAAAATTATGGGATTTTTTGAAAACTCATGGTAAGGGTACTGTACTGGTTTCAAGACTGTAACATCGCCACCCGAATTTCAGTTTTAAGAAATCAGTGTTAAAACCTCCTGTATTCTGGTTTGAAAGTTGTTGTAAGAAAATTTGCAAGGCATTATGTATTCGTTTTCAACAATATCATGGAATTCGTGACAGAATTAGTTTAAGCTTTTTCAAAATTACCGTGTAATAGCTTGATATATACCAGTTACACGGTAATTTGGAAAAAACTGAAAAAGAAACAAGGTTAATGAACATCATCTATAACTTGCTCATCAAGTGAACTGTATGATCGTTTGTTATCCATATGAATAATATTTTTTTACGTATTTTTCATATTAATTTTCTTTGTTACAGGTAATTGCTGAGTTTATTCCACCTGCGGGCAGATGTAGGGGCCGGAGCCCCCAGCCATACGACTATAATATAATATATTATATCTATCATAATGTCCTAATATTTCCTTGTACTTATCGTAACTACTATGTAAAGTTAAGCAATTTCGGGCGCGGTCGGCAGTTGGATGGGTGACCACTAGTGGCGGAATTGACGAGCGTTTTCCTGCTTTGGAAGGTGTGTTAAGCAGTCGGACCCTGGTGTTTTATTTATATACGAGTACTCTAATCTTATCAAAGACTTTGGGCAGATGATCATGTGACGCGGTGTGGCCACTCACGCGTCTTGTCAATAAAATCAATCCAAATGTTGCCTACCAAAGACAGAAATTTATAAAAGTGAATTAAATATAAACATAAGTGATATGATTTGTATGGATGTAGTTTTGATTATGAAATGAAAGTCTATAAGATATAGGTAAAGAATACTAATACTGTTGTGGAAGTTCAAAATTAGTTCGAAAAAAAATCGATTCGTATTCCTTATTCGCTTGTAAAGTTCGTATAAAATTTCTCTAACCTTATATTTTCATATAACTTTCATACTTTTGTTATTAGTGAAAATTCTCTTTTAAATATTCCCCTAAGGAATATTCCTCTCTTAAAAAGGAAAATTCATATCTTCAGTTGACACTAATGTATCTCCCCGGACTTTGATAAAACGGCTTCTCTTATAGCGTCTGGAGTGTCTAGTTCCCTGCATAGTTAATGTTTATTTTAAAACGAGCATTCGCCTACGGCTGTACCCCTTAAAATAAAGTACAGTAGTAGTACAGTGCACTGTGTAACGGCCTTTACAATGTGATTAAATACATACATTTATAGAGCGAAAAACTTTAAGATTTTCATACAAAATCTTTTATCCTAGTTCACATTGTCAACACCTAGGTGTGATTGTCGTTTGATATATATTTCAGAACAAGTTATTACTAATTGTAAATAGATCGTGTTTAACACTTTTCATTCCCTTGGTCTGTCATATTACTACTTAGTTCATCAATCTCCTCCATACTTTTTTAATTTTTACACAAAATAAAACAGTTTCGGGATAATAGCCTGCATCACTCCTTATAAAGTGTTATCTGTCTTGCAAAAGTCAAAATTAGCATAACCATAATATTTTTTCAACGATAATTTAAAAACCAAAATTCCGTGAACTTTACTTAAGACACTCGCCTTTGTAAACCGGCATTCCTTTTAAATTCTTTAAAAAACTCGTATTTTTGTTACTCACATAAACATTTGGTTTAATTACATCTTAATTCTTCGCAAGCTTCAGAAACTGAATTAGATTGGTAATTTATGCAAGACAGTAACCCTGACAGCTCAGCTACGGAACAGCGCTAATTTCTCCTCTGAATCAGTTGGACATAAAGTAAATTGGAGACAAAAGTACCGAAATAAACCTTTCAAATCCTTACATCGGATGTAATTACTACTTAGTCTCATCATGGACGGGTAAGCGATAAACGAGTTCTTCGCTTAAGGATTACCTACTGAATTATCATTATGTGAAGTGGAATAATAAGGGTTACCTAGTGTTTTATTTAGGAGTAGCAGACGAGCATGCAGTCCACCTGATGGTAAGTGGCTACTGCTGCCCATGGCTATCTGTAATCAACCTTAGATTGGATTAGATGTCCCTACCTGAGGTCGACCACAGGTGCGCCGCTGCCCCTGAGGACTAAGTTAGAACGCCTCGGAAAAGTATGTCTCCCAACACACCCTTCAAACCAAGACACAGCAGCGCTTAACGCTACTGTTATGAGGCAGAAATAGATGTGGCGGTGGTGTCGCCGAAGTCGAACCACAAAGTTTTACCACTTTCAATTCCTTCCTTCTTAATTTCGCCATTCGCTCGCAATAAAACGTGTTCCTTACACCGAGTGAAACGCATTAAGCGAATTGGGCGTGAAGACGATTGTTACACGTCTCGACTGTAATTGTTGAACACCCATTTTACAAGGAGCCCCGACTTAATGTGGCTTAACCCGTTGCCAGTAGAAATAAAGAATTTAATAAGGCACCGAAAGGTCTCGTTAAACTGGTTTGTGTGTACCGGTTGCGATAAATTCACGGGAACGTCGCGAAATGAGAAAAAATTGAACAAATAAAATAGATGGTGCTTTCAGTAAATACGATGTACGATGTTGTGTAAATTTTGATGTCGATTAAAATGGAGTTGAGTGGATTGGAATTGGATTAGTCAGATGGGACATTTCTTGATCGGAAATATACTTGCCTTGAATAGCATTTGTGGAATACGATTTTATGTGAACGTACCTACGTATTTGTTTACGTATTTGCCTATACAAATTCTAATCAGCGCCCCTAGCGGATTGTATCATAACTATTGTGTCAGTAATGTTACATTAAATGTCTAAATTGACAAAATGGCGCTTTATGTTTCGTCTCTCTTTTTTGCGAACATGTGAGGTAGACAAAAAGTTCACCGTCACTTGAGCACTTACTTATTGTTACGTTTACTTAGTGGTGCGCTTTCGACAACTCATTCTACTGAATCAAACAGAACAGAATAATGGATTGAGTAAACGTAACGTAAAATTGTGGGATGTTTTGAAACTCATGGTAAGGGTACATACAGTTAAGTTTCTTCTGTTTTATTTTTGGAAATTGTAATAGTTCGATGTAAAATAGATCTGGTTGAGTATGTTGTATATTCCGACTATAAAAAATTAATCTCTTTGTGTTTGTTATCTTACATTTTTATTAGTCTCTTATTGCCTTCTTTTCATAGTATGACTTAAGAAACTATGATACTAAATAAGTCACGGTCCTACACCTATTTCTTCAGTCTTTAAAGCCTTTTTGCTGGGCTCATCTCTCCCGCCTGAAGATAGGACTGCTCGCGATAGGAAAAATACTTGTATGAAAGTTCATAATATCTTTTGCCTGAATTTTGCCAACCCGCAGTAGGCGAACGCTATTGATTGTGACCTAAATCCATTTCATTTGAGAAAAAAATCCATGAACGGCAATCTGAGAGCAATTGATTTTTCATAAAGACCTGTAGCACTACCATGAGTTCACAAAAGTATTACTCGCTACCGACTGCGTAAAATAAATGTATGAAAAATTGTACAGCGCCTCTGGTGGTTACTCGTAGAACTAAATTCCGTAGTGTGAGCCACTCGTAACGTAAAAAACCTATCGAAATCAAATCGCTAGCGAATGTCATTATGATCTATTGCCATACAAATTCGGTCCCATGAGTCATTAATTTGACAGACGTTGTCAAGAAATACCGTAACGATAGTAGTTATGTTATTCACTAGCAAAATGACAATAGTTTTCTATTTACAATTTCTATAGTGGCGTTTCTATGCCAACTCATGGTAGTGCTACTGTAGACTTATATGGCGTTTGTATGAAGACACTTTTGTATATCATACATATAAATATTATTTAATGGTAAGTGGCCACTGCCGCCCCTGGATATTAATCCACATTAACTAAGAATAGAGTCCTAGTCCTAGGACCTATGGGTATCTATATGCGTTGTATCTCTGAGAACTAAGGCACATCTCAAGTATCTCCCCTACTACATCCTTAAACCAAACACAGCAGGGCTTAACACTGTTGTTATAAGATAAGGCAGAAATAGGTGTAGTGGCAGTGCCTCCGGAGTCGAACCACGAAGAGTTCTACCACCTTTAACAGTACCCCTACCATGAGTTTTAACGTTTTGACAAATATGATATACGTAAACAAATACCAAAACAGTCATATTTGTCGAAACGTAAAAACTCATGGTAAGGGTACGGTACTCTATATCTAGAACACAAGGCTCGTTAGCTTATACAAAACCAGTTAATTTAATAAATGTCCCGAGCACGCGGCAGTTTTATTAAAAATATGAATAATATTACTCATAAAACCCAATTAGTTGGTCGGAATGGCCACCTATCGTAATGAATAATGACGTCACGTAATGAAGAGGGTGGGCTTATTAAAGAAATATGTCATTTGCAACGAGAATTTTGTAAGCATATTAAGCGCATAATTTTTATTTAACATATTTATAGGTTATCCGTAAGTACTGTAGTGAAATGAAATTTTGTCTTCTACTAGAGTCCACCACAGATGCTACTCCTACTAATTTGGAACAAGCTTTGTGAATTTCCCTTGCCTTTATAAGAAGCAATTTAAGCTGTTGTAGGATTAGGTAGTATTTGGTTATCGTCATCCTCAACCTATGAGTGTCTATAGAGCGACACATCATACAACCTTCAGTCATGCAATACTTACGTACGGCTTCAGCTGATTCTCCAATTGCATTAAGCAAAGGTCATGTTGTAAGCTAATTAACGGACGTACGCCATTCTTGATACACAGACCGTGTAGCGTAGAATCAGCTCGATTGACAAGACTACTTACTACCATTCACACGAATATGCATATCTATAACCCTCAGGACTATGACATGGGGCTCTTCAAGAGGGGTGTAAAAAGAGCTCTCCATCAAAGCTGGCGATGCATTGGCGACTCCTCTGGTGTTGCAAATGTCCATAGGCGACGGTGACTGCTTTCCATCAGGCTGCCCGTCTGCCTTATTGTTAGGTTACATATAAAAAAAAATCTTACACTGTTACGTTTACGGATTAAAGTTTAAAAATGTAGCAAGATAATGTGATATAGAAATATTAAATGAACAATGAAGTTAGACTTTATAACGTTTTGCTCCTACTATTAGAAATGGTAACGTGGACGATCGAAGTTTTCTCAACGAACAATGTTTTTATAGAAAATTTCTAGATATATCTTATATATAAAGTTCTCGTGTCACAATGTTAGTTACCGTACTCCTCTAAAACGGCTTTACCGATTTTCACCAAATTTTATATGCATATTCAGTAGGTCTGAGAATCGGCTACTATCTATTTTTCATACCCCTAAGTGATAAGGGTTGTTCACCCTAAACATTTTTTTATTTATATGGCAACACAACGTTTGCCGGGTTAGCTAGTGTAAAATTTATACTATACTGTCATTACAACCATACTAACAATTGTACTCTATCTGGCCTTGCTTCGTAAAATCTAAAATAATTTTACTTTCAAAGTTTACAATTTTAGCTTTTAAATTTCTCGGATTATACACATAAATAATTCTTACCTTATTATATCGTATCTTTATTGTATGTATGTAGTAAAATATAATGGCGTCTACCTAACGGCGATACGATTCATTAACTATAAAACTTTATAGGCATAAAGTTTTCATAAATTTGATGTGATTAAAATATTTATTGGCTAATGAGAAAATTTTATCGCAGAAACTTTAAATGAGTCTATCTGAGCAGATTTTACGTTCAAACTTAAATTGCTTCGACGTCTTAAGTCACGACTAACTTATCTGACGATGACGTGTCTTTAGGGATGGCGATCTGAGATCGATTAATCTAAGAATCGATCTTTTATGCCAAAAAAATAGTTTTTTAAACGATCTCGAGAAATGGATCGATTCCGTAAATCGATCTTTTAACCTGGAAAATCGAAACTCGACCTTTTGAAGTTGGTTAAATGTGTTATAGATATTTTTTGCTGACAGATACATATATCAGTGCTTGATTGGTCCTGCTCAGCTTTTTTCGCTAACTTCGCCCTTTGTCAGGTGAAAAGATCGAATATAGATTTTTGGACTATCGATTCTTTGGCCGTCGATTTTTTTGTGAATCAATTTTTCACACTTCGATTCGAATCGATTCAAGAATCGATCTTTTTTGGGGAGAATCGCCATCCCTACGTGTCTTAAAACTTTCATCTAGTTTGAATAAACTATCAGATTAGACAGTTAACTAATTAACTGGCATATCATATTAAAATAGTTATTAGCGCTCGAGTTTCACTTAAATATGAATAAACTTGAGTAAGAATGAACTATGAAATTAGTTGGTTAATTAACTAAGTGTAGTAAACTTACCAAATTGGCATCAAATGAAGTTTGGGGCTGAAATGTGGCGTTGGAATGAATTTTGATAATAAGTTCAATTTATCCTAAAATTTGGTTAGCCAAAAAGTTACCTCAATTGTGCCACTAGTTGCCAAAGTGTGCCCTTACTATGAGTTTTTACGTTTTAACAAATATGACTGTTTTGGTATTTGTTTATCTACGTATTTGCCCATACAAATTCCAATCAGCGCCCCTAGCGGATTGTATCAGAACTATAGTGTCAGTAACGTAACATTAAATGTTTAAATTGACAAAATGGCGTTTTATGTTTTGTCTCTCTTTTTTGCTAACATGTGAGGCAGACAAAAAGACTTGAGCACTTATTGTTACGTTTACTCAGTCTACTGAAGCAAACGGAACAGAATAATGGATTGCGTAAACGTAACATAAAATTGCGGGATGTTTTGAAAACTCCTGGTAAGGGTACTGAGCATACCAACATATGGAAATCATTCCTTCACCTTAAATGATATCCATTGCTTTCAATCTATCTTAGATCAATCGTCCACGATATTCAATCGTCGTTAGAGCTCTACTGTACCACTAGGTAGCGCCTTAAATAAAATATTGTTAGACCAAAGACATTCAATACCTTCAGACCGCAATTAAAATAAATTCAGGTCCGCTCAAACAATCTCTTGGGGATCAATTAAACTGAATGTGAAACGGAGGCGTGTTCCTCCGAATACAATATTCGACCGCAGGTGGTCTCAGGGCTCGTTAAATTTTCAAGGAAAACCCGGATTATAGTAAGTAGCTATTCGAATGAGGCTTCGTAAGCACAAGAACAATTTGTAGAATATTGCAGAGATGTTAGGATTTCTAGAGACTTTGTATAATTTGAAAGTTATAGAAATCTTCGTGGCTCGACTGTACCAATATAACATCTTTTTCTGACTACCAGATGTATTATAAAGTTGTGCCGTTAAGATTTTGGTAAGGGAATGATGATGTCTCGTACATTACAACTTAGTTCTTAAGGGTAGTGATGTGTCTGTGGCCGACCTTAGGATGTCAATTCTATTTTATGGACCCGAATAGTGGTGTCAGGGATCAGCTGGGGTCACCTACCATCAAGTAGACAGCATGCTCGTTTGCTACTTTTTTGTTTGTTCCATGCACAGGTAGTTAACGTAGTCCGGCGGCACCACCGCCACACCGCCGCTATTTCTACCTAATAACAGCAGTGTTAGACGCTGCTGTGTTCCGGTTTGAAGGGTGTGGTAAGGGAGACAGACTTTTCCGAGGCGTTCCAGCTTAGTCCTCAGGGGTAGCGGTGCATCTGTGGCCGACCTCAGGTAGGAATATCTAATCCTATCTGGAGTGGATTACAGATGTCCATGGGCGGCGGTAGCCACTTACCATCAGGTGGACTGCATGCTCGTCTGCTACTCTTATATTATAAAAAAAAAGTTAAATGGGAGTAACAAAGACGGAGAATTCTCCCTAATTTCACATTGGAAGAATACACGTGTATTTTAGTAAGATCGCATCATGTGAAAGTAGAAGACTAGTTCAAAATATCTATTTTTACAACAAAATAGTTGTATGTACGTACTTGGCGCCCACTTGTAATATCTCGCGTGACCTTCGCCCCCTGAGCGGGCTCTTGAATAAGTGAGTGGCTGGATTTATCGCTCGTCAGAAACTCGTGGCATCGAAGTCTCGTAGAAGCGAGATTACTTGTGTGCAATGTGGAATGAACTTCCTGTAAATTCCGGAGTGACATTGTGCTCTTTAAGAAGGTGAAAAAAGTGCTCATCATAAGGTTTAATAGAGAAGGTGCTACTTCTATTATTGTTAATAATATAGAGGTTCCTATATTACAGAAAAAAAAAGTTGAAAAGGAGCTTGCATTCCACCTGATGGTGAGTGGCAACTGTCACTCATGGACATCTGTAATCAACCCCAGATTAGAGATCTACCAGAGGTCCGTTGCACATGCGTTGCTACCTCTGATGACTAAGTTGGAACGCCTCGGATGACTGCTTTACCCTTTAAACCGGAACGCTGCTGTTCTGAACCAGTGTTCAGAACTGTAGCGTTCCGCCACCTACTTCTCCCTAATAACATCAGTATGTTATTAGGGAGAAGTAGGTGTGACGGTGCCGCCTCGGGAAATGAAACGGCTGAAAATTAATTAATTTGAACCAAATAATATCAGCACCTTATTGGTAATAACTTCTATAATGAATATATTTACAACTCACTCACACAAACCTTACTTACAAAAGCCTCAAAAATAATGCCGTGACAAAAGTTAAGATTTCTTTGTAAGATTTTTCTATTGATGCAGCCCTAATACAAGTAGGTAGGTAGTAAATATCTCCCGACCTTCGCTTCTGAAGCGGGCCCTTGAAAAAGTAAGTAGCTGGATTTATCGTTCACCAGTAATTCGGTTCAGAGCCAAGATCACACATAGTAATATAGCTTTTGAATAATATTATTTATGAAAACTAAGTTTAAAGCTTCTGTATAAATAACTCCGGTGCCCAAAAGTCAAGTCTTTGGTAGAAAAACAATTAAATATCATTATTAAAGAGTGTAAACAGTAAACAGTGGTAGCCTAGTGTTAGAAACTAGATCTCTTATTCGGGGATCCGAGGTGCAAGTCCTGGGCGCGCACATCTATTTTTTTAAATATGTGCATATTAGGAATTAAGAATCACTTGCATAAACGGTGAAGGAAAATGTGAGGAAACCTGCACAAGCCTGAGAGTTCTAAAAAAAGTGTTCGAGTGTATGTGAATTCTAATTCGCACTTGGCCAGTGCTGTGGACTATGGCCTAAATCCCTCTCACTCTTATAAGAGACAGCTCAGAACTCTAATTCGCACTTGGCTATCGCATTAGACTTTGGCTTAAATTCCTTTCATTCTGAGAGGAGACGCCAAGTAGTGTTAGTAGTATTGAGTTAAGGTAGGTAAACAAGAATTTAACCCTTACAACGTTACAAAGTATTGTTAGATAATTATACGATGTGGTCCCTATTGTATCGTTACATTGTGTGGCGGTCCCACATGTAACATGGCGACCTTGGGCCTGCTGAATAAGTAAGTAGAATTTATAGCGCGCCATCCGCCGTCAGCGCTTGTACCCGTATGCGGCTTTCCATTGAAAAGTTTACAGCGACCTACAAACTATTGTACAGGTCAAGTTTATCAATGTATAGTATACAGAGAATTCAATTTATTAGGTGGAAGTACCAGTATTGTTCGTCCGGGGAGCTTCTACCGACATAATTATTAAAATCAGTCCTTGTGTAGTAAGGGCACTTTTCCAAGGTATTCTATCTTAGTCGTCTGGGTAGCGGCGCATCTTTGGCCGATCTGAGGTCTAATCTTATGGAGGTGTCCATGGGCGGCAGTAGCCACTTACTATAATGTGGATCGTATGGTCGGTTACTACTGTTATATTATTTAAAAAATCAGCATCTGCGTTTGAGTAGAAAGGTGTGGGTGCTGGCTGACTTAAATATGAGGCGTTGATCTCAGGTCCTTAGAGTCGCAACCCATCTGTGATTGAATTCAGGCAAAAATCCTGTACTTTGAGGTAACAGACGCCTATAGGCGGCGGGAGCATTTACCATCACGTAGACATGCTTTTTTGCTAAATTAAAAAAATACTATTTAATGTCATATAGTTTTTTAGATCCAAATACCCTAAGAGTCGATTTCACCAACACATAATTTATACTAGAGTAGCTATCCCGGTATAACATTAATCTGTCAATTTATTCCATGGTTAACTTCAATTTCATTTCACCACGTTAGTCTAAGGATATCTTACTCTCGCATAGTTACTCTGTGACGTTGAACGAATGAATTGAACGAATACGTAATGCATCCAAGTAAAATAGACAGTTTGACATATACTTGCACAATAGCGCTGCATATTCTTACATTTGTTCGGATAATACGTTATCTTGACAGTTGAGCTGACAATCTCTCGCGCTTTGACAATGACACAATGGCACTACTAATTTAAGAATAGCAGCTTACTCGGCCGAAATCGGCGGTATACGACTTTACTCCAGTATGGAGATTTTATCCCTAGAATAAATGTTGGTGAAACGTAAAATATGCTTACTCGCGAGTAACTAACGACTTATTCTGGGAATAAGATTTATGCGACGTTGGTGAAATCGGCCCTAAAAGGTATTACAGCAGCATTGATACAAATTCCCTTTTATTATTTTTTCTCTTAAATTATTTTTTCTCTTCATTCAGCCCCATTCACTCGTTTATATACGAGATGTTTGAATCGTTATAGACGATTGAATGGGGGATGCCGAGAAGACGAGCAGTATTTTTTGAAACCCAAACCTCCTATATGAAATGCCATACTTCTTACAAAGGCTAAATCTTTACTAATAAATAATTCAGGAAATGGATTCGGTCAATATTGTTCTATTGCATGTATTTGTATTATTATTTCGAGTAAACGCTTCACTTATATATATATACCCATTTTTACGTCACAAAATCAACAGGTTCTGAAACAGTCGACTCGTGGAGAGCTCTCGAAAATATTTCATCGTCGTGCTCTCTTGATTAAATTACTGGGGTTGTATCAATATGAACGAAAATAGCATTTACTTTCAACATTGAGTGCTGTGGGGCTGGTGAAGTGTTGTGACACAGTTGGAAATGAATTACAAAGCTTTAAACAACAATATGATCTATCAATTGAAGGTGGTAGAACCTTTAGTGGCTCGACTCCAGCGGCACCACCGTCACACCTATTTCTACCTAATAACAGTAGTGTTAGGTGCTGCTGTGTTCCGGTTTGAAGGGTGTGGTAAGGGAGACAGACTTTTCCGAGGCGTTCCAGCTTATTCCTCAAGGGTAGCGGCGCATCTGTGGCCGACCTCAGGTAGAAATATCTAATCCTATCTGGGGTTGATTACAGATGTTCATGGGCGGCAGAAGCCACTTACCATCAGGTGGACTGCATGCTCATCTGCTACTCCTATATATTAAAAAATATAAAGTAGTCCATTGAAATGTTACATGAGCCTTGCATTTTTAGAGGACGCAATTTTATTTTTGGGACATGTGTACAAGGTGTGGACAAGGTAAGTAAAGGCTGAGTAATAAACGTCAAATTATGTGCTGTAAAATGAATAGTAAATTGAAATAACAGACAAGTATGTTAAATAAGGACATGCAGAGTTTCAACCGTTAAATAGCAGATGAATGCAGTCACTTGATAGTATTACTACCGTTGATCAACATTTGTTATTAACTCTAAATAGAATTGGGCTCCTTAAGTCGGCTGCATTGATGTTTAACTAATTAAGATTGGAGATTGCTATCGTGAACTAAGGGGTTTGCACATCCGAAGGGGTAGGACATAAGAAAAATTGTTAATTTTAAGACCCATGTATACGAGTACCACTATGTTCTTACAAATAAACTGAATTGAATTGTATTCGAGGTCCTTTTTCTTCTCACGCAGTAATGTTGAAAAAAATCCCAAGTTGAACTTAAAATAATTCGATCAATTATCTCGCCTTACCACACTGATAAAACTTATACATAGGGTTATAAATACCACTATTTTTTAAAATACCCGAATTTACCTTTAAAATCCGAATTTTGTTTGAAACCCGAATTGTGACACCCGCATGAAACAGATAACACGTCATGTTACTTTTTCCAATGAGTTTTATTACTATTTTTTAAACTACCAGGTTTTACTCTAAAAATCCGAATTTACTTTTGAACTCGAATTGTATGGAACAGATAAACCGTCATGTTACTTTTCCGTTTTCAAAAGCGACCTGATTTAAAGGGTTTGTTTAAACGGACCATGCGGGCGGAACCGAAGCGAATAGATAAAGCCTTCGCCAGCACAGAGATACTTTAGCGAGATATATGTTCTATTTAAGCACATTTTTACAAACTACTGGTTTTGGCTACTCGTAATAGTTTCGTAACTATTTTTTTTTGTAATATAGGAGTAGTAGACGAGCATGGAGTCCACCTGATGGTATATGTCTCCCTTACCACACCCTTCAAACCAACACACACAACTCAAAACACAGCATCGTTCAACACTGTTGTAATGAGGCAGAAATAGGTGTGGCGGTGGTGCCGCCGGAGTGGAACCGCAAAGGTTTTTACCACCTTCGAACGCGCATGAACCTTATGGTAAATGGTCGCTACCGCCCGAGGACATCTGTAACCAGCATAAAGTTGAACCTAACTAGGTTTACTACATTTCTCATACTCATCTAGTTATTTCAAAACTGCGCGCTGTTTCCGAAATCCAAATAAAGCCTCAACTCGTTTGACATATAAAGTAGAATTGAAAGTGGAATCTACTTAAAAGTTTTTTGGAATGCTCGATTCTATTGGCAAAGTTTGAGAACCGCTCTGTGAGGTATTTCCTTTATTACGAACTTGAGGAACGCTGGAACCCTCATTCGAAATGTCTTCGATTCAGGACAAGTTCTGAAGTGAAAGTAAAGTATGTACTTTGGATGACAAGTTGGTTCCAAGTTTGTTGTTGTAATAGTTATTTGAAATTGATGTTTCTTTAGTTTTGAAAACAGATGGCGCTAGAGGCCTCCTGAATCACGGTATCGATGTTTTTTAATATCTCCCATAATATACAGGATTATCATGAATTTCTCAATTGGGCGTAGGCAGCCATATTTGGCTATTTGGTGGGTTAGATAGTTATTACTAGGTAAACCAAAAAAGGCTCTAAATCTTAAGGCCAATTTTGATTTAAAAAAACAATCACACATATTAAAAAACATTTTTCTTTTTTTTGGAACTTTTCCATTTCGAGAAATGGAAATGGAAAAGTTCCTTTAAAACACACATACTATATTATAGTGTAAGTAAATTTCTCTCATAATTTATAGATCCCACGAATCTGCACTTGGCCAGCGTGGGGGGTTGACCCCAATAGTTTCCATTCTGAGAGTCCCGTGCCTTTGTGAGGTAGCAATGAAAACCAATGACTGTCAGAATAATGGAAAAGGCATGTACCCAGTGGAATCCGCTGCGCCGCTGTCCGATGTCCGGCTAAGTGATTGGAATGTATTATAGGCTAAGGGCCAACTGTATGATATAAGCATCCGTCTGTTTTAGTCAATACATTTCATAGATTGTTTTGATAAAGGGTGTTGGTCCACAATAAATAAGCTAAAACTGTATGATGATATTTTTAAGTAACTAATTTTCTTGGGAAGGGTCCGAATAACTTTATTTAAAAAAAATAAAAATATGTACCTAATTTAGATTTCTTCTATCACAGACATATTTGAGGATGTACCTTCACAATAGCTTCTCTAATGATGTTTAGATTGCATACAAAATGTATGGATTTCATACTTTATTAGAGCAATTTGCACGAAACTGCACTTGGCCAGCAAGGTGGGATGACCCCAATAATTCCCATTCTAAGATTCCCGTGCCTTTGTGAGGTAGCAATGTAAACCATTGCCTGTCGGAATAATGGAAAAGGCATGTACCCAATGGAATCCGCCGCGCCACAGGCCGATGTCCGGCTAAGTGATTGGAATGTAATGTAGGCTAAGGGCTGACTGAATTATTTCTATTGCTGTCAGATTTTCGTCATTATACATTTTCTATCGTCTAACATAAACATGTCTGCAAGTCCTTTTAATTCAAATAGTAGTAATGACTTTTTTGTTTTAAATTATAGTTTGTCTTTTGAACTGTTAAAATTTATTACAATTTTCTTTAGATCTAATTTATTGTAAAAAACGCGACTCTATGTATTGATATTGATGATAAATTAATTATTAATAAAACTTTAATAATAAATTAAATAGATGTAGAACTCTCTAAGTCGGATCTCGCACTATAAAGCCATTCCGTACTAAAACTATTACCTACTATTGTCGAGAGCGTTCACCTATCCCATATTGTATGATTCTATTTCGAAACGGATAAGATTTTCTTCGTAAATTTCGGAAGAAAAATGAAAATGTGCTTACTGTAGCTTTTTATAGACACCCATGTCAATATTTACTACATTGCGTGGGTAAGCTAAAACGAATGTATGTGATTTGTTTTATGAAAGATTGTTGAAAGGTGTTTGAACCATATGGCATGATTCGACCGGGGAAATACCACTGCCACATTTATTTCTACCGTGGAGCAGTTCCTGCGTTTTGTCTAGTTCTGGAGTAAATTGGAAACGCATTTGTGATCGGCTTTAGGTAGAACCTATTATAGTTCGCGCCAAACTGCTCGTCCGCTCTGAAGTTGTTGTGAGCAGATGTAGTCATACAATTTGCTATGGCGACGGCGTTCATTTCTATATTCAGAGCGGACTATACCACCCACCACTTACAAACAGGTGGATTGTACCCCTCGTTTGCCATTTTCATCTCATAAAAAGAAGATATTCCATACAATGGGTGTAAGAATGTCACTATTCTTCATTGTCGAAAGCTGAAAACTTACGAAATTGGATAAATTTATTTACTGGAATACTAGAAGGATTTTCCCAGGACTCAATATAAAATGAAAATATATTATAGTGCCGTCGCCAGCACTGCAGCTAATGGAATGTGTGAGATTCTTTTATAGTGAAAATATGTGCTTTCATTGGATAATACACATAAATAAAATGAGTTTCCGTCGCCTGCGAGTAGCTTTAGAGATATCTTAAAATTGTTAAAGGAACTGAATGTCTGAATGAACGAAAAGTATGGAGTATTCCATTTACTGTTTTTAAAGAATTTTATTTATGTACTAATATGAGTTATAAAATAGTAAAGAAAATCAATGTATTTTTTTATGGGCACATCGTGCGTTTGGAGGACTGTGGTATTTGGCACAAGATGAAATTTATGCAAAATATTATGTGCTACATATATTATATTTTAAAGAAAATAGAACCCTTTGTGGTTCGACTTCGGAGGCGCCACGACCACACGTATTTCTACCTAATTGATAAGCGCTGCTGTATTCTGGGTTTAATGGTGTGGTGAGGGAGACATACTAATCCGAGACGTTTCAACTTAGTCTTGTGGAGTAGCAACGCATCGGTAGCTGACGTTAAGTAGGACTCTGATATTATCTGATGTTCATCATCAACCCATTACTGTCCCACTGCTGGGCACGGGTCTCCTCTCAGAATGAGAAGGATTAGGCCATAGCCCACCGCGCTGGCCAAGTGCGTATTGTTAGACTTTACATACCTTTAAGATTTTTTTTTATAAATCTCTTAGGTATGCAGGTTTCCTCACGATGTTTTCCTTCACCGTTTAAGCAAGTGATAATTAATCTCTAATACGCACATAAATTTGAAAATCAGAGGTGCGTGCCTGGGATTTGAACCTCGGACCCCTCAATCGAGAGGTCGCGTTTCTTACTGCTTTTATCTCCGTATCTGACGTATCTGATGTTGATTACAGTTATCCATGGGCGGCCTCTTAGTACCACCACCATAGTAGCCACTTACCATAAGCTGGACTGAGTGCTAGCTTGCTACTTCAATATTAAAAATGAAAACGTTCATTGTTTATACTGTCGTACAAACTGTTAACTTACGTACTCGTACGCACTTAACAATAATTAATTAAATGTGAATATAATATTTTATGTCTAATAAAATATGGCTTAGCAAGCTAAAAGATTTTATACTATTTGCAGTAAAAAGAGAATGAATGCTAGATTTTCCTCGGAATCTGTCGTGATAATGGAAAATGCTCGTATTGTCGTGGTCCGTGAACGTGGTATGCGCTATTGACCTGAAAATATATAAAACATTCTTTTGTACTGAAAGATCGGGTTCTACTCTTGTGGGAGTGTGTATCGCATTATGCAAGTTGTAATTTATGGAATACTTTTGAATTATTAAATACTTAAAATTGATTGAAATTGTATAGCATAAACCGGTAAGTCTAGATGCATAAAATTAAGCATAAAAGCTCTTTGTGTAACGCGATTTAGCTTATATAGGGATTTTGAACATTGATTTTCTAAGGGTGTGAAAAAACATACTTCCAGCCACCGATTTTCTAATTTGTTTGTAAATTATATTTTACATATCACTTGCTTTAACAGCGAAGGAAAACATCGTGAAGATATCTCTCGGGAATTTTCGTTTCTAAAAAGTGAGTGAAGTACAATTCAGCACTTGACAAGCATTGTGAACTATGCCCTAAATCTTTTCAGTTCTAATAGGAGATCCATGCCCTACCATGACAAAATAAAATGTATAATTATAATTAATTATGTGTGTAATTTTTTATTAAAGTATGCGAAACTACTTATGTTTTGCTTACAATTTAGAAATAGTAATTATCAAACGAATCAGTTCCTGAGTTACAATTGAAGTCGTCATTGGAATCTGAGTGATGTCTCCGCATGAATGAGTCAGTGCTTGTACTCGTTCAATCAATCTGAGCACGCTGGAACACAATAGCCAATGTGCCGTTGTAATATTTTTTCATGAGAATTGCGCTTTTCCATTGAATGACACGGTACGACACTGACAAGTTTCGATGATTTACAATTGAACGTAGTCATTGAAATCTGAGTGCTGTCTACGCATGAACGAGTCAATCCTTGTACTGGTTCAATCAATCTGAACACGCTGGCACACAATGGCCAATGTGCCGTTGTAATATTTTTTCATGAGAATTGCGCGTTTCCATTGGATGACACGGTACGACAGTGACAAGCTACCGCTTTCTACACTCACAGCCCCGCACTAGGATTCCCTGTCGTGGGTGCCATGGACACACACATAGACAAATACACAAACACCCAGACCCAGAAACAGAAATCTAAATTCATCATTTAGATATCTGTCTGGCCGGGGATCGAACCCGGGACCCTTTGCGCGTCAGACTGGTATGGTGAACGCCCCGCCACGCCGGTCGTCAATGATTGTTTCATTTCAGGCTTCGATGATTGTTTTGTTTTCATTTGCAAGCTTTTATTTTACACTAGCCGATCCGTGCCCACTTCGTTGGGTGTTAATTATATTATTGTGAAGCAATTATGTTGTCAGAACTAATAGAGGGCAACATTTTTGATGAACATTATATTCGTCTATACGTTTAGTTATTTAATTAGCGCACGCCGGTAAAGCATCACAACTTTTCCAATTCTGCTGACTTCTGCTCCGATTTAAGTTACATTTTGTATTGAGCTGTAAATATTTTCAGTAATTTAAGAGCAATGTTAAGTAGTCCTGTCTTCTGATTTGAAGTCTGCAAGAGAGAGAAATCCATGATGTACTTACTCTACCTTTGTACTCTGTACCCTTACCATGAGTTTTTACGTTTTGACAAATATGACTGTTTTGGTATTTGTTTACGTATTGGCCCATACTATTTCCAAGTTCTGACACAATCCGCTAGGGGCGCGGATTAGAAATTGTATGGGCCAATATGTAAACAAATACCAAAACAGTCACATTTGTCAAACCGTAAAATCTCCTGGTAAGGGTACTGGAGTGTCAATGCATCTTAGCTATTACGTAGAACTTTAATCTTATTTCATTATAGATGTCCATACATTTTAGTGGCAACTAGTGACATCAGTAGGTAAGTTTTTGTTTATAGTTGTCCCATACATACATACATACATATAAAATTCACGTGTCACAATGATAGTTACCGTACTCCTCCGAAACGGCTTTACCGAATTTCACCAAATTTTATATGCATATTAAGTAGGTCTGAGAATCTACCTAATCTAATTTTTCATACCCCTAAGTGATAAGGGTTGTTCACCCTTAACATTTTTTTATTTATATGGCAACACAACGTTTGCCGGGTCAGCTAGTACGTACCTAAATCAGCAGGCAAGATCGATAACAATACTTCAGATTATGAAGGAAACTTAGACAAACCTTGTCATGTCTGTAACTTATATAACACGTGTAGATTTATATCACTTTGAATAGAGTATTCCTTTTCCGTACGAACAGGTGCTCAATAAATAATACATGTTGTACAACTCGATTCAAAACAGAATCTACAAGTCAAGATGAAACCATATCGATCGTTGCGATACAGGTGTTCAATACATTTCACTGCATATTTATTTGTATAATTATCTTTTTTTAATATTGCCTTTAAGTGGCACATTATTCTATACTTTTCAACGGGTTGATATGAAAATTCCTTGATAATATTTTCGTCAGCAGTGACAGCCTAGTGGTTACGAAACTCGACCTCTTAATCGACGGGTCCGAGGTTCTAATCCCAGGCATCTAATACCTCTGATTAATTATCAATTGCTTAAACGGTGAAGGAGAATATCGTGAGGAAACCTGAGAAACCTAAAAAAAAAAGTTTTCAAAGGGATGTGTCTACCAATACGCACTTGGCCAGCGCGGTGGACTATCCTAATCCTTCTCATTCTGAGAGGAGACTGGACAGTAATGAGTTGATGTTGATGATGAATATGTTCGTGTTTTCACTCCACTGTGTTTTTCGAGGATTTGTATGTATGTCTCATTCTTTGGCTCAAACGGGCTAAACGGCTTGAGGGGTTTTACACATGAATTCTCGTTGGACCCGTCTAAATTGAGGGAGTGACGAAGGCTGTATGTAAAAGTTGTCGTGTTTTTCATTTTTATGATATATTTTTTATTTGATTCTAAATTACCAGGTACAACATACAGGGTTTAATTCGCCACTAATCTCCATAATATGCCTTGCGAAAAGGGAAGGTTATTGAATTTCAAAAATACTTCAGTAAGAATTTACCTTTAATTAGATTACTAAATGTTGACCTCATTTGAGTAATATTGCCGTAATTCCGGCTCGAAATATTATCAAAAATGAAAATGACAAACACAAAGATGTACAAAGAATATTGTTCTTACAGTAATGGCCAGAGGTCTTGTAATGTTATTATGCCGTAATAATAAATCATAGTCGTAACTCAAGACAGTGGGCGGCAACACATGCTCCCTACATGATAGATTGCGGGCAAGCAGGGCATTCCCGCTTTAATCTGAACCTTCTCGAACCTTCTAGAACGAAGAGCTGGCGTAAGACTGAAATAATAAGTAACATTCGTTGTAACTTTTATAACGAATACAGGGCAAAGACTGGAATCAGTGACATTTGATTTACCTTCTAGAAGGAATACATGGAATTAGACTAGAATAATAAGTAACATTCGATTTTTTCAAACGTGTCGTTGGTTTTGACTTTCTGGAACTTTCTGTAATGAATATAGACCTGAAAAAGCTGTACCCTTAGTATGAGTTTCTTACAAAAATTACTGTTTTTGTTTTTGTTTTCGTATTTCCCATACTATTCCAATTAATTCTGATACAATCGCCTAGGGGCGCTGATTGGAAATGTATGGGCAAATATGTAAAGAAATACCAAAACAGTCATTTTTGTAAAAACGTAAAAATTCATACTAAGGGTACTGGTTAATAGAAACGAGAATTATTGAAGTTAGAATTCGTTTGCACGCCACGAGAAACCAAAGTTAGTGATACGATTTAAGTATCGGAAGTGGTTTCGCTGGACTGCTATGTTTCGAAAATAATATTTAATTGTTATTAATTTATACGAATACGATGTTATATGATAATTTGTGATATTTTTCATTTTGTAAGTTTTACTTCTTCCACATTTATTCATTGATAACCATATTTTACTTATTACGCTCATAGATTAGTATAAAATTACTCACTCCTAAAAAAAATTACTTCTTCGATTTCGTGTTTTTGCACCACTTAACTGCGCATAACGCATAACAGCCATTAAATGGCTGACAGAATTGTCAGCCGCTTAAGCCATTTAATGGCTTCTTACAATTAAATGATATCTATACTCATCTATGATCACACTAAAGAATTATGTTATTGATGTAGGTTAAGAAAAAGAAACGAAAACCTGTTTAGTCTATACGTAATACATAGGGCGTAATGGGAAATATTTCAAGAAGCAAGCTACGAAGGTTCCCTCGAGGTTGTGAGGATGACTTCTAATGAACACGGAGAACGTGACTTACATGTAGAAATAGTGTAATATTAGGTAATACGAAGTAATATTTGAGTGTATTGAGTGTAATACTTATCACACAGCGGCTACTAGTGTTGAAGCTACTGATTGCTTAAGCATATAAAGTAGCGGTTAATGTGTCGAGTAGCAGACGAGCATGCAGACTACCTGATGGTAAGTAGCTACTGCCGCCCATGGACGTCTATAATGAACCCCAGATAAGATTAGTTTCCTACCTGGGGTCGGCCACAGATGTGCCGCTACTCCTGAGGACTAAGCTGGAACGCCTCGGAAAAGTATGTCTCCCTTACCACACACTTTAAACCAGAACACAGCAGCGCTTTATACTGCTGTTATAAGGCAGAAATAAGTGTGTCGGTGGTGCCGCCGGAGTCGAATCACCTTAAATAGTTAATATACAAGTAAAATTGAACAATTATCAATTGAATGAAATTATAATATCATTAATGTAATGAAACTGCCGTTTCGTACCACACGTAATTATTTGAATAATCATAGCAAAACATTGTTTATGTAAACAAACTTCCAAATAATTATGATACATAGATTTTGCAATTGCGTTTCAACAGGTACAGTCGACACGAAAATTCGACGATTTCGATTTATAATATTCGGATACTTTGTAGCATAAATAAAACTTAGACGAATTGCAGAATTATTTTAAAAATTAAAAAAAAAAACATCTGCTAAAAATTACACCTTGTTACACAATATACACTAATTCTACAACCATGGCAAAATCCGTTAAGTCGTTGTTGGTTGTGCCATAGAATGAGACATACATACATAAATATATACAGCCAAAAAACATTATCCTACGCATCCAAGTAATAACAAGACTAGCACAAGAATTGGATGAACATTATATGAATACTAGCTGACCCAGCAAACGTTGTGTTGCCATATAAATAAAAATATGTTAAGGGTGAACAACCCTTATCACTTAGGGGTATGAAAAATAGATAGTAGCCGATTCTCAGATCTACTGAATATGCATATAAAATTTGGTGAAAATCGGTAAAGCCGTTTTGGAGGAGCACGGTATGTGCACTAACATTGTGGTACGAGAATTTTACATATAAGATTTCATAAACACCTGATCGTCAAAAGTAGCTGAAAATGATGACCAACGCCTGTAAGTTATTAATTATCGATCATTGATTTGATTATTATACTAGTAACGGGTTTAAGTGATTTTTAAATTTAGATCTGTTGTTCGGCTTTTGGTGCTGACTCTACCTACCCACAAATACCTACAAATTTGAGTTATAATGAAGGTGGGTTCATAATGAGCACGAGATGTGGGGTACAAATTGGTGTATTGTTCCGCGGAATCAAATTGTAGAGGTCCATGAAATTTTATTTGAATGGATATGTCATGTTATTCTTTATCAGACGTTATTTCGTTACAGTAATAAAGTCGATATTGTGTGCCGCAAAATAAAGTATCACTTGCTTAACTAGGATTTTTTTGGCTGTATTTCTATCAGGTCTAAAGTGCTCACTTCGTCCACTACACTTGTAGTGTAACAACATTAATTATTTTAAGCAAAATGTATACGTACTTATACATAGAAAAAAATATAATTCATGTATCGTATAGGGTGTTATAGGGATTCAAAATATAGTTTGAAAATCGGCCAATTTTGTAGCAAGCTCTACCAAACTTACCATTCGACTTTCTGGTTAGAAATGCTGAAACATCTTTTACTTCGTTTTTGTAAAATCAACCTTAAGGGCGGAAAATAGGGATTAAAAGTTAGTGTCATAATATGTTATGATTGACACGTACGAAGTTGCTGCAAAAGCTAGTAAAGAATAACTAACTAAGTTCCGAACATGTGTATAAGTATGCGTTTGGGAATAATTGAGAATTTACACATAAACGCTTATTTATATTCACAATTTACAATAGCTACGTATTCAGTAGCACGAATAACAAGGAAAACATCTTCATATTAATAACGTATTCGGTAAGTAAGTTGTGGAGGCGTAACACATGATATGTATCGTTTCATGATGTGATCACGTCCTTCAAATACTCATATTATTGCCTTATGAAATATAGAGATACCATAAATATGTCGCTTTCACCGAATTTTATTCGTTGATATTTTATTTGACGGGATTCGCGCAAACAATGATATTGGTAGGTTTTATGAAAATATTTAATTAAATACGACCTTTATAAAGACGATTGTGTTGTACATTGAATAACATTTTAATTAAATAGAAATAACATTTTAAATAACAGGATATATTTAAATCTTAATAGACGATATAGAACAACATTTTAATTAAGTACAAATAAAATTTAAAATAAGAGGCCTATTTAAATTTTACAAGTCCTTATTTCGGAAAACTACCTTCTCAATCTAAGGACTTCCATCTTCATTCCACTGCATGTATCGTGATGAAACATACATTCTACTCATGTGCATTGTAATACGAAAAGAACTACATATGAGACATTGCGATACGTTGAGGGAAAACTCTAAAAAACGTACGAAACGTACGACATGGTAACTCACTGCGTATAGATTACTTGTAAATGTCATCGCCACGATTACTATACCACCTGGGCTAAAGCACCACTCATTAACAATGATTTTGGGTTGTCCAATCCTTCGTCGTCCGATTCCGAAGACACCATTGTTGTGTTCCGGTTTAAAGGGTGTGGTAAGGAAGGAACAAGCAGGGGTAGACCGACTTTACGTAAAAATTCAATCTTATTTGGTTGAATATAGATATTCCTCGTCTAAAGTAGCCACTTTATTAGGTAGAATACCAGTTCGTTTGCTACTTAAATTTTATAAAATAAGTGTATTTGAACGTCCAGTTTCATTTTATGGAGCTATAAATTTCTTTACTTTCAAACATCTCGAATCAATCGACTTTGTAATATATCGAGATTCGAATTCTTGTTGGTATAATAGAACACCGTGTGTGCCGGTGATGCGCCGGCATACACGTCTGGTCAAAGAACGGTTCAGAGGAATTTAATATGTCAGAGTACTTTCCAATACCTACGAGTCGCTCATTTAATCTCCTAGTCGGCAAACTCTAAAAATTGCAGTTTAAAAATATATTCCTTTGATGGCCAGTCAAGTGGAAATATGAAATGTAGTGGGTGTCTAGAGAATGTTATATTGCTTTCTTTTAATACTAGTGATAGCTCGCTGCATTGCTTCTGTGCGAATTTTCTTTTCTTTCATGAAATATAATAATAAGACAGCTTAGAATGTACAACCTATAAATCTAGCAATTGATAGCAGGTTTGGAGACGTTTTCTTGTCACGCAGTTCTAAGCCCGCACGCGTGTCCCACCGGCACGCGTCTCTTCGCAATCCGCGTGGTCGTCGTCACGGGGTCTCGTGACAGGAAAAGTGTCTGTGAATCTAGAGGACGTAAGTGGAAGTAAGAGCACGTACGCGGAACAGATCCGCCCGTGGACCCCAACCCGCGTGATAGGAAAAGGCACTTAAAGCGATTGTAGAATAAGATTATAACGAGGTACTTACTATCTTATAGAATAGATATTCTCCCGAATTCTGAAACATCTTTCAAGCTTAAACTTGTAACAAGTTGGAAAATTCCCAAACTCAAAAGTTATTTACGTGGTTATCGCAAAGTATCCGTTTTCAGGCTTGCAACTAGTTTCCACGGAGTTTCCGAAATCCGTCCTAACAAGCGCTCGTTAAAGGGAAAACCTCCGAATTGAAGTACCCACTTAACTGGCGGTTTCTTTGACAAACCGCTGTAATAAGATTAGCTCGGCCCACCGACTTGGGATTTTGGTACACATTTGAATTTGTGTACTTGAAGGTATAGATTGTTTTTACCCTGCCGCAAAAGGGAAATGTTTTTCGAACGAATGCGTAAGTACATAATATGTCTCATTCTTTGGCGCCTCCTAAAGCCGAAATGGCTTGACGAATTTTAACATATGAGGTATCGTTTGATTCGTGTAAATTGTAGAAGTGATTTAGGTTATATTTTTAAGGAGTCGGGTTTTTAGTTTTTATAATAATTTGTCTAGTATAAGTAGTGAAAGACTATTGTTCTTAAGTGGTTACAACTAAGAGGAAGTTCCCGGTGTTGTCTTCCTTTTTTGGTCTGCGCCCTTAAAATTCGACAATACGCATTTTAGTATTCATATGTAGATTACGAGTAAGTGCCTCCATTAGGCAATACGTTGAATACATTTCAATACAGAATGGGATTGATAGAAAACGTTGCTCGGTTTCATTCAGGCTCAAAACGCTATTTGTGCGTTCACATCGGCATTTCGGTTTTTCTTTTTGTATTCGTATGGTAATGTGTGGGGCTTCCATTAGCTATAAGTACACAGTTCTACGTTGTATTTCCATTCATTGGATTACATTTTTATATTATTATTATTGACGACCCGCGCGGCGGGGCGTTCACCATACCGGTCTGACGCGCAAAGGGTCCCGGGTTCGATCCCCGGCCAGACAGATATGTAATGATGAATTTAGTTTTCTGTTTCTGGGTCTGGGTGTTTGTGTATTTGTCTATGTTCATGGCATCCACGACAGGGAATCCTAGCGTGGGGCTGTGGATGTAGAAAACGTTTATTATGTGTGTTTTTTAAATATGTGTCCCGTTGTGTTGCCTAATTGAAATGTAGTATTTTCGTGGAGGGTGTTGTCGTGTGAATCACCTTTTAAGACATTCGATTTTAGACCTCCGGTACAACAAATCGGGATTAATTATAGTAATATATGAAGTAAGATTGTTGTAACTTTGTAGTAAGCAATATGTTCCGAGCGCTATGAGATGAAGCTTTTAAAAAATGTTAATAGAGTCCTCCTTTAAAACAACCGATGTCCTGGCCTGCCTTTAATATTGGAAAAGTTTATGAGTGATGTTAACTACTTTCTATCAGGTAGCCCTTCTATCTAACCATTAGATTCAAACAAAAACAATACGCTTTAAGCCGCAAACATTCATAACAAAAGTCTAATCAAACTTGCTGTAATATTCTTTACATACGTTTTTTGCAAGGATCCCTATGTTAGCCGATCTGAAAGATGTTTGACGTCAAAAAATATCTAATAATGGGTCACAAGAAAGGATATTAATACCCACAGGGGTCACGAGGCTTCGGTACACGGGCGTCAGCTAAATGTTAATATTGTTAGCACATACGACGTGCGTCAGAGTATTGAGTATAAAACCCAAAATAAATTTTATAACCTTATCCAATTTAAATACTCTCATGTAATTATAAGAGTGTCTATCTTAATATTAAAAGTAAATATTGGTTGAAGTCTGGTAGTAACAGACCACCACATTTTTGCCTTGTAACCGTAGTGCTAGCGCCGCTATTTTTTTTTTTTTTTATAATATAAGAGTAGCAGACGAGCATGCAGTCCACCTGATGGTAAGTGGCTACTGCCGCCCATGGACATCTGTAATCAAACCTAGATAGGATTAGATATTCCTACCTGAGGTCGGCCACAGATGCGCCGCTACCTCGGAAAAGTCTGTCTCCCTTACCACACCCTTCAAACCGGAACACAGCAGCGTTTAACACTGCTGTTATTAGGTAGAAATAGGTGTGGCGGTGGTGCCGCCGGAGTCGAACCACAAAGGGTTCTACCACCTTCCAAACGCTATGATTTGGCCTGACCGCTTTGGCAATGTAGACAACACGAGGTGTTCCAACTTACGATGGTTATCAATATCTATCTAACTGTGGTTATGCATCTGTGATCGATTTTAGGCGGCAGCTCTTTTCTATATTGAGTGTGTTACATGTTGTGTCTATGGGTGATAGTGGTCAATTAAAAACAAACGACAATCCCACTAAGTTTCTTACCGGACTTTTTCAGTTGAGGTCGCGTTCCGATCTGGTAGTAGTTTAAGAAAAATATTGTAACTGACAATTTGTAAGTGCCGCCGTTGGCCTATACAAAATAAATATATTTCATTACATTTCGCTTACCATCAGATGAACTGGAGGTTTTTTTGATGTTCAATTTTCTTAAAAATAGGCACATTGAGACTATTTTTTCTACCCACGAATGTTAAATTGAGTCAATTTGAGTAAACTCTTTCCCTTATTGTTTCCCAAAGACATTACTCACAACTCGAAACGACAATAAAAGCGGCAACTATTAGTTTCGTGCTTCAATGTTCTTGTATAATAGAAACCATTTGTTAGCCGTGCGTCTAGGGTTGTCAAACATGCTGTATTGTCACAAAAGTAAAATAAAAATATATATATGCGCAAGTTTCTTTAAAAAATCTCAAAGGTGTGTAAAGTTTACCAACTGGAATTTAGCCAGCGCGGTGGACTTTAGCCTAAATTCCTCTTACTCCGAGTAGATATCCGTGCCCAGCAGTAGTAGAATTTAATGGGTTGACTACGTATAGAAGCAGTCTAATGGAATATGATCTAGGCCTTTCCCAGCAGTGGGACTGTAATGATGATAGACGCTCTACTATATTTCTAGTACGGTGACAACCCTAAGCGCACAATGGTTCTGAAGCTTCTTCAAGATATTGATAAAGTTCGCCATCTCAAGTACCCTTGTTTTATATATGGGGTCTTCGCCTTATGTTTCTGCCTATAGAATTGTCGCTGTAATCGTAAACTTTAGTACCTACTGCTCCAATAAGTTCTAGTCTTGTCTATGATTGAGAAGGGTTACCACGCAAAACGTAATCTGTAGAGAAAAGAAATAATAATAATAATAAAATTTATTTATTTGCTCTCACAGTGAAATAACATAAAATGTATTATAGGGTCTTAGGTACAACAGTTGGGAGACAAAGCGAAACAGACAGTTTTCCAAATGTACCTGGTGAGAGCCTGGCGCCTGTGATAGGTGTCTAAAGAACCTGAGTTACAGGTCGCCAGCGCCCTCTCCCGGATGGCTTAGAACAGTGCCTATGTTCGTTTAATTATTATACAGGTAAATACTAAGACGGCGAGATTATTGTAAAGATGTGGGTGTATGTATGTGTACATGTGTGATTAAGAGAGGTGTAGGTATGTATGTGTAGGTATGTAAGTGTGTGTGTGTAGGTGAAGAGTTATGGGAATATGACAAAGAAGCAACAAAATAACCATTTCCATCCTTAGATTGCCACAAAACAGAAAATGCATGGATGAAAACAGTATACGAATACTAACAAGTATGCGGTCCATCTGAAGGTAAGTAGATTAGTTAATAGCATCAGGCGTTATTTTGAGGAAATCCATGCTATTAAGTAGATTAGATTGGTGTCTAATATGAGATCGGATACATATGAGTTACCCCTTGAGGATTAACTTAAGTTTCTATGCTTACCACACCCCTCGAACCAGGTTTCAACAGCGCTTAAACTGCTGTTACTAAGCAGAAATGGTTGTTGACGAGAATGGAAAACCTCGGGGAGTTCTACCTTCAATTATATGAAATTCCAAAATTCCTTGGGTTACAGAAAGGACCATAACATGTCACAAACATAATAATAAACAAAATTATTTCCTTAATAGAATATCGATAAATGAACCCAGTAAAATACAGTATACGTTCCTCTGATCACACTAATCATAATTAAATCACACACGTATTTACAAATATTAATTAATCCGGCAATCCAGTGCTATTATACCTACTTTGATAATCATTCGCGCGGTAATTAATCAAATGTGGTTTCATTTTATTTATTTCTCACGTGGTTCTCGTTCTACCCAAATATAACCCCTGTACCTTTAAGTAAACTTCTACCTAGATGGCAGGTATGTGGTGACCGCCGGAAGCTCTGTAACCGTAAACGATGGTGGTTCAGAAATACTAATCAGTGGGATCGAATACCAATTTTCTGGTTTTCGAAAAACTTGCATATTAGTAATTACTATTAGCACTTGATTTAGTGGTAGAGAAGACATTGAAATAAAGCTTTAAGCTTATTTACACCTCTTAGAAGACCACTAAGGCTTTTTTTTTCATAATATAGGAGTAGCAGACGAGTAAGCAGTCCACCTGATGGTAAGTGGCTACTGCCGCCCATGGACATCTGTAATTAAACCCAAATAGAATTAGATATTCCTACCTGAGGTCGGCCATAGATGCGTCGCTACCCCTGATGACTAAGCTGGAACGCCTCGGAAAAGTATGTCTCCCTTACCACACCCTTCAAAACGGATCACAGCAGCACTGAACACTGCTGTTATTAGGCAGAAACTATTTCTGCCACACCTAGTGTGGCAGTGGTGCCGCCGGAGTCGAGCCACAAAGGGTTCTACCACCTTCGAATATTGGTTATTCGTATCTTGGTTTTGAAACTACTTTAGATGGATTATGACTCTCTCCTCTGGGTGTTAGTATACTCATCTTAATGTTTGTGTAACTATAACATTGATAATCTCAATATGAAGAAACGTCTTAATGTGTGTGCAATTATAACATTGAAAATCGCAGTACGAGGAAATGTAAGAGGTGTACTTGTCTTTGCGTGTGTGGCAACCACAACACTGGGAATGGCTAAATCCTATCAAAATTGGAGCTTTAATTTCTTCAATTTTATAATGTTCGTGGTCATCGAGCCGTACAAATTACCGCGTTCACTCGACGCTTAAATCCGAAAAGGTATGAAACAAAATATTCAGCTCCCAACTCCAATTAAATTGCGGAATAGTAATTTGGTCGGCCGGGTACGTTTTGCGGATCGGTAAGCACGAAATTGAAATTTGAAGCGTAAATCATAATGGAGTCGACAAATATTGTACAGTTATCGACAAATTTTGTACGGGTATTAGGAAAGCGCCCTCTGCTTTTTTGTGGATTGGAAGAAATCGATAAATTCGTACAATCCGTATGATGCTCTGTGTGACAGATTACGAAACATTACTGTATCTCTTATCATATATCTCCGTAGCAAAATCAAATCCAAAACAATGTTTTATCTAGTATATCATCTTTACTTCATACATACATCTTACATACATCATACATCTTTAACTTTATCGCCTTTAATTGACCACACCCTTAGGTTCAGATCCTATTTGCTTCGGACCTTTATTCAATTTTAGTATAAACGTTTGCTCGTTTACTTATTAAAAATATAATTTGTACTTCTTCTTATCCGTAAAACATTATTAAAAATTTCTAGATACTCAAAATATTTCTTAAAGCAGCACTTTCTTGTTGCATTTTTCTCAATTTGATTTGAGTGAGCTAAAAGGCTTACGTGCCTCACATAACCCTATAACTAAGCGATTATGAAGCGAAGTGAGCTACGCGCCATAAGCCCCGCTATTCAACGAGCAAGCCTTTCTCGACGCCATTTCAGACCGTTTCTAGAGATTACGTTCGCAAGTCGATAGTCGTTCGTGCTTGTCTGGAAGAATAACGGGGCGCTAGAAAAGGTTTTTGTTACGTTATGTATTATATAAATCGGGCGTCTTTGTGCTATTTCAATGAGATTTTTTTCTTTCGGACAATTGCTATTTATGCCAATGTAATCAATTATAAAGATATATAGTTCCTATATATAGTTAGCATAATATCGAGGTAGCAAACGAGCATTCTGTTGACTTGACTGTAAATAGATTTTAAGCCCACCTATATGTGTAGTCAATCCCAGATAAAATTAAGAGTCCTTCCTGAAATTGGCCTCAGATGCGATGCCACCACTGTGGACTAAGTTGGAACGCTCCAGATAAGCATACTTTTCATACACTTTCCATACCTTCCAACAAAATTCTACATACTGAAAATATATCTCTTTCAACATTCTCTCAATTTGATTTGAAAGTGAGCTAAAAGGCTTACGTTCCTCACATAACCATATAACTAAGCGATAATGAAGCGAAGTGAGCTACGCGCAATAAGCCCCGCTATTCAACGAGCAAGCCTTTCTCGACGCCATTTCAGACCGTTTCTAGAGATTACGCTCGCAAGTCGATTGTCGTTCGTGCTTGCCCTGAAGAATAACCGAGCGCTAGAAAAGTAACCTAGAAAAGGTTTTTGTTACGTTACGTATTGTATAAATCGGCCGTCTTTGTGCCATTTGAATGAGATTTTTCTTTCGGACAATCGCTATTTACACTAATGCGATCAACTATATATTTAGTTCTTTTTACATACTACGAGTATATAGGTAGCAAACGAGCATTCACTTCACCTGATTGTAAGTGGCTTTAACAGTACTTAGTTATCTGTAATCAACCCCAGATCAAATCAAGAGCCCTAACTGAGATCGATCTCAGATCGGAACGCTCCGGATAAGCATTTGTGTCTTTCCATACCTTGTAATAAAATTCTACATACTCAAAAAAAAAAAGAAACGTTCAGCATTCTCTCAAATTTATTTGTTTTGAAAGTAAACTTAAAGGATCTCGTTCCTCACATAACCATATAACAAAGCGATAATGAAGCGAAGTGAGCTACGCGCCATAAGCCTCGCTGTTCAACGAGCAAGCCTTTCCCGACGCCATTTCAGACCGTTTCTAGAGATTAAGCTAGCAAGACGATAAACCGAGCGCTAGAAAAGTAATCTAGAAAAGGATTTTGTTATATAAATTGGCCGTCTTTTTGGTATTTGAATAAATTATATTCTACGTTAAAATGGAGATATAACTGTGGACTTACTGTAAGAAATATAGTTAATCTTTCGACCTTCAGGTGTTTCAGGTTAGGCAAATTATTAAATAATTACACGTTTGTGTTAATCGATAAGTGTATCGTTACTCATTATTATTTTATAGTGTATCATAAATAGTGGATAACTGTCTGACTGACTGATAGACAAAGCACAGCTGAAACTAGAAGAATTTAGATATATGACATTTTACTAATATGTGTGTATGATCTTTATATTAATGCAGAAAATTTGCTTTAAGAAATAAGTTCTAAAAATATATTCCCAAGAGCTTAAATGAGAGATGAAATCATGTAAAACACAAGTAGAAATTATTCATCATTCTGATAATATTCCCACGATACATAATACAAAGGCGACTCGGGTCGTATGTAGATATAATGTGCATGTGTGTACATATATGGCATATGCATATATGTATGTATACCTCAAGATGCGCCCCGGCGTTGACTCTCAAGGCCTCTCGAGAGGAGGGCTTTGTCAAAGACAGTTGACTGTTCTTTTAGACCTTTTGCGAAACTATAGACGTTTTGTGGAGAATAAAGTTGTAATATTTTTGTGGTTACTAATGTTAAATGTTTACTGTTAACATAATGGGTGTTATAATCAATCTATCCAAGTGTAGCCTAACAAAGATCGATTTGACAGTTGTAAGTAGGCAAGTATTGTCAAATTTCGAATTGGTAAGCAAAACACTATTATTGAACTATAAAATAGCGCGTAACTTACATCGCTTCATTATCGCTTAGTTATATGGTTATATGAGGAACGAAGCAAAACAAGCAAACAAAAAAAAGTTTTCAAAGGTCTGTGAAGTTTACCAATACGCGGCCAACGCGCTGGACTACGGCCTAATCCTTCTCATTCTGAGAGGAAATCCGTGCCAGGCAGTGGGACAATAATGGGTTGACGATGAAGCAAAACATTAGACCAGGCATTAATTATAAACATTAATACCGGGCCTATATGATTATCTGGTACTGACTGATTTCTATCGAAGATGCGCGGCCCCTCTCGAGAACTATGCTGGAACGCCTCGTGTTAGCCTTTCTGCCTTATCCCTTCAGAATGTTACTAACATTTTTGTGATAAAAAAACGATCGAAATACATTATCCACCGCAATCGTGTAAAGAGACTGTAAGTCTAATTCTTTAATCGCTTTTCTTTCTCTTTCTCTCACAATCTCCGCTCTTCCACCTTCCATCTTCAAATCTCTTTGACCCAAAGACATCTCCAGTTTATCTCCTTAAAATGATTAACGTACCTGAATAAAGCCATAGTCTTTACTTATTCAATCTACTAAGAAATTCCTTTGACCGTACGGCGGCGTTGGAAATGCTCTACGGGTGTATAATATAATATTAATACAGGTTCATTTGAAAGTGAAATGTTCTAAATCGTCATAAAATATTAATGTTGAATTTATTTACAAACCCTTTGTCATCTCGTCCAAAGTCAGAAATGGTAGACCATTCCTTTGTTAGTTCGATCGTGTTTACCATTGTAAAGCGTGGTGAATTTAATTTGAGAAATCTCTTTGACTTTTTGTATTACTCGTATTATGTGGTATTACGTTTTTTGGAATATTCCACTGGGTTATTGTTTCAAAGGCATGTTGGTCAGTTTTACGTATTTTTGAGAACATGGCAAATTCAGAAACCTCTGAGGATTTATGTTCTCAAACGTTTTGTTATGATCCTAATTTTTTTTAAAGATTTTTAAGTAGCATACAAGCATGCCATCACCTAATGCTAAGCGAACACTGCCATCCGACATATGCAGTCAATCGCAAATAGTATAGAATAGCGTTTCCTGACTAGGTTTGAATGCCTCGTATTGAATAGATAAAATACGTTTTATTCATTGCTGTGATAAGGAAAAAGGTTTGGTAACGATGCCATTGGAATCGATCTACAAAGGGTTCTAAGATACTAACACCTTCAAAGAATATAAGAACCTTCACGAAATATTGTTTTATTAAGGTTTCATTTATGCAGATTCTTACTGACAAATACAAATAAATATAAGAAACATAATTTAAATAAGTATAGAACAAATTATTAAGTGCGCAGAAAATATACGACATATTTATAATATCAGATCAATCTAGTAATAATAATGTGTTTATATCTTTTCAGGTAAGCTACTAATGAACGCGACCACTCGGCAACTTTGAAAGCGACCCCGTTGTAGTGTGCGGCTCACAGGAGATCGCGGTTGGTGGATATCTATTAATTTGAACTAATTTTTAAAGGTACTTCTGTTGCCGGTGGTACAAAAATTTTGCTTACCTCGCTGTAGTATTTCATCGGAAATTCTGTAGTACAGACACCAAGGTTACGAGCTGAAATAGTAGTAGCTAACTTTTAATTTGAAAAATATGTTGATTAATAATAGTATTATGATACAACTTACATTATCTACGCTGGGATTCCATATTATATGCGTTGTGTGTCGACAAAAAAAGGAATTACAATTACGCAAATATGTCGAAAAAATCTACACAGCTAAGGATTAAACCCTAATTGCTGGATGCACACACATAAAAATGCTATTGTAGAAATCTAAACTTCGATGCCTATCTGAACGATTGTGCACGCAGAATCATCAGAATATCAGACCGTTACCAGTCTTACGCACTAGCGATTAACTGCAGTTAGGATATTCTCTTCTGTGGTTGTTCAGTGCATAAAAGCCGTTGCATATTAAACTGGAAAAGTAGCTAGCGGCGCGGATAGCCGCCTCCGCGCTTACAGTATACGAGCTTTTGCCCGCGGCTTCGCTCGCGTTACGAAGTAATATTTTCATCCCCTATTTTATCCCCTTGTGGGTAGAATTGATCAAAATCCTTTCGTAGCGGATGACTACGTCATAACATCTACCTGTATGCCAAATTTCAGCCCGATCCGTTTAGTGGTTTGGGCTGTGCGTTGATAGATCTCTATGTCAGTCAGTCACCTTTGAGTTACATATATTTAGAAGTGCGTAAGAGGGGCTTTCCTCTTTCATTTTAAATTTAAAATCGGCATAAGCTTAACACTTGGACCACACCCTCCAACCGGTCGTTACGGACGAGCCGCGGCAGTTTTAATTAACAGAAGCCAACCCGACCTTTTTCAGCAGTCCCATCTCGTTGTGTACTCTGCTTAAATGTTTCCAGTTAACCTGTTACTGCTTTGTTATGTAATTTTCTTGCATAAATTATTTATTCATTTAATTTTTTGTAGTTATACTTTTTTGGGTGGCGAAAATCATAAGAGTGATTTGTTAAGTAGATTTAAAAAATTGATAACATGAAGGTCGCTAGTAATTATTGCAAGTTTTGTACAAATTTCCGATGATACGACGATACGACACGATTGTGTCGTGTCGTGTGTGTAAAGGATTTTAAAATTAAAGAAAATATATTTTCGTTGCAAAATCTGTTTTGCAATGAAAATGTATATTGTACGAAAGTAATTTATTTTGTGCAAACGTTTCATAGTCAGCAATAAAGCTCAATCGAAAATTCATCTTGATTTTTAAAAATGAAATAAGTACTAGATTGGATTTAATTGTTCGCTTTCATGAATGTGATTTTATTTTAAATTTGAACGTTTTTTTGGTCGACTGGTTAACCGATTATGACGTTAACTGCTTTCCTAAACTGAAATAATTTGCACAATTTCTAGTTTTGATATACTTATAAAACACCTCTGATAAACTTTAGGAGCATAGTGATCAAGATACTGAGATTTTTCCAGTAGCGAAACAAGTTTTCACTTAACGATTAACCGTCGTAGAGTCAACTTACCCTGATGATGCTCCGTTTTGGAGCGAAACATGTGTTGGTGGTAGTATGTATGGTGGTGTATATTTTTAATTTTTTGCATCTGCACGCATCTTTTGTGGGAGGGAGGGTGGTACATACTGCATGGTTTAAAGAATATATAGCATCATACATGTTTGTAGCGATTGTTGCGAAGTAGTTTTAATCTTAACTTAATAGCATGGATTTCCGCAAAGTAACACCTGATACAATTATATATGAAACAAGTTTTATATAATTATGTGTTTAAATGAAAATATTGTTTTAGGTTTATTAAAGTTATGGTATAACTTATGTATAACAAAATCGTTTAATTAGCTCAAGATGTTTCATACAACGGTTTAATTAGCTCAATTAGATCTTTTATACAACTAGAGAATACAATACAATTATTATAAGCCCAAAAACCTGCTATTACATTATTTAACGACACCTAGAATATTAAAATCTAGCCCGATTTTAAGTGAAAGAATAACATATACATACTTACATAAATACTTTACCTTCTACAGTCAGATAGAAATATGTATAATATCTAGTCAGCTATCTCAATAACTACCCGATACTGTCTATATATCCATATCCATACTATAAACCCGTTACTGTCTCCCTATGCATTTTGTTTGCAAAAACTGAACGAAAAATATTTTCAAAAACATTCTATAGGCACTTGTTAAAACTTTTCCATGTGCCAACAAAATTAATTTCCAACATCGTGGCAGCTTACGGCGGAGTAGACTAAAGTTGTAAAATTAAAACAATGGAGGAACAAAGGCAGGGTAGAGCGGTATTGAGTAACGGCCGACATCGTATTCAATTAGCGTAACATAGTAATCTATACCTATACTTTTGTTTAATAATATAGGGGTAGCAGACGAGCATGCAGTGCACCTGATGGTAAGTGGCTACTGCCGCCCATGGACATCTGTAATCAACCCCAGATAGGATTAGATATTCCTACCTGAGGTCGGCCACAGATGCGTCATTACTCCTGAGGACTAAGCTGGAACGGCTCGGAAAAGTCTGTCTCCCTTACGACCCCCTTCAAAACGGAACACAGCAACGCCTAACACTGCAGTTATTAGGCAGAAATAGGTGTGGCGGTGGAGCCGCCGGAGTCGAACCACAAAGGGTTCTACCACCTTCAAAACTACTACTACTTTAGGTATAGATTATCGTATAGATTACTGTACTGTACATCACTACTGATATTATTAGGGTTTCGTACCCGAAGAGTAGAAACGGAACCCTATTCTTTGAACTTCCGGAAAGCAGACTTTGGGAAATTATACTCTCTAGTACTTGACATCGACTGGAGCGAATTGTATAATTTAAAGGATCCCAATTTAGCTCTTGACCATTTTTATAGTACTTTGGATGATATTTTTGGACAGTGTGTACCACTAAAAATTAAAAACTTGAGGCAATCAAAGTACGTTTACCCAGTATGGTACCCACCACAACTTATAAAAAATATTCGTGTCAAATACGACCTACATAAAACTTTCAAAAGGACTAAATCTATGCAAGACTACGAGGCATTCTCACAGTGCAGGGCAAAAGTGAAGACAGAGACCGCGCTTGCTCATGACCAGTACCGAAACCGCGTTCAAAATCATTTGGCTTTTGAACCGAGAGCTTTTTGGGAATATATAAGATCAAAGAGGGGTAGTAGTGGGCAGCCTAAATTAGTACAAAACGAGCGGACGTTGTCAGATCTGGAATGTGCTGAAACATTTGCTAATTTTTTTCAATCCATATACAACCCGGAGCCGGCGCGGCTAGATGTGTCAGCGGTCAGCGCGTCAATACGGGACGGTGGCGCGCGCGTACACTTGCCTGGCCTGACCCCGGCAGAGGTGGCCGGCGCTCTTGCGCGAATCGCACCTAAGCGCTCAGTAGGACCAGACGGCATACCTCCATATATCCTAAAGGATTGTCGCTATGCTTTAAAAGACCCACTACTGCACATTTTTAATGTGTGCCTTACAAGTGCGACATATCCTGATAGATGGAAGCTCACCAGAGTAGTGCCTGTGCCGAAAGGGAGGGGAGGTCCAGAGCCAAGTGATTATAGACCGGTGGCCCTTCTGTCTGCGCCGGCAAAGGTGTTCGAATCAGCTATACAGCACTCATTGTATGCACAGGTGAGGTCTCAATTGTCTGATGCTCAGTACGGATTTCGTCCGGGGCGTGGGACAACGGGAAACTTACTGCATTTGATGACGAAGTTGGTTCCAACAGTGGATGCAGGGGGACAAGTAGATGTTGCCTATTTTGATTTTAGAAGGGCTTTCGATACAGTGGATGGTGACGTACTGCTCTCAAAGCTGGCTGGCATGGGCTGCACGCCCCATACGCTTAGTTTTTTCGCCAGTTACATGAGAGACAGGCGTCAATATGTCGACTGTGGCGGATGCCGTTCAGGCGAGTACTGGACAAGATCAGGCGTCAGCCAGGGCAGTAATTTAGGGCCCCTTCAGTTTATCATAATGATAAACGACTTGCCGGAGGCGGTTCAGGAGTCCACGTGCCTTCTATTTGCTGACGACCTGAAATTAGTACGGGAAATAGGCGATATCTCGGACCATGACAGGTTGCAAAGGGATATAGATCGATTGGTTGAATGGAGTCGGGAGAACAAGCTATTATTTAACGTAGCAAAGTGCTCTGTGCTCTCATTCAGCCGCGCGCTTGCTCCACGCTGGCACCTATACAATGTCGGGGGTGAGCCGCTCCGGCGCGTCACAAAGGTGAGAGATCTTGGGGTACTATTTTCGGATCATCTTAACTTTGGGGATCATATAGCAGAAGTGTGCAAGAAGGCGTACCGGAACCTAGGCTTCATATTGAGGCAAGCGAGGGATTTCACCAACTTCAAAGCCTTACGTGCCCTTTATGAAGCCCTGGTAAAGAGTCACTTGGAGCATAATTCGGTTGTATGGGCTCCAAGTCAGATGAAATATAATTTAATGTTAGAGCGGATTCAAAATAAGTACGCCCGTTACCTGTATATGAAAATGTACGGTACGTATCCTGGCTATCCTCTGCTGTACCCCACCTTATTCGTGCTGGGTATGGTGGGTTACAGTAAGCTTCAAACGAGAAGGGAGGAAGCCATGGCCAAGTACTTGTTCCTTGTCCTGCGGGGTGAAAAGGACAATCCAGCCATGTTGGAATCACTGCGGCTCAGCGCTCCGGATAAGAGCATAGGACAGCGACGATCCTCACCTCTGTTGGCGTTGCCGCGCGCTCGCACCAACTTGCTGCGTGACGCGCCCGCTACTAGAGCAATGTGCATCCTTAATTCCGTAGCGCAACGCATTGACCTTTTCAGCTGTACACTAAACGAGTTCACCAGGGTGGTCAGGGAAATTATAGAAATATCTGTTTATTAAATAGGTAAATAATTTTGAATAGAATGAAATGACATTAATATATTGTTATAAGAATTATATAGTATAATTTATCTTTGACCACAATTTTAATTTTAATTTTAATTGTAACTTTTAAATTTAATTTGAATATTTTTTTTTTATTTTAATGTATTTTTATTAATCTGATTTGGTAATGTTCTCGGTATAGTTCTTTGACATAATTTGATAATTTGACATATTTGGACTGTGAGTTACCAATAATAATTACTTTACTAATAATTTGATTTAGCTTGTATTGACTTATATTATATTTGACTTTTCAACCTAATAACAGCAGTGTTAAGCGCTGCTGTGTTCCGGTTTGAAGGGTGTGGTAAGGGAGACAGACTTTTCCGAGGCGTTCCAGCTTAGTCCTCAGGGGTAGCGGCGCATCTGTGGCCGACCTCAGCTAGGAATATCTAATCCTATCTGGGGTTGATTACAGATGTCCATGGGCGGCAGTAGCCACTTACCATCAGGTGGACTGCATGCTCGTCTGCTACTCTTTTAAATAATAAAAAAAAAAAAAAAAAAAAAAAAACTTAGGTATACCTCAATATTGACAAATGCTAAAACGATTAAACTTTTATATAATGATAATGAATGAATATTATAAGTAATTAATAATATATGTATACTAACACATTGGACTACATTTACTAACGAATTAGGCATTCCTGTAATGTTAGTGAATATGATGTAATAATAAATAAATAAATAAATAAATAAATAAAGTCTCCGTTGTCTGTTCGTCTGATCGTCTGTCCCTCTGTCATAAAGCACTACCTCTTGAACTGGAATAGATAGACACTAAATTGTTTTATAGAGTACTAGCTGACCCGGCAAACGTTGTGTTGCCATATAAATAAAAAATGTTAAGGGTGAAAAACCCTTATCACTTAGGGGTATGAAAAATAAATAGTAGCCGATTCTCAGACCTACTGAATATGCATATAAAATTTGGTGAAAATCGGTAAAGCCGTTTCTGAGGAGTACTGTAACTGACATTGTGACACGAGAATTTTATATATAAGAAGATGTATTACTGTGGCCGCTATATACAACAAATACTAAGAAAAAGCTTGATAATACATTTAATGGGAGTCGCCATACAACAAACTGCTATTTTTTGCCATTTTTCGCTTTATTTATCGAACCGTAATAGGAAGGTAGTTTAAATGTTTACAATGCTATGGTTGTTATTGTAACAAATAGTTATTCAATTATTAAAACCGTTTTAGTATAAAGAGAAAATATTTTTTCTTTGTTTAAAATCCATAAACTCTGAAAGTAATAAACCATTTTAATAACTGTTTTACTATAAGAAAGGAAACATCATCTAAGCTATATTTTATTTCTAGTAAGTAGCTTCATTTGTGAGGGGAAAGTAAAAGGAGGCGGACATAAAACTACAGCATTAAGTAATAGAGCCTTCATGTGTCTGGGGACGGTAAGTGATCACGCATTCGGTGGCCACTTCACTTAATTAGAAACTATAATTAATTATATGGAGCTCGACGTATTTCGATTCCATAAGTTTTTTACAAACAAGATGTAATATTTGTTGAGTTGATAGAACACACTGTGATTTAAGTCTGTTGGCTCCATCGCCACGCATATTTCGACCGAATAACAGCCCTCCTGTGTTCTAGTTTTAAGGGTGTGGTAAAGAAGACATAATTTTCAGAGGCATTCCAGTTTAGTCTTCAGGGGTAGCGGCGCATCTATGACCGATCTCAGATAGGAATATTTTTATGTGAGCTTGATTACAGATTTTCATGGGCGGCAGTAGCCACGTCCCATCAAATGGACTATATAATAAATAGTATAATTGTGGAAAAAGTGTGGGGCGCTTTTCGAAAGCTGATAATGGAGCTGATGAACTTTCAAAGTGGATATAAATCGGGTTCAAACATTCATACATACATATAGTTACATAGAAGCATACATAGTTACATACATGCATACATATATACATACAACCCAAGCTAATAAAAGCGTGTTAAAAAACACATAGATTTTCATGAAAAATAATCTCAGTTCAGTGAAATGTGATTAGCTACAATATACCATTTTAACACATCGTAAATAAGCAATATCGTAAATATATCCAAAACGTGTGTCATCGTGTATCATAATTAGAAGTTTGGAGTAAACATATTTGCTCTATATATTGAGGCCGCAGTACAAATATTTGCATGAGCGGGCCTAAGTCTGCGATAACAACGTGGAATGGTGCGATCCTCTAAAAACATGTTTTCATACTTGTTATAAAACGTATTTGCTTTAGAAAGGGTGAAAATAAATTGGATTTTTTCGGATTTCTTACTTTTATAACTTTTTTAAGCATGAAATTAATATTGTGATAGTTGTCAATAATATATAAGTAAGATAATCTTGTTTTATTGGACAACGAATACATTTTGAGGAAATCTACGTACCCGTGAATTCTTTGAGTCCTCAGGTATGTGATGTCTATTAGCGGCTTCCGATTCTCCGTAATATTACGTAATTTACACTAAGAAGATATTTGTGTCCAAAAACAATGAAGTTGTCCGCGTACAAACATGAAAAAAAACATATTTACGGTCGAATTGAGAATCCTACTCCTATGTTGAAGTCGGTTAGTAATAGGGAATGACTGGTTAATAAATTGTGATGTTAAGATCACGGTAAAAGTACCGTACTTTTATTGTAAGAAAAATAATATTGATAAATATGCTTATAAAGACCTATTGCCTAATACACCTTTAAAGGTCTCTTTAATTAAACCACTGATCAACATTAATAAACCTTTAATCATTCATACATAAACATTTTATAACTCCATTTTGTTTATTAGGGTGTAACAGGAGGAAAATCAATTCCATAATGAGGTTTGAAGTAATGATTACCGTACAAAGATATTTATTTCTTAACTGACTTAAAACATTTTTTGCAATGTTAAGATTAGTGTTACGATTAAATGTCTAAGCTAGATAACGTTTAAGTTACGACTATTAGTAATCGTGTACGGTTAGCAGCTAAAGTAATATGACAAATAAATCTGGTTTAGCAACCGAGTAGTGTTAGTGCTGGTATAAGAAGTGACATTGATATCATAACAGGACTACGGAATGGTCTAGTACTCTTATAAACCTTCCTGTCCTGGCTTTGGGAATGCCTGACATTATACAACAATATAACTTAAGAAAATACTGAGTGTATTCATTAGAAATACAAAATAAAGACAAAGTTTTTATTTCTAATATTGATCTGGTTAATTATTTTTATGGTAGTTAAGAAATACTATACTTTTAATGCTGTTTTGCAGTAGAAATAGAGACGTATTATTCAAATAAATTTCCTTCCGACGGATAGAGTGGTCCGATCGGATAGATTGGTCATTGATATGGGGTATTAAACTCATGGAGCGGTAGAAATAGAGGCGTACTACTATTTTGCTACAGTAGAAATAGAGAAATATTGTTTCCGACGGTACAACGCTACGTAAAAGGCGCGCGCGCAATAATCATCTCGTATCGGTTCTCACGGCGTCGCCGCGTATATGGCGATCGATACGCTCGCTGCATTCGTGATTGTGATCTATAGTTTAATAAGAGATCCCGTGGAGTTAGGTGCGGGATTTCTTATGTTAAGATTGTTTATATAATAGATGTAGCGTGTGTAGTCTGCATTATTTTTAAAGACTGATTTCTGTTGCATCTATTATTATTAACTTTAAATAGACAAAACCACAAAACTATAATTTGTATGTTGAAATTGTGAAATATTGATCCATGCTAGGCAAAACATTGGATAGATTGTTTATTATTCAGGGCCGTTAGACACATGCAGCGGTAGAAATGTAGACGTAGAAACAGAAATACAGACGAACTACTGTTTTGTAATAGAAATAGAGAAATACATTAAAGTACCTTTGATTCCGACGGTACAACGCTACGTAAAAGGCGCGCGCGCAATAATCATCTCGTATCGGTTCTCACGGCGTCGCCGCGTATATGGCGGCCGACACGCTCGCTGCATTCGTGATTGTGATCGATAGTTTAATAAGTGAGATCCCGTGGAGTTAGGTGCTGGATTCCTTAAGTTAAGATAGTTTATGTAATAGGTGTAGCGTGTGTAGTCTGCATTATTTTAAAGGCTTTTCTGTTGCATCTCTTATTATTCACTTTAAATAGACAAAACCACAAAACTATAGTTTGTATGTCGAAATTGTGAAATATTGATCCATGCTAGGCAAAACATTGGATAGATTGATTATTAATACGGGGTGTTAGGCTCATGTAGCGGTAGAAATAGAGACAAACTACTGTTATGCAGTAGAAATAGAGATATACATTAAAGTACCTTTGTTTCCGACGGTACAACGCTACGTAAAAGGCGCGCGCGCAATAATAATCTCGTATCGGTTCTCACGGCGTCGCGCGTATATGGCGGTCGACACGCTTGCTGCATTTGTGATTGTGATCGATAGTTTAATAAGAGAGATCCCGTGGAGTTAGGTGCGGGATTTCTAAAGTTAAGATAGTTTATGTAATAGATGTAGCGTGTGTAGTCTGCATTATTTTTAAAGGAATTTCTGTTGCATCTATTATTATTAACTATTATTAACTTTAAATAGACAAAACCACAAAACTATAGTTTGTATGTCGAAATTGTGAAATATTGATCCATGCTAAGCAAAACATTGGATAGATTGATTATTAGTCAGGGCCGTTAGACACATGCAGTGGTAGAAATGTAGACGTAGAAACAGAAATAGAGACGTATTACTACGAGTATTTTGTTGCAGTAGAAATAGAGAAATACCTTAAAGTATTGATTCCGACGGTACAACGTTTCGTAAAAGGCGCGCGCGCAATAATCATCTCGTATCGGTTCTCACGGCGTCGCGCGTATATGGCGGTCGACACCCTCGCTGCATTCGTGATTGTGATCGATAGTTTAATAAGCTAAGGGCTCCCGTGGAGTTAGGTGCGGGATTTCTTAAGTTAAGATTGTTTATATAATAGATGTAGCGTGTGTAGTCCGCAATATTTGTAAAGGCATTTCTGTTGCATCTATTATTATTCACTTTAAATAGACAAAACCACAAAACTATAGTTTGTATGCTGAAATTGTGAAATATTGATCCATGCTAGGCAAAACATTGGATAGATTGATTATTAGTCAGGGCCGTTAGACACATGCAGTGGTAGAAATGTAGACGTAGAAACAGAAATAGAGACGTATTACTACGAGTATTTTGTTGCAGTAGAAATAGAGAAATACCTTAAAGTATTGATTCCGACGGTACAACGCTACGTAAAAGGCGCGCGCGCAATAATCATCTCGTATCGGTTCTCACGGCGTCGCCGCGTATATGGCGGCCGACACGCTCGCTGCATTCGTGATTGTGATCGATAGTTTAATAAGAGAGATCCCGTGGAGTTAGGTGCGGGATTTCTTAAGATTTTTATGATGTAGCATATGTAGTCTGCCTTATCGTTTATGTCATTGATGCTTATGGTTTATTTTAACGTAAAAGATAAATATGACTGATGAAGGCGGTGAAGTACGAGTATCTTTCTATTTTATTTATAAGTGACTTTAATAAATAAAATAGAAAGATGTTTACCGCCTTGAAATTGAATGAAGCCACAAACACTTGACAAATAAAAAAACATTTTTAGACAAAATTTACGTATAAATAAGTAATACTCTGAAATTTACGAAATAATAAATAAGTATTTCAAACATTTTACAGACATTTTAAAACGGAGACGGCGATACTTTATTTACGCAACAATTAAAATTCTCAAAACTAGTTACACTTTATTGTTAGGAGTGATCTATCTATGTATTTTACTCATCTCAGACATGTGATGAGAGTTCGTAGACTTAGATTCGTTAGATTCAAATTTGCCTTCACAGCTTACAACGCACACATTTAATATCAATTTGCTATCGCCGCTATTATAAAATGTAAGAGAATTTTGCAATGCCACATGTTGCACCGTGTTCATACGTGCATTAAGCTTGACAAACTGCTATCAAACGACACCAGCTGCCGCCGGCTCGTTTACGTCCCAGACTAGTTAGGGCTGTAACACACGAGCTATAGAAGCGACAGCCCGCACTGACGACGGTCGTTGATAGTCCTAGATCAACCTAGATCAGTTAGATTAAGGTGGTAGAACCCTTTGTGGTTCGACTCTGGCGGCACCACCGCCACACCTATTTGTACCTAATAACAGCAGTGTTAAAAGCTGCTGTGTTCCGGTTTGGAGGGTGTGGTAAGGGAGACAGGCTTTTCCGAGGCGTTCCAGCTTAGTCCTCAGGGGTAGCGGCGCATCTGTGGCCGACCTCAGGTAGGAATATCTTATCTTATCTGGGGTTGATTACAGATGTCCATGGGCGGCAGTAGTCACTTACCATCAGGTGGACTGCATGCTCGTCTGCTACTCTTACATTATAAAAAAAAAACCGCTTATCTACAGGCGGCAATCTATAGCGACCGTCTGTGACGGTCATTGGCTGTTACGGCTTGTGTTAGCAACCGACGACACAACACGATCGCCGTTTTTAGATCGTGTTTTGTTATTGGCTGCTGACGACAATCGATGGAAGTTGTTAGCGGTCACTGAAAAACATCTCCGACGATCGCCAGCACGCTACTGCTCGTATGTTAGAGCCCTTAGTTTTAGTATCGGCGATTGACATTTTGGCGATTGTATTAATGCTACATTACGTTTTGGCAACCGAATTAACATTGCCCGTTTGCGTTCAGTTGTTGTATCGAGAACCGAAAGTAGCAGCGGCGCTCGTGTCTGGGGTGTAAAATGTTCTTATAATATGCAGACGAGTATGCAGTCATGGATGGATGGATGGATGGATGGATGGATGGATGGATGGATGGATGAATGCAGTCCACCTGTACGTAAGTGGTTACTGCCGCCCATGGACATCTATAATCAACCCCAGATAGGATTAGATATTCCTATCTGAAGTCGGTCACAGATGCGCCACTACCTCTAAGGTCTAAGCTGGAACGCCTTGGAAAAGCACGCCTCCCATAACACACCCTTTAAACCACCACATAACGCTTAACACTGTTGTTATTAGGCAGAAATAGGTGTGTCGCCGGAGTCGCACCACAAAGGGCTCAACCACCATCAACATCTAGCATCATCTGCTAACGTCTCAAAAAGCAGCTAAATCGTCGATCGCTGATGCTAAACGTAGCAAATCTGCCGAGGCCATTACGCGCATCCCCTACCAAGCTTAACTTTTTGCTAAATATTTTCAGTGAAGTATTTTCCGACACTCTCCGTAATATTTTACATGCGAGAAACTCCGCATTTTACATGTAAGAGTTATTTTCCAGCTCGGTGCCCGTCCTCAATCTTAATCGGTCTATATAAGAGCATTAATTTTATACCCTCAGCGCTACGAGTCCTTTCAACATGAATTTAATGTATTTTTTTCTCGGGAAATGTGTGGTAATTGGTGTCGTAAGTACCAATTATTTTAGTTTGGAGACAGATGAAAAGTGCAGTTTTATGTAAAGAATTAGGTGCTCGTACTAATTACACTACGTGTAGAGAATTTTCAAATTTTTCGTTTGAGTTTACTTGAATTTTTAAATTGTATGATATAAAAATGTGAATACCAAATAGGTATTGTAAGGCACTGATACTTTTTTGTGTATAAGTACAATTTCCTCCTTTCAAACCTCTTGTTATAAATAGGGTTCTGAGTAAATGATATATTCAATTGTCTATAATGAAATGGGAAAAATAAGAATTATTAAAAAACATATCTAAAAAAAATATTTTGACAAAAAATAAAACCGACTTCTATGTCACTACAAAGTAAAAAATAATTGAAATAAATGTTGGTTTAGTACATATTTCTGAAGTTGGCGCTCAATATATGTCGTTTGATAACGGCGTAAACAGCGTGTCCAATATGAGCGCCGACTTCAGAAATATTTACTAAACCACCATTTATTTCAATTATTTTTTACTTTGTAGTGACATAGAAGTCGGTTTTATTTTTTGTCAAAATATTTTTTTTCACCCTTTTTAGTGATGGTATGCTAACGTTTGTATTAATATTATGTAAAATTGTATAAAGGTGATCATGAATAAAGGTAAGGTCTGAATTCATACGGATTGGACCCACCCGCTCGCAGGGCGCTACCGCGCCCTTCTCGCTTAGTTTTACATTGTCTTATATATTCCAACCTAACCTAACCAATTCAATACGAAACACTATAGGCGAAACACGATAGTATCTCATATAGGATACTACATTATTGGCTAGGTTAGGTAGGAACAGAAAAGTAAATAAATCAAACTAGGTGGTAAAACTCTGCGAGTGAGTCGGTCCAATTTACCTTAATTCAATAGTTAAGAAAAACTACAACGTATTCTTTAATCATATTTTATATTTGTAAGAAGTAATTGTCAAGTTACTGTGTTTAGGCCAGCAGTGTCCATGAGTCACTAGAATTGAAGACTTGAAGGTCCAAGTTATCAGGGTTAAGACCTTGAAGGTCAAAATTTTCATCCTATGTGTCTACTTAGTGACGTTAATACTTATATGAAAGCACAGAATGGCTAACTCCTATGGTTTAGCTTGGAAGCACACCAGCATTATCAGAGTGAAAGAGTTGAAGGTCATTTTTTTACATTACATTACATTTATCTGCGTGATAGTTATATGTGTGAAAGCACTAAATGGCTTATTCATGTGGTTTAGGCTGGAGGTACCTCTGCATTATCAGATCTAAGGAGTTGAAGGTCAAATTTTTCATCATATACCTCTGTCTAGCTACTTCATTACAACAAATGTCTAATCTATATACTTTACATGAGAGGCACCTCTGCATCATCAGGATTGAGGAATTGAAGGTCATATCTTCCATCATATGTCTCTACTCAAAGACCTTATCATATATTCGTAAGCTCCAAATGCCTAAGTTGTATGGTTGAGGCAGGAGGCACTTCTGCATTATCAGAGTTGAAGAGTAGAAGGTCAAATTTTCCATCATATATCTCTACCTATCAACCTTATTGAATATTCATAAGCATCAAATGCCTAACTTGTATGGTTGAGGCAGGAGGCACCTCTGCATTATCAGAGTTGAAGAGTAGAAGGTCAAATTTTCCATCATATATCTCAACTTATCGACTTTATTAAATATCCATAAGTTCCAAATGCCTAACTTGTATGGTTGAGGCAGGAGGCACTTCTGCATTACCAGGGTTGAAGAGTTGAAAATCAAATTTTCCATCATATCATGATAACCTAGACACTCAATGTTCATTTTAAGTTTCATGAGAATTGAGTGGGCAGAAGGTAAGTTGTCATAAAATATGTAAAAAGCAGGGGTAGTGATGATGAGTTCCACCCCATAACTTAAATTCTAATCATCAGAGCGTACTAATGTTAAGGTAGGAAAGTACCGCAACGAAACACCCTTTCATATGAAAAAAATAAAATTGAAATTGGTTAAGAAATACTCGACTTATTCAAGTTTATATGAAATCGGGTTTTTCCAATTTTCCGGGAAAACTGGCGGAAATTTTCAAATTTCCTCGAAATGGGACCCCCTGTGAAACTAGCCGCATACAATGGTGTATGAATCATGTCGATCGGTCGCGGCATCGCGAAAAAATCGCCGAACAAACATAAAAAAAAAAATATATATATATACGGTCGAATTGAGTAACCTCCTCCTTTTTCGAAGTCGGTTAAAATATGTTTGCGTTACAATATATTCCCGTCAATATAGATCCAGCGCTTTTGAATATTAGCCCGTACGCTCAAAGTCAGGGAAAACTTATTTAAACTTATTATATGAGCTCTGGAAAAGGCTTAAAATAAAACACATACAAATAATTTTTATTTATTTTATACAAAAAACGTGTGTCAAAAGAAATGATCCAAGACATGATCAATGGTACAATAACATGGTAGAACACGCAATCAATGGCATATGTAATATATTCGATCCGCCAGCAACAACTTGATAAGACCAAGACTTCTTAGGTAAACTATAAATTACATTCATACTAGGACAGCTAATCGTGAGCGCGGTCAACTTATTTTATTGAGCAATTATCTTGTTCGTGGCTTGTTTGTACTATTACATACCCGAGGTTTGCTTAAATCTATTAAATTATTATTTTAAGTGTCTATCTACTACCGTTTAATGGTTACTTAGTATGGTTAGGCAGCGGTGGCTTAACAATAGGGTTTTGTTTTAACCCTTTGGAAACGGTACCCTGAAAATGCAATGATATTAAATTATTAAGTAACTGTTCTAAAAAGTTAAGTAATGTCGACCGTGGTTGAAAGACGTTAGTAGGAAAAATTTAATAGTATCTAAAGTCCCCTTAAATTGCAGTTTATGACCATTTAGAATGAACGGAAGTGTGCATGAAATCTAAGCACTTGTACTCACCCGTCCAACTGACGTTCGCACTCGGGGTTGCCTAAGTTCGTCGGTCGGCTACAACCTGTATAAGTGGAGCTTCGCATTTCTTAATAATAAGTGTAGAAAGCGTTGTTAATCCAGTTATTTATAGCATAAATTAAAATTATTTTATATTGTAATAGCACTTTGAATTTTAGTGTTGTTGTGAAGTCGGCCTGTTACGCTCTGTAAATATAATGTTCAAATTCAAGTTCAAAAGAAATAAAAACAAGAGCACAAAGACAAACATACTTACTGTATCTATAAATCATATTACACATAAATAACGCGAACAGTGAACAGCTCGGCTCGCAGTGTGACAGGCGACAGACAGGTGGAAAAAGCCGTCGCGCCGTAACCAGCTAACTGATTCAGTAACAGACGCTAATGTGTACTAAAGCGTACAATATTTATTATCTCAGTGAAAAGTAGCGAAATGTTTTTGAGCTATGCAGTTTACCTTATGGTTAAGGTGGTAGCACGCTTTGGGGTTCGACTCCGGCGGCACCACCGCCACACCTATTTCTGCCTCATAACAAAAGCGTTTAGCGCTACTGTGTACTGAATTGAAGGGTGTGGTAAGGGATACTTTCCCGAGGCGTTTCAGCTTAGTGCTCAGGGGTTACGGCCCATCTGTGGCCGAACTCACATAGAAATATATAATCCTATCTAGGGTCGATTACAGATGTCTATGGGTGGGAGTACCCACTTACCATCAGATGGACTGCATGCTCGTCTGCTACTTCTATATTATAAAAAAAACCGCCCGTAGACAGCTGTAATCGACTCTATATAAAACAGGGGGTTGCGTGCGGAAACACCAGATGCGTTGCTATCCATGTGTACTAAGGCGCGATATTAACAATCAATCTATCCATTTATGTCTACCAAAGATCCGATTCCAACAAATCCTACTTGACGAAACCTTTTAAACTTCGATCTGTTTGATAGGTAAAAATGAGATAGAATAAAGAACGGATATTACGTTAGAACGTCGCAGTTAGGCCTGTATTAAATTTAAATTATATAATTAAATGATATTTACATTTTTTTACCTACCATAACTTATTGTGTGCCTTCAGCTAGGGTAACTGACTTTCCCTTAACTGACTTTTTCTGTTTCTTGATTTAAATTGTTCTTGAACTCTTGAGTCACAAAATAAGATTAAAAAGGCTTAATATCCAAGATAAAACGTTTTAGGACCTGATACCTTAGGCACTTTTATAACAATGAGCTAAATAAAAAAAATCTCAGCTTTTATACTGGAATCGAGTCATGAATATTCCAATGCCTGTTTACCTGGATTAATTGGAGTTGACTGTGCACATGTGACGTCATTAACACTTCACTGGGCACGTTATTGTGAATGAAGTCTGGTAGACGAAGGCGTGGGTTAGAATTAACTATGCAGAAATATATGAATGAAGAGGTATAGTTATGATTTAAACATAACTGCTATTCTTAGCTATATGCCGATTAAATTATATCAATGGACTCTAAAGGCTTTTCCATATACAACAAGTAATAAAGATGCCTTCATTGGTAAATTTATTGGGTCCTGAGTCGTGGATACCATGGGCTAGGTGTTTGGTTAGCCGTGGATCGAATTTGGAACCCTCTGGGTATAGGGTATAGTGACTGCTCCTACGTAGATAGATAGATATTGTTGAGACAAATTGATACAAAGTGTACTCTGGCCATTTGATTATACGGATTCATCGTGAAACTAGTTGATTCTATTTTGACGATACTTTAGAAGTGGGTGGTGTTAATCCTCTGTTATAATCAACAGAGCATATGTCAAGACAAAGGAAAGAAAAGGGTATGTGAGGAATTAGCCGAATTAGGTAACTAAGGAAAGCTCTTCGGAAGTCATGTTAATGTTTCAAATGTTGAATAATTATATTATAACATTAGAAATTAATTATCACTTGCTTTAACGGTCAAGGAAAACATTGTGAGGAAACGTGTACACCAGAGAGATTTATATTTTAAAAAATCTTAAGGGATGTGAAGTCTACCAATACGCAAGTGCGTATTGGTAGACTTGGCCAAGTGGCCACTGTGGTGGACCATGACCTAATCCTTCTCATTCTGAGAGGAGGCCCGTGCCCAGCAATGGGACAATAATGGTTTGATGATATATTATAACAAGCTTACAAAGAATTAGAAAGATATCTTGTAACATCATTCATATAATACTTGATTAAATTTGAGCTATAATCTATACAGTAAACAGGTATGGCAACCACTGAGGCACGTGGCAGTCTTGATCCAAAATGTTATCACGTCTTCCTTATTTGATTTTAAATAAACGTAATTACATCACATATTCTACACAAAAATGAGAGCAAAACCAACAGGTCTCCGAAAAGCTTCAATTATGGTTTATAATTTGAGTATGAAAAAGAAACATCTTCCCTGAAATATTAAATTATTCTTTTGGTCATATTCCCATTTCATTTATAAATAATGAAAGCCTAGAATTTTGTATTATGAGATGTAGCGTCGCTGGAATGGGGTGGGCTGTAATGCTAAGTTCAGACTGTGGTTTTTATCTGTAGCGGCTGTTCGTGCTTCCGTGCTCTCATTCGTAAGTTACAATCTGATTGTCAGCTATATGAACAGCTTAGAGGATTTGTGATACTACACAATAGAATACAGAATACTCTGTGTACAAAGTAGTGATGAGGATTATAAATCATGATTAATGACTGACACATCGGTGTTCATTTAACATGAGCTGGACCGCTAACAAATCAATTTGCCGTTATTTTATTTATTATTAAACAACATGACAAACGTGTTTGTAATGTTACATGTTTTTGTTGTATTGAAATACTTCGTTACTTCCTTAAATTTTCTTTCATATATTTTCGTTCTTTGAACATCGAAAGTAAAATTTGCTATGTAACTGTTCGCAGGGAATTTTGAATATTGTATCACAAGTGTGGCGTTAGCATAACGAAGATTTTCGTTAGCCTTGACATTTTGTTAAAAATCTCCAGAAAAAATTACTATGAAATAGAATGCTGCGACCAAAAATTCAATTCCATTTCCACAGTTCTTCAGAAACGTTACTTCACCGTCATTGTGACAGCTTGAGCAAAGGTCAAACATTAAATCATTTTACTCCCGCACAGAATAATTTTAGCATGAAACTTTCGTTATTTTCCAACTGTATAAACAACGAAATGTTCCCTCTGTATAAACGCCCTTAACGCAATGTAAACTGTAAACTTTGAGCGTGCTGCTTATAATATTCTGTACTCATCATGAATAATTATTTGTTTAAGAAAAATATTTTTTTGTATACCACACTTTATAATGGATTAAAAAGTAGAAAATGAGATAGATATTTTTAAAATTTGAAGTCTTAAACTAGGTCATCGGGAAGGTAGTGTTAAATTGATTACTAAATTCCACTCAGACAAGGTCCGAACCTTGGGTAAATAATACACTGTGATAATTTGTGTAGACAATATACGCTTTGCACACTCAAGATACTAATATTGGAGTAGCAAACGAGCATGTAGTCCACCTGGTGGTAAGTGGCTACTGTCGACTGTGGACATATTATGTAATTATACCTTTTATTAAAATACACTAAAAGGTACATCAAGAAAATATTGTCAAGTAAATTTCCCCAACGCTGCGTATTGCAGGTGATCGATTAAAATTTCAAATGCATATTAATGAGATCATTTTCCTTCGAGCGACGTAATAACCTGGAACGGACAGCGAACTTAATTTGCTCATTCAGGTGTTAATGCATTATCAACACCACGGACGTATTATCAGGCAAGTTGGGTATATAAACTCGATGAATTCCCATTTCATTACACTCCGAATTTACCACCGCAAGCTTCAACATGAAGACACAAGCAGCTGTTCTTTTGATCGTATTCGTCGGTCTTCTAGCACTGATCAGCAGCGAAGACCACGGACAGGTCTACTGCGGCAGGAGACTGGCGGTCACTCTAGGGATGCTCTGCAAGAATGGACTGACCAAACGGTCTGAGAGTGTCGCGACGTTGGAAGAGTACTCATTCCCCTGGATCTCGGTACATCATGCCAGGAGTATGGGCAGAGGCAAGCGGCAGGTTGTCTCCGAGTGTTGTGAAAAACCCTGCACAATAAACGAGCTACTCTCCTATTGCATGGAATGATTATATAGCGCCCTACTTGGTACTGATCTGAAGTATGAACTAGCTTGAGTCTAATAATCTTTGCAATATATTTGGACTTTTGCATAATAATCTAATACTGTTGTTATGTATATATGTTTACAATTATGGCAGTTTATATATTACGATAATAAATAATATTAAAATACGGTTATGTGACTTCCGCTACTACCTTCACACAGATTGAAATTACTATTAAATCCTTTCTGATCATGTAACATTATAGTATACAAATTCTAGAGGTTTTTAATATTGTGTTTTTGATATCAAGGTGGTCATTTCTCTTCTCGACAGTTTTTCATGCAGAGCTGTTAAACTTGATAACAACGAAATATTAAAATTTTATTATATAACTTCTGGTCAAAACAACGATGTTCTCAAAATTCATCCACAAAAGAATTCAACGTAAATCCGTCTTCCATATTTTATGTTATCTGTCCTCGTGGTCTTTTGAAGAATACCCCCGCGGACCCCTGTGTACGGGAAGCTGCTGTTAAAGTTTAAACCGTTTCATTATCTGTCGGCGAAAGCCCGCCTCGTGAATATTTCACTGGCCCTCAGCCGAGTGGGGGCCATGTTAGGGTAATGTGGCGGTTTGGGGCTCGTGTCGTATTAACGACGTATGACTTTTTGGCGACGTTGAAATAGGAAATTAGTATGTAGGCCACCTGCAACTGCCACCGAGGAACATCTGTGATATCAGTACCCTTACCAGGAGTTTTTACGTTTTGACAAATATGACTGTTTTGGTATTTGTTTACGTATTTGCCCAAACTAATTCCAATCGGCGCCTCTAGCGGATTGTATCGGAACTATAGTGTCAGTAACGTAACATTAAATGTCTAAATTTACAAAATGGTGCTTTATGTTTTGTCTCTCTTTTTTGCGAAAATGTGAGGCAGATAAAAAAAACTTGAGCACTTACTTATTGTTAAGTTTACTCAGTCTACTGAAGTAAACAGAATAATGGATTGAGTAAACGTAACGTAAAATTGTGGTATATTTTGAAAAGTCATGGTAAGGGTACTGGTGTATCTTAATATCAGATGTACTTGTCAAGTAAACTTTGTTACAGTCCTCCGTCAGGTCAGTAATAGATACGTTATTTATTACCCTTTTGGACTAAGTTCGAATTTTTCATGTAAATGTTTATTCCTGACTATACCCTGTAAACTAGAATATGGCAACGCAAAAATTGTGATGAAAATTCTCAATAGCTTTCTAAATAAAACGTAATGCTTAACTAAGGTGACACACACAAATATCCTCTCCTTAAAATTAACCTCTCCTTTCTTTGAGTTTGTATGTCTTAGGAATTCTATGTCGCAAAAAGTCATAAATACACTCACTACAAACTTAATTTACGATTACATGCAGTTGACCAATACATTAACTAATTAAATTTTATTTCGATAGTACCCACCTACGTCATTCGAAAAATGGTCACATTTTCCTCCGAATCAGTATCGTCTGTCAACCGTTAGCTACTCGCTTGAAGTGAAACAGGGGTTAAACCCAAATGAAGCGATTTAAAGGATGTACTGTCAGTAACTCAGTACCCGTATGTTACTGTCCGTTCCGGTTAGAAGTTCGAATTCCTCACGGATTATTATCTCTAAAGCGAGTGACTGCTACCAACCCGCAAATCTTTGTCGTTTAATGCCTTTTGTGAATTGTGGTTAGTCGATTTTAAGGTAGTCATTTCGAGTTTGTGGTCTACTCCGGAAGCACTAATCTAACACCTATTTGTGCCTTTTATCTGCTGTGTTCCGTTTTGAAAGGTGTGATAAGTAAGAAATGTTCATCCAAGGCTTTCCAACCTTATCATCAAAGGTAACAATGTCTATAAACGCTAATAATAATAAACGCTTCTTACACTCACAGCTCCACACTAGGATGCCTCGTATCTGTCCGGGGATCGAACCCGAATCCCTTTGCGTGTCAGACCGATGTGGTGACCGCCCCGCCACGTGGGTTGTCTTTATTCATATATCACCGACATCAAGTAGGATTCTAATTTTATATGAGGTTCTTTATAGGCAGACCACTTTAACAGCAGTAGATTACTGACTATCTACTACCGCTTCTGAAAGTTTCTACCTATGCAGAAGAAGTAGCGCAAGAATCTCTATACATTCACGTATTAAAAGACAATTTATGTATAGGGATATCATGATTGCATTTTATGATTATTGAGACTTATATCAAGTTAATAATATTTGAAGGTGGTAGAACCCTTTGTGGTTCGAGTCCGGCGGCACCACCGCCACACCTATTTCTACCTAATAACAGCAGTGTTAGGCGCTGCTGTGTTCCGGTTTGAAGGGTGTGGTAAGGGAGACAGACTTTTTCGAGGCGTTCCAGCTTAGTCCTCAGGGGTAGCGGCGCATCTGTAGCCGATCTCAGGTAGGAATATCTAATCCTATCTGGGGTTGATTACAGATGTCCATGGGCGGCAGTAGCCACTTACCATCAGGTGGACTGCTTGCTCGTCTGCTACACCTATATTATATAAAAAAGAAAATATAGTGGTTATTCTACGATTAAACGTTCTGCAATTTTTTCCTTCGCCGATACCAAGACCAAGTGATAATTAATTTAATTTCGAAAAGATCAGAGATACGAGATCCGAATCCCAGACCCCCTGGCGTGGCAGTTACGCCATTTACAGCATAAAACTAATTATCTTTTCAAATGTGTTCATTAGCCAATTTTGAAATATGTCAGTATATTTGGATATTTAGGTCATATATTACAATTGTAGATTAGATCTCGTATTACATATTCTAGAAATTATATCGTTAATGAGAACCGAGACGAATAATGTTAATGTGTTAGTTAGCGGGCTAATGACACGTGTTTAGCCATAGATGTATGGTAAATGGGAGATCAATCACCGAGCGATAGGTTTTTATAGAATCTCCTTAAGGCACTGATACAATGATAACGTTTTTATGTAGTTAAGTTGTCACTGCGATTCATGGATATAATTAATCAGTACCATATAAGATGGTACTACGTAAGGCTAATCAGTGGTGGTTAGTTGCTACTGTGGGATATTATCGAAATACCTCCTATTAGTAGGTATCATCATCATCATCATTATCCTCTTACAGTGAGAAGGATTAAGCCATAGTCTACCGCGCTGGCCAAGTGCGTATTGGTACCTTTGAAAACTTTTTGTTTTTTTTAAGAATTCTCAAGTATGCAGATTTCCTCACGATGTTTTCCTTTACCGCTTAAGCAAGTGATAATTAACTTCTAATACGCACTTTAACTTTAAAAAATCAGAGGTGAGTGCCTGGGATTTGAACCTCGGATCCCTTGATCAAGAGGCTACGTTTCTTAACCACTAGGCTATCACTGCTGTGATAGATATTATTATATTAGATATTAGTAGGTATATTTGCCATTAAATACAGAAGACTATTATAATTTATTGTAGATTTTAAGAAAATTTAGTACGTAATTGAAATAGTTAACAACTATGCAGACCGTTGGTTAATTAATCACTGCTGTTCAGATGATTGTAATCACAGATAGGAATCCTATCTGAAGTTAGACACAGACGCTATACTATGAGCAGTGTCCACCAAATTGTACTGTACTACACCACTTAAAATAATATAAATATATGTAAAATGGTTATACCGACGATCTCTGAAAGGTTTTGCCATCATAAGTAAAGTCCGCGTAAACCTGATAGTCCGCTCTGAATATAGAAATGAATCGCGTCGCCACAGCAAATTGTATGACTACACCTGCTGGCAACATCTTCAGAGCGGACTAACAGTTTGGCGGGGAGTATACTTTGAGTTGTTGGGACTAATTTTAAAGGAGCATTTTTAATAGAAACAACATTTTCGTCAAACGCAAATATCAAAACAAAGATGCAAATAGACTTCGACCGAGCATTATTTCGACCGTCATCTTTGATTATGAAGTCTTAATTACACTTGAAGGTGTACGCAAGGTAAGGGCCACGTGGGCCCTTTGTCGTAAGCAAAGACTCTCTTTATAATAGGATTGATGCTTTTTGAAATGTACCCCTACGGTCCTCAGGGCGCGCGAGTTTACTTCGAGTTTGTACTTGAATATAATTTAATTAAGCGTGGAGAGAGGATGGTTCCAAGTGTCCTGGTTTGTTTTGAATTTGATCAAGGGTTACTTGTAAGGATTAATGATTGAGAGTTGATTGAGAGAGGACTTGGGGATTGCCACTTATTGGGCTATTAATAAAGTGTGTGGATATATCAACCGTTATTTCAAAATTCAGCTTCGGTATATTTGTGAACGTGTTTTGGTAAATTAAAAATATCTTCTTTTTTATGTTTTTTGTATAATATAGGAGTAGCAGATGAGTATGCAGTCTACCTGATGGTATGTAGCTGTTGCATCCCATGGACATCTGTAACCAGCCTCAGATAGGATTAGATACTTGAGGTCGGCCACAGATGCGCTTGTGGCCTGGAACGCCTCGGAAAAGTATCGTTAGAGGTAACGATTAACCGTCGTAGAGTCAACTTACCCTGATGATGCTCCGTTTCCGTGGAGGGAAACACGGGTTGGTGGTGGTATGTATGGTGGTGTATATTTTTAATTTTTTGCATCTGCGCGCTTCCTTTCTAGGAGGTTGGGTGGTACATACTGCATGGTTTAAAATATATATCATCATACATATTTGTAGCGGATTGTTGCGAAGTAGTTTTAATCTTAATAGTAAACAATGCTGTTTTAGGTAGAAATAGGTGTAGCGGTGGTGTTGCCAAAGAGACATACCAGAACCATAGAGAGTTCTACCATCATGATACACGTGTAATGTGGATTACTTGCGCTTATCTCTACAAATAAATAGCATTGAAGTGTCTAAAATCCGTGAAGCCTCAAACCGCTCGCTGAAGTCTGATAAATGAGGTGCTAATAAATTATGGTCATTATCAGTAACCGCTCAGACGCGAAGTCGGCTGAGATGAGACTCTTACTTTTATTTGGGATCGAAATAGGTCGTGGCGCCTCATACGACGTCTATACAAAGCTGTATGCCTATATAAGCCTATATAAGCTACATAACATGAAGTTTTTCTAAGGTAAAAAAAAGCTTCATATTATTGTTATTGATTAAGAAAATTTGTGGAAGTTCATATAATTATATGTATACTATGAGGCCCGCCATTCGAACTATGTGTTTTTACAGGCAGGTAAGTTTTTCAGCCTTTACTAGGGAACAACTTTGTTTACTAAACTCTGTTATGAGTAAAATTAATTAGTCTTTCTTACGCTTAGTTCCAAAAACCAGCTGTTTAGGTAATCCTCAGAATTGTAGCAAATAAAATCAAAAGACAAATTAATTACAACTAACGTCGGTTACTAACAATCCATCCATCTAATGTTTTGCCTAGCCTACCAAAGATCGCTATTTGATAAACACTTCGTACTACAAAATACTTCGCTACGAGACATGATTCGCAATGATGAAATGCGTAGACGAACTAACCTTACCGACATAGCTCTCAAAATTAGCAGGCTGAAGTGGCAATGGGCCGGCCACATCGCTCGGAGGACCGATAACCGGTGGGGAAGGAAGGTCCTCGAGTGGCGACCACGCGTAGGCAAAAGGAGTTCAGGCCGCCCCCCGACCAGGTGGACCGACGACCTGAAGAAGACGGCGGGAAACCGCTGGCTTTAAAGGGCATGGGACCGGTTGGAGTGGCGCCAATTAGGGGAGGCCTATGTCCAGCAGTGGACCTCAAAAGGCTGATGGATGGATGGATGGATGAATGACTACAAAATATAAATTTCTATCTTTGGTAAGTGAAATTCGGTTAGATTAAGTATTAATAATGGAAGTATAGATATTTCAACATAACAACTATGAATATACCACTACTACTAATAATCATAATCTTTGTGGTTATTACATATAAAGGTTTTACAAATTTTGATACAGTGGCATGAAACCCTGTGTGAAGCAATTTAAATTAATTATTTTAAACATAGGCTAATGTAACAATAATTGAAAATTTTCATTTAGCCGCCGGCGGCACCACCGCTACACCTATTTCTACCTAATAACAGCAGTGTTAAGCGCTGCTGTGTTCCGGTTTGAAGGGTGTGGTAAGGGAGACAGACTTTTCCGAGGCGTTCCAGCTTAGTCCTCAGGGGTAGCGGCGCATCTGTGGCCGACCTCAGGTGGGAATATCTAATCCTATCTGGGGTTGATTACAGATGTCCATGGGCGGCAGTATCCACTTACCATCAGGTGGACTGCATGCTCGTCTGCTACTCTTATATTATAAAAAAAAACAACTAATACCTAATATTGTACTAATTAAGTTGATAGGCTACTACGCGTAAATCCTTGGTAGCAATAATCTCGTCTACCGCCCCGGGGCTGGACGTGGTGATAATGACCGTAATGTATTAGCGCCTAATTCATCCGGGTTTCCGTCGGTGATTTGATGATAGCGGATTTAGGCTTAGAACTCACTGAGCGTTTGGCCGCATTCACGTTTGTTTGCGTTTTATATGAAATGGAGATAAAATATTCTTACGACTTTCATGGTGCAATTTACTGCAATGACGGGAAATTATATATACTGATATAGTTAATTGTATCTATTATTATATATTTTAAACCATGCAGTATGTACCACCCTCCTGCCTCAAAGGATGCGTGCAGATGCAAAAATTAAAAATATACACCACCATACATACCACCACCAACACATGTTTCGCTCCAAAACGGAACATCATCAGGGTAAGTTGACTCTACGACGGTTAATCTTAAAGATTAATCTTAACTTAATGTACTGATATTTCTGTAACTATAATGCGTTGGAACGCTTGACACTAATGCAAAACAGTAGAACCCTTTGTGGTTCGACTCCACCGGCACCACTAAGGGTCCTACCACCGACTACACCTATTTCTGCCTAATAACAACAGTGTTAAGCGATGCTGTGTCCTGGTTTGAAGGATGTGGTAAGGGAGACATACTTTTCCGAGGCGTTCCAACTTAGTCCTCAGGGGTAGCGGCGAATTTGTGACCGACTTTAGGTAGGAATATCTAATCCTCTCTGGGGTTAATTATACATATCCATGGGCGGCAGTAGCCACGTACCATAAGGTGGACTGCATGCTTGTCTGCTACTCCGATATTATAAAAAAAATATTAAAGTAACAAAAAAATTAGAACGACAGTTAAACTTAATAACCAATATCAATATTCTTCATACTATTAAATAAGTATTGTTGCTAGAAATAACATCATAAAGGTTCGTGGAGTAGTCCTCCCAGGGAAACCACGAAGGGAGACATACTTATCCGGGACAATCCAATTCAGACCTCAAGGGTAGCAAAGCATATATTACAGATGTTGGGCGGCAGTAGCTACTTAGTATCAAGTGGACTGCACTCGCGTTTTAAAAATTGGAACTACCGATACCGATTGCCTTTCTAATTCATTACTTCTATTTCCAATCTAAAGGAAAAGTCGACGCAAGTTTCCTAACAAGGACTAATTGGGATAAGATTGAGAGTTGTGCACTGGACGCCCGACCGATTGAGTAATTATTGGCTATTTGCTACTTGCACTCGCTGTAAATTGTTCTGTCTTTGCCAACGGTGTCTGCAACTTTTATTACGCTTTGTAGTTGAGTCTGGATCGATTTAGTACAAGCCTTTGTACAACCACGGTTGGGCACGGATACATTTGAGAGGCGATATTTTTTATGGATAAGGAGGAATTCCGGTGCCCTGGGAGCGACACGAGTGTTTGGGATATTTACTGATTAAACCGCCCTGAGTAACTGTCCGCAGTGCTAAGTACAAAGGACGAGTTTAGTCGTTAGTCATCGTCAGCCGATTACTATGCCATTGTTACGCACAGTTCTCCCAGGGTGAGAAGTGTTCACTCCATTCTTAACACACCCTTGAGAATATTTTTTTTAAAATCGCAGGCGTGCAGATTTTTTCACGACACCGTTTAAGAAAATTTTTATTTACTAGCTGACCCGGCAAACGTTGTGTTGCCATATAAATAAAAAAATATTAAGGGTGAACAACCCTTATCACTTACGGGTTTGAAAAATAGATAGAATATTTGAAACTGCGATGGTAGCGAAGTCTGACGAATCCAACGTGAAACATTCCAAAATCAACAACTAGTTACGAATTAAAAATTAATTAAATATACCTTTTCCCACGGACTAAGTTGTGAATCTAAACCATTCTAAGTCCCCTTGAACACACACAACAAATTTCATCAAAATTAGTCTCTCCTCCTAAACCAGTCGTTTAGGAGTAGTTCAGTGACATACACACGCACATAAGAAATATATATATAAAGATTTCTAATGTATACGTGTATATCGACAGTATTGTACGAATTTAGGACTGGGGAAACGAGCCCAGTTGTCCAGAACCTCGGAGCCCCGATTGAGTGGTCGAGTCTTTAACCACTTAGCCAACTTTAATGTTCATTCACTACTTTAAATTTATGCACACGAAGTTAGTATCCTGCGATACAAGCTATAAAGCTGTGCGCACACCGCGTACCGAACGTCATGAGGCTCATAAAATGTTCCCGACTTAATATCCCGCCGTTACGACCGTTGTTAATACACCTAGAATCTACATGCATTTGCTTTATCATCATGGAATAACGATCACTTATAAGTGAATGTTAATTACGTTTTAATGTTATATTAAGGATGTCTGTTAATAGTCCTTTAGTTTTAACTCGACTACGGAGAATGTTTTTCAAGAGTATATTGTACATCTTATTCTATTACTATAATAACAAATACTAACTAGCAATTAACGAGTCTAACGACACCTCAGATGTTGAAATCCGTCCAGCTCTATAGGCTATAGGGCATGCCAAAGAATAAGATTTCAATTCAGTCAAAAAACATTACCCTCCGCAGTCAAGCAAAAATAAAAAAAATAAAAAATATGGTGCGGTACTTGGTATTCGACTCGCACTTTGCCAATTATTTTCTCTATCGCAAAACACTTTTCCTCCACACTTTATCTCACAGACGAAGGCAAAATACTTTATGTCCACAATAAGACTGGGTTGTATTTCGGCACCTTTATATGAGGCGTGTATATTTTATCGCAAGTGGGGAAAGTTTCGCGCGGGAATTGTTAAGTAGCGGCGCTTTGACGGGTACAAAGTCTAACTCAAACTCAAAACTCTAACTCAAACGATTACTTATGAGCTAATGTTATTGCGTTTATTGTACTAAGTTGTTTGTATTGTACTGTCTGTTGTTTGTACTAAGTTGCTTAGCAGCAATTATTATGAAAAAAAATACAAATACCTAACTGTAAAAATAAATTCTTTAGTCACTCCCACAATTAAAACGAATCTGACGACACCTCATATGATAAAAATCCATCAAGCCGTTTAGCCTGTAGAGCATATCAATAAAATAAACACAAAAACATGCGTTCGAAAAACATTACACGCCGCAATCAGGTAAAAATAAAAATAAATGCTGCGGTACTTAGTATTTGACTCGCACTTTGCCAATTATTTTCTCTATCGCAAAACACTTTTCCTCCACACTTAATCTCACAGACGAGAGCAAAATACTTTATGTCCACAATAACACTGGGTTGTATTTCGGCGCCTTTATATAGGGCGTGTATATTTTATCGCAAGTGGGGAAAGTTTCGCGCGGGAATTGTTAAGTAGCGGCGCTTTGACGGGTACAAAGTAGGTTTTTGAATCGTACGATTACTTTCTGAGCGAATGTTATTGCGTAAAAACTTATTAAAAGTAAGTTTTTCGCCTGTTTTTAGGGTTCCGTACCCAAAAGGTAAAAACCGAACTCTATAACAAAGTCTCCGCGGTCTGTCCATCCGTCTCAGGGCTCAATCTCTGGAATGAATTCACTTCTAGGGCTGCTATGATAACAAATACTAAGAGTAAAAATAAAATCAAATTTAAATTTGGTAGTACGGAACACTCCGTGTGCGAGTCCGACACGCACTTGGCCAGTTATTTTTTAATGTATTTATTTTTTTGAATAAAGTATGACTGATGTACACTTGATGTCAACCACATAACCTGTGGTCGAACTGTAGACTATTACGGAATGTATCACATTAGTATCCAGTATCATATAACTTCAATGATGCATGATTGTTTATATTTAATATGCATGTTTGAGGTATTATTAAAAAATAGTTTATTAAAAATATGGAAAAGATGTGCTATGGAGCATTTTTCGCCACCTCATCTCCATAACGAAATCATTTGTTACCGACTTTTAAAATCAAAACCAAATATTTTGAAATAGAATTGAAATAACGAACACACACGCAATTAACCTGATCGTATATGGCTAATGGTGTCAATAGAAATGTAATCACCACCAAATAAAATTGTAGTCCTATCTCAAAACGAATAAGTTTGTTCTTAAATAGGACTCTACGTTGTTACTGCCTTGTTGTTCTGCTTTACAAAATCAAAACGACAAAATGAGCGTGTGAAAACAACATTCCTACAAAAACAGTGTAATAAGATGAAACCTCGGTAAAACAGGCAAAAACACAAAGAAAAATGTGTGGAGTGTAGAGTAATAGAAGCCATATATCACCGCCCTCACCTGTCCTTTGTACCATGTGTTATTCCACTCCACACATATGTATATTTCTCCTAATCCACCTGTGGTTTTTCTTATCAACTATAAATTTCCTGTCTGACGGAGTCTTAAGAATGGTTATATGTTTGAGCTCTGGATGTATGTATGTTTGTCTTAGCTTAAGTCTAGTAACTAACGTTAGGACAATTTGCTATGAACTGATTTTGATAAGCTTTATGTCATTCGATTCATCTTGATAGCTCGAGTGCTACTAGGTGGCGTTGCGTTCTCAAATCATTACTACAATGTTATTTAAATATATTCACAATATTTCTTAGTAGTTCTTAGTTCACGATACTGTTTCTCTTATTAAAATGTATATTTACGATTTCGTGAACTTTAAGTCTCCTTTACCTAACTTTAATAAATTTTAAAGTTAAGGCCACGCAACATATCCATATTTTGCTTGAATTTAAGATACGGTCAGTTTCTCCTAACGAAAAATTTATTCAGCTTAAGTAGGTTTCGAAATTATTATTTATTTTACTTCCTTCAAAAGTTTTAAACTTAGTTCAGATTTAAAGAAAGTTGCCGATTAACATTCTTGGCGCTCTCTCGCTTCGCTCATTACGTATGAGTGTAGTTGATAAAACTTCACTTTGGCACGAGTCCACTGACTTGAGGGCACTGAAAAAATAATTTTAAAGAGGTTTTCCGCTAAATAGATCATTTGTTTTGGTTGTTGGTCAATTATTGAAAAAAATTTCGTCGTAATTTAAAAACATATATGATTTTTTAACCGACTTCCAAAAAGGAGGAGGTTACTCAATTCGACCGTATATATTTTTTTTTTTTATGTTTGTTCGGTGATTTTTTCACGATGCCGCGACCGATCGACATGATTCATACACCATTGTACGCGGCTAGTTTCACAGGGGGTCCCATTTCGAGGAAATTTGAAAATTTTCGCCAGTTTTCCCGGGAAATTGGAAAAACCCGATTTCTTACTTTTCTTTCCCGATATAAACTTCAATAACTCGAGTATTTCTTAACCAATTTCAATTTTCTTTTTTTCATATGAAAGGGTGTTTTGTTGCGGTACTTTCCTACTATAACATTAGTATGCTCTGATGATTAGAACTTAAGTAATGGGGTGGAACTCATCATCACTACCCCTGCTTTTTACATATTTTATGACAACTTACCTTCTGCTCACTCAATTCTCATGAAACTTTAAATGAACATTGAGTATCTAGATTAACATGCTATGATGGAAAATTCGACCTTCAACTCTTCAACCCTGGTAATGCAGAAGTGCCTCCTGCCTCAACCATACAAGTAAGGCATTTGGAACTTATGGATATTTAATAAGGTTGATAGGTAGAGATATATGATGGAAAATTTGGCCTTCAACTCTTCAACTCTGATAATGCAGAGGTGCCTCCTGCCTCAACCATACAAGTTAGGCTTTTGGAGCTTACGAATATATGATAAGGTCTTTGAGTAGAGTTGAACTTCAATTCTTCAATCTTTATGATGCAGAGGTGTCTCCAATGTAAAGTATATAGATTAGACATTTGTTGTAATGAAGTTGGTAGACAGAGATATATGATGAAAAATTTGACCTTCAACTCCTTAGATCTGATGATGCAGAGAGGTACCTCCAGCCTAAACCACATGAATAAGCCATTTAGTGCTTTCACACATATTTTACAGGTCCTAAGCAGGTACATGTAATGAAAAAATGACCTTCAACTCTTTCACTCTGATAATGCTGGCGTGCTTCCCAGTTAAACCTAACCTAACCTAGCAAACAATATAGAATTGCATGTAGCCTCGCCTATAGTGTTTCGTATTGAATTGGTTAGGTTATGTTGAAACATATAAGGCAATATAAAACTAAGCGAGCAGAGCGCGGAAGCGCCCTGCGAGCGGGTGGGTCCAATTCATATGAATTCAGACCTTACCTTTATTCATGATCACCTTTATACAATTTTACATAATATTAATACAAACATTAACATATCATCACTAAAAAGGGTGAAAAAAAAAATTTTAACAAAAAAATAAAACCGACTTCTACTCGTATGTCACTACAAAGTAAAAAATAATTGAAATAAGTGTTGCTTTAATACATATTTCTGAAGTCGGCGCTCATATTAGACACGCTGTTTACGCCATTATCAAACGAAATACGAGTATATTGAGCGCCAACTTCAGAAATATGTATTAAAGCAACACTTATTTCAATTATTTTTTACTTTGTAGTGACATACGAGTAGAAGTCGGTTTTATTTTTTTGTTAAAATTTTTTTTTATAATTGTTTAACAATAAAAGGATATTATCCTTATTATGACAAACAAGTAACCAGATCAAGTGATGTTAACGCCCGTTATTAATAATAAATCTATCCATTTTTTGCCTACCAAAGCTTTACATTGAGATGTAACAATTTCTTGTATGAGTTAATTGTCAATTGTCAATCTTTAGTACATTTGGCACTTTGGTTTGATTTATTGATAAATCAAATAGCTTATCAAGTACATATTTATTTGACTTTAGCAGAATAACTAGTACGGTAGTGTTACGACTGTTTTAGCTCACATTTAGCACAGTGTTCCTAGCAATATCCGGTGCATTGCAAATATTGATTCGGATTGTTAGAGGACAACAATCGCAGTCGGAAATTGCACACCAAGCGTTGTCGCTTCTGTGTCGCTTGTGTGATCTGAGACATCTGGAACTACATACATGCAAGTACTCAATAAAATGCTTTATGTGAAAATACTAAAAATGGTTATAACGTATGAAACATATCTTCCGTAATATGACTGACGGTGCCAGTCAAAATATTGAATAGAAAAATATGAGTATATCACACACGGTGCGGACGTTTAACGTTTATGGATATAAGCGGGCTGAACTTAATGCAATTCGGCTGGAACTAGTGGAAAATTTACGAATGTTCCTACGCACTCCTTGCTTTATGATAACGTTACTTTTTGTAATAAAATATGACATTAATTTTTGCTTTCTTATTGTCAAAATATACGAAATTGCCAATTTGGTATATAGCATAAGTATATTAAATCATTTTTTAATTATAATATATCAATCACGTTAGCGAACACCAACCACACATATCCTCGCCAAGGTTGTCTGTGTTTTTTTGTATATAACGACATACATACTGAAATATTAACAACGTTGGAGTTTTTGTAATAAAATAGTACATATAAAAATTTAAAAATATAAAAAAGTATTAGTTATAAAAAAATGTTTAACGTCCATTATAAAGTCATTATATGTTAAAATGAGGTCACCCAATTGTCGCGTTATTTCACTCGTTATAAAGCGTACGGAGTCGTAGCACACCTAATTATTTTACCGATCATAAATGTCCCACTGAAAACCGCTCGTAGCCGACGCTACGATTGCCGTAGCCATTGTGGCGTAGCTGCAGCCGCTACGAGGATATTTCCTAAGTAACGTAAAGTTACTACATGTTAAACGTCACTAAGGAGTTAGTTCTTCGTATCTAAATTACTACTTTTACTAACTTTGCTTGTGAGTTTGTTTGTTTGCTACGCTTTTACGCCTTAACTTTCAAATCGATTGTCATTAAATTGAATACACATGACATTGTCATGGGTCCAGAAAAGGGCATAGGGTACCTTTTATCTCGATAAAAGTTCTATTCCTGAGGGATAGATTGAAACTACTATTGTAATCGAACTCTAATCGCGAGCGAATCTGCGGGAAAAAGCTAGTTCAATATCATTGGAACTTGTGCTAGTCGGCCAGTACATAATGCCGCTGTATCAGATCTAATTCCGCGGAGGCCTGGTACATCTGTTGCGGCGCGCGCACACTTCGACCCGATGTCTGCATTACGATAATTGCTAACTACGTTTTTTTAGGCACACAATTAAAGGAATAGTAGAAATCGTATTAATGTGAAATTCAATTGTAAAGATTTTTTTGCTTAAAAACACTTTTATTTCATTCTGTAACACATATATCCTGATTTAACATTCATGAAAGTTGCGGACACTACTGAGCCATTACATAATGCCGCTGTATCAGGTCTAATTCCGCGGCGGGCCGGTACACCTGTTGCGGCGCGCGCACATCGACCCGACGCCTGCATTGTGCCCATTGTTAACCCTCGATGTGGGTCGCAGCTCGCCACCTTTGAATAACGTATTGCGAAAACCGGGATACATTCGACCCCTATTTTTTAGACGCCAAACGTGTTGGCCCACGGTTAATAAAGTGCTGGAAGGGAAACTCGCGTAGTAGGAATGTAACTCGCGTGGTATAAAGATCATCGTACATATCTGGCGTGGCTTCTGGGTTTGAATGTCGGTCAGACAGAGGCCTTATATTTAGAGGCCAGCGTAATTGGCACCAACTCACGTTGTGAAAACGTGAATCGGTATACAAATTTGGCACATTGTGCAGGGTTCAAATCTCGGTTCAAGACCTTATTTGTGTCAAATCATGGTACCCGTAATTCGAAGGCTGAAATGATATATGCTAATTAAAAACATAATATTTTGATTTTTAAGACGTTCATAAAAGTATATAAAAACGCAAGTCTGGAATCAAACCCCGACCCCGCTTATGGCATAGGGTATAGCGACTTTATACACAAAAATAAGAATAATTCACACGTGTCACATACTCCACAAGGTACACATTTTATTCCAACTTTAAATCGCATTAAGTAGAACAATACAATTGTATTGTTCTATTTAACAGTACTTGTTGTTCCAAACTTAACACTACGTTGTTCTAACTCCTTAATGTTCGCCGCTTTGTATTAACTTCGCTTGTTCTTGCTTTGTTTCAGGTAACCAACTTTCGTATGAACTTTCATCTCGGTGGCGAATGGAAACTGAACGGGTTTATAGGAAACTTCTTGGGAAATTAATAGTTTGTTTCGTAGGAGCATAACTTAACAAGTCAATTTGAAGTAAGTTATTTTATTTTTATATGTATAAATTGACGGCATAGATATAAAAAAAACATTAAAAAAAGGAACATATTAATACAAAAAACATAAATATTTTGTATAAGTGCCGTTTAAATATGAAAATGAAGTTCAACTCGATACCGACTTTTTAATTTAATATCAGACAAAGAGGCTGACGACAGTTCATGATTTTCGAAATAAATTAATACTGAATATTTTACAAAGTCTACTAATATCATAAAGAGGTAAAGTTTTTAACTTTGAAGTTTGTTTGTTTGTAATGCTAATGTAAGGCCATAGATTAGTAAAGATTACTCACTTCTAACAAGAAAATTAACCAGTTTTGAGAATTGAAATTGTCACTGTCATCTATTTTCGTGTTTGAAAAATATTTATAAAATGTAGTTTTTAGATCATTTACGAATGAAACGATATTTCTCCGCACTTTTTCTTCGATTTCGTGTTTTTGCACGTCTTAACTGCATATGTCGGCATTGTTCCGGGTAAATTACACCATGACGGCCATTGAACTGATGACTGGCTTTCTTCAATTACAAGGCAGTGAGATATCTATACTTATCTATGTATAAGGGCTAATCTTCGGAAATACTGAATCAATCATGAAAGTTCTTTCACAATCAGAAAGCTACACTATTCAGGAGTGCTATATGCTATATTTTATTAATAATGAACAAAAAGCGGTCGAAGCGGCGAGTACTCATAGTAATTAATAAAATTCTTATTATTGAAGAGCTAACTGCGAAATTTCGTAAGAGGAACTTTTTACACTAAGAAATAAGGAAATTTTAATACGAAATACTGGAAATTCCACTAAAGACCTCTTCAAATATCAGCGATATTAAAGTTGCACATTTCATATATAAGTTATGGACGCATTTTGAACGTGCACTCAAAAGCCTTTAAGCTTCGGAATTGTACGAGCAAGCTTATGAAGCGACTTATATGGAAGTTTTGCAGACATTTCATTTTATTTTTCGTCTTACTGTAGATTAAATTAAAATGTTGGCATTTATTGCATTTTACAAAAATATTACGTATTGTACGACCTATGTGGTGAAGTGGTCATTTTGGTGTGACATGCACAGTTCTAGATTCGATACCGGGCCAAGCATATTTAAATGATACATTTAGAAGTTTGTTCTGGGATTAAGTGCGTATGTACTTATTTTAGAATATATTCAATATGTATAATGTATATGTGGCTCGCAATACAAAATCCTAGTGTAGGGATATGTGTGTAGAAAGATTGCTTTGTTAGTATTAGAGTCATATATATGAGTAGTAGCTAAATTACACACTTCCTCTTAACAGATTGTACTGATAGAAATACTTATCTACATATCATTACAATGCAATAATACGATGATAGCTGATCTAATAATAGACTCGGACGATGGACATAGTAAGGCCTCAGCTATATAACATTTCTTTATAGTTAGTTACACTCATGGAATAAGTATTCCTTGTTCTGTGGTTAGACTTGTGGGATTCATCTCGATAAATACATATTCCTAGGGTAGATTAAGTGTTTCGCTATTTTATTCGTTTAAGTTCATGTTTGAGTTTAAGCTTAATAAAACTGAAAACTTGTTCACAAGCTATTATTTAGCTTGGCTTCTTAGTAAGTAGGTATATGCGGTTCAAATCTTGTAACGAAATTTAAACGAGTTAACTCCAATCGGGTGAGCTAAATTTTTGCACAAAAGCTGGGATTAAATGATTGGATTAATGACATAATTCTAAATCCAATATGGTAGACGTTCCAAGATAACGAATCAATTAGTTTTTATGCATCCCCATAGTATGGATATCAAATGAAACGTTTGCTGAATCCAAGAAACTTTTTTTCAAAGTTTTTTTAAATATATATTAATTCTACTATAGCATTTCTTATACTGTACGTGAAAGTTGTGATGTCTCTAGTAGAATCGATAGTTTAGTGAGACAAAGGAGCTCTAACTACCCAATTGCGGTAATCCAGTTAGCCGGCAAATGACCGCCCGTTATCCTTTGTTTAACAACAATTAAACGTTCACCCCGTAAATAGATGCTGTCTTTATTACGTACTTTTAGTACTTAAGAGATAGGAGTAGCATTTAGTTAGGTGGAAACTGGAGACTATTTGAAAATCTCTTGGAGATTTGAAGGTGGTAGAACCCTTTGTGGTTCGACTCCAGCGGCACCACCGGTTTCTGCCTCAAAAGCATTGTTAAGTACTCCTGTGGTGTGAAGGGTATGGTAAGGGAGACATATTTTTCTGTCTCCCTTACCATACCCTGAAGTCCAGGTGGACTGAAGACTATTTGAATCCCTTTGCGCTTGTACACTAATGAACATTATAATTAAAATAAAGAGAACACGTAATTTGTTAGGCTTTCAACTGATGTATTAGGCAATAGTTGGTGCTGTTTGGATGGGTAGTGTTGTATGGTCGCAGTTGTATGGATTGGCAAATAGCATGCGCGTTTCGAAGGGAACGTTAAACCGTTGAAAGAAGTTATTGTCATTGGATAAATTTCTCATAATCATAATAATCATAATTATAACCATAATCATTATTTCTCATTTGGATAAATTCTCAAAAATAAATAAATAATGTCGACGGTATTGTTTCTAAATAGTTAGTAATCTTGACCACTCGATTAAAAAATCCGCCATTTCTTCAATTCAATATTTCCAATGGAGATACTTGTGCCCAGCAATGGGACAATAAAGTTTTGCTATGACACTTCGTGTAACTGTGTCTTCAATTACAGAAATTCAATAAGCTGCATCCGTTACGTACAAACGTCGTCGTAATCTCAAAATATTTCTGAGATTAGTCTGAAATAGAACCTATCTATTTCAGACTAATCTCAAAAATATCTGTATACGTAAACCGACTTTTACGCAACGTGCGTAATCCCGTTTTATAATCAGAAAAGCAAACCCTATTCCCTTTTACAGGCTAAACCTGTAAAATTATATGTAAAGTCGTAAAGGAATGTGCTTAGCTTTTACAATCCCGCGCCCAACAAGCTGAGAGCAACGTTTACAGCCTCCGTTCCGGTCCCTTTCGTATGTACGAATGTGTGCTTAAGCGCTGGGAGGAATCCCTGACGTCACAGGTTTCAATTCGGTATTATATTGAACTATAAAATTATTTCTTATTAAAAATTGTTCTAAATTGTTAAATATTATAGAAAAATCATATTGTAAAAGTCGTTCGACTGCTTGGCAACGATCACATCTATTTTGCATCTTATGACTACACTTTTATGGGTTCGAACTTCAAGTGAGTAGTGATGTACAAATAGCAAAATAAGAGCTTAGAAAACAGCAATTAATTTATAACCATTAATTTATTCCACTCAACACTGAATTGTTGACCTACATAGCCGGCCCGCGACCTGCAAATTGAAACAAACGAAACAAACCAACAAATGTTTGCGTTCCATTTGCAATTGATGGATTATGGCAGACGTAACCCGGAGGTGTATCGTTTGCCACGATATTTGGACTCTATTTTGTTTGACGTGAATGATGTTTTTCGGGTTCTGTAGTTAAAAAGTAAAATGGAAATCTATTACTAAGACCTTTCTGTGTGACTGTCATGTTGCTATCTTTTTTTTCTAATATAAGAATAGCAAACGAGCATGCAGTCCACCTGATGGTAAGTGGCTACTTGCCGCCCATGGACATCTGTAATCATCACAGATAGGATTAGATACCTCAACCTAACGTCGGCCACAGATGCGCTGCTACTCCTGAAGACTAAGCTGGAACGTCTTGGACAAGTATATCTCCTTTACCACACCCTTCAAACCAGAACACAGCACCGTTTAACACTGCTGAAATTAGAACACATCGCTTAACACTGCGTTTATTAGGTAGAAGTAACTATGACAGTGGTCATGGTGCCTTCGAAGTTGAACCAGGGAAGATTCTATCACTAATAAATACTTACTTTTATATAAATAACGTCCTGTGCAGAATTCTATGAAGTTAGAACAAAGGCTATGTGTTCTGTCGTTCCAATGTTAGAATTTTATGTAAATTATTTTAATTTAATCGTGAAACAACGAGAAAACAAGATGAAGACTTCGAATGTTCAGTTAAAATACTTTTTACCCGACTGCCAAGGAAGGGTTATGTTTTTCGCGCGTATCTTGTATGTTTGTCTTTCTTTATTTGATCCGATCTAAAAAACGGCTGGATGAATTTCAACAGTTAAGGTGTCATTATATTTGTCTCAATGACCCGAGTGTCCTTAGATAGGTGTTAGGAAAAAAAAATCAAAATGGCGGATTTTTGGCGCGAAATAGTAACACATTTAAAAAAAAAAGTTAACCGAACCTATCGAGTAGGGTATCAAATGAAAGGAAGTTAAACGGAGATTATAAAAAAATATTTGTATATATATAAAACAGCAAGGTGACTGACTGACTGACTAACTAAATGACTTTTTCATTTTTCAAAAATCAACGTACACCCTAAACCAAGGACCTTACAATTCTGAAATTTTGCACATAGGTTCTATATATAGCGTGAATAAGTACTAAGAAAGGCCTTTTGGAAATTCTACCCTCAAGAGGGTAAAATAGGGAAAAACAGTTTTTTTGAAATCCTTTAATTTTGAAGCAACTACTATAAAATTTTGTATTTGGCTTTCTGAATAGAAACAAGGACGCACTTAGTTATCCCCCTCCGAAAAATCAACCCCGTAGAGGGTAAAATAAGGGTTAAAAGTTCATTTGAACAATCGTCAATTTTGAAGCAAACACTATGAAATTTTGTATCAGGCTTGTTGGATAAAAATAATGAAATTCTACCTCTAATGAGGTAAAATAATGATCGAAACTTTGATATACTGAATTTATATATTTCATAGCCCGTAATAGGTGGATTTTTTCGCGAAATAGCAACACGTTTTAAAAAAAGTTAACCAAACCTATCGAGTAGGGTGTCAAAATAAAGGAAATTAAGAGGAAATTACTCGTATATATAAATATATATGTATATATAAATTATATGTATATTCGTGTTAGTTACCGTACTCCTCCGAAACGGCTTCACCGATTTTCACCAAATATTATATACATATTCAGTAGGTCTGAGAATAGGCCACTATCTATTTTTTTACCCCTAAGCGATAAGGGTTGTTCACCCTTAACTTTTTTATTTATATGGCAACACAACGTTTGCCGGGTCAGCTAGTACATATATACTCGTATATACACATCGATGACTGACTAAATGAGTGAGTTGCTGTGCCGGAGATCAACGCAAAGGGAAACCACTGAACTTAAGCGTGCTGGAATTTTACACATAGGTTCTTTATATAGCGTAAATGAACACTACGAGGATAAAATAGGATAATATTACATATTTGAACATCTTTTGTTTTTGAAGTAGACACCTACTATGAAACTTTGTATTTGGCTTTCTGGATAAAAATAATGAAATGCCTATTTTACTGCTTTTGGAAATTCTACTTCAGCCTTTTTGTTGCAGTCGGGTTTTTGATTTTTTAATTAATTACTTGTTATAACTTATTATTAACCTGTAAACATTTTAAAAGCAAATTATGTAAGCATTTGGGTCAAGCGCATAAATTTGCCTATAAAATGTTCCACGAACAGTACTTTAATTTAGCTAGGCTTTATAAAGTACATTAGGAGGGATTAATATTTCTTGTACACGGATTTATCAAGATTATGGTTTGAGTTGGAAGTAATTGTTACTTAAAAGTGGATTATGATGAAAATACAAGGGTCGTGGTAACCTTGAACATTAGCACGCAAGGGAAATGTACTACTCTGCAACTAAATAGGCCAGATCCTAATATACTAAAAAGTAAAAACGATTTTTATTCGTATATATCAATATCGATATGCTAGACAGCCAAGCGTTATAATAAAATGAATCGAAAAGCGTAACAAACCGACATACTAAATATAAAATTAAAACCGTTCTTAATCTATATTTGCTACGTCTGCTGAATTTCATTACTCTCTAATGTGAGAAAGAGATGGAGCGAATAAAATAGAATGCGTCAAAACGAAGAAGCTACCGTCGTTTGCAATTGAAACTGTAAACTCAACATCAGTAACAAGCAGGACTTCTGATATCGAAATAAACTGTTACATATCGATATAAAGAGTTATATCGGATAAATAAATCAAATAAAACTGGAAACGGCCATGCCTAATACTAAGGTACAGTGTAGTAAGGTCAAGGATTATATACGATAGAAAAAGTTTTTATTGTACGCCAGTAACTCGACTTTAATTAACTTTCCTGGAATACACAGTCATATATTTATGAGGTTACACGCGGGAGAATTTAAGGTTCCTTATTTTTTTATATAGGAATAGAAAAGTAATAAAGTTAATGGCTAGTATTGCCCATGGACATCTGTAATCAACCCCCGATACGAATCTAATTTTAGTTTACTTTAGTTTAGTTAATTTTAGTTTTAGCCTAGTAGTTAGACTAATTTAAGTTTCGTATCTGTGGTCGCCATCGATGCGTTGCTACTGTTAAGGACTAAATAGAAACGCCTCGGAAAAATCTCTTTTAATAGCACACCCTTCAAACCATAGGGCAGAAAAAGGTGTAGTGGCGGTATCGCCGGAGTCAAATGAAAGGCCGAAACCTTTATTATCTACTAGGCTATCACTACTGCGATGTATTAATAAAGATCACCAATGTATCTTGGATACACATCTCATATCGCCTAAAAAGACTAACTCAGTTTACTCCTAAAGAACGCTTTCTACACTCACAGCCCCACACTAGGATTCCCTGTCTCATGGGTGCATGGCACCCATGCACACTCACATAGACATGTACACAAACACCCAGACTCAGAAACAGAAATCTAAATTCATCATTTAGATGTCTGTCTGGCCGGGAATCGAACCCGGGACCCTCTGCGCGTCAGACCGGTATGGTGACTACTGCGCCATGTGGGTCAACTTCAAAAATATACCAAAGTAAATGCTCGCGACTCCACATTTAACTTTGACAGACCAATAAAACTTGGAAAGGTGATTTCAATGCGAAAATGTTTCCACAGTCGGTTATAACGTTTGAAGGGAAACTTTAGTCGTTTCTCAAAGTACTTATTCATCCGACGGAATTGGTACCTTGTGCTCTCAATCTTTCATATTACCTTACATTTTGGATGGAGTAAAAGTTTGGATAACTCGTTTTGAAAGTGGTGGAGCTCTTTGTAAAAGCAATGTTCGAGTTTAAAGAGTAGAGTAAGTCAATACATATAGATCTTAGGGATAGCAACACAAGTTTGATACTTAAATGTTTTCGTTTGCTTATATATGTGGTCCTTGGGTAATAGTGACCGGCGTCAACAGAATACTGTCGACCTGTACCCTTACCATAAGTTTTTACGTTTTGACAAATATGACTGTTTTGGTATTTTTTCACGTATTGCCTATACAATTTCCAATCAGCGCCCCTAGCGGATTGTATCAGAACTAATAGTATCAGTAACGTAACATTAAATGTCTTAATTGACAAAATGGCGCTTTATTTTTAGTTTTTGTATTGCAAAGCTTTGTAAGTGAAATTTGTTATGAATAAAGTTATTCTTATTCTAAGTCATTCTTGTGTTTTGTCTCTCTTTTTTGCGAACATGTGAGGCAGACAAAAAGACTTGAGCACTTACTTATTGTTACGTTTACTCAGTCTACTAAAGCAAACTTAACAGAATAATGGATTGAGTAAACGTAACGTAACATTGTGGGAAGTTTTAAAAACTCTTGATACTGATGGGCACGGGTCTTCTTTCCGATTGAGAGGAATTTAGGTTATAGTCCACCGCGCTCTGTTAGTGCGAATTGTAGAGTTCACACACCTTTGAGAACTTGTTTTAGAAGTTCTAGGCGTGTCGTTATTTACTTTCATTCATAATTAACTTCGAAAAATCAGAGTGAGACATTAGTGCTTAAAGGTGACATATTATATATAAAATTCTCGTGTCACAATGTTAGTTTCTGTACTCCTCTGAAACGGCTTTACCGATTTTCACCAAATTTTATATGCATATTCAGTAGGTCTGAGAATCAGCTACTATCTTATTTTTCATACCCCTAAATGATAAGGGATTGTTCACCATTAACATTTTTTTATTTATATGGCAACACAACGTTTGCTGGGTCAGCTAGTTTTTTTTTTATAAACCCATGTGTTTGAAAATCGTGGTATGTGATCATTTTGAAACCGATACACTAAAAACAACCTCATCTAGTCGTATAATCATAATCTACGGTCCATTTATTTCCATGGTACATAAATGCCACATAAAAATAAAATCACGTTTCCTGCTATCGGTTACTTACAAAATTCTTGCCTTTAATTAAAGCTGTTATATAAAAAGTAATTTTGGCCGCAAAGAAATGTTATTTGTAGATTAAGTTAACTTTGTTAAGGCGAAATTGAATTTTGGTTAAACAACAACTTTATATAATTGAGGGTGAGCTGAGGGCACGAGAAATAATTTAGTAGCGTACCTTTGTGATGGTAATATAATTACAGGTTCGGAGATTTATGATTTTATAAACTTCGCCTGAAAGGGAAATATCTTGTGCGGAAACACGAGCTCAAGCCGTGGTGTCGCTTGCGCGTTACTCTACTGTTTTAAGAAGCACTATTGAGGGTAGTAGGGAAAATATAAATAATGAAGTTTGAAGGTGGTAGAACCCTTTTGTGGTTCGACTCCGGCGGCACCACCGCCACACCTATTTCTGCCGTATAACAGCAGTGCTAAGCGCTGCTGTGTTCTGGTTTGAAGGGTGTGGTAATTCTGTTTTTATATGTACGAGTGTATAAGTTGATGTGACTGACGACAGTATTCATAATTTTGAAGAAAAAAATATAGAATTTTACAAAAGAAAAAAATACATTTGATTATCTAAATTCTTATTATGAATGATCGCTAGCTCTTAAAATAAAAACAATTCCGATAAAAATAAATATTTCATCAAAGAGTCGTCTTGTGAAATATGGTAAGTCGAACTTTTTACAGCCTGGAATCAGGAAATTTTAATTAGTAATAGTCCGAAAATGCCACTAAAGACTCTTCAAATATCAGCGGTATTAAAGTTGCACATTTCATATATAAGTTATGGACGCATTTTGAACGTGCACTCAAAAGCCTTTAAGCTTCGGAATTGTACGAGCAAGCTTATGAAGCGACTTATATGGAAGTTTTGCAGACATTTTATTTTATTTTTCGTCTTACTGTAGTTTAAATTAAATACGTTTGCACTTTTTAAATTTTACAAAATTATTACGTATTGTACGACCTATGTGGTGAAGGTCATTTCGATGTGACACGCACAGTTCCAGATTCGATACCCGGCCAAGCATATTTAAATGATTAATTTAGATGTATGTTCTGGGTCTTGGGTGTTTATGTACTTATTTTTGAATATATGTATATGTGTCGCTATACACAGAATCCTAGTGTGAGGCTATGTGTAGACAGATTGCTTTGTTAGTATGTATGAGTCAAATATAGCAACTAAACTACATACTTCCTCTTAACCGATTGTGCTGATAGAAATACTTATCTACATATCATTACAATGCAATAATACGATGATAGCTGATCTACTCGTAATAATAGACTCGGACGATGGACATAACAACTCAGCTATATAACATTTATTTATATTTAGTTACACTCATACCATAAGTATTTGTTGTTCCGTGATTAGACTTTTGGGATTGATGTCGATAAATACATATTCCAAGGGTAGATTAAGTGATCCGCTATTTTATTAGTTTAAATACATTAGTTTTATAAAGCGGAAAACTTTTTCTCTAGCTATTATTTAGCTTGGCTTGTTAGTTAGTAGGTATACGCGGTTCAAATCTTGTAACGAAATTTTAAACGAGTTAACTCCAATCGGGTAAGCTAAAATTTTGCATAAAAGCTAGGATTAAATTATAGGATTAATGACATAATTCTAAATCCAATATGACGGATCTTTCAAGATAACGAATCAATTAGTTTTTATGCATCCCCATAGTATGGATATCAAATGAAAGGTTTGCTGAATTCAAGAAAAAACTTATTTCAAACCTTTTTTAAATATACGTTTATTTTACTATAGCATTTCTTATATTGTACGTGAAAGTTGTGGTGTCTCTAGTAGAATCGATAGTTTAGTGAGACAAAGGAGCTCTAACTACCCAATTGCGGTAATCCAGTTAGCCGGCAAATGACCGCCCGTTATCCTTTGTTTAACAACAATTAAACGTTCACCCCGTAAATAGATGCTGTCTTTATTACGTACTTTTAGTAGTTAAAAGATAGGAGTATTTAGTTAGGTGGAAACTGGAGACTATTTGAACATCTCTTGGAGATATGAAGGTGGTAGAACCCTTTGTTGTTCGACTCCGACGACACCACCGCTACACAACAGTGTAAAGTGCTGCTGTGTTCTGGTTTGAAGGGTGTGGTAAGGGAGATATACTTTTCCGAGGCGTTCCAACTTAGTACTCAGGGGTAGCGGCGCACCTGTGGCCGACCTGAAATAGGAATATCTAATCCTATCTGGGGTTGATTACAAATGTCCGTGGGCAGCAGAAGCCACTTACCATCAGGTGTCTACCATCAGCTGCATGCTCGTCTGCTACTCCTATAATAGAAAATAAAATCTCTTAGCGCTTGTCCAAGATAAACCCTGTAAATAGTATTCACCCTGTATATTGATGCTGTCTTTATAAGGTAATTTTAGTAGTTAAGAGATACGAGTGTAGCATTTATTTAGGTGGACTGGAGACTATTTGAATCCCTTTGCGCTTGTCCACTAATGAACATTATATTTAAAATAAAGAGAACACGTATGTTGTTAGGCTTTCAACTGATATATATGGCAATAGTTAGTGCTGTTGTGATTTGAATGGGTGGTGTTGTATGGTTGCAGTTGTATGGATTGGCAAATAGCATGCGCGTTTAGAAGGGAAGGTTGTTTAACCTTCCCGTTAACGTTGAAAGAAGTTATTGTCATTGGATAAATTTCTCATAATGTCGACGCTATTGTTTCTTAATAGTCAGTGATCTTGACCGCTCGATTTTTAAAAAATCCGCCATAAACCTTTCCGCCATAAATCGAGTCAATCATTCTAATTTGGATTGGATAGCTGAATTCCAGACATTTTTTTCTTTGTCTGTAGTTAAAAAGTAAAATGGAAATCTATTACTAAGACCTTTCTGTCTGACTGTCATGTTGCTATCTTTTTTTCTAATATAAGAATAGCAAACGAGCATGCAGTCCACCTGATGGTAAGTGGCTACTGCCGCCCATGGAAATCTTTAATCATCACAGATAGGATTAGATACCTCAACCTGAGGTCGGCCACAGATGCGCTGCTACTCCTGAAGACTAAGCTGGAACGTCTTGGAAAAGTATATCTCCTTTACCACACCCTTCAAACTAGAACATAGCACCGTTTAACACTGCTGAAATTAGAACACATCGCTTAACACTATTAGGTAGAAGTAACTATGAGAGTGGTCATGGTGCCTTCGAAGTTGAACCAGGGAAGATTCTATCACTAATAAATACTTACCAGCGTTATATAAATAACGTCCTGTGCAGAATTCTATGAAGTTAGAACAAAGGCTGTGTTTTCTGACATTCCAATGTTAGAGTTTTATGTAAATTATTTTAATTTAATCGCGAAACAACGAGAAAACAAGATGAAGACTTCGAATGTTCAGTTAAAATACTTTTTATAACTTATTATTAACCTGTAAACATTTTAAAAGCAAATTATGTAAGCATTTGGGTCAAGCGCATAAATTTGCCTATAAAATGTTCCACGAACAGTACTTTAATTTACCTAGGCTTTATAAAGTACATTAGGAGGGATTAATATTTCTTGTACACGGATTTATCAAGATTATGGTTTGAGTTGGAAGTAATTGTTACTTAAAAGTGGATTATGATGAAAATACAAGGGTCGCTTAACCTTGAACATTAACACGCAAAGGAAATGTACTACTCGGCCACTAAGTAGGCCGGGTCCTAATATACTAAAAAGTAAAAACGATTTTTATTCGTATATATCAATATCGATATGCTAGACAGCCAACCGTTATAATAAAATGAATCGAAAAGCGTAAAATACCAACTTACTAAATATAAAATTAAAATCGTTCTTAATCTATATTTGCTCCGTCTGCTGAATTTCATTACTCTCTTATGTGAGAAAGAGATGGAGCGAATAAAATTGAATACGTCAAAACGAAGACGCTAGTATTGTTTGCAATTGAAACTGTTAACTCAACATCAGTAACAAACAGGACTTCTGATATCGAAATAAACTGTTACATATCGATATAAAGAGTTATATCGGATAAATAACAGTTTTCAAATAAAACTGGAAACGGCCATGCCTAATACTAAGGTACAGTGTAGTAAGGTCAAGGATTATATACGATAGAAAAAGTTTTTATTGTACGCCAGTAACTCGACTTTAATTAACTTTCCTGGAATACACAGTCATATATTTATGAGGTTACACGCGGGAGATTTTAAGGTTCCTTATTTTTTTATATAGGAATAGAAAAGTAATAAAGTAAATGGTAGTATTGCCCATGGACATCTGTAATCAACCCCCGATACGAAACTAATTTTAGTTTACTTTAGTTTAGTTAATTTTAGTTTAAGCCTAGTAGTTAGACTAAATTAGTTTCGCATCTGTGGTCGCCACCGATGCGTTGCTACTGTTAAGGACTAAATAGAAACGCCTCGGAAAAAACTCTTTTAATAGCACACCCTTCAAACCATAGGGCAGAAAAAGGTGTAGTGGCGGTATATCGCCGGAGTCAAACAAGTAATTAATTTAAAAAATCAAAAACCCGACTGCACCAAAAAGGCTGAAGTAGAATTTCCAAAAGCAGTGAAATAGGCATTTAATTATTTTTATCCAGAAAGCCAAATACAAAGTTTTATAATAGGTGTCTGCTTCAAAAACAAAAGATGTTCAAACAATATTATCCTATTTTATCCTCTTAGTGCTAATTTACGCTATATAATTAACCTATGTGTAAAATTCCAGCACGCTTAAGTTCAGCGGTTTCCCTTTGCGTTGATCTCTGGCACAGCAACTCACTCATTTAGTCTGACAGTCATCTCGATGTGTATATACGATTGTATATGTACTAGCTGACCCGGCAAACGTTGTGTTGCCATATAAATAAAAAATGTTAAGGGTGAACAACCCTTATCACTTAGGGGTTAAAAAATAGATAGTGGCCGATTCTCAGATCTACTGAATATGTATATAAAATTTGGTGAAAATCGGTGAAGCCGTTTCGGATGAGTGCGGTAACTAACACGAGAATTTTATATATAAGATATATTATATAATGTATGTGTAAACTCCTCTTAAATTCCTTAATTTTGACACCCTACTCGATAGGTTTGGTTAATGTTTTTTTAAAACGTGTTACTATTTCGCGAAAAAATCCACCTTTTACGGTCTATAAAATATATAACTTCACTAAATCAAACTTTTGGTAATTATTTTACCTCGTTAGAGGTAGAATTTCATTATTTTTATCCAACAAGCCTGATACAAAATTTCATAGTGTTTGCTTCAAAATTGACGATTGTTCAAATGAACTTTTAACCCTTATTTTACCCTTTACGGGGTTGATTTTTCGGAGGGGGATAAATAAGTGCGTCCTTGTTCCTATCCAGAAAACCAAATATAAAATTTTATAATAGTTGCTTCAAAATTAAAGGATTTCAAAAAAACTGTTTCCCCTATTTTACCCTCTTTAAGGTAGATTTTCCAAAAGGCCTTTCTTAGTACTTATTCACGCTATATAGAGAACCTATGTGCAAAATTTCAGAACTGTAAGGTCCTTGGTTTAGGCTTTACGTTGATTTCTGAAAAATGAAAAAGTCATTTAGTTAGTCAGTCAGTCAGTCACCTTGCTGTTTTATATATAAACAAATGTGTTTTTATAATCTCCGTTTAATTTCCTTTCATTTGATACCCTGCTCGATAGGTTCGGTTAACTTTTTTTTTTTAAATGTGTTACTATTTCGCGCCTAAAATCCGCCATTTTGACTTTTTTTAATAAACACCTATCTAAGGACACTCGGGTCATAGAGACAAATATAATGACACCTTAACTGTTGAAATTCATCCAGCCGTTTGTTAGATCGGATCAAATAAAGAAAGACAAACATACAAGATACGCGCGAAAAACATAACCTTTCCTTGGCAGTCGGGTAATGAAAGGCCGAAACCTTTGTTATCTACTAGGCTATCACTACTGCGATGTATTAATAAAGATCACCGATGTATCTTAGATACACATCTCATATCGCCTAAAAAGACTAACTCAGTTTACTCCCAAGGAACGCTTTCTAAACTCACAGCCCCGCACTACATTTCCCTGTCTCATGGGTGCCATGCACACTCACATAGACATGTACACAAACACCCAGACTCAGAAACAGAAATCTAAATTCATCATTTAGATGTCTGTCTGGCCGGGAATCGAACCCGGGACCCTCTGCGCGTCAGACCGGTATGGTGACTACTGCGCCATGTGGGTCAACTTCAAAAATATACCAAAGTAAATGCTCGCGACTCCACATTTAACTTTGACAGACCAATAAAACTTGGAAAAGGTGATTTCAATGCGAAAATGTTTCCACAGTCGGTTATAACGTTTGAAGGGAAACTTTAGTCGTTTCTCAAAGTACTTATTCATCCGACGGAATTGGTACCTTGTGCTCTCAATCTTTCATATTACCTTACATATTTGAATGGAGTAAAAGTTTGGATAACTCGTTTTGAAAGTGGTGGAGCTCTTTGTAAAAGCAATGTTCGAGTTTAAAGAGTAGAGTAAGTCAATACATATAGATCTTAGGGATAGCAACACAAGTTTGTTACTTATATGTTATCGTTTTCTTATATATGTGGTCCTTGGGTAATAGTGACCGGCGTCAACAGAATACTGTCGAACTGTACCCTTACCATAAGTTTTTACGTTTTGACAAATATGACTGTTTTGGTATTTTTTCACGTATTGCCTATACAATTTCCAATCAGCGCCCCTAGCGGATTGTATCAGAACTAATAGTATCAGTAACGTAACATTAAATGTCTAAATTGACAAAATGGCGCTTTATTTTTAAGTTTTTGTATTGCAAAGCTTTGTAAGTGAAATTTGTTATGAATAAAGTTATTCTTATTCTAAGTTATTCTTGTGTTTTGTCTCTCTTTTTTGCGAACATGTGAAGCAGACAAAAAGACTTGAGCACTTACTTATTGTTACGTTTACTCAGTCTACTAAAGCAAACGGAACAGAATAATGGATTGAGTAAACGTAACGTAACATTGTGGGAAGTTTTAAAAACTCTTGGTACTGATGGGCACGGGTCTTCTTTCCGATTGAGAGGAATTTAGGTTACAGTCCACCGCGCTCTGTTAGTGCGAATTGTAGAGTTCACACACCTTTGAGAAATTATTTTAGAAGTTCTAGGCGTGTCATTATTTACTTTCATTCATAAATAACTTCGAAAAATCAGAGTGAGACATTAGTGCTTAAAGGTGACATCTTATATATAAAATTCTCGTGTCACAATGTTAGTTTCTGTACTCCTCTGAAACGGCTTTACCGATTTTCACCAAATTTTATATGCATATTCAGTAGGTCTGAGAATCGGCTACTATTTTATTTTTCATACCCCTAAATGATAAGGGATTGTTCACCATTAACATTTTTTTATTTATATGGCAACACAACGTTTGCCGGGTCAGCTAGTTTTTTTTATAAATCCATGTGTTTGAAAACCGTGGTATGTGATCATTTTGAAACCGATACACTAAAAACAACCTCATCTAGTCGTATAATCATAATCTACGGTCCATTTATTTCCATGGTACATAAATGCCACATAAAAATAAAATCACGTTTCCTGCTATCGGTTACTAACAAAATTCTTGCCTTTAATTAAAGCTGTTATATAAAAAGTAATTTTGGCCGCAAAGAAATGTTATTTGTAGATTAAGTTAACTTTGTTAAGGCGAAATTGAATTTTGGTTAAACAACAACTTTATATAATTGAGGGTGAGCTGAGGGCACGAGAAATAATTTAGTAGCGTACCTTTGTGATGGTAATATAATTACAGGTTCGGAGATTTATGATTTTATAAACTTCGCCTGAAAGGGAAATATCTTGTGCGGATACACGAGCTCAAGCCGTGGTGTCGCTTGCGCGTTACTCTACTGTTTTAAGAAGCACTTTTGAGGGTAGTAGGGAAAATATAAATAATGAAGTTTGAAGGTGGTAGAACCCTTTTGTGGTTCGACTCCGGCGGCACCACCGCCACACCTATTTCTGCCTAATAACAGCAGTGTTAGGCGCTGCTGTGTTCCGGTTTGAAGGGTGTGGTAAGGGAGACATACTTTTCCGAGGCGTTCCAGATTAGTCCTCAGGGGTAGCGGCGCATCTGTGGCCGACCTCAGGCAGGAATATCTAATCCTATCTGCGGTGGATTACAGATGTCCATGGGCAGCAGTAGCCACTTACCATCAGGTGGACTGCATGCTCGTGTGCTACTCCTATATTATAAAAAAGTGGCACTTTTGAGGGTAGTAGGGAAAATATAAGTAATGATTTTTAACTATGTCACACAAAAACGACAGGCTGAATTGAATCATTAAACGGTGTGTGTGAAGGTACTGTAAGTTGTTTATGTGTGTTACGAGTATTATCGATTTTAGTCTTCCATTTGTAAATTTTATTTTTAAAATTTCATTCCTGAATTACTTTAATTGATACAATAATCGAGCCATTTTTCTAAGTTAATTACTTTATAATTAACTTCCAATGCGCTTAGATGAAGCGCACATTTTACGTCCCAAAAAACCCTCTATTTTTATGATAAATTCATATCCAAATTTATTCAGTAGTCTCCAAGATTAACCTAATAATAACCCATTTTAAGGTTTTGTACAACATGGGGCAAATATCACGTAAGCTTTAAAAATTCAGTTATTTTGAAAACAGACACTCATAATTCATTTATTCGTATATAGATAATTTTCTCTTCAATATAAATATATCATTTACTTATCTAGTCGTTACATTCTCTGAAGTGGCTCCTTCCGAGAATTGTAGGTTGAGAATCCGAGGTAACTACAGTATCAGGTTTATTCACGAACTTCAGGTAATTTTCCATAGATTTTCTTAGAAATATTACCGAAAACATATTTCATTTCGCCAAAAAGATAAGAGAGAGTATATTTACATAGAACGTAGGTTCTGTAAAGATATTACACTTCGACCTTTAGAAAACACTATCGGCCATATTCGGCTACCTTCGGCCTTATAGAGCGCCATTTCAGTCGCACGTAACACTAACCATGCGATCTATTACGAGTTGTTACAACATTATTGTTTATAGTTGTATATTTGTTATTTATAGTATATAGTATAATTGTTATTTATAGTATATTTGTTATATATATTATTACACTTATTGTTTATAGTTGTTTTTATGTATAGTTGTATTTGTATAGTTGGTGTAATTCATTTTTTGCAAAAGCTGTAATATCTACTTTACCTAATAAAGTAAAAAACGACTCAAAATTAAGCTAAAAAGTATGAGTGATAAATACAACGTGGTACAGAACAGAAATCGATATTTTTCGTAAACTTTATATGTAAAAGTGCCTGGTAGAACGATTACTGCGTTATAATAGCGGTGTTCCAATTTAGTACTCATTGATACCTAAAGAAACCTACACCACTGTCGCTTTTGGGAATCTGTAATCAACCCCAGATAGGTTTAGATATTCCTACCTGAGGTCGGCCACAGATACGCCGCTACCCTTTAGGACTGCTCTATCTCATTTGCTACTTTCATATTATAAAAATACTCTTATTTCAAATTCAGTACAGACCCTCTATGTCTAAGTGGTCACTTCACCCCAATTGTATTCCACGTCCATTTTGAATTTCCATTAAATAAAAAGCAGAGACAAGAGCCACCAGTTGCTGCATGATCGATTCTCGTTGGATCTCGCAGCGCCCCAGTTTCGTATCTCGAGAATTGTGTCATTTGCACGGAAGGAAATGTTTTAGGGTTGGCAGTTTTTGGTTTCTATTTTTTTAATTTTTTTTCGTCGAATATAAGCGTCAGAACTCCACCTGGTAATAAAGATGACGATGATGGATTTGCAGCCCTAAATAATATTGCAGATCTAAAGGACCATGTTAGTCCTCAGGAGCGGCAACGCATATCGATTTCAGATAGAACCTGTCCTATATAAAATTATTCATAGATAGCCATGGACGGTAGAGAGACTTGTCACTAGGTACCAGAAAATGTTTTATCAAAGTTTTGTAAATTATGACCTTACAACTAAATTATAATGCCTCGTGTAGGTGCCTGTACTTTTCAAACCAGAACATAGCAGTGCTTATTACAAAGATTTTTACCATCGCTGAAAAAACGTTAAGATATAGGTACTTATACATAATCATGTACTCGAGTAAGAAGTTATTATTTTTCAGGCAACTTCATGTCGATTTTATTTTTATGTTAATGAAAATTCACATCATCTTTGTTCCCAAATACCACAAAGGAAGTGTCACTTAGAAATATTATTCCGTGTGTGACAACCCTATTCTACATTTGTATCTCACGTACACAATCTCGGTCTGTACGGGTCTTTATTTTAGTTTTGCCGGCAAAAATGTTTCTTGCACTGAATATTGTATTCAACCTACGTATTTATTCTCTGTCATTTTATTCATGTTATACTTTCTGACCGTCACATAAAGACCGTTACATAAAGCGAAAATAAAATATGTTTGCTGTTTCACAAAGAGACAAATTTCGTGTTTGTACGAGTAATATGACTTAATACATTTTTAATTTGTTATTATTATTTCCTTTAGAACTAATAGGCACTTTAGTATTAGTTCTAATACTAACATTATTGTAGATGATTAAGCAGTTGCGATCCCTCTTGAGCTCCCACTCTTGCCACCCGCAACCCCGGAAGCCCCCTTTTAGTCACCTCTTACGACAGGCAGGGGTTACCGTAGCCCTATTCTGGTCCCGGAACTACAGGGACAAACTGAATCATTACCTACCAGTGAACATCAGCAAGCAATTCTGGCGACCTTGACAATATAATATACTTATTGAAATGAAGCTTAGATATTATAATTGCTTAGAAATACAAACTAAGAGTGGTTACTATTCGCTTTGTCTGCTAATACACTATCTAAGTATGTTTTAACCACAACCGCGGTGTGCGGCCGCTGTGATGTTGTGGCCTCGATCGATTCACAAAGGCTCTGGAAGGTTCTTGTACATACATATAATACATGAATACTTCTTTGTTAAATTTAATTAATAAACGAGTATGCAGCCTATCTGATTAAAACTACTGACTGGGATCAATATATATGTGTAATCAATGCAAATAAGATTTAATGCAGCCCCAATGTCTATTATATTTTTTACTTTTTATACAAGTGCAAGGTGGTGGTTTAACTCTGAAGGTAGTAGAAATCTTTGAGGTTCGATTCCGAAGACACCACCGCCACACCTATTTCTACCTAATAACAGCAGTGTTAGGCGCTGCTGTGTTCTGGTTTGGATGGTGTGGTAAGGGAGACAGCCTTTTCCGAGGCGTTCCAACTTAGTCCTCAGGGGTAGCAACACATATACGACAGACTTCTGATAGAATTATGCTATTATTTGAGATTGATTACAAATGACCATCAGTGTCAGTAGGCACTTAATATCTGGTGGCACTTACTATATTGAGGTGAACTGCATGGTCGTTTCCTTTTATGTTTAAAAAATGCAAATTATGCACACGTATGGAGTATCCTGCGTCGTTTCCCGATAGCAAAAAAGCAATTCAGTTTACAAGAATATTTAAACCAAATTGTTCTTTATTTAAAAAAGCCGAAATTATGAGGCGCGGCGAAGTCCCCGTTGTCCAGATTTCAACCACCTTCAAAATTATACGCTCGCGTGTATAATTACGGCAGCGGAAACAACTTTCTATTATTTACTGCAAACAATTCGGTTAACTGCAACGTTAACACGAGCGCATAATTACACAACAATGTTGTTTTATGTGTTGTAGTTACACACTTCATATCTTGGTGTAGTGCATACGGGGATACTTGTATCCATATTTTAAATAGACGCGAAACGGTTTTAGGATCCCGTACGCTAAAGGTAAAACGGTACTATATTGCTAAGCCTCAGCTGTATCCTCCATCATACGTCTTTCTCAGGGCTTTATTTTTTATGTAAATAATAAACACTTGACATTCATACCAAGTTTATAGTATTTTATGGCCGTTATAAAAATAAACAAAAAGACGTTGAAAATAAAGGGATTCTTAATATATAAAAAAAAATGAAACGTGTTCGGTATATGCTACTTTAGTTTCATAAAGCGATACATCTAAAATGGACAACTAAAGCAGTGCTTAGAAACTATTTGGAAATGGGTCAATGGTTCTCAACTTTTGCTCCACTGAGCTATTATATTGTTTTACCTCTTTAAAAGTTTTACACAGACAGATAAATACATAAATACCCACACCTAGGACAGAAAACTAAACTCATTTAGATGTATTTTGGCCAGGGTTCGAATCCACCTTCAGACCCTTATGGTGGCCACATCAGGGTAACTATGATTTTTTTATAATAATGTGCATGTTTAATATCAGTATAATATTATTACACAAACGAAACTTTGAATTAATTGTTTCGAGTCTCATTTGTGCGATTAATTCTTTCGAAATTTACAATCGAATTTAAGTATCAAATGTGTGTTTCTCAAACAACTAGAAGTAGGTTGAGTAGCACTGGAATGGCCGCTGGCATTTGTATACATGCTTGCCTTTAGTTCATTAGACTGCATTCAAACCATTCGAACAATCCGCTTCTGATTTCCTAACATAAATCTATTTGTTTCATTAACGTGCTACGTGCTTTTGCTACAAACTTTATTTTAAATAGGAAAATGTATATTGTTTAATAATAGTGGATATCAAAACAAATGAGGTGACTTGTATACGGAAATTGAATTTGAATTTTATGTTGATCAAGTGCATTATGTTTGTCATTTTGATTCTTCCTTCATCTATCATCATCAACCCATTAATATCCCACTGCTGGGTACGGGTCTCGTCTCATAATGAGAAGGATTAGGCCATAGTCCACCGCGCTGGCCAAGTGCGTATTGGTAGACTTCACATACCCTTGAAAACTTTTTTTTTAAGATTTCTCAGGTATGAAGGTTTCCTCATGTGCATGTGATAATTAATTTCTAATACGCATTGGAACCTCGGACCCCTCGAGCGAGAGGCCAAGTTTCTTAACCACTAGGCTATCACTACTTTTATCCTTCATCTATACCTATATGAATATGTGCCACTAATTATTTTCTATGATGTAGAAGTAGAACGCTTTGGTTAAGTATATCGGAGTCGAACCACTTTAAAAATTCATCTTTGTATTTATTTTATCACAAAACAGAAAACTCTTTATATTTCTACAAAATTTTAAAACAAGAATTATTACGACATCTTATAAAGAGCTCTCCCATCACCAAACAAAAGTTTCATCCTCACATTCATCTTATTTCTAAAACCCTTGCTCAGAATGCTCATATATCACTTCATCTTCGTTTAATAGAATTCAATAGCTTTGCAATCACGCCACGATAATGCACGCCGTACGTACGTTGAAGCATCTATTGTTGAAAGTTGAGCACCACTGGCTGGCTGGAGAGCGTCTAGTCTTTTTCAACCATCCTTTATTCATTGGACGTTCTACTCTCCTTTTGTTAGACTGTCTGTTTGCGTTACTGAGTTCTCTTATACATTTGCACTGAACTAAATATTTTATTTGAATGCTAAACTCTCCTTTCTTTTGTCACTACATCAATAAACAATTGAAGACTTTTCAGGGCAGTTAAGATGACAAATGACAAATGTATATAAATATTGACAAAATAAAAACGATAATGATTAAATTAACATATTTCCTGCATCAAATCAAGTAAAAATAAGAATTTAGGAAAGAATTATGTTCTACAGACTTGATGGTAAAAAATAACTTAATGGTAATGATGATGATGATGATAATTATTATCATATTTCCTGTAATAAATAAGTGAACATAAGATGGTCAATTAAAAAAAATGTCGTCCTACAGAGCTAATGGACTTAGCTTTTTTCACGAAAAAATATTTTCACCTCCAGATTCATCCTTATATTGTTCCCATCTCTTTATCTCCACTATACACATAGATGTGTAGGTACACAGGTACGTACCATGTCGTATGCACGTCAAAGCATATTGTATACAAAGTTGAATATCACTGGCTGGAGAGCGTCTAGTCTTTGTATTGATTGTTCCAGCCATCCTTTATTCATTGGACGTTCTACTCCCTTATTGTTAGACTGTCTGTTTACGTTACAGATTTCTCTTATACACTTACGTTGAACTGAATATTTTATTTCGATCTTAGAATGTCTCCTTTGTGTCATCGCTTCATCAATAAATATTTTATTTGAATCTTAGAATATATCCTTCGTCATATTATTCTATCAACGAATGGACTCATAAAATATAACACATTAACATATTCTATGTAAAAGATGAAGCAAATAAAATATCGGCACTTGTAATGACGCTTAAATTCTTACGAGATATCTCACTAAAAATGTTTTTTTTTGCATTATTATAAAAAACTTTTTCATCTCCAGATTCATCTCCGTATTGTTCCTAACTCTTCATCTCCAACTGGATTTTGGCCATGTCTTCAACTGTAATTGAGGGAATTCCTTGGTAGTACTTATAAATGAATGTTTGTCCGTATGTCCTTTATAGAATCGTAATCTATGCATTTGGTCATGCGATGATCTTCAGCAAAGTTGTTTTGCTTGAGCCCACGAAGTTTTCTGAGTTGATATGACCAATTTTCGACAGTTGGCGCCTTTGTCATTCCAATAAAGATACAAATTTTCTTATGTATGTCATATTCTTTTTGTTAAGACGCTGGCGAAGCCGCGGGCACTGCCTGGTATAAATAAATAGCATGAAAGCTCGGTGAAGCGCCTATTGTATGTGAAGTTGAGAACCACTGGGCTAGAGACTCACTAGTATAGTCTTTGTATTGATTCTGCAAGGCATCATTTATTCATTGAATACGTTGCTTCCATTCCGTAACACTACTATTTGCTTATAAACGAGTTGAATTTATAATTTGAAGAAATCTTAATGGAATAAATTACACCTGTAATATCAAAAATGTGTTCCTGATTTTTTATTATATAAGAGTAGTAAACGAGCATGCAGTCCACATGATGGTAAGTGGCCACTGCCACCCATGGACATCCATAATCGACCCTAGTATAGGTTACTCCTTTTTTTTCTTCTCGAGGGGGAAACCTTAAAAGGTACCCGACAATATGATTTTTACCGCACTAATATATACACATGATAATACTACATGATACATAATACATGATATACAGAGATATAAATAGTGAACCTACCTACACTCGTTCACGCGAAAGAAATGAATTGTATGGCCCACGGTATCTCGTCTATGAATAGAAGTGTAAATTCGAACGGTGAATGAGCGCGCACTTGAAATAATACATTGACATTGACATAGTATCCAGTAGCGTAGAATGGTATCACGTTATGTGGAATACGTAGGCTTGCTTGCCTTAGTTGTATTTTATTACATTTTGTTGTTAAAAATATATTATTTTATTGATAAAATTTGTTACAACTTTTATTACATGTATTATATTACTTACAACTCTTATTATGTATCCTTTTTTTTATAATATAGGAGTAGCAGACGAGCATGCAGTCCACCTGATGGTAAGTGGCTACTGTGCCCATGGACATCTTTAATCAACCCCAGATAGGATTACATATTCCTACGTGAGGTCGGCCACAGATGCGCCGCTACCCCTGAGGACTAAGCTGGAACGCCTCGGAAAAGTCTGTCTCCCTTACCACACCCTTCAAACCGGAACACAGCAGCGCCTAACACTGCTTTTATTAGGTAGAAATATGTGTGGCGGTGGTGCGGCCGGAGTCGAACCACAAAGAGTTCTACCACCTTCGAAACTTACAACTTTTATTATGTATCTATTTTATGTATGTATTGAAGCACTAGTCTAGTGGTTGCAACCCGTCCTTTTGCCCGCCGAGGGCTTGAGAATCCCAGACACGTACCTCTGATGTTCAAAGTTACGTGCGTATTAGGAATTAATTATGAAATGAAATGAAATGAAAATTATTTATTACCAGAATGTAGTAATGGTAAATGGTTATCGCTGGCTTAGTGAAGGAAAACATCGTGAGGATACTTACACGCCACACAAATATCTTAAAGAGATGTGTAGTCTAGTCTATAATTAAATTACAATAGCTATAAAAGTAATTTGCACTTAGCCAGTGTGATGGACAATGTCCCAAACCTCTTTTACTCTGAACGAAAACCCGTGCGCTGCAGTGGGACAGGAAAAGGTTGACGCACACAAAAGCACACATTGGTCTCATTAATCATTGGAATTTACGTAATTATATTAATTTTAATTGTCTTAGTAAGTTCATAATGTAGTGGCTTTATACCTTACAAGAATAATACCTTAAGACTTACAAAAATTATTTGTTGAAGCCACCAAAATCTTCATAAATTTGGACCGCGCGGACAAAACCAAATCCTCGGATCCATCTTTATGTTGCCTGTTTTTCTCTAATTATTTCTTTGGGCTGATTTCTCGAGGGGCTATAAGCCGACCTTGTTTCAATTTAATGGTTTCCACCGAAATGGCTTCATACCGATTTTGTTGTCGGTGAATGTTAAGTTTTCAATATTGATGTACAAATAATAGTAGCGTCTTTCATATCATCTATACATACAAATAAAATTGGAGTGTCTGTTTTTAATATTGAAATAACCGCTTTTTACTACATGCATATGAATATACATACGGTACATACACCAAAATAACATTTTTTTACAATCTTTGTCTGTCTGTCTGTTTGTTCTCGCTAATCTCTGAAATGGCTGGACCGATTTTGACGGGACTAGCTTTATTGGCAGGTAGCTGATGTAATAAGGAGTAACTTAAGCTACTTATATTTTAGACCTAGCTGTTCCCCGCGGTTTCACTCGCGTTAGATTTACTTTTTAACGCGGGTAAAACCGCGGGGCACAGCTAGTCACATATACAAAAAAATTGGAAGTGTCTGTTCGTAATTTCAAAATAACACCCATTAAATTACACTATGCACATGGAATTACACTATGCAATAAATAAAATTTGAACATTTGACTCATTTGAATAACAGGTTTTGACACACTGCACATAGAAGTCTTTAACAACAAACAGCTATTCTTTTTTGTCTGTCTGTATATATCATAATATGTTAAGACAAAAGTTTTTCCTTTATTTTACTTGTTACGTCGTATGCGTGAGAGGGTCAAATCTTGTGAATTAAACCAGTAAACACCTACTAATTAAACTTGAATTTTGCTAAGCACATTTGCTTCCAATGACATTGACAGTTAACCCCTAACGATTGTGCTGACAATTATCTGAATACATTTTGCTTCCGTCGACAATGCATGATTGGCTTAGTGACGTCATTCTTAACCGAATATAGAGGACACCCCAAATAACGCACCAATTATTTTTATTCACCCCCATAATATTCGAGTAGGTATCAAATAAAAGGGTTTTCTGAAAATAATTCCAATAAAGCTTCTTCTCATTACTTTAGTGTCATCAGTAAAAACATTGAAAAAATTATTTTAAATTTAAAATTCCACTACTGGGATAAAACTACCCGCCGGTTTTATTAATATTAATCTTAAGTTCAAAAGCGCTATATTAGATAATATCTCTTAATACGTCTAATCCGCATTAATTTACGTGCGAGCTTTTAGCTTTAATACCGGAATGCTGCGCCGTTTGGGCACTACAGGATTTATCGTGGCGATCGTGCCAACAGCACTATGAGCTCACAATGTTTGTTTGTAATGTAAGGATTAGTGCATATTGAATGGGATGCTTTAGACGCTTTCTGTATTTAAAAAAACTGGAAAAGGTGGTAATATTCCTTGTATTGGTCAACCGGGGTGGTACCGCGACACTTATTTCTAAAGCGACGCAGTTGCATTGCAATGGAAAGGTGTGGGTGACGGTGGGAGGTAAGTGGCTATATTATTATAAGTATTAAGTAGTAAGTGTGTGTGTGTATAAACACAATTACTACTTTAAACACGTGTACTTATGTACACACAGACACAATAATTAAGAATTTAAATATAATAGACGAACGTAAATACTACATTAAATTATGTGTTACATCGTAGCACGCAACTTCGCCACACGCTAAAAACAAACAAACAAGCTGGTCTGTTTCGGAATGCGACCACTACTTGTATTTATTAAAAAAATGTTAATTGTAATATTCTTACTGATTTCTTACCAATCGCCAAACTGTAATATAAATTATACATATACAACCGCCCTTACTCCACCCATTTCCATATCTCATTACGCTACGCGCGAATGGTAATTTGTGTGCTATAAAATAAATCATAATAACATTTCAACGTTAGCTCGTTCCCAGCAGCGCGGTGACAGTTGGCAGCGCTGGTTGTGACAACGTTGATGTTGCCACTGTAATGAGGGGTTAGCGGGTAAATTATTATCAGTTTTAAGTAATTACAAGTGTGTGTGTTTAATTATGTACGCACGTAAGAAGGTGATATACTTTGAAGGTGTTTATAATAAAATAAAATAATAATTGTACGTCTTGAAACAAATTTTAACTGGGCCTATCATTAATAGACGAAATTAAATGTTGCAAATAAATTATGTGTTACATCGGGAAGCGCAACTTCACACCACGCTAAAACACATATATAATGTCCGAAACGCGCCAAAAGAAGATTTTCATTCTCTTATTTAAAAAAAAATGTAAATCGAAATATAGTTACTAATTTGTTACCAATCGCCAAACTGCAATATTAACCGTATACCATCGCCCTTACTCCATCCATTTCCATATAATTTGTGTGCTATAAAATAAATCATAATAACATTTCAACGTTAGCTCGTTCCCAGCAGCGCGGTGACAGTTGGCAGCGCTGGTTGTGACAACGTTGATGTTGCCACTGTAATGAGGGGTTAGCTGGTAAATTATTATCAGTTTTATGCGGTGAATGGTTTATTTAGAAATTTTATGCTAAATTTTAGTACAAAAATTAAGATTTCAATACGTTGAAATTCAGTACGTGTGAGCGAGAATTGATTATTGAGCTGGTAATAAAAATATTTGATAATGGTGACAGTTGTACGAAATAATCAGCTATGTAAAATATGTGTAGTTATATCCTATTATTAATGAGGTATTAAGGTATTAGGTTTTTGTAAACAACCATGCTTCCAATTTGATGAGGTCATTGCCGCCTATAGACATCTGTGACCGAAGACTTCGAAAAGAACATCTATTTGAGATCGATCACAGTGTGTGTTGTGCTACCCTTCAGGATCAAGTTGAAATGCTTCAGGTTATTGTTTGTACCTTACTAGATTCTTTAAACTAGAAAAAGGTTTTTTTTTTGTTAATATAGGAGTAGCAGACGAGCATGCAGTCCACCTGATGGTAAGTGGCTACGGCCGCCCGTGGACATGTATAATCACCCCAGATAGGATTAGATATTTCTACCTGAGGTCGGCCATAGATGCTCCACTACCCCTGACTAAGCTGGAACGCCTCAGAAAAGTATGTCTCCCTTACCACACCCCTCAAAACAAGAACACAGCAGCGGTTAACGCTGCTGTTATAAGGCAGAGACAGGTGTAGCGGTGGTGCCGCCGGAGTCACCACAGAGAGTTTTACCACGTTCAGAATTTTTTTCATCAACAACATATCAATCAGAATCTATTGCAGCGTCGATACAACGGCAATACGAGTACGAGAAACTTGTAACGGATCGCCTGGAAGCGTGCCAACGCGCACGGTTCCGCGGCATAAATAATGACGCCCAATAATATCATATTTTCGTAATGATTTTATTATATCCGCCGTTTTCAACAATGTGGTGATCTATCGGGCGTTCACACTGGATTGTTTTTTGGGCGACTACAAATAATTTGTAGGTGGGCGTGTTATGACAAAACTTCGATATGTATACATGAATCAGAGGTTTTTATATATTTATTTTATGTGATACATCTGAGTAATCGGTTTTGGAGGTGTATTTTAATAAATGTAGTTGTCACCACCGGTCCCAAGCAGTGACAGGTGTTGAATTTGCAACCAATTATACAAATAGATCGATAAGAAAAATAGTCGGTGTACCTGTATAGGCCATCTAGTCCCTAAATCGTATAGAAAAATTATATTATCCCAATTTAATATATCGGCAATAATTAGTCTGAAATTTATAGGCGCAATTAAAGGAAATGGTCCTCCTATTTGATTTTTTTCTCATCATTAAAATAAGTCGACCCTCGCCCATTGAACCGGTTTTTGCTGTGTGACTTAAACTCGTAAACAATAATTGTGATGAGAAGCTATTGCTATTAACGTGAATATTAACTGCGAGTGGGTTTACATCCATCCATCGATAATTTTGATTTTAGCAACAGTTCGAGGGTAACCCAGTATCCAAGATAAACCTACATAGGGTTTATAAATAATATAAAAATTGAAAAATATCCATATAAACTTTATATGAATATTTTTCAATTGTAGCCTATGTATATTTTATGGTATTAAATAAATAAATAGCTAGATCATAGTAGCGCTACACTCATACTAGTACATAGGAATATTCGACATCATTGTCTATTGTTCTCTCCCCCAAAGGACGCTATTCAGATCGCTCCATGTTTTTCATCTGAAAATCGGAAAATTTTCACCCAAATTCTATTTTGACACGACGCGAGTTTTGTTATGCGGGGAAATTCGAATTTTCTATTTTCATTGCCTTTGTGTTCGTACGGAATTCGGGTTTTGATGTCATATTCAGGTTTTGTTTTTTTTTTTTTTTTTTATAATAAAATTGAGGTAGCAAAACGAGTTTGCAGTCCATCTGATGGTGAGTGGCTACTGCTGCGTTGAACAACTGTAGTCAACAGATAAAGTTAGATACCTACCTGAGATTGGCCACAGATTCGTTGCTATCCCTGGAAACTAAGTTGCACCTCGAATAATTATGTCTTCCTTATCACCTTTAGAATAGAACACAGAAATGTTGACCACTTATGTTATTAGGCTGAAATAGGCATGCGGTGATGCCTATATCCACCTGACATATACCACCTGAAACACGAACTCATATGAAATTAAAATTAACATTCCTAATAGACATACAGACTAAATAGTTCTTAATATAAACAAATTGTATACTTTTCTATATTTTATAAATAAATCAGTTGATATCAGAATTCAAACAAGTCATTTACCCACATCGACGTCGCTATGTGAACATAGTATAGCGCCGTATCATTGAATGGAGAGTAAATCCGAGGGTTCCCCTTTCAATGTTCTCCGGTTTCTATGAAGCCGGCCATTATTCAAAGTGAAGGCTCCGAAGGCTCCGTTACAGTTTATTTTCAACGTCGTTTATACACTCGTGAATGTCAAGTGCATTTTAATAAGGGCCGTTCATATCTTGACGGTGTAGCACCAAATTTTTTTTTATGTAATGGAGAAGCAGACGAGCATGCAGTCCACCTGCTGGTAAGTGGCTACTGCCGCCCATGGACATCTGTAATCCACTCAAGATAGGACTTCGTACCGGCGGTCGGCCACAGATGCGCCGCTACCCCTGAGGACTAAGCTGGAACGGCTCGGAAAAGTATGTCTCCCTTACCACACCAATTAAAATATATACGTTCGGATTTTGTCAGTATCGATAATATTGTGCGCAAAATACTCACTCATCGACTGACTTATTATCGCAGAACCTAAATTCCTATCAAGATCTATGTAATTTGGACAACAGGTTCATTTTATCATATAGACACCCACTAACAAAGGATTATTTAATATGCCATTTCTAAATGGTTAAATATGGGTTATATTAAGAGTAATGACAATATGTGTATGTGTGTGTAGATTAATACAGTCAGCTTCTAAAATATGCTTATCCATACATTATATATTCGAGTTACTCCTGTTACAGCAGTCGCCATACTGATCTGGTAAAGGTATAGAGTTCAATTTCCGACTACACAGACACGAGTAATTAATTTATGTTTCTGTTTTGTGTAATTATGTAGGTACTCATTCTTGTTTGAGTATACAGCGTCTTCAATAGAGAAAAACTAAAATAGGGCTACCAATGTAAAACGTGTTTCCGTAAAGCTCCGATAAGTCTATGCCGTCCTTATTTCTTGTCTCGGACATGGAACATTTCCTCAAAAAATAGAATAAAAATGTCTCGCGCTCCGATAAAACTTGTAACGGAATTCATTTTTGAGTTCCCTCTGTGTATTTTGTTGGGGAATATTCCCACGGAAATTCTGTAAAGGAAAATCTACGCAGAGTAAACTTGGTTGTGTAAAGTGACTTATGATTACTGAAGTAATTGCCAGATTTATTTAATTTTATCTGTCTATGTGTATGTATATTTTTTGTTCTTGTATTGTCACTTGTTGAATTTGTTGAATTTTTCTTGTCATGCGTATGCATGCGTGAATAAACCCGCTGTAGTCTCTTACCGTCCTGCATTCATGTACTTTGAATGACAGGAAAAGTGTCTACAATAGGATGTGTGTTTGAAGGTGGTAGAACCCTTTGTCGTTAGACTCGGGCCAAAACCGCATGCCGGCACTAACCCGCGTGATAAGAAAAATGGCCCTAAGTCCAATTTAGAAACTCCAACAGATCGAGCGGAAATATTGCACACACCTTATTATTTATGTTTTGTTTATTGTTTTTCACGCGAACCACTTCGTTACATTGTGACAAAATGACACACACGAATGTGATGACATTCGTTACAAAATGACTACATTAACAAATCTGAAATGTTTTTGTTAATATATTTATAGTTTAATATATATTTTTCCGTTTTAATAGCCGCCATAGCGGTGCCATCTTGAAAACATAGCTTTGATCAAAAATTTTATAGACACGTCAACTCGTAAAATCTTATTCTACGTATAATTAACCTGAGTCCATAATTACTCAGTTGCGTAGTAATTGTTACGTAACTACATTCCAGTGACGTAATCTTGTTCAAATAAAAAGCTGTTGTAACTCGTGCACACAGTTGTAAGCAGTTTTGATGTAGGTGCGACGACAACACACACACAAACACAATAAATTAAATCTAAATTTCTCTAACAATGGTTCTTAACTGAAAGTTTTTTTCTCTCAAAATCACACCTATATTTAATCCTTATTAATATTATAAATTCAAAAGTAACTCTGTCTGTCTGTCTGTTTGTCTTGTCTTCACGCCTAAACCACTGAACCGATTTTAATGAAATTTTGTACAAAGATAGTCTGAGACCCGAGAAAGGACATAGGATAGTTTTTATTTTTGTATAACATTGAGGTAGCAAAACGAGTTTGCAGCCCACATCATGGTGAGTGGCTACTGCTGCGTTGGACAACTGTAGTCAACAGATAAAGTTAGATACCTACCTGAGATTGGCCACAGATTCGTTGCTATCCCTGGAAACTAAGTTGCACCTCGAATCATTATGTCTTCCTTATCACCTTTAGAATAGAACACAGAAGTGTTGAACACTTATGTTATTAGGCTGAAATAGGCATGCGGTGATGCCTATATCTACCTGACGTATACCACCTGAAACACGAACTCGTATGAAATTAAAATTAACATTCCTAATAGACATACAGACTAAATAGTTCTTAATATAAACAAATTGTATACTTTTCTATATTTTATAAATAAATCAGTTGATATCAGAATTCAAACAAGTCATTTACCCACATCGACGTCGCTATGTGAACATAGTATAGCGCCGTATCATTGAATGGAGAGTAAATCCGAGGGTTCCCCTTTCAATGTTCTCCGGTTTCTATGAAGCCGGCCATTACTCAAAATGAAGGCTCCGAAGGCTCCGTTACAGTTTATTTTCAACGTCGTTTATACACTCGTGAATGTCAAGTGCATTTTAATAAGGGCCGTTCATATCTTGACGGTGTAGCACCAAATTTTTTTTTATGTAATGGAGAAGCAGACGAGCATGCAGACCACCTGCTGGTAAGTGGCTACTGCCGCCCATGGACATCTGTAATCCACTCAAGATAGGACTTCGTACCGGCGGCCGGCCACAGATGCGCCGCTACCCCTGAGGACTAAGCTAGAAGGCCTCGGAAAAGTATGTCTCCCTTACCACACCAATTAAAATATATACGTCCGGATTTTGTCAGTATCGATAATATTGTGTGCAAAATACTCACTCATCGACTGACTTATTATCGCAGAACCTAAATTCCTATCAAGATCCATGTAATTTGGACAACAGGTTCATTTTATCATATAGACACCCACTAACAAAGGATTATTTAATATGCCATCCCTAAATGGTTAAATATGGGTTATATTAAGAGTAATGACAATATGTGTATGTGTGTGTAGATTAATACAGTCAGTTTCTAAAATATGCTTATGCGTACATTATATATTCGAATTACTCCCGTTACAGCAGTCGCCATACCGATCTGGTAAAGGTATTGAGTTCAATTCCTGACCACGCAGACATGAGTAATTAATTTATGTTTCTGTTCTGTGTATTCTGTTCTGTTCTGTATTTTTGTTTGAGTCTACGACGTCTTCAACAGGGAAAAACTAAAATAGGGCTACCAATGTAAAACGTGTTTCCGTAAAGCTCCGATAAGTCTATGCCGTCCTTATTTCTTGTCTCGGACATGGAACATTTCCTCAAAAAATAGAATAAAAATGTCTCGCGCTCCGATAAAACTTGTAACGGAATTCATTTTTGAGTTCCTTCTGTGTATTTTGTTGGGGAATATTCCCACGGAAATTCTGTAAAGGAAAATCTACGCAAAGCAAACTTGGTTGTGTAAAGTGACTTATGATTACTGAAGTAATTGCCTGATTTATTTAATTTTATCTGTCTATGTGTATGTATATTTTTGTTCTTGTCTTGTCACTTGTTGATTTTTTCTTGTCATGCGGGCGTCCGCATGCGTGAATAAACCCGCTGTAGTCTCTTACCGTCTTGCATTCATGTACCTTGAATGACAGGAAAACTGTCTATGAAACAATAGGACGTGTGTTTGAAGGTGGTAGAACCCTTTGTCGTTCGACTCCGGCGGCACCACCGCCACCGCCACACCTATATTTGCCTGATAACAGCAGTACAGCGCTTAAGCTGCTGTGTTCTGGTTTGAAGGGTGCTCGTCTGCTACTCTTGTATTGTAAAAAAATGAGTTTGGACGCATGCGGACCAAAACCGCATGCCGGCACTAACCCGCGTGATAAGAAAAATGGCCCTAAGTCCAATTTAAACTCCAACAGATCGAGCGGAAATATTGCACACACATTATTATTTATGTTTTGTTTATTGTTTTTCACGCGAACCACTTCGTTACATTGTGAAACAACAAAATTACTACATTAACAAATCTGAAATGTTTTTGTTAATATATTTATAGTTTAATATATATTTTTCCGTTTTAATAGCCGCCATAACGTCGCCATCTTGAAAACATAGCTTTGATCAAAAATTTTATAGACACGTCAACTCGTAAAATCTTATTCTACGTATAATTAACCTGAGTCCATAATTACTCAGTAATTGTTACGTAACTACATTCCAGTGACGTAATCTTGTTCAAATAAAAAGCTGTTGTAACTCGTGTACACAGTTGTAAGCAGTTTTGATGTGGGTGCGACGACAACACACACACACACAAACACAATAAATTAAATGTAAATTTCTCTAACAATGGTTCTAAACTGAAAGTTTCTTTCTTTCAAAATCACTTCTATATTTAATCCTTACTAATATTATAAATTCAAAAGTAACTTTGTCTGTCTGTCTGTTTGTCTCGTCTGCACGCCTAAACCACTGATTTTAATGAAATTTTGTACAAAGATAGTCTGAGACCCGAGAAAGGACATAGGATAGTTTTTATCCCGTAATTCCCACGGTAACTAGGGATAGGATTATTTGGAGAATCGATGTTTATGTAATTTTCTTTTAAACGCGGGCGAAGCCGCGGGCAAAATCTAGTAAATAAGAATACCGATGACATAACGAGAACATTTATTCCAGGTCATACGAGTTCCCTATTTGTACTCAGTCATCAGCTGCGACTATACATACAAGAAACACAGAAAATCTGAAATGAAAATTACCAATAATATGAATAAATAAATAATAATACCGATAACGCGAACAGCTGTACCAGGTCAAACGAATTCCGTATTTGTGCTCAGTCATCAGCTGCGACCGGCAGCGGGCCAGCGGGCCGGCAAATTGGCTGCCCTGTGTCCGCTGAGCGAAATATTAATGAACTCTTTCGTTCAATCATTAATTTGAAGATTCGAATAAAACTGTAACGAACCAGTGGTTTTTGTTAACGTTTAGTTTGTAGCAATTAATTAATGATCATTATTGTCGGGGACTCATTACGTTCCCATTAGTGAGCACGGGTCTTTTCTCAAAGTAAGAGAGTTTAGATTCACCGTGTAATTTTGTAATTAAAAATGGAGTATTTAGCCTACTTTTTTTAAATATAATGTAGGGGTAGCAGACGAGCATGCAGTCCACCTGATGGTAAGTGGCTACTGCCGCCCATGGACATCCGTAATCAACCCCAGATAGGATTGGATATTCCTACCTCAGGTCGTCCACAGATGCGCCGCTATCCCTGAGGACTAAGCTGGAACGTCTCGGAAAAGTCTGTCTCCCTTACCGCACCCTTCAACACTGCCGTTATTAAGTAGAAATAGGTGTGGCGGTGGTGCCGCCGGAGTCGAACCACAAAGGGCTCTACCACCATCAAAATACTTCAAAGAAAGATAGTATAGCTCGAATGATTCGACTGGGCGGATACCAAAAGAAATGTATGGGACCGCTGCCGCCTATGAACATCTGTAAGCTAAGACTAGAGTCCTGCCTGTGGTTGACCACAAATGCGTTGCTACCCCTAAGGGCTAAGTTGTATGTCTACTTTACAATACCCTTCAAAATGGAACACAGCGGTTCTTAACACTGTCTAATAACGGCAAAAAGGTATGGTCTCTCCAGAGTCGAACCACAAAGGTTTATCTTCAAATATTCATACTTTACTTTTTGCCGACATATGTGTGTTGTGTTAATTTAAGTTATCTCGAGAACATACCTATAAGATTGAATCTGAAAATATCTAAAGAAAATGTAGTATCGTATAATTCAATCGAAAAAACATTATTTATTTCATAAACGATCAAAACTCTGGAGGTGTTGATAGAGTGAATTAAATAACCCCGCTTGCCCCGTTCGTTCCATAAAATTTGCTACAGAAAACAATTTTCGTATAAAATCTCTCGTAAAATATACGTGAAAGCGGCGTATAAATGTGTCGGGCGTACTTATAAAGTATTCACCAGTCGGTAATATACAATTCGGGGTTTTTATTCGGTAGGCTGGAACGCTGAATTCTTTATTAATTTCCCCCCATTCACCCACAAGGACGGAGTCGCCGCTCTAACGTTTTTATTTTCACACCCTTATTGCTTATTGTGCGTTTATATTTATATGTTTTTTTAAGAAATACTATTCGTGATTCTTTCTTAGGTTTTTTTTTTATATTTTTGGATAACATGGCCTTGGCTTTATCATGCGCATAAATCACACACATGGTTAAAAGGAACAACAAACAGTAATTGTATCAACACACACGAAGCCCAGAACAATAAGCATTACTACGTCGGCGGCACTGCGTCAGTGTGACGGGCATTCAGCTCGACAACGCCGGACGCTCAGATCCTATCAAACAATACACATATAGTTTTGCGAACTCGAGAGAGGTGGCGCTCAGATATGTTTGTTATATGATATACACATGGTATTAGTAATAACGTTAATGTATCCGATATTTTGCGTACCAAATATAGAAATTTGAAAATTAGTGGTTTGTAATTATCAGAGTAACCACAAAGGGCTCTACCATTAAATGAAATTATACTTGTTTACTGTGGAGGACTACCCTAACATGCACATAAATCATAAATACGCTAAAAAAGAAATAAATACGTAACAACACACACGAAGCACAGAACAACAGCCGGCGGCACTGCGTCAGTGTGACGGGCATTCAGCCCGACAACGCCGGACGCTCAGATCCTATCAAACAATACACACATAGTTTTGTTAACTCGTGAGCGGTGGATTCTGAATTGTATGATATGAAAATGTTACTCAGATACGTTGGATATATGTAGATAATTTGTGAGATTTGGAACTCATCGACTCTATTAATGAGATCTTTTTCATCGATTATCTGTGCTTATATGCTTGTTAAAACTAAACCAAAACAATTTAGTAAATTATTAGCTCTGTGTTAGCAAGTAATCCAATGTAATTTAATTTTTTTCTATTGTAATTCGGTGACAATACAATAGAATAGTAAAATAGAGCTGATTTGATAATGGACCCGGATGGTGGTCGTAGAAAACTACTCAACTAAATCGCCTCTGTCGTGTTTAGGCTTGTTGAGTATTGGCGCGGACTATGCATCTATAACTTTTAATTGAATAAGACCAAATTTTACGTCGAAAATACCAAAAATGAAATTTATCACTCCTATGTCTGTTTATTTTAATTGGTATATTAAAGTTAATAACATTCGTTTAGGTGATAGTCTACAGCTCTGATCAAGTGCGAATTAGTAGACACACTCTTGTGAACTCAGGCGCGCAAGTATCCTCACAGTGGTTTTCTTCACCATTGTAGCAAATGATAATTAATTTGTATTCCTCCTTTTATTGTTAACCAGCTGACCTGGCAAATTTTGTACCGCCTCAAAATCTATTTGTCAAATATATTTCATATGAAATATTGCCTATTTTACTCGTGGATAATGTAGCTTTCGAATGGTGAAAGAATTTTTAAAATCGGTCCAGTAGTTTTTTAAACCTATTCATTACAATCAAACAAACAAACAAAGTTTTCCTCTTTATAATATTAGTATAGATATGAAACGTAACTCTTGTAAATATCTTTACTCGTACATTAATTAATATTATCGACGTTAGATGGTTTCCCTGAAACGCGTCAGGGGAATTAATTTGAGGTTCCGTAATGGGTAACTACTTCCGGGACCGCCATTAGCCCGAGGGTTCCGCAGACGCGAAATTAATTTGTTGGCCATATGTTGAGACGGTGGGTTGATGGTTGCCTCGCGTAATTATTATTGGGTGGTTCAAATACTCGTAGGAAGATAATTTTGTCTTATATCATCTGACGTTTATAATTAATTTTATCTAATATCGTATACACCGAAGTGTGTGTGGATGGATAGATTTTGTTACTATTTGAAGTAAAACTAACGATCGGATTTAAATGTGACTACACAGACAGCTTATGACCTGGTTTATACATAGGATATTGTTTACCGTGATAAGCGAGGTGCACGCGGGTGGAGCCGTGGGCGATCTAGGATAATGATAAAACTTACCCGTTAAAGATAGTATGAGATATACTCGTAAACAAACCAAGTAAATAAACTACATATTTTAATAGAAAAAACGAAATAAATTTATCATAACATATCAAATAAATATGCTGTGTGGTTCAACTTGTTATAACAGTGTTAGGCGTTGCCGTGTTCTGCTTTTGAGCGTGTGGCTCATGGCTAGAAATGCATTTTTAGCCGATCTCAGGTAGGACTGTAATGCTCTTTAATTACAATGTTTGACATCAATAAATCGAAGCGGTACAGCCCTTTATAGGTAGGACAGAGACAGGAACAGACGAACGGTAGAAGATGGTAGAGACCTTTGTGGTGCGACTCCGGCGGGACCACCGCCACACCTATTTCTACCTCATAACAGCAGTGTTAAACGCTGCTATGTTCTGGATTGAAGGGTATGGTAAGAGAGACAAACTTTTCCGAGGCGTCTCAGCTTAGTCCTCAGGGGTAGCGGCGTATCTATGACCGACCTCAGGTAGGAATATCTAATCTTTAATATCTGTCTGGGGTTGACTACAGATGTCCATGGGCGGCAGTAGCCACTTACAATCAGGTGGGCTGTATGCTAGTCTGCTACTCCTATATTATAAAAAAAAAAATAAAAAAAACTACAGTAGGCTTCCATACGGAATCCTAAAACACAGCACAGTTGAGAAAATTGCGAATAAAGTTAATAACGTTAGCGCTGTTATTGCGAGGCGGCGCCATATAACGTGCCGTTACTGAATTGCTTTAGCGCCATATAACTACAAGGGCTGGCAGTGTGGTTATTGTTAAATATTGTAAGGTCTCAGTGCTGGGCATCGTTCTCCTATTAGAGTCACTTTAGGCTATAGACCGCACTTCGCAACAATCCGCTACAAATATGTGTGATGGTATATATTTTAAACCATGCAGTATGTACCACCCTCCCTCTCACAAAGGAAGCGTGCAGATGCACAAAATTAAAAATATACACTACCATACATACGACCACCAATACGTGTTTCGTTCCAAAATGGAGCATCATCAAGGTAAATTGACTGTACGACGGTTAATCGTTAAGTGACGCTGTCAACCTAATGCATATCTTTTATAATATCGCGAACATTTAGCCGCGTATACAAATGGCCACGCAGGCAAGTCAAATTTCGCTAAACATCTAATAGACATCTAATAGACATAGACATAATAAATTTTATACACGGGTGACAAGGGGTGTAGACTTAATATACTAGAATAACAGAAGATTATGAAGCACAATAACAACAGTAGGATTACACTGCTGAATGAACATATTATTGTATCCAGTTCTCCTTTACTTCCTATTTTTACCAACAATCAGTAAATAGATGATTATTCGCAGATTTAATGCGAATAATTAATCTATAACCTTATTATCGCACAACTGTCACCAGTTGTTTACATTTCATTTAAAATTGTGGAAGGGAGGGTTGGATACCATTATAAAAGGCATGCATTAGGTTGACAGCGTCACTTAACGATTAACCGTCGTAAAGTCAACTTACCCTGATGATGCTCCGTTTTGGAGTGAAACACGTGTTGGTGGTGGTTTGTATGGTGGTGTATATTTTTAATTTTTTGCATCTGCACGCTCCCTTTGAAGGAGAGAGGATGGTACATACTGCATGGTTTAAAATATATACCATCATACATATTTGTAGCGGATTGTTGCGAAGTAGCTTTAATCTTAACTTAATAGGGTGCAATAGCTTTGTGATACTTAGCAAGTCAACTGTTACCAACCTCAAATAACTAACTAACTAGTCTGATTCATAATTAGGTGTCCAAAATGTAAACAAAGAAATGTCACTGTCAGAATTAACAAGAAATAAAAACTAACAAATTCAACAAAAAACGAAAACTTTAACAACTATACACAATTTAACAAACGCGCTATGAAAACGAGAAAACATTAGAGTTCGATCACAATCACGAAAATGAATAATATTAGCTACGAAACTTAAAAATGACGGCACAAGAAATGTTTCGGATTCAGAATGTGTTACCATTATCACATTTTAATTTTCTACCATAAACCTTGTTTTTTCATTATTATTACTGTATGAAAGGAAATTGAGGTAATATAAATATTATAAAATATGAATTAATCGTAATTTATTTAGATTATTATTTTATTATTGTTGTATTACTTTAACATCGTAAAAAATAAGTAACTACCATTTGAAACGTATTTTCTTGATAGGTCAACACCTTTGTTTACATTTTGGACACCTAATTATGAATCAGACTATAACCCTATCTAAGGTTGATTTTAGAAAATCACAGCACATAACTAAAATGTCAAACTTGATGATTAAATAAACTCCATTTGTGTTTGGCATTTGACATCAGCTCATCTGAACGTACCCCTCGGATTATCTAATTATCGCGTCAATCGCATAGTTTGCATAATTCCCTTCGCCGCCATAAATAGCTGTTCATTGCGGTTCTGACAGGCGTTTGATTAAATTCCTTCTTCTCCCCGCCGGTTACGTAATGTGCCAATGCAATTATACCGTGTTGGTGATGTATCGAATGTAAACATTGTGCAATGTAGTGCATAACGTGATAATAATATTTGCTCTTCAGGAAGAATGCATCTGTGGCGGAACTCAACTAGCAATCTTATTTACGCGCGTTATTATTACTCAATCTATCCAAGTCTTACCCACCAAAGATCGACATTTGATAATTTATAGTATGAAGTAAGTGTCAAATGTCGATCATTGGTACTTGCTTGCTACTTTAATCAAGTACATTAACATACAGAAAGCTATAAGACCCGCAAGTAATATATAAGTATAGTACTCTCAACAAATAATTTAAATCTCCTTTCGCTAACACAAGAACTTTTCCGAAAACTAATTGCAAAGACGTATTAGCAGTGAACCGATGAACGCCCCCGTCACACATGCAGTGACCCGCTCACTTGAAAGTGACAAATAACGTCATAGATTCATTCAAGCACTTCCCACGGAGAAACTAATTTTATACCCGTATTAGACTGTATATAAACTCGAGATAACGTCTATTTATCACATTAATTAATGGAACAACATGAAGACTGGTGCAGTTCTGCTCGCGGTCTTCCTCGGTCTTCTGGCGGCGATCAGCACTCTAGATGAAGGACAGTTCTACTGTGGAAGGCGGTTGTCGGCTGCTTTGGCCATGATCTGCGAGAAGGGACTCGTGAAGAAGGCGGAGGCGTTCGATTTGGTTCGTGAGGCGTTCCCGTGGATCCCTGCGCATCACGCGAGGAGTATGGGCAGGGGCAAGCGGCAGGTGGTCTCCGAGTGCTGTTTCAAACGGTGCACTAATGAAGAACTACGCGCGTATTGTGTTGAATAACTTAATTGATTTTATTTGTACGCTAAGAATTGCGGCTTACGGCTTAGTCTGTCTTCGATGATTGTCCCAAATAAATTGTGATATTTAAATTGAACTTATTATTATTGTTACCCAAATTCATTCGCAATTCACTTGTACTAATTGTTTCTAACGTTTTCAAATTGTGTCAAAAGACAATTCTTAAAGTAATATGAATCTATCTACTATCAAAATCAGATTTCAAAGTTCTTTCCAAATTCTAAATATTTTGGAAAAAGGTATTGTTGACGAAGGTGATAACAATGATTATTATACAATCAACCAAATTCATTTTACAGTATTATTATGAATAACACTGTAATGTTATATTTATCTTAAAATAAACATAGAAATGTTTATATGTAAGAAATATTCACACAAAAATTGAAAACGTGCCTTTGAGTGATGAGGAAAAAGTACATATCGATACCGAAAATAACTTTTTAAAAATAAAACAAAACCTTCGTGGGCAACCCTAAAAGGGCGGGATCACTCGATTATAACCTATTTTGCATATTCCCTCCATTCAGGTAGGGAAAAAATTAAACTGCGAAGCTTGGGTATCGAGATTATGCGAGGCAATTCAATCGAATCACTAAGCAAAGCGGATAAGGAGCATTATCCCTTCACAATGGCAGCAATTTTAAGGCAACAGTGTTATCGTAGCGCCGATAGCGAGCATCGGAAAATGGCTCTTAAGGTATCAAAGTGTAAAGCAATGTTTTATTTCCATTCTATTATGTAAGTAAGAAGTAGATTAATTTTAGAGTGATTCTTATATTTTAGAGATTTCGGCTTTATGAACGGATTCCGAGTTTCAAATATTTACGCACCCTGCGTAAATATTTGGCTCAAAATGTTTTTCAGGAAAAGCTTTAGAGTTCAATATTTAATAATATAATCTGACAGATGAACAGGTCTGTCTATTTTATTTTGTGTAATTAATGTGAGCTTAAGCAATTGTGGATTTTGACACTTTAAAATTACTGACAGGTATTTCATCATTACTGTCCCACTCCTGGGCCACCTCTCAGAAAGAGAAGGATTAAGCCATAGTCCACTGCGCTGGCCAAGTGCGTATTGGTAGACTTCACATACCTTTAATTTTTTTTTAAATACATCCCTAAAGTATGCAGGTTTTATCATGATGTTGTCCTTCACCGTTTAAGCAAGTGATAATTAACTTGTAATACGATACGGAGACGATTATGACGACGGTGATACGATTCTCAGTACGGAAAAATAATAAAAGAAAGCGTAAATTTTAATTAGACAATTTGAAATTAAAGTGAATTTCACTGTACTCGTATATGCGACGAGACCAATTTGGTTCGTCACAAAAAGGTGAAATTGTAGAGCTGGACGAATACGAGTGATTGGCCACCTCCGGGACGGAAGCGAACGGGATTGGACGAAGCGACGGCCGGCCATAGAAATACTCGTGTAGCACCCAATTTGGCAATTTGAAGTCATGACGTCGGATGGGAAATTTAATAATAGCTTGATGATTATTTTTTCGAATTATCAGGTTTCGGCTTTTACTGCTCTACTGGAGGTACAAATTACTGACGTAGGGTTTTTTATGGTGACCCTTTAAAATTATGGTACATTTATATCTACAGACATTGTATTGGACAGCCAAGGCCTGTGGCAAAACAAAGTCATACGTTCTATACCACTATCGTCGTCATAATCTATACCAATTATTATGGCTTTACCTTCAATATCTAATGAAAAAGTTAACATTTACAGTTCCACGAAACTTCATAAAATTACTTTTCTACTATTCATTATTAACTATTTCAAAATTAAAGCTCCAAATGAAATACTAAAATCTATTAGTTTCATACTAATTAATTAGTGAAATATCGGAGGCACCGTAGCACGTAGCACCGTAGCACAGCTACGATTCAATTCTGATAGCTACGAACATTCCGTAGCGGCAGCTAACTTTATGCGAACATTCAATAGATAACGATCCTAGATAGGGTTTCAGTGGTACAAATTAATTACATAATATTGATTATTACGTTATTATGGTTAATTAATTAGTAATTTAATTAACCTTGTAATATGTTTCTGATGCGTGGTATGTCATTATAAAAGTTTTATTATTTTATTGTAATAGCTATTGGAATACTCGCAAATTAATTATGACATTATGTGGTATAATAATCCACTTAATTGAAAGCTCACTCACTTACAGCTCACAAGACATTTTTCACAATAATATTAGTTATATTATACTACTCCGCCAATGAAGTACGCTAATATACCTGTGCTATGAAGTATGCACTAAAACGAGTTTTATAGATTTTAGGATCATTTATTAATTTTAATAATTCCGACACGTTTCATAAGACAACACGAAACCGGCTCATTGATGGTATAACTCACTCCGCACAGTATGCTTGAAGCTCGCTGATCGTGCAGGGCTTGTAGCAGCACTCGGAGACCACCTGCCGTTTGCTCCTGCCCATACTCCGCGCTTCGTGCTCAGGGATCCAGGGGAACTCGTAGTCTTCCGTCGCATCGAACCTGGTCTCCGATCTCTTCATAAGCCCGTTTTCGCACAGCAAAGCCAGAGCTGTCGACAATCTTCTCCCGCAGTAGAAGTTCGGCTGGTCATGGCACCTGATCACTGCCAGAAGAGCGACGAAGACGCTAAGAAGAACAGCTGCGTGAGACTTCATGTTGTTCCTTGCTGTGCTAGCTTTGTAATGGGATGGGAAGATAAATTCTCAGGTTTATATACCATGGATTGATAATGTGTGTTAATTCAATGCTCCCGTGTAGGACGTACAGGAGACACAGTTGAGTAGATTTGATGTCAAATGTCATTTAAAGGTAGTTTAAAGGAAAGCCAGTCACGTTATATTATTTATCAGAAATTTATAAATAGGATAAGTAAGGATAGAATTATAGACGTTCAATTTATAGATATACCATTGTGTGGGTAGGGTGACGGCCTATGAATATAGCACTATGTTTCATACACACAAAATGATGGAATTCGGAAGGTGGTAAAGACTTTTGTAGTTCGACTCCGGCGCTGTCACACCTGTTTCTACCTAATAATAGCAGTGTTAAGCGTTGCTGTGTTCTGGTTGGAGGTGTGTGAAATTGGAGACATACTTTTCTCAGGCGTTCCAGCTTAGTCCTCAAGAGTAGCGACGCATCTGTAGCCGACCTCAAGTAGGGAGCTAATCGTATCTAGGGTTGATTACAGATATTTATGGGCGACAGTAGTTACTTACCATCAGGTGGACTGCGTGCTCGTTTCTACTCCTGTATTATTATAAAAAAAATGACAAATCGTAATAATTACAACAACACTATATAATACACCAATAATTACAACTAATTTGAATTTTGGATGTAATTTATATTTATTAACAATTAATATTTAGTATTATTATCAATATTTTAATTAATTTCACTACTCTAACGCATTAGGTTAGCCTGTAATGTTAGATGTAAGTTTTGAGTGAATAAATACATAAATAAATAAATAAATAAATAATTAAATAAATAAACACTTAGCAAATAATATGTCCTAATTCATAATTTAAGTAAGACTGTATAGCTGGTAACCAACATGGTGGTATTTTTATACGTCACTTGGCTATAACCCTTTTCTTACTGCTGGTCATGGGTCTCTTGTGATAGCTGTGGGAGGCTGGGAGCACGAGGCGCTGATGTCATGTGGATTGTGGATAGAAGGTATGGAATTGGATAGCGTTCAGCGTGTCGAAGGTCAAACCCAATGACAGCAACCGGGACTGATAGTTTAACAAACCCACCATAGCATGAAATCGTGTAGGAATTTCTAGGTATCTAGAAATCTTCATCATCCATCTATCAATCACCGCAATCGTTGTAATTTTGAAGATCAGTTACACTCCACAGTAAATACATAAATCTACACCAAAATGTTATTCATATGATTTTCTATACATTTTGTTTTATTATTTTATTTAAATTTCTCTGTGTTCTATGATTCTTGGAAGATAATTTCTTTCTTGATGTCGTAGTTATGACAATTGGTGCAATGTTACGTAAATGTCAATGTTCCTAACATAATTTTTGCGGCAATGACTAGGCAATAGAACACGGCTCTCTTTCGCGATAAACGAAGTAAGTTAGAGAATGCCACGAAATTGTAGTTTTTTTCTGTTATATAGTCATAAAGTGTAATGTTATTTGGGAATATTGTAAGGGTTTTTCCAATTACCCCATGTACTTTCCCACTACTGCATTTGCGTCTAATCTGAGAATGAGTAAGATTTAGACTTTCAAGATTCTTCATTTTTTTTTTCAATATAATGATTTACTTGTAAGAAATTAAACTAATTGAAGATTATGATACCTCTCATACTTAAAGAACTGTAAAACAGTTGATGACAAATGCATATGCATGCAAAGTATGCATTCCACTGATTGATCCATCTAAATGCTACTCTAAACTCTAAGTTTAAAAGCTTCGTTAAATGCCGTTCTACAAAGTCTTTTTGTGACAGCAGCTTGACACTGCTGTTTCTACCCAGATCGTTTCGTGCCATTGTATTGTGAAACTCTATCGACCAACAGATATATTTGAAACCAGTATTGGACCAATAAAATGGATAACGGTTATACATGTCGCTACCCGCGTGAACCGAGTCAAAAGTCTTTTGTGAGCTATATTCCTCGAAATATCGGTTCAAGCCGCTTTATTTAGACTTCGCATTACCAACCAGGCTCGCTTGGATATGGGTTCAGTATAAAATATTCACGAGTGGGGCGGGAGCAAGACAGATAATGAAGCGCTTTAAACATTAATGACGTCGCTACTGACGGACAAAGGTGATCCGCGGGGGACTGATTCTTCATAAAGATTTCCAGGGATGGACTGCCAAGGTTGAAATATTGAAGAGCTAGTCACGGATTTTCGTTCTTAAATGACTTTTCAAAAAAGAAGTTATGACTCTTGATTTGTTAATGCAGTTCAAAAAGGAGGGTTCTCAGTTCTTCGAAATCTTTTAATGTATGTTTTCCGATTACTCAAAATACGTTTTAACCGATTTGGAAAAATCTTTTTTTGTTGAAGGTAAAAGTAGATCAATAAAGCGTGAAATCATTACGTAATAATTAAATGAGAATTATTTTTTTATTTTATTTTTTTTTGGATACAGACAGTTATGAAGTATATGTGGAATCTTAAAATGGCATTAGTATAAAGTAATGGACCATAACGGTCAACAAAATAATTGTCATCATAATACGCTCCACTTCATTGCCCTCACTAAGACAGAAACTTTTTTTTTAAATTGGTATTGAAATAAAATAAAATAAAATAAAAATACAAAATTCAATACAATTAATTCTGTAAAAAAGACACATATACTACTGTAATAAATAGACACACGTTAATTTTATTTCGTTACATAGATGCTCAATTTACGTAACGTTTATTTAAGCATTAATTTTAATCAGGAGTGATCCTTAAACTGCTTAATCCTCTCATGTTACATCCTCTTGAGAGGAAGGATTCTGAATATATATGACAAAAGACAGAAGATCAAGCGAAAAAATACATAATCAACTACTTCTCTCCATATGACAGGAAGTTTAAATGAGTGGTAATACAACTAAGGTTAAATAAAAACTTTAGTAATATGACTCAAGGCAATTTATTGGTTCAGACCACGAGCATGTCATTAACAAAACCCTGCATATTAACAATCATCACTTAGATCTACAACAAGTTATTCAGCACAGTATGCTTGTAATTCGTTTATTGTGCAAGGCTTGTAGCAGCATTCGGAGACCACCTGCCGCTTGCCCCTGCCCATACTCCGCGCTTCGTGCTCACGGATCCAGGGTAACCCGAAGTCTTCCATTGAATGAATCCTCATTTCTGATCGCTTCGTAAGCCCGTTCTCACAAAGCAAAGCCAGGGCTACCGACAGTCTTCTTCCGCAGTAGAAATTCGGTTGATCGTGGCAGTTGATCACCGCCAGAAGACCGACGAAGATGGTGAGAAGAATGGCTGATTGAGTCTTCATGTTGTCCTTTGCTGATATAGCTTTGTTATGTGATGAGAGGGGAATATCGGAGTAAAACCAATAATTAACTATGGGGATTGATTTAAGTTCTTGTTGTTGTTCCTTGCTGTGGTAGCGTTGTAATGTGACTAGGTAGGAAAATCGCAGGTTTATATACCAACAGTTAAGTAAGGACGCTGAATAAAATGCCGTGTGGGAAGTAGAATTAAAACAGTTCACTGAGCACGTGAGATCTCCTGTCACTTGTTCAGGTGAGAGATATGTGGGGCGTTTAATCGTCCGCAAATATTTTTCGTATTATTTGATAGGACATTTACGCTGTCGACCAAAACAAGATCAATTTCATCCGAACAATTGTTGCGAAGAATTGGATTTGCTGGATTCGCCATCTCGACACAAAAATAAATGTGTGGCTTCATAGCTCCCAAACCGATGACCCGATTTTTCTTTCACTATTAGTTTTCTTAATAAGAAAGCTGTTAAAGATCAGAAGCCCAACTTGTATTCTTATTATTTTGTACAAGTAAATATTGTAAATAATAAGATCAATTTATAGACGTTAATATTAAAATAGATTAACAAGAGGTAACTTTCTTATGCTTTTTAATGAGAAGGCGGTTTTTTCCCTCTGTAAGCAACCGCTGCTGACTGACATTTTATTAACTAACTAAACATTAAAACCTACTTCCACAATTTTTTCATTAACTTGCGCTTAAGCAATTTCAATACTTGTATTAGTAATTTTATTTAAACTTAACAGGATCATACGTTGTAGGTAATAAAAAATATATTGGATTTAACTGAAACTAAATAAGAACCAAATTGAAAACTCCGCTTTCAACACTATTTTCACTGACAATCTCCTATTTTAATTTATGGGTATGATCTAATTCATATCTTATTATACAAGGTTTCCGCTCAACCTTCGTCACAAACCTACTCAAGTGTTACCTGCAGTGACACACTTTCCACATACTGAAATTAATTCAGTAGGCATCCATAATTAATTATCGGTATATAAACCCAAGAATGTTTCTTTCCATCACATTACTACGCTATCACAGCAAGGAACAACATGAAGTCTCACGCAGCTGTTCTTCTCGCCGTCTTCGTCGGTCTTCTGGCAGTGATCAGCTCTCACGGCCAGGCAAATTTCTACTGTGGTAGGAGACTGTCCACAGCTTTGGCTTTGCTGTGCGAGAACGGGCTCATGAAGAGATCGGAGACAACATTTCATGGGACGGAAGACTACGAGCTACCCTGGATCCCTGAGCACGAAGCCAGGAGTATGGGCAGGAGCAAGCGGCAGGTGGTCTCCGAGTGCTGCTACAAACCCTGCACCATAAGCGAGCTGCAAGCATATTGTGCTGAATAATGGTAGACAAATAATATTGATCGTGAATGTGTTTCGTTTTGTACAGATGTTTCAAAGGAATGTTTGTAAATAAAATTTGCTGGATTTAAAAATTATCATTTTTATTATGTTATCTTGCCCTAATAATATTAAATAATTTTATTATTTTCAACATCATCATCAACCCATTAACGTCCCACTGCTGGGCACGGGTCTCTTCTCATAATAAGAAGGATTGCCATAGTCCACCGCGCTGGCCAAGTGCGAATCGGTAGACTTCACATACCTTTGAGATTTTTTTTTTATAAATCTCTCAGGTATGCAGGTTTCCTCACGATATTTTCCTTCACCGTTTAGCAAGTGACAATTAATTTCTAATACGCAGATAACTTCGAAAAATCAGAGGTGCGTGCCTGGGATTTGAACCTCGGACCCCTCGATCGAGAGTCCGAGTTTCTTAACCACTAGGCTATCACTGCCATATTATTTTACGACATGAAAAACTAACACTAAACAGCAGCGAACCGCAGCTAACCTTGGTGCAGCTAATGTTTCGTCTCAAACTATTAAAGTTTTTTTTGATATATTTTGGATTCTAAAACACTTCATCATACTCAGTTTGGCAAAGGGAGATCTCCCGCCGGGCTAGGTGATCATGCCCGGGGAGCGGCCGTGCTCCAACAGTCTCAGTTCAGAGCTTTTGGAGGTCGCCACACTCAGGACTTAAATATTGTATAATCAATTTCGTAACCACTAAATACTTTTTTTTTAAATATAAAATAAAAAATCAAATAAAAAAATGTATAACAACAAAATATTCAACACACTTTTTAGGTGGTTTACTATTAAGTTTATGTTTATGTCTTTCGATTTTAAAATTAGTTTTTATTCACTTTTCTAAATACAACCTAACAAATTGAAATAATCAATTACTCCGACGACCAAAATGGCTAACGAAATGACAGCCAAGCCAATTTAGGAGATGCTGACAGTTTACTCGCTTTAACCGCAAAGTACCATTATCGTTTAGACGCCATATTGAAAATCAGTGGACGTGATTGATTAAAATAAAGTTATTATATGCTCTTAGGTTTTGTATGTACATTTTCATGTTTCAGGGTTCTTAAAAAGATAAAAATAAAAAACATTTTTAAGATACCGTCACGTTTAATAGGAATTCTTATTTTCTGCCGTTCTCAAATCATAACCCGATTTTATAACGTGTTTCAAATTTATTTGAATAAACATATTTTCATTAAACTTTATCATCATCATCATCAACCTATCACTGTCCCACTGCTGGGCACGGGTCTCATCTCAGAATGAGGAGGAATATGCCATGGTCCACCGTATGTATTGGTGAACTTCACATACCCTTGAAAACTGTATTTCTGTAAGATTTCTCAGATATGCAGGTTACCTCACGATGTTTTCCTTCACTGTTAGAGCAAGTGATAATTAATATATAATATACACATAACTTTGAAAAATCACAGGTGCATGCCTGGGAGTTGAACCTCGGATCCCTAGATTGTGATTTCGTATTTCAATCACTAGGTTATTACTGCTTAATTAGACTTCTTTCTAAATATTTGAAAAAGTTACGCCAATTGCCTAACTAGGCCCGCCTGACTTAACAAAGGATGTATATAAAAGTTGTATCCGCTCTACTCTGTCGTTCCATTTTCAGTAGCCAGTTTCATTTCAACATTGCTGTTTTTTTTAGTGCATTCTCTACAAAACTAGCCATTAGCGGGCTTAATTATTCACAATCAGTCACGTAGTGAAGATAACTCTTAGTTGTTTCTATTTATGGGACCATGATTCTATTGTGAGTTAAGAAATAAAATTCATTGTTGTTGGAGATATGTTGTGGACTATTCGAGACCTCGTTGCTCGTAGGGAGGGACCCGTTTCCAGTTGTGGAATAAATATAGTTATAATAAATTCAGCTACACTGGTGTGCATTATCAGAAACTATCTACTCCATGACCTATTACTATCCTCATGAGTTCTACTAGTACAAAACAAAATGGTTAAGTCGACGAAAAGAAGATCTTTCAGTCTTACATGTATGAAGTTTTACCTTGCTCATTTAGATAATAATTTTGTTAAAAAATCAAAAAAGGTTTTGATACACTTGGGAAAACATGAGATTAACAAAAAATACTGTTTTGAAACCAAAGAATTTATTCACAAAACACATTTCAAATTTCCAAAATCATACATTCTCCATTGTCACTGATCGCCTAAAGTTAGTCAGCACAGTATGCTTGCAGCTCGCTGATCGTGCAAGGCTTGTAGCAACACTCAGAGACCACCTGCCGCTTGCTCCTGCCCATACTCTTGGCCTCGTGCTCAAGAATCCAGGGGAACTCGTAGTCTTCCATTGAGTTAAAACTAGTTTCTGATCTCTTCACGAGCCCATTTTCACAAACCAAGGCCAGGGCTGTCGACAATCTTCTTCCGCAGTAAAAGTTCGGTTTTTCTTGACAGCTGATCATTGCCAGAAGACCGAGGAAGATAGTGAGGAAGATAGCTGCTTGAGTCTTCATGTTGTCCCGTGCTGATATAGCTTTGTAATGTGATGAAAGAGGAATATCGGAGGTTTTTATACCAATAATTAACTAGGGGGTTGATTTAAGCCCTTGTGTGGGCAGTGCGGCAATGGAACAGTTCATTGAGCACATGATGTCACATGTCACTTATACAGGTATAATGCATGTGGGAAGTTGGTGTTATGTGGTGCATCTATATAGGTCAGTAGGTAACGAGCTAATCAATTAAATTAATGTGACCTGACAGATTTTTGCATTATTTTCTGTTATAATATATCATTAAAATCGTAGTGGATTCAAAATATTCAACACTTCCTTCACAGAGTTGTCGCTCATCGCCTACATTTAACTGTTGGTATATAAATAGGAGGATGGATTCATTGCCACCACATTGCGAAGCTATCTCAACTAAGAACAACATGAAATTCCAAGCATCTATCGTCCTTGCCACCTTCGTCGGTCTTCTGGCAGTGATCAGCTGTCAAGACCGAGCGAATTTCTACTGCGGCAGGAGATTGTCGACAGCTCTTGCTTTGGTGTGTGAGAATGGACTCATGAAGAGATCGGAGACCAGAGTTGATGCAATGGAAGACAACGAGCTCCCCTGGATCCCTGAGCACGAAGCCAGGAGTATGGACAGGAGCAAGCGGCAGGTGGTCTCCGAGTGCTGCTATAAGCCCTGCACCATAAGCGAACTGCAAGCTTACTGTGCTGAATAATCTTAGACAAAGAGTCTGGATTGTAGATGTGCCTTATTTATAAGTATTTTTGAAATTATAATCATCAAATAAATTTTGTTGAGTTTTACAAAAGGTTATTTGCTCACTCCACTGATACCTTGCAAAATTGTCTTACAAATCAAACTGTTATACATACCGACTCGAAATTATCTTTGAAAATATCAGCAGCTAGTGTAGAGGGTGAAGAAAGAAAGGGATAGAAATAGTGGTAATACACAGAATAGGAAAGAACGATAGAATAAAAAACAATACAAATAATAATAATGTTTTATATATGCAGTAGGTACTCTTTTCAATTTATATGTAATATATATTTTTTACGTTGGTAATCCAACGTATTAAAGAAAATATGGATGGTAAGAGTGGCTAACAATGTGACAGCCAAGCCAATTTTAGTGCCAGATGACAGTTCATTCGCATAACGCATAACTTAAGAGTAGGTTCTTAAAAATCAATTACGCCCTTTATTAAACGATCCATCGTTTTACCTACCAAAGATCGACGTTCGATTTTTTTTTATAATATGGGGGTAGCAGACGAGCATGCAGTGGCTACTGCGGCCCATGGACATGCGTAATCAACCTCAAATAGGATTAGATATTCCTACTTGTGGTCGGCCACAGATGTGCCGCTACCCCTGAGAACTTGCTGGAACGCCTCGGAAAAGTATGTCTACCTTACCACACCCTTCAAACCCGAACACAGCACGCTTAAAACTGCTGATATGAGGCAGAAATAGGTGTGGCGGTGGTGCCGCCAGAGTCGCACCACAAAGGGTTCTACCACGTTCAAAAATGAAATTTCTGCATACTATACATTTGATCGTTGGTAGGCAAAAAATGGACAGATTGATTATTAATAACAAGTGTTAGACGTCGTATTGAATATTACTGAGGATGATTTATTAATCACTTATTTAAAGCAAACAGCAACTTAAGACAATTGTTATCGTAACTGTTTATTTCCAGTAATTATTTCTTTTTAGGATTTATTTTTCATAATAGTCATTACTGTCATATTAAATACGAGTCATTGTTTCTAGCGTTTTGGGATTCATCATCAACCCATTTGTTCTCCACTGCTGGACACGGGTCTCCTCTCAGAATGAAAAGGATTAGGCCATAGTCCACCGCGCTGGCCAAGTGCGTATTGGTACACACTTCACATACCTTTGAAAACCTTTTCTTTTAAAATTTCTCAGGTATGCAGGTTTCCTCACGATGTTTTCCTTCACCGTTTAGCATGTGATAATTAAATTCTAATACGCACATAACGTAATTAAACCTCAGACCCCTCGTTTTGGGATTAGAAGGCACAAAATATTTTTGTAAAGTAAGAAAACTAACAAGTTTGTGCCTGACAAGCGTCCGTGATTCATCAGTCTTTATGAGGAAATGTGAAAAACATTGAGAACTATTTTCCCTTCAATGGCAAGTCGCAGGCAAACTGACCATTACTATTTAATATAATAAATTTGTCACGTCATTCTGAAAGATAAAAACTAAAAGTTACTTTTACTACTATAAATTCACACCTATTTCTACCTAATAACAGCAGTGTTAAGCGCTGCTGTGTTCCGGTTTGAAGGGTGTGGTAAGGGAGACAGACTTTTCCGAGGCGTTCCAGCTTAGTCCTCAGGGGTTGCGGCGCATCTGTGGCCGACCTCAGGTAGGAATATCTAATCCTATCTGGGGTTGATTACAGATGTCCATGGGCGGCAGTAGCCACTTACCATCAGATGGACTGCATGCTCGTCTGCTTCTCTTATATTATTAAAAAAAAAATGTTATATGTATAAGGTAATAGCGGTCTCTATTGATATAGACTTAGTTTGTCATTTTACAAAATATTAAAAAACAGAACAAATAATGAAAAAAATACTATAGTAAAATCCAACACAATTTATTCGCAAAAAATCATTCCAAATATTTTTACAAAATCATACACATCATCATCACGATCATGCTTCATCGTTTAAATAACTCTTAAAGTCATTCAGCACAGTATGCTTGCAGCTCGCTGATCGTGCAAGGCTTGTAGCAGCACTCGGAGACCACCTGCCGCTTGCTCCTACCCAGACTCCTGGCTTCGTGCTCAGGAATCCAAGGGGACTCGTAGTCTTCCATTGAGTGAAACCTGGTTTCCGATCTCTTCATGAGCCCATTTTCACAAACCAACGCCAAAGCTGTCGACAATCTTCTTCCGCAGTAGAAATTCGGTTTGTCCTGACAGCTGATTACTGCCAGAAGACCGAGGAAGACGGCGAGAAGAATAGGTGTTTGAGTCTTCATGTTGTTCTTTGCTGTGACTGCGTTGTAATGTGATGATAGGGGAATACCTCAGGTTTATATACCAATAATCATGTATGGGCGGTGACTTGAGCTCCCATGTGGGCAGTGCGTCAAAGGAACAGTTCACCGAGCATATGAAGTCACATGCCACTTGCAGGTAAAATTTACGTGGGAAGTTAGCGATGTCATCGATATAGGTCACTAGGTAAGGAGTTAATTATTGTTAATTTTATCTGACTGATTTCTTTTTTCCTTTCATAATTACGATATAAAATGTTCTTAGCGGAATATATTTGATTGTTAACAATATCTTCAATGTCACGCTTCCTACACAGGGGTGTTATTTAGCACCTACACTTAATTATTGGTATATAAACTGGAGAATTTCTATTTCCTTCACATTTGAAAGCTATCTCAGCAAAGAAAAACATGAAATTTCAAACAACAATCTTCCTTGCCTTCTTCGTCGCTCTTCTGGCAGTGATCAGCTGTCAAGACCGAGCGAATTTCTACTGCGGCAGGAGATTGTCGACAGCTCTTGCTATGGTATGCGAGAACGGGCTCATGAAGAGATCAGAGACCAGGTTTGATGCACCGGAAGACTACGAGTTGCCCTGGATTCCTGAGCACGAAGCCAGGAGTATGCGGAGGAACAAGCGGCAGGTGGTCTCGGAGTGCTGCTACAAACCCTGCACCATAAGCGAGCTACAAGCATATTGTGCTGAATAGCATTACATAAATAGGCTTGCTCGTGGATGTGTTCTATTATGTAAAAATGTTTTATATAAATAAGAATAAATTTTCTTGAGTTTTACAAATGTATTTTTTACTTACTTTAGTTTTACTCCAATAATACCTGAAGACACTGACTACGTGAAGCTGAAACAAGTAATTTGTAACTCTTAACGAATATATTTACATATTTTGAATTCAATAAAATTGATTATTATGATCAAATTCAAGTAGGTATTATACACATATACTGTAACGATAGAATATACTGGTGGAACTGAACATGAGACTGAAGCTTTCCATAGGATCTAAACCTTTTTTAAAGTTTAGTTGTTTTTGGAAATTAAACATATATTACGATTTTTCCTCAAATAAATTTCTGCAGAAGGATACACAGAATTGATAGGTTGATTTAACCGTTTAATGTTATTGTGTGATTTTATGAATTCAGTTTAACTCAATCCAGTACTCTTTAAATATGAGGACTATTAAATCCGTTGATATAACTATGTTTAACATGTCCCCTCAAAAATTTAAATAATTAATATGCACCACACCACAAAATTTGTCTATACACTAGTGTGACGAGTTGTCAGCCGAACTAATAAGTACCTATTTTTTTTTACGCGGAGAAATTCTCATGGATTCCCTTCCGCCCGGGGGAACGAAAGGGATATGTCGGACGAAAGGAATATGCCGGGTCGCTAGAAGCGTTAGCATAACATTCGCAACCCGACAACGTCGGCCGGCGCTTATGTTAACGCCAGCCACGTCCCGAGAGGGAGGGGCTTCTCTCAGTGATATTCCTCATGAGATGAGCGTGCGGAGACGGGGACGCGGAGACGGAGACTTAAGACGGGAATTAGATTCCCCCGATTCCGCCTCCGTGGACTCGGTGAACGGGAAAGGGCGGCTTTCGAAAGCCGCTCTACAGCGTCCCGTGCGCCTGCGACGGATTGGCTGGGCAGACATAGCTTCCCTGGCCCTTTCCGCCGCCCTTCCCATACTGCTTCGCAGAAGGAGCGCACCGCCTGCCCCGACCTGTCACTTCCGACCATGGTGCGAACCACGGACGGGAGCGAGAGGTCGGCCCCCAATACAGACCTGAGCGCACTGCGCTCCGGACTCCACCTAAGGCATACCTCCAGCGTATGCAGGGCCGTCTCATCGAGGCAATTGTCGCACTGATGGCACCTGGCTGTCAGCTCCCACCCTATCAGATACAGATAACTCCCGAAACAACCATTTCCCAATAAGTACCTAATGTCTCAAGGTCCCTTAACCACAACTCCACTACATACTTCCCTGTTGTTGATACCATGTTTTATGTTTTCATGTGTAGGAAGGTTGGAATATTTTATAGATAATCAATTCCACATGAGACATATTCTAATTAAGTTTAATAATAAAACGAAATCAAATTAATATTAATGATTAGCTTGTTACCTACCGACCTATATTGTTGAACCATTTAACGCTAACTTCCCACATATAATACATTTCTCCTGTACAAGTGACATGTGACTTCGTATATGCTCGCTGAACTGTTTCATTGCCACACTTCCCACACGAGGGCTAAGTAAACGCCCATACTTAATTGTTGGTATATAAACCTAAGATATCCTCTTCTCATCACATTACAAAGCTTTCGCAGCAAGGAACAACATGAAGACCCAAGCAGCTATCCTCCTCACCATCTTCCTCGGTCTTCTGGCAATGATGAACTGTCAAGAAAAACCTAACTTTTACTGTGGAAGAAGGTTGTCGACAGCTCTGGCCTTAGTTTGTGAAAATGGGCTCCTGAAGAGATCAGAAACTGGTTTGAACTCAATGGAAGACTACGAGTTCCCCTGGATTCTTGAGCACGAGGCCAAGAGTATGGGCAGGAGCAAGCGGCAGGTGGTCTCCGAGTGCTGCTACAAGCCTTGCACGATCAGCGAGCTGCAAGCATACTGTGCTGAATGACTTTAGAGTAATTTAAACGTGTATGATTTTGTAAAGATATTTTTAATGATTTTTCGTGAATAAATTGCATAGGGTTTACAACAGTATTTTTATTAATGTATTTTTCCCCATTTATATCAAATACAATTCCTAGTTTTGGTTTGGTATTTTTTGTTTATTTTCGAAGTAACAAATTAATATGCAGAATGTGTGCATTTGTCGACATCAAATGGAACTGAAGTCTTATTTGACGTCGGCCCCATAGTTGCATTGCTATTCTTGAAGACTAAGGAAGTTTCGTATAATTTTTACCCTTCAAACCTGAACTCTATAGCGCATAATACTACTATTCACAGTCTAAAAGTAATTATAGGTACCCGCTGATGTCATTAGATTATGTGGGAAGACTATGGCATTGAAATTAACACTTGATTAGACACATGACGTCTTTTCTCACTTCAAAGGTAAAATATGCTTTCACAGGTATTTTAAATATAAACATAATATTTAAAGACATTGATATTTATACCCGCAGCTTCGCTCACAGCTAGAAGTTTTTATCTGTGGTTAACGGTGTTGGTTAACGACATAGTACAGTTGTTTGTAATTGTTATTCCAATGTAATTTTTATTGTTTACTGTTTGTTAACCCAAATAAATCGAAAAAAAAATCTGTCCTTCGGAAACGGTACTTTTTTTCGAGATAAAAGGTACCCTACGTCCATTTCTGAAACCTGACAACGTCTGTACAAAATTTCATGACAATCAGTTATGTAGTAAAGCAGTGATAGCCTAATGGTTAAGAAACTCGGCCTCTCGAACGAGGGGTCCGAAGTTTAAATCCCAGGCACGCACCTCTGATTTTTCAAAGTTATGTGCGTATTAGAAATTAATTATCACATGCTAAACGGTATAATAATAATAATAATAATAATAAACGGTGAAGGAAAACATCGTGAGGAATCCTGCATACCTGAGAAATCTTAAAAAAAAGGTTTTCAAAGGTATGTGAAGTGTGTACCAATATGCACTTGGCAAGCGCGTTGGACTATGGTCTAATCCTTCTCATTCTGGGATGAGACCCGTGCCCAGCAGTGTGACAGTAATGGGTTGATAACGACGAGGACGGTTATGTATTTAAAACATAAAAGCGTAGCAAACAGAGACACAAATAAACTCACTTTCACATTTATAATATTAGTTAGGATTTATTATATCCATATAAAGCAGTCGTAAACCATATCTCCAACCCTATTTGCAGATTCAATTCCACAAGTAGCCAATGGCCCAATAAAATATGTAAATCTGGAAGCTTTTAAAGCTAGCCGAAAGGCATTTAAACCACGATAGATGGCTAAAGGGAATTTATTTCAATTCCTCACGGGGTATTCGCCAAATTTGGACGGCGGCCAGCGACGACGAGTGGCTCTGTGGTACGTGAAATATTTCGCATTGAAATGAGACAATGAATTGTTCTCTCTAGTTGCTTTAATTCGGTGGTGCCTTTATATTGACACTTTTTTAATATTACCGACTTACGTGGTGTTATCATATAGTATGTTATGTTCGAACCCCGGTTAAGGACATTATATCGGACGTTCTGGAAAATTCGATTGTGTAACAGAAAGACATCTAAATGTGAGGGTGTATATTTGTCATTGTGTGTAGCACCCATGCAAGGAACCCTAGTGTGGGGTTAAGAATAGGTCTCTGGTATTTTGATTGCCATGAACACATACAAAAAAAACAAAGACCCGAAGCAAATATCTTATGCCCGTTATTAATATGATCAATTTATCCAATTTTTACCAAAGATAAAAAACGTCAATTTCTTGTCATCTTGAATGAAGTGATTGTCAAATGTCGATCTTTGGTAGGCAAGACATTCGATAGATTGTTTATTAATTATAATTACGATTATCCCGTTTAATTTCCCAGCCCACTCTTATAATATTTTCCGTAAAACATTTCGCAGTTTCGCATTTGAAACGAGTAGTCGGATCTAACCACTTTACATCAATTACAGTTAACGGCTTCGTGTGTCGTGTTCCATTTTTAATTCACTCGGATGCTACCAATTTCAATTTGTAATGCAAATCGCAGTTTACGATGGTACTAATTATAAACGCTTTAAAACGCTTTCTACACTCACAGCCCCACACTAGGATTCCCTGTGTCGTGGGTGCCATGGACACACACAAAGAAAAATACACAAACACCCAGACCCAGATACAGAAATCTAAATTCATCATTTAGACATCTGTCTGGCCGGGGATCGAACCCGGGACCCTTTGCGCGTCAGACCGGTATGGTGGCCGCTCCGCCATGCGGGTCGTCAAACTAATTGGAGGAATATTGTATGTAGTGGTAGGTCACCTGTCGACAATGGGCAGCTATAACCTCCACAGAACACAGCTACCTAGACCCGATCAAAGAGAGGCACTCTTGAGGTCTAAGATGGTCACCTCATAATATTGTCTATTGGCATCTACATCCTTCCACTAAAGCACAAGAACTACTTCACATAAAATGTGGCGGTGGTACCTCCCCGGTTGTGATTCATTCTTTAATTAGTTTCCAATGAAGCTATTATATACTGTAAACAAAATAAATTTAATGCAAATGATACGCTGTCATTCAAATATGTAAAATAAAAAAATAATATTTAAACCAAACGTGGATATGCGAAATTTAAGGTCAGTCGTTTAACTGATTTAAAATTCAGTTGCAAGATTTCTTGAATATTTACTTACAAACAAGGCAAGTTAAATAAAAGCTTAAAGCACGCCATTACGACTTCTCTGAAAGCAATCAATAGCACTAAAAATCCAATATAACTAGTAATAAATCTCGATGAGATTTGAAATGCAATCCTGGCTGGGTACGATTTCCTTGGAGCTAGATTTTTTTCTCTTTAATATTAGAGAAGTTGCAGTCGATATTAAGACGGTTAGGTCGGAACGGTTAGTTTCTTAGAATTCCGTAAGGATAATTCTTAAAGGTAAAAACGAAACCCTGTTACTAATGCTGCCTGTACCTCTGTCGACTGTCTTCATACTGCTACTTTCTGAATGCTTTTGGACTTGGATTATGTATTCTAAGTCCTTTGATTAAAAAGATAACTACTAGCTTTCGTTACATTTAGCCATGGATAGTTAGAAAACGTTTTCTACACTATGTCGTACCTATGTCGTAGGTGCCATGAACACACAGAATCAGAACAGAAATGTAAATTCATTCAGATATTTGTCCGGCCGGGGACCGAACCCGGAACCCTCGGCGTCAGACCGGTACGGTGACCGCTCCACCACGAATCGAGGCGAGTCGTCAAAGTTCTACTCAACGTTACGAAGACACGTTACTCTTTTCGTTACGAAGATGAATGTTAGCTATAAATAATTACCACATAATTCCACGTCAGATCATCTCTCACATCTTCATTATAATTGCTTTTAACAGCACCAATGAGTAATCGATTACTTACAATGAAATAATTCAGTTTTAATGCATAGGAAACGAATATCACTTCACATTTAGATGTACAGTCAGAATCAGAAGTAGATGAACAGATCAAGGCTTCAAAAATACACACTCGTTCATAAATAGCTGAACACGCCTAGTATCATAATTATATGAACATCGTAAACCGTCAAAAGTAGCTGAACATTGTATGTGCAAAATAGCTAACACTATATGATATGTCATTGTTCAGCTACTTTTGACACTGTAGTCTTTATCTACTCTTTCGAAGTTCATTTAATTATGGTGCGAGTTATATTCAGCTAATTATGAACGCTTGGCTGTATAAGTATTTTTTAAACCTTAATATGTTCATCTACTTTTAGAGCTGACTGTACGTGTACATTCATCAGTTGAATGTTTGATGCAGAATTACGTTCTCTAAATATTATGTTTTTCAGTGTAAATAAATCAATCAGTGCCTCTTCATAATTTGTAGTGAGCTTAGTAATTAGCGTGTAACACGAAGTTTAGTAAATATTTCACTTGTTGGAAATGTATTGTCTATTTTTGTAAGACTATTTGAAATGCGTTAAATGTATGTATATTAAAAGTTGTATCGGTCTGCATTATGATGAACATTCTTTTATTAAAAATAAGAACACAAATATTAAATGTTTTATAAAATCTTTTTTTGTTGGCGCATCCACCATTTCTATTTGATCCCACGGACCCACGATTCATCCTCGTTTTAAAGTCTAAATTTAGGAAAAGGATGTTTTTCTAAATCGATCTGACGGTTTATGGATTTTGCCTAAAATCGTATTGCACTTTTAGTTATTTTGAGAAATAATAAATGCCACTCACTATACATACGAAAGTTTGCAATCTCATTATAGGTTACAATAAGATAAAAAAAATAACAAATGTTTTTTTTTGTTCCAGGGGTTTTGGAAAACAAGGCTTCCAGTGTCAAGGTGAGTTCTTAAAGCACTATCTACAGGCTTTTTAGGATTGTCATATACAACTTTCTGACAATATCTGAACTATAATAAACCTTAGTTAAACCTTTCTTGCAAAAGTGGCTTAAGATAGGTTATTGTCATTTGGTAATGTAACCATTGGTATATCTTAATAAAATAGATAATTATTTCGTATCTGGAATAGCAATACTGTTATTTCTATTAGTTAGGTTAACCTAACCTAACTATTTAAATAATTTCCAAAAATACCTACAATAAATACAAGTATTTTGATTTTTTCTATCAGTTACATTAAAACTTAACCTAACCTTATGATCGTACAAACTGTAAAAGTAGTTCATAGTATAATTGTTATTTTGGTTACTAATTGGTACACAATAGGAGTATTTTTTAATATTTACTAATTCCTTTTATATTATCGTTTGTGTAGTGTGCAGTTTCGTGGTGCACAAGCGATGCCACGAGTACGTGTCGTTCACGTGCCCCGGCGCGGACAAGGGCGCGGATTCCGACGTAAGTATCACAATTGTATTATAAACAGTCTTATGTAGTTCGCGAACGAACTAATTCGGAAGATCGCTCCCACGGATGTACAACGCGAACTAGATCCCCGATTTCCCGCTCCATAGTTCGTTAGCTCCTAACTGAACTAGTGAAAAATGGCGGAATCCGAACTAACGTCGTCATATTTTATATGAATCAATAGGTTTATCCTGTTTTTAACGCTCAAACATTTTAATGCATACTTTAATTTTTCACATAATCTACAAATTGATTAAAAAAAGGCAGATTTTTCGCTCTTTTAGTTCCTCTGTTCTTCAATTCCCAACTGTTCGGTAAGCAGCTAGGAGCTGACGAACTAAAAAAGCGAACTAGTTCGTTTAGGAGCCGCGAACTAGATCCCAGTTGCGATCTATTACGCCCAAGACTAATTATGAATATCACTTATCTGTTCATTTATGTGTAAAATGTGTGTGATAATATAATGAATACACATACTTTTGTATACCAAATGTGTAATATACCTACATATTTTGTGTCAATGTTTTTGTGTCTTAAGCGAATTTTCCTATTTCCGTACCTTCCATAATTTCCCCTATTTTCCTGACGGTGCCATTCAAATATTACTTTAGATCAGTTGAAACGATTTAAATGATATGATTATCTAAGTCTCGCGGCTTGTATAGATATCAAGCGATATACGAGTAGAAAGTTAAGCAACATAGGACACGTTTGGGCTCCATCCGTGGCTGCCCATCCAACGATGGGTAACCGCAATTGGCAAAAAATACGCTCTTCCGTGCTTCAAAGGGCGAACATACACATATTGTGAAGCTTTCAAGCTAAATATTTATGAAATGGCGATAATATGATGATACTCTAATTAAACTAATATAGAAAATTTGTTTCACCAGCAGTAAAAGAACGAACTAAGTATAAATAAAACAAAACTTGTAAATTAATTAGGTTTAATTAAAAATATACTTTCCACCAATTCATATTGAAGCAACATATTGATGTATTCATAACGAACAAATAAACATCTATGTATGCATACAGTACAAAACATAACCCTCCTTCTGTCGCAATCAGGTAAAAACAACTTTTAGAAATATTCAAAACAATATTGCGTTTACAAGTAAAAGTACGTCACACAACCGAACAACATTCGTTCGGATTCCCTTACGAAACGAATACAGAAAGTTGCAAACGCCGCTACCAATTCGCAAAAGTTTTCCGTGATAACTTGAAGAGTATGAACAGATTTCGAAATGTTGTTTTATATGTTGGATAACTCTTTTCCAGCAAGAGTTTTATGTGGAAACAAAGTGTGGGATTGGTGTTTACGTCATTGGATAAATAATAGCCCAATGTGATGAAATGCTTTTCATGTACAAGGTGGCGCAAAATTAATCATCCAATTATGTTTTTGAATAACACAGTGATTCTAAGTGGATGTAATGCCCTTTTTTACTCGTCACGTGTTTTTAATAACAAGCCTCAGACAATCACAGGTCTTAGGGAGAATATTCAAGTGGAATTCGAAGTGTTATCGGCGGAAATCTTAAGGAAAGTCGTGGAAAATATGATAAAACGGGCGCAAATGTGTCCACGCTGGTGGAAGGCACTTCATAGATATCATCTTTTCTAATTAGCAAAAAAAGTACCAAGTAAAGATTTCCATCACGCAAAATCACTTTTTTATTTAGTAAAAAAGTTATTCAAAGACAAAATTGGATGATTAATTTTGCACCAGCCTGTATAATCTTATAAAAGAACTCACATTAATTTTATACTAACGAAATATTTAATTTATTCCCAATAATCGTCTTTTAAACATCCGGCTCGAAGGACCATTTTACGTTCGCCGATAAATGTAAATGTAGCGAATAATGATTGGAATTTTATTAAAATAGACGATAAACTAAGCCGAGACAGATTATTAAAACAATTTCGATGCGAAAGGAGGCCTTTATAATTAAATTTATTATTCATTACTCTTCATGGCGTTTTAAGAGCAATCCACTCAGGGGCCGATGGTTTAAATTAATCGAAATCGTTAATCGCTACTAAAACGGACGGGTAACGGTCGTATTTTATAAATCTTACGCAGGTCGGAGAATGAATTAGTGAAGTAAAGTTGGCAGAAGAGACACAGGAATTGGTTCCACTTATTCCAAACTCGGGAATCTGCTTAATGAGACAGTTCTGAGCTGACTGCAAAGGGTAACGTTTTTGCGCGTATGTTTGTTTTATATACGAATGTCTCATTCTTTGGCAGCCTGACAGCTATTATTGCCTTCGATTTTGTTATCACACAAAGTTCTGTTTGAGGATAAAATACTAATACCTGTAATTATGAAATGTTAACTGGATTTTATGTAATAAATATAAATAAACAATATAAATCAGTTTCTTGTTCAATTGTACGACTTATGCGTTCCATCAACTTAGTAATTGCAATGAAAATAATGCATACCCACAACTAAGATTAGTAATTTATTTATTTCCAAAATATTTGAGATGTTCCTTACAATTCAATATTACATGTAAGTGGATGAAACACCGCGCCGAATATTACAAAAATAACTATAACAATTCAATTTCATGTGTCTATCTATTACGCTTCCAGACTTAGAGCCCTGACAGACAGGCAGACGGCGAAGGCTTAGTAACAGTGTTCCGTTTTTTCCCTTTGGGTACTAAACCCGTTACGTGACAGAACATTTTATGAGCGTACTATTTATACTACAACTAAATTAGATAATAATCAATTACCATATTCGATAAACGATAGCCATGTAACATAAAGACAGCGGCCCCGTACGCTGCATTAGTTAGATGAGCTTATAAAGTAATTGGTCACTCGTCGGACATTTATATGTAACGACGGTGTGAGTGTGGTCGACGACACATCCGAATTTCTGTCAATGGTTTTGTGTTAGGGTATAAAATTGGGAAAAAATTAAATACTTGTTTGTTTGCCAGAGGTTTAATATTGAAACTATCGCTATTTTCATTGGCAATATTAAAAAAGCTTGGCTTAAATTACAAAGATGTTATGACAAGGTTATGGTTTTGATGGAAGTGCAGTGGTGGGGGAGTAGAAGTCAATAGCCATCTATAAGGTATTTCAAAATTAATAGACATTTTTATAGAAGATTTAAGAATAAAGAATTTTGAAAAAGGAAACAATAAGTCATAAGACTCTCAGGCTATTCTTTTTACAGAATTGAAAAACAAATATTACTTATATTTTCAAAGGAGTGATTTATATACTTAACATTATATTTTCATCAGGCATAAACAATATACATTTGTCCTAACTTTTCTTTGAAATACTGCTTTAGTTTTCGTGTCATCACATATAATTACGAATACCGTACATATATTACGAATACCTATTCTAATTGATAAAAGGTCGTGTCGTATCGTATAAAAAGTTTGGATCGCGTGCGGAGCCGCGCGGTGGCGTGCCGACCCTTCAGTTTAATTAGCTTTTGTCGTTTAAGCGTACGTGAATTTACACTGTTACAGAATATGTTAGTACTTACTTTGTACTTTATTTTAGTTAAGGATTATATCAACATTCCAGCTAGGTTTTAGGTAACGTACATTGTATAGTGGAATTAGTTGTTGACATTCGAAATTATTTAGCGGGAGAACTTGTAACGGCAGTGTAGCGCTGTTGTATTCTATTATGTAAAATGTAGTAAGGCAGATTTTTTTCGATGCGTTACTTTATAACCGTAAAGAATATTACGAGTATCTATTTACTTCAAGAAAGATTCCTCTTTTACCGTGAGATGGAAGTAGCAACTGAGCCTGCAGACCACTTGGTCACTGCTGCCTCAGTTTTTTGTTCTAAAAAATGATTTTCTAGAAATCTCAATTTAAATTAATTAACTGTATGCCTTGAACCATCAACCAAGCAAAAACCATCATAACTGTCACTAAATTTCGTATTTAAGAACACAAAAGAAAAAATACATAACCCTTTCTTGGCAGTCGGGTAATTATAATTTAATAAAATGTGTTACCTACATTATTTATGTAATCGAAATAAATATACAATTTATAATATTTCTAAGCGTATTGTGTGGATCATTATATCTCCAATAATAAATAATATTATCCAATTATAATAACGAAACCCATTTCTGGGGCAACAATGGGCAATTTGATGTGAAATATTGGGTCGCATGATTGTAACGGCGAAATTCGGCCATAAGGCCATAACTAAATATAGAAAATAATTACGGGGAATACGGTGTCCAGGAATATTAAGGATATGGTTAGTTTAAGGCAACTTTTTGTAACACATTAAAACTATTTTTTTAAAGTTAGTTTATTCCTATCAACGTCCTTGTAGACTGGCTAGCAGTAACAACGATAACTACATTTACCAGTTTCCATATTTTTTTTTTATAATATAAGAGTAGCAGACGAGCATGCAGTCCACCTGATGGTAAGTGGCTACTGCCGCCCATGGACATCTGTAATCAACCCCAGATAGGATTAGATATTCCTACCTGAGGTCGGCCACAGATGCGCCGCTACCCCTGAGGACTAAGCTGGAACGCCTCGGAAAAGTATGTCTCCCTTACCACACCCTTCTAACCGGAACACAGCAGCGCCTAAACCTGCTGTTATTAGATAGAAATAGGTGTGGCGGTGGTGCCACCGGAGTCGAACCACAAAGGGTTCTACCACCTTTAAAATCTACCACCTATAAAAATTAACTCTGTCAGCCAAGCGTACATTTAAATGATGAATGTAAATTTTCCTCCTGGGTCTGGGTATATATGTACTAGTCTATATGTGCCCATGGCGCCCAATATAGGGATTTCTAGAGAATGGCAGTATAAGAATAAAACTTTTACATGAAAAAAATATTTATGTTTTATTACCATGCAAATAAACTTAAGTTTAAAAATCATACCTATTTTTATTCACGGATAGAGACTACTGTCTTTTATGTATGTTAATAAATACTACATGTTTAAAATACCCGTAGAGTTTTTAACACAAAATATTTTTTTTTTACGTTCAGGAATATAACATAATTTCTTCAGAATATCTCAATAGAACAGCTGCGTTGTTTACTGGAATCATTGTTTTGTATATATATACTATACGTGTTTAAATATACAACTAAGTGGTTGGTAACCTTTTAAAAACGTTTTATTGTTTCAAGCTTTGACTATAAGGCGCTAGGTAACAGAAAAAGCAACTATTTTTCTTGTGGAAAGTCGAATGGTAGTAGCCGGGATCCTTTACAAAGTTGGCGTTTAGATTTATTAATAAACTCGACAATTAATATAAACAAAAAAAGACTTAAGTAATAAAAAATGCCTAATTAACACGTAATTTCGTAAATAATGCGAAACGAATGCGGACATCAAATATCTTCTTAAGGATCTTAATCCTATTTAGGGTTAATTATAGTTGTAGTAGCAATTGTTTAGGAGTTAGTGCGCAAAGCAGGAAGTGACGAGCAAAATATTATGTACCTACATGTATTATTTGCGAGTAATTTTATGACTCTGCAATATATTTCATAAATCCACCAAGTAATACGGATTGGTTCATTTGAATCTTTCTCGATTTCAAATTCATCATTAAAGATTAATGAATCAGTACGGAAGAGAAAATTAAGTTTATCCCCTTTTTTGAAATTCCTCGGCGTAAATTAATTGAGTAAGATTTTTCTTCGGTAATTATCAGATGAAATATTACTTTTTTACAGGAAAATGGCACACATCCTGATTCTCTTCCTTCCCTTACCATTCGTCTTTCCTTTAATCCTTTTTAATTATTTAAGTAAATTATTTGTTTTCAGAAAAGGTAAGAGGAAAGGAATTTTAATTGGAAAATTAGTGTTGAAATATAACGAGAATCTTTGATTTTTAAGCCAATAATAGATAACCGTACACTATATAAAAAACAGATAAACGATATTATTTGTTTTTTTTTTTTGTCGTAGTAAAATTATTTTAATATGTTCATTATTTTACACGGTTGCAGCCTATTCTTTTATTATAGTCAATTTATGTGACCCTTGAACCAAAGTAGCAAAATCCTTGATAAAACCGTCCTCTTACTGATTGTTTGATTTAAAAATTGTTTATCTTACCTATCGATTAGTAATTAAAACTATTTATTGAGTAAATTTATCATCTCTATTGGATGTGTCGATTATGTATCAAGTAAGTATTAATCAGTAAAATGTTCGCCGCCATCAATATGCCAACAATGATCTGCAGGACACGCGCACGAAACACGACTTCAAAATCCATACGTACTCGTCACCGACGTTCTGCGACCACTGCGGCTCGCTGCTCTACGGGCTCATCCACCAGGGGCTCAAGTGTCAAGGTATCTGGACCTGGTGGAACTGTATCGACTTCGCTTGGACTAACGCTTTCTTTAGTTCTTTCAGCGCTTAAACTTGGTGGTGGTGCTTTCAAATGTTCTTCACTTTCGCTATTACTTTCTTTTGTAACTTTTTTCTTCATCTAGCTCTATTTTTTATATTTAAGCGCTTCGTTCACGATAGAAATGACTTACTTATTCTTTGTTAACTTTAGATTCAGTGCAATCAATAATTTTGTTATGTTACCTTGAATATGACTATCAGGAAGGAAGCGCATTATGCTAGTGACTTCAGCTTCTAAACCGGCTTCGGGGTCTTTATCGTTGTTTAAGTCAGTCATATCAATCTTTGTCGCGTAACAGGATTTTAATGGTAATTTATTGTTGCAAAGCCCGCGTACGCCCCACACAAATGGAACAATTGGACGTTTCTTGCTCCAACATTCTGTGACCATTGTGGTTCGATGCTCCATGGCCTCGCCCAACAAGGATATAAATGTGGAGGTACAAAGAAATTAAAGAATGAGCCCGTTACAAAAAACTTTACGTACCCCGTAGAGAATGGAATTCACGGGTATTTAAAAAATACACTGGATATGTTGCATAAAGTACAGTATATATTAGATCTTGTAAATGTGTACCTAAATGTCGGACAGGAAATACAGCACTGATCCAGTAAGCGAAATTTAATCAGAGTAAGGATTTCTATTCGAAATATGACCGTCGAATCAGAATTCCACAAATCCTTGCACGATGTAAAAGAATTAATGGATAACGAGCGACGTCTCGCTAAATCCTATTTTAATATTGAATTAATCTTTCACGGCAAGCATCGGCGGAGTTAGCGTTGTGCCGAGCAAATCCAATTAGATTTTGTTTTGTGTTTGAGCTTTAGATTCCTTGTTCAATTACGCTATTGTAGATGTCGTTTGATTTGCATTTTACGCGTCTTTTGTGTTTGCTTCGTGCTCGAAAACTTCCTTTGTGGAACCGTTCTCGCCTTTCTCTGTTGTAGTTAATTAGTGAAATTGATTCTCGTAGTTGCATTCTGTTATCTCCATTCATTACGGTTGAAATGAAATGTTAACACTCTTTGAGCATTTATAATTGGATTTGTGTAATAAATATTTTAAAATTTGTAATATTCTTGGGCAGAGAGTAAATAACTGCTTTAACACTTAGGAGATTTTTAACATTACTGACACTCTTCAAAGAAAGTGTGGAATAAAATTACGAAATTTTAAGAAAGAAGTCTAAATAACCTATTTTGTAAATGCAAATGCATGTTGTGATCATGTAAGGAGTATAAGATAAAAGTTATTTTCTGTTATATTATTTATCAACAGATGGCATAATTGCTAAATAAGCGTTCCAAAAGTTATTTTGAAAATATAGAACAATCTGCAACAATTTCTAAATGCTCCAAGGGTTAATGGTTCAGACAAAGGACGTGACAAAGCGGAAGTTACGTTCATAAACGCTTTCCCGGCTGTTAAATCGACGCAGCAATAACTAGGTAATGGATGGAACGAGCCAGAGTGTGAACTGCTTCTGTGCACCAATTTTAGTGATTGAATGAAACCGGCAGCTCTAATTGGACGTTACTAGATTAGGAATGAACGATTTTTATTATATATAGACTTCGATGTTACTAAAGAATGTCTAATGAAAAATAAACTTTAGAAATATGATAGCTTGGTTAACAATATCGTTATAGACTTTCATGGATTCATAGTAATACGCGAATCTTTTGATGTTGCAAATATTTAATCCAAACTGTACACTTTTTTTTAAATATATTGAAATCTTTGATATTTGGATTTTGCGGTGTTTTCTACCACCATAGATATATTGAGTATTTTATAACTCCTAGATAATAAATTATGATCATCACATAAATTATATTACTTCGTTTTAAAATTGGAGAAGGTTATTTTTGCCCTACTGCGAATGGGACTTTGTTGTTCGAACTAAATCCTCTAGAACAGCAAATCATCTTTGATCGACACCAAAAATTGCTTTTGTTATATTTAGAGTTGGGATGTTTGGTTATGTTAGCTCGTGACTACTATGATCTACATGTTCGTTCGCTAATTTCATTAAAACTATTCTATATCAAACCTGTTGCATTCAATCGCTAAGTACTCGTAATAGTTTATGTGCACTTTATCTGTGTTTCTGCATGCATCTAGTGTACATGGGGCATGGTACAAAATCAATAAACCTCGTCCTATAAGGGCGTCGAGGCTACAAACTATTCCTTAACGGCATTGTGACGGGCAACCTACGCAAATTTTAGTGCTGCATTAAATGTAGACATTTTGTTATTATCACCTTTATTAGGTAATGTGGATATTTGTGTACCATCCTTCATGTGAGTATGATTCTTTATCAATTTTAATTCTTGTCTTTAGTGTATTTTTATATAGTAATAGTAGATACCGCGATTTCCTAAAATATGTTTCTAAGAATAAAAATTCAGGTTATTGAACTATTTAAATTTCAGTTTTTCTTCTGAACAAAACAATAATATTTTGGTATTTGATCAAAGAAACACAAACTAATTGTATTGATAATAAAGAAACTTATAAGTTTTAAAGACCGACGAACCAAATTTTTTTTCAAAGTGTTTCTTTATCCATTCCATGATCAGATACTAATGCATATTGTTTAAGTTTAGTTTAGTTTAGTTCAGTTTTAAACATACTTCATAAAGTTATAACTGATACTTTGAAGCCATTTCAACATTCTTACTTACAGTTGTTGGCTATAATTTCTTAATAACCTTGCCTTAGTTGGGTAAAGTTATAAAATACTTTAGTAAGTTTCATGCCAAAGTTTTACGTTGAGTTCTAACGTGATTAATATCCTTGAAATGAAATGGCAATTGTCGACAGGGTATAGTATTAATTAATATTGTAGATATTTATGTTTTCAGCACTGATTAAAGAATCAATATTTAATATTAAATATACAAATAAACGAAAATCCCAAATAATTTCTTTGATTTGTCTGTACTGATAAGTTAAAAAGTATTAAATTAGAATAATTTTTTCTCAGACTTCCAGTTAAATAATTTGACAGATACAAATTCCTTTTGCTCATGTGGTCCTCTTTTTTTCCATCTTTATTTGCCTAAATGTCATTTCGACCGGCTTCCATGTAACGTTTATAGATGTCGATCAATTTGTACAAAATTGTGTTAAAAATAATAAATAGATAATTTTACCAAGTCAAAGATTTTTCCTCTATTCTTTCTTTCTTTTATAATATCACATTTGAACAGTGTATTTTAATTACTCTCTTAAATTATTTAGATATCTATTTGTGAACTGTTAATCATTTAAAAATACACAATATCCATTCAAAGATATATTCAATACTTATGAATTACTCGTCGTAATTGCACTACGGTTTACTTTTCTTTGGTCACAAAAAGCTTTTATCTTTCTAATTGCTTCTCTTCTATTGTTTTCGTTGTCTATTTCATTGTTCTTTTCATGCTTTTCTGCAGGTAAGTCGGCTTTCTTTTTTATTTTTATACAGCCAGTTCCATTTTCTGAACGATGATTAATATTATTACTTACTTGTCTCAATGTGAGTGGATAAACGATGAGCGGTATGAAATTTATTTGTTTCAATGTAAAGTTTATCTTCTGTTAGCGTTTGTCTCTTAATAAATTTTGTTGCGTTGACTGTTGTTGCAGTTTATACTACAACAAGACCGTTCTTTTTTCCTTTACATAATGTAATTCTTTAAGAACTGCTGCATAAATTATTATTCTCTAATTATCTTCACTTAATATCGCTCTCGTTTCCCACTCGCGATGGAACAAGTACCTTATCGTTAAGTTGTTCTGTTATTGCAGTAAAGCTTCTTTTAAATGAACGTGTCTATCTAAAGTTTCTTTAATTCAAAAGGTGTTCGCATTGTTCTTTAAAATTCTTTTATCTGCATTAACACTGATCTGAAAAGCTAAAATATTTTATTTTAATATATTTACAATAAATCTTTGAAACTTACTATAGTTTTATATTAGTACAGCTATTTTCAAGGCAATCTGTGGGATTGCCTAAATGGAAAATAGCTGTACTGTTCTAAGAACTTTCCTTTCTAACTAAAAAAATTGATTTTAATTTATACATTTATACGACAACAACTTTTAAAAAGCTCTTTCTTCTAACTTCAGATCTTTATAATATACCGTTAAAACAAATTTTTAGTTTAAGTTTATATTTTTTTCTTTACAAATTCTGACTTCAGGTAAGTCTCATCCGATTTGATTGAAAAAAAAATTAAACTGTATCTTGTGCTTTTATAAAAATGTATCTTTTAAATTAACCTATTGTTGTAACAATCATTATATGTTGTTGTTGTTGTTTTGGTGCTGATGCTCTATTGTCGATGTCTAGTATGCGACATGAACGTGCACAAACGGTGCGAGGAGTCGGTGCCGAACCTCTGCGGCTGCGACCACACCGAGCGGCGCGGGCGCATCGAGCTGGCCATCGAGTGCATCGGCAACAAACTCACCGTCGAGAGTAAGATATTACATAAGAAATATATTTATACTAACATTATCGTGTAAGTATATCATTTTATATCGGGTACTTCCGATACGTGCTTTTAATTTCTTTATACCGATATTTGGATCGACTTTTTTATAATATAGGAGTAGCAGACGAGCATACAGTCCACCTGATGGTATGTGGCTACTGCCGCCCATGGACATCTGTAATCAACCCCAGATAGGATTAGATATTCCTACCTGAGGTCGGCTACGGATGCACCTCTACCCCTGAGGACCAAGCTGGAACGCCTCGGAAAAGTCTGTCTCCCTTACCACACCTACTTACATACACTGACTTACATGCATCGTGGTCACAGCAAAACTCTGCAAAGACGAAATATAGGCGAGTCTCCTCTGAAAGTGAAGTAAATTAAGGCAACTGTTTACTACGCCAAGAGATGTTCATATAAATATCTGTTTTATAACTATGGAGGGTAATGATTTAAAAGATATATATGTATTTATGTTTTATTATTTGGTACGTCCTGCAATCCTAACGACTTGATGGATGTTAACGGACTCTTCTAAATTGTGAGAACGAAACTATAGGCTATACTTTTTACTTTTAATCATTTTCTAGTTTAAATTTCTATCTATCTATATCTAAATCTATCTACCTATCTAAATTTATATCTATAGTTTAATTGCCTATTAAGTTTTGAGCCCATTTAAATGTACTCGGCAACTTGTTTCCAGTCTTCAAAGTTCCGCTCCGTATCGCAGTAGGAAGGCATAAGTAAATTATATTATTCTCGTCGTGCTACGACTTGAAAAGACCTACTTAATGTTAATGCAGTTTAAGAATTTATTTCTCATTTCCTTATGCTTTTGTAAGAAAATGGTATAAAGTAAGATAAACAATTCGAAACTGCAGTGGAAAAGGCAGCGAAATAGAATTCTATATTAAATATAATAAGTGTTTTCTTGGTTATTCCTGAATATAAATTAATTATGATTAAGGCTATGATAAAATAAGTTTGAAATTGACTCATCTCTTTGTCATTTTGATTTAGCAAAACTTTGTACTTAGCATTCCAAGTATAGCAAATTTTAAATTTCAGTTACCGGAAAGGAAATATTGTTAATACGTACTATACGGATATACATAGTATGAAGGTGGCTAGATCTTTCATGGGTAATTGTATACGCTACTACAATAAAATACCCGAACACATTTTGAATCTCACAGAAAAAAAGTTCAACCATGTCGTTAAACAAACGCTATGTAAAAAAGCGTACTATAAAGTAAGTGATTATTTGACTGACAAAACGGTGTGGTCTGAAGTAGTTCCAGCTCCACATGTACCATTAGGTTAAGTTTAACATTGTAAAAACATTTTTTTAAAAGATGTGTGTTATGCACTTTCTTTCGCCGCTTCTTCTCCATAACATTCACCTTGATTCCAAAAAAATGATTTGATTTGATTTTGATTTGAAGAAGAAACCAACATTTGTCAATAACACTGTGAATACTAGTCCAAGTCCAAGGCACCTGCTGTGCCTCTACCTTCAAATAAGTCAAATGCTGAATAGGTGTAAAAAAGATCAATTTTGTGGTATTCAACACATTTGGCTTTTGGTACACATGTGTGGCGACCGCAATGAGATAAACAACAGTAACACAGTTAAAACCTTTCGAATATATTCATACCGCTCACTCTACCATCATCCTTGAATCTAACGATTAATGATAAAACCTACTGTCACACTGCAGTCAGACAAGGGCGCAACCTGATCCCGATGGACCCGAACGGTCTCTCGGATCCCTACGTGAAGATCAAGCTGATCCCGGATTCGGAAAGCGTGAAGAAAAAAACCAAGACCATCCGCAACTCCCTGAACCCTGTGTGGAACGAGACCCTGACCTTCGACCTCAAGCCCGAGGACAAGGATCGGCGGCTGTTACTTGAGGTATGACTTCAATAGCCCTTCGTCACCCTATCAGCTATGATTGCCTCCAAGAATAATTAGAGTAAAACCTTTTGTTGAACATCCCTGGAAAATTCTCATGCATGTGAGTTTCTCAATATTTTTGAGGAGTCCTCAAAATATTTCTAACTTAAGCGAAAGCTCTTCTTAAGCTTGAATTCTTTTCTGAACATACCGTTCAGTCAGTCCGTTTTTACTCTTGCTACAGCGGTTTTACATCTTCATTTGGATTTATCATCGAATTCAGACTACACCTGTTCAAAGCTTAACAGATGTCTGCGGGCAACAATGAAAGTAACTGACAAATGGACTGCTTACCCTTTATTTACGTCTATATAATATGATGATATCTGTTTTTTGCAGGTATGGGATTGGGATCGTACATCCCGTAATGACTTCATGGGCTCGTTGTCCTTTGGGATCTCGGAGATAATGAAGTCGCCCCCCGACGGCTGGTTCAAGCTGCTCACCCAGGAGGAGGGGGAGTTCTACAACGTGCCGGTGCCGGAGGAGGGCACGGACCTCGCGACCCTCAAGAACCAGATGAGGTCCACCAGCGTCGGGTCCCGCAGGGCGCCGCCCCCGCCGGATAGGGAGGTGCCGCATAACATGGCGGCTGCTGACGTCATCAGGGCCTCCGATTTCAACTTCATCATGGTGCTCGGGAAGGGATCCTTTGGAAAGGTATGTTTGTATATAATATCTTGTGGCATTACTAAACTTGGAATATGACCGAAGTCTTCCCCCCCTATTCCATAACAACTAGGGCATTTAATTCAAGGAATCTCATGGAAGAAAAATCACTATGAAGATGACAGAAAAAAAGTCAAACGAGATGTCTACAATAACTCTTCGTCTTACCAGAAAAACCTAAGTTTTGCAGTAAACTTCTAGAAGATGTCGGACAAAACTAGTTTTTGAAATGCCCATCCTTAACTCGTTGCTGTCGTATTGCCATATATACATTTACGAACACCCTAGGCTAAAAGAAATTGTTACTTTAACGCTAGGAGGGGTATATTTCAAATTTCCTGTAATAATAAATAATCTATTATTATTATAAAATTATAAGCTTCAGCCTGTATCCAAGCAGTTGTAAACGGTGACCCCGCAGGGGGAACTTCGTGTAAAGTAAGCTTATCCATCCAATTTATTTAAGAGAAAGGTATTTTAATGAAAAATCGCTCAGAGCCATTCCTTTGTGAAGGATCCAATTCATTTATTTTATGTAGCAGCTGCTCTCTCGTCCTAATTACTTCCTGTTTCCTTTTTCTTGTGGATTAAAAAATCATTGAAATATAAGGTACCTTTGTACGAAATCTTGTTGGATTAATTGGTACGGTTCATTGGGATATCTCTTACGCCTGCTATGTTATGGATATCCTTAACGTGACAATTAGCAATTATCGTGTTTTATTGGTATCAGAATTTGTTTATTATTAGCTATTACAAAGCTCGCTTCACCCATATCCCTGGGCTAAAAATCCCTCGTCGTGACTAGGAAGCTTACTTACACAAACATACAAAAATCCAGACTCAGGACAGGAAGGATATATTCATCGTTTAGATATCTACCTATCTGAATGGAGAATGGATCTGGAAACCGCCGCTTGTCAGTTTGGCTTGACCACTGACAATCCGTGTGGTAATTTCAAACCCTCGTGGTAGATTTTTCAGCACTTCTCGAATATCCACTTTTACGTAATGAATTTATTGCTCGTCTTTTCTTCTATCTACAGGTGGATAGAAATAAAATGATCTTGTTTTCACACTTTTACTTTTTAACTTTTTTATTTGTCTTTTATCAGTTAGATATGTTCAGTTTCCCTCGTAATCAGTCGAGACTAGTTTTATTCATACCTCTTTATTATTATTTTTTTCTCTGCGTTTTTCTGAGTATGGCACTACGTTTATCTTATTTCTTATTTCTACTTTCTCACTCGTATATATTCTATCTCCATATCACTCCAGGTAATGCTAGCAGAGAGACGCGGCACCGACGAGTTGTACGCGATCAAGATCCTGAAGAAGGACATCATCATTCAGGACGATGACGTGGAGTGTACTATGGTGGAGAAACGCGTTCTAGCGCTCAGCAACAAGCCACCGTTCTTGGTGCAACTGCATTCCTGCTTCCAGACTATGGTGAGTGGATTTAATTCTATTTCTAAATTACGTAAATTATTTTTTATTGAAGATTATCTAGGGAAGTGAATTGCGAAGCCATTTGAAGGAAATGGCCACATTTTGCGATGAAGGAAAACGTGAGAAAGAAGAAATCTTCAAAAAGTTCTCGGAGCTTTGCAAAGTCTACCAGTGATCGGCCGCTGTGTTGGACAGTGGCTTTATTTTTCTTAATCTTATAGTTCCATCTACAGCAGTGGGTAGGTCCCTAGGCTTTTCATTTTTGGAGTGCTATGCCTAGCAGTAGATTTACAATGAGTTGATGACACAAATCTGTTTCCATTTCAGGATCGGCTGTACTTCGTGATGGAGTACGTAAACGGCGGAGATCTGATGTTCCAGATACAACAGTGCGGCAAATTCAAGGAGCCCGTTGCCGTGTAAGTACTCATACTTTTCTATTCATCTTTCATCATACCTTATGCTGTCCATATAGCTTCTTTCTTGAATTAATTACGTTTGCAAATAATACTAAAAACGCATCTAAAGAGAGGTCGTTTTCCATAAACTCCAGATTCTACGCAGCAGAGATCGCGATCGGTCTGTTCTTCTTGCACTCCCGCGGGATCCTCTACCGCGATCTTAAGTTAGACAACGTCCTGCTCGACTTGGACGGTCACATCAAAATCGCTGACTTCGGCATGTGCAAGGAAGGTATCACCGGCGACAAAACTACGAAGACCTTCTGTGGGACACCGGACTATATCGCGCCGGAGATCATCTTATACCAGCCGTATGGGAAGTCGGTGGATTGGTGGGCATATGGGGTCCTCTTATATGAAATGCTGGTGGGACAGCCGCCGTTCGATGGTGAGGATGAAGAGGAACTCTTCGCGGCGATCACGGATAACAGTGTGTCGTATCCGAAGACGTTGAGCAAGGTATGTGGAACGTATTGTATGATTCTATTTTTAAATTGACTGTATTTTTAAGTTTTGGTTTTAATTGGCTGTAAAAGTATTTATTATAGGATGTTATTATTAGAATTTGAAGCAATTCTAATTTCAGGTAAATGTGTATTGGTTGATGGAATGTTTCATTATTGCGGTTGAGGATTTAAAGACTTATACTGATACTATATCCTTGGGTAACTATACGAGGCTTTTTTTATTACTTATAACGAGATAGATAGTAGATACTTATGTGATTGCCATTCGAATAGTTTCCATTTATTGCCTTTTGATTATGTCGTTTAATGTGATGGTGATCGAATAGATTTTTTTATTTTATCCTCAATGAAATGAAAGGAAACAATGATTCGATCATGAATACAATTTATAAATTTTAGTCTCGATTAATTCGATTGCATTAAATTTTATATTTCTCCATTTTTTCCTCTCAAGCTTAAAAATACTACGCAGGCTAGAATTATAAACATTGTCACTGGAAAGGCTAAAAGTCTAACAAGAAGCTCCTTTGCGTGTTAGATATTTAGCCTTTCCAGTGTCATATAATTTGGTATGTATCTGATGTACCAATACGCACTTGGCCAGCGCGGTGGACTATGGCCTAATCCATCTCATTCTGAGAGGAGACCAGTTCCCAGCAGTGGGACAGTAATGGGTTGATGGTGATGATGATGATGATCTGATGTGCACTGTGTTGGTGTCCTCAGGAGGCGAAGGACGTGTGCAAGGCGTTCCTGACTAAGAACCCGCTGAAGCGTCTCGGCTGCGGCGCGCGCGGGGAGGAGGACGTCCGCACACACGTGTTCTTCCGCCGCATCGACTGGGCACGTGTCGAGGCCAGGGATGTCCAGCCGCCCTTCAAGCCTAAGATCGTGAGTTGTTGCACTAATGACGTTTTTATAATATAGGAGTAGCGGACGAGCATGTAGGTCACATAATGGTAAGTATTTAATTACCTATATGGGCAATACTGGTTCTACAATCTTAATATCGACGGTAATGTCGGTAATAGCCTCACAAGCCATACTAGTTATTTTACCGCATCGACTAGGCGAGGGTGGAAGTGCGAGAGTGAACATAACCTGTAGCTTTTACAAACCCGTTACAAATTTTGCCTATCGAAGGTCGAAATTTCACAATTTGTAGAATGCAGAAATTGTCACATGTCGATCTTTGGTTGAGTTTTTAAACGATCCTTCCAATTGTTGCCTACCATCGACATTTGAACATATTTGCCATAACATAATAATTATGAAATATCGAAATTTGGCAGACAAAAATTGGTTAACGAAAAAACAAATAAAATCCCCAAAATCAACAAATAATAACATAATTTATATTTATATTCCAGAAACATCGCAAGGACGTGTCTAACTTCGACAAGCAGTTCACTCAGGAGAAGACGGAGCTGACGCCCACGGACAAGCTGTTCATGATGAACCTCGACCAGACGGAGTTCATGGGCTTCTCCTTCCTCAACCCCGAGTTCGTGCAGCACGTGTGAGACGCCAGGTGAGACCACGGGTCTACTTTTTTATCATACAGGAGTAGCAGACGAGCATGCAGTCCACCTGATGGTAAGTGGCTACTGCCGCCCAGATAGGATTAGATATTCCTACCTGAGGTCGACCACAGACGCGTTACTATTCCTAGGAATAAGCTAAAATAAACAGCCCAGTTATTAGAAAATCGGCGTCTCATTAAAATCATTGGCTAAGTGCGAGTCGAATTCTCACAAGGAGGGTTCCGTGCCAATTTTTTTTATTTTTAGTGGGTATTTAGCACCCTTGGAAGTAAATGTTTATGAAAATTTGAACTATCTACCTATTACGGTTCAATAGATAAAGTGAAAACGCCAATAAAAAGCGCCTTTCGGTGACCTGCACTTATTACAAGCATATAATGTTTAATATTAGTTGTTACAGTTATACATACTCTGTAAAAAATTCAAGGGTCTTTATATTACGGATGAAAAAGAAGTGCGCTGTGACACTGTCCAGTTGTATATAAACATTTTCAAAAATATTTCAACAAAAAGCATACCATTTACATATTTTACAGAAAGCAATTTCATTTTTTGTTTCAGGGTTGAATGTTTTCTCGCCTCATTGAAGCTGTGGGCCGAAGCCTCCCTCTTCATCTGTCGACTGTCTCTGTCACTCTCGCGGCGCGGACTATCGCCGTCTCATTCACCCTCGAATGTTACTCTTCACCTCGTCTGCTAGGTATCGTAGAAGGAAGACACCGGAAGGAACGATGATTTTGGGAAGATTGATGATTTGCTCATTCCCCCCATTGATTTTCTAATTAATTTATTGATAATTATAATCCTCATTATGTACCTACTGAGTGGTATTAGTCAGTATTTTTTTCGGCCATCCAATACGACATGACTCTTACTAAAATTTAAGTAGTGTAGTGAAATCTAAATATCTCGTCGACTTTCGCAATAATAATGATTCGTGATAAACGCATAACGAATTAATAAAAGCAATATTAAATTTAAAATATTCGCCCTAAATTCTAAATTCAAATTTACTAGTAAACGCTCTCTATATTTAATCTGTAATTTAACATTTTAATAAATGACCCCTAGAGAATTTTATCACAGGCGATAAATATTAAAAGCGTTATAAGTGTGTTCCACTTAACGATCACGACGCATGAATGTCTCGACTAATAAACGGTCGTTGTGGTAGTCAAGTGAAACATATGAAACGTCATAAAATGATTACACATAAAATAGTAAGTATAATAATAAAACTAAATAGGTATGCGAAAGTATTATAAAAATATATTTAATAAATACTCAGTTTTAAACCTGTCATTACATTAAGTCATCTGTCATACTAACATTAATCCATACAAATAACACTTACTATATTATTTTTTGAAGTTTTCCCTTTTCTGTCTATAAATAAGAATAACTAAAAGTATTAGTAATGTCCCATCGTTAGTAATTTTGTAAGAGGAAATCGTATTATTTTTTTTAAACCTTTTAAATCTCGGGAAAATCTCAGAAAATATCGTGATCTTGGGGCCACTTGGTATTGTAGTGAATGTTGTAGTACAGTCACCGACAAATGTTACTGCGTGGTCTGTTAAAATTATACTTATGTTTATAAAAACCACTCCCACTGTCCTCTGTTGGTCATATTTTTCCGCATTTAGGAGAGACATGTAGGTTCTCCAGTGCAATATGGTTTATATGACTTCTTAAATTTCCTTAGTAATACTCTAAATATTCAGGCTTAAATTCGCGCACGGTAAGTGGTCAAATAAAATGAGCTTGTATTTAATATGTGTACGGAGCTATGTATGTTTGGAAGCCCTCAAAGTTTGTGACTTTCAGCCTTTTAAAATGAATAATCGAATATAGATAATATAATAAAAAAATACAAATAAAAAAGAAAAAATACAGATATAAAGATATATAGCGGCAACATATAATTACATCCTGATGCCATCTTTAGATCTAAACAAAAAACTATTCCGACGTTATAATGCTAGTTTATTTATTAATAAACAAATTGTGATATTTGATTTTTACATACAGTCAAGAGATTTTAGACATTTGACATCTGCATTTGCGTATTAAAAGCTTTCCCCGCAAACGAAGCTCCGATCAAAAACTATATAATTAAGTAAAGAGCTTTCTCTACGTATATTCTTAACAGGCGATGCACAGTTGTGTGATGTCTCTGTATAATTTTTCACATTCACATATCAGTTAATTGTAGTTAGATTATAATGTTAATATATTTATAAATGAATTGTCGTGTCGTGTGGATGGCGTTGTTAGCGTAGACACCCCTGAGCTTTATTGGCGATATACGGGTCGTATTTTATTTTTGTTAATTTTATTGGAATAATCAAGGATTTTCATTGAAATCATAAATCATTCGCTTGCTTTCTTACTAAATGTAGGTAGGATTAATTCTATTTTTTCATTTAAAAATATTTTTGCTTATTTTTTTGTTAAAATACGTTATGCTTATAAATACTAATAGACTTTCAGTTGAAGGCAATCATATTGAAATATTTATTTATTTTATTTTTCATATAACACTTTTGAACACGGCTGTACAATGGCTGTCAGATTAAGTTTTCATTGTCTATTGTCATAATATTAAGTTTTTTGTTGTGTTTATGCATTTAAGTGTAATGTCATTTGTTTTTTGTGTGTGTAAATGGTTGTGTGTTTAATGAGCTTGTGTGCTTGTTCTGTGTGTGCGTGTGAGTGTTTATGTGTGTTTTGCGCGTGCTCTTCATTCGTTCGCGATTAGTGGTATGATTTGATGAACTTTAATATTAAAAGACGTATTTTTCTTTTAATTGTTTTATCACTTTATTCTCTATTTATTTATATTTTCATTATTTATTTACGATGTTTTAATGAAATTTAATATTTTGTCGACTCAAGTATGAAGATTTTTGGCTTTTTAACCGACTTCCCAGAGAAAATAATAAGTATATATAAATATATATTGTCCATGTATGTATATTTTTTTTATTTCATCTTATCATACCACTTATCCATAGCCATTCGGCACTTGATAATCGTGTACTAAAATAAAAATAGCCTTACTAACATAACTAATAATATCGTTGTTAAAATATATATATTTAAAATTGTAACGCTCTTGATAGTTTAAATTGATATTAATTAAATATAAAAAATGAAGGGAAAAGCATTTGATTCTAAATTGAACTGTAACAAAATGACACTTAGATGTTGTATGTCATGTACTTTTATGGAAATTCTATTGGAAAAACTGCCATAACACTATTTAGGGTGTATTTTGGATTGTGGCGGTTTTTTCAATGGTATTTCGTTGGCCGCGGCTTTTGCCGATTTTGTAGAAACGGCACGCGGCATACGTTTTCTGTAGGGTTAAACAAAATTAGTGTTTAATTCAAAACCTACAAACATACTGAAATAGTTGCTAGTCAATGGCAAAATTTGCTTGGAAATTCTTTGCAAAGGAAAATTGGTATAATTCTACTCCCCAAAACTGGGTTGGATTCACTATCTACCATGGCATTGTATGTTCCCCGAAAATCATTTGCGTCTGCTCAAACTCTTTAATGTGTGTATAGTTGGGTATAGATCTTTGAAACTTTAAACCTTCTTTATGAATCTTCTGAAAACTTAGCACGTGCATTACCCAAATTCAGAATCTCGAATGGTGGCTTTCTAAAGTTAAGCATTGATCTTACACAAAACTCTGAATCTCAAATACATATTGCCACATTGCTAAAGTTTACTAATTTTCAGAACAACCTAACAACTTTACTTGCTACATCTTTAGGCTTATCTTGCGAATACCATTACAAAGTCGATTAAAAAATATCGATAGCTGTCATAGCTACATGTGAAACAGAGCAGGTAATGAATTAAACACTGATGTTGTAAGACCTAATAATTTTAACGTAGTCCTAAATATTTTGATTCTTTTTAGAATTAAGATTTGAATTTAAGGTTGCATGCTGGCTCATCAAAGGTATTTTAGAATGATTTTTGAATAAAAGTCACACTTTATTGCAAATTGCAAAATGTTATCTGTCAAGAATGTAAGCAGTATCTGTCAAATATCATTCACATACAACTGTCAAGTGACAAGAGTTTTCCCATATACATAAAAATAATCTTTGTCAATAATGTGGCTGTTTGGTAACACAATGGCAACATTTATGTGTGACTATTACCGCATGTCTTCATTCATCAAGACTTCATAGAATCAATACTGTACATTAGACATAGAGGTCTGAAATAACAAATATTTTCACACACTGCTGCATAATGATGTACTTTATTCAAATCATTTTAAGATATGAGTCAAGCCAGCTTAGTATGTAAGTCGGCTGGAGAGGGGGTCAAGTAGGTGCGCACTGCGCTTTCCCCGCGCCACCCGCGTGTCAGGTGTATTCGTTGATATCTAACTAACATTTCACTTAAAATCAAGAAATAATACATATAAATAAACACAGATATAATCCTGATATTACACTATGTAAACTTATTATTTGACTCAACATTATATCAGCATAATTATTGGTCTCGTAAAACGTGCGAATTACGGCGCACTCGTCCACCATTCAGCGTGTATGAGACAATCAGTGTGCGAACTACGAGTGGAGACCATTCAGTTTGAAATCTCTGCTCTCGTATACGCAATAGCGGAGTCTATTTATTTAGTCCGTCTATAACCTTGATAAACAGTACATACTCAAAGTTGTACCCTTAGTATGAGTTTTTACGTTTTGACAAATATGACGGTTTTTGTATTTGTTTACGTATTTGCCCATACATTTCCAATCAGCATCCCTAGTGGACTGTGTCAGAACAGTTAAAATATTCAATCGGTATTCAAAGTGGCTGTTATTAGCAAGTATTTAGCAAGCAGTATCCTTGACACGTGGACGGTATTCCCTACCATCCCGTTGATTTCAAACATTGTTATTATACAGCAACAAACATGTACAAGTCGTTGACTATAAATAGTAACTCAATGAGAGCATTTTAAAATTTTCAATATTATCGAGCATATCGAAAATTTTAAACTGTTCTCATATTGTAATATTCTTTATTTTATTATATCCCCATAGATTTCTTCTATAAATTTACTTTGTATATACTCCAGTACAGTAATTAAATTCTAGTTAAAGTTAAATTAAAATTAGTTTAATAAATTTCGTTTTGAAATTTATTGATTATAATAACAAAACATGACCAATTTATGTTTGTTTGCTTAAATGACAATGTTTGTAATTGAACCAACTCTACCCAGCTAGAACAATCTTGCTTAGAGTAACGCCAAGGCTTAAAAATTTAGGCATTCTATATTCTATTATAATAATTAATGTTAAGGGGTCTTCCCACTAGTTTCTATTGCGACACAATTGCTTATTTCGTTTAGTTTTTAAGTAAATTTGAACTAATACTCCCAAGTATGTATGTTCTTTAGGTTTAAGCATAAGTGTCTGAGAGTTTTGAACAAATGATAATATATGTATAATCTATCAGACAATTTAATATTATTTGCATTGGAATAATATTGTGTCGCCACTGTATTCTGAACACCAACTTGTTTAACCGTGTTTTGTGACATGGCAACATAATTTTTAAACTGTTTTAACGTAGTGTTGCTAGTTTACGCCTCGAAATACCCAGTTTCGCTCTGACTTGGTCAGCTAGTAGAATATATGAAGTTTATGAAACTTGTAGCGAGTATGTCTATATACCCAGTATATTTATCGTATTAAGGTAAGATCTCACTTGTATATAAGCGTATGTATTACACTTTTTATCTGGTCATCCTATCTATCCTATTATGTCACGTTTTGAAAATTTTCTGTCTCACATTGAAAATGAATAATTGTGCTTATTTTCTTGCATGACTTCCTAATGCCGCGTTCAAACATGAATCTCGAATGATAATTAACGAGAATGAGAAAATCGTATGCGAGTGCCTTTTGAATCTCGCCAGCATTTATTGTATGCAATCTCTATATGGATAGTATATCATTTTATGATTACTGAGGATTAATATTGACAACAAGAAAGGAGCTTCAGCTCGCATACGAGAATCTCGATGTGTAAACAAGGCATAGGAGTGAACTATGCTTTTTATTGATAAATGAACGCAAATTCTTGAAAACACTTATGGATGATTATTTTTAAATCTGAACATTTATATATCATATTATATTGTATTTTGCCATGAAAAAATATTTATTTACAATTGAATTTTTAGTTATGTATGAAAATTACAAAGTATCTTATGTTGTAATGATCGTTAACATTTTTTATAAAAATAACTGACAATTTTTAACGTTTCTTGCAGAAAACTTATGTTCTTCTAATTTTAACAATAATATTTTAAAATTTTATGTAAACACCTTTTTCGGAGTAAGTTTACAATCTCCGTAAACCGAAAATTAAATTGTATCAAAATATAAAATATACCTATTTTGCCTACAAAACAAACCAACAGGTTGCCATATGTACAGTTTTTTCTCTTAACGTTGTAATTAACTATATTAATTGTGTATTATTTACTTTAATGTATAAATGTCAACTCAAGCCATAATAACATTGTTATATTCGCCATGGTGATAACCAATTTAAATATTCATAATTGTATGTGTTCAGTGAGAATTAGTTATTAAACTCTGATATTATTTTGCGTAGAATAAAATTGTGTTAGAATTAGGTTGCCTATCCTATGACACTTTCCAATTTCTTGATAAGTAACTACGTACCTTTTGATCACATTTGCTAATATAAAATTTAAATAAATAAATTAGGTACGTATATTTTAAAATTGCAAATTTTCGCAAATTTTAATATCGTCCGGCTTACTCTTCGATATTAAAAGTAGGAATACTTATTTTAAATTATAAAGCTCGGGCGCGTAGATTTAGTGAACCATTGGCAATGATATTATATAAAGGGACTGATAATGTTATCAATATGTAGAAAATAAGATCGGAAGCAAGCAAAATAGATTAACTACCTAAAATAGAAAACTATCGTTAAAAATCGCATAAAAATCTTTAGTTTTGTGAGTTCAAAAGAAATGAAGGTCAAGTAAACAATAATATAAGTTATTTTTAACAGATTTTCGAATTGTCTATCAGTATTCTAAACAATAACACAAATAGCTATTAATTATTACATAGCGAAAGAAATAGTCTTTCGCTATGTAATACTTAAACTTCCTAACTTTTGAATTGTCGTTGGCTATATTCTGATATATTCGTCTCGTGGCATTTGAAAGTAATGGAAATCGACAAGTTAACATTATTATTATGTAAAATATGGTAATATAATATCATTGACCATCGGTTCTTCTAATGTCATAAAGTATAGGCCTAAAATCACCTTCGTAGATTAAGCCCGTAGATAATACAGGTTTTAGTATACTTTTTACTATTGAATATTTGAATTTTACATTTACGGTGTCGTTCTTGCGGTTTTGCACGCGCCTGTGCCAAAGTGTATAATGTAAATATTTTTCCATCGTATTAGCGGTAATTTATGATATTTATCCAGAATTTTCGATCTAGTTTCCAAAATTAATTAAAATTTGCATATTACTAGTGGAAGAATTTCCAGCATTCAACTGGTAACACTGCCTGAAAACAGGGGCTGTCAGATTTTTAGCAACTTTTCCTACTCTGTGGTATTTTTTGTTACAATGTTTCTACTTCTATATTTGAATTGTTACTGTCTTCCTACACCTGTATTTTATAAATGTTTTACATATTTTTATCGATTGGTAATAAATATATTTAATGATGCAACACTGACCACTAGTAAAATGCAGATAAGATTGTTTATTCACCTTATTAAAATTTTAATAAATTAGTGCACGTTTTTTGGTTAGATTCCAAATTGTACCACGGGTTCAAGTTATAGGGCATCGACTGCAAATACTAATAGCTAAGTAAATATCGTTCAATGTTCAACAACTATGCGAGTCTTACATTACTAGTCGTATGCGATAAAATAAATTAATGTAAAACTATCACAAAAGCTAAGTCGATGTTATAACGTGGAACCGCTTTTAAACATTAAGTCCTAAAACGTAGTGTTTAGTTATATTCAGTAATATTCATAGATAATAAATGAATCAAAGACAGATAATAATATAATGTTACTGCCAAGTCTTGGGCGCGCTACTAATAAAATTATAATAATATATCGTTTCCTGCAATATTTACTACTGTTATTACTATTGGAGCTTGTTAATCTATACTATGTAACCACACAATAAACTTTCTCTGTGATATATCAATCTTTCACGTGTTCCGACGGAGAGTTTCGCGGTATTATTATTCAGCCATTCACCCGCCATATTGAAATAAATTAGGTACATCAATTTAACTTGGCAATATTTCAACATTTGTGCCAAATTCTTTATAATATAATAAAACCTTACACAGAAACTCGTAAATATAATGTTTACTTAGAGAGAAATAATTATTAAAACTATCGCGACACTCTCCTGCGTACATTTCAAAGCGAATATCAAAAATGCACTTTTGTATTTGCGATACGTCTACCGTCTTCACCTCTCACTAGATTAAAAATTGTATTATCAATTTTTGAATTTTAACCCATTTTTAAAACGAAAATGATTGTGTGTGAATGGCATTCATCGTTGAGAGAAATTTACACAAAGTCATTTTCATCGATTTTATTGCATATTTAAAGATTAATATCGATAGCGTAGTGGCAGTATTTCGATTTGTAGTTACATTCGCCATTTTCAAATGTAAAATTGTCATTTTCAAAGATATTACGTAGTTGCAACACCTGGTGAGTGATGCACTCGATTTGAACAGAATGTATGGATTTTTCTCGAATGTGATTGTGGATTGTACTCAATAATATAAATTTCTAATCCATTAGATTTATTGTGTTTTATTTACAACCTTGTATTCACCTATACCTATAATTTGTGTTAATACATAAAGTATCATAATTATTTTTATTTTATGGGGATATCTCAAACCCCTGAATATATGCAGTATTAACATAATATTTCAAATGAACTGCAGTGTTGCAACATCTTGGTCGTTGTCAACAACTTTTATAATTTAATCTCCTCCCCTCTCATCACCTGACTCAACATCTGGTTGCAGAGCGCTGCATACGGATTCAATTCCACCACCTGTAATAATATTAACGCAATTAGTATATTCAAAGAAAGTGGAGTAACGTTGTAAGAACTATTTGATGAAATTGTAACTTTAAAAAAACATTGATTATGTATCTCATTTTACGATCTACCTTTAAAATGTTCTAATTGACAAATAGGTGGATAGGTATTTCCTATATAGAAAGCATAGGAAGACACAGTACACAAAAACTGTTTAATTATTTAAGAAAATTGTAATTATCAAAAACTGTTACTGTTTCTCACGTTTAAAAAATAAACCAATAAACTTACATACCTACAATTTAGTCAAGTCATATCTACAATTTAGTTTTATTCTCATTTATTTATTTTTAATTACATAGTAAATTATTTACAATATTAACCTAAAAGAAATACAAAAATAATATATAAAACAAGTTTTAAAATAACTATGAAAAAAATTAAAACAATTTCAATCATATTTACAATTTAGTCAAATCATATACACAATTTAGTCAAATCATATACACAATTTAGTCAAATCATATACACAATTTAGTCAAATCATATATACAATTAGTCCAATCATATCTACAATTTTGTAAGTCATAGCCACTCGAAACTCGCCTGTTTCTTAGCAAAACCACTGCCAAGCTTGGCCGCTTCGCCAAAAGCAGCACGCGCTTCATCATCAGCGCCTCTCTTCCGCAGCAGCACGCCGCGCTGGCACAGAGCGAGTGCCCTCGCTCGGGACTTCTTGCCTGTTGTGAGGAGGACCGCGCGGTCTATGTCGGCCATTGCTTCTGTTATCGGAATAAAGGCTAAAGTATTTAAAACCACGTTCAAGTACTAGAATAAAATTGTTCGATCTTGTCTATTAGGACACATTTGAATGTTAATGTAAATAAACTGTTATTTTTTTAAAGTACATGTCTGTAAAATGTTATTGTGGTATTAAAGTGATAGACAAAACGGTTAGAGGTGAGTAGATAGGTATATAGGTAAAAATAATATAAATAACAATCTGGCATAGATTGCTAGGTAGCACTCTAAACTACAATACAGATTCATATATGACAATTTTAACATACAATAATTTAATACAATAAATTACTCCAAATCATATTATTTTTATCTTCCGTAAAAAAAAAATTCTAGCTATGGACATAAGGTACAGCAATTAAGACTTTCAGATAGAATTAATAAAAAAATTAAAACTCATACCGTCATCCTTCTGCATAAGTCGGTACAACTGCGCTCTGTCGTTATATGCAGCGGCTCTTTCTGGAGCGGCCTCCACTCCTCGATTGAGGAGGTCTAATGCCTCTTGGTACTTGCCCGCCTCTGCCATTTGTACCCCTTGTGCACATAGGGACTTGGACTCTTCGTCAATGGTAGATTCTGAAAAAAAAACGTAATTAATGTCTCAAAACATAAAATAACATACATACACAAATAATTGATCTACTCGTATGTATAAATATCTCTCCTAAGTTAATAGTTTCTTAAATGTGATAGATCTAATTACATGAATGATGAAAACATTCTAAATTTTCATCTATAAATTTTCAACAAAATAGGTAAAGCAAAAATTAATTGATTTAAAGGTAATTAAGCATTTTTTTCATAATTACACCGCATTTCATCATTTTTCGCAAATATTCATAAAGTAACTATGTAGGCAAAGAGATTTAAAGTAAGATGCTAATGCTAATGCTTAATTGTTCCGTGGCTAACACTACTGTTACTAGACTTATAATCCAGACAGAAAAGTTTTACCTTCATCTTCTTCCGCAAAATTGTCACCATCATCTGCAACATCCGCAATGGTCGCCGTAGGATCAAAGATGCTTCTAAGAACTGCTCTATCCCTCTCACTAAGATTCTCTAAACCTGCCATTTTAAATTTAAACTTAAAAATAGAAATTCCTCTAAAACACTGTGAAAAATAGATCCTTTAAAATACGCGCGTTCACTATAAGGTTTTGTATTAAACTGACTAGAATCTTGTTTTGACACGAGAATGTTCAAAACTTGTTCTGTAAATAATTATGTATTCGTTGTTCAAGTTTGCTGTATAAAATAACAGATTGTTAAGCTTCTGCAGTATTAACCAGTTCACTAAATTATTTATCATGTATTTACCTACTATTCTGCGTGTACCCATTCCAAATAATAATTTGGCTGATTTGAATGTAACTGATATTATTTTTTAATTATAAATAATTTATAGACGTTGGATTTAATAGGTATTAAATGTATATTTCATGTCATCTTCCTACAACTAATTAATTTTATTACCTGGAGAAGAAATATACTTTTTACCTATAACATCTAAGCGGTCGAAAGTTCTTCGTGAGCATAATTCTTCTTTAAACAGAATATCCAAATAGTTTTTCTTTTGAAGGCGCTCATGCGCACTTTATTAAATCCATAATTAATATATTTCTATATATTTTGACGCGTAATTTAATAGAAGAATAGAATAATAGGACTAGTATGCAAATTAATAGCTTGTTGACATCGAAGCATACAAATACTGCATACCGTAGATTCAAACATTTTGTAGTCATATTAAAGCAATCTTAGATCGTAATCTTTATTTCTTTTTCGTCATCAAATCTAATCTGACATTGATGTTATCTATAGATGATACCGATTTCAAATATTGGAACTGAAATGTTTGTTATGGTTACCTTGTTAAAGGTTATATAAGCATAATTATGAATAAATTCATATTAAAGTCATTTATTAATATATTAAAATTGTATGCCCCAATTTCGTGATGTAATATTAATATTAATAATTTAGTGCAAAATGCTTAATCGAGTAAAACACAAAAAGGATAAAACAAAGTAGTGACCTATTTAAATGACCCGTAGAATATATAAAGAAAAGATATGTTCATTTTAACAATTTTTAATAATTTTCGGTTAAAATATAAATCCATAAACTAAAATACTTATGACTTAACGTAACTAAGAATTGTCAGATGGCGTTATACATAATTGATTTGTGATCCCTCACGCCCCCTCTTAAATAAATACGAGGGTATATAAACTTATCGTTTTAATAATAATTTGCAACAACTAACTTTAGACGGTTGTATTCATAAATCGGTTCTTTATAATTCCGTAATATTAGCCATTAATACAATTTTTGTTCATAAATATTTAAAGCCTTTATTACTTTCGTAAGTCAACATTTTACTAAACCCATTGAAAAGCCGTGTATGGGAATTTTATGAACAGTACCGTGAAAGCTTAGCTGAAAAAAGCGTGTTATAATCTTATATCAGTATTATTGTATAGACGGACAATATATTCCTGCATTACTACACGATTATTTCCAGCAAAATATTATTAAAACTAACACATACACTGTATATTCAACGAACATTCCCGCCATAGTTTTAAATAAGGCTTACTTAAAACAAGATTCGACTAAAAACGTATATAGTGCACAAAAACGGGAACACAACACTTTTCATTCAAATGCTCATAGATTTTAGTGATTCATTTCGTGCAGCTATGATGAACACACCATTCTAATTTTTCGTTCTATTAAAAAAACACGGTCGTTTAAAAAAAGATGTGTTCAACTATTTTGACAGATTTGACAGATACACCAATATTAACACATACATACATCAAGGGGTCATAAAAGACTTGACTTTTTGTTTGCAAGTGTTTTTATGCTCCCCTGTGCAAGGGTCTCCCCATAACTAGGGAAACGCTGAAAAGAGGACAACATTGCTTTAATTCAAATTAAGATTACTTTACCAATATATGTCAAAATTCTCTTGCTTAACAGTTAAAATATTTTCCAATCTAAGGCGTTTCTTACCGATAAATCGATATATTTCAGGTACATTCACCATAGTCCAAGCGGTGCGAGCGTGCGAATCGAAAATACAAAGTTCAACATACCGAGAGCTTCAAACTCGTTTACAAATAACTAGATAACTTTCCATTAAGTTATAACGTGGCTAGAAAATAAGGCGAACTACTACATAATAAAAATAGTGTACAATAAACATGTACAAAATATTTTTTTATAAAGTTTGCAACGAGATTAGGGCTACTTACAAATAGACAACTAATTAAACGATTTAGTCACATCCTTTAAGGCTTGTTTACACCGGGTAGCCTGGTGTCTTCGGAAAAGTACTTTGCCTGTCGAAATTGGCTGACTAGGTGTAGGTATATGATGCTCGAATAGTCGATGATCGACTTTCGACTACGAACTTAAGCTTTAATTGACTGACAAAGTGTTTACATCGGATTCGTAGGCTCTTTCAGCTAGGAAACGAATTCGCCTGATGACCCGGTGCTAACGTGCCCTAATATAATTTGTCTAGCGTTTATAATTTGTCTATCGATTAGCGCTGACATCCTGATCAATAGGACCATCAGGATGTCAGTGCTAGTTTGATATTTTGTTAATATTTTTGCCTTTAATATACTAAACGTTGGGGGCAAAACAGGTGTGATACGGAAATACATAATTTAAAATCGAATCACTCACTGAAAGCGAAGCTTTAAATCATTATTTATTAGATGCTGTTTTAAGGTAGGATACAACAAGCCATAGTCGTCAAAAATGCTACTAGAAAATCCAGCCACGATTAACGTTAAAATGTGTATAAATAAATGTGCGCTTAGAATGATACAACATACAACAACAGGCATTTGGAGCAGAGACAGAATAAACCATATAATGTACGAAGCCTCACACAGGAAAGATTTTATGTTGGAATTGTATATTAATTTGTACTTAAGACTTGTATATGGTATTGTTATATATTTAATTATTTATTAACAATAAATCGGACATAGGGATGGATGATGTCATCCACGATATGTCAGAAATATATTCCACACCAAAGTAAATTATCGCAATTATTTGCATATATCACACGACATTAACACACATTCTATCCAAATTTTACCTACTAAAGATAAAAAATTCACAATTTCTAGGATGCAGGAATTGTCAAAGGTGTATGGATAGATTGATCATTAGTAATGAGTGAACATCCGCAGCTAGAACTGCCAATGATATAAATATTGCTAATAGCATTATCTATTTGATATCTTTCCCATAGATATTTGCATACATATCGGCTATTTCCCATCAAACTAGCTCCATTGCCAACAAAATTCAAATTGCACACGCATCAATATATTGCAACATACGATGCGACATTCAGTCTTCAAGATTTCAACCACACTATATTATGTATTGCTATAACATAACATTATTATGCTAGATGCAAGTCAATTTGATCTAAAGCGCAATTTGAACATGATAAATTTAAGTTACGTTAGGAATAAATATATTTAATTGGCACTAAAACTCGTTCACAAATAAATAAGGTTAAGAAAGAAATATTTACAAGACATTTTGCCACGACTAAGTTTCGGCTCGAGAATGCATGGCATGGCAAAGTTAAGGATTAAGTTAGGCGTTTAAGACAAGGATACATGAGATGAAGAAAACTGCGAAAACAAATATGCCAAAGAGTTTGACCTTTAATTTTCAAATTCAACCTTCAATTTATTAAATTTACTAATATCTAAGAAGTAATCTAATATGACCTTTTTCAATAAAATAAAAATAAAACTGCTCAGTTATCTTTAAACTACGATTTTCTATTCCAATTTTTAGTTTTTTACCAATATATCTTCCATCCCATGTGCCAGTACTTTTAAGCTTTGCCATGCACAGCAAAATCGATGCACCGATGGTTACATTTATCTCTTTCTTTCGAGGGACATAGAAAGAGATGCAATATAATCGGGTGTGTGCTTACCATACAAGTCGTGGCCTATCACTATAATATCTCGAGTATAAAAGCTAAACTCCCATTTGCAATATTAATTGTGATATAACGAATTTGTTACGATAACTTTCCTTATAAATTCTTCTTACTTCAAAGTATTTTTTAATATATCACATCATATCTATCCTGTATTGAGCAGATCAGTAGGTTTAATAACCTACATGCTTTTCTATTAGGGCGACTATATAATTGCAAGGAAAATGCTAGTTAGAATCAACTATAGTGGATGGCAAAATTAGTGTGTGTCACAATCGACCATTCAACTATATGGAGATCAGAAATCTTTAATGTCTGTGGTGAATCTTGTCATAGAATCGGATGGAGATAACATAAAATCAATAAAACGATTGCTGAAGTTAACCATGTCTTGATCGTGGAAGCCGGACTGAATTCTAAAATGCACACAATTAGATGACACAATGTATGGATACATCTGAAATAAGTGACAGGGGCGACTGCCTTAACCGTTCCATGCTACATAGACAGACAATTAGAAAAATCTGTCAAAAGTCAATTGTCTACGCATCTGCACAAGCAACTAAACAGTCCTGAGCAACTTTTGACAGCATTAATCAATACATAACAGGTATAGCGACCAGTTGCTCCAACGATTGTAGTGGATAGTTCATGCGGACCCATACAATATCGGCGGACCCATACAATATTAACCCAAATCGATTCTAATCGATACTACTTTAAAATTTGACATTTTCAATATAACATCTGGGAGTGTAATTAAAAATAAGAAAAAAAAATACAATACGCTGTACTTATGTCTACAAGTCATGATGTAAAAATATCTTTTCTAGTCAATACAGATAAAATTTATTCCCTTTATATCAAAGGGCTCGTGTAAGCTCTATGTTACTGTACAGTATCATTACCTCTTGTTTAAAAAAATAAATTGTTTTCTTACAATTTCATATGCGTTTCGAGCAAGGCGATCAGCTTAAACAGTATTAGGAACTTTAGGTCTTTGAGTATTGAAAATAAAACTGCATGCAGTTCGACTGATGTTAAAACCAACTTCAATAAAATCGAATTGATGATAGATGCACTTCTACCCTGAGGACTAAGTTAGGGCGCTTTACACATCATCTTATGTATCTACCTAATCACACCCTTCAATCTAAACGACTGCTATAAGGCAGATATGAGAGTGCGTCATATTTCTGCAAAGAATTCTATTTTTTCTTCATAATTTTATCATCTAAACTGTTTAAGCCAGTCACACTACTCAGAGGACACTGAGAGGTATGATAGTCCTTAGCCTAAATTTGCAATAACCACAAAATTATCAAGATGGGATAAGGCTTGCAATAAGACGATTACTCCTATATCACAATCCTTTCATTATATATAGACTTACTCTAAGCATAGCGTTGCACAAAATACTTATCAGCTAACTTCATATAATATAGTTTTTTCGAAGAATCATGGTAGGAACCGTACATTGTATGAACAAAAAAATAAGATTTATAGCACTTATTATAAAATGAAGACTTGTTTGTGTTGTCATTTGTTAACATATGCATTTTTTATTATCTGTCAAAGTATAGTTTTTCGAATTATCGTTAAAGGCGGCGTAATTTGCTAAGAACAACATATACCAGCCCGAAAATTAATGTTCCAATTCATAAATAATGTTATTTTGTGTACGTTCTGCCATAATTATTTCGAATGAAGTTAGCTGATTAGAATTGTACACCTTGAAATAAGTTTTATTTGGATTATGGAGGATCATTTTTGATAACGTATGAAGGAATCACGCAAAATATTTTGTCAATTAATTTATTTTTAGACTATATTTTACTAATAAATAGATATTACCCGCGTTGCGAGGGCGAAGCACTAAGCAAAAATTTTTTTATAAAAGTTACACAATTTGTCCTTTAAAACATATAACAAAGCGAATAGGGCTTTATTCACTTTTCACTCATTCTTTAAAATGTGTGAGTGAGATATATAAACAAAAACCGGCATTTAGCACAACATTTTTTACTGATACAAGTTACAAAAAAAAGCAAACATTTCTTAACACACATCAATTATATCCAATCACAGATATTTCATGAACGTAGTCTTAAAATATGTAAATAAAAAGGTGCATCCGACTTGAGTATGTAAAGCGTGATTCTGATGATATAAATTCTTTACGGTATTTTAGTCCTTACTTCTTGATAATCCAAATAAAACTATACACTATGTGACATATCTCGAGCGCTCAATTACACATTTACGTTTTACTATGTTTGTGACAATTGCATCTCAAAGTTTTAGACAATAAATTAATAAAAACAAATTAAACCGGTTCACCCCATCACTAGTTAAATCGCATTCGGTACCTTTGCCCTAGCTGTCAAGCAGACCGTTCGGTTCTGCGCGCTTTTGGGCAGAGACTAAAATGGTCTTATATTTTTCATATCATCATATCTTAACATTGGGTTTGAAAGTTTAATTTTATCTCACAGTACAATATGATAACATATTGTTCTTATATCATATTGATGAAGATACCATATTGTATAATATAATAGTTATAAATTATACAATACGATAAAATAGAAGCATAAACAATTTCCAACTGCCACAAACAATGTAAAAATGTACACAACCTTAACAATAACTTAAAAACTAAAAATATACAATTAGCTATCGCTACCTTAGAAATATTTATACACATAGAAAAACTTGATATAAAAATCTCTAATAGTGAAAATTTTGACATTCACCAAATGTATGTAACACAAGTGCATACACAATTTCCTTAAAATGCAACTTTTTATGTCAATTCCAGCAAAATGTATAGAATGGTGCTATGTAAGATTATGAATGGATGTTATTATTATAATAATACTTAATGTAGTAAACAGGCACATGTTCAGATTTCGAGCGGTTTGAATCTCATCAGTTCACTAAGTCAGGCATAAACCTGCAGTTATATACAAATAGTGTGGAAATGTCTCCTCAAAAATATCAGAATTTCAATAAGATTACATAGATTATGCTTTGAGGGACACTAAATAAATAATACTTTTAAAATAGTTCTGTTGTTGACAATGATTCAAAAGATATCCATATTCTTGTTTCCTTGTCTTCAGTCTTCAAGATATATCTTACAACGTAACATTTGGATTATTGAATCAATGAGAAATTGAGTATTTTATTTCCTCATCTATTTCGATTTATGTAGGTCGATTCCCAAATCCTCCAAATGAAGTATTATTATTTATATGCCTATATTCTGCTTCAAAACAAGGGTAAAACCAATTGACACATACAGTATTATATTGTTTACCCCTGTTCCATTGGTTCCCAATTGTAGGCAAAAGTTCAATGTGCATTTATCTGAACTCATGTGAATAAAAATTCTTTTTGAGTTACAATCCCACACTAATTGCATTCCAATGTCTACAATATATTAAATAAATTGATCCCTGATGTGAGCACTCTCCATTTGGTTCTGAATTTACTTCACAACATCCATCCTAATTCCTTTGGAGTAATTGTGATTTGTTTTTAAGCATGCAAGACCCTGAGAACAAACTTAGTATGTATTACCAAAATATTACCTTCAAACACCTGATCACTTATGACCAAGTTATAATACATTCGTTGCACAATTTGTCAAGAAATAATACACATCCTGACGATTTAAGAATCTGTTTCCCACTACAACAAAAAAATAAGTCTGTAATGAATGAATAATTGAAACACATGTTTCACAAAAATATTCATAAATTTCATGAAACATACTGTAGCAATCTGCAACATATGCATTGAATATTCATTACATGCATATGTATACCTGTATGAATATTCAATGCTATGTCTATAATATATCTAGGTTCAACAGTTGCAGGAAATCATTTCAATTAAGAGATTACAAACCTTTTTTTATGTATGTACTCTGGACCATATGTATAGCCAAAAATTTAAGGAACTTCACTATATTCATAAAAATAACACTTGAAAAAAGAATAATTTTCAGATATACATTTTTTCATGATTATTTTCATTAAATAATGCAGTATCTTAAACTGATTTCACATTTGAGATACAAAGTACACATTTGTATCTCAAATGTGACCACTACAGAATACACACAAAAAAGATGTTTTGAATCAGAATAGACAAATTAACTCGAGACTGCTTGATAAAGACAAAATAATTTCTTTACTAAATTCGTAAAAATGCTTCTGGACCTAGTACACTCTTACCAATAATATGTAATTTTCAAATAGGAACCTAAAACAGCAAAAATCCGCAATCATAGCCTATTACTATATCTTAAAATAAGCCACTTTTCACTAACCCAAAGTAATATTTTGGCATACTAAGTTCCACATGTTAAAGTTACGCACATATTATAAAAAATTACATAATTTGACACACATATTATATAGTTCAATTCAAGTTTTTGGGAACAATGGATGGATAGTGTATCATAACTGCTTATGCATCTTACTGTTACGGGGTTTCCTTGACTGCTATCTTTTCGTGAAGCCCTTTGTACCATCAGGGCCCCTGGGTGTTCGTATCACTAGGACCCCGGGCGGTGGGGGAGAGGGGAACACAACGGTGGGGGTGGATGTCGTTGGTATTCTGGGAAGGACCTTCTTCTCCTTCCCTTTGGTATTATTGTCATTATGACAGTTTTTCGTTTTCCCAGATGTTTGGTTTCCGTTAATGTTGTGTGCCTGCAGTTTGTCTTGTATCCGACTTAAGCTGAAATATAATATATATTAAGTTTTAATAATCTATTTACTGCGTCATCAAATAAAGTAAAAGAAAAATCTTACATTAAATGATACACAAATGAAACCTTGAAATTGTAATGAAGTTGCATGTGCAAGTAAAACTCTTTTTCAATTCATTAAATGTTTCTTTATCTATGTAATCAATAAGTGATTATTAATTTGTATATTTGCATACCAATACAATGTTCATTTTTAAAGTGGATAGAGTGTTTACTTTATTCTTGCAGATCAAACTAGGCTTTTATTATGCATTTCATTTAATGATCTATTGTTTTACAGTTATTTATTTACTTTATTATAAGTGTACACTGGTAATATATCATTATGTGAGTGTATTCTACAAGGGAACATGTTCACTGGTTTTACAGAATTTAGAACTGCGAAATCGGTTCGCTATAAAAACTGAGCCAGTTTAAAAAAGGAACTCCAAAGATTATCACGCGCAACTTCACTCAAGGCCTTTGCGCGGTTAATTATGGAAAAAGGAGTTACATCACAATAGTTTCGACGACGGGAGATCTAAGGGTACTCACTTGTCATCGATAACGTCCTCAGGGCTCCGGGCTTCGCCTAATATCCTCAGACGAGCCTGTTCGTACGCCTTTTGTCTTTGTTCAAACGTCTTAACCGGACGCGATCGGTTCTCTCCGTTCAACTGCCCGCTCGCCAGCGACGGCGGCCGTTTCAAAATTCGAATCGACGGCTCCGGCATTACGCACTGTGATCCTATACACGCGTTCTCTTCAACAATTACGTTTGTAACCTTACAACCTTTGAGAGCAGTTTTCACTGGCGCGGGCCCACTTGACATTAGATGGATTTTCTCGTCTAACTGAAACATGGAAACGATTGCGTCGTACAGTAATCCGCAAAGACCACCCGCTTAATTGGCACACGGTGTCGGCTTTCTCACAATTTAACTTACTCCATTTTCGACCATATCCTCCCAACTTTCACATACGTCAACTTCATCTTGGGCCGCCATGTTGACTGTCTGGTCGACGATGTTGCCATACTGCAATATTATTTGCCAAGCTTCGATGTGGAAAATACTAAAATAAAAATCTATGGACTAAAAACCAACAAACAAAATTACGTCTATTGACGATATTAACACTACTAAATTTGGACCGTTCATTTTCTGATGGTTAACAACCATAATGGTAAAATATAAAAATATTGTCAATATTATTGTATGCATATAATATTACTGGGGACAGCGTACCCCGGGCTTAATGTTTGAATGAGAGAAGTGTCGTTGTAGTTTTACTGTCACGCAGGGCTATGCCTACACACTACTACACAGGTACTCCTACCAGGCGGGTAAATAAATCCGATGTAATCTCTTCGCGTCGCACGTGCGTGGCCTGCATGACTGTAATTTATTTCAGAAATGGCGGAATGTAAGTGATACGCATGGGAAGTAAATCCGCATGCGGACACTATGCGTTATAGTCAAAAGGCATACTTAAAAGTTCAACTTAGCAGCTTTGCTACGCTTTCAGGTTTTTTCTTATAATATAGGAGTAGACGACGAGCATGCAGTCCACCTGATGGTAAGTGGCTACTGCCGCCCATGGACATCTGTAATCAACCTCAGATAGGATTAGATATTCCTACCTGAGGTCAGCCACAGATGCGCCGCTACCCCTGAGGACTAAGCTGGAACGCCTCGGAAAATTATGTCTCCCTTACCACACCCTTCAAACCGGAACACAGCAGCGCCTAACACTGCTGTTATTAGGTAGAAATAGGTGTGGCGGTGGTGCCGCCGGAGTCGAACCACAAAGGGTTCTACCACCTTCATATATTGACATACTTATATTTTATTACAAATTAAAATATAAGTATGTCAATATAATATTACGTAGAATCCTTATGTATTCTGCGACTAATGTCACTTGCATGTGACTAATGTCTGGCTTGTCATAATGATAAATGTCACTGTCAGTCAAAATCAATACATACAATAAAGCGTGTAATTTGGGCTTATTGTGGGCATGCTATTTACATTAACCAATATACAAGTTCTAAAAAAAACTCGATGAACTTATTCAAATGTAGTGGCTGAAGTATATGCTAAAGGACACGGGTAAGTTCAATATTAGATACATAAAAACAATTGTCAATGATTGTAAGGTTATGATGTTCTCACATGTTATTATTTACAGGGACCAAACATGGATTTCAAGTCTGGTTTCACGTCGGCTCTCACGGGGCTGACCTCCGTGGACCCTGACTCCATCCAGTTCCTCATGTTCAGCGATGAAGACATCAGAAAGCTTAGTGTTACAAAAATAACAAATACCATATCATTTGACACAATGGGCAACCCTATTAAGGGTGGGCTGTACGATCCGGCCCTAGGACCTATTAGGGACAGGAATGATTTCTGTGCCACTTGTTCCAACTCCATGCTCCACTGTCCTGGTCACTTTGGTCATATAGAGTTACCCTTGGTTGTCGTTAACCCGCTCTTCATGAAGAATATTTATACCTTATTCCGGATTAGCTGTCTAAGGTGCTTCAAAATCCAAATGGATGACAGAACAAAGTTCCTACTAAAATTGCAACTCCAACTGCTTGATGCTGGTCATGTAACAGCAGCCTTAGACTTAGCACACTTCATTGGTGATGTTAAAGAATTTAAAAGCGAAACTTCGCCGGAAAAAATGAATAAGACCATACGGAAATATCAGAAATTAATCAAAAAGTCTGACCCAGTTGTAGAGGTATTTCATAACAAAAATACAGATAAACTTAGAAATCAGGCGATCACTAATGTTTTCCGAGCTATCAATGTTTCTAAATCATGCTTATACTGCAGAGCTAAACTTATTAAGGTGACAACATCTGACAACAAAATTATGTACAATCTTGCTGCAGAAGGTGGAGGGAAGGGGATTAAAATATTAATGCCCGATGAAATCCAACGTTATTGTAAAGCTATAGCACAGAATGATGAAGATATTCTATGCCAGTGTATCCCTGTTCTCAAGCACTCGAAAACAAATCCGATAACAGATATCCTTTTCATGAAGTTGGTGCCAGTACTTCCACCTTGTGTCAGACCATGTAATATTTTACAGGGAGAGTTAGTTGAACATCCACAAACAAATGTTTATAAAGGGATCCTCCAATGTGCATTTTCTGCACGGGCTGTGCTGCAGGTGTTATCTGGATCTGATCAACAAAAGGCGATAGATGGACTTGACCAATTGCCCAGACAAGCTTATGAAGGCGTACTTGGTAAGTCTCCAGCAGAAAAACTTCACACCATATGGCAGGATCTACAGAAGCATATAAATCACATACTTAACTGTGAAGGTCAAGGTTTATCAAGTCAGGGCTTAAAACAGATCCTTGAAAAGAAAACAGGTGTTATTAGAATGCATATGATGGGAAAACGTGTCAACTTTGCTGCTCGGTCTGTAATCACACCAGATCCAAATGTAGATATTGATGAAATTGGGATTCCTGATGCATTCGCCACAAAACTGACATACCCAGTACCTGTGACTGAATGGAATGTAGATGAGTTACGAAAAATGGTTATTAATGGACCAAATAAACACCCAGGTGCTGAGAAACTTGAAATAAAGAATGGAAGAGTGATTAGAATTCCCCCTGACTCTATTCAGAAGAGAAAATCACTAGCCAAGAGGTTACTAACTCCTGATGAATACAAGTCCTCAGGCCTTAAAATCGTCCATCGACATTTGGTTAATGGTGATGTACTTATCTTAAATCGTCAGCCCTCTCTCCACAAACCTAGTATGATGGCTCATCGGGCAAGAATTCTAAAAGGAGAAAAAACATTGAGATTGCACTATGCCAACTGTAAATCCTACAATGCTGATTTTGATGGTGATGAAATGAATGCTCACTTTCCACAAAATGAAATTGCTAGGAGTGAAGCCTACAATATGATGTCAGTTACAAAACAGTACCTAGTCCCTAAAGATGGTACACCCCTAAGTGGTTTGATTCAAGATCATGTGATATCAGGAGTAAAAATGTCTATCAGAGGAGCTTTCTTTACCAAAAGCGATTACCAACAATTAGTCTTCCAAGCTTTATCCAATCATAAGGGTGAAATCAAACTTTTACCTCCAACGATTTTAAAACCTATAATGTTATGGTCGGGGAAACAAATTCTATCTACAATTATTATCAACACCATTCCTAAAGGAAAGCCTTGTCTATCATTAACTGGTAAAGCTAAAATCAGCGCAAAGGCTTGGCAAAAGGAACCAGCAAGAAGTTGGAATGCTGGTGGTACTCCTTTTAATGATCCAAATTCCATGTCAGAAGCAGAAGTTATAATTAGAAAAGGAGAACTGCTATGTGGAGTCTTAGATAAGACCCATTATGGTGCAACACCTTATGGTTTGGTTCATTGCATGTATGAATTGTATGGAGGAGACAGCTCTAGCGCACTTCTAAGTTCTTTCTCTAAGGTATTTACATTTTATCTACAGTGGATTGGTTTTACTCTTGGAGTCAAAGATATTCTGGTTGTAGAAGAAGCTAACAAACAGAGAGACAATTTCATCGGCTTAGTAAGAAAAGTTGGAAAAGTTGCAGCTGCAAAAGCCACAGAACTACCTGTTGATGTCGATGAAGTAAAGTTGAAAGAAACTATAGGTGAAATGCTTATCAAGGATCCTAAATTCAGAGCTAATCTAGATAGGCAGTACAAAAGTCTTTTAGATTCCTACACAAATAATATTAACACTGTGTGTTTATCAGAAGGCTTGCTCGAAAAGTTTCCGTACAATAATCTACAATTGATGGTGCAATCTGGTGCCAAGGGATCAACTGTAAACACTATGCAGATTTCCTGTCTACTGGGCCAAATTGAATTGGAAGGTAAAAGACCACCCTTAATGATATCTGGCAGGTCTCTGCCTAGTTTTCCACCATACGATATAACCCCAAGAGCTGGAGGTTTTATCGATGGACGTTTTATGACAGGCATTCAGCCACAAGAGTTCTTCTTCCATTGCATGGCTGGTCGTGAAGGTCTTATTGATACAGCTGTCAAAACAAGTCGCTCAGGTTATTTGCAGCGATGTCTTATTAAACATTTAGAAGGACTGAGTGTCGCGTATGATCACACGGTACGGGACTCTGACAGCAGTGTCATACAATTTGCTTATGGGGAAGATGGACTTGATGTATTAAAATGCCAATATTTTAATAAGAACCAATTCGAGTTTCTCGATGTTAATTCAAACGCAGTCGTAAGTAAATCCGTAATTAAAAAGCTAAAAGAAGAAGATGAATCAAAAGCAATAGCCAAATCACAAAAGTCTTTGAAAAAATGGAAGAAGAAAAACGGATGTCCATTCGAAAAAGTACGTCATAGTCCATTCACAGAATTTTCTGCTATAGCTAAAAATGACATCGTCCTAGATGATAAACCAACAGACCAAACAAGAGACCCGAACTATTGGGAGTTAGAAAAGATGTGGCGCAATCTAAATGAAGATGAAAGACAAGAGTATGCAAGGAAACGCTGCCCAGATCCGATTCCAAGTAAATATTCACCGGAATATAAATTTGGTGTCATAAACGAGCAATTGAATGAGCTCACGCAATCATACTTGAAAAGCCGCAAGGAACATATGTATAGTGAATATACAGACAAAGATAAGTTCACTGAGATAATAAATGCTAAGTATTTAGCTTCTATGGCAGCGCCCGGTGAACCTGTTGGATTGCTAGCAGCTCAGTCTATTGGCGAACCCTCAACTCAGATGACACTGAACACTTTCCACTTTGCCGGTCGTGGTGACATGAACGTCACTTTGGGTATTCCACGTCTACGAGAAATTCTTATGACAGCTTCAGCTAAACTTAAGACTCCCAGCATGGACATTCCGTTCCGAAGCGACTTGCCGGATTTGAACAAAAAGGCGGAGCGTCTTAGGCAAAAAATGAACAGAGTAACTGTGTCTGATGTGCTCGAAAAGATTGACGTGCATTGCGAAATAGTCACCAATCCCAATAGGCAGCTTAAAACTGTAATGCGCTTTGCATTTTTACCACATACGCAGTACAAAACGCAATACGCAGTAAAGCCACCGCAGATTATAAAACATATGCAAAACAAATTCTTCAGTGAAATGTTCGCGGTAATTCGTAAGCAGGCTAAAGCTACTTGCGGTGTGATGTGGTCGACTGAGAAGGAGAAGAAACGGCGCACAGTGGCTGACGACGAGGATGAAGACGGAGAGGGTGCATCTGCTGAAGTCGCTACAAAGGAAATAAATGTGGACGGAGACAGCTCAGACGAAGATGGGCCAAATGACGATGACGATGATACTGATGTAAGTGTCAATTGGTTTTTAATCTACATATTTGTTGTTTATCATTGTTATAGTTCGATTCAAACATTAACTCGTTTTGAAAGAAAGAAAAAATTATGGGAATTTTTATTTGATTTAAGCATACGAAGCATACAACTTGAAAATTGCAATTATTTTAAAATTACAGATTAACATAGTTTTTCTTATATTTATGAATAAATGTAAAAGTGTCAAGAGGCACCTAGTGACTCCTAACTTGATCAATTAATTTAACTAACTTCTAGCAGCTACGTGTGTAGATAAGAGTCAATGTTTTAACTGCTTAATATATTATAATGATATGTATTTGTTTATACGTTTCAGGTGAGAATACGGAAGAAACGTTCAGAAGAACAAGAGTACGAAGATCCGGAATCTGAGGAGGAGGAGAAATCCGACGACGAACCAGAGATCGTGGAAGACAGCCCTAAAGACTCAGACGATGTCATGGAGGTTAACGATGAACAAGTGACCGCTGAAGAAAGTCTGATCATGAGCAACGTTGTAGAGAACTTATCCAACGCCACTAACTACACATTCGACACCAAACACTACAAATGGTGCGAGCTTACTGTGCTCTTCCCGATTGCGTTCCTCAGGGTCGATCTGTCTCAAGCGATGCGCGACGCCGCAATGAAGTCAGTGATTTACGAAATAAAACACATCAAACGCGCCATCACTAATAAAGAGAAAGATATCTTGTATCTCAAGACAGAAGGCATCAATATTGTGCAAATGTTTAAATACAATAACTTGTTGGATGTGAATAAGTTATATAGTAATGACATTCATGCGATTGCAAGCACTTATGGCATTGAAGCAGCAAACAAAGTGATTATAAAAGAAATCCAGAATGTGTTCAACGTTTACGGAATCACAGTTGATCCGAGACATTTATCGCTTGTAGCGGACTACATGACGTATAATGGAATATTCGAGCCAATGAGCCGTAAAGGAATGGAAGCGTCGACGTCACCTCTACAGCAAATGTCCTTCGAGTCGTCTCTTATTTTCCTGAAGGAGGCGGTGCTAAATTCGAAGAAGGATTGCATCCGTTCAGCCTCTAGTTGCTTGATGCTTGGCCAACCGTGCAGGATTGGTACTGGTGCCTTCAGCTTGCAACATTACAGCAAAGTCGTCAGTTAAGAATAATTAAAACGTTTTCATATGTCGGTAATCAAAAATCAAAAGACCTTTTGTAATATTGTTATATTCATGGAACAGTAATAAATGTTCAAATTTGTTTATCATTTGTTCTTTATTTAAATTCTTTTTCATTATTCTTATTTTATGTATTCTTTTTCAAAATGATAATTATATTATTGCTCAGTAGATGTAGTCTGCGCCAGACTGCTAGTCTTCTCTGATTATAGAAACGAATCAAATAGAAAATTGTAGGCACCCTCCGCTGCGCGCTCTCGCCCGCGGGTACATAGCTGCATTAATAATTGTATTCATTAGGCAACATTTGTTTATATACTTTTAAGGCGTGTTTATAAACAAGTTTACCGTAAACACTGTTTCCGAAACTTGGCAGTCTACGCTTGTCAGATGTTGCTAGGATGTTGCCCGAGGAGGTAGTGATGCCCTCTGCTGCTTACGTAATGATGCATAAAAGTGTTAATAGAAAAAAAAAGATTTTTGTTTTGTAATGCAAGATGCTTAAGGTTCGAGTAAAATGAAACGATCGTTATCTTCGAGTCCTGATTTATTACTAACTACTCAATACTTTCAATACATTCGATCATACTAATCATAGTGCATCGCATAGTACACCAGTTTTTTATTTTCTTGGGAATATTGTGAACGTAAAATATGCATCTTGGTGTCTACCTCCTTTTGCGAAATATTCAATTCTGCAGCAACATCGGCTCAAACATCATTTTTTAAATTTATTTTTATATTCTTTATTTGAGACATCCCAAAGTATATTATACTGTTGATAGAGCTCTATGAGCATCGAAATCTGGTCGTTGGACCACACTATTTCGATGTTTATAAACACGCGCAACACACGTCCACATCTGTCAACTGCTGTTTATAAACTAAATGTTTCGTCTTGCTCTCCATTCAACGTGGAGAGCACAGCAACATGTTTCATAAACAATGTTTCATCACATTTGTTTATAAACTGTTTACAGAGATGATGAAACATTGATAAACACTTTTATAGCACTCTGTGACCTAAACCCGCATTTTAGCCACGCTTTTCCGTGTCCAAAGTAGCCGATTTTTACACCGTGCGAAAGTCAATAGACTACCGTCACAGTTGTAAAAAATAAACTTCGCCATGGAGGTTTCATACTTTTAAATGTCATTTGACAATTAAAAGTTAATAAGGATTACTTTGTTTAAAGGAATTATTATGTTAATATTTTATTTTGGGTGTATTTACGTTCTTGACAATGTGTACCTATATCCTAAGCAATCGCATCACTGCAAGTGTAACTGTATTGAGTTTTATTGTTTCTTTTAATTGTATATTTTCGCTGCACGTCAAAGTAGTTCATACTTAAATTAGAAATCGTTATCATAATTATAATACTACTCTAGTAGAAACTCGATTAAGCGAAGTGTTTGTTGTCGTACGGCAATCGGATTGTCGAAAATCTGGATAGTTGAGTTTATGAAGAAAAGCTATTCTACCCGACTGAGTAAGGTAATGTTTTTCGACCGTATGTTTGTATGAATGTCTTATTCCTTGGCAAGCCCAAACGTTTTCACGAATTTTGATATATTATTATGTGTCGTTGGATTCATTTAAATTGCGGGAATAACATTAGCTATATTTTTAAGCAATCGAGTCTTTGGTTTTATAGTAACTTTCTAGTAGCGATTTGTAGACTGTCGTCGCCAAATCGCGATGTAGCATCGATGCAATCGCCAAAACGCGAATCGACGATGCTTAATGTAGCTGATCTACAAGTCATTACAAAGTTATAGTCCACGTAAAACTGCTAGTAGCTCTGAATGTAGACATGAATCGCGTCGCCATAGCAAATTGTATGACTACACTTGCTCGCAACAACTTCAGAGCGGAATTTATCATTAGTATTATTAAATTATGTGATTGCTTACAATACTTTTTTTAATAATAGACTTAGGTGGAGCCATTGGTCTAGACGCCACTTATCATTTAAAGATCTAGTATGTATGTAGCCTAAATGGTTTCGTGGATTTTGACGAATGGGTGCTGTTAGATTTGTCTTAATCACAAGAGCACAATAATAGAATAGGCCAACCCATGAGTTTTTAAGCCTTTTTTAAATCTTACTAATGACTAAATTTTCTAAATCAAGACTTCTTCACATCAAGTTTCAATGGTTGTGGTAGTGTCACGTTTTTCGTTGCTTTTTTTTTTAATTTTCATAATTTTAATTGCAATCATTTTTAAGTTTTCCTTTATTTCAAAATAATTATCAATTTTTTTTATTGCTTCAAAAGTATAAGCGGGTTTATGTCACACGAGCTATAAAATAGTATACGATACTTGTGACAAAAGTAGCCTATTATGTGCACGGCGTTTAGCACCCTCGCTGCGCTCGGGCGCTAACTTCACGCCGTGCAAAAATAGTCTACTTTGGCCACGCGTATCGTAATGTACTATTTATAAACAGTGTTTATAAACAAATGTTGCCTAATGAATACAAGGCTAGTATGCCCTTACGTTGCTACGGAATATATGGTTGTACTTGTGCGCAACAACTTCAGCTCAGCAAACTAGCAGTTTAACGCGTACTATAGTAATATAATGTTTTATTATTTCGTCAAAAGTAAAGTTACTCTTTGGAAACCTTCTAGGAAGCTGGAAAGAACGGAACTCGTAAGGATGAATAAAAAGAAAGCATTATTTTCTGCATGTATTTGTATTACAAGTAGAGCTTATACAAAAACAAGTTCTAAAAAAGGTTTTTTTATTTTCGGCATTAAATTGATGTGTTCTACACATTCGAACTTTGTACTTCCTGCCTTAGAAGGCACATTTAAATCTTTTTAACATTGTCACAGACAAAAATGGTAGTGATTACACCGTTACGGTTTGGTAAGATATAAACAACGAACTACCATTATTACGATTAGACGAAGCTCATAATCTATAGTTATTGATGCACACAAAAGATAATAAATTCAAGTGTTTATATAGGCCATTAATACTGTATAACTTTTATATGAGGACAAATTGTATTAAAAATACATATTATATTAATCATTTTCGTACCCATAGAACTCGAATAGTTTATTTTTAAAATGTATCTTAGAGTAGTAAAATATGGCAACACTTAAAATATTTTATCTGTGGCGCATACAATATAGATTAATAAAAATAATAACAGAATGATCACATTACGCTCTGGGCACAGCACTACGCGTGTACCGTCTACAACTATTTCCATAAATAATTTACAACTTACAACAATTCTTAACTAATGCAACAACATTCGCTTCGAGCGAACCGTTTGGGGTTTTCACAACTCGTTTACCGTTTGGCACTAACACAAAGGCATAGACTAAAATGGCGCTACTTGTCAACAGATAAAAAATGGTTTTTATAAAAGAGATAAAATGAAATAATTATGAAAGTGCTATTTAGAAAATGTCATAGTATATTTTAACAATTGTATGTGAACCAAAAAATATCAATTTACTTATAAAATTGAGTCAATCTTAAGTTTACATAAAAAATGTACTTGGACGGCTTTTAGTCTATGACATGGATTAGTGTTGTTTATTTTATATTCGAAATATCGTATTCGAGCATCTGCAATAACAATTTCCTGATTCGAAATGCTGATTAAAAGTTGGAATAATATAAGCAAGGACTGTAGGTGTCACTGGACGGTAACTTTTCAGTAAAATCTTGGACCCAACAACATTATCACCTTTCACACGTCTCTGTTACACGATCAAGCTTTAAAATTAAAATAAACAATACTTTATGGTACATAGTAATAAAATTTGTAATAAATATCAAGTTGAAAAGCCGATTCGATACAAGTTCCGAGAATATTTGTTTACATAAGATTTTATCACAGCCTTATTGATGTGCGCTTGCGTATTTTTTTTGAACTAAATAAATAATGTTATAAAGTTAAAAAGACTGCATCCAAGAAAGTGTATAAAGATAAGAAATAGTTAACGCTACGCGAGTATGAGTTGTATACATTAAAGTGGGAGCAACAACCGATACTATTCGAATCGGTACATTGCAAAAACAGTCACCAACGAATATATCCGTGGAACTCGTATCAAGTCGAGCTCGGCAAATTTCAAAATCTAAATATCCGACTTCCGCGGTGTTACCAGTTAAAAATAACTGTCAAGTCGTTTTTTAAATAAATATCTGGCCTATAGTCCGATTCATAATTAGGTGTCTAAAATGTAAATAAAGGTGTTGACCTATCAAGAACATATGTTTCAAATGGTAGTTTCTTATTTTTGACGATATTAAAGTAATACAACAATATTATTTAATAATATAAATAATAATTACTAAATATCCGGGGGGGTATTCACTCCCTCGAGATCCGAATAATCCCTACCCAGTCCCATATTGCAAACGCAGACGCGGCATATGAGAGACCGGTGGGTACGAAGTCCCATCTTGCTTGAACACCTAATTATGAATCGGAGTATAGATAACGGTGATTTAGCCGTTTCAGTGTTGCCAGTTGCCGAGCTGTCCGTGTTACTGCGCCGTCTCCGCTTGGCTCTGGTTCTTGGCGGCCTTGCGCTCCTGCTTGACGGCCTTCTTCTCGGCGGCCTTCTTGGCGATCGCCTCGTCCTCGGCGGGGTTGTCCCAGTCCTGCCGCCGCCCCGACCCGAACACGTTGTAAAAGGTCGCGCAGAATATGTACACACCGCCCGCGATGTAGAACACTTTTCGCCATTGGGCTTGGGTTGGCTGGAATAAACATATTTATGCATAAATATTCGTCTAGGTCTGTTTGACGCTGCTATCATAATTATAACTTATGTTTGATTAAACCAGAAATATTATCTAATGGAAATTATTTGAAAACTTTTGTAAGGCGGGGCTCTGACTACACGGGTTCACTTTAACTTTCTGCGGGATACTGGGGATTTCTTTCTCAAAATTCGAGCGCGATGCATATTTAGAATGTGGATACTTTTATTATTACAATACATGTTTTTTATAACACTTACCCTGCCTTCAATGATGTAGCCGGCGACTATGGGTGCGAGAAGACCAGTCAAGTTGGCCAGGCAGTTGGTAAACGCCATCAGGATACCCGCGAAGCGAGGTGAGATGTCCAAGTGATTGACCTGTAGAGAGAATAGAACATATGTAATAATAAAACTTGCAATGTTTTTAACACTTAATGCTATTCCTCCCGTGTTTTAAAATCTCACTTAATTTTCATCATTTTAATTGGTCCTGTATCGCTTAGAAACCTGCCGTCTTCAGGCCAGTGTTCTACCTAATTGAACCTTTGCTCTTCGCCTATGTCTATACGTGGTCATTACCCAAAAAGCCATTCTTCTTCTTCCATTAGTATATTTCGTCGTGCTATAAGACTGGACCATTAATATTTTAGCACCCTAATTATTAACAGAAATAGCATTAGGTAAAGCTATGTGGGTAAGTTTATTAGTAGTGGGTACTTGTGCGTGAAATCGTGAAACCATCAAATTCATCCGCAAACCGATGTAAACCATTTCAAAAAAAATCCAACTGCTATAAAACCGTTCAAATTACCTTGAAACCGGAGTAGATACCGCCGTTGAGTCCGACGCCGATGGCGAGTGTGGCGACGGTGGCGGCGGGGTTGCAGCCCGTGTTCGCCGCTATGAACAACCCGATCGCGGGACCGTATTCACCTGGAAAATAAATAATTGTACATTAATTATTGGTCAAATTAAAAGGGAAAGTATCGACAGCCACTTTTCGTTTTTTCGCCATATGTGCGTTGCTTACAAATTAAATTAAAGTCAAATAAACATAGGGTGGTTAAAAAGCAAATCATCGATAAAAGTATCAATGATAAAATAAAGTTACAATCATATCAAAATACACCTATGGACGTATTGTGGGTACCACGAACATAAAACAAACATTAACTTAATTTTTTTAGAACCTGAATAAAGGTGGTTGAAATTGAACTCGAACTCTCATTGGTTCGACTACGGAGTTACCATCGCCACATTTAACTTTGCCCTAAAATAACTACTAAATACTACTGTAATCTGGTTTGAATCATTTTTTCAGGGGTGTCATGCTACTGTGGCGGATCCCCAATCCTGTTTAGGGCTGATTGCAGTTATCCATAGTAATGGGGACATACCATCAAGTAGGCTCCTTGACGTTTGCTGATGAAAATAAATAATAAAGTTCTTACCGATACTGTTAATGATCTTCCTGACTTGAGTATGGTTGAACCGGCCACTCGACAGCATCCAATCAGCCACCACCGAGATGAACATGGAGAACAACCACATGCACAGGTAGGGGAGGGCGGATACGAAGCCGTTCTGGAAATTAAAAAAATATATGTTTTAGAGTCCAAAAAAGATCTTTCTTCTAAGTGGTTAGCTTTACCCATTAATTAAAGTTCTTAGAAGTCTACTGATGGACATAGACCACCCCAAATACTGTAGTATTGGGGAGGTAGGTATGCGTATTGTGGTGACTACACAATAACTTTGCAGGAAAACTCTTTATCTCCTGGATTTAATTCTTAAGTCGAGTTTTACGATATCCATGAAACAAGATCAAAGTAAGTTTGAGTAGACTTTTTAAAGTTCAAAATATGTTTTGACTTTTTAAAGTCTCCCTTTACGGAAAAGTTTCGCCAACTTCAGCCATTATGAATGTCTATCGGTATAGATAAAACAAACATAAATTAACGGAGTTGTGTTTTATTTACGTACAAATAACATTATGTTTTCGCATTCTTAAAAGCTTATCTACGTTTCGTCAAAATCAAACAGACGATTGCCTTTCCATCTTTGCATACTATTTAATGAAATGTAAATAAAATGACGCAGAAATGACATCAACAAATGACACATTGTAATGGCTTAATTTGCGTTAAATCGAAATAACTGGAATAATGGGCTATCTGGAAAACAAATGTGTTAATCTGTTTAAACTGTAACGATGTGGATGCGGAAAGATAATAATGACGAATTCATATGACGCGGATTCTGTTTATTTTTTCATGATCTGTTTTGTGTGAGTCAAATATTTCTCATTTTAATGCAACAATTTGGTTATGTAGTTCTAGAAAATTGTAATGGATTACCAATATTGAGAATTTATTTCGTCGTTACTGGCTAACTGTCCAATAAAATATGAAGTTCGAATGCCAAAGGCATATATGAAGGCAGTAGAAATCTACATGGTTTGATTGCTGTATACCGGACCCTATAACATAACTATCTTTCTGTCGCAGTCAAACACACAAACGGAAGACAGAAGTGCATAAAACCCATCCTGTTTTACGTTACATCCTAATAGCGGACAGCCATAAAGAATTTAACCCATAAAACGTATTTCCTTTGATATACGCAACATCTGGCATAAACACAGTCGTATTTCAGTGGGATCCAATAAGTACGGTACGCGATGTGATTCAGAGGGTCAATTGGATGAACCGCCTCTTGACCCCTTGACAGTTAGCATGATTGATGATACCAGCCAGCTATATATAAATGGCACGAGTCGGGGAGAGTCACGATTCATTCGATTAGTGTCGGCTGGATTCGATATTAAATTTCATACGTTACTTGGTAAAATTGATCATGATTCGACACAATAGTAAAAAAATCCTGCTGCTGCTGATTTCAATCGATTTAAAAAAGTAAAAGATACTCAAGTATTTTTAGAGAAGTATGCTTATTTTAAACCACAGAAAGCCCAATCATTCGTATGATTTCCTAAGTACCAAAATTATGTACCAAAATTATGTTTTTTTTTTTAAATTAATATTTAAATAGTGCTTAATTTCTTAGCAATAGCCATATTAATCACTTAATATTATTTCCTCCTTCTCAATTTTTTCTTACACTGGTACGGCCAGATATAATTTGTAAAATGAGGAGAGACCCCGCCAGAGTGGGCGATCAGCTTTAAATAGGCTCAAATTGGCGGCCAATTTGCAAATTCGCAAAAATAACCCGCATCAAAGCTTTATGTAAGGCGAAGTTGACGCAAATGTGACGTCAAAGTATAATATTATAAGCCCAGTGATATATTACACTACCTATTAACCCAGTACGTTTCCAGTGACTAAGATACTCGTACAATCATTAGGTTAGATATTTATATTACTGATTCAGGTAGATTTCTGAGGAGAAAATACATACATAAATAATAATACTAATGTTCGAAATAATTCATAGTCTTTTGTTGTTACTTGCTTGGTAATTTGATAAAATTAGTTATCCTTACTAATATTATAAATCCGAAAGTAACTCTGTCTGTCTGTCTGTTTGTCTCTTCTTCACGCCTAAACCACTGAACCGATTTTAATGAAATTTTATACAAAGATAGTCTAAAACCCGAGAAAGGACATAGGATAGTTTTTATCCCGGAAATCCTACGGGAACTAGGGATGGCGATCTAAGATCGATTAATCGGAGAATCGATCTTTTGGACCAAAAAGTCGATTATTTTAATCGATATTAGTAATGGATTTGATCAAGTGATGATCTTTAGCAAAGTTGTTGTTCATGAGCCCACGAAGGTTTTAGAGTTGGTACGATCAATTTTCGCCGGATGGCGCCACTGTCATTCCAATGAAGATATGAATTTTCAGTTTTATGTATGTTAGTATATTATGTTATATTATTTTCTTTTAAACGCAGGCGAAGCCGCGGGCAAAAACTAGTAATAAATAAAACCTTCTAATTTGAACCCTATAAATACTTATTACTATAAAGCATTTTAACATTAAGTTTACTCGACTTATTGAAAAATAAAAAACCTAAGAAAGTACTTACAGCCTTCTCCTTTTTCGAAGTACATAAAAATATGTTATCTGTTTTAACTTTCATCACACTAATCAACAAATTTGACGTTCTATTCTTCAAATGAATAGCAACATTTTTGTAGGAGTTTTTACATTTTGTACTACCTTTACTTTTTTGTAGTACCTTTTTGAGCACAAATCCCAACTCCTTCGATAGGTCTTGGATCAAAAAAGAAGATATAAAATCACTCACATCTTTGATGGAGAAGTGCAGCACTTGTCGCATGAAGGTCGGCAGCTCGGTCATGAGGGTCTCGTAGCCGTAGTTCTGGCCCATGTGCGCTAACATGATGGCCCAGAAGGGCATCGACAACAGGATCTTCTTCCACGGGATCGCTGGTGACTGGTTGAAAAAAAAATATGTTTAATCTAAATGGTGGAGCCACTACCATATGGACGACACGTAGTTTCGGGTTTCGGATTCGATTCCCGGCTAAGCATGTATTTCGGGGTCTGGTTTGTTTACTTATTTTTGTATGTTAAGGAAACACTGTGAATCTTAGTGTAAATTGTTTTTTCTTTTTTTTATAATATGGGAGTAGCAGACGAGCCTGCAGTCCACCTGATGGTAAGTGGCTACTGCCGCCCATGGACATCTGTAATCAACCCCAGATAGGATTAGATATTCCTAGATGAAGTCGGCCACAGGTGCGCCGCTACCCTTGAGGACTAAGCTGGAACACCTCGGAAAAGTATGTCTCCCTTACCACACCCTTCAAAACAGAACACAGCAGCGCTCAAAACTGATGTTATGAGACAGAAAAAGGTGTGGCGGTGGTGCCGCCGGAGTCGAACCACAAAGGGTTCTACCACCTTCAATCTATGTATGTACAGTGTACACTAAGATTCTTTAAACGATAGTAAAAGTTAAAAAAAAACCTTCTTAATTGGACTAAACTACTAAATCCGAAACAACACATACATTATATAACGGTAAATGCACACTACACTCTCATTTATAAGGGTATACTCACACTAGACCCCGCCGCTCCCCATAGCGAGCTAAGGATATACTTCTTCTCCGTCTCCTTGATCCTGGGACACGTCTCCGGGTCCTCGGAGACAAAGAATAGGAAGCCCAGGCACCACACGGTCCCGATTAGGCCAAACACATAGAAGATGGAAGGCCAACCCCCAGCGAAACCATACGCTGACAGAAGACCAGAGAGCGGCATTGATATTACTGTGCCGAATTGAGCGCCTGCAAATAGAATGATAGGTTAGTTTCTCTCTATATTAAGCATGGATGTTTCTATACAACTAGGAGGGGTCTGAAGGACCATTCGCTTCAACAATGATGATGAATGATGAAGAAAGGTTAGGTTGGGTTAAGTTAGGATATAACTGAGCCGAATTGAGCGTCTAAAAACTAATCAATTGTAGCTGCTCTTTTAGGTCCACTGCTGGACACGTGTCTTTCCCAACATCTAGATATCTCAGACCGTAAACTTTCAAAATCCTTGCACGGACCGATATAGCCACAAACGAATAGTAAACAAACAAACTTAAAATACATCAAAGCCAACATAACAAGACTCCAGGTGTACCAATTTGTCAGTGTACCCTAGCACAAACAAGTCAACACGATGATAGTAGTACAAAATATATGTATGCTTACCAGCGTAAACAGCTGCGCCCATCCGACTCCTCTCGTTGGGCGGGATCCATTTGGCCAACATCGCGTGAGAACATGGCACTATAGGCCCCTGGAGAAAGAAAATTACATGTAAAACACAAGTATTCTTATTATAAATGCGTCAAACAAGAAGAAGAACGTGCTTTTAAATATCACCATCAACCTTTTATTGTTCCACGGCTGTTACAGCATCTTCTCAGAATGAGAAGGGTTAACTTCGCTCTATTCAAGTGAGAATTTGTAGACCTTAGACATCTTCATTTTTATTAAGAAACACCATACACTCTGTATCCACCCATTACTTCAGAAAGCATGTATAATTATTCATTTTAACTACAATCCCTATTAAGGTTTGGTTTCAAGTGTCAGCAGTAGCCATACACATCAAGTAGTTGCTGCTATTTCTTACATACAACCAAATATCAGATTAACTCCGCATTGAATGTGATACACTTCAATCTAAACTCCTCTCTATGAGCTACCATGAGCTACAGTGGTCACAATCTCATGTTACTCCTGACATAAAAAAATGTGACTCACCTCCCCAAGACCCTGTATGAAACGGACTAAGATGAGCCACTTGTAGTCAGCCTCAGCGGCGATGGGCACCAACAGACCGAACACAGAGTTGATCAACATGCCCACACCAAGGAACAACCGCGCACCGAACCTGTGAACAAAAATGAATTATGAACAAAGTGCTGCTAAACATAAACTTATTAGTATAATGATTTTTAAAGGTATATGTTAGAGAACTTTTATAGCGTGATTCAGGGTACATGTGTCGCCATCTGTTGTGATACTTTTGTAGAATAACTTGAGGAATAATTCGATGGTTTATCGCGCATACATCTCAGCTACTCGAAAGTAGTCCTAATATTTTGAAATTGATTCATTTCTTAGAAATAAGATTAAGTAAGTACTTAAGAAATCGTTATCTAAATACTTGACATAACCATTTCCGTTTTTGATAAATAATGCCTGAAGTATCAATACGTTTCTTTTTCTAAAATAATCCACAAGTATCCCGATCTTATGAGAAAATAAATGGTCACCTTACTCTTGTTGTAAAATTATGTTACAAATAGTGATGTATGTGTGTATTGTCTGTGGTATATTGTACTATAACACTAGATATACGTCATAATGATAATTGGATACCTTCTAAGAGTACCTGCCTATTGTAGCGGCAATCAACTTTTGAAATCTTCCGTAATGTGATTTCAGTGTTACATTTGTAGTAGACTTGTGCTAGCAACTCTCAAATTTATGCAATATAACATTTATAATTATTATAAATATGAAGTTACATTTAAATGAAAACTTTTATTATAATCTAAAACTTATAGAGACAAATCCAATAATCTAAAACACGTTAAAGATATCTTACTATGACTAGCATTTTGAATTTCTGATCCACTCTCAGATCAGATGAATAATACCATATTATTGCATCGTCTTTGAATTTACATATTTACTTCAAACATCATAATTTGAAATTACTATTTATGTACTTCATTACTAGGTTCCTACTACAAGTTCAAAAGTTGAAATTTTTTCTAGGCAATAATTGTGAATTTAAAAAGTTTGGTAGGCTAAGATTTTAGATTATTACTAACGAGTGACAATAATCTGATACAAGCATATTAAAAACGCATAGTTTAGTAAAAACAATAATAATTATTAATAAAAAGCCAGTAATAATTATAATAATAACATCGTTATCTCAAATATGTAAAGCGCCATCTATTATCGTGAAAGTAGGAAGAGCAACAATGTGTAAATCAGGCATCATGCCAACTGAATATATTTAAACTGATTTTGAAACATGCACAAAATGATTTTACCGATAACTCCTGTTAAATATATAACGTGTAAGGTGATATAAATTTGAGACTAATAAAACTTTGAACGAATAAAGAAGGGTTTCTGTTCCTGAACAAACACTTAGACCACATAAAAATGAAATCAAAGAACTGAATATATTTCCGTTAATTATATAAAGAAAACTCACGATCACGTACGTTTTCAAACTACTCGTGAAGAACGAAATCAAAAGCAGTCCTTTCACCCCTACCACAGACAGATACTCATATGCACACGTTAATCTTGTGACACTTATTATTGTATCAATGGTTAAAAATATCGAAGAAAAGATTTAAGCATACCATTTCTGTCAATGTGCGTAATATACATGAATTATGCATACATACACATACAAATCATTCCGATTGCAAACTACAAAGCAGAATCTCAGATGAGGTGCTTTATACGATATCAAATGGTAATAACAAACCTTTTAGACAGAATACCGAAGGGTATTTGTGTGATGACGTATCCGTAGAAGAATGATGACAGGATGTACCCTTGGAGTGTTGACGACCACGCGAAGTTTCCATCTTGAGCTTGTACCGCCTGAAAGACAATTAAAACATATATTCTTTTATCAAAAATGTAGTTAAGGAGCATGCAGTCCATCTGGTTATAAGAACAAGTAGAAGTCACTATAGTTCATGGGCTTCTGTAAGAAAGAAGGTATTCTGAGGTTGGTGGATCTAGACACCACGTCCATACCTATTTCTGTAATATAATAGCAGTGTATTGCTGCTAAACTTAGTAATCAAAGGTACATCACAACTGTGGTCGACCGTAGATAAAACTCCAACCCTATTTGTGGTTCATTACAGCCGCCCGTTTGCCGCTCAATGACATTGAGCAGCATAAACCATCGCTAAATAAGAATAGGACGTAGGAAACCATCATGATCGTTTTAGGGAATCTTGATTCGATAACATTACCATGGTAGAAATTCTATTTGAATATTACTAATATATTTTAACAAATTTTCCCTAAACCAAACTTTTTCTATCACTTCAGCAGTAAGTTTTTTGTACTACCTATTTAGTTTGATGCTCATCAAATTTTCGTTTAAGATACTTACGCTAGTCTTATTACCGACATCCCCACACTCAGTATCAACGATCTCCTTGTCAATAGCCAAGGCGGAGTGGTTCACCATGGCCACGATGGCCACCGACATGTTAGTCCTCATGATGTACGCGTTCGCCATCCCGAGGAACAGCATGAACGTCACCCAGTGACGCATGCCCAGGCCACCTGGAAAAGAAGAAAAACATTTAAATATGGTACGCGACGTTTATTTGGATTCGGAATGTCACAAGTCATCGAAGTTTCGGATCCATAAACCTAAACCCAAAATAATACATCAGTTCTTGATCTGAGAGAAGACCCGTTTCCAAGTGTTTGATGCAGCCAAAAGTCGGACAATATAGAATCAGCGTTAACAATCATAAAATAAAAAAGCTGTCCTGTAAAGTACCCAGGAGATATCAGTAAAGAATGACCGAAAAGAGAGTATTCAACACCTTAAGCAATCTACAAAAACATTCTAAATGCGAGTCAGACTGCTCGGACCTATCTCAGTAGGTTGTACCACTGATGGTTTCTGATAAATACACAACACATAGCGTGTTATGTATTTACCAAAACCAATTTTCTTTATCATTCACTTCCGGGCTCGTGTGAGACGCAAAAATGTATATATTTAGCCAGTTTTTATGAGGAAAACAGTTTGCGTACAAGACAGTGGCAGCGGCGTGCAGAAATTGGCAATGCGGCGGAGTATGACCGCCAACACGTCAGTTACGAAGTTACGGTATTAGTTAGGTGTGTTCTTCTAAAATGGTTTTTATTTTTAGAGGGTAACGTAGATAAAGATATTAAAACATGTAGTCGTAATTTAATAGCTTTGAGAGTAGTGCGTTTCTTTGTGAGTTTGGTTTAGCAGATTTTGAGGTGTGAAGTTGTAAAGATGAGGTTTAAGTTATTAATATTTTATCGTTACACAAGTACAATATTTTATTAAAAGAAAGGACTTTATTGTAGCATGAAAATTCAAAAACTAGTTAAAATTAAACCACGATTATATAAATGACGACGTCAACCCATTACTGTCTCAGTGCTAGGCACAGGTGTCTTTTTAGAATGAGAAGGATTGGTTGAAGGAATGAATTGTAGTGATTGAAACTCTGATTTTTCAAACTTTGTGTGTATTAGAAATTAATGATTTATCTTTGAATTTAAATGCTTTGAACATCACGGAGGGAAACATCGTCCACCAATACGCACTTGGCTAGTGCAGCGGACTATGACCTTATCCTTCTCACATAGAATTAGAAAGTTAATTATTTAAACTAGTACTGGTCGCGGACCGACTTCTTGCCAAAAAAATTAGATCTTGATAACCCTTCAATTCCAAAAGTATTTCATCCTTCCATCTGGACCCAACCATATATTCACAAAATATCATTAAAATCGATTGAGCTGTTCCAGACATCAATTGTATGAACATTAATCTATGTATATAAACTTACATATGAGCTAGCCGACGTCATTATTACCTTACATATCTTTTTACAAAGTTTAGTTAGTTTTCCCTGAGGCTGAACCTCAGGAATTTCTAGGGCAATTTCCCTGCTCCGTGCTCTTACATATCTTACAGACGAGGATTCCATTGCAAGAAATGTGAGTGAAAAAATTCTAAGACTACGAAGGCAACATTTTTTGACGTTTAATCATGTGACATCTTTTAGTTTTTGTTATGTCTACGTAAGTAGGTACTTAATGTTTTTTTATTATTGTACATTTCAGGCAAAGGAAGGTTCCTTATAAGTGCATTATCATCGTAAGTGTTATTTCTTTTTTAATTGAAAGGATTTTTCTTAGTTGTTGTATTATTACCTAAAGGATCAGCTTTCTCGTCATTATACAATTACCTCCCAAAGGGCTTCTTCAAAATTACGTAAGAAAATGGCGCAAAAATAATCAAAATTGGGAACATTTATTTAATCATTGTTTATTTTTTCTTTCTCTATTGTTTCTATTTTTACTTTTAAAGTATTCTGGCTAGATGATACTGAATAACATATTAACATTATAAAATTATGTGAAAATCTGACGAATGCCAACATTGATGCTAAGATTTCAGCAGTTTATTTTTAGGAAAAACTAAATCAACGGAAAGACGCAACTGGCTGTTTACAAAACCGAAAATTGTAATTAATCAAAAGACCAAGTTTTGAATAAACAAATGCATATATGATTTGTTTCAGTAAATGGTGTATACCAAAACGGAGATTTTTGTATTGTAAATAGCGAGCGGCGACTAAAAGTATGTTCATTTGTGTTTACAATTTTTATTGGAATAAATTATATCTTAAAATGCGCCACACAAGATGAGTCATATGTTGGGTGACGAGGGTGTCTAGGGTTGTAAGTACGTAGCACGCCAAGTAATTTGTCATAACTTCATAAGTAATGACGTCATCAAATTATTAACGTTTTCGACATGCAATTACATATAAAGAAACAAGTTTGTATCCATTTTGTTTGCAGCTTTGTATTTAGCTGGGATAGTAAAATTGTTAAGTAAATTTAAGCCTTTGATGGGTAGAAATTGGTTGAGATTTCTTATTTACCTACTAACAAGTCAAAGTCCATAAATATAGCAATTACAGGTTTATGTATAAGTAACAATTACATATTAATTACGATTATAAATACCGTGAATCTCTAGAAGATATCGTACAAGTTTCGATTGCGACACTATAGGGCTTCGGTCATTGCTACCCCTTTTAGAGGCCGGCGGGCGCCACCTTGAGTGGTCGCCTTGTTAAATAAGGGGTTGTTAATTTGAACGGTCGCCTGGTTTTGTACAGGAGTTGTTTGTTTATTACCGACTTTGTGGTTTATTGTTTAATGGAATTACGCAAACGCGCATTTAATCCTTATACGAAAATCCGTTCTACTCTCTTTCATATTATTATTGATGCCGAAATTCCGCGCTGGTTTTTATAAGTGTGTAAATACTGATTGATTAACATTATGAGGCGACAATAATAATGACAGTTACGTCAGGAGTAAAGAATTCATGATCGACTTCAGGTCGAACCCGTTGTAGATAAATGGATTTGATCATAAATATGCTGAAAGACTAAACATTATAACATAGATACATAGAAACCAAAGCTATACCGATGACTAAGTTAGAACGTCTCGTGATAGTCCTACTACTCATTTCAAAGTAGAACACGTGAGCATTTATAACTGTTATTGTAACGCAAGAAATGTAGGACCTTTTATCCCTTTCTGCCCTTTATTTTCATAAGTAGGAAATGCTAAGACGAAGGAGGAAGTAAGGTTAGCATAAACCCTATTAGGTTCATAATCATAGCATGACGTGGATTCGGTCTAGTCAGATAATTGACGGAAACAGGCACTTAATCTGAGGACACGTTGAATCCCACTGTACCTATTGTACGGTCAATGTTAATAAGGTACAAAGACTAGAGTACAGTGACTATTCCTACGTTGATGTTTCTATAGTAAGTTGTAGATATAGTAGATGTTTCTATAAAGGTTGTTATTCAAATTGACACCTATATTCGACTCACTTATTCTATACAATGTTTGAGCGAGACACATACAAATGCTGAAGGATTCACTCTTTGTCGAGACATTGTACCAACTAAATAATTATTGAAGTCATATTTTTATATGACGTAAAATACCTATTATTTTAAAGCCCAATACATTTAATTATGATATTTAAAATACCTTTGAATTAAGTGCAAGGTATTTATAAAACATTACAAGAGCTCTCACAGTAATCCAAAACAAAAACGAATATTCTGTCCAAATACATCAATATGGACTTAAACTAAAGTTTGTCAATAATGTTAACAATTAACAATAAGTACTTAAATCATTGTAAATGTAAGTAAGCAAAACAATTAGGTAATAGTAACCAATTAACCATAACGCATTTTAACAGCCTCCTCTAAAGAAAACAGATTCTGATTTCTTCGTCTTTTCCAAATAGAAAATGGTATACAGATATCAAAATTCAGAAGTGTACCGCCGGTACCAAATCATGGAATACTTCATGAATTAAACATGTTCCGCTTCGATAAAAGAAATAAATTATACAAACAGCCGACACAGGCAATCTAGAAACATTGTGAAGCCATTGTTTTTTCTGCGAATCGCTAACTCGTAGGGTTACCATCAAGTTAACCAACGAAGTACTAAACTATAAGAATCAAACAGCGCCAAACTTAAGTCTTCAAAACAGACCGTATATTATACCTACGGTCGAATTGAGAAACTTTTTCCTTTTTTGAAGTCGGTTAAAAAAGCTTTTATATCACGGCGTGCGTAAATGGACGTTTTACGCACGCTTCGCGTGCGCAAAACTCCCATTTCCGACCCCGTAATATAAAATTTTATACAACACGCGGACGAAAAATGTTTTTCTGACTCGTGTGATTGCAGTCCTCGCCTGCGGCTCGGCCTGCAAACTCACACTTGTCAGAAAAAAATTTTTCGTCCTCGTATTGTAATGTACTATAATCTTTTTTAATTATGTGCCTCTTCAAAAAGGTTTAGTCTGTTCAAAAAGCCAAGTCTGTATTTTTCCGTAATCTATTTTGAATATAGTCCACCTAATAAAGTGATCATAGCTCGTGTATATGCAAGAGTTATACAAGTAGATATTAAGGTACCAAGTTCTACTACCGTCTTTGAACATCTGTAAACTCCAAATAGGGCCTTTGGAAGTATCTAAGGTAACTGGGAGTAAGTATAGTTAGTTTGTTCTATAATATATGTCCTGTTATCCTTCTAGTCCTAAACTAATCCAAAGAAAATCCAAATAGAAGGTAACCCTACGAAAACCCACTATCGTCTACCATTACACCGATCACGTATCAAACTGAAAACATAATTCAAGCGAATTTGAGGTGACATGCCGCAAAAAATAAGAACGTGTCGAGAGGGAGCGCGATGAGCACACTTGGGTTCCGTACAATGGATTAAATATATAGATTATGGTTATACTAAACCACCAATCGGCAACTCGCGGCCTGTAGGTCTTATAGAGGCTCGCAAACCTTTCTACAATCGAATTCCTCATACGCATTACATCAAATCATAGAAAAATCTGTCTTGACGATGTTTTTGTCGAAATAAGCGGATTTTTAAATATTTTTTGTGGCATGTGGTCCACTCGGGCTGTCGCCCATAGACATTTATGTCCGATCTCTAGTCACAGATGCGCTCCTATTCTTTAGCAATGATCTGCTTGTCTGCATAACCACATCCTTCACGCCAAAACGCAGCAATACGTAATAAAACTTTTAATGTCAGAAATATAGTTAGCTCGTGTGGCCGAACCACAAAGAGTTCTACCACCTATAACAGGAGTTTAAAAGGTTCTTTGTTACATAACGAACCCTAACAAGCCGTGCTCAAGCGGTGTGACAAAACACAAAGGCTTTGTTTAGCAGCCTTGACAGATAGATCTCCTATCCTGTTGCTTCCTGACTACTTTTTGTCCCAAGTGATGAATAAGAAATTGATCGCGGCATGCAAAAAGTAAGGCAGAAACAACAGAAAGTAAAACAATATTTGCGTCAGGATTATTTTTCTTAAATTCAACTTCTAAGTTCAGACTAAGAGATGCTTAGACTAGATATGCTTGCATTGTACCCGTTAAAATAATATAATGAATCTTAACCAATTTTACCTAGCAATGTTCGAAATTTGACAATTATAGCCTAAAAAATACATTTAAGAACCACCCATTTTACATACCCATGAATTTGTTTTTTTGTATATAAAAAAACAAATTCATGGGTCGTTTATAAGTTTACTAACAAATAGGTAGGTATGAAATTCGTAAAATGTTCTGGAATGTCAACTGTAACGATTTTAATGACGAGTCACAGATCGAATGAAATATGTATTGATCATCCGACCATTATATAAAAACACGTGACAAATTACAACTTCATTGTATTCGTTATGCCGGATGTTGTTCAGACCATCACGAGTTTAATAACTTCCTGAAAAACCTCATTCAATTTGAAATTTCATCCTATTTTACCACACTTTTATTAGCTTGAGCTGTATGTACGAGTATGTATGTAACGGAATCTTTGAACTCGATTTCTACCCACTTTGAACAGTCAGTTTAATTTAAATTTTAAACCGATGACAATACACGATTTTAATAATTTTATCCCATTCACCTCATCAGGATCGTCAGGAATCAGGATTAACGATTTTCCTTGTTCGATTTTAGCGTGTTTTTTAGTTTTTAAAAAATATGCTATTTCAATTTGAATTAGGTGAATTAAATACGTCCGTATTCGTGATAGGTCTACTTTATGCACTTCTTAACGAAGTCTCGGATCGTCCTAAAGTCCGTTATTTCACTGACGTCAAATTTTACATTACGATAATTTTTTGACACCTTTAAAGCTATTTAGATAAAAATTTAGTTGTGTGTGCCGTGATTTAATATTGATCTTCCAATGAGCCTTTCCGAAGCAAATATCTAAGTGCAGTGAAGTCCAAAACTTCGGACGAAACTTATATTATCATGTTTTGTGGGCTTGTAAAACTTTTTCCTTTGTAAAATTCACTCTTAACTTTACTTTTTGTAGATTTCTATTTAATCCAATATGTTGCTCTAAATTTTCCATGTTTTAAAGTTTTTCGCGGGAATTTCCAATAATAACAATATCTACTCAATAATGTATACAGTTTTTATAGATTGCAATAATCCAATTTTCGTGACGTCCATTGCGTGATACGTAAATGAGGAAAATCCAAATGTTTCGTAGAGGAAAATAACCTAATTGTAGTGCAATTAAATATATTATTATAACCTTTCCCTACCGGATCTTGTTATATCCCACTGCTGGGCAAAGTCTCCTTCTACAATTGGGATAGACTTTATATACTTCAAATCGCTTTTCCAACACGAAGTGGCAAGAGTCAGATGATTTAAAATCGCTTATAAAACCTCTACGAAAATTTACCGATGGCTATCCATAATCATAATAACCAGGACCGACTTCTTAACGTGCACATAGCAAAGAGTCGGGTTAAACACCCATAAAGATGTAGATAATATCTAGATTATATTATAATCTACTGATTATTATTCACGACTAAGCGTGTTCTGAAGTGGTCGACGTATCGAACTAGGTTTCCGTCTCGACTGTCTCCTATCCTTATATTATAATTTAATAATTTAGCCGCTGCCGGCCCGAGAATCGGATCAAAAAACAAGTGGGGCCTCTGTAGGCAAGAAATCCGTAGATTCATCCGAAGTTTCGGCTATAATCTTTCTTTCTTTCTTTCTTTCTTTCTTTCTTTCTTTTATTTTGTTCATGCTAATATCCCAACGTTTATACCCAATCGAAAATTTGACTATGTATTACAGTTGATTTAACGGATCGTAATGTCAAACATGAGACGAAATAAATAACTTTTGGACGGATCTGAAACTTCGTTGACAGACGTATCCAGAGTACACTGCGCCGTATGTGTAATGTACGGTGTAAACTTTATACATAAAAAAACTGCGTTCCTACGTTCGTAACCGCAAAAATCGAAAAGTAGACAATGGAATAATTGTTTTTTTTACACAATGTGACATTTCTTTACATGCATGTTTTTATATACATACTACATATTTATTATAAATTTTCCTGTAGATCACAAAATTCCTCTATTCTCTCTTAACCTAAGGACGCTATATTATAGTTAAGATATTTTAAAATCAGCACTGACTTCCAGTCTAATTTTAGGTGGCCTAGTCTAGACTTTCACTGTACAGAGTGTACAGTCGTAAAACATCAGAAAAAGTGACCTAGACACGCAAGCGTATCTTGTTCAAATAGAGATTTGTACAAGTTTGTATTACTTAAGTATGATCTAATTACCCCTTTAACTAAATTTTGTTAACCTTATCATGAGAAAACATGGTATTACTTTTTATCATGCACTAAGGAAGAAAATCTCGATTATTTTATTGTTGTTATGATGAAAAAGGGATAAATAAATCGAAGGGATTCGATTATTTGAAAATTATTCGATTATGGTTTGAAGCCGCAAGCTCTAGCCGTCACGTGGTCGTAAACTGCCTACTACAAAGTTAGTTCAAAACATTAATTATATTAGGATGGCATGTGTCGATTGGGCTTATTAAATTGTGACGACTATACTTATAGATGTAACAATAAAATATCATTGACTATACTACTATGTTTTGTTTCGCGATTCCATATATCCAAGAAAAGAAGGACCATTATAAGATCACTCTACTGTCTATCTGTTCCTTTACCTATCATTTGCCCCTTTTCCCTTTATCAATTAGTATCTATGTTGATCTCATGTCCTAATGGTTAAAGCAAATTCTTCTAACAAGTCATAAAAATAACAATGTTCAATAAAGCATTGTTTCACACGTCATATAATTGTGTACTGCCTCTGTGTGAGACATAGGATGCCGTTACATTAACACGGTTCAATGAATGTTGCAATCCAAAATGACAGCATTACTTTTACGGACTTTTTGTCATGATTTTTTCAAAGACTATTATTTACGCATCCTTCAACGTATTATAGTATGACAACTTTATAATGTGCCGCCCGGGTCGGCAAAATGTGTCCCTGAAGGTTGCGCCCCTGTCAGCTACCCTTTAAGTAGGCCTTTGCAAGTTGTTATATCTTGTTCTAAAATTTTCAATTTTGTACGTCCGCTTATTCTCTATAATCTGTGACCGAGAAACACAAACAGCCATTTTAGATTCCATTCCTCATTGATATAAGTGATACAAGTGTAAAAATTGCATGTGTATCACATTTATGCCTATGTGTGTTCTATTGACACATCACGCGTGTGTGCGTGCCGAAACGTGGCCATTGCGTTATCACCTTATCACTATCACGAGTATCATCTCATGGCCGGACCAATGTAAACAAATTAGCAAACAAAGTGCATATCAACTTTTATAATGATGAATTTAATGAGTGACGTGTTACACGTGAAGAAATAAAATACGTGTCTAAGGTACAATGCTAGAACCGTTCGTTTATGAGCCCTTGACTTGTCATTTTAGGGCGATTAATTAGTCTACATTAAATATTTTTTAAAGGTAGAGGTAAACCCCTTATATATAGCTTTGCGAGGTTTGTCACCCTTATTTTGTCATACAAATGGTGTTTTATAAGCGCTGCTCATTCCTGGTGTCATGTAGGTAGGTACATCGTCAGCCACAGCTGAGTAAGCGCATTACTGTCCCGCTGCTGTCCACGTGTCTCCTTTTAGATTGAGGAGTTTAGCCATAGTTCACCGCGCTGGCAAAAAGCGAATTGGCAGATTTCGAACACCTTATAGAACTTTGAAACTGACGTGGCGTTTGAAACTCCTCTGGCGTTATCAAATAATTAGCAGCAAGATCTAGATAGCCAATGACATTGGTTTAAAAATAAAAAGGCGCACTTTTTCAAATTTACACGAGGTCTAATTATTTGGGTGCGCAGTTATTCCGCTGTTTATATCCTTCATAAAAACCACGCAACTTCCTTATAATTGTTTACTAAACGGACATAACTTTATAATGTTTATTTTTGATGAGTAATTAGTTTTGTAGATCAACTCAATGGATGAATCTTACTACAGTTCTACATATTGAAAAAAAAATCAATCATGTTCTGAGAGTTCGTTATATGTATCGATGGTTTTTTTTTTTTCACAACTAAGTTATTTATTTTTTGTGAACCAAAAACCGCGTAAATCTTACTATTTATGCGATTTTTGGTTCACTCTCGAATGTAGGTCGTTCCGTGATTAATAAATTTAAATTATATAAAATACTAAAATAATGAATAGACAGCGAGTCTATTTTATATTATTGTACTATTATACAGAAATCAACCAAAATTTGGAGCATGTTTTCCTCTTAATTATCAAAGGGGAAATAAAGTTAAATAATATTTTTGTAAATTACGTGACACTGATCGTATCAAAATTACAATTTACCAACTCGCCTTTTAAATGGTCTTAAGCCAAATAGTGCTATTATGGATGTAACGACATATTTGAAAAATATGAATCCCATGGATTTTTTGACAAAATCTTGTCACGGCTATATGCTACAAATACAAATAGAGCGCTACTCTAAATTTCCCCAAGACAAAAATACATTCCCATTGGAAGTTTTATGTTCGCATTTCGTTCGTCGCAGTCTCTTTTGGAGATGTAAGATTTATTTATGGAATGCTCTCTATACGTTTCATATTTCGACATTGGCAATGAAAAGATTCGAGGCAGCTGTCAATTATCGCTCCATGTTTTAGAGGCTAACTAGTACGAGTATGTACGATTTTCTGTTTAAAATAACTTTAGTAGTCTTAATCTTATTATTATTACCTATAAATACGAATCTGAGTTTATTTGTTTTCATTTCCGGCTTTAACTACATTTTTTTATAATATAGGAGTAGCAGACGAGCATGCAGTCCACCTGATGGTAAGTTGTTACTGCCGCCCATGGACATATGCAATCAAGTCCAGATAGGATTAGGTCAAGCAGATGCGCCGCTACCCCTGAGGTCTCAGCTATAGCATATAGCTCTGCATATTTTTTCATAATGAAACCTTGACTTGCGATTTTTTTAAAATACAAATTGCATAGGTATATTTCAGTTTCAAAATAGGAAAGAGTACTCTTTGGACTCTATGGTCACTGATTGTCGGTGGTTAGATTTTTCTAACCGCCCACAAGACCTTTGATCTCTTTATAACATGATGGTAATAGAATAAATTTAATATTAATAAGACTAATCATGGTACACCGCGCTAGATAAAATGAGTAGAGGAAAAGTTGTAACGTAAATTAAACTTACATAAAAAGGAAAATAATGGAGCAAAAACATATAATAGATAAAGATATATTATATAATCCCAAGTATTTAATTAATACTATATATTGCTCTTATATTTTTAGGGTTCCGTAACCAAATAGCAAAAGACAGAACCCTACCATTACGTACTATTATACGTCTGTCCTTGTGTCTGTCACAAACATTACCATTTTGTTTTTGAAATAAGGCATTTTGAATTTCATGATGGTAAAAATAAACTGTTCAGAGTTTTTGTAATGTACATGTATTTGATATGTTTCAGGCAAAGAATGGATAGATTGATTATAAATAACGGGTCTTAATCGGTATTTACGGTTCCAATCCACCATTGATCAAACTCGTTAAGCCCATCACGTTTCTATAGTGAGTTAGTGACACACGCTTGGCAGAGAGAATGAATTTCTGAGAATGTGTAACTAATGACGTAGAATAAAATGTGTTTAATGGCATGTTAATTAAGGAACACAATCTTTAAACTTAATCTTAAGTATAGAGAAAAAGTTAAGTGTCGATCTATAATTCGAAAATAAGCAAGTGTTTTATTTAAGCTTGTTTTGCAGGACATCTATACGTAAAATTATTTCTATGGTAATCTTAGAAGATATTCGACCGATTTCATCTAGACTCACGCATAATAATATATAATTTTACAAGGAATGGCATCTTTATGATCTTAATTATCTTAACGTACCAACCTACTTAAGATATCTGTAAGAAAATCCAAAAACCCCACGCCCAAAAGCGCGGGAAAACACGTTTGATATAAACATATTTATATCAATGTGTTTCAATTAATTTTACACATAATTATATTATTACAAATTTACCTATAAGGATTTTCCTGCAATAGATTAACAAATTAAATTTCGGTGTAAAAAAGTTAAAGCACCGTACACGCTGATGTATTTACCTCATTTTTTATTTTGATTACATATTATATATTTTTTTTAAAGGCACATAAGGTTCTAGCTTGAAGGTAAATAATATAGTGTTAGTTAAATGAAGTCGCATTACTGACGCATTTACTGAAGGTAAATAATATACCTTTGATCTATGGAAACGGATTCAACATTAACAACAATATTCAACTTTAGGTAATAGTATCTCATTTGTTATTTCTACCAATTCCTTTGCTATTTCTTTCTACCAAATACTTACATTTTGTTTTAAGACTATGTAGGTATGTTTTGCTATAAATGGACAACGTAGGAAAATAATTTGAGGTTCAAAGCAGATTAAATTCTGAATACAAAAAACAGACGCAGCATGGAAGCCCAACTTCTGAATCTGAGGAACATTACGAATCTTTTAGGTTTTTTTTTTTGTGTAACATCCTAATCTCACATTCTTCTTATACAATTCCAATAAATGTGCCCACACGGTGTAATTAAAATAAACCTAAAAAATTATAACTCGAATTTGTGTTCCGTTTAACTTAATCAACGATACTTAATTCGCACATATCGCAAATCGGCTGAATATAGTTTGTGTACTAACTTGTTTTTTCTTATTTTTTTTTTATGTGCGACCCTAGAGAAAACATTCTATCTAACTCACCCTTATAACTTTTGGGCCTCGTGTCTTCTAGACCCGGTTGCTCCCATACCAGCACGTGAGCGCTTCGAGACTTGGATACCATCGTGAAAACCGCGAAAGAACTAAGTGAGAACTAAGCTAAAACGGGCGTTTATTTCTACGTTAATTTACGTTACGTTAACGTAAGTTTACGTTACGTTGGTGGGATTACCAACGTTACGCGGCACGGGGTGAGACATGTTGGAGGGTTGTGGACGAGCGAGGGAGAACTGACGCGAAGTGAGGCCGGTATCGCCGCTCGCGAGCCGTAAATATAGATGGCGCGGGAGTGTGTGTGCGGATTGTGCCAGGAGTCGCCGTTTTATACTTCGATCTTTTTTGCAAATGTGGAAATGAAATCACGTTGCTCCACTGTGTATTATCTTGCGTACTACTGACTTATACCAGTCGTAGCCAACTAGATATTAAATTTAATAATTTTAGATGGACGTAGACTCCAAATTGGCAATTACAGATAATACATATAAGACTTATGTAAATTGGTAGAAAATACATGTAACACTTGCATATATTATTTACTGAAATTAAAGAATTCAGTCTAAATATATTTATTTTTGGCAGTAATCAAATGCAAAATTCTAGAGTGACTAGAAGAGCGTAACGAGAAGATAAAACCATGGAAACATAAGAAACGTTATACATTAAACGAGGATTAACGTGATAAACTAAAAGAAAAATGAAAATGTAAATACTTTTTTTCAATATAAACATGAAATTCTATTTTGCACACTCGGCTCCCGAGCTACGAAGGTGCGGGGCGCGCGGCGTACACGCGGCGGCGGCGTGCGGTGACGTCATTGTTCAAGTTTTTACTGAACCACTGAAAGCGACGGAAGTTCACCGTTTACCGCTAGCCGCTAACCACTAGATAGCCAGTAACTAAGTTATAAACTAAAAAGTATAGGATGTTTTAATGGATATTGATTACGCACTAGTTTTTATGCTAGAAGCTGAACCTACGGGTCGTACAAGGGGTGGGTTAGGTTAGGTTAGCGCCCCATAGTAAAGGGGAGAAAAAAACAATCCCTCAAACAGGAAGACTTTTTTTCTTTCGGAGTCAGTTTATTCTAGACACCTTCAGCATAGGGTGTGAAAAAAAATCAAACTGGCTGCTTTTTTTCATCCAACCACCACTGTTGTACTCCCATTTAACAATGCTATCATTTTTATTAACGCCCATGGGATTCTATGATTTCATCTAGGATAGTCCATAAGAGTAGCATTAACATTCCACATCATATAGGATGACGTAATTGGGGTTACTTTCAAGCGTTCATAGAAATGAGCGACCACAGCATTCTAAAATGTACATTACCTGTTTGTAAATCTGTTCAGGACTGTTCGGGATTTTCCGGGTGTGTCCTACTTTGAAGAAAATCTGCGGGGAGCGTCGAGAAATGTTCAAGTTCGGGAAAAACCCGAAAAAATAATAATTTAATTAACAAATTTCCTACTAATCCTTATGTAAAATTATAGACGGAAGTAGTAGGTATTTATAAAAAAAAACTCTATGTCGGCCAAACTATTGTATACTTATACATATACATAATAATAAATAAGTAATAAACATATTTTTTATAATATATAGGTAGCAAATGAGCGTGCAGTCCACCTGATGGTAAGTGGCTATTCCGCCCATGGACATCTGTAATCAACCCCAGATAGGATTATATTCCAATCTGAAGTTGGCCATGGATGCGGCGCTACCTCTGAAGATTAAGCTGGGACGCCTCTAAGGACATAAATCAGAACACAGCATCCCTTAACACTGCTGAACATAATTATCTCGTCGTTCTAAACTCATTACTGTTAGACATAATAAGAAGGGCTCAGAATAAGAACGGAAAGGCCGGAATAAAGTAAGCGGAAAACGCCATACATGTATGTACGAGTAGGTATTCCTGTAGGTACTCGCCATCTAACTCAAAAATATAGGCACGGTACAAATATCTATATCCTTATACTGTGATATAGGTTAACAACATTGACATCGATATATTTATTTTTAGACCCTAAGGCGGTACGCTTTTAGTTTCCTTGAGTTCTAATATTTTAAAGAAAATAATTAGTTACAGATTCAGACTCTTATTAATTAAATAATTATCTGTTACATAAAATAATCTCGTAATTATCTCGCAGTAAGCGTCATTACAGACAGACAGGTGATATTAGACTTCACGGCGTGTTATGCAAATTGATAAAGTGTGAGCACTTTCTATTTTTTATATATTCGATACTTTTATACCAGTACATAGTTACATACATACGATAACAACTAACAAAATTCCTTTACTCAAAAATAAATTTAAGTGAAAATATTATGATGTCACAATTCAATTTTATATTAAAACTTTGAGAGCTTTTATCGCTAATCTTTCGCGAAAATGTTTCAGCAGAGCGATAAGGGTGGATAAGGCTTTAAGTGTTGTTGCGTGAAAAGTAAAGCGTTTATTGAACCTAATATAGATTATAATTACAAAGCGCTAAAACTTTTAAGGTTTTACTAATTTAAAATGTTAGGGATCCTTCTGGCATCACTTCCCAAAATGTTTTCAAATACTTTTCCACCTCAGCTTTAAGATCTCCACCTCTACCACCATAAGATTTACATAAACTTAATTATCATACATCAATAAAAACTATGCGGCCAATGACCTTTCTAGTTTATGAGGTTCACCAATTTACAATCATTGAACTAGGTACGCTAATGTATTACGCTAAGAGCTAAAATAGCGCGCGACTACACGTTATGCCTGAATTCTTGACATTGGCAGTAACTCAATAACGGCAATACCGTCAATAAACATTTATAAACGTAGACAAACTACAGGTTAATATAGATGCATACATACATTTATAGCTAACGGTATGGTTATTAAAGAGAGAGGTACAATAACTGCATGTTTGATCGACTGCCGATAAGAAACATAATACAAAGCTAGCACATACATGTAACCTTAGTAAGTATAAAAGTTCTACGTAATTCGCAAGCTACAAGTTCCAAAGTCCACTTCAGTTTCGCATTTTGCAACTCGATGTGTTTGGTACACTAGTCACACACACAGCGCCATCTAGTTGTCATACAACGTAAAGAACATGAAAGTGGTAATCAGCGCCATCTGTTAGTGATATACAATATTATATAAACGTAAAGTTTGGTATGGTTTCTTTATTTTCTAACAGAGGGCAGTAGTTATAGCGTAATAAATGGATTTAAGATTTTAATATGTGATGTACTAACCTTATTAGAATATTATATTGCCAACAATACATATATACAAACCTATATTGAATTTGGCGTAAGTTTAGTGAGGTTGATCATAAAACAGTTTTAACTTTTATTGTCTATTGAATTTATGATACTTAAACGGGCAGCTAGATTTTATTTGCGTGAGTCCATACGGTGGATGACTAATTAGTGTCGAAACAAATGAAAAATAGTTAAAAGGCGTGCAATCCACTTCATTAATTAATAAATTCCGTAATGAATTCCATATCGTCATTGTGTTTTCGCAAAGCTTGAGTGTCGACTATGTGACTGCAGCTGGACTAACATAGCTATTGCTGACAATTACTGCTCCCCAACAGTTGATACCAATGCAAAATAAGTTAGTAGTCCCACTTCGGTGCGTTGCTGCCCCTAAACTACTGTACTGTACTAAATTTAAACGCCTTGTCTCCATCTTACCATACATTTCAAATCAAAATACGGCTAATTTAATTAAGTTTATAATAAATAAAAATTGGCCTATTGCCTATGTACGAGTATATGTTGCATTATGAATTGATCATGCTGCCGAAGGCAAACTGCAAAGATTCCTACAGGAAAACTTCACTGCAGCCTTAATACAAATATAATGTTACGGAGCGTGAAATAAAATAAATAAATTATTAATTAATAATATTGAATGTTATATCCAGAAGTCGCTTTTTTCAGTACTTACAATCTATTATAGTTAAATGAACAATAATTTACAATCGTATCACGGAATTGTTAGTACAATTTGCATGCAATTTACGTATGTAGTTACAAGTATAATGTGTCCATATGTATTTAAAAATAAGGACAAACACACATTTATTATTTGTGCCAAAGTTTTTTTGGGTGTAGCAACTTAGCTACGAGTAGCTGTCGTCGGTATGGAATATTAAATAAACAGAGTACTCTAATTCATGTTTACATACTTATTTAGGTGTATAAAAAATATTTATTTATTTATTTATTGCAAAAATACACACAACTTACAACGCCTGCCTGTCTGACAAGTGTGCCTGTCTCGAATGGTACCTTACATATTTATGTACCTTATATATTTATTGCATGCTTTAAAAAATAGTGCCTCTTAACTTATATTATACATAATATTGTTATAGATAATATACTTTACACTTACATCCTGAAGGCAACGAAAACAAATCAGATATTATTTTTTTGTTTATTGAGCAGGATGTGAAAACCGTATTTTTGTATTATACAGTTCTTATTAGTGATCGAAGATTATACACTATTTATTTACCCTAAATATGCCTATAATACTAGGTTACATACTGGTTACAGGGTACTTTTATTTCAATCCTCTCTCGTTAGTATACTTCTATACAAATAACATACTCTATATGTATACACATCAGTAACTTCTAAAAGATACTAATTCATCACTTCTTTGTATTCCCTCCTCCACTCTACTTTTTGTCCGCGCAAAACCTGACCTATATTAGCCATCCCACACGTCTTACGTTATGTCACCTAACTCTAACGTGGACAAATTGAATCATCTATCAACATACTGGTCATACGTGACGCACACAGAACATCTTATCCGGATATTAACTTACCACTTGTTAAGATGTTCTGCAAAACGCATTTTAGGTCTAGATGTGTTCTCGTCCCTGTAGTCCCGGGACTAGATTAGGGCTGTATCCCCTGCCTATCGTAAGAGGCGACTAAAAGGGGGTTTCTGGGGTTGCGGGCAGCAAGAATGGGAGCTTGAACCGGGTCAGCAAGCAACTCCGGGAAGGAGGGCGGTGTGTGTGGCCGCATACCGTCGTAAACACCAGGTGTGCGAGAGGAACGTAAACTGCTCCCCCCAGGATAGAGACCGATCGATCAGGGGCATCGCGCTCGGAGTTCTCCAACAAGCGTTGAAGACGGGCACAGTATAATTCCCACATAACCCGGCGTCGCTCCCACGTCGTCGGGTACCTTCTGAAGGTTTCCCCCTCGCTTGATGTGTTCTAGATCTAGTTTTTAAAGAAATAGAAGGAACAAAAGTGTGAATAACAGAGTACAGTTAAAGATTGGTAGACTAGAAACGGTAGTGGCAATTAGTAAAACAGTTTCTTGTGACGGCTGTCCATCAATCATGTAGTAGTTATAAATAAATTAACACTTTTTTGGGTGTAGACTTAAGATATCCGTTATACCTAATCTTTGCATATTAGGTAGATACTACTAGACCCAAATAAAATGAACTCGTCGTTAACCTATTTCTACTTCGTCGACTTTTCCGAGGCGTTCCGGCTTAGTCCTCAAGGGTCGCGGCGCATCTGTGGCCGACCTCAGATAGGAATATCTAATCCTACCTGAGGTTGATTACAGATGTCCATGGGCGGCAGTAGCCACTTACCATTAGGTGGAGTGCATGCTCGTCTGTTACTCCTATATTATGAAAAAAAAGCCGATTTCCTAACCACTAAGCTTATTTAGACGGATTTATTCAAATGATTGGCAAATGTTAGTTTTAATGTTTTTAAGTAATATGTAAGTTTTTTTTCATTATCATAAAAGTTGCAAACGGAGCAGAGGAATAGAATTCTATAGTCAGTCACAGATAAACTATACTCTTACATCAAAGCACAGCAATACTTAACGTTACAATAGATGTGACGATGTTTTTCAGAATCCAACTACCAATCTTATGTATAAAATTCTCGTGTCACAATGTTAGTTACCGTACTCCTCCGAAACGGCTTTACCGATTTTCACCAAATTTTATATGCATATTTAGTAGGTCTGAGAATCGGCTACTATCTATTTTTCATACCCCTAAATGATAAGGGTTGTTCACCCTTAACGTTTTTTTATTTATTTGGCAACACAACGTTTAACGTCTATATAGTAATACCAAACTATATAGTAGGTATACAAAACTACATCTGTTTGCGGTTGATTACTTTGATAATAATCTCTCAATTCGAGCGGTATTATTCCATGCAAAAACTATTTCGATTGGAAATAAAAACTGAATGCTTGTTGTTGTCCTTTATTTAACCGTTATTAGAGCAAGTACGTACTGTTGTGAGCAGTGCGGGCACACCTTCACGTGTGCGTAGGTACCTGCATTGTTACCGCAATGTGGGCCAGGCATTGTCACGGAAACTGGGCATGCGAGGATAGCCGTACCTATTTCTAACATGTATTTTGATGCCTAAATGTCTGATAAATTTCGCTCAAACTAAAAATTGTTATTGTTATTAATATCATTTCTTTCAATTCTTTACTTAATAAGAATGACAATAACTTGAGGAAAACGAAACGCTTATGACTTATTAAAAGATTGTCTTGTTTTAATGGAAAATTATGAGTTGGAAATAGTATTCTTTCTTTCTTTGACGACCCGCGTGGCGGAGCGGGCATCATACCAGTCTGACGCAAAAAAAGCTTCAGGTTCGATTCTCGACCGGACAAATATCTGAACGATGAATTTGGATATCTGTTCTGTGTGTAGGTGTTTGGTACCTATTCGTTTTTATGTGTCTTCATGTCACATAGGACCCACAGAATCCTAATTGTTTTAAAATTTTAGCGTCAGTCATACAATAAAGATAAATATTTGTGCTAAGCAAGACACCTTTACAATTACTTTTTGCTTGTTAGTTACATCAAAGACTAATATTTGGACTTAAGGTCAGCAAGGACATCCTAACTATATTTACTTATACAAGCAAGTGGTAGAACCCTGTGTGGTTCGACTCCGGAGGCACCACCGCCACACCTATTTCTACTCCTTTGATACTCCTATATTTCATAAAAAAAGAAATAAAGTCTGACAAAAGGATTGAAGTACATAGTAACTCAGTGAAGTCATCAATGGCTGCGTCTCGCCCGATTAGATAATAATCCCGGATTGATGCAACAGTTAGTGCGACCGGACGCTCTGTGCCCACACCTCTAACTACACTCAATTGACAGTGCGGATGAAGTAAAGATAGACTCCTATTTTTCCCTTGTCATATAAAAACGTTTTCTAAACTAGCATTCCTTGTGTCGTGGGTCCCATCAGACAAACAAATGCAAAAACACCCAGAACAGATATCTAAATTCATCATTCAGATACCTATTTGTCTGGCAGGGGCTCAAACCCGGAACCCTTTAGTACTCCACAATTCAGTATGATCTCTTTGACTATTATAGCACCTTTAAATATATAAATGTTACATTTAGGTAATGATTTATCTAACCACATTTGTAGTCAGTCTATTTGATTTGTTTCTCAATGTTACCATTAGAACCATAGTTCTTCGTATTGTATCATTATGCCACCAAAAAGTATACAGCTAGCTATATAAAGCAAATTATAACAGTAGTAGTGCTCCCAGACATGTCTTCTGCAACGAAAATAATTAAAATTTCTCGAAAACAGCATCACCTATCCAGCCTTAAAAGATCCTATTTTTCAAGTTAGAACCAACCATACACTAAAAAAATCATTGAAATCAGTTAAGCGAATCTCATTTTTACTCGTATATATTAAGGTACCTATTATAAGCGTGTTTCAATTGGGAACGGATATCCCCTCAGAGCGAGTAGGCCGTAATAGTAAATAATGAGAGGGATTAGGCCATGCTGGACAAGTGTGAATTTTCCATTTCACACATACATATTTATGTTTTTTGTTATATTCATGTCGAAAAACTGTAATAGGGGTTGATGTTTAATGTTAATTAGTTAAGAAATATTGACAACGCCATCGCATCTATTCGGTACGCTACGGAATGCTACCATACCCGTTATGGCGAATATAATTCAATGCGACCGTTAATACAAATGGCTGGATTATATCCTGATAGTCCTCATTGCATTGTTCTGCCACGTGACAAGACCGCCTAGGCTAACCCAGACTGTCCAGAAAATATCTAAACAGACATAATCAAAGACAAAACAGAGTTTTTTCTTATTTGTTGACAGATTTTCAGTTCATTAAAACAATAAAGATTTATTTAATAATTACTTATTATACTTACAAATTTCAAACACTACGTGTATACTAATATTAATCTATTAAGAGAGTTAAGAGACTCAATGTTTTTATTAATTATCCCACTGCTGGTCAATTGGGCATGAGTCTCCCCCACAATAGGGCGAGATCTCGAACGAACTTCATTACATTGCTCCAATACAGATTTTGCGATGTATTTCGGGTTAGTTTGAAATGCCGTAGTGGGCAATAATATTACTTGTTAATCAGACTTGAAATCTATATCCTTAACTTACTTCTTTGTTAAAATTCAGTACATTTGGAATAAACTTTCTTAAAATGCTTCGATTTCATTAGCCGCATTACATATTACTTAAGTAGGTACATAATTTAATAAATATTCATTTCAGTCGAATGTCTATTTCTGTATCAAATTATTTATACGTAAGTCTAATAAACTTACATAAGAGAATTATGGTCGTTCTGAGTGGCCATCGGAACGAATAAATCAAACGCACGCACATATCTAGATGCAACAATAGGGCTGAGCGCATTCTAGGTCGCTAGTACCGTTCCGTACACACCGAGTGCTCTACAAATATGAGTATTAATGGCTAGGCAACCCTGCTTTAGGTCCCACTGCTAGCCAATGAGGTACTACATCTATGCTGCTGGCCTAGTCTGTTTCTTTCTTCGTAACTGGGAAGCTCTGAGGCTCTGAGGTACACCTTTTTTATTAACGAGGGGGAAATTTTCAAAAGATACCCGGTGGGAGGGATATAGGGTTATATGGTATTCTTAATGCACTATAACCCACCTGTGACCGTCCTCAGCGTTGAGTAGAAGACTCCGGGCTTTCCAACGAAATGCAACCGGAGTCCTCTTAGTGCGTTGGCCCGTCGGGCTTCTCCCAGTGGAGCACCTACCTACCATCACGATACTAATGACTTACGGCTTACTTACGGGTACCAATGATAAAAAGTAGGACCGACAGCAGTAGTAGCAGTTAAGCAGACATGAAGCCAGTACCTAGTGTTCACCAATTTGAAGGACAGAGTGCACATTATAGCCACAAGCTGTACTCATACAGCGTGGAACCAGACCCAAGTTGCTAAAATGAGTCTGAAAATCATAATATTATTAATCATTCATCATTTTGATATTGATAGATATCTTGTATTTAAGGTATTAAATACATAATGTAAATAATAGACAGGTTTGCTATTGACCTAATGACATTTATTTTGTTCTTCAGGTTTTTATATGTGGCCAAGCCACAGATAACGTAAACACATATATAACATCATCCCCCCCCTAAAACTTAAAAATATTTTTTGTAATCTACAGGAGGACGTTTCCGTCTTAACCATTTAGGTGGTGATGGCGATCGAGATCTCTGATCAGAGACCGCTTCGTGAAACTCCTCTTCCTCCTCCCCAGGAATTTCTAGTTCAGGTTCAGGCGTCACATCTGTATTTTGGGCTTCTTTGTGTCCCAAAATATCTTTATCAGATGAATCATTCTTTGATGATTCAGGTGTTCCCGCCGTCAATAATGTTTCTTGATTATTTTGGGAGGAAAAATGCTCAAATGGTAAATATTCAATTTCTGCCGGCGAATGGTTTGATGCTGGTAACACAGGCGGTGAACATACGTCTAGTAATAAATCTCTTCCATCACGGTTGTACTCACTTCCTTTGTATGAAACTATATGATTTTTATGTTTCTTAATGTCAACTGATGTAGCACAATCTCTTATAACGTACAACACTTTGCCGATACGCTTACGTACAATCCCTTTACACCATACGTATTTGTTTTTATTACTGAACTTCTTATATAAAACAATATCGCCTATTTTCCATGGCGGTCTATTTTTACTACTTCTATCTCGTGTAAACTGCGTATTTTTAATAGGATTTGGAACAGGTATCGAGAGCGGTGACGGAGGAGAGTACATTAAATCTAACCGAGTTTTAAGTTTCCGACCAAATACCATTTGAGCAGGCGACAAACCTGTAGCAGAATGTACGGAATTTCTATAATCCATGAGATATCTTAATAAAACTAATTTACTCTCTTGTTTATTGCAATTTGAGAGTATACAAGATTTTAATCCCCTCTTAACAATTTTGACAAAACTTTCAGCTTGCCCATTGCTCGCGGGGTGATAAGCTGGTGATGTTAAGTGAGAGATTTTATTTAATAAGCAAAACTGTTCAAAATCTTTAGAACAAAACGCTGTACCGTTATCGCTCACTATAGTATCAGGTAAACCAAATCGTGATATAAAATCGCATATTTTTTCTATTACAGCTTTAGAAGTTGTCATGGCGGCCATATTATATACTTCAACCCATTTTGTATACGCATCAACCACAACTAAGTATGATTGACCCAGTATCGGGCCAAGAAAGTCAATATGCAACCGATGGAATGGATTCGGCGGATATTTCCAAGGTTCAGCAGGAGCTCGAGCAGGCGATGGCCGCATTTGAATGCAAACTTCACACGACCCTATCATTTTCTCTATAGCCTTATCAATACCAGGAAACCAAAACCGAGAACGAGCTTCCGCTTTTGTTTTCACTATTCCCAAATGGGAAATGTGGAGCTCCGATAAAACTTTAGACTGTAAGGACGCTGGAATTACGACTTTATGACCCCTCATGACACATCCATTTTCGAATGCTAACTGCAACCTACAGTTAAAAAAAGGCTTAAAATGAATGTCCGTTACTTTCGAGGGCCATCCCTGTAACACGTATGTTTTAACACGATTTAAGATGCTATCCTTTTCTGTTTCATCACGTATGACCTGCGCTGTTACTGGCATACTACCATTCATGACAAAACATACATATGCAGCCCGGTCGTTTAACCCTTCCTCCTCATCTGTCGTACCCGTCGCAGTCGACTCTGGAAGACTAGCTCGCGATAAAAAATCTGCAATATTATCCGCACTACGAATGTACTCTATTTCATAGTTATAACCGCTCAAAAACATCGCATATCTCTGCAAACGGTTTGCGGATACCTCTGGAATTCCTTTGTATGGACCAAAAATTGATATCAAAGGCTTGTGATCGGTACGAAGCACAAACGGACTCGATCTTCCGTATAAATACTGATGGAAGCGTCGCACTCCGAAAATTATAGCGGTCGCTTCCTTCTGTATTTGGGAATAACGTTTCTCAGCCGCATTAAGTGTGCGCGAAACAAAAGCAATAGGTCTCTCAACACCGCCGACCTCTATTTGAGATAACACTGCTCCTAAACCACACGGAGAAGCGTCGACCGTTAATATTAGTTTTGCATTCTGATTAAAATGCGCGAGAACCTGATCCGAAGCTAAACATTTTTTAATCTCTTCGAACGCTTTCCCGTGATCATCAGTCCAGGTCCATTTAACACCTTTTTTTAATAATTCATATAAAGGATTCAAAATAATAGATGCCCTAGGAACGAATTTCCTATAATAATTAACCAACCCTAGAAAAGATTGCAACTGATGAACGTTTGCAGGAACCGGTGCTTCGAGTACAGCCCGTATCTTTTCAGGTGATTTCTTCAAGCCATCTTTAGAAATTATATAACCCAAATAACTAATTTCATCCTTAAAATAATCACACTTATCTTTTTGTAAAATTAAACCTACGTTATCTAACCTTTCAAAAACAGCGTTCAATCTTTGTAAATGTTCTTCTTGGTCTTTACCTGTGATCAGAACATCGTCAAGGAAACACAAGACACCGTCCATGCCCGACAATACGCACTCCATGGCCCGTTGAAAAATCGCGGGTGCACTGGACAACCCGAAAACTAAACGCGTATACTTAAATAAACCGCGATGAGTATTAATACATGTGAACATTTGCGATTCATCGTCTAAAATAAATTGGTTATATGCCATTGATAAATCTAGTTTTGAGAATTGTTGACCTCCGTACAGCTTTGCAAATAATTCATTAACAGTCGGAAGAGGATAATGTTCAACAAGCAATTGTTTGTTTATTGAAACGGAATAGTCGGCACCCAACCTTATAGAGCCATTTTTTTTTAATACAGGCACGATCGGTGAAGCATATTCGGAATACTCCACTGGTTGTAATATTCCTAAATCGACCAGTCTATCGATTTCAGTGCTTACTTTACCACGCAATGCAAAAGCTAATGGGCGAGCTTTAAAAAATACCGGTTTTGCGTTATCTTTCATCCTTAAATTAATTTTGTACTTGTTAAATGCGCCTAACTTATCTGAAAACAAGCGAGGATAACGTTTACTTAAATTTTCAACGTGAAAATTAGATTGGTTGCAAAAATTTATTGGAATTAGTTGCAAGTTAAACAAAGAAATAAAATCTCTACCTAGCAGAGGCGGACCGCCATCCTTTACGATGAAGACATCGAGCGGCCGCTCGGAACCAGCGTAGGAAACTGTGACACGCGCGGTACCTAAACAAAATATTTTACTACCGGTATAAGTAATTAGTTTCTTTTTTGTTTTTGACAAAGGCTTATTCTTTAAGTACATATTGTACATACTTTCGGGAATAACAGTGACAGCTGATCCGCTGTCTACCTCAAAATTAAAGCTTTGACCGTCAATTGTAACTATTTCTAACAAGGGCTCACCCCTCAAAGAACGAATATGAAAAAGCTCACCGTCATCGTCATCGCTCTCGTTACCAACTAAAGTGTTCATGCATTTAATTTTTTCATTACACATTTTACGTAAGTGTCCCTTCTTGTTGCATCGTTTGCATGTGTAATGGGAAAAACGACAATCAGACGCCTTATGATTCGTATATCCGCACACCGTGCACTTACTTCCCTTTCCAATGCTACGTTTCTTATTGTCACTAACAATCTTAAATAGTTCATTTGACTCAGTGAGGGCGGTAGTAGCACTTGCACTTGCGGCTCCCGCACGAGCGCAACTAATACTTTCAGCCAATTCCATGGCTTTGGACAGCGTAAAACTTGACAAATCTTGCGCGTATAATTTTTCCTTTTCAACACCCGGCACCATTCCCATTAAAAAACGATCCCGCAAAGCTTCCTCCACATTAAGGAAACCGCAATGTGCAGTGAGCCCGCGAAGTCTTGCTGCCCATTGCGTATGTCACTCTCCAGGCTTCTGTGTTGCTGAATAGAAATTGTGTCGATCCGAAAACCCGAAGCGTTTGGGTGTAAAGTGTCCGTCTAATAACAATAAAATGTCTTCAAACGCCACCTCCACAAGATTTTTAGGTAATGCCAAATCCGATGCCAATTCATAAGTACCTTCAGTCAGTGCACTTAAAAGTATTGCTCGTCTTCTTTTCCCCGACGTGTCGGTAGAGTCCGTGATGTCGTTGGCTATGAACCATTGGTTCAGGCGATTTTTATATGAATTCCAACTTTGAACATTATGATCAAAACTCGTTAAAATACCAAAGCTTGCCATTTTACACACTTAGGTACGTCTATAAACTCGTCGCCACTGATAGATATCTTGTATTTAAGGTATTAAATACATAATGTAAATAATAGACAGGTTTGCTATTGACCTAATGACATTTATTTTGTTCTTCAGGATTTTATATGTGGCCAAGCCACAGATAACGTAAACACATATATAACAGATATCTACCTCAACTTCAATGTCAATTAATTGTTCTTCGTAAGTAGTCCTTCAAAGAAGATCTCAACATAACCGCGGGAAAAGCCAGAATTAAAAGAAAAACAAAAGCCTACATCCTCACTTATCGATAGCATACAAGTATGTTTTGATTTACAAAAGCGAAGGATTATGAACAGAAGTCCTCCGCTCGTGGCATGCAATCTCGAGTAGTGATTAGTGGTGTTAGTACAGCGAGCACTCACCTTTACTGATAAGTGATAAGGTAAGAATTTGCACGCTTTGTATCCGCCGAAACTTAGGATTTGTTTACATAAATAGCTTGAAGAAATCTGGATATTTAATTAACTTGATTGTTTTGTAATATTGTAGGAGACGAGCATGCAGTCCACCTGATGGTAAGAGGCTACTGCCGCTCATGGACATCTGTAATCAACCCCAGACAGGATTAGATATTTCTACCTGTGGTCGACCACAGATGCGTCACCCCTGAGGACTAAACTGGAACGTCTCGGAGAAGTATGTGTCCCTTACCACACCCTTCAAGCCAGAACACAGCAGCACAATGCTGTTATTAAGCAGAAATAGGTTTGGCGGTGGTCCCGTCGGAGCCGGCCCATAAAGGGTTCTACCCACTTCAAAAAACCCTTTGATTTGTTGAGGTAGAAAGTTTAAAGTGTTAAGGTTCTGCACACAATAACAGCGTTACGCGTTGCTGTTTTCTGGTTGAAGGGAAGAAATAAGAATGACGGACAAACACACAACTAGATGCCCAAACTAACGTCGGTTATTCTTTTACAACTTTCAAAATTTTCACTACTGAAACAAGAGATTTAATAGAAAATTCAATTTCCAATAGACAGTGATTGCCAAATGTCGAAATTTGATAACAAACATTGCATAGATTAATTATTAATAAGTAGTGTTAATCCATGGAAGTGGAACGCATCAGATAGTCTATCAACGCACTCGGAAATATATCTAGAAGCTGAAAGTTGGAAAACATGAAGCCACTTCAATTTTATTTATCTCTATTATTGTATTGATACGGTAATCAGAGTAAATGACTCGTGACAAACAATTAGACAAATATTTAACAATCGCTCGGCATTAAGGAAATAATCGCATTGAATTAAAGTTACATACCACAGAATATAACAGTACTTACTAACACATCAAGGTTTTTATATATATGGAATTCGTTTGGTAATTTTATTTATAAATATGTACTATTTTATAAATAGAATACAAGACACTGTCGCCCATAGACATTTGTAATCAACCCCAGATCGAAATGGAGTCCTACCTGAACTCGATGAATACGATAACTTTGATGACTAAGTAGGAACGACTCGGATAGGTGTGTCTCCCTTCCCTGTAGTACCGGGACCAGAATAGGGCTACGGTAACCCTTACCTGTCGTAAGAGGCGACTAAAAGGGGCTTCCGGGGTTGCGGGCGGCAAGAGTGGGAGCTCAGACCGTCCAGCAAGCGACCCCGGGAAGGACAGCGGTTTGTGTGGTCGCATATCGCTGTAATTACCAGGGGATGTGAGAGGAGCGTAAATTGCTCCCCCCAGGGCAGAGCCCGATAAAAGGGCATCGCGTTAGGAGGACTCCGGTTGTGTTCCGTTGGAGATCCCGGAGTTCTCCACCAAACGCTGAGGACGGCCACCGGGGGGGTTTTAGTGTAAAAATCCCACATAACCCGGCGTCACTCCCATGGCGTCGGGTACCTTTTGAAGGTTTCCCCCTCGTCAACAAAAAAAAAAGGTGTGTCTCCCTTATAACATAATTAAAACCAGAACACAACTTCTGTTAATACGAATGCAGAAACAATGCTCTTTGGCACAAACAAATGTGGCGGTGGTACTTCCGCAGTGGAACCACAAAGGGCTCTTGGAAAGTACAGAAATCATCATGAAAAGTACAGAATTGACGCAATAACAACTTCCCATCAAGTGGACTATAGACCCATTTTACATACACAATCAGCCCTTTAAAAGGTATGTTTCTGTTAAAACAACCACAATCAGTGCCTAATCATTGTAATTTCACGTGAATAGTGTATAAACATTTATAAAAGATAAAGAATTGCTACAATATTATCTATTATCTTTTGTAAGCGTTTTCTTTCTTCAGACGACGTGCAAAACCTTTGGCAAATATACTTTTGCCAAGTTATCTTAACATATCTTCCTGAACATGGCAATTATGCGATTTTTCTTATCTTTAAAATAACAATGAGATTAGAAGTATGTCATGAGTAGATTAGCAGAAGTCGAAAGAGGCATTCTGTACTTTAATATTTACTTAAGGTAATTTGATTATAAAAATAATAATATATAAGTTGTACAATTTGGAGGTTTTACTCGCATAAAATTGTATCATGTCAAATATTTTCGTTGAACGGACACCTTTATTGTGAAAAAATATTTTGAGATTTCCACCACCTTACGAATATCAAAATATTTACGGTAGTTTTGCATTTTAATAGGGATATTAAGTCAATCGACAGATAATATAATGCATGTAAGTATGTATGTTAAGAATTTTCTAAACAGTCCATAAAAGTCGCAAATATTTTGCCATAATGTAGAAACTCGTCATATAGATTTCGAAGAAGTCGCCATTTTGCAGTCAGTCCTTTCAAACACCATAATAGTCTTTTAAATTCTCACCATTAATACCAGGACTCGTATTCTTGGTAACAGCTTCATATATAACTTACCTGTAAGAAATATGCACTTGTTAATAAATATATTGAATATACTTAAATAACTTATCCAGGATATGAAATAGTCTGAGCAAATAAATAAGATGTTTAGAATATACGCTAATAAAATTAACTTTAAAAGGCAATGTATGCTTGTAAGGTATTACTTATCAATATTATAGCGTACATATAGACAGACGAGCTTTTGCCCGCGGCTTCGCTCGCGTTACGAAGTAATAATTTCATCCCCTATTTTATCCCCTTAGGGGTAGAATTGATCAAAATCCTTTCTTAGCGGATGCCTACGTTAAACATCTAACTGCATGCCAAATTGCAGCCCGATCCGGCCAGTGGTTTGGGCTGTGCGTTGATAGATCACTATGTCAGTCAGTCACCTTTGAGTTATATATTTAGATATAGAAACCATTTCTGCTGGTAGCTAGATTAAGCATTTACTCGGATTAAAAGCACCTATATTTTAAGGGTGTTCTTATAATTGGGGTCAGGACCACGACTATGCTACGAACATCACTATAAAATATATATTATAATCGTTTTTTGTTTCATACTTTTATAGCACAACTTTAACGTTGTACAGTTAAATTTTTTACACTTATTTTTAAAATTTATAAGAAACATGCAGCTGCCATTTTAGATTACAATCTTTACTGAAACAATTTACAATTTATTATACAAGATATGGTAATGTTTACTAGTATTCATAAATCTGCGAATTCGATAAAACGAATACTTGGATTTTTATGGAATTGTATTAGAAAACGAGCATGCAGTCGACCTAATGGTCATTACCGCCTAATATGGTGTCCTACTTGAGATCACTGACATATTGCTACTAAAGACTAAACTGGAACGTCTCGTGTAAGAATCTACGTTATCGAAAACAGCAACGCCATACTTCTGTTAAAAGAAAACAGGAGTAGCAGTAGTCCCATTCTTCAAAGGGAACCTTTATTTTATAATACCAAGACAAGATTTCATCCACAATTCCCAGCGTGGTAAATACGGTGCGGTGACCTGCGGTGACCACAGGATACTCCAAGCAAAGTTCCAAATCGCTAAGGTCAGGTGGCAGTCCTTTGTTCGCCCACTCGACTGAATCATATAATGACCTCCGGTGGATGTAACCACTTCTGCGACACACAATACTTGATGTATGTACCTACTTGAATGTGTGATTATATTTAGGTGAAGTACTAACATAGACTGCTAATATATAAATATTTTTATTTTGAACTATGTAGAAAACGAGCATGAAGTCCATTTAATTTTGATGCTAAGTGGCTATTGCTGCCCAGATAACGTCATAGTCCTATCGGAAGTAGGCCACAGATGCGTTGCTTCCCTTGAAGACTAACTTGGAACGCTTTGGATAAGTATGTATCCCTTGACTTACCCTTCAGACCGAAATATTGCAACACTGATCATTGCCACTATCAGACTAGGGGGGTATGACGATGCTTCTTCAGGAGTCGAACCACAAAGGGATCTACGTTCTTCTATATGGATAATTCTGCTTTCTTTACTACTAACCACCAAGTAACGCCCTTACCTCTCACATTTTCGTTTATCTGGTTCGTTTAATTTTAGCATTGCCTGAACTCATGCTGGGACTTTCACCCAAAGGCACTAATTTTAAAGATTTGTAAGATAATTTTGGACCCCAAAATTTTAAGGATTCTTTAGTAAAAATTGAAAATTTGCACGTATAAAACTAGTTCCCTGCTATGTAGATATTAGTCATGATTCAATGAATCACGTTTTAAAATCATTTACCAAATAAAATATGGCGTATTTGTTATCTGCGTTTTCATAGTTCATTGTTAACAATTGTAATCAACGCCAGTTAAAATAGGAGACCTAAACGAAATTAACAACAGAATTCGACCAGAACACGTAGTTCGGTTATTATTTACACATTATACGTAAGTATTTATAATTCTTTATATGTTGTATAAAAAGAAAATAAGAATTTTGCATCAAATGACCTTAATTGCATTCGTCGAGAAAGTTTCGAAATTTTGATCGAGCCCTGTTCTTAAAATCAAGGTGCCAGTGTATTTTATTATTTTCCTGTAGCAGTATTGACCGAGATTGGTTGATATAATAAAAGTTTTGGATATTTACAGATGGGTTAAAAATATAAATTCGTTTAAAGATGAAAATAAAACTGTTTTGTGTATCTTCTGGGTCTATTCTTATCTGCATGTGTATGTTTTTGATACATTACAGAAGGGTGTGGAAAGTCTACCAATACGTAGTTAGCGCGAATACTAGTTTAAGCCCTTCATTATCAAAGCAAATCCGTGCCCAACCGTGGGAATGTAACGGCTTGTGCACACATAAGCATAAGCAAAAGCACATAAGCACATAAGCAAAATGTGCATACATAGCCCGAATGAAAATATTACAATACTCTCATAACAAAAACTAACGTTACATTTCTAACGGCATAACGAATCGCCGACCTTGGCTGACACACCATCACTCACAATGGCGACGTTTGAAAAACACTCAAAAGAAGTGCAAACCTTCACCGGCTAGTGATTATACTATCTTAGACACAGACTACACAGAAGACACGTCGGACGAGGCGTAGACATGTCCCTATCGATGCCTTTTTGCCAGTGCCATAGTAAATAGAATCATCTTCCATCATTGCCATTGCACTTTAAGAGCGATACGCGGTCCTATAATTTAAGTATCAAAAACGATTAAAAGAATCTGAGCAAGTGAAAATAGCAAGGGAACAAGCGAATAAAGTAGTAGTAGCAAAATACTTTTTGATACAGAATTGCTATAAACACTTATCGATTCTATAAATTTTAATTTTAAATTAAACTGATTACGTAATTAAACGGCGTAAAAATAGGAATTACATATTAGACCCAAGTTAAAAGCAACTTGAAAATTAATATTCAGAAGTTGCCGCTCAGTAATGTAGCGGCATTTATTGCAACACAGCTGTATACATTCAAATATTTACACAACGCTCAACGGGAAAATGTTATGTGAAGAGCCTTTAGAGGCCGCTTCTACCTTGAATGACGTATCTTCTGCTTAACCAGCACCTTATGTCTCACCGTGAAACTAAATTTATCAATGAACGTAAACCGGTTCTATTGAATGCTGCCTTTACTTTTTTTTAGGAAATGTGTCATTTTTATAAAAATAAAGAATCTATTAGTAACCGACTTATGTCATAAAATGTATTTTTGAGAAATTTAAATAGCCAACGATTGTCTTGTAACTTTTTTTTATATTATTCCACTAGTAGTGGTGGTAAGTATCTACTGTCCATGAACATCTTTAATCATCCCCACATAAGGTTCTTAACTGAGCTCGGCCACAGCCGCGCCGCTACCCCTGCTAAGTTGAAATGCATCGGAAAAATGTGTCTTCCTGTAACTGTATTGTCTGTGTAGAACATAATTCAACATAATAATGATCTAGGTTGAAGGGTGCACTAAGGCAAAGGTATTTTTTACTCAAGGTCTTCCCTTGGTCCTCAGGTTTAGCAACGCCTATATTGCCGACTACACAGGATTTTTCCCTATATCTGGAAAATAAATATAATCATAATAGTTTGATGATAATATTTTCCGAGTATATGTATGTATTTTTTATTCTTTGGCACGCCTTACCTAACATTATTTTCTATTTCAGTTAATTATCTTTATGTTATCGGAGTTTTACTTAATAAAACGATAATTAATCTCTGGGATTATACCGTGACCACATGACATAATAGGGTTTTTCATTTCCTGTTTGAATCTCTTAAATATAATTAAGAAAGTTGGCAACTGTAAGGTAAGTGTACAAGGTTCTCAAGCGGCATGGTGTTTAGCATCTCCTAATGGGTGTCACACGAAACGGCACACATAGTATCACCTTGTTTTCACTTTTCTCATGTACAGAAAGATACTTATTTATTATAACTGTTAGACTATGTATTTTCTAGACATATCTAACAGTTTAGACATCTAAATTCTTTGGATTCTAAGAACTACTATGTAGTAGTTTTATAAGAGATAAATTAAGGATTGGGAATATTTAGCGCAAAATAAGATAGATCAATTGTTGTCATATTCTGACGACCCTCGACAATATAATAACTACATTAGTCATATTAAATGGCTGTTAACCGATTTTCAATCCTACTGCTGAACAAGAGATCCCCATAAATGGGGGATGCCTGAAACACCCAGAACACCTGAAAACAATCCAGACCGATGAGTTGATGTAAGTTAAGCATTGGAAAACGCATGTAATTTGAGCCACTAGGGGTCGCCCATCTAATTTCCAACCGCTCCCGACGTTGCTTAACTTTGTACATCACGTTTACATAAGCCGCATATTTCAATTACAGCTTGAATTACGTACGCATTATTGAAATACATAACAAATAGTTGTGTAAAACATTTGTACACCATTATCTATTTGTATAGGTATAGTATGTCGATTAGCAATACATTTATCTATAAATAGGTATTATTATGAAACAAAAAGTACGCCATAGGTTATTTCGAAATACGCGAAGAATGCAATCTAACCTAAATTCCCTTTAAGGGATTAAGAAAATATTACGATAAAAATGATTTCATGTATTGCATCCAGTCTGATTCCTAATCGATTGAAGAAGTAAACAAGCATGCAGTTTACCTATAGTCTAGTCTATTTTTTGAAGGTGGTAGAACCCTTTGTGGCTCGACTCCAACGGCACCACCGCCACACCTAGTTCTGCCTCATAACAGCAGTGTTAAGCGCTGCTGTGTTCTGGTTTGGATGGTGTGGTAAGGGAGACATACTTTTCCGAAGCGTTCCAGCTTAGTCCTCAGGGTTAGCGGCCCATCTGTGGCCGATCTCAGGTAGTAATATCTAATCCTATCTGGGTTTGATTACAGATGTTCGTGGGCGGCAGTAGCCACTTGCCATCAGGTGGATGCTACTGCTATATAATAAAAATACTTGATGGTAATTGGTCACTGCCGCCTATGCACATCTGTAATCAACTTCATATAAAACAATGGTTCTTACTGCTGATCACAGTACGTTGCTTCTCTGAGCACTAAAGCCAGCATTTGCCCAGTAGCCACACTTCCTTCGAGTCATACTCTTATTCTTGATGAAGAAACCTTACGGTGTATTTTTTTATTTTTATAATATAAGAGTAGCAGACGAGCTTGCAGTCCACCTGATGGTAAGTGGCTACTGCCGCCCATGGACATCTGTCATCAACCCCAGATAGGATTAGATATTCCTACCTGAGGTCGGCCACAGATGCGCCGCTACCCTGAGGACTAAGCTGGAACGCCTCGGAAAAGTCTGTCTCCCTTACCACACCCTTCAAACCGGAACACAGCAGCGCTTAACACTGCTGTTATTAGGTAGAAATAGGTGTAGCGGTGGTGCCGCCGGAGTCGAACCCGGCGGCGGAGTCGGAGTGTTTTCGTAATAAACCTTTCATACGAGGACCAATATAACAGGCGCAGCTTATGAATATTAATTTCACTTGTATTCCGCCAAACACCGTATACCTTTTCTAGTTTCCTTGCCTACGATAACGCATACGTGTACATGCATAATATGAGTAAAAATATCACTATTTTCTTGAATTTACTGATAATATATCCGCCACATGACATGTCTTATCACACGTTCAGTTCAACATTACCATTGGTTTGTTTCGAAAACTATTTCCTCGTTTCAGATGTTTATCATTAGGAAAATAACTGGTTATTTAGTGCAATAGTTGTAACTATATTTTAATTAGGTACCACAGCGTTTATCCATTAAATATAGCAGATTTTCCATAAGTAAACTCGTTTAATTGAGCAATATCCTTGCCACTAGCAATCAGGGACGCAAGTGACAGTGAGCTAAAATACTAGTTCTTTAAGTCCAAATCTAGATTTGGACTTATTATTATTATTATAGTAATGTAATACCCAATGCACTTATGTACCTAAAATTTGTTGTGCATGCTGTGTTTGCCTGCAATAGGTTGTGCACGTAACATAAGACCTTTGATTTGTATTTATTTAGATTTCGTGTAACAATTGTTGGCAAACCTTATTAAATAAATATCGTGTAAAATTTTCACAAATATATAGGATAAGACAAAACAGTTAAAATTTATTTTGTTTGTAAACCCATTAGGTATTTGTACCTATCTTGTTATCATGAGTATAGAAATAGATGAACTATTTAAAAAATCGTCCTAATTAAAAATCGACCAATTTTCTTCAATATTCATGGTTCAATTTCATTGAACTATTCATTCACATTAAGATTCACGAAAATAAATATTCGGTTTAAAATATCACACACTATATTGATAGCGAATTAACAGTAGCAGATTGTTGCGAAGTAGTTTCTATCGTAATTTTAAAAAAAGTTTTCAATAAAATTTAAAGGAATTTCATATAAAGTAGAATAATATATATGTATATGCGTTATCGGCTGTCGGTTTTTCTTTGCATCCATTTATTTTATAGTTGGTATGTATGTACGAGTATCTTGTAATTAAATTGGATTCAATAGCAGAGCAAATGTTTTTCTCCACGCATGAATGATCCTTCGCGCCGTATTACTTAAATTCCACTAAATATGATATTATTGTTGTACTTTACATAAAATTACTTATAATTACTGGATATGTATTTATAAAATATAAATTATGGTCAATTAAACCTTACCATGATAAAAATAATCAGAACAATGTAATGCAACAACCAAGTTAAAAAAAACGTTAAAAAGTTTTTATTTGTCTATTACCTACACTTCATCATCATCATAATCATCTATCTATTACTATCGCTCCGCTGGGCACGGGTGTCCTCTCAGAAATAAGGCCATAGTCCACCTCGCTGGCCAAGTGCGTATTGGTTTACATACCTTTATCAACTTTTTTGTTTTTCGTTTTCCTTCACGCTTTAAGCAAGTCATAATTAATTAAAATTACATATCATAATATGTGCTATTGCAGTACAGGAAAGTGTTATTCAAACTCAACGCACATGTAAGGAAAATGTAAAAAAAGGATATTTTATTTGCTATATCGGTCAAATCAAACCACAACTACACTACCAATATGAGGTAGAACTCATTTAGAACAAATATTACTCTATGAAAATACCACACAAACATCACGTGCAAACACAAATATTTAACAGAAACTATATTTTTAAGGTTCCGTACTAAAACCCTATTTTTAAGGGTCCGCTGTTTGTCACCAGACTCTATATGGCCAGTGCTGTACCTACATCTGAACCGTGATAAGTAGAATTACAGAAAGTCAGTATAACTTTGTGATCACTATTATAACAATACTTTAAAAAGTTCGAAAATAAAAAGGATCCCCATACAAAAAAAAAACAACATTTTCTGTACCTTTCACTTTTTTGCTCGTTTTTATCAATGTCAATATAAACGAACGTTTAACGTTAGTACCTACGGAATCCGTTGCATTCATCCCACTCACACTTAACCGCTTTTATTTAACAGTATGGAAATAGAGCCGTTTAAATAAAAGACAAAAACCCTACTTGTGTGGTACCAAATAACTGCTAATGAATGTTTTTAAATTCATAATTACGTAATTATCAACTGGATTACAATAATTGCGACCATCTTGGCTTCAACCAACCAATTAGAGGCAATGATCGTGTTGTTGCCAAAGACATCGTTTGTTTAACTATCGGGAAGTATTTCAATACAAATCGACGTTTTATATTTAGAAACTTTTAATCTTGAATTTCATTTATCATGTGCCGCAAAAAAAAAACAAAATTACAATATTCCCTCATCCTATCCTAGCCTGTCATTTTGTTTACAAGGGGGAAACCTTAGAAAAGTACCCAGTGCCAGGTACCAAACCTCCCCGGTGGCTATCTTCGCCGCTACGTGAGGCAATCCTGGATCTCCAAGGAACACAACCGGAGTCCTCTTAGCCAGTTGTCCCGTCAAATAGTATAATTCCCATAAATTTACTGTATAATTATGATCATTTTTAAATTGCCATCTCCTCATATCCTCACACAAATCTTGCATAAATCGTAAATGTCCAAAGTTCAGCTTATTTTCTACTTCTAATCTGTCAGTGGTATTTCAGTGCAAGAGCTAAAATTAAAGGTGTAAATACTAATCGGGTGATAACCACACACACTGCTCGTGCCTACTTGTGACTGTTAGCAAGTTATGTCGTTTATCATGTCAACATGCTTGCACTGATAAATAAACCAGCTTAGAAGTACCTGCCGAAATTTGTTTACACGCCTTTATTCCTAGTGGCGTCTATATCTGTACCGAATATAGTTCCGAGTTTTAAATAAGGCTCAGCTGAAACAGAACAATATTAAACTGAAAGGGAACAGTATTTAACTTAGGTTTCATTTCTATTTACTGGGTTGCTAATTCATCGTTCTTCACTAGGCGGAGAAGATAGAGATAGATTCTTCACTAGATAGAGAATAGAGGTAGAGATGGTTTCGGACCCAATAGTCTGATAATATTTTGTAATTTTCTATAGTTATATTTATTGACGACCAGCGTGGCGCAGCGGTCACAATACCGGTCTGACGCGCAAAGGGTCCCGGGTTCGATCTCCGGCCAGACAGATATCTGAACGATGAATTTAGATTTCTGTTTCTGTGTTTGTGTATTTGTCTTTGTGTGTCCATGGCACCCACGACACAAGGAATCCTAGTGTGGGGCGGTGAGTGTAGAAAGCGTTTTTTTGTTTTGTTTTATGTATAAAATTTTACATGAAAATAATTTTATTACTAATTTGGAACACAAATTTAACTGAGATTAAAGTGAGGTAATCATAATTGAGGTTATAAGTAGCGGTTACAAAGTACAAACCGTCTGTCCGGTAAGGTGGGATAACCAGAGAGTAAATAGAACCTTCGTTCATTAGAATGTTATTTACCTATATGTAGGTACAAACATTCTTGTTAATATTTGACCATGTTCTATCGTTATTTGCCACGCTGGCAAGTCATGATTGGCCGGTGAGTATTTGCACGATTTTTTTAGTAAATATTAAAATTCGATTTCCTAATTTTTTTATCCTTGAGTGGATTGAGCATATATATCAGAATTTTCCTTTTACCTTTGTATGCCCCGTAATATGCAAGTTCCTACATTGATTGCAGTCCATCTGATTGTAAGTAGCAACTGCCGCCCTTGGACATCTATAATCAACCCCCGACTCCTATCGGGGGTTGATCTAATCCTTTAGATGAGGGCGGCCACAGATGCGCCGTTACCCCTGAGGACTAACCTGGAACGCCTCGGAAAAGTATGTCTTCCTTACCACACCCTTCAAATCAGAACACAGCAGCGTTTAACAACAGCGTTAACGCAGCGTTTTACCATATTTATTAATCTGTGGTTTTACGCTGCTGTCATGGCGCAAAAATAGGTGCGGCGATTGTGCCGCTGGAGTCGAACCTCAAAAGGTTCTACTACCTTCATAAAAAATAAGTAACGCATAGGAGTTTTCAATACACTACTGATACCTAAACACCGTGTGTTAGGAAAATTACTTACACATAAACATAAAATAAAACACTCATAAAACAATAGCGCACTGCATCTCATCTCTATGCATGACATCAGGTATTTACCACTAAGCAGCTGTAACAAAGGCTTAGCACAAACAAACAGACAGACGTGAGTCACCGACATAAACAATGAGCTAGGCACAGGTGGGGCTGGGCTACGCTGGCCAAGGTTAATGAAAGGCGTTTTTCTATCGTTTATAGCCAATTTCCTGCAGAGATATAACTAAAATTGATTGTAGTCACGCTTATATTCTGACGTCACTTTTTACAATATACAAAAACATAATAATGAAAAGAATATAGGTAGGTACGCATGTCTGTTTGTGACTTACGAGTATAGTCATAGATTAATAAAGATTACTCACTCCTAACAAGAAAATGCAACCAGTTTTGACAATGGAAATTGTCACTGTCTCATATTTTCGTGTTTGGAAATATTAAAAAAATGTGGTTTTTAGATTATTTACGAAAAATTAATTTAGATTCATTTAGAATGAAACGATATTTCTCCGCACTTTTTCTTCGATTTTGTGTTTTTGCAACACTTAACTGCGCATGTCGGCATTGTTCCGCGTAAATTACACCATGACAGCCATTAAATGGCTGACAGAATTGTCAGCCCTTTAAGCCAATTAATGGCTTCCTTTACTTACAAAGCGTTGAAATATCTATACTTATCTATGCTTATAGAGCTCCTTTTTATGTTGCAGAACACTTTATAAACCTTAATCTGTTTGGTGTTTTAAGAAAAATAAATCGACGAATAAATAACCGCTTTCTGGAAAATGGGTTGAAAATTAAATTTGACAGTTTATCGGAAAGCTATTACATAACTTACGGACAGATCCGAAACTTCGGTGGCAGATGTACCTACTGAATAAAAGTTACATACTGCGCTAGGTGGCACGCATTCGAACGAAGTTTCACCACCTTAATCTTTACGTTGAGATGGGTACGCGGGTCACAGGCTGTCTGAGAGAACCCGTTTGTTTGCATCAGTTGCAATTCTGCACAATATAAAGGTGATTCCATACTCTCGTACAACACACTGTAACGAACGAACGTTAAGGAACTAAATTCAGAAACATTCGATATAGCTTTAGATGCATGTACGTGACTCATTTGGTACGTTTATTTGTCCATACATGTCTCTCTTTTGCCCATACAATTCGCATCTCGTCTCTCTCTCTCTCGCATTACATCGGTGACATTACACTTTTACAGCCTTTATTTATTATAAATCACATATGCAGCAACATCTAAAGTGCGTTTTATATGTTGTGGAATAAAATTAAGTATCAATTTCTCAAGATATGCTCTTTCACTGACAAATTACGTCATGAATAGATTTTTAAATACACACGTAACATAACAAGATGAAGCCCGAGATTAAACGCCAGATCTACAAAATATTGCTCATCAGTAAAGTATAGATTCGCGCGAATTCGAAGAGTTTGTGGAGGCACTCTTAGCGATGATAATAAAATAATCATAAAGCTCTTACTTTATTAAACCGGTAGGAAAGTGAATGCGAAATTTGCAAGTTAGAATACCAGTAGGTAGCAAGTTTCCTCGAAGAAACCTTCACAAATATATAGATATACTAAAACGTACCTACATATAGCGTCTACCAATTATTAAGAATGAAATGTAGATAATTAGATATCAAAAAAAAAATCGTAACTGTTCGTGACAGGAGGATCATCTTATATATAAAATTCTCGTGTCACAAAGTTAGTTACCGTACTCCTCCGAAACGGCTTTACAGATTTCCACCAAATTTCATATGCATATTCAGTAGGTCTGAGAATCGGCTACTATTTATTTCTCGTACCCCTAAGTGATCAGGGTTGTTCACCCTTAACATTTTTTTATTTATATGGCAGCACAACGTTTGCCGGCTCAGCTAGTATTATGTAAAATTAAAGACGCGTTTCAAAAAAAAAATTAATAAAAAAACGATTAATTTACGAAACCAAGTCATGATGATATTTAATATTAAACACCAAATAGAACGAATCACCATGATATGTTATCACAAAGAAGTAAGTATCTCAATGGCTTTAGATGTATCTGGGTGTCAGGATGTATGTGTGCTTATAATACTCTATATTTACGACACATGGACTAGTATGTGACTATATAGAAAATGTTATTCAATTATTCATTGTATGGGGAATACAATGAATAATTAAATAACGTAATATTATAACAGAGGCTATTCTAGGTACAAAATTAGCTAACTATTATTAGAATTATTTATTGCCATCGCAATTAATCCGTCTGTAAGTGTGCAAAATTTCTTAATGCGGAATAATTGGAAGTATAAAAAAATCACAAATTTAAAACCGGAAAGATATCTAATTCGAGAAATAAGTTTCTAGAAAAACTAATATACTTACTTAAGACTTTAGAATAACTTTTATGCAAATAAACTATGTGATAAATTTATTATATTTTAAAAACAAAAGTATTAAATACCTAATGTACAAGTAAAAGTTATAAATTTAACAAATATAAAACACATTTATAGTTCGCGTAAAACTGTTAGTCCGCTCTGAATATAGAAATGAATCGCGTCGCCATAGTAAATTGTATGACTACACCTGCTCGCAATAACTTCAAAGCGGACTAGCAATTTGGCGCGGACTACACCCCACTACGGAGCGTAATGTTTTTCAAGCATATGTATGTCTCATTCTAGATATACTCTGAAGCCCACATGTCTTGACAGCTTTTAACATATGAAGTGTCGTTGGATTCATCTTAACTGAATAATATACTACATTTGTAATCATTTGAGATTTTTGTTTTTATAAATAGTGTCTAGTTAAGGTTCTACCACATCGTCACCATATCTTATGATTAGTGATGTGTTAGACAAATGTGAAAAGATAGATAGAGTTGCTTTAGAATTTTTACTGATGAGGATGACTAGGATGAGTTATTAACATCAGGCGTTTCAACTTAGTCTCTAAGGACTACTCCTCAGGCAACAAATATGTGACCAACTTCAAGTACGAGTAGGACTCTGTCGTCATCGATGACGCACGTCCATTTACGTCAATTTATGACCAATTAACATAAATTAAAAACATTTACAATTTCTATTGAAATTGTAAATGTTTAAAAAAATGAAATTGTAAATGTAAAAAAATGAAAAAGATATAAAATATATTTTAATGTTACTGTTTGGAAATCAATGATTACAATCTTAAAAACCACAAGCTCCATAAAGATGCAAATAAAATAAATTTGTATCGATTATTTTACGTGCATGTGACCACATGGAAATTTGCGGTTTAATTCTACCTACACACATGATGATCCGCGTCACCATGCAACTGAACCGCAGTGAATTCCGGGTTCGGTCAGACAGAATTTCGATTTCTGTTCTAAAAATAAATGTTCATGTTTATGACTTTGCATATGTCTATGGAACCCACTAGTAGGGGGCAATGAGTATAGAAAACCTGAAAAACGTTAGTCACGTAGACGTGAAGAAATCGATATAAGATACCAACCGTTGCAACATAAAACAGCAAACAACCGCACACACTGACTAAAAACAGCCTTCTTTTTCCCTACATTGTCATCTACCACGCGTTCGCGCGATGGCGACTAAAAACCGCTCCGTGTGCTGTAGGCCTTAGGTTTCTGGCTCGATGGTTACAACTTTCAAAACAGGAAAATTCTTTGCAGTGACGTTTTGCCATAATTTAGGAATCAAATGACTGCTAGAGTGAATTCAATGCATGCTAGTAATTCCCAGTTTTCTTTCCGTCATAGTCTTGATCAGGGGTCCTCAAAATTTGGTAGACCATCTGTATATTTTGGGTAGGCTTGTGTTTTTTACTTACTATTTTTACAAATTCATGTAAATAAAGTGAGCAGAAAATACGCTTGACGGTGAAATAGATCTAACATAGAGTTAAAATTAAATGAAAAGTATATTATTTTATTCTAAGGACTGGCCGAAGGGGTAGCTATTGAGGGCGCAACTTTTAGAGGCAGCACTTTTCTGATAAGGGGAGTGGGCGCAGTTTGCCGACCATTTAAGGAAAATAAAATGTTACTAGCCACTAGCAGGGACTACGTTGTACAATCTACAAATCATAGTCATCTATCAAGAAAAATTCAAGATTTTTTACCTCAAGGAAGAAAATTCAATTCTTGCCAGGCAAACTCGCAACCCTAGACGATGATGACATCCTTGGTAATAAATGTCTCTCGAAAGACATCAGATACAAGGTTTACAAGATTTTCGAGATGCGGGTATTCCCTTGCAGTTATTGAGAGCATACGAGTACAGTAACCTTTCACGTGCCGGTATTTACCATTTAAGCAAACATTTTATATAATTTTATCCTTAACTTACTTTTCCGTCAGGACTTTTATTAGGTTCAAAGCTATAATTTTTATGTTTTAAGAGTTTATCCTATTACCATATCATCCATACTAATGGAAATTAACGTATCTTAAAATGGAAGCAACTTCTTTAAAAATAGAGACTCTGAGAGAAAGTCCAGTAAAATAAGAGAATGCCAAAGTTGTTAATACCTGAGCAGGGCTAATTTGTTCGAAGCCTTCCAAACCGGACTTAGCCAGGGTGATAGACTACAACTTCTACCTTTTCATCATGAAAGGAAATTCGTGTATGACAGTAGCGTGACGCCTTTTTATAGATTGGAGTGGAAAACGAGCATGTATCCCACAAGTTGGTAAGTGGTCCCCGCCGCTCATCGACGTCTATAACTAACTCCATAAACTACAAGACTTCTACCTAAAGTCGATGCCACTCCTAAAGACAAAATGGTCGCCTAATTAAGTCCACACCATTCCTGACACGCATGAATGGTGTGCACTGCATCACGTTAGAAATAGGTATTGCGGTAGTACCTCCCCGGTCAAACTTCACTGGTTCTACTGCCTTTATCACTGCTATCATTAGGCAGAAACACGTGTGGCGGTGGAGCGAAGCGTTTTACTACCTATATTTTGTTTTTTAAAGGCTCGCCATACAGTACGACACACCTGCAATTAATCAACATTTGTCGTGGAATCACGTAACTTTCAGTATTTACAAAATGATAAATAACTATTGTAAGTTCAAGAATGCGTCTATGCACACTTGTATTTGAAACTTGTATTTAAACTCAGTGAGTCAACCAGACTGTTGGTAATTATTTGGATAATGATAATTATGATACAATAAATGATTGATGACGCGTATGCCGCATAGATCAACTGCGGTAGATGACAACCGATCTACAAAGTTGAGCAGCGTAGCGTGCGGTCAGCAGTTGGATGGGTGACCGGTAGTGGATAAATATTTGCACTTAAGCCGCCTGTCTCGGCTCAGTTATTATTACATTCGTTAAACCGTATCTGAGGCTTTATGATGATGATGATGAGGTTTGAAAACCTGTGGTGTTGATTGTCCATAGGTGACAGTGACCAATTACCATCAAATGGACTGCATGATAGTTTGTTACTTAAACTGCCTTCAATATTGATGATTCAAAGACGTCCGTCAGTACGGAGCCTTATCCATAACGCACACTCGCGTTACAAAACTGACGTTTATTACCGCAACGTGATATTGTGGTTTTGCGTTTCAATTGCCACCTGTCTCCTAATGTATCCCTGTCCCTGTCTCATGTTATATGTGAACGATATATGAGACAATGCAGACTTAAGACTTCAGCACTGTTGATTGAATCTTGGTTCCATAAACAGTAGGTATATTAAGATTATTTTCTTTATTAAATTCTACAGCAAATTAACTAAAAAACAAGGTAATTAGGGCAACTTTAATTAACCGAATATTTTACTTTCATTTACCGAATAATTGACCAAATATGGAAGGTTATAAGAGATTATAATAATAGAGTTATAGAACGGAAATTGTTAAGATTATCATACATTAACAATTTTCATTCTTATTCAGACAACATCTCGGATTCACTGACAGAATCATATTTTAGATCGATAATAACTTATGGAATATTTTTTCTTTCCAATATACGATCTGTTAGTACAATATTAGTAGTGGAATATCTTTGTGTACACACCACCCGAGCTGACATATTATTTGCTTTGCATATTCATCATCTGATCCACTGCATGTTTTTCGCAAATCATCGCACTTCCTTCGGCCATAAACCTCTTATTAAGTGCCAGCGCTGACAAAACCCAACATCGTCGTGCATTCCGGACAATAATGCTAATTATGACAAAAAATAAACAACGGTGGAGGCAATATACAAGGTAAAATGTTTTTATCTGTAGGTATCTGTAGGTATATAAATAAATAAGCACATAAAAAGAGAATTATACAAAAATGTGTCAAGAAATATACGTAACACGATGTAATTTAGGTATTTTAAGACTTGACGGAAAACACTGATTCCTGCCTGTGATAGTGTATACCTGTGTATGTAAAGCAGAGATATATTATAAACAGGGTTTCCAATTAAGTTTTATTTTGAAAGAAAGTAGTATCAAACGAGCATAGAGACCACCTGATGGTAATTGGTTACTCCTTAACGAATAAGGAGTTCCATCTGAAGGCGATCACAGATGCAATTTAGAATCAATTATCTTTAAAAACCCGAACCAAGTTTCGAGCGTAAACTAAGTCTAAATATAAACGTATATACTATAGTGCTTGAACTATGTTTAGTGCTTCTAACGTAGCATGACTACGTCTAACCTTGGAAGTTAACGATAAATCACATTTCGTTTGTGAATAATAATAAAGGCACATTACAAGTCGAGCAACAAAAAAATATTAATTTCCAGACATGTACAGTTAGCTCCAAAAGTAGATGAGCATATTAACGTTACAAAATATCTATTCACCCATTTCAAGCGTTCATAAGTACCTGAACAAAACTAGCACCATAATTAGATGATCGTCATAAAGTTACAAAAGTATATTAACATTAAAATGTCAAAAATAGTTGAACAATGACATATGTACTTTCGACGGGTATGAACACTATCATCTAATTATGATGCTAGAGGTGTTTAGCTGTTTATAAATGCTTGTTTGTACAGTTATGTTTGAAACTTTTATCTGTTCCTCTACTTTTGAAGCTGACTGTATGAGACGACAGGTGCTTACGAACTACGTTTCAAATATTTTGTTATTATTAACTGCTTTACGATTATTACGACTTACTTTAAGTAAGTAAATAACATGAATGTTCATCTGTAAAGTTGCATTTAGTACTATTATGTCGCGTCCGCTTACCAAATCCGAACAATTTCAAACGTGCGGGTAGAGTATTTGACTTGTTTTGTGTAGGTTTGCAAACGTGTGTAACCGATCCAATGGAGTGTCCGTTTTTTAGCAAGAGAATTTGTCGCAAGCCTTTGCGACGTGTCCACATGTTTGTGGTTTGTATAGGTTTAGAGTTAGCGACAAGCGCTAAACGTGTGGATTCATCTTGAGCATCACCGCCACGCTTCGTAGCAGTAGTGTAGCGCTGCTATTTTCGAAGTTTACTCTATGCGTCCGTCTACGAAGTTTCGGAGCCGTCCCATCTTTTCGTGAATTTCATAATTAGGTTCGGCAAAATAACTGTCAAATTCAATTACGGACGAGATAAAGCTATTCGGACTAGAATTTCGCCGGAGTCATGCTTATCGAAAGCCACCGTTAATAAGCTTTTAAGCGGCAGTATGGGCACCAAAGTAGAAAATATCCTTAACTTCGGATACAAATAGGTACAGATTTACGCATATACAGGGTAGGAGTGGTAAAATGAGACTCACTTTACAAGGTTATCTGACGCCTGTCTCAACTCAGCCCTATTACTTATTTTATTCCTATAAAACCGATCGCTTCCGAATTATGTTTTCGTCATCACAGATAAATACTAATTTAATTCAGACAAAAATATTCTTACCTAGAACGTAGACGTAATACATTTTGAATATTCTTAAGAAAAATACTCGTCACAATTACTTGATGATCATATTGATTAATCAAAATGGGTGGATTAGATAACCAATGAAACATATAAGGTGTGTCGTAGTTACCTATGAGCGAGCAATATTACTTAATGGTTGAGCAGAGCGAGCACATGTGCTAGTTGACTGGTTATTATGCAAGCAATTATGTGTTTCACTTATTCAATACAATATTAATAACAACATAGTATAATATAAGGAAAAGGTAAAGAATGAAATATTACAGCACATCAATTAAAATAACAGGCATTGGTGTAAACAGCTGCTGTATTCTAGTTTAAAAAGTATTGCACAGTAGAAATTCCGACGCATTTTATTTAAATCTTTAAGGCCAACTTATAACATTTAACATAATGGACATTATGATTAACCTCAGCATCCTATATACTAATCTTACTTGATGTCTTCTTATTTGAGACTTCAAAATAGACTCTGATCTTATTTTGACTCCTTTTCAGAATTTCATGTGCCACTTTGAAGGGTATAAGACAGTCCTCTATGTCACGTTCAGGTTGATAAAAAAATAATGTATTATTTTTTCATTTTTGTGTCTGTACTTTAAAAATAACCTAACATGCACAACATCGAACAACTGTTATACGCTTTTGAAGTCGAGTCAGTTTTCGTTGGCATAAAAAGCAACTCACAAAGTAAATAACCAAAAAAGAATAAATATATTACCGCAGAGACTGTCATCAGTAAGTAGGTATTCGTGATCGTGAGTCATGTAAGTCATATCCGCAAACGTTTTCGAAAGTGTAAAGTTCTTTGTCCAGCGGTAATATATTAATCTAGATGAACAAGATAAAAGATGAAGTCTGTAGGTACGAAAGACAAAGAAGAATTCACTTTAATACAGACTCGCTACAATGTATGCAACAAACTGCATCGTATTTGAAGTAACGGTAAAGATTTTTTAAAATAATTGTAAAACTATCCCTATTTCGAAACTATGCTTTTACACACATATATATGAGTTCCTGAGGCACTTGTACATAGCGAAACATTGAGCGAAACACGTTCCGAAGCTAGTAGAATCCATTTTAAATGATAACATAAGAATTTATCAATATGAGTAAAATATAACTATTTTTGTTGTTTTTTTTTTTGCAGAGGAACCACCTGAATAGATGCAATCATATATTTCCCGGAAGTAGCAACTAACGACCCTTTAAAATTGTATCTTGTCCGTCTGTGTGTCTGAGCCATTTAACTCTAAAACTAAACACAATAAAGTTTGGAAGACAAATGTATTTTAAGTATCTATAAACAAGTCTCCAAAAAAGATAGAGGTTCTTAATGACTTTTTTATTCATGTTAATTATTAATTGATGGATATGCGCTTATAATGTCGTAAATATTACGTTATTTACAACGGAAAACGCAGTACTAAAATGAAGATAAGATTCCCAAATGAAGATAAATATAAATGTCAAAAATCATCACTCAAGATGTGCAAATCACGAGTTGAATGCCCTAAAACAAGGAACAGGTTATGCATGATGCATGACCATAAACAATGCATAGCCTCTACAGGTTTTGTTATAATGACAGCAATTCCGGATTCTTGCAAAACAGCCATTTTAATTATGATTATTGTTGACGTTGACGAATTTAAAACTAAATTGAGAAATATTTATATGTACGAAATTTATAAGTACCTACGACTATTATTTTTATGATATAAGAATTGGAAACAGCAAACGAGAAACAGTATGAACTTCTAAAAAAGACAGTGAAAGCACGCCTACCACATTCTTAAATCAGTAAGTACCCTTACCATGAGTTTTTACGTTTTGACAAATATGAATGTTTTGGTATTTGTTTACGTATGTGCTCATACTATTTCCAACCAGCGCCCCTAGCGGATTGTGTCAGAACTTGGTATTTGTATGGGCCAATACGTAAACAAATACCAAAAAAGTCATATTTGTCAAAACGTAAAAACTCATGGTAAGGGTACAGAACACAGCAGCGCTTTATTCACCACTTTACTTCCTTCAAATGACCCGATTCATTCTAAAATCCATAGTAGGTCACCTACTTTGACTTTAAGTCGGCCATTCCGATCAATGTCCGATTTAATAAATAAGTTGCTTAATTACTTTTACTTTTTACACACTCACAATATTATTTTGGATTTTAATTATCATTGTGTACAAAAAAAATAGTTTTGGTTCTTTGTGCTGTAAACATAATTGTAACATAATTTTAAAATTCATCTGTTTTAAACATTCGTATAGTAATTAATGAAAGTATAGTCCGAATATACGAGTCACAAAAAAATAACAACGAAAACCAAGTGCACGTTAATGGGTCGCCTTAACAAAACGCGATTATGAAAGTGCCCTAACGTTATTTTCCCACCTAGTCTGCCCGAAAGAAACATTTTTTTACTATCTAGATTTTCATCACCTCAATTAAACGCGTATCGCTAATTTTACGATCCAGAAGTAATTTATAATAAACATTTTATTTATTAATACTATTGCGTCCATAACTAGAATAGAAGTAATATAAGTAATTGGTACAAAGGCAATTAAATATACGGAAACCTCAATTTAAAATAATACGCTTGATAAAGGACCACGCGTTGACGTAAAATATAAATAAGTACAAAAAAGCATTAAATAAAGATAATAAAATTCAGTGTAAAATAAATGAAACATTAAAAGTCCCGTTTTAATTTGAAGTGATCCTCATGTTATTGACGACAGAAAACAAGTTTAGTATCAGAATTAACACATAATACGCAAAGTAAGTATTATAAACGAGTTTCGGCGCCAAATTACATGCAAGCATAATTGCATAATAAAGTGGTGGTCAAATATTTTGACTGATTTCTCCGTCGCATACAAATTATTGGCACTATAAATATTTTATCATGGTAATTTCATTAAAAATTGCATAATAAAAAAAAACATGATACTCGACACAGATACACAATGCAATTGAATTTAGAATTCTTTATTTTTAATTCAGTATAATGATTGTTATTATATTTCTTTTAGCATTTATTTTTGTCAACAAAAATGTATTTTGAGTCGACCGGGTTTTCAACTTTATAATCTGTGTACCTTTATTTTTCATTTGACAATAAATTTATGAATACTAATTTAAGAATTTATTTAAAAAACGAAATAGGGTGACCTCACTGACTAAACTATTTTTGAATTGTCACGGTTATCAAGCGTGAATATTATCCAAAAAAGTGATAAACGGTAGGATATTTTAACACTTAATGGTGTAATAATTCGACATCCACGATTTTAGTCCAAATAATGTTAACGATATGTAAACATTTGCGGTCGTTTTTACGTTTTTCGTTAGCTTAATTCAATGGGCGCTAATTGGTATAAAAATATTCGTAAATAGATCCTTTTGATCATTTTGCTGAGGCTTATTGACTTAATAAGCCTCTGCTCGTGACTCTACGCGTATATTATTGGTTATTATTTATCCCCCGGAAGATAAAAAAGAGTTATTTCATACATTTCCTATATCCTATGAAAGACTGGCCAAAGTCCAAAATCGTTAACATATCCCTTTGTTACATACAATACGTTAAATAGTACTCGTAAACAACTTTTCGTTTTTCCGCGAAACCCTAATTATTTTTTAAACTAAAATTAACCTATATTATACCAAATAAATGGATTTGATATGATTTGATTATATTAGTCTTTATAATATCATAAAACTACCAGTGAAAGTCCAGTCAAAATAGCTCCAGACATTCCAAAGATTGGGCCGAACAAACAGACAGACAGAGGGTTAAAAAAGTTAATAATTCTTTGGTATAAAAACCGTATTCATAGGCATTAAAAAAAACAGTTGTTTTGAAATTACAGACAGACAGTTTAATTTTATTTATTCATATTGATGTATAGATATGGAAATAGGTATTCTACGTGTTATAGTAACACGTGTACTCTATTACGGTTCACGTTTCACGTGACGGTATTTTATGTAATATTAAAATTGAAATTATAGTGACAAATGGACAATTGTCACGTGACGATTGCATAGTAAGGCAATAGTAAATGAGGTATACTTATTATGTACGTGACTAATTACGTGGGGACCCCAATTTCTACCGTTATCACAACATTATGATAATACTTACAATACCTATGACAGATAACCTTGTTAATGTAACAAGTTACATAGATATTATGTTTTGTTACATATCATGTATGTACCACATGAGTTCATCTAGCTTTCCGAATATTTGGTTGAATTATTTTACTTTCGTCAGCTCATTACTGTCTCACTGCTGGGCATGGTTCTCGTGCGGGGGTCAAATGCATAGGTCCTGTTAAAGACTAAACATAAAAAAAACATATATACGGTCGAATTGAGAAACCTCCTCCTTTTTCGAAGTCGGTTAAATGATTATGAAGTATACATATTTGTGAGACATTTTAAGTTTATAAGATCTCAGGTTGGCAGGTTTCTTTGCGGTGTTTTCCTTCACTTTTAAAGCAAGTAATTAATACTTATAAAAATTTCCTTTAACTTATCAGTCTCGTCACTTTAAACTATTTTATTCACTTTATAATACGCTTTTTATAGATATTCCTTTCGTGTATTATTTATACCTAAATAAAAAGGCAGGCATGCCGCCGGCCAAATTTCCTTTCCCCAAAAAAGCCACTATCGAAAATATGATTGACAGCGCCATTTTAAAATTACAATTCTTTAGCAAAATATATCGAGCCCGCCTGTCAGTAAACTTTTTATTACGGTACGTTCGCAACAAGGAAAGTAATGCATTTAGTATCCTGCAATTATCACGTTAAAAAAATACAAAAAGCTTCTAAGTAATATTTTTTTTTATAATACAGAAGTAGCAAATGAGCTAATACCCATATTATTACTTAATAGTATACTTAAACGACTATTAGATTAAATTGTCTAGTCACGTTTTGCGATATGATTAACAAGCCGGGAATTGTGTTAAGTGTACGTTGCGGTTAATGGATCTATTTAACTTTTATTTATTAGGAGGAAAATGCTATAAGTATGTCTCCATAAAGTACTTTTGGATTGAATACGCGTAATATTTGCACCTGGCACACTGTATTAGTAGGTACGGATTTACATGACATCTAGATATTGGACATACATCATACCTACATGTCTTGCATAAGGTAATATGTATTTGGAATATTGGAGTGGTGAGTTGATGATGACTTATTTTGTTTATGGCAGTCTTCAGTTAAACCATCATAATTATCATAGATTTCATACCTGATTGCAATTTTATTATAACTCAATCTACAGATAAATGTCAAAAACATATACTAATTTTAAAGAGAGCTACTGAAAATGCTACTTAGTATTAAACCCATAGATATGGAACGCAGCGAAAAAAATCTAACTATGATTAAACCAGTTTTGTTTACTAGATACTATTGAATGAAATGTTTTACTCCATAGCTTATCTTTCTTTTTAATTTTGATAAGTAATTAACTACCATAACTTAACATACATAGATAAAACACATCTTGTAATCCGCGACAAATAAACAACCGCATACCCATGTATAGTTTTTAGGACAAGGATTAAGCCTGTAAGCCCTTAAACAGAAACCTTGACATTTATCAACAACAAAAACCTTATGCAGGATCGAAAGTAATACGACAGTTAATAAATTTCTCGTAGGGTTGTGAGTTGTGACTCGTAATAATTAATATAATGGAATTGATTTAATATATTTTTATGGAACAAGTTGAGACATTTATTGAACAAGTGTTTCTCCCTCCGAGGGTGTGTGAGTTTTTGAGTTTCAGTAAAAATATAAACATATGTACACTAAGCTTATAAAAATAATTAAATGAAATCACATATTATAATCACTTAAATTTATTTTAAGTGATAGTACTCGTATTGTATCTATATATTTCATTTTAATTCATCTTGGCAACGTATTGAAAAGCGGAAAAGGCCTTCAAAGCATGTGATATGAATACCTTACTATCATAAAGGAAGACACGACAATTTCCTCGGCCGTGCCGAGGGCCAAGACCTCAGGACAGACTATGAAACAAATTGTACCGGAAAATTCTATTATAAGCCCTGAGCGAGCACTCAAACGGAACAACGCGATTAGGTACGATTAAAAAACAAACAATTTTAATTAGATTCAATGTCAAGATTACAGTTTTATAGCTACAGAAGCTGGTGCTGCAAAGTAATTAAATAATATAATAAGTTAGCAAGATGAAATATTTTTAAATAGAGATAAACACAAAATAAAAGGTAACGTTTATATATTTTAATCACTTAAGTATATACAAATATTCGACATAATAGTTAAACCATGAAGCACTCTTGTTATACGTAACAAACACGTTATTTTGGTCTGAATTTGTAGATAACTATATGAATTATCAGAACTGAAGCATTAGAAAGACGCTGTTGTCTAAAATAAAAAGCTAACTTCGTATTTTTTCCTATAAAATTGTACCTACAACAGTGTCTTTACATAGTTAAATTCAATTTTCAATGTCAATTTAGACCGTAAGTATAAATCGCATAGTATTGGATCAGATCATATTGATCAGAATTTATCTAAAGTGGTCCAAATTGTATGTTATCTGGACAGAGTACAGAGTAACAGACTAGATAAAAGTCCCGATAGTGTCAATAGAAACATTAGAAATGGACAGTCGATAACGATGTATCTAATCTGTGAATTGACGTCAATTGTTAAGTGCTAATCTCTATGGTAAAATATTTTCTACAATTCGCGAATTCAAACCTTGTTTTTCGAGTTTTTCTATCGTGCAAATATGTATAAAAGGCAATTAGATATAGGGCAAAGACTTTATGAAGGAATGTTTTAATATGTAAAGTTTATGTCTTAATACTTAATTTTAACATATCTTTATGGGTCTTCGTGTTACCTTTTATACGTGTGTGTCCCACAATATAATAATCTATTATAGTTTAAAAACTAAAAACCACGCTGAAATCGCACAAGGTAAATCGTTAATCCTGATTCCTGACGATCCTGATGAGGAGAATGGGATAAAATTATTAAAATCGTGTATTGTCATCGGTTCTTGATAAATGGTCAAAATTTTAAATTAATCGGACCGTTCAAAGTGGGTAAAAATCGAGTTCAAAGATTCCGTCACATACATACATACATACATACAACCCAAGCTAATAAAAGCGTGGTAAAAAATCTTAGTCAGGCTAGTCAAACTAGTAATTATTATGAGAACAAAAATCCGACTGCTTAAAAAATTATAATCTATGTTTACTCCCATAATCTAAATTCTAGACGAATCCAACGACATTTCATATGATAAAATCCGTCTAGCAGTTATGGTTGGAGAGCAAGCCAAAGAATAAGACACTCATCGAGTATAGGTCGAGCGTATATCAAGTGTTTGAGTAAACGTAGGGTAAACACGTTGCATGTTTCAAAAACTTCTCACTAATCATTGTCAAACACACAATTTTACTCTTTATAAGTATGCCTCGCAAACTTACTCGCTTTATCTTGAAAAATTGCAACCGGTTTATTTTTTTATGTGCACAGCGAAGGCTTTTAAAAATGCACTCTAAGTATATTTAAGTTAGTAATACAGACTATTTTAGCATTTAAGATATAAAAAGGTTTTTTATTTCCTGGTGTAGAGACAAGTAAATTGTGATATACTCGCAACATTCAAGGGCGGACAGATTAAGCGACAGATACTAAATTGATTAGGGTTGTCAATTATTTTCAATTCTATCGCAATCGATAAATGGTATCTATATTCTATATTCAGACTGAAGGTTTTATAGCCGTGTTCGACAATTTTTATTGATAAGACTAAAGTTCGGTAATAGTTAACTTTCACGTGAAGCGACCATTTTAGTTCTTGGCTATGGCAGCCCTGTTCTATTTGAAGTTGGTTTTAGATGTCCACGGACGGCAGTGAACACTTACCATCAAGTGAACTTCATCGCTATTTGCTATTCCTTAAACGCAAACGAGCATGTAGCCTATCTGATGATAAGAGGTGACCACACCCATCAAGACGGTACACTGCAACCAACTGCAATGTTTAGAGAGATGTTCAAAATGAACTCGTTCGACACCCGGCCAAGGAAAAAGGTATTTTAAAAAACTAATGATGCAGTTTTAGTTTTTGTCAAAATCGGCCTCGTAATTCCTTTCAGCATTTTTCGCTAATCCTTATAGTTTCGGAATTGACCCTGAAGGCCCGTTTGAAAAATTCACCCTGTATAATTTTTATTTCTATATATAGTCTGTATAGGAAAATGTTGACTACCCCTGAAATGTCATATTGACGATGACATTTATTTCTTTACATTATTGATCTTCAATTCCATTCCGATAGTCCCTACGTTGTCACGACACGACACAAAATACATTGTTGGCGAACGTACTACAGCGGTTATATTATTATAAACAAAAATCTCTGTATTTATCTCTTTTATTATGATCTAACATCCTCCCAAGGCCCATCGTCTACGACGTTTGAAGTACTACTCTACTACTACTCTTATGTTAATAAATAATTTAAAGGTAGGATCTCTTGTGGCTCGATTCGTGAGACACGTACTTTTGCCTTATAACAACAGTATTAAGCGCTGTTGTGTTATGGTTTGATATGTGTAATATGTCTAAAGAAGAAATAATTATACGAGGCTTCCAGCTTCTCAAGTGCACTAACGCATTTGTAGCCGACCTCAGGTAGTACTGTAATATTTTTTGCAGTTAAATATTGCCACTTACGATCATATATACCTACTTACTTCAAGCTTATTGGCCACTTGTACATGGAAAAGCCTTTAGTTAGAATGTTTTCGGATCTATTTAAAATTTCGGGAGTCCACGGAGCTGCAAGACTTTAACAATGATAAATAATAGGGACTTTAATGGACTTTTAATATACACATATTAACTAAAATTAACATGAAGTGTATGTTATATTGTAGTTGCAAATATTCTTGTAAGTATGGTTCGTCGCAATTATACTAATTACTATGCAAATTCTATTTATTATGTATGAAGTCGAATACATGTATGTTATATTATTGTAGTAACCATTGTTATTGGCATATCGGTATTTCTCATCACTAATTGCCTTGCAAGGTCTTCAGTAAATCCTTAACCATGAACTTATCCTATCCGATCATGTCCTTTAGGCCAAGATCTGCCTGTATTTTATATTATTGTTACATGCATTTGCTTTTAATAAAAATATTTTTAAAACGTAATTTAATGGAAGAATTCTGTATTTTTTTTTTAATTACTTATTAACTAAATTGTTTTATCAGATTTGAATCATGAAGATAAAATCTTGTGACCGGATCTAATATTACTTGTGTATTTATTAAATAGGTATTCATTTCTTTAGTTGAAATAATATCTATACTTTATATTGATCCGACGGCAAAATCATTCCTGCCAATTCTCAGTGCAATTTCTTGCGTAATTATGAAAGTAACTTGTGAAATCAGATGTTTGCGCTCGTTTAATTAATACGTCATACTAGTGCAACGTCCGCGTGTTATGGCCGTAATTAAATTTTAGTAAGGGACGTAACATGCGAGCGTCAGTAAGCCTGATTGTCGTCAGCGGCGAATTAAATTTTAGTAAGGGAGGTAAACGTACAAGAGTCAGTAAACCTGACGACCGACTGTCGTCAGCGAGCGATCACGATCGTGTTTTGTTATCTGTCGCTGACGAAAGTCGTCGACGCGGGCTGTCGCTCGCATGTATATTAAAACACTTAAATTATCATGTTTGTTTAAGGGAAGTAATTTACTTTACTTACTTACAGAACGGACGTACCTACATATTTTGCAGCTATCCTGATCAAAACCATATAAGTACGGCATCTTAACCATTATATCTAGGTAATTTCAGACCGCGAAATATATCCCGTTATTTGTATAAAAGTATGTAATGTGCATTATGTATATTTATTTATTTATTGATTTTACTTTAATTATAAACGACCTACATTCTAGATCATCATAAATTACGATTACAAATTGAAATAGTGAAATTGTGAATATACTTTATTATTACTCAAAAAAAGTGGCAATAATTATAACTTTTCCTATCTTTAATATTATTGAATAGAAGCTTATCCTGTATTTTAAACGTAATAACTATATAATTATAATGTACTTAGGTATATGATTAAACACATGTGTGTAAACAATTTAAATTTTGTATGATGCATTCAGAGTTTTAAACAAAAGCTTTAAGGAAATAAATTTAGCCCCACGACTACGTTTCATGATTTTAATTCTTTATTACAATATATTATTTGTAACAAAATTAACATTAAGTTTACGACAGGTTGTCAGACAATAAAATTGCTTACTAATAAAATATATGCAACATGTTTTTATTATTTAATAGATATTAACTTATACCCGCGGCTTCACTCGCGGTCAGAGGTTTTTATCTATCGAGAATCGTAGTTCTTTCAGAATAAAAGGTACCATAATATGTCAATTTCTGAACCTCTGACAACGTGTGACAAAGTTTCATGACAATCGGTTAAGCATGTAGTTAAGGTTAACAGTATAGCTAAACAACGAACTCATTTTCGTACTTATAATGATTAGTATAGCAGCAAAAACAATTAAAATAATTTTAGTTCTAAGATATCTCACAATTATTATCCTAAGGCTTCGCTCCTTCATCTAAATAGGAACAACTGGTAAAAGTGTTCGTGACTTAAATTCAGAAGCTAATTGGCATTCGTGACTATATGACCGCATAAGTCAAGTTCTTAAAATCGTTTTCCAATTATTATAGGCGGACATTGACATCATAATTATACATATTTATTCCTTAAATATTTCTACTTCTTTTATAAATCTTAACGACGAAACTATGTACCTATAATAGAAACAACCTAACAAGTTTTATTATAATGTTCGTGTTATTCTTTGTAGAAAAATGTTATTGAATTTGTTTTTGAACTTAGCAGAACATTTGTGGTTTAATTCTAAAGGCACAGCCGTCATTCCTGTTTCTATCTAAGAACAGCAATGTTAAGCGCTGCTATGTTCTTGTTTGGAGCGTGTACCTACTGTGTGGTAAGGATACAATATACCCGGCGTTTCAATTACCACCCATTATTAATAATCGATGTTTTTCTTAACAAAAATCGAATAAATTGAATGTTATTATTAATATTACATAATATAGTGCGTCAGTCCTTTGTCGCAACTCATGTTGCCGGCCTCAGGTCGGATTCCAATCCTATTTGAAATTGATTACACTATGTCCATGGGCGCCATATGACAAGAGGTGGATGGTCAGGACTCCGGCAGTAGCTGGGTCCGCAACCGTCTCTCCCTCCAGCGAAGGTGGACGGCTTAGGGAACCGGCAACGGTGACCAAACCTATCCCTCCCTTCCAGCCCATAGTCTTCTTGTCCCGGCTGAGCCTTGAGGTTCGCCTCCTAAAACCCGGTGAAGCTGTACAGGTCGCTAAGACCAACAGTAACTACACAAATCGAAAAAAAAAAAAAAAAAAAAATCCATGGGCGGCAGTGCCCGCTTAACATCGTGGCGTACACACTTGATTTCTATTTTCACTAACAACAGTTAAAATATGTATAAGAATACAATTTATAAATAAATGTAATATGTTTTGTTATTTTCGCGGTATCCAATTCAAATATAGCTTCGTTTCGATGGAACACGGCATTAAATGTAGAGATCGCGTGTTTTGCTTAAATGGCAGTTTTGTTATGCCGCGTCGGGGCTGAAATTTATTTATTACGTAAGTCATCTAATCTGAAGGTATGTCAATCGTAAAATAAGATAGATAAAATATTTATCACTTAGTCATACAGTTTTTGATTACATGGCCAAATATGTATGTGTTGTGTGAGAGTTATTTGGCCATAGAAGTAGGTACGATTATGTCCTACCGACTGAATGTTAATGTATTATTTTAAATGAAGTACCTTCCATCCACCCATGAAAAGTGGCATATAACAGTATTTTCTTAAAAACTATATAAAACTAGCTGACCCGGCAAACGTTGTGTTGCCATATAAATAAAAAAATGTTAAGGGTGAACAACCCTTACCACTTAAGGGTATGAAAAATAGATAGTAGCCGATTCTCAGACCTACTGAATATGCATCTAAAATTTGGTGAAAATCGGTAAAGGTGTTTCGGAGGAGTACGGAAACTAACATTGTGATACGAGAATTTTATATATATGATGTAATTATTCCACTGCTGGACACGTGCCTCCTCTTGAGAAAGGGAGTGAAAAGTGAAAGGGATTTTGGCCTTTGAGAACTTTCCTTTCTTTTTTTCCTTCGTCTTTATAGCAAGTAACAATGAATTCGAATACGCACATTACTTTGAAAAATCGAAGGTGAGATTTTTAACCTTAGACCCCCAGATTAAGAATCAATTTTCGACCATTAGATAGCTTGGGGGTTGAAACTGCATGGCTTGGACTGTTTTACTTTTGATGGAAAAAAACTTTCTGTTTTACTTTATTTTTCTATTCCATTAAACAGCAGGAGTTACGATTTTACACGGTTTCAATACGCGTGTGCGTTATCGTGTATTTCAGGTTACCGACTTGGTTAATCGATAGTTCCGAGCTACTGAACCCGACTCTTGCCAATCACGACCAGTTTTTACTAATAGGTTTTGATATTTAATCATGCAGAAACTTTTAGTTATTAAAAATTAAAGAAAATTAGGTAGCGTGTAATATTGTAGTCCATCCGATGATAACTTGTTACTATGTAAAATAAATTGTTAGAAGTGGATCTATGGGGATTGTTCAGTTTTTTGCTTTTCGCTTGGGAGAGGCTTGTATCTCTCCATGGGTTCGAGGACAGGCCAGTTGTGGAATCATAATCAACCCATTACTGTCCCACTGCTGGGCCTCCTGACAGAATGAGAAGGATTAAGCAAATACACCCCGCTGGCCAAGAGCATGTTGGTATATTTCAAATACCTTTAAAAAAAATAGTTATGCAGGTTTCCTTATGACTTTTTCCTTTACCTTAATCAAGTGATAATTAATTTCTAGTTATGGAATGGATTTTTTTAATGACATTGACTAAAGCGATTATTTCTATTATCTTGTATGTTTTGAGTATAGGCCATTACAAGAAAATATTTTTTATTAGTGCTGACATGCAATTTTATTGTATAATTATTAGTTTAATATGATGATTTAATGTTATTATTGTATCCTTTGTCCTGTTTTAATTTTAATAATTTAGTTTAATTTTAATTAGAATTTATATAATTTATATACTTATGACATATTTGCATACCCTTTGGGTTAGGATAGGAGCACAAAACTTATGTATTTCACGTATGTACCACCTTATCCTGCAATAAATGAATTGAATTTGAATTTGACTAGGTCGACAAAATAAAGATTGTCTTATAATAAGTCAGAGGTCGCTGAAAAACTTATTCTCCTCTTTGAGGGAATTGGTGGAGGGCTTGAGTCCCTTAGCCCATTGCTGTATCATATGCCTACATCTGACGTACCTATATACGCGACTATTGAAACTCTACTGCTTTATCCTGACCTTACTCAACAAAACAGAATTAATGACAAAATAGTTAACCACAAACATATTCCCAGCATGTATTAAAATGGTTCCACACATATTTGTAAACAGTATAATAACAGGTCACAATAATCGAATGCCAATTATAAAGCCATCAATTACTGCCAACGATGCAAAAAGCCAGTCATCCATTATTATGCGTTGCGAAGAGATACTATCTTTTAAAAATACCTACGTTACGGTTCCATGCAATATTTTAAAGTGATCAATTTGAATGATGTGAATTTCGCCTTCCGAAATTCGGTTTAGAATGCAAACATATATGTCAATACATAAATGGTTGCATTCTAAATTAATTATCATTTCTACGGTTCTTTACCCAAGGGGTAAAAAAGATACCCTATTACTAAGCCTCTGCTGTCTGTCGGTCTGATGTTTGACATAGGGCTTTATCTCCTAAACCGTTATAAATAAACGCTTTCTACACTCACAGCCCCACACTAGGATTCCCTGTATCGTGGGTGCCATGGACACACACATAGAAAACTACACAAACACCCAGACCTAGAAACAGAAATCTAAATTCATCATTTAGATATCTGTCTGACCGGGGATCGAACGAGGGACCCTTTGCGCGTCGGACCGGTATGGGGGCCGCACCGCCTAATAACGGAAAGAATGACGGAATATAACGAATAACGGAAGCAGCTATAACAACAAATAATAAAAAGAAATATGAAGATTTTGGTGGTACGGAACTCTCCGTGTGCCAATTCGAATTGAACTTGGCGTTTTATTTCACATAGACATAGAATGTGCTGTTTTTGCCAGATAAAGCTTATGTATATCAACGCCAAGTAACTTTATATCGTCCAGAGACCCGTCCTACTTATTTGGCGCCACACACCCCGCTGTGTTATTACTCGCAAATTGTTACCATGTGTTTTATATTCAATAGAAGTGTATATAAGTGATCGATCAAACTCAATTACAAAATTACTTACAAGTATATAATCATTGTTCAAAAGTAACGATGAATAAATAAGATAAAATTGGGCCAAGTAAGTCATGAGTGTTGAATGTTGATGCGTCTCGAAGAATCTGAACTACTACTTATATAAAATATTTAAAATGTATTTATGTTTTGTGTTTACACAAATGTGTTGTGTTTTGTCTTTCAGTACGAAATCAATAGAAGCCTCACACTAAATAGATTTTTATTTTTTAACTTTATAATGATCATCATAACAAAAGTCTTTGGGAGGCTTCCCATCCATTCAACTACAAATGCTTAGTATTAGAAGGTACTAGACAAATGCTTCTCGTTTTGAGAGGAGATCCGTGCCCAGCAGTGGGACAGTAATGGGTTGATGATGATGATGATGAGACGAATGCTTACTCGCTTTTCTTACTCGACTAGGAGAGACAGCCCATCAGTGGGCCACTAATAGTCGTTCTTAACTCGTAACAGGTAACAATTCCCGAGCATGTGTAACCACGTAGATTGCATGCATGTTTAGCACTCGATTACCATAAAACTCGGTTCCGCTTTCAGTACCATTATTATTCCTAACAAACCGCTGACAACATACGTTATTAGGGATGGCGTGCATAAAAATAAACTGGTAAATATTATACGAACAAAAACCCACTGATTAAAAATTTTACCAATGTCACTCCACAATTTAGACGAAGCCAATGTCATCTCATTTGTTTAAATCCGTCAAGCCATTCTGGCTGCAGGGCGTGCCAAAGAAACATACATATGTATATAAAAACCCTAGAAAAACATTACCCTCGGCAATCAGGTGAAAAGCAGCCATTCGGAGCTATAAATATAGCCAGGCAGGCTTAATTGCTTACTTACAGACTATTTACATAAAAAAAAGAAAAAATGCACTTAATTAATAGCAATTACTAGTTACTAATTCATCACAAGGTTGCTAGCTGCCAATTAGCATCAAATTAATCAAAGTCTAATAAAATCTAGTCAAACTGAATTCATACTTTGAGAATATCAGCGTACTTGCATTTTCCGACTTTGCATTTCAGTGAAGCAGTAAACGCTGCTGAGTTCCGCTTTTACGGGCGTGGTAAGGGATCCTATGTACCTATGTATTTGGTATCTACTTTTTACGGCGTTCCAGGTTATTCTTCAGGGGTAACGGGTCATCTACGGCCGACTTCACGTAGGAATCTAATCTAACGTAGGGTTGATTACAGATGTCTACGGGCAGCTGTAGCCACTTACCATCATGCATGCTCGTCTGCTGCACCTATTTTTAAAATAAACGATACGTGTTAGTTACCTAGTACAATATATAGTATACCTTACTACAAATTCTTAACGATATAAAAAGTAGGATATCTGGCAAATGCTAAATCTGGCAACCCTATCCACAGCACGAGGCAAATGATTCATTATTTGCGCTCACCTTCCGAGTATTCTTGCAATGCACAAATTTATTTGGTTTAGTGAGTTCATATCAAATACTTGACTTGTTACCACGTTAGTAGATAAGAAAGCACGTGTGTGACTTGCCTACGTCTGCACGGAAGACTGTTTAAAGTCAGAGGTACTCAAATATTCACTGAACTGCCTTTTGAGAATCAATTTTATGTCCTAGCGCCCCCTATAATTTACCTTACTTACATTTACCTTTCATGTTATTTCGTGTAGAATTCATCAAAGAAAGCAGGAATTAGAACATTGTTTTTTATTTGATTAATTTTAATTTAAAATATTTAAAAAACAAATCAGCTATCAATTCCCAAACTGCATCAGCCTCCTTACAATTTTTGTGGGTCTGTTTATACCGTATTTTCTAATACCTTCAAAGGAGATTTATCGCCCACTTTGAGAAAGACTGTTTTATGTAATGTTTCATGTTTTATTGAAAGTTGTATTTGTAATAGTTAATATTTGATGAAATAGTTGCGTTCATTGTAATTATGTAAGAAGAAAATAGTAACAAGATAAAAGGCGTACTGTGATAATGTAATGCACAGATACTATAATATTACAATGAAACTATTTACCACTGACGTTCTTTATACTCGTATGTATGGACTTATCTAGTTTTCTTACCTAAGTTATAGGTATAGTATTTTCTGGCTATTTTTATACACTGTCCTAAAAGCAGACATTTTGGCCTTAATTTAGTTTAAACCCATAATCATGTTTTAATAAATAAGTAATGAACCTTAATTACGAACTAGTGAATCTAATTTCCCACATACAACTATTACAATAAATCAAAATTTGATTTATTCTAATTTTAAATAAAAAGTAAATAACCCAATATAAAATTGTATCAAAATAAAGGTATTCAGTCAAGCCATTTTACCAAAGAAGACACTTATTTACATTAACGTTTGGAGAAATTAGTAATCGAGGCGACGCTGGATCCTTGACATGAATTTTTCACATATTGAAAGAAATAATCGAATTTACTTCTCGAATGATTTCGTAAGAGCTGTTATCGAATCGATTGTTATATCAATACCGATAAGTTTATAACACGCGTAATTACATTTCGAAATTCGAACGCACGTGGGGAAGCATGAATGAGCGATCTTGCAATAAGAAGTACGTTTTATCATTATCTTTTTAAACTGACAATAGATTCTTTTATGCCAGTGTCGTAACTTATTCCTCGTTATTGTATTTCATAATATTGTTTGTTTATTGGTTTGTTATTTATTGTAGGTTTTTTAAATTTAGTTATTTGGAGCCAATTTCAATGTAAATTATTCAATAAGGTTACCTTGGATTATATCAGCAATAAATGTAGGTGCTGTTTGGATATTGTGAAATATTTTGCTCCAGAAACGTTATAATATTGTTTTCTTAGGAACGACGATGAAAAGACACACGTCAATAAAATTTAGTAAAAAATTATACATACGTACTGTATACATAAGAATAAAATTCAAGAGTAAGTAGACTGTATATATATTCTTAATTTCATATCAGTTATATAAAAACGCACCTATTTTTCGTCTGGTATCTCAAAATTTATTATGTGTATGACGCATATAGTATTTTCTTTACTTTTATATATATTTTGTAAATAATAACTTAGAGTCAATTTTCCTTCAACTTTTCGGATGGAGTTATCGCCATCTTATTAATTTTTATCCTTGCTATGTGCCTAACTTTACTGTTTTAAATTTATATTCTTACTAGGTACATAGGATTGAGGTAAAGTATAAAAGTTGTATGTAAGTATTCGTTCATTTAACCCGGAAAATTTTAATTAAAATAAAGGTTAATATGACTGCATATCTGTGTGGGTTCAACAGGGTCCAGAAGACTGGTTTACCTTTTATTAACAAAACATCGGCTGTTATTACAAGGTTTAGTGTTTTGTCAAGATTTTCCCTATTTACTTGCACTTGATATACGATAATAAGTAAGATATATTTTTTTGAAAAAATATTTTTGGTGGTTGGTGGTGGTTTGGTGGTGGGTTTTTAAAATAAAATACTCATACCTACAGTATATATTGAAATGATATATGCATCAGTAAATTTGTACTATTCATGCTAAAAATATTCATTTTAAGTGTTGCTTGTCCTCAAATACGACGCTACAAAAAGAAAAGCAAAAAAACATGTGTCATTGACTGCCAAGCAAAATTTTCCATTATTAGTCCATTCAAAATAGTTAGGTATGGACTTAAATCATTATTAACGATAATAGTACATTACAATACGAGGACGAAAATTTTCGTGTGATTGCAGTCCTCGCCTGCGGCTCGGCCTGCAAACTCACACTTGTCAGAAAAACATTTTTCGTCCGCGTGTTGTATAAAATTTTATATTACGGGGTCGGAAATGGGGGTTTTGCGCACGCGAAGCGTGCGTAAAACGTCAATTTACGCACGCCGTGATATAAAAGTACATTTAATGTATCTACCTGATAAAACGGAATTTTGCAAAAAAAAAAGATAGAGATAAATAGATAAAATAGCAAAATTAAAAAAAAGCTATTTTTTTTTAAATATATTATCTGTGAATATAATATTTATGTCACAAACGGTTCGCACTTTATAAATAAATCAAAGTGATGTCATTCATTCTGCCGTAAATCATCGAAGAGTGCCCAGCCACCGGAAAAACGTAGTTTGTATGAATGAACCGTGACGTTTTTTATTCGCGCTTTATTTAGAATTACGGATAATTGACCATAGACAAAAATAAGTTTATTCTTAGAGGTCACTTTTTCTTTTTTCGTTTATTTCACTTTACTTATTTGCTGGAATGTTTTTTACTTGCAACCTAATAGGTAAAAGTAGTTTTTTGCTTTCAAATGTTAGTAGTTGGGTGACCGAACTGTCCACTTGTTTATGTCACTTCCAATGCAATAATAATAGATATTCAGGTACAAAATATAACCACACTACATACTAGGCAAGTAGTATCATCTCCTGCATAGTCAATACCGACACATTATTATTCATGTGAAGCATAGATTAGTAAAGATTACTCGCTCCTAACAAGAAAATGTAACCTTTTGACATAGATTAGTAAAGATTACTCACTCCTAACAAGAAAATGTACCCAGTTTTGAGAATTGAAATAGTTGCGTAAAAAAGTTTTGCCACGTCTCCGTGCTAAAATGTCCCTAAAATATTTGAAATACTTATTTATTTATTATGTAAATTACGCAGTATTAGTTATTTATTCGTAAATTTTCTCTAAAAATGTTTTTGTTTGTCAAGAATTCAAAAAAAGAACTTACTAATAAGCCATTTGTGGCTTCATTCAATTTCAAGGCGGCGAAGTATATTTACTAATCTATGTCTTTTGACAATTGTCACTGTCGTCTATTTTCGTGTTTGAAAAATATTAAAAAAGTGAGTTTTTAGATAATTTACGAATGAAACGATATCTCATCGCACTTTTTCTTCCATTTCGTGTCTTAACTGCGCATGTCGACATTGTTCCGCGTAAATTACACCATGACAGCCATTAAACGGCTGACAGAATTATCAGCCGTTTAAGTCATTTAATGACTTCCTTCAATTACAAGGCGGTGAGATATCTATACTTATCGATGATGTGAAGATGAATTGTTTACGCTCCTTATAAATAAACTTCAACAGTAAAATAAAAAGTCGTCCATAACATTACCTGTTTAGTAATCTTATCATTACACCCTATTTCACATATTCCAAGTCTATATTTAAGTACGTAGACACAACGAAATTATAGCCTTCCCTTCTTCACCCGACTAAATTAATCGTAAAAATTAAATCATTATCGTTGTAACCATTTTAACATCCATTGGTTCCACGCCATATTTTTAAGACATATATTAGCATTCAGATGGTATAAATTACTGTAACAGTCTGAATAATGATAATTTTTTCGCCTACAAAACCCTTTTTCAGTGATATCTGCTTAAAATCTTTATATTATATAAATTACAAATATTTACACTGAGGCTTATGTCTCACGGTGTGGTTTTCAGCCGTCTTGCGCAATGCCGAATCGTAACACTCGTAGAAAATGAAAATATATGTAAAAGATATCTCTCCACTTTTCATTTCCGCTTCTTGTACGATTGACTTCTGTTTTCGTTGCAACATATTTTCATTATTTTCATCTTTGCATCCTACTCCTAGAAAACTGCGTTTTAGTCAGTTGACTTAAAACAGCAATTCCTCATCGTGCGCGTAGACCACAGACCTGTAACCTTACCGTGAGTTTTTACGTTTTGACAAATATGACTGTTTTGGTATTTGTTTACGTATTTGCCCATACAATTTCCAATCAACGCCCCTAGCGGATTGTATCAGAACTATAGTGACAGTAACGTAACATTAAATGTCTAAATTGACAAAATGGCGCTTTATGTTTTATCCCTCTTTTTGCGAACATGTGAGGCAGACAAAAAGACTTGAGCACTTACTTATTAGTTACGTTTACTCAGTGCACTGATGCAAACGAAACAGATTAATTGAGTAAACGTAACGTAAAATTGAGGGATGTTTTGAAAGCTCATGGTAAGGGTACTGTATTTGTGGCGTAGACGGAAGAAAAACCCTCCGTGAATTCAAACTCAGTCCTAATTATTGATAAGCGAAAAATAATAAACACCGCACGAGCGAGACTAACACTTATCAGACGGTGGACCGATTTGTTCAGGTGTATAATGAATAAAGAGAAAATATTGCAGACAAAAGACACATTTAAATTGAAGCAAAAAGTTTTAATATCTGAAATCTAGGACGTGGATTGGAATGTTTAATAAAGTATTTCTGTTAAATTATCTTCGCATTTTATTCGGTTATTATGCTCGGTATAAAACAGTTAGGTAAGTATTAAAAATAGGGGACTAAATGACCTTTGAAGTTTTAGTTTTAGTTAGTTAGTTTTAGCGGCTTGATCTATTACCAGCGGAAATTATTTTTGCCATGAGTATTTAGATTTTTTTAATTATTTATATAAATGCATGCGTTTGTCGGCCTCGAAGGTCATAACTCAAACTCATAATAATTTTTAAATCATTTAGCATTCCTATCACCTTGCTTTTTCTGTAAAAGTCATGCATAGGCTGCGATTAAAACATCATCTTTTAATTCATCATCATTCGGTGCCAATATGCACCGTGACTATGGGCAAGACTATTCGAGTTATGCTATTATTTATATATCACTTGATTTTCACGAATATCTAGAGATATTTTTAAAGGCTGTCACACATTTTTTAACCTTGCCTTTAAGGACGAAACATATTTAAATAAGCCATACGTTTTAAAAAAATATCTACAATGCAGAATATTTTTGCTAACACAATTTTAAAAGTAGAAAACTGTTTTCCAATGTAAGTACACTTTCAAATGAACACGTGTAATTACGCTTTATACGATCCTATAAGTAATAAATTTGTGATCGTAGCAATCAAAAACTTTATTATCCAATACATTTTGCTATGGGCATTTCTTTTTATGTGATGTTACAAAGTATAAACAGAATAGAGTCCTAATTATAGTCGATCACAGTTTATTTTACAATTTGAAACATTAAATGCAAACCATCTGAAAGTGAGTAATGACCCCTAATAATATATAATATAATCCAAATAATAAGGATTATTATTTAGGATTGGATAAGGAATTCCTACAGCATTACTATCCGTGAGGACTATGTTGGAATGCCTCATTTGTGTATCTTTCAAACTACTCTGAAAGATAAATACAATTATTGTTAGACAGAAATATATGTGTCGCTGGTACGTCCGGAATCTTTTTATGTACATTGCTAAGAACTAAGTTAGGACGTCTCTTAGGTAAATGCCTTTGTCCTTCAAACCAGATCATCGCAGCGTAAAACTTGTACCTAAACCTAAAAGTCGAGTTGCAATAAGTTCAACCACCTTCAACCTTTTTGCGCATTAAGATTATTCTGTTAGACAGTATTTTATATGCCGTCCTACTTGAAGCCATTACAATACAGATACTAATAAATAATTATGTATCGTGCACAGATACAATGATAATCGATAATACAATACATAAAACAGCAATTAATTATAAACATTCTGAGAACGCTTTTTATAATTCTAGTATAGATTTAGGTTTAAATTAAATGAATCAATGCAATAAATATATTGAATTTGGATTTTGATAAAAGCAACCTAAAAGAACTAAACCAATCTAGTGTAAATTAATTAAGAATCCCCAAAAATTAATTAAGCATCCCCTAAATTTCAAACCCTAAAAGTTCTATGCCACTTCGAAACTAATTGTTCGTACCATGTTTTACACCCTAAAGTATGTATCAAGATTATCAAGGACGGATTTTTCCCCTAAATTATTCACCCCTAATTAAGGGAAACACCGAGGAAACTTTATAAGTAGATAGAGATAAACTATATTATTATTCCGTACAATAGGTACGTAAATACATCAAAATTTCCAAATACGAAAAAGGTTATGTGGATTAAATTTATACAGTTTAAATCAGTGTCCATGATAAAAATTAACATAGTACAACAAAGATAAGAGGTATAAAACATAGGATTTTGAGTTATTAAATAACAAAGGCAGCTATTGGTATGTAACATTATAATATTTTAGACTTACTTACAGATTTACTTATCAGATAAGTACCGTTAATAATATGGTAATTTAATTATTCAAGGGTGAATAAATTGTGGCAAATTATTTGTGGATTAGTCGTCACATCAAGAAAGCAAAAGTTTAAATAAAGTGTTTAAAAATACATAGCTACTATAATCTAGTTGAATTCATTTTATTTGAAAACAGATTAAAAATAAACGTTTATAGCATCTCTGTTTGCACTCATCAGCAAATCATAATTTGCAACCGGTTCCCAAAGTTGCGAACCCGAAATCGAGTGACATACATAATTTGTATCTAATTAAAAGACATTATCGTTAACAATAAATTTTGTCCAATAATTTAAATCAACTTAATTTTGGTTATATCGATGTCTTTAAACCCATAATTTGCTTTTTCGGTAGCTAAGTAGTATGCATGTCGACCTTTAATATTTTAATTAGTGCAATGAACTTCTAGCATAAACAAACGTCTTTTTCTTTTTTAATCAATGTTTATGTTCTTTTACACTAAATATTATTTAAGGTATTTTTTATAATGTATTTATATTGTTCATATATTTTCGTATAAAAATTGTAGGTAGTTTCATAATTGTCCGACGTCCGACGAAAAGAAAAAATCCTATATAGTAGGTATACATGGCATAGATTAAACAAAACCAAAAAGGTCTTGAATAATTACAATGTAATTAGTAACAAAATATTACACTATTCAAATACTGGCTGATTTATGAAAGGAGGAAATAAAAAACACTTACGTGGTATATCGGAAATATCCTCCATGATCGCCAGCTTGCTGGGCCTCTTATCGTCGTCAGCCTTCAACCCCATTTTCACACTAAACGTTCGAAATTAAAAAAATTAAAACAAAAAAAAAACAACCGCGTTTCAACACTAAATCCACAGAGTGAATTATTTTTGGCCAATGTTTTTGATCGGCGTTTTATTTAGCATTTATTTTTATTTAAAAAATACTTTTTATTTTTTGATTTTAATGTTATTATTTAATATATCAGGTACGTGAACGTTCGCGCGTCAAGCCGTCATGGCGGAGCGCGGCCGTACTCCGTTCTCCGTAGGCAGCAGTCGACTGTGACAGCGGGTGTCCTAGCCTTGTTTTTAAGCACTGGCGCGTTCGATACTAAGCATCACGCAGGTTTCTTGATCTCAGAGAAATTGACATTCCAATTGACAGTTTTTGTCATCAGGGACAATATGCCGCATGATGCTGGCAAATCATTTATCAGTTCGCTATTCTTATCTGTCACGCTTATAACATCATAGTGTTATATCTATGGTATTTGGTATTTATTATATGTCTAAGTATTTATATTAAAGTCTAGGCACACACCAAAAAGGCAAATAAAGCCGCAAAAAACATTGCTATGAAGACATAACTTGCACGTGTGACTTTGAGAGGCATGGAAAATTTTTGAATATTACGAATGTGAACTTTTTATGGTGTGAAAAATATTATGCAGTAGGTATTTATTGACACAATATCGCATTTTATTTTTTTCTAAGAAGAATGCAGAATGGGGTCTGAGCGGTCTAGTTATTGGGAAATATAAAACATTATACAAATTCCGCATACCTTATGCGCATTGTGTTAATTACTTGTTATTATTTGAATCACAAGTGCGAGAATTCGACAACATGTCTAGTAAAACCGTCTGAGAACTAACTAAAAACAAAGTTTTTTAACCTTTTTTTAGCACACGGACCCTGAGAAGATCCAGCTTAATTTAAACCAGCTTATTTTAATTACCCCTTAATAAAAACAGCAATAAGTTTCAGACTAAATAAAATAAAAAATATGAGACGGTGAATCCTAAATGGATCGGGACATATACGTACTCGTGGACCCTCAGGGGTCTGTAGGCCACAGATTAAGATACTGCCCAAGAGTATACCTATCAGAATCTCGTTGCACTGCGGGCGTTGATATAGCTTTGTCAAAGGAATCGAAGCAATGTCGGCTAGTCTCTGAAATTTATTCGTCGACAAAATAAAAAAAATGTATGTTTGAAGATTTCATTTTTCTCGCTTAAGTTAAGGGAGTGGGAGGGTCCAGATCCCCTAAAGCCCGCTTTACTCACGTCCACAAATTGCGTAAGTCTAATGATGGGCTTCATACGTTCAGAACATTATTAAAAACTCCGGCATATTGGCTTCCTTTTGGTCAGGTAATTCATTGTATCCTTTACTATCATCGATATACTACTAAATGTCATTGTTTACTATTAAAATAAATCAAATAATAATTTATTTCCTGAACAGCGTGGGAAGTTGTTTATACCACTGTGCTGTCACTGGTATAATCTGAACACTCTTGCTTTTATTTCCTACTTATTTTCAGCAGAAGTAACCTTGTAAATATATATCGCTAAGATAACATAATCAGATCTCTTCTTATTTACGTAACATATATCAGTAGCTTCAGTTAGTATTGAAAGGCCACGTTTTCAGGAAGTTATAAAATTTAACTCGTTTTGTTATTTTAAAATATAAATATATAGCTATTCAAATAATACCTAGTTCTTTAGAAAGCTCAAAATAGTTATGGCCATAAGATTAAAATTAAAATTGTCTTAAATGTATAAAGTCTTATGTCAACTGCAAAAGATACTTTATTTTTGGAGTGACTAATAAGTTAATACCCGAAACATGAGTAGGCTATTATTGTGAGGAAATTACTGCCATACATTCGTACAAATATAATTATAATAGGTAGGTACATTGGTTATTAAGTTTTTACATGTAACAAACTGTTGTTAAAACTAAGTAGTATTTCAACGCAATAAATTGAATAGACAAAAAGACGCAAGGTAAGGCTAAAACACATGTAGCGATTTTCCGTAGCATCCACGTCACGGCAGTGGGATTGCAACACGAGTAAAATGTAAAACTGTAGGTAAACATCGCCCATTCTGCTGCTGTGTGCTCCTTTATTTACGGCCGGCGGATAGCTTGTAGAATCGCGCCCACTGTAGAAGTTTGCCAAAATTTAATCGCTAGAAACTGCGTTCTTGTATGTTATGAAAATAAATAAAACCGTTATTCCGCGACCGCGGCGGCGTTTTATACCGCTTCGTGAGTTCTAACCCTAAGCTTACGCTTTGTCTGTCTGTTTATATAATATACAGAAGTATAACTTTTATAATATAGAGGTAGGAAGCATGCAATGAGCTTGGAATTCACGCAGTTAGTGGCCACAACAACCCGTGGAATACTTAACCCCAAATAAGATTAGAGCACTAACTGAGGTCGTCCAACATGTCGTGGTCCAACATTCGAATCCCAGGCATACGCGTCTGATTTTTCGAGGTTATGTGCATATCAAAAATTAATTATCACTCGCTTTTGCGGTAAAGGAAAACACCGTGAGGAAACCTGAGAGATCTTTAAAAAATATCCCCAAAAGTGTATGTAGTCTAAGTCGCTTGGCCAGCACGGTGGAATATGACTTAATTGTTCTCATTCTGAGAGGAGATCCGTGGCTAGCAGTTAAACACTTATAAACGCGGGTGAAGCCGCGGGCCATGGTTCATGGAGTAATAAAGCGATAGAATACTTAAAACGCCTATGTAAAACGCCATAAACCATGCATGACTCACGACCGCCGGCGTGCGACGAAGAAAAATGCATGGCGTTTTATCGGAAAAGTTCACGTTGCCCCCGGCTGTACGAGCGGTAAGGCTGCGTGTACAATGACACGAGTTTACTTATTTTCTTATATTTAGTTGAATATTTCCTTATTTTTTCGTGGTATGGATGCTAAGATTAGTTGGTACATAAATATGGAATAAATAAAAGTTCGTTGATTAACATTAATAAGTAGGTACCTACGTTATTGTCTTCTGCGTTTATCTTCTTTACTGGCTCGTCAGCCAGCAAGGATAGCCGTGCGGGGGTGCCAATTGCAAATTTAGTGGGTGGCGGTGTACCTTCCAATGGAGATTTCCAATCCACTTTATTGTAGTATGCTCAGGATTAGTCTTATGGATGGCGATTTGGGATCGATTAATCGAAGAATCGATATTTTGTGCAAAAAAAAAAGAAGTGAACGAGACGAGCGACAGGTCTAGCCAACACAAAGCCCCTTTCGACCAATGGCGTGCGAGTATATAGTCTTGCTCTATTAATTTTTAGACCTGTCGTGACGTGTCCAAAGCCTAATTCAGGGCTTACAAAGTCGCTTTAAAGCACATCTAACTAACACGTGTAAATAAATATATATATATATATATATATATATAAAATATAAGGTACATAATTCTATCTACTTATTTTAGTTATTATTTCACAACTTTTATTAATTCCTAAATATTCTTAATTTTTTAACTAACAAAATTTATAAAACATTAAAACCACCTATTCTAATTACATTGTATCCCTATTCTATTCATATTTTTAAATTACGTTTATTCTTTAATCAATTCTTATGCGAACTTATCCTATGTATCAGAATAAATTCTTATATTCTTACCAGTGGCAGACGTAGCTTACACTTATATTGATTGTAATATATTACAAAACTTGTCTCTTTCAGACAGAAGATAGGTATGCAAAATTAATGATTCATCTAAGCAAACTACTTATTAGCAGAAACGCAAACAAGAAGTTGGTAGTTAAGAAAAAAATATATATGACGAATAGATAACCTCTTTCCTTTGGGAAGTCGGTTAAAAATGAAGTCTAGGCAATTTTATGACTGTTTAGTAGAGATTGTATGAAAATCAGGATAGGCCGTTCGTCCAATATTCAAATCGCCCAAAGACCGGATTGTTTAATCGATCGATAGCAATTGGCCGATTTCAACTCTCAGTTACATATTAGTTAGACTTACTTATCTGAAAATTTTCGTTCGTTACATAATATTTTGTCAATTTCTAGTACGAAGTAATTGTCAAATGTCGATGTTAAGTATGAGAAAAGAGCTTTGTTGTTTACATTGATTTGCCTTGATATTTTTTACACTGATACTATTTTTTATAATTTTATTTTTAATATTATTATAACGTATTATATTATTTATATGTGAATTATTCTTATCTTATTGTAATTCTTCATTAGTATAATTAGAGTGATCCGTACTAATTGACTAAATGAATAAATAAATATATTTAACTGCGCAAGAACACCTGGTTTAATTTAAGCTAAATTAAAGTAGTGCTTCTAAAATCAATTTAAAGAGTGTGACGTGCTAAGTATTATTTCGTTGGCCAAGACTGAGTCACACGTGGCGAACACGGCGTGAAAAGATTGTGAAGAATAGGTATTTGCAGAACAATAATATTGATATTTGATAAACACGGTTTTCCTATGAATCGCCTATTATAATAAAAATGGTTTATTAGCAAACATGTATCATGCGGTCTTATCTCCTGATTCATTAACCGATTCTTACTGCTTGATTAAGGCTTGTTCCGCGATGGAGAATATATGTACCTTTAGTCACGTGTAGGAAGGGAGAGAAACTTACACGAGGCGTTCCAGCTTACGCGCGGTACAAATAAACGATCTATCAATTTTTTGTCCATCAAATATAGACATTTGGCAATTTCTACGAACCTACTCGACATTGTCAAAGTTCGATCTTTGGAAGGTAAAAGTTGAATAGATTGATTATTAAAAAAGAGCCGTTAGTCTTTAAAATTAGTAAGGCATCTTTAACCGACGCTAGGTAGAATTTCAAACCTTTTTTTTTGGTTAGGTACAGATGTCTATTTACGGCAGTGGATTTTTACCAACTATTAGGTAAACTGCATGTTCATTGCTCATGTTTGCTATCTCTGTATTGTAGAAAAAAAAACGTCCAAAAACAAATTTTACAAGCTTATTGAGTGACAAAACATAAAAACACGTCATTGTGACCACGGTCTAAGCACTCCACATCTTTATTCTGTATTCATAAGGCGTAGGGTTCATTTTAGAGGTGAAGAAACGGCCCATGTATGTCTGCGGCCAAATTTGGGACACTCGTCAACGAGACTGGTTTTCTATTGTTTTCTGGCTAAGCCACGACGTGCGTTACACAACACGACACGACACTGATAAATGCGTCGAAGATTTTGAGTCTTTTATTTGATTACGGAGCGTATTTATATTTATATTTTTTCAAGGAATAAACCGTATTTATACAAAAATTTTCGACTATATCGTTCGTATCGGTATATTGTTTGAATTTTTGCAATACCTTTTTGTGGTGCCATACAATTTAAAGCGAGCATGAACCTTACATCCCCGTAACACAGTACCATACGACCCTTCAACGAATAGAACTCTTCACGTACGAGGGTTTCATACGTAAGCTGTATACGATCTGCAGCTACGCGAATGCTTTATAGTTGTATCCATCACCCCACTCCTACTCGTATCTTGCCATTGTTCAACACGACCTAACTGTGGTGCGACCTACAACCATGTCGTGTCGTAAATCGAAAACACCCTTATTATATGATTGATGTACCCGACTTTGCCTCTTGTTTAATAGCTCCGTTCTCCTTATAAATGTAGGTCTTCGAGTCCTTCGACTGAAATGAAGATGTATGTATGACAATTTAATTAGGTGAGTGGAAAAATGGTTATTTTTTAGTAGGATTATAAATAAAACTAAAAAGTACAAGTACCTAATCTATTATCTTAAGATATTTTTTTCAGTAATATTTTTTTTCTGAAATGTCAGTCGGAATATTCTAAGCTCAAGCTTCCAAGTCACTCCTGGTTGTACGAAGGATCTATCTAGTAGTAAGACTTAAAAAAGATTGCTGTCAAGGCCACTAGCATTTGCATTTTTATATTATAATGTTTGTTATCCGGCTCGAAGGATCAAAAGGAAAATATAAAATAACCAGACGGTAGAAATGATGACTCCACAGGTCCTTTAGTAAAATGATAAGCAAAAACTTTAGCGATAATGCCAAATCATAAAGCGTGTTTGATTTATTATCTTGTCAAAATGTAGCTTGAATATGCATACGTTAAGCATCCAATCATTTAATTTAAATACTCAAATAGGTATAATGTTATCTACGGGGAATTTTGAGACGCTATATACGGCAACTAAGTGGGAAAACAACTTAAAAGCTATAGATCTATGGCAGTTCAGGTATGCATCTGTTTTTATATGTTGATAAAGCTGTTCTTTGTCAGTTTGTTTATGAAATACGCAAAAAAGGACTGCATTAGTAAAATGTTTTGTGACTTTACAATTAGTTAAATGTACTTTAATTCTTTACGATAATTTGACGCAAGGATATTTATAACAAAGAACTGTGTGTTATGTACTTAAATTCGTATTAAAAGTAATGTCACCTTTGTTTCTTATATGCTTATATAAATTACAATATTCTTCAAACGATTTCCATGGTTCATGGTTTAAAAGTTAAGATATGTATTTTATGCACATGCACGTATTAGGAAATAAAATCCTTTGAAAACTGTACTGTAGTAAGTCATACACATAATATATGTATTTATGAGGCAAAACAAGAATAAATAGTAGTATAAAATTAGTTTTCTATTCAGGTAATGTAGGTAACGTAATATTAATTTAATATCTGTCTGCGGTCTAAGATTTTGAAATAATAAAATATTAATATGTTAGTGTACCATATATGGTGTATCAAATTTAAATACTGACCGTAATGTGTCACACACACGCACACAAACACACACATGTACATACACCTGACACACACTAATCAAGTCAAACACAACCATTAACTTGTTACTTGTTTATTAATTGTTTATTGTAGGTACCTACTTGTAATTTTAATTTCTCATAGTAATTAGTGTAATCCATTTTTGGCCATATTATATGTAACAAATTGTTATCTTCTTTTATCTATGTGTAACGCTGTTGGATTGCCAAATAAATGAATAAATAAATAAATGTGAACCCATTTGTCTAAAAAATTCCATTAATATTATTAATTATTGACAAATTAACCGATAGCAATAGTGTTGAGCGCTGCTGAGTTCTGGTTTGAAGGGTGTGGTAATGAAGACATACATGCAAGAAGCGTTCCAAGTTCCAACTTAGTTCTACCATGAGTAGGTCCTAGATGAGTTGCACCTTTGGGCGAGCTCAGGTAGGCTTGAAATTATATTTAGGGTTAATTAAAGATGACTATAGCAGTGCCACTTCTACTTATTACTTCTTAATATAAAAATTTCAAGTGTCTATCTATCACGCTTCAAGACATAGACATAGAGCCCTGTGACAGACGTACAGAGGGACAGACAGTAGAGTCTTAGTAATAGGGTCCCGTTTTTACCCTTTGGATACGAAATCAAAAAGAATAAAAAATCTGTTACGTAAAAAGAGGATAGGGTTCCTTTCATGAAAATAGGATAAAATCTTATGACGTGTAGCACCTTGTCAATTGTCATTGTAATCAGTAAAATAAACAGGACTGTTATCTCTGAAGTATATCTGTTTGCAAAGATACTGGGTATTAGCGAGTGCAACAATTGATCTAAGGGGGTCTTAGTTACAACACTATTTGTTTTGTATCAGTCCTCTGCTAATACGTCTGTAGATTAAATTTTAGATAGATTAGTATAGATATCGCACCACCTTGTAATTGAAGGAAACCACAAACGGCAGACACATACGTAAAATGACTGACTGTTTTCCCAGTACGTCTCAGACTGTCATGGTGTAATTTACGCGGAACATGTGCAGTCAAGTGGTGCAAAAACATGAAATCGAAGAAAATGTGCGGAGAAATATCATATCATTCGTAAATGCTCTAAAACTACATTTTATTAATATTTTTCAAACACGAAAATAGATAACAGTGACAATTACAATTGTTAAAACTGGTTAAATTTTCTTGTTAGGAGTGAGTAATCTTTACTAATCTATGATAAATGATTAAAGGTTAGAAAGTTTGTTTTTAATAATAATTTGTATGGAGGTAGCAAACGACATCAAGTAACAAGCTATCAAACTGATCGTAAAATGGTAACCTGCACTCAAGGACATCTGCAATGAATTCTAAATAAGATTGTAAAAGTACCCTACGTGAGAGAGGCCATAAATGTTTTCATATCCCTGAGTTAGAAATAAGAAAATATTTTGTAAGTATGTCTGCCCAAACCAAACCCTTCAAAACTTAACGCAGGTCAGCTGCATCGCTTAACACTGCTGTTATAAGGCAGAAATAACTACGATGGCGATACCGGGATCGACCCACAAATGGTTCCACGTTCAAATTTTTATTATAAAGTGTTTAGGTATAATTGCTTTTATTCCAATACCAGGAATTATAATTACTGAACACATAAAATTTAAAGTAATAAAACAAACTATAAACTAAAATAAAGCGTGTAAAAAAACTTATTTTAAAATAAAAAAGACAATTATAAATAAAATTAGCCAACTAAAGATCTACATGTAAAGATTGTTATAAAGATTGGACGGTCTATATAAATTACTGTAGCAAACAAAATGTTAAACGTTATTAGTACTTACTGCGTTTTTCTAACATTAATAGTTACAAACTTAAATGTTTATTATTTGGTAAACAATTCGACATTGAGACTTGTCGTAACGCTTCAGACTCACGATTATTGTATGAGGAAAAATATTCTAGAATAACTAACGAATTATTTATATTAAAATTTATTACGCTTGCTAGTTTTTGCACATGTTAAATATTTTGTCCCTATTAAACTTTATGAGTCCCAAATTTAGATATTATGCATCATTGATCTATCCAAAATAGATCTGATTAAGTTCTTAGGCCCAGCAGACATACTACTTTTAGCATCTGTGATTAAAGAGGCAACTTTTGCGGAAGCTTTAAGCAGACTAAGGATTTCGGATCTGGATATCGATACGGATTTATTAAAAATATTCGGTTTTAGAAAAGGTTACAAATATGGAATTATTTTGGATATCACATAGTTTTGCTTACTAAGGAATCGTAGAAAAATATACCTACAAATTATTTGATTTTATTTGTAAAAAATCACAATTGTTTCTAACTTAGACTCGCCCTTATCCGCAATTATTGGAAACTTTTATTATAATATTGCATTATAGTTGAGGATATATTTTTATATCGTATACTTTTATCCCATAGTTTTGTTTACGAACATGGAGATCTATGCTTTTGTCCCACATTACAGACCATTAGTACAGTAATTGAAAGGAGTGTAATTGATACCGTGACTGAACACAAATCAGCGTAACACTTGCAGCCTCTATGCAATGACCAAAACGCATTTGCAATAGGTGTATATTTTTCAAAACTTATCCGATTTGCAATTATAAGTAGATTTTAAAGTTAAGCCATGTTAATATTATTTACAGCGCAATATAATTACGATAAGTCATGTCCATGTGTGTTTAATTAAGAATGTAAAACTTATTACTAATTTCAGAAACATTTTTATTTAAGGTAAAGTCACCTATTTCCGCGGTATTTTCACCAAAACTAGAAAGAGCGTCAGATATTAAGCATTTGCTACGGCTTAATAATGAATTAGATAATTTTATCAGAAGCTTTATTATCTGTACTCTTGAAATAGACTCGACATTTTACGATTAAATATTGATTTAAATGTGTATTTTAAATAAATATGAACCAAGTCAGAAAACCCTAATTCCGATGTAAAAATCCTTATTCCGATGTCATTGGTTCCTAATTCCGAGTATACAAAATAAACGAGTGAAAGAGACAGAACGACTGCTACATAGTGTATAAAAATAAATGTTATTTATTGAATTTAGTTTCAATTTGGATTGAATTTTTTTTTATTAGTTAAAGAGTAGCTTTATCAAAAGTGTTCTTAGCTATGATTTAAGGGAAGCTGCCAAAATAAAACTTTTTTATAGTATAGTTTCTTAATTGGTTAATTTTACTAATGTATATCATGTATTTTTTTCTTAAACTGCAGTCAGTTCGTGTATATGCAATACAATTTTGGACATTCTTCTTTGTGTACTTTACTAAGGTTTATTATCGTACACCATAAATAATAATAATATGGAATACCGTCATGAGGTTTATAGAATTATTTCGTTTTGAATAATTTAATCAAATGAAAACGTCGTAAGATGTTCTAGTTCTTATTTAAATATCCATTAAAATCGTATAACAATGTTAATTCTTCATTAATTAGGATTAAACGAATTACTGATACAAACAATAGAAATGTTCTTAAAAACCGATGAAAACTTTAAACACCCTGTATAGTATTTTGCGGTTATGCCGTGGATTAATGTGCCCATATAACCTAATTCCGACTTATATACATCGGACTAGCGTTTCATAACTAAAAATCACGTTTCCAAATTCCGATTATTAAATAATAACAGACTTTTACACAATTTATAGGCTGAAAGATGCTTTATTAAAATATGTACATAATAATATACAATACTTGTTCAATATTACATCCATATCTGGATGAACTTCATTTTCTCTCCTTAGTTGTCCCATAGAAGAAATTAGGAAAGTACATAGATAGGTCATCTTTGATATTATATAATTAGGTAATGCAGTACAATGCAGTACCACGGAAAATGATTTCGATATGAATTGAGTATTAAATTTGTCAAATTCGAAGCAAGACGTGCTTATTCATAAAAACAACTACAAAAATTGAAATTAAAAACAAGTCTATGAAATTGCTATTCCGTGGTATACCTCGGTTTAAGGGACAGCCCAAAATATTTGGCACCTAATACCGCTGTATTTTTAAACTTATTTTTACTCTTATCTGTTAAGAAATAAGCACAATATTTAAATGTTATCGATTCCATATATAATCAATATAATGTTTTCATCGAAACACTATCACAAACATGCAAATTTATTGAAAAAATCACTATTTGAGAAATCGTGACATTCACGTGCAAAAGGCCCAAAATGTATGAAGCACACGTTTGATGGAGGCACTTATGCAAAACTATGCGATTATTTAAAAAACCATACACATAATACTATTACGATAGCCATATGACAATAGAGTGATAAATTATCTATTTAATAACAAACCTTTTATTAAAAATAAGTTGGTAAATAGTTTATAACAGCCGTTTTTGTAAATACCACGGAATATGGTGCCAATTTCAGAACCCCTCGGCATTAGGTGACTTTACCTTAACTATTTTTAAATAATTTCATGTGAGCATTAAGATTAGATAAGCAAGGTATGGTAAGCGGTACTTATATTTTTAAGAAGTCAGGTAAGACTACGGTAACGTAGCAAGGTGCATTTGGCGTTTTTGAGAGATTTCCAAAGACAGTAATGTTTACTAAACATCAAGTTTTTGCTTGTTATTTTATATACAATTTTATAATAACACCATTAATTGTTTACTTCTTAGACTACTAGACGTATCTTCTTGAATTAATCCCTTAAAAAGAGGGGAGAGAGTAGGAGTTGCCTTTGGGTGTTACCTGGATTTAACCCCGACGGTATCCGGAAGAACGGCGCGAAGAATGGACCTATTCTGGATTGTTCACACAACCAAGTGCCTTATTTTTGAAAAAGGATTTAAATTGTAATATAAGACCACGGGGCCCTAATTTTAGCAGGGGAATTACATTCTCATGGCCGGTTTTTTAGATATTACGTAATTTGAGGACAGGATAATAAATAAACGAGTAGGTATGACACGAGTAAGCTACAGTTGCGTTTAAAAGAAACTGTAGAAATATACATTAATTAAAACTTCCTAATAATATTAAATACATTTGACTTAAAGTTTATTTATTTGTTGTACTTACCTATCCCTTCTAACAAATAGTTGTATTTCAAAAGGGAAAACTTAATGCTTGAAAGCATTCTTTACCATTTAACCCTTGCAGTGGATGGATGCCGTGGATGCAGAAAATTTGCGACAGGTCCTGGTAGAAGGAAAAGTTGTGTAGACCTCAATTCATGTGCAAAATATATTAATACAGATATAATAGGTACTTGTACCATACTAAGCCTGTGTATACCATGGAACAGAAAACAAGGTGTATACCATATTACCATTCTGTGGATGTCATAGACACGCAAAAATAAGTACAAAAACACCCACAATACAAATCGAAATAAATATTAAAGAATTTTCTCTAACTGAAGATCGAAGTCAAAACACTCCGTATGTCAGTTTGATGACCGCTGCACAACACATGTCATCTCACTTGCTGACTTATTATAATTCAGATGTGGAATAAGCGTATCTAATATAATCTAGATCATGTAAAAATGTCCATGAAGCAAATATGTTTTATTTAAAACAATAATCTCACCTTTAGTACATTTATAAATAAAAATAACAGATAGTGTCATGTCAGTGATTTCAAGATAATATATGTATAAAATAATCTTTAAGATCTATGTGGGTATGTAGATCTATCAATGTATGTATAGTAGGTACATCGTTTTTGCGCATGATAAGTTATCTCAATTAATGACATTTTACAAGATTTTGTACCCTCTTTGTCCTTGATAAAGGTTGGGAAGGTTGAAAATGATAGATAAACTTACAATGGGGTAGAGTCTGTAAGAGTCTTTTGTGTTTTCCACTTAGAGACACTACCGCCACACCTGTTTCTAATTTAAGTACCTATAACAGCATTGTTACGTTCTTATTTGAAGGAAACACTAAAGAAGAAACTTACATGAGATTTACCAACTTATCGTAATTTTCAGAAGTAAAAATGCAACTGAAGCAACGTCAGGTCTCCAATCCTACTGAACTTGAAAAGAGGAATCCTTGCGCGTCAGTGGCCATTTACCCTCAGGTCGACTGCATACCTACCTACTTGATTCTGACACCTATTTTATAATCACTAAAAATATTCTCATATTATGTATATATATAAAAACAAGGTCATTCCATATTCCAATTTGTTTACCTTACCATACGACGGAATTTGTTTAGTTGCTGCTACTTGCATCACAACACGGATGGAATTTTCCAAATTGTGCCTCTCAAATGAATTTATTAGGACATGTTTTTTACGAAGTTTCATGTTTTGTTTTTCAAATTAATGGTTCCGAAATCAAAAGTTGACAATATTCAAATACAAACTCCAATTTTTTTACATACCTACTCGTATATGGGTACGAGTAAATAAATATACCTACGCCCGCGTAGGTAATGCTTAGAAACGTTTTTATCTATTTAATTACTCTTTAAAGTATTGTTTTTATCTTTTGTATTGTCCTCTGCTACCGATGCTGTATTTATTTAGGTGGGTACATTATGCAGTTGCTCAACATACCTACTTAATTAATTAGCTCTTCTTTCTTTCATTCACTTTCATTCAAAGTAGTGAGATACGATAAGTCATAAGTCTATCTAATTCAAATTTTCCGCTACAATTGTCCAAAGAAAATAACATCGCGAACAATACATCACATGCTCTTTTAAATAAGTTGTACGCAGCGAACGTTATTGTCTAAATATTTGATGTGAATATTTGCGAATTTCCATCTCAAAACAAAGAGGCTTACGTATTTTGACACGGTATGCAAACATTTGAGTTGATTAAATAACCGTTGTAATATGCATGAGCCACGTCCGGGATGATTCGTGTGCGAATCGCCTTGTTTATATTGAATTTATTGCAAAGAAAAATGTACATTTCACTGAGAATCGCGTATAATGCAGCAATATATTATTGAATGATCAGACGTTGCAATAAACTAAACAACTAGAAGAGAAGTTTTGACTTTGAGGACTAAGTAACGACAGAGACATTCAATTAGAATACATGCCTTGGTATTTAATCTCAGTTTGGTGGTAATCATTGGTGGCGACCCTTCAGTTTCATTCAGCCTATCTTACAATAATATTCCTGTAATCTACTATCCAGACTAAATGATCTGATAAATTCTACTCTGGGTATGAGCGTTCACAAAATTTGTTATTCCTGCGTGCATACGTTTGCGTATGTGCAGAAATATCCTTGGTAGGTACTCACAACATAAGTTTTCTAGTGTGAGTTAAAGCATCTTAATGCGCTCAACCCTTACATGAACATATCTATTGCAAACTGATTAACGATTAAGTGCTCAAACACTGAGCACTGGCTTAGCATCATATCAAGCAATCGTAAGTTCCACATACTTAATATCATCAGTATTATTTATCGTAATCATACGTCGAGGAAAACATGATAAAACTAATCCTTCTAAGGGTGTATCTCCAGTGACACTCACACGTGCTTCTCGTGGTATAGTCATGCTCCCTTATGATCTTATCTGTGAAAAGTTGCAGCATTCCTCCTGAATTAATAAAAACCTTTTTTGTCCCAGTGCTGGGTATTTACCCAGTACCTATTACCCAGACATTTGTCGCTCCACGTCTAGAGGAGACCTCGAGCATACTCCACATGGCTGTATGTACATTAATATGTCTATAAGGTTCGTTTTGTGTCAATTGTGTGCAGTGGCGAATTAAAAATTATAGGCTGTACAGTTTTTGCCGCCTGCTTCTACAATTGTCATGTCAGGTAGTTTATCGGACTAGGTAGTTTATCGGATTAGGTAGTTTGCGCTCCTGTTTTTTTTTTTTTGCTCGTAGCGCCGGCTTATGTTACGGTTCCCGTTTTTTTTTTGTTTTGCTCGAACAAACTAGCTTCCTAATTAGCAAAAAAAAAATACGGTTCCCAAATATGCCGCCCCAAAAATCTGCCGCCCTAGGCTATAAGGGTGATATCCACCCTTAACTGTACGAGCAGTCGATCACATTACTCCTAAGACTAACTTTAGTTGTCATTACATTCTGGTCGTAAACCAGAATAAACTTAAGTACCTAGTTACTAACTCAAAAAGGCTTGGCAGTGCGTACTGTGGACTGACTCTAACAAGAGATGCAGTGACGCAAAGACAACTGCGTCGACCAATGAGAGCAGCAAGATCGAGCACGCCCCCGTCTCATGGATGTCATGCCCGTGGGCCATGCGTAGCGGCACTCGTAGTTGTCAAAGTTCTGATAAGATGATAAGGAGCGCTAAGACGAACGCAAATACGCTCCTAATCCTACCGATGCGCCTCTGTATCTCACTAGAGCTTGATGCCTGACTTGCGCTGTTTTTAATTTTAATACTCGTATCATTCACATTGGCCATCGGGCAAATAGTTTTAACCAATGCTCCTGTATATAGTGTTGGTCTCAGCCAACACTATATACAGGAGCGTCACCTTGGTGAAGATTTAAATGACTCGCATGTCGTAGTGGTCCCTTTGTTGGGCGGCTACCAAATCAACCAAATCTGCTAAGGATTCTTAGGTCGACTGGTGACTGGTGACTGGTGACCTTAACGAAAACGACATCTCAACCACAACGCAACCAATGCTCGTCGATATTTTGTTGCTGCCGTGTGATGTGCATGTGGTTATGTATGAATAGACACTTATAATATGATCTTCTGTTATGTGACTTACGTAATCTGAAGCGAACCGCTCAAAATGTTCCTTAAAGTACCACAGACAACAATATAATATATGAGAAATAACTGCATATTTGCCTGAGGATTTTGGCAAGAATACATGTAGAAAGAAAAGTAATCTCTCGCAGGACGACGTCACAGGTTAGCTACAATATAATCGACCCCGTCTTAAAGCTTTGTGGGATTTGGCCGCTGAGTCACGGCCAGTCCCAACTTTTTGCAAAAGGCTGACCAATTAGCGTTTATGAGAACCTAATGCCGGTGCGCATGTCTGCTTGCGCGAGTCTTCGGAAAATCTACGTGCAAATTTTGCCTAACCACGAGACGGTAGCCGATGTACAGGACCCTTCTTCTTCTACAGTGGAACCACTGCCACATCTGCAATGGCTTCTTTCCAAATTTATTTGGTACGGGCAGGTGTGCCTACTGAATTAATTCTAAATCTATAAGAGGTTTTCCTAATTTGAGCCAACAAAACAATTGTGACCGAGTTCAATTCTATTTAGTTTAGAATAGCTGTACTGCAGTATCCAGGTACACACTATCTACATTACTAGGTATCTACCCATCCGAGCTAAAATACGCTTGAAATATAATTAGTTTACATGGTTTACATGTAGCGTTGGAAGCGACATCTCTTGACATACTTTTTAACGAATCTACCTATACCATTATTATATCGTACATAAACAATCCTATTAAACAATAATTGAATAGAAAACTTTAAAACTACATATCTAAAATAACAATAATATTAAACTTATTTTGAACTTGTAGTTGCATGTTAAGGGTATTTATTTATCTTCGTAAAATATCTATGTAGTGGCAACAATAAAAAAAAGCTTATTGCCAGTTATAAAAAACACGTTTTTTTAAATATTGTCTATAAATTTATTATAATGTATGTAATTCTAACATTTCAGAAAATAAAATAGATGTACATTTATTACTACTAAATAAGTGTATTTTATAGTATTTTTCTAAATGTCGGAGTAATAAAGACAAAAGCATATAATTAATCTGCCAACATTGATACCGTTATTTGACAGACAACTGACAAAACAAAGGCCAACGGCGCATTCTCTCATTCGAGATCTATATCCGCCGCCATTTTGCATTGCTTTGCTTTAGCCATTTGCGACGCCTCATTTAAAGATTAATGATTTTGTTATAGATTTCTAATACATTTTTCTGTGATATATAGTTAGTTTGTTAGTGTAATAATTTAAGTGTTGTTTGTTAGGTTTTATTAGTGTTTTCGTAGCATCTGCAATGGGTAGGAAGAAGAAGAAGGCATCGAAACCGTGGTGCTGGTATCCTTTATAAATACGAAATAAGTTGCGACACGCTAATATCTAGCGACCTTCACAAGTAGTGTTGACCTATTTTCAAGTGAAACTGTTCTTTGTTTATAAATTTACACGTACGTTTCCTTAACCCAGTACTCAGGTATTGTAACAGGGAATTCGACGATGAGAAGATTCTGATTCAGCATCAAAAGGCGAAACATTTCAAATGTCATATTTGTCACAAGAAACTGTACACTGGGCCCGGGTTGTCAATACACTGTATGCAGGTAGGTCAGCCCTGCAGAGTTGGCACGCGCGCCGCCCGCCCACGCCCCGATTTTTCTACTCAGTCGGTGGCAGATATTTTGGCTCGCCTTACGCGCCAAATCGCGATCCTATAATAGTACTACGTAAATATCCGCCCTTACCGTTAGACTGTCGGCGAAATTAATATGCAATCAATATTCGCTTCGATATTGCAGGTTCACAAGGAAGCTATAGACAAAGTACCAAATTCCTTACCGAATAGGTCAAATATAGAAATAGAAATATATGGTATGGAAGGTATACCGCCTGAGGATGTGAAGGAGCATGAAAAGCAGAAGACAGGTATAAAAATTTTACTTTTGAGTTGGGCTGCTGATCTTCGGATCATGTATGTACAACATTTTGTTTCTATTCTACTATTTATTAATTGGATTTTTTCGCTTGGGACACAGTAGCATTAGATGTATATTGGTGTGTAGTATTAGTGTTCCAGAAAAGGTATGTCAGTATCCAATTATGATTATTGTTTACAATTTAATTATTATGTGTAACTGTTTAGGTGGTGGGAAGGTTTCAGACAGTGATGACGATGAACCAGCCGCTAAGAAAAAAGCTACTCCAGCTTTGGTGAGTATATCCTATACTTATAATTTTTATGATAATTGTATTAACTGTTTACATATAATCGGTAGCACACATGTAAAATTTTAACTGTGATGCGAGTTCCTAATTACTTCTTTATTAAAGTGATAAAATTTGTTACACTGTCACAAGGAACTCTACATGTCATATCACACTGAATATTCTTCCAATGCAACACAACTGAAACACTTTCAGAACTGAGAAAAATGTGTGTCACTGATGATTTGTGACGCAATGTAAATGTCACGCTTCAGATAATCGTGGATCCAGTTATTGAGCACTGTAAAAAATCAAGAAAATATAAAAAATCATACTGTCGGGTATTACACTGTACAGAGCTTTATTAATATTACTATAAGAACGTATTTCTTTATTTACTTACTATTCTTGTCACTTATCTCAAATTAATGCAGTGACGTTAATTAAAAACGGAATATTTTTTTATTTTTCTTAGCAATGCCTTTCAATTAATAAAAGCTTATGATTAACAATGTCCCATTTTGGCTAAAAGATGCAAGGCCACCATAGTCATACTACATAAACCTCTTGCCCAGGAGGCCCTTGCCCAGCTGTGGGATTAGAATGGGCATATAGCCTATAATATAATTGATTGGATTACAGGATAGAGACATAACTGTGAGTCGATTTCCAAACAAATATTGGTGTGTCAAAATGTGTAGTTGACAATTAGTATTCATCTAGTGTGTGATGTTCTCACAACCATCATTCATTTTCATCATAATTATTTGTATGTATTTAGATCATTACAAAATGAGTATTGTAAATGCTAGTGACATCCTTATAAGTATATAGGGAAAGAATTAGAGATAATGTATTTAGGTGTTAGGAGATATAACCCTTATCTTTATTATTAAGTATAAACCCGTAGTTATCCTAATCCTTTTTTTTGTTTTAACATGTAATTCAATTTGATTGTTTATTAACATGACAATAGTAATTTACAGTTGGATTAGATATGCAGCCACATAAGCAAATATGATGACATTATTGTCTTTTGTCTATGGATAACTACTAAGTTTCAAGTAGAACTATCCATAGACAATAGAGATATAATCATTTTAATTAAAAATAAACTTGGCCAGTATTTAGATAGGATTTAAAGAACACTTCATAATTATTTTTATAGATAAAACTGGAAATTAAAAATATGGAGTCCTTTTTGAACATCAAAAACCTATCACTGCTAATAAATGCATTTCATTATGGATAAAACATTAACCTTTTGTTTACGCAACAGTTCAAATATTCAATTTTAATGTAAATGTACATTGTCTGACAAGTTAAATCGCTCACAATGAAATAAGTATAACCAATATGTAAAATTATGCATTTAGCAAAGTAATAAATGTTAATATTTTATTTTATATAAACAGTTCAAAAGTAAAAATATAACTTTACTACTCAGTTATTAATTATGTATGAATCAAATTGTACAGCATGCTGAAATTCAAAAGTATTTTAAATATTGATAATTACTAACAAATCAACTTGAACAACATAAGTCTGATGAAATTCAAAAGTATCCTATTCTGTTTACATTGTTGGATGTTCCTAATGTTCTGGCCTATGGACACCACTGACTTTAACAATAACCTTGACTTCAGACGCACATCTTGTGTTTTCACAAATACTATCACATTATAAACTATTCGTTATTGCCTAACCCACTGCTAATGCTTCTTGCATTACTTCGTTAATTAAATACCTCGTAAAAATTGCGTAATATTGCTTTTATATTCTTATATATTGGATTGTAGTAACTGTTCTAATCAGTTAATATGTTCTAGGCCTATAAGGGATGTGTAATCCAGGGATGATTAGAAGCCTGAAGTTTACTTTTTTTATGTGTCTGTAAGTCTTATCTTAATGATAATACTTTATAATAACAACCCTTGTATTCTCAATAAGGGGATTTTATTTAAGTTTTAAACACATCTGAGTGGTAAGGGGGTTAATTTTGATAATGAAGAAAGAGTTGAATCCATCTGTCTAACAATATCCCAAATAATATTGACTATCAATTATACTCAAACAGACTAGAAATATGAAAATCTAAAGTTCTTTATCATAGATATTTATCTCTACAGATATAATTTGTAGAACAAAATGTGAGAAAAACCAGTTGCTTTATAATAATAACTTTAGTTTGAACTATAACAATGAGATGTAGTTTGGCATTAAACTAACCATTGTATAGAGTATGTAATGATGTAAGATAACGAGGCAGAAAAAATAAATGATTACTCACAATTTTCATACCAAGCCATTGTCATTGTTGTCACTTACGATATGCACTTATTCACTGTAGTAAATGTATTTTTCTACTTAATTGTGTAATTAGTCCATTGAAGTACTAATGGTAGTAGTATAAAAATGTATTTTTTCTAAATCTATATGTATGTTACTTATATTATTCTGTAACTCCAACCCACGATTTTACTTTACTCAGTTATTTTGTACACCAATATATTACGCTTTAAATGTGTATATATAAACCTAGTATTATGACAAATCTCATTGTAAATGATTCCTCTCTTTCAATAGAATATTTTTGTTCAATCCACAGTTAGGTCCTGGGCCATCATCAGTGACACAGGGCATCCTGCCCACACCGATGGGTTCATTACATCCGGGCATGTACCCTGGACACATGCAAATGAATCACATGATGCCACATTTTATGCAAGGCCCACGGTAAGTTATGTGCAAAACTGATGAACAAATAAGTACATAGTAAAATGTTCCTTATTAAAACTAAAAATATGTAATGAACAATGCATAAATGAGTCATTGCTGCGTGCGGATTGTGTTATCACAGGATTCCATCAGTTGTGGATATTGTGAACATATTATAACCTCAAATATAAGTATTTACGTGTACATAATCTTTTCATAATGTTCAGTCCACTTTATCATGTATCTTTTATTAGAATCCCCTATTCAACTTTAAAAAAAGAGAGCAGCAATCGATTTTATAGGAGAAAGTATTTGTACGCATAAAGTGGTTGGAACTTGGCTCTATTTTTCAATAAATGACATAATTAAATTCGTTTAACCATTATTTTTTCAGGTTAATGATGCCTGGCATGAGGCCACTATTCCCTGCGGCGAGTGTTCCCACTTCTACGCCGAATAAACCCACCTTCCCTGCTTATAGGTATGTAAAATGTAAATTGTGAACATTGAAGTTTCGTATATCTAAAAAAATATTGGATTTGTTCTGACGTAAATTTTCAATATGTATTAACAGTCGAAATTAAGACAGTTTGAATTTTAAATTCTTAAATCATGTGTGTCTTTCTTTTCTTTAATCTAACTATTTTTTTCTGTAATGCAGTAGTAATATTTGGACAATGTGTTATCCAAATATGATAAAAAGTGAATTTCGCATTTTTGTCAAATCCGTCTTTGTTCTTTGACTATGAGGATCTTATTATCTTTTTGTACACTTTAAAGCTTCGAATTGAATAACTTAACAATATATTTTTTCCAAATGAATCAGCTTATTTTCGTAATTTTCGCAGCAACGCAACAATAAGCGCGCCGCCGACGACGTCCGCGGCGTCCGCCTCGCCGAAGGAGAACGGCGAGGTGCGGCCGCCGGCGGCGAACGCGTGCCCGCTGGTGACGGCGACGGGCGCGGGCTCGAAGATCGTGCACCCGCCGGAGGACGTGTCGCTGGAGGAGATCCGCGCGCGAGCCCCGCGCTACCGGCCGCGCGCCGAGCCGCCGCCGCCCGCGCCCGAGCCGCCCGCGCACGCCCCGCCCAGCACCAGTCAGGCCGAGGTAATATATTCTGTACGTAATGACCTTTTTATTATTATTATATTTGTCGTTTGGTTTTTGTTTTTTTGTAGCTGTTTTTTCTTTGGTTTAATTGTAACCGAATTAATTTTGTGATTTAACTTTTTTTTGTTTGCCTGTTTTTTTAGGCTAGATTGTAATTAATATAAAGTACCTTATTACTCACTTGGTACTTTATACAAACAAAAAAAACGTTTGCCTATTTTTGCATACTTAATTTATAGTTATTTTAGTTCATTAACATTTTATAATCAAAATAAGTCAATGTCGATATTTGTAATTTTTTAAATTGCATAATTTTTTAACACTTACAATTTTATTTTATCATCAAAGTTCGTAACAGTCATTTAGTAATTGTAATAATCATCAATAATTCAATTTAACCACATGCTCAATTTAAACATTATCAATTACTTATAACTTAATATTTTTTGTTCTAAACAGTCTAACCAAACGAATTGTGTATAATTAATGAAACATAATGATAATGTGTTCTGTGAAAAATTAATATAATTGTTCATAATTACTAATATTTTAGCATGTAAGTTTATAGTGTGAGTTGATTTTTTTAGATAAATATAAAAAACATGCATAATATTCTATTTTCATTCAAAATATTTGAATAAAAAAAGTCTTAATAAAATAGTTCAGTTTATTACTGCCATTTAAATTTGAATTGTCAATTACTAAAATTATCTTGCAAAAGTTCTTAAATTGAATGCGTACTTTTAATTCACAGGTGTTTTCCCAAGAAATTGCTGTTTATAAGTAAGTAAAGAGTGAATAAGTAAACAACATATCCCCGTGTGCCAGGTGGCGGCGCACATGTCGGCGGCGGTGGCGGCGGCGGCGCGGCAGCAGCAGGCGGCGGCGATGCGGCGGCCCATGATGCAGCAGGTGGTGGGCGTGCTGCCGCAGCAGCTGCAGCAGCTGCAGCCGGTGCGCGTGGGCGTGCCGGTGTCCATGCCGCCCGTCATGGGCGTGCTGCCCGTCATGCCGCAGTTCAACCTCATGCGCCCGCTGCAGCCCGGTCAGTACCCCCCCGCGCAACGACACCCCCACGCGTATTACGCGACACGTTGATGAACGACGGTGCTTGCACGCCGTCGCTGCGTTGCGTTTCTCTACACTATCGTTGAGTTGAGTATGCGAGGTATATTATGGAATCCTTTTAACTGATGTAAAACTTATAAGATCGGTCAGATTTGGTACGTAGATTGAAAACGACAGGACCCGTCATTTTCAGTCGTTCATCATAATTCATATCCTTTTATTATTTTAATATGGTTATATCTTTTTAATGGTATTTAAAAAAATGTTTACAAAAACGAAAAAAAAATCTATTTTGTAAAATTTACCTAAAGCAACATTATACCATCAACAGAATGACTATCTGTTGTATGTAAGTTTTTTCTTTATAAAATATACGTCTATTATTCCAAATCAATGTAATGTTAAAAAATAAGTAGGAAATATCCTTAACATCTAAACACCATACTAATTCTATAGCACCATTACAGATAAACAGTGAACAAATTCAGACTAACTCCCTGTTGCTAGAGTTTCAATATTGTCAGCATACTTATCTTAATTAGCATCTAAATTATTAAAATAGGAAGTGTCATCCTTTAGGTATTAAAAGCAATTATAGTCGTCACAATTTGGTAGGCCCATTTTGACACATGCCATTGCTAGGCTCTAAGTATGTGACATGCAAATCGATGACCAAAGAAACCGATTTTTACGACAAATCAATTACAACCCCCACTTAATATTTGTAAACAAAACATTTAATACTTTTATAAATCGTCTAAATATTTAATAAAAAGGAGAAAATAATATAAATTTTAGTGTGATTTAAAAATTTAATCATATTTACTAGATTAATGAAAGCATCGCTCATAGAATGTTTTTTTTTTCGTTTTATCATTCAAGTCTTGATTGTTTTATTGTTGTTATGATGAAAAAGTCATAACTAAAAAAATAATCTAAGTTTCTATTATTTGAAAGTTAATCGATTATGGTTTTTTCGAATGCTTTGAAGCCGCAAGCTCAGCCGTCACGTGATCGTAAACTGTCTACTACAAAGATAGTTTAAAACATTAATGACATTAAGCTGGCATGTATCAAAATGGGCCTATTAGATAGTGACTGCTATAGACAACTAATAAACATAAATTCGGCGATGACTGAGATGATGATGATGAGAATAGTAGTATTTTGTAAGAGAAAAATCATAACCATTGTAATGAAATAGATTTCTAAAAGATAACAGTTGATCTGCGGTGCAGGGGGGATGGATTATCACTCAATTAGACCAATATTTAATACCTATTTGACTGATGTAATACTATATAATGTATACTTTAGAAGTCTGTTTGATTACTTTATTGCTAAAATTATATGATGATTATAAACATTACACAAAGGTTGCCGGGTGTAACATAATTTATGATCAATTAATGTGCACATAATTATTTACAACTAATTTGTAGACATTCCCTGTTAAATACATTTTTATGTACTTTTTTAATATGAAGTCCCCGTCTGTGTCATTTCTCCATTATTGGAAAGTCTTTACACATTACAGAAAACCAAAGGAAACTATATTGTATACCACTACTAAAATGTAGTTGGGGGAAGAAATATTGCAAATGGGCTAGTTTTTGAGGTGCTTTAGTTAGCCAAACGCAGTGACGGTTTGCAAACACCAATTTCCTTATCACAAAATCACAATTGTACCACCAAAATTGTGGATTTATGTTGGTATATATTTTTTGTGTTACGTAGAAATATACCAGCATAAATCTGTTTTCTGATTACTTCCAAATTAATGAGTTCGATAAATTTAAGTTGTAAGTTATTCCATACATAAGACTACAATTGTTGATGTGTTTCCAGATAACGGCATCAATAATTAAGATAAAGAATATATCGATTTCTACTTATTAGGGCCGTGACATTAAAATTAATGATGTACGATTTATTGTTGTTGTATAGGTTGCATTACTTTCAATGATGTAATGTACATTTGATGTTTAGTCCAATCTTGTTATAAACAATATTGTATGTTATTAATACAGGCTCATTGTATTGTTAATCAAAAAGGCTAAGAAAGACTGCATTCGACACATCCTGAAGATTACAAGTGTAGGAGTAACTACAGCCATATTTTTATATCGATCGAAAATGCTGAGACATAATACTTTTTTGACTATGTATCACTGACGATAGACTTAATCTGCATTTACATATTTTAGGATTATATAAGTTAGAATGGGTGGTTTTCCTTAGTGTCGAAGTGTTTCGATGAACATAGTATTAATTTTTAGGTTTGCTCAATCATTTTTTTTATTATACAAACATGACTCTGTAACTAGTTGTACAAGTGACATATCTGCGTGGAAAATGGAGCGAGTCGTGTCATTTTAAATTCTCAAATAAAATGTGCTTTGTCGTGTCAATTTTATTTCTGTTTTCCACGGCAGGGTTCCAACCACCGACGTATGTCGAGCGAGCAATACATAGCTTTAGTTTTTCTGTTCCATAGTGTTAAATACGAGATGGCTATTGTATTGAGCTTGGCGCAGCCGCCGACGGCGCGGCTCGCCTGCTCTGCTCCGCCGCCGCCGTTGAGCTCATCTCTTTACCTACTCTATGTACACTCGTAACAGCTTGTCCGATACTCACACCCTAACACCCACTAACACCGGGCGATCTCCGCCTCTCCCCATAGAGACGACCCGACCCGTGCGTAACACTCAAGACTAAAACTGTGACTTTGATGTGCCATCCGCACTATCGGAGCGTCGGATTCGAAAATGAGCGGTAATTTTATTCACATTCCTTAATGGACTTGCTTTATGTAGTAGCTCTTTATACTGTCTCGACTCTCTCGTAGCGTCGTATACGATGCGACCCTTGTCGGTTCACGGGTGGGTACACTAATATTATATTTACGTACAGTAGTTTTGTCGCTTTAAGATGTGCATGTACCGAGGACTAGTCGTCGGCCGGGGCGGGCTCCGCGGCCGCCTCGGATCGCACCGAACATGCATGTACTCCGGAATTCGATTACCACCATCGCCGTATTTTGACAGTGTGATTTTTCATGTGAATTATTTATCCTACCTACCTGTGTTCCTTCGCTTATGCACCTCACGAGTCCCCGCGCGGCCGCCCCGCGCGGTGCGGGCGGGCGGGCGCGCGGCGGTGGTGGTCCGGCTAGGCCGGGCGACAGGCGATTGTTCAGCAGTCACACCGCTCGCGGTGTTGGACCCCGGTCCCCTGTTGCTGGCGCGCCGCCGCCGCCCGCGCTGACGGCCGGCTTTGTGCAGGGATGCTGCTGCCGGGCGGGATGATGCCGATGGGCGTGTTCCCGGGCGTGCAGGGCGTGGGGCTGCCCATGGTGCCGCGCTACCGGTAGGGGCAGGTAAGCGGCGGCGGGCGCGGCCGGCAGTTCCCTGGCCCGTCAGAGCTCAGGCGACCTCCGTCACAACTTGCGTTGTTGGATTGGCGGCCCCCCTCCGCAATTGTTACTCTCCGTTCGATTCCGGTGTTGAGATGTGTGTAAGCGTACCGACGATATGTAAATGTTCTTTGCCTTGAAATTTTTTTTCTTAAGCGTTTCCACGTGAAGTTGTGACGTTTGCCTATTCTTGTAGAATTTTGACTATTTTACTCAATAAATGCTCTGGATTTGAATGTTCGCTTTTGATTTATGCACCGTATGTACGAGCCGGCTGGGGGTGGGAACTCATTTTTGTAATTTTTCGTAGAATTTCTGATTACACTTCAAACATAGCGACGAATTTGACGGTTCCCACTCAAAGACGGTCTCCTTTTGGCTCCTAGTAAAATGAATATTTTTATGTTAATGAGGCTGTATATTAAATTATTTGTAATAAAAAGTCGCTTGTATACAACACGTTTATATTACACGACAACTATTCACTAGACTGTTAGAAGAAATATTAATACCAAAACCCTATATGTTATAATAAGAACAGGCTTACAATGTAAAATCTATTTAACTAGTATCACCATTAAACCAACACATATTGTTATAACATCCTGGTAAAAAAAATCACAACAGATACTTTCAGTTAACATTTTTTTGCTAATAAAACAAGTACACTTAACAAATTATCAGTAACTATACTTGTAACATTAAATAAAATACATGGCAACTTCAATCGTAATGGCAGTTACAGTGAGTTCATCATGACGAAGCGTAAGTATAACTACTTATATATAAAATTATTAAGTTCATAAACAATACTTAGTGATTTATAGCAATTAAGATAAGATTGTGTGCATTCAAGAAAATATTATTTAATATTCAAACTTACTTCACTGAAAATATTGCACTAGGAACAAACGTAAAGCTGAAATGTTTACAATCCGATATGTGAATTAACAAAGAATTATATTAAGTAGTTTTTAATGTTTAAATGTAATTGGTAACAGGAATAGAAAATATGAAAAATGATTATGCATATTAATATATCTACAATAGGAAGAAAAAGCTGGTTATACTTATAACTTCATCAGCATCACTATATAACATGAATTACCGCTAGTCCATAATATATCTAGTAATGCTATAATACCGAGTAGTTATACGAGAGTTATCATATAGAATAACGAGGCTTGCATTTTTAAAACAAATGATATTTAAAAAGTAAATAGGATAGTGATAGACAAACAACTATTTGGACACTACTGTATGGAAGTCTTATGAACCTCGTGAGGGTACCACATGACTATTTTTGAAGCAAATGTATAATTGGATTAACTTGGACTTCGAGGTCTCTTGGCTCCTCGACTTAGCCACTAGACTTAGCAACAATTTAGTTTTCTTGTTCTTCGCGAATCAAAGTCTGGGACCTACTACATAGTAAAATGAATTCAGTAAATTTGATAAAAGTACACCAACATATAACGAATGCTTGAATATTCTAATAACAAGGAGAAAGAAGCAGATGATCCAGACGCCCAAAGAAGTAAGTATTATTTGAAATTATTTTGCACATAAAAATAAATAAAAATGAATAAAAATATTTATTTATTTCTCTTACAACAAAAAATGGCAAAATTTTAAGATAACATTAGCATTAGAGCTTCTGGCTATGGGCATAATATAAGAAAAAGGGATGAAGGTATTCCCAAACACAATCCCTTAACATAGGTAAAATAAGATCCAAATGCATATTTATATATTGCCCGAAATGAAGAGTTTAAGATAATAAATATAACGATGAAGCGAAATTTATAAATAACTATAAATCCAAAAAACTTAGATGGTTTAATTCAGTAAGTATATGTCGAAATTTTTCTGTGCGTGCGACAGTGGCACTACTAACGATCCTAAGGGGCCAAAAGTAATATTATTTACATCTTCCAAGTCAATATTTATTCTGTATATAATATAATAATTATTCATTTTATTGACAAATAAAACCCCTCGTTTTAAGGTTGTCACTCTATTAAATTAACGTAAAACTAAAAATGATATCTCGGATAATTGAAAAATCGCTCAGGAAACTAATGACCATAGACAATAGAACGTTGCTGTTTCCGAAAACTGCCACATGCACAGTAAAATTTATCGGACTATTATAATTTAATTGAGTGCAACTTAAACTGCCGTCTGAATGTTAATTTTCTACAGAAGGCCGTCCAGAACCTCTGAAGCTGTAACTTTATATCAGTATATTCAGAATTATTTGCTTGAAGATTCAAAATAGGGGTTATATATTAATAAATTCATTCAACATATCCGACGACATATCCGAAATATATCTTAGAACATGCTCTATGTTGTCATGACATCATCTGTAAGCAAAACTATTATGAAATCGTGGTATAGTTTCATAATAAATTAATTGTAGTGGTTCATTAACAATCGTTGGACGGTATACCTATTATTAAAGGTATATTTTCATATATAAAGATCTCGTCTTTGCTGCGTTCATATTTCTCTATATAACTCATATAACAAATCTTAGGCATTTTTACAAAAAAAAAAAGCAGAAGAATATAACAACACCGAATACATAAAAACAAGATTAACATAAATTCGACCATAATAGCAACATCTAATAAAAGTATACAAAAATTTGTTAAAACTCACGGTGATAAACAGTCTGTATAGTACCTACCAGTACATACAATACAATACGATTCGTCATGCGAAGTTCAACGAACTCCAATAAATTAACTACAAAATTTATAAACATTTTCACCAGTACAATCTAAGCTAAGCATTAGCTATCACGCTACTTGGTCTGTCATCGGGTATATGTTTACCTGTTAACGCTAGTACCAAAGATTTTATATAAAACTACAAAAATTTGAGCGCCCCAAATCACGATACAATGTAATTAAGTATTATAATGAACTACGAATAATGAATTGATACACATTGAATTATTATATTTTTTAAATACTTACTACAAGTATAATATTTCCTTTATTTGCGATACAGTGTTGCCCAATACAAAATAGCTACACCGCTACCACTACCCAATCTTTTTCGATATGTATCTGTTGAATGTGAAACGAAAAAAAATGGCGGCAACGCCATTTTAATAAAATAAATGTTCCAATCCAATTTTCTGTGAAAGTTGTTGTTTTCTGTTTGTTAATTAAGTGTGAGCTATGAACAAAATAAATTAGTTCGGGTTTAAGAGAAGTCTGTAAATCAAAACTGGGTAAGATAAACTCATTATAGTACGCGCGCAAGCTCAATAGAATAAGGAATATGTGCTGTACTGTAAGATGTACTGCTTAGCTTACACAATACAGATATAATTAAAGGTTGCGATTACTGAATTATAGTCCGCATCAAACCGGTAGTCCGCTCTGAAGTTGTTGCGGGCAGATATAGTCATACAATTTTCTATGGCGATTTATTTTTATATTCAGAGCGGACTAGCAGTTTTACGCGGTCTTTACCAAGATAATAAAAATCAATAATAAATAACAAAATTATTAGTTAGGTCACGAACGGCTGTAGGAAGAAAATTACTTACCTACGCGCGTACAACTTTTTTATGTTCCAGTATCTAAATAGCTGTAATTTATGTAGATAAACCAATATTCTTTGTATAAAAAGTGGTTAGCTATCTGCAATCACTGCGGATATTAAGTAAATCAATCTGAATCAATTTAAAGTATGTCATATGAAATCTACGTGATATTCACAACCAGATCACTATTTAATTATGAATTTCTCGTTGGCACGTTTTTTTGTTTTTACGGAATAGTAAATACCTTCTAATTAATTGCAACTCGACTTTTAGACTATCGTATAATAAGTATACCATTAATATGACTAAAAATCCAATATTTTAAAGTATAATTTGTACTTTACGTACATCAGCTTGAATTATAATATTAATCAGCAAATATTATTATTTATTCTAATGACGATATATAACCTTTTAAATACTGTATACTTGACGAGGTTACTTCGTTTCCTTATTCTAAATTCGTTATAACTCGCGAGAGCAACAGCAACATACACATCTTACGACAGCTCCCCGTGTAATTATTTGAAACATTACAAATTACTTAAAATTCAAACTTCACAAAATTTCAACCCTCATAACAAAAGGAGAACAATTTATAAATGTACGATATAAGTAGATACAATGTTCATTCATTCATGTATTCTATAATAAATATAATTAATAAGTGAGTTAGCCATGATTACATTACTGTTCTAAGGTCTATTTATATAAACATGACAGAAATGTAGGCGTAAAGATTAAATGATGAAATATAACAACTATGAAGAAGATTTACTTCTAAGCGGGTCCCATATATAAATTGAATAATATATCACTGATCATGCTCAAAGAACGCTTGAATCCGCTAGACTTCCTATACTTGCCTATAATTGCTATCCCTAATAGTTTAGAATGTGCAATAATAACATCGTTTACGGAACTGTTTAAATACCTATAGGAAAAACGGATTTAGGACTTAACTACCTACAAGATATATCATCAGGCAAAAAGGTAGAACGTCGCGGAAGCGGAACATTACATTGACGCACACATTACACGTGTTTCAAAATGATAATTTTAATTAAAATATACCATCCGAGCTTCTACTTGTTATGAACCGAATCAAAAGGAATTAAATGTTTATGTAAACTCATGGTATTCGGTATGCTCCAATGTTCCATTCGTGAACAAGCTTCTTTTTGTTTGAAAATACATAAAATTTCAAATGGGCCTAGATAATGCCTGATGAACATCTGAGCTATACTTCAAATAGAACAAGAGTACTAAGGACTAAGTTGAACACTTCATTTAAGTATTTGCCTTACCACTCACATAAAACAGTACATAGCACTTAGCAGCAATCTCATATGTTGCTGTAATAGAAAAATGACGATTTTGCTAAAAAATGAAATCTAATAAATGCTATCCTAAGTGATCGGGCGAAGGAGTTATGTTTCTGTATACGTCGAGAGAGGGCGACACTGAGCGCGCGAGGTCCGGGCACGGCGTGTTCGTGCGCGTCATGCTCTCGAAGCGCTCACGCATAGCAGCCACGTGGCCGGCGATCACGCCGTTCCTTTCGTCTCTCGTCAACGTATCCCTGTCTCCCACCGATTCCTCTTGAGGGACCCTCTCTGGCAACTCAAAATCTGACAGCAACGACACCTCGGACGACGCCGTGTAATACATCTCGCTAACCGGCTCGCAGGACGTGAGATTTTCCGGGTCGGATACGGCGGTCCTTATATCCTCGATTTTTGTCGGGGAGGGATCCGAAGCTACCGACTCTACATTTTCTACCTGAGTTACGGATTTGTACGATGTTTCTACGTTTTCGATTCGAGTTGCTATTCGATTCGAAGGTACAGACTCTATATTATCGATTTGTGTTACTAATTGATTCGAAGGTTGTTTCTCTACATTCTCGACATCACTTACGTATGTACCAAATGCTACAGTTTCTATGCTACTAACCTGAGTTAAAGGTCGACTCGAGGGTACACTTACTACATTTTCGATTCTACTTAAGGGTCGATCGGAGGCCACCGTAATTTTGACTTCGTCTCGAACGAGGGACGAATCTACAACAACAGTCTCTACAACTTCCGCTAGGGGCGGCGACGGCTCCGAGGCCACGGTCACCTCCTCGATCAAATTCGAGGACGCGTCACTCCACAGTTCGGCGACGTACGTCTCCACCTCGTTCACCACAACCTCAGCGGGGTTCACCAGCTCCACCTCACTGACAACATCGTCCACCGGCTCGGTCGCCGGGTCGGCCTCGCGGGCGCACTCGTACTCGGAGGTCTTCATGGTCTCGCAGAGGCGGTTGATCGCGTCGACGACGTCGCGGAGGTCGCTGACGTCGTCGGCGGGCATCGGGGCGTCCTCGAGGGCGTCGTCGGCGGCGGGCGCGGGCGCGGGGGCGGGTGCGGGGGCGGGCGGCGGCGGCGCGGTCGCGTGCGTGGCGGGCGCCAGCAGCGCGTGCGCGACGGCGAGCAGCGCGTGCGCGGGGTGCGCGAGCGGCGTGAGCGGCGCGGGCGGCGCGGGGGGCGCGGGGGCGGCGGCGCGCGCCGCCGGCGCTCGCTAGCAGACGGAGGTGCCGGCGCGCGGCAGCGGCACGCGCAGCGGCGGCGCCGGCGCGGGCGCCTTGCTCACTGCCACCACACAACGCTATCATTCGCATGTCGTCCCCACAGAAATACATCCCCCGCTTGCATCGACGCGGAATCTACTCGTGCCAATTAGAATATCGTCATATTTGAGAGTTTGGGATCATGAAATTGTAACATTGTAGAAGGGGATCTCAAATCTCAGTATATATGAAACACAGCAACGCGCATAATTAAACGCCATACATTTTTATTACAAAGCGTTTACTGTCCCGAGTCGATTCCACGTCGATGAAAGTACATAAACGAACAAATTTATAATTACAGCCATCATATATTACAGGTAAAAGATGTGCAGTCTATCACATATTTCATTCTCTATATAACTCATCTACAACCAACTCTAAACAATATAATTATCTAAAATCAATCACAAATTCATATTCTCTATAGACTTACCTATAACGTGAGTAATTACTCAATACATACTCAAAATTAGAATTGGTGACTTAAAAAAAATATATGTATATGCTTTATTTTAACTGAAAAAGCAACTAATACTGTTTTATTATAATGATTAGCTAATATAATTGAATACCTTAAGCTTCCAACTTAAGTCTTCATAGATAATACGATATCTGTGACAAATTTCAGCTAAGTAGTTCTAATTTTTGCTTGTAAATCAAAAACAACTACAATACAAATATATTTACCACCATTAAAAGGAAAAAGAGAAGATTAATATTCCCAAGCCAAAGCGCTAGGCTAAGGGTTACCCATCAGTAAAGTATAAATCAAATATCATGCAAAACATGCATTAAAACAAGCCATTTTCATTCATAACACTACTACAATAATTTAAAAAGTATATTACATGCCATTATTAAAATATTGCTCGATATAATTCATCTTATTAATTTTCAAACATGCTTGTTGTTAATAATATCAGTTATATAACATGTTTCTCATGCAATCAAATTATTATCTATGATCTACAAATAGGTTTAATCTTAGGTGCTCATATACTTAATAATCCATTCGATTATTGTAAGATACCTGCGTAGTTTATATTTTATACTTTATATCCACTCCATGTGCGCCATGATCTCTATCAAAGACACCAGACTAGATTTAAATCAGTTATTTATTTTAATTCCTCCCTTGCCAGGATCATAACGAAATTTTTTGGTAACTAGCATAATATCATATTTTATTTTGCGTCAAAACATTAATGGTACTATAATAGTGCAACACACAACAATGATCACTATGTCCATGAGATTAAACGTTTTATGATCGTCAAGTAATGTCATGAGATATCATAAAAGTAATATCAATAGACAGCACATGGACATAGAAATCATGCAGTTGTATTTGCACTGAGGTCTGCAGTACATTAAAGAAATTGAAGAATATCTACAACAATAATAAAAATACAATTTGAATCACACTGATTTTAAGTTTTTAGTTACAAACAATGGTTAGTAACAGCAATATTAATGAACAATTAAAATGACTGGTATTATGTGAGTTATTCGAATGACATGAGAGGCAATGAAAACTACAATAATTAATAAAGTAACTTACCCATGGTCATGCGGAACGTTTATCATCGATAATGCACTATGGAACTAATAAATTTGATAAAGTAGAGAATATGGTGTTCATAAAATATATTGTATAAGTTTCAGTATAATAGGTTTAAATAAAAAAATGAGAGCTACATGTGTACTAGACAATAATAAAACAGATAAAGAAATTGCAACTATATCGAATTATATATGAAATATATTATAATTATGTCTCAAAATTTCCACGTATTTTTTTCTAAGAACTACTATTAAAATGCAAATAAAAACAAATGTAGCAAATAATACTAACCGATTTAAGAATTTATTTAAAAAAGTGAAAGAATTGTGTGTGTCTACAGCCAATGAAAAATTAATTACAAAAATTATACTCAAAGAGTATTCGGACCACCACTCGACACGTGTTAGGATCAACAATGAAATACTTGACAACGCTTCAATAATGATTACTCTTTTATTAATCAAAAATAAAATACTTAAGCATCATACATTAATGTATCACAATACCTTTTTCAATACAAAAAGCGTTTACAGAATATCTTAACTGCATGCGAAAATGTGGAATAACTAACTACTCTATGGAACGTACATTTTCTACACTGGCAACATAAAATCGTGACAGATAAAACAGAACATAAAGGGCAGTTAAGAGATTCCTGAAAAACTGTATGATAACTGAATAAAAAAAATGTGAAATATAAAGCGATCGCGTTTACACAAAGTACAATAATTTGCAGTAATGGCACCTCACTATATTAATAAAAGGATCACAACATGAATTTCTATTTGTATAAATATTATTTCTCATTATACCATAAAACATTCTTACGTGCAGGCGTCCCAGCGATTGTTGTAACTATAATATTTTATCTACAAAAGTATCCACGGTAATAAATGAAGAAAAAAGTATCAAATTGTTAAAGCTTACGTAATTTCTATAGATCACAGTGACAACAATCGCTTGTTGTAAAAGATATCTAAAATTGATAAACAACTAGGCTACCGTACTGTTACGATTAATATAATGACTGAACATAAAAACAAAATGTTATAATAACATACACACTATACGAAAATTATTATCACTAACATTAAGTAACATACAGTTAAATTCTCGGATCAAAAATAATAATATTGCTTATAAAGATATGTTTTGGTCTAATATGACTGAGGTGAATGTCGACAGATGGTCAGGTGAGTGAATGACTTGATGATTTTATCGATTAATTTTGCCAATTTCATAACACCGTAATATCGCAAATTTTAACCAAAAAATTGGAATAAAAATTTTAAAAATAAATGCATCACATTAACAAAATAATGAAATATTTTGGATTTTTTAAACGTAAATCAAAAAATAGGAAAATTTAAAGACAGTCATATCAGCCATTAACAATACTAAACTGTCGATAATAAAAAGAACATTCTCAACAACTACATATTAATAATAATTCCTTGTGTATAAAGGGTAAGGCCACTTGTAATCATACGAAGACATACGAGTAACATGCATACATCCATGCACCATAACAAAATACCTATAGTGTCACGCGTAATAATAAAGAGACCTGAGTTCAAATTCACTAAGAAAAGTCTTCCGTATACTTATTTACTTTAAATAAGATGGTAAATATGAGAGGAGATTATAGCAGTTATATAAAAACTACTATATAATTTAAAGACAAATTTAACTCATGCAGAGTTAAGCTTCTAATCTCTGTCTCTACTCTATACAAATTATTAGGTAATGAATGTTTCGAAGTCGATTAAGCATCTGACAAATGTTCACAGTTGTTATCTAACAGTTCAATATGCATATCTACTAGCTACTTCTACTACATACTAGCGGTCACTCTAAAACTCAAGTTGACTCCTACGCACTTGATGTTATTTAACTTTGTTACTTACGATTTACACAAGCACGTTTCTATTGCATATATAATTAACTAATTGTGATTCTCTTTATTATTACGCATCTGACACATCAACTTGTCAACAAACACAGTTATAACATACCCCATAATAATTTTGGTATCCAACTATTTATATAAATTTTACCACAGATTATATCTAACATTATTATGTCAGTTTTCCCCTAATTGTACCTATTGGGACTTAAAACGAACCTAATTATATGTACATGTTGTAATACTATGTTTATTGTATACATTATATGACTATGCGGAGCAAATTCTGTGTGCGTTTCGCTCTCTCTTGCCTTAAAATTAATTTAATATAGTATAAATCATTTATACATAAGACCGAATGGTTTAATAAACCATTCGTTTGTTTGTCAGTCGGAATAGATACTACCTATTCACTGAAACCTGTCGGATTAATTCAATAATCGTAAAATAAGTTTGTAAGAACACAGACCGAATCTTTCCTATGTTTCGTTCATTGAAATTAAAACATATATCTATATATACTACACAGTAAGTATATTCTTTGCTGTCTACTTAATAAAATACAGTACAAAAAACAACTACTGCGGTACTAAGCTTCAATTCACTCTCACACAACCATGTATATATCAGTTCTGCATTTATAATAAGAAAAGTGTATCGAGCTTTCAAACTTACTTTAAGGATATAAATTGCCTTGCTGATCTTACAAAGCCTGTAAGCCTAACTTTACGTAACTGCATCTTATTATTTTCAAGCATTTATATGTAAGCAAGCCATTCTTAACCATAACGTATGCCTGAATTAATATTTTAATTATTGACATGTTTTGATCGATTGATCGACTCATGTAATTTTTCATACAATTGTTATATTCATATGACGTGCAATCGAATTTGTAAGGACGAACGAAATCCTTATTTCTCATATATGAAATCGTTCACAAGTCCCACTTTCTCTAATATCATTCCCGTTCTAAAAATAAGCACCTACGAATGTTGTCTTTCTTTACAATAAGTCTGATTTTGTTTACATAAAGTCGTAAGCGTAAACTTTTTTATACTTTACACGAGCACCTACTTATTAAGAGTTCACGAAATTCAGAACAGTAATTTTGAATTTCGAAACCAACCATTTATTCTCAGAAGAAATAATCTTTCCACATGTACTTCATCGTCATCAATCATTTAATCTCTTCATGAACAGGGTTACTCCTAATAAAATGACACCATCCTCACGCAATGCAGTTAGCAATCCATTTTCTAAGCCTTTTATATTTATGCTGTTCTCATTTTGGCTATTCTTCTCGTGTTCGCAAACTTGCTTCACCCTCAAAGCAAGTCACACCTCACATATCCTATTAACACATGCACGCTATTAACCACAGTCAAGCTTGTCTTTTACCGCACCTAATACGCAAGGTAATCGACCTAATCCAAAAATCAAACTCACTTTTATAAGTCCCATTATCAATCACAAGCTTTACATCCACACGCATCCATACATTCATTAACAATGAAGTTCATACAACATTCCCACATGCCGTTCCCTGCGAGCGCATTCCTTGCTAGCAAGTCCTCGCCAACGCATCAGCCGTTATACGATTCCCACCCACCCCGTTTCCATCAAGCCCCGCCCCTTGCACCGTTCCCTGCGAGCGCATTCCTTGCTAGTCTCGCCACCTTCCTCGCCGTCGTACCAACGGTTATAACCGTACAATATGGGTACCGACCCACCCACTCCGTTTCCATCGAGCCCGCCCCTTGCCCTCAGCGAGCGTACGCGCGCTCACTCACGCAAGCAGGTCCGCGGCGGCGTGACGTCACGTCAGTGGTACTTACCGGCGGCGGCGCTGCTGTAGCCCTTGGCGACGCGCAGGAAGGGCGGCGGCGGCGGGAAGCGCGTGCGCGGGTGGAACAGCTCCGCGAAGCGCGCCTCCAGCTCCGCCACGCGCATGGAGGAGCCGCGCACTGGCGGCTGCGGCGCGCTCTCCGCACCCACGCCCATGCCCAGCCCGCCGTGACCGCCGTTCGTGCTCTGGAATTTGGACAAATCCAGTACGTTATATTAAATCATTGTTATTAATAATGATAGTCGCAGAAAAATTGTACATGAAGTATAAAAGCTAAAGACAATGTCATATTTACATTGTCTTGAAGAATATAGTAAAGTGTAGTACGAGTTTGTAGCATCTGGCGAATCGATTGTCTCTTATCTAAAGATATTTTTTTTTATTTTACCGGACTAAAGGGATATGAAGTCATAGGGACTTATAACATCTTACCGACACTTACGATGATAGTAATAAATAATAATTATAGGACATAGTGTAAAATTGTTAATTGTGGTATGTTATATCATGATATTGAAATAACCAGAGCTAAGATGTTGGTGACATGTCGATGATGCGGCGAAACGGTGATAAGGGTGAATAGATACATGTGATAATGTTAAATAAATTAAATGTGGTGGTGGACATAATGGACACCGGCTACAAACTCACGCCGAGAACCCCTGAGAACACCTGAGAAACGTGAATGTGATCATTTTCTTGCCTTGTCGTTCTAGCGCTCGCCTGTTTTCCGATTGATGTCAGTATTTTGCCTGTTTCAAAGGGTTTCTAGAGCGAGAAAAGAGTCCTTATGTCTCAGTATGGCCATAACGTTGTATGTTGTTGTGTAGGTAAAGCCGCTGCACCGACGTCCTTTCTGGGTGACGGTCGAGAATGCGCCTGCGGTCGCAAGAGTAGATAGATGCCTTCTCGGTTCTCGCGCAATTTCTCGGCGAGATTTCAGGGCGAAACTTCTCCCGTGAGCCGGCTTGATGTTTACCTTGTAGTGGGGCGGCGGCGGCGGCGGCTGCGCGGCGAGCGAGGCGTGGCGCGCGGGCGGCGGCGGCGGCGGCCCGGGCGGCGGCGGCGGACACACGCCCGGCGGCCGCAGCCCGCGGGACGCGCGCAGCGTACCTGCGGAACACACACACACCCTATACAAAACTGGGTTAGAGGTCCTGCCTTGAAACCGCATAGAGGTTCTTTGGACGCTCATATTGGAAGTGCGCGTGCGTAAATAGGCATGTTGACAGTATTAAAAAACCAAAGAATTAACGATTTAAGTAAAAACAATATATTGAAAGGACCTTTTAGATTTAATATATTTTCAATCAAATGAAAATATTTTCATTTGATTGAAAATATATTAAATCTAAAAATACTGCAGTGGGCCATCTTGTCTGAAACGCTAATTGGGGCGCGAATGACGTCATTTTTAGTGCTCGAACTTTTGTATGGAATGGTCTAGTGTAACGTCACCAACGAACGCCACGACACCCACGAGCGATTTCGCGGTTAATTCATAATAGTTATAAAAATATGCTATTATTTTCGTTAATACTGAATTTATTGCAGAAATAATACGATTTCTGGAATCAGTAGACATGTACGTACATTATAGAAGGTATTTTTTTAAATTTGTCATCATAGCCATTACACTTGACACGCAAGCTGGATTATCGGCGCGCGCTGGGTCCGATACCCACCCCAACAAACATTAAAATAATAAATTTAACATTATTTTTTAAGCGTTTGTGCATTGTGCACTTGTGAAAGTGCATGTTCAATCAATACGACACACGTAATCCTTTTGTGGGATTTGTAAGTGTAAGAAGCATAATTTTGTTACTTATTATACTATCTTAAACATTAATATACCTTTACGTTCCATGTAATGCTACAAAATAACACTTTTGTATACGCACGCGTAATTTTTGAATGGCGTACACTTTCATGTGTTTCACATCAATAATTTTCAAGCAGAAAAGATACCAACTAATTATTTAATTTCATATTTCTATATAAATCAAAGTTAACTATAACATAAGCACAAAAGGTTTTATATTTACAAAAACCCAAGACAAAGACGTTTAAATAAACAATTACTGTTATGTATACAACAATATACGTACCGAAATGTGAGGCCGGATTTTTGGTAGCGACGGGTGGGTTCATGGGCGCCGGGGGAGGCGGCCGGGACCCCGGGGGCGAGGGTGGTGACACTGGGGGTGACCTGGAAATAAAAAAACGCAATATTTTAAAAGCGATATATTTATTCCAAAAGCGATATATTTATTAATGTTCTATATTGATGATTGGTATAAATATATTCGACATCAACATAGATGATCTAACCATGACATGAGTCAACAACGAACGTAAGTGGAATATAGGTATATAAAGTATGAATGCATACTCTCCATATTGCCTTAGATTTGAATTCAAATGTCCTATCTTCGTACATACAGTCATTGTAATGAAGATGATGAAAACATCATAATAATATACTATTTAATATTCACTATACCTCACTACGCCCTTGCTATTAACTTTCAAATCGATTTCTTCACACGGAAAATACAAATTATTGAACGCACTCGATTTTATCGACACTAGACGTTATTTTTTCATACTTTGTTATGAATAATAATAACGTAGGTATTGTTATATCAATTATAGCCGCAATCAATACATAAAGATGGAATACAAACATAAAGAAGATGTTGAATGAACTTCCTCATTTCGTTTCGAATGTTTAAGATTAAAAAATATTTTAGAAAACATTTTAATCTCCTATTGGGTTGTTGAAGATCTTAATTTTTGTTGCTTTACAATCTTAATATACGGTAACAAGTAGCATCTACGAAGATTGTCACTAAGTGTTGTGCTACTAAGATTTTTGAAGCCGGCCAAAAATCATAATTTTATTAGAAGAAGGAAGATGTTACTACTTCTGAGACTTGTTAAAAAACCCTTTATGTATTAGCTTTGTTACAAGAAACTATTTCGCTTACTCATCCTTCCTACTTTCACTCTTACATACTTCCTTCCAAACACTTTAAACAGACTTCACAACTGCTCCGTTGTAATCTTACCAACAAAACCCATAAGCCACTCACCTAGGCACCCTCATGCTCTGCGCGCGTGCCGCCAGCTTCCCGTTCATGATGAGCTTCTTGGGCGGGGGCGAAGGCCTGTTCTCGGGCGCGGGCGCCATGGCCGGGGGCTTCGGCGCCAGGTTCGGCTTGCCGTGGCTCACACGCGGCCGCTCTGACAGGTCCGAGGTGGAGAGAGATGACGCGGGGGTGGGCGTTGGCGGTGCCGATGTTAGGGACGTCATGCTGCCGCCTGGAATTGAGTATGTAATATTTAGGATTAGCTACAATCTTTTAGATTATTCGAGAATCTCCAAATCCTGGAATCCTGGGACATAATCCACAGAAAAGTCACAGGTTTGTACACACCCGTGTTGGATATCCTAAATCTGTCTCTGACGGCCAACTGACGACTTAATATGCCGTACGAATCAACTAAGCTACTCTTTTCCCAAACACATGTTGCATTAAAATGACTGGGTTTACAGCATCTTCGCGATGAGGTCTGGAAATCTACATCACTAAGCAATATGGGTATTTTTTTTCTAACCATCCCTAAGTCAACGTCCTTAAATATGACTATTCTTATCTTGACAGATTCTTGATCCATTGTAAATCGTTCACTGTTCGTTTTTAATGGAATTTATCTTACACACAAGCAGGGTTGTTGCTGATGCAGGTTTTTACTAGATCAGCTGATGCTGATGCTGATGCTGATTTTTACAGATTAATATCAGCTGATGCTGATGCTGATGCTGATATTGAAAAATACTAAATATAAATATATTTTATACTGAGGTATTTGAGGCGGTTTCTCAATTCTACCGTATATATGTCTTTTTTATGTTTGTTCGCGGATAACTTCGTCGTTTATGAACCGAACTGGATGATTTTTATTTTGTTGGAAAAAAGATCGACGGTCCCTACGTATAAAGCGACATGTCAAAAACGCAGATTTACACGAGAGCGTAATTAATGTTCAAACCACTCTAGAAATAATTCTCTATACAATTCTAAGAATATTTTTTTATAATGTTGTTATAGCTTTCGAAATGTTGTACTAGTATTTTTAGATATCCGCATTTACGACAAGGTACAAAAAAAGGTACAAAAAAAGGTGAAAAAAAAATAATTAAAAAATACAATCGACTTCCATGTCACTACAAAGCAAAAATCAACAGAAACAAATTTTGGCTCAGCACATATCTCCGAAGCCGGCGCTCATATTGAACACACTGTTTACGCCGTTATCCAACGAAATATATTTAGCACCGACTTCAGAACCAAACCAACATTCACTTCAGCTACCCTCCACTCTGCAGTGACACAGAAGGCATTATGAATTGAATACTGTAACGCCGCCTTATATAGCATCGGTTCGCTCGCGCCTTTACCTACGTCTCCGGCGCCGCGAGTTTCGTTCGCTCGTTCCCCCGTTCGCCGCGCCAGTCCGCTTTACGCCGTCTTCATGAATACACGCTTTTGTGCAAGTACCAACCGACTATCATTCCGTGTCTCCCGCCCTCAGTTGAATCATTTACAGTGGCGCCCAACGTGGGGCATCTAAAGGATTTTTAGAACTCACATTCGTAAATTAATTAGTGTTAACGATCGTGTTCAACTGTGTTGACACGCCTGTGACTATAGTTTATCGTGTTCGTGTACTTGTGTTAAGTGTTAAGTTTTAAACATGCCTCGACCACGTCGTAAGAGACAATCCTTGGACAGTGCAGAGGGCACTGACAAGAACTTGGACTCGTCATACGAGGATCGGCTGGAGCCGTTGTTATCAGCGTTCGCCAGAGCTCAAGCTCAGTCGAATCGTGAGCTTATTGAATCTATTCTGAACTCGCACACGCTCAACCAGAGCTCTACCAGCCCTACGTCTCCAGGCATGTCATCAATGGTTCAGACTGGAAACTTCGCGAATTGTACCGCTCGTTTCAATGGATCAAAGCAGGACTCAGAAGTCGTAGAAGCATTCGTCGACGCTATATGTGTGTACAAGGAGTGCACTAACATCAGTGACGACCATGCACTACGTGGCCTTCCGATGCTCCTAGAGGGAGAGGCCGCTGTTTGGTTCAGGGGAGTTAAAGCGTCGATCGCATCGTGGGACGACGCACTCAAGCGCCTACGTTCAATGTATGGAGCTCCTAGGCCTCCGCATAAGATTTTTAGGGACATCTTCGCGTCAGACCAGCGCTCCGAACGTGCAGAGGTTTTCGTGACTCGCCTCCGTGCTCTGATGGCGAAACTACCCTATACCATCGAAGAAAGAATACAGTTAGATATGATTTACGGTTTACTCAACAACATAATTCGTGAACGTGTCAGTAGAGAATCCGTTCACAGCATCGAAGATTTGATAAGTAAAGCCAGACACATAGAGGACACCATCAATGAAGCGCCAGCGTATCCAAGTACTGTCGGTACTTTGCGCGGTTTTCATGTGTATCAAAAGAAAACGCTCCCTTCGTTCGCCGCGCGCGGCTTTGCGGCGCCCGCTTTGAATACAAGCGTGCCGCCGCCAGCCCTTTGTAGCGCGCCGCCGCCGACTTTGACCGCCGCCGCGCCGTCGCCCGCCCTTTGTGCGAGCGTGCCGCCGCCGCCGGCCGTCGCGTCGGTTAGAAGCGCGGGAAACGCATCAAACGCGCCGGTGCTGACCGCTACTTCTACGAGTGACGACACGACTAAAGTAGTAAGACTTTCGTCGAGTGCAGGTAAACTTTTCTGTGTTTATTGTCGTAAATCGGGACATTCGCGCGATTTGTGTCCGAAAATTAAAAGTAAGAGTGAAGTGTCCGGTTCTCAAATTTCGTGTTACGGTTGCGGTCGAATAGGTGTTATCCGTTCTAACTGCGTAAAATGTAACTCTTTCGCGTCCATTAATGTTTTACAGAACTCTAACTCGGGTTGCAAATGTTCGAGTGATGTTTCTATTTGTAATCGTTTAAAATCATGATTCTGTTTATGTTCGTAATGTTACAAAAGATAAAATGTGTAAAAGAAATTTGAAAAAGTGTAAGGTTCAAGGACACTTGTCTTCACGGCCCGAGTCTAAACTCAAACGCATGCCGACAGCGTCCAAGGCTAATGATTTTGAGTCTTCAATGTGTAATAACATACCTACTCGCGAACTTTTGCCTCTGGAAGACAAGTTACCTTTCAACGGTTATAGTAATAATGTATCTAAGAATGATGTTGTACCTACTTATGCATGTTTGCCTATGAGCGGAACGGTTTTGCGGACGGGGCGACCGACTGAATCGCGTGTTTCAGATTCTACTAAGGGCCGTCCCATTCTTTATATCGAGATTTGTGGTAATACCGGTACGGGTTTAGTTGACACGGCTGCCAAGCGTTGCATTGCTGGAGCCTCACTTTATGCACTATTCCAAAGGCTAAATTTACCTTTTCGCGATAGTGTCATGTCAGTGAAGCTCGCGGACGGAGTCGTTCAAACACTGGATGTCAAACTAGTACATGTAAAGGTAAGGCTCGATCGAACTGATGTAGTAATACCTACCACCTTCGTTATTTTTCCGCACGCCGTCAACAACGAAACTCTTCTAGGCGTCGATTTCTTGCGCAAAGCGCGCATTACTATTAACATGCATCGTAATACATGGTTCACGGCTGATCGACCTCATGTTACTCACCGCTTGCACTGCGAGTCTTTCCGCAGTCTTATGGGGTGTGCTTCCGCGGATTTTCTGAGGGCAGACGAGGGTACGATGTTGGAACCAGGTGAGCGTACAACACTTGCTGAAGTACTTCAGGAGTATGAAGACGTTTTTAAGGAAGGGGGAGGTCCAACACCGTTCGCTGAGCACCGAATAGAAACGGGTGATCATCCTCCCATTGCAGTTCCTCCTTATCGCCTCACTCCAGCTAAGAGGGCTATCATGGAAGCCGAGCTCGAGAAGATGTTACAGCAAGACATTATTGAAGAATGCGAGTCTGCATGGGCTGCGCCAGCATTACTCGTTCCAAAGAAAGACGGAACTTACCGTTTCTGCGTCGATTATCGAAAGCTTAATGCCGTCACCAAGAGTGATTCCTATCCATTGCCGATCATCGACGACCTACTGCAGTACACCGGTAAGAGTTGTTACATGAGCACGATAGACCTTCGCGCTGGGTACTGGCAGGTGTGTGTTCGAGAAGCCGACCAGGATAAAACCGCTTTCGTCACACCTTTTGGGGTTCACCGTTTCAAACGTATGCCCTTTGGCTTACGAAATGCGCCCGCGACATTTCAACGCCTCGTTGACCGATTTCGTTCGGGTTCTTCTCTCAAAAACACCACAGTCTTAGGTTATATCGATGACCTTATTATAATTTCCGACAGTTTCGTGAAACACCTTGAGGATCTCCGTGCTGTATTTGACCGTCTTAGAGTCTTCAACCTCCGAGCCAACCGGGATAAATGTGTTTTTGCTCGGGAGAGTGTGAAATATCTTGGTCACATCATAATGCCTCAAGGAGTATCACCTGATCCTGATAAGATCAAGGCCATAGCTGATATGAAAGAACCTACATCCGTAAAGCATCTCAAGAGCTTCTTGCAGACCTGTTCTTGGTTCCGGAAATTCGTGCCAGATTTTTCGAAGGTCGCACAGCCTCTTACGATGCTCACTAAAAAGGCTCAGTCTTGGATCTGGGGTGACGCACAAGTCAATGCGTTTACAGAACTGAAAAGGTTACTCACCTCAACGCCAATACTCGCCCAACCGGATTATAGTTTGCCGTTTGTTATCCGCACTGATGCCAGCAATTACGCCTTAGGCGCCGCTTTGCTCCAGGGGGAGTCATCACGTGAAGAAAAACCCATTGAGTACGCGAGCCGACTTCTCACGCCAGCAGAACGTAATTATTCAACGACCGAGCGGGAGGCTCTTGCCGTCGTATGGGCTTGTGAGAAGTTCCGAGGATATATTGATGGACATCCAGTTCGTGTTGCCAGCGACCATCAACCGCTCAAGTGGTTACTTACCCTGAAGTCACCAACCGGTAGATTGGTACGATGGGCCATGAAGCTCCAGTCTTTCGATCTTCAAGTCGATTACACACCGGGAAAGGCCAACGTCATCGCGGATACGCTGAGTCGACCGCCCTGCGAAGAGGATACTCGCGAGTCCTGTGGAGTATGTACAGTTATCGTAGAGGTACCTCGATGGGATGCGACGAACGTCCGTCAATCTCAGCTCGATGACCCCGAAGTTTCGAAGATCCTTAAAGACCTGGAAGGAAAAGATGAAGTAGCTCTTAAAACATGGACCGACAGAGGATACCACCTTGTTAGAGGAGTGTTGTACAGGTACATCGAGGCTGACACCGAAGAACCGCAGCTCGTCGTTCCTGAAAGCCTTAGGAAACAGGTTATGTTGGAATGTCATGATTCTCCAACTTCCGGTCATGGCGGTATAGAGAGAACTCTTCACCGCATTGCCGAACGTTTTTATTTTCCCGGGATGCGTCGTTATGTAACAGAATATCTCAAGACTTGTGTAGAATGTCAACGCTACAAGCCGAGCAATGTGAAACCAGCTGGGTTGCTCCAAACACCAGTTCCGGCTCAGCGTTTTGAAGTTGTCGCCGTCGATCTCTTTGGGCCTTTACCCAAAGGACCTCTAGGTGAGAGGTGGATCCTGATAGTCGAGGACACCACAAGCAAGTGGGTGGAACTCTTTGCCCTCACCGAGGCCACGGCCATGATCTGTGCGAAAACATTAGTCAATGAAGTCTTCATGAGGTTTGGACTTCCGAGGCGTATGATTTCTGACAACGGTGTGCAATTTGTAGCCGATGTCATGCAGCACGCTATGTTTGTTCTGGGAGTCAAACAAAATCTGATACCTCTGTACCATCCAGAAGCTAATCCCGTGGAACGGAAGAACAGGGATTTGAAAGTCCAACTCGCCATATTAGTTGAGAAGGAGCACCGACAGTGGGCCGAAGCTTTGCCGTTTATCCGGTTCGCTTTGAATACTTCGTTGACCCAAGCAACAAAGCAGACTCCTGCTTTTCTTACTTTTGCCAGGGAATTGCGTTCGCCCATCTCTGTTCAAAGTGACCTTCGAGCGATAGTTGAGACCGAGAATTATGTCCCTCAGATCACGCCTTATTTGCTCAAGCTAGCCGGTATTCTCTCAGATGCTAAGGAAAGCATCGAGAATGAGCAAGATAAGAGGAAACGCGTTAAGGACAAGACTCGTCAAAACGCCGAGGGTTATGTTCCAGGTGACTTAGTCTTGTTACGCGGTCATATATTAAGTAGTACTAGTAAGGGGTTCAGTTCAAAATTCGCCCCACGGCAAGATGGTCCGTATGTTATAACTAAGAAGGTTAGTCCAACTACATACATCTTGTCTCGTTGTGGTAGACCTGACGAAATTTTGGGGAAGTACCACACCAGGGATCTGCGTCGATACCACGCTCGTCAGGACGATCAGCCGGAGCCTGTATGTCCTAAAAGACCGCGCGGTCGTCCTCGTAAAAACCCTGTCGCGTAAGTTTTACTGGTGTTTGACCTGTCGTGAGGTCACCTGACTAGGTCAAAAGGGGGAGACTGTAACGCCGCCTTATATAGCATCGGTTCGCTCGCGCCTTTACCTACGTCTCCGGCGCCGCGAGTTTCGTTCGCTCGTTCCCCCGTTCGCCGCGCCAGTTCGCTTTACGCCGTCTTCATGAATACACGCTTTTGTGCAAGTACCAACCGACTATCATTCCGTGTCTCCCGCCCTCAGTTGAATCATTTACAATACATAATTCTGTTATTGATTGATTGAACTATGATCGAAAGTTATTGATGTCTGACCAAATTACGTTGTCAATACAATCGAATGATTGTTTGATGAAAACTTGTGTTTATAAACGTCTGTGATTGGCTAAAACTGCACGTGATTTAAGCTCGGTCCCGCCTTCAACGAACACGTTACAATTTCAATATCAGCATTAAATATCAGCATCTTTTGTTGCGGATGCGGATGCTGATGCTGATATTTAAAAGAAAGCTGATAATCAGCGGATGCTGATGCTGATGCTGATATTCGCAACAACCCTACACACAAGTATGCAGCCCGCCTAATATTAAGCCACTCCTGGTCATGGACGAATGAAACCAATCCAAAAAAGAACAGAAACCATGGTCAAGTCGATAGTCACAAGCCTTTGAGGACTAAGCCTGAACGCCTAACTATACCTCATACTCACCCAACGCAACCTGTGTCGTAGAGTGCAGTGAGCTCTTGTTGCGGTGCAGCGTGCTGGACACGTGCTGCGGCAACGTCTGCTCCGACACCTGCTGCAGATTGCTGATACGCTCCGAGATCGAACCGGTCGTCAGTACGGAATCCGACGAGCTCTGGAACAATTAAACAAAATCAAAATTAAAATTTATTAGGTATGTAAACATTTCAGCTTGATGGCTTAAGGAAGATAGCGGGAAGACTATTTCTTATTTCTTCTGGGGATACCTACAAATAAACCGCAGTGTTGTTCAAAGGGTTGATGAAAGTACACATCAAGACACCTTAAACTTTTGTGTGTCCTACTCTGATAACAGTATGCGAATATTTTTAAAAAAGATTGGATGGATACATGAATGTAAATGTAAGTATGCAAAAAATATACAATACGAAAATACAAAAAAGAAACCAACTCTCTTATTACTACACTACTCTTACTACTACTATGATGGGTTCTATGAATGCACACAAACGAGTAAACAGAGGAATACCGTGTTATTAACTGGTATTTGCCCCATCTCTAGTTCCTACACAATTAAAACATAATATACAAGGTCTCACCGTCAACAAGAGTAATAGGTAATAATTGTTGCATGCACGTTTTGTTGCGATTGTAGTACTTTAATTTGCCCTTTACGCTTTAGAGGGAAATAAATTGACTCCTAATACTGCCTGGTTTAGGCTGCGTGTATGAAGAGATTATAATATTGGTCGTGTGGCTAAAATAGGTTTTCATTAGGAATTATAGATTTTATGGAAGCCAACACCCTTAAAGAAATCTTAACATTTGAATGTCTACCTATCCGAAGACAGTGGAAGTTGCGTTACAGACTGCTTTAATAACTGCTGCGCCAAATACCAACATAGGAACCGCTTAGTAAATGTGTTCAAAAAGCTCATATTGATATCCATCATTACATCATACAGACTCCTGATGGAGTCTATTTTCTACTGCTTGGTAATGTATCATCAAAAAGATCATATTGATATAATACATACTCGAGTCTATTTCCTTACTCTGTCTCTATAAAACATACAATTATAATTTGTAAAGATCAGATCAAACAGAACCATGAAAGGAAATCTGCATCAAGTAGATTTATTTTTATTACACGTCAAGTGAGTGAGCAACGACCGACCTTGTCTTTAGGTGCGTGTTTGTTCAAAACAATTTCAATTAAATGTCTCGTTATTTTCCCGGCGACATATAAACGGCTATGGATTGCTAATAAATGCCTAGATGTTGCCATCATGGTTACCTATATTATATTTATTTATCATCAGAGTATCATCTGAATGTTCGTGAACATGTGTAATATCGCCTATTTCGTAATATTTGAATAAACACAGTTTTTTTACAGAGTATTGCTTCCCTATAAAAACCGCAGATTTTTTTATACTTACCATATATATCAACTTTAGTTGCAAGTTTAATTAAATTAACATGAAATATTTAAATACCCATTCCTTAAAAATAATACCTATTACTACCGTTTGTGCTTATACTAATAGCAAAAATAAATATCTCAATAAAAACAAAATCAAGTTTCCACCACACTTTTACATCTGAAATCCTTAAAGTCCGACGAAACTCCTACAAGCGCAGTAGAAAAAATCCTTTCTTTTTCCTTGGCAGTAGCCAGAGGATTAAACTATAGCGAGATAAACTTGGCAACATCTCTTCACGTTGAAGTGGCGAGGTGGAAAGGTTTAGCCGCACTGCGAAATAAATGAATCTAGATTTGTACATAGCCTTAATTTTTTTATTTTATTTGTTTTGTTTCATTGTTCCTTACATTGAAATGGCAACAAGCTTACACGTCCACGTGATTATAGGTGATTATTGCCACCCGCGAATATTTATGAGTCAACCTGAAATTGGAATAGCGGCCTACCTGAGGTTCACCGTAGAGTCTTCTCATGAGGACAACTTTGAAAGCGTTCGTTCGTCTCTACCTTACCAAACTCTTAAAACACACAACAGCCTTTAATGCTGATTCAAAAACTCATAATTCTTATACGTTTCCTTAACCGATTCCAAAATATAAACAAAATATTTCCATTTACTTCTTCTCTCGACTTCAATTTAACCCGACCCTGTTTAAGCAAAAAATAATATTGTCATTGTAGACAATGGACATTTTGCTATAATATTTGGGGTTCAATAATTCGGGGCCTTTTTAAGCAAAGACTCTACTTTGTGACAAAATATACTTTGCCAGAAAGCATTTACCACGCATAAAAGTGCAGCTCAGGAAAGCATGTCATAAAAATACATATATAAATTACTCCTCAAATATTGACCAGACGTAACTGTGCGCTCACTTTTCTTTTATATGCACCATAATATTTACATAGGCGTTGTTGACGGAACACTCGTAATGACAGTGAAAGTTGGCCAGACATCGGCCAATCGTTTCGGAGGCGATTCCGAACACGTACCCGCGACCGACGAGTGGTAATCGTAGGGAAATCACTCTATGATCCCCATTCATCAGTCTGGCCAACCGCTAATATGTAACTTCAATTACTGCTTACTGATCCGTAAAGTGACTAAAGACTGAACAGACATCTCTTCCGCATCCCATCCAGTCATAAACCTCCGAAGTCCATTGCTGGATATCGGTGGATCGGTGTTACTTAATCGATGTAACACGGAGCGGTCCTGTACAAATATTTGTATCCAAATATTAGTCATTGTTCCATAGGTTCACTTTGGCCTAGATGACCACTCAACGCCTTTTCGTTACAAGCAGTTGTAGTCCTCCTATATATGGCTGGTCCATTATAAGTTTGACATATTAATTTTAAGAGCTATCGAGATTTGAGCATACGTCGATCGCTAATACTTCCCTTTAAGAGAAACCAACCTAACATGTGCACTCTCTTAGGAGCCAAAATAAGCCTTCGCATAAGTCAATTATGTGGTATCTATGCAGTCAAAGTTATCGACGAAAGTTTAAAAGCAAAACCAGATATAAGACGTAGAAATTATTTGTCATAGGCGATAAAGCAATATTATTTTTAACGTTTGGAAAAACCATAACGTCTTTATCACTTAAATATACGCCATGTTTATGATATTTTACTTTAAAGATATTCTATATGTTTTCATTGTAATTAACTTGTAAAATCATAACCATCGAGAAAACATGCACATAGTAACCTTGGATAACGTCGTATAATTACAACCTGCTAGTTTAGTCTCGCGTATCCTTCCATTAAGGAAAACTGTTCATTTCAATATTTTGGTTGCTATCAGTTAATCATTTAAGCTGTTAATGTCAATTAACGTTTACGTTCATAATGTAACTAAACAACGAAAGATAATGAGACCAATATTGATTGTTTGCCCATAGTAGATAATGTCCACAAATGCACTTAGGTATATTGCGGGCTGTCCCTGTAGTTTCGGGACCAGAATAGGGCTACGGTATCCCCTGCCTGTCGTAAGAGGCGACTAAAAGGGGGCTTCCGGGGTTGCGGGCGGCAAGAGTGGGTAGCTCGAACCGCCCGGTAAGCGACCCCGGGAAGGGCGGCGGTATGTGTGGTCGCATACCGTCGTACGCACCAGACGGTGTGGCGAGCGTCAAGCTCACCTGGGCAGAGCCCGACGGGGCAACGCGCTAAGAGGACTCCGGTTGCGTTCCTTTGGAGATCCCGGAGCCCTCAACGCAGCGCCGAGGACGGCCACCGGGGGGGTTTTAGTGCGGTAAAAATCCCACATAACCCTGCGTCGCTCCCACGGCGCCGGGTACTTTTTGAAGGTTTCCCCCTCGTAAACAAAAAAAAAAAAAAAAAAAAAAAGCAAAGGTATATTGCGGGCACGCCTTAACTTATCTTCGTTTCAGAATTAGATGACCACTGTCAATGTTACGCTCAATTATAGTAATTATAGTAACAATAAGCTTTTGTAAACAAAATGAATCAACGCTTATCAATCAATGCACCGGCCGATGTGACGAGAGTACCGGCTACCGAGGATGCTATCAGGCCATTGTGACTTTAACACCGTCCACGTAAGGCGTGGTTTCCTGTGAATCAGCGTACACAATGTATCTGGTCGGGTCAGGATCAACTCGTGATTGATGAATCACAGTTCAAAGACACAGACAGTGAAGTTAACATGTTGATGACATATTGACGACGCTCTGACATATTGTTTCTATTGTTATTTGTGGTGGAAAGGTAAAAATAAGCAGAAAAGGAGTCATCACTAAGGTTTTATAACTAGTTAGCAGTTGAGCTTGAATTCAAAGTATGCTTTACATTCAAGATTGAGATGTTTAGTATGAATTAACAATTACTATTAATGAAGAAGGCAAACAGAAAAAATCTGATACATTGATATAATATTTGAAGTTTAGACATAGATTGTAATCGTTAGAATAGAATATTGTTGGAAGTATAACCTCCGTACTAAGCTAAACTTAGCCCGTAGTAGGTAATTAGGTAGGTACTAAAATCTTTTGAAGATCAACATATATTTTTATTTTGATTCTCAAAGGACTCTGTTTCACTGCTACATTTTCCTCTAAAATTTGTTACATTAAACTTCATCAGGTACGCGAGAAACAATTAAGACTGAACAATGTTATTTATCTAAATGGCTTGAACTAAATAAACGCTGACGAGTTTAATTTGGTGCTGTTCTGCTATTCTTCGTATAGATGTTCAAAATGAACGTGGTTATAATAAGGCTATATGTGATAGGCATGAATGAAACAAGGTTTTGGTGGAATTCGAACGCGTGCGAGGGACATTATTAGAAAAGCCGAAGAAAACTTTTATGACAGACTGTTTAAAGGATGTGACACAGAAGAAAATTATACATATGAACCTTCGGGCGAACTCTTTTAAATTAAAGAAAACATGACACACTAAAACCTACACTAAACTAAATAAACCAACATATGAATAAAATACCAACATATGAATAAATCAATAAATATCAAAATACTATCTACCTCTATCTACTATCTATACTAATCTAGAATGGCAGAAATAGGCGTAACGCTGGTGTCACCTCAGTGTAATGACATTCAAAAAGTGCTCTGTAAAGAACCTATTTTGAATAAAGGAATTTGATTTGATTTGATTTGCTTAAACGCAACTACAGAACTTAACACCTTACTTACGTACAACCGCATCCGTATAACTTGAATCATTAGAAAATGACTCACGTCAATGAGTCAATAGGTCCACAAGGCGAGCAACGCCGGAGGGCAACCGCAGACCTACGTGCTAAGGTCCGTTGAATCATTGTTTTGAGAAATCTTGGCACTGTCAGGTGTATTGACTAATGCTGTTTCGAGCTATGGAAACGCTAAACGATTACGTTTGTAGGCTCTCAGGGCGCGCTAAGACGGAACCACACGCTTGCTAACTTATTAAATGGATAAAATTAGGTATTTATTTACAATGAGTTTTAACAAACCCTGAATGCGATTTGTTTGCGGATGAATTGACGAAATTATTGTCAGTGTGCATAAGATATTGTGAGTGACATTTATGACTGAGTTGCCATTAATTTATGTAATTGATTTGTAATCGTATAAATTAAACTAAAATAAAATAAATAAATAAATTTGTAGAAATCGAGTTAACATTTTGATAAGACTACACGAAGTAAAGTTTTAAATATGATTAGATGTTATAATGTAATGTAGGTCGCATACCAGGTGAGCTCACCCTTGACCATGCGCTTGGCAACAAAGTACAAGGTATGAGCCAAGAGGGATGACATATATTTCAAGTTCTTCTATTCTATGTCATTAATTATTCGTGTCCTACGTATTCATATTCTCTATCTCCTATTATCTTGCATAGAATTCCCAATTAAACTGCAGTTAATTCCCTAATGAAGACGTGCCGTAATCTTCAAGAATTGCAAGGAATTCAGAAGACGTTCGGGAATACCTATATCAATGTGATGATACTGACAATTTTTTTTAATAACTTTTTTAACAACAGACAATTAATTACTACATTATCAACCAATTTACTCCAATGTTGTCAATTGTTTTCCTAGGCCTACATAGATAAGTAAAGATATCTCACCGCCTTGTAATTGACGAAGTCAAAAAAAAATCAAACAGCTTACGGGTTTCATGCATGTACACGAAATTACGCACACACTCACGTAAAACAGTTTACGGTTTTTCCCATAACGTTTCCGACCGTCGTGGTGTAATTAACGCGGAAAAATGCCGACATGTGCAGTTAAATGGTGCAAACACAGCACGGAATCTAAGAAAAAGCGCGGAGAAGTATCATTTCATTCGTAAGTGGTCTAAAAACTACATATTTTTAATATTTCACAAACACGAAAATAGATAACATTGACAGTACTAAGTGTTGCCAGTACCTCATTGTGAATTACTTTACATGTGGGAAATAACTTGCAAGTAAAATTAGATATTGATTATGTGTTTTATTTAAATTTAACAGAAATAATAGCTACGTACGAGTAACATTAAATTGAAATATTATAATATTATTAATTTTTTGAAATAATAATAATCTCCTTCAAAATATTCATACGTAAATATCGACGTAACTTTTGCGTCAGTTTACTTTTGGAAGGAATACATTGTCTCTTTCTTGTCAGTAACTTAATCATGGCGGACCAAACACGAAAAATAATGAAACAATAATATCGCCTCATTTACTTGTGATTTGTGATTCCATGAAACTTGTTTATTTATTATTTTTTTTTTCTTTAATTTGTACATTTACGGATTTAGTTAATCGTTGTTATAGCAATTGTATATTTTATGTTTGTTGTTGTCACTGTCATATATTTTCTTCTGTATATTTTTTGTTAATTTTTAATATATTTTACTTTCTATAGCTTATTAGTTCTGTATATTTTTAGTTAATTTTTAATATATTTTACTTTTTATTGCTTATTAGTTATGGTGTGCGTTGAGTATATTTCATAAATAAACATTACTTTCGTAATACACATTTAATTTAGTCCCTTTTCCCTTGCTACTCTAAGCGCCTACTAAATTATACTACTAAGAAAACAATTCGTAATGTGGTGTAGATACAGACGACGGGATTGGTTATTTTATCGTTTGAATTCTTGACAAATAGAACCTTTTTAGAGAAAGTTTACGTATAAATAACGAATACTACGTAATTTACATAATAAATAAATACGTATTTCAAACATTTTAGGGAGACTAGAACGGAGACGTGGCAACACTTAATTATTACGCACACAATTCCAACTGTCAAAACTGGCTTCATTTACTTGTATGGAGTGAGTTATCTTTACTAATCTATGTAGGCCTATCACTATATCTTGAAGACTCGCGACAGTACCTTGATCTCGCGTAACACGAAGGCCCGCAAGTAATAAAACATACAAGCTACAATTAAACCTACACCAAAGTGCTCACAGCACAGTTCTGCCAATTCTTGCATTACTCATTACTATAACTAAAACAATCGCCCATAGAATACAATAATCGCATTGGAATAGAATCAATTGTACCGCTTCTTCCATTTAAACAATCGAAATAATGATTATTTCATCACGCCTCTCAATCGGGTTACGGAATACATTAATTGACATAATTCTATCACAATGACATCTTCTAGAGACCATCGCATACCTGATTAGTATTCTATGTTCACGGCCAAGCCATTAAATGAGTCATCGTCGAGTTTAATAGTTACGAATGTTTTCTTACTAACAGTCATGCTCCTACATCTTGGTACAGAATAAACAGACCTATGTGACCCCTTAACTAATAAAGTCAGTATTAATTTAATTCATATATTCGGTCTCTTAGAGAGATCAATCCTTAAAGAGGATTTTCAGACAAATGAACAGCTGAGGCTTAGTAATGGGTTTTTTTATGCATTACGTACCCTTTAGGTACGGAACCCAAATAAACAGTAAGGATAAGACCCATACATACTAACATGTCAAGTTAATAAAAAGAGGTGTAAAAAGGTAAACATTATGTAGAAAGCGCTGTATTTAACACCATGTTTACAACACATACGGATGTAAGGAACCTACTCAACTCAATGTTTTTACTGCCTTCATCACACTAAGGTGTATAAGACAAAGCGCAAAGTTTTTACTATGATGCTACGAGTACATAGCTATTAAATAACAAACATTGTGTTTGCACATGAGTCACGGCTTAGGATGTAGATAAAAATGATATAACGACAAGTCGGTATTAATCATAGAAGTAAACAAGGATTATAACTTTATAATACGCTGGTATAACTATAAAAACTGATATACACATAGATGCGAAATAGAGAGTGATGATTTCGGAAGAGATCCAAATGATTCAGTGACTAATGCATGACTTCAAAGTTGGCGAAGTTATAATATTATATTACCAGATAATAAAAAATATTAGTTTCCCACGAAACAACTTGTTATATGTTTATTTGAAACACGGTTTCAGTACATTTTTAGAGAAATAAGAACAATTATGTTCATATGGATGATTGAAGTGTATGGAATATTAGAGCATTAAAATATTTTTCATGCAACTTAAGCTTTGAATTCCTAATGAAAAAGGTAGATATAATCCTAATGAAAGAAAAGTAGATAGATTGTAGTATTAAAATACTATTTTTCAAATCTATTAAAAATGGATAGTACGGAGACTGATAGTTACTGGTGTAGCATAGTGGGTAAATACTTGATAGTGTCGATCTTAGTAGTTAGCGTATCTAGGGTAACACATGTAGACATGAAACAAATGAAATTCACATTCAACTCACACTTTTCAATCTGGAAAGAAACTCCAGAAAGCAGTATAGTAAGAAAAGAAACAGTTCTAACAACATTTTGTCGACACCGTCGCGTCGCTCGCAGATAACAAAGGTAGACAAGGAAAAATATTATCTAGAAGCGAATTCTGTTTTATCATTTTTATCTACAGATCACGCATTCACAATTTGTAATCTTAGTGAAGAACAGGTTATTTTCGGTAAAAAATTACAATATATTAAAACAGTATTTTGAGATCAGCTTCAATAAACCTTGCTTTTTGTTACCTCTTATCAAAGTTAAAAAACATTTCGATTTTTATGTCAAATTCATCACTTTTGGAGGTCTTGGTACAAGTTATGACATAGTTACGCCCCCTCTAATTAAGAGGAATCTGATCCTACGCCCTTGAATCCAGTGAATTCAATATAAATCATAGTTAAAATTCAATCAATCGTCTATGAAAATGAATCACTATTACATAGAACTATTGGATCAAATAAACACGTCCTGAAAGTAATCATCAAGCCGAGTCAATCGTTGACGTATCCGGTTTCACCGCACTTGATATCGATAATGTAACCGTTACGTGATTAACTTCCAGGTAATACGCTTCTATGGCTTCAACTAATAAAGTAGCTAACACAGGAACAATCTTCCTGCCACTTAACATTAACAGCTCGATTTCGATCGGTTAAAGTTACTGTATTTGTCAACTTCCGTATCTGTCATCGTCTACTAAAAATTGTGGTTACAGTGACACAAATTACATTCATGACAAATAAATTGGTGCAACACAGAATGGCTGCAATCCAATGCCAAAGTTATTGTTGTTTAACTTATACATAGATTAGAACTGATATTTAACTTTAACACAAACTTTAAACGTTTTTTAGATGCAAACCACCCTAAGATTTTGCCGACTTATACACCTAATGTATGATTGTGAATTTGTTTTTGTATGTAGAACATGTAATCAGACTGACGTCAGGAGACCATTGCTGCGCGGATATTGATCATCGTCCCAAAACATTTTAACGATATAATATTTGCAAATATATTATTTAATAATTAATTATAAATAAAGAGGACATTGTACACCTATTTAATACTAAAATTGTACCTTATTTTATCAAATAAATAATATTCTATTCTATTATATGCCATTTAACAATAGCCAAATATGGGCATTTTATAAATTTATTTATTTATTTATTTATTGAACACCAACATAATGTACACTAAAGATATTACCAAAGCGTGAAATAATTAGAGAAAATAGGTGAGTGCCATTACAGTTACAGGTGAAGACTGCATGCTATATAAAGAAGCGAGAAATTAGAGAGAGAATTAGAAATATTATTTATTTAATTGTCCTAATTTTGATGACCAAAAATAGTTAATCGAAACCTTTAATTCAGTTTATATTCAAATAGTAATGACAAATTAACAAATACAATTTCCTGGAAATATTACGTTCCCAATTTTGATAACCGAAATAGTAAAAGTTAAACCAATCATTGATCCCTTTCCGAAAAACCTATTACATATATTTTTATAATACATATTTTGGTCAGAGACAGAGAGAAATAATTAAAATTGTCCATCTATGGTTTGTCATGTAGACTTAATTTGCCTTACAGTTATTTTGCGCAAAGGCAATGGTTCCTCGCCTGATCAAAACATTAAAGGGATTCATAGCATTCATAATTAATTATAATCGTATTGTTGTTAATGTTGTATTGTCCTGCTTGTAAAATCCAAAGACAATGAATATTTTCAAGTTAAATATAGTAATAATTCTAATGACAAATACGAGTAATTGGAAAAATATGACATTTCCAGAACCGCTATAATCTTCAGACAGTTAACGACACAACAATTACACACACTTCCGAACTAACGCGTAATGGTGGAATATTGAAAAATATATTATTATTATAATTACTGTGGAGGTGTATATAACTAAGCTAGTCTACATACGAGGGTACGTTTTTAAGTTCGCGGAATGAGGGACAAGGAGCGAAAATAAAATGTCAAAATTATTTTTCTTTTTCTACATATTCTCCTGCAAGACGAATGCATTTTTCAGATCTTTGTATTAACTTATTTAAACCCTCATAAAAAATGTTTTGTCCTTGTCGGAAAAATACGAGGAAATTGCGTCCTTTAATTCTTCGTCTGTAGAAAATTTCTTTCCACGAAGCTCTTTTTTCATTTTTGGAAAGAGATAATAATCGCTGGGAGCCAGGTCTGGACTATAGGGTGGGTGGTTTAAAATATCAAAGCCCACCTTATGCAGGGCAGCCAGTGCAATACGGCTCTTGTGTACGGGCGCATTGTCGTGCAACAGCAGGACACCTCTGGATAATTTTCCTCGTCTTTTTTCTTTGATGGCTTCTTTTAACCGCTCCAAGATTGTTGCGTAATATTCTCCGGTTATAGAGACACCTTTATCTTTGTAATCTATTAACAAAATTCCTTCTGCATCCCAAAAGACTGTCGCCATGAGTTTGCCGGCCGATTGTGACACCTTAAACTTTTTAGGAGGTGCTGTACCCTTTTTATGCCACTGCATGGAGTCTTGTTTAGACTCAGGTTCATAATGGTGAACCCAAGTTTCATCTCCAGTAACAATTCGATTCAGTACAATATCCTTATCTTCTCCACAGAGGTTCAAAAACGCACGGGAACATTCAACGCGCTGTTGTTTCTGAGGCGGCGTGAGCATTCTCGGCACCCACCGCGCGCTGACCTTAGTCATGCCAAGATGGTCATGCAGAATTTTAAAAATGGTTGTATCCGATACTCCAACCATTTCTGCAAGCTGTTTCTTCTTTAGCCGAGCATCTTCCAGTACTAATTTTTCGACTTCCGCTATCGTTTCCGGAATGGTCACCTCAACAGACCGTCCTGGTCGTGGGTCGTCTTCAAGTGAATCCCTGCCTTGCTTAAAAAGGTTGTTCCACTTGTAAAACATCGTTTTTCCAGGGCAAGAGTCCCCGTAAACCGATGACATCTCTTCCATTAATCATAATGGAAGAGATGTCATCGGTTTACGGGGACTCTGTAAATCATTGCACAGACTTTCCTTGCTTGGTAAGGAACTTTATAACGGCGCGATGCTCGATTTTCTCCATACTTCCAATTTTCTTCCGGATTGAGTTGTTTAATTGTCGATAGTTTTAAAACTAATGATGCAATTGTGATAAAACTTTATATTTATACTATTTATGAGTCACTTAACACGTACCGCCCTTAACGAGCCCGCTATCCCCCCTCCAACCCTGCCATTCCGCGGACTTAAAAACGCACCCTCGTAACTTATTTTTAGTCTACATATCCAGGCTTACAGTATCCAGTCTACATACGATATTGTTATGGCATACTGAATATTATTTTATAATTTCATTTAGTGCGGTATCTTAGGTAGTTCTTACTTTTACTTTTACTGTTATGCTCTCAGACAGTTTAGGACATTCATGAGAATGAAGTAAGTATAATCCAGACACAGATAATCACACTTCACATCACTTTTAACTTTAGTATGTCATAACTCATAATATAATAATGATATAAGAAATTAAATAAATAATAATAATAATAGATGGATATAAAATAGGACAGCCTAAAAAATCATAACAACAATGACGATAATGCAAAACTGGAAGTAACGAACGATAAAGTGGCCAATCAGCTGAGCACAATTCTAAACAGACGAGAAAAGTGAATAAAGTGTGTACAGAATGAATGAGAAAGAAGACTTCAGATCGCTACATGAAATGAAACTATTAAAATAAAAATCTACTATTTTGAAAGAAAAAAAAATATATGCCTCAAAATAATGAACGGCAAAGGAAAGTTGTGTAGCCTATGAAGTATGCCATGGTTAACAGTGTTCTGGTCGAAGGGTGTAATAAGGGAGACGTAGGTACTTCACGGAGATGTTTCAACTTAGTCACAGTATAAGTATAGATCCTTATACTGTGACTTAGTCCTCAGAAGGAGCAATGCATGTGTTGGCGATCTCAGGTAGGAATTTAATCTTATCTGTGGCGACAATAGCCACTTACTATCACGTGGACTGCAAGTTCGTTTGATAATATTAAATTAAAAAAAATACAGACTTAGTTACAACCGTTCACGTGCTACTTAGATACCTAAGTTAACATTAGTCTTGCATGTTCATTTTCTACTCTTACTACATAAAAAATAAATAGATACATACCCTATACATTTTACGAAATTTCGATAATTTAGCACACGGATTGGTATAAAAAACTAGGTGATACTAAAATTATTATAATAATAACAAAGATAAAATATGATTCACGTCAGTTTGCGATACGATATCGATAGATATCGACGGTTTAATGCTATGTTCCGATATAATTTATATTTTTGTTTTAGTTCACCGTATTCTATTCTCGTTGGTTTAGTCGTCATGGGTCAAATCATGTCCCATACTGATCTCTCCCACAATTGAAATAGGACTGGAGTATATTTAACAGGGCTGTCCACTTACGGATTAATAATAATAATAAATATACTGAAGAAAAAAATCTGCACGCCTTGAATACAATCATATCGAAACTATGATATAAGGAAAAACTGAAGAGACTAATTTGACTTCCAAAATCGGATTTTAACAATGTTCGCGTTATTATCAAACTTCAATCTTTAGTTTTTTTATTTATAATATAAGAGTAGCAGACGAGCATGCAGTCTACCTGATGGTAAGTGGCTACTGCCGCCCATGGAAATCTGTAATCAACCCCAGATAGGATTTGATATTCCTACCTGAAGTCGGCCACAGATGCGCCGCTACCCCTGAGGACTAAGCTGGAACGCCTCGGAAAAGTCTGTCTCCCTTACCACATCCTACAAACCGGAACACAGCAGCGCCTAACACTGCTGTTATTAGGTAGAAATAGGTGTGGCGGTGGTGCCGCCGGAGTCGAACCACAAAGGGTTCTACCACCTTAGTAGGCATATATTGGATAGATTGATTAATTAATAACGGTTGCTTATCTTTTTCCAACCAAACATTATGTGGTTAGAGATCACTTGTAACAATAGGACTGTCTCTTACACTATATAAATATTTGATCGCAGTTCCATTGTAGGTACATTTATGTGTACTAAATAGCACATGTAATGACTATACGAGTTAATATGAAACTAGAGTATCTGGCGCAGTACTTGAACGCTAACAAGGAAACCATAATTGCAAAACGCATATGATACGGTTACGACGCGTGTAAATACAATTATATGAATGAACAATCCTTCTAATACCTACGTCATGTTTATTATTGACTGTTCAATTCGTAGAAAATGTACACTTTACATATATGTGAGGCTTTATGGGAAACTTTACGGCAATTCCTGTGATTTCCTAGAGTTAAATGGTATGTTTATTGATGCCGGTAAATTATTTACATATGTAATTAAATATTACCCATATACTGCCAGACAGATAATAATTAAGGCTAGATTGTAATTGTCTGAGTATGTTAATTATTCTAGATAACATTATAATAAAATATTATACTTTAGCGGACCACAAACGATATTCAGAAACTCACGTCTGCCATACACATGACATATTATTTTAATCCATTAAATAATTAAATTATTTTAATCCATTTAATAGATACTGATAAATCTTCAGTACTTCCCATGGAAACCTAACTGACTAATTCCAAGCAAAACACTAATTCTACCTGAAGTCTACCGCAGACGGGTCCTACAAACTAAATTTCCACCCATAGTACACTCGCTATAATATCTCACACAAAATCCATTGCAAAGGTCACAAAATCAAAAGCCGCCCTTTGATACGGAATCGGTCACAACAGTTGTTCTCGATAACGCGAGATTGCGAAAAAGATTGCATACACAGGCCAGCGTAGCAAGGTCAGGCAAATATAAACGCTGAACGGACATCGATTACAAATACGTTACGCAATTTTTATGGAGACCTGTCGTTAATAAACAATGATATAAATAAAAAATAACTATACATTTTTGAAACAGAACTGTTCGTGATTTCACACTAGAGGTTCGATCGCCACATCTGTTTCTACCCGATGACAGCTGTGTTAGGAGATGTTGTTTCTTGTTTCTGTACTGTCGGGGTCAGTATACTACTATGCTAATGCATAATCCCTGTCGTAAGAGCCGACTAAAAGAGAGCTTTCAAGATAGCGTGCAGCAACAGTAGGAGCTCGAACAGCTCGGGGTGGACGACGGTATGTGTGGTCGCATAACGTCGTAAGCATGAGTAAAAGAATATAGTTAACGAGAGACATTTATATTAGGCATTCAAATTTAGTCCTTAGGGTTAGGAGGTCATGTGCGGCCGCCTTCAAGTAGGACTCCAATACTATCTAAGGTTTCGTACAAGCTTCGTCCGTTTGCTATTTCTACATTATAAAAAATAGTTGTTTTTTATCCCACACTCTTCTTCTATAAAACCCTAGATGTTACTGAATCAATTTGGTACTAGGTAATCATATAATATAATCCCTGCCGCTTCTATTTGCCATCAATTCTGTAAATAACAAGTTACCACACCGACCCCTCCCACGGCGGAGCAAAGGTAACACGTGGTCACCACTTCGGAGTATATTTTTACCTTTACGAGAACACGTGGGTGGGCGGGAACGGACTAAAACGAACTTTCAAAAATAAACTCCAATGTAAACATTATTTTGAAATCGAGAATATTGAGAGCCGATTTTAATTCGATAAAAATATCTTCTTTTACGAACAATATGAATGAACTGTACAAGTATTGTGACTAACTCATCATTATCGTTTTTCTTGGTGTCTCCCAGATAGACTGGGGTGTCTTCTCGGAATGAGAAGGATATTGCCCATAGTTCAGGCCAAATGTTCACCATGTAGACCTTTGACGAGTTTATTAGAACACATTTAGACATTTTCTTACCAATGGCTGTTGTGGTTCTTCATGGTTAAAGCATGTGACAATTAATTGGTAACATCCTTTACATATTACTTCGAAGTAATCGTTCGAGACTTTATATTATATTTAATGCCTAGAAATCGAATCCTAGACCTCCAGTGGCGGAGCAGTCACTTAATTAACACTAGAAAGACGGGAGCAGTCATTTGACCGGATTTTCAATTTAAAAGTTTGTTTATTCCAAAACTTTTTGACTAAGTTTACTGATAATTTGTGACTTTTATTATTATGAAAAGAATCCTAAAAATTCATGACCAAAAGATTCTCAGGGTCTTTATTTACCTTTTAAAATGCTGATATACCGACAAAGACGGCGACAGTCATTTGACTGCTGTAACTTAAGTATTGATTATAATTGTAATATGAGGGTGTTTTTGTAAACATGTGAATGGTTATGTTTTATTAGTCAGTCGCTAGAGTAACTGCCTTCATATAGTACGTATTATTTAGAATATTGTGAATAAATTAGTGTAAAAATGTCTCGAAGACTAGATAATAACGAAATACTTCATTTATTGCAAAACCTACCAAATGATCAGTCGGAATGTGAATCTGAAATTGCAGTACTTGACAGCGATGATGACTTTGTGTTACCTGCTGTTAGTTCGAACTCTGATAGTGCAGACTCTGACCCAGAAGATCAGGTACCCCTTTCGAATTTAATTTAATAGAATATTATTACTGAGCAAGCAGGACCTACATCATTTGCAAGAAGGAATTTCAAATGAAATGTAGCCGATGCATGGAGGGCTGTACAACATTTTTTTAACATTTTAGATCTAGTAGGAATCAATTCTTACATTATATATAAGAAATTTACAGGAATAAAAATAAAACGGAGAAAATTTATTTTGGATTTGGCGAGTGCACTTAGTGGAAATAATGAAATTGAAACAGTACTTTCCGGTTCTGATCCTTTATATGTAGAACCTATGCCTTAAACTTCTCAATCTTCTTTACCGATTATCCAAGAGAACCGAAAAGGGCGAGAATGTTATATTAGTAAATGTAAAAATAAAACTAATAAAGTATGTTATTCGTGTAAAAAGCCACTTTGTGGTTCTTGTAATGAAATTAAAACTTTTTAATGTAAAAATTGCAATTAGATATGTTAAATAGTATAAATTATGAGCATTATATTACAATCATTAAAGTTCATAGTAGCATTTTTATGCAAATAAAGCATTTTCTGAATATGAGTACTTGCAGTCATTTGACCGCCCGCCGTCTTAGTAGGTAGTTAAATTTTGCGGTCTTTCTAGTGTTAACAGATCTGAAACAATTTGGGTTTCAGTTTCAACTCCCGGCCAGACAGATATCTAAATGTTTTACATTTTTTGTGTGTTAAATTGTGTTTACTGTATGTCCATTGTCCATCGCACCCACAACACGAAATACCTTACCCCACTAAAATTATGGGGCTATGAGTGTAAAAATAATTCGTTTAATAGGCTATCTCTATATATATGCGACTCATCAATAACCCATTATTAAAGGAGGAGAGGAGGAGGATGAGTCTCAGAATGAGAAGGATTAGGCCAAACCCCACCGCGATGGAAAAGTGCGTATTGGTAGACTTCACATAACTTCGAGATTTTTTTTACAAAATCTTTTAGGTTAGGTGCAGGTTTCCTCACAATATTTTCCTTCACCGTTTTAAGCAAGTGATAATTAATTTCTAATACGCACATAACTTTGAAAAATCAGAGGTGCGTGGGATTTGAGCCTTGGACCCCACTATCCAGAGGCCGCTTCTTAACCACTAGGCTATCACTGTTTTTAATGCGACTCATCCAACACAAACAAATATTTTGCAACCCAAACCACTATAGACAATCGAACTGCGGTTAAAAAAGGCTGCGTGCTTGCGTCAAAGTAACATTGCGAGCGATTAAAATTCACGGCCCGCCTTCACGCGAATAACTTGACCAATCGACCGCCGTATGGGCGAGATCATAAATACCTAGTTTAACGCCACATGGACAAAGATTGATCGTTCATACTTAAGTTGATGCATAATATTCGTAGCTTTTTATAGAAAAAAGATACAAATTGTTATGAATGCAGATTTTTTTTCAGAAAACAAGAAACCAATGGAAACCAAAAGCACAAAGTCGGTTTTATTGATTCTACCACAAAATAAAAAAGAACAGAAGTCTTTGTTTTTTGTATTCCAATTGAAATATGCCTAAGTCAAAAAAATCTTTGTATTTTTATCTACGTTATAAAATAGACATATTGCCTAATATTGTTATATTTACGAATGTAGTGTCGCTTTAATATAAATGCTCTCACCACTTCGTAAGGCAAACGGACTTACTTCATAAAGATATTCAGGTACAGTAAAGCATAAATACTAATCAAATACATCCATGAAAATTTAGGAATGGAAAAATGACTAATTTGTATTACATAGTCTTAGTCATTAGTATTTGACTAATTCTATTGTCGAGTCGTAAATTATTGTTTAATAAATGCTAAATAAGTAACTGTAATTATGTAACATAACGTTTTTAACACGCTTTTATTAGCTTGGGTTGTATGTATGTATGTATCTATGTAATGGAATCTTTGAACAAGATTTTTACCCACTTCGAACGGTCCGATTAATTTAAAATTTTGAACAATTATAAAAAAACCGATGACAATACACGATTTTAATAATTTTATCCCATTCTCCTCATCAGGATCGTCAGGAATCAGGATTAACAATTTTCCTTGTGCGATTTTAGCGTGGTTTTTAGTTTTTAAGCTAAGAATAATTATTGTAGTACTAGTATTAGTTAATGGCGTAGTTAACGTAGCGTCGTGTTACAAAAATAGTATCATCTCAAAAATCTCGAAGGACAAAAGTACTAAGCCCTTATGTCCTATGTGTAAGGTAAATTTACTAAGCGACCTTTTCGTTACAATTTGCGGAAAGCCAAAAAAAATTAAAACGACATAAATTAACAGAATTGTGTATTTTAGGTTTCCAGTCATAGCTCGACAAGCATATGGCAGTTAGGAAAAAAAGTTAACCGACAATAACAAAAAATAATAAATAAATTTTTGTTTTGTGTAAGTAAAACAGACGGATCGTGAAAAACGAAAACGGTCGCTGCTACAACGCCACTATCTTTTTAAATAATCCTCAGATTGCAATGAACTTAGACCATTCTGTAGAGAAAAAAAAAACCTAACGGTATAAAAACGTACTTTAGGTATTTTGGCGCTTTAGTAATTTTGCATTTCCAGTATTCACCCTAAACGATACGATATGTATTCACCCTAAATTTATGTCCTCCTTGAACGCCATCATAAATTAAGTAAGAGCTAAGTAGCACCCAAACGAAACTGACGCCCGTCATCGTCATTTTACCTATTTTTTTCTTACCAAAGCTTCTTCGTAAGCAGACAATTTCTATTAGCTTAAATCGTCAAATGAGTATTTTAGGAGACAAAACATTAGATAGATTGATTATATTAATAACCAACAAAAGTGAGCTCTTGATCGAGTGGAAACATTTTGATTAGGCAAGTGTTAATTAATTTTTAATGCGCACATTCCGAAAAATTAGACATGCGTCGGATTTGAACCCGGATTTGTGGAGTGGAAGGCCGAGATTAAACCCCTATGCTATCACTCCTTAGAACTTTCATAAATTGAAAAACAAATGAAATTGCAACTTGGTTTTGTGTGGTAAGAAAAAAAAACTGATACAATTATAAATAGTCCTTAGGGGTAAGAACGCATTTATCATCGATGCAATATGATATCCAGCAGCTGGGGCTACTTATTACAAGGCCCTTCTTGCAGCCCTCTGCATACTTGTTTACTATGTCATAAGAAAAACTTACCAATGGCATAGCAGGTTTCTGGGGCGGCGGTTGTGGAGGGGGTCCTCTCGCTCTGAGTTCACTGGGCTGCCGCCGCACCGAAGGCCTGGCTGGGGGCTCCTTGGGCGCTTCCTTCGGGGGCTCCCTCGCTATCTCCCTGGACGCTAGCGCTTCGGTCAAGGCGGCCGATATCGAGCCGAAGTTGTGACTTGGCGACGGCGACGGCGGGTACGCCGGTCGCGTCTTTTCTGGGGACTTTTGCGGCATCGCATGCTGGGATGGCGGGAAGCGAGGTGGATCAGTCTTTACTTGGCCGTTCGGCGTGGGTCCTGGCAAACAAGGCACATTTTCAGTCAACAGAATATCAGCCCTGTGGTTCTCAAAATTCTTGTATTTTTTGTTGTCACCTATAAATATTTTAATGTTCCCAATATTTTATTCTTGTTGAACCAATTCCAACGTAATTTTAAAGAAAATTGATGCGATCTAAATCAATTTTATTTCTCTACAAAAAAATATATCAAGTAATATTAAAGTATTAACATAAAAACTTGGGGCTCTCACAAACTACACTTTTTTCTCAAACTACACAGAATCCTTGTAATGTATATTCACCCTTTGCATTTGTATATTTTCTCATAATCATTAAAAGCCCAATTAAGCTATCACACAAAAAGATCAAGAGTTTTCAGAGCTCTTAGTGTTATGAGCTTACAATGTTTTAATGTATAAAATTCACTTGGATCACTTATGCACAGCCACTATACAAGCACCAAATGAGGCAAAAAGTTAAGCTATTTATCTTAAGTCTTGTTCAAAAGAACATGTCTTCAAAACTGTAGTGACCGTAGTAAGCAAATGACTATAACATATTTTATTATATTCATAAAACTTCTTATGTTACAATATGTTGAGTAAAGAAGCATTATAAGTGCTCAATCACTGCACACATAACACATAAGGGTTAAGCCCCTCATGTGAACACATAAACAAGGTATTCTGCCGATATTCAATACCAAGGGTGAATATTGTTTATTGATAAACAATAATAATTATACTCTTCATAATAATAGTTTTTTATTGTTTATCGATTTGAGTAATATTTCTAGTTTATCAATTAGAGTGGGGTCTTAACTGATAAGCATTGATAACATAGTGGTAACAATTTAAACTTGTTATAGGCAAAACTCGAATATTCAGACAATCTTTTTTAATGACTTTCCTACAAAAATACATACATTTCCTCTTTATTACTTAGTAGATTTCTTATATATTATTTCATCATTTCTATTATCCTTTATTATCCTCTTTTTATTGGTAAAGAAAATATGATAGGAAGCCTGTATGTTTAGGGCTTTTATTTAGCATTCATAAAGGTTTATGGACAATTAACACAATTGAAATTACCGTGGTATAATGTGGACTAAACCTTTAATACCTAACTCAGTAATGAGACAATTATCTTCCTCACATGGAACTCTATAAATAAGTAAGGGTCAACATAAACATATAACAATATTTAATTTTAGCTATCAGCCATTCTAATATAGAAAAATATAGGATTTAGTATTTTGTATTAACATAAGGGTTAAATATAATACTAGATACACTACAATAGTCGAAACAAAGGCTAATGTAAAATTAATTATTTATAGAATGGATTTTGATGATATAATAGAAATTCATTATCGTAACAGGTTGACAATAACATGATAAGGAAATGATGACAAATTAATCAATACTTATAGGTGTACATATTAAAATATTACATTCACATAATGAGCCTATTATCCTTATCAATCAGACAAATGGACAATTTCAGCAAAGATGAAGTACATGAATTATTCACAAAACTTAAGCATCTAATATACTTTTTAGACTTATAAAAATACTGTAAACATATGAATTCGAAATTCAAACTCACCTCCTACTTTTCCTGTAGGCCTCAATTTAGGCATGCCCCCCGCAAACAGACCACCGAGGCCAGGAGCTGCACCCCCATTCGGCACTGCACCACCACCCCTCACCCCATTCCCGACCGGAGAGGCACTACTTTGTACATTTGACACTTTCCCAGGAATATATGGTCCACTTTTGTCCACGGTAACCGTTTTTTTAAGTGTTGTACCCTGCCTAATAGAACTTAAGAGAGCATTTCTGTTATCTGCACCACCCTTCGATGAGCTGCCCTTCGATGCACCGCCGAACATCGGCGGGGGCGGCGGACCCGGCGGCGGTGGAGGCCCGGGAGGCGGCGGGGGTCTTGGAGCCATGTCTCGCAATTATAAAACGATCAAACATAAAAGGCCATCAGACGTAGCGATGATTTAATAATTCTAGCGTCAGTAACGAGCAATCGCGTATGCCTTCCCCAACGGACCCTCACGCCGCGACTGCACGTCCACACTGCCGGGCGATGAAAACATTCGACGGTCTATACGTCACTCCACACCGACCCATGCTAATTTACATAAAACACTGAAGAGCCTTGCCCCAAAAGATTAATCATTGCAGGAAGTACGTAGGCACGAGAAATTGTTTTTAAACTGGTATCACCTCATTTCTGTTTGTGACACGTGATAGTACTTATAAAATCAATTCGTTTACCATCGACTACTGATGTTTTTGGCCTGAACGATTTCAAATAATTTTAATAAATCACAGTACTTTTGATTCTCTTATCTCAAAAGCAATTGAGTTGAATGAAATTCGTCAAATTCACAATTTGCCAATATGGCCGACCACAGCTGTCAACATCAAACTTGCCCTATGAAAAAAATTGGTAACAAATGGTAGCTTTTTTATGGTACCGATATATCAGTTTTTATCATTATAAATACTTTGTTTTATTAAACCCCTTATAGAATCTTTTTATAAAAACTTGTACTTTACACGAGTTTTAGATTTTAACTAACTTTATGAAACGAATTAAATGCTACAGTATTTAAAAATCAGTTTTATTCCATTTTATGAAAACTAAATTAATCAAAATAAAATAAAGGACAACTAGTGAGTGTTACACGAAGCAGGCGTCCACTCCGATTTGCATGGGACACACTGCGGGCATCCGTCGCGCAGGCAACGCCCGATTTTGGTGGCACTCAGCTGATCTTGAGAAACAGTATGAGAGCGCCATCCCGCCGCTTCCATTAGGAGTATAGGTGTACTGTGCCCGCCGCTTGTAAACGTCTCATGCGCCTGCTGCGCGTCAAGGAGATAAAACCATGTAACACGCGTGTAAATCAGTTAGGGCTGCTCATACTATTTTTGAAAACTGTAACGAATTTGCACAAGTAGTCCGTTATTGTATAAACGTTAAAACAAAACAAAGTAAAGGAAGTAATAAGAATCTTTATTAAAATCAAACATAATTTGATATTTTAAAACAAATAAACACAAACCACCTTTAAATATCATAAAAACATAAAATATAACTAGTAATATATTATCAATGTAAATAAAGTTAGTTATTTAGAACTAACTCCAGCGGATATTGTGTCATCCGGCTGCATGGAAGTATATTTAAGGAGATTAGAATCATAACTGGCTTCACTCCCTCCTTGATCATGTAGCGCTGCTTCCATAGCTAATTTTTCTAATGCAGCACATTCTTCAGCGATTCTTATTTCCCTTTCAATATCTAATTCCTCCTTTTCTCTGGATCTTTTATCCCTTAACTCAATATTTTGCCTGTATTTTATGAGACATGATGACAAATACTTAATTGGGTCAGCAGGTTGATGGATAATAACATCCGCAATACATGTTCGTAAGGCATGTCCGACACTCTGCTTAAGATATTTGAAATCTTCGGTTACATTTTCATCATCTGGACAAGGCTCAAATATATCTAAATGACTTCGAATTCGAACAAGATTTCCCAAACCATCATTTTCATATTCACTGGCTGCGTCTTCATCTCGGTAGATCTGTTTACCTTCACTATTTATGTAATAACGGCCATAGTTATCATAAAAATACTCTATACCATCGCGGACTTCTTTAATTTTTAATAAAGCACCAGAATTATCCATCATGTACTCACTCGCAGTTGCGTGAGCTTTATAAACTCTTTGCCTGGTCTTCGGATTCAAAAAGTATCGACCACATTCATCATAGAAATAAATATGATCCGAATCATCTGACAAAGGAACAAGTTCATTGCGTTCATTAGGTTGATATAGAACTTCGTCATCCTCTTTTTTATAAATTTTTCTACTGTATTCATCAACATAAAACGTTCCAAGCTCGTCAGTAAATTCTTCTTTCATATCAGCTGCACTTAATATTGATATAATAGATTTGTGACTGCGATCTCCATACACGGCTAAATCCCACAAGTAGCAAAGTTCAGTCACTAAGCGCTCTCGTTCCTCAGCAGGGAGAAAGTGATTAAAAATTCTTAACTGAAAGAAGTCCTGACACGAACATATTTCTTCGTCATCAATATGCTCTAGTTCAACATCTGTCGTAGCTTGTATGTTCTTTAAGGTCGTTTTTAGACTTTCAAGGGACTCTAGTCTTCTTTCTAAATATTCTTTCTTATGCTTTAAAGCTGCCACAGCCGCCGACAACGGTTCACTCTCTAACCTTAAAATGCGATCTTCTAATAATTTAATTTTTTCAACAACTTTGCTCATTTCAAGATTATGACCTACAGTACATCTGATCATAGAGCTTATTTCTTTACCTTTTTCTTTTAATTCTTCTAACATTTTTTGAGCAACAGCAGAGTTTGTATTGCATAGTTCGTCAACTATTTGTTGTAATGTTTTAGTTAAGTCCCCGCAAAGACGAGGTACATTAACATTAAAATATTTACTTAGTTGAATAGCTAAGCCATCATATATTTTGTCTACCCAATGTAAAAGTTCTTCAATGTCATCATTTACTTTTATTTTAAACTCAGTATCAGTATCATAACTTCTATAACACTTAAGTTTTTCTAAAAGCAATAATGTTACATCTTTATGCATTTCTTCGACAATTTCCATATCCGTCAATAAATTTGCTTGTTCTTCATTCGTTAAACCTGGTTTATATTTGAACATATAATTTTGATAATATTTCAAGCGATCGCCCATTGCGTCTATAGTATAACTGACCGCCTGAAACATTTCTTCTCTTGGTAAATCATTGATGCGCTTTTTGAAATTTTCGATGTCTTTAATGACGTACAGCCATTGTAAATGAAAATCAACGATTAGGTCTATTACTTGCGCTTTTGAATCGCCTCGAAGTGCCGAAAACACGTCGCACATAACATTAAATATAGTATCAGAGTAATCTTTGTGAGTAACGAATATTACAGAAGTTTCATAAAAATGTTTGACTTCTTTAGACAAATCAAACAAAAAATCTGCGTTTGCTGTTTTATTAACCATAGTTTTAAATGATTGTCTACCAATCATTTTAGAAATTTTATACCTTCACTATAATAAGGAAAAAAACACACTTAAAATAAATATTTTAAACAGTACCTTCATACGGATGAGATTTTTAATTTACGATTGACATAAATTTTCATATTTTGACACTTTTAATGAGTTTATATTTTTTATGAATAACTATGTACAACTTAATACGAAAGAGTTTGTAAAAAATTATATTAAATAAAATAGTATATGGCTTGGCAGATTTTAAAAAATCATAGATTATACAATTTAGGAAAATCTGTGTCGTGGAAGAATAGGAGTTTTTACCGTTTTGAATAACGGCAACACTGTACGCGTCTACGATTTGTTTCCGAAAAGGTCGTCGATGACTTTGCGATTATACAAAATTACAAAGAAAAAGAGTAGTCGTTGTAGTGCGGTTTTATAGTACGTGTTTTTAGTGATAAATATACATTATGGCCGGTGCAATGTTATTCGAGAGGTCGCGCATCTCGTCGTCCAACAGAGACGAAGACGTCCGCATGACCGACAAAATGGTTAGCACTGGTGAGGTGCCCGAAGATGACGAAGAAAATATAAGGGCCAAGGAGCAGGGTATTCTGAACCTCGGCGAGAAGTATAAGAAGGAGGGAAAAGCAAAGGAACTGGCAGAGTTAATAAAGGCGACCAGACCGTTCCTCAGTTTGATCAGCAAGGCAAAAGCTGCGAAATTGGTACGTTCGCTCGTCGATTTCTTCTTGGATTTGGAAGCGGGGATCGGTATAGAGGTGCAGCTGTGCACGGAGTGCATAGAATGGGCCAAGGAGGAGCGGCGCACCTTCCTCAGGCAGTCGCTGGAGGCCAGGCTCATCGCGCTGTACTTCGACACTGGTATGTATACAGAAGCGTTAGATTTAGCTACCGCCTTGTTAAGGGAGTTGAAAAAGTTAGATGACAAAAATTTACTTGTTGAGGTCCTACTTTTAGAGAGTAAAACGTACCATGCACTTAGCAATTTACCTAAAGCCCGGGCCTCGTTGACGTCAGCTAGAACTACCGCGAACGCAATCTACTGCCCTCCGAAAATGCAAGCCGCCCTCGATCTGCAGTCAGGTATCTTACACGCTGCCGACGAAAGGGACTTCAAAACTGCCTACTCATACTTCTATGAAGCATTTGAAGGTTATGATGGTGCCGACAGTCCAAAAGCATTAACAGCTCTGAAGTACATGTTGTTGTCTAAAATTATGCTCAATCAAGCAGAAGAGGTGGGCACAATTTGTGGCAGCAAGGCCGCTCTGAAATATGCAGGCAAAGAATTAGAAGCAATGAGGGCCGTAGCTACTGCGTCCCATAAGAGATCATTGGCTGACTTCCAGGCCGCGTTAAAGACTTACAAAAGGGAATTAGAAGAGGATGCAGTTGTTCGTGCTCATCTCGGGGCCTTGTATGATACGATGTTGGAACAAAACTTATGTCGTATAGTAGAGCCATACATGCGGGTTCAAGTGGACCACGTGGCTCGTTCCATCCGTCTTCCCGTAGTACAAGTAGAGAAGAAACTATCTCAGATGATACTTGACAAAAAACTCAATGGAATCCTGGATCAAGGAGAAGGTGTGCTTATAGTGTTCGATGAATCCCCCCTGGAGAAAACCTATGAGACTGTTTTGGAAACTATCCATCATATGAGCAAGGTTGTGGACACACTCTACCAGAAAGCTAAGAAACTTTCATAGAAGCCCATGTAAATTTGTTGTAGCAATAAAGTATAAAATATATATCAAAATAACCTTAAATCTTCAGTTCAAATGTTTGTAAATGAAACTATTTTTCAATGTTGTGCAAAATTTATTCAACAGAACCAGATGTTGTGTGATATTGAAGCTAAGTTAAGGTTTAACTTCAATATAATAGCTCATCAGAGCCAATCAATTGCCGTAAGAAAGTAATATTTGTTTAAATAATAATGTTGCACTTTGAGATGAATTACTAATCCTTAATTTTTGATTTTACATATTTCAGTTTTAACGTAAGCTAGTGCAAATTATATTCTGTTTTAACGAGAATAAAAGGTGTTCTCCAAAATGTTGTTTACTTCACCTTCAACCCACATGTGTTAATGCAAGTCATTATTTTGAATGTTGGCAATGGTTGCTCTTTATAAAGGATATAATATATTTGTGTTTCTCCAGTGCAGTTGGCATCATCCATGACTCACTGACAATATTGGAGCACTTATCTTACTTAAATTTTCGAATGTTCAGTTTAATCTTTGTTTTAGCCAGAGTACCTTTCATATATGGTCTTAGCTAGAGGAATGTTGTTCATTGAAGTGTCTTAAAACCTATTTTCATTTTTAAATTCCAATTTACAAATGTTAACTTTGATTACAATGATTGAAATATACAATAAATATTCATAGGGAACAGTATATAAAAGAGATAGATAGAGCTCATGATTAAGTGAAACAAAAGAAAGCTTCAAAATTGTAATTAGTCTAAAATTGAAATAATGTGATGTTTGTTAGTGCTTTGTAATGCCATCCTTTGTATTTAAATTCATGAAAAATAAAAAAGTCCGAATCGAATTTGCTTTTATTTTAGTTTCTCTTTACTTAGTTTTGTATTTACTAACTATCATTGTACTTTGAAATAACAGCAAATGTTTTTAATTAAACAATGTAACTCTGTCAACTTTGCTTTTTATCACTAAAGTTATCTTTCTAAACTAATGGCAACAAGGTAGGTAATTGATTAATGATTAAAACCCATTTAATTTTTAAAACATTACTTTTATTGTGTGTAATAACAAAAATGGAATGTAATGTATTTTTAAATTATGCTTGTAACTTTTTTTTATTAAATAAAAACAATACAAAGTCATCTTATTTTTTTTTATCTGAAATGGTTTATTTGACTTTAATACACATTTAATAGTACATTTTTAAAGTATTTTTTCTGTGACAAATCTTCTCTTATTTATCAAAAAACATTATTTGTATACTTATATAAAACCTATTTCTACACAAAATAAGGCACCATTTATTAAGTCTATTGATATAGTAATAACATTAAAAATATTACTAATGGTATAGACTAAATTTTTACTTATGAGATTCTGAAACCAACTGTATTATAAGCTGATGGTATATCTCCATAGTTAACACAATAACTATACAGGTTTCCAAACAATACAGTTGATTCATCTCTTAACCCGTAAATAAAAATTATATAAATGAAGTTATAAAGAGCTTAGCAGTTAGCTCTGTCCTGGGCGCCAATTTTTGGGCCAACAATTTACATATAAATTTTTTGAAGGCGAGCCCTTGTATTATATAATCTTTGATCATTATATTTTCAATTTTACATTTTATGTCCCTTTGAAGCAATGTGTGAGGAATATTTCTATCTCTTATATCACCTTTAAATTGTAAATCACCTTTAAAACAATTGTATGAACAAATTAATGATTAATTTTAGAGACAATAATTGAGTTTATAAATAAATTTACAAATAAACAACTAAATACAAATGTGACGTCATCTCCGGCCGCCCATAACTCATATGCCATTATATGCTCATATGACATTATAAAGATTATATTTAATCTTAAATAGCGTTGTTTTGCCTATTAAACTCCTCTGTGCCCTCGGGAACATCCCAGCGCGGGTTCCAGAAGCCGGGCGGGGTTTTAGGTCGTATAGGGTTGTTTTTGCCGCGGTGCTTTGAACACTCGTTCATCATTTTTAACAGCATCTCCGGTTTGTCTTTGTAGATCTCGCTGTAGAACTGTCACGAAAGATAAAGATATTTAAAAAAATAGCTTTGGATATTGCAATCTTCTGTTCTTATAAATAATTTTCATTTTACATAGGGTTGGCAATTTTTTTCTTAATAATGCGTAAACTATTAATTGACAAGTTTAAACAATCCTGACAACCTATAGGTTTTAATCAATTAAATTGACTGGCGAAGGTTTTATACCAATAAATCCACACTAAGATTATCTGTGTAGTTAGTGCTATGGATACACTATGGACTTACATACACACACAGACACACACACACACTACACAAACAGCCAGAAATAAGACAGAAATTTATTTTTAAATCTGCCTGGTCATAGACAATACATTAAACCCTATGCATGTCAGACAGATATAGTGACCTTTGCAACCTATAAAATCTGTATTTCCTATAGCATCTAAAATATTACAGACATCAATATTCTTATATAATACTTACTTGCTTGCACTCATCACAGCTCCATCCAGGCAATGCTCTCTTGTCAGCTTTTTTCCGAACCGTTGGCTCCTTATATACAGGTCCTATTATCTCTGATTTTGATCTGCATAACAATGATTACAAGTAGCATTATTTAAGCTGAGAAAACGATCCAATTTGAGAATGTAGGAAATAATAAAAATACTTAGTTCGCGAGCACTGAACTCAAAACACGGCAAACTCTGTAATTAATGACGTTAAGAAAACCAATTAACTGTCTCTGTCACTCTCATAAGTATATGCGCGTTAGAAAGAGATGAACGATACTATATGACGTCATGCAGCATGTTTCTCTGAAACACTATACAAGCAGACCGTGTATACAAATATGTTGTGTGGTGGCTTTAGATAAGCAATATAATATAATGTAATTTAAAAATCTTTGGTGTAAATAAAGGTGTCTTCTTATTAGTTTTAGTGTACCTACTTGAAGTGTTCGCCTAATGTCCTAGCATCATTCATATATTACTATGTTAGTTTCTGCTAAGTCCACTGAACGAGTTGCGAAGATCACTTACGCGCGTTATTAATAATCGATCTATCCCATGTTTTTTAACAAAAAGCGGCTTAACTGGGGTCCGCCCTAGGCCTCCAATCCTGGGGGGCCTCCTAACACAGTTGTTAATAAAAGGTCGTGAGAATCAAACAATCTATGAAATGTGTATGCGAAAGAAAAGGTCACCGCATTACAGGCAAATTCTATGACACATTTGTCATTTTGTAAAATCAAATAAAGTTTTAACCCTTTTGGGGGCCTCCATTCCACTTTCCTCCCTGGGCCTACGACGACCTTAGTCTGCCACTACTTCTGTCTACTATACATTTTCAAATTTCGATTATAGGTACGTTCTGGATAGTCTCATTATTAATTACCGCATTACATGACATTTACTTCAATTACTTAATATACACAAGGACACAAATACAAACCTCTTAGGTTTCTCGTCTTTAGGCTCCATTTTAATATTGTTTATATCTCGTCGTAATATCGACATGCTTGAGTCGCTATCGCACGGTGTGTTGCTGATGTTCACATTTTCCGCTAGAGGTCGCTTGCTGGGACTGGAAAGACAAACAAAAGTGGTAAATTTGTCGCGACAAATAATAAAATGGATAAAATATAATATGTAGGTGGGAAAGAAGTATAACCTTTCGTCATCACACCCTACAAAACAAAATACAACAAATTTAAACTGCTGCTATATGACAGAATTTGGCGTGGCGGTCGTACTTCCGCAGTCAAACCGCGGAGAGATACCACGATATTCGTACCACAGTCGGACACCACGTAACCCAAAAATATACCTACATAAAAGTCATTAAAATAATAATACTCAATTAAAATTATATGCCTAAGAGTTCTCAAAAGTTCTCAAAGGTCTGTGAGGTTCACAATATGCACTAGGCTTATGCGGTGACTATGACCTAAATCCTTCTATATTTTAGAAGAGACCCACCCATGTTCAGCAGTGGGTTAGTAACTGGTTGACTACATCAGTCTTAGAGTTTTATCAAGTAGATATTTTGGTAGATGTCAAAAAGCTACACGTACCAAACATGCATGATACACAGTCACCTTGACCCCAATGTGCCCCTATTATCAACACCAAAAAAGTTCAAACTTACCTATAACATTGCTTATCGTTTATCGCGCCCATATTATTTACTTGTTGCAATAAAGACATACTCTCGTTGGCCTGGACCGGTGACTTTTTCTCCGATTTACATTTCTTTGGTGATATTAATCTGTAGACGTAACATAACTAAATTATTATACAACAATACTATTATAATTTATATATATTTTTTATTCACAAACATAATTTGTAACAGATCAAATTTAGAGTCTTAGTTAAATAATTTGGAAAGAAAGAAATAAATAAAATGTTCTCTAGAAAATAAACATTATTAACTTAAATACAATTAGTAATATTATTGTGTATATATTTAACTCATAACTGTTGTCTCACAAATTTATCCTGTTTCTTGCTGAAAAAATATGTGAGATTTGGCTCGACGTCCCTTTCCTCTCTCTAACAGCCTCACGTAATTAAAAGAAGCATCTTTAAATTGAGTATGGTGGTACTTACCCATTGTTGTATCCCTTCAACAAATCAACAGATTCCTCCAAGTGAGAAAAATTTGTAGCGTCTACATCTGGTTTGATATTTTCAATCAGCTCTGTTTCCTTGGCCTTCTCTAGTTTCCCTCGTATCAACGATAGTGGCTTTTTGAACTTTGGAGGGCTCTTTTCTGTTAATGATTTGAATCTGCAATAAATGTAGGTCTAGTAAGTTAGTTTGGCAGAAGTTTTGGAAAAATATGTGATGGTATTTTTTTTATAGAGTCCGCGCCAAACTTCTAATCCGCTCTAAATACAGAAACGAGTCGCGTCGCAACAGCCAATTGTAGATATCAGCAGGACGAAGATAGCGTGGGTCCCCCCCGGCACCCTCCGCTGCCCGCTCTCGCCCACGGGGACATAGCGCAGTTAGGGTACCCTTACTGTTGCTACGGGGTATATGCTTGTAGTTGTGTTCGACCCCATTGGCTCTCTGCCTACACCTGCGCGCTAAAAACTTCAGAGTGGACTAGAAACTTCGCGCAGAATAGTCTGAAGATGAAGAAGGCACCCAATTATAGAATTGGGTGCCTTTATAAGTTCTACTACTCTATGCCTCTCCCTACAACTGGAATGATAACAGTGAAACATTTTATTTTTATAAAAAATATGGCAAGTATTTATTTAACAAATGTTGTATTTACTTACAAAATAGGAAATACTGGACCACTAGTAGGTGAAGGAAATATTGTATCGTCATTTTCTATTACTTCTTGCTTGATGGTCTGAAAATCGGAATATTACATAAAAAAAAACTATGAAGAACACAAGCATTGAAAATATATTCGCACATGATGTTCTAGATTACATAGAGAGCATATATTTTTATATACTTAAGTATATTTCAAGCAGAAAAATAAATACTAATGAACAAACAGCAGTGTCTGGCAAAGTTCTGTTAGCAATTATAAAATATAGATACTGATTATTTTAAAACTCTGTTAAACATAATGTGAAACAATCTTCAGAACTCAAATATAAATGAAACAGTAAAAACAGGGATTTTACAGTCAAACATACAACTAAGCACTCTTCTTGGGTTCTCCTTCCTCCTGTAAACTTTGGCGATGTAGTCAAGTCCACGACATTAGTAGGCTTCACTTTAGTGAGACATAGACGCTGCTGTTTTAACCTGCCACTACCTTTGCCTCTGGTTGGTGTTGGGTAGGTCAGTTTATATGATTTTCTCTCTGGGGTAGACCTGTGATGAAATAAGCACCACTTTTTAATAAGACAATGTGACCTGGCAAACATTGTGTTGCCATATACATAAAAAAATGTTAAAGGTGAACAACCCTTATCAGTTAGGGGTATGAAAAATAGATAGTAGCCGATTCTCAGACCTACTGAATATGCATAAAAAATTTGGTGACAATCGGTAAAGCCGTTTCGAAGGAGTACAGTAACTAACATTGTGACACAAGAATTTCATATATAAGACTATGAAAGTAATATAGTAGGAAAAGATGAATATAAAGAAATAATAATATGTACTTAATAATGGTATGTTTGTTGTTTTAAATTTTGGAAACTTTAGTTATTAGTTCAAAGGTGCACTATTGGAATAATAAAATATTAAGAAAGTAGAACTTATAACTTTTATTAGAGACATGTGATTACTATTTGAAGTAAATCTTACTAAATCTTTAATAAATGTTTCAACAAGATTTTTAGCAAGTATCAAAAACTTGCAAATTATACATAGACCAATCACATATTTACATTACATATAAAATTATATGTCTCATTTGAATAAACCAAATTATATCAAACAATAATAATATAAAAATTCTCACCAATTCTCAGGGCATTTCTTTTTTTCTTTCGAAGTTGTGTTGTTGGGTGTAGAGGACTTCAGTATCTTGGTTTGTATAATAGGGCTGTGCCTGCCAGTAGGTGTGCCTGCTATCTCAGATATAGAATCATCTTGCTCATGTATCGAGGCATTATCAATTAACTCTTCATTAGAACTTAAAGACATTTCTTCTACATCTTTTTTAGTGTTCATATCTTGTATATTTGCAATATTGTTGTTAAAAGATTTGGAGTCCCCAAACACTATTTTGAATAGTTCAGCAAGTAGGCTGAGATTTTGTGTCTCATTCAGTTTTGATAATGTTGATGCTATAATGACAAAATAACTTTATTATGATACTGTACCTAGTTCTAGCATTGGCCCTCTATAGTAGTGGGAAGTCATGGCCACTTTATCAACACCTATTGATAGAACCATGTGACATATTTATTTGCTACCTAATTAGGGAGTTGGTGAAACTGTTGCAGATGAGATATAGGCCACGATTCAATATGTTTCGTATTAATACAGTTGCTAGTAATATGGATATGGCATCTCAGTAAAAGAGAGGCCTTTAATGAAAGGTGCCATTCAGATAATGCCCAGGATGGTTCAGTATGCTGCACATACCAAGCTTGAGATTTATAGACTTCTCTCCCCGAACATATTAAATAACATGATATACAAAGACTGCACAAATTACAAAATAATATAAGTTGATGAATATCTTGCCCAAGGTGTTAGAGTGACAGAGGCTAGAATTCTCTGTCGTCTATGTCATGAAACTTCCCAAGTTCCTATACTAGAAAAGGTTCATTAGCTTAGATATAGATAATGAAGTTATTATAGCTAATAGAAACCTATGAACTATAATTTAATGATGATAAATTAAATAAAAACATACCAATTAATTCTAATAAGCTGTTTTTTGATTCAATAACCTTTTTCAGCTCTTCTGATCCACTGCAACACTTACTACAAAATAAATAAAACATGAGGTATGAAGTATGAAAACTGAAAGGAATTTTATTAAGATTAAATCTTCTATAAGGCTGGTTCATAGTAGTCATTAACTACTCTAATTAAGAGCTTGCTTATTAAACAACACAAAACATACAAACCTTTCACATTTCTCATTTTGGACATTAATTTGCTTTTTAAAACTTTCACTTTCCAAGTGGATTTGTTCAATTTCAGTAATAAGATCTGAAAAAAAAAATTGCTTTTACCCATATGTTTGATGATTTAGAAAAGGAATGTCCTCTATAAGACTGTGACTCAATTTTTTTCCCGCTAATGTCCAATCTTACACTACAACATTTTGCATTATACCAATTAGAGTATATTAACATACAAGAACAATAATTTCAAGTTTATTTACTGACCCTTAAAGTTGTATATTGTTTGGTGTATAGCTGTTTTTACAGCTTCAATTTTGGTATTTGTTTTCTTGGTAAAAGACAATCCATTTATATTCACTTTTTCCATCACTGCATCAGTGTTTCGGTGGAAAGGTACTAAAGCAAACCAAGAAGATAACTAAAGATAACTTTAGCGCCAATTATTTATTTTTAGAACAAAGATTTTGCATTTATCTTTGACTTTGATATATCTTTGCCCTGACAGCCTGACACTGGCAGTCAAAGAGAATGTAATCAGTACGTCAGGTCTGGCAGTGACAGTAAATTAAATTGACAATATTTATTGATGTACTAAATTACTTTGAGATGTACTGCTATTCATGATTTTATAATTGATTTTCATACCAAAAAGCTTTAAATAAAATGAAAAATAACAGTTCGTTTATTATTTACTGCCATTCATGATTTTATACTTGATTTTCATACAAAAAGCTTTAAATAAAATGAAAAATAACAGTTCGTTTATTACAGTATTTAAAAAAAAAACATTTTTTAGGGTTACAATTCAACGGTTTGCGTATGACGGAACATATTTGGTAAATTGCTAAATAATATATGAATTATAAAATTATATCAATAGTTAAAATTGATTAACTTTTATAAGATTTTAGTTTATTTTATTAAATTTATACACATTTGAATATTCTACCAAATTTTCTTATAAGCAACATTATAGTCACTGGCATGACATGAAAAAAAATTAGGCAAAGCAAGCAAAGGAAAACGCCATTCCACCAGTTAATTTAACTAATTTATTGTTGAATATTATTGATATAATATTTTTGTTTAATAATTATATAATTTGCCTCACATTCTGATCTAATTTGTAAGTACTGGTTTGTTTGGGACATTTCATAGTTAAATTAAGAAATAGCTTCACATCACAGCAATTGTGACTTGTGATGGAAGATTTAACCTCGTAAACCTTTGCCTTTTATCTCTTTTCGGCCGCTACCTTTGCCTTGTTGTTTGTAAAAGTTTTCATTGGCGGTATTTGTTTTGTCAATTCTGTTATTTTGAGTTGAAATTTGTGATACATTATGGATTTTGCAAAAATTGTGATATTATAACATAAATATGTTCGTCTTTGTGAAGGCAGATATTTTTTAGGTTACGGGAAACGCGCGCAACGCAATGGAGATGGAAGCGGATGATGATATGATAGTGGTTATAATAGGTGATGGAGAAAATGATAACTTCCCAGAACCAATGAACATAAAGCAGGAGGTAATTGATGGAGATGACGTCGAGAAGCTCATTGAGACTGCAGCGATACATGGAGAATTCGTGGAACTCGATGGTACTAACATCAAAGAGGAAGTTCCTGAGGATTTTGAGGAGGATGTTTGGGCTGGCGAGGATGAGGAGGATGGTGATGAAGATTATGTGCCTCAAGACGGTGAGTCTGATGACGACCTTGACGATGATGCTGATGATGGCAGCGGTAATGAAAGTGTTAATAGGCACAGGTTAGTTCCTTTTAACATTATTGATAATAAATTAACCATAAATAATATAATATATATAGTAGATATTAAGATATTATTATGCGTTCATATGCACGTATATGCCTCTGCACGATTTTAAAATTTCTTATCCAATAATCATAATATAAATATGGTAAAGATGTATTTTTTTGTGTGTAGTTATTATAATATTGAATACTATAATTTAATAGCTTGTACTAAAAAATGTAATAAAAATCCGATCTTCTATTCAAATCTATAGAGAGACAAATAATCACATGAGTATCAATGGTGGCATGTAAGTATGATTTACTCATTACTGTGTCGGTAAATAAAATTTACAGTGACTCATCACAAGGTAATTACTGTAAAGGAATACTCTGTAAATAAAACAAAACACTGAAATTGTTTGGAAACACTCATTATCTAACATTATAAAAAAATTATGTTTTTCTTTAGCAAGAACTATTGAAAATCTTTTATCCTTATATAATGGAATCCCTTGTAGGTTATTCCTATTATAACTTTACCATATTCTACAATTTCAGGCACAAGATGCTGAAGCCATCACAACAGAAGTCCTTTGTTAAGGAATTACGAGAGCAGTATCCGGAATTGGAAGATGACACCAATGCCCTAGTAACTACCCTTTCAGAGATCATGAGGAATGTGAAGCCACCACCACCTCCAAAAGACTACTTCATTATGAATGGGATTATGTTTGAGTGAGATTATTTTTATATGGTTTTATCATATTTCTTTCATTGATGTAAAAAATAAGGAACATATTAAATTGGCTACCAAATGTTAACAAAGTGAACACAATGCATTTTACTTTATAAGCTTTTTTAAATCCATTCCTGTGTCAAACATATTATGTATAGACAAATATGTATACAGGGTTACTGAAAATTCGATACATTCCCTTGGAGGGGTAAAAGTAGAGCTCATTTGCAATAGGTTTTGTCATTAAGTACCCCAGCCAATAGTGATTTGTTTTTGAGATATTCAAGTTTTTGTGTTTTTATTTCTAAATACCGATTTCCAGCAAAAAATAAAATGCTCCTAAGTGAATGTCCTATTTTGATCCTATTTTTGTGCATAATCTTATACGTAACATCACAACACTTCCTTAAAATGACAATATGCTGTAGTAGTACCCTTAAACTTGACGTTATGGAGGTCAATTTGCTGGAGTTCAATTAAAAAAACCCTTTTTATTTCCACTTCAGAGTGAATTTGCATAAAAAGGATGTATGGAATGTGTCGTACAAATTATTAAAATAATAGCCCTATTTCACTAGCTATCCAAAATGGTACAAAACTTTTATCTACATTGAAAATCACAACAATAACATAGTTTAAAGTGTTAACTTTTTTTTTTTTATTTAAATAAAAATTAGTTTACTAAATTATATTAACTTAAATTAATATTTACAATTATAATTAAACTTACAGAAAATTAAAAGAAATAAATTAAACTATAAATATAAAACAACTTATTTACAAAATTTACATATATACAAAAATGAAAAACAAAAACACTACCATAAAAAATTGTCACCATCACTGTCTTTGGGCAAGGTTCCCAAGACGCTGGCAGCGTTTCCTCTTTGGATTGCTATACCAATCCTTAAGTGTTAACTAAGATAATGTGCTTTACCTGTGGTGAACAGTAAGACTAGTGCGGTTTGCGAATCCAAAAATTACTGATGTTCTGAATATTTGTTTCTTGCGAATAATTTATTTAAAAAAATACCATAATACTTCGTAGCACTTATATCTCGTATATAACATATATGTATATATAATGTATCTCTAATTATTACATTACACATTTCCAGATGTGTGATTTGTGGTGCGATATCTGAGACGATGCCGGCAGCTGGCCGTCATTACCAAGAGAAGCATGGGGAACGGTACCTAGTCTGCTTTGCTTGCGGTGTTGACTTTAGAAGGTAGGCTTATGGTTTTTTATGTAACACTTACTCTTAATACAATATGATATTACTTGATGTATCATTTATACCTAAAAATATTTTGTCTTTATAAAACTGTTTCTGTAATATTTAGTAGGTAACCCTGTAGTGTCGATTTTATTTTTATAATGGCAAAGATTTACCCACATTAACCAAATGCCTCAAAAGTAGATAAGTATAGCTTCAAACACATTCTCCATTAATTTAACCCGCATTACCTTTAAAAGTAGTTAATTAGTTAAGTATAATATTTTTATTGTACTGTATAATTTTTAAGAAATATTTCTTACCCTTCTACTACCACTGTTACCTTTAAGCGTATTTAGTTTATTATAGGTATAACTGATTATATTTTTATTTTGTATTGTATATTTAAGAAATGTTTCTTATCCTTATTACTTGAAGTTTTTAGTCTTATTTGTTTTACATGCATACATATTTCAAATCAAATCAAATCAAATAACTTTATTGTGGAACATAGGTTTAAAAACATAGGTGTACATTGGGTAATTATCCGCCGTATTCCGGCCTCATGGGCATACAATATTATTATAGAAAATTATAACTACTATTAATATTAACATGAAACATTTCAGCACAACAAACCTATACAAGCACGAGAAACGTTGCATGGCTCCCGACGCGGTGATAGTATTGAAGGCACGTGCTCGCACGCTCGGCCGCAAGGGGCGCTCGCGTCCGTACATTCCCAAACATTTCCCTGAGACCAGTTCCGTGAAAAAGTGAGTTTGTTTATAATATAGTAGTAGCAAACGAGCATGCAGTCCACCTAATGGTAAGTCTTTACTGATGCCCATAGACATCTGTAATCAACCTCCGATAAGACTATTCCTATTCATAGGTCGGCCACAGATGTGTTGGCACACCTGAGGACTAAATTGAAATGCTTCTGATAAGTATGTTTACCATACCACACACTTGAAAGCATAACAGCAAATTTTAATACTGCCTTTATTAAGAAATAGATGTTTAATATTTTTGATTATTGCAGTATTATTGGAAGCTTGTTAAACCTTGTCAGATTTTTATAGGATAAAAAATACTTCATTTATTATTCGTTGTTGTAGCAGTTTAGTTAAAAAACAACATTATTATAACCTGTAGATCACTAATGTAATTGTTGAGCATACATCCGGCACGATGGCCAAAAATGTGATGAATAAATACGTCTCGAAGACCAAAAATGTTATGCATTCGGCTCCGAGACCGAAAATATTAAGATTTCCGCGGCCGTTAGAACAAATAAGGAACCGAATGTTCCTCTCTTCGATGGACAGGATGACCGTGTCCCGAAGAAGGTTAAGTGGACTGTATATACGAAAAATAAGATGCAAAGTGCTATAGGGTCACGCACTCACCTGCTGCTGATGGGCGCAGCCTCTTGTACTAGGTATAAGGCACCTTCAACTCACCCTAAGCTCGAGCTAGCTAGTCTTACCTCGGAATGGTCTACCGGTTACCTCTACCTTCTTCCTCTTCTCACGTGGCGTCGATCTTACAGCACGTTGCACCGCGAACAATGAAGTTAACGCGAATTTAAAGGAAACGCTACGAATACGAATAGTGGCTTCTACTTCGGAGTATAACTCAAACGACAAATATGCGCGAGCGCGACCGACGACTCCGAAGCTTCTCCAACAAGAACAAATCCCGGTGGCGGAAGCCATCAGGCTCCCGCCACCGCGAACGACACGACGACAACGGTACTACAACGAACTATTTCAAACTATAAATCTCTATGCTTATAATCCTACAGATTAAAATTAATACCAACGACAGAAAATTAATACGTAGAACCATAGACAAAACTGAACATACCGCCCACCTAAATACTACGTATTTACGAAAACAACAAACATAAAACACAAATTACTTAACCTACGACAAGAAAGAGTTAAGTTAAAACGTAACTATTTCGAAAACGACACAGATTATGAACTACGACACGAAAGATTTACGTGAAAATGTAACTTACTTAAGAAAACGACACAAATTAATAACCTACGACAAGGAAGAGTTACGTTGAAACGAAACTAATTTACGAAAACGATAAGAAATACTTCTAGATTCGCACACCACGCTCACGACAGAGAGCAACAACTGCAGAACAAATAGCTCGTTTAGGCGAGAGAATCCAAAAATCTTGCGAAAGTAAATTTTGTAGAGTTTGAGCACCAGGATGCATGGATTTCTTATGGTACTCATCGATAATAAGAAATGTTAATCTATGATTACGAGGCAAAAGAATAGGATGTCTAACGGTAAACTCTACATTAGCGTTAGCTAACCGACCGCCCACCCTCAAAATACCCGCGTCATCAATGAAAGGAGACAATTTACGCAAGGCTTTGGGTAGCGAATTAGGCGAACCTTTACTTAGACAATCCAATTCAAACGAAAACGATTCTACTTGTGCTTGCTTTATGAGCAACTCAAAAGCTTGACGTAGCTCACAAGGCTGTAATGCACCGACAAATTTATTTTTATAATTTCTCAAATTATGAGCGAAACGAAAACAAAATGACAAAACACGCTTTACTTTCGAAAGCGACGAAAAACGATTTAACAAATCGCTAACGAGATTCACCTTTTCCGGTGACAGAAGGCTAAGAATCCTTTGTTCTTCTGCGATAGAGTCTGTGTCCTGTTCTACCAATAATGAAGAAGGCCAATCATTCTCTGGCTCTACAAGCCATGAAGGGCCCTTCCACCACATGGAACAGTCAACGAGGTCAGCTGGAAGCGTACCACGAGAACCAATATCAGCAGCATTCGAACTAGAGCTCACGTGACGCCAATGGTCAGGAGCTACTCTACTCTGAATGTGGCTGACTCTATTCGCCACAAACGTTTTCCACTTGGATGGACAAGATTTAATCCAAGCCAAAGTGACAGTAGAGTCAGACCATGCGTAAAGTTCTTGAACTGCATGAAATGGTTTTAAAGCCTCTACCACTGATTCCATTAAAGTAGATAACAAGACAGCAGCTAAAAGTTCCAATCTTGGAATCGACAATTTTCGCAAAGGCGCGACTTTCGACTTTGCGCAACAAAAATGAACGGATGTAGAGCCATCCGCCTCAACGACACGAAAGAATGTGACAGCACAACAGCCACGTTCTGAAGCGTCACAGAAGCCATGCAACTGTAACGACACGAAAGAATTTACCATACGCCGAGGAATGGTAATCGAAACTAACGACGACAATTGAGACTTAAATCGCAACCACTCGTGTGCAATGTGAGGTGGCACATTATCGTCCCATGAAACTCCCGAAGTCCAAAGAAGTTGCATAAGATATTTAGCATAAAACGTAATCGGCGCTAGAAATCCCAAAGGGTCATAAATCCGCGCAATATGGGAGAGTATGGTACGTTTGGTGCACCTAGAGTCATCGGGGTTGACGACACGAAATCTAAAATCATCCGATTGCGGATGCCATAAAAGTCCCAAAATTTTTAAGGAGAGGTCTGACATCTCTTCGAAATGTTTAAATTCTTCTGAGTATAAGTCAGAAGATGGAAGATCAACGAAAAACTCACTACAATTAGATGTCCACTTTCTTAAATGGAAACCACCAGACGACAAAATTTTGGTGAGTTCCGAGCGCAATTGTAGAGATAAATGTCTCTACTAAGAACTGTAGAAGCAGCCAGAAGTTCTTGGGTAGAGTCTTCTGCTAGTTGAGCGATCGCACGAAGAGCCTGAAACGGTGCAGATGATACGCCATAAGTGACCGTGCGAAGCCTATAGTCACGTATAGGACCGTCAGCAGATGGGCGCCACAGAATGCGTAGGTACTCGGTGTCATCTCTACAAACCAAGATTTGTCTATACATCTGTTTGACGTCACCAGTAAAAACGACAGCATGCCAACGGAACCGAATAAGTAAATCGAAAATATTAGTTTGCAGTTTAGGCCCAGCAAGTAGCGTATCATTCAAAGACAATCCATTAGCATCTCTACAACTTGCATCGAACACAGTACGAAGTGGGGTGCTAACAGAATCTGGTCGCAATACTCCGTGATGAGGGATATAATAAAACTTCCCAACGCTTGAAGTCGGGGGATCCACCTGCTCCATATGACCGGCAACCTCATACTCATTCATGAACCGAACATAGGCATCTCTAAATTCAACATTTATATTAAGTCTTCGCTCGAGAGAGAGAAATCTTTTTAAAGCAATTTCACGGGAATGTGAGAACGATGGCTTTACTGAAGGATTCATGAATGGCAGAGGCACCACAAATCTACCATCATCGTTACGACTATAATTATTAGTGAAATAATTTTCACAGGCTTGATCCTCCTTCGAAAGGATTTTACAGACAGGAGTGCGAACCTCTTCTGTTTCCCAGAATCTTTTTAAAGTGTTATCTAATTTTATATTTGATAAATAAGAGTTATCGACGAAGAAACAATCACTCTGTTTACTATTACGACAGTTGTGTGTGTGATCTACCTCACACTCACCCATTAGAATCCAACCAAATATAGTATTTAGAGCCTTTGGTTGTCCCGGCCTCCCTCGTCTCAGACCAGGTATGAGAGATGAAGCAAATATATCCGCATTCAATAGCATGTCAATAGCCCCTGGACGAGCGAAGTCTGGATCAGCCAAAGGTAAATTCCTAATATGTGACCAACCACAAAAATCAACAAAATGTGCAGGTTGGTCACTACATATCGACGACAAAACAAAAGCTTCAAACTTAAAATCGATTTTATTTGAGTTATAGGATTTTATTTCACAACATAGTGAACCACGAGACTCAGCAACAGAAGATCCGATTCCATTTATTGATTGTTTAGTGTTTTTAATACATAACCCGAGGCGCTTTGCACATGGTACCGAAATAAAGTTGCAAGCGCTTGCACAATCCAACAACACCCTTACAGGTTGAAAGTTTCCCCAACTATCTTTTATAAGAACCTTAGCTGTAGAAAACAAGATTGTACTTTTACCACCGACAGAAGTTAAAACAATATTACTCAGTTGTGCATTATTATTAATGGAACTAACAACTTCAATATCAGGTTGGGAATTGCTATCAGCAGACGGTGTAACCGATTTTTTAAAATGTAACAATGTGTTATGTGAACACCCACATACACCACAACTTATAGGGACTCGACAAGTTTTTACCCTATGAGTTTTCGAAAAGCAACGGATACAAAGATTTTTATTTTTAATGAATTTAAATCGAGAATCTATATCTAAATTTAGAAAATTCTTACATGATGAAAGACTATGTTGGCCAGTACAAAAGTCACAAGTCACTCCCGACACGACAAATGAGGATTTGGACTTTTTAAAGTTACTTGGTTTCGGTTCTTTTGATATTCCTACATTACTTAATATTGGGTTCGGAGTTACCTCACTTAATGCCCTAACTTGTTTCTCAACAAAATCCTGAACTTGAGTGAACTCTGGTATCTCATCTGAATTAAATTCTAATTGAAATGATTCTTTTGTGGCCCGATCTAATTTTGACCAAAATAAATGGAACAACATGAAGTTCTTATCTGGTAATCCAAACTTTTCCAAAACACTTAAATTCTCCACAAAAGTTCTATGAACACGCTCAAGTTCTACAGCTGAATTTGTTTTCACTGGCTCACATGACAACAACTTTTGATAATAGGAGGCCGTTATATAGCGCTTCTTATTATAATATTTATTAAGTGTATCATACGCGTCTATATAATTTTCATCCGTGAGTGGAAAGTTCCTGATTAAATCATAAGCTTTATTTTCGACACAAGTTAACAAGTAATGTAACTTTTCCACTTTAGGAATATTTCTATTATGGATCAACGACTCAAATAATTGTTTAAAAGATAACCAATTTTCTAGCTTACCATCGAATGGCTTAATGTTAATTTTAGGCAGCTTAGCAAAACCCGAAACTACTTCTTGTTTAATCTGACGGTCACTATTTGAATGCCGCAGACGGGCCAAAACACTTCTAAATTTTGTATCAAATGATGCAGTTACACCAATTTCAGACTGGCGTTGGGCAGCACTTAATGAACGCAATAAATTTATTTGCGCTTTATGGAATTCATTTGAAAGTTCCCTAAGGTCCTCCTCAACGCAGCCTGTCATATCCGATTCCGCTATATACTCCAATCGCATCATACTGTAATCCCGGGCAATCCTATTAACGTCCCCATCACTTGCGCCACTTTCGTTGCTCCCAGTAGACATTGTCATTAATTGATATAAGTTTATAAACTTAACGAAATCGACAACAATAGCAAATAATTGCAATGTCACTGACAGCTGACTTCGACACAATAATACGTCAAAGTCTAATACAATTTGACAGTATTGACAATATGACCAACGACAAATAAATATGGCGCAATGCAATACTGACAACCAACGACTATTAATAAAAATAGCGCAAAGATGGCGGGACCTAAGTACAACTAACAAAGTGATGAGTTGTAAAGAATCACACCCACCCTCAACATAAAATGTTAATCGACAAAACGAAAATTACGAAATTTTATAGAAATGCAATACAAAATAGCAAATCTAATACGAAATACGACACGAAACGACAAATTTAGAAGCCACTTTACGTAAATGTTCGTTCCTTTAGCGAAATACGACACGATAAAATTAATTTCAATGTTCGTTATGTTCGGTCGACGGAAAATAGCAAAAATGGTGTTTAGGACGATGGAACAATTAAGATCCGCCGAAGTGACCAAAAATGTGGTGAATTCGTCTCGAAGACCAAAAATGTTATGCATTCGGCTCCGAGACCGAAAATATTAAGATTTCCGCGGCCGTTAGAACAAATAAGGAACCGAATGTTCCTCTCTTCGATGGACAGGATGACCGTGTCCCGAAGAAGGTTAAGTGGACTGTATATACGAAAATAAGATGCAAAGTGCTATAGGGTCACGCACTCACCTGCTGCTGATGGGCGCAGCCTCTTGTACTAGGTATAAGGCACCTTCAACTCACCCTAAGCTCGAGCTAGCTAGTCTTACCTCGGAATGGTCTACCGGTTACCTCTACCTTCTTCCTCTTCTCACGTGGCGTCGATCTTACAGCACGTTGCACCGCGAACAATGAAGTTAACGCGAATTTAAAGGAAACGCTACGAATACGAATAGTGGCTTCTACTTCGGAGTATAACTCAAACGACAAATATGCGCGAGCGCGACCGACGACTCCGAAGCTTCTCCAACAAGAACAAATCCCGGTGGCGGAAGCCATCAGGCTCCCGCCACCGCGAACGACACGACGACAACGGTACTACAACGAACTATTTCAAACTATAAATCTCTATGCTTATAATCCTACAGATTAAAATTAATACCAACGACAGAAAATTAATACGTAGAACCATAGACAAAACTGAACAGTAATATATTATATATATGTATAAGCAAAACGTGGCACAGCATGGCCGAAAGATGTGCATGTCTTGACTCTTTAACTTTGCGATATAACAGACATATCCTACATTAGAATAGTTCAAACTTCAACACAATGTACGAAAATATCCTAACTTTTCAGGCCAAGCGAACGCAAATACGGTTGCAGCCAATGCCCGGCCGCGTTTGTGTCGAAGACGTACCTACGTTCACACGAGATGCTACATCGTGGTGTCCGTCCATATCTCTGCTCCGTTTGCACCTCCGCATATACCTCGCTGGCAGCGCTCTCGGTACCTTTTTATATATAACTAACTGACCCGGCAAACTTTGTACCGCCTCAGAATCTATTTATGAAATATATTTCATATTTACTCACCTTTTAAACCTTCCCTGGATTTCCAGAAATTATTCTAAACTAAATTTAGCCAAATCGTTCCAGCTGTTCTCGAGTTTTAGCGAGACTAACGAACTGTATTTGTTTTATCTATATATAGATAAAGAAATAGCATAGCATGCAGTCCACCTGATGGTAAGTGGCCACTGCCGCCCTGGACATCTGTAACCATCCCAGATATGATAAGATTTCTGATAGGCCACAGCTGCGCCGCTACCCCTGAGGACTAAGCTGAAATGCCTTGGAAGAGTATGTCTCCCTTACCACATCCTTCAAACCAGAACACAGCTGCGTTTAACACTGCAGTTATTAGGCAGTTATCATAATAACACACACTGTAATGTACTCGACACTACAGTAGCACTGATAGCAAACTATTTGGTTCGCTAACGCCACACACGTCCGCTCGGGCCGACTCGCACACCTTGCAACCAGCATGACATTAGTGACGTAAGACATAATATGCGCTCGAGACAATTACCCACCTACCCCCATAAAGTCCACTTTTGTCCTAGTCTTAGAATAATCAAATAAATACGCTTTTTACGCTCGTTACACACATTATGATTTGGGGTGCCATGAACACACGCGAAGACGCAAAATACAAACGAAAAGAAACGAAATCGGCGGGGATCGAACCCAGAACCCTCTGCATGTCAGAACAGTATGGTGACTGCTCCGATATGCGGGACCATAATTGTAAAGAGTGAATCTGATCTGGTATGAATAGTAGGCACAAGACAGAACAGCATCATTACGCATTAGTCGTAATTATAAACATGTTGTGATGTCACAATATTGTTGTTTTAATCGTAAATACCTTACTAGGGGTAGTAGAAAATTATATCTCACTAGCCAGCTGTATTTATTGCTGGTAAAGTCCGCGCCAAACTGCCGGTCCGCTCCGAATATAGGAACGAAGATAGCGCGGGACTTCCTCGGCACCCTCCGCTGTCCGCTCTCGCCCGCGGGTATATACCTGCGTTTGTGTGTCTTACTGTTGCTACGGAGTATATGCTTGTAGTTGTGTTCGACCCCATTGGATCTCTGACTGACACCTGGCGCAACAACTTCAGAGCGGACTTGAAGTTTGGCGCGGAATATAACATAATGCCTGTTTCCAGCGTCACCGCAAGAAGCACAGCGACGAGCAGTACATATGCGACCACTGTGGCCGAGTCTTCAAAGTGAAGGCAGCACTCGCCACACACATGGACACACATCTGCGTATGTATACCTCTTATGCAGTCATCAGTGTATATGGCCTTAAGTTTATTTACATCTGCAGACATCTTGCGGCACAAATGCGTGCCGTGTTAGACAAAAAAAATATTATAGTATACAAAGTATTGATGTCATGATTATATGTTCTGTAATAGCCGCGTAAATTCAATTATTGTATGGAAAAATATGGTTTTTGTTATAAACAGTGACATGTTTAATGTGTGTAGATATAAATGTGGTTTAAAGGCGTAATAGCTAACCATACATCTGAGACAGATCTTAGATAAGATTTCATTTCTACTTGTAGTTCATTACAGATTTGTTTAAAGTATATTCAACAACTTTTTCAATTACACAACATATTTTTTCATATTTTTCATTGCATGGAATTATGTTGTTTACTTTGGTTATGGTTTGACATTTTATATATAGAGTTATAGACTCACATATATCAATTAATAATATGAATTTGTAATTTATACAGCGGTAAAGAAGTTTGGATGTGATCGGTGTGAGAAGCGCTACGCCACAAAAGCAGCCTTAGTTCGCCACGTGGACAGCTACCATCTCAAGTTACCGCCGCCCTGCGTTTGCAAAATATGTTTTAAGAGGTACATTTTACTTTTATATAACAAATTCTACTAATATTCGCATATAATTTTATGTTTATGAATCATAAATATATTTTAGCATTTTGATTTGATTTGAACATTCACTTAAAAATATAATTAAGGCTTATAGATACTTTAAGGCCTTCAAAAGTTGACTATTAAATATATGTATTGAAATATATTTTATGGAATCTTTTTTCAGGTATCCTCGAATGTCAGTACTTAAGGAGCACACTAAGAAAGCTCACGGACTGTTATTGATGACACGAAGGGTAAGTCATATTAAATTATGTTCTTACTAACATAGGCTCTAAATTTAGGTTGCTTTTTAAAACGGGTTCCAAGGGCAGCTGCTTGACCTACATTTATAGTAGTGTAATTTTGTTGTAAGTATAAACTTTAGATAAACGTGATACAAAGATTAAATACAATGCTTTTATGAGTTATATACCTACGTGATTTTGCAATTTATCATTGTGTAAAATGTTTTACAATTTTCAGATGTTCTTCAAGTCACTGCCAACTTTAACGGACACTCAGTTGGAGCAAGCGAAGGTAGTGCTGAAGTCCGAAGTGGAACCAGAAGTGCCTCCGCAACCCCCACAGAGGACCTACAGGCCAGAGCCTGTCGAGGTATACCCAGACCTGGACATCAGTATTTGCAAGGAGGAACCAGAAGAAGATGATGACCAAGAAAGGATAGTGCTCTCCGAGGAGGTACTCCAGTACATGCAGTCCATACAAGGTGGCTTCGATGATGGTGAAAACTACAACGTAGTGGTCATTGAAGATGGTGATGTGTTAAACCTGAATTATGGAGAGTATTCCGCGGATATGCTCAATCTTCATGTCGTACAGGAGAATGAAGTGCCGGTGGAAAGTGAAATGGTGTCATAGTAATATTGGTTATCAAAGGATTCTGATATTGCTCACAAACTTAGTCCAGTGTCTAGTAAGGGAGTGAGTTTCATTTAATTTATTATGTGATTAGTCCTAAACCTGTATGTACCTATGTGTAAATATTTATATAAGGACTGTTTAACTTTATATGATTTGTAAATATGTGGTTTATACATGGTCCGCAGACGAATTAGACAATGTTCATAAAATCCACTTACTATAGGATGCATGCTTATTTGCTATTAAAATTTCATAGGTAAGATATGTACAGGACGACGGTATTAGTGGTCGCATACCGTCATAAACACCAGATGGTGTGGGAGGAGCATAGGCTTAGTTCAGATCGGATCCGCATGTGTGCCACTTACGTTACTTGATAGTCTTTTCCTGTCATGTACGAGAATAAAACTGTTTAAAACAAACATGCGGACATAAAACTCGCGTGACAAGATAAAGGCGCTTACACTAGTCTTAGAGAGTTCTTGTCTAGAAATAGTTTTAATAAAGATATTCACTAAGACATTCATTAAAATAAAATGTTAATAAACATGATTTTGTTGATTAGTGCGAATATTTGTAAAAATATGCATATTTTCACATACTTCCTGATTGAGCTGATTTAGATATGAATTTAGAAGCAGAAAAATTACTTCATTGTTATCTAAGTACCTTATTGTAAATATTTCCAATATTTGCTATATTTGTCTAAGGTTTAGTGTAATTATAGGTTCCTAATCCTAATACGTTAGGCATATTAATGAATTGATGATCATTGTTTTATTGATCTTAAAGTTCACAAGTACGAGTACATTGTTACACGAAAATGACAGGGTGAAGCTGTTAAAGGGTGTATTTTTATATTGCACCACATTTTAGTGATATATAGCCAATTCCATATTATAGAGTCTTAAATTTGTTATAGATTGGTAGGTGGTAATGAGATTTAATACAAAATTACGCCATTTTGTATTGGTCTCGCTCGTTCTTTTTATGTCTTACTCACACAGCTGCTAATTTTAAAATTATAATAATATACCAATACGAGGCAAATTTCATGATACGTTCTATTTGTGTCAACTATTTAATTCTGTTTTGCCAACTTTGATAACGGCTATAGGAAATAAAAATACAAAATTTTAATACGAAAAAGTGTTTTATTACGCACTTATTATTTCAACCAAATGTTTACGAAATACTCATCTATAGCATAATGCATACACAATCGTTAGAAGACACCACAAATTTATAATGCTCCATTATATACTAAGAAAATACAAAAATATTAAGCGGTTTCTTGGTAAACACCTACCGGCATACCTTATTTGTTTTTAATGCGAAATTTACACGTACTTACGAAATGCACCATCTAATAATACGCTGCCCTTACAATCTTGGTCATTTTAACACTCCAAGACCGGTTTGTACTTTGGCATTCCTATTTAAAACAAAATATAATTTCAAATGAAATCTATTCAAAACAATCGTCGCATAAATCAAATAGATATCGCTAGTTTTTTTTACACAAGAAAATAGTCTCTATTTAACAGTAACACAATGTTTTAGGCGGAATTCAAAAATAGAGTTTCAAAACATGTTCGAATTCACATTCGAAACAATTCAGTTCGAAACATGAGTAAGGTATTAAGAATGCCAAAGTTGTTTTGTGTGGGTGCATAAAAATATAGATCTAGGAAAAGCGCTTATTTTTATCATCTAATCTCGACAACAACAACCACATTCGGCCAACATCCACGAAAACTAACATTTATCTTTATCCACTCCAATACTGATCGCAGTTATCTTAACAATGGTCCAAAAATATCTAATAGCATCCCTAAACGATCAAGTAGAAAAATACATTAATTATGCTTCACAGAAATCTAGCTTCTTTTTTATCAATTTTCTCACTTTCATCATCATGATATTTTTGTGTCGTGTCGTAACGGCGTCAAAGATCAAGATACATAGGTCTAAGAGTGTTAATTACAAACTACTGTGACAATCTCAATAAGTTCGATTAGTAAATTGCATAATGTTCACGATGAAAATACAAAACACATATTTTTAAACTATCAAGAACAATATTGAGACAATTTCTACGGTGCGACCATAAACAATCTGTTACTATTCGGCACACGAACGCCATCTTTTTTTTACTAAGAATGCAATTTTGAATATATTTTCTTTTTTATCACTTATAAGGCATGAATTAGGTACAAACGGCAAGAAATCCAATACTTATCAGTTTTAAATGTTAATTATCACATTTTAGCCATCACTTTAAAGTTATAATTAATAAATTTATAGAATCTATTCATTTGCTAGTGATCGTGTTCGTGTGCCGACCGCTTTTCGGTTTCCATAAATGTCTCACTCAGCCTCGTTGAATTTTCACGGAACATTGTGCATAAGAACTCTTAACATTTAACCCTATGATAACAGTTAATATGATAACACCAAACACGTGAATTTGCAATGCTTGTCGATTAACCTTATCATATTACACTGAATAATAGTACTTATAGTCCAAAAATCAATAAAAAATAAAGACAGGATTTTCCACGATCTTAATCGAGACAAGTTATAATGGAGTATACATGCTAATAATGTAAATGCGCGTTTGATTGTTCCACTTTCGCGGTTTAAGTAATAAATCATTCTTCAATGGTCTAGTTGATGAAAATAAATGTAGGGAATTAGATCAAAAATAAAAATAAAATATTTATTCCGAGGGTACAACGAAAACCAGTAAATTATGGACATTTTTACAGATGGCATTACTGCTCAAAATGTGGAAACCTACTATTTATAATTATATGTTGGGGTTATAATATATTGCAACTTACTAGTATTTTTCAGCAAGCAATTTTTAAAACGTAACACATAATTAGCTTCACAATCACACATATTTCGTGTATCTGTCTTTATTGTCTATTGCTCTTTGTTTATGTATCGAAAAGACGTATCTGCTTTATACACCTACTCGATAAATTCTACATACATATATCACTGAACACTTGCAGGTTTCTCATTACTAATGTGTTGAATAAAACGCGACAAATGACGAATTTATTTATAATAAATTTAGATAAACAATTCCTTCGTACATACTTTCGTGTCAACGAGCACTTTTCACGTTATGAGGAAAAGCGCGGCTGATTTTTCCCGTCGAAGAACTGAACTTTGTAAAATTGCATCTTAATAACACAACAGAAAGAGATTTAAATTCATACAGTAATCATTATACGTACGGCCAATGTAATGTAGATCGATCAATCGTCATTTTATTCGAGGAAATATGATTAATTATAACGTGGATCATTTATACAATGTTATAAATTTAGGCCATTATTATCATAAAACAGCAAAACATGACCGACCTCGGCAAAACTTGTTGCAAAATCACTTCTCAATACTTTCCATTTCTTGTGCATATGAAAATGCAGTAAATATGGCAACATCGAGGACATTCGCAGACGACAGACCGAGAGGGCCGGTGTTTTTAAATGAGGGCTATATTATGCCGATAATATCTCAACATCTTAGTGGTTTGGAATTCAGTTCCCTACTCTAATGTTCATGTATCGACTTCAAGGAGAATAAATGACTTCCAAAAGCAAAATTTCAAATAAATTATCGAATGAAGCATTCACACTAAACAAAGTTGACCTAACGGCGGTTAACGGCGTTGTTCATTTTAGTGTGAACAAAAAAGTGTTTGATTTTAGACGAATGGAAGAAAGTTTGAGCTTCAGTAAAGGGTACGTTTGGACAAACGGTCACGGATCACGGACGGGGTTGAAGCAGCTAACGCCTCGCCCTAGTTTTGGGGAGAGCCCAATGCAAATCAAGCTGGCAATGGCATATGAAAAAGAGTTGCAAAGAGTCAGCATACCATCGAAAACTGTCGTCTGCGCCTTATTATTTCCGATTAAATCACGATATACATTACGATACCAACAAAACGTTTCCATACGTCAAACGGCCCGCGCATCACAAATACGTCTTTTGTCAAAAATATAGTCACGTGATCTTACAATCTAAATAAATCCGAAACACTAATGTAGCCATCTATATTTGTTTTATCGGGTTACTGTAAAAATAAACATTTGTTTAAACATCAAACGAGCGTCACTTACGTTGAATTCATATCATTAAATATTAGTTATATATTACAAACGTATAAATACTAGTGGCAGTATCAACGCTCTGATATTACGGCGATCGCAGAAATCTTCATTGCGTACAATAGAATACGGATATAGCGTTGCCTCGTAATGTTTTGGATACCATTGCAGATAATAACTGTTTACCAATCACAATCGAATGTAAAATAACACCGTTAAAAATCCGCTTTGAAAATTTAAGTTTCAAGTCGTTATAATCGATTTGGAAAATGTAGGTACTCGTACTTTGAAAAAAATGTTATGCAAATTGTTCTGCCAACTTTGGGTTTTAAAAGTCCGAAATAAAAGTCTAAGATACAGGATGAATAAAGTACTACCATAACTCTTCAGTTATAATTTAGCCAAGGAGAGTATCATACATATTTATTATTTTATTTGTTTTATTAAATGTAATAAAATTATGCAAAAGTATACGAATCATAGCGTTAAACTGAACATATTAAAAATTGCTCCAAAAAGAGTTTATAATAATAGATTTCAATTTTAAAAGCGGTATTGATTATAATATAATCAACATAATTGTGCTTGTAATATAGTCAATTATAATTATGATTATATTATAATCAATACGCCTAACATTTAGTGCATTTAGGGAGAAAATGAGTTTACTGCTAAGGAAACGCATAATTTAATGCATGTTTTTCGTATGCCTATTATTAAATCCGACTTCAATTTTACACGATCAATCATATTGTCTCAGCAAAATTAAGTAGACGTAATTGTTAAATAATAATAGTTTTCTATTAACTATATTTGTATGTATTATTTCGTTTCCTAGTTCTGCAATGATCCATTCCTTAGTACGAGGCAACTCCATATAATAAATAGATGTTAAAAACTAAAACCCGACTACGCCAAGCGCGTTTTACTTACATTAATGACTATCTCATAATTCTCATAGTGTCTTGAGTGAACTATGTTTTTTCCGTTAAAAGGTTTATATGACTTGTTTCAATAATAATTATAATCCAAATGGCGACATTTCTCATTACCATTAGTTGGTTATAATGTACACACAAGGTAATTTGGGGTAATATCGGCGCCGGAATAAAATCGTGTGAATCACATTGCAGGCTATTTTTGCCATATTTTTTTAAACGAGGAATCTTCATACAAGTTATTCATTTTCAAGGTATGGTGTATGATGTTACCAGTTTAGAAAAAATGTGCATATTGGCCCGCCATTTTAATACACAGGTTTACTCTAGCGTCGATATTATCTCAACTTACCTTATATAAAAGCTACCATTTGGATTGACATTTTTAATTGAAACGAGTTATAAATACAGATAATTTAGGTGAGGTAGTTGTTAAACAAAATGTTTTCGAATGACCAAAACTATTTTCAATTAAATGAATAACTACTTAAATGTGGAAGGTTTAGCGTAACTTCTGAGGCAATATTATTTTTTTCGGGCAACTTTGTTATTTCCCTAAACGTTCTCACGCGTAGTCGGGCGCGTATATACATCAATTAATTCTATTGTAATCGGACGTCAAAAATCCTATAATACGCGTTTTATTGACGAGGATTTCACGTGTCATCGGCAACACCGTCGAGCTCCCGTCGCAACTGGCAACACTGAGTGCAAGCAATGTTGCTACACTTGACGCGTTCAAATTATCGTTAATGATACAATATAATGATACATTTAGGTAATCACTTGTGTTTAACAAAGCAATATTTATTCCTTTTACACAGTTTAAGAGACATTTTAATTGGCCACATAAGATATTTCAATAATTTCGGACGCTTTCATTTTTAATTTTCATTTAAAAGTTAAATAAGTTATTACTAATCTCATTTGACTATAAAATGAGTATTTTATAAATTAGTAGACCTTTTTTGGTTAATATAAAGAAATGGACGTAAAGGTTACATAAAACATAAAAATAATTTGAACTGTTGAAATAAATAATTCGAGTAACTGCAACACAAATCTAAATTGTGCGTTAAGGAATACGTATTATAACAGATTGTTAAAGAAAGATACGAATATAAGTTTAAGAAAGAGTACAGTTCTGATCAGGACATTTCAAATAATTAAAAGATGAAACAACAAATGTAAACTCTAGAATCGATAAATCTATCGAGTTACATATTCCATTATACTTTAATCAATGGTGAGGTTAGGTTAGGTTAGGTTTAAAAAATTAACTTAATGTTTAAGTTAAAAAAAAGTTAGGTTTAGATGATCCGGGATTGACATGCACATGGTCCTGAGTCCTGGGTTCCATCCCCGGCCTTGCAGATATCTCAATTAATATAGATTTGTGTACTATATGTGTATATAACAGGGCAATCTCAGTACTTAGCGATAACGACACAATTACGAAACTAAAATTTAAAATTAAGAGTTATCATAAATGGCCTTTTAAAATGTCTCCGGTACCACACACACTCGACATAATTCACGTCGACATATCGGATGACAATCATAGATTAAAACGAAGCTCATGCGATTCTTACACAGATAATATTTATCATACGTAAATGAAGTACCATGCATATTAAGATAAAATATACGGGGGGGTTAAATGTCTCTACTAATTTATATATTAATACGATACATTTCAATGGAAACAATAAATGAATAATAAAACTGTACCACACTCCTGTCCGTCTATATAAAAACGTCGATCACATCGAATCTCCAACTATCATATTATATCACGATAACCAACGTCCAGTTAATTGCATTCCCATCAAATTCCTTCAGTTGAAACGTAGATTACGAAAGAAATAGAGGAATACGTAGCCGATGAGTTTCAAATTAAAACTAAAAATCACCAAAACGTGCGCAAAAAGTAAAATTAAAGAACGGAATTTACCTCCACGACTAGTTTCCTCAAACACAAAAAAAAAATACAATAAAATTAAAATAAAGCAAAATTGTACAGCTGAACTCATTAGGAACATACATCTGACGTCACTGAGCAACTCTTGAAAAAACCGTTCAAGAAATTCAAAAGTCTATACTAACGTACTTATCACAGGTTAAGGGGACAAGAGAAAGTATTAGTGTTCTCTCAATACAATATGACGCGTAGTAAATGTAAAACTAATACAACTTAAGATACGGCCGCTGTTTCGTAACGGCGCTCAAAGTTTAAAATTAAAACTAAAAATTAGTATTTCTAAGCCGGATGCCCTCGCGCGGGGCGGCTGAGATCGATAACTTATGTATATATAATAGTAACGTTGAGACATTATACACGCTTAGACTTGTTCATGTGTGCGTGAGTTGTGTCTGTGAGCGTGAGGGTACGTCACAGTTGACATCTTAGAGTAATAATTAGTATAGAGTCCGCTAACAACTTGAGCACGAAGACAGAGTACGTAAACAGATTTATTATGGCTGTCTAAATCTCACAATTAGTGAAATATGTTACTAGTTCTCACAGCATATATCACCAGAATCACGATATTTATTAACATAATGAAATTACCTAACTCACTTCACTTGAACTTGAATTATGATTGTTCACTGTGTCGCATATAGCGATGGTGTTCACACTTCTGCCTGTTCGTACTCAAGTAGACTCGCTCTATACTTAATCACTCTCAGGCTAACATTTACAGCTCAATCTGAACGTGTATAATATCTCCGTTGCATGTATGTCGACTGGTCGTGCTGAGGCGTGGCTACGTAAGGCGATGTCGGAGAGTGCTCCGGTTGGATCGGCCGGCGCCAATCCCATTAATAATTCATTAGTTTGACAAAAATAATCTCTTGCTGGCGCCGGCCGGTCCACCGGGGGGCTGGCCCTTCATCACGAGGGCTCCAAGCGGCGTCGAGGTTTCATCGCTGGACCCTACGGGGCCGCTGTAATTGACGGTAAGTTGGCCGGGACGCTCGCCATGTTGTCACCCGAGTCGCAGTCGCAAAGTCGCACGGTCGCAAAGTCGCAGTCGCAGCCGCGCCGCGACTAGTCCCACCCGTTCTCCTTCACCATGTGAGCCAGTTCTATTATGAACTTGCCCTCCTTGTATTTTTGACTTGATTCGAACGCGTGCTCCTGGAAAATGTAAAGGGATCCATGTAATAAAAACTTAAATTATAGTCTCTAACTTTGAATGTCAGTTGTTAGGTCACAAAAACCTTAAACATTTGTTTTGTAATTATATATTTACACGAATAAAGGAAAACCACTAATCAATTTAATATCAATTAATATTAAAAAAATATATATCTTAATAATACTGATCAAATGCACTTTGCTTATAGATACAATCGCTACATAATCTTAATGTTTTTTAGACCCATTTATAGGATTAAAACTTTTAATACTACCTGGGGTCTAAAATCTGTTGTACAGCCACAGATGCGTTGCTATACCTGGGATTTTAGTTGGAACTCGTACAAATGTCTCGCCCTTTGAAGGTGCCGAAGAATCCACACCTTCAAAGGAACCAGAGTACAAAATATGGTTGTACATACATATTTCCATCCGAGCATGGTTTTGCAGCACTCGCAGTAGATGTCGGCGACCGCGTGCAGCCCCGTCAGCAGCACGCGCTCCTCCGCCGGCCCGCAGCCCACGTTCACACTGCAAACGGCACAACAACACGTTTTAACTAAACTTACTCCTGAACAACTACAACTACGCTGAAAACAACTTTGACAGAGTGACGAGAGTGTGCGACTACCCTTGTTAATAATCAATTTTTATGTACCAAGGTTTGAAATTAAACTTGTCAAATTTCGAAATGTGTTCAGAAAAAAATCGGATTATTATTACCTAATTATTTAATCAATTCATATTTTGACAAATTAATGAAATTTGAAAATATTTGGTTTGGTAGATTTTTAATCTTTGGTAGACAAAACATTGCATAGATAATCAGTCCAATTACGACTAAGGTTGATTTACACTAACAGACATTCAAAAATATCCATTTTGCTTTATGCTATCGGTCAGGATGCTTTCAATTCATCTCTTCTCATTTATTTATTTATTAGTTTAAGTTTAATTTATTATTTTATTATTAATTAATAAAAATCCATAAGGATATTTTATTAATTCTCATGGATTTTGTCGACAGTCCAGGCAATGCTACGCCAAAATCGTTAGAAATTTAGCACGGAATTTATATGAGAAAGAATTTAGTGTCTTCCTTTCTCATATAAATCAATAAAAATCGGCTCTCTTTGGCAAATTAATTTGCTATGCTTTAATACTTTGTTACAAAGACTCCGTCTATGTTTTTGATCTGAACTGCGCAACGAACTTGTTGAACAAACCATCAACGCCAACAAGTCGAGCGTGTATGGTTCGCCATCAATCATACATGTCATACACTCATTGTCGCATCAATGACAAACTGGCAGATTGACAAACAGATGACAACACTATTTGCAATTATAATATCTACTTGTTTTTGACGCGGAACTACAGATTTTAATAGTAATCATAAGAATAACTATCAATCGAGTAACCCACTACTAGGCGCGGGTAATAAGGCGATCTGTTTGGTTTTAGAAGATAGTTTACTATGCTGTCCAAATGCTTATTGGTAGAAACACCCCTTTGAGTACTTCTGTCCTATAGACGTATATATAGGAAGCATATTTCCTCAGATTTGAATATTAAATCAGGGTTAGTATTTTTTTACTTTTGCAATATTACATATAGAGTTCACAGAAAAAGTATAAAGAGACTAAGGAGTCTATTTGATTACTTCATCAAGGTTACTAAAATCGATCGTCATTTTATTAATTCGTCGTATCGTAGCCCACGTCGCGTACACAGCAAAACCTCACGGGCAGAGTCTATTGGGTCTATCAATCCACGTTACTATAATTATAGGCTATTTTTGTCAATTCCGCGAAGATAAAGTCGTTGATATATATTAAGACGATGTAGAAGTAACATGAAATATGCATGATAGCGCGATGCAGCGGATGTACGGAGAAGTGGAGCGTGCTTCGAATAATAGGTATTCTAGTATTTTATGTACTCGTTTTGTTCCTAAACGTGTTTTGGATTTCTGGAAATTCACAAACGTAAGATACCTGTTTATAGATTACAAAAATTACTGCATGTTCCTAGAATTTTACTGGAAGTTACCTAGTTTTTATAAGCTAAGTAATACACGGTAAAGTATTACTTACATCTTTTTATGCAAATAGATAAAGGAAATACTAAGTATAGTCCCCGCGAAACTGCTAGTCCGCTCTGAATATAGAAATGAGTGGTATCGCCATAGTAAATTGTATGACTACATCTGCTCGCAACAACTTCAGAGCGGACTAGCAATTTGGCGCGGACTATACGTTTTAACTGACATATTCCGAGATTTATACTGGATTTTACTAGTAATTCAAAAAGTTTAATCATAATGGGTAGTGGAGTTTTAGATATCCTTTGGGAAGAGTTAGTATATAACACTGTAATAACAGTACTAGAAAAATACAGTAAACTTTTCACAGGCATCACATACTCTTATCAGTAAGTTAAATGGTTTTTTATTCATGATTGCTCAAAGGTCCCCAAAACTGGAATTATCATTATCACTTTACTATGAATGATGGTAACTGCAGTTAATAGACAATTCCACAAAAGAAAGGTGTTAGTAATCCCTTAACTTCTCAAATCAAATCATTTTTTTAATTCAAAATAAGTTCTTTACAGAGCACTTTTTGAATGTCAATACAACTACCACCACTTGGTGTTTTGTTATGGAGAAGAAGCATCCATAAGACAGAGAGATAGAGTTGTACCTTTCTAAACGGACTCTGGGATTATTATTATTCTCCCGAAGTTTCAGAGATCCGACCTAAAACTCAACAAATTTAATTCGAACTTTTAGATTATATTCCTTAAACACCAAGTCTGTCTGTAGTTTTAAACTACCTACTATATTTATTTCGCTGATATGAAGTACACGACAAAACGCTTAAAATACCTACTTTTTAAACGAACGCTCAATTTACATAGTGTTTTTTTAACAAAAGAATTACCCGGTTAACCTGTTTGTCCATGCAACGAGCCGATTTATTTTCTTGAATAATTCAAAAGTTGTTTGAAATTTTAAACCAATGAGAGTCAGTTTAGCTTACTAGGTACCATAGTAGACGAAACGAGATTTCACAAGAAAATCCCAACACTGAATGTAGTCAACCCATTATTATCCCATTGCTGGGCACGGGTGTCCTCTAAGAGTGAGAGGGTTAGGCCATAGTCCAACTCGCACTGGCCAAGTGGAAATTGGTAGACTTGACACATCTCAAATTTAACTTTTTTTAAAGTACTTAAGACATGTAGGTTTAGACTTTCATGTTTCCTCACGATGTATTTTTGATATCGAATAAGTGGTCACGGCTGGTGACTGTTTCAGACATATAATATAGTAAGATCCCGCAAGTAATCCTACTTATGATACTACACAAAATTAATCCTAGATTTACTAGCTTATGTCCATAATTCCAGCTACGAAACATGTAGGCATAACATCATAATACATATATGAAGATACTTACACTGAATTGAAGAGATATGCGCGCCCCTGGCTGCCTTGGAACGACTGGAAAATAACAAAATTTCGTTTGAGCACTTCGGAGAATAAATTTACATTGTTTTCGTGTGTTTGTAGCGGGAAGGAAATTAAATGGGTCACTATATCGACGCTCGTGCATTGCGAAACACGTCGGGTAAATATTTAGCCTCAAGTAAATATTTGAAGTGTACAAAAATGCTGACGGGCGACTGTATCCAGACAGCTTGAGATGTTACAGGACTTAAAAAGGCAATTTAATATGCTTTGTTCTTTCGTATGCTTATTAATAAATTTATGAAACGTATAAAGACAGAACAAATAATCATTAGAGTAGAACTGTGACTCGGATACATTTTTATATTAAAAATAATTATAGTTCAAAAAACTAAAAAACACGCTTTTATGATAAAATCAACTAAAAAGTAGAAAATAATTTTCAATCTAAGAATCAATTAAGGAACAGTAAATAGTATAATTGTGGAAAAAGTGTGGGGTGCTTTTCGAACCTGATAAATGGAGCACCCCACACTTTTTCCACAATTATACTATTTACTGTTCCTTAATTGATTCTTAGATTGTAAATTATTTTCTACTTGTTAGTTGATTTTATCATAAAAGCGTGTTTTTTAGTTTTTTGAACTATAATTATTTATTAATTTTTAGTATTTCTCGTTATAGCGACCACCATTATTCATCGTTTGTAAAAAAATCAAGTGTCTATCTATTACGATTTAAGAGATAAAGCCCAACGACAGACGAACAGACCGCAGAGGGTTTCGTTTTAACCTTTGAGTACGGAATCCTAAAAATCATTCTACAAGAGCGCATTATAGATATGTTTCAGAACATTTGAGTTATAGGGAAATAACATTATTATTTTCTAAACTAAAAATCACGATATAAAAGTTACGCCTATTGAAACTAAATAGCAATAATTATTTGCAATCTAAAGTTGCGATGGACTTTGCTGAAGGTGTTTGAAAAATCTCGCCTCGAAAATCTTTAATCCAGAGGATGTTGATAAGGACAATGGCACAAAACTATTAATGTTTAAAATATTGAATTGTCATCGGTCCTTAATAAGTATGCCAAATTTCGAGTTAATCCGACGTTTTGAAGGGGGTTAAAATCATGTTCAAAGATTCCGTTACATACTAACATACCAACATACCAACATACATACGTCTGAAGCTAATAAAAGCGTGTTAACAAAAGAGCTGGTTGAACTTGCAGACTGGTCAACAATTACATCAATATTGGTCGTGCTAGTTTTTGTTCAGTTGCTACCCAAGACTATGTTAGAATACTTGGTGTAAACTTTGACATACTTATTAAACCAGAACACCTTAGTTCAATCACTGACAAGGTAGAAACAGATGTACCGGTAATAGTTCAGGTAAAATTTTACAAGATTTCTAAAAACCCGTTGCATACATCATTAAATACCAATTTCAAATAAATTTGGAGTGGAGAACACACTGGATCAAATACTGATAGCAACAATATAGAAACAGGTGCAGCGATAATACTTCTTGCATAATTTTAGAACATTTCTAAAACCCGTATGCATCATGAAATGCTTCGAATAAATTTAGAGTTCGCACAAAATCGCCGTCAGCAAATTGTATCCACTATCGAGTGCTTCGTGTACGATACGCGAACGAAAAATGCAATTGAATCTGAGCTTTTAAAGTTCAAGCTTTGGAAAATGTAGTGGAGTTTGTTGAATGAGATTAATAGAACTTTTCGTTGATTGCTTTCGTATTTAAGGCTTTTGTATATGTTCTTTTTACCGACTAGCGTTTTTGTTGCTCTCCTGTGTTTAAATCAAAGTTAAATTATCACTTTATATTTTTCCTAAAGGGAGTTAACAAAATATCATAATGAAGAAATTAATAAGGTTTTCTTACCTCTGATCATCATACGGAATTCCAAAAAGAATATGTCACCTTTGATATAAGGTCGTCATTAGAAGAAGAGGCATCAATAATAATTTGTCACATTCAATACAAGTTCGTCATTAAAAGCAGAAGCTTCGAAGAAAATTTTCTCATATCTGACGTAAGTTCGTCATTAGAAGGAGTTTCAAGAAGAAATTTTTAACACAGGTTCGTCATTTTAAGGAGTTCCAATAAAGGTTTTTCTAGTAAGCTTAACTTCGTCATAACAGTAACATCAAAGAACAATTTCTCACTGTGCCAAAGTTCGTCATCAAAAAGAAAAAGTTTAATATAAGTTTGTCATTATGAGGAGTTTAAAGAAGGATGTTACCTTTGATATAAGCTCGTCATGGCTGGCCAGGTGCGCGCGGCAGTGGATGCAGCTGTATGTGCGGTGCGCCGGCGGCAGGTACGCCTGGAAGGTCTTGACGGGCGTGCGCGCGGCCGCGGCGCCGCCCTCGCCTGCCACCCCGCCACGGTTAGTCACCCCGTCACGCATGAGTGCCTGCTAGCTACCAACACACACCCCGTCAGCTGCTACCCCCACGACGACCGTCCCGCCCCCCAGTACACGGTGAGGCACGTTTCCAGCCCTAAGTGCACTATTATGTGAACCGCCAATGAGATTGCTCGGTTTTTAGCTGTCTATTGAAAGATAGGATAGTTTAAGTTTCTTTAAGAAAGCCCTTCTACCCGAAATTTCGTTCGCTCACATAAATTTGAAAATAGACTGGGATAGTTTAAGTTTCTTTAAGAAAGCCCTTCTACCCGAAATTTCGTTCGCTCACATAATTTTGAAAATAGACTGTGATATCGTACCTAAGTACATAAAAAAGAATGTACAACGATTTATTTACTGCAATACATAGTGTATTGCACAATAGGTCTAATTTATATGACAATCGTTAGAATCTAAATGGTCATATTGATCATAAAAGGAAATAAATAAGTATCAAGTCAATAACTTAGGCAAGCAATAGTTATTACAAAATTGTATTTTATTACTGATTTAACGAGTCAATCTCCATAGTCGTTTCATTAGTATTTCTACCTTATCACACCCGTCAAATAAGGGCACAGTTTAGATAACTGTAGTTATAAGGCAGAAATAGAGTATAGATGTTTAACCATAGTACACGTAGGGCTTCATAGTAACAGCACTCATGCGAAATACAATAATACAATTTAGGGAGACATATAATATTATATATTAAGTTGATATATATAATATTAGTATGTTAATTGGACAATTACGATTGCGCATGTTAGAATACATGTGAGATCTTAATATATAGAGATAAAGCGAGTGCATAATATATAATATTATTATTTAATCACATTACATATTATAAATGATTTAAATTAGTGCTAGAAAAGAGATCTAAAAATTTATTCTGTTAAATCTACACATCTAAATGGATGACACAGAAAATATAAATTACAAGCGTTGGGACAGGGGGGGTGATGTATGATTCATGTTCCCTAGTCCAGTCATCCCCAGTATTCATTTTCTAGAAGTAGCAAATAACAGTGATGGTAAGTGGCCACTCCAATCCATGGAAATTTGTAACCAACTCCATATAGAACACATGTAAGTCAGCCGGCAACCATACCCCTCCACCGAAACTCAAAACTGCTTTACGCTACAAATAAGGGTGGCGGTGGTCATTTCCCGGTCGAACCATACTAGTTCTAACATAATTTTGAAGGTGGTAGAAACCTCTGTGGTTCGACTCCAGCGGCACCACAGCCACACCTATTTCTGCTTAATAAAAGTAGTGTTAAGCGCTGCTATGATCTGGTTTGAAGGGTGTGGTAAGGGAAACATACTTTTCCGAGGCGTTCCAGCTTAGTCCTCAGGGGTAGCGGCGCATCTGTGGCTGACCTCAGGTAGGAATACCTATCTGGGGTTGATTACACATGTCTATGGGCGGCAGTAGCCACTTACCATCTTACTGCATGTTCGTCTGCTACTCCTATACTATAAATAACAATAATAATAATATATCTACATATGACTTATATGCAACTAATCTAATTCGATATGATATGATTTAATTAAATTGGGTCGTCTGATTGGTCAATTAAAGTGCATTTGGTCGAAACGTGTCGTTCGCATTGACGTCATCGAATTCGCGGCTCGATTGTCGCAAATTGCCTATTAAGGTTAATGTCATACTATCAGCATGTGATAGATGCGATGTTTATACATATTATATATTGTGCATCACTCGAATGTGCATCAATTTATACGTCAAAATTGCCACGAAGTAGCGTCAGCAATATCATTTTTTTAAATAATTTCTTCAATAAAATAGACCACACTAATCTTTACTTTTGACGAAAACATGAGAAAGTATATGCCCGAATAATGTTTCAACCTAAGAATTGACAGTTCCCAGCGAAATTCTAGTTATATTCGTACCATCATTTAATTTAACTCGTTTCGTGTTACTCGTCGGAAATACGACAAGTGAATTAGCAACTAGATCGGTATCTTTTAGTATTGGCACAATAGGTTAGAAATGTAATGTTTGACATAAATTGAGCTATATTACTCAAAAAAATATTTATTAATTAATTATTACATAATTTCTACAATCACCCTGGGATTATTTTTGTCGTGGGACACACACAAAGATGAAAAGACAGATACGGAGACCCAGACTAAAATTTTAAATCAATTATTGACATCTGATCAGGGATCGATCTCGGAAACTCTACAAAACAAATATAGAGCGCCCAGACGAGACTCGAACGTTAAGAAAATTCTAAAACAAACTTTGTTAAATGCACCATTGAGTTTCGATTGTGCCGAATCAAGTTAACGAGTAATTGAATGAGAATAAAAGTTCCGAGCTGAGAACACGCTTTTGGCATTCTGAACAGTTTCCTCCGAGAGGTGTTCCTATGTACGTACCTACGTATTAACGTATGACTGTATAGATTTGGGAGTCTATTTATGTCGTGAAATTGTAGCTCCTAAATAGGCTATTAGTTATTTGTTATTTAAGCTATATGTTGTCTTGTCATGTTTGTCAATAATCTCTATTCTTGTCAAAAAATATAAAAATCATGCACATTTTGGAAGTTAGACTTTCTCAACCCACATACATACTTCTCAGCCGATGTAAAGAAAAAAGGTATAATATTGTACTTGACGAGCTTTTGGCCGCGGCTTCCCTCGCATTACGAAGTAATATTTTCATCCCCTATTTTATCCCCTTGGGGGTAGAATTGATCAAAATCCTTTCTTAGCAGATGCCTACGTCATCACATCTACTGCATGCCAAATTTCAGCCGGATCCGTCTAGTGGTTTGGGCTGTGCGTTGATAGATCAATATGTCAGTCAGTCACCTTTGAGTTATATATATTTAGATTTGAAATTTGAGAATGCTCCCATATTAAAAGATCTATACAAAGTAAACGCAATTTAATTCAGTTTGAAGTGTGACGTCACAAACGTTTAGGAGTTCTAAAAATGGCTTCGCTAAATGTTCTTTTATTATTCAATTTGCTCTGAACAAGTTAACGCTTGATTGGAAAAGAATAAAGGAATCGAGTCGAGAACACGACGACTATTAGAACTGGTGTAAACTACTAAAATGTACAAAGTCACTAAAGTTTATATTAAGCTATTAAGGATTAACTACAAGTTATGACTATATCTACAAATATGTTAATATATAATTAAGTAAATTATTGTGCGTTTTTTCGACATTGTAAAAGAGGTGTGTTTCTAAGGCAGTCTAAAGAAGAAGTAGGAATAAAATATGTACCTAAGCATCATGAATATTAATATGAACTGTTTTTTTAAATTCCACTAATTCGAATCTTTTAACCAAATTAGGTTTTGGCGTCTTGCTAAAAGTGCATCATGAGTATGTACAAAATGTGTTTTTTTCTACAATGGTCGAATGAGTATGATAACGTGAAACCTATCAGAATAGGACTTATTAAGTAAAACGAAAAGCATTAAAAATGTTGGTTGCTGGCGAATAACAATTATTTATTTAGGAAATCCTGAATGCCATACGAAACATAATTTTCATTATTTTCTAAGTCTTTGCTAGTCTTTCTAAGCGTTTAATACTTCTGCTATAAGGCAGTAATGCAGGCAGGTGCTGCGGTGGTGCCGCCTGAGTCGAACCACTGCGAGTTCTACAACGATTAAACAAAATAATTTCCATAATTTTCTAGCATATTGCTATTGTTAGATAGCGGAAAATTAGTTGATTAGCATTGAATATTTCTTTAAAAAACAAATTCATCAGTAAACATAATGTTGATTCCCTTTTCGTTTTCCTAATTCTTTGTAGCAAAGACAGGTATGTGTTCGGTTTATCTAACACTTCTTGGTGATGAAGGTAGTTAGTCTGTGTGTTCATGATCGAATACTTCTATGTAGTGATAGTAGGCAGTGTGTCCAGACCTGCCTGGCGCGAGCAGCACGCGCCTGCCGCCCACATGAGCCGCGCGGACCGGCGGTCACCTGCCGCGCGCGCACCCGCACCGCGCCGCGCGCTCCTTCGCTGCACCCGCCACCCTCTACAACAACACAAAACATATTCATTAATGACCCTTTGTGGTTCGACTCCGGCGGCACCACCGCCACACCTATTTCTACCTAATAACAGGAGTGTTAGGCGCTGCTGTGTTCTGGTTTGAAGGGTGTGGTAAAGGAGACAGACTTTTCCGAGGCGTTCTGGCTGGTAGGCTGGCAGCAGCCATTTGAAGGTGGTAGAACCCTTTGTGGTTCGACTCCGGCGGCACCACCGCCACACCTATTTCTACCTAATAACAGCAGTTTTAGGCGCTGCTGTGTTCTGGTTTGAAGGGTGCGGTAAAGGAAACAGACTTTTCCGAGGCGTTCCAGCTTAGTCCTAAGGGTAGCGGCGCATCTGTGGCAGACCTCAGGTAGGAATATCTAATCCTATTTGGGGTTGATTACAGATGTTCATGGGCGGCAGTAGCCACTTACCATCAGGTGGACCGCATGCTCGTCTGCTACTCTTATATTATAAAGAAAATGACTCTGTCGTCAACACATTACTATCACGGCTGTGCACTGGTCTCCTCTTAGAAAGATAAAGATAAAACCATAGTACCAGCGTGTTGATCCAGTCAATATTGGTAGACTTCATATACTTTCAGTTTTTTTTTAAGATTTAATCGACTTATAAATGGCAAATAACTTGGTGGTAAAAGACGTCGTGGACTTCACAAGCATGACCGCTACACCTACTTTTGTTTAATTACAAAATTGTTAAGTGCTACTGTTCGGATTGGTATTGATGATGGTAAGGGAGACGTAATTATCCAGGACAATTCAATTTAATTCTAATGAGTAGCAATGCATCTGTGGCTTACGTAGGAAATCTTATCTGTGCTTAATTACAGATCTCCATGGTATTCAATGGTCACTTACTATTGTCTCATAAGCTCATTGACTATAGTTATATTAAGAAATCCCGACACATTTAAAAATCATGCCTAAACGGTAATGAATATTTAACTGTATTATGGAGCTTAATACTCAATTAACACTTGCGGTTTTAACGACAAGAACTCCCAACTTCCCTGTAAATGAGTCAGTTCGGTTCAGTACCCCAGAAAATGCTGAATCATCCGCCATTTCACTGATGACTGGCCTCGATTGAGGCGCGCATGTCTTTGAACCGTGAGGCAGCAGAGCGGCAAGGCCCAGATCGGTGGCCACTATAACGCCTAACGTAACCCATGCACGGTACTGCATTGGAGTGCATAATTTTTATTAGAAGCAAATGGAGATAAAAGTCCACTTGAGGGTGAGTGGTCTCTTTTGCTCACGAACAAAATTTCGAACTGCATACATTCGTTCGAAAAACATTACCCCCCGCGGTCGGGTAACAATGTTAGGCGCTGCTATGTTCTGGTTTGAAGGGTGTGGTAAGGGAGACAGACTTTTCCGAGGCGTTCCAGCTTAGTCCTCAGTACCCTTACCATGAGTTTTTACGTGTCGACGAGTGTGACTGTTTTGGTGTTTGTTTACGTATTGGCCCTTACTATTTCCAAGTTCCGACACAATCCGCTAGGGGCGCTGATTGGAAATAGTATGGGCCAATGCGTAAACAGGTGCCGGAGCAGTCGTATTTGTCGACACGTAAAGGCTCATGGTAAGGGTACAGGGATAGCTGGCGGGGGGCGTATCTGTGGCCGACCTCAGGTAGGAATATCTAATCCCATCTGGGGTTGATTACAGATGTCCATGGGCGGCAGTAGCCACTTACCATCAGGTGGACTGCATGCTCGTCTGCTACTCCTATATTATAAAAACAACGAACGATAGTGGGTGTCCTACTCTGTGGCCCCTGGGCCTCCAGGAGTGGGGTGTACGGGCCCTTGAGGTGTCCCTCTTTACCCGGTTACCCGGGCAATTCTCAAGGGGTTAACTGCATCCAGTGCTATGTTCCGCCGCTTGGCAGAATTACGGAATAAGTGTAAGGGCTCTTCGCGTTACCCCGAGTGGGTTGACGGACCCCCCGTGGTGGTCAGGGGATTCTTGCCCAAGAACTCCCTAGGGAGCGGGCGCCCGTCATGAGGACGAGCGTGTAACGGCGCGATGCCCCTCAGGTGGGAGTGTGGGCCGTCGTCGGCTTTAGCGAACATTCGCACCGATAACGTACGCACGAACTCCTCTATGGTCCCTGACTTGGAACCCTGAGGTCTCGCGCCACCAGTCGGGTAAAAACTCTACACGCGCACATGTCGTTTGAGACAGCTAAACATTATCTTTGCCTTATCATCATACTGTAATTATCATCATCATAATGTACTTAAAACTAATTAGGCACTGCTGTCAATCAGACGTGGCTCGTGTGTCTTTGAACCGCGGAGCAGCAGAGCGGCAAGCGCGGCTGCCACTGAGCGTGAACTGCCGTGGTACCTTTCTACCCATGTCTGTCGGTCATTAGCTCCGTTTCCACCCACGAAACCATACAAAGGACTTAGATTCGCTACGTTGACTTAAATTGTTTTTTGTATGTTAACGCGTCATGGAAGGAATAAGAAATTAGGCTTGAATATGGTTTGATAGTTCGGTCTTACTTGGTAGTAGGGCGTTTGGTAGTAGAGTGGGGGGGTCTGAGAGTTGTTGGTAAACCATCCATAAGGTTACTGATTTTTAACCAACGTTTAAAGTGTCCTTTAAAGCATGAAACCGTATTTTAGCCACTAGCGGTCACCCATCTAACAGCCGGTCACGATCGATGTTGCTTAACTTTGGCAATCGATTGCGACTTTTTCTAGTCTAGAGGTACTTAATAGCAAACAATACAATAATAGGTTTATGTTGGAAATTGTCAAGGGAATTGATACAGAATTGGCCGTATTGTACTCAAAACCTCGTCGGAATCTGTCGTTGTAAAAAACCTGTCTAAAGGAAAAGTACTCCAGAATTTCACCAAACAGCTATTTAAGGGCATCTAAACTAATATTGCATGAACTTAATTTACATACTACAAATGGTTTAAGTGCTCTTTTTAGAATTCGATAATATTTTGGTACTTTATTTGAAAAAAAAAAAATCTGCATGGGCATAATGGCTTTATTAAGGTTTGGAAAATTGCATTTAACTCGACAAAGATCGACTCTACATTGCAATTGGTTGAGTGCGCGTGTTCTTTCCCCGGTCAAGCAACGTCAAAATTATGAAAAATTTAGATATCTTTGGGTGTGCCCACAAGGAATCCTAGTGTGTGGCCAAAGATGTTGAAAGAGTAATTTATTACTATGTTTACTTATATTTACCATAAGTGAATTGAGTACGTGGTCATCTAATTTATATTTCCCTTTGTTTTGCGATTTATGTCCTTGTAAGTCGATGATTCAGGAAACAACGCAACTAACTGTTATTTTACTTTACATAATGATTGTTTATTAACAAATACCAAAGGTTTATGGTGGTTACATGAGTAACACAAATTGTTGTTTGTAACAAAGACAAGTCGCACCTTTTGGAGCTCTATTTTGTATATCCGACATATACTACTATCCGATCCGTCAAATTTCCGTTATTATTATCATAAAATTTGACATAACTTTTGCGATGAAACTTTAAATTTTTTTTTAACGTGCTTATAGCCTTATGGAGTAGGTCATAGCTGCGAAATCTCAAGACTGTGAAGCCCGTCCAAAAAAACATACGGAGTAGGACATACCAAAACTATTGACAGATTTTCGAACGAAGCTACGGATTTAAGACTTAATAAATCGCCTCCCGATAACATAGGCTATTATAATAAAATAAAAAGGAACTATTTTTTTTGTGCTATTATCTTATATTACCGTGGGTTTTAGTATGCTAGGAGTCGGACATATTTTCTCCGCTGCCCTCGCAACTGAGAGGAACCCATGCAGGGATTCTCCACGTAAAAGAGCTATTGTCTCATAAATATATATAGATTTCGCATAAAACTTGTATAAGTATGCACAGTGCGTTCCAATGCAATAGATCGTAAAAAATAATTACCCAACCGCGTTGTACCGCGAAATATTTACAACCATTTATAGTAGATTATTGTGCACAATGATACGAATAGGAAAATTACGGTGTTGCGTTTCAGAGGAATTTCTAATTGCCTTTATATTGCACTTTTATGGTTTGATATATCCGGCCCGCTATGGAAATATCATGTTATAACTATGTATATACAACTAGCTGACCCGGCAAACGTTGTGTTGCCATATAAATAAAAAAAATCTTAAGGGTGAACAACCCTTATCACTTTGAGGTATGAAAATAGATAGTAGTCGATTCTCAGACCTACTGAATATGCATATAAAATTTGGTGAGAATCTAACGGTCACCCATCCAACTGCCGACCGCACCCGAAGTTACTTAACTTTCGTCGATCCGATTTGTACGAGCCGCGGAGCGATATTTGCGTCAACATTAGGCTCTATTATTGTTAATATCTAGAGACCTCAAGCGATACACGAACTCATTCGACGTTCTACAAGCGAAGTGCAACGTATACGCCGTGTGCACACACTATTCGTAAGTACTCGTCAACAGGAAATGTCAATCAATCGACCATCCGAGCAATTGTTGGTGTTAGTGTTCTAATACGCAAACATAAGACGAGTGAGCTGCATCTTGCAACGTACAAGGTATATGAGAAAACCACGTGTAAGGTACATCAATTCCTACAACCTGAGCTAAAATATATGTATACCTATATATACTTTGCGAGGTATACTTTATCCTCCTGACAAAATCTTATATATACAATTCTCGTGTCACAATGTTACTTACCGTACTCCTCCGAAACGGCTTTACCGATTTTCACCAAATTTTATATGCATATTCAGTAGGTCTGAAAATCGGCTACTGTCTATTTTTCATACCCCTAAGTGATAAGGGTTGTTCACCCTTAACATTTTTTTATTTACATGGCAACACACGTTTGCCGGGCCAGCTAGTTTATTTATAAATCTTTCTGACCCGGGATCGAACCGGGAACTCTCTGCGTATCATTCTCTCCCCGATCTCTTACAGCCTGCAAACTTAGAAGCTCCCGTTTAGGCAGGGGATACCGCAGAGCTATTCTGGCCCCGATTCACCAGAGACAAACATTAAACTACCTAACCTACTATTGTACATAATGCATAGTATATAATCGACCTAATATATAAACGGGGTCACACAGACGCATGCTCTTGACCCGAAGAACGGGAACTACTGGAAACCTTCCAACGACCCAAAGAGACCGGAGAACATTAATTACATAAGTAATTATTGTAAGAAAAGAACAACCTGATTCATGACTTAATGAAAGAGTTCGAAACTAAAGGAACTTCGTTGAAAAATATTATTCGGAGCAGAACTAATTTTTTGTTGCTTTTTGTTTAAGAAGTACTCGTAGGTACCGAGCGAATTTAACGTTAGGTAATATTCTATACTGTCTATGCTCTATAATATTAAATTATCACTGATATAATGACGCTTCCGGAGTTGCGGGCGGCAGGAGTGGGAGCTCGAACCGTCCAGCAAGCGACCCCGGGAAGGACGGCGGTATGTGTGGTCGCATACCGTCGTAAACACTACATGGTGTGGGAGGAGCGAAAGCTGCTCCCCGAGGGTAGAGCTCGTTGGGCATCGCGCTTGAAGGGCTCCGGTTGTGTTCCGTTGGAGATCCCGGAGTTCTTCAACAAGCGTTGAGAACGGCCACCGGTCGCTCCCACGTCGTCGGGTACATTTTGAAGGTTTCCCCCTCGAGAAAAAAAAAGGTAAGAGCGGTACCATACGAACGACAGTAACGTGAAACACAAGCCACGTCTTCGACTGTTGTTAGCAGTCGCAGACAGTCGTCATCGCGTGTGCTGTCCCTCCTATAGTAGACGTTCTATAGTATACGTTAACAAATACAAAAACAGTCAGTGTAGTAAAGACGTAAAATCTCATACTAAGGGTACTGAGCTGTTGAGTTATTATTACTGTTTTAAGTTTAGAGAAAATCCGGTGTTTTAAATTGAGTTGAATACTTTATTACTGTTACTACGGAAGATTATTTTGCATCATATTTTTATTTAACTTACTCTTTTGTGTTCAGACACTGATCCGAGTATTAAAAACCTGTGTTTCTAAACGAATTTCCACTTTAAAATCCCTCATTTATTCTCTAACGCGCCTAGAAATTATACTTGTATCTCCAATAAAACCTCTTAAAATATTAAAAAAGTCCAGACGTATCTAAAACTTAATATTTCGCTTTTCATATATTCGAGGTTAATAAGCTCATTTTGCTAATGGCCCGGGGGGGTTACGTTCTCAGGGAGTTCGTGGTATAAATCCACTTAAATCTAGGTTACAGCCCGGGTCAGGGAGCCTACGTCTACAAGTCATTAGATTAGTAATCTGTACCCTTAGTATGAGTTTTTACGTTTTTACAAAAATGACTGTTTACGTATTTGCCCATACCTTTTCAAATGAGCGCCCCTAGCGGAGTGTATCAGTTGGAAATGCATGGAAAATACGTTAACAAATACAAAAACAGTCAGTTTAGTAAAAACGTAAAATCTCATACTACGGGTACTGAGCTGTTGAGTTATTATTACTGTTTTAAGTTTAGAGAAAATCTGGTGTTTTAAATTGAGTTGAATACTTTATTACTGTTACTACGGAAGATTATTTTGGGACTTAATTTTATTTGAAATGCTTGTTAGTATTCAGACAATAGTAAAACAATACTAACAGTATTAAAAAACTGCGTGTTTCTAAATGTATTTCAATTTTTTCTATTTATAACAATTAACAAGTAACATATGACGACATACCCGCCTACCGTAGAAACCTAAAGGGATTTTATTTATATTCCCTCATGGGTGGTAGTAGGTAATAAATTGTAAGATAGAACAAAATTCTTGCCCAAATTTGGACCATAATTGAAAGTCTGCCACATTACCTTTCAAACCAGAAAAATACTGCAAGGCAAACAGTGCCTCTGTACGGCAGAATCAGAGCAAAGTGCAGTGGTTTAAGGGTAGTAGAAATATAAACCTTGTGGTTATAACAACAGCTGCTGCTGCGAGTATGATAAGTGTAGTAATACCTCTGCTTTACTCTACCCATCACACAATACACACGCAACACAGTGTCACACTGGAAACAAGGGCTGCGGGCCTACCACCAACTTTTAAAAACCATCATAGTTCAAGAAAGTTTTATTCCTCCTTAAAACAGTAAAATATTCCGTCATACACAGTTGAACAAACTTAAACACTTATTCATTTTTCGCTTATCCATTGTATAAAACCAACTGAATTTGTCATATTTTGCTTAAAAAGTTAAATTTCCGGCAAAAAAGTAAAAGTATGATTAAAATAATATTGTTTTAAGAGATGGTAGTAACCCCCTTGTACTGATTCTCTCAGTATTACCGACGATTTGGAATCAAATTTAGGTAGAACTCCTATTAGACTTTTTTATGGCAGACTTATTTTATGATAATTTACCATCAGATGGACTGCAAGTCTTTCTGTCAATTAACAAAATGATAATGAAAATAGTACAACGAACATTTCATTTAATAAAGCGACGAATGAACTCATCCAGTTTTTACGTTAAGTGGAAAACTTTGTTCTATTTTTCGTCGTTTTACACTACATATGGGCTTTGAGTCATGCGCTCCGATGAATTAACCGATGCTATCTAGGATTGCGTGCAGAATATTAAATGAGACCGCCTGTTATTTTTGGAACAATGGTCGAAAAAAATAATTTTGAATTGAGGTCCAGTCGCCGCTCGCAATCTGATCGCGATACCATCTGGGAAGTAAATAAAGGATTATGGGGTACGTAAATATACTCCGCTTTAGTTATACGTAATGAGTTCTAACTATTTGGGTGAAATTTTGGTATCTAAATAAAGTGTTCATTACTAACTTTATCCAGATAGGTGTTGCGTCGTCTGCTAAAAAATGAAATGAAATGAATGAAAATGGCAACTACAATAATATAAATTTGTTCAGAGACGTCGTCGTCAACCCATTACTGTGTTGGGCACGGGTTTCCTTTGGAAGTAAGGGGTTTCAGGCCATAGTCCACCGCACTGATCCTTAAGATTTTTTTACAGAGTGTTATAATAAAATTCTAAGCACAATAACAAGTTTCATTTGAACGGTACATTAAGCCCTTAACAGAGGGCTTTGTGAATGAAATATTTGTATGTGCATAAAAGAGATTTTATGGCTTGTAACACAAACAATAAAACATCTTCAATACTTCTATTAAGAAAATTGTCCATTCCCGTCTGTTCCCAGACGTAGAAGTTAGTATTTCAATCCACTATAGGCCGCGATAACTCATTGTACACGGTGCGAGTGTGAAGCGCGGATTGGTTACGGCACCGCCGGTCACGATCCAGCGTGTCTTACGCAACACTGATACAAATCCATTTTATGGACTATTACGGGTTTAAGAACAAATGATCGGCCAAGTGCGAGTCGAACTCGTATATGGAGGGTTCCGTACCACCAAATTGTCCTTTTTAGTTTTTGTTTATTATAGCAGCCATAGTAGTGAATTGTATATAAAATTTAATGTTTCGTTCGACCATTCAATAGTGGGTACGAATAAGCACCACACTTTACGTTATTTGTTACGTTCACCACCCTTCACTTGTTTTTATTTGTAAATTTTAATTTATTTTATTATCTGCTATTATAGCGTTACACGCTCTGTCATAATGTCAATTGTCTGTCTAAGTTTTGGTTTAAAAGTCAGACGGCCAGACAGCGCAGGCTTAGTAATAGATTTCCGTTTTTATCCTTTGTATACGGAACCCTAAAAATAACGCTATCAACAATTTTAATTCGACATGACCAGTCAAATCGATCACGGGTAAAGATTATAGGACCAAACGTGTTACCTTGGAGAACCCTTAGAATTGTTTTTGTTGATACTTTAAAAAAAACCATAATACATAGGTATGTTCTGAGTATTGTCATAGTAAAATAAGACTTTATTATTTAATGAAATATTTTCATTTGCAAATGAAATGTCTAGTGTAACGAACCGATTAGTAAACTTGATGAAAAGCCTTAAGTCAATTAATAAAAAATATTTATACTACGTCCAAATGACAGGTCACCATTACTTAAATGTTCATACAGTAATTGATTGATTTCCAATTGCTATTTATTTTATCTTCAATCAGAACTCGTGTCAAGTGGTCATTGATACCAAACCAAAGACCTCGAACGGGTCATTGAACCCTCTAGTGTTAGATTTAGTTCAGTCTATTACCTTTATTTTGGCACTTCCTAGTTTGCTGACCTCACATGACACATATAGTTTAATCTTCTTTGTCGCTTAATCGCCCTAATTGAAAGAGCTGTATAGGTCTAATGAATCGGCGCGATGAATATTCATATTGAGTCCACAATCAGTTAGTGGTAGGGTTGTCGAGCGTTTTAAACCGAAAAAATAATAAAAAATATGGCCAAGTGATATTCGACCATGCAAACGCAGGGTTCTGTACCTATGAACGAGAATAGAAGTAAATGTATTGTGAAAATTTGAACTGTCTACCTATTACCCACCGCTTCATAGATAAAGCGAAAACGGGAAAATAATTGCGGTTTCTCATATGGCGACCCCCATTTATTTTCAAGCTTTTTATTAGTTTTTGTACTTTAGCGGCCACAATTATATATATTCTGTAGAAATCTCAAGCGTCTATCTAATAAGGTACAAGAGGTAGGAGTCCTGTGTCAGTCGGACTGACAGCGAAGACTTAGTAATAGAGTTCCGTTTTTACCCTTTGGACACGGAACCCTAAAGAGCCTAAGTTACATCATGTAACAGTTAAGTTATTAAAACGTAACCCATTACATATATTACTATCGTGCAATTTCTAATTATAACATAGCTGTGCTACAATAAGAAAGACACAAATATAATAAACGTCAATTTATTCACCGTATTTTCCTTACCTGAATTACCATTTCCAATATTGTCCAGTGACTCAGCCCTGGGTACGATTGATCGTATTGCAATCGCACCAGTCGTTGCGACATGCACCAGAACACGTGCGCGGCCTGGGGATTTGCTCAGCTGCCCCAACGCTTACAAATACAGCCAGAAATACGGTTTATGCTGATTGGGAGATGTAATCAATATTGTGAACCCATTTTCAGAAGTTGTAAACAGACTTACGGACTTTGCGAATATTTAACGGACTGACTCATGTGGAAGTGGAATAGATGCAGCGCATACACTATAGGAGATCACGTTTTCTGTCAGGCAACACGTTATTCTCCTGCTTCCAATGTATTTTGTGTCAGCTACTTGCTACGTACTACCACGTATCAGAACTAAATAAAATTTCATTGAAGTTAAAATTATTATTTTCAGTACCCTTACCATGAGTTTTTACGTTTTGACAAATATGACTGTTTTGGTATTTGTTTACGTAATTGCCCATATTATTTCCAATCAGCGCCCCTAGCGGATTGTGTCAGAACTTGAAAATTGTATCCGTCACTACGTAAACAAGTACCAAAACAATCATATTTGTCAAAATGTAAAATTTCATGGTAAGGGTACAGAATCACAGATCCATTTCCATGATTTCATTTCAATGGTTTCATACTCCAGAATATTTTGTCTGTTTATTTATCCAATTTCATACAACTTTGCTTCTCTATTTTTATCCCTTTGCAATAACGCCTGATTGGTTTTCTAAAATAACAACCAATTTTTATACGCGGTAACATTTAATAGAAATTCTATATTCTATATATGAAATTATTGTTAATTTACTTTTCTTGATCATATTTTCCATCTACATAATTAACACCATGTCGTTTATGACATTGTTTACCAACATGCTAAGTGAATCAGTGTTAATCTAAGACGACATAAGTCTAACACTTACTTTACATACTTAGAAACTTTTTGTTTGTTAATGTTACATTACTCATTACATGTTTACCGTACTAATATTTACGTCACAGCGCTGGATACATTATTCTTTCCAATTCAATTCATTTTAGTACTCATATGGTAGCAACTTCATCACATGTTCCCGAAGTGTTGACCATTAATCACGAATACAATGCACACGTTACTATTTCTTTCACATCATTGTTAAAATTGGTCAAAGAGTATATTATAAAAACATTACTTGCTACTTTCTCGTATTTCTTATAATATAGGAGAAGCAGGCGAGCATGCAGTCCACCTAATCAGGTGGCTACTGCCGCCCATGGACATCTGTAATCGACACCGGATAGGATTACATATTCCTATCTGAGGTCGGCCACAGATACACCGCTATCCCTGAGGACTAAGCTGAACCGCCCCGGAAAAGCATGTCTTCCTCCAAACCAGAACACAGTGCTTAATACTGCTGTTATGAGTCAGAAATAGGTGTGGCGGTGGTGTCGCCGGAGTCGAACCACAAAGGGTTCTACCACCCTCAAACTAATTATGAAATTCTATTTCTTTTGATTTAATTTCAATCTTCAAATATTCATATATTCATAACTATCTATAGCATGCCCGCATCTTTTTCTTGTTTCCAGCAGAAATTTTACCCTCTCTTCATTCTGGAGTATCATATTTCAAAATTCGCTTTTAATTAATGCCGGGTTGAAAGGAACGCTCGTCCCATTCATGACGATTTCTTTTTCGTTTTTCGTTGCTTCGAACGAGTGCATTGGCTCATTTTGAAACACATGGTTTGGATAGAAATTCAGCATCATGTGTCTGCCTTGTTTTATGTAAATCTGAAGTTGGTGTTTGCTAATATGAATTTTAACTTCATAAAGCCTGTTGTTCTGAAGTAGACGGCGTGACTTTGTGTATTTTGAATAACATTATCCAGGTTTTAACAATTAGTCGTTAATAGCAAATATGGATGATAGTTTGAGGTTTTTTACTCAAATTCTATAGTTAAACTGTCAATGATGGTGGATTTCACCATAAATATGGATGGAACTATATTGTTACAATAAAATAATGATAAATTAATAATTAACTCTAATCTGCGTCTAGAGTTTGACTCTCTGTCTTTAGCATTTGTAGTCCAGACGATATGAATTTTAGTGTGCTTACCACCAGAGTTCCATATGCACCATTGGTCTTCATATAAAAATTAATGAACATCAAAAACTCCAGCACAGAGTTTATGTAGGTACTCGTATTTACTAGCATGAATGCAGATAGAAACTGTTCGTCCACCGCTAGTGCCAGTTGGCAACAACCGAGTGGCAGACGGTAATGTGTTCAAGTTTAAGTGGCACTTCGGATGCGCCCCGCATGAATAATCAACACCGGTCCGTGGCGCTTATCAGTTTGTAAGTATAAGTATAAAAAGCTTTACCTTGGACTTTATGATATTTATACCGGATTTTATTTTTATACGTAAGTTAAGCAGCTCCAGTTCCACTTCCATTAGGTTAAGTTTATCATTGCAGACAATTATTATTTTATCGATTATTAATATGATTATTTTAAAAGATGCGTGTTATGGAGTTTCTTTCGCTTCCTGTCCCTAGCGAAACACCTTGCGAAGTGGCTTTAGATATATTGGCGTTCAAAATGATTTCTGCAAAGAATCTACTTTGAATATAATATTTTTGAATTTGACTATACCTTACACGATTATATACGCGATTTCCTTTCATTAATATCAGCATTTGTGTATTTTTACATGTGTAAAAATTGTTCTTTTAATTCAAGCAACCACCAATAAATAAACTCTATCCACCCTTAAACACATAAATACAGCTTTGTGAATGTGTTTTTCCGTAACATGAAATTGGAGTAGCGAATTGGAATTGCATATAAATCCGTTTAGGAAACCAATTTGAAAACGAACTGTCCAGTCGATTTTTATATTATGAGTCTTAAAATGTATTTAAGTCCCGCTGAATACTGTATTGTATTATTCAATTGATTTTTTTATAGAATCTTTTTATCTAGCACTTTACTAGTCAATACGGAAATTGACATGAGGGAAAATGAATTGAAAATGAAACAGAATTTGTTATTTTCATTGTAATCTAATCGTATTTTTTGCGTTTATCAGTCATTGATGTATTTGAGCGTAGCAAAACACTGTTTTGAGTTTTAAAAATATTTTTCCTGTTTTTACCACGCTTTTAATAGCTTGGGTTGTATCTATGTATGTATGTATGTATGTAACGGAATCTTTGAACTCGATTTTTACCTACTTTGAACGGTCCGATCAATTTAAAATTTTGAACAATTATCAAGAACCGATGACAATACGCGATTTTAATAATTTTATCCCATTCTCCTCATCAGGACCGTCAGGAATCAGGATTAACGATTTTTTTTTGTGCGATTAAGCGTGGTTTTTAGTTTTTAAACTATAATTTATTATACAATTCTATCAGTTCCTTTTGGTTGTAGTTACTAGGTTTTTTTTTTCACAATAATAATTATTTAACATTTATATAAGTCACGACTCGAGTCTGTTAAAGGGCAGATAAATCATCTCCCAGTAATTGGTTTTATCTTTAACGATCATGGTTTATGTTGTGATCATGTTATGATTTTTATAGTGACTTGGCATAGATATTATGTAAAGCTATTTTGCAATGTCATACAATTCGACTATGCTTTACTGACTCCGTAGAAATGCTCTTTTCGTGTTTCTTTGTAAAATTATAAGTAATAGCAAATTTTTTAATGGGAAAGGAACACCTGATTGCAAATAATTGCATTGCAATACCATATATGTAATTTTAAAGAAGTCGATGATGCATAATCAACTTTATAGCAATTGGTGTCATTCTTTAAAGACTCACGTTTTCCAGCGCTTTAATAAGCTTGTACTGTATATTACGCGTACCGAGTAAAGACCTGGTAAAATAGTTGTTAACGATCAGCTGTTTTTCCGACGGCTATTTCATTGAATACTTACATGTGGCGACTAACACATCTCATTACGACACAACTAAGCTCAGCTTAATAATATCCTTTGTTGCATAACAAAGACGTGTTGTCACGATGACCAGTTACGCAATTACCGTTCATCCCTACCAGACGTTTATATGATTAATAGCCGTTTTGGTCCGGTCGTAATTCATGGAAGCTTGACACTCGACTATACGGAGTTTTGTATTTATGGGTGAAAGTTTCAGTTCCGTTCACTGTAAGATGCAGTTCTACTTAATCCTCGTATGAAAGTATTATTTTGATGTCGATTTTTATGCCAATAAGTACTATTTCTATGAGATAAACTATTAAGTCTTTAATAACGCTCGCCATTATTAATCAATCTATCTAAATATTAAATATATCCATTATTAACAAAGGGTTAAGCACCGGCTTTTGAATCAGTTTAATGGAGTATTTTCTACGTCTCCTCCATTTTTAAAGACTCGTGCTAAATACTGCCTTATACAGAACAACTGCAGTCAAAATATTAATAAGAAGAAAACTCGAAGACGATATGCTTATGGTAAGTCCTTTCTTAGTCAAATCATGAGCAAAAAAGTCCACATTCTTAAACAAAGCAGTTGGCAATCCGCTGACTTAAACGCCGTTCTAAAATTAATCCTTTCTTTTGTTATTTGTTCGTTTATTTACTTTATAAACAATAAATTTATGGTCTCATCCGCGGGCTTAAAATTTGACAAACATGCGTTGTCGAGTGTGCGTTACTGATAAGCGATCGTTATCTCTCGTTATAAATAACACGCGACCTACATTTCGCTTAATAGACGGGTTTAGTTAGGCTTAGAGCCTCTTTAGCGGACCAACTGCTGGACGGAAGGGGCGGTCCACCTCGGGCCCCTGGTCCTGGGGGGCCCCCAAAGGTCGTCAGCGAAAAAAAAGGTCGCCAGAGTAAAACCATCACTCAAATACGTATTTGTCGGCGACATTTGTAATTTTTTAAAATCAAATTATTTTTTAGACTGGGGGCCTCATTCAACATTCCTGCCCGGGCCTCCGACGACCTTAGTCCGCCACTAGAGTATTATAGGTGTCAGTAAACTTTAAGCACTTTTGATCCATTTTGTAAATATTAGTGTAATTTACACTGTCACGTCTGGTTGGATCTAGACAGGCCGTATTTTTAACGCTTTAGCGATTAGTATTTTCAGTATTGTTGATAGAAGTTTTACTGCTTTTGTGGAGGTCGATTCTTTGTCACTACAAACCCAAAGGTTCATCGTGCTTCGTATTTAAGTAGTTTATTAGTAGTAGTCACAGAGTTGTGATTTAAAAACTCTTCTTATTAACCTCACTATGGAGAATAATGTTTTTCCAGCATACGTATGTACATACATATGAATTTTAATATATTAGTCGTTGGACTCGCCTTGGGGCAACAAAGGAGTGGAGGCCCCCTGGCCCCAAATTATTTTCCGAATAAAATTAACAATTTTTTCAGTTGAGTTTTTCAATAAATATTTTATTGTGAAACGCAGGTAGATTCTTCTAGTATTCATGTTTTTACAAAGTACTGTAGATAAAGGTAAAACAGCAAAAAAAAATATAAAAGGAAAATATATTTTAATTTTTTTACTAGTGTTTACTAGACGAAATTAAACAAAAAATCTGACGTCTCTATTGTGAAGGCCCCGGGGCTGCCGCCCCGGTTGCCCTCCCTTAAATCCGGCCCTGGTTGGACTTACCTAAACCCTGGGAGTGACCACGAGCTATATTTTAAAGCCGTTCGGTTTGTTCACAATATTTCTATAGCTATTTCCATTTCTTATTTGATACTTTTGCACTACAACTGACATACGTATTGTATTTTTACTCGGAAGTTGTAATCATAGTTTTAATTTGTAAACAAGATCGTTCAATTGCATTATGATTACGTTTCATTAGTATTATGATAATAAATCACAATTATTATCAACATTATTCGTGCGATATAAACTTTATCTGTTGACAATAAACCTACATTGTTTTACAATCGATAGTTGGTTTAGGTTATAGGACAGCCTTTCAATAAGCAATCCTTAAGAACAGTAAATAAGACATCAATGATCTAGTTATGACTGAAATTATACTATTATATAATTAATTATATAATTATAGTAAATAGCTGAAAATGATAGTAAATTAGCTTTTTCTCATAAGATGAAAGAAATATGTTGGTAAATTAGCTTTTTCTCATAAGATAATTAATTAATATTCGCCTCTATGACTACTAATACAAATAAATGACTGTCATTTTTTATTGCTTTTTTCGACAATAATTGTACGATCTAAAACACTAGGTACCTTATAAAAGATTTGTTTTACCTATCGTGGTGTCCCAAATAAATTACCTAGAAACTTGTTAAGCCTCCACGTGGACTGTTTATAAAAATAAGGTAATTCTCGGCATATTTTAAGCCTGCTTAAGTCTGAGAGCCACTCAAATTTCTCGCTCACTTTGTTCACTAAAATAGAATTGACAATGGCGACACCGACTTCACTTCGAATTACTTTTGCTCCTTGTTATTTTTTTAATTGCCCTGTCTGGACAAATTAATAAAAAAGTAACGTCTGCAAAATAATAATAATGTCCTTATCTCAAGAGAAAACAATACACAACAAAATTCACAAGTGACAGTTGTTATCAACCTTTTTTGTTGAATGACTGATATTCTAGTTTTGGTCTTATCATGTAAGAGCAAAAATATTTTATTTAATTTTAAATTTATTTGAAATTAACATACTTCGTGAACCATATGTGTGTTCCAAGGAGCAGACTACCGGTTGGGACTGAATGTAACAAAGTATTTACTTAGTAACTAAAAGGTCATAATAACATCAAATCTCTGTAAACTCAAACGTTATATTCAACAATTTAATTTTCTAAATTAGAAATGTTAGTATTGAGTCTTGTTTGCATATTAAAATGTTCTTTAAATGTCGGCGGTCAAATTCTCAGGCTTTCGAATCGTTAAATTTAATTGAAAATGCCATTAAAAACAATGTAAAGGGCTTTGGTTAACGAAAACAATCTGGCGAGATATAAAATAGCATAAAATATATTATCTGTGTTGTTTAAAGATAGATGGGACTTAAAAATTGTGACTAAAATGATGGAAAAGTTATGTCTATTTCTACCCAATTAGAATCAGTATCCTAGTGCAAGTTCCAGGCCGTGTTGTGCTAGTAAAAAACACATCATTCTCTTTCTCCCTCTGAATATCGCTTAAGTTGAGCAAGAAATTGAATCGAACAGAATGTCTTCTTGCATAGGATTCCATCTACAGTGAATCCTAATGTAAAATAAATTGACTACTAGTAACGGACTTTATCCAGAAGTGGTCTTAAACAGCTGATAGATTTAAGGACTTATTCACTTATGTAACAGAGGACTTATAAGAGCTGATTCATTTATGTTCTTATTCTCTAAGTTTCTGTAATAGGGGACTTACTACAACTGATAGATTTACGGACTTATTTTTCTGCTAACCTAACTTTCTTACAACCCTCAAACGCTGGGGACATAGCTATTGATCTTGAAACTGAATTAGCCGCGGATGATCGTCTTGTTTGTGTCTAATTATAGATCACTTGAAATAAACAGAGTAAAGTAGGCGTTGGCGAGTGTTCGCATCGCGGATATGAGTGGCCGCTGCATATAGGACAGGCATGCGATTTTTATTATCGCATTCCTGATGATGTAAGTGATGTAATGGTTTATCTTATGCATATGTGATAGGAATGGTTTGAGCGAAATGCTGACCTTGTGGTAAGTATTCAGATTATGCTGCAGTCCAGATTTTATACCCGTAGGTACAAGGACTTAATCCTTAATTTTTCCTTTTTAATGGATTTTTATGTGCACTTGACGTATAAAGAATCTATAGAAAGATGGTTCTTCTATAGGCCTATAATAGGTTTGATGGACACAAAAAGGTTAGTAGATACACAAACACACAGTTCCAAAACCCAATCTCAAGAAACCTAAGACAGTCAGTCAACTAAACTTAAAAACCTTTTTCGCGAAAATAAAAACAAAAACCAGCAATAACCCAAGATTCGATGATGACACAATAAAACGGACTTACCACAGTTTTACAATAATATAACCCAATTACCTTTATTAATATACATAATCCATGAATATAATACGAATTTTAAATAACGTCACTGATCACAATCAAGCTCAACTCAAATCAAACGGTACAATTCATTGGATAAACTTCGTGCTACACAGTTTTGACAGCTGTTAGTTGTACAGTCGGCTAGTGATAGTTTGCTCCGTATGCAAATCAGAAACTTCGACCTCAATTATGCTAACTTCCATCAAATTTATGGGGCGTTGTTTTCTTAAGTTGTAGCCAATGTTTCACTATTTCAGATGAATGATGATTCGGGGAAAGTTCTATTTATAGTAAAGTACAGATTTAACTTAGACAGTGATAGCGTAATGGTTAAGAAACTCGGCCTTTCCATCGAGCGGTCCGAGGTTCAAATCCTAGGTAGGCCTCTAATTTTTCAAAGTTATGTGCTTATTAAAAATTAATTATCACTTGCTAAATGGTGAAGGAAAAAATCGTGAGGAAACCTGCATACCTGAGATTTATAAAAAAATCTGAAAGGTATGTGAAGACTACCAATACGCACTTGGCCAGCGCAGTGGACTTTGGCCTAATCCTTCTCATTATGAGAGGAGACCCGTGCCCAGCATTGGGACGTTAATGATGATGATGATGATGACAGATTTAACAAAGAGTAAACATCGTGATAGTTGAAAAGGCAAAGTATACTGTAAGTTACTCTAATCTCGGAGTCCAGATTCTAATTCAAGAAACCACATCCAATTTTCAATCAGCGCCTCTAGCGGATTGTATATGAACTGATTAAAAATGTATGGGCAAATATGTAAACAAATGCCACAACAGAATTTTGTCAAAACGTAAAAACTCATACTAAGGGTACTGTATGTAAACATAATCTATCGTCACATATGACCGGCCCCGATAAGGCAATAAGGCTTATATTTTTCCGCATATCGGTCGTTATACGTTCCGGTAAACGACTTATTGGTAACGTTTATTACTCGAAAACGGAAAGCTTTAAAAATACGTCGTAAAAAGATTTTTCTGATACGTATTATTATTTATTATTTTATTTGTTCCCTAATATCAGTGACAGTGTAGAGCGATATTCCTGTTTCTTTCATTGTGGATTTTCCTATCTTCCTGTCTATATCGAAGTTTTTAGGGACAAGATATCCCAAATGTCCCATCGGATAGTTTCCCATAATGTTCTAGATAGTGTAAACACCACAGATTTGCTTCTTCTTTTAAAGGTTCATTTACATGTACAGAAATAGCACGTGTCAGACATGTACACAAACCTGTAAACAAATAATAATTGTCCTATACAAGTTGTTTGTTTTAATGTATCTAAGCGCACGACTGTGAGTTGGAGAAATTTAAGCCGTTCACCGAACATTTCCACCAGCTAGTTAAAACCAAAATTCTATTTAACATAACATATATGTGCACACACGGGCCGTGTTTGTCAAAATATTGTATGGAAAAAGAATAATTTTGTCTACCACGATGCTTATGTGACACGTTCAATTATGAACGTATAAACGAGACCTAACGCATTGACGACGAATAATGACTTATTATTGTATTGCATCCAACATAATACTTAATAGGCAATATCAGTCATCTCAGTTGATCGATAATTCCCAAGGATCTGTTTAGGTTCACAGCTGTGTTGCGTCAGATAAACACGACGACTGATAAAGACAATGGCCCGGCTCTTATGCAAGCGATAACAGCGCCTGCGCATTAAAACCCCACACACAATTCTACGCTACGACCCGACGTTTTCATACCACGAGCGCTCAACGACTAGTCCTTACGTCGACGGAATCGAGTTTAGAATCGCGTGCGCGCCGCCGTCGTGAGATGCAAACAATAAAACATTATGGGCCATAATCGCTCGCACTCAATAACATTGCACCGTACGCCACCACACAGCTGTGCACCGCATTTACATAATCCGATACGACACATCGATATTGAATCGAATGCCTCGGATTCAGGGTGTGGTTTCTATTGAACGTTAATGGCAGTAAGTCTTAGTGATACTTCCGTGTTCGTGGAGTATTTTGCGTTATTTTATAAAGTTATGGCGGATATTTGCGATATTTTCGAAGATGGTCTGAAGCTTCCTGAGTCGAACGAGATAGGACTGCCAAATATCAGCCTTTTGAACTAGAACTCAGAAGCGCTACACTGCTGTTATCAGATTTTTTTAGGATATTTGGACCACCTCATGGTGTTTGTGTTAACTGCCGCCTATGAACATCAGTGACAGACTATATATTCCACCAAAGCAACAAAGCTAATCACAAATGTGTTGCCATTGCTGAGGATTAAGATGGTCGCCTCATATTTAAATACATTGTTCTACTAAAACGCAGAAATTGAAACGTTAGAAATAGATATGACGGCACCTTGCCGGTAAAATCATACTGGTTCGAACACCTTTTAGATAATGTTTTATCGTCGTAGTAGAATGTCATAGATTTATTATCTGAAGGTGGTAGAACCCTTTGTGGTTCGACTCCGGCGGCACCACCGCCACACCTATTTCTGCCTAATAACAGCAGTGTTAGGCGCTACTGTGTTCCGTTTTGAAGGGTGTGGTAAGGGAGACATACTTTTCCGAGGCGTTCGAGCTCAGTCCTCAGGGGTAGCCGCGCATCTGTGGCCGACCTCAGGTAGGAATATCTAATCCTATCTGGGGTTGATTACAGATGTCCATGGGCGGCAGTAGCCACTTACCGTCAGGTGGACTGCATGCTCGTCTGCTACTCCTATATTATAAAAGAAAATTGAATTATAGAGACCAAGGGAGAAAAATTGGTACCGAAGAGCTTCTTCCAGGCAAAAGATACCTGACAAAATAGAGACATAGGGACGACGTAGATATAGGGCAGTGTTCCAAATGTCCAAAAACATTTCGTACCCTCTTCACTAGACGTGGCCTAAGGAAAAATTATCTTGTACAATTAAAGTATTTTTAGCCACATTGTTTACGTCCAATACACATATTCCTCGTGTACTATCCATAATCGATACTCTATGTATGTCAGTTTGTGCGTCACAGTACTAAGTGGGTTGAACGGTCTACGGCGAACGGAACGAAACTCAATGTTTGACATGACATTTTATTGTTTTATTCTACACCAGAGGTTCCCAACCTTTTTTTGGTCAGAGACCACTTTTATGACTTACTTGTTAGCAGGAACCACTATATAGGTACAATAAAATTAAACTGTAATAATCAAACTGAAACTTTAACTTTTAATAAAAAACTCAATAGCAACCATACATAAAAAGAAATAATAATAATTTTACATTCCAACGGCTAAATTTAAAATTGTTCGCGGACCATATTTTGGCTTATGCGGACCACTGGTTGGGAACCCCTGTTCTATACCATCATTAACTTAATTCATTTTTAATATGGCTCTATATAAATTGGGTACAAGTGTTCGTGGTGCGACATAATTATTGTTTAAATTAGTAATTACTTGTATGAAATCATTATTATTCCTTTTTTTTAAAGATTGAAGATAACTAAAGCTGTCATCAACAACCTTTCACCTTCTTAATGATATATTCTTTCAACATTTAAGGATGTGATAAATATTTCTCCTATGCTCATAACATAGAAATATTTAAGGTAGATTCGGATTTGAGCCTCGGAATTTTCTCAGAAATGGCTCTACATAATTTAATTTACGCTTAGATGGGTGTTACAAAACACTAAAATGATTAAAATTTTTAAATGTGTTTGTGATCTCATAGAATTTAATTTTTTTATCTACAAATGTCACTGTTAGCGCGATTATTACGATAGAACGGTAGAAATGTAAGTTATCGCTCATTGTAATAACGAAGATATATAGAAATAATTAAGTTACAGTTAATTATTCCCCCTAACCATTACATAAACAACACTTCTATTAGCTAAATAATGTTTTGCTACCGTCACTGTTTTTCACTTGCACTTTTATTCCAATACCTACTTATATAGCTTAAAACACCATATTATACCCTAACACTATAATTTTATGCGAATGCGGTCATTACATACCAGTTTTTGCGACCGGCGGATTCACGGATATATGCCAGTGGTATAACTTTTACAGTTAAAGGTCGGTCATCTATTTTTAGTAGCGAGAAGTGGTCTAGGAACGAGTTTCAAGATAATGATTCAGAAACATATGTATGTTGTGTATGTAAGACTGTGTTGGGTTGAAATGGTTCGACGGGTCAAAATGTCTAGTTTTATGGGCACTGAGAATGATGGGTAATTAAAACAAAGTGAAGGTGAGTTGAAATGCTTCTTGTTTTTGTTATAAACAGCAACAAACCAATCTGTAGTCCGTCTGATATATAAGGGTTACCTTTTACAACAATGTCAGTTTGTTCATGGAAAACTGTACTTAGCTACCATAGATTAGTAAAGATACTTCGTCGCCTTGAAATTGAATGAAGCTACAAACGGCTTATTAGTAAGTTCTTTTTTTGAATTCTTGACAAATAAAAACATTTTAGAAAAAAATACGAATAAATAACTAATACTGCGTAATTTACATAATAAATAAATAATTATTTCAAATATTTTAGGTACATTTTAGCACGGAGACGTGGCAAAACTTTTTTACGCATCTATTTCAATTCTCAAAACTGGGTAAGCTACAAATATGTATTGAGTACCTATTTACTTAGTTCTAATTTAGGTCGACCTCAGATGAGTTGCTACTTGAGGACTAAGTTGCAAAGTCTCATGTAAGCATATCTTTCAAATCAGAACACAGCGGTTACACTGCTGTTAGACAAAAATAGATGTGACGGTGGTTCTACCGTGTAATCTTTCCACACACAGTACCTTAGAACACAATACAGGTGGTATGTGGTAAGTGGACACAATTAAGACGACTTAAGCAGCCAAAAGTTAGATACAAATATTTGCGGAACAAGGAAGAAGGAACTATATTATATTATTATGATATATGTGTCGAGACATCAGATTATAATTAAAAACATAATATGATATTACCACCTCCCAAAACTTAAAAATAATTTATTGATTAGGTATCTGATTATACAGCTGTGATATTTATAACTAGCGATCCTTGAGATTTTCTTAAGATAAAGAATTACAAAGACTTAGCTTTACTTACAGCAAACTATTGTCAATGATTGCGGCCATTCATGTCCTGGATTAAATGTCCTGTTACCTGGACGTCATACGTACCTGTAACAAAAGTTGGTAATAAGAAAATTGTACATACAACCAATATTAACAAACGTAGTATAAATAAAGTATTCCTATAGGTCCGCACTTGCCAAATCTTCAAATTCAAATGTGTGGATAGTGTTTGACTTGGTTTGCGTAGGCTTACAAGAGCTTTTAGCACAGCTTTTGATCAAGTCAAATCTTCGTAAAGGTTTGGACTTGAGTAATCTCACAATAATAGCTTTTTGCTAAATGCTAATTAAATTATATTGGTACTTATAAAAAAAAACAATAATATTTTTTTTTGTCCATCTGTTTATTTCGGCTAATCTCCGGGCTGGACAGATTTTGACAGGACTGTAAAGTTAGCTGAATTTTTTTTTTTTTTTTTTTATAATATAAGAGTAGCAGACGAGCATGCAGTCCACCTGATGGTAAGTGGCTACTGCCGCCCATGGACATCTGTAATCAACCCCAGATAGGATTAGATATTCCTACCTGAGGTCGGCCAAAGATGCGCCGCTACCCCTGAGGACTAAGCTGGAACGCCTCGGAAAAGTCTGTCTCCCTTACCACACCCTTCAAACCGGAACACAGCAGCGTTTAACACTGCTGTTATTAGGTAGAAATAGGTGTGGCGGTGGTGCCGCCGGAGTCGAACCACAAAGGGTTCTACCACCTTCAAAAGAATATAAAATATATATAGAAAATTTATAAGAGATAACTGAGGCTGCTTTTATTATCGGAAAAAAATGGGGTTCGTCGAAAAAACCTTAAATCCCCCTAGTATTTACACCTTTACACGCCGGTGAAACCACAGTGTACTCATAATATTATATAATATGATTCTCTTTTAATCATTTTAGTGTGTGCCAAGTTCCGTATCAATTCATTAGTGACTAACGCCTACACCCACCAATTTTACACCTAGTTGACCTATGCTGATTGACTAATGTTTTGACAACTGTCTGCATGCTAATGGCAAAGGTGAATCTGTAGCACAATTGAATTTGAACCTTACACTCGCGACGAAGTTATAAAGGCGTAAGCGACACAAGTTATGTATTTAATGTGTGAACTGGACTGGAAAATTAAACCTCAGCATATTTTAAATGTATACTGCTAAATAGATAAAATTGAAACGTCCTTTTAAAATAAACGACAGTTACAAACTCGAATGGAAAAGGACTCCATTATTATATAGGGTTGAGCAATGATATGGACGGCGAACTTATTTTAATTCATGAAAGTAAATAAATAATAAGTAGATAATCTTCTGAGAAATCATAAAAATAATATTATGTTAAATAAATGTTAATATTTCATAATCTTTGGGAGCATTTATATCAGTTACAACGCTTACAACATTCATATACGCCCGTTATTAATACTTAATCCATCCAAATTTTGCCTAACAAACTTAGAAATTTGGCAATTCCTCGTAGGAAGTAATTGTTAAATGTCAATAATTGATAGACAAAACATTAGACACATTGGATTATTATTTTATACCCATTAAAAACATTAAAGATCTACATTAAGGAAAATAATTGCAACAAGGAAACCGTTAATAACAAACAATAAATAATGAAATGACACATAATCCGCTGAAGATTAACGAGCTGTCCCATTAAGATAGCAGCGAGATATAGACGTGCCTGTTATCGCACGTCGAACTTTATCTGTGCCGCATGAATTCACATGAGTTTACAAAACATTCCACGTTGAAAATATATTATCATATTAGATATATTTACAATTAGTAATAATAGAAGTCAGGGGCAGGTCTATGTAACGTTGAATCATTAACATAAGATCATTACGCATTTGATTTGGATGCGTCTTTGTGTACGGATTGCTGTCTGTTACAATAGACTGTCCGAGCCCTCGCTATAGTTATCTTGACCGACTAACTATGATAACTAATTTTATTATTACACAATTACTGATTGGCGTGTCACTTTTGATTTACGGAATTCCACTTTACCTAAATTATATTAGAAATAATGTTATCCTGAAATTTGGTAACGCACTCCGTGCATCTTGTTGAAAAGGTACACGAACGAACAATCGCAACACCTGTTTCTGCCTAACAATAGAAGTGTTAAGCGCTGCTGTGTTCTGTTTTGAAAAGTGTTAAAGGAGACATACTTGTCCGAGGATAGGACACGCATCTGTGACTGACCTCAGGTAGAAATCTAATTTTATTTAGGGTTGATTGCAGATATCCATGGACGGCAGTGGCAGTGGCCACTTACCATCAATTGGACTGCATATTCACTTGTTAATTCTATAGTATAAAAATAATCTTATAATTATAAAATAAGTAGAGAGATGTCATATTAGTAATATAACAGAAGGCTATTGAAAATTTTAGATGACCAACTACTTGACCGGTTTTCATAATTATTTCAATTAGAAAGCTACATTAAACGCTTTAAAGAAACGCTTTCTACTATCATAACTCCGCGCTAGGATTTCACTAACACCCACAATCGAAGGAAATATTTAAATTCATAATGAGCAATTAATTCAGAATCCTTTACAGCAAACTGCTTTCAAAGTGAAAGGGATTTAGGCCATAGTCCACCTTACTGGCCAAGATCGAATTGGTAGACTTCACACACCTTTTAGAAGTTTTTTTTGTAAAGAACATTTAGGCGTGTAAGTTTCCTCACGATGTTTTTATTCAGCGTTATAGTAATTAAAAATTAATTACTGATAATAAGCACATAACTTTGAAAAATTAAATGTGCGTCTCTGGGAATCGTACCTCGGACCTACGTCAGATCTACATCCAGTACTTTATAGTTGGAAATGGATAAAGACTAAGCTATTTGACATATTTAAAACATAATAATATATAAAAATAATAAAAACTCTATCTGCGCCGATGTGTGAATATGTATATGGTAATTGACATGTTAAAATGTAGTTACAAACAATATTTTTAGTAACCTTCGTATCTGTATTTTTGTCCGAAAAACCTTTCATTTAATTATCATTCAGTATTCACATACTTTTATGAAAACAAAATTACCATAACATAACAAACAATTCATATAACGTAAATATTTTTCGTAAGTTTTGTCAGCATTTGCAAAATTTTAAACAATACGTTCTAACCTTGACCCTTACAATTATTTTCTTAAGGCTAATACGCAAAAGGATTCATAAGCATTTATTCAAGGTAATTATATTTACGTTTCGGCCATTGCTCTCATATTTATTCTTCCATCCATTAACCCTGAAAAGAGATCTTAGTCTCATTCGAGCGAGGTATATGTGCGTATTCGTGACCACAGTTGATCTAATCCTATCTATCATCATCATCCCATTACTGTCCCACTGCTGGGCACGGGTTTCCTCTCAGAATGATGGATGGATTGAATTACACACATAATTTTGAGAAATCAGAAGTGTATGCCTGGGACTTGAACCTCGGACCCCTCGATAAAGAGGGTGAGTTTCTTAGCCAGTAGGCGATCTGCTTCTATCAGTCCTAACTAACAATATTATAAATACGACCGCAAGTTTGTTTGTTTGCTACCTGTTACGCCTTAATTACATATCCGATCGTCGCGATATTTTATAACAGGTTCAGAAAAGTACATAGAGTATCTTTTATACCGAAAAAAGTACCGCTTTCACGGTATAAATAAAAACAACCTTTAAGCTGCCACTAACCAATTGATATTGACCTCTGTCCGCTAGAGAAGCGGCGGGTAAAATTATATTGTAAAAGTTAGTACTTAATTTTTTTTCCATCCCATCCCAAATTTACAATTTTATCCCAAGAATATTCACAAAGATTAACTGTATCTAGTCATCGCGCTATTTCGAGACAAAGACGCAGACATGTCACAAACAATAATTAATAGACGAGTATAACTGTAACGATGAATGAGGAGATCAATAAAGGCTGAACAAACATGAACAAACATGGTAGGAAAATTCGAAGGTGGTAGTGTGGAGCTAAGCCGTGTAATATACAAGTTAGTGTTAGAGTAGTATTAAGACAATCAAACCATCAAGACGCTTCTTTACTAAGAACCAGCCTGCTACTTATACTACAGTAGAACCCTTTGTGGTCCGACTCCGGCGGCACCACCGCCACACCTCATAACAGCAGTGTTAAACGCTGTTGTGTTCTGGTTTGAAGGGTGTGGTAAGGGAGACATACTTTTCCGAGGCGTTCGAGCTTAGTCTTCAGGGGTAGCGGCGTATCTGTGGCCGACCTCAGGCAGGAATATCTAATCCTATCTGGTATGGATTACAGATGTCCATGGGCGGCAGTAGCCACTTACCATCAGTGGAACTGCATGTTCGTCTGCTAATCCTATATTATAAAAAAAACAATACAGAACAGCTGATATACAAAGAGCTCCTCTAATCCTTAAACAGAATTCGCTCCGGATAATACAACGAAATGAATGAACGCTCATAAAACTGGTAATAAGAATGGTTAACTAAATCCCGACATCCTTCCCTGAAATGATGAACCTTTAACATTATTAAAATAACGTTAAAGAATAATAATCAGTTTTAATACTTATTGAATAAACAGTTAAACTTGGATGAATATTTAGATATAATTACAAACTGTAAATAATTGAAAATAAAATGTCTGTTTGTTTCTATATAACTTTAATTGAAAAATAATTAAAGTCTGAAAAGTATTTTAGGCATTTTACCTGGATACAATGTGTTACAGTTTAAAATTTTAAATTATAGATTTAATATAATATATTATATTTTAAAATAATATAATATTTTTGATATTTTAAATTATAGATATTTATGACTACTCTTATAATTACAGATGGAATTAATGAACATAGATATCTACAAAAGATGAACACAAACTTTACGACAGCTGATGTTGATAAAAGAGGACGTGTAATCCCTGTTCAGACTACAGAGTTCGCTCTGTAGCCGACAATACGACGAAATGAACGACACTCGTAAACCCAGATAGTTGTTGGAATCCCAACGTTGCGCCTTGAAATGAGTGTTATAAAGTCGTAGTTAAAATTCCATTAGAATGAAGACTTGGATATAATAAGTACACCCAAGTATAATACTTAGAACTACTATACTATAGGTTGAAACTCGATCTCTTAATCAGTAGGTTCGAACTTGTAACCCAGGCAAGTGTAATATTTTTTATATATTTCAAAGAAATCTATAAAGCAATAATTAATATGATAATTAAATAATACATACAAAGTATTTATAATTAACAAACAAACAAATGAATCAGGCACATCTTTGGTTTTTCTAAATTGTCTGTATAATAATTTTCTTTAATGATTAAGGAAAACATCGGGAGGAAATCAACACACCTGAGACTCCCTACAAAAAGGTCTCGAAAGTGTGTGATGTCTACCCATTAGCACCAGGGTCGCGAACAATGATCTAAACCTGTCTCACTTAGAGGGGTGCCCCTTGCCCAGCAGTGGGAAAACAATCAGTTCAATTCTATATTATTTATTACTTATTTAGTAACATTGTTGCCTCTCGCAACTTCGTCCACGAATGTAGTGCGACCTTAAATGAAAACCATAGGACCGGTTTTCGATAAAAAGTTTATAAATAGACGATAAACATGTATGTTTAACATTATTTTAAATAAAACTTTTACAAGGACGTTTATGTAGGTCACTTTAGAAATATATGTAATTTTGGAACTATTTATATAATTTAATAAAGAAATAACTTTAATACTTTCACTTAATGCAATATAAACACACGATTTTGAACTATTTAATATTATTTTAGGAAAAAAATACTCCATAACGTAATGCAATATAAACACACATACATAAGGATACGTTTTTTAAGCAAGCAAGTTAATGGATCTAATTGAGCCAACAATTGGCAAGCAACCACATCTTGAAATTGATGGTAAGGATAAAATAGTTAAATTTATATCATTACTTAAAAATATCTTGAAATTGTTGCTAATGATAATTTCTTTTATCATTAGTTAGGCAGTCTTTAAAACTGTTGTACCATTTTGTTGACTACACGATAACAGTTAAAACGTGTAAGCCGATTACCGTTAACTCTTATCCACTCAATTTGACCCTAATCGGCCGTGATGAAGGATTAGCGAGGCGGAATCTGAACTCGCCAACTCCGGTTCATCCGTTGGGAAAATGTTGCAAAATTTAAATCTAAAGTGGTCTGTAAAAGGAATTCCTAAGCATTATTGGTTAGTCTGTAGCTAAAGTTTCTTTGTAATTATAACATTTGATTACCAACTTTATAATGTTTGTACTTATAACAGACCGTTTGATAAGTACCTAACGATACTTATTACAGTTATAACGTATAACGTAAGGCAAAATATGATCGGAGCATTCAAGTAAATATCACGTAGGTACTTCAGAGTGTTAACATCGGAAAAAGTTTTTATTGAGTTAATAGTTTTTATTTTCAATATCGGACGTTTAGCTTGATAAAGAGTGAATTAAACTCAGACCTAAAACAAATACAGTTCTGTGAAATTAAACGTATTGTAATAAGAAATAAAAGATTTTTCCTAAATGTCAGGATGATTGTTATAAAACAACGATTAATACTTAATGAAATCCACCACACAACCTCCAAAAACATTTCAATTAGAAATGGCGTCACAAAGAACTAATAAAATGAATGAAATATTTTATTTTCGCGTCATTATCAATCTCCTCCTCCTAATAAAAAACACTGGAAAATCGGAGCAAAAGCTCCTGGACAAATATTATAATCAAACCCTTTTTTATATGGACGATATATAAATAATTTCATTTCATTTCATTTCATTTCATTTCATTTCATTTCATTTCATTTCATATTCGATGACAGCTATTTCTCGGTCATTCGACATACAATGTGTACCATTCTTTTGAACTCTACAAAACGTGTTCTCGTAAAGCTTCGGGAAATCCAGCGTTTTGTTTATGTTGGTTTCATCACATATGATTTGTTTGCACGCTATTTTTTCTTTGTCTATTCCGAGATTTTTAACAGTTTGCTTCTTATAGTATTTTTACATAGTATTCGTATCTTAGACACTAGCATTTTGCTGACGCGCATCCATAAGATTCCCCTCTACCTAAATCGTCTACGCCTATAGAAGTTTTCACTTCAAAAACCCATGAATCACATACTAATGGCCGTTATAATTTGATGGGTGTTGTTTCGACGACAGTGACCTTCTCGGTCGTTCGACAAACGATGTAACATTCTGTTGAACTCCACAAAACGTGTTCTCGTAAACTTACTGATAATCCACACTTGTTTATTTTGGTTTCATCACATATGAATTTTATTGACCGCTATTTTTTCTTTGTCTATTCCAAGACTTTTCGCAGTTTGGTTCTTATATACAAACCCTTATATTTCTCGCAATTTTATCTCAGTTATTTATTTATCATTGTCGATAAAAATACTTTTCGTTTAAAATATTGTACACGGAAATCTTCGTAAACATTAAATTGTTTACATTTGTAAACTTGTCGAAAAGTATGAAGTACAAAAAATATATGAATAAACATTAACAATCTAAATATTTACATTTTCAATATATCAGTCAGTCACCGCCACCTTGTGGGCAAATAAAGTTAATATTCTAATGACATTATCCGTTTAATGATACTATGAATAAATAAAATTTAACTATTTGTTGATATCATCTTAATTGCTTCCTTGTACAAATTATAACTGTATATTTTTTATGGCTTTGATTTAATATGATTTAAATTGCCTTTCAAATAACGTTTAAATATATTTTGAATCCAAATATAAACAAATCAAAAAAGCTCAAACGATTTTAACATTTTTATTTAACAAGATAATATACCTACATTACCGTTCATAAACACTAACTAAACTTCACTGAAGCATTCTGAGTAAACCCAGACTAGATCTATAGACCTAGACATAAGCATTACACCAAAAGATAATCCTTTAGACGCTTCACGAAACATGGCGCTACTCAGAATTCAACAACAAATACTACGATATAGACATTTTATTAGCATTTCACTAACCAGTTCTAAGAATTCATTTCTCACATGTTTAGCATACATAAATAACTTTCATCTTCGGAAAGACGTCTAATAGAGATCCGACAGAAATCTGGGTATATTATATGTTTTTGACCCGGAAGATGGCCGGACCAAATGACCAGGCGGTCCCACAAACCAGTCGAACAAGTTTCGCAGAGATTGATAACCACGTTTGCTACCAGACACTGCTTTTAACACGAATTCGGGACATTGCCATGCAAATTATGTTTGGGCGGAAGAAAGTTAAAGTCATGCTCACGGCCCAAAATACTGACCGATAGTGTACACGTATGAGTATAATTAAGATAAAGTAAGTGCAATGTACAAATATATGTGTATATATAATTATAATCTGTCACTAATATCTTTATTTCCACAAATACCTTCTTTAAAAACACATGATAATGATAATTTGAAAGATTTGATAATAACTGTGCCAAATATAACAATTTTGACTCATTCAACAGTTACATATACATCTTTACTATTATAAAATATAAAATGTAGTACTTGGTGTAGGTGTGGTTCTAATATATTACTAAATTTAGGTCTTTCCAAACATAAATTTCATCGAATCAAAACATAGCAATATCATTTATACAATCTAATTTCGTAACTACTCTTATTTTGATGTTACCTCATCGAATTCTTATTACCGAAGCCCATTTAGACGAAGGTCCTTCATTCTCGTAAGATTATTAATTAATTCATCAATATCGTCTGCCGTCTCCCCTCGTTTAACGATCAGCTGTTCTTCGGCAGCCATGTTTATCAAGTTCACGGTCAAACTCCCACGCGGCTCGTAATTAAAAGCCCATTCACATTTCTCATATTTTCCCACTGAATTCACCGAATCATAACGTTTGCACGTTTATAAATTAATTGACTGGACCGTCTACGTCGAATCGGAAATTTCCAGTAACGACACCTACTGATGTCGTCAGCATTTTTAGATTTTTTGTCAGCAATTATAAGAATGGGTGACGTTACTTTGACGTGTTTGGTTACTAAAATTTATACTTAATATAAAGACGATTCTTAGAACTAAATTGGAAAGTGTTTTCGAATGAGTCTGCTTTTCAGGACATAATGGCGCGAACATGGTCATTGTTGTTGTTGTTGGTCATTGAAATCGTAACACAGCGTCATCGTCTTCAGCTTCATCAAAAATGTCAATTAATAAAATATTTAAATTAATAAATTATGACCTAAACAAGAATCATGTCTTATGCCTTTATACTGACCGCCCATTGGCTACTTTTGTTTGAATAACTGGTAGCGATTAAGTGGTGGTATAAAATATCTTAAGTGTTTATTCAGACGCATATACCGTTGACAGATTTTTCGAATAAAAGCAAAAATGTACCTACCGCTCGCCGGTCATTGAAACGACAAATTGGACGCTCGAGCAAGAAGTGGCTTAAGCAACTCCTCAATAGCCTAAGCGACTAGATACGCGTAACCATTTGGTTTTGGCGATAGTTTGGGAGACGGTGACTTTAGATCGAACTATCGACTTAGATCGAATCCTGGACATTTAGAATACCACGTATCGTGGACATTTAGCATGATACCAGCACTTTCAGAGTCATCAAGACGGGATGGCGAGGTCGACAGCCACGTAATAGTATATTATTCGTTTGTTGACCCGCCGCGCCAAATCTGCGAGGGTACTGAATCCGTAATGTTCCCGTTCCTTCTCGGAACGACACTCAGGACATTAGATGCTTTAAAATATTGCTCACTTAAACCTCCAGTAAGTATAGCAACTAAAATTTTTGAATAATTTATAATAATTTTGCATAACGTCGTAAATATAAATTTGCATTGATAATGTGTATTAAAATAAATCTTTATTGATACAATATACATTTTAATTACAAATGCGTAATAATTAAAATGTAAATAATATTTTTGTCGTTGACTTCCGTATTTGTTGTTGTCCCTAGTTGTTGAATTGTACCCTATTTTAAGGCAAGATTATAAAATAAACTTCTAATATTTAGTTTACTAAAACATAATTTATATTAATATCGATTTATAATATAAAAACTTTTAGAGTATCATTTATATCAATTTTAGATACCATACACAAAGTTCCTGATAAAATTAACTCCCAGTAAGCAAAGTAGTTGCATTCCACCGAACAAGTGTCAAACAGCTGACTTGCATTGCTATCGACAATCACGGGGGTCCACCTCCCACGGTCCCCGTCGCTAATAATAGCGGGCAATCGCTCGGAAGACCACACGCACATCCACAGTACTCTACACCATAACGAATCAATAGATTCGGTATTAGGTGTGCGAGCTAAGGGATATTATTAAAAAAGTATATAGAAGAAGGTAGATACGAGTACACGATGAATAAATTCTTACTTTTGGATTTTTGTAAGAAATGTAGAGGTATCAAACGAGCATAATGGACATCAGTAATCAACTCCAGATAAGATGAGAGTCTACCAGAGACAGACTTACCAGACTCGGTCACAGATGTATTGTCACCCAGGAGTACTAAGTTAGACCGCCTCAGATAAGTCCAATTCCTTGCCACACCCTTTAATCCAAAAGACAGCAGAGCTTTTTATTATACATTGAGGAAGCTAGCAATTAGTCCACACGATGGTACGTCACTGTCCTCTGGACACTTGTAATCAATTCTAATTAGGATTGAACTTCTAACTGAGTTTGATTATAGATTGATTGCTAGCCCAGATGACTTAGTTAGGACACCTCATCTGCGTGTGAGGCTACGGTATCTTTCTGTATATTTAAAGTGCTATATCTTCAAGTTGGTAGAACCCTTTGTGGTTCGACTCCGGCGGCATAGAGCAGTGTTTGGCGCTGCTGTGTTCCGTTTTGAAGGGTGTGGTAAGGGAGATATACTTTTCTGATTGATTACTGATGTCTATGGGCGGCAGTTGCCACTTACCATCAGGTGGACTGCATGCTCGTCTGCTACTCCTATATTATAAAAAAAAACTTTTAGTATTATTGCATTTTGACAGATGAAGCGAAAAAAATTTTTCGATCGTAAAGCACTCTCTGATGCTTCGCATCATGAGTCGTGCAAATATATTTTATCCTAACAAAGAATATAGCGGAACAAAGAAATACACAGTTCCTTACCCACACAGTAAAGAAAAAGAAAAATAACTTAATTTTATTTTGTCTACGAGAATAAATTAGTCAAATTTACTAATTTAAGTGAGTTAGCATCTCATTAACCTATAATTAAAATTACGGTTAGTCGGTCGCTACTAATAGGTACATAGACATTTTTTTCAGGACATAGTTGATATGAGAATCTACGAATGCGAATTTAAAATGTAGGATGCTTGACGAGGTAACAACGTGGAACGGAAACCCATTTAGTTTTAAATCGTGTTTAGGGGGTGCGCACACTTATTAATTTATGCTTTACGATTTTTATATTGAACAAAATTGCTTTATTTTTACTAGTAAATGATAGCAAGTTGAGTATGGCATTTTCATTTAATAAAAAAGGAAAATGCCTTTAAATAACCAATATTTGTAGAAGTAAACGAGTTGATTTGATTTAAATACAATTCTTGGTTGATAGAAAGTAATTCTACATTCTGATGATGATGAATGGTGTAGCGTGCTCGCTGGAATGCCTCAATATACATAAATCATAACTGCATTGATAAATCCCAAGCCAAAGATAGAGAAAAGGCAAAAAATAAACGACATACGGCATATCCGCACTGATAATTCGCAACACAAAAAGTAGCAAGTCTGCTAAAGTCCTTACCCAACGGCTTTTAGGCGAAAACCACTAATTATTACCAAGCCCGAAAGTTCCCATTGCCGTGTTCATTAACGTAACTGTATTCGATGCTAAAATGGCTGTTATTAAAAATGCAAGTCGATTTTATCACTTTTGGAGTAATAACACCTTTTTGTGGCCGAGAAAACCGGCTTTTGTTAAGCGAAAGATAATAACTTTTGCGTTTAATTGTGCCGAAATGTATTCGGAGGATGGAGGACGTGAGAATGTACCTAAAGTAAGTAACGAGATAGCAATGTAGATCACAAAATTCGCATCCACATTTTTAATGTGTTATAAGCGCCAACGTGGATGCACTGGTTGTTTTTATAACCATTTTTTACTAAATTTGTATTTTATATTATAGAAGTACTAAAAGAGTATGCATCTAATACGATGACATCTACCACCCATGGACATTTGTAATCAAGTCTAAGTAAGATATAAGATAACCGAGATGCATTCCTACTGCTGAGGACTATTGGAACGCCTTATTTGTGTATCTACTTTCCACGCTTTCCATCTGGAACACAGCGGCGCTTAACACTGCTGTTGTTAAGCAGAAATAAATGTCGCGGTGGTGCTGTCGAACGTTAAAAGGTCTTCGACGACCTTATGATAGGTGAACACTGATTCCAATAAGACCAGTTCTTTTGTAGACTGATCACAGAAACTGTATGTTCTAAATACTAAGCTAGAACTCCTCACAACAATTAAGTTATAACTAATCGTATCTCCATTTTACCATGCCTTTTAAACAAAAACATAATGGACATAACATCCTTTTACCGCAGTTGAAATCAAATTATTTTGTGTCTACTAGCGTTTTAGGACTATGGGGCACTTATAAATTGTCAGTTACAATTTTTTCATAAACCATTTCAAACTACTGATGGGTGTGAATGGATATGAGGCCACCACTTGAGTCCTCAAAAGTGGCAAGGCATTTTTGATCGGCCTCAGAACCTTATTCTATATCGATACCTTAATTAGCAAATCAGTCAACTCCACTTTTTGTCAAAATGTTTTTTTTATTTATTTTGATTTCCTTCAACGCCATTTGCTATCAAAATAAATAAAAATATAATAATATGGAGTTGGTTAGAGATTGGTTGGCCCATGGGCGGCAGTGACCATCTTATAAAAAACTTACCATTCCTTTAAGCGAATACTTGGATTAATACCTTCCTGTACATTGTCTGAAGACAATACGAAATTTATAATACAACGATTTTAACCGGAATGAATATAGCGCATACAAAATATGGCAAAAACCATATAAAAAACAGGAACCCTTCAAAATAAAGTGTACTCAGAACTACCGATTACTCTCCACCGTTATACACATAGAGTCGATTTTTAATAGAAATGGCATAATGGGTCAAACATTTTAAATGTAGAACAACAATAGGGCCAAAGAATAAAAAACGATGGTGGTCGCATTTATTTAACAGAAAAAGAAAACACGGTGAAAACATATTTAATTTACTGTGCAAGAAATTAGTGGCTATGTTGCAAATAAAGATTTTTCATTATTTCCTTCCAATAAAGAATTTCTGTTTCCTTTTTTTATATTTCACATTTTGTTCATAAAAACTAAAACAAATGAAAGTCAATTTCTAAAATTCACTAAAAATTAATGAAATAAAAAAGCAGCAGCCTTGGAATATGTGAAGGCCACAAACCGGCGCGTACACTTCTATACATTTCAAGTCTGTGGTCTGACGGTTACCGTTTCAAAGGCGTACTTGAAAAACGAAACATTTTCTCTACATGAGCGACGAGTGTACCGATCCCCTCAAAGTGTATGTACACAGTCAATACACTCTATAGCAAACAGCAATTCGCTTAGAGAACTCATAACTTGCTTGTTTTGTTTTATCACAAATACGAGGGGATATACATATTTCATAGAAATCTATTTATTCCTATAAGTATCCTTACTAATATTATAAATCCGAAAGTAACTCTGTCTGTCTGTCTGGTTGTCTCTTCTTCACGCCCAAACCACTGAACCGATTTTAATGAAATTTTGTACAAAGATAGCCTTTAGACCCGAGAAAGGAAATAGGATAGTTTTTATCCCGAAAATCCCACGGGAACTAGGGATGGCGATCTAAGATCGATTAATCGGAGAATCGATCTTTTGGACCCAAAACATCGATTATTTTAATCGATATTAGTAAGGATTGAATCGTAAACTATGCATTTGATCAAGTGATGATATTTAGCATTATTTTGACTCTAGTATAATGTATTCAATATTCATTTAACGCACCAAGAACGTTCACGTACCCCGATTTAAATTTTTCATACGCCGTTTTAGGGCAACGGAATTGATCCGTATGTAAATACGAATCGAGTGTTGTTTTATACATATTGTAGGTAAGTAGACGGCGGGTGCTAATGACCTCTGCCGAATATATCTCAGTCGCCCGGTGGGAACGTTTATACGTTACGACTACGACGAACGACCACGTTTCACGATTCTGTCGTACGCTCTGTTCATATTATTTTGAAATGCACATAAATAGGTTAATGACCGCAGTTTTCGATTCGAATCACGAAATCTGATTTTTCAAAGTGCGTGTACTTATACCAAATATATTACTTGTAAGTAAATCACATTTTTACTAGCAGACTTGTTGACTGCAAGTAGTTACCACCAGCTAAATATTTGCGCATGAAACAACATTTAAAGGGTAGATTTTTTTGCACCTTCGAAAAAACACATCTCATAGAGTATTTATTACCTTGGACAAAGATGGATGATGGAACGATCCAAGTATGCGGCACAAAACTGAACTTTAAAGAACCCCACGAATCTCTCAGTACCAATTTATTGTCGTAGATTATAAATACATCGGTTATCTGTGCCACGACTGGCTGTCAAAACAAAAACACTTCGCGGAACACCGATAGGGCCTCTCAGTATGCGAAGGCGGTGACGATTGGAAAAGGGCCACGAAAAATGAGACAGTAGGCAGATGTGAAGTAGAACGTCGGAATTTACTTTGACTGTGGTGACAACGTCATCTATTACATTTCCATAATGGTACAGGATCCCTAGTATAGTTTTCATCATTTATTACTAACAAGCTGATTTTTCGTGAGTAGCTTCGTTTCGACAAGACGCCCAACATTTTTCCTTACAGCAATGTTGGTAAATGGTAGCTTGATGGGGTAGCAAGGATAAAATATGTTGACCGGACGAATTCTAAAAATTTATTACTAACCAAATTTTTCTTTGTTAATTATCAAGATAATTATTTAAATAACGTGAAAAAATATTTGTCCTACATAATATAAGGTTTTTATTAAGGCGTCCCCCCTCTCCAACATGTATCATAAACAAGGTCATGAAAAATAATTACTAACCAGCTGATTTTTTTTTTATTGGCTGTCTACCATTTACATAGTCTACCATGCACATTGTCCTACAAATTGCATGGTATGTCATCTCGGACCTACGCTGAAAAGATGTTAATTCCGCAGGATTCTTTTTTTTATTAGTAACTGTAGGACAAAGGTATCACGTGATAGGATAATATAATTTTTATCTAAATAAAACAATGTCCTACAAAAAAAGGGTAACTTTTATTAATCCTACAAGATTTGTAATTTAACTATAATATAATATAAATAAACTATAAAACTGGCGGACTGGAATAACGTACTTCGCAATTTGTAGGACAATGTGGGTAGTAAGCTGTGTAAATGTTAGACAGCTAATAAAAAAAAAATCAGCTGGTTAGTAATTATTTTTCATGACCTTGTTTATGATACATGTTGGAGAGGGGGGACGCCTTAAAAAAACCTTATATTTTGTAGGACAAATATTTTTTCACGTTATTTAGATAATTGTCTCGATAATTAATAAAAAAAAAATCGGTTAGTAATATGTTTTTTTGATTCGTCAAATCAACATATTTCATCCCTATTTTTTTAGTTATAAACCACAATCGAGAACTTTCGTACGAGAATTTGTTGGGCGTCTCATTGAAACGAAGCTATTCTGGAACACTCAGCTTGATACTAATTATTTTTACATTAAGTATTAGTACTACAACTTTTAAGTGTAGGTCCGAGATGACATACCATGTAATTTGTAGGACAATGTGCATGGTAGACTATGTAAATGGTAGACAGCCAATAAAAAAAAAATCAGCTGGTTAGTAATTATTTTTCATGGCCTTGTTTATGATACATGTTGGAGAGGGGGGACGCCTTAATAAAAACCTTATATTTTGTAGGACAAATATTTTTTCACGTTATTTAAATAATTATCTTGATAATTAACAAAGAAAAATTTGGTTAGTAATAAATTTTTAGAATTCGTCCGGTCAACATATTTTATCCTTGCTGCCCCATCAAGCTACCATTTACCAACATTGCTGTAAGGAAAAATGTTGGGCGTCTTGTCGAAACGAAGCTACTCACGAAAAATCAGCTTGTTATTAATAAATGATGAAAACTATACTAGGGATCCTGTACTATAACTTTGAAGTAGCAAATGAGGATGCATTGCACCCGATGGTAAGTGGTCGCTGTGGTCCAGCTTCATACAGATTTATATAGAACCGGTGTTCTAACTTAAGCCGATCACAAATGCGTTGGTACTCCGGAGGACTAGATGCTTGATTAAGATGCCTTAAATATAAGTCAGCCAGCACCCACCAATACGTACATACCTACTACCTCCAACCTTCCTTCTTTCCATCGAAACCGCAGAACTGATTCACGCTAGAAATAGTTGTGGCGGTGGTACCTCCTCGGTCAAACCATACATTCAAAACTTATTCCGATATATTTCGAATGTTTACTCAGGACGGCTAATAAATTATTTTCGAGGTAACGGAGTCGGATAAGAGAGAGCCCGTGAAATCGTCAATCCCCAAATAAAACTTTTGTACGAACCGCTTCAGTACATTCTAGATCATATCGTACAGAAAATCAGGCGAAAAGACCACCACCACACCACTTCAATTTTATTTATTTTTAGATAAAATAATTTACTCAATTCAGGTTATGGGCAAGGCCGTTAAGTCGCGCGTAGCAGTAAAATGACTAAATAGGCTTGACATTTAGCTTTTAACTGTCATATATTTGCGCCACTTAGCACGAATAGGCGGTGCGTTAATTAACTTGTTATTCAATGATAGACTAGGTGTGCGTTATATCAACTGCTTGTTGTAATGTTACTATTCATCATGACATTTACTTAAGCAATTTCTAAAGTTCAACTATTCGTCATTAAAAAGTAAACTAATGATAGAAAATGATCTTGACGAAAATCTCGTGTAAAAAACTTATGCATGTTTTTTACACGAGACATTAGTCATCAATGTTTCCAATGTTTTGGCTATCGAAAATTTACATTTGACCATTTATTTATTCACATTGTCAAATTTCAACCTTTAGGAGGCAAAAACTAGATTAATTGATTGATTAGTAATAATGGACCTTAGACATCGCATATGAAAGGAACACACAAGAAACGAAAAAAAAAAATGTTGAAAATATAGATTATTACTTACGTGGTAAAAAATTGTCTACGACACTCATATTTTAAAGGTATTATATTTCAAAATAATTCAACAAAACAAGAGAGGATTTATGTGCTACAGGTAGGTCCATGAAGCAAATCACAATTATTTCCGACGTAGTGGCATCATCATCGCCTTAGTTCATGGAGAATTAAGGGCTCCGAGACTGAAGGGAAATGACTTTGTCGTAATAAAACCGACAAAACGAGGATCCGGAGTTGTGGCAATAAAACATTGTCGTAGTACTCAATTATTAGAGTTCTACTTCGTATTGCTAAGATTTCGTAACGTTCATAATAACATTGCTTAATAAGTTCTTTTTATGTAGGAGTAGCAGACGGGCAACCAGACCACTTCACAGTAAGTGGCTACTGCCGCCCATGAAAATTTGTAATCAACAGATGCGCCGCTACCCCTGAGGACTGAGCTGGAACGCCTCGGAAAAGTATGTCTCTCTTTCTACACCCTTCAAACCAGAACACATAATTGCTTAAAACTGCTATTATTACGTAGAAATAGGTGTGGCGAGGGTGTCGTCGGAGTCGAACCTTTAAGGATTCTACCACCTTGGTGTATTTAAGGCATATAGTAATAATAAACAAGTAATAAACGTAATGATTAAAAACCCGGCTGTATTTGGATATTTAAGGCGACACCTTAACTGTCGATATTCATCCAGCCGTTTGCAAGATTCGAGGGTATAAAAAAGACAAACATAGAAGATACGCGCAAAAACAACCCTTCCTTGGCAATTGGGTAAAAATATCATCGACCTCAAAACAGATGCAAAGAAAAAATAATTTCAATAGAATCTTGGTTAAATACATTCTTCATGTCGGCGTTTCGAGAAAAATATATTTTTCTTTTACTATTATCACAAGTGTAGATCTTTATCTGAATTCTGAATCTTAATATAATACTTTATTTGTTGATAGACCTTCGTCGGCGGTGTGGGGAAGGTCAGGTATTGAAGATTTTATGTCAATTTATATCAGTTATATTATTGTTTGAAATTTTAGCTTAAGATTTGCTCGTCCAAGGATCAGCTTTGGAAATATCACCGTCACGTATCATAGAATCAGTGTTTGTATTGTGACTTCTTAGATTGGTAAATGTGGTTTGGCAGGCTCATTTATTAAAAGGTATTTTAGAACAAAAGTTGCAAATGAATGTGCAGTCCACCTGGTTGTGAGTGGCAACTGATACATTTGGACAGTAATGTTCACTTAAGAACGGTGGTTGGAGACCTATTTTACTATCTCGAAACCCGGCTAGATTCCGCGATGACCTCCAATTAATAGACGCTTAATCAACTGAAGGTCGTTTTACTAAAATATGTAAATGAAATTCGTGACAAAATTAAGTAGGATTTAATATAAACCATAATTGAGTTTCACTACTTTGTTTTCTTGGTAGAAGCTATTCCTTATATAACTTGTTTTGTACCGAACAAAATCATCTTGGAGGACGTGAACAGAATTGATGGAGATCTCTAGATTGAAGGATAGTGAGAGAAATTGGAATCGCCGGTGCCTCGAATTGCTTCTGATAAGCAACAAAAGCCTTCGAAAAGTCTACGGATTCCTCGAGTAAATTGAGGCAGTCTAGAGATAAATATCTAATTCAGTCGTGAATTTATCGTACCTACTTACCTTTGTGCTGTTGTTTCGCCGTTCATCATATTTTGTTTCTTTATCGGAATCATCAGCTAAATGTTCGCGTCCTGCCTTTCTGCCCACGTCATTCAGTACGTTCATATAATCCATATAATCATATAATCGGTACGTTTTAGAAATACATCCTTATGCTTATTAATTAATCGTGTCAAATGCACGTTCTAAAAATTTAACAACTATAGTAGAAAAAAATGAGGATGTATGTTAGGACGACGTCTCGTGGTTTAGCGTAGTTAGAATTTGATGATAGTCCCTTTATTTACACATTTAATTGGATCAATCAAGATTGGGGTCACACGAAAGCCGTCATACAAATGTAATCAAAACACTTAATTTTTTTTAAACATATGTGATAGACAAGAAAGAAATTAAATAAGTAGCTCAAGCCTCAGGTCAAACGCAGTAATTTTGAAGAGTCATCAAAAAACTTTTGTAGGACTATTTTAACGACATAAAAAGCTACCAAGACTGTTTTTTCTCCCATCTCTGAATCGATCCAATTAGCCAACGCAGACTGAGTGCGTCATTGTTTCCAACCTCCTTTGTTTGGTGCTTGCTCCAAGTTTGGTATTATTCCCAATTACCATCGAGCCACCGAAGAGGGTGAAGCCGTAAATAGTCTGAAAGTGAAACTAATAATACTTTGGTGTACACTATCATGGCAGTTTATGTTTTATGCATATACGTAATGTCTATATACGGTAATTTCTATCTGGATGTTTTTGATTTTTAATGACAGCTTGGCACTTCATTTCCTACAAAATCATTACAGAGTTGTTTCAAACAAATATTTTAAAATATTAATGTTTTCATTAATCGTAAGTAGGAATTCGAAGTAAGATACTACATGAATGATCATGTAATAAATAATCTTAATATCCAAGTAACAGTAGTAATATCAATTTAACAATATTAAGGAAAACTTGAGCAACAATGAATCTGCTATTTATAAATTGTCCATCAGTCGTAATCAAATTATGTAATGTTGCTAAGAATATACTGTGAAACGTTCCGTTGATTTATTGCTGTGTTTAATATATGCGTTTATTTTGAATTAAGCTTGACCATAATATGTTCCTTAAAATATTTAAAATTATATACAAAAAATGCATTATCATTAATATGACCAAGTTATTAAGCTAAGAATTTATAAAATGACATTGATTAAAATGTCACTTATAATGAGCGTGTTTTTGATATAAGGTGTAAAGATACATAGAATGGCTTCAATAAAGGCTTCACCCTCTTTGCAAGGTGTTGACTCTGCTTTCCCTCCCCTTGGTGGTAGTTTAGGGGGCGATAAATCGATCTAGACAAATATTATCTTGGGGAAGCCTTAATTTTATTGCCCAAGCTTGTCATTAATCACGATCCGATACCTACATATAAATTATATTATCCGGAGCTTCACCTTCCACCTAGTTGTTATTATTTCACTCACAGAGCGAATCTAGCTACTGGATAACAAGAGTATAATGAGAAAGTTCTAAGAATATAGCTTTTGGAATTTCGAATAAATTCGTTCCGAAAGTTGTTTCTTTATTGCTGACGTATCTTCGTATCAATTCGTTTGCTGAAAATGTTGAAAAATTTAACGGCTAAATACGGTTACGTCTTTGTTAGAAGGTAAGGGAGAGATATTTATACGAGACATTCCAACTAAATCCTCGGAGGTAGCAACACGTTTGTCACTTCAGTCTTATTTGGGGTTGATTACATATGTGCTTGTAATAACGGCCATTTATCTCTTTTGTTTTCTATTTCTTTATTTAAATGAAAGTGTCAATCCATTACTGTCCCAATGCTGACCAAGGGTCTCCTGTAAATGTAACATGGATTTGGACCATAGTCTACAACGCAAGTGAGACTTGGTACACTTCACATATTATTGAGATATTTTAGACCGCTCAGTGTAATTAATTTCTAATAAACCCATAACTTTGAGAATGAAGAATCTAGATCCTCCGGATGGACCAAGTTTCTAACACCAGGCTAACATAGCTTTAAACAAAAGTAAGCAGTCGTAACACGTCGAGAGAACCAATTATCCGTGACGAGTGCGGTATCGTTGACCTGTAGCATGGATTCGCCCGATGAATCGATACACTCACCCATTTCGATTGCGTTCACCTTCCCCAGACGTGTCACATCGGTGAGGTCAATGACGTTACCTTTCTTGTATCAACACGTAAGATGGTTAACTAATTGATCGGCATGTAACTTGACCGTAGTAAATATTAGTACGTAATGGTTATGTGAGGCGTAAAAGACGTTTAAGGTTTGAAGTTTCATCAATCAATATTGGTTGAAAATTGTCTTTATGAAAGCATCTACGAGTATATCATTGTCTCTATGTTAGGGTGGAGTCGAGTCGAGTTGCTTAAAATTTTTCTATTTATAAAGATATCATACGATCGCTCTTTACTTATCAGTAATATTAAAATACTTTCAGCATCAATACCACATGGTGGTATATTAATTCCACCTAATGGGTCACAGAATGGTACTACCATTCTGTGACCCATTAGGTGGAATATGCGGTAAGCTAATTTAAGACAGGCAAATAAGATTGATGTAGATCAAAGGCCAAATTAATCTTCAGGTTAGATACTAATCTTATCTTGGATTATTGTATCATCAGGTGCACTGCATGCTCGTATGTTAATATTCAATATTACAACAAAAAAACGAAATCATTAAAAAATAGGTAACACATATGTATGGCCTCAGTACAGTCAGTCTAGTAATATCATAATTACAGTCACAACGTTACTAATTAGTAGCCGCGTTGCATCCAGTGCTATAGCTAGTGTTGGTTGTGCAACACACACAATGGACCGATACATTCGCTGACACGCCCCTTGTTACAGAGTTATTTGGTAACGCTGTCACACCACTCGTGGTATTGGAACACTAGTCTACAAACTGTTGTGTGCATAGTGTGTATGTGTGACGTGTATAGATAAAATTTGCCTAGTGCATACGAAGGGTTCCGTACTAGCTATGATAATTGCAGTTTAAAGTATGGGGAACCCTTTTAATTTTCAACATTTGGTATTTGTTGTCATAACAGCTATCGAAGTAAAGTTTGCATTTTGCAACTTAAACTGACTACGTATTCTACCTATTACGGTTTTAGAGATAGAGCCCTGTGATAGAAGGACAGACAGTAAATAAATAATGATTCCTATACTACTACGTACGGATTTACGGAAATAAAAATGTTTTATGCTCTATTCAAAATTTATATAATTGTTACTGTTAATATATTGCGCCACTCCGCTCTATAAATGCCGTGGTAGTTTTTTACAAACAAGCTTTTTGATAATACTTCTTAAAATAAATTACATTGGATAAAAATATCATGATTTTTAAATATTTGGAATATTTCAAGCGCATTCACCCATTCTGAAAGAGGGACTTGGATAAGGTCAAATCTTCAATTTGTAATGCCAGTAAAATAAAACTTTATTTATCGTAAATAATTCTGTGAAGTAAAAAATGTACCTATGTAATCTTGTATGTTGGCCAATATTTAAACAATTTTCAGATTATAATTAATGTCGAAGAAAGATACGAAAATCTATGTCGCGATGTCCCCAAAAATAACAGAAATGAGTCACTAGACTCCACGCAGTTTAAAAATAAACGGCGCTCCTGCATTCATTCAAGTCGTTTTATTGGCTCGGATTTATTATTTTTGTTTACAAACAGAATTCCATAATTCTTCTCGCGTATTACGCTTTGTTCTTAAAATGCTTCTTGCGGAACGAAATTCCAAAATATTTTGTTCTTTTTCACTTTCATCATATTAATACAATAAGCTCTTCTGATTAAAGTGAATTCCTAAATGGAAATGAAAAAGCGAAACATACATATTTCAATGAAATAAATAAAGGTATATATTTAGTAAACGGTAGACTACCTAATGGGATGCTAATGATGTTATCTATAAAGTTATCTATCTTAATTCAAGAACATCAACAAGTAAGAAAAATAATTAATAGAAATGAAAAACGCTGATAATTATGGAAACTTAGACTTAAGACTTTGGAATATAATGATACGAACGAAGGATTTAATTACATCGTAATCAAAGGAAAAAAGCTAGTGCGAAGGCAGTTTACTGCTTTTATTTTAAATATTCCCTAGAGTATTTCAAAGCGAAAGTCTAATAATAATCTTTTAAATAATGAGGATCCCAATCTTAAAGCTAACTCCTACCATAGTCCAACAACAATAACAGACGCGGTACCAAAAAAATATTTCATAGGATCGTAATAAAAAGCGCAAATATCTCGACGATCGCGACGTTGGAAGATTAAGATTAGAAGGGAAGGATTTAACTAAATCCCAATCGGTTGAAAAGGCTATTATTGTGAAGGCGGCAGAGAAATCGGCGAGGCTCTGTGGTATTGTCGGCGCAGACAGCTCTCTAGAGCAGACACAATGGGCCTTCAGTGCCTACATTGCGATCAACCGAGAATATGTATTGTTCGATATTAGTTATCTCAAGGCTCACTTTTGTTTAAACTTTTGGCCCGACCTTCGTCGTAATGAGCACCAGTTTTTTTCGTAATGTCACGTGATTAAAAGTTGTGTCGCAGTTTCGGGTCAAATAGCCTCAGTTGATAACTCGACACGAACTATAAAATAACTTAGTTCGTGTAGTTGTAATATAGATTTTCGTAGTAGGTACATCTTAAACAGAACCACTTAATCATTTTATTAAGGAGTCAAAAACTTGCAGATTAATCTTTGTAAAGATTACATTACATGTACATAAAAGCCTGTAGAACAAACACTGAAGCATACAACAATTTGCCGACTTACAAACTTATATCTTTTATACATCTTAGCAGATGTAGACAAATTTCATCTTTAACGACAACAAGACTTATATTTTCTGAATCCAGCAAGCACTCCAACATAATAAACATACGATACTTTATTTCCATAACAAAATTGAACATCATCGGACGAGGTATAAAGTAGCGCAAAAGATTGCATCGTGATATGAATCAAGATGTACTTTCCCGAGGAAATAAACGAATTTGTCTGAGAAACGACAGCTTGAAATACGGTCTGTCTGGCTCTGGACTCAATTGAAAGCGAGAATGTCACAAGCGAAACAGAAGAAAGGATATTGTTTCAACAACACAATAAAGTTTACTAGGGAGAAAATACTAACGATATTAATAGACATGTCAGATGTCCTAGAGATACAGATGATATTATTGCAAATATAAGAATGTTTCTGAACAGGTACTTAACTTTTAAAATCAAACTGTTTTTCTTCTGTTTTATTTACATCAAATATTGTTGAATGTTTTATTAATAAATACATCTGTGAGTTTGCCTAAAGTTAAGCAATTAAGCAATTAATAATAAAAATAAGTTAAGTGTGAATTGGGCTTATGTCAAAATACCGATCTAAATGAGAGAAACACATAAGTCAATATAAATTATAAATACGCCCATAATATGGTACCAGGCGACACATGACTGTTATTTTATCTAATTATACTGATTAAATAATCTTCGATTACCCACAACAGGATGGGATAGTCAGTCAAATTGGCAAGACGAGTTGCAATAGTATGGTATACACCAAGCATTGCATATATTTATTTGCACATTTCAGCAGAATTCCGCGCAACTTGCTTAAAAATGCAGGGATGTTGTTGCGAAGTCAAGAATATCCTAAGTAACGCTTGCATTTTAAATTTCGTTTACATTCAAGGTTCAGTGACTTGCAGCTTTAGAACTAAAACTTACAAGAAAATAAGTATGAAAGTTGTTAACTTCGCAAACATATTTTAAAATAAATTTTAAATAAATAACACTTCTTATAACCACTTGTTCAACCTTACAATATTAACTGCAAAATCAAGATGTACAAATGAAACGAAGAAAGAAGAACTTGCTGTCTCCGAAACCAATCATAAAAATAATGAATAATAAACATTTCAACCGAATCGCTCCATCTGAAGTTATGGCAGCACAAAAATATACCGTATTACCCGTCATAGCAGACAGAAAAAGAAAACGTAAAGCTTAAACGCAAATCGTTAATAATGTTGTGTTATTTGTGCCTCTCGCCAATATGGAAGCACGAAACACAAATGTGACAAACTTAAGAATTACTGACCAAAATCACTAATACATAAATGAAAAATGGAAGTTGAACTTGAAGATAAATTAGTACGGATATTTTTAAAGAATTTGCAGAATACTCTATTTCCACAATGCCATCCATGTTGATTATAATTTAAAATAATTTATGAATAAAAAGATAATAATATCATGTATATTTAATGCACCTTAAATATATTCAGGCACTTTTATTAATCGGTCTTGTTATAAAAGGACACAGGTATATGAAACAATTTTAAATTCCTATTTCTATAATTACTATTGTAAAATTAAATTCGGTACAACTCAAGACTATTTGACCAAAATATCAACAAGGAGGTAAGTGAAGAGATTTTGCAAAGGGGAGAAAGGAAGGAAGAGGAAGTTCATTGCATGTCTAGACAGAGACCAGACTGGTGCAGTCTGAAAAGTTACGGTAATGGCGAAATATATAAATCTATATTGGAACTTACATGCACATCAAGCAGGAGTACAGTATCGGGACGTAAACAGATAAGGAACACGTTCTGTAATGGAGAAGATGGTATTACATCGAAAGGCAAAGAATCGATACGATAGAAAGATAAAAACATGATTTAAGAGACAGGTAAAGTGTACTTTGAAATTTAATCAGGTATGTCTAGACGAGAGCATGATTGCAGTCTAGGGAATACGCTGGGTAAGGATAAAGCTTCGTAAGGATATTTTTATTGGATTTCAGATCAAGGTTCTTGAAGTATGGTACAAAATAAGGAAAATTTTAAATGTTTTGAAGCATGTCACTGAATGCTTCAAAACATTTAAAATATATAAATATAAACATAGATAGGTACTAAAAAGAAAATAATAAAAAGACTGTAACAAAAGTGCAGTTTTATATTGCACGCATGTCTAGACAGAAGCTTGGTGCTTCGTCTATCGCTTATATTATGGTAAAGATATTCATTTCTTGAATAAGTGATAATGGAAATTCAAACATTCCCAAGGCAAATTAACAACGTAACAAATGAAAGTTTAAATAAACACGTCTAGACGTGGGTGTGGGTCTGTCTAGCTAAATAGGGATGCATTTTTTTTAATTTCCTAGTACAGGAAATAAACAGTTCAACATGAGGAGAATGCAGTGTGGAGTTAATATTATAGTACGCACGTCTAGACGGGGTGGTGACGACCAAGGTGGAACATAAAGTTCAGGGAATTTATATGTTAGGTATGTACAAATTGACGGTCGTATTAAATGCATTATGGTAGTTAAAGTGGTCCAACGAACGAATTCAGTACAAAAAGATATTACAAATCTGATAATACATAATTTTTGTAGAGACTTGAAATGTACGGTATACTACGTATACATTGAATGGACTTAATACAATAATAGAGTATTACTCGTAATTATTCGATGCACTTTATATACCCGTAAGTTGAATTTTGTTTGAAGACACAGACAAATACGAGACTGGTACAGAAGAGAACCAAATATTTGCAGAAGTTTTAAAAATTGGTTTAATTTTCTTGTCACTTCACAACAAAGAAAGAACAACAACGTCGCTTTTGGAAATCTTTGTTTAAAGAATTATTCAATTGTAGGGAATGATATTACAACGATAGTATATAAAAACATTTAATTCCAGAATACTTACTTCTACAGAGATCTATAAACGGTACTAATGTAACAAATATGATATACACTACTTTAATGTGCAGTAGACAAGGTAAGGGAAAGAAAACAATACATAGAATAATACGTTTATGTACAATTCTAGACAATGTAAGAAATACACTCAAGGGAATTCTAATGCGACTGCATTGTAGAAGGCTAACAAAGAATAACTAACAAACATGTTTACGTTATGTTATGACAATTTTAAGTTAACATAGAAATAATATTGATATTCTAATCATGTACAAATTTAGAAAAGTATACAATGTGTTTGTGCTATAAAATCAAGGACTTGGTGATTTCCTCAGCAAAACGAAATGACTTGTTTATGAATGAATTTTACAGAACGCTGGTCTAACTTTCAAAATTTAAAACAATTTCATTCTGCCAGACTATGTACACAAATATCTATTTGATTAACATACAGTGTGCGTTGCATACAATTGTGGCAAACGGTATTTGATCAGGTGTGTTCTAGTTATTCTGAATAATTTACAAAATGATTTGTGAGTCAAAAAAATTTTGCTACCTGTTGCAAATGACGAATCCTCAAACCACGGCACCGTAATTTTAACTTATAATAAGGGTATTTATAACTCGTGCAACGGTAATTGTAATTATTTATATTTGATACGGTTGCTACGCTTCTAAATTGTATACTATTAAATGCTAAATTCAATGGCAACTTAAGTTAACGCAGTGCGCATATATTACTATATGTAAGAATAGAATTATCATCTCATTACAACGCGAAATGTTGACTCACGTACAGTTTTAGTTCTGCGCAGTATGTTCCTTAAAAGAAAGCACGCAGGATCGAACAAAGGGTTTCTGTAGTTCTCCATTTAAACATTCGCCTTATGCTGTTGGAAACTGGCCAAGCTATCGAGACTAACAAATTCTTTAAACACTCCTTCAGACGCTGAAATCTATTCGAAAACCCGTAAAGGGAACATACGTTCAAGATCCGTTAAGATAATGACAATGAAATTATGTGAAATGTGGCTGACGTAGGTGAAACTGTTAAATGAGCCGCTTTACTTAACGACAAACTGGTGGATGTAAAAAACTGATGATGCGCAATTGGTGTCGGGTCATGAGAGTAACTGTATTTAATGATTAATAATGATAAACTGTTTAGAACGGCGCATTTTCTCTTATCGTCCTCAATAAGTGCGTTAGTATCGTCACTGTTGTATGCGATGTTTATACACTGGAATTGTATCTATAAACGTTATTATTGCAATTACAAGACTGTTAGTTGACTCATCTACATAATGTATGGTTAAATACTGCGTATTTAATTAATAACTTTGTATTCTCTAGGATGTGATTTTATAGCGCTTATAGATAATTCTTAATCATTCACAGCACTTTATTTTTAAAATTTTCAACAAAGTTTTTATTATTATGAACATCAATTGTTCCATCAAACTGCATAATAATAACAGTAGCGATGTGAGTAATGAATCGAAATGGATGTGTGCTACAGTGCTTAAAGTAATAAATTTGTCGTTAATAAGTCAAAAAATATTCAAAAAACGTTTTGTGAGGAATAAACAGTAGACAGTAAATTTGCGTTAAAGATCATATATTCAACGGAGAAGGCTGTAGCTCAAACATTACGTGTCTGTTGGCCACAAGCCAGGAGGTAAAGCGGAAATTTGGGCTCACATTAAATTATTCTTTGTTTCCATTTCAAATGGAGAGAATCTTTAATACTGTTTAAGACCGCATACAAAACTTAAATTATGTTTAGATAGATAGATAGATATTCTTTATTGCACACTTCAACAGAACATAACAATGATATACAATTATATAGTTAATCGTGTGCAATAGGCGACCTTATCGTTTACGAAAATCTTTGTCATTAAATTTGAAAACATTATCAGTTAGTTGCATAACAAGGTCACTCCGCGATATATTAAATGAGATTCGCATTTTTCATAAATCAAATCGGTTATATCGTGACGTATGCTTAATGTTCACGGCGCTTACCTCACGACGTAACGCGAGAAAATGCGCAACATTTTATTTGAAAGAAAAATACAAATAAAGGCTATTATTGTGTAGAAAGCAAAGCAATATAGAACATCACATATATAAGAAATCGAACACATCAAAATAACATAAGCCGTTGTGAAAGGTCCGTTACTATATCCGATCGTTGCATAACCGACTTTCACTTGTTTATCTGGATATCAATGTCCTAGGCGGCACAAAATGTCGGGCGTAGGAGGTCAAGACACGACAACATGATAACACTCACAAGACTCCTTTAGGGGGACTGGTCAGGCGATGGTTTCAATTAACATTTACAATTTTGTCACGAACAAGATTCGACGAAAACTGTATATTGATGCAGACACGATACATATTTCAAATAAAGTAAAGTATTTAATATATTACGTAAAGAATACTTTACTAAATTGCCATATTTTATAAACGTGGACATGATATTTATGTTACGAAGTTTAACAACAGTTTTTTCGTTAACCATACAAAAATAGTGACGTGAGAAAAACCTGCCAAGTGCGCAGTTGTAAACACACACTAGAAGTTAATAAAAATAAATAACCAGTGAATGAACGGTGAATTTGAAAGCGTTTGTTGAATGAATGAAAATATTATTCCATCGGAAGACAAAGGCCAGTACACTACACTGCAACGAAAAGACAGAAGTGGACGCTAAAATAATAATTCCCGTGCAGATCCTTTGAGTCTTTGCACGGTCCCTTAAACAATGGAAGTTCACCTGGTGGAAACAAAAAAGAGTAATAAAAGAAGAAAGAATAATAACTTTAGTGAAGCTTTGAGAGGAACGTCTTTGTGAGAGATAGGGAATAATTATTTCGTATTTCCGCTGCTTAAGCGCTCACGTGTCTTTACGTTTGTGCCTTTTGTTTGCAAAAAGGTTTCGTTTGAAGCATTTAAGCTTCTGGTGCTTTAAATTAGGAACGTTTAAGCCTGCCAACATTTAAATTGACGACGTCGGAATAATATTCCAAAGATTTGCGTGAAGACAAGTTTTTTGTGTCCTTTACGCTAGAGTGCACAAAGTGTGTTTGTGAATTTATCACCATGTATCACTTAATTAGAGTTTTTCTGAACACAAAATTAGTCCAGTTATCACAAGAACGCGTTTTAAACATTATTTACAAATCAGGGGGCAACCCTGGATTCATAAGCGATTTATGGCTTGTTATAAAAATAATGCTTTTAGGTATTACATATAATGCAATTGTCAATGTTTTGATGGCATTGTCCGTACCTAATTGGAACCTTTCCCGAATAATTTGCACAAGACAACAAAGACCTGTATATCAAATAATTACAATAGACGTAAATATTTTCAAGGTTATATTTCTCCATTAACGGATATGTTTACTAATACACACTATATAAATAGGTATATTATTGGTTATTTTAATCAATACTGATTAAACAGAAGGTTCGAAGGTGGTAGAACCCTTTGTGGTTCGACTCCGGCGGCACCACCGCCACACCTATTTCTACCTAATAACAGCAGTGTTAGGCGCTGCTGTGTTCCGGTTGAAGGGTGTGGTAAGGGAGTCTTTTCCGAGGCTTTCCAGCTTAGTCCTCAGGGATAGCGGCACATCTGTGGCCGACCTCAGGTAGGAATATCAGTAACAGTAGCCACTTACCATCTGGTGGACTACATGCTTGTCTGCTACTCCTATATTATAAAAAAAAAAACAGTTTACGATTGCGTACTTCAATTAATACTTTATTATATTAACGCGTAAGTAGAGCAGACGCTACAAAAAACTTTGTAATAAAGATTTTCTGTTTAAGACAGACAATGTCATCAGTGACTATAGCTCATAATTAAGCTTAATTCTCATTATAGTCACAAAAAATATGAAAAAAAGTATAAAGCCGTAATAACCCAATACGCCGTTAGCTAGTTTCAGAAAATGCGAATGTTGACACAAATTACTGTCATTACGAGTCTTTTCACGGCCTCCGTTTGTACAATTTGGTTAACTGTTATTGTAAATGTATACATTGCACTATTTCGGTCAAGTGGCCGCAAAAAGATGAATCAGCGTGTCATGACCACAAGTGACGAGTATGTGCGATACATGTCCCGTTAGCGTTACAGCCTTACCAGGCCAGACCATACGAGATACCGTAAACCGCCTTGTACGGATACCGGCCAAAATAACTGTATCTAACCTCGGCTGCAGCGAAAAGAGTTTATCTCCTGCATTTCAAATTTCATTAGCGTCTTCCTACGAGATAATGGCAACATCTTCGAACTTTCACTAAGACCTCATTAGAAACTCACCGATAATAAGGAACGTTTAGTCGAACTCGCAATCAGCTTATGTCATGATTCATTTGGAACACTTAGTATTGTGTGAAGCACGTAATAATTGATCGATACGTAACACAAATTGAGATGTGTAATTGCGATAAGTATATCTTCGTTAACAACGTTAAACATTTTAGTTATCATTAGTGTGATAGAGAATATGAGTTCGAAAACGTCTGTGGTATTAAAGCGATGTTTGTAATTAAGTGTTGTTAGGATTTTAATCCTTCAAGATTCACGTCAAGGTGATAAGGCATTGATCTTGAAACTATCTTTGTAAGTCAGATTGAATGCTATCTTGATTACGAGTCATAGAACGTCATGGATGAACTCCAGATGAATATATTATCAAACTCACATTACTAAATGTGTACGTGGGTGAATTTAGACTTCGTCCTCGAAATAGCACCATTGGCTTAACATTCTGCTAATTAAAATGTCAGTATAACTGAGTCAATATATAATTAGTAAATTTTCTATGCGTTCACAAAAGACAGCTGATTTGGCGATACTACCATGAAAGAATAGTAACAAAAAAGTTTACAACTGGCGAAAACACTTAAAGTTCACATAGTTGACATAAATAAAAAATGTCGAAAAAAATACCTTTTGGCAGGACTGTGGCGAAGTAATTTTAGCAGCAGAAGAAATATCCACCAACGATAACGTAGCGTGAAAACTCCGAGCACACACTGTACACTATACCGTAATTTGCGCAGAAGGGAAAAAGTCTTTAAAATAAACCCGCACTAAATTTAGCCGTCTCGAGCGATAACACGATTTGTTTTGTATCGGAGTGTAAGGAGGCAGCACGCGACCGGCGCGCTCGACGTCCACACGCGAACAAAACAACTCGATGGCTTGCTTGTCAACAAACAAAGAGGGCTCGGTCGCACGGCCGGTCTGCGCAAGCGCACGGCGCAACGACGCCACACGCACACAACGCCACCAATGTGAATGAACACGTAAACATTCGAGTAGAGTTCGCTATACTCTTTGATCTACGAATCGAGAACGTATCAAGCAAATAAGCCGGATAGCTTGCTAACAGAATAGACACATTCGCGTATTTTGATACTGAACTAATTATATCAAGGTTAGCACACGCTCGGTTCTGCGAAGTATTGAACGAAACATAATATTTACAACAGTAGTAACAGATACGAATTACGGTGTTGTTTGTTTCATACTGTACCTACATTTTTTGTCAACTTCACACGCGATAACAAATGCATGTAGTATTTGGCGAAATATTACAACAAAAACAAGTTTTGGTAACTTTAACTAGGTTTTCGTTAACTAACAAGTACTTAACCGAAAAGGTATTTTGCTTTATTAATTTAGCACTACATTTTTTACGATACTTTTTTTACAATCTTTTAAGGGTCAATATTTTCCTCTTACGTAAAAACACGCTTGACTCTAAAACGTTCCTTATTTCTAAATTGAGGACAAGACCTTTGTTTCAAACCTCTTGACCTAAGTAAAACAATAGTGCTTAATTAATCGCTAAATCGTTTAATTACCACACGGATACAGTACTTTACATTTTTCAAGTTTAAACACAGTTCGGTTTGGTAAGGTATGTTTCATTCGACCTTCTGTATAATGTATTGTTATCAATTCCTGTGCCCCAATTTTACTTCCTTAATTTATAAATACTGTATTCAATATCTTACGTCAAAGCCAAAATAATAACCAACCTTATATAACAATGTTTTGGATATAAACCCGGCAGTGTGTATCAGCGGCAAATGTAAATAAATATATGATAATAAAACTGGTATCATAAGTGACATAGATACACATATCTTTAATATTCCGATATGAATGGCAAAACTACTCGTACGTAACCTATATTTAAAATAAGTAAATAATCAGGCGGATTCTAGAATTGTTAAATTCGCTAATGCATTAAAAGATTTGATATCGAGCGTTCTGCGCCATTTAGAACACCAAATGATGTAGCGTTTCAGGCAATATTTAATGGAAGATCATTCAATACCTTGCTACATACAAGGACTCAGAAAAAGTGAGAGCCAAGCTCTATCACAATAATCTGATAAATATAAAAAGATACACATAACCAAACTCATACCAGATACTTTAGTTAATAATTTAGATGTATTACATGCCTGGTCAGTTTTCGACTGTTATGAAAACCTCTACAATTTTGCCATTGTCTGCATTTGAAAAAAAGTTTGGAAAATCCAAAAGTGCACGACTCATAATGCTCATTTAATTATGAAATATATAAAAAAAAAAAAATACTTAAGTCGTTCAAAATTAATTGCCGAAAAAACAGCTGTAGTAGGAAGAAGGTACTGTACAAGCGCCCCTGGTGGAATAAATGTACATAATATATATAGATATACAGTCTTGTAGTTTTCGTTTTTTATTAATTGCAATTAAACGACACTGAATTAATTAATCATTCGCATTCAGTGACCTACAATCGTCGATTAGAATTTAAAAAAAAAAATTAACTCAAATGCTGGATTTTTTCACAAGTTACAGTGTTTTCAGGTTTCACACATGACGGACAGGAAAATTTTTTGACCTATTTTGGTGTTTTTTTCCAATTCTATTGCAGTAAATCAATTTTTAAAAAGTATGGAATTAATCTCCATTAAATTATCTCGACAATAGTATGCAAAATATCTTGATTCCGTGAACTATCAAGGCTATAATAATAAAAATAGCCGCCAAAATGAAGCGAAAAAAATTTTCGATCGTAAAGCACTCTCTGATGCTTCGCATCATGAGTCGTGCAATATCAGGGATTACATCTATATCACTATTTATAAACACAACAATTGTGAACTGTATCAGAACATAACCAAACAACATAATGATAACAAACTTCACGTAATTACTTACATATTCAATGGAAGTGCGCAAAAATATAAACGTTATCGTAGCTCTGATAAGGACATGCCAACGTTTCAAAACAATAACTCAGGTGATGTCACAGATGGTTTATATTCGTCTCTAAAAACGCATATTGTAAGTCTAGACTCTTCTACTTAGAGAGATAGAATATATACTTACGAGTATATTGTTTGAGTAAAATGTGAAAGTATACATATAAAGCATCACACGAGTATGCCATCTGGATTTCTGGGAGTAACCTCAAATAGAACCAAAGTCCTACCTGAAATTGATCAGGGAAGATTAATGTGGAATGCCTCATATGAACTACAGGTATGATTCCGGACCTTAATAGCAGTTAAAGAATTGAGAATTCCACTATCTCCTCTACAATTGAAAAGTTTTATATATCCATCAATTGAGCAGAATAGGAAAAGGTTACAATACTATTATGCGTATTAAAGATATTTTACTAAGAAATTACTACGCAAAATGAACTCTATCCTTACACGTTACGCCATTTTGTTGAGCAACACCTTATCCTTAAGCATACGACGTAATTTACCAATGACCTTAGTTTTGGTAGAACGGTTTCGATTCATCAGCTTGAATATTACAGAGAATTTCCAAATCTTCGCCTTTCGTCTTAACCTTCCATCTGGCGCTGTCACCGGCTTTATATCCATTGACGTAGTAAAAAATGCCGCCTCGCTGTCGTGTCGGAGGTGTTGGCACGCGGGAACATCAACATCTAATTAACCGTGAACCTGAAATACGACAAAGTTCGGTCCAAGGCGTAGGCGAAATGGAACGACGGACGTGATTGTACGCGAAAATATTTGTCTGCAATATGGAAATCTATCTGTCAGGAACATTTGAATAAACGGAAATATTTTTTTGGAAAAGGAAGTCGCGAGGTGTACAGGGCTTATCAGTTTAGTCAGGAACCGTTCTGGGACCAGGAAAGAGCTACGGTATCTCCTGGTTGTTGTAAGAGGCAACTAAAGGGGGCTACCGAGATTTTGGACAGCAAGAGTGGTAGCTTAAGCCGTTTAGCAAGCGACACCGTTGAATGTTTCTTTTTCACTACTAAAAATCATCATACATCCTCCATAACCCATTAAAACCGTAGGGTGGTGTAGGCTCTTGAACTTCACATATGTTAAAAGCAAATGTATCCAATATTAATCCGAAATTAAACCATAAAAGGATGAAGAAACTTAATTTTTTTGTTGTATTTGTTTCTTAAATTCAAAAATACCTTCTTCAAAAGAATATCTATGGAAATCAAACCCATTACGCTTTTCAAGGCTTCAACATAGGTTTGACATTACACGAAACGTGAAATTACACCGGGCCGGTTAGCACGCGATATTTTGTATCGACAACACGTAAGCGTTTCAACGATTAGTTTACTCGTAATAGAAATAGTTGCTAGAGGAAAGTTGCTACAACTCTTTGTTATTCGACTGCGACGGTATTACACCTATTCCTGCCTTACAGCAATGTTAGTATTACTTTTAAGTGTTGCCGTTGCTATGTTCTCATTGAAAGTATGCGGTAGCTTACATAAGAAATTCTTAATATTTCACGTTCTGTAGCGACACATCTACGATCTATTTCGCGTAAGCAAGATAATTTCCTTTGACGATAATATAATATATTTAATATTAATATCAGGACTTCAAGTCTTTATGTGATTTTCTGTTTTTGTTTTTAATATTAAAGCTAACTATAAGGTATTTGCGTTCAGTGCTACCTCATAGAGTAGTCACCGTCTGTTATGGACATTTACAACATGATTGGAATCGCCAATGCGTCGTCAGCTTTGAAGAACAGCTCTTGTTGCTCCTTTTTTGATGAGCTTCAATTTATGAAAATAAGGAATATTCGATTCAAACCACGTCAACTGTTAGAACCTCAGGTCGTTCAAAAGACACGTGGCTTGGTATTGTTTGGTCGCATCACACTCTCTCCTCGTGTTACAGATAAGGCGTCTATTTTGCGCTGTGCATGTGCAAATATTATGAAAACGTAAATACGCGGCAAGCGCTGAGGCGTCACGGTCTATATCCATCGCGATCGACCTCACCTCGGACATCGCACTACTGTGGTAAGGCGTCGTTTCATTAGCATACTTTGTGACCACCTTCTTGCGCTCAAGGATACATGCTCTTTTATGATCAAATTGTGAATTGGTATAAGTGACTTGTACGTTTATCTCGTACACTGCATACAGAATGCAGTAGAATCGCTAGATATTAATCAGGTCGAAAGGTACCAAAACCAACTTTCTAATTGTATTTTTACTGTATTATTATTATTGTATTAACGTCACACTGTTAATTTATTTAAAGCGTGTAAAATAGTCGATCAAATCTGGTATTCTTAAGAATACCAAAAGTGCAGAACTTATAGTGACCAACGTACGGTTTTGTAACTTAGTCCTAAAGGGTAACAAAGCATCTGTGGCCAACTACAAATGAGAATATTTTCTGAGGTTAATTACAGATGTTTAGGTGGCAATAGCCTTTTAAAGAAGAAAAATAACCAAACAATAATCGTTTTTTTTTTATAATCAAAATCGTTTACGAGGAGATAAATCTAATAACATCCAGTTTTTGACGAATCCAATACGTAAGAGAGTTACGTGTCTAGTGGGAGTGATATGAAAAATAATATCTGAAGTGGCCATAAAGCGTTTTTTTGGTACAATTTTTCCCCCGTACGCTGTAACAAGTTTACGACTTGCTGGGAAATTCTTTTCCCGGAGTTAGCAATACACGAAGTTACCGACAAACCGGATTCTTACTTAACTGATACTTTTTGTTGCTATCGAATAGTACAGTAGAAATAATTATACATCTATAAATATCTGTAGTATTTTTCACAAGTATGTTTTAACCTAATTGTTATTTTTATGAAACCACTTCCTACAGAGGTATTCATAAAGCTCTATGACATGGGGTTCTACACTAAAGATGATGAAGGGCTCTCCTCTAAAGCTGGCGATGTATTGGCTTTTTCAATATTATAGCAAATGTCGCGATTGCGATGGTGTCTACTTTCCATGAAGTCAAATATAAATATATATAGCAAATAAAACTTTAACATTCTTGACTTACATTTTCTACTTGTTATACAAATTATTCCACTTCTTGTTTTGATTTTTATTTGATAAAAAATATTATAAGTATACTAAATATAATAATTATTATATTACAATCTGTTTCCTTATAAATTATAATTAATCTCCATAATTTCCTTCCGATAAAATCACATTGTTTCCTCGATCGTTAAATCTTTTGATTCAAAGACCGATATGTCATAACATTATATAACATATACTTTTATACGCAAATTAAATTATATGAAATTAAAATATTTAAATTCACATTTATGTATTTGCGATGAGTATTATAATTATTATAATACAATTACTTAGTATTCTGAGCCAAATACTTAAAGACATGACATTAATTTACGAAATAACTTCTGAAATTTACTGAACACCTTGTGTTCAATTCATAAATAATGCATATAAAAATATTACTATGAATTCTGTCTGAAAATATTCTATAATTAATTAATTAATAGATACTATTCATTCTAAACGGAAACTTGCCGTCGTGACCGTCAGAATGGCCGGTCACTACCCATATTTTACATCGAAATAATTACTAAGAGTTGCTACCTAGTTGCTACTAGTTGCTATTAGTTGCTACTAATTGCTACCTTCGATAAAAAAAAGATAAACTACTTTTTAAGGTGACCGGCCATTCTGACATCAGGATGGCCGGTCACCTATCCAGTGAGAAGAAACTGCGCAAATAAATAGAGTTTTTTTGTAATCAATAGTTGCTACTAAATTGCTACCTTCATATGTATCGTATTGGACTTCATAGCTTTTAAGGATAAAAAAATATTGCGGATTTAATATAAGAGGACTAAACGCCTGTATAATGTATAAGCATAATATGTTTAATTTAGGGTTTTCTCTTTTAATTATACAGGCGTATTAGGCGTTTAGTCCTCTTATATTAAATCCGTAATATTTTTTTATCCTTAAAAGCTATGAAATCCAATACGATGCATATGAAGGTAGCAATTTGGTAGCAACTATTGATTACAAAAAAAATGTATTCATTTGCGTAGTTTCTACTCACTGGATAGGTGACCGGCCATCCTGATGTCAGAATGGCCGGTCACCTTAAAAAGTAGTTTATCTTTTTTTAATCGAAGGTAGCAATTAGTAGCAACTAATAGCAACTAGTAGCAACTAGGTAGCAACTCTTAGTAATTATTTCGATGTAAAATATGGGTAGTGACCGGCCATTCTGACGGTCACTTGCCGTCGACTTAAAATGGTGGGTCACATATATTATATGCACCCCACAATATGAGTCAGAAATGAATTTCCGAGAAAAATATGAATAAAGCTTGTTTAATAAATAATCTAACCCGAAAAAAATTATTAATTGCAAATGTTAAGTCAATGGCCATATAAAATAATATATATATATAAAATGTCTATATACCCGCCTGAAACAAGAAACCAGAGGACAAAAAGGCAATACCGGTGCGAACTAATCTCGATACAGAATAAACCTCGGACAAAAAGTTGCCAACTAAAATTGAACAAGTTTTTGCGGCGAGTTAATATATGTAATTTGTTTCGCTTGTTACAGGGACGCTTAACCCTCTGGTACATGTTTTAATAAATAAATGTTTATAATTAAAATTTAGCAATTACAAATATTTGGTAAATGGATTTTAAACTTAGTTATCTTTGTGGATACAATAATAGTTGGTGTGTTTGTTTGTGATCGTTAACTTTTAAATTAAATAATCAACTGAATTTATATGTATCCAGACGCACGGCTGTGCGTCCATCACATTCAGGGATTAATATTTACACAATATATTTCATTTCTCAATGATTCTATGTTAGAACCTAATAAGTGGTGTTGTGGTTAATATTTATAAATTCAAAAATACATTTTTCAACATCAAAACTTTCGAAAAAGCAAAATGTAATTAAAAAGGATGTTAATAAACTAGGGCACGTTTTGTTAATTTTAGTTCAAAAAATCGACGTTAGGAGAATACTTGATCTATATAGAATTGCTTACATATGTATTGTGTATATATATCGTATGTATGTATGTATGTATATATATCGAAAGTTACCATTTAACATCACGTAGGCAACATGCTTGTATATATTACATCTATAACAAAAAAGGAAGACCATATGTAATGTATAACAAGGTCTTTGTATGAGCTGAGCAGCGAACACGAAAATCAGATAAAGTGCCAAACAAGAACTTGGCACGTTATGCATGAGTATAAATTAACAAGACGCCCGGAACTCGCTGTCGGAATTTAGTTCATATTTGTTTTTTTTAAACATGAAATAAAATAAAAATATTTACGTAATAACGATTTTTACAATTACCTTAAGTCGTCGATTAAGTCGTTCAATTGGAATTGAACGATGTTAGCAAAACTTTTTACATTTATTTTTATCGTGAAGCAGATCAGCGTTCAGTTTATGGGTGCGATTGTTGACCGAATTATATCTGAAGCGATCCTTATCCTTATGTACCTATGCCAAAGCATCTTTATTACCCAAAGTACACTTATGATTTAAAACTGTGTTCCACAAACTTATTTGATTTGATTTGATTGATCTGTGATTGGCTTTATGTAGAGTTCCTATACAAACAGGAGTTGGTAACAAATTTCTATGTTCGGCATTCACTACTAACCATCAGGTGGACAGCTTACTTACAACAACAACAACAACTACAAGAGCAACAAAAAAACTTTGACATTATAAAAAACTTCAAAACTATTCAAAATATAACAATTTAAGACTAAAATATAGCGCACAGTTCAGAAAGGTTGACAACCACTGGTCCTCCGAGTCGCCCATCAGACAATGGAGTAAGAAACCTGTACGGATATAACCTTGAAGTTTCTGTAGTTATCATTAATTATGCATTAACTATGTTATTATCAACTTAACTGGTTGACAAAAGCCACCTGTTACGAATTGAATTAGCATAATTACTGTTTGATGGAGTAATAGTTACGTCCTATATAAAATGTTTTATTTTTTATTATAAAAATAGCAAAAGAGCATGCAATCCTCTTAATGATAAGTGGTCAGTATTGCCTATGAAAATAAAAAGCAGTGATAGCCCGATGGTTTAGAAACTCGGCCTCTCGAACGAGGGGTCCAGGTTCAAATCCTAAGCACGCACCTCTGATTTTTCAAAGTTATGTGTGTATTAGAAATTAATTATCACTTGCATGAAACGGTGCAGGAAAACATCGTGAGGAAACCTGCATACCTGAGATTTATATAAAAAAATGGCATGTGAAGTCTACCAACACGCACTTGGCCAGCGCGGTGGACTATGGCCTAATCCTTCTCATTCTGAGGGGAGACTCCTGTCCAACAGTGGGACGGTAATGGGTTGATGACGACGTGACGACTGCCTATGAACATCTGTAATTAGCTCCAGATAAAATAAGTCTCAATGTGGTCTACCACGAGAGTTCTAATTCTGTGTGGTTCGTCTCCGGCGGCACCTCCGTTACACTTATTTCTGTCTAATAACAACAGTGTTAAGCGCTTCTGTATTCCCGTTTGAAGAGTGTGGTAAAGGAGACATACACGGACTTATCCAAGGCGTTACAACGTAGTCCTCAGGAGCAGCAACGCATCTACTGTCTCATGTTAAGATTCTACTAGACTCTTTAATCTGAATGCATTTAGCCCTTCAATTTCATATAAAAAAATCTGTTTTTTGTTTCTACAAACAGTTACGTCTTTTTTATCAATATCATTCGAAAGGACGTTGAGTGGTGTTCAGAATAGACCCCTAATAACTACAAGTAGGTAAGTAGTTACGAAGTAACATCCTTCTATCGTTGTTACCAACTGCAATTGCCGTTAATTGAGTGACGCGTAATGAACATTAAATTGCATCTATTAATGGATCCAGGTGTTAAGCTATATAAATACGTTTTTATTGTATGACGCAAGTTTTATTAATTGTAGTTGTAATAAAAAAAAATAAACTATTCTCTAATGACGTAACATGTTTTTTTTGTATTACTGCAATTATGTATTTTTATCTTTTAATAAATAACATGACACAAAGTTGTTCAGTACAATATAAAACACTAATAAAAATAAAACGTTTTCTACACCCACACTAGGATTCCCTGTATCGTGGGTGCCATGGACACACACAGAGACAAATACCCAGGCCCAGAAACAGAAACCTAAATTCATCATTTACGTACGTCATTTAAAGTGATACTTAAAACATATGCGTATATATATATATATATTTGTATAATATAAGAGTAGCAGACGAGCATGCAGTCCACCTGATGGTAAGTGGCTACTGCCGCCCATTGACATCTGTAATCAACCCTAGATAAGATAAAATTTTCCTACCTGAGGTCGACCACAAATGCGCCACTATCCCTGAGGGCTGAGCTGGAACGCCTCGGAAAAGTATGTCTCCCTTACCACATCCTTCAAACCGGAACACAGCAGCGCATAACACTACTGTTATTAGGTAGAAATAGGTGTGGCGGTGGTGCCGCCGGAGTCGAACCACAAAGGGTTCTACCACCTTCAAATAATATGTGAATTTACTTCCCCTACGGACTCTATTTTATTTAGCCCTGTTATGGACATCCTCTTTTCCGTTAAAAGTGCGATTGGGTACAGTAGTAGGTACTGTAAAAATTTTCTGACGCTTCATTTACTTAAAAAACTCACAATTTTAGTCACGACGTAAAGAATAGTTAAGATCATCATTATTCATATTTTCGCGGAAAGACCTACTTATTTTCTCAGAAATAACCAAGTGAAACTGTTAAAACAAAGGGGCTAGTTTTCCGAAAACTGTACACCATCACCACCTACACTCAACTTCGTCGAAGTTAACTACTCCATACATTGTTAGGGAGTTTACACACCATCCGATTTATTGTACGAGACGATACAAATCATACAAAGAGAAGCACCGTAACATCTAAAGAATTGCAAAGTTTATTATAATCGGAACAATGATACCCATGCCAATGCCTTTAATAACCTTCAAATAAAGATGCCATCGTTTGTATTATTATTATTATAAGACTTCGACTTAACTACAGGCTATTGAAAGTAGTATTCCAGGTCTCTCCGATATTGCATATTCCAAATCGTCACTAATACCCCACTTAAATATTAGGCCGGACCAACCAGTCCGATATCGGATCGGACAGTGCGCAACACTCTTAACCTGAAACAGACCAATTACAATGAAAGCGATGAGTCGGTCACTCCACAAACAACGTGGGCCGTCCCATAAACATAATGAAATACCGTTGATTGCAGAATAAACATTAATCCGGTGATGATATAAGTTCTTCGTCCGTTTTAAGTGTGTGGGTGTGAATGTTACAACTTTTCTTTCTTTTTATTATATAGAATTAGTAGACGAGCACCTGATGGTAAGTGGCTACTGCCGACCATGGACAAGGACATGGTAGTCAACCCCAGATAGGATTAGATATTCCTACCTGGTCGGCCAAGGATGGGCCGCTACTCCTCAGGACTAAGCTAGAACGCCTCGGAAAACCTTATAACGGATTTGAAATAAAAGTAACAATGTAAATATGAATCCAGTAGCGCGTACTGATATGTAAGGTACTTAAGTATGGAGATTCGTAAGCTTGATAAAGGGATAATATCCGTCAAGTTACTATGCGACAGAAACTCTTTCTGAAATTGACTGCAGATTCGATGCTTTCTCTAATGACTACGTTAGAATGTCTCATATAGGGGTCACTGCTTTACTACTTCCTTTAAACCACAACACAGTAGGCCTTAACGCTGTTATAAGGCAGAAATGGGTGTGCCCGAGAATTCTATCACCTGTCAAGCTATGTGAAAATATTTGGTTTGAACCTGTAGTGGATTACGATTACGATGAACCTGTGTGGTCCCTCCGTAGGTTTTACAAAAAAACTACATTTAATTATAATTGCGCGCAATGAACCAAAATTTAACGGTACTTTACCTCTACCACCATCATCTTTACACAATATCTAACAAAAAGAAAAAAACCTCCTACAGCATAATTACAACTCAGTTTTTGTTTAATATAACACAAAAACAACACTTTAATAAATGAAATTCGATAATTCGATAAGATAATAAACTCAATTCTCAAGTGGAATCATAAAGAAGTTTTAGTTTTGATGAACAATGGAGTTAAGTGGAATGATTTTTGATTGGGTCCAACGACTTAGTCTGGAAAGTTGAGGTATAAAGGTTGTGATTACTTTAAGATGTCGAAGGGAAGACGCCACAACATATAGAATATTATTTATCTAAGTGTCCTAAGCAGTCATGTTTTCTGAATACATTTCTATATTTAGAACTCGACAAATTATACAGCATACTGTTAGAAATATATTCAAATTATTCAATTATAGTATTATTCTAATTAATTATTTTGTGTTATTTTCATGATGTGTTACTTCTAGAATAATATGTGACCATTTATATAGTCACTGGCTGCATGCGTTAAAGGATTGTATGCATTAGAATAAAAAAAAAGTAACGCTCTTGACGTGAGAGTTGTAATTTGCGCGGGACTAAAAAAAATGTGAATTGGACCAAGAAATAGTTTTATTTTAGTAATACAGAAAATTTTATACTTATCATAGGTTAAATTAACACAATAATAAACAAACCTTGATCAGTACAACGGTAACGATGCACTATCCTTCAATTATTGTTGAATTATCCTTTAAATGCCTACTTAGATCAGAAAATGACGTAGGTACTTACTCGCAACAAGAGGTAAGTTCCACAGTATCACGTAATAACACTATCTATCTATGGATTGGATACTTTTATTATTATTTTTATTACTATTATTTTAATCAACCTTTAATGTCCCAAACCCAGCAAGTTTGGATCTCCCCTCAGCTTGAGAATTGTATGCTATTCTGATGAGTACAAATTGGGATGTCCTAAGCTTTAAAGAGCAGAGGAAGGTTCAGGTTTATAGGTTTCTAATCGATATTTCCATTATCTCATTCACCGTTAAATCAAGCAACGAAGTAAGAAGGCTGCAGAGGTTTTATTTATAACAAAGTGATTATACTACCGCTATAAAAATAAAATCGTTTATTTTATGAGTGCAAGATAGGAGCTAGCTGGACAATCTTGAATAATGAACATATAAGTAAGTAAAAACACACAACAGTCTTAGCGAACATCAAAATATAAGGAAATCAACTTTGTCAGGAGAAGAAAGTGAAATTTCTCGTTTCTTCGTTTTAACTTTCTCTTGAAGCTTAGGGCGGAGGTCAGGGCTCAGACTTGAGCGGAAAACGCGGTCAAAAGAAATCGAAACTGTGTTATTTGAGCAGTAACAAATGTCCTACAATTGTTATATGATAAAGAAGAAAACATTGTTTATGTCAGAAGTAATTTCGGAAATTACTTTTGACGAAAGTTAAATCAAGTTTTTGAAAGCGAAATACTTGTAAAAGTATCTTTCATAAGGAAACTTGAATTTCTCTGCTCAGCGTTCACAAAGGATGTGAATTTATGCGTAAGTTTTCTCATATAAATCTACGCCTTTCAAAACCATACATTGATTTTGATTCAAATTTAAAATTCAGATCCATAATTCAAATTACATTTTAATAATATAAGAATTAATTTACTTGAGACACATCTTAAGATTGTCTCTGTAGTGATATTTACATGAATAACAACAAGTTTATAATACAACAACACAATATGGAATCTGCTAATAAATATCAGTTTTAATCCACTTGATTACATGAAAATTCCATCAAAGTACTCGATAAACAAGTAAGTATTTACTTAACAATTATTATTTAATTGAATCAGCTATCCATCAGTCTGAACTTGAGAACACACTCAAAGAGAGTATTCTAAAATTAGATTTGCTCAAATCAAAACTTGCACCAAGTTGTGATAACATAATTAAACAAAGTTATGACATACCGCCCGAGAGTGGTGCGGGATGAACATAAATTTCACGACGTGGTCATACATAGATGAAGAGATATATGTGAGTACATAAAGGCATTATTTGGTTAGCAATGCTATTACTATTTTAGAAGAAATGGACACTAAAAAGGTAGATATAATTATAACAAAAGAAAAAGGCAGTTGTCATCTCGATAGACGGACACAGAAAGATAGTACTGATCTTGCGTGATGATGAATTTTGAAATTCAATACATAGACGTATAGTTGAAGAGACAACAAAAATTACTTACTAATGATTTGCATTATTACTTTGAAAGAAAAGTATTTCTAAATAATTTTAAGTAGGTGAACTTAACGTAACGTAACTAAAGCGGCTTAGCTGATGTCAAGTGAGTGATCAAACCAAGATAGCTCCTAGCTAAAGCCAAAAGGTATGTCATCTTTAAGGATTCACTCGAATGTCTAATATGGCCTGTCTTCATTGTTCTATAAAACATAATACATAAACGGCTGAAATAGATATAATATTTTTACAAAGTAAATTTTACAAAGAGTTCAATAGCACTATAAGCTATGGCATTGACGAGCCATGCAAAAAGGGTGGGCAAAAACTAGATGAGGTCAAGACACGAGTGTTTCAATGGGGCTGGCATTCATATCGCCAACGTTTGGGGGTTATTGTGATCACTTGACCCCGTTCCATATTGGGATTCGCATCAAACGTGATTCCGTTTAAAAATAAGAAAACCAAACGAAAGATTGAGCACGCACAGAATGTTGCGACGTAAGCGGCTGACTTGCGAATAAATTCGGTAAAGGAATTTTAAGTGAAGATGATGTTGATGAATGAATACATGTTACTGGACATAAACAAATCGGTTTTAAAAACAATCACGATTGCAATGTCACTATTTGAATGATTGAGTATTCAATAAAATGTGACTATATGAGTGTCAATGAATAATGTTTCGTGAATATCTGAAAGTACTTTTGAAATTAGACGTATATGGTTTCGGAATATTTTGATCTTGACTTGATTCTCATATAAATTCAGACGTTACAAAGACGCTAAAGTCCTTATTAGGTACGGTTAGGTAAGGTACTTATTTTATAGTGGTATTGCTAAGATTTTATTTGCGCCATTAAAAATTCGAGTACGTGAACTATTACTCGGATTCACCTTTATAATGTAACTTGTCAAAGTCTGTAAAGAACTGAATTTCAAACAAACTTTCTTCAATTAAAGTTCTTCAATCCATACAAAGGATCAACACAAGTTTAGCTAAACGAATTTACAACAGTTCAATTAAAGTTTTTCAATCCACACCGTTTAACTTGAAAACGACTACCCGCTATAGCGCACCATACAATGATCATGCTATGATCGTGCCAAGCAATAGTATTCTTTGTACTGAAAAGTATGAAACAATGTCTACCAGAGCGGTTTGTCAACAACCAAACAGTTTTAATCTTTTTTAATAGAAAAAAATATGGTGCCCTGCACAGACTCTCGTATGCACATTTAACTTACTAGATCCTACTTTATCTTGCAGATACAGCTCAGTTCAGCATTTGACCACAGTACAGATGTAAACGACCTCATACTGATAGATAAACCCTATTTCCACCGGCTCAGTAACGAGCCAGATAAGATTAATGCTCCTCTCGCCATGTGGTACTAGACTTGTAACGAGATCTTAAAGGTTTAGGTCTCTATGTAAAATTATTTGATTTTATCTTCCATTGCCTTTTGATGTAAGATAATAATTATTTATTTATTCGAAATAAATTAATCGACTTGAAAGGGATAATTTCAATACAGATTTCGACCAAAAATTATATGGATCCCAATACAAGCATCAGTTTCGGTACATAAAAGAATCATAAAAATCGGTACACGTGGTCAAAAGTTATGAATATGAAGTTTTACAAATAAAAAATACAGTCAAATTGAGGACCCCCTCCTTTTTTGATACCGCTTAAAACGTGCAGGATCATAATTTACCTCGAGTGAAAATGGTTTTTATGTTTACATGTTCGTCGATAATTAATTGATGAATGGAATGTTAACCTTCAGTTTTCTCAGTTTTTGCTAAATTTAACGAACTTACAAATTTCTAGGCACTATGGTAGTATTATTGCATTATTTTATTCAGTCTTTGGCTTGGAACATATAATATAATAAAGTATGGGCATGGAAAATTTAAGATTGTGTCTTGTAGTGTCGTCTCTCTTTATGAACTACTATGGTAACTCATATTTTGTATGTCTCGTTAGCAAACTATTATTGCCAAAGAAAAGATAGTGACGTTTCACAATCCACTAATAAACTTAAATAAACCAACATTTGACATTCGTCAATAGATTGCGGCTGACCTCATACTAATTTGCCACGCATTTCATGTAACGACCTTTTCATTTTGCCACTAAATTATATGTTTTTGGTAAACTAAATTGAACGAATGTTGACGTCGGCGTTACAACGATCTATGAATGGTGAAAAATATGAAATAAAATACACAGATGAACGTATAAAGCAAATGATACAGGCTTTAATTTTTTTTTTTCAAGAAAACTTTGAGATTGGATTTTTGAAACTCAATCGATCACCTTTAAATAGATTGTTAGTTTTATTTATAGTTAATCATGGGTTCTTTGTTTCCCTTGAAGACTAACTTGGATAAGCCAAATAAATATGTACCAAAATTTTAATGACATCCTTAATCCCATCTCTGAATAAGAGGACCGAAGCCTCTCAAAATCTAGAATGTTGTACTGAAGAATATCTGTGCCCTTGAAGGGGGTTATGAAATTTCGGTAATAGGAGGATATTTTTCCGTTACCAAAGTTATTTTTTTGCTGGGTGCAGCCTCACTAAATGGAAAGTTTGGTTCCTCCAGTGTATCTGTTGGAATAGTAACTGTTGAAGATGACGAGGTCTACATTCTGAATGTCTCTTCCTGTTGTAGGGAGAAACCCATGGCCAATGACATAAAAATTACAGCCAAAATAAACTAAACGGCAAATAGTACAAAAAACAGATTATCTCAAGCTTCTCTAACAGATACAGGGATGCTGCGATTCAAAGTCATAACAGATCTTGTTACTGAAGATTTATGATCTACTCAAGTGGTACGGTCTCTCCGAAGCACTCTTAAAAATATGCTCAAGCACAAAGTTTGAATTGATGTTGGGGTATTACACATAAATCAGAGCTGAATTATGTAAACGTTGGATAGGAATGAACTAAGCGACTGTGTCGTCTATTATCTATGTTAAATCTTTATATATATATTTCTTATGTGCGTTTGTATGTCACTGAACTCCTCCTAAACGACTGGACTGATTTTGATGAAATTTGTTGTGTGTGTTCAAGGGGACTTGAGAATGGTTTAGATTTTCAATTTAGTCCGTGGAAAAAGGTTTTTTAATTAATTTTTAATTCGTAAGTAGTTGTTGATTTTGGAATGTTTCACATTGGATTCGACAGACTTCAGCAGTCTCAAATATTCGGCAGTGTCAAATATTCTATCTATTTTTCAAACCCGTAAGTGATAAGGGTTGTTCACACTTAACATTTTTTTTATTTATATGGCAACACAACGTTTGCCGGGTCAGCTAGTGTTTATATAAAACGGTTCTTTGTCTGTTTGTTCGAGTATCAAGCAAAAACTACGCGACCTTTTATAATGATAAGTGGTTCGATGGGTAAGAGCTTCGTCGTCGTCTGCACCTTACTCTCCCACTATTGAGTACTTGTCTAGTATCAGAGTGCGTGGGGTTTATGCCATAGTCCATCGCATTGGGCTAGAGTGTATTGGTAGACTTCACATCCCCTTAGAACATTTTTAAGTAGTGCACGTTTCTTCATAATGTCTTCTTTAACCGTTTAATCGAGTGATCATTAAATTGTAATATGCACATAACTTTCAAAAGTCACAGGTGCGTGCCTGGGACTTGAACTTCGGGTCACCAATCGATAAGCAATAAGCTAGATATAATTAAAATCCGGTATAAATTAATTTTGCTACGTAAGCGAGAAACGGAGATAAACAAAAAAGTAGAAAACCTATTCATGAATATTCCAGTTAAATGCGAGGTCACATTGAGTGGTCTATAGACTAAATGTCACGATATGACAGACATTAAGCAGTGGACTAATACATCATGACAGCGGTACTAGAAAAATAATCATGGATGAATAACATCATTAATTATTGCCCGCAAATAGTATAAGAATGCAATGCAAGTAAAAAAGTAAATAAAAGTTTTATTTTTTTCATCCGCATTTTTTAACGAAGTCATGGTTAATAGCTGTAACTACCAGAATATCAGAAGTTTTAAGTATAAACTTAATATTTACGTTACCTAAAAACTTCAGAAGTAAATAACGCTTTATAAACTTAGAGTAAAATTCACTAACCACGTAAAGAACAAAAGATAGAGTAACCAACAAATTCATAAGCACACAAAGTTTCGTCCCCTATTGGCTACAAAACCTTTTTCAAGGAATAAATCAAAAATGGTTTGTTACTTTTATTTAGTCGGATAATTACTGCTACAGGTCCCTTAACATTACAAAATCGGCATAACTTTATTGCACAATAAACACTAGAGAAACGTTGGAAAAGCAAAAAAACAGACTGCTTAAAAAGCCTATGTGACTGCCTCATATATTCAAATTCGACAAACCATTTGGACAGCAAGGCGTGACAAATAAAAAGCATACATACATATACTCCAAAAAGATCTGAATGAATCTGAATATCATCTGAAATAAAAATTACTCTCCACAGTCGACTTAAAACAACAACAACACCCAACAGTAAATTTAGACTTCGAATATATACAGTTATATGACTTATATGACTACAATATTCGTACTTTTAGTTGTGAAGTAAACAAAATAGGCACAAACAATTAGGACTAAACGAGCATTCACTACGCGTAGTGAATGCCCACTACACGTTAATCCACTATTAACTTAAAAGGATAAGTAAGAGAGCTATTTCAATACATTACCTCCACGTCCACTTAACCGTCTCTCAATTCGACTAAGCAATTTATGAATTTCAGTCGCGTCCTCGACGAGTAGACATGGCGATTTGTAATCGATTTCGAAAATTCGATTTTTGGGTCGATCAAAAATGCTATTACTATTTATATTAACTACATTCATCAATAAATCGTTTAAATAAGTCGATCAAGCATCAGAAAATCGACGATCGAATTATGTTTAATTTTTTTAATAACAACAAATAGCTACATAGCAAGCTATGTATCAACCGAAACAGATCGGATCGGATTAGTTTTCAATATTTCGTGAACCCATCCCAAAGTTCAATTAGAATCGATTCAAAAATCGATATTTTCTCGAACACACACCATCACTAGCAACGAGACATAATGTGGCGTAATGGGGGCTGCATAGTGCTTTTATCGCGGCCTGCTTATTTATTTAACGTCGTGTACTTCTGTAATGGACAGCAAAATCGATAGGCGACGTCACGTCAATCTGGGACCGATCGAATCCGCGATAACCGCTAACGATGGTATCGTTGGTGAGGGCCGCGGATGGTGGAATATTTTATGTGTGTGTGGTTTTAATATGAATGTAAAACATGGTCATTTTTTCATTCAAATACGAAACAAGGGTCATGTGTCATGCAAGTCTAAAGGTTGAAAGGGCACATATAGGTACAATTTTTGGCTGTTTCTGGTAATCATTTGACTCATTTTCAGATGATTGGCTTAAGCCAAGTGAATTGGCTACTACTAATAAAATTAGTTGGTAAATCTACGAAAAATTACTTTTGGCATAAAAAAACCTATCTAAAAAAGCAGACCTGCAAGTTTTTGCGACTCAAAATTCTGTTTCCATTAAAAATTTTAAAAATTACGTGGTAAAAGTAAGTACATAAAACGGGGCCCCCTAATGCCCCTAATGGGGCTTACTAGGCGACGTGACTCTTCGAATGTCATTCCCCGACTTTTCTTGCTAATCATCGTAATATCAATCCGTGAAGACGAAGGCCGTTCGACATTTCAATGGAACCGTATCGATTTGTATCAATTGTATCGTATCAGTGGACTGGTCAGTTTAATTGGCAGTAACACGGGTTTCTGGGTGTCAATTATCGCCGCAATACATTAGATTCGATAGATCAGGTAACGTAACCAGGAAAACATTAAATACTACCTGATATTCAAAGTCGTTGTCGTTATCTCATTAGTATCCCACTAGGCACACGTCCCCTCTCAAGAGTGAATTGGTTTTAAGTTATGGTTGGCCAAATGGGTAGTAGAGTAGTTAGTAGACATCAAACATACTTTTTAACTTTTAGGCTTTAATTTCTAATAAAATGTGTAACAAGTACCTACGTTTTTTTTTAAAAATAGGAGCTGCAGACGAGCATGCAGTCCACGTGATGGTAAGTGGCTACTGCCGCCCATGGACGTCTGTAATCAACCCCTGATAAGATTAGATATTCCTACCTGAGGTCGGTCATAGATACGCTAACCCTGAGGACTAAACTGGAACGACTCGAAAAAATATGTCTCCCTTACCGCTTATCTTTGCTGGTTTAAAGAAGAAACAGGTGTGGCAGTGGTGCCGCCGGAATCGAACCACAAATAGTTCCACCACCTTTTAAAATAAGATTTAGCTTTCCACTTAACTCCCCTTGACATCCAAAAAATAAAATTGCGTCCTCTGACAGTTGCAACCTAAATGTATCATCAATGGACTAAAGCTCTTTAAAGAATCATTCAAATGCTGACCATTCGCCCAATTAGGGTGCCATATTTGCTGCAGAGCGTAATTGTCTTAACGATAAGTGATATTACCTTTTTACCCACTTAGTCCAGAATAACATTCTCGTGGGAGCGATTAGAGACACTGAACGGGGAATAAAGGTTATTGAAATACTTTTATGTTTTAAGAATCATTGTATGAAATAATTGGTAGTTTTTTAATTAATAATACAGAATTAGCAATCGAGTGTTACTACTACCGTCCATGGAAATTTGTAAGCAATCTCAGGTAAGATAATAGTCCTATCTGCGATCGGCCACAGATGCGTTACTACCCCCGAGGACTAATTTGGAACGCCTCTGTTAAGTATATCATCACCCTTCAAAGCGGAACACAGGGGCGTTAAACACTGTTGTTATGAGACAGAAGTAGGTTTTTTTTTTTATGATATAGGAGTGGCAGACGAGCATGCAGTCCACCTGATGGTAAGTGACTACTGCCGCCAATGGACTTCTGTAGTAACCCCAGATAGGATTAGATATTCCTACCTGAGGTCAGGCACAGATGCGCCGCTACCCCTGAGGACTAAGCTGAAACGCCTCGGAAAAGTCTGTCTCCCTTACCACACCCTTCAAACCGGGACACAGCAGCGCCTAACACTGCTGTTATTACGTAGAAATAGGTGTGGCGGTGGTGTCGCCGGAGTCGAACCACAAAGGGTTCTACCACCTTCAAAACCACCTTCTTAGGTGTGGTGATACCTCCGGTATCGAATCACAGACGGTCCAACCACTTTTAAAGTTATGTTCACCTTGTGTGATCTATTAGTTCTCTTTTAATTTTCTAGATTACTGTAGTGCTAAAATAAATGAGAATCATTTGCTTAGGATTTATATTAGGATTAATAGTACAGTTTAATTCAAGCTCAACGACAACAGATGAACGTTTTAACTAATCCATACAATTTACCAAACAAAGGTTACGAAGTTCGCAAGGTCGGTACCCTAGGCGCCGGTGCAGTGACTGGTTTAAATTTTATAGCTGAATCTAACTGCATACAAAGAGACGTTTAACTACGCTCATGCAGTTGACACATCACTAATTCAACCAGTTTTATTTAGTTTCTTGATGGGTTCGTCTCTAGTAAACTTCTTTCTCTATTTTATAGATGTTAAATAAAGAATACTGTAAGAATTTGAGTTGTATCAGGTACACTGTGTAGTATTTATGTATAGTCGGGTTATTTGGAATTATTTTACACAATACTATTAAAAATGGACATGTTATTCACCTGCTTTGACGAATCAATTAAAACCCCTCCCTTGTACAAAAAAAACTATAAGTAGGTACCTACAACTTTGTCCCTGTAGTACCGGGACCAGAATAGGGCTACGGTATCCCCTGCGTGTCGTAAGAGGCGACTAAAAGGGGCTTTAGGGGTTGCGGGCGGCAAGAGTGGAAGCTAAAACCGTCCAGCAAGCGACCCCGGGAAGGACAGCGGTTTGTGTGGCCGCATATCGCTGTAATCACCAGGGGATGTGTGAGGAGCGTAAATTGCTCCCCCCAGGGTAGAGCCCGATAAAAGGGCATCGCGTTAGGAGGACTCCGGTTGTGTTCCGTTGGAGATCCCGGAGTTCTCCACCAAACGCTGAGGACGGCCACCGGGGGGGTTTTAGTGCCATAAAAATCCCACATAGCCCGGCGCCACTCCCATGGCGTCGGGTACCTTTTGAAGGTTTCCCCCTCGTGAAGAAAAAAAAAGGTACCTACTACTTACTTATGTGAAGGTGTGTTATGACGGGACTGTGGTGCCAAGGCAGTCAAAGAGTTTGACCACTTTCGTCGATTATCTCTTAGCTTAAATTATCTTTACATTTTTAGCGAGTTCGAGAGCAGTTAAATTACGGAACGTCAAGTGTTAAAGAAGTGAAGAGCTACGATGCTTCTATGTCTAATCTCAGGTATCATTCCAATCCCAATTGAAATTGTTTATAATTAACGTCTATGAGCGACAGCCACCACTTACCGTCAAGTGAACTGAAGTGAATTTTTATTTCAACTAAGTACAAAAAACTTCGATAAAATGTCCACAGTGATTCCGTATAAGAATGCGAATACCTACAAATCGTCCGTCATCAACTTATGTTTACATGATTGCTAAAATCCAAGTCCTAAACTCTATCAAAGTTTAAAATTAGTTTCATAAAACGCTGTCAGCCCGCAACAAACGAAAACAAACTTCAAAATTCCCAATTCGCATAGAACAAACGCACCTTAAAACACAGAGGGCCGGCACACGTCGCAACAATCCAAAAACCGAGGACGTATAAAATGTAACTCTGTAACGTAAGCACTGAAACCGAAAAGTTTGCAGCACGAGCGAGCGTAAGAGCGCGCGAGGCGGCGCGGCGACCGCAGTGCCGGGAGCTGCGCGCCCGACTGCCGGCTGCAACTTGCATCGAGCGACGACACTGGCTAGACACTGTACTATCAACCAGCCATTCCCAAAGTTCGCTAAACCTACGGATCCTGAAAATCATCGACGTACGTATTTTAAATTTCAATAATTATACATACTGTTTATTTTCTCATGTTGATAACTAGACATTCGAACCGCAAAAAGAGATCAAAATGTTGACTAGTTTACATTCTCCTAATTTTATGTATTTCAATTTTCATATTCTAATCACAACTTCACGCGAATTATCATCAGGCTGCAACTTGCATCGAGCGACGACACTGGCTACACCTTATGAAAGTATTAGTGATTCCAAAAGTTCACGATTAAGTGATCTGTGGAACCCAGCTATCCACGAATTATTCGTCACTGAATCATTACATTTTTGGCTATTAAAACAAACCATTTTGAGAGTCATAACACTCATAACCCTATAGGTACTAAGAGTTTCTGTGGATGTCATGTTCACACAAAAAGACGAATACACAAACACACAAGCCCGTGTCCATCTGACCGGGATCGAACCCGGAACCCACTACGTGAATGACCAGTATGGTGACCGCTGCACCATGCTACTCGCCTTTTTTTGAATAATTTGAAATAATGGTTCTCGGTGTTAATATAAAATGCTGCCCAATTTTTGTGCCATTCATCCATATGGGGTTGCGTAAAATTTTCGTGTGACCTTAAAGTTTAAGAACTGCTGCCTTATACAACACACGGGATTCTGTTTAGCATATACATTGTGGAATAACTCTATCGCCGAGACATTCCTGGAACTTCGTGATCTGAGCCTTAGAAAAAAGGCACAAAAACAACTTCTACAAAGCATGGTCTACAAACTCTATAGGCATATTATTATGCATATTTCCGTGCGCGAGAATTATCATTTGCCTTAAATTTATACAGCTTTTCTTTTTTATAAGATTGAAGTAGCATGCAGTATACCTGTTGGTAAGTGACCACTACCATCGATGGACATATGTAATCACCTCCATATAAAACATGGGTTCTACCTGATGCCGATTATAGTACAGTTACCATTCCTGATGAGTACCATGGTCTACTCATATCATCCACACCCTTCTACTGAAACGCAAGAATTGCTTCACTTTATGCTACATGTTATTTCTCTTTATTCTCTTCTGTTTATCGACAGCCACACATTTAAATTGCAACGGTGACAAAATATGATTCGAATTCTATGTAGTTTCATATATCAACCACACCTTCGCTCGAACGATCAACAGACAGATAAAAATTGCAATAACATTTTATATCGCGCTTCAAGATTTATTTCGTCTGAGACCAAGAAATTGGATAGACTTAACTTGTCGATCAAAACATTGAAGCATATAAAGTTTTGCGGATTAGTAGTACATAATCAGATACATAATTGCATTAAATAAAAATAATTTGGTATACCTCCATATATCGCACGGAATTATAAACTTGCAAAAAAATTAAGTCTATCGCTTGCCTATCAAACTTCAAATTGGACAATTTTTGTTCACCTACTCGTAAATTGTCAAATTACGAATTGTGATAGACAAAAAATACTTACGATTAATTATTCCTAACCATCGTTAATGGGAATATATTATTACAGCACATAATAAGTTCAAATCAACATTTCCAAAAATATGCCGCTTAATCACACAAGTGCAAGTTGCACTAGTTTAACTGCAACGTTCCACGAGGCAGTCTTTATTATTTCTTCCGAGGTCCTTACCTACCTGACGGGGAGTGCTCTATGAAAAATGGCGTAAACGTAACGTAAACTTACGTTTTTACGGCGTTTCTCCGATGGCCAATTACGCGAGTACAAACGAGAGCGTCGCTTTACGACGCCGACGACGGCCACGACCTTTGACGGTCCGAAGAAACACAATAACGACGTCAATGGAGTCGTTTCATATTTTTCGTTGCTTATTAGGACCCTTAATTTGGATGCTCGAATCTGAACCCACTACTCGAAAAAAAATTGAAATTTCTCGCAAAAATATGAAAGGGTTAATACGAGTGTTTACGTTATTGGAGAGTTGATAATTTTATGTTTTTGTAAGATGGAATTGTTTGAAAGTGAAAGAACCCTTTGTGGTTTCGACTCCGGCGGTACCACCGCCACACCTATTTCTACCTAATAACAGCAGTATTAGGCGCTGCTGTGTTCCAGTTTGAAGGGTGTGGTAGGGGTGACAGACTTTTCCGAGGCGTTCCAGCTTAGTCCTCAAGGGTAGCGGCGCATCTGTGGCCGACCTCAGGTAGGAATATCTAATCCTATCTGGGGTTGATTACAGATGTCCATGGGTGGCAGTAGTCACTTACTGCGTGGACTGCATGCTCGTCTGCAACTACTATAGTATAAAAAAAGTCCGAATACCATGGGAGTTCTAGCAAAAGTCGACCGCAGATGCGTCGCTACTCTTGAGCACTCATTGAAATGGCTCACGTGTGACGATACCTCAAGTATGGCCAACTATTTCAAAGTTGCCGATACTTGTTTACGAATATTTACTAGTTGTGGGCTAACGTACTCCAAAATACGGTCGTTGTACATGACAAAAAAGGTAAGCGTGAATTTTACCGGCCCTGAGAAAATAGGTCAACAAAAAAAGAGATCTTACCCCACCCAATAAAAAGTGCTACCCCCAGGCGTAAGTACAATTTTGCTATCCAGGGAATTAAAAAAAAATCCAATCTGCTATTCATGAAATTTTATCGCATGCTTAAACGGACCACAGACCGAAACGTCAGCCAAGGCGGCCAGCATCTGATCCGCGGGCCAGCAATTCCCCATATTATTATGTTCTCTATTCTACAAAAAAATACAACGGGTCTTGTACTACGAATTAATTTGAATTAAAATTACATTGGTCACTAAAAAGTACACTCACTGTAAACGACAAGGTCGCATTATGTTGCAAATTGTAAAGCAACAAAATATATTGCACAATAAATCGCTTACAGTATTTGTTGTATTGTACAATAACCACAGTTAATTTCTTTTCCTTTCATTGCTGACATTATGGCAACCATTGTGTTTAATGACAAAGAGAAGGGCATACCTCGGAGAAGTGGTTGACAACCTGCGGCCCGCGGTCCCTTGCGGCCCGCGGAATTTCCTAAGACCTAATGTTTAATTGGTTTTCTTTTTTTTCGTCAAAATGACAGAAATTATTTTTAAATGCGGCTCGTTATAACCTCATGTAACCGTGTGATTTGTGATGCCAAATAGGTGGCCGTCGGCTACCTTAGAACAATAATAAACATAGAGTACTTTATAACTAGATTATACAGGGTGAATTTTTCAAACGGGCCTTCAGGGCCATATCCGAAACTATGAGGATTAGCGAAAAATCCTGAAAGGAGTTACGAGGCCGATTTTGATAAAAAACTAAAACTGCACCATTAGTTTTTTAAAATATCTTTTTCCTTAGCCGGGAATCGAACGAGTTCATTTAAAAAAAAATACACACCTCTATATTATTCCACTATCTGAAAGTGTCGCTTATAAGGATCAAATTCTGGGAAGAAATGTTATTGTGGCAAATTAAAGGAAAAGGAAAATTTTGAAGAAAATACATATTTTTTCATACCTTGGCAAACTTATCCTTAAATATTATACATAACATATGACTTATGTATAATTCTTTAGGACTATACATAAGTCATAACATTGAAGAATTTGTTGGTTAATCAACTAATTCTTCGATGTTATGGCCATGACAAACTGCTTAGTATGAGAAAGTAATAGGTTGGCAACTAAGTTCCCGCCGTTTTTAGCATTTACTTTTTAATAAAAATAGACAAGTGATTAATCAGTAAATACTTCGTTTCAACGTTGAATATGATTTTCAATATCTGTTTGTTAAGTAATCACTCGGATTTGACTCGAAAGATTCTCGCAAATTGTCAACTTTACATCTGTATTAAACGAAACTCTATTATAATGTTACAATGGTACAAGTTGAAAATCTATTATAATGGTCCTGAAAATAACCTTAACTAAGTCGTACATAAAAGTATAAATTCTTGGAGAACAAAACGTCCGCTTTCGAATGATTTGAAATATTAGGCCAAAAAATTGTTAATACGCGAAATGTTTAAATTAATGAATGGCGGAAACTTAACTGCCAAATTATTATGAAAAAAAAAATGTGAGCCGTCACGGGACGCCTGGCAGATGTGAAACATCGACATTATTTTGTAAAAGTAATATGCAGAAAAGAACATATTGTGATAGGAACTAAATATGTCATAATGATAAAATAAAATATTACGATTTTTTTCCAGATAACGATGACTATTTATTGAATTCGATTGCGCATGGCGACGCGTCGCCACACCGTACACACTACTGCATATAGACTGTATATATATACCATCGTATAGCGTGGCATGCGTCGCCACGCCAGAAATCGGTTTTACGTGCGGCTATAGATGTTTCACATCAAAATTGAATTATCTTAAAAGTGAGGCTTTTCCTTTACTTTGTCATTTATCATTACTTCCCAGAATTTGATCCTTATAAGCAACACTATGAGATTGTGGAATAATATAGAGGGTGTATGTTTTTTCAAAATGAATTCGTTCGATTCCCGGCTAAGGAAAAATATATTTTAAAAACTAATGATGCAGTTTAGTTTTTATCAAAATCGGCCTCGTAACTCCTTTCACCATTTTTCGTTAATCCTTATAGTTTCGGATTTGGCCCTGAAGGCCCGTTTGAAAAATTCACCCTGTATATGAAATTTAATATTTTACCATTTTCAACAGAAAATACCTACAGAATTATTATTTTTTACCATAAAAACTGTGAAAGTGGCTTATTCACATCACTTGAATTTAAATTATGACGTTTTTATTTATTATGACGTACGATTTCTTTTATTATGACTAGAACTTACATACATAGTTACGGTGTTCTAACCAATGTTTAATGTTCATATCCGAGTAGCCTCGCTTTACACTTTATAATTACTCTGAAACGTGTACATACATTAAGCTCATAAATGAGCTTTCCGAATGAAACACAGTATCATTACTGCAATAAACCAATATCATATCGCATAATACCAATATCAAACAAGCCGGCAGCCGACAAAGAGAGTGCGCTTAATATTTCAACGAGGATTATAATATCAATATATTCGGGCATAAAAGCTTTCGTTATTCAATACGAATAATCAGAAAGATTTTTTGATTCGGTATAAATAAAAACAAAATTTTACTTGCCTTTTAGTATTAAAATTGTATGTGAATTTACGCGTACGCAATTAAGTATATTTCGTTATGTCGCTTACTTTTTCCTTTATTTCTTTTTAGGTTTATTTCCTATTTTTCAGAACGTTATCGTTTGAACTTCAGCCATTTAGGAAGCGTCCATAATTGACGTGAGGTGATTTAGGTTATTTTTAGTTCCAGTGGTTATATGTTGTGGGAACCCAGATAAGATTAGATTTCTGCCTAAGGCCAACCATAGATGCGCCGCTACCCCTGATAATTAAGCTGGGAAGCCTAAGCTGTAAAAACTACTAAGCACAGAAGTGCTTAACACTGCTAATATAAGGGAGAACAAATGTAGCTATGGTGTAGCAGGAATCGAACTACAGAGGGCTCTACCACCTTTAATTCATGTGCCTTGGATTCGAATTAAGACCACTAGACTATCTTTCACCTATATCTCAGTTTTCAAAGAAGTGAACACTATCAACAGTGCCAGCAATCATTTCCTCCCCGATCCCCCCAAAAGTGTCCCGATCGGAAGGCGGTTGCATTTCCGCCGGCGGTCAACGGTCCCCGCAGTCGTTGACACCGCTTTGTCTTTGCGATGCAATGTCTGCGGACTGCGCCACACTCACTACACGCCCACGGATACCTACGATTGGTAGTGATTCAGCTTATGCTAGGGATGGTTATAAGGTCTCTGTTCAAAGTTTATCTTTAGTGAAATATATTGGAAAAATGGAGACAATTGGATACAAGACATAAAATGGGGCATTCTGTCTTCAAGGGTAGCAACGCATTTACGGTTAACGTAGTTAGGACTTCTTATTTGGAATTGATTGCAGATCTCCACGGTTGCCTAAATTCACTTACCAGGTAGGCTATTACTCGTACTATATACTTAACTAACTGCATAAAAAGTGCGAAATATATAGATGTTATAAATGTCTGTTTTGCCACATCCTTAAATTATAATATTGTAGTATTAATAATATTATGAGGTGAAAATAGGAAAGGCTGTGGTGCCAAAACAGCGAAACGAAATAAGCCCCAAATAAAATCCTTAATCAAAGTACTAAAAAGATAGAATAAACATAAAACCACAGTATAAGGATCTATAGATATTTGTACTGTGATAAAACATAAACGCTTTCTACACTCACAGCCCCACAATACGATTCTCTGTGTCGTGGGTGCCATGGACACACACATAGACAAATAACAAACACCCAGACCCAGGAACAGAAATCTAAATTCATCATTTAGATATCTGTCTGGGGGGGTTGAACTGACACTTCAAATTACTTTGACCAAATTCAGATAGAAGAAATCTATAATTTGGCATATCTCTTCAATCATCGCAGTGAAGTCACGATAAATTCGCTACACAATGAATCATTGCAAATTTTGGGATAAGCAATATTATTATTGTCCGTGAGTGAATATTTTTTCCTTATCTTTAAAACGATATCGCCCACACAAAGATATAGATGAGACATAGGCCATTGACATCTTTTGTCATGCCACATGCGCATGCGCCGCCCCTGATGGCCATAAGCGCAGTTTAAGTAGATGCATCGCGCTGAAGTGATGATTAATCAAATCAAATCTAATAACTTTATTGTGGAACATAGGTTTAAAAAATAGGTGTAAATTGGGTAATTATTGGTTATTGGGTAATTAGTAACAATCTTACTATGACTTATGAGCAGTATTTGCAATTTACAATTAATTTTCTAGATATTTTTGTACTGCTCATGGACGTAACCAATCCCTATAGAGCAGAGGTTCAGGAGAAACAGAGGTTACCCGAAGTAGACTATAGGTGCATTGCAACTCCTGAAGACTAAGATGATCGCTTTCCATGTAAGTTAGCTAGTATCCATATCCTTCTACTGAAACGCAAGTAGGTACCTTTTTTAATATAGGAGTAGCAGACGAGCATGCAGTCCATCAACCCTAGATAGGATTAGATATTCCTACCTGAGATCGGCCACAGATGCGCCGCTACCCTTGAGGACTAAGCTGGAACGCCTCTGAAAAGTATGTCTCCCTTACCACACCCTTCAAAACGGAACACAGCAGCGCCTAACACTGCTGTTATTTTTGTTCATCATCATGCAAAGCTGCAATTCATCCAAAGTACATGCAGTAGTGCAATCTACTTTGGATTTATTTTATTTCTAACCCACTCTCATTTTTTCTCTATGTCCAGGTGCTAGATAACAGAAATAATTATGGCGGTGCTGACGAGGCATATTTTACTATTAGAGCTAAAAAAATATCCACACCCAAAGTCAAATGTCAGAAAACTCTAGTAAATGGAAGAATCCTCCTACAAATTAATTGATCGTTCTCCTTCAAAACTCCAAGTGTAATAAACAAAAAGAAACACTTCACCGCGATTTTAACACTGACCCAGTTTCGTTACTGGATTTCAAACACCGTATGTTTATTGATAATATTTCATTCTATGAATTATTCACTAAATGAATTATTATTCAGTGAGGATTTACACATGCAGTAAACCTCACATAAATAAATTTCGAAGTCCAGAATTAAAACTGAAGTAATTGTTATACAAATAGGTTCTTATTTATAATATTCAAGTATGTAGTAAAGGAGTATGAAGCCCAAGTGGGTGATGGTAAGAGGCTACTGCAACCCACGGAAATCTGTAATCAGTCCCAGATTAGATTAGATCCCTACTTAAAGTTGGCAACAGATGCGTCACTACGAGTACGTTGAGAACTAAGTTGGAACGCGTCGGAAAAGTATGTCTCTTACCACACTCTTCAAACCAGACCACAACAGCGCTTAAGACTGGTGTTATTAGGCAAAAATAGGTGTAGCGGTACTGACTATGGAGTCGAACCACAAAGGGTTGTATCACGTATGCTTATAATAATATTATTTTTATATCAACCGGAAAACACACCACATGTGCAGGTGCATGTGCTAGAAAAAACCTTTTCCCTTTAATTGTAAGTTGATAGATATAATGAGGATGCGTCTTTGTGCCTTTATGCACAACATTAGCGCTGCACACACTCGGAATTGCAAGTCTAATGAACTGCTTACGTTGCAGGTTTTAATCTATCACCACGGTAGGGTTGCCACTTTTTTCAAGAAAAATAGTATTTCTTACAAAATCCTTGCAAAAGTACCGAAGAAAAATAATATTTCGTTCACAAATCTTGCAAAAATACCTTTGGAAAATCCAAGAAAGATGTAATGTATTTATGTGTCGTTGACTTATATATACTAACGCAAATATGTAACATTTTCTGACGTTTTTCTGTCGCTGACTCAGTGTAATATGTTTGTTCGTCGATCTGTTTCAACGATATCGCTGAAAATATAGTATATTTTGTACTTATACATACGAGGCACTAATACTATATCATAGTATTGGTGGCAACCCTAAACCGGCCTACAGTATAGAACGCGTATAGCTTTGAAATGTGAATTCATTATTATTCTCAGTTATGAAATATAATTCTACACGGCTTTCCATTTGAGACAGGACTTCAAAGGGGTGTGCACTCCAATTTATATAAAGTGGTATTGCAGCATACCTTCTAATTTTAAATACAATCATCTATTAATCCTTAATATACTCGTTCCACGAAACAGAATCGTTGCTGAGGAATAAGTATAATTTTATAGACTTGTTACAAGGTAAATAAATGTAGGTAAAATATAGGTAAATATTTTTTTGTACCATTAAAAATAAAAAAAAACACAGATGTACGAAGATATCAAAATTATTTTTTCTTGGCCAGGAACTTAACCTGGATTCTTTTGCATTTAGCATTTAGCATGCCCTATAGTTAACAACACAGCACAATCGTCACCTACAAATCAGTGCTTAATTGCATTTTTTTCAAAGACGCATAGCATTTTTTATTTGTTCAGTCCCTATTCATTTCTATATATAATCCTATCGTTATTACTTATTCTACCGCCGCCCGCTCCATACTCGCTTCAAACTAATAAAAACTAATACATACATATGCATGCAGGCACGCGAAAACATTAACCTGGAACAAAATAAAAAATATTATTAAATTTATGAGTTTTGTATTCATTTCGTGTAGTAAATATCAGCTGCATTAAAACGTTGTATGTGGAGGCGAGTCATTTATCGCCACTTCTCATTATTTATTATTGTTGTTTTGTTAGTATTAGCGGTTTCGGGTAGAGTTCACCTTGTCACATACAAAATAAATCATCTTTACTAATTTTCCTACGTTGTTAGCACAGTGCATCTTAGCAGATTAACACTTATTTTATCTGTGCTTGATTACATATGTCCGTGGGCGGTAGTAGCTACTCGTACTTACCAACAAGTGGACTGCATGCTTGTCTGCTACCTCAATATTAAAATAAATGTAGTTCAAAAAACTAAAAAACACGCTTTTATGATAAAATCATCTAAAAAGTAGAAAATAATTTTCAATCTAAGAATCAATTAAGGAACAGTAAATAGTACAATTGTGAAAAAAAGCGTGGGGTGTTCCATTTATCAGGTTCGAAAAGCGCTCCTGATAAATGGAGCACCCCACGCTACCTACATACATACATACATACAACCCAAGCTAATAAAAGCGTGTTAAAAATCTAAAATTGCCTTTGTCAGCGTCAAACTGCGTGTTTCGTGTAGCCGGCGCTGATTTATGCAAAATGTGTGTAAGTATAGTGTTTTTAAAAAAAATCTCTACACTTTCATACATTTTTTATACGTGTATGTGTAAAAAACTTTTTTTGCAATGTTGCGATGTATTCATAAGGTAACTCGATTAGAGTTGCAAGACGCAAAAATAGAAAAGGACCCCATAAGTCCCGATCTGTTTTAAAACCCGACATGGACCTAATATCGCAATATATCAATGGACTTAGAAATAAAAAAAAATCAACATCTAACGTAACGGACGACAAGATTATTCTAGAAAATTCTTTCGCAAATTCGCCTCTTATCCCTTTAGCCCCTAAATAGCTGACGAAAGCTTCTATTTCTCATCGTCAAGTATAATTATCTACGCTTATATTTATTCGTATGTTATTTGTAATCTGGAGATTACCAGATGCCGGATGCCTATCAGTGTTATATTATTATTGGTCAAATAAGGACATGAAGGTTGTATAAATTTCGATGAATCAGTCCCTAAAACTCAAATATGTCTGGTTGACGTTAGTAAAAATTATCAATCTGAGCCAATGTTTGCCTACTAAAGTTTGAAATTTGTATACCTAAATTGTTTAATTTCATGTTGCGGGCAAAAATCAGCCTTAATTAATTTATGTCTACCTAAATTGCCAAATTTTGCTTCATAAGAAAAAATCTTCGATCACTAATAAGAACTAGATTCACAATCCCATACAAAAATGAACTTCAAAAGTGGCGTCAAACGTGTTTATAAAATTCTAAGCGACAGATTCGCATTAATTTTAGATAATTAATGCAAAATCAACCTTATCACTATTATTTAAAGGTGTTTTTAAAAACTGCTTACCAAAAGCAATAAATTTTTACGACATAAGCTAGCTGTCATAAGCTATCACTTTGACAGGTTTGTGCACCCAAATGTCTATTTGGGTGCTCTTTTCGTCGCGCCGTTTTTATGTCGCTGATTGTGTATCTAGTTCTTATTAGTGATCGAAGGAAAAAATCGATTAATTTTGATTCATTGTTACTATGGGACCTGAATAAAATCTCTGTAGCAACCCTGCACGAGCTACCCTGACACCGATATAGAATATCGAAAAGTGTCTACAGTGAATGTCGTCTGTCGGTGTGTGCAGATGTAACTCTAGAATTCACACTTGACCACACACGACGCACGCATTTTCGATAAACACCTTGAAACACATTCAAGTAGGCCCAGTTTAAATTGTCAAGTGCGCACGGTCAGTCTTACAATATAATATGTAATATCATAAACTAATTATCCCACTGCTCAGCAAAAGTCTCCCCTTAGAATGAATGGTATCCCTTTGATGTGTGGTAAGGGAGACATACTTTTAAGAGGCGTCCTAGCTTAGTCCTCACGGGTAGCACCGCATCTACGACCGACCTCAGGTAGGAATATCTTATCCTATCTGGGATTGATTACAGATGTCCATGGACATCGATGTCGCTACGAGACATGATTCGCAATGATGAAATCCGTAGACGAACTAAGCTTACCGACATAGTTCTCAAAATTAGCAGGGTGAAGTGGCAATGGGCCGGCCACATCGCTCGGAGGACCGATAACCAGTGGGGAAGGAAGGTCCTCGAGTGGCGACCACGCATAGGCAAAAGGAGTACAGTCCGCCCCCCGACCAGGTGGACCGACGACCTGAAGAAGACGGCGGGAAACCGCTGGCTTCAAAGGGCACGGGACCTGTTGGAGTGGCGCCAATTAGGGGAGGCGTATGTCCAGCAGTGGACCTCAAAAGGCTGATGGATGGATGGTCCATGGACGGCAGTAACCACTAACCATCAGGTGGACTGCATGCTCGTCTGCTACTCCTACATTATAGAAAAAATAAAAAGCCTGCCTCACTTCTCACACCTTTGAAAAATTTTTTAGACATTTTTAATTAAATTACTTGTTTTCAATTAGTTAAAGCAAGTAATATTTTTGTACTAATGGTTAATTTCTAATAACTATACAACTTAAAAAATCAGAGGTGTGTGCCTGGGAACACTGGGTCACAAGTGTGTGACGTGGTTTCTAACTACTAGTCTGTTACTACTCATTATACCGTACATTCAAGGGGACTTATGATGAGGATAAAGTTTATAAATCATATATTTTTAGTAGAGCTAAAAAACTAACGTTTACGTTTAATATAGCTTTCAAAGTTTACTTGAGGCTTTCAAGTGCATAAACAAAGAAACGTTACTACTGGTGTATTTACAGTGGCGTGCAAAAGTTTCGGGCCACCCTGATTTTTTCATTTGATTGATAGATTTCAATTAAAAAAATCATTCCTCCATTCATTTATTGGATGAAATATACGAACGAGTTAGAATATACTCAGAAACTTCTAATATTACTTTGATTCATAGAATATTTTATGTTAGTACACGTAAACTGACTTTCGTCGTTCTGCAAAAGTATCGGGCCACTACTCGCGGATGCTGTGTACTCTGTAGTTGGTTTACGTTCTCATAGTCGCTGATTTCAAAATAAGTTACATAAAAGAAAATTAGTTGTCTTTTTACGACTATGCCGAAAAACACCAATATTCAGATTCGTGAAATCGTAGTGAAGCTGTCTTCAGAAGGAAAAAGTTCATGTTTTATTGCAGGGTCTTTATCTGTTGGTAAAAGTACTGTAAGTAGTATTATTTCTAAATATAAAACAACTAATTGACTGTGTGATGAAAAACGGAGTGGTAGGCCGCGAAAACCTTCGAGTAGTGTCGATAAAATTATAAAAAGGAAATGTGATGTTGATCCGCGAAAAAGCGCAGCCGACGTTGCACGGGAATTGCAAGGTGAAGAAGAAGAACCGCTAATTAGCAAATATAATAAGAAGGCCGGGTTGGACTTCGCGAAAAAATATCAGCACTAGTCAGATTGGCGAAAAGTGCTATAATCTGATGAATCTAAATTTCAATTGTTTGGAAGTGATGGTCGGAAGTACGTAAGACGTCCAACAGGTACCAGAAATGCTATAAGGTATCAAACTCCTACAGTTAAACACGGTGGTGGGAACAACAAAGTTTGGGGAGCTTTTATTGCTATTGGTCCGCTGGTAGAAATTCACGGCAATATGGACGCTGTAATGTATAAGAATATTTTACTGGGTCATATGCTTCCATTTGCAACGAAAAATTTGCCTCGTGGTTGGATTTTTCAACAAGATAACGATCCAAAACACACTTCGCATCTTGTGAAGAATTTTCTTCAGAGCCGAAAAGTCCGTCTTCTAGCTTGGCCCTTACAGTCACCGGACTTAAATCCCATTGAACATTTGTGGCCAGACGTGAAGGTTCGCGTTGGAACGAAAAATCACTCCAAAAAGACGGAATTGTGGAATCATTTGCGACAAGAGTGGGAAAAATTGCCAAAAGAACGAATCACCCGGTTAATCGACTCAATGCCTCGTCGTCGCGCAGCAGTCATTGCTGCTAAGGGCATGGCAACAAAGTACTGAGTCGAGCAAGAAGGTATAAGACTTTAAACCGAAATTCAACTTTATTATTTTTGATTTTTTCGATGAAATAGTATGTGGCCCAATATTTTTGCACACTCATTAATAAAAAAATGTTGAAAAATAAATTATTGGAAAGTAATATCCACGTGTATAACTCATTATTTTCATACACAGATAAATATCTGTGAAAATTGATCGTTAATATTTATTTCATAATCGTATTTCTGGGCAATATGTATGAAAAATAGGGTGGCCCGAAACTTTTGCACGCTACTGTATTTCGCTAAAAGAGTTTCAGAGGAAACCAATTCGATATAAAGATTAAAATAATTAAAACAAAAGTTTATGTCGAACATGAGACTTGAACCTAAATAAACGATACCGTAACGGTAATGTTCCCTATCGGTTGTTAATTTTCTTGCAAAAGCCCAAATTGACGCAACTTGCAATCCATATATTTTTTTTTGTGTCGAAGTGAAAATTTTAATATTGTGAGGTTCTTTAAATATTCCATACCATTATAATATATTGTGTGGATATTTAAAAATAATATTTTAGGAAGCAAGATGATAGGATGATAGTAATGTAAAATATTTATTCGTTTAAATAAACACTTTAAATGTTTAAATATTATAATAATTTAAATTTTGACTAGTTATGTAGAATTAGTGCAAAGGGTCTGAATTATTGGCCAAGTGCGACTTAAACCCACTAGACGAGGGTTCCGTTCCGCTATGAAAATATAACACTATACATTTTAAAAATAGTATTCTTAGTATTTGTAACCATATCAGGTGTAAAAGAACAGGTACTCGTATGGTGAAAATTTAATCAAATCTAAATTTTATCTATTTATAGTGGTTCAAATCATAAAACCTTGTTACAGACGGACAGATAGTTTAGGGTCCCGTTTTTACCCTTTTGATATGAAACCCTAAAAATCACGTGCATCTTAAACATTATCGTAACAGTAATAAACCGTATCGGTTATTATTTTGTCTCGCAAAAGTTTTAAGAAGCATAGCAATATCACATAAAGGTCCAGACAGGTCGATATCAGAGTTTTAGGGTCTGTAAAACATGCTTTTATAACTCTTGAGATTTTCTTTCAATAGTAAATTTACAACGTTAGGTAATTGGTTCAGTGTTGGCGAGTGAACGAAGCGTTTTCTAAAATATAGAGCAAATAATTATAGAGATATATAAATTTAACCTGAAGTTGCCATGAAGGCATGACATAATTAACAAATCACATAAAATAAAATTCATTTTTGTGTTGGACGGATGACATGAAGAAAATAGTAAGAGGAATTACACCCGCTATTAATAGTCAGGTTATCCTATGTTTTGCCTAAAAATATGCATTCAAAAACTCGCAAGTTCTTTTACCGTAAAAAGTTACCTACATTGAAACACACTTTCACACGAACACATAATTTTCAAATCAACAAACGGCATTTGCATACCGATATATGGCAAGAATAGGCTGAAGCACTAATTCCTTCGCCGACAAACCACGTAGTATTCTCGCTTGCATCGCTGCTCGCTCGCAGTGGTACGACTGCCAAATGCAGTGTTCTTTATTGGAGCGTTTAATTACGAGGTACACGACCTTGTTACGTTTAACGGTAAGCAAGTCTCCTTCGAACCGGCGTGTTGGCGTCAGTGCTACGGATTTAGACTGCTTTGCGGAAATATTGAACTCTGTGTACAATTTGTACGATTTTGTACTCGTTTATGCGGAATTAATGTGCTGAGTAAAGAACTAACGATGTAGGTGATTGCTTTAGGACTGTTTTCAACGTTTCTTTTCATTTTTTATTTTTTGTCACTTTTCATATTGGACTCGTTATGGTCTTATTGATGGCGGTCGGGTCTATTTTTTCAGAATAAGAATAGCGGCCACATTCCTTCAGGATATAGAATTCGAGAGATAGAGAAAAGGATGTTTTGTAAGAAAAGAGTAGTATTGTAGCCCATATTGCTTTCACGATTTAGACGATCCAACTACACTCCATTTTTTAAAATCCGTTTGAATGAATGATTTATAAATTGTACCAATGAATGCCGAACATACATAAATACGCTCAAAAAACATTCCCCTCCGCGGGCGGGTAAAAATTAGAAGTTCATACCTTGGCTTCGAATGTCGGCCCTTTATTTACTATTCTTTATTGTCAGCATAATGATAATTTTAGGTTGTTTCTATTTTTAATTCATTTAATGTACCTATACAACAAGTGCTTAGGTCAAAACAAGGAGGCTTATAAATGCATACATTGCAGTCCTATGAAAAATGTGAAATGTTATCGTATGCCACATATTCATACATACAGGTCATTACACGAACGACTGAGCTAGAAATAGCTGCACGAAAGCGTTACGGGCATATCTTGTAAATCATAACATTGAGCACCGATGCAGTATGGTAATTATTGTGGATATAAAAATTAAGAGTGGTGAATACCGATATGATTGACATATTATATGGACCATGGAGAGACCATCACTAAGAGACCTAAGACTTAGGCCTGACACATGAACTCAAGAAAAGAAAAATATAGGTAAATTCAAAATTTAGTAAAAAATACTTTTACCACTTTTTTGCAACCCTAATAAATACGAGTACTTGCGACGTTTTTCAAATCCCAACAAAAAGCCACATTAAAAGTTACAAATATTATCATCTTTAGGTTCATTCTCATCATTTAGGCCGGAGGCAACATTTTTACATTAGATTTGAAAACGACATTTTAATTCAAACCAAATACTCGACACAAAACACACTAATTCAATTCACATGCACGAAAACTAACACACAACCACCACTGTTCAAGGGATACAGCTCCGGCTTTTCCGCCAATTAATTGTAATATTATATTCATGCATTCTGTAAAGTTCAAACAGACTAGTACGTCTAGAGTCTAGACATCGCCGTCTAGACGTACAGACGGACTCTTTGAGTATTATCTAAAATTATTGAACAGTTAACAACGTTGTTATATTTTACCAATTAAGGTGAGTCTAGCATTCTTGTTCTTTTTTCTTTAATTTTTTATCAAGATGCCTTATAATATGACAAGATCGCGATGTTATAATGTTTAGGTATTTATTTGCGAGAACACTATTTTGTAGCTCTTTCTGTAAAGACTCATACTTTCAGCTGAAAATTTACCAAGTTTAGCATGTACAAATAAATAAAGTAAAGCTTAGCAAACTGAAATGTTTGTTCAGTCACAAAAGGACTAGCAATTTTATTTATTCGTACAGACGACATTACCTAAATGTTTTATAATAATAGAATATGATTGCGAGTAGAAAATGCTAATCCGATAGAGCAGCATGATAGAGTAAGGTCCAGTCCTCTCTAGCCACACTACATACTGTACTAAATAAATACCTTAAACAGGACGCCTACATTGTACATCGTTTAGTTCCCATCGACACTTCACCAAAACGGAGAAATTTATTCATCGTCTCCAATAACAATTCAATTTGCTCAACAGATAATAAACTGAAGATTCCGTGAAATCGAGAACGGTAATGACCCTGAGTATCTTTTCTTATCCGAGACATAATCTTATCCATTCAACGTTCGATGGAAATAACAATTGATATTGTATCAAATTATCAGACGTCTGAGACAAAGGAATCAATGTAAAATATTATCGCAACAACAAACGGAAAAGAACGTTTCACAATATTTACTTGCGAGCGGTAATTTATCTTGTAATGACAGAAAAATTACAAGCCTTATTCTACTTTGATTACTGTCAACTTTTCTAAGAAAAGACAGATAAGTTTAATTTTTCGATTAATTTAGATATAATATGGTGGAAACAGTGTGCATTAATGTATGATAGAAATATTAGAATAGTGCACAAGCAAATGCGACTTTTTGAAGAAGCTGAGCTATCAAAGGATACTGGATGGATATTGGATTTGTGTTAAAGGTGGCTGTTAATGAAAACCTAAAAGATCTAGTAAGACAAATATACATTCTAAAAATAATGATAGCATATATACATAGCTTGTTAAAATATCAGTTCCTATTTGTGACCTCAACATCACATAGAAAATCATTTGAACAAATTTAAAATTAAGTTAAAGAAAATAGTAACAAAATATTACGAAGGAGAAAGATAGGCGAGAGTAAAATAATTACAGGAAAGATATACACTCGTACATTATACATTGCAAGAAAATGACAAAATTTGTTTTCGTTACAAAAGTTGTTTCCCTATTCAATGCAATGTTGGTAGTAGAATAAGCATCAGGTATAACATTTTGAGCGATGAGTTCCTAACGGTCTTGCCAATCGCAATTGCGAGTGACGCAAAATATTATTTTGAGACAATACCTGGACACGTCATATATGCCACTATGTAATATGTAATGAGTGCAATATCACACAATCATACTTGCTTCAACGGTGAAGCGAAACATCGTGGGAAAATCTGCGCCTGAGAGCTTCAAACACAATATAATGTGTTTGAAAAGGTGTGTGAAGGCTTCTTGGACTTGGCTACTCCTGGTGTAATACTGTCCCTACATTCGATAATGTGTAGCTGATAGGAGACGGTGATTAAGAATCTATTAATGTAATGAAGATGATGATCATAAAATATAGCACATAAGTAAAGCAGAACTAAATACAGCGATAGTGCCAAGTCGCGCTTAAAAAGAGACATATATTATGTATGCTTTTCAGAACTTTTTAAAGCGTTCATGTATTTCTATACACATAACTTTAGTTGTTGTATCGAGAACAATTCAATTCTTTTGGTTTTTACAAACAGTTTTCGTCATTTTCATTATGCCTCCTTATTTGCTAAGTTTGTTTCTTGGCATGGAAATAAGTACATTGTATTTGTATTATATATCCTTTAGTGACCTTCGTTAGATGAAAGCGGTTATCATAATATCATAAACAGTTCGACTCACTCCGTCCTAGACGGACACTTCAAGAAGTGCCATTATTTTGCAAACAGCCAAACTTGTCTAAACTCAGCGGAACTGAGTCATAGCTGTTGAATAAGACGTTAGTCTGTGAGGAGAGTCCTAATGTCGCCGGCGCTTTGAACGCTAATACAAATGCGGTGGACGTCCACACATCGACAAACCTTATAAGCGAACGAGCATTTACTTGCTAGTCGGCTCCGGTCGTAAGTAAACGCATTTTGGAATCCTAATGAATTTTTTACTGTATTTTTTATCGATTTTTATGATTTTTAAATTAAGAATTACAGCGAGTTTGAGAACCAAAGTTTTTAGCACAAAATTCAGCAACCTGACTGTATTAAATGTATAGTCTGGGCTGGGGGGGGTTAGTGCAGGTCTCCACTTGAATCCTATTTGGGGTTGATTCCACGCGTCTATGGGTGCTGACATGTGCATGTTCGCTACCTACGTAAATTAAATAAATGATTGGCCAAGTGTGAGTCGAACGCACCTGAAGGGTTCCGTACCACCAATTTTTTATTAATCTTTTATTTTTAGTATTTAATTATTATAGCAGCTATAATAACTAATAATAAGTCTAACTATTACGGTTTTGTTGATACAGCGAAAAATCCCGAAAAATAGCGGTTTGTATGGCGACCCCTACTTATTTTTAAAGTTTTTTTGTTTCTAGTACTTATTGTTAGAACTGCCACCATAATACATATTTTGTGAAAATGTCAAGGGTCTATCTATTACGATCCAAGAGATAGAACCCTGTAACAGACACACATACGGACAGACGTAGGCTTAGTAATAGGGTTCCGTGTTTTTTGAGTACGGAACCCTAAAAAGGAACAAAGAGAATCCAAAAGCCCGAGCATTCGTTGGAGTGTGCAACCTCTACGTCTGCCTACTTGCACATTCATATAGCGTCGCAAAACCTGTCATACGACAAAAAAACAAACTGATACGCCATGTACTGAATGTAAGCGTGAATATTATAACTGTTTAGGGTTGCCACCTTCACATAATTTGGAGAAAAATATATTATCATACGTATATTTCTACCTGAGACATTACCGTCCGCGTAATGTTTTGCGAATGTACGTATGAATGTATATCTTCTTCTTTGGCATACTCTGCAGCCTACACGGCTTGACAGATTTAACCACATGAGGTATTGTTGGACTCGTCCAAATTATGGGCGTGACAAAGGTTATATTTTTAAACCGTCAGGTTTTTGTTTTTATATTAAAAATATCAATTATTATATTAATTATAAAATCCGAGCTAAATCGTTCCATTACTCAGAGACTTTTGAGTTGAATTCTCTAAGTCAGAAAATTACTTAACTGATAAATGTAGAAATGAGCTGAGAGTTTTGGCTTTGATATTCAGCAAAAGTTACTTTTAATTTATAATATTTGCTTCTGCTACAATTGTCTTGTATCTTTCTGAGATTATCATACACAAAAGAAGTCAAAGAAGATTATATAATAAAGCCGGGGATATGGGGACTTTTGGCAGCCCTACGACTTCTGGTCAACTCTACATGAAGTTATAAGAATACCGACACTTGCAATAAATGTTAATGATGATGTTTTTATTGCTGAATTATGTATTTCTCTGGACACAAGGACTAGGTGTCCTGTGTCATGTGATTCAAAACAATGTATGAATTCAACATAATAAGTATATAGCATTTTTTTAGAATCTGATATATTATTTATAAGAACGAATAGTTAAAGAAATACAAGTACTGAAAATGAAGGCTATATTACATAATGTAAACCACAAGTGAGTCCACCACAAAACCGAAATTTTGTACCTACAACGACCAGATATTTTGGCACCCTTCCCTTTTGCCGAAAATGCATCAAAATGTCTGGCTTCGGAGGGAAGGGAATTACGATGCAAATAGAGATTCACCCCAAATCAGACTGAAAGTCCCTGACTGTCTCAAAAGAAAATGAGTGTGTATGAACTTATGTACATAAATTAATATGTATAGTTTGGAATGTCTTATGTAACAAATTTCATTAATAATAGCATGATATCGTACAAATATATATATCAAACATTTTTAAGACATATCTATATTTTATTTTTGTAAATGTTATGAAAGCCATATATGTAGAAATGTTCATGGAAATTCTTAAGTTTGTAATTAAGATCACATGTTAAATCATATCAATCATAGTCAAACGTGTAATCTTGTTAATAAGTCTAAATAAATAAATATCTTAAAATTTGGTTAATATATATAATCAGGCCGAAGTTTTATCACTTCATGAATATCAATAAGGGGGTTATGTTTTCTTACATTTATTTCAATCTTACGCGCTCACGGATTTGAAACATTTGAAAAAGAAAATATTGGATCGAAATTAGCGAAAAATACCATATGTTTTTATGTTAAGTAGGTATATACAGGCCAAATTATATAAGTTTTCGTTTACCTCGAAATCTATATAATGAAATAAGAAATAGTATTTATACAAATGAATAAACAAAACAAATAAACTTTCTACATCTACAGCTTCTGAATACTAATGTTAGCAACATTAGTATTCAGAAGCTACAAGACAAAATAATTGCAGAAAAGACAAAATAATTTCAAGTAATATAATAAATTTGGCAAACTCACTTCGCACTCTTTCATACGGAACAATCGTGCTCACGATAAAACAGAATATTAACATTAATAACGACAATATTAGAAATAACATTATCATATGAAACAGAATGACAAGATTAGAGACACCATTACCACATAGAGCAGTCTTACATTGAACACATTACCTATCGTTAGTTCAATCACCTCAGATCGTATCCATATTAATAACGTTGCATCTAATGATTCGATAATTGAGCGTAGGTGAGGGCTGCATACTGAGTTCATGTCTAAAAATATAGATGACACTTATATTGATTAGCTTATGCTATGTTGTTATGAGGTATGTTATACCTGGCATATAGACTATACATAAATAAACATGCTAAGTATTCCAAATAGAATAATAACGTGATATAACATAAAATAACGCGAAATTCAGTTTTAAATTTGCTTTCCGCTTGTGTTTTTAAGTTTTTTTTATAATATAGGAGTAGCAGACGAGCATGCAGTCCACATATCAAGCGGCAGTAGCCACTTACCAATGGTAAGTGGCTACTGCCGCCCATGGACATCTGTAATCATCCCCAGATAGGATTAGGTCCTCCTACCTGAGGTCGGACATAGATGCGCCGCTACCCCTGAGGACTAAGTTGGAACGCCTCGGAAAAGTCTGTCTCCCTTACTACACGCTTCAAAACGGAACACAGCAGCTCCGAACACTGCTGTTATTAGGTAGAAATAGGTGTGGCGCTGGTGCCGCCGGAGTCGAACCACAAAGGGTTCTATTACTTTCAAAACCAAGTACCAATTTATACTACCGTAGTATATAAACGACTATACAAAATGTTTATAACGTTATGCTTACATCTATACTAATGTTAGGCACTACTGAGAAGTTAATATTTTGCGGGAGTTTAAATTATATTACATAAAATGTCTTTATATGACAAAACCACAAGTAAACACGACAAAACAACAACAACACAGCACAACAAACAAATCGTCCTCAACAAAAGTAGACGAAACGTGAAATATTTTAAAATTAAAGCATTAGTTTCTCAAAGTTTGCAGACAACAAAGACACTCAAAGCACATGAAGGGAGGCGGCAATTTGAGGAAATTGCAGGAAGGAGCAAGACGTCTGCAGTCTGGACCCTTGGCTTGCAAGAATATTACATGTTTTATGGTACAAAAGTCATAAACAAGCAGGGACAGCAAAAAATTGATGCCTTTGTTAATGTCGGACCACACAAGCGGTTTGGAGACCATATGCATTCGTCATATATTAATTATAAAAAAAAAAACAGTCAATTCGCTGACTCCTACAATAACGTTTTAAATAATGCTATATGTAGATGGAGTCAGACATAAAGCTTTATCGTGGCAAAACACACCAAAGATATTCCTCTCAAGACAGAATGAGGATTTGATTTAAGCGTGGAAGAATTAAAAAGAAAAAGGAAGGAAGAACGAAAGAAAAATATAATGACTGTGTTCTTTAACACAAATATCTGATCATTACATTTTATTACAAATCCATTAGATACTTTAATTACGTGTAACTTTTAATTACGTGTACAAGTACATATGGTAGTTAATCTTAATACTGTTGTACTAACAATATTATAATAATTGAATTATGTTTTCAAAACAATAAAAGGATCTTAAGCAAATAATAAAAATAACAAACATTCAGAATAAGCAACAATAACACCAATTTCCACCATTTTCTATACAATTTCAAGTTTTTGCACTACTTCAATAATAAGCGTTTCTTTGTAGCCATTTCGTTCATTGTGGGATTGGGTGGCTACCGACAAAAACCAGAACCGCCAAGATTTACCGACCTCGCATTAAATTAACAGCTCTATCAGGAACCCGTGCCAGACAACAAAGGATCAACACAATTGCATGCAGCGACAAGCGGGAATCGGTTAGGAGATTGTGTTGTGAAGCGCTTATAGCTGTGGCGAATTGCAAGTAATCTGGAAGCAAATTGAATCACATTGTGGGCGGTTAGCATTGTTGATGGAACACTCATCAGCCCGTAAAACTACTACACATAGGTCTCTTCCATAAAGAGTTATAAAATAACTTGACTGAAGGACGGTGTCGCCCATGAACTAATCACTTAGGCGTCTATCATGATATCTACAATTGACTAGGTCTGACATGACCTTGTCCCTGTAGTCTCGGGACTAGAATAGGGCTACGGTATCCCCTGCCTGTCGTAAGAGGCGACTAAAAGGGGGCTTCCGGAGTTGCGGGCGGCAAGATTGGGAGATCGAGCCGTCCAGCAAGCAACTCCGGGAAGGACGGCGGTATGTGTGGTCGCATACCGTCGTAAACACCAGACGGTGTGGAGAGTCCTGAAGCTCACTTAGGAGGAGCCCGAAGGGGCAACGCGTTCAGAGGACTCCGGTTGCGTTCCGTAGGAGATCCCGGAGTCCTCTTGGCAACGCTGAGGACGGCCACCGGGGGGTTTTAGTGCGGTAAGAATCCCACATAACCTCGTGTCGCTCCTACGACACTGGGTACCTTTTGAAGGTTTCCCCCTCGTATACAAAAAAAAAAGTCTGACATGACCTATAGTTGCGAATCTCTCAGAGTGTTTCGGTTGTTATAATACCTCAAATCGTCAGTTTGATATCCGCAGGACCGTTAAAACAAAAAATATAAAATCGTAATATAACTCCTAATTTACAATTACATATTTTATACAAATGGTTAAAGAGAGAACTGAATCAGCGATATTCAGATGGCTGTCGCAGTCTCCAGATATTTTCCCCTTTCGCTGAAAGGGACTCTAGACAACAAGTGCAGTCGCGATTATCCAGACTAGGAAATTAAAGGAAGGGTGAGGGAACATAAACATAAAGTCACCCCATCCCCCATTCCCTTTGTTGCCCACTTCGGGAGACGATGAAACCCACCAGATTTGATTTGAAGAACAAGTTCGGTTAAGCAAGGAAGTTAATAAACGGTATTTTAAATTGTGAAGGCATAGTTGGAGGTAAAAGTTTTGCGTCACTTCTTCATAGCAAAAGATTCTTCGAAACAGCTGTAGTTTATTAATGAAATGGAATTCAAAGAAAAGCTTCACTTTATAGAAGACTAGACTAATAGATTGAAAACATTTACATAAAATTATATGTATGAACACCAACTTTCCCCTGACTGCAAAACATAACATTATACTGATTGATTTCAGATTTTTTGACGTCGACGTGCTTTTTTGGTTAGTTGTCCTCAGAGAAACAGCTAAAAATGAAGAATTAAAAAAAAAACTAAATCTAAAACAATGAGATCGAATTTTAATTATTCAGGAACCCATGCCAAGTGCTTTTTAATGCCTGAGGAGTACGTACCATGAACTTAAGGACACGGTTTATTTTAAAGACTTTATGCAAACTAAATACCAATGATTTCTAGAAAAAAATACCCGGAACTCATTCCAGATTCCCAGACAACAAAAGAGTTCAACAAGTGCAGCCGTCGCCCGGCGTCGGGACGGGGAAATTAAGGGAGGAGACGGCAGATAAACAACCTCCCCCCTTTCCGCTTGGTGGGGGGTGCTGGGGGTTATGCTAAGCGTGGAGTGCAATTAGCCGTTATTGTAAATTGTAGTGGTCCTTGTGTAATTAAGGGTTCCTATGTAATACAAGTTCCTACTTGTATTACACGGCATGCAACCCCGCCTGCCACCTGGTTATAAATTACAAATTACGAATTAATTTAATAAAATTATTGAATTAATAAACGTGTAAATAAGACGAAGAGTTTTTGTGGAAAATTGTTAAAAATGTATTCAATGAAATGAATTGAGAAACACATCTATTTGAACAGAGACCTCTAATTAAGGATACATTAGAGGTCTGTACATAATGGATCAAATAATAGAGTATAACATATTGCTACTATGATATTGAAACATTGTATATCCAAAAATAGAATTCAATAACATGGAAAATACTAACAATTTTCAAATGCTCTCGTATTTTATTTCGCCCATACTTCCTATGAAACAGGAACTCATCCCAGACAACAAAGGGACTCAACAAGTGCCGTCGCGACTATCGAGAGGCGGGGACAACGCGGAAATGAGAGTAGCACCCTCTATCCCCCTTGTATGGAAATACTTAGAAATTTTAATTCGGAAATATTGCCATTGTCCTAGCTACGACAGTTTGAATATAAGTATAGGCATGCATGCAGTCCACCTGATGGATCCAGGATAAGATTAGATTCCTACCTGAGGTCGGCTACAGATGCGCCGCTACCATAGTAAAGTTTTATTATGCCACTATCCCCGAGGACTAAGCTGGAGTGCCGCGGAAAACTATGTCTCCCGTGCCACACCCTTCAAACTATACCATAACAGCGCTTTTAATACTGTTGTTATTACGCAGAAATAGTTATGACGGTGTTGCCGCCGGAGTCGAACCACAGAGGTTTCTACCAAATTTAAAATGATAAAATCAACACGAGTTTTATAAAACTTTTGCACTAATTCAACTACTCACCTTTGCTTTGCAAGCATGTAAACAACTCAGCAAAGATTCTTTGCAGATGAACTCAAAGGTGTAAAACAAATATGTTCATTCAATAAAAAAATGTTCCTGGTTAAATCTGAACATAAATATCTTCATTATCTAGTGAACTTCCTCATTTAGTACACATCATTAATTCATTCATTCATTTACTCACAATCTGTAACCACTCCGAAAGATAACCATGTCCCATCTTAAACTGAACCACTGTCTGTAACCACTCTGAAATAACCATTTATTTGTGGGGAAACTTATCATAGGTTCCTCTCAGCCGCGGGGGCAGCTAAGAGGATATGTCGGACTCCTTCCGACTAAAAAGTCACGCTGGTCCTCTGGACGCCCTTTGTCGGAACCACGGGTGCGTTAGTAGCACTGTTCCGCAGACGAAACTACCGTGACCCAACTCAACTCTCTACCTCCTTACAATTGCTTACGTCATAGCTTGCGAAAACTACACAATGCATCATTTAGCAATAGACAATAGATATCTATATATACTAGAGGAACATGACAAGTTGATATTATGATATTGTTGAAAAACTGTTTATGAGAAACGAAATCCTTATTAAATGTTAATAACGCAATAGCAATACGCATCGTGGAAAGTACACTATGAAATATGCAGGATTCATTTATCATTAATGACATATTTGTTTATTTTTTGGAGGGAAAATCTAATAAATATTCGCTGGAGGGTAGATCAAAGATCAAGGAAGCGAAGGACCAATAAAGATTAATTGATGTCTCATAGATTATTCCTTTTTAACTTAGAAAATAGAAAATCTAAGGGTTATTTACAACAAGCTCGTTATTGAATACTTGCGTGGCTTACGGGCGAATAATATATATGCAAATGTTAGGCCGAAATCGGTCTGACATGCAAAGAGCTCAAGGTTCAATCTCGGCCAAATAGCTACCTAAAGCATATTTTGTAAAAAAAATCAAGAGTCTATTGTGTTCAAAAGATAGAGCCGTTTAACAGACGCGGTGTAAGGGACAGCGAATGTTTAGTAATACTTTTTCATTTTTACTCTTTGAATACGGAACTCTAAAATACTATATACTGAAGGTGAAAATACTATAAACATTCGCGACAAAAATTTCGAGATTCAAGCAAGACCCAAGTAAAATATTTTTATATACAAATTTGTCGCTCTTTTGGTTACTTCAACACCGGCAAAGCTTTTACGGCTAAAAAAAGCTCGCGCGAACTTTCACACAAACGTTATTTCACACTCGACACGTAGGTTCGCCGGCCTACCGCCACAACTCTTTTATATAACTTGCCGCAATCTCGCCGCAGTGTTATCAATAGAATTGCTTCCTTCTCTTCTCGTACAATAGATGTGTTTCCGCGCGTCACTTCACCCTTGTTCACCCTCGTGAACCGTTTTGCTTGTTTTACGCGGGACCCTACATTTATAACAATACGATAAACTGACAAATCCTTTTTTCATAATAATACAATAAATCACTACAGACAAATCTGTTTTCAGCGGATAAACTGCTTGTGTGTCATACCCCATAAGACGCTTTCTACACTAAAGCCACACACTAGGATTTTGGTATCATGGGTTCCATGAACAAGCATAAAGACGAATACGCAAACATCCAGACCCGGGACAGATATCTAAATTCATCATTCAGGTATCTGTCTGGCCCAGGAACGGATCCGCAGCAACCCTTTGCGCGTCGGATCGGTATGATGGTATGGTTTGAAGGTGGTAGAACCCTTTGTGGTTCGACTCCGGCGGCACCACCGCCACACCTATTTCTACAGCTTCTATTTTAACAGCAGTGTTAGGCGCTGCTGTGTTCCGGTTTGAAGGGTGTGGTAAGGGAAACAGACTTTTCCGAGGCGTTCCAGCTTAGTCCTCAGGGGTAGCGGCGCATCTGTGGCCGACCTCAGGTAGGAATATCTAATCCTATCTGGGGTTGATTACAGATGTCCATGGGCGGCAGTAGCCACTTACCATCAGGTGAACTGCATGCTCGTCTGCTACCCTTATATTATAAAAAAAAAAAATGATGACCGCTCCGCCACGCTTTCGTCGTAAGCCTTTAGGTATTTTCTACTCGGCATAAATTGTCAAATTTTGTTCTTAGTAGACAAAAATTATATAGATAAGCGTAACTAGAACCAAAATTATTTGAACATTGACCCACACATACTAACGTAATAAAAAGCTTTTATAAATCACTTTGACTGAGTTTGAATTGAAAGTATTCATTGAAATTACGTAGCGAGCAATACATAAACTTTTACAAAATCATTTCCGTCACCCGACTATTGCTCCGAAGGTTAACTTTGACTTCCAAAGTCGGAATTTACCCGCATTTGAAAGTTTATGACGCGAAAAATTAAAAGTTCACGGGGAATTTTAATTTGAGTGTCTACGTAGGTAGACGGGATTTTTTGAATTGACAAGCCTTTTTATTTAATTAGTTATTGTGAATTATTTAAAAGTGTTGCTTACTTATTTTCTTAACGAGATAGTCTGCATCACGCACTGTCCATTAAAGGTTTCAAAGTGTATGAATTCTACCACTTGCTCTTGGTCAGCTATGTGGATTATGACCTTAACCAGGGATCTGCAATTAATTTTAGATATGTTATAGTTTATAATTTGATTTCGCGTCAAAGAATTTATTTGCAGAGGTAGTGATAACAAGAATGCTTCGGTAATGCTCGACCGAAAATAAAATTGAAATTGTGAGACACAATAAAAATAATTGGAGCCAGATAGACTACACGGTAGATAGTTCAAATTCATAGATGTCATTCTTCGGACTCTACCCTATACTATTACTCACAAAAAAGTGCTAAAAACTACATAACCATTTTTTTTTTATAATATAATAGTAGCAGACGAGCATGCAGTCCACCTGATGGTAAGTGGCTACTGCCGCCCGCGGACATCTGTAATAAACCCCAGATAGGATTAGATATTCCTACCTGAGGTCGGCCACAGATGCGCCGCTACCCCTGAGGACTAAGCTGGAATGCCTCGGAAAAGTCTTTCTCCCTTACCACACCCTTCAAACCGGAACACAGCAGCACCTAACACTGCAATTTCTTTATAAGTAATATTTCACTAAAACTGTAGTATTAAGATTAGCTTAAGTCGTACTACACCGTTCACAAAATAAAACAGTCCTCTGTAAAAAAGTATATTCGAAGTACACGACCTTCACCGTAAAGTAATATTCTAATTGGAAATAAGCATAATCGTATGTAAATCACAATCGAACACCTTGGGTATAATCGAATGACTACATCAGGAATAAACCTGAAGTCACCTTCAGTTCCCTGTTTCAGTAAACAACACATTAGCATTGAATACAATCGGACCTGTTTTTTAGAAAACGACGTTGATCTTTTTATGAATCACTGAATATTATTTAGCATGACTAATACTCGTATATATAAGAAGAGGTATTTTATTCGTATGTTCTGTTCCTACCAACTTGTTTTTGAAAAGGAAGAAAACCAAGAACTCTGCTTCTTATCATTTTCATGTATAGGTTTTCGGAAACATCTATGTTCCATTGTCTATGGTCAATTGGTCATTTATTGTTCTATTGTCTATGGTCAATTGGTCATTTGTTGTCAGTTTCATGAGCAGTTTTTCAACTTCCCCAGGTAAAGAGTTTTTAGTTTTTACCTTGATTTATTTTTTATCTTACTATTTAAGTAAATATATATGTATGTATGTTGTATATATGTATGTTGCAAGAGGTGAAAAAGTATGAACACGGCATATTAACACAGATATTCTTATACGTATGACAGCCAAGGCATTAAATATAGTCCAACTTATAATCAAAACATTATATTAGAAATAAAAATATTGATTACGTAAAGACTAAAATAAATATTATGAATCGGTTTGCTTTTTCCGTTGCACCGCGTACGTGCAAGATGCGGAATGATCTTTATAGCGAGGTAGGCATGACATGCTATGACATGGAACTCTTTGAAAAGGGTAGAAAAATATCTCTTAAATACAAGTTATATATTTTCAGGTGACGGAACACGATAACTTTTTATCATCATCAACCCATTATTGTCCCCCTGCTGGGCACGGGTCTCCTCTCAGAATGAGAAGGTTTAGGCCATGGTCCACCGCGCCAAGTGTGTATTGGAAAATGAGAGGTGCGTGACTGAGATTTGAACCTCGGACCCTTCGATCAAGAGGCCGAGTTTCTTAACCACTAGGCTGTCACTGCTTCGACTTTCTATCAGGTAACCGTAAATCGGTTTTTGTCTATTCAAGATTGAAGAAGCAGACGAGCATGCAGTCCATCTGCAATATGTAAATCTGTAATTCTATTTAGAACAGGGGTTCTACGTGAAGTTAACTACAGATGTGTTAACTACCCCTGAGAAATAAGATGGTTCCTTAAATGAACCGGTATCAACATCCTTCTGCCGCAACGCAGAACTTCTTGACGCGAGAAAAGTAGATACCAAGTCCGTTTTTTATGTCCCCCCCCCCTCCCGGTGGCCGTCCTCGGCGCTGCGTAGAGGACTCCGGGATCTCCAAAGGAACGCAACCGGAGTCCTTTTAGCGCGTTGCCCCGTCGGGCTCCGCCCAGGCGAGCATGGTGTTCGCCACTCCGTCTGCGTATGCGACCACACATACCGCCGTCCTTCCCGGGGTCGCTGGCCGGGCAGTTCGAGCAGATACCACGACCTTAGTCATGTCGTTGTCAATAAACTCATTCTTCCTAGAAAACGCCTTATGGCTAGATTAAATTTTCATTGTGAATAATTTATAGTGACGAATTTATTGATATATCAGACAACATATATTCTTCATATTCTTTTCTTTATAATAAGCCCTTCGAAGTCACGAGAATGTGTAAATGCGTTGACGCATAGGTATGTACCTACGTATTTATTCGATCGCGCTAAATAATTCAAGGTTCTTGCATATAGGTACCCTAATTATGAATAACCATTACATATAATCAGATTATAAGCGTCTGTTGGACTGATTTAATTCTAAATAATAAATACACCGTTTTTCAAAAGCTTTTACTAGAAATTTAATAAAAGTGACCTACCGCATACGTACCATATTCACTTTTGTATACATAATTGTTCCTTATTTCTTTTTAATCGTCTTCTTCTTTCTATTTTATTTTACGTTTTTCGTATTTGTAAATTAGGCAAAAAACAATCTCATTTGTGCAAGCATTAAAAAAATTAGCCTACTAACCTACTTTTGGAAATAAACCTCCAGAACTCTACTTCTTATTTTTTGAAGATGGTCAAAACCTTTGTGGTTCTCCGTAGGCACCACCGCAATACCTATCCACTATTTTAATCTGTCTAATAACAGCAGTGTTAAGCGCTGCTGCTTTCCGGTTTGAAAGGTGTGGTAAGGTAGATAACCCAATCTTATCCCAATCTTTCCAATTTCAAGTAGGTATCTAATATTCTCTAGGTTTATTACAGCTCGGCAGTGCCCACTCACAATAAAAAGTCAACATGTAGTTGTTACTTCGCAATACAAGATGATCCTCAGTTCACTCCATTTTCTTCGCACCACGGAAAACAAGCTATATTTAGCTGCAAGGCGCATCGTCGATTGACCCGCCGGCCTCGCTACCTGCATCATCCAACATTACTGAAACACCAATAATATTATACTTCCCTGGTACTTTTGAAATGGTTTCATTGTTTAAAATCCAAAAATACCAGTCGACCGTGACAAGTGTAACGACGAGAGGTAATTCAGACTTTTAAAATTAGTACCCTTAGTATGAGTCTTTACGTTTTTACAAAAATTACTGTTTTTGTATTTGTTTACGTATTTGCCCATACATTGTCAATCAGCGCCCCTACCGGACTGTATCGGAACTGGATATGGTTCTATGCCATAAACGTGAATTGCATGATATATTTCAATAATGCTCTACAATTCAGGAGGAGAGCTCTTCCCGAACGTTGCGAAAATAGCGTCGACTATTGATATAATATGAATGTACCTAGAGATACGGTACCATATTTATGTTTCCCTAGTTCCGTTTCGTTCTAACAGGGTAAAATCTTACACATATTTTATAGCCTGTGACGTCGTGTACCTTTTATTAGTACTTTACCTTCTCGTAAACAAATAAGAAAGGTACATTCACAGAGACAAAAACTATTTTCCAGAAATAAATCCCATCTTTAAAAAAAAAGTGTGTGTGTGTGTGTCAGCTACGACGCACGATTGGAGTTAACTCCTTACGAACGATAATTATGATATATATCGAATAGAAAAGGTGGTAGAACCCTTTGTGGTTCGACTCCGGCGGCACCACCGCCACACCTATTTCTACCTAATAACAGCAGTGTTAGGCGCTGCTGTGTTCCGGTTTGAAGGGTGTGGTAAGGGAGACAGACTTTTCCGAGGCGTTCCAGCTTAGTCCTCAGGGGTAGCGGCGCATCTGTGGCCGACCTCAGGTACGAATATCTAATCCTATCTGGGGTTGATTACAGATGTCCATGGGCGGCAGTAGCCACTTACCATCAGGTGGACTGCATGCTCGTCTGCTACTCTTATATTATAAAAAAAAAAAAAAAGAAAATAGTTAATGACGTTTTAATGTTTTATATATTGCTAATTATTTTTATTGTAATAATTACTTTCATATGGGATTTGAACTTACTGTATTTTAAATTAATAAAAGCACTCTTGATTCATATTTTGGTTAAAAACGCTACTTCCTTTTTGAGAGGATATGATGATTGTAATAAAAAAGAGGGATTGTAATGGTAATACGTTGCCGCCCAGCGACATGTATACATGTCCGAAACGAAATGTACCGTAACCGTCCACGGACATGTATACATGTCCGAGTTTAGCACCTTCGTATTTGGCTTATTTTAAATTATCTATGTTTTATTTGTGGCTAAAAATACTTTTAATATGTAGTCTGTGAACCTATTTTACCGATACAACGCATTCCTTCACGTCACTAGTACAAAAAAATAAAATTATGACATTTCTATTCAGTGACTTCACTGGTGTTGCGCGTAAAGTGCGGATATATATGTTTGTCTCTTTCTACGTAACGCCTCAACTTTTCGTGTTACACTTGATTTTCCTCCTCATAAAATTTCCGTACCGGGCCTTATAACTCAAATCGTTTCTTAAGGAGTAAACTCCAAAAACTAAGTATTTAAAGAATAATAGGAAATCGCAATAGATAGTGGTGAAAAAATGCTTCATTATAGTACAGGAATATACAGAAAAATAGATACCAATATCATAACGATCGATTGGTTTTATTCTTTTATCGGAATAACAACAAATACTTGTCCAACAAAGACAACTTTAAACAAAACGATAAATCAATGTCTACCCAGTAGCCACATTCGCATCGCATCGTTCGTGATTCAAGCGGTTTATTTTGGTTCCCATTGGAGGCAGCAACCTGTGACCTAGTTAAAGCTGGAACATGACCCGCGTTGACCTCTCGGCCTAGGTCATGCTCGCATCCCTCCCGCTGCTATCGGCTTTTAGCTTAATATCCACAAACTCATGTAAACCTGGTACCGATTTGGATGTTATGCAATTTTTGGAGTGCTTGTACGTTGTTTTAAATGTGTTTGAATGGTAAGAAATAGTTTTAACTTTAAAATGTTTAGTAAGTACGAGTAGCATAAATATTGAAACCGTAAGTTTCTTTAAACTGACATCCCAATCCTAATGCGAATGTGAATTTGTATGCTACGCTTTCACGCCTCAACTACCAAATCCATTGTTATGAAATTTTGTATACACGTTGTCAGAAGTCCAGAAGAGGATATAGAGTAACTTTTATCCCGAAAAAAGGACTGTTCCCGAGGGATACATAAAAACAACTATTGTCATCGACCTCTATCTAGCGCTATTTATAAACGAAGTAGTAAAATATGATTTAAGATATCTTTTACATTTTAAACGGGTTTACCTTACCAACGTGAAAAATAACCCCGCTTAGTTAATATTTCTAGGATGACATGAAATTTTCATGCAAATTTTACCTTTTAGCGTCAGATTTTCCTTATCTGCGTCAACCCTTTCCACATTTCTTTTATCATTAGACAGCAGAAATTTCTAAATAAACAGGATAATATAAATTTCATTGAAATTTTAGTATTTATCTATGAAGAGAAAAAACTCTTAACCGTTTCCTACAAATTTCTAAATCGCACGTTTGTCTGTCTATCCGGAATAATAATAGAATTTTCAAAATTAACTCTTAAGAAACTGGGAAACTCAACAATTTCATATCGACACACACACACACAACTTTTTATTCCAGAATGATACCACAGCTCCTTTGTCAAAATTTTCTTTTAAAATTAGGTGGAAATATTTTCTAAACATAACATATTATACAAATTTATATCCTTAAAGTAAATTTATAATAATAAAGTTAGGGACATACTAATTTCATTTAAAATATTCTGTATACCGAATTAAAATAGCCATTATAAAGCCGTACACGGATCCTAAGTGACCTTTAGTTAAACGCAAAAAGCCAACAACATAGGAACAGTGCAAAATTACTCTGCACCTCTACAATAATATATATGGACTTTAGCTCGACAAGAAACACTAGCTGTTTCCAGTTTAATGTAACACTGACTTGCAATCGTAAAGGTGGGTACTGACTAGGAGTATATACCTACATGTAATGTAACGAAAGGACTGGGTTTCATGATTTACATTACAATGGTGAGTTTGTAGCAAGTTTGATTAGCTTAGTCAGCATAAATAAATAAGGATATTATTAAGACCTGCTAACTACAATCTGCTACAAACCCACTATCTGAACCACGGTCAATGCTTAAAAATTAGTATTGTGATAAGCCCCAATAAGATAAGGTTGATATTCTTTGTTGAACTACGTAAACTATGCAGTTGTAACATCGACCTGGTCTTTCCAAGCTGTTACACATAAGTGCATAAGCTTTCGATAGTGTGAAATCTACCAACACTCAGCCAGCGCAGTGGACTATGGCTTAAATCCATATCACTCTGTGAGGAGACACGTGCCCAGTGGGACTATAACGGGTTGATGACGACGACACGTGAATACACTATGTTGGAACCCAAACCTAAAATCACCAGAACTACGAAATAATAACAACAATTAGTACTGTCCTGCTCGACGTGACGTCCTTACCATTCAGTCTGTTACACACGTATACCCTCAGTCGGTACCCACCTTAAAACCTCGGCAGTTCTCAACGTTTATTGGCCGCTGAGGACTCGCAACGGATCCAGCAATCTTCATAATTGATAATGGCCTGTAAATCTTAACTCATTTAAGAAGTGGACGGCCAGCGAGTGACTCAGTAAGGCTGTGGACTAAATAATTGCTCGGGAATATAATAGCACTAAATACAAACAAGTAACCTTTGCCCCACTAATTATTACTAACAATTTCCTGATTAACATCGCTAGGCAGGTGCAGTCTATTCGAACATCCTGTCGCATTAATTTTATCCAAGGCAGCTATATTATTTTTGGGTATATCTATAAAGACATATTGATAATGATAGTGCAAAAAATAAAATAAGAATTTATTGCCGGATCTTTCAGTTGAGATCGCGCGATTTTTATTAGCGGATCGGAATCCGCTAGTAAGTTAATAAAAATTGCAACTGATCATTTGTAAGAGCCTCGTGGGCTCACTTTAAGTAAACACATTTCACTTCAACGCAAATAAATAAAATTCTTCTAAGTCTAAGTCTGTCTAAATTAACAACAACTGATTAGTTTAGATTCGCGTTCTGGGTCTGAGTGTCTGTTGTCCCTGCAGTTCCGGGACTAGAATAGGGCTACGGTATCCCTTGCCTGTTGTAAGAGGCGACTAAAAGGGGGCTTCCAGGGTTGCGGGCGGCAAGAGTGGGAGCTCGCACCGTCCAGTAAGCTACCCCGGGAAGGACGGCGGTATGTGTGGTCGCATACAGTCGTAATGACCAGATGTTGTGCGAGGAGCGAACGCTCCCCCAGGGCAGAGCCCGATCGGGGCATCGCGCTTGAAGGACTCCGGTAGTGTTCCGTCCATATCCCGGAGTTTTCCAGCAAGCGCTGAGGACGGCCACCGGGGGGGTTTTAGTGTAGTAAAAATCCCACAATACCCGGCGTCGCTCCCACGTCGTACTTTTGAAGGGTTCCCTCGAAAAGAATAAAAAGGGTCTGGGTGTCTATAGTCGTATTTGTGTGTGTACAGCAGACGTCTCAAGATATTCTACTATGAGGTTATGTATTCGTATCGTATTCGTTCACATGATTCTTGACGAAATATACGGTACCTTTCCGATCATACCCCATATTTCTTACATGATTCGTAATATACCCTATATTTCGTCAAGAATCATGTGAACGAATACGAACGATACAAAGATAGATATGATCTAAAGTCATGTGAATGAATTTGATTAATTGCATCTTAAATATTACAAAGCGCTTCTACGCGGCTTTTCGCACGTAGCGATATTCCTACAACTGACATATTACTCATAAAATTCTGTGAAAATTGGAAAACCCTAAATACATACAACTTATTTAGGAAGTAACGGTCTAATCCCGGCCACGCAATTCTTAATTTTACAAAGATTTGCATATTAGAAATTAAATACCATTTGAACGGTGAAGGACAATATCGTGAGGAAAGCTGAGAGTTCTTTAAAATAAGTTCTCAAAGATGTGTAAAGTCTACCTATAAGACTACTAGACTTTGGCCTGATCTCTCTCACTCTGGGAGAACCCGTCGTGCTCAACAATGGTTGATGACGATAGCTTATTTATATGATACTTATAATCTGCCAGCATGAGATAACGAATACATATACGAGTACTGAACATGGATCACGGCTTTAAAATATTCTAAAGCGCTTTGCTGGAGTTTCGGCGTGACTAGCTGCACGTACGCTATGATGAACTACTTTCAAACGAAGTAACATGACTCATTCTCTTTTATGTAAAGGTAGGATTTCCATTTTATTTTAATGTAACGGCAGTAAATGAGCATGCAATGCACCTGATGTAAGTGGTCGTTGCACAGTTTCATCTAAAGTCGATCACAGAAGCTTTAAATCCCATAAGGAATTTATTGAAACGTCTTTTATGAAATGTGATCTGAGTAAACGTAGACAAAAGACACTAATGCGAAGCAACGCTTTTAGTAACAACCTTTGCTAGGACTCAAATTAATCTAGAGTTGATAACTCATGTCTATGGGCAAGAATGACCTGATACTATCAGGTAATCTGCACGCTATTTGCTACTTCAATGACATGAGAAATCCTATAATTTACCACAACCATTAACGCACCTGCGACCCACCGTCCATAACTTTACCATATCAGCAAAATATCGAGACATAAGGTTTACAATAATTAATGATTCAGCAATGTTTTGCGTTGTGACTAACACGACGTACGCCGGACAAAGGACTGGTGCCGTGGAATTATGACTATAAATCAAGTTGTGATGAATTCAGAACTCTTGGAATGGAATCTTCACGCACTTGATAGATGTAGTGTCGATTTCTCACGGCACATAAAGACGGTGCCGGATTTAGATACGATTCTATAGCTTTATGTTCGTGTCACGAAAAATTCCAGTATTGCTTATTGTTTCTCCTTAACTAAATAAAAGTTAGTTAATGCAAAATTTGTAATAGCAGCTTTAGACAATTTTGGATTCTTATATGCTGAGATAGATTGTGGTTTAATTAGGACTTTCAAACTGTCAAATTCGGAGGTTCCACATTATCATTGATATTGGATATAAAAAAGACTGATCCATGAAAAATTAGATGATGATTGGAAAAGACTTCCAAAACTTAACATTAATATACAAACTAACAGAGCGATACAAATATAATAGCTTCAAACGCCCTTGCAATCTATCTAATGATCTCTACCAATGGATTTTAGTAATCGACTCCGAATATCTTACCTGATATCCATAATCCCAAATCCTTGAGCACTAAACCGAAGTGCCTTATAATACTCCACTGCTGCTAAAAGGCAGAAATAACCAACGTTGTAGGTAAATTCGCTGTGAGCCGCACCTGCATATGAAAGAACGCGGCGCGTACTATTCTACGTGCAATTTGCGTCACAAATCCTATAAATAACACGGGAACGATGCTACAGGAACAACAGGCGAGCCGTACGCCAACGAGATCACAATGATGCGAATTCCACGACTCTAATGATAATGACGCTCGCAATATCCTGGACCTTCTTTTCTTGCTTTACTATTCTTGGTGACTTGACTAATGACTACAATATGTCTAGAAGAGAAACAATTTGTTAGCCAGATGTAAGTAAGGTTAGGTCAAGTCCATCAGAAGTGTATGACAATCGCATTTGTAAATAACGTGGAAGCGTCTGGTTTCATAATGTGGCGTGACGTCCGTACCAATAAGCGTGCAGTTTGAGACAATCAGCATGTATTCCTATGCGGATATGTGGATACCGCGATGATCATAGAAATTTTGCGAAATATTTATATTAGATGCCGATATTTATGACCTGACGACGACTAACGTAGGCCAAAACATCGAAACCATACGATTACGCTAGGTACCCGGTTTGATCTCCAGACATTTAAACAGAGAATTATGATCTATTTCGCATCTCAATGTTTGTCTGTGTGTGTGAAAAAATGTATTCAAGATGCAACGAATTCCTGACTGAATCTATAAATGTAAACACCGGAATTTATTTTTTATTTGGTTGCACATACTAGACTAGAAGTCTCAGACATTATACAGAATTACAGGAAGACATGTACATTTCAAAGAAATAACATCTCATACTGTATTAGCACTGTAATGCGAGGAGCACTCCGAGCAATTCGCAACGATTGATGAGTTGAGGGTGAACAGTAGTGAAGATAGTGTTACACCAGCTAAGGACCACGACCAATGACGATAAGCGATGGAAACTTTAAGTTTCTTTTTAATATAGCAATAGTAGACGAGAATGCATCCCACCTGATGGTATGTGTCTACTGTCGCCCATGGACATATGAAATCAACCCCAGATACGAATAGGTATTCCTACCCGAAGTCGGCTACAAATGCGCCGCTACCGTTGAGGACAAAGTTGGAACACCTCTGAAAAGTATGCTTCCCTTACCACACCCTTCATATCAGAACGCAGCAACGCTATTACGAAATGAGTATACAATAGGAATTATTTTACTCCAGAGACACGAGCGCCTCGCCTCTTTCTGGCACATAAAAAAGATGTTTTAAGAGTTGCTGAGTTCTGGTTCTGTTGTAAACGTAGCACTTCTACGAGGCATTGCAATTTAGTTGCCAGTACGTCATTCAACGCATGTTTGATCGACACCTAGTAACCACTTAACGTGAATACTGTCCATAAAGTTTCTGTTGCAAAAGCAGGTATGAACAATGGAACATGCACTAAAATCCTTACGACCCTTGCTAGTTTCAAAGTAGCAGTACACACAATAAAACATGTATTTAAAACTCTTATATGCGGAAATGATGCTGGGCTCTTTTATGATCCTAATAATGTTAGTGGGTACTCCAAATAACAAGTTCTTGCAGTCAATGCTAAAGTAAAACATTAACGACATTGCTTTACAGCTCTTTGCGAGTATCAATTACGCCTCTTTAATGGGAATGTTGAGAAATCGCTAGATGCAGGGAACAAGTAAAACAGCATTATTCAAATCTCTGGCTTTCATTAATTTCTTCTTTCTTGTGGTCTATTTATATATTGTGCTCTTTATATTATGTTCATTTTTAAAATAAATACCTTATATTATGAATTTTAATATCCCGTGTCCAATCTCTAGACTTTAATGAACTGGCGTTTTTATTACTTTCTTTATTAACCGTACATAATCTAGAACTCTAGATTAAAGTACTAGTTTGATAACGTCGCTTACTTCATGAAAATATGTCTTTCATTATGCATACATAGTAGTTATTATTTTAGGTTTTATATTGAAGCAGCGAACCAGTAAGCAGTCCATCTAAGTATAAGTGGCTACTGCCACCCATGGACATCTATAATCAACCTCAGATAAGACTAACTTCCACAGATGCAACACCTGACGACTAATCGGAACGCCTCGGATAAGTATGTCTTCCTAAGCACTTCCTTCAATCCTGCAAACAGAAGCGCTTAACACTACCTTCTACTACCTTCAAATATATATATGTGTATAGTAAATAATACATTTCTTCTTATCTAGCCTCATTTTCGTTATATCTCGCTTCTCGTTATTCCGTAGTGGTTGAACAAGTTCACGTGTTTTTCTATCTTGATGTAGTAGAGGGAAAGATCACAGAAATAAACTAGATCTATTTCTGTCGGGGAGACGCTGAGAATACCTGAGAGGTGGCAGAATTTGAAATGTGTTCACGAAGGTTTTAGTTTAAGGTTAACGCTTTGATATTGCTCTTGGTGTGTCCGATTAAGTTTTTAAGACAACATAGTTACAAAATACATGTTTATTACATAAGTTTAATGTAACTTCCCTCTATAACAAAAACTTATTGTTTTATTAAGGTTTGTTTTTTCGTTTAGTGAATTTGTTTCGAAGGAATAATAATGTCTATACTCTTTAATTTCAAAATATCCTTTAAATCAAGTAACAAACTTACAGAACCGTGATAAGAGCCATAATCATTAAAAAAACTAATTAGAGTAACTATAAAAACAACATAATTCAAAATAATGTAAACTTATTAATGATTACTTGAATCATGTTCTTTATATGAAACCAGGTGTACGATTTGGCTTGCAACAATAAAAAACAACGTTGCCGAGACGCTCCCCTGCGGTAACCTACATTGTTTACATGGATGCCATAACAGTGACATGTGAAGCCGGTGAAAATATGTGCGCGATTAGATAAGCCGAGCTCAATGTGTCTACCGTGTGAGGTAATCTGTTCATATGAAAGAAGTTACGTACAATATATAACAATATTTTACAAGAACTATGATTTTTGAAACAAACATGTAACAAACCTTATAGGAAATTCAATGATCACATCTGATTAATACTGGAATATTGAAGATAGGTTTTACATAGTTTGGGAAATACATGTCAAGAACAACATATTCAGTTTTAAGACAAATTTGCACGTCATATCTATTGACATATTTAATTGAATTGAAGAATATCTGTTAAATGTAATGATTTTGTAATCATTTTTAGGCCAAGTTGTTTCGTTTTGCTTATTAATCTTCCAGAAATTATATTGACAAACGACAAACTACTGTACCTACTTCACTTCTTTTGAATACGTTCGTGACCTAGCTCGATGTAATTCCAATTTTCAATGGAAATACAACTTTCGACGAAGTTACAGTTATTTTTATTAAAAAATACAAATCCAAATCCATCAAGAATTAATCATAAATAATGCATGTTATACTTGAAGTGCATCGGACGAACAATGCAAATCTATTTTAGTAGAACAAAAGACAAGATCAATATTTTCAAGATCACAGTTTACGTCATCGACAAAGGCGAAGTAAAAAATATTTAATATCCAACGGTATTGTACTGAGAGATGTTTTATCAATGATATCTAATGATAAAAGTTTTTGTAGAGATTGATACTACATCATTACTAGCATTATTGCGAAACTCAGTTTGCGTTTTTGTTAAGATTGAAATGACATAATTAGTAATATTATTCATGCGAATATCAGTTTCCATACTCATCAAGTTAGTTTCTATTTACAGCTAGTTAATCAGAAGATGGACGGTGCATTCAATCGGATCTGATACGAAACCAAAGCAGAAATAATCATCAATATATTTGTATATCGTATCCTGTGTCGGATCTTTTATCAATATCCACTTCCCGACTCATTTCCCTGGTTTTCTATTTATGTTATTCACGTCAGCGCTTTTCTGCTTGAATTTTTGCAAGCAAAGCTACTAACATTCATTCATTTGTAATCATATTTTGCCCCTAGTCATTAATTATCATCATCAATCTATCTAAAGTCCAATTCAATTTTTAATGAGTAAAGCCTCATATATAGCCTCATTAACTAGTACACTTTCAAAATGACATTTATTAACACTGAAAATGATTGTTTACGTTATTTTTCTTTGTCTAGAACCTCCATAATCATACATACAGCCTTCCCCCGGATTACCCGTTGTGACGTAACACTTGCCCTACATCGCAACCTTTGTCATGTTCTAGTATGGCTGCGTTACATACTATGTAACATTTAGTCTTTAAATTTGAACTGATTAGGGTCAAATTTTAGATGTATTTTTCTACCAGAAATCATTATTTGCTACTATGCATTACGAGTTCTGCTTGGACAGGTTTGGCAAGGCAGACATAATAAGAGATGTTCCAATTTAGTCTTCACTAATGTGCATCGCATTTGTTTGGTTTTAGCATCAATTAAAATATATCTACTGAGACGATTTTGACAAAACTTTTTGCATTTAAAAGCTTATGATAAAACTTAAAAAATGATACTTATTTTATATACTTTCAATGCTGACAACATTAGATAACAATAAAACCACATTGCTCATAACCAAATGTTACCAATATAAAGTTATCTCCATTTCCAAAAAACTGTCTTTCGGCGTCGGTTTCCTTTAAACTGTCGTTACACTAGATGTCCCGAGAATATAGTAATGTCAAAATCTACGACATAAAATAAAATAAGAGTTTAGAGATTTTACATAAATACTACAAAACAATCAAAAAGCATTCGCAAAACCAGGTTCCAATCCATTCTATCTAGCGTGGTACAATATCCATTTCCTCAAGTCACCGATCGCATCCATCTCCGTACTCCCTGAGCGCCACTTCCCGTATCCCCGCGTGACGTAGCATCTGCCCTACATTCAGCCTTGCAACGCTGCAGCGTATTTAGGTTACAGTCTCACTTTTACAGCTACGCCCTACAATTACCGGGGGTTTGTTATGGTTCGGATTACTGTTTGCCTACAAATAAGTGGGTGTTGTCTGCAAATTTATTGTCACTAGTTGACTATTACTAGTCACGCTTCGCCGTGGCTTAGTCTGATGGTGATTATAAAGTTAATAAATAAAAGTGACGAATTATATAAATATTGTAATAAATTAAAAGGCCCTCTTTCCGTAGAAATGTCTTTATAATAATTATTATATATAAACAGTATCTTACATGTAGCTATTAAGCAATATAATATTAAGTAAAAATTTTAAGTCAACTGCTTTTGGAGTATTGTATTGGATACAAAGGTAGCAGATTTTTTATATAGGTATTGCAAATATAAAAAAGGCAATACTTGAACTTCACGACCAAAAGCATCATAAATCATGATTATAAATCTTAAATCATCGTTAAAATTAATGTCAAGAATAATAATTGACTTGAAGACAAGATTATAATTGACTTAATAAAATTGGAATTAGAATTTATAATGAAAGGTTAAACGTTGTTGTTACTAAAACTAACAACAGATAATCATGATTGGATCGTCGTGGTTGAGTTTCTCCAAGCCTCCTAGTTGTGGAAGAAATTCAGAAATGGTACACAAATTAATAGAAATTCAGACAAACTCTTACCAATTACAAAGAGAACAGTTTGTCTTTTAACAAGTTTTACAAGTGTTTCTTTGTGTGAAAATACTACATTCAAATTTAATTAAACTGCATTCCAAGTTCAGCTTTCGTTTCCGAAATTATGGTTGTGCAAGAAAGAACAAAAATGCCAAATGTAAATAATCTGTGGTCTCGCCTTGAGACCCATCTGAAAAGTAGCCCTTAACCTTCGAACGTACAAAAGATCAAAAACCAAGCTATCACTATGTAAATGAGCATCATGAGCAACGAGACATGGCCTTCAGACCGTATGCAGTGCACTCACAAAATGAATATGCATTTGCGAAAACCGACCACAAAACGAACAGTGGTGAATAGAAATGACTTTATATTAGACGTCCAATTACGAAAAATCGACATTAAGAACATAAACTTTCACAATTCTATGTAACAATTACTTTTCTTTTATTATTTTAGGCCCCTAAGGGGCTTAATTTTCAAAAGTTGTTTCTTAGTGCTTATCTAAGTTACATAAGAATTTCCTGTAGTAAAACTAGTAGTGATGGATGGAAATTATGTTATATCAGACTTCGAATTTGGATGACACTATATAACGTAAACAAATTTATTTTAAAAACTTATACAATTCTATATTACAAGATTTAATATCAAATTTACCACTTAAAATATTTTCAAATATATTCCTGAAGCGTTGATTTAAAAAAAATTGGCGTTCTTTGACCTCTAATAATTCTTGAAAATGTGAAACTTATTTTGAAACTTATTTTGGACTGCATTGCAAAAGCGACCTTCGCCAAGCCAAGTCGCGAAAAGTTCAGCCCTTAACCTCTGATTTTGTCTCGACAAAGTGAAGCCCTGAAAACGTAGCCCTTAACCTTCGCGCGTATAATAGATCAAAACCCTTTGAAAATGAGCATAATTAGCAACGAGATATGGCCTTCATGGCCAATGAATATGCATTACAAGAACCACAAAGCGAAGTGGCAAATGGTATTCGTGTTAGTGCAACTGACTGCGGATTTAATACTAAAATAAAGAGCAAAAGGTCTGTGCTATAGAACGGAAAGTTAATTAAAAACAACAATAGTGCGCAAGCTGTGAGAATGTTGTTATAATATCAGAGTCATTTACTATTACTTATGTCATTTAAACATAAATATAAACTACGCAAAAGGTGACTTTGTTAAAAACATAAACTTTTGGTGATTATACTCATCAGTCGTATAGATCTTATGTAACACCATATTCGATTACTATTGGTTAAGTTCAGAAACTTCTTGCGAAAATCCACAGATAGGTTAATGTATTTCCAAGATAAGTTATAACAATGTCCCTGTAGTTCAGGGACCAGAATAGGGCCACGGTATCCCCTGCCTGTCGTAAGAGGCGACTAAAAGGGGGCTTCCGGGGTTGCGGACAGCAAGAGTGGGAGCTCGAACCGCCCGGCTAGCAACCCCGGGATGAACAGCGGTATGTGTGGTCGCATACCGTCGTGAACACCAGATGGTATGGTGAGTTTCAAGCTCACCTGGGCGGAGCCCGACAGGGCAAACGCGCCAAGCGGACTCCGGTTGCGTTCCGTTGGAGATCCCGGAGTCCTCTACGCAGAGCCGAGGACGGCCACCGGGAGGGTTTTAGTGCGGTAAGAATCCCACATAACCCCGTTCGCTCCCACGGCATAGGGTACCTTCTGAAGGTTTCCCCCTCGTAAACAAAAAAAAAAGATAAGTCATAACACAGGGACAGTCTTTTCTGTCAAAATACTGTCAAAACAATTAAGAGAGACAGACTGCATACTATTTTATATCTGTTTTTGAATTGTGGTATGGAATAAATGCACATAATATTTGGGTTTAGGAAGAGACGATAAAGTATTTCAAAATCACAGATAACTGTTTCAAAACTAATGATTTTTAATCAAAATAATATATACTGTACATATACGAGTGTTTATTAGTTTTTACTGTGATTTACAAATCTATTATATTAATCCACATAACATGCTGAAGGTATTGCATAACATATCGCTTACAAACTATGGTAATTAATCTGGCATTTCTAGTTTGTCTAGAATTAAGTGGAAGCCATAAACAAACTTATTTCGTGCGTGCACGCTAGAACATCGGTACTTTCGCCACTTATAGCGTAAAGCGAGTGAGCGCATAATCTTTTGAAAGTGGTAGAACCATTTGTAGTTCGACTCCGGCGACAACACCGCTCCACCTATGTCTACCTAATAACAACAATGTTAAGCGCTGCTGTGTTATGGTTTGAAGGATGTTGTAGGATATCCTCAGGGGTAGCGGCGCATCTGTGGCCGACCTCAGATAGTAGTCCAATCCTATCACATCTTAGGAATCTAATCTTATCACATTTATTTCTATGCTATTTAAAAAAATCTTAGAAAATAAAATTTTCATTAAAGCCAGAATAGATGACTATCTCCAATGTCAAGTATGAACAAAATTCCAAATGACGATCTTTGCTAGGCAAAACATTTGATAGATTGATTATTAATAATAACGGGAGTAGGTAGGTAAGTGAGAACTAATCTAACTTCAACTATTTTGTTACTTCTGAGGACTGTATTATGTGGATAAGTGTTTAGGTACTCTATTGACCCCTTATTATCACTATACTCATTATCCCAATCGTTAAGGTAATCATAAGACGACAATTCACGTAACGTCTGTTTTTCCTGTAGAAAGATAGAACTCGATTGCATTGACAGTCTAATTAATTTTTTTATGAGATATCGACAACCGTACCGGTACTTCCTCATAAGATAAAATCACGAAGAAATGAACAATATTGACAACGTGATATATTTTGTACTTCAGCTTCAAACTTTTGATATCCAATTGCTAGGCATGAGCATGAGCCAACATAAATCATGCTGTTCCAATGGACTAATAGGTATTACCTAGGTTTTATCGTGAACACCAGATGGTGTGGGAGGAGCGAAAACTGCTCCCTCAGGGTAGAGCCCGATCAAGGCATCGCGCTTGGAAAACTCCGGTTGTGTCGAGTACCTATTGAAGGTTTCCCCTCGTAAAGAAAAAAAGGTATTACCTACGTGTAGGATGTTCTTCTGTCCTTATGACTTCCGACAAGGTTAAACTACTGCTTGCAATGATAATAACTTGGACATAATACATAATCTTGGGCGTAAATCCATCATTTTGCTAGTATTTCATCTCTTAATCGCTACTCGCCGACGATGTGTCACAAGCACCGCTAAGTAAATTATACTCGCGTGAACACAATTCCTTACGACCCCAGGTGAAAGGTTAAACCGTTACTCTAAAAGTTACTCTCAAATTACTTTTAATTGCTATTTTCGTAACCATAATAACTAATTACCGCTAATGGTCTCACCGTCGAGATCGTCCATCACGATTGTTCTGAGGTTGTCGACCTGCTGAATTGCTGTGTCCTGGATTATTTTAGCTACTGTATACTTAGGGCTGTCAGCAATTAAATTGGTAGCTTCATACAATGTCTTTATAACCCTGTGCACCGGGATGAAATTGAAACAATATCCCGGACACTTCTTATACTTCGAAGTATCTTTGTTTTTTAGGCGCTGGAGTACATTAAATGCACTGGCAACTAAGTTTAGTTAAAATTCTTGATCGTCATTTCATTCAATAGGTTTTCTTGGAAACAAGTAAAGCTCGGGATTGACATGGAAACTTTGAAAAGAGTATCTCCAGAATGCACCAAGATCGTCTTCAAACTAGAAGAACTCGTGGAAACCATTTTTTTTATAATATAAGAGTAGCAGACGAGCATGCAGTCCACCTGATGGTAAGTGGCTACTGCCGCCCATGGACATCTGTAATAAACCCCAGATAGGATTAGATATTCCTACCTGAGGTCGGCCACAGATGCGCCGCTATCCCTGAGGACTAAGCTGGAATGCCTCGGAAAAGTCTTTCTCCCATACCACACCCTTCAAACGGGACCCAGCAGCACCTAACACTGCAGTTCTTAGGTAGAAATAGGTGTGGCGGTGGTGCCGCCGGAGTCGAACCACAAAGGGTTCTACCACCTTCAAAACCCTGATGGGTGGTAGCCCTATCGTCTAACTGTGGTGCACAACTTGCGATAAAATGTAAAAGGCCATTAATAATATTATTTCTAATGCAATACCGTAAATACGATAACCGTCAGTTACTTAATGGACGCCGTGTGGCTGCTGTCTAAGTCGTAGAAGCTGGGTTGATAAGGTCTACTTAGGCAGCATTTTGTTGTAAACCATGAGGCGTAAGACAACAATGTCCACGAGGAAAAACAGTAAGATAAGTACATAAACGTTACACCCAGAACAGAAATTTCTAGTTGGTAGAACCCTTTGGGGTTCGACTCTGGTGGCACCACCGTCATTCCTATTTCTGCCTCATAGCAGCAGTGTTGAGCGCTGCTGTGTTCTGATTTGAAGGGTGTGGTAAGGGAGACATACTTATCCGAGGCGTTCCAGTTTAGTCCTCAGGTATGGCAGCGTATCTGTGGCTGACCTCAGGTAGGAATATCTAATCGTACCTGAGGTTAACTACGGATGTCTATGGGCAGCAGTAGCCACTTACCATCAGGTGGACTGAATGCTCGTCTGCTACTCCTATATTATAAAAAAAAAGATAAATACATGTATCATGTGCATTTCCGGATGTGTACCAAAGGAGAATGCCCATTCTTGGTACTGATTTTTCTCATGCGTCAAAATGAAAGTAATACTAAAATTATTTTTTGATTTTTTTACATAATTTGTCGATCACAATAGTTTCTTTGAACAGGGGATTCCATTTAAGATAAAATAAGTCGAAATGTTGATTGTTGTTCTTAAAAATTAAAATGGCGGAATTTTATACTCGGAATTCAATAAGATCTATTAGTGTTTTGACTTATGGTTTTTCTCATGTATCAAAATGAAAGTAATATTAAAATTATATTTTTATTTTTTACATTGTTTGTTTATCAGAATAGTTTCTTTGAACAAGGGGGTTCCATTTAAGATAAAATGAGACGAAATGTTGATTGTTGTTCTTAAAAATTAAAATGGCGGTATTTTATTCTCGGAATTCATTATTTTAGGTTTTTAGGATTATTTTAGGTTTTTTTACCTACTACCTTTAAAAGTAAATGGAACATGTTAATCGAACTACATTATAGGTACCTACTATCAGTTAAAACCGACCATCAATCTATCGTCGGATATTTTCGATTTTGAGGTTATGTAACATTTCGGTAAATAACTTCAGAACCCGGGTGCTGATCTAAAAATAATTATTGGTGGTAGTATTTACTTAATTATACATCGTCCACAACAAGTTTCAATTTGATGCAACTCTGGACGGCGGTCTATACTTTCATGGGCATTGTCCTTTGGAACCCTTTGCTCAACAGAAACCGACCTCGGACGCGGGAGCTTAATACTCCAACATAGAACCTTAGGATCGACACCTATAGCTCATTTAATATAAGCAAGCGACAATATTTCTATTAGACATTGTAGATATTTTGTAAATCATGTCATGACTCAGCTACTTATAAATAATTCTCTCCCTTACGCTGTTAGTAACTTACATATTATAGCTTGTTAGGATATATAACATCTTGATTTTATTACGTCTCTCGGATAACTTGTATTTATTAATGTTGTTACGACTTACTACGCCTACTCGTATTTTACGCTTTATTTATACAGATACAAGATTTATTTCTGCACATCCTCAAGGTCTGTGAGAAAATGCTATTTAGCATTAAGTCCGCCTGTTGTACCATAACTTTGTTTTGGTCAATAAAGTATAAATAAATAAATAGGATTGTTAAGCTACACGTTTATAGGAGCAACTATCACATGAAAACGACAGGATCAAAGGTCGCTATAATTTTAATATTGTTACTATGAGAACATGACTTTATAATTGACAATGAACTGTTAGTATTTTTTACCTTTTTACATTTGGATTAGCAAATGAGCTTACAGATAGATGATAAGTGAGCACTGTCACCCATGGACATCTGTGACCAGTCCCATTTAAATTTAGTACGGCTTCAGGTTCTACCTGAAGCCGATCGTAGATACGTTGCAATTCCTCAGGATTAACAGTGTCTTTGGGTGAATGGGTAGTGTACCTGAGCCTAGTGGTATATCCTTAAAGTTGTGGAGGGTGTACCCTGGTGCAACCCATTCCGAATTAACGATAATAAGAATGATATGCATATTACCTTGTGCTTTCCAACAGAAATGAAAATTGTTCTTCACTTGAAGGATTTTCTTTGACTTCTTTAACATAAATTAGTACCTGTAAAAGAGAAAAAAATATATTTATTATTATTAAATACAGTTATTACCAAGACGCGGGGAACTAAGATTATGAATCCATCCATATAGACGTAAGCCCTTACATTAAAATATTTAAAAAAACTAAAACTCGAAACAGATCATCATGGACATATCAAAGAGTAAAATACACTATATACCTGAGCATACTACAATAACACTTATCCAGTAATTTCTTATTTTTATACCTAATACATATTTGCAGTTTTTTTTAAATATGTTAATCGAGTTGAGAGACCTACATATCTTATTGAAACATGAGGCAATATTTTTTGCACCTTTAGCACAACTCGTTCAATTTCGGCACAATAAATTTATGAATTGTTTGAACTCGTTCACCGTTCCAATCCGTTAGATCTTAGTGAGCTAACGCCAAGTACGTCGTTTACCTAGCAAATACACGAGCGACAGCTCACTCCTTGGTTAAAGTGATTATTTATCACTTATAATAACCAGTCATTATGTATAATAGCTATTTGATCACTTTGACTGTAACATATACAAATGTGTTCGATGGTCGCCGCTTTACTTCGCTATGGTCGATTGTCGTTTACCGACGACAGGTAGTAGTCGGCGGCGTGAGCTGTCGCTCATCTATCAGCTCCCTAACAGTCTTACAAACTGTACGTTTTTATCGGTACCTTTTACAAATTATAACGCAAATTGCACATCTAAGCCCCTCGGCTGTTCCTGGTGGCTGTCTAGCGAATCTCGCCTGTCAAATAAACGTTCGCCGTTCCAGTGAAATATGATCGACTTGAACCCCTTCTAGTGGATTGCGAAAGTTTTTGCTCGTCTTCGCTAGCTACTATATTTAATATGAATTTATATCCTTGTCTGGAATATGTAGCTAGATATCCTTCAGTCTGTGATCTTTATAAGAGTAAAATGTTAGATTGACACTTATTATGATCAAATAATGAATAATCGATTTAAAATATGATGTAATTAAAGAGTGAAATGTCGATAAGCACCTAACACCTCCCAAGGATACCGAGCTGTGTGATAAATCTGATGGTCATTTTTTGATTAATTTACCGCTTCTTTCGATCGTCTGTGATTATTAAATGTATTTTATCTACTTAGAAAAGTTCTTTTAATCCTTCTATTTACCTGTATTCACTTCCACACACAAAAAAAATGCAATTTGTATGTTAACGTACGTAATGAATTTTTATACAATCTTTGCAATGTCAGAAAAAGCTGAAATAGTTTTAATATGAATTGAAAAATCCCTACAAATATCGAAATAAACATTCGTCCAGTCATCTGTACATGACGCACAAAGCGCATGCCAGAGCAATAAATTGGACAGCCCGAATGTTTTGCGGATATACCAATGCGATGACACTGTGGAACAGATTGCCGCTAAGGATATTCATCGTATTTTTCAAAATATAGAAGTAGCGAATGAACATGTAGTCCACGTAATGGTAAGTGGCTGCCACCCATGGACATCCAGTCCTACCTGAGATCGGCCACAGGTGCGCTACTACCTTTGAGGTCTAACCTGGAACCCTCGGAAATGTATGTCTCCCTCACCACATTTTCAAATACCAGAACACCAGCCAGCGCTTAACACTGCTGTAATTAATATAAGTTAATTAAATATAAACTTACATAGATTGCAGCATATTCTATGAGATTTCATAATATTTAAAATAATTAAAGCACTTAATTTCTTGAAGGCTAATTAATTTATTAAAAGCAATTTAAATCTAGATAAATCATTCAAAGCATCAGTCAAAATTTTTATATTCATAGAAAATGCTGACTAATTTATTCAAGAGAATATCACTAAAAAATATCTTAGCTAACTACTTCAACTCACTTCAGTAAAGGAAAGCTTTAACGAAGCAAATAGGAATTACCAAGGGGCACTTAATGTTTTATGCATCTTCTAATCTTCTTTTTTCTTTGAAAAAAAAAAATTCTCAGAGCTTTTAGGTGAGTATTTTTTCAAGATATCCTACGCAGATAAAACAGGCGACAATTAATTTTTAATTTCCTAATGATTCACCAACAGACGCTCAGCATTTTAAAACCAAAATTTGATAATATCAATTTCTATTTCTCATCTTATGTTGACGTCATACATAATATTCTTAACTATTATCACCTGCCTTCTAATGCAACCACATAAGCATTCCTTAAATGTCTATCACCTCAATACTATGTTCCCTATTAACATTAACTAGCCTTTATCACCTGCGATCGTCAGGTCATTAAACTAATAAGCTAAGTGTAAGCTAAGCTATCCTACCCCATATCAGTTGGTTTGTAGATTCCATCAGTCGGAAGTGGTCTAGCAATGAAACAATATAACTTATTCAGTTACAGTACATATTGTTACTGGGGTTTCTATTTATTTTTATAAAAATCTGTAACAATTGCAAATTAAATCGAAGTAGGTAGTACTTGGAATCAGAAACAAACGTTTTGATTCCCTGAGGATCACGCTTGAACACTTTCTAAGTAAGTTTATCTAATCAAAGCCTTGGAACCGAAAAAGAACAGCGCGAGCATTAACTGCTACGAGTCAGTATACCTGCCTACTAAATTCTTTGATGACAGAGTGTTCTTCAACTCAGATGACTCAAGCAGAACATGAACTAATCAACTTTGCTTCCAATCTGTAACTTATCACTTTATTGACAATAAAACAACGTCAGCTAATGAGTTTCCCATGCCATAACGGAACAGTCTAGATATTTTTCTACAATGAGCTCAGGTGCATACTACCACGCGCCTAACATTCTCACCGGCCGCTTCAAGGAGTATCAAGCGATACAAAAACAGCAGGTGAGCCGCCACCGGCCGCCGACGGTTACGTAACTGCAACTTTATCGAGCAATCGAGGGGCTACTTATACGAAGCAAGTGAAGGTCTTGCATACTACATACTTAAAAAATATAGCAAAATTAAAGATTGTATATGAATTTTCAGTTTCAAGGTCGTTGACCGAGGTCTCACAATAATAATCTATTCAATCAATATATAATATATCAATTCACATCTGAAATACTAAGTATATATTATTTGCTTATTTTTAAAGGATTCAAAACTTCATGACAAACTGACCACATCAATGGCTAGATTTCTCGACGAGTCACAACTGTATTAACATAAACAGTCCTCACCGAAAAGCGACATAGAAACGTTATAATTAGAAGTAGGTAAGGATGACAAGGGGTGTAGAAATTTGGAATAATACTCATAATTACATTTAAGTAAAACATCCAATCCGTTTATAATACGATGAAACGCTAGAAATTTAGATGACAAACCTTAAGTAAAACTAAAAAGTTCAGCCTTATATTGAAATTCCAAGAACAGAACATTGGTATTGAAATATGATAATGATTTCACGTCCACATAGGTAAAAAGAAAAATCTAGAGCATGCAGAAATGCGAATAAGAAAGACATAAGTCGCTTGAATGTCTCAAAGAAACAATGCAAAGTAAATGATAACGATCGTCCACATGCACAGCACCTGGGTATTTCACATCATGACATAACTATGGTTTCTATGCAAACGTTACAGCAAAAACGGATACTACTTTATAATATTACACTTAAATTACTTTTTTGTTTATAATATGCTGAAGTGATATGAGTTTTATCCTGATAACTTGGAAGTTCACGAGCAAAATTAACGTTAGTCTTCGAGTTATCAAATTTTCGGGTAATTGCCCAGTAAAGTCTTACCTTTCAGTTTTCATACCACAATGGAAAACATTTGAATAGCATTTGCGTGTCTATTCAATGGTCTTAATAAATTTACTCAAAAATGGGGATTTAATAAACCTTGTGCATCTTATAACATATTTATTTAATCAATTTGATCTGCACAATCCAACTTCAACAAAAAACTAGTTAGCAGATGTGTTCACACCTATTCAGACCGAATCAACGGCACAAAGCTACAAACAGTATGCGGGTACAAGCAAACAATTCTTCAGTACAATCAATGAAGTAACATCACGCAAAACATCTCGTGATCCATTAAATATTCTGGAAAGATTGCCTCATATTCTCATTCATAATAACGGAGACGCGTGTATCTAGCCAAGGGTAGTGGATGACATAATTTATTACCATAACGACAGTAGCAATGACAATCGATGGAAAACAGATCAATATTCTGTTCACGTTGTTGGAACATGGTATGATACCTACTATAGTAGGTAAATATCTGATAACGATTTCGCTGTAACAGTACTGGTTATAGATTTTAAGATGAACAGTTTGTTAAAGTGTCTCTACCGTTTAGTGCCACAATCAATACTAGGTATATACATACGATCCTATATGGACTTAGCTATCCGCTGACGAAACGCCCTATTAAACCTAAGAGCATTTACGGACCTGTGATTGACCTGAAGTCTCCTTTCTCATTTGAGGTTTATATATGAACTGAATTAATTAGTCATTACATTCGATATACTATCGCTAGTCATTAATCAATCTATCCATGTTTTGCGTACCGAATACATGGCTATTTCTTCGTACTAGATATTTTCAAATTTGGAGTTTATTAACAATGGGTGTATGTGACCTTTTCCTACTTTAGTTGTTTAAAGAAAACAATAAAGTATAATTGAACACAATTTTCCAGATAATTTCCTTTCATTTATGTTTCAACAATGAAGTTAAAAATGAAAACCTTGCATTTGGAGATGTTTCAACAATTCTTCCAACTGACGACAGTAAAAACATTAATATATCGCTACGTGGTACCAATTTACCAATAACTGGGACAACCAGTGCAATGAAACCGGCGATTGTGAATTAAGATGAATTGTATCATTATGAACGGAGTTATTGTGCAAACTGTGAGGCTTATGAACATATAAAAAGAGATTATTTCTGATTATATAGTCCAACTATGATCAGTGAACATTAATAGAACAGGTTAATGACCAACAATGGGGTAGAACCTGATAAGATCCTGATTCGTCCAGTGATATGATTGATAGTTTAATGAAATATACTAAATCAATGGGTCAAGAGATCATAGTTTTTCTCAAAAATTGTATGGACAGATCATTATTAATAGGCATAAGTCCTCTTTAGTATTTTCTTCTTGTACTCCATCCACCACGTAAGTTGACCTATGTTCTCTTTCTCTTAGTAGTTATAGTTTAATTTAATTTTGCAAAACGAGGAAACTAGTCAAGTCACAAACAGATAAAGGATATTCCGTTTAAAATAGGTTACAGTTTCGTTAGGTTTTCGAAACTAAAACTCCCTTACACTTACAAGGAAGTAGAGCGTCGGACCATTTACAAGTATGCACATGGAAGCTAATTTCCGTTGTGATAAAATTACTCTAAAGCTAATTTTAGTTCCAAAAGTAGTTTCAACTGCACTAATAACAAGGAATATAACGACACTCGCCGGACCGAAGCTAATGAAGCTGCAGACACTAGCATTCATAAAGCACGAATAATGTAAATTTTAATAATACTTCCTGGAACAGATTTTAATCAGGTCTAGTGTACTCTTGCTAAAGTATAGGTATACGTTAAACACTGGAATTGATGTATCAAGTCTACTCTATTAGTATACCAGTCAACAAAGGTTTTTCCAGGGGTCTCGAGGAACACATAATGAAAGCATAAGGGTATTGTTCAGATTTTCATACAAAATCTTTCATCCCGGTTCACACAGACACCATCTCGGATCGATTGAATTTTGAAATATTTTTCAGAACAACTGTGAACGAAATTAGAGATTAATTGCATATAATGACAGCATTAATTCCCATAATGACATCATTAATTTGTGGACCTGCGTGGCATAATACAAATTACTTGGGGGCCATAAGTTTGATTCTTAGCTAGACTATTTGAAATTAGAAATTCAGGTGTTTGCTTTGAAGTTGAGCGTATGTTTGTTTACATGAAGGTTTCTTGTGTGGGACTGGAGTAAACAATACTAATATTATTATGAGCATGTCAAGGCCTAAGGTAGGAGAATTATTGAATCCAAACGCAGATCCTAACTTAACTTGCATCGTAAATAGTTATACAGCTTAAGTATTTTGTTTATTAACATGATCATAAACAGTTTGGAATATTAATTTACTAAATCTGAGAGAACATTGTCGGCAATAACAAGGCAAAGTCAATAAATAAATCCTGCGAGGACAGACTGGCAGCCAATCTAGGCGGCTATTGCAGTGTAATCGATGGATGTCAAGGCAACTGATGGGCAGTGTATTGTCTACAGTCTAGAGCGCTCTAGTCCTGTGTTTGTAATTGATGGCCCGAAATTAAAGCATTTATGTTTAAAGGTGGTAGAACCCTTTGTGGTTCGACTCCAGCGGCACCACCACCACTTCTATTTCTGCCTCATAACAGCAGTGTTACATGATGCTGTGTTCTGGTTTGAAGGGTAAGGGAGACATACTTTTCCGAAGCATTCCAGCTTAATCCTCAGGGGTAGAGACGCATCTGTGCTCGACCTCACGTAGGAATTTCTAATCCTATCTGGGGTTGAATACAAAAAGAAATTCATCGATGTGAACAACTTGGTTGTAATTTTTATACTAACAATTTTTTAGTAAGTACTCACTGTGATATTTAAGAAATTTCAAGTACCTACCTATGGGACTAACAGAACATGAATAGCGCTTAAAGAACAATTTATCTCGTTGTACAAATAAACTAAACATATAGTCATATAATTTCTGTCTATGTGTCAACAAAGCGTAGAGAAATGTATGTAGTAAACACAATATTTAAATGAGGCAACTCGTAGCAATTTCAGAAACATTTCCGGAGATTCCTGGATTACACATTTTGTTCAGAGCTTTTGTGTAATTTTCAGTGAGTAGTCGGATTGGTTGAGTCAATCTGTTTACTATCATTTTTTAGAAAGTGGAAACGAGGCCGCATGTGAGACACATTTAAGAACTGTTTAAATTTTTCAACACATATGATACCTAACATCATTAAAATGTCGAAACTCTACACACTACCGAGTAGGATATTAAACTGAAGTTATTATTATTTCTCGAAATTATTATTATTTCTAATTCCCCGTATATTTGAATTAAATTAAGCGTTTTTAGGGTTCCGTACGAAAGAATAAAAAACGGAACTCTTATAGGATCACTCGTGCATCTGTCCGTCCGTCACAGCCAGTTTGCACCGAAACTACTGGACCAAATGAGTTGAAATTTGGTATTCTTTTATAGTGTCACATTTTTACATAGAAGCTGCCGTAGTCCCAAAACGAACACTCCAAACTACGAAATCATCCCATCCATTTCCCAAAAAATCTCGTCTTACATGTTGACATTTACTTGGCAAACACCCACTGCGTTGCCTCACACCCACGCTGCCATTTAATCCGCTGTTTGAATTTTACTGGCCGTTATAAAGTTACTGCTCGTAACAAGACAGGAGTGTTGCAAGAGGAAACACAGATTAGATGTCCCAGTTTCACGCGTGAAATCAAACAGTTTTGCCGTACCACTGCTGTTTATCTTAGAGTTTGTACACAAAATAAATAGACGTCGTTATTGGAATGCGCTTGAATTATTCACTACAGCTTCAGCAAACACGGGATCAAATGCCGATAAAATATATTTCCTCCAGCTAATAATATATTGAACGGAATTGGAGCATGGGCATCGAGAACATATTTTTAGAGGATCAATGAACTGAGCTGAAGAGTTCACTTTCATACGATATTTATTAATCTAGAAGCAAAGTAACACATAAATACGTAAGAACCAATAGTAAAAGAATTTACATATATTAGTAATTTAAAATGAATGTAAAAGCAGACAGCAGAAAGTGGAATTTAAAGCCAGTACCATAGCCAAACTGCTAAAATTGTAAACCTTAAAATTTTATTACATTCTTCTGTTCATATTTAACTACCATTTTACTCTTACTATTGGCATGCGAAAGTATTTCTTCAACTTGTACAAACAACGTTTTTTCAGATCCAAATCTATTCAGCTTCTGCCATCATTCCTTGTAAAAAGGGTAGGTACGATGTAAATAAAACACGATTTATTTATACATGTCCAAATCTAAAGGAACCTTCGTCAGATCGTATTCTAATGTGTCGTGACTCCCGTTGAATTAAACATCGGCTTCGTGGAAAATGTTTTTGGAAATACAAGAAATTACTTTTGTGACATTTCCCAGCTTTTTGTCATTCAAATTTCCATACATTTGTGTCGGGAGCCTACGTTACGTGGGGATCCGTTTAAGTTGAAACTTTTCGAGTTACATGACAGAGAAGACAGAATGGGGCGAATCAACATAAGAAATGAGTTGAAATTGTTTAATTTGACTCCAGCGTTTTATCATAATTTTGTTTATTTGGTAGGTATTTTACGTTTGTTAAAATTTTAATTGTAGTCTCGTTATTTTCTTTATCATTAGGTAAGTCTGAAGCTACGCTCTATTTACTTTATCTGTCTTATGAAATCGGAATCTGTAGCCTAAGGACAGCTATAACAACACTTAAGTCAAAGAACCGACTCATTATAATTTTGCGCATCTACATCTTTGTAATGGTGCCTCGTATACCAAACAAACCAGTACCTTAGAAGTATATAGGTGATGAAGGTACCGCAGTAAATTTCTTACTGCTTTCCTTAACTAATCACCTAATGCAATTCAAATTTCCAACGAAATTCTAGATCAAACCTCGTCTAAGATCTTTGATTTATATCACAAACCTTGATATTGACAAAATTGACAAGTTCTATGACTATGCTCATCTTAAAACCAGAGGCACTAAAACCACGAAATTTTGTACAAGAGTTCCTTATATACATATACGGTACCTACTGTACCCAAGAGAACACTAAAGACCATTTTTGAATACAATCCCCGAAGTACGCAAGTAAAATGAAAGCGTAATCAATAATGATTATGAATTCGTTAGTATTTAATACCGTACAACAATGTTAGCTCACGATATATTAAAAGCAAAATATGAGGCGGCTTACCTCAAAGCCGTGAGTAATAAAACGCGTAACTTGGGCATTAAATCAACGTACAACCAAGAATATTAAACCTCGCCACGAACAAAGAGTAAGACGCAAATAGTCATGCGCAAATCGCTCAAGAGTAACACAGTAGAACTATTTCATTTTAATAAAAACATATTTCTAGTTCACTATTTTTGCTATGAAACAAGTGGGTAGGATTCTTGTTCTGGACATTCACTCATACGCACACACGCACAAATACAGCAGTTTCGTCAGAGGTTCCGGTGTTTGTTTTTAATAGGCCTTAGAAAGTTATGATGATATTTGAAATCAAACTCATCTTGAAGGTCTTGAAGTCATGTAATAATATAGTCACATAAACGGTACAGAGTAACGATATAACAATTATACGTAAGTAAGTTCACACTAGTGATTAGAAGTATTATAACTACACAAGTATCTCCGTTATTCGACTGCTCTTGCTGAAGTCTCCGACCAGAATGTCGCTCTCTGTTAATTCGAGCGCCGCCAAGGTGTCGTCCCCACTTCACCTACCCGCATCTGTTTTTAAACTGTAGTATCAAATGAGTCACTTATTACTTTAATGTAACGTTATAAAAATGTGATATCGTTAATATCCAAGCTTCTTATTAACGACGATAACATTCGGCCGTCCTGCTCACACGTTCGTCCTCGATCGTGTATGGTCTGATGCAAGAGCTGCAAAAGAAAACCAGTTGTTTAATGCCTAAGTCCAGAAGAGTTACACATTTTCTTGTAATACCGACTCGCACGTAAGAGGCCCGAACTGTTTATCAAAAACATGGCTTAAACTCTACGCATTTTCTTGCAATACCGACTCGCATGTAAAAAGCCCGAACTGTTGATCCGAACCAAGGCTTAAACTAGGTGATGTTCATATAGAATCACACTAGTTGTGTATTACCTAGGTTATAAATCTGCCCCAACAGTGTTCACCACGGATTTCTGTTGCAGGCATAGTTCATAAGGACTCTTTACATAAATGTCATATGCGCGACAGGTATTGAAGCGAATGCATTAGACCATTGTTAAATAATAAAACACACGGTTATAACTAGGTGATGTTCATATAGGATCACTCTAGTCATGTATCACCGCAGTTTTTATACCTTGTTTACGATAACATTCGGCCAGTGCTCAACTCAAATTTACTCTAAAAATGCAATATTCACTCAATGTAATACATCCACCCAACATACATACATACATACACCCAACCATATGCATCACCAAGAGACACCCGCGAACATTACACTGCTCGAGGCATCTGCACTAATCCATCTTAACTACAGATAAATAAAAATCAAACTAAAAAAGTTTCCAACACCTACAGTAATGACAACATCTAGCTGCCCACTTTACTTATGTCTGGATTCTAAGTCCAATAGTTAAATCTCCAACAACTATTGATTCGATAAAGTTACGCATCAGAATAACGACGTTAATCTTATTAGTCCATTTCGGAATGCTCAACAACCTGTTCAATAACTGTTATACTGATAGATAGATAGATCTATAGTTGGCCACTAAATGAATCTGTGCGACTCAAAATACTATTATAAAATTATTTTATTACTACTTAGTACTTCTTTTAATTATTACAATGTTATTTTATACAAATAGTTGCCTTTCCAATGTACGTCTTTTATCAACTGATGAAGCAGTATCAAAATAATAATATATCGTGAATATTTGAAATGAATGATATCAAAGTTAAAGACTAAATAATGGTAAACAAACCATGAATTTCACACAATATAACACGTATAAGTTGTATGAACCCAATTTTTTTACGTTATTTATCACAAATTCAAATTATTTCTTTCAAAGTAGGGCCACATAACCCACTTTTGAAAGTCAGAAAGAAATTTCATTACATTAAATTGAATTTATATTCAGTTATAATAATACATACTATTACATGAATTTCAAAATTTAATTAACAAAGCAAAGGACCCATGCGTTCACGTCAGCCACATACTTGTCAATTGTGTATGGCTTAACTACTTAACTTTTTTTTTTTTTTTTTATTTCACCAAAAGTTTTAAATTAAGATTCCCATAAGGAAGTTATAGTTTGGGCTATTTTACTGTAAAAGTTATGCATTATACTAAGGAAGATTTGCTAGACTTTACGCAAACGTCGTTTTTAAAAAAAAATCAAATAATGTTATGGAAAGAATAAACACATTAAAATGGTCCGTTAATCTAAACGGAGTTTAAACAGACCTTGTCTTACATTGAGTTCCTCGGAAGCGGATTTTTTTTTCCGTAGGTAGTTATCAAACGGATAGTGTTATTGAATACACACTCGTAAACTACCTACCAAGAAAAATGACTTCAGAAACCGGCCATTATTTAACTATACTGTGTGTCTACAACTGATAAAAGATTTTTTTTAAACACGCTTTTATTTTTGCCACGCTTTTATTAACTTGACCTGTATGTATGTAACGGAATATTTGAATTCGATTTTTACCTACTTTGAACGGTCAGATTTATTTAAAAATTTTGAAATACTTATGACATGACATGATTTTAATAATCTTGTCCGATTCTAATTTTGTCTCATCACGATCGTCAGATTTAAAACTATAACTGTTTTACATAACATGTGGCTCCTTATCAATCACAACCTAAATTTTCTATGACCTGAAAAAGGTCTATTAAAGTTGATCATGATTTTATACCAGCCAGCCAAACAAACAGTTAGTCAAACTATCTTATGATACACCTTATTACCGAACAATTCATATTTATTATATATATTTCAAACGCCTCGGCTTCACCTGACTTTTATATAGTTTGTAATAAAAATTATATTAGTGCGTAATATCTGTATAGATTATATTAATATAATATGTATCATTTACAACCAACACTCTCAAGGAGATGCTCGATGTTTCTATAGAGAAAACCTAGACATGACGCAATTGTGAACCGTATGAAATTTATATGAAAAGTAAATTATTGTATAAGAAAATCCCATCGAAATGTACCTATGCTTTTATTTGATTACATTATTATTCATTTGGCTATGATATACATATAATAAGAATGAAATCTTCACGTGTTTACATCGAATATATTTGAAAAAGAAAAATTGTCTGTCGGTTTGTATGTTTGAAAATGCATTAAAACCAAAACTACGAAGTTGATGTCAAAAGTATACATTTTTTTTAAAAAACATTACATGACCAGGTAATGGAGAATTCCAAATTACTAACGTACTCCGTGATCTTGACAGAGGGCATTGTATAATTCAAATTATATTTTGAATCCACATGAACAAAGTCGCAGGCAAGACTCGTTTTAAAAATGCAATTCAAATTATATTCTGACTCCACATGAACAAAGTCGCAGGCAAGACTCATTTTAAATATGGTATACAAGAGACTATCTAAATTTATGTAGGCTTCAGTGACCGTTTCTCACTTAATACGTATAATAACTTAATTGCTGTAACTTGTAAATAGAACTAAGCTCAAGTTATAAAAGCATCAATTTATTATTATTATTATTATTATTTTACTTAAAATAATTTATTCTCAATCCCATACAAAGTGGATCCCGTTTATCATTTCGTAAATGGCTCACATAATTGATAATATCGATAGTCTAAGCGTCTCAACGTTTAAGGTACAAACTTCATTTACCAGTATTTGATAGTGCCCAATTTTCAAACCAAAAGGACGTGTAATGTGTCAAATTCAAATTGAAATTTAAAGATTTAAAATTACGAGATGTAAAGAAATATTAATACAAAACGAAACGTTGCATACTAAATTTAAAACAGACATTTAATATTATGTATAAGTGAGTCAGTCAGAAGTAGAATGGGAGATAAGAGAGATATTTTTATATATAATATTCCAAAGACCGCTGCGCATAAGTTTCTCAGTTTTCTTATAGATCATTAACTAATGTGCATTTATACTTTATGGGAGTCAAAACACAGTAGTACACAGTACTGCGTGAATTCGCCTAGAATTGATGGAAATCTAAATTTGGCAACGTACGTATGCTTCTTTCATAACAATTACGTATCAAGTATATGAAATCAAAAGGAAACTTTCATTGATTTATAAAATGAAAATGTGAACAATGTAGATGTGAATGCAAGTTTATTTTTAAATATAGTCAATTAATATCCAAAAAAAAAAACAATAAACCTTAAACTCATTTACCATTTCCCTCCTGGGTACACTCAGCCACTCAATACCGTGGTCGTGATACTTTTTTGCAGGCAGTTAAATATGTACCACGTAGATATTATACATTTCTGTACAATTATGAATAATCAAAATTTTGCAACTTAATAAACGTGTCACTTATATCAAGTAGGTATACTGTACTCTGTAACTGCGTTTGTTGCTACCGCATAGTCCCTTCCATACAATAATAACAAACGCATATACGTAAACCCCGTTTGAAACATTAAAAGTTATCAAAAATAAATTCAAATCTAACCTGTATGCAATTTCTGGCGTACATTAGCCTATATTAACAACCATTAGGTTCCCATATCTATAAAGCCTGACATTTAAGATTAAAGATCCTTAAAATATTTTCATAAGTACGTGTATTTCTATATATTTCAAAGTAGGTGTAACTTTAGAACAATTAGGATTTACTTTTTACACCACAGAATTTAACCAAATGGACAGATTTACCACAAGAACTGCCTTGCAAAATTACTTTTAGACACTTCTTCACAGAAAATGCACTTATTTTGAAGTAAACACCTCAGTTTACAATGTTAACAAGTAATTTGATAAGAGTAAAGTTTGTTCACAAAATTTAAGTATATCATTTTCAGAGGGTATTAACATTTCATTGAATTACTAGTCTCAATCTATCCATTTTCTTAATTCAAATGAGTTTTCCCTTACATCAACGACATTTATCTACCCCCATTTTTACTTATTCTACCAAGATGAATTCACATATGACATAATAATGTTTTAACTCACGGTTTTTATTCCTGTGTCAAGTATGTTCGTACTTACGAATCGCCGTCCATGATTGTGAGCTGGTTCTTGTACACTTCTGATGAAATCAAACTCATCTTGAAGGTCTTGAAGTCATGTAATAATATAGTCACATAAACGGTACAGAGTAACGATATAACAATTATACGTAATGAAATCAAACTCATCTTGTAGGTCTTGAAGTCATGTAATAATATAGTCACATAAACGGTACAGAGTAACGATATAACAATTATACGTAAGTAAGTTCACACTAGTGATTAGAAGTATTATAACTACACAAGTATCTCCGTTATTCGACTGCTCTTGCTGAAGTCTCCGACCAGAATGTCGCTCTCTGTTAATTCGAGCGCCTTTAAGGTGTCGTCCCCACTTCACCTACCCGCATCTGTTTTTAAACTGTAGTATCAAATGCGTCATCGTTAATATCCAAGCTTCTTATTAACGACGATAACATTCGGCCGTCCTGCTCACACGTTCGTCCTCGATCGTGTATGGTCTGATGCAAGAGCTGCAAAAGAAAACCAGTTGTTTAATGCCTAAGTCCAGAAGAGTTACACATTTTCTTGTAATACCGACTCGCACGTAAGAGGCCCGAACTGTTTATCAAAAACATGGCTTAAACTCTACGCATTTTCTTGCAATACCGACTCGCATGTAAAAAGCCCGAACTGTTGATCCGAACCAAGGCTTAAACTAGGTGATGTTCATATAGAATCACACTAGTTGTGTATTACCTAGGTTATAAATCTGCCCCAACAGTGTTCACCACGGATTTCTGTTGCAGGCATAGTTCATAAGGACTCTTTACATAAATGTCATATGCGCGACAGGTATTGAAGCGAATGCATTAGACCATTGTTAAATAATAAAACACACGGTTTAAACTAGGTGATGTTCATATAGGATCACTCTAGTCATGTATCACCGCAGTTTTTATACCTTGTTTACGATAACATTCGGCCAGTGCTCAACTCAAATTTACTCTAAAAATGCAATATTCACTCAATGTAATACATCCACCCAACATACATACATACATACACCCAACCATATGCATCACCAAGAGACACCCGCGAACATTACACTGCTCGAGGCATCTGCACTAATCCATCTTAACTACAGATAAATAAAAATCAAACTAAAAAAAGTTTCCTACACCTACAGTAATGACAACATCTAGCTGCCCACTTTACTTATGTCTGGATTCTAAGTCCAATAGTTAAATCTCCAACAACTATTGATTCGATAAAGTTACGCATCAGAATAACGACGTTTATCTTATTAGTCCATTTCGGAATGCTCAACAACCTGTTCAATAACTGTTATACTGATAGATAGATAGATCTATAGTTGGCCACTAAATGAATCTGTGCGACTCAAAATACTATTATAAAATTATTTTATTACTACTTAGTACTTCTTTTAATTATTACAATGTTATTTTATACAAATAGTTGCCTTTCCAATGTACGTCTTTTATCAACTGATGAAGCAGTATCAAAATAATAATATATCGTGAATATTTGAAATGAATGATATCAAAGTTAAAGACTAAATAATGGTAAACTAACCATGAATTTCACACAATATAACACGTATAAGTTGTATGAACCCAATTTTTTTACGTTATTTATCACAAATTCAAATTATTTCTTTCAAAGTAGGGCCACATAACCCACTTTTGAAAGTCAGAAAGAAATTTCATTACATTAAATTGAATTTATATTCAGTTATAATAATACATACTATTACATGAATTTCAAAATTTAATTAACAAAGCAAAGGACCCATGCGTTCACGTCAGCGACATACTTGTCAATTGTGTATGGCTTAACTACTTAACTTTTTTTTTTTTTATTTCACCAAAAGTTTTAAATTAAGATTCCCATAAGGAAGTTATAGTTTGGGCTATTTTACTGTAAAAGTTATGCATTATACTAAGGAAGATTTGCTAGACTTTACGCAAACGTCGTTTTTTTAAAAAAAAATCAAATAATGTTATGGAAAGAATAAACACATTAAAATGGTCCGTTAATCTAAACGGAGTTTAAACAGACCTTGTCTTACATTGAGTTCCTCGGAAGCGGATTTTTTTTTTTCGTAGGTAGTTATCAAACGGATAGTGTTATTGAATACACACTCGTAAACTACCTACCAAGAAAAATGACTTCAGAAACCGGCCATTATTTAACTATACTTATTTGTGTCTACAACTGATAAAAGATTTTTTTTAAACACGCTTTTATTTTTGCCACGCTTTTATTAACTTGACCTGTATGTATGTAACGGAATATTTGAATTCGATTTTTACCTACTTTGAACGGTCAGATTTATTTAAAAATTTTGAAATACCTATGACATGACATGATTTTAATAATCTTGTCCGATTCTAATTTTGTCTCATCACGATCGTCAGATTTAAAACTATAACTGTTTTACATAACATGTGGCTCCTTATCAATCACAACCTAAAATTTCTATGACCTGAAAAAGGTCTATTAAAGTTGATCATGATTTTATACCAGCCAGCCAAACAAACAGTTAGTCAAACTATCTTATGATACACCTTATTACCGAACAATTCATATTTATTATATATATTTCAAACGCCTCGGCTTCACCTGACTTTTATATAGTTTGTAATAAAAATTATATTAGTGCGTAATATCTATATAGATTATATTAATATAATATGTATCATTTACAACCAACACTCTCAAGGAGATGCTCGATGTTTCTATAGAGAAAACCTAGACATGACGCAATTGTGAACCGTATGAAATTTATATGAAAAGTAAATTATTGTATAAGAAAATCCCATCGAAATGTACCTATGCTTTTATTTGATTACATTATTATTCATTTGGCTATGATATACATATAATAAGAATGAAATCTTCACGTGTTTACATCGAATATATTTGAAAAAGAAAAATTGTCTGTCGGTTTGTATATTTGAAAATGCATTAAAACCAAAACTACGAAGTCGATGTCAAAAGTATACATTTTTTTTAAAAAACATTACATGACCAGGTAATGGACAATTCCAAATTACTAACGTACTCCGTGATCTTGACAGAGGGCATTGTATAATTCAAATTATATTTTGAATCCACATGAACAAAGTCGCAGGCAAGACTCGTTTTAAAAATGCAATTCAAATTATATTTTGAATCCACATGAACAAAGTCGCAGGCAAGACTCGTTTTAAAAATGCAATTCAAATTATATTCTGACTCCACATGAACAAAGTCGCAGGCAAGACTCATTTTAAATATGGTATACAAGAGACCAGGTATCTAAATTTATGTAGGCTTCAGTGACCGTTTCTCACTTAATACGTATAATAACTTAATTGCTGTAACTTGTAAATAGAACTAAGCTCAAGTTATAAAAGCATCAATTTATTATTATTATTATTATTATTTTACTTAAAATAATTTATTCTCAATCCCATACAAAGTGGATCCCGTTTATCATTTCGTAAATGGCTCACATAATTAATAATATCGATAGTCTAAGCGTCTCAACGTTTAAGGTACAAACTTCATTTACCAGTATTTGATAGTGCCCAATTTTCAAACCAAAAGGACGTGTAATGTGTCAAATTCAAATTGAAATTTAAAGATTTAAAATTACGAGATGTAAAGAAATATTAATACAAAACGAAACGTTGCATACTAAATTTAAAACAGACATTTAATATTATGTATAAGTGAGTCAGTCTGAAGTAGAATGGGAGATAAGAGAGATATTTTTATATATAATATTCCAAAGACCGCTGCGCATAAGTTTCTCAGTTTTCTTATAGATCATTAACTAATGTGCATTTATACTTTATGGGAGTCAAAACACAGTAGTACACAGTACTGCGTGAATTCGCCTAGAATTGATGGAAATCTAAATTTGGCAACGTACGTATGCTTCTTTCATAACAATTACGTATCAAGTATATGAAATCAAAAGGAAACTTTCATTGATTTATAAAATGAAAATGTGAACAATGTAGATGTGAATGCAAGTTTATTTTTAAATATAGTCAATTAATATCCAAAAAAAAAAAAAAAAAAAAAAAAAAAACAATAAACCTTAAACTCATTTACCATTTCCCTCCTGGGTACACTCAGCCACTCAATACCGTGGTCGTGATACTTTTTTGCAGGCAGTTAAATATGTACCACGTAGATATTATACATTTCTGTACAATTATGAATAATCAAAATTTTGCAACTTAATAAACGTGTCACTTATATCAAGTAGGTATACTGTACTCTGTAACTGCGTTTGTTGCTACCGCATAGTCCCTTCCATACAATGAAAACAAACGCATATACGTAAACCCCGTTTGAAACATTAAAAGTTATCAAAAATAAATTCAAATCTAACCTGTATGCAATTTCTGGCGTACATTAGCCTATATTAACAACCATTAGGTTCCCATATCTATAAAGCCTGACATTTAAGATTAAAGATCCTTAAAATATTTTCATAAGTACGTGTATTTCTATATATTTCAAAGTAGGTGTAACTTTAGAACAATTAGGATTTACTTTTTACACCACAGAATTTAACCAAATGGACAGATTTACCACAAGAACTGCCTTGCAAAATTACTTTTAGACACTTCTTCACAGAAAATGCACTTATTTTGAAGTAAACACCTCAGTTTACAATGTTAACAAGTAATTTGATAAGAGTAAAGTTTGTTCACAAAATTTAAGTATATCATTTTCAGAGGGTATTAACATTTCATTGAATTACTAGTCTCAATCTATCCATTTTCTTAATTCAAATGAGTTTTCCCTTACATCAACGACATTTATCTACCCCCATTTTTACTTATTCTACCAAGATGAATTCACATATGACATAATAATGTTTTAACTCACGGTTTTTATTCCTGTGTCAAGTATGTTCGTACTTACGAATCGCCGTCCATGATTGTGAGCTGGTTCTTGTACACTTCTGATGAAATCAAACTCATCTTGTAGGTCTTGAAGTCATGTAATAATATAGTCACATAAACGGTACAGAGTAACGATATAACAATTATACGTAAGTAAGTTCACACTAGTGATTAGAAGTATTATAACTACACAAGTATCTCCGTTATTCGACTGCTCTTGCTGAAGTCTCCGACCAGAATGTCGCTCTCTGTTAATTCGAGCGCCTTTAAGGTGTCGTCCCCACTTCACCTACCCGCATCTGTTTTTAAACTGTAGTATCAAATGCGTCATCGTTAATATCCAAGCTTCTTATTAACGACGATAACAGTAAGTAAGTTCACACTAGTGATTAGAAGTATTATAACTACACAAGTATCTCCGTTATTCGACTGCTCTTGCTGAAGTCTCCGACCAGAATGTCGCTCTCTGTTAATTCGAGCGCCGCCAAGGTGTCGTCCCCACTTCACCTACCCGCATCTGTTTTTAAACTGTAGTATCAAATGAGTCACTTATTACTTTAATGTAACGTTATAAAAATGTGATATCGTTAATATCCAAGCTTCTTATTAACGACGATAACATATTTTTGACGTTTCATAGTTAACTCTAGTATGATGGCTGTAGTCCAATCTAACAAAAAACGTCAGGATTTTAATCGGAGAGTAGTTTCAAAGATAAATTTAAAGTAGGACTGCTGCCCTTTTTGGATTTTGCGAGAAGTGATCATGAATTGCAATAACCAATCGGAAAATGGATAATTGACTTTATGGAGTATGACCTGCACATCCCAGACACGACTGAATCTCTCGTATTAAAAAAGATCTTCTTGTAGAGATAATTTTCGAGGAAACTGTTTCACACAGACCTCTGGAGTGAAAGACCGTTATTCATACACAGCTTAATCTTTAACATAAATAAGAACATGCAACGTTGTACCAGCATATTGAACCTTTACACACGATATGAACAAAGACCAAAGAAACAAATAGACATGCGCAAATACACTGAACGTTATAGTCATTGTTTTGTGACGTAATAAAACACGTATAAACACTTAGTCTCAATAAATCTTCTGGGGCCAAATAAATTCCAATTTATAATTAAACACGTGGTATGTATTTGCTGAATACTACTTACATGACGTAACGTCTACCTGCCGAAGAGTTTGTCGAACTCGTTAAGATCAAAAATATAACTGAGATTTGTCAATCTTGACACAAAGTAGTCTTGTCTAGACGGTTGACATACGTAAGACATTGCAACTTATTGCTCAAGGGTAGCAACCTGTGAACGACCTCAGCGTCTCCTATCTAATTTCCTTCTGCATGGATCTTCAAATCTGAAGGATTAATGATCATATTTCGTCGCGTTTCCTGAACGAGTTTGGGTTGGAGGACTTCATACACCTTTAAGAATAATGGCTTCATGGCTTTTTTGTACGGTTTGTTTCTGCATAAAGTTTTCATCGTAAATTCATTAAAATTCATCGTTAAAATTATTAAGTGTAATAATTACTTTTGTTACTCCAATGCAAATCGATAAGAGGAGTTGTTATCTTTATTATATTTCACGGATGATATTCACTCGTAAATCGAATGGGAAAGTTATTTTTACCCGTCAATGTGCGTATATCAAACGTAACGTTATTTTTCACACGTCAGTAACGAGAATTGATGTTCATACGAACAAGAGGATGATCACGTTTGAATGGTGTGAAAAGCCGTCAATGACATTGAAAACGACACTAGTGAGACATTTAATGTTCATTAAATGAGTGAATGAAAGTAAACATCACGAAAGCTTGATATGTATGAGGTCAGTGGCCTATTTAGAGAGTTCCTACATTTATTGCCCACGAAACGACCGGAGGCGACCAGAAAATGTTCAATCTAGACTAAAATGCTGAGGTGAAGTAATAGGTACTCAAAATCAAATCTTGCAGTTTCCAGAGATGGTTCAACTTTATTTACCTTACAGCAACAATGTAGTGCAGCCTTTCCATCACAAGTCTTAACAAAATGTGTATCATCAATTTTAGATAGGATACCTGTTCTACCAAATCACGACTTTGTACCCAAGTATTCGGGATTGGTTGAAATAACATAAAACTAAAGTAGTGTATTGAAAAGTACCTATCCCCAACTAGAAGCTTCAATACTAGCAATAAAAAGGGACCAAGAGCTTTCTCAAAGGTCTCTGATACATTTTATCCCAATTGGCCGATTTCCAGGCACTAAGTACGGATACTCCCTAATGTGACCTGAATGTGCGTGGGATGACAGCATTATATTGGTAGACAGGAAAATAAATGATTTTTTAAAACGACTCTAATTCGCCATCGTAAACCTTTTGTGTTGGGTTAAATACGATTTACATATTGACCGTCAGGGTTTATGACGAGTCACATTTAAAAATCATTAGGTCTGAATGTTTTTAATAAACCTTTTATTTACATATGTGGTAATGTAAAGTTTATATTATGCGTTGATAGTTGAAAAGCGTATTAAATATTTAACATTTAGAAATTATAAAATCTTAATGATTCAGTCACACATTTGGCACTTGGCAAATTCTAAAAATCTACAAACGCTCAAACGTGGACGCATCGTAAGTGCTTGTCGTAAATTCTCTTTAATTTGTTAAAAATACCGACACCATCGGATCCGCTACAAACTTACACAAATCGATTCAAATGCTCTATCTGCACTTTTGTATTTGTGTTGGTTTGTTGAGGTTCGATAATCGGGCGGACGAGTCATAATATTTAAGCTTTATGTTCATAAAGCTACTATGGTGTTAACGAAATTTTTGGGAGTGTGTATGCGCGATCTCGATAAGGAGCGCTGTTTTTTTAATAAAATAAAGTTTCGAATGCTGACAAATCAAACCGAATATGTGGATAGAGTCACGTACAGCCACAACTGCAAAATAATTAGAAATTTCATTATTTAAATCGGTACATTGTCGTTCACACGCTGATAAATAATTATCTATTTCCCGTGACCCGATAAACAGAATTGCACTTGTTATATAATAATGACCCATTATTTTGTAATTTTTTATTAACTTGGGAATTAAAAATCACTAAAATGGATTACTGCAACCTTTAAATTTCCGCTTTGCAAAAGTAAATTTTTTTTTGTATCAAAGTTTGGTCTTACATCCAAGGTCTCAATTGTATGTAGTCCATTGAAATGTTACATTTGCGTTGTACTTGTCTAAGGACGCAATTTTATTTTTTGGAGGTCAAGAAGGGGTTAATGTAAATCTAAATCCCACAAATTGGAATTTTGCACCTTGAAAATGGGTTTTCACACTCAATTAGGCAAATTATATTATTCGTCGCATATTCGTCGAATAAAAATATAATTTACAAATTCTAATAGTAATAAGCATGTGCACGCCCGGGACTTGAATCATGGACCCATTGATAGGCCAAGTTAAACCACTAGGCCATCACTGACGGATAACAGATAAGAATAAGCTGGGTTGCAAAAAATATATATAAAAATCATCAAACGGGTTTTGAATTCGAATCTCAAATCTACTGACATCCAATTTCAAAACATTAGTACCGAAAAATCCAGTAATTAACGGTACTTGGAAAATAATGAGATCCCTATTCAATTACATGTTGGTATATTACAACACGAACTTTATACATAATAGCGTTTATTATAAACGCCTGTGGTCGTGGGCCAGTGAGCTTTCGACCGCAGGCTCTAAAGCACGCGCCGTCTCCGGTTACATCCACTGCTATTGTTGTACACTAGTTGTTAGAAAGCCCGGTGCAACGAACCTCTTAGCATACAGAGTTACCTTTGCTTTCGCTTTTACTAAATTAATGACTGCAGGTATAAGGCATATATTAGTTCCGGGACTAGAATAGGGCTACGGTATCCCTAGCCTGTCGTAGGAGACGACTAAAAGAGGGCTTCCCTTAGGGGGGGTTTATTGCGGTAAAAATCCCACATAATCCGGCGTCGCTCCCACGTCATCGGGTACCTTTTGAAGGTTTCTCCCACGAGAAAAAAAAGGCATAAGGCATATAGTTAATTCTTTGTTTTGAGATTTTTTATAATATAGTCGTAGGAAACCAGCATGCAGTCCATTTAATACTGCTGCTCATCGACATCTGTAATCAACCCTAGATAAGATTAGATTCCTACTTTAAGTCAACTACAGATGCGTTGCTATCTCTGAGGATTAAGACGGAAACACGGAGAAGTATGTCTCCCTTACCACACCCTTCAAACCAGAACACAGCAGCTCTTAACACTGATATTAAGTAGACATAACTGTCGCGGTTGTACCTCCGGAGTTGAAGCATAAAGATTTTTGCCATATTTATTTACATTTATGTACAAAAAAACCAGATTAATATATAGTGATTGGACACCTTTTCGCTAATTTAATCATAAGGCTTTCGTTATTTCCTTTTAATCGTACGGAACGCTAAAAACCACGAGGTCGAGTGAACCTGTATAAAATAAAGCAACGGATGGTTCGGTACTGAATCGAGTGATGCAATGCTACAAAGGGCGAACCTTTGTGGTTGCGGTGGAACGCTCGCGAGAATAGAAACCACAGAGCTTTCGTCGCTAACAAAAAGCTTTAAGGGCCTGTTCATCTGCGGGCAGTAACTCTGCGGTTATATTACATGTTTATTAACTGGTTGGTTTATTGACATGCAGCTCTTTTTTATAATATAGGAGTAGCAGACGAGTATGCATTCCACCTGATGGTAAGTGGCTACTGTCGCCCATGGACATCTGTAATCGACCCCAGATAGGATTAGATATTCCCACCTGAGGTCGCCCACAGATGCGCCGTTACTTCTGAGGACTAAGCTGGAACGCCTCGGATAAGTATACTTCCTTTACCACACCCTTCAAACCACGCAGCAGGAGCGCTTAACACTACTGTGTTCTGGTTCATCCTCACACCTCATTACTGAGGTAGAAATAGGTGTAGCGGTGGTGCCGCCGGAGTCGAACCACAAAGGGTTCTACCACCTTCAAATGCAAAAAGAACTCTTTTTCCTTAGTCAGCGTTGTTGCAAATGTCCATACAACAATGACTGATATCCAACAATTAGCTCGTGTGTCTCATCGTTAGATACCCCAACTTAAAATTACAACTGCGAATGAATGTTTGTTTGTGTTTGATACAAAACCGATTATCATAAAATATGTATTACACACGTTGTCTGGTGTCCAGAAAAGTACATAGGGTAACTTTTATCCAAAAAAAAATACTGTTCTCCAGCGGAAAGCTGACGACAAACGGATCAGCGGGATAAGCTAGTATATTTATAATTTGCATTGGCATAACCCGTTAAATCATTCATGACATATTAAGAAATGATCATTATGTCTATTTCGTTTTTTTACAGATAATAGTAACAAAACGCTGTACAACTAATCTCGGTCCCATGAAACGAATAAAACGTGGAAAAAACCGTAATTTAATTTAGGTCAAATAGGTTTAAATTTACGTATTTACATTCCGATGTCAATGCTCTAAGAAACACCTACACATAGTTATTTATTTCCACTCATTACTCTCATATTTATGACACTTGGTATGTAAAAATTGGTACAATAAAGATTGTAATCCAAAATAGCAGCATTTCTATTTGATTTCACCCGTTCATTATAATTTGGGTGCGAAAAATGAACAGAAAAGCTGCTGTCTTGGATTTTATTCTTCATTGAAACGTGTTATACTTAACATTGGAATAAATTATTTCAGTTTATGTTGTCTTAACTATTCAATCCCTTCTTTATTATAACTATACTCGTAAGCTATAAACCTTGCTTAGGGCGTTTATTACAAAGTATTTCACATTTGACAATTTCGCCCCACAAAAAATATCAAATTCCGATCTTTGGCAGGCAAAATTTAATCTTCAGATAGTTAATAACAGGTTTAGTACTCGTATTTATATAAGTAATCTCAATATAACTCCCATAACTCCTGCGCAAGATACATAGCAACGACTGCTAAGCCAAATATTGATACATTTCACGCCTCAATATGGACACATGTTTTTTTCCTGAATTTATTATAAGTCCATTGCTAAGGAAATATACAAAATGAAATTTTAAAATTACTTCCATTATTTCATTTAACAATGTTTTATCTTTTGTCTTAAAAAAATTAAATCCTCGTAGCTAATGAAAAAGTGTTCATTGCCAATTTCTTTTTACATAAGCCTAAATCCGATTTGTTTGAACGAACAGTTTACTTGGGAGCTGCTTAATTTATTCTGCTTGTGACCAACTTGAATTGAAATGTCTCAGAATAATTTACAAAAACTTATGAAATGTGTCTGCTATGAAGTATAAATTACATTACGAGATGAATTCTTAATAAAAAACTTGTAAAAACGCTTGTAAACATTTTTTATACTATTTATTCCTAAATGTTCATTTTATCGTATTTTTGGTATAGATACTACCATTTTTATTTATTTTCCTACTTTATTATCATTTATTCAGTATCTCTGAAACCAAAAAGATAAGCATCAGTTAAAAGAAAAAAAGTAATTACAAACCTATTTCAACCAAAATTGTTCCCTCCTTTGTTTGATCTATGTTACAGAAAACTATCTGCATTGGATTTCCCGTGCAAATTTGTAAGACATATTCGGAACAACATTTAAAAATTAGTAGGATTTAAAACACACACACATAAAAATATATAAATGAATATTACAACACATGTGTTATATCACATAACAATGCACACAGACAAACAAATACAACACAAAAAATACCACATGTTTACAATCACAATTGCGTTAGAGACCTACATACGAGTAACCGCATCTTGCGTTCCGTTACAGCATCTCTATTGCAAATACGAGATAAAGATAATGTGTACGATCTAACGGGTAATACTAGTAACCATATTAGGTACGACTGGTTGAACTCGTCAGAGACGTAAATACTAGGAATGTTTTAGATATAAACATATATAGTAAGTAAGGGGCGAAGTTTATACATAACAAGGGACTTCGAAAAAAATTAACTTACTAATGTAATTGTACTCCTATAAAGTAACGTTTGATATTTAAGAAAACACTCATTTTTAAATAAGGATTATTATAATAGAAAAACTACGAAACGAAAAAAAGGGCTATAAAAGCCATTCACTTTGTTCAATGCATGTATTAGGAGGACTATACAGAAGAGGAAATCTCACAGTAAAATCTCGTATAAATAGTTAGATGTTATGAGGTTTAGGAATAATTAATTGTATTCGCGGTATTCGTATTATTTACGATAATATCACTATGAAGGACCTCATACTGTAAGGATCTTGGCTAATATAAAATAGTGCGATAATGGCTCCTTCTAGTGGTTATTAATTTATACGGAAGATTTAATAAAGCAAAGAGACCTCTATCAGAAATATGTTTAGTAGACTATAATTTTCATCTAAGTGGATAAAATGGACACTCCATTAAAAATAAATTTCACAAATCATATGCTACAGACTCAATTTGTGATATCATTTTATTGCTTTCCAAACATCAACATGGGCACGAAAGGATTTTAAATAAATAAGTGGAGCTGATACTGATACCAATTTAATGAATAAACTACATAGTGGTAGTGAAATACAGATCATTTTGAGTAAATTGATGTTGAATAAATTGGATTGAACATTTTATGTGGCCTGGAGCAATTTTATGATTAAAATTCGACGAGTTTTATCTACTCGTTTTAAAGAGAATGCTACAACATTCACCGTATTGATAAATAGTCCCATCCTAGGACACCTAGGCCTTGGCTACTAGTGGACACAGGGTTTTCTAAGAGGAATATATAAATTCAACAAAAAATTTAAGTACATCATTGTTTATTTTGAGGGCGCTTAAGTTCTCGAATTTGTGTGTGTGGATGAAGAGTGTAATCACGGATGAACTTAAATACATAATTTTAGATTTTGAGGGAACATAATACAGCTATAATAGAAAGGTCCTCGAGTGGCGACCACGCGTAGGCAAAAGGAGTTCAGGCCGCCCCCCGACCAGGTGGACCGACGACCTGAAGAAGACGGCGGGAAACCGCTGGATTCAAAGGGCACGGGATCGGTTGGAGTGGCGCCAATTAGGGGAGGCCTATGTCCAGCAGTGGACCTCAAAAGGCTGATGGATGGATGGATAATACAGCTGTAAAATTGTATTGTGTAATTTGAATTTATATTTTTCGATAGTAGTTATTTTTGTCAGGAGGGCTTGATTTATTGTTTAGAAGTAAAGAGAAGTGGACAGCAGAGAATAGCAGGCACTCAGAGGCGTAAAGCTTGTATTGTATATCTTGATTCACACCAAGTCATCAATTAGAATAAAAACTGCCATTCTAAAAAATCTCAACAATATACGAAACACCTGCGCTAAAGAAATATGTGTAATGGATTCCAAAAGGGACCACTCAACTGGCATAAGCCCTTTGAACCCCACCGATAAGCTTCATAACGACGTCTAGATTACAATAAATTTAGGTCAGTCTCAATCTTTTCTAATGTGCCGATTGAACAAAGGGCTCTCACACAAGCCCTTTGAAGCCTGGTAGTTCTAGTAAAGGGCATTGTGCCCTCGACTCGCAAAGTGCACTTGTAATGAGTCTATAACTGCATTCGCTGAGTAGGTTACTGTATGCGTGTTAATCCCGTATTACGGTCTAGGGATGTTGAAAAATCATCGACATATCGATATTTTGGACCGATAAACCGATACAGGTATATCCAATATCGAAAATTGTATAAAAAACGATATATATTTTATTGTAACAGTATTTTGAAATTGTGTAGTTTTACCTATTATAAAGTAAACCTTTTTAAATTCAAATAATATTGTAAGGATATTGTATAAAAAACCTATTGTTATAGAGTTGTTGAACTAAATACATTGTTATTTTAAAACCGCCAAATATTCAAATCAAATCAAATAATTTATTTGCAAGAATATAGTAACTATTTAACAAGGATCTTAAATTTATAACAAGTATTTTGAAAATTCTACCGGGTTATAGGTATATAAATATTTTTTCCTCGATATATCGCCGATATTGATATTTAATTTATATCAATACATTATATCGATATTTTTACACTTTAGACATCACTATTACGGTCGAACAAGAAATGTATTGACATAACGGTTTTATCTACAGGGTTGGTCAGCGTCATTGGAGTTTCTATCGCATTATCGCCAGAAGCCCTACACGTGCCGGACTTAAACGCCTTGCAGATGACAAGGGTCGATGGGAAAAAGTCCGGAATACCGACTTTTTAGTAAACAGGGCCGTTGTGGACCTTATGATAAAGCTGAGTAAGATTATGAAGAGTAAAGAAATTTTATCTTGGGCAGATAGAAAAACAATTATGTAACTAGGCATCATACATAAGTAAAGATTTCTCACTCCTAACAAGAAAATGTAACCAGTTTCGAGAATTGAAATAGTTGCGTAAAAAAGTTTTACGTCTCCGTGATAAATTGTCCCTAAAATATTTGAAATACTTATTTGTTTATTATGTAAATTACGCAGTATTAGTTATTCATTCGTATTTTTTTCTAAAAATGTTTTTTATTTGTCAAGAATCCAAAAAAATAACTGACGAATCAGCCTTTTGTGGCTTTATTCAATTTTAAGGCGGCGAAGTATCTTTACTTAGCAAAGCTAGACATGAACAAAGTTAGCAAACAGAAACGTAAAACATAATTACGTCAGCTTGTAAAGATCTTAAATGGAGCTAAACTGAAATTATTATCGGCCTCATTGTTGGCTTGTGTGCCCCGATCGTCCCAGTTAATCTACGGAAGTCTACCTATCAGCTTGCAGTTCTGAACTACCGCATACCACGACGATCTCACAAATTTATTCGCATTAAAAATGATCACCAATTAGGAGTCTATTTGTTTACTTCGTCTGTGGGTCTGAGCCTTTTAGCAAAGACTATGCATACGTTATGTCTTTACAAGAATATTGTGTTTAATTTGTTTAGTACAATTTAGTACATAAATCAAGTCAAATCCGTCCACACGTTTAAATTTGTGTCCGTTTGTTGAGTTTTGGCAAGCCTGTGGACACGACATACTTTTAAGAGGGATTCCATAAAACTAAAACGAAGTTTTTCTATGAAAGACAACATAGCAACGTCTACTATATCACACTTCTAAAAACATTGGTATAAGTTATTGCTGTAACTTTTACTTATTCTCAACAGTTCTCTGTCACTTACATTCCCTACCATAGTGGCGCCCTGACAAACAAGACGCCAAGATCTTGATGTAAGTAAGATCTTGACGGGGTCACGGGACCTGTTCCACAATGGTGTCGTGTCAAGGGGCAAGGCACGCGCCACTCAGCACGTATGTAGCTTGACTCCAATTTGTCCCTAAAATGTGGCTTGTGTTTACTGCTTTACCCTCTTGGCGCCTCGGCTTGTTTTTACCATGTCATTGTCCTACTTGGTATATAAAAGATTTACGATAAAGTTTTGTTTTTCTGAACACGGTGAACCGCCCAAATTCGACTGCCCTCGGAAAAATATTTGTCAGATAAAAAAAGTACAATTAGGCAGTTAAAATAGATACCTAATTGATTTTATACTATAGTATTATTGTTATGACGCGCCCATTGTGCCAGACTACATAACAATTAAAATGTTTGCACACTTAACGTAAATGCAAGAATGGTTATTTTTATGGCGAATTGAAAGTGACTGATAATACGAATGGATGAATTGATTTCAGTAAGATTTTTTTGTCTAAAATATAATTAATAATTATGTTTAATTGTGTTCGGTGTGATATTCATATCATTTTTTTACGATTAAACCTGTTGTCGTTTGTCGTAACTGATTTCAGATTCAAAATTGTACAAAAAATATATTAAAAAGTTTAACGAAAATGTTACGTTAAGATTTGTTAAACTTTAAATTCCTTTACAGTTTTAAGTGCCTTGAAGTAAAGGTCGGCCCTGGGCTGAGGGCTTGCCGTGGTATCGGCAAATTAACCGCATTCAGTAAGTACAATGTAGACCTTCGTACAGCCTTGTAGCCGAGGCCAGAAAGTCTCATCTATTTTATGCTTTCGTAGACGCTATTCACATCGTTTTAAAGCTACTATATTGCTTCTTTTATGAAAAAACTACACTTATTTTCAAAAAATAAGGCGTAGGGGCCATCTGATGGCCGACAATTGCCGACGCTTGCAGATTTTTTTCGGGATAACACACAGATAGACGATTTTGCTAATGATTTTTTAAAAAATATATATTTTTGGTTCTTTTTTTCTGCAATGTATATATTTTTTTTATTTTCTTCTCATAACAACTTCTTTCTTTTTTCTTTGTTATGTTGATCATACCATTTCATTTCATACCATTTCATTTTATACCATACTTAATAAATTCTAGATCTATCTCACTTAGATCATAAATGCTGAAAGACAGAAATACTTATTCTAGTTTGAGGTGTCCTCAAAATTGGGAGTTTAAGTTTCAGGTTTTAAATACAATGGACACACAAAGAGAAATACTGCCCATAATCAGGACAGACATCACAATCCAAAGACAGCACTTCAGGATTCGAATGGATTTTACAGCACAGTAACCATTGAGCCACACGTGTACCTACTAAATAAAAATTACTCATAAATTGACATTGAATACAGCCATTATAAATAGTGTACGGAATTCGTAACAATGTAACGTAATAGGTAGGCATGTTTACTATTACAACAACCATAATGAACTAATGAATGCATATAATAAACAAACATATCTTTTTTTTTTTTTTTTTTTATAATATGAGAGTAGCAGACGAGCATGCAGTCCACCTGATGGTAAGTGACTACTGCCGCCCATGGACATCGGAAATCAACCCCAGATAGGATTAGATATTCCTACCTGAGGTCGGCCACAGATGCGCCGCTACCCCTGAGGACTAAGCTGGAACGCCTCGGAAAAGTCTATCTCCCTTACCACACCCTTCAAACCGGAACACAGCTGCGCCTAACACTGCTGTTATTAGGTAGAAATAGGTGTGGCGGTGGTGCCGCCGGAGTCGAACCACAAAGGGTTCTACCACCTTCGACTTTTCTTCGACCTTCTTTTCTTTTTCTTTCGACTTCATCTTTTACATGCATTGTAAACACTGGTCAGGTAATGAGGAACAGCTAGGATCGTTGATCCATCATTACTTACAAATAAGCAAAGTTAAAATATTAATATTTGACTAATTATGCAGTAAGTATAATAGTAAAGTTAGTGTTATAAAAGTTAAAAAAAACAATGGTTTTAATAATAATTGGCAAATGGGTAGATAAGTACATAAGGTTAGTTCTTGGTTAAATCTGAGCTGTTTTTTTTTTATTTAGACCACAATTTCAATCGTATTTCGTTTTCATGATAAGGAGTCGCCATTTTTTTATTTGGAAAGTTTAGTCATAGATGGGTTAGCTTACAAAATACAAAGTCAATGGTACGTTTTTTCCCACCTCGTATATTATCTCAAAATAATTTTCATAATAATATTTTAATAACAACGTAATATAGGTAGGTACTATTAAGTTTATACCAATTAAAAAAAAGATGAATTCGCATTATGATTGATAGGTCACCTTTTCAGGGCCGGATTTAAGGGAGAGCAACCGGGGCGGCAGCCCCGAGGTCTCCACAAAAGAGGGGCCCCCACAATAGGACGTCGGATGTTTTTTTTAATTCCGACTAGTAAACACTAGAAAAAAAAAATCTTTTCCTTTGATATTTTTTTTCGCTGTTTTACCTTTATCTACAGTACTTTGTACAAACATGAATACTAGAAGAATCTACCTGCGTTTAACAATAAAATATTTATTGAAAAACTCAACTGAAAAAAATGTTCATTTTATTCGGAAAAGAATTTTGGGCCAGGGGGCCTCCGCTCCTTTGTTGCCCCAAGGCCTCTAGACCTCTAAATCCGGCCCTGCACCTTTTAAAACGCCATTTGATTTTAATAATTTCAAAGCATATTTCTTTAAAGTAATTTATCAACACTCTTTCTTCGCGTGATAGTCAATAAACGGCTATCAGAAATTCGTTACGAATTCATTCATAAACAAAGAAAAGTCGAAACGGTTCAAGCAATAAAGATTTATTTTATTACAAAGCAAGCGTGACCCATAAATTGTGTTGTATTATCATTCTGAATGCGTAAACTGTATATTGTTGAATTGAATAGCGCTTCATGTAAGAGCAGAGTGCCTTCTTATATCATTGCATTGAACGCAACAAAGACGAATTTATTCTTATTGGTCGGGCTCGAGCCTAATAAAGGACTCGGGACTGTCGGCACGCGTCAATTTATCTCCCCAGCTACAGGCTATAGAAAGTGCAATGCGATTTTTCATACGCGTAATGCTGATTGTCCCTGTAGTGTAGCTGTACATGTATAGGGGACGGATACACATAATGCTAAGCGCGCGACCAGTCTGACCAGTTGCTCCCCCCTCGCTCCCGCGAACAGCTGACTTATCCGACAACAAAGAGCAAACCAGTCTACACAATCAGCACATTACTTTCAATGTAGCTAGCTACACGTAGAGATATCGATTCAACATTGTTGTCACGACTGCGCTCGCATGCCAAAACAAAAATGAAATGATCGTTTCATGAGTTGGTATGTTTTTATGTCTAAATGCATTTACGACCACCATGTATTGCAAACAGTGTTGACCATGAATCCGCACGTGAAAGGTGAACTGATCTGATCCTAACAAAGGACTACTTGCCTTTCTGTTCATCCAATACACGAAGGCGCTCGAGAGACAGCACTCTGCAAAACTTAGTCCTTAACGTAACTAGTTTTTAGGATAATATTTAAAATCACGGATTCATTTTGAATACAGTCAATCGTCACTTGTGTCGTAGTTTTCACTCATCGGTTGCTATGGTTCTGAGAACGTTCACGACACGAAAATAGGGGGTTGTTTGGATCTTGTAAGTACTGTAAAGTCTTTGTTTACAATGTTACCGATTTTTATGTGTTATTTACATCACTTTTCAGTGGCCTGCGAACGTGATAATCGTTGCACTGCCTGCGCACAGTGCGCACTTTATTTGCGCTGCTGCGTCAAAACAGACGGTCGGGGGAGGCGAAACTCGTATTCAGACGAAGACACGAAGTTGTTTCGGACCGGCCGGTTTTCTATCTCAGTCTCTAGCCTAGATGTTTGGTTTTCTTATCTCTTTCGCTCGTTTGACATAAACTTCGCTGGGTTACCTAGTTACGGTATTTGAAAAGTTTCTATGCACAAAATTATATCTATATGGAGACGGTTACTCGCGGTTATTTTTATTTGCGAGTAACTATATATATAAGCATTGGCTGCCTTTGTAGTCAAGACAAGTAATGGTTTGATCTCATTCTCCTTACTTTCTAGATATCTATATGAATTCCCTATTTCAAGAACGTGCTTCACTGCAAGAACTTCAAGGATGTGATCAATCTTGTCCCTGTAGTTCCGGGACAAGATAGGGTACGGTATGTGTGGTCGCATACCATCGTACGCACCGGATGGTGTGCCGAGCATCGAGTTCACTTGGGCGGACTCCGACCGGACAAAACGCAAAGAGGACTCCGGTTGCGTTCGTTTGGAGATCTCGGAGCCTTCTACGCAGCGCTGAGGACGACCACCCCACATAGCCCCGCGTCACTCCCATGGCATTACGGGTACATTTTGAAGGTTTCCCCCTCATAAAAAGGACTCATCAATCTACAATCAATACACACAAAACTAAACTTGAAGACATCGGAAGACGTCACCATTCCCCGATACTCCGTGGTGTAATTATGAAGAAATAAACGCAATAAAAAATAACTACTACTAAATTGGTAGAAATTATATTTACATGGCAACTCAGTATCGAACTTTTTCCCCGCGATAATCGATTTAAAAATTATCACAGGTGTTGGTCTACCTACAAGTCTATAAAAATAATTACTGTTCACTTTCTACAAATTAAAAGATAGGCAATTGTTTTAATTGCATCGAGTATCAATTTTTATAGTACAAGTAGATATGTATCAAGGCCATATAGAAAACTAGTTTTTACCCGCGGCTTCGCCCGCGTTGAAAAGAAAATAATATAACATACTAACATACATAAAACTGAAAATTCGTACCTTCAACTTTGCTAAAGACCATCGCTTGATCAAATTCCTAGTTTACGACTTACAATCCTTACTAATATCGATTAAAATAATCAATGTTTTGGGACCAAAAGATCGATTCTCCGATTAATCGATCTTAGATCGCCATCCCTAGTTCCCGTGGGATTTCCGGGTTAAAACCTATCCTATGTCCTTTCTCGGGTCTCAGACTATCTTTGTACAAAATTTCATTAAAATCGGTTCAGTGGTTTAGGCGTGAAGAACAGACAACCAGACAGACAGACAGAGTTACTTTCGGATTTATAATATTAGTAAGGATAGATAGGGTAGGGTACTAGGTGCACAAATTTGACCAAATAATAACACACGTGAGCGAGCGGCACCTTACAGTTTAATAAACGTATCACAAAGTATACACAGCAGGTAGTCTCTTGTTGACGACAACGGATGATAATTTCATTCAAGACAACGTTTACCGATGTTTTATTGCCGACCGACAGCTTGTTGCGTTGCCGTCAAATACTTTATCTTAAAAATTAGGTAAGAATCAATGCGGAATCAGCTAAATTCGTTAAAAGTTCATCTACATACGTAATAAATAACTTATATAGTACTTTACACAGAATTAAAGACAATTAGGGTGAAAGCTCCAAACTATTAATATTGTTTAAGTATAAAAAGTACAAGATCAATTTCAAATTAGGTTTATAAGCTTAGGTACTTACAACTATCATAAATAATATGCTCTTTAATTGTCTACCATACAGTTAAAAACATTGGGAAATACTATGCGCCATGATGGTTTTGATCGTAGATTATCAAAAAAAATTGAGCATTTTTGTATTACATAATATATCCACAGTTTGTTCTCTTTACATTATTAAGATGTTTTATAGATGTTAATATTAATATTACATTTCGACTGTTGTTTATATATTGAAAGAACGCGACGTCGGGCTTGAGCAAATATTTTAAACAAGAGAATAAATATAAATAATTACTGTTTTGAAGGTGATAATGTCTTTTTAGCCAAGTATTGAGAACATGAAACAATGTCGCCTAGTGTCCAAAGAGATCTAAATATATAAATTATTTATTTATTATTAATTAATTATAAATGCTTTCTACTTCTAGTCTTTACATCCATCATGATAACAGTTATTGTCAGTGTCATGAGCCACCAATCAACATACATAATAAATATATAGGAGGACTTTTTTGCCGACAAACAGAAACTATTTATTCGTGACTTTTTCGCCGAACCTTATAAGAACAGATTGGCAATAGCCCGGCAACCCCTGCCTTAAAGCTGTAACTACACCCATGATCTGTGTACATATTGACTATTACGCGTGTATAGTTAGATACATTCCCGAGTGATTCTTTATTTAATACAATAAAACTTATATTTTGTTACACAACTGTGGCGAATTTAGCTGATATCCACGTTAACGTAATTGAAGTGTTATGTGGTCTTTTGCCAGAACTTGCTCGATCGTGGGGTCTTTCCTTTCCCCGAGCTCTTCTTTGGAGCGGAGTGCGACTCGCTGCCGCCGGCGCCGCCTTCATCATTCTCTGCTTGAGTCTTGAGGGTTTTCTTAATGTATACTATCTGTAAAGCATGAAATATAGTTAAATAAATTTTATTGCTACAATGAAAATAAATGATTTTAATGATTTGTCCCATTGTTTTATCATGATCATCAGAACTAACGATTTTAGAGGTGGTGTTTGAGAGTCTTAAACAAAGTTCATTGCAAAGTTACTAGATTGCAACAATTATTACCCTTTAGTTTGATTAATTATAAAAGCATTGTTTTTAGTTTTTTAAATTATAATTTTTAAATGTTAACTTATAGTCTTAATTTGAGATTGCGGGAATTAATATTACTTTTCTAAAAGCATTGGGTACTTGGTACAAAATTTATAAAGTAATCCTGCATATTGGAATAAAATGAATAAACTATTACAACACCCCACTGTATTAGAATATTTGAACATGTTTCATCGAAAAATACTGACCTCTTGATCAATAACTTGCTGATGCCGTATCGCACGCTGCTTGTGGTGGTTGGCACGCTGTATGTGCCTATCCACAGAGTTGAGTACAGCCTCACAGGCATTGCACCAGTCTGCGAGCACGTCTGCTATGCCGGTAGCGTCCTCCAGCCTCGCGTCGCGCCCCAAAGCTACGTCTACTTCCACTCTCTTGCATTCCTGGTCTAGTTTACCGTGGATTATATCTGAAATGGTTGTAAAAATTCTTATAATCATTGAAGTACTGAATGTTATGTATGAATACTAAAAAGTAAAAATAAGTCAACCAGATTGAAATTAGTTAGTATTTTATTTAACAATAAAAAAAGCTTTTGGAAAATAAATGCCTAAGAATTTACAAGACCAAATTGTTTTCTAGTAAATATGACGGTATGATAGTAATAGGTCAGGAACAATTTGATAGCATAACAAATTTAGTTTAAAGATAATGTATCATAACAGTTTAGATACAACCATATCTGATACTACACTATGTTATAATTATTTAGTACTACGATAATCATAAGAGTTACTAATAAATATTATGTTATACAGTTGATTTTAATTTTATTTCACTTAAAAAAGTTCTTCTATCTTTTGTATATTACCTGCATAAATAGCTTCTATGATAAGATCCTCGAGATCTCGTACATTTTTGATATCGAGTTCTTTTAAAAGCACACTATAGGGAATGCATTTCTCCTGTGTAGCCAGAGTGGCGATTGTGAGGTGTTGGAGCTTCTTGCACTGTACTGGTGTTAGTTCTAAGAATTCAGACTTGTTCTCGAGGTAATCTTTGTATGTGCCGTAAGCAAACAGGTTGAGCGTTCTGAAGTGTGTGGCGTAGGCTCCAGTTTCTAGCTGAAATGGAATATGGTAAGAGGTTAAATAGATTATTGGTAAGTTTATCTTTTATTGACAGAGTTCATAGCAGGTTGTGATACTATTAAGGTATTGTCACGTCTCAGTACACATTGTAAGATTATTGAATTGAGCACTACATCAATAGATTGTATAGTTCAACAGAACAATCTTAGTACATTACAAAAGACATTACATTGTACCTAAATGATACAGCAGATACGCTGTAGGTGTATGGCAAACTTAATAATGAGCATTGACTTGATAAATCATAAAAATCATTATACTATCTGACTCAGACTGCTTGTATAATTTCAGGTAGGACTTCCAATCTAATAAGGGGATAATCTTGACTAAGAGACCAGATTGTTTACATTACAACAAGTAATAAATAAGATTTTCATAAAAATTAAATAGTCACTACATACTTTGTTAACAAAAATAAGCAGAATATGGAGTCCAAATCTTTTAGTAAATGTACTATTTACTAAGTAAGTAATTTTCAAAATAATTTCTTATCCTGACATATTCACTGTGTTGCTACAAATGTTCAACACAAGAAATAATAACATAGTTATATGCCCCAATCATTCCTTAATTCAATAGGAATTTAAGCAGTAGTTAATTGGTATAGTGAAATTATAGACATGAAACACGAACCTTACATAAATAAAAATCACAATTATATTGAGCGTATCCTAACCTCTTTTATGTTGGGCACTTCTAGTAGTTCACCGAAAACGTGGACCCCCGGCGCTTCTAGGACCTGCTTGATGAGCTCCGCACAAGCGAACCCCTTCGCACCCTTAGCCAACAACACAAACTGCTCCAGAGAATGGTTTGATAACGACAACAAAGATGATGGCTCATCTCTGTCCATTGACATGGGATTCATGGCGATTGTTTACTTTACTATTCTATTATCAATTAAGTTATCAGCCGACTTAGTATCGACTTTATTAAATAAGTAACTGCTATATATTCAATTCATCGAGAATGAAATATTCTCTTTTTACTCTTTTTAGAATCGTATTTTCTGACATTGACTGACTGTCACTGATGCGATGTTGTCGAAAGTACCAATTAATTGAAACGAAGCGACATTTTCTTGTTATTTTCAATAATGAATGACTTGTTTCTTGTTTTCAATTTTTTACAAAGCTATAATGAAACGTAATTAAACTTTTCATGGTCTATGGCTTTTGTAATTAAAGTTTCTTTAAAATTATATATTTAAAATAGTTTATTGATATTTTTTTAGTAAGTTTGTAAGTAATGAAGATAACATTTTATTTGTGTAAATAAATATTTTTTACACTTCAATAATTGGCTTTAAATTAACGTTCTTATGCTTAACTTGATTTATGTACGTTTTAAAAAACCTAATTGACCATAAACAATAAAATGGCGTCCGGTTTTTTGTGTGTGCGCTAAAATTATTGTTTTCATGAAATCATCTTGTGTGATAGTCTAATTTCAATTTTATATTGCATATTGATAACTAATGACTGTGTACATTATAAATGTCAGCGAAGGAGTTAGCAGAATATGCCGGTTATCTTAGAATTAGTGCGTGTCAATGTACACTGTAGCGTCCTATGCCGCCTTTTTCGTGGAGTTGATTAGTCTAATTTGTTAGATTTTGGTGTTAATTTCATGGACAGTGTTGGGGGATCGTGTTTGTGTTACGCAATAATGTTTAAGTGCAGGTGATACGGAGTTTTCGGTGTTTTGATTGATAGTGTGTGTGTGGTTGTGAAAGCGTAGCTACATGTCCCATAATGGCTAAGCTGTCATGAGGAGTTGTGTTTACTATCGAGATTGGGTTTATGTTGTCGGTTTATTTTTGATGTAGTGGTGGTACACAAACGGTAAACATGTGTATGCCGACGCCGAGCAATGTTTCGGGCTTTGTTTATCCGTGGGGTTTCACGAGCAGTGCGGACCTCACGAAGGGTGAAGTGGAGACTGCTAGCAGTATGAGCTATACTCTCGGAAATACTGTAAGTGTACGTAAACTGCTTTGTATTGGACGTTATTGATAGTTTGTGCTAGTTGTGGTGGCAATTTTCTTATTGGGAAATGGTATAAGTCTAGTTAATAAAGTGTATTCTTACACACTTAGTCAATTTCAAACTCAAGAATAGAATACTATGTGTGAGTTTAGGTTCAATATAGGACTTTAATAAAATTAAATACACTTATACACTCGATATTGATACATAAAAGTTACATAAAATGTCACAAAAAAATTGTAAAAATATCAAAAATCCCATAATATTATGATATCTTTTGGTGGAGCATTGTCTTATAATTCAAATCAGCAAAAGTAACGTCAATACCTTGTCCTTATTACATAGCTTAACTCAATTGCACAAAAGTATAAGTAGCAATCTTATCTTTCAGGTTTCCCCAGAAACAACACTTACAGTGATGTCTCACAAAACCCCACAAGTCCAGGAGAAGGTGGGTGCTGTGGTGGCCGTGTCGAACTCAGCAGCACAGGTCACCAGGGTAGTGACCACCGGTACCCCGGGCACAGCCAGGAGAGCAATGTTTGTGTTGAACGAAGCACCGCACACAATAAACAGGGTCACGCAACAAAACCAAACGGCTACCATACAAAGTGAGTTTCAGATTAAGTTTATTTTAGTTTAAGTATTAGCTAAATTTAAGTACTCTTTGTTATGATAAAGAGTACATCGTTAAGGTTATAGTAGCCACAGATTAAGCTGATATTCATAAAAATATAAAAATAGAAATAATTTGTATAGAAATATAATTTTCTGTAAATAATTCAACATATCTATATTTTTTTAGAATTATAACCTTATGAAAACAGAATATGTATATATAAAGTTGTATTATGCATACTTATCACTTATATATTTCTTAAATTAAAACTGAATAAAGTTTTCTTTGTCTAAAATTGCATCTTTACAAACAAAGTGATACAATTTTAAAAAGTGCGTAAATAAGTTTTTGTTCATGACACTACATAACATAATATTGTTTCCACTAGCTCTTTAAAATAAATAATACTAGTATTTTATTAATTTCAAGTATTTAGTATGATTATCAGTTTTGTCTTTTTAATTTTGAAGTGAATTATGCTTATTATGTTACTTTTTTGGTACAAAAAATAATCTCTACCTATCAATAATAACCAGTGTCCAACCGAAGCTGAATTTCTGGCCAAAGCCAAACTCAAAGATTTAAAAATCCTAGAAAATTCTGTTCTAGTTTTCTTTAAAGTTAATGGTATAATGATCTTTATGTTGTTTTAGAAAGCTTCGGTCAGACACTATTAAAAATAATGACTTAACAAAATACAGAATGTCAAATTGTAAATTGCCAATTTTTGCCATAAAATCTATCTACCTAGTATCTGTTCAGACCTGTCGGTCTATCTAGATATTTTAATCATAGATATGACTCTCGAATTAAAGCTATTTCTTAGTAATAAGCTTGTAAATAAACTAGATCCTGTAATCACTCTGTTTAATTATATTAGCTTTGATCATCTTCTCCGATATTACTTTAGTTATCTTTAGACACCTTTATAAGTTTAGGTATTTAGTTAGAATATTATGCATTTCAACAAAGTTGGTATTAGTTTCTCAATATTTCAAATTAAGTTATAGTTTCCACATCATATTTTAATGATATTTACAATATGATACCATAATGATATACATAGTTAATTTAATTAAATGGTGGGAGCGTAATATGTATGTACATTTAAAATTAATTATTTTAGACATATCAACCCCTTCTACATATAATATCGTAGCTGCACAAAGACAATTGCAAATAAAATCTTCATTTCCGCAGGTATCTCTATAAAATTTGTTATATATGTTTTATTTTATACCCCTTATAATGTTACTTGTGTCGATAAAACATATTAAAATAAGGCAATTTATGCAATAAAAACGAAAAAGGTACTTTTGTGGGTTACATTATTATATGTTGGAGAGGTCGATATAATTCCATATATTAAAATTGGTTATTCTCATAATAAAGAATGCACTCTCAGAACTGGTACTGGTACTGATTTAATAATATCCATATTTTAATAACACATGCATTATAATTAGAGATGCGCCGAATAGTGGTTTCACCTAATAACCGAATATCGAATACTATTCGGTTTACTCTTAACCAAACCTAATATTCGGCCGAATTATTCGGTTTACCATTTCTCTATTATCAATTTACCAGTTATGTGTTCATTAACACTTTAAAATGTTGATTTGAGTTTTAAAAGTAAATACTGATTTAAGGTTAAAAATACATGTTGACTATACCAACTATAGATTAAGTAATAAATGTGTTGACTTGAGGTTACAAAATAACTGTTGATTTGACGTTTGATTACTTTATTTTATTAGATTTATTCAACACATTCTTCATAGGATTTTAGTTTGACTTATAACATAAATCTCATAGAAGTTTTGTGTTGTAGACTACAACTTGTACAACTACAACTTGTAGTCCTTGTATGGTACAAGGACTACAACACAAAAGTCGTGTATAGAAGAAAATAGAAATAGTCGAACCGAATATATTCAGCACCAAAACAGAATAATTCCGCCGAATACAAATAGCAAAAAAAAATGCCGAATACGCCGAATACCGAATACCAAACGAATATTCGGCGCATCTCTAATTATAATCCTCTAAAATTTGATTTAAACAATCCTAAAACATTTATATTTAAGGTAGTTTTAAGTTCTCTTATCGTTAGGATGCTAATTTTTTACAACCCACCATTAATTTGTAGTAGTGGAAATACCTGTTTCAGCGGCGACGCTATCAGCGAAGTCATTCATGACACCAATCGGTCCGATCCAATTGACTGCTGAAGAGTGCAATGAGATCCTGATGAAACGAGCGTTACAAGCCCAGGGTATCGCTACACCTGTGATAGACGCCTCACAGTTGAACCACACGATACTGAATGGAGGCCTCAAGAGCTTGGCAGAGGCCACAACGCAACAAACACAAGCAGACACGATACAGACGACGACGGTACACCAACACCATTTGTTGCACACTAAACAGGAGCCCGGAACAGCGAATAATTCGCCGAAAGTGAGTGATTTTTGTTTTCTTCTAATCTGTTGATATTGAATGAGGTATGTAATGGACTACTTGGCTCATTTATTATCTGTCTATCACAATCGTAACGAAAAAAAATATGAGATGGACAAAGGTTTTTTCACCTCTGCTCTTCATATTTCTATTACATAACATCAAAATTTTAAGCTACTATAACTATTCGTGGTGCAATTTTGGAGGCACCACTGCTACATAAATTTCTGCTTAGTGATGGCAATCTTAAGTGCTGCTGTTTTGTGATTTGAGATTATAAGGACAAGACTTTCACAATGCATTAGAACTTACCCCTTTGGGATGCGCTATGCAAACATGAACAATTTTTGGTAGAACTCTAGATCTATCTGCGGTTGACGTCCATAGGAGGCAGATGCCATTTACAACCAGATGGACATGCTAATATACTACTTGTATTTTTTTCTAATATAGGAGTAGCAGACAAGCATGCAGTCCACCTGATGGTAAGTGCCTACTGCCACCCATGGACATATGTAATCAACCCCAAATAGAATTATATTATTATATTCCTACCTGAGGTCAACCACAGATGCGCCGCTACCTCTGAGGACTAAGCTGGAACTCCTGAAAAGTATGTCTCCTTTACCACACCGTACAAAACAGTACACAGTAGCGCTCAGCACTGTTATGAGGCAGAAATAGGTGAGGCTGTTCAACCACAAAGGGTTCTACCACCTTTTAAATTGTATGCTATAAAAATATTCTGCACATAAAAGTACGTAGTATGAAGCGAGTGTTAGGCGGTGTATTCGCAGGCGGAGTTGCTCGGCGGCGGCGTGATGACGTCCGTGCAACCCGCCGCGGTCAAAGAGCGGCCGTACACTTGCGACGAGTGCGGCAAGTCGTTCCTGTTGAAGCACCATCTCACGACGCACGCTAGGGTTCATACGGGTAAGTTGGAACGTGCTTAATTAGTAATGGGCTTTTGAATGAAAGAACGTTTATAGTCTAGTGGTTAGAACTTGAACCCAGGAAATCAATTTGAATCGTGAGGTCTGAAAGTCGAGTTTCATATACGCACTTTATTCGAAAGAAAAGAAATAGACATTAAATTAATAAATAGTCATTGATGATGTCTAGCTGTAATGGTGAACATAAACATCGTGAGGAAATCTGTACGTCTAATATTTCTTAAAAATAAGTTCTGAAAGGTGTATGGAGTCTACCAATTCGCAGTTTACCAGCAGTCTGCACTACAGTCTAAACCCTCTCTCTCCCCCGATGCTTTAGCAAGCGAAATTCCACAAGTGAAATTATATAGACCTATAGGAAAGATTTTAGCTGTAGATTTATTATGAATTCGCGGTACCACGAAGCACAAATAACTTGATGTTAAATACCCCTTTTGGTGTGTGAGGAAACCCGTGCCCAGCAGTGGAACAATAATAGTTTGACAACGACCATCTTACAGGTGAAAGACCCCACGTGTGCGCGCACTGTGGCAAGGCGTTCGCGAGGAAGCACTGCCTCAACACACACCTGTTGCTACACTCGGCTGACAGACCGTACCGGTGCCACGAGTGCAAGATGGCGTTCACACTAAAACACCACCTCGTCACGCATTCCAGGGTAAGTGTGCAAGGTACTGGTACAATTCCAAATTAGTTTAGGGCTATAATGGCTGGGACTGTTGTAACTGAGTTTGAGAGGCCTGGTGAAATCTGAGTTCTGGGTTCAATTGAAATCAGCCTGAAATCTAAATTTGTTAATAACAATCAATTACAACATAATGTAAGCCATTTTTCAATATAGAAATTAATGTTTATTAATATTTGAATTTAAACATATTTTTGTTTGTGTTCATAGCAGTGTTTATTTTTTTCACATTATTAGTATGAGTTTTCATACATTTTATCACTCAAATTGTAGCACTTTCTTTTTGTATCGGTTTTAATTTGAATGTATCCTACTCTTAATCTACTTGTCATAGTTCAATGACCTCAGGGGTAGCGGCGCACCTGTGGTCGACTCCAGGTAGGAATATCTAATCCTATCTGGGGTCGATTACAGATGTCCATGGGCGGCAGTAGCCACTTCAGGTGGACTGCATGCTTGTCTGCAACTCCTATATTATAAAAAAAAAAATGTTTTCAAACTCTATTTTCACCAATTTTACGACCCGCGTGGCGGAACGTACCGTAACCATACCGATCTGACTCAACCCATACACCAATATTAATAATTAATTAATCTAGACATAAATCCATGTATCCAGGTGCACAGCAGGGAGCGTCCGTTCGTGTGCGGCGAGTGTGGGCGTGGTTTCCCGCTGAAGCGGCACCTCGTGACGCACAGCAAGTACCACGCCGGCGAGCGGCCCTATGTGTGTAGCGATTGTGGGGAGAGCTTCGCGCAAAAGGTGAGCTGTTGCTATATGATTTGCACTATAGTAGAAATCAATTATTACTTGCATTGACCCAAGAAAATAACGGAATTGTATTGTGTGGTAAGAGCCTCTGTGGTTGATAGATAGGTATCTAATCTTATTAGACGTTGATTATAGATGTCTACGGTTATATAATGTTTGTGGTTTCTTCCATGGGACACTCCAACGCTGTTTTAATGTCAATGCCAATGTGTCCGTTACAATTCCAGGAGCACCTAGTGATGCACAGTAGGTTCCACGGCTCGCTGTCGCCGTTCCAGTGCCCCGACTGCGGCGTGGCCTTCGCGCGCAAGTTCCAGCTCGTCAACCACGGCCGCGTGCACGGCCGCGTGCCGCACGCCTGCCCCGTCTGCGGCAAGGAGTTCCTGCAGAAGCGGACCCTCGTCGCACATATGAAGTGAGTGCTCACTGTCACCCGCTCAGTACATGGGCCGCGTGCCGCACGCCTGCCCCGTCTGCGGCAAGGAGTTCCTGCAGAAGCGGACCCTCGTCGCACATATGAAGTGAGTGCTCACTGTCACCCGCTCAGTACATGGGCCGCGTGCCGCACGCCTGCCCCGTCTGCGGCAAGGAGTTCCTGCAGAAGCGGACCCTCGTCGCACATATGAAGTGAGTGCTCACTGTCACCCGCTCAGTACATGGGCCGCGTGCCGCACGCCTGCCCCGTCTGCGGCAAGGAGTTCCTGCAGAAGCGGACCCTCGTCGCACATATGAAGTGAGTGCTCACTGTCACCCGCTCAGTACATGGGCCGCGTGCCGCACGCCTGCCCCGTCTGCGGCAAGGAGTTCCTGCAGAAGCGGACCCTCGTCGCACATATGAAGTTAGTGTTTCGTGTACTATCCTCCTGAGGTATCCTCCATAACGTTATGACATGGGGCTCTTCCAAAAGATCTCTCATACAAAGCCGGCGATACATTGGCTTTGGTGTTGCAAATGTCTATAGGCGGCGTTTAATTTTCCATCAGGTAGCATGTCTGCCTAATCGTTAGGTCTAACAATAAAAAAAAATCTTTCGTGGAATTGTATTTCGCGCCAAACTTCTAGTCCGCTCTGAAGTTGTGCGCGCAGGTGTAGTCAGTAAGTCAATGCGGTCGAACACAACCAAAAGCATATACTCCGTAGCAACAGTAAGGCACACTAACGCAGCTATGTCCACGCGGACGAGAGCGGGCAGCGAAAGGTGCCAGATGGTCCCGCGCTGTCCCGCTGGTATCTACAATTTGCTGTTGCGACACGACTCGTTTCTATAGTCAGAGCGGACTAGATGTTTCGCGCGGACTTTACCTACGGACATACTATGTGTTCTGAGCCTATGAAATGCATATATGAACAGTTCTTGCACAATGTTAAGTTAGCTTATTTACGGGCTATTTACACTAGATAAAGTTTTGCAAGTAAAACCAATGTACCAGGAAGGTACCACCGTAACACCTATTTTTAAACTGAAGGTATTCTTCCATGTTACTGTAAAAAAAATATATTATTTAACTGTACTTTTCTGTGCGTACCTCTGTATGCCGGCTCTCGTACATAGTATGAGGATCCAAACTATTTTTTTAGCAAATACACGCATTCCTATAACTGAACTCGCATTTATATCTTACACACTTTGTGACAGATTTCTGATAACATAATACAGCGACGTCTCAGTTGCTGATTGCCCTAACAAGAGACCAATATCATTAGTATTTTATTTTCCTAATTTTCGATGATTACTAACTTACAAAATATATTATATTCCAGAATTCATACAGGGGAAGGCGTTGTGGCGTGTTTAGAATGCGGAGAAGCGTTTAAATGTAAATCGGAGTTACAAGAGCACTGTAAAATAAATAGGCACTGTCTCTCCGCGAACCAAAGTCAACAGCAAACACAACAACAGCAGCAGCAGCAAGCGCAACAACAACAGCAGCAGCAACAACAGCAGCAGCAGCAGCAGCAGCAACAACAGCAGCAGCAACAGCAACAACAGCAGCAAGCACAGCAACAGGCACAACAACAGCAGCAGCAACAACAACAGCAGCAGCAACAACAGCAGCAGCAGCAGCAACAACAACAGCAGCAACAAACAACTGTGATAAAGCAAGATGACTTTAAGCCCCAAATTGTACAGGTGTGTCTTGATACAAAGCAATAAGTATATGAGAAGCTTGTGAAGAACATAATATATTTTCGCTTTTTATATATATAGATATATTTTTAATAATATATTAGTAGCAGACAAGCATGCAGTCCACCTGATGGTAAGTGGCTACTGCCGCCCATGGACATCTGTAATCAACCCCTGATGGGATTAGATATTCATACCTGAGGTCGGCCACAGATGCGCCGCTACCCCTGAGGACTAAGCTGGAACGCCTCGGAAAAGTATGTCTCCCTTACCACACCCTTCAAAACAGAACACAGCAGCGTCCAACACTGCTGTTATGGACTAGGTGTGGCGGTGGTGCCGCCGGAGTCGAACAACAAAGGGTTCTACCACCTTGCAAATAGTAGTAGTTTAATAATAGTTTTAACCAAAATAATAAAAGTGTTGTAACTATTCATCATTAATTACCTAAAATTTACCTTAATTTACCTAAAATATCTTGGATCTATTATAAAGAAAACCATTAAGTTAAAGGAAACTAATTACATGAGGTATTTTTTCAGGTTATTGGTGCTGATGGTCAGATATTGACGGAGAAGGCGCCGGGTTACGCGTGTCCTGAATGTGGTTCCTGTTTTAATAATAAGGTTAGTGTTTTTTTTTTCAATAATTATAAATTTCTAGGATCCTAAAATTACGAAAATCATAACCGAAAATTTTAGAAAATAACGGACATATAAATAATTTATGAGTATTATAGTCCAATACGGAACCTCTTTTTTTGAAGTCGGTTAAAAGTTATGTCGTGTTGATGAATTTGAAGTTGGATAGTAAATGATGAAAAAGTTGCTCAATACAGCACATTGAAAATTAGCATTCATTTTTTATATAATATAAGAGTAGCATGAAGTAGATCTGATGTTCAGTGGCTACTGTCGCCCAAGTTCATCTGTAGTCAATTCGAAATAAGATGATTTTTATCTGAGGTTAGGAACAGATAAACACATCTGTTGCTGGTATGAGAACTAAGCTGGAATGCCTCGGAAAAGTTTATCTTCTTTACCACACCTTTCAAACCAGAACACAACAGCGGTTAACACTGATGCTATTAGGTAAAAATAGATGTGACGGTGGTGGTGTCAGAGCCAATTCACAGGGTTCTACCACCTTAATTTCACAGGTTCCAAAAAAACCGAATAACATGAGAATCACTTTCGATTGACTAGAATAACGTATTATGAGTACCGTTAAATTAGTTTTAACTATCATCTTATCTGTGGGACCTATAAGAACTTTTTGCAAAAAAGTTGTTAATCATAAAATATTCTTTCAACACAATATTATAATTATGAATCATTTCAACGTAAAAGCTCTTACACGCGTTTTTCACACTATTTTTGCTCTCCTGTAAATTTGACAAAATGTAGATACGTTCATCCGACTCTTACACCGCGACATGTAATCGTATTTTGACAATGATATTCTTTGTTTACATTTTGGACACGTAATCGTGACTCAGACTATATAGTCTGATTCATAATTAAGTGTCCAAAATGTAAACAAACAAATGTCACTGTCAAAATTAACAAGAAACAAAAACTTTAAGAAACTCAATAAAAAACGAAAACTTTACAATTATTCACAATTTAACAAACGTGCTATGAAAACAATAATACATTCGAGTTCAATTACAATCACGAAAATGAATAATATCAGCTACGAAACTTAAAAATGACGGCACAAGAAATGTTTCGAATTCAGAGTGTGTTACCATTATCACATTTTAATTTTCTACCATAAACCTTGTTTTTTATTATTATTACTGTATCGAAAAAAAATGAGGTAATATAAATATTATAAATTGTGAATTAATCTTAATTTATTTAGATTATTATTTTATTATTATCGTATTACTTTAATACCGTCAAAAATAAGAAACTACCATTTGAAACGTATTTTCTTGATAGGTCAACACCTTTGTTGACATTTTGGACACCTAATTATGAATCAGACTATAGTTATATGAACGTGCGTGTTGTGTGAGCAGGAGGCGCTGTCGCTGCACGTGCGGCTGCACGCGGGCGACCGCACGTGCGTGACGGACCTGTGCGCGCTCACCGCCGCGCTGCAGCCCGGCCTCGTCGCCGCCGCGCACCACGCGCAACACAGTACGTATTGAATTATATGTTTGGCAAAGGGAGATCTCCCGCCGGGCTAGGTGATCGTGCCCGGAGAGCGGCCGTGCTCCGACAGTCTCAGTTCGGAGCTTGTATATATGCAAGATGTTTAGAAAACTTCGAAAGCGTGATTCAACAGCGCCATCTGTTGACGAGTAGCGGGAAGTCGCTACATATGATTACCACAATTTTATGTTATAGGTCATACATACATAGGTCAAGCTATGACCTTGTACCTGTAGTTCGGGACTAGGATATGCTACGGTAGTAGTAGTATTAGTAGGCTACGGTATCCCCTGCCTGTCGTAAGAGGCGACTGAAAGAAGGCTTCCGGGGTTGCGGACGGTAAGAGTGGGAGCTCGAACCGCCCGGCCAGCAACCCCGGGAAGGACGACGGTGTGTGTAGCCGCATACCATTGTAAACACCAGGTGTGTGGGAGGAGCGTAAACTGCTCCCCCAGGGAAGAGCTCGATTGGGGTATTGCGCTCGTAGGACTCCGGTTGTGTTCCATCGGAGATCCCGGAGTTCTCCACTGAACGCTGAGGACAAAATCGAAGAGAAAAAATCCCACATAACCCGGCGTCGGGTACCTTTTGAAGGTTTCTCCCTCGTAAACAAAAAAAAGGTCAAGCTATGACCTATGTATGAATGTGTATGTATGTAGGTAATGGAATCCTTGAACTCGATTTTTTCCCACTTTCAACAGTCCGATTAATTTTAAATATTGAACACTTGTCAAGAACCTATAACAATTAACAATTATAATATTTTTTTCCCATTCTCCTCATCAAGATCGTCAGAATTAACGATTTTCCTTGTGCGTGGTTTTTAGTTTTTTTAACTATATAATCATTATAATTATTGCATTTTTAAATATAGGAATAACAGACGAGCATGCAGTCCATCTGATGGGAAGCGGCTACTACCGCCCATAAACATACGTAATCAACCCCAGACAGAATTGGATTCTTACCTAATGTCGGCCACTGATGCACCGCTACCTCTGAGGACTAAGTTGGAACGCCTCGGAAAAGTATAAATTCCCTTATCACATCCTTCAAACCAGAAAACAGCAACGTTTAACACTGCTGTTATTAGCTTAAAATAGGTGTGGCGGTGGTGCCGCCGGAGTCCAACCACAAAAGATTCTACCACCTTTAAGAAGTTTGCTGGCAAATAGTTAATTAAATCTTAAATGTCAAAAAAATAATTTCTGTCAGTGGCCAAAAAGTGTAAAAAGTAAGTTTGTAAGTCGTGAGGCGAATTCGATTGCTCGCCTAAGTTAGTAGGTAACTAACACTCGAAAACAAACCCGGTTACATTGCCACCGCTGATTGTTGCAACGTGAATATTGCGTCGCATCAGACGTTGATTTTTTTTTATTAAATTTGTAAATAATACCACCCTATTTATTTTCAGATCAACCCATCCAAATTATATCGTCCAATCCCGGTAATGTAGTTCATACGCAAGTTATAGCAACGGTGAGTAAAAGGAAATTGTAATGGATTTTTTTATAGTAGTTTGTAGATTAAATTATAATTTTTAACGTAATTTATTTATTATATTAAATAATACTGTTCATCGTAAAATTAAACGGGTTTCGTCCAATAATTTTTAAAATAAATTATATATTTCGCATTAAACAGATATACATAATACATATTAAATAATATATATTTTTATTACAGAATCACCATGTAAACCCGCCTCGGCCGAAAATACATTTTTGCGTCGACTGCGGGAAAGGCTTCGCTGCAAAACATGGTTTATTAGCGCATCATAGAAGGTAAAATCTTTGATATTAATTTATACTAGCAATCGCATTATAATTTTAAGTTAATTTTGAAATGTTAATGTAGTAACTAAATTGATTTTATCCATTTGATCATCCATTGTGGTGCAGTTACTACGTGTGTCATTTTTACAACGGCTATGGCGAGAGACGAACGTGTTTCAAACGCAGAAGTAATAAACAAATTGTGTCCTTGAGTTCTAACCCTTGTGGTCTAATACCTGTGGATTTATTTTTTTTTACGTCTATTAAACATGAATTTTATATAAATAGGAAAACAAAAATTCCAATTTTGAATAATTTTGGGGGCTTTCTTGAATAGTTAAAATGGACTTTTTTATATATGTAGGTTATGACCTAGACATGTAAGCAATATGCATAAAATGTTTGGTATTAATAGAGACATCCCTTGTGTCCCCAGGCATCCAGAAGGTAGTTGTACGTTGCGCACGCACGTGTGCGACCAGTGTGGGAAGGCGTTCTTTCAGAAGAACCACCTCATGCTGCATCAGAGGCAACACATGGACCTGCCACCTAGAAATGTAAGTTATCCTTGGAAATAATATTTTTGAAGTAAATGTGTAGAAAATTATTTTAAAATGAATCCTACGACACTTCATATTTTAGAATCCGTCAAGCCATTTAAGTAGCAGACCGTGCCAAAGAATGAGACATACATACTCGAAAAACTTTACACTCGGTAGTCCGATAAAGATAATATATAAATCAGCGTAAACAATTATTCCTAATGTGTTTGGTACATGCCTGAGAATTAAAAAAAAAAAACATCTCAAACATACTTGAATTCTGTCAACCCACTCTTTGTCATTTGGACTATAGTTTAAACTTATTATCGTGAGAGTGTAGTGTATGTGGGTATGTGGGGTATTTGGTTCAAGTGTATATGTCACTACTGTCTAAAGGTGCCGGTTATAAGGCAGTTGTGCTGTGCGTCCTCTGGCCTGAGCCGAGGACACTACGGAGAAGTCTCATATACAATTGTGGTGTAATATTATAAATGGAAGTTGGTATATTATTCGCGGTAAAATCCCCTCGGTGGCCGTCCTCAACGCTTGTTGGAGAATTCCGGGATCTGCAACGGAACACAACCGAAGTCCTCCAAGCGCGATGCCCCGATCGGGCTTTGCCCTGGGGTAGCAGTTTTCGCTCCTCCCACACCATGTAGTGTTTACGACGGTATGCGACCACACATACCGCCGTCCTTTCCGGGGTCGCTTACTGGACGGTTCGAGCTCACACTCTTGTCGCCCGCAACCCCGGAAGTCCCTTTTAATCGCCTCTTACGACAGGCAGGGGAGCCCTATTCTGGTCCCTTACCTTACCGTAGCCCTATGCTGGTCCTGAAACTACAGGGACAAACCATAGTGCGGCCTAGGCGTCAGTGTCGGGGACAGTATAGGGAGGAGTCTCATAACCAACCCTGGTGTAAGAAGTTGAAGTTAATAATTTAATATATTATTTTCTGTGTCTAGAACCAACAAGCCGCGCAGCAAGCGACGCAGCAAGCGCAGCAGGCGGCGCAAGCGGCGGCGCAGCAGGCCGCAGCGGCTGCAGCGGCGGCGGCGGCGCAGCAGGCGCAGGCGCAGCACCACCAGGTGCAGCACGCCGCGCTAGAGCTGGACGCGCAGGAACACGCGCAGCATATACAAGTGGTGGGTCACAGTGGCTGGGGTATAGTATAGTGTAGTGTAGGGTATAGTTGTTTTTTATTCAATTATGATTTGTATGCTCATAGTCACACATTTAATCTTGTAACAGTATGTTACATATTATAAGTGATTTTATTTAAACTTTTCAATTATACTTTTTTTGCTTGTAAACATGAAAGTGTATTTTTAGCCGAGTATAAAGGTTTAATGCGCGATGCAACACATAAAATTAGCTTAAGCTTTTATCTCCATATATAATTGAGCATTCAGTTCGTTCATTCAGTTCATCTATGGTGAATCCTGCTTAATAGTGGGTCACCAATATGTTGCTGTCCCTGAGGACTAAGCCTCATGTATGTAATATGAGGTGGAGAATAAATAAAGTTCCCTTACCACACTCTACAAACCAGAACACAGTGCGCTGATTGAGTCAAAAATAGATGTGATGGTATTGTTATTACAGCAGAATGATAAGAGGTGCTAACCACTTTCAATTAAAACCCTTTTTTTTTTATGTGAGTACACCAATTTATTTCCCTATCAATCATTCAGGTAACAAATCGGTCCGGGCAGGTGATAGGCAACCAGATAGTAGTGGGGCGGCGCGGCGCGCTGGGCTCGCAGCTGCACATCATCCCCGCGCCCCGGGACACCAAGCCCGCGCACCTCACGGCCAAGCGGCACCAGCACACTAACAGGTGACGCTCGCTCGTTGTCGCACAGTCCAGGTGCCACCGGGCAGGTGATAGCGACCAGATAGTGCTGGGGCGGCGCGCTGGGCTCGCAGCTGCACATCATCCCCGCGCCCCGGGACACCAAGCCCGCGCACCTCACGGCCAAGCGGCACCAGCACACTAACAGGTGACGCTCGCTCGTTGTCGCACAGTCCAGGTGCCACCGGGCAGGTGATAGCGACCAGATAGTGCTGGGGCGGCGCGCTGGGCTCGCAGCTGCACATCATCCCCGCGCCCCGGGACACCAAGCCCGCGCACCTCACGGCCAAGCGGCACCAGCACACTAACAGGTGACGCTCGCTCGTTGTCGCACAGTCCAGGTGCCACCGGGCAGGTGATAGCGACCAGATAGTGCTGGGGCGGCGCGCTGGGCTCGCAGCTGCACATCATCCCCGCGCCCCGGGACACCAAGCCCGCGCACCTCACGGCCAAGCGGCACCAGCACACTAACAGGTGACGCTCGCTCGTTGTCGCACAGTCCAGGTGCCACCGGGCAGGTGATAGCGACCAGATAGTGCTGGGGCGGCGCGCTGGGCTCGCAGCTGCACATCATCCCCGCGCCCCGGGACACCAAGCCCGCGCACCTCACGGCCAAGCGGCACCAGCACACTAACAGGTGACGCTCGCTCGTTGTCGCACAGTCCAGGTGCCACCGGGCAGGTGATAGCGACCAGATAGTGCTGGGGCGGCGCGCTGGGCTCGCAGCTGCACATCATCCCCGCGCCCCGGGACACCAGTGGTTTATGCACCATTTGTTTATGACATTACAATAAAATACAGTGAAGAAATATTAAGGAATTCTTATATGTGATACGAGTATTTCTATAATCAACAGTTATTTATTTAAAATTGATTTGTGTGATATATATTTTTTTAATGATTAGAATTTTATTCATCATTACATAACCTAAAAGTTACTCCCTACAAATAACTAAATAACATTGCGCGTATGATTAAATAGAAAATTACCATTGGATTACGTAACGCATACAAATATTGGTGGCGCCACCAGTCGCATAATTTTAACGCCTATTGTATTATTGGGACTCTCTGCTCATACTTAAACTCTTTGTTTTTATTCCAGTGGTGACTTAAAGGAAGTGGGAGGTCTCGTAGTATCAACCGGCAGGGGAGCGAACATGATCAAATACGAAATCTCTCTACCGCCGCCGAACTCTGTAGTGCAAGTCCAACAGCTGGATTGAGTGAAGCGTGAACCAGACGACACTCTGGTCGTTTGGCTCAAGAAACAGTGAATTGTAAAGTGTAAAGTGACTTTTTTTTTTTACAAAGTGAAAAGTGCATGAGTTAGAGTCGTCGGTTACAGTCCCTGGTGGTCTAACAGTAAGTTGCCTGTATAAGTTTCTTTTATGTTGTAAAATTTTACAACAGTTTAGTGTTGTCATATAGTTTTTTTCCGGAAAAGGTTAATCCTTTTGTATTGGCCTAATAGTTACTATTTCCTCGAGATGTACCCTATACATCATAATATAAATGTGCCTAACGAAAGGAATATTGTTTTCTATTGGCAACATCTATTGGCTTGGGAAGCTATTCAAATACCTTTTGCCTTACACTAGAGCCTTAATTTTTACGATTGTTTTACGAAATCAGAGCGTGGATCGGTGTTGAATGGTGATGTATAAATAAATAAATAAATGGAATCTACTTAATTATTTTGATGGCAATAAATGATATAGAGTGAAATTTATAATAGATGTCGACGTCTGTAATATATCGGTTAGGGTGATGCTCTAAAATTTAGAGTATTTTTTTATTTTAAGATACCGTTTGTAAAAAGACAAACCGTAACAGGTTTCGATGTAAATTAACATAGTGTAAGGGGTCCTGTAGTTATCTAGTGCTAGTGTAATCTATTGTACATATCATGACGTTTTTGTAACGTTTACGAACAGCAATTTTTGTAATTAGTGTACAATTGTTTTTAGTTAGGAATGGCAATGTCTACTTGCATCATTTGTACAGATAAACATAAGGATTATCTTTACATTGGTACAATGAAGACCGCTTCACGTACGCATTTAAGTTTCGTAAAAAATTAAATATAAATTAAAGAATTGTTTATTTTTTTGGTTAATCTAATGGCTTCATTTAATAAGCTTCATTAAGTACACAAATCAAAGATTTAAATCGTTTTAATGACCCTTCAACATGTATACGTAAATAGATTAAATTAAAACTTAAATGAGGTGCTTTTAAAAGTTTTAAATGACACCAAAAATATTTAATAATATAAAGAGGTTCCATTTTACATATAAATGAGTAAATAAATCTTTAAAATTATGACTTTATTTTCCCGATATATATCTATATTTCTACTTATATTTATTTTGTTGTTACGAGAGGGTGAGATAGATAATGTTTTTGAAAATAAGATTATTATGACATTTTATTGATATTTCAAATGTATAACAAATTACGTTTCACCTCGAAACCTTTATAAGGTCTCGTCGTTGTTAAACACACAATTCAACTAACCAGATAATTTCTATATTATGGGTCCGTTAAATGATTTAAATCTTTGTATAAAAAGGTTTTTTGTATTCCTAAAGTAATGGCAGGTTATGTGTATGGATATGTGAATCATGAGCCCTTTTCTGAGTTAGTTTGATAGGTCTCAGAATGAGAGCATTGATCATATGCGGGTTGGTAGATTTTAACACCTTTAATACATGGAAAACTCCAGCTGAATATCTTCTTCCAAAATATTTTTTGATGTGAACATATGCACTGATCGTCTTGGTGCTCAGGCTGCGACTGCGTTTTAATGATATCCTATTCTGTATTTTCGTTGTTGACCTATCTGTATTTTCGTAATTAAAAATGTTGTATAGTCTGCGTATAGCTGCTAGTCCGCTCTGTAAAAAGGAAATGAATCGCGTCGCCATAGTAAATTGTATAACTACACCTCCTTGCTACAACTTCAGAGCGGACTATACACTTTTACTTTTCTCCATATTCTAAATCATGTTTTTGGAGTTAGGTTTCTCTGGTTCTAACAGCCTCATATGTGCTTCTGCTAGTTAAAAATGCGGTTGTGATTTAGTACATCAGATTCGAACCCACACCTTCAGATCGAGAGTCCAAGTCCACACCCCAGGCCATCTCCGCTCTCTGGATATGTGATGTGCAATTTGTTTCATGATTTTAATTTTAGATCTGACAAGTATGAAGTTTATGTTTGAAAATTGTCGCTGAAGCATTGTAATTTATATTGTCTTGTGTCTAACATTTTTATTTAAAGAAGCCTGTTTTTTGATTAAATTTATAATTACATAATAATCCATTGTGGGTTTTAAGTACATAGACAAATTATGTACAGACAAAAAAATGTGTAAAAAATTCAATTGTATATTTTGTTTCATATTGTAATAGCAAAGGATCATATACTACTAGATGATATAATAGCCACTACGAAGTCCTGGATACTTGATAGTTGACTACAGATGTGTTGCTACCAGTAAGATCTATGCCACACCCATCAAACCAGAACACAGCAGCACTTAACGCCGCTGTTATAAAGCAGAAATGGCTGTGGTGATAGTGCCTCTCGAGTTAGTCTACAAAGGGTTCTACCATCTTCACAAATAACCTGTTTGAATTTTGACATAATTTATAAAAAAAATATACTTTGGTGATATGGATATTAACAATATTATTTTATGAAATGTGTTGTAATTCTATACAAAAGCAATTAGCACATTGATTTACGAAAATTATATAGATTCTTTTATAGCAATTTTTTTGTCTGTACATTAAATCTAATATCAAATAAATTTGAATTTATTTTATCTTATGATATTCTGACAGATTGTGTTATCTCATGGTGTAATATTATACTATGATTGGTGTTCTCTTTCCGACCGATGATACAATGAAACCAACACTATATCCTTCGGCTACGAAGTGCGTGATAATAATTTATGTATTGAAAACCTTTTTATTTTTAGTATGGGTTTGTGTTAGCCATTGCATCATACAAAATGCTGTAAAAATTACAAGAAATATAGTTCAAGTGAGCCCTTTGACAGATGGACAGACAGCAGAGGCTCAGTAATGGTGATCCAATTCTTACCCTTTGGGTATGGAATCCTAAAAATAGAAGTTGGTATAGTCCGTGCCAAACTGCTAGTCCGCTCTGAAGTTGTTGCGAGCAGGTGTAGTCATACAATGTGCTATGGCGACGCGATTCATTTCTATATTCAGAGCGGACTAGCAGTTTTACGCGGACTATATAATTCTAATAATAATAATAATACATAGGATGTGGGTTGGTTTTGGTTCATCACGGGAAGAGTCAACTACAATTTTTAAATGATATATTGCAATGCAAATAAGAATTCTATGTTGTGTATCTAGTCTGTGATAGGGAACATGTATTTCAAGGTTGATGGTGTTCATATTGACGCTACGTTACCGCTACTTACTGTATTGAATATTGTTTAAAATGTTATAAAACTCGATTAAAAATGTTTGTTTGATATACAAGATTTATGTCACATTATATTCCTTATATATTTTGAAATTTGTAATGTGTTACTGCTCAATTCTGGGAATGGGTCTGTGTCTAAATAAGAAAGGTTTAGGCTATAGTTAATCACACTGCACAAGTGTGGATAGACTTCATCCTCAGGCCTGTAGATTTTATCACGATTCTCCTTTACAGGAAGAACTATACTTATGTATGTTATAATTAATTTCTCATCATTAAAAATCCTTTGTCCTCCTGCTTTTAAAATGGCCAAAAATCATATAATAAATAAATATCTATAAGAAATGTTTCCTAAAATTTCGTAATTTTCTCAGCCAATCATGTACTATAATACTATAATAAAATATAAAGTAATTTAAATAATTATTTCCCCTTTATTATGCTAGCACGGAACCGTGGGGCACAGCTAGTAATATATGAAACAAAGCTTAAATCTATAGTAGTAGGGCTATTTGATTAAATTTAAGATTAACTTCAGAAATACCTATTATTGTTTAACAGGGTAGTATACCGTTCTACATAATAATAATTCCTAAAAATGTGTTCATTAAAAAGATTTTTTAATGAGAATTGGGGATTCTTTTTATAGCTGTAATAAATGGACTATATGAAACGATGCATACCTTAAGACTGCCAGACAACTAAACAATATAAAGGTGCAAACATAAAGACTGTAGATAAACTTAATAGATATAAATTGTTTGAGAATTAATGCATTGTTTTATCTTGTTCATTAAATTTATAACTCGTTTCTATAAACATAGTCTTCCATAATGACGGTATTTATTAATTAATTAATTAATTCCCGATGTTAATAAATTAATCTTCGATAGACATTTGACCCTTTCTGCCTACTAGAAGTGTCAAATTTCGATCTTTGGTATACAAACGGGCGTACGTAAGTTTAGCGGTAACTAAGCGGGAAAACTAAATAGTGCTTCCTAAAGTACATTGTCATGTCCAAATGCAGAACAGATGCCTATTGAAAGTGTTACTAGACAGTATTAAGATCCAACCTTAGAATATAAAAATATACAGAATCCGTCATACATCATACAAATATTGTGTCTCCACTTTTGAATGCTGATTTAGTAGTTATCGTATACTAAAGTTACACGATATTTTATTGGTAAATCACGCTATTGTTATCCTAGGATATCAAAATTTATAAACGGTCAAAATTCAGATGATACAAAATTTCATTGATAAATTAATCATAAATCTCAGTTGGAAAACTAAGCAACGAATTTAAGTGGCGGGTGTTTGTAACGTGCGTCTTCTACATTTCTATATTCTAAGGATGTAACATACAAACCCCTTTTATGTATTAAAGAAATAAAGTTCTGACTCTAAATGTTATTACAATTGTATTATATAATAATTTTATCTGTTATTTTACGTTGAATCTTACAAGTTGTTTGCCATTTACTTACATGTAAATACATAGCGGATATATATAATTTTTATATTAAATGAAAATATACATACTATAATCAATGATTTGTATCATTATTGTAATCATTTTAACCTTTTTTATTTACGAAGGGGAAACCTTCAAAAGGTACCCCATGCCGTGGGAGCGACACGAGGTTATGTGGGATTCTTACCGCAGTAAAACCCCCCCCAGTGGCCGTCCTCGGCGCTGCGTAGAGAACTCGAGGATCTCCAAAGGAACGCAACCGGAGTCCTCTTAGCGCGTTGCCCCGTCGAGCTCCGCCCAGGTGAGCTTGACGCTCGCCGCACCGTCTGGTGTGTACGACGGTATGCGACCACACATACAGCCGTCCTTCCCGGGGTCGCTGACCGGACAGTTCGAGCTCCCCGAACTCTTGCCACCCGCAACCCTGGAAGCCCCCTTTTAGTCGCCTCTTACGACAGGCAGGAGATACCGTGGTCCTATTCTAATCCCGGAACTACAGGGAAGAATCAATTTAACCTAAGAGTCGAAATAAGAAGAAATAAGTCATAGGATAATGTTAAGCTCAAAACAGTACATTATGAATTTAGGTTTTTTATCAAAGAAATCGGTAGGTGCTAATAACATTATTGTTCAACTAGGCAGGTACCATCGCCACATCTATTTATGTGAAGGAATCCTTGAGTTTCGGGGGAAGGGTACCGCCTGGATAGTGAGAATCTATTTCACATTTTATCCTATCCTATCTCGCATTTTTACCCTAATGGTTAATTGATAGAGAATACCACTATCGTAGTAATTCGTAGGTGTGAATAAGTATTATTAACAAAATACCAAATGAATACACTAATTCTCCCCTGGTGGCCTTCCTCGTCGCTGCGTAGAGGACTCCGGGATCTCCAAAGGAAGTATCAAAGGATTGTCTGTTCCCTGACGGTCTAAGCAGATTAGGTACTTTTAGCATTAACAATTCATGTTTTGATAATTGCACTAATGCTGTATTACGTGTGATAACGTTTTGGTGATTTGCTGGTTTCCGTTCATAGCGTATATCACGTGTAACTGCGACGTAAGCGAAAGGGAAGACAGGTTCTTTCTTACCTTATTACAATGACATTTTATACTAGACACGTTATACGCCCGCTAACTTAAGAGAAAACTTGAGCGAAACTGCTTTGATAGCACACATGCACGTTTTTTATTTTACTTACCTTTACTACATAGACAAATGTTCTATAAAGGACAGAGCTATTAGAACAATGTGATAAAAAAAGACAACTAGTGTTTGACCTTGCGTTTCAAGTCTACGCAAACGTAAATATTGACCATGGAATATAGTGACCAATGATTACTTCAGTCAAAACGGGACATCGATTTTTTTATGTCAAATACTTTTTACTTGAAAAAATATAGTTAAATACTAAAAAACACGCTTTTATGATAAAATTAACTAAAAAGTAGAAAATAATTTTCAATCTATGAATCATTTAAGGAACAGTAAATAGTATAATTGTGGAAAAAATGTGGGGCGCTTTTTACAAAACTGGTAAATGGAGCACCCCATGTTTTTTTTATTAAAATTATACTATATACTGTTACTTAATTGACAATGGCAACGGTTCATTTCGGAGACAACGGCACGAAGCATCGGAAAAAGGGACTGTCCCGTTAAAAACGGGACGTATGGTGGCTATCCCATTGATCCGCATGCTTGTCAAAGACAATGAAATAATGGAACAGAAGGTAAAAAATGTCCAAAACTGTCGATAATAGTTTTAGTACGTCGTTTACGTAGAAATGTTATAGTACAGTTTAACTAAATAAATAATTATTAAATAAAAATATAATTCTCAGACTTACTGAATATGCATATAAATTTTGGTGAAAATCAGTAAAGCCGTTTCGCAGGAGTAGGTACAGTAACTAACATTGTGACATGAGAATTTTATATATAAGATTCTAATTTTACCGTGGTCTTTTTGAGGATTAATTTCTGGCTATACAAAGATTATTTATTAAATTATGTTTAGGTTAAGGAAGAAATACGACCTTAATGATTGAAATATATATTCAATTAAAGAAATTTTAAAATACCGTATACTATCCTATATAAATTTTATGGTAATATTTTTTATTATTTACCACAGGTATCGAAGGAAATTTAAAGATTAGGATACAGAATTTCCCATATATCGATTTTATTTTATTAAAATAAACCATAAAATGTTATATTTTGACTAAAAACACACTAATATAAAAATTAAGCAGTGGGATCTTAAACTATAACATACGACATATAAACATCGTCAGATTCAATAAAATGTCACTTCTGTTCTGTTGATCTATGACCATGCATTTTGCGTCTTTATCACTTTCATTGTCAAAAACATACTTTGTCTCTTTCTGGTTACTCACGTAATCATGGCGGATCGAACACGAAAAATAAACAAAATTTAATAATTTCTCTTCATTTACGTGTGATAGGTGATTCCATGAAGTTTGTTTCTTTTTCGAGCATAATTTTTGCATTTACGCATTGCACAAGAAGGCATTTTGAGGCTTTAAATTCAAAATAATGACGTTCAACGTGTTCAGTGACATTCGTGTGTATTACTACGCCGCGCGAGAGCGACTGGACTTGGCTGGAGTCGTTTTACACCACTTGCCGTATTTTGTATGTTTCAAGTTTTGCCCGCTTGTGGCGGATCTTTATATTTATAGATCAATGCCTTATTATAAAGAAGAGATGTTATAGTGGTTTTCAGATGTAAGTAATACTCATTAAATGCGAGAAAATGGTAATTTTAACAAGGCAAAAAGCCCTGTAATTTCACCGACAGCCGATATAATGTTACGTCAGTAGTAAGATACGGAAGTTCCAATCTATTCTACGAATATCCGCAGAGACATAAAATGGCGGTTGCTTTCGATTTGAAAAGGGTGTTGATAGGGCTTCCATCCGTTTAGATTTTCTCGGATTTGTTTTATATTTTAAGGAATGGCTTCAAAGAGTTACAAACCGTCAAAGGTTCCAAAATTTCGAAAATGCAAAAAAAATGAATTGTCATGAAACTTACACACGTTTTAATTAACACTTTCTTAATTAACATTTTTTCAACGTTATAAGAGGTCATTCCTTGATTATTTAAGGGTCCAAAGGGCCAGGGGATTGGACAACTCTCTATATACTTGGTCTTATTCATAAAAAGTTATAGCACACTTATAACGTTGCTATAGTACGATTGTCAAAAAGTGTTATTCATAAACGTATTTTAGGCACTAAACCGTTCTATAAGCCTTCTATAACTTATAGAGGCCAGAACCCTACTATAACAGTGCTATAAGACAAAGATGGCGGACTCTCATCAGCTGATTAGTGATTACTAACCTAATTTGACAATATGTTTTGAATAAATTTTAAATGGCAATGTCCGTTTTGTATATAAACTTGAAATAATTTATTGAAATATCCGATAAATAACATTATTATATCACTATTTCAAATTACAATGCAAATTTTACAAAGCTTAGATATTATTAATAATCTAGAAAACCGTCCATTTCGAAGAACATTGCACCAAAGAGTGATCCGTTTTCTTTAAACGACGAAGACTTTCGGAAGCGTTATCGCTTTAATAAATAGACAGTAAATTTTATAATTGATCTCGTACGTAATGATCGTAAATTAGATCGCAGAGATCCTGGTACACCTTCTGAAATACAATGTTTACTGCCATAAGATATTGCGATAGTTTACAAAACGAAACTTAACAAAACATTTATATCCAACCAATTTTCACTCCTTTATCTTTTAACAACTTTTGCTTAATATCCTATTTTAACAAATAAAATATTTTTAAATTCGCGGTATTTACAAATACAATGACACTGACATGTTATTTGGTTTTATTGACAACGCATTGACAAGAATGTCAAGACAGAATATTTTTTTAGTACGAAATAATGTCATTTAATGGTGTTTATCTATGGATATTTGTCAATTTGTTCGGCCAAAGCCGTAAAACACCATTAAAAAAAAAAAAAAAAAAAAATCAATTTGTTCGCCGAACTTCACTATAATGGCAACATTTTCATTTATAGTTGACTTTAGCGACACATTAGTTATAGGAGGTTTATGGAACGTTTATGAATAAGCAATTTTATAGAACGTTTTATAAGCTTATCGAACACTTTAACTAATGAGTGCTTAAAACCTTCTATAAGCATTTTTTATGAATAAGACCGTTACTATATAGATTAAAAACATCCATAGACTGAATCTATTGAACCCAAGCAGTTCAACCCCCTCCCCCTCCCCTTCCCCTATGGCAAGATACAATTAATTTTAAATATGCACGTAACTTCGAAAATGTCACAGTTGAATTCGCTCAGCTTAAATATTATTGCTCCATCTACAATACCTAAACCTAACGTGTATAAAGAAATACAAATGTTCTATTATTATTTCTTTGCGCAACACAATCAAGATTACTTTTTCCACCCTAATCGGAACAGACATACATAAGGAAAGTGCGTGGGTTTACGAGTGATGGAGCAATCACAGATTATGGCTTTCCCTTGATTGTTGTAAGTATATCAGTGGCCGCCCTTTGATTAGAAGCGGTTGCGATTTGTCTCGCCTTGTCGAGTTTTCACATATGGTTTAGATTGTGGGTACTGTCGGATTGAAAATAAAATTGCGTGTTGCGCGCGTATTTTTGTTTTATCATTTTTTATTTTTATATGGTGTTTAATTTTAAAATTTGTAAGTACACCTGTATTTAATTTGGTTAATAATTATTAAGTACTGTACATTCAAAAATATATATTTGATAATAAGCTACTAACGCCCCTAAGTCATTTGCTTGGCATCTTAGAATAGTCTCAATCCCATTGTCCGACTTTTTAAAACCGTTAAGAATAAATCCATTAAACATTAAAAGGACAGCAAGATTTATAGATTTATCTGTAAATTATTTATCTACTAAGGTAATGAATACCTACTGCATACATACTTGTCACACCAGAGAAGAAATATATTATAAACAGAAAATACATAATAATATATTTTCCGTAACATAGTAACCGTAACGTTCCCAAACCATTTTATTTCTTCTGAATATTATACTTAAAAACTAGATAAAGGCACTTATTATCAACTGCGTAAATTATACTAAAACGCCATTTTCTATTTTATTTACATTTAGCTATTATTTATTTTTGTTCTTGACTGTACACATTCAAAGGTCTTTGTCACTTTACGTTTGCGCACAATTTCAAGATGATACGAATGTTTGCTTCGAGTGAGGCCCGACATAAAACAGTCCTGTCAAAGTAAAGATAGGTTTGTTATGTTGAAGCCTTCTCGTGTTGAAAGACAGAAAAGATAAAACACTTTATTTGCTATAGGTACACTTTCTAGGCATGCGTATGTAGATGTACCTACATAATAGGTATGTTGTATTGTTTTAAACTGAATAATTAAAACTTGTACTTTTTAATATAATATAGGAGGAGCAGACGAGCATGCAGTCCACCTGATGGTAAGTGGCTACTGACGCCCATGGACATCTGTAATCAACCCCAGATAGAACTAGATATTCCTACCTGAGGTCGGCCACAGATGCAAATGCAAAAGTATGTCTCCCTTACCACACCCTTCAAAACGAAACACAGCAGTGCCTAACACTGCTTTTATTACTCTGTCGCCGGAGTCGAACCACAAAGGGTTCTACCACCTTTAAAACTTATTTTACTACTATGTACTTATTTTAAATTCACAGATTGTTAATTACGATTCTCAATGTCGTACCCGTAAGGTATTCATAAATTATTCTGTCTCATTAGGTACTTTATTAAACGTGCACAAGGAGTACACGTTGATTACATATTTACTAAGGTACTTGAAACAAGAAGATAATCTTTCATAGATCAGAAATCAGAATCTTCGGCTCTTTTATAATATAACTAGTGGTGCCCGCGGCTTCGCCCGCATTTTAAAGAAATAATATGACATACATAAAACGGAAAATTTGTACCTGCATTGGAATGACAGTGGTGCCATCGGTCGAAAATTGGTCTTACCAACTCCCAAACCCTCGTGGGCTCTTGGACAAAAACTTTGCTAAAGATCATCACTTGATCAAATGCATAGTTTCCGATTCTATAACTACTTACGAATTAAAAAATTATTAACAAAACCTTTTCCCACGGACTAAATTGTGAATCTAAACCAGTGTCAAGTCCCCTTGAACGCACACAACAAATTTCATCAAAATCAGTCCAGTCGTTTAGGAGGAGTTCAGTGACATACACACGCACATAAGAAATATATACAGGCTGAATTTTGACTCGAAAAAGTCATTCTCGCAAATTGTCAACTTTACATCTGTATTAAATGAAACTCCGCCCATAGCAAGTTAAATCTATTATAATGGTCCTAAAAATAACCTAAGCTAAGTCGGGCATAAAAATATAAATTCTTGCGAGATCAAAATGTCCGTTTCGAATAATTTGAAACATTGAGCCAAAAAAATTGTTAATACGCGAAATGTTTAAATTGATGAATGGTGGGAACTTAACTGCCAAATTATTATGAAAAAATATGTATTTTCTAAAAATTGCGGCTTTTCCTTTGATTTCTCACATAACATTACTTCCCAGAATTTGATCCTTATAAGCGACACTGCGACGATAGTGGAATAATATAGAGGTGTAATTTTTTTCAAAATGAACTCGTTCGATTCCCGGCTAAGGAAAAAGATATTTTAAAAAACGAATGATGTAGTTTTAGTTTTTATCAAAATCGGCCTCGTAACTCCTTTTAGCATTTTTAGCTAATCCTTATAGTTTCGGATTTGGCCCTGAAGGCCTATTTGAAAAATTCACCCTGTATATAAAGATTAATAACAATGATAAATAATAAATATTGTAAAGCAGGCAGACTACAACACACTATCAATATTAAACTAACTCGTTTGTATTTTATCTTTAAGATGAGTATATAAGACTGTATATAAGACGTCAATAAAATAAAGCACTTCTTTATATAAGACTTGTATAATATCTCCCAAGAACTTTCCACAAAGAATTAAGAGTCGTTTCGTGCCGCAGTAGGTACCGTAGTTCAATAAAACGCAGCCCACATTGCCGGCATTGTCACCATGAACCCTCCCGGGGGAAATCTCGCGTGTTTGCCTCGTGAGTTTCAGTCTAGATAAAAGAAAATAGCGTTGAACGTTATCTTCCCCAGAAGAACTGCCAAAAAGCGGCATGATTTTTTATGTCAATCAAGCGAAAACAATGACAATTTTGTACCTGTGTGGACTTTCATTTAATTTGGTTAACTCATCTTGGGAAAGTAATAACAAAAAAACAAACTGCTTACTGTTTTCAGGATTTAAATATTAAAGTAACGTAAGTTGTAACTGTTAATTGTAACACCCTTGACTTAAAAACCTATGGGTGTTTTGTTTCAGAAAATCACGTGAGAAATTTGATCGGCCAAGGAAGTTTGTGAATATGATGTACCTACATATGCACCTACATTATATCTACCAAAAAATACAGGGCAAACGTATAACGTCCTCCTTTTATCAAATTTATTAAAAAACTTAAGCTTGTTTACTATAAAGTAAGAAATTAAGACACACAAAAAAGCAATAGTTCCTATTAGTAATTCGATTAACTGCAATACTTTTTCAATTTGAAACTTACGAGTGTTACAAAAAGACATCAAAGGAATTTTTCGTTTTTCGTGCCATTCTCGGGTTCAGCTTTTAGTTTTCCCAGTTTTATTAGTTTTTGTTCAAGCCAGAGGACTCATATTGTGTAGAAATGTCGTAACTTTAGGTAACATGATCGAAAACGGAGAATATTATTTTCCATTGAATTTGCCCAATGTTGACTTATTTACTTACCTAATATACCTATCACATAATGTCACATAATTAGCTTAAGAGACAAATACTTTTACAAGAGCTCCTATAGTTTAAAGTGATAATATTCAAGTAGGTATTCCTTTGTATTTATCGATCAAGTGACCCCGATAGAAGCATAGTTATGGAAAACGTGACTACGAAAATTTTCAAATGATAAACAATTTTTGGCTTACTGATCTTAAGCAAAAAATGTATGTTATAGGTAGTCAGACAACTGAACTCGTAAGTACAGAAGCCGTGTCAACACGAAGTTTAAAAAATGTTTTCCTGACTCATTTTAAAATAGCTACGTGATTCTATTTTTATGGTTAGTGCCACTTCTAAACTTTGTCGGTACTATGTTCCAACACAGTGAACCTATTCTATTGCACCACTGAACTTTTAGCTGCCATGTGCTACCAAATAACTCGTCCGTTAGTTTACTTTAACAGCGCCGTTGTTCATTTATTTTCGCGCTTTATTGAAAGTGTCAATAGATTTCTGTTTAAAAAAAACGAGTTTTCATATTCTTTCATTGATACTCATTTTATGAAGTTGCGTTAAAAAATATTAGAGGTTTTTTAAGGAAAATTGTTGAATAAGTACGTATATTGAGTACCTACTACGCTTTGCTAGCTTTTGCTAGAAAACTTCCTTTCCAGGTATTTTAAAAAATATGCGACTTTTGCTCTTAATTTTTTGTAATGAAATAAACAATATTCAAATTACTGTTTAACTACTCATTGCCTTACACTTTTAACAATAATTCATCTATTAGCGAAATATAATGAAAGATATTATTCGTCGAATAAGTACGAAGTCAAGGTAAATCGTCTTTTATGCAAATGCTGCGAAGAGCTCCAAGATTGACAGCCTAATTATTATTTCATTTCACTCGTCGTCTCAAAAACTCTTCAGTCAAAACGTGACCTTTGACTTTTAAACATGAATCTAAATCGAAAATATGATTCCGGCCAAAAAAATGGTTTTCTACGTACGCACTTAGCTCCTACCTTTTTTATTACCTTAATATTAAACGCATAATTATAGTTATGTTTGGTGACATTCCATTTTTTCTTAAATTAACTTTTTTCATTTTTTACTTTTACTAAATACTAATTTTACTACCTTTTACTTTTGCTAAATTACTCTCATCGGATGATAGTTATGTTTACAATTGTACTGCACTACATTCCAAATACCCTTTCAGTAACCTGCATAGCTTCCAAATAACAAAACTATATATAAACAAGTCCAAGGTTATGTGGAATTAACTTTAAAAATATTTAAATATTTTTCGCGGACGTACTTTTTGCGACATCTTAAGATTTAAACCTATGTTTTCGAAGTATTTTTAATAACTTATCTCTGCACAGAAGGTCTTGAAACTTTGTGTTATAAATGAATTGGACTCCAAACTTTTATATTCTTAAGCCGTTATAATCGGGAGGTACAAAGTTTACGGTCTTTGGAATAACCCTGTCTTTATCTGACGGGTTAGTCTGAATAGGATGGATAAAATGAAGTATTTGCTGTGAATGGCTCTTTCCAGATCCTATCTAATATCTATAAAGTTTAGTACTTTACCTTATGTTTGTTTTTTGTCAGGTTTCGGTATTTAGATACCTATTTATTTCCCTAGGTCTAATTCATGAAAAAAACATACTTACCTCCGTATAACAAAACTTTTTTAATATATATTTTTAAATAAGGGTCTCCTTTTTACTCTTCGCGTGCGGAGCCCTAAAAAGATAAGGATATAAGAAGAAATTCCCGAATACAAAAAATACTTCGCGTCCTCACATGCCTCATTTGTAACAGTTTATTAAGAGCACTTAATGTTGGTAGAGTCATCAGTTGGCGACCATCACGCTGGGACGACCATTAATCACGGTGCGTGGGTACATTGTGACTAGGAAATTAGGGTTTGTACCTGACATCGATCAAACTCACTCAAAATTCAAATTAGATTTCAACTGTAAGACATTTTAAATATGAATGAGATGAGAAATATGATGACTGATGAGTTCTAGAGCGATGAGATGAAATGAGTAATTGCAAAATTATCTTAACTAGAATTCGCTCAGTGATCGAAATTCCACCGATAAATTACCTATCATTTTAATAATTAATTAACAAAAAAAAAAAAACGATTAGCGAACTATTATATTGGATTCCAGTATATATATTTTAAATATAGGTAATTATGGGCATTAAGTAGATATATTTTTTTTTAAAGAGCGGGGCGGTCATACACCATAATGGAAATATCCCATAAAATATGATCTCTGCTTGACCGAGAATCACACACATAATGTATTTCTGATACTTATGTATACCGTAATTGAGATAACCACATATAAAAGTATATATTCAGCTAGTTACTCTTATTGGTCCCATTAAGGGTCACATTGGTTGTCAACAGTCCTAGTGGATCACTTTAGGTCATCATTAATCACAGTACCTTAGTGGTTTCATTTTTTTGATATTCGGTTTACTACTTAGCGCTCTTCGGTCATAAAGCTAATATTCTTATAAGCACTGATAGTCTGGTAGTTTTAAAATTCGGTATTTTACGAGCACGATACTTAAATCCCAGGTCTCACTAATTTCCTAAGTTAATAAGTGTGTTTTAGAAATTGATTAATTATAACATTTATTTTAACGGTGAAGGAAAACATCGTGAGGAAACGTACACGTCAGTCTGGTGAAGTATGGCCCAAATCCTTCTAATTTCGTAAAGAAAACAGGTAGGTAATCTCGAATAGATTATATCTCATATATTTTTATTTTTTAGCAGAGAGGCTTCTGGGTTTAAAGGATGTGTTAAGCCAAAGTGGAGATGGTTGATATTTACAACATAGGTTACTATACTCTTTGGGTAGTTAGACTATTTAGTCTTGACGGCAGCAATGTATATGTGACTATTTTCAAACAGAACTTCAGAAATGATTAAAAACAACAACGAACGGCAGATAGGCTATTTTTGTAACAACAAATAAATACAAAAAAGGCGCGCTATAAAAGTCACAAATATATTATTTCGTCGTAAATATACTTACAAGTATAATATACGTTGGGGTCCTGTTTTTGCGAGTCGTGATGGATCGTTTGTCCGTGATGAATGAAAGATAGATAAGTTTATTGACAATGAAACTTTTTGTGTGTACTTTTCAGCTGTAATCTCTTTTGTTGACTCCTTGAATACATCTTTCATGAAACAGTACATAATGAAGTTGTGTTTACTTTGAGAAAGTTGAATTCTGTTTTCATAATTAAAAAGGATTTGAAGGTCAATGTGAGACTTTTTATGAAATTTATTAGCTTAAGATATTATTGTTTTATGTTCTGAGAAGTGCAAATAACTAAATATTACGCTTTCAATACTAATAAAAACACATAGTTATGTCAGGGTTGTCACTGTAAAATAGCTGATATAGTCCGTGCCAAACTGTTAGTCCGTTCCGAATATAGAAACGAGTCGCGTCGCAACAGCAAATAGTAGATATTACCGGGACGATACCTGCTTTAGTGTGCCCTTACCTAGTGCATATATTTATTTATCTGTGCAAAAATTTGTAACAGAGAAAAACAAACTAAATTATGATTTCATCATTTATTTCACATAAATTTGTATTCGAATGTTACATAGGAACTTAGATGAAAACTTAAAAATAATGTTTATTAATTTCATAATTAGTGTAACTATAATAACATAAAACTATAAATAATTACTTTGTAGGTAATTCACAACAATAATGTGTAAATATATTAAGTTAGTTAAAAACAAGAAAATAATTAAACGCATCTAATTAATTAATAATTAAACGCATTAATATTTTAAACACAAATAATTTTAAGTATAGAATTATGTTTACGAAACTGTATTAAAGATGGCGTTATATCCACTAAAATAACTTGTATAGATGGCGCTATGGCGATGGCGTACGAAATTTGCATACTTGCATCCCAGCGGCTAAGCTAGAAGGGCCATTTGTAAGAAGTCCCGATTTATCCAACTTATCCAGTTTCGACGTACGATTGATTGAGCGTATAACTCAGGCTTATCAGTTTTTTCCTCAATATTGGATATTCGAACTGATAAATAGGCAGGAAGATAGTTTTGCGAAGGTGTTAGAAAAATGGCTCGTGATTCTTTTGAGGGATGTTTTTTTTAGGTGTATTAATTTATATTCTTAGCAGAGAATTGTAAAACTTAGACGAGCTAAATGTTTTGTATGTGACACAAGTATTAACTTGAATCGGGAATAGAATTTTGATCGTTCGATACTTTGTATAGAAGCGTAGATCGCGCGTAGAACACTTTTGCTTGCGTAGCCGTTACAGATAGCCCTACTTTTTGTATTCACTATTCGGGTACCTTTAGTACATCAGTGTAATTTAACTCGGCTAATATCTGTACCCTTACCATGAGTTTTCAAAACATCCCACAATTTTACGTTACGTTTACTCAATCCATTATTCTGTTCCGTTTGCTTAGTAGATTGAGTAAACGTAATAATATGTAAGTGCTCAAGTCTTTTTGTCTACGTCACATGTTCGCAAAAAAAGAGACAAAACATAAAGCGCCATTTGTCAATTTTGACGTTTAATGTTACGTTACTGACACTATAGTTCTGATACAATCCGCTAGGGGTGCTGATTGGAAATTGTATGGGAAAATTGGTATTTGCCCATACAAATATGACTGTTTTGGTAAACAGTCATATTTGTCAAAACGTAAAAACTCATGGTAAGGGTACTGTAGTGTACAAGTTTTACAAGTCGCGCAACTATCCTTGTAGGAATTTTAAAAGGACATACATTTCATGTTTAGTTTATTTATCAGGATCTGCCTACCGCATAAAGCCTTGCCCAAATCATCGTAGTTTGTAACAAAATCTTACACATTACTATCACTTTCCGCTTTAGTCTTTTGCGATTGCAATTCACCCAGCATTTTGCAGCACAAAGTAGAACGGCGCTTGCAGCTTATTTACTCCAGTGGTCACCATATTGGGCGCTGGTCCGTGCCACTCCAATCTGTATTTATCAAGAACCCTTGTTGCAAGGGATCCCAGCATCTTCCCAGCGATGCCGGTGGCGGGGCAGGACTCCCCGAACGGTAGGGACGCCATGGGATGAGCCCAGGACGCTCGGAGTGGTTCCCAACCTTCGGCGCACCAGCGCTCTGGGATGAAGGACTTCGGTCTGCCGTACTGCACCTCCGCTTTGCTGGTCACGCTGTGAGCGAGGACTATGTCCACCTGGAAGATACAGATTATTGTATTTGTAACCTTGATACTGCATGCTAAGAGTTTCTATAACGAAGGCACCACGGACATAAATATAAAGTACAAACTACCAGATTCACAACACAAATCTATATTCATCTATTCTGATTCCGTTTTTCTAACCCGAAGCAGTTTTTGCATTTAGGATATCTCAAACCTGGTACTACATGCATCCAAGACTGATATAGTGAAAGTTTCACCCCTCCGGTGGGCAGTATTTGTATTATTAATAATTTCCGTAAATAAGTTACGTAATAATGACTGCTCTGCCACGACAGGTGGCACTGCGATCACCATACCGGTCTGCACTGCACATGCAGTGTGTTCCATGTTCGATTCTCAGCCAGATAGATATCTCAAAGACTTTTATGTTTACTATTTATTTATGCGTGTGTTCATAGTATCCACGATACAAGCAAAATCCTAGTGTGCGGCGTTATTGTCGGTTTTGAGCACTTCGCTTAAAGTCAATAAATCACAGTCGAGGATATGATTGATGATCTTTGTTAGAAGTTAGGTTTACCGTGAGAGGTATTGTTTACGGTGAAACGTTATTACCTCTTTGGTATCTGAAGAATTTACATTTATGATCAACAGTGATAATTTTATAACTAATTTAATACTTGCAGATTTTAATCGAAACTTATTCACGTTCAAAATTTTCATAATAGCGTTAATATCTAATATATGTACCGCTGACTCCTGATGGAAGGTTTTTATTTTTTTAATATCAACATTACCAATATAGCCTTGTGGTCACGGCAGAACTGTGGTGGCAATAATGGTACGTTAACCGGCATAGACCTTTTGTTTTTTTTTTTTTTTTTTTTTGTTTTCGAGGGGGAAACCTTCAAAAGGTACCCGACGACGTGGGAGCGACGCCGGGTTATGTGGGATTTTTACCGCACTAAAACCCCCCCGGTGGCCGTCGTCAGCGCTTGGTGGAGAACTCCGGGATCTCCAATGGAACACAACCGGAGTCCTCCAAGCGCGATACCCCGGTCGGGCTCTGCTCTGGGCTCTGTTTACGACGGCATGCGACCACACATGCCGCCGTCCTTCTCGGGGTTGCTCTACGGACGGTTTGAGCTCCCACTCTTGCCGCCGGCAACCCCGGAAGCCCCCTTTTAGTCGCCTCTTACGACAGGCAGGGGATACCGTAGCCCTATTCTAGTCCCGGAACTACAGGGACAAACCGGCATAGACCTAGGTGTCTCGCACATTTCTATTTTTCAAGTTCCATATCACGAATAAAAATAATTTGAAATATCCTATTAAAATAATGTATGTAATTAAAGTAGGTATGAAACTCACCCCTGGAGGAATTTCGTATCCAGCGACAACCAAGCTCTCCCTGCTTCGTCGTACAACGCCCCCTGTGACTGGGTGGAGCCTCATCGCTTCCCTAGCACAGGCGGCAATGTACGGCAACTCTGGGCACTCCGAGCCAGCCTCCTTGGACGCGATGGACCAGGACACTTCGTCGTGGGCGCGCTGTTGCCGCGCCGCGTGGAGCGAGAGCTGGTAGAACATGCTTAGGGCTGTTTGGGCTAGCTGTGGAAGATTGTAAAAAAATCTCAGTATACGTAGATGTAGGTAATAAATAGCTGAGATCTAAAAGAAGAAATAAGTAATCAATGTATGTATATGATACTAGAGGTAACTAAATACAATTTATCAAAATCGATTATCGATGGTATACCAAAGGTAGCTAAGAAATATAAGTAAGTATAGAAGAAACAGATATTATTTAGGATTGTGTCCATTAGAATCAGTTGAGTGTCAACTATCAACGGGTCGACTGGTATAAAAAATTCTTAAAAGCTTGCTCTTTTTAATTTAATGGCTGCAAACAGCCCTTTTTATTGTTAAGAATAATGTAAATAAATAAATCCAGAACAGAAAAGTAAATATTGATTTAAATAATTTCGATTTAAATTAATTACTTTCCAAGGCTGTCTAGCCGAGGATTAAACCCATTCTTTTAGCGAGATAACTGTTTGATGATCGCCATCACTGATGTCACCGTAACTGATACCCAAAGGAAATTGTCTTAAATACATAATATAGTAAAATATTATCTTACTGGATCAACTCCAGCTAGAAGAATATCGGCAGCCAACGGCAGTATTCGCCTTTCCAATGGTCGTAGCTTGTCCAGCAATACTTGTTCGGGCCTCAGTTCACCAGAGTTGAGTTTCTCCATCGCTTGTTTCAAGAAAAGTTCCGTTAAACTGAAACAACAATAGTTCTAAATATGAATACCAATATGTTTAATAATAAAAGAGAAGTAAATTTTTGAAAGATTATTAAGAAATTGGATTTTCTTTTAGGCTTAGAACTCACTAAGTTATTTTCGTTTATCTTGGATAGGTGTGTTTTTATCACGCTTATAGCTTGAACGGTACTCGTATGTAAGTATGTAACGGAATCTTAGAACTAATTTTTATATTGGCGAAGAAAGACGGTCCATGATTTATTCCCCTTACGGTAAAGTTTTTAAGGAAACCCATGTTACCATTCTTTAATTTTTACTACACTGGGCATAATATCGAAGACTTCTTTAGTTAAGATCTAGTAAAGGAAAAAACATATATTAATATTTTCTAAAAATATGACCTTTTTAGCGGGTCACGTAATTATGTATAATTGTCTTTGATAATTACAAAACTTTTTCTTGTATGTGAGATTATCGAATGGTGAAAAAATACAGTGTTTTTTGCAAACAAAATACTAGTGAAAAAGCCTAAGTCTAAAATAAGAAAAATAAACTGTAATAAACGATTCGCGTGAGAAAAAGTACTCGCGTCCTACATTTCGGGTTTAAGTGTCCTTCCTGACCCTTGTAACTGAAACAGGGTCCGCTGGCCCTTCGCGCACTTTAACATACGCTTTCGTTCTGAAATTAGACCCTTAGGCGTTTCACTGAAACTTTCTTGGTCTCGTTTACTTTGAACTCTGAATTTAGGTAAATGGTTATTATTGTTGTTTTATTATTAAACTCTTTTATTGTTGGTTGGAAGGCGTACTGGCAGCGTGAAATTGGAGAGAGGAGGGAAGGGGTCACATGAGAGCAAAACCTAATTACGTAGTTTTTTTAAAACTCTTATTCTGTTAGGACAAATAGTATTATTTGATCGATTTTTTTTTTACAATTTTGGAGGTATAACATTTCCCCTCCTTTTTGGCCCATGCTTGGTGTAGGTATAGCAGAGATATTCAAGGAATTCTAAACTTCTAGGTAGGAAACGCATTAAGTGATAAAGTTTGAGGAGGTGGATAGAAATATTACAAATTCCTTTTCAACAAAGTCCTCACCAGCGACCTCCGGTAGATCTTAAATTCTGCTTGGCGTTGATTACAGATATGAACGGTAGTGGTCATTTACCCCACGTGCTTCATCATAACAAAGAAACACAGTTCACAAACCTAAAGTGTCGATCGAATGCCCTCAAAGCGCTATTAAAGGTCGGGGTCTCAGTCTTCAGGGTTTGTTCGCTGCGGACGAGGTAGCTCTCGTCAGCGATCTCCAGGGAACACCGTACGAAGCGCTCGGCGGCCGTCAGCTCGTCCAGGGAGCGTTTGGACAGCGAGCACAGGTCAGGGATGTGGTCGTCCATTGAGGTCTTCTCTGGTTTCCTAAAAAGAAATATTAATAAGTAAATGCCTGCACACGAGAAATCTAAAAGAGATTTTTTTTTTTCAAAGGTATGTGATGTCTACCAATACGCACTTGGCCAGCGCGGTGGACTATGGCCTAATTATTCTCATTACGAGAGGAGACCCGTGCCCAGCAGTGGGACTGTAATGGATTGATTATGATGAAATGCCTTACGCTTTAATAGTAACATTAGAATTATAAATTGAAGTGTGACGTAAGTATTTTAAATGTTAAATTAGAACATTTTTACATTTCAAATGTCGTTTCGTAAACTAATACCCTCCACTAGAATTCCCTGTGTCAAGGGTGAGATAGGCGCACGCAAAAATAATGCATAAACGCCCAGACCTCTATAAAAGTCTAAATTAGTTATATATATAGCTTAGCCGGGCTTTGAACCCAGGATGCTCTGATTATCAGATAGATTATGGTGAATACACTGCTACGTGATCGTCCAACATCACGATCAAATTCATGTCCGTAAATCGTCCTTCATTATTTGCATAATAAATGCTTACATCAAGATCATAATTAGTAAAGAAACTCTAGGGAGTTATTTAAGAAGCATTATATCTAACCACTATTTACAACTCCCAAATGCTCAATTTGTACGGTAGGTACCTATATCTGCAAGGTAGCGTGTTATTCGTTTTCGTGTACCCAAGAGAGTTCAAACCCTCAGAATTCGCAGGTAACCCTATTTCGACTAACTACTATTATAATGAAATTGGTTGTAATTAGTTTGGCAACAGTTTTCTAATTTAACTTTTATCAGTTATTTATTCAAGCTTATTTCGTTTTATATAAATACTACTTAGTTAAGATTATAATCTAATTATTCAAAGTTACCTCTGTACTAACAAAATTAATATTACTAAAAGTAATCTAAATCTAAGTAAGGCACTTTAGTGTATAATAAGTTAATTACCTACATCTAACAACTCAAGAAAAACCTACACTAAAGAAAATTAATTAACGAACACAATTAAAGCAAAAATTATAAAAACTTGTAAGTTAGGTAATAATTACATTAAGTTTCCATAAAAACTGAGACTATATACGTCATTTCCGACCTTTGTTTGTTGTCTACGAGAGGTATTAACTTTTCTGAATAAGTTGCGTGATATTAGCAGATCTTCAACTCTGCAAACTTGGTTTAATAAACGGATATTAAAAGTTACGAAAAAAAAAATAGAATTGGCGAAAATGGTGCACTATAGGATTATATAGAAAGTCAAAGCATGTAGTCCAAAAAGTGCCAAGTCCAAAAAGGCTAATGTGTGCATGTGGCGATCATCGAGTAAGGATCTAATGTTATATAGGGTTCAATACAGATGTCCATGGACGGCAGTAGCCACTTACCATCAGGTGGACCACAAGTTGGTTTCACTTTCAATATAATAAAAAAATCCGAATTACGTGGGTTTGTGTTTCAGTTATATATAAGTCATACCTATTCTCATCAGTCGGAACGTGGACAGGTCCGTCCAGACAGCCAATCCTGATGCCGAAAACCATCATGCCCAAGGTCTCCAGCGCCCACCTGTAGACTTCAGTGCCCAGCTCCTCGTTCAAAGCGTTCTCGGCGTGACGTAGCTGACCTAGCCTGAAATAAAAATATATGTTGAATATTGAGATTTCATACGCGGTCTACTCCGTACATTTATAAAGAAAGAAATAAAGAAAATGCTTTATTTGAGAAAATAGTAATAAAAAGCACAATTGCATTTAGACAAAATAAATTCGTGACAAAAAACAAACCGCACGTGAAAATACAAATAAAAACTTTATTTAATATATTAAATAATCTATATAATAACATAAAAATATAACACTAATTATTAAATAAAATACAAATTAATAAATAAAAAAAACAATACAGAAAAGGAAAAAAATGCCATAAATAATTAAAGAACAAAGAAATACATAAACTGTTTACTACTTATGCCTATTTGTAAATCAAGTTTTTTAATTAGCCGGTGAAATAAATTCAAATTTATAACGTGCCATACCTTTTAGTAACGTCAGCAGCAATATCATCGAAGGCTTTGTCGTAGTTCTGCAATAAAGTACCATCTTTCAGTAGAGCTCGGATGGCCGCCCAGATGGCTTTGGTTTCATCCCTGGGAACAAGATTTTTTGCTTTAGTATAAAACTATGTATATATCAATTACAAAATAACGCTTTAAGATATTAAAAGACTAGTAAGTATACAAATTCTAAGTCTGAGCTCAACAAAGATATTCTTTTACATTTAGAAGTCTAAGGTTAAAACCTGGATTCGTCCGCGTTACACATATTGCAATTGACTCAATTTAATTTTCATATTTTCTTCCCAATTTTCACCTACAAAACAAAAATTCGTTGATCAACGTAAACCAACAAATTTCTTTTTTAGGCTTTGATATTGAGCTACGTAACCCTAAAATTCTATCACACATTATTAAATTGATATTACTGAAATTCCTAGCAAAAGTATTAGATAGGGGAGTATTGTGCACGCTACGTAAGGAATTCCCTTTCTTGTGGAGGAAAAAGGAGGAAATGCTATTATTGCGTTCCCACTGAACGAAGAACGAAGCCTCTAAATCCCTTTGTGCTGATAATTTCCTTCGCCTTTCAAAAGTTCCGGTTAGTTGTGGTTTTCCGCCGTACTGCTAATCACTTTTAAAGTAGTAAGTACCTTCTTTTTCGTAAGTTTTTTAAGTTATAGGCTTAACTTAGTTATTTTTTCTTAAGTGTGCATTTTTGACTAAATATAGGTATTTATTTTTAAAAGGTTTGGTTTGGTTTTTATTAAAAGTTCGCAGTTGAACATTTAGGTTTTTAAATTGCTGCAAATTTATGTATATAATTCTGCTCTGTTCGATCGCAATACAATAATAAAGTAGTTATGTACTGTATTGTACTAAGTAATTGTATTTTTTTTCTTAAACATTGTCATGCTAAAAGGTCAAAAGCAGAGAAAAAAAACCGATATAAATTATCTATCTTCTTGTCTGTCTTCCTTTCTAACCTTCCTGTCGCTCTACCTATCTAATTTTATTTATTACAATGTTTTAAAGTCTATATCAACAAATCAAATCACTAAATCCAAATTATACTATCCAACAATTATAAAGAATTATACTGAAAATAATTAAAATTGATGAATGGATTACTCACGTGTGTATGGGGCACTGGGCACCAACGATCTTCCTCTGTTGGGACAATGGAGACGCGTCCCAAACCGGAGGCTCGGTTACATTGCTCTCGTATACCTGATAACAATGTGTTAAAATCAAAATGTGTTTATTTGAGGTTGGTTATTTACAAAGGTAGAACCCTTGTGGTCTGACTACGAACCACCGCTACATGTTTTTCTGCCTAAAAATAATAGTTTTCTCTGTTCCGTATTGATATGTTCCACTTTGTAGGGTGTGGTAAGGGAGACATACTACCCGGGTATTCCAGTTTAGTCCTTAGGGTTTGCGGCGCATCTGAGGCTGACTTCCGATGGGAACCTGGTCTTGTCTGGGTTGATTACAAATTTCCATGGGCGGCAGTAGCTTCAAACTAAAACACAGCAGCGCTAAATGTTCCAGGTATTAGAAATACGTGTGGCGGTGGTGACGTCAGAGTCTAACCACACGGGGTTCTACCACCTTTACCACTAAGAGAAAGACAGACATCTGTAAAGACGGTTTGGGCTTACATACCTAACACCTAATACCATATAAGTGGTATAATACTAAAACGAACTAAATTATGGGAAGTCCCGATTCAACGTCAGTATAGTTCCTTATAAAATTCTAAGACAATTAAGCATCGGTTATATTAATCAGCGAATAACGTCCATTGGCGTGGAACAATGAAGTATAAATCATATAGATATCGCATCACGTGGCACGTGACTGGTGCCACTTTAGCACTACTTATTCTGAGGGTGTCGCGAATATTCCTTATATCACACCGTGTTGTAACTTAATTTCGAGTTTACATTAAATTTCATGAAGATAAAAGAGTATAGAAAAAGTGATTTAAACATAAATATCCTTTAGATAAAAGTACATTATTTATTTATTTGTTAAATCAACTAACGCAAAAGATATGGATTATAATCGCTAGATAATTAAAGAATGTAAATCCGAACGCAGTATCGTTTTAAAACATTTAAGCTTTTATTTTTAAAAGCTTCTCAGCATTATTCAGCCCTTGACAAAGCATACTTGGCATGTTATTTGAAAACATAAGATTATTAAAGAAGCTTATCCGTTTATGTTTAATCAATATGTTATCTGAAATGTTTCTATAGTTGTTTGGAAATAAAATCGAATAAGAATTTTTGTACAAACAGTGTAAAAGTGCCTGCTTTTTGATATTGTAATGTAGTATCCATATATCCGGTGTAATAATGTGTGCAATAAACAATATTGTATTGTATTATAATGAGGAACAATGAGAGTGACGTCACTTTACTGTGCGCGCGCTTTGATCCATACACGAGTCAAATTAATTTGTGCTAGGTAATTAGGTATGTAATCTTTAAGATCGTTACACGGTAAAAATAGTGTACATATTACATATACATAATACAATAATACTATATAGACTGTAAATATTTTAAACGAGAAATCATTATGAAAACAATAACCCGACATCTTAATAATATGCCTATGGTCACTCTCTAAATTTAGACGAACTAAACTACCCCATATAGGTATGTTAAAATCCTTGAAGTCGTTAGGTTGCGGGGCGTGCCAGAGTATGAAACATATAAACGTTCGAAAATCATAACCCATTTCAGACAATGACAAGGACATTGCTACACTGGATTTCTTCCAGGGCGCTATGATATGAGGCTACTCAAAAAACGTGCAAAAATGTTATCTTACGAACGCGACAATGCTTTGGCAACTCTTGTGTTACAAAAGTGTATAGGAGAATCGTTAATCCTAGTAATTCTGATAAGGACAATGGGACAAAATTATTTTAATCGTGCATTGTCATCGGTTCTGGACAATTGTTCAAAATTTTGAATTCAACTGACCGTTAAAAGTGAGTAAAAATCGTTTTTTTTTCTTATAATATGCAGTAGCAGACGAGCATGCAGTCCACCTGATGGTAAGTGGATACTGCCACCCATGGACATCTGTAATCGACTCCAGATAGGATCCGGAGTCGAACCACAAAGGGTTCTACCGCCTTCAATTCAGACATACAGGCCAAGCTCATAATAGCTTGGTAATAACAAAGTTCAATCACTCATGTATTAGACTTTAATAAAAACGTTTTATACTCTACTAAACCAAAGGATATTAATAAACCAAGCGTCGAGGTGAACTGCACAAGGTTCAAGACGTCGAAAATAATAAATGCATGAATTGGTGACCAAATTGATCACTTAACGTCGCCACGTCCAATTAAACTGGCAGAGTCCACGACCCCGAGATTTATTCAGTCTGCAAAATTCTGTATTGATTTGCATTCAATGACATTGTAATCATACTTGTTAGGGTTTCTCTTTACCTTGCTTGTAATTGATGGTGTATTTATTGTAAGTCTTGCGTGTTTACCGTCACACGAAAACGACAGGTGGAAATTGGCCATTAAAATCAAGATTGTATTTTTTGTGGACATAGACATTTGATATTTATTTTTATTTTTATTTTTTTTTATTTTATTGTATTTTGGACACAGACAGTCATGTATTACATTACAACATCTTAAACTAACTTAATATATGTTATTCTAGACTTTGAGTGCCATTTATAAAATTACATGTATTTTTTAAGAAATATAACTTTTTGACGACCCGCGGTCTGACGCGTAGAGGGTCCCGGGTTCGATCCCCGGCCAAACAGAAATCTAAATGATGAATTTAGGTTTCTTCATTTGTATTTTTGTATACTTATATTGTTTCAAGCTAGATGTTTTGTTTGGAACAGAATCCTGTTTACTTACTGCCATTACTGGTTACAACTGGTTGAATTAGTGGTAGATACTAAAGAAACGGCTTTTTATATTATTTATGCCGACATCTGGGATTCAAGACTGGTGATTGTAATTTATGCAGTCAACTAGCCGTTATCTAGCGTCTATAATTAATGTCTATCTAACATTTTTGTACGTAGGTAGTATAGGTATCTCGAATGGATTCCTTTTTATCCGACTGAGAGTAATGTTTTTCGTAGTATATATAAATATACTAGCTGACTCGGCAAACTTTGTGTTGCCATATAAATAAAAAAATGTTAAGAGTGAATAACCCTTATCACTTAGGGGTATGAAAAATAGATAGTAGCCGATTCTCAGACCTACTGAATATGCATATAAAATTTGGTGAAAATCGGTAAAGCCGTTTCGGAGGAGTACGGTAACTAACATTGTGACACGAGAATTTTATATATAAGATAGAAGCAACAAATGAACATGGTAAGTGGTGTTTGTCGCTTATTAGTATCAATATCTTACCTCATATAGGATTAGACTCTTAAAGATCGGCGACAGGTGGGACGCCATTAAAAACTAAGTCTGAACACTTCGTATAAGTGTCTCTCCCTTGTAAGCTACAAGTGATCCGAATTCATGTTATTATTCAGAATAATAAATTAATAACAGATCAGCTAATATAAAAACGATAAGTATAAAATATGAGTTTAATGTTCTATAAACTGTTTATTTTGCATAGCGATACCAGTCTGATAAGGGAACCTTAGCTTTACGACTCTTATTTCAATGATTTACTACAAAAACATGACCCGTAATTACGTCAATTGATAGCCACAGAATTCATATTGGACAGAATGGACCCATATTTGGCCAGCATAGGTCTATACCTATTTTGAGAAAGTATTTTGTCCCTGTAGTGATGGGACCAGAATAGGGCTACCGTAAGAGGCGACTAAAATGGGGATTCTGGTGTCGCAGGTGGAAAGAGTGGAAGCTCGAACCGCCCGACCAGCGACCCCGTGAAGGAGGACAGAATGTGTGTATCGCAGACCGTATCTTCTAAAGGTTTCCCCCTCGTAAACAAAAAAAAACTTAGGTATACTTGGGAACTTTTTAGTATGCGAGAGTAAAGAAAGTTTTAATATTATATACTAGTAGTTGTTATTGCAAGGTGCATCGTTTTTATTGCAAGGTGACCATTTCTTTATCTAAATTTATGTGCATTACCATGCTTCATAGGTCAAGTTTTGCCGGCGTTATCAGCATATAGCGGTCTTTAAACCTTATCGGAGATTTCACGGGCAGATTGCAAACAATCAACATCAATTGCTGTCATGTACCTTGTCTACACCAATTCACATTAAAATATGTTCCCGTCTTCACTCAAATGTGAAGAGAAGCCAACTTCTTTTTGATGCCTCTCCAACTGGTGAAAATCGGCTATTAGCTAAAATCTAAAATCTAATCTAAATCTCTCACGGTTCTTTGAGGCGGAACAGTTCAGCTGCGCTTGCTATTCCAGTCCACTCCCGAATGTATCCCGTGAAGAACAGCGGGATATAAAAATGGGAATCGAGTAGATAGGTGGACGTCCTTCATATCCTGATTTTATTGAGTTATTTGCAATCATCGTGCGAGTTAAATTGGCTCAATTGAAAAAGTACGTCTTTTCCTTTCAGCTAAATGGACCCTTTATTGAATGCAATTTGCTTCGTACTTCGCAGGACAAGCGTGTTATTGTAACTAATATTGTTAGTATGGTAAATAGTGCAGAATATTGCATAAAAAAACATTGATGAAATGCAATTTCATAATACGCAACAATCAGTTTGTAATTTTATAATAACATGCTTTTATGCGTATTTTTATTTACAGAAGGTGCTTGAAAATGTGTAGGTAGGTATATGTTTGTCTTTCTGTACCTACATATTAATATCCGAAACGGCAGAACCATATTTATTGGGACATATCTTGATAATTGATAAACGCTTCCTACCATATAGCCTGAACCTTACTTTTCCAGGGTTGTGGGTGTCAGGAAAACACAGTGACAAGAACACAAACAAGGGCCAGGACTACCTCGTCAGATTTGTAGATAATAATTATTATCTAATACAAATAATATAAATAGATATTATAGAAAATATGTTTACAATCGAAAAATATATTTATGTTTTGTTTCCTATAAACTCATTATTATCTCTATTAAACAGACAAATAGTTTTAGTATATTGGTTTAAAATATTAATTAGTATGCATATTATTAATTTAATGTCCACATATTAGAAGTGAATGCTTAATTTACAAACATTAATTGCACAACAAACCACGAACTAAGAATTTAATTGGGTCAACAATAAAGTGATTGAGTTAAATACAATTAATTGTTGAAGTAAAATACTGTGTTATTTATACTTTAATAGTACGAGTATGACTCACTGAATATATGATTAAACAATTATGTTTGCAGTATGAAAACGATGTAATTGCATCTTAGACACATTCTTAACATATGTGTCTGTTTTATCTATATACTATGTGTTAGGAATATCTTGCGGACGATTTAAAGTGTATAGCATTAAAATATTTAAAATATTTTAGGGTATTTACTCAAGTAGAATACTTATATAAAAATATACTAAGAATATTATTCTGCGAAACTAATTTGAGCGGGCACATATTGAGGCATATTTAAAATAAGTCATTTTATAGCTTTTGCTGCTACAAATGTGAAGCTACTTTAATTCTTATAAAAAATCACTCACGACAACGCTGTCGTGAGAGATTTTTTAATTAAATAAGTGACATTCTTATTTTAGAAGCAAAATATCGAGGATTCTTAAAAAAAATAACAAACATAAGATAATCAGGTCTGAGATTGTAAACGCGTAGTTATACCTCGTATGATAATATTTGGTTTAATTAACTAAACACGTACGTTTAAAGTATAACATTGTACACTGTGTGCAAAAATATTGACCCAAAAGTAAGTCAACAGCACGTGACTAGAGAGAGTGACTTTCTAAAGTCTAAACTAAATCTAATTGCACACAATATGAAAGTGTATCTTCATTAGCGCTTAATTTAGAGGAAATTACGCATGACAAGTTTAACAGTTTTATTTTCACAGTTCTAGACATTTTATTATTAAAGTTTGGTACTTCCTTTTGCATGTAAGGGAAAATAAATCAAAATATATTTATAGTGTGGGACGAAGTTCCATGCGTCGATGTAACACATAAACGTTACGAGTACATTACATACTACCTATTTCCCCCCTAGAAGTATATTTTCTACGTGGATTTATAACTATAAATACGATTTTTTTTTTTTTTTTTTTTTTATAATATAGGAGTAGCAGACGAGCATGCAGTCCACCTGATGGTAAGTGGCTACTGCCGCCCATGGACATCTGTAATCAACCCCAGATAGGATTAGATATTCCTACCTAAGGTCGGCCACAGATGCGCTGCTACCCCTGAGGACTAAGCTGGAACTCCTCGGAAAAGTCTGTCTCCCTTACCACACCCTTCAAACCGGAACACAGCAGCGCCTAACACTGCTGTTATTAGGTAGAAATAGGTGTGGCGGTGGTGCCGCCGGAGTCGAACCACAACGGGTTCTACCACCTTCAAATATTTTAATTAATGCAAATATTTTATTTAATTTAAATATTTAATAGTATTTGTATTGCATAAATGTACTGTAAAGGACATATTTAATTTTCGCAACCTCATGTACAACATGTCCGTATATCCAAAAAATGAGAATAATTTGTATAATTGACGAAAAATACACATGCGCTCCGAATGTTATAAGGGTCTTTCTTTACCTCGTTATAATATTAATGTTACTCTATTTAAGTTCCCGAAGGCATCGTTTCGTCTCTACCACATAAACTAGATTACTGTGAGTTAGCCGTCCACGTTGCAACGCTGCCGGAATAGCAATGAGCGTTCCCGAGAATACTCCGGGAATTTACGGTAACGGCTTTCTTTCCGTTTCATTGTGCTATTTAATTTGGAAACAAAGCCCCAATTAGATAGTTACATTATTCAATTAGGTACCTACACAAATACTTACATTGGAGTGTACATAATTCCAAATAAGGTTACATTCCGAAAATAAATTGTGGCATTTCGCACTCTCTTTCAGGATAATAATTGTTATTTTCCTGTCTTGATTATAACTTGTTAAGTATGTATTTAATAAATCCCGTAAATAAAGGCATTAATAATGTATACTATTGGAATTTGTAATTGAATGTTGTTGAACAATAAGTTGTACCTACAGTTAGCTCTTTATATAGACAATTTTATATTTAACTACCGCTTATATGAAACTAAACTACGTGGCTTGGCTGTGTTGCCGTTGGATAAAAATCGATTGTTCCTGTAGTTCCGGGACTAGAATAGGGCTACAGTATCCCCTGCCTGACTGAAGAGGCGACTTTCGGGGTTGCGGGTGGCTAGACTGGGAGCTCGAACCGTCCAGCAAGCGATCGCACCAGATGTGCGGGAGGAGTGAAAATTGCTCCTTAGAGGGCAGAGCCCGATCGGGGCAACGCGCTTGGAGGACTCCGGTTATGTTCCGTCGGAGATCCCGGAATTCTCCACCAAGCATTGAGAACAGCCACCGGGGGGTATAAGTGTGGTAAAAATCCCACAAAACCCTTTGAAGGTTTCCACAGAGGTTCTCGAACCTTGAAGGTTATGTTGTATTAAACCACATAGTCTACTTCTAGAGTTAAAATTGAGTTACCTCTCTCATCATGTCAGGATCGAAGACGTACAGGACCGGGCGTTTCCGCGAGGCCTTAGCGAGTCGCACCAGGTCCCCATACTTGTCGCGGAGTCCTTCTAGAAGACCCAGGCCTACGGTGTGATGGAAGCAACCTGTGGAAATAGTCTTTTGTAGTGTGTTTTTCTTGAGGTACGCCTAGCCCTGCTTTTGTGTATATTTGAAGATCCTAATTGATATATGTTAAGCAACGAGCGTTGTAAGAGTTGTATGGGTCAGCGGTTGTGCCTTCCATATGTCGCTGGATATGTTACGAGTATATGTATGACGTCAGTTTCAGTTATCATTTGATTGCAGTCATTGAACCTCGTTCGGTGGCCTTATAACTTCCGACCTGACTAAATTGGCTAAGTCTCTATGTCACAAATTTTTGCACCAAATTTAATTCGAATAATGCGACAGAATAATATGTTCTAGACCTCCTTCCGATGTATGGAGATAACTATGTTCAATATTTAAACTGCCGTTTATTAAGAACTCGTAGGAAAAATACGTTTAAAGTTTAAATCGACCAATATCTAAGATACGGTGCTTCTTATTACACTTTAGTGCAGTTACGAAAATATGGTGAATGCTCTGAATTGACTTCAATACGCTTTCATACAAAGAATAAGGATTTTCAGGAATTTAAAATTATATAGAGTAGCAGCACAACATAATATTTTTTGAGGTAGCAGCGTAAGAACTAAATAAACAGCAAAGATGTTATAAATAACTAAAATATTATTGAGTTCAACAAAATTTAATAAACATGACATTATCAAGTATTCGGACATGATAATTGGACAGGCGCGGTTTGCAAACATCGTGATAATGTTATCTCTTCGCAAATTTCAGCACGCACGCCAAAGATCATGTAAATAACTCGTGAGCAATCATAAAGCTATAAAATTGTATCAAGATTGCTATCTGTACGTATAAGTACTATAAGAATGTGAGCTTTTCGTGTCTGTACACTGAATATATTTTCGAAAAAAGTGGTTAAGAGAACTGAGAATAAATGATCGTAGGAATTTATACTCTTGTTTGTCTGCCTGTTTGTCTGTGTGTTTGAAATCGCATGACACCAAAACTACTAAATTGAATTTAATGGATTATGAACATGTTTATCGTCAGTATCTTGCCTTAACATTTAGTGTTTATTTCATTCAAATGGATCTATTCTATCAAGTAATTACAATTTATAGTCAAAAGTTCTTTTTCTAACATTGTGATGTGTATGAAGACCGGATAATTTCTGTTTATTGGTGTGTTCCGTGACCTCAATAGATGGTGTTGTACAATTGACGTTATATTCTGATACCTCGCAAACAAAGTCGCAGGCACAACTCCCATCTATCTAAATCTATAGGATTTAAGGTATTTTGTATCATTGTTGCAATACATGATTGTTGATTGTTCTCTGATAAAAAGTATTTAGGATATGACGTTGAGATTATTAGTCGGATTTTCTTTTGTTTATGTTTGACAATAAAAAGATAAAAAAACAGCTGTCTTTGTTATAGGCAAGGGTTATATGGTTAATAAATATTGTAATACTCATGATTCCGTGTTGACGGAATAAAGTAAATATTGATTTACTTATGTGTTAATGCTCCCGGATATTTATTCACAAAACTCTTTTATGTTTCTTTTATCTTGCATTTTCAAAATCATTAATATTAATTGACTCGATGTATCATTAATAATGTTTCTCATGAAAGTAAATATTTTTAAATATCCCAGCTATGGGATTAGACTACCTTATTTTATTTTTATCAAAAAAAGTTACTCTTACATTTTAAATTTTTGATATGAATTTTTTTCAAAACGAATGACACTTGAATCGATATTAATCGTTTTTTTGGTTGATTATTTTTATTATTAAAATCAGTTCTACTAACAGAGAGTATCAAGTAAGTGATTATAATAATATACCCGTGATCTACCTTAAAATTTAGAAAATAATTTTTTTTCTTCATATTTTTTTAAAATAAATCCTACTAGTGTCTAGACTCTAGGAAGTGGTGTCACTTAACGTTCAATGATAATATATGGAAGTAGTAGCAGAGATCAGAGACAAATTTATTCAAGTGAAAGTAGCTACAGTTGTCTATTTATGGCGAACCGGTCGCGATCTAAATCTAGGTTTCTCTAGACACTCATATTAATTACATGGATGGATTTGTTTTTATTTTAAATTTGAGTGAGTCAGTTAGAGAAAGGTTCTATGATTTTACAAAGATACCCTTATTATTTTATAGGTCTAAATCATGTATATTTATGAACCTTGAGTTGTCGAGGTTACAGGCTAAACTTCCTGTGAAGTCATCAAATATTGTGAGAACCTTGTGTCCAAATTACAAAAAAAAAATGATTGGTCAATTTAAAAATTTATAGTTATTTGGCGATTTAGAGGTTATCCATTTTTAGTCTTAATATAATTTGAATCGAACGTTAGGTGTTCTAACTTAGTCTACGATCTACTTCAAGTAGCTACTGTTCTATTTGAAAGTATAATAAAATATATTGTTATATTCTGCGCCAAACTACTAGTCTGCTCTGAAGTTGTTGCCATCAGGTGTAGTCATACAATTTGCTATGGCGCCGCCATTCATTTCTATATTCAGAGCGGACTAGCAGTTTTACGCGGACTATACGCCGATTTTAAAATTAGGTTGGTGGTTGTAACATAAATCATTGATAATACAAATCATTTATTCCATTTTCATTCTAAGTTATAAATACATTTTATTTATAATCTACGCCATAAATCGAGAATTTCTGTAATGTTTTAGGACGTATAACTCAAAATACTATAACACTAGATTTACAGGCAATCTAGCCGTGGAGCGGCAGGATACAACCGTTTATTGTCGTTGTAATGGGAACGAGTGGATTGCGGGAATGATAAACGTATAGAGTACACGATTCATTCGATTGCTTGGACTTTTGTAAAAAAGCTTTATATTTCTTTTATTTTTTGTATTAAAAGTAATAAAGTCCTTTATGGTTGGATTGATGAGGGACCATCGCCACACTTATTTCTGCCTTATAAAAGTCATGTTAAGCTTTATAAGAATCATAGCATTTCTAACATTGATGTGTTCTGGTTTGGGTTTGTGATTAGTGGCAGCGTGTTACAATTTAAAGGAGACATACTTTTTCGAGGCATTTCCACTTAATTCTCAACTTGAACTCTCATGTTAGGGTAAAAACGTATTTACGTATATAATGTACCAACTTCTGGTAGGTGTCTAGTCTTTTTGGGATAGAGATGCCCATGGGCGGCACTAGCTAGTAAACGTCAAGTGGAGTGCATATTCTTACTTAAATTTAATAAAAAACTGCAGTATTTCAACACATGTGTATGGTTGAGGGTTTAATACAATGAGGTTTCTATAAGCGACAGAGACTACAGGTCATTATCGCGATAGGTGCAGGTAGTCGAACTACAAAGGATTCTCATTTCATCTTCTTTTAAATGTACTTAGTAGTAGATAAAATTTTATTTACCAATCCTAGGCAGCACATGAGCAGAGTGCCTCAACATCGGCAGGGCGATAGGCCCCGGAATGTCAGCGAAGCGCTTGGCCCCAGTCTGCACGGCAGGCGCGGCGACGTTGTGACGTTGCGGCGACGTTGACGTGCGTCGTGTTGACGTCGCGCTGACGTGACGTCGGGAGGGACGCGTTAGACTGTAACAAAGGCATTTATGATGATAAAAATATTGTTGATAAATTTAAGAATATAAAGTCGTTGGTGGAACAATAATCGGAAAGTGTAGAAGATACCTAAGCTCTTAGTTAAAGTTTTTCAAATATTTATAGAGACTTTTAATCGTTGATTATTTTGGAGATCAAAGTAATGTTGGTATTTAATTACAAACAGTTGCGTGTATTTTTGGAGTTAACTCCTTAAGAAACGATTTGAGTTATAAGGCCCGGTACGGAAATTTTATGAGGAGTAAAATCAAGTGTAACACGAAAAGTTGAGGCGTTACGTAGAAAGAGACAAACATATATATCCACACTTTACGCGCAACACCAGTGAAGTCACTGAATAGAAATGTCATAATTTTATTTTTTTGTACTAGTGACGTGAAGGAATGCGTTGTATCGGTAAAATAGGTTCACAGACTACATATTAAAAGTATTTTTAGCCACAAATAAAACAAAGATAATTTAAAATAAGCCAAATACGAAGGTGCTAAACTCGGACATGTATACATGTCCGTGGACGGTTACGGTACATTTCGTTTCGGACATGTATACATGTCGCTGGGCGGCAAAGATCCATTACAATCCCTCCTTTTTATTACAATCATCATATCCTCTCAAAAAGGAAGTAGCGTTTTTAACCAAAATATGAATCAAGAGTGCTTTTATTAATTTAAAATACAGTAAGTTCAAATCCCATATGAAAGTAATTATTACAATAAAAATAATTAGCAATATATAAAATTTAATGTTTTATATATTGCTAATTATTTTTATTGTAATTAGCAATATATAAAACATTAAATTTTATATATTGCTAATTCATTCATTCATTCATTCATTATTCGTCATTAACTATTTTCTATTCGATATATATCATAATTATCGTTCGTAAGGAGTAAACTCCAATCGTGCGTCGTAGCTGACACACACACACTTTTTTATACTATGTGAACATTAGATTTGTTTCCGCAAAACTAAAAAAAGCAACCAATATATTAACTTGAAATTTGCATGCAACATTACATGCATGCATTGCATATATATGCATACTTATATCCCGAAATTCCCACGGGAATATCCGAAGGAATTTCGCTAGTATATTTTTAGTAATTAATTTGTAATGATAAGGTTTTCAAATTTGCAGTGGTACTTTGAGCCGAATGTTACAGTGCTCGCCGCAAGCATACACACATACTTGCATACATTATATTATTACGTAATGCAAAGTCCATATATGTTCGCCGATCATCACGTGTGCAGCGCGTGCACTTAGGGTTGTCAACTACGGTAGAAATGGATAATGCTTTATTAGCCTTCATTAGCTTTTACTGTGCTATTAAATAAAGTGCTTTATTATCTAAAACTGCTTTTGATAACTACTTCCAAAATATTCGTATCTAAATCCATAAAGTGATCAATAGACGGCGGTAAAGATAATTGTAACAACGTTTTGGGCTTTTGTTAAAAAAAACGATCGAACTAAAACGACATTGATATACAGAAGCAAATAATTAATGAATGATAAGAAACAATTAAGTAATTTTAAAGCACTAAAAGTTTCTATAAAAATCATTGAAATATTATTTTAATTATTCTCTGTGTCATACTTGTCGTACTGACGTAAAGGCGAGTTTGTAAATATCCAGATCCAAAACAAAATACAAATTATTAATGTATAAATTTGCTTTATCAGGTATGGAACCCAAAATCTACGGGGCAACAACGTAAATATATACGAGTGTAGTCTAAACACCTCTGACTCCGAGAAGAGTTACATGCCCAGCAGTGGGACAGTATCACTTTAACGACGATCATATTGTTTTTGGAAGTGACAACCCTACAAGCGACGAATACGAATTAAGTCGACACGTAAAAGAGAAGTGACGTAACAGACGGTTGTAAAGTAACGCTAAAAATATTCTAAATCGACTGAATTAATTATGTTTGTGCGAATATCTAAACTGGTTAAAACTGGAATCAACGTTGAGTTTTTGTAGAAGTCTACTGCGTACATAGATTAGTAAAGATTACTGGCTTCTAACAAGAAAATGTAACATTTTGACAATTGTCACTGTCATTTTTGTTTGAAAAATATTTACAAAAATGTAGTTTTTAGATCATTTACGAATAAAACGATGTTTTTTCGCACTTTTTTCTTCGATTTCGTGTCTTAACTGCGGATGTCGGCATTATTCTGCGTAAATTACAACATGACAGCCATTAAACGGCTGACAGAATCGTCAGCCGTTTAAGTCATTTAATGGCTTCCTTCAATTACAAGGCAGTGAGATATCTATACTTATCTATGACTGCGTATTAGAAATAACTAACGAACGTGTCTATGTTTATAAGCCCGTAAAGTTTTTATTATTCAAACGAATTTCATTCATGTGTTTATTACACGTTGTTTCTCGTTTGTGGGGATAGTATTATTTAATACATAGGGTTGTTTTTTACATCGTATATTACTACGATTTAAAACTTTTCTACAAGTCTGTGTGATGTTGCGATCCTGGGACATACGGGAATAAAAGTAAATTTATGTATTCTTCATTGATTCATTTGTGAACAATGAAGAACCTAAGCCTTTGTAACGGCTCTCAGGAAAGCCCATAATGTTATGTGTTTAAAATCCAAGAAGTGGTACCTAAACGTGGTGGCCTATTTTACCTTCGTTTCCGTATCTCAGTAGTGAATTAGTATTCTCTTTATATTGATATTGTTAACTTTTCTGGCTGTAATTCTTACCTAGTCCAGCTGCACCGTTGGACATTGATTTCATCTCACAATTACGGTACTTAAATATCCCATACTTGAAGCATACGTCACGTAAACTTTACAAACATTGGAGAATATGTTTCATAAACTTCCTCAGTTATTTCGGTTCATTGACAAATTTCTATGATAATACTATGATTTCGGAAAATCCAAGGCCTTCCCGTAATTAGAACTTTAACCTCTCTTGACACTGTAGCTATTTAAAATACACCAACACATCATAACTGATTAAAAGCATAAACAAGATCGCATAACAAATTAACGTTTAATAGCCCTGTTTATTTTTGAAACCGGTTGCAGTTATTAAATTACAGATAACTGTTGTTAACTCGAAATCGACTTTAAAATAACACAATAAGGTATTGTTTGCTCTTGTCAAAGTAGTACTGCGCCTTTAAGCTTTTAAAGTGCAAACTGCGTCGCAGAATATGGAGTTAGGGATGTCCCAATAGTAAACGGTTATCGTTTTAGGGTAATATTTCGTGTGTTGTTTTAGTATCACTATAGTATTGGTTTTATATATATTTTTGATTATCATACTCTGTTTTGAAAATATTAACTTAAGTACACAGGTTTTAAAGTATGTATTGTTTTGGTTGAATTTAGACCAAAATATGAAATCAGTACTTAATACTGAATGAATTAATAGAATGGACTTATAGATATACTATAAGTAAGGTGCCAAATAGGGAAAAAGGAGGTATTTTTGTATCTGAAGCTTTCCTAATTCCTACCATCTGCGATAGTAGAATAGTAGGACTTTTATGTATTTAACATCGGTGACTGAGTCAAACTGCATGTTAATTATCAATAAATCACATTAAATTAATGAAAAAAAAAACAAGTCAAATTACGTTTTTATTTTTATTTTTTAAGATTTTGGAATCGACAACCCTATTCACTATTAAATGCGAACCTGATACGCAGTCTCGAGCCAGCCAAGTTCAAGGTTGTGCAAAAACAAAACACTACAATAAAACGTGACATAACCACGATAACGATTCTTTTTGCACGGATCAATTAGACAGACTGGATAAGGGTCTCGTAAATTAATGATTAACACCAAATTCTAACGGTTTCTTATATTTTTACATATTCTAACAGTTTTCAGGTTTCGTAATGTCTTACATCTTCAAACATAAATGTGAATATCGCAGCCAAGTTCAATGTTTTGTTTTATAATTATGCGTGATGGAGATTATGATGGGTGACATTTTCTGTAGAAGAAATACAACTTTTTTAAATAACCCTTGTTCGTTCCAGCAACATACAAAAAAATACTAAACTGATTTCAATAAAAGTATTTGTGTAAAAGATTACAATATGACTTAAAAAATATATATTCTAATTCTACTTTAGTATTCTGAGATTTTTTTTGTAGAAGATATGACAAAAATGCTCTCTATCTGAAACAAACGTAACTAATTCAAATATCTTCGAAAAACCTATGGATTCTATGCATAAAAAGTAGAATTCCAAAACTGCAGAATTTACCGATATTTTAGGACAGAAACATATGTAGAGGAGTCGCGGAAGAAAAACCATGAAGAGTTAATAATACCTTAAAATGTTTTTGCATCGATTTCTAAACCCATAAAACATTTCTGGTTTTAAATGTGCGTCAGAACATCAACAACATCAACACAGGCAATACATTCTCAAAGCTTAATAAAAATTCCGATCTTTATCGATATGTCTATTATATTTTCGTATTTTTTATTTGTTTGATGTACTATCTGATGCGTATTTGCTTGCAATTTAAAGTTGATTTTGAATATCGTGGCGAAAATGTGTTTATTTGGGCTTACTAAGGCTTAGTCCATTCTACATTCATATCCCCATTCATAATCCCCATTTTGGTCGAGAATAAATTATTGCTAGGTAGATTTTTCAGAAACTATCTAATGTTACTTAGTATATAAGACAGTATCTGGTTCTTTTAATTATTGATTTTATTCCAAAGTTATTTTTATGAAATTAAAACCACAACATTTCTACCACGGACAATTCTAATAAAGCCCAAATAGGATTGGATTTATATCTGAAATTACTAACATATGTGATATCTCGGATGACTAAGTTTCTATGTCTCATGTAAGTGTCGACTTTACTACACCCTATTAAACAAAACACACTGAACACAGCGTCTTTAACACCGCCAATAACAAAACAATAATGAGACAGAAATAGGTTTAGTGCATATGTAGTCTAAGACACTCACATTAGTCGTAACAATACAAAGTAAATCTAAAAAAATATAAATGAAATATAATGGACACGGAATATAAATTATAACATCAGATTCTGATAACATAAGAGGCCGGAAACATAATAGAAATAATATAATAACATTGGTATTAATAACACCAGGAAGTATCTAACTTCAGTATTGTTTATCACTGTTGCATAAAGTGATAACTTCATATTGTTATTAAACCACAAAGCGGTTTATGGTCATGATATCTAACGAATTACGAAACTTATGTAATGTTATCATAAGGCTTATCTTTTAAAAACTTGTCTTGCGGTCTGTTATGTAAGATGTGTCAAATGCAGTCCATCTGATAGTAAGTTCTGTCGCTTATTGACGTCAATATTTATATTTTATGGAGTAAGAATTTAGTTTTATTTAAAGACAGATAAAACTAGTGTTATAAAAGTTGGAGGTATCAAATGCAGTCCATCTGAAAGTTACGTATTAGTGACACTGTCGCCTAATTGACGTCAATATCTATATACAGAGTAAGATTTTTACGTCTTGTTAATCACAGATAATATATCTGCAGTGTAATAAAAAAAAACTAGCTTGGAAGCTAAGCTTTATTTTAAATTAAATTACGTTATATAATTGCATATTTTAATATGTTTAAGTTTTTATAAGTTTGCATAAATTTTTTCGTGGCTGTCTGAACATTTATCAGATTTAGGATCTTATTTATTTCGCTTTCTACATATTAACTAGGTATATTTTTGAAATAATAGTAAATAAAAGTTTGATCTATTATTGTTTTACGTTAACATTAAACATGATAATAATGATAAACTTTATAATTAAACAGGGTAAAAAAAAGCTAAAGTAAAATTTCGAAATGAGTGAAAATAAATGCAAAATACTATTTAATTTAAAATTCTAATAACAACTGCCTTTGGTTTCACCTTTAACAACAATACTAACACGACATAATAACGGTATTCTTGAAATACAAGTATTTAACGCGAAATAACAAAAGTTTCGCTATGCCAATAAAATTAATTCATGATTGTATAAGTATGAACAATTGAACATGTAACTTCGAGAATATAAGTAACGTACATTAGTAGTGCGGAATGTATCATGTAGGTATGTAGTAGTTGCGAATTTAACGAGTGTGCGAAATAAAACCGGTTATATCCGACGTGTTTTTGTTTCGGATATGACTTGGTTAGGGTTGACTGTTTGTATGTTTACGTTAATACCTAGCTAATTTTACAAAGAAGTTAATGGTTTAATAATTATATTTCAAGAATCTGGTTAATAAAACACTGTTAATAATAAGAATGCATTTTAATCATATTTGTGTAAACACTAATAAATAAAAACGATATCTTAAAATTTAACATTTAACATTTATTAAATTTTATATTTATGTGTTTAATAATTATATATGTATAATATTTTAAACCATGCCATAAATAAATTTGTCTAAAAATTAAGAATAATTTTAAAGAAATTGCGAAAAAAAAATAATTAAAAACGCTTATAAAAATAAACATGAGTGTTTTTTTTTACAAATCGTTTTTCTAGTAGGTATATACTAGAAGGATTTTGTAAGACGTAGGAAATACATAAGACGCGTCAACACATTGAGAATTTTTTGGGTTTCGAAGTCAAACTTAGTCTTTATGGTGCTAACGTCACATAAGTGATTGATTTTCGGACCTACCCTATTTAGGGTACCCAACCCTGTCTTCAATGGATAGCAAAGACCACTCAGTTCGAGTAAAAAAATATAGGTTATTTGTATTAAGGAAGCAGCCCTATATCTTCGCTTCATTTTTGCTATCCATAAATGTCAGACTAGACGCGATTCGCGGAGGCTTTTTGACAAAAATGTAGCATTCATTATACGCTCATGTTTACACTCACACGATGATATATTTTACGACTTAATTCAACACTCTTAAAGCTTAAATAACGTGAATACGGACGTCAATAATAGTGACTAATTTGCAGTTTTAACCTTTCGTTCGTATATTATTAGACACGTATTTTATCTATTAATCAACTACATCTAATATAAGGTTTGTGGTAAAAATATGACTTTAATTAAAAATAAACGCGTCTCTCGCGTGCGTACTGTGCACGTGTCTTTATATCGATTTGCGGGTAATTTTTAATGTTATTTTTTTGTCTTTTACAAGTGTTATTTTGTAATAACTGTTATATCACATTATAATAAATACTTATATTTAATTTGAATGACAATTTATTATTTAGGTCGGGAAATAGATACGAAAAATATTTATTAATAAAAATATATAAATCACTATAAACTTGAAAGATAAATTTATAATAATAATTATTTTGAAAATAATAAAAAATCGTCAAAACTTTACCTAAAAATAAATTTAAAGCAATATTTTTAATACTGTAAATTAATTTTTCTTAGACACGTATAACACAAAGTTTAATTTAATAAAAAAAAACCACAAAACTTACACGTAATTCCGAATCAGGATCGCCGGTTTCGCCATATTGTTACACTTAAAACTGTAGTCCAAAAATTTAAATAACGAATTCACACAGCATTCATTTCTAATATTCCAATTAATAAACCGTTATTATTACTTAAATATTTTCAATTGTTTATTTAAACGACTGTATTTGGTTAAATGTTTTTAAAAGCTTTTATTACTCGTACGTTTAGGCACAACAAGAAACCGGTGTACTCCGTTCCCTAGAAGATAATGTAATGTACTCGCGTGCGAATATGATTCGAACGTAGCGGGTACCACGGCCGAGCGCCCACTAGAGCTGCGCACGAGTCGCTTATATCGATGTGTACAAATAAATGTAACTGAATTGAACTGTCTGTCTGTAAGTTAAAATTAAGTATTTTTTAAGTTTATTTTGCTTACTGTCTGATTGATTCAAAAACCACAAGTGTTTAATTTTTGTAACAGGAAGGGAATTAATAAGGTTAGAGTAATAAAGTAATTCGCTACATTTATTTATTATGTAAGAAATGATAAACTCAGCTTAAATTACAACCAAATTACATCATAGATTCTTATAAAAGTACAATAAAATTAATATAGAATATGTACATATTATAAAACAAAAATAGTTTTGTAATTAATTGCTTGAAGTATATTGTCAGTATGCTTAGCTAATTACGCACTAATATCATAAAGATAATTAATAATGTTAATTATGATAACAAAAACTTATTTTCTAGTTAATTACCAAAGTAATTATTAATTTGTTACTTTTATTATCATTATATGTTTATACGGTTACATTTTTATTCCTTATATCCATAATGTAATACTAATTTACCTCGGTATTTAATATAAATTATTTAGGAATAATTTGCGTCTCATATTTTTGTAATTATTGAGATATTTATACTTTGACGTCACTTCAATGTAAGATAAAACACAAATATATGAATTTTAAATAGACATGATATAAAATTTAAAATATTGAAATTACAATCCATAATGAATGAAGTTCGCCACATTAGTGGATATGCAAAACGTAAACGACTTATTGTTGGATTATTGTTTGTGCCGGGGATTTTATTTATATTGTACGTAAGTTGAATAATTTATCGTATGCACGCAGTAAACGTTACTAGAATATTAAATATGCAATATTTATGGCCTGCAGAGACAAACAATAGTATTCTAAGAAATACGTCTATATATTATAATAATTAATGTGATATTAAAAGAAAAACGGATAAATAAATATTAAACTATGTATCGATAGTTTTATAACATCACTAGTAGTGGACTTTGGACTGTTGTCTTTGTTTACTAATTCGGTACAATGAATTTGGCCCCAAGCATGGACGAATGAAATAAATAGAGCCCTAATGTATAATAAATCCATATGAATGAATCGCGTGTGCATAAATATCCAAAAATCTGCTTGCAGTAAATATAACGAAGGACGCCAATTGTTAAAGTATGAGGGAACAAAAGATCTATTTTTAATTAAGTAAAGAAGTACGAGCACGAACTTGCAGCTCACCTCATATTAAACGCTGTCTATGGTCATTTGTTACCTTTTTTTTTGTTCACGAGGGGGAAACCTTCAAAAGGTACCCGATGCCTTGGGAGCGACACAGGGTTATGACAGAAGCCTTGCTGCTCCGGAGAACTAATCTGGGTCAAGTTATTTAAACATTTTTTAATCAAAATATCAATTACAAGGCATTAAGAATTTGTTACTTCACAATATTTTCTTGTGACTACAACAAGTCTATATTACGAGTCTATTCTATTACTTCGCTACGGCCCCAAGGATGCTCCTGATCACTTAACGGGAAATAGTGTTGTGCTGAGCTCGGCATCGCGTGGGTTGGAATGTAAAATTAAAATTTACAGACCGAGACTTCTGCGTAATGGGTACTGTGGTAATGGTCTGTTAATAGGACTGCCTTCTTGTTATCTTGTTTTTAATTGTTTAAGTATGAGTATTAAGTAGTTGTTATTTTTAATTTTATTTTTATTGCTTACTTTGGAATATAATACGTGTTTTGTGTATATGAAAGTAGAATACTTTTGTCAGCTTCGTATGCGTAAACAAATAACAATATAAACTTCAAACCCATATTTTAGCTCTATAAGGTCGTTTTATTTTCTAACAAGAAAGCCAAATACTAAGTTTTATAGGGATTGCTTTTCAAATTTGTATATTTTCTAACACACTTTTAATCTATATATATGTAATATCTTTAGGAATATAATATCACACAATCTATCCATAGTCCCATTCTCAGTTAGGATGAAATTTCATGCTTCAATCTTAAGTGGTTTAGCCTCGTCTATAAAATGACTTATTCTGACTAACTGAATCATCACAGTTAGTCCGCAAAAGTCATTTTATTATTATCGAAAAGTACTTATAAGCAAACCAATAAACCATAACAGTGAAAATATTTCTAAAAAGCTAAGTAGGACGATCAGAACACACATTACATTTTGGAAGTAAGCTTTTCAATTATTGATTATTACTTGGTGTAACGGGGAAGGAAAACATCGTGAGGAAATCTAATCGTACATGCTTAGGAGTTCCTTCTAACGTTCTCAAGGGTGTCGATTTCGTCACGACCATTTGGTTAGGCGCACTTGTCTAGCGTGGAATACGTGAGTTCTTGGCTTTCTGAAACCTATGTATAGGAGAGATACTTTTCTGAGGCATTCCAGCTAAGTCCGCAGGGGTAGCGGCGCATCTGTGTCGACTTCAGGTAGGAATATCTAATCTTATCAGGGGTTGATTACAAATGTCCGTGGGCAGCAGTAGCCTTACTATCACGTGGATTGCATGCTCGTCTGCTACTTCTATATTATAAAAAAAGTCTATGTAAGGGATTTCAACTTACGGCTCAGGAATAGAAAAATATTTCTATCGGTGAAACTCATGTAGAATCAATTCTATTTGGTATTGAGTTAAGATGCATAAACGCAGTGAATTCTTAACATTAGGTGGACTATATGCTCATTTGATACTGTAGTTATTGTTTAGTACAAAACTGTTGTACGTATTGACTGTGTTGTAATCCTTTGGATAAAAAGGCCCTTTACTACACATTTCCTTAAGGCCTTCAACCGGAACACATTGAATACTGCGTTCCGGTTTGAAGCCGTTTGAAGGATATAAGGCAAAAATAGATAGTGGGGTGCTTTACTGGAGCTCTACCTTCAAAAATGTTTTTCTGAATTGCACGTAGTTATGCGAAATGGATCCAACCCACAAAAGTAGTTTTTTAGCTACTATTACAAATGGCATCTCCACATCAACTTTCGTATATGCAAAAAATATTCAATGGTACATTTTTTCTTTTGAACTTTTACTAAAAGACTTTTCTCAAAAGCAGTTTTTGTGGTTGGATCTATTTTGCATAACTACATCCAATTGACCTCGTTGCCTTCACATCCCTAGGAAGAGGTGAGACAAGCTATTTTAAGCCACACATATAAGGAAATGTAGTAATCGTAAAATGTATTGTGACAGCTATTGTCGTGACCGTTGCAGCCATATCCAGATAAACGCGTGCCCTATCTCGTGTACTATATTGCAACTCCGCGACATTGTACATTTTTATCTATAAGTCAAGGATAGTAGTAGCATGGAGAAATACTAAGCGTTATGGAATTGATACAGATATGGTTATTTTAAAGTCGGTAGGTGCAACTATTTGTAGACAGTAATAGCCCAGCAGTACGAGGATCAAATCCTAGGTAACTTTCATTATAAGGGTTCCGTACCTAAAGTGTAAAAACGGAACCCTATTATTAAGACTCTGCTGTCTGTCAGTCTGTTCATCTGTCCGTCTGCCATAGGGCTCTATCTCCTGAAACTTTATAGGTAGACACTTGACATTTTTACAAAGTTTGTATAAGGGTGGCCGCTATAACAATAAATTCTAAAAATAAAAAAAATATTAAATAAATGGAAATCACTATACAAGAAACACATTAAAATTTGTTGTTACGGAACCCTCCATGTGCTAGTTCGACTCTCACTTGGTCAATTATTTATCTACAAGTCAAGGATAGCATAGTAGCATGGAGAAATAGTGAGGTTGTAGCTTTATAATCGGAAAGTCCGAGGTTCAAATCGCAGGAACCCCTCTCCGATTTTTCAAATTAATGTGGGTATTGGAAATTCATTACCACTCGCTAAACGGTGAAGGAAAATATTGTAAGACGCCTGACGGTCATTTATTGTAAGATGTGTTAACTCTACCAAATCAGTTCTTGGCTTTTAATCATATATTTCACGCGTAAGTTAGTTAATTTATAATTGAATACGTGTACAAGTTCACTTAGTATCTATTAGGTGTACTGTGTGACCGTTATTTCAGTAAAATAACGCCGTTGTTCGTTAAAGAATGTATGACAATTCATTTAACACTTTCAGGTCATGACATTGAAGATATGGTTGGAAGTGATTTAGTTTTATAAAGAAGAAAAGGTTTAGTTTAAACTATTCAAATGGAATTGAATGGTTTTACAATTGTTCTATAATAATCATTTACAATTCCAGGAACACATGAACCCACAATGGGTGTAGCAATTGGCATAATTGGCATTGGAATAAACTGAATGGCATATTTTACTCATAATATAATTCAATCAATTATCAAATATACCTACTAACTACTTATTAGGTACACAAATGATCAGATATATAGTTTTTTCCTTTTTTTTGTTTATTTTCTCTCAAAGAGACAACTTGATTTCACAACAAATTCACACATATAATAATAGTTTGCCAAACTGTAAAACAGTTTGTCGCCAGTGTTCCCGTGAATAGGGACAGTTGTAGTGTAGTAGTAGTACTACCATAGATACGAGTATAGATATCTCACCGCCTTGTAATTGAAGAAAGCCATTAAATGGCTTAAACGGCTGACAAACGTGTCAGCCATTTAATGGCTTAATTGACATGGTATAATTTACGCGGAACAATGCCGACATGCGCAGTTAAGTCGTGCAAAAACACAAAATCGAAGAAAAAGTGCGGAGAAATATCATTTCATTCGTAAATGATCTAAAAAATACATTATTTAAATATTTTTCAAACACGAAAATAGATGACAGTGACATTTACAATTGTCAAAACTAGTTACATTTTCTTGTTAGGAGTGAGTTATCTTTACTAATCTATGACTTATTGCTAACACTGTTCTGATATACAGATGTTTGAATTCTATGTCATTAACGTGTTAGGTTCCTAGGGCATTTAATATTACTACATTTTAAATGTATTATGTATGTACATACCTTGACCTCAATATTGTGCGAATAGATACACGATTGTCAAGTCCTTGGAAGTTTTGTTAAATCTTATTGCAATATGCAAATAAACTTGACTTGGTTTAGTAAAGGCCAACTGACTTATTACCACGCATTTCTCAAATTCAGATTATTTTATCTGTTCCTTGTTATTTATAATTACCAAAAACCTTAAAATTGTGATAATTAAATACTAATATGTACATGAATTTGGTTAATCACATGTACAAGTAAGATGTCGGACTTCTAACGAGGGAAACCACGTGGTGGAGCTGTTCCTAATCTGACACAAAAAAGGTTCTGGGTTCGTTCCCCGAGCAGGCAAACATCTAACCTAATTATCATTAACCTAAACTATACTACTACACGTCTGGGTTTTTGCGTCATCTATGTGTGTGTAATATGTATATAACACCTACGACATAAAGTACTAACAATACTTACTAACATTACCCAACCAAAAAAAATGTGTCACTGACCTTTTGTTGAGTAATAATCCTTTAACTTTATCACTTTTACCACTTTATTACTAATATATAACAAAATACAGATTCCGTGCCAACAACCTGTAACAATTTCACTTACAGATTAGAGAAAATTACATTAAATAAATCACTTTAGCAAAAATTGGTCAAGTGCGAACGAACGCATGCAGGGTTCCGTACTACCCAATTTTCATTTGTTTTTATTTTTGTATTTGTTATCACAGTAGATAGAAGGAAATGAATTGAACTGTCTACCTTGTACGGTTCAAAAGATAAAGCGAAAAACGCAGGAAAATAGCGACCCCTATTTATTTTCCATGTTTTTTATTTTTAGTATTTGTTTTTAAAGCGGCCACCGTTATATATATTAAAAAAAAATCTAGTGTCTACCTTTACAGTTTCAGAGATATAGCCCTGTGACAGACAAACAGCCGGACTGACGGACAAAAACAAGTACCTTTACTCTACCTTTATGGCTTTAGAAATAAAGATCTATGACAGACAGACGGACAGCGGAGGCTTAGTAATAAGGTTCCTTCAAGGGACGGAATCCTGAAAATTGTTTATTAACCTGCCGGGGCTGGCCTGACGCGGGTCACGTCGCCGCACCACTTTCGATGGTCGTGGGACGACGAATTTAGTACGATTATCGTGTAGTGTGAAGTTGTGTCTACGTGATCCAGTGCATGGATCTCGCATTGTTTCAATACTGCAATTAATTTTATAACCTTGAAGTACCGAGCATACTACTTGATGGTAAGTGGCTACTGCCGCCCATAGACATCTGTTAACCCCAGATAAGATTAGATTAAACCTGGGATTGGATGCATTGCTACTTTGATTAAGTAGGAAGCCCCGGATAAGTATATCCCCCTTATCACACCCTTCAAACCAGGACACAGCAGCGCCTAAATAAGAATCCTACTTGAAATGGATGACAGACGCATTGTGTCCCTTGATGACTAAACTAGAATCCTTAACCATAACGTCTTTGCTTAAGAATCGTAAAATGCAAATATTCTTTTGCAATCTATCAAAATCAGTTAGCAATAACAAAAAGGTTTTGTATAGAAATATAAATTTAAGACGATAATTTACAAGCAGACACATAAAATTAATTTGTGTCGATGTAACCGTATTAAATAACTAGTGCTAAAACGTATAAGTATGTCTACGTGAGCAAAATCATGTTTAATACAGTTACTTTGTACGTCTACAACAAACAACAAAATAAAGAAAAATAACTGTTCACTTTTACTTGATTATAAAGTTATATAAAGTAGCTTCCGCCTACTAGTTTGCGTGAACTTTAGATTACATATTATTAAAGTCATTTATGTTTATTTATAACAATAATCATTTATGATAAATAACTTAAACTAAATAAAAAAAAAACAAAAAAAATTGCAGTGAATTTCACAGTATTCTTAAAAAAATGAAATTATAAAGTATAAAGATTTTGAGTAAAGCTGTGCAGTGGATCCATAAGGGGCTAAAGGACTGAAGAATCCCCTAAAATACAAAATCAAGTAACTTAAGTTCGTATATAACGTTGGACCTGTTGAATTTCTGAAATAATAGGACCTTTTTACCGACTTCGACTTATTAGTGTTCCTATATTCTTCGGAGGGTGACAGATTCTTTGATAAAGCCTATCTCAAGCCCCTCCTAAAAGAAAATCCTTTAAGCCGCCAGTGTTTTCAGACCAATAGGCATGATACCCAAAAAATGCTTTATTAAGGCCTTTTATTTATTTTTTGCTTTCGAGGGGAAAACCTTCGAAAGGTACCCTGTGCCGTAGGAGCAACACAGAGTTATGTGGGATTCTTACTGCACTAACCCTCCCGGTCGTCGTCCTCGGCGCTGCGTAAAGGACTCCGGTATCTCTAAAGAAACGCAACCGGAGTCCCCTTAGCGCGTTGCCCCGTCGGGCACCGCCCAGGTGAGCATGACGCTCGTCACATCGTCTGGTATGGTATGCGACCACACATATCGCCGGCCTTCCTAGGCCTAGTGTTCATACACTAATCCAACGATTATTATTTGCATTCAGTTTGTACTTTATCATTACTTTCTAGAATTTGATGCTTATAACGGACATTATACGATAGAGTTTTACAGAGTGTATTTTTTTCCGAAATGAAATGAGTGGACGCCCGGCTAGGAAGATAGATTTTTAAAAAGCTTTAGTTTTAATCAAAAGCGATCTATCTCCCTTGAACATTTTTCACTATTCGTTCTACTTTCAGATTTGGCAATCCAAGACCAAATGAAAAAATTACCATGTATATATATACATATATAACGTAATTACATATAATTACTTATATGTAATTACGAAGAAATATAAACATTAATAAGCATGTAAACGCCGAACCACACTACTAAACGAAATTAACTTTGTTTTAATATCAACATTGTACTAGAATTTCTTAGTAAACCAAATTGATAAGATGAATGGGCTACGTGAGTGACCTCATGTGAGTCACAGTTGATTTCAAGTAAGAACGGAGGTGTATGAGTTAACTCACGTCGACATATACAATACTTTTATATGTAAAAATCAATTGCTGTATGTTTGTGTCCACAAGATTGTAAAATTAGTCGATTGATTTAAACACTGTTTAAACACATTATTGCATTTTATACATCAATATATTTATTATATTTACATCATTATTATTTATATACATCGACATACAAAGTTATATGTTTTAGCAAAAACGGAAATTTAGAAGTTTTGCGAAGTTTAAATAATAACAATAAATATTTAAATATTGTATTACACCACACCGAAACGTTGATTTGATTTTAATTTTAGTCAGTCATTCCTATAATGTAAAGTGGTAATGTATTAATGGTTCATACAGAAATGTTAGTCAGTCATTGCAGATATTGTTGTAACAACCTATAATGTACAAATGGTTTTGCTGGAAACAGCGGAATCTAGAGTATACTACGTTTGAAGGTACCACCACCACGCCTGTTTCTTAATCGGCGATAGAGCCAATTCAGCAAGTCTGATTCGATCGAGAGGTACCACTGCCACATTTTTAGCATGATGCAGTTCTGTGTTTAAGTGCAAAGGTGTGAACGTCTGGATGGTTTAAATGTCTGGATGGCTTAGTCTTCAGAAGTGACAACGCATCTGTTATCGGCTTCAGGTAGATCCTGTTTTGTTTGAAGTGCATTACAGATGATCATATAGCAGCAGTGATAGCCTAGTGGTTAAGAAACGCGGCCTCTCGATCGAGGGGTCCGAGGTTCAAATCCCAGGCACGCACCTCTGATTTTCAAATTTATGTGCGTATTAGATATTAATTATCACTTGCTTAAACGGTGAAGGAAAACATCGTGAGGAAACCTGCATACCTAAGAGAATTATAAAAATAAAAAAAAAATCTTAAAGGTATGTGAAGTCTACCAATCCGCACTTGGCCAGCGCGGTAGACTATGGCCTAATCCTTCTCATTCCGAGAGGAGACCCGTGCCCAGCAGTGGGACAGTAATGGGTTGATGATGACAGATGATCATAAGCCACAGTAACCACGTACTATATCCAGTCGGCTATACGGCACGGCAGTCGTTTGCAACTCCAATCTTTAAATAAACGGTACCTTACAAGATAAAGTATAGTCTAATATTCTATAACATTTTCTTCGTAGCATTCTAGTATATTCTGTCGGGATGAATAACGTATGCAAATCATACGGCTATTGTATTTTGATTCGTTTACCTGAGCGGGCTGCGCAACGCCTTGTATTTACATTTATATTGACAAAACATCACATGGAATATGTTTACAATAAGATGTTTGGGCTACTGCTACTTGTAATAAAATAGGAGTAACGCACTTGTATTGAGTAGAACCCTTTTTTTTATTAAATCGAATTGATTTCACATAAGACAAATTCACCTTCGATCAAATTCACACAATTATTATAAATATATTGGTTTCACTATTCGGGCGGTGCCTTTGTTTCAACGTGGATTGATAAGAACGACATAGATCCACGATTGGATACGTCTCTATGTCGATAATCTTCTCATTGTTCAAATAAATATGAATAAATAGAAGAATAAGATATATATTTAAAATCCATATGTCTTATTTACTTCGGATGTGTGTGATCTCCAGAGCGAAATTAAGAGATCATGTATAGCCGCGATTTGATACTAGTAGAATCCTTTGTGCTTCGACTCAAACGCGTCACCGTTACACCTATTTCTGCCTAATCGAGCGCTGCTGTGTTATGGTTTGAAGGGTAAGGGAAACATACTTTTCCGGGGCTTTCCAGCTTAGTTCTCAAGGGAAGCGGCGCATCTGTAGCCGACCCCTGGTCTTGAAGGAGGTAGAACCCTTCGTGGTTCGACTCCGGCGGTACCACTGCCATACCTATTTCTGCCTAATAACAGCAGTGTTAGGCGCTGCTGTGTTCCGTTTTAAGGGTGTGGTAAGGAAGACATACTTTTCCGAGGCGTTCCAGCTTATTCCTCAAGGGTAGCGGCGCATCTGTGGCCGACCTCAGGTAGGAATATCTAATCCTATCTGGGGTTGATTACAGATGTCCATGGGCAGCAGTAGCCACTTACCATCAGGTGGACTGCATGTTCGTCTGCTGCTCCTATATTATATATATAAAAAAGTATATAATCCTATTTTGGGTTGATTACAGATGTCCATAGGCGGTAGTAGCCACTTACCATCAGAACTTACTCGTTTGCTAGTAGTATTGCGTCTTAGGTAAAATTTTAATTACTTAATTAGAGCTGGAATTAACTAGTTGACTTCAGATATCTATGGACGGTAGCTACCACTATTACGCAGACTTCACATTCTTTTGCTACTCCAAAAAACAGAAAAATATGTAGAGTCGTCTAAAAATTGAAAAAAGCAATTTATTTTTTTCACGTCAAATACATCCTATCGTCATTATCGTCGGAGATAAAAAGATTTCATTTATACGAGTAAATATTGTCAAAAGCACTGGGCCGTGTTGACATTTTGTTTGGACATGCCAATATCCAATCCAATGTCTGATATTGATATCTCAATGGGTTCGTTCAGTCAGAAACTGACGAGTTTGTTTAAATGTATTAGCTGAGTAGATGTAGGTAACAACAACAACAACAAATACTCTTTATTTGTACACCATATAAGATACATATAACACAATAAATAAGATAGCGTACAAAAAGGCGGCCTTATCGCTTAGAAGCGATTTCTTCCAGACAACCTTTGGGATGGAGTTAAAGAAATATGAGATCGTAAGAAGGTAGGAAGGTAGGAAGGTAGGGACATTAGTATATACAATGTATATTTTATTATTCAGAAGGAGCAGATGAGCATGCAGTCCACATTATGGTAAGTGGCTACTGACGTTCATGGACATTTGACGGTAATCTCAGCTAAGATAAGAATTCTACCTGGGGTCCGCTGCCCATGCATGGGTACCCCTGAGGACTAAGTTGGAATGCCTTGCATAAGTATGTGTCCTTTGTTTACACCCTTCAAACTGGTAATAATGGGTATTTAAGTAATGTAATAAGTTTTTTTAAAAGATGTGTGTTATGGAGTTTCTTTCGCCGCTTCTTCTCCATAACGAAACACCTTGTGAAGTGGTGGTAGTTGTATTGACATTCAAAAAGTGCTCTGTAAAGAACGTATTTTGAATAAAAAAAATTGATTTGATTTGATTTGTAAATTATACTCAGTGACGACTTATACCTTCGGATGTTTTCCCTCAGACGCACACAACCCACGTGTTTTCTATTTCGGGATAAAAACTAGCTTATTTTACTCCTTATACTAACTTGTTATGTACAAAATCCTGTTCAAATCGACCCAGCAGTTCAATGACCCGAGAGACGGGACGGCCTGACGCGCAAAGGGTTCCGGGTTCGATCCCCGGCCATACTGATACCTAAATACAATAACTTGACTAATTGAGTAACAAATAACTTTATATCGTTTCATTAAGACGTATCTTAGAACATTTCTTATTTTTACAAACAGACGTACCAATTTATTTATTTATATAGATAATCTCTTTGTTGCATAGTGCGACTTGCGACCGTGACCAGATGTTCCCGGGGATTGCAAAGTGTAAGTAACTCGGGAACAGTTTAAATCTGTGTACAATTGTGCCACTTTGTGTGCAGGCGGTAAAACTTTGTTTTCAGATCTTGTTGTACATATTAATACATAAGTTTGCAAACTAGATTTAACCTAGACCGCGACTATGACACTAGTTATTCGAAGATTTTCTGTTTAAAATTTTGGATATCTAATCCAATTTTAGACCCTATGTAAAATATCAAATTTTAGATATTAATAGTAAGCTGATATTATGATAGCAGTGATAGCAGATAAGCAGTGATATCCTAGTGGTAAAGAAATTCGGCCTCTCGATCAAGGGGTCCGAGGTTCAAATCCCAGGCACGCACCTCTGATTTTTCAAAGTCATGTGCGTATTAGAAATTAATTATCACTTGCTAAACGGTGAAGGAAAACATCGTGAGGAAACCTGCATATCTGAGAGATTTATATAAAAAAAATATCAAAGGTATGTGAAGTCTACCAATACGCACTTGGCCAGGGCGGTGGACTATGGCCTAATCCTTCTCATTATGAGAGGAGACCTGTGCCCAGCAGTGGGACAGTAATGGGTTGCTGATGATGATGATGATGATATTATGATCATTGTGTTCACCCATCCATTTACCCTTGGTGAACGTAGTCTTTTACCAAAAGAGAGGTATGAATGTTAGCCCAGTTGTCAAAATGACACCATAAGTATTACACATTTTATAAGAAGAATCCAAAAGAATTAGTGTTTCTAATTTTCTTTATCGATAACACGTCGCACATACCAAACAATAAATAAAAGAAAATCGGTTCACAAAGAAGAGGGAAAAGATATTTGTTATCGTCGTTAATAAGAAGCTTGGATATTAACGATATCACATTTTTATAACGTTACATTAAAGTAATAAGTGACGCATTTGATACTACAGTTTAAAAACAGATGCGGGTAGGTGAAGTGGGGACGACACCTTAAAGGCGCTCGAATTAACAGAGAGCGACATTCTGGTCGGAGACTTCAGCAAGAACAGTCGAATAACGGAGATACTTGTGTAGTTATAATACTTCTAATCAGTAGTGTGAACTTACTTACGTATAGTTATTATATCGTTACTCTGTACCTTTTATGTGACTATAAGATTACACGCCTTCAAGACCTTCAAGATGACTATTATTTAATATCAGAAGTGCTCGTGAAGAATCCAGCTCGCATAATGAACGGCGATTCGTAAACGAACATCCTTGACACAGGACTAAAAACCGTGAGTTAAAACATTATTTTGTCATATGTGAGTTCAATCTCGGTAATAAGTAAAAATGAAGGTAGATAAATGTCTTTGATGTAAGGGCAAAGTATTTGAATGGATAGATTGAGACTAGTATGTTGAAAACAAGATATAATTGATTAATATAATTATTGTTGCTATTATAATTGGAGGCTCAATTTAAAAATATATATATAGTACAATTGTGCATACCGATAATTCTTAATACTGGAACGAATTGTCCTAATTGTTAATACCCTATGTTAATACCCTCTGAAAACAATACAAACTTTAATCTTCTCAAATTACTTGTTAACATTATAAACTGAAGAGTTTACTTCAAAATAAGTTCATTTTCTGTGTCTAAAAAAAAAATTTTTTGCAAAGCAGTTCTTGTGGTAACTCTGATCATTTGGCTATAGTCTGTGGTGTGAAAAGTAAATCCTAATTGGTCTAAAGGTACACCTACTTATGAAATATATATAAATACACCAACTTATGAAAATATTTTAAGGGTCTTTATTCTTAAATGTCAGGCTGTATAGATATAGAGAGGCATATATGGGAACCTAATGGTTGTTAATATAGGCTAATGTACGCCATAAATTGCATACAGATTAGACTTGTATTTATTTTTGATAACTTTTAATGTTGAATCAACTAGATTTACGTATATGCGTTTGTTATTATTGTATGGAAGGGACTATGCGGTAACAACAAGTGCAGTTACAGAGTACAGTATACCTACTTGATATAACTGACACGTTTATTAGGTTGCAAAATTTTGATTATTCATAATTGTACAGAAATATACAATATCTACGTGGTAAATATTTAACTGGCTGCAAATAAGTATCACGACCACCGTATTGAGTGGCTGATTGTACCCACGAGGGAAATGGTCAATGAGTTTAAGGTTTTATGTTTATATGGATATAAATTGGCTTTATTTAAAAATAAACTGGCATTCACATCTACATTGTTCACATTTTCATTTTATAGATCAATGAAAGTTTCCTTTTGATTTCATATACTTGATACGTATTTGTTATGAAAGAAGCAAGGAGTACGTCGCCAAATTTGAGCTTTCCATCAATTCTAGGCGATCTCGCGCAGTACTGTGTACTACTGTGTTTTGACACCCATAAAGTATAAATGCACATCAGTTAATGATCTATAAGAAAACTGAGAAACTTATACGCTGCGGTCTTTGGAATATAATATTTAAAAAAAAGTCTCCCATTCTACTTCTGACTGACTCACTTATACAGAATATTAGATGTCTATTTTAAATTAATTATGCAACGCTTCGTTTTGTATTAATATTTCATTACATCTCTTAATTTGAAAACTTTAAATTTGAATTTGAAACATTACACGTCCTTTTTGTTTGAAAATTGGGCACTATCAAATACTGGTAAATGAAGTTTTGTACCTTAAACGTTGAGACGCTTAGACTATCGATATTATCAATTATGTGAGCCACTTACGAAATGATAAACGGGATCCACCTTGTATGGGATTCAGAATAAATAATTTTAAATAAAATAATAATAATAATAATAAATTGATGCTTTTATAACTTGCGCTTAGTTCTATTTACAAGTAACAGAAATTAAGTTATTATACGTATTAAGTGAGAAACGGTCACTGAAGCCTACATAAATTTAGATAGTCTCTTGTATACCATATTTAAAATGAGTCTTGCCTGCGACTTTGTTCATGTGGATTCAGAATATAATTTGAATTGCATTTTTAAAACGAGTCTTGCCTGCGACTTTGTTCATGTGGATTCAAAATATAATGTGAATTATACAATGCCGTCTGTCAAGATCACGGAGTACGTTGGTAATTTGGAATACTCCATTACCTGGTCATATAATGTTTAAAAAAATGTATACTTTTGATATCAACTTCGTAGTTTCGGTTTTAATGCATTTTCAAACATACAAACCGACAGAAAAAAATCTTTTTCAAATATATTCGATGTAAACACGTGAAGATTTCATTCTTATTATAGGTATATCATAGCCAAATGAATAATAATGTTGTTTAATAATATAATCAAATAAAAGCATAGGTACATTTCGATGGGATTTTCTTATACAATAATTTACTTTTCATATAAATTTCATACGGTTCACAATTGCGTCATGTCTAGGTTTTCTCTATAGAAACATCGAGCGTCTCCTTGAGTGTTGGTTGTAAATGATACATATTATATTAATATAATATATACAGATATTACGCACTAATATAATTTTTATTACAAACTATATAAAAGTCAGGTGAAGCCGAGGCGTTTGAAATATATATAATGAGTGTGAATTGTTCGGTAATAAGGTGCATCATAAGATAGTTTGACTAACTGTTTGTTTGGCTGGCTGGTATAAAATCATGATCAACTTTAAAATACCTTTTTCAGGTCATAGAAATTTTAGGTTGTGATTGATAAGGAGCCACATGTTATGTAAAACAGTTATAGTTTTAAATCTGACGATCCTGATGAGACAAAATTAGAATTGGACAAGATTATTAAAATCATGTCATGTCATAAGTATTCAAAAATTTTAAATTAATCAGACCGTTCAAAGTAGGTAAAAATCGGATTCAAATATTCCGTTACATACATACAGGTCAAGTTAATAAAAGCGTGGCAAAAATAAAAGCGTGTTTAAAAAAATATTTTATCAGTTGTAGACACAAATAAGTATAGTTAAATAATGGCCGGTTTCTGAAGTCATTTTTCTTGGTAGGTAGTTTACGAGTATGTATTCAATAACACTATCCGTTTGATAACTACGGAAAAAAAATCCGCTTCCGAGGAACTCAATGTAAGACAAGCTCTGTTTAAACTCCGTTTAGATTAACGAACCATTTTAATGTGTTTATTCTTTCCATAACATTATTTGATATTTTTTTTAAAAAAAAAAACGACGTTTACGTAAAGTCTAGCAAATCTTTCTTAGTATAATGCATAACTTTTACAATAAAATAGCCCCCAAACCATAATTTCCTTATGGGAATATTAATTTAAAACTTTTGGTGAAATAAAAAAAAGAGTTAAGTAGTTAAGATTATTGCACAATTGACAAGTATGTCGCTGACGTGAACGCATGGGTCCGTTAAGCTTTGTTAATTAAATTTTGAAATTCATGTAATAGTATGTATTATTATAACCGAATATAAATTCAATTTAATGTATTGAATTTTCTTTCTGACTTTCAAGTGGGTTATGTAGCCCTACTTTGAAAGAAATAATTTGAATTTGTGATAAATAACGTAAAAAAATGGGTTCATACAACTTATTACGTGTTATATTGTGTGAAATTCATGGTTTACCATTATTTAGTCTTTAAGTTTAATATAATTCATTTCAAATATAAACGATATATTATTATTTTGATACTGCTTCATCAGTTGATAAAAGACTTACGTTGGAAAGGCAACTATTTGTATAAAATAACATTGTAATAATTAAAAGAAGTACTAAGTAGTAATATAATAATGTTAGAATAGTATTTTGAGTCGCACAGATACATTTAGTGGCCAACTATATATCTATCTATCTATCAGTATAACAGTTATTGAACAGGTTGTTGAGCATTCCGAAATGCACTAATAAGATAAACGTCGTTATTCTGATGCGTAACTTTATCGAATCAATAGTTGTTAGAGATTTAACTATTGGACTTAGAATCCAGGCATAAATAAAGTGGGCAGCTAGATGTTGTCATTACTGTAGGTGTAGGAAACTTTGTGGTTTGATTTTTATTTATCTGGAGTTAAGATGGATTAGTGCAGATGCCTCGAGTAGTGTGATGTTCACGGGTGTCTCTTGGTGATGCATATGGTTGGGTTGACCCAAGGCATCGAGTACCTTGAAGACATTAAGTGAATATTGCATTTTTGGAGTAAATTTGAGTTGAGCACTGGCCGAATGTTATCGTAAACAAGGTACAAAAACTGCGGTGATACATGACTAGAGTGATCCTATATGAACATCACCTAGTTATAACCGTGTTTTTTATTATTTAACAATGGTCTAATGCATTCGCTTCAATACCTGTCGCGCATATGACATTCATGTAAAGAGTCCTTATGAACTATGCCTGCAACAGAAATCCGTGGTGAACACTGTTGGGGCAGATTTATAACCTAGGTAATATACAACTAGTGTGATTCTATATGAACATCACCTAGTTTAAGCCTTGGTTCGGATCAACAGTTCGGGCCTTTTACATGCGAGTCGGTATTGCAAGAAAATGCGTATAGTTTAAGCCATGTTTTTGATAAACAGTTCGGGCCTCTTACGTGCGAGTCGGTATTACAAGAAAATGTGTAACTCTTCTGGACTTAGGCATTAAACAACTGATTTTCTTTTGCAGCTCTTGCATCAGACCATACACGATCGAGGACGAACGTGTGAGCAGGACGGCCGAATGTTATCGTCGTTAATAAGAAGCTTGGATATTAACGATATCACATTTTTATAACGTTACATTAAAGTAATAAGTGACGCATTTGATACTACAGTTTAAAAACAGATGCGGGTAGGTGAAGTGGGGACGACACCTTAAAGGCGCTCGAATTAACAGAGAGCGACATTCTGGTCGGAGACTTCAGCAAGAACAGTCGAATAACGGAGATACTTGTGTAGTTATAATACTTCTAATCAGTAGTGTGAACTTACTTACGTATAGTTATTATATCGTTACTCTGTACCTTTTATGTGACTATAAGATTACACGCCTTCAAGACCTTCAAGATGACTATTATTTAATATATTGTTGAATTTCGTGATTGCCTAATTACTTGTATAATTATAAATATGTAGTAGGTAATAATTATTATTAAACATCTTATTACGCCCTATTTAAAGGGAACTTGAATACCAAAGAGGGTTTTTGAAAGAGAGCCCTCATTTAAAACTGAGTACTAATAAAAGATACTCCGTAGATACTTTTTACGCCGTGTAATCCCGAGATTTGTAAGCGGAAATGGGGTCTGATCCAATCCCTAAAACGACGCTTTTCTTTCGCCTAAGCGTGCACTTAAACAAATTTATTGGGTCTTAGGCTAAGCACGCACTGCGATTTAAAACGCAAGCGGGATAGAAATAGCTGAAAGCGCAAAAACGCATATGAACACGCACTGCGGTAACATCATGGATCTGGCGAACAGCGTGTGTTGTGGCGTTAGTATTACTGCTCGCACAACAAGACTGAATAAAAAACAGAATGCGATTCAACGTAATATGTGCGCCACTATACTATTAATCGTACTATGGAACACGAAATACCCACTTAAACAAGCCGCGATCGAAATGTAACAATTTACGTTTTTTAAATCAGTCACTTGTTCGCAATGTGTTTCATTTTTTGCGGTTTAAGACTTGCGGATAAACGCGAGCTAAATCGTAGAGCGTCCTATGCCTAATTCGTGTACTTGTATAGAAAGATGTGTTACATTTTTGCGATTAAATGCGTTTTTTTAATCGTAGTGCGTGCTAAGCCTCATACTCAGCTCAGTGTTAAGACATTTGTTTTATTTTAAGGCTTTGCCAGTGAAAAGCTCGTGCATACGAGGGCCGATAAAGTTGCCTGAACTTGTGGTTTACTGAAGCACTCTGTTTTACTCACAACTACGAATTGCTCGCTATAAATTGTCCTGAAGTGCAAGTTTAGAGGACCACTTTGCTTTATTGTACCTTTTCTACAAATCGCTGTATGTAATGTATGTATGTAAGAAAATTATGTAATGTAATGTAAGAAAAATATGTAATGTAATGTATGTATGTAAGAAAATTTATGAAAATGATACAAACAAGTATGAAAACCTGCTGCTAGTAAGTGGTTACGGCTTTACACGAACATCTGTAGTGCAATGACTTTCAAATAGCATTGTAAACTTATCTGAAGTCGGCCAAAGTTGTGTTGCCTTTATTACCCTGGATAAAATATTTCGTGTTAGATTATATACTCTGTGGTAAGAGAAGTGTAGTCAAAGATACCTTTTACCACACACTTTAAATCAGAACACAGCAGCGCCTTACACTGCTGTTATAAGGCAAAAATAGATGTGGTGCCACCTAAGCGGAGTAACAAAGGATTACAACATTTTTAGAGCAGTACCCTTAGTACAAGTTTTAACGTTTGCTCGCATTACGCATACAGTGCTCGCGTGGACTTTATCGGAACTAAAATCGGACTTTTAAAAAACTGAATAGTCAATTGTAATGACATTCAATTTTACAAATATAGATAGAATTAAGTTATTTTTATATTTTAAATTTGATAGCGTTATACTACCGTTTTTGAAACTTATGCTGTGGAATTTTAGTTCCGATACGGTCAACGCGGGCGCTGTATGCGCGAATTCATAAACGTTGAACGTTTTCGAGCAAACGTTAAAACTTGTACCAAGGGTACAGTCCCGGTCAAGCAGCAACGTTTTAGGGCCTATAGAGGAAAGTTACCTGACATTCCAATATGTTAATATAGAGTGAGAGATAAAATTCCATCCAATGCCTCCATTATACGCAAAAGTAAATAAATTATGCAGTCACATGACGCTCATGAGACAACAGATTTTTAATCAACAATATTTACTTTGTCATAAATAGAGACCATATTCACCGTGCTTTCCATTTTATAAAAATTGAATATATTTCGGAAACAATAAACCTTGTTGTAACAGATGGCGCATGCATTAAGGCTATTCATTTTAATAACAAAATAATATTTGTTTAAGCACATATTCACGTTGCAGAAATGCAAAAATAACATTTATGAAGAAAGTTTATTGCAAAAACCGACGGATATGTACTCGTAGTAATGGCTCAATTAAATTAATTGCTAAGTTTAAATACTGTAATATAATAAATAGATTGAAAGTAAGTATTGGTAACGCAAACATGTGTCTATTGAATGATATGATTATTTCTGTCGCCTCATATAAGCCAGCTAGTGCAATGAAATATGTAAAGGACTAGTATTATAAGACCCTTCGGCACAAGTACTCTATCCCTGTAGTTAGGGACCAAAATGGGGCTTCAATATCCCCTGCCTGTCGTAAGAGGCGACTATGAGGAGCTTCCAGAGTCGGAAGAGGTAAGAGAGGGAGCTCGAACCGCCCGGTCAGCGACGCTAGAAAGGACGGCGATGTGTGTCGCCGCATACTGTCGTACCCACCAGACGGTGTGGCGAGCGTCATGCAAAAAAAAAGTATCACATTTCTGGCAGACCTAAGGTAAGACTCTAATCCTATTAAAGAGATACTTGTATTGCAGAGTTATAACTTAGTCACCAGGGATGGTAACATATCTGTTACAGACATAAGGAAGAATCTATTTTGTTAGAACTGTTTGTAGTGCATCTCCACCTTCAGATACCACCTTCACACATTTTGTGCCTAGTTGCAGCAGTGTTCATCGATGCTGTGTTCTGTACCCTTACCATGAGTTTTTACATTTCGACAAATAGGACTGTTTTGGTATTTGTTTACGTATTAGTCCATACTATTTCCAAGTTCTGACACAATCCGCTAGGGGCGCTGATTGGAAATTGTATCTTACCATTGCATTGCATGCTCGTTTGGTACTTACATTTCGTAAAACATAATCCTTGTATGTACATTCGGTAGGTACATGTACAGTAGGTACAATAAATACATTCGGTCTCATGATTTATTATAAAATCTTGATCGTTATCATCATAATTAATGTGCATTTATGTAACCCAAACTCCGCGACTGTAATTGTTCAAATTTAATTTTAATTAAGTAGATGTTGCCACTTTTTGCAAGAATTTTACAAGTTTAATAGAAATTATGATTAAGATAAATAATAACTAACTTGAGTAACGATCAAACAAACTTTGTATCGTGAAATTTTAATTAAGTCTAATTATTACTATTTTTATTTGAAGATCTTCGTGGCTCAGTGGTGCCGATGACGATGTAACACAGTGTTCCTTGTTCGATTCCCAACAACTGTGCACCACTTAGCTGCACATGTCGGCATTGTTCCGCGTAAATTACACCTGACAGTCGGAGACGTAATGGGAAAACAGTCACCCATTTTACTTATGTGTCAGCCATTTAATGTTTTCATTCAATTACAAGGCAGTGAGATATCTATACTTATCTATGGTTTACAGAGGTAAAATTGAATAGTGTTGGCCACATACCTATATTGGGTAAAACAAATACAGGTCTGTGGTGTTGGCCTTAGTCGGATGAAAACAGAATTATTTTTAAGTAATTGAAATACCAATAAACAATACTATGTAATTGTGTATCCATTAGTAACTTGCCACCGCTGCATGCATGTGTTATTAACACAAATAGTAATGGAGTTCTATCTGAATTTGTCCATAGCCGCATTACTATCCCTGAAGATTAAATCCTAATGCCTCTATCCCTAGAATTATTCTTCAAACTAAACTACTTGTGCTTGTGACTTCCTTTATTACTTAGATAGAAATACGCAGGCCGGAGGCAAGTCACAAAGATACTCAAAGTTTTAAAGATATCGTCCACAAACCTTTAACCATTTAATAAAAAGTACTTAAACACAATTTTATACTCGATCCTAAGCACATAAAACACCGCACTCTATTGCGCGGAAAAATGACTGCTTCGCCATTTTGAAAATTATTCCCTCATAAAAGGGAATAGTTGGGAAAATCGAGTGAGATAGTAGACAATGGAAGCTTATTTGTTAAAGCACAAAGAGATGTGATAACAAAAGAAAGATATAGTGTAATAATATATCTCTAATGTACTACACATTAGACGGTGAGCCACGAAGATCATTCGTTCATTGTTTCAGAGATATCCAATATTAGCGAGATTCTTGAGTTGCTATACGTGTACATAATTCTAAGAATTCGACGTTGATTTGATGTTTACTAAAATATATATAGTTTTGAAGGTGGTAGAATCCTTTGTGGTTCGACTCCGGCGGCACCACCGCCACACCTATTTCTACCTAATAACAGCAGTGTTAGGCGCTGCTGTTCCGGTTTGAAGGGAGACAGACTTTTCCGAGGCGTTCCAGCTTAGTCCTCAGGGGTTGCGGCGCATGTGTGGCTGACCTCAGGTAGGAATATATAATCCTATCTGGGGTTGATTACAGATGTCCATGGGCGGCAGTAGCTACTTACCATGAGTTCCATATGGGTTATAGAGGTCCATGGGCGACAGTGATTTCTTAACATCGCTGGAATACATTGTTGTCTGTTGATATTACGATTATTACTAGCAATTAATACAAAAACAAAAAACCCGATGGCGGAGGGTAATGTGTTACGGGTGTATGTCTCATTTTTGGTACGACCTACAGTATAAAATACGAAAGTACTTGACGGATTTTAACATATGAGGTATTGTTGGATTCGTCTTGATTGTGGGAGTAACACAGGCTAAATTCCTTCACTTCCCAGTTATTCTCAAACCGTTCGGATTTTGTTTTTTAAATAATCACTAATATAAACTATGTTTTAACTGTACTTACTAGGTTTAACTACACATTTCGAGCTGATACCAAAGCGCCTGACACTAAACATTTTCATTTAAACAAGCAACGAAAGATTGCGGTGAAATCACGAAACTGTTTTGGTGCCAAACAACATAAAGTACGGTTATTATAATGTTTGTATAGAAAAATCAGTTTAAAGTTAGTATTGTTATGAGCCGGTTGTTAAGTATTGCATTTCCTTTTTAAAATGTATGTAAGTGAGTAGGTAACTATTATACATGCCGAAGTTCTGTAACAAAAATGTACTCAAAAGTGCCTAAACTAGAAGTTCTCAAACTTATTTTGCTTTTCGTCAAATTTTTCATTAATTATGTCAATTTACGGTCTCTATGAATTGGTTGACGGAGAAATAAAGTATCCTAAAACAAGTGTCTGTTAAGTGTCAGACAAATAAGCAATGCAGCCTAAACAGCTTCATGCTTCCAGGGCTCTCAAGGGGGCACTAAAGTCCACTTTAAGAAACGTCGGCTTATATCAACATGCTCTGAGAGATTCCTACCCATCAGTGGGATATTATTATGACATACATATGGTAGCGGTGACTTCGGAGTCGAATCAGTAAAGGTTCCTTAAAACAAAGGTTATAAATTCATTGTTTGACCATAAGTTCACTCATGAATTAATAACGATTCCTTCATTCCATAAAGTACCTAAATGACTTTAAACACGACAAAAGCCCACTTTATATACTTAATTGTAAATTCCGTCTTTTCAATTCCGATTGATTTTGCGTGAACAAATGTTTGGCTTCAAGTAATTGAAATGGAGAGTGATTGATCATTCGCATCGTATTTACTTAGCGGAGCGTTGTTTACTTTGTTTTCCTTCTAACATTTTAGACCAAAAATATAGACTTAGTCTCTTGAATAAAAAGTTGAAGCCTATAAAACTTAAGCTTTATATTTAGCCTACTTTAGACCTATACATCTATGCGTGTATGGTTTTAAACACTTTAGAAATACGACACCGTATTTAGTTAAGTGGGCAAATATAATACGCTTGTTTCATGAAAAAATTAGACTCGTACTATTCACAAAATCGACCACACTGACGAAAGTTAGTCATACAAGTACGTTTCCGTGTGCTGTACCCTTAGTATGAATTTTAATATTGCTTGAAAACGTTTAACTATTACGAATTCTGTCTGAACTAAAATTTCGCATTACAAGTTTTACAAAACTGAATAATCAATTGTAACGAAATTTAATTTTACTAAGATGAATAGAATACATATATTTTTAATTAAATTTTGATAAATAGTTCCGTTTTTGAAACTTATATTGCGGAATTTTAGTTCAGATACGGTCCACGGGGGCGCTGTATGCCGAATTCATAAACGTTGAACGTTTTCGAGCAAACGTAGAAACTCGTAAGGGTATTGGTGTATTTTGTGACTTTTATGCGTGGTGTAATTGACGTTAAACATATCCTAAATCCACGCGAACGAAGAAAAATAATAGAAGCATATTTTTAACGACATACATTCATTTTAATTCAGGTCAATTTATTTCCCTGTAACGTGAACCAGGAAACAGAATAAGAATTTCTTTTTGATCTCGAGTTTTTATAAAACGAACGAAGAATATTTTTCCTTAACTTCATAATTATTTGCAGTCTAATTACGCCGTTTCGTAAATATTCTGTTTTGAGGATTCTTATTTGAGCGGAATCCCAATTTCTTATTATTTAACTGAATAATTTAAATTTATATTCCCAATTGGATTTAATTTCCTTGTAAATCCCAAAATATAAAACTTCAACGGTCATATCTTTTGATTACGATGACATACAAGATTGATATTTGTAGACTGATATTTGTAGGTATTGGTGTATTTTGTGACTTTTATGCGTGGTGTAATTGACGTTAAACATATCCTTAATCCACGCGAACGAAGAAAAATAATAGAAGCATATTTTTAACGACATACATTCATTTTAATTCAGGTCAATTTATTTCCCTGTAACGTGAACCAGGAAACAGAATAAGAATTTCTTTTTGATCTCGAGTTTTTATAAAACGAACGAAGAATATTTTTCCTTAACTTCATAATTATTTGCAGTCTAATTACGCCGTTTCGTAAATATTCTGTTTTGAGGATTCTTATTTGAGCGGAATCCCAATTTCTTATTATTTAACTGAATAATTTAAATTTATATTCCCAATTGGATTTAATTTCCTTGTAAATCCCAAAATATAAAACTTCAACGGTCATATCTTTTGATTACGATGACATACAAGATTGATATTTGTAGACTTAAAAAAGTTTATTTGAAATAAATTCCAACTTTATAAGGTTGAAATTTATTTATTTTTCCTTGTACCGGGAGGTATAGTCCGCGCCAAACTAGTCCGCTCTGAAGTTGTTGCGAGCAGGTGTAGTCATACAATTTGCTATGGAGACGCGATTCATTTCTATATTCAGTGGGGATTAGCAATTTTACGCGGATTATATACTTCTACGCGTTCTAAGAATAAGAGTATTAACGACCCGTGTAGCAGAACGGTTGTCATTGTTGCTTCTTGTTCCCTTTGAGGTAAAGAACCCTAAAAACGTAAAAACATCAGCTGGTACCTACAATTTGTATCTCGTGGCACACCAGGTGCGCTAGGCATCCTACATTAAACTCCGGGATGATCCTCCGCCCTAAGGGTGCTTCCTCAACAATAAAAAATATTCCATTATTTTATTAAATTAATGTTACCAGTTTTATTACCAATTCAAAGTATTAGTCGCGTAAAATTTATTATTTTTGTTATATTTAAACAATTATAACTCTGAAAAATATTTCACGTAATAATATACACATTTTAAGTTTTACATCACAACATAGTACATCAAAAAAAACATCAAATTTCTAAAAAACTTCCCGGAAGACCTTAATCGGATTTTCATAGATAAACTCCTTGGGTTGTGACATAGGTTCGGTAATAAATAAACCGCTAAACGGTTTCGTAATAACGCTTTCAGTTTAACTAAGATTTCGAATCTAATCCTCAAGGGTGGCAACATAATTGTTACCGTCCTCAAATAGTACCCCATTTGGTGACAGATGTCGAGAGGCGTTACCACTTGGGTAATGTATATCCATTGGCAAATCTATTACTTTAGCAGTTTGCTACTTTGTAAACACGCAAGCAGTACTTCTGATGAGTTATAAGATAATAATCTTAGAGGATAATCATGCAGTCTGTCTAATGAGTGGTTATTAACATCCATGGACATCTGTAACTAATTAATCACATATGCTTTGCCATTCCTAATGGTCGACCTATCGTTTCGTCCGTTCAAAAATCTTGTTCTATCACCTTTGAATAGCCTTTGAACTAAAATGAGGGGTATGTACATAAGTAAACAAATTATATTAGTACACAAAAGAATGAGATGAAGATATTTCTGAACTTAAAATTTAAATATAAATTAAAATATCGTAACGAAATATAAGAAAACACACATTATATACAGATCCTAAGGCCTCTGTAAAAATAAGTTAAGCATGTTCCTTTGTTGTAGAAAAATGTAAATGACTTTTTCAGTTTAATCTGATTATACCGTATCCTTTCCATCTCCTTATCTATATACTAATAATGCAAATTCTCTCGCGATAAGGTACTTGTTAAATAGCGGGCATTCAACGAAAATTTAATGAAACATTTTTGCTTTGAAATTCTTGCTAAAACTTTATTAAATTCTTAGGAATAAGCAATTACTTATTTTTAAATACCAAGGTACTTTGTAATACAAGGTATTTTGTCCCAATTTCAGACACAAAAGAAGCACCATATTAATCGAACTACAGTTGGTAAGTTTGAATTACAATTTTTGATAATGATTTTCTTAAACAAACTTAAATTGAAGGTGGTAGAACCGCCACACCTATTTCTACCTAATAACAGCAGTGTGTTCCGTTTCAAGGGTGTGGTAGGGGAGACCATGACGGTTCCGATACATACGCTCGTACTTACCACTTCTACTTGCTTTTCTTTTCTATGGGGGAGACATACTTTTCCGAGGCGTTCCAGCTTAGTCTTTAGAGGTAGCGGTGCGTCTGTGGCCGACCTCAGGTGGGAATAACTAATACTATCTGGGGTTGATTACAGATGTCCATGGGCGGCAGTAGCCACTTACCATCAGGTGGAGTGCATGTTCATCTGCTACTCCTATATTATAAAAAATGAATACAAAATAATACTGAGCGTTATTTTTAATAAATTGAATTAAATTATTTTAATAACGTTTTTTGTTACATTATGGACGAAGCAATATTTTTGTGAAGTTAAAAAGCGTTTACCCTGCGATATCATTTACTAAAAACAAAATCTCTTATCGCTTATATGCTTATGGTAGAGCAAGGCTTTATATTGAAGTGCCCATCTAGTCTAGACCAATATTATATGCAAAACTTCTGTCTTGTCTAATTCGTTATTAAGATAAGTGCCAATTGTATCCTAATGTTCTTTTAACATATTTAAAACAAATTAAAGAATAAAATCAAAGGTACTTTTATGTTATGGGAAGTTCAAGTTGGTGTTTTCTTATATATTTAACATATTGTTTCATTTTTTTGTTATGGTTATAATTTAAATTAGTCCGGAAAGACGGGCGCATAGACGGATGGCTACTAAATGTTATAAATGTGTATACACTGCTTACATCGTGTAAATGGAATTATTTCTAATTTATTTTTAATGAACTTCTAAAAAGGGCGCTACATGCGTTTGCTCTATATTTTTCTCATAACGAAATTATATACTTAGATACATTCGAAATAACGCTAACTTGGAAATTAGTACCAGGCACTCATAATAAAGCGGTTGCGTTAACGGCTTATCGACGACTCACCCACGCATACGTAATAGCGTTTGTGTGGAGTAAGAAGATTGGAGTGTGAGTGACTTGATTTTTAGGGTTCCGCACATGTGTAAATATAACTATTCTGACTGTTGTGCAATACAGAGTTCATGTGTGGTAATACTAAATATTTAAAATTATACTCTCTAAGTAGCTATTATTAATTACTTCATTTCTTTATTTTTAGTCGAGTTCGAAAATGCGTTCCTTAAGGTCTATCTATCACTGGGACGTCTTACCCCCCGGGCGCCCATATATTGCGGCAATGTCAACATAAGGCGGTGGGCACGAAATTCGGGTCTCGAGGATACCCTCTTTGCCCTTGGTTTTATAATGGTTTTATAATGGTTTTATAATATTTATTCATAATAATATAATGTTATTTAAAACATTATAATGAACAAGTATGAAAATAGACCAACCCCACTATTAAGTGGGTGGTTCGGTACTTGTCGCGTCGTTACCGAGCACAGATACATTCCTTAAGGTATGATGTTAGTATATTTGGGATAGAGTCATCATCAGGCTATATAAAGATGGGTATAGTATAGTAATCCTCGAGTACCTTTATTTCGTTGACAAACAAATATTATTTATTCCGGAAAGCATAGGCAGGATAAAATATTTGAATAGGGGACTGAACGTGCTTTTTTTCGATGACGAGATCTCCGAGCCCTTTAACAAAGCATTAGCTTGTTTATATTAGAGGGGTAGTAGTCGAGCATGCACACATGATGGTTACACATAAGTGGTTAGTGTCGCCCATGCACATCTAGGACTAGATTCCTACTTGAGATCGCCACAAAAATTCGTCCCTACCCAAGAGGACTAAGCTGAACAGTAGCAGCGCTTAACAATGCAGTTATTGGGTAGAAATAAGTGGGGCGGTGGTGCTACACCCATAATATTTCATAATTCGAAGATCTTTGTAAAGATTAAGAACAGAAGACATACATATGTTTTCTCAAATTATATTTTCGCAAACACATTGGTAACTCCAACCTATCACGTACAAATTACGTCACTAAGCGGTAGTGATGAGGTAAATTATTCCGGGCTCTTCCGAAACTTATCGCCCTCATGAATAAAACATTGGTCACATTTCGTGTGGAATCCGTGAAGATGTCTTTGGTATTTTAAGTATTGACTTTGCATTTACAGCTGCTAAAGGGAAAGTTGGGTAGAAAGGATTTAGTTTCAAGAATTTCGTCTTCACCCCACTGCGTTTTTCGAGCGTATGTATGTACCTATGTCTCATTATTTGGCACGCCCTTTTGTTTTTTTTTTGGTTGACGAGGGGGAAACCTTCAAAAGGTACCCGGCGCTGTGGGAGTCACGCCGGGTTATGTGGGACTTTTACCGCACTAAAACCCCCCCGGTGGCCGTTCTCGGCGTTTGGTGGAGAAGTCCGGGATCTCCAACGGAACACAACCGGAGTCCTCCTAATGCGATGCCGTTCTATCGGGCTCTGCCTTGGGGAGGAGCAATTTACGCTCCTCTCACATCCCCTGGTGATTACAGCTATATGCGACCACACAAACCGCTGTCCTTCCCGGGGTCGCTTGCTGGACGTCTTGCCGCCCGCAACCCCGGAAGCCCCCTTTAGGCAGGGGATACCGTAGCCCTATTCTGGTCCCGGGCCTACTAGGGACATCTTAGGCTTGCCGGATATTAACATATTTATGCCGTTGCATTCGTCCTCCTCCTCCAAAGTCCGAAGTAAGATATAAACGCATAAGATATAGACTTACAATCACAGTTACGTTTTTAGCATTGATAACTGAATTCAAACTTTTTGTTGAGTTCATATTCAGAATAAATTCTTCGATGGCAGAATAAGTTAATAAATTCGATTTCGCATAGAATCAAACACATTCAAGTATATTTAATTTGTTTGAATAAAATGGATATAAATTTTCTACGAAATCTGAACTTAAAAAACGTGAACCCAATGTAGCTTTTTAGGTAAATTCAAGAGCAATCTACTCTGCGGTACTTTTTAGGGATTCAATAAATCTTCTGTCTGAGCTGCTCTTGTCTGATATATTTTGACAAATCTGAATTTGTGGCTGAAAAACAATTTTGAAAGGGATTTTATCTCTGTTAGTACCTACTGTATACTGTTTCGGTATATTTACTTAGCCTTTTGTGGATCTACAATAGGCAAATGAACTTGCGCCATTTTACTTCACTTTCGCCAGTTTTTATGTTTGAGTTTATATCTTTTTATAGTATATGGAATAGTAGACGAGCATGCAGTCTACCGGACATCTATAGTTAACCCCAAATAAGATTAGATTTCTACTTGAGATCGGCCATACATCAAGGCTACCCTTGAAGACAAAACTGAAATGCAGAAAAGTATGTCTCCCGTACCACCCTTGATATCGGAACACAGCAGCGCCTAAAACTGCTATCATTAGGCAGAAATACCTGAGGCGATGGTGCAGCCGGAGTCGAACCATTCGTGGTTCGACTTAATCTTTATTCATTATCTTCCTGCATATATAAAGGAGGGTTTAATTCTCCAATTATTTATCTACCAAACACTATTTCTAATTATAGTCACACGAAGTTTCCCTAAAATTCGTTCTTTTTTCAGAATATATCTCATTTTTTTCTAGATTCGTCATAGAAAAAATGATTCAAGATAGAGATAGAGATGTCCAGAAAAAAGTATGCTTGTAGAAGCTTACTTTTTCTGGACCATATTTCTTGATTTTTACCTTTGAATTAGCTTGCTACGCTGCGGTTAATTTAAAGACACTTATTACGCATATACGCATAGACGCAAATAAGTATTACTTAAATGTAAGAAGTTAAAGATATTTCTAGACAATCGTAACTCAAAAATAGCAAATATTAAAAGTAAGAAGTTCAAGACGTTTCTACAAAAGTCGTAACGCAAAAATAAGTTACGCACGTTTCCAAGTAAGGACACGGTTACCAAGGGATGATATTTGAAAGCCTACATTAGGAAAAGGCTGGAAACGTCAGAAGAAAGATCCACGTCGCCGATTGTAGGTCGTTAATCAGATGACACTTGGGATCTAGAATATAGTATTTCTTGCTTGGTAATAGTAAAATAAATTCGAGAAATTGAACAGCGTTTTACGTCTCTAATCTGAAATTGGTAAAATAGGATCTACGTTCAAAATGATAGTGATACGGGGGTTTGTAAAGTTTGCTAAAAGCGCGCCAGATTTCCTATTTATTTTAGTCGTCGACAGCCCATCATTATTATACTGCTAGACATGGGTTCCCCTCAACGTTTAGGTCATAGTATATCGTGTTGGCCAATTGCGAATTGGTAGATTTTACACATCCTTGCATTTTTAAGAACTTTCTGTCGTATAGGTATTCGTCCCCGAGTAAGCAAGTGACATTAATTAATTTCTAAATTCTAATACGCTCATAACTTTGAACAATCAAAAGTGCGTGCCTGGAATTCAACTCTCATACAACCAAATTGAAAGGCCAAGATTCAAACCATTAGGTTTAGTAGTAGTCTCTGCTTCCCTAGTAGTCTTTGCAAAATCCTAATTAGAAGAAAAGGTAGACGTTTTTGTTGAAAAGGGATACCCCTAAAAAGCGTCAGATGAAACGATCTTGTCAGTGATTTCAGATCATTAATCAGACGACACTTGAACGTTAACACATAATATTAGAGCGTTTCTTGCTTAGTAATAGTGAGCGGAGTATTTGGGAACATGACGAGTAGGTATCTAAAACATTCTTGATCAGGGACATCGTCGGGTAAATTCGGTAAGGTTTTCTAGGCTATAAGAACATTTCTTGCTTAGTAATCCTAATACTTCTGGTAAATTGGGGAAGTTGATTTTGTTTTATCTAGTGGATAGGTATAAGATAGAGTTTAAGGAAGATACACGAATCGTTATAATTTAGTTCTGAGGTGTAGCAACGTATCCGTGGCCGATCTCAGGTACGACTTCAATCCTATCTGGCTATCCTATCAGCTATCCTAGTAACGAATTCGAAGTAAAGAAATAATATATGTGTATTTGGATTTTAAATCGAAATTTTTGTTTATGTTTTTTTTTGGGATTTCTTAGTAAATTAACTACGCCGTCACTACTAAGTACCTAGGGCAGCTTGGTTTATTCAAGTAAGTGTAATCTGAACAAGGCTGCTACTAAGTTGAAATTGAAATGATGTTTGCTTCTGCAGTCAAATCTAGCTTTACTTCATTTTCATCTCTAAATTATTAATCTTTGTATTCCTTGCTCAAGGGGCTCTCGCTGCATCTGACACTCGAAAATATTTACCAAAGGGATTGAGTTCGCGAGATAGCGATGATTTATGGCTTGTTTAAAAATAAAATGGATTACCGTTACCTTGAGGAATGAAAGATTGGTACCATTAATAGGGCTTTATAATAAAATTTTAGAACTATACCCTTAGTATGAGTTTTTTTGTTTTTACAAAAATGTCTGTTTTTGTATTTGTTTATTTATTTGCCCATATATTTCCAATCAGTGTCCCTAGCGGACTGTATCAAAACTGATTCAAAATGTATGGGAAAAACGTAAACAAATACAAAACCAGTGATTTTTGTAAAAACGTAAAAACTCATACTAAGGGCACTGGACTCCTCTCCCCTTTAGCATAGGCGAGTGATTAAAATCAACTTATTAAAAAAATTTTCGTCAACAAAATTTCAGGGACTATTTGTTCTAATATACTCTACTTCTTTTGTGATATAACTTATTCGGATAATAAATTTATAACTATGAATATAATAGATAACAAGAAATGATTAAAGCTAAAATATATACAAATTGTTTCTAATTAACAATATATACAATCAAGAGTAAAAAAGATAAAATCATAAATAAAATAAACCATCTAAAATTGCCGTGTGAGGCATGGTTCCCAAAACGCTGGCGGCGTTTCCTTGTTAAACGGCAAGGCTTAGCCTTTGAGCTAAGTAGCCGCCAGTTTTTGGTTCCCGGAAGCAGTTACTTACTTCTTGTATACTCACTCCCACATTATAAGGTGGGGAAAAAATATCAAACCGATTTTTTTACGTCGACTATTCCAGTGATGTTGGGCCTCCCCCCATAACAAAGCTAGATCTTTGTCCATTAATGCAATTAGGTGCTTCTGAACTCGCAGATGTTGCTCACGTTTTCCTGTAATTAAATCCGTCCCCGGCGCAATTTTGCAACAGCTGGTTGAAGACTACGTATTTGCTACATATTTACATAAAAACTAGCTGACCTGGCAAATGTTGTATTGCCATATAAATAAAAAAAATGTTAAGTGTGAACAACCCTTATCACTTAGGGATATGAAAAATAGATAGTACCCGATTCTCAGACCTAATGAATATGCATATAAAATTTGGTGAAAATCGGTAAAGCCATTCCGGAGGAGTACGGTAACTAACATTGTGACACGAGAATTTTAGATATAAGATAGACTCAATAATATGTGAATATCATACATAAGTGGATTTCTTCCAAACCTTAGTGTATTTACGCACATTTCCGATTCCCTTCAACACTGTTTTCGCTTTGTAAGTCAAATTGCGGTCTCGGGTATAATTTAGTATGCGTGCCGTATCCAGCTCTACCCAAAACCAAAATTGAGTTAGGAATATTCCAGCCGAATGTCGCATGAAACCGAATATTCCGGAGCTGGAAAAATATCGAAAATCTCCACGACCTAAGTAAGGGTGGAGAGTTTCTTCGTAAATATTTATTTTATGACGGTAAAAGGCCGATTGTAAAAAGGACGAAAAAGAAAGGTTCGATTATTTACACAAATAAATTATGTCTCTATTTATTTTATAAAAAAATATTCTAAGTTCTAAGTCGTCATATTCTAAGCTGTGGGTGATGTAGATTGGACTTGCATCTGGAGTATTTCCATAGTGCTGTGACATTAAAACTCAAAAAGAGGTCCTTTAAAGTATTTTTTTAATGTTGAGGAAATTTCTCGCAATATATTTCTTATTCCCAATATGGTTCAGCACTAATAAAAGTAATGAATTATATTAATATATCCTTTACTCACGGAAATCTGTATCTTCAACCCGGAATCAAACTAGGGTCTTCAGGCAATTCTAAGTCTAGAGTCGGTGGTAAAATTAAATGCTACAATGGTACTTATAAAATCATCTAAAATCTTACTTTTGGTTCGTTTACTAAGTTACGAACTTCAAACTAGTTAAAAGGGTCTAAATTATTAGGAAAATCCGAGGAAAACAGCCTGGGACAGGAACAACAAAAAGGTCACTATCCTAAGGTCAAAAACCTCTGCCCTTTGTTTGGGCGATTGTCACGTTTTATCCCCAAAATACTTGCGAGGATCTCCTACGAGTAGCCAATTTGTCGCAGATTTTATTAGACCAATACAAAACAAATCATAGGAAAAAGGGCGTACAGAGGTTGTTGACTTATTACACCTACATACTTCTAAATCAAAGGGATCATTGACTTATTAAATTTAAATAGTTATATTAAGGTATATTAGCTAGTGCGAATTTCGTTCGATTAGACAATACGCTAATTAAGCGGTAATTATAAAGAATATATAAACACAATAAAAATTCGTGATAACAAAATATATTATTTAAAAATGAATTAAATATTTTTACCTAATCGGCACAAGTATTTAGCATTTATTGCTATTCGTTACTTATACTTTCAGACTTGCTCAACTACTCCATTTTCAAAAATCAATATCTATTGAAAGCATTTTTTTATTTAAATATCTATATGCTCGTGCATTGGTAGCGACTACAATAAACTAAACATGAGCAAGGAAAAGTGTCACTCGAGTTACTACCTATTGGTAATAAATTGTTCCGAAATATATATTAAACAATCAATCCGATATAGTGTCATATTAAGTGGGTTGAAAGTTGTTGCATAAAAACCTTGTCAAACCACTCTAAAGCCTGTATGTATTTAATACATTTGATTGGACTTGTTATTTTGCTTAGGTATATTTTTACAAAGTAAGGTTCGTGTTACTAAGCACATCGTGATGTCACTGTATTTTACAAGGAATGCGAGGGCGAATGAACATGTTTGTTCCGGTATTTGACTCCACTCTAGACTGTTAAAAGCAGTCCTTGTTTACACCGAAACGATTGCTTAAAAAGATTAGAAAACGAAATAACCGAAGTGTTACAAAAGATTTTAATTTTAATGGTTTTAAGAGAGATTCCTACATTGCTGCTTATTAGGAGGGAGAGTAGGTAAATTCAAGTACCATGCAGTGGTATCCGGCTTTGCCCTGTAAATTTTGGCATTTAAATAGAATACATGATGAATAATGAAATTATATAATAGACATGTTACAAATATTTTTATAACTTTTTCATTTTTTGATTAACGCATGTTTTCTTCATAATTGCTCCGATCTTTTACATCGAATATATTATTTACTTATATTACTTTACATTTTTACTACATTTTTTTAATGACTTAGCTTATTGTTCGCTGTGGTGTGACTGGCGGCCATACTTGCAAAATCCGGAGTTGATCGGGCTCCCGCGGGCGGCACGGGAACATCCTATAACATTCACGTGTTCACTATCATGCAGACCCCATGTTTCCGTATTTAAAAGGAGGATGAGAAAATTTTGTATAACTTTAAATTTGTTGTCAACCTGAACGTGGTAGAACCCTTCGTGGTTCGTCTCCGGTGGTTTCACCGCGACACCTATTTCTACCTTATTACTGTTGTGTTCTGGTTTGAAGGGTGTGGTAAGGGAGACATATTTTTCTAAGGCGTTCCACATCAGGAGTAGCGACGCATCTGTGGTCGACCTTAGGTAGGAATATCTAATGCTGTATTATTATTGTGTTGATTACAGATGTTCATGGGCGGCAGTAGCCACTTACCATCAGATGGACTGCATGCTCATCTGCTTCTGATTCCAATTCTGTCAGAACTTATACACAGATACTTAGGTAGTCTTAAGAACTAATTTAATGAATGCATGGCTACCATTGAAAAGGGTGGTCTTTTCAAACCAGTACAGTCTACTGTGTTGTACTTAGTATTAAACACTAGCTTAACACTGCACTTTTAAAAAAGTAATGTCTCCGGAGTCGAATTACAAAGGGTTCTACCAACTTTGAAGGTGGTAGAACCCTTTGTGGTTCGACTCCGGCGGCACCACCGCCACGCCTATTTCTACCTAATAACAGCAGTGTTAGGCGCTGCTGTTTTCCGGTTTGAAGGGTGTGGTAAGGGTGACAGATTTTTCCGAGGCGTTCCAGCTTAATCCTCAGGGGTAGCGGCGCATCTGTGGCTGACCTTAGGTATGAATATCTAATCCTTGCTGGGGCTGGTTACAGATGTCCATGGGTGGCAGTAGCCACTTACCATCAGGTGGACTGCATGCTCGTCTACTACAAAAAAAAAACTACAAAGGCAGAAGTGCCCCCACTCTGTATTTTTATAACAAAAGAAAGACTTTTACTGAATTGATATTTTAAAACTAACACAGTTTTATGGTCACCCTACCTTACCCTGAAATGGAACAAATCGACACTTGCAAAAGGTTCGGTCTCCGTCGAGTTTTCTTCTTTTATTTCCACGTTCACTTTCACCATTTCCTTGGCTTGCCTTCCTGTCCGGAATTGGATATTGAAAGTTTTCCTATGAGTATTCTTCGGGTGAACCGAGATTGGCTTTAAGATTTAGTTATGTGATGCAACATTTGAGCTACAATGCAAATGGTGGTATGCTTAATTAAGGACTTATTTTAAAATGCAATAAAATTTAATAGGTTTCAGTACATGCAAGAAAAAATATATTTCAAAAAAAATTTTTTAGTAGGTACTCATCGGCTTCATTTGTAAAGTGTAGTAGTAGTAGTGTTAATTTTCATAAAAATACGAATTTAGTAAATTACTCTCAATGATACATCTGCGGTTTTTGGGCTGGGTATTTTGTGTTTGTGTGTCAATTATACCTACGACTCAGGGTATTTTAGTGTGGGATATGAACGTAGTACCTAAGCTTATTATTTTGGGATTGGGAAACTGTTTCCATATAAAACGTGATAGAATCAGTATGGTTCGACCGTGGAGGTGTCAACGCCACTCCTATACACGTACGCCACAAGAACAAGGTTAAACGCAGTTATTTGCCAGTTGTATCTTGAAGTATTCTTGGGCCAGCAGCAATCCCTTTTCCGAAAGGGTCTAACAGGAAATGACCTCGGGTCAGCCGCAATCCCTATTGAGAAGGGGCGGATGGCTCCGGGAGGGTATGCGGGTTCGGAATCGCTTTCCCTTCAGGCCCTACTTCCTCTAGCTAATCCTTCGGACGAAATATCCAGTTTGGTGAAGCTGCAAGGGCTGTCCAAAAGCAATTATACATTTCGGAAAAAAGAAAATGACGATTGACATATTTATCTCAGCCCGTCGCCTCTATATCGACGCCTCTATATAGGTATTCTTTAGAGAAATGATGAATTCATCTTTCTAATCGACTTCGAAAAGAAGGAGGTTCTGTGTCGACAGTCATAATGGACACACTATACACTCGTATCTCGTGATCCAGTGAAATATATTCAACGTCGATTTCAGAATTAGCTACTGAAGCAATATTTATTGAAATTATTGTTTACTCTGCAATGGCATAGAAGTCGGTTGAATTTTTTGAGATATACAGAAACAGACCCATAAACACTTAAAAATATTCCAACTTAATTTTCAGAAGTAGCATGTTAATCATTCATTTACAACTAATTATATTTTTAAAAATGGTACTGGTGCAACAAAAGATCTTGAGTTTTGGCGAAAGGGTGTGGATGCCGGCTCCCCATCTTAGTTCTTAAGAGTGGCAACGCATATGTGATCGGCTTACTACTGATCTATACGGAGTTGGTTATAGATGTCCATTGGCGGCATTGACTACTTGCCATCATATAAACTTCAAGGACGATGCTGCTCCAATCTTAAAAAAAATGCGTTGGTTGCAAAATTTCAATACGGCCGTGACTACTTACCATAAGGCGGCATGCTCTTAATTCAAAATAAAGTTTAATTAAAAATAAAGTCAACAGAATCTCGCTGTCCTTTAAAGTATTAAAATAAGCTGTTTATTTATACCATTGTTAAACATTCATTTGGTCGCTAAATACCCCCGAATGAAAAATTAAGTATACAACCATCACGCGCCCTGACCTTTTCTCGTTAATGGCTTAGGCGACGTAGACTAGGAGTCCTGTATTTAAAATGTATCTGAAGGAGCATCATAACAGTAACACAATGTATTTATAAGTATTTGCAGACATGTCATAGTTAGAGTGAAAGGTATAACGTGACCACTGAGTAGAATATTTTTTTTCGTAAAATAAATAATTCGGGCATTGCTAAAAGTGGGGAAAGTAGTCCCCATATTAGAGGACTAGCTTTAAACCCTACAACCATATATTTTAATATTTCAACTATTTTTCTAATAGTTACTTATTGTAAACGTTTCAAATCTTAATTTTCAAAGATTATTTGAATTCGAAAATTTTGTATTGACTTTTGAAAGGTAACAGATATACATTATCACACCTACATATTTCTAACGTGTAGATCTTCTATATGTCAATTACCACTCGCCATTTTATTTAAGGTGCGTTACAAGATCGTTTGCTACTTACTCCGGTCTAATGAAAAATATATATTTCTCGTGATTACGTATAAGCCATAGGCTGCAAGCCCATTTCTTACTTTCATAAGTAACTTGAAAACATTTATTAAACGTAATAATGTTAATTAATGTGCTCTTACTCGTGCTATGTTCTACATCCGGCTCTCGGCCTCGCATTATTCATTCGTCCCTCTCACTTAAGACGAAAACCGTCAACAGACTAGAAAATGTTTTTAAACTTCTCGACACTTTAACCTTTTGGCGTCCGCACGGATTCTCAGAATTTCGCGGAAATGCTTCGTGAACTTTTAAATTGAGCTGGCTTTTTTGTGAAATCTTTTGTGAACTTACACAATATTTCTACAACTATTAAGTATATTATTTTGTATCTCTGTTAAGTCATCATCATCATCAACAACCCATTACTGTGCCACTGCTGGGCACGGTTCTCCTCTCATAATGAAAAGTATTAGGCCATAGTCCACCGCGCTGACCAAGTGCGTATTGGACTATTGGTAGACTTCACATATCTTGGAGATTTTTTTTATAAATCTCTTAGGTATGCAGGTTTCCTCACGATGTTTTACTTTACCGTTTAGCAAGTGATAATTAATTTCTAATACGCAAATAACTTTGAAAAATCTGAGATTTGAACCTCGAACCCCTCGATTCAGAGGCCGAGTTTCTTAACCACTAGGCTATCACTGTTTTCTGTTTAGTGTTTAGTTATAAGTCTAAGTTTAGTCGAATGTAGGTTTTAATTTTTGGATTTAATATTGAAATAGCAATGTCCATTACCTACAGTACACATATAATTGTACATAGGATTGCAGTCTTATCTGAGGTCGGCCAAAAATAGGTTGCTACCCTGAGGACTAATTTAGTTTTGAATGATTATGTGGTCGCTGGGATTGGGTAGGCATAGGACGGAAAGAAAGATTGTGTCCACCGTCGTAGCCAAAACAGCAGCACCCATAGCAGCAGAAATAAAAAGCGTCATGAAAACAGCAAGAGTCTTTTACCTACATTTTTACACTTCTGTGTATTGTGCGTTCGCGCGTTTTTTTTTATAATAGGATTAGCAAACGAGCGTGCAGTCCACCTGATTGTAAGTGGCTACTGTCGCCCATTGACATCTGTAATCAACTCCAGATAGGATTAGATATTCCTACCTGAGGTCGGCCACAGATGCGCCGCTACCCTTGAGGACTAAGCTGGAACGCCTTGGAAAAGTATGTCGCCCTTATCACACCCTTCAAAACGGAACACAGCAGTTCCTGACATTGCAGACAGAAATAGGTATGGCGGTGGTGCCGCCGGAGTCGAACCACAAAGGGTTCTACCACCTTCATAGAAGTGAAAGAAAAACGCTTCACGTCTACGGGCATATAAAACATTCCATCAGTTAATACCCGCTCTAAATTCGCAATAAATATCCTAGCGATTACCTTGTCTTTTTGATATAGGGGATTTCTTAGCCACTTTATATAGAAGACAGCACCGAAGTTAGACAAAGTGCGGAAGTAACTTAATTGCGGATTTTCTTCCACTTAAAGTCTCTTCACACGTACCACAAACGTGCCACGTTATAATAGCCTAGGTGGATGAAAATGTATATAAAAAAAGATTTTAACCTTATTTATATGGAAAACATTTTGCCGTCTAGATTGATAATGTGGACGTTACTGACCACATCGTGACCACATCGCAACCATAAACAATACTATATATATATCATGACTAATATAATTATAGTTTAAAAGCTAAAAACCACGCTAAAATCGCACAAGGAAAATCGTTAATCCTGATTCCTGACGATCCTGATGATGAGAATGGGATAAAATTATTAAAATCGTGTATTGACATCAGTTCTTGATAATTGTTCAAAATTTTTACTTAATCGGACCGTTCAAAGTGGGTAAAAATCGAGTTCAAAAATTCCGTATACACATACAACCCCTTTCGGCACCCGTCCGCTGCCCGCTCTCGCCACGAGTTTTAGTTGCGTTAGTATGCCCTTACGTTGATACGGTATATATGCTTGTAGTTGTGCGCAACAACTTCAGCGCGGACTAGCAGTTTGGCGCGGCCTATACTATACTTCAAAGATACATTTTTGTATTTACCATAACGCAACTGAAATTTTATCGCCGCCGTATGCAGGTTGTACGTGTGTAAAGACATTTATAATAGCTTTCCTTTGAATTTCCGTCTAAGTTTGAAACTTCCCCTATTGTCGTAGTTGAGTACCATACATGCTTCTTGAATTAATCCTTGTTTATAAACAGCAGTACAGACGCAATGTATTTTAGAGGTCCGTAAATTATGGACGCTGTAGGTAATTTTGTATCTTTGCGGTTGAAACTATCTCTAGTTGCGGTCGAGAAATTGTGTGGCAACAAACATTTAAGTTTAGTTGAAGGTTGAATTTCAGTCGTATGTAAAATATTTACAATTATAATTAAACTTACAGAAAATTAAAAGAAATAAATTAAACTATACATATAAAATAACTTATTTTCAAAATTTACATATATACAAAAATGAAAAACAAAGATATAAAAACAAAAACACTACCATAAAAAATTGTCACCATCACTGTCTTTGGGCAAGGTTCCCAAGACGCTGGCAGCATTTCTTCTCTGAATGTTGTATGTTGTTTATATCCATCAGCCTTTTAAGGTCCTTTGGTAGATATAGGCCTCACCAAATTGGCGGCACACCAACTGATCCATTTTCCTTTGAATTTAGTGGTTTCCGCCGTCTATTTCAGGTCGTAGGTCCACATGATCGGGGGATAACTTGTGTTAATTTTGCTTACATGAGGTCTTTGGGCATGGTTCCCAAGACGCTGGCAGCATTTCCTCTCTGAATGTTGTATGTTGTTTATATCCATCAGCCTTTTAAGGTCCTTTGGTAGACATAGGCCTCACCAAATTGGCGGCACACCAACTGATCCATTTTCCTTTGAATTTAGTGGTTTCCGCCGTCTATTTCAGGTCGTAGGTCCACATGATCGGGGGATAACTTGTGTTAATTTTGCTTACATGAGGTCGCCATTTGAGGATTTTTCTTATCAATTACTAACTGACCCGGCAAGCGTTGTGTTGCCATATAAATAAAAAAAATGTTAAGGGTGAACAACCCTTATCTGTAAATGTAAAAATCTGTAAAGCCGTTTCGGAGGACTACGGTAACTAACATTGTAACACGAGAATTTTATATATAAGATTAGTCCTACAAGTGACTGGCCCATAGCTATTTTAGCTTGCTGATTTTCAGAGCTATGTTGGTAAGATTAGTTCGTCTACTAATGTTATGGTTACGCATCATGTCACATAGCGAAATACCAAGCATGGCTCTCTCCATAGCACGCTAAGCGACTCTGAGCTTTCGAATGAGGCCTAAAGGAAAGGAACATGTTTCGGGGGTATAGGTCATCACAGGCAACACACATTGCTCGAATAGTTTCGACTTCAGGCACTGAGGAATCTTGAACGAGAAGGTACTTCGTAATTTCCCTGACGCATCTCAACTGAGGTAAATTATTTGAGTGAAAACATGTTTGAAAATTAATTAACTGTTTTGTGTTCCTATTTTCCTGAGTAATTGCAATATAGAATTGTAATTGTTGTAATAAAATAATATAAATTTTGTTTTAGTTATAGAATACTAGCTGACCCAGCGAATGTTGTGTTGCCATATAAATAAAAAAATGTTAAGAGTGTACAACCTTATCACTTAGGGGTATGAAAAATAGATAGTAGCCTATTCTCAGACCTACTGATAATGCATATAAAATTTGGTTAAAATCGGTAAAGCCGTTTCGGAGGAGTACGGTAACTAAAATTGTGACACGAGAATTTTATATATAAAATATTACTTAATATTACTATTTAAAGTACTACTTTATAAGTATCGGAAAAAGTAAAAGCAGCTTTTCTTTGTTATTTTCGTTTGTAAAGGCGCATTTTCATGGAAACAACAAAATTGAAATAAATTTCCAACAAGTCACTTGACTTATTAAAACTTTTTAATTGTTTCGGGCAATGATAGAAAATGTTCGACGATTTTATAACAACTTGTGACATTTCGTTTCGTGTAAAACCAATTTATTTGTTATCCAACTTACTATTTCTGAAATCCGAATTAGTTAAGTAAAAAGAGTTATATGTTCAATTTTCGTAATAGAATTGCGTTAGATAAGCGAGACTGATCGTTTTTCTTGTGGCGCAATGGTTAGCGCGTTCGGCTGTTAACCGAAAGGTTGGTGGTTCGAATCCACCCGGGGGCGCTACTATTTTGAGTTATTTTCACAAAATATGTTTTATTTCTTTAGCTAATATAAGATTGCAAGTATGTGATATATTATACGAAATACACACAGCCTACGTGGCGCAATGGTTAGCGCGTTCGGCTGTTAACCGAAAGGTTGGTGGTTCGAATCCACCCGGGGGCGCTACTATTTTGAGTTATTTTCACAAAATATGTTTTATTTCTTTAGCTAATATAATATTGCAAGTATGTGATATATTACACGAAATACACACAGCCTCCGTGGCGCAATGGTTAGCGCGTTCGGCTGTTAACCGAAAGGTTGGTGGTTCGAATCCACCCGGGGGCGCTACTATTTTGAGTTATTTTCACAAAATATGTTTTATTTCTTTAGCTAATAAAAGATTGCAAGTATGTGATATATTACACGAAATACACACAGCCTCCGTGGCGCAATGGTTAGCGCGTTCGGCTGTTAACCGAAAGGTTGGTGGTTCGAATCCACCCGGGGGCGCTACTATTTTTAGTTATTTTCACAAAATATTTTTGTATTGCATTTGAATACATCATCTTTGTATGTTTTTGTTTTACGACGTAAAATATTCGTATAGTATAGTATTAAGCCAATGTACCAAGATATGTGTTTAATTACAATTGTATATAATTCTACCATATAACCTTTACAGGAATGTAAAATTTATTTAATTCTTAAGCGGTCTCAAATTTCAGTTAAGAACTGTATACTACCCTAAATACTCTGTTTTATTCGACAGCACACATTACTTGTTTGGCGAGAGCTTTTGGTAAATGGGTGTAAAACAGAGCTTTTACTAAAATATTCCCGTTTGGATGCTTTCAAACCAAACATTTATTTAGGGCTGGCACTGGGGTGACCATGTTTAGTGGAATTATTTTTGGGATAATAGTCGATACAATAATAATAATATATTTGTTGTTCATTTAAATTTTCATAATAAATACTTATGATCGAGTATGTATATTTATTATATACATTTTGTCTGAATACTGTTAGTGTAAGATACTTTGCTGTTTGCTATTTTCGAGCTATGATGCTGAAGCTATAATGATGAGCAATCAAAGCTATAAAACATACAAGTCTTAAAATAGATTTAATGAAACATATTTTATAATAAGTACAAGTATGTAGTTTCGTAGTTTATGTTATATGAAAATGTTAGTTGTATATTTTAGTGTCAGTGAACATTTTCAGATGAAATTGGAAGGTACGAATTTATTTTTATGACTGAAGCATGGCTCTACCACGCATTTGTATGCGAATAGTTTTATAAAATATATCTAAGGGAAGTCTAAGGGAAGGGAAGTAAGTAACGGAAGGGAAGAAGGGAATCTAGTAATAAACTTAATAAATAAAATGTAAAGTCTACTTAGCATTTTTTTGAAGGTGTGTAAAGTCTACCTATTTTTGTCCATCGCAATGTACTAATCCCTCGAGTTACGAAACTTAATGCTAATAGACCTATCCTCACCAGGGACACTAACGGTTTGGGAACAACTGAATTGTCCTGAAATCATTATCCTTGAATCTGCAGCACTCTTGGTCACTCTAGCTGTATCTAGGGCACACCGCTATCTCCGCGCACATTTCGCACTTTGAACAAAAGATGGATGTTTGCGCAAACATTTTATTTGCGCAGATCTGGAACAACAGTGTGACCTGACAGTTATCTAAAGGGCCCATGAGGAGTTTAGCTTTATATAGGTGTATAACATAAACTCAGTGCAGTAGTGATAACGTAGTTGTTTTAATTTCGGCTCTAGAGGTCGCCATTTTAATGCCAGACGGATTTGTTCCTTTTATAGTATTTTTTATAAAAAAATATATTTAAAAAATTGAATAAGCAAATAAGCATGGAGTCCACCTGAAGGTTATGTCCATGGATATCCGTAATCAACCTGTATCTGTAATAGCCTTTTATTATGAAATTGCAATAACGATGGACTGGATGGTCATCTATATTGTACTCCTTTAAAGGTGGTAGAACTCTTTGTGGTTCAACTCTGGCGGCACCACCACCACACCTATTTTTGCCTCGTAACAGCAGTGTTAAGCGCTACTGTGTTCTGGTTTGAAGGGGGTGTAAGGGAGACATAGTTTTCTGAGGCGTTCCAGCTTAGTCCTCAGGGGTGGCGGGGCATTTGTGGCCAACCCCATTGAAATGTCTAATCCTATCTAGTGTTGATTACAGATATCGATGGGCGGCCGTAGCCACTTATCATCAGGTAGACTGCATGCTCGTCTGCTACTTCTAACTCCTATATTATAAAAAATAACTCCTATATATAATAAAAAGTGCACCATTGAATAGTTTTAAACAAATACCTTATTTATCTAATAGGTGGTTTCCAAGAAACAATAATCTTGTTTGTATTTCTATTGTCAAGAACATTATATATTCTGTATGTGGAATATTTTGTAGTAATTATGGCCGCCGTGGCATGGTATTGCCTTGATACTAAACGGTTTATGATTTAAGTATGGTTATTGATTGTGTGACGGCGATACCTCAACGGTGTTTGTTCTGTAGCTTGAAGTCTGAGTGACGTTTTAAGTTGAAACCGATGCGGAACTTTATCTATCTACTTTATTTATAATATTGGAGTAACAGACGAGCATGCAGTCCATCTGATGATAAGTAGCTGCTGCCACCCATAGACATCTGTAATCAACCCCAGATAGGCCGACCTTAGGTAGGAATATCTAAATATCCTACCTTAGGTCGGCCACAGATGCGCCGCTACCCCTGAAGACTAAGCTGGAACGCCTCGGAATAGTATGTCTCCCGTACACGGTTCAAGCCAGAACACAGCAGCACTTAACACTACTATTAATAGGCAGAAGTAGGTGTGGCGGTGGTGGCGCCGGAGTCGAACCACAAAGGGTTTTACCACCTTAAAGTAGTTTGCAAGCCGGCGTTGCAAGAAAAAGGCCTTTATAATACTTTCTCCTCCCCTATACCGCCGTATTACGTTAGTTAGGTACATTGTTTCTCTCCTTAATCTCTTTCCTTTGAACAGTCGTCTTAATTCGTCGTTATTTCGTAGAAGATTTTTTTTTAATTCTTCATCTATATTACAAATTTCAAGCTTAACAGCGACTGAAACATCACTGTAATTTATTTTCGTACTCTCCTTTTGTGGCCAGGGATATATCTGATTTATCTTTGCTCTCTTCCAAACTCTATAGTTCCATAGAACAAAGGTCCAAATGAAATAGGACTCTACTTCCGGTTTGGCACAAATGGCCGAAAGCTCAGCGCTTGCAGGTTTTGCCAAAAATATAATTTATCGACACTCATAACCATGGACTAAAATGTGCTTCTTGCACTGCAGGTTATTTATTTCCTATTTTAGTTACTAAATATTGCACGATCTTTACATTCTTGCAAAAAAGTGAGGCTTTATAGTTAACAGTTTAACTTTAAATGTAATTTTACGTTAGTCTCGTTGTTAATGTGATTTTGAAAATAATAATCGGATGCAATTATTTCACAAGTGATATTTTATTTTGTTTACGAGGGGGAAATCTTCAAAAGGTACCCTATGCCGTGGGAGTCTACTCGGGGTTATGTGGGATTCTTACCGCACAAAAACCCCCTCGGTGGCCGTCCTCGGTGCTGCGTAGAGGACTCCGGGATCCCCAAAGCAACGCAACCGGAGGATAAGTGATATCTAAACCACCTTTTTAGGTTAACTATATGTAAATTAATATTACAGCAGCCCTTGTTTATCATGTCAGTCTTGCAGGTCCATTGCAAAGGCCTCTTCTAGCTGGCATCACTCGTCTTGTACCTGTGGCTGTGCTTGCTGTCTTTTTCAATGATCATTTGGTCCTGGTGTCCTTTAGCTTTGGCGTGGTCCCCTTTCCCTCCTACCATTTTCCTTACGAATTGGCAATGTTTAGCCAACTCTAAAAACAATTAGTCGTTATGGACCTACCTCAGGTCCAACACAGATTAAGGGCCGTGGTGCCTATGGGCGGCAGTGACTACAGATTCCGAGCTCATTTGCTACCCCACTCATGTAAAAAATTGGTTCCGTTGATCGACTACGACTACTGTATTTTTACTTTCAATAAAACTTGTCGTGACTTTCTTGAATATAGGTATTTGTACCGCGGTAAGTTATTATTTCAGGAGTATAATAAGCCAATGCAATAAAATATGAATGCATTATCAATAAACAAAAGAGGGTGGATGCTAAATAAAAAATATTTTGACTCGAAATTCATTGCAAAACGACACGCAACCGAGTATTCATTGCTCCACAAATGTATTTGGATAGGTAAGGTTACTTCTATAAACTTTTCTACTTTTTATGACTTGAAGCCTTAAAAATTAAAGATAGATTTATAATGTGCATCGAATAAGAATGACGACGCTCTATATATAGGTTATCTGTTTTTTTTTTATCTCGTACTCTATATATTTTTTTCACGAATAACAGCCACTTGTGGGCTTCTTTAACCAATTTTATTTGAAAATTGAAATGGAACGCCTGGAAAAGTTCCAAGGTTTGCCTTGGAACCCAGGAATTCATAACACTATCTTATAAGACGAGAGGTTGCAGTGCCATGGGATTTTAAGTTAAATCAAGTGATTAAATCGTAAAAGTTAGTTGAAAATCCAGCGAAGTATTTCTCTCGTAACGTTTCGTTACATATTTTATTAACTCAAGTAGATTGAATCCGACCGCCTTTCAGTATTTATCGGTTGGAATCTTTTTAGATATCCTGAAATACGGAAATGATAATAAAGTAAATAAATGCCTATTTATTTATTTACTAAATAGCAAGCCTATTTATTTATTTAATAATAAGCAAATAGAATGTTTAAATAGTGTCGATATAGAATGTGCTATTCTACAGTTTGATGGAGGCTTTAAAACCAGTTTTCAAAATCCAACAAGGGCTTTTTAAATATCGAATTTATAAGAGCGGATAATGGACACGGGAACTCCGACTAACATCGACTTCGTAATTTTGCTTGTGATCTTGAATATCACGGGACGTAAAGGAAAATTCTGGTATTCCTACTTAATTCACTTGTAAAAAATTAAGAATATCTCACAGGGATCTGAAGACTAAATTGGAATGCCTCGGATAAGTATGTCTTCTTTAGCGCACCTTTAAACCAAAATAAAGCAACATTTTACACTAATATTATAATAGTGTAAAATGTAGCTATTATAATAGCAAGTGTAAAATGTTGCTTTATTTTGGTTTAAAGGTGCGCTAAAGGCCTTATAACGCACATATAGGCGTGGCTTTGGTGCCTCCGGGGTCGTTCCACAAAGGATTCTACCATCTTCAAATTGGTGGTATGTGCTCCAAGCTTTTCACAGTTATAGGAAGACACGTGCCCAGCAGCGAGGTATAATGCAGCCATTTCCAAGAGACCCTTAATGATATTCAAATTTAAATAATTAGCACAACCTTGTAACAGTAAGGTTTTTATTTGCCCTGAAAACAGCTATCAGTTGTCATAAAAGTTTTATGACAAGTCTTTAAGACAAACTACATATAAATTGGCGTAATTACTGTGATTTTATGAACCTTAAGGATCGTAAATAGTATATTGATGACGGGTCTGATGGAGAGTGGTTAATTGGTTTTTAAGTGGATTAAACTATTTAGTACTGGACCAGAAAATTAATGGGTGTCTGAAATTTAAATTCAATCATTTACAGAAAGATAACTGACAATCATTTATTTTGTATGCATGTAGATTTGCATTGGGAACTGTTCTCTAATTCTTAAGTCTTCGTCGGAGAAAACACGTTTGCCTTAAAGTGGGATAGCAATGCGTTGATTACATATTGCGATAAATGCATCTACACGACAACACAAAATTGTTGGCATACCTATAATATTTTAACTATGCTTTTATAACTAACGATTATGCTAAACAATTACAACACGAGTTATAATTTTTTAGTACACTCGTCGTAGATTTCTATGATAAGATACCCGGCACACGACACGACGTATCGTGATACGTCGTGTCGTGTGATACGTCGTGTCGTGTGATACGTCGTGTCGTGCATCGTGATGCACCGTCGTGTCGTATATAAATGTTTAGCTTATATTTCTATTTCAATTACATAGACAAATCAAAATTCTCAAAGAAAATAATATACTTACGAATTAATATCAACACGTCCTTACGTCGAAAACAATAAGTAACTTAGTTATTTAGTCTGATAAATCCCACTCCACTCAGCTCAGAGTTTACATGAGTAAATGATTAATAGTTTATACAATATTACAATATAATCTTATTACAGTATTGAGTCCCAACAATATAATATTACGATATTAACATTACACAACGTTGTTCGCATCCTAATCCTAGGATAGTATAACACTTGTGAAGGTAACTGGTAGAACAGACGCAGAGGTGTGGTTCGACTCCAGCGGCACCACCGCCACACCTATTTCTGCTTAAAAACAGCAATGTTAGGCGCTGCTGTGTTCCGGTTTGAAGGGTGTGATAAGGAAGATATACTTTTCCGAGGCGTTTCAGCTTAATCCTCAGTGGTAGCGGCAAATCTGTGTACAACCTCAGGTAGAAATCTAAACTTATGTGAGATTGATTACAGATATCCATGTAGACCAATAGCCACTTACCATCAGGACTTCGGCTGTGATCCAATGAATCATTCTGCGAACAGCCTTTCTTTACGACCCAAAATTTTTACAACTTTAATTATTCCTTGTTAACTTAATTCCCTATAACCAAATACTTAGTTCTTAAATATTTTTATAGGAGTATGTATCTATAATATTGGTTTAGTCGTAACTTAAAGTATTCGTGCAGCTATTTTTAATGTTAGCCCATATTTGGTGTTGTAAAAATTTATTATCACTATTTTTACGCGCCAAAAGAAGTATAACATCAAAAACGAATTATTCGTTTCATTTTATTTTATTACACGTTTAGAAAGACTAGATTCATTATATCTATTTTATTTATTACACATTTGTCTACCCAGACGTAGTTGGATTACCTCCCGAGATATCTCCGGTCCATTGGGCAGGGGTTCATCGTAAACCCTATAGACTGGAGGTGGATCAAGCGGGTTTTATGATCCCGACGCGTGGGAAAACGATAAATGCGTGTTTTTACGCGCCCACTGGCAGAGATGTGGGTTCGAATAAGGTAACCATGATTTTGGTACCATTTGTACATTTTTTATTTTATTTTGAGGTGGAGCGGAGGTGAAGGTACAGTGCAGTACAATAGCGGAAAATGTGCCACCTGCCTCATCTCTGCCCGCTGCCTTAGTTTAAATTATGCTACAAAAGCCAGTTTCTTCTCCAAACTACATTTTTTGTTACCTTTCTAATTATACTTTACACTTGACATACCTATAACTATTTTTGTACACTATCCTTATAATAAATCTGTATCCATCGCATCAGTCGTTCAAACTTGTCAAACTTATATTTTTTTATTTAAAAACTTCACAGTGGTTCTTTTTATAGCAGACGCGGTGATAATTCTGCCACATTCATATCATCTTCGCGGCGTTAACTGGACAGTCCCTATAATATCTAGAAATATGGTTAACCTAGCTATAAACTGACACAATAGGATTAATTTATCGCAAACGGTCAACGGATCCCTTTGCTTTTTACTGGATAATGTATGAACATCGTACTCGTATATTGTTTTTACGCGTCTGTACGCGCAAAGTTAACTAATTACTTTATGACTCATTTTATAAATTAAGTTATTTTTACTGAGTATCTGAGTATTTGAATTCCAGAATTTCTGGGTATTACTTTATGAGTGATATTGTATATTTAATTAACTTATAATGAGTATTTTTTTACAATATAGGAGTATCAGACAAACATGCAGTCCACGTAATGGTAAGTGTTTAGTGACTACTGCTGCCCATCAACCCCAGATAAGATTAGTTTCCCACCTGAGATCGACCACGGGTGCACAATATCCCTTGAGGACTAAGGTGGAATGCCTCGAAAAAGTATATCTCCCTTACCACGTCCTTCAAACCAGAGGCCGAATAGATGTCACGGTGGTGGCGCCAGAGTCGAACCACAAAGGGTTCTACCATCTTTAAATGATCACATCACGATCTTTGTTAAGCAGAACATTCGATATATTGATTATGAATAATTTGCGTAAGAGAGTAGAGTATACAACTTAGTTACGAAGAAACTTATAGTGTTATCAGTTTTAAGATAAACACTTAAGGGATGGTGTTGGTTTAGGACGGTTGCAATCGATCCAGTTTGAAACGGACACGTTTAATTAAGATAATGTTTAGATGAAGTTGCTGACGCGGAATCGTTGGTACTGTCGGGAACAAAATGTTGTTCATTTTCTTGTGTGTGTAATACAATGTGTCTTGTAAGACGTGAGATTAATTTGGTCTTTAGATGTACTTTCCACGTATTTATATACATTTATTTTTGTATACTTTAACGAAAGCCGGTGATAGCCTAGTAGTTGAAACTTGGTCTCTCGATAGAGGAATCTGAGGTTCATATCCTAGGCACCTCTGACTTTTCAGTTATTTGCGTATTAGACATTAACTATCACTTGTTTCAACGGTGAAAGAAAACATCGTGAGGAAACCTTCACACCTGAGAGATTTATAATAAATAAAACTGAATTCCTTTATTTTAGGCAACTAAGGACCCATAATAGATTATTTAGAAGCTATGTGACTATTATAATTTATTACCATTTATTAATTTATTTTATATTAAATTAGCTAAATAAATTAGATTATAATAAAAAATCTCAAACGTGTGTTAAGTCTGTCAACGTACTTGAGCAGCGCGGTGGACTTTGGCGTAATCCTTCGGATCCTATTGCATCCGTAATCCACCTTATACAGAACTAGTGTCATATTAAGTGTTCGACTGAATAGCAGACCTCTAATAGGACAACATCAGTTAAGTTGCAAATTACTATAACACAAAAATATGCTGTAGAATAAATGACAGCAATTCGAAAATTATGCTTCCCATCTGAATATTACAACACTTCAACTTTAAACTTTAAATTATACAACACAAAATAATTCTGAATTTATTAAACTTAAACGAAATGTTTGTTGTAAGCGTAATATAAAAGCGACTTATAAAGTCATGACTTAGTAAGTCAAGGCTTAAGCATTTCTCTTACTGAATGTATAACTCAAGGGATTATTCCGGAACAATATTTGCACAGTAACTGTATCGCAAAGGAGCGATAACTGTAAGCACTTTTGACGTAAACGAGGGCTGCTACAAATACAAGGTAGGTAATTGTGTTTATCTTGGTATTCTAGAAGTTTCGTTTAAATGTTGTTTTGGTATAAGACCTGTACACGAGTGCTCTTGAATTGCCACCAATAGAGAGAAATGGCGAAATGTCGTGAGGCGAGTCACATCAGCCCCCACATACAACACGTGATGACCACGACCGCTCTGACAAGAGCGAAACGACTAAGAAGAAAAAGGTGCTTTTAACAAGAAATGTGTTAGGTTCGGTTTACAGTTATGAAGCTAAACTAAGCTTAAAAAATAAGATGTGCTACGAAAATTCTATAGCTGCACCCTTGCAATACTTAGCTTGCATATAAAATACATAACTTGGTAGCTATGCTAGGCAATGAAAATCAAGCAACTCTATTGGTGAATTGAACACACATTTATAGCTGAGCTACCTTGCACATCTACTTGTCCCACTGCTGGGTCTCAGAATGAGAAGGAATAGGCAACAGACCACCGCGCTGGCCAAGTGTGATATTTGTTTTTCCTAAACTTTTTTTTTAAGATTTCTTAGGTATGTAGGTTTCCTCACGATGTTTTCCTTCACCATTTAAGCATGTATTAGTTAATTTCTAATACACACATAACTTTGACAAATCGTGAGGCATTCCTGGGATTTTAACCTCGGACCCCTCGACCAAGAGGTCGGGTTTCTTACCACTACCAAACATTATACTATAACATTACCTCAATCCAAGCTGGAGATAAATCGAGATTTTCAAACTAAACAAAAGCCGCAATAATAAGTGTTCGAGAGTGGTGTTTACGTTCTGTGACGTTTATACACTTCAAAGTGTTTAGTCTGACGGAGATCGCCGAAGTGCAGTGCCGTACTGATTCATGTCTAAATATAAAGGAAGTTACGGACTCGTATATTGCGTGTTGTGTGGTTTGTGCAACGTGGTTAAAGTAGGTTATGTTTATGTTTTTTTATAACAATGGAGTAACAAACGAGCATGCGGTCCTTGTGATGGTAAGTGGCTTCTGCCGCCTATGGACATCAGTAACCAACCTTAGGTAAGTTCTTACGAAATCGGCCACAGATGCGCCTCTACCCCTGAGGACTAAGCGAGAATGCTTCTAAAAAGTACCTATATCTCCCTTACCACACCCTTCAAACCAGAACACAGCAGCGCTTAACTATGCTGTTATTATGCAGGTGTGGCGGTGGTGCTGCGGGAGTCGAACCATCTACCTTCATGTATGGTAATGGAGACACTTATATGAGGCTTTCCTACACATTTCTCACGCGCACAATGCATTAATATACTTTGTTGTAATATTTTGGTATAATGTCTTTTTGAATAAACAATCAAATTAGTTTTTTTAATTTTTTTATTGCTAATAAAAGGCATTGTCGTTAACAAAATTTGTTATAGTAATAGGTAATTAAAGTGAGAAGTCACGTTTTAACAATATAGAAGAAGACACCTGCACCCGATACGCTCTACAAAATTTAATATCAGAGCCAACTATACGACCGTTCATAAACTTTAAAGGCTCTATCAGCGATCCTGGAGTGCAGTATAACACAATATTATATTAATTGAGAAATATTAAAGTTAATACTTAAAAATTATGCCAGGTGTGAGTCAAATTGATTTGATTTTGAACTTGCACACACAAGGTGCCAAACAAATTTTCATTTATTATTTATTTTTAGTATTTGTTATCATAGAATCCGTAGAAGTAAATGCATTGTTAAAATTTGAACTGTCTACCTATTACGGTCCAAGAGATAGAGCCCTTGTGACAGAGGACCGAGAGCGGAGGCTTAGTAATAGGGAACCCTAAAAATCTGGTGTGGTCTTTGCAGCGTCAGAAGTAAGATTACATTTTTATTATATATTTATAACTAATGATGAGGAAGACGGGCTACCTGGTGGAGAGCAGTCACCGTCGCCTATGGACATTTGCAACACCAGAGGAGTGGCCAATGCATCGCCGGCTTTGGAGGAGAACTCTTTTTGCACCCCTCTTGAAGATCCCCATGTTTGAAGTATTTACCGAAGTGTGTGAAAATCCACAATCTATAGAATTCCTATCAGTCTACTACTATTTTATGTGCGCCTGCTAGACACAAGTCACTCCTCTCAACTATCGTCGCCTTAGTCGATTCCTCATGAATGAGGGTCGTGACCATTCAGAACAGCCTCGTCTATGATGGTCTTCCATATAGTGCGATTCTGTGCTATTTCCATGGACTGGTAGAATGTGGTACTGCTGGTTTTATTGACAACATCTGTAAACTATAAAAGGTATTAAGTAAGATAGATATCACGATACAGCTATTTTCCAAATTAATTCGTACAGATATTGAAATATGAGGAGTGAAATTTCTAAGGAGTTATATCAAGTATCCCACTAATTTGAATGACATATTTTTCTTCAATTTACAGACACACATCATTTTTTAAAATAAAGACAATATAGTCTGTTATTTTAGTAAAAGTGCCACCCTTAATTTACATGACATAGTTACAGTTCACAACCCTAAGGATAATTGCTTAAGTAGTATTTTCACGGAACCCTCTCGTTTGCGGAAACGCGCTAAATAAGCGAGTATCAAATTTGCAAATGAACTGAATTACTAATTAAAATAACTCTGCCATTTTCATTTAGATGTAAAACGGTGATACAATAAAAGAAGCTTAAATGTTATTGTTATTGGGACTTCGACTTTTCACCCTTGATCTTAATTTTATTTTGACTGAGACTAAAAAGATAGACGCAGCCTCTAATACAAAATTGATGCATGTCAAATTTGCCGTTTTCCGTTGACACACTTATATTAGGAAACCTAAAAGTAATCAAAATTTTGTTGTTGCTCTTATAGTTAGTAATAAAAAAATATTAGAAAATGATGGAAAATATCATGTGAATTAGCATTTAAGATTTCTGAAATACAACAACAATAAAATGTCAAGATAAAGTGCAACTTTGTGTCGGTAGAAACATATAATCCAAAAAGTCGTTAAATATTTAGTATTTTACTACTTACCTATCGTCCTTTAAGTGAGATAGGTACCTGCTTAAAACGTTTTGTCTAAAGGCAATTTTTCGCTGGGATTTTGCTGCAAGGAATCTTCCTTTTTTATTCTGTGATCAGAAAAGTCGAAAAAATCGTTTAATACATTTTCAATGTACTTGCAATGTAATTGAAAAAAAGAATAATGAGATAACTATTTCAGCCAAATCAAATAAGTCTTAAAATCAACTTTCAATTTATAAATAAAATTTAATATTGTATGTAATTCTCAATATAAAGTATTATACTCATTGTATATATAATATTGTAATATTGAAACTCCGATAAATTAGTCAGTATCAATTTTTATGAAGGAGAAAATGTAGACTATTTCAATATAACAAAAAAGGAAAACTCTGCCCTGTAAAGGCATGTCTTTCCAGGGGTTTATCGATTAGATTCCTTTCTTCATTTTGCATTCTTCCGTCCGTCATTCCAATCAACGTGGCATCTGTCCGTTTCATAAATCCTTTGAAGTGATCGTAGGGATCATAGTCCGAAGCCGACATCTGGGGTTGAGTGTAGAGCAAAATTTAATATTTTAGGCAACTTCAGGGCTGAACTGCAGGTTTATGTAGTGGCCAAAGGTTGGACACACCTGGTTTATTATTTTTGAATCGGGTACACTTTTAAGAATTAAGTTATAACTTTTTTTCAATGAATGTAATCAATAATTGTGACGCACAGTTGTTTATGTACTGTGGATGCCATGAACATACAATTATCTAATCAAGATTCATCATCTAAATATCTACCGGCCGAGGATTGAACCCGGAACTCAAAGCATGTCACACCGGTATATTGACTACTCAGTCACGTGGAACTGTCTTTAATAATGTTTCTCACTCACTCATTATAGAGAACAAAAATGAAGAAAATATATACCGCATTTTTGGTTTACATTCATAAATAATCATAAACAAACAAGTTATATATAATTAGTTAAATACGTACAAAATTTATGTTAAAATTGAGTTACATCTTACTTACATCTCTAATAAGGTTTTACGGCAAAATTTCCAAAACTCTTCACATAAATTTAACCACGCTATACAAAATTTAAATAAAAAAATTTAAATAATTTTGGAAGAGTTACAAAATATTCATACAAAGCTTGCGGTTATTTCTTTAGCTTAAGGTGTGTACTGACTAGGAGTAGTTACATGTAATACAATTTTAACACGTTCACTGCGGATCGTCTATTCTTACGCTCGTAAAAATAAAACTATTTCATTCGTGCGGAATGTTTTTCCTGGTTGTCCTTAAGACTATGAAAAGATAAATGTAGATTGCGACATTCATTTCAAAAAGTTTATAAATCTAAAGTATAAAAATCTTCATTGTCCACAAAAATATCGCATCACTATTTTTTGACCATTACCTTACAAGCAACCTTACAAACTGAATGGTTATACTCTCACTTAAATGAATGACCGCCATTGTATCAATATAAACGACAATTCGTTTCGGATGGATATTGCATTATGTATTCGTATTATTATTACATTAGTATTGGTCGAACAAGTTACTTACAGCAACACGTACTTAGTTATTACTGAATGTTTTAAAGCGAAGCAATTTTATTATTCGGAGTTATTACGTTACAAGTATACTTTTTGAATATTTACAAAGTGAAGCAACTGCCATATTCGCAGTTGTAACATTACAAATAAAGACATTATTTATTCATGTAACGTTAACATAGTGAGTAACCACCTTTAAAATACTGACCCAGAAGACGCCGCGTTTTTATTTTAAACACATGTACTTTTCTTCACAGTATTATTTAGTTCTGGCAAGGTTTCAAGTTTCAAATAACAGATTATGTTCTTATGCCGGCAACACTTTCACTTGAGTTCATTGCAATTCTCTTTAGTATTATTGTATTCAAATATAATGATACATAGTTACGATTTGCTTTAATCTTTCAAATGATATTTATATGACGTTTAGATATTCCTACGTGAGGTCAACCACAGAGGCGCCGCTAACCCTGAGAACTAAGCTGGAACGCCTCGGAAAAGTGTCTCCCCTTCCCTCACCCTTCAAACCAGAACACAGCAGCGCTTAACACAATAGGTAACTTAATAAGAAGAAATAGGTGGTGCGGTGGTGCCGCTAGAGTCGAACCACAAAGGGTACCTTCAAGTATATTCGTATTGTGGGATCAATATACTACATTTTAAACAGTTTGATTTTTGTTTTTATAATAATTACTATTTTCTGTGTTCAAATTTAATGAAACGCATTTACAATATCCTTGGTTTAAACTTCCAAATCATAGTTATAACGTCAATATTTTTTATTTGAGTTGTTAAAAGGATCAAGAGGATATCATATGACCTTAGTCTGTACATTCTAAGAGGAAAATAGAGGGTATTTCCGCATTGTTGTACGTCATCTATTAAATGACTAATGGTAGAGTGCTCTAAGCAACGATTTGTCTTCAATACAGGAAAATGTAATGATCTTAATTGTATCTTTTTTACTCCACTGCGGAGGGTAATGTTTTGGAGCCTATGTCTCATTCTTTGACACTCCCTGCAGCCCAAATGGCTTGACGGATTTGGATGACCACTTCGTTGATTCGTCTGAATTGTAAGAGTGGCATAGGCTAGATTACTTCAATGCTTTTTTAAGTGGTTGGTGTTGGGATCCGTTATCATCGTCATCCACCCATTACTGTCCCACTGCTGGGAACGGGTCTCCTCTTAGAATGAGAAGGATAAGGCCATAGTCCACCACGCTGGCCAAGTGCGTATTGGTAGACTTCACATACCTTTGATATTTTTTTTATAAATCTCTCAGGTATGCAAGTTTCCTAACGATGTTTTCCTTCACTGTTTAAGCAAGTGATAATAATGTTCTAATACGCACATCGTTTATTAACCACTAGGCTATCGCTGCTTCTAGGCATCCGTACCCAATGGTTATTAATGGAATCGTATTACTAAGGCTCTATCTCCTGAAAAAAAGTTGAATTTAAATGGGGTCGCCATACCAGAAACCGATTATTTTCGACGTTTTTCTCTTTATCTATTGATCCGTAACAGGAAGCCAGTTTAAATTTCCATATGAATGCATGCGTACACTTCACCATTAAAGTTTTAAAATAACAAATATTAAATTTAAATAAAATAATAAAAATTGGTAGTACGGAATCCTCCGGGTGCAATTTAGGCTTGCACTTGACCAATTATTTTGTAATTACATATTTAAAATAAATGTTACCATGATATAATGGTATATTTAAAGCATGTACGTACGAGTAAGTAGCTACATGCAAATGTTGCGTTTGAAAGTATTACATAGCTAATGTTATTACGTTTAATAATCTTCTAAGCTGCTTGGTGGTGTTAGTAGAGTTGTTACCGAGGACTAAGTTACTACATAGACTCCTAAAAAGAATATTATACCAATCAAGCAAGATTAGAAGCGTCTCTAAATATGATTTAGAAGATTGTAGAATTATTTTTAGTGTTTTGCTATATATTATAACCTTTGTTAAGTCCAGCAAATATTGCTGATTAATTTTATAAAGTACACCTATATAAATACAATAGGAGTACAAAGTTTTAGATAAGCAAAGACCACAGACTTATCTGTGTGAGAAATTATTTTCCATTAGGAGCCTGTTCTGTTACTCTGTCAGTGTCGATTGATCTAATGTTTATTACTTTCACGGGCAAGGTGACCTTATGAGTTTACTTATAAGTGTAACTGTATTTATTTCGGACGATCGGATTGATCTGAATAAAAATATGAAATGAGTGTTCGTCATAATTTTATGAAAGTGAAATTCAAATTTTAGTTCAGTTTATCTGAGCCTTATGCCCAGTAGTGGGATATCGAAATGTTTATGGTGATATTACAGTAGTTTTATAGATTTATGTGTTCTTGAAGTCCTTACTATGCCCTTCAAGGACACCTTTTAACTTTAAAAGCATACACAAGGCGTCCTAGTTTAGTCCTCGGGGATAGTAACTCATCTGCTATCATCGTTACAACTGTTGACAAGAGGATGTATCATATATTTTACTATGCCTCTTTATTTTGACATTGTATTTTATTTAAAACACCAAAATTATATTGTTTTTTAAAATTTAACAAGAAATATTTTTATTTTTATCAAAGAATGCATACAAATATTCATCATGGGTTTGATCAAAATATGTGTTTATTGGAATTTTCAATTTTTTTCGGCCGAAATAGACCCAAAAATTGAATAGGCTACCGAAATTCCAATAAAATTCGTGAGATGAATTTAGTTTGGGCTGCTGGGGCATTCCATTTTATTTGTCGTATCATACAGCTATTCTCAAAGTTTTTTTATTAGGTACTATTATAATATTAAATTCATAGTCGAGATGACAAAGTTTGAGAATGTATGATTGTACTAAATTTATAACTGGATTTTCTTCAAATATTTTTTATCAATTAAGCAGCTTTACTGAAACTGTAAGCAACCATGTTTTTCGAACTTACAAATATTGAAATCTTGAATCGTCGCTCTTACCGTATTTGACAAAAAATCTACTGAAATTAATCTTAAGATTATGACTATCTATCATTAAAATCAAATCAAGAATTTACAAAAAAAATAGCAACTCTTTGGGAGGTCAATGAAAAAAGAAAAATTAAAACGCATTTTCAAGTCCATTAGCGTTTTCATTTTTCTTGTAAAGTCTGGGAAGTCTAAATGAATTGATCACAAAAAAATATGACTAGGGTGCTAGGTTATATTTTGCTATCGCTAAATTATAAGTAATATTTCTTCTTCGAGTCTGGAAATTGTATAAGAAGAAAGACAAGGATAAACTTAGGGCTATAAATTTTTCGAGTTTTTAAGAAAAAGTATCTTTTGACTTAGGTACACATCTAAAGCTATACGCGTTTCTTTATAATATTAGAGTAGCAGACGAGCATGCGGTGCACCTGATGGTAAGTGGCTACTACCGCCCATGGACATCTGTAATCAACCCCAAATAGGATTAGATATTCCTACCTGGGATCAGCACAGATGCGCCGCCATCCCTGAGAACTAAGCTGGAACGCCTCGGAAAGCTATGTCTCCCTTACCACACCCTTCGAAACGGAACACAGCAGCGCCTAACACTGCTATTATTAGGCAGAAATGGGTGTGGCGGTGGTGCCGTCGGACTTGAACCACAAAGGGTTCTACCACCTTCCAATAGATGCACATGTGATATTGTTAATAAGTATAAAATATATATTAATACAATCCTATTTCTTCTCCATATTGGATTATATACCCCATATCTCCTGAGTATGTGGATATTTTTAGAGAAAGAGGAAAATGGAAATATCGTGTTTCTAATGACGTTCGTTCTTTTATGTTCTATTCTTTGAGGAATCCTTTTATTTGCAACCACGAAAAACCATTACGAGAATGAAGCTTTTCAATTATTCTATTACATTGTTTTCGTGGCATCGCGCGCGAAAATATTTTGATTTCTTTAAGGCTCTTCACGAAGGGTGCAAAAAGATGACGCATTTTGACTCCTCTGGTGTTGCAAATCTTGGGTTTAAATAAGCTGACGAATAAAAAACGAAATTTATTAAAACGAATATTATACCAATGGAAGAATATACGAGTAATTAGCCCACTAAAGTAAAATAGGTTTAAGGTTCGAAGTGGTACAAATCTTTGTTTTTATACGGCGACTGTAATATTGCTACATTAATAAATAAAATATGTACATGTATTAAAGAACTTTATTTGCGAGTTATTTTTCAACCAATTTAGACTAAGATTAGCTAAGACTTGTCATCTTAGGCAATTAGACTTTTAAATAATATAAAAAATAAAAGGTAAAAAAAACTTAACACTATAATATCAAATATGGTATTAAAATAGAAATTAAATATGCACTACAGTTATATAAATTATATGTAGTACGGTATATTTATGGTAAGTGGTAATTGACGTAAGATTTATAATTATAGACTCGAGAATTCAAAACTGTTTCTCTTTTAATAATGTTAAACAAAAGGTCAAGATTGTTGATTCCAAGTTCACTCTTATGGAAAAGACATCAGAAAATCTCGTTATAATTATAAGATGCAGAGTCACACGAGAACTCTTCAGATGGGTTTAACTTGGTAAACATTATAGTATAAAAATATAATTAAATATTTTTCCTGTATTTAAATACTATTTTATTAAATTACGCAATCCCTCAACAAAGGAAGGGCTATCACGTCACGCGGGGTTGTGACCGCGTGCGAATCTGGTCTGCGTGCATACCACTTGTATCCTATCGCGTTGTACATACTGTATAAAGGTGGTAGAACCTCTTCCACTCTGGCGGCACCACTATGCCTATTTCTGTCTAATAACTGGAATGTTAAACGCTGCTGTGTTCTGGTATTAAGGGTGTGGTTATATATATACTTATCCGAGGCATTCCATCTTAGTTCTTAGGGGTAGCGGCGCATCTGTGCGGCTGACCTCAGGGAGGAATATGTAATATTATTTGGAGTTGATAATAGATGTCCACTGCGAGCTGCTCTGCTACTTTTATATTACATAAAAAATAAAAGTTAGTATCCGTCATGAGACCCACATGCATGCGTGTTGCGAGATACTGCAGCTAGTTAAATCACGCATATGGATACGAGTGAGACACGCGTGGGTCTGAAACGATCAGTAATAAATAAGACTAGAGGCGTCCAAGTATGTTTCCCTTACCACATCCGTCAAACTAGAACGCAGCAGCGCTTAACACTGCACTGTTATTAGTCAGAAATAGGTGTGGCGGTGGTATCACCGGAGTCGAACCAAACGGTTCTAACCACCAAATAACATCTTAAATGAATTCTTAAAGATTTGGCTATGAAAATATTTCACTTGATTTTTAAATGAAATACCATTTATAAATAGAACTTCGTAAAAGGTTCTTTCAAATCCAACTACATAAATCACTGGTATTATTAGTACATTAGCTAGATATTATTTTATGAGGCGTAAAGTTAGCCATCTTATATTCGCAAGCACCTTTTTAAACGACTTTTTTGTAAGGTTTAATAGATTTTACAAATATCTTTTTAAAAGTTTGATACAAAAAAGTTTTAAACAAGAATACGAGAGCTATTAAACTTTATTTTCTGTGAATAAAATCCACAATTTAGTTTGTAAAAATACGTTTAATTTAAAAAGTTCCATGTTAATACCTTTTTAAAATTACAAAGTGAAGCAACTGCCATATTCGCAGTTGTAACATTACAAATAAACACATTATTTATTCATGTAACGTAAACATAGTGAGTAACCACCTTTAAAATACTGACCCAAAAGACGCCGCGTTTTTATTTTAAACACATGAACTTTTCTTCACAGTATTATTTAGTTCTGGCAGGGTTTCAAGTTTCAAATAACAGATTATGTTCTTATGCCGGCAACACTTGCACTTGAGTTCACTGCAATTCTCTTTAGTATTATTGTATTCAAATTTAATGAAACACATTTAGGATGTCCTTGGTTCAATCTTTTAAATGATATTTATATGACGTTTAGATATTCCTACATGAGGTCGACCTCAGAGGCGCTGCTAACCCTGAGAACTAAGTTGGAACGCCTCCGATAAGTATGTCTCCCTTACTACACCCTTCAAATCAGAACACAGCAGCGCTTAACACTACTATTACTAATAGTAGTGTTAAGCGCTGCAGAAATAGGTGGTGCGGTGGTGCCGCTGAAGTTGAGCCACAAAGGGTACCTTCAAGTATATTCGTATTGTCGGATCAATATACTACATTTTAGACAGTTTTATTTTTTGTTTTATAATAATTATTATTTTCTGTGTTCAAATTTGATGAAACACATTTACGATGTCCTTGGATCAATCTCTCAAACGATATTTATGGCGTTCATACTTTTAATTTTAGTTAAACGGGTTAACAGGATATCACATGACCGTAGTCTGTACATTCTAAGAGGAAAATAGAGAGTATTTCGCATTTCTGTACGTCATCTATTAATGGTTAATGGTAGAGTGCTCTACGCAACGATCTGTCTTCAATGTAGGAAAATGATATTATCTCAATTATCTCTTTTTTACTCCACTGGTAAGGGTAATGTTTTCAAGTATCTCTTGGCACTCTCTACAGCCCAAAGGGTGTGATGGATTTTGACGACAAATTTGTTGATACGTCTGAATTGTGGCAGTGGCAGTGACATAGGCTACATTTCTTCCTTTTTATGGTACTTAATTGTTTTTTAACTGACTTCCCAAATAATTCAAATTTGACACGGTGTATACGAGTATGTCGTAATATAACAAAATACTCGTATATTGAGCGCCGACCACAGAACTACGTAGTAAGCCAACATTTATTCAAATTATTTTTTACTTTGTAGTGACATGGAATTCGATTGTAATTTTTGGTAAAAAAAATTAAGTGGTCGTTTTTTATAATTACTTATTTAAAATAAGTGTTACTCAAGAAGGGATGTTATGTTAAGATGGGGTATGTAAAGCAGATGTACGCAAGTAGCTACATGCACACTTTACATTCCAAAGTGTTACATAAGTAATGTTATTACATGTAATAATCTTCTAAGCTGCTTTGTGGTGTTAGTAGAATTGTTACCGAGGACTAAGTTACTACATAGACTCCTAAAAAGAATATTATACCAATCAAGCAAGATGTGAAGCGTCTCTAAATATTATTAAGACAATTTTAAAATTATTTTTAGTGATTAGCTATATATTATAACCTTTGTTAAGTCCATCTTATATTGCGGATTAATTTTTCTAAAGTACACCTATATAAATACAATAGGAGCACATAGTTTTAGATAAGCAAAGACCACAGACTTATCTGTATGAGAAATTATTTTCAATTAGGAGTCTATTCACTTACTCTGTCACTGTCTGTAGTTACTATGTTTTATTACTTTCACGGGCAAGGTGACCTTATGAGTTTAATTATAAGTGTAAGTGTATTTATTTTCAACGAATGATTGATCTGATTTCAAGTATGTAATGAAAGTTCTTCATAATTTTATGAAAGTGGTGAAGTTCAAATTTTAGTTCAGTTTATGTAAGCCCTATGCCCAGTTATGGGGTACTGAAATGTTTATGGTGGTTAGAGTAGTTTTATAGATTTATATGTTCTTGAAGGGCATAGTCCTTACTATGCCCTTCAAGGACACCGTTTAACTTGAAAAGCATACACAAGGCGTTCTAGTTTAGTCCTCGGGGATAGTAACTCATCTGCTATCATCGTTACAACTGTTGACAAGAGGATGTATCATATATTTTACTATGCCTCTTTATTTTGACATTGTATTTTATTTAAAACACCAAAATTATATTGTTTTTTAAAATTTAACAAGAAATATTTTTATTTTTATCAAAGAATGCATGCAAATATTCATCATGGGTTTGATCAAAATATGTGTTTATTGGAATTTTCAAATTTTTTCGGCCGAAATAGACCCAAAAATTGAATAGGCTACCGGAATTCCAATAAAATTCGTGAGATGAATTTAGTTTGGGCTGCTGTGGCATTCCATTTTATTTGTCGTATCATACAGCTATTCTCAAAGTTTTTTATTGGGTACTATTATAATATTCAATTCTTAGTTGAGATGACAAAGTTTGAGACTGTATGATTGTACTATATTTATAACTGGTTTTTCTTCTTTCTGTAAGCAACCATGTTGTTTCAACTTACAAATATTGAAATCTTAAATCGTCGATCTTACCGTATTTGACAAAAAATCGACTGAAATTAATCTTAATATTATGACTATCTATCATTAAAATAAAACCAAGAATTAACAAAAGAAATAGCAATTCTTTGGGAGATCAATGAGAAAAGAAAAATTAAAACGCATTTTCATGTCCATTAGGGTTTTCATTTTTCTTGTCTAGTCTGGGAAGTCTAAATGAATTGATCACAAAAAATATGACTAGGGTGCTAGGTTAGATTTTGCTATCGCGAAATTATAAGTAATATTTCTTCTTCGAGTCTGGAAATTGTATAAGAAGAAAGACAAGGATAAACTTAGGGCTATAAATTTTTCGAGTTTTTAAGAAAAAGTATCTTTTGACTTAGGTACACATCTAAAGTTATACGCGTTTCTCCTTACAGTACCGTAACATATTATACATTTTATTTATAATATTAGAGTAGCAGACGAGCATGCGGTGCACCTGATGGTAAGTGGCTACTGCCGCCCATGGACATCTGTAATCAACCCCAGATAGGATTAGATATTCCTACCTGGGATCGGCACAGATGCGCCGCCATCCCTGAGAACTAAGCTGGAACGCCTCGGAAAGCTATGTCTCCCTTACGACACCCTTCAAAACGGACACTACGGAACGGAAACTAACACTGCTATTATTAGGCAGAAATAGGTGTGGCGGTGGTGCCGCCGGACTTGAACCACAAAGGGTTCTACCACCTTCCAATAGATGCACATGTGATATTGTTAATAAGTATAAAATAGATATTAATACAATCCTATTTCTTCTCCATATTGGATTATATACCTCATATCTCCTGAGTATGTGGATATTCTTAGAGAAAGAGGAAAATGGAAATATCGTGTTTCTAATGACGTTGGTTCTTTTATGCTCTATTCTTAGAGGAATCCTTTTATTTGCAACCACGAAAAGCCATTACGTGAATTAAGCTTTTCAATTATTTTATTACATTGTTTTCGTGGCATCGCGCGCGAAAATATTTTGATTTCTTTAAGGCTCTTCAAGAAGGGTGCAAAAAGAGCTCTCCTTCAAAGCCGATGACGCATTTTGACTCCTCTGCTGTTGATAATCTTGGGTTTAAATGAGCTGACGAATAAAAAACGAAATTTATTAAAACGAATATTATACCAATGGAAGAATATACGAGTAATTAGCCCACTAAAGTAAAATAGGTTTAAGGTTCGAAGTGGTACAAATCTTTGTTTTTATACGGCGACTGTAATATTGCTACATTAATAAATAAAATATGTACATGTATTAAAGAACTTTATTTGCGAGTTATTTTTCAACCAATTTAGACTAAGATTAGCTAAGACTTTTCATCTTAGGCAATTAGACTATTAAATAATATAAAAAAAATAAAAGGTAAAATAACTTAACACTATAATATCAAATATGGTATTAAAATAGAAATTAAATATGCACTACAGTTATATAAATTATATGTAGTACGGTATATTTATGGTAAGTGGTAATTGACGTAAGATTTATAATTATAGACTCGAGAATTCAAAACTGTTTCTCTCTTACTTGTTTCTCTCAGTAGCACTACCATGAGTTGGCATAGAAACGCCACTACAGAAATTGTAAATAGAAAACTATTGTCATTTTGCTAGTGAATAACATAACTACTTTGGTATTTCTTGACAACGTCTGTCAAATTAATGACTCATGGGACCGAATTTGTATGGCAATAGATCATAATGACATTCGCTAGCGATTTGATTTCGATAGGTTTTTTACGTTACGAGTGGCTCACACTACGGATTTTAGTTCTACGAGTAACCACCAGAGGCGCTGTACAATTTTTTATACATTTATTTTACGCAGTCGCTAGCGAGTAATACTTTTGTAAACTCATGGTAGTGCTACTGGTAGCTAACCGAATTTAACTGTTAGTAGATTATTGAGACCGGCCGTTAATAATGTTAAACAAAAGGTCAAGATTGTTTATTTCAAGTTTACTCTTATGGAAAAGACATTAGAAAATCTCGTTATAATTATAACTGAAGAGAACTATATGAGAACTCTTCAGATGGGTTTAACTAGGTCAACATTATAGTCCCTCAACAAAGGAAGGGCTATCACGTCACGCGGGGTTGTGACCGCGTGCGAATCTGGTCTGCGTGCATACCACTTGTATCCTATCGCATTGTACATACTGTATAAAGGTGGTAGAACCTCTTCCACTCTGGCGGCACCACTATGCCTATTTCTGTCTAATAACTGGAATGTTAAACGCTGCTGTGTTCTGGTATTAAGGGTGTGGTTATATATGTACTTATCCGAGGCATTCCATCTTAGTTCTTAGGGGTAGCGGCGCATCTGTGGCTGACCTCAGGGAGGAATATCTAATCTTATTTGGAGTTGATAATAGATGTCCACTGCGAGCTGCTCTGCTACTTTTATATTACATAAAAAATAAAAGTTAGTATCCGTCATGAGACCCACATGCACGCGTGTTGCGAGATACTGCAGCTAGTTAAATCACGCATATGAGTGGGACACGCGTGGGTCCGAAACGATCAGTAATAAATAAGACTAGAGGCGTCCAAGTATGTTTCCCTTACCACATCCGTCAAACTAGAACGCAGCAGTGCTTAACACTGCACTGTTATTAGGCAGAAATAGTTGTGGCGGTGGTATCACCGGAGTCGAACCAAACGGTCTAACCACCAAATAACATCTAAAATGAATTCTTAAAGATTTTACTATGAAAATATTTCACTTGATTTTTAAATGAAATACCATTTATAAATAGAACTTCGTAAAAGGTTCTTTCAAATCCAACTACATAAATCACTGGTCATTAGCTAGATATTATTTTATGAGGCGTAAAGTTAGCCATCTTATATTCGTAAGCACCTTTTTAAACGACTTTTTTGTAAGGTTTAATAGATTTTACAAATATCTTTTTAAAAGTTTGATACAAAAAAGTTTTAAACAATAATACTAGAGCTATTAAACTTTATTTTCTGTGAATCCACAATTTAGTTCGTAAAAATACGTTTAATTTAAAAAGTTCCATGTTAATACCTTTTTAAAATTGAAGTAAGTTTTTTGATTTAAAATCGGTAATTATAATTATCAAAAAAATGATTAACAGTTTATAATAGTATTAGAATTAATTTTATGTCCTCTTTAATTATTTAACGTAACATTACTATATTCCACGTCTAAAAATAAAAAAAATAGAAGCGTTTACCACTGTTTTACATAAAACTGCAACAATGTATCGTTTACTAATGTAAAAACATTTTCCTTTGGAACAAAGGAAATTTTACGTAACAAAACAACAAATTCGTTGTGACCCAAACGTTTGGAGCGAGAAAATGTATTAAAAGAGCGAGAGAATGTATTAAAAAAAATAATGAAACCACGAATTAAACAAATACAACGCGCAAAACATTAGTTAGCTACAAGAAAACGCGCGTTTCGTAGCGACCGTATCAGTGCTACGTCGTAGTTCGGCGTAGCCGCACGCCCGGTCGGCGGAGCGCGCGCTACGAAATTTGTTTCGAGTTTCGTGTTATTATCTTCGGTCAATTCTTGTATTAAATTATGGAATTGTTGTAACATTTTCTTTAGTTTAAATTGTTGCTAAGTTTGAGTTTTATATAATTATTTAAAAAAGTTAAGTTTTTGAACAGAAATTTGCAGTGAAGCTAACTTTTTAAAATATAGTTTTAGTAAAATTAAGAACAATTTAAATGATATTTGAACTAAAATGAGTGTAGAACTATTGCAGTTATTCAAGAATGAAGCGAAGGCAGCGTCGGGAAGCACAAGTAAGTCAAATATTTTTCCAAATTTTGTTACTTTTTTCAACTTTACTAGGAAATATACTTATTCGTATATGTAAATATAATAGTAAGTAATTTTGTATTTAGTAATATTATTTCTTATATATATTTTTTTTAATTTATGCGAAAAAATATTTTTTTATATTTACTATATATATTTATTTTGGAAGTCTTAGAAGTCTTAGTAGAAATATGTGTGAACGCTTTTGGTTAATATTATTATTGTGTAAAAATAAATAAATAAAATAGAAAACGGTGCCTACTTATCCTCAATATTTCAATTTATATTCTGTATTAGTTACGAGTACTTATTTATTAACATTATCACTAAGAAATAATTATTAAAATTTTTCGCACAAATACTAACAATAAAGGACAAAGCTAAATAGTTTCAAAAATGCACTGAAAAGTACAAAGAATTTCCATTACCGATTCCATAGTTCGTTAAAAAATAAATTTTACATTAAAGTACAGTACGTTGAAATTAAGAGAATTATTAGCATTATTACAGGGATCCTTCACTTAATTTAATTTCAAATTCAAAAGCAGAAGCAAAGGCTTCAATAATTCAATACGAATGGCTTTGTATTGTAGAGAAAATTCTGTAAAAAGCGGCTATGCGGGCGACAGCCTAAACCGCCCATTAAAGAAAGAATTATATCCTTTACTTCCATTCCGTTTTAGCCTTCCGTTCTGTTTTTAAGACGTATTTTTTAATAAGAATGAAATAGCAAATTATATTGCAATATACCTGATGGTAAGTGGCCACTATCGCCCATGTACATATGTAACCAGCTTTTGTTTATAATATGGGATTAGCAGACGAGCATGCAGTCCACATCAGTAGACATCTGTAATCAACCCCAGATAGGATTGGATATTCCCACCTGAAGTCAGCCACAGATGCGCTGCTACCCCTGAGGACAAAGGTTGTACGCCTCGGAAAAGTATGTCTCCCTTACCACACCCTTCAAACCGGAACACAGCAGCGCTTAACACTGCTGTTATGAGGCAGAAATAGGTATGGCGGTGGTGCCGCCGGAGTCGAATCACAAAGGGTTCTACCACCTTCAAAAATATAGAATAGAGGTACTACCTTAAACCTATCAGATACCTTGCCACTCTTGAATTCTTAGATGGTCACCTCGAATGTCAGTCGGCATACATGCTCTTCAAATAAAACATCAGAATAGTTTCATGCTAGAATTGGTGTAACCATGGTGGGACCTCCCTGGTGGAACCATGGTGATTAACCTTATATAAGCAACCTAAGAAGTAGTGATAGCCTAGTGGTTAAGAAGCTCGGCCTCTTGATCGAAGGGTCCGAGGGTCAATGATTTTTCAAAATTATTTTCGTATTGGATTTTAATTATCACTTGCTTAAACGGTGAAGGAAAACATCGTGAGGAAACCTGCATACCTGATAAATCTAAAAAAAAAGTTTTCAAAGGTATGCGAAATCTACCAACACGCACTTGGCCAGCGCGGTGGATTATTGGCCTAATCCTTCTCATTCTGAGAGGAGAGCCGTGCCCAGCAGTGAATTATCAACAACGCATTACTGCGTTGTTGATAATGATAAGCAACCTTGTGGGGTATTAAAAGGCGTTTGTACTTGTGGAAGTCTCGACAACCCGCGCGGCGTGCCGGTCTGACGCGCAGAGGATCCCGGATTCGATCCCCGGCCAGACAGATTTTTAAATGATGAATTTAGATTTCTGTTTCTGGGTCTGGGTGTTTGTGTATTTGTCTCCGTGTGCGTCCATAGCACCCACGATACACATACAGGGAATTCTAGTGTGGGGCTGTGAGTGTAGAGCGTTTTATTTTTATTTATTTAAGTCTTTATTCTAAGGCGTATTATTTTGTTGTCTTTATTCAACTACAATCTACATTTTTTTAATACAGGTAGACCTTTGACAATGTTTCACAATTGTTAATGATCTAATCATTAAGTAGAGGCCGATAGTATAATGATCGCTGTGAAGTGAATACTTCCATACACTTCAAATATGTTCGAGTGCGCTCCAAGCATTCTCATTATGCGGAGATTGTTCTTAGCACCTATATGTCTGTGAATGTATAATTTATTTATATCATCAATGAATTTATAGAAAAATATATCTTTCGATGCTGTTTACTGACGGCGGATGGCCCTATTTTTATGGAACTTATACATTTTACGGTTAAGACATTTATTTTCTCAAAAGATATTACAAAAACCGCTTACTGAGAAACTTATATTTACTAAATAATAGAAAAATCGTGAGCCAATTAACATAACGTGACATTTTTAGTTTGAGGGTGGATGGAGCGTGGAACATATTAGGAAAACAAAAAAAAATGTTTGTGTCTAACAATTCTTTATTAAAGAAATAATTTCCATCAATGGTAAAAAGTGTTATAACATTTTAATTATTCGCCAGCATACAAAATTTATTAATTTTTGGTTTTCTTCATTCTTGGATACAAAGTTTAAAATAATCTGCTAAAAATGTATTTATTCTATATTTCAATATCTACAAAATTGAATTACAGTAAACATATTTCAAAGGGCTTCTAAGATAAATTTTCTCTCGTATTTTTATTCAATAATACGCACGATTCGGAATTAAGCCCCCTAATGACGAGTGCCCTTCCAAGTTAGGACTGAAAATTGGCAAAATTAGGAGATATCATGCGCGGAAAGTACATTTTAGGCTTCAATCAGAATAATTCGCAATACTTATTCTATGTATATTCCTCATGGTACTTATATAATGTAATGATATTATGTATACTATAGTACTGCACTTAAGAATTAAAGAAATATATAAATCTTTAATTTAATATTTATTTGTAGTGTCAAATAGTATATCTATATCTATCCCAGATAAGATTATATTTCTATCTGAGATCACATCACAGATGCGTCGATACTCTAGAGATCTAAGGTGGAACGCCTTGAATAAGTATGTCTCCTTCACCACTTTATTTAAATTCACATAACTGAGTCCTCGTAAGTCTTATTTGATTAGTTCTATTATTAAGATCCTAGTGTATGACAACAAATTATTTATGATAATGTTAGTTTTGAAATAGTAAAAGAAAACAAATGAAGGGAAATTGTAATAAAATATCAATATCAATTTTAAAGAGTTAAGACAATTAGTATTTTTTTACTAAAACTATTTCAAGATGCTATGGCTATCTTAGTAGTTCTTCGAGCTAGCTCTATTCCACTGGGTAGAGTCGTAAGACGTGCTATAAGGATTTTGCTCCGATAATAGACCTGCCAAGACTCAAACCTATGAATAATAAAGCTATATGTATATATAATAATAGTAAAGCGACATGTGATGGTCAAAATAATCAATCATCCATTTCAGTCGTAGCCTCATGTATCCAATAGAATCTATTAATCAAACCACAATCAAATTAGGTACATCTGTGAACGCCTGTCGCTACAAATTAGATCATTATGCGATCTACATGCACTAATCGAATTGATTGTGATTGAAAGCTCATTTAGAGGCATTGTAGGCTAGATATGTACCTACATTAAGTTCACTATATGAGGTTTATTAAGGGTAATAATAAGTAAAGGTAATAATTATAATAATTATTTATTTTTTTGTATTCATACGAAGGTATTTTTTATAATTAGCAGATGAAGTAGCAGATGAGCATGCAGTCCACCTGATGGTAAGTGGCTACTGCTGCCCATGGACATCTGAAATCAACCCCAGATAAGATTAGATTTCTACCTGAGGTCGGCCAAAGAAACGCTACTGCCCCTGAGGACTCATATAGAATGCCTTCGAAAAGTATGTCTTCCTTGACACACTTTTTAAACCAGAACATAGCAGCGCTTAACACTGCTGTTATTAAGAAGAAACAGGTGTCGCGGTGGTGCCAGAGTCGAACCACATAAGGTCCTACAACCCTTGGTAAGGTATTGTTGTAAGCTTGAGAGTTTCTTTTAGATTTCAAAAGTGCGTGAAGTTTACCAAACCGCACTCGGCCAGCGTTGAACTATGGGCTAAATCCTCTTACTCTGAGAGAGCCGTGCCTAGCAATGGGGCAGTAATGGGCTAACGACGACCCTGTTTAAATACATATAGTTATATTTATTTACCGCGGAACAATATTATAAAAATAAAACGCTTTCTACTCTCACACTATGATTTCCCTTATCGTGGATGCTATGGACACACAAACAAATAAACAAATACAAAGACAAACCCCCAGACCCAGAAACAAAAACCTAAATTCATCATTTAGATATCTGTCTGACCGGGGATCGAACTCGGGACCCTCTGAACCTCAGACCGGTATGGTGACCGCTCCGCCACGCGGGTTGTCTTTATTCAACTATATTGATATTGAATTTCTGATACACATTATGTATACTTATCGGTAATAATGGTCGGTTTTCCTTTGTTGTCAGAATAGCGAATTAATGTCAGTAATTTTCATACAATGCAACGTTGTTATACGTAATAACCGGTTATTTAACGTTTGCTAGTAAATAATACGACTGTGGTTTACGTTTATGAGGTTTAAAATCAAGTTTATTCGATATATAAATGATGTGTACATTTATGGTAAGTGTATTATTTGTCTTGTAATCGTGGGGCTTTATTTTAAATATGTATTTTGTGGGAATAAGTGATACAGATATATTTATGTACAGGTTTTCGTCAAGTTTACCAATTCGGACTCTCAGAGAAGATCCGTACTCAGCAGAGGTACGGTAATGGGTCGGCGGTGTTCGTCCAGTATTAATTCATTTCATTATTACAGTTAAATAAAAAAACCTGGGAAAACAATACCCATGCCCCATATGGTACAATGGTCTCCATCTAGTCTAACACGCAAAGCGTTCTGGGTTTAATCCCCTACGAAGCGGGAATGTAAATTATTATTTTATACTTCCATTTTTCGGTTCCGACATATGTAAAGTTATTAGCCTTATTCATGTCTATGCACCCGCAATATTTAAAAACGCTTACTTACATTTACATTTGTGAAGTCAAATAAACGTTTCGTAATTGATTTTAACGTAACATTTCGCATTTGATCAAATAACTATTATATTGAATGAATGTGTGAAACATAATTAAAATATTACCCTACATTGCGTTCCGATCCCCCGATTTCATACGTAGTTCGTATTCAATGAACAATCGGAAGACTGAATTGAATTCCTATTGAATATTCATACATTCATGTTCATGATCAGAATCATTTTGCACTATTATTAATTTAATCCTCATTGTACCGTGGTGCTATATTTTCTGTTTATTACACTTTTTGCAATGATTTTCGTAGCTTTGTAATTAAAATTCAGTTCTTAATAAGGGGTCCCAGGTTCGATCTCTGATCTGAAGTTATGTGCGTCCATCCCTCCATCCAGCTATTTAGGATTCTCTGGTGAACAAAGGCGAACTCTAATTAGGTTGATGTTATGAGCGCATTAGAAATTAAATCACTTGTTAAAACGGCGACGAAAAACATCGTGAAGGAACTTACAAATTTCAAAGTTATTTATAAAACCTCAAAGGTGTGAGAAGTTTTCTAATTATCACTTGGCCAGCGGTGGACTATGGCATAATCCTTCTCACTCTGAGAGGAGACCCATGCCCAGCAGTGGAACAGCTGAATTTACGAGTCGAACTGATCTTACCTTGGGTGGCTCGTTTGTTATATCAATTTAAAACACTTAACCATTTTGTTACCAAGAAAAATGACCAAGGCAATCATAAGAATGACTTATTCAGACACCGATACTGTTATTGATGTGTACTGTTATTGAACAGTCGTGCCAGAATATTATATCACACGCGCCAAAGGTCGGCCTTGGTCGCGTGACTGGCTTACTACTCGATATGTCGAACTTTTAAATGTTGTAGTTTATGGAATAGAAGGAAGTGTTCTGTTTCAGTTATAATTCTGGCGTTGTCAACCTATTATTGTCCCACTGTTGAGCAGGGGTCTCTTCTCAGCATGCTTCTTCAGCAGCTTTTTTTTATATAAATATCTCAGGTATGCAGGTTCCCTTATTCTGGCGCTAGGGTCTAATTGAATAATATTTCATCATCAGCATTAGCCCGTTACTGTTCCAATGTTGGAGACGGACCTCCACTCAGAATGAGAAGATGAGGCTATGTGCGAATTGGTAGACTCCACATACCTTTGAAAATTTCCTTTTTTAAGATTTCTGAGGTATGCAGGATTCTTCACGATTTTTTCCTTCGCCGTTTAAGAAAGTGATAATTGATTTCTCACATAATTTTGAAATATCAGAGATGCGAAATCCCAGGTGGATTTGAACCTTAGGCCCCTTGATGAAGAGGACGAATTTCTTAATCACTAGGCTATCACTGATTGCAATAGTATTTGTATAGGTTTAAACAAGTGGTGTTAATATAATTAAGGAAAATGGTAGGCAACTAATTAGGTCTTGCATCCTATTTGAGATTATGTCCATAGGCGGAAGTAAGCATTCAATCAGATAGACTTCTTAGATGTTTGCTGCTACGATTATTTATAAAAAATTTAGAACATTTTGTAATCACTCGTGCTCACACTACATTCATACCGAAACTTGTAATTCACAACACGTCTAAATGTACTTCAATAAATGTCTTGGAGCAAAACAAAAACTTTCGGAGTTACGTTTAGCACCTCGACATAGTGAGACTAACTTTTCCGTGTTGTATTTACCTAGGTATAGTCCGCGTAAAACTGCTAGTCCGCTCTGAATATAGAAATGAATCGCGTCGCCATAGGAAATTGTATGACTAAACCTGCTCGCAACAACTTCATAGCGGACTAGCTGTTTGGCACGGACTATACGTTTTATTTGGGATATGTAGTTTCTATTATGTGGACACCTAAAAACGCTAAAATATTGTTTTCCCTGAGTCCCGAATACCTTTATATATGAGACTAACTGACCCGTTAAATATTGTACCGCCTCAAAATCTATTTATCAAATATATTTCATATAACATGTAGCCTATGTTACTCGTGGATAATGTAGCTTTCGAATGGTGAAAGAATTTTTAAAATCGGTCCAGTAGTTTTTGAGCCTATTCATTACAACCAAACAAACAAAGTTTTCCTCTTTATAATATTAGTGTAGACGGCTGTCTTAGTCCTCAGGAATGATAACGCATTATTGATTAGGTTCAGTTAGAACCTGTTTATAGGTGACAGTTATATTACATTTTAAATTACGTGAGTAAGTATGGGCTTAATTTTTGAAAATTTAAAGATAAAATACTTATTCTAAAGATGTAAAAAATAACCTATTAGTCGTTTAGGAACGAGTGAAAGTCATCTCAAAAATTAAAAAATCGGCTTTGATATCGTGCAAATACGCTTATGTAAATTAAGTGTTTGTTTTAAAAATATTATTTCAAAATATCAAATGGATTCAGTTCAGTAACTTGTATATTGCAAGGTTAGCGATATAAACTTAACTTTAACAAAGTTGTAAGAAGTTTCTCGAACAAGGAAAGTAAGGAACAAGTTTTAGTATCATCTTATAAGTTGCGGGTACTGTAAACCTAAGCATTCAACCACTTTTTTTTTATAATATAAGAGTAGCAGACGAGCATGCAGTCCACCTGATGGTAAGTGGCTACTGCCGTCCATGGACATCTGTAATCAACCCCAGATAGAATTAGATATTCCTACCTGAGGTCGGCCACAGATGCGCCGCTACCCCTGAGGATTAAGCTGGAACGCCTCGAAAAAGTCTGTCTCCCTTACCACATCCTTCAAACCGGAACACAGTAGCGCCTAACACTGCTGTTATTAGGTAGAAATAGGTGTGGCGGTGGTGCCGCCGGAGTCGAACCACAAAGGGTTCTACCACCTTCTTATAAAACTCACGTTAGAACATCTGATCTCCTTTTCTGTGTTCATCATAATGGACTCATTATATTTGTGCTTCTAGAAATAACTCTCTTCTTAAAACTACAAGGATAAGATCACGATTAAGATTCAAATGTGCGTTTGTAGACTACATAGCTTAAAAATTCAGAATCCTTAGGTATATTTGACGTTTTTATTTACTGCTAAAGATAATGACATAATATACTTAGATAATAATTTCTAATATTTCATGAAGCGACATGGTGGAGTTCCCTCAAAGTCCAGTCACGGAGCTCTCTCCGTGACTGGACTTTGAGGGAACTTTGAGGGAACTTTGGTCTCTGACCAGCACACATAAAACAGATAAGTTAGTTTTCATTTTTGTCGCCTGTCAACCGGTAACCGATAACCTTGATACCTCTTGACGAGCTAAAATTTTATTTAAAAAGTTACAAATTTTCTATGATTATTATGTTTTATTGACAAGCTTTCCACCAATCAACAACCCATTACTCACCCACTGAGCACGGGTCTCTTCTCAGAATGAGAAGGTTAGGGCAAAGTCAACCACATTAGCCAAGTGCGAATTGTTGGACTTCAGATACCATTAAGATCTCTTTTTAGATCTTTTAGATACGCGGATTTCCTCAAGAAGTTTTCCTTCACCGTTGAAAAATGATAATTATTCACCAGGTTAAGACTAGTATAAATTACCATCTAGAATCTCAGGGACGTCTAGCACAGTTAAACGAACATAGTACGAATGAGTTGATTGGTGGAGCGAGCTATTTCGGTGTCTACTGAACGAACGTTGATGTTTTATTCAAATACGATCGATGGAACAGCCATTGATTTCGTTACGTGAACCAACATAAACGTTGAAGGACCATCTGTAGGGTTCAAATTTATTGAGAAGTTTCATAGATATACGTACGTGGCACTTACTGGTTACTATACTTAGGTTTACGTTGAAATTCTAAGTGTGTGAAACTCTGAAGGTAACACTCCGAAGGTACCTCACGAATATTTCAATCTATCCATTCATTCCTACCAAAGACCGAAAAAAACAATGTTCCGTATCTCAGAACATGCTAGTTATTGTTCTTTGTAAAATCGATCTTTAATAAATCAAACAATCGATTAATAATAACGGACGATGTCACTTCTATGTTTAAAAAAGTACTGAAACGCATATTTCGTGTCTCGACGAGTGATTCTTTTCTATTTCAGTTCTTAAGGGGTATATACCTAATACCTTTCTACATAATATGTAAAATATGTAATATATCATAGTAGTTTCGTCCATTACAAGTCTAGTATTACAAGTGACATTTAGCATCAAACGGGCCGGTCGTGATAAATGAAGCTCGGAATTGATAGCCTTTACTGACCCGACTTCCCTATGCCGTTTGTGAGTTCAGTGAGCTTATACGAAATTCATATTCGTGCTATCACTTTTTAATTTAGCAGTATTTTTACAAAGGCTAAAGAAAATATGTACTTGAGAATTCATTCAATGCTTTTTGAAAATGACTTTTGTGCAGGGTAAATTTTTCAAAAGGGCCTTCAGGTCCAAATCTGAAACTATAAGGATTAGCGAAAAATGGTGTAAGGAGTTACGAGGCTGATTTTGATAAAAACTAAAACTACGTCAGTAGATTTTTTAAATCTTTTTCCCTAGCCTGGAATCGAACGAATTCCTTTTGAAAAATAAACGCACCCTGTATTATTCCACCATTACTTTTTATATGGACACGTAAAATTTGAATCATCCAAGTTTAGTGACATTTAGCATCAAACGGAACGGATATACCTACCTTCTTACATAATGTTTATAATATTGTACGTTATACATCATAGTAGTTTCGTCCGTTCCAAGTCTAGTATTACGAGTGACATTTAGCATCAAACGGGCCGGTCGTGATAAATGAAGCTCGGAATTGATAGCCTTTACTGACCCGACTTTCCTATGCCGTTTGTGAGTTCAGTGAGCTTATACCAAATTCATATTCGTGCTATCACTTTAATTTTGCAGTATTTTCACAAAAACTAACTCATATTTTCGTTTGAAATATTCAATGTATTTTGGAAATGTAGGTTTAATAAAAACGTTATTTAAACTAGAGAATTATTATAAAAAAAAATCCGACTGCTTGAATGTAGCCCATGTCACTCTCACAATTAAGATGAATCCAACAAATCATGATCTCATAATAATGTTAAATATATTTAAGACTAACATAGGTTTTTAAGTATAGTGTAAATACTACCAAAATATTGACTGATGACTTGATGTCTTAGATGTCTTAATTAAATGGAAAACCCCGCACACTAAGATTCCGTTTATCGTGGATGCCGTGGATACAAACGAAGACGAATACACAAAGACCCAGACCCAGAACAGTCTAAACTAACAGTCTAAATTCGTCATTCAGATACCTGCCTGTCCGGGGATCGAACCCGGAACTCTTAGTGCGTCTTACGTATGACGGTAATATTGCAATCAGTCCACATAATTCTTTAGAAAGTAGATTTCAATTTAGATTATTCCATAGAATACACAAATTGAAGATGTACTACCATGACACTTCTATATATTGGCAGTCGCATGACACTCACATAACAAATGGACTGAGAAATTGATAGCTTTTACCTGTTGGCTTTTACTATTTCATTTGTACATTTACTAGCTTCTTTATAATACTGGTTTCTGTTTTACGTGTAAAATCGTGTTATGACGTGATATAAGTAGCAAAAACATGCGTCTACCAGATGGTAAGTGGCTAGTGGCTACTGTATCCCATGAGCATCTGTAATAATTCATAATTCATAATCTTTATTTAGTAATAACCCTAGATAAAATTAGAATCGTATCCAGGATAGCCACATGAACGCTACTCCCGAGGACTAACCTAGAATGCCCCGAAAATGTATGTCTGATGTGAGGCGCGAAAGTATTTTCCATGTCCAAATACTGGCTGTATATTTCATTTTTTTTGGTTTAAGACAAACATATTGTAACTATACTGCTGTAACATCACCTCGGCACAATAGTCCCAAAAACAAAATAGGTAGGATAAATCCCCATCAATATCAATTTTCATAAATACGCAAAATATATTAGAATATTACTCAAGAGCAATAGAAAAAATCGCGATATCGTGACATGTCTATTGGTGGTTGAACATGACATCCGCGTGACAAATAGACAGGGAAATTGATGGCTTTTACCAGCTGATTGGCTCTTACTATTCGGTTTGTGAATTGATTATGTTATTTGTTATGGTCAATCGTCTTTTCAAAAGAGAATACGATATATGGGTACCAGGATAAATAGTACTGTCATAGGTATGAGAAATAGAGGGCATTGGGATATCACACTGATGTGTCCATTGGTCGAATGCGACATTCGTGACAAATGGACAGTAAAATCGATGGTTGAGTGGCTTTTACTATTCAGTTGGCGATTTGAATAGGTTATTTATTAAGGTTCATTCATTTTTGGAAATGCCGATACAGTAAGCAAGGGCTGAAATACTTGTACCTTAGAAATATAAACAGTGTGAGTACTGTAGTTTCCTAAAGACTAATTTAAAATGACGGAAAATAGATACAGTCAAAGCTAGTACCTCCTTCTTGGAATTCGGTACAAATTAATCAACCTGAAGCTTACGTATTTCACAGAATAAAAGTCATTGGTATTATTACGTTTAGACAATAGAAATAGAGTATTGATTCAACGATACCGCAATGACACGTATTCGTGGACTGCTCGTGATAGTTTCGTGATAAATGGACCACAAAATTGATATCTTTTACCCATTAGCTTTTTTATAATATGAGAGTTGCAGACGAGCTTGCAGTCCACCTGATGGTATATGGCTACTGCCGCCCATGTAAATCTGTAATCAACCCCAGGTAAGATTAGAATTTCTACCTGAGGTCGCCCATAAATGCGCCGCTACCCCTGAGGAGTATGCTGGAATAATTAGGATGAGTATAACCCCCTTACCACAGCCTTCAAACCAGAACATAACAGTGCTTAACACTACTAGGCAGGAATAAAAATCACAGAGGATTCTACCACCTTAAAGTTTTACAATTAAGTTAACAATAAATATTGCTTTAACTATTCATTCAGTATAAAACATCACAATAGCAATCTACCGTACATTTCCATAATGAGAACAGAGCTCATTTCACTGAATTCATTCCCCTCAGTTTAAAATGCAACAAATTAAATATTGTTTCTTCTGCACTATGCGGAAAATGTAAATGATTTACATTCTAAATAACAATATTATCTGTTTACTATAAAATATGTACAATGACAATACACAAAAACTTGTTATTTAGTAACGTTACTGTAGCACCTTATAACATAAAATGTAAGTCGGATTTTAGTTTTTTAATAATATTAAGTGACAATTTCTTGTAAGACGCATAGTTTCCGAGATATCGCAAAAAAAGTGTTTTCACACCTTTTTGCAAGATGGCGGCCAGGGAACAAGGGTAGCGATAGAACAAACTTGAGGTTAAGCTTCTATTGACCCTACCAAACATGTCCCAAAAATAAAATTATAACATTTCAAAAAAAAAAAAATATAGCTAAATTAATTTCAGCCGTGGGTTTTGTAAATAAATAATATTTTGTTAATATACATCTCTAGCATAATGGTCCAGATATGATAAGGTAAAGGTTAAGAAAAGTATTGTATCACATTTAGACAATAGAAATGGAGTATTGATTCAACGATACCGCAGTGACACGAACTTGTAGACTGGTCGTGATAGTTTCGTGACAAATGGACCACAAAATTGATATCTTTTACCCGTTGACTTTTTAGTTTTACTCTTGTAAGAAAATGTTTGTCTGGTTAGGATTAGTATAACAATTAGTAAACCTTTCGTGACTTTAGTTTTTAGAATTGATTCAGAAAGTTTTATTTACACTATGTTTTTACTATCAATATTTTCTTCAAGGAGTTTTTTTTTATAATATAGTAGTAGCAGACGAGCATGCAGTCCACCTGATGGTAAGTGGCTGCCGGCATACTTTTTATTTCTAGTATGCCAGTACTGCCGCCCATGGACGTCTGTAATCAACCCCAAGACAGGTTTAGATATTTCTACCTGAGATCGGCCACAGATGCGCGGCTACCTTTGAAGACTAAGCTGGAACGCCTCGGAAAAGTATGTCTCCCACACCCTTCCAATCAGAACACAGCAGCGCTTAACGTTGCTGTTATAAGGCAGAAATAGGTGTGGCGGTGGTGCCGCCGAAGTCGATCCACAAAGGGTTCTTCCACCTTCAAATCTTACCACAAAGCCTTTGGTTGGCCGTAAATCGAACTTCTTGTTTTTATCATTGTGAATTCCCTGCAGCATTGCAAATAAATTAAAGTGCTCCTTCATTCATTCCTTCTACCAGTCTGTTAGAATAAAAATATAACGTGATTAAAGAAACAAGCAAATACTGCTAAATTCAATTCTATCAAATAAAAACACCCGTATATACGTATCCTGAAAAATAATAGGCCAAGTGCGAGTCGTACTCGTATATGAAGGGTTCCGTACCACCAATTTTTCGTTTATTTTTATTTCTAGTATTTGATTATTAGTATTCACAGTAAACCGTAGTAAATGCATTGTGAAAATATGGACTGTCTACCTATTCCGGTTCAATAGAAAAAAGCAAAATATGACAAAAAGTGCCTCTATTTACCTCTATATATTTTCAAGCTTCTTTATGTTTAGTACTTGTTGTTATAGCGGCCATCGTTATTATATATACGCAGTAAAATCTTTTACGTTTCAAGAGATAGAACCCTGACAGACTGAAGGACGGCCAACGGTAGATTACTAGGGGGGTTCCGTTTTTACTCTTTGGCTACGGAACCCTAAAAACAAATTAATCTGGCAACACCGCTCGTTAGAGGCTGGATTATTTGAACGAGCGTAGATTGCGCTTTAGAGGCCATTTCGAAACCCAATTTAATTAATTTAAGGGCGCACAAAAAGGCTTTTAAGTTTAAATATAATTAAACATCTATGGTATCGTGGTCCTAGAGTGAAATTCGATAAGGAAACGCGCTTGGAAAATTAAATTTTGATTGGTAATCATTGATGGGGCGTAACGATGACAATTGAATTAAAAATATATGTATATATGTGTAAAATAGATGTAGGTAGGTCCATGTAGTTCTAGGTATCCCTTGCCAATCGTAAGAGGCGACTAAAAGGGTGCTTCCAGGGTTGCGTGCTGCAAGAGTAGGAGCTTGAACCGTCCGGACAGACACCGTGAGAAGGACCGCGGTATGTGTGGCCGCATACTGTCGTACACACCAGACGAGGTGGCAAGCATCATGCTCATTAGGGAGGAGATCGACGAGGCCACGCGCTTAGAGGACTCCGGTTCCGTCCCTTTATATTCCGAAGTCCTCAACGCAGCGCCGATGGCGGTCGCCGAGGGGTTTTTAATGTGGTAAGAATCCCACATAGCCCCTTGTCACTCACACGACGCCGGATCTCTCGAACGATACCTTTTAAAGGATTTCCTCTGTTGCAACGTTGATTGTTTTGGCAACATTACTATGTACATTTTCAATTTAACTTAATTAGTCCTATAAAATACAATAAAATGCATAAAGATATAAAATTACAATATATAATTATGCAGCATGTGCGGATCCGTGGAAGCAGTTTAAACAAAGGTTACGTAACTATTCATTTGGTACAAAAACATCGCAGTAACAATTTCCATAATGATAACAGCGCTCATTTCACTAAATTCATTTTCCGCAGTGCAAAATGAAAACTTTGGTTTCTTCCGCACTACGCGGAAAATGTAAATGCGGTAAATTGTTCTTTGTTATTTACACTGTATGAGGTATACAGATAATATAAATTATGTTTTGTATTTTTAACTGCATATCAATCTGTATTCGATTAAAAACAAACAAGTGCGCGAGTTAGTAAAAAAATTGAGGAATCGTTCAAATATGTTTTTAACTTATTTTTTTTTAATATTTATAATTGGAAAAATAATAACTCAATATAAAACGAGTACATTTAACAATATCATATTACATTTATAAGCATGACCCTAAACAACACAGAACTAAATTGGATAAAGGTTTCTTAAGAAGACATTGGTCGAAGAAGAATAAGAAAGCATTGGAATTTTGTAAATATAAGAATTTTATGACAAAGTTACTCGCGAGAAACCCAACCCAACCCAAGAACGCCCAAATCATTATATTATATGATAGTATTAAATATTCTAGTATAAGAATGCAGTTATTTTTAACAGATTTCAAAAAGGAGGTTCTATATTCGACCAAACATATACATAGATATGAGTATTTATGTCTGAATATATGTATGTATGTTTCTACCACGATTCTCTCAAAAACTACTGATCCAATTTATATGGGGTTTTGATAGCATACTTTACGAGGAAGGCTTTAGTATATAACACATTCGGAATTTTTGGTTGCACTTTCAAATTCCAAAGTAAATGTAGCCGGAGTGGTCTCGTTGCAAAATTCTAGAAATTTAGTAGAACGTGTTCTCCCATTTCTATATTTTACGTGTCTTTTGAATGCTGTAAGGAGTTACGTGACTATATTTCTTTATTCGATACAAAAGACCAGTTTTTAAAAGATAGTGCGGTACTAGTTTCTTTCGAAAAATAAAACGTTTATTTTTGTATTCAATATTTTATTTAGTTGAGAGTTGATGGTTGATCAGAAGTTGCACCATTTAATTATGACTGAAGTACTACTGAAACTTAAGCAATTTTAATAAAACTTTGGTGATAGGTACTACTATGGTACCTACATCTAAAGTATTTACTTATATTAAGCATGTAATAAAATTCAAAATTAATAAATCTGAATTTGAATTATTTAACTCTACTGGTTTTTTTGAAGTCTAGGAATATCTAGCTTCTAGCCTGATTGACAAATACCTAAATGATGACTTGGGATTTGTGTTTTGAATATTTGCATAACATCTACGCAGAAGGATTTTTTAACACACAAGTACCTGATTAGAAGTGATAAGCAGCAGGAAGCTTATAAAAATCCGTAAAGAAGTCGTGTGGCTTAATCACAGATTCCACCACCTTTTTGAATCACTTAAAATCTAGGTATAAAACTCTTTGTTTGAAAGTTTATCATATTACCAGATTGCCCGTCATTATTAAACATTTTTAAGGATAAATTCTTACCCCATAAATTTCGTACACGAGCCCCGTATTACATCGAACAATACCTGTAATCATCCCGATCCAGTCGCTCGATTTACCAACGAGAGGAGATAAGCCTGCGGCATGATCCATTGTACTGTTGTAATTGCTGGAACATCTACCTTTATTACTCTTTATATCCAATCCTTTTTCAAAAATAAACATTGAAAATATACTTTTATCCATCGGTATAGGGTAATAATTTTCGAGCATTACATAATAATATGTTTGTCTCTTTCTTTAGCCCCATAGCCCAAAAGACTTTACAATTTTTAACATATGAGATTGTTACATTCGTCCAAATAATGGAAGTGACGTAGGCTTACTTACCTTTTCCGCTGTTTTTAACAGTCATGTCTTTTGTTTTAATTAAAAAATATATTTAATGCCATTTACGTTATTACTATTTATGTCCAATACAATCCTTTTTCAAAAATAATTTCGTGTTTTGATAAATATTTACCATGTATTTACCCGACTGTTGAGGGTAATGTTTTTCAAGCGTATTTATACTCGTATATGACTCATTCTTTGGAGCTAAAGCCCAAAACAGTTTTACAGATTTTAACATAATAGGTCCTTGGATTCATTTAAAATGTGGATGTGTTACACTTATTTTTAAGCAGTCGGTTTTTTGTTTTTATAATAATTACTTTAGTAATAAAATCCTGCAGATCTTGTCCTGCTTTTAGACTTATTTGTTTACACCTCTATATATGTAAAAATAATAGTTTGTGTTTAATCTAATAACACAAAAATAGGCTCCATTCCCAAACACTTAGGACTACTGCGCTATGCCCTTAACACTTTCTTTAAATAAATAAAACCCTTAAAATTAAATACAAAAAGATATTTCCCTGACTATTTTGTAACTGATACCGTCGTTATTACAGTAAAACATACTTTTTACAAGTTTTATGTATTTATATATGCCTCATTCTTTGGCACTACAGCCCAAACAACTTGACGGATTTTAACATAAGCATGAGGATAGAGGCCTGTGACGGACGGACAGACAGACAAAGAAGGCTTAGTATTAAGGTGCCGTTTATACCCTTTGGATACGGAACCCTAAAAATAATAGTTTGTATATAATCTAGAATCTAATAGCGAAAAATTATCCTCCCTAAAATTCTTCCAAACACTTAACACTACTGCTATTTAGATGCTAACACTGCTAACATTAAGCAAAAATAAATGAAAACCTAAAAAAAAAATACAAAAAATCTTTACCCTGATTATTTTGTAACTGATACCGTCGTTATTTATGGCTTGTATGAAAACCATTAATTTCGGGAACGATCTCACTGATTCGACAGCGCGACCAATAATAAATTACTCCGGCGTGATTTAAACCTTTACATTTTCCGGATAATTAATTACGGTAATGTAACACGTGTAAAAAATATGTTTTAAAAAATATACATTTTTTAATAATATAGGAGGAGCAGACGAGTATGCAGTCCACCTGATGGTGAGTGGCTACTGCCGCCCATGGACATCTGTAATCAACCCCAGATAGGATTAGATATTCCTACGAGGTCGGCCACAGATGCGTCGCTACCCCTGAGGACTAAGCTAGAACGCCTCGGAAAAGTCTGTCTCCCTTACTACACCCTTCCAAACGGAACACAACAGCGCCTAACACTGCTGTTATTAGGCAGACATAACAAGCTTTTGTATAATTTACCTTGTTAGTTCGTAAGTATGTGATATCTATCTTGTAACTGAATTTTAAACCTATTAACCCTAAAATTTTGGATGACAAGATGATTGGATGAGAAAGTATGATTAGCGTGACTTATTACAGCTGACAGCTAATTTCTAAACCCAATGTGGTGGATGCCCAAACATGGTGGACATATTTTATGTACAAAATGTTATGGTTATTAAATTAAAAAGTTCTCGAGAAAAATACGAATAATAGTAATAGTGTGTTAATAGTTTATTATTATTTCTTATAATACAATAAAAGTAACATATTTTAACATGCCTACACGTAAACTTACGTTTACGTTAAAAAATATGATTCTATTACACAATCATCTTTTTTATTTAAGAGGTTTTTAAACTCTTACAATAGTCATTTCAATGAACCCTCAGTGCCGGCAAGATGCCAAATTGGCCATTGTGCGAAGTACAACTTCGAGAAGTTCGTCTTCGCTACCGTACCTCAAGTACGCAGAGATAGGGCTCGAACTTGTAAACTTAAGGATATTGTACCTATTGTATCAAAAATTAGCCCTTTTTATCAAATTTATAGCTTTTTGAAATTGACCTATAATTCTAGGGAATTATATTTTTTGTGAAAGTAGGTATAGTCCGCGCCAAACTTCACGTCCGCTCTGAAGTTAATGCGCACAGGTGTCAGTCAGCGAGCCAATGCGGTCAAATACAACTACAAGCATATACTCCATACGTAAGGGCACACTAACGCAGCTATGTACCCGTGGGCGAGAGCGTGCAGCGGATGGGTTCGGGGTTCTTGGCTGCGCTGGTTTTGTCCCGCTAATATCTACAATTTACTATTGCGATACGACTCGTTTCTATATTCGGAGCGGACTAGCAATTTTGCGCGAACTCTTCCAAGCATGCAGTCAATTTAATAGTATATTTTAATATGTGTAACATTCATGTGTACAAGACTTCTAACAATTTTGAAACAGATTTTTAGCATTATTACCTATTTTAATTTAAGTGGTTTTAAAACTCTTAGAATAGTCATTTCAATAAACCCTCATACTGCCGGCAAGACGCCAAATCGGCCATTGTGCGAAGTAGCACTTCGGGAAGTTCTTCGCTACCGTTCTTCAAGTACAGAGATAGGGCTCGAACTTGTAAACTTAAAGTGTCTATTGTATCAAAAGTTAGCCCTTCTTATCAAATTCATAGGGTGTTAAATTTGACCAGTAATATTATTGTATTTTTATTTACTGCCGTCTATGACAGTCTGAAAAACTCCTAACACACCTAAGGTAGAAATAAATGTAATCTTATAATATTGAGCTACAAAACGAGCATGCAATTCTGCTGATAGTAAGAGGTTACTGCCGCCCATGGGCATTCGTAATAAACCCCTGATGGGATTAAATTCAATCAATTAGTACCTAAGAGACAGCAAAGCGTGGAAAAAGTGAAATAGTAATGTATTGTTTGTGAAGGTACAAGAGTATAGTCCGCGCCAAACTGCTTGTCCGCTCTGAAGTTGTTGCGAGCATCTGTAGTAATACAATTTGCTATAGCGACGACCCGCATGGCGGAGCGGTTACCATGCCGGTCTGACGCGCAGAGGGTCCCGGGTTCGATCCCCGGCCAGACAGATTTCTAAATGATGAATTTAGATTTCTGTTTCTGTGTCTGGGTGTTTGTGTATTTGTATCTGTGTGTGTCCATAGCACCCACGAAACAGGGAATCCTAGTGTGGGGCTGTGAGTGTAGAAAGCGTCTGTCTGCCTGTTATTCATTTCTATATTCACAGCGGACTAGCAGTTTTACGCGGACTATACCACAAAACACCAATGGGTGTACGTAACGCACGGGACAAATATTTTATTGATTTGGGTGTAACGAACTGGGTCATTACAGAAATGATGGTTCGAATTCAATTACCTGAAGGCCATTAGAGGCTTTTATGGGTTATTAGAGAAAGGCGGGGCTAGACTTACTACATACGTGTAGATTAATGAAGGCCGGAGGAATGTTCGGATATTGTCTAACAATTGTGGATAGGTAGATAATTATGTATTTGAGTTATCATGTTCTTATTGAAGAATATTGTGTTAAATGTAGTTACTTAGAAGTTAATAGAATAGAACAGAAGGTATAATATAGTACCTTTTAAACCATCTCATGTGACGTACAATAACACAGAACAGTGTTTCTCAAAGTGTGCAATAAAGCTCCCTTCGCGCGCGTTAAATAATCAGGGGGACGGCGAAAGGCCCGGAGAATATGGGGATTATAATGCTGTTTATGGGCAATAGTTAATGTGCTTTTTCGTCGTTTATATCACAAATACATGTTCATAAGGTATACCTGTTTTTAGCTCAAGCTAATTTCGCGGAATTTGACAAATTTGGGAGGCAGTAGATAATAATTGATCCTACACGAGTACTGTCCACAAGAGAAGTTTGAGAAACTCTGATTTAGAGAATGAATAGGTTCTATACAAAGGCAAGCCTTTGTCAACATGAGGCTTCGCGTAAATGAAGAAAAAAGGTGTTAATGCAAATAAGCTGTAGGGTATTACGTTTCTAATAGAAAATAGATTTGTTTGTTGAAGCTCGGATAGGCGTATATATTGGATTACCGGAATCCCTATGCGGTACTGTTTTTGCATTTTGCGTTTTATTAACTAACTGACGTTTGTTACAATAGGGGGTATCGTTTAACACATAAACATGAAGCGATGCTACATGGCGACCCCCATTTATCTTCAAGATTTTTTATTTTTAGTATTTGTTGTTATAGCGGCCACCGCACACACTCTGTAAAAAATTCAAATGTCTATTACGGTCCCAGAGATAGGGACTTGTGACAGACGGACAGACACCGGAGGCTTATTAATAGGGTTCCGTTTTTACCCTTTGCGTACGGAACCCTAAAAATACGCCAGGGGATAGTGATAATTTGCGTTTAAAGAAGTTTCACAGCAGAAATATTCCGTCAACTCCCATATTATCACTATATGCATAATTGCATAATGCATATATTGCCAATATGGTCGGTGGTTTAATATATGAATCGGACAATACTAGATATACTGTGTTTACTATTATTTCATTTAAAATTAAAATATCCGCCACTTACGGTATTTTTCGCCTTGTAAAGAAATTTCCACATATCTATATTTTGTAATTTCACTGCAGAAATATTACATAAACTTCTACGTCACTGCTATATACGAGTACATATATCGGCAATATGCTTCCTGGTACGCTATGAATCGGATGATATTTACGTCCTCCCGAAAGTATTCGCTTCGAGAAATGGAGCTCTAAACATGTTTGTTTATTTTTATTGCTCACAATATTTATTTCTGAATCTGACTTAATATTCGGATGAAATATCCCAAAGGGTTCATATAAGGAAGGAAAACATAAAATCATTTTGTAAGTATAACGTATTACATTGTCAATATACTTACAAAGTTTTAACTAGAGGCACGGTCGTGCGTCCACCAAATTTAGGGAATGCACGCAAATCCATTTATTTATTTGTATGTGTATTTTTAATTTTTTTTTTGTTAAAACATTCAGTTAACGTAACGTGTGGGACTTATAACGTGGAACTCCAATTGGTGGATCCAAAAACATGTAATGTTGCAAAGTCATCCATAATCATTAACTGAATAACAATCCGTAGAAGTATTATCTGATGAAGATGATCTATTAAATTTGAAATTAAGTATAGTAATAATGGATAGTAATAGTGGAATTTGAATTAAGTATAAACAAAATCTTATTCATTTTTTTCGTTTGGACAAAATGAATTCGTTAATTAGTAAGTAAGTTTTGAAGGAGATTTCATAGTTACTAAAATGAGAATAATTTTTTAAACGTTCATTTTCGCATTGTATATGGGAATATAAAACTTTTATTCTCCCACAATTAAGTGCCCAAAATCTATTTTCTTCCAATTTTGTAAATTTGGAGGAAATAGATTTCGAGTAATTCGCCAAAGGGACGTACAAACAGATAGAAGAACTATCCTAAAAGGGTTTCGATTGTGATGTGCGTAAGCCTAAAAGAGATTTGCTCCACAGAACAACATCAAAGCACTACAGAAGACTGTTTACTATATTCTGATAAGTGTTGTGAAATTCAAAGAAAAACATGCAAAATACACACGTTGAGAAGTCAGCGACATAAAGAGAATCTTAGAGGCAAAACGCTGTATAAATTGTTAAGTTGAACTCGACTCTCGTTTACCGCATCGAGTAGGGTTGGCACTACGTTAGAAAATGAATGTAGGATAAATGGAAAATTTTACATTTGATTTGCTTTTACAGAATGGAATAATTTTTTTTAAGCTGACATCGCACATACCGATCTTTTGGAGGTACTGGGTACGATTCTTAAATACAAGCAGACATCAAAAATGAAATAAAAAAATGATTCTAATCATTATTTACATTTATCAGATTACTATTAATCATCACAGAATCACAAAAATAAAAATAACATTACCTAAAACTGAATTACATAAAAATATATAGATAATGCGATTATTTAAGCGGAAAAAAGTATCAAAAAATAACTCGATGTCACACAAATGTTTTTGCTAATGGCAAATTTTTCATGTGAAATAATTTGACTTCTTGCATTTGCAAGAATAAATTACAACAATAGGTTGTAATAACAATTTTAAATTGTTTCAAGATATTTTACTTATAAAAAAAGAAATGTAAACTTCACATTTGTGGCAACCCTACTCGTATGTTCGTGATCTCATGTTAAAATTAAATTAGCCTGCCTACTTGGCAGGGCTTAATTAGAAATACGACGATACCAACAACTACGTTATTGTTTATTATAACATTAGACTATTAAAATTTATAGCATAGTAACAGCATAATATGAAGCCTACCTGATATTAAGTGTCCATTTGATGGTGGTAGCACTTGATGGAAGTAGATACACCGGAGACAATACCGCCACATCTATTTCTGCCTAATAACAGCCGTGTTAAGCGCCGCTGTGTTCTGGTTTGAAGGTTGTTGCAAGGGACACATGCTTTCCCGAGGCGTTCCAACTCAGTCTTCAGAGATAGCAACTCATCTGGCGGACCTCAAGTGAGACTTTAATCTTATCTGGGGTTGATTACCGATATCCATAGCCCCTAGTGGCTTCTTACCAGCATGAATTGTATGCTTATCTACAAAACTTCTAACGAGAACGTCGGTTAAGTATAGTATAGTAGTTAAGTGTCTATTATATATTGAAAGTAGGCAAGTAACCACTTAACATCGTTTTATTTCCACTTTTTTAGAATTCCGTAACCAAAGGGTAAAAACGGAACCCTATTACTAACCCTACGCATCTGTGCATAGTCATAGCGCATAGTCCGTGTGTCACGGGGCTCTATTATTACTTCGTTTATTTCAATTTATAAAAAAAATCTTACTTTAAGTAAGCAGATATGGGTGTCGGTGGCATCGAACCATAGTCCTACTACCAATAAAACAACCAAAGCATATTACAAGAGCCATACAAATGCTAATTAATCAAATAGGATTTTACATGGACTGCACGCCATACATTCCGATCTTGTTACAAGTGCCACTGTTAATAGATACAAGTGAACATGAACGCTTAATGAAGTATTATTTATATAAGTAGAACAGAGATATAAATGACCTTTTTTATACTAAAGTAAAAAACGGCCATACAGTCGTGGTCATCTGTAAGCAACCACAGATAAGATTAGAGTTCTACGCAAGGGCGGCCACAGATGTTGCTACTCCTTGTTGGAACATCTCTGAGTAGTTATTTTTTTATTATATAAGAGTGGAGACGAACATGCTTTCCACATGATGATGAGTGGCTGCTGCCGCCCATGGCTATCTGTAAACAACCGCCTGTACCCTTACCAGGAGTTTTTACGTTTTGACAAATATGACTGTTTTGGTATTTGGTCAGTTGTCAGTTGGTCAGTCAGGATTGTGTCAGAACTTGGAAATAGTATGGGCCAATACATAAACAAATACCAAAACAGTCATATTTGTCAAAACGTAAAAACTCCTGGTACGGGTACTGATAGGATCAGATTCCTACGCTTTCTGTAACGCCTCGGAAAAGTATTGGCTTTATTATATTTGGCTCAAATCGGACATAACAGCTCCAATATCCCTTGCATACTTACTATACGACAAATACCTTTTAAACCCAGGTATTTTAGCACAGCTGTTGTTCATAAATCAAGTAAATTAGGCAAACCACTGACCAAGGCCTTTTCCGGTCAGCAATTTAACAGCGGTATGCAAGATTACTTTTAATTCATATTTAGTGACCGAAATGCTTGCCAGAACACTGTAGACCCCCATTAACCCAATTTTATTTGCAGTTCAGACAATTTCACCCGAGAAAATGAACCAGAGTTTGAGCTGGAAGAAAATATTTTTTCGACCCAAACTTTTGTTATCGTTCAATTACCGCAAAACGTAATGTGAGATTCTTAGGTCCTGAGGCGCTCTCGAAAAATTCTCGTTCAGACTACAGTTGGGCCTGATAAAATGTTTCTACCACTGAGTTACAGAGTATCTACTAAATGTATCTTTTTGAGCTTCTTCAAAATGTTTAACATATTCTGAACCGTTTAAATTCTAAAAAAATACTGTAGCAATTTTGTTTTGTTTCAAATAATGTTTTGAGTTTTTACATTTTTTTAAATATATATAGTTTGCGGCAGCTTTCAATTTTATTATTGCTATTTAGGTTTGCTTTGAACCAAATAAAAGTCATTTAAAAAAGCTCCTTATCAAATCATTTAATCCACAAATACTAAATTATATTATGGTTTGGAGGATGTGAAAAGACCTGTCATATTTCTTAGTAATATGTGAAAACATTTTTTATACATAATAAACTTTATTCCCCGTCGCTACAAGTATCGCTGCTTTTATAACATGAAAATTTAAGCAATACACAAAATTTCGTACACACCAATAAAATTTAAAGGGCAAATAATGTTAGATATTGGTTCGTAAACTGCCAATAACAGAATTTATTACTTTAATATAATCTAAGGAGATAAACAAACATTCAGTTTATGCCGAATCCAAATGAAATAACCGTTTGAAGTCGTTCCGCGCACATGGAGCCTATGAGATATTTTCGGAAAATCGTAAAAATAAGAAGCTCTGAAACTTTTTATACGTCGTTTTAGGGTTCGTTATCAAAAGGGTAAAACGGAACAGTATTAATAATATAATAATTATTTATTTATTTCGGACAATTAAAATCCATAATATGAATATGTTAGTAAGTACCCATAGATTAGTAAAGATTACTCACTCCTAACAAGAAAATGTACCCAGTTTTGAGAATTGAAATAGTTGCGTGAAAAAGTTTGGCCACGTCTCCGTGCTAAAATGTCACTAAAATATTTTAAAAAATTATTTATTTATTATGTAAATTACGCAGTGTTAGTTATTTTATTCGTAAATTAGTTCGTATAGTTTTTTATTTATTTATTCGTAAATTTTCTCTAAAAATGTTTTTATTTGTCAAGAATTCAAAAAAAGAACTTACTAATAAGCCGTTTGTGGCTTCATTCAATTTCTAGGCGGCGAAGTATCTTTACTAATCCATGTAGGTACCCTTAAGTATTTCCTGTCTGGGCGTCTATCATAGGAATCTCTTGAACCGTATTAGGTTTAAATTTTCACAATGTATGTAGTTCTATAGCTGCTATTCTGTAATGGTGACATATGACGAATTTGTGTCTACCCTAGTAGAAATACTTAGTATGTCTACCTAATTTGTAAATTTGTCCCTACCTACATTTTTATGTCTAGAACTGCGAAAAAATGATTAAGATTACAATAATTAATAGAGGTTATTGAAATAATTCATATTGAGGCCGACCTATTTCAATCCAATTTTGGTATTGATTAGAGATGTCCATGGGCGGGAGTGTGTTAATCAGTTACCAGTGTGTGATAATACGTTACCCATTATGATATTAGTATCATTATTATATAATATTACTAGGTATCGCTTGTGTGCGCTCGCTGCTAAAGCAGCTCGCGAAACGGTTGTCTTCTTTAGTTTTGCGTGCAAAATTTTTTTACATTTTTTACCCGATATTGCAGTTTTATTAATTCTGTTTGGTGCTGTTTGGAAAAGATATGAGTTAATATTTGCAAATTACCAAGAATTTGGGTCGTGATTTTTTTGTCTATAAGCCATACATTTTAAAGACATAATAAGGAGACAAAGCTTGAAATATTATATACAAAAATAACTATTTATAAAAATTGTTATTTCTTGTATGACAACACTAAAATATTTTTTTACCAAAATGTGTAGTCTATTAGTACATAAAAACGCGTCATACATTATTTCTATATATTATATTATCTATATTAATTCTATACTTATAATAAATCTGTAGAGAGGTCAATTCTGTACAAGAAATATATTTCCAAAATAACTATCAGGGGGTATTTAGGGATCGATACTGATGTCAAGAATGCAATCATTAAAATTTTTGTCTGTCTGTCTATATAACCGTTATAGAAAAAAAAACTACTCGACGGATTTTAACGAAACTTGATACAATTATTTTTCATACTCCTGAGCTGGTTATAATATACTTTTCATCACGCTACAATCAATAGGAGCAGAGCAGTGCAGAAAATATACCTCTTATATTATATCCTTCTTTTGTAAATCGTATATCATATTTATCCTGTCCATCCTTACAAATCCTTACAAAAATGCATATGTATGAAAATTATTATTTTTTGTATGGGAACACTGAAATATTATTTTACCCAAATGTTAATACTTCTAGTACCTACAAACGCCTCATACATTGAAATAACATCAAAAGGAAACAACAGCTTGAAATATGACACACAAAAATGCACTTGTATGAAAATTATTATTTTTTATATGGCAACACTGAAATATTTTTCCACCAATTTATACAGTCTATAAGTACCAGTAAACGCCTCATACAGAAAACTGACGTTAAGTGATGCTGGGAATGGTGGTGGGGGTCTTTAAAGGGAGACAACAGCCCGAAACACCACGTACAAAAATACAAATGTATGAAAATTATTATTTTTTGTATGACAACACTAAAATATTTTTTAATCAAAATGTGCACAATATTAGTACGTCCAAACGCCTCATACATTCTAATGTTACCAATACAAGACAACAGCTTGAAATATTACATACAAAAATACATATGTATGAAAATTAATATTTTTTGTATGGCAACACTAAAATATTTTTTTACCAAAATGTGAAGTCTATTAGTACATACAAACGCGTCATACATTATAACGTTGTCAAAAATTTACAACAGCTTGAAATGTGACATACAAAAATGCACATGTTTGAAAATTATTATTTTTTGTATGGCAACACTGAAATATTTCGTTACACATTGGTACAGTCTATAAGTGCCATTAAGCGCCTCATACCAAAAAATGTCCTCAAATGGTGGCAACAGCCTGAAATCTTCGATAATCCTGTAGAAAATGCATTTGTATGAAAACTTTTTTTTTGTATATGGCAACATTGGATTTTCGATTTTTTACATAGGGTCCATTTGAAATAAAAAATATCTCCCATACATTACTTATATGCTCTGTCTACGGTTTCCGCCCAAGTACTCAAAAAGTGAAAATCGCGAAAAAAAATTCTGTATCCCAGTGTTGCCAGTTAATTAAGATGAAAATGGTCAAATGTCATTACGGCGCCCAAAAAAAATTGTCCTGTGAAGAAATTTCATTAAAAATATTTCTCCTTCTACTTTTTACATTTTTGAATGAAAAGTTCCAAAAAATGTATGAACGATGAAAAAAAAACCTTTACCTGGCAACACTTCGAGCCGAGCTCCATGACCGCCCAGTACAAAGTGACTCGCTCAAATGTTACCAACCTCAAAATATTTCACTTCGAAAAATGCATTTTTTCGTACATTTTACAAAATGGCTGACACAAGGTGCGCCATCTGATTAAAAAAAAATAATATTGCCATATGATAAAATTGAGGATACAATCCGGCCAATAAATCAAAAATATCGAAAAAATATTAATAAAACCACCGCGCTACGACCCGACAAACACACCTCGAAAAATGAAAGATTTCAAAGTCAAATATCTCGGCGGCCATCTTGTTTTTCCATTTTTTTCTAATTTTATCGTAACAGTCGTCCCACAATTAGCCGAAAATGACACCAATCTCAGATAGGCGCGCAGAATAAAAAAAAAGTTGAAAATCGCAGGAGGGCCGCCATCTTGAATTTTGTATGTTTCCCATTTTTCCTATAACCACCATAATATACCGAAAAAATATCTCATACATTATTACTACCCCCCACCAATAGTTTAGGCTGGGCTACTCGAAATGTCAAAAAAGTGAAAAAAAAAATCTAGCTCCCAGTGTTGCCAGTTAATTTGGATGAAAATGGTCAAATGTCATTACGACCCCCCTGACAAATACCCATGTAAAATATTTTCATTAAAAATGTTTCTCCTTCTACTTTTTACATTTTTGAATGGAAAGTTCCAAAAAAAGTATGAACGAAGAAAAAAAATCCTAAACCTGGCAACACTTCAAGTCACGCTCCACAACCGCCCCATACAAGGCGATTCGCTGAAATGTTGCCAACCTCAAAATATTTCAATTCAAAAAATGCGTTTTTTCATACATTTTACAAATTGCCTGACCAACGATCCGCCATCTGGTTAAAAAAATAAATAAATCCGATTTGGTAAAATTGAGCATATATCCGAGAAAAAATACGAAAAAAATCAAAAAAATATAAATAAAAACACATCAGTGCCACCCCGCGAACACACCTCGAAAAATGAAAAATTTCAAACTCAAGTATCTCGGCGGCCATCTTGTTTTTTCAACTTTTTCTAATTTCATCGTATCAGTCGCCCTCAAATTAGCCGGAAACGATACCGATCTTGGTAGGTGCAAAAAAAAAAAAAAAAGTTGCCGAATCCAGCTCGGCCGCCATCTTGAATTTTGAAAGTTTCAGATTTTTCCCATAGACACGGAGGCAAATAAAAAATTCCACTCATACATCAAACCCACCCCCCACTACTCCTTCAGGTCGATGAAGTCGATTTTATGTAAAACTGAAAAAAAATTCCTGCGGCCAGTGTTGCCAGTCGACATCGACGAAAATGGTCAAATGTCATTACGACACCCAAAAAAAATATTCCTGTGAAAAAAGTTCATCAAAAATATTTCTCCTTCTACTTTTCACATTTTTGAATGAAAAGTTTGAAAAAATGTAAGAGTGGGGAGAAAAAATCTCAAACCTGGCAACACCTCGGACCGAGCCCCACGACCGCCCCGAACAAAGCAAATCGCTCAAACGTTGCCAACCTCCGAATATTTCACTTCAAAAAATCTGTTTTTTTCATACATTTTACAAATCGCCTAACAGACGACCCGCCATCTTGTTGAAAAAAAAAATAAATCCGATTTGGCAAAATTGAGGATATATCCGAGAAAATTTAAAAAAATGGCAACAAAATATTAAAAATCCCAAGAGATACGACCTCCCAAAAACACCTCGAAAATTGAAAAATTTCAAACTCAAATGTCTCGGCGGCCATCTTGGTTTTTCATTTTTTTCCAATTTCATCGTAACGCCCACCCGAATATTATTCGAAAAAGAAACAAACATCAGCATAAAGTCAATAAATGAAAAAGTTAAAATTTTTAAATCGGCCGCCATCTTGAATCTATGGCATCTCATATTTTTCCCTTTGCCTCGGGGGGGAGAGGAGAAAACCCGCCATAGACAACAAAGTCGCTCCTAGACGGCAACATGGAGAACGCACGTCATTCCTTCCAGGATTATATATATACTAGGTATCGCGTGGGTGCGCGAGCTGCAAGCAGCTCGCGGGGAAATGTCTTGTTTAGTTTTGCGTGCAAGATTTTTTACATTTTTTTGTTTCTATATATTTATTGAAAGTTTGTTAATTTTTGGGGCCGTTTGGAAAAGATATGAGTTAATACTCGTATTTGCAGAATACCAAGAATTTGGGTCGTGATTTTTTTGTCTATAAGCCATACATTTTAAAAACATAATAAGGAGACAACAGTTTGAAATATTACATACAAAAATACCTATTTATAAAAATTGATATTTTTTGTATGGCAACACTAAAATATTTTTTTACCAAAATGTGTTGTCTTTTAGTGCATACAAACGCGTCATACATTATAAGGTGTTCAAAAATAGACAACAACATGAAATATTACATAAAATAGTGCATATCGACTCTAGCTCGTAGCTCTAAGAGCATTTTTAATTAATTTACAGCGAAAATTTCGATGAAAAATTAATGTTTTTTTTTTCGACCTTAAATTGCAGTAGCCCTGTAAAAGTCCTTCGTTTTATTGTACTGCGCCTGTTACACTAATTTCACTATCAAAACATTTAAACACAACACGGTTACAGCATTTTCGCGGTCTGAGAATTTTAGTCCCAGCTCAGTTACAGTATTTACGCGGTATGAGATTTAAAGGCGAATTATAGTTACAGCGTTTATATGGTATAAGAAATACAAATATGTCGTATTTAAATCCTTAATTACGTAAAACAAATCACTAAACTTTTAATCTTGTAATGGACACAAACATATAAATATGGACATGAAAACTAAACCTAATCACTTGTAATGGACACAAAAACATATCTTACAACATTTTAAAGCATCCAATATTTAAGTTTCACAATATTTACGATATTTTTAAATGTTACTACGTGTGCTCGCGCCCTTTTGACGGAGGCGACGAAAATGTTCCATTTGCCGAGCGGTAAGCGAAGTGGCAGGACGTGTAAGGTGTTCATTAAAGTACATTTAATTATTAAAAATAAGAAGCATTTTAGGTTCAAATTGAATATTATAATTACAGTCTTCGTTTAGTAAAAAATTGTAAAAATTTAAGCTATTAATGGCAAAAAGTGCTAGGTGGGTATATTTAAAATTATTGCTTCTACCCATTTTTTAACGCGGAGAAATCCAGAAGAGCATCCATGAGGATTCATGCATATCAGATCAGAAGATCGGGGGAACAGTGGTATGTCAGACTCTTACCAACTAAAACTCCGCGGCGTTCCTCTGGACGTTCAGAAACGGTTCACGAGGAAGCACGGCACGGACCCGGCAACCAGACACTTCCATCCATAGCGCGAACCACCAGCATTACCTCTAGCGTGTGCTGGGCCATCTCTTCGAGGTAATCGTCACAGTGATGGCATCTGGCCGTCGACACCCGCCCGATCCAGCACAAATAATTCCAGAAACAACCATATACCTAGAGTACGTGTGTCCGACGGAAAGACAGGATGCCCTTGCGCTTACATAACCACTTCTCAATAACGCACGAATTGCCTCAATAGTCCTCAGGACGGCTCTAGGATGCACCAACCTTGAGTTCCACGTCTCGGTAACCCCAATGGGTTACCGAGACGTGGAACTCAACGCAGCTCAACTCTGTGTCTCTCCAGTTCCTGTCGCACGGGCGGGCGGCTCCAGGATTGGTGTGTTTCCTCGCGCCAATAACGTAGCGACGAAAAGGTCATCGCTCCCAAATCCCAGAGCAAACTTCCCGCCAACACGTAGGCTGTCTCAAATGAGATAAGGCATAAAATCTACCCAAGGTCGCCGCCGACCTCAGGCGCTGAGGGGTCCATCCAAAGCCGGGTCCGACATTTCACCGGCTATCCAGGATGAATCCCAGATACGTTCGCAACGGCCTCACGTCGATACGAACTCCGGAGACGACGATTTAAGCATCCTGGGGCGGCGCCTTCCGAGGGCCATGAAGCATCGCCATGATTGCCATGAAGCACAGTTTCGGATTTTTCAAGATTTTTAAACACAACCGCCGTATGCGGCCCACTATGAATACCGTGTAAGCGGTGACGCGCAGGAAAGCATCCCTATGGTTTCCGCTACAGACAGTCATTAGGGTGTCGTCTACATAACGAACAATGCTGACACCCGGAAGGGGAGGTCCTCGCAGCACTCAGTTTTAGCCGATATTCCACAAGAGAGGACCCAGCATCAAACCTTGTGGAACTCCGCACCATATTTCCCGCCGACACCACAGGTCTTGGCCAGGGTATTCCACCATACGCCTAGATAAGTAGTCCCCGACAATCTTCTCCGGGAGAACCTCCGTGGTAATAGGACACTACCCTCTTGCAATTCCAGGGGCGGGTGTCAAACACGTTGGCCATATCAAGTGATACAGCCAACATTACCTCACCCCGGGTAACTGCATTCTTCGCCAGGGACTTCGCTTACTGTACCACGTCTGCGGTGGATTTCTCTCTGCGAAATCTCAACTGGTTGTCAGACAGATCCAGACCGACATCCTCGAGGTGCCCGTCCTCGGAAAGCAACACGACGGAACGGAACGCGGATGGGGTTGCGCTGGACGCCCTGCTTTCCAGGAGGACCAGACGATCTGTCTTCCACTGTTGTAGTATTCTGGACTGATACCCATCTATAAATCAAGGTTTAATGCGACTGTTGTGAACGCCTTTGTCCAGTGGACGTCTAGACTAAAGTATAGAGATTTTTCGTGAGCTTTGATATATAGGTGTATCTATATAGAGGTTGTTAGCATGATCGGCTATTGAAACCACGTAACATACGCCAACGGTTGGTCAATGCTATCGTACCGAACTTTCGGGCTTTGCTCTTCGCGAAAGGTCATGCAACATACCGGTTGACCCAGATACTCACCGGACATTGCCGTTTCGGTGAGTATTTAAAGAGGATAGAGGGAGATGACGGCATAGCACACGCTGCAGTACTGCCCAGCGTGGGAGTCTCAGCGGCGGTTCCTTTTGTCAAAAGTGGGACCGGACCTGTCTCCAGCACCATTATTGGAGCTATAGTTAAGCGTAGCAAAGCCTGGGACGGCATGATCACGTGCGACATTGTCATGCCCACGAAGGAAGACGCCGAGCGAGCTAGCGCACAGCTTGGTGGAGGAGTCGCCGCGGGCATACATAACTCCCATCTGTCCCTGTAGTTCCGGGACCAGAATAGGGTTACGGTATCCTCTGCCTGTCTTAAGAGGCGACTAAAAGGACTTCCAGGGTTGCGGGCGGCAAAAGTGAGAACTCGAACCGCCCGGGCAACGATTCCGGGAAGGACGGCAGTACGTGTGCTCACCTGGACGGAGCCCGACAAGGCAACGCGCTAAAAAGACTTCGGTTGCGTTCTTTTGGAGATTTAAATTTCGAGAGTTAAGGTATCATTATATTCGTCTCAATGACCCGAGTGTCCTTAGATAGGTGTTAGAAAAAAAAACACAATGGCGGATTTTTGGCGCGAAATAGTAACACATTTAAAAAATAAAGTAAACCGAACCTATCGAGCAGGGTATCAAATGAAAGGAAATTAAACGGAGATTATAAAAACATATTTGTATATATATAAAACAGCAAGGTGACTGAGTGACTGACTAACTAAATGACTAATTCATTTTTCGGAAATCAACGTACAGTCGAAACCACGGAACATAGACTTCTGTAATTTTGCACATAGGTTCTCTATGTAGCGTTAGTAAATACTAAGGAAGGCGTTTTGAAAATTCTACCCCTAAGAGGGTAAAATAGGCAGTCATGTCAGTTTTTTTTTTAAATCCTTTAATTTTGAAGCAACTAATATAAAATTTAGTATTTGGCTTCCTGGATAGGAACAAGGACATACCCATTTATCCCCTTCCTAAAAATGAACCCCGTAGAGGATAAAATCGGGATTGAAAGTTCATTTGAACAACCTTCAATTTTGAAGCAAACGCTATGAAATTTTGTATCTGGTTTGCTGGAAAAAAAATAATGAAATTCTACCCCTAAACGAAGTAAAATAATGTTTGGAACTTTAAATTACTGAAGTTATATATTTTATGGAGCATAATTGTGATTTTTTTTCGCGAAATAGTAACACGTTTTAAAAAAGTTCTACTTCAGCCTTTTTAGTGCATTCGTATTTTTGATTTTCTAATTAAATGACATGTTTTATATTTTCTTTCATGTTCTAACCTAACCTAACCTAACAAATTCTACATACCTACTACATCTTTTTCTGTACTAATGTTACAAAAGTAAAAGATTATTTTTTTCATGATTCAAATATGGTATGGTAGTGATTGAAGGTGTTAGAGCATTTTGTGGTTAAACCTCATAACAGCAGTGTTAAGCGCTGCTGTGTTCTGGTTTGAAGGGTGTAGGTAAGGGAGACATACGTTTCCGAGACGTTCCAGCTTAGTCCTCAGGGGTAGCGGCGCATCTGTGACCGATTCCAGGTAGGAATATATAATCCTATCTGAAGTTGATTACAGACGTCCATAGGTAAAAGCCACCCACCATCAGGTGGACTGCATGCTCGTCTGTTACTCCCATATTGTGAAGTGTAAAAAAGTAAGCGCTAAATGGCCGAATAGACAGGTGGTATCCCTGTATCATCAGGATTAAGGAGTTTAATATTTAATATATGCGCAAGCACAAATAATTTACTTTTATTAAGTTGAAAATAATTGTATATTAACAGGGTTGAGTAGGTTAAATTTGTGGTCAGTACATGGACATGAAAAGCGTAAATTTTAAGAATATAGGTACATATTTTTTCATATTAATTTGGCAGTTAAGTTCCCGCCATTCATTAATTTAAACATCTCGCGTATTAACAATGTTTTAGGTCTAATATTTCAAATCATTCAGAAGCGGACGTTTTGTTCTTCTAGAATTTATATTTTTATGTTTGACTTAGTTAAGGTTATTTTTAGGACCATTGTAATAGATTTTCAACTTGCTTTGCGCGGAGTTTCGTTTAATACAAATGTAAAATTGACAATTTGGGAGAATGACTTTTTCAAGTAAAATCCTAGTGATTACTTAACAAAAAGATATAGAAAATCATATGTAACGTTGAAACGAAGTTGTAAAAAATAAAAAATAAAAATTTACGTATTAATAAATTATCTATTTTTATTTAAAATATAAATCCTAAAATAAACTTAGTTGCCAACCTATTAGTTAGTCATACTAAGCCGTATGTCACGGTCATAACATCGAAGAATTAGTTGATTAACCAACAAATTATTCAATGTTATGACTTATGTATACTTCTAAGAATTATACATAAGTCATATGTTATGTATAATCTTTAAGGATTAGTATGCCAATATGTATTTTATTCAAAATTTTCCTTTTCCTTTAATTTGTCACATAACATTACTTCCCAGAATTTGATCCTTATAAGTGACACTATCAGATAGTGAAATAATACAGAAATTTATTATTTTCCAAAATGAACTCGTTCCATTCTCGGCTAAGGAAGAAGATATTTTAAAAACCGAATGATGCAGTTTTAGTTTTTATCAAAATCGGCCTCGTAACTCCTTTCAGCATTTTTCGCAAATCCTTATAGTTTCGGATTTAGCCCTGAAGGCCTATTTGAAAAATTCACCCTGTATAGGTGTATCTGGAGGTTGCTAGCATCATCGGCTATTTGGACCACGTAACATACGCCAACGGGTGGTCAATGCTATCGTACTGAACTTTCGGGTTTGGCTCTTCGCGAAAGGTTATGCAACATACCGGTTGACCCAGATACTCACCGGACATGGCCGTTTCGGTGAGTATCTAAACAGGATAGAGGGAGATGACGGCCCTACGAGGATTTCGCATAGCACACGCTGCAGTACTGCCCAGCGTGGGAGTCTCAGCGGCGGATCCTCGTGTCAAAAGTGGGACCGGACCTGTCTCCAGCGCCATTGTTGGATAGCTCCAAGATATAGCATGATCACCTGCGACATTTTCAAGTCCACGAAGGAAGAAGCCGAGCGAGCTAGGGAGCGCACAGCTCGGAGGAGGAGTCGCCGTGGGCGTAGATAACGCCCATCTCTTCCCGTAGTTCTGGGACCAGAATAGGGTATCCTCTGCCTGTCTTAAGGGGCGACTAAAAGGGGCTTCCGGGATTGCGGGTGGCAAAAGTGAGAGCTGGAACCACCCGGGCAACTACCCAGGGAAGGACGGCAGTATGTGTGGTCGCATACCGTCGTGCACGCCACACCGAGTGGTGAGCGTCATGCTCACCTGGGCAGAGCCCGACGGGGCAACCCGCTAAGAAGACTCCGGTTGCATTCCTTTGGAGATCCCGAAGTCCTATATGCAGCGCCGAGGATAACTACCGGGGGCGTTTTAGTGCGGTAAGAATCCCACATAACCCCGTGTTGCTCTCACGGCATAGGGTACCTTTTGAAGGTTTCCCCTCTTGTCAACAAAAAAAAGGTGTATCTTGAGGGAAGTATTATAGGTACCTTTTTATGTAATATAGGAGTAGCAGACGAACATACAGTCCAGACAGTAGCCACTTACCATCAGGAGGACTGATAAAGCCTTGTACTAAAGTAAAAATATTGTTTAGAAGAAACAGACGAGGAAGATGTTGATGTATAAGAAGAGTGATAACGTAAGAGACAAATTAATCAATGATGAGATGAAAGGTTTTATGAGTTGAGTTGAGGCGTTAAAAAATCAGAAAAGTTAAATTATAACGTTTAAGTGAAAATTATTTAAAATTACGTATTACGTATAATGTACGATTTTTTTCTTAAGTCATTTCAATGATATTTAAAACGTTAAAGAATTACATTTTCATTACCTGCAATAAAAAATAAAATAAGATTTTAAAGTGTTTTAGTTTTAGACCAGATCCCCAAATACGTCTTTTTATTTTAATATTAATTTTGTTTATGCCACAACTCACAGCATTTTTTTCGCGTAAAAAAAATTAACTCATCGGATTATAGCTTTTTAAAGTAACAATGAGTTAAAAATATGATGTTTACAGCATATACGCTTCCCAAAAAAAGAGATTACATATGCATAGTGCATATTTTTTTTGTATGGCAACACTGAAATATTTTTTCACACATTGGTACAGTATATACCTAAGTACCATTAAGCGCCTCATACAAAAAAATGATGTCAAATGGTGGAAACAGTCTGAAACATTCGATAATCCTGTTGAAAATGCATTTGTATGAAAACATTTCTTTTGATTATGGCAACATTGGATATTGTATTTTTACGTAACGATCATTTTAAGTAAGAAGTTTATCCTCTGCCAACGGTTCTCCCTCAACTATTCAAAAAAAGAAAATCATGAAAAAAAATCTGTATGCCAGTGTTGCCAGTTGATTAATACGAAAATGGTCAAATGTCATTACGGCATCATGAAAATGTCCAAATATACATCATAGATTATGGCCCTTCTTTAGTAAATTTTATATTTTAACCCTCTTTAATAACTCACAAAAATGTAGAAGATTATTACATTTTATATCCTTTACTTGAGTACATACGACATCCACAAAATCTGTTTCTCTGTGTCTGTTAATAAATAATTATAAATTATTACGTAAGAAGAGAATCTAACATCTTACGTCCCTTCCCACTATGTGCATGGTAGGGCAACACTCCAAAAAGAATAATCACGAGTAAAATTCATATAGGTAACGTAAGCCACAAACAATTTAACACATACAAACAATTTAACTCAAATAAATAGAATACTCAAAAACTCAAGTCATAAATAATTTCAAACCAGTTATTGCTTTCTTAACATACCAATAAGTTAGCTAATTAAGATTGAATCTATATGTACCTTTTCAAACGACTCATAAATAAATTTCGAAATATACTTATACTTATAAACCCTGTAATCGATAACCATTACTTCTCTCCAAATAATTTAAACAATTTGTCTTGCTTTTCTTCTTTCATATCTTATGACCCTTCTATGAACTCTGACTATGAATTCTTCTCCTCCAAAATGGTAACAAGTGATTTAAATACTTTAGTGTTGAATGCCCAGTCCATTATTATTACATTCCAAAGACCACAGGTATTCTCCATTGTTTGATCCAATATAAACATGAAAACAAAAATAAAACTTGCAATTAATTCTAATTTAAAAATGTAACTAAGTAAGTACAAGCTGTAACCATACTTTTCCAATTGTTAGTAACGTAATGGATACTTAGGAATAACGCAAATAGAACAAAAATTCAATAACCTAATCCCTTTATTATTATTATACGGATAATATAATGTTAAACAATATAACATCGATAACTTTAAAAATCAATATTACTTTCGAATATTATCAGCACAATAAGCCCTAGTACTAATATAGGACTGTTTATAATTATTCGTAATATACGTATAAATATTTAACACAAACTCCGAAACGTTAAGTGTTAAATGTATGACAAAATAATAGTAATTTGAAGCATGCAAAAGTTGCCTTATAACATTAAAGTTCTTCTAAACAAATATAACATTTGCTCATTACAACGGTACTGCCATTTTATATCTCGACTGTGTAAGTAAGAACTTCTAATATGATTAATATTTAAAAATTAAATTATGATTTATATCAAAATAAGGTAAAATGAAAACATAAATATTTGACCCAATCAAATTCCTGTAAAACGGCCGGCTAGGCTACTACATGCCTATTTAATAAACTCAGATAGCAAACTTAAGACAATCTGTACCAACCAACATTTGTATCGATTCTTAATTTGTTGTATTTAAATATATCCAATAAATTAACTTACGCAGTTTTACGCAGGCGATCCCACTGGCTAAATTGTTGGGGGTGTCTCCAATGAAAGGCTTGAATCAAGCTAGTTATTTTTATTTAATTCCAAGACCTCCACAAACATCGTCCTTGACATCTGCCGTTTCCCGCCATAATACCCTTTTGTTTTTTTTTTAAATCACGAGTACAGCGTTACAGCCAATTAAATATGTGGCCAGCATTATTTTTCGAGTGAAAGGTTTTAAACTAATTTTAATTTAATTTATTTTTATAATGTTGAACTAACGCAGTAAGGTATAATAATAAATGTGACCTTACAATAAATACTAAGAAAAAATGTAAAATGGTGCCGGTCATCGTGGTGGTGGTCATTTAAGTGAGAGAAGAGCCTGAAACATTGCATGCAAAAATGCATATGTATGAAAAAATATTTTTTTGTTTGACAATTTTGATATATTTTTTTAACAAAATGATTTTTTTTTCAGACTATAAATACCTACAAACACCTCATACTTTGTAATGATATCAAAAGAATACAAGTTTGAAATATTACATACAAAAATACATGCATATGAACTTTTGTATGACAACATTGATATAATTTTTCACCATAATATTCAAACTGTTAAAATCGACAAACACCTCATTAATTGGAATGACGTCAGAAGGAGACAGCAGCTTGAAATATTACATACAAAAGTGCATATGTATGAAAAAAAATATTTTTTGTATGGCAACACTGAAGTATTTTTCCACAAATTTTTAAAGTCTATAAGTACCATTAAACGCCTCATACAGAAAAATGACGTCAAATGATGCCGATCATAGTGGTGGTGATCATTAAAGGGAAACAACTGACTCAAAGTTTACATCCAAAAATACAAATGTATGAAAATTATTATTTTTTGTATGGCAACACTAAAATATTTTTTTTATCGAAATCTGCAGAATATTAGTACCTCTAAACCTCTCATACATTCTAATGATATCAATACAAGACAACAGCTTGAAATATTGCATATAAAAATACATACATATGAAAAATATTATTTTTTGTATGGCAACACTTAAATATTTTGTTACCAAAAGGTAAGGTCTATTAGTACCCACAATCGCGTCATACATTATAAGGTTGGCAAAAATATACTAAAGCTTGAAATATTACATACAAAAATGCATATGTATGAAAATTATTATTTTTTGTATGGGAACACTGTAATATTCTTTTACCCAAATGTTAAAACTGCTAGTATCGACAAACGTCTGATACATTGGAATGACATCAAAAGGAAACAACAGCATGAAATGTGACATACAAAAATGAACATGTATGAAAATTATTATTTTTTATATGGTAACACTGAAATATTTTTTCACAAATTTGTACAGTCTATAAGTACCATTAAACGCCTCATACAGAAAACTGACGTTAAGTGATGCTGGGCATGGTGGTAGGGGTCTTTAAAGGGAGACAACAGCTCGAAACACCACATACAAAAATACAAATGTATGAAAATTATTATTTTTTGTGTGGCAACACCATAATATTTTTTAATCAAAATGTGCACAATATTAGTACCTACAAAAGCCTCATACATTAAAATGACATCAAAATGAAACAACTGCTTGAAATATGGCATACAAAAATGCACTTGTATGAAAAATATTATTTTTTATATGGCAACACTGAAATATTCTCTCACCAATTTATACAGTCTATAAGTACCATTAAACGCCCCATACAGAAAACTGACGTTAAGTGATGCTGGGCATGGTGGTAGGGGTCTTTAAAGGGAGACAACAGTCCGAAACACCACATACAAAAATACAAATGTATGAAAATTATTATTTTTTGTATGGCAACACCAAAATATTTATAATCAAAATGTGCACAATATTAGTACGTACAAACGCCTCATACATTCTAATGTTACCAATACACGACAACAGCTTGAAATATTACATACAAAAATACATATGTATGAAAATTAATATTTTTTGTATGGCAACACTAAAATATTTTTTTACCAAAATGTGCAGTCTATTAGTACATACAAACGCGTCATACATTATAACGTTGTCAAAAATTTACAACAGCTTGAAATGTGACATACAAAAATGCACATGTTTGAAAATTATTATTTTTTGTATGGCAACACTGAAATATTTCGTTACACATTGGTACAGTTTATAACTGCCATTAAGCGCCTCATACAAAAAAATGACCTCAAATGTTGGTAACAGCCTGAAATCTTCGATAATCCTGTAGAAAATGCATTTGTATGAAAACATTTTTTTTGTATATGGCAACATTGGATTTTCGATTTTTTACATAGGGTCCATTTGAAATAAAAAATATCTCCCATACATTACTTATATGCTCTGTCTACGGTTTCCGCCCAAGTACTCAAAAAGTGAAAATCGCGAAAAAAAATTCTGTATCCCAGTGTTGCCAGTTAATTAAGATGAAAATGGTCAAATGTCATTACGGCGCCCAAAAAAAATTGTCCTGTGAAGAAATTTCATTAAAAATATTTCTCCTTCTACTTTTCACATTTTTGAATGAAAAGTTCCAAAAAATGTATGAAAGGTGAAAAAAAAAACTTTACCTGGCAACACTTCGAGCCGAGCTCCATAATCGCTCAATACAAAGCGACTCGCTCAAATGTTGCCAACCTCAAAATATTTCACTTCGAAAAATGCATTTTTTCGTACATTTTACAAAATGGCTGATACAAGGTCCGCCATCTGGTTAAAAAAAAATGACACTGCCATATGATAAAATTGAGGATACACTCCGGCCAATAAAATAAAAATGTCGAAAAAATATTATTAAAACCATCGCGCTACGGCCCCACAAACACACCTCGAAAAATGAAAGATTTCAAACTCAAATATCTTGGCGGCCATCTTGCTTTTCCAATTTTTTCTAATTTTATCGTAACAGTCGTCCCACAATTAGCCGAAAATGACACCAATGTCAGGTAGGCGCGCAGAATAAAAAAAAAGTTGAAAATCGCAGGAGGGCCGCCATCTTGAATTTTGTATGTTTCCCATTTTTCCTATAACCATCATTATTTACCGAAAAAATATCTCATACATTATTACTACCCCCCACCAATAGTTTAGGCTGGGCTACTCGAAATGTCAAAAAAGTGAAAAAAAAAATCTAGCTCCCAGTGTTGCCAGTTAATTTGGATGAAAATGGTCAAATGTCATTACGACCCCCCTGACAAATACCCATGTAAAATATTTTCATTAAAAATGTTTCTCCTTCTACTTTTTACATTTTTGAATGGAAAGTTCCAAAAAAAGTATGAACGAAGAAAAAAAATCCTTAACCTGGCAACACTTCTAGTCACGTTCCACAACCGCCCCATACAAGGCGATTCGCTGAAATGTTGCCAACCTCAAAATATTTCACTTCAAAAAATGCGTTTTTTCATACATTTTACAAATTGCCTGACGTACGATCCGCCATCTGGTTAAAAAAATAAATAAATCCGATTTGGTAAAATTGAGCATATATCCGAGAAAAAAAAAGAAAAAAATCCAAAAAATATTTAAAAAAACACATCAGTGCCACCCCGCGAACACACCTCGAAAAATGAAAAATTTCAAACTCAAGTATCTCGGCGGCCATCTTGTTTTTTCAACTTTTTCTAATTTCATCGTATCAGTCGCCCTCAAGTTAGCCGGAAACGATACCGATCTTGGATAGGTGCAAAATAAAAAAAAAGTTGCCCAATCCAGCTCGGCCGCCATCTTGAATTTTGAAAGTTTCAGATTTTTCCCATAGACACGGAGGCAAATAAAAAATTCCACTCATACATCAAACCCACCCCCCACCACTCCTTCAGGTCGAGGAAGTCGATTTTTCGTAAAACTGAAAAAAAATTCCTGCGGCCAGTGTTGCCAGTCGACATCGACGAAAATGGTCAAATGTCATTACGACAGCCAAAAAAAATATTCCTGTGAAAAAAGTTCATCAAAAATATTTCTCCTTCTACTTTTCACATTTTTGAATGAAAAGTTTGAAAAAATGTAAGAGTGGGGAGAAAAAAACTCAAACCTGGCAACACCTCGGACCGAGCCCCATGACCACCCCGAACAATGCAAATCGCTCAAACGTTGCCAACCTCCGAATATTTCACTTTAAAAAAATCCGTTTTTTCATACATTTTACAAATCGCCTAACAGACGACCCGCCATCTTGTCGAAAAAAAAAAATAAATCCGATTTGGCAAAATTGAGGATATATCCGAGAAAATTTTAAAAAATGGCAACAAAATATTAAAAATCCCAAGAGATACGACCTCCCAAAAACACCTCGAAAATTGAAAAATTTCAAACTCAAATATCTCGGCGGCCATCTTGGTTTTTAATTTTTTTCCAATTTCATCGTAACACCCACCCGAATATTATTCGAAAAAGAAACAAACATCAGCATAAAGTCAATAAATAAAAAAGTTAAAAATTTTAAATCGGCCGCCATCTTGAATCTATGGCATCTCATATTTTTCCCTTTGCCTCGGGGGGGAGAGGAGAAAACCCGCCATAGACAACAAAGTCGCTCCTAGACGGCAACATGGAGAACGCATGCCATTCCTTACAGGATTATATATATATAATAAAATAATAAATAATATAATGTGACGTTTTGTTTCAGTTGGCGGGGGACACTGGTTGAAGCGTAAAGAAGCCTTACGTGAAAGAAGAGTGAGCCACAATGGAAGAAGAATTAGAGGAAGAAGACAAATTGGTAAGGATACTTATTTGAAACAAATTAAAATAATTATTTTATTGTAGGGTTCTTGACTATATGTATACTCTTTGTATGATTTTAGACTCATATTATCGCGGAATTGGGACATTTTATAATGAACGGATACTCGATACCCAGTTTTCAATTTTTTTGTTAAAATTTTTGTTCAATCAATTCAACACTCTTTGTCTTGAATTTGAAAAATGCTTGGATATGGTTTAATTTTATTAATGTTTTTTATGATGTTTACTATGTGATGGTGATATGATTACTTACTTCATGATGTTAACTAAGTATGCAAGACTTGATGGTTCATAATTACTGAACACACGATTGCTCGAAGGCAGTGATAGCCTAGTGGCTAAGAAACTCGGCGTCTCGATCGAGTATTACAAATTAATTATCACTTGCTAAACGGTGAAGGAAAACATCGTGACGAAACGTGCATACCTGAGAAATTAAAAAAAATCTGAAAGTTATGTGAAGTCTACCAATACGCACTTGGCCAGCGCGGTGGACTATGGCCTAATCCTTCTCATTATGAGAGGAGACCCGTGCCCAGCAGTGTGACAGTAATGGGTTGATGATGAACACACGTGTAAAAAAAACATTTTTTTCCCGACTGCGAAAGGTAATAATTTCATTTCCTTCTATGGTTGATATGATAACAAATACTAAAAATATAAAAGAATGAAAATTTGGTAGTACGGAACCATCCAGTGAATTTGACTCTCACTTGCCCAATTATTATAATACTTCTCTTTAAATAAAGAACACATGAGTGTAGATATCTAACACAGTATAAAAACTCTCATGTGCTCATTATCTTTCCCGTATCATAAACTTACATCTCTTCCCATATTATTGCTAACAATTTTATTGCCTCCATAAAATAGTACATAACCCAGATGCGAACGGAATAAACCTGGTGAGAACATTATTTGTTTCTGATAGGGCAATGACACTCAGTTTATATGTTATTTCATGTTTCGATTCGTAGAAGTTTCGTAGAAGAAAGTAATCTTTTTTATATAGGAGTAGTAGACGAGGGTGCAGTCTACCTGATGGTAAGTGGATACTACCATAGTCTACTACCGTCCATTGACACCTGTAATCTTTTTGTTATACAAATTAGGAGTAGCAGACGAGCATGCTGTCCACCTGCTGGTATGTGGCTACCACAGATTAACTGATAACCACAGATAGGATTAGATATTCCTACCTTAGGTCGGCCAAAGATACGCCGCTACTTCTGAGGACTAAGCTGAAACGCCTCGGAAAAGTAACCCCTTACCACACCCTTCAAACCAGAACACAGCAGCGTTAAACACTACTACTAGCAAAAAGCGCAGCTTTATAAGGGCTCGCGTATCGTGAATGGTATATTCAGTTTAAGATCCTATATCAAAGATGATGTGGTCACTTATTAATTAACAATAAATTATTAAATCTACCTTTCGTCAAGAGACCTATGAAGAGCAAAGCTACCTTTGATCCAGAACCAGAACCACTTTAAATGCTTGTGGTGGATAACTTATATTAGATCCATTTTTTGGGATTGTAATTTTTTTGCAATTTATCCTTGGTATCTTTTTACTCTTGAATTTAAACTCCGCCATACTTATAAAATTATTGCGTCTGATTTGCAAAAAATATTTTTTAAGTATATATAGGTATAAGCTATTGTGGATGTCTGAAACGCAGTACATTATAAGCTAATCTGGGGTCTGTTACCAATCAACAAGATGGTGAATGACCTTTATTATTCTCTTCATGTCGATTTGGGTCATTTATCAGTGAATGTTGAATTCACCACGACTTCTTTAATTTACTAAAGCTCCGAGGGATACATTCCGTAAAGCTGCGAATGAGCTACTAATTAATTCTATTAAATAACATTTTTATCAATTGTTAAATTAACTATTAAATTTATGAATTAAATTAATGAATTATGTGTGTGGCCTGCTCAATTAGTTTTGTATTTTCTTTTATGTTTCTACCTAACATAACCAATTCTATACAATACAGGAACGAATTTCCGTAAAACACAATGTGATAGTCGCTAAATTGTAAATTTGTCACTGGGCTTTTTGCCACAAACAAAGTATTTTTTGACGATGGAAATGAAATTTGCGGATGGATTCTAAACGGGTAGTATTTAAACGAGTGACTGCAAATAAAAGTTTTGAATGACAAAAATAATGAATTTTGGTTATAGTATTACTAAGGGAGCAACTGGCTGCGAGTGACGAGAAATCAATAGAACAGCAACTTACAAACATTTGAGCGACATAATTTGAGCGACCTAATATTTTTCTAAGTGTAAACATTACGTCCTGCATTTTATTCAATATTTAGCAAATGTTTTTTTTTAATACTGAGTAGCATTTTTTTTTAAATGAAGTGTTTCGAATACAAAAATCACTTTGAAAAATACTATAATAAGTAGAATATTGTGTGCTCATGTCATTGATCATGAATAAAGGTAAGGTCTGAATTCATACAGATTGGGCCCACCCGCTCGCTGGGCGCTGTCGCGCCCTGTTCGCTTCGTTTTATATTGTCTTATATGTTCCAACCTAACCTAACCAATTCAATTACAAAAACCTAATCTATCTTAATACTAAAGTTGCCTCTCTATATTTCCAGTCGCTCACTTAGTAATGTAGTCGCTCACTTAGTAATGTAGTCGCTCACTTAGTAATGTAGTCGCGCAAGTTATTAAAACAGTATGTCATTATCAGTCGCTAAGGTTTTTTTTTATTTGATCGTTTTATAATTTCCCACTGTAAACAAAAACTTAGATTAATCGGATATGTGGAGTTTTTGAAACTGCACTGCGTCAAAACATTTATAATATCCAACGAATATTATAAAGGCGAAAGTTTGTGAGTATGGATGGATGTTTGTGCCTTTGTGTTCTGGTTCGAAATGTGTGGTAAGGGAAACATGATTTTTCGAGGCGTTCCAGCTTAGTCCAGTTTAGTCCAGGGGTAACGGCGCATCTGTGGCCGACCTCAGGTAGGAATATGTAATCCTATCTGGGTTTGATTGCAGATGTCCATGGACGGCTGTAGCCACTTACTACAGGTGGACTGCATGCTCGTCTGCTACTCATATATTATTTAAAAAAAAACTTATCTGAGACGTTCCAGTTTAGTCCTCAGGGGAGCGGCGCTTCTGTGGCCGACCTCTGTTAATTACAGATGTCCATGGGCGGCAGTAGCCACTTACCATCATATGGACTGTATGCTCGTCGGCTACTCCTATATTATAAAACAAAGAAAAACTTGAAACAAAACGCTTTTAAAATACACCGGTGAAACCTCGGTGAAACGCTGCCACGTTAGCATTTTCATATTTTTGATTGACATAATTATGTCATAAATGTCCGCATTCATCATGACGTTTTTTTATTCTGCCATTATTTAAACAAAAATAATCCAAGTCATACAGCCATCAATGTTACACTAAATTTAAATTTGATAAAAAAGTGTTTTTTTTTTTTTGTGTACCAAACCTTATTTCAATCGTGTTGGTCCAATCTAGACATGACCTTAAGTAACTATGTTAAGTTTCAAATTTATAAGCCCTGTAGCTTTTTCAAAAAAGGGATGGAAAGCTTGCAAGATTTTCGAATTATAGAGGACTCGCTTCGCTCGCCCTAATTATGAGGCAGAAATAGGTGTGGCGGTGGTGCCGCCGGAGTCGAACCACAAAGGGTTCTACCACCAAATACTTAACTAGCATATATACTTAACTAGCATACCAACCGATTTTATAAAAACATTCACCACCAGTTAAAGTCACGACCTCGAAATATGAATCTGACCACACGAAGGTCTAGTACATATATCGATTGGTCACCTGTCTATACCTAAACCTCGATAGTTTATTAATGCCGCTGTGTGGGCATACATTGATTGATTAAATACCACTCATTCAAGTTATTTACTGTATTATACTAATATCTCGATTATTGTTTGTAATACTGCGTCAATATGAAGAGGTAATTATAATGTGTAGTCATATAAAGCACTGGTCGTCAATCTCTTATTAGCCATTACATAGTACACAGGTACTCTTGGCAAATTGAGAATAGATATACATATTAGTATTATTATATATGTAAAAAGCAGTGTTATCCTAGTGGTTAAGAAACTCAGCCTCTTGATCGAGGAGTCCGAGGTTCAAATCTGATTTTCAAAGTTACTTGTACGTGCGTAGAAATTAATTATGGCTTGCTTAAACGGTGAAGGAAAACATCGAAAGGAAACCTACATATCTGAAAAATCTTAAAGAAATGTATTCAAATGTATGTGAAGTCTACTCATTCGCACTTGGCTATCGCGGTGGACTATGACCTAATCACAATTTTGAAGGTGGTAGAACTCTTTGTGGTTCGACTCCGGCGACACCACCGCCACACCTATTTCTACCTAATAACAGCAGTGTTAGGCGCTGCTGTGTTCCGGTTTGAAGGGTGTGGTAAGGGAGACAGACTTTTCCGTGGCGTTCCAGCTTAGTCCTCAGGGGTAGCGGCGCATCTGTGGCCGACCTCAGGTAGGAATATCTAATCCTATCTGGGGTGGATTACAGATGTCCATGGGCGGCAGTAGCCACTTACCATCAGGTGGACTATATGCTCGTCTGATCGAAGCCTTAATTTCTGCCGCTGTGAGCACAAAAGACTAGATTTGTTCTAACGGTTAATTATTTTAACAACTTCAACTGAGTAACGGTTAACGCTACTATGCTATTATATTTTAAAGTTTTATTTTTATTTACAGTTATAATTAACAAAAGTAAAAAAAAGAAGTAAAGTTTGTTATGAACCTACATTATACATATTTTGATTGTAACTAATAAAAATATACAGTGAGCCATTTCCTGTAATTATAATTATGATTGGCATTTTATAAGAATAAGTATGATGATAATATTATAGAATCAAATAATCTAGAAGAAGAGTTTCTAGTGCCGAAAAAAATATTTAAGTACCAATTATTATAAAAAGCAGAACCCCAACTACTCAGAAATACAGCAGTACCCTTAGTATGAGTTTTTACGTGTTTACAAAACTGACTGTTTTGGTATTTGTTTACGTATTTGCCCGTACATCTCCAATCAGCGCCCCGAGCGGATTGTATCAGAACTGATTGGAAATATATGGGAAATACGCAAACAAAAACAAAAACAGTCATTTTTGTCAAAACGTAAAAACTAAGTGTACTGATGTATTTGCCAAAATTTAGACGAATCCAACAACTGAGGACTAAGCTGGAACGCCTCAGAAAAGAATGTCTCCCTTACCACACCTTTCAAAACGGAACACAGCAGCTAATACTGCTGTTATTAGGCAGAAACAGGTGTGGCGGTGGTGCCGGAGTCGAACCACAAAGGATTCTACCACCTTCAGCCTTCATGTAAAAATACGTTAAACCCTTCAGGCTGTAAGGCGTGTCAAAGAATAAGACATACACACGTTCTTAAAACACTACCCTCCAAAATGTGGTAAAAAAACATAAACGATAAGATGAAACAACGTATAAGTAATGTGTAGAAATATATCTTAACTCAAAAACTTCCATTGCAGCTTCAAGGATAAAGCGAGATTTAGACTTGAAGCGAAGAAAACATTTATCTCTTTTATATTGTATATTTTAGTACTTTATGGAGCGCTTTAAAGTCATATTTATTTTGAACGAACAAAAGGAGTTTGTAGTTTAACCCTCAATTTGTTATTTAAGTTACGGCTACTTATAATATTGATATTAATTATAAATTATATTATAAAATATTAATATAATTATATTATAAAATAAAGTTTTTTAAACGTTTACACTAATAGCCCTACATTTTTGTCCTCCGTTACACGGGTTCAAAGATAAGTACACAAACACTCAGACATACACAAATTTATATTCATCATCTAGATGTTTCCAGCACAGGAATCGATCCCGGAACTCTTTGCAAGTCGAATCAGTATGGTCATCGCTACGCTAGATAAGCAGTAGCTAGATAACATTTGTATATACAAAACTTCATGTCAAAATTTGTAAGCATTGAAGTACGAGTAAAAAATACATAAAAATCGGTCCCATTTGCGTGATTTTTTTTTATCGACCAAAAGAACATTAAATATCTTAAAACTGTAGGGTAATTATTACTTAAAGTTATTTATATTTGCATAGCATGGTTTTTAGCTCATGGTAATTCATAGAATCTTATAGTTACTGCTGCATAGGGTTTTTTAAATAGGCTTGGACTTCTACCTAAGGTCCACTAAAGATGCGTTCCTATTCTTGCAGACTAATCTAAAAATACACATATCAATGTTCCTGACCTTCTACCCCTTCAAACCACAATAGGTTATCGGAAAGGCGGTGTTGTAATCACAGTCGACATACAAAGAGTTCTAGTCTTTTAGTACTTTTCACAGTGTTGTTTATCCAATAGTGATTTTATCCCTTAAGCCCAGAAGAGCTTAGCTTGCCAACTGTGATCGATGGAGTTAGGATTCCTAACCAGAATTAATGATATCACGAGCTTGGTAGCTAACGTTACATGGTCTATACTGATGGTGAAGACTCGCCAGAATTATTTCTGTTTTAGAACAACGCCATCTATTGTGTTATTAAAGAAATACAATTCATACTGAAAGAGAGTAGGTTTTGTGGCGAGTTCCTCATGTCGTTACGCCAATCACATAAATTTTACAGCTGTTTTTTAACCTCATAATATAATTATTTATAGCTAATATCTTTTTCCAATTAATATCTCAGCTGAATCGTTTTTAATCAAACTTTTTTGTTTATCAAACTTTCTTAAGAAGTTTTTTACGGCAGATTTTCTCACAATGTTTATCTTCACCGTTTGGTATTATAATTTATTATTATACACATTTTAAAAAATCACACATCCATTTTTTGTATTTGAATCTCGGACCCCCGATTAAGAGGTCGAGACACTAACCACTACGCTATCACATCTAATCATTACAAATGAACAAAGATTAGTATTACAACCGACCCCGAGGTCCAGTTCAGACCAAGTTACCAAACCTTACAAAACCTTACTAAATCTGCATTCAAAATTCAAGCTATCCGTAGTTCATAGATCGTAACGGGCGCTTAATAAACAATTAGACTCCGAAGTAGGTTTTGTACTCGGTCCACGTTGCGTTAATTTTGTATGGGCTTCCGATAGAGGTGGAATTCAACGCGTATCTACGCTAGGCGATCTATGTTGTCCTTGTAGTTCGGAGACCAGCATAATAATAATAATATTTTATTTCACCAAAAAAGTTACAAAGTTAATATGATACATAATAAATTAGCTTAGAGCTAGAATAGGGCTAGGGTATCACGAATTATGAAATATAGTTCCCATACGCGTATCTAAAATCTGACTGACATGATCATGACCGGATGACTAAAATCATGACACTCTAGTAGCAACTATATTAACTGTAGAACAGATGTATACTTCTTTGGCGTGACTAAACTTACAATTCAGTATTTTAAAATGTCTTTTAATCATGAAAAAGTCATGTAGGTAAATAAACTTTACTCTCATGTACACAATATTATTACCATTCAATTATTACTATGATGGAGATTATAATAACAATACAAAATTCTCCTCCTCCGCCCCCTTCAAATCAGAACACAGCAGCGCATAACACAGCTATTATTTGGCAAAATCGAACCACAAAGGGTTCTACAATTACAGCATTTTGGATAAGAAAAACCTTACAAATGCGACAAAGTTAGTCAAAATCCGTCTTCATTAGTCAGACGTATACTAAATTGGACGGTTATACAGATGGTGTCAATTCGGGATCACTTTCATTAACGTGGCCTCGGCTATTACAGCCCCAGACTGGCGACTCTCGATAAATGAAGGTTCCGAATGTAGAATGTAGGTAACTTAAACGTATTTCAGACTGTCGTTTGGTACAGAGGTATTTTTATAATAAAGAAGTAGCAGACTTACAATCCACCTGATGGTAATTGGCTTCCGCTCATGGATATATGTAATCAACCCCAGATAAGATTAGGGGCCTGCCTGAGGTTGGAGGCGTTACTACCTCCTCGCCTCGGATAAGTACGTCTTACTAACCACATACCTTAAAGCAGGACGCAGCAGCGCTAAACACTACTGTTATTAGGCAGAAATAGGTGTGGCGTTAGTGCCTCCGGACGAACCAAAGAGCATTCTACCACATTGTATTATATATATTTCTTATGTGCGTGTGTATGTCACTGAACTCCTCCTAAACAACTGGACTGATTTTGATGAAATTTGTTATGTGTGTTTAAGGGGACTTGAGAATGGTTTAGATTCACAATTTAGTCCTTGGGAAAAGGTTTTTTTTATTAATTTTTAATTCGTAAGTAGTTGTTGATTTTGGAATGTTTCACATTGGATTCGACAGACTTCGCTACCATCGCAGTTTCAAATATTCTATCTATTTTTCAAACCCGTAAGTGATAAAGGTTGTTCACCCTTAACATTTTTTTTATTTATATGGCAACACGACGTTTGCCGGGTCAGCTAGTTGTATTATAATTTCCGAATGCGTCCAAAGTTATACTTTGTAAACTGTCAACAAACAGTCGTGTGGCACTCTTTCGTATCTTTATTACGAAAATAATAAACACGAATATCAGTCAGTATTTTACTGTGACATTTATTGCGACATTTACAGAACTGCCGGAATGAGACATTTGTGTCAGATTTGCGGCGCAATTTGTGCAAAGTGCCGCCACCGACGCCTTGTCACATTTACGATGTGATTTATCAAGTCATTTATCAAAGAGAACTCTGATTACTATGGCTTGTATGTACAGCTATGCTCATTGGAGTATTGTCAGAAAAAATATGCAACTTCAGTAACATCCGTTAGTTATAATTAAGTTTTCATGGTTTTATTTTTGTCCAAAACGTTCGACATTTGTCAATATTTGCCTGCCTTAGTTGTTGTCATCAACCCATTACTGTCACACTGGGCACGGGCACACTGGCTATAGTCCACCGCGCTGGCCAAGTGCGTATTGGTAGACTCGACATACCTTAGAATTTTTTTATAAATCTCAGGTATGCAGGTTTCCTCACAATGTTTTCTTTCACCGTTAAAACGACTGATAATTTATTTGTAATACACACATAACTTTGAAAAATCAGAGTTGCCTGGGATTTGAACCTCGGACCCCTCGATTAAGGCTGAATTTTAATCACTAGGCTATCACTGCTTTACCTAAATTGAACCTAATTGTATACAACCATATACATATGTTATAGGCAAACTCCGAAGCTCCGGCGCTCCTAGGTTGGACTGGTCAATCCTCAGGTCAGACTGAATGACTTAGTCAAAGCCCAAACAAATGGAAATTTTCGGCCTTTGACTAAACAATTTTCGTCAAACCTGGGAGAGACTAATTTGGTCAGGCAAACGTCAAAACACAATTTTATTAAATCGGGGTTTGACGAGTCAAACTCCGATATAGGTATGAAGTGTCTTATCCTTGTATATTTGGAAGCATTTTATCATTTAAGCAGCTTTCAAGTCTTAAGAACCGCTTAACTCTGCCAGTTCTGACACCTGATTGGTCAGCTTACGTGATTTTCACTTTTATATTTGAGATGCTTTGAGAGAATGCCGTGTGGCATTAGGCCCACCTTTTGTACGATGTGCAATAAAGTATAAAATAAATAAATAAATGCTTTGAAATATACGGAGGTTAGTTTGTAAGATTAGGTATAAAAATAACATTTTTAAAATTTTGATGTTTATTGTTTTAATAATTTAAAAGACCTAACCTAACCTAACCTAACCTAACCTCACTCATCTTCAATTTTACACAATTACACGCCCGCACGCTCAATGAACGAACATGAAATGACAAAACAATCGGTCGGAACACCGCGAGAGACATTATGAACCTGTTTAAACATGTTCAGATCAACGTTTGACCGAGTTTTGCAGTCGCTTCTAGGATTGACTAGGCCAAAACCGAAACAGAATAATTTACTTTCGACGTTTGACTGAAAAGTTAGGAGCTCCTGGGTTTGACTAAAAATACTTCAGGCAAAGGGCGAAATTGAAATGTATTTCGGGGATTGCCTGATGGCTTTGGCCAAACCTAGGATAAACCAGTCCTTCCGCGAAGAGACTGTGTATCGGACTTTGACTATAACACATACATATCATTACATGATTACTACACGAATAGAGAACATTTTTACCCAAAAATATTCAGGGGAAAAAACAACACGTAAAGTTCACCATAAGTATATAAAAGTAAATATCGAATATTATGGAGTTTTGAGTAGGTAAGTATTAGTAGGTTACCATGGCTTAAATAAATAATGAAGCAAGTGTCATTACGATAACAAGCCTTGGAGTAAATTTAGCGTTATTAGACGTTTGAAAATAGATTTAATAGGCCACGCGTGTAAGAAGTTATGGTGACAATAATTTATTTTTCTATAAGTTCAGGAGTTATTCTTTTTTTTCATATCATTGTAGACCTGACTAAATTCAACCTCACACATGACTGCCTAACAATAAATAATATATAGACAGATACGTGAATGATGAAATTAGATTTCTGTTCTGGGTCTGGGTGTTTGTGTGTTCATCTTTGTGTGTGTTCATGACACTCACGACACAGGGAATACTATTGTGAGACTGTGAGTGTAGGATGCGTCTAAAACCGTGTATGTCATTCCCACAATTTAGATGAATCCAACGACAGCTCTATATATCTATATAGCTCTATGTTAAAATCAAACCGTTTGGGCTGTATTACGTGCCAAAGAATGAGACATTTCTCAAAAACTCAAAAACATTACTCCACCCTTCAATCAACAATGTGTTGATCGAAGACTCAACCACAGTCGGGTAAATAAAAATAGTAGTACCCAATATTAGATTCTCACCTCAATTAAGGTAATACAAATCGATTCTCACAATGTTTCGGAAACTCGCTTAATAACTTCCTGTTGCCGTGCTATAATCAAATAAACGAGCTCGTATTGTATCGCGATACGGTTAAATTTGCTGTAATTATGCGTCCGTGTTCTAAGTATTTAAAGTAACTTTAAGTGCCAACTTCACATGCGCAGATTACAATGTACTTTACAACGTTACGTGCTTTCAATCACTCAATTTGCCTGCAATCGGCACTTGCTTCTGCCTATTACTCGAAGAGAGAAAGCGTACTTTACCAAGCAATAAACAGTCCCTTTATTCAAACGCTAAGAAATCCTTATGGATCATGAAAGGGGCAGTTATGTCGGAATCTTATCAACTAAAATGCGGCGTTCTTTTGGACGCTCGATACCGGGTCACGAAAAGCGTCAGCATTACATTCGCGACCCGGCAACGTCAGCCGGCGCTGATGTTAAGGCCAGTCATGTCCCTAGAGAACGGGGCATCTCTCATTGGTATCACTAATAAAATAAACTTGCAGACCGCACACGACATGTTCAGCTCCAAAGGCCGGAGTTTAATGTTATAGAAATCTCTAACACAAAATACATTTAAGTAAAGTCTGTAATTTTAATGTGCAAATATTTTATTTTTTTACAAACACGAAAGCGCATGAAATTTAACTACTACCAGTCAACCATCCTACGTCGGGCTGAAGTCGGCGCTGATTTACTTTGTACCACCATTAGGATGATCTACATCCAATGCAACCAATGCAATGCTACGAGGCAATGCGCCCTTCATTTTCATTATACGCATAGAAATAATTCCATTCAGAAAAGCTAACACAACAGAACAACATGTACGGAAATTATTCATATATTCAACTTACTTTGAAACAAATAAATCCTCATATAGAAACAATACCGTATTGCTTAATTCGCAAAAAGAAATCGAAAAGAATAAAGTGAAAAGTTTTATCGCGACTTTAGTGGTATGAAAAATCAATAAAGCGATTTTGTCTCATTCTTAAGGATTATTTGTGGGCTTTTTATTTGGAATCGAATGAATGCTACCTGCTTGTTTGCTATTTCGTAAATATTAAAAATAGTCATGTTCATTATGTTTATGTAATGACATGTCTAAGATTTCCTGAGTCGTGGATGCCATGAATACAGAAAAACACATGCAGGAGTTGTATGACTTTGAAGGTGGTAGAACCCTATGTGGTTCGACTCCGGCGGCACTACCGCCACCTATCTACCTATCTACCTTAAAATCTACTCATAATTTTAAACAATCTAATAATTGTTTCTATTTCTATTAGTAATTTGACTAACGTATAAAAAAATAGCTAGCTATTTTACTTTCTTATCTTAGCTATCCTAAGTAAGAAATCAAAAGATTTAGATCAAACCAACTTCGAAAAAGACGTAGCGTATAAAGACGAAAGCAGATATAGAAGCCAAAAATGGAAGCTGGCATTTCAGATCCGATAAAGTTTCCGAGAATAAATTACTAGCTAAGCCGAGATAACTTGACTAATCGATTTTCCCCGACACCGCCTAAAAATAATGTTTGTTGAATAGGCAAATTTATTTATTCTTTGAAACGAGTGCAAACAGTATAAGGTAGAACCATTTGTGGTTTGTAGGTGGAGGCGCCACCGCCACATCTCTTTCTGCATAATAACTGCAGTGTTAAGTGCTGCTGTGTTCTGGTTTGAAGAACGTGGTAAGGAAGACATACTTATCCGATCCGTTCCTACTCAGTCCTCAGAAGTATCCGTGGCTGACCTCAGAATTCCAATATTATCTGGGGTTGATTACAGATGTCTAGAGGTGCGATGGCCCCTTACCATCATGAAAGACGAGCACTGATTTTTATAGTTGATTCCCAGACAGAAAAAGAACATAAATTTACAAGATTTGTCTCTAGAACTCAATAATTATTTCCTTACTTCAATGACTATGCTAGTCGAGCTATAATTTATAACAATTTACAGCATAAAAGGTATAAATACTTATAGAAAAATAAAAAAGTAAAAATAGAAGCCTCACAAAAATAAAGAGCTTAGTTGGTGCCTCAATTAGCTTTTGTTAATGATCGCCCAAGACTTATTTTACAAGTAAGAAAAGCTAAGATAAGTACGTGACTTGCTTAAGTGTTTCTCAAGTTCTAAAATGGAATATTTAATGTTAGAAATACCTACTTTGTTTTCTAGATTTCGCAACGAGCCTGGTGTAGAAAATAAATACCATTTGTTTCAATTAATGTTTTGATGTGAAACATCTATAGCCGCAGGTAAAACCGATTTCTGGCGTGGCGACGCATGCCGTCGCCACGCTATACGATGGTATATATATACAGTCTATATGCAGTAGTGTGTACGGTGTGGCGACGCGTCGCCATGCGCATCAATCGTAATATTTTATTTTATCATTATGACATATTTAGTTCCTATCACAATATGTTCTTTTCGGCATATTACTTTTACAAAATAATGTCGATGTTTCACATCTGCCAGGCGTCCCGTAACGGCTCACATTTTTTGTACCATATTATCGATCTTATATGGGGTTACATACCATTATTGAAGGTGGTAGAATCCTTTGTGGTTCAACTCTGACGGCACCACCGTCACACTTATTCCTGCCTAGTAACAGCAGTGTAAGCCTAGCAAGCAGTGATAGCCTAGTGGTTAAGAAACGCGGCCTCTTTATAGAGGGGTCCGTGGTATTTTTTTTTTCAAAATGAACTCGTTCGATTCCAGGCTAGGGAAAAAGATATTTTAAAAAAGTAATAATGTTGTTTTAGTTTTATCAAAATCGGCCTTTTTCTTATTCAGCATTTTTCGCTCATCCTTATAGTTTCGGATTTGGCCCTGAAGGCCTATTTGAAATTCACCCTGTATACCATTACATAACTTATCTAATATACAGACATATTAATGCAGTCTGGCTGATCAAAATCAGTTCGTAGTTGGACTCTATTGTCATTATAAAACAATTTGAACAGATAAGGGTTGAATATATACTTGTATAGCCTCTCCGAAGGTCAATACACTCGACCCGATTCTGTAGTTTATTGCAAAAAAACTACTTTCGTATTATGTAATATAGGTACCGTTAGTTGGCGATATCTTATATATAAAATTCTCGTGTCACAATGCTAGTTACCGTACTCCTCCGAAACGGCTTTACCGATTTTCACCAAATTTTATATACATATTCAGTAGGGCTGAGAATCGGCTACTCTCTATTTTTCATACCCCTAACTGATAAGGGTTGTTCACCCTTAAGATTTTTTTAAACGGCCCATTTATTTCTGCCTAATATTTCTGATTAAAGTTTTAATTTTTTATCAAAATTGGCCCCGTAACTCATTTACGCATTTGCCGCTATTCCTTATATTTTCGAATGTGGCCAATTACGACCAGCCTGTATATTGTAGTAAGATTACTCTTACGTAATTTTTATGACTTAGGCCTGGCTTGGTACTTAGAAGCAGACAGCTATAAACAGGCTTCCTTCAGTACTGTAATTAATAGTGAATTAATTGCAAATAACGAATACCTAGTCGACTTATCTTTACTGACAAAATATATTAATGTGGCACTTATTTACCTAATTTAATGTTATGATCATAATACTTATTTCGTCATCAACCCATTATTGTCCCACTGCTGGACACGGGTCTACTCTCAGAATGAGAAGGATTAGGCCATAGTCCACCGCGCTGGCCAAGTGCGTATTGGTAGACTTCACATACCTTTAAGATTTTTTTTATAAATCTCTCAGGTATGCAGGTTTCCTCACGATGTTTCCTTCACCGTTTTAGCAAATAATAATTAATTTCTAATACACACATAATATTGATAAAATGATCACTGCTACTTATTTACTTACCTTATAATAGTACCTTACATTATCTTATTACTTGAGTGTGCATACTATACATATAATACAATGTGCTTAAGGGATTATCCCAGTCCTAACCGTGGCCGCTTAATTCAGGGATCTGAGGTTCGAACACAGCACACAACGATTTTTTGTGCACATTCGAAATTAAGTATAAAGGCCTGGCTACACAGAGCGCGTATTCTAGCGCCGCGCTAGGGCGTTAGCGCTAGAAGTAAATCCTGACGCCGCTGAATTGTATTGTACTGAGTTACTAGTAAGCGGTCACACAGAGCGTGTACGCGTACGCGCGTTCTCGTACGCCCGCGCGTAATTTTTCCCATACAATGACGCTTGTACGCAAATCTGTAAAAAATTACAACGCCCTGCGACAAGAACGCCGAGCACTGCGACAATCGAACGCGTACCCGCTCTGTGTGACCGTTCAGTAGTAACTCAATACAATACGCTATAATAATTGGCACTAGAGCGCGGCGTCAGGATTTTGTTCTAGCGCTGACGCCTAGCGCGACTAAGAGCGCGACGCTAAAATACGCGTTCTGTTTGGCCGGGCCTTAACTAACTACAACGATAAAGAAAAACAGCCCCCTCAGCAGGCAGGGATTCGAAACATATTTCAATTTCAAAATTAATAAATAATTAGCCAAGTGCGTGTCGAATTCGCACCACCAAATTTTCATTTGTTTTTTATTTTTAGTATTTGTTATAGCAGAGCAGCCATAAAAGTGAATGGATGGATGGACAGACAGCGAAGGCTTAGTAAAAGAGTTCCGTTTTTACCCTTTGCGTAAGGAACCCTAAAATATCCATCTAATACTACATCTAATAATACTTTATGAGGTTCATAAAGTTGTTCAAATAGGAATAGAAATTAGTAAATTTTCGCTATTCGCCAAAACCTCTATTCTCAATTAGAGCGTTATTTGCATGGGTGGGTCATTTGCGACCCGGTGGGCATATTAAGCCTAATCGAGTCGACAAGTTCGTGTCAATATACGAATGTGGTAATGTCCCTCAATTTACATATACCATCAAAAGTCTAATACTTGATTGTAGACAAAAATTGTCGAAATATTGGCATTGAAATTACCGTTTAAATTCTTACATGAAAGAAAGAAAGAAAGGGAAAGAAAGGAAAATTTTCTTTGGTATTAGTAATTATGTAATCAAAATTGTTATGAACTTTATGAACATAAGATTGGAAAATATATCGACATTTTTTATATTTTTGTACTTTAGCAATGAGCTTATGAATGGATATATGAATTATTTTCAAAATGCTCATTTTCATGTGCCGGTCTCAATATCCTCAGAGGTTGACAATAACGTGTGGTATATTATGTGACATAAGTATCCGAGGCGTTCCAACTTAGCCCTCAATGGTAGCGGAGGATCTGTGGCCGACCTCAGGTACGAAACTAATCTTATCTGGGGTTGATTACAGATGTCCATGTGCGGCAGTAGCCACTTACCATCAGGTGGATAGCATGCTCGTCCGCTTTTTTTCATAATCATATGTGATCTTAAGCTGCCTTAGATAAGGCACTGGATTATTCAATCCAATTTCGTAGAGTTAGAAAAGTGCCACCCACTCTCGCAGACTTTGTACAATATGTTAATGAGGCTACCAGCATTTTCTTTGTGTTGCTAAACCAACATGCTGAGCAAAAAGTACCACTTCTGAGTGGAAATTTGCTTAAATAATTACCTGCAGGTTTCAGTATCTTGGTAAGAATTCATATATTTTTTCAAAGGGGATCGTAATACCTAAAGAAAAAGTATTTGAAATTCACTTTAATAAAACTGAAATTAATTTCTGATTAAAAACATGTTTAGTGACCTAGATTTTGATAATTCAGTTCACGCTTGGCCGAACGATTTCTGATTAAGAATTCCAATTCTGCCTTTACTTTTTTCTGTTGGTCTACGTTTATTAAAATAGCGTGTCTGGTTAAACGAATCAAATCAAATCAATTAGTTTATTCGTTAACGAAGAACAAAAAAAATATAATAAAATAAAGTATATTTTTGTACTAAATAAGATAAAAATGTCCTCTTAATTTTTAACTATAAGACGTGCGAAAAATAATTAAAAATAATTGCAAGTAATGATCTATAATACAAAAATGACTAATCATAATAAGTTAGCGTATTATTTGGTTCTCGATTTTAATATCAAATCCTAAATATTTCATCATAACTTCTTAAGGTAAAAGTAGCCGTTATTAATTCGAAAATCTTGCATTTGTCCTCTTTATGGAAAAACTACAAGACCTCTACAATTGAAATTTAACATTATAACTTGAGTCATGTCTATATGTGTTATTTATTATTAAAACAACATTTTGTTGACATACTACTCAATCATGATCATCAACCCATTACTGTCCCACTGCTGGGCACGGGTCTCCTCTCATAATGAGAAGGAATTCACATACCTTTGAGATTTTTTTACTATAAATCTCTCAGGTATGCCGGTTTCCTCACAATGTTGTCCTTCACCGTTTAGCAAGTTATAATTAATTTCTAATACGCACATAACTTTTGAAAGATCAGAGGTGCCTGGGATTTGAACTTCGGACCCCTCGATCGAAAGGCCGAGTTTCTTAACCACGAGGCTATTAATGCCTTAGACATATGACTACTTAGAACTTAATCCAAAAATCCCTAAATATAAATATAATGCCTAAAATAAAAATAAAGTACACATTATGGAAATATTTAGGTAAAGCTAAAGTTTTATGAGCAACTGAACGTAGCTTAACAAAAATGTTATTTTTATAATCATCTTTTAAGCAAGAATTATCAAAGCGAATATTCTAGCCAGACAAAATGTTTCCAGGCCACTGTAAAATTCTATACAAATTTTCTCAACAGTTCACCTTTGTATACCCACTATTCAAAAGTTGTTTGATACTAACAAAGAACAATAAATATATGCCAATATATAAAATACTAGCTGACCCGGCAAACGTTGTGTTGCCATATAAATAAAAAAATGTTAAGGTTGAACAACCCGTATCACTTTGGGGTATGAAAAATAGATAGTAGCCGATTCTCAGACCTACTGAATATGCATATAAAAGTTGGTGAAAATTGGTAAAGCCGTTTCGGAGGAGTACGGTAACTAACATTGTGACAGAAGAATTTTATATATACGAGTAAGATAAGTAAGATATTATGTATTGGCTGATGGACGTATATATTCATTATTTATGCTTCATTTTTTTATGAAATCTAAATAGTAAATGAGCGTGCAGTAATCTATCTAATAAATTAAAATTTCTGTCTGGATGTTTGTATACTTGTCTTTGTGTTCATGAGATCATGAGATCATGGTATGATTAACTCATACCATGATCTTACCAAACTTATTTTACATTATTCGAGGCGTTCCAAAATAGTCTCCAGTGTCCACGCACATGTTTTTCGAATTTTCCTAAAAATCTTAAATAATTTCAGGGTAAAATTAATCTACGTCGGTCTCTTTAAACATATTACCTTTCCGTGGGTTTGTCAAAATCGATCTAAATGCTTTAATGTACCTTGTAAATACTATATACTTTGGTGCTAAAGGCAATTCTTGTTTTCAGACACAGCAGGCACCGAGCAGCCTGAAGTGTCCTCCGCACCAGACAAGGCCCGCCGAACACAACCACCCACGTCACGCATCTCCGCCGGTGAGAGTGGTAAAGTAGATGTAACAGATAACATTAATCACACCTTTTTTTTGTTGACGAGGAGGAAACCTTCAAAAGGTACCCGACGCCATGGGAGTGACGCTGGGTCACGGGGGATTTTTACCGCACTAAACCCCCCCCCCCCCCCCGGTGGCCGTCCTCAGCGTTTGCTGGAGAACTCCGGGATCTCCAACGGAACACAATCGGAGTCCTCCTAACGCGAACGAACATTAATCACACCTGGTTCCAGATTTTTTTAATAATATGGGATTAACAGACAAGCGTGCACCACCGGATGGTAAGTGGCTACTCCCGCATGGACATCCGTAATCAACCCCAGATAGTTTCAGATATTCCTACCTGAGGTCGGCCACAGATGCGCCATTACCCCTGAGGACTAAGCTAAGCTAAGCAGGAATGCCTCGGATAAATATGTCTTCCACCACACTTTTCAAACCAGACACATCAGCGCTTAACACTGCTGTTATAAGGTAGAAATAGATGTGGCGGTGTTGTCGCCGGAGTCGAACCACTAAAGGTTCTACTACCTTCACACAAAAACAGAAAAATGCTTTATCTGACACATTTAACGAAACGACTCAAACAAACTTACTCACATTATCTTTTTCTACTCATACCATATGTCAAGTAGGTATGTATACAAAGACAAGTATACGTTTGTATACTGTTTAGGTTTTTAGTATGTAATGTATGTAAAGTAAGACACGTCTTGACTTTGTACATGACAATTTCATCAATCATGTTTAAAGCGAAGATACGGGGACGGGAAAACACTATTTGGAAGCAACCCTTGTAAAAGGTGAAAGGAGGTGAAATATACTTCACTTTGCTAGTCAAATACGGATTGGTAGAGGAAGGCATAGTTAGTTAACTTGCATCAGATGTTATCAAATTAATTGAACCTGTAACAGGGATTAACAACTGCTATCAAATAGTAACAACAAGGAAGGAAACATGGAAACGCACATGAATTTTAGTCACTACCGTCCATCAACTCTTGACTGCACTGATGTTGCTGAATGCAGTAGATATCGTCACTGGAAAGAGTAAAAGTCTAACACACAATAGGGTCACATTCCGTGTTAGACATTTAGCCTTTCCAGTAACGATATATTGCAATTTAAACAAGCCGTAAAGTTATGAGAGCAGAACGAAATCTGTTTACAAAAGTTAGTTTTGCCTAACCTACCAATGAGAATTTCTGAATCACTTTAGTATGAGTTTTTACGTTTTTACAAAAACTGTTTTTGTATTTGTTTACGTATTTCCCATACATTTTCAATCAGTTGTGATACAGTCCGCTAGGGACACTGATTGGAAATGTATGGGCAAATACGTAAACAAATACAAAAACAGTAATTTCAGTAAAAACATAAAAAACTCATACTAAGGGTACAGAACTCAGCGAGTTTGTCTTGAGAATTTCCCTTTCAAAACTTCGTAAAATCATAAAAGACTTCGTTTCTCGCAGAATGGAGTGGAGCGACAGGTGGCCCGCCAGCAGAAGTAGTGCTCCGATTGCATCCATCATCCTCGCCACTACATCCAGCGCCGACTATGAGGACCAATCTGTCAATGATTGATCTTGGAAGACCAGGTATCGTCATAATTTTTATGAATTTGAAATAGCAAACCTATGAATTTAATATACCTTACAGTAATTAGTAATGGCTTACCACTATATCAATCACGAATCTGAATTAAGTTTCCAATAATTAGTCTTATCTTAGTTTGACCATAGCGGTTCTACAGCTGTTAACTGAAGATTCCAATGAGGATAAAAATCGATATTCAGTAAACGGCCTCTCTCTTCTTGTAAATACTATGCCATATCCCATATAACCACTTTTTCCATTCCATAAAAAAATATTTGTCCATCATTAGATGGCAATTTTTCAATATTTTTCGTCCGATATTAGATGGCAGTGGTGTGGTGGTGCGTGCTGAGGAAGCACTGATAGTGGCGTTCGTGCTCCTGCTTTGGGTGGCGGCCATCGCGCTCTTCTTCAACCGCTGGGGCAAGATCAGGTGCGTCTATAAGCTGTACGTGGTACCTTTGCTTGTTATTTTCAGCTCTTATTACGTTTAAATTCTTATTGTGAATTATATAGATTAGTAAAGATACTTCGCCGCCTTGAAATTGTATGAAGCCACAAATGGCTTATAATGTAAGTTCTTTTTTTGAATTCTTGACAAATAAAAACATTTTTAGAGAAAATTTACGAATAAATAACTAATACTGCGTAATTTACATGATTTTACATAATAAATAAATAATTATTTCAAATATTTTAGGGATATTTTAGCACGGAGACGTGGCAAAACATTTTTACGCAAGTATTTCAATTCTCAAAACTGGGTACATTCTCTAGTTAGGAGTGAGTAATCTTTACTAATCTATGGTGAATTATAAATTGATTATAACTTGCTTTAACGGTGAAGGAAAATATCATGAGGAAACCTGTATACCTGAGAGGTCTTAAAAAAGTTCTCAAAGATATGCGAAGTCTATCAATACATAATTGGCCAGCGCGGTGACCTAATCTTTCTCATTCTGAGAAGACCCGTGCCCAATAGTGGGCCAGTAAATGGTTGACGATGATAGTATCATCAGCTCAATCCAACCGTCCAGTAATCTGAAACGTTATAGTTTAGATGTATGCTCATGATATCCTTCAGTGGCAGAGAAAAATCCACTTATCAACAGTTGGATATAAAAAGATTTGCAAAAAATGCTCATAATGAAAAAATATGGTCATATTAGGCCTGCTGATTGGTAAACTTCGATCAATATAGAAGTCTCTGATATATGGAGGATATCGCCAAATGCTTTTGGATTGAACTCACTTTGTAATACACACACAACTCTAGATTTCGATACACATACCGTTTAATATGTGGAAATTCTAAATTCATATCAAATTTAGTTAAGATGTATTAAATAACATCTTACTGTGCACTTTTAATATTATACAACTTTTCATCTGCATCCTATTGCCCCGTTTTAGTGCTTTCAAATTATTTGAGTGCTTTTCAAAAACTTTCTATATCTTGAGCATAACTTCGTAGTGAAGTCTTTGATGTCGATTACAGAATGCAGTCTTCAAAGTGTTTTGCAGCAAGTTCTTAATGCGAAATTTCATACTATTGTCATTTTATGAGCCCTTAAGAACAGATAAATATAAAGGGAATATTGTTATAAATACAGTTGTGTGGTAAGGAAGACATACTTTCCCGAGGCGTTCCAGCTTAGTCCTCTGGGGTAGCGGCGCATCTGTGGCCGACCTCAGGTAGGAATATCTAATCCTGTCTGGGGTTGATTACAGATGTCCATGGGCGGCAGTGGCCACTTACCATCAGGTGGACTGCATGCTCGTCTGCTACTCTTATATTATAAAAAAAAAAAAAAAACTGAGAAATAAGTAGCGCTTAAAGTCTTCATACCTCGCACTCCCTGTTTAAAAGACGTTCCAAGAGTTATAGTATGCCTGCATTCTTTATCTACATTTGTCTATAAAATACGCTAGGTGTGATTTTTTTACAGATTAAGATATTTTCAGGATGTTGGAGCCTTATCAACCGAAGTTCCAACAACAGCATCGCCAGAGCTGCGCCCTCGCTGAAAATTCGGTTTCAGTGCCACCACACGTGAGTAAAACAAGTATCGTAATACGCACCATATTTCAAAAATCTATTATTACAAGTTCATGATACATTTTGTAAAAAATAAACTAGAAATGCCGATTTCTACTGAAAACAATGCAGTATATTAAGTACTACTACTTACTATACTAAAATTTCTATGATTTCTGAAAATTTAATATTTCGTTGCCAAATTTGACTAGAAATTAATTCAGTAAACTTCTACTGTGTTATCAGATACTAGATATTTTAATAATTTACAAAGTTGTTGAATATTATTCATGTTTAATATTTACTAAATGAAGCCTAATGGAAGGCTTTTCATCGGAAAGTGAAAATTAACAGAGTTTATTAGTAGCTAATTATATCCCACTGCTGGGCACGGGTGTCTGAGAAATCTGAGTTAGGACTAGGTCATCAACCACGTTGGTCCAGCAAATTGGTGGTAGAAAGTACGGGTTAGTAGTCGGCGAGCTTCAAACGGACCTTGATGATGACGATAATGATGATGTTGATGAGGTTGATTACTATGATAATAAATATGACGATTAATTTCTATCACAAGTTTAATATTTAATTATGAGTTCAAGTGCGACCAAGGCAATAAAAGTAGTAGTAAGTCTTACATATAGGACAATACATGCAATAAAAGTAGTACTTAAATACCAAATACTATTAAATTATTACAATTTACCAAAAATACGTAAAGAGTACGTATGTGTTTATATTCAATATTTAGAATAATTTACAATATAAAGCAATACAATTTAAAGAATAAACAATATATTTATAGCACTCTGTGACCTAAACCCGCATTTTAGTCACGCTTTTCCGTGTCCAAAGTAGCCGATTTTTACACTGTACGAATGTCAATACACTACCCTCACAGTTATAAAAAATTAACATCGCTATGAACGTTTCATACTTTTAAATACCATTTGAAAATTAAAAGTGAGTAATGAGTATTTTGTTTAAAGCAATAATTATGTTAATATTTTATTTTGGACGTATTTATAAATATTTTTACCATTGTGTATATTCTAATCAATAGCATCACTATAAGACTAACTTTTGGGCTGTATCGAGTTTTATTGTTTGTTTTGACTGTGCATTTTCGCTACACACCAAAGTAGGACATAATATTTAAATTAGGAATCATTATCAAAATTAGCCATAATACTACTCCCGTAGAAACTTGATATAGCGAACTATTTGTTGCCGTACGACATTCGGATTATCGAAAATTTGGATAATTGCGTTTATGAAGAAAAGCTATTTGATCCGATTGAGGAAGGTAATGTTTTTCGACGGAATGTTTGTACGTATGTATTTTTCATTCTTTGTCAAACTTAAACAACTTCACTAATTTTGACATATGATGTGTCGTTGGATTCATCTAAATTGCAGGGATAAGATAGGTTATATTTTGAAGAAATCGGGTTTTTGGTTTGTATAGTAACTTTCCCGTTGCTATTTGGCTGCTTTCTGGAATTTAAATGCACATATGACACATAATATAGCTGATCTGCGGTTATTACAAAGTTACTTATTCACGTTGGGCAATCCAAATAATTGCGAATCTGTATAACTGAGGTCTGGATTATAGATTATGTACTGTATCACTAGTATACATTATGTGATTGCTTGTCATATGTTTCTTTAATACGTTAAGGCGGAGTTCTTAATATATGCCATTGGTCTAGACGCCACTAATTATTTAAAGATTTGTATTTATGTAGCCTAAATGGCTTGATGGATTTTGACTTATGTGTGGTGTTAGATTTGCCTTTATCACGAGAGCAGAATAATAAAATACGCCAACTAAAAAGTTTTTAACCCAAAAATCTACTAGGTACAAATTCCTAAATTTTAACTAAACAAAACTTCTTCACATCAAATTTCAATGGTTGTGGTTGTGTCACTTTTTAGTTGTTTCTTTTTAATTCATAATTTTAATTTCAATCATTTATAAGTTTTCCTTTCTTTCAAAATAATTATCATATTTTTACACGCTTTTTATTAGCTTCACCTGTATGTTTGTTTGTATGTTTGTAACCGACTTCTTTGGGCGCGATTTTGACCCACTTTAAACGGCCAGATTTCGTTCAAACTTTGTAGATTTATTTCACAATTATACTATTTACTGTTCCTTAATTGATTCCTAGATTCATTTAGATTTTCTACTTTTTAGTTAATTTTATCATAAAAGCGTGTTTTTTAGTTTTTTGAACTATATTTATTTCATATCAATTGACAAGTATAAGCGGGTTTATGTCACACGTGCTATAAAATAGTATACGATACTTGTGACATAAGTAGCCTACTATCTGCACGGCGTTTAGCACCCTCGCTGCGCTCGGGCGCTAACTTCACGCCGTGCAAAAATAGGCTACTTTGGTCACGCGTATCGTAATGTACTATTTTGTAGTGATTTTCATTATGATAATAACGACAATAATGCTGATGATAATAAACATTTAGCCTACCGATTAAACAATATATATGATTTCGTCATAGCATCGCGCCTCTCTATCCCGTGGTTGCGTGTCGTACGACTGCGGGGCGACATTCCCGTCGTACCCTCCCTGCGGCTACGCTACGCATCGACCCCGACAGGTACACTAGAACACTAGATACACTAGAATGTTCTTTGGAATAACTAAAGCAACTATCATTAGTTTTCACATTTTATTTTTGTTATTTTGAAAATAAGAAATCTTTTTAGAACAAAAAAGGAGCAAACGAGCATAAAGTCCGCCTGAAGGTTAATAATGGCTAATGCTGCCTATGGACATCTGTTATCAACCACAGGTAAGATCAGAGTCACATAAGGTTGGTCGCAAATGTGTTTCTATCCCTGAAGACTAAGTTGGTTAAGACAAGTATGTTTCTATTACCACGCCCTTCAGTGCTACAGAATAAATAAATCTAAAAGCACTGCTGCTACTAGGCAAAAATAGATAGAGCGGTGGTGCTGACGGAGTCGAATCGTTATTGTTTGTATCACCTCGATGTAATTGAAGAGTCGCATAAAAATAAAACTAAATAGAAAAACATGTTCACTCATGCGATCACGGAAACATAATATACGTTCATAAATTTCAAAGTTACTAGCACTATTCACGAATGTCTTTTAATTTATCACTTAATAGTTGCTAAGTTTGATGATTGCGTTCCTGCCCTGAAGTCCCATCGGCCTCAATTGGTAATTAGCATATTCTCGGGGGAAATGTCACTTCTGGTAGCCAATTAGGTCATTACCTAATTGAGTGTAAAGGCTCTATACTAAACAAACATTCATTGGTTCACGGAAGATGTAACAACGATTTTGAATCATCGGTTTTATATAACACTAGCTGACCCGGCAAACTTTGTATCGCCACGAAATCTATTTATCAAATATATTCCATATAAAATATAGCCTATGTTACTCGTGGATAATGTAGCTTTCGAATGGTGAAAGAATTTTTAAAATCGGTCCAGTAGTTTTTGAGCCTATTCATTACAACCAAACAAACAAACAAACAAAGTTTTCCTCTTTGTAATATTAGTGTAGATTACAGTAAAGGAGTAACCCATCCACCTGATAGTACGTGGTCACAGCTGCCCATGTAACCAATTGTATAAAGAACAGGTTACCTGAAGCCTATCACAGTTGCGTTGCCACTTCTGGAGGCTGCGATAGTCGACTCATATAAATGTCCTGGTCCACACGTTTTTTCAAAATGCAGAACTTACACGCTAAAAATGGGTGTGGCGGTGTATCTTCCTGGTCGAACCATACTGTCTCTACCACCTTTTAAATTTTGCTAAATTACCAATCTAATGACCATTTCTGGTAGACTTCTCGCATGCTACTATCATCACATCTATATACAAACATGGCTCCCATATACATAAAATGATTTAAAAATAAACGTGGTCCGAGAGAGGTTCGACTTCGGCGCCACTACCGCCACACCTTTTTATGCCAAATAAAAGGAGTTTTAAACACTGTTGTGTTCAGATTTGAAAGGCGTGGTAAGGTTGACATACTTTTTCGAGGCATTCCAGCTTAGTCATCAGGTTTGGTGGCGCATCTGTAGGATCTTGTCTGCGATTGATTACAGATGTAAATGGGTGGCAGTAGTAACTTACCGTCACTTTGACCTCATGGTCATCTTCTACACTAATCATAGATTAGTAAAGATTACTCACTCCTAACAAGAAAATGTACCCAGTTTTGAGAATTGAAATAGTTGCGGAAAAAAGTTTTGCTACGTCTCCGTGCTAAAATGTCCCTAAAATATTTGAAATAATTATTTATATATTACGTAAATTACGCAGTATTAGTTATTTATTCGTAAATTTTCTCTAAAAATGTTTTTATTTGTCAAGAATTCAAAAAAAGAACTTACTAAAATAAGCCGTTTGTGGCTTCATTCAATTTCAAGGCGGCGAAGTATCTTTACTAATCTATGACACTAATATTAATAAATATTTATTACATTAGCAGGCTCTAAATCTTAACAATTACCCAATTCATTGATATTTCTGTATAATTAACGTAGTATACGTTACATGGTTCAAAAGGGAATGAGTATTATTGAGCCCTAGGGAAAAGTCCCACGTTTTTGGTAATTAGGTCGTACCGCACAGCAATTTGGTAGAGCCTAACACAAGATCATATCCAGAACTACCGTACAATATTATTAATATTCTGGAAACGGAACTTATTCAAGAATTTTGGAAAAATATTTTGAATGTATTCTGCGTGCGTGAAATTATCATAGCTACACACGTCTAATCAGCTTTTCACTTTTACTCTCTAATACTTAAGTATAACATGAAAAAAACGCTATCTACACTCATAGTCCACACTAGGATTCCGTGTATCGTGGATACTATGGACACACACAGAGACAAATATACAAACACCCAGACCCAAAAACAGAAACCTAAATTCGTCATTCAGGTATTTGTCAGGCCGGGAATTGAACCCGGGACCCTCTGCGCGTCAGATCGGTGTGGCGACCGCTCCTCCATGCGGATCGGATAACATGTCTATAATGTTGATGTTCTATTTCGAAGAGTGTCGTCAGACAGAGAAACTATTATGGCCCTTAATAATCTTCATATACATGGACGACAGTGACGACATCAACAGATGAGCTCGACTCTTATTGTTTTCATTGTCAAAATGCAATACTCAAGGTCGAGATTCTAACATGGTCCTTCTTTACAGAACTCCGTCTTCGTTGGCAGCATGGCTCTGATCCCGGAGAGCCCGCCGCGGCGCTCCAGGTCAGCTGCAGACATCCCAGCGCTAGGTCCACCTTTAGAGATCCCTCACCCGACGCCCAGGTCGTCAAGAGCTGCTAGTCTCCACAGTGCAGTTGACCTGCGCGTCTGCGTACCCTCCCCAAGGACCTCCAGAGCAGCGAGTCTCCATTCAGCTGTTGACATGCCGGCAGGGTGTGTGCAGGTCCACGTCAGAGGTTCAGGGTCTAATCTAAATAGACCGAGGAGTCCGAGAAGATTGACAATCACTAATGTGTAATGAGGGGAATGTTTGGTTGGGAGGGTAGCGGATTGGACCAATTTTTTGGTTTCCTTTGAACCTTTTTTACTTGAACCTTCTGAAAAGGAAAGCGCCTTAAAGTGGTTATTAGTAAGTCGGAAACTAATCGTCGACTAAGGAACATTTTCTTTATCGTCTCTTTTGAAAAGTCCTAATCATTTTTCGGATTAGATAATATCTCAGGAGCAACTTCGTAAAAAATAAGCAACAAAGCTGACCATGAAAGATATCAACAGTTCAATGTGAATATAACCTTATTCTTCCCATAATTAATTTTGTGACTCAATTTAATAACCGATTATATTAATTTCAATATTAATTAAGTAGTACAAAATTCTATTCTGAACACTATTAATATTAACAAGATCTTATTGAAATACCAAATTCAGAGATTTTATTACAAATTCTAAGTTTTATTAAGTTACAAACTATTTTCATACTCAAAGGGATTTAATAACTTTTGAACTTGAAAATAACTTGAGTTGATAATAAAAAGGAAATTTAATTTTTATTTGAGTTTTAATATGGATATTAAATATAGATACGGCCGTCTTAAGCAAAGTGATGTGGTAAGCGTATTTGTAAAAAATATATATCCTGTAGTATAATCTTTATATTTCCTCTTAGTCTAGCGTCCTTATATCTTTCTCTTCATATCTATCCTAATATATCTAACCTAAATAAGATAATTTAATATAGAATATTAGAAAAATAGAGTGTGAAATCTCATCGCCTTTTCGAAAATTCTGGAAGCATGGTGCTACTTAAGAATCTAAAAAATATGTCACTTCAATTGTAAGATCTCAAAAATACACTATTTACAATGCATTCCCTATAACCTTGAAGGTGGTAGAGGTCTTCATGGGCCCTAGATACCACAATTAATATCCAACTTAAATTTATTTCTGAAAAGTTTCTTTACTTTAATGAGTATTTCTCAAGTCACATACTTTTACATAGGAAACATAAATTGGTGAAATGGTTATTATTATTTTTTATGTGGTCACAATTTTAAAAAATAATACTTAAACTAAATGTACATAGTGTATATCTCCTGTTGATCTCCTACTTACCTATGACTATAATAAAATTTCCTTCTTCCTATTCATAAACGGTTAATATTAGCATTTTAAACCTTTATCCTTTGTTATTCTAATAAGGATCAAAATACGAGTATGCAAGTAAAAAATGGTTTTCAGAGGTATGTGAAGTATACCAATTCGCACTTGGCCAGCGCGGTGGACTATGGCCTAATCCTTCTCATTCTGAGAGGAGACCCGTGCCCAGAAGTGAGACAGTAATGGGTTTATGAGGAAGTAAAATAATAGATTGAACTTTATATTAATTTGTTTGTTTTTAAATTTTGAAGTGAAAATACTATACTGAGCGTTTATAAATAAGGGAGTAAAACCGCATACGTCCTTAACCCTAGAGTAGTCGCGCCTTTCCATGAAACGTCAGTGCTCGCGTGGTGAGCATTTTGCCGCACATGTTTATTTTTGCTAATTTTAGTTAAATAAATCATTAATAATTTTAAAGGAATAGAATAAAACATAGACTTTCATAAATTATCATTTACTAAAGTTTTGTAATTAGTAATTATTTAAAAAAAAAGCTTAAGTATATCTTGGGTACTTTTTTTAACTTTTTGCAATATCTTTACCTTAACACATAAAAAATGAAACTAAATATCAAAATTAAACGTTTTCCTGTATCTTCGATATGTACTTCAGCAAAACAGTCCGGAAAGATACACATACAATGTTCGTTGCACAGTATCTGTCCGCATCTATTGGACCCTTTTTTGGTTCTTCTTTTTTTGTTTTTGATAGACATACTGCGCATATACCTTCTTTACCCGAGGATATATATTTGTGCGTGTTACTTCTTCATTTTCTTGTAGTTTTCCGGTGTCACTTACCTAAAAAATATTAGTTAGTAGAAAAAATAAAATATAGAAAATCGCCCATAATTCACAAAAAACACAATAAATATCAATGGTGTTACGATGTTTACATCAAAATAACATTATATACAACTAAAAATAACAATTGAAATATTGTTAAAATACTACACTAAAAGATCAGGCACATTAATTTTACTTACGTGAGTAGTCGCGCAGTTAGCAATTTGCCGCCAAACGCGACACACCAACAATAACCGCATCCTCCTGCGGTCGCCTGCGCCTTAAATTTCTTCTAATTTCTAAAATAAGTAGGTTAGACACGAGGGGGCAGCTACTAGGAAGCTTGATCTCGACAAATACACTGTATTTATTATAATAGGATTTTTTGACCGCGGACGGCAAAATGCTCATAGCGCGAGCACTCTAGGGTTAAACTTCTTTGGCCCTGTCAAATTCGTCCCCTATTTAATCTATTGTAGATAGTTTGAACATGTTGTAAACACACATTATTTATTTTTGCAATTTAGTCGCCACAAATAAAATATATAGGTCAGGTGTGAGTACAGACCGATACGCCAATAACCTATCCAAAGCCAACATAAAAGTGACCGCGTACCAATATTTGGGCCAACTGTCCAATATATGAATATCAGGCCGATCAATGCACTGACACATAAAATGAATAAATGCAGCTGTTTCAACACGTTTAACCTATCTACCCTTAGCTATTTTCCAAATTCTCTGTAATACATTCTGTAATATTTGTGACTTGTATTTTTAAAATCTGTAGCACTTTTCCATTATCCTCGACGAATATGTGTCGGTTTTATTAGTCGAATATTTGTTAATAATTTAATTGGCCTTAAAATTGGGATATTTTGCTCGTGTTTGCAATGATTGCACAATTGTAACTATAGATTACGACATCAAAAAGCTAGTTTGAAATCTAAGGCATTTCAGACTTAAACCTTTATCATATATCTCACTGGGCTGTTAGCGAATAAAAAACTTTTGTAAAAAACTTACATACCCGAGATTTTTTCATTATATTATCTGAGATATGTGACATCTACCATCCTTTGTTTGCATAAAGTAAACCCATGTCCGTATGAGACAGGTGTAGACAATAATACCCATTGTAATACCCATGTTGATAAATTTACCCCACAATGATTCTTTATTATGACGTCACGCTTAAAAGTAAGTACAAGTATATTGTCTTTTTTCTACGCCTATTACTATAAGGATACACTCTATGGCTATGGCTCTATGGTAATTATATGGAAGTCTGTGGGACATATATATCTTTTTTTTCAAAAAGTTTGACTTCTCTACAAATATTACAGAATGTAATTAAACTTAGCTTAGATCGTAGCCTCTCTTCTTGTACTTAATACTTGTTTCACTACGACCGGGAAAGCGATAAGCGGTTAATAGTTTGAAAATATATTCTGAGTGATGAGAAATACTATAGAGTCGACTATTTAAATATTTGACTTAAATTAACGTTAACAGTTATTTTGCTCAACTTCTCAATAAATAATAAATGCTCTTTTAAAACCTTCAAAGGTACTGTTTAAGGATTTGTAACAGTTACCTTACAATTTTACTGGCATTTACATTACTTCTAATAGAAGATTTTTAAAATCAGTGATCGGTACTCCTGTATTTGTGACCGTGTCATTGTGAAAAAGTACTTAATCTGTCAGTTACCTATTCAATTTTCGACATTCATTAAATACGTAAATATCGCATTCATGTTTACTCGCTTTATCTTTACGTTAGTGGTGAAACAAGTCCCTAATTATAATTATAATTGTTTATAAACCTACTTGACTATCTTGTAGCAACGTATTTGTATTGCCAAAAATAAAATATCTTTGTAAATAGAAACTGTAGAATTAATTAAGCAATTGTATAAGACTCGAATGTAATTAGGATAAATTAAATAAATCTATCACAAAATAATCATATTTTAATAATTGTATAAGGAATATTTTAAATGTAAGTTTGGTGTACTGTAATATAAATTATATTTTTAGTAAGCCACAATTAGATCTTTCATTTTATGATGCCTTCTACATACATATTTACAGGAATGCCAGCTGATTTACATACTCGTAATATAAGGCAACCTTCTCATTAAGGGAGAAATTCCTTTCCGACGCATTCCAGCTTAGTCCACAGATGTGCCGCTACATCTGTGGCCGACCTCAGGTAGGAATTTTATTTTATCTGGGGTTGATGCCAAATGTCAATGGTCGGCAGTAGCCACTTACCATTAGATGGACTGCATGCTCGTCTGCTGCTCCTATTAAAAATACTCAAATCTCAGATTGGCAAAGCATCTGTGATCACCTTCGAATTCATATCTGGAGTGGCATTGACCATTTAATTATAGTTGGACTGCAAGCACGTTTGCCACTTCAAACTTATACTGTGTCTTGCGTGCCATGGACATACACAGAAATATAATTATTACGTACTCGTAGATTCCTGGCCGGGGATAGAACCCGGAACTCTCCGCTCATTCATTTCCATTTTTATTTATTGTAAATTAATTTTAATTTCACTTATTTTCTTACACAATTTGAATAACGACATTGTGAAATAAACACAACATTAACAACTTCTTCGCCAAAATTATTATTAGTATAATTACGAACCCATTACTAACTTTCTGTTGATTACCCCTGGGAATGGGAAGTATTAACCAACTTTCCGCCCTCCATGAACTTTTACTTCACACCCTAATATTATGGAGAGACTGAATCGACGACCCGCGTGGCGGAGCAGCCACCATACCGGTCTGACGTGCAAAGGGTCCGGGTTCGATCCCCGGTCAGACAATAATCTGAATAAATTTAAATTCTATTCTGGGTCTGGGTGTTTGTATATTCGTATTTGTGTGTGTTCAGTGCACCCATATCACAGGGAATCTTAGTATGGGGCTGTGAGTGTAGACAGCGTTTTTTTATAATATAGGAGTAGCAGACGAGCATGCAGTCCACCTGATGGTAGGTGGCTACCGTCCATGGACATCTGTAATCAACCCCTGATTAAGGATTAGATTTCTACCTGAGGTCGGCCGCAGATGCGCCGCTGCCCCTGAGGACAAACTGGGATGACTCGGAAAAGTAAGTCTTCCTCACCACACCATTCAAACCAGAATACAGCAGTACTTAACACTGCTATTGTTAGACAGAAATAGTGTGACGGTGGTGCCACCGGAGTCGAACCACAAAGGGCGTTTCACAACAAAGAAACAACTCGCAGGTACAGGGCTTATTCACGATTACTTCACCGTGAAATCATAATAATAATTTCTGAAACCACTTTCATATGCACACATACGTAGTCACCTACTCATGTTCATATGAAGAACGCAATGTTTATTGCTCATCCACTCATTCGTAAAACTTGGGAAACTTAGACGAAATAACAAAATAGAGTCGTAAAAAGTTTTCATTTTTATTTGGTTATGTTTGTGAACATACGGTACGGTTAAACGTGTAACGGTACATACGGTACATTTGAGACGGGGACTCAACTCGAATCGTTGCATATCGTGACATTTCAAAGTTTCAATTGTGTAAAGCAAAAACTAGTGGATAAAGTAGCTCATAGTAGCTCACAGGTATAAGGGTAGACTATAAAAATATTACTCCTACATAGCTATTTCTACCATATAACGGGAATCTAAGCTGTATTCTTTTAGTTTGGAAAGTGAGGGAAGGTAATTAAACGCATTAAATATTCCCACTTACTTCTTAAAAACACCTACCTACTCTGTTCTACACCTATCTTATCTATAATTAGTTAGAAATTTCTATGGATAATAAGACCGCCTATAAATGAGCTGCACACTCGTTCGTTTCTTGTATATCAAAGTGTGTACTTTAGGAGTCTATCTGCTTACTACGTTGAGGTATCATGACCCGTCATTTTCATGGGCTGTAGAAATGGCATATCTCACGACGCTTCGTGACAACACCCACGTGAAAGGAATTTATTTGTATCTTATATGACGTCACGCTAGAAAACACACGTGTTTCATCACACCAGATAATATAGGTACGTGTGTATATAAAATATATATCTACTGAGTTGTCTAAAAATCTCAAATAATTCACTTGGCCAGTGCCGTGGACGATGGACTAAACCATGCTCACTGTGGGAGGAGGCACGTGCCCAGCAGTGGTACGACGATCCTTCCTTATACGCCTGTATCAGCCTAATAACAGTAGTGTTAAACGCGTCCTGGTTTGAATAGTAAGTAATACTTACCCGAGGCGTTCCATCTTAGTTCTCATCGGCCATGCATCTATGGCCGACCTCAGAACTCTTATCTTATTTCAGGTTAATCACAGATGTCCATTGGCGGCAGTAACCACTTACCATCAGATGGACTGCTTGCTCATTTGCTAATTCTATAGGCAAATATTATAACTAGCGTTTACATGCTGCTTCACTTGTATTCAGAGGTAATAGCTCCTTTTAGAAATGGTAATGTTTTCAGGATAAAAAATACCCTAAATCCTTTTCTGATCCCTGACATCGTGTATTTAAAAATTTCATGACAATCGGTTATGTATTTAAGACGTAAAAGGGTAGCAAACAAACAAATAAACACACTCACATTTTTAATATTAATAAGAATAATAAAAGTTGGTTAAAGATACGTTTATTTATTGATTAACGCTTAAACAGACGTACTCCCTGATAGAAAGTATTCATTGTCGCCTGTGGACATTTGCAACACCAGAGGAGTCGCCAATGCAACGCCGGCTTTAGATGTGAGCTCTTCTTGCACCCTTTTTGAAGAACCTCATAGCAGAGCCCTCTGGGAATACCTCAGAAGTATGATGATATCATAAGTTACATATAAAACACATTATCTGACGATAATATGCACATCCCAGAACCTGTACAGATCCCCGCATTAGTATTCCGGAGGTTTACGACAGGAGACGCGTATCAACGGGATTTGAATGCTAACTGGGTGAGCACATCGTGTTATCACGAATATAATATCGCTAATATTACGAAGATCTACGTTTTGTCTGTAAGTACTTTTATAGAGGACGTTACTCTTAAGGCTCCTACAGTAAATGTAACATCCAATGTAGTTTTTGGTGTATTTCTTTTCTGTAACAAAAACACCATGAACAATTGCACAGTTGTATGAAGCGTCTTTGTCCTGGGGTGAAGTGTGGTAAGGCACAATTTTAACTTAGCTCTTAAGGGTAGAAACACACCTGTGACCAACCTTGAGAGGATTTCTAGTCATACTTAAATTTACTATGGAAGTATTTGAATTTAGTATAGTTCATATATGTCAATTGATAGCTTGCAATCAGGTAAACTGCACGCGCTATAAAATTCACTTAATTGAAAATATCATTACCCTCGGACATGTTTAAACGCTATAAAGTGAAATTAAAGTGCAAAAAAATCTATTTATTAAATCTGGACATAAAACAAAAAACTAATTCTTAATGATGTCACATATATAATAATACTAAAAGACATACGGTAATAAACTACAATCATGAAGATCTATAGCTATATAAATTCAGCCTAAAAAAATATTAAGTACATTAGCATTTAGTAGAACGAATACGCGATAGATGTCTAGTACATAATAATTCTATTTCAGCCCCTTATCAGCTAAACAAGATCTTATTATGTCATGAATGTGAATTGTATGATAATTCTATTTCAGGGCTATGACATTACACGACGTAGATAAGCCCTTTATTGGGAGTTGGGAGTATGCCAGCCACAAGAGCTGTGTATAAATAAGATATATGACTTTGAAATATGGAATTTGTGAATAAAAATTAAATATAGGCTATCTAAATATAGGAATATGTAGTCCACTTGATCATAAGTAGCCTCTGTCGTCGATGGATATTTATAATCAACCTCAGATAAGATAAGATTCCTACCTGAGATCGCCCACAATTGCGTTGTTACCTTTGAGGAATAAGTTGGAACATCTTACAACCTACAAATCAGTATACAGCAGCGCTTAACTTTGCTGTTTTTAGGCAGATAACGTTAAGGTGGTGCCTTTTGAGTAGAACCATAAAGAGTAATACCTACAAGATCAACTTTAGTGGAACCTATTCGAGACGGGGTTGGTTACAGAGGTCTATGGGCGGCAATAATAACTTACCATCATATGCCCTGCATATTCGTTTGGTAGTTAAATTTTTATAAATAACACTACTCCAATGCAGATCAATAGCTACCTAGTTTAATGTTTTTTATTTATATGGTAAAATCTACAGCTTAAAATATTTTTGCTGTAGCTATTGCAAATTCGTGTGTTTTTTTTTATTTGCGTGGTAAAATCTACAGCTTAAAACATTTTCATTGCCACCATCGAAATGAATCAGCTCTGATATTATATTTCAAAGCAAAAATTGTGAAATGTATCAGCATTATTTCAAAGCGACGCAATTTATTATATCCCGCTAAGCACTTCAGTTTTCTCCACCGCTGACAATTTCTCCGTTGCAGCATCTATCTTCCTATAGATACAACTGATTATTTCCCGTAATGATGTATTCATTACTATCAGCCGTTGTGTAACGACGCCGATATTCACACTGCGTTAAAACGACAGATTGAAAATTTATGAAATAAGTAGTAACAATAATTCGTTGTTCATAAGGTGTGTTTCACTTAATAGCCTCATGGTCTACAAAATCTCCATATTTCTAAAACATAAAGATCAAAGCACGGTGATATTTGGCATCATTTGCAAAAATTAAGGCACATTTCCTTTATCACAATACTTTTGCACCACCCTATACATAAAAAAATGTGAAATGTATCAGCATTATTTCAAAGCGACGCAATTTATTATATCCCGCTAAGCACTTCAGTTTTCCCCGCCGCTGACAATTTCCCCGTTGCAGCATCTATCTTCCCATGGAGACAACTGATTATCTCCCATAATGATCTCTCATTCATCATTGTCAGGCTACATTTTAGCTGCAATGTTATGCTTTTATGTTTTCTCTTTTTACCCCGCGTAGGGTGATGTTTTCGAAGGTATGTATGTATGTCTCATTCTTTGGCATGGACTACAGCCAGTTTAGCGGATTTTAGCCGTAGATTTTAATTTATGAGTTCAAAGACAACTCATTTTCGTTATCGATTCTTCTAATTGTGGGAATGACATATGCCCCATTACTTCCCTTTTTATATTTTTATTATTGAACCGACTTCAAAAAGTAGGAGGTTATGTATTTTTTATAACAACATTAGTTATACTTTTCGACAAAACAAAAAAAAAGTAGACGTTAATTACAATGTACAATTAACCATGATTTCTTAATTGACCTGTCTACAAAGTTTAAATTGAGTTTCCCTGGCGATGACCTATTGCTGTATACTGTGTGTTCATTTATACGACATTTTAATGGCTTTTATTTTAGTTTTTTATGACTTCATTACGAAACTAAAACAAAGCGTGTAATTTGTCCACGATGAACAAAATTAAGCAATGTTTGGTGCGGTTGGGAGGTGAATGGGTGACCGATAGTGGCAAAAGTTCTAGTGCTTCTATGCTTTGGCAAGTTAGGCTGGCTATATCGATTTAGTGTCATTATAATAAACCTTGTCGAAAGCTTTACATAATGTATCCCATCCGGAGAAGTTAGACTCAATAGAAGGTCATAAATAAATATATTATGTACTACATTATTATTTTAAACAATATTTTAGTAACGTCATTTTTTCGTATTCCTCATAAAAAATAATAATTAAAAAAATAATAATGTCGCTTTTATTGCTAATGTAACGAAAAACTAGAAAATAAATCAATTAATCATAATGAATCGCCTCAAAATAAAATTATAATAAAATTTAAGTTATTAAAATAATAATACAATTCAGAGTAAAAAGCGTGGGGTGCTTGATATTTTAAATGTTACAATCATTCTATTGGCAAATTATCTATGAGAGAATAGTATGAACCGCAGTAAAATGTACCCCACGCTTTTTACTCTGAATTGAATTATTATTTTAATAACTTAAATTTTATTATAATTCTAATATAGCGAGTTAATTATTTTGTAATAATATACTTTAGTAGTGCAAATCTTTACTCTACAAAGCTTGGTACTACTAAAAATTCTGAAGGCGTTTCTTGTTATCAGTTGGGTAATGCTACTCGTACTTGTCATGTATAAAAGTTCGACATACTGTTATGCATACGTAAATTCAAGCCTCCTAACTTATATAAGTTCATGTAACGTAACTTCCATTTTTTAAACAGATGATGAGACATATATCTAACAAAAACGGGCCTTTTTTACAACAGATTTTTATTATAATTTACAACAGATTTATATTAAGTAGGAAACAAGCAAGTAAAGTAAAATAAATAAAAGTAAAAATTAAAAAAATAAAAGTAAGCTAGCAAGTCCACCTGGTGGTAAGTGACTGCCGCTCACGAACATTTGTAATGAACCCCAGTTAAGATCCTACCTAATTAATTAATTAATTAGTTAATTTCCTACCTAATGTCGGCCACTAATGCATTGTTAAACCTGAGCACTAAGTTGGAACGCCTCGAAAAGCATGTCTCCCTTACCACGTTTTGAAGGGTGTGGTAAGGGAGACATACTTTTACGAGGCGTTCCAGCTTAGTCCTCAGGGGTAGCGGCGCATCTGTGGCCGACCTCAGGTAGGAATATCTAATCATATCTGGGGTTGATTACAGTTGTCAATGGGCGGCAGTAGCCACTTACCATCAGGTGGACTGCATGCTCGTCTGCTACTCCTATATTATAAAAAAAAACTTATCTTATCAGATGGCCTACATTATCTTGAATCGATAGCCACAATTGATGTTTTCTCGGTAAAGAGTTTGATGATAAATGTACGTGCAAGTTTGGAGAATTTATCTTGAAAGCTCGGATCAAAAGCTCACTGGCATTATATGAAAAAATTACTTCTATCTTATCTTGACAGTTTTATTTTTATCTACACATTTTTCCTAATAAGAAAAGTTTCTTCGATAAAAACTTTTCATTGATAGAAATATAATTGGGTACGCTTGAAATTACCTCCTGTTAAGAAATTGTCATAAGTTTTTTTCGAATAATCGCGTTATTGACTTTAATAGCGTATTTCTGAAGGTGGTAGGACCCTTTGTGGTTCGACTCCGGCGGCACCAACGCCACACCTATTTCTACCTAATAACAGCAGTGTTAGGAGCTGCTGTGTTCCAGTTTGAAGGGTGTGGTAAGGGAGACAGACTTTTCCGAGGTGTTCCAGCTTAGTCCTCAGGGATAGCAGCGCATCTGTGGTCGCCCTCAGGTAGGAGTATCTAATCCTATCTGGGGTTGATTACAGATGTCCATGGGCGGCAGTAGCCACTTACCATCAGGTGGACTGCATGCTCTGCTGCATGCAAAAAAAAAAAAAACTTCGTATTTCTGCTATTACATTTAGGGGGCCCCGTTCAAATCCCAGGTTCAAATAAACCCTTCTCCATCGAAAAGAGAATGCGTGTTCATCCGTGATAATTAAAAGGCTTAATGACCAAGTTACGAAAATGTGTACGAGATTTTTTTTTTTTTGTAATTTATTTAATATTTTCCTATAAAGTGAAAATACTCAGTTCTATTGAAATATTGAAATAACCCATTACTTCATTATCTATATATATATAAGAGATTTCCACGTATATAGTCACTCATCACGATATCTCTGGAACCATTAGAGCTAAAGACTTGAAATTTGGTAGGAATATTCTTTTCACCGAGTAGAGGTCAGCTAAGAACGGATTTTACGAAATTCCACCCCCAAGAGGGGTTGCGGGGGTGTTAATTAAAAAAAATTCACATTTTAAAACTACAGCTCTTATAGGTATGAAACTTAGTCAGGATATTCTTTTTGGCATGTTTGAATTTACTAAAAACTAATTTTATGATATTCCACCCACAGAGGGGAGTGCGGGGGCGTTGAAAATTAAAAAAAAATTTTATCTTCCAATCTATTGCTTTTAAAACTCTGAAACTTGACCAAAAAATTTTATGAAATATAGCTTCATTTTATAATGTAGATGCGCACTAAGAACGGATTTTTTGATATTCCACCGTTAAGGGGGTTAAATGGGGGTTGGAAGTTAATATGAAAGTCCGTCAGTTTTAAAGCAAACTAGATGAAAATTGGTATTTAGCTTTCTGATTTAAAGTAATAAAAATCTAATCTAAGGGTTTTTCCAAAATCAACCCTAAAGGTGGTTAAATAGGGGTTGACAGGTTATTTTAAATTTTTCCATTGTGGAAGCCAGCACTATGAAAGTTAGCCATTGCTTTGCTGGTTAGATATAAAATAACTTTAGTTCTACCGTTTTTGGAAAATCAACCCCTATGTGGGTTAAATAAGGGTTGTAAGTTTGTATAGAAATCCCCCAGTTTTGATGTAAACGCTATCAAAATCGGTATTTAGGTTTTCGATTAAAAATAATTAAATACCTATTTCACCATTTTTGGAAAATCAACCCTTAAGTTGGTAAAATAAGGGTTAACAGCTTATTTTAAAATTTGCCAATTTGAAAGCCAGCACTATGTAAGTTAGCCATTGGCTCACTGGTTAGATACAGTGGAACTATAATTCTACCGTTTAGAAAATGAACCCTTATTTGGGTTAAATAAGGGTTGTAAGTTTGTATGAGAGTCCCCCAGTTTTGATGTAAACTGTATAAAAATCGGTGTCTGGGTTTCGATAGAAAATAATTAATCATCTATTTCATTGTTTTTGGAAAATCATCCCTTAAGTTCGTTAAATGGGGGTTGGAATTTTATTTCAAACTCCGTTAATTCGGAAGCAAGGACTATAAAAACTTGCATTTGGCTTTCCTGTTAGAAATAATAGAACTTTTTAACATCATTTATGGAAAATCTACCCTCAAGAGGGTAAAATAGGGGTTGTAAGTTTGTATGAAAGTCCTCCAGTTTTAATGTAAACTGTATAAAAATCGGTATTTGGGTTTTCGATAGAAAATAATTAAACACCTATACCATTATTTTTGGAAAATCATCCCTTAAAGTCGTTAAATGGGGGTTGGAATTTTATTTCAAACTCCGTTAATTCGGGAGCGACCACTATGAAAAATTATCATTACAAGCAATGAAGCATCTGAGTCACGGTTTTTTTTAGATTTTTAGATCAACCCTTAAGACTGCTATAGAAGGGTGTATGTATTATGCCTTTCTGTTTACACATCTGTTTCAGCATTTTAGTAACTCATCAATCAACCACCAACCATCACCATTAACCATTATTAACCACAATTTTTTTTTTATACTATAGAAGTAGAAGACGAGCATGCAGTCCACCTGATGGTAAGTGGCTACTGCCGCCCATGGACATCTGTAATCAACCCCAGATAGGATTAGATATTCCTACCTGAGGTCAGCCACAGATGCGCCGCTACCCCTGAGGACTAAGTTGGAACGCCTCGGAAAAGTCTGTCTCCCTTAAAAACGGAACACAGCAGCGCCTAACACTGCTGTTATTAGGTAGAAATAGGTGTGGCGGTGGTGCCGCCGGAGTCGAACCACAAAGGGTTCTACCACCTTTAGAAACCTATAAGTAAAGGAAGATTCTTTAAAAACCGTTGTTGAAGTTACTTCCTTTGGCGTGTCTGGAAAAATAACAGAGTGCAGAGAGGTTTAGTGTAGGGTGAAATTCCACGGGCCATCGTAACATATATTTTTAACATGGGAATGTATTACGCGTGTTGAAGTGCACATCGACGGTTTTTTAGGGTTCCGTACATAAAGGATAAAAACGGAACTCTATTACTAAGACTTCACTGTCTGTCCGTCTGTCCGTGTGTCACAGGGCTCTATCTCTGGAACCGTAATAGATAGACATTTGAAATTCTTACAGAGGATGCATAACAGTGGCCGCTATAACAACAAATACTAAAAATAAAAAAGTTGAAAACAAAAAGGGGTCCCCATACAACAAACTGCTATTCGATATTTTTCCAACTAACTTTTAAACCGTTAGAGGTAGACAGTTGAAATTTTCACAAAATGTGTAAATAAAAATTTTAGTTGTACGGAATGCTCAAGGTGCGGGTTGGACTTGCACTTGGTAAATTATTAGTAACGCGCAGACCCGCGGGCCACAAGGAAAAGTCACGGGCCATACACCACCCGTGGGTGTCGGCTTGCCGACCGCAGGTGTTGAATTAGCTTTCAGAAATTTGATGATAAAGTATTTATTGATACATATGTACATAGGAATGTTTTTGAAATTCTACTAAGGAGGTAAAAGGAGTGTTATATGTATATATACGGGAATCTTTTAGTAAGTTAGAAACGTAAAATTTCAGATATCGTCTATTCACACGACAACGTGGACGGGTGCAAATTTCATATATGATAATGCGTAATTTTGGTATACTGATTAGGTACATCGCAACTACTTTGGACACACTGCGTGCCAACATTTTGTCCTGCCGTGGAGTATGGTTGTGGTTATGCGTGGATTAGTGATGGTTATGTGATAGACACATAGACCTTGGATTAATTTTTTTGGGCTAGAACAGGGCTACAGTATCCCCTGCCTGTTGTACGAGACTAAAGGGGGACTTCGGGAGTTGCGGGCGGCAAGAATGGGAGCTCTAACCGCCCAGCCAGCTACCCTGGAAAGAACCACTGTATGTAAGGCCGCATATAACATGGACGGTTCCTATGGAATAGAGTAAATAATAATTATTGTATCCTACATGAAACTTATATTTTAAAGAAAGTTTCATTACAGTCCACTAATTAGAATTTTAGTGTATGTTTCTGAAGAAAGCTTGACCAATTTAGTTACACAGTGAAGAAAAAAAGCTTTTATTAATTAAATATTAATGCTATTTTATCGTTAAAATTGTTAAAGGTACAAATTTACGATTACAGTTACGAGTATTTGTCTGTTATATCATATTTTTTTTACGCGGGCGAAGCCGCGGGTTCTGCTAGTCTATATATATATAAGAGATTTCCACGTATATAGTCACTCATCACGATATCTCTGGAACCATTAGAGCTAAAGACTTGAAATTTGGTAGGAATATTCTTTTCACCGAGTAGAGGTCAGCTAAGAACGGATTTTACGAAATTCCACCCCCAAGAGGGGTTGCGGGGGTGTTAATTAAAAAAAATTCACATTTTAAAACTACAGCTCTTATAGGTATGAAACTTAGTCAGGATATTCTTTTTGGCATGTTTGAATTTACTAAAAACTAATTTTATGATATTCCACCCACAGAGGGGAGTGCGGGGGCGTTGAAAATTAAAAAAAAATTTTATCTTCCAATCTATTGCTTTTAAAACTCTGAAACTTGACCAAAAAATTTTATGAAATATAGCTTCATTTTATAATGTAGATGCGCACTAAGAACGGATTTTTTGATATTCCACCGTTAAGGGGGTTAAATGGGGGTTGGAAGTTAATATGAAAGTCCGTCAGTTTTAAAGCAAACTAGATGAAAATTGGTATTTAGCTTTCTGATTTAAAGTAATAAAAATCTAATCTAAGGGTTTTTCCAAAATCAACCCTAAAGGTGGTTAAATAGGGGTTGACAGGTTATTTTAAATTTTTCCATTGTGGAAGCCAGCACTATGAAAGTTAGCCATTGCTTTGCTGGTTAGATATAAAATAACTTTAGTTCTACCGTTTTTGGAAAATCAACCCCTATGTGGGTTAAATAAGGGTTGTAAGTTTGTATAGAAATCCCCCAGTTTTGATGTAAACGCTATCAAAATCGGTATTTAGGTTTTCGATTAAAAATAATTAAATACCTATTTCACCATTTTTGGAAAATCAACCCTTAAGTTGGTAAAATAAGGGTTAACAGCTTATTTTAAAATTTGCCAATTTGAAAGCCAGCACTATGTAAGTTAGCCATTGGCTCACTGGTTAGATACAGTGGAACTATAATTCTACCGTTTAGAAAATGAACCCTTATTTGGGTTAAATAAGGGTTGTAAGTTTGTATGAGAGTCCCCCAGTTTTGATGTAAACTGTATAAAAATCGGTGTCTGGGTTTCGATAGAAAATAATTAATCATCTATTTCATTGTTTTTGGAAAATCATCCCTTAAGTTCGTTAAATGGGGGTTGGAATTTTATTTCAAACTCCGTTAATTCGGAAGCAAGGACTATAAAAACTTGCATTTGGCTTTCCTGTTGGAAATAATAGAACTTTTTTAACACCATTTATGGAAAATCTATCCTCAAGAGGGTAAAATAGGGGTTGTAAGTTTGTATGAAAGTCCACCAGTTTTGAAGTAAACTGTATAAAAATCGGTATTTGGGTTTTCGATAGAAAATAATTAAACACCTATACCATTATTTTTGGAAAATCATCCCTTAAAGTCGTTAAATGGGGGTTGGAATTTTATTTCAAACTCCGTTAATTCGGGAGCGACCACTATGAAAAATTATCATTACAAGCAATGAAGCATCTGAGTCACGGTTTTTTTTAGATTTTTAGATCAACCCTTAAGACTGCTATAGAAGGGTGTATGTATTATGCCTTTCTGTTTACACATCTGTTTCAGCATTTTAGTAACTCATCAATCAACCACCAACCATCACCATTAACCATTATTAACCACAATTTTTTTTTTATACTATAGAAGTAGAAGACGAGCATGCAGTCCACCTGATGGTAAGTGGCTACTGCCGCCCATGGACATCTGTAATCAACCCCAGATAGGATTAGATATTCCTACCTGAGGTCAGCCACAGATGCGCCGCTACCCCTGAGGACTAAGTTGGAACGCCTCGGAAAAGTCTGTCTCCCTTAAAAACGGAACACAGCAGCGCCTAACACTGCTGTTATTAGGTAGAAATAGGTGTGGCGGTGGTGCCGCCGGAGTCGAACCACAAAGGGTTCTACCACCTTTAGAAACCTATAAGTAAAGGAAGATTCTTTAAAAACCGTTGTTGAAGTTACTTCCTTTGGCGTGTCTGGAAAAATAACAGAGTGCAGAGAGGTTTAGTGTAGGGTGAAATTCCACGGGCCATCGTAACATATATTTTTAACATGGGAATGTATTACGCGTGTTGAAGTGCACATCGACGGTTTTTTAGGGTTCCGTACATAAAGGATAAAAACGGAACTCTATTACTAAGACTTCACTGTCTGTCCGTCTGTCCGTGTGTCACAGGGCTCTATCTCTGGAACCGTAATAGATAGACATTTGAAATTCTTACAGAGGATGCATAACGGTGGCCGCTATAACAACAAATACTAAAAATAAAAAAGTTGAAAACAAAAAGGGGTCCCCATACAACAAACTGCTATTCGATATTTTTCCAACTAACTTTTAAACCGTTAGAGGTAGACAGTTGAAATTTTCACAAAATGTGTAAATAAAAATTTTAGTTGTACGGAATGCTCAAGGTGCGGGTTGGACTTGCACTTGGTAAATTATTAGTAACGCGCAGACCCGCGGGCCACAAGGAAAAGTCACGGGCCATACACCACCCGTGGGTGTCGGCTTGCCGACCGCAGGTGTTGAATTAGCTTTCAGAAATTTGATGATAAAGTATTTATTGATACATATGTACATAGGAATGTTTTTGAAATTCTACTAAGGAGGTAAAAGGAGTGTTATATGTATATATACGGGAATCTTTTAGTAAGTTAGAAACGTAAAATTTCAGATATCGTCTATTCACACGACAACGTGGACGGGTGCAAATTTCATATATGATAATGCGTAATTTTGGTATACTGATTAGGTACATCGCAACTACTTTGGACACACTGCGTGCCACATTTTGTCCTGCCGTGGAGTATGGTTGTGGTTATGCGTGGATTAGTGATGGTTATGTGATAGACACATAGACCTTGGATTAATTTTTTTGGGCTAGAACAGGGCTACAGTATCCCCTGCCTGTTGTACGAGACTAAAGGGGGACTTCGGGAGTTGCGGGCGGCAAGAATGGGAGCTCTAACCGCCCAGCCAGCTACCCTGGAAAGAACCACTGTATGTAAGGCCGCATATAACATGGACGGTTCCTATGGAATAGAGTAAATAATAATTATTGTATCCTACATGAAACTTATATTTTAAAGAAAGTTTCATTACAGTCCACTAATTAGAATTTTAGTGTATGTTTCTGAAGAAAGCTTGACCAATTTAGTTACACAGTGAAGAAAAAAAGCTTTTATTAATTAAATATTAATGCTATTTTATCGTTAAAATTGTTAAAGGTACAAATTTACGATTACAGTTACGAGTATTTGTCTGTTATATCATATTTTTTTTATGCGGGCGAAGCCGCGGGTTCTGCTAGTTATTTATAAAAGAACTATATAACTAAATTGCTACCAAGCTTAATAGATAAATCATCTTACTAAGAGAACTTCAACAAAGAATACCCTAACATAATTTTCTATAATTTCCGCCTATTCTTCCGTAGGTACATTTTCCTCAATACTTTTTTCCTTTCTTGACAACTTTACAAACAGAGCCAATAATTTGCTGAGCTTCAGTTTCAGACGCGGAAATATTCTTTCAGCATAAGATTCTAATAATATCCAAGACTCTTCGTGTCCATTCACACGTACGAGAACAGCAATAACAGTGAACCAAATATATTAATGTAAACCGTATGTTAAAACTATGAATTTTCATATAAAGCGCCCACCCATGTTTTTGAAATGTAGAATAGTGTGATGTATTTAGTATGTGTGAACAGGCATTTAGCGTTATATCTAACATATGATTTGACGTATGTGATGGGTTTCGCATAACGTTACACAAACAGTTATAATCCTTCAACATTTGTTTAAAAACTTTCTAACTATTTTGTTACGAATTTGATCGCGTTATAAGTGACACGTGATATTATTTTAGGTACCTACAACTACGGTTAAATAGTAAGTAATTTAAAAGGATCCTTGTTTTCACGCCATCAAATCTGGAACAAATAAGCGCTACACTACTACTTTTATAAATTCTACCCCAAGACGGGAATAAATCTGGATATTAGTATGTATTTCATTAAATATCCCAAAAGATTAATGGACTGTTAATTTTCTGTCTCATCACGATGTCCAGTGTTACACTGCGACTGTCGCAATGTCTCGGGAAATTCTACACTAATATTATAAAAAGGAAAACTTTGTTTGTTTGTTTGGTTGTAATGAATAAGCTCAAAAACTACTGGACCAATTTTAAAAATTCTTTCACCATTCGAAAGCTACATTATCCACGAGTAATATAGGCTATATTTTATATAAAATATATTTCATAAATAGATTTTGAGACGGCACAAAGTTTGCCGGGTCAGCTAGTTCCAAAATATAGTGAATTCAATATAAAAATTTTCATAAAGGAGATGTTTCATTTTCGGCCATCTCATGTACACTATATGTAAAAAACACGAATAATTTGTATAATTGAAGAAAAATACACATATATTTTGATAACCTAAAGTATTCCTGTTTAAAAATATTTAAAATAAGCATTCCTCATTGAAATATTAAATATGGCGGAATACTGTCAATGTCAAGTTTTCAAAACTGTCGATGTCGGTCAGGGAACCTATGTGTACCCCACACATAGGTTACTATACTCTTTGGATGTCAGTAATTCTGAATTTCGCTGTTTTTGTCCTAAAGTTATTGTTACCTTAGTACTTTACAACCTGGCTTTTGTTTTGGGTATCCCGTCATTATTTCTTAATTTAATTAATTATTTATATTAATAATAACAAAACCACCTTTTAAATAGTATCTGGTTTTATAGATGTAAGTGACATGTCAAATTAAAAAAGAAGAAGTTGTCAATATGATATGTGAGAAATTGGATATATACATATTATATTATAGTGGACTCCAATGTAAACGTTGAATAAATATGTACTGATGAGAAGATTCCAATTTATACCTGAATATGTTTCTGCTGTGTGCTGCTTACGATTTTGGAGTGATTCTACCTTACTTGTTTACCAGCTTATGTTTTATGGACTCTTGTGATTTTCGTGCGATCGCTGTGGATTGTGTTGACAAGGATTCAATATCATCAGGTAAAATATACATCAGTTAGTTGTATTAATCGTGAAATAATCGTTAATAATTTTAAACTAGAAGCTAATCTTTTTACATATCTCTTTTTTTAGATAATTACATTAGCAAGACAAGGACATTCTTGGGATGACAAAATAATCAGTTATTATTGCAACTGCATCGCTGGGCAACGAACCGTACTCGTAGGTAGTTGCGCTCACATTATGACCATTGTTTGAAGTTTGGGCTGAGCTCGTCACAGGATATTACAGAACCTGCTACATGATTGGATGAAAATATTGATAAGGGAAGATATTTAAAATGAATAAATAATGTACTTATTTAAGTGAAGAATAAGTAAAATATTATCAAATGTGTACTTAAAGTTGTTTTATTTACACACTTAAATGTTTTAACTAAAATAAATATATTTTAGATATGGTATAGAAGTACATTTTGGTTTATTTTGGTATGTTTGTTTTAAGTAAAGATTTATGAAAGTAAATATAATTAATGTTTATAAAATATAGGTATTGTTTCTCAATACATAGGTACAATACAATATTTACGCCCATTCGCGTAAAAATATATTAAAAAGTATATAATGTATATAGTAAGTTAAAATAGAATGACAGATGACATTATTACGGTAATCACTACCGCCATGATGTTTTTCCACTATTGTGTTGCAAGTTTAAGTGTAAATTATTGTTTTTTAACAATAAAACGAACATGATTTGAAGAAAATGAACCCCTACGAATTGTTCTTTGCAAGTTTTCTTAGTTTTTAGTATAGTGTACAAAAGGTGGCCGGGAGCCCATACATTTTGAAACATCTCCTTTATTGAAATTCATATTGATGAGGAATGAAAAAGAATTGTTACTCTAACTAATAATACTCGTAAGTATTGTTAAAACGGCAAAGTCTACAATTTTGTTCTAATCATAAATTGTCTCACCTCATTTCATTTCGTTACGTCTCATACCATTACGTCACAAAAAAATGTTCGTACACTATTACAACTTCAATTATGAATTACAACATAGTAATTAAAATAACAAAAAGTTAAATTAAGTAAGGGCAGACCGTAAACTACTTGCTACAGTTTATTTAAGACCGTACGTTTATACAGTTGGAACACAAGGCGTGCTCGTTGTTATTTTAAAGTTCAAATGATCTATTAAAGAAAACAGAACGTCAACCTTAGTTAGTGCTCGGTACATTTTAGTTAGAAATTACCACATAAATGCTATAGCAAAGATACATACAGATAAACCTATTATATGAACTGCTTTATTACCTAAGCAGTGTCACATATTTGGGGTTTTTATACTACAGCACCAGACTAGATGATTTTTCTGTGCAATAAGTAAAGTACTGCGGCTGCAGAGTACATTTGAAGGTGGTAGAACCCTTTTTAGCTCGACTCCGGCAGTAGTGCCGCCACAGCTATTTCTACCTAATAACAGCAGTGTTAAGCACTGCTATGTTCTGGTTCCTAAGGTGAGTCTTAACTCAAACGTATGTATGTATCCCTTAGGAGACATACTTTTCCGAGGCGTTCCAGCTTAGTCCTCAGGAGTAGCGGTGCATCTGTGGCCGACCTCAGGTAGGTCTGCAATTTATCTCGGATCGGTAGCAGATGTCTATGGGCGGCAGCAGGTGGATTGCATTCTCGTCTGCTACTCTAATATTATTTATCCACAACCACAACAGTCCACGACCAGACTAATCTTATAAAATATAGTCTGTAAACACACTCTCAAACGTAGAAAGCGTTATTTATGTTCTTTGAAAAAGACATTTATTTCATTTATATGATTTCTGTTTGAAATACTGCTCATATAGTAATAATAGATATAGGATTCATAAAGAATGTCGTAACTCAAATAGCATTACTTACTTAATCCATAAAAAGTTGATGGGAGTTGAAACACGCGATTCGAAGGAAAACGAAAGATCGCCGAATAAAATTTTATCGACAATAATATACGCGTTTGCACGAAATCCACCACTTATCGTAACGGTTCACGACAGTTTTTGGGTCCAAAATGTTTTAACAACTACCTATATTTCTGATATTGTTTTGTAAAATGTAGGAACTTTTGTTACAAATAAATCGCGATTTTGAGCGATGTGAACGCGTAACTTAAGATTTTGTTGGCCATAAGTACTTATTTTTTAAATTTAATTTTATATTGTTATGATAAGAAAACGGAAGTATCGTCAAAGCTAATAAATTAAACTGAAACACCAAACGAAACATGTAGGTACCTATGACGGATCGGTCAGTAAAGCAAAATCTAACTACTAGTAACTCGACGCCCGAGTGGAAGCGGCTTAACTGTTCAGTTTAACGCTCGTAATTAATAACCGATCTATCCTATGCTGTTTTTACCAAATAATAATATTTCACAATTTCTTTGTTAGACACTGTCTTATCTTTGGTAGGCATTAAAGATAGATTAATAACGGACGCCAAGTGCTTACCATTACAACTTCTTGTATGCAAAAAGATGTTGTCATTTTTGTAGACGTTGTCATTTTTCGATCTTTGTCAAAAATTGGAAAGATAGCTTATTAATAACGAGCGTTAACCTTTAGCACCTACCCTCAAGTGATAGTCAATGGGCACTCATCCTATCAGTTCAGATAAAAATGAATAATAGAATCTTGTCAAGTATCGGATTGTTGATTCTTATTGTATTTTACGCGTGATGAAAGAACATAAAATATTCAGAAAAAGGGTCACTGATAAACGACGTACCATTTTCATGCAGAGATTACGATCTTTTTGTGAGATTGTTTGTCGGATACATCTGGATTACTAAAGGCACCAGGAATAATGTAAAAAGCTTTAGTTCTTTTAAAGGAAGTACTAAAAAAATTGTCGTCAACCCATTACCATCTCACTGCTGGGCACGGGTGTCCTCTCAGAATGAGAAGGATTAGGCCATAGTCCACCGCGCTGGCCAAGTGCATATTGGTAGACTTCACATACTCTTAGGATTTATTTTTTAAAATCTCTCAGGCATGCAGGTTTTCTTACGATTTTTTGTCCACACCGTTAAAACAAGTGATAATTAAATTCTAATACACACATAACTTTAAAAAATCAGTAGTGCCTAGGATTCGAACCTAGGACCTCCCGATCGAGAGGCTAAGTTTCAATAAAGTGGCTTTCACTGCTATAAAAAAGCAATTAAGAATATCTTTTTACACTGGAGGCCTCCATTCAATTTTCCGCTTCTGACCTCTGACGCCCTTAGTCCGCCACTGTATACTTGTTACTGCAATAGATGGATAACTTTGTAGGAAGTTTATAATGAATCTCAGATTGTAGTAACTAGGGAGTTTGTACACCTCGGAAGACAACATTTCGCAATGTACGAGTATATTTATGGAAGATTTTGAAGTAAAAACCAAGACAAATATGATAAAGTTAGGTCAGTCAGTTCTCTAACCCATTAAAATATACCTTGAAGGTCTCTCCCTTAAATATTTAAATATTTTTTTTTAAATTTTTTTTTTTTTTTTCGCGGGTAGGCGTGAAAAGTTAGAAACGGACTATTTTGGACTCTTTATTTAAAATTAGAAATAAATAATTATATCAGAGTTATGTGCAATTAAGCTTCACATAACACCTACCAGCTACTTTCGGCATATCCTTCACTATTTTCACATCACAGCACTGCACTTTTAAACCAATTAACAATGGATTCACTGAAGGGAACCTTGACGGCAATGTCCGAGTTGTTTAATGCCCGTATGGCTGAGTTCCAACATGAACTTCAAAAAACCAGCACTGTGGCACCGTCTACTACGACCTTGGCTTCAGACTTTGCAGCGTTTAAAAAGTTTATTGTGTGTGCACTTGACACGGTTCAAAAACAGGTTGAATTCCTTGGAAGAGAGCTCGACCGTCTGGAGATGAAGGGGCGTCGTAAAATGCTCCTTATACATGGCGTCCCTGAAGAACAATCGGAGGATACTGCAGCTCTGGCTGTATCCACGGTCAACAAGCGATTGAACATCACCGAGCTTACTCAATCCTCCATCACCCGCTGTCATCGTTTGGGGCGCCCGTCAGAAAAGAAGACCAGGCCAATCATGATCAAGTTTAGTGAAGTTCCTTTACGCGATAAAGTGTGGTTTGGGAAAACCAAGCTTAAAGGCTCTGGCGTTACCTTGTCAGAGTTTCTAACGAAAACTCGACACTCACTGTTCATGCAGGCTAGAAATCGATTTGGTGTCTCGAAGTGCTGGACCCGCGGTGGTTTAATAAATGTACTGGCCCCTGATGGCTCCCTCCACCAGGTGGATAGCCTGGCAGACCTGGAAGGCATCCCGGGAGCCGCGCCGGCTGCTTCCTCAGTGCATCCTTCAACCCAGACGGACGATAAAGTCGTGCAACGGCCCAAGAGGACGCAGAGAAAGTAACATTTTAAATTACTATTTCTTGTTGTGTTCGCTTTTTTAATTATAATGCTTCTTAATAACGCTCCTTCTACACTTAACTGATAACTATTATTCTTATAATACTTGTGTATCGTGTATTTTCTATCACTATTTCCTCTTCTAACTAATTTTGTATGCGCATTACTATCCTTAGTATCTTTCTGGTGATAATTCTTCTACTGTTTTGTTTATTTTGCTTAATAAGTATTGTTTTATAGGTTATCTTGTTATTGTTGTTTTGTTATTGTTACGTTCGATCTTTGATTTTGAATGATGATGGCAATACTACCAATTACTCCCATAGATTCTAAGCTTTTGACCATTGTCTATTAATAGTTATTACGTTTTGCACCAGGTGTCACTACTCATGCTTATTAATGTAGACGCTCGGTGCAAATTGTCTTGGGTGATTGTTGGAATGTTGGTAAAATACTACTATTGCATTATTCTCTTCTTAAACTACCAAGGTAACAAATATAGTTATTGGCCATTATAGTGACTGCAGGATTTTGGTTTAATTACTTTTTTTTTTTTTTTTTTTTTTTTTTTTTAACATTAACCTAATAGCTCAATAAATGTTTTGGGGCCTATAACTATATTGTTTTCACTATTATGAATTACCTGTAATATATCTTGCGTTTTTTTTTTCTTTTTTATTGACCTTTGATTGTTTTTCATTTTTATTGGTGTTAGAATTTAAGCTGCTGGTGGGTTGGAGCTAGAAGCTTAATTGATTTGTATTTTTGTAGTTGTATTATTTTCTGTTGTTGTTGTTGTTGTTTATTAGTATTATTTATTATCATTGATAGTATTCCACAAAATAGCAAGTAAGTTAGTAATACAAAAGTAATTATGTCGGTAGTTAACAGTGAAAATGACGAAAGCGTATGTTCCCTCTCTTTTTCTTCCGCGTCTGATGGGGTTAGCAGTGATGCTAGTTTTGAAAGCATTCCTCCTTTAAATGTCAACTTAAAAACTCTTTTTGCGGATGTTAATAAAAACTTTAACATCTGCCATATCAACGCCCAAAGCATACCGGCACATTACACAGATCTGATTTCCACTTTTGATAGCAAACATATCCACGCGATACTTGTTTCAGAATCATGGCTTAAGTCATGTCTTCCTTCTACTTCATATTCACTTCCGGGTTTTCACTTAATTCGCAACGATCGCTTCGAACGGGCGGGAGGCGGCGTTGCTATTTATCTCCGCTCTCATATTCCTTTTTCTATAATACGCCACTCTCAACCTGGTAGTGAAGCAGAATATCTACTTGTGGAAGTCCTCCTGTCTCACACAAAAATTCTTCTAGGAGTATTTTATAATCCTTCTTCTTCCTTTAACTACTACTCCACCTTAGAAACCTTATTGGAAGAACTTACTCCTCGCTATGCACACGTCATTATTATGGGGGACTTCAATACTTGTCTTCTAAAAGATGATATTAAATCCAATCGTCTTAAATCTGTCATTAAAGCAGCTGATCTTCATATTCTTCCTCTCTCCGCAACGCATTTCTTTCCTAATTGCTCCCCTTCTTTAATAGACTTAATGTTTATATCTTCTCCTCACAGTGTTGCAAAGCATGGTCAAATAGCTGCTGACGCTTTCTCTTACCACGATCTAATCTATTTATCATACAAATTAAAACCTCCGAAGGCTAAGGCGAGAGTTCTTCTTCAACGCAACTTTAGTGGCATAAACGTTGAACAGTTTCGGCGTGATGCTGCAGAAGTCGACTGGAGTGTGGTACGGGATGCGAGTAATATTGACGAGCAGGTGGCACTTTTCACGTCACTCCTTATTGAATTGCTGGACAAGCACGCGCCCGCTCGCCCAGTCCGAATCAAGCACCTACCTGCTCCTTGGCTTACGGAAAATATTAAATCACTTATTGCCAAGAAAAATAAAGTCAAATCCAAGTATAAGCTGAGTCCAACTGACGAAAATCGGAGAATATATAGGTCTGCCAGAAATCACTGCAATAAAGAGTGTAGAGATGCACAACGACGCCATATCTACAGTTCAGTCCAAAATAAAGACTCTGCTAAAGTCTGGAAATTTCTTAGATCCCTTGGAGTTGGAAAGGCGCGCCAAGATTGTTCATCAAATTTAGATCTAAATCTTCTAAATCAGCATTTCTCCTCTTCTTCTTGCATAGATAGTGCAAAAAAACAAGCGACACTGAATTCTCTTTCTAACTTTGCCACTCCTGGATTTCCTCAATTTGAATTTCGTACCTTCTCAGTTCGTGATGTTGAACAGAGCATTCTAAGTATTCACTCTGACTCGGTTGGCGGCGACGGTATTAGTCGTAAGATGATCATTCCTATAATTGACATTATAGCTCCTGTCCTGACCCACATCCTAAATTTCTCCATCTCGACATGCTGTTTCCCACATACTTGGAAAGGAGCTCAAGTCATTCCTATTCCCAAGAAGTCCAATCCGTCCAGCTTCACTGACTATCGTCCCATATCCATTCTACCTTTCCTGTCCAAAGCATTCGAGCGTCTCGTACATCATCAACTTAGTTCCTTTATTTCCGAGCACAATCTTTTAAATCCCTTCCAATCTGGTTTCCGCCCTGGTCATAGTACGACTACTGCCTTGTTGCATATCACAGATGACATACGTCGCGGTATGGATAATCAAGAGGTCACGGTGTTGGTACTTCTGGATTTCAGCAGTGCCTTCAATACCGTGGACCATGATATCCTACTGGCCATTCTTCGCTCGTTCAACATATCTCCGACTGCGATAGGCTGGTTTCGCAATTACTTGCAGGGGCGCCGGCAACGTATTCAGATTCAGGATGCGCAGTCTGCATGGTCTAATACATCTGCCGGGGTACCGCAAGGTGGCGTGTTGTCTCCTCTTCTCTTTTCACTTTTCATTAACTCTGTAAGTCTCAATCTAACTTCTCTCTATCACCTTTATGCAGATGATCTCCAAATCTACCAACAAGCAACATTAATAGATCTACCTAAGACTATCGACGCCTTAAACAGTGACCTAAAACGTATCTTGACTTGGGGCGAGTCTCATGGCCTTAAAGTTAATCCGAGCAAAACACAGGCTATGATAATAGGTAGCTCTCGCTTACTATCCAGATTAGACATGAGATTGATACCAAGCATAAGTTTTGATGGAATATGTATTCCATATATTGACAAAGTCAAGAATCTCGGCATATACCTAGACAGACATTTATCATGGGCACCTCAAATTGACGAGGTGAGTAGAAAAATGTTTTCCGTAATAGGGTCACTCAGAAGACTTCGCAACTTTCTCCCTACTGCTACTAAAATTGCGTTAACCCAATCCTTACTCTTTCCAATTCTCGACTATGCCGATGTTTGCTATCTTGATCTCACTGAGGAGCAACTTAATAAACTTGAGCGCCTTCAAAACTTATGCATTCGTTTCATATTTGGCATTCGCAAATATGACCACATATCCGAGTATCGTGTAAAACTCAAGTGGCTCCCAATCCGACTTCGCCGGAATATGCATATTCTTTCTGCATTATACTGCGTGCTGTTTAGCCCCATCGCTCCTTCATATTTAAAAGACCGTTTCCAGTATCTTTACCTTACTCATGACCACTGTCTTCGCTCCTCTATTAATCTTTCTCTCCGAACTCCCACTCATACTACGTCCTTCTACAAAAACTCCTTTTCCTCTGTTGCTGTTTGCCTGTGGAATAAATTACCTTTGTCCATACGCCGCGCTAAATCGCTTGACGAATTTAAAAATCAACTGAGGAAACATTATTTATAAATCTTGTTTTCTTTTTTTTTTTTTTTTTTTTTCATCCCTTGCTCTCGTCATTTCCACATTTTAGTTTTACTCCTTTTCTTTTTTCAATTATTATTATTATTATATATTTTATTTGGTCTATTATTATTGCTATTTTATCTGATGTGCTTTTGTCTTTTTTGTTTTCTTGTCCTTCATTTATTATCGGATTCCTACATCTTATGTTATTATTGTTTACTGTAATTCTATTCCTTGTAGTCTGCTCCACCTCTAACTTCGCACCCTATCCTACTTTCCTTATTTGTCCTTTTCTCTTTCCCATGCATAGGTTGTCTGGAAGAGATCGCTGCTTAGCGATAAGGCCGCCTATTGCATACTGTTTTTACTTTTTACCTTAATTACTACTGTTAAATTATACTGTAAGTGTGCAATAAAGAGTATTCTATTCTATTCTATTCTATTTATAATAAAAAATCACATTTTTACAAGTTTAAAGTAAGAAACGAACCTGCAGTCACCCTGATCATACTTGGTGTCTGCCACCCATAAACATATCCAACCAACTCTTCATAGTTCAGGTTCTACCTAGACTCTATCACAGATACATTACCACTCCTAAGGACTTACATATAAGGCGACCATAGTAGCGCCTTATATATAACTCAGCCGTGAATAGACTAACACTAGGTTTATGCAACTTATCATACAAAATACATATTACTTTCAATGTTACATAGTAACACAATGTATGCAACGTGCAGTAAAACTTAATGTCGTTAAATAAAAGGTCTGAAGATGGAGACATTTTCCAAAATCGCTCATCTAACCAGTTATATGGGCTCGTAAAATATTTACTTCTTACGATGCCCATCTTTACGACAAGAGGCCAGGCTTCGCAATTGTGGATTTCATTTCGATTTGAAAAATGAAACAACTGCTTCGAGTAATAACTCGTCTTATTTCTAGGAACGAGATTCCGCTTAAATTAGGGCTCGCAGGGCAAATGAATTAACTTGGACTGAAGTCTTACCTCATTTAATCCTTACTAATATTATAAATGGGAAAGTAACTCTATGTGTCTGTCTGTCTGTATGTATGTCTCTTCTTCACGCCTAAACCACTGCAACGATTTTAATGAAATTCTGTACAAAGATAGTCTGAGACCCTAGAGAACCCTAGAGAACTACGGATGGCGATCTGAGATCGATTAATTGGAGAATCGATCTTTTAAACCAAAAAATCGATTATTTTAATCGATCTCCAGTAATGTGTCGATTCAGTGAATCGATCTTTCAACCCAGAAAATCGAAATTCGATTTTTTCATAATTTACCTACAGTTACTTTACTTATCCATGTTAGTCGATCATCTATCTATTTATATAAAAATGAATATTTGCCTATATATATTTTATACAATCGGAAACTATGCATTTGATCAAGTGATGATCTTTAGCAAAGTTGTTGTCCAAGAGTCCACGAAGGTTTGGGAGTTGTTAAGATCGATTTTCGACAGATGGCACCACTGTCATTCCAATAAAGGTACAAATTTTCTGTTTTATGTATGTCATATTATTTCTTTATAATGCGGGCGAAGCCGCGGGCACCACTAGTTCCGTTATAAATTACACTGAAAAGAATCATAGAGGCCACTATTAAAATAAGCCCCTTAAACAGTCCCTTCAAGTAAGATCTCGAAAAAGTATGAATTATCGACGATTCCCCAAAAAATACACTTGTGGAACGTCTTTTACATTGTAGAGATGTATGAATAATTATTTTTACTTTGACATTAGGCCTCTCGCAGACATAACAGTAATGCCTGCCTAGACGACAGCCAGACTCAAATCTAAAAGAACATTTACTTCGACAAATGTAATTCACTTCCATTAAAGCCGGTGCGAGATATTTCTGAAAATACGCAAATTTATTTGTGCCTTATACCATTTTATGTACAACGTTTTAGTACGCATAATTATATGTGATATTGTGGGAGTCTTAAGTGCACATAAAAGCTTTGCACACTTTCGCGTAGTTGGTCACACTAGCGTAAGATACATTTGTGTGTACATCATCGAGATTTTCTTTTCTTTTTTTTTTATAATATAGAAGTAGCAGACGAGCATGCAGTCCACCTGATGGTAAGTGGCTACTGCCGCCCATGGACATTTGTAATCAACCGCAGATAGGATTAGATATTCCTACCTGAGGTCGGCCACAGATGCGCCGATACCCCTGAGGACTAAGCTGGAACGCCTCGAAAAAGTCTGTCTCCCTTACCACACCCTTCAAACCGGAACGCAGCAGCGCCTAACACTGCTGTTATTAGGCAGAAATACATCACTGACTACGATTACAAAGAAAGATTCAAGAAACTTTACCCGTAAGTAGTCGTCGCCGTCAACCTACAGACCACTGCTGGACACGGGTCTTATTTCAGAGTCCATCGCGTTGACCAAGTGCATTGCCTTAGACTTCACAAACTTTGAGATTTTTTAAGAACTCTCAAGTATACACACCAGTCCTCACGACGTTTTTCTTCACAGTTATATTGTGATTAATTTCTAATACGCATATGATTTTAAAAACAATAGAGGTGAGTGCCTGAGGGAATAGAACCTCGAACGCTTTGCTCGAGAGGCCCAGTATCGGCTACTACGGCTGTCAATAAATGGGTGAAATTTCTTACGATACTGTTTTTATGCCGAGAACACTTTCAAACCATATTATGTAAAAAGAACTGAATCAATTTTGATTTAAGACCAAGGTAAATTTAAAAACCCATATAAAATGTATGTGTCTCATTACTAAATTCTTCATAATTATAACGCAGTTCTAATCGTCTAACCAAAGCTGTGAAACATGATGAACCATTCAATAATTTATCATAAACCGCAAATTGAATTCAATCTCGTAAACATGTAACATAATCCTATTACTGTGTTTGAATTTAACTTGTGAATTGTATGTGAAATGTGAAATGTATTAAACATTGATTTATTTATTTATTTTATTGTGTAAAGCATTTAGTACAATAGGTCAATAAGAATACATAAAGTTCAATTAAATGCTACCTTTACAGGTGTTACACATGTCAACACTTAGATAAAATGTTAGGATTAACAATAAAGTATTAAAGGAAAATGATATTTAGATTAAGGCGAATGCAAGCAATTAAAGGTGGTAGAAGCATTTCCAATAGCACCACCGCCATATTATTTGCGGTAGGAATAGAAGTCGACCACGGAAAGTATTTTTAAATTTGATAGTAAAATCTAAAAAAAATATGTTCTCATAATTTCACCGTCTCTCGTAAGACATCAAGCATAGGACATTTGTAACACAGAATAAAATTAGATTCCTACCTGATATTTTTTACTGATACCCTGAGGACTAAGTTGGAATATCGCAGATAAGTATGTATCATTTACCACACCCTTCAAAGCGGAACACAGTAGCTCTAAGACTGCGGTTATAAGACAGAAATAGAATTAAGTTAATATTAAAACTACTTCGCAACTATCCGCTACAAATATGTATGAGGGTATATATTTTAAACCATGCAGGATGTACCACCCTCCCTCCCGCAAAGGATGCGTGCAGATGCAAAAATTAAAAATATACACCACCATACATACCACCACCAACACGTGTTTCGTTCCAAAACGGAGCATCATCAGGGTAAGTTGACTCTAGGACAAAAATAGATTTGGCGGTGGTGCCACCGAAGTCAAACCTTCAAATAGGTGTGGCGGCGGTCAGAATCGATCATCGTAGTAACCACAAATAACAACTGTTAAAGTAATAATTTCGGTCTTGTTACAAAAAGTACAAACGCTTTTGGTCAACACCCTGTAGGCAAGTAACGGCCTAATCCTATTACGCAGCTTTACTTTATGAAGGCCTATTTGGTGACCACCCATTGTTTACGGGACAGTAAATCCTATTTTAATTGGGTGTTGCGGACCCTAAAGGATATGTCTTATACAAATAACTAACTACAAAGGGTGTAATAAATGTGTTTAGTCTAGTATGATTAATTAATTAGTGTCTAGTTTGAATTGAGATCTCTCGTTCGACAATTCTCAGGTTTGAGTACCAGATATCTCTGATGTTTCGAATACGTGTTACTAAGAATACTTGCCTGAAAGTTCTTCAAGAGTTTAAAGGTATGTGAAGTCAGTCGCTACGCACTTGGCCAATGTGGTGAGCTATGGTCTAACCGCTTTTATTTTGACAAGAAACCAACTGTGCGGAACTGAGGGACAGTCGACTGATAGCAGTAGTAGTAATATATATTTTTTTAATTATCAAACTCAATCATTAGCTTATAGTTTCAAAATTAGAGGTGATCATCTTAATCAGAAGCGGCAAAACATCTTTAAAAGGCTTCAGATAGAATTCCTGTTCTGAATGTAATTGGTTAGAGAAGTTTATGATCGCTGATGACCACTTACCATCAGGTAGATTGCAAGCCCGTTGCTTGAAGTAATTAACTCTTAAGAAAACCTATAATCAAGTCACGCGGAGTGGTCATCATATCGGTCTGACGCGCAGAGGCTTCCGGTTTCGATCCCCGGCCAGACAAATACCTAAATGATGAATTTTGGGCTTCTGTTTCTGGGTCTGGGTGTTTGTGTATTTGTTTCTATGTGTCCATAGCACCCACGATACAGGGAATCCAAGTGGGGCTGTGAGAAATAGAAATCATTTTTTTTTAATCTAACCCGCAATTTAACTTACATCGTGTAAAAATAAATATTTTACAAAATTAGCGACAAGTAGAACTGTCAAAGTGGCCGTCAGCTTTAATCTTCGCCGCTTCATGTTAACGTAATGAGTTCAGAAACTTTTAATGTACTTAAAACGAAGTACCTCAGTAAAGCTCCGATTTTATTTTAGTTATTTTTGATATAAATATAAAATTTTGTTACATTAAAATCCTTAAGTGCTAGTTCAAACACATTATATATTTATATCTTTTAAATTTACGTTATCTTAAAAGTATGGTAAGAGATACACTTAACTGAGTTCCAACTTAGTTCTCAGAGGTAGCAACGAGTGTAGTGCCAACCTCAGATAGAAATTTAATCTTATCTGGACTAGATTACGGATGTCATTGAGCGGCAGTAGCCATATACTATCAGGTGGACTGCATGCCCGTTTAATAAAAAATATAGTTTAAAAAAAAACTAAAAATCATACTAAAATCGCACAAGGACAATCGTTAATTATTATGTTTTTAATGAGAATGGGACAAAATTATTAAAATCGTGTATTGTCATTGGTTTTTGATAGTTACCAATTTAAAAACATCAATTAAGTTTCAAGATTTCGTTACATATATACTTACACGTCAAGCTAAAAAAACTTGGTAAAATGGTATGAATACGATATAACAATGATAGATGAAGTCTTACGTCAAACCTGGTAATTAATAAAAACTGAAACAATTTATAAGTCAGCCCGACCTGAAAACTCAATTAAGCAGAACTTTAACAATGATTAAACCTTGAAAGCCTGTGGGGATAAAAGTAAGGAGAAAATCAATATCAGAATTACTACATTACTTCATCCTTTACAAGTATTAGTAGTAGTAGGAGTATGAGAAGAAATACTAGCCGAGGTAGTACTAGTAGAAGTATATAGGGATTTACCACTTTTATCTCTGCATAGCACTTTTAAAAAAATCAATTTGTAAATCCGTTTGCAATTCTAACAAAATCCCGTCTAATATATAATATATTTTGAAGGTGGTAGAACCCTTTGTGGTTCGACTCCGGCGGCACCACCGCCACACCTATTTCTGCCTAATAACAGCAGTGTTTGGCGCTGCTGTGTTCCGTTTTGAAGGGTGTGGTAAGGGAGACATATTTTTCCGAGGCGTTCCAAGTTAGTCGTCAGGGGTAGCAGCGCATCTGTGGCCGACCTCAGGCAGCAATATCTAATCCTATCTGGGGTTGATTACAGATGTCCATGGGCGGCAGTAGCCACTTACCATCAGGTGGACTGCATGCTCTTCTGCTACTTCTATATGATAAAAAACTATGGCTACTTCCCCAATTTAGACTAATCCAACGACACCTCATTTATTAAAATCTTTCAAGTCGTTTGGATCAAGCCAAATATTGAGACATACTCGTACATAGCTACATACATAGACATACATATACACACACATGCATACAGAAATACATTCATAACTCCATACGCTCAAGAAACATTGCCCTCCGCAGTCAAGTTAAAACGACTCCTTACAAAAATTTAGACATAAAATTGTAAAAGAGAAATGATTTAATGTAGACGGGTCCCATGAATCGAATTTAAAATCGCTTAAATCATTCAATGTTCTAGCTAGTAGAATTCCCCTCGCTTTCCAAATCAGAACAAATTAGGTTTGTACCGCCCGCAGAACAAATGAATAGCGTAATACATCCTTATTGGAGCAAGTTATATAAAAATAGGAGTTGAGCAAGTTAAATAAAAGGTTTTCATTCCTATATAAGAAGCTATCCGTAAGATTTGAATCTTGCTGCGCTGGTGGTGATCTCCAGGCTCTTCAGTTGTGGAAATTTTGCCCAACAGTGGGGAGTTGCAATTAAATTGCTGTACCTTCCTCAACAAGTCCACATTGGAACATAGCAGTAGTATCTTGCCTTCCTAGTTGTGGGTAGAGCTTAGCCAAGCTAATTTAAAATTTAAACTGAGTATTAAAAATCATACACATGGCATTTAGTATGGTATGAAATTAAGTTAATTCATTTCAAGGATGTTGGCACCGTTTGAAGGTGATAGAACCTTTCGTGGTTCTTTTATAACAGCAGTGTTAAACGTTGTCATATTCTAGATTGAAGAGTATGGTAAGGGAGACATACTTATCCTAGGCGTTACAACTTCGTCCGCAGAGGTAACAACTGTAGTCGACTTCAGATATCCATGGGCGGCAGTTGCCACTTGCTATCAGGTGGACTGCATTCTTTTTTACTACTTTCATATTATAAAAATGTCGCTGCAACCCACGCTGAAATAGCGAAATTATGAGGAATGAATTGTACTCATATATTAAAAAAACGATTTATATTTATATAGCATGGTAGATATCCTTAACACTGATTTTGAGAACCAACAATAAAAAAATAAAATTCAGCTCCAACAAAAGAAAGTTATAATATTATCCTAGCATTAACAAATTGCCTTAAAGTTGGACGTGATAGATTAAAACTCCAAGACTCAGTCTAGATAGGAAATTCCATTATTCTGCTTAACGTTGCTTGAAATAAAAACGTTGGAAAACATACATTGAAATGAAAAATTCTGCTCCTAGTTTTTACGCTTTTCATTTCATATAATACGTAATGCAGAATGCTTCTGCATCGATTTTTATGTTAGCCGGAGTCGATCGTGTAATTGGATATCACAAATAGTTCGTCACATACACGTTTGTCAAACACTATTTGCGATAAACATGTACGTCAAACACGCCACTCATCACAAACATGTTTGAAAAACACGCTGTTCGTCAAACACGCAATTCGTCATAAACATGTTTGTGAATCACACTGTTTGTCAAACACGCTGTTCGTAAAACAAGCGCTTCGTCACAAACAGGTTTATTAACACGCTGTTCATCGAACAAGACGTTTGTCACAAACATTTTTGTCAGACACGCTGTTCGTCAAACACGACGTTCGTCATAAACATGTTTGTGAAACACACTGTTTGTTAAACACGCTGTTCGTCACAAACAGGTTTGTCCACACGCTGTTCATCCAACAAGACGTTTGTCACAAACATTTTTGTCAATCACGCTGTTCGTCAAACACGACGTTCGTCACAAACATACCTATTAACACGTTGTTCGTCAAACACGCTGTTCGTGAAACAAGCACTTCGTCACAAACAGGTTTGTCAACACGCTGTTCATCGAACAAGACGTTTGTCACAAACATTTTTGTCAGACACGCTGTTCGTCAAACACGACGTTCGTCATAAACATGTTTGTGAAACAAACTGTTTGTTAAACACGCTATTCGTGAAACAAGCACTTCGTCACAAACAGGTTTGTCCATACGCTGTTCATCGAACAAGCCGTTTGTCACAAACATTTTTGTCAAACACACTGTTCGCCAAACACGACGTTCGTCACAAACATACTTATTAACACATTGTTCGTCAAACACGCAATTCGTCACGAACAAAGAGGTATAACTTTTTAAGTGAGTACAAGTAAAGTAATTTCTTACGATGAAGCGATTATTAAGATAAACATTAAACGATGTTTCAATCGGAGGTCGGAAAGAAAAGTAGATTATCTGCAAGACGAGATTGCCAGCCGTCGGCCGCTTCAACAGGAAGCTTCGCAGGAAGTTAGCTGACTTCAGATTTAATAAAGGATGGCTAGATATTTCTTTAATTATAAAAATGCGATGCCAGTTGGTACCAAAATTAAAATTACACGTACTTTAAGCTTTTAGTAATATTCGTGTTTTTAGTATCATGCGTTAAAACTTAATACAATAACTTGGTTTCAATTTTTTCACAACCATAAATTATGATATCCTATTAATATCTAGTAGATATAATCCGCCTAAAACTGCCTTTTAAAATTGTATGACTACACCTGCTCACAACAACTTCAAAACGGACTATCAGTCTGGCGGGGACTATACCACTATAAAGCCAGACACATCATGTCGTACGTGCTATACAAACGGCCAACTATTGATTGAACAGTTGGGCGATCGTTTGGTCGATCGATTGGACGATTGTTGATTAATTAATTTAACTGACTTTATCGAGCGATTGGATGGACTTATCATTGTTGTTAAAAATGTCGTAATAAATGGGTTAAAGGAATGTGAACCCGTTTTCGTAGAAATAATCTCAATTTAATAACTACTTTCAATAAAAATTAAATTGTACATTTTTACACGATTTTATATTTTCAAAACGTAGACACATTTGTAAATAATCGCAATTTAATGTAACAACTTCAATTCGCAATGAGAGAAATATGTTTTCCTAACTTTGAAGCACAGCGTGACTCCTATAAAGCTTGGCGCAAACTATAGCCGCGCCAGATCGCCACCATTGTAAAATTACGCCAAAGGACATTAGACGGGTCGGGCCGCAGCGCAATAATTAATCCAGCTATCGACATCGTTCATATCCAGTGCAATGGATAGTACCAACGAAGCGCTGTATTTGATATCCACTACCAACGAAAAGCTGTATTTATCTATTCTTCTTTTTAACGAAGAGTTAAAACAAAGAGGGAAATTAATGTTTCACGTTGCGGTACGGCCCGTGTAGTGAGCGCTGGTTCAAACAAAACGTATTAAGTAATTAAGTAATGATACAGGAGGATTTTTGTAATGCGATGCGGCCCACTCTAATGTGCGCAAGCCTTAAGCGAGCTGTTATTAATGGATGTTTTGAACTTTACTTATGTTTATGCGATGTTGAGTGAAACAAAAGTTTTAGATATGAATTCATCTAAATGTTCATGATTTCGAATTTCAAAGACCGGGTTTGTTTGTTTTGTACCTGATCCCGACAACACATTAAGGGTAGGTTTTAGAATACTTTGGGCGTGTTTATGTACATATGTACACAATAAGTAGGTGCTAAAGGAACATAATTCTCCAAGACGTTTTATCTTAATCCTCAGGAATAGTAACGCATCTGCGACCTATCTTAGATAGGAATCAAACAACCAGAACCAGGGTATAAAATCTTCAAATTAATTTTCCAAAATCAATTAACCAAAACAATCTAAATCTAGTATGAAAGTTAACCTTATTTATGTATCTTTCAATCCGATCCGAATCCGAATATGTATACGATCAATTTTCTATATCTCTCCTATGCCTTTGAAAAAGCATCTCAAAAATATTCTATAACCCTATATTTATATGCATTACATACATATTACATACGCAACATATTCATATTTCGTTTCACAGTCCGTTGACCTGATCCTAGAAATTTTCCCTTAGAGGCGATAAAATTTCGGAACGATATTCATACAGGGGTTGTTCAGGCACGCAATATTTAGTACTTTCCTTCCATCCCCCGTTTATTTTTCTTATATTCAATGCCATATGTTCAACGCCTACCGTCACGTCTTTTTCATAAAGTGAACAGTAGAATTCAGAAAAAAGTGAATAAGAAAGGTAAATATTTGACCCGCAAATTTTCAATATTTTTATAAGACAGCCATCAACAACGCATCTGTTATTGGCTTTAAATAGAAGTCATGTTCTGTACGGAGTTAGTTACAATTATCCATGGGCGGCAAGAACCACTTATTATCAGGTCTCGGTGGCTACTTACATATATGTCAATAAACCTGTTGTAACCCCTGTAAGTAAGTCTATACAACTAAGTGTTATTTAAAACAACGTGGTGTACTACGGCCTTAATCTTTCTAACTCTGAGAATAGTTAGTTATCGGATGAGTTCCAAAACTAAACCCTAAAATGCAATAAAAATCCCACATCTCACGTTAGATTCACGATACATGTCCCAGAGGTGAAGAAAATTGCTGCCCACCTATATTTCATTTTGTCGCCAGAAACGTGATTACACGACAACGAAGATTTACGACGGCATGCAGACGAAGATTTTTAAAATTGTGTCGTAAAAAGACGCACGTCTACAAAATAATTTCGCACCTTACGTTTTTATCTTTTATGATTGTTGTATATGTATACTAGCAGAACCCGCGGCTTCGCTCGCGTAAGAAATATGATATGACATACAAATAATTGTAATTGTAAATTTGTACCTTTAACAATTTTAACGATAAAGTAACATTAATAAAAAGTTTTTTTATTAATTAAATATTAATACCTTTTTTCGTCAATGTATACCTAAATTGGTCACGCTTTCATCAGAAACATACACTAAAACTCTAATAAGTGGACTGTAACGAAACTTCTTTAAAATATAAGTTACATGTAAGATACAATAATAATTATTTACAATATTCCATAGGAACCGTCCATGTTATTCTCCGACCTATAAAGTACCTAACCACTATGCAAAAATCATAACGATCCATAACGTATACATGGGAACCGTATGGTAACTGTTTGGTGCCAACCGTATGGCAAATTATTAACGCACTAAAACCCCCTCTCACAACTTTTGGAGTTCAGCTTAAGGTATGCAGCCTAACATACAGAGGTTCTTTCTAGGGTCGCTGGCTGAGCGATTAGAGCTCCCATTCTTACCCCCAAAAGTCCCCCTTTAGTCCCTCTTACGTCAGGCAAGGGATCCTGTAGCCCTATTCTAGCCCAAAATTTTTTATCCAAGGTCAATGTGTCTACCACATCACCATCACTAATCCACGTATAACCACAACCATACCCCACGGCAGGGACAAAATATCAGCAAGCAGTGTATCCAAAGTGATTGCGATGTAGTCAGGATACCAAAATGTACATGTGAATAAAAATACGCATGTTAAAATAATTGTGCTTACGTGTGAATAGGACGCTATTTGAAATTTCATGTTTCTAACTTTGAACCTAAAAGATTCCCGTATAAGGACATTGGCGAGTCTGATTTGATTTAACTTATTTCTAATGTTGTGCAAACCTGTAATTTAAGTGCATAGTTTAAAACTTTTTCTAAAAGTCATATTAATATAGGATTCATATTATGTACTTAGTTGGTATGCCTAATTACATAAATAAATAAATAATACTTATAACACTTATTTTACCTCCTTAGTGGAATTTCAAAAACATTCCTATGTACATATATAACAATAAATATTTCATTAGAAAAATTTTGAAAGCTAATAACCAACAACACCAGCGATCACCCGTCATCCCGTCAACCCGTGATCCATGGGTGGCGTGTGGCCCGCGGGTCTGCGCGTTACTAAAAATCTGCTGTTCTGCACTTCAGCATGCGCATTACATGTTAAAAATATGTTACGATTGCCCGTGGAATATCGCCCTACACGAATCCTTTCTGCACTCATTCTGAAAAATGCTGAAACAGGTGTCTAAACAGAAAGGCATACTGCATACACCCTTTTATAGCCGTCTTAAGGGTTGATCTAAAGAAAAAGTGACTCAGATACTTCATTGTGTATAATGGTGATTTTCATAGTGCTTCCTTCCTAATTAACGGTTTTTTAAATAAAATTTCATCCCCTATTAAACGACCTTAAGGGTTGATTTTCCAAAAATTGTGAAATAGGTGTCCTATTATTTTCAATCAGACAGCCGAATTCCATATTACATAGACTTTGCTTCAAAATCTGCGAACTTCTAAACGAAGTTTCTACCCCTATTTTACCCTCTTAAGGGTAGATTTTCTATAAATGGTGTTAAAAAAGTTCTATTATTTCCAACCAGAAAGCCAAATGCAAGTTTTTACTGTCCCTGCTTCCAAATTAACGCAGTTTGAAATAAAACTCCAACCCCCATTTAACAACCCTAAGGGATGATTTTCCAAAAACAATGAAATAGGTATTTAATTATTTTCTATCGAAAAGCCAAATACCGATTTTCATAGAGATTACATCAAAACTGGGGGACTTTCATACAAACTTACAACCCTTATTTAACCCACATAAGGGTTGATTTTCCATAAACGATAGAATTAAAGTTCTACTATATCTAACCAGTAAGGCAATGGCTAACTTTCATAGTGCTGGCTTTCAAGTTGGCAAATTTTATAAGAGGTCACCCCTAATTTACCAACCTTAGGGTTGATTTTCCAAAAATGGTGAAATAGCTATTTAATTATTTCCTATCGAAAACCCAAATACCGATTTTCATATAGTTTACATCAAAACTGGGGGACTTTCATACAAACTTACCACCCTTATTTAACCCACATAAGGGTTGATTTTCCATAAATGGTAGAATTAAAATACCACTATATTTAACCAGTAAGGCAATGGCTAACTTTCGTAGCGCTGGCTATCACATTGGCAAATTTTAAAATAAACTGTACAACCCTTATTTTATCAACTTAAGGGTTGATTTTTCAAAAATTGTAAAATAGGTATTTAATTATTTTGTATCGAAAACCCAAATACCGATTTTTATAGAGTTTACATCAAAACTGGGGAACTTTCATACAAACTTACAACCCTTATTTAACCCACATAAGGGTTGTTTTTCCATAAACGGTAGAATTAAAATACCACTATATCGAACCAGTAAGGCAAGAGCTAACTTTTGTAGCGCTCGCTACCACATTTGCAAATTTTAAAATAAACTGTCAACCCTTATTTTACTAACTTAAGGGTTGATTTTCCAAAAAATGTGAAATAGGTATTTAATTATTTTGTATCGAAAACCCAAATTCCGATTTTCATAGAGTTTACATCAAAACTGGGGGACTTTCATACAAACTTACAACCCTTATTTGACCCACACAGGGGTTGATTTTCCAAAAACGGTAGAACTAAAGTTCTTTCATATCTAACCAGTAAAGCAATGGCTAACTTTCATAGTGCTGGCTTTCAAAATGGCAAAATTGAAAATAAGCTGTCAACAACTATTTAACCACCTTTAGGGATGATTTTGGAAAAACCCTTAGATTAGATTTTAATAACTTTAAATCAGAAAGCTAAATACCAATTTTCATCCAGTTTGCATTAAAACTGACGGACTTTCATACTAACTTTCAACCCCTATTTAACCCCCTTAACGGTGGAATATCTTAAAATCCGTTCTTAGTGCGCATCTACATTATAAAATGAAGCTATGTTCCAAATTTCATGATTCGATTTTCAGTAGTTTAGCCAAAACCTTGATTAATACGTTTTGAACGTGAGTATCTTTTCGCTTTTATATATATAGATGGGCGGCGAGGCATTTTATAATATATAATATTATTTTTTTATCATGTTAATTTTGATTGTCAATGTGGAATTAATATTTAGATTAAAATATGGACGACTTCCGGTAGTACTTCAAAACACTTTGTTAGTCATACCAAATAAATTATATAAATTATAATAATATTAAAATATTTATTCTAGTATTTTTAAAACAATATTTTCAATATAATGTTATTTTATTAATAGTTAAATTTATTGTGAATCACGTCACTTGTTATAACAAAACAAGTGATGTGAGAGGGTAGTTCATAGGCTGTTTGTCACTCGAGTAGTATTGAAGTCCACGCGCTGGTAGAGCGTGATTCATTCGCATTTAATCAGTCGTGTAAGCCGTTACTCTGCCCGAATTGTAAATAAAAGTGAATAAAAGTGATTCTCATATTAAAGTAGTTTCGTTCATTTTATTAATATGGAACCAAATAAGTGCGGTAATGGGAACACGCCGACATATACGTATTTTTATATGAAGAAGCTTGCAGTTCACCTGATGGTAAGTAAAAATATGTAACACGCAAATACGCAGCCTATCGAGTATTAAGAACATCTGTTATATATCTTATAATATAGCGCATAATATATCTGCCTAAAATCAATCAGAAATGCGTCTATTACTCCTTAAAATTGAATGAAACGCCTCGAATATATGTATATTACACCTATAATAAGTGTCTAAGCAGTAAATCTACCTCGAATCAAAAACTGCAGCGCTACACTGCTGTCATAAGACAGAAATAAGTATGGCTTGCACTACAAGCGAACTTAAAGTTAGAACTTGTGGTAAACCACCGGTAAAGTTATGTAGCATTGCAGAAATGTATTCGCACAAGTTGTTCAACACGCAAAACAATAAAATAGTTATACAAAGTTTTACACCACGAGGAATACATTCCATATACTCCGAAGAAGTTGCCTTATCGAGTAATAGTTGTTTCTGGCTTTGTAGATAGTTTGTGTTGTTTTGAAACTGTTGAATGGAAAAAAAATCGCTAACTTCTTTGAAAAAAGGTTGTTAAGTTGCATATTTATGATGAAACCTAACTTTAAAATATCTAGGCTAAAATGTAGCCATGAATATGGTCCATCACATTGTAACATCTCAACGTTCTTTTCCTTATACGAATCGTATAAAAATGGATTTAATTATTTCCGCGGCTACACTCCTAACAAATAAAAATAACTTTTTATTAAGAAAATTGGTTACTAAGAAGCAATCACAAAAAAATTAAAATAACCTCAAAACCATCTTAGAACATTATTTAGCACTGTCAAATATCATTATCACAATCAATTGCCTGTAAATTATTATTTAGTCTAAGTATAATAGATGTCGCAGGGGATTAACTACTTTACTACAATCTGATAAGGACAACCACGTTCAGTTTAATGGCCATCAGTGAACTAGGTCAAGCCAAGATCCCATACTCGTAATAGTGATTGGTGTTACAGGAAACCATGACAGGCCACAAATCCCAGTTAGCTCCGTTGAGAAACTAGGGGTTTATGGGGATTTCCCTGGGCAATTTATGGAAATGAACGTTTTTCTGACAAGGGAAACGTTCAGGCGCGTACTCACATGGTTAGTTTTAAAATTCATAGCTTACGAGTCCAAAATATCTTAAGAACCATCTCCCTTCAAACCAGAACATAGCAGTGCTTAATACTGCTGTTATGAGGCAGAGATAGGTGTGGGGGTTGTGCCGCCGGAGTGGAACCACAAAGGGTTCTACCACCTCCTAAATAACAGTAGTATAATATTGCTAAAAATCTAATCACAATGCATAATATGCAGTGTATTTTTATTCGGTAGATATTCCACCAAGGATGAATCTCCGCTAATCTCCGCAGTAAAAGATAAGCACGCAAATTGGACGGACGTGTGCGCGGCGTAATGGAGATATTACGCGGGGTAATTTGCACGTTTCTTCCTTCAAAATTATGCTAAAATTAAGAAGGTATTTTGAGATTATTATGCTAAATACTTAATACTTACATTAAATGGTTACACTACTCATTGAATGATAGATACAGTGATATATCGGAATTTCAGGCAATATGCCTTAACAGGCAGTACTAGTTCGAGGTTCGAATCCAAGACACACACCTGAGCCTTATCAATGTATATATTAACTGGCTGACCCGGCAAACGTTGTGTTGCTATATAAATAAAAAAATGTTAAGAGTGAACAACCCTTATCACTTAGGGGTATGAAAAATAGATAGTAGCCGATTCTCAGACCTACTGAATATGCATATAAAAAAGTAGTGAAGATCGGTAAAGCCGTTTCGGAGGAGTACGGTAACTAACATTGTGACACGATAATTTTATATACAAGATTATCATTACAACGGCGTAGGAAAACATCGTGAGGAAACTTACACACACAAGAGATTTAAAAGAAAATTATCAAAAGTTTGTGAACTCTACAGATTAGCATCGCCAGCGCTTTGGACTAGCCCTCCCACTCTGAGAAGAGACCCATGCCCAGCAGTGGGACAATAACGCATCGACAACGACCTAAACATTACATACATTACATAGTAACATTTTAAAATTACTCGTGTTACAGTAAATAAGTTCGTCAATTAGGCATTTTATCCACCATCTCGAGAGATAAGAGAGCAAATTGTGCGGACACGTGCACTGCATACGTAAGCGAGATTTATCGTCGAGCCTAGCTAGTTTGCATACTAAGAAATTATGCGCAAAATTCATACGGCGTACAGGTTGTAAGGGTTAATGGAGATCCTGGAAACGTCCTGAGGGAGAACAGCTGTAGATTCTTATTTGCAAACCAATTCAATTTATATGCAAAGACGTTTTAGAGATATATGATTTTTAGTTTCACATCAAGTCATCGCAAAAATTTTACAAAAAATGTACAGAAATGTTTTAATTTATTGCACTATGGTAAAGGTTAACTGATGGTTCAATTGAAATCCTAGGCTTTTTTACCAAACTGCGGCATTCTATTGGCCTCAATGATTGAATTAAGAATCAGCTATTAAGGTAAAGTCACCTAATGCCGAGGGGTTCTGAAACTGGCACCATATTCCGTGGTATTTAAAAAAACGGCTTTTATAAACTATTTACCAACTCATTTTTAATAAAAGGTATGTTATTTAATAGATAATTTATCACTCTATTGTCATATGGCTATCGTAATAGTATTATGTGTATGGTTTTTTGAATAATCGCATAGTTTTGCATTAGTGCCTCCATCAAACGCATGCTTCATACATTTTGGGCCTTTTGCACGTGAATGTCACGATTTCGCAAATAGTGATTTTTTCAGTAAATTTGCATGTGTGTGATAGTGTTTCGATGAAAACATTATATTGAATATATATGAAATCAATAACATTTAAATTTTGTGCTTATTTGTTAACAGATAAGAGTAAAAATAAGTTTAAAAATACAGCGGCGTTAGGTGCCAAATATTTTGGGCTGTCCCTAAAACTGAGGTATACCACGGAATAGCAATTTCATAGACTTGTTTTTAATTTAAATTTATGTAGTTGTTTTTATGAATAAGCACGTATTGCTTCGGATTTGACAAATTTAATACTCAATTAATATCGAAATCATTTTCCGTGGTACTGCATTGTACTGCATTACCTAATTATATAATATCAAAGATGACCTATTTATGTACTTTCCTAATTTCTTCTATGGGACAACTAAGGAGACAAAATGAAGTTCATCCAGATATGGATGTTATATTGAACAAGTATTGTATATTATTATGTACATATTTGAATAAAGCATGTTTCTGTCTCTAAGTTGTGTAAAAGTCTTTTATTATTTAATAATCGGAATTTGGAAACGTGATTTTTAGTTATGAAACGCTATTCCGATGTATATAAGTCGGAATTACGTTATATGGGCACATTAATCCGCGGCATAACCGAAAAATACTATAAAGGGTGTTTAAAGTTTTCATCGGTTTTTAAGAAAATTTCTATTGTTTGTATCCGTAATTCGCTTAATCCTAATTAATGACGAATTAACATTGTTATACGATTATAACGGATAATTAAATAAGAACTAGAACATTTAACGACGTTTTCATTTGATTAAATTATTTAAAATAAAATAATTCTATAAACCTCATGACGGTATTCCATATTATTATTATTTATGGTGTACGATAATAAATCTTAGTAAAGTACACGAAGAAGAATGTCCAAAATTGCATTGCAGATACACGAATTGACTGCAGTTTTAAAAAAAAAACATGATATACATTAGTAAAATTAACCAATCAAGAAACTATACTATAAAAAATGTTTATTTCGGCAGCTTCCCTTTAATCATAGCTAAGAACAATTTTGATAAAGCTACTCTTTAACTAATTAAAAAAAAATGACTCGAAATTGAAACTAAATTCAATAAATAACATTTATTTTTATACACCATGTAGCAGTCGTTCTATCTCTTTCTCTCCCTTATTTTGTATACTCGGAATTAGGAACCAAATACATCGGAATAAGGATTTTTACATCGGAATTAGGGTTTTCTGCCTTGGTTCATATTTATTTAAAATACACATTTAAATCAATATTTAATCGTAAAATGTCGAGTTTATTTCAAGAGTACAGATAATAAAGCTTCTGATAAAATTATCTAATTCCTTATTAAGCCGTAGCAAATGCTTAATATCTGACGCTCTTTCTAGTTTTAGTGAAAATACCGCGGAAATAGGTGACTTTACCTTAAATAAAAAAAAACAGTCAAATTGTATAGTACATTATCTTATAATCTAGTAGTTTACTCATTGATTGATAAATACAATATTTCAATGTAAAGTATTCACAATGTATAAGTTCGTGAATTATTAGGCATTTCACCATCTCGAGAGATAAGAGAGCAAATTGTGCGAACACGTGCACTGCATACGTAAGCGAGATTTATCGTCAAGCCTAGCTAGTTTGCATACTAAGAAATTATGCGCAAAATTCATACGGCGTACAGGTTGTAAGGGTTAATGGAGATCCTGGAAACGTCCTGAGGGAGAGCAGCTGTGGAGCAACTGTCTTATTTGCAACCCAATTCAATTTATTTGGAAAGAAATTTTAGAGATATTTGATTTTTAGTTTCACATCACGTCATCGATACAGTCTTACCTATAAATTTATAATAAAAGCTCATTTATAGTAGTTTTTTGTAGTGTGTATGTAAAGTAGTGTCTTTATTTATTTCACTATATCACTAGCTTAATTAATCAGTTAATTCCTAGTCCATTTACTAAACGACACTATTTAATCGGCCTGAATGATTTAATTGAAAATCAGCCATCAAACTGCGAAGAAAATCTACAAAACTTCAAATAAGTTTTAATATCCAAGTATTGTATTAAACAAAAAGTTACATATTATATGTACACACATTCAACACATACGCCACTCACAAAGTAAAACAAAACAACAACAATAACATAAAAGAGAATAATGAACCAAAATTGGAATCGCCCCGAGTGAACGCTTTGTACTTTGTAGGATAACTTGGAATATACGGCTAATTAAAACTTATGCAACGAACAGCGTTGCTTACACTCAGCTTATTAAGCCCGTGTTGACATGCATGCTGGCGGAATCTTAAAGTAAATGTTAATAAAACTGTAATTAAACTTTGTGGGATTCCGGAACTTCAGTTCTTCAGTTATTACCTTATAAGAGTAGGGTTCTTTATTGTTCTACCCTTAGTATAGTTTTAGAAAGTAGAGAATTTAATAAAAATGTGTAATTATACAAGTCGCTTATGAGAACTAGATAAAAATTATAAAACAACAGACATTATTAGTCTCCACTGTAGAGCGCACTACATTACTAGCTACGGGTACATTCATAATCACAAATTAAGTATTGACCACTTTTAATTACCTTGTGGCAGTTAATTGTGGAACAAAGTTGTGTAGGCAAATGTAGAAACAATAAATTAAAACACCATTGCTTACAATATCACATATATTTACACTCACAAAAAACAAAACAACAACAATAATATAAAAGCAAAGAATGAACCAAAATTGGAATCGCCCGAGTGAACGCTTTGTACTTTGTAGGATAACTTGGAATATACGGCTAATTAAAACTTATGCAACGAAAGCGTTGCTTACACTCAGCTTATTAAGCCCGTGTTGACATGCATGCTGGTGAAATCTTAAAGCAAATGTAAGTAATTAAACTTTAAGTTTATCAAGTAATTAAACATTAGCGGGATTCTCCGAGTTAAGTGTTTTTCTTTGAGCGCTTTAACGCTTATCTTATATCATGTTATACAGGCCATCCCGTATGTATAATGACAAACATGAGGGAGGGAAGTTAAGGGCTAAGTTGGTGACCTCACACCTCGGTAAAAATATAGTTTATTAAAAGGGTCAACGCTCATAAAAAAACAAATTTCAACCCTCTTCATCTCCTTTCACTGATTGTGTATAAAATAATTTACTTTTTTGTATAATATCTAGGTCTATAAACTGACCTTTACATGTAATTATAAAGAATTTCCTAAATAAATTCGCGGTCAGAAGATACCCATCCTAGTACTAGATATTTCTACACAAAAGCATTCATGAATATTCTCTAGTTGAAGCAAATATTTAGTGCACAAACAGCCATATTATTTTGAGCTTGCATTCCGCGAGATTGTATTTAGATAATTGGGAATGTTACTAAAGTGTATATTATGTGAATATAGCAGAGCTGAGCAGTGATAGCCTAGAGCCTTGAGAGGTCCGAGGATCAAATCCCAGGCACGCACCTCTGATTTAAAATTTAATGTGCGTATTAGAAATTAATTATCACTTGCTTAAACGGTGAAGGAAAACATCAAAACAGCAAAATGTCTTATGATATATGACTTCCCTTTTTCAAATTCGTAGTTTCTTCAAAAATATCACATTTGGCCAAAAGTATTATTTGACTCTGTTTTCCAAAATTGACGTTAGTTTTTTCAAAAACATCAGCACACTGTGCCAAGCGAACCAAAGATGTACTTAAAATGCGTAAGATACATGATAACAGCAGTGTTGAGCGCTGTTGTGTTCTGGTTTGAAGGGTGCGGTAAGGGAGACATACTTATCCGTGGCATTCCAGCTTAGTGCTTAGGGTAGCGGCTTTTGATTGCCGATTTCAGGTAGGAATCCAATCTTATATGAGGTTGATTACAGATGTCCACGGGCGGCAGTAACCACTTACCATCAGATGGACTACATGCTCGTCTGCTGCTTCTATATTATAAAAGATAACAATAAAAAAAATAACAATAAAATACAACCGACTATGTCACTACAAAGTAAAAAATAATTGAAATAAATGTTGGTTTAGTACACATTTCTGAAGTCAGCGCTCAATATATTTTGTTGGATAACGATGTAAACAGCGTGTCTAATATATTGATAACCACCTCCTTTTTGAAGTCGGTTAAAAACTATTAATTATTGTTATTATGTCAGTGTGCCTATTTCCCGTGTTATATAACACATGACCACAAGCTTAACTGGACCTACATGGCGATGGTTCGTAATATATTGTAGATGTAAATTAATGTGTTACCGCCGTTAGTGTTATCTGAGCTTAGCAGAACTTAGGTAACTAAACGTTGTAGTCATTTGCATGATGTAGCCGAATTTACAATTACAATTTCCGTACTAAGCGGAGTGCAACTGTGTTTGATAACGGTCTGACACACTGATATTGTAATACGAGGCTATGTGTATAGGAAGCTATTATCTGAAGGTAGTAGAACACTTTGTGGTTCGACTTTGGCGGCACCACCGCCACACCTATTTCTACCTTATAACAGCAGTGATAAGCGCTGCTGTGTTTCGTTTAAGGGAGACAGACTTTTCCGAGGCGTTCCAGCTTAGTCTTCAGATAGTAGCGCTTCTGTGGCCGACCGCAGGTACAAATCTAATCTTATCTGTGGTTGATTACAGATGTTTATGGGCGGTAGTAGCCACTTATCATCGGATGAACTGAACTTGTCTGTTATTACTATATTATAAAAAACTGATTTCAACGAGACATTCTCACAATAAAGTACTTGATAAATAATATTACCTTTTTAGACCCAATAGCAATTATCTAAGGATTCTTAGTTCCCAATTCCACCCGTAGACTGCCTGTAAACACACATCGCATAATTCACAAATTTAATTCTATTAAAAAATAAGTTAGCACGCCTCATTTTGTATTAAATAAGTGTGCTTATAACCTTCAAATTAAGATTCAATAGATATATAATGTGGCTTTGTAAAAGAAACAAAAAAGTGGAGATGTTGCCGGCACAACCACACAGAGTTCTAACTTTTAATTATCTAATTGCTTTACAATTTCAAATTTTACCTATTTCAAAAATACCTCAAACAGACTTAAGAGCCTAATTTAAAATAGAGACATTAAAATATTAATTTAAGACCATAATTTCGAAATAGAAGGCATTAAATTGTTCAAACTCAATTATAGAATTTGAAGCGAGGAATGAATCGTCTTTTTTATCAGCGCATAAAATGTTATTACTGTGGTCTGGAGAGAATCTGATCCTTTACTAAGAATTAATATTATGCAGTCCCAACAATGTGAACTGAAATTGAATTGAGGTACGGGTTCTCCATTATCTTTGTTAATATAATTAATTAATACTTATTTCTGTCTTATAACGGTAATCTTAAGTGCTGTGGTTTGGTTTAAAGAGGGATTTACATGTATGAGGTATTCCAACTTAGGCTTAAGGTGTAGGAACGCATGAAGATTCGTGGGTACCGCCACTCTCAGGATATTGTTGTAATATAAACAAACGAGCATGCACTTCACCTCATCATCAACCCATTATTGTCCCACTGCTGGGCAAGGGTCTCCTCTCAGAATGCGAAGGATGAGGCCATAATCCACCGCGTTGTTCAAGTGCGTATTGGTAGACTTCACATAACTTTGACATTTTTTTTATTAATCTCTCAGGTTGCAGGTATGCAGGTTTCCTCACGATTTTTTTCTTCACCGTTTAAGCAAGTGATAATTAATTTCGAATACGAACATAATTTTGAAAAATCAGAGGTGCGTGCCTGGGATTTGAACCTCGGACCCTTCGATCGAAAGGTCGAGTTTCTTAACCACTAGGCTGCTCAATTTAGCAATTTAAATCAGGGTAGCAATTTAAATCACGTAAACTACACGCTCATCAGATACATAATTTTCATATATAAAATTACATTTCTCAATTAAATACTCATTATAATAGCCTGTAACATAATAAACATTATATAATAACAAACTTATTATTGTACATTTTCGTTGTATGTAATATTGGGATAATTAAATTTGATCGGATATTTGCATTACCGAAGTGAAGCGAGGCCGGATATTTGCCAATTTAAACTCGTCCGAAATTGCATTATCATTATTGATGTTTTGTACCGGATATTTCATGATGAAAATTACATACTACTTCCGTAACTGTGAGCAATAACAAATTCTCGTTCGGATTTAGAATTAAACTCACTTTGACTTTAACATTATTGTGAAAATTTATTTACAAAAATACTGATCTTTGAATGTGGATGAGATGTGTATGAAGAAGTTAGGTTCAACTTTTGTAGTCCACTGCCACACATGTATAACAGTATTGCAGTCTTAAAATGTATTATTTAATTATACAAACACAAGGTTTTCCAAGGCAGTCTACATTTAAAAATAAGATACCAACACGCCACTGACAGACCCTGTCTATAATATACGTGTTGGTGGTCGTTGCTATCTCCCTACATCTACACTAATATTCTATTAAGTGAATACGGTAGACTTACACAAAGACGGATATACTCGTACAAACATTCAGACAAGAACAAAAAAACTAAATTTGTCATTTAGATGTTTATTTTGGGTCGAACCCGAAACCCACAGACGTGTGACAGAATTGCCTCACGGGTCTTCCAAGTATACATAAACTTCTAAATACGCATATAAGTCGTTCCTAAGGAGGGAGGAGACCCCAGCAGTGGGACATATACAGTCTACGATGATGATATACAAATCAGGGGGCCTACCACCATCTTGTAAAAACCATCATAGTTCAGGAAAAGTTATATTTCCTCCTTAAAACAAACATATTCTTATCCATTGTATACAACCAACTGAAATTGTCATATTTTGTTTAAAAAGTTAAATTTCCTGCAAATAAGTAAAAGTATGATTAAAATAATATTGTTTTAAGTGGTAGTAACCCCTGGTCTACATAGTTACATTTACTCTGCATTACACTTACTCATACATATAATGTATTGTACGTTTTCGTAAACAACATTTAAATATACCGTTAAAGAGAAATTAAAATTTAATCACAGAGTAAACCAAAGTATGTAAATTGAAAAAACCCTTTTCAGGTTTATCTCAAAATTAATCTCCATATTACACAAATTGAATCAAAATTCAATTTACCCGGGCAGTGCTTTATTACATTAGACGTAACTTGTTACAATAAAGATTGTAATTTAAAACGGCGGCATCGAGAAAGAGTGAGAGGCAAATAGTGCCTCTGTATGTAATAGTGTACTTACGGCACGCAGAAAGAGTGAGAAGCACTATTTGCATCTCACTCTTTCTTTATAGTTTGTAAGCAAGAAGTTTAAAAGATAGTAGAAACCTCTTTGGTTCGACTCCGGCGGCACCACCTTCACATCTATTTCTGCCTAATAACGACTGCCTTAAGCGTCGCTATATTCCGCTTTGAAGGGTGTGGTAAGAGAGACGTATAATTTAGTCCTAAGGGGTAGCAAAGCATCTATGACCAACCTCAAGTAGGAATCTTATCAAGGGCATTACAGATGTCCATGACCGGCAGCAGCCTTTTACCATCAGAGTGCCCCCGTTTGCTACTCCAATATAAAAGCGTCATGTACAAAAGCCGCCAATTTGGTTTGGTTTCCTTAGTGGGACAAGTTACATATTTTACACTAAACAAGGCGGACCCTGGCGGAAATTTAACAATTTGAACGCGTCCAAAATTGCAATGTCCCAAAATTAACAATATTTCGTAATACTTGACTCCCTTACTTCTGTTCCTACAAACATTGGTTTGGACAAATGTTTGGAATATTCGCAAATAAGTTGAACAATACTTACATTATTTTGCATCGATAATATCGAAAGATTATTTATTATTTTAATATCGCAAGATACGCAGTATTGTTCACATAAAATTGTTTTGGAATTGGCATTGGCAAGTCCGCGAATAAATTGTATTGCTAACATTACATTGTTTTATTTCGGTAATAATAAAATATACACCAAATGCTATTGTCTACATTACATTGTTTTGAGCTAATGTTAATGTTAATGCTAATGAAACCCAATATTACTTTACAAAATAAGCATAAACTTTACTTGCAAAATAACCTTTGTGTGATTATCTTGTAATTGCATTATTTTAATTATAACGATAACCCTATGTGAACACGATTGCGTTGAAAACTTTGGTACATTTTACCTGATAATAGATTAAAGTTAAATTACTAATTGCCTAGGCCCAAATGCCCTATATTGTATTATCATATTACAGCGGTGAATAAACTACATAGTTTTATATCCCGACGTTAGGCTTCCAAGTTATATATATTACCTACCTGCGTAGGTACAATAATTATGTCGAATATTGACCCAAAAATAACTTAATCAGTAATTATAAGATTCCTCTTTGTGTACGACTACAGATGTACCTTAATATAAATTAAGTTTTTAATTAATTTAAAAGTAGTCTACATTTTTAAAGATTAACTGAAAATGACACTTTTAAGACCTTAATATCTCAAAAATCAATTAATTCATGAAATTTGTTTCTTACGGAGAACCGTTAAAGCAAAATTGCAAGGGTGTAGATTTAACAGTTTTAAGATTAGAGATGGTATTGCGTGTAGTGTCGAAATGTTTGTGTAAACTTACACCCGAGCCGAGCACCGTTTTCTTGCGAACTTGGCTGCCACGCTGCCGTGTGCACAAACCCTAAATTCCGCCAAACACAAAAAACATCACGTGGGAGTAACCCATACACACTAACGTAATGCCCAGGTGTACATTTCACATCGTACGAACACCACGTTCAATTAACCTTAATTTATAGTAGGTCTTTTTATTTGCGAAGGATCCCAATTACGAGGTCCGCGCTGGGCCGGATTTGGAGTTCTGGGGCAATGAAGGAACAGAGGCGACAAATTATTTTCCAAATTTTGAAAATGTATTCACAAATAATTTAATAAAATGGCCAACAAAGATTTTTACTTAACAAAGAATACAGTAATTAATTAAGTGAAAGTATGTCGTTAAAAATCGTCGGACAAAAAGTGCTTTAAAATCCCATCTTTTAGATATATTTTAGATACACATATATCTCAAAGATGGGATTTTGAGGGCCCATTTCTTGTGGCCCTCCACGAGAAAGGCAGTAGCCCTGCTTGCTGGGGCGGCAGGGCTCAAATCCGGCCCTGGACCTGCGTAACTTGCAATAATTTGTAACCCTTAAGATAATTTATTTTTGCTTTTTGGGCGACTTCAAAAACAAAGCACAATTCCGTGAAATGTTAGAAGTCTTTATAAACTAAGCGTGTTTGTTTGTGTATATTTACTAATGGTTATCCATATTTGGTTAAAAATTGTACTGAATTGAAATTGTAATAAAGTTTACTTTATGTCTCATGTAACGTAGCGTGTAAAAAAAATACATAGATTTCTGTTCTGGTTCTGCATGTTTGTGTGTTCGCCTATATAATACATAGTATGGGGCCGTGAGTGTAGAGGCATTCTTGAAATTTAATAATTTGTCGGTAGATTAATTTTATAGTTATAACTCATAAATGTACTTGCATGCAGTTGAACAGTGAAATAATAATTATTGTTTAAAAACTAAAAACCACGCTATAATCGCACAAGGAAAATCCTGATTCCTGAAGATCTTGATGAGGAAAATGGGATAAAAGTATTAAAATCGTGTATTATCATCGGTTCTTGATAATTGTTCAAAATTTTAAATTAATCGGACCATTCAAGGTGGGTAAAAATCGAGTTCAAAGTTTCCATTACATACATAAAGGTCAAGCTAATAAAAGTGGTAAAAAGTGCTAAGTGGTAAAAACTGCTATTTAGCATTAAGTCCGCCTTTTGCACCACTTTGTTTTTAACATGGTCAATAAAGAGTAAATAAATAAATAAATAAAGACTCACTAGTTCAAAAGTTGAACTAATTAGTTGAACTAGTGGGAATGAACCTATGTTTTTAGAGTACGTTCAGCTCGTAGAGCAGTTCTTATCAGAAATACTAATCTAATTTCAATATACCATAACAGTTCCACTTAAAACATTAATAGTTAAAAGTTCAAACACTACTTTAACCGTAATAAAGATTAATGGCTTTGATAACGGCTAACATGCTCTCAAAAGCTAAATTTAAATGGTTCTTGAAAGAAAATTCAAAGTGATTTCTTTTGATATTATGAGCTCAAGTCAACACGACAAGAGCTAGCTTGCTATTTTTCCAGACAAAAAAGCTAACCCCACCTACTTAAGAATAATCAAGTAATAGGGAAAAAAGTAGTCTATGTCACTCCCACAGTTTAAATTAATTCAACTACACCTCACATGTTAAAATGCGTCAAGCCGTTTGGGCCGTATAGCGTGCCAAAGAATAACTCATATATACATAGGTGCTACATATAAACATTACCCTCCGCAGTAGGATAAAACTATAAAGGTTACATTTTTGAAGGTGGTAGAACCCTTTATGGTTCAACTCCAGTAGCACCACCGTCATACCTATTTCTGCCTTATAACAGTAGGTTTAAGCGCTGTGTTCTGGTTTGAAGGATGTGGTAAGGGAGATATACTTTTCCGAGGCGTTCCAGCTTAGTCCTCAGGGGTAGCGGCCGACTATGGCCGACCTCAGGTAGGAATATTTTATCTTATCCGGGGTTGATTACAGATGTCAATGGGCAGCAGTAGCCACTTACCATCAGGTGCACTGCATGCTCATCTGCTACGCCTATATTATAAAAAAACATAAAGACATACATACTCAAGCAAGGAAACACAAATACTGCTATACGCTAGAAATGGTTGTGGGTACCTCTCTATCTTTTCTTCCCTAACATTAGATGGACTCAGTACTCTTTTTCTACTACTACAAATAAAAATCAATCACAATAAAAGCTAAAAAACTTTCTGAATTACTACTTAATAACTACAGATTCATTTTCCATTGAAGTGCAATACATATTCACCATCCAAGCCCTTCCCATCCATTCCACTTAACTAGGGTTGCCACCTGTACTATATTATATAATATCTTATTATATTTTAGTCAATTGTACTATATATTATAAAAAAACAATATAGGAAGAAGAATACTATATTTTTATCGCTAATTCAATTGCCGCTTCTTTTGAGTTAACTGTTAATGGAACGCACCCGCTGCGCTGTATAGGGAATTTTTGAACGAAACTCATCCATGTACGTACTTCAATATAGAACTAAATTGCTCAGATGCTTATAATTATTTTTAAAATAATAGATCCTTGATGGTCAAAGTGAAATATAATAATAAATACTCATGGAAAAATAAATAATGATTGAAAATGATTGAGTACAATTTTTTTCTGAATTTCCCAAAAGTATTATATATTTTTGATTAAGAAATTTAAAAAACTATTTTTCTTCAAAAATATGGTGGTAACCCTACACTTAACCTTAGTTCTTGAAGTTAGCAGATATTAAGTGTTGTGTAGGTATTCCTGTAGTTGAAGGCTCTCTCTAATGAGGGAACGTACTCAGCCGTTGATTGAAGATCTTGACTCGATGCTAGGCCGATCTTCAATCAGCCAGTACAATCAGCAAGTTCAATATTCCGGTCTGTAATCAAATCAAATCAATTTTTTTTATTCAAAATAGGTTCTTTACAGAGCACTTTTTGAATGTCAAACTACCACCACTTCACAAGGTGATTCGTTATGGAGAAGAAGCGGCGAAAGAAACTCCATAACACACATCTTTTAAAAAAATGGATTTTATAATGTTAAACTTAACCTAATGGTACATGTGGAGCTGGAACTACCTCAGACCACACCGCTTTGTCAATCATATAATCACTTGTTTATAGTACGCTTTTTTTTCGGTAACCTTGTATATCCTTGTATACTCTTGTATATTCGGTAACCTTGAAATGTAACTGTATATATATTGTATATATACTGTATGTATATAAATTGATAACACTTGTACATCAATAACATTAGGAGTAATTAAATCATATACTTATAATTGGAACGTGGTAGAATCCTTTGTGGTTTGACTCCGGCAGCACCACCACCGCATTATTTCTGTCTATTAAGAGTTAGTAGTGTTAAGCGCTGCTGTGTTCTGGTTTGAAGGTTGTGGTAAGGGGGACATACTTTTCCGAGGCGTTCCAACTTAGTCCTCAGGAGTAGCGGCGTGTCTGTGGCCAACCTCAGGTAGGAATGTCTAGTCCTATCTAGAGTGGATTACAATGTCCATGAGCCGCAGTAGACACTTACCATAAGGTGTACTGCATGCTCATCTGCTAATAAAACTAAATTGTGACGATTTTAGTCATCAGTAGGGGTAAAGGTGGCAGCGGAACTGTAATCGGCTTCAAGTAATAACCCTGTTCTATACAGAGTCAAAAGGTAAAAGCAACGGCAAAGTCGAGTTTGACAAAAAAAATAATTTGGCTGGTCTTTGAAAGTTTTTCTCATTTTACGCAAAGGAGGATAAGAGTCCAGGATAAAGAGTATCTGAAACAAAAGTATAAGGTACTCCTGTCTATTTTCATTTCTCGCTTATTCTTATACGAGCTGTTGCTCGCGGCTTCGCTCGCGTTACGAAGTAATATTTTCATCCCCTATTTTATCCCCTTGGGGGTAGAATTGATCAAAATCCTTTCTTAACGGATGTCTACGTCATAACATCTATCTGCATGCCAAATTTCAGCCCGATCCGTCTAGTGGTTTGGGCTGTGCGTTGATAGATCACTATGTCAGTCAGTCACCTTTGAGTTATATATATTTAGATACATCTATAGTTCAGACTGATATTCTTAAAATATAAACATAAATATAAATCCAAGCTAACAAGGTCGGCCAGAAGCGATCCATTTGCCCCGGTGTCGCGTTGCATCGTGGAGAAACTTTTATTCCCTCCATTACCGAGAAATACTATATTTCACACCGCTGCTTCTGACAGCTGATGGAGAAACTCTAACGCTTATGTGCTCAAGTGTTGTTATAATATACTTGATCGAAACAGCTTTTTGAGATGAAAATTATTTTATTTTTATTTATTTATTCATTTATTTTTGTACACCTTAAACTAAGGGTTACAAAGGGTAAACTTAATGCCTAATGGCATTCTCTGCCAGTCGACCCTGGGTGATGGCGATAACATGTGGTAGGCATTAACAAGAAATACAACTGTAAGAGAAAAAGAAACATACAGTATCTAAGTATAATAATAATAAATATAAATAATATATAAATATATAAAACAAATATAATATATACAAATAAATATATACAACACAGTGAGTTAAGGAAAATTGGAAGACTCAAGTATTGGAGGACATGCGAAGGTAATGCTCCCGAACCATTCTCTTGAAGGTGTTCCTACAAGTGGCTTTTATGATGTTTTCGGGCAGGGCGTTCCAAAATAGTATCGCCTGTACTGTGAAGGAATACTGGAAAAAACCACTATTATGCGGTGGAAAATTGACTTTGAGAATTCTAGACGAACGTAGTCCGCTGTCGTGAGACGAACAGTGAAACTGAAAATTTTCCTTTAGATACGGCGGAGAAGCTGGATCATGTAAAATAGAATACAGAACCAGGAGAATTCTAGAATTACGCCTTTGACGAATAGTTAGCCATTTAAGCTGACGTCTATATTTAGAGATATGATCACATTTACGTAGGTTGAAAATAAATCGGATGCAATTATTAAGAAGGCGCTCTAGCTTATCAAGAAGTTCATCCGTCAGGTCTGGATAACACACATCTGCGTAATCAATAACAGGCAGTACGAGACTGTGAATTAGCGCGACTTTAGTTTTATGCGGCAGTAATTTTTAAGCCGATATAGGGATTGTAGAGTGGCATTTACCTTACGGCTCAGCTCGGTGACTTGCACTCGCCAGCTCAAACTGCTGTCAATGACAAGCCCAAGGTTTTTCACAGAATTGCAAAGAGGAATAGTTGTATTAGTAAAAGGCATATAAAAATAATTGACCAGAATGTAGAATAATTGATATACGAGGACCATTTTACATTAGAAGTAGCATTCGCAAGCATGTAGTCAACTTGGTTACTTGGTTAAATGACGATTCCAAGCCTGGATATCCATATATAATCCACCCCAGAAAAGATTACATTCCTAGCTAAAGATAGTCACAGATGAATTGCTAACAGATGAGAGCTACCCCGATTAATTTAAATTACTCAAATAAGTATGAGTCCCTTACCACACCTTTCAAAGCAACACAGATGCACTTAACATTGCCATTATTGTGGCAGTGGTGCCTACGTAGTTAAACCACAAAAGGTTTTCAAACCTTCAACTTTCAAACCCTTTAATTTTCGGGTCTGAACCCGTCTTGGCATAGGCAAAACTCCGTGTAATTTTAGGAGCATTTTTAGATTGTTCAGAATAAATGTAGCTATAAGTCGGACAGTGGGCCGCTAGTGGCTAGTTTATGCGGGCTTTCGTGGTTGGAAAACAGAACCAGCACAAAAAACATACCGTATACGGGCGTGCACGATACAAATAAATACTAAAAGACTTAGTAAATATCACGTTACGCGTAACAAGAGGCATTGTTAAATCGAAAACAAAGAAAACGAGAGAATAGAAAAATATATACTCTCCCTCGCTGGATTCCGTAGAGACGCAACGTCGAACACGTCATGTTGCAACTCTATACTCTACACAATACATGCTTCAATTGAGAATACTGTATTTTACTCTACATTTGCGATAAATACATTTTTAGTATAAGAGATTTAAGAAAATGAGAGATACTTTTTGTTTTACGTGTTTTTGATTAATAAATGCGGTGAAATTAATACTTTTTTGTTGGTTGTAAGTTTTACCCGACTGATAAAATAAAATGTGTGTCTCGGGTATAGGTACGAGATATACCAATATTCGACACATATAGCCCCTCACTAGGTTGCCCTGTGTTTTAGATGTTATGACACATGCAAAGATACGCAAACACCTACAAGAAAAGTAAATTCATAATTCTGACGCCTGTATATTCGCCGAACAAACTGTATTAACGCTTCATTTTGCACGGAGAAATACATAATATTCTTGCCATGGACTTTCCATTATTCGTAAGGGGTATTACGTAATATCTTTATTACGTAATACCCCTTACGAATAAGAATTTTACAATATAAAACAAAAAGAAAATCTGGAAAATAAATAAACCATTTCCCTCACTACCAGACAACGAAGGCTGCTCGTGAGAACGTCACGTTGCAACTGTACAGAAAAGATTTCTCTCAATTACTTGGAATACTTTTATTATTGCGTTACACTCTACTCCTACTCTCTTCTACTGGAATAATCAATGGTATAGTTGGTAATAAATTATGCGGAAAAGGCAACTAATTTAGAGTAAACAATCAAATGGAGTATTTTTTAGGTTTCAACAAATCAAAGAAAATGTGTCATACCGCTTGGACATCGAATACCTCATTTCTGTTCCATGGAATACCTTATTCATTATCATTTGTTTTTATTTAGATTCTACACTTGTCCTTACCATACAAAATATAGGTAATAATAATAAAGAAACACAAATAATCTAGTAATTATTATAAAAACAAAATATTCGACTTCCTAAATATAATTAACTGAAAAGGGAAGTAATGTCACTACAACAATTTAAACAAATCCAACAACACCTCATTAAAATCCGCCAAGCCGTTTTGAGTTTATGGCGTGGCGGTAGAGAAAGTAAAATGTGAAAAAAATAAATAAACCATTTCTCTCGCTAGGCGAAGGCCGCTAGTGAGAACGTCCATTTGCCCACAGTGTCACGTTGCAACTGTACTGAAAAGATTTCTTTCAATTACTGGAAATACTATATTTCACGTTAAAAGTACTTAGTTACGAATACGACATATTTTCCTGGATTTAGTGGCTGAAAAAGTATGTTGTTTCTGCCGACACATTATAAAATGATAGACGTCGTAAGTTAAAGCTGTTTGACTTATTTTAAAATTGTAAAAAAACAGTTACCAATGTTCACGCAAGTACATACATTAAATATTTTTTATATAACGGTTATGTTACTCTATGCTGCAAAGGTTTCCTGCATCATCCTGCAAAGTCAGAAATAGATGTGGCGGTGATGCCGTCGGAGTTGAACCACACAAGGTTTGAATTTCAAACATGTCAACGCATTTCTATTTAAAAGACAATTTCGTACATAGAAATCACAAACAGATACACTGACATTTTATGTATTTGTAACCAAATACAAAAGCATCTGCAGCCAACATGCAACCAACCATAAAATGGAAATAAAGACAACACAATCATCTCTGTTTGTTCCGAGTGAAATATTTCACGCGAACACATAAAGGAAATGTTACGTTTGTTCGGTAGAGGTCCTTTTACTTTCCCATCCGAAACATATGACTTTTCACTGCTTTTACGTACAAACTACATAATAATGAAAGAAACGATATATATATTATGGTCCATTAGGTAGAAATGTTATCATATGCAGCGTAATGGAAAGATAAAATGTTATTATAAAATATAAAATGTTATTTCTTTAAAATATGTAAACTGTATTTACCATCTGCTACGAGTATATTGGTTTCTAACGGATGTTTATATGCTCATTTATTTCCGTATTTTGTCGTCATCAACCCATTACTGTCCCACTGCTGGGCACGGGTCTCCTCTCAGAATGAGAAGGATTAGACCATAATCCACCGCGTTTGTAAGTGCGTATTGGTAGACTTCATATACCTATTAGAACGTTTTTTAAAATCAGTATAAAATACTGTGACCGTATAAAAAATTTTAGATTTTCACAGACCTTTTTATAAACAGACAGATATTTTTTCTGATTCTAGGTATAAATCTATCACCTTATATACGAGTATCAATCCTATTTACATAAGACCACTTACAATTACATTACCTTTAAAATAATAATAATTTATATTCAACAAAATAAGTAAGTATAGTATGGTCACTATGAAATTTCGGCGAATTCGACGTATAATAACTCACACAAGTAAACATACTAGTCGACCACATACTCCAGATGGTTACAACCACATTGCAACTATAATTCAAACAAGTTTCACGGTCGTTTGCGGCAAATACTTCTGGAGTTACTAGTATGTGAACGAATGAACAGAATTGACTCCTAATAAATATTTAGCAGTGTTCTTAGGTTCTTCACACATCAAGAGTGCCTTGTGTTAAACCAGCAAGCCTCGAGGTGTTGCGCGTGGAAAAACTTTTGAAAGATGAAGGAATGGAGTAGCTCAGGTCCATACTGAATCTACGAGTAGATGCCCAGACGTGGGCAAACGCCGGCACCGTGAATAAGTAATATTAGCTTACCCCTGGTCCTGACAAAGGACATTCCGAGGTAAACCGTAAGGTTTTAGGTTTTAGGGTCGGTAGGAGTGCAGCATATCCCCTCAGGTACCCCCACGGCTTAGGGACACCTATGCAGGATTTCCCCACATAAAAAGGATCTTCAGACATATCAAAGTTTACTCGACGATCAGAAAATATTGTAACCAAACTCCTTATTCGAAGATAGAATAAAAGTTGTACCAAAAATAACACTGATTTCGGACTCTTATCTGACATAGGATTGATTACAGATGTCCATGGCAATAACCAATGACTATGAAGTGGAAGTGAAAGATAACTAACTTCGAATACTGAACTCTAACGAGTTTACATCAAATAGGTAGCCTTGCTAATGCAATAGAGTCCTAATGGACTCTATTAAGTTACTAACTCCACGTCGTAGATACAAATTACCATTTTAATGTAAGAACGACCTTATGAAGTTTAATATTTAGGGTAATAATTTTAGTTGCCCTTTAAACTGTGATGTGTGATTTGAATATGAATAGACGAAATTTGTGAAGTTGGTAGAAACATGACAAAATATTGCTAATATAATGTTTTGCGTCCAGTATACATATTTATTAGTGGAATCCGCCTGAATGAACTAAGCCTTGAAAATGGCTTAGCTGATTGTAAGAGGACTTTTACGCTAATCAGAAAACCTTAAAAGAGATGATAGGAATCTCTTATGAAGGATGATAGGAAGTTCGTTTGCTCCGAAAATATCTCAAATATTTAAACACTTATTTTTGCCAATACTTTGATAAGGAAAACGATTCAGGTTCGATCCCCGGCTCGCCAGATATCTAAATTATGTTTTAGATTTTATTATTATTTTTGTGTGTCTGTCTGTTTGTTCCGGCTTATCTTCAAAATGGCTACACCGATTTTGACAGAACTTTCACTGGAAAATAACTGATATTATAAGAAGTAACATAATCTTTTACTTCGTGTCATATAAAATTCTTGATAATATAAAATTCTGTTGCATTAATGCTATATTTTTCGTACGAGTGAAACCGAATAACACAGCACTTTATTACTATATCCCCTTTCAGGAAAGGCAATAAAAGTGTGTAGTCCTCAAAAGTATGTTGAAGGTCCCGTCAGATGATTAATGGAGACACGAAGGATACGGTGGCCTTAAGTCTATTGACAGCTTCGTGGAAAGCAAAATCTTGAGCTTTATGAGGGCTGAAATTCCTTATCTTAGAGGGTAAAATAGGGTGTAAGCGTTGTAGTATTAAACAATGCGATTATAATATGTTTATATATTTATCTATAAGGTAAAAATAGATTTTTGTTATAAGAGTGGGTGATTTGTATCAAATAATGCATTTTTAATTTCATTATAATATTGAAGTTAATAAAATTTTAAGTGTCTATCTATTATGGTTCAGGAGATAGAGCCCTATGACAGACGGACAGACGGATAAACAGCAGAGGTTTAGTAGTAGGGTTCCGTCTTTACCCTTTGTATACGGAACCCTAACAAACCAAAGTAGCATATCATAACCTCGTCAATAAAAGCAAAGAGTGTCAGGTAAATAACAATTTTGTTCCTGCCATATATCCTGCTTCGGATATAATATCTAACGAGGTAAGGACAGAACAGATTTACGATCGTAATTTCTTTCCACCTGGAAGTTTCCGGGGTCATTAAACTGCGATGAATGGGTTGGTGGTGATTTACGGAGCTACCTTAGCTCAGGAATATGTACCCTTTTAAAATGTATTTCGTGAGCCGTACTATACTATATAATTTGAAGGTAGAACCAAAAAGTACGTCCCTCACACCACACTCTTCATTCCAGAACTCAGCAGCGTTTAACTACTGTTATTAAGTAGAAACAGGTGTGGGGGTGATGCTGCCGGAGTCGAACCATAAAGGGTTCTCGTACCTCCAGTAATAATAGTAATAGACAGTTGAAATATATACAATGCATTTAATGCAAAATAAATGAAAATGAAAATAGGTGGTACGGAACCCTCCGTGCGCGAATTAGGCTCGCACTTGGCAAATTATTCATGCAACCTTAAGCTTCTACTGGATTTTTTTCTGAGAATTTGAAAATTTCATTATATTGTATCGTATATTGTATATTGTGTCATCTATTGTAGAAATGTATCGTAGCAAGTAGCTCTCCGTAAATAAGTCCGTAATTCACATAAATTTTGCATACTTCCTCGTTCGTACATTGTACACTCATTCGAATCCTATTGTTTTTATTGCACGTTTCTTGGAATCAAATGTTTTACAGCGTTGATGGAATATATACGAATAACATCTCGGTGCAATATAATACGTAACACATATAAGTAACACGAATAACCTTGTATAACTACATAGTTTGTTTTGTAACCCTAGGTACCCCAAATATTCTTAAGGTAAAATTTACCCTTGTAACTTTTTTATGGTCCTAAATAAATTTCTAGGTATACATGTAATGTTAAAATTAATACATTTTCCAACAGTTGTAGGAAGGTCAAAAGTAAAATTTTAGTTGGGAATAACCGGGTAATTAATATAAATAAGCTCACGAATTTGCTTCATATCATTTCACATTTCATGTATTTAATTGTCACTGTTTATTAAAACAGTTTATAACTAAATGAACTAAGTAAATAAATAAAATAATCTAAGTAAATAATAAAATATGTTTTCCCAACAGACTGGAAGGATCCATTAGATAGTGTGTAAGGCACAATAGAAACGTTAAAACTTATTAATGATTTTCAGCTTACAAATTATTGTAACATTTACAATAGTCTTCTTTGTGTTCTAATACGTTTTAATATTGTACAAATGAATCACGAAATGATTTTATTTATATGATTTCTATTGGTTGGCGACCCGCGTGGCAGAGCAGTCACCATAGCGATCTAACACGCAGTGGGTTTCAGGTTCGATCCCGAGCTGACTAATATCTAAATAATGAATTAAAATGTCTGTTCCGGGACTGAGTGTTCGTGTATTCATCTTTGTGTGTGTCCATCTCACCTTCGATACTCCACAGCGTTAAATAATGTAACACTACGCTATCTACAGAATTTTATATATGTTACAGATCTCTAATTGTTTTTTTCGTATTTTAATACTTAATTCCTTATTGCCAAAATTAATAATTTAATGATGAAAATAGCTAGCTTTCATATGTAAATAAATAAAAAAGGGTTTCTATATATGCAATTGTTTTAACTGTATATTTCGAAACTTATCTAAAACTAAAACACTTTTCCCAAATAGGTAATAAAGAACACCTTGCTACTAAATCGAGCTAAATTTAAAAACCGTAGCATATTCTGTAGAAGCGGATAAAAGATTGTTCAAGAACATCGACCTTTGGAGGTGCAAAACCTTTTATATTCAGAATCGTCGGCGCTTAAAACTTTTCAACAAAGTGTTTTGTTCACAATATTTTACACCGTGTTTAACTAATTATTTAGCACCTGCCAAGTTTTATTTTGTTTTAGTTCAGTTCTTGGTCTGGGGATTCGAAACGAAACATGTTTGCAAATACTTTTGGAAAAAGGACTTTTGATCATTTTTTGGATCAGAGAAATAAAAAGAAATAAATATCCAATTCAAAATTTCATAATAAATAAAATCATCATTAATAAAATGTACAAAACCGTGCAACCTAATTAACCTTTAATTTTTAGGATTATCCATTTAATAAATTACATTTTTAAGTGTTTATACATGCTATGCGTAAGGTTTCAAAACCAATAAAAATAAAAGATATTTAAAAGAAATAAAATCTTGAAAATAAAAGTGTTTAGCACGACTTTTTTCAAGATTTTTTCTCAATAATAGTAATTATATTATACGTTTAATAAATGAATAAAAGCAATTACCACTTATAATATTGGTAATTATTATGACTACAATCATAGTAATTCTAAAATATATAATTAATTTATCATGTATTTTATACTAAACCACACGATATTTTTGTAGATTTAAAGTTCGGCGAACTTATAACATAAAGCGCACCTTCTAAGCAAAAACATTCTCTAAGACTATTCTAAAACTTTAAATTTCATGAAAAGCCCCAATCAAAATCACACGACTCGAACACACTGATCGCTGAGATTTTATCAAAATTCAACTTCGTACAAAAGTAACCAGGATTATGTTTTAAAGGAAAATCTCGTTAGACTGCATATGAGATTTAGCTGATTTACATTTTTCCTCATTTTATCCCACCCCTCCCTTATTATGCATAATCTTCTAATAATAAGAACCCATATAAGTCAGCTTTGAATTAAACCTTACTAGAATTGGATTTTATTTTTAAGTAATATTGAAGTGAAAGTGTGGAATAAAAATACAGTTTCATAAAGAAACAAACAAAAGTAATAAAGCTGATGTGGTCTTAAAAAAATCATGTCATTATCATCAACCCAATTACTGTCCCACTGCTGGGCACGGGTCTCCTGTCAGTTTAGAAGGATTAGACCATAGTCCACCGTGCTGGCCAAGTGCGCATTAGTAGAGTTCACATAGAGGTACCTTTGAAAACTTTTTTAAGATTTTTCAGTTATACAGGTATTTTCGTTCACAGTTTAAGCAAGTGTAGCGACTTGCCGCTACTCGTCAAGAAATGGCGCTGCTGAATCACGCTATCGAAGATTTTCTAAACATCTTGCATATATACAAGCTCCGAACTGAGGCTGTTGGAGCACGGCCGCTCCCCAGGCTTGATCACCTAGCCCGGTGGGAGATCTCCCTTTGCCAAACAATTGGTAATTAATTTCTAATACACACATAACTTTAAAAAATCAGAGATGCGTATCTGGAATTCGAACCTCGAACCCTTCGAATAAGAGGCTGAGTTTATTAACCACTCGGCTATTACTGCCCAGTCTGAGTTATAACTAAAAATTATGTGCGGGCACCGAAGTTCATATCGCTTATCACTATTTGACAGAATTCTATAGTTCTCTTAAAATGTCTTAATTTATTTTGTGCCTATAATCCTTTCACCTTAACCCAAGAGACCTTTATGAATTTACCTTTTGTACTTTCAACGTCCCTAGACGTTTAATATTATCTGTCATATGCAAGCAAATTAAAGTTTCTGCGTGTGACTCAGATATAACTACAATTTCTTCAACATACTCATGCTTGTTTTCAGTATAGCAAAACTCGTCGTGTGTCTGTCTATTATTTTTATTTATTAATTAATAAAGCGGCTAAATCACTTTAAGCACAGGTCTATGCTTTTAGCGAAACTTACAATGAAAGGTTAAAAATTTGATATCGACTGATAGTTTTTATTACCTCGTCTGAAAAAAATAGGAATTTGTGTCATAAAATTGGCTAAGTGCGAATTGAACTACCAAAAGAAGGGCTCCGTTCATAGTATTTATTGAAACAATGCATGTATTGTGAAAATGTACGTGTCTACTGTATAGGCCTTCTTGTTACAGTTCAGTAGACAAACTGAAAAATATCGTCAAAACTTTTTATTAGCTTTTGTTAATAATAACCAACACTAAAAATAAAAAGTTTTAACACTAATATGTATTACTACTCGTATGTACTGTGGAATGTGTATTAATATGTATTACTATGGCCACTTTATACTGGGTAAAATTTCAAGTGTCTGTCTATAACAGATAGACAGACAGAGTTTGCTTAGTAATAGGATTTAGTTTTTCCCTTTGGACATTTGGATACAGACTCAAAGTAAGCTAATTGTTAATATGTAAAACAAAGGTTAAGAATCAATTACGTCACCTCTTTCTCAATCTCCATATATTTTCATAATCCGTAAGCTGACTGTCTTAATTCTTATGTTTTCACACTCATATTTAGAAGCAAGAAGTGCGTCTCCAAAATCTATACACACTTCTACTTAAACAATATTTTATAGCACTCTGTGACCTAAGGGCTCGAACACAAAACTGCGATGCGACGCGATGCGAATTCGCAACGCAGAAAATTGCGATGCGAATTGCTGCGATGCGATATCGTGCGGCGTAGCGTCTCTCAGGGTGACCAACAACAACAACCACTGTGCGATGCGAATCAATTCGCAAGTTCTTGCGATGCGTCGAGGGAGCTCGCAGATTTTTGCGATGCGACGTCGCATCGCAGTTTTGTGTACGAACCCTAAACCTGCATTTTAGCCACGCATTTCTGTGTCCAAAGTAGCCGATTTTTACACCGTACGAATATTAATGCACTACCCTCACAGTTGAAAAAATAAACATAGCCATGAACGTTTCATACTTTTAAATGCCATTTAAAAATTAAAAGTGAGTAATGAGTATTTTGTTTAAAGCTATAATTATTTTAATTTTTTATTTTGGACGTATTTATAAATGTTTTTGCCATTGTGTACATACTAAGCAATAGCATCACTATAAGACTAACTATTGGGCTTTATCGAATTTTATTGTTTGTTTTGACTGTGTTTGTTTTATTTTCGCTACACACCATAGTAGGAGATATTTAAATTAGGAATCGTTATCAAAATTAGCCATAATACTACTCCAGTAGAATCTCGACTAAGCGACCTATTTGTTGTCGTATTTGTGGCATTCTGATTATCGAAAATTTGGATAATTGAGTTTATGCAATGACATTTTATACTAGACACGTTATACGCCCGCTAACTTAAGAGAAAACTTGAGCGAAACTGCTTTGATAGCACACATGCACGTTTTTTATTTTACTTACCTTTACTACATAGACAAATGTTCTATAAGGGACAGAGCTATTAGAACAATGTGATAAAAAAAGACAACTAGTGTTTGACCTTGCGTTTCAAGTCTACGCAAACGTAAATATTGACCATGGAATATAGTGACCAATGATTACTTCAGTCAAAACGGGACATCGATTTTTTTAAGTCAAATACTTTTTACTTGAAAAAATATAGTTAAATACTAAAAAACACGCTTTTATGATAAAATTAACTAAAAAGTAGAAAATAATTTTCAATATATGAATCATTTAAGGAACAGTAAATAGTATAATTGTGGAAAAAATGTGGGGCGCTTTTTACAAAACTGGTAAATGGAGCACCCCATGTTTTTTTTCATAATTATACTATATACTGTTACTTAATTGACAATGGCAACGGTTCATTTCGGAGACAACGGCACGAAGCATCGGAAAAAGGGACTGTCCCGTTAAAAACGGGACGTATGGTGGCTATCCCATTGATCCGCATGCTTGTCAAAGACAATGAAATAATGGAACAGAAGGTAAAAAATGTCCAAAACTGTCGATAATAGTTTTAGTACGTCGTTTACGTAGAAATGTTATAGTACAGTTTAACTAAATAAATAATTATTAAATAAAAATATAATTTGAAAGAATGTATCTATACAGATGTATCGACTGGTTTAAAATATATGATTTAAAAATAGTTTATATTTATTATCATAGATTAGTAAATATTACTCACTCCTAACAAGAAAATGTACCCAGTTTTGAGAATTGAAATAGTTCTGTAAAAAAGTTTTGCCACGTCTCCGTGCTAAAATGTCTCTAAAATATTTGAAATAATTATTTATTTATTATGTAAATTACGCAGTATTAGTTATTTATTCGTATATTTTCTCTAAAAATGTTTTTATTTGTCAAGAATTCAAAAAAAGAACTTACTATTAAGCCGTTTGTGGCTTATTTCAATTTCAAGGCGGCGAAGTATCTTTACTAATCTATGTTTATTATTATCAGTTTTATTTTACACACGACCATTAATTGCAAAGTTGTGTAAATTTTATAAATGTACTAGCTGACCCAGCAAACATTGTGTTGCCATATAAATAAAAAAAATGTTAAGGGTGAACAACCCTTATCACTTAAGAGATATGAAAAATAGATAGTAGCTAATTCTCAGACTTACTGAATATGCATATAAATTTTGGTGAAAATCAGTAAAGCCGTTTCGCAGGAGTAGGTACAGTAACTAACATTGTGACATGAGAATTTTATATATAAGATTCTAATTTTACCGTGGTCTTTTTGAGGATTAATTTCTGGCTATACAAAGATTATTTATTAAATTATGTTTAGGTTAAGGAAGAAATACGACCTTAATGATTGAAATATTTATTCAATTAAAGAAATTTTAAAATACCGTATACTATCCTATATAAATGTTATGGTAATATTTTTTATTATTTACCACAGGTATCGAAGGAAATTTAAAGATTAGGATACAGAATTTCCCATATATCGATTTTATTTTATTAAAATAAACCATAAAATGTTATATTTTGACTAAAAACACACTAATATAAAAATTAAGCAGTGGGATCTTAAACTATAACATACGACATATGAACATCGTCAGATTCAATAAAATGTCACTTCTGTTCTGTTGATCTATGACCATGCATTTTGCGTCTTTATCACTTTCATTGACAAAAACATACTTTGTCTCTTTCTGGTTACTCACGTAATCATGGCGGATCGAACACGAAAAATAAACGAAATTTAATAATTTCTCTTCATTTACGTGTGATAGGTGATTCCATGAAGTTTGTTTCTTTTTCGAGCATAATTTTTGCATTTACGCATTGCACAAGAAGGCATTTTGAGGCTTTAAATTCAAAATAATGACGTTCAACGTGTTCCGTGACATTCGTGTGTATTACTACGCCGCGCGAGAGCGACTGGACTTGGCTGAAGTCGTTTTACACCACTTGCCGTATTTTGTATGTTTCAAGTTTTGCCCGCTTGTGGCGGATCTTTATATTTATAGATCAATGAGTTTATGAAGAAAAGCTATTTAAACCGATTTAGGAAGGTGATGTTTTTCGACTATATGTTAGTTACGTACGTATTTTTCATTCTTTGGCAAACTCAAACGACTTCAATAATTTTGATACATGATGGGTCGCTGAATTCGTCTAAATTGTGGCGATAACATAGGTTATATTTTTAGTAATTGGGTTTTTGTTTTTTATAGTAACTATTTTGTTGCGATTTGGCGACTTTCCGGAATTTAAATGCACAAGTCCCACAAAATGTGGCTGATCTGTAAGGGTTATTACAAAGTTACTTGTTCACATGTCACAATCCGAACAATCGCGAATATTTATAACTAAGGTCCGGATAATCGATTTTCTACTGTATCACTAGTATTAGTTATGTATTAGTACATTATGTGATTGCTTATCATATGTTTCTTTAATACGCCTGTATGTAGCCTAAATGGCTTGATAGATTTCGACATATGTGTGGTGTTAGATTTCTCTTTATCACAAGTGCAGAATAATTACTAAATTTTCTAAATTTCAATGGTTTTGGTTGTGTCACATTTTTATTGCTTTTTTAGTTCATAATTTTTAGTTTCAATCATTTATAAGTTTCAAAATAATTATCATATTTTTTCATATTTCTTTACAAGTTAAGCGGGTTTATGTCACACGAGCTATAAAATAGTATACGATACTTGTGACAAAAGTAGCCTATTGTGTGCACGGCGTTTAGCACCCTCGCTGCGCTCGGGCGCTAACTTCACGCCGTGCAAAAATAGGCTACTTTGGCCACGCGTATCGTAATGTACTATTACTCTCCCATCTAAAAAGATTAATACCAACGCCATTAAATTATTCATTGTAATCTATCATAAAACATTATTATGAGCACAAAACGTTTTACTTAGGGATGGTGATTCCGAAAAAGATCGATTCGAATTGAAGTGTAATAAATCTATTCGCTATAAATCGAGACCCAAAGAATCGATTCTCCAAAAATCGGTCTTGGATCCTGTTCAGTATTTAGGACTGGTTTAAATACTGATCATAAAAAGTAAATTCAAAATTTGAAATGTTGACGTTTCTGTCATAACATACATAATACAGACAGTCGGCATTCGGAATTCGTCACGGGACGTATAGGACCTATTCGGGAGTCGCGAGTGTGTGTGCGTCAAGGACGGCCGGTCGCCAAAGGGAGCAGACCACTCATAGGTATTTATCTATTGTTATCAGTATTGTCAGCAGCGCACAATAATCTAAATTACACTTCGGATTAGAACCACCTAAAACTCATACAGATCTTTCAACTAAAGGGGCGAAGATAGTGAAAAAACGTCATTAGGATCAAACAAGCAGTGAAATACGTATTGGTCATCAAAAATGTCTATAACACATTCAACTTCGAAAGATCGACTTTCGATTTTATAGGATTAAAGATCGATTCACTGATTTACTGGAGATCGATTAAAATAATAGATTTTTTTGACCCAAAAGATCGATGTTTCAATTAATCGATATCAAATCGCAATCCCTAGTTTTACTTTCTAATTTGGATATCAGCCTCGCCTCCACTTATTATTGTAAATGGTTCTTAAACACCAGTCAAGATAGGGCTTCTTGAATTAACTTTCATAAATTGGAAGCATTTATTTCTAGCGTCCTTTTAAGTTAGCTCTGAGACGCTTGTACTCCAAAATTGAAGTGGGTAAGCCGTCAGTTTAAATATTATAACGTTTTAATATAATATAAAGGGTATATTTTAGTCATATATTAGTAAAGATTACTTACTCCTAACAAGAAAATATAGCCAGTTTTGACAATTGAAATTGTCACTGTCATCTATTTTCGTGTTTGAAAATATTTAAAAAATGTAGTTTTTTAGATCATTTACGAATGTAACGATATTTCTCCGCACTTTTTCTTCGATTTTGTGTTTTTGCACCACTTAAATGCGCATGTCGGCATTATTCCGCGTAAATTACACCATGACAGCCATTAAATGGCTGACAGAATTGTCAACCGTTTAAGCCAGTTAATGTCTTCCTAAAATGACAAGGCGGTGAGATATCTATACTTATCTATGATTTTAGTTAATACATTATTATTCCTGCCTAATACGAGTATCAGCAGTGTTAAAGGTAGAAACCTCAGTGGTTTGACTCCGACGGCACCACACGTGTTTTTACCTGATAACATCAGTGTTAAGCGCTGCTGAGTACTGATTTGAAAGGTGTGGTAAGGGAGACATACTTTTTCGAGGCATTCCAACTTAGCCTACAGGGGTAGCGGCGCATCTGTGACCGACCGAAGATAGTAATCCTATAATTGTCAGTTCGTATGTAGTTATATATGTAGTTATATCTATGTAAGGGTTAAATCTTGCTAATAAAAGACAAGCTTCTCCGTATCCGATGGAGTTTCCATTTTGCATACACGTTTGAATGACAATGCATTATTAACTTAGTGATGTCACTGTCATGTCTTGAAGATGTCGTCAGTACCCAAGTTCAGGGGGCATATCACCATCTTCTAAAAACCATCATAGTTCAGGAACGTTTTATTTTCTCCTTAAAACAGTAAAATATTCCGTCATACACAGTTGAACAAACGTAAACCCTTATTAATTTTTCGCTTATTCATTTTACAAAACCAACTGAAATTGTCATATTTTGCTAAAAAAATAAATTTTCCTGCAAAAAAGTAAAAGTATCATTAAACTAATATTGGTTTAAGAGATGATAGTAACTCCCCTCTGATCTTACCGATAGTAGAATAGCTAAGCCCGAGACTAGCAATAGATAGACAGGACTTTCGTATGATAAACGAATATTTCTTTTGCCGTCTTTTCTCCTAAGGCCCTGCAAAGTGATGGTAGATTATTTATAGACGTTTACTAAAATACGTATATAAAGGATCTACTTGTAATAAAATATTTTCGATTAGTTTATCGGCGCCACTAACCTATTAGCCCTTCCCTGTTTCCAATTTCCTCTAATTCTAATTTGATTATGGATAAGTAAATTGTTTATGATCGTATAATTGCGTTGTCATGCAATACCACAATTAATGTCGCCTATTTACATATAAAACCAACTCCAAAGAAATACATTAAAAATGAATTAAGCGTTAATACGATTGGGAACCACGTACCCATAGTAACCAAATGGACAGGACAAACATTATGGTGTTACATCAGTCAAATAAATCTTATGTAAAGGACTTACCAATCCACTGTCTCATGACGGCGTACTCTTGATTATAATATTATAATATTTGGCGTACTCTTGATTACATACAAATTGCATATATCTGTAACAGAATGATCTCTTACCATCACATAGACTACATATTGGTTTACTATTTCAATTACAACCTGCATGGACGTGGTCATTACGGTCTGACACACAGAAGGTTCCAGGTTCGATCCGCTATGAAACAGATGTGTTATCTTTTTTGGGTCTGGGTGTTTGTGTATTTTGTCTTTACATAATAATACAATGCACCCACGACACAAGGTTTTTTTTTCATATATATTTTTTAAATAAACTTTATGCTATTTAGCATTAAAGCCATTTTACCACAACTTTGTTTTGGTCTACAAAGAATAAATAAATAAGTAAAACTTTGCCAAATCACCCAATTACAAAATAGAAGCATATTTAGTTCGACTACAGGCTGGTATTAAAGTGGGCCTAAACAAAGAAGCAACAGGGCAGCCGGCAGCCAATATCGGGCTCAAAGCGGTGTTTGTGCTAGCAAGTGCTTGTCGCGCTGTCCAAGCAAGATACACACGAACATGTTGTTCGGACAAGTGCTTTTTGTTTTTTTTACTCAACTTCCCAAGGAGAGGAATGTTTTTGAGCGAACGTATATATGTATGTTGTTTTTGTGAATCTGTATTTATTTGTTTTCATAGCACCCACGTCACAGAAAATATTAGTGTGGAGTTGTGAGTATATAAAGCGTCATTTTATTTTCGTCATAAAATAAACTTTTCCAACTTACCCAATTACAAAATAGAAGCATATCTAGTTTGGCTTCAGGCTGGTATTAAAGTGGGCCTAAACAAAGAAGCAACAGGGCAGCCGGCAGCCAATATCGGGCTCAAGGCGGTGTTTGTGCTAGCAAGTGCTTGTCGCTGCTGTCCAAGCAACGATACACACGGACGCACCGTTCAAACTGGTTATATTATTATATTTTTATAATATAAGAGTAGCAGACGAGCATAAATTCCATCTAATGTTAAGTAGCTACTGCTACCCATGCACATCTGTAGGCAACCCCAGATAGGATGATATTTCTATCTGAGGTCGGCCACAGATGCGCCGCTACCCCTAAGGACTAAGCTGGAACGCTTCGAAAAAGTATGTTACCCTTACCACACCAGAACTAGAATATCTTCTTCTCAGTCGTTTCGCTCTTGTCAGAGCGGTCGTGGTCATCATGTGTTGTGTGTGGGGGCTGATGTCACTCGCCTCACGACATTTCGCCATTTCACTCTACTGGTGGCCATTCTAGAGCACTCGTGTACAGGGCCACCTACAGCTGATTTCACTTGATCTGTCCATCGCGTGGGTGATCGTCCGCGAGATCTGGTTCCTTCCACTCCGCCCTGCACGACAAGCCGTTCAATGGAGTCATTATTTCGTCTTGTAATATGCCCAAAGAATTTGAGTATACGAGTTTGTACTAGTGTAGATAGACGCTGTTTGATCCCGAGTTCTTGGAGGATGGAGACATTTGTGCGAAACTCGGTCCATGAAACTCCAAGCATTCTTCGCCAACACCACATTTCTAGGGCGTCTATCTTTTTCTTTTCCAATTCTCGTAATGTCCATGTCTCCGAGGCGTACAAAAATATGGGAAAGACTAAAGTTCGTATCAGCCGGGTTTTAGTGGCTTTGGTGATATTTCTATTACGCCATATCTTCTTAAGTTTGTCCATTGCAGTCCTTGTTATTGTCATCCGACGCTTGATCTCATCTATGCAGCCGCCATTATTAGAAATTAACGCCCCAAGATATATGTACGTCCGGACTACAGAACAGTTCGCAATTTCTGTTATTTGCGGGGAGTTATTGGTAGCACGATCTATTATCATAATTTTGGTCTTATTGCGATTTATTGCTAACCCAAACTCAAGGCTGACACGTTCCATTTTAAAGAGTAATTCCTCCAATTTGTCTGGACTTGTAGCAAATAAGGTGGTGTCATCTGCATACCGCAAATTGGCGATTCTGTACCCACCAATTGTAACACCGTCGCTCCAGTTTTCCAAAGTAATGCGCATGACTAGCTCGGTGTAGCAATTGAATAGCAGCGGTGATGTGATACATCCTTGGCGGACTCCTGTACTGGGATGGAAGTCCTTGGATAGTACATTGTCTGTTCGTACTGAGGCTGTTCCTGTTTCATATAGACTTCGCAAAAGGTGTACCAAGTGCTTCGGGGTACCCATATCTAGTAGCGTCCTCCACAACATGGGCCACTTCACCGAATCGAACGCTTTTGAGAAGTCAACAAAGCAAATATATGTTGGTTTATTGAATTCTCGAGCTTTTTCGATGATTTGGCGAACAATAAGAATTTGCTCGCGAGTACCTTTTCCTTTCATAAAACCGGCTTGCTCTGGCGAGATTTCCTTAGAGAGGTAGGCTTTCAAACGTTCGTTGAGAATATGTAGCATGATTTTGCTTGCATGTGTTATAAGGGCTATTAGACGGTAATTGCTACATTTCTTGGTTGAACCTTTTTTATGCAGAGGTGTAAATATGGTGTGAGTCCACTCTAGCGGCCACAGTCCTGTTCGCCAAATCCTATTGCAGATCGTGTGAAAAATAACGGTGCCCTTTTCACCTAGAGCCCTAATTGTCTCAATGGGGATCGCATCTGTGCCGGTAGCCTTCCCATTCTTTAAATGTTTGATGGCAGCTCTGATCTCGGACATAAGAATGTCTGGTTCCAGTTCAGCATTACAAGGTTCCGTTGATGTAAAAATATTAGATTGCGGATCATAGAACAGGGATTGACAGTAGGTTCTCCAGACATCAGATATTCGATCTAGTTCTGTTACCATACGATTTTCACTGTCTTCAATAGCCCAGGTTCTAGTGGATAGGGATTTTGTAATAGATCTAATTTTGTGATAGAGGTCCCGAGATTCATGTTTACCACTATGCACTTCGATCTCGTCGCATATTTTATGGAAGTAGGCGTTGTGATCTCGTCTCATATTTGCTTGAATTTGCGCCGACATCTTATTTAGATCCCTAATATTCGCCCCGCGTGATTTCATACAGCGTCTTTCCTGCACAAGACTCAGAGTACCATCAGTAATCCAATGTTGTTTTTTGTGCGTATGAGACGAGGACCCGGCTTCAGTTGCCGCAATTTTAATGATTTCTTTTGCTCGATTCCACAATGTGTTCGGTGATTCCCTTGAGCAATTCGTATTTGTCCATTTCACCCAATTTTGTTGTACAACGGTCATGAATTTCTGACTGTCTTTCACATCAAGTCTCCTTTGGTTTTGAATTTTTCGGGCTACTTTCAGTTTTAACTTCAACTTTGCCATAAGTAGTTGATGGTCAGATCCACAGTCAGCTCCAGGCAGTGTATGGGCGTTTTAAACGGATGTTCTCCATCGAGATCGGATCAAAATAAAGTCTATTTGATTGCGATGATTACCATTTGGTGAAGTCCATGTATACAACCTCCGTGGATGATGTTGGAATAGGGTGTTAGTTATCACTAGGTTGTTTTCTGATGCAAATTGTATTAAACGCTCGCCTCTTTCGTTTCGTGTACCCAGGCTAAATTTTCCTACGCAATTACCAAGGTGATGGGAGTCATTTCCGACTTTTGCGTTAAAGTCACCCAAGATCATGAGAAGTTCCCTACTAGGAACTTTGGCGATTGTATCCGCCAATTGGGTGTAAAATTTTTCTATTACTTCATTACTTGCTGTACTAGTTGGAGCGTAGATCTGTACAAGGTTTACGTTTATGGGTGAAGCCTTGAGTTTAATACTGATTATTCGATCACTAATAGGTTCGTAGCCCAGTACGCAGTTATTATAATGCTTGGGTATAAGAAATGCTACTCCATTGCGGCTAAGGGTGTCGTGTCCAGAATGATAGATGACGTTAGTATCAGTATAGAGATGACCGTTGCTTTTCCAGTGGGTTTCGCTTATTCCGCAGATATCAACTGTGCATCTGGTTAATTCTTTTTCTAAAATGGCCAGTTTTCCAGGAAACAATAAACCACGTGCATTCCATGTTCCTATCTTTTGAATTCTTCGCAGTTTGATTGGGGTCGACATTCCAGTAGCAGACTTTCCATGAGAAGCCTGGTTTCCTACCCCTTCATGGCCGGTAGTCCATTTCTCACTGTGTGCCCCGGACGCAACACAGCGCCGGTTGCTAGTCGGTTCGCATGGCAATCGTGATTCGCTATGTTCAACTACCATGATGATTTTCTTGGGAAAATAGTTGCAGTGGTTTCCCCTTGCCTTCTGCACCAAACATTTTTGGGAATATTTTTGCTCCCAAGGCTGTTGAAGCCTCTTCTAGCCGGTTTGTCAGCCAGGTGTGTGGTTATACCGCCACGGTTCGGTCGCCATTGCCTCGTCCGTTATCTAGCAGGGGGACCACGGTAGCGGGTGTGTGCTACCGTCGCCGGCTTCCATAAGAACTACCAGCGCGTGCAGGTGAGGTTGACATTTGGGATCGCAGAGATGTTGAATGCGTTCTTCCCCATTCCCCCCTACTAGAACTAGAATATAGCAGCGCTTAATACTTAATTAGGTAGAAATAGGTGTGGCGGTGGTGCCGCCGGTCGAACCACAAAGAGTCTACCACCTTCAAAAATAGTAATAAAAAAATATCTTGTCCATTAAACTTCGTAGCTCTGTGTCTCTAGATATGCAAACTGCCAAAAGTGGACGTCACCCAAATTTTGCTAATAAACTCTGCCTTTGTAGTTTCGTTTCAAAAACAATATGTGTCTTCTGATTGAAGTTTACACCTTGCATATTTATTAGTGGACAGTGAACAGCAAATAAAATATATATTCTATGTATTATATGTACACAGTACATGTTAGGAAATTTCAGGATGAAAGGCTAAAAATTGTCAAAAAGCAACTCATGGCGTTGGCGATGGCGTTACATCTCTCTGAATCACGCTATCGAAATTTTCTCAACACCTTGCATATATACAAGCTTCAAACTGAGAGTGTTAAAGCACAACCGCTCCTCAGGAAAGGTGATCATGATCACCTTTCCCGGCGCGATATCTCTCTTTACCACAAAATATAATAATATGCTTTCTTTACGAACTCTTAAAAAACACGTATCAATTTAATCTTAGATCATCTATGTAATATCAATGCAATTTACATTAGATACACCTGACACCAAGGAATACTTCATGCATTTGAAATTTGCTTAATTAACTTGATCATTGTAATAACATATTTTCTATAGGAACTCATAAAAACTACGTTGCAATTTATTCCTAGTTAATCTTTGTAAAATTAATGCTATTTATATCAGATACACCTGACCCCGAGGAATACTTCATGCATTTGACATTGGGTTAATTAACTTGGTCATTGTATTGGCATTCTCATGTGCATGTCAAACACTTAACTGGTACGCAAACTTGGCGTAACTGAGGGAATTGCCGTGTATATTCGATTAAATTAGTATTAGTTTGTCTAGCTTTTGAACGTCGTTAACGGATGTAAATCTAGGAATATTCGGGAAACATTTACTATTATTCGGAAAACATTGACGACCCGCGTGGCGGAGCGGTCTGCCGATCTGACGCGTAGAGCGTCCCGGGTTCGATCCCCGGCCTGACAGACTTCTAAATTATGAATTTCCCGACCAGGCTCAGAAACAGAAATTTCTGTTTCTGGGCCTGGGTGTTTTTGTATTTGTCTCTGTGTGTGTCCATAACACCCACGATACAGGGAATCCTAGTGTGGGGCTGTGAGTGTAGAAAGCGTTTTTTATAGATTTGTGTATGAGTGAAATTAAGAAAAGAAAAAATATCAAGGGTGTGTGAAATCTACCAACCCGCACTTGGTCAGCGCGGTGTACCTTAGACTTTTATAAAACTCTCATGTCCAGCAGTAGGGCAGTGATGGATTGACATTTCTAGATCTAGAATATGAAGGTTACTCTAACGTTGCTCAGACGAAGACAGTACATGTATTTTCAAACTGCCCATAATGCCTCCGAATCATCATTTTGTTTTCAAAATTTTACCAGTTCCGGTCACCGATCCATTATTTAGTTTAACTTAAAGGTAAGATTTAAAAACTATCCCAAATTAAAATATAAACACTCTATATTTTGATCACATTAACGCACGTTTCTAAAGCCTCATATATTAGATAAAAAGATTCCGAGTTTCCACCATCAAGGAAAAAGCTTAAATCCGGGAATGCGTGCAATAAATTTCCGCTAGTTTTATCACAAGGCCGTCCTTTTAAGCCTCGAATGTGTCTTTTGTGCAATTTTTGGCAAGAACCCGATTAATAAAACCACAAGGCTACTGCTACTAAGCCAAATATAGTAATCGAAAACCCGTTTTTGGTAGTAGTGTTTACAAAAATCAAGTAGCTGAAAAACCAAAGCCAAGTGTTTATTGGTAGACTTCATATACCTTGAGAACAATTTGTGTTATTTTAGGATATCTGAGGAATGCCTGTTTCCTCACGATGTTTTCCGTCACCGATTAAGCAAGTGATAATTAATTTCTAGTACGGACATAACTTAGACAAATCAGAGGTGTATGAATGCATGGGATTTGAACCCTGGACCTATCGAAAGGCCGAATTTCAAACATTAGACTATCACTGCTCATCAGTCATCACAATCGTTCAACTACAGAAAACAGGTATTTTTACAGAGTAATAAGTTCTGATGCTGTGTACGTTGTCTAAGTGTGGAGTGCTTGACGTCCGACATTGTCGGTGGTGCCGCCAGAACCGAACATTTTGTTCTAGCAACTATAATAGACTTACTTTTCAGAACATTTAATAGATAACTCAAGAATTTCACACCACTAAGCTATCACTTCTTCCAATAACGCAAAATATGCAACATAACCTGATCCGTTGTTCTCATTAGATCGAACATATAGCCATATCTTTGAACACGAGCTTCACCTAACAAGCCTCGAATGCTACGATTTATCAACTGAACACCCTCCAGGCCAATGCATTGTTAGGGAGTAACAAGATAACTCCATTACAAGGCTAAGCTCCACCATCAGTTGTTAGATAAAACACAATTTATTTTAGAAAACGTTTTTATAAGGTCACGATTAAAAGTACTTCGCAACAATCCGCTACCAATATGTATGATGGTATATATTTTAAACCATGCAGTATGTACAACATTTTTTTTGTACCACCCTCCCCTTTCACGTTTTTATAAGCTGCCTTTACGCCTTGACCTTTTTTCCTTTTACGTTTTAGCTTTCACTTTTTATAAGTAAAACACTTCGTGTGCGTGGATGACGAAATAAGAATTTTATAACAATTAGCCAGAAACGCCGAAAGGATTTACGAGGCCGATTTGGATGAAGCTGTATCATTAGATGTTTTGTAAGATCTATTTTACAAGCCGGGAGTCAAACGAGTACATTTTGAAAAAAATACACACACCTGTATCATTCGACCATTAGATAGTGTCGATTATAAGAATCAAAGTCTCCGAAGGAATGATAAATGGCAATCTATAGGCTCATTTTTAAGAAAATATTCTCTTTCAGCTCTTCATTCATGCTACTGTCAGTTGGAAGCTAAGGTCATGAGCTTAATTAAAAATATTTGTTTATTTTTAATGAAAGAAAAATATTTATTCCGATCTTTGTCCCACGTAATGAAATTACAGACCAGAAAAAATTAAATATGAATCAAAATATTTAACCCAGTAGCAAGGATTGCAGTATAAATAGGTACATAAATACATACCTTACAAATCTCACACTTTCCCTTCCACAAATTACATATAATGTACTCGAGCGATTAAACTCTTCAACCCTTTTCAGACACATTAAGTTTCAAATTGTTCCAATGTGGTTGTGACGTGAATTATTACAACCACTCTCCACTCTTACGAAATGTGCTAAATTTACTTGCATACTTATCTGATACTACATATGATAATATATGGTATTAAATGTAGTTTAGCGGCAATTATTAATAATCTATCTATCCTGTATTTTTCTTACTAACTATCAAAGTTTGACAATTTGTGCCTACAAGATATTGTCAAATTTCACAAACTCAAACAAGTCACGTGGCGGAGTATTACCATACCGGTTTGACATCCAGGGTTCCAGGTTCAAAAATGTAGGCAGAAATTAAAAAAATGTATTATTAAAACAAACTTTTTATAAGCCGAGAACCTTAACCTTTCTAAATAAATTAACAGAATAACAGTTAAACGCAATTTTAAAACAAAAGTGGCAGAGTAACGTTCTTTATAACGATCGGAAAATAACTCCCCAGTAGAGGATCTACAGTGCCCTTATATACGCCCGTCGCCCACTTTTAGTTAATACCCTCATTCGACAATTGAATTTTCTTACTTTCACAGCCGTTCCTAACAGTACCCTTACCATGAGTTTTCAAAACATCGCACAATTTTACGTTACGTTTACTCAATCCATTATTCTGTTCCGTTTGCTTCAGTAGACTGAGTAAACGTAACATTAAGTAAGTGCCCAAGTCTTTTTGTCACAACATAAACAAGACAAAACATAAAGCTCCATTTTGTCAATTTAGACATTTAATGTTACGTTACTGACACTATAGTTCTGATACAATCCGCTAGGGGCGCTGATTTTAATTTGTATGGGCAATTACGTAACAAATACCAAAACAGTCATATTTGTCAAAACGTAAAAACTCATGGTAAGGGTACAGTATTTACATTTCTATCATGTATAACTGTTTGTATACTAATTTTTGTCGCAGTATCTAAGTTTGGAGGTAATTAATAAAAAACAAACAAAAATATCGCTTTTGATCAAAAATATCGTGATAAATTCTTACTACACTTTAATCTATTAACGTCTACTAGAAAATATATGTCAGGGAGCGGTTTAAGTACTCTTAAAAGGACGGGTGTTAGAAATATGTGACCTGATAAGGGTCATCCCCATTCATGAAAGGGTCTGTTAAGCACTGGGTCCGACCTACGCCTCGCATTAATGTTTCTAATCTTTACTCATTTTAACCTTACAAGACATAAATTCTAGAGCCTAGTCGCCTATCTGTATGTGTAAAGTATATATGTTTGTCAGTATATACGAAGTCTTATGTAACAGTAAAGTTGTTCAACGCACTTGTAATTGTGTGCTCAAATGTAACTTTTTAAGTCATATCAAGTTATACTTGCCATGATATGTGACTTTTTCTAAGAGGTATTCCCGGAAACTTATGACATGAAGACTTAAAAAGGTGCCAAAAGAGCTGTCTTCCTAAGCCGGCGATGGAATAACGACTCTAGCGTTGTAGTTCATCAGGTATACAGTATGCCTTATCTATTTATTTATTCTTTATGATTATCTTATTTATTTATTAGTGGCAGCAGTGATAGCCTAGTGGTTAAGAAACGCGGCCTCTCGATCGAGGGGTCCGAGGTTCAAATCCCAGGCACGCATCTCTGATTTTCAAATTTATGTGCGTATTAGAAATTAATTATCACTTGCTTAAACGGTGAAGGAAAACATCGTGAGGAAACCTGCATACCTGAGAGATTTATAAAAAATCTTAAAGGTCTGTGAAGTCTACCAATACGCACTTGGCCAGCGCGGTGGACTATGGCCTAATCCTTCTCATTCTGAGAGGAGACCCGTGCCCAGCAGTGGGACAGTAATGGGTTGATGATGATGATGATGATGATTCTTTATGAACCTTATAAGGTAAAGATACTAATTCGTTACGTTGTTGTACATCATAAAATAGGTGAGGCACAAATTTTAATATTAATACTTGATATTCTATATCTATAAGCTAAGGAACGCCTCGAAAAAGTACGACGTCTCCTTTACCACATAATTCGGTCTACTTGGGTATTCTATAGAATAACGTAACGAATTATTATCCGAGATTCTTCCTAAGTAATGTTATTTAAGTTTAAATACGTGTGGTTAAATAATTTTATTTTTTCCTATAGTAAATAGTTAGGCATTACAAACGGTTTTAGAAAACATACAAAAACACCCAGAATTAGATTGAATTAACACTTTCTACAGTCACAATTAAGCACTAGGGATTTAAACAACTTACACAATACTTAACAATACTTGCAGATAAATATAAATAAGATAAGTTTAGCGAGTGACTATGCGGTTGATAACTAGTATGCATTCGAGAAAACGTAATAAACCTCTTTTATGTAAGGTTCACAATCTTCAATTAAGTCTACTTCGGGAAATATTAAAGCATAGTGGCAATTTGTCCCGTAACAAGACTTCACAAAGATTAAACTCGACCCGTATTTGCAAAGTAAGACAAGTTGGAACCAAGTTATAGATAGATAGTGCAAAGCGCTAAATTTAATCAGCTTAGCCCACCAGCGCAGTTGAAATCTAGTTTGTGGTATATGAACAATTGTAGAACTATGTTTATAAAGTTGTACAATGTTAGGTATGCCGTGCGGTTTCAAGCGCTTTGGTAAATACTGTCTGTGTTTAAAACTCCCATAAACCATTTTCATTGACCTCTTGTGCATATAACGGCGTAAACTATAAAGAGGTCAAGCTAATTCTCCGGTTCCAGAAGTCAGTGATAGCCTAGTGGTTAAGAAACTCGGCCTCTCGATCGAGGGGTCCGAGGTTCAAATTCCAGGCACGCACCTCTGATTTTTCGAAATTATGTGCGTATTAGAAATTAATTATCACTTGCTAAAACGGTGAAGGAAAACATCGTGAGGAAACCTGCATATCTGAGAGATTTATAAAAAAAATCTTGTATGTGAAGTAATTGGCCAGCGCGATGGACTATGGCCTTATCCTTCTCATTCTGAGAGGAGACCCCTGCCCAGCAGTGGAACAATAATTGGTTGATGATGATGATGCATTTTTATAGATTATAGCTACTTCGGTAAATCTATTTTAAAACATGTTTTTAAATCCGACTCGTACACCAAGAGATAAGCCACTTGAACGACCTAAAACATACGAGCACGTAACACATACGTAATATGATAGAAAAATTGCTAAGATAATAACACAAAAATATATAACCTTATAAGTTATAACCTTCAACATATTTATTTACCTTATTTATTAAAAACGTTGTTACAAAATTGTACAAATATTATAAAGGAAACAGTAATTCTAGATAAGCTTCCATGAAACATGTTAGAATACTTACAAAAGCTTCACTGTAAGCTCCTGTTTTCAAGTTACGTTCTCCCAAGACAGCTTAATACTCCAATTATCAGAACATTCTTTTTGATCTATATACGAGTACACTGTACAGTAGTATTAAAGTATTTTATTGCACAATTATTGTATGCCCACCTGTGGCGGGAATATGTTGTACTCAAAATACTATGTTTGTACCCATGTTCCACAATAAATAATATTTGGTTTGATTTGATTTGAAAATATTTCCGTTTAAGGAATTATCATATCGACGACCCGCGTGGCGGAGCGGTCACCATGCCGGTCTGACGCGCAGAGGGTCCCGGGTTCGATCCCCGGCCAGACAGATTTCTAAATGATGAATTTAGACTTCTGTTTCTGGGTCTGGGTGTTTGTGTATTTGTCTGTGTGTGTCCATAGCACACACGATACAGGGAATCCTAGTGTGGGGCTGTGAGTGTAGAAAGCGTTTTTTAAAGCGTTTTTTTAAATATGTACATATATTATGGTAGATCCTAATTCAAAAATGACTTATTAACCTATATGGGACGTAGACTAAAATGTAACGTAAGACATCCTATCAAAATATCAATAAAGAACGGTCAATCGTAAATTTTAAAACAAGAGTTTTAATTAATAGCTTTCTCGACAAAATATTGATAGGTACCTTAGTACGACTACAACGTATTAAAATTCTGACAATCTTTATTCAAAATTTTTGATGAAATTGATAAAAGTTATTAAAATTTATAGTTTAGCTTTAATAAGTTAAGTATTACAGTTACAGTTATTATCCATAATTTTAACCTATCTTAAAAAAGATATATCTATTTACATCACGTTATCCACAACACATATGTATATAACGGTCCATAATGGATAACGATACCAGGCTCCCAGGTTCTCAATCAAAAGGTTCCGAGTTCGATCCACGGCCAGGCAACACAACATACATCCCACATAAACAAAAGCGGATTTATTCAAGTCGGCATATGTGGCGGAGCGGTCACCATACCAGTCTGACGCGCAGTGTTCCGGGTTCGATCCTCGGTTAGACAAATATAACAAACGATACATTTTAATTTCATTCTGGGTCTGGGTATTTGTATATTCCTTTATGTATCTATCCATGGCACCCACTAGGCATCCTAATGCTGTTCTGATGTAAAAGTCCAAATATGGCTATTCTACTTAAATATACCTACGTTCTTCAAAGATCAGTAATATAAGTAATGTAACATACTTAGACAGCAATATGCAAAACTTCATGAAACTTACAAAATTAATATTAAATTATGCCCTAAATACTTTTAGAAGGGCCTCATAAAACAACATCTGCCCACTGAGCTATAAACTTTGCCAAGAAACCTCTGGTTTTACTTCGACGCAGTTTATGAGCCCGAGATGTTCGAAGGCAACGGAATAAAATATTGACAGAGCAAATTCGTTACATCTTTGTATAGAATTGAGTGTACAGTCAGCTTCAGAAGTAGATGAGCAGGTCAAAATTACACTAATACCTATACACCCAAACGTTAATAATTAGCTAAACTCCCGTAACATCAAAATTAGATGAACATTCATATATGTCACTGTTCAGCTACTTTTGAAACTATAAGTGTTCATCTATTGAAACTTTACGACATTAATCTAATAATTATAGTGCTAGTTGTCTATAGCTACTTATGAACGCTTGGGTGTTTATAGATGTTTTGAAACCTTAATCAGTTCATATACTTTTGAAGCTGACTGTACATAACACGGTATACGATTTTTTTTTATAAAACGCCGCCTTTATCCTTTAAACTTGTCTGGATTGTCGAGGAGTCCAAGGTTCGGATCCCAGACACGCACAACGCGGTTAACTATTTCCTTCACATATTGAGAGGAGACCCGTAGCCAGCAGTAGGACTTCGTCATCAGACACTAAATTTCTGCTTTTAGACACAGGACAGACACTTATACGGGGCATATCAATTTAGTCTTCAAGAGCAAGGCATCCTAGGCTGATCCCAAATAGAGGTATTATTGTATGTAAGAGCGATAGCCTAATGATTGAATCTCGGCCATTCGATCGAGGGGTCCGAGGTTCAAACCCAAGGCACGCGCCTCTGATTTTTCAAAGTGATGTGCGTATTAGAAATTAATTAACTCTTGTTTTAACGGTAAAGGTAAACATCGTGAGGAACAGGAAACCTGCACAACTGAGAGATTTACTTAATGAAGGAGAGTTAATCTTAAGTCCTTGTATTAAACATTTAATTCAATGATACTAAACAGACGTATAAACTCCGTTGTATCGAAAGATTATATAGAACGCAAAAGCATTGAAGCCTGAATACAAGATAAATATGAAAGTAGGGGAAAAGAATTCCACGATACATTTGAAGAATTCACTGAGTAAAGCATAAAGAGAAAGTATAAAATTCGTCTGAACTTGTCCACTTGTACACTACCGTGACACGCGTGACAGCTGGAACAAACTAAACCGGCGATATCTCGTTCACGGTATCGCTTCGTTGACGGTGGCGGTGGACAAACGGCCTAAGGTCCTTGGTTTTTAGAAATCGCTGGACATGTTTGATGTAAGACTCGCATAATATTCGGATGTTTCAGTTACGCTGAAGTTTATTGTAATATTTTTCTACACTTACTATTTTTACTACGCTTTTATTACTTGACTTGTATGTTTGTCTGTAACGGAATGGTTGAACTAGATTTATAACCGACTTCTTACCTACTTTGAACGGTCAGTTTAATTCAAAATTTTGAACAATTATCAAGAACCGATGACAATACATGATTTTAATAATTGTATTCCATTCCAGTCCTTATCAGGATGGTCGGATTGACGATTTTCGAGGCGGTGTTCAAGGTAGCCCCGCGGCTATGTGGTGCGGACTAAATCATAACTAATTAGCTAAGTGATGCTGTTATCGATCTACAGAAACCACCGAATCGCTACTCGTTTAATACTTTAATCGTTAATTATTGGGATAAAGTTCATGGCAATGTTACTAGATTGCAACAATTATTATTTTTTAGTTTGATTAATTACAAAAGCGCAGTTTTTAATTTTTAACTATAATTTATTTAAACGTGACATTTCGTAATGACTAATGCGCTATCACTCAGTAGGATAATATATCTATGGCTATCACCAATGCGAATCATATAGATATATTCCGAACTGACTGACTAATATTTCTTCCCTTTCTTTTCTTTTACTTATTTACTTTCTAGTCTATTTTCTTTCCTTTCTTTCCCTTCCCCCTTTCCTATTTTTGTCTTCGTTTCTTTTATTTTACCATTTGTTATCTTTACTTTAAATTACAACCACCGTGAAGGGAAAATAAAGCCACAAACGAACTGATCTATTTGACCCAATGTTTCTTCGGCCTCGCGTAGATAACTGCTAGCGAAACGTTTTGCACTCCTATTTTACATTCAAAATAGACGCCTGCAAACAACTCTGTTATCTGGTGGAAACATACGGATTTATGGAGGATGGGCGTTGCTGCGATTACTTTTCTATTTAAGTGAAGACCCTTTTCTATCAATTTAAAATGTGCTACTTGTGTATAAAACAGGTATTTTTTTTGCTGATTCTGTTTTGTAATATAGGAGTAGCAGACGAGTACGCAGTCCACCTGTTGGTAAGTGGTTACTGCCGCCCGTGGACATCTGTAATCAACACCAGGTAGGGTTGGATATTCCTACCTGAGGTCTGCCACAGTTGCGCCGATACTCCTGAAGGCTAAGATGAAACGCCCCGGAAAAGTATGTCTCCCTTACCACATCCTTCAAACCAGAACACAGCAGCGCTTAACACTACTGTTATGAGGCAGAAATAGGTGTGACGGTGGTGCCGCCGGAGTCAAACCACAATAAGTTCTACCATCTTCAAGTATACTGCCAAACATGTTGGTGTACATGTAAAACATTACTATAACCGTACAAGTCCCACTGCTGGGCAACTTTTCTGAAACTCGACGAAGAGTTGCATCTACTCCACCCGCGTCTTCAGTACCAATTGATGGAGGAACTTATGACCAACCTGTTTCAGATGTTTTCAAAATTCATAAGATACTTGGTATTGATTACAGATGTCCACGCGGGACAGTAACCATTAATATAATCAGATTGCAAACCGTGACTGTCCTACTGTTTGACACGGATCTCCTCACAAAGTGATAGTGGTTTGGAGCATAATCTACCGCGCTTCGAATTAGTAACTTCACACAACCTTGATTTTTTTTAAAACCTTTTAGGAGGGCAGGTTTCCTCACGATGTTTTCCTTCGCCGTTTAAGCATAATTTATTTCCAAAACCCATATAACTTTGAAAAATTCGTATATAACCCTGAAAACATTTAATTTTGGAAAGCCTGGAAATTGAACCTCAGACTTCTCGAATCTACCTGGGGTCTAATGGTGACAAGGCTTTCACTGTTTTCACAACAGATAAACTACATTAATATACTATTGCTGTTTTAATTTCATAAATAAAAAGCACGAACCAATGAAACACCAACGAAATGTTTACCAATTCGTTCCCGTATGCATATGAAAAAACCAAACAGGGAATTCAATTAATGAAATTCGGTAGCATTCTTGCTGCACGGAGGCTGGACCGACGCCAATTATTTATTCCATTTCATTGAGCTTCCAATTTCCCAGAGTATCGCATATCCTGGATAACTATTTCAATGACCAGTAGCAATATAGGGTTTGACTAGTAAGACTTGTGGCACTGTTGGGTTGTATAAGTGTTGGAATCTTAGAGTACTTATTACAAGAGCGCGCCTATCATCGTCATCTTAGGATCAATGCAGGCGTGAGAACAGAGTCGCTAACTTACTAAAAATTCACATAACTATAGAACTTTCAAACACCCACGGAACCTCAGCACCTACCGTGCCTGTCTAAGTGTCGATATACGCGTAAAATAAGTATAACAACTGTGCTGACCGTTGGTAGCACGGCAACAAACGCCAGCGCTATATACTCCTTTTATATATTAGAAAATCCGGAAAGTAAATAAAATTTAATTTGCTGACGAAAACAGTGATTTAATAAAGAAATTTTAAGATATATTAGGATACACAGAGTGATATAGCCTAGATTTTTTTGAAAAATAAACACGTCAACATAACGTAATAATTTTAAATTTGCCAGGTAGGTATTTTAGTAACATTTAAATGTATTTGAGAAACCCAAACTTAAAATCTCTTGTAAGCTTTAGCTTGCCAGAACTGAAAAGTATTATTTATGTCACTTACAGGCGCCGCATAGCTGAAAATATATAAATGTTATCTTATTATGTCTTGCACAGGTTTTAAGATTAAGAGAAATATAAATCCGATTTACAATAAATATTCTATAAATCTGATTGAATTATGACGCAAAGAATATTATTTTTAGATCTTACACATAACACTTCCTCACTATATTGTCCTTCGTCGTTTAAGCAAGTGATAATTTCTAATACACTTGTGCAACTTTTAAGAATCTAAGGTGAGTGGGTGGGAATTGGTCTCAGGTTCCAATCCCGATTGAGACCCCGTCATCACTAATATTTCTCAAAGTGTACGTAATGGAGCTTGAAAACAAAATAAAACACTTTCCTTAAACGAATCAAATTTCAGAGTGAACAGAGATACTCGCTAATTAATTATTAAGTGCGGAGGGAGTACGGTTAATTAATGAGTGTAATTTTAATGAATTTGTAACTCTTTAACAGATTTCGTCAGGGATGATTAAGCATGATTGTAGCGAGTATCCTAATGAAGTAGCTAATTAGGTAGGGCCTAATTAATTGAAAATGTAAATCAACATTTATTTATATAGGAATGCGTGAAGACCAGAAAATGTAGATGTGGATGTTTTAAGGGTGATTTGTGAATTAAGGTCTTCACTAAAGTGATCATATTAGCCGCGTGGCATTTTAAATTAAAAGGAAAAAAGTTTATGCGAATTGCATAGCCTCATAACTTGTAAAGTAAGTGGTTACTGCCGCCCATGTACATTTGTAATCAATCCCGGATAGGATTTAATACCTTACGCTACTACCTCTGAGGACTAAACTGGATCGTCTCGGAAAAGTATGTCTCCCTTACCACACCCTTCAAACAAAACAGAAAAGAAAACAGCAGCGCTTACTACTGCTGTTATAAGGTAGAAATAGATGTAGCGGTGGTGCCGCCGGAGTCGAAACATAAAGAGTTCTACCACCTTCAAAATACTAGCTAGCTACATTTCATCTTCCCTCATCTGCTCTGGAGGACACGCTAAAAGTTGATGGTCCCGATTGTTACACGATGTAAGTATCTCTAATACGCCTGTAAGGATCAAAATCATTCAGGCCACTCATATCTTCCACTAAGCATCGTCAAGCAGCATGATTACGCTTAAGGCCTCCTACATAAAAATATTGTACAAGAATAATTTAAATCTAAAGCGGAAAGGGAGACTAATCATGGCAGACGCCGCCGAGGTCGCGATAAAATTTCCCTTACTCCAAGTTTAGTGTCGTATTCTTTGATAAGTAAAATAGAAAGATACTTCACCGCTTAAAAAATTAATGAAGGCACAAAATAATGATTTTATCATTTATTGTTTGAGTTCTTGACAAATAAAAACTTATGTATAGAAAATTTACGTATAAATTAATAGGTAATTTACATAATAAATACATGAGCACTTCAAACATTTTACGCAACAATTTCAATTTTCAAAACTAGTTACACTTTATTATTAGGAGTGATCAATCTATGTATTTTACTCATCTAAAGTCGTATTACATTTCCTTGGCTCTGATCCAGTTTTAAAAGTTTTAAACAATGTAAGCTTGTGATATTTGATATTAAGTTAGCAGCGTATTTGTTTACGAGTATTAACGCTTTGGGGGAATCTCTTTGTATTTCAATGACTTCATTATTTTAGTTTATGCGAGATATTTTATCCAAAAGGTTTTTGGAGTCTTTCTTTTGGGGTGTTGAAAAAAACCAATGTTGGCCGGGTAGTTCGAGCTCCCACTCTTGCCGCCCGCAACCCCGAAAGCTTTTAGTCGCCTCTTACAACATGCAGGGGATACCGTAGCCCTATTCTGTTTTCGGAACTACAGGAACAAAAATCAAACATTTTAGTATTCCGTTCCCGTAACGGGAATCGAACCGGAGCTTCCTGGGTGAAAACCAGGTATACTAGGCACTAGACCATATGGCATATACCTACATGCGTTTTGTCTTTGAATGTGTGCCTTTAATACATCACAGCAGTCAAAGCTTAAATAAAAAATAAATGAAAGTGCCAAAACAAATATTGGCAAACGTGCCTATTTTGCGACAATTGCAATCAGTGGCGACGAGGCTGTACTGGTAATTTGTGCCAACAAACCGTAATTTCATTTGTGGGAACATTCGCACAACACGAATAGTTAGCGAATTCGTAACCACCATCAACCTACTTCGTTCCCAATGTTGGGCTTAAGTCTTTCAGAGTCAGAAAGGTATAAGATCATATTCCACCATACTGGTCAAGTACAGATTTTTCGACATTGCAGAACTTTTAGCCATATGGCTTTCCTCGCGATGTTTTTTATTGGCCATTAAAGTTGTCACTTTAATAATTTGTAATACGTACCTTGTACAGTCCGCGTAAAATTGCTAGTCCGCTCTGAATATAGAAATGAATTGCGTCGTCATAGCAATTTGTATGACTACACCTGCTCGCAACAACTTCCGAGCGGACTAGCAGTTTGGCGCGGACTATACCTACCTACTTAACTAAAAAAAACTTTATAGTTATAGTTTTTTTTTTGTATAGTTCAACTAAATCCGAATATTTTATTTAAATATAGCATATTATGAGCAAAATCTGAAATATCATTAGGTTCAACCGCCGTTATTTTTGGCGCATGTCTGCCCAAGAATCCGATACGATTTTGCCGCTTCATAAATTCCTTACCGTGAAAAATAGTCTTCATATCACATGGGTCAGTTATTTAAGTGTTCGAAGAACGAATGAGTTACAAACGGGTCAGATTAGGTTTAATGTTTTGTTAAAACTAAAATAAAATGCCCAAAGTTTTAAAAACGTTTTAAAATTGCACTCCAATATGTACTTGTAATTTCTTCTTTTTTCGTGTAATTTTTCGTGTAATTTTTTTCGTGTATTTCTTAATTTTAATTAAGAATGTACCAAGGTAGAAGCATCACCTCGATACCCATTTCTGCCTAATAACAGCAGCGCCTAACACTGCTGTTATTAGGCAGAAATAGGTGTGGCGGTGGTGCCGCCGGAATCGAACCACATAGGGTTCTACCACCTTTACCAAATCTGCATGCTCATTGCTAATGAGCTGTATCAATATTATAAAAATACACTTTCAATGTCTATATATACAAATGGGGCCTCATTCATTCTACCATAAATGTAAAGTATTCCTATCGTTCGTGAGATATCCCAATCCTCGCTCCCAATGAGCGGGATGAAGCAAGAATAGCTAGCATTCGCGGGAAATGTTTCGGAAAGCTGTCGGGATACTCTGGAATCTCTGGATCGTCCCACGCTCGATATACCAATGCCATAATGCTGGCTCTATATCGCACAATAAGGAATATACACACGGATAACACTTCCCATTTGTTTCGCCATATTGTAAACTGGTAAGAAAAATCTCCCTTTATATTGAAAGTTTTTGCTAAAATATACTGCAATTATGTTACATGTCCCCTAATTAAATAGGTACTACCTTTTTTCAATTGACACCTAAATGCATTTAAAAAAAACAACACTAAGTTGCCTATTTATTTTGCTTTTTAAATTTCATAGACAACAATCACATAATTTTCGAATACACAGAATTACCGCCATACATTTTTAAAACCATAGATCATCATTTTATACATAATAAAATGAAATATTTACTATCTTTGAACATTTAAAATGATTCAGATGACGGCTTACAATTAACTATGATTAATCTACTCTCTTTTGTGTTGTATATTTGCACCTAATTCTTTTATTTGAGTACTTGCTGCTTATTTCACATTTTCTCACTGCATATTCCCATCTTCACACTTCTGCCAAGAAACAAAATAAATAATGGAATATTTCACGCAAAGATTTAGAAGAATGTTATGTGCTTCCTTCCGTAAGTTTGCTACATTGGGACGAGCTCAAGCGTAAAATAATACAAACGTATATATATTTTGTGTTGCTATTTTGGTACTGCTTGGATAAAATGTAACAGTTATATTATAAAAGAAACCATTTCATTGTTTCTAAAAGACTAAAAAGTAACGCCATTTTTAAAATACTGTTATATTAGATGTCATTGATAAGTGCAAAAAAGTGATAAAATTTGACAACTTTTCGCGAGATTCTATGTTATAATATCTATAAGTTTAAGGCAATAAAGCGTACTAGACCTTCATTCATGTTTCCTGCAATAAATTTCAGGTCTTAAATAATATTATGTTTAACATTGTAATTTTATCTTTTTAAGTATTTTAACGAACAATGTCACACAGACACCTACGACAAATACGATTCAACTTTAATTGACACAAAACTACTAAATTGACACCCAAACGAAATTCAGTACACCCATTTTTCAGACAAAAAACAGTCCAACTCCGAGAGATATTTCAAAAACCACGACCTCAAAGTAGGAATTGTGCGTTGTTTCAAACAATTTCATTTTTCATTCCTCGTCAACTGTATTTTTGGGAAATTTTGTACAAAGGAAACATTTCGTTTTTGCTAACATTGTTTACAATCCTAACAGGATACAGGTAAAATAATTTGTTTTAAAAGAGAAGATACTAAAAGTTTGGTTATCTATTTCAACTGAACTACTGCTTCCCTATATACATGAGTGAAGATCTGTAACATATTTCAAATAAACTCGGAATGTCTAGGTCGTGCCAGCCACAAATTCGTTAGTACCCCAAAGTACTTTGTTGGAATATGATAGGCCCTAGTATAAGACAGAAATATGTTTTTACATCCGACTGCTAGTCCATTGCTGATTTATAACTGTGCTTGTGTAAATTTAAAGGTGGTAAAACCTTTTGTAGCCGACTTCAGAGGAATTACCACCACGCCCACTTCTATCCAATAACAGCAGTGTTAAGCGCTACTGTGTTCCACTTAGAAGGGAAACATACATACCCGACACGTAACAACTTACTCCTCAGAAGTACACATCGGTAACCAACCTTGGGTAGGAATGTAATTGTCCCTGAAGTTCCGGGACTAGAATAGGGCTACGGTATTCACTGCCTGTCGTATGAGGCGACTAAAAGGGGGCTTCCGGGGTTGCGGGCGGCAAGAGTTGGAGCTCGAACCGTCCAGTATGCTACCCCGGGAAGGACGGTGGTATGTGTGGTCGCATACTGTCGTAATAACCAGATGTTTTGGGAGGAACAAACGCTCCCCCAGGGCAGAGCCCATCCGGGCATCGCGCTTGCAGGACTCCGGTTGTGTTCCGTCGGAGATCCCGGAGTTCTCCAACAAGCGCTGAGGACGGCCACCGGGGGGGTTTTAGTGCGGTAATAATCCCCAAAAAGAAGAAATAAACAGGGTAGGAATGTAATATTATCTGGGATAGGGATAGGACAGTAGCTATTGATCATTAGGTTGACTGCATGCTCGTTTGCTACTTACGTAGGTATTATAAATTAAACGGCCTATTAGTGACGTAGGTATATACCTAATACTAGTATTGATATTTCCCATAAATGTCAATAGCTCATATTTTAGGTGCTAAACCACAATTAACATTAATCCAGGATATAATTTATAATGTCACGATCGTATTCTAAATGCTATCTGCCTAATATATTAGCCGAAACTGTCAACAAACAGTGTTGGATTTAACTGAAAACCGCAAAACTATGTTTTCCCTATTTCGAAGCGAATTAATGAAATATTTGTTTGAAAACATTGTTTTGTAATGTAATTAGAATTCTATTTGATTCTGGTGTAAAACAGTCATTAACGTCCATTGAAGGTGTTAGAGTCCTTTGTGGTTCGACTCGGGCGGCACCACCGCCACACCTATTTCTGCAGCACCCTTCAAACCAGAACACAGCAGCGTTAAGCGTTCTGTGTTCTGGCTTGAAGGGTGTGGAAAAGGAGACATACTTTTCCGATGCCTTCCAGCTTAGTCCTCAGCAGTAGTGGCGCATCTGTGGCCGACCTCAGGTAGAAATATCTAATCTATAACTAATGAGAACATGAGTCCTAATCGATCATGAATGATAAGAGTACATATCATTATCAACCCGTTACTGACCGATTGGTAGACACGGTTCTCCTCTCCAAATGGGAAGAATTAGTGCGAACGATGCCTAAATGCAAAATGACACACTTAACACGTTGAGAGCTATTAAAGAACACTCAGGCAAGTAGGTACGTACGTAAGTTTCTTCACTATGTTTTTCTTCATCGTTATAGAAAGTGAATAATTATTTTTAATTTGTCAATGATACTATAAGTCCATACACATGTTACAAAATGAACGCCAAAAAGGTCTCAACACAGGTGTCACTCTCGTGATAAAAATGTAACATGATTGAAGTTACTGAGGGCGCTCAATCTAATAAAGTACACAATTTTTCTCAAGTCTTTCTTCGACGGTAGGTATTATGTGAGATAATTTGTTTCCTCACGACCACATGTTGTTGTGGCAGCTTTGTAATAAATGTTTTAAGTTACATTTTATATATAAAATTCTCGTGTCACAATGCTATTTACCGTACCCGAAACGGCTTTACCGATTCTCACCAAATTTTACATGCATATTCAGTAGGTCTGAGAATCGGCTACTATCTATTCTTCGTACCCCTAAGTGATAAAGGTTGTTCATTCTTAACTTTTTTTTAATTTATATGGCAACACAACGTTTGCCGGGTCAACTAGTATTGTATAAACAAGTAATTTAATTAAAAAATCAAAAACCCGACTGCACTAAACAGGCTGAAGTAGAATTTCCAAAAACGGTGAAATAGGCGTTTTATTATCTTTATGCAGAAAGCTTAATAAAAAGTTTCTAAGTAGGTATCTGCTTCAAAATCAAAAGATGTACAAACAATATTATCCTATTTGTATCCTCGTAGTGCTCATTTACGCTATATAAATAACCTGTGAGTAAAATTCCAGCACTCTAAAGTGCAGCGGTTTCCCTTAGCGTTGATCTCTGGCACAGCAACACTACTCATTTAGTCAGACAGTCATCTCGATGTAATGTGTAATCTACCTTTTAATTTCCTTTGTTTTGATACCCTATTCGATAGGTTTGGTATTTTTTTAAAACGAGTTACTATTTCGCAAAAAAGATCCACCATTTACGATGTATAAATGATCTATCCGGTGATTATATTACCTCATTAGGGGTAGATTTTCATTATTTTTATCCAACAAGCCTGATACATTTTATAGTGTTTGCTTCAAAATTGACGGTTGTTCAAATGAACTTTTAACCCTTATTTTACCCTCTACGGGGTTGATTTTTCGGAAGGGGATAAATAGGTGTGTCCTTGTTCCTACCCAGAAGGCCAAATACTAAATTTCATAGTAGTTGCTTCAAAATTAAAGGATTTAAAAAAAAAACTGTTTTTCCCTATTTTACCCTCTTAGGGGTGGAATTTCCAAAAGGCCTTTAACTCTAAGTTGAGCGGTTTTGGCTGTACGTTGATTTGTGAAAAATGAAAAAGTCATTTAATTAGTCAGTCAGTCAGTCATCTTGCTGTTTCATATATATACAAATACGTTTTTTAATCTACGTTTAATTTACTTTCATTTGATACCCCACTTTTTTTTAAATTATGTATTACTATTTGGCGCCAAAAATTCGCCCTTTTGATTTTTTTCTGTAACACCTATTTAAGGACACTCGGGTCATTGAGACGAATATAATGACACCTTAACTGACGAAATTTATCCAGTCATTTGTAAGATCGGCACAAATAAAGAAAGACAAACATACAAGATACGCGCGAAAAACATAACCCTTCCTTGGCAGTCGGGTAAAAAGACATATCACAAATAAAACAAACTATCGTTAAATACTATTATAATTATTCAACTGTACTTTGCTCCTGTTATTTTACTAAGAATATTTTTTGTAAAATTGTAAGATGGGAACGTAGTTTTTGTACATAATAGGTATTACATTTTTAATAGCACGCAGAAAAACTTTTAAGTAGGTATGTTCTTTTATTCCAGATTTAAAAAAGGAGGTATAGGCACGTAGTTATATCATTTAGTAAAAAACATTTTTATTAAAATCTCGCATGGAAAAATGATGGAATAGTGACGGTCTGGCAAGACAGATAAAATCACGAACCATATTCTAGATTGGAATGAAAAATTAAATTTAATCAACCGTCAAAAGATCGACAAGGATTAATTGCCTCGAATTCAGCTCTCACTGGTAGCTGGAGGAACCTGCTATCGACAGCGTATTGAAAAAAGTTACTCTACGAACTGTTTAAATTTAGAAATGGAATTCAAAGTGGAAACTGATTCAAAATTTGGCCAAGTGCAAGTCGAACTCGCACACGAAGGATTCCGTACCACCAACATTTTCATATTTTTTATATTTTTAGTATTTGTTATTATAACAGCCACTAAGTAAATACATTGTGAAAATTTAAACTGTCTACTTATTACGGTTCAATAGATAAAGCGAAAGACGTCGAGAAATAGCAGTTTCTTGTATGGCGACCCCCATTTATTTCAAACATTTTTTTATTTTTAGTATTTGTCGTTATAGCAGCCACTTTTATACATACTCTGTAAAAAAATTAAGTGTCTATCTATTACGGTTCAGGAGATAGAGTCCTGTGACAGATGGACAGACAGCGAAGTCTTAGTGATAGGGTTCCGTTTTTACCCTTTGGATAAGGAACCCTAAAAATGAATGAATATTCATTCATAGTTAAAGTGCTTCTGCACTTCTGCATGATCCATTAGCGTATCTACTAATGGACCATAAACATTAGTTTGCACTTTACTTCTGTTAGCTCGCTCTTACTGTGAATATTGGCAGTACAATTTATAAATAGAAGATTTGGCACCGCAATATTTTGTGAAATCGGTATCGTTATGTAGCGACTTATATCACGTTTATTTATTATTCGTGAAATAAAAAATTGATTTGTTTTTGTGATCATGTTTTATAAAGTAAGCAAAAGGCAAAAGTTAAATACTTACATAATATACCTATATTAACTGTGTGTTGCGGTAGTTCTATGTGGTAGTCTATGACCATTTTATTTAATTTATTATTAACGTTAAAACAGGCAATGTAAATTTAAAAAGGAGCGTTCATACAGAAAATTACAATGATTATATAAACGTCCACACGCGCCAGTTTTAGCGGACGCCCTTAAATCACCGAAATTATAATATCCACTGAAACAAGTTCTACCTAATATTATTAAAAAATATTATGGTTTTCATATTAAACTAGTAGTGCCCGCGGCTTCGCCCGCGTTAAAGAAAAACATAAAATATAACTGAATTTTGTACCTTCATTGGAATGACAGTGGCGCCATCTGTCGAAAATTGGTCGTACCAACTCAGAAACCTTCGTGGGCTCATGCACAACAACTTTGCTAAGGATCATCACATGATCAAATGAATAGTTTACGATTCTATAAAGTACATACAGACAAACATTCATGTATATAGATTACAATAGCACTTAGCATGAACATTAAAAATCCTTAACCCTGTCACGTCGTTATACAGATGGGCCTATAGACATGGGTCTAAGATACCCTCGGGTCGAGTGGAATGGAATCGGCCCTACGGACGGGTACAAATGAAGGAATTAACCCGCCTAAACGTTATTTATGAGTTAGAGATCGGGGAATTAAGATTTTTGGGGACACCCGAATTATTTTGTCATCGCAATTTTAATTAATTTTCTCTTAAATAACCTATACTTCTATTAAAGTTTATCTACAATCACAGATTCCTTCCAAGAATTACATAACTTCATCAATTTTATATAAAATATAACGTCTCCACATTATTATATTCTATTGAAACTATTATAATTTTTGGTCCATAATATTGAAAAAGTAACGACATATTTATAATATTTCCATGAAAATTAAAAGTAGAAACACAAGTGGATATGGTTTTAAATATACTTTATTCATAAAAATACAATATTTAATATTAACACATAAGCTTATATCTCTACTAAATACTACTGTTATTACTCTATCTAAAACACACAATTTGAGAGCAAATAATGTTATGCTGCACTTTTATCCGCCAGAAGAGTTATACAATTAGATAGTAGTTAAGAGTCCGCGCCAAACTGCTAGTCCGCTCTGAATATAGAAGCAGCGCGGGACCCCCGGCACCCCCCTCTGCCCGCTCTCACTCGCGGGTACATAGCTGCGTTAGTGTGCCCTTACTGTTGCTACGGAGTATACGCTTGTAGTTGTGTTCGACCGCATTGGCTCTCTGACTACAACTGCGCGCAACAACTTCAAAGCGAACTAGAAGTTTGGCGCGGACTACACATGAGCAAAAAACATTTTTTTTATTTTTTTCTTAAATGTCAAATTATTTAAAACAATTTTTTTCTGAATGATTAAAGCATTCGCAATCAAAAAATTATTAGTGTCCAAAAATGTTTGGTGTTTGATGAAAGGTTGTGACCGTTCCTTCTCTTAGTTCTCTAGAGCTGCATAATCAACACGCATTAGGCAGATTCTTTTAATAAGTATGTTGGTAAATTCGGTGCGTCATCTCGTACAATAACTCAGTGTAATTACTATAATTCACATACTATAATAAATCGTCAATGAACAAATGTATAAATTTAAGCAACATAAAAAAGTGCATAGGATGATATCTAAAATCTACTGTGATTCTATCTACTGTTTTAAAGTATAATTATTAATCGATATTAAAATTGCCCATGTTGTTATACTCTTCCGACCACGCAGCAAACCGTGATCCGTCCATCTCCGGGGCATGTCTGTTGGTGTTGAGCAAGGCGTGTCCGCGGCCGCCGATGGCGACGCCACACTCTATGCATTTCGACACTTCCATCGCCCCGCCACATTCCCCGATGCAATAAAAGTGACCGTTGGGACACTTGTACCAGTGCCCAGCCTTTAGACCGATCGCTTGCACGATCAGCGCACGTTCTTGTTTAGTCGCTATACCGGACACCTTTATCTCCTCTTGGATCAGCTTCATGGCTGCAATGCCCTTGTTTTCGTCGTAGACGGTCCAGTGAGTCACCACGGCCGTAGCTTTCTCGAAAGCTGCTCTTACTTTCGGTTCATTTTTCGAAATTTTATAAGTCGGATGACTCGCTATTTTTGCTAGTTGAATCAAGGAATTCATCCGTTTTATTTCCTTTCCGATATCCTGTTGCTGTTGTTGACTTATTTTCTTTGTATTGTTTATAAGAGTATCGCAAATCATGTCAATTTGTTTTACCACTTGATCCTTGAATTCTACTAAATTTGCAGCGACATACAAGTTGTAGGTATCAGAAAGCATCTCCAATATGTTGAGGTATACAAATTGCATTCCCAATTGCAGAAGGGATCGTTTCGCTTTTATATTAATTAGCTTTAACAGAATAACAAACGCACTACACCATTTCTGAACAAGCCAAACTCTATCTGTAAATGAAAGATACATTTTTTTACTAAAAATAACCCGTACCTTCGATCCTTACCTCAGGCGAGGCTATTAGGTTATTTTTTAAAACCTCACAATCATAATTAGTAATATTTAATATTAAATTCAATCGGAGATTGAAACATTAAAGTTTTATTTTAATGTTTCAACCATGTTGACATGTATTTTCATGTCAGGTGACCACCACAGACCCATTGTTTCTATTACAAGCGCCGCAAATAAATAATTGTCTAATAAATTACTATATTTACGGCGCTTGAGGCGCATGGTCGGCTGCGGCCCCAGCGCTCACCGATGTATTGTATTGCCTAGGTGAGACAGAGCCATGATATCTACGCAGGAATATACAGGGTGAATTTTTCAAACGGGCCTTCAGGACCAAATCCGATTTCTTAAAAATTTTCATTTTCCTTTAAATTATCACATAACATTACTTCCCAGAATTTGATCTTTATAAACGACACTATCAGATAGTAAAATAATATAAGGGGTGTATTTTATTTCTAAATGAACTCGTTCGATTCCCCGCTAGGGAAAAAGATATTTAAAAAAACTAATGATGCAGTTTTAGTTTTTACCAAAATCGGCCTCGTAACTCCTTTCAGCTATTTTCGCTAATCCTTATAGTTTGGCCTTATTTGGCCCTGGAGGCCTATTCGAAAAATTTACCCTGTATATAAATGTTAACTATAATATTAAATCAAACACACATATCTACAATAACCTACCTGTATATATCTTTGGAGGGTTGTCCACGATCATTTGAACTTTTGCTTTTAGTTCCGCTTTCTTAGCTTTAATTTGAGCCTGGGTACCATACACACGCTCTTTTATAGGATTGATTTCCTTTTTAAACATGTCGTTAACAAAATCTTTATATCTGTGAGTATTGATGATCGGTTTACGACAATAAGGACACGCTCGAATCGACACAGTATCTTTGTCTCCGAACATAAGATTATTCATATTTTCCAGTTCTAAAACATGATTGCAATCTTCCAGTAAAACGAATCTGAAACGAAAGCAGTATATTAGCATTTATGTTCTGAACGATGATAGAACGTTTTGTGGGTCATCTCGAGAAGCAGCACCACCACACCTATTTCTGTCTAATAACAGCAGTGTTAAACGCTGAAAATATTAATATTATTGAGTTAGGTTGAACTAAATACATTAATGTTTTAAAACCGCCAGATATTTAGAAAATTTTACCGATGTATTGATATATTGATATTTTAGTATGTATATGTATATGTATATCAACATTTATTTCTACTTCCCGCATGCCTACCCCGTGGGACACTAGTCCTAACTTAGTGATTGAATTAATTATCATCATCATCAATCCATTACTGTCCCACTGTCCCTGCTGGGCACGGGCCTCCTTTCATAATGAGAAGGATTAGGCCATAGTCCATCGCGCTGGCCAAGTGCGAATTGGTGGACTTCACATACCTAGGAAAACATTTTTTTTAGGATTTCTCAGGTATGCAGGTTTCCTCAGAATGTTTTCCCTCACCGTTTTAGCAAATGATAATTAACTTCTAATAGGCACATAACTAAAAATCAGAGGTGCGTGCCTGGTATTCGAAAATCGGACCCCCTCGATCAAGAGGTCTGGGTTCTACCCACCAGGCTATCGTTTTATATAGGTTTAAAGAAGTCTTAAGTACCTCAACTAACAACTAGTTTGGTGGCTTTTTTTGACACTGGTGGTTACCAAAAGGTTGTTGTGTTTCTTAACTGGTATTACTGGATGCTCACTTGTCATCATCCTCGAAGTCGTCGCCGAGGAAGTCCCTGGGGAAGTCGTCGGGGCGGCAGAGGCTGCAGATGTCGGGGCAGGGCTCGCCGCACAGGCCGCGGCAGCGGTGGCCGGGCGCGCCGCAGGGCGCGGGGCGCGGGCAGGGCGCGGCGCAGGCGGGCCGCGCGCACGCGTCGCCGCAGCGCCGCCCGCACGCGCCGTGTGCGCACCGACGCGTGCACTTCTCCTGGAAACCTTAGCTTGTAGTCTACGCCAGCAGTTTGTAACATATCGCTGCTTCAATTCAAAATACCACAAATAAATAATATCAAAAATGGTTTCATCGCAAAAATGTAATCGTAAGGCTCTATATTTTTATATTTCAAAAAGACTCCCATTGATTTTGCATTTTGAGATACAAAACCCACGTTAAACGTAAAACGTTGCTTTTGAATTGTCGATTTCAACGCGCGAAATATAATCTAAACCGTCATATTGTTAGTTGCGCGTCGACAACCAAGCTGAAAGCACGTCTCTTTAGTACAAAAGTGCCACATCTCGAAAACTAATCTGTGTTATACATTAATTTTATAAAAGCAAAAAGCACTACTTTTTTAATTAGCTGTTATGAAGAAAGTGATATTTTGATTTGTAGTAGTTTTGAATTGAAGCAGCGATATTTAAGCCTCGCGCCTTTAGCGATCAACGCTAAAAATGGGTTAATTCCGACCCATCACTTAAATCTATTCTAATTTTGTAAAATCAAATCAACTTTTTAAACTAGGGGCCTCCATTTCACTTCCGCTCCGGGCCTCCGACCTTAGTCCGCCACTGTTTACATTGTATTGTGGCAGAGGACCCCGCAAAATGTATTTTGCCCACATACAATTTAGGTCTTACGCCGCCAGCGAATAGATCCCAGTATCGGACAACCTTCACCGAACTGGTTAACGGATAAAAAGTTTTATATTACATAATATATTGCAAATAAGTTGACTATTTCAGACCAGAATATGATTAAGATTTTTTTTATCATAATCTCAACTATATTGTTTTTAATAAGAAAAAAACATCAATTTGGACTGCAACTGCCCGGGTATTATAATTTATCTGCCTGTGTGACAGTTTATCCTAATCTCCGAAACAGCTGTACCGATTTTGCCAGACTTTAACTGGCAGTTGATCTTGTAAGGAGTATTATAATTTAAAAAAATCAAAGTTCCTTTCAAAAATATCCATTAGATTTGCAAAATATTTTGAAACGCAGATAAAATCGCGGTGCACAGGTCGTAATAAAAAAAAATGTTATTAGAATTTAATCTCTTACCATACAAGGCACGCAAGGCTCTCCGCACAGATTCTTGCACTTCGAGTGCTGACATTTCACTTCACAAGGTTTGGTACATGGCGGGCAGACTTGATTACACGGCTCCTCACACCTAGGAAACAAATGGTAGTTATTATTCAACGGGGAAAAGACTACTGCATCTGTTTTTTTATATCTAAAACATTCCGAAAAATACTTATTTTGTATGTGGCGGGTCCCTTTACCAGAATCACATTGTGACAGCGTCGCGTCGGATGTTCATAACGTGATTCTGGTCATAGAAAATATATAAAATTGACCCTTCAAGAACACAGCTTAACACTGCTATCATTAAGCAGAAATACGTGTGGTGTCGCCGAAGTGGAACCACACATGGTAGTTACGGGAGCAGAATAGGGCTACGGTATCAGCTGCCTGTCATAAGAGGCGACTAAATGGGGCTCCCGGAGTCGCTGGCGGGAAGAGTAGGAGCTGGAAGAGTCCAGTCAGCGACCCCAGGGAGGTCGTGTATATCACACCGCCTGATATACGCGAACTAGGTGGCGCCCAACGGGGCTGCGCGCCAAGAGGACTCCGGTTGGGTTCCTTTGTAGATGCTGGTATCCTCTAGGCAGCGCCGGACGACCACGGGGGGTTTCGCGGTAAAATCCCAGATAGCCCCGTGTCCGTGGTAACTTTTGCAGGTATTACCGGTGTCCGCAGATGAGCTGCTGGTTGCAGGTCTGCGTGCAGGGCGCGTGCAGGCGGCGCTGGCGGCAGCGCGCGCAGCCGCCGCCGCACGCGTGCCCGCACGCCAGCTCCGCGCCGCACGCCGCCGTGCAGTACGCCAGCAGCAGTGTGCGGTCGAAATCTGACGGGAGACACCGTTTTCTTTTAATATTCGAGTAGCAAACGACCTTGCTGTCAGACTGGACATGTACTGACATCTGTAATTGAAACCCCGGTAAAATTAGACTCTTTATCTGACGTAGGCAACAGGTGCATTGCTACCAACGCGGATGCTGTCCACCTAATAGACATCTATTGATATCTGTAATTGAAACCCAGGTAAAATTAGACTCTTATATGAGTTAGGCAACAGATGCAATGCTACCACTGAGGATCAAGTTGGATAACCTCGGATATTAGCCTCGGATCACATCTCCTTTACGACACCCTTCAAAGCTGAACACTGTTGTTACTAGGCATATGATGATTACAAATATCCATCGGTTGCAGGAGCCACTTACCATCAGATGGACGCATGCTTGTCTGTTACTCCCATATTATAAAAAAATCAACAAGTTGCATTCCGGGAGTGCCGGCAAAAGTGAAAACTTTCGAAACCTACCCAGAATAATAAAATATAATAAATAAAAAATGAAACTGAGAATGAATTTCTTCTATGCTGACACCGGATAACATCTTGACTTTTGCACTTTGCTGTGTTACGAATTTACGATCAGGCCACATATGTTGACCTTAACATTTTTTACCCATCACAAAAAAGTGTAAGTAATTTTTTGTTCAAAAAGTTATCAGGCTATGTGTCCTGACGGGAGTTTAACAATTTTTACAAATAACAAAATGTGCACAACACCGATAAATTTTCACTTTAAAAACCATAGATAAATATAGATATCTCCCGCCTTTTAATTGAAGGAAGCCATTAAATGGCTTAAAGGGCTGCCAATTCTGTCAATATTTATCAAACACGAAAATAGATGACAGTGACAATTTCAATTGTCAAAACTGATTACATTTTCTTTTTAGGTGTGAGTAATCTTTACTGTAGGACTACCATGAGTTTACAAAAGTATTACTCGCTAGCGACTGCGTAAAATAAATGTATGAAAAATTGTACAGCGCCTCTGGTGGTTACTCGTAGAACTAAAATCCGTAGTGACGTAACTCGATACGTAAAAAACCTATCGAAATCAAATCGCTAGCGAATGTCATTATGATCTATTGCCATACAAATTCGGTCCCATGAGTCATTAATTTGACAGACGTTGTCAAGAAATACCGTAACGATAGTAGTTATGTTATTCACTAGCAAAATGACAATAGTTTTCTATTTACCATTTCTATAGTGGCGGTTCTATGCCAACTCATGGTAATGCTACTGATCTATGTTAAAAACTTACTTAGTCCCAGGCTTCGTGCGACATTGTAGCCTGCCCTGCTAACTTTTTTACCTATAATAAAAAGTGCACAACACCACTGTATTGTATGTATCTATTAAATAGATATGTATGAACATTGTCTCACGTATGCCAGTAGAGAGGGTAGATGTTAAAGTCAGTCTGGTGACGTACGAGATCCGGATCGGACGTGCAGCCCTGCTCGGAGCTGGTGGAGTGGTGAGCCAGTGCATGTTAAATTAAATAGCCTTGGTTCTTACAAACATTACAACCACTAAAAATGTTCACTTCAAAAACTTACCTCGTCCTACGCTCCGTGCGACGTTGCACGGCAGGCGCACGTCGTGTCCGCACGGCGCGGCGTACGCGACAGGCAGCAGGTGTTCGCACGCGGCGAGCGCGCACGGCTCGGCGCAGCGCCGCGCGCACGCGTGCCCGCACGATAGCCGCCGCGAGCACTGCTGTACGCACAGTTCCCGCGTCGCCGCACGCGAACACTCCGTTGTTACCTCGTGACCGCACTCCGGGATCGTCTTTTTCACCTTTATTAAAGTGATACAGGAAATTTTAATACGTAAAAATACAATAAACAAATAAATTAAACTATATAATGTTGTAAATACACACGCCAGCAAATTTAGAGGAACACTAACAAAAAGTAATTTATTTATAATTTCTTTTTTTTAACTCATGGACATTATTATTATTTTTAATTGTTATTCTCTAATATATATTAATTCCTCATTTCATTCCTCAAACATAAATTATACACTGATAAGTGGTTGTTTACACTTTAAACTCCTAAGCGTTCCTGTTCAGAATTTGAGTTACTGTGGTCTAGGATTACTTTTGATCATTTTACTATTTACCCTTGCGAAGTTTACATTGTACTTAATAAAATATGAGTGATTTACCAGCACATTCTGTAGCCCTTACTTTGTTTGAGGAAGATGACTCTTATCATTCAGTGATTATAGCTTTAGGTATACGGGTGTGTCTATGATCCACGATTACGGTGGATGGGTTTAATAAATACGGACAGGCGGGTTTGTACAGGAGGCTAGAAACAGTCAGAAACCGGCAACGAGCGCTTTAGATAATTGTTTCATAAGGATACAAACCTTAAGAAATCGACGTCAAACTGCCTTTTAAGCCCGTAATGTCGTACACAAAGTCTGAAACGTCCTTGTTAGTGTAACTACAGTGAGAAGAAGATTAAATAAAGTTGGACTTAAATCATACATGCCCGCCAAAGCGCCAAGGCCGATTAGCATTTGATTGCCGACACCGTGAATTAAAAGATGAGTAGCAGCGATTCTTCTATAGCGATGAGAGTAGATTCTATGCGGATTTTGGAGAAGATGTGGATATATACGAGATAATAAAAAAAATCAAAACAAAAACCGAAATATTATTAACTTTTATACAGCGTTCCTCTAATTTTGCCGGCGTGTGTATTATCGATATTTATTTATTATATCGATAACTGGCCGCGCTCATGTCCATTGTTACACCCATTGTGGGTTCAGGTGTTCCTAAATTTATAAATAATTATTTATAGAACAGTTAAAATCCTGGATCATTTTTAGAATTACTTCAACTGATTCCAATTAACTTATTAATTACTTGATTATTGAACACTGTAATCATGTCGATTTCGTATAATTTAAACATTTACGATAAAATTTACGATGAGGCAGTTAAAAAAATACCTTTTCTCTACAATCCCCACATTTTTCGTAGCACTTCTTCTTGCAGAAGTGTCCGCACTCCAACATTCTGGCACAATTCTTGCGACACGGCTTCTCATCTACATTCTTGTTGCAAGCAATACGTTCAGTGTGCTTGCAATTGCTCCTCTTCTTTTGCACCTGTAATACAAATTAGAGATTTCATGGGTAAAACATGTCCAGTGGTCTACGGATGTAACTTTGTTAAGGGGCAGAATGTCCAAAACTGCCTCAAAATTTACGCGACGAAAAAAACGTCCATATATTTGAATTTTTTTCTTGTCTATGCTAAGGTAGTCAGGGACGGATGAAAAAAAAATAGACTGACATTTTTCGGTGAAAAAAGTTCTTCCTGTTTGTGGCTGACATACCTACATTTTATTTTATAATATAGGAGTAGTGGACAAGCAGGCAATCCACCTAATGGTAAGTATCAACCCCTAATAAGATTAGATACGTACCTTAGATCAGCCACAAATACACCGCTACCCCTAAGCACTAACCCGGAATGCCTTAGGCAAGTAGGTATTTCTCCCTTGCCGCACCCTTGAAACCGCAACAGCGCTGAACACTGCCTATATTAGTGTACGTATTGCGGCCGCAGTTCCACAGAGGGTTCTACCACCTATATTATACCACATGTGAACAGTTCCAAGAAGAATTAAAATGCGACAATTTTTGGGAAATTCATATGTTAAATTATTCTGCGGAAACTTGCTGCTCTGATTCGGGAGATACAAAACCTTATTTTTTCATAGATTTGTCAGGTATGCAGGTTTCCTCACGATGTTTTCCTTCACCGTTTAAGCAAGTGATAAATAATTTGTAATACGCTTAACCACTAGGCTATAGTTTCATATAGGTTTCAACAGTTTCGTGTAGGTTAAAGAAATCTTAATGCCATCAAAAACAATGCTTGTAAAAAAATCCAAGTCTCGCCATTCAATTCTTCTACCGTAAAAAGTCTTGAGATCTATGTAATACCAAGCCGGTAATGTATGCAGTCCCTACTTAAGAGACCTTCTGTCTTAAGGTATTATCTCACTATCTAACCTAACAACATCTCATGGGACCATACCAATTTTAAAAATATTTTATGTTCTAAATAAATTAACGTGGCAATCGTACTGCAAGTCACATTGTGTTTTCATCTTATCATATCGCATCACACAAGTACGATTGCCACGTCAATTTATTTAGAACATAAAATATTTTTAAAATTGGTATGGTCCCATAAGATGTTGTTAGGTTAGATAGTGAGATAATACCTTAAGACAGAAGGTCTCTTAAGTAGGGACTGCATACATTACCGGCTTGGTATTACATAGATCTCAAGACTTTTTACGGTAGAAGAATTGAATGGCGAGACTTGGATTTTTTTACAAGCATTGTTTTTGATGGCATCTCATTCCTTTTTGTAGATAGTTCTACTCTTTTCCTTTCCGGTACCTTCCACTAGTTGAATCTCAACAACAGATTTTTTAAAGGCAATTAAATTGTTTAGGTAGTCTTTGTAGTTATGTAAATAATCTTGCCATTCATCATCACTTTCATTCGAACATGACAATAAATTAAATCTAAAAAAGTTACTATTTTGACAACTGAAATTATGCCCGTTATCCTCAGGAAAAACATTCTAAAACATCTCTACTGATTGTGATTTATTTATTTATTTATTTATTGGGATTTAACGTGTCTTCGTATTAAATAATCGACATCCCTTACTTTCTTCTGAATATCCGACAAAAATCATTGGTAATCTTTCACTGACTTCGTCGGACTCCGGTTTTTGATATAAACCACAGTATTTACTGCTCTTGCTCAAATTAGTTTCAATTTATAATAGACTTCTGACTTCTGAAATGAAATGAAATATTTATTTAATAATGATAACATCAGTTTTAGACTTGTCGCATATACAATAATAGTTCTGTTAGCTGTTTCAACCACAACAATTTGTTTAGGGGTATACAGTATCGCCTTCTAATGTAGAATTCCATTTGTTGATAAGAAAATATTGAAAGCTCTATTACAAAATGTCGTCCCACCATCTGATCTCATACATTTGTTCGACTTGCTAGTTCCTTTTTCAACACTTTATATTTTTTAAATTTCTTAAAGACTCACTCTTATGTTTTAGAAAATAAACATTCATCGTGTCATTCGAGAATAATAGTCGATAAATAATAACATGTACCTTGAACCGTTGAGTGAACTAGCTTCCATGGGACTACATAAATCTGTATGTACGATCTCCAGTATATCGTTCGTTCGCGTTCAGAGGTTTGGAAATGGTTTCTTACTAGTCGTCATATCCGTCGGTAATGTTCACATTATCAAGACCAGTCATAATATTCTTTAAAATTCGCATATATTCCGGATTAATATGGGCTAGTCTTCTATGCCAATATTTATTTGACATTGTCAAATTACATATCGGTGATTTGACAAATTGTTTAAATTTATATATACCATTTACGTTGTGGCCAGTTGCGATGATAATATCCATAGAGTTACTAATAGTGCAACCGTTTTTCAAAATTAACAGTAAATCCTTTTTCAGTAAGTTTACTCACCGCTAACAAATTCATACTTAAAATTATTTATATTAAAAAGGTTTCTTATAATAATTTCCACGTATTTTCCGGGTAGGTACTAACACAAAATAAAAACTAACAGAAGTAAATCTTCATACAAAGTGGGCTGAAGTAACGCACACGTAGACACCACTTACCGACTCGTTATCTCGGGGGGACTCGAGCGCATACGTGCGCGACTGTCAGTTCATTTCTGACACGCGTTTGTAACTGTTTTGTACAAGCAATGGAGCAAAATAAAATACCCTAATTGTGCAATGGACGGTTGTTTAAATTCAACGTTAAACTGTGGATTTTCGTTTTTTTATAGCTATCAATTATCAAGCCACTAGGAGCTGATATTTTTGGTGATCATGGCAAGAATATGTTATAAAGTGGATATCTAAGCTCGATTTATATAACAGTTTCCTATTTCGAATCATTTGAAACGAACTTAACTAAATTTTTGTAATATTGCGTTGAAATGTTACGTACCTAATATTACGTAAGTTGAAAACATGATTTTTTGTTCGTATATATATTGGTTTGTCTTTAATGCCATTTGGTAGGTTTATGTCTAAAACGGATAGGGCAAAAGGAATTGTGTAATTAGGGTAATCCGTTTAGAAGTTATTAGGGATTTTCTATTGTGAACATTATAATTTTTTATGTGCTTACATATAAAAAATATTTTCATAGACATTTATTTATGCTCAATAAGGCCGAAAGGAGATGTTTCAAAATGTATGGGCTCCCGGCCACCTTTTGTAGACTATATTAAAAATTAAGAAAACTTGCAAAGAAGGGGGTTAATTTTCTTCAAATCATGTTCGTTTAATTGTTAAAAAACAATGATTTACACTTAAACTTGCAACACAACAGTGGAAAAACATCATGGCGGTAGTGATTACCGTAATAATGTCATCTGTCATTCTATTTTAACTTACTATATACATTATATACTTTTTAATATATTTTTTTACGCGAATGGGCGTAGATATATAAACATTGTATTGTGTGAATTGAGAAACAAGGCCTATATTTGATAAACATTAATTATATTTACTTTCATAAATCTTGACTTAAAACAAACATACCAAAATATGTACTTCTATACCAATTTATTTTAGTTAAAACATTTAAGTGTGTAAATAAAACAACTTTAAGTACACATTTGATCATATTTTACTTACTCTTCACTTAAATACATTATTTATTCATTTTAAATATCTTCCCTTATCAATATTTTCATCCTGTGACGAGCTCAGCCCAAACATCAAACAATGGGCATAATGTGAGCGCAACTACCTACGAGTACGGTTCGTTGCCCAGCGATGCAGTTGCAATAATAACTGATTATTTTGTCATCCCAAGAATGTCCATGTCTTGCTAATGTAATTATCTAAAAAAGAGAAATGTAAAAAGATTAGCTTCTGTAGTTTAAAATTATTTACGATTATTTCACGATTAATACAACAACTGATGTATATTTTACCTGATGATATTGAATCCTTGTCAACACAATCCACAGCGATCGCACGAAAATCACAAGAGTCCATAAAACATAAGCTGGGTAAACAAGTAAGGTAGAATCACAATAATCGTAAGCAGCACAGAGCAGAAACATATTCAGGATTAAAATGGAATCTTCTCATCAGTACCTACATATTTATTCAACGTTTACATTGGAGTCCACTATTATAATATGTATATATCCACTTTTACGCATATCAAATTGACAACTTCTTCTTTTTTAATTTGACATGTCACTTACATCTATAAAACCAGATACTATTTAAAAGGTGGTTTTGTTATTATTATTATAAATAATTAATTAAGTTCAGAAATAATGAGGGGATACCCAAAACAAAAGCCAGGTTGTAAAGTACTAAGGTAACAATAACTTTACGACAAAAACAGCGAAATACAGAATTACCGACATCCAAAGAGTATAGTAACCTATGTGTGGGGTACACATAGGTTCCCGACATCGACAGTTTTGAAAACTTGACATTGACAGTATTCCGCCATATTTAATATTTCAATGAGGATTGCTTATTTTAAATATTTTTAAACACGAATACTTTAGGTTATCAAAATATATGTGTATTTTTCTTCAATTATGCAAATTATTCGTGTTTTTTAGTTATAATGTACATAAGATGGCCGAAAATGAAACATCTCCTTTGCCTAAACACTTGTTTCCTTGGAAACAAACTTATTATTATTTTATAATGCGGTGACAGTTGCTAAACCTCACGACAGTTATTGTATATTGTGTATGTTACCGTTAGATTGTAGAATACGTTAGCATACACATTAACTAGACTTAAGATTAGCTAGAAAATATGCAGATTAACTATGTAGTTAAAATTCGAAACATCTTTTCAGACTTGTTCTTAGGGCTAAAACACATGCCTTTTTACGACACGACGACGTATCGTGACACATAGCGACATCGTGCCGCAAAGCGATATTGTTTCGTGAAAATATACAATGTTTGTCGTAAATTCATGACACGACGACGCATCATGGCATGCACGGGTCGACGTCAAGGGGTGAAAATTGATACAATCTCGTTTTGTACTTTAGGTAATGGACAAGCTAATCTGCGTTTTAACTGATTTAGGCACATTAGCCGTAACATCTAGTTTTTTTCTCATGACATTTGTCAGAAATTCGGAATGTTTTTGATATTATATAACTTTTTAGGGTTCCATACCTAAAGTTTAAAACGGAACCCTATTTCTAAGCTGTCCGTTCGTTTGTCTGACATAGAGCTCTATTTCTGGAACCTTAATACATAGAAATTTATTTTTTTTACGGAATATGTATAATGGTGGCCGCTTTAACAATATGTACTAAAAGTAAAAAGAAAAACTTTCAAATAAAGGAGAGTTGCCATACAAGGACCTTCTTTTTCTTTATTTATTTATTTATTTATTTATTTATTTATTTAAAAAGGCATACCAACTAAGTACATAAAAATTAATCTAATATTAATAAGACAATAAGAAAACGTTTAAAAATATGCACTTAAATTATAGGTCTGCACAACATTACAATTAAGTCAGACGCGCTAACGTCCTTACAAAAAAAAAAAAAAACATATCTTACAGTAAAAGTTACATTACTTCTTTACAAATTCGGTATAATGCAAGCTATAAACTATATTAACATGTGACTAAGAGATAATGGATAATAATATACAAAAAAAAAGACAAAAATTACTTAATATTACATAATGCTATCGAGACATTTTTCTTGAATTTTCCTATCGTGTCAGAAAATAGGTCAATATCAACATTTTGAAACAAAGAGTTATAGCATTTCATGGCTCGATTCAGCGGAGAATTAGATAAGTACTTGGCTTTATAGTGACTCGTACATAAGGGCTTAAAATTGCTTATCCTTGCGTTAACTCTAGGAGCGGTGATATTTATTCGAGAAAGAAGGAACGGACAGTCAGTTCGCTCATTTAATAGTTTATAAAGAAATAGAACCCTAAGAAGATCACTACGCTTATGCAATTGGAGAAGGTTAAAATATCGCAGACGGTCATCATAGCTTTTAATCGAATTATGTATTCCAGTAATGAAGGATAGTTTACGGATAAATCTCTTCTGTATATTTTCAATACGTTGTATGTCGTTCTGGTAAAGAGGATACCAAACAGAGGAACAGTAATCAATATGACTACGAACTAACATACTATACAAAGTTTTGAGAGCTAATACAGACGTAAATTCTTTTGTATTACGATTAATAAAACCCAACATTTTTAGACTTACTTTAATCGTATTATTTATATGGTTTTTAAATCTCAACTCTGAGTCGATTAAGACGCCAAAATCTTTTACTTCTTCCACTCTTTTTAATCTTACTTTCGAAATGTTATAAAAACTGTTATATTTGCTTCGTTTACGTGAGAATTTAATATGTATACATTTGTCTATGTTTATATCCATACCATTTCTATTACACCATTCAGAGATACTATCAACGTCTTGCTGCATCAACTCCTGATCCGTGTTGTTCTGAACAGCTCTAAAAATTTTTAAATCGTCTGCATATAACTGAAATTCCGAATATTTTATGCAATACTTAATGTCATCTATAAACATATTGAATAGAATAGGGCCCAGAATTGAACCCTGGGGGACTCCTGATTGAGGAACACAATGTTCTGATCTAAAACCGTTTACAGCAACACACATCCTACGATTTCTCAAATACGAGCTGAACCATTGCAAAACTGAACCCCCTATATTAAATTGATTTTTTAGCTTATGGATAAGTATGTCATGATCGACTCTATCAAAAGCTTTACTAAGATCGCTATAGATTGCATCAACTTCACTGCCACTTCCTAAATGAGACAATAACTTTTCCACAAATGACAACAAATTAGTAGAGGTAGATCGTTTAGCAATAAAGCCGTGCTGATGTTCGCTTAAAATCTGTTTTATATGCCAGATAAGGTAGGGACTGATGACTTGCTCAAAAACCTTTGCTAAGACTGATAATTTTGAAATAGGTCTATAGTTTTCGACTAATCGTTTATCGCCAGATTTTGGTATTGGCACTATAATTGCCTCTTTCCAGATTTTCGGGTTCCAGACTTCTTTATAAGGAGGAAATCTTGAAAAGGTACTCGACGACGTGGGAGTGACGCCGGGTTATGTGGGACTTTAGCCGCACTAAAATCCTCCGGTGGCCGTCCTCAACGTTTGTTGGAGAACTCCGGGATCTCCGACTGAACGTAACAGAAGTCCTTTAAGCGCGATGCCTCGATCGAGCTCTGCCCTGGGAGAACAGTTTTCGCTCCTCCTAAACTATCCGGTGTTCACGACGGTATGCGACTACACATACCGCCGTCCTTCCCGGGGACACTTATTGGACGGTTCGAGCTCCCTGTTGCCACTCCCAACTTCGGAAGCCCCCTTGTAGTCGCTTCTTACGACAGGCACGGGATATCGTAACCCTTTTTTAGTCCAGGAACTACAGAGACAAACATATAAGGACCTGCTATTTTTTAGCGTTTTTCATTTGAAATGTTCACAATGCATTATATGGCTGCTATAACATCAATTAGTAAAAATAAAAATAAAATAAACAAATATTTTTGTGGTACGGAACCCTCAGTGTACGTACGAGTTCGATTCGCACTTCACCCATTATTTGAATTGAATTTAAATTGAAGTTGGAATTGAAAACGTCTTTTATCTCGAGAATAAAAACAATTGACGTCGCCTATAATAGTAGGGGAGCCCAAGACGGGATTTCGAGAGTGACTCGAACGCGGCAGATTAAGATATGGGAGATACCTTACATCCTATAGAGTATCTTAAACTATCCATTTGGGGGGTTCAACCAGGGAAGTCCATCAGACTATTAATAAAAAATCGTATTATCTATAGTAGCTTAATTACATGCTGAAAACAATAAATTTATAATCTGATGGTTTGAGGGCGGCGTTAGGGAGTAATAAGGTTGCAAAAAATCTATACCTGGACATACTCGAGTGCGGTATTTTTTTTAATACAAAGGAAATAATGCTAGAAAATATGCACTATCTGATAGCGCCATTTATTAGCATGGATCCCTGGAAAGTAATGGTGTACAACAAACTAAAGGAAAAGGCAAATTTTATGGAAAATACATTATTCTTTATATATTCTCATTCTGTTTTTTTTTTCAAATCGTCAATATAAAAAACCCCTCCACTAAATCGTCAGCTGCAACATAAAACATCAGCTGGAATTTCCTGTATAATAATCTTACGCCCTCGAGTGTGTCAAGATAACGTTTTTTTTTGCATTTTCGAAGAGTCACTGACAGTCTTTCGAATCGAATCGTCAGTCTTTCGAATGGGGGACTCATCTGGGGTAACTTCATATCCCCTTTGAAAATCTAATGTGCTGGTTACTTTTTTTCCATTTTTACCTCTCGTATGGCTGTCCCCCTATGCAAACCAGCAGATAAACATATTTCCGGCATCAGAGATATATACTCTATCACTAACCTTCCGCGCCTTGAGTATGTCTGACTCTGCTTTTTACATTTTTCGAATCATCTAGAAGCTATTTCCACGGTGAATCGAAAAATATCACACAACCTTCTCTTCACTCTAACGTGTAATCTACACAATCGTATACGTCCTATTGACGCTCGAGTTTCTACCCATTTAACATCATGGGCTCCCCTACTACTCGTACATTTCGCGGACAGAAACACAGATTCATTAACTGCAAATGTAACTTTGTAATCCTATATAACTTATATAGGATACAAAGTTATTTAATGTAGTTGGTGTATCTAGATAACTGGACAGAAATTGCAAAATATTTTAGTTTTTCCATGAGTTATATACTAAACACTAATTGTACCCTCAATTTCAACGTTCTATGTCTGCTGGAAGTGCCTTAAACTTTTGATGATCGGTCAGTCAGTCAGTGAGTGAGTGACAAAATTACGAACTTTAACTACTTGTAATTCTTAAACTACTGGTTCAAATTGCATGAAATTTGAAATGTACCGTGTCTATACAATGCTTGCTTGGCTCCTGAAAATTCAGGCTTCTAGCTTCATATGCAACGAAGTTACAGGGGGTCAAAAATGGGCCGAATTGCTTCGGGAAAAGTATGGTACGGCCGTGCCGCTTCTTTTGGCTCGACTTGGCGGAGGCACTGCCGTGCCTCCAGATTACCTCAACTACGCAGTCATCGCAAGTTTGGTGGCATTTTTTGAGACACTGGTGAGGCCCGAGGTCTCCCTCCATCACCATACTGCAGCCTTTCTTGGCCTTTGCACATGGTTTCTCGCAGTCGTACTGTAAATGGATGAATAACAATTAGGGATGTTATGGATAGAAATTTTGGATGTGTATAATAGATATTGATACGATTTTATAAAAATCATTATAGTTATCAGTCTCGAATGTGGTTACTGATATGGAATTATATTTATTTATTTATTTTATTGTGTAAAGCATTTAGTACAATTCGTATATCACATGTTATTATATGTTTATAATAACATAAAATATATAGAAAATAACGCCGTCTATAGTTAATACGCAAAACTAGCGGTATATGCTATTATGTACTAAATTTTTATCATTCATCAACACAGATAGCGTTCAAAAATTCAGGTTTCTTGTATGGGGACCACTTTTTATATTCATTTTTTATTTTTAGTATTTGGTGTTTTAGCGGCCCCCATTACACATACTCTGAAAAAAAATCAAGTGTCTGTGTCTATGTACAGATGACAGACGGACAGACAGCGAATGCTTGCTAGAGGAGTTCCATTTTTGTACCCTTGGGGGTACCTAAAGACAGGTGTAATATTAAGTTTAAGTCGTCGAATCAAATAAAGGTGTAAGGCAAGTAATATATACCGTAACTTACATTTTCATGATTAGGATCCTTGGTGACGTGGCAGTTGAGCACGCACACATGTCCGCATTTCAAACGAGCGTCGCAGAACGTTGGGCACGACACATGTCTTGTATCCAAATAACATGGCTTATTTGCCTATAAAAAAGAAAAATCAACATATTGATATCTCTGTGGCAAGTAACTAGTATTACCCATTATCATTAGTAACGAGGGGGGAAACCTTCAGAAGGTACCCGGTGCCGTGGGACCGATGCAGGGTGGTTATGTGGGACTCTTACCGCACTAAAACCCCCCGGTGGCCGTCTCGGCGCCACGTAGAGGACTCCGGGATCTTCAAAGGAACGAAACCGGAGTCCTCTTAGTGCGTTGTCCCGTCGGGCTCCGCCCAGGTGAGCTTGACGCTCGCCCCACCGTCTGGTATGCACGAATGTATGCGGCCACACATACCACCGTCCATCCCGGGGTCGCTGATCGGGCGGTTCGAGCTCCCACTCTTGCGTCCGCTACCCCGGATGCCCCCTTTTAGTCGCCTGTTACGACAGGGTATATGGCCCTGTTCTGGTCCCGGAACTACAAGGGACAATTGATTATTAGCTTAGCCTATTACTAATCGTGTTCGTTCACCTAGCTTCCTGGAATATATGCAGCAGTGACGTCTAATATATAATAATATTTTTTAAAAACACTTGCTGATACTTGCTGATACATCATCAGGTAAGTCAATAACAAACCCAAAAAAGAAAAAGACCAACTCATCAAAGTTTTTAATTTTCCAAGTTTTTCCAACATATCAATAAAAACTTAGAAAATTAATGACTAAAAGTCTATTCAAACGAGTTGTGAACACTGACCTGATGCCCGCAGTGCGGCAACGTGACGTCGACCCTGACGTGGCACTTGACGCTGGGGTCGTGCGGGTCGAGCGTGCACGGCAGGTGCTTGGAGTGGCCGCACGGCAGCTCCTTCAGCACGGGCACGCGGCACGGCGCGCACGGCTGCGAGCACCGCAGCGGGCACACGTGCTCCAACGCGCAGATCACGCTGGTGGATAATTATTATTGTAAACTCGTTAAAGTTAAAAAAATATATGTTTGAAGGTGCAAAACTGGATAACGCCTTACCAAATAACATAAAATCATGTGAAAAAATAACAACAACAACAACATTTAAAAAAATATCTAAAGTGGAATTTTGGAAGACTTCCAGGGACAAATGGAAAAAAAAGGACCAAAAACGTGTGTAAAATGCCCTTATCTCGTGTAGGTAAAACTGTGTTTGTACTGCAACACATTATTTTTTTAGACTACCTACATCACGTTTATTATTTTCTGTACGACCGAAACGATTATAAGTAAATGTTAGAAGTTAATGTGTATATTTAATTTATTTCTCGTAAGTGATTGTTTAATCTTAAGAGAGATATTAATAAAGATCTTAAACCAAACTCTATTCCTTATTTTTTCTGACAATCCATTCTATTGTATGACATGGCTGCCCCTAGACCTACAATAACATTGTACAATACTTTTGAATGTACAATAAGATTAAAAAGCGCTGTGACTCCAAAAGAGCAATATTGCCTAATAACACCAACTGCACAATGTTTAGTCGGAGAATAGTATTGATTGAGAATAGTTCTCTTCATAATCAAACAAATTGTAAAGTGGCGATAAATGTATTGACATTCAAAAATGCTCTCAACCTATTTTTAATAAAACAAAAATTATTTGATTATATTTTATTAAATATTGCGCACTAACTCTACAGGTAGCAAAAAAAATATGGTGCAATAAAAATTAAACTCCCTTAAACTTTCGTTCAATTATTGCACAATTCGCAATATTGCACAATATAATTGACCTAAACGGTGGCCTCTTAAATTATAGTTTTAAAACTAAAAATCACGCTTAAATCGCATGACTTCGTTAATCCTAACGATCCTGATGAGGAAGGGGGCACGAAATTATTAAAATCGAGTATTGTCATCGGTTCTTGATAAGTGTTCCAAATTTTATTTTAATCGGACCCTTCTAAGTGGGTTAAAATCGAGTTCAAAGATTCAGTTGCATACATATGTATACCTACGTACTGGTCAAGCTAATATAAGCGTGGTGAGAAAGAGTTCTGTTCTCGACAGAATCTATCTACTTTGAATAAAATATTTTTGTTTTGATTTGATTTTAAAGTTAAAATAGTTCAATAATTGGCCAAATGCCTCAAACTGGGTTCCGTATCACACAATTTTCATTTATTTTGTATTTTTATTATTTACTATAATAGTAAGCATAGAAGTTAATGCATTGGGAAAATTCAAACTGTCTACCTATTACGAGTACGTTTCAATAGACAAAGTGAAAAACGCTGAAAAATAAAGGTCTATTTATTTTCAAGGTATTTTTACTATTTGTTGTTATAGCTGCCATCGTTAGACATAACCTGTAAAATTTCAAGTGTCTATCTATTACGGTTCAAAAAATAGAGCCTTGTGACGGTCGGGCGGACGGACAGATTGATAGACAGCGGAGTTTTAGAAATAGGGTTCCGTTTTTACCATTGGAGTATGGAACCCTAAAAAATATGTTGTGTGTTTCGCTTCTCAGACCCTTCAAACCGGATCATAGCAGAGAGAAATAGTTGTGGCGGTGATGCCTCCGGAGTCGAACCACGAAAATTCGATCACCTTTAAGCCTTTGATTCACAGTGAAACACCCCCAGAACGTACGAGCATCGTAGCGAACGCAGAGCACACCTAAATTGTACCTGTACTCATATTCACACGTAGTCGTTTATTTGGCGAGCATCTAATTCATATTCAATTTCAAGTGAAAAAAACTAACCAAATATCATTCTTACCGTTCACATTGCAGAGGGCATTGGATGACAACATGTTTTCGATCATAACCATGGCAAAGCAGAGGACACTGATGATTACAGGATTGGAGATTAAAATTGCATTTGAGTAAGCATCCCCCTTCAGGTACCTTTTCAAAATCTTTGGCGGTTGTAATCTGTCGGAAAAGTGTATAAGTATTATTTTTTTATTTCTATAGTCTGATTCATAATTAGGTGCCCAAAATGTAAACAAAGAAATGTAATTGTCAGAATACGATTACAGGTATTGTAAACCTAATTTTCCAATTACCGAATTAACAAGAAACAAAAACTTTAACAAACTCAACGAAAAAAACAAAAACTTTAACAACTACACACAATTTAACAAACGCGCTATTAAAACGAGAAAACATTCGAGTTCGATCACGATCACGAAAATGAATAACATCAGCTACGAAACTTAAAAATTACGACACAAAAAATGTTTTGGGTCTCGATTGTGTTACCATTATCACAGTTTAATTTTCTACCAAAAACCTTGTTTTTTATTATTATAACTGTATGGAACGACATTGAGGTAATATAAATATTAGAAAATGTGAAATGATCTTAATTTATTTGGATTATTATTATTTTATTATCGTTGTATTTGTTTACATTTTGGATACCTAATTATGAATCGGACTATAGTTTATATTGTTGTTGATAATAAACTCATTTTTTTCTTAATTACCTGCTAATTAACAGTTACGTTATACTTTGCGAAACTATGATAATGGCAAACTAAATAAACATGATAATTTTTAAGAATACTCATATATATTTTTTTCATACAATCTTACACCAATTATTTTACTATTTTAGCTACTGGCCATGGGCAACTGTAATCAACATTAGATTAGATTCGATTAGATTTAGCCAAGTGCTAGTTGAACTCGCACTCGTCCCAGAGTCCCCCTCTGGGACCGCGCCTAACAGGAGTCATGGCCACCCCTAAAAACCGTCGAGTCCGACTCGTACTTGGCTAGTTTTTCTTCATAAGGAAACCCTGCATGGATTCCTCTTTCCTCTCGGATGGAGAGTATAAGCCGGACTACAATATATACTAAAATATATAATCATTTCAAACGCGTTAGCAAGGAGTGGTCTTATTTAACCGAATATCCCCTGTGCCCCCAACAAATTGTATGCTGCGACTGCGCCTGTATAAATGAATTTCTATAGGTCGATTTATCAACATATTCATGCATGGTATCCATACAATATTTATATGTAGGTCTCTTACCGTGGTAATCTGGTTCTCGTGTACTTCACAACGGAGCTGCAAACTCGTGCCTAGTGACTTTTTACTTTCTAATGTTTGTGCTATTTTTTCCCATAGATTCGAATTCGTCTTTAACATGTTTATATTTCCAAATATGTAAAAACCTAAAATGAAAATAATGAAAAATAGAACCGTGCAATTAAGTGATACATTTTAATAATATGATAAGTATAGTCCGACAAACTTTTCTGTGCATGTGACTGTTTTCGGGCACAGTCGTTGATTGTGACCCTTATAAGGCATTTTTTAATTTTCCCAAGTAAAGCTTTTAATTTTTACGTTAATTTTATAAAATGGCGACCGTAAAATTGAATCTTATGCTATTTGTCAATAAAATAAATAATCTTTGTCGTTTAATGAATATAATCGTTAATTTTTCCACTTGTTAGGTAGTTTAGACACTAGCAATGTTATGATTGCAAGTGGCGCCCCTTGCCACGCGCACAGAAAAGTTTGTCATTCTATGATAATAAATTCACCATCCTCATGATCATCCATATCATTAAAAACATTTTATTACCTTCCTTGGCACGTGACAAAGCAACACACACTCTGTTTTCTGTCTTCAGGAAGCCTATATGTCCACCGGCGTTGTTTCTTACAAGTGACAACAGAATGATTCTCGACTCTTCGCCCTGGTAATTGTCGACGACTGTAATCTTCACTTTAGACAAATGAGCGTATCTCTCCCGTTGCTGAAAATATTGAATAATGTAGGTTTATCTGAAGCAGTGACATCTTAGTTGCTAAGAAACCCGGCCTCTTGATCGAGGGGTCAGAGTTTCAAATCCCACGCAACTCTGATTTTTTAAACTTATGTGCATATTAGAAATTAATTATCATTTGCTTAAACGGTGAAGAATAACATGCGCGAGGAAACCAACATACCTAAGATATCTTAAAAAAATGTTTTTCAAAGGTATGTAAAGTCTACCAATACGCACTCGGCCAGGGCGATGGTCTGTGGCCTGATCCTTCTCATTCTGAGAGTATGGAGGTTTCGAGAGTATTTACTTACTGCAAATCATCCAACGCCTAGCTTAACGAAGCCCATTTTAGTTTTTTATACAACTGCAAAGGGTAATATTTCTGGAGCAATATGTAAGTATGGATAATTGTATCTGGAGCAATATGTAAGTATGGATAATTGTATCTTATTCTTTTTGATATTCATTATTTTAAAGCCCGATCACATTTGAGTACTTTTGTAAAGAACTGCCCTGCTGAAATATAGCTGCCCTCACGATGTTTTCCTTATTATTTCAGCACATGATCATTCGTATAAATTAATATGAAAGGAAAATCTACACTTACATTCCTCATATAAAACATTTGGCCGGAGTAAGCGGCTAATATAGTGACGTCACTGGGTTCGTATCCTTGCTGCATGAGGTAGTTGGCCAGTCGCAACACCATGTCTGCTTCCTTATGATTCGCCTTACTTGAACTGTCATCTACTTTCTGCGTAAAATAATATATACAATAAAACGTACACACAATCTTTATACGAGTAGAAGTATGTCTAACTCTATTTCGTTCCAAACGAAAATAGTGGTAGAACACTTCGGCGGCACCACCACCACATCTATTTTCATCTAATAACAGCAGTTTAGCGCTGCTGTGTTCTGGTGTGAAGAGAGATAAGGAAGGCATACATTTCTGAGGTAACGGCAAACTGCGGCCGACCTCAGGTAAGATTCTGGTCTTATCTGAGGTTCATTACAGAGCTCCACGGACGACGGTAACCACTTATCATCAGGTAGACTGCATTCTCGTCTACTTACAAATAAAACGGATATGGATAAAATTTGCAGATACAAAAGCACAAAACCTTACCTCTTCCTGATAGTTGTGAGTGAAGAAGAATAAGTTGTTGCACATTCCCAGTACATTGGGGAATCTCTCGACGCTGTGGTGGTTCAACAGATCGGGGTAGATGTGTGGGGAGATGAGCGCAGAAATGTCTGGCCGCATGCGATGCTGCACACACAGACGCCGACTATGTATGTTGTTCTTTATCATGCGTTCGAACAACGATACCTCCAGGTTGTAATCTCTCGCCAATCTCATATGTGAAGCTGACGGCCGCAGTTGTTGATGGTCACCTGATAAAAAATGGTGTGTTTTGTGGGTACACATTCCAGTTGAAATCTCATTTACTTATTCAAAATTCATCCAAATAGAATTATTTTTGGAGTAACGTGCTTCGTAGCGCCATCTGTACCCACACAGCGCCCCCCGAGGATTGTATTGGAACTAAATTTTCACAGTATGAGTTCCAAAAACGGAAGAAATTTCGCTGTTATAAAATGTGTAAAAACAAATCTATTGTATTTGTAAATTTGAATGTCGTAGCGGTTAATTGTAGGGAGTCGCCACAGGTATGTAAAATGGGATAGATTGATTATCATCATCGGGCGATAGACAAGTTTTAGGTAAAGGATTAAATTAATTTTATATAACTGCATGTACATTTCGACTTACCGATTAATATAAGGTGCTGACAGTCTTTCGTCAACGATGTGACTATATGTTGCTCTAATACTTCAGCAGCTTCCTCCACAATCACTGTGGAAATTATATGTCATCAAAATTAATAAAAGATAAAGGTAAAAATCGTTTAATCATGACACAAAAGCCGTCGAGTCCGACTCGCACTTGGTCAGTATTTTTTCGCAGGGAAACCCTGCATGGATTCCTCTCTTCTGGACTTTACAATAAATACTAAAATATATAATACATTTAAATCACGTTAGAAAAAAGTGGTGGAACATAACCAAATTTCCCTAGTATCTGCGCAAAATTTTATGCTGCAATCGCGCCTGAGAAGACATCCTCACTGTGCAATGCAGGAACAATTATGTATAAACAATTATATAAAGTAACAATATCTTCAATTCATTACTGACCTATGGGTGGTGCCAGTGCTATGAGCAGTTTCCGCAGTCTAGCCGCTCCACTGGTGGTCATTCCAACCACTTTAACGTTTCTCAATACCTCCAAATCCATTATCATCCTTGTTTCTTCGTATGCGGTGTTCGCTTCTTGCAACGTGGTCTTTAAAAATATCGTTATTTTATTATTTCAATTGCATACAATGTTTTGTTAAATAAGTATAATAATAACTTCATACAATGATATTAAAATAAATCGTACATAAAACGTATGTCTATGATTTAAAAAAATGTCTGGTGTTTATGGTTATTTCTACTTTTCAAATAATAGATTGTCTGTGTGCATTTGGATAGGATTAGAGTAACTAGAATATTTTAAAACAAAAGTCGTGGAAATGGGAGAAGATGGCAAATGGTGAACCAACTTTCACTGAAGTATGAGTTAAAAAAATAATGGTAAAGTAAAGATTAAGATTCAATTTGATCTATTTACAGAAGATGCGCGGAAACCTGACAATTGTTCAGCAAGATTGTTAGCAAGGATACGTAGCAAGGAAATAGTCGGGACTATATAATATGTAAATGACGTTGATCCCCAACTTTAAAGACCCATCAAATGAAATAAAATCCTAATAAGAAATACATCTCACAAACACTATAGGTAACGAAAATGTCATTGTTAGAGATCCGGGCCCAAAGGGTAAAAACGAAACCGTATTGCTAAGCCCCCACTGTCTGTCACAGGCCTCTATCTCTCCAACCGTAATAGAAATATATTTAAAATAATTCGCCAAGTACGAGTCGAAATCGCACACGGAGGCTTCCGTACCACCAAATGTTCATTATTTTTTACTTTTTTTTATTCATTTTATTATTTTCACCAATACTTAGTTATATGAAACAACAATCGATGGCGTTGGGGTGATGATGTGTGATACGCAATTTTTCAATAATACCTAAGCATTATTTGCCCCAACGCCATCTATTTTTGTGTGATATAACTATTTATGGTACAAAAATATAGATGGCGTTGGGGTGATGATGAATGATACGTAAACAACGTATAATAAAATTAAAATAAGTATATTAAAATATGGTTGTGGTAGTGGTGGTATAATTTATGGTTCTTATTTGTATTTATTATAATACCAGTTATAGTAGTAAACAGATTGTAAAAATTTCAACAGTCTTCCTAGTACGGTTTAACAGTTAGATCGAAAAATGCCGAAAAAATTCGGTTTGTTGTATGGACACCCTCTTTAATATTCAACTTTATTTTATTTTTAGTATTTGTTGTTATAGATGCCACCGTTATGTCTCCTCTGTAAAAAATTTCATGTGTCTATCCATAGATATATTATCCTACTGACGTTAGTATAATATATCTATATATGTGTCTATCTATTACGGCTCCGGAGATATAGCCCTGTGACAAACTGACAGACGGGCAGACAGCGAAGTCTTAGTAATAGAGTTCGGTTTTTACCCTTTGCGTTCGGAACAACCAATCAACCACTACTTTTCTACGTTTTTTACTATCTTAATGCATTATCTTCTATGGCTGGTCTAAAAATCACTTAATTGATATAATTTCCCCTTTCAATTAATTACTTTTAAGCAGTTGGGTTTTATGTTTTTATCCTCGTAATAATTACTACTTGTTAACTTACTTGCAAAGGTATCATTGATTCTTTAAGCTTGTTCATAATTTTTTCAGCCCATCCAAAATATATGCTCCAGCGTTCTTCATTGGAGTATTGAGTAGGATCCCTGTGGTCAATTTCCAAAAATTCTCCTTGATCGCGCAACTTAGACATTTCCTGGGTAACATATAAGCATAAGTATATAAGTATAAACATATAAATATTAGAAAAAGTATAAATTTCGCACATAACACAGGTGTAAAGTTTACATAAAAATCACACCATTACTTCGAGTATATTATAATTCTAATGTGAATTAGTTGTAGCATTTCGATGATAGGATGTGGATGCTGGCTGACTTATATGTATATGCGACATATCTGTGATCGACTTCAGGTAGAATTCCTATTTTATACCACTTGCTGTAACAAACTATTTGTCATTTTTAATATGCACATAACGTTTAAAAATCAGAAGCCTGATTCGCACCTCGAACCCGCCGTTTGCGAAGATTCTTCATTTTATATAAAAAACAATATAAAATATAAATTTAACGTAAAACTTTATAAAAACAATCAACTAACTAACCTGATACATGCTAATACGCGAAGTTACTACAATAATTTCCTGCATCAATTGTTCTTTTTCATAATCATTATCTTTACTTCGATAGTCACGCATCAGTTCCTGTAGCTTTTCTTTAGCGACGTTAATTGAAAATGAGGTGGAGACTTCGTGCCCGTAAGCGCCCATAAATTCAAAATCATCCAAAATAACATCATCTCGTTGGTATATGTCGTCATCGACTTCCAAATTCGTTTGATGCTCCTCATCTTTGTGTATATCGTAATCAAAATTAATGGGCATGTTTTCAAACAGCCACTGTTGAAGTGGATCTTTCGTAACTTTGCCGTAATAGTTTCCAATGACACGACTCTCTTCAATGTGTTTTATGACGTAACTATAATTAAGTACACCGTTGTCTATAATTTCGAAGTTTTTGTTCATTTCCTGTAATTCTAGAACCACGTTTCTTAAATATGATCTTTGTTTTAGGAAAAGTTGATTCGTTTCATGTTTAATTCTGGTGCCGTTAAGTCGTAGATAGTTTAAATTAAACTTTTCCATTGCTTCGTTCCGTGATTGACCGCCAATTCGAGCGATAGAGTTTGTTATCGGCAGGATGTTTTCCAGAAATTGATCTAGGGCGTGATTTGTATAGCATATTAAAAGTAGAAGACACCCCTTTACAGTAAGATTTTTTATCAATGTTTTAGCTACTTTTACACCTAGAAATGTTTTGCCCGTGCCTGGAGGTCCCTGGATGACCGCGAACTCATGAGTAAGCGCCAAACGGTAAGCTTCATATTGACTTTCGTTCAACCCCATCTCATCACTCGTTGGCCACGTACTTTCGTTTAGGACATTGAATTCATAATCTGTATCTGAATTCCTGTAGTTATAAATATAATTTTCATTCAGATATACAGGATGTTGTGGTATAGACTGAAATAATATAAAAAAAACGGCTTACAATTAAATTGAAACTTACATTCATATTTTACTGCTTAAATAACTCATCGTCATAAACCCATTCCTGTCCCACAGGACACGGGTTACCTCGCAGAATGAGCAGATTAGGACGTCGCACCGACCAACTTTGAAATATCAGTGGTCTATGTGTGTGGCCTGAGATTCGAACCTCGGAACCTTCGATCGAAAAGCAGTTTCAACCATTAGGCTACCATTGCTTCGTACCCTATACATATAGAAACTTACATCAACTTGCACGATATATTTGCTCATTGCAATATGCTCAGGAAACGTCGGGTCCTGGAGGGCTTTCAGAACGTGAAAGTATGGTTCAAAATATACATCACTTTCAATCATTATATATGAATCATCCGTTTTATAAATATCGTCGCCTATCGTTTTATCCACCAGAGAAATTGGAACCTGCAAAAGAAATACAAAATTATGTAGAAGGCAACCAAGACCTTTGTTTGACTGATTTATGTTATTATATAGGAGTAAGCGACGAGCATGCAGTACACCTGATGGTAAGTGACTGCTGCCTCTCATGGATATCTGTAATCAACTCCAGATAAGAACAACCCAACCCTAAGAAATAAGCTGGAATACCTCGGAGATGTATGTCAACCTTGGCATACCCTTCTATCCAGAACACAGCAGCGCTTGCAGATTGCTGTTATTAGACAAAAATAAGGTGGTGGTGTCACCGGAGTCGAACCACACAGGGTTCTACCACCATTGGATTACTTTTGAAGGTTCGGAGACTACGTTTGAACGTCTTAGAAACTAATGGCAAAGTCGATAATTTAATCCAGAAGTTCAGGAGAACCCGGTCGTATATTTAAAAAATATTAAAAAAATATTATACCCTTTTTATCTTCGATCACTAATAAAAACCTTTTTATACATCAATACGAAAATAGCAATTGATTAAAACTATAAGGATTTTTATTTAACATTTTTTTTCTTGTCAAGCTTAAAATAAAGTAGCAATATTTAAGAGTGATTAAAATGACAAATAGCATCAAATTCTATTTACCTTGCCCTTCATCAAGTATTTGGTGTCTCTGTCCAAAATAGTAGCGACGATAAAAGTCTTACAGTTGTCTTTTGTAAATAACACCAAGGAGCCATATATCAAGCGCTTGCTATGAGCCCATTTGATGGTCTTAAACCATTTTGTAGTTTTTGTATCCACTTGCACAACCGAACCGATCTTCTCCCTCGAGACGTAGGGTTCCACAAATTTAACGTCACGGAAAACGCTAGAAAAATAAATTATAATGTAGTTTTAATTGTACGCTTTACTAAAAAAAATAAGGATTTATAAAATGTGTCCACTGATCTAAAAAGTACTAAAATATCTAGAATACTTATACCAAAGGAAAACCGAACTGCCCTTCTCTATCCTAATGGGTTTATTGGAGTTATTATCACTTACCGTATATTATCAAATTTTTTCTCATTTGGATTTTGTAGAAATTGATCTGCAAAATAATCACAAAAATATTGTTACGATATTCGATTATTTTTTTCGATATTGCTTAAATTTTTATTACATTGTATCTTTATAGAATTGACGAAGATTGGGTAAACTTATAACTTACATATTCCATCACGAAGTGGCCCGAAACAATCCTCGCGCAGCAACCTAAATTGTATATCAAGGTAATGTTCAACGTTTGCATATCCGCCGTCAACTATGTTAGGACGCAAGTACGGACGACAGCCCACCAAGTCCTCCACCTGCGGTAGAACACTCAGCACACGGAAGTTCTCCGGCGGCTCGCTCTCCTCATGTACAACTCTTTTAGTTACAACCTGCAAGTATTCACAAATTGATTAAATTGTTTGAAATGGCAAAGCAATTGAAGATGGTAGAACTCTTTGTGGTTCTACTTCGGCGATACCACCATCACACCTATTTATGCCTACCGACAGGGCGTTCCAGCTTAGTCCTCAGGCGTAGCGGCGCATCTATGGCCGACCTCAGGTTGCAATATCTAATCCTACCTGGGGTTGATTACAGATGTCCATGGGCGGCAGTAGCTACATACTATCAGGTGGACTACGTGCCCGTCTACTACAAATGTATAATAAAAATACAAACGAGCATGCAATCCACCTGGCCACTGCCGTTAATGGACATCAGTCATTCAACCCCAGACAAGTCTTAGAGTCACTGAGTTTGGCCCACGGAAGCTTTGGTACTCCTGAGGACTATGTTGGATAAGTAAGTATGTTACATTGTTACTGACGTCGATTTTTTTTTCTAATTTCAATATTAAAGAGCCTTGGGCACAAATAATGACCCTCCCTCATTAAACCCTTATTTTAAAAAAACTTTCGAAAAGGATGTTTATAGCCAATAAATTTACTATTAATATTGACCCTTCACATAGGATAAGGAAACCTCCTCCCGCTTAAAAAGCTGCAGCTAATGTAAATGTCCAAGTAAAGAGCAGTTTTAAAATAAACCTTCATAACAGCTACTACATTATCATTATTTTTACGATAAGTGTAGAAAATGTGTGCAGTTGTCGCATACCTTTTTTTCTTCTTCCTGAGTTATCAACTTCTTACGTATATTTTCAAGTTTCGCAGCAAGATCGTGCGGTAGGTTGAAGTCGTGTCTCTGGCTCAGGCCTTCCAAGCAACATTTCGAGGTGCCCTCGATTAACGATCTGCACTTGAACATAGCAATTGAGGGGATCGTCTTTATGATATAATCGCAAAAAGATATGAAATTCTCCCAAAATTCTTCTGGTTTTCCCCAGTACATGCTATTTGTGGACCGTCTTTCCGTGTACGGCAAATCCATCAAATAGTTACGCAAATTAGTAATGAATTGCGAATTACAAACATCTAACATCAAATTAGACTTAAGCTGTTCGAACGAGGAGCTGCTTACTGTTGTCAATATTTTTATGATCAACACATACAAATCTGGTCTTTCGATGGGCGACTGTAGCAGTTCTAGAAAAGCTTCCTTTCTTCCATTGATTGATGTAATAATTTGTTTGCTGTCTGACTGTGATAACTCTAGCAAAAACTTGAATCCAACGTATTTTCCCCTGCGTGCTGGCTGATTAGAAACATGTCCATCAGATTGGTCCAAATTTTGCTCTGATCTACTCCTCATTTGTCTGTTTAAGGTATGATTATGATTTCTTTGATTGTGATGTACGGGAGTCTGCATTTGGGGTCCTGCACCTCGTTGTGGCGTTCTATGTTGCATATTACCATTTCCACGTGGCCTCGGCCCATTCCATTGAGCATTACGTTGAACATTTGCGTTTCCAGCTGAAATTTTATGATGCAAAAATTATAACTTGTGAACCAATTAAACATTACTAAAATTATGAAATGACACTTTTTTGTGTTGTTATAAAAATAGTTATATTTATATTATGGCGCGATTCCCTAGCAGGTATTACTTTAGTTGCAGTCGTGATTATTATTTAAAATAGATTCCTGGTAATGTAAATGTTTCAGTTTCCATTATATATCTGCATAGCGTAATAACTAATAACTATAATAACCATTTTTTTTTTTTTATAATATAGGAGTAGCAGACGAGCATGCAGTCCACTGCCGACAAACTGGCCTACAGTTTGGCAGATTTCAAGTTATGTTTATTTTGTAAGTCTTTTTTATTAAATAAATGAAAAAAAAATGATGGTAAGTGGCTACTGCCGCCCATGGACATCTGTATTCAACCCCCGATAGGATTAGATATTCCTACCTGAGGTCGGCCACAGATGCGCCGCTACCCTTGAGGACTAAGCTGGAACGCCTCGGAAAACTATGCCTCCCTTACCACACCCTTCAAAACGGAACACAGCAGCGCCTGACCCTGCTGTTATTAGGCAGAAATAGGTGTGGCGGTGGTGCCGCCGGAGTCGAACCACAAAGGGTTCTACCACCATACAGCAGTGATAGCCTAGTGGTTAAAAACTCTTTTACTTTCGACGATTTGACTTCTTAAAATTATGTGTATTATAAAATATTTATTACTTGCTTAAACGGTGAAGGAAAACATCGTGAAGAAACCCTCATATCTAAAAATCTTAAAAAAATATGTTCAAAGGTATGTGAAAGCTATTAATTCGCATTTGGTAAGGGCGGTGGACTTTGACCCCACAATACACCATACCCAGCAGTGGGCCGCTAATGAGTCTGACGACGAGTCAACGATATAATTTGCCTATAAAACATTTTTTATGTTCTGAAAATATATATCTTATATATAAAATTCACGTGTTACGTTAGTTACCATACTCCTCCAAAACGGCTTTACCAATTTTCACCAAATTTTATATGCATATTCAGTAGGTCTGAGAATCGGCTACTATCTATTTTTCATACCCCTAAGTAATAAGGGTTGTTCCCCCCTAACATTTTTTATTTATATGGAAACGCAACGTTTGCCGGGTCAGCTAGTAATAATATAATAACATAACAAGAAAAACGGGACTTCTGATTTTAGTTTGTTTTTTACTTAGGAGAATTATTACGAGTACTACAAGATCAATTTTTAATTTTGTGCGGTAACCATACACTTCAATTTTATACGCACCATTCGGGCACCGCTGTCGCCAATTTCCACGGGGCCCCGGGTTTGCTGATCGGCCCCTACGAGGGCCCTGTGTCGCTTGGTTTCCCCCATTGTATCGTTGTTGATTCGTTGTCAAATTTCTTCCAGGCCTCGTACCAGCGTTTGGCCCCCTAGGCCGGTTTTGTGAGGGCCCTTAAACAGATGATTGAATTTTCGTTTAGCGTCAATACACTCGTGTCAATTACAGCTCGTATATCACGAATCTGAGTTTCCAAAATTATTTGCGTATTAAAATAATTGCTATGTGTATTCACGGTGAAGGAAAACATCGTGAGCAAGTGTCCTAAATATCGGAGATCTTAGAAAAAGTTTCAATGTTATTTAAAGTCTTGGAGGTATTTTGTGAGCGTGGTGGACTATGGCTTTCCATTACTTGCTTAACTCCATGCTTAACCTGTTTCCGAGAGCAGACTCTTGCCCAGTTATAAAACAAGTTACAATGATACTTGTATAATACACGATATAATATATCACTTAAAACAAAATATGTATAACATGTACAAAAATCTATGTACCAAACGTTTTTTGTGGAATATGAAACGCTTTCTACACTCACTCACAGCCCCACACTAGGATTCCCTGTAACGTGGGTGCCATGGACCCACACAGAAACAAATACACAAACACCCAGACCCAGAAACCTAAATTCATCATTTAGATTTCTGTCTGGCCGGGGATCGAACCCGGGTCCCTCTGCGCGTCAGAGCGGTATGGTGACCGCTCCGCCACGCGCGTCAAAACTGCACTATTTATATCGATTATAGTTTATATTGGAAAAAATCCCCTGTCCCAAGGAAGACATCTTTTTGTACGCCCTGAAACAGGTTTGAATTGAAACCCCCCACCCCTCTCCCTATACTCCAAAGATGGCATAGTACCTCTACCAAAATTGTACAGCCCAGCATATACTTCAAATATTAATTAGTATAAAGTAATACATTATAATTTACCTGGTTCCTCATAATCTATATCGAATTCCATTGTAGACGGCGGCCATACGCAGTTGCGATGAGCTGATAAGATACTGAAATAATAAGATTAACGTATGTAACATTGATAAGTAAAATAGAAAGATACTTCACCGCCTTGAAATTGGATGAAGCCACAAAGGGTTGATTTCTTAGTGATTTTTTGAATTCTTGACGAATAAAAAACATTTTTAGAGAAAACTTATAAATAACTAATACGACGTAATGTACGTTATAAATAAAAAAAGTATTTCAAACATTTAAGGACATTTTAGCAATTTCAATTCTCAAAACTGGTTACACTTTTTTGTTAGGTGTGATCTATCTATATATTTTACTATCTAAGGATATAATAAGTTAATAACGATATGCGTTTATAATTCAATGTTTAGAAGTAGTACGAATACGAATGAAGGCGCGACACGCGTGTTAGCCTAACGGCGAGCCAGGCGACTTTGTAAACAAATATATGTATTGATATAGGGAGCATAGCTATAGAGCTACATATAGATTAAGGTCCGAGTAGTAAGATTTGTTGAATAAAGCAGTTCTGTAATGACAGCCTCTGGGCAAAGAGGGATTTTCATTTACCGAATCTCCCATACTTCTGAGTTCTGAGTACTTCTGACACGCGTAGGGTGGCTGAGCGGTCATCGTGTAGGTCTGACGCGCAAAGGACTGAGTTCGATCCCCGCCCAAACATATTATATCTGAATGGTGAATTCAAATATCTGTTCAGACTCTGGGTGTGTCCATGGCACCCACGATAAAAAAAATCCTAGTGTGGAGCTGTGATTGTAGAATGCGTATTTTTACTTACCCCATACCTTAGGTAACAGTGAAGTTAAGATAAAAAGTAGTGATGACTTAGTTTTCTATAAATCTAAAAGTTTCGGTTTCGCTGCAGCGTACATTTTTTACAAATTTAAAGTTAGCCAATGACTAACTGCTATACTTATTTCGATAGTTAGAAAGGTTTTTTCCAAAATGTATTGAACATTTTGCTCAAGTACCTACATTATTTATTATTTATGCGTGAACTACCTCTGCAGCTTCCAGAGTTCGTACCCTAAATATTACTTTTACTTAAGACTACTTTCTTCATACATTGAAACCTTAAACAATAATTTCAAGCGGACATTTTAGAAGGAGTCACGGTTTTTTTTTTTTTATAATATAGGAGTAGCAGACGAGCATGCAGTCCACCTGATGGTAAGCGGCTACTGCCGCCCATGGACATCTGTAATCAACCCCAGATAGGATTAGATATTCCTACCTAAGGTCGGCCACAGATGCGCTGCTACCCCTGAGGACTAAGCTGGAACGCCTCGGAAAAGTCTGTCTCCCTTACCACACCCTTCAAACCGGAACACAGCAGCGCTTAACACTGCTGTTATTAGGTAGAAATAGGTGTGGCGGTGGTGCCGCCGGAGTCGAACCACAACGGGTTCTACCACCTTCAAACACAATGCCTAAAATTGTTGAAAAACATACTTACCCCATATTGAGGAATTTTCATCCATAATTACAAAATTCCATCCTCAAAGCGAATCCTCGCAAAAGACGAAAATACCGCAAAAAAAAAAAAAACAAAGACCGCCAGACCGCGCCCCCACGCGGGACGTATGTTATCTTGTAATTTCCAGAAAACTACTAGAAATTATTAAATTTCCATAAAATCGGTAACGTGTGAACCTAAATTATTGAACAACCTATTTTACTTTCCTCATAGGCAAATGATACGGACTCCCTAAGCCCCCCCTTATGTCCCTAAGGCCCTACGCCTACACTGTAAACCTAGCCGCATAATGAAATTGTTAATCTATGATATTGTTTGAAGTATTTCCACCGGTAGACGATTGGCCGAACATACAAACAAAAACATTATTGTGGCGAATAGATTAGATAACCTATTTCCTTTAGAAAATCTAATATAAACCTACTTATATGATTTTACATAAAACGTCCTGGTTATATACAATGGTTGTATAGCTAAAACTAAAATTGTATAAAAACTAAAATAAACTATATTATCCCCTGTGAGATGTTACACAGGCTTGGGTTCTTCATTGTAGGGATGGCGATCTGAGATCGATTAATAGAAGAATCGATCTTTTGGACCAAAAAAATCGATTATTTTAACCGATCTCTTGTAATGGCTCGATTCAGTGAATCGATCCTAGAAGATCGAAAGTCGATCTTTTTGAAGTTGGTTGAATGTGTTATACACATTTTTCGCTATCTTTGCCGTTATGAAGCTGAAAAGATCGATGTCCATTTTTGGAAAATCGATTCTTTGAGCCTCGATTATGTTGTGAATCGATTTATTGCACTTCGACTCGAATCGTTTTAAGAATCGATTTTTTTCGGAAATAATCGCCATCCCTACTTCATTGTTCACAAGTGGTTCGAGGCTTCGAGCAGAAATCAGAATATTGTTTTGTTTTCACATTGTGATATGTAATATAAGATCACAAGCTAAATCACAGACTAATCGGGAAGATATCCCCGTATCCTTTACTATGATGCACTATCAACTAAAACAATCTGATGTTAAAAAACCTTGTTAAAATCAAAATCTATAAATTGCTAAGATTGTGGTAACTAATCCAAGGGTTACACTACACCACAAAATAAATAGTTTTTATTTCGTGGTTACACTCACCACTTAACTTTGATCAAATTTCATATCTATTAAAACAATACATTATACATATCTAAGTAGGTACATAATTATTTCCTGATTTATTAACAATGAGATTAATTCAGAAGCAATACAATTTTAATGAATATGATTCACCAATTCACCGTAAAGTAGGTATGTACTTTGTAGATACAGTAGGCACAATCCTAATAATTTGTTGTTGTTAATTATAGAATGTTTATATTCTATGAAATTGGTTAAAAAGCCATGAAACAGAAATACTTACTTGCATTCAAAACGCAGACAATAATATCACAATGATTGCACTCACTTTCCTATGTAGGAGTCTATTACTTTTAGTAAAATCCTCAGGCCTCAATACTTCAGAAAGACACAGCTAACATTAGTAGCAGTCTAGACCCATTCAGCGAATCAGCAATACGATACGTAAGTACTATACTTTATAACTACGGTGTACGATGAATAATGTTGCAAGACTATAACAAAAATACCCCAAGTTAATTTTCAATTTTATTTTACGTGTTCTATAAATATCGAAGATATTTTATCAAACGATACATGAACACTGTATTAGATAATAAACAGAATAATAATAATAAACATGGAGCAATTAAAAAAAGATATACCTACTAGAAACTAACCATTGTTCTATAAACAGTATAGGTACCTAAAATTTAATTAATGCGTTATGTGTAATACATACTAATTTAATAATTATGTGTCATATACAAATAACAATTAATATTCTGAATAGCCATTCATCCGTTAACCCAATATAGGTTCTCTGCTAGACTTCGTTCTAACGGACAAGAAGGTTTAGCCATATTCATCACTCTGTTTAGTATTTTGTTTAGAGTCGATCGGAACTTTATAGGAATATCTTTAATTTAAAATCACACTGGGACATTACGTTATAACTGTATTTTACATAATATACATAATAACATATGAGTCTTTCCGTACAACGTCATCGTGCATGACCTTGTTTGCAATTAAATCATATAATTTGCTCTATAAAAGCATATATTCTTTCATTAAAATCATAACAATGCGTTGATCCTTTTTTATAAGATTCGTTCTCACAGAAACTAAACAAAAAAAGAACATATTTAACTACCATGAAAACAAGCATTGTATATTATGGATTATTATTTTTTAATAAAAACTTCATTTTCATATTAAGTTTATCTGGAATTATATTTCGTAATACATTGCGTTATTAAAGAAAAATACAATCCTGTTAGTTGTAGAAAACTTAAATTCTACTTATAATCATGGTAACGGGCGACTATTTATGATGGCAACACCAGTATTTTATACTTGGGCTTTACCCGATTTTGTTTCTTCCTGTATCATGATATCATAGACAATACGTACACGTGGTGCATTGCAGACTACTAGGTACAAAGACAGTAGATACAGATTACTTTTTGTAATAAAGATAGAAAATATAATATAAAAGAAATAGTCCTCAACTTACTATACTTTTTGGTCCTCAATTAACTCAATAAATAATATTAGTACATTGTAATAGGCTATATTATAAAAGTTAAAAAATATTAAAGACATATTCTTTTTTTATTGTATAGGAACTAAGTACACCAATATTTTTTTTTAATAATACTCTAAATACCAGATAAATACATCCATTATAAGATTGTCATGATGTTAATATCCGGTGGATACCCTGGTGGAACTTTCCGTTCACTTCGGTGTTGGCTCACCATAGATATATTATACTAAAAATAATATTATCTATATCGCTCACCATGTCAAATGTCAAATTGTCCTCGTCAAATGTCAATATTATTATTAATATTATTATTATTGTCCAGCTCCAAAGTTATAGATCCGATCCGCGTTGAGTTAAACTATTTTTAAAATATTTGAGAAACGATAAAATTAACAAATAATTATTATAAATTGCCCCTTTGAATAAGTCTATAATGGTTGAACAAGAAACAGACGAGGAGAGAGCAGAAACCGGCCCAGTAGACAATGCATGGGCAATGAAAATCCCAAAATTTACACCAGAAGATAATCCACATGGTCTATTAGAAGAGAGTAAATTTGCTACTTTGTTTCCCAAATACCGGGAACAGTACCTTAAAGAATGCTGGCCTTTAGTTCAGAAGGTATTAAAAGAGCATCATATTGTGGCAGAATTGGATCTTATTGAAGGAAGTTTAACAGTTAAAACTACGAGGAAAACATGGGACCCGTACATCATAATCAAAGCTAGAGATTTAATGAAACTACTCTCCAGAAGTGTACCCTTTGAACAAGCAATGCGAGTACTACAGGATGAAATAGGTTGTGATATTATAAAGATAAATTCATTTGTTCGGAAAAAAGAAACTTTTTTGAAGCGACGTCAGCGATTGATAGGCCCAAATGGAGTGACACTCAAATCTATAGAGCTGCTAACTGAGTGCTATGTACTTGTCCAAGGAAATACTGTTTCTGCCGTTGGCCCCTATAAAGGATTAATCCAAGTAAGACGCATAGTTGAAGATACTATGAAAAATATTCACCCTATGTACAACATTAAGAGCTTAATGATTAAAAGAGAATTAATGAAAGATCCTAGGCTTAAAAATGAGAGCTGGGACCGTTTCTTGCCTAAGTTTAAAAGTAAGAATGTACCTAGGAAACAGCCTAAGCAGAAAATTAAGAAGAAGCCTTACACACCCTTCCCTCCGCCACAACCTGAAAGTAAACTTGACCAGCAGTTGGCCACTGGAGAATACTTTCTGAAAGATGAACAAAAGAAAGCTAAACGTCGTCACGAGAAGGAGGAGAAACAACTACAGGTGAAGAAAGCAAGAGAGGAAGAACGAAAGAAAGATTTCATACCGCCCGAAGAAATAAAACAAGCAAGTAAAGATACTGAAGAATCGGCTGTCAACATCAATCAGTTTAAGGCGAAAATGAAGAAGTTAACTAAAAAGAAGTAAGAATCATTAAAACACTAGTTGAATACTACAAAGTTGTATCATTTATATCTTTAATCTTAAGTCAAATATTGAGTCCTTATGAATTATGATCCTAAGAGCACAATAAACAAGCGAAATATTATCATTTATTGATGTAATAGACATGAGGACAATAGTTAAGAATCAGAATAAATTATTTTAGTAAAAACATATTAAAAAGATTCTAAGAAATAACCCCAATTCTATATAAACTTTCAGTATACTTATATCTAATAATTATATCTACTATATAAATAAAATACTGATTTTTGTAACAAATATTGTTCTTTTTTCCACTAAAACACCCCAGTGGCCGTTCTCAATGCAACTTGTCGTTTGAGTTTGCCAAAGAATGAAAAATACATACGTAACAAACATACTAGTATCATGGCTAATTTTGATAATGATTCCTAATTTAAATATCTCCTACTATGGTGTGTAGCGAAAATACACAGTCAAAACAAACAATAAAACTCGATAAAGCCCAACACTCAGTCTTATAGTGATGCTATTGCTTAGTTTAATCACAATGGCAAATACATTTATAAATACGTCCAAAATAAAATATTAACATAATTATAGCTTTAAACAAAATACTTATTACTCACTTTTAATATTTAAATGGCATTTAAAAGTATGAAACGTTGATAGCTATGTTTATTTTTTACAACTGTGAGGGTAGTGTATTCCCTATATTAAGTGTATCATCTATGGTAGTGTATTAATATTCGTACGGTGTAAAAATCGGCTATTTTGGACACAGAAATGCGTGGCTAAAATGCGGGTTTAGGTCACAGAGTGCTATAAAATAAATTTATTTTTCTTGAACCGCAGAAAACATGTGTAGCGCCATCTCTTGTCTTATAGTAAAAGGTCGCCGCATTCATGAATAGTTTAGATTATTTATGAAAGATAATATGACTGTTTTATTTTAATAGCACAGGTATATTATACCAAGGTAATCGATTTATTGTTTTTAATAAAATAAGTTACGAGGCTAAATATTGCAATTTATTGAATATTTGAATCCTCGGAACAATAGTAGCCTTCACAAATTCGTGTCAAATAAAACGTGACACGCGAGCGCGACATGCAGTGTCAAATTTGTAATGTCATTTGTATTTTGTCATCTGCAGTCTGTAAAGTTTGGCAGCTGATCATATGTTCTGTTTATAAAAATCTCTTCACGTTTCTGTTATTATAGAAACATGGAAACCATGTGATTAAAAACTTCCAATTCCCAAAAAAGTCCCATTGCCTAGATATTTGCATAATTTACGTGAAGTTATATCTGAAAGCAAATATGTCTGAGTCTAATAAACCGTCTTTAAGGATAGACTGGTTCGATGGCACAGTTATGGAAGATTTCGGGCAGGCATCGACTGCTAACTTCGCAGACGAAGATGTTGCCAAGTCTGAACCCGAAGCGAAACCTAAGGAGATTGAGAAAAAGCCAATTGGCTTCAAACGACTCCTAGATCTATCGCTATTAAGCTCACCACTTTTGAATTTGGAAATTGCAAACCGGCCCGGCTTCTGGCTATTATTAGATGGTGAATTGAAGGGAGATTTCATAGTTTTAATTGTGAAAGTTCTGGCCAACGTATACAAATCCCTGCAGCCAGGAGAAAAAAGCAAAATCGTAACTATGCTCCGAACCCGATTTGAAAAAAGCCAATTTGTGAACATATTAAAAGATTATATTATTGGATTACCTAAAGTAAGGATTGTGGAGAAAAAAATGAATTTACAGCTCTGGAATGACATAGAAACGTTTTTCTTTGATGTGCTTGAACTGTGTAGTGGTATATTTAAATTTGGAATAAATAATTCTGGTTACTTGCACGATCTGAATGATTTAATAGAAGCTACAGAGGCAAGTGCTCTTGGAGTACAGAAAGAGCATTCGGAAATGATAAGTGAAGCTTTCTTTTCACAGATAAGGCAATTAAAATATAATGTTGTTAACTGTCTTCAGGTAAAGCTTCATTTTATTCTTTTAAGTACTAAAGAAGTCACATGATGAATTGACCTACTTGATATATTGTCACTGCTGTCCACCTCTCTTTAGGATTATAATAGGTCCTATATTTTCTTTTCTTTTTTTTTTACTTATGTTCTTTATGCGATCTGTTTCTTGTGAACATTAAATATAGGGTTATGGATTTATATGTTTGTCTTGGGGGGCAGTCAGTCCAGCGACGTACGCCCCTTGTGTTTATCAATCCCTATAAATCTCTAGGGGACTTTCTTTTTAGCCTTTTGAATGTTGAGGTGTTATTCATTAAGTGTTTAGTCAGTCTATTTGGATGGTTTTCTATTCTATTCCTGTAGGATTTCATTGAGTGCTTGATCTCTTCTTGGTTTGGTAGAATTTGTAGTTGTTGATTCTGAGGTAGTTTTTATTTGTGAAATGGGTTTCTGACACTACCAGGATGTCATTTTGTTTATTTTCATATAGTCCTCATATAATAGGTCCTATATGAGGTATATTATTAGTGTCCGCCCTAATTTTTGAGTCCGTTCTGAATATAGAAACGAGTTGCGTTAGTGTTGTAATGTTGTTATGAAGTATATGCCTGTATTTGTGTTTGATCGTATTGGCTTTATGGCTACATGCAGCTGTTATAGGGAAGAAATTTATTTGTAGTTGACTATATAGTTAAACCACTAAAAGAAGTAGATTTTTCTATCTATTATAGTCAGTAATGTCTTTCTTTAAAATAACACTTCCCAAAAATTTATATATTTCTCATATTCCTGTTTCAGACCAATAAACAAGTTGAACAAACAAAATACAAAAATACAGATCCAAATAGTTTTAGGAACCTTCACATATTCCCGAAAAAGGATGATTTAATAAGGAATGCTGTTGAAATTAAGCCAAACATTATAAATGGTGCTTATCCAAGTATTGAAGATTACTTAGATCTACAGTTCAAGTTGTTAAGAGAGGATTGCTATGGACCATTGCGTGAAGGAATATGTAAGTAATAAAGATTACCTCTCCCTATATATTTACTAGGTAAATATTAAATAAAAAAAGAACTGCTTAAAAATAAAACCCATGTTAGTCCATTTCGACATATCCAAAAATATCTCATATAATAAAATCCTTCAAGCCATTTGGGTTGCAGGGCAATCCAAAGAATGGGTTGTTCATACATATATACTCGTATGCTCCAAAAACATTACCCTCCACAGTCCACTAAAACCACATTTTTATTGTCTGTTTATTTGTTCTTAGGTATTTACCTCTAAAACTATTGGGCTAATTGATGATTATTATTATGTTTGTCCCCTAAATATTGTGCATTGTCCAATTTCAGGCAATTACTTGGAAAATCCCTCTCAAAAGAGACATGAAAACCTAAGGTTTGTAAGATGAAGCATTACTTAAATAATTTTGCATTACCTTGTAATTATTTGAACAAATGTCCAGTATTTGACAATGTGGCGACTTCCTGCAATTCACTCGCGATACCACTTTGGTAACGGGAGATCTCCCACCAGGCTAGGTGATCATGCCTAGGGAGTAACCATGTAACGTGTTTAGAAACGTGTAGCGCCATCTTTTGATGAGTTATGGGAAGTCGCCACAGGCTACAATACCATATTGTGCCCATAACAGAAGCCACAATTAATTACAGGACAGGACTTCTGTCTCAGATAGATCATAGTTACACATATATTTACTAGAGAATTGTCGAGAATTGTTTTAGATATTCTAGACTATCTCATATTAGTACCTCATCCTTCAAACCAAAACACAGCAACAGAGAACAGTAACTGATAAGTGATGCATCTGCAGTCCAACTAACATTAGTAATTCAATACATAAGAGGTGGTGGTAGAACTTCCTCCACCAAACCACAATAGAACTGTGGCGACCTCCCGCTACTCGTCAAAAGATGGCGCCATGAGTATTCTGAATCCCGCTATCAAAGTTTTCTAAACATCTTGCATATATACAAACTACGAACTGAGACTGTCGGAACACGGCCGCTCCCCGGGCATGATCACCTAGTCCGACGGGAGATCTCCCTTTGCCATAGTGACCCCGACGTGACTAACTTTAAGAATAAACACATTTTATTGCTTCTACAATACATATGTATTGATATGTATAACATATAAAAATTGATTACTTCCAGAATCTACCCAAAAGTGCGCATTATCCGTACATATGTAGCCAACAACAAAGTCGGCCATCTTGTCGATGTAGCGTGGAATGAAAGGGTTCAAAACCTCCCCATTGACAAGAAGCATGCCAACAAGCGACTTATGTTTGGCTCGTTACTCTTGTTCACAAGTGATAACTTTCAGACTATATTATGCGCTTCTGTTTTGGATTCCAGCTCCAGTCTGCTTAGTATGGGCTATGTGAGTAGGTTTCCTTTGATAATACTATTCTCTGTCATTTCTTTATTTGTAATATTAAAACATAGAAAATAGTGTATAATTGAACACTATTATTTATTAGAACTAGTAAATGAGATTTCATTTTCACCTAATAATAAGTAGCTACTTTCGCAAATATCTATAATGGCCAGTATATAATCAACCTTAGATAGAAATCGAGTCATTCCTGATATCAGTGTTGCTACATCTAACGAATAAGTGTCAATTAAAGATTAAAATCTCTCTCTTATTTTATTCAGAAGATAGACAAGCATTTTTTTCTTTTTTCCATTTGTTACATTTAATCAAAATTCCTTTTCTCACAGATAGCGGTCTCATTTGAAAATCCTGTATCGAGCAAGGTCTTCTCTGAAGCTTACCTTATGGTAGAGAGTGAAGTATTCTTCGAACCGTATCACAGGGTGTTAAAGGTGCTACAAAACTCTGAAATAGACAGTTTACCCATGAAGAAGTATATTGTGGATGTCCAGGTAAACAATTTACAGATTGCCTATGTTGTAAGCAACTACTGATCCTAAACAATTATGTGAATCTAAATGATTCTTACACAGGAGCATACTACTATAGATTAAGGTTGTGAAGTCAAACCATAGATTAGTAAAGGTCCTAACAAGAAAATGTAACCAGTTTTGAGAATTGAAATAGTTGCGTCTTCGTGCTAAAATGTCCCTAAAAAATTTGAAATACTTATTTATTATGTAAAATTGTAAACTTTCCGCAGTATTAGTTATTCATTCATAAATTTTCTCTAATTTTTTTTTTTTTTTTAAAAACGAAAAAATTACTGACAAATCATCCTTTTTGTGGCTTCATTAAATTTCAAGATGGCGAAGTATCTTTACTAATCAAAGAGTCAAACCATAACAATTGATAAATATTTTCTTAAAATTACTTTCTTAAGTAAAACGGAAAATATATATTTTATGTTGCCCAAAAGCACTAGTTTAAGCATAGGTCAGCTGTCATAATTTATTAAATAGTACTTACATCAAATTATTCATTAATTCTAGACTAAAACAGAAGCACCGGTCTATTTATCATCAGAAACTATATACAGTATAAATGACTCAAAAAAATCTGACGAAATCTACTTTCCAGTACTCGATACTAGCCAATGGCCTTTAGCTGAATATTTTGGTCTAGACCAATCTCAAATGGAAGCTTACATGTTAGCACTAACTAGAGAATTCGCTGTAATACAAGGACCACCGGGTACCGGCAAAACGTACATAGGGACTAAAATAGCATCAACTCTACTTAAGAATTTGTCCCTAGAAGGCACGCCAATGTTAATAATATGTTACACGAATCACGCCTTAGATCAATTTCTTGAAGGCATACTGAATGTCACGACGAATATAATCAGATTGGGGAGCCAAAGTAAAAGCAAGATCATAGAACCGTACACATTGAATAACGTGAGAATGAAAGTTAAATCCAAATTTTCACATCTCTACGCAAAGAAGAGAAAGGAGTTGGGGGATATTTTCAAACAAATGACGGACGTTCAAAACGAAATTGAAAAGTGTGAAACACAGTTGCTTTCATACAAAAGTATCAGACCACATTTGAAAGTTAATGATAAGTTATTTGAACTGAAATGTGATAAAGAAGATGCTGTATTACACTGGCTTTTTGAGCATTTAGAAAATAGATTAGATAATCCTAATGAGGATGTTTCGGAAGATTTAGACGATTGGGAGAAACAGTGTGATGATATGGAATATTGTGATATTAATGACAAAATAGAAACTTGCTTCTCAGAAGAATATGCTCTTAAAGAAATCGATTCTATGAACAACAGTATCAAGTATATAAATGATATAACTGACGACAATATGGAAAGTAAAATGATGAGAGATAAATTCGAAGCTCAAATCGATAAAGTTAAAAAGAGATTAGAGTATTTCAAGGTAAATTTTTCATTATTACATAATTTATTACAACAAGCAGTGATAAATAGGTTAAGAAACTAGGCCTCTGAATAGAGGAATCCGAGGTTCAATTCCCAGGATAAAATTATTTACTTGTTTAAACAGTGACGGAAAACATTGTGAGGAAACTAGCATGCCTGAGAGATTTATAAAAAAATACTGTCAAAGGTATGTGAAGTCTACCAATACGCACTTGTCCAGCGCGGTGGACTATGGCCCAATCCTTCTCATTCTGAGAGGAGACCCGTGGCCAGCAGTGGGACATCAATGGGTTGATGATGAAATGTCATTATTAAAATGCTTAGCTTCAATTAATTTTCGTCCGATTTAATTTTAATCGATTTTATCTTTTACAGAAGCACATATTATTAACTCGAAGTACAAAGGATTATTCGATTGATCCAAACATTAAAAAAGTATATGACTTGAGTTCAGAAAATAGATGGAAAGTTTATTCTAATGCTGTTGGAAAAGTTAAAGATGAACTAACAAACAAAATGAATGATCTCTTGGTAAGTGAATTCAATATTTTTATGTTTAAGGAAACTGGTAAGGTTTATAAGGTGGTAGAACACTTTTTGGTTTAATTAATAAATGATGATATTATTACAATTAAACACCTTGTGTTAGTTTCTCTATCTTTCCACACGCCTCAGCTCTTAAAAATCCTTACTTATCCTTACTATTCCTTACTTCCTTACTAATATTATAAATCCGAAAGTAACTCTGTCTGTCTGTCTGTCTGTCTGGTTGTCTCTTCTTTACGCCTAAACCACTAAGCTGATTTTAATGATTTTTTGTACAAAGATAGTCTGAGACCCGAGTAAGGACATAGGATAGTTTTTATCCCGGAAATCCCACGGGAACTAGGGATGGCGATCTAAGATTGATTAATCGGAGAATTGATCTTATGGACCAAAAAAATCGATTATTTTAATCTATATTAGTGAGGATTGAATCGTAAACTATGCCTTTGATCAAGTGATGATCTTTAGCAAAGTTGTTGTCCATGAGCCCACGAAGGTTCCAGAGTTGGTACGACCAATTGTCGCCAGATGGCGCCACTGTCGTTCCAATGAAGTTACGAATTTTCAGTTTTATGTATGTTAGTATGTCATATTATTTTCTTTTAAACGCGGGTGAAGCTACGGGCTGCGGGTTAGTGGTGTTATATAGCAGTAATACTTACAATTATCAACTTAACATGCACAATCAAACAAATTAATTTCTATAACATTGATAACTTACAGGAACAACATAACATCTGCAGTAAAGAACTTGAAGAAGTGTCGAATGTTATTGATAGCGAAATAATGAAAACGGCAAGAGTTGTGGGTGTTACCACAACTGTAGCGGCTCGAAGACACGAGTTACTGAAGAAATTGTTATCATCCATAGGTACAGTATTTGTTTATAATGTACTAGCTGTGCCCCGCGGTTTCACCCGCGTTAAAAAGAAAACCGCAGGGCACAGCTAGTTCTAAAATATATGTAGCCTAAGTTACTCCTTATAACATCAGCTACTTGCCAATAAAAGTTATGTCAAAATCCGTCCAGCCATTTCAGAGATTAGATTAGATTAGATTAACAAATAGACAGACAGACAAAAATTGTAAAAAAAAATATTTTGGTTTATGTACCGTATGTATATTCATATGATGTAGAAAAGGCGTTATTTCAATATTAAAAACAGACACTCCAATTTTATTTATATGTATAGATAGATGAGTAGTAAACGAGCCAGTCGGCCACAGATGCGCCGCTACCCCTGAGGACTAAGCTGGAACGCCTCGGAAAAGTATGTCTCCCTTACCACACCCTTCAAACCAGAACACAGCAGCGCTTAGCGATGCTGTTATTAGACAGAAATATTGTGTGAATCACGGAGAGTTCTACTATCTTCAAATATATGTTACTCCAAATTCTTTTTCTTATGGGGATTAGTTAGACAATAATAGATTGATGATTATTTATTACAGTGATTGTCGAAGAAGCGGCTGAAGTACTTGAGGCACACATAATAGCCTCGTTAACAAATTACTGTCAACATCTTATACTCATTGGTAAGTAATCTATGCTTTTTAGTGTGTCCTACTTTATAACTATAGCAAAGTAGCTTCTGAAGCTACTACTATAAGACAGAAATGTGTGTGTCAATTTTGCCTATGTAATTCAACTACACATCTATATTTAAAATATACGTTTCCCCAGGTGATCACAAACAACTAAGACCTACAGCTGCCCACTACAAACTGGCTAAAGACTACAATTTGGAAATATCTCTATTCGAGCGTATGATTCGTAACGGCATACACGCTCGCACTCTCTCAACGCAGAGGCGCATGAGGCCCAACTTTGTGGAACTGCTCGTTCCTGCTGTGTATGAGAAGTTGGACTGCCATCCTACTGTCTTCACATACCCTGATGTGAGAGGGATGAAGGATAGTTTGTACTTCTACAGTCATAATGTTTTTGAGGACTCAGAGGTAAAAATAATAAACATATTATTATAATCATAAATATTTAATTATAATAAAAATAATAAATATTTTATTATTTTAGTCCGTCATATAAAACTCTTTTTTTTTTCATAAATCGTTCTATTAATAAAAAGATTTCGGTATGAGGCATGTAATTATTGATTTTATCGTAAATTTCAAAAGCGAAAATGTAACTTTACTAAACATCAAGACCGACTTCAGAGTTAAAGGTAAAAAATATGCAATTCAATATGACAATTAACATTGAAATATATCTGAAATCATATACATTATGCATGTTTAATATGATATTAGTAATTGTAATATTATTATTTTAAATAAATCTGTTCAAGAGTCGAACCTGACACTTCTACATATTATACCCAATTGTCAATAACATTTGGCAATTTTTATAATTAGTGACAATGGTAATATTTTGCGTACCTATAAATGTGGAATATAGAAGACTATTTTTAACCGACTTCACAAAGGAGGTGGTTCTGAATTCGGTCGGTATATTTTTTTTTATGTATGTACACGAATTACTCCACCGTTAGGGGACCAATTTTAACTATTCTTTTTTTGTTGTAACAGCTGTATTTAGAAATGATTTGATTTATATATTATTGCATATTCCAGGGCTTAGAAGACAGCTGGAGTCATAAAAACACGTACGAAGCAAAATGGTGCGTATCATTAGCGAACTATTTGCGCAATATGAAATACGCCTCTCAAGATATTGTCATATTGTCCACTTATACCGGACAAGCGACACTTATAAAAGAGGTATGTAATTTAATTTTTTATTATAAACGACATTTTTTATTAGCGTAACTTCTTAAAATGGCGTCAGAGATAATTAAAACAAAAATATATGCAAATTTTGTAAGAATTACAACTGTATTAATGTGATCTTGACAATAAATCAAAATCAGAAAATTATTTACGTGTCTTACAATATGGTAATTTTTTTGTGAAATTGGGTTGAAATCGGGCCCAATAAAGAGCCATATCTTTTATGATGCTTTTGAAGCGCAGTAATAAGCAAACATGATGTAAATTCAGCATGGATATATAATTTAGATTAAAAAAATCAATCAGCATTTCATAATCCAGTTTTCCGTAATCCAGTTTCATGTGTTACAATTTCCGTTAATAGAAGAAAAATATCGTCCATAAAAAGTATAAAAACCTTTTTATTCTAACTTATTGTTTTAAAAATTACAGCTCAGTAAAAAATACAGCTCACTCGAAGAAGTGAAAATAACGGTTGTAGACAACTACCAAGGGGAGGAGAGCAGGATAGTGATACTGTCGCTGGTAAGGAGTAACAGAGACGGCAAGATTGGCTTCTTGACCGCCGCTAATCGGATTTGTGTCGCGCTATCGAGAGCTAGAGAAGGTATAAAAGGCCATCTGATTTGTTAGTTATTTTTAAATTAAGTTAGGATTAAAACTACTTCGCAACAATCCGCTACTAATATGTACGATGGTATATATTTTATTTTAAACCATGCAATATGTATACAAAGGATGTGTGCAGATGTAAGAATATACACCACCATACATACCAACACGTGTATCGCTGCAAAACGGAGCATCATCAGGGTAAGTTTAATAGGTAGGGTTAATCGTTAACTTAACGATTAAAATCTACATTTTGCACGAATTATTGTTTTTAGGTCACAAAATTAGATTTAGGTTGTCCACTACAAAAGCTAAATGTATCCCAGCCTTGTGATTGAACTCTTAATTCTTGGTCTATTGAAATTGAGAAACTCGACCACGCAATGGGGGGTCTCAGGTTCGAATCTTGGATTTTTGAAATTATGTGCGTATCGAAATTAATTATCATTTGCTTAAACGGTGCACGAAAATGTTGTAAGGAGACCTGCACATCTGAGTTCTTTAAAAGTTTTTACAGTTGTGTACAGTCTACTAATCAAAACAGGTGGACTATGGCCTATACCCTTCTAATTCTTATAGGAGACCCATGCTCAGCAGTGGGATTCTAAAGGATGGAAGACGACGATAGATATATATACATATATATTTACTGTTAAATCAAGTGAATCAGAATGTGATATTCATATTTATTCATTTCATATTATTATGCTCCACTCCATATGTGCAAATTTACATCTTTTAAAAACTAAATATACAATGTAACATAGTGGTACATATAATTAATTACTTATGATAAAAGGATTGTTTTGTATTATGGTTGTAGGGGATGATTTGATCGCCCAGCTAAAAAATAGTTTATATAATAAATGAAAATAAATAAATAATAATATTTCTTTACAGGCTTTTATATTTTCGGTAACATGAACGTACTACAATCGTCGAGTCCAATATGGCGGTGTATAAATAAGAAGTTGATTGATCAAAACGCAATTGGACAATCCTTAGCGCTGAGATGTGAGAAACATATGAAGACATTAAATGTAGGTTATTATCAGTATTTAATAAGAATAAGACTATTGGTCATTCACCATCAGAAGATATTTCCTTAGAATATGTGTCAAACGCTCTTCTCATCTGGTTTTCATGGTGTGATAAAGGAACGACACTAACACAAGGCCATGCGCGATCGACGCATAAAATTTAGAGGGGAGGAACACGGGGGAAAATTGTTTAAATTAGACCACTTTTTTCTAACTCGTTTTAACGCATCCTCTCCGCTACTCCCGGCAGAGAGGAATGCATCTGCCGACGATCTTAGACAGGAATTAAGTCAAGACCCCACATAGGAAGTCTTGACTGCAACCCATCAAGTTGACTAAATACAATTTTTTTACTTCCATTCCACAAAAAGGTAGATCTAGTTATTTACTGGTAATAATTTCATGATTTTCTTTTCAGGTTAGCAGCACAGAAGACTTAGATAATATTAAAGCAGGAGCTTGTTTGAAAGCGTGTAGTGTGGAGCAATAATAAATTCAAAGGATTGAAATGGACTCCTACAATGCAGCCACAACCTAAGTGCTACGTCGATATGGCAAAAGCACTGAAAACCTTGAAATACCGTTAGTGAGAGTATAGTTAAAATTTCGTCCACAATCGTTCAGAATGGACGTTAATGGCAATAAAAATATATAATAAATAACAAAATATCCTAATATTTAATTTTAAAGATGTTATATAAAAATAATTCTACTTTTTATTATATAAAAAGGTGCTATTTTTGCGTGAGATTCTATATTAATAAAACGTTGCCAATATGTTTATGTATTTGGTATTTCTGTGGATTTAGTTTTCGGTTGTTGACGTCATTAGAGCAAGTTTGAAAGTGTTAGAACTCTTTGTGGTTCGACTCCGCCGACAATACTAATACTAAATGCTGCTGTGTTCTGGTTTGAAGGATGTGATAAATGTAGCACATACTTTCCGAGGTGTTCCACTTGTCGTCAACGACAGCGGTACATCCGAGGCCGAATTCAGATAGCGATCTAATCCTATCTAGGGTTGTTTATATATGTCTATGGGCGGCAATAGTCACTATCAGGTGGACTGCATGCTCGTCTGTTACTCCTATATTATAAAAAAGTTTGGCATTTATTTAGTCTTTATTCGAACTAAAAGGGCTCTAGTGGTTTAAATCCGCTCGCTAAAATACTGAATCTTTACAAATATTTTTGCAAAATATGACAATTTGACATTTGACTTTGCAAAATTTGACAATTTGTAGTATGCAATATTCTCAAATGTTGATTTTTGGAAGACATAACAAAGAATAGATTGATAATTAATAATGGACATACAAAACATGGACGAATGTTGAGTTTGAGGAATGGGACAAGAAAAATAATAAAACACGTGAGAATTTTGCAACAAGTTGTTTATTGTCAAAAGAATTTAATAAGCTTTTACACAATACTATTTAATCACTAGTATTTTGTTCGCAACATTTATTCTGCTAATGTATACAGCAAATTATTGTGTAATTATACTTTCATACAATTTCTATTAACATTGATTAACCTTTACTTTTGTGTGTCAAAATTGATTATAAATTTTAAGTAAATTATATACAAAATTTAATAGTTAATAACTTGACTGCACAGTGCATATATTAAATTACAGATTCACCCATACATCGATAAAAATCATAATACAATTCAATGATATTATTGAATTATAACTTGCCAACGAATTCTTATTTTCTGTCACATCTCAATATTATGTTGCACTTTTATACATCATCCATAGTTTTTAACTTGCTAATAACACGTGAAAAATAGTTGCGTAAGCTAATTTGATCGAAGGTAGGCCTTATCAGTATCTAGGCTACTGCCACGGACCTAACATTTGCTGTTTGCAATACTGCCATCAGAAGCACCTAAGCGGTATCTAAGTTGGAGTAAGTTTCTAAAAAATCGAGGTTGTATAAAAGTATTTTTGTTCTTAGTTTATTTCAGGAGTATTACTTTTTGGAAAATTTAATGATGATTGTTTGTTCATTTATTTATGTTTAAAACATTTACTATCTGTTAAAAGTTTTAAGATAATAAGCGGTTTTAATTATATGGCAAATTACCTTTATATTTTTGATATACATCAAAGTAGTTTAGAGTAACACTGCGGTAGACAATATTCATAGTTGATTTTTTGTAAGTTTCAATTAAAATATTGTCAGTTGGCTTAGTTCTTTAAATGCCTAATTTTATTTGAATTACCGCTTTGGTGCTTCTTCTATAGTTTTATTCTATCTCGTTAGTGCAACGTCACCATCAAACCGAATATAATTTAAATCTATGGTTTATAGCTGCACAACAATAACTAGAATGACAAAGCATGTGCCTAATGAGGTAACAATCAATTATGAATATTAATAGTGATCCAACACAAATTAAAAAAATATTAAAATAAGCAATATCTAATAGGTACAACCTACGCAGCGAACATTTCCAAAATGTTCCCTTTTGAGCACAGACGAAGTAAACAAATAGACTCTTAACCGAAAACAATTATTAACATTGCTTATAATTGATCTACAGCATAAATAAGTATGTCACCGCCTTGTAATTGAAGGAAGCCATTAAATGGCTTAAATGTCTGATAATGTGTCAGCCATTTAAGCCATTTAATGGCTTAGAATATTTTGTATCAGACACACGTGATTGAACTCTGAACTCTAATGCAGGCATAGAACTATAGTCTAGGCATTCAAACAATCAGGCCACGACTCCAAAATCATATATTACGAGTTCATTTACTTACTTCGTCTAGTACTTTGTATTACATTATAAAACTTAAAACAATTTTACAGAATAGAATAAATAAATTTAAATGTATATAATTTAACCCACAAAAACCCGAATGTTACATATAAAACCGGTTACTATGCTACACTTAGTTGCTTAGTACTAAATAGCGTACATTTTATTCTAAGCTGAGACAATAGAATTCGGTTAAGTATAACCTGTTCTATAAAGAATGTATTCCAAATGATGTCACTCTACGTTTCTCGCTCACGCTTTTTACAGAACGAGCGACAAATAAATGGAATTGAGTCTATTTTGGATTACAATATTTATTAAGTTATACTTAGCAGTAGGTACACTATTTCGTCTCTTAGAAAATTATATATTTATGGTACGAGGAGTACTTGTAAGTAAGAATAGTAGTTACTTTAACCTACTGACATAGTTCTAGGAGCCAGCCCAGAAAATTATGCATAAGGCAAAATAAAAACTATTGTAGAAAACTCTCAAATGGATACCACCATCTTATATTATAAATGTTTGAATTAATAATACAATTCAAAATAGCGGCTTATGTATATTTTCTTGCCGACATTGCCATTTTCAATTAGATACCTACAATCTGGATTGAAACAAGCTATACCTTTTAGGTATGTATTTTATACTTTCCTACTAGGTATACATCGTTTTTCACTGAGAAATCAAACGATAAATATTCAATTTCTAAAGCGTACATAACTTAAGAAAAATCAGAGGCTTATTATATAATACTCTGATATTGAAGTATAATATCATACCACTTTGGTATACTTAATAGACATTAGAATCTGGCTTGAAGTGGCCATGTTCAACACGTTATAATTTTAAATCATTTTGTAGAACAAAGTTTTAGCTACTCTTTTGTTCCATATCTCATTACCATACAAGTGTTGCATGCCTATTGTGCTATGCAGTGAAGGCTGAATGCAATTCAGTATTAATAAATACCTAAGAATAAAGTAGTTAATACAATGTAGCTTTGTTTTATATTTTAACGTCAATTGCATACTAAATGGTCAAGTTTTGTCTACGCCGGTTTTTTATAATCAATCTATCTGATGTTTTGCCAACCAGAGATCGAAATTAAGAATTTGTTCATACCAGACAAGGTCATTTACGACCTTTGGCAACCAAAAATAGATTCATTTATTAGTACCGGGTGTATGTGAATTTTCCAAAAGATAAATAAATAAATGTTCTTACAATAATTTTTAAATTTTAAAATCAACATTATTATAAGTTTTGTCTACATCATTATGAATCAAAGGATATCCATAATTATGTATTATTAAAGGATATCCATAATTATGGATATCCTTTAATAATACTTAATTAAGTATTATTAAGAGTTTAATAATATTGAATTTATTTTAACAATCTATTGTTTGAGCATATGTGTAACAAAAAACACATTAACTTAAGACTTTTGACCTCTATTACGGATGGCATTGTTTTATTTTTGTCACAATGTCTAATAGGAAATTCGTAGTAGGTGCTTTGAAAAATTCAAGGTTTTCAAGGTCATAAACCATTAAGTCAGAATTTTGAATATAATTGAAATGAGAATGACAGTAATTTATATGTTATCACAGTTCTATAGGTGTTTATTTGGCCATTTGTGAAATAGGTTGACTTTAAAGGCGGGTTTCCGCAGTTATCTCCAGCAGTTCGTTAACTCACACGTAGAAATAAGAGGAGGCGATTAAAGGATTAATAAAAAATCTCACAGCGTTGTCCTACATCTGCTGCAGTCACCGGTAACAACTGCGGAAAACCCTTGTTTAGGGACACCTATATCCAACGACCAAAAGATTTCAAGTTCGTGAAGTCTGCCAATACACACTGGTCCACTGTGGACTATGACCAAACCCCTTTCACTCTGAGACTGTACCTAGCAGTCTAAGAACCGGACCAATTTTATTATGATAATGTCAAGTCCATCCTAACCTCTTTACCACGCTTTTATTAGCTTGATCTATATGTATGTATGTAACGGAATCTTTGAACTCGATTTTTACCCACTTTGAACGGTCCGATTAATTTAAAATTTTGAACAATTATCAGGAACCGATGACATTACACGATTTTAATAATTTTATTTCATTCTCCTCATCAGGATCGTCAGGAATCAGGATTAACGATCTTCCGTGCCCGATTTTAGCGTGGTTTTTAGTTTTTAAACTATAATTATTATTTAGATTAACGTGAAACAGTCAAAATCTTTTGTATTGCGTTAACGGTAAACAAAACGACCCCCTGTATTGACCTTTACTCCTTTATCATTCAATTAGTCCAATTTAAAATTATAATTAACTAAGCTCACGTTATTTAACTACATTTATTCCAACATTTTTACCTAAAAGTGTCACTAACTATGTTTTATCGAAACGTGTTTTTGAAGCGTTTTATATCGTGCAAATATTTCAATTTAAAATAAGTAAGTATTTGTTACCAAATAAATTTCTTTATCTTAACGTAAATAAACAAATATAACTTATTACCTTTGTTCCAGCTAATTTCCTTTCATTGTTATAGTAGTAGCTAAATTAATTGAAATAGTTGTTTTGTTACCCTAATTCATAAAATAAAACATTTAAGATGCAACCACATAAAATTACATAACTATACCTACATATGTACCTACCTATATAAAACTCTTGAATGTGAAAGACGGAAAAAGCCAGTAAACAGCAATTGTTTTGGCTTTAAATCGCATGTGCATTTTATAATAATTTAATTACAATTCAATTTAAGCAGATTAGCTTAATTGCCATCTCTAAAATACGCTAACTTTATAGATAATTTCATTAACTTGCGCTTAAATATTAGTGAGTGATGCAAAAATGTTCTGACATGTCAGCAGTTTTTCGAATTATAAAGTTTATTTCGCTTATGATCTTACATATCCTAGACACATAAAAGTAAAGACAAAATTTTGATATTCATATTCGATTTACTTGTGAATAACGTACAACACAAATCTTTACCGGTTTCTGGACGATTAGAATGCTAGAATTTACTAAACGACTATATCACTTCACACTCTTATTCTGTGTGCGTAATTCGTGATTACTAAGCAAATTGTTAAAACTCTGTAAAGGTATTTTTTTCAAGCAATCGTTTCTTTAGCCTAAGCCTACACTGACATCATCGCAACACAAACCAAGCCCAAATGAATGAAACGGCCTATAACCATTGTGCATTGTCCTACCTACATTATAGCATCACATTGTGTATCACATTCTTTCAATTACCCCTAAGCAGATAACCTAGTATTCTTCTAGAAATTCTTCTATAATTGACGCTATATTCTCTGGTGCGTTCAACTGCACGTGATGAGTGCCATTCACCTCCTCAAAGCGTGTGGAAGTTGTCTGTTTTAGTTTCTCTACCACTCGTAAGTAGTAATCTAGTCTCTCCCATTTCTGACCAGGATTGGCCCTTATATTCAACACTTGGCATTTGATCTTGGCCGCATATTCGAGGGCCGTTTCAATCGACATCATCGCTAGACCAGCTACCTTGAGCCTCGGATCTCGTTTGAAGTAGTATCCTTTTTTTTTCGTGTGGGTCGGCGTGGGCGCCATTCCTCTCTTCATGAGCACTTTACAGTTGTCCCTAGACACCGATCCTTTATACGCATCACATACCAAATCGATCATTTCCTCGTAGTCGTAACAAGGTATTTTGTCTTCGGTCAAATTTTCATAATCTAAAACCTTGTCGATGGCCATTCCCGTAGAATTCACCATATGCTCCGGAGCTCTGACCGCAGGGCTAGCGATATCCACGCAGATGATTTTTTCAACGTCATCTGGGAACGACGCCGCGTACATGAAACTTAAAGCTCCTCCGAGGGAATGTCCCATTAAACTAATCTTACTCCATTTGTAATATCTCACGATCCGTCGTAAAAGTGATATGCCGTCCCAGAACACGTAGTAAATCATACCTTTCGGGTAGTGAGTGGACAGTCCATGGCCGGGTAGGTCTATGCACAGAACGGAGGTAGATGCAGGCAGGAGGGGTATGAGGTTGTCCCATGTCCCGGCGTTGTCTTGCCAACCATGTATAGCTATCAACGGCTGCTTGTTCCGTGGTCCCCACCATCGTCCAGCGACGTGGCCCCACGGCACTGGGATCTCGACTTCTTCCACCGTAACGCCGACCGGCAAATCTGGAATATACAAAAAAAGATTATGAAGATTGCGCTTGTCTGCAACTCTAGTCCCACCACAGGGTATGATCCCTCCCAAAAGTCTTTCACCGATCTACTGTAATTGTGGGAGAAATTGTGCTTAATAAGGATGTTATGGATTAAATGTATCGTTTAATTAGTGATGATGATGAATTATTATATTATACAAAAATTACCTACATAAATAAATATTACGAGTTCAGTAAAATCATTAAATTAGTAATATACTGATGATACCTTCAGCGTGATAGTGTTATCAGAGGTCCCACAAATAAGATAACTCGAGTTTCATCTATTCAATCTTTTGATAAAAGGATGACTAGTACTATGATTAATATAACTTTGACCTAGTGCTACAAGAGATCACTACAAGTAATCTAACATGGACATGATCATTTTAAAATCAGTCAGTTTTTGCATACCCATACATTTCCAAATATTTAAGTAACGTAATGTAAAATATTATATCCGATAATATTGAAAATAACTACAAAAAATATGTTTTAATTATTTCAAAGCAATATATATATATATATATTGCTTATAATATTTTAATATATAATTATTTCAAAGCAATATATATATATATATATATTGCTTTGAAATAAATATATATATATATATATATATATCTAATAATATAATTATGTGTAGGTACATATAAAAATTCTGGAGAACTAGAACGACTTTCAAAGCAGACGGAGCAGAAAAATTCTTCTAGAACCTTATCATATACATTTATCTAATCACCTACCTCGCATGTTGCCTATAAAGTAGCGTGTCGAAAGTCCAATGCCATGCGCATGGTACCTACAAACCTGTAACCTAAGACTAAAAAAATACTTCGTCCCTCGGATATTAAACAATACCAAATACTACAGATTAACTTTAGTCAATTGAAATGTTACAGTTTTTAGTCTCCAGCATGCAAATGTCAGGCAATTTTACTTTTTGGGTATCAAGGGGGTTTGTGTGGAGCTAAATCCAATTTTGTGGGGTCACAACCGTTCCTCGGCCGCCACATCTTGAAAAAGGGGTGCAAATTGTTTCACTCTCCATTAGGCAACGTTTGAAAGAATAATTATGGTCTGAAATGGTAAATACTTGAAAAGTCATAACGCCACAAACTACATTCAAATATAATAGGTTTTACTTTAATTTACTAAATTTACTACAGCAAGTAAACTTTCCTGCGTTCGTGAGACTTTATCTTTATTTTTTAGTCTGAACCTACATCTTAGAATTACTTACTTATCAGAATACATGTAAATTACAGTAGGTCCTTATTACTAAGAGGTTAATGAAATATAAACCCCGGGAGCTATTACAAAAACTGAAGTCACCCACGGCAGAATTATTGATTTTTATAATGATGGTTATGGCTACTACGCCCATAGACTATCTGTAATAAACAATCAGATAGGATTAGATTCCCATCTAAGGCCGTCTTCAGATGCACCGCTATCTCAGAGTACTAATCTGAGAGGTTTCGGAAAAGTAAGTCTCCCTTACCACACCCTTCAACCCAGAACGCAGCAGCGTTTATTTGGTAGAAATAGGTGCGGCGGTGGTGCCGTCGGAGTCGAACCGCAAAGGGTTCTACTACCTTCAAGTTCACCCGTCATTATGCTGAAGTATTATAATAAAAACAATAAAATATTTAGGAATCTTTGCTTTTAGATTGGTATACGACTAATAAAAACACTAAACGCGAATGCGCCGTTACCTCGTGTAGCTACTATTTGACCCGTGATGCCGAAAAAGTGACCCACCGGCCTAAAGTGTTATTCCTAAGCAAAACTTTTAGAATAGGTAATGTATTTACGTACTTACTTATTTAACTTCAAATAATATACCTACAGAATAACGTGTAGTTTCACTCATTAGTCCATTTATATCTTAAATTATTTTAATTATATTTTTTGCAGTTATTTTGGGATTGTATTTTTTGCTTAAGGTTTTTTAGCACTTTAATTATCAAATTCATTTTATATTTTTTATAACGATAAAAGATATCTAAATGAATTACTGCATTGGACTGTCAACAATATAGCAATAACGAGTTTTTAGTTAAGGTAGAATATTTGAAAGATAATAGAAACAATAAGGTTTGAGCGAGTAGGTAGCACACCCAAAAACAAATATAGGTCTGTGACTGTCACACTATTTCTGGGGCGAAGCGGTTCGTACATTATGTAGAAGTATATGATATATGGAAGCCTGACTCATGTAAAGCAACCATCCTATCCCCTCAAGAGTGGGGCATAGAGAAGAATACACTAACATCCATACTTTGAATAAAAAAATATATTTGTCTACATACATATATTTGTCTGACCGGGAATCGAATCCGCAACCTACTGAGTCAGGCTAGTTCACTGATGCGGAAAGACAAAAGGTTCACAAAAACACTTAATTGCAGAATATGCATATATCTTTTTATAAAAATCAAAATAAAATTACAATTACGAATAAAAATATGTCTTATATAAAATGTGTACACTTGTAAAGCAAGAAAAAACATCCATCAGACTTAATCTGTTCAATTTACATAATGAAACACGTCAGATGGTTAGATACGTGTGGTAACTTGGAAATTAAAAAAACATTTAGAATGCGCTATAAATAAAGCAAACATGATAAAAAAATTACATTTAGTTCGCGGCTTTCATAATTTTAGACAGGAAGTCGCAATTTATTCAAGATAAAACGTAGCATTAGAATATATTCGTAAGAAGATCCCGAAAATTTGGTGCCGACTAGTCGTTTTAAAGTAAAAAAGAAGATTTACCATTTGAACATTGTTAAAATAAGCATATAGGTACAAAAATGGGAATTATAGGCTCATTAGGGTTCTGTACTCACTAAGCTTCCATTGTCAATCCGGTCGCCAGTCTATCTGTCTGTTGAGTGACTCTCACAGGATTCTATCTCTTACAACTTTTTACATAGATACTTGACTTTCTTACAGAGTGTAGAACTGATAGACAACAAATACTAAAAATAAAGTTTTAAAGTCAAGAATTTCGCTTTGATATATTTCAAAGCCATAGAATCTAAATATGCAATAACCAATAAATATTATACAATGCCCTATATAAGCGTCTTCTACATATTTTCTATATTCCAAGTTATACATTTGCTATCTGATCTATGGATTCACATATTCACTACATACCTACATACACTCGGACATAAAATATATCACTTTATAGTAATCAGAATAATCATTAAGTTATATTGCCTACCTACTTGATAATTTCATTATAATATGATAATGTGGTGCAAAGATCAACGTATGTGCGAAAAGTTAATACAAATACAGTTTACAAATTAAGAAATCTTATATATAAAATTCTCGTGTCACAATGTTAGTTACCGTACTCCACCAAAATGGCTTTACCGATTTTCACCAAATTTTATATGCATATTCAGTAGGTCTGAGAATCAGCTACTATCTATTTTTCATACCCCTAAGTGATAAGGATTGTTCATCCTTAACAGTATTTTATTTATATTGCAACACAACATTTACCGGGTCAGCTAGTAATTGAAAAATGTCTGGATTCATTGTTCAATTGTTCTTATGTCATCTTCTAGGTCATTTTAATATTATTTTGTATTTACGTATAAAAAGTTTTCACCCAGTGGTTAAATGAGATAACAACAATTATATAAATATTGAGGAATTTTTATCTGTAAAAAAATAATAAAATTAATCTACCTATCTGTTTGTAATCTCAAAATAATAATTTTGAACATAATGCATATGAAAGAATATGTAACAAGAAAAAAAATGTCTGTCTGTACTCTGATCTGGATCACCTCTGAAACGGATTAACTAAGGACTTCCACTATAATATAGCTAATATTACACAGGGTAACAGATAATGTATAATGGAAATACAATTTTGCTATTTTTTTTTTGTAAATAATTCTTTATTGCCCATTATTAAATCACAATCTTACCAATGATTTGCCTTCTGTATACTAGAAATTTAATCTTTAGTCAGCACAATTAAGATAGAATAAGTACTCATGATGGGAACTTAGAGAAATTAATATGAAATATCTTAGCTACTACTTGTTCTATATTTCTTTGTGGGCCACAGCTCTCAACAAATTGTAGGACACCGAGCATACTCCACCAGACTGTAATTTTTATTTACCTTTTCAAGCACATATATGTTAAAAAAATACATTTACAGCACAATATTTAAAAATACAGCAACAAAAAACAAAAATAGATTTTAAGGTATTACCGTAGCAAAACCAGGAAAATAAATTAATTATGCCGAAATCTTACTTTATTTCAGTGTTAAGTCTAATTTTAAAAATTCCACGAGTATATTGTTGTAAATAAGTAAATATTATAATCTTCATTTAAGTAGAAAATAATAGTAATCTAGATTATCGAAAAAGTATGGTCATAGAATACTAAACTCTTTGGTAATGTTTTCTGAGTTATTCCTTCTTGTCATATATCTGAAGAAATAAAAGATGTGTCTGAGCTAAGAAAATAAGATTTTATTATTTAAAGTATTTCACGATCCAATATTTTAACAGATATGTTTAAACAATATGCCCCAATAATTATGTTGTTTTATCATACTATTTATATTTTAAAAATAGATAATATGAATGCTGATCAATATTTTATCATGGTCAGCAAGAGCAACAGAATATTTAATAAATGTCTACTTGATTATTTTATTAATTTAAATTTATTGCTAAATAAATTATTAATTTATATTATTATATTTTTTAATAAAGAATACCATTGCAAACATTTGAGAAAATTACAATTTAAGCTTAAAGAATAAAGTTAAATGGGGTTTTAAAAATACCAAAATAAGTAATTATTTAATAACAGCAAATACAGAGTAGAGACATCTTTAAATAGAAAGTTTCAACACTCCTGTAATAAATACTTATAGCTGATTTATTTTACTTTGCGATAGTTTTCATTAATGCGTTTAAAATTGCAGTCTTCTTATTCGACATCAATTCATAATGCTGTGTATAAAATATTACAAACCGTGTTTTGGAATTCTATTAAAAGTTAAATTAAACATATTGTGTATTGTAACGAGAAATAATAAATAGTATACTAAGCTTACCTTCTGGAATTTTATGACCGTTCATATTTTCTGCCATCGCGAATACAACTAAAATAAATATAACACTGAACTTGAAAAATTATCCACTTCTATAACCACTCGACCACTTCACTCGTTTGTCATACCAAAATCATAATATTGCTTAACACCACGCTTTATATAGTACTGTAGTAACTGTATTTCTATTCAAAATATTTAAATACACAATACTTAGGTATTTTATGCAAGACCTGAACCATGAAATTAAGAAAAAAAGAGGATCTGTTACGAAACTACAACTCTTAATCCACAGAACACCTATACTCCTAACGGAGCTCTAATCCATGCAATGCATGTACATGGAATGGAATCAATGGAATGGAAAATGGAACAGAACGGATGAGTGAATAAAGTTAAACTAGGAAATGAATAGCTATCGATTTAATCGGTTGAATGACGAATCAAATCATGATTAATCACGTCACTGTATAGTAAGTATGATAAATAGTAAAGCGTAATAATGTGCGTAAACTTTATATTATTATAGTTATAAAGAGAAATATTATAATATTCATTATGAAAGATATTGGAATAATTTTTGAATTATGGTCTGACTATTTTTTCTTTGCGTGTGGCGATTTTCCGAAAGAACTATATTCTATTGTCCATGTCCATTGACATTTGTCACTGTCAAGTGTCAGCATGACGGCTTATGAGCCTTTTATTATTTTCCCCAAATAAAGTCGAACAAAGTTCAACAAACTTTCTTGCATATGGCGAAAAGTTTCCCAAAGTAATTTAATAAAAAAATTGGACGTAATGTTTCAAATGAAAACTTTTTACCCGGGGAAATTAAAAAATCACCCATGAAGCTGACAATAAATGATTATTCCCGAAAATCGCCACATGATTTATTTCTTTAAATTGTACCATAATATATTTACCCAAGGAGAGTAAAGTAAGATTTCGCACATCAGATTTTTTAACCGGTATTTAAAGTTCCATTGGTTTTCATAGATTTTTAAAGCTATATAAGTCATCTGTGCTATTCTTGTTCGATATTTGGTAATTATATTTTATACTCTGTGAAGTGTAGTAGCAAAATTTCATTCGCGTCAGCGTCACGCGTCAGCAGTGGAGAAAATTGTAGAATAGAAATATTTTAGACAGAACCGCACAACCGGAATCGTTACGTTGACAAATTTCCAATACAATGGCAGACAAAAGGAAAACTAAAAAACGCAAGGAGGTAAGTGTAGTTTGTAAATGATGTGCCGATTAAACAATGCGTGGTAAATTGCAGTGAACTATATTATATGCAAGTCGACTCGTTTTCCGTTCAAGATGCGGTGCAGGTTTTCCCATGAAAGTCCAGGCTATATCCGATTTTCAGCGGAAATGTTTATAGTTTTTTCTAATTCGACGTATTGAAGTAACATTTTATCTTTATGCGCGTAATTTTTGTGACGCAGTTATTTATTTTGTTTACCGGACTGCTGAAAATTCAGTGCCGATTACTTTTATTTCTCATCATCGTGTGCCATCGTTTACTATCTCTTGATCCTATAAACCTGTTAAATGCCATGCGTCTACAAAAAAAACTACTCTTAATTAAATGTGAAGTTTAATACGTGCATATGCGGCGTGGTATTTTCATCATTTTAAAAATAAACTTAATCCTTCCGTTCCTTTGTTTGAACTGTGCCAACTACATAGTGGTAATTACTTATGATCATTTTTATTTGTTTACAGCGGAAGAAGGTTTGATACTCTTTCTTTTACCACAAAGCACTATTTGTGTTTCACTGTTTGTGTATATGACAACACACTTACACATAATAATTTATCTCTCTATGTAGTTAAAGAAATACTAACATAAATATGTGAACTCGTAATATGTGAACACACACATAATTTTTGGTTTTTGTTCAACTTAAATAGAGATTTATATTGCGTCTCAAAAGTGACATGATAAAATTTAATTTTTAAAACTACTTTTTTTTATTACTTTTCTACCGGACACAAATACTAATTATAATTATTTTTAAGTTTCTTATTCTAAGTGATGTAAAAGTCTTATGAGAAGGAAAGATTCTTAAACCTAACCTAATATGTTACATATTTACAAATCTATCTAAAGTCAACTAAATGGGTATAAGCCAATTAAAAGTCATAATTACGGAAATATAACAACAAGAGAATTCTCAAAATTATTAACATTAAATCTTACTACCTTCCCAAGTTGGTCTGGTTTCTTATAGGCATATAAAATGTGGATTTTAATTGGTACTCGCAGTTCACTGTTGTTTTTATAATTATATTTATCATCAAGGTTAACTTAGCAACAACATAAATCAGAAGAGTAGATTTTTTTTACTGAGTCTCAAAAGTAAGTTCACCCACTGAGCTACAAAGAACTCAATTTGATCATATTTATGATATTATTGATTTTCATGATCATGCAGACCACCTGATGTTGAGTAGTCACTGCCAGTCTTGGTCATCTGTATTTGATCTTGAGGTCAGATATTTGAATCTACATAACATATCTATTTTAGCTAAAACTAGAAAGCGGTAGAACAGTAAGATGCTACTAGTGAGCCACTGATAAGCATTTCTATCGTAAACCAGTTCTCGCAATTCAGTAGAAGGGTGTGGATTCTATTGCCTTCAATTATTACAGTCTTCAGAAGTGGCAATGCATCTGTGATTGACTGCATGTAGAACACCAGTTCTTTATGTAGTTGATTACAGAAGTTTATGGGTGGCAGTGGGATACATCATATCGACGATGTAGTAGCAATAACTCTTATCTCATTTTTTTTTTACGAAAAAGGGATTTTTGCATATTTGGACTTAAAATAACTTATCACAGGTCGTCCTTAAGACACTGGTGTCTTAAGCTTAAGGACCTGGGTCCTTAGGTTCAAAATTGAGCCAAATATTAAAGTGTGGCCAATACATTCTATGTCTTTTTAAAGTAGCGTTTCTTCTTATGTAAAGTAGCGTTTTTATATAGATATATATAGTAAATATGAAGTTAGATGAAATAACAAAAGAGTATGCATTGGTCACTACTGCCCCATGGACTTCTAAAACCGAATCTATGGAAATTGGGGTTCAAAGGACTAAGATGGTTACATCAGGTCTAAGCAGCCAGCATTTGCACTATTCTACCAACATATAAGAATTGCTCGGCATTGGAAATAGGTGTGGCGGTGGTACCACTTCAGTAACAAATCTATACTAATTCTACGGCTTATCTGCCCAGTAATGCCTAGGGCTTCCCTATGAAAGATTCCATCAATTATCTAAATGACTATAAAAATATTAGATTGCATCACAATTGCAGTATCAAGGTAGTAGTATAAAAAAGTTAATTAGCCCATTTATGTATGTGGCAATTGATGTTAATAATTGTCTTTCAATTATGCAATATTTATTACTTATTATATTATACTATAGAAACTTTTGACTGTTTGTATTATATTATACTATAGAAACTTTTGACTATAGAAACTTATTATATTTATACTATAGAAACTTTTGACATTTATTTTATAGTTTTTAAATAAAAAAAATATCTAATTGACCTTTATGTCAATAATTTGATTACCATTTGATTACCAATAAAATGAGAATTTAATTGATTAATTTTTAATTTGTTTATTTTTTTTAAATTTTTAATTTCATTATTGTTTGTACCTTTATTCTTAAATACAGTATAGAATAGTAAATATTCCACTCTGAAGTTGTTGCGAGCAGATGTAGTCATACAATTTGTTATGGCGACGCGATTCATTTCTGCATTCAGAACGGACTAGCAGTCTTACGCGGACTATACTTAGCTAAATAGCATTTTTGGTATAAGTAAAACATGTAAAATGTAAAACTATTAAATATATTTGTGAGTTATTTGGGACATAACTTGTATGTAATACTAAATAATCCGCGATGAGTAATCAGTTCCAGTTACATCCAGTTGCTTAAGGGTTTTAAGCTAAATACGAGCGTGCGATTTTTATCCGCAATAAATATATTTAAACGATGTGTTCTTGTTGCGTTGCATTTTACATTTACGGTACAAAATCGATTTTCGAATCTTGTAAGTGTTTGCATTGATAAATAAATAAAATTTTGTCCGCGCATTCTATTCGATGCGAGATATATTAAAAAAAATAAGATATATACCTACGTAAATTTTATTTAAAAATCTCATTATGATTTTAATAAAGTTTATATTTATCTTAAACGCTAGAAAGCAAAAGTTTCACTGATGCTTATTGAAGCATATCACCGTTAACAAAAAGTCGACAACAGGCAGACATTGATAGTGTTAAACGTGTCTGATCGATTTGTCTCAATCGTGCAAGTGTGCGCCACCTAAGGCAATACAAACTATGTTTACCATCGATATATGTTACGGTGTAATGCCCCACTTTCACCGCCTATCGCTGACCACAAGTATCACAAAAGCAGCTTAGTGTGGTAGTGTTCGCGGTTTTATGGTGCAATAGTATTCGTAGAAATGGTGAAGGAATTTGTAAGTAAAATTGTAAAATGCACTTGTATTTTTCATTTCAATGTGTGCGTTGTGTTGTGTATGTGTTTCCAGTTTTATAACGGGTGATTTGTGTGTTTGAAAAAGGAATTTGGGCCATACTGAGATATAAGAATGGAAGAACCGTTAAGTAAATTTATAGATTTTTTTGAATTAATTATCGTCTATTAAAGTATATCCAAGTTGCCATACCATAAAGAGTTTACCGCAAATAATAAAAAAGAAATCGATATTAATATTCTTGCACCTAGTAAAATTGTAAATTTAAAACATAAACTTTTGATTAACATTCTGTATACCAGGCATACAGTGTATACCATATCATTATGATGAAACTTTGTTGTTATTGAAAGTGGAGGTAAATGTCATTACAAGTCAGTGCATTTGTGACCTTTCAGTACATTATAGGTACCTAGGACAGACAATCGTCACCATAGGTCACGGTCAGTTCACGGTCAGGAGAAAGACGTCATTAAAAGTAGGCTTTAGTAACTGATCGACACCACATGGAACAAAAATGCATAGCAACGACTTGGCGGGCCAGACATTTTGAATTAATAATGCTCTGATCAATAATAGCACTGCATTATTAACGGTCTAAAAGTGGATGACAGAAATAGTATCGCAATGAAACGATGGTACCTACAGCTCAAAAAATGAACTAGGACCAGTTTGTAGACATTGTATCTTATCGATTGCAGGACTTTCCCCAAGATAATATGAATAATGCATAAAAATGTGTTGATGAAACAAATGATGAAGAATCGCCAAATGAAAATGTCCCTTTGGTAAAGAATTGGAGAGGTTTAGCGATTGGATTAAAAATAATTGAAACTTGGCCTATTGATCGCAAAGAAGTTCATTTTCACCAATGCAGTCTATCAATCCTTACTAAGCAAAGGTGGACTGTGTCCTAATTCTCATAATGACGTATTATCAATAATATCATGTTCTCTGTGTACTTCAGCAACCCTCATGTGTAATGTCATATTTATTTGAACTTAAAACTTCAGTCCAAACTCTCTTTATATCGGTCGAATCCTTTGGATTTAAGTATGTTCTATTCATACCGTGTTTGAAACCTACTGCATCTGACATATTATGCGGGTGCAAGGAGTACTGTACCATTAGGTAACGTAAACGAATGCGGTTTGGCGCATACGAGCCAGTGTCACGGTCGTTTGTTGCGTAACATGCAATTATCTTGATGGAATTACTTTGAACTGAGATGAGGTGGAACTTGTTTTCTGAATTCTTGATACTCTTTGTTAAAAAGCCGAGTGACATGGGTAATGTTGGGAAAATATTGTCTAAAGTTTATGCTTTCTTCTATCTTTGAATACTATATAAAAAAATAATCATAAGTTAAAATTTACACTTCTAACATTAACCATAGCAAGTGCTTTAACTTTTGTCGTGAGCTGTATTCGATCGTTATCAGTTAAATCGGTTAAAGAAGGTGTGAAGCGCATTGCTATTTATGGGCTAACCACATTCAATTGGAAATAAACCGATTAACCGTTACATAAATTTGTATCACTTACCTATGTATATTATTATTGTTGTTTTTTGATTCAGAAATGTCATATGGATGTTTAAACACGCGCGTTTCGAAAATAATAGCAACCGAAATAGATTCAACTAATCGCCTGTTATTTTCTAAACTACTCGAAGGTTTTGGACAAGGTCTAACGTATTGGACGTGCCCTTCGATAGTCCGAAACACGGAAATAATGGAAATTACGTGTCCTTGATAGTATTGAAACATTTGGAAATTACGTACCTTTTCGAGTACAGAAACTTGGTAGAAATATATTTAGCCCACTTAGTAACAAGTAATAATTGACGCTAAATTAAACATAGAGAAATTGTGAGGGAAAAAAATGTTGTCAAAATATGGAGTTGCTTAGAAAGTTAAGAAACCCATCAAAGCTGCCCATGGGCTTTGGTAATCACCTCCATATTTGTACCTGAAGTTGATCATAGATGCCATATTCATCTTCAGGACATCTTCTATGTAAATCACCCGCCATCCTTCTACCGTAACTCAAGAACCGCTTCACGCCATAGATGTGGCGGTGGTACTTCCCCGGTCGTAACTTTCTTTGTGTGTTCCTGAAACAAATGATAATCTTCCACCATTGTAGTATTTTTGCAATTTGTAGTATTCGAATAAATATTTAGGTATAAACAAGGACTCAAAGTTCAGTAGTTTGTGGGTCCATGTTGATGTTGTTCTTGTATTCTCAAGACCAGTATAGCTACGGTATACTTTGTATGTCTCAATCACTTGATCCAAAGATCGATAAAAGCATTTCAAAATATTCGTAATATAAAAGTACAATAAACTAACACCTGAATTTCTTTAAAGTAATCCCAACAAAGTAACTGTTGAAAGCCGGTAATGTAGCAAATATATTTCGCCTTCAAAACGTACGCAATCTTTGTACTGTTTCTCCTTTTATTATAAACAGAGGTTTGGTTAATGACGTTGCCATTCATAAAGTTGGAATGCATCCAGGATTAAATAATGTCTTTGAACTCGATGTTTTGATGCCGACGCGTGTGGCGCGATCGAAATAAAATATTTATAAGTATTTTCCCTGGCTTGATTCATATTTTATTAGTTCCGTGCCCTACGTTTCTGCTCTAATTATAGAAACTGCTACTGTATTCAATAACTTCGTTTCTATGCGCTGGGGAAAAACTGAAAACACTGATTAAGTGTGCTTATTTCAATGTGATTCGTCATAGTTTCACTGTTATTGCGTTGTGATATATTTCGAGGCTTGCATATTGCGAACTGGTGTAGTGTGATACGAATGAAAGTTTATGAAGAAATTTAGATCGAAAATCGCAGGCTAAATAGCAATATTTAGCGAAAAATATTTACATCCTCGAGAACCTTTTATGATAATAAAACTAACCTAACCTAGCCTTTAAGGTACACTATGTTAGGATAAATTTTGTTGAAATCGGGATACAATATAACAAATAGCAGTAATATATTGGACATCTTAAATCTCAATAACATTTCTAACTTGTCACACATACTCTTTTATAGCAAACTTATGTTAGACACGAAGTTAACTGGCGTAGAATTTTCTGGGGTAAAGTCTCATTAAATTTAATAGTGAATAATCTTAAGATGATCTTATTAAAATTCCAGGAGTTTGGAGAACCTCCCGAGTCGGAGAAGCCGACCAGCGAGGAGTACGCAGTGGCGAAATGGTTGAAGGCCAACGTTCCCACCAAGAAGACCAAGTTTTTGAACCATCACGTCGAATATTTCACTGGTAAGTGCATAAGAATAAAAAGGAAAGGAATGAGAAGGATTAGGCCATTGTCCACCGCGCTGGCTAAGTGCGAATTAGTAGACTTCATATACCTTTGAAAACTTTTTTTATGATTTCTCAGTTATTCTGGTTTCCTCACGATGTTTTTCTTCACCGTTTAAGCAAGTGATAATTAATATCTAATATGAAAATTACTTTTTGAAAAATCGTGTGTGGGATTTGAACCTCGGACCCCTCGATTAATCGACCGAGTTTCTTAACCACTGGGCTATCACTGCTTGCTGCGAAACTTTTATATAGGACATGCCTGTTTGTAACTACATCTCTAGAGTGTACCATATGTTACTTAAATCAGATTGTGGGAACATATCTTCGTTATATAATAGTGAAATGTCTCTAAAATAGCTTTTACACTGTAGTTGTGAGAACAATAGCAACTTTGTACGAACCTACGTAAGAACAGCTGGTGCTAGGTACATAGACGTTCTTGTTCGCTGTGACAATGTCACAGGATAGATAACGAATAGATATGTCATCATAACTGTTGTTTCGTTTTGTATTATTTATTGAATCCATTTTGTCATGCTTGCAAATAATATGCTACATGTTTTTGTGAAGCGACAAAATGACATTGTAATCATTTTACTTCTTGTCCTATGGAAGTCTCAGCAAGCAACTAAAGAATTATTAAAAAAATAGGAGTGACGCATTAATATGAAGTTATTTTCGGTGGTCACCAATAGTTTGGTGGTCGGCGTGGATATTATGGATATTCAAGAGGTCATTTATGAAATGTAACCTTCTAATAGTCTTATGGATGGATGGATGGGTTATGAGAACGACCGAATGATGCTAGTTTGGTTTCACAGATGCTGCCGTTGTTGTGCTGAGGGTTAGAAATTTCGTTAGCAAATATTTCCTTGCCAAAAATATCTACTTTCGAGTGCGATAATTGAAGATAAGATTTTTAAGTAAAGTAAAACTCACGCTTTGTCGCAAGTTAATCAGTCTTAGTAAATGTTTATAATGACACTTCTATTCGTAATCTATTCTGTGGTTCGACTCGTGGCGCAATATTAGCAGGGCTTTAATGTATTACGCTCGTGCGATGGCAAGACAGATAAAAAAGAACTGCAGTTATGATTATCAATTTAATATAGCATCCGTCTTGGATTTTATTTAACGAGTTTCTTACAAACGTTACGTATCGTTATTATCGACGACTTGTAAGTCATACCGGTAAATAGTCATTTCGATCTAACTCGGAGACCGACGTTCAAGCCCCGGTTAGGTATTCTTTTAACCACGATTATAGAGTATTTCCATTTTAGTAGAGAGATTTAGAGAATAATAAGTTGTACGATATTAGAAACCTCTTTATTTCTACTTTAAATTGAAAAAAAAAAATACTACACTTAAATACCTGATTAAAAATAAGGGTTCAAAATGAACCATAAAACTGTAAAAAATAATTAAAACCTACGTGAACGATAGACGTCTTCTACGGTTATAAAATTATCGATATTTTTTCCATATTTCTAAAAAAGCTATATGTACAAAAAATTATAAATCATTCTAATTCTTCACAGATTAAATATAAGGCATACAATCGTATGCCATTTGTTTCAACAATTCACTTGTATGCGACCTACTATTTAACTTAATAGGTTATCAGAAATGTTTAGAATGATTGTAATTCGCTGTATTGTTGATATTCACTTTGTTTGCACAGATGTGAGTGGTGTTAATCCGTAGCTAATTGTTCGAAGCGTTCATTTGCACGAGTGCAGTGACGTCATACTTTATTTTATTTGATGTGTGTTAGTGCGAATTGACAGTAATGCAAAGATTCTTACCTACGCTCATTAATGTTGCTTAGATTATTTTTAATGAGTTTTGCCTAGTTTTTACAGGATTTTCCTGCCATAGGTGCTACATGGTATAGATCTAGGTTTTTTTAATTGTCATCAACTCATTGCTGTCCCATTCCTGGGCGTGGGTTTCGGAATTAAAATGACATAGGCCAGTTCTCCGTTAGTCGAATACAGATTATTAGATTTTATACATATTACAAAACTTAGAAGACTTGACTCCTAGGCAGAATGGTTTGTTCATGATGTTTTCTTAGACCATGAAAGCGTCTGATAATTAATTTGTAGCAAGTGTAAGCAACTTTAAAAAATCCAAAGGTCCAATATTGATGATACATAATCGACAATTTGTAAGTGCCACCAGAGACCTCCAAAAATAAATATTTATTTTACATTGGTATAAAATCTCTATGTGTTACAATCACCGTCACTTCTATAATCTAAAACTCTAGTCAAAATCTGTGTCTTCCAGGTACAAAGGCTGTAGACGCGCTGCTGACTTCCAAATGGGCAACGGGCAAGAACCCCATATTCACCACGCGACACGAGGTCACAGACTTCCTCCACCAGATGTTGCTGCACAAATTATTCCACAGAGCCAAAAAGGTACGACAATTTTCAAAAATTGTGATTTGTGGAAACTCATTAAACTAACTAACTGAAAACACATTTTATGAATTTCTATCAGCGAAAATGTTCAATAAACCCACTCAACATTAATTTTAATGGCGAAAGTATTGAAGAAACTAAGGTCACAAAATTCTTGGGCATATATATTGACAATGATTTGAAATGGAAAAAACATTCAGAGTACATTTGCAAAAAGCTTAATCAGTTTTCATATGCACTGTATATTCTGTCTAAGACTGCAAACGAAAGAGTATTACTTACAGCGTATCATGGTTTTGTATGCTCTATACTACGTTACGGCATTATCTTTTGGGGGAACTCTACAATGCGAGAAGACATATTTAAAGCGCAAAAAAAATGCTTACGTGCAATTGGAAAAATACCTATCCGTGAATCATGTAAACCGTACTATAAAAATTAAATTTGCTCACTTTTCCTGCTTTATATATATTTGAAGTGGTGAAGTTTGTTAAAAGTAATCCTTCTATTTTTAATGATTACATAAAAAGTGAAAGACATAAAAATCAACTATGCACAAAAAAATCAAAAACAGCTTTATTTAAAAAAAGTATATTTAGAATGTCAGTTAAAATTTATAATAAGCTGCCGCGTGACATAATGAACATAGATAAGATTAATATTTTTAATAAAGAATTCAAAAACTATTTAGTAAGCAAATGTTATTACAATATTGAAGAATACTTATGTGACACTATCTAACAATAATCAAATTCTTTAGTAATTCCTTTTTTTTAATGTATGCCAAATTATGACAATTGTATTTGACTTTATATTTATTATATTACTGTATTTGATTAGTATTAATTCGTATTGACATTTTATATTGTATTAAGTATTTTCGTGAAGAATGATTGATATTTAATTGTAATGATGATAATGAATGAATGATATTAATTGTATTAATGTTTTAATTGGAATTTGCACGCCTTACAGGCAAAAAATAAGAGGAAATTGTACCTATTGACTTATTTAATACCAAATTGTACCTTATTTTTTGCAAATAAAGATGATTATTATTATTATTATCATTAATATCACTTATGTGGTCAATAGATTTTGTAGGGGAACAAAAGAAATTTATAAAAATCCTGTGGTGTATGTTCAGAGAAGATTGAAGGGAATGCACGTCAAACAAACTCGCGGGTTGGTTGCACACTGATTTATTCACTTCTACCTACGACTTGCGGACGCAGCCCGCACACCTACACGCACACATACATAACAAATCCATAATTGTTTCTTGCACTATTTCTCATCTCCGCAGATGAAGTGTCCGAATTATTTTCTTCTCTACTGCTTTCTTCTTATTCTAAATTCTGTATCCTTATTTACAAAATAGAAGTACGTAAAAATCAGTGCCATTAATAAGAATCACTAAAAACCTAAACTAATTGATTATTTTTCTTTTCCAGGTCCCAGTTAGTGAACAGGAGTTGAAGGGTAAATCTAAAAAGAAGGAACTAGAGAAAGCAAGCAAGAGCGGCGATGAGAAAGACGGCGAGAAGAGTCAAGCCAGCGCCTGCGAGGGAAAGGTACGCGTCATGTTTACATGCGTTCTATCATTCATTCATTCATTAGGATATCAGTAATAGTCTGTTTCTGTACCTATTATGTAATCGAAATAATATATACTTTTGTTTTGAAATTGGGTAGACCTGATATACATGAATATGAATAAACATATATAAATAAATAGCAGTAAATCTCTGTAATTTGATTCTCTTGACTATTTCATGTATTTTGGCAGGTTTTTATGCGATGATATATGACATAACACTTTTACTCTTCATTATTAATACTTCTTATTTAACTCTTATAAATAGTTTTCTTAAGTCGACCTGTGTATGTATGCGTGTTATTACGAACAAAAAATAATAAAACCTTACATTTCCAGGACACAAAGGACTCGAAGGACAAGGAGAAGGAGAAAGAGAAGAAGAAACGCAAGATCCGCCTAGAGATGCACATGGAGCAGGTGTTCCTGGACACGGCGGACGCGTACGTGTGGATCTACGACCCGATGCCGTGGTACTACTGGCTGTGCGGCGCGCTGGTCGTGGTCGGCACCATCGCCGTGTGCATGTTCCCGCTGTGGCCCGCCACCGTCAGGTACTGTCCCCTTCCGCACGTGTCTAGCGCACCGGAGAGAGCGAGACGGCATGTCATCTCACATTTGTTGGAATAGATGAGAGAAAGAGAGCACATTTCTTACTCAAAAAAATATTATAGTTAAAAATCTAAAAACCGCGCTAAAACCGCCCATGGTAAATCATTAATCCTGACGTTCTTGATGAATTATTAAAATCGTGTATTGTCATTGGTTCTTGAAAAGTGTTCAAAATTTATAATTAATTTGACGGTTCAAAGTGGGTAGAAATTGAATTCAAAGATTCCGTTACATACATATGTACAGGTCAAGCTAATAAAAGCGTGGTAAAAAGATATTTTTTTAGTATACTAGACATTCAACAATCAATTTTATTATTCAGTAAGATGTAGATAAATTGTAATTCTAACAAAAACTGTTATCCATTACAGAAAAGGCGTTTACTACCTAAGTATCGCCGCGGCAGCTTTCCTGGTGATGATCATCGCGCTCGCCGTGCTCCGGGTGGTGGTGTTCTGCCTCGTGTGGATCCTGACGCTGACCAGGCACCACCTGTGGCTGCTGCCGAACCTCACCGAGGACGTCGGGTTCTTCGCCTCGTTCTGGCCGCTCTACAAGGTAACCTTACTACGTTGAGCTATCCGCTCGATAACGACTCAAAAGTAACGAATCACCCACTAAACAATGGGTTGATATATATTTCTATTATCTTATAATGTTTTAAATAACATTATATTATTATGAATCAAGAATCTGGGGGTATTCACCAACCGAGAATCTGCCCGGGCAAAAAGGGATCCCTCGAAATTCCATGAACACTAGCCTTATGTTGACATAGTCTTACCACATGAGAGACCCGGAGAGTATGTATGTATCTATTGTCGCTACCTTGAGTGTGTTGGTAATATCTACTGTTCAGGTAGATCATTGATCTTGCAGTGGTCCATGATGGTCTTCTGCCATAAGTGGAACCTGATGTTGATGAGGTATAATAAGAGTTTCTTTGGACTGGTGGGTAAATGGGAAGTAGTTTTATTTGATATCCACTGCACAAACATCAGGCAATTATTCCTATGGACCTCTGTAATGAGTTTTGAGCAAAATTAAAGGTGTATTTAATTTACTACAATTTCATTGATTCTGTTAAGGATTAAATTGACGCACTTAACGCAAACGAAGCGTAAAAAATTGCCTTTTGACATGGTTGGTAGATTAAAAGTAAAAGTGTTGCTACCTTAGTTGAACTGCAAAAATTATACTATATTTTTCTCTTGGGAATCGTTCTCAGGTAGGATCTTGCCCTTGAACTCTTTACTATTTTCTATACTTACTATGTGTACTATGGGTACTTTACTATACTTTTGAGCAAATAAACGTATAGCAGTTTGTTATATAACATTATATTTCTTTTTTTTTATTATTTCAATTATTGTAATGTTTTCGTTTTTAAAGGTAATATAAATAAAATCTTCCCAGATATAGAATAAATGTAGTAAATAAATAAATAAATAATTACTTCTAGTACGAGTACCGCGGCCCGGGCTCCGAGAGCGACAAGGCCTCCAAGAGCAAGAAGAAGAAGAAGAAAGACAAGCACTCTGACGACGAGCCGGAGGAGAAGGCGCCGCTGCTGCCCGACGCCGAGCCCGCGCCCCCGGAGCCCGAGTCGGTGGCGGAGCGCCCGGCCGCTGCGGACAACGGCGAGACTAAGTAAGGACGTTTTATTACTCGAGCGTGTTGTTTCTAGTTATTTTAATTGTTAATTCAATTTGACATATTAATTAGTGTGATTAACAATAAGTAAGTAAATAAATTCTGAGGCGAAAAATACACTTAAGTATCACAGGGTCGAGATGTTTAGGACCCGGTATGTCGGGTAGCGACCTGTTCCGACTAAAAAACCACCTCTCTCGGCTCTACCTTCATTGCTCCCCGTGGGACCACCGTTAAGTATTTCTTCACTGGGGATGATTACTTTTAGTCTTCACCCGACTAAGTATGTATGTATGTATGTCTCATTCTTTGGCATACCCTCCAGGCCTAATGGCTTGACGGATTTGAAGGTGGTAGAACCTGATATGGTTAGACTTCGGCGGCACCACCGCCACATCTACTTCTGCCTCATAACAGCAGTGTTAAGTGCTGTCGTGTTCTGGTTTGAAGGGTGTGGTGTTGAAGGTGTTGAAGGGACACATACTTTTCCGAGGAGTTCCAGCTTAGTCCTCAGGGGTTGATTAGTTTCACAACCATTCCATTCTGACACACGATTCATTTTCGATCCCCGGCCAGCCAATATCTAAATGTTTAATTTAGATTTCTGTTTTGGGTCTTGGGATCCGTCTATGTGTGTCCACGGCACCCACGACACTGAATCCTATATGGAGCTGCGAGTGTAGGAAGCGTGTTTAAGTAAAGGGGTCTTCATCACGGGGATTTATATTCGCATGCGTGTCTCATCCCCGTGCATGTCTCCTCCGCATGCGTGATGTAGTTCCTTAAGCTTGTCAATTCTGTACAGGAAAATTATCTGTGATACGATAGGATGTGAGAGTCTTACATTCTGACCAAATGCGCATGAGTCAGAACTGGCGTGAAAGGAAAAAAATGCCTGTAGTTAGAGTTATAAAAGATTTGGCAAGACTTCAAAGTCACAAAGCGCAAGACCAGCTCTCCGACGACGCTGTTAATAGAATCTTAAGTAAATTGGAATAACTAGTAGCACTCGGACGACATGGCGGAGGAAAGGGGCCCCTTAATGGCGGTGGGGAAGAAGTTGGCGAAGTCGAGTAAGAGCCTTTTTCTTGTCACGTGGGATTATATCCGTGTGGCAGGCAAGCGCTTCATATATCTTATACAGCATAACCTAACCTTTCTTTTTTATATTTCAGGGCAGCCGTCGATTCCCCCCCACCAACGGACAAGCTGTCAGAGTCGGAATCGGAGAATAGCCAGCGCTCCTCAACCGATCGCGACTTCGAGATGGTGGAGCCCGGCGACCTCGACCCTGACAAGGACGACACCACGTAGACACGCCGGGCCGCGCTCGGCCACGCTGGGCCACGCTGGGCCGCACTGGACCGGGGAGTCTGGTACTCAGGTTTCATTGGAAACGATTTGGGGAAATAGTTTACAGTATGCGACACTAGGTGGCGCTTTGATCATCTGAAAGGCGAGTTTACAGTATACGATAATAGATGGCGTTGTTAATTCTATCGCACTTTTCGTTGTGGTTTGTTTTGGATTGTGGTAGGATTGCAATGGAACCACTGTCTCGTATATCTCTCTTATAGGAGTAGTGTAAGTGCTACTGTATTCAGGTTTAATTATACTAATGTTAACTACATTCAACCTACTAATTTCATTATCCGGAGCAGAAGTGAAATAGATCTGTGAAATATATGTTATGTAATATAGATATTGTAATGAGGCATAGCTGCTGTAAGTTAGAAATATGGGGCAGTCATACAATTGCAGTCGAAACTATTCGTTGTTCACTTTTAGTTGGTTTTGTTAGAAAAAAATACAAGATTTTTTCATCATTATCCAACAATATGATTCCATATTATTTCCATGATAACTTGAGTATCTAAAATGACTAAACCAAACACAGACATAATAATACAATTATACAAACTTAGCCGACGTAGGGTTCGATTTATATACTATTTAAACTAAATAAATAATTACTGAATAATCATTAAATCAATTTGTATTCGCTGGTTTGAGTATTGTAGAGTTTATGCCAATAAATTGTTTACGGTAGTTCGTTAGTTTTGTGTACATGTTTATGAGTAGTTTGTGAGGAAATATATGCAGTTATAGTTATAATTTATTATATGATTCACTTCTATATATTCTACTTTGATAACGGGTCTCTTGGCGCAACTAGGAAAGGTTTAAACCATTCTTTATCATGATGTTCAGGTGAATTGGTTTGTTTGTAAACTCATTGTGGAATAGGAATGTATGCTGATTGCCTCAAGTTTTGGGCTGATTACTAGTAAATTGGGTTGAAGGCTGATTGATTCGGACTGTGCAATGATTTAATCAAGTTGCAAGATGATTGGCTAAGACTGCGTACTGATTGAATCAGATTGCAAGGCGATTGTCTCACGCCCATTACTAATAATTAATTGATCCCATCTTTTGCGTACCTAAGATCTTTTATTACAATAACTAGTAGGCAGAATTTGTCAAAATTAGATTTTTTAGTACGCAACAATTCGGTAAATTGATTATTGACAATGAGCATAAGACTGATTGATATTGACTTTGACTGCCCAATTTTTGCCGAATAATCTCTACAATAATTATTGTATTTACATATTGCAATTATAAATCTGGTAAAAAAGTATTTTTATCACTGGCAAAGCGCGATGGAGTTAGATTTGACCTTTCCGTAGTTGTCGAAGGACCTGTGCCGTGGGAATGTTTTGCAACCTTTAAAAAAAATAAAGCTTTATTTATAAACACCTTTATTGAATCGCATTAAAATATCAAGGATTTTTCTATAGCTTATATAGTTAGCACAAATACAATAGATTTTAAAATAGTGGTGGATATGTTAACGATTGAATTTTGCATTTCATTAATATATTTTATTATTAGAATTCAGATTTAAACATAATATATATGCATACGAATCTAGCTTTTTATTGCATTTATTTCATTCTTGTGTGTATGATCTTAAAGAAATTCGTGTTAATCGCAATTTAGGGTAATTTGGAAATTCAAAATTGTATTTATTTTATTTATGATTTTTTTTATTTTTATATTTTTATGCGTTATATAAAGTTGAACTAAAAAAAATGTTTAATACATCGGCCCATAAATTAATTCATTCCAATTTTTAACATAATATTATTGGATATCGTACGTAAACATTAAATATAAATAGACTAGATATATACTAACGCTTTAGCCTACACTGCGATGATATAATTACTGTAATATCACAATATAAAATAATCATTGGTTTTTATATAAAAATAATGTGTGTCAGTCTGTACTTGGGGAATGTAAGAAATAATGAATTTGATTGACAATTATTGCCACTTAGAGCGCCATTTGTTTCGTTGTTTTTGTTGAAACGACATTTCTCCGCACTTTTTCTTGGATTTCGTATTCTTTTTGCACCACTTTACTGACCATGTCGGCATTGTTCCGTAATAAATTTCACCATGACAGTCATTAAATGGCTGACAGAATTATCAGCCGTTTAACCCATTTCATGGCTTTCTTCAATTACAAGGCGGTGAGATATCTATTCTTATCTATTAGTTAGTGTGCTATATTAGGGACGGAACCGTGTTACTTTACTTCTGATTCGAGTTAAGAATTCAGAGTAAAAATACGACTAAATACTTAAGTTCTTCAACATCAAAAATTACTGAATATCAGACTGACATATCTATTATTTTTATATAGGAACCAAACGCTGTACAATTGTAGTGATTTCTGATAATAATTAATTAAACTATACTATGATAATATTAAGTGTACCCGGCCCAGTGGGATCCCTATCATAGACAAGTACGGTAATAGGTATCACAGATAATAAATTAAATTATGAAGTATTTTTTCCAAGCGGGTCGTTAGTGCGAGCGCGCACTGCGTTTTTTTTTTTTTGCTTATGTCAGTTGCGATGTAACTGACATTATTTTGCCATAATTATATGATATTTGCTATATTATTAAGGCGAATATTGCAACGATTCTCTTTTGATGTTTGTTGATGTGCAATTTTAAATCTAAATCGTGCAAATATACAAATCGCAGTGCGCGCTTACATTTATAGATTTCTAGTTTGGGACGATTTACTATATTTTTTTGTTTTTTGTTTTTACATTCCATTTTTTATTTTATTTTGCAAGTCTCGAAAATTCATTTTATTACGTTTATTTTTCTTTTAACGATTCTCCTAGAAATTATAAGAAATTAGTCCGTATTGGACAAAATATAAGTTCCTTTACTTATTTAAATAGTGTATTTTAGCTTATTTAGTTGTAGCGGTATTAAGGCGTATTTATTTTCAATAAAGTTACTATATTTGCATTTATCAGCCTTTCAAGGATAGTACAAAAAATCCGATTGTAAGGGTGCATTACTACCAGAGATAAAATAAAATGATCTAATATAACACAAGGTTTTACTTTTTTCATCTTAAAATTAAACAAAATAAAACGACTACCATAGATATTCGAGATCGAAGCTAAGCTAAGAATATGAATGTCTACACCGGTCACGATCTTTAGTTCCCATCCCTATATATAAAACACACCTTATCTACTATACCCAAGCTAATCTAAGCAAATGGAAATGAGGTATTCATATTGGTCGATTTGACACACATTCATAACTTAGCTATCTTGTGTATATCTGGGGATAAGGCACCCTACCTGCTGTGTAGGCGATTAGGCGTTACAGCTTAGCCCTCAGGGGTGATTCCTACATTTTATTAAGATATCAATGTCTTTTAAAGCCATGCTTTTGTCACTACTATCACAAAACATTGTCCCGACTAGAAATCTACCCGCTTGTTAATCATAGGTGATTTAAGACAAATTATTATTAATAAAGTGTTGTATTTAAATTATGTATGCAAATTTTGTTTGTGTACAATTTTTAATATTTATGTCCATCGGTTTTATGATTAAACTTTTTGGTGCTGTCTATGGGTGCGTTTATAGAGACGCCGTTTTCGGACGCCGGATACCGGATTTGTATTGCGCTCTTACAACATTGAGAAAAATAAATGAAAACAGTGTGTTTATAATCGCACCATTTTCTATACGTTTTGACGTATATTTTGCATTAACGTGCATTTTTTTCAACGAACTGCAGGTTAAATATGTGAAGAAATATATTTAATCTATGGTTCGCTGCTATGTGTTATCTATGTTTTGTAAATACGTTTCGCTCTCGTATCAAGATCTAATCGGTGTTAAAAAATTAATGACGATGTATTGGTGACGTCACAGAACGTTAATTCAATAAAACAATTATACTCTTTTTAAATTGGTTTTATTTAACACAACAAAAAATAAAAGTTAATGATATTTAGGATTAATGATAAATTTAACACTTCAATAACATATCATTAACATTTAACATATCAAAGGAATGTACTTATGACAAGGTAAAAAACTTAAAAAAAATGTTATGTGAATATACGATTTGTAACTAGGCGTGCACCCATTTTTGAAAAGCATGAAAAGAAATAAAGACTAGTTTTAGAATATTCTTGGGCTCGATAGATGAGCTAGACACATACATTATTATTATTTTATAACTATTTTGGAGATTTACAAGTTACCACGTTTTTCCTGTTCCAGTTCTATTGATTCGAAGAGAGTTTTGAAATTGCCAGCTCCGAATCCCTGAAAGAGAATGTTTTATTTAGTTGATTAGTTGGAAATAAATAAATATAAAAATAAAATGGACTAAAGTAATATCCATCTCATATATTATTGTTAGTTTTTAAAATCGTAGTCTGTATGAGACAACATTCAAAGCGGCAGTTATTTTCACATCTGAAAGACTCACATACTCACATACTGACTGTCCTACATCACATACATACAACCTTCTTTAAGTATAAACGAAAAACTTACATAATCTGCCATTTTGAAAATACACAACATAAATACATTTTTTAAGTATGACCTCAAAACAAAAGCCGCCATCTTGAATAAGAGTTCCAGCTCACGTGACGTCACTCACATTATGATTCCTGCGCTGGATCACCTCTAGGAACAGCGTGGGTCTGTCCTGGGTGTTCTTAGTGAAGATCTGGAGCAAGTAGCCGTCATCATCGTAGTCTATGAGGATGTTGAGTTTCTCGAGCTGAGCTATGTCCTCCGCGACACGCACTTTGCTGTGTTTAAGCTGCTCACGAATAAGTGTGTAGTATTTTGACGGGATGGTTAGGAACTCTACGCCGCGGGCTCTGAGGTTTTCAATCTGAAAAGAAATTGATTTTAAACTACGTTATTAGTATTATTGGTCCGCCATTATAACACTTTCTAATCTTTAGCTCATTTAGTTCGGACTCCTTAGTTAATTGACGCATATACTATATTTACTAAGTCGATATGTAAGGTAATATTTTTTGTAATAATATTAAAAATGTCCCTTAGGGAGTTTTTCTGTCACTACCATACCACAGGGTTTAAATATGGTAGAACTCTCAGTGGTTCGATTTCGGCGGCACCACCGACACACCTATTTCTGCCTCATAACAGCAGTGTTAAACGCTATTGTGTTGTAATTTTAAGGGTGTGCTGATGTAGACATACTTTATCGAGGTATTCCAGCTTAGTCCTTAGGGGTAGCGACGCATCTGTGGTCAACCTCGGGTAGGGATATCTAATCCTATCTAGAGCTTATTACAGTTGCCCATGAGCGGCAGCAGGCACTAACGATCGGGTGTACTGCATGCTCGTTTGCTACTCTTATTAAAAAAAGCAATAATCTGCTTAACAAAAATCGCAAACAACTTACAGCAGTAATAATATCTTCGGTATTCATAGCAATATGCTGAACTCCAGCTCCTCCGTGGTACTCCACGTACTCTTGGATCTGACTCTTGCGTTTACCGGCCGCGGGTTCGTTGATGGGCATCTTGACAGTTTCCTCCCAGTTCGCCATCACGATGGACCGGAGTGCGGAGTACTCTGTGCATACCTGCTTGTCGTCAACTGACCAGAACCTGAGAGGGTAAGGGTATAAATAGAGTTACACGTAAGTTTCATTATGAGAAATGATGTAGCTTGAAACAATATTCTGATGCTTCAATGAGCTAAGTTCGCCTCATAACAATTTTACCTCAGAGCACTTACATACGAAGGAACATCATGAGGAAACCTGCATGTTTTAGAATTCTTAAAAAAAAAAATCTTGAATGTGTCTGAAGTTCACCAATCCGCACTTGTTCAGAGCAGTGGACTATAGTAACAAACCTCGTTCGGAGAGAAGACCCATGTCCATCAGCCGGACAGTAAAGGACAACAGTAAAGGACAACAAACAACGTAAATGTCCCACCCTCTCTCCTACTCATGCCCATGTGTTTTAGTTTTTACCTGTGGAATTGCAGGCAACGTTCGTACCACGACGCAGCCTCCTCCATGCCGTTGTCAGGTTGGTTGCCCACGACGTGATCGATAAAGTTTATCTCCACTTTGGGCCTGAAATAAGTTCAGATTTTTATAATACGTTTTTAATGGGTATTAGATATTCTACCCTGAAATATACTGAATAAATAAGACTTCGAATAAACAAACATTTAAGTAGTTAAAATACTACCTATGTAGATAGGTACTAGATTATTTTGATGACTTTTACTTACAAGAATGTATTGATGGGATCCTTATTTAGTAACTGATAGCCTGGAAGAAACGCGCCCTTGTAGTTAGATCTGTCTACAAGTGTGTGAGTGTTGTCGCCGTACTAAAGAATTAAAAAAAATACAAAGTTAACAAGTATGTATATAAAATAAAACATTTTTATAAATAAGTATAGGCTTACGTACGTATATACGTATAGGTATGCAGTCTTCAAAATTCTATTGATATTATTGGGGTCTGTAAGCTTAAGTTACTTTTTGTAATATTAGGTATACCTTTGCGTGAATGTTTTGTCAAAATCGGTTCAGCAGTTTTTATAGATATTTGCCAATAAACAGACATACATACAATAAAAAAATAATTTAATTTCTTATTTTTGTATTCGTAATATTTAAAGAAAATGTGTAATGCCTTCTTTTGCTGTAAATACCTAAGCTTATTTATAATTTAGTGAACGGAGAATAATTTTGAAAAGACATATTTCTTTTATTTTTCCCTTTTTTGTCCTAGTTTACGCACGACGTTACGACAACTGACTATAATAGGTACAAACGACAATTCAATTACAATTCGACAAGCAAAATTATATTAGGTAGGTACAATACAACTAACTTACCGTCTTAATTGTAGCCATCCTGACCACACCATGCTCATCCCTCTCCTCCCAGACATCGCGGACCACGACCGCGCCCTGCCGCTTGGCGTACTCCAGGATATAGTCCAGGTTCTCAACCTGGAACGCCACGTCCTTCACGAAGTCGCCGTGGTAGGCCACCTCGTTCACAAAGTCCGTTTCCTCTGGGTCGTATTGAGCTTGGAATACGAAGACTATCTGAAGGGTTGTGGAAAATTTAAAAATATATTTTTGCAATAAAATATATAAATATACAGATAGGATCTCAACTTGTTTTAAGAATTGCAAAAATATTTTGCCATGATTTGCGAAGTGTCAAATTCAACAGCCAAGCATCCCTATTTTTATAATACCGTGATGAAGGGTACCTTTAGAAGGGTACCCATTCATTGCCGTGGGAGTTTGGGAGTAATACCTACTCATAATTAAGTTACTTTATAGTTTTTTTTGATGTACCTAATTATTGTGTAATTAATTTATTGTTTATTTTATGCAGGTCTGCCGCTAATAATGTTAAAATAAATTTAATAACTTATTTTAATATTGTTAAACCATGGTAACAATGGTAATCCATTTACCAATAATGCAATATCTTCCATTATAAGTAGGTAAGTATAGGCAAATTAAATACCTTAAATTATTGCAGACGAATATGTGTAGAAATTAGGTACATATAATGTGCAACCTTATACATAAATAATTTATTGTTAAGTTTTATGTTGATAAGAAATATTAGCATTTTTATTGTACATATCTTTTAAATGCTACTATAATACGAATGCTTATAATGACGACGATAAAATAATAATTATGCTTTAATTCTTTAATATATTCATGGACTAAATACTTCTTACAGATTGTCTAATCTTCTTAGAAATCTTCTCTTCACTTCCTCTTAAGGTTTACAGAGTGTAAGATCTAGTGAAGGATAATTATGAATCATTGAAATTATACGTACCGTTAATAATACTACTAATAGGTAAGTAGGTATATATTTTACCTAAATTAACTACACTGCTTTTTGGCTTTGTTTTTCAAACAAATGAAAATCCCCGAATCAAACGATCTACGTCCCTTTAAGGCTTCTGTGAACGCGTTACCTTATTCATCCTGACAGCATGAGAGGATATCTTTCTGGATCCCGTCTCCAATCCCTTGTATGCCAGCTGCTCAAACCCGAACCTTGAAACATAGTAGCTGGCGGCCTGGAACAAGATTTATAGTTGTTATCAACCCTTAACTAAAACTCGTTGGCACAGATTTGTTTTCAGCGTTACGGAGAATAAAAATCAGAATTTTAATTTTGGACACACCCGCTTATAATAGTACATTACGATACGCGTGGCCAAAGTAGCCTATTTTTGCACGGCGTGAAGTTAGCGCCCGAGCGCAGCGAGGGTGCTAAACGCCGTGCAGATAATAGGCTACTTTTGTCACAAGTATCGTATACTATTTTATAGCTCGTGTGACATAAACCCGCTTATACTTGTGAAGAAATATGAAAAAATATGATAATTATTTTGAAACTTATAAATGATTGAAACTAAAAATTATGAACTAAAAAGCAATAAAAACGTGACACAACCAAAACCATTGAAATTTAGAAAATTTAGTAATTATTCTGCTCTTGTGATAAAGACAAATCTAACATCACACGTACGTCGAAATCTATCAAGCCATTTAGGCTACATACAGGCGTCTAGACCAATGACTTATAATGGGAACTCCACCTAAACGTATTACATAACTAATACTAGTGATACAGTAGAAAATCGATTATCCGGACCTCAGTTATAAATATTCACGATTATTCGGATTGTGAAAGGTGAACAAGTAACTTTGTAATAACCCTTACAGATCAGCCATATTTTGTGTGACATGTGCATTTAAATTCCGGAAAGTCGCCAAATCGCAACAAAATAGTTACTATAAAAAACAAAAACCCGATTGCTAAAAATATAACCTATGTTATCGCCACAATTAAGACGAATCCAACGACACATCATGTATCAAAATTAATGAAGTCGTTTGAGTTTGCCAAAGAATGAAAAATACATACGTAACAAACATATAGTCGAAAAACATCACCTTCCTAAATCGGTTTAAATAGCTTTTCTTCATAAACTCAATTATCCAAGTTTCCGATAATCCGAATGCCACAAATACGACAACAAATAGGTCGCTTAGTCGAAATTCTACTGGAGTAGTATTATGGCTAATTTTGATAATGATTCCTAATTTAAATATCTCCTACTATGGTGTGTAGCGAAAATACACAGTCAAAACAAACAATAAAATTCGATAAAGCCCAATAGTTAGTCTTATAGTGATGCTATTGCTTAGTATGTACACAATTGCAAAAACATTTATAAATACGTTCAAAATAAAATATTAAAATAATTATAGCTTTAAACAAAATACTCATTACTCACTTTTAATTTTTAAATGGCATTTAAAAGTATGAAACGTTCATAGCTATGTTTATTTTTTACAACTGTGAGGGTAGTGTATTAATATTCGTATGGTGTAAAAATCGGCTACTTTGGACACAGAAATGCGTAGCTAAAATGCGGGTTTAGGTCCCAGAGTGCTATAAAAGTCTTTAAAACAGAATTTTCTGTAATTACAGACTAAGTTTAACTTTGACGAGTGATTATAATTTTTTATCGTGACTTTGAAAATAAGAAGTACATGTCAGGGATTAAAACCAGACTAGATCAGACATCGAATTCAAACGATTAAGCAGCGTGTGTCACAAATATGAAACAAGTTTATTTCATAATATTTCGCATACGTACCTTTATTAGTTATAATGTCAAAAGTGAGACGAAACCGGAATAGAACCTACTTGATCATTAATTTTAGGCCATATCGGTTCTAACAGAGTGCCGACATGTTTGTTATAAATATAGGTATTTTGCATCGGATTACCTTTTCATAGATGTTTCTCAGTGCATGAGAAGTAGTAAATGCAATCCCGACTCGAGATCGTAAAGTCGAGATCCCGCGGGATTGATATTTCTAATCCCGAGATTTTCGAGATCTCGTCTAGTTAAAAAATCACACAACTGTAAACGATGAAAACTGCTTGTTGGTTATAGTGAGGTTAAATAAAACAAAATATTATTGGAAACAAAAGCCTTTATCCTTTAATTTAACTAAAGTAACGAAATAATTAACAGTTTTACTAAAATAATCAAAACAAGTTATAGAATAGTTAAAGATTAAAAAGTAGTTATGGGTGATTTTGAAAATAACTTCTTAAAAAACAAAGTGCACACCGCTCGCGTCGCGAGCGGATGTGTGTAACATTGCTGACCATTGCCGCCTTATCCCGTCAATCTAGAACGAGATCTCGTCATATTATGCTTCGGGATTGATCCTGAAAAAATTACACGGGATCTCGCGAGATCGGGATCCCGCGAGACCGGGATTGCATTCCCTAATGAGAAGTTGCCACTGCAGTTGAATAACAAAAATTCTAAACACTTGACTCAAATCAACTCAGAATTAAGAAATGTAGAATTCCCTTTACGCAAATATTCTCGTCAGAAATTGATATCTAAAATTGTAAAGAATATAAATACCTGTTTTGCATTTGAAACCCAGAATGTGAGGTGGTCGAATGCGAGGAATTTGCCGTTTTCTGGTTTTCTACCCTTATCCGTATACGTAGTCTGAAATTAAGACATATTTTTAATAATGGTACATTCGGTAAATTCTTTATAAAATTAATCGAACTATGTTTTTATACGTGACATAAAATGAAGAAGAAAAAAATATACCTTAAGTAGGTAATTAGTTAAAATACTAAAAACATCATTTCATGGTCAAAGTGACAATATTAATAAAATCGTGTAATGTCTTTTGATAATTTTGATAATACTTTCATGATAATTGTTATAAAATTTTGAATTAATCTGACCGTTAAAAATCGAGTTCAAAAATGCCGCTACATACCTACCCAGATAAATTGACCCAGGTCAATCTAATAAAAGCATGGTAAACAGAAAAGTTTCAATTTAAGTAATTTAAAAGCTACTATATTTAATGGATGTCGTTATCTATTGTTGTTATCGGTGAAAGTCGGAATAACTTTAAATTAACTGATATTACCCGTTTAAGAAATTTATGTATGTATTTACAATTTTGATTAATAGTTATCAAAGTGACGCTCTTTTAAATAACTAATTATCTGCCTATTTTTTTATTTTATCGATGTTATGGCGAATATATATTTTTTTAAAGTTTTTGTAACGACCTTTAATTGTGTGCAATATAAAGGTGATGCTAATTTTATTTTGTAATTATTTAAGATGATTGAGTTGCGTTTCGACGCGTACCTCATATTTTCAAGTTTGACCTCATAGGTAATTTGTATCGATGTATAGAAGACGTTGTTTTAATCTTTCATTAGGCAATAAATTAGGACCAAATGTCTGAATATCCAGATATTTTTTTAATAAGTGAATCACATACATGATATTCGTGCCGTTTCAGTTATTTTCTTCAAAAAGTGAGAAATAATTTCCTGACTAATATATTTTTATAAAACATTTCGTGACAAAAATATTTTTTTTCGAGAGTTGAATAAAATTAGTAAAGAGTTGAATAAAATTAGTAGTGAGTAACAGTAAAATTAGTAAAGTATTAAACTATTTGTGGCCGAAAAAATCTTAAAGAAATATTAAGAAATATTTTTTGGATATACAGCACTTATTGAGAGATCGTGCTAAATGCTTTAAAAAAAATGACCAATTTCTGAAGATGACCGACGTTCTGAGCGACGACCTACGTAACTGAAAACTTTTATTTACTTAATTTAATTTCTTGGAATTTTGCAGATTAAATTTGACCTACTTCCCAGTGTACTTTTGAAATAAAATCTGGAAAGGGGGAAGTTACACTAGATCTGAATACATAATATAGTGCGCTACAAACTTTTAAAATTCTTTTTGTTGAACTTATGTGAATTTTTTTTTGAAATCAGTGAAAATATTAGTAGATATTGCACCATTTTCCCTGTAGCATGATAGAAATGCTTTGAAAGGTTCATTAACTAATGAGTCCTGCCTGCAACCCCTGCACTTCCCTTTCCACGCATTGATAGAAAAATAACACTGAATCGACTATTTTATGATTTAACAATTAATAGTGTTATAATTAAAGGTCATAAAATCTTACCATGTTTAATTAACAATATTTATCCAATATCCTGAACACTGAACTTAACTGAAAATAGGACTTCAGAATAGCTTTATTAGATAACAACTGCTACAGGATTATTGTCGATCGGTTTTATACGAGAGCAGGTATCTCGGTAGAGCCGAGCTATTTGCGTATTAAAATACAAGTCATGTTAAGGATATTTCCACACTGATCGGCTTTTACTCAAAACTTGTGGTTATACAGTGATACCAGTGCTACACTTCCTCATCCACTCTTTATTGTCCCACTGCTGGGTCTCATTTTAGAGTGCGAATTTGTAGACTTTACACCTGTGAGCAGTTTTTTAAAGAACTCTGAAGCATGTAGGTTTCCTGACAATATTTTTCTTTTTCGTTAGGTATAGCAAGTGATAATTTAAATTAAATCAAATCAAAAATATTTTATTTAAAGTAGCTTAGTAAAAATTTATAAACGCAAACGGATGATATTTTTCTGTTTATATTTTCGTGATACCTAAGTGAATTTAATTAATTATTAATAATCTAAAATAAATGCATTTTCAAACCCGTCCCAAAAAGTTCAAAAAGAAAACTATATTAAGTTCATGCTGAAGTGTAATAAAACACTTGTACTTAAGTCCTACTAAAACATTGCAGCAATGTATGAACATATAACATAAGGGAAAAGGAATTTAATATTTTTAGTGCCTAGTCTAGACAGTATAGTGTGAATACAGCTTTATTTTACGATGGCGTTGTCGTCAAACCAAGGTGTCCAACCTGTTGTGGAGGTGCCCCTATCACACACTGGTCGGAAACTACTAGACACTGGCAAAATCTACATATCCAAATACCCAATTAATAATATAAAGATAAGTGTAAAAATAATTATTTAAAATTTTACATACAAATTACCTATACTGTAATCTTTTTTTATTGTTCTTTAAAGTTTATTTATTGTATTACCAAATTTAGGTCTTAAGTCGAAATAAAATAGGCAAAAAGTTCCTGCAAAACAATTTACGATATCGATTTTACCTATATGTCGGTTTTGTAAAAATTTACTCTCATCATATTTCCCAAACGTCCAAAAAGAAGAATATCTCAAAAAATCACATATTTCTTAATTTCACAATTCTAGACAAACGTTGTGATTTTATTCATCTGCAACTTTTTGTTAGCCTTCGTGTGGCGTTGGACCACTGGTAATATGCAAACATTATGCAAATGCGATTCTGAGGAGAACTGGACGTAAACATATTCAGCACAGAAAAGGGGGTGGCGCTGCGGCACATTTTTACCCTTATTTTAAGTGATAATGAAAGAAAGAAAAAAAGAAAATTTTCATATCAAAAGAAAATAATAAATTCGTAGAAAGAAGGCCCTATGTACTTCTATGTCTATCTAGCTAATTTTCAGCCCTTTCCCTCCGTAATTAAAATATAATGATCTTGTACACCAGGTATAATACCTAGGGGTCCGTATGGGAATACAAGATTTATGTTGAATTAGGGTGTTTTGAAAAAGCCATGTTAATACATTACTTTTGACAGATTTTCATAATTAGGTAATCACATTTTAATTATTTGTTTTATGATTTTTTGAGGTTCCGCCGTTAATTAATAAAATGTCATTAAAAATCATTAAACTCCTGTAAGAGTAACTGAAAATTAATTAATTTGGATATATTTATTATAGATAATAATCAATATTGAATACAATGTTTTTAAACGAGAATTAAGGGTAAGTGACAACGTTTTGCAGCTTTGATTAAATAGAACAACTTGCTCTGAGATGCTTTGAGTATACGAAAGCATAAATGGGACATCGACGCACCTTAAAATGGAATTACAAAAGCTTGCAATTGCGTATACTATATCATTAGCAACTTTAGCGAGCGTCTCTACCCCACTAGATTAGTACGAGCCAAGGTCCGGTTGGTGGCGGTTGACTTGTTTTTAAATCTTGCGCAATTTCCAAGCAATACTTCTAAAATTTTCCATGCCTTAACATTCCATGTTATTTATAAACTTTACTTGTAACAAATAATATATTGTTATTGTTTGTTTGTTATACTGTTTTGAAAACAACGTGTGAATCGTAATGAAGGTATTTTGTTTACCAAGCAACTCTATTATTCACTTGTTAAGTATTTGTTGTGTACTAACTAGGAAATAGCTAATTCCTGGATATGGATGTTCGTGGGCGGTAGTGACCACTTTGCCTCGGGTAGGTTGCCTGCTCGTTTGCGGCTTTGATCATTTAAATGATTTGAGACTGACCTTTCCTATAACTAGAGTAAGTCTGGAGCATACGCTACCCCGCTTGAATGATACTTAGATTCTGAACATTAGGTGTCAGTTACATAGATTAGTATAAATATTTCATCGCCTTGTAATTTAATGAAGCCAGTAAATAGCTTAAACGGCGGACAATTCTGTCAGCCATTTAATCGCTGCCATGGTGTAATTTACGCGAAACAATGTCGACATGCGCAGTTAAATGGTGCAACACACGAAATTGAAGAACAAGTGTGGAGAAATATCGTTTCATTCATAAATGATCTAAAACTACAATTTTTTAATATTTTTCAATCACGCAAATGCATGACAGTGACAATTTCAATTGTCGAAACTGGTTACATTTTCTTGTAACCAGTTTTGACAATTGAAAGGAGTGAGTAATCTTTACTAATCTATGGCCAGTTATTATTATAATCTGTCCGTAATTCCTTTGACATGGTATTTCGACTGCTACCCAATAAAGTAAGGAAGTATGCATGAAAGTTATCCACTAGCCACTAGTGGTCATAGTTATTTATTATAACTTACCTTAGGCATATTGAGTAGGGATAAATGGGAAAAATACTTTCTTCACATTAGGTATCACAATTTATTGATAAAAAAGTTTATGAATCTAAAATATACCTAAATCATATTGTTTAATGCAAGAAATTATAATTCATAATAAAAATAACAACAAAATTTAATGTTATTAGTTACTTTTCATTATACAATATAGGCATAACATTTTTTTTTATCTCAATACGCCAATAATTATAAATTTGTAAAATACATTGTTGTATTTATCTCAATCACATATAATAAGATTACTGGGGGTGATGGATTAGACAGGGGCCGAATCACTGCGGGTCCAATTTATTCTTATTGTCAAGTGCTTCGATGGCTTCAAAAACCCATTTGTAATTCATTGCTCCAAAGCCCTGAAAATACAAAAAAATATATAAAATTTTGGAGATTAAAATAATTTTACGTAAACTGACAATATGACGCGTAATACATTATACAATTTTAAACATTATATGTTCTGTAAATTTAATAAAACGATGAAAAATAAAAATAAAACTTAAATAAATAAAATATTAGAATATTCTCAATATCCCGAGAATACATCACGTGATACGATGATTGTGGTTAATTCTTCTGTGGTTATTCTTCTTAAAGTTTTTCTAATGTTTCTAATGTTCTTCTAATTCTATGTTGTAAGCATTCATGCTGTATTTTGAAATATTTTCTTCTTCCCTAGTAACATTTCATTTTCGAATTTCCCCACTTACCTGATGGATTGTCTCTACAGTATCTACATGAAGACTAAAGGTCTAATTTATTAAATAACCCCTAACCCCCCTAGGGTTTAATTATAACCCCTGGACCCTCTTTATTTTAAGTTAAAAATTCACCGGATATTTTATCTTATCCAAGATTCCTATTCCTGTGTTCTTCAAAAACAATATTTCCTTCTCTAATTTCTTACCCAATGGTTCCGTTTGCAATATCTCCGTAATAATGTAGGTTATACCGATAGATGCTTAAAAGCAGCTTTGCTAAATCAAACAACCAAATCAAAATCGATTGTTTTCATTTTCTAAGAATATTCTCCAGAACAATTGATGCTTTTTTCTCGAATTCCCTTTCTTACCCGATGGTTCCATTTTTTGCAAAATGTTCATGATCTGTACAAGTTTTGTTAAAGCCTTCATCATGTATCTATAACTAACACTTTATTGACCCTCACACAAACGACTGCTGGACGATTTTCATGACATTTTTCTTTTCCCGAAGATTATATTATTCCCTATAAAACAATGTTTTCTTCTCCAATTCCTTCACTTACCCGATGGTTCCTCCTCTGCAAAATCTCCATGAAGAGTGTGGGTCTGGCCTGAACATGTTTAGTGAAAGCCTGCAACATGTATCCGCGCTCGTCGAAGTCTATCAACACGTTATTTTCCTTCAACTCCTCAATACTTTCTGCTACTTTCACGGGAGAATCTTTGAGCTTCTCTCGAATAAGATCGTAGTAAGTCGGCGGCCATGATATGATTTCTGCGCCACGAGCTTTTAAGGTCTTCATCTGCGATTTGAAATGAAAACATTGAAATAAATTATTAGAAAATCATTAGACGATCACTTTGACGATAATACCAATTTTTTCAGCAAAGTTCTTTTCAGGATTTGTAAAGCAAGGCATCAAATTATAGTTTAAAATTAAGTAGTTAATTTTCAATTGAATTGTTTAATTTTGAAAAAAAAAAATAAGTACATCGATTCGTTACAAAGTTACATTTCAATGAAATCGCATAGTTAGGTTCATGGTGAAAATACAAAATTTAAAAAAAATGTTTTGTACTAAAATTATTATAAGCATATCATATTTCATTAATATCTTCATATTGAAATTTATCAATTTTAAAACAAATCACAAGTTGCTAACACATCACTCAATTTAATATGTAAATGTTTTTCGACCCTGTCGCCATTATGGAAAATTGCTTCCCCTATATTAAAACAACTCCCCTTAACACACAAATACTGAACTATTTGTCCAAAAATACTTACAGTAGAGACAATATCATCAGTGTACAAAGCAACATGTTCAACTCCAGAGGTGCCGAGCGCCTTGACGAACTCCGTGGCCTTGCTGCTGGGACGAAGGCCTTTCGCTGCTTCGTTTAGAGACAACTACAAAAATGATTTGAAATATTTCAACCTACTACTACTACAACTACAACTACAACCTTCACCAATACCATCCATCCAACTGATTTAGTTTCAATTAAGTTCTCAGGAAAGTGAGTATTATTAGCATGTATAGCAAGTTGTGGTAGAACCCTTCGTGGTTCGACTCCGGCGGCACCACCGCCATTTCTGCCTTATAACAATAGTATTAGGCCTTATAACAGCTGTGTTCTGTTTTGAAGGGTGTGGTAAGGGAGACAGACTTTTCCGAGGCGTTCCAGCTTAGTCCTCAGGGGTAGCGGCGCATCTGTGGCCGACCTCAGGTAGGAATATATAATCCTATCTAGGGTTGATTACAGATGTCCATGGGCGGCAGTAACCACTTACCATCAGGACTGCATGCTCGTCTGCTACTCCTATATTATAAAAAAAACATATGTCAAAATGTTAGAACTTAACTAAATCTAATCAAAATCTAGATTTTGATTAGATTTAGATATTGAATTTTAGAACTTAACTAGTTAAGTTCTAAAATTTTGACGTAATTCACTATTAAAATCTATCATGTACCTAAGTAGGATAGGTTAGGTTAGGTTAAGGTAACATTTTATGTATGTATTTCAAATATTTGATACTTACGAGAACGGTTTCATCTTTGTTGATAACAGATGCGGAATTAATGCAGGAATACGGCACTAAGTCGTGCTTGTAATCAACGCACCAAAATCTGTGAATATTTTGTGAATCAGAAAAAATAAAGAGAAAACTTGTAAAGATAGAGATGTAAGATGTTGAGTAGAGTAATAATTAAACAATTAAATAATTGGCCAAGTGCAAGTCGAACTCGCATACGCAGGGTTCCGTACCTACCACCAAATTTTCATATTTTTTATTTTTAGTATTTGTTATTATAGTAGACATTAAAGTGCATTGTGAAATTTTGAACTATCTACCTATAACGGTTCGATAAGTAAACCGAAACACGTCAAAAACAGTGGTTTATTGAATGACTTCAACTTTTTTATTTTTAGAACATGTTGTATTAGCTGCCAACATTATATAGGTATATCATATTTTCTAATTGGCAAAAAAAAGTTACAGGTCCTGGTAAAGATTTCTATTACTCAAAAATTCTTTTTTTTATTTATTACAAAAGTAATTCAAAAACAAAATAGGGTGATTAATTTTGCGCCACCCTATACGTACACTTAAAAAATCAAATGTCTATTATGGTTCATGAGATACAGCCCTGTGATAGCCAGACGGACAGACACCGGAGACTTAGCAATAAGGTTCCTTTTTTATCATTTGGTACGGAACCCTAAAAAAGGATAAATATGTAAAACGGGTCGAAGTAAAAGAATTTCAGGAAAATGAATTAAAAAAGAAAATTAAGGAGTGTTCATTATATCAAGGCAAATACAATATACATTACCTATGCATGTTTAAGTTTTTCTCGTACCACGCGGCAGAATCTTCAAGAGTTCCGTCTGCCATATTGCCCTCGACATGGTCAATATAAAGTAAGTTTGTGTCTTTTCTGAAATATTATGGATTATTGAGATTGGATTGAAATTTAAATATGTAATAAACTCTACGACAAAATCATTTTCTAATTGTATTAAATAAACATCTTAACACAAGATTTTTAATGTCAATTTTTGAGTTTTATTACGTTATGTTATTTACTAAAGAATTTATTTTGAAGGTCGTAGAACCATCTGTGTTAAGTGCTGCTGTGTTCTGGTTTGAAGGGTGTGGTAAGGGAAACAAACTTTTCCGAGACATTTCGGCTTAGACTTCAGGGGTACCGGCGTATCTGTAACCGACCTCCAGTAAGAATTTAATATTATCTGGGGTTGATTACAGATGTCCATGGACGGACTGGGACTGCATGTTCATCTGCTATTCCTATATTATAAAAACATTAAAAATAAAACTCACAATATGTTATTCAATGGATCATCTTCTGAACGTACAAATCCAGGAAACAGTATCCCTTTGTAGTTAGATCGGTCGACTAGAGTATGCGTGTTGTCGCCATACTAAAATAACAATAAATTCTTTGATAAATAAAAATATATAAATAAGATAAAAAAATATTTTTATTAGTTTGTTTGTATTTTGTGTGCATACATTAAATAAAATAATAAGTAATTCAAGAAAAAAGTATCCTTGACAGACATGGAAAAAAATCTTTCCCTTGTATACCTACTTATATAAACAATAAGTATAATACGAGTAGAAAGGAATTGTAATATTAATATGATTTAAAAATATTTTTAAAAAGTTATTTATATAATTAAATATCGAATAACTTATTATGTATTAACTTATTAAAACATTTTATTTTTATTGTGTGTCGATCAGGCTGTCAAGGTCATTCAATATTTTTCGGATTAAATACTTTATGTCTTATGTAACTTACAGTTTTCAACACAGCGTATCTTATAACTCCATCATCATCTTTCTCTTCTGTAACATCTTTAACAATGGTAGCCCCTTCGTTCTTGGCTTGGCTGACCAGCTCATCCAAGTTATGGACTTCGAAGGCAACGTCCTTCACGAAGTCGCCGTGTGACGCCAAGTCTTTGGATATGGCTCCATCCTCAGCAGTTGATGATTCGAAGATTATTGTTATCTAAAATATAGAGGGTATCTCTTTTTGTTTGTGTCGTCTTCTTAATAAAACTTTAATATGGACTAACAGACAACATAATTAGACTTCGACTTATAGAAGCAGAAAACATTGAATCAATCACCAATTAAATTTAAAAACATGTAATTTATTTATTATACTAAACTTATTTACAAAATGTGATTAATACCCATAGATTAGTAAAGATACTTCGCCACCTTGAAATTGAATGAAGCCCCAAACGGCTTATTAGTAAGTCCTTTTTTTGAAATCTTGACAAATAAAAACATTTTTAGGGAAAATTTACGAATAAATAAGTAATACTGCGTAATTTACATAATAAATAAATAATTATTTCAAATATTTCAGGGAAATTTTAACACGGAGACGTGGCAAAACTTTTTTACGCAACTATTTTAATTCTCAAAACTGGGTACATTTTCTTGTTAGGAGTGAGTAATCTTTACTAATCCATGTTAATACCTTACTTAACTTTCTTAATTTGATGTTTAATTACGTTATCTATACAGGTTTGTGAAAGCTAAAAGGACAAACTATCTATTTAGGTTACTAATCTATGATTTAGGTACAAAAGTAATTTTGCTCTGAATATGTATCTAGGCGCTAGTAAAATTATAAAAGAAAATTATATAGATTCAAAAGGATTGCAATCATTATTTCATATAAAAGTATGTTACTAACCTTATTTAATTGGATAGCAATGGAAACCACTGGCCTATTTTCAGAAGGTTCTCGAACAGCAAGAGGCTTGAAACCAAATCGCGTTACAAAATAACTCGACGCCTGGAAAAAATAGCGTAAATATTAAAATTACACCTAAAATATGAAAACAGATTATCAGGTTTACACATACATTAATATAATAATAGATACCCAAAAAAAATAATTAATATTATAAAAATCAAACATAAAATAATCTAAATCCATTGTTAATTTGTTTAAATGTTGTAATAAGGTTTTTTATTTCCCGCCAAAAGTATAATTTTCTTTAATTACAATTATTTTTTATTACATAATGACATAGAATATTGTCAATTCAGCTATAAATAGAAATAAAAATATAATTATATAAATATATTTTAAATATCAATAAATACTTTTATTTATATTAAAGTTATTTAATAATAATAAAATAATATAAAAGTTTAATTTTATAATAGTGGTATTATAAGCCCGATTTTTTTAAAAGTCTCACCGTTTTCGCATTGGCCACCCAGAAAGTAAGATGATCGAAATTCAAAACTTTGCCATCGCCGCCCTTTTTAGCGTCATTTGTTTCTTTAGATATCGTCATGTTGATCTGCAAAAACGAAAAGGCTACTTGAAGTTGCCGTACGATTTATAAAGGTACTCCGCTATACGATGTAAGTAATTGATTATTTAAATTGTAGTTAATCATTCGTAATAAAGAACCATAAGTTAATCACTGACAGGCTAAACATATTTAGACATCAGATGTCTGTTACGACTTTAAAAATTGTTATGTATCTGGCATATCTATGCCAGTATATCTATACTACTAATAAATACGTTATTAGTTGTATATCTATGGTATCTTGTATTTTTATACGGAAGTGTAGTCCGCGTCAAACTGCTAGTCCGCTCTGAATATAGAAATGAATTGCGTCGTCATAGTAAACTGTATGACTACTCTAGCTCGCAACAACTTCAGAGCGGACTATCAGTTTGGCGCGGACTATATGTAACAACTTGTCATTTATGGCGACAAAGAACGGGGCATTTGAAAAAAATATTATTAACAATATTACGTACTAATTAATTAGTTACTATCTAGAAAGAATGTAAATAAAGATGTCTATAATTTTAACTTTTTGCATGTAACATAATCTAAGTCTATGCTTTTTACACTCATACCCTCACGACGTTTCCTTGTGTCATGTTCACCATGGTTTTATATTATATTTAATTGTGTTGAAAATTGATTAAGTTCGGAAAAAATATATTATGACAAACTTTGTTGTTGTTTTTTATATTTATTTCTAAGAAATATTAACATATCTACCTAGAAGTAGGTCTAAGCTTAACGTGCAATGCATAGATATTACACATTAAGTTGTTACTGGGAGCCATAGATAAGTACTGTACCTATCTATTAGTTAGTAATGTCGAACAGATCTCAGTAATTAAATGCTAGAACACCTTGGCTTGCTTCGAAATAATTTATCAACGTTGTCATGCGATTATTATTTTTGTTCCACTGTTCGAAACTCTTCCTGAGGGTTTTAACTGTTACTAAGTTTTACAAAATTTTAGTAATTTTTTTGTAAGATTGAAGTAGCATACGAGCATGCGATCCGTCTAAAGGTATCACTGCCACACATAGATATCTGTCAATAACCCTGAATAACATTCGAATCCTACATGGAGTCCACCATAGACTTATTGCTTAAAGAGTAAGTTGACACGTCTTGTCTGATCATTTCTACCTTACCATACAAAATAGAACGCAGCAGCGCTTAGAACACCCGCAATGGCAGAGCAACGCAATTAACGCGCGTAAAAAGATAACTTTGCCCTAAGGGGTTGGTAGAATTGACATTATTTTGAGAATATTATGAAGAAGTGTTTCGATAACTTATTAAAATTTTATCTAGCAATCTTTGGCCAATATGATATTGTGGACTATGATGCACCCTACTCGTTGTAAAAGACTTATGTATATTAGTAATCAATCAATTATATAGATTAAACATAAATTCGTAATAATTCTTATACAAACTCTACATACTCGAACAAAATATTTCACGAAGATTGAACTTACCATATATTCACGTCACGATATAAAACGAAAACTGCAATATTTTTTTAGGGACAAGCATTTATAACGTCGCCAATGATTTTATCTTGTCAAAAGATCTGTTTCCAAATTACTAATGAATTCGGATATGCGTATTAATATTGCATTAATTATTAATTTATGGCATGTTTACATGGTTTTAATTAGATCTATACAAGGCTGATTTTGGAATAGATAAGATGATTTGAGATGCACTGATAAGAAAAAAATATGAAGACATATTTTTCTATTGCGCAATATATAAATAGGTTTTATTTTTAACTTCTGCAAAGATCTGTTTTGAGATCTTGGTAGTTTTCTACCAAAAATCTTGTTAATATTCCTCGTTAGGTTAAAATGTATGGTCCGCGTAAAACTGCTAGTCCGCTCTGAATATAGAAATGAATCGCGTCGCCATAGCAAATTGTACGAGTAGACCTGCTTGTAACAACTTCAGAGCGTACTAGTAGTTTAGCGCGGACTATATTATCTTAAATTGTTAAATATATACTCGTAAATATTTCCTAAAATTAGTATATGAAGAATTTTACTGTTCTGACACGCAGGCAGTTCCAGGTACGACTACGGCCACAGAGATGTTTTAATGGTGAATTTATTAGATATCTGCTGTGGATTAGGGTTTTTAATCTGTATGTACCTAAATAATGTTAAGCAATGTTGGGCTCATTCAGGAATTGGATGGGTGATCGCTAGTCCCAACAGTGAGAAGGGGAAATATTTGCAGCCTAAATATGTACCTATTTACAATTTAGGTATTATTTACAAATGTATTGTATTTCTATGTCATTTGTTAATATAATAGCATCTGAATTTACATAGGTAGATGCGTAACATGTTAATTCTATCACCTTATCTCGATTGATAATCTATCGATAAACTTAGATTGTGACGATTAGGTATGTTAAATAATAATGTTATTTTAATTATTCATGAGTAAGGTCATCATAATAATGACGTGTATTGGTGGAATAAATAACACGTTTTTCATTTAGTATCCTTCTAATTTAAAAATTGTAGTTTGTAATTTACCTATTTTAAATATTTTGATCTATTATAGTTATTTTCGCTTAATGTCCTACCTTTTGGAACCTACCTATACCTTTTGGAATGCCCCTTTCCCCTTTAAACGTCTCACGTAATTAATGGTGCCCCCTTTCTAAGTGACTGTAAATAAGCATCGGTGTCTATGGTCATTTGTTAACCAATCTCCAAATGGGGCCGGGCTCTTGCTGAGGTACATGACATTAGCCCCTGTTCCATTTTAGATTAAAGATATGTAAGACAGATATATATGAGGCGATCTTATTTAGTCCATAATGTTTAAAAAATATGTCCCACAAAAATATGTAGGGCTATGAGTTTAGAAAACGTTAAGTTTCTTTAATTGTAAGGTAAATAAAACATGTAATTCCAGTAATAAAATAATTTCATTTTATTTATACATTATATTTACATAAATTTGCAGGTATATTATTAACAATAGGGAGTATTTATTCACTTGCACCTAGGTTTGCTTACAATTATTTAAGGTAAGGCACCTTTAGGAAGCTTAATCTGGTCAACCTCTGAGTTATTCATTGTTTATACAATACAAAGTATACAATTATACATACAATTAAAATTATACATTCAACAACCACCTATCTAAGAACAGTTCATCCCGTACACGAAAGACTTTCGCAATTATAATAATATTTATATACATAACATAATTTTGTTTAAAATATGAGAGATTATATAGCAAAATTAATTCGCAACTAAAAATAATTTACAATTTAATCTGTTGCACTACGATACAGATTAAAAAATTATCAACTGTGGACAAGGTGCGTAATTCGAATTGAGGTTTGCGAATAAACATTGACTTACCAATAAACAGACTTGGACTCAAAAGTTTCCAGCCTAAAAAGGAAATCGGACTGAACAACGGGCTAAATTTTATTTGTATATGCCGTTTTGCATGATAAATTAATAAATATTAGGGAATACAACATAAACATATTTTATTGCTCCAAGAGTTAATACGAATAAATTCACAAATATTCTTTTTTCATGACATATTAATTTAGAAGTCTAACAAGTTCAGTTTTTTTTGTGAATATACTAGTAAGCCCGACGTCTATTAATTGTTAAGTCAATGTTGTTAGATACACGTCTCCGGTACTCAGTTCATTTACGACGTTTAATGTTAGTTATTTTCATTTATGTACGTAGCTCACAGATAAAATAACCAAATGGATATACAATTTATGGTTCGATGCCATTGTGGGTTATTTTAGCCAATCAGCGTACTTAACTTTGTTTATACCGTAGCATTTTTTACTTTTATAATGTAATAATTTATTAGCAGTCCATTTAGTTATTACATCTGCAGTGCTAGTTAACAAGTACCAAAATCGGAGACTTTTATATGCCTGATTGTAAGAAAAATCCATTTAAATTATTGAAATTATACATTATAAAGACTAGGCAATCCTTCCAATGGATTCAACTTCTCATATCGGGCGTTCAACAGGTAACAACTTAAATATCTATATTTACAAATAATATACGCAATCATTTACATAAGATTCTAAATATACAGTTGTGACATTTCTATGAGGACTGTGGAAGCAGATAGGGTGCGTTTATAAAGAAGCTGATTCTGAATAAAACGATTTCAAGCAAAAGGCTACTTCTAAGTATGTTAAAATTAAGGAAAACGTGAAGTTATATCACGATAAATTTAAGAATAACCTTCCTCCATTTTTATTACATTTCTAATAATTATTATTCGCATGACATAAAGTCACAATACTGGTCTGACAAACTGTTTCGGGTTCAATCCTAGTCATTCAGACTGAATATCTTTGCATAGTCCACGCCAAACTTCATGTCCGCTCTGAAGATAATGCGCCAGAGAACCAATGCGGTCGAGCACAACTACAAGCATATACTCCGTAGCAACGTAAGGGCACACTAACGCAGCTATGTGAGCGGGCGAGAGCGGGCAGCGTGGGGTGCCGGGGGGACCCGTACTCTCTTCGTCCCGCTAATATTCACAATTTGCTATTGCGACACGTCTCGTTTCTACATTCAGAGCGGACTCTACATTAAATTTCTAAACAGTTTTCTGACTTTACCGAGCAAATATTTATTTTTATAAGAAGTAAAAAGCCTTATGTACAAAATACTTACAGAACAGTATTGTAGGATATTTCAAGGAATATTTGTTACAAAAATAGTTGATATGGAAGGGCCTGTAATAATAGGACTAACCTTAGTTACAATATATTACAATAGCTTCTTGAATTGACTAATATAAGCTCCTTGTTCAAGTTATTGATTAATTTATATGAAACTTTAATTGCGAAGTTATACTTCTTTTGAGGCGTTTGGGAAAAATAATGAGATTTTTTTTCAAATATACAAATGAAATTTACACAACATTGACACCTTAATGTGAGTAGTAAATATTCCAAATTTTGCAGCAAAATATTTAAGTATTTTAATTATGATACAATACGATGTGTCGTGTTATTTTGTGTCGTGTGTATCATATTCTGTAACATTCTTTTGTTTTGTTTCTCGCGTTTGCGCTTACATATTGTTCCGTGCACTCTTTGTTTACTTTTTACGCCAAAGAAGTAAAACTTCTAACGTGTGTAATATTTACTACACATTTTTTTACACACACTTTTAATGACTTTGGATTAGATAGTCACCTAAAATCAACTTCCAAGTCACTACGTCAGTCTTAAAAATCGTATTGTTTTGGCATTATATATAAGTTAAAAAAATAATGTCGCTAAATTTTAATATGAATTATTTTACGTCAAGGGAATAATTTTGTGACCATTAAAACATATACTGTCTAGATGAGGCAATATTACTTAAACTGTCTATTGTTTATATAACTTTCTATTTGTTGTTTACTTATAATTGTTTGTAATTTTGTCAATCAAGACTATAATGTAGGTATATGAAATTAGACTTTGTCCTACCAGAAAAAAAATAGAACTCAGCAACAAGTAAGTCATCTAGACATGTTCTTGGTCTAGTCTCGTTAGGTGAAAGAATTTGATATATACCTAAGGCTTGTGACACACAAGGTGATTCTCGAACTACAAACAAAGCTGCCATTAGCGTTCGAGAAACTCGAAAGTATGCCACGTACAGTACATACGTAGTTAAAATATGTATTTTTTAACTGCGTGTGCATGAAGCCTAAGATAGCCATAGGTAACTAGCCAAAAGTAACATCACAATCATTGTACAGTTTAAGATCACATATTCACAGTAGTGTATAGTTCGTTGCAATACATAAAAACTATTTCATTAATTTGGTAACTTAATAATGTTACATTTCCTTTAAATATGTGTACTTGAAGTTTAAATAGGCTATCCTTATTCATAAACGCTTAACACCATTTGTGAGAAAAGGACATCAGTAGATTTCACAGTGTTATTAAACTTTTATGAACAAAGTATATATTGGTTACATTTACAGTATAAAGGAACACAAAAGCGCTTATAAAATAACAAGTATTAAATATACAATGTGGTACATTTGGTATTTTTGCTGACCGTACCGTGGACAGGGTTAAAATCTGAGATCAAATTATAAAAGATTCATTTTTTCTACCAATTTCAATTACACTTTTTTTAAGGCACTTCAATGAATTATTAATTTTACTCTTTTTATAGACTACGTTCTTAAAATACCGCTAAGGTATTCTTAATAAATATCATTCAGTTTTACTCATACACATCTTTTATTTATATGTAAAAACCTTTTTATACCAAAATACAAATTTATTTATTAATTCACTGCCATAGTTACTTATGACCAATTTTATTGTCATTTGATGAAATTTGTTTCATATTAATAATCGAAATACGTGGGTGCTTTGTAATAAAACAGAATAAAGATTGAATGATGATATTGAAAATGTCCAACCGAAAATAATTTTTATTCCACTCACACTTCTATATTTTCTACATTTCATTTCCGAAAACACTTGCCTTAACAAAAGTTTTTCTAAAACACGATTAACTGACCTTCCGAGACACTTGACCTCTCTCTTCACGATATTTCAAACACTTCCAACAAGCCAATGTTTAAATATCTAAAATTCCTATATTTCAATTTTTCTAGTCCAAAACACTTGAGAATCATTTTTCAGACACTTCGAACTGACTTTCCGACACTTAACAATTAACAACTGACTCTCCAAGACACTTCGTACAAGAAATATTGTACGAAGGTAACATTGAATGTCCTATAACCCATCGTCCACGGTACTCAGCGCAGTCTATCCCAGCGGGGGCGGTAGCTCCACGAGCTGGGCTCTCTCCACCAGCAGGCAGCCGCTGGGTGTGACCAGCAGTGGCGCTGACGGCCCCACCCAGACCTTCTTCACGTCAGCTGAATCATGCTGCGTTGGAGACATGTAGCCACCTCTGGAAATAGAAATAAATATATAATTAGCATTGACTTGGGAATCAAAAACACTTTAAACAAAGATACACTAGATCTCTATTAGTATTTGGAATTAAAAAATGTCCTGACTGCTTGAACAATGGACGAAATGTATCATTCTGTTTGATCAAAAAATAAGAGATATACTACAAAAGAGACATACTACAAAAACAACTTTGGGAATCAACTGTCCAAATTAATAATACTACAATAAGAAAAAAGAACAAAAACGAAGTGTTAATAAAATAACATGCCAGTTTCTGAGTAAAAAATATAATTTAACATATTATATTGCTCCAAATTAAGTTTATAATAACAGGTTTCAAATAAGCATGTTTTATTGATTACGTCACCAAACAAATACGCTTAACAACAATTGTATTGTTGCTAAGCAGCTTTTGACACTTTTTGTGACTGTAGTTACTGGATTTGATATTGAATTAATTAATTTTAGAAGCCGAATTAAGATAATGGCAGAGTAGGTATACAACTATACATATATGAGATCATCCGAAAATGTATCTATTAGGATTTTTTCGTCATTTATTTTTGCTCTAAGCTTGCATTTAATTTATTTTCCTTGAGTTTACATTGCAAAATATAATATTTTATTTTGGCTAACACTTATTACAGTTTATTAGTTACTAATAATTATAGTTTATTATAGTAAGATTAAATTACGTATATCCACTATCCATAATAAAAAAATAAACATTCCCGAAATTTGTAAAAATATACATTTTTTTAGAAATCCTTCTTCTAGAAGCTCCTTTAGAAGCCTCCCTTCATAACATTGCAATTAAGTAGGTATATTATGGAATTATCCATAATAAAAAAAATAGAGAAACTTTTTCGTATTTTGTAAAAATAAACAAGATTTTTTTTACAAATCTCTATCCTCCTCCATAGAGGTATTCCTTGATAATATTGCACACTGATAAAATCACTCCATGATAGCATATTGCCTCAAATAACAAAACAGGAAGCCAAAGCGATCGCAATAGAAACAAGATCGACCACTCGTTGAAGTTGCTATGTTGAACCAGTCGCGGGTTGATTTAACAACTTTTTACTACCTCATGACGTCCTTTAAGTGCTAATTGAAGTGGTGATAAAAAGCTACGCGTATGTAAGCGGTTGAACTTACATAAAATTATTATGTTCTTTGATACATACTTGAAATTTTACGTAGATAAAATATTTAACAAAATTTAATTATAAAATCGTAAAAATAAACTTTCGTTTTCGGGTGCGCATGTTAACAATGCTGACAATTTGTAAGTGCCGTCGTTGGCCTACACAAAATAAATAAATTTCATTTCATTTCATTTCAACAGTTTGACTACAATAATAACTAATTTAATCATATTTTATTTTACATCGCAAATCGCAATCACAGTTGATTTTGTAACTAAAAATATATACGAAGTTAAAAGTCGCCCATGAAATCCCTATAATTCATGACTTTCGAGTTATAGCTCCGGCAATACTATTTCCCAGGAAGGCAGTTAAAAATATAAAACATCTTTATATTTTTATATCTGCTTAAACTTTTCATATCTGGTTTATACCATCGGAACTGCTTAGATTTCATGTTATCAAGTCAAAATCGGGAGTCATACCTTAGTTTTCTATCAGCTTGTAGCAGAGCATCTGCTTTCAGCAGCCTGACTGCCACGGCGACTAGTAGGAAGAGGATGAGGGCGCCGCACACCGGCACTGCTATCGTGGCCGCTTTGAACCACACCTCGCCGTTGTAACCAGCACCCTTCTCGCTTGCCACTGGACTGCCATCTGGAAATAAGCAAAGGAATGCTAAGTTTAACATGGTAATTACAATTCAAAAAGAAGGAACTCTACTCATTAGCTACAAGAATTCTTAAACGAGTGCTGACCGATTGCTCTACAAAAGTAGATTACATTGTCAGCAACTCCCTTTAAACAGGAGAGCGAGGATTCCGTAAGGTTCGTTTGATTGCACCTATCGGTGTTCATCGTAAATGAATAATATGTATGTAGAAATACACTTTTGCCCATTATTATAATCTAATTATTTATAGGAGCGGTCTAAATATGACTTATTATGAAGCTTGAAATTACCAATACCTATTTCTCTGATGAATACAAGAAAGTTTGTGTTGCAGATGTTGCAGAAAGTTTATACGGCAAAGATGCTCGGCACAGATTTCCGAAAACACTATTAAGGCTAGTTAAGGCTAGATTTGTGGCAAGATGTTATTTTACATTAAGAACCTATAAAGTTAATTTGTGAAATAAAGAGACGAGAAAAATCCCTCAACTATGACAATACATTGTGTGTGCATTTTTTCATCATGTCCAGTTACTTCAACATACTATACACATTACGTCGGTACAGGCATCTCAACTAGTGCAATAACGTGGACCAAAAGAACTTATCTGATCGGAATGTGCGGCCGGCTGCTAGCGGGAATCGCTCTGATATCGTCCAATAAAATATAAAGCGACTGTTCACTTCGCAGAAAGTGCATCCTGTTTGATAGAGGTTCTCAACCTTTATAGCCATGTTCGAACTATTGTAGATTCGATATGAAAACAAAAGAATGATAGAACACTTCGTGCTTTGACAGAGGAACTAGTATATCTATTTATGTTATGTTAATGTTTATAGTACTAAGCGCTGAGAAGGGTGTCGTAAAAGATATACAGTTACTTAGGCATTTTAACTTAGTAATCTGTAGTAGCAATGACTTAGGTAAGACTCCATTCGTATTTGTTTATAAGGCACATACTATTTACGCAGAATTTTATTTAATTTTAGAAAAGGGATGCAGTATCCTTTAGATAAGTACATGTTCTACGTTAAAGTTTTCATTAATCGAGTTTATTAAATGATTTGGGAGTTTCGTTTAAATTACTTTCATTGTATATGATAAGCAATAAGAATTTTTATCATTTTTTCAATTAGATGTCTTCTTGACCAATAAAAGAATGATTTTAAAACCGTCAAAAATTGCAAACGTCAAAGGTTGACAACCGCTGGTAATAGCGGAATCGAGTGGGTAGCTACTAAGAAATAATAAGTGAAGAGCTGCTGCACGTAATTATAATATCGAATTCACAATAGCCAAAACATGGGACTCTCATAATAATGTATGGATTAAGCATCGGCCATTACATTTTATAAACAACCTTATAATTATACAGTCATAAGCATTATCAACCTAACCTGCAAATGTGAGTTTGTTCGTTACCCTTTCATGCCCTAACCAACTCATGAAATTTACACAGACATTGTCAGTTGTTCAGGAGGACATAGAAACCTTTTATCCCAAAAAAAGTACCGTTCTCTAGGGTTACATAAAAATCTCTGACCGCGAGCGAAACCGCGGGTAAAAGCTAGGGTCCGAGGTTCGAATCCCATGCAAGATCCTAAGATCACCTTTAATTTATCGAAGTTATACATAGATTACAAAGTAATTCTCTTTTCGGGTGAAGACAACCTCGTGAAGAGACGAGTTATCGCTAAGCGTGATGGATTATGACACCCAATCTGTAGAGATTTTATCCCAGCAGTGGGACAGTAATGGATTGATGATTGCTAATTGACTTGCCGAATCATCAATTGTATCTAGATAAATGACTTATTAATAGTAATGATTACTTAACATTAAATTTTGGTTTCTCACTCCATGAGGAAAAGAACGTTGCATCAATTTCTATTAATAAAACATCAATATATATTGATGTGAGGAAACATTTATATACTTAGCAACATTGATGTGAATTAATATCTTAAGAAACTAACCAAGTATGGACATCGGAACTACACAAAAACATCCGATTTAATAGTGTTAAAACGGAGGACAATTTGTCATTTGCTTTAGCAACGGACCAAATATTAATAATGACAATACATGTGATAAAGTTACGTAAAAATACTTTGTAACAACAAAAAAATCTATTTGAGTTAAAGAGATTGACGGTCAGACAGCGGAGGTTTAGTAATAGGTCTCCGTTTTTACCTTTTGGGTAAGGATCCCTAAAAATGGAACATAATTTTATATTGTTCCAAATTGACATTAATAAGTTTCTTGCTGACCACACTCTAAATCTGAACAGAGCAACGCGTAACAGTGCTGTTGTAAAGCAGAAATAGGTGTGGCGGTGGTGGTGGAGTTGGATAACGAAGGGATCTTATAATTACTTCCGTGATAATTAATATCAGACTGAGCTATAATGAAGCGTAGCCGAGTTTAGTTAGTAGGTTCAAACTAATGCAGACTTCAGATACTTTCTTCAAACGGGTTCCAGTCGGCGATACTAAAGGGAGATAATATTTGAAGCGGTTTAAGCTCTATTGGAAGAAAGGAAGGTTTAACTTAGACTGGTCCAAGGCAATCTAATCAAGGGTATGAGAGCCGATGTTATGTAACTTGCATTAGCTGCCTGCATCGCGGCATCGTTTGGAAATAGGGTTGCCACTATATAATATAGGTTTTGTTTTCATATTTATTTTTCAATATTTATAAGTTATGTTTAAGGTAATGCTATTTCGCAATTACTTAATTAAATCACGCAACTAATAAAAATAAAAAAATATTGCAAGTATTAAATTGTTATTTTTTAAGTCCGAATTTCAGCTTCAGCTTGCGCTTAAAATATTAAAATTTAATATACACTTTAACGTCTTTCCACGTGCAATGTGAACTGTTTTTTTATAATTATTATTCATATTTTATAAAAATAGGTAATAAGAAAGAAATTAAAAATTAAAAAAAAGGATTTTTTTATTTAATTTTCAATTGTGCCAACCCTATTGCATATAGTAGTGTTGCCTGTCTAAACCATGTGCTAGAGAAAGAAAATGTTCCGCAATATTCCCTTCTAACATAATAATTTAATTGGCGAACAAATTGTTATGCAAGCAACACTGGAATATCAACCATCGTTCTATAAATTACCTTACAATAACTATGAAAGGGCTGTTTATACGATCGAGATGTTTCCTGGTTTCATAGCTAATGGAATGTTACTATTTCATAACAAAAAAAAATCGTCCACAAAATTGTTTGACTACACAAAGAAACGAACCAATAGTCAAAGGATAAGATAAATTCTATAATAATAATTTGTGATTATGAATTTTCTAACTTAATGATCTTACTAAATTATAAAAAAGAAAACAGTTCTTGAGTTAATTTACTTTGAATATTTTGATTTCCTTCCTTGCTAAACGTCATGATTATGATTCCTACGACTTTACTACGATGACAATAAAATACCAAAAATGAAGAGGAATTTAAAAAAATATTTATTATTTCAAACAAAAACTTCAGTACTTTTGCCCATTCGGTTAGAAACTATTAACTAATCTACTTATAGACGTATGGCAACAGTGACGTCACCGGCTGAGATACGATACAGGTCCTAGAATTACATACAAATTGTCTAACCACGCTGCCGTGCGCCGTCACGGTGGCCACCTACCTACTTAAGGATTACATGACTTTAAATCGAGGATTATGAGAAAATGTTCCCAATGAACATAATCGATAAGATTACTGAAATAATAAAAAAATACAAACAAGTATTTAACCAACTTTCTACGATATATGATGCTTATCGAAATGAATCCAATAAGCCTAAATACGACGTGGATTTGTATTGTTTACGTTTTGAGGCGTTGCTATGGCCGGTAGACGTACCGTACATGAGCGGCAATGCCACTGCCCGCCATGGACATCTGCAACTAACTTCATATAAAACACGAATACTAGATGAGGCGATTAAAATGTTTTGCCACTCCCGTGGATTTAGATGGTTGTATCATATTATGTAGGCAGCCAGCATCCACATCCGTTGAGGCGGTGGTATCTTTCAATTCAAACCATACTGATGCTTATCACCTTTCAAACCGTCCAGAGGAAACCACTTTACTATATTATTATGCTATAATAAAACATATATTTGGCTTACTGTTGTGCTTTACGATTAAAACTTTTAATTGAATAGTAAATCGATTAGACAATGAAAAACCATAGCGCTAAAAATGCAACATATTTGCAAAATGCTTAGCGAATTTTCACCGACAATTAATCAACTTTTTACACCGAGCACATACCGAGAGGGAAGTGTATACTTATATGCGATGAATGATGTTATTATGTGGAGCATTCTTCGTGCGAGCAAAAAGTTGGCGCAGTAAAACTTTATGGGCATCCTAGGTTCACAGTTCCGCTCGCATGGCGCTTCTTGCTTCACTTGAATGATGTGCGAGGATAGATTGATGGACACCTTTTGCGATTTACACTTGTTGTACCGGGTAATCGCAGATCACCTTTTGAGTGGGGACATGATTTAAGATTAAAAAATGTTTTTAGTTTAATATTATTGCAGAATTGAAACACCTTAATTTGTACCGGATACCCAAGATATGCGGTTTAATTTATTTATTGCAGATTTTTCCGATTTTTTGATTTTGCAGATTGATTTTGTGATATCACCGTGAGACGTCAATATAAGATACATATTAAAATGTAAAAAGATAATTTATTTTTAAAATGATCCAAATCAATTTTATATCGTCACGTTTGTTATGAAAAAATAGAGTCTTTGTACGTGATATTTAATTTATTTTGATTTTTTAATTTACTGGCCACTTTTAATAAACAAAAGTAACCATTGAAACAACCAAGTGAAACGATGAAAAATTCTGAAATTTACATTTTACACATCAACAAACTAACTTACGTTTATGGCAATCATATTACTAGTAGTAACGCATTTATAATCGACTACAGGTGTACAATCCGAGTTCTATATGGAGTTGTTAACAGATGTCCATAGCCGGTAGTGAGCACTTACCATCACGTGGACCGACGTTGCTACCTGAACCCATAGATTAGTAAAGATTACTCACTCCTAACAAGAAAATGTACCCAGTTTTGAGAATTGAAATAGTTGCGTAAAAAAGTTTTGCCACGTCTCCGTGCTAAAATGTCCCTAAAATCTTTAAAATAATTATTTAAATAAATATGTAAATTACGCAGTATTCGTTATTTATTCGTAAAATTGTTTTTATTTGTCAAGAATTCAAAAAAGAACTTACTAATAACCCGTTTGTGGCTTCATTCAATTTCGAGGCGGCGAAGTATCTTTACTAATCTATGCTTGAACCTTACAAAAAGCATAGGTACACAAACGATTAACATATAAGACGTATTCATTTTCTATTTATATAATTGTTCTATGTATCATATATGTACCTCACTTCTTGCAAGTGGCATTTCGAGAATTTTAAGTGCGGCAAGCACGTGGCATATAAATTAGTACCGTTGTACCACTTAGGTGTACTAAAATTAGACTCGCAACGTAATGCTTGAGCAATGGTAGTATGCAAAAAGATAGATAAATATTCCGATATTTTTTGTATCTTTTGTGTTCCTTCGGTAACTTGTAGAGGTCTGTTAAACACTTGGTTTGATTACTATCATGTGATATTTCTGCCTTGCCTTGTCTTGCCTTTGGTGAGCGGTGATAGCTTTGTAAGTTATAGGTATTTCAGACTCCCATGCTGTATTCGAATGTTCCAAATTATATGCCCATAAATTTTACTAGTTTTAACAATGATAACACAGGGACAACACATACATGTAACATATTTTTCCATAGAATTCCCTGATGTATGTATGCAGAAATACAATATTCTTGGCCGTACGTCGCGACCTATAGCTAATCCTCGTACTGACAGGAGATTACCATAGTTATGAAACTGTGTAACATTAAAACTTTTACTTACTATTTACTAAATTATAATTATTAATTTACATCAATATACAAGAGTATCATTCAGCTGTTCTACTTAAATATGATTCAACAAATATTAAACAGACACGTGAGTCTCATAGCGAAAGTAATATATTAAAGAGTGAGGAATATAATAATATCACTATAAATTATTGCAAAAATCTAATTATAGCAAAAAGGATGACAAGCCTACGTGTTTTACATGGACGTTACTTTGTTGCTGGGATCACTTGCTATGCGGCTCTGGTATTGATAAATGTTAAAAGATACCATGCGAATGGAATACTAATTAAATGGAATGGATTTTGATCACAGAACAAGTTTACTTGTGTTTAACATTATTGAGAATTGGGATTTAAACTTTCGTAGGGATTAGGGCAAAACCTATGCAAGTTAGGCAGACTTGACACTAAATTATAAAAGGGGCTTTGTGTACCTATTGAGTTGTACGTTTTATTCATTTTACTCTTCAACCCAGAACACAATAGTCCTTCTGGGGTTGAATATAGATATAGATAAGCGGTGATCGCCACATCTATTTCTAGCGTGAAGTAGATCTGCGTTTCGGTGGAAGGGTATGGATGCCGGCTGACTTATAAGGCACCCATCTGAGTCCTTTGTATTGACAAGTTGGAATCGGCTTCAGGAAGAATCCCTGTTCTTTATGGTGTCATCATCATCATCAACCCATTACTGTCACACTGCTGGGCACGGGTCTCCTCTCATAATGAGAAGGATTAGGCCATAGTCCACCGCGCTGGCCAAGTGCAAATTGGTAGACTTCACATACCTTTGTAAATTTTTTTTTAAGATTTCCCAGGTATGCAGGTTTCCTCACGATGTTTTCTTTCACCATTTATCTATATGGTGAAACAAATGTCAATAGAGAGTAGGTGACTGCATACTCGTGTAATTACTAAGCTACTCCAATCTTAAAATTACACATAAAAAACAACACTTGTCGTCACTTCAGATGTTTGAAAACTGTCTATCCTATATTAATGTTACGCTATTCGAATTCGTATTGCTATTTTATATAACAGGTCCAGTGTTAAAGTTAACACTGACTCATTCTAGTGTTTACGTTAGATAACAGCTAGAATAATATCTTTGTTCACAGAAACGGCCGGCCCGATTTGCGCGAGTTCTCGTAAAATAAACAATTTTGATATCGATTCTAGGAATATACATATGTATAGCTAAGCAGTAGGCGAGTTTCTTGCTACTATGCATATCGTTGATGATTGTACTGTCGCACTGTTGGAGAGGTTTCCTCTCAGAATAAAAGAGGGTTAGGTTAGTTCACCAACTTAGACAAAGGGCGGATACATAGACTTCATATACCTCTGACAAATTTTATAAGCATTTGTCTAGAATTACTTTCTTTTCTAGAAAATATCATTAATTTCTAATACATATACCTAAGGAAACATAAAATGAGAGGCACTATAATTTTATTAGAGAAACGATATTTTCTTCAGGAATCTTTTGCGAAATTATGTGACTGTTAATACAATATCTAATGTGAAACTCTTTCGAGATCAGTAGCATTAACACATAATTTAGAAAAGTTGCATCGAAATCGCTTCAGCAGTCTTTACCGCATCTCGTCCATAAAAAAACAAAGTACATTTATTAGAACATTTCGTTTATATCTACACGTCTCTACAAATCAAGTGTTGAACTCTACAAGAAATGCATTTAAGATTACCGGTCTGGTGGTTACTAGAAATTTTTCTTCGATGCGCGAAATTGGAAAGCGGAACGGAATGTTTATATGTTCGGGAAGTAACACATACATACATCATACATGCATTGTTCGTGGATGTACTAATAAAGATATTGAAGTTTTTCTCTGTGAATTCAAATGATGGTAATTTTTAAGCTCGTATGCTTGTATGCGATATATTTTAGATTAAAAACGCAATCCTATTGCTAAGCCTTGACTGTCTGTCCGTCTGTCACAGCTCTATTTCTTACACTGTAATAGATAGACACACCAGTGATCGCTAACCATAGACTTATCGTATATGTAGAATGACATTAGCTACCGAATAGAATAGAAAACGAATAGAATGCAAAGTTTGTAACATGGCTAGCCCCTGAACTCTTTACGTTTGTGACTGGTACACTCACGGTTTCTAAACCTTGGTAATAAGTGTATAAAATGTTTATTTAAATCTTACCAAAGTCATTAGCAGTCAAGTTGAGTCTTGCCCGGGCGACGGGGCTATCCTCGTGGTTGCAGAGGTCTCGGAAACAGCAGAGCAGCAATGAGTGTTCTCTGGGCGGTGGCCCGCCGTGTGAAGGTGCGTTTTGGCAATGAGACAACGCCTCTTCTTCGCTGGAAAAATAAAAATAATTATTAGATATTGTTGTAATACTTGGCTGCAACGCTCTTTGATATACTGTTCTAAAGTTATTAGTGAAAGAAAGTAAAGACTAGTTAAGCCAACCGTGTCAGATTTGAAGTCAAATGTTAACGATGAAGTTTAACTACTGCTATCTCCAATAATGAATCAAAAATTACAAAAAACTAACATTTTCCTAATTTGCTGGAAATGCGTAGTAAATTATAAGGCGTATAGGCACAGGAACCATGAAAGTAAGAAAGAAAATATTTACAGGACATTACGAAAATTTGAATTTCTTTTAAACACTAAACTTAACTGCAATTAGTTAAATAGAGCTTGGTTTTTACTTTTTAGTAATAAAACATAAATGACGAAAGTACCTATCTTATCTTTTTCTTCACAAAATAGTCTATGAGAAGCATTTATAACTTATTCAAAGATAATGAACATACACTGTATAACCCAATCTGATGTTGTAGTGAGAGGCGCCGGGAAGCCAGCTTATGTCATCCACAACATTCACATGTAGCAGAGAGCGTCTGAGTAATATGCGCATGCGCTGAATCCTAAACGGGTGTGATTCATAGAGACGCTGTTCTCACGAAAAAACAACGAATTTACATTAAACTTCAATTATCTGTCGTGTATGTACACGCGGACAGTATGGACAATTTTACATACGTGTCTCAAGGACAATGGAGCTTTTTCAATGACTTGTATGTAAAGTGGCGCGGCATATTCTTGTAAGCGTATTGTATGGTGTATGTATTGTACTAATCTAACTTCTGTAAGCATCATCATCATCAACTCATTACTGTCCCTGCTGGGCACGGGTCTCCGCTCAGAATGAGAAGGATTAGGCCATAGTCCACCGAGCTGGCTAAGTGCGTGTTGGTAGACTTCACATACCTTTGAGATTTGTTTTTTTATAAATCTCTCAGGTATGCTGCCTCACGATGTTTTCCTTCACCGTTTAAGCAAGTGATAATTAATTTCTAATACGCACGTAATTTTTGAAAAACCAGAGTGAGAGCCTGGGATTTGAACCTCGAACCCCTGATCGAGAGACCGAGTTTCTTAACCACTAGGCTATCTCTATAAGCGCCATCTGTTATCGTACTGAAGAAATAAAATCAGAAGATATGGTATGATGTTAAATATCGGCATTGAACAAAGAGATTAATATCTTATGTGGGCTTCTTTTACAATTACTACCACATGTAGGTATGATTTAATTCTTTGGTTTTAAATAAAGTTTGTATAAAAGCAGTAATTCATTTTAGTTACAATACGTTTAAATCATAAGAACTCGTTAGGCGCCAGTCACACAGAAATAACGCAAGGCCCTGACAAACATGCAGAAGGAGTCCTTTTATTATATTTTCAGTTACGTCATTTGACGTCACAATTTGTGAAAACATCAGCGTGACAGAATTCATCATCCGAACTAACACACAAAGCCTCACTCACTGGCAAAATATAAATAGCTAAGAATAATAATTATGATCCAAATATCTATCATTATATTTTATTGAGATGCACATTCACGCCTCACGATCGCCAGACATCTTTTCTGTCTAGCTCTGCCTGCAAATCCTGTCAATAAATTTAAAGTTGCTGTAGCTTTTCGCAGCGGCCGACCCGGTTTCCTTTTATGGTATACGAAAGGCAATGTCATAGGAAACGCTAAGATTAAAGATTAATGAAATAACTACTTAATTAATATTTCTGTGGAATGACTAGAATTTATTGAATTACAAATTTTTATGTACCCTGACCGCCTTTGTTCGTACAACTTTATGTACAACCTTAAATCTATATTTATGTTACGTTTGTAGTAGGCCTATTAATATAAGTTATAAACACATTTTCATATATTACAAAATAGGCAAGACATATCAACATATTATTTAAATCTTTTCCCTAAGGGTATAAACAGGGGACCTATTAGGGCACTTTACTAAAAATTATCATTTTTTAATAACCCTTACTTATAAAATAAATAAAACTTACAATATAAGTAATAGCAAATTCTGCCGTCACACAGTACTATAAACTTCTACCACCTTCGAAAAAGTAAATCATATATCTCAACTGTATATTTTAACACCGTCACAAGACATGGTGTCAGAGACAACGTATTTATGGACTTTATTGCCTGTTTTAGTAGCCCTATAAACCTCCTGTAGCTATAACTAGAAATCGTCATGTACTTTCAGATATCTCACAACTCACGAGCGACGTCGACGCATTATTTATTGCCCGTGTGCAGTAGGCCTATCAAGCATCGATAACAGAATAAACCTCATTCGACTAATTTGAATACTTCTGTAGTTTCTCGTGGGAACGCAGCCTCTTAGGCCATTCCAAATATTTGATTAAATATTTTAATACACCGCTCGGGTCAAATCGTTTGATTGACTGGAATGCTTAAAACTATTGTGGAAAACGAATAGATGAATGAATTTTATAAGCATATTGAGGTCATAGTATCGTTGTATCATGCTGGTTCTAGATTCGATCCCCGGCGAGGCATGTGTACAATACGTGTGTTAAACGTTGGGTTTAATTTTGTGTTCTGGGTCTGGGTATTTATGTACTAGTATTTGTATGAATATGGTACCTACGTTAGGAAAACCTAGTGTGGAGTAGAGTGTAGCGTGCCATACAATTCAAAATATTTAATACAAATAAATTTAACGTAGAAAATCCTTTCTCCTTTTGGAAGTTGGTTAAAATTGAGTTGTAGATATGTTGTACCATCAAATACTTTTACCAAAGGTCACAAAACCAAAAGTAGGTATTACATGTAAAATGTATTGATGGCATTATTATAATCCCCCCTCAAACACCACCAGTTAAGACTGAAACAGGTGATGAGTCTTAAGGGATATTTTTGGAAAATCTATGCAAAGTAAAAAAAATGTGTGCCACCTCAAAAACAATTTTTAAAATGAACATATAAAATGAATTTTAACTGTATTAAAATTACATTTAAAGTATATTGGATATTTATTTACAAATTACTATATATATATAAAATAAAAAAATAAGTAAAAATTTGTAAATGGAAATATGAATGTACCATCAAATACTTTTACCAAGGGTAAAAAACCAAGTTTTCAATGTAAAATGTATTGATGGCGTTAATATAATCCCCCTAAAACATCACCAGTTAAGACTGAAACAGGGATGAGTCCAAAGGGATAGGTTGGTATATCTACGTAAATAAGGAAAAAACACTATTTTAAAATGAGAATATAAATTATATATTTACATAAAGATACAAAACTGTTCAAAAATTAAAAACGCATTTAACGAATAAGTAGGTATATTAATATTAATACGTACTCCAAACTTTGAAGGTGGTAGGTAGAACCCTGTGTGGTTCGACTCCGGCGGCACCACCGCCACACCTATTTCTACCTAATAACAGCAGTGTTAAGCGCTGCTGTGTTCCGTTTTGAAGGGTGTGGTAAGGGAGACAGACTTTTCCGAGGCGTTCCAGTTTAGTCCTCAGGGGTAGCCGCGCATCTGTGGTCGACCTCAGGTAGGAATATCTAATCCTATCTGGGGTTGATTACAGATGTCCATGGGCGGCAGTAGCCACTTACCATCAGGTGGACTGCACGCTGGTCTACCACTTCTATATTATATAAAAAAAACATTACAGATATACATAATCTATAAGTTTACTTACATCAAAAACAACTCAAAAATATCACGAATGGCTTAATTCTCCTATTCAAATAGGTTCAAATGGAATTATGATAATCTAGCTGTAATACCGGATACTTTATTATCTACTAAACCAAATAAGATCACACACGTAATCCTTATATATGGTTTTGGCTCAACGAACTCCGATATTGTCTAAATAACATAATTTTTGGAATTAGAGCAGTATACAAAGTTTGAATGTCTCAATTTGAAATATTTATTTTTATTTGTTTACGATACACAAATTATAAATAAGTATATGACATAAGAATGGTTTCAAAAGGAGAGAAGAATATAATTCTCGTAAATTATTACGACGATTTCTTTCATCTATATTATGTGGAGTGGTGAACTATTAACCAAAGATTATTTCAGGCCAGATATTTCTTCTATAAAATTGCATTAATTGCAATAAAAATATAAGATCTTAACCAAACATTCTAAATATTAAATGCACACACCACATAAAACGTACACACGTATGCCCTCATAAACACAATCACATATTATTATAGCAATATTCAAACAATATAATAAAGAGAAATAAAATAAACGACATAACAACTTGATAAATCAATATCAGATGCCTGATTAATAGCCATGCAATTAAAATTAGATACAGTTCGAGCTGAATACCCACATTCGTGTAGGTAGTAAATTCTTTACGCCGTTTTACTCGAGGTAGTATAAGTAATAAATTGTAGTAAACCTTTAGTAGCAATTATCTTGCAATCCGTTTGCTATATTATGTCATTTCAACGTTACTAGCCTAACACAATACACTCAGATATCATAAAACAATAGATAAAGGGCCATTATTTCTTTGCTATCGGTGCTGGAATAATAGAAACGCCAAAAGGGTTGAAACGTACACTATCTATTATGGAGAGATGTGACATTATCTGAAATCATTTGACACAACAACGTCGTATGTTCGATTAGATTCGCGCGATTCAGACATTAATGTCATCGAGATAGGGGATAGAGTCGCGTGGGAGGCGTGATTTAAATGTGACGCATCGGCCGGGTCGGCGTCCGCGCCGCTATCTAGGATCCCGACCTTCGACTCAACCCCGGGCATCCACCGTCACCCTTATCTTAACAAACGAGGACAAAGATCCGACGCCGCAATTTATAAACTATAAACAACTCCGACAAAATTAATTAGCGATAAAAGCACAGAATTTCAATTTGAAACCGATCGTGATCTCAACGACGGGCTCGTCGATCGTTAGCGAAGATAATGGACTACGGAGATTGCCAAAAACGAGCAAAAATTACTCAAAGCAAATAAAGCGAGCGTGCCTCGTAGACGGAACCTGTTTCGAAGCAGGGCCCGGGACGATGCGAATAAGATAATCGACTGGCAATTCCGATGAAGAAAAACTGATGGAGCCTTCCTCTGCATAATTAGCTATCGATGAATTATTGAAGGGGACGAAGAACAAAGACACGTTAATGGTATTCCGTCAAATTAAAGTCACCGGCACGATACATCAGGTCGTGTCGATGGTGTAATTGTTTATACGGCCGATGAAATGATGAAAGAGTCACGCAGTCATTTCGAAATGGTCGAAGACAAATTGATTGAAGGTACTCAGAATGCGGTCTATTGGATATTTAGTTAAGCGGGTTCTCAAGCATGATAAGCAGAATTGATGGATGACAATGCGTCTTAGTACAGCGCCCAACAAAAGAATAGTTAATTAATTCCACGATGAAAGTTAACAAGAAACACAGGAAACCCCGCATGGCATCAAAAACAAATCATAATTACGACGCTATAAAAAATTGTTTGTAAAACAAAGATTGTATCTGTATGTAATGAAGACGACAAATATGTCCGTAAAGTATAAATATTTAAAACGTGAACATTATAAACATTTGAACTTGAATTAATGAAGTAAGTTTTACTACTGTTTAAGACCGTGGCATGTTCATTTTAAGGGTCCATTTGGAGTCCATGTTAATTAGTCCAGCGTTGTAATTGGAGTCGATAACATCTTTAAATGTATCGTTCACTGGAATTCCGAAACAAGCTGCTTTGATAGTATCAAGAGTCGCTGCATTTCCAATTTTAATTTGAACATTCGTGTACCATTTTATGGCGATGCTGTCAAAAAACAAGTAAGTACTAAATGATTATTTGGGCTTTTAATAAATAATACATGTGCATTGTACATTATACACACGAACACAGACATACCGATGTTATGTTCTCATGCGGACTAAAGTATTCAGAGCTAAATACACGCATACTTACTAAATGACTTCAAAGCGTACCTTAAGTGATACATTAACTTTTTAGAATTTTTCGATCGCAAAAAAAGCGACGACATGTAGCTTTTGAAGTTAAAGTTCCTCAGAATGTGTTGATGTTGGAGATGTCAATAATTCCAATGCCAATACTACTCTTGTACCTTTTAGTTTTATTTTTGTACATCTAAACGTAAGGGTTCAAATTTATTTTAAATTGGAAAGAGGCTTCTTGATAGTAAATGCTTATAGTCGCCTAAGGATACTTGTTATATACCTAATAGAGTGAACCCTCTGTTTGGTTAGCTCTGTAAGGTTCTTGTCATTAAGTTGAGAGTTCCTTTCGCCCCAATTTAGTAGAGTCATATGTACCGCTTACATAATACCTTGAAATAGATTACATTCTAATCTTTCGTTAAAGCAAGAAGTAGACGTTTTAAGCATCCGTATTTAAATTATCAAAACCAACTGCGATTTCAGAGTATTACTTTAATACTATCCGGTTCTCAGTACTCACGTGTCGGCTAGATGATGAAGACAGCCGTGCCTCGCGTGGTGGCGCCTGGGTGGTAGCTCGCTGTAGCAGCCGCCACCTCGCCGCGACCGGCACATGTAGCCCGTGCTCACACATTGCGCTGTGTTGCAGTAACACCGCACTCCGTCTGTGTGGGGCTTGGAATCTGAAACAAGATATATTGGTTTAAATAGGTGTTTCTTTATTTGAAGATAGACGTATTTGCGAACAGTTGTCGTTGCATCGCTTTCTGTTTTAACGTAGCAATGAGTTTGGCTTAAAAGTGTCGTTTGGGAAATTTACAGAAGATATTTCTGCTTATTCCTTAGGGCTAGCAATGCTGTGATTGGCATATAATGACTTCCTTAGCAGTAATTAAATTCTAATGTAAAAATGTATGATACGTTAACTAAGTAAGAATTATTACTATATTTTTAATTAACTTCAAGTAGACTACATGACCATTTACGTCGTCATGAACCATTATACATAGTTGGATATGTATCTCCTCTCACATTTAAAAGAGTATAAGTATTCACTTATATCACATGTGACCAAAATATCCCTATTTAATAAACCCTGAAATGGCAGTTTTATTTACTTTTTAGTACCCAAGTAAAAATATGACCGGTTGCGAAGTATCAAATTATATTAGACGCTGTAGAGCTGAACTCCTCGGATCAAACCCGTTTAATTTCCACCTTTATTGCGAGGCGAACAATAAATATGTTTACGAGCAATGGATTTTATGATTTATTTATAGCGGTCTGAGTCAAACAGGAAATTGTCATACAAATGCAAAGGAAATACGAATGGTAGTGGTGGTTCGAGTCGCAGGCGACGACGTGGCGCCAAGGCTCGTAAACTGCTAGCAGATACTGCAATCCTGACCACAGCCATTATAGGGTTGGCACTTTTCAAAAAATATTAATTTTGCGAAAGTTCAAATAGGAAATTGTCATACAAATTTAAAGGAAATACGAATGGTAGTGCTGGTTCCAGTCGCAGGCGACGACGTGGCGCCGGGGCTCGTAAACTGCTAGCAGATACTGCAATTCTGACCACAGCCATATATAGGGTTGGCACTTTTCAAAAAATATTAATTTTGCGAAAGTTCAAATAGGAAATTGTCATACAAATTTAAAGGAAATTCGAATGGTAGTGGTGGTTCGAGTCGCAGCGACGACGTGGCGCCGGGGCTCGTAAAGTGCTAGCAGATACTGCAATCCTAACCACAGCCATATATAGGGTTGGCACTTTTCGAAAAATAGTAATTTTGTGAAATCTCAAATAAGAAATTGTCGTACAGCAAAGGAATTACGAATGGTAGTGGTGGTTCTAGTCGCAGGCGACGACGTGGCGCCAAGGATCGTAAACTGCTAGCAGATACTGCAATCCTGACCACAGCCATATAAAGGGTTGTCACTTTTCAAAAAATAGTAATTTTGTGAAATCTTAAATAGGAAATTGTCATAAAAATGCAAAGGAAATTCGAATGGTACCTAGTGGTGGTTCGGGTCGTTTGGGACGACGTGGCGCCGGGGCTCGTAAACTGCTAGCAGATACTGCAATCCTGACCACAGCCATATATAGGGTTAGCACTTTTCACGAAAAATAGTAATTTTGTGAAATCGCAAAAAGTAGTGTCTTTGGGAAATGCAAGGATATATATTATATAAATGTATTGTATTGTATTTTTGCCGACTCATCTGTTTATATTTTAACGACTTCGAAAAACTGTACCAGTTATGATGACAGATTTTTAGAGGGCTCAGTTATACAGATTAAAAACTCATTCTAAGTCGACCTATTTCTATAGAAACCAAGAAATCAGTAGGTAACTCACAATTTCACTATTCATTTACAACACGAGCGATTTTGCCTAAAATATAGTAAGATATTTATAGTAGGGCTGGCAACCCTAACTATACACTATTTATTGCTAGCTGTGTAGTTTTACTGCACCTTGATTTGTTCCTGCACGGTTATTATAACGCGCCCGTTTCATGCTTGACCACATTAATTCTGTCAATTTCGCTAAGGCGCTAAAACTATTAGCGGGAACCTATATAATTTAGCACCCCTACATTTGGGCTGGTTTTAAGATTCTAACACAGATTTTTTTAAAGTGAAAGTAGAAGTATATCTGATGGTAAGTGGGAACTGCACGTGGACATCTATAATTAACCGCAGGTCAGTTTAAAATCCTACCTCAATTCGGCCACAGATGCGTTGTTATCTATGAGAACTAAGTTGGAACGCCTCAGATAAGTATGTCTCCCTTATTTCACACTTTAAACCAGCTTAACACCGTTGTCATTAGGCAGAAAAAGTGGCTGTGGTGGCTCTTCACTTCGAATCACAGCACAGAGGGTTCCACGTTTGACTTAAGAGTATAGTTACTATTTAATATTATACACAACACTTTAGTTTAATTTATTGGTACAAATTCACAGGCTGTAATAATATGCTGCATCTTTCATTTTCAAGTCGTATTACGATAAACGCAAACGCTCTCCGAATAAATCATAACAATTACGGTTATAGACGCCGTTTTAACTTCTTGTAATAAAACGTACTCTGTAATGTTTTTGACTAGTAAAATCCAAGCCGAAAAGCCGATGGAGCAGCAAAAATAACATACAGATAGTCCGAACGAGTATCGTATGAATAAAGTGAGTATACGTCCCGTTTTAAACGGGACTTTCCCGTTCAGTCCTAGGGTCCCGGAGTATACGGGTATACGGATGCGAAAAAGTCCACTTTTAGGAAATGATAATAGCAACAGTTGGTCAGCAAAATTGTAAAACAGAGGAACTGTTTTTCGCATTTTTGACAAACATTCTGATACTATTTAATTTTCACGCCCTTTTTCGTCAAATGAATTCTTATGTGAAACGGTATATACTTAATAAATAAATTATTGTGGGAAACAGTGAAATCAATTGAAATAAAATGTTCAATTGTCCAATATATTTTCCAATAGTCTACCATTTCCCACTTGGTCAACGCGATGGACTATAACCTAAGCCTCTCTCACTCTGAGAAGACACCCGTGTCCAGCATACTGACAAAACAGTAACGATTTATTTTCCAAGTTATACCCAAAATTGTCTACATAGTATAGTCCCATTTAAACTAAAATAAAAATGGTCAGCACACGTATGAATAATGCGCACGTCATACTTCCCGGGCCCCTACATAAATATCCTACGCCAGCCTCTGACCGCATTCAATGTAAATGCCCCGGCTCCAGACGAAGAAACAAAACCAAATTAATTTCTGAGGGACGCCGCTTTATTTGCTCGGAGGGACCCCCCTTGAGGTCCCGTCTTTAGAATGTTACACAGAATTGACTCTATCATCTAATTTTGAATGATTAGCATCCAAAGCAAACAACGGGACATCGATTAAATACCCGATAACATTTTTAAATCCATATGCATGTACTCAGAAAAATTAATTAGTAATCACTCGGAATTGAGAAACTAAGTAAAAAATTCAAAACTTCCAACATTTCGGATACGAGCAAGAAACTATTGAATGCGGTCCGTTTCACTCGATGAAGACTTGAACAGCGGGAGGGCCTCACGACAAATAAATAATGGAAAGAAAAAGGCAATACAAACGGCTGGGTTTAATAACTAAACCGAGCGACGGAAATTGTTACCAATAGCGTAATGACTTTTGCAAGCAGAATTTCATTAATAACGCTTTATGGTACTGAGATTGCGGTCATTGTCCGCGTTGTCTTTATAATATAGAAGTAGCGAACGCATGCAATCCACCTGATGGTAAGTAATAATACATCTACAATCAACCCTAGATAAAATGAGAGTCCTACCTGAGGTCAGCCACAACGGTGTTTGCTGCTCTTGGAAACCAAGTTGGAACGCCTCGGATAAGTATGTGTCCCTTTCTTCAAACCTTCTGGTTCATACCTTCAAACCGTCTGGAACATAGCAGGGTTCAACACTGCTGTTGTGAAGCAGAAATCGTTGTGGCGATATTGCTTCCGGAGTCGAACTACAAAGCTTTTCTTCAGACTTTGTTGATGACTAATTTTATCATTTCCATTTCTATTTCCGAAACCAACAGGATCAAACAGTCAGTTCCATATCGCGTCAAATATTTACTCATTAGCGGTGCAATTAGCGTTATCGGTTCCCGGACATTACGTTCGATGGATGTCATTAACTCCCTTTTACAATCAATTTCGAGTCAAAAAGGAACAGCGCACCGAAGTAAGGTAAATAAAAAATAAATAAACACAAGAGAAAAGGCCCGGCATGTTATTTGGAATTGATAAATGGCCCTCCTGAGACGTGCGAGACAAGGACGAAGCGAGGCGGGAAAGAGACGGAACTCCTAATGAGTTGAAAACGGGATGTATAAGTATGGGATAAAACTCTAAAAGATAAAGTAAAGTGCTCCTTATCCTTTCTGGGCTTTGATTTTGATGTTTATTATTTACATACTCATTTAGGTTCTAGGTTTTTTGTTAGGGGTTTTATGCATGGCATTTATGACTGAATACAAGTCGAGGATATGCACAAAGTAAGCGTCGTTTAAACATTATCGATATAGGGTCCTTACATTGAATAATTTTAATAAAATAAAATCGATTCAGAATAATCGATTTATTTTTATAAAATTGATCACTGAAATAACTTTGCCTATTCATAATCACATTCTATGAATAGATAAAGAAGAAATAGAAATAAAGAAGGAGCATAAAAATATCGATGAACCATTGTGCTGACGAAACCAAATGACGTGGATTTCCGGTCATGATTGTGTACTTATCTCTCAAATATTGCTTATCAATAACAATGTAATCTCTATAACGTGGTATATGAATACTGATTCTGACACGCGTAATATCGGGGCAATAAGGTCGTAAGTGATATTTGAGCGTAAAGACATTTTTTGTTGTTCCAAAGCGCAAAAACGGGACCTTATTAAATGCCTCCGCTGTTTCTATAACTGTAATGGGCAGACAGCATATATAGCTTCTGTGTTAACAATTACTCAATATTAAAAAAATTGAAATTAATTATCGCTTGCTAAACGGTGAAGAAAAACACCGTGAGGAAACCTGCATACCTGAAAGATTTATAAAAAAAAAATCTTAAAGGTATGCGAAGTCTACCAATACGCACTTGGCCAGCGCGGTGGACTGTGGCCTAATCCTTCTCATTATGAGAGGAGACCCGTGCCCAGCAGTGGGACAGTAATGGGTTGTTGATGATGATGAAAAAAATGGTGGTACGGAATCTTTTACATGCAAGTTCAACTCACACTTACGCGTTTTCGCAATTATGATTGTTTACTAAAAGTCCCCTTACGCTATTAGAACATGGAAACGCCGTGTGTAGGGAGCCTTAGAGACGCCGGCGCCGCAACTTCACGGTGCATTTACAATGCGTGGCTTCACGGATGTAAGCGTAACTCATCTGTTTGGACTCCCCCTCAATCAGGACGGGGCAATCAGCTGACACGTGGCACCGACTTAGCCAAATCTGTGCTTACACTATTATATTATGGAGATGAAAGGATTTTTCGAGTGTGTACGAGTTAAATCATTTTTCAGTCTGAATGATTTTGAAAGGAATTTGAGTTTAGAATTCTATTTATCATAGAAACTGAATAGGGTTTGAACCGTTTATAGTCATCCGTTTATGACAGTTAGTGGCAAATTGTGAGTGTTAATTGGCCCAAAGAGCATATTTAGTAACACCTGACCCATTTGTTGATTGTCAAAAGTTGTCAAAGATCTTCGAGTATAATAATATATAATTAAGCAATTACATCGAATATGTACCAGGCCAAAGTTAACAATAAATAAAATTGTAAATAAATATGATTCCTACACGATTGGGAAGAGTTTGGAATCACTTACTAAAGCACACAGAGTAGACCAGACCCTGAAACTAAACCAATCATTTAGGTGTCTACCAGGAATCGCTTAATAAACCCAAATACGAAACGTTACGAGATGTAGCTTCGATTATGTAAATATAGGATCAGTTCGGGAGTCGCAAATCGCTATTGAAATGTTCTCGTGAACGTTCGCAGATCGGGCGGGAGATTACCGCGTCGGTTGCGACGTCCGTTCAATTACATTAAAGAGCGCCGACGAGGATCGGGTTCCGAAGGTTATTGCAGTGCTTTCGTTTTGAGCTGGTTTCATTTGGGTTACGATTGGCAGGTGGCATGGTAACTTCTTTATGAAAAAATTGGTTAATGAGCATACGGTCCATATGATGTTACTGCCAGCTAACTAACTAAAAACTAAACTAAACAGGGGTTCTATCCTAACTCTTCTTTTTATAATATACAAGTAGGAGACGAGCATGTTATTCACAGGGTAAGTGGCTGCTGCCGCCTATGGACATCAACCAAATAAGATTAAAAGTCGGTCTCAAATGCGCCCCTACCTCTGCGGACTAAGCTGTTCCTGTGGTCCGATAGTCACTTCTGCAAACTAGCCGGCACACATATCCTTTCATCAAAACGCAAGTACTCCTTTATATAAATAAGTGTGTCGGCAGTAACTGTACTTCTCAGGCGATTTCACTGACGCTATTACCTTAATTATACTCGTATTAATAAATTTACTTGTTTCAGATACTTTATAGTCAAATATTATTTGACTTAAGACAGAATGGAATATACTGTAACGAAATTAATTGAGGTAATTCTTCCGACATTTTTCTCATTTGTATTACTAGCTACTTAATATCAGGTAGGTGTCCATAACTTTTTCCTCACCATAAAAGACGATAACGAAAGGTCCGTACAATTAACAGGTTACCAATTATTGAATATTATTGGTAATAAAGGCTTTTAGCGGCCAAACGACGACTATTATCAGATTTATATTCAAAAATTCCCTGAGAGCGCAATCAAACAAATACGTCAGAATAGCTATTGGATGGTAATAAGCTAACTAATGTTGCGACAGCGGCTTTCTCTCCGCGTTCACACGCTGTCCGGCTCCGTTTTATCTAGTACTTTATTACGTTAATGTTTGTGGCGCGAGCAAAGCCGGTTCTGTCAGAACAGCATAACAGGCTGCGATTGGATGACGCGGAAAGGCAAGGCTGCGGGCCGGCCTTGTTACTCCGGTAACTCTGCGGGTTTTATGCGATAGAAGTCACAAACGAGTACAGTCCATTTGATGGTAAGCGGTTTCTGCTATGGTCATCTGTAACTAACTTCATAGAGAATAAGGATTCTACTTGAAGCCGATCAGAGATGCGCTGATACTTCTGAGGATATGTAAGACAACAGGAACCCCCGCCTTTAAAATCCGATTCCGTTTGACGTTACTCGACTTCGACTAAACATAAATAAAACGATTTTTACACTCACAGCCCCACACCCTGTGTCGTGGGTGCCATAGACACACACAAAGACGAATACACAAACACCCAGGTCCTGAACAGAAATCTAAATTTATCATTTACATCGGGCTGGCCGGGGATCGAACTCGGAACCCTCTTCGCGTCAGATCGATTCGACCGCACCGCTACACAGGTCGTCACATTACTCCCGATATGCTCATCTACCTTGTTGATGCTAAACCACCCGGGCTTAGCACAGTTGCATATCGCAGAATCACGACTCATCCACTAATTGCGCTCGCTACTATCTGCCTAATGGATGTCCTCGGTGCGTAATTATCCAACGCGGCGCCAGTAATCTGGATCCGCGAGCAATTTCCATCGGAATGCGAGCTCGGGAGTCGCGGCTAGTTGCACTATCGCGGGATCTGGCTCTGCTATCTAGACTAGGGTTGCCAAATTTCCTGCCGAGCTGAGAACGTTTGTAGGGCTTTGACCCGTATCCTGAAATGTGCGACCCTAAGTCGAGTCGAATTTCGAGGTACTTACCTACTGTTTCTTTAAAGAAATTAGTTATAAGTTGTTGTAGCTGATGGACAACATCATGACCAAATTTACACGGCTGAGAGTCCTTTAAAATAAACAAAAGTTGTCAAAGGTATGTTAAGTCTCACTATGTAAAAATTCGCACTTGTTCAGCGTTCTGAACAATGACGTAAATTCGTAATTGGTCAGCGGTGGGACAATAACGACTTGAGAACATCTGAAATAACTGCTTCAATTCACTATTTTATTTACCTTCCTGTAACTACACCATTTGGTCCTACAATATTCCTCCTCATACTTTGATCGTATCTCACAGTCTATGCTTCAAGATCCACAAGTCTACCTGTGCCTAACTCCGTTATACTTTGACAAATTGCACCGATAATCTCACGCTCGGATATTTGTGAGAATCGTTTTTCCTCGCACAAGAAAACCGAATGTAACGGTGGTTGTAATACCTAGATGAAGAGTGATAACTACAAGTCGAGTTGTCGTGCTCGGGATGTCGTTGAAGCTTACGCCAGGGATCGTAATTTGAAATTCAATTAAAAATACCTTATACGCGCCACAAAAGAAACAGATAATACTTAGACATTTAACCGTCAACAGGCGATCTTATCGCTAGACTTCTGCCAAAGAAATGTTATGTAGTAGATTCATACAGTTTTATTAAAAACGTTTTTTAACCAGTTTTTAGTAACTTTTAATTTTCATATTCTTATGAGAAAACCCTTTCATGTAATATCCATATAAAGTGCATAAAAATTATCGATTTACTATGTTGGGTTGCCCGCCACATTGAATTTAGAATGACGTCACTAATATTGTCGTCTCACCAATGCTAACATTTAAATCCAATAAGTTGAGCTCATTTGTTTAAAAGTTTAAAGTTATAAGCCAGCACAAAATGTCCACCTGAACTATTGATGTTATCAGAGTCGTTTGATTAACGCCAGAACGTTGTCACATTTTTGTAATGGAAATGAGCCTCTTGTTCCACGGTTAGTCCCTACATCATCGGCATAGAGTTCCTATTGGAAGCAGGCCAATACGAGGGTCTAGGCTAGGGATGGGCAAAGTTTTACTTACGTTTGTAATTATTGACTACGTACTACATTTTATGGACACTTGCGTGCTGGATAGTAACCGGATTGTAATAAGGGTGATAAAACTCTCTGCGATTCGACTTCTGCGGCACCTCCGCCTCACCCATTTCTACCTAATAACAGGAGCGTTAAGCGCTGCTTTTAGGTTTAAAAAGTGTGATAAGGGAGACATACTTTTCCGAGGCATATAAACTTGGACTTTATAGGTGCATCTAGCGGCATTAGCCGCATACCATCAGGTGGACTGTATGCTCTTTTACTACTCCTATTTAAAAAAAAAACCTCTCGCGGGCCCGGAGATGGCCCGCGGGCCGTAGTTTCCCCATCCCTGGTCTAGGCGCACGCCGCATATCAACCATTCTGACCACGTAACGTCGAGGTTATCGAAGCGCTTTCACGCCAAGAATACGCATTTGAATAATGACGTTCGCCGAACTCCTAAAACTGCAGTGCAAAGCTAGTTTTTGTGGCGGAAGCCAAGCGCTTGTCTCGTGCTGTTTAGTGGTTACAAAATAGTTGTTTTTGAATTTTTCAAACGAATTTGCTAATCATGAGGAATAAGAAAACGTATATTATGAGCAGAAAAACAGTATCGCTATAAGTGTGGTATATAATAAGTTTGGTGTAGCAAAATATTTTGAGTTTCAATTATTTCCTTTTATATTATTTTATAGGTTCTAAGCATACTTATTTTTCCATCCCATAGCATTTATGTTTTTGGATCCCGTTTTAAAAGATTGTATTAATTTAAAAAGTGCTCTTTTCTAAGACAATAATTTACAGTAATCGTTTGTAGTTATACATTGTAGTTTATATTTCACAATCCATTATAATTTATAGAAAAATCTCAATCTACGAATTTAAAAAAATCGGGTCTAAATTAATAATAATAAGGTACGCAATGCCAAAAACAAAACCATAACGGGACTTTTGCAAAGACCCGCTAATATTAGCTATATTGTACAAAGTTCAAATGTGAAGAAGGAAGTTATTTGATACAAAAGCGCCACCTGTTCGGATGATTCGGGTCTCAATGGCTCGTTAAACCACAATGGGCACGGGAGGCTACTACCTGACCGGCCTTTTTTCGATACCCTTTCGATTGTGCCCACAATAACGTCAACTTGACAATGCATTTAAAGCACTCGACGAAATCATAACAATCTAACATATTGAACAAGTTTTGATTATACTAAAACGGTTTTTAAATATCATTTGTATCGATGTAGTTGACGTCCGTTATCAATAGGTAGATCAAACACAAACCTTTTTTTCCTACTAAAATTTAAGGTTTGACAATGTTTGTCTACTTTAATTGTCAAACTTCGAGGTGTGGTAAGCTAGTTAACAGGCTTACCGCCTGTTAATTAGCCAATCACTATAAAAAACTTATTTTTTTATCAAGGGCAAAATGAAAACGTTCTCAATATAATATTGGCTATACCTCTGTTAGAATTCACTTGAGTGAAATGTTTACAACTGAAACTATCAACGACATCAGTAAAAAAACTGCGCTTTTCATATCGATAAAAAACAGTTTTCCATATCGATATGGAAACAACCGTTAACACAACTGAAAACGACCTACCGTACATTGATTAGCGCGTGCCGTCAACTTTCCATCTTTGTGCGGTGGACATTTTGGACATGTTTATTTGATTTACCGTTTCAATTCGGGTAAATATTTGTTTACCGCGACAGTCGCGTGTGTAAACATTTCGTAGGCGTAAAAGGGTCTAACGAACGCAAGACCGTAATGCGTTAACTCAACTTTGTCAAGTGTCACTTGATTGCATTTATATGGAGTTTTTGTGACAGGGTTATTTGAGTGGTCCAGTAGAAATTTATGAACATTTTTTTACGCTAACGCACGCATAATCGATTATACATTATAATTCGTTACGACCTGTGAGGTGAAACGGTCATCATATCGCTGACACGCAGAGGGTTCCAGGTTCGATCCCCGGCCAGGCACACCTCTATTTAGATAATTAATGTTTCTGTTCTGGATCTGGCTGCTTGTGTTGTGTACGGGGTAGGGAGTTACAGAAAGGGTCATTAAAAACTATACAGGCTCCATAGAATTCCAGCGTTGCAGGTGACTCTAAGGTCACCTGAAATATTAAAGCTGAGACTTTTCGGTCAAAAATGTTATAATATTTTTTGTAATTTTCTTTAATGCTATTGTGCTTATTGTATATTTTGCCGAATAAATCTTTCTTTTTTTCTTACTATAGTTCTTTAATTGTAAAAAGTAACTGATACCACTTTTGTATATGATTATGTATGAATAGATCATCTAAAAAGTATGGATTACACTGTTAAATCGAATAGAAAGACGTGTCGGTCAGGAGCCAGGTGGTCTACCGTAACTGTGTTGTCGGTATTGTTGTTGAATTTGATTAGTTTGACGTGTGAATTAACACGCGAGCCGGTGGCTTCTGCTACACGCTTGCTTTAAAGCAACCGTTATGATACACAGGGTGATATATAAATAGAAATATCATCGAACAAGTATCATTCGGTTTTGAAGTACAGGACATTTAGTTGTAAAGACGTAAGTCTTTTTCCTTATTGATTAAGGTTGTGTAAAAGTAGTATTTTTAACCAAATCTTCCTTTTACCTCTTTTGTCCTTGTCCTATTTCTCTTAGGCCCTTTTAAATCCCGAAGTGTCAATACGATCTACTAATATTAGGCTTTTTTTGGTAATGAAATCGTATATTTTTTACCTATAATACTAATGAAGCGCTTCTGTCATTTGAAGGTATGAGAAATATAAAATTATATGAGACGTTCCAACTTAGTCTTCAGAAATGAAGACTGTTTTTTAATAGGTTTCTTTTTGCTCCAGTTAAAGTTGATCATAGTTAATACAGTGACCACTTAACGTAAGGCTACCTACAATCCGCTACATCTATTATATCACCCTGTATAAGAATGTAGCGTATATCGACATCGATATTTCGACATCGACCGCATTCCGCCCTTATCCAAGAGTTGCTTTCAATCGATTTAATTAGATCGTGAAAAAATATTTAGAGCAATATCAGTATAACTGGCGTTATGTTGCTATGATTTATGATATCGTTTATGTTCAAGTGTGTAATATCTATGCGTTTTATGAAGTAGAACAATTTATGTTTTAAGAAAATGGGAAAAATATTCGGAATTATTGATTATACAGGGTGAGCATATTCTGTAATTGCCGGTACTAAGGATAAGAAGAGGATTTGTTTTGGGTAAGTTGTATGTATCAATTTTATATCATTTCGAAAATTTTTGAATTTACTTTCATAGGTACTTAATACTTAATTCACTTGTTATTACACAGTAGACAGTGCAAGTAATTTTTAGTATATATACTCCACAATCAAAATTGGTATTTTGGATACAACTAAAATCCTGATGTATTTTTCAAACTAACAACGTAGCGTCTCTACATCAAAAAATCTACTCCAAATTGATTAATTAATAAAAAAATATCCCACAAAAGTACTTGTGAGATAAATCACCGTAGTACAAGGTGGGAGTATACAGTTCGCACAGCAACAATCGATCAACCATATAAGGTGGTGCTATTAACGGTGTAAAGGAATGGAATGTACTTAGAATTTCTCTCGTGACGAGCCGGAGACGTGGAATGCGGCCACTGCTCAGACCGCGAGGTGTGAAATTTGGGAACTGTTTTTACTATAGAGGGTAATGATTTCCGTATGTGTATGTTTTATTCTTTGGCACGACTTGCGACGGCTTTACGGATTTTAGGATTGGGATGAGCGTTCGTTGGATTCGTATAAATTGTGAGTAGAAAAAATTGTTTAGTTTTTTATAATAAATAATAGTTAACTAATAGTTATTTTGGCGCGTAAGGAGTAACTGATAAAGAGTATATTAGAGGGAAATGTTTCGCGCTGAATACGGAAGTTGTAGTTGATAGATAAGTTTTAAATTTTAACTCATTAAATGTTATTTAAATTCTTATAACATCAACTTTGGTTAACTAAGAACCATGTTAAACTATTTCAAGCTAGACAATTTGTAGAGACCGAAGAATATAGCACTTATCTACCGCTGATAAAAGGCGTAAATAGTTAAATAGTTAATTGTATCAGGCGTTACTTTGCCGAAATCGGCGCTTAAGCTAGAAATTAGGCTTCGTCTTAGCAATTAACCGTCGTAGAGTCAACTTACCCTGATGATACTCCGTTTTGGAGCGACTCACGTGTTGGTGGTGGTATATATGGTGGTGTATATTTTTAATTTTTTGCATCTACACGTATCTTTTGTCGGAGGGAGGGTGGTACATACTGCATGATATAAAAATATATACCATCATACATATTTGTAGCGGATTGTTGCGAAGTAGTTGTAAATAGTTAAGGTAACAACATTCTCCTTTTTAACAGAGTATATTATGTGGTTTGTACCCACTAGATAAATCGATTTCACGATAATTTAGTAACCGATGCAATAAGTAATAGTCCATTAGTTGAACGGCAGATCGGTAGCCGTCAGTAGAAGATGGATGGCGCTAGATAGGCATCTGGTTGCTACATCGCTGTTGCTTTGAAGATAGACAATCGTCTTGTGTGTTTAATTTATTGTCTAGTAGAGTTTTGTGTGTGTTTATAAATAGATAATGATTTGCTTTGTCATAGACAGTAACAATTATATTCCTACATGGGGAGTGGGGGTGAGTAAAGAGTTTCAGCTGGTCTAGTGAGACCAATGCAATTTTCTATATAATGTTAAGTTATGAATTAAAGGTACTCTACTAAAAAATATTTTAAAAATTCAAGGGACGCCGGCGTATGACCAGATATGGTCTTTAAGATTCCTTGTGCCTAATAAGTACAAGATGATTGTGCCTTATTTTCAGAATTTATTAGTTTTGATGCCTATAGGTCCTATGATGAAATAACTATGAGCCAGACATAGATGAGTAAAGATCACTCACTCCTAACAAGAAAATGTAACCAGTTTTGACAATCGAAATACGAGTAGTTGCGTAAAAAACCGTTTTTGTCACGTCTCCGTGCTAAAATGTCCCTAAAATCTTATTTATTATGTAAATAACGCAGTATTAGTTATTTATTTGTAAATTTTCTCTAAAAATGATTTTTATTTGTCAAGAATTAAAAAAAAGCTACGACGCACGATTGGAGTTTACTCCTTACGAATGATAATTATGATATATATCGAATAGAAAAAAGGGTAGGTAAATGAACGCATCTGCTAAAATGATAAGAGAAACAAACATATATCTGTAATTATTCGGATTATTTATATTACTTCAATAATGCGTATTACATAAAGTATGTTACAAAATAATATAAAATAGCGTCATCTAGTGGCAAGTTTTATAAATTGTAAGTTTGCAAGTTTATCAATCTATGTATTTTGGTTCAAAATATTATAATGGTAACTTAATATAATTGTTTATATTAAAGTAAATTTTAATATAATATAATTATTTATATTTAAAACAATGTTAAACGTTTTATAACTTAAAACATAATAATTATAATTTCTTTGCCATCTATAAAATATCCTTGTTGCAATTTACGGATGAAATTTATATGAGACTCAATAAACATGTTATTATATGTAATTTGGATTGTTTCTGAATGTTTTATAATTGTAGAATTCATTTAAAACGTATTGCTAATTTTATATAACTTATTTTGAACATAATTCATTAGCAATAATTCTGTAATAAATATTAAATAATACTGTTTTGATTTTGCCCGTTTATCGTTGATAGATGGTGCTGATCAATAATGCATCCATTTTTATAAGTTAAATTAATATATCAGTAACTTACAATAGCCTCTTTATGTTAAAAACTTATTTTGCTAATATTATATCTTATTCAATTGCTTACTGATTTTATATGTTACTCTTCTTTAAAAACGTTCATAAAAGATTGTTAATCATATTATGTCGCCAATGTTCATATTTTTCACAGTGTTTATAAATGATCAAACCTATAACTTAATTTATGCAAAAATGTAAACAAATTAGTTAATGACGTTTTAATGTTTTATATATTGCTAATTATTTTTATTGTAATAATTACTTTCATATGGGATTTGAACTTACTGTATTTTAAATTAATAAAAACACTCTTGATTCATATTTTGGTTACCGTTACGCCTCAACTTTTCGTGTTACACTTGATTTTCTTACACTCAAATCGTTTCTTAAGGAGTAAACTCCAATAAACTCCAAAAATAACTGACAAATCAGCCTCATGTGGCTTCATTCAATTTCAAGGCGGCGAAGTATCTTTACGTATCAAAGGAGGCAGATAGAAATTTCATCAATTTGCAAGTTTGTCCGGCCGGGGTAAGAACTTGGAACCGCACGTATATTGTGTGTTGTGACATTTGCTATTATAGTTATTAAAAATAAATTAATTTCTAGAGAATTCTTTAAGTTTTATTTATATTTTTTTTCCTTTATAGGTTCTTTGGATAAGTTATACTTATAACCCAACGAAAATAATATTATAGATAAGATTGAAGACCAAGTGGATTTAACGATCGATCATTATACCGTTAACCCGTCCAGTACCTATATTAACCTGATCCATAGTTAACTCTTGCCCTTTGGTTTCATAGTTTAATACATAATTGAGTCACTACGGTCCAGACTAGACATTGATAAACTTTTCACCTTTTAGCGGAGAAAATGAAGCAATTTCTACGTATCACGACTTGACAATGCTATTACAGGCATACAGGGTGTTTAAAAACCGTGTTTTTTGTCTCTGTGATATTATTCACAATACCAATACAAATTGAATATTGTTTTATTCAAAACGGGACATCTATTGACGATTAACTTACATTTATGTGAAGAGATATCAAATATTAAAAGTGTGTATGTATAAATTTGTATTATTAAGCGGTTTGATTTGTAAAGAAATTATCCATTGACCTACTTAGTGTACCGGCCACCAATATGTCTAAAATATGGGTTATATAGCCGGCAAAGCGACGATTTTTAATATACTATGGGTCTGGGTGTTTACTGCTGCTACTATGCCTGTAAAGGATACAACTTACGGCATGCTACTATGCCTGTAAAGGATACAAGACTGTCCTCTAAATCGATTTATAACCTAACTATTAAAACCGAATTGACTAAAGCGCTTCCCATGTATCATTTTCAAACACCCTGTATAAAACATAACGGTGTCGCTAATCGGTACTTAATGCTTAATCACGGACAAGTCCCGCGACATTCCTCCAATTTAGTCAATTTCTCACGAGTTTAAGTGAAGATTAATAACGTAAGAGCATTAACAATTTAAATCACGCTTCGATAATAGCACGATAAGCGAATGACCGGTAAGGTGCAGTAAACAGCTTCCGAATAAATTTAAATTCTCATACATTACTGCCTAAAGCGCAACCACGCTCAACCGTAAGCCCATTCGATTAAATTAATCGATTATTTTAATCGGTAAACGGTAATGCATTATTCAAGTTAGAAAAGTGTAAGTGGGCAGCACTTTATGCGTTAAAACACTTCGGTTAATTATTTCGGGTTAGTTTAGTTGAGCGTAATACGAGACTTAAGTGGCGCGTTAAGTTAAGTACGCACTAGAGAATTTATATGAGAACATCGAGTTGTTCTGTTGTTATCGTTTTTCGAACAATAAGCATGACACTTAACATTATTAAAAATAAAAAAAACGTTTGTTTTTGTTATTTTGTCGATCAAAGACCCGAGCGCGGCCAGACCACAAGGCGCAAGGTGCAAGCAGACACAACGTTACAAGAAAAAGCTGTGATATGTATACACCTTTATAAAACCCTGATTTTATTAAGAATTAATATAAATATGCTCAACGTGAAAAATCATTTATCAAAAATATACAAACTTATCCTAATTTAATAGAATTAGAGTAACGGGGAAATAGCAAAAACACAAATCAAAAAACCATCACGGTGATTGTCGCGGAATCGAACTCAAAGAACTGACTGTACCAACAACGGGTCTCCAAAACAAACTTTTACATTTCCCGAATGCAGATTAAATTACATTTACTCATTTATACAGTTGCTTCGCGATAAATGAGACGAATTACAATATTGTGGAATCTAATGAACTTCATTACGGAACTAAAAATTACCAAATTATTTCTCATACCACCACCACTAGTACCAAATTATATTCGCCTTTACTTCAAAGAATATAAGAGTTAACTTAAAAATGAAGAGTGAATAAATATTTGTTGAATAGAGGTCGGTGCCCACCAATGATAGTGTTTTGAAATGTGTTATTTATGTTCATAGCATTAGCGTTTGAATATTTTTGTGAAGAATAGTGTAGTGTATCTATTATAATATTCTAGTATGTGACGTGTGTCCTCGTATAACGTTTTTTGTGGGTATATTATAAATACCCACAAAAACAGGTATAGTAGAAGACTAGCTTACAGATACGACCTCTAAATGGATTGCAAGGTAACTGCAAAATTGCAGTTTGGAAGCAGTTTTTTGCATTAAGGTGGTAGGATCCTTAGTGGTTCGACACCAGAAATATCATAACTAGGCTTATTTATTTGTTAAGCAGCGTTTCAGGTGGTTGGTGGTTTCAGGTGCTTTGGAAGATATACTCGTAGTAAAAGGGACATGATTATAAGAGGCGTTCTGACTTAATCCTCAGGGCCATAGATTTAAAAATGTCATTGCTCAGGGCTAGAAAACGTATTTGTGACTGACCTAAGTATGACTCTAGAGCTGCAAGGGTAGCAATCCATCTGTGGCCGATCTACGTGGGACTCTTATCCTATCCAGGGTTGATTACAATTAGTATTTCTTAAAAAAAATAGATATTTGTGATTATTTTACTTTATCTTTTTTTTTTCGTAGTGAAAAATAAAAATAGTTTTATTTTAATGTTTGTTTTATTTTAATTATATGCAATTAAAGGCTTCAATGTTTTTTAATCTTATGTCGAAAATAAAAAGAAACAGTAAATGTTTTTCGTCAATAGTCGTCCTAGATATTTTTATTGCATTCCAAATTTAAAACAGCATGTTCGAAATTTCAATGTTATGGCTGCCAAGAATTTACCTCCTGTCATTGCACTGAACAAACTGGTTTAAATGTCATTTGATTGTTTATGGTTGTGTTAATACATTAATTATGCGTCCGTCTATGATACTGCTGTTACTAATTAATTTATGTAAATATAAATAGTTTAGGTTAACGTGAAAGTTATTGGCCCATGACACTCTAGTCTATGGTCATTTTTTTCTTTTGATCTTTGAATTGGGAGACTTCAACGCTTTGGGGGAGAGTTGGAGCTTGCTCTATAAATTGATTGATTGAATTGATCAGTTTATCATCAATCCAACTGTCGAGCACACCTGAACATTTTAGTTAAATTATTACTGATACAAGTTTCCGTTGAGTTTTTTCGCTTCTTCTCCTTAACGAAACATCTTTATGATTTCGAAGAAGAACTCCGAAAGCGAAGTGTGGTACCTACATTGTTGACGTTTTAATATAGTTTTATATGAATCATTTATGAACCAATGAGATGTGAATTTGAAAAATTTGAAATATTATGTATTGTATCGTTTTTACACAATTTTCGCCAATTATATTTCATTTGTAATCTCCAAACCATCCGAAAATTCAAGTGTTATTTGTATAGGAAACTTTTAGCAAGTTATTTGACATTTTAAAATGTTTTAAAGTATTTCATTTAAATAGCAAACAACCTGTACATTTACTTTAGTAATTGGCATTTACTTTCCGTTTGGCATTTGGAGATAAACAAAAACTAATACCAACGACCTCACGGCACTTAGAATTTAAATAAAATTAAAAGTCAACATTTCAAGCTAATTGTTCAGGATTAATGATATTTGGTGGAGCTGATTTATGTGTTTAGTTAATTATATCTAATTAAAATAAAACGTTTAGAAATATTTATGACGTATTCAAGTTTTAATTAGCAAAATTGATGGTTAATTTTTAAAATTCACATTTGCGATTTCGGCCGGATATTTATTATTAGTACGCTATTGCTGTCCTTAAGATTAAGTAGTTATTATAATACTTTATTTAGAATATAACATTATTGCAGAAAGGCGGTAGAATCAATATGGCTTCCCTGAAGAATTTTTCACAATATCCCCAAAAGAAGTTTCTACAACCCAAAAAAGAACCTTTGCAGTAAGGTGTACCTGCTCCCAGTAAAAGCTTCACCACCTTATTTACAAAACAACAAAAACAAACATTTCCCTGACACTCGCCAGGTAATGATTAATCCAAGGACTAATGAGAAGGTAATGACTTCATTGAATCATTTGCCATTCGAGAGTGGCGATGGTGTTTACCAGCCGATGGTCACGCGTTCGTGCGGCAAACGTGATGTTTTTTGCAAATTGTAATTCATGGATGGACTAATTGAACGTCAATGAATTGGAAATGAGTTATGTCATGGCAATTATAGTTTTATAGCGTTGTCAGAAGCTAATGAGCGGTTAGTTGGGGTTATTCTTTGTTAAGTTAAAGTTATAATCATTGGGATAGAAGTAAATATCCCTGGACATTGGGACTTAAAGTGCCTACTTTTTTATAAAAGTAGGTTAGGTTAGGTTAGGTTAGGACTGGAAATATAATTGCAGTGACATACGCGTTTGGCAAAAAAAGCGTTGCTTTAAATTAAGCTGAAAAGACTCTTGTAAATGTTTCTTTCTTTGTATACCACTCAAACCAGAACACTAAGGTACTCCGTTATTATAGCAACAACCTCCAATAAGGTATTCAAGTATAAAATGTCAATAACGAATATAATTTATCTTATTTCATTCAATTTATTGTACTCATCACGAAAATTGGTGCCTTCACAAAATCCTACAGACAATAGTATTAAAGTTTCTAACTATGCGAAAGTCTGCAAATAGACATAATTATACAGCAATTATATCTACTGTCTTATTTTTCGAACCGTATTGTAATAAATAAAGATGTAAGTCTTAAACACACATACTTATTTAATTTTCCGCCGACCAGAATAAATATTAACAATCTTGTACCTGTGCAAAATATATTGCGAACTTCCCATAATTTCGATAATGGCGGCCCTCGATAAAGCCCGTTCATTATGGCGGAAAATAAATAAATAAGCCCCGGGCAAGATGGGGCAATAGGGTTGTCAATTTCAAAATATTTATTTTTCATATCCTTTGTTTTTGTGTTATATTTTTCTTTCCGTGTTAAGGATTACACTTTTTGAACGTTATGTTGAAGAGTGTTATAGTTAGTACGTTTTGGACAATCATATTTGTAACATTTTCAAAAGTTTTAGCTGGCTTCCGAGGTGTGGTAAACATTTTTTCTGATATCACTGCTGACAGAAATATGACAGTTATAACGATTGACAAGAATCCTAGGGACCCTAAAAATATGTTTACATATAAACATAAACATTTTCTACACTCACAGCCCCACACTAGGATTCCCTGTGTCGTGTGTGCCATGGACACACACATAGACAAATACACAAACACCCAGACCCAGAAACAGAAATCTAAATCCATCATTTAGATATCTGTCTGGCCGGGAATCGAACCCGGGACCGTTTGCGCGTCAGACCGGTATGGTGACCGCTCCACCATGCGGGTCGTCGTATTTTTTCATGTGGTGGCAACCCTAACCCAAACACGCACCGCGGTCCGTCGGCACGTAATCGTTTACTGATAATTGCCGATCGCGACCCGGTATACTGCACACTGCTATCCACCTTATTATAAAGTTAACAATATTTCACTATGGTACCTATAATAAAAGTTTTTTAATGTATTTATTCAATTAATATTCTAACAATATGAAAAACCTAATTCAAGCAATTTAGTTATCGGAGTAACTTATAGGATTAGAACAATTTTATATGTTGTGATCTTAAACCTTGTCGAAGGCTTGAGTTTGATGATATTGGGGTGTCGTATTCCAAATTTATACATGTCTTCTTATGGGGTTATGGGATTTATTAGATTACCGTTTGGTATCTATACACATATAACATATACACATGCAACATCGGTCAATAAAGGGAAGTTTTGAGCCCATATCTCCATCGAATATTATCTAGCAAAAGTTTACTACTAGTTCAACATATACAGAATATACACAAAGAGTTCTTATGAAAAGCTATATCTCGGGAAAAAAACATATAAATATGTTTGTTTTCCCGAGATATAGCTAGCTTCCTTTTTATGATCAATTCACAATCTAGTCCCGTAAATTGCCAACAATCTGTTGAAAGCAAAAGTTGGCTCCTTGAAGTTCTGTAAATCGTGCATAATCAGTTCCATTTCACGAAGACACACACGTGATCTTTATTTCTATACAATTAAGTATAAAAGTAATGAAACTCCCGCGCCTTCGTCAAATGCAACGAACCCAATATAATCTGTGGGCGCAAGTCGGCACTTATTCTCTTTATGGTCACGATTTTAATTTCAATCGCTCGGTTATAAATAAAACATTTGAAAAACAGCTTCGGTTTTCAAATTCAATTTTAGAACAGAACGGAACACGGTCTCGGTTTTTGTCCGTTAACATCGTAGTGTGTGGCATACTAATAGATAAAGATAGAGAAACTAAGAAAAAATATAGATAACCTAATAGATTACCTAATAGAATAAATAAGGCAAGACAAGTAACCAAATATACAAATAAAATGTAGGTAAATGTATTTTCATTTCTGCTTCTTCTTTTGCAACTATACGATTTATAAATTTGCACGCTAATGTTTTTTTTTTTATTTTTAATTTCAGGCAATCAAATCAATCATTTCTTTATCTACCTTTTTTCGGGTAAATACATTTAGTTTCTAGGGATTTAGTGTTCGTTTTCTTGCCTAGTTTAGAGTCTCCATATCACCCACAGTCTCAAAATCCTACCGTGGATGACATTAAAACATCAACCACACTACACTATTACATTATTCCAAGTACGCATTCCAAAGTTCGAAGCATTGTTTTAAATTCATCATAGTAGTAATAGGAGAGAGGCAAGACAATAAACTAAAATAATTTAAAACCGGCCCGATGCACCCCGCTGCGTTTGGCCACACGTACCTATATGACGCACCGCGTTTGTATAGGTGGTCCAAAACATAAGTGGAAGCGGACAATAATTCACCCACGATCGTTAAAAGAGTCGCTCAGAAAATACTCGTACCTTTATAGTAGAAAATAACTTAATAGTACTCACTAAACGTGGGTTTTAAGTTGCCGATTAGGTAAGATAAGTATTTTTCCTAAATATTGAGTCTTGATGTGTGTTAGTTTAGTAGACGGATAAATTATTAGATACGCTGCTTCCTGAGTCCAATCTTGTTGTAAGGCCCGAAAAAATGTATCGTATGTCGTCATCACAATCGTTGAATGTTATTATTACACGCACAAATGTGATAGAAATCTTCGTGATTGCACTCTGAAGGCTTACTGTGTGGTTTAATACGAAATTCGGGTCTCATACGAAAATAAACGAAGTAAACGAGGCATTCCAACTCAGACGTCAGAGGGAACAAGCAGAATAGAATTCAATACAAGCATTTAAATATGGACATTTGGTGTCATTTATTTATTTATATATTTATTGTAAGACAAACACAAGGTTAACGTACAACAGGGCAAACTTAATACCTGATGGCATTCCCTACCAGTCAACCCTTGGTGAGTGGAGAGAATTTGCGGCAGGTGTCAAAATACATAAATATTGTTATACTTACTATATATATAAATACATATCCAAATATATACATACACACATATATCTAAAATTGGCACTCAACTCTGCAGAAACAAAATTCTAATACCTTTCTCGCTTCAGTCTATGCCTTGTTCGGTGCTTATCCAAATATTGGTTGTAAATGGGAGACGTTAGTTCCGCGGCGGTGCTTGTACCCATGTTTGGTTTTCTACTTACCACCGTTTTACGGAACCAGTAGAGAGCGTGTCGATTTTAATTTCTTCACTTAAACATGTTTTGAACTCTAGTTGACTTATCGTATGCACGAGCTTAAGAAAATGACAATAAGTATATATTTTTTAGGAATTTCTTTATTTGACTTTTTTAATAAAATTTAAATAACAAAGATGCAAGGAGTTCAATAATTATGCTGATAAGTGGTCACAGCAGCCCATTAACATTTCTAATCAACATATTATAGGTAATTGGCCAAGTGAGAGTCGAATTCGCACAAGGTTCCATACATTCTTTTTTTGTTCGTTATGATAGCAGACAGCAGTGAATGTATTGTAAAAATTTTAAGTTTCTATCTATTACGGTTCCAGTGATAGAGCCCTGTGATAGATAGTCAGACAGCGGAGAGTTAGTAATACGGTTCCGTTTTTAACCTGGGGGCACGGAACCCTAAAAACATTGGCGTCCTTGTCACAACTAGTACTCAGGCTCTCATAGATGCATTGCTATTATAGAAATCTAACTTAAAACGTCTAATAAAAATAAACAAACAAGCATTTCTATTAGTCATCAGTCATCACAACTCTTATCCTCAGAAGTGGTGACAATAGTTAACTTCCAACGAAGTCGATAGGGTTCAACAAAGGATCGATATCAAATAAAAACGCTGGCGATACAAAAACAACAATGCAACAAAGGATCGCCATTTAGCACTGTAATAAGCGTTTATTGCGAATCTAGATCGGGATTTTAGGGTTGCTACTCAAGTAATACGATGTATGAGTCGCAAATAAATTTGTTCATTTTATTTAAGTAGCAAATGAGTGTGCAATCCTCCTGGTGGTAAATGATGTTCACCCATGCATTCAATCCCAATTGGAATTTGAGGTTACCTAAATACAAGACGACTAAATAAAGTTGACTTAAATATTGAGGACTAAGTTAGGATACCCATTTCATGCAGCAAACCAGTATTTATTAAAAAAAAAACCTGACGGTTTCAAATATTCTCTATGGTCATTCCCATAATTTAGACGAATCCAACAACACGTCATATATTAAATTCCCAGTCGGGTAAAAAAGAGCAGTGTAGCAGTTGTGCCTAAAAATCAAACCACGAAAATGTTGACTACTTTTAAAATAAAATAAAAAAACAACCATATTATTTACTATACTGAATATCCTCAGTTGCCAGCCCTAAGCCAGTCCTTGCGGTGTAACAATGAACCTTCAATTTCGTAGCAAAGAATTAATACTTTGTTATTATGTCTGTTTTTCTGTGAAGTATTGAATCGTATCTACTTATATGCTATTTTAGTGCCAACACGATTGTCCTCATGCATAATGAAAACATTTGTTGATATTTGCAGTGACTTTTATTATTTTTATAAGCTTACCTAACCCATGGTCGCAGATTCAGCTTATATTTTTTTATGAAACAAGTAACATCACTACAAAAGGCTAAAGCAAATAGTTCAGGACATTTTGTTTCTTCTGTTTATCGACTGTTTTTTTATTTCTTTTTCTCTGCCGTTTTTTAAGATTTCATGTTATCGATAAATATCGGTCGAAATTTATCAAATAGAGAACTCTATTATAAAAAAATATTGTAATATATTTGTAAATGACTACAAATTATTACAATGAATAGATTTATTATGTTATTTTATGAGATAAAAGGAACTAGATTTTTAAATTAAGAGTCGTCTTAATTTACTTAAATATTTAATTAATTAAAACGTCTAACTTAAATAAAATTATATGAGTAATATTCAATATGGTTTAAATATTTTTGTTTGGATTCAATTGACTGGAGTACCGTATAGCAAAAATTTAGTTAACAATTTTATTTTCCTCATTATTTTTCAAACTCGTTCGATAAAGGCACACATGCTTTATTTTAATTAGTTCCGATCTTCAATTAAGGGTTCGATACGGGTCTCATTAAGATAAGGGCCTATTAAAGTTTCATAAAGTGGACTCCGATACATACTGAGACCTTACGGCACTTAATTGGCAATGCGAACCTGAAAATAGTCCCTATTTTGTTTTAAGCAAGGAAATAAATTGAAATAGGAACCTAATTAAAAATATTCTTACTTGATCTTAATTTGAATTAAATTTAGATCTTTCGGTTTCGACCTACATACCTATGTTATATATTTGCTTATTAATATAAGTTTATTTACCAAAGAATTAAATTGTACTACAAAAATTGATTTATTTCCAATTTTTTGTTCTTCTTGCTTTTTTCAGTTACAAGTTTAGATTTTTTCTATTTGACCTAAGTTTTAATACATTTTTGCTCAGAAAAGTAGAATTTATGAGCATATTTAAATTAAATGTTTAAGTTTTTAAATTACGGCCACTTGATACAAACATTTTTGATTTTAGGTTTTTACTAAATGCAGAAATATATAAAGTATACATAAACATGAATCGAATCTAATAAGAAAGTTAATTTCTTAAGTTTTTAACAAGACGTAGTGACACTCACTTCTCGTTTCTTGAATTATTCAGATAAATTTAAAAGCTGCAAGTCGATTGCATTGCTAAATATCATATATCTTGTGAACAGTCAACAACTTTAAACAGTTACAGTAACTTTCGAGTGGACCTCGATTTACAAGTCAAAGTAGGTGATAACCGATGGGACAGCGCAGATGCCGGCGCCTCACCTGCCTTGCAACCTTTAAAAATACTAGTATAGGTTCGTAAGTTTGTCTGAGTTTCGAGGTCTTTATTATTGTAAGTGCTTATTAAAGCAAATAGGTCATCTGATGGTAAAACATTTATTGTCATTACTGAGACTGCACATGTGTAATGTTCTAGGTAAAACTTGCAACCTTTAAAAAACACTAGTATAGGTTCGTAAGTTTGTCTGAGTTTTAAGAACTTAATTATTTTAAGTGCTTATTGAAGCAAATAGGTCATCTGATGATAATTTGCTTATAGACATTATTGAGATTTCACTTGTATACCTAATGTTCTAGGTAAAACTTGCAACCTTTAAAACACTAGTATAGCTTCGTAAGTTAATCTAAGTTTTGTGTAATTTGTTATATTAAGTGTTTATTGAAGCAAATAGGTCATCTGATGGTAAATCACTTATAGTTATTATTGAGATTGCACATGTATAATGTTCTAGGTAAAACTTGCAACCTTTAAAACACTAGTATAGGTTCGTAAGTTAGTCTGAGTTTTGTGGAATTTATTATTTTAAGTGCTTATTGAAGCAAATCAAAGGTGATAAATCACTTATTGTTATTATTGAAATTGTACTTGGATAAAGTTATAGGTAAAAATGTATGGTACATTATAAGCGATTTTAATGTTTTTAACATAACATACATTACTTTGTCATGCCCTGGAACCTCAATTGCTTGACGGATTTTTACGTATGAGGTGACGTTGGATCCGTCTAAATTTTGGGAGTAAAATGACCATGCAGTCTACCAAATGGCACATCAACCAATTTCATATAAAAGAGGGATTCTATCTGACGCCGATCTCTCGTGGTCCTGAGGACTAGAATGGTCGCCTACATATACCCAATAGCAACAGTGTGAACCGCTACTGTATTCAGTTTGAAGTTCGTGGTAACAAATCAGCTACTACATCTACATAAAATAGAATCAAAATAACTATACATGGCGTATTCAAATGCGGGGCTTTACATATTACCAACGAGTACCTACTTTTATATGCATACAATCATACATGTATAGGTACATACATAATAAGAACTTTCCTTACCACAATCACCAGTTGAAAGTAGTACCTACGTACATTTTTTGTTATCAAGCTACCTAATAATAAGGAAACTAAACTAAACTAAGCATTTTTGTATACTACTTAATGTAATATGTATATTACAATGAAAGTAAAGGCCCTATGTAAAATAAACTATGAATATCTAGTTTTATAACATAGACTTATTATAACGACTATCATTAATTAATTATAAAAGACCTCCAATATTTCATACAATTTACAATCAAGTGTAGAATTATTATTTACCTTCTCCCAAAGACCGAAGGTAATTTCAGAAAGACAATTAACCCTAAAAAGCGGGCCGCTATTGAACAAAATTCGAAAATGACATAAAATCGTTCACATCGGTTGAGGGTTATAAGCCGGTCTATGATTAGGACTAACGATCCACCGCCTGTAATCACCGAGGCATTCGGAGGGTTATCCTGATTATAGGGTAGCCGCCCATTGACGAACCGAGTTATTTGACACACATTTGCCCGTTGTGTGTGATTTTGTATATTTTAGGCCTTGATCTAGTCTGGTTGATGAGAACTTAAAACTAAAGATTTTGACTCCTTTAATCAAATTGCATTGTTATTTAAAATGGCGTTTTTTTTTCAATTTTCTACGGCCGGACCATATTTTTTATTGAAACGTAATTTAAAAAAAAAAAATGCGGTGGAAATAGCATTTACCTACTTTCTTTATAATACAGTGTTGCAGCAGTATAATTTCCAGAATAGCAAGAAAAAATAATTCCGTACTACGCTAGTCGTTACTAATTAATCTACATAGTCAAAGTTTTGTTTTTAGATCGAAATTACATAATTCTGGAAGGTAGAAATTGACCAATGTCGATGGTAGACAAAATTCGGATGGATTGATAATGTATAAGCTTAAACAAAAAACAAATATATTTGGAGTTTTACTTGGTTTTTGTAGCTATACCTATAATGAATAAGTGCTTGGAAGTTCATCGCGTTTAAAGGACCATAAGAAAATTACTTCTTTAACATATATAATTTTAATTCCCAAATTGCGTTACGATGGCATGACTAGTTTAAGCGGTTATTTATTTAACAATCATTATTCAGACCAGAAAAACCAATCAGGGCGTTCTGATCACGCAACTAACTTGACACGCGAGTCTTACGAGTCGTGATGGGAACGTGCTGTGTTTCACGGAAACGAATGTTAGGCAGTTTAGGGTTTCATTAGTTGTAGTACAAGTCCTCCAGTAAATAAACCCAACTGTTCCACTGCTGGGTACGGGTTTGCTCTCAGAGTGAGTTTAACTCATAGTCCACCGCGTGCCAAAGAGCGAATTGGTAGACTTCACACTCACTTGAATTTCTTTCTCTAACTCTCAGGCGTGCATGTTTCATCACGGATTTTTCTTCACCGTTTAATTTGAGCAAGTGATATTGTTTGCGCGTCTGTGTTTTTTGTGGCAACACTTTTCTTTTGTGTCTGTGTTCATTATAAAATCGAAATTTCCAACTGTAATATCTTGTCGTAATAAAATTTTGCACCGTAGAAAAATCTTCGTTTTAAATTTAGCCACCGAATGTTCCGCAAAAGAACAGATATTTAATTCCTAATACACACATAACTTTAAAAAATCAGGTGTGCCTGGGCTTTTCAACCTTGGACCGCCCGTATGAGAGGCATAGTTCCTTGTCCACTAGGGTATCACTGTTATACAAGTACTAAAAGGTATATGAGGGCAGTATGGTAAATTTTATACTAGGACGAACGTATTAAAATAATACTTTTCCGTGCACATTATAATACTTTCTATATACTTTATAACTTTTCTTACAACATTGTTTCAAACAACGAAACTCATAAACATAGGAATCGAACTTGGATCCTTAGCTTTTCGGATAGACAAAATCTTACCGAAGAATTAACAAAACGTACCTATTATAGGTATAGAATTTATCGCTACTAAAATACAGTAAAAGTCGCGGGCAAGTGCAAGCTAATTATTTGCCCACTCAATATGGTAGTATTTACTTGTATGTCCATTTGCAAATATTTTACTAAGATCCAATATATTTTACAATTGCTATAACACATTATAAGCGCAGAAGCTCGTTAGAGCTGCTTTCCAAAGACAACGCAATACACGCAATGTTCAACCTTAACTTTGTATGCAAAAATTCCGCTGCCGTATGTTTGTAACCGCAAAACTCAAAAAGTCTTCAATAGATTCACTTGAAACTTTCACATAACATCACATATTTATCTAGAATGTTTTTATATAATTTTAATCTCTACGGAAATACTCACTAAGCCACAGTTGAGCATCAACCGTCGTAGCTAGTTTCAACACACAAGGTTCATTTCAGATAATTAAGCGTCCAGTAATTATTTACACTGTAATTCGCTAACGTTCCTCTAATTGACATTAAACGGTGCTTGTTTATCATTCGAGTTTGCTTGCCACTTAAAAACAGGATTCAATTAAAACGCCTAACTGTAAGCAACTCTTTGTACGATACAAAATCCGATAGATATCTATTATCTATCCAATACTTTTGATATTTGGAGTTCTTGAGTTTAGGTGAGTGTGGGTTATGGGTGCGGGTGCCGGCAGACTTATGTGGAGACTATCTTAGTTCCAGGAGTTATCACGCTGTTCTACATGGAGCTGGTCATATATCCGTGGGCTTACCATCAGATGAACTTAAAGCTGTTTTGCTATTCCAATCTTATAAAAAGCGATACAGGTACTAAACGCTAATCTTTAAAACCACCGGCCCCTATAGCTTGTGTAGATTTTAACCGATCTACAAAGTGACGTCGGTCGCGGGTTGGATGGGTGACCGTTCCTTAGCTAAATAGCTTCCGTAGCTAAATTCCGTATGTGCTTTCGTGCTTCGGAAGGCACGATGTCCCTGATGGAGACAGTCGGTCCCTGTTGTAACCATTTAATAGCAGTTGTTATAACTTGTCGGGAGCATTGTGGGTGATTTGAAAAAAATGGGCACCGGTGGGCTACTAATAAGTAAAATAATTTAAAAAAATAGAATTGAATAAGAACAATTTACATTAAAAGTTTTAACGCATAGTTTTAACTCGTGCAATAATTATAAAGAAATTGATGAGATACAAACATTAACCGTGCTGTAAAAAGCCAACAAATAAAACCACATCCTTGGTTGGTAATCACAACCATATAATTTACCCCAAATTGGAGCAAACCTTTAGTTCCTACCTACCAGACCAATTTACGCTAGGGTTGACATTTAAAAGACAGAAATAAAGAAAAAAAGGAAAATAATTCATTAACTATTTGTTGAATAAAATAAAATACGGTTACAAATATGTAAGTATTATTTCAATTACCTAATTGACTATTAGCTTATACTGAAAAAAAAATACATTTAATTATTTGAATACATTGAATTATAATTGTAAATTATAATTAACAAGACATTTTACAGCTTATTTGTAAACCGTTGTTCTATTTTCATTGAATGTAACTTAATTAAAAATTCAGTAGGTAATAAATAATAATTTTATATTCAGATAAAATAAACAAAAATCTTGATCATTTTCTTTGTAAAATAAGATAATACGTATATAAAAATCTTATAAAATAGTATAAATATAATTAGATATTTTAGATTCTCAGAGTACAACCCTACTGATACTAATTTTGAAACCGAATCGACTTTTAATAGTCCATCGACGGATGCCGGTTTCGTTTTACGCTAGAGATGGGACGAGACATATGTTTTAGGGTCCATTATTTTAATACCGATTGTACAAAAGAGACCGCTATTTAACCATAATGACAGATGATTATACTGAAGTTGGAATGTATAACTATATAAGGGAATTGTTCCAACATAACGTGGACACAATTATATCTCTTATATATAAAATTCTCGTGCCACAATGGTAGTTACTGTACTCCTCCGAAACGGCTTTACCGATTTTCTCCAAATTTTATATGCGTATTCAGTAGGTCTGAGAATCGGTTACTATCTATTTTTTATACCTCTAAGTGATAAGGGTTGTTCTTCCTTAACATTTTTTTATTTATATGGCAACACAACGTTTGCCGGGTCAGCTAGTTATTAGTAAAAATTGACGAGGATATTTTGAGGGGTAAGCGTTATATATGTGTATGCGTGCGTGTATATGTGTCTTTATACATATGTTTCCGCTAATATATTTTTATTCTGTTGTTGTACCGATATCTGTTTGTATACGAAAAATAATACAGGTGCGCGATTTTATGGCATCTTAGACGATTTACCTATATTTAAAAATAACATAAAATGAAAGCCAGTCAAAAATCAGTTGTACAATCAGCAGAAAAATATTTAAAATACGAAGTGACTTATGGCAGAATACTATAGCAAAAAAACCAATATGTCGTCATAAAATTGTAGAGAAAATAGTAACTAAAGTTTATCGCTTACATGTTCATAGTGAAACAGTGTTATTATGACAACAGATAATTACAGAGGCAAAAGATTTCTGTACTAAAATAATTGCGTACAACTCTGTTATTATCATATTTGCGCTTTTTTTCTGCAAGTGGAATATTAAAATGAGTTCTATTTATTTCATTGCTACACTGACATTTTTAAATGATTTATTTATTTTTGGTCCCACTTGATGGTACGAAAAATAGTTTAAATATTCATAACTAAAAATATAAATGAAGAAGTAATTTTTAATTAGTCTTAGTGGATATAGGGACACAAGCCAGGCAATTGTCCAGAGCGGCAAATATAACGGGCGGCAAAATTAATTGCACGAATTAAGTTTTTTATATGTAATTGATTTGTCACTGGCGCAATATATTACAAATTCAGCTTTTTTTCAGCTAAACAGGTTAGTGGACCTTTTATGAGGACCCATTTATATATACAGACATTTAATGTGTTATGTAAGGTAAAACATATTTTACTGTACAATATTTTAAAACAGACACGACATGAATCTCCGCGGTCGCATTACAGAACATATAAATACGTTTAAACGCAAGGTATTTTCGATATGATTTTATTTCGTCACGGACCCTTTTTGTGGGCATATTCCTTTGAAGGGCGGCAAATCTTCCCGGGCGGCAAATACCCACACTACGGCACCGAGTCCATCAGTGGGATATCAAAATCGCCCGCTAACACAACCAAAAGCAACATCTAAACAGCCCAGTTGCGAGTAATAAATCATGATACGATGACAAAACATTTATACGCGATAGAATTCGGAGAATTGATCCGTCGGATGGTATAATAGTTCTTGTGGGCGTTGATAGATGGCTCATCTTTATATGAACATGATTTACTTAATTATGCATTTAAATCAGATCTCAATGCGGTGATCGTAAATATGCGGAATAGTTTCTTGTGATTGGTGATAAGGCGAAGTTGTTAAAACCAATTTGTTCATTTAAGATTTTTTAAATAGTTTATCCGTAATGGGTGTCGGGTTTGATCACCGGTTGACGACATGTATGTATATAAGTGAGGAACTTAGATTGGGTCTGGGTTTTTGTCTGTTTGTATTTGTGTGTGTCCATGGTACCTCCGACATAGTCAGAATCCTAGTGTGACGCTAAGAGTGTTGAAACGTAATAAAATAATTTTTCTCTACTATTAAAAAAATAAGAGTTATGTATTACGTAATGGTAACTAAATAGGCTCCTAAAGTAATTAGTTTCCATTTTCACACATTAGGTGTGGCCTATATATTTGTTGTGAACTAGAAAGGTTACGGTTGACCCCATTACACTAATTAACACCCACACCCACGTTAAATACTAATTAAAAACATTAAACATGTCCACACCGAGTAAACAAATAATTAAGTCAAATTAAAATAAATATGTGACTTATGACATAGATGATAGGAAAGAATAGACTCCAAATTACTATAGATATTACTCATAATACCCATTATTTTCGTCGCATATTTGCAGTCGATTTAATTGATTTATCTTATCAGACATAAATTGAGTCTAATAATATTATCTTGTACTTCATTACAGTCTATTCTGTTAGTCGGTACACGTAACAGGGCGGGCCCACGGTCAGCAGTTGATTGGTATTGTCACGGAACGGTATTCTTAGCAACGATGACCTAATTTTTCTCAGTAATTTGGTATCATAGAAGCGTGAATCGTGGCGTCTATTTAAGGAATTGTTACTGCTCTTCGTAATTTGTACCATAAAGGTGGAATTATTGGTGGTTTGAAGGTTGTCGTAAGGGAAGTAGTTATACGGGGCGTTCCAACTTAGGCCCCAGTGATAGTTACCCATTTTAGTTTTCCTTTATGGAGTTACCTTTGAAGGTGGGACAAAAATTCATGTTTTAAGGGAGTGTGGTAAGGGAGAGTGGCTGAAGTTAGACCTAAGGGGTAGCAACCCATTTTAATTATTATTATTATTTATGGAGTTAGTATCTTTGAAGATGAAAGGACCCTACGTGCTTTGCGGGATAGTAAGGGAGAGTCCCTTAACAGTTCGAACTTAGTCCTCAGGAGTAGTAGCATTTAAAGGCTCAGATAGTACTGCAATCCGTTTAAAGCGTAATACATGATCATTTGCTACTTAACTAAAAAAAAACAAAAAGTCCAAATCATAACTTCTCCTTAATACAAAAATTGATTGCAATCATCATTTGATTAACGATCTCATCTGACTGAAGTCTCCGCGAATCTTGACGCAATCCTATCAACTAATCTGACATACAATATATAGGTATATCTAATTTTAATTGATTCCGTATTCACAGTTATTCATCATAACATCATTGGTTCTATTGGATATAGGCGATGAATGAGTAACAGATGGCAATCTAGTAGATAAGTAGGTACTAATTTCATAAAAAAAACTCTAAACACCGTATACTTTAGATTTCCGTCATACAATATCCAATGATAAGAATGAATTTATTTATAACAATTTTCACGTACAAAAACTTTAACTAAACTTCCAATTTTAACTATGTACGTTGAATAATGTTAAAGTTACACGCATTAGAACATTCAAATCGCTCTACTGTAAAGTTGTGAAAACGCACTTGCACCAGTTTACGTAGGACCCGTCGATATGGTTGGACAACCCGTGATATACTGGTCGTCGTACCACTGACACGCAGTTCCCGGGTTCGATCCCAGAGAGAGCCACACAGATAAATAACTAGCGCTTAGTGTTTAAAGACAGAACCAGACAGATACCTCTATAAGTGATGAATTCAGATTTACTTACTAGATTACGTGTTTGAATACTCTTAAAGGTTTATGTATGTTCATGGCTTCCACGATACAGGTGTCTCTACTCTCTTAGTGTGCGTAGACGGTATGAATGTATGAGTGTGAGTGTAGTAGGTATGAATGCGTTTTTTGTACGCAACCCTAGACCCTACACTAGAGTAATTTAACCGCATTTATCGAGTTGACCTCCGCTCATGATAGAAACACTCGAAATGGTGTCGAGCTTTAATTAATGGCTTCATTTTTCATGTACCTACCACGCAAGGTCCAGTCGGTTAGTTTTTATAGTTGTTACTATGTGGGTAATAACTCTGTACCTAGATTGAGCATAGAAATTGCTTACTTATATAGACTGTACGAGTACAAAAAAACCTTATAAGTAAGGACTATATATATAAATATATAAGTAAGGACTTATAAGGTTTTTCTATAAGGTGAGCATATGATTTAAAAACTGGTACTTTGGATTTGATTCTAATGTGCGTTTTATGTAATTCATACCACTGATATATTATAAAAATAAAATATCCCTTTATATATCTTACTTCAGGGCTTGAGTCTTTCCCATAACTTGGCTATCTGGAGCATAACATATCCGAACATTTTCCAATCTAGATTAATGCTAATAATAACACCAAAATGTTCTAAACATCAAAAGAAAGTACTTTCGCCACATACAAACATTATAACGTCAAATTAGATTGTTTACAATTAGTGAAATCAAAAATTTTTGACCAACGAATCAAAGCAACATTAACGAGAACAAAAGTATCTTAATCTAACTTCAATCCCAACTCAAGCTTTCAAGTAACATTCGAGCAATCATCGCTAATGGGCACCAGAGCCCACTGGACATATCAATTAAGGGCAGGCTGAACAAGAAAATGCCATAAAAACAATTTCACGGGCCTCTAATTGGTCCGTCTGTCTGTACGCATGTTTAGTCGCTTGTTGTACCAATAGCGATATGCAGCTGCAATAAAGCTACAAACATGGTTGAGTTACCATACCGGTCTGACGCGCAAATGTTTTCGGGTTCGATCCCCGGTCAGACAGATGTCTGTATGATGAATTTCGATATAATTGTGTTGTGGGTCTGGGTGTTTGTGTACTCGTCTGTGTGTGTCCATCACACCCACGACACAGGGAATCCTCCTGTATGGTTGTAAGTGGAGAATACGCCTAATGATCATGAGAGGAAAGGAAATTATAATTATGACGTTATTACGAAGACAATTTTATTTGAACTCAAATAAGTTATTGCAAACGCTACGCCAAACTCTACGTCATCTACGTAAAAACCTAGAGTTATTAATGTTATATTAAAAATTGTATAATTGTTTTTAAAATCAATAAACGTTGAATATTTTTACAATTAAATATTTTCATTTGATTTGTCTAATCGCCAAGAGTCGTCGCTTATCGTTAATCGCCGTCGGAGAGTCAACTCTACCGATTGCCAGCAATCAAACTTTCGACGTATATGTTTATTTCTATTGATTCCCTCGTTAGGGACCCTTACCGTTGCCAAACGGTAACCACTTGTTAACTAGAGCCAGTGAAGTTGGTTGTTAGACATTGAAAATTGAAAAGTTAGGTATAGTCAGCGTAAAACTGCTAGTCGGTTCTGAATATAGAAATGAATTGCGTCGCCGTAGCAAATTGTATGTTGACTACACCTGCTCGCGACAACTTCAGAGCGGACCAGAAGTTTGGCGCGGACTATACGTTGGTTTACATTTTATGGATGGTCCTTCGAAGTTTCTTGTTGTGTTTAAATCATAACTTATATAACTAGTAGAGCCAGTGAAGTTAGTCGTTAGATTGAGAAGTTACCTACTTACTTTGGTTTACATTTTATGGATAATCTTTTAAAGTTTCTTGTGTTCAAAACATAAACGAATAACAGTGTAGTAAAGTCAGCAGCTAATTTTTAATACAAATTATTTATTTTCTCTTCTATTTAAGTTTTTAACTAGAGCCAGTGAAGTTAGATTGAAAAGTTACTTGCTGGTTTACATTTTATGGACGATCCTTCATAGTTTGTTGGGTTTAGGAAACGAAAAACAAAATAGAGTAAGTTTAAGTTCGATATAAATGTTTATTTCTGTTGATTACCTCGTTAGGGACCCGTACCGTTGCCAAACGGTAACCACTTGTTAACTAGAGCCACTGAAGTTGGTTGTTAGAGAAAGAAAATTGAAAAGTTACTTTCACGGCTTGTTTTTAGACAACTTTTTTAAAAGTAGTATCTCAAAATTATTGGGTATTATCGTTTTCAAAATATTGTTGTTCTTTTTACCTGCATGTCTACCATAAGTGTCCATTACACCTTACCGCATAACGTAACATACGTAGGTACTTCATTATTTTCAACTTAACGATGTCAGTACAAATCGAAAGAATGTAACACTTAATATCCATCAATTACAAAGTTTATATTGAAACTTTATGAGAAGAAAAAAAAATTTTGTAGACCTAAAAGTATTTAGATAATCTAACTAACTCTCAGTTACAACTATATTAATGTAATACTGCTACCGCATTTCCAACGCCATTTACAATAATCCTACACACAGTTTAAATTCCTCGTAAGATTTCAACGTAACCATACCTAAGTTACAATAAAACATTGAAATGTCTAAAACAATCTCTGAACATACATTACTTAGTCCTTTGAACTCTGCACACGAGTCAAGCATCGATACAAGCTTTAGTGTCGTAAAACACGCAATTTTCATAGACATAGATACGATGGGTGCGTTTATAGACAGGTGGCGAAATAATGTCTTGCATATATCACAATAAAACATTCAGACTCAAAAATCAAATTCAATTTATGAGATCTTTACCAGATCTCATCGAACTTTGAACTTTTTGCAACTACTACAATGATTCTAAATAACGTGATTTATATTTACAATTTAACCATGCTACATTTTAAACTGGCTACTTCACTTGTTTCCACGATAATTGCCTACATCAAAAGGTTTATTTTTTCTTTAATAAAAACTAATGACCAGTAGGACACTGACAAGCAATGGCCAGTAAGACTTGTCTGCATTTTTAAGACATGATAAACACTATAGATGTTTATGACAAAGATCATTAATTTATTGGAGATTGTTTACTAACGTTTATGGCAAGTGCCATTTACTGTCAGACGCACTATTCAAACCTTCTCTTTTTCATAAAAAAAAAAACAAAAATATTCTGCTTCTCTATAAACGGACCTCCCAGCTAAACACAAGTGCGACAGCAGTGTCGCAACCGAAACGCATTAGCTCCGGCCGAGCGACAGACGGACAGATTTACGAGCCTGACAACCGCCCTATGCCCCCACATTATTCGTAATAAACACTAAAACGTGGTTCGGTTTATACTTATCATGAGTCAGGATTATTTGTTTAGCTGATTAAATACTTTTGTACTTAGTTTAAATGAATAGAGCCTTCGAAGTTGGTTAAAAATGTATTATACGGCTCTTTTTTGTGTATAAAAAAAACATTGGTTCATGATTTTGATAAAAAGTCTACCAAATAATGTTGCTATTTATACGTTTAAAAAGACAGAAATCTTCATTTTTCGTCTGCAAAAATATTATTGCGACATCATTGCCCATAGACAGCTGTTATCGTCCCCAAATAATATTTTAGTGTGATCTGGCGTCGGCCATGGGCATTGTTAACCTGAAGGCTGGTACGTACGCTTCGTGTAACATTTTTAACGTCCATTGATAATAATCAGTCTACAGAATACTAGATTTTGTCCGCGGCTTCGCCCGCGTTTAAAAAAAAAGTAATATGACATACTAAGATACATTAAACTGAAAATTCGTACCTTCATTGGAATGTCAGTGGCGCCATCTGGCGAAAATTGGTCGTACCAACTGGAACCTTCGTGAGCTCATGGACAACAACTTTGCTAAAGATCATCACTTGGTCAAATGCATAGTTTACGATTCAATCCTTACTAATATCGATTAAAATAATCGTTTTTTTTGTCTAAAAGATCGATTCTCCGATTAATCGATCTTAGATCGCCATCCCTAGTTCCCGTGGGATTTCCGGAATAAAAACTATCCTATGTCCTTTCTCGGGTCTCAGACTATCTTTGTACAAAATTTCATTAAAATCGGTTCAGTGGTTTAGGCGTGATGAAGAGACAACCAGACAGACAGACAGAGTTACTTTCGGATTTATAATATTAGTAAGGATTAATAACGGGGTTTAATCCGAATACGGCAATGCCTTATATTATTATCAACAAACCATGAATGACTAACACGTTTCATCAATACAAAACAAAAATTCAATAAAATGTCTCCCAAACGCATATTAGCATTATTGACACATCGTCAGAGCTGGCGATTGGGCGCGTCATCGCGCGATAGCGATCGCCGGTGGCGGCGTGCCAAATGCAGCAAGCCTCGCTACTTCGATATACACTATAGTACACTATATGCCTTACAGTTCGCTATACACTAGATCCTAACCAATATTATAAATAAGAATGTGAGTCGGCTTGTTTGCTACACTTTCACGCACGGATTACTACATAACAGATTGTCATGAAGTTTTGTACATACGTCGTCAGGGGTTCAGAAAAAGACAGGTGTCCTTTATTCCGGAAAAGAACCGTTCTCGAGTGATAGATAAAAACATCCGAACGCGAGCAAAGTCGCGGGTAAAAGTTCGTTTCGTATTATAAGTATACACTGCAATGACCGCATGCTTCGTAACATTTTTCGAAAATAACACATTTTTCGAGCCAAAAAGTAACCTATTGAAGATCCTATAAGGTCGATCTCTTGAAACTTCAAAAAATTCAAAATTTTGACATTTAGCCAAAAAAAAACAATTTATTATTCAAAATAGATGCCCGCTTAAATTGTGTTGTATATTAAACAAAACAAGCCAAGATTTATTTCTTGTAGGTATAGTGTAATATAAAATGAAGTAGGTTATATTCTTAAAGCATCCGAATCTGACAGAAAAATGTAAAAGTTTTATCTACTACTTATTCTATATACTTGTTCAATGTTTGGTTCTCACACTGTTCATACTTCAAACTAAAAGCCTACAACATTAATCAAGCAACAGTTATAACTCAAATGCAATCTATATTTAGACGTACGAAACACGAGCACGACTTTAATCTATCAGCCTTCTTACCGCGTGTATTACTCAAGATACGAGAAACAAGAGTTCTGATATTGTACACGACAATAACCCCTTACATTATGGTAATACTAACAGAAATTTGTATATCTATATCTCTTAGACACCTGAAATAAAGACATTAGTTAATTCTATCGAAAATTTCGTTTATCGAAAATAATAACATTCGACGCTCAGAATGTAATGTCAAAAAAGATATATGTAATGTCAAAATTCATCACATGCAAGATGCGGAATTAAAGTTCTCCTGAAGTATTTCCGGAGTGCTACGATATGGGTTTTTAACGGTGTGTAAAGAGCTCTTATTCAGATCCAGAAATGCATGAGTGGCTCTGGTGTTGCAAATGTCCATAGGCGACAGTGATTACTTTCCCTTAGGTAACCCCGTCTGCTTAATCGTTACGTTTAACTATGTTAAAAAGATGCTATTGTATTCATTAACGCACGTTCGTCTTATCACCACACTCGAAAAACAACGCCAGCACTATCTACTGTCAATTACAATTCATAATTTCACCGCTTATTCAGCTTTCGAGATTACAAAACGATCTTGCATAGGCTAGCCTCAATAAGCACTCCACCGCCTGAAATATCCCATCAACGGCCATAACCATAAAAGTTAAAGCAGAATTGAAAATAAAACCCACAGCAAAAGCAATTAACCCTCGCAGTAATTCAACCGTGTGAGAAGTTATTATCAACAATCGAATTGAGCATCTCAGCAGCACATAACTCACACTCCTTCCCGAATAATGGCGTGGATCCAACTTCTAATGACATAATGAATTTAGAGCCAGCCCGGGTCTGCGAGGAAAGAATATCTACTGCATTTTTCATGCGACATAACATTAGGACTATAAAACAATAAAATTGCGTGAAAGATTATCGGTACATCGAGACTAATTTTTGAAAATAGAGGATCTTTTTTTGCGAAAATCCGAAAATCTTGAAATATGATGTCATGACTTACACTTTTCACGTATTAAGCTATGCAAATATCAGTGACGTAATTAAATTAGTTTCGAGAATATATATCAAGAAAAGATATAATTAACCACCACTAATACTTAACCAGAAATTTAGCAATTCAAATAAAGTGATGATGTCTCAAATATAGCCGAAAACAAAGGTAGAACCATGTGTATTACTTCCTAATACAATAAATAATATAAGTAACAAATTTCACAATAAAGAACGAAATTAACACAAGATATATTAAGACACGAGCTAGATATTTATATAACGGAGCGATATTTCGAGCATATCGATTTTGACAGATCGAAAGATAGGTGCAACCATTGTCGGTGTTTTGATGTCGAAATTAATCGCGCCTTGAGAATGCTACTGCAATGGCAGACGGCCAAGGAACGGTGGCGCCAGTCCTCGGACAATTACAGATATAGTAGGTACGAAACACGAGCCGTGAAATAAAACTAATGATTAATGCGACGCCGCTGCACTAACACTTATAATAAAGGCTAATGGATGAAAAACAGCGCACACATTCACAGACGATTTTAATGGTTTGACGCTCGTATAATACGAGAAATGAGTAATGGCGGCAGTAGTAAAAGGTTTAATTAAACTGGTTTAAGCGGAAAGTATTAAAACCATTGTACTTTCAGGTCCAGATAAATTAAAAGGCAAAATAGAATAAATCATTCTTGATTAAATAAATTTACTTAATTACGATTTTTAAACAAAAAAGACAGACGTAATCAAATTTTTCGTATCGTTGTTGCTGTACGGTAAGTGAATTAATTAGCAAGAACAATTAACGCTACGACTCCGAAAGACAATAGTGATGTACCAAAGACAATAGAAACAATAGTGAATAGTGAGCGCGGAGACTAGCTAATGCAACGGAATGTTAATTGTGCTCTAGAGTGTGATTATATACATGTCACTACAAGCCTTTTCACCCGAAGAAAATAAGTGTAACTTTAAAAGTTAATTTAAAACAGACAACCGACAAGACAACTAAATATGACTTAAGTAGGTATTGAATTTCAGAATCGCAATACACTCCATTTTAATTTTAATTATTTTGGTCTTTTAAACAATTATAAAATGACCAATCCAGGTTAGCTCCATAACACCAATTAATAACAAAACAGATTTTCTCATAACCATATTAGGAAACAAGTTTATTTAGTTGGTCAGCTTGAGGTTATCGAAATATCTGAAACTATATACCTAAACGCACCAAGTAGTTTAGAAACCAAAGAGGCGCCTAGCCACTTATCTGCCTGCAAATTTCCTAGTTTCTGCCTTTAATTTATGCGTCAACTTGCAATGTTGTTGCTCCTAGTTTCTGCAACTAATATATTTCGTATTAATATTTCGCTAAGTGATATTTAGCAATGCGTACTGTGGTTTGCGGTTTTCTAGTAACGAAATCGATATTTTCTAAATTTAGCCAATTGAAATTGAATTGCAATTGCAATATTACTCATTTCTACATCTATTTTCTAATATTTGAATAACACCTTCAGATTATTATCACTACATTTTTTTACAAAAATAGTAGATATACCCAAGATAGAAAGTCTATATCCATTTTGAATAAAGGGAATACTATTTTGTACAAGTTTAGCCTACGATTTTAATTAACAGGTTATTTCGACAATTCATCGACCACCTTTATTACATCTTTTTTTTTCTAAAGGCATTCGTAACCTTACCCTATTGCTTGTTTATTGAATCCACAAAATTGATATTAGGGAGCTGCATCAAAATCTTCCAATCTACCTCAGTCACATCATGGGCGAATTCGCGCCGTGAAATAATGTTTATCAACAAAGCTTTGTACGTAATTGGAATCCGTAAATTATTATGACTGCGCTTTATCGGTGCAGGCATAGACTTGAAGCGAATTATCGAATCTGTTATTGAGATTATATTTCGGGGAAAACCAAATCTTTATACAAAGTCTTTGTTTAAAGAATTTATTATATGTTTTTTCTAGTTCTCCTCATTATAGTTTATTCGTAATCCCTATTACCATTAGGTCATTATTAACTCTGTGCTGGGCATATGTCTCCTTTCAGATGAAAATTAAATAGGTATCTCAATCAAAATGTTATTGTCTGTATGATGTCTATGCAAAAATAAACGTTCCTTTTTTGAAAAAAAAAGCTCAATAATATTCTAGGCACTTATTTCACAGATCAAATAGTCAAACATAACATCATCCATTAAAATTTACTTCGCATATCGGTAAATGTTTATCGTATCGTATAATTTTATCGTCGCATTAACGGCACACCACTAGCGGATGCGTCGGGCGCCGTGCGCCGGCGCCGCTTCGCAAACAAACCGTGTCCTTTCCACCGCTGCTTTGGAAAAATGCCGATTGTTAATTGTTATGCTAATAAAAGATTTCTATCGCAAATTTCGCATATACTTTGAAACCGGACAGGTTATGTCATCGTTTTATTGTTTTGTTTTGTTTTACGTTGTTCTTTTGTGAAGTTGATGCATTGTTATATTGTCATAGTCGCCTATGGCGCTTAGTGACAGTTAGTGAAGTTCATTGTCCTGTAAACATATCGATAGATCAATTAGATATAATGAAGAATAAATTAATGTAGACACATCGATGACAAGACAATGAAGTGGTTATCAAAATTATTATCAATATAGCTACGTTGCTTTGCTGATACGTTTCTCTTATTCTATTTCTAACCAAGCAAATAACTACATTTTTATTCTACAAAATTGTTCTTGGTTTAAATCTTTATAATTTATGGTAATAAATAAGCAGATAGAACTAAATAAACCTTTCTTTGAATTTCCTTTGAGACTCGTAAAAGTATACGCGACCAGCTCTACAAATTTCACATTTGTTCTGTAATGTCACAATGCAGGCTAGTGTATGCTAAATACTGTATAAGGGGACCTTTTCAAACGTTTCCATACATACATAGACATTCTAGATACTGTACCTATACAAAGACCTCGTATGGTCTTTAAAATAAAGACATGAGGCTTAAAATCGTGCGCCTTAGAAAAGGGCTATAGTCAATACGTTCTCATGAATTGCAACTATAAGATGGAGATAATACAAGTTACAACGTATTGGCCAAGAGATGGCGCTGGAAATCTATTGTACGGAGCTATCGGAGTGTCTATTGCCGATTTTATCGATAGATTTATTGCCTCTTGCTCAAGATCCCTACACCTTGTATGGTCGAAACATTCGTAAGACAAGTCCGATGTTACTTTAATTAAAATGTTTATATACGATTCCTAGATAAATGGATGTGGAATAAAAATAAAGAGGTTTTTATTGATTAATACAAAAAATCTTGTTATTATTCTTTCATATACATTTATTTTATTTATTTTATTTTATTACACTCACACACACACACACAAACACACACACACACACACAAAATTAGATAAATTAGCTTAAAATAATCCTTGTATTATAGTTCATAAGTTTATATTGTTCTCGGAAGAGCGGAGGCTCCTAATACAGGCACTGCGTGCTTAAAAGGAGGCTCTAGCCACTTACTAATGTAACACACCTTATGAAGTAAAATAAATAATTGTTTAATTGTTTGTTTGTTTTGTTAATATAGATTTATTTAGCTTGGTTCATTTTTACCCAACCAAGGAGGGGACTTTATGTATGTCTCCTTCTTTGGCACGTCCTGGGAGAATACCACCATCTTTCAAAAACCATCATAGTTCAGGAAAGTTTTATTTCAATATTGCATCAACATTATTTTGTTGTTGTTTTGTTGTTTGTGTTACCTGGAGGTCGTGGTACGAAAATTCAATGTATGATTAAAATAATATTGTTTTAAGAGGTGGTAGAATGCTGGCGGCATTCTGCAGCTCAAATAGATTGACGGATTTAACATACGAGGTGTCGTTGAGTTCGTCTAAATTATGGGAGTCAGTTGGGTTTTTGTAGTTATAAAAATGTTCTAGACACCATTTAATCTTATGTAAAGAAACTATATATGCAGATTTGACAGAAAAACATTGACTATGTACAAATTCAAATCACAATATTATATTTCAAACACATAATTCTCTGATGTTTATGATACTTTTTTGAAATGTTTAAACAAAAAAGCATACAAAAACTAATTACTTGTATAAGGCATTTAGGAATAAGGTTACCGAGCTGTTGTTCAAACTTGTTAATGCTAGAATAACACACGATTTAAGAAGATTTGAATGAGGATTTTCATATATTTAGCATACGATAAACTTAATGCAATTCTAAGATTTTGAATATATTCGCCATTGAAGTAGCGTAGACAGTAAGTAGGTGCTTACGTGTAATTCGGTTCTCAATATTTGAACCAAGGTATAATGCTGTTTGAGGTAACTGGTAGTTAATTTCTTGTAGCTTACCTGAAACAAAAACAAAGTAGAATAAGTATGTTATATTCATAATTAATATGTGCAAACGTATATAAATAACATTAGGTATCAACTTTTGAAGGTGGTAGAACCCTTTGTGGTTCGACTCCGGCGGCACCACCGCCACACCTATTTCTACCTGATAACAGCAGTGTTAGGCGCTGCTGTGTTCCGGTTTGAAGGGTGTGGTAAGGGAGACAGACTTTTCCGAGGCGTTCCGGCTTAGTCCTCAGGGGTAGCGGCGCATCTGTGGCCGACCTCAGGTAGGAATATCTAATCCTACCTTGGCTTGATTATAGATGTCCATGGGCACTTACCATCAGGTGGACTGCATGCTCGTCTGCTACTCCTATATTATATAAAAAACCGTTATCTATCGGTTAGTAAGTAATCATATACCTAAGAACATGTGTAGATATATAAATAGTTCGTGATGTCTGTAGAACACCAGTAGCGGTTGTTTATTGTTGTAGCCGTATATTATAAATTGTAAACAAACTCAGATTTACACGCCACTGTCCATGGTAAACAAGACAAGGTACGGTCAGCATATATAGTGTTGGTTTGAGTATAAGGAATTTCTAAGAATAATTCAATAATCTATATAGGTACAGGTAGGTATTACCTATTGATGATACATTTATAGGTTCTAGAATTAGATAAGAAATAATGAAATTCTTCAATGATTTCTAGGACTTAGGTACATAAGATGTTATCCTCTAATCAGCACCTCATAAAAATCGATTTTCAGAAGTTCTTTTTAATGCTCATCCACTTTTTATAAGAAATTCTTATGACTAAATAAACAAGAAACAGCTGGTATACCTATATCAAGTGAAACAGTAAGTGTAAAAAAGTGTCAATACTTAGTATAAATGCCACAAAAACCTGTTTTCGTTGGTAGATACTTTTTTACTATAGAAGAAAGTCTAACTTAAAGAAAACAATTGTGGTTGGGGACGAAATACAACACACCTTATTTGTATATAGGTACATTAAAAGTAAAAAATAAACCTAATTTGCTGACGGTACTTTAGGTACCATCTTTTCAGTATACATTTACATCTGTCGCCGCGCCGCTTACGGGTTTCAACCATAACTTGCTGACCTCTTACCCTCCTCTCTACTCTAACTATTTAGTTCATTAAGGGGTAATAGGGGGTGAAGTGAGAGGTCTTTGTTAAGTGGTTTGTGTCAAAAATAATCTGGCGCGCCTTTTCTAGAATGTTCTATTTGGAGCCGCCTTCCCGGAGAGTTTATAAATAAAGATTTGAAACGAACATATTTTTATAATATTGATCAATATAACGTTCCCTAGGGAATAAAGTATTTTCGAGTAAAATACGAATTTTAAAATTTTAATGTTTAAGAAGCGTACGTAGGTCTTTACTACTTATTTCGATACTTACTGTTATTGAAAACTAACTTTAAAACAAAAAAATCCTTAAACTAGTATACGTCTGTGACCTACTAACTGGAGTGCCGACCTTGCAAACCCAGGAAGAGCTAAACAAACGTTCAGACTGACCCAGAAACCGCAACTAATGCAATATAAATACCATTGGTACTTGGAAGTCATAACAATAACTATGTATGGACCTATTTAGGTTCAGAACACACAATAGTACCCAATATTAAGAAAGCATTTACTTTCTACTGGCGGATAAACTAATTTTTGCGAGATTCGTGAAAAGAACTCCATTTCTAGCCGTATTTAAGGAGAGGAGCTAATATGTGAGCGACGGCGGATTATCGCCTGCGATCGCCGTCCAATGTCGCCTCCGATGCCATCTATCGCAGCGACTGATGTTTGTCGCCTGTCATCAGTGACTGGTAACGTAATCGCCGCTTCTGCCGCTAATCGTCAAAGACTAACGACCGACCACATTTGTCGGCAACTGACGACCGCCGACGACTGCCACGCTGTCGCTCGTATACTACTTCACAGTCGTCGATGTGCTACCTACCTTAGGTTATCCTATATTACCTCGCAGACGCTCGTGTGTTACCTGCCTTAGGTCGCCATTTACACATAGCCAATGTTACACTTTAATTTACTAGCGAATTGATTATATTACTATCCTGTAACCAGTGTGTACACAGCATTAAGTACAAGGTTGGCCTAGCAAAACATGGCACAAGTAAGCAAATGGACCGTATTTAACGAAGATAGCAGCTACTGGGTAACTAACACAGTTAGTAAAACAACTAAATTAGGACAAACGTAAATATTTAAACCTATTATTTATTATTAGACTGACTTACCTACTTAAAGATAGTTAGGACCTTTCTAGATACAATCGTCATACTTATTTTTAACACGCTTTTATTAGCTTGGGTTGTATGCTTTTCAAAACTGTGCTTTTCAAAAACTGATAAGTGGAGCACCCCACGCTATTTTCACAATTATACTATTTACTGTTCCTTAATTGATTCCTAGATTGAAAATTAATTTCTTCTTTTTAATTGAGTTTATCATAAAAGCGTGTTTTTTAGTTTTATGAACTATATTTTCTGTAGGTATAGGTACCTAATAGAAGTGTTAAGCGCTGTGTTCTAGCTTGAGGGGTGTGGTAAGGGAGATCGAAGGGTGTGGTTAGATGAAGTAACTAGCATGACGATATAGTCAGTGATAGAATCAGTGGCAGATTTTAGTTAAGGCTATAGGAATAGTTACCTATATGGGGTTGAGTAGAGACAAATGTCTTTGGACAGCAGTAAACATAGGTATACCGTCAGGTAAAGTGCACGATAACGTTTTATATCAAGATAGTGGACATACAATGAAAATTATTTAAAAGTTTTGATGATTTATTAATATGTATATGACTCCGTTTTGTAACCTTTCAAAATCAGGGAAACTTAGATAGGTACCTACAATTTAATAACACGTTATTTTCAAAGGCACTTAAGTTATAATTTAGGTGAGAGCGTAGATAGTTTAATTACAAGACGCCTTCCTTCATATTCTTTTTCACACAGATTTCCATTCGAGACACGCGATAGACCGATTAAACGACAAGCGCCCACGCACCGCCAATTGCGACGAGAAAACAATAAAAACGACTATAATAGCAGCAAACTAGAATTACGTTAGCTTTATAAATGGCAAATAAATTACGGATTTAATGAATAAATTATGAACAACGTGGTGCGCCGGAAAAATAGCGCTGAAGTACGGCGCCGGCGCCAGTAAGGATAAGCCGTGCACGCGCTCGGCGCTAGAAACCGATCTACGCTTACACTCTAATATACACCTCAACAAAACGCAATAAGGATCAAAACGACAAACCTACACCCGTACATACGACGTTCCACAAAGAAACAGAGGCTTGAATGCGCTCATGCGACCGTAGCGAGTCATTACGATACTTCGAAAGTGCTCCTTGCGTCAAAACAAACAAATAAACGCTCTATAACGTTGCGATAAAGTCGTTTCACTCGATATCATGATATCCCTCTCGTTTGACATACGAGCGAGCGAGACGCGTGTCATAAAAAATGTATCCGCAAACGCAACGATCCCGTTCATTTTGACACGTTACATGCGGCGGGCGAAGTGATAAATATCTTAGTTCGGACACATGCCGGTACCGGTATCTACGTAAATTCAATTTAAATACGCCTTGCGGCGGTAACGCGGAAACGCGGCGCTCGGAGGTCCACTTTATACCTTTTTCAACGATTCATATCCGACAGAAAGTAAATACATTATGATCCAATGAAGCAACTCACAACAAATTTACCGAATGAGCTAAAGAGAGCTTGTAATAGGGATGATTAATCGTTCAAATTTCGTGAAACATTTCCAAAATAGACATCCGTAAATAGCGTAGGAAACGTTCGAAACTTGGACGAAATCGTTTTCGTACGTGTAGACCTCCTGATACGAACGCAGTATTAAGCGTGAGAGAACAAAGATACGTAAGCACCCAAATCTTGTAGACAAACCACTCGGGATGCTCGACGACGAATAAATAATACACCGAACACTCGACATGCACTTAAAAGTGCCTACTATTAACTGAATAAATATTCGAAACACGGATCGATTGTCTGAGAAAATCTCGGAATGCGCATATCGATGTTGTAATGAATCGTATGTACGGTTTATATTTAGGTATTCCCGCAGCAGGTGCGCTTGAAAGACGAAAAACATAAATTCCAATTCGATAACAGATGCTAGCCAGCCGTCGACCATACTTGAAAATGAAATCCAGCGTTATTTAGAGCGCGCCGCTGTACGCATGCTGAATAATCTCAGCGCGTTATCCTAAGTACATTTAAAACTATGGAAGTGCCTTAACTAGAGCGGCAAAATCTCAGACGCCGTGTGCCCGAGACAAACAAGCGACCGAGGCGTAGATATCTAAACAGAGCCCACGCCCCTAATCCCAAAAGATACCCAAACCTCTCGAGGCCCGTGTTTTATTATCTCGACTTGGGCCGCTATCTTTGGAAGTTGTCCCGATGCCACAAAAACTACAAAATCTTATCGAGCGACACGAACTTCAACTTAAGCCCGTCCCTATTTTTACTCCTTCGGCGAAGCTTTCAGCCATATCGACTCTCGGTCCCGGTGAGATTTATAACTGTCTGGATCGATTTACAGGTCGCCGGAAGTCTACATTAGGTAACGGAAACCTGGGAGTGTTCCGAATAGGTAATTTTAGACCATAAAAGCCGAGGGACACTCATGCAATCGAAAAGCTCTTAGATAATTGAAGTGGGATACAACTTAAGTGCACATAAATGATAATTCCGAAACGGATGTTTTGGACGTCGTGGTCGAAAGGGGAAAACGGCAATAATTTATAAGTTGATAAGACTAAAAGCCGCCGAAGCTTACTTATAATCTTTTTATTTATTTTAAGGACTAAGAAACAAGAAAGATAATATTATCCATCATTGTAACGTTACGGCAATTGAAAGCTCTTAAGCCAGCGGAGATAGTTAGGCCGAGCTCTTGAAATCCATTAGAGAATGACTGACCGAGGTGTGTCAAGTGACAATGTTTGATGGAGTGGATGGTTAAGACTGTCATCGACAGGTAGGTGATGAGTCATTGTCTAACAATCCACGCCAAGTAGTCCAAAAACAACAATCGACTAAAACTATACAATTATTGACGTCTAGCGACCTTTTCAGATTGATCAAGATTATTTACTTAAAAAATAGCTAAGGTATTTTACAAATATGGTATCTGCAGCCAATTAGAACGCATGTAAAACATATTAGATAAGGACTCAGTGACAAGCTTAATTGCGGATGTAGCAGCTACTTTCGGACCTTACGGGCCATTAATTACTTGGACACTCCTTGCGCACCCAATAGTTACATAAAATATTAAACTTAAGAATTTGAGTAAAGACGCCACAAGCACAAAACGGCCACAGGGCACTTCATTTTTTGCTCCAAAAAAATTTGAGGCAGAAATCGGCGCTCGTTTGGCGAGTACAGGTAGTGTACCTGTTGGAGCTTGTCGAGAACAAAGGGGCTCCTAGAGGCGTCGACCGTTAATGGTAGTATGATACAGTGTGGGCGACTAAGTCAATTAGGCCATCCGCCGACGCCATTCCCGGAATGTCGCCGACAAATGACTACTAACGATAAGAATATAAGGCGAGATTGTATTCTCGTCCTTTTCGTCCTTTTACCCGAATGCACCTTCGCCGTTTCTGATAACCAACCTTTTCCTAATTGAGTTTCTGTGTTTTCTTATCGGCAAATCGTATGAGGTCCGCAGTTAAGATTACCAGCGAAATTAGCTGCTATTTAATTAATGACAATGACAATGTTACTGACGACGGAAAGCTCTTGCGCAGAATTAAAATACAAGTGGCGAGTAAAGTAAACATGATGACTAATAGCGTACTGCGTTGTTGTGAATACCTACTCAACCGCCGATAAATCTTGAGTAAAATCAAGTACTAAAACGTCTCGTGACAGATTGCTTCTTGCCTTAGACAAAGTAGCTATAAGACTCTGGATGCAAGACATTCTGATACTCTAACTCGACATATTACTTCGTGAGATTTATAAAGCCTTTATAAATTCCTAGCTTCGGATACTATTTGTCTTTTGTGACCGGTTTGTCTTAGCCAATTAACCTGCAATCTGCGGAGGGCCGGCAACGTTGTCATTATCTAAATCATTATCCATTAGGAGTTTGTCTATCACGTCTACTTCTTTCTTCGTCATCATTTGAACAATTGATACAATATATATTTTGATTGCAGTATCCATCGACATTTCATCACTATCAATGACCCAGCATCCGTTGGCTATTGATAAAGTGAAATGGGATCGAATATTAAAACTGGCGCTGTACGGGAGCGTATGCAAGCCATAAAAGTCAGATAACATTATTCTGAGTCACAGTACGAGTGCGTTTTCGCTGAATCACGTCCTATGTTGGACAATGTGATGCTCTCCCGATATTTCGTTTTTGGAACATTTCCGACAGGAATTGAAATTTACAACTACATTTTACTATAAGACCTGACATGTACGATTGAAATAAATGCAAATTGATTAAGTAGGTACTTTCTTAATGAAACAGTGTAACTTCAAAGTTACATCGACACAAAGTTTTCGAAAAACGGAACAGTGCGACCTAAAATATATGTTTCAAAATGTTGTTTCATATTGTACAGTGACACACTTAGGTATAAGAATAATCTTCCAAAAATCGCACCAGAAGTGTAACACTTCTTTTTTCGAGAACTCAAAAAGTGTAGTGATCGAATAAAATATTGAATGCCTTTCGATGTCTTCCGGAGTTTTTATTAAAAACCAAATATCGTAAATGAGTAATCGCTCGATGCTTTTGGCCGTTGTTCAAGTGTCTGTGCATTTTAATTCGATTACTTTTCACTGTTACACAATTGTTTTTCAAACTCCGGTTCTAATTATAACTGATATACATCAGGCTGTAAGCATCGTCCGTCAATGAAACTATTTGCTCGCGTGTTATTTCAAAATTCTAGAACTTGTTTTATAGTGATCTTTATAGAAAAATACTTTTTAGATAAAATTTACGTAAAAAAACGAATACTACAACTACTAATATAGAAGCACATAATCAATCTGATGTAAAGTAGCCACTTCGACTCATATAGATATTTGATCTTTAAGTTAAGATATAAGGAGTAGAAAAATAGAGTTTATATGATTTAGAAGCATGCTGTCCATCAGTTAAGCAGAAGTTGATTTTTAATTTCTAAATATGAAAGGAGTAAAAGGACTGACTTATGCCTTGATCTCTTAATTTTATACCAATATTTTTTTCCATTAGTTTTTTAAAGGCATTTGCATTCATACAATCTCCTTCTACATCTTAAGCTTACTTATGTTTTATCGCTTCCAATTCTCCCAGTTGCAGTAAGACAACATTACAAGACGTTCAATACGTTAAACCATGTTTTTATTTCTTGTAACCAACATTTGGTCTGCGGTGTAAACTCTTTTCTTTATTCGCATGACTGTCTACTCATGTAGAATGGCTTGCGAGCATGTCATGATTCTTGTTTAATTGCATTATATTAATATCCCATAGTAAGATTTAACCGTACATTTAAGATTTCTGCCTTGTCACACGCAACGCTTTCAAACCAGCTCATTTGTTACTGGTTGTGATGGGGGATTTATTAAGTTGTTGAAAGAGGCATTTGAGCACTGTTTCTGTTAAGGTTGGTTCAGAAGAACAATAGTAAATACTTTTTTTTGATGTGAAACATCTATAGCCGCACGTAAAACCGATTTCTGGCGTGGCGACGCATGCCGTAGCCTGCCTATATGCAGTAGTGTGTACGGTGTGGCGACGCGTCGCCATGCGCAATCGAATTCAATAAATAGTCATCGTTATCTGGAAAAAAATCGTAATATTTTATTTTATCATTATGACATATTTAGTTCCTATCACAATATGTTCTTTTCTGCATATTACTTTTACAAAATAATGTCGATGTTTCGCATCTGCCAGGCGTCCCGTGACGGCTCACATTTTTTTTATATTTAACCTAACGATAAGGCAGACGAGCTACCTGATGGAAAGCAGTCATCGCCTATGGACTATTTGCATGGTCATTTCCTCACGATGTTTTCCTTCACCGATTAGCAAGTGATAATTAATTTCTAATACGCACATAACTTGGAAAAATCAGAGGCGCGCCTGGGATTTGAACCTCGGCCGTCGATCGAGAGGCCGAGTTTCTTAACCACTAGGCTATCACTGCTGCTAGTTTTTTAGTTTCATTAGTTTAAATTATTAAGACTAGTACATTTTCCAATCCACAGCATAAATTAATAATAAAGAACGATACATTGCTACCATAAAACAACAGGTGTGGCGCTGGTACAAACCTTTACAGCTTTATAAACTCGCCTTAACCTTTGTTTGTGAAATAACCGGTAATGCATAATTATAGGTGGCAATAAACCATCCGAGTATTGTTGCGAGAACTGATTAGATTGGGTGGTGGCTTTTGACCCGCCTCTTTCAATTATTGCCTCCGTTGCTTGAGTGTTGTGGTGGTTGGTTAAGTTTGGTTTAAAACGTTTGTTGGTACATATATTATTATTTAATGTTTTTAAAACATATAGTAATTTCGTAAATACAATGCCGTGTGCCACTAGTGTGTACAGAATTTATATGTATAAAAGCGACAAAGAAGTGGCAGAGCATCTCAACACATCTCAGTCGGTTTGGAAAAAGTTCCCAGTTCTATGTGGAGTTGTTTACCACCACATACCACCATGACAACTGCAGATTGATTTGCTACTTTAGTTTTGTAAAAGTCTTCACCATCGGCTTTAGCCATTTCAAACTCTAGATAAGTCGTCAATGCACTATAATTATTTTTGGACTTTTTTTGAAGAATCTTATATTTTGACATGCAGCAGATCGTAAAAAACGCCGACTGTATGTTCTATCATTGATCATAAAATACCAGTAACAGAACATTAGTAAAATCCAACCAAATGCGTTTATTTACGAGTAAAATTATACAAAGATTTCTAATTGATACAGCCAATTTGCAACAACCGAGCATAAAACTTGGCTGCAAATTTTATTTAATATTCATACATTCCGCAGGGAATTATAATATTACGTGGGGATCAATTATAGTCTGTTGCAAATTTGATTAATCGCCACTGGAATATTAAAGACGCCTCGTAATCAGTATGCGGGTAATACAGCACTTGTCAACCTGTTAGATATAGCGGTAGGCCGCGTACACACTAGGCGTTCTGTATGTGATAAACGCCGCGGGAAATTAAAATGTAGTTGTAGTTAGTGGATCAAATTTGGGTAAAAAACAGCATGATGGAATGTAAATGCCCGAGTAATCAATAATTATTAAGTGTTTGACATCAATTTACACTTTACCACGAGTTCTTAGAGGAAGGCCGAACCCAACAGTGCCTACAACATTAACGAGGTGTCGATTGCAGATAGTGAAAAAGTGAAATAAAAATTCAACAGTTACAACACAGTTTAGGTCCTTATTGAATACCAATATTTTGTACACATTTTCGGTGTCCCTAAGTAAGCATAAATAACGTCTAGTACGTAAACAACCTTATATTCACCGATAGATGCATTTTGCGTCTGATGCATAGATATACTGCAGCTTGCTTCTGTATAAATAACATTATGTTCTCAGAAATTAAATTATTCATTGGTTGTGACTGTGTTTCTTGCGTTTTATTGCAATAAAACAGCTTTAGTAGGTTTTACTGAATTTATTCTGCACAGTCGCTAGTTGCTAGGTACTTTGAAAATATTTTCAATTTTTTATTTTTCATGCCTACTTTACTTAGCATTTTCCTTATGGCAAAATAATAGATGTACTATATTAATATAGCTAGGTATCGTATTCTAAACAATAAATCGAATCGAAGTGGTGTTAGTATAATTCGACATAACATTGAATCAGAGTCGTAACTTGTTCAGATTGTGCTTTGTTGCAAAGTTTTTTAGTCTGATCTGATGGTAAGTGGTCACTGCAGCATATGGACATCTGTAACAAACTCCATAAAGAATAGGGATTTTATCTTAAGCCGAACATGGAAGGTGGTAGAACCCTTTGTGGTGCGACACAACCGCCACACCTGTTTCTACCTACTAATAGCAGTGTTACGCGCTGCTGTGTTCCGGTTTGAATGGTGTGGTAAGGGAGACAGACTTTTCCGAGGCGTTCTAGCTTAGTCCTCAGGGGTAGCGGCACATGTGTGGCCGACCTCAGGTAGGAATATCTAATTCTATCTGGGGTTGATTACAGATGTCCACGGGCGGCAGTAGCCACTTACCATCAGGTGGACTGCATGCTCGTCTGCTATTCCTATATTATATAAAAAAACACGGGTTGTCTCTCTCGAGGACTAAAATGTTCGCCTTATATATAACTCAGTCGTTGTAAAATTGTTAGAATATACTCAATAATAAATGCAATAAATAAAGGTAACCTGGCATAAACTTGCTATAATATTAAAATTATTCCGAAACTTATTTATACTGGGTACCTATGCGCCAACGTAATTTACATAATTACAGGATAAATATGTCTAAAGAGAAAAGAATGTATGCATACAACGCAACTTTATTACTACCCGACACCTGATTTAAATATGGTGGCGCACACTGTCGACTTTTTTATAGTGTAGGAGTAGCAGACGAGCATGCAGTCCACCTGATGGTAAGTGGTTACTGCCGCCCATGGACATCTGTAATCAACCCTAGATAGGATTAGATATTCCTACTTGAGGTCGGCCACAGATGGGCCGCTACCCCTGAGGACTAAGCTGGAATGTCTCGGAAAATTATGTCTCCTTTACCACACCCTTCAAAACGGAACACAGCAGCGCTTAACACTGCTGTTATTAGGCAGAAATAGGTGTGGCGGTGTCGAACCACAAAGGGTTCTACCACCTTCAGTTTAATCGACAATGTGCTCACGGCTTTATTCAATATCTCGTATCACTAGTTACAGATAATTTTAATGACATTTCGCACGCAACTGCAGCCAGTGGACAGATGTTCAATACAAAGATAATGATGATAGCGTATATAATGATCGGATGCACGTAAAATTTTGTCCTATCATTATTTTTATAAGACCTATAAAAATGCATTTCTTTTGAACGTCCGGCGTTTTTATTTAGTTTTTATAGTGTGTGTTATTTTTGTGTATAAAGATTGATAAGTGATAATCAATACTGCTTATTGCTTGTTTGATATTTAAAAATAAATTAAGGAGATCTTGAAAGCTTGGTCATTAATCATAATTATACTTTTTTCGTAAATTATTTAGCAGCTGTGTACGAAATTATTTATAGTAATTTAATTGACAAGTACGATAGTTACTTATGATTGATTTTTTAAGTTGTGATTGAAAAATAAGTTGTCATACCGCATATTCGGCAATGGCCAATTATTTTTTTTATTAAATTGAAGAAGCCAATGTGTATTAAAAAGAATTGGAGTTTTATCTGGGGTTGGACATATATCTCTATTACTTGGAACTATGGTGACATGCCTCGTTCAAGTGTCTTATATATATTAAACAACAAAACTCGCCCTCTTACACGGGGGTCCGTGGTCCGAATCCCAGACACTCTCCTCTGATTTGCCAACGTTACGTCCGTATCTATTGGAAATTAAAATTAAATATGAATTAAGTGAGCTTGAGAGCTCTTAAAAAAGTTCTTAAGGGTATGTGAATTTATCACTATGCATTTGGCCAGCAAATCAAATCAAATCTTTTTTTTTAAATTCAAAATAGGTTCTTTACAGAGCACTTTTTGAATGTCAATACAACTACCACCAATTCACAAGGTGTTTCGTTATGGAGAAAAAGCGGCGAAAGAAACTCCATAACACACATCTTTAAAAAAATGTTTTTACAACGTCAAACTTAACCTAATGGTACATGAGGAGCTGGAACTACTCCAGACCACACCATATTGTCAGTGAAATAATCACTTAGTTTATAGTACGCTTTTTTACATAGCGTTTGTGAGATTTAAATGTGGTCGGGTATTTTATTGTAGTAGAGAATACTACCCATGAAAGATCTAGCCAGCGCCGTGGACTATAAGTCTAAGCCCCTTTTACCGTGAGAGAAGATCCGTGCCCATTAGTGGAGAAAACGGGTTGACGAAACATAAGATACCATCAATAAGATCAATCTTTAATGTATACTACATTATATATTTATCATTTTTCAGTAACGGTATATACAAAAGAGCTTGTTAACGGCGCTGTCTGAAACATAGCGAAATAATTAAATATGACAATAACCGGTTAGTGACTGACAGTGTCGAGTATGTTGAGCGAAATAATTCTTGAAACTAGTTTGAACGTATGTGTGGTCTTACACCAAACTTTGTAACCATGAACATATAGGTTCAGACGTCTTAAGCCCAAGTCCAAACGTAACAGAATATTTATATAGTATGAATTTTTAAAGTGCGCCTTCATGGTCAAATATGAAACTATGGCACATAGCGAAAGAATAATTTTAAATCTAATAGAATTTTTAATTTTTATGAAAATTGGCCTTTCAGCATTTTTCGCTATATCCTCTCATCTAAGCACAACTCTGCAAACGTTTGACTTAATTCGTTTGTTACAATTTAGTATACAAAACAACTCAAAAATTCTATCCACATGTTAGAATTTTTGATGGTTTGTTGAGGCTTGGCAAGCATATGTATGCGGTATAATGGTTTCTTACTAAGGACTAGGCGTATCCATTCTTCAAGAGGAACTTCAAGTCTACAGCTACCAGTTTACGCCGTGCTTTAGTCAGTATTAGTTTAAGTAGAATTGTTCAAAAATGTTATTTTGTTTAAAAAAATGCTACGAATTTGTTTTTAATTCTATCGATCCCTTAATTTAAGTACAGTTAACCGTCAAAATAGCGTTAAAACGGACAAAGCCGCAACATACAAGTGCAGAATAATTTTATTAAAAGTACTTGTAACATTAGTTCCGGAGTAAAACAGTGATATGTAATTAAAACGACAGTATAACCGAACATTTGCATAGCGGTGACTGACGCGGCGCCGGCGCATTCTGTACGGTGGGCGAACTTAATCGCTAATCAAATTTAACTTACTAGTTCTATCCGGGATTTTATGTAGATGAGAGAAACTATATTTATATTTAGTTATGATATATTTAGTTAGTTAGTTTATGATAATACCTAACCTGATTGCTATTTATGCCCAATAATTAATTCCAACATAACCTCAGGGGTAGCGCATCTGTAGCCGACCTCGTGTCGGAATCTAATCATATCCGAGGTTGATTACAGATGTCCATGAGCGGCAGAAGCCACTTAACATCAGGTGGACTGCATGCTCGTCTGGTACTCCTATTTATAAAAAAAATGTAGCGCAGCTAGGAGATACAACTTTTTTCCCATCCTCCACCACCTATCCATTTCCCCGTAGATGCTTGTAGAAATTCGTCATTAATAGGAGTAATAGTAGTAATAGTAATGGGTACTACCTCACTACTGGGGTATCTTCTCAAATACCTACAATGAGTGATAATTAAATTTTAGTAAGCACACAACATCAAAAAATCGGAGGTGTTTGGGATGACCGCATTTGAAGTCACTGCTCTTTGCGCCTTACTGAACTAAAATGTAGTACTTACTTCAAAATTAATCCGCATATAGTCACAATATTGTAAGCCTAGTGTACAGCCAATGCCACACATACAAGGAATGTTGTATGAATATCTTCCGCCGCATACATTAACATTACGTTGGTCAGGCGTTGCTCAATTTATAGGTCAAGTGTGTCTACAACATTTATGTGTTTGCCACACACAAATGTTATAGACGAAAATGTGTTAATGTACCTACTGTACTTTATTGTAACACATAACAAAAATAAATTAGTTATAGTTACTTTACTAAATAAACTCATATAACAAAACAAAATGACGTTTATATTGTAATCACAAAACAGAAAATAATTAGCGTAGGTATTCCCATTAATGTGGATTAGTATATATTTTATTCGTTGCACTGAATATCTATTTATCTACTTGAATTCTATTCGGCGTTTGGGTGTGTATTTATCTTTGTGTGTGGAAAAGTGTATGACTATGGGTATGAAAAGAGCACTATTATTTATAAAAAATGCTAGACATATAACGTAGTCTATATTGTAACTATGCATATAACATTAAAGTATCTAAACTTAACTAAGAACTATTTAAAATACTATTATAATAAAATCATACACATCAACAACAATTAAAATCAACAATAACAATTCAGTAACAATTTAAATTCAGATTTTACGAATCGCAGCGAAACAGACACTGCGCCCGCCATTATCCGTAATTAACGCAATAAAAGGAAAATTAAACTCCACAATCAACAGTGGCGCCACCACACGCCCGTAAAACAAACAAACGTGAATCGTGAACTCGTGTTCACTGTAAATATTGTGATGAGAAATTAAGCTCGACTCCGAGCTTAAACGTAATGAATGAACAATAGAATGAACGAAATGAATCAGTACCTATATATTTTTAAGATGTGTCCATGTAAAACAAAGGAATACTAGAAAAAACGGAAACATTCCAGAAGAGGAAAATCTATTTCATATAGGTAATTTTTACGCCTTTTTAAGTACTGAAAATACTAATGTAATTTAATATTAATGTAACAGTCACATCAAACTAGATTTAAAAACGTACCTAATCTAGGTATCTACTTGCTTTATCTTGATAGCTTTTGTTTCTCTAGACAGAAACAAAATGATTTTCTGGTTTCTTACGCATTTAAGTAATTTATAATTATAATCGCAGTTACGAACATTTAAACTTACGTGTAACAACTTCCTAAGAGGCATCAGTGTTCTTTTACAAAAACTCGGATTCGAAATCGATTGAATTAACTGTATCCGGCATTGTGTAGTAATTATCACAATTCCGGGCGTTTAGGCGCCCTCGACAAACAAACGTGGGCAGCGCGCTTGTCTTTACCTTGTAAATATTGTGATAAGGGAAATTCTCATTACGACCGCCTTAGATGAGTAAAATACATAGAGAACACTCCTAACATGAAAGTGTAACCAGTTTTGACAATTGAAATTGTTGTGTTAATAAAAAGTTGCCATGTCTCCTTGCTGAAATATCCTTAAAATGTTTGAAATACTTATTTATTACTTAAATTACGTAGTATTAATTATTCATACGTACATTTTTTCTAAAAATGTTTGTTATTTGTCAAGAGTTCAAAAAATAACTAAGAAATCAGCCTTTTGAGGCTTCATCCAATTTCAAGGCGGTGAAGTATCTTTCTATTTTACTTATCAAAGACGACCGCATGCAAACATTTTCTTTTATCTAGCGCGCACGCTTGTATGTTTTCTTGTTTGTTAAATTTGATTTAAAATAATTATTTTTAATTGAACTGAAAAAGAAATGTATTAACTACCGTAACTTACAATAAATTAATAATCTGTTACCTTATTTCGTTTGTTATCTACTTCGTTTGTTTAATATGATGCCCTAAATATTACGACTTTTGGGGCACAGGCGGCATAGCACAAAATTACGAGTACATAATAGGTTCTGATACTTCGTAATGATAACTGCAAAAACGAATGAATATTGGATATGATCCCGGACCTCCTACAAATATGGTGTACATGAACTCAATCGTACTCAAAACACACTTAGCAAAACAGCACGATTTTAAATTTAACCTAATTTATTGGAACCAATCTTCATTTAAACTAAATTAATGTCAATAAATAAGGAAAAGTGACTTTGCTTTACGCACGAACCAAATCCAAATTTGGTTTTATCGGCACGTGGTGACTGATCGATTTTCACGGAACAACCACCGAATTAGAGCGAAACATTCAAACTTCAAATTGATTACAAGTTTCCAAATAAGTAAATGACATTTAATACTAAATAAGGCTATCTGAGTTACATTTTATATCTACGAGTTTTGTAACTGCAGTCCATGTTGCTATATGCGACTTGAAAGTATATTAAGAGAAATATCATGTGTTTACTTATGTACAAATATGAGAAGTAATACTTCTGTGGCGTAAATAGTAAACAAAAGATTAAGTGTATCAATACACACACAAGAATTAAAATTATTACGAAACAAAAAATATTCAAAATGATTGGTAAAAAATCATGAATATCGTATCATACTTATAAATAGGTTTAGGTTTAAAGATCTTTATTTCTCATAGAATACAATTGTCACTTACTTGAGAACAATATTATAATTTGCTTTAATTAAATATCGCTTTAGTTGAATATTTTATTATAGTAAGCTCGAGTGCAACCGTTCGTTTCAGCAATACGCTCTCAGTAGCACAGTAATGGGTTGACAACGATAAGTCGTTTATTTAGGACAGTTTTTCAATTCAATTTATTATTCACGTCTGTAAATCTAAAATTTCCGGTACACTGCAAATAGTTAAAACTAGATGCGGTTGCCTAAAATGGTAAAACATCTATGTTAATCTGTGTGACAGCTTTGATTTACACGTTGGCGTCATGTCAAAGTTGGCGTCAGCGCCAATGTTGGACTGTCACACAAGGTTTACAAGTTAGTTCTTAAAATGTAGGTGTTGACTGGCGCTGAGAGAAATGTAGACAAACCAGAGTTTGTTGGTTTGTTCGACTGCGAGTATGTAGAGATAAGCTTTTGTCCAGACGTTTGGCACTTGCCGCAAACTCCAAAACTTTATAAACGCCCAAGGGGGTGAACGCATTGCAAGGGCTGTCGTTGATTTGCTAAAAAACTGACACTCCATTAAATCGCCTACAAGCATTTGCAAACTTACACAAAGAAAGTCAAATGCTCGTCCGGACGTTCGAACTTGTGACTACTTGTTGATGTTTGGCAAGCATGCGGACACGACATAAAGCTTTTATTGTTCCTATGTGTCCTATGAATGCATTTATAAAAAGTATTAGTTAATTCTTCGTTGTTAAATACTGTTTGGAATACCAAGGTGTACATTGGTATCGTAGGACATTGATAATATTTTGCAAATTAAGCTGGGTCGAATGTTGAAAATACACTTCTACTTTTGTCGTATTATCGCTGCTCGCGTATCTTTTACGGTGAAGCAAGTCCCTCAATACAAAATGATCGCCCACGCGCCTCAGCCAATACAACATTAAAATTTTAATAGCGCCAAATGTCTTGACATTATTCATTTCAGATAACTGTGGGAAAGTATTGTTGGCCACAATTAGGTGCTTGTCAAAATTTTGAAATATTGAAGAATGTTACTATTGGTGACAAATTATAATGCATTACTGAGAATTTATAACTTTTAGTACGTTATTTATGAGTAAAAAGTTAGTGATACTCAGAAAACTACTCGCATCTACTTATAGTAATATTATAAGCAAGACGAGATGCGATAGAGTAAGTAGTATTTTATGGTTTTATCTTTCTTAGACTTTATATTATACCCATTATTGCTACTTACAGGATTACATAAAGATGTGATTTGGTATGATTTTGAAAAGAGATTTTATAACTACTTTTTATTTAAACAATTACCTACAGTTAAAGTCTATATTGTTGTGTTATCATAAAAATCTTGCAAACATAGTCGGCGATCTATTAATTTTTTAAGCAACTAACTTTAAAACAGATTTTTTTGTAAAATTCACAGTTTTCTTATACAAAAGTACAGGCTGTAATATAGGTACTTTATATTTTCTGCACTGGCTACAAGCACAAAATCCTACATTTAGACTACCAATACCACCCTATCTAGATTTATCCGGAAAAAACCGGAAGCATAGCAACCCTACCCGCGGAACTGTTAAAAGCATGACTAATTACCTTCATACGAGAATCTTACGTACGTGTAAATATGTACACGTGAAGTTTCCACCGACCACCCACGGGTGGGATCGTTACAAGAATGCTGGTTTCCATACACAGTTGTGTGCTCAATAGATATTGATTCGAGAGCCATTATATTTTACGATAAGTACGTGGTAGTGTTGTTTGAGTAATGAATGAATTGGTGCCTGCTTTTTGAGATGTTGATATTTTGTGAATTTTTTAAATTGTTTTTTTTTATTATTTTTTCTTGACCCATTTTGGTAGCTTGATTCCCAGAAAGAAAGATTAATTTAAATAATTAATTTTGTTTTATTTTTCTGGATATAATACTTGTCTTCGTATGTCGCTATACAGGGAATGGATAAAGTACCTATTAACTTTGAAATAATTTGCGGTACGCTGTGATCGGCATCCTGCGACGGAAATGGTTTCAGATTCGATGTCAGACAAGAATCTAAGTTCTAAGTCTCTGTGTTTCTGTATGTCTTTGTGTGTATGTACCTACGAAATAATGTATCCTAAAAGAGGTTATGAGTAAAGAAAGATTTTATTTATTAAGTTTTTTTAAATAATTATGTACTAAATCCAAAAATGCTCAACTGGTATTTTTCCTTTCGTTACCTTAAATTATCTTACGCCAACTATCATACGAACTAACCAAGTGTGTAATATCTCTACGTACATGTTTTCAATAACAATGTTTGACAAGCAAGGCGCCTAGATAATTTATTACGATGCAGTAAACATGACCGCAGCATGCGGTTTGCACGGGCTGTGACCGCACTTCGCACAATATGACATGTCGCATGGAATGCTACTTCATATTTACGAGAAAAAATCTTGCCGCGGTACACTTGCGAGCTTGCGACATTTAAACAATTTTATTATAATATAGGAGTGGCAGACTAGCATGCAATCCATCTGATGGTAAGTGGCTACTGCACGGACGTAATCAACCCAAGATAGGAATAGAAATTGCTACCTGAGGTCGGCCACAGATATGCCGCTATCCCTAAGGACTAAGCTGGAACGCGTCGGAAAAGTATGAAATGCTTTGGGTATTAATTATTGTACGAATGGAGTCCGAAGATCGTTTCTCGAAAATCTGTTCGTCTAGTAATAGTCTTAAATAAAATAACTCGATTTAGACGAATCTAAAGACATCTCATAGGTTATCAATCCGTCAAGACATTAGGGCTGGAGCTTGAAGGGAATGCCAAAAAATGAGTCAGAAGTCGTAAAATACTTTTCTTACTGAAGTGCATAATATCTAGATGGCACAGTATAAAAATATGCGAGCGAACCTGGATACCTACAGATAAAACAATATTATTAAATAATATTTATTCTGTGACCGCAATAATACAATTGAAATTAAGAATTCTAAACATGCTATATCGCGTCGCAATCGATATTCAAAAATCGAAGATCACCGCGCGCCATCTATAAATCAGGCGTTCGTTGACTAGCTGACTTGTTAATAGTGTGCATTTTACGATACAAACATGCCGTTTTCGTCCTTATTGACTCCTAGTATGTATATAAGAATTTGCGAAAAACTAATAGCTCAATATAATTTCGAACTTTACAAGGATTGTCACAGAATAGACTATGAATTACGTAAATTCCGTTTATGCTACCTAATTTAAGAAAAAAAAATTACCCATATATGGTTTTAACAATAAATGGAAATTATTGTCATCCAGTTTTATATTGCATGCATACGCCGTGTGAAAATTATGTCGCAATATTTAATACATTACAGAAGTATTGTTTAAGTAGGGAGGTAAGTATTTAAATCCGTATTGGCGAAAACTGTATCTATTTTAACAATCTTTACTGTTACGAGTAGAAAGCTACGTCATTCCAAAAGGACCTACATTTTTTGTTTCAAAATTAAACTGGAACCTAACGGCGCTGTCCGCGGTATTTTATACTATACTATACGTGCTTATTACCACAGAGATAAAGATCAATTCTGATCTATGTATTATTGTAGAACAGGAATGCATTGATGTGTGCGCCGGCGCAGAACAAAAAATAGGTAGATTATTTGTTTATTAACATACCATCGATTCTTGTTTTACTATTTGACATGCCTTCGCTCACGGTTTCATCCGCATATTTACAATGTTTTACTAATCTAAGGAGGAAAGTAGCTTTTTACTTATGTATATGTATAGTGTATTATAAAATCGGTTATGATATATTCAGCAGACTCACAATATTAAGAACAATTTTAGTGTTAATATAGAGAAAATAGTTAAGGAAGCTAAGAAGGTTCCTCTTTTTATTCTTGCTAAAATGCCAACAAAGACAGACTTCTGTAAATTAATTTTTATCATTATAAAAATAAATTTAATTACTTGCCTAAAACATTTGTATCATTATTTATTTTAGCATTTCCATAATTCCTCTACCCAATCTAAAATAAAACGCACTTGAAATATATTTCGAAGCACATGTAACATGAAGTAATTTCGAAATAAATTGAGACTCCATGACCGTGCGGTTTCATAGTGTTGACGGAGGAGTATTTATTTATTTTTTATTATGCTCTAATCTTGCATTCAGTTTCTCGATCTACCATAGATTAGCATGACAAATTAAATAGAACTGCATACCGCATTTACATTTCTCAATACGTGTATTCTGGTTTATATACTTAGTTCTGAGTACGTTATGCGCGTGTGTGTATGTATATTTGTGTATGTGTGTGTTCGTGTTTTTGTGTTGGAGAAAATAGTGTTACCATTTGTGATTTTTCCATATTTTCCTAATTTTAGGGAAAAGAGACAAAAAAATGTAATATTAAAATACACAGCAAACCTATAAAGTAAAACGTTTGGGTATTTTCTTTTGAAATCTTAAAATATTTTCAAAAAATAATAATCAATTAAAAGTCAGTTAATATAACAGTAATGTAAAATATATTTTCCGATTAACTTTTTAGCTTAAAATATTTTTGATTGTTTTTCATGCCTTTCATACCAATTTTAAATTTGGAAACGTTATCTGTGTTTTTGGTGGCATCGGAGAATCGTTGCATTTCCAAGTCATTTACAACGGGTACTTGTATATTGACCTTATATATTGAAGACCTTAGAAAAACAGGGAAAATGTGCTAAAATAGGTATTTAAATTATTTTGTACGTTCAATACATACGACAAGGAAAATAAATGCTAAAATGGGTATTCCAAGCGTGATGAATTTTCATTGGTATTCGATCTGTCCGGGCTTTCTCTATTCGATAATTCTTTAGTAGTTTATGCCCCTATCTTGTCACTTGGCAACACTGCATCGGCCGAATAGCAAGGCCTCGGAAAAAGGGCCTTTTCGTAATAGGCAGGATTATTTTACACACAATTTGTAGTCGTTTTGTTTAGGTGTTTACCAATTAAAAGCGCATTGCTAAATCAAATAATCCTTGATTATTTACACTATTTCAATTTACAGCATTTCTGCCTTCGCAAACATTTTTACGCGAAGTTATTTAATTTTATACGAAGAGATAATAAAAATAGTCTTAGCTCTACTTTTTACGCATAAATCTATTGGATAGTAGTCTCCAAAACCAAACCAAAGGAGTGCTAACAAGCTTATGTGCACACAAAAGCACGTCAACAACACAACATTAAATAAATCCAACTAAATATGATACGAGAATTTCAAACGCCCAGTGCGGTCACGTCCTTAATCCGTCAAGTGACATAGTGCATGTCGCAACGCAATGCACTCGTTACAGTCAATATGTATGCGGCGCGCGGCTTGGCGGCGCGACGAAGGTGACTTCACCCGAGGCTGCTTATATTAGACCGATTTATTGGCCACTATCAGCTAGATAATAAGAATAACTAGTATTAACTAGCACGGTGTAACCGCACATAGTTGCCACCGGACGCGGTCGACAGTTGGATGCGTGACAGTGGCTTGCGCGCTTCTGGCTTCTGGCGCTTAGTCGATCCCGCTTTTTACATTGCGGCTTCTTTGTCAGGGGCATATGAGCATTTTGAAAATGTCTAGCTCGAGTTGGACATTAACGATTACCTTCCAGCAATTCGCATTGAATCAGTGATGGAGTAGACTTCAGGATTCACTCAACTAGTGATGCATATTGAGAAATTGCACACAAAAGAAGAATATCGCACAAGCAATCTTTTATACCAAATTGAAGTTCTCAGATGCTTTACCTACCTATAAAGACAAGTTAGAACAACTACCTACCTTGTTGGTAGTTTTATTGGTTGGGTATGCTCGATTGCTATTTTATGCATTTATTGTATCGCCGACTGTACCCCTATGTAAGTTTAAATTTTTTCTTGTATCAAATTAACGTCCAGTATATTAGGAAAAAATAACATTTGATCGACAGACTAGAGAATGAGCCGTTTTACAACGCAAGTACGAAACCACCACCGTTATAAAGAAAAAATCAGCTAAATCTGTTACAAATGTGTTGATTAATAATGTTTCTGTTGTGTAGATCATAACATTGCACCCTCAGTCTGGAGCTAAGTGCTTCCTCATCACTCGAGTTGCTCATGTGCATTAATCTAGCGGATAGAGCTGTCTGTGTTTATGCTGATGTTTATAAGTATTAAATGAATAGACTTGGCAATAGTATTAAATACACGAAAAAGTGGCCCAAGAAAATACCTATATGTTTGTCGTCAAGAATGGGTTTAGCATTGCAACCGTTGCAGCTATTAATAAGTACAACACTAATACTTTCGCTTCAATACCGTGGCCCTAGCAGTAGAGGAAGCTAAAGATCAGTTTAGTCATAATCAGTAAATTCTAGTTTCGACGTTCATTCGATTATCATAAAAAATGTTGATATTGGATCTATAAAAGAAATAAGATTAAAGTTATGACAACTTAAGATCGGCATTAATATTTGTCTAATCCAGGAATTTGGTTTCTGTACAAAATGACAATGCTTCAAACTTATGTGTTCACATAGCGTCACATACGTCCATCACACGCGTTCATTGCGAGTATGTAGACACACGTTTCAAAACATTTTAGAAAACTCTCAGGCTCTTTCGTTTCATCGATATATTTATTCACGTGTAGTAAGTGATAATCATCTCTATTTAAAGTAACTAAAACACGTAACTACGAACCATTACAATTTCACAATATTTCATGACACAAACGCAACTTGGTTTATCATTCAATTCGCGAGTAAAGCGGTGCTTTATAAATTGCTCTGATAACGAAAATTAATCTTCATTTGCAAAAATACACAGCAATTAGAAAGTTTCATGCGTTTAATTGCTTTGCGCTCCTACATGCATACTTATCGCACCGTAACATGAATTGTTTTTACTTCGAAATCGGGTTCTAATATACATAATTACGAATGAGATATTCTAACGTTTCGTATTAATGGCGCCAATTAAATTGAGCGTGAGTTTGTTGAATTAATTTATTCGTAGGGTAATTAGGGACGCGACGGTGCGGTACGTCCGGGACGGTCGCTGTCGTGGCGTCAATGGGTGCCTAGATATGGCCCGATATCATTCTGTAACTATAAATCATGTTTTATGTAAAAACGTCTAAGTACTTGTTACGTACACAGTGGTAAAAAATATCACTAGATTTGAATCGATACTAACTATAAGACTTATATCGCATTAACAACATTTAGGTAAACCCTCAACGGATATAGCATCTTTGTACGAGTTCGCCGTGCAGTTTTTCATCAGGTAGGTATTGATATTCTTTCAAACTACTGATATTCTTTATAGTAAACCGTTATACCAAAACCGATGAATCAACAGTCATACGAAAACGAATCAACAAAATGCAAACCAAAATCAAAGCTGGCTGCGGTGATAAAAAGGTAAAACTTAAGCTTTCAGTTATCAATATGATAACCAAATATCTGTATCAAGTTTAAGTTATTAATATGATAACCAAATATCTGTTATAACTAAATAGCGAATAACTGAAAAGGCCCATCACTAGCGACTAAATCGCGGATCGACGCAAGCGCCGGCGCCGTGTTTCCGGCAACCAGCGGAAGTGAGGTGCACCGTGCAACTGTCGTCTGCAACGCACCACTAGCCCTTGTTTTCCGTTTCAACTCGTATCAGTTACCCATTGCAATTTCCATTCCACACCAGTGGGTAATTGCCAATTTGCATAAGCGGATGTGTTTTGTGTAGTGACACTGTGATCTCTGTAATGGTAAAATACGCCATGAAGGATACATTGTTAAACTTCAACTGTTTAAATACTCGTAGCTTTTAAAGGTTGAAGAGCTATTTGATTGTTTGTGGGGATAAAGCCGCTATTTGAGGGTTCTTAACTTAACCAAATATGTAGCAATGTATTTCAATTGGCCGCATCTTTTCGTCCCTTCTTGTCCTCTTCAGGCGCGTCCCTTCCCACAACTAATGCAAATTGGTTTGCAAATAGCATTTAGAGTCCACAAACCACTAATACAGCCCTCGACGAGGCCTAACGAGGGCAAAATTCAAGACCTGACGTTTAACTTCGTAGATCAGTTCAGAACAGAAGCTGCTTCAAACGTAATTATTTCAAAAAGCAAAATAACTTCAGTTTGCAGTAGATTTTGGCGTCACATCCCGCTAAATGTTTGCTCCACATATTTCTTTGGATAAAGCATTAGTTGAGATGTTCAAGGCCTCCTGCGATGTTTCTTGGAAAGCGGCCCCCGAATGTGTTTTCGAGATACTCTTTGTTTGTTGATGACGCATTCGTATTGCATCTAGTGATCCAATTGTATGAGCTGGTGAAGTTTGAATAAAATATAGAATTTACGTATTTTCCATGAGATTAAAGTTACAAGCGAGAATGCAGAATACTTATTGGTAAGTGTTTGCTGCTACCCTATGGACATTTGTAACGAATTCCATATTGAAGCCAATCATAGATGTGTTGTTACTTTTGAGGACTAGATGGTCATCTCATCGGTATATAAGTCAGCGGGCATCTGTCTTTGAAATAAGTGTCCACCATACTTATTTCATGCATTTATTCCTGTCTCAAGTCAAAACATAGTCGTTTTATCACCTGCCGGGTGTAAGTTTAATCATACACAGTGTTAATGATACATAGGGCCACCATTACTCTTTTTGCCGGATCTGTCCTAGTTATAACTACCGGTGGTCATCCGGAAGGTATAAATTGTCCGTGTAAAACCCGGATTTGTGCCCGGCGGAACTTAATGAATTGAACGTTATGTCCCAGATTTTACCTAAAAAATTACTCGTAAACCGAATCTAAACACAGGCAATCTGGCACAGGAAATTTTCATATCCGCATAAAGGAAGTAGTATAAAACACGCATAGGTACCTAAATACCCTAGATTTCTGAATTATTGTCCGGTATCGTAAATTAGGGTTATGGAATGCCATTAGAAAATTTAAAACTCTTATATAATATACGTAACACTGTTGCTAAGAAAGAAATACAGATACCTATCTTCGTCATGAATCATTAGAAAAATGGGAATGAGTTCGCTCGTAAAAGATTAATTGCATATACAGTGTAAACTCTTTATAACGTTATCCTTTATAACGATAAACTCCCTATAAAGTAGAAGTGTACACAACTTGGTTGGTTTGTGTTAAAACCCATACATTGATACACTCTTTATAACGATACAGCCATTCTCTATTACGAAGAAATGTGTTCATATTTTAACAGTAAATACATATTTATTTTCGGTATTATTGTTTATGTTATCTTATCAGGTAACAAAAGACTTTGAAGCTCCGAAACATCTGAGGTCGTAAACGGTCGGTCTTGCTTTTGTTATTCTTAATTGCCTTGAACACGTGCAACATGACGCTTTGTTTTCTTGGGAGTGATGGTCTTCAACCAAGCATACACAGTACCTATCGTATTATCAGTCGTAAACCAACATTGAAACTGTTAACATGGCCAGTAAAAGAAAAGCGATTTGTGTTGACGAAAAAGTTTGTGTGATACGTGCGATTGAAAAAGGAGAAAAGAAAAGTGACGTTGGAAGACGTTTTAAACTAAGTCAATCTACTGTTGCCACCATTTGGAAAAACAAAGAAACAATTCTGCAGGCGGCGCTGGAAGGAAACTCGTCTAAAAAATTAAGAAAGCCAAAATTCGAAGAATTGGATCAGGCCATGCTGTCGTGGTTTCACAAGCAGCGCCAGAATAATGTACCCATTTCGGGGCCAATTGTAAAAGCCAAAGCTGAAAAGTTTGCCGACCAACTTGGTATAATTGACTTTAAAGCATCTGAACGTTGGCCCGGAAAATTTAAACACCGTCACCAAATTACGTACGGTAAAATGAATGGAGAGGCGCGGCATGTCAATACGAATGTGACTGACAATTGGATCAGTACAGTGTGGCCTACATTCGAGAAGAAGTACTCACCAAAGGACATTTTTAATGCTGATGAAACTGGCCTTTTTTTCAAGTTAACTCCCGACAAAACATTAAAATTCAAAGGGGAAAAGTGTATTGGAGGAAAACTGTCTAAAGAGCGTATTACTGTTCTAGTAGCTGCCAATATGAATGGAACAGAAAAAAGAAAGCTCTTAGTTGTAGGCAAATCAAAAAACCCTCGGTGTTTCAAGAACATAAAACAGTTGCCAGTCACGTATAAAGCAAACAAGTCAGCTTGGATGACATCGCAGTTTTTTGAGGAGGAAGTGAGAAAATGGGATGCTGAATTAAAAACACGGAAAATCTTGCTTCTAGTAGACAATTGCCCGGCTCACCCAATGATATCTAATCTTCGAAACATAGAGTTAGCATTTTTCCCTGCTAATACTACCAGTATTTTGCAACCAATGGATCAAAGTGTGATTAAAAGTCTAAAGGGTCACTACAGACGGAAAATGTTGATGGAACTGATCGAAACTGACGGCAAGGTCTCGATTAACATGCTACAAGCAGTGAACTTTATATCAAAAGCCTGGAAAGAGGTAACTGCAGCCACTATCCAACATTCTTTTCGTCATGCTGGGTTATGTAGTAGCCAGACAGTAGAAATGGATCAATTTGATAGTGAAGACAATCTACCGCTGAGTGAATGGATAAGCCAGTTCAACATACCAGACAATTTTAACAAAGATCTACAATCGTACGAAAATATAGATGAGGATGTAGCCACAACCGATTCACTTACAGATGAACAAATTGTTGATTTAGTTTCAAAAAGTAAGGAAAACCCCCATAATGATGATGAAGAAGATAATCAAGTGGACGAAGCCGAATCACCACCAACAATTCAACAAGCGCTAGATGCTGCTAAGTTGATAGAAACATTTTTGTTGTTTAATCAAGATGATTCCACCACATATCTAGATATGAATAGGATACATAAGATAATACAAAACAAGTACTGGCATAGCAAAAAACGTCAGACAAAGTTAACGGACTACATGTGCAAATAACAATATATGTACATGCATATTTTATCTAAGACTTATTAAACATTATTGTAAATTTAGTTGTTTTATTTGTTCGCTCTATATAACGATAACTCTCTATAACGATGAAAAATGCTCAGTCCCTTGAGTTTCGTTATAGAGAGTTTACACTGTATTAATATCAAGATAATATTTTCATAGCTTTCACAAATTTACAGTTTTACACTCCGTTTTATTAATGAGTGTAAAATATAAAATAGTTATAGTTATTCTAGTTTTTTATTTCATTTCGGCAACTCGGTATGCCAAAAGAAGAAATATTTTCGCAGTGCTACTAATCCCCACTTGCCCATCTTTTAAGACTATAGTCTATAACCAGTCTTTCTCTCGGGTAGAGATTCTATATCTACTTTTAGGATTGTATACCCAAAGCATAAAAATGAACCCTATTATTACAAAGCTTCCGCTGTCTATCTATCCGCCTGTCTGAGGGCTCTACCTCGTGAACCGTATTAGATAGATACTTTATTTTTTTAAAGAGGATAATACTGTTTAGAATTACGAATAATTCATTTAAAATCCGTCTATTGCCATCGCGTACCAAGAGTAATCCATGAATAATTGTGAAAACACTGTTCTAAGGAGACCCAAGACAATAGGTTAATGATATAAGTGTGTCAGCATCACCCCACCTTACAAACCTAACAGAAGCGCTTCCATGATAAAAAAAATGGATGCCGCCGCCAAACCAAGCGATTAAACGTTTATCGCAAACCATGGCGCCAGTTCTATGCACTTACAATAACATTTATGATTTACGCATTTACAATTATGTATTTATTGTCCGACAAGACATGACTCAGATCCAAGGCCAAGAAAAATAACAATACGTTATTCCTATGTCGCAAACGTTTTCATTTTTTTCAAATAGACGCCGGATGAGTCACTCGCAACACAAAAAAAGTTTTACAAAAAGGCGAAAATGAATACTTTTTTACTGGCGGACTGCATATGTATTATGATTTATAATCTCTGATAAATTTCTACAGATAAGTAATACCTATAATAATAATAATTTTATGAGTGTAAATGTTTAGTTACTTTTAACTAATATTAATATTTATTTTTTATGCAAATAAATTATTGATCACATCCATTTAACCCATTGAAATACTTGCTTATGTAAGTTCTATGACATAATAATTATAACATAAACTTGATCTAATAATGATAGACAAAATCGCTGGCCATAACTACATCTCAATCTCAACTTAACTCGATCTTACAGACATCTTTCTGCAGATTCATCTCAATAAGAAAAAAAATAGTTTACTTAACTTAAATAAAATTAAACATACAAATCTTAATACTCTTCAACCGGTGGACAAAGATACAACACCAAACCATACGCTAACATATGTCAACGGCAGGTGTCCTCAACATTCTGCTCACCCCTTACCAGTAATTGCGACTTCATGTCGCCTTCGATGAGTCGCCCTTACCAACCAATCAAGCTATAATCATCATTACAATGTTGTAATAAGGGCGAGGTTACTGTGATCATGTAATCCATTAGTTCACAACGGCGCCATGTCAAGTATTTTGGCGCCAGAGAACTGTTAACTGCCGATAGCACCCTCCAATTTTGTGATAAATTAAAATTCCTTGCGTCGCAACGCAACGATTACTGTCATATTTTAATAGGGAGGTTTATATAGTTCAATATTATAGTTACAGGCAATGCTTCCGAGTTTTTTTAAGTAGGTAAATAACTTACTTAACTATAATGACTCACAATTTGTAATAGGCAGATATAGATAAAAAATAATACCAAATGCAAATAAATACCTATAGAAATATAAAATTTTTGTTTATAATTTTCGTCTATCCGTCCGTCCGTACACTCGCCTATCCGCACATCTGTAAAGACATCTATTTCGAAGCATCTCAGAGATTTCAATTTAGTCCGTTAACATCATTTCATGAAAAAATAAAAACCATTTTAACTTTAAAATTTTAAAAATACAAAATCTGCAAATGCTTCAGGAATAACTTATAATATGTAATGTTAAAAGGAAAATAGGTAAACAGCCTATCAATACCAGACACTATCATTTTTAGATTTAGAAAATTCCTAAATAATATTTGTTTATAGGGGTGACGCAATGTTATTTGAAGTGAAAGTGTGAAACGATAATCCTGTTTGATAGGTGAAAATATCGGATGATATAGCCAATTATCGATACCGATAAGGAATGATAGTATCGTCTATCACGTCCAGGGTTCAAATACCTATTGACACTGTATCAAATTATGTAAAGGGTTTAAACTCTTCAATGTATTAAAGTTTGAAAGGTATAATAAGGATACATGCACACAAGCCATTCCAACTTAGTTGTCAAGGGTGGATTGGATTAACTAAATATCTACCGATGACGTCAAATTCTTTGGTAGCTGTTCCATAGAGTCTGTAAATGCTTACCTGAAAGAAAGAAAAAAATATTAATTAATAATAAAGTAGAGTATAGTATAACAGTAAAGTAGAGTAGGGAATAACATAGAGTTCAATCTTAAAATAATTCTGGCGTAGGAAATTGTAATTTCAACTATTCGATAAAGCTTTCAAAACGCTATAAGTGTGCCGACTTATTTCGAATGGACAAAAACATCTTAGAAAAAAAAAAATCTTCGATTAAAAATCTTTAAACGAATACAAAATTCAATTAACGTCCATTCCCTATACACAATTTGTGTCACTCATGTAACACTTGAATTTTATACAGAAATAGGCACATAATATATTACGTACTACCTAAGTATATACAATTTATTATACATAAGTATAAGTTATACAATTATTTATTATACAATACAAAAAATACATGTACCAACCATAGATGTACCAACTTAAAAATGCCAAAGAACGAGTGCTATTACCGATTTAAAATTTAAGAGTTGCATACCACATGCCACATACCGACCAACTAGTTCTAACCTACATTTTTTACATTTTAGTGTCAAGTGAGACAGCATTTTGAAGGTAATAAATCGACGGCGTAACGAATTGCAAATCGTTTATAATTCTACTTATTTGCATTCTACGATTTTTATGTATTAAATTGTATCGAATGTTAGATGTTGCAATAAATTCGAAAAAATAATTGATGAAAGTTTTTTTATTATTGAAATAGCAATCGATAAACATTCTGCTTTGTTAAGATAAGGTTTTTATTTCCCCAATCCCAATGCTATCCCCAGAACTGGGAAGTGGAGTGTGTGTGCGTAGATAATATAATCACTCGTTAGACAGTTATTGGTCAGTCAGTCATTTAGTCGTTACTATTTATACAGTGAAACTTGGTTAAGTGGGACCTGGATAAGTGAGAAACCTCCATAACTGGAACTCATGCTGAGGTCCCAACACTTTGGCACTGAATTACCTCTGTTAGTGGGACGAGGTAAACCTCTATATCTAGGATTTGTTCTTTCGATTTATCATCATAGTTACCTCTATAACTGAGACAGCGAATAAATTTTATATGCATAAACCTCTGTAACTGAGATATCATTTTTGTTTACTCATTCTTATTCTACCCACACATTCCACACGTAATTCCAAGTACGTAAGTACAAATTTTGAGCTTCAGTTACCTTCAGTTTTAGTTTCACTTTACTATCATACAGATGTTTATTTGAAAAATGTCAAAACGAAAGCTACAATCGTTATCATTACGTGAAAAACTGAAGTTAATATCCGTTTATGAAAGTGGGAAGACACGCGAAGAAGTTTGTGCCGAATTTAATGTGCCAAAATCTACTCTTTGTAGAATAATTCAGAGTAAACATAAAATTGAATCACAATGTTCTGAAGGACAAGGAAAACTAAAACGTGTAAAGCGGGTTTATTTTATAAGTATAACTGAAATAACCTGTATTCTTATCTCTATTAATGGAACCCTCTGTAAATGAGACAGATATTTATTTATACCTATATATCTGAGACACTGGGTAAGTGGAATACCTCTATAAGTGAAACGACATTGCAGGTCCCTTGATGTCTCACTTAACCAGGTTTCACTGTATAAACCAATTTACAATGCATGGGATATCTCCTGGAAGTTATTATAAACCTGTGAAAGGAGAGTCCGCTCTTATCTGTGTTCGTCTGGTTTAGATCAGTCAATGGACCTACATTTATATACATACAAACACACACGCTCACAATTAAAGTTATTAAATTGGTTACACCATATAAGCGCCAATGTCGTCAACATTTCGATCGATAGACATCTATTCCTTATCTGTTATAGCTGAATTTGATTGTCATTAATATCAAAAGATTATAGTAATTAACATCTGTTGCTTGTATGTTTTATATGAACGTTTGTCATGAATTTATCTTTTTAAAAATACATCTGTCGTTGTGTCCCATGGGCACGGGTGTCCTTTCAATGTAAGAGGGGTCATAGTCCACCGTGTTGGCCAAGTGCGAATTGGTAGACTTCACACACCTTTGAAAACGTTTTTAAAGGACTCAGGTGTATTAGTTTCATCACGATGTTTTCCTTCGTTGTTTAAGAAAGTGATGATTAATTTGTAATACGCACATAAATTTGAAAAATCGGAGGTGCGTGCTTGAGGTTGCAATCTCGGATTCCCTGATTGAGAACCGAGTTTCTAATCGTTTAACGTTTAACTCGTTTTTGGGATAATTTAAAAAGCACTTACTGAGGCTTTCATGTTCCCGTAAAAAAATTCTACGTTTTTTAAAAGTGACACCTTATTCTCGACCTCAGAAAACTACGAGTACACCTTTGGATATAAGATACAGATATGATAAAGCAGCGCGGCTAGAGCCTATTAATTTTGCACGATCAAGCCGGAATTCGAACCCATGTACTTCCTGCAAAACTGCGTATTATGCATCGATGTGATTACCCGAGACCTAGGGTTGTTAACATTTATAATCATTTAAGAATATGCTACTAAAAATATAATCAACTCCAGTAATATAATACTATTTTAAGAACTAAACTCAAAAAGAGAGTACCTATGTTAGTTATTTATTTTCCCGTAAACTTTTTTTTACAACAACCAAATCAGTAAATATTTGACATTCCTTTTGATTTTTTAAGAAACTGCGTTCCTAACTAAATTAGCGTTTTTGCTAGATACTACATAGTATCAAAATTAGGTAAAACGTACATTACAAGTGAGTCTTACGACAACTTTTTAGTTTTTCGGATGCTAACTAACGTAAAATATTTAATAAAGAGTATAGACCTTTTATTTTTTATATGCTGATAACTGGCAGCCCTATACACCGTTTAGAAGTTGCCTGTGAAAGTGAATACTTGGATGCGACACGCAATCACAAAAACAATTCTCGGTAATGTGTAGTGTGATAGAAAACGATCAGTAACCACGCTTTGTTGAGTAATATGCAGCTGAATATTCGCTTTCCATATTGTTTTAATACTTGTGTAATTTATCTATGGACTGTACTTAGGACATTTGCCTGACTTAGGATATGGCGGACGATATAAAGTAATAATACGAGTATAAGTTTATAATATGAAGTTAAATATTATTGAAATTTCTATTAAACCAATCTCGCTTTATTACTAGCTTGCTCAGTTACTTGAGCACAATAGGAGACATATTTGAAAATTGCCTACAAATATAAAGGACTCTACGATAAGGGCTGCATTTTACAGAATTAATATGAAATTAAATAAGTTGTATAATATAAACAAAACCTATATAAACATACAACATACATAAACATAAAGTTACTAAGTTCACTATTAATTTTACCTATGCATTTTTTCAGAGAACACAATATAGCTTATTAATTAAAAAAAAATCTACTACAGAATCATAAGTTTATCTCACAAAACGTATCAACTAAACCCACCCCAAATAAACCACTAAAACACGAACCCATTTATCGTAAATGCAACTGTGACTTCATTTGTATTAATAGTCCCGGATTACCCCGGGGACCATGTCGTCACTGGCGCCTGTCTGTAGCGCACGTGGGGTTAAAACGTTTTTATAGACCCTCTTGGTAATACAGGGGGGCTACCACCATCTTTTAAAAACAAATCATGATTCAGAATAAGTTTTATTTCAATATTGCATCAACATTATTCTGTTTCGTACCAAGACCTTCTTAAAACAGTATTGTTTTATTCGGCCGAGTGATGTAAAAGAATGAATAATTTGTCTATTCCTTTTCAGAGTGGAAACGAGACATCGAAAATAGTGTCATCTCTTTCGCACCACGGTCTTGATTGTGTTCCGTCATACACAGTAGAACAAACCTAAACCCTTATTCATTTTTCGCTTATCCATTGTATAAAACCAACTGAACTTGTCATATATTGCTTAAAAAGTTAAATTTCCTGCAAAAAAGTGTGAATAATTTCGACCGATATAATACAAAATTGCTTATTGTAATATTATAAAAACAATCTTACTTTAAATAGGTCGTGGTACGAAATTTCAGTGTATGATTAAAATAATATTGTTTTAAGAGATGGTAGTAACCCCTCGGCACTATTATACCGTACGACAGTGCCTATTTCGTTTGTGAACTTTGTAGGGCGGTAATATAGGCTATTTTGCGATTCTGTTTGTTTAGGGGTGTGTGGTTGATACAGACATAAATAGTAACTGATGCAAGCAGCTGAAAGTTTAATGTGTGCGGCGTTACTTATTTAACTTTAATGATGAACTATTATACATATATACCTACGTAAATATGTAAAGACAAAAAGTTTTTTTTGCTTGGTAGATTTTGTTCATGTCAACAAGAATATTTTGGACACATACAAATTCATCCTAAAATATTCAATAATGATTATAGTCTAATTTCGACTCTTACTTAGTTATCCTAAATCCTTTATTTATCGATGAAGTTCAATTTAAGTGGTATTTTATTATGTTCCAGAACTGCGAGAGAATGTAGAGTTCTTAAGCGAACGGTGTCGATAAATTAAATTACTAATACTCATACCTTTGATTTACAAAGCCAACTTACAACGAAAGTACTACTGTGTTTAATGACAAGGAAAAACAACGATAGAAATTTACTTTCCTGAGAGACCAGTAAGATGTTTTCAAAGGAAAGGTAAAAGTAATTAGCAAGCTTAGTCGAATATGGCCTTTGCTTTTCCCATTCAGGCTTAACATAAACACACAGAACGGTTTACTTCCACGCGTAATAGCTGTCTTTGTTTTGAGAAACGAGCACACGTATAACATAAAAAGCGTAGTAAAAATATGACACTGAAAGTCCACTGCTGCGGCTTCCCCTAAACTACCGGTCCGAAGTACTCCGAAGTCTGAACCCGTCACCTTCTTCAGGTTATAAGTTACTGGTCGGAGGGCGGCCTATACTCCTTTTGCCCCCACGTGGTGTCGAATGGAGACCTTCCTAACCCATAGTTGTCTCCCCTACGAACGCTGTGGCTAGCACCATTACCACTTCATCTTGCTACAGAACTATATCATTATTATTTCTTTACGTTTTCTGTCGTGTAGATACATATCGACCATAACTATACAACATATTTATATAGTGTAGGTTAAGCTTAATACGGTCACAGATAATCCAATACCGTTCGCGTGGCGCCAGGCATCGCTTATCAGATGGCGATACGATATCGTTGCGTCACAATGCGATCGATGTGCGGTGCCGCTGACGATCGGGTTTGGACATGTACGTACAAATATGTATGCCAATTGTAATCGAATTGTTTGAAGCCACCGCGACTTCTGCCGTTTAGTAGTGCGGAGTTATGTTCTGCTTTAGAACGTAAAAGCCGATTAACTTGAGATCGTAGATGTAAATAACGCTTAAATGTCATTAGTATGTAGACTTTAGACAGGTAATACTAATGTTCTATATAAAATTATATATTAAAATTGATACATGGATAGTGGGCATAACTAGTGGTACACGCTTATTTGCTATTTCTATAAGATAACATCCTTGAATTGTTCTTATTCCGTTTTGGAACAAACATTATGTAAAAAGCATAGACAGGTAGTGCAAACCTTTATTATGAAAATAGCCAGAGCAAGAGCTGTTTTTGTTACAGTCGCTTAGAAATAACAAAGTTAATTTATAATAATAATGCGGCATTTTTTGCATTTTTAGCAACACACATAATCGTAATCTATTGAAAAAGAGATATGGCTCACACCACCACGTCCCTAATTTACACTTTATCTCAAAATAATAGGTTTAATCTGAATGCACTGTATGTGCTAACGTCCTTTAATCTAAGTTGATATTTATGATCTTAATTGGTCAATTGTTTTTTTATAGCAATGATACAATTGTGAATGACAAACTGGAATTTTAGTGACAAAATATCTTGTAAATATTAGTGCAAAACCAGCATATAAGATGTTTCTGCCTTATACCAGTAGTATTAAACGCTAATGTTTTGATATAAAGTTTACAGACGGCGATAGACACGTAGAATAACACATAATTGAAAATTAGACGAGCTTACCTGTAAGCGAAGTCTGATTATAATTTTATGAATGGTGATCTGAAATATAATTGAGAATTACCATGTAGTATCCTTCTTCCCACTCGTCGGCATCGCGATTGTTTAGCCTTTTAAAAACAAAAATGTTCAAAGACCACTGACACTGCGTATGACAGTGACACTATATTGACAGCTACCTCACTTAATTTAGAGTCTATCATTTCCAACTTAGTCTCCTTGATAATATGCATGCTGTCTATATCTAGGAGACTCTTTTGTTCTTATTGTTGCAGTATGGGTTTTGATTTTGGGAGGGTGGGTAATTATATTTCAGATCACCATTCATAAAATTATAATCAGACTTCGCTTACAGGTAAGCTCGTCTAATTTTCAATTTTATTTCATGGTGATCTGAAATATAATTGAGAATTACCATGTAGATGTTTAGAGACAACTGCAACAATGGAACATGTAATTAAATTAAAGATTTATTACCATACATATATATTATTATATGGATTAAATTACATTGCTGAATATTTATTCGTTCTGCATCATATGGATGAGATGTTGTGAAATCCATAGTGCTTAGTGAGATTTATTCTCAATCATAATATATATATATATATATATATATATATATATATATATATATACAATATGAAAATATCATATTAATAAGAAAATTTTCTCTTAATTAGGTATAATTATAAAATATACATAATTATTAGGATTGCTAACTGAATATTTACTCTTACTGTAAATATGAATGAAATGTTCTGAAACACATAGTACTAAGTGAGATTCCCTCTGAATTAGATGAAATAATATTCAGTGCAATAATAATGCAATATTTTTCTCTAAATATATTATTACTAATTTAGTCAACTTAGTAATTTAGTCAGTATTAATGATTATTCACCTTGGGAGCGCGAAAAAGAAGTGAGGTAGCTGTCAATATAGTGTCACTGTCATACGCAGTGTCAGTGGTCTTTGAACTTTTTTGTTTTTAAAAGGCTAAACAATCGCGATGCCGACGAGTGGGAAGAAGGATACTACATGGTAATTCTCAATTATATTTCAGATCACCATGAAATAAAATGTACAACTATAATCCATTTAGAATGAATTTCAGCTTCCGTGGGCAACCAGCTACATGCTTATGTGCTATTACGATTACATAAAAGGTAATTTGGAAACCATGAAGGTTCAATTGAATTGCATAATTATACAAACAGGTCGATATAAATGTCTTCATTATTATTTCAGACACAAAGATCTATTATACTACTAGAGATATTTACGAGTGTGAAGGGTGGGGCATATTTATGTTTTAATTAGGTATGAGTTCCTTGCAAAAAGCGGTCGTAACTCTTGATGCAATTATGCGCAGGGTGTTGTGGGCATTTGTTCGCAAAAACTTAAGAATTATGTTAAGAATTTAAATGCGTTTTCATGTTTTAGTAACCCTTAAAGAGCTTTCAATGTTCTTGTGTATCTATGTATAACTTGTGTTCAATAAAGCTTGTTTTTCAAATCAGCTGCATTTGTAATTGCATCGTTTAATTCTAATACCTACGCATATGTTAGATATGTGTATAAAAACTCGCCATTTTGGATTGAATTATCCATTGGTACAAGTTATAGTTTTTTTGCATATCACTTATTAGACAGCGATGAAATTTAGACTTGCTGTGGGAAAAATATTAAAACTACACCATTTCTCACACTTTTTAATTATACGACAAAATATTCTAATTTAAAACAATACATTTAATACACGAGCCAAATTAGCTGTTAACCTTTGACGTCCACAACTTACAATATTTTATTTCAAAGTAAGAATACGTAATATTACGAATTATTTTTATGTGGAAAGATTGTCACGACCTCGTTGATAAACTGTGAACCGCGAACTTTTGGTTTCGCTAACTTTATCTTAATTATCTTGTTATTTGGTCTTTTAACGGCAATTTAACTTTGATAAATCTACTTAATTAAGTTTCTCTGTAATTAGTAAAGGACAATTAACTTTGTACCTTTTTTATATTTTACTTTTTTATATTCTATATTTTAGGCTCCAAATGTTTCTAACTGCAGCATATTTATTTATGATTTAGATTTTACAGCATTGGTTTAACTGCAGAGGTTCTCAAAGATGCGTTAAAGAACACGCCTATACAACTCCAACGTAGTCCTCATTGGTAGCAACTCAACATTGATGGAACCCATTAAGTCTTCAATCCCGAGTTTAATTACAGATAGAAACATTTATCAACGGGCGGCAGCAACTTACCATCAGATGAACTGTACTGGTTTACTGCCTATTTCAAATTAAAAAAAAAACGTACTGAAATCGATATTACTTCAAACAAAAACGACACTACAATGTCACTATTTTGCTCTCTAGTTCATTATTGCAACAAGCTTGAAAGCCGGCGGGCTTTCGTTTCAATTAAAGTAATTACTTTAACAGTGACAGACAGACTGGATTCTAGCTTGTTACAATAACTAGTTGCAAATACCGTAGACTCATAACTTCATACTTGTAATGGGATTCTGACAGTTTAGACTTCTGCAGAGCTCATAATTTATGAAAGGAATATTGTATTAAGTATAAAAAATTGTACATTTATGCAAAGAAAGTTTTTGTACAAGTAGTATCACATGTATTATAATACATTATTACATTCGTTCAACATTAAAAAATAGATAAAAATGTTACATTCGAAAAATAATCTGGCCATATATTTAATTGCTCGTGACGCCATATTTGTGATTTAAAAAAGAAACTACAGGGGATTATTATGGCGGGAAACAGTACGTAAACTGAAGATGATAAGGATGATCATGAGGATACTCGTAATTGTGTAATTTCAAATATCAATTTATATTGAATTTTTAATAAACTACGTCCGAAATACTGAATATATACCAATTGACCCATTTTTTTGCATTCCTTCATCTTAATTCAAATAAAAAATATCGAGGTAAGTATAATTTTATTAATGTAGATATCCACCACCTTCGACGACCACCACTTATATATCTATAGTATCGGTTTTCTATATTATGTCAAATACAATTACTTACATTAAGTATATACCTATTTTATGACTACATACTTCACTTTAAGATCGTAATTACAAAACTGATGAGCAGCCTTGATACATTGATTGTTTAAACTGACAATATAAGGTTAATTTGTAATTGTAATTGTGTAACTGTGATTGATTGAGACTGTGATCAATAAATTATTAATAATACGTATCTCCTTACGTATTTCCCATTTTTAAACTTTTGAAAAAGTAACTTATTTTTTTTATGATAAAGTTTTAGGAACACAGATGTTCTTAGTTGTTCATATGTTCAATAGTAAAATATGACTATATGATTATAGGCCATGTATTTTAATTGTAAATCAAATATTTATCAGTCATTAAGTATTTGACAGTCAAGATCACACAAAATATATCTATGGTTGTATGTAATAATTAATTAGTGCTTTTATAATTAAGATTTAATGCTTTCATTGTCTTATTTTTACATTCTTATTGAGATTAAGATAATTTTTGATCATTACTAATAGGCATTATTAGTAAATTGTAGTAAAAGTCTAATCTAAATCTCTTCTTTGATGGGATAAAGTGTTTACCTACTCAATTGTTTTTTCTTAGAATCTTAAGCACATTGGTATACATAATTGCAGTAAACAATCATCAGTCTTATTATTATCTACATGTACATAGTAGTCAAGCAAATAAATAATAACAAATAAATTCTACGACAAAATTAGTTAAAACAAACTGGATAAACAAAGGCTTTCATTTTGTTTCTTTTACTACAACAGATATAAAATGAATTAAAGCATTTTAAAACTATAAATTAAGTCGAAGCACAAGTACGTTAAAGCATTCAGCCAAATAAATTAATTCTTACCCGCTAGTCCAAGATCCGACGACTCGGAAGATGCTTCATCACTATAAGCCGCTGAAAGCTGGTATAAAATAAGCACCAAACACACGCTAAAATTAACCACCGCCATTGCTTTGTCAATTATAATTCACTAAACTAGTTGAAATACGGCACAGTCACCATAACTGAAGTTTCAAACACCCTTCATCACCAGTCATATCACCGACCACTTCATCTTATTATATCACTGCAATTTCAATAGTATTTCGATCACAGACTATTTGAAAAACACTTAGAAACAAAGTTTCATATAACACATAGTTTTAAAGTTTACGCGAACGCATTTATTAACACGCGTTTAGGATGACGAAAAATAAAGCGACACATCCACACTCAATGCGCTCAAAGCTCACTATGATTATGATGGTGGATGGATGGATGATCCGAGCACGAGTGAGTGCGAAAGAAACATGCGTGAAGAGCAGGAAAGCGAATTGCACGCTGCGGTAGTGCTGCCGTCATGTTGCTATGCCGGTACGATATTTACGGCCCAGTATTTATTTTTATCGACGTGTGGATTGTTAATTTATAACAATGGAGTGTTGAAAAGTAAAATGGTCAAGAAAGATTAAAACATTAAGATTGTATAATAGTCTAAATGCGTATATACATAAATAGGATTTAAATGTCCAGTAACAATTTAACAACCGTAACATTTAATAATTATGTGAACATATTAATTAAAGTTCAATGATATCTTTACCAAATTATGGAACATATTACATATTATATACCTCCATTTTTATCACTAGTGTGGTAGTTGTAACTTCAGATACTTAACGTATTACGTAATGATAATGTATTATGTTTCTACTTTATCGATGAAATAATCACAAAATTCTAAGTTATATCGATTTCATGTATCGACAACTTACGCCTATATACGTGCAGCACTTATACCGATAGGCCTAAGCACTGTTGAGAGATAAAACGTAATGCAAGTCCTACTTACTTACCTTGAAATAAAGTTCAATTTAGTGGAACTATATTTTTGTCATAGAGTTGAAAATCATGTAAACGGTAGCTAGCATTCAGCGTGCATTCTTCTTCTGTTTTTGTTGTCGGTAACTTTCTACAATGCACTCTATCTATTCCTATATCAGCTATATTCTATACGACATGGCGCCTGACTTTACCTTTTTTCTTTGAGTTTTTTGAGTATAAGATAAAAATGCTCGGTTTAAAGATTATTTAGAGATAGGGATTTTTGGTTTATTATTAAGCTTGCTTTTCCAATTAGTGTATGAAGAAATTAACATTTTGATGATACGATGGTTGATTGATCGAGGAGTCTACGTTTTCATACTTACGGTTGTAGCTTCAATCTGTCGTGATATGAACGAATTTAATAATAATAATAATATTTATTCTGACAATTTGTTTTATTGATTCATAGATTTTTATTTCAAACTTAGTTAAATCCAGTTATAGACATAGGCCACTATTATCGCCGTTATTCAGACCAAATAAAACAATTTAATAAACTATAATGGTTTCTATTTTATTATTTTTTTATAATTGGTAGTACAGTACCTGGTACCTAGTCGTAGTCAATTATACGAGTAGGTATGTACATAAATTATGCTTAAAGACACGAGTTGTAGGTATGATTTTTAATACGCTTTTATTAGCTTCAGACGTATGTATGTTGGTATGTTGGTATGTTAGTATGTTAGTATGTAACGGAATCTTTGAACATGATTTTAACCCCCTTCAAAACGTCGGATTAACATGAAATTTGGCATACTTATTAAGGACCGATGACAATTCAATATTTTAAACATTCTGACCCGTTATCCTTACTAGGAGAATCAGGATCAGCGATTTTTGTTTTCCTGAGACCCGGAAGGTCTGCGTTAAGACCAATAAAGGAATCTACCAGGCGCGCCGATCACCTAACCTAACCTGACCTGACCTGACCTGACCTGACCTGACCTGACCAGACCTGACCTGACCTGACCTGACCTGACCTGACCAGACCTGACCTGACCTCAACTTCGACGCGTCCGTTGTTAATAGCATCATGAAGCGGTGTCTCATCATCCTTATTCATTCAGCACTTCAACATCTGCACCTTCCTTTAACAAGATTTCCACTATTTCATTGTTCCCATTTCTTGCTGCCAAATGTAAAGGCATATATGATTTCAGCTCATCGTCATAGTCACAACTTATATTATTAACTCGAGCTGTAAAATTAATTAAACTACTAACAGTTTTAAAATCTCTGCAGGCAGCAGCAACACAAAGAGAAGAAATTCTAGAATTATTTTTGATATTAACATCATCATGCTGTAATATTAAATCGATGATTGGACGACGTCCTTTTGAAATGGCTAGATGTAAAGCAGTTGACCGTTTTTCTCTTGAGTATTGCCATCAGCGCCTGTTTTTAAAAGATGCTCTATCATCCTTTTTCCGTGATTACTTTTATCCAAGATAGAGGACCTGGGATATGGTATAAATTATGAACATTCAACAACTCCTCTGGGATTTTCACGTTAACAATAAAAATAAACACCAATGTAAAACACCACTTCATACAGCTGTGTTAAACAAACATACAGGTGCTGATGCTGATTCGAAAGATAAACTTGATAATACGCTACGTAATAATCGTTAAAATAATCGGTAAAATAATCACTAAAAAATGAAAAATAAATAATAGTTAAAAAAACTAAAAAATACGCTTTTATAAAAAATTCGACCAAAAAATGAAAAATAAATAATAGTTTAAAAAAACTAAAAAAATACACTTTTTATAGAAAATCCAACTAAAAAATAGAAAATATTTTTTTTAAAATTTGAATTAAGAATAGTGTAAATAAGATAAAAATATTATTTATTGTAAAAAAAGCGTGGGGTGCTTTTTAAGATATTATCAAAATGATAATCCTTCTACTCAATATCTATCAATAAAATATTTATAACTATTGACACCATGCACCCCACGCTTTTTTTACAATAAATAATATTTTTATCTTATTTACACTATTCTTAATTCAAATTAAAAAAAAAATATTTTCTATTTTTTAGTTGGATTTTCTATAAAAAGTGTATTTTTTTAGTTTTTTTAAACTATTATTTATTTTTCATTTTTTGGTCGAATTTTTTATAAAAGCGTATTTTTTAGTTTTTTTAACTATTATTTATTTGCACATTGATTGCAGTAGCAGTAATAGAACTTATGCCCGTTATTAATATTCAATCTCTCTACTTCTCTCTTATCTCTACTTGGCAATTTTTGCCTATTTATAGTTGTTAAATTGCAATTATTGGTAGGAAAAATTTGGATAAGTAGATTGATAATGGACTATTGTGTCACTAGTGTCCATGGAGTTTGTCCTCCAGCATTATTATTTACACTTAATTCTGCGTTATAAAACCGTTAGTTAGGTGTTTAATTATTTTTTGCGTCCTGCATATAATTACTAAGTACCTACCATTTATTATTCCAAGTATATGGTAATCGAGTTTCCATAGAAAGTAGATTTAATCAATGTAATTAATTAGCAGTAATATGGACCCCTGGATATTCCCTTACATGGCCCAAGAAGTCCATATACGGGCTATCTTTGGATTACTGATGCCGACACTTAAGATAATTATGTCGAAGCTAAGAATAAACAAAATTCAGAAACCGCATCATACCACGGAATAAATATTAATACCATACCAACGGGTGGTTACTTATTGATTTTACATATACAATTTTTTTTCTATCATTCTGTTGATTATAAAGAAAATTTATCCATTTAATATGCACGTAATAATACCTACTAGTTAACAGAATGTATGAATAACCTATATTCTTTACTAGTATTTTGTAAATAAGAAACTCCCTTAGACTGTTTATAAATAGGTTTATACCTAGTTAACTATATGCCTCTCCCATAATCTAGACGAACCTAACGACACCTCATACGTATGTTAAAAATAAAATCCCTCTAGCCGTTTGGGCTATATAGATAAAAATGCGTGATCGCGAGCTTCATGCATAATTATTATATTTTTAGGCTTATGGGCGCTATCTGTAGGTAGTTTTTCTACATTCTACGAACCTAGGCAGTTACTAAGGGTTCCTTACTAAGGTTACCTTCCTTCCTAGGCAGGTGTAATGAGATGGACACTATTATGCTTAATCAGATATTTAAAATCATCCTTTAACTAACCGTATAATGATTTATTCGATTTAATGGCTCTTAATAGTCTTAAGCAATTTAAATTTAAAGAACGCATAGTAATATTATGGAGTTCTTCGTTTCGCAAAAAGGATATTAAAAACAAATGAATATTCAAATACATTCTGAGGACTGTACGAAGCTCGAAAGGCATACGATTTGAAATTGAAAGCGGAAAGTTTGGGAGCTTCGTAAAAAACAAAGGGATTCCAGTTGCAGACGCCCTGTTTGTTCCACTTAGGACCACGCAATACTTGTCTAACGGCCATTATAATCTATCCAATATTTTGCTCGACATTTGACAATTTTTAATACTAGAAATTGAATACTATCGTTCGAATAACCGATAGCTTTAGCGATTAGGTAGTGGTTAATGAGACAGTTAAAAGTAGCTCTGTGACTATTTCGTGGCTAATGTACTCGTATCTATGTTATATTCTGTACAGTCGCGTCGACAGACTATTGAGATTTTATCGAATAATGGAAACATGTATCTATCATTTGTGGGATTAAGTTACAGAAAGTAATGTTAAATTACCAAATAAGAAAATGGTGCTTTTTTAGGAAAATAGGTACTTGTAGTAATTTTACATTTTAAATATGTTAATAAATAAACTGTTTAATATGGTTAGACTATGTTCCAAAACTAAGTAGTTTTAGTAGATAGACTCAACGTCTTTATTCAATGATCCTACAAGTTACCCGATTAGGCGAAAGTAGCACTCCAGAGGGCTAAGTGGCACATACCCGCCTTTGTTAAACGGAATGCGCTCAATCCTAAGGTCCGTTGTTCGGCCCTTGTAGGTATATTAATGCCCTTAATGACGGACTCAAATGCGTAAACGGTTGGATTTATTGCATTCCCTCTAAATCGTTTGGATTCATTCTTTTTGTCAACTAATTGATGTTTTTGTGTGCTTAATAGCAGTGCTGATGTTAGAAATCTTAACTTTGGACACACACAGGTGAATTTTGATGTTGGTAGAGCTCTTCAGGGTACGACTCCCGACTGGCCGTCCTCACGCAGGACTCTCATCCTTTGATGCCTATATCATATATCATCATATAAGTACAATAAAATTTAATTTTTGACTGAAAGTAACGTTTCTTACTTTGTTATTCGGTTGTTCCCTCTGTATGTTCATCATGTCAAAAAGGATACACAGGTCCTTAAAAGTATAATTTCGTCAAATATTCCGATGTAGCTGATTAAAGCTCGTAGGTACCTACTTACACAATATATCCGGAAGTATGTAATGCATAGGTATACTTACCAAAGTAAAAAATATTTAAGTTCCTAATAGTCTATCTGAGGTGAACTGTGTCTAAGTACCTAAACAAAATAAAAACAATATTTTGTAGTACCTACGTGCTACAAGATACAAAAATAGATAAAGAGTTAAGTCTCTTATTGTTTTACATAACTGTAACTACTACAAAGTCTCTTAGTTGCTTTAAGACTACTATTACAAATTATTTAAGTTACTGCATGTACTTTCTTATAACAATAAAGTATTAGTAACCTAATTTAGAAGTCATTACAATAATGTTGCTATTTTGAAAAGTACCTTCTTAAGCTATTGTAAAATGTCTAGCCATTTTAAAGTAAAACAAAAGAATTCCTAAAGTTGTTTAATTATTCAACTGACTGTCTGTTTAAGCGGTTTTTTTGTGCGAGGGCCATTAAGTAAGCGATAAGGATATACTTAATAATGGACTCTTGCTTTACCTTCACTCTGTTTTTAGAAAATAAAACAAATAGTCTTTGCCTTATGGCTGTAGTTTAATATTAAGATATCATTTTAATTATTACCCAAAAACATGTGTCGTGTTTGCAAACGCCTCTAGCGGCCTTCAAATTCAAGTAAGGCCAAAATAGTCTTGAAAATTCTTCAACAATTAGTTCTACCTAATAAAGTTGATTTTATGATAAGCTATTGAGCAATAAATCTACCGATTACCTACTCACGTTACATCAACGAACGACAGAAAACTTAGCAATAAGAGAGAAATATTGAAAAAATAGCGAAATATTTTCAGAATCCACCTTCTCGCTTTGATATTTAATGGCCCAGCGCCGTTTTTGCATATTCATAATCTTTCAAAGACTCAGTCAACCTCGCTGCCTTCATGGCCCAACGGCGCCTGACTCAACACGTCTTATCTTAAGATCAACAGATAACAAAATGCCGCTAAGCAAACAATAGTTTCGGGATTTATGTTCTAAAAGCTTGGGTGGCAGTTTATTTTGAGTGTTGTTCTTCAGATAAAACTACCTTTGTTGGCTACTACGCAGATAACAGTATTTTTACTTAAGTTTTAAGTGCACTTATCTTTTTCGTTAGCTATGTTTAATGACATCCTGGTGCTTAAAGTTTTGAATTATGTTTTCAAGATATATTGTAACTTAGTTTATTTAAGGGCTCCGAACTTAGACCCGCGGCCCGCCGTGCATAACGAAAAATTAAATTGAAATCGAAGAGTAGAACCCTTTGTGGTTCGATTCCCGAGGCATCACCTCTTTCTACCGTATGTCATAATAACAGCAATAATTAGTAATTATTAATGCTGTGCTTTAGTTAGAAGGGTGTGGTAAGAAAGAAATACTTTTCTGAAGGATTCCAACTTTGTCCTCGGGGGTAGCAACGCGTCTGAGGCCGACCCCAGTTAGGAATCTAATCTTATCTAGGGTTGATTATAACTATCCTAAGGCGGCAGTAGCCACTTACCTACCATCGCGACGACTGCAAGTTACATCCATATCACAAAAAATACATTAACTTTAATAAATAAACATTATTTTCGATATTAAGTTAAGGAGACTTTAATGTAGACTTAAGAGCTCATGCTCTGCAATATGTTATCAATTTTTCATGCAGAGAATATTTTAAGATTGCATTATTAAGTAATCTTGGAGCGGCACACGTTTTCAAATTATCGGCCGAAATTATTTGCTTATTTGACCGCCGGAGCAAAAACCGGTTCTTGATCCCTTATTACATTGAACATTGTCAGAGGTCCTCAAATTTTGTTTAAATTAGAACATTAGGCTAATTCATTTTGAAAGAAGTAATATACAATGGCATTCTTCGAATCCTAACGAAAATATGCTACATATAATTTACGAAGTTACTTGCAATGAATGATGTACAAGGATAAAAAATAATTAATTTAATGCAAAAAATTATATAAGAAATTGGTATCTAATAATAAAATATTTAGGCATTAAATATAAGTACCTACATTTTATTTTCTTCTCGAATAGTAAAAACTAATATTCTCTACTATGATAAAGATATTAAAACTTGAAGATGTTTCCAAAATTCCTTCTTTGAATTTCATTAGGTACTTACATCACGATATTACGATTTTACATAAAGACAAGAAAATAAGTCTTATTTAAATGAAAGTAATTTTAAACAGGTAGACATAACCAAAGTTTGAGTACCACCATCATATCCGCAAGGCAAATTTTGATTTCCAAAACAAAAACGAGAGCCCGAACATAAAACAAACATTACTTGAGGTCTTCTTCGGAACCTTTGAGGACTTTTTTGTTTCATCGTTAAAAACTTGTTAAAGTTAATGACGTGCATATTCATAAGAATGCAATGTTTGTGTATTGATTTTTTATTAAGTTTGACTCATGTTATAATTTGTCCGTCGTCCAATCATTTTTAGGGTTCCGTATGCAAAGGGTAAAAACGGAACTTTATCACTAAGCCTCTGCTGTCTATCCGTCTATCCCGGATCTCTATTTCAAAAAACGAAATAAGTAGATAAAAACTTGAATGTTTTACAGAGTATGTATAACGGTGGCCGCTTTCACAACAAATACTAAAAATAAAAATATTTAAAAATAAATAGGGGTTACCATACTAGAAACAGCTATTGCGTTTTCCGTTTTATTCCGTTTTACAGCTATTGAACCGCAGTAGGTAAACATTTCAAAATTTCATGATACATATTAATACTCTTATGGCTGCTATGATAAGTAAAACCAAAAAAAAAATTAATGGAATAGAACCCTGGTTGTGCGTGTTCGGCTCGCACTTGGCCAGTTATTATTAAAGTTCGTTGAGATTTTTTTCTTATAACATAGAAGTAGCAGACGAGCATGCAGTCCATCTCATGGTATCATCCGTAATCAACGTCAGATAGGATTAGATATTCATACCTGAGGTCGGCCACAGATATGCCGCTACCCATAAGGACTAAGCTGGAACGCCTCGGAAAAGTATGTCCCCCTTGCCACACCCTTCAGACCAGAAGCGCAGCAGCGTTTAACACTGCTGTCATGAGGCAGAAATAGGTGTGGCGGTGGTGCCGCCGGAATCGAATCGCAAAGGATTCTTTACATTAAACATTACTCTCTACAGACACGTAAAAGGTCATAAGCGGTTCTTAAGTACTTGTATTTTTTAAAACAGAAGTAAATAAAAACATAGTATCATTCACCGTTTTGGAATTAAAATATCTATTTCATTTTTAGGTGTTATCTTAAGTATTCTCATACTAATTATCATGATTAATAATGATTTCATTGTAAGGTAAGATTTTTCGTAAGTAGTAGTAGCATCGTTGCATATACTTCGATGTTATTTTTCACAGTAGCAAGTTTTCTCGTTGTTATACTAGATTTTTCTTTTAAATAGCAATAGTTTTTATTGTTATCGGCTTGTAGCTTTCGATTGTGTTTATCATTTTAACTACATTTGTTCTAGTTTTCCTATTATTCAAGCGAGGCATCTGTATAAAGAATTTTCTTCGCGCCTAATTGAGGCCTACGGTGACCAAAGAGTTAGAGTTTATCTCGGCCAATAAATTAGAATGTCCATTTATTAAGGTAATGCTGTCAGTATCGTGAAAACTGTCACAACTCTCCTAGGTCTCCCCTATACTGTCCCTGTAGTACCGGGACCAGAATAGGGCTACGGTATCCCTTGCCTGTCGTAAGAGGCGACTAAAAGGGGCTTCCGCGATTGCGGGCGGCAAGAGTGGGAGCTCTAACCGTCCAGCAAGCGACCCCGGGAAGGACAGCGGTTTGTGTGGTCGCATATCGCTGTAATCACCAGGGGATGTGAGAGGAGCGTAAATTTCCGGGTAAAAGCCCGATAAAAGGGCATCGCGTTAGGAGGACTCCGGTTCTGATCCCGGAGTTCTCCACCAAACGCTGAGGACGGCCACCTGGGGGGTTTTAGTGCGGTTAAAAATCCCACATAACCCGGCGTCACTCCCATGGCGTCGGGTACCTTTTGAAGGTTTCCCCCTCGTCAACAAAAAAAAAAAAAGGTCTCCCCTATACTTCCACGGGGCAACGTTTTGGTTCATTTATTTTATTCATAATTAAGGGTATAGATTTCATTTATACAGTATTTAAAATCTGTGTTGTATTATGAAATAAAGTCTTTAAAACATTAAAAAAGAAGTATAGCTAGATTATTCATGTTAAATTCTCATGCCCATCCATTGCTGGCCTATTTCCACGCTTAGGTGTTCTCCTTGTCGGTATTGTAGGCTCAGTAGTAGTGGTAGTTGTTGGTGTCGTTGTAGTAGGAGTAGTAGTCGTTGTCGGTGTTGTAGTTGTTGTTGGTGTTGTAGTTGTTGTCGGTGTTGTAGTTGTTGGTGTAGTAGTTGTTGTCGGTGTAGTAGTTGTTGTCGGTGTAGTAGTTGTTGTCGGTGTAGTAGTTGTTGTCGGTGTAGTAGTTGTTGTCGGTGTAGTAGTTGTTGTCGGTGTAGTAGTTGTTGTCGGTGTAGTAGTTGTTGTCGGTGTAGTAGTTGTTGTCGGTGTAGTAGTTGTTGTTGGCGTTGTTGTAGGAGCAGGCGTTGTTGTAGGTGCAGGTGTCGTAGTAGGTTCAGGCGTTGTAGAAGGTTCAGGTGTTGTTGAAGGTTCAGGCGTTGTAGTAGGTGCAGGCGTTGTAGTCGTAGAAGGTATTGGTGTAGTAGTAGTAGTTGCCTCCGTAGTGGTCGTCGTCGGGGCGGGTGTCGTTTTAGGCGCTAATATGAGTTTCTGCATCTTCGTCGTTCTCTCTCCTTCTAGTATAATTTTCACCACACTCAATGGCATCCAGTGACCCGGTAACTGTGCTTCTACTGGGTTCGCAATGAACACCAAAGAGTCGTTCACCGTTTTTGTCCATTTAGAATAAGAACAGAGTGGCAATAGGATAAGTATTCCAAAGATCACATGTGGCAACACTGCAAAATTGTTTTCAGAATACAAGTAATGTTAAGAACATAATATACCTAGTAGGTATTTGTCGTGCAATGTAATGTATTATTGTCTAAAACACACCTTTTTCTGCCTCATAACAGCAGTGTTGAGCGCTACTGTGTTCTGGTTTGAAGTGTGTGGTAAGGGAGACATACTTTTCCGAGGCGTTCCATCTTAGTCCTCAGGGGTAGCGGCGCATCTGTGACCGACCTCAGCTAGGAATATCTAATCCTATCTGGGGTTGATTGCATACGTCCATGGGCGGCAGTAGCCACTTACCATCAGGTGGACTGTATGCTTATCTGCTACTTTTATATTATAAAAAAAAAATGTTTAGAAATATACAACAGATCCACCTGTTGGAACTTAATGGATGAAGATCAAGATCGTGCTTCTTCCAGTGAATTAATACGATTAACACTATGATAATTATGAAGTTCTAGTACTTTCTATCATGTGGCCAATCTCCCTGTTTGATTTTTAAATCTACAAGGTACTTCATATTCATTGCAGATAGGTATTTTCCATGTTTCTTGCCATATTTAACATTTCAGCCTACTTTTAAACAATGTTGATAGTGCTGTTCTATTCTGGTTTGAAAAGTGAGATAACTTTGACCTAAAGTTTATGACAAGCTATATAAAGGGCTACATCTTAGTTGCATGAGACGTAACGAATCAACTCATGTCTGTTTACGCTCCTCTCATACTTAAAGTTGGCAGATCTGGTTGTCGGGGACCATTTTACTTAGATTACTATTTTCATTAATTAAAAAAACTTACTTTGATTGCTGGCAATGTCTTATGCAAACCTGTTGCATATTTTTATAATTAAATTAAATACAAAACTCATATTTGTTTAATCCAGTAGTATTTGATTTACCCATTCATCAAGACGAACGAAAATTGTTCATTTGAGTTCAAGAACAAACGAAATTAAGCGTACAATTTATAGCCAATAATTTTGATTAATAATTAAATTTTGATGTTATGGAAATCCAGATGAGTTATATGAACTCATCTGGATTTTCTTTTACGTACGTTTTTACGTACGTAGTTTTTCTGCGTAACAGATTTTTAGCCGGTAATGTTAATGTTAGCTTGTTAATGTTGTTGAAAGATCGTAATGGCACACGAGGCGTTCCATTCTTAGTTTTTTTAATTGAAATGCATCTGGCCGACACAAGGTTAGGAGACACCTATCACATTTACCACGATGTAACTATGAATCTACTCAGGAGGTGCGCTTGGGTCCATCGCAATCCTTGTGTAACAAACTAACAAGAGTTTTATAAATCATAGTATTAAGCGCTGTTAAGCATATGTAGCCAACCTCAGACAATTTTAACTTCAAACACATTTTATATTCAAACCATTAAAATAATCAAATTATAACTGACACTTCCCAGATAGTGTTGCCATTACCTTTTATGCCATTTATGCAATAGTAGGTTTACTGTAGATATGCTAAATTATGTATACTCTGGCGTAGTATGTGATGTAGGTGATTTATAAGGTGGTAAAACCCTTTGTGGTTTAACTCCAGAGGCACCACCGCCTAATAATAGTTTAGTTCAGTGAGTGTAAGGTTGACATAGGTACATATCCGTTACATTTCAACTTAGTATCCGGGGTAGACGCATTTGTGACCGACATCAGGTAGGACACAGTCTTATCTGGGGTTGATTATAGATGTTTATGGATAGCAGTAGTTTACCATCAGGAGGATTGGATGCCATCAGTTAGACCATCAGGTTGACTTCAGGTGGTGACTCAATATCATAAAAAGTTAAATAGTAGAGTTGTACAAGATTTAAGCAGTGTCCTAGGTTCTTAAAGTACCATTATAACGTAAAGTATTTCAAAATTCATACGCTTTTTTGGAATCTCTACTTCAAAACGTGTTTACTACTATTACCTATTATTACCTATTAACAATTCACTTATCCTAAGTATTTTCACATAATTTTAATTTAAGTAGGTATTGCTAGTGCGTCCTATTTCAATTCCATTGTTCTGGATTTTCCAACATCATAGTCGTGGTCCGAGATTTTAACAAAGAAATCGAATGTAGCCAAGTAACCCATTGTGGCTCGACTCCGGCGGCACCATCGCCACACCTATTTCTGCCTCATAACAGCAGTGTTAAGCGCTCTGTGTTCTGGTTTGAAGGATGTGATAAGGGAGACATACTTTTCCAAGGCATTCCAGCTTAGTCCCCAGGGGTAGCGGCGCGTCTGTTGCCGACCTCAGGTAGGATTATACAATCCTATCTGGGGTTGATTACAGCTGTCCGTGGGCACCAGTAGTCACTTACTGTAAGATGGACTGCATGCTCGTCTGCTACTCCTATATTATTAAAAAGACACTCACTTCTTACAAAGAAGATTCAGCTGTTAACATAATTCTCAAAATATGGTGGCTTATTATTATGTTTCCTTGTAAATAAACCTTTTATTAACAAATACATACTTTAAAGTTTTTCTCGATTTTAGACTACTAATAATCAAAATTGGTTTAGTCGAGCTTAATCTTAAAAACACGACAGTTTTATTCTTTTTTTGTATATTTTAATTAAACTAACTATGTAAGTGTAATAAAACTTAAATCGGGTTTAATATTATGATAATTAGGTAATGTTTTCGTGACCGTCGTCAGGTTTAAGGGGTCGTTTTGGTCCTCTTTTCGTAGTTGTTGTTGGCTCGGTTGTCGTTGTAGTAGTTGTTGTTGGCTCGGTTGTGGTCGTTGTAGTTGTTGGTTCTGTCGTGGTTTCGGGTGGCTGAGTAGTGATTTCAGGCGGCTCAGTTGTGGTTTCGGGCGGCTCAGTTGTGGTTTCGGGCGGCTCAGTTGTGGTTTCGGGCGGTTCAGTTGAGGTTTCGGGCGGTTCAGTTGTGGTTTCGGGCGGTTCAGTCTTGGTTTGAGGCGGCTCTGTTGTGGTTTCGGGCGGCTCAGTTGTGGTTTCGGGCAGCTCAGTTGTGGTTTCGGGTGGCTGAGTGGCGGTTTCGGGTGCTTGAGTTGTTGTGGGTGGTAATGTAGTCTCAGGTGGTGAAGTTTCAGGTACTGGAGTCGTTTTTGTAGTCACGGGTGGCCGAGTCGTTTCTGTGGTAGTCCTACGAACTGTAACCTTGGGACTTGGCATGGTCATAATTAATTTACTTCGCGTAGACTTGTCAAGAATAACTTTGATTATGCTTAATGGGACCCAGTGGCCAGGCATATTAGCTTCTACTGGGTTAGCTATGAACAGTAGAGGATCATTCTGTCTTGCATAGGTATACATAGCCATGGTCAGTGTAAGCGCTTCGTATATATGTAGCATCACTGAAAATTAAATTGTATATTATTATAGCACTACTCTCAAGACTTGATTCATAGCTAGTAGTTACATCCGCCTGTGACAACACTAGCGGACCAAGTGGGGAGGAAGGGAGAGGCGTTGCTGGGGCGGTTCGAATAGAAACCTTCTCTATAAAAACTTAAGTCGTTTTTTAAATATAATTCTTTATAATATAGAAGTAGCAGACTAGCATGCAGTGCACCTGAAACTTAGTGAATACTGCCGTCAATGTACATCTGTTATCTACCACAGATAAGATTATATTTCTACCTGACGTCTGCCATGATTGCGCTGCCACCCCTGAGGGCTAAACTGGAATGCCTCGGCTGATATGTACTTAAAGTTACACTAAGTTTCATGGTAGGTGGTTAAGCGATGTTATAATTTAATTATCTCTTATACCAACATTATTTTTATATAGATATCTATAATACACTCACTTCCAGCCTCGTGTCCTTCAACGCATTTTGTATCCAATTATTTTTCATAAATAAGTAATTTTCCTAGTTCCAACGCACATTGTTTTAGTTATGGCAAAATAATAAATAGTTGCACTGGGAAGGGAAATTGGGCGAGACGTTTTCAATAAAACCTGTCGTTGGCACTACTCATCGTGGCTTTAACTGTTTGCGAATTAATTGAGTTCTATTCAAGACCATTAAATTAATTGTATAATGAAGATAAGAATAATATTAAATTAGGAATAAAAATTCTTTGCATCATTTCGCTACCAATATTTGAATTGAAGTAGTGTGTACCACCCATCCCGCAAACGATGCGTGCATATGCAAGATCACTCCAAAATGGAGCATCATCAGAGTAAGTTTACTACAGTCAACTTTAAAGAGGTTTAAAATATACTATCTATATAAACAACGTTTCGTAAAAAAGATTTTTTAATCCTAACTTAATAGGTATCATTCTTATCTCCATTCATAGAAACAATTTAATGGTCTTGAATAGAACGCAATTAATTCGCAAACAGTTAAAGCCACGATGAGTAGTGCCAACGGCAGGTTTTATTGAAAGCGTCTCGTTCAATTTCCCTTCGCTGACCAACTATTTATTATTTTGCGATAACTAAGTACAATAATGTGAGTTGGAAATATGGAATTTACTTATCCATGACAAATAATTGGACACAAAATGCGTTGAAGGACACGAGGCTACAAGTGAGTGTATCATAGAAATATAAAAAATAATGTTGGTATATAAGATAATTAAATACCAAACATTTGACCACTTATCATGAGACTTATCTAACCTGTTTAAGTTTTTTTTATCGATAAAGTTTTTATGCTATTCATATTACTATAAGTAATCATATTTTGATCATGTATTAAGTTTTAATATAAAGTATACGCGAAAAAAGCCGCGTACAGAACATAGGTACGATATAAAATATAAAAAAAACCCTACTAAAAATTCGTATTTCCATCTCTCAACTCTATTGTGAGCTCATTGTCAAAAAATAAAGAATTGGACTCTTTAAAACTAACCAAATGAGCCCAAGCTTCAACCAGCTGCTATAGTAACAGTAGGAAGTAACCCTTTAAGAGTACCTACCACTAACTACCTTCTACCTCAGATCAGATCTATGGCACGAAATTTATGCATAAGAATCGGAGTTACACTTGTAAATTTTAAAATCGACGCGACAGTAAAGTTAAAATTTATTAAAAGAAGTGCCGTACTATTATACAATTTAATTTTCAGGGATGCTACATATATACGAAGCGCTTACACTGACCATGGCTTTGTATACCTATGCAAGACAGAATGATCCTCTACTGTTCATAGCTAACCCAGTAGAAGCTAATATGCCTGGTCACTGGGTCCCATTAAGCATAATCAAAGTTATTCTTGACAAGTCTACGAGAAATAAATTAATTATGACCATGCCAAGTCCCAAGGTAACAGTTCGTAGGACCACAGAAGCGACTCGGTCACCTGAAACTACAAAAACGACTCCAATACCTGACACTTCACCTCCTGTGACTACATTACCATCCACAACAACTCAAGCACCCGTAATCGCCACTCAGCCACCCGAAACCACAACTGAGCCGCCCGAAACCACAACTGAGCCGCCCGAAACTACAACTGAACCGCCCGAAACCACAACTGAACCGCCTGACACTACAACTGAACCGCCCGAAACCACAACTGAGCCTCCCGAAACCACAACTGTACCGCCCGAAACCACAACTGAACCGCCCGAAACCACAACTGAACCGCCCGAAACCACAACTGAACCGCCCGAAACCACAACTGAACCACCTGAAACCACAACTGAACCGCCTGAAACTACAACTGAGCCGCCCGAAACCAAAACTGAGCCGTCCGAAACCACGACTGAGCCAACAACAACTACGAAGAAACGACCATTGCGACCTGCTAAACCTGATGACGGTCACGAAAACCTTCCCTAATAAATTATAATATTAAAACCTACTTAACTTATTATATTTGGATTTTTAGTTTAATTTACATAAAATAAAGTTATAAAAGTGTCGTGTTTTTAACTTTAAGCTCGTACACCTACTTTTATTATTGGTGGTTAGAAACCAACAAAAACTAAATATAAACTAAATAAATAATTGTTAATAAAAGATTTATATACACAAAAAATAAAAAGCAAGCCGCCGTATTTAGAGAATTATGTAAACATTTGAATCGTCTGTGATGGAAGTGAGAGTATAGTTATAAAATATTTCACATAGGTAACCCAGTGTTGCTCCCAGAGAACATGAATATAATCAGTCAAAAAGGCGACAAGCAGTCCTTGTTGCCAATAGTGTGTTACTACTTCTGAATACCATATACGCCTTGGTTCCTATTCCACTGAAGGAAGCAGCAACATGAGTGGGCTCAAAATCGAATGAAATAAGCTGAATCTCTCAAGAACATTTACTCAAACAACCATACATAAATAACAACAATAGATAATTCAGTCTTTGGTTCAGTTTTCTCTAGCGAAGTCGAGGTCGGTTATGAAGTCGTCTTGTGCAAAGACGTTGTCCAGATCGACGTATAGCTGTTGCTGGGCGGTCAGTTTATCCACTATCTGGGCAAAAGTGGGTCTTTCGTGGGGATCGTCAGCCCAGCACTCCAGCATTAGTTTGTAGAGGCGGGGGGAAGCCCGCGCGGGCTTTGGCAGACGACCACCGTCTGTGAGGAACTGAGGAACTTCGGGGTTGCTCAGCTCGGCGTACGGGAAGCCGCCTGGAATGTAAAAAATGACGAATGAAGACATGAATATACAATAGATTATAACTACTACCATCACATCGTGAAGTATTTGTCAGTATAGGTAAATAGTCATTAATTTATGCCTTCCTCGACCAAATTGGGAGTGGAGTCGCGTAGCAGTATATTATGACTCTGCTTGACCAATGTGAAGACATTTCCTTCTTAAGTTAAAAGCTCCCCCCTGAACCTTTTTTATCCCTGTCGTGGGCTGGTTTTCAGAACTGGGAAGCATACTCAACCACCACAAACCACTGTCGGTTTCGGAAAGAAATATTACAATATTATTCTTGGTTCATAAAAATACATAAATTAATTCATAAACGTACCTAAGGTAGCAATTTCCCACAGCAAGACCGCAAACGCCCAAACATCGCTAGCATTGCAGTACTGTGAGTGGAATATGGCCTCCGGGGCCAGCCACCGGAGGGGTACCGGGCGAGCCCTCGTGTGCACGTACACTCCCGACCTCGAGAGACCGAAGTCCGCCACCTTGAGGACGCCAGCGCCATCTACCAGGATGTTACGAGCGGCCAGGTCCCTGGAATTTGTGAAACAACGTTTTTTAATACACAGTTAATATTTTGCCAATTTCTGTCATATGGTGGCAATAAGAAAAATTAAAAAACCGCGCAAATAAGTCAAAATTCCATTTATTGACAAATTTTGTTGCAAATCAAAATATCTGGCGTAGTTTTTATAAGTATAAACACCTACATTCATCACAGGAAGCAAATATTTGCTTGAATATGTACCTACATAAATATATTTTCCGCATAGTGCCATTATAATACAAATCGTAAAAAATAATAGCGATCCACTTATTTATAATATAAGAGTAGCAGACGAGCATGCAGTCCATCTGGTGGTAAATGGCTACTGCCACCCATGGACATCTGTAAGCAACTCGAGATAGGATTAGATAATCCTACCTGAGGCCATATGCACCGCTACCCCTGAGGACTAAGCTAGAACGCCTCAAAAAAGTATGTCTCCCTTACCACACCCTTCTAAACGGAACACAGCTGCGCCTAACACTGCTGTTGTTAGGCAGAAATAGGTGTGGCGGTGGTGCCGCCGGAGTCGAGTTCTACCACATTCAAGGTATATTTTGCTTATGCAAAATATATAATTGACACTGTAGAAGTTATAGTAATCCCATAAACCCTTTGTTTGTTGCTGCAAGTAATCCGGTGAGGCAGTAATTTATATCAAGAACTTAGATCATAGTCTTAAATCAAAGTTTATGAGTATTTGTGTTTGTGTCATGAAAATAATGTGGAAAATGTTTATACCTAGTTCTTATCGGATTTACTTTAAAAGTGGGACGTTAATAACCTAATTTATTGTCTACGTATTACACGTAACTGAATTAATTACAAAATTTAGGGATCCAAATAATTTTCGAGAGCGTCTGTCTAGAATTGGGTTATCGAAACAGTTGATCGAGCCCTCAGGCATTCAGAATATTTGACTGGCGACCGTAATTATTTAAATAACTTATCAAAATTTATTTTGGCAGAGCCAAAACATCTGTTACTGACACTAAATTAATTGTTTTAAATCACATTATCCCTCATAATTTTGTTGTAGTAGAATATAACTTGCTACGAAGAAAATATCTTGTCGTTTGAAGGTGTACCTTTGGACAACGTTTCAACGATGAAATTCGTTTGCTTGAGTCGTTTTAGAATATCGGTGTAATATTATGGATTTTCTCGATTTCCGTCGCCTAGCAACCGTTGCTAGGTTGTTATCAGTTAGAGACGAGGCTTTTTTCCCAGCCGTCGCTTTTGTAGCATTATCTGATAGGTAAGTAAACTATAAAGACTTTGAAGGGTTTTAGATAAAAGGAGAAAAGTTTGGAAATCGTTTCGTTTGGAAAATAATTAAATTATATTTTTTAGGGGGCAACCTAATTTTTGAGGTAAAAATTGAAGTAACGTTTATAAAGTTAAGCATTTACGGCTTACGTAGGTAGGTTATTAGTTATTTATTAAACTCATAGATAAGTAAAGATCACTCTTAACAAGAAAATGTAACCAGTTTTGACAATTGAAATTGTCACTATCATCTATTTTCGTGTTTGAAAAATATTTAAAAAATGTGGTTTTTAGATCTTTTACGAATGAAACGATATTTATCTGCACTTTTTCTTCGGTTTCATGTCTTAACTGCGCATGTTGGCATTGTTCCGCGTAAATTACACCATGACAGCCATTAAATGGCTGACAGAAAAGTCAGCCGTTTAAGCCATTTAATGGCTTCCTTCAATTACAAGGTGGTGGGATATCTATACTTATCTATGATTAAAATACATATGTTCACCTCGTCCAAATGCAACAATTTCGCTTAATAAATCGTACATGCGTAGAATATGCGTTATGTTACTATTTTATTCTTTTGTAAGCATAATGCAAACAAAATATAAATAAGATTATCTTGGATTGCTGTAATTGGCACGGTAGGTAATTGTTCTTTTACTATGGTTTCTTAAGAATTGATTTAATTTAGTTAATTGAAAACAATTTTGACAAGGTGAAAATTTAAACTCAATACTGAATAATGTGAATGTTTATTACATCAAGACCGTACTTTCCCTCATAGGAATTTGAAGATCTAACAGTCTAGATGTAACATAGTTGTAAACAGAGTAAAGTGCGATGTTACAAAGCGCCTACTAAAAATATTAGCAATATGCAGATAGCAGCTATTTTATTTTACTTATGTTACAGGAACTATGTACGAGTATTTTTTTCTCCCTCTCGTAAGACTGAAGGTTGACTGGAGAAGACTGGACACTAAGTCAATATTAAGTTGGTTTCGGGGTATTAACTCTATTATATTTTTTTCATATTATGTGAAGGGTACCTTCAAACTTTATCATACTCTTAAAAAAAGACACAACAAGATTCTTTATTAAAATTGATTTCAGAGGCGTTGTTTCTTTTGAGAACTAATTCGGACGCTTCACATATTTTCAAATTAAACATTGCCGTTACAAAATATTAAATTACAACTTTAATTTAAACGTAAGCAACGCCGTCTTCAAATCTAATATTAAAACGTAAATTATGTGATACGATAAACCATTTCATTTTAATTAACCTTACAAATTGGGACATGTGGAGGCAAATTAGGTGTGTTTACACTGTTTAATGTTGTATGTAGAGACAAAGTGGGGTGTAGAGTGTCGTTTGGGTGTAATTAAATTTGAAAGGAATTTTAGATCACGGGATTTATCTCGGGAAGGTAATGTGGAGCTGGTTACGTGTCAGCTATTAGAGTATATACACGTAGGAAACCTTAAATAGAAATATTATGTGTTATGTGGTAGATGTTGACTAATATACCAATATTTTATCTAAAACTGTAATAGTTCAAAGGTTGAAGTCGGTCCATAAGTGACATGGGTCCACTACAACGTACCAATCTTCATCATCGCATTCCTAAAGTTTTATGATATGGGTCTTTTCAAAAAGGTGCCAAAAGAGCTCTCCTTCATGACGACCATTGAGTTTACTACAAATGGCCCGTTTGCCTTATAGCTAGTTTTAAATATTAAAAAAAATAATCAACGGAGAAATATGGAGGGTACAGGCCTCCCTTAGTTGTGGGATTCTTATAAGCTTATAGCCATACGTATCAAGCAAATATATAGAACAGATTTTGACGACTTACGTTACATGTAGCGAAGCGGTCATCACTCCGGTCTGACACGAATTGGGTCCCGGATTCGACCCCCGGCCAGACAGATATCGAAATGACGAACTTAGATTTCTGTTGTGTCTGGATATTTGTGGATTCATCTTTGTGTGCCCACAGCACACACGATACATAAAACCTTAATGTGTGGCTATGTGTACAAAACCTTTTCATTTATAAGCGTAAACATCAACTCGCTTAATAAGATTACTAAGTACCGATGTACTTAATTTATTACGTCTATCCAATTGTTGATGTAAGTTGCCCCGGGCAGGATAAAAATAAACTTAGCGGAGCTACCGATCCGGGTCGCCGTGTGGGTTCGTGGAAAATTCCCCAGAATTCCCGGTACAGCCTCGAGATTTCCGCTCGCTTCGTGTTTTCTTTGGCGACATAATTATGTGGTTTCAATTATTATTACAACTTTTCGTATCGGTGGTTCATGTTGATCGTAAATGGAGTAGAAAAATGCGTAAGGTGGAAAGAGAGGGAAGGTACCACCGCCACAACTGTTAGCTAGAGTAGTAGTTCTTGCTTTTCTGTGGAAGGGTGTGAATATCAGTTTACTTATATGAGGCAATTGTCTTGTCCTTAAGAGTGGCTGGCCGGCTGGCTCTATGATGGGCTTTCGTGGTTTTAGCTTATTATCAGCTGAACTGCAAGCTCATATACTACTGCTCCAATTTTATAAAAAATACTCGGCTCGTAAGTGGGCTAGTGTTGCGGCTATTTCTAGTTATAGAGATATTCACGTGGCGTTTATGTACAGGCAGACACTTACAAAAAACATACCTACATATTATATGCGCGACGGATTGATAACCTGTCTTCTTTCAGAAGTCGGCCCAGACCAAGAACAAATATTCAAACTACCCAGATATTTATATAGATTCTCAATAGTTAAGTTAGCTTTTATTATACCTACTGCCGTTTCAATTAATATTCTTATTATTTTAAAATAATATTAAACCATGGGTTATTTTTCTCTTTAAGGATTTGGCCGGGCTAAGAGGATATCTTGATACCCGGATAATCTTGTACCCACTGTGTTGACAAAGCCGTAGGATTGGAAAAAGCGCCTATTATTTTGAGCATAGATATAGTACGTCTTACCTTTGTGGTGTTTCAAAACTCACATATCATAATATACTTAAGTATATACTCTCATACCAGGGCCATGTTTACGAAATGGGTAAGGATTATTTGGGTGTCGAGGTGACCTTCTTTTCCCGGGCAAAATATCAAGGGGATGAAGACTCCGAGTAGTTAATCTTTATATATACAGGGTGTCCCGTAAGTACCACGACAAACTTGGGGAGAACATAGGTGAGGGTCTGACCTCTCTGGGAAAAAAAAATTACCTTACTAAAAGTGTCACCGTTTTTGCACTATCAAATGTTTTAGATTTTTTGAGAAATTCAGCCCTCTTCATCTTCTTTCGTTAACTGCGTGTACAAATTTGGTGATGCAGTGTTTATTTTTTCTGTTAAATACTATCAGATAGTTGGTCTATCATATTGAAATGTAAATTGGTTAAAAGATGTCAAGGAACCATGAAAAAAATTGGGACATTTTTAGATTTTAATTTTTTTACTATTTTTCCCTCAACTTTGACTCGTCGCGGTGAAAAAAAAATGTACTGGACTATAAGTGTACATTGCGCAAAAAAATATGTCCAGTTAATAGAGATTTCGAAAAGGTACGACACCTACTATTTAAAGGCGAAGAAAAAAAGTTAAGGCCGTTTTTGCATGAAAGGGACTGAAACCAACTAAAACGTAATAATCGAGTTTTCATTTAAATTACGGTTTCTACCGACTCACAACGTGTCAGGCAGTACTAAATCACATTATTTCCTAGTAACACACTTAAAAATATCATTTTTAATTTGTAAAAAAACAATTAAGTAACTAACTAACAAACAAAGTAATACAATTTATTAAGTCAATTTTTACCTACTTTGAAGTGTCATTTCGAAGTGAAACTTCGTACATGTATGTAATTTGAATGACAATATCATAATTTGACATCTTGGAACAGATCTGATGATGGAGCCAGGATATGGATGGTAGATCTCTTACCAATTTAGCCCAAACTCGAGGGATTTACTAAGAAATGAACCATGCACCTGCTGGCTCCATCATCAGATCTGTTCTAAGATGTCAAATTATGATATTGTCATTCAAATTACATACATGTACGAAGTTTCACTTCGAAATGACACTTCAAAGTAGGTAAAAATTGACTTAATAAATTGTATTACTTTGTTTGTTAGTTAGTTACTTAATTGTTTTTTTACAAATTAAAAATGATATTTTTAAGTGTGTTACTAGGAAATAATGTGATTTAGTACTGCCTGGCACGTTGTGAGTCGGTAGAAACCGTAATTTAAATGAAAACTCGATTATTACGTTTTAGTTGGTTTCAGTCCCTTTCATGCAAAAACGGCCTTAACTTTTTTTCTTCGCCTTTAAATAGTAAGTGTCGTACCTTTTCGAAATCTCTATTAACTGGACATATTTTTTTGCGCAGTGTACACTTATAGTCCAGTACATTTTTTTTTCACCGCGACGAGTCAAAGTTGAGGGAAAAATAGTAAAAAAATTAAAATCTATAATGTCACAATTTTTTTCATGGTTCCTTGACATCTTTTAACCAATTTACATTTCAATATGATAGACCAACTATCTGATAGTATTTAACAGAAAAAATAAACACTGCATCACCAAATTTGTACACGCAGTTAACGAAAGAAGATGAAGAGGGCTGAATTTCTCAAAAAATCTAAAACAATTGATAGTGCAAAAACGGTGACACTTTTAGTAAGGTAATTTTTTTTTCCCAGAGAGGTCAGACCCTCACCTATGTTCTCCCCAAGTTTGTCGTGGTACTTACGGGACACCCTGTATATTTCTTATTTGCGTGTGTATGTCACTGAACTCCTCCTAAACGACTGGACTGATTGTGATAAAATTTAGAGTCCCACCTTCATTAGGTTCATTTAGGTAAAAATACCTAATAAAAGCTTGTAATTTTAATGAAATAATGACTGTACGAAACTATATTGTCGATTTTTATATAATTTTGGGGTAGCAGATGAGTATGCAGTCCACCTGATGATAAATGACTACTGCCGCCCATGAATATCTGTAAGCAACCCCAGAGTTAGTTTCCTACTTGAGGTAGGCCACAGATGCGCGCTACCCCTGAGGACTAAGCTGGAATGACTCTGAAGAGTATGTCTCCCTTACCACACCCTTCAAACCAGAACACAATAGCGCTTCATAAGGCAGAAATAGGTGTGGCGGTGGTGCCGCCGGAGTTGAACCATGGAGGTTTCTATCACTATCAATGTTTGACAATCCTTTAGGCACATTTATTCGGCTCGGAGTATCAAAAGTTTGATGTCGTTGGCTTGATCAAAAACATTATTGATATTTCATAGGTATCACGTTTTAATTGTATGTTTATATGGGATAAAATATTCAATATTATTGTTTTCTTTGTAAGGATTCCGTATTCGTGATGGGATCCCTACAAAATGTTTTCTTTAATCAATTTCCCGGAATATTTATGAGCATAAAGTATACATTACAACACGTGTAACATTAGACATAGATACCTTCTTTAAAGTGAAAGTATCTATATTATTATAGGTTGAATCCAGAAATATAATAGTTTCAATTTGAATCGAAGTTACGGACTTAAATCTAGAATGTATCTAATAGAAAATAAATTAATAACTTGTCTTTTCTTTTAAGAATGAAATGACGAAATATTAGGAAAGTAAGTTTACGTCCATGGGTTATCCAAATGATTTTAAATGTGTCTAAGGCCTAAGAGAGAGGCGTCTATGGAGTCGAAACCATTGCTAAGTATAGGCGAGAAAAATAGAAAAATACCTGTAACTTTTTTCGACTCGACTATGTCAAGCCTTTGGACTCATTTTCTTGTTAGTCTATTTACGCCATTTAAAAGCTCAAGGATAGACTTTAGTTTTGATAGTAATAAAACAGTTTACCATTTTCTTATTATTTTTAAATTTATGCCAGTTTTTCTCTGTCTGTGAGGCCATTCTTCACAGAAATTCTAGTTAGTTTCTCCGTAAAAATGAATACCTAAACAAGTTCATGCGAAAATGATTCGTCCTTGAAGCCGCTGGGAGAATATTTGACGGGTAATTTCAGTTAACGTACAATTTTATTGTGGAGCGAAATTCGGGAAGACACGGGTACCGGGAAAATTCGGGCATATTCCACGAACAGGGGTGTTCCCGGGCGCTCCCGGGCTTACATTTAACTAGCTGCCGCCGCGACTTCGTGTGGACTTTTTTTAACACGCTTTTATTAGCTTAGGTTGTATGTATGTATGTATGTATATACGTAACAGAGTATCGGAATCTTTGAACCCGATTTCTATCCACTTTGAATGTTCAGTTTAATACAAAATTTTGAAAAATGATCAAAAACCGATGACAATACACTATTTTAATAATTTTGTACCATTGTCCTAGTCAACATCCTCAGGATAAACGATTTTCGAGGCGAGATTGTTCGAGATCCTTAGAGAAAGTTCATCGCAAAGTTACTAGATTGATTTTTAGTTTTGAAAAATATGTATCAGTTCGCAGTATGGAATTAAAGTAAATGGAATTTCAAATAGCCCATATAGGTTTAATAAGTACCTATGTGTACCTACACATTTAATGTTTTTCATTAAATAAAAATAAAAGATCCGTGTGAAGTTAAGGTAGCTATGAAATACTTTCAGTTATTATTACTCTGTGGCTTTAGAAACAAAAAATATTTCTTAACTGCACAAATGAATCTAAATTATTTCATTTATCAGTAAACTATTCAGATACGTGTCATACTAAAGACTAAACTATGTACTTATAAGCAGAAAAATCAGCGAAAAAAATAACGCTTTCGTTGAAGCCGAATGATCACTGTCAAAACCTAATGAATATTTATGAGTTGCACTAACCTGTGCGTAATGCCCCGAGCCTCCAGATGTCGCATGCCGAGCGCGACCTGCAGCGCGTACTCTCGCATGGTGGAGCAGTCCAGCTGCAGCGCCGGCTCTGCTACGTAGTGGTCCCGGCTCTTCGGCGCGTCGGTGTACAGTTTCTCTTCGTCTGGCAGCGTTGGGTCTGAGTCGCTTAGGTTTGTGTATTCCGCTGGGGGAGGAATTGACAATTAGGCGAAGTTTATGCTTACTTTTACAGACATTGTTTCTAGAAGGGTAGTATGTGTGGATGTACACATGTTTATGTGTGCGTGCGCGGAATATTAGTAGAATAAGCGTTTTAAAATATTTATAATTTGTAAATTAGTTATTGTATAATCCGCGTAAAACAGCTAGTCCGCTCTGAATATAGAATGAATCGCGTGACCATAGCAAATTGTTTGGCTACACCTGCTCACAACCACTTCAGAGAGGACTAGCAGTTTGGCGCGGACTATACTTAACCATAAGTTTAAGCTCAGCTCAGCTTAGCTCTGTTAAGTGAGATTTTCTCACTGCAAGTGGCGGAGTGCGACGACAGGAGCTACAGACTAAGCTAAAGATTGCAACCAGTATAGATGAAGCATCTTTATTACAGATCTTACTCTCTTAGCTCAGCTCTAGTAACTAAGTATTGCGATTGGACCTAAGTATTGCGACCATTGTAACTGTAGTATTTTCTTATTACCTCTTATTCGCTTAGCTTAGCACCACTTCCTTAGCTTTGACTTCGCACACCACTTAGCTACCAAACATATCTCTGGCGAAAAGCACCCTATACCATGTGTGAAGAAGTATCACTCAACGCCTACATATTTTTTAACAAAACTTTTACACTGCCAATGTTGATGTAATAAAACTTTGCGCATTGAAAGTGGCAGGCGAATTGATATTCTTTATAAACAGTCTTGGGAGCTGTAATATAAGTTATAGGCCGAGAAGGTTATATCTTTCTTTGCTGTTCATAACAATTTTCATAATAATTAAAAATAATTTATTATTATCAACGCGAAACCTATCAAGCAATTTCGCTTGATGTTGATGTAATTAAACTCATGGAAAAATGGCAGGCGTTACTAAGGTTTCAGGTAAAACAATCATTTCGTTATGTAAATAGAATTTTGTATATCGAGTACTAAGTCAGTCAGACTCTTTATATTATCTTATTTTTTTTTAATTATAATTATATAATATAGGGATGGTTCAATTTTTGTTTGTATTTTTCTTGTACATAGTGCATAAATTTATAGTTATAGTTTGATTTGAAATGTATGCAAATAGTAATATTATTACGCTGAATAAATGAATTACGTGATACAGAGGCAAATGTTACGTAGATTGTACTTAGATGAAAATCCTCAACGTAAAAAGCTTTCACAACTGAAGGTAATGTAGGCATGTTTTCATATTCCCGTCAGCATTAATTATTTATCAGCGCCAAACTTATCTTAAACAGTAAGTATCGTTCACAATGTTGATGTAATAAACCTTTGATCAGGGGAAAATGGCAGGCGCTACCGATAACATAATAAGGTATTCAGAGGTTAAACATGACAAACACATTATTTGAGCTTGAAAATACTTTGTTATTTTGTACCGAAAATGTATTTTCCTGCTCCTGTCTTATTGGGCCCTGTCAAAAACTTTCGGCTCTTTCCGCTCCGCTTTGTTAACTAGCAATAAAGTATAAAATAACATTGTGGACGTAATAACTACGAGTAATCATTATATAAGAAGTACAAGTTACTTGAGCTGTCTTGAGCAGTTGTCTTTGTCCAATTACAACGAGTCCTACCAACATCAACAATTTGTAAATTTCCCCTGAGCGTTATAATAGAGTAATAATCGATGAGGTGCAAAAAGAGCTCTGTTTATAATTTATAGAGCTGGCATTGCATTGGTGAATTCTCTGGAGTTGTAATTCGATCCATTAGTTTATCTATTACCTTTATCATGGACATTAAGCATATATTTAGAAATTAACTTAATGCCGATATATACGTGTGTGCTTTCATGTCTATCTAAGTCTAAATAAAAAAATCTAAGTAAAAAACGTTTGAATTTGTTTATGGCAAATAAAGTATTTTTTTTTACTTAAACCACACCTCGTTAAAATCACATGTAGGTACCTAGTAAAATGTTTATTTTATAGATACACTCACTATCAGCCTCCGAAGGTCTGCCAACGCCGCTGTCCGACCGCGACGTCTTCTCCACCTCCACGTTCCGCTTCCCTCTAGCAGTTCGCAGCAGGCTGAGCAGGTCGCCCCTGGGCGCGTGTTCCAGCAGGGCGATGTAGGGCGGCTGCAGAGTACAACACGCCACCAATCGTATCACGTGCTTGTGTGACCCGGCGTGTTTCAACATGGCGATCTCCCGGAGAAAGTCCTGCATTTCTTCCTCCGTTGCGTGGTCTGTTGGAGATGGAGCATTGAGTATCACTGCGGTCATGGAAACGATTTGTTTCGGGCTTTGGATTCGATGATGGTAAATATGTATAAAAGGACACAGGAAAGTATTATTTCTTCGTATTCTGAGAGTATCTCCGAGCTTCATGTTTTTCTTAAGTTTAATCAACTATTCAAGAACTGGGGTAAAACTATTGTTTTTACGAGTCAAATATTTGAACTGTCCACTTCAAAGGCAATATAATTAAAGGTAATTAAAGGTATTAAAGGTAATATAATTATCGTACAGGTTTAATTTGTTTTCCTGTAAGTACCTATATTATATTTCTTTTAAAGTTAGGACTTAACATCATAAGATGCGTAACTTCCGTAACCGTTGCACGAAACTTCCGTAACTTGCTGAAAAGATACTAATTTGTTCCTTCCCGCGCAAAAAAAAGTGACTTCAAAGGGTAACCTAATTTGGACTAAGCGTAATAGCGTCGTGAGGGTCAACGCTCACGCACACAGTGAAACGACATCTCTCCAACGAGAATAGAACCACGGACTTTCATTTCCTAGATCTTCTTTATGTAATGCTAATTGTGCACGCGCAAAATTCATTAGGACTTGCTTCGTGCTCTTTGAATGTAAATAATTCTCTTAATTGAAACCGAGAGTTGTGTTTTGTTGTAGAAGTTGATGTACTTCAAACTTTCAAGTATGGATGTCTGTATTAAAGCAACATTTTCATATATAATATAGAAGTAGCAGACAAACAAGCAGTCTATCTTAGGTATGTTACGTAGTTACTGCCGCCCATGGAAATCTAGAATCATCCCCAGACAAGATTCCCACCAGAGGGGAGCCACAGATGCGCCGCTGCCCCTGAGGACTAAGCTGGAATGCCTTGGAAAATGATGTTTCCCTTACCACACCCTTTAAACCAGAACACAGCAGCACTTAAAATTGCTGTTATTATAATAATAAATAGGAGATAGGAGAAGTATGGTTCGACCGAGGAGCTAGGTACCAACGTCATACCTAATTCTTAAAGCAGTTCTTGGGATCCTGTGAAATGGTGTGGATGTCGGCTGACTTACATATAGTAGTCTTCTTAGTTATCTTAGTCCCCAGAAGTGACAATGTATCTGTGATAGGCTTGGGGTAGAACCTCTGACTTAGATGTATTTGTCCGTGGGCGGTAGCGGTAGTCCGAACAGGTGGACCGATGACCTGACCTGAAGAAGACGGCGGGAAACCGCTGGATTCCAAGGGGCACGGGACCGGTTGGAGTGGCACCAATTAGGGGAGGCCTATGTCCAGCAGTGGACCTCAAAAGACTGATGGATGGATGGATGGATGGGCTGTAGTGACTACTTTCCATCTGATGGACATATTTTTCTACATCAATCTTATAAAAAGAAAATCCTTAGAGAAATAGGCTTGTAGGTTTTCTCGCGATCTTTTCCTTCAACGTTAAATTAAACATAATAAATTAGATAAACAAATCTTAATTTATAATTCAGCACCGTTGCCGCCAGCGCGCAGATGTAATCAGTCAATTAAAATTAATTACTAATTATTACATTTATTACATCTTCGCGTAAACGCCGAACACGTTTGAAGTCTCAATCATCATCATCATCATCAACCCATTACGGTCCCACTGCTGGGCACGGGTGTCTTCTTATAATGAGAAGGATTAGGCCATAGTCCACCGCGCTGGCCAAGTGCGTATTGGTAGACTTCACATACCTTTAGATTTTAGACTTTAGATTTTTTATAAATCTTTGAAGTATGCAGGTTTCCTCACGATGTTTTCCTTCACTGTTTAGCAAGTGATAAATAATTTGTAATACGCACATAACTTTGAAAAAGCAGAGGTGCGTGCCTGAGTTTTGAACCTCGGACCCCTCGATAGGGAGGCCGAGTTACTTAACCATTAGGCTATCACTGCTATATGAAGCCTAAATAAACCTCATAAATTGAAAAGTAAGTTAATTGTATGCAAAACGCTGATGTTCTTTAGTAACATTGCAAAATAAATATGTATGAAATTACATGTACGCAATAACACATTGTTTCAATGGGAAATGGTTATGTGATGCTGACGTATTGTAAACAATTTAAGAGTAAAAACACGAATATAACATTTTAATTAGTGTTTCTCAAAGTGGGCGATAATTTCCAGTCGTAGTCAAAAATTCGAGGTGCATTGAAGTGCTTTAAGAGCGATGGCAAATTCGTTAATCTACATATTTATATATAACTCAAAGGTAACTGGCTTACTAATAGTGATCTATCAACGCACAGCCCAAACCACTGGACGGATCGGGCTGAAATTTGGCATGCAAGTAGATGTTATGACGTAGGCATCCGCTAAGAAAGGATTTTGATCAATTCTACCCCCAAGAGGATAAAATAGGGGATGAAAATATTACTTCGTAACGCGAGCGAAGCCGCGGGCATAAGCTCGTTATAATTAAATTGACCAAATGTAGAGGTTACCTATTTGCAAAGCTTCTTTTTCTAGCTATATTGTTACCTTGACAGAGATTATTGATATACGTAAATTATTGATATAAGATTTTTTTTTTCGACAAAATTTCGTGGCGTTAGAAAAATAGCGTTTCTAAAAATGGGCGACATATGAAATAAGTTTAGACCTTTGATCTAAATTTTCATGTTTGCTTGGCCGGGTATTGAACCCACAACCTTTTCCGTCCGGCATGGTGACCGCTTTACCACGCGGGTTGCCAAAGAGCTTACCAGTGAGCATTTTCGCAGCAACAGTGACGGTGTCCTCCCCAGGCATGTCCAGTTGTGCGATGTGGACTCGCCCGAACGCCCCGCTGCCTATCAGCGCTCCGAGGTGGACTCTGGTCGGGCTCACTTCCCAACCGTCCCCTGATTTTACGTCAGTCTGTGGGGGAAATAGAAATAAACTTTACATAAAGTATACTGAATGTAATTGACGTAAGGGAGTGAAAGGAAATATGGTAGGTACTGAAAATTAAAATAGACTCGAGTAAACTTAAAAATCCAATACTCTAACTCTGTCATTGTTTTTTACAAATGTATGTTTGTGATGCAATCTCATAATTCTTTCTCATTATTTTTCCTTTAAGATTACGCGCTATCAAAATCGTTGAACTCATGCAATGAAGATTTTACGTTAAAAATGTAGAATAATATGGATTTTCGAAAGTGTAAGGGGTATTTTTTTACCCGACTGCTGAGGGTAATTTCTATTTAATGTCCTGTAGCCCAAATGTGTTGACAGATTTTAACATATGAGGTAACGTTAAATTCACAGACCTGTATTTGTTATCTGTGGTTGAATTCATCTAAATTGTAGGAATAACAAAGTCCATAATTATTTTTAAGGTCTTTCTTTTTATAACAAAACATAGATTATATTTACCTCAAACTCTCTGTGTGTGTACAAAGGGCTCTCCTCCATCTGCCCCCGCCTCGGACCCCCATTTCTGTAACAACAATGTTAATTAATAACAAAAGTTTTAATTCGAGACCTTGTGTTCCACAAACAATCGTGTTGTTGGAGTCGGGAGTGAAATTATAATGGAATGTTACAACTTAAATTACTTATTATAGCATAACGTTATTATTATATAGTTGAAACCACACATAAGTATCAACATATTATTACTTGATTAAAAAATAGATTTTTATTATATGATACAAGTTGTTAAGGAACATGTAGGCTATGTAGTGTTAAGTGGGCACGGTCGCCCATGGACATCTGTAATAATCATCTCCAGATAGGATTGCGGCGATTTCCTCCTACTCGTTAAGAGATGGCACTCCATGTTTCTGAATCACGCTATTGAAGTTTTCTAAGCATCTTGTACATATGCAAGTTGCGCTCTAGCCCGGCGGGAGTTCTCCCTTTGCCAAAGTGGGATTTAGAATATTCGCCCACAAATGCGATACCCATGAGAACCAAATTGGAAGGTCTATGTATGTACCCTTGCATGTATCTAAGGTACCATATCTTTCAAACCAGTAGGTACCTTTTTTTTTTTTTTTTTTTTCTCGAGGGGGAAACCTTCAAAAGGTACCCGACGACGTGGGAGCGACGCCGGGTTATGTGGGATTTTTACCGCACTAAAACCCCCCCGGTGGCCGTCCTCAACGCTTGTTGGAGAACTCCGGGATCTCCAACGGAACACAACCGGAGCCCTCCAAGCGCGATGCCCAACGGGCTCTACCCTGGGGAGCAGTCTTCGCTCCTCCCACACCATGTATGTTTACGACGGTATGCGACCACACATACCGCCGTCCTTCCCGGGGTCGCTTGCTGGACGGTTCGAGCTCCCACTCTTGCCGTCCGCAACCCCGGAAGCCCCCTTTTAGTCGCCTACGACAGGCAGGGGATACCGTAGCCCTATTCTAGTCCCGGAACTACAGGGACAAACCAGTAGGTACCTAGCAGTGCATTGTACTATTGTTAAAAGTAGAACCATGAAGAGTGCTACTAGCTCGAAAGAAAAACTTACAAAGAAACACGTGGTAGGAAGCGACGCAGCCAGTGTTTGCAAAATATAAAAATCTTTAATTCACGTATTTCGACCACATATAATATGTAAATCTTTCCACATTCTGACAAGAAAGACTGGAACTAATCGTACGGCTTCATTAAAAAATTCTCATCGCGCTAGGATTAGTGTTGTTACCACAAACGTTAGTGATGTGCTAGTGTTGTGTCGTTTTTTTACACTGTTTTTACCCGACTGCCAAGGAAGGGTTATGTTCTTCGCGCGTATCTTGTATGTTTGTCTTTCTTTATTTGATCCGATCTAACAAACGGCTGGATGAATTTCAACAGTTAAAGTGTCATTATATTTATCTCAATGACCCGAGTGTCCTTAGATAGGTGTTAGTAAAAAAAAATCAAAATGGCGGATTTTTGGCGCGAAATAGTAACACATTTAAAAAAAAAAGTTAACCGAACCTATCGAGTAGGGTATCAAATGAAAGGAAATTAAACGGAGATTATAAAAACATATTTGTATATATATAAAATAGTAAGGTGACTGACTGACTGACTAACTAAATGACTTTTTCATTTTTCAGAAATCAACGTAGAGCCTAAACCAAGGACCTAACAGTTCTGAAATTTTGCACACAGGTTCTCTATATAGCTTGAATAAGTACTAAGAAAGGCCTTTTGGAAATTCTACCCTTAAGAGGGTAAAATAGGGGAAAACAGTTTTTTTGAAATCCTTTAATTTTGAAGCAACTACTATAAAATTTTGTATTTGGCTTTCTGGATAGGAACAAGGACGCACTTATTTATCCCCCTCCGAAAAATAAACCCCGTAGAGAATAAAATAAGGGTTAAAAGTTCATTTGAACAATCGTCAATTTTGAAGCAAACACTATGACATTTTGTATCAGGCTTGTTGGATAAAAATGATTAAATGCTACCTCTAACGAGGTAAAATAATGACCGAAACTTTGATTTACTGAAGTTATGTATTTTATAGATCGTAAATGGTGAATTTTTTCGCGAAATAGTAACACGTTTTAAAAAAGTTAACCAAACCTTTCGAGTAGGGTGTCAAAATAAAGAAAATTAAGAGGAGATTACGCATCAATTATATAATATATCTTATATATAAAATTCTCGTGTTAGTTACCGTACTCCTCCGAAACGGCTTCACCGATTTTCACCAAATTTTATATACATATTCAGTAGGTCTGAGAATCGGCCACTATCTATTTTTTTTTACACTTAAGTGATAAGGGTTGTTCATCCTTAACATTTTTTTATTTATTTGGGAACACAACGTCAGCTAGTACATATACTCGTATATACACATCGAGATGACTGTCTGACTAAATGAGAGAGTTGCTGTGCCAGAGATCAACGCAAAGGGAAACCGCTGAACTTAAGCGTGCTGGAATTTTACACATAGGTTCTTTATATAGCGTAAATGAACACTACGAGGATAATATAGGATAATATTGTTTCAACATCTTTTGTTTTTGAAGCAGACACCTACTATGAAACTTTGTATTTGGCTTTCTGGATAAAAATAATGAAAAGCCTATTTCACTGCTTTTGGAAATTCTACTTCAGCCTTTTTGGTGCAGTCGGGTTTTTGATTTTTTAAATTAATTACTTGTTACAAATATAACAATAAATAAAAATATTGCATGTAATGCAAATTCTATTAGCGTTTTATTAAATCATGTGACATATATGTTTTATGTGTTGCCAGGAAGTGTAATATAGGAATCGAATAGGCATCTGTTTTATTATCCGACCATGCAACACAGTATAAAATTATAAATATCAAAAGCTATTTCTCATAATAACGTTATAACGGCAACATGACTGGATAATACCAATGATATAATGGATAATACACCAGAAACAGTTATGCGCCACACCTCCACTACGTGTCAGAGGTCGCTGGCGGACCGCGTGACGTAATGCTTACGTAACGATATTGTGATCTACAGGTACTCGTAATATTGCCATACTGGTATGAAATAGGCGGACGACACACGATGCTACATAAGGCTGAATAATAGAACGTACCACCTTACAGTATGAAATAGGCGGGTCGACACGAGGATATATAAAGTTGCAATATGAATTGTTACTGTAGAAGAGGCAGATAGCCTAGTGACTGACTTGGCGACTCAATTAAGGGGTCTAAAGTTCAGTCATACTGTTACAAACGTCTGATTTTTCAAAGTTATGTGCGTATTACTATTTTTGTCCTCGGCGCTTAACGCTCACCTGGGCGTTATCATGAGGAAGCCCATGGACCCGACAGATCCATAAATAGTTCTCAAGCTTACGTAATGTCTACCAATTCGGACTTTGCTAACGCGGCAGACCTATGGCAGTATGGTCTTACTGCAATCGTTGTAGCAACCAAGTCACAGGCACTTTTGTTTTTTAATTTATTTAAAAGAATTACTTTGTACTGATAATAGTTAAATTATTGAGAATAGTTAAATTAATAAAGTAACAACATAACCATGATTATGTCGAGGGTCGATAAATGGTCCCAATTAATTATTTAAAGTTTATATATATATTTAAAATTGAGCCATACGAACGAGTCAGTGACTCGGTTTCGAATAACACCCAAGTCCTATCCAATTTATATTTTTTAAATCCTAGATTTTCATTCCGCATTTTCGTAATTAGCCTCATTACTTCATTTAGTAACAAGATAGAATTTGCAAGTACCGAGATTAAGAAATAAAATAGCATTACTGAAATAGTAATGCTGTGTACATAGTGTAACCAGTTATATAAAAACTTAAACACATTTTATACTTAAACGTTAAACGATTTTCAATAGTAATTACTTTAGTTAGAGTAGCTCCGTGTGAAAGGGCCTTAAGCCCTTTGGATGCAAAAATACACCTTACTTCTTTCAAATAAGGGCTATGTAAAAGGGAATTGATATCACCAATTTACGCAAAGATTTTGAGCTAGGCAAGTTTGGACCCTATTGTCCCTACTTTAAGGGTTTTATAACTTTTAACCCATTGGTTATGGTCACTAAGGTTCACATCATTAAGTATACAGTACCTTATTGTACAATCATGCATGCATGCATCGAAATAAATGCATTAAGTGTTATGCAAGTGCATTTTATGTTTGTTTTAAACATATTCATGGGATTATTTTGTTGTCTATTTGATTTATTTAATTGGAAATATTTGCCCTAAATGCTTAAGCACTAAGTTTAAAAGTTCATACTGATATACCTACCCGAATCTTGCTGTGGCTCATGCCATTATCATTAACGAAGTATCACATAGAAATAGCAATTAAGCATGCAATCCCAGATGGATTGCAAGCTCGATTGCTATTTCTATGCTATTGTATGTGGCTATTACTGCCCATGGGCATATAGATGCCCATATTGATTATAGAATTAACCCCCGATAAGTTAAGAATCCTACCTAAGGTCGGCCACAGGTGCCCTACTACCCCTTAGGACTATCTCAGGACGCCTCGGATACCTAAGTATGTCTTCCTTACAAAGACTTTCTTTCATTTCAAAGCTTCTTACTTTCAAAGGTGTGACTATGTGGTGCCTCCGGAGTCAAATCACAAACTAAGGTGCTACCATTAGTATTGATACTTTACCAGAGTAGGATCACAGGTGCGTTACTATCCCTGAGGACTAAGTTGGAACGCCTCGTGAAGTGATGTGTATTTAACTTTTTTTTATAATATAGGAGTAGCAGACGAGCATGCAGTCCACCTGATGGCAAGTGGCTACTGCCGCCCATGGACATCTGTAATCAACCCCATATAGGATTAGATACACCTACCTGAGGTCGGCCACAGATGCGCTGCTACCCCTGAGGACTAAGCTGGAATGCCTCGGAAAAGTATGTCTCCCTTACCACACCCTTCAAAACGGAACAGAGCAGCGCTTAATACTGATGTTATTAGGCAGAAATAGGTGTGGCGGTGGTCCCGCGGTAGTCGAACCACAAAGGGTTCTACCAACTTGTGTTTACCCTTAAAAACAGAGCACACACACACTTGTGTTGTCGAACAATGAATGACTCTACCATCCTTTTATCGCCTTTTCATCATTTCGTAATAAAAGTTATCAATGTTATTATAAATTTTACACGTCAATCATCCGTATAATATAATTAAATAGTTAACGCTTGTATGACGTAACTAATGGCGTGAGAGATTAGTCATTTTAATATTAATGAAAGGTAGCGCCAAGTGTAAAATTAATCACGTTAGTTAAGCTGCAACACAATATTTAACCTTGTAGAAAATTATGTATGTTAAATTGAGTTACAAATTGAGACATACAATTTTGGGACGTGTTACAGAGAGGACTTAGAGAAATACTATGCTATAAGGTTTTCGAATTTGGACCTCAGGAAGTCCGAATAAAGCCTCATGTAAGTGTCCATTACACGAGATTCCCTTACCTTACTCTTCAAAACATATTTCAAACTATAACAGCGTTGTTATTAGAAATTAGGAGTGCCTCTTGATTTATTTATTCTATAATTTTACTATATATTATAGACAGACAAGCATGCAGTCCACCTGACGGTATCTGGATTCTACCACCTTCAATCATAAGTCCACATTATATATATTTTATACACGTATTTTTATATAATATTAAATTTGCAAATCCAATAAGAAATTTACGCAATACATTGAAAGTCAGAGGCCTTCATTTTAAGTATTCATTTAACTTTTTATACGTAGGATGTTGCCTTAACCACCCACGATGTTACAGGTGCTTCTAATTCATTAAATTTGTTAGAAAAGGGCATAATTTCCTCCGACGGACCTTCGGTATGTGACCCACATTCGTACAAGGAGAGATGAGTCAGGCAGACGAACTAGAGCCATGTGTGGACATTCTAGTGGCTCGAGGTAGCTCTCAGTAGCTCTTAGTTATCTAGATCGCCTCTCACTTGCCCTTTGACTTTACGCAGCCGTATTATCGAGGCCGGTCCAAGTCATAAGATGTTTATTGCCTTGCCTAAATTGTTATAAAAACACAGGTTGTGCAGTGTTATGCAATTACTTAATTAATTATCACTTGCTTAAACGGTGACGGAAAACATCGTGAGGAAACCTTATGCAGGATAAAGGAGATAACCTTATACCTGAGAGATTTATAAAAAAAAAATCTCAAAGGTATGTGAAGTCTACCAATACGCACTTGGCCAGCGCGGTGGACTATGGCCTAATCCTTCTCTTTCTGAGAGGAGACCCGTGCCCAGCAGGGGGACAGAAATGGGTTGATGATGATGATGATGATGCAATTACTGCCACAATTTCGATATTTGTTATATCTGAAGTGAGTAGATTATGCTTTTGTTTGCCAATTCTGCCTTATAGCAGCCGTAGGAAAATCTGTCAAATGCAAACATAATTTAAATTAATACATTTGGAAATATGTCCGTTATTCTATATGGAAATATTTTGCCACCAAACTTATTTGCTAAGATTTAAGGTCAACTTATTAAAAAAAGAGAAAAATAATCTACCAGTAGTTTTCTCAAAAACTTTGAGTTAGGTCGGATAAAACGCTACTAATATTATTTTGTACCACACCACAATCACCCATACAACGTGCAGTGTGAACGCATTTATTACATCGAACACGGCGACATATTTCGATTCACGATTTTGTATCATTATTCAATATTTATTACACTGAAATAGGATTACCAAATAAGTAATAATTAGGATTTGGGTAGGGTTTTTCACATTTATTTATAAAATACTATGTTGGTATATCATATCGTTTAAAACACACCATTTAGTAGAGATACCACTACTAAGTAGTTACTTGCGGAATTTTTATGGCAAAAAAAAATGTTTTGTAAGTAAGGATTTCTTTTCCAATACTCGTACATTTATTTAATTAGAATACTAGTATTATCTCCTATATAGCAATCTTAGTTTACACATTAAAAAAAATAGTTAAGTGTTTATGTGCAATACCTGCCGATTAACCTGTGTCGTTAAAGCTACTTTAAATAAGTAGATAATACAACATTTTATATATTTTGTTATAAAATAAATGCGCCAAGGTATGAATAAAGTTAAAATGTTATCTTTCCCCCGCTACCTGTGTATTCTTGGACCACACCACAATCACTTGTGCAGTAAGTAGACAGGTGAACGCACAAATCAGATGCGCCAGTGGCCATACTCGGCGACTTGTCCGAATCGCAATTTTTTAACTTTATTACGAAAATACAGCATTTTAAGAAGATGATGCGTATTACGGACTGTAAGTATGTATATATTTATTAGATAGGGATATTGCTATCATCAAACGGTATTTGTAGGTAAATGAAATACATATTTTTTTGTTATTTATTTGTTTTATTTTACGGTTAACAAACGGTCGTACGCGCTCTCTTTGTTCGATCTCCGTCCAGACAGATATTTAATTGATAAATTTAGATTTCTGTTCTGGGTCTGGGTATTTGTGTGTCTATGGTACCCACGAAACAGGAAAAGTCCTAGTGTCCTAGTGTGGATTGATGAGTCCAGAAAGTGTTATAATGTGTTCAAACATAAGTCCATCTAAGCTAAGTATCATCTAATCATAAGATAAGTAGGTCGCGATGGACATTATAATCGAATCCTAATTGTTAAGGCCTATACACCATTTCAGCATGTTGTGACACCATTTTTAAAGGTAGAAATAATGTACTATGCACGAAAACAGAGCGTTTCGTTTTTTTAAAACCTTAAATATAAACGTAACTACACAAGCAATTAGTTAATGACATTCCAGCATTGCCTAATGATGTATATTCTCATGTGATATTCACAACAATGGCGGGGAACTTTGTAATAACTTTATAATTGTGACGCGCTATTTACATCACCCTTACATAGATCACTGATATGCGACCTCAGACTAAAAAAATATAGACTTAGCCTTCTAGACTTGTGTGGGCCAAAATTTCGAAATATAAAATTATGCCCATTTGAAAAAATGTATACTTACATGCGTATATTTTTTACATAACGTAAGTAAGTAATATAATAATTATTATTATATTATGCGAAATTTTACGAAAATATTAATTTTAAGTACAAAAAAAAGTTTTGCTAAGATTAGGTGACTTATAATGATTTTTTTGCGAAAGGCAAACATCCTTCTAATCGACTCTATATTTATAGGCACTATTTCGAATAAAATAAAAATTTTACGAGTTTAAATGTTATTGCAAATATTATAATTGTGCATATCATTTAATTTTACATTATTTCACTTTAAAACCTTCTTACAAAAACGTATTGTCATAGAAAGTGCGAAGATTTCACACATTGTTAGCAAATAGCGAAACATAAAAGGAGACGGTCCTAATACAGCCATTTGTATGTCACGGTATATCGCTAATAAAAATATTTCGCAAGTCGTTTACGAGTAGTACAAAATCGTAGGACGCGCAATCGTTACAAAATAGTGATTATAGAAAAATTCTCATACCTTTCAAGGGACCGATTAAATCGAGATGCTTAGAGAACGGGCTTGCATTTGATGTGTGGTTAGGGTTGCCTAAAATGGTAAATAAAAAAAAAACACAATTTTATTTACATTAGGGAGTATAAATTTAGATGGAGCTAATGTTGCTGAATTCTGGGAACTTGTCCTGGGGACAGCAGAGTAGATGTAGTTTTTATATTTAATCTTAAATATCTTTATAATATTATTTATCTATTTTCAAACAATTACTAATGTAATCTTAATTACTAAAACATATTTTTTCAAATAAAAAATATATCGTGAAAATAAAACAGTGTTGGTAAATAATTATAAATTAATTATTCCAGAAAAAAGTAGGCAGTATATTTCAATAAATTCTTTTGAACGTCGTTAAGCTACTTCTTTGCACGATCGTTCTTTGAGAAGCAGAGTAAAAAATTTCAAGCATGTACTTAATATGTCAAATATATCATACAGAAATAATTAACTTAAATTGAGTAAATGAAGATGCAACAAAAAAGAAGGTGTCTAACACAACCCAAAAGACTAAATTAGAATGTCTCTTGCTAGTCCTCAGTGCAATCGAATTTAAAGTTATTTATAAATGGTTAAGTGGTAGTGGACACTTAAATTAGCTATCAATCATAGATTAATAATTGCCTCTACAATGCAGGGACGCCAATTAAATAATTAATGCCATTAATATTAATCACTCAATATTATATTATACTAGCTGACCCGGCAAACGTTGTGTTGCCATATAAATAAAAAAATGTTAAGGGTGAACACTGAACAACCCTTATCACTTAGGGGTATGAAAAATAAATAGTAGCCGATTCTCAGACCTACTGAATATGCATATAAAATTTGGTGAAAATCGGTAAAGCCGTTTCGGAGGAGTACGGTAACTAACATTGTGGCACGAGAATTCTATATATATAACACTATATGGTATAAAGAATTTCTAGAACTACCTAATTTCCTAATTTTAAGAGGCATTACAGCGTAGTCCTCAGAGGTAGCGGCGATCTGTGACTAATCTCATGTAGGAATCTAATCTTATTTACAACTGATTACAGGTGATAATGAGCGGCAGTAGCCACTTACCATCAGAAGCTCGTCTGTTACTCCTATATTATAAAAAAATTGAAGAACTTCAAACTATTGTTTTGTAAACAATAATCTCTTCAGACAGCTTATTTCTGCCATGTCATGTTTACAAATAAGTGGTGTGGACATTATAACTTCAAACGCATACATCGATAGGCAATACGCAGCCAGTATGATATCATTACCGGCATTACGCTCTATCACGTAGCTGTTATGATGATGTTGCAGTACAATTGTGTAATAGGTAAAATTCTAAACTGCCTAGTTGGTTCGTAAAATAGGGGATTTTTTTTATCTTACTATAGGCTTGCGTTTATTTATTTATTTTTATCGATTTATTTACAGTGACTGATTTAAGTAACTCGGATGATTGCGGCAATCGGTTTCAGTTTATTTACAACTAGGCTTGCCCCGCGGCTCAGCTCGCGGTCAGAAGTCAATGACAATAGTTGTTTTTATCTATCCCTAGGGAACATTACTATAAAATGTCTATGTCCTATGTCCTTTTCTAGACCCCTATTAACGTAACTACAAAATTTCATGACAATCAGTTTGGTAGCTATAGCGTAGGAAACAAACTCACTTTTGCGTTTATGACTTAGGATAGGGGGCGTTATTAACAGTTTTGCGTTTTGGTGGAAGAGCGGGAATACGGGCTCACTAATCTATATACGAGGGGCTATCTTAGTCTTCAACGCATCTGTGCGCGTCTTCAAGTAGAACCCCTATTATAGTTGGGCGGCAGTGACCACCTGTTTGCTACTTTATAAAAAAACATATTTATTTCTTTAGATATTGGATCCGACACAAGAAATAGTCTTTACTATCTTAAATTTTACAGGTTTCTTGGTAAGTACATTGTTTTACATATAGGTACATTTATTTGCATTTACTTGTAAGACACAGCGTTCTATGAACGGATACTTCATAGTTCACCGTAAACTGCATTTGGACAGCAACATCAATGTTCTCATAGTTAGGTAACAAACGAATCAATATGGTTTGCACAACGTCACTCAGTAATGCCTCTCACGGGCACTACTGCCTTGTGTAATCTATGCTTAAAATCGTAGGATTATCCATACATTGTACACTTTGTTCACGCTGACCAATTTGTATTTATTACAAAATTGGAATTTATTAGGTATACATATTTATGTGTGTCTTTCATGTCTTTTGCTTTTTTGGTGGTAAGTGGTCCCGGCTACCCTTGGACACCTGTAAGTAACCCCACATAGGGTTGAAGTCCTACTTAATAACTGTCACAAACAGTTGCTACGGACAAGTGGAACGCCGCTACTAAGCAAAGGCAAAAAATCGATTACAATAGTTACAATAACACCAATTTAATTCGAAAAGGCACATAAGAGGGATTTAGAAATTGAGCTAATGCAAATATGAAATTAGGTTCAAAATATTATGTTGTTTAAGAGGACGTCAGAAAGTGAAGTGCTGATATCAAAATCATAACATGAATTTAGAACACTATCCTTAAAACATATACTAAAACATCTGTTAAGTATTTTACGCTCTAGGACCTGCCTAATCAGAAATGCCTAAGCATTTAAAAAGTTTAATTTTAACTATTGTACTGTGAAGATCTTGATCCTCTTAACTTTAAAGGACATATAGGTAATCCTCTTTACGTATAAAGTAAGTAAAACTGTTACTATTAGCAAATTCAAGTTCTTAATTCAAGGTGACAAAAGTGCTAAGTTTGACCTTGTTGCAAATTTAATAAAACACTAAGTGCTAACTTACTGTGAAGAGCACTTTTCCAAATGGATTTCTTGACCTAAAAATATACTAAGATATAAAAATATACGCCGCTTGCGTACGTAAATATGTAAGGGTTTTAATTTTTATGCTCAGGCTTAAATATAAATATTTTTATCTGATTTCCCAAAAGACAGAGGGTATCTATTCGTCGCGTATTCTTTTAGGATAAAAAGAAGCGTGTGTTACTCCTTGTAAATAATTATATTTTTGTATAAAATATTTCGTTCAAATTGTTCAAAAAAAATTTGTTTTTAATATAAGTTCGTCGAATCTACGAAAAAGCATATGATTAAAAATTATAACATTTCTCCAAGTAGGCCGGTACATACATATATGTATATAATAAATGGGACTAAAATGAAAGTTATTTGGAATTTACAGACAGACACTTGAATATGATTTATTTGAATAGATGTGGTCGGAATATTCTTCTATGTGGTGAGATATGTCATGCTTATTGCATAAAGCATTTGTCCCATTGCGAGCGAGAAAGCGAATGCTTACGAATAATCTTCATGAAATAAACATACTGAACGTATTATTCTTTTAAGTCGTAGAAGCGATATCATTCTTTGATTTTTTTTTAAGTCATTTGCATTATTGTTTAAGTTTGTTGTCGGTTCTTTAAAATCTGTTATTAGGACAAAATTTAAAATAGGTATTCATTTCTTTCATTGTTAAACCTCCCTAGGAGCTAATAAATAATGCTATACCGACATGATATAAATTAAGTTATAATTGTACTTAACATAATTCTTTAATAAATCATTTTATTTCATATCAATAAAATTATGAAAAAAGCGATTTTTCATTTTGTTGTCACTATTTTATCGCTATTCAAAAGTAATGATACAAGTCCTTTTCCTCGGTTTTGAAACTTTTCAATTTACCTTGAAATCGGCAATTTGTTTGATGGCAGCAAATTAGACCATTTAGATAAAAATTTGGAACAGGTGAACGGAGCGTTCAAGTATATATTTTGTAACGCGTAAAAATATTGTATTGTTTTCAAAGGCGCTAAAGTTAATTTGCGCGGCTCTTCTTACAAGGTGAAAGTCAGCTTTTGAAAGAAGTCCTAAATAACAGTTTTTTTTTGTGTTCTATATAATACTTTCATAAATTACAGTGACTATTCAATAGATGGTCTGCGTGATATATTGATAGGCTATTAATAATAGTTATATAAGGCGTTCCAGCTTCGTCCTCAGGGATAGCTATGCATCTGTGACTGACCTCAGGAAGGATTCTTATCTAGGGTTGATTACTGATGTCCATGGGAGATTGTAGCCACATACTATCAGGTGGACTGCATACCTGTTTTCGGTATAAAAAAATAGCCTAACGATTAAGCAGACGTGCTACCTGATGGAAAGTAGTCAACGTCGCCTATGAACATTTGCAACACCAGAGTTGCAACACCAATGCATAGCGGTCAATGCATCTGTACCCGACCGCAGACAGATTGATCTTTATTACATGTCTGCTAAATTTGTTCAAGGGCGGCGGTGATCAATAATCATCAGTTGGACTGCCTGTTTGCCCTCATTTAGTAAAAGTAGAGTAATGCATCAACTGCACCGGATGTGATGAGTCAAGTCCTTTGGATTCAACAAGCGGTGACAGATCGATAAGGATGCGAAGTGAATGCCAAATTGGATGTAAAGGCACGTGTACACTGAATTTTAGTAATATAATTGATGACAAGTAGCCAAACTTTTTCTAGTGCTTTGGCAACCTTTACCACCAAGAGGAACGTTAGTAACAATGCAATCTTTACCATATGTGTGATTTAGATATGACTTTACTACATGTACGACATCGGTACCATAATGTTTATCGTTAAGTTTAGTAAAGGATAATCTGTTCAAGTCTGTAATTTCAACGTATCTTCACTTTTAGGACATCTCTTATATTTAGTCATATAAAAATAATTATGGTATTTTTGCTAAATTTTCATGATTTAGCTAAATTATCAATCTTTCCTATATAACTTTAGCATGTTAGATCTTTCTAATTAACTACTGCAAGTTTACCAATTACCAATCACCACTGTTACTATAAGAATGTTATTTCTGACTAATAAGTAAGCACCAATATGTATTTTATCGATAAACTGAAAATAATACGATTTTATCACTTTGGTAATATATTACTAATGTTACCAATACCAATTACCAGAAAGTTACCAATTCCCAGTGTAACCCAGCCCTAACCGCGGATCTTTCTCACGCTCCTGCAACGTTTAACGTGGCCGACGTGATCCGAACTCGAATTCGGATACAATATTCGAAGGTGACGTAACCACTTTCTACAGAAAATGCCGTAACGACACTAACCTAAAGGTCATTGTTTATTTCGGAAAGTGAGTAAAAGTAAAAAAGTTAATAAATTAAACTGCCTATATTACAGGTTTGCGTGCTTTAATTGCGTTAACATTTAGTTTTTGCAATACAAGTATTAGCTTTCAGTAAGAAACCTTTAATAGTAATAAAAACATATAATTTATTACGGTTCCAAAATAATTATGTATTACTGTTATGGGAAAATAAACAATGAATTGTTTATTCGTATGAATTTGTTAGAGCGAACAATTTTTTTTATACATGAATCTTACAAAAATGTAAGAATTCGTTGCGTTATTATTTTAAATATTATTTATGTAATTATATAAAAAACAAAAATGACACAATACACATAAAGACGTTGCGTAACTGCATTGCACTGCATGGTCAGTTGCTACTCCACCGATCTTATCAAAAAACCTTCAACTTTTGACTAAGTAATTACTTAGTCAAAAGTGTCCCGGTTGTTAGGACAACGTTTGTTAGGACAACAACCGGAACCGAAAACTAAACATCCATTGTCTAAGCTTAGGTATAAGCTACTAAACCTAGTACCTATGTTATTTGTTACAAAGTCATTCATTCTTATCACTTCCACAAAAGACCACCAGTCAATGTAATCTTAAGGATATAAAGATAACAGCCGTCCAAGATAAACTTACTTTGTTAACCGACTTCTTACATTCACCGTTTTCAGTTTAATGGCAGCACAAAGGATCGGAACAGCTTTCCTTCGATGACTAACGCTTACGTAATGTCATAGGGATACTAAATAAGTATCTTGAAACAGTTCTCGAGTGGGTTGCCAGATACTAGTTGACACATAATGTACAGTATAAACCGGCTGTTCTTGAAATGGGAAATTTTGTACTGGAGTTTCCTCTTACAATGTAGATTAGCAGAAGCTTTAACTAATAACGACAGAGTTTACTACTGATGTTTTGATTTGAATAGTAAATGAGTATTTAATGATAGAGATACACGAGGCGTACTCGAGAAATTTAGTCCTCAGCATAGATTAGTAAAGATTACTCACTCCTAACAAGAAAATGTACCCAGTTTTGAGAATTGAAATAGTTGCGTAAAAAAGTTTTGCCACGTCTCCGTGCTAAAATGTCCCTAAAATATTTGAAATTATTATTATAAATTATTTAATTATCATGTAAATTACACAGTATTAGTTATTTATTCGTAAATTTTCTCTAAAAATGTTTTTATTTGTCAAGAATTCAAAAAAAGAACTTACTATAATAAGCCATTTGTGGCTTCATTCAATTTCAAGGCGGCGAAGTATCTTTACTAATCTATGGTCCTCAGAAGCGTTGCTATCCCTGAAGACTAAGATAGAAAGCTTAACATACACCCTTTACCTTTTTTTAGGTCATCTCGTGAGGTATTTTTTTAACAACTAGGCCTTTGTAGTAATTTAAAAAAGCAGAAGTCAAAACGGTCTGGAAAACTTGTATCGATTGAGACGCAGAATTAAAATAGCAGAGATGTATGCAATTTCAAGTTAAGTGATAACTGCCGATCACCAAATAATACCAAACAGGGTTCCAGTTCTAACTGACAATTTGATCAAAGATGCGTCGCTGCACCTAAACAACTGTTTTTTTTCATGTTTTGTCAAAATAAGGGCCCTACTCACAAACTCCGTAAACACATTTAAAAAGTGAAAGTTGATGTAGTTCCACAATTATTTCTGGAATTCTGAGAATAAACAACAAAGCCCTTAAGGGCAATTACGAATCAGAAGTACCTGTTCAGCGTCTCCTACTCATTTATTGTAAATTTGGACGAATTAGGGCTGTACAACGGAAATAAATGTTATATTGACTTTGTGAATGTGTATAAAAATAAAACTTAAGAAATATTTTTAAATCATCATGTTATAATTAGTCATGTGTCAAATTTAATCACTATCCTACCAATAGGAATTATGTAATGTATTGTGTTAACTTTAAATATACATAAATCTTAATATAGAAACGAAGTATTTAATCTAGACCGTTACTAGAAGTTAAATAAAATCTGTAATAAATTTAAGAGATTATTTCAAAGAATGTCGGCGTCTGTTTTTTTATTCTTAAAAAATAAAATAATTTTACATAAGAAAATATATCTGTAGAGATATAATCGCATTTAAATTTTTATAGCAGAATAATTTTAAGTATATAATTTTTTCGACAACCCTATAATAAGTAGTTGGGACACGCCCTGCTAAATCCCTAACTGAAGATAATTCGCCTCTACTTAAGTGAGTCATTGTGACGCGTCTCACGGGATCCGAAAATTGCCCTTTTATTTCGATTGCTCGCTATGAATAAAACAGTTGGTAATTTAAATTGTAGGGACTTGATTTGCATTTCGGGAAAACTGTTCTTAATTGCCTGGTTTTTTTTAAAAGTGAGTGTGCAGTCTTCTTCATATAAAGTGATTACTACCGCCCAAAGAACAAAATAATATTTATTTCTGTGTTCAACCTCAGACAGGATTAGAATCCTTTCTGACGTTGTTAACAACGTTGCTACCATGAAGATTAAGCTGACCTCTTTTGGCTACTATCGCATGAGCAACTGGTAGCTTTAGCGCTATTGTCAAAAGTTGTATCTGCCTATTCGGCGACTATTTTTTAGATTTCTAGAAGGACTTTAAAAAGATTTTCGAATAACATCAAAAATGTACCCAAATGGCTTCACGAATGACATACGAGTACAACGCATCGTTCGATTTTTCAAATTTATCGGCGGCATAGTTCTTATTAGTGATCGAAGGCGGCATAGGCTATATTTTTAAGCTGTCGAGGTTTTTGGACTTTATATATGTTTTATTTTTTTAAATTTGGATTTTTCTAAATTATTGGCGCAAATTTTTAAGCTCTCGAGTTTTTTTGTTCTTTTTTATTTTTTATAATTCTTAGTAACTATTTTATTGACATTCTAAATGAATTTATTGCATCTTAGTACATATAATAGCTAGAAGAGAGCTCGCTGCAAGGCGTGACGGAACGCGATTAAGATAGTGCCATTGTTAGCGCGTTTACTTTTCATTCCTAATTTTCCGGATGCTTCTATAATTAAATGTGTTTGGAACATTGTCATTGTATGTAATGGCATTATTCGTGTTTGATATGTGTAATAGTATGTGCAAATAATAAGTCAAATGCGAGTCGAACACGGAGGGTTCCGTGCCACCAAAATTTTCATATTGGTTTAGCAGTGACATTTTCATGTTTGATATGTGTACTCGATGAGTATGTGCAATTAATTCGCAAAATGCGAGACGAACTCACGCAAAATGCGAGACGCTCACAGACGGTTGCGTACCACGAAATTTTCATATTTTTTTTATTTATAACATTTGTTATCATCATAGCAGCCATAGAAGTAAATGCATTGTACAAATTAAACCTATTACGGTTCAGTTGATAGAGCCAAATAGCTGTAAAATAGCAGTTTCTTGTATAGACCCCCATTTATTTTGAATGTTTTTATTTTTAGTATTTGTTGTTATAGCGGCCACCGTTAGCCGCCCCCGCATTTAACCGCTAGTGTGTAGGAGGGGCTTAGGCCATTGTATACCGTCCTTGTTGAGCGCGTATTAATAGAATTCACAAACTTGGCCCCTCATATTTTCCTTCTTCAGTATGGCAAGCGAAAATTATTTTGTGAACTACATAATTAATTACTATCACAAATAAAATAATAACAAACAATACGCACATAATTTCGAAACACTAAAAATGAGTAACGAAATTCAATCCCTGGATTTCCCATCCAGGGATTTCCAACCAATCTTGAAAAAAATTGACTGAAATTTGGCGGAACTACCCAACAAAATGTTGACTCCGGCGGCACCACCGTCACACCCATTTCTGCCTTATAATAGCAGTGTTAAACACTGCTGTGTTCCGTTTTGAAGGGTGTGGTAAGTAGACTACTTTTCTGAGACGTTCCAGCTTAGTCCTCAGGGGTAGCGGCGCATCTGTGGCCAACCTCAAGTAGGAATATCTAATCCTATCTGGGGTTGATTACAGATGTCCATGGGCGTCAGTAGCCAATTACCATCAGGTGGACTGCATGCTCGTATGCTACTCCTATATTATAAAAAAAGACAAAATAGACCCAATTCTTCCTCAAAAAATGTTGGCAATTTTTGTGCAAATTCAAAGAAACCTTAACATGCGGTACTTAGTAGTACAGGTAATGAATATTTGCGAACATAGACAAATGCTTCCGTTCGCACAGTGATGCTCAGTGAAACGGCAATAAACTTAAGTCAACAAATACTGGTGCCATTTTATGGCTGTGCAATTAGCGGAGGTTATTGACTCGTTCGGAGAGAAACGTGCGACAAAGCGCTTCCAGATAAGATTTTGTGCACGCATGCATTATAGCGAGTATGCTCGTGCTTGCATTGTGCCCGGTGAGAGGTAATGGGGGTAGTAGTTGAAACTAAGACAAGGTAAATAAATTTTGAAAGAAAGAAAGAAAAGAAAGAAAGAAAACATTTATTTCGGTAAACATCCTGTTACAATTAAGGTTACATAGTACTTAAAACATAATACATAAAACAAACAGACAGATATAACATAATATATATGACATAACAAGTGAGCAAAATTATTAAGTATGAGGATGGATACCGAAAAAGGGTTACACTCAGCCTGTGTCGCGGGAAACCGCGGCTGCTGGTTTTCGGTGAAACCCCGTATTATTTTTCGCGCAGCTCGGACAAGTGGTGTGTGCTATACGTACTGGTTATAATAATTAAATGACATAGATATTTATATGAATATAGATAAAATTTGTGTTATAGCTACTAATAATACTGGTAATAATCTGTAGTATCTGTATATATATATATATTTGATGCGAGTTTTGAGTTTTGCGAGATGAGAGAATTTGTATTACAAAATAAATTTTAAGAAACATTTCCTCTTAGTTGTTTCCGGTTTAAGAGCGTTAAGAGCCTTTCGAAATATGTTGATTTTGATGGAAGGAAATAAATTAGTTTCAATTGGTTTTATTTATTTGTTTATCAGTGATCTAAAGGTTGGTAAAAAAAAATTTGGATACTTTATTATTATTAAAACGTAAATAGTAAAAGCAATAATTGCGTACCAATTTTAATTATTCTTTTGCTTTAATGGCGAAATTGTCCAGGTATGTAAAGTCTATTTTTGGCCAGCGTGGTCAATTATGGTATTTTCAATCTACAACACTCATACTATAAAGCAGGACAGACTTAGGTGTCCCTGTAGTTCCGGGACTAGAATAGGGCTACGGTATCCCCTGCCTGTCGTAAGAGGCGACTAAAAGGGGGCTTCCGGGGTTGCGGGCGGCAAGAGTGGGAGCTCGAACCGTACAGTAAGTGACCCCGAGAAGGACGGCAGTATGTGTAGTCGCATACCGTCGTGAATAACAGATAGTGTGGAAGGAGCGAAAACTGCTCTCCCAGGGCAGAGCCCGATCGGGGCATCGCGCTTCGAGGACTCCGGGTGCGTTCCGTCGAAGATCCCGGAGTTCTCCAACAAGCGTTGAGGACGGCCACCGGGGGGATTTTGGTGCGGTAAAAATCCCACATAACACGGCGTCGCTCCCACGTCGTCGGGTACCTTTTGAAGGTTTCCCCATCGTTAAGAAAAAAAGACAGACTTTGGTAACGAAACAGTGAAAAGTATTATTACACTTCAGAGTAGAACGCTGCAGAAAGACACTTATTCCTAAGTTCTTAATACCCCACTATTGGTCCCTTTAACATAAACACTTTCACACATGAGTTATTCTAGTAAGAACATTACGAAGGCTTCCGGGATAACGTCATTTGTATACATTACCGACTGTAAACTTGATAGAAACAACTTTTTGCTATCTACATAACTTGCACTGGAACCTTGACAGATGACATGTGTACGCGAAAATCGGAAGTTTGCGGTTTAAGGGCCAGTGACAGTTAAAATAATATTTCTCTATACAATAGTTTGATAGGCAATGTTGAACTTGTGAAGGGCGATCTGATGGAGTACTTATTCGCCGTCCCAGTAGCACCTAATTTAACAAAAAAAAAAAAACAAAAAAACATGATATCGTTCAATAACGTATTACTTTTTATTCGACGAATTCCTGCTGTATTGGATGAAAACGATGTGAATCCGATGTTTTTCCTACCAAAGATAAAAATTTGACAATTTCGGCCTACTAAATACTAAATTGACTAATATACTTTGATGAATAAAAAACGGACCGGAATATGCTGGACGCGCTGCCGTGCGTGCGTAAAGAAATTACAAAATTTCACTTACGACAAAAGACAAACTTACGCTAATATAGTAGATTTATAAATAACGGTCGTTAATTTAAATAAATTTCACCGGAAGACAGTCACATTGGCAAAATATGCCATATAACAGAAATTTCATGAAAAATATATTTAAAAGTTCAACATAATATCTGTTACATATCTATCTATGTAAAGTTTTTTTTCACTCTAAAGTACATATATACATTCATACACAATCATTTTTATATATCTGTCATGCGTAATAACTTAAGTGGCAGTTTCTAACGCAATAATACACTTTGAAGGTTGGAAGGTCTTGACAATGACGCAACATACAAGTAGCCTCAGCTTCGGGGACAAAAAACTTATTATATTTTGACATTTATGACTGATCGTCCATTTTGTAACTGTGAATAAATAAATATTTTTGAGTACTTACGGCGTTAATGCTTGCAATTTGCATTGTGTATTTGCTAATGATGTAAAGCTTATTGACAAAGCAGCCAAATGAACTCCTAATACTGTACACTTTAGGTACATAAGTTAAATAGACTTTATGTAAAGGTTTACCTATGATATATATCACATTAGTATAAACATGTCATCATACAAATTTATATCAAAAGCTACAGATATTTAAAAAGAGACTTCATACACTAGTTGCCCTTGTCGTGGGTGTCCTGGACACATACCTACATAGATGAAAACACAAACATCCGGACCCAGAATACAAATCTAAATTCATCATTAAGATATCTGTCAGGATCGAACCCGAAATCTTCTGCGTGTTAAAGCCGTTTTTTATATAATACAGAAGTAGCAGACAAGCTTGCACCTGATGTTAAGTGGTCACTGCAGCCCATGGACATCTGCAATCAGCCTCAGACAAGACCGTATACCTGAGGTCGGCCACAGATGTGCTACTATGTCTGAGGATAAGCTGGAATGCCTCAGAAAAGTATGTTCTTGTATACCCTTGAAACCAAAACAAAGCCGGGGTTAACACTGCTGTTATAAGACAGAACTATTTCTGTGTTGTTGTGTGGCGATTATGACGCCGGAGTCGAGCCACAGAGGGTTCTACCTTTTATTGTGGTATTGTTACCGCTACCTCACGGTGATCGTCAATCCTTCTATTAGTCTTTCTTAATTGCACCAATGACACAGGAAGTCTAAGTGTGGGGTGTGGGGTAAGTATCGTTTTTAAGAAAGAAGTGATGGTACATCCAGATTTGAATCATGACTGTTTCTACCCATCTAATGAGGTTAGTACATTGACGTGAGGTCAAGTGATAACTCTATGCCTCATGGCCATATCTATTATATTTTTCGACCATTACACTGATTGATGGTTTGTAGTGTACTCTAAAAACTGTGTAACTTTCTATTGTATGTTTAGCGATTTTGCGGTAATGACTTGACCTTTTGCGCAAAGTGCTTCATGCATTATTATAGTTGACCTTTCTTTAAGATATCATGTAAGTATTCATTTTGAAGTTTCCTCTCTCCAAAAAGTGTTTGTAAACCAGACTTTTACCTTTAACGATATACTCTAATAATACTTTTTGGTTTTTTGTACACCCCGTGTATTTAAATTTTATTTGTAAAATGTAGTTTATATATACAATGTAAAAAACTTTTTTTGAATGTCTATTGTAAATCGATTCATTCAAATCAATCATCTACTATAGATATACAAATAAGAATTGATTGGATCTGTCGCTATTTCTTATGCATTGGTTCTCTTCCAAAAAACATGAACTTAATAGATACCATTTCAGAGCAATCGAGATGATGACATTTATTTCGAATTTCAATAACATTGAAATTTCTATAAATTGATGAAGTGTTGGGATTGTTGGGATACAGTATTGGGATTCGACTTCGTTGGTATTTCACATAATAGTACTTGCTTTCGCTTCGTTGTGTGTTTTGTGATTAACGCCTCGTCTGGTATGCACGGCTTTCCCAACTCGTCTTCATTCTCATTCTCCGTTCTTGTACGTTTCCAGTGATACAATGTACTAATTAGCACGGTTTGAATTAGTGGTGTGATGTCATTATGAGTAAGAAGTGTTCTAAGAAATTTGATACGATACTTTAATCATAAGACTACAATTTTCGATGCGACAATTTCAACGGTCTGCGTGGCAATGGTAATCTTACTATGATATTAAGAGATTTAATGTCTATTCTGCACGTAAAAGATGTAGTTTCATCCGAAGATTCGTGCAGTACCACTTCGCTCCAATGTGCAAGGTTTCCTACACTCTCAAGGTCTACTCTGTGTCCGAAATTTCAGATATGATCTGTAATTTTGTCCCAAATTTTGTACATCCGAATTTTCCGTTGCAGAATAACATACGAGTAAGTCATTTTATATAACCGACCACCAGTTACAAGATCCAATTTGATGAAGAGTTGTAATTTATCAAAGGTCATTATTGCCTTTGAGCTCTGAGCACAACCGCTATACCCATTTCTAGCTTACAACAGCAATGTTAAGCACTTCTGTGTTCTTGTCTCAAGAGTGTGAGAAGGGAGACAAACTTATACTTCTACCTAACTTATATTTCTACCTAATAACAGCAGGGTTAGGCGCTGCTGTGTTACAGTTTGAAGGGTGTGGTAAGGGAGACTTTTCCGAGGCGTTCCAACTTGGTCCTCAGGGGTAGCGGCGCATCTGTGGCCTACCTCAGGTGGGAATATCTTATCCTATCTGTTTGATTAGAGATGTCCATGGGCGGCAGTAGCCACTTACCATCAGGTGGACTGTATGCTCGCCTGCTGCTCCTATATTGTAAAAAAAAGAATTCCAACGTGTTTCAACTTAGTCCTCAGGAGTACCAACGCTTGCGTGGCCGGTCTCAGGTCGGACTCTAATCTTATCTAGGATTGATTACAGATCACGATGAGCAGCAGTAGCCACCATCAGACGAACTGCATGCATTTCTACTTCTATACAAACAATATGCTACATTATAGCAGTGCTGTCACAGTCGAACTACAACTCGTACCACGTTTAAACGTAATAAATACATACATTAAGAGAAAGTATGCGCGAGTGATGCATCTTACTGTTGCGCAATGGTCCAACCGGTCCGTTGCGAGACCGGAAAGATGCATTTTTATTGAAATATACAGGAGATGAAGTATCTTATTCAACCCAATTTAATAATAAGTATCTTGTTTTTGTTGAGATTTATGTCCGTTAATATATTATTAACAACTATTAAAAAAATATCATATTTATCACCTTTATTTACATTTGATACTACTTTGTGGCCTTTTCAAAGTAATAGTAAAGTACAAATTCAAAGTATGAATCCAATTTTATTATTGGGCCTACTTTGTCGTACTTTTGGAACCATAATTAAGTAAACCATAAAGAGTTCTATCATCATCGATTCCTGGCGCAGTGGACCCTTGCCGATAATACTTTTATATTCTCCAGCTAGGCACACATGTAATGAATTAAGAGGGCCTTTCCTGTCACGTGTGTTTACGCCTGTACGTGCGATATCCTAGCCATTCTAATATTTCATATGAAACACAAACAAGTCGCGAAGAGACTGCGTACGGATGACACACGCGTATCATCGTCACACGCGCGACAGGAAAAACGTCCTAATTTACATTTACATTCTGTTCTCTTTGTGTTCGTTTGTGTGTGTATTTGATGCACCTACAACACAAGGAAAAGATCCAATTAGTAATGTTTGTGTAGGCTGCCACACTTACGCAAAGTCCAGTTGGGCATACGTCATACAAAACGGTCCGTCAAATGTTTGCAAATACTGTCTGGCAGCTACACGTGTTTGCGACAACATGTATTGTGTTCAAATATGTGTTTTAGTATCCAAACATTTAAATACATAGGTCGTTGACATTATGTATCGTAACGTAACTATACTATATCATTCAATCAAATATCAAGATATAATACTCAATATTTATCAAGTATTTGCCAAATATAAGCTACATTGAAAGAAATATACCACCATATATATTTTATCTTGCATAAAACATCTCTTGCCTTTCGGTGGAAGGGTAATGCCGGCTAACTCACATTTAAGGCCTTATCTTAGTCCTAAGAAGTGACAGCGCATCTGTGACTGTCTTCAGGTAGAACCTAGGAAAAACAATAATTACAATTTTTGTCTGTCTGTCTGCCTGTTCTGGCTAATCACCCAAGCGCCTGGATAGATTAGGAACTACTTATGACTGGAAATTAGCTGATATTGTAATCATTTACTTAGAGACTACTTTGATTTTAGAAATAAATTAGCGTTCCGCGAAATAAAATGTAATCTCCATGAAATTTCTGGTGTATTTACACTGTTAAACTTGCATGCAACCACAGTGCACATCTTACATAAAATACGATTTTGCAACTATTTCTTCTTTCCACGTTGTGTATTACAACAAATTACCGGACGTTACATTACCAGATATTAATCTATACAAATAGACAAAGTTGAATAATTCTGCGATTTCAAAATGTTAAGTGCTATATTTTAAGTGAGGGGTATGATGCAAAAATGTAACACCTATTTCTGCCTCATAACAGCAGTGTTAAGCGCTGCTGTGTTCTGGTTTGAAGGGTGTAGTAATAGAGTCATACTTTTCCGAGGCGTTCCAGCTTACTCCTCAGGGGTAGCGGCGCATATGGTCGACCGCAGGTAGGAATATCTAATCCTATCTGGGGTCGATTACAGCTATTCATGGGTGGCAGTTGCCACTTACCATCAGGTGGACTACATGCGCTTCTGCTACTCCTATATTATAACAAAATGTAATTTCATATGTAGAACTCTTAGGTATTTGATTGCGGCAGCGCTTCTGACATACCTATACTTAATTCTGCCTTATAACAGCCGTTAAGCGCTGCTGTGTTAATGCCACTACATCAGTGTCTCAAAAAAGTCAAAGTTTCAAATATTAAGTACGCTAAGTATTTAATGTAAGTAGACTGCATATTTACTTTCTGATCATGTCATGAGAATCTAGATAATATCCACCGTAAAATAATGATGTTACAACATTGACATGTAGTATGGCATAATAGTTTTAGGGTTGTCAATTTCTATTCTATAGGTGTAAAACTTTTACTAGTTTTATTAAGCTTTTATTTTTAGCGTAAAAATAATAAATATATTTATGATGGAATAATTTTCTAGTTAAAATAGTAAACTGAAGTAAGCGTATTATGAAGTTATCTTGAGATAACGAAAGATGTAGGACCTTCAATAGTTTTCCAAAATAATCTTATAAAATTTAACAAAAGCAACATTTCGCGTAAATTCGTAAAACTGATAATAAAAGTTTTACTTACTTTCTTTACTAATTATAGGTCTAATAGTTTTAAAGTATGTATGTTAGAGCAACCTTTATGATTATGTACGCGGATTCTACCGTAACATAACGAATAGATCAACAATTCATTTCAATCCACTCAAAGCTTCCGACAAGACATTGTATAATAAAATGAAAAAAATATAATTATAGGCAATATTACTCAGTGGCAACCCTACACGGTCCGTTGCGGACATCATAGCACTGATAAATGAGTGCACAGGCTCCGTTGCACGAGCTGTGAAAAGGTTAACAGAGTGTTAATTGGATTTACAAATATAATTATAATCACACGTATTTGACAGAAGTCATTTAAGTAATTACTTCCGAATAACGCAATAAATGAGTATTTAAAAAAATATTTAAAAAAACAAGCTTTTACGTACATATTTTGTTCAGAAGACCCTTTGTTTTGTTATCCATATCATGAAATAATTAGTCCGCCATCTTGGGCGTCTATTATGTTGGATTTAGAATGACGTCACTAAGGTAATCATGTATCGTCATCCAAAGTAATATGATACATCAGTGAATTTGTTCGTATGTAATACGTGAAAAGTCTGCGAAATTCATAAGTACTGACGCCAATATTATGCCCATTTGGGGTGGTTACATATGACCATAGCTGTGAATATGAACTACACGCTCGTATGCTACTCCCTCTAAGGGTATATCCCTCTAATAAAAAAAAATAGTGATTAAATGTTTGGATCTCTGCGCGTATGAAGTCGCACGAATTAACAAGATTTTAATAAAAACCAAATATGGTAAACTTTACACTAAAGTGACAGCCCTGCATTACATGATACAGTCGGCATTAGTTTGATAAACGAGTGCAGAGCCGGCAAGCGTTGTGGGTTAATTGTGTGTGGAACGGAAATTGGACTGGATTTATAGACCAACTTGTTGATCGACTTGTACACTGTTTGCCATTTCGAGCTTGGATTCTTTTTAAAACTTATCCTCTCTATCGGGATCCGGGGTTCGAATCCCAGGCGCGCCTCTGATTAATTGTCTTTTGCTATGATGGTGAAGGAAAACGGAAGGAAACCTGCATGCCTGAGAGTCCTTTAAAAAGATCTCAATGATGCGTGAAGTCTATCAATTTACGCTTGGCCAGCGCAATGTACTATGGTCTAAACCCCTCATTTTATAAGAGGAGTTTCGTGCACAGCTGTGGGAAAGTAGTTTGTTAGAATTTGTACAATATTAAACTGCAAAGGCAGCCCTGCATTACATGATACAGTCGGCATTAGTTTGATAAACGAGTGCAGAGCCGGCAAGCGTTGTGGGTTAATTGTGTGTGGAACGGAAATTGTACTGGATTTATAGACCAACTTGTTGATCGACCGGTTTCGTGCTGTAGACCGTTTGCCATTTACTACTGAAGGTGGGAGAATTACTCGCATGGTAACAGATGCACTTTTTCTAGTGTCCTTAGGGGTTTAGACATAGGCTCTATACGGGATGGAAAGGTTAGAGGGAGGTAGAGCCCTCTTAGTTCGGCTCCGGCACAAGTGGTGCCGGATTTTGCCTATTTTGCCTTTATATTAAAAGAGTAGCAGACGAGCATGCAGTTTACCTGATGGTAAGTGGCTACTGCCGCCGATGGACATCTGTAATCAACCCCAGATAGGATTAGATATTCCTACCTGAGGTCGGCCACAGATGCGCCGCTACCCCTGAGGACTAAGCTGGAATGCCTCAGAAAAGTATGTCTCCCTTACCACACCCTTCAAAACGGAACACAGCAGCGCCTAACACTGCTGTTATTAGGCAGAAATAGGTGTGGCGGTGGTGCCGCTTGAGTCGAGCCACAAAGGGTTCTACCACCTTCAAAACAGCATAACAGCAGTGCTTAGAGTTTTCGTGTTCCACTGCGAAGCGTGTGGTTAGAAAACATACTTATCCGAGGCATTCCAAATAAGTCGTCAGGGGTAGCAACGGCTCTGCGGCCAACTTCAGGTCACAGATCTAATTTTATCTGGACTAAACTTGCTTCTTCTATAATTAAAAAAAAATATTATGAACACAGAAATCACTTTTTGATAAAAGTTGATATTTTATTCTAACAAATTTAGTTGCTGACATTACCAATACTATATATTTATCGTTGACAGACAATCCATTAAAAATGTCGTATAAAAATTACAATACACATAATTATTAAGAGACCTTTCAGTTCGTGAATGGTTGAGATAATATTAAACATTTCAATATTTCATAGTCGTTTGATTAACGGGTTTATATAGCGCTGTCAGTTGGACAATATAGTTATAATGGGCTAATAACCTACCTATCTTTTTAACTATTATCGAGAAAGTCATAACACAGTATTAAGATAACAAGAATTAGCATGCATACATGTTTACATATAATTAAAGTGATCATTCTGTTTGTGATTAAAAGAAAAAAAAACTATTCTTTTTAACTCCTTATTTTTTTAATATTTAGTTTATTTTACCAATGATACAACTTAAAGATTTGGGGTCTTTTGTGTGTGTTGGCATTAATATGTACGTCGCCATCTATAGTTGCATCAATTTTGAGGTGACTTTTATACATCTATTATTTTTGAGGAAATGTACGAGTAACATAAAATGTAAAGTGTTAAGCCCAGTAAATAAAAAAAGTTTTCAAAATCATTTACTGTTTACAGGTGGGCGGGTTTCGTGGTAACCGGTGGGCGGCGCGTCACGAAAAGCTTGTGTTTTATGAAATTGAAACAATTAGTATTAGAGCTCTAATATCGTAAGCAACTGATGACAAAACACCTTGGTTGGTGGTCGCGGGCTAACAATCGTACCTATATTGGTTCTCTTAGTACCTATTCCCAACTAGATCACAACAGTAGTTATAACACTAATAACAGTAATTTCGGAAAAATGTTATTATCGTAAAAATTATGATCGTATTCATCATTTTTAACCGACTTCCCTAAGAAGAGAGGTTATATATCATGTTGATGTTTTATCTAATCGTGCTAAAATAGTCATTAAGTTATCGTACATATTTAATACTAGTTAGGTTTTCACAGTTATTTAAAAATACTCAATACCACTACTGTTAAATAATTACCTAAAAAATACTACATAGGTACGTTTATGGCGCACTCGAATTTTATTTCATATCTTCTTCATCTTTTAATGATAAAGTATTATATTCTTCTCTGTAAACTTTATCTAGGATTAGTGCCTACATAGTTTTTTTTTATTGGGCACAATTATAGAAAATAAATTAAGCACATAAAATTGGTAATAAAAAATATCGTCAATTTCTGAAATAGACAGCCCTGATATAATATACATTAGGATACAACCTTCGATGATACAACATTTTAATATTAATTACCATTTCAGTTGAATGAACAGTTGTACAAACACATTTGTAAGAACAGATAATTATCGATTTATGATCTTTAGTATCAATGTTATATGTCAACAAGTTACGGATTTCTCTTTATGTAACATACTCAAATGTATAAGTCCCGCGCGCGGCTCCACTTGCTCATTCGAAGTGCATTAAGTTTGCTTATTATAGTACCATACCTAAAAATATTTTTTTTTGAAAAAAAAAATTTTGATTTTGAAAAAATTTTGATATGCTACAAAAAGCCTGATTTTTTATAATCTACATTATTATTACCGAAATACTAAAACGTACAGACACAAATTCACAGTCACTATATGTATAGGCAATTAAGAAAAAGTTCAATTTAATTGACGTTAACGTATAAGGAGAATTCCTTACGTCGTGAACCTGACGCATTGTCTCGACGTTATGTAACACGAAATAAATTTTACATGATTTTACAAAACAAGTTTTTTACTCTAGAAACGTGAGCGTAGTGGAAGAGAAGCTTTAAGGAACTTGTTCTACCAGAAGCGAGGAAATAGAAGCATAGTGAATGATGCTTTGAAGATTTTTATTCCTAAATAATGGTGTTGAATTATGATAAATGAAATTTATTGATTTTTTTACATGAAGATTTGATTTTTAAAAGTATAGTTCTTGTATTTTTGCTTGCACTTGTTCTAACACTAAATAGATTTAAAGTCTTGCCTGCAATCAGACAGAATATCGGTCTGATTTCTGTGAAGCTACCCGCCACATTTAAATTGGAAAGCCACTTGATAAATTTCTCTGATTACTAACTTCAAACCAGAACTTTATTTCCATCTGTAAAAGTCAATATTATCGCTTATTCGCTGGCGATACGACAGGGTACAAAGCGTCACATTATATCGGTATTGTCTTCGTTGCATAAGCACATGTTCCTTGCGGATGTTGCGAAACGATCGCGGAACGAAGATACATTCATAAGACTGACCGATCATTGTTGGGTAAGTTCGACCGAGATTGCACTTAGCGATTTACAATTACTTCACTCACATGTATCATCTCTATTAGTAAATGTATTAGTATCTAACGAAATATAAATAAAAGTAATATTTTTCATTAAAGTTTTTTTTAAGGTTAAATGGTCGACGCTACAGCGGAATTACCAATCTTGTTCAGAGCGGTAGTTCAATATGAAACTGTTGCTTTAAAAATATATATAATATATAAATAATATAGTAAAAAAACTAGGAGGTGTAGTTGTGATGAAAAAAAAGCGCCCACAAATTCCTTTGCTATTCTCCAAGGGGCGCAATAATATTAGTCGCAAAACCGGCAATTTACACCAATGATATTTCATTATATTAAATAAGAGATAACATAAATAGCAACGATTGTTTGGAATAAGGCGACTTCATTATCATCAGTTTAATTTTAAGTGCTGCAATCAATTTGAAAATCGTACTGTATATATTGGCATTGGAAAATTCTTTTGCATGGACCATAGATATATAATCCTACTTGTACGTTAGTGTAATATATCTATGGCATAGACGCACCAAAAGCTGGCAAAAAAATATCAAGTGTCAATTTGCGCGCGCTTAAAATTATTTCTTTTTTTACGAGGCAAAGATATTCCCCGTCGTGCAGCCAACAATACGACTCACAGTTCACGTTGCGTTGCGTAAAAAAACTAATACATATTGCATCGTGGTTTATTTCATAACAAATTAGACCATCTTCTGAAGTGGCATAGACTATTGCCCCAGTTGACCAGTCATTTTTTATATAACCCATTCTTCTAGACGTGGTTAGTCAATCTGTGGTTTGGGTGAATTATTTTAAAATGTTCGGACATTTAATAAAACTTAACGCGCCTCATGTTAGAGATTGTAGAAATAAAGAGCTGTATATTTTTTTGTATGGAAGTTGAATTTGTAAACTAAAGATTGCCCTAGTTTACATTTTCATATGAATTACACTAATTTGTGTAAATAATTAACGTAACTTTTTCACTTAAAGTACGAATAGCTAATTGATGTACATATTTATAATAGTTAAATATTTATTGTATGCAAAAATATGTAAGTAAAAAGTGGCTTAAACTTATTCTTAAGCCTATTGTATTGTTTATACTATTCTCGAGTTTCATACATCCGTGTATCCATTTCCATAATTATAATTTGCATAAAATTATATCATATCGATTCTATAAATTTGGTTTATGGATATACTCATAATATTATGTTTTATTGGAGTTTTCTTATTAAATTTACACGTAATATGTTATGTAATATTAATAGCATTATCGATGTTTTGCCTTTCGTGAAGACCGTATAGTATAGAATGCTTCTAAAATTAAGGAGACTTAGGTTAAGTGCCAGATTTACCAATAGGCTGAATAGGCTAGAGGCTGGGTTTGCAAATTTAACTTGGACGATCTTTTTTATTCGCAACAAAATTTCAGTGACCATCTAAATGTTTACTTTTTTGCTGACCATAGGGGCGGCAACAATGAGTGATTTGTATTGGTCCGCAATCGTATCTGGTCGGATATCACTAAACTAAAGTACCGAATTTTACAGGTCGGTAGGGGCGGCAAAAGAATGGCCTACTAACGGAAAATGTGAAAATTCGTTACTAGCTTCTCATACCGCTTATTAAGAAATAATTAAGTTTAGAAAAAGTAAACAAATTATATTTATAGTCCTATATCATGGTCATCTTAGAGATGTATTTGCGTTTATTAATATAGTAAAATTTTAACAATAAGTGACAAACAATAGCTTAGGCCAATGGGACTAGAAGTACGACACGATTATAACGTAAATGAGTTCTAAGAATAAATGCTTATTGTACTAACAAATGGCTAAGTGCGAAACAAATACTGAGGGGTTCCTTACCACATTTTTTACTTTTAGTATTTGTATCTCACTTTTTATACTCGTAGTAGTACATGCATTTAAAGTGTGTCTTTTAAAGTGCTATAATATAATGCTTAGTGACTATCAAGTGACAAAGTGCAGCGACTCTTTACCAAAGGAATTAAGTTGTATTCACAGTAAGAATTAAACATTTACGGTCGTGGATACAGTTAACACATTACTTATATAAAATTTTCCAAAGATGATGTAATAAAATTAAAGAAAGGAGTAAAAGTTACACTAAATGTTGTTTTTATTTAAACATGTCCCGATATTATGTTTAAGATATTATAGTTAATTAAAGTGCACGATAATTATAAGCCAGTGATTGCTTACTTCGAGGATTGTGGACCCTCTCACACTGGTCACAAGTCCAAGGTTCAAATATAAGACATGTACTAAAGATTATTAAAAAAAACTTTTATTTGCATTGTAAATCTTGAGAGCGGCAAAAAAATGTAAAATTTGCGCGGAATAATTATATATATTACTTAAAATGTAAAGAGAAATATATAATTCAAAAACATTATATATTTATAATGAATTATTAATGTTATTTAAGTAAGTTAAAAATAAGTACAACTCGAATGAATTGTTTTTAATATTTACATATTTTTAAATAAGTACCCTACAGATTAAAGTAAAGATTCTAAACGAAGTTACGTTATGAAACATTAAGTTAATACAATAAAGTGAACTTTCTATTGCATAGTTTGAAATGCAGATGCGTTTGATCTCCGCCCGATAAGTGTATTATGATGTTCACGTATGCATAGTTCAATGCCCGGGCTTTTGTTTAACAGAATTTTGGTCTTATGCAATTCCAGTTACAAAACCCGTATTCATTACGTAACATGTAGGTACTTTATTGATCGCGATCACTAAAGTTCAACGCATTATATCTACTCGTAACATCCCATTATTTTATACGCATTCTGAATACTCAATATCACGCACGTTTATAATACGAATTCAGAAACTTACTCGATAGTTGCGTACATTATAACCGTTATAACCATTTAACGCTAATAACTTTTACGCTAAAATGGAAACTCAAATGTCAAGGTTTACGCAACGGATTGTTTAAAGAGAGTAGGCGTTTACGTAATAAATATTAGCGAAACTCTTACTTTTTTCTATACATGTGTGGAGAGGAGCTTCTTTATTATGCAACCGGGGTCACGCCGACCCGTGTTGCGTAATGACGCCCACTCAGAGAAAACACGACTTTCTACCGAATCTAGACACCTGTTGCATCCACTGTATGAGGATCCCAAGACCTTGATGTATTGCTATCGGAACTGTTACGAAATTTAAATATCTTTCTCTTCACTATCTCACATTCGAAATTCGAATTGAAGTTGTTTTTTTAATTATCTTGCAATTTGTGATTTGTGTGATTGTGTGAAATGTAAATTTATTATGTGATTGTTTTATTCGTATTGTGTTGAGGTAGATCGTGGGAAATAATAGAGAGCAATAGTTTATCAGGGTTTTTATGCAAAAAGAATTTATAATACAACTAAAATTACACATTAAAATTACTATTTACATAAATACATTTAGGCACCGTAATTTTTTCTCTACTTACAACTAAGTTCGTCGCCGGCGAAACAGGTATCACAAGTTAGCACGCTTTGTGCGATTTAGTAGGGGCCCGACTGGCCGGGGGGTCCGTATGAGGTGCTGACACCCGAGGATCCGTGACCACCGCCAATGCTGCCGCCAGAGATGCCGTGACCACCGCCAATGCTGCCACCGGAGATGCCATGACCTCCTCCGATGCTACCGCCAGAGATACCACCGCCAATGCTGCCACCAGAAAGACCACCGCCGATTCCAGATCCACCGAGACCACCGCCAAGTCCAGCTCCACCGAGTCCACCACCGATTCCACCGCCGATACCACCGCCGATACCACCGCCAAGACCAGCACCGCCACCGATAGCGCCACCGTCCTTCTGGGTCTTGTACTTGATGAAGTAAACTTCGGGTTTGGAGGGTTGAGTAGGGGCAGCGGTGGGGATGGTGATGTCGGGCTGTTCGTCGGGTTTCTTGACCAGGACGTAGACGAGGGTTTTCTCTTCGTTTTGGGCTTGAGCGGGGATGATGGGAGCGACGGGCGCGGGAGGAGCTGGGGCCTTAATGAAGATGATCTTGTAGTGCTTCTGGGGGATGGCTCCACCGGAGATCACCTGAGGACGCTGTTCTTCGGGTTCTGGGGGAGGGACGTGCACGTAGATGTGCTTTTGGACGATGGCACCGCCTCCGAAGCCACCTCCGAAACCGCCGCCGGCACCGCCGCCGAAGCCGCCGCCGGCGCCGCCGCCGAATCCGCCACCGGCGCCGAATCCGCCGCCGGACGAGAAGCCACCGCCGGACGAGAAGCCGCCTCCGAGGCCACCGCCGCCGATACCGAAGCTGCTGGAGCTCAGTCCACCGGATGAGAATCCACCATGGCCACCGCCGGAGGAGAAGCCGCCTCCTCCGATTCCTCCGTGACCACCACCGAGGCCTCCGAGTCCTCCGTGGCCACCGCCGAGGCCGCCGCCGCCGGGCGCGTTGTAGCTGTATCCCGCCTCGGGTCTCGCGGAGCCGAGAGCCGCTACGGCAGCTAATACCTATAGAACAAATGCTCATTAGCATACAATAACTAATTGTTGTAAGCTCTCAACGCACCTGCGATTTCAACTCGTTTCCGTGCCTGATATGCGTATAAAAAGTGAGATTTTGAAATCGTTACTAATGTTAAAACACGTGAGAAATGAACAAAAAAAGTTAAGAATATTTGGATCTCGTCCCAAAAATGGTTAAAGGATGTTTTGATCATCCTTGTCAAAAATCCAATTTGGCGAGAGATTGAAATGTGAAGCAAAGCGCGGTAACTCACGAAAGGATAGCACAATACGTAACGGTATACGGCACTGTAATTCAGTTGTAAATTAGTAACGATTGGAGCACGGCAGCGATCGAGATCGCACTGAGTCACAATCCCATAAGGAAGCACGACTCCTGCGCTGAGAGCGGGTCACACAGGTCACAGATCACTTTCACTGCACGAATACCTACCAAGAACGCTTTCATGTTGTCTTGCGGAGGTGTCGTGGTTGTATGATGCTCTGTACCTCTTTCTGGTCGCTTTTATACCGGCGGGCCGACGACGCCTCTCTCCCTGACTCTTCCTAAGATTCGGCCTTCGGCCACACGAGAATTATGATTTTAATGACACCCGTCCGGATTCGTCTTCGGTGAAAACAATGTGGATCTTGCTATTGGACACTTTCACAGTTACATAGGTAATAAAGATTGTCATGTCACATGGCAAATTAATTCGCTATTGTTTTGTATTTAATTTATTTATTTCGCAGATTGTTCCCATGCAAATGGGAGGTTTTCTTTTCGATTTCAACGCGAGTTGAATGTGCCAATTGGAAATTGGTGCGTCGATTACATTTACAAACGTTCCATTTGCGTCCGGTTTAGGGATGCAAGTTGGTGAAATTGTCGATATAAATACCGGTATTTGTGTCCAATGCCCAAAATATCGAAGTTCGGAAATTTCAATCGATATTACCAATATTTCGATAATTTACATTCTGAAGAATGAGGACGTTTTTCCAATGTGGCCGATCTTTTTTTTTCACCAATATAGTGTAATACATACATATATTTAAAATCTCCGATATTGATATGATGATGTCATAAACGTGATAGTTCAATACGATACAAATATACATAGATTTTAGTCGATATTATGCAATTTTCGATATCGTCGCATCCCTAGCCCGGTTATTTGGAATTACGTCTCATTATTCCCCCATCGTGATGGGATTATCTCAAAACGGACGATTGCGAAGTACGATCTCTTCCTTATATGTTTAAGACATAGTTTTTGTGTAACGTGCTCTTACTTTCCTGAGCTTAGACATTAGAAGAGGGTTATTATTGACGTACAAAATTGTTACGATTCGTTCCGCCTTTTGACATTACCCAGTCTTCCGAGTTTGTGGGGTCTGGGAAAGAAATCTATATCTATAATAAGAATAAGTTTCGCGAGTCTGTACATCGAATGTTGTTGCAAAAAAGTAGTTACGATAACTAAAATATGTAATAAATGGCAATTTCTAGCATTTTTTGATTTTTGTTTGTCTGTGTGTTTAAAATCGAATCGCACCAAAACTACTACATTGAATTCACTGTATTAAAAAATAAATTCATAGTCGGTATCTTGACTTAACATGCAGTCTTTATTTCATTCAAATTGATCTACTTTATCAAAAGTTATTACAATTTATAGTCACAAATGGTTTTACCTAATTTCATGATTTAGATATATATACAGAGCGTAGAATCAGTTTTCCGGAGTAATTGATAGATGGCATTGTACAATTGTCGTTATATTTTGAATCCAAACAAAGTCGCCGGCACATAACAGGCTCGTGATATAATATGATTAAGGGCCAATAAATCGGCGGGACCTTCGACTTTTCCGTATTAAGAAATATCCTCGCATCAAGTATACAGTACTATCATGTGGGCCGTCTAATGAAAGTGTTGTGTAACGTCACCTTGATTTCCAACATGTATGCAAACAGCGCTTATTCCATATAAGTTAAATGGCTTACAACAAAAATAGTGTAAAATAAATTAAATCTTAAAAAGTAGAATTGTTTTTATTTATGCAACCGTTTGGTAAACAGTATGTTTTACAATGATTTCGAAAATATATGTACAAGTAGTATCTTAAAATAGCATGTTCATTTTTCTTTGCAATAATTCTATTTTATCTTTAGGCCATCTTAAATTGATAAAAGTTGACCTAAAAATTCTAATTAGTTTTTAATACTCGTTAGTAACTAACCTGAAAGTAATTTAATCTTCGAAATAATAAAGTTCCAAATTACCATAGATATTCGCAGAGTAATTAATTAAGACCAATCTATCTTTAAACATCTGAATTTCAATTTGCAGTATGTATTTTGTTAAATTATTGCATATTATTACGCATGTAATGAATAAAAGTAAGATACTAACTTTACCAATTACAAAACCGATAAAGATGAAATTGAAGACGAACGATAGACGACGACTCTAAAGGAAGTAACATAATATCCTGAGATTTTGAGTAAACATAAAATGGCCAGACCGAAAGAGCACAGTTTTATGTAATACAAGCGGTAAACACGCATAGCTCATCTCATAACCATCTCCAAATAGGGCATAAGACCTATCTGAGGTCGACCACAGATGGGTTGCTACCCTTGAGGTCTGTATAACTAAGTTGCAAGAAGTCGTATTAGTCTAAGAATACGAAAACCCATTAAATCAGATTACAGCTCTCTACATTGCTGTAATCTGATTTAAGGTTAACGTCTTACGTTTTAGGTTTCCGTTTTAGGTTATAACAAAAAGGTAAAACCTCCGCTGTCTGTCCGTCTTCCAACAGACTCACTTTAACGGTTAGTACTATCAATAGATAGATTTTCGGTGTATGTACTGAATCGTCTTAGGTAGACACATTTAATTTTCACAATACATGTACTTCTGTAGCTGTTGTGAAGAAGAATGCTGAAAATATGGTGATACGGAATCTTCCGTACGCCAATTCGGCTCACACATGGCCAATTTTTTCTTGCATTATTTAATAACCGAATAAAGTAGAAGACACATCTAAGGGCTGCCACAGATGCTTTTATAATTATTTTGGAACACTCAAATAACACTTCATATCAAAGTATGCCTTACCCATATCTTAGGTCATAAAAACAATATAATAATTAGAATATAGACTGGGCGCTTTTACCTCCGTACTTAAATCTCTGAATATAACAGAACCAAAGTTTGAAATAATCTAACCTAGTGAATAATTTAACACCCTAACTTTCCGCCGTGCATTCCTTAATTAACCATTGATTTTAAGTTTCGGAGAGCGAAATTATTCATACGGTCGGCGTTTAAGCGCCAGTGTTGACGTAATCTTGATCATAATTTGTTAGATTGTACGGAGTTTTACTAATGTCGACATCAATTTGAAGATGGTAGAACCCTTTCTGGTTCGACTCACGCGGCACCACCGCCACACCTATTTCTGCCTCATAGCAGCAGTGTTAAGCGCTGCTGTGTTCTGGTTTGAAGGGTGTGGTAAGGGAGGCATACTTTTCCGAGGCGTTCCAGCTTAGTCTTCAGGGTAGCGACGCATTTGTGGCTGACCTCCGGTAGTAATATTTAATCCTATCTGGGGTTGATTTCAAATGTCTATGGGCGGCAGTTGTCATGTGCACTGAATGCTCGTCTGCCACTCCTATATTATAAAAAAAATCTTTAATAATATTAACGACTAACGTAGCATCATGGTCACTATTCTATAAACGTGGTGGGTTTCGGATTCGATTTCCGACATGTAAATGAAAGTAGGGTTCTGCGGTTCGTGGTTTAATTGCCGGCCAGATGATAAAATAACTCTCTTCTTCGAATTGGGCGTGTGTAATTATTTTATGTTTTCATATGTTTAAAGCATTCATTAACATTAACATTTCAAAGATGCCAGACGAACCCAGGCAGACAAAATCTATATCTATTTTCATCTTTTCTATTAAATGTTTTTGACAGGTACGGCCCGTATCTATCGAGCCGTGTTACGATAGATATAAATACGTTTATACATTTTGTATACGAAAGTATTATTTTGCTAGCTACTGTCCGATATAAGGCTTAAGATAGTAAACGAGCTTGCAGTCCATCTGCTGAAAAATTGTTACTGTCGCTCATGTGAATCTGTAATCAACTACAAATGTTATCAAGTTTAAGCTAACACAATAGATGCTTTATTCGGAAGAAATATGAAGTTATTACTTAAAAAAGCTACATACAGCTGAATATTGAACCTCCTTTTTGAAGTCGGTATACTTCTTCCATACTTTAAAATTAAAATTAATTCCATAAATTATGTTATTGTATATGGGTTTCTATAGTTTAATCCAATAGAAGAATAAGTCGTAGATACCACGTGGTGTTATGTAGTCGCTGCCTTACATCTGTATGCTAAATCTAATAGTTTTTACCCATGACATAATTTCAGACGTCGGTTTTATACGGCAAAGGAAATAAGACCGCTTTGCTATATATAAGATGCTATACTTCAGAACTTGCTTATCAACGAAGGCTTCACCTATTTAGTAGTCACTGCAACCATAGACCTGAATGTTTTTAAAATATTGTAGCTACATTGTTTGTGTCGAAAAAGTTAAAAATGTTGATATATACTTAAAGAACGTGACACTTATAATGTGATAAAAAATATGTTTATATTACGTAAATAGATGAATTTTATAAAAAGGTTACTATGTCAAGTTCTTAAGAACAATTACGTATTGTATAAATTGTATAATAACTTATAGAAGCATAAGTAAAAGTAAAGAGGAAATATTTGAAAAAAATATCTCCGAAAAGCATCCATGATGACTTCTATTTAAATATATTAATTACATGCTAATTTTATGGTCTAATGTCGTATGCACACTCACGCGGGAAATTGTTATGTTACGTGTTCATGCGAGCATTTAAGTGCGTTTCTAAAGTTCGCGAGGAAACAGAAATTTGTTCTTCGTAGAAACTATAATCCCACTACCTAATTAACTCGGACTAATATCAGAATAACCTTCTATACGGAAGTCCATTGCTGGTCTGGCGCAGTTTGGCCGTCTTCGTACATCTCGGAAAATGACACATACCTACTTGAGAATAAAATCTTAGAAAGTTGCAGATATTTTTCATCTTTAAAACGAGTAACAATAATTTTCTTATACGCTATACTTCTATAAAGTTGATTTCGAACTCCCAATTCAAGAATGATGCTAAAGTTAATACTGCTAGTCTATTATAAAATATTATTTATTACTTGGACCTAAATGAAATACCACATAATTATTCCCATTTATTTTTTTGACACTTAACATAAAAAACTGTTAATGAACGTATTTAAAGGAAATCGAATCCTGTTAATTGCAAAATTTCGTGACCTATGTAAAGCTGGAACAATATTACTTCTAAAAAGAATAACATCATAAGAACAAAGTTATTTCGTTAAAATTTCGAACCAAAAATATTTCAAACTCCTGTTTATGATAAAATTTCCGTTTTAATAATCTAAATTGAATTGGTTGTTACCTGAGTTTGCTAGCTTTATTTAGTGGGGAAAATGTTTAATTAAATACAATATAAGTCTTTTCTATAAAATGTGTATATGGAAGTGAACTTACACGATTAACGTAACGTTTTTATATCTCAAGATTTGTTTTATACTTGTTTCAGGTTGTACTAAATCGTCACCAAATAGCTTACCAGAACTTAGTATGCAACTGGTAATTTTTTAACGCCCCCAGGAAAAGGCACATAGAATAAAAATCATGTCAGTCATTTTATTTCTTGAGAGTAACAGTCGATTATGCCTTAAGTTATTAAGTTGAAAAGTCACGTATGCCAGTATAAACTGTCATTATTGCAGGAATTTTACAATAAAAAAAACTGTTTTAACAATATCGAATAAGAGTACTTTTATTACTTAAATTTATGCAAATAGGATTTTTACACACATGTTTTTGTCTTAATTTTTATAAACTTCATATAGGCTGTAACATATTCCTAATGTCGAGCGGAATCTTTGAACACAGCGTAGAATGCGCGTTACGTGTGTAAGCGAGATTGTGGAGCACAGTGCATCTTCACCGATCGTGAGATGACGTAATGAATTGAGGAAAAGTTAAAGTTGTAAAGTGAAAAGGCATTATCGAGCTGACTTGACGTTTAGTAGCCAAGGCGCTCTTTCTAACATCATGTCAGCGGTCAATATAATGAAGCAAACATTTCTTAAAGGGAGCGTGATTTTAAATGTTAAATCCAATACACGCTACGAAACACATTTTTTTAAAGATTAATACAACTGTTTTTACTTTGTATTTATTACTATAAATCTGGTGTTCAATAAAGAGTATTGTATTGTATTGTACAACTGTTTTTATAAGTTCTTCAAAGTCCATTACTTTATTTGCAGTTTGCCGATTTTCGATAAATAAATAATATTTTTTAATATGAACAAATATAAAAGTTAAAAACCATTGGGTTATAAGAGTTTAAAGATGTAGTACAATTGGACTTGTCAAAGTGTCAAATAATATTTTTAAAACTTTGTGGATTATTCTGACAAGAAAATGGTTTGAAAATTCATTTTATAATATATCTTTTGTAAGCTTTACAGTTGTTTTGCATTCATAATTAATATTTTTACACTTTATTTTTTTTACCACCGGGTTGATTAGTGTGTTAATAGGAGATCACTAAGAGTAAAGTCTTTCTGATAAGTCTATGCACATAATTTGTGTGGTAAGGGAGACATACTTTTCCGAGGTGTTCTTAGCTTAGTCCTCAGGAGTAGCGGTGCATCTGTGGCCGTTCTCAGGTAGAAATTAGTCCTATCTGGGGTTCATTACAGATGTCCATGGGCAGCAGTAGCCTCATGTCAACCGGTGGACTGCATGTTCGTCTGCTACTCCTATATAAAATAATCGCTTGTAGTCTTGCATATTTCAGGATACACAAGGGTTTAAGCTAAATTCTGAAAACCAGCCTGTATAATGTATCATAATACGTCTTTGCATAACTTCTGAAAGATATGAGTGTTAAAAATGAATTACTATTCGACCAACTTCAAATAAAGGACTTCACTGATCTATTTTGGACGGAGTTTTGGTTATTTGAAAGCATATTTAACAGGGAAAGTTTTTGTATAAAATACATTAGGGATTTTTGACAGTTTCCCTGAAATTTTGAGAAAACACGATTTCTCATAAACCTGAATAACTCGAGTGCTCCTGGACCAATTTTATTTTTTTAAAATATTAAGAAAAAGCTCTTTGGGGACTCTGGGAACCACAGTCACATCTATAAGCCTGACTTTCAAAAAGTGTTCTATATGAATGAATTTTGAATAATTGAGATTTGAATTTGAACAACATTGTTAAGCGCTGCTACTTTTTACCTTTACCAGACTTCCAACTTACTCCTCCGTGCAACTCATTTATGATCAGCTTCAGGTAGAACGATATTTGGGGTCTATTAAGATTTACAGGTATCCACGGGCGGTAGTGTCTGCTTCTAATACCTACATAACGATCTACTTGGGAGAGCCGTGCCGTCGCCATACATTGATATGCAAAAGATTTCGGGTTTTATAGACAATTGAATGTTGAATTTAGATATCTGTTCTAGGTCTGAGTATTTGTGCATTCGTCTTTGTGGGGCTATGAATGTAAAAGTGTCTTTTGTTTTTTAAACTCAATACCTACATCATCAACAGCACATTACTGTCCCACTGCTGGGCACGGGTCGCCTCTCAGAATGAGAAGGATTAACCCATAGTCCACTGCGCTGGCCGAGTGCGTATTGGTAGACTTCACACACCTTTCAGATTTTTTATTTTTTTTACTTTTATTTTTATAAATCTCTCAGGTATGCAGGTTTCCTTACGATGTTTTCCTTCGCCGTTTTAAGCAAGTAATAATTAAATTGTAATAAGCACATAACTTTGAAAAATCAGATGTGCGTGCCTGGGATTAGAACCTCAGGCCCCTCGAGAGGTCGAGTTTCTTAACCAGTAGGTTATCACTGCTTTCTCAATACCTACATACAATATTGAAACGTGAACATACAGCTTTATATTGTAGGAATATATAAAGCCGTCTGTTCACGGGACTGATATTAAATTATTCCAGTAACGTCCTTGTATGAGTGACGGTTATTACATTTCGCGCCTTTCCTATAGAATTCTATTTCCGAAGAATGCTTTGAATAATGTTTTCTGTGTAATAATTTTATCGAAAGAAAGTTATTTAAATAAACGTATGATTTGAGAATCTGGTTTAAATTACATTATGAATAAGTTTTTGAAGAGTTGATCAATATTAATATCTATTGCACAATATTCACCACATCATTATCATATTCAATATACCATAATGATATTCACTATACTAGACTGAAAAGTGGATGTTCACGATTTGATTCTCGGGTAGATATTTAACTAATACCTAAATTTACTAAAATAACTGTGTGTGTTTTGTAAAATACGAAAAACTGGCTTCTACAACGCGGATTCGTAAAGGCATATACCTAATGGTTAGTGGCCATCCCAAAGCACAGTATCGCGTAGAATTTTTTTTCCACCGGCGGGAACCCATCCAAATTTTGGCCGCGGCCGACGTTGCTTAACTTTAAAAATCAGTTTAGATCTACACAAGCCGCGGGATTCCGTAAATAAATTTAACATCAATATCACTAAAGTATTAATTACTAAAATAAACAACCTGTATAAATAACTAATCCCTAACTAACCTTTGCCCTTTAAAAATACTTCGCAAATGATTCGAATGAAGCGTAGCCATTTTTGTAACTGTCTGACCATTTCTAGCACCATTGAGCTTACGTTACGGATATAATTATGCTTGCTTCATTCACTTAACTTTAACCCCTTGTCTAACAAACAGCGAGTAAATCTAAGCGATAAAATATTTTCTGCTAAAATCGTACACTTAGAATTTTTTCGCTTTCATATCTATGGTTTTTAAGTCATCTCATAGTAAGCGATAAAAAATTGTATGTATTAAAAATAAATAAGAAGTGAGGTGTCGCATTATTACGAGCATATTACACATTTTTAGAGTTTCTTGAAGCTTTAAAAGACACTCTTGAATTTATGTCAAGTTAGTTTTTAAGTCATTGTTGAAGGAATGTAACAAATTCATTTTTTTGCAAATTTATTGATATTGTCATGAATAAGATAACAATAGAGTCTTATTACTTAACATTAAAATTATACGTCTAACTTAATTCCTAGGGGTAGCGACGTATCTGTGGCCAACCACGGGGAATATGGATCAACTTAAAATGGACTGGTTCAATAAGAAATATTACAAGTGTTTAAATATGTAAATTATTTATATCAATTTAATTGTTACATGGGTAAGGTAAATAAGTATGGTATAAGGTACGTATTTAAATAAAATGGTACCACCCACTTATACTACAAAAGCTTTGACAATTTTTTTTTGTAAAAAAAACGCTTATCGTTATTCAGATGCGATGAAACAAGCACTTTACCATCCCACCTAGCAGGCTGAATACCTGAATGCATTTGACGAAACGTTGCCTTTTAAAAGTAATAATTTCGATCATTAGTTCTGCGCTACGTAAGGTGATTGTGCATCGCGGTCGTAAATTCTATTCTAATTTTGAACTGAATTCGAATCATGAATGAAATTAAATTTAAATTATGATGTCCTCCTTTTTTCCTTTGATACATTTTTTTCGAAAAACTTATTTAGGCAGACTTCGTAATTTATTTATATTTTCGTTTTATTCCATATTTAAATTATGATAAAATCATTTTGTATGTTTAAGAGAAAGTGAGTACGAGAATCATACGAGAATATATCTTTTTGTTAATTACCAATAAATTATACAAAATTTTGATAATATAAACTAACCTAATCGTTTAAGTTTAGAATATGAATTTACATATGTATTTAAATACAATGTAGGTGGTAACCTTACCTGTAAACCTTATCATATTCTTAATTCTATCCATAATATATAGGCTGTTCCTAGGACTCTATCCTCATAGGTTCGTATAGTCCGCGCCAAACCGCTAGTTCGCTCTGAAGTTGTTGCGAGCAGGTGTAGTCATACAATTTGCTATGGCGATGCGATTCATTTCTATATTCAGAGCGGACTAGCAGTTTTACGCGGACTATACCACAGCGCATAATAACTTATATGAAACCATACATTTTCATCGACATTTATTTATTTTTACGTCGGTCATTAGGACTTCATTTTGACGTGTAAAACTAATTAAAACGACATGAATACGAAAACTAAGCATTTGAATAATTTACATTCTAATAACGATGATAGAAGATTTAGAAAGTGATTGCCATTTTTATCTTTTTTCCTGTTCCGCAAATACTGTTGAGTTAAAGGTCAAGTATATTTGAGAATTACATGAATGAATGAGATACATTGCAAAAATATTACGTGAAATTTGACAGCCTTTCATATTTTTAATAAAAAAGGAATAGGAAACGACTATGACCAACTGATGGTAAGTCAGAGTCGACTACATCTACAGTCAACTTCTTATAGGATTAGGTCTTTATCCTACCTAGTATTTGAAGGTGATAGAACCCTTTGTGGTTCGACTCCAGCAGCACCACCGCCACACCTATTTCTGCCTCATAACAGCAGTGTTAAGCGCTGCTGTGTTCTAATTTGAAGGGTGTGGTAAGGGAGACATACTTTTTAGAGGCGTTCCAGCTTAGTCCTCAGGCGTAGCGGCCCATCTGTGGCCGACCTCAGGTAGGAATATCTAATCTTATCTGGGGTTGATTACAGATGTCCATGGGCGGCAGTAGCCACTTACCAGCAGGTGGACTGCATGCTCATCTGCTACTCCTATATTATAAAAAAATGTGTTGCTATCTTTGAGGATTATAAAAATTAGTATGTTTAATAAATAGGATTATAAAAATGGTTTATAAGTGTATTTTATATACTACACTCCGTTTAACTAGACCTCTACTAAATAATACTAAATAATCTAAATCCCTATAGTGTTGAGTTTAGTTGTGAAATGATTACTATGTATTCGTAATATTCAACCGAAAATACCCGAAACTTCGGACAGCTCGAAATTTCGAACGAAACTACGGATTTCGTGCGCAAAAATTCGATCTCCAGGATACTAGATAACGACTATCTTTTACGTAATAACAAACGGACTGCATTACTATGACCGCAAACGAACTGTTGACAGAAGCTAGCATTATATAACCCGTTCGATTCCCGTAAAACGTATGATATCATAATAATGTCATTTGAGTAGTGTAACACGTTTACGTTTACGCACGACTGCGCATACGTTAAGGGTTGTCAACATTTTTTTTAATATAAGTGGAAAATATACTTGCTTAATAAATTATTTAATATTTGGTGGCAGAGCCGGTCTTCAGGTGGTACAACCCTGTAGTTCGGCTCTGGTGGCACCACCGCCACACCTATTTCTACCTAATAACAACAGTGTTAAGCACTGCTGTGTTCTAATTTGAAGGGTGTGGATCGGGTCAGGTGTAGCCGACTTCAGGTAGAAATCTAATCTTATATGGGGTTCAATACAGATGTTCATAGGCAGTATTCAATTACTATCAGTTGGTCTGCATGATCTTTTGCTACTTCTATATTATACCAAACAAAGTGTTGGAATGGTAACAAGGCATATTAATTGACATTATCTTTTAATTATTTCATTTTACATTTCAACAGAACACAAAGAGGTGTGCAAACAATGCAATAATGCAACTATTCAACATTTTAATTCTCTTTAATTTTTTTAAGTTAATACCTCTAGGTGCCAACCCTACTTTCATATGAACCCAATTAACATACATCCATAAACAACATTATCATGGTAGCATTACGGTAGCATCTTGAACAGCATTAGAAAAGAAAAGCTCTACTCCTTGTCTATGACATAATGTCCGCCATTGTGCAAACTTAGCATCACAGCACAGATTAAACAGAATAAAAAGGACTTGTTTGATTGACGTAGATAAAAAATATTAATATTTATTATCTTTTCTATTTAAATTCGTATGTAATAACGCAAATGTTTATTTTTAAAATTTAATGACACCCACTATTGTGAAAATAAATAGTTTAGTATTCAACAGATGAAATAATTCCAATGAAGTCGTAATTGTTTTATTTACGCAGATAAAAAATATTAAAGTCTATTATCGTAATTTCTTACATTTAAATCCGTTTGTAATAACAAATATATTTATTTTTAAATTTTATGACATCCAGTATTGTGAAAATGAAATTTACTATTCAACAGATTAAAAATAATTATGTTTTACGAAATATTATTTGTAACGTTCCTAATTCTATTATTTATAAGCTACTTAATATGCGTGCATGTTAATATTCAAATTTATAATAGCTTAACCACAATCCTAACATTTAAATTAAATTTGACTTTTGTAATATTTCCGAAAGAACGCAAAAATAGGTTGTATGTATTTATTACATAGATTAGTAAAGATTACTCACGCCTAACAAGAAAATGTACCCAGTTTTGAGAATTGAAATAGTTGCGTAAAAAAGTTTTGCCACGTCTCCGTGCTAAAATTTCCCTAAAATATTTGAAATAATTATTTATTTATTACGTAAATTACGAAATTATTACGTAAATTAGTTCGTAATATTTCTCTAAAAATGTTTTTATTTGTCAAGGATTCAAAAAAAGAACTTACTAAAATAAGCCATTTGTGGCTTCATTGAATTTCAAGGCGGCGAAGTATCTTTACTAATCTATGATTTATTACACGCATATTTAACCTTCGACATGGAATTTTAATTGTTAAATTTTATTTTTCGATATCTTATCAATTAAAAATTTAACATAATATTGATTATTATTTGAATAAATTAAATAAATTAACGCAATTCCAAATTTTGTAAAATTTACTTATGTAAAACTTTCTCTTATATTTAAGTACATACTGTTTAATGTCATAGATATTTTTTAAGAACAACAGAAAAAGTTCTTAATTTTAATCATAGGTTTTTTTTAACTATAACACAACATTCTAAGAGAGTGATAATTGCTTAGTTTTAAACCAAAGTAGTCGTGCGAATTTTGATCGTATGCGATGTGGGAACTAAGGAATTGTAAAAACGAAAACCCGACTGCCGAGAAAAGCCTATCTTAATTTCAACAATTACTACTACTAACGATACCTCATATGTTCACCGTCAAGTGGTTTGGTCTGTAGTGAGTGTCAAATAAGGAGTCATACATACGAGTATAGCTCGCGTAAAACTACTAGTCCGCTCGGAATATATAAATAAATCGCGTCACCATAGTAAATTGTATGACTACACCTGCTCGCAACATTTCAGAGCGGACTAGCATTTTTGCGCGGACTATACATAAACTCGAAAAACATTACCATCCGTCGCCAAGTAAAAAGAGAATTTGTTTAGAATAGTTAAGTTTGCGGAGGGATATAGGTCCTCTGCGTGTTCTACAGGCTTTACAATGGTGAGTGTTCCGAGGAACTATTTGACCTGGTGTCTACGTCAGCATTCCTCCATCGCACCACTCGATGAAGTTCCATCCACACCAACTGAACTCGTGGCGGTCCTTTACCTTTAGGTTTGCACGTCTGCTTAATCGTTAGGTTAATTAAAAAAAAAAATACTATTCTGTAAAATACCAACACGAATTAAAATCTCGATACATCACAATCTCCTCTGACAGACTGTTATGACAAGTGAATGTTTCTTGAATAACGAAACTCGACGTTCGAAACCACAGTAGCACTACCATGAGTTTACAAAAGTATTACTCGCTAGCGACTGCGTAAAATAAATGTATGAAAAATTGTACAGCGCCTCTGGTGGTTACTCGTAGAACTAAAATCCGTAGTGGCGTAACTCGATACGTAAAAAACCTATCGAAATCAAATCGCTAGCGAATGTCATTATTATCTATTGCCATACAAATTCGGTCCCATGAGTCATTAATTTGACAGACGTTGTCAAGAAATACCGTAACGATAGTATAATGTTATTCACTAGCAAAATGACAATAGTTTTCTATTTACAATTTCTATAGTGGTGTTTCTATGCCAACTCATGGTAGTGCTACAGTTCGAAACACTAATTACTAGCTGTATTTAATGTCAGAATTCACACAATAGTTCATTTCATCGTACTCGAAAGTGCGGTACCGCTGGCAGTGAAGACTTAAAAAAATATGAACATGATATTTCTACGCATAGATTAGTAAAGATTACTCACTCCTAACCGTAAATTTTCTCTAAAAATTTTTTTATTTGTCAAGAATTCAAAAAAAGAACTTACTAATAAGCCGTTTGTGGCTTCATTCAATTTCAAGGCGGCGAAGTATCTTTACTAATCTATGTTTTTACGTGGATTCAGCGAGATTATAAAATTTTACTAAATAACGCCACAGCTCCAAAGTCTGAGATTGAACACTAACCTATAAATTGTTTAAACTTCAACTAAATAATACAGTGTGGTAAGGGAGACAGACTTTTCCGAGGCGTTCCAGCTTAGTCCTCAGGGGTAGCGGCGCGTCTGTCGCCGACCTCAGGTAGGAATATCTAATCCTATTTGGGGTTGATTACAGATGTCCATGGGGGGCAGTACCCATTTACCATCAGCTGGAGTGCATGCTCGTCTGCTACTCCTATATAAAAAAGAGCCTGAAAGTTCTGTTAAAATTACTCAAAAGTGTAATTTATGATACCAGCGTGATCTAAGTCTTTCATACTAACAGAAGACCTTTTCTCAGTAGTGGGCAGTAATAACTCGATGACACAATATAAACCACCAGACGTGCCCACTAGACGAGCACTGAGAATTAACGATCCTGATTTAATAGCCATCATTTACTTGGGTAATTGGATTCAACTAGTTTAGTCTGAGCTGATTCAATACGCTTTATTTATAAGATGCGTTCGCTAAAGTAATGGTCATATTGGTGTATTTTTATTACTGTTATATTCAATCCCTTTTACTGCCAATGAGCTAATTTTAAGAAGCGTCTGTCATTAAAGTATATATTTAATCAACCAAAAAGATCTTTATGTGTATCGATTTTTTGTGTAACAAAAGTACACAGGCAAGTAGCCGACCTGATAAGCAACTATTTTTATGATTTACTGTTGGGAACGGGATTGCTAAGCTACTATAATGTAGTTTGGTACAGAGAGGTTTTTGTCGGACAAAACTGCTTATAAGCCCTCCCTTAACGTTTAACGACAAGTCGACCAACGACTACGCGCCCTCCAAAGCATGGAAGCGCGCATGAAATATACCCACCTAACTCCCGAACAGGCCTGTTGTTACTTAACTTTGCAGATGGATTATAGATATTACGACCTACGTATTGAAGAATATTGACAACAGCTACGGCAGGAATTTTACCTTATTAAAAAATAGTATACATCGATGGATCGAGACTGCTAATAATAAGTGTAGGCGTAAAGTCACTTATATTCCATTGAGCTGTCGATAATGTCAACTATTTGTCGATTTATCGATACCAAAATTTAGGGCGATCTCTATCGACAGATCCATAGTATTCTGCAACACTGGCCTCAGTTGCAATCGTTGGTCGCACTGCGAAATATTACCACCATTACTCTAGACTTATGGCCGGTCATCTACATTTGCTGAACTTTCACATTCAATGTTCACTTGTGTAATTGGAAGCTCGGATGTGGAGCTGTCTATTTCAAGACAAGAAGTTTAACGGTAATTAAGACTTGCTATATATGCCTGCATATCTATATTTTTACTTATATAGAGAGGCGGAGAGTAATGCTTGTATGGCATATTATGTGACTTGCCCTGAAGCCCAAACGACTTGACCGATTTTAATATTTTTGACATAAGGTTTATTATATTTTTCAGCAGTTGGGTTTTTTCTTTTAGAAATTAAGAAACGAAATTAGAACGCCTAATACTAACATTTAGTTTTTTAAAGTAGGTATCAAACGGGAATGTAGATTGTAAATGATTACCACCCTTCATGGACATTAATTCCAAATTTGGACATTGATAAATTGCTACCTCTAAAGACTAGCCGAAATACCTCGTATATATCCAAACACTATTTCAAACTATGACACATCGGGGATTAAACTTCTGTTACAATATAGAAAGAGGCGCTTTGAAGGTGCCTCCGAAATCGAACCATGAACGTTTCTACCAAATACTACCAATTACAGATAAGCTAATTGAAATCTTCAATTTTGTTTCAACATACTGTACTTTCAAATTGTGGGAATTGCCCACCATTGGGCATGGATAAGGCTAATTAAATAGTAATCTCATTCATGAACACGGCCGTACGTAATGCGAACGTCACTCACCTTGACTAAATATTGCAAACATCTGGTTCAAACTGCACAAGTTGATGCAAATTTTAGATTGTAGGTCTTCATCGATTTTTAAGTATTTTTAACTAATTTACTTAAACGCATCTTACTACGTAATTTCTTAAGTTAAATTATGTTTTAATTGCAATACATTTTTAATGCAACTGGGTCGAAATATCAGCAATAAGATATTAAAAACCGCGTATCGCGAGTTACATATTAAAATGTCTCAATTCCGCGATAAAAGTGTAAACGCATATATGTTCTAATGATTTTAAATTTGATATAATTAAACTTTTAATTAATGTAATTTTAAACATTTTTCTATAGAAGGTTTTATTTAATGTTTAAAATTATATATTATATATGTAATCCGTAAATCTATAATAACTAATTCTGTAGGTATATCTATAACTTGGTTATGGCATCCATAGTATGAGTTATTTGGTGATAATTATTACAAATAATTATAATCTACAACAACATAAAGTATAAATAAATATTATAATAATGTTTTAAAGTAGAGTCAGCGAGCATAGTAGAGCGAATGAAAGTGAATGTTTTCGGTAGAATGACTTTTGAACTTAAACAAAATGATCAGAATATTTAAATGCACTAAAGATAGGATATAATTATGTGCATCATTGTGTAAATATGTTTCAACAGATATAAGTAGTACCAATTCTTTAATAAGGCAATACGCAATAAGGCATACAGTATAAACAGTTTAATGTATTAGTTGGTTTAATTTCTGTGCTACTTTAATAACTTTTGAAGTATCATCATCAACCCATTACTGTTCCTACTGGGCACGGGTCTCCTCTCAGTATGAGAACGATTAGGCCACAGTCCACCGTGCTAGCAAAGTGCGAATTGGTAGACTTCACAAACCTTTGAAAACTTTTTTTAAGATTTCTCAGGTATGCAGGATTCCTCTTGACTATCACCGTTTAAAAAACTGATAATTAATTACTAACACGGACATAACTTTAAAAATCTGAGGCGCGTGCCTGGAATTTGAACCTCGAATCCCTCGATCATGAGGCCGAGTTTCTTAACCACTAGGCTATTACTGCCTATTTTAATGTACAGCGGTTGTTATTTAGATATTTTCACCCGACTTCGGAAGGTAATGTTATTCGAGATGTATGTCTTCTTAATTCTTCAACACAAACGGCTTGTCGGATTTTAGCATATGAAGTGTTGTTGGATTCGTTTAAATTGAGGGACTAACATAGACTACATTACTTCCCTTTTCAGTTAAATATTTTTAAGCTGTTGGGTTTTTTTCTTTTTATATATTATCTGAAGTACTTGTAGTTCCAGCTCCATATGTACAATTAGGTTAAGTTTAACATTGTAAAAAATATTTTTTCAAAAGATGTGTGTTATGGAGTTTCTTTCGCCGCATATTCTCCATAACGAAACACCTTGTGAAGTGGTAGTTGTATTGACATTCAAAAAGTGCTCAGTAAAGAACCTATTTTGAATAAAAAAAAATGATTTGATTTGATTATACTAAGTACATAACTACTAGTTATCTCTTAGTGCTGACTATTTATACGAGTACTTAAGTTCTTATTACAGTACAAAAATGTTAATTTAAGTAAGGTAATTTAAATAAGTTAATTTAAGTAAGGTATATTATTTGAAACACATTTGATTTCATAAATTTTCGTAACAACAATTAAAAATGTGTATGTAATACATATGTAATGGGGTTATACAGCAAAAAAAGAATGGTTATTGTATAATTCAATTATGTAACTATTTACTAATCGCGATGTTATCTCAAATGTTATTATTATTTGCATGATTTGAAAATAAAATTATGATTGCATCTTTAACCAATATCTACTCGTTATCTAAATTTGATTGTATGTATGGATATTCATATTCATTATCATTAACAGTTTATCAACATATTAAATATACGTATATTATTGTTTAAAAGTAGAGTGGTAGGGATAACATGGAGAATAATTCACAGATTCTTCTCCGTTAAATAATAATTCGTTTAATAATAATAAAGAAGAATGTATGTGAATAAAAAAAATTGATTTGAGTCATGAAAATCAATCGTAGAAACAATTTTGATCATATAGAATAGCTTTTACGCCGCTTGATCGCGATCAGAGGTTTTTGTTTTACTGTCGGGAACAATCAGTACCCTTACCATGAGCTTTTACATTTTGACAAATATGACTGTTTTGGTATTTGTTTACGTATTTGCCCGTACAAATTCCAATCAGCGCCCCTAGCGGATTTTATCAGAACAATAGTGTCAGTAACGTAACATTAAATGTCTAAATCGACAAAATGGCGCTTTATGTTTTGGCTCTCTTTTTTGCGAACTTGTGAGGCAGACAAAAAGACTTGAGCACTTACTTATTGTTTACGTTTACTCAGTCTACTGAAGCAAACGGAACAGAATAATGGATTGAGTAAACGTAACGTAAAATTGTGGGATTTTTGTAACTCATGGTAAAGGTTCAGTTCTGATACAGTCCGCTAGGCGCGCTGAGTGGAAATATATGGGCAATTACGTAAACAAATACAAAATTATACATTTTTGTAAAAACTTATAAAACTCATACTAAGGGTACAGTGCTTTTTAACGTAACAAATAGTACCTTACGTTATTTTTGAACCACAACGGGTGTATGACATTTCATGACAATCGATTATGGAGTCAAGGCGTGAAACTGTAGTGAACAAACATACATTCGCATTTGTAATATTAGATAGCTCTTTACATTTAAAACAATCATACTAGTTTAGTTGAAGGTGGTAGAACCCTTTGTGGTTCGACTCCGGCGGCACCACCGCCACACCTATTTTTACCTAATAACAGCAGTGTTAGGCGCTGCTGTGTTCCGGTTTGAAGGGTGTGGTAAGGGAGACAGACATTTCCGAGGCATTCCAGCTTAGTCCTCAGGGGTAGCGGCGCATCTGTGGCTGACCTCAGGTAGGAATATCTAATCCTATGTGGGGTTGATTACAGATGTCCATGGGCGGCATTAGCCACTTACCATCAGGTGGACTGCATGCTCGTCTGCTCCTCCTATAATATAAAAAAATAAAGTTAAATTATAAGATGTCTCATTCTCTCAAGATCTCAAGGCGTTTACTGTTGTACGTCATAGTAGATACTCCTAAAATGAGGCTTTATTTAAAAACTGTCAGCCATAGCCATATGTATGTTAGTTTGCTAATAATTAAAAGTAAAGAAAGTTTTTAAAATTAATAATACCGCAGTGATAGCCATGTGGCTGAAACTCCGTCTCTCAATCGGTGTGTCCACGGTTTGAATCCCATTAGAAATTAATTAGCAATTGCTATGTTCAGAGCAAACGCTTTTAAATCAATCAGAAATTTTAAGTAGATTACAGTTTATGGATACTAAGAGATTACCGTTACAACCATATGAATATTACCTACTTTTGCGATATATCAAAAAGTTTTTTAATTAAGGCCCGAGTAAAATGTTTTTGATATTCAAAAAGTAAAATAGTTACAATATTAACAGAAAAGGGCTACAAACTTTCTAGCTAAAAACATGTTGCTTAATGAAAGCGAGGTAATCTGTTAAAATAAGGGTAGGCCCTTGCGGCAATGGCTTTTAGCGGCAAACAACAAAATAGGAACAGGACGCCCTTTTCAATAAATGCACGGTATAGTAAAAAGTTGTAGTTGCCTATGTCTGATCTCAGATAATATTTTATTCTTATCTGGGGTAGATTACAGATATCCATGGACGGAAATGAGTTATTTTCAGGTGGAATGCTAGCTCATTGGCTATGAAAATCTTAAAAAATATAATAACTATATAAAAAATGGTTAGCAATATAGGATACAGTAAGTTATAAGCACATTAATTATATAATAAGTAAACATAATGTCAAAAGGTACGGTAAGTAAGGTATTGGGTTACCTGATACATATTGATCGCTATTAGCCCTTAGGGATACCGATTCCTTGAGCAATAGGGCGGTTGAGATGGCAATTTCTTTTTCATTTCGCTACTATCCACTAATTATGCTGCCTATTCATTTGTATACTGTTAAAGTTCTTTCGTATGAAACTGAAGTAAGCAAGTATGCAGTTCATCTGAAGAAAGTGGTCACTGCCGCCTATGTTAATTAATTTGCAAGCAACATCATATAGTATATCATATATCTCGAGCCGATCAAACATGCCCTGAGGAATGAGTTGTGTAATCGGCATCCACACCCTTCTACCGAAGCGCAGAACTGCTTCTCGATAGAAGCGAGAGAGGTACGAATTGTGGCGCCAGTAGAACCATACTTGCTCTCCGTTAGAACCATACTTGCTGTACCACTTTTCAAAATTGAAAATGTTCTTTGCCGAACACAAATGTGTTGCGACTCCTGAGAACTAAGATGGACATATATAATCAATCCCAAAGATAATTGAAGTCCTACTTAAGGTCGGCCACAGATGCGTTACCTCCACCAAGCTTGAATAGCTCGCCTAACTAAAAGTATATTCGTTGGTATGATAATTATGTTTAAATTGGCCATGAGAAAAAATGTATGAAAAATTAAACTGCAAATTAATGATTCGATATGGTTTACGCAAATAACTTAAATTTGTTGCCTATTCGAGATTCAAATCATGTAATTACAAAAACTAGCCGTTACACAAATGTTAGAAGATGTTACAATGTTTTTGCATATCTAAATATTTAAACCATTATTTTATAGTTATCTCAGATGTGGTCAGTAACAGTAACAGTTGCTTAGTTATAATTTGTATCGTTCGAGAGTGGTCTGCTATCTATAACATAAAGAAATAATATTATAGATATAATTGTGCAGACTGGTTGCGTTCGGAACGTCTCAGTTAAAACTAACGAGGTAAGTTGTGCACCTTCAGACAAACTTGGCGTTGGGAACTAAATAATCCTTTAAGTCATGTGAGTCAAGAGAGTTCTGTTATTGTAATTGACAATTTGCGTGGCGGTGCATTATGAATTGGTTCTGAGTGAACAAATGGTTCTGAGTTTAATTACCAGAATTCGGTTTGCTTTGATACGCGTGACTTGTCTTTATGTGCTCATGATAATCATGATGAAAAGAATTCTAATGTTAGGGTTGTAAGTGTAGAGTGCCTACCTATTGTCTTAAAATATTTATTTCACACTGAGGAACTTTGTCTCAGCTTAACTCGTAAGTCGAAAGCTGATAAAAACATTTTTTTCCAAACTTCATAAGGAAGGCTTTCAAGCCAATTACAGATTGCTACTCCTGAATATTAAGACGTATCAAACGTAAGTTAGGCAGGCATAGAACCTGTCTGAACTAGCTTACTAGGAATCATCGCTCGCACCGTAACCGGCAGCTCTCGTGTCCCTTGCGTAAGTTCACAGTTCACCGACGACGCAGCATTCGATACGTTTTGTAATACGCAACATATCGAGATACTGTAGAACCGCAAACACCTCAAACGTAAGGCAGCTGTAGCGCGTTTTAAAGGCAGGTCGTCTGAACCAGCTCTTACTAGGAAGCATCGCTCGCACCGTAACCGGCGGCTCTCGTGTCCCTTGCGTAAGTTCACAGTTCACCGACGACGGAGCATTCGATACGTTTTGTAATACACAACATATCGAGATACTGTAGAACCGCGTTGAAATTGATTATGTGAACTGAACCTATGTTGCACGGAAATGAATGGTCGGGTTACGTGTGACTGATTTAGATTAGGCCTATTTGCGGTTCTAATTTGTTCGTTGTATTTATCATATGTCATGTATTAAGTTAAAAAAGTACTGTTTGAAGTCAAAAATAGGATTTATTTGCAATAGAAAACGAGACTATTGAACCCTGAAGGTATCGCTACGGGCTATATATGTATTAAATCCAAATAGGATTGGTGTTTTTCTTTAGTTTGCCCACAAATATGTTACTTTCCCAGATGACTTAGTAACATTCGCGTAAGTGTCTGGTTATTATTACATTTTAGCTGGAAGACAGAAGAGCAGAGCAGCATTTTATTCAGTTTTACAGCAGAAATGGACTATAGTGTCTCGAAATTAACCATGAAGAATTCTTACGCACGACTTTCTAACGTAGTCCTCTGACTAACTGAGTAAATGATTAACTGACTGACTGTCCGAATTACTGAATGATTGGCTGACTGACTAACTGTCTGACTGACCAATTTGACTGACGATTTAGTTGAAGTATCTTTTGATTGCCGACTTCAGGCACAACTTTAGGCTGCTATTTAGTTTAGATCACTAATTTTCATTGGATTGTCGCAGTGAATTAATTACCAATGTTACCTCTAATGGACGTCTGCTTGTTAGCCACTTCAGTGTGTGAAAACAAAAGTGCCACTACTTACTAATAGTTTGGAGACTGTGATGTTGAGTAACCAACCTATCTCCAATACGGAAATCGCATTACATCGTCTATAACTAAGGTTAAACGACCAACGACATAACTGAGCAATTACCCAACATAGTTACATTATAATTATTTAATAGTAATCGTGAGGTTCAATAGGTAAAGTTTTACTATCAACTTTTAGTAACACCTTATACAGACTTAAATTGATGGATATGGCCGGAGTAGCAATTAAATTGTCTGATTTCACACAATTGCAATTATATATAAAGAACATTGTTATGGTTACGTTTTGTGAATGTGTATCTTATTGCGTGTTGTTCAAGAAAAAGGCCAGATCTAAATTAATTGAGAACCGTTATTAAGGAATATAATAATACAATATAAATGTCTATAGTCTGATTCATAATTAGGTGTCCAAAATGTAAAAAAAGGTGTTGACCTATCAAGAAAATATGTTTCAAATGGTAGTTTCTTATTTTTGAGGATATTAAATTAATACAACAATAATAAAATAATAATCTAAATAAATTAAGATCAATTCACTTTTCTAATATTTATATTACCTCAATTTCGTTCCATACAGTAATAATAATAAAAAACAAGGTTTATGGTAGAAAATTTAAATGTGATAATGGAACCCAAAACATAACTTGTGCCGTCATTTTTAAGTTTCGTAGCTGATATTATTAATTTTCGTGATTGTAATTGAACTCGAATGTATTATCGTTTTCATAGCGCGTTTTTTAAATTGTGAATAATTATAAAGTTTTCGTTTTTTGTTGAGTTTGTTATAATTTTTCGTTTCTTGTTAATTTTGACAGTGACTTTGTTTGTTTACATTTTGGACACCTAATTATGAATCAGACTATAATTAATAATGAATTTAAATGAACTAAATATAATCATTTTTTTTAATATTGTATCAATAAGAAAATAATTAAATTAGCACTTAAGATTTACGAAAACGTGCAACTCTGTACATACATTTAAATAAACTGCTTATGAAACCTTGTAAACAAAATTTTACGTTACAAACACTAAATGAATAAAATAAAAAATAATACCCAAATTTTATTAGTCGTTCGATATAGTCATATCCAGTGATGTATATCTGTGGTCGCATAAAGCGCCGATTACGCTGTACTGACATCAGTCAATTCATACACTTTTGTAAGACTTGAGCTTTGCAATGCATTACATGCTCGTTCGATGCGTACGTCATCCTCAATCATAAAACCTATTTTTTTTTTATATTTGAACCTGACGATAAAGCAGACGTGCTACCTGATGGAAAGTAGTCAACGTCACCTATGGACATTTGCAACACCAGAGGAGTCGCCAATGCATCGCCGGCTTTGAAGGAGAGCTCTTTTTGCACCTTTTTTGAAGAGCCCCATGTCATAGCGCATATTAATAAAGTACATTGCTATGTACCTATAATAATTATTATTGTCCGTAAAGATTAGAATTATAGACGACTAGCTGATCCGGTAAACTTTGTACCGCCTCAAAATCTTTTTATCAAATATATTTCATATAAAATATAGCCTATATTACTCGTGGATAATGTATAATTTTAAAAATCGGTCCAGTTGTTTTTGAACCTATTCATTACAACCAAACAAACAAAGTTTTCCTCTTTATAATATTAGTGTAGACAACTGAAATAATTTAATTCTAGAGTATCTAAGGTATCTAGGGTTTCTAGGGTGTCCACCGAAGTATCGGTTTCAGTTCCGGCCAAGTTTCAGCCAAAAAGAAATTTCGGTCAAAATTTCGATTTCTTTCCTTTCGACACTGCCGAAACATACGTTCCTGAACTTTTGGATTGCTTTAACATATACCTCATGATATGTCATTGGATTCGTCTAAATTGTTACGCCGCGTTATATTTTTAAGTAGTCAGTAGTCAGGTTTTGCTTTTGTAATAATTTTCTAGTACCATATTAATACACAATAATAATTAACACATAGCAATACACAAATCAATCATTTACCAGTCCACAGAACTATAAAATTTTACATCATAATTATATCTTACTACATCCCCTTTATAATTTTCCACGGCAAGAATTAATTACTTATTCACAATTCAATAAATTACATTTATTCGACAGAATTAGAAAGGCCCACCGTCCTAAATGTTTCGACTGCAGGAAAAGGGCAAAATTTGACCTTTTATTACATTTCTGTACCTTTTAGGGTTTCGAAGGTAAATGTTAAAAAACTGAAACCATTTTTTTCACAGTGTCTTTTAGCAATATAAAAAAACATATATTTTAGTGCTAAGAGAACTTGGTGGTATGTTCTCGCTGCGTAATCTACCCCAGATAAGATTAGTCCTACCTGAGGTCAGCCACAGATGAGTTGCTACCTCTGAAGATTAAATTGGAGTACTTTGGATAGTTTAGGAAATTCTCTTGTTTAGGAATCGTAGATATATTGATGTTCAAATATATTAGTATTTCTCCTTTACCACACCCTTCTAAACCAGAACACATCAGAAGAAAGAAATAGGAAAGAAATAACTTTATTAGCTAATATCAGCGCTTAACACTGCTGGTATAAGGCAGAAATAGGTGCGACGTTGGTGCCTACGGAGTAGAACTACAAAGGGCTCAACCACCTTTAAATATTTATCTTTCACGGAACCCTTTAGTCAGCGCGGTAGCACTTGACGCTTTTAAAGAAGATAGCGAAGTAATTAAATGATTGACAGATGGTACAAATGATTACTTGATTTCATAATTTATGCAATAAAATTAAGAATGTTGTTAAAGTTAATTATTGCTTTTCGGGAATGCTTAACAAAATGTTTATGTCTAATCGCAACAATACCTACTAATTATAAGGCACTCAATTCAATTCTACGAGTATAATTTGGGCGGGTACAGTTATAGCTAGAATACTGGTTAATTACCTACTAGTACAGTCTGTATCTTTGTCCCTGTAGTTCCGGGACCAGAGTAGGGCTACGGTATCCCCTGCCTGTCGTAAGAGGCGACTAAAAGGGGGTTTCGGGGTTACGGGCGGCAAGAGTGGGAGCTCGAACCGCCCGGCTAGCGACCCCGGGAAGGACGACGGTATGTGTGGTCGCATTCCGTCGTATACACCAGACGGTGTGGTGACACAATGGCGGTCACCTGGGCGGAGCCCGACGGGGCAGTGCGCTGAGAGGACTCCGGTCGCGTTCCTTTGGAGATCCCGGAGTCCTCTACGCAGCGCCGAGGACGGCCACCGGGGGGGTTTTAGTGCGGTAAGAGTCCCACATAACCCCGTGTCGCTCCCACGGCACCGGGTACCTTTTGAAGGTTTCCCCCTCGAAAAGAAAAAAAAAAGTACAGTCTGTATCTTATGAATACAAAATACAACATACGAGTAAATCACATTTTTAACAAGCATCTTTTACTATACAACCTAATTATTTGATCATAATTCATTAACATAAAGATTATAAATTTCTAAGGGCCCAGGATTCAGAAGACCAGGTAATCATAGTCCAGGTGTCATTTAACACCTATATAAAGGCTAGAACTTTTAAGACATTTTCCCTGAAATTTCTTATTGGATCAATGGAGTATACTTAGCTTACTATAGATTTTGGCCTAAACGCCCTTAATCTAAGGGCCTTTTACTGCCGCGCGTGTGCGTGTCGTACGCTTGACAGGAAAAGTATCTCCATAAGATGCAAATGGCACACGTATTGACAGGTGACAGGAAAAAGGCCGTAAGGGATAATGAGTTGATTATTTCGAAACAATCGTTACTTTAGATATATAGAAATAACTCTTGCGTAGATTCTGGCAAGATGCCAGCATCAGCGTGACCCGGGAAACGGCATTAGGGATGCAACAATGAACCCGCGACAATTGCATCAAGCACGCAAATCTATTTTGCAAGCAGTAATCGCAAGTGTAAATCAGTGTTATGGAGTAATCTCTCAACGTAGTCATAGATTAAAGAAGGACAGAAAGGTCACTTAATGTCCGCAAGCCGCATGTTCTAAACAGAGGTTTATAGATTATAGAGATAAACGTTTGGCTTAACTATTTTGCTACAATTTGCTACACAAATAAAGTCAAATCCACACGTTTGAATTTGTGACGATTTGCCAAAGTTATATGAGCATGTAGAGGCAGCATAACACTATGTTTTTATGCTCTTGATAAGATATACCAATTTGTATTTGGCCAACGCGGTGGCCTATGGCGTAAATTCCTCTCACTTGAGGAGACCCATACCCAACCACTGATGCTTAGATGAATACAAGGAGAAACAAGGGTATTGTAACTTAAGTTGAACTAATTAACATAATCATTCCTTGGCATCTTATATAGACATATCGATACGTACCTAATGTATGTACTATATACTTGAGGACTTTCTGTTCTTTCTCTATTCCGTGTGAACTAACGAATTGTGAGTCAATGAAGTGGTATTTTTAAGGCAATTTGGCTAAAGTAATACGTCAATCATCATTAGTACTGGCGAGTAGATAAAATGAGTTGGTTTTTATAAAACAATTTCGTTTCAACGCCTAAATTGGAACTTTGGAAGACAAATAGAAAAATCCAGACAAAGTCAGTACATCCTAGATAGCGTCTGACTTATCTTCCTCTAATGGGATAAATGGCAGTCAAACTCCTGGGTATACATAGATGTATAAAAATAACAGAGCATGGTAATGACCATGGTAATGATGTGGACGCATACCGTTGTACGCAGCAGACGGTACGGTAAGCGATAAGCTCACTTGGGCGGAGCCCGACGGGGCAATGCGCTAAGAGGACTCCGGTTGCGTTCCTTTCGCGATCCCGGAGTCCTCTACGCAGCGCTGAGGACGGCCACCGGATGGTTTTAGTGCGGTTGAGTCCCACATAATCCTGTGTCGCTCCCAAGGCGTCGGGTACTTTTTTGAAGGTTTTCCCCCTCGTGAACAAAAAAAAAAGGAAAAGATCATTTATTGTGGTAATTAACAAGTACCTATGTTTGAAGTTGGTGGAATCCCTTGTAGTTCGACTCCGAAAGCACCATCGACAGACCAATTTCTGCCTAATAACAGCAATGTTCAAACCAGAACACAGCAGCGCTTAACACTGCAGGCCGAAATATGTGTGGCGGTTCTGCCGCTGGAGTCGAACTAAAAAGGCTCTACCACCTTCAAACTTAACATCAACAGTAACATCAAGTGGGCTGCATAAAGTTACTGCTTGCATTAGACAAATAACAATAGCTGCTATTATTTAAATACTTTCGTCTATTACGCAGATGTCTTTCTGCAGACACTTGCAATTCAAGTGACACACAAGATTAGCAATTAAACGTTCTGTCTCATGCAATAGCCTATGATCCCTTTAAAAATAGCACCATTAGGCTGATTTTACAGCGGCATGTTTGAATAGGTGCTTTCAATTCAGTCCACACACTATCTTAGCACTTTAATGTACGTTATATATTTATTTATCCATTTAGATGGGGCTAGAGACTTATTTCAATAGGTTCGTATTATTCTGTTTGAGTAAATAACGATTTTGTTTGTACGTTGTATGGGTTATGTAGACACAAACAGGCAGACAGGGTAATACAAATTTTATGTATATACGAGTAAATAACATCAAATGTTATAATGTGGCATGTGGGTCAGGAAGCACCTCCAACTACAACCACATGCCTCCAACTACATAGCAGCATTAAACTTTACAACAGTTGAACAACAAAAATGTTAGTACACCATTAACGTAGGTTGTTATCAATTATCAGGGACACTGTTCCCTGTAATACCGGGACTAGAATAGGGCTACGGTATCCCCTGCCTGTCGTAAGAGGCGACTAAAAGGGGGCTTCCGGGGTTGCGGGCGGCAAGAGCGGGTGCTCGAACCGTCCAGTAAGCGACCCCGGGAAGGACGGCGGTATGTATGGTCGCATACCGTCGTGAACACCATATGGTGTGGAAGGAGCGAAAATTGCTCTCCCAGGGCAGAGTGCGATCGGGGCATCGCGCTTGGGGGACTCCGGTTGCATTCCGTCGGAGATCCCGGAGTTCTCCAACAAGCGCTGAGGACGGCCACCGGGGGGGTTTTAGTGCGGTAAAAACTCCACATAACCCGGCGTCGCTCCCACGTCGTCGGCAACCTTTTGAAGGTTTCGCCCTCGTTAAGAAAAAGAAAAAAAAGGTCGAGTGCTAACTTCCTAAACTAATATGTAGATTTAGAAGGCATAAGAACATAACAAATAGTCATTGTAGCAGAGTTATTCTACAAGTACTCTAAAGATATTACTAAATTTCGAAAAATATGTGAGAATTGTAGCTTTCATGTACTCGTACATATTTAGTACTTTAGCCATCTAGAATTCCTAGACAAGGAATTAATAGTAAAACCATTTAAAATTCTCTCGAAGAGTGAAATTAGCACTTAAATGCACTATTCATCATCGCTGCATCTTTATTGGTATTCGTGGCTGTGACAACTTGGGGTCGTCTTGGAACTAGGCATACAAATAACTTTACTCTACTTTACAAGACATACTTTTCCGAGGCGTTCTAGCTTAGTCCTCAGGGGGGGCGGCGCATCTGTGGCCGACTTCAGACAGGAATATCTAGTCCTATTTGGGGTTGATTACAGATGCCCATGGGCGGCAGTAGCCACATACCATCATGCTCATCTGCTACTTCCATATTATAAAAAAACTAGCTTACTCTAGATTATTAGACTCTACGGTTAAAGTTTTCCTGGATTTCGTTCAATTGAATGTTTGGAAGTTTCACATTTTAAGCTTACAAAAGACGTGAAGCAATTTTACGGACATAATCAAATATCCATCCAAATTGGATCAGTAGTTATTGAGAAAATCACGGACATACGAAATACATATACTTAGCGGTCGGATACAGACCCCTTTTTTGAAGTCGGTTAATAAATATGAGTAGTCTTACAAATCCCATTTCAATTAAACGTGGATACTAGATAGTGTAGTGGAACGTAGTAGTAGTACCCTAACGTAGTACTAGTAATGATGGCAGTAGTATTAGACATGATGGTGACATTACGTGGTGATAATGGTGGTAGTAGGATTAGTGGTCAAGGTGGTGGTGAGAAGTAGTAGTAGTAATCATGGTAGTGGTAGTACCTAGAGGTGGATATCGTGATGGAGTTATTGGTGAAACAAGTTAATAAAAAACGAGTGGTAACAGGTACAAAAGTTTGGAAGAGTCTCTATACAAATGTTAGTAGATAATAAATAAAGCCTGAGTTTATAACTTGAATATTATGAATAGACACATCTAGACATGATTACTGTTTGTCTAATCTAATGAGGAAGTAATAAAATAGACACCTAATTGCAATGATTTATGAGCAATTTATCATAAACCTAATTTTGTGAACGTTCGTGTAGCAGGGCAAATTGCATACTGTTTAGTGTATTCCGGGTGTAGATAGAAATTTTCGGATTTTTGTCTCACGATATATAGTAATTCCAGTTATATCAATAAGTCTAGTAGGATAAGTAAACTACAGCAGCTTGGTATTGTCCAACATTGTGCCGTTGTTATGGAAGTACCTTCGTCAAATATGACAGAGACATATGCCCAATATTGGGATACGAGAATACATTTTGTTTGCCACAACGCGTGTCTGACACGCTCTATGTCTGTAGTTGTAAATGAAGACAAATATGACAATTTTCCCCTTTTCTCGTAAATTAATTTTGATAGCCTCGCAAATAGTCATTAATAAAAATTGCAGCTTGTTACATTAGATCTATTTGACTGATTAAGTTTTCCATTAGGAGTCTAATACAATTATTCGTCAACGATCTCTACATTCGCTAAAACTGACATGAGAAAGTGATAGGCCAACAGTCATAACATCACAAGCAATCAGTGGTGCGGAACCAACACATAAAATTTTAACTATTTTAAATTATTTGCCTTCTCATTTACTACTATATTATGAGGCATAATACGCTTTCTGCTGCTTTCTAGTATAGTTCTATGCATAAATACAAATACTTAAATACCCAGACCCATAGCAGGACTAATTTCGAAAGACATTCGACTATGTCCAAGCAATACACCTGACATGGGGAGGAAAACTGTCATAGAGTTATTACCGATTGGCGATTGGTAATAAGTTGATCTGTTTCATACATAGATTAGTAAAGATTACTCACTCCTAACAAGAAAATGTCACCACCAGATTTGACAATTGAAATTATCACTGCCACCTATTTAAGTGTTAGAAAAATATTTAAAAAATGTAGTTTTTAGATAATTTACGAATGAAACGATATTTCTACGCACTTTTTCTTCGATTTCGAGTTTTTGCACCACATAACTGCGCGTTTCGGCATTGTTCCGCGTAAATTACACCAAGATAGCCATTAAAAGGCTGACAGAATTGTCAAATAATTAAGTCGTTTAATGGCTTCCTTTAATTACAAGGCGGTGTGATATCTATGGTTTCATATGTCAATCCTCAATCAATGCGAGATTATTTTTTAAATAGGAGTAGCAAACGAGCTTGTAGTCCACCTGAAGGTGGCCTGAAGTGGCTACTGCCGCCCATGGACATCTGTAATCAACCCCAAATAGGATTAGATGCCTACCTGAGGTAGGCCACATATACGCCGCTAACCCTGAGGACTAAAATGTAAGGACTCGGATAAGTCTGTCTCCCTTTCCACGCCCGTCAAAGCGGAACACAGCAGCGCTTAACACTACTGTTATTAGGCAGACATAGGTGTGGCGGTGGTGCCGCCGGAGTCGAACCACGGAGGGTTCTTATTATAAATGCTACCAGGCACACATAAAATTACAATACCGACAATTTATTTTAATAGTAATACATATTAATTGCCGTTCTCTAATATACAATGATAATACGGGCGCAGATCTTGCAAACTAATTGATATTACTGCGAAATAGTCTGCGAAATGCATACATTTTCTAACGTATTTGCATAAATCGCATATATAACTTTTGTCTGTCGGATGCGGCGCTAGGGTTACCACTTGATGCAAAGATATGAAAATTCAATTGCAATGAAATGACTACTTGCATAATTTCAAAATATAATATAAATTTGTATACTTTCTTAATTTGTGTGATTGGTTTTGAAGCAATCGTTTAAGTTGGTTTGTCACCATAGTCGTACTACTTAATTCTACTTTTGAAAATTGTTTTAAAAAATTTACTTATAGGAAACTTTTTAAATTTGTACGAAATTTCAAAATACTTAAGAATAAAAGTTAAGGTGGTAAAACATTTTACGGTTCAAATATGAAAGCATCTCTATCACATCTATTTCTACTTTCTAAAAAATAAATTGATGACGTATATTCCGTGAATAATTTGATGACGCATACGCAATCCCGCAGGAGCTTGTGTCTTGCGACTAATCAGAATGATCTAAAAAGATGGAAGAAGCTTTTGTGATTGAAGGGCAATGGCACCACTGTCAAATCTATTTCTAGTTTAAAATAAACAAATTTACTGTTATAAAATTTAAACTACTTTTCGATTTTCTGAGTTTCATAACTTTGCGCTTCAAGATTAATCTTACGATACTTCATAGTGATCCAAATATGAAAAAAAAATCTTTTATATCACGGCGTGCGTAAATGGACGTTTTACGCACGCTTCGCGTGCGCAAAACCCCCATTTCCGACCCCGTAATATAAAATTTTATACAACACGCGGACGAAAAATGTTTTTCTGACTCGTGTGATTGCAGTCCTCGCCTGCGGCTCGGCCTGCAAACTCACACTTGTCAGAAAAAAATTTTTCGTCCTCGTATTGTAATGTACTATTTTGTCAGGCTCGGGTAAAATTCAAGCTCTCTTAATATATAATACTAATAATACAGTTTCCAACTTTGAATGAGACTCCTAATTAAGATCGGATATGGATTTTTATTAAATTGGTACTCATCTGCTACAGTTTCCATTGTCACTGGCAACCCTAGTGGAGATGCGATGCGGATCGCTTGCACAAGCGGCGGCGGGCAGCGCGGCGCGTTGCATCTCGCATTGCGATGCGATGCGCACACACACTTTCTAAACGGACAACGCTTGTCTAGAATAATTTGATGACGCATTCGTTCTAACTAGTCGGAGAAGAGGAATAATCCCGCGGGATGTGTTTTGCGCCCAATCGGGATTACTAATCGGGCCCAATCGGGCGTCAAGATCGACTTATCTAGTATTTTGTAATTGTTTCTCCGTGGGCGCTTGTGATTTGCTACCTCCAAGATGACTGCTAGGATCAGATGATTTAAAGCCCTTATCCTGTTGCGTGTAGTTACACGCGTGTCCCACCCGCACACATAAATTAATCCGTGGCTGTCTCTTTGCGTCAATGTACATGTGCATATGAAACAAAAGGATTTAGGAAAATTGAGCGTTTGTTGTAGTTTAAAAGAAATTCTATTGGTACCCTGGATCATTCGGTTTTCAAGTTCGGTCCTGTATAGAGACGTGGCTACCTGCTAAGGACTAAATTGCAAATTGGATTACACTTAACGTAAGTGTATTTTTTCAACCAATATTTAAATCAGAACAACAATGCTGAAATCTGGTTGAAATATTGAGAGTGATATAAGCGAACACTCAAATATTTCTAAAACCTACTGTGACAATTTTATAATTGTTTCATTAAATTATAATATTTTGAATAATATTATGAATAATTATTAATAATTTGGGGTACCTCCTTAAAAACCTGCCGGGCCTTAGCTCGAGACCCAAATAATCCTGGCCCATCCCTTATCCCTTACAAGGCCATAGGGTGTGAAATATTAGAGAGTACCTACTTCCCAATCATTATTTATGTAAAAACGGAATAGAAGCACTTATATGATTTATAAAACACGTAGGTACAATCTATCCGAAGTTAAATGATCACTGCCACCATTGGACATCTGTCAAGAACTCCCAATATGGAGTTCAATCTATAACCTATTATTATTGAGTACTAAGATGGAATACCTGATGTATGGGTGTATTCTATCATCACCAGCATCCTATTCCTGTCCTACAGTTGGGTACGAGCGTCTTCTACGAGCCAAAGGTGCTTAGAAAAAGTCCACCACGTTGGTCAAATTTGAAAGCTTTCTTAAACGAACTTTCAGGCTTGCAAGTTTACATTTTTTTTTTACTATAACCATAAAGCAAGTTATAATTAATTTGTTAATTAACATAATTTAAAATATGCTTGTGAGGCCCAAAATAAAACCACTAGGTTATTTCCTTTTACTATGTAACTACTGTACCTATATATTTTGCTAAACTGAAAATAGATCGTTTATGTTAACAGTGTATAAAAGCAACATAGGGTCTAGATAACAAAGTTATATAGAATAACTAATGGTATGGAAATATTCTGATATTATACCGAGGCTGAGTTATACAGTTTATATAAACTATCTAGATCCAAACGAATATTAAACTTTGCAAAATTTTTCTAAGTTATACAGTACTATTTTGGTTGTAGTAAAAATAATTCGTACTTTTGTCTTTTTAATAAATTTCGAGTATTTGAGGTTTTTAGGCCATCAGACTGTCTATTTAATATTATATAATTCCAGGGTTTGAGGTTTTTGGGACATCAGACATCTACGAGTTTGTTTCAGCCATTTTCGAAGAATATTTTGGCTGCTACTTTTGTATTAAAAATCATAGAATTTCTACGTAAAATTACACGTTGGCTTAAATCTCGAACACGCAATGATTTTCAATGATTTTCAGAAATGTAATTATAAAGTGTTTTACAAGGAAAACATTATACGCAAACCTTCACTTTTTTGCGACTTTATTTAGTTAGTGACCTTCATACCTGAGTCCTTTAATAAAAGAAAAAAATCTCAAAGTTGTGTGAAGTGTACCAATACTTAGCCAGCGTAGTGGATGGCTTAAATCCTTCTCATTTCGAGAGGAGATTGAAGCCCAGCAGTGGAACAATGAAGGGTTGTTGAACATTTGATATAAATCGATGTAGAGTTCAAAGATCGATCTATTACATGCGCTCCACTTGTAAGATCTCTATCATACGCCTGGAATGTCGAAACTTGCATTTCATAAGGCTTTTAGTAACAATTAGCAATCAAAAAAAGACAATAGAGCCTCCGGCGCTTAAAACAGAATGATTCAACTGATAGGTACTATTCAGTCGATAAAGCAATTGGACATAATTGTAGTTTTATTACAGCTTTTTTTTTTAAATTTCGATATGAAAAAGGTAAAAGTAAAATGAATTTTAGACTAATGATACGTAAAGAATTAAATTTTAATAAAAAAAAATTTAGCGTTCCCTATCCTCCTTTATAGAAAAACGAAGCCTCCGCTGTTTCTCCGTTAGTCCGTCTATGATAGGGCTCTATCTCTTGAATCGTAATATAAGACATTGGATTTTTTTACAGAGTAGGTATGTAAAACAGTGCCTGCTACAAAAAAATATAAAAATAAATATAGCTATTCCAGTCTTTCGCCTCGAGACCCACAGAAGCTCGGGTCGACGCAGAATTTAGACTGAGTACAGAGTGTACTAAGCAAGTGTATTTAGCACACTGTGTACGTTTAGCTGTAGAGGGATGGAAGCACAGACCTGTATTAAATAATAGAGGAAGCTCCGTATTAAAATTATATTAGACTTCTAGCAACTTACCATACATTACTTAATCATAAGTTAATTATAGTTGAAGTTGAAGGTGGTAGAACCTTTTGTGGTTCGACTCCGGCGGCACCACCGCCACACTTTTCCGAGGCGTTCCAGCTTAGTCCTCAGGGGTAGCGGCGCATCTGAGACCGACCTCAGGTAGGAATATCTAATCCTATCTGGGGTTGATTACAGATGTCCATGGGCGGCAGTAGCCACTTACAATCCGGTGGACTGCATGCTCGTCTGCTACGCCAATATTATAAAAAAAAAGAAAAAAGTTAAACATTGTTATCTTTAAATCAAATGAGGCAAGAGTCGCGTCTTTAAAGTGAAAGAACTAAATTAGGTGAATGCAACAAATGCAGAAAATCTTTCGAAACAAACACACGTAATTTACTAAAATTATTCAGAATCTGATTTCGTAGCTATTAATCGGCGAAAAGTCATAACTTTATATGTCACATTTGAAGTAAAATTAATTTGCGTTTTATGTAACTGTAATCTGCCAAAATTTTAACTGATTTTATGTGAATAATTGAGAATGTGCAATGATTCATCAAATATTACTTTTATATTATTGAACATATAAATAAAAACTAAACAAAAGGTTTACATTTTAAGAATGTCTCTTTTCGTTATTTATTGAATTTTATTTCTTTTAAATGCATTTAATTTAATTTTCTTTAGATTTTATGGTACAAATAGGTCTGTGGTAAGTACATTATAAATTAATGTTGTTATTAATTTAACAAGAAATAAACATGACAAGCCAACAAATCATTATTCGAGTTCTAAATTACTAATTCACTAATTCGATTTGTGAAACTACATCTTAGATTAGATTCTGATTTTTTGATTCGATTTTTAAAATAGATTCTTACGACTGATTTATAAAACTGATTGAATCAATGTTGCAAGCCTCGTTGAAACACAGTTAAAGATCTAAGTAAACAAACTTAAGAGAAACATAAAAACTTATTTACGAGAGTGGGTTTCGGCAATGAAGCCCATTGTTTTATCCCACTTTTTCTCACGATGGTATCTCGACCGCATTGTCGAAAGGGTCATAACGTATGTAACTTATCATTGTATTACAAACTCTATTACATTTTTCTGTAATCATATAAAAGTGTAAGTTTGTGTCCGCAAATATCGACAAGTAATGTATGGATTGACTTGAATTTTTTACACATTATTGCATGTCTATATAGGGGTGTTTTTATATACTTTTTACTCCAAAATTCCCACGGGAATTCTAATAATTGGTATCAGACTCAAATAGAACGAAACGGTGCTGAAGTCAGCTAGCTTCATATAAAGTTCAATTTTAAACACGTTCAAGGTGCAGTTAAGGGCATAAAAATTATGAGGATGGTATAATACATTATGTAACTAAGATGATAATCACAAAACTTGTAGAAGCGTTGGCTTTGTGTCGGAAAATTGAACCCGAATGAGGAATGACTAAATATTTAACATTAAAGTTAGTTAATGTCTGTGTTTTTGTATTCGTCGTCAGCTCTTATTGTCCACCGTCGCCACGTGTCTCCTTTCAGTGAGGAGTATTGGTCACCGCGCTAGCCAACACAAAATTGATACACTTCATACACTTTAAGAACTTTTATAAAAAGAGCTATCAAGCTTGTAGGTTTTATTGCGTTGTTTGCAATAACTAATTACCTATTGTTGTTTCCTTCTTTTAGAAAGTGAAGATTTATCAGTATGGATTTCAAATCCTTAAAGTTCCTATATCCCATTACTGGGTAAAGTTTCTCTAAAACTAGGAAGTATTAATACCCCACTACAAAAAATTTGCTCATAGACTTTACATAACCTTGAAAAGTATGTATAAGATAAGCAAATTCATAATGAAAACATTAATTATTCCTTATTCTTTAGTAAGCTGACACAAGCGTCGGAAGCAATTTATAAATATTTGAGTTGTTAATTTATAATTAAAAAATATTTACTCGATAAACAAACGCGTTCATTGATAAAAAATACAATTTATAATTAAAAAAATATTTACTCGATAAACAAACGCGTTCATTGGTAAAAAAATACAATTTATAATTAAAAAATATTTACTCGATAAACAAACGCGTTCATTGATAAAAAAAAATACAATTTATAATTAAAAAATATTTACTCGATAAACAAACGCGTTCATTGGTAAAAAAATACAATTTATAATTAAAAAATATTTACTCCATAAACAAACGCGTTCATTGGTAAAAAATACGGATGGTTTTTTAATTTTGACCCACATAAAATACTGATGACGTCATAGTTTTATAATGCAGTGTCCCATTTCCTAAGTATATATTTTTGCCACGGTACCTTTTACCGTTTTACTTATATACAATTTTAACCAGAATGTGTTATTTTTAAATGTGTCATTATTGTTATTAAATTTTTCAAAATCAAAATAATACTTTATTATAGTTATAGTACATAACAATGTGGTGTAATAAACTTTTGATAAACCTTAACATATTTAACATAAAATAAACAAAAAATATGTGGTCATTCGAAAAGAACTTCCATTAAATTTAACGACAAAGTTAAGTGATGTTTTGCCATACAAATAAATGTGGCAATGTATTCTTAGCAATCCAATCGCTAATCAAATTAGCTAAATGTAGCTAATTATAATGATAAGTATGCAAATCCATTTGACGTTTAAACAATCAATAAAAGGTGGCTTGAGAATGATGGTAGATTTGTAGGTTGTGGTTATACAAGCACATTTTTGCAATAACTTAAATTAAGTAATTCTTTTATAAAGATATATGAATACCTTGGTTGAATAATGATTGCAATTCAATATTTTTATACAAACGCCTACACAATTTCCCAAATCTGTCCGTAACAATAATTTGAAGGCTTAATCGGTGAGGTACTTGCCATCTTTCTGGTCATTATTTGAGGACTGACTTGAATGCCATGAATTGCTTTTCTTTGCCTAACAATAACTATTGTCTATGGAGGGTTATTCAGACTTCACTGACTGGTATGTATATTGACAAATAAATAATGATGAATTTCAAAAGAGTCATGACTTGAATAACGTATTATTAAAGTCAATTTTTTATAAGATTGTAGTAACATACGACCATGCAGTCCACCTGATGGTAAGTGGCTAATGTCGTTCATGGCCTTTCATGGGAAACCTTCAAAAGATACCGGGTGCCGTGGGAGCGACGCAGGGTTATGTGGGACTCTTAGGACTCTTACCGCACTAAAACCCCCCCCGGTGGCCGTCCTCGGCGCTGCGTAGAGGACTCCGGGATCTCCAACGGAACGCAACCGGAGTCCTCTTAACGCTGTGCCTCGTCGGGCTCCGCCCAGGTGAGCTTGACGCTCACCACACCGTCTGGTGTGCACGAGGGTATGCGACCACACATACCGCCGTCCTTCCCGGGTCGCTGGCCGGGCGGTTAGAGCTCCCACTCTTGCCGTCCGCAAGCCCTCTTTTAGTCGCCTCTTACGACAGGCAGAGGATACCGTAGCCCTATTCTGGTCCCTGCGTGCCTGGGGTTTGAACCTCGGAACCCTTGATCGAGAGGCCGAGTTTCTTAACCACTAGGCTATCACTGCCTATTTGTTGGCTACGGATGCGTTGCACACTACACAGTCAGTACAGTCTAAGTTGGAAAGCCTCGGATAATTATGTCTCCTTTGCCACATCCTTCAAACACAGCAGCGCTTAAAACTACTGTGAGCAGGCAGAAATAGGTGTGGCGGTCGTGCCTCCAAAGTTGATCGACAAAGAGTTTTACCATCATTTACCAGTTAATTATTTTATGAACGTTGCTATTTATTTAAAAAAAAAACATCATGTATTCCTGTTTTATTGTCCATAAAAAATACATCAAGATTATTTTTTGCGAATGCTGTAAGATGTAAATCATCCCCCATTAGTCGGGGGTTAAGACGTAACAGGGAGGAATCTGTTAGAACTCTACACAATGGGTTTAAGGGCTTACTGCCTGTTTTGTGGGGATTACCTGCCTCGAAGTGACGTTATCCTTTGCCCTTTATATGATATAAAGGGTGCGTATTATAATATGTTTGTATTATTTTTAAATCTGAAGTTGCAAACGCGCGAGTAGTCTATCTGGTGGTTTTTTTACTTAGGAGTAGCAGACGAGCATGCAGTCCACCTGATGGTATGTGGCTAGTGACGCCCATGGAAATCTGTAATCAACCCCAGATAGTTCTGTAACCAATTCCATACACAACAAGAGTTCTACCTGAAGCCGGTACATTGTGCTTTGATGAACCTTTTGTGTGCATTGACGACCCGCGTGACGGAGCGGTCACCATGCCGGTCTGACGCGCAGAGGGTCCCGGGTTCGATCCCCGGCCAGACAGATTTCTAAACGATGAATTTAAATTTCTGTTTCTGGTTCTGGGTGTTTGTGTATTTGTCTCTGTGTGTGTCCATAGCACCCACGATACAGGGAATCCTGGTGTGGGGCTGTGAGTGTAGAAAGCGTTTTATTCTAATTGCTACATTTGTAATTCAGCCAGCACCCCCACACTTCTACTAAAACGATTAACTGTTAGAAAAACTGTTACAAATAGGTGGTCAAATCATACTTGTTCTACAAATTTTCTACCTAACGACTAGGTTGGATCCCCACGACATTCCCCGTTAAGGCAGTATCTTATATATATAATTCTCATGTCACAATGTTAGTTACGATACTCCTCCGAAACGGCTTTACGGATTTTCACCAAATTTTATATGCATGTTCAGTAGGTCTGAGAATCGGTTACTATCTTTTTTTCATAAGGATTGTTCACCCTTAACATTTTTTTTATTTATATGGCAACACAACGTTTGCCGGGTCAGCTAGGAATAAATAATTTCTTATACAGAGATAACATCGATAAATCAAAGATTCCTGGGAGTTTTATCCCTGTATATCAGAAGCCAAACTTCAAACCCCTGTATTATAATTCCTCCTTTTATTCATAAACTAATAACAATGCTTAATCTTAACCCTTAATCTTAACCCTTTATTTCTAACGTAAACAATAATTTCCACAAAACATTTCAGCGGCAACTCAACAAGTTGCCAAGTTTGTCGTCTCAATAACAATGAGAACAAAACAAAGTAAACAATAAACATCATAAACATTTGGTTTGTTGATGAAATGAATAAGATATTTATGACGTCATGTCTTCCCACAGGAATTAAGGCTACGGATCTCCAACTTGCAACATAGATGTACTAATCCAATAGACTCCTACAAGACATGAATTTCCTGGTATTACATCAGTCTAAGATGATGTCAGCGTGAAGTGGGATGATTTTTTTATAATATAGGAATAGCAGACGAGCATGCAATTCACCGACCTTAGATAAGATTCGCTTCCTAAATATCGGATATAGATGCGCCGGTACCCCTGAGGAGTGAGGTCTAAGCTGGAATACCTCGGAAAATTATGTCTCCCTTACTACAACTTTCTAACCAGCACAATGGCGCTTAACACTACTGTTATTAAGCAGAAATAGGAGTAGCTGTGCCGCCGCCACAGTGAGGATGATTGATGAAAAATAATTAATTAAATGTTATTTTTTCTATAAAAGTCTCGAGAATATTCACTCTATAGCTCTTCATATTATATGTGGGGGAACCTTTTGTGGTTCGTCGCATCCATGGCTGATCTCAGGTAGGAATATCTAATCCAATCTGGGGTTGATTACAGATCTTCATGGGCGGCGGAAGCCTCTTACCATCAGGTGGACTGCACGTTCGTCTGCTACTCCAATATTATAAAAAATGTCTGTATATAACTTACTTACATAAAATTAGAAACATTATATATTTAATGATGTATGTATATTAATAATGCTTTGATCTTAATACGTCACAAAAATGCCTCGTCACTGCAAAACGGCAGCTTTGCTAACATAAAAATTAAATTGTATATATTCGTGAGATGGTTTATTATTTATTTTATATCCCAATTATATGGCTATTACTCTCCCACATGTGTTTAACATAAAATTTTCTATGGATATTTTAACGGAATTTTGACAGGCCCTTAATGTAAACCTGGGACACTTGATAAACGTAGCAGAAATGTATGCTACTGTTCTTACTACATATTTTAATAAATAAATTATATTGTAAAAATATTTATGTAATAGCTATATTTACAAATGGTACTAATAAGACCATAAATATCACTACCTATAATAAAAAATATATCTATTATTTTCATAAATATATTTCTTATTAGGTACAAATAGTTCCATTAATTACTGTATCAATTCACATAATACTTTTTGCAAACCTTTACAAAGGATCTTATGACAGGGGTATTTCTATAACAATGCAATAATTGCTTATATCAGATTTTTTGACACATACGAGTATCTATATAAGTGATTGCCAATATTAGAAGGACCTTTGCAAATGCAATATGCATTTTCACACGTTTTAATAGTCCTAACTGAATCAATTCACGCTTTTTATGTTGCTAATGAATTCTAAAAAAGTTTATTATAGTATAGTGCCCCGCCTGCGTTCTTATGTAGTCTGTATGGAAGTGTGAATAGGGAGGCGAGGAATCTTACGCGACTATATTAGAAACAAATTAAATTAAAAAAAAAACATAGGTACTATAGGTACATACTGGACATACCTCTCTTTCCGAGGTCGGTAAAAGATTTTTAAAATATATTTTTCTTTAATCGCATGTATAAAGCAAAACATTAAAAAATAGAATCGTAAATACATTTCTTATCGGATATCACACAATATTTTTTTTGCATAACGTCTAGAGAAATAACTCAATAAAATATTTTTAATGCTATCCGTACTTCGCCAAACACATGTCATATTTGAATCAAATCTTCACTGATTCGGTCAAACATAACATAAAATGTAAAACATGACATCGTATAAACCTCTACTTGTATTACAAAACATCTTTTTCTCATCAGCCGAATGTGCCAACGTTAACCAACGCAACGTAACGCATTGCATTATTATTAAAATAATTTATCAAATTAAAAATCAAATTCGCGACGTAACATATTGCAAGAGTGAAGAAAGGCGGCCAAGACTTCCTTTGTATTGCTAAGCTTTTTGCATGATTAATGGGTTAGGAAAACAATGATCTGGCTCATTGGTTCTCAACTTGACCCGTAGTGTTTAAAATTTAAGTTGAGAACCACTGACTTACAGATCGAACTAATTGTACTTCATTGCATAGTCTCTTCAATGATAATGTTGACATGTAGTACACCGCCAGTCGTCAGCCTTGTGTCACGTATATTCAGAGCTAAAAACCTCGAATTCAAATAATTTAAAACAATATCCAACCTACTTATAGCGCCCCCTACCGGTAAATGTCATTATCGTTTTTCGTGCAGCCTGTGTACATTTATGATTTTTCAAAATAAGAAATAAAATAAGTAATTTATCGTAAAAATTGTTAATTTATAACAAATATTTCAATTAATAATTTATAAAAGACGTAGGTGTGATATATTGTGCAGAAAAGTTACAATGGAAAATAAAGAATTTTGACGAAATTATTCTGAAGACTTGTACTAGGCGGCCATTACGAATGCAGTCGCAAATTGAAAATGTATTATCTTCATTTATTAAAGATAAGATGATAATCTTATACATTAATGAAGAATGACAAGGTAAATTTTTACATATATATTTTTCCAAGCAAAGGATTTTTAGATTACCATATTGTTCTGTAGCAAGGAATTTGACGTCTTATGTTCATTAACTAAGCTTGTCACCTATTTAGGTGATCTCGCTTATTTAAATCCTTATATAAATCTCGCTTATATAAAGCTATGAACATAGAAATAGGGTGCTATTTAGCCCCGTGCATGGGTACTACTACTAACCCGTTTATACTGAGTATTTACTCACATAAAAGAATCTACTATTGAGTAGAATATACCTAATGGGTATTCACCCGTTCAAATAAGGTTATGACCCTTACATATTGGATACTTACCTACATTACAAGAAATAGGGTGCTATTTAGCCCCGTTCATGGGTACTAACCTGTTTATATTGAGTATTTACTCACATAAAATAATCTACTATTGAGTAGAATATACCTAATGGATATTCATCCGTTCAAATAAGGGACCCTTACATATTGGATATTTACCTATATAACAACTATAATAAGATACTACTATTAAGTAGACGGATACAACGGATATTCACCCATTCTAATAGGGTATGATGTCCTTCACATCGGGTAAATAACCCATATAACAAAATACAAATAATCAGTAGATAGACACAACTATTACCATCGATTGGGTGTAATGATTTTAATGAATGAACATTTTATTGAAGAATCATTCAGATTAATAATGTACATGATACAGTATATAGAGATGACAATTTATATCCTTTTATAATACTCTAGAAGAACCTAAATTTGGTTTAACCATTCATAAGAATTTGGTATCTAGGTAGATCAGCATATTAAAGAGTAATTTACTAAAGGAACTATCTATCTATCTAGATGGTGATAGATAGACTAAAGGAAAAAATAGTTTAAAGGAAGAACACTAGCCTCTAGGAAACTGTGGGACGGATAACACATGATTAGACTTTAAAAGTTGCACAAGTCGCAGTTACTATTGTAGCTGTAAAGAGTCAAAAGCCATGCCACATCAGGCGAATGCTTACTGCTCTCGAGCATTTGACATGATTGTTTCTTAATAATTTTAAATTATTTGCCTTTATAAAGATAATTTGCTATCAATTATCTTATTACTGGTGCTGGTCATTTATTATGTATAATAAATAATAAGAAGAAATTTCATAGTACAAGTACTGGAACAAATGATCTGCAAAATGGTTTAAGAAACAATGATTGTTCAATTCATATATATATAGTACAATATTTTATAATAACAAATATAACGAAGATATTTACACTTCATCCAAAAGTTTGATACTCATACCAAATAGGGTCATTATCTGACTTATAACAAGCCTCATGCACAAATACCTGTATCACAGAAAGGCTTGATCGAAGTTTCCTTTGGAATAAATCTTCAATCACAACAGATTTTTAGGTGAGTGGTTAATAATGTGGTCGATTATAATTATAATTTTAAAGACCAGTTGTAACAAATAACTATTGACCCAAGTTTTGCAAGTGGTTAGCTTTAAGAGTCTATTTGTATAAACACTTAAACTCATTATTCTCAAGGAATGAAGATTTTTTTTTCAAAATATACTCGGTATGTGTGTAGAAAGACTTCTCACATCAGTGGTAACATATTGTTTACTCTTAACCAATTTTTTACAATATTTTTACTTTACCAACACCTGATGATGGTGATGTTGGTTTATATTGAATATCTTGGTCTTAATCTTGAGCTTTAAATAAAGCCTGGCATTCCACTCACTACTTACTATTGTTTTCAAGAATGCATATTTGGATACTAATTCATGATTACCTTAAACAGTGTTTACATGTCTATGGTTAAATGGAAATTCTATGCATTTCAAGTTCTTTCCTTTGGTTTGAGCAGAACACTATATTTATGTTTTTACTAACCTTTTAAAAGATACAAGACCATACATAACTGATTAAGATCTAGGGACATTGTGTCAGTTATATATTTATATAACATAGTTCCTATTTGAAATGTCATAATATTGGACAAGGAACAATAACGACACTTAGTAATTTAGGATCATAGACATAATAAGCTATATCATTCTTTAGGATTTATTGGTTACTTAAAAGATAGTTTGATAATTGGAAATAATACAACTGTTAAGGTTGTTCATTGTATTATACAAGGAATAAATAAATAAAAAATCCAATTGCTTTACCATTAGATAAAAGATTAAAAATCAACACAACGGTGAAATAAAAAGAAAAAAAAAAAATTATATATAATAATAATATTAAAAAATAAAAATTATAATAAATGCAAAGATATGTATATATATATAACAATTTTAATAATGGATATCAAAATACTATCCCTCTTACAGATAGATATAATTACAGGTGGTAGTTGTCATATTATTTTTATTATCGGGACACAATCAGTTATGTAACATATGGTCATTATTCTCGGTATTTTTGTTATTTGATTTAAATAACAAATCCGATCAACTATTTAAAGTTAAATGCAGCGTTACTTGTGCTTAAAGATATTTTTTCAATAATCATCTTCAACACGGTGAAACCCTAATACGTGTAGGCAACTCCACAGTTATTTCATATAGAAACAGCATGGTGTTTAATACCCACATTTAACCGTAATATCAAGGCACATATTGGATTTATTGAATACCCAAAAAATGTTTTTATTTCCCTAATACATTCAATAATTTCAGAATGAATTTGCTATCACTAAATTAAGATTATACATTGCGAATTAACACTTTGAAGGTTTTTAAATAGATTTATTTACTAGGAAACCTACAAGAAGTATGACTTACATGTCATGACTAAGGTTATACTATTTAAATGGAAATATTCATTTTATTTCTAATAAAATAATTGTTGTTAAAGATTATCTCTGAACGGTTGGGGAGTTTGTGGTAGTATCAGACTGGTCCAGACAGTCCTAAAAAATAGTAATAAAAAAAAAAAAAGAATAAATAAATAAATAAAAATAAATAAACCTTTCGTTTTGGAAGGGTTGCATTTTGGGTGTCATATGAATTTAAAAAAAAAAAAAAAAAAAAAAGATCTAGATCCATTTGTTTTTCGTCAACGCTTTACCCTGTATGTTACTCGCTTCCTCGAGGAGCGTTTCGTTTCTATACACGAATCTCAAGATTTTGTTGCTCTACAAGCAATGTTAGACGCAATAATGAAAACGTAATGCTGGTGCTTATAATATTTCGGCCTAAACAGTGTAAATAACTAGATCTATCTGTAGACTGGTTACAATATTCTTTTCATTTTGATATATATATATCTAGAATTATTTTTGTTCTTAAAATGCATATTTAGGTTTTCTATCCTCCATATCCCAAGTATGCTATTAGTTGGGATAGTTACATCTGATGTATAAATATTTTTAGCGAGTTAAGTGTAAAATATTATATATTATTTAGTGGAGATGAAGAATAAATACTATTTACTTTTTTTGGTTATTGTAATTACTCATATAGTAAAAAAAAAAAAAAAAAACAATAATAATATATGAGTAATATATATATATATATATATATAAGTAATATATAAAAACAATAGATATCGTATATATTATGACGTTCACTTGGTGTAAGCCCGTGAATGCTCTTATTACCGATTCGCTTACATCTGAGTCGAGACTTCTAAAAAATATACATAAACATAATAATAACATTATTGTATATTAACCAAATTGCTTGGCGGAAGATATTGTATATTAAATTGCCACATGAATTTAAACCTTACTATAACCAGTGTTCAAACAATCTAGTATTACCATTATTTCATAGTAATCATAGTATTTGTCCAGCACATCCTTAATAAAATTACCTAGATAGGCCTAGTAACACTTGAGAGTTACAAGAATAAGTTTATTTCTTTTATGTAATCTTATAATACAGTGACCTCCCAGACGACAGTTTCTAGATTTTACCAACCACGGAGGATGATGGCATTGATATATCATTTTTTACAATACATACCATTAGAGAGCACGCATTACCACGCTGCTACGCTGACGTCTAAACATATGAGTGTCAGTTAAGACCCTCTTAGAAGGATAGCTTAATGGATCAGATCTAAGTTCAATTTTGTAGTAGAGACGTTACATCAAACGTATACTTGATAACTGTAATTAATATTTAAATAGATATATTAAATTAGGAATTTTAAAAATAATAGGATTTAAATGTTTTTGTACCTTGTTTAATAGGCTCGTTATTTTACAAATCTCTAAACATCTACATGTCAACATTATCATTGAAGAGACTATGCAATGAAGTACAATTAGAAATTAAACGAACTTACCTAAGTGAAGTTCCAATTTCAATTGTACGAACTGCATAGTCTCGAAATGATATTATAACCCACCCACCCATACTTATATACGATAAGTATTACCCATAATATCATCTATGTTGTAAAATAATCGAGCTAATGAACTTACATCTTGACCCCAGGATCTCTAAACTTAATGACATTTACCGGTAGGGGGCGCTATAAGTAGGTTGGATATTGTTTTAAATTATTTGAATTCGAGGTTTTTAGCTCTGAATATACGTGACACAAGGCTGACGACTGGCGGTGTACTACATGTCAACATTATCATTTCGAGACTATGCAGTTCGTACAATTGAAATTGGAACTTCACTTAGGTAAGTTCGTTTAATTTCTAAATATAAATGCTGTAATTAGATTTGAAGGGCGTAGAAAGGCAGAGATAGTCGGTATGATTTATATAGGTGTGTGTGACTTTTGAAAGGTGGAAGGACCAGTACCTAGGTATCAGTACCCAGGTTCATTCCCGGTGAGGCACCACCACCGTATACATACCACCACCTATATAGCGCATAGCAGTTCTTGCGTGCTAGTGAAGATATACATCTATAAAAAAATATTCATGGGCGGCAGTGACCATAGTCCAAGTGGATTGCACTATCGTTTGCCACTTCAATTACATAAACCATCTATAAGACCTTCAAACAAAATATTGAATACTCTTATTTGTGTCATTTTAATAATAGGGAAGCTGGTAAATAAGAAGAAATCAGATAATTAATCTGGAAATTAGTTTGGGATCAACCCTTCTAACCTTTGACAAACAAAATACAAAATAATATAGGCTCTATCATTAATGACTGTTCGATAATGAATGATTATAATGTATAATAAGTAATAATCAATCTTACATCCAATTTTCACCTACAAAATATCAAAATTTGACTATGTCTATGTGAAATATTTATCTTTGGTAGGCAAAACATTAGATAGATTGATTATTAACAACGGGAGAAATCATTTTTCTTATTGAGTTAATACTAAAATCAAAAATCTGTAAATGAATTATCGTAACAAAGTGGAGTAATTGTAAAATTACAGATAGACATTTAAAATTCATTTGTACGTGTAATTTGCGTGAAGGCCAACACTAATGAAAGTGTAGTGCTTAAGCCAAGTTCGATGTTAAAGCACATTGCTTTTACGAAATAGTAAAAACTTCTACTATTTGGTACATCTCATATTTTTGCGTTATCAATCTTTGGATTCTGATTTGATATATACCGACATAATGCATACCTGAACCTGTAAACTTGCACAGGGAACTTAAAACACGTGTTTTACAAACTAAAACAAAGATAATCGTAACGAAGGTATAGTAAAAAAATAAAATAAGAAAATAAATTGAATGATTGATTGATGATTGAAGGTGGTAGAACCCTTTGTGGTTCGACTCCGGCGGCACCACCGCCACACCTATTTCTACCTAATAACAGCAGTGTTAAGCGCTGCTGTGTTCCAGCTTGAAGGGTGTGGTAAGGGAGACAGACTTTTCCGAGGCGTTCCAGCTTAGTCCTCAGGGGTAGCGGCGCATCTGTGGCCGACCTCAGGTAGGAATATCTAATCCTATCTGGTGTTGATTACAGATGTCCATAGGCGGCAGTAGCCACTTACCATCAGGTGGACTGCATGCTCGTCTGCTACTCTTATATTATAAAAAATAAATAAATAAATAAATAAATATTGCAAGGTAGCCTTGTGGCTACAAGTCAAATCTAAATTTTTGTGCAATAATTTTGTTTTACTTCATATTTTCTTAAACATTGCTATAATTTATTAAGTACACTATCAGTACACTATGTAAACATTATCTTAAGATTTATAAACAGTTTAATAGTATAACAGTTTAATAATACTGTACTCATAATTTTAACAATTTCTTTGATAAATAACGCAATTAGTACCACATAATTACTGAACTTGGCCCTTTCTCTACAAGAATCATATGATTACACAAACAGAAAATATCAATAGGTTTATGACTATTAGAATTTTATTGATCCTTGCAAAGTTGTTCCTTTATGCCAATTGGTTTTAATTTTGATGGAGAAAGGTTGCTGAATTCATTATAGGTTGCCAAATACATAAGTTCATTAAGTTTCTGACTGAGTATTACCTAATCTAGTGATAGTCATGGCCTTCTAGACTTGGGTTTTGAATCCCAGGTAATAATTTTATGAATTAGAGATCATTAAAAATTAATAAGTAATCTTTAAAAAGGGGAATACATAACTTAACCCACAAATCTGAGGATTTTCTTTAATGAACGCTTTCTACACTCAAAACCCCACTCTAAGATTCCCTGTGTCATGGGTACCATGGACACACACATAGACAAATACACAAACACCCAGACCCAGAAATTCATCAAAATTCATCTCTAAATTCATCATTTAGATATCTATCTGGCCGAGGATCGAACCCGGGAATCTGTGCGCGTCAGGACCGGTATGGTGACCGCTCCGCCATGCGGGTCGTCTTAATAAAGTTCTGCAAGGCATGTGAAATCTACCAATCCTCACTTGACCAGTGTGGTAGGCTCTGGTCTAAATCCTTTCCATTCTGATATCGGACTAGATACTTTTATTCCTCTGTCGGAAGAGTTCATCCTAAATCTTCACTAATTTTAGATTGCACTGAATCGATTTTGATTAGACTTATAATACGCAAAAAGGCTAAATTTACTTTAATTGCTACTTTTAACCAAAGTATTTCTTTCAAATACCGTTCAGGGTATGTATGTTAAGGTGGTTTTAAAAAAAATAAGTAACCAAATTCTGCCGCAAAAGCCACTAAGTATTATTTCAGAAAGTAAGCAAATTAATATAACGAAGTAGATGGCCTTCTTAACAGACTTCTTTTAAGAAAAAGTGTATGAGCGTCTGTGATCTTACGCTAAGGCGGCTCACACACCAAACAAATTCAATAATTAATTAAGTATGACTTGTCTTAGTAAAAATTGTATTTAATAGCGGAACTGTTATATGGCTCCTCATTGGATATCATGTGTGAGTGAGGAAGATAATCATAAAATGTTATCATTTATTTAGACAAATTGTAAATATATATGTAAAAAGTATGTTGCGGTATGGAGGGTTTACGTTGAGGACGTTATTAATTGTTTTTTTCTCAATATATGTAAGTACATCGGCTTAAAATGTATTTTTAAATTATTTTATAGAATCGAACTATGTATTTCGCAAGAATCTGCGATGAAAGTGTAAGCAGCCTTATTTAACTGGCCAACATCAAATATATAATAATATATAAAGTTCTCGAATCACATTAGAGTGTAACTTCACACTCATTATTAAAACGATCATTTACCTGTCAACTAATTTTCACAACTTGTTTTTAATGACTTCTTTTCGTGAGCCTTTTAGTTTTCTTATCTGTCATTTTGTTAGTCAATTTGGATGTACAGAGTATTTAGTAATACTAAATTATGGTAATGGTAAAAAAATGGTGAAGGTGAAAAAATGAGTTGGCACATATTGAATTAGACTTGTTAATGCGAGTATTAACTTGCTTGAATTAAAATTGGTTCATATTATTTTAAAATCCTTTTTAGAATGATGCTTAAGGAGAAACATTTTTACCTCGCTTTTATTAGCTTGACCTGTATGTATGTATGTAACGGAATCTTTGAACTCGATTTTTACCCACTTCGAACGGTAGAATTAATAACATAAATAACAATAAATTATTTTAATAATTTTGTCCCATTCTCATTAGGATCATCAGAATAACGATTTTAGCGTGGTATTTAGTTTTGAAACTATAATTATTTGTTTTACTGGATGTATTTGTTTTTCGAGTATATTTATATAAGTAGGTATATTCTTTGGAACGCCCTGTAGTCTACACGGCTTAACGACATTCAGCATGGTGGCATAGACTACATTTTTGAGCAGTTGACATTTTGGTATTTATAATAATACTCTAATCTTTATACAGTACAAACAGGTTTGTCGCTTACAGTCATTTATATTATTCTACTATATAGTATAGTAGTTATACTATATAGTAGAATATTATAAATGACAGTACATTATGAAATATAGTACATTACTTATGTACTTCATAAAGAAAAATAAAACTTATAAAAACAGTTGCTCAAATTTAGCACAAGTTTAGAATTTAGAAAAATAAATCTAACAACACCACTTAACTATAAAAGTGTTTTTCTACATCAAAAATAATATTGCAAAAAATATTTCACATTAAAATTTAAGTAACACTTAGTATCTAACTTAATCTTACTATCGTGAGATTTTGCTCAGATTTTTGAGATAAAATTTCGCACAACGTTACTATTTTCGTGTTATTTCGTGATGTGTTCAACCCACGTTTATTTAAGCAACATTGTGATATCAAGATTAAGAATACTATTAACGCCTCGTTTGTTCTTCTTATAAATTCATTAAGTATTTGAAGGTGGTAGAGCTCTCTGTGGCTTGACTCCGGCACCACCATCACTCCTATTTCTGCCTAATAACAGCAAACGCTGCTGTGTTCTGGTTTGAAGGGTGTAAGGGAGACATACTTTTCCGAGGCTTTCCGGCTTAGTCCTCAGGGTTAGCTGCGTATCTGTGGCCAACCTCAAGTAGAAATAAAATTTTATTTGGGGTTGATAATAGACGTCCATGTGTAATCCATGACGTAATAGGCAGTAGCCACTTACCATCAGGTGGACTGCATGCTCGTCTTCTACTCCTATATTATATAAAAAGTTATTACTTTACAAGAATCAACGGCTTATTCAGATTTAACTGGACGTGGATTGGTTAAAGTTAAGTAAAGTGGGGCGCGGTAAAGAGGTGAATGTCAGATAGCATTTAGGCATATATGCCTTGGAGGGCACGATAAGCCGTTAGTCCTGGTTGATTAATTGCACAGCAGTCGTTAGTCGTTCGCCTGATGTTAACTAATCACCATCCTTATCCACAATCAACCTAAAATTGTTGGAGACTGACTACCGTAATAAAGTAATACAGTAATAAAGTCAAAAATCTCGGTATCTACATAGACCAATGTCTATCGTGGATACCGCAAATCACAGAAGTCAGCAAGAAGCTGTTTGCTGCAGTGGGCTTTCTTCGAAGGTTGAAAAACGTTTTACTTATTCCCACTAAAATAACGCTTGCGCAGTCTCTTCTTCTAGCAATACTGCTTACCAAGCTTGAGAGTCTCAAAAATTTGTGTATACGATTCATATTTACGGATTACGAAAACATAACCATGTTTCTGAATATCGCGCAAAACTCAAGTGGCTCCCAATTCGCCTTCGCCGGAATGCTCACATTCTATCTCTTCTTTATGGCGTTTTATTTAATCCGATTACCCCTCCTTACCTCAAACATCGTTTTCAATTTCTCCACGTGTCCCATGATCGATCCCTTCGCTCTACTAAAAACCTTGCTCTCACTACTCCTTCCCACTCAACTTCCTTTTACAAAAAGTTATTTACTATAGTAGCTATCCGTCTCTGGATCTCCCTTCCTGTTTCAATCCGTAACGCAAAAACATTACACTGATTCAATAATCTTGTGAAATCGCATTACTTGCAGCTCTAACCTTGTCTTCATCCCTATCCTATTCTTTCACGCCATCTCTAATCTTTCCTTTTTCCTAAAACTGTTATTACTTTTTTTCACTTTAACTGTATGTTCTATGCTATCATCAATTTACTCTTTTACTTCACTACTTTACTATTATTTAAAACAGTACTCTTATTTGCATCCTACCTATTTTTACTCATCCTTACTTTTACTCCTCATCTTAAGGTTGCCTGGAAGAGATCGCTGATTAGCGATAAGTCCGCCTATTGTATTGTTTTATGTTTGTATGTTTTCTTTATTATTTCATGTTGTGGGTACAATAAAGTATATATTATTATTATTATTACTCTTAGATTAAAGTTGGAAACCTAACCTTTACTTAATATCAACATATCACAAGTGCAATATTGACACTGCGGTTTATTAGACGCTTCAGAATGTCAAGTATCTAGTTTTCAAACTAATGGTTAAGAGGTGTTGTTTTAAGAGGTCATGGGTTATATTGCCAAATATCCCACAAAATGTGTCAACATGTTAATTTAAGATGATCATTGACACTTTTGCTTCACATCCACTTGATAAAAGTTTAAAAATATGAGTGCCAGATACAACATACAGTTAGAGACAGATAAACATAGACTAGAGATTGTTTTCGCTACCTTAGTTTAAACTGTCAAGTTTAAGGATGATTTTGTACAGGAATCTTTATAGGTATAACAGATGGTTTCTTAGTAAATTAACCTCTTAACAGCTATTATCTATATACAACCTATCTAGATTAGTGTCTACTAAAGGTTAAAAATTGGTAATTTCTATAAGGAAGGAGTCGTCAAATTTGATAGGGAAAAGATAGATTAAGAAATAAAAGCATATCTTCCTTAGCTATCCTCTGTTAAGTATATGTTACCACACTCTTTAAATCAGAACACAGCAGCGTTTAACACTGCTGCGGCAAAAATAGGCGTGGTGGTGATGCCTCCGAAGTCGAACTGCATTGATCCAACACTTAATTTTGTAATAATAATAAGTTGTCTAAACAAGTAAACACTTATTTAAATTTGATATGCCCTTAGCGTTATTGGTCGAGGGTCAATCGACTTGATTGTTTACCCAAGAAACCCAATGATCGATGGGAAACCGAAGTAATATTGCTGGACAAATAGCCTCTGACTGAGAAGTTAGACGTAGCTTTTGGACCGAAATATTACCCGTAAGGGTAAGGTGTGGTCCTTACCTTACCCTTACCAATGACATTTCCTTACTTAGGTTTCGACTTCAAATACTACTTTAATACAAAATAAAACAGTAATTATGCAGAGTAAGAATAAACCAAAATTTGGTGGACGCACTGCCACGTCTAGATATTTAGGGCATCCCTTACCATGCTGCTCCTATGCGGAACATATTATTAGACTAATTACCTAATTACTATTAAAAAAAAGAAACCTGCTACTTAATAAGCCTCTGCAATTTAAGAATCCAATCCATAAGAATATTAAAATCTCACATATGTTAAAATCCGTCATGTGGCGTGCCTATAAATAAGACATAGATATAGTTATCGCCAAACTGTTAGTCCGCTCTGAAGTTGTTGCGAGCAGGTGTAGTCATACAATTTGCTATGACGACGCGATTCATTTCTATATTCAGAGCAGACTAGCAGTTTTACGCGGACTATAGGTAGGTACATAAGTTTTTTTTATATAATATAGGAATACCAGACGCACCTAATGGTAAGTGGCTACTGCCGCTCATGAACATCCGTAATCAACCCCAGATAGGATTCGATAGCCCTACTTGAGGTCGACCGTTGATGAGCCGCTACCCCTGAAGACTGGGTTTGAAGGTCTCGGATAAGTATGTCTCCCTTACCCCACCCTTCAAACCAGAACACATCAGAGCTTAACACTGCTGTTATGAGGTAGAAATAGGTGTGGCGCTGGTGCCTCCGGAGTCGAACCACAAAGAGTTCTACTACCTACAAATTTATTCCCACAAAAGACATTACCCTCCGCCGTAGAGTAAAATTATGAAGCAATTGTTAAAACAAGTTTTAATGAACCGAAAGAAACTGTAATCTATCATCTTCTGTTTTACGCAACATCAGATAGAGGAAATGATCGGTCCATTGTCTGGGTTCGATTCCCGGCAGATGCAATCACAAGCACTTGAATGTTGCATAATCACGCGAAGCTCTGCATGGTACGTTTGTTTTTGCTTCAAATTCCCATGTTTTTAGGGAAGTATTGTACAATACAATGAATATGTTATAATGCAGAGGTTCCCAAAGTTCCGATTCCGAAGAGAGAAGAATCCGATTAGACATATAATAAGACACACACAAAAGTAAAATGTCTATGACGGTGTATTTTTATGATACTGAAGTAGCAACGAGCATGCAGTGCACCTGAAGCGGCTACTACCGACTATCACCATCAGAATTTGTAATCATCCTCAGATAAGATTAGAGTTCTACCTGAGGAAGGTAGGTAGGTTTCTATACCTTTTTTTGTTTTAGAGCGGGAAACCGTCAAAAGGTACCCGACGACGTGGGAGCGACGTTTGGGTTATGTGAGATTTTTACCGCACTAAAACCCCCGGTAGCCGTCCTCTGGGCTTGGTGGAGAACTCCGGGATCTCCGATGGAATACAACCGGAGTCCACCAAGCGCGAATCCTCTATCGCGCTGTGCCCTGCCTTGCCGGGGTTGCTTGCAGGACGGTTCGAGCTCCCACTCTTGCCGCCGGCAACTTTGGAAGCCCACTTGTAATCGCCTCTTACGACAGGCAGGGGATACCGAAGGCTTATTCTAGTCCCGGAACTACAGGGACAGGTTGCTATACCTAGAACTAAATTGGGACGCTTCGGAAAAGTAGGTATTTCTATGTCTAGATATAAACAATTTCAATGTATTATTGAGAGTTCTAGTTACCCAGTTATTATAATAGTTGTATTAAAATTACTTTCGAAAATACAAGTTAGTTTCAAAGTTACGATATCAAACATCATTGTTTCTGTTACTCATAGAAAATATGAAATTTGAAGATATGCTTGTTATTAGATCTCGAATTTAGGAATTTTGTACAATATTAGAAAAAACATGTTATTATAAATTCCTTTCTTGTACATAAAAGTCATTTTCACATGTCTTATTTTTTGTTGCGGTTATCAAAGGTATATAAATAGTGACAAAATAACTATACAGAAGTATGAAGACTGAAGATCTCAAGATTGATATTAAGTACGTGAATCGGTGAAGAAAATCATCGTGAACACTTTTAAAAGTGTGAGAAGTCTACCAATTCGCACTTGCCATCTAACTTTCAATGGACACCCGAGTCCAGCAGTGGGACAATAATGAGCCAACGACAACTTGTAAGTAATAATATAATGCAATTTTAGTGTTCTATAACACAATCTAAGACACACGAAGAACACAATCTAACACAAGAAGGTGGTAGAACCCTTTGTGGTTCTACTCCGGCGGCACCACCGCCACACCTATTTCTACCTAATAACAGCAGTGTTAAGCGCTGCTGTGTTCCGGTTTGAAGGGTATGGTAAGGGAGACCGACTTTTCCGAGGCGTTCCAGCTTAGTCCTCAGGGGTAGCGGCGCGGCAGTAGCCACTTACCATCAGGTGGACTGTATGCTCGTCTGCTACTCCTATATTATAAAAAAAAAACTAGACGCACAGCAGTGCGTCCACCAAATTCAAGGGAATACAAGCAATTCCAGAGACGCACGGCCGACCTCAGGTAGGAATATCTAATCCTATCTGGGGTTGATTACAGATGTCCATGGGCGGCAGTAGCCACATACCATTAGGTGGACTGCATGCTCGTCTGCTACTCCTATATTATAAAAAATATGATATATCATTACTAGCTATCATAACTTCTTTATCGTTGCTCTTAGAGATATGAGATTAGTTTTTAGTCATTCATAAATAAATGTAAAGGCAAATGAAGCTGTAAAAAGGGAAAAAATAATGTATGAATCATTCACAAACAAAAGGAGGTCGGTACGTATGACATAAATAGAATAATGTCGTATTTTGTATTCAATGTACCGAATAAACGGATTAACTGGGAAACCCAGTTACGTGGTTTTATGTAAGGATGTGTCATAGAGAAATTGAAAACGGACTAGAGTTTACGATCTTACATGGATCTAAAGCAAATAGGCAAACGTGGCCCGCGGTCTAGGTATGAACTGGAAAGGCTTAGACTCTAACACGCAAAGCTGTGGCGGACTAAGGTCGTCGGAGGCCCGGGGCGGAAAGTTGAATGAAGGCCCCAGTGTAAAAAGCTCGCCTGTGATTTGTTGTTTTTTTTTTCGCTAACTGATACACATTTCATAGATTGTTTGGCACTGACTACCTTTTTTTAGGAACTATGTTTGGAGGGCCCCCAGGACCGGGGGTCCAGGACGGACCGCCCATTCCGCCCCCCCTTTTAAGCCGCTTGAGACTGTTACCCTTTTTTTTTATTTACGAGGGGGAAACCTTCAATAGATACCCGGTGCCGTGGGAGCGACACAGGTTTATGTGGGATTTTTACCGCTCTAAAACCCCCCCGGTGGCCGCCCTCTACGTTGCCAAGAGGACTCCGGGATCTCCTACGGAACGCAACCGGAGTCCTCTGAACGCGTTGCCCCTTCGGGCTCCACCCAGGCGAGATCCAGGACCCGCCACACCGTCTAGTGTTTACGACGGTATGCGACCACACATACCGCCGTCCTTCCCGGAGTTGCTTACCGGACGGTTCGAGCTCCCACTCTTGCCGCCCGCAACCCCGGAAGCCCCCTTTTAGTCGCCTCTTACGACGGGGATACCGTAGCCCTATTCTAGTCCCGGGACTACAGGGACATGAGACTGTTACCCTGTCGCTTGTTAGACTGTTAACCTGTTCAGTGACGATATGGTCTGTTTGACCTTGGATCCATCACATGATGTTTTAAGAGATGGCAAAATCCTAACTAATATTTTAAATGTGAATGTGAGTCTGTCCCTGTCTGCTACACTTTCACTTCTTAACTTCTTACATAACCGATTGTTATTAAAATGAAAACGAGTGTGCAACACGTTTTTAGGGGTTTTAAATGACATAGGGTACCTTTTATCCTAAAAAAAAGTACCGATCCCAAAGGATATATAAAAACCTCTGACCACGAGCAAAACCGCGGGTAAAAGCTAGTTTTATATTTGGGAGACCTTCGATCAACGATACCAACTTGGTATTCTTGATTGAAGTGGGAGGCGGTTTTATTGTTAATCAATTTTCTTTGGTGTCAAAATTCATGCCCGGGGCGGCATGTTTAACTGCTACATAAAAGTGAATATTATGATTTGACATCCTTCTATGAATTTCCGAAATTGAATTCAGTCAATTAAATTATGTAACATCGATAATAAGAACATACCTTTAATCGACATAGGTTTTATTATTATGTTTTTGTAGTTGTTGAAAATAATTTATAAAGGTAGGCCATTTCTGTCGATTTAAGTCAATGACTTGTGCTATCGTATGAGTTACGTCATCGGGCCACGTAATTATAATAAGTACCGTGCAGAAGTACTTGCAATGTCCATACAGTTGAGCTTACGAAGATAGTAAAACTTTCCTGGTTTGGCTCCGGCACTACCGCCTTAACAACTACCATAAGATAAAATATGGTGGACTGCATGCTCATTTGGCCACCTAATGGAAAATGGTTACTGCCGCTCAATAACATCTGTATTTAGAAGGTGGTAGAACCCTTTGTGGTTCGACTCCGGCGGCACCACCGCCACACCTATTTCTGCCTCATAACAGCAGTGTTCAGCGCTGCTGTGTTCCGGGGCGTTCCAGCTTAGTCCTCAGCGGTAGCGGCGAATCTGTGGCCGACTTTAGGTAAGAATATAATCCTATTTGGGATTGATTACAGATGTCCATAGGCGGCAGTAGCCACTTACCATCAGGTGGACTGCATGCTCGTCTGCTACTCTTATATCATTAACAAACAAAAACCAAATCCATATAGGAAGAACTGGGATTCTCACTACCTCATACTCTGATCATAGATACTTTGTCTTTCCTAAAAACTAACATGATTGCTGTACATGAATCTGTACTCTGTGTATAATGCTGTACTCTTACCAAAACGCAAGAACTGATTCACGCTAAAAATAACCCACCGTTAATGAGGTCCTGGTTTAGAATTCTTATTGACAGAAAATAAGTTACTAATAATATTTTGCATCATTATCAAACATATTATAATTTGCGAAATTTGAACGCTAATATAATAAACATAAATACAAATTGAGCGCCTGATGTATTTTAAGCTGCAATTAATTTGCGCTAATAAAACGCCTGTTACTTTCAAACCGCAATTAATTTAGCCCGCAAACAAGTTGCGATCCGACGTAATAATTTAATTTGTTCGAAAACTTCTAATTACTTTCCTGTTCTATAATTATAATCGAATATAATTTGTATGATCTTGTACGCAATTCCACCACCGCTGTTTGAGTTTCACGAACCCCTTAATTTGAAAGGGTTAAAAATATATTACTTATCTCTTAATCTTATGAAGGTCAAACAACATCCATTTATGATAATAATTTTCCATATTATTTGTGTTTGTGTTTGTAATATACTCGATAATTTTAAAATTAATTTAGAAATATGTGATGTTACCTACATCACGACAATATTTCTAAATTGCATTTGTGCATGCTTGCATGTATTTTTATAACAGTAATGAAATACATACCCATTTTTACTTTTAACAAAATGTTTTCAGTTCATTTAAATAATAACAGATCATTTGAGCGCGTTGTATGCTAATTTATGTTATTATGTTGCGCGTTATTTTTTATTTAGTGGAAGAAATTACCTACTGTGAATATTTATTGCTAATTTTATACAACAGGCGCTTTCCATATCAATGTTCGTTGGGCGCGAATCTTGAGTTAAGTTTTATGTTTCTTTAACGCATGTTACGAATAATTAAAATTTGAGTAGATTAATTATTAATAACAGGCGAAAGAGGTTAACTGTAAATATTTTATTAATATCCGTAAAAGTAGAATGTAAAAACGTAGGTACATTGTAGGTAATTTTATTAGGAAAACCGTAGAGTAATATAATCAAGGTTGAGTTTTCTCTCGAAAACAGAAACTTATGAAAGAAATTTTCAAAGCTAATCAACTAAATAATTTTCGTAATTTTCTGACAGTAGCAAAATGTCTAAATATGTACTCTCAACTCCCATAAAACTATTACCTAATAATATAATATAAAAGTATAACAAAATTATAATAGGAATATTACTCACGTGTGCAGCTGCAACTGGAACCAGTTAGGGCGCTGGTTGAGTGGTTGCAAGGGTCCTGTTGAGGGCGGGCGGAAAGCTTTGAGGATTCGCTTGATAGCACGCGCTCCGACCGCCAGGATCACCATCATTGCGAAGACCACCGTCCCACCGAACACTGCCCATAGGATCTGTGAAGAATTTCTATTTTAAGCCACCATACCTTTTGAAGTTATGTTTTGTTTAGACACGCCATGACGGTGAAACGATTTTTGTAAAGGAAACGGTTACCATTCCATTACTATAATATTACTTAATATTATTCATTTACAGATATGATATGCATGCTCGTCTGCTACTCCTATATTATAAAAAGCGCTAGTCTATTATATATTAAACAAAACTATAATCGTTACGTCGATATAAGAACAGACGCGTGTTTTGTTATATTATATGTAGAAGTTTGCTACTTGTATGGTTGCGGACACCTGATGGTAGTTGGAAGTAATGTCTATTAGGTAATAAATAAATCCGTTTCAAAACCATCGATAAATAGATAATAATTGGCAAAGTGCAAGTCGAACCCGCTCCTTGAGGGAGAACCCTCAAGGAGCGGGTTCGAACAGAGGTACTACCAAAATTTTCCGCTTTTCGGTTTCTAGAGATAGAGCCCTGTGACAGACCGACAAACAGCGGAGTCTTAGTAATAGCGTTTTTACCTTTTGGGTACGGAACCCTGAAAAGTATGAAAATTAGAAACCCATTTCTATAGTAATCAATAAGAAGATTTGGAAAATCTATTATTCAGTACTTACATAACTTCCAATGGACGCTTTAGAGGATTCGGGATCTGAAAAATTAATTGTTATGAAACTTGCTTAGTGAATTAAATTTTATAAAATGTACTTCAACCTAACTTACATTTTTTTACCGTGTACTGTAACATATATATTTTGTATAGGATAAAAAAAAATGTACCTAACATTTCTTTTTATCCGTATGATTTTAAGTGTTGTTCGAAACGGCTGAATTTTTTTTATGTAATTTTTATGCATGTGTAGAGAGCTCCATATATGTTTTAAAATGTTACTTTATACTCAGTTTAAAAAAATGTTTTCTCATGAATGGAATCTTCTCTGATTAAGTTTCTCTGTTAACTTACAAATCATATAAAAGGCATTACCTACATAAAAAATATTACAAATCATCTTAATTTTCCAAAGAATAGCGTTTTAAGATAAAATTGCTTAAAAGACAGCGTATGCTTACCATAAGCTGTAGCGTTTCCAGCGGGTCCAACGCACCCCCGCTCATCAATCAAGCTTACACGGGCTAACAGCTTCAAATCCAGTATTATGTTTCTTAGTCTATCATTTTTATCTCCGCTCCGCTCCACGTCCCGCTCCCCGTTCCGCTCTCCGCCCCGCTCCCCGCTCCGCTCGACCACAGGCAGTAGCAGCCAGCGCTTGTCTTCAGGTACGGCGACGAACCCAGTAGCATCCGCTCGACGTGTTGTGGTGTGTGCAAACCACGGCGCCGGGTGTACATCGGATACCATTTGTTTACCTATACTGTGAAAGAAGGGTTCATTTTGAACAGTTTTCTCTGGGTGGCTTAGTAATGTTTCAAAGATGGTGGAATTTGTGGTTCGAATGTATTCACATACCTACAGCGTCTACGTAACGCTGCTAAAACGAGAAAATCAAAAGCTGATTACTATAATATCTTAAGCTTTAATTAGACAAGATAAAGGAAGCTTTAATCAAACAATGATTGAAGGTGGTAGAACCCTTTGTGGTTTGACTCCGGCGGCACCACCGCCACATCTATTTCTGCCTCATAACGGCAGTGTTAAGCGCTGCTGTGTTCCGGTTTGAAGGGTGTGATAAGGGAGACATACTTTTCCGACGCGTACTACCTGAGTCCTCAGGGGTAGCAGCGCATCTGTGGCTGACTTCAGGTAGGAATATCCAATCCTATCTGGGGTTGATTACAGATGTCCATGGGTGGCAGTAGCCACTTACCATCAGGTAGACTGCATGCTCGTCTGTTACTCCAATATCATAAAAAAATATATATATATTGTATTTATTTTTATTAATAATAATCCTTTCTCACTGCTCATTAAAGAACTGCGAAAAGATTCAGGGCGTAGTCAGTCAGTTTTAAAATTTTATACCAAATTGGATTTAAATACAATAGTAGAAGTAATTACTAAAGAACTTCTAAAAAGACTCAGCAAACAGAAGGCAGTGTCTGCTTCAAAATCATTCTTTATAGACGTCCCCATCCATCAGAGCATACTTAATGGAGATGGACAACCTTTCTTCACTTCGCTAAAAATCGATATTTTCGATGGTGCTAAATATATTGAATTACGTGATAGGAAAGTTTGGCGAGCTGATCCGTCTTATGTACTTATCCTATTTTCTTCCCGGCACGTGATACATTTCAATTATTTCCTCCCAAAGTAGCGACAGAATCCGATATTCTTGTTATTGCCTTTGGACGAAACAAAGTGAATACGAAATTGTATTGGAAAAATTCGTGGTATGATATTCAATCGGAAAATATTATATTTCAATTATTTTCCGAGTCTATACGTATTTATTGTATTTTATTTAAGTAATAATACTATCAGTTTACTATGTTTCGTTGTATAAAGTTTTTATCGAAATTTGCTATATTTTTCACAAATTTCTAGATTTACTGCTTCTGTTATACTGTGTATTTGTTAATAAGGTAAAGTGAAGTATGACTTCGGCGGCTCCACCACCACATTTATTTCTGCTTTAAAACAACTGTGTTTAATGATGCTTTATTATGTTTTAAGTGAAGAATTTATACGAGGCATTCCATTTAAGTCTTCAGGATACACTAATGTGCTAATTCCTAATGGGATTGACCTCACTTTAATCTTATTAAAAGTTGATTGCCGTCAATTAAGTGAACTGCTTAGTCATGTATTAATTTAATTATCAAAAATGACTACTTCCGATCAGGTGTACTGGATTACTTTTGAATGTTAATTGTGTACGCAATGGTGTAATCGAGTTCCTTGTACGGTCACCTGATTGCCTGAGTGTAAGCACTTCATTAAATAAAGTTACTAGACTTAATATATAAACTTAAGTAGTTATCCCCATATAATAAATGTTCCCATCTTACGACGTTACCAAAATACTTGTGGCCACCCAAGCAATAAGGAAATAATACTTTACAGATATATTAGAAGCCATCAATTACTCAAATGACACTAATGACCTAAGCAACAAACATATAGCTCTAAAGACAAATGGTAACTGGGATCGAAATAACTAAAATTTAATTTTGTATACATTTACAAGATTTATGCCTATTTTTATAACCCTCTAAAAATCATTGGATACTGTTATAAATTTATAATTTTATCGTGTTTGCAATTTCGTTAAATTTAATGTATCATTAGCATGTCGATTATTTAGAAATAACCAAAATGTGAAATTTTGAAGATTCTAAAATTAATCATATTATTTATACAGACATTTCGTAAATTAAACGTAAGAGCCTTCTTAAATTAATTATTTCCATATGGCTTTGTTGAATCATTTAGGCTTACATTTTTATGAATATCGGCTACTTTATTTCCTTGTGTCAAACCACTTTTCCATTTTTCGACTAACATCATCCCAACTCACATTATAAATGCGAATGTGAGTTTGTATGTTTGTTTGCTGCACGTTCACGCCTCAACTACAAAACCGATTGTCATACAATTTTGTACACATGCTGTCATAGATTCAGAAAAGGACATAGTACCTTTATCCCGAAAAAGTTCCGTCCGCGAGGTATACATTTATACCGAGGTATTTATTTATATTTATAGGTATTATTTTTACGAGGTATACCTTTGACTCTGAGCGAAGCCGTGAGTAAAAGTTAGTCATTCTATAAGTAGCTGTATTATATTAAAATCGAGAATTTGTCATTATTTAATAAGGTAAAAGTGGTGATTCTAAAAGCGTACGGATTATAGAATTTAATCGTATATTTTGGCTAGGGACGCTAGTACTGTACTTAAACCTGAACTGCGTAGGCGTGAAGGGCGTAGGCGTATGTTCCACGGCTTCTATACTCCGTAAAATATTAATATTTTATTATATAGATAATATTATCAGCATGAATGTCGACGTTAGATCGTAAAACTCCAAATTAAATAACTCATGAAATAGGCGTCACGTATAAACAATTTTGATCTTTTCATTTTATGTTTTATTTATGTACGTAGATATGTAGTATATTATTTGTTAACTTCTATTATTAATACTCAATCTAAGTCAATTTTGCCTACCAAAGACAGTTCGAAAGTTTCTAGTATGCAAAAATTGTAAAATATTAACCGTTGGTAACCAAAACATTGATAGATTAATTTTACTAATAACAGGCATAAGTTGTCATGAATGTACTTAATTAACTTCATTTTTGAGTATCAATCATCAATTAATCTGGAGTAGGAACCAATCCCATCGTATTTTATCCTACCCAACTCCAAGAGTTCTGCTTAATATTGACCATATATGAACTTGACCCTTGAGGTATGTAAGTGCCTCTGTCTTGCCTTTCAAATACATATTAGCTTAGCTGCTTAGCAACGTTATTATGAAGCACATAATATAGTGGAGTAACGCACTAATATAGAAGCACCACACCTTAGGCGATGTAAAAATGTAATGCAGGCCTGTGGTTCTACTTCTGGTGTATCGTCTAAAAATCTAAATCTTATCTAAACACAAAAAAGAAACTTACAAACCTAATAAAGTAATACTGTTTCCGTAGCCTCGGTGGTAAGCGGAGCGGCTCTGGGGGCACGGGCAGCGACCATGTGACGTTGACGTAAAGCTCCTCGCGCACGAAGAGTGCACGCGCGGTCACCACCGGCGTCGGCAACCGCCGCGCGTGGGCGCACGAACACACGCCGGCCACGCATTCTGTAAGGAGCAGTTGTTTAGTGTGGACTGTAGATTTATAAAGAAGTCGTTCATGTTTAAGCCGACAAATATAAGGATTTTAATTGTTTTTCATTTTTTATTCAAATACTAATAATAATATCATCATCATCATCAACCCATTATTGTCGCACTGCTGGGCACGGGTCTCCTCTCAGAATGAGAAGGATTACCGGATTCACCGCGCTGGCCAAGTGCGTATTGGTAGATTTCACATACCTTTGAGATTTTTTTATTAATCTCTTGCAGGTTTCCTCACGATGTTTTCCTTTGCCGTTTTAGCAAGTGATAATTAATTTCTAATACGCACATAATTTCGAAAAATCAGAGATGCGTGTCTGGGATGAACGTCGGACCCCTCGATCGAAAGACCGAGTTTCTTAACCACTAAGCTATCACTGCTAATAATATAGCAAACGAAAATGCAGTCCACCTTATACAACAATACAACCCCCAATAAGATTTTCCTAAGGACTACATAGGGTCGCCTCGGATAAATGTCACCCTTCAAACCAGAACACAGAAGTGCTGAACACTGTACAGTAGTTATTAGGCAGAAAAAGTTTAATAAAATAAATATTATTTCGAAGCGTAGAAAATGTGTTATTCTGATCCAATTTCATAATTTTTATAATATTTGTTTGTAAAATAAGAGGTTACTGACTAGAAATAATTAGTAACAAGGAGTATTTTTAGAAAAATACGAGGCAAGCAAACTTGGCGAGCGTGGGCAACAGTCGGGCGACAAACCCGCGACGTTTGTAATGAACTCTATTTGATAATGGATACGTTATTTAAATACAGAGTTCCCAAAAATGTTTATTAGGAAGAAAATAATAATAAGTAAGAATACTTCTATATTTTTTAATGTTTATTTTTTGGCCTGAATGCGTTTTTCCAAAATTTGACGCCGCTTAAAATCTACATTTTATTAGTCACTTTTAATTAATTTCTCTCGAAAAAACTCAAAATCATAGTATTTTTTACAAATAGATCAAACGATAATGAATCAAACTAGGTATTAAAAGAATATGCTAGATGTTCTTATCATATCTAAGTATCTGAATTTCTAATTCTTACTAACCAAATGGGTAGTGCTGAAAGTAAACTTATCGATAAGATGAACCTGTGAAATCTCATGATACACGAACGAGTAATTGGCATATTTATGAAACAATTTCGATAAATTCTTGATCGGTATGTTAAGTGATTTACGAATATTAGGCACTTGTGAACAAAATTTGGATTTATTAAAGAAATTTGCAAGGTAGATGTAAAAACGCTAGAATGAATTGCTATTAATGCGCTGTTAAAGTTAAGATTAATTTCTCGCGAACACACATAGACCAGAAATAAACATATGTCCTCCCACACACGTCATATGATCAGTCTGTTGGGAAAAATTCAGATTGGAGTGGCGAAAGATAGGGATGCAACTATTGTATCAAAAGTTCGATAATATCGACCCTAAAATATCTAAATAAAAGCTATCGAAAAAATACTGTCTAAAACTTAGTTTGTTGCTTCTTAGACGAATAAATTTTAAAAATGTCGTTAAGCTAGACTTTTAAGTTATATATTTTTTAATTCAATGGTCTTTGCATTTGTGGGCAAATTAGTTCCGAGTTGTAAGTGCGATGAAAGTTTTCAAATATCGGTAAATCGATATTCTCGTATTGACACCTTAGATACTTATCGTTTGTTGGTATTGTTAGACATAAATATCGATATTTGTATCGATTAGTGATGTAACGAATGTTGGATTTTTCACATTCGCGAATGCGAATGCGATTGCGAATATTTATCTTCAACATTCGCGAATGCGAATGCGAATATTTTAAAATTTCAAAAATGCGCGCGTAAAATGTTTGACAGGTTTGACGTTTCGTGTCGGCCATATATATTTTGAACATAGCCGAGCTGATATTGGTTAATTGAATGAATATAATCACAGAAAGTTAAGTATTATTTGTTTTGTTTTTTAAGTTTATATTTCATTTCTCAGATACATAAAGTGCAATGAAAAAATATAGGTACTTTTAAAGCCAAAGGTTATTAATACTTAATACATTAGATATATAAAGTTTAATAATTTTGTTTTAAGTAATTGTTTAGTTTTTTAGTACATAGAAATTGTAAACGTTATTTAAAATGGTTGTAAAGTAATAATATACTACTAAATAAATACAAACCTAGTTATAACAAGGCTGATTAATGTTAGACTTGATAAGATCTCTGAAGTTCTTGTTTTCATAAATGAGACTTAAATTTAGAATGTAGAAGTATGATTTAATAATAATATCTAAGTGTTATTTATTGTATGTTATTTCATATGCATGCATATAATAATTTCCTTTTTGATTATTAAAAACATTCGCTAAATATTCGCATAATTTTCGCGAATGCGAATGCGAATGCGAATATTGAAAAATATGCGGATATTCGCGAATGCGAATGCGAATGCGAATATCCGTTACATCACTAGTATCGATACTTTCATCAACGTACATCCCTAGCGGAAGGAACCTTTGCGCTAATTTCTATTACGTTATTTATGCAGTTATTTTTTGTGGGCTAAACAGACGAATAGAATTTTGAAGCCATTGTTTTTGGGTTTGCTTATGAAGTTTTTTTATGTTCTCTGTTGCTGTTTTAATCTTGCGTCCTACTCTCATCCGGTTATCATCAGAAGATTTTTGATATACCTTTTTAAGCGTTAAGATAGTGCCCTGTTTTGCCACGGCTGCGGAGGGAAATGTTTTTTGAGCCTTTTTTTTATATAGGAGTAGCAGACGAGAATACAGTCCACTTGGTGGTAAGTGGCTACTGCCGCCCATGGACATCTAATTAACCCCAGATAGGATTAGATATTCCTACGTGAGGTCGGCCACAATTGCTCCACTACCTACTCTTGAGGACTAAGCTGGAACGCCTCGGAAAAGTGTGTCTCCCTTACCACACCGTTCAAACCAGAACACAGCAGCGCTTAACACAGCTGTTATTAGGTAGAAATAGGTGGGGCGGTGATACCGCCGCAGTCGCACCACCTTAAAAAACCCTAATAAGTATGTATTATTTTTCGTCACGCCCTACAACTAAAACGACTTGACAGCATGTCATATATGTGTCGCAGGATTTATCTAGATCGTAACATCTGGAGGCATGGCAGTGCCTCCGCCAAGTCGAGCCAAAAAAGCGGCACGGCCTAGAGTATATTTTCAAGCAGACGCATTTTATTTTCATCATAATTACTAGTACGGGTTCAAAATCAGTTCAGGCGTATGATTTATTCTAAGACTGACCTTTGATAATTCCGGTTATGGGTACCGGAAATATTTTCTTTATTACAAGACCCATTACCGATCTAATAATAAATCACTGATCTAACAACTGATCGGAAGCTAATAGCCCGTCATTGAATCCAAAATACCTATTCTGTTATCTAGAAGCAAAATTTGCGTTGATAGAATGTACCATAGAACAAATAGCGAATAGAAGAGACGCATATATTATGCTCTTATATATACTTCTTTACACATTTAGAATTGTAACAAACGAAATTAAAAAAGTCAATATACAAAATAGTTTTAACTTACACAAGCCCGGTGTTAGCGGAATTTAAAATGTATCTATGTATCTGCAAGTTCATATCACCCATTCCAATATATCGGATTTATTAATCGTTATTTTAGTTTTGATTAAACATAACAGTGATATGTACCATTTTTTATATAATAACATATGTATTTGAAATTTTGTTTAAACTCTACAACAGCGACATCATTCTGACAGTACGTTGAACATTATATAGTACAGAATAACAGTTTTATCAAATTTAAACTACTTATTCATATCGCAGAGTGACGACTGATTTTTATACAATTGAGCATACGCCATTTCTATTGCTTATTTGCTCTTTGGTTTTGTTCTGGTTATACCGACATAGTTTGAGTAAACTAAAGAAACAATACAACACTGTAGAGTAAGATATTCTAGTTTAGTAAATGGTTGTATGTTAAGGTTATTATTTAAGTAGTTTAGTTGTTATATGAGATGGCTATATTAGTTGTAAGACTTGTGAGCTGTGTTACATAACAATAACGCTTTCTACACGCATAGATTCACACTAGGACTTTCATGTGTGGGTGCCATGGACATACACAAGACGAATACATAATATACAGGTACACCTAGGCCTAGGATAGAAATCTAAACTCATTATTTGGATACCTATCTGGCCGGGGATTGAACCCGGAACCGCCTGGATGTCAAACACGCATGGTGTGGGCCACCACGCGACTTGTTTAATCGACGAGATATTTTACTGTATACTTCAGACGAACAAAGCATGAATAAAAACTAAATAATCGATATTGTTTATATGAATGTGTGTGTGTACGTGCGTGTGTGCGCGCGGGTGGGTGCGTGCGCGTTTTTGTGTGTCTGTGAAATCGTACCCTTAACCGCTACTTACAACACTCAAAATTTCTCTGGTCCCCAGCAGCCCATCATTAAGCCTCCAATGCCCACTTTGAGAACCACTGGCCAACTCGTTCACACGCATTTTTCGTTCACGTCATCATGATAACAAATTTGATATATTATAAACAGAAATCGTGATTTATACACTTACACTCTGTTTTACGTCAGTCCGCATTCAAGAATCCATCAGGCCTACAATTTACGACAGTGCGAACGAAACTTGATCGATTGATAAGACATACGTAAATCAATGTGTTTACTATTGCGTACTTACAATAATAGATGTATTAAGGGTTCTGCCACAGTATAAGGATATATACAGTGTTTTATCTTCATACAAACGCACGAAACGCAAGCCACGCCTACTCGCCTCGAGGTTAGTAATCACTTGGTATACGCACTGTCGTGAATGTGCCACAGTGACGAGCGGGTGATGTGGCGGTTTTTTAAGAAGTATATTTTTTTTGTTTCTACTACTACTACTACTACTACTACTACTACTAAATTAGATTAGTTTTTTTTAATTAATATAATTAGATATTTTAAAAAATACGTATGATTGTTGTAATTTTGGTTCAGTAGACTAACACCTGGTTTGTCCCTGTAGTTCCGGGACCAGAATAGGGCTACGGTATCCCCTGCCTGTCGTAAGAGGCGACTAAAAGGGGCTTCCGGGGTTGCGGGCGGCAAGAGTGGGAGCTCGAACTGCCCGGCTAGTGACCCCGGGAAGGACGGCGGTATGTGTGGTCGCATACCGTCGTGCCCACCAGACGGTGTGGCGAGCGTCAAGCTCACCTGAGCAGAGCCCGATGGGGCAACGCGCTAAGAGGACTCCGGTTGCGTTCCTTTGGAGATCCCGGAGTTCTCTACGCAGCGCCGAGGACGGCCACCGGGGGGGTTTTAGTGCGGTAAGAATCCCACATAACCCCGTGCCGCTCCCACGGCATAGGGTACCTTTTGAAGGTTTCCCCCTCGTAACCAAAAAAAAAAAAAAAAAAAGACTAACACTTGGTTAGTTTGTTATTTGAGGTTATCCCTCTTCTGAATTAATAGAATAAAACTATTTCTTCGACCAATTTACAACTTTTATTATTCCCGCGCAAAATAAAACTCGAAACTGTTGATAAACGAAGGGCACAACGCACGCGTCGTATTTATTCGTCGTCGCGCGGCGCAACAAAGGCTTAGGGCGTGGCTTAGCAGCCTTTCGGCACCCGTTTGTTCGCGCGATATGCCGCCGAGGGACTATTCTGAATGAGGTAATATAAATATTAGAAAATGAGAATTGATCTTAATTTATTTAGATCAAAATTTTATTATCGTTGTATTATTTTAATATCGTCAAAAATAAGAAATTACCATTTGAAAGATATTTTCTTGATAGGTCGACACCTTTGTTTACATTTTGGACACCCAATTATGAATCGGAGTATAGATTAAAATTATTATTAAATATTGTATTAAAAATTAAACTAAATATTGCATAATCTATGTTAATTTATAAGCTATCATGTCGAACATCCTTACTAATATTATAAGTCCGAAAGTAACTCTGTCTGTCTGTCTGGTTGTCTCTTCTTCACGCCTAAACCACTGAACCGATTTTAATGAAATTTTGTACAAAGATAATCTGAGACCCGAGTAAGGACATAGGATAATTTTTATCCCGGAAATCCCACGGGAACTAGGGATGGCGATCTAAGATCGATTAATCGGAGAATCGATCTTTTGGACTAACAAAATCGATTACTTTAATCGATATTAGTAAGGATTGAATCGTAAACTATGCGTTTGATCAAGTGATGATCTTTAGCAAAGTTGTTATCCATGAGGCCACGAAGGTTCCAGAGTTGGTAAGACCAATTTTCGCCAGATGGTGCCACTGTCGTTCCAATGAAGGCACGAATTTTCATTTTTATGTATGTTAGTATGTCATATTATTTTCTTTTAAACGCGGGCGAAGCCACGGGCAAAAACTAGTATTTCATATTTTATTGTTGTAACTGTCAAGTACCCAATTATAAGAATAGTTTTTATTACGTAATATATACATATTAAAAAACATAACATGCATTTTCATTCAACACTTTCTATATAATTTACTATAACATTAATTTGTTTAAATAAAAAAATACAACATTTACATTCAAAAATTAAAAATAAAGTCAAGTATGCAGATGTAATTAAAAAACTGTAGGCAGGCAGCCCTAACGCGTAACCTTGCCCAGCGCAACCGTAGGTATCTAATTCAAGGTCAGGGCCGAGTTAAAATACTGTATATATCCTTATACTGTGGTTCTACTTTATGTAATGGTCAATCAATGGCTGTAACTCAGTCCTATTTATGTAACTGTAAATAGAAGTCGTAAAGTGATTCGTTTGAAGGGTTTGGTAACAGAGATGTTACATAAGACATTCTTACTTTATCCTAAGGCATAGCAAACCATCTTCACGCGCTCAGAACGAGTCCTATTTCGATAACAAATCTATAAGTGGTGACCTAATTAATAGCATGCTAATAAGCTACTTTGACTTAAGACATCTGAAATAACTGCTTAAAATTAATTTATTTATCCTTAATGATATGGTGGTAGAACGCGTTGCTTTGACTTCGGAGGCACCACCGTTCTACCTATTTCTGCTTAATAAAAGTAGTATTCAGTGCTGATGTGTTCCTGTTTGAAGTGAGTGGTAAGGGAGATACATATACTTATCCGAGGGGTTCAGACTGAATACTCAGGGGTAGTAACGCGTATTCAACCGACCTCAGGTAGGTCTCTTACTTATCTGGCTGATTACAGTCCATGGGCAGCAGTAGCAACTTAGCATCAGGTGGACTGCATGCTCGTCTGCTCATCCTGTATTATAAAGAAACTATATAAATATTATATAATATAATCAGTTACAAACCATCTAATTCTACATCCAAGTTAGCTGAAGTGTGTCCATCCCAGGGATGCGCTATCAAGCGCACCCGGTAAGTACAACCTGGACGCACCGCACATCCTTCGGGAACTGGGCTCGGGAACTCGGGAACTAGCTTCCATCTTGCCATCTAGACAAAAGAAAACATAGTATTAGTAAAAGTGCGATCTGTCATATCTCTTTATATGTTTCAATTCTAAATTTACTAACTAAAATTACTAGCTAACTTGGTTTGAATAATAGTAATTGTGGTGTTCACACCACTAAAATTATTATCCCACTGCTGGGCACGAATCTCCTCTCAGAATAAGAAGGACTGACATACGTATAGAATTGTTTATGAAAAGAAATTTGTACCATGAAAAAACATTGTTAAAATTTCTTAACGTTTTTTAAATGTCTTTTTAATATTTTTGGAATATTTAGATTTAGGGTTTTTAGGAATGAATTTATTATTAGAATAATAGCATTAAATTTATTGGTTCAAATGCAAGATTTCTTATCTAATCCAAATAAGATACTAACACCTGGTATGTTATACTCGTAGCAGAGGTTGGAGCGACAGTCGACTGTCATCGTTGTGCTGTTCACCTCCAATGAATATCCTCTAACGGGCGGTCCTGTGATAAAAAAATACGATTGAAGTTATTTCTATAGAAGAATGAAACGGGCGTGCCGCACAATTTTTAAATGGTGTACCTTACATTGACCTGTGCAACTAATTTAAAGAGATTTTTTTCATTCAGGATTCATGTTCTTTGTATATAATAACAATCAATGGGTCAAAATAAAAAAACTGCGATGTGTCGTTGCCGTAAGGCGTGTCTGAAAAAGAAAATTATCTTTTTCCGAAAATTCTCCCAACAAATTCAATTACACACAATTATGCGAATATCCAAATATTCATAATTATTTACCCATAGGCGGTTCCCAAGTGACGTTGAAGGCCAGCTCGTGGTGCGAGCGATGCAGGGGTACTGGGTAGACGGAGAGTCCACGAGGAACCCCGGCGTGGACTACCGGATACCCGTTGGGTGCGTCGAACCCCTGGAACAATGGAAGGTCATGCCAAGGTTTCAACTACAAAGGTTATGTGGAAAAAACTTTATTCCTTACTTTAATACCTACTGCATCAGAGAAAAAATCCTTTTTGTTATGATACTTATATTACTTAGTTATTAACTCATTTGCAAGATACACTGAATATTCACTTTTTATTATTACAATATTATAGATACCTAAGATTAGATTCCTACTACCTATCTACCTACCTACCTACCTATCTACAAGATATTTTAGTAATGTCAGGTATTTCCTAAAATAAAATTAGATGTGACTTTAAACTGCTCGAACATTAGTAAGTTTATTATTTCTCGTGCTTCCCGTGCACAATTTTTGAATTTTCCGCAGATTTTCTAAATAGTGTCAGAGTAAAAATAGAATTTCCCGTCCTCTACCTTTGTGTAAAAGTCAAAACCGACTACTTCAATCTCAAAATGAGCTCGTAAAACTAGACACTAGATTTAAAATGTTCTATGTTTCCTACTTAAGAGTCAAATCAAATCAAATCAAATCTTTTTTATTGTGAAAAATATATATAACAATAGGCCTTAATTGAAAACAAAGATTTATCTATTTTCCCGCCACAAATAGGCGCACAATAATGGAATACACATTTTAAATTTATACATATACTTAATTACAATTTAAAATTTGCAGCTGATCAAAGAAGTTCATGGATGGCAGTGATAACAAGGCAAATAAACTGCTCATTGTTACTTGAATAAAAAAAAAATTAAATAAATTATAGTTCTCCGAATTCATATAATACTATCTAGTACATGATACATCTACATGACACTTGAAAACCCTATTTAAATTAAACATTTCCAAAAATAGTTAAGACAAACCGACAGATTGGAAATAATAAACTACGTATAGTTCGATTCATAATTAGGTGTCCAAAATGTAAACAAAGGTGTTGACCTATCAAGAAAATATGTTTCAAATGGTAGTTTCTTATTTTTGTCAATATTCAATGAATTTAACGATAATGAAATAATATTCTAAATATATTAAAATCAACTCACATTTTGCAATATTCATATTAACTCAATTTCATTAAATACAGTAATAATGATAAAAAACAAGATTTATGATAGAAAATTAAATTGAGATAATGGTAACACAATCGGGATCCAAAACATTTTTTGTGCCGCCATTTTTAGGTTTCGTAATTGATATTATTCATTTTTGTGATCGTGGTCGAACTCGAATGTTTTCTAGTTTTCATAACGCGTTTTTTTAAATTGTGTGCAGTTATTAAATTTTTTTTTGTTGAGTTTGTGAAAGTTTTCGTTTCTTGTTAATTTGTTATAGTTTGCAATACCTGTAATCGTATTTTGACAATGACATTTCTTTGTTTACATTTTGGACACCTAATTATGAATCAGACTATATAGTATTATTGTTTCATCGAGTTGTATCATTTATGTTGAAGGGTTTACGGAAGGACCGGAAACGGAAAGGCGCAGACAGGCGTGAGCGTCACCGATTAGACGTAGAGTCAACTCACCCTCGGTGACCCTATTTTGGAGCAAAACGAAGTCCAAATTGTTTTTGTGTTGGTTTGGGTGTATATTACTGTACAGTATATATGTACACTGTACACTGTATATTATAAAAAATATATAAAATCAGTTACCAAAGTTTATAGCTATATATAAACGTTGGTCGCGGTTTATTGTGAAGTAGTTTTATGCTAACTTATGTATGGATTTCTCACACACGTATGAATTTATATTGAAGGTGGTAGAACCCTTTGTGGTTTGACTCCGGCGGCACCACCACCACACCTATTTCTGCCTAATAACAGCAGTCTTAGGCGCTGTTGTGTGCTGTTTTGAAGGGTGTGGTAAAGGAGACATACTTTTCCGAGGCGTTCCAGCTTAGTCCTCAGGGCGGCGCATCTGTGGCCGACCTCAGGTAGGAATATCTAATCCTATGTGGGGTTGATTACAGATGTCCATGGGCGGCAGTAGCCGCTTGTAGCCGTAACTTGCTCATTTAAATTAAATTTTTATATTGCCTGAGAAATTTAAATTAGAATAAACATTGCTACTTCCTTCTCCCAAAGAAGTTAACAACCTACTGGCTTTCCGAGGCCTATGACCAAATCCATTCCCGCTTCTAGAGATCAGTAGGTATAGTAAACCTTGATTTACTATTAAATTTCAAAACTATCTAAAAATACATAAAAACATGGCGTGTTAGTGTAATGTAGCTGTTAAATATTTTTTAAATCACAAAATGATGTTGAAATATTTAGTGAATCATTTTTTATTCACGCTCCAGGAGTATAAATGTTCTTACGAGCATACATTATTGTTTTATTTATATTATATGTACTAGTATCAGTTATAAACGTAAATATTTATAATAATTAATACAATTAAACAAATAATGGCCCATCTGGTCACGCATCACGCGAAAACAACTAAACAGATATGCGACTTGGCATTTTGACAACTCGTAATAATATTGTATAACTTTTACTACATTCTATTTATCCCGGAAACTGAAAGGGTCTCATGTAAGATATGCACACCAGTAATTTTTCATTATTGTTATTTCGAGATCCCGTTATTGTATAAACTAGTCTCACGGAACGCTTTGCAGTGAGTGAGTTAGGTTCAGTGAGGTTAGGCCTTTATTGTACTATGTAATCTCCTGCCTGTCGTAAGAGGCGACTAAAAGGGGGCTTCCGGGGTTGCGAGCGGCAAGAGTGGGAGCTCGAACCACCCGACAGCGACCCTGGGAAGGACGGCTGTATGTGTGGTCGCATACCGTTGTACACACCAGACGGTGTGGCCAGCGACAAGCACACCTGGGCGGAGCCCGACGGGACTATGCGCTAAGAGGACTCCGGTTGCGTTCCTTTGGAGATCCCGGAGTCCTCTACGCAGCGCCGAGGACAGCCACCGGGGGGTTTTAGTGCGGTAAAAGTCCCACATAACCCGGCATCATTCCCATGACGTCGGGTACCTTTTGAAGGTTTCCCCCTCGTAAAAAAAGCTCTTTATTGTAATAAAGGAGTACACCGAACATGTAATCAACGTTATTACAAGTGGCCACTGCTGCCTATGGATGTTTGTTATCAATTTCTGTAAGAATTCCAGTCCTATCTGAGGTTGACCATACGATGCTACCACTGAGTACTAACTTATATTGCCGCGTGTACCTACGCGTCTTTCCTTTACGACACCCTTCAAACCAGAAAACAGCGGTGTTTACCACTGTTATTTCTTTAGAAATAGATGAGGTGGCTCCTCCAGAGTCGAAGTATTTTACCACCTTAAAAAATTTAGCGCCACAATTAAAAACAATTTATATGTTTATATCATTATAAAAATAGAAAGTGTTTTGAGTTTAAACTAACAAAGATAAGACAAGAAATAAGATAGATAACGCCATCTTTATAGATAAACATAATATTTTTATTCCGCTATAAATACTAATCTAAAAACCTGTGTTTTATTTATAACATTCAGTAACATAAATTTATTACGAAACTTCTATAATGATAATGTCAAACGAGGTTGATTACCTGATGATAAATGATCATTAATAGTTGGTCATGTGAGCTACACGTTGACTTATATGGTATTGATTTAGATCTAGGCAACGTTTTTAGGGTTCCGTACCCAAAGGGTAAAAACGGAACTCTATTACTAAGACTTCGGTGTCTGTCCGTCTCTCACATGACTTTATCTCCGGAACCGTAATAGATAGACAAATGATTTTTTTACAGAAGGTGCATAACGATAGCCGCTATAACAAAAAATACTAAAAAATAAAATAAAGTTGAATATTAAAGGGGGTTCTCCATAGAACAAACGGGTATTTTTCGGCATTTTTCTATCTAACTGTTAAAATATCGAATGTGCGTGTTCGACTCGTACTCGGCGAATTTTTTATTTGATAATACAGAAGTAGCGATCGAGCATGTAGTCCATCTGATGGTAAGTGGCTATGGCATGGGGTCATGGACATGTAATGTAATCAACCCCGGATGAGATTAGAGTCTTACATGAGGTCGGCCACGAATACGTCAACTCTGAGTACTAAGTTGAAACCTATATCTCCCTTACCACACCTTTACACCAAGAACACAGCAGCGGTACACACTGTTGTTTTTAGCCAGACATAGGTCTGGAGGTGGTGCCTCCACAGTCGGACCATAAAGAGTCTGCCTTCAAAACCCTTTCTAAAGATACAGTCACGCTCACATGTGTCGAAGTGTCATTAAATTCGTGTGGCGGTTTTTATGAGGGCAATCTTTTGGTCAAACAGAAATTAATCATCATGGGCCATCAATCAAATATTTACGACGTGGCTTACGTCATATTCTCACATTTCGTTGAATAATGCGTCATCATTCTATTGTAGTATACTAACGAATAATATGTAAATTTACTATAGTTATTTTAAGAATGAGCTTTTGATTCTTCTATTGTACCTATACCTATGCTAAGAGGAAATATTTTGAAAACGCATAACGTTAAATCATGCTCGAGATTAAGTTTTAACTGTCACATTAACAAATTAGTCAAAATTATAAAAACAAAAATATCCAGATTACCAATACAGATTATTGCTTAAAAAAGTAATAATCTGTATTGGGTAGTTATGAGTCCCACGGTACTCCTACACTTTAGACGAATCCAACGACACCACATATGTTAAAATCTATCAAGCACATATACAGGGTGAATTTTTCAAATAGGCCTTCAGGGCCAAATCTGAAACTATAAGGATTAGCGAAAAATGCTGAAAGGAATTACGAGGCCGATTTTGATAAAAAATAAAACTGAATCATTAGTTTTATAAAATATATTTTTCCCTAAGTTCACCCTGTATACGGTCGATAGATATTACTGCAGTTGAAAAAAGAAATATTAAAATCGGAGAAGAGATTTACATAAATAGATTTTTAGTTTTAAAATTTGAATAAACAAAAACTTACATAATAATGTCCAGGTAGACGCATACCTGGATGCATACCATCGCCTGGATTTTCAAAAAATCCCGGGTGGTCTTGTGAGACACTGCTTCTCAAAGTCAGCACACAGAACAAAACTGCACACACTTTCACAGAACACATATTTCTAGAACTGGCCACATGTTTTCAATAATCAATGACACATCTAGTTTCTGATCGAGCCACGGGCGTTGCACTCAAAATTCACATAATTCTATTGCACTCGAAATTCACACGATTTAATTCTAGATTATGAGAAGTCTTTAGTTAATCTAACATAGGGCATAATAAATAAATGATTAATAAAAACAGTATAGAATAATTGGTTAATGTAATCTTTATAAAAGGAATTTTATGACTTATGACTGATAGAGTCATCGATCTAAACTGTAATACGAACTTGAAATTTGGGAAATGATTTTCCACGACGAATTAATGCTCCAAAATTCAATCCTTTTGGGTCAAACGCGGTAACAAATTTTGTATGGGAAGATAATTGTTTATGTTAATTTTCATTTTAAAAACATGAAAATAATTTTGTTCAATGTATATTTAAGTGTTTTTCGAAATTTAACCTTTTAAGTAAGGGTAACCTTTAAGGGCTGTAAGATGTAGCAAGGTATCTGGGGAGAATAACATTCATTTATTTTTACATAACCACTGTAGGAGATTTATTTATTTATTATAACTTAAAGTTTAAGCAAAGTCGCGTGCAAAAGTTATTTACTAACTGATTTAAATAAAACTGACAGTTACTTATACTGATATGAAACAAAGGAATTGATTCATCCACACTGAATAAACACGCATCACAAATTGATAACAGTATTCTTACAAAACTTCACACAAGGATAACAAAATAATAATTGTTCACACATTTCATTTCCACGCACTGTTCACTTATTGTTCACTTACTGTTCACGAGGAATAGTTATATTAACAGTAACTGTTACTGTTATAAACACAACACGCTTAGTTAAATAGGGGTCACTGTAAATACTATAGAGAATCGAAATGCGTCGATAGTTCGATAAACATTCGTTACGATTACGATTTTAGTAGTATTAAGGCGAAGACATTAAGAAGCCTGGTGGTAAGAACTCGGGCTCTTAACCGTGGCCCACACCTCTAAATTTTTAAGTTTATGTGCGGATTAAAAATTCATTATCACTTGTTTAAATGGAGAAGGAAATCATCGCGAGGAAACGCCTGAGACTTCTTAAAAATAAGTTGTGTGGACGTGTGAAGTCTACCAATGCACAAGCGCGCCACAAATGCACCACTAGCGCGTCGGACTAAAATCTAAGCCCCTATCACACTGAGATGAGACTGTAATGACAATGACACTGTAATTGGTTGACGACTTACTGATATTACGCATTAGTCATAAAAATATAATCCAATAGGGATCCAATAGGGATATAATCCCTTTATATATTTCAGAATAAGGCGCGGCAATAATAAAAAAAACTGCATTCAAACCCATACCATTTCCTTATTGAAGCTTTTATTTAAATGAAAGAGATTTTATGATGTGTTTATTGTGAGTGACAGTAGAAGCGATAAACCTGTGAGGCGTTCCAATTTAGTCACTATGAAAAGTAATCTGATCTATGATTGGTCTGATGTAGGATGTCTTAACGATAGACTTAAAGAGGCGTACTAGCGTTCTTCCGTAAGTTAAGTATATTTTAAAAAACCTTTTAATTTTTAATTACAACAATATATCAAATCCGCCTTATGAAAAATTACACCACGTTTTAAATTGCCACCAAGGGCCTTTTTCCTGTCACGCGGTTTTTTGCCCGAGCGCGGATCTGGTCCGCATTCATACCACCTGCATTCTAAGAGTATTTCTTAGATATGATATCTTACATAATATGTTATGTGTGGGTTACGAACGTACTGGATGCGTTCACGCGTGCAAATAGGATACGTGCGTAAACCCGCGTGACACGAAAAAGGTCCTTTACATAAAAATACATAAAATATAGACGTGACATTGCCTTAACGTTTTTATTCGTACAGATAACAGACAATCGCTGCTTAACAGGTCTCACCTGTTAACTTATCTAGAAGATTAGATATGTATTAATATCGCATGAGTACGCAAATTTCAGCTATTCTATTGAAAGGGACTTATCGTGGGTACTTATACATAAGTGAAATATTAGTTCGTTAGTTGACGGCTTGTCAAATTAATTTGTCGTTGAGGTAAAATAAAGAATAATTTAGTGCATCGATGGTTGGCCGAATGGATTAAATTGGATGGGTGAACGGATTGATGGACCGGTGGACGAATGCACAAATGAACGGAGCAACGGATTGAAGGACGAACGAATGAACATATTGTTGAACGAATGGGTAAAAGAAGGAACAGACGGAGTAATAGAAGAAAGACCGAAGGATCGGACTTACAGACAAACGTTAGCATAAAGAACGAATAAATTAAATATTCACATTTATAAGTCTGTTTTAAAGGTAGTGAACACACTTCTATTTTTAATGTAGTATGTAGTTTAAGGGTTGTTAAGGATCTAAGGCAGTGATATAAGCGTGGAAATTCGTAATTCGGTGGCGTAGTCGAATTTTCTGTTTTATTAAATTTCTAATTTTTGAAATTCCTTGAAAATTGTTTTCGCCTATACTGAGCAGAAGGGGAGTCGGAACCCAAGTTCCCCTCCGCCTTCAATTAGTTTTCTACCATCCTGTATTCTCGGGACAACATAACGACTATCAAAGTAACAAAAAAAGAAAGCGGCTAAAGAGCTTCTGGAGATGCAGTCGACGAGACAGCGTAACAGCGATGGGAGCTCGAACCATACAGCTAGCGACCCCGAGAAGTACGAGGGGAATGAGTGGCACCACACCGTCGTTAAGATTAATATGTGTTGAGTGTGATTGCTGACAAGGGTAGTGCCCAACCGAGTAGCGCGCTCAGTGCCCTTACCATGAGGTTTTAAAAACATTCCACAATTTTACGATACGTTTACTCAATCCATTATTCTGTTTCGTTTGCTTCAGTAGACTGAGTAAACATAAAAACGAGGTGTTATGAAAATGAAATACGGAAAAGATTTAAGCCTCCTAATGAAACATAAATTCGGTAAAAAAATATTTTGTTAAATGAGTTATTCTAATGAATGGGTTTATTCATGTCTTTGACGGCAATTCTTATGAAAAGTAACGGTGTTCTCGGAAGAGCCAGTAATAACTTCGATGATTTTTGTATCGGGCAGAGAAACTCCGTCGTCAATCCATTACCTATTTTTAATTATTTTGAAGGTGGTAGAACCCTGTGGTTCAACTCCGGCGGCACCACCGCCGCACCTATTTCTGCTTCATAACAGCAGTGTTAGGCGCTGCTGTGTTCTGGTTTGAAGGGTGTGGTAAGGGAGACATAATTCTCCGAGGCGTTCCAGCTTAGTCCTCAGGGGTATCGGCGCATCTGCGGCCGACCTCAGGTAGGAATATCTAAACCTATTTGGGTTGATTACAGATGTCCATAGCCGGCAGTAGCCATTTATTATCAGGTGGAGTGCATGCTCGCCTGCTACTCCTATATTATAAACAAAATTACTGTCTCAATCCTAGGTACGAGTCACCTATCAGAGTAAGAAGGATTTAGGCCATAGTCCACCAAGCTGGCCAAATGCTAATTCGTAGACTTCACACACCCTTTAGAACTTTCAGGCGTACGACCACCCTTACGATGTTTCCCTTCACCGTTTAAGTAAATGTTAATTAATTTTTAACACGCAGATAAATTTGAAAAATGAAAGATTTGGATTTGAACCTCGGATCTCCCGAATGAGAGACCTAGTTTCTAGCCACTAGGCTATTACTGAAAATAATACTTTACTTTCCATGTTTATCTATAGGGTTATCATGCCTGTCATCCCAAAGAAAAATTAAAATCTCTATAATTTTTTCTATCTTTTTTATTCTTTACAGTGAGGATGCGGATTGCTCCGGATTCGATTTCCGGCGCGAGCAACGTTCAAATAACACGATGTACGCGCCATCCGGCCTGATTACATTGAAAGAAACATTTCCGAATAGAAAAATAATATTTCATTGGCTCATTACAATTTAAAAATAATTAAAAGATAAATGGCATTTTACTTTCTACTTTTTTTTTAATACAATTGTATGTATAAACTATCAATATAAAATATTCATAGGTTTAAAATGTGCACATATATTTTAAGCTTTTAATTAACTTACGACCCAATTACACCAGAAAGAGATAACCCTTTTTATTATTACTATTTTGACACATATTTTCAAAAAGCGTTAAATAAATGAAATAATTATAAAACATAAAAACTCGCATGCCTAAAATATAATAAACAAAAAAGGGAAAATATAAAGTACAACAAGGTCCCTAATAATTAGGTACCTTTTCAGGTACGTTTTACGTTGTAATTCAGTTTAACTTGATTTAACTTAACAAATGAATATGGCAAGCAAACCACGAACATCACTAGTCAATGACGTAATATGATATTGACGATTAAACAAACATACCATATTTATTTAGGGTATAATTTCAATACATAGCGATCAATATTTACATGGTTTTGACATACATAATTAAATGCGTGGGTCCGTTTTGATGTTTATATGTGAAATATAGACATATAATATTACTCGTATGTACACTAGATTGTCTCATGGCTGCTCAATCATTATAATTTGATAGTATGACGTGATATAAACAGGTTATGTTGTTGCTAGGGTACAATATTTGGTAATGTGGGTATTTGCTAGACAAATTACGTAGTAGGATTCCGTAATTTGTCCCTGTAATACCGGGACCAGAATATGGCTACGGCACAGTAGAAATATGCTACGGTATCCCCTGTCTGTCGTAAGAGGTGACTAAAAGGGGCTTCCGGGGTTGCCGGGCGGCAAGAGTGGTAGCTCAAACCGTCCAGCAATCGACTCCGGGAAGGGATTTGTGTGGTCGCATATCGCTGTAATCACCAGGGGATGTGATAGGAGTGTAAATTGCTTCCCTCCAGGGCAGAGCCTGATAGGGCAACGCGTTAGGAGGACTCCGGTTGTGTTCCGTTGGAGATCCCGGAGTTCTCCACCAAACGCCGAGGACGGCCACCGGGGGGTTTAGTGCGGTAAAAGTCCTACATAAACCGGCGTCACTCCCATGGCGTCGGGTACCTTTTGAAGGTTTCCCCCTCAAAAGGGTTCCGTAATTACTTATTCGTATTCTGTATCTTCGTCTGTCCTGTTGAACAGTAATACAGTCATGCTTTTACAGATTGACTATGGCCTCAATAACAACACATTTATAATAAAATGTAAAATATAAAAAAGGTTCCTTGAATGACCAAGAAAGCTGTACCTATTGTTTATCGGCGATTTTCGGTTTATATAAGGGTTCGACTACCTTCAAACCAAGCTATTATATTATTTAAAAAGGCATATCATTAAGTAGTTATCAAATACACGTGATTGAATGACATACGAATGTTATACACGAGCTTTTGTCAGCGGCTTCGCTCGCGTTACAAAGTAATATTTTCATCCCCTATTTTATCCCCTTGGGGGTAGAATTGATCAAAATTCTTTCTTAGCGGATGCTTACGTCATAACATCTACCTGCATGCCAAATTTCAGCCCGATCCGTCCAGTGGTTTGGGCTGTGCGTTGATAGATCACTATGTCAGTCACCTTTGAGTTATATATATTTAGATAAAGTTAAATGAATGAGGAAATAAATTCAATTAAGGCGAATCTTAATTAAATTGAAGTGAAAAAAATGTAATCAATTTTTTACATAGTTAATACATTAGTTCTTGCATTATAAATTGTCTAAATTCGTTTAGTATAGGTACTTTTTATAACATGTATCCTAAATTTAATGTTCACTTTACTACGAATATCACAGCTTGTCCATCCATTACCGTCTCATCTTAGAATGAAAGTGATTTATTCTAAAAAAATTCGCCAATTACGAGTCGAACTCGCACATGGAGGCTTCCGTACCACCTAATTTCATTATTTTTACTTATTTTTATTCATTTTATTATTTTTACAATATTTAATTATATTACACAAAAATAGATGGCGTTGGGGTGATGATGAATGATACGTAAACAACGTAGAATACAATTAAATTAACTATATTAAAATATGTTTTATGGTTCTTATTTGTATTTATTTTAATACCAGTTATAGTAGTAAACGGATTGTAAAAAAATCAATCGTTTCTCTAGTACGGTTTAACAGTTAGATCGAAAAATGACGAAAAATACCGGTTTATTGTATGGAGACCCCATTTAATATTCAACTTTTTTTAATTTTAGTATTTGTTGTTATAGCGGTCACCGTTGCGCATCCTCGGTAAAAAAAATCATGTGTCTATCTATTACGGTTCCGGAGATATAACCCTATGACAGACGGACAGACGGACAGACAGCGAAGTCTTAGTAATAGGGTTCCGTTTTTACCCTTTGGGTACGGAACCCTAAAAACATAGTTGTAGACATAGTTCACCGCGCTGGTTAAGTGCGAAATGGTAGAAAATTTCCGTAACTTCTATTTCACACGATTGCAAAATGCCGCCACAAATTCAAACATGTGGATAGATTTATGACTTACTCTGTGTATGTTTGCAAGTGCTTATAACACAGCTTTTAATTTGGCTGAACTTTTGCACTGGGTTGCAGTTTGCAGGAGACGTGAAATGATTAAATAATAGGGATCCGTTGTTAGTTTTTGGGTACGGAACACTAAAACCTACTTTTAGAAGCACCTAATTGACAGTTGTTTTCCATTGTTTCTGTTTTAACAACAAAATTCCACCAGTTGCCAATAATATCAATGCAAATAAAGCACCTATCCAATAATAAGAATGACATAACTGTTAGATATGCAGACTGGGTGTACGCGAGTGAAACGACAAGCGGTTACCAACGCACTGATTTATTTCGTGACACCTTCATGACAAGTACATACATACGTAACACTCCTCCCCTTATTACAAAATTATTATGTAGTTCATAACTCTTAACAGTAATACTAATAACTTTTAAAACTTATGCCGGGACGTTTGACGCAACAATCTCCTTGACTCGGCCACTTGGACATCTTGCCGCTCTTCAGCTTCGTGAAACTCGTCATCCGAATTCGATCGAGACAATGCTAGTTCAGCATCCAAAACTATGTCCCTCTGTGCCTCTACATGTGCCTCATTTGTTTCTCGTTGTCCCTCGATTACATACTCGCCATCCCTAGACGCTGGCGAAGTCTCGGGTTCATAAATCTCCGCTCTTCTTCCCCGCCTGAAATTCCTTGTCATAACGGGAGATACCTCAGCACATACGTCTTCATGTGTAGCGGATCTCGACGCTGGAGACGGGTAGGTTGGACACGCTGAATGCAGAACCGGTACAGGTGAGGCCTTATTTAAGTGAATCGACGGCGGCGGTGGCGACGGCGGTGGCGGCGGCGACGCCGGCCGGGACATTAATGAAGAAATCGGTCGCTGTTGATCTACTGACGAACATGACCCAGGTATGTGAGATTTTTGGTTAACGTCCCAGAGATTATCACGCGTCCCTTTATATAATAATAATTGATTAATATGCCTTTTACAACAATCTTCACTATTAATGTCTTTAACTAAATACAAAACTTTACCTAATTTTTTAACAATAACCCCTTTACACCATGAGAATTTATCCTTATTATAATATTTTTTGTACAGCACATACTCATTAATTTGAAAAGATTTTGCTTTTATTCCACGTTCAATTTGCATAAACTGTCGATTAATAACATTGTTAGATGCATTCGGTGACGAAGGCGCCGATGACTTTGGGTTAGTTAAATCTATTCTACATCTCAGCTTACGACCAAACACCATTTCAGCTGGAGACACCCCAGTGGTGGAATGGACAGAGTTCCGATAATCCATTAAATATTTATGTAATTTTAATTTGACTTCTTTATTTGAGTTGCACGATAACAAACATGATTTTATACCCCTTTTTACAACCTTAACGAAACTCTCGGCTTGCCCATTGCTGGGCGCATGATAGACAGGAGATGTAATGTGTACACAACCGTTACTTGCACAAAATAACTCGAATTCTTGCGAACAAAAAGCTGTGCCATTATCACTTACTATTGTGTTTGGAATACCAAACCTTGATATAAACTCACACAGCTTCTCGATAACTGCCGCTGATGTTGTATTACTATTCATAATATATGCTTCTACCCATTTAGTATGAGCATCCACGACTACTAGATATACGCTACCCCTAAACGGACCTAAAAAATCTATGTGAACCCTTTCGAAGGGATGACGTGGGATTGGCCAGTGGACTGGTAATGCGCGCGGCGGAGAGGGGCGCAATTGAATACAAATTTCGCATGAACTTATCATTTTCTCTAAAGCTCGGTCGATCCCTGGAAACCAAAATCTCGACCGAGCCTCAGCTTTAGTTTTAACAATGCCCAAATGTGACGAATGTAATTCCTTGACCACAGCATCGTATAAACTTTCAGGCAACACGACTTTGTGCCCCCTCATAACACAACCATTTTCATACGACAGTTGAGATCTACACAAGTGATAAGGCCTTAATCGTGAATCATTGTTTTTTGATGGCCACCCATTTAATATAAAATCGATCACTCTTTTAAGCACTTCATCCTTTTGGGTTTCATCGCGCAACTTGTCTAACGTAACCGGCATGCTGCCGTCCACTACGAAACAAACATACGTAGCTCGATCGCATCGCCATTCACACCGACACTGTTCGGTGCACGCGCACTCGACTCCGCGGGCCGCATGCGCCGCGTCGGCCGCGCCGGCCGCGCCCGGCTGGGGAGGGGCGGCAGGGACACTCGCACGAGACAGGTAGTCAGCGCTGTTATCGACGCTACGTATATATTCTATTTTATAGTTATAACTGCTAAGGAATAATGCGTATCGTTGTAACCTATTCGCCGACATCTCCGGTATTCCCTTATGTGGCCCAAATATGGTCAATAACGGCTTGTGGTCCGTTCGCAAAATAAATGGCTCTGATCTTCCGTATAAATATTGATGGAATCGCCGTACCCCGTATATTATTGCGGTAGCCTCCTTCTGGATCTGAGCGTACCTTTTCTCGGCTACACTCAATGTACGAGACGCGTAGGAAATGGGCCTCTCTGCTCCATCGGCCCCTACCTGCGATAGAATGGCTCCTAACCCCGCGGGAGAGGCGTCTACCGTTAATATTAATTTAGCAGTAGGATCAAAATGCGCAAGGACTTGATTCGATGTCATTAATTTTTTAATAGTTAAAAACGCCTTGTTATGAACGTCCGTCCAAGTCCAGCTACAACCCTTCTTTAATAAATCATATAAAGGGCTTAATATACTAGACGCGTTAGGAACAAAATTTCTATAATAGTTAATCAATCCTAGAAATGATTGAAGTTGACTAACATTTGATGGTACAGGGGCTTCGACCATGGCTCTAATTTTTTCGGGTGCCTTTTTTAACCCATCTTTTGTAATGATGTACCCCAAATAAGTAATCTCGTCTTGAAAAAAACTACATTTATCTTTTTGTAATGTTAACCCGGCTGCCTGTAAACGCGATAACACACAGCTCAACCTATTTAAATGTTGGTCTCTGTCTTTTCCCGTCACTAATATGTCATCTAATAGACAAAGAACTCCTTCGATACCGGACAACACCCCCTCGATTGCGCGTTGGAAAATGGCTGGCGCGCTGGCTAGCCCAAACACAAGCCGGGTAAATCTAAACAAGCCCCGATTTGTATTAATACAAGTTAAATTTTTTGACTCCTCGTCTAAGACAAACTGGTTATAGGCCATAGATAAATCCAATTTGCTAAATTGCTGCCCTCCGTGAATTTTTGAGAATAGCTCGTTAATAGTAGGGAGTGGATATTGTTCTACACGTAACTGTTTATTTATAGTGACAGAATAGTCGGCACATAACCTAACAGATCCGTCTCGCTTTAATACCGGGACTATCGGCGATGCATATGACGAGTATTCTACAGGTTCAAGAATACCTAACCCGACTAGCCTATTGATTTCTTTTTCAACCTTCTCGCGTAAAGCAAATGCCACTGTGCGTGCTTTAAAAAAAACAGGTGTTGCGTTATCTTTTAACAATAGTTTTATTTCATACCCATTGAACTTCCCTAACCTATCAGAGAATAACTCAGAAAATTGCTGTTGCAAGTTTTTAACGCAAATATCCGTTTCACTACAATAATTGAGAGGTACTAACTGTAAATTAAATTTCGAAATGAAATCCCTACCAAGTAGCGGTGGACCACCGTCTTGAACAACATAAAAAATGATGACATGAGTTTGTCCCACATAGCACACAGGAAGCCGGATGGTACCTACACAGACAATATTCCTGCCGTTATAAGTCATCAGGTGTTTACGAGTAGCTGATAATGGCACATCTTTAAAATGCATTTTATAGTAACTCTCCGAAATAACGGTAACAGCTGATCCACTGTCGACCTCAAACCTAAATTCGAGCTTATTTATCAGAACTGTCTCCACCATGGGCTCCCCCCTGACTGAACGGATATAAAAAACCTTACCGTCATCCTCACTCTCGTCACCGAAATCCATCTTCACATAATTTACTTTTGAGCACATCTTGCGTAAGTGGCCTTTTACGTGACACTTCTTACAAATATAATTTTTATATTTGCACTCCGATGCTTTGTGATTCGTAAAACCACACACACTACACTTCACTTTATCCGCACTCGCACCCCTGCGACTGTCCGTGATCTTGAATAACTGGGAGTCCGCGGGCGCGGCGGACGGCGCCGGGGCAGCCGTGCTGGCGGCCGCGGCCGCGGCGCGCGCGCAGTTTAGGTTTTCTGCCATCTCCACGACCTTCGCCAATGTGAGGTCGGTCAAATCCTGGGCATACAGCTTTTCTTTTTCGGCACTTGCACGCATTCCCATGATAAATTTATCGCGAAGAGTCTCTTCTACGTTTAAGAAGCCGCACTGCGCCGAAAGCCGCCGTAATCTCGCAGCCCATTGTGAGTGAGATTCGCATGTTTGCTGGGCGGCGGCGTAAAAATTATGCCGCTCGCCAAACCCGACGCGCTTTGGGTTGAAGTGGCCATCCAGGAGTTTTAGAAGGTCTTCATATGGTACATCTTCGAGTCCTTTAGGCAACGCTAAGTCTGTTGCCAGCCTGTATGTACCCTCGCTGAGTGCGCTGAGAAGAATCGCCTTCCTCTTTTTCCCCGTAGGGTCTGTCTGTTCACCAATGTCGTTCGCAATAAAATATTGAGCTATACGACCCTTGTACGTACTCCATGTCTGAACGTTATGATCGAAACAATTTAAAATCCCGAATTGTACAGTCGACATTTCTCTTTAATTTTGTTTTTAACACGCGGGTAGTCGTCGCCACTGTTAGATATGCAGACTGGGTGTACGCGAGTGAAACGACAAGCGGTTACCAACGCACTGATTTATTTCGTGACACCTTCATGACAAGTACATACATACGTAACAATAACTAACACTTCAAAAGTTCAAACACTGAAAAACTAAAAATATTGTATTGACAGAATGATTGGCATTCCATCATGTATTTAATTAAATGGTACTACAAAAACATATGAACACACTTACTTTTTATACCACACCTCCTTCGATCACTAATAAGAACACACCTCTGACAACGAATACAATATGTTCTTCTTATTGAAGTTATGTATTTTTATTTGCAAGTATAAATGTTTTTGCGTGTTCACTTGTGTTACTTTAGTTACAATAAGCAAGAAGCGTACTAGATAAATAAATATTGAAGCATAGATTAGTAAAGATACTTCGCCGCCTTAAAATTGAATGAAGTCACAAAAGGGTAATTTATCAGTTACGAATAAATAACGAAAACTGCGTAATTTACATAATAAATAAATAAGTATTTCAAATATTTTAGGGACATTTTAGCATGGAGACGTAGTAAAACTTTTTTACGCAACTATTTCAATTCTGAAAACTGTATGTATTGAAGATAGAACTTTTCGTGTTTTGACTGCAAAAGTACTACCACCTTTTTGCCTTACAATGTTAGTGTTTTCCAATATCGCGCTACTGTTTTCCAATATAGCAATAGCAAACGAGCATGCACCTGCCGGTAGACACCAGAAGGTAAGTGGCTACTGGCGTCCACGGACATCTGTAATCAACCCCCAGTAAGATTGATACCTACATAGAGTTTACAACAGATGCATTACAAACGCCATGGACAAAGTTAGAAATCACTAGATTCCTTTGAAACCAAAATACAGGGTCGGTTAACGATGGTGTTCCCGGAGTCTTTTCCCTTTCACGTATATTTTTATTATGTTCCTTTCTTTCATATTGTTGATATTTCTTTACCTCCTTCTATGTTATTGAACCGCCATCAATTTATTTCTGCACATCCTCAAGCTTGACTGAAAGAAAATGCTATTTAGCATTAAGTCTTTTGTACCACAACATTGTTTTGGTCAATAAAGTATAAATAAATAAATAGAAGATTCTCCTACAAACTACCACATTTGTCGTATTTGTACTTGAAGGGTGTGATAAGAGAACACCTACAAGAAACAATCTTCAGTGGCACCAACTCACTTGTGACCGTCCACTTCAATCATATTTGGGCTTGTGCTAATGCATTGGCATTAGTGACTATGACTCGTTTGTTCCTTCAATTTCATAAAAAAACATTTGCATTAACATTTATTAGATTTGCTTGACAATAAGCAGAACTTATATAGTTCAAACTTAGGCCTCACGGGTAGCAACATCTCAACGTGGCTTTGATCAGTTAACATTCTTCACAAACGAATTGGTTCTAACGCCTCTTACAATGTGAGAACTACAGAGATCAAGGCCTAAACCTAAGATTATTATCTTACTCGTAACTCTTTGAAGTATCTACAAAGCACAGCTGGCCGATAGATACATATCTAATTCCGTTTAAAGTAGCATTAGTAATTACCGCGATAAAATTTTAACAACATTTACATAACATCTTAATTATCATCTTTTAGTGTAATACAAATAGAGATGACGTTAAGTGTGTTAGTTTTTGTGTATGTTAATGGCGGGCGGACCACTGGTGGTTAGTCTGATTTTAATTGGTCTCTGGATATTCGCTGTCATCACCAACTTGTTATTATAAATCGTGACAAAAGTGAACCACCAAATGGTACCATTCCGTTGAAAGAGACACAGGACTGCGTGGGATTTTCACTACTCTAAAACCTTCCGATAACGTTCCTCGGAGAAGTCTCCATCGAAACGCAACCGGTGTTTTCAGAGGACTCCGACAGAGCTTCGTTAGAGCCCAGGCTTTTCGGGAAGAGCTTATGCTCCTTCCGCACCTTTGAGCGTTTACGATGGTATGCCGTCCCCAAATAAACCCCTTTAGTCTCCTGTTACGATAGGCAGGGAAAGTAGCAATCTTTTTTCATTTATTACGAAAACTAAAAAAACCCTAATTTAAGAAATATCACACAAACCAATAGAATTCCTTATATCGCAAGAGCTAAGTGGTCGAATTTTACAAGACAAGAAAATTTTACGACTAGACAATTTTTGAATGCTGTGAATTAACAAATTTTGTCACAACGTAAGCAATTTTACTCACCTCATCTTCAGTAGACAGATCACTTGGTGGCAACGTCGAAAACACTTGCACACTGCGTTCACTGAAGACTAAATTAGCACTATCTTTAGTAGTTTTATTTACTACAGTTGTTTGAGCACTTGAAAAATATTCACCGCTTTTCATCACTACAGACTTTTGTGGCTCTACAGGTTGAGACACACTGGCCTGGGTTGTGGTTAGAGGATAATCTGGAGTGGATTGTCCGAGGTATTCCCTCAGGATAGTGTTTATCCCGGTAAAGGAGGCCGTTTCCAGCCTCTCGTTCTTCCCCGGCCATACCAATATTACGACGTAACACAACGTCGATTGCCATAGCTTCATCGTGTTTCACTTTGCATGGTTGCATGCATGGTTCTATGCTATAGTTTTAACACTTCACATTTGTATGATACACTTATTACTGCGCAAATGGATATTTTATTAACACTAAAACTTTGCACTATATAGGTATTTTTCCAATTTTCGCGAAATACTCTTCCTTCAGAGTTATTAACCTATTTTTAAAATGAGATTGTAATTATGTTTCAATATAAAATTATTTTTGTTGTATCATTTATACGATACACGTTATTTTAGGCCTAAAACAACATCGATCCAGCATGGATCGTGGTCACGGCGAAACTGCGGCGAAAATAAACTGATGACAGCTATTAATTTTATTAACCTACCTACCTGCTCTACCCTACGTTTATTTCGTTTTTCTATGTATATTTATCTACGAATACCATACAAATAAAAAAATATCTGACACTTCAATCATTTGCTAAATTCTAACTACACCAGTCTTAGGTAAATTGGCTTTTGTGTATTTTGATTATCGGTGAAAAGCCGTTATCAATTTTTTTTTAAATTTTATAGTGCCGATTTAAATCGATCGGCGAATTAAATCGATCAAAAAGATCTATTCGTATTATTTTATTGTTGCGAGCTATCGAACAATTTCACCTGTACTTCAATATTGTACTTGGTGACCGATTTATTAGAATCGATTTTTTTATGCATTAATAACACTAAATAATCGATTGAACTAAATATAAAGACACGCTTATTAGTGTACAGTTACCACGATAATAGACGTACAATGTACGAGTACAGTCTACGCCGAAAGCACTACGCCACACTCGATATTTTTTACTATAAATGTTTTGGGTTTTTGTGTGTCGTCATTTTACGGCCACAAAAACGAGACGAACGCTGGTACTACATTTACAAACGTATTTCAAGTGTTATCACGTTATCGTGTTAAATCTACACTCAGGTTGTTCATGTAATTTTAATTGTTGTTAACGAAAAAAACTTGATTATTTTTTTTTATATATATTTTATAATATAATTGAAGTACGTACCAAGGAAAGGCGAATGTACGAGTATGGTAAGAGGTCACTGCCGTCCATGGATATTTTTTCTTAAGCTGATCTACTTAAAGCTAATTAAATGTAATTTCTGACGTTAAATTGAACTATATAATATAGCATGCGCCATTCGTTATTAAATAGCACGCTACATAGCGTGCTAAATATTATGAGAGGGGGCCCCGCAATAGAAAAAAATACACTATATACACAATACAATAGGTTAATCACAGCTTAAACACCCCCGCATTAAGCAATAAGGTTGTAAACACACGTGACGGGTCCGTCGCAAAATCGCCGACAAGTCGCAAGTGTGTTAACGTCTTTTTATATAGTTTTCTCACAGTATAGACACGTGTATACGTGATTTTTGTCAAGTAATGGTGAAACCAATAAGGCTGTAGGTTACTAACCTTTAAATGTCCTTGAGATCCTAAACATTAGCACTATTTTTTAGTACTAGTCTAGATTGTATTAGTTTGGTTAAAAAATATACAACCTATTAGCAAGTTTAACTTAAACAAAATTATCTAATATAATAAATAATCAAACGTTATATGTAGAGTTCCGGGTTCGATGCTTCGGATATTAAAGTAAAGTATTCTAGTATTTTTCCATTCTGTGCCTGGTTTATGTATGTGTGTATATGTGTACATAGCATTCACAACATAAGAGGTTCTAGTGTTCTATGGTTATAAGCAGGAGCGGATTTAGGGGAGGGAAGGCGAGGCTACTAGCTTGGGGCCCCTACATGAGAAGGAGCCCACATTAGAAAAAATATTATCCAAATTTAGACGGGTCACCAACATTTACGTATTTTTTCGCATTTTACCGACAATTTTTGCATTCAACTAATTACTACAATCTTTGTTAAAATAATTTTATTTGCAGGAAATAAAATTTTGGAAGTTTTCAATGTTTAAAAAAAAAAACAATTTCTTTTGTTTTCGGAAAATAGGGGCCTTCCTGCTCTTGGGTTTCCAGACCTTTAAATCCGATAAGATTAAGAAGAAATAATATTACACAAAATCTCTACACTATAACGTGCTATAACTGAGTAATATCTCTTTTACAACTATTAATACAACAATATAATAATAATTTAACAACTATTAGTATTTTCCTATTTCTGCCTAATAACAGCAGTGTAAGGCGCTGCTGTGTTCCGTTTTGAAGGGTGTGGTAAGGGAGACAGACTTTTCTGAGGCGTTCCAGCTTAGTCCTTAGGGGTAGCAGCACATCTGTGGCCGACCTCAGGTAGGAATATTTAATCCTATTTGGGGTTGATTACAGATGTCCATGGGTGGCAGTAGCCACTAACCATCAGGTGGTGCATGCTCGTCTGCTACTCCTACATTATAAAAAAAACGTAATATTTAATAAAGTAGAGAGTATGTTTGTCTGTTCGTTAAGATATATGAGACGTGCAAAACCGGTAGATTATGATCTGCAAGCTGTAAAAACAGTTTTCGTTTACATAAATTATTTTAAGAAGTCTAGAACGTTTACTTTTTATAACCTCTTTAATAGCACTCATATGCATGGTTAAATTTTGCTACTAAATTTTTCAATAGTTATTTACCGTTTCAGCTAAAATTTATAATAAGGAATGTTTTTAAGATGGTAACATTTATTTTTTCTTTATTTATAATATAGGAGTAGCAGACGAGCGTGCAGCCCACCTGATGGTAAGTGTCTAATGCCGCCCATGGACATATTGTAATCAACCCCAGATAGGATTAGATATTCCTGAGTTCGGCCACAGATGCGCCGCTGCGCTGGAACGCCTCGGAAAAGTATGTCTCCTTCGCCTTCAAATTAGAACACAGCAGCACTTAACACTGCTGTTATGAGACAGAAGTAGCTGTGGGGGTGGAGCCGTTTTAGTCGAACCACAAAGGCTTCTATCACCTTCAACCTTTGTGGTTCGACGCTGGAGGTACTGCAATATATATTTCTGCTTAGTAACAGCAGTATTGAGCTGCTGTGTTCCCGTTTTACAAGAAATTTAAGGATGTTGTCGCAAAAACGACATAGTTGTATGAGGCGTTCTAACTTAGCACTCAGGCAAAACTCTTAACCTGATTTAGGTTTGATTAAAATTGTCTATGGTCGGCAGTAACCACTTACCATCAGTTGGACTGTATGCTAGTTTGCTACGTCTATATTACAAAAAAAACTTATGTTACTTCAACAAAAATGTGGGAATATGATATTCTTGAAGAGATCTTATTATCTAAAGGAAAGTATCTTTTACACAAGAATACAAATGTTATTGTACACGTGTTTAACAACTAAGCTACAATATTGAGGTCACGCAAACTTAAGGAAATTAACGTTTTCGCGGAACATTGTGGTAACTTAAGCTGTTTAGTGTTTATACGTTTGAGACAAACGAGAAAGAGTCAGATGATTAAGACTAAATAACGAAGCCCAACCAAACTTGAAATCCATGGTTAAAATAATTACATAGTTGCACCCCTTTTAGAGGTTGAAATTTCGTCTTAACGAACACTTAATATTAACCGCTCGATTTCGATCGGTTAAAGTTATTTTATTTGTCAACTTCCGTATCTGTTGAACTCGACTAAAAAAATGTGGTGTCAGCAACACAAATGGCATGAATGGCAAAAAAATGTGCAACACAGAATGGTTATCGCTATTGTCAAAATTATTGTTATATTTAACTTTATCGTAAACTTTAAACGGGCTTTCGGTGCAACGTACCCATTAAAATCGGTAAATAAATCACATTAAATGATAATAGCCGTCGGAGTGTAAGCCGCCTAAACGGACTATACTATACGAGCTTTTCATACATTCGCGTCTTAATAACATGTTGAAAATGTCATCTTTCAGCCGAATCTGAAGTGGTTTTGTGCAAATGTTTGATTTAACTTTAGTAACATAACATAACTACTTCTTTACTTTCTACTCAAAGAAACTGTTTATTTTCAACCTTCAAAACGAGGCTTGCACGTTTTACTTAAAATGGCAATTAGTGATATTTGGTCATTACATTAATAGGGGAGTGGGGGAGGTTAAGGTAGGTACCGGCAATTAATTATCACTTGTTAAAGCGGTCAACAAAAACATCCTGAGGTAACCTACACGCATTTGTGTTTAAAAAAAAATGCCAAAGTTGTGTAAAGTATACCACTTCACAATTCATTAGGGTGGACTATGCCCTAAACCCTTCTTGCTTCTGGAGGAAACTTTGTGCCCAGCAGTAGGACACTAATGAGTACTCTTCATATTTCATAACAATAAGTTTTTAACCATTAGGTATCACTTCTCTGTATATTACTCTATTAAAATTGACTTCATGATTGCAAACCCATATAAAAGCACTGAAGATAAATGTTAAGAAGACCTACTAGTGACTTATTATATTTCAGAAGCCTTAATACTTTATATAAGGAATATTGTTCTAAGAACACCTAACCTACAATATTGTTATTAAGAACAAACATGATTTAATTTATTATTTAGTTGAACATGTGATATAAATTACAGTGTAAAATAATACTTAACGATAAAGCCTAATTAAACCAGACGACACGACCAATCGTCTCGATTGTACATAATCGTATGGATCGTATTCTAACACAAAGTATGACATTAGGAATTGTACCGTCTAATTAGTGTTTCTTTTACCACACCTAAACCAGGATACGCCAGCTTATGATTGCCATTCCACCAGATAACTGCGAGGTAGCTAAACGATGGATGTTTGTCAAATCTAGCAATCATCATCGACCCATTACTGTTCCATTGCTGGGTACGGGTCTCCTCTCAGAATGAGAAGGATTAGGCCATAGGCCACTGCGTTGGTAAGTGCGTATTGGTAGACTTTACATACCTTTAAAAACTTTTTTTTAATTCCTCATGATGTTTTCCTTCATTGATAAAGCAAGTGACAATAATTACTAATTCGAACATACCTTTGAAAAATCAGAGGTGCGGTGGGGATTTTTTAATTTTCATTAAATATTTTTTTCAATCAAAATCAAACAATCCTATTGAATTTTACACACGTATGTCGTGTAAAGTGTCTAAAGCTTAGCTTAGGTTAACCTTATCTCGTGTCTAGTGAAAAGATACCCTATCACAGCTGTTGTCAGGAAGAAATAGGCGCCGCGAAGACACCGTCGTCGAATTACAAATTTTCTTGGAAGTACAAATAGGTAAGCAACAGGTCTCTCTTGTGTGTGTCATTAACTTGTAAATAGAGATATGCAGAGAAAAAAATACCTCTTTTTCTTTAGGCTGAAGTAGCAAATGAGAATGCGGACTACTTTATGGTAAAGGGCCATTGCCGTACTATAGTTATTGAAACCAACTTCATATAGAACATTCGTTCTACGGTATCACATATCCTTTGACATGTTTGAGGTCTAAAATGTTCTTAGATTTCAAATATGTCAAAGAAGGCCGGTGGCCTTACATGTAAGCCAACCGGCATACTCATTCACTCTTCTACCGACAGCCACGAAATTCTTTACGTAAGAAATATGCGTGGCGATAGTACCTTTTTTTACGTGGGGAAATCTGCATGAGTTCCTTTCAGCCACGAGGGCAGTGGAGATATGGCGGATTTCTACCGGCTAAACCCAAGGTGTTACTCTGGACGCCATTTGTTGACATTGCGGGTATATATAAAAGCATTCAGCGGGTGTGGCGAAGGTACCTAATAGAACCCTACTCTTTCTTTGCCTAACAATAAATTTATGTTTCTGATGAAGTACCGATCGCTGTAATCCTCTCCAACATTTAGTGTACCTATACTAGAAACAAAAGCGTAGTAAAAACGCTCTATTATTCTATTCAGACTTTTTTATTTAATAGACCGCCTACGACCGATTTTACGTTTATTTTAAATAGACTTCGGTTAAAAAAGGCCGACCTCAAATGGACTTCTTATTTGAGGTTGGCCAAAGGTATATAATATTATAAAATACTAGCTAAAATAATACCCGGCAAACGTTGTGTTGCCATATAAATAAAAAAATGTTAAGGGTGAACAACCCTTATCACTTAGGGGTATGAAAAATAGAAAGTAGCCGATTCTCAGACCTACTGAATATGCATATGAAATTTCGTGAAAATCGGTAAAGCCGTTTCGGGGGACTACGGTAACTAATATTGTGACACGAGAATTTCATATATAAGATGTATGACAGAAATATTTTTTTCTAGATTAAATCCTGTACCTGAGAAACGATGTGACATATCTACCTAAAATACGTCCCGTTTTCAACTATTTTGTCATTGTGTCCCGTTCGGCACAGCTCGGTGACGCGATAAGTCCCATTTTAGCAAAAAAATTAACTTTTTTAACATTTAGACTTTTTTAATAATATTTAAAATTTGTCTAAAATGTGTTCTATTTTAAAGTAAATAAAATGGTCAGTTTATGCATTTCCTATCTCGACTCTACATATCGACTTTGAACAGATCAGTTATCTAACAGATTGTCGGATGTTTTTAAATAGCCCACGCCAAGCTAATGGCTGTTATCCAACGATAATAAAGGGGAACCGGAAAGTAGGAATTAAAGTGACTTACCGAGCGTGGAAACGTTAATTGTCCCTAACCCACGACGCTAAGGGTTGCTTACCTGTTTCTAGGGATAATTTGTCATAAATTGGTTGTACTAAAATAAAAAACAAAGTATCAGTTGTTTAAAATCTAAAATCTCGTTGAGAATTTCATGCTTGACTTTAAGAAAATATTCTGAAGGGTGTGTGATGTCTACCACACGCACTTGGCCAGCGCGGTAGACTATGGGCTACTCCTCTAAAGTAATGGACGATTACGAATTATGCAGACTGTGTTAACAACATAATTAATTGATTATTGGATCATTGCTGGGCAGTTCAGGTTGGGGAGCGGTACATTTTATTTACTTTTGAGAAATAACTAGAACCTACCTAACTACTTCTACTATAACTTTCTCAATAATGCTAACATAGCATACTTTATAACATTTTCCTTTACCGCTAAAAAAACAATCGTTAATTTCTACTGCGCACAAAACTTTATATAAAACTTTGTGATGTGAATCTCACATTGAGCGATCTAATAAAAAAACAACTAGGCTCTCATAGATACAATGATACAACATTTGATATTTACTCATTACGAGTATATTGGTATTCTTTAAATCTGCCGCTGAAAGAAGTATTAATATTATGTAAAAATACTTTTCATCCCTGAAATTCGATTTATGAAGTAAAATTTTTTAAACGCGAGTTACATTAGTGTCATATTTTTGATGTTATTATTTTTAACCGACTTCAAAAAAGGAAAATGTTTCTCAATTCTACCGTATATACTTATGTCTTTTTCATCAAAAACTCTTTAGCTATACCTACGAGCGCATAGCATAGTCGATATTAATTTTAAACTAAATTAAACAAACATTAAAAATAATTATAAACCCGCCCTAATATGTTTCCGTTCTAAATAAATAACGCCATAAATAAAAAATCCGTCAAATAGTGGTCTAATAATTATATTTACCTTTTTAAATTAAGAGGACGCACCTAACAAAATCATCTTATTAAGTATACAATCATACCTAGTAGTCGTCAAATTGTAAGTAAAAAATGTAATCATAAATTTTGTAATTAAGTATACTGTGTTTATTTCCGTCGACAGACACTCGCGATGTCGCGCTAGGCAATGTACCTAAAGGGCGGGCGGCCGCGCGGTGCCGAGTGCTCGACTGACACGTGCCTGGGCGGGCGGCCCTACCACTTGCTCAACTCACTTAACCTTTTTTGTAAGCCCAAAAATATTTACTTAGGAAATATGTAGAGGTATAAAGTTATTTTTTATGTTACTATTTTTATATTTGTACACCTTTATTCGGAAACTAAAATATAAAAATATTAAATCCAATATTATAAAAATATTAAATTCAACCAAGTATTTTTTACATTTATCAAGTCTAAAGGAATGAACTGTTTTACTTTTTTAATATATTCAGTCATATTTTTTAAACACATATTATGTTACTATAATAGATGTGTTAGATGTGAACATGTGTTATTATATAATAGATTCTCACTTTCAAAAATTTCATCTTAGAATAAGCATGATTCTATCTTCGTAGTTGGTCGTGATTCATGCTCAGTATTTAGCATTTTAAAACTACATTGTAGATGCTTGCAGAACTCTACACGAAAATACGTTTTGCCAGTTGATTTTTTACCTTGTTTTGGTTTAAAGAGTATCATCATCATCAACCCATTACTGTCCCACTGTTGGGCACGGATTTCCTCTCATAATGAAAACGATTAGGCCATAGCCCACTGCGCTGGCCAAGTGCTTATTGGTAGACTTCACATACCTTTGAGATTTTTTTACGATGTTTTTCCTTCACCGTTTAGCAAGTGATAATTATTTTTAACGGGTATAGTATATTTGTATTGTATTATTAAAATACACGATTTTACTCTAAACATATATTAAAAAATTGCCACAACGAGTTGAAGCGAAAATAAACATTTTATAAACAATTTAAGTCTATTTTATTATGTAATTAAACTAAATAATAGATCTGCAAATAATAAAAATGTTATATTAGACTTGTTCACGTCTATTTTTTTACATTAATTTTATTTAATTTTTAGGAGAGAATTAAATTTCAATTTTGAAAGCAAGATAATCAAAGTCCGTGCGAGTTCCCGTGGTAGAAGCCAGCAGTCTGCTTTTTTCCCGCTCCATAACAGAAACGGGTCAACAAATTAAGATAACTTGATTTGAGTTGCTCCTGAATACGAATAAACTTGACAAACATTTTTCTTTCTATTAATTATTACTCAATTATTCTTGGGGAAAATTGAGTTTTTCTTGCGGAAATGTTATTAACAGTCTCATTTACAATTAATTAAATATACAAATATGAATATAAGAGGTTCGTTTAGTTGTTTTTGAAAAGGTTTTCGTAAGTAGCTGAGTATTTTTTGATCAAACAGGAATTCTTATGCAGTTTTAGAAGCAAAGCGGCAGTCCTCCTGATGGGAAGTGGTTATTGCATGCCATGGGCATCAGTAATTAACACCAAATAGATTCCTACCACTGAGTCCTACCAGTAGTCGACGTTACTACCTCGAGGACTGAGTTAGAATTCTGCATGTAATATATAAATAAAATAAACTGCTAATAAATAAATAAATCCAGGATATGATTGTTAGATAATAATTTGTCCGCTCAAGATTGAACCCAAAACCTTCCGCTCACGCAATTTCTCCGTCGTAGTATCCTTCAAACAAATCATTGTATCCGATCTAATTCGTCTAAAGGTAATTAGACATGTCTCCCGCATATTTAAGTAGAATAATTCTTTCCATCAAGCAATGTACAGGGATAAAAGAAATTTTGATGTGAAACATCTATAGCCGCACGTAAAACCGATTTCTGGCGTGGCGACGCATGCCGTAGTGTGTACGGTGTGGCGACGCGTCACCATTATTATAGTGATTAAACGAATTAAGTAGTCACGATTTGTAATAAATTCGTAATTTTTTGTATTTAATGAAAATAAATGTTTATTCAATAAATAGTCATCGTTATCTGGAAAAAAATCGTAATATTTTATTTTATCATTATGACATATTTAGTGCCTATTACAATATGTTCTTTTCTGCATATTACTTTTACAAAATAATGTCGATGTTTCACATCTGCCAGGCGTCCCGTGCCGGCTCACATTTTTTCTTCATTCAAGGTGATTTCTTGTAAAGCGTCATGTCGGGGACGGTTGCCATGGTGATATCTACGTACCTATTCACGATATCGAGTTTTTACTACGTACCTACTCGTACACGGAATGGTAATGGAATTGTGAAATTTGTAGAAACCACAAATTACTACGCTTACGATTATTATTCGTGAATCAAAACAGATATTTTTTTAAGTTATAAGTAATTCAACGTTGATTTATGAATGAATGTAACTTGTTTTATAATCTCATAATAATGCAATACCATTTTTATAAACGGGACAGGCACGGTAAGGCCGCGTTATAACTACAGATATTAAGCGTATCAGTTACGTGCCGTTGCAGACAAATATAAGACAATCTGTAAGAAACATATCTACGTTTCTTCATAACCTAACTAATCCTTACTAATATTATAAATCCGAAAGTAACTCTGTCTGTCTGTCTGTCTGTCTGTCTGGTTGTCTCTTCTTCACGCCTAAACCACTAAACCGATTTAAATGAAATTTTGTACAAAGGTAGTCTGGGACCCGAGAAAGGACATAGGATAGTTTTTATCCCAGAAATCCCACGGGAACTAGGGATGGCGATCTAAGATCGATTAATCAGAGAATCGATCTTTTGAACCCAAAATATCAATTATTTTAATCGATATTAGTAAGGATTGAATCGTAAACTATGCATTTGATCAAGTGATGATCTTTAGCAAAGTTGAAGGTACGAATTTACAGTTTTATGTATGTTAGTACATTATATTATTTTCTTTTGAACGCAGGCGAAGCTGCGGGCAAAAACTAGTAAGTTATATTCAATGGTATAACTTTGCTATAACTTGGAAGTCTTGGAACTCATGGAAGAATTGGTTCAATGCCCGCTTGCGATTCAATACCCGAACTCTAGCGTCAACGGTAAAAAATCATACCAAAACGGTATCACTATTATTTGTTAAAAAAAAAGTCATCTAATAAAAGTACCAAAATAAAGCAGTTTGTTTTGATTTGATTTAGTAAAAATAAGCATAATAAATACCACTTATTTCCAAATTACAAACTCCAATTTATTTGTATTGTCGTAATAAATCTGTAAGTGGTCGAAAGTGGTCGAATTTCTGCGTCGAATACTTTTAAAAAATAAATTAAGTAGGCGGTGTGTTATGGTCTAAACTAGCTAAATGTACCTACAATTTATCAACATGTCTGTTTCTCTGTACCTATATCTATTTTTTCGTGGGTCTACAATACAGGTAATTATTACATACAGGTAAGTAGGTAAGTATTAAGCGGATTTTCGTTATTTTTGGATTTGAAAAAGCACTTGCAACTTCTTATGCAATTATTATGCTTTGTAAGTACGCGAGCTAAATGTATTTTATATCACGGCGTGCGTAAATGGACGTTTTACGCACGCTTCGCGTGCGCAAAACCCCCATTTCCGACCCCGTAATATAAAATTTTATACAACACGCGGACGAAAAATGTTTTTCTGACTCGTGTGATTGCAGTCCTCGCCTGCGGCTCGGCCTGCAAACTCACACTTGTCAGAAAAAAATTTTTCGTCCTCGTATTGTAATGTACTATTTATTATACAAAAACGCCTTTCATTGTTTGATATTTGCTCCGAAATATTTTTGAAAATATTAAGTTGTGTTTCGAAAACTGCTAGTGTCTGTGATTTATTTAGAGTGGTTTGCGGCTACACATTTCTGCCTATGCAGCAGTGAATTACTTGTTTGTTTTGTTACCAAGCATTAGATCAGGCAGTTATTTATGTTTCATGGACTTTAGATAGTGTAAAAATCCAATAGTAATATACAACTAGATTTAAACCAGTTCTGTGTAGATCGAAATGCAATAAAACTCATATTATGACGCTAGTGAGAATGTCTGACGCAAAGCAAAGACGATTTACAAACAAACGTTTAGCTCGAAGTCAGTGATTTAGAATTGGTTTGTTTGGTTCTATCGGAAAATGCGCGCTCATAAGACCGTTTGTCCACCGCCACCGTCACCTAGAGTGTGATAATTTCGGGCCGACTTTAATATGACGTGACGGCGCTCGTTTGTCCACCGCGACCGAAATTACCGATTTAGTTTGTTCCAACCGTCACGCGTGTGACGGCAGTGTGTGAACAAGTTCAAATGTGTTTTATATTGCCGGCGCATCAGCCAGTCAAAATCTCGGGTGCCTATCTAGCGTTCACGCCGATCTACTCGAAATATCGGCAGCCGAGATGACGGTGCTCAGGTGACGGACGTGCGGTGGACACACGGCTATAGTAAATGTATGTACAGCTACATCGGCGCCGTCATCCCGTTCTCGGTGTCGGCTCGGTGACGGCGGCGACGGACAAACACTCTTAGGCTTACGTTCACATCAATATACAATATTTATAGCTTGTAGTAGTCACGTGATAGTCTAAAACTAGCTTTTGTGCGATTTTTCATATCATGACCGCGGAAATTGCTTCCGTATTTTCAAGGCATATTTACAGATGGTATTTTGTTTGTGTAGCTACGGGGCCCCACTCTACGGGACACACCTACATCTGCCTTGTTTCTGCGTTAGTACTGCGTAGGCGTTTATGAACAAAATTCTTTGAAGAACAACCATCAATCAACTTACTGTACCCTCTTCCGGTGTATATTTCAAGATGTCAACATTCTTGCAATCTCAGTAGACTGAGCGTCGACTTGTATACTTTATCTCGATCGAGTAAGTATGAGATTAAAATAGTCCTACCCTATCACTTGTAACGCAGAAGTCTTTAAGGGTAACGCATTTACGGTGCTTTCTGATGGAAATTGATATTTTAAATATAGTGGTGATACCCCGCAGTAAATATAGATATAATACTACTTTTTCCTGGTGAAATGAAACAATAACTTTATATCAATGTACAAATTTTAATTTCAATCATAAAGTAACTAACTAGTTATTAACAGATATCTACTTAGTCAAATATGTCGGTATGTAGGTATTAAGAATATTCGAACAAGGCATAAAATGTCATTGGAACAAGGTATGATAAAAATTTTAAAATGTATAGTTAGTGATATAGATTAGTGACATCTATAAATTGTCACTGTAAAGAAAAAATCATACAACCCATATTATGAATCTTTTTGGGCGTCCGCTAAAACTGACGCGTGCGAGTTTGCGTGTTTGTATTGAAAAATAATTTGCGTAGCGCAATCATAGATAAGTACTTCACGTAAGTATGTCACCTAAGTATGTCACCGCCTTATAATTGAAGGAAGCCATTAAATGACTTAAACGGCTGACGATTCTGTCAGCCATTTAATGGCTGTCGTGGTGTAATTTACGCGGTACAATGCCGACATGCGCAGTTAAGACACGAAATTGAAGAAAAAGTGCGGAAAAATATCGTTTCATTCGAACATGATTTAAAAACTACATTTTTTTCGCCGCTTGGATGCTCTCGCAGACAAACTTGTATTGGCTCTGTGGACAATTTGATAATAATATTAAAATGTAAAAATATTATTGATAATATATTAATTTGGATATTTTACAATACTGTACTTCACATACCAATACTAATATAATATAAAGTTATCTTTATAAACCTTTATAAACTACATTTTTTTAATATTTTTCAAACACGAAAGTAGATGAATGTGACAATTTCAACTGTCAAAACTGGTTACATTTTCTTGTTAGAAGTGAGTAATCTTTACTAATATATGAGCGCAATAAACAAACATGTGCAAAATTTTCACACGCGCAGAGGGCCTCGGGAACACTGCGCGTTCGCACGCGGCGGTCGGTCGCTCGTAAATTGTTTCTCCAAATCAGTTTAACGTTGCCACTATAAATACAGTCTTGTATGGGACGATCGCCCGCTCCGTGCACACGCGCAATTTTTAGCGGACACCCTCAGTCTGTTTTTATAAATACTTTGAAGTACAAACAACTATTATTTGCAGAGTAATTAGCTAGATTTTTAATTCTAGTCCGAAAACTGAATAGAATTAAAATATTTTATATCATAGGCATAAATATGCCTATTGTAAATACATAATCAATTTCATCATGACAAATTTTGCATCATGTCGCCTAGTGTTATGTACTTTGTTAAAATCTATTGATATCTGTAAATGTAGGCCTATGAATCATTTAATATATTTTATCAAAAGGAAATGATAACATTAGGATATGACACAACTTTCTCGGTAGGGAAACTACACTTAAATCACCTTTATACTCGGAAACTGCTTCTTCTATCTTTCAGAAGGAACCTAATCAAATATGTATCTAGAATATGTAATATACATCTAGAATGTGTAATAAACTAAAAATAGAGAAATATTGTAATATAAACCAAACAAAAAAATTTTTTACGAAAGTTTCTGAGTAAATTCCCAATGAAGAATTTATTTACGCATGAATATTGTTCGTACATGCATGTATCTATTTGTGTATTCATGTATGCATAAAGTTTGTTTTCTCAGACATACCCATAGGATTTGTACTTATGAAAAAAAAACAAATAATTCAACAAATTAACTAAATATATTTGAAAATAATCTTTAATGGCACAGAAAAGAAATATAAAAAGAAAATAAAATAAACTTTATAAAAATACACATTCTATATTAGTATTAAAATTACAGTTAAATTCGTTAGGGCAAGATTCATCTAACTATGAACAGTTTCTTACAAAAGCGGTGAAAACAATCACAGAATGCCATTCTCTTTGTAAAGTACTATTACTTATTACTTATTACTACTATTACTTATTATTAGTAGTCGGCGCTCAATATATTTCGTTGGATAACGATGTAAACAGCGTGTCTAATATGTGTGCGTGTCTAATTCGGCGCTCAATATATTTCGTTGGATAACGATGTAAACAGCGTGTCTAATATGAGCGCCGACTTCAGAAATATGTACTAAACCAACATTTATTCGAATTATTTTTTACTTTGTAGTGACATAGAAGTCGGTTGTATTTTTTGTTAAAAATTTTTTTTCACCCTTTTTAGTGATGACATAATAACATTTATATTAATACAATATAAAATTGTATAAGCGAGATCATGAATTAAGGTAAGGTCTGAATTTACATTGATTGGAACCGCCCGCTCGCAGGGCGCTGCCGCGCCCTGCTCGCTTAGTTTTATATTGTCTTATATGTTCCAACCTAACCTAACTAAATAGTCAATGATGAACTGGCTTTGCAATTTCATTAGAACCAGTAAATATCTTCAAACACAACTCAATTATTCCCATTGGTTGAGGAGTTACATATTTTGTCTCCGAGCCACATTATCAGACCCTTAAATAGTCAATGATGAACTGGCTTTGCAATTTCGTTAGAACTTTCACCAAATATCTTCAAACACAACTCAATTATTCCCATCGGTTGAGGAGTTACATATTTTGTCTCCGAGCCACATTATCAGATCCTCAAATAGTCAATGATAAACTGGCTTCGCAATTTCATTAGAACCTACACCAACATTCTTCAAACACAACTCAATTATTCCCATCGGTTGAGGAGTTACATATTTTGACTCCGAGCCACATTATCAGACCCTTAAATAGTCAAAGATAAACTGGTTTTTCAATTTCATTAGAACCTACACCAAATATCTTCAAATACAACTCAATTATTCCCATCGGTTGAGGAGTTACATATTTTGTCTCCGAGCCACATTATCAGATCCTCAAATAGTCAAAGATAAACTGGCTTCGCAATTTCATTAGAACCTACACCAAATATCTTCAAACACAACTCAATTATTCCCATCGGTTGAGGAGTTACATATTTTGTCTCCGAGCCACATTATCAGATCCTCAAATAGTCAATGATAAACTGGCTTCGCAATTTCATTAGAACCTACACCAAATATCTTCAAACACAACTCAATTATTCCCATCGGTTGAGGAGTTACATATTTTGTCTCCGAGCCACATTATCAGATCCTCAAATAGTCAATGATAAACTGGCTTCGCAATTTCATTAGAACCTACACCAAATATCTTCAAACACAACTCAATTATTCCCATCGGTTGAGGAGTTACATATTTTGACTCCGAGCCACATTAGCAGACCCTTAAATAGTCAATGATGAACTGGCTTTGTAATTTCATTAGAACCTACACCAAATATCTTCAAACAAAACTCAATTATAGCCATCGGTTGAGGAGTTACATATTTTGTCTCCAGAACCCACTCTGATCCTCATCATATTTAAATGGGACCAACTTGTAGCAATTGTCCACACACGAAATTAAAGGCATTAAAATAGGTTCATAAATGGCGAAGTTATGGCTGTTATATTTACATGGGTGGAGGAGTTCCCCTCTTTTTCTCCAGAACCAATCGATGGATCCTAACCATATTTAAATGGGACCAACTCGCAGCTCGTCTCTACACAATAAAAAAAGAATTATTAAAATCGGTCCACTAACGGCGGAGTAATTGCTGTACATACATAAAAAAAAAAAAAAAAAAAAAAAAAAAAGATACCGGCCGAATTGATAACCTCCTCCTTTTTGAAGTCGGTTAATTACAGTTAAATTCGTTAGGGCAAGATTCATCTAACTATGAACAGTTTCTTACAAAAGCGGTGAAAACAATCACAGAATGCCATTCTCTTTGTAAAGTACTATTAATTATTAATTAAGAGTAATAAATTAATTGCGTTAAACAATAAATAGAACCTTAAAATTATATTTTACATTTGATATGTTGTTTTCGTTAAATAGGTTGGGATTTCAAATCAAGTTTTAACCAAGTGTGGTCGTTTTACATTTTTGTGGAACCTACAACTAAATTATCAAATGGACATTTAAAGATATAAATAAAGATACAGTCTATGTAAAGTTTCCAAGTTTATGAGTTGATGATCATATGATATGCTTGTATTACTCATGTTTTCCATCACTGTTAAAATAACTGAAAATTAATTTCTAATATGCACATAGCTTTGAAAAATCTGAAGTGCAATCTTCATACCTGTGCCTTTCAAAAATGTTTGTATGAATTATAAGAAAAACTAAAAATATATTTCATTCATAAGTACTTCATTTCAAATGTGTGTGCTCTATAGTATATTAAAAAAAAAACATCCAATGATTGACTAAGACCAATTAAATCACTTTATAATAAATAAGCAAATAAATAATTCTTTGGTACAGAAAGTGAATACAAATCTCCTTTAGTTGGTAACACATTTTTAGCCTTTGAAAAATATACAGGCATGTTCCACTAAACAACCACAACACAAGTCATATTGTAAGTCTCATACAAAAACACAAAAAAATGCAAGACGGCATTAGTGAGCATTTCATGCCGTCAAGTGGAATACGTGATTGGAAATCCCACCTTTTTTATATCAATATGTCAATTATTCGAGAGTCTTCTATCTCTTTCACTCTTCTATCAACCAGTTGTTCACTAATGTGCTTATAACTTCCTTACTAATTTGATCCCATTTAAAACCTACGAGAGTAATCTATTAATAGTATCTGAACATTGGGAGCTTATTAAGTATTACAAAAGAAATTTATAACACTGGTATATTTTAAAAAGTTAAATCTATACATATAATGAACACCCTTCATAATAAGATATTTTGCGTAACTATAATAATGGGTATATAAGGAAATACAGTAGACCTTCGGTGATCAAGCCCTCTACAAGAGGCAATCTGGCAAGCCAATTTTCGTCCACGAGTGTATGATTGAACAAATTACATTTGATGACACAGTGGCATCGTATAGATGTGTCAACAGTGTTTATTATATTAAGGCTGTCTATCTATTGCTTACCATTGCTTGAGCATTTGGTAGTGTCACTCTACAGGAGCTCAGGAGTCCTCTACAGAAAAACATTGTTAGTGACCCAATCTTGCATACTAATTGTAAAATTACCAAAGATCTACTGTACAAGTAAAACATTTTTTAAATTCTATAGGACTATTATTGTGACCGTAAGAATAATATTAATAAATTATTTATTAAGTATAAACTATTGTATGTTATGTACAGTGGCATATGAACATTATGTTAAGATGCTTATATTATTCCTCAACTGCGCTCTTAAGACTGTTTTAAAGACTTATGTGAAAATGAAATCTATTTACATAATTTCCATATGAATTATAAGCATTGCCAAATACATATATGGTGTTTTTAAAGATGAAGAAAAAAAACTGTCTTATTAAAGGCAAAATTGGGCATAATTCACATAAATGAAACCGTTTTAAATTACCATTATAATTGCACTTCACCCATGCTTATCATTAACACTCCATTATCACTTAAGGCGGAAACATACTTGTAATACTCGAAGAATACCAGGGAAGACATAACATTATTCCATTAGACGTTAAAAATAACGAAAACATTAAATTTTGCTCCCACTTTTATAACTTTATTGAACCAAATTCATTGAATGCTGAGGTTGCTATGGTTCATAATGTTTTACTAGCTTAACTTTGTAAAGACATGCTAGTGAGCAAGTTGAACTGTCTTTCTTGCTACGTTGCTTCAACTATCAACTGTCTAATGACATGCAGTGTCTATTAATATCACTGGATATACCATGCACAATTTAGATCTAACTATCAACATCCAAATAAATTTTGAATAATTGATTTAAACGCTACAATCCTATTTCAAAAGGGTCTGAATGCAAAATCAACTTGCAACCTTACGTAATTATCTGAAATTCATCTTATAACAAAAGTCGTTTGCAAAATTCATCTTCAACTCATTACTATCCTACTGCTGGTCGCAGGTCTCCTCTCAGAATGAGAAGGATTAGGCCATAGTCCATCGCACTGGCCAAGTGCGAATTAGTCAGACTTCAAAGGTAGAATTGGTAGGTTGCAAAATTAATTCTATCAAAATACATTACCATTGGCTTCAAATCCAATCATTCCATATATATGTTTCCGCCTTCAACACTACACACAATTCACATCACTTCACTATCAATATCACTACCACTAAACACTGTTCTAATCACACACAGTGGAGTCCGCAGTTAAGGGGCAGACCATTCGTCATAAGCATGACGTGATCTCGCAGAAGGGTAGCAGCTATCAGTTGGACGCGCTGTCTGACGCCGCAAGGCCCTTGGAGTATGCCGCTTGGATGCTCTCACAGACGAACTTGTATTGGCTCTGTGGATAGTTTAATAATATTATTGAATGTATAACAAATATGCATATTTTATAATATGGTACATAATAATCTATAGACATGTTGATTTTGGCAAAGGGAGATCTCCCGCCAGATTAGGTGATCATGCCTGTGCTCTGACAGTCTGTTTGGAGCTTGTATATATGTAAGATGTTGAGAAAACTTTGATACAATATGTGTGGCGCTATCTTTTGACGAGTAGCGGAAAGTCATCACACATCCTTACAAAGCTATTTCTATGATACACATAAAGTAGGTTCCCAACTTGTAGAATATACTAGATATTTGGTAATAGTGAAGATTTTATATATAATATATTTTGAAGGTGGTAAAACCCTCTATGATTTGACTCCAGAGGCAACGTCGCTATACCCATTCCTGCCTTATTATAGCAGTGTTAAGCACTGCTGTGTTCTAGTTTGAAGAGTGAGGTAAGGGTGATATACTCTTCTGAGGCATACCAGCTTAGTCCTCAGGGGTAGCGGCGCACCAGTAACCTAACCTTAGTAGGAATACAATCTGAATTTATACTCACAGCGTTCTGTATACACATAGGTCGTTGCGTCCTCATAGCTCTCACTAAATCCAGGGGGTATAAGGGTTGCCTTCTCGCCAGCAATTCTAGCGCAGTCTCGGCAAGTATGAGAGCCCCGGTTCTACCAACCCCAGCGGAGCAGTGGACGATCATTGGAGGCTCAAGTAGTCGTTCCTCTTCACCGTTCACTTCCTCCACTACTTCTGGTATTACTGTAAATGAATTTATTCATGCTTTGTCAGATTTAATGTTAAATTATTTTTTGCATCAATGTGTTCATATAAGGTAGGGTGGAGAGGGAGGAGTTAGGAACCCTCTTCTTAACCAAGCTTTAGATATAACACATGCTCCAATATGAAGGATTAAATTAATGTGTAATAGATTCCAGTTCTATTTTCAAATGTGACCAAATCTAAGTGACCACTATCACGTAGGTTTTATAATCAAATTTCTAGATACATACCTAATGAATTTACATTAGTAAAATCGGCAGTAATGTCATTATTTTAGTGTGGGTTAATTCTTTTTTTAAGAGAATCATTATTTTTTACTATAAACAAGGACAAAGATCTAACTACAAAAATGAAACAATCATTTTTGTAGTTAGATCTTTTTCATATAAAATTTGAACATGAGAAAACCACAAGCTAGCCACAATCATTAGTGTTTTTAGTCACCTGCTCTATGGTTCCTCAGTCGCGAGCACAATCGAGTGAAGTCGAGGAATTCGGTAGAGTCGTCGGGCACACCGTGGTCAGGCCACGCGGTATACTGCAACTGGGTTACGTTACGACTAGCACCGCTGCTGTCCTGAAAAAAGAAATTTGACATATTTATATAACTTTTTTTTTATTTGGATTGGTAATTGCAATGACTTGAAACGAGCAACTGTCTACTAGTCAATCATAGAAGCATTTTTATTAGTTGATAATAAATATTCTTAAAACTAAATTTTAATTGTATGATTGATGAGTGAAAGTTAATTGTATATACAAACAGGTCCAGAAAGAACTGTTTAAAGGTTCATGATACAACAAAAATCCAAAATAATCACTAAGAAAATCGTACAGAAACAGTAACTACTACATGGCATTTTTATATGGTTATCGAGTATAACTTGACTCAATATAGATTGTATTCCAAATTGGCATTGTATCTATTTTCCTTCCGTTCATTCCTTCTAATGTACAAGCATAAAAATATACATACACCCGTCCATTTTGATAACAATACTTATTGAAACAATTTATAAATAAAAGTATATGTATATAGAAAAATGTACGCACCTTCAAAACCATCTCCCTCCGTACATAATGCCCCATATTCTGTTCACTGTTAGTCGACACGGCGAGTGTATTGGTGGCTTTCAAGGCAGCGGCGCCAACTTTCGGCCAGTACTGGTGGCACTTGATGCGGCCGCGCTCCGCCAGTACAGTCAGCATCACCACCAGGCTGCTCTCGCTCTCCCACACCATCTGCCAGAAGTCGCCCACCGTTGACGCTAAGGGGCCTGGAAGGTTAATGACGAATTATTAGAAACTGGTAACTACAATTTTATTTGATACTGACCGACAGTCTCATTGACCGTGACAGATTGATTTATTTCAAAAAAATATTACTTTATGTATTATTGAGTTACATGAAACTTTAAATATATGTCGGAACAGGATGGCTGAATTAGTTGATTTTAATGTATTCCCGAACCGACATCTTTGTTACTTCATATTTGTCAGGATATTTCTTATACAGGTACAGGTAGAAATACAATCACAGATATTCTTATCACTAACTTATGTCTCTTAACTTAATCACTTGTAATGCTTTACATAGTCCTTAAATCACTATACTGGGAATACTCTAATTTATCGAACTAGAACTAAATGGACACTATCAAAACGAAGACAGATCCTCGGCGCGCGCGGGAACAACTTTACTCGTCAGTTTCCAAGTCGCACTGTATGCGTTCACCCCATACGAAGAATCACCCACTCACAGTGGGATGATATATTTTTTATATTTGTTCATTATTCTATTATGTTTTAAATAACATTATATTATTATGAATAAATATCAAAAATCCGGGGGGTATTTACCACCTAAGAATCTGCCCGGGCAAAGAGGGTATCCTCGAGACCCGAAATTCCATGCCCACCGCCTAGACATTGCCTACACATATGAGATTGCCTTAACATTGCCTTAGCACATGAGAGACCCGGAGGGTGTGACTTCGCAACTGACTGACTGACTCTGTCGAAGCTCCACCAAGTGCTTTAGGTGTAGCTTTTGTTCTGAAGTACCCATTTGATGACGTCACAGGTGACCACTCTCAACATATATTTTTAAAAATTATTTAGTACCTAAGGTAAAAGTAGCTAGAGATAGTCAACTTTAAAATAAGAATAACAATCTGTATAGTTGAACAACACCATAGCTGCCGGCTATCAAAATATCTCTTCCCATATCGTACCTAAAGAAGTATAATTTAAAAGTGGTTGAAAATTCCTGCTTACCTTGTGTAGCAATATACGTAAGTACTAGATCTGAATTCGGTATTTCTATGTTAATGTACGAAGCGTTAATATAGTCTCCTGTTGGTCCATTCTTAAGTATTACTCTCGTAGAATCATCTGAAAATGATTAAATTATATATTAGATTATTTGTGGACACTTGTTCTACAGCGATAAATAATATAAAAATATTTATGGTATCTATGAATTCATCAAATTAAAAAATATGCCATTGCATAGAATTATTTAGACTATTATAGAGCCATAAAAACTCTTAATTCAAAAATTTCTACCATTATATGTTAACTGTCTACCATTGGTATTGTATTTACATTACAAACCCACACACCAAATATCCATCACCAACTTTTACTGTTCTTATGAAGTGCCAGAATTTGCATTCATTAACACTAGTATCGTACACACTTCGATCTGAATAGGCTCGCCACTACTTCAGCATATTCTTTACGAGCATTAAGTACTGATATCACCACTACTATCCTACTACCATTAAAATTAAAAAACAAAAAAAAAAGTGTGTGTGTGTCAGCTACGACGCACGATTGGAGTTTACTCCTTACGAATGATAATTATGATATATATCGAATAGAAAAAAGGGTAGGTAAATGAACGCATCTGCTAAAATGATAAGAGAAACAAACATATATCTGTAATTATTCGGATTATTTATATTACTTCAATAATGCGTATTACATAAAGTATGTTACAAAATAATATAAAATAGCGCCATCTAGTGGCAAGTTTTATAAATTGTAAGTTTGCAAGTTTATCAATCTATGTATTTTGGTTCCAAATATTATAATGGTAACTTAATATAATTGTTTATATTAAAGTAAACTTTAATATAATATAATTATTTATATTTAAAACAATGTTAAACGTTTTATAACTTAAAACTTAATAATTATAATTTCTTTGCCATCTATAAAATATCCTTGTTGCAATTTACGGATGAAATTTATATAAGACTCAATAAACATGTTATTATATGTAATTTGGATTGTTTCTGAATGTTTTATAATTCTAGAATTCATTTAAAACGTATTGCTAATTTTATATAACTTATTTTGAACATAATTCATTAGCAATAATTCTGTAATTAATATTAAATAATACTGTTTTGATTTTTTCCGTTTATCGTTGATAGATGGTGCTGATCAATAATGCATCCATTTTTATAAGTTAAATTAATATATCAGTAACTTACAAAAGCCTCTTTATGTTAAAAACTTATTTTGCTAATATTATATCTTATTCAATTGCTTACTGATTTTATATGTTACTCTTCTTTAAAAACGTTCATTAAAGATTGTTAATCATATTATGGCGCCAATGTTCATATTTTTCACAGTGTTTATAAATAATCAAACCTATAACTTAATTTATGCAAAAATGTAAACAAATTAGTTAATGATGTTTTAATGTTTTATATATTGCTAATTATTTTTATTGTAATAATTACTTTCATATGGGATTTGAACTTACTGTATTTTAAATTAATAAAAGCACTCTTGATTCATATTTTGGTTACCGTTACGCCTCAACTTTTCGTGTTACACTTGATTTTACTCCTCATAAAATTTCCGTACCGGGCCTTATAACTCAAATCGTTTCTTAAGGAGTAAACTCCAATTATCAAAAACTACACAACAAACTACTCACAAGGCGCAATATCCCTGTATCTATTCTTGTTAATATTACACGGCAGTTTCGATGCCGTGGTGCTCTCCTCCGGCAGTCGTCTTAACAACGTATCGTATTGCTTCAACGCGGCACCACTGGCCAATCCATCTCCTAATAATAGCATGGACTGTTCCAGTGCATCCCCCTCGAACTGGTCCGACCAGAGCGGGACAAAGCACACCGCTGGTTCCTCTGTACCGGCTTCGTCCGCTTCGTATACCGCTGGAAGCGTGGATAAATTGAATATTTATCATTGGCGTTTTAAGTAACTAAATAATTGTAATGTATACTTATTAATAAATATAGATTTGTATGTGTATATGTGTGTGATGTGCAGTTTGGAATGTCAAAAATTACGTTTCTCGCTATTTATTAACTTATTATACTAACATATAAAAGTAAAACCATTTTTTCACAATTTTGTCAGTATCTTTGTAAGAGTTAGGCAATCTTGGATACACCCAATTCAATTTTATTTATAAAGGTATGAGATAGTTATAGGGGTTTTTTTAAAAAAAAAATATCCTGGTTTGTTTAAGTTGAGGGTATAAAGGGTTTCACAATATTTATTTTATTGAAAATACCTGTAATATACTCACCATTAGGTTTGACGAGCAGCGTGAGAACTCCCCTCGTGTTTCGTATCAACTGGACCACTTGTTCGTGTGTCAGTTCGTCCACGTCGGTGTTATTTATTGATATTACCTACAAATAAATATAATTTATTATTTGATTAAAAATGTTGAGAAAAAATACTGTGCATCTGAAGATTATATGGTCTTAGTGAAAAAATTGTCATATTTTAGACTCTATTATTGTATATAGAAGTGTATATAATATAAATTTTATAAAAAGTGTTGAAATTTGCTAATATATTGTGAATGTCTTTTGAATAATTTTTACTATTTCTACTTCAAACTGATAAAAACCTGTTTTAATGTGGCAGGAGTGTTACTTGTAATTATATACAGATTTTTCGTTTCCATAATCAAGATTAAAATTGATCTATTATTACAAGACAAAGGATGTAAGATTTAACAATATTGCTTTATTATAAATCAAAATATTAACTACGGTCTGCGGTTCAGTGAAATATACTTTAAACGCTAAAAATAAAATGTCCCAGGAAGTAGGGTTATATATTACTTAGTCGTCCGCGCCCGCACCCGCGTTCGCCTTCGCTTTTCCCTCGGACCCGGATTCCGAAATATACTTCATAACCGTAAAAATAAAACGCGTGAGAAGTAGGGTTGTGTACTACCTGGTCGCCCTCTTGCAGGTGCGCCCTGGTCCTCGGCGCGACCCTCGACACCAGCACCGGTGCGCCCCCGCCCCCGCGCACATTGAACCCGAAGCGGCCGTCCGCGCCGGCCGCGAGCCGCACCGCCACCGCACCCTCGCCCGCGCCCGCTCCCGCGCCTGGGCTCGCCTCCGCTTCTTCCTCGGACCCGGATTCCGATGCGTCGACGTAGGAGAGCGGTACGCGGCTTAGCACGCGCTCGAGGAAACCGCCGTCGCTGTTAATAAACATGGTATGTTACTTATTGATAATAAATAACAAAATTATTTTATATAAAAAGAACAATTAATCCCATTATTAATAAAATAATTATCACATTAATGTGGCACCTATATTGGGATCATTTAGTTGGCTATTAACATGGTAGTTTAATCACTAGTTATAGAAATAGAAATGAATCACGTCATCATAGCAAATTGTATGATTAAACCTGCTCGCAACAACTTCAGAGTGGATTAGCAGTTTGGCGCGGACTATAAATATGAAGCAGCACAATAAGACATTAATATGACACACAAAATAACAATCACGTTAAAACACTTTATTAAGCTGCAGTACGAAGTTGACTGTTGCATGACCATCGTCATGCTTTCACAAAAACTAAACAGGTTATCCCGATACCTATAGAGTCCATATAGTCAAGCTCATAAGTAGATTAAATAGACAAAGACAAGTTTTTTTTTTTTTTGTGAAGAGTTTAATAGACATTTTCACGTTAAATAGCTCATATCACAAAAAAAAAAACTGTTTTTGACTACTTATGAGGTCGCTTACATTAACCTGTATTTCAATAATTATTGTGACATAATTACATAAACAGGCTCATTTAAAAAAAGATACGATTTGTTTTTTTATATGTATATTATGAAATCTATTAACGACCCAAATCTCAAAATTTTCTACACTAATGATGGTTGAATCTTGATCATACGGTAAAACAAGCACCAACAACAACTAGCGTGCAGTCATTCTGTTCGAACATTGACCATTACGCTCAAATAAGTAACAACAAACACAACTAGCGTGCACTCACTCTGTTCGAACATTGACCATTACGTCGAAACAGAAGGTGAAGGTAGAACCCTTGTGGTTTGACTCCGGCGACACAACCGCCACACCTATTTCTACCTAATAGCAGCAGTGTTAGGAGCTGCTGTGTTCCGGTTTAAAGGGTGTGGTAAGGGAGATAGAGATTTTCCGAGGCGTTCCAGCTTAGTCCTCAGGGGTAGCGGCGCATCTGTGGCCGACCTCAGGTGGGAATATCTAATCCTATCTGGGGTTGATTACAGATGTCCATGGGCGGCACTAGCCACTTACCATTAGGTGGACTGTATGTTCGTCTGCTACTCCTATATTATAAAAAAATAAAAAACAGATAACAATAAAATACAACTAGCATGCACTCACTCGTCGTTAGTCGCGGGCGGCTCAGCGTCCCCCCAGGCGGCGCGCGGCGGCGGCTCGCCGTGGCCGGTGACGCGCGCGCCGCGCGGCCCGCCCGCCGGCGCCGGCGACGCGCCCGCCGAGCGCTCGCGGGTGCGCGAGCTGCTGCGTCTGTACACGATACATACACACTACACTTTATTAACGTGTTACGGTTTAAGGTAGAGTCCTAGTCTGCTCTGAATATAGAAGTGAGTTGCGTCGCAAAAGCAAATTGTAGATATCAGTGGCACAAAAACAGCGCAGCGCCCTCCCGGCACGTAGCTGCGTTAGTGTGCCCTTACTGTTGCTATGGAATATATTCTTGTAGGTATGTTCGACCTAATTGGGTCTCTGACTACATCTGCGCGCAACAACTTCAGAGCGGACTATGTGTGTTACGATTTTTTTTTATATGTATACCTAACTATAACGATAAGGCAGACTGGCTACTGTCGCCAATAAACATCTGTAATCAACCCCGTCTGTCTCGCGTGCGTCTCGGTCCGGGTGAGAAAGCCGTGTCGCTCCATGTTGCAACGCCACAGCACCTTCGCTGCGCGATCAGAGCGTATGATACTTACCTCACAAAGCTCCTATTGGACGAGCGCGACCGCCTTGCATCCTCCAGCGCTTGCGTCTCTGTTCTCGCCACGGTGGGTGCCGCTACACCTGCGACGGCGACTAATGCACTAAGTAACGGTCGACGTCGCGGCGCTCGGAGCCGGAAGAACCCGTGCCGCTCCACGCTGCAACGCCAGAGCGCCTTCGCCGCGCGACCGGAACGCATGTTGAAGCCCAACACCGTGTCGTAGGACTCCGACTGAAATATATTTTTATATTATTAGAGCGGTGTACTAGAAAAAAGAGTCTTAGCTGTCATAAAGATGTTACATACCCGCGCTTTCGTTTTATGAAAAGATGTGATTTCTAATGTTTCTTTTCTTTCTTAATAAAAAATCCCACTTATTATAAATTCATTTAACAACACATGCGTATAAAGAAATCTATATTTTTTTAGTGAAACCAAAAAATATACGTAAGAAAAATGCATGCATCCAATATTAAGTGTTTGTTGCAGCACATTAAGAATCATTCATTAGACATGCACATCCAATCTTATAATAGTGTATCACAACTGGCACGAATTGCATTTATATTGCCCTTATTATTTATGTAAGTATGTGAAGCATCAAAGTAACATTGCATCCCATTAAAAAAAAGTGAATTCAGAAAAACATGCAGATTTTTTTAAATACCATTTACATGCCTGTCTCAAACAAATGTACAGTAACCATATGAATACCACATTAAATTATTTTCAACTTTAATACTCACAGGCTCCCGTTTCAACTGTATGAAGAACTGTTTCTTCTTGAAGGAGATCTTGACGATCTTACTCCAGGAGAACGTGTTCACTCGTATGTTGTTCTGAAAGACCACTATGCCGATTGACGTCACGCCAATGAATATGTCTTTACCATTGTAGTCCTGGAAATAAAAATATTTAACTTTATAGGCGATACTGGACGAGTCTCGTCAGATTCTGCATCTATCACGAAAATATAGGCAGCTTGTGGGCAGAAGAATTGCTTTACGTGCGAAATGTGTGTGACAATCTATAAATTTTGGACGTTTTTGAGTTCATAGCCGGCTTCTTTAAACTGTTAGATCTATGACCAAAATACTATATCGAAACTTGAAGCAAAGAGTATTAGAAAATTATTACAAAAAATATTTGTATTTAAAGTTACTCTTTTATGCAACTTGTTTCGCTAAATATCGTAATCCACAATTTCTGTTTACCTCTCATTCTTTCTCTATAATGTTCGTGAGAAAAACATAATCAAAAGCTGCCATTTGAGAGTCCATTCTTTATCGAAACAAGTTATACATTTGCAATCTGATAAATCGTCATCCATCTTGCTGTCTGTCTATATTATACTACTTAAGATTGTGCAAGGAAATCATTTCCTGAATGATAAAACCACTCGAGAGGCTTATTTTCTTATCTACTTAATAAATATATGCTTTCAACAATGATTGAAGTTATACATGATTTATTTATTATGTTATTAGTTTTTCCTCTCTTATATTATTTATTTTCCGTTTAATGTTTATGTTCTAATATGCATATTAAGCAGTTTACTTCGTAATAACATCGTAACTGGTGGTAAAATGCACTTATTAAATTGTATATAGTTTCTATAATTGTATATGTAAATTATAGTTAAAATATTTATTATTCAAAAATTGTATCTAAGTCATACAATTATAAGTCCAACGAATATAATAATTTGATACAAAATGACATTGTATGTTTGAAGTACAATTTCATTTTATAAAGCGCATGAGGGGATGCGATTGTAACTCACAACATCATTAAATAACTCATCCAATATATTATACATTTATTGATTATTTTTAATAGTAGATCTTAACTTATTTACTTTTACTTATTTACATTTTCAAGAAAAAATAGCATTAGGGTTTCACAGAAATCAGCAAGATTGTTTTAAATCTTTGTCGCGCTCTCCCACGAAATGCCTAAAACTTAATTACGATGTTTTTCCTTGCGGGTGTCGATATTATAACATACCAAAACATTGTATATACATCATAATGGCATACAATGGTAAATAAACTATGACTCGACAAAATGCCACAAACCTATTAAATTGTCCTGTTACAAGTTACACAAATTATTAATTCATAGAATAATTTAGTTTCATAAATGTCACATAATGACTATTTCCATATTCGTTTCTCTTGGTGCGATCTAGAAAGTACGCCTCAGCGTCCGCTTACGCTTGTCCCTTGTGTAACTAGTGCAGATTTCTGATGAATGATCCTGGATTTATATTTTAATCAACGACCTTAGAATAATAAATTAATCCTACCTTACTGGGTGTGACTCGACGCCGTAACAAATCAATCTCTTTGCGTGTTCCAGAAAGATCGCCTTCGTGTCCGCTGGCGCTTGTCCCTTGTGTAACTTCTTCGAATGCCTGATCAATGACCTTAAAATAGTGTAATAATCATACCTTAGCTGGATGCGACTCAACGCCGTAACAGTCCAATCTCTTGGCGTGTTCCAGAAAGTTCGCCTCCGCGTCCGCTGGCGCCTGTCCCTTGTGCAACTTGTGTAGCTCTCGTATCCGCCTCTCGTCTTCCGCGGTCTGCTTCGGCAGGAGACAGAGGTCGGATAGGTAGTTTGGCGGATGTTCTGATATGTTGTAGTCGCCTAGTTCAGCTGGAAATAGACATTTAATACTTATTATTCGTTACCAACAAATAAATATTCTTTCTTTTGGAAATCACAGGTTAACTCTAAGTGGACGTGGAAATGACTCCTTTATAAGTTTCAAAGATGTTTAAGTAAAATTCAACCTTAGCTTTCAATTTTTAACAAACCTTTAACATACTTTCAGATAAAATTTTATACAATATTCGTACTTGATTTTAAGTAGATGGACGCACAAATTTACTGCAGTTGAGAGGCCACTTTTAACTCTGGAATGAGTTCAAAATTATTTATTATTAATATTAATTTGCTGCTATACATCTAAAATGGAATTGGGGAGAACATGATGGCTCGTGCGTTTTTGATTTCCTTCAAAAACAACTCATCATAGCTTGTCATTGCTTTAATACTGCAGAGTCAGTAACTTTGGCCAATTAAATACGACAAATTATAATTTACCTTGTACAGTAAACGAAGCGAGCAGCAAGGCGGTGTTCTTCGGCGCAGTCATCCTGCCATCGAGCAGCAGTTTCCTCAGTTGCAGACAGAGGAGGTATCGCGTGTACTCCTCCGCCAGGCGACACGGCTCCGGCGGGTAGAAGCGCACCGCGAGCCAGAACTGCGCGTTCACCCCCACTTGCTTCTTGACTGACTTGCTGCCGTCCAGCCAACGCTGTGGACAGCATTAATGGGTTATAGAGTAGGTTTCTGGGATCGATCTGCGTGCTTTTAGAAATTTATTTGCGTGGTAAAGGAAACACTTTTCTGATGCGTTCCAGCTTAGCCCTCATGGGTAGTGGGGCATTCGTGGCCGACCTCAGGTAGGAATATCTAATCCTGTCTGGGGTTAATTAGAGATGTCCACAGGCGGCAGTAGCCAGGTGGATTTCATGCTCGTCTGTTCCCCTTACATTATAAAAATAAAATAATAAATGATGGATATTGATTGTTCTGGTGTGGGTGTTTGTTTGACTAATTGCTTGTGTATCAAATATGTACGGACTTGGCCAGCGCGGTGGACTATGGCCTAATCCTTCTCATTCTGAGAGGAGACCCGTGCCCAGCAGTGGGACAATAGTGGGTTGATAATGATCATATTTAATTATAAATCGTATTAACACGATTACAACATTATATTAAGTACCTATTTTGCACTATATTTAACATGTCTAAACATGAATTCCAAATATACACGTTTCCTAATAAATTTACCTTTCACAAATAATAATAGCACTTCAATCAAGAATATGTCAATCGCACGCGATCTAAAGCGAATAAATTACACATAAAAATGTCTTCTCCAAGTAATTAAGGCAGTCCATTGATCGTTCGATAATAAATTTAGTTCAACTGAACGGTTTCACTGTAGTTTTCACTAAGTGTCGGGTATATATTGTGGCTTATCGATAAATTACTTGTGGCTAGCTACGGGCAAGGGTGTGAGCACATTAGGCGAAAGAACGATCGATCAGATCGATCGACATTGATCGAACCAATTATTTTAAACGTTACCAAACGTAACGGAGAGAATAATTGACGAAGAAAATATTGTCTAATATAAATAGTGGTTAAATCTAAGATAGATGACGCTTATATTATTTGAAATCCATTTAAAGGATTGATATGATGTTTTCTCTAAAGTATTGGGCCGTCTGTTAACATAAGGCGAAGAGTACTACAAAAAGGTTACTCTGATAAGTAGTTTTTTATTTGCGGTTTGTGTCCGTTTAAAATTGTGCGGTTTAAAATTTAAGCGTCCTCTTATTATTTATACCTATATTCTACAGGAACATGCTTCAAGGACATTAGGTTTTTTAATAGTACTTAGTAGGTACTAAGGAATACTGTGAATGGTGAGTATAAATTATTAGAATTACTGCAGTAGTTATTATGGACTGCGATCGTTATCACACCAAATCGATCGAAAGGTAGGTGTGGCAGCACCCTAAGTTTCATATCATTAGAAGTACTTTAACACACACGTAAAAGTAATCGCATGACTCACTGCAACGACTTATGAGACAATTAAAAAATATATGACCCGTAACATTGATATAGTAACTAAAGATACGTTAATAGCGGGCAAAACTTGTAACATACAAAAGCAACCAATTGGGGTTTATCGGCTCCAGGCGCGCGGCGTCGTAATTAATACGTATGTCACTGTACACGTTAAACGTCATTATTTTAGTCTTCTAAGCTTCAAAATACCTTCTTGTGCAATGTATAAATATACAAATTATGCGCAAACAATAAACGAGCTTCATGGAATCACATCAATCATGTGTAGTAAATAAGGAGAAATTAGTATCTAAAAATGTGCGTATGCGTGTCAATGCGCTTGCATTTCGTTCACTATTTGTGTTGTTTATTGGGCATGTAACGTATCTATTGTGTTAATATATCATTGACCCGCAATCATTGTCACGAGGATTAATTTTCACCAGTCTGTTATGAGCATGAGTCATATTTTGTGTAATAAAGTATAATACATTTTTTAGGGGAATCAGTCATTGCAATAATAATTAATGACTATGGTTTTTACTATGAGGTAAAAACAAAAATGCGAACTGGAAAATATGTACAAACGATGAATGAATAGCAATACTGTCTACTAACATTAAACTCCATAAATAAAATATTTAGTGCTTTATGACTTATGACTTACTAAAAGTAATATATTTTTCGTATAAACCCATTGCGCTTATTACCAAGACATAATTATGTATCTTCAAGACATTTGCTAGACATAGATATTCCACTTCTTCCTAGAAATTGTGGTCTTGGCGAGTACATATTTTAATGGCATATGAATAACATCCCGCAATTTGAGAATAAATGATTTTTTTAATTGCGAATAACATGATCATACTAATAAGGAAAATGTGCAATGATGAATGTAGAAATAATTTCCCAGATACTCAGATAGTCAATATTGCATAATAGTTACTCTGAGAAGTTTACTTATATGACTCGTAAGCGTATTATAACAAGTGTATGTGTTTTTGGAAATATTATTGAGAAATGTCGTCATAATTTCTTATCTATATCTCGCTTACTGGACAACACAAGCAACATAAAATCGTAGCAACATTACCTACTAACAGAGTGACGTATCCAATTAGCGCCTATTAAAGATCGATATTTGACTTTGGCAGTCAAAACATTTGATAGATTGACTATTAACTATGGATGATAATGCGCAACCTTACGGATATCGCTGGTAACGCAACTGCTGTTAGTGCAACTGTACCTAAACGCCACAAAACTTAGTCATTTATTAGCCCCTTAAATTTAAACATCTGAGTTATACTTAGATACTAAAACTATTGAGGAAATACGTGTTTTCCTCATAACTTACTTTGACCGGGCATTGCTAGCTGCAATGTTATGGGAAAATATTGCAATACGTACCGTTATCTCGGTATTTGTGGCGCTCGGTGGCGATCCATTTTCTGTGAATTGTAGCCCAAAGTAGTCCTTCTCGACGAGTTCTAAATTCAGGAAAACTTGCTCCAAGAGGACGCTGCCTTTGGCCTTTTTCTGTAACAAACAGAATGACAAATCATTTTAATTTAACTAATTGTGCCCGCGCCTCCTCTCGCATGGCTTATAATATATTTATAGTGGATAGATAGTATTGATAGCCACTGATATTTTAGATGCATCTATGCATTGCTACTCTTGCGTAGTGCGCCCATGTCATGTTTTTTTCCGACATGAACCAAAGTTGGTACTCTTAATATGCCTAAGTTGCCTATAGTAAATATATATATACAAATATCTAACCAATCATCGTATTTACATACTAAAAATAATCCAGAAAATTGGCCCAATGGCCAAACACATATTTTAAAGTTATGCATTGTTTGTAAAATGAATGAGCTATGTATCGAAAGTAAGTAATATGAAAATTTTTATTTTATGGATATACTTTACATAGGTCTGACAATTCTCAATTTTTGGTTTACTTTCATAATTAAAAATTAATTGAACTTTAATTTATATAACAAATCTCCATATCAGTACAGTACAGTAGTAAAGTTTCAAATGTTTGTCAAGATCATCATGATAAATCAATGATATTAATTGAATCTCTTAATATTAATCATTAATTAATTGATCACAATCAACTTTTTATCTTCATTTTCAATCAGTTCATACAAATCAATAATCTTTCAAATGAGTCTACAAAATAAACATAATAATGAGTAAAACTACCATGAACTGATTATTTGCATATTTTTTTGCGTAACTTGATAGATTTATTAATTGCAGCCTGTGACAAGCCCCACAGCCAAGAAAAAATAAAGTAATAATCCACCTTATGGTACAAAATGAGGAAAATGAACCTTGCAAGTTTTATCTTATTTGTTAACCAGATATTTTCAGAAATATTTTCGATATTCTTATATCTATCAAACTAATATAAAATGTCAATAAAACTGCAACAGTAACTTTCGCGAAACTAAAACATATACAAACATTGGGTTTAATTAAGATAAGATAGTCATGTAGGTAATAAACCCATTTACAGTTTGACTGTACTGTACTTTTATCAAGAAAGTATCTAGGACATAGGAATGTAGTCATTTTGACCTATGCAGAAATTATCTTTGACAAATAGTCCTGACCTCTACCCCCAAGTGATAACTTAGACAATGCAGTTGAAATAAATGTGCTAATGTTAGTAAATTCGATAAGGAAAATTAGGTCTATTGTAGTGTGTTTCATCCTTAATTTCAGATTACGGAGCAATTATTATAAAATCAAAAACCTGACTACTTATAAATATAGCCTATGGTTAGTCTGACAATTTAGAGGGGATACCTCTCACATGTTAAAATCTAGCAAACCATTTGGGCTTAAGGGTGTGCCAAAGGATGAGACGTACATACATTTGCTAGGTGGTATGAAGGTGGTAGAACCCTTTGTGGGTCGACTCCGGCGGCACCACCGCCACACCTATTTCTACCTAATATCAGTGTTAGGCGCCACTGTGTTCCGTTTTGAAGGGTGTGGTAAGGGAGACAGACTTTTTATTGATATAGACGCAGGAAATAAGCAGGCAGTTCATCAGTTTGGACATGGCTAAAGGGCTAATACCTTGTATTTATTAACTTGTATCTTCTTTATTATAATGATCAGTAATCATTTTTGAACTATTTTTATCATCAATAGATGCGGTGATGGTGCATCCATAATCTAACAATTAAACAAAGGATCCTACAATCTTCAAAACAATATTTTATCATAATTTAACTTTCACATAATCCACATGCCTTTTAAATTAATAATGATACTTATAATGTTGCTGATTATGAAGTATGTTTCCAAAATGTTTATTCCATTAACAGATGACAACATGTTTCAACAAAATATGATGAATAGCTCTTTGGAATGCTTCCAAATAAATACAAATAATGATTCATTGCTAAGGCCATCCTCGCACTATTGCACAAAAGTTTCTGTGACATTTTCACTCATCTATTTTACCTTCCATGATAGCCCAGCTAGTGAAGTAGATTCAAGCTCAGCATTAACATGTACAAAATTCATCCTTTAATATTATTATTTATTTTTATTTTATCCTATTGAGTTTTTAATTAAAAATATATCTTATTTTTTATTTCAGTTTGATTATTAGTTTATTACCCCACATAGCGGGTCCCTGCTAACAAGAATGACATAAAAGTGGTCTGTGACCAGGAAAAGGTTGGGAACCCCTGGCGTAGAGGCTTCAGAGTAATACTTTAGAGTAGTTACTAAAAAAAATAAAATTATGACATTTCTATTCAGTGACTTCTCGGTGTCAAATGAAAAGTTTGGTAAGGCGCCCTCGGGCATCTTCGGCCGAGTTCGGCTGGACGAGTAAAAGTTATGAAGTATACAAATATGCAAAAAAATATACAAAATTGCTTGCTTACTGAGTCCTAATTAAGTTCTGCATTCCTGGCTTCAAATTTATATGAATCCATTCTAAAATATTATAAAGACATGATGTTATGAGGTCCATAATTATAATTAATAATAAGTATAAGATCAAATCAACCAGATAATCCTGGCCACAATTCTTATTTTTTAGAAGAAGTAAAAAGGAACAATTTCCTGATGGTAAGTGACTGCTACCCAAGAGCATTTATAAGCAACCCAAGATAGGGTTAGTGTCTTAGCTGAGGCCAGTCACAGATACCTTGCTATCACTAAGGTCTTAAGTGTCCCTCTCCCTTCCTACATCATTCAAACAATAACAACACATCACACTACATTGCTATTTGACAGAAATATCTAAAGAGTCGAACTACAAAGGGTTCTACCACCTTTGAATGTAATATGTCGTTCTAAATTTGTAAATGCTTGTCATTTCGAAAAGCTGATAGAACTTTTTGTGGTTTGACCGATAGTACCATTATCACATCTACCGGCTACTTAACATGCTAATTGCTTTCACAAAAACTCACCTCGATCTGAAAGAAATGCTGGGTGTCGTCCAAAAACTGCACGGTAACATTGAAAATGTTCAGCTTACGTTCCCGCGCGAGCTCGGAAGCGCGCACGTTGTATGTACCACTGGAGCTACTAAACGCACGCCGTGATACGCTCTCAATCATTTCATCGATTACTCACTACCGGATTCCTATCAGACAAGTCAACGAACGCGATCCTTGTAAACGCACTCAAACTCGCTTAAACATACTCCCGAGACCTCTTAACCTCGTGATTCATTACACGACCCTCAGCGACTATCCTCACAGTATAATCGAGGCATTCCCGAGTGGGGATACTGACGTAGCTCTCTACGCAAATATTACGTACGCTGAACGTTTTACATTTTTTTCATGTATTTATTATTGTCGGATCGTACACAATTTCACTGCATGTTTATGTCTGAAACAAGCTGAATAAGGCACGTATTTGTCAGTCGGATCGTTGCTTGCAAGCCTGTAAAGGGGCTTTGTTTGCAATTTGGTTACAGTATTTGATATTTTAATTCAAATAACTAAATAATACACGCAAGACTCAGGACACTTCCACTTGCCGTAGAACATACGCCATATTGAATTTAATGAAGTTAGATTAGATTATTTGACACATAGCGTTTCGTTTCTGCATTAAACGTAATGTTGTAACTGACAAAATTTTTAGTTTTATATATTCAGCTGTATAATTAATTAATATAAACGAATTTGTAATATATATTATATTTTAAGTATGTAACCATCAAATTATTGTATGAAAACATTTACACTTTAGAGAAGCATATCAAGAAATTTAAACCAAAGTATTCAAAAAGCAAATACCAAACGCCGGTAAAATTTGAACTTGCATGGTACACATATTTGCGCTTTCTAAATTATCATTTTGTAGGATAAGGGTAACTAAATTAAACAAGGTAAATGAAACATGAGTAGGTATGTAGTTTAATAATGAGTCACGTAGAATCATTACTGTATAGTTAAAAATGTGCATGAACAAAAGTATGTGAGTCACTTTTTTACCACGGAATTCACAAGTAGATAGATATATTCCGACTTGTCTAGTCAAAAGAATGAATACATAAATTAAAAAACAGAATTTTAATTGAGTCGAATTATGGCAATTGAATAAACATTAAATTAATTAAGGATGAGAGTAACGTAAACGGATTCTTAGTTAAGAAAGACCGAAGGCAGTTGTGATATACCTACCTAGTGGAATTATATCTTTGATATTGATTAGATCTTTTATATCTAGGTTGATATTCTTGCCCCTTTGATGGGCACTGGTATACTCTCAGGAGTCAGGGTGATAGGGGCTTTAGCTGTAGTCTATGTAGTCCCGGCAAAGGGCTCCAGAGGAACACCGTGGGGTTTTAGCCGGTAAGAGTCCGGCATATCCTCTCAGCTGCTCCCACGGCAGAGAGGAACCCATGAGGGTTTCCCCACGTAAAAAGAAGAAAAGAAAAGGTCTGCTATGTTAATCATGCATGGATTCGAAAACTTCACACACCTCTCACAACTTAAAAAAAAATCGGAATTTTCCTTGCTACGATCTGATTAAAATTAATCAATGTTTTTTTTATTTAACACGGTATTAGATGCAATCCTTTTAGATGTAAATTTAATTATTTCAACACTGGTAGCTTGTTGCAATTGCGCCAAAGTGTACGGGGTTAATTGAACCGCTACAATTGACCTGTGTTAAAGTTAGCCCATTTGTTCAAACATACCATATAGAGTCTATAATAATTTATTGTTCCTTAATGTAGACCCGCGTTTCCCAACCTGTGGTCCGCGAGTATACGTATGGGGGTCCGCGGTGTCATCTCTGGACCATACATAAATCGCTCATTAAATGCAAAAGGGCCGCTTTACTGCTTTTTCAACCACATACCTATGTGAAAAGGCATTCTCTACTCTTGTTTATACAAAAAAACAAATACAGAAACAGATTACAAGTAGAATCTGATTTAAGATTACAGCTTAGTAGCAACTTCAACCCGAATATCCTGATTTAGTCGCAAAAAGCAACACCAATCTTCTCATTTCTTTTTTCTAATTTTTCATAATTAACAGTTATAATTGTATTTTTTTTGTCTCTGTAATAACTAAAATATATACCTAATCCGTTTTTTTGCTGTTTATTTTATTAAGGGGGTCCGTGAAAACTGTGCTTGATTTCTTAAGGGTCCGTGGACTGAAAAAGGCTGGGAAACGCCGATGTAGACCATCAAATTATTATCTTTGATTTTACTGCGCTAAAAATGTTCATATATCTACCTATTTTTTTTCTATATCTACTGCGTTCTTTCGCTTACGCTTAGTAAGGTAAGCTTAGGTAGGTACCCGTCTCTACCGAGGCTCTACTAAAACGTCAAACAAAGAGTAACAGGTAGAAATTGCACGCTGGAAATTATTTGCCTGCGTGAAATAATCGTGAACTGCGGGATTACGTAATCGATGCAATAATTTCGATGATAAGCCCAAACTGACAAAACTGACAACTAATTATTAATTAACATTTTCTTATTGTTCATCAACATTTTTCCCTTGTTTAACTCCTTATGGGAGACGAACTTTTAAAAATGTTTTGTTGATTCTCGTCAATAAATGTCATTTCTAGAACTTTTGGGCAGAATTTCATGCTATTGTAGACCTATTGGTTTTAGCTATGCATAGCTGAGTTGCTTGAAAATAAAAATAGCCGTGCGTAAGCTTAAGTCTGAAAGTTTTTCTTTGCACTGACGCTTAGGGTAAATACATCGATGTATATTAGCGAAGCTTGCCGACTTCGATTCCATTTTCAGTTCAAAGGAAGGGGTAATAAGGATTAAATGATTTCAATAATGAAACAAACATTCAAACAGTTATCTGCCTTTAATCTGCATCTCATCATAAACCAGCAGCCATAGTCATCCACTCGGTACCATTACAGGAGAAAAAATTAATACACTATTATACTGTTATAGTTTGGTTTGAATATGTGTTACAGATGAAGTTATGTGTAGTAGAATTTTATAATCGTATTTTAAACTATTATTATTATAGATATATGAAAACCAGGGTGCAATGCGATCTTGCTATGTAATAACATAGTAATATATACGCAACGGACTAGTTTTGTTTACAATTAAATAATTATTATTTGTACTTAGCACGCTATGCTCACTATTATTCTAATGTTTGTTGGGAGTCAGATTTTTCATAACATTAAATTAAATATGTGTATAAAGCGAAATCAATATTTGTTTTTAGGTATTATTTTTGAACCATTTATACAACTGAAATAAAGATTTTTAAAAAATAAATCCGTTAGTCATAGAGTATGAATGATTTAAATGAATACCTGAAAGCTATGGATATTAAAAAAAAAGAAAAATGAAAGTTTGTCATATTAAAAATAATTGCTTGTGAAAATAATGTTATCGATAAAGTTTTATTGATTATATTATCATATGTATAGTATGATAATCAATAATAATTTTGGAAATATGAAATAAAAAGAATTAAAAAATAAAATTAAAGTACCTATATGTGTATGTACCTAAAAACTTATTTTAGATGAAAAGCTCCATTTACGTTATGTATTATAGTAACCTTCCAATCTAGAATTTACCAATTAAAAGGCAAAAATAAGTATGGTGTCGGAGTAACGAACCACGAAGGGCCCCACCACCGTGAAATAGTTGCAGTGGTGTATTCGTCATATTTTTTCACTACCAATGGACATTTGGAAATTTAAAATAGTATAAAAAAATTACAAGAACTGTCAGCAATCTAGTGATAAGAATAACTTGTCGATACGTAGTCTTAATTAAAGTTTCAAGTTATTCTCACACGCAAACGATATTCCCTGTCTAAAAACTTATACATAAATATGAGGCACAACGGTAAAATATGAAATAAGGGATGGGTCGTGAAAAATCTGATTCCATAGATATAAGTACAGATTACTTGCAACATCGCACCGCACTATTGTAAGTCACTGTTTACCTTACTGCTTGTCTGTGGGTGTGGTAGTGTGGTTAAAGTCGATAAAAAATTCCTAAAGTGAAAAATTTCGATTATGGCCAAACGTTCCTTTTTTTAAATACACATTTTTTTGCACTTGTAATAATTTTTGAAAATATAAATTTTGATAATATTTTTTCTTTGTTCCTAAATATTACTCCAAATAGTTTTATTATCCTTAATATTGTATTTACAATTTTTCAACAGCCGAAAAATATGTTCAATTTTTTTATAATATTATTTTTTAACGACTCTTGTTAAGTAGTAGGTAACAGTACAAATATTAATGATCACAAGTTGGTTTTCATTGGTCATTAACATACGTTAAATTACAGCCTTATTCTATCGGTAATACAGTTAACAGTAGGTCTTTACTTGAAAACATGTGACTAAACTATTTACATACGCCACTCTAAGTGTTACAACTTTAATTCGTATTATTGATAATAATATTAATTGCGACTGGTGATTTTGAATTAAAATTACATAAACATTTAATACCAATACGTGTACATATTAAATTCATATGACAAATCATAAACGTCTGCATAATATGTCATTGTGCATACTTTTTGGGCACTTCAATTACTTAAAACATAAATAATTTTATTTTTTTTGAGAAACCTATACGTATATATTTCAAAATCTACTTTCCAAATGCGAGGCAATTTTAATAGTTTTATTGTAGCTACCCAAAAATATGCACAGACAACAATAATAAACATCGTATTTCCAAACAGACCCCCTGTTACGTGTATTTCGTTTAAAAATGAATTCAATAGAAAACCAAAAGAACTTGTGTTTTTACGCCACGAAATCAATGAAAACTTTGTTAATAAATGAAATTCGAATATTGCAACAGAAATATCCAACTCGTTTACCTACACAAGAATCTTACAAAGCTAAACTTATAGTTTTGTTATACATAAAACTAATAATACATTTTAATAAACTAAAATTACAGAACAATATTTACAATTTACGACAATGCATATTATTATAATAATTCTATACATATCGTTTTCATACCTATCTATTAACAAAAAACTATGATTTGAAAACTTTCAGTAGGCCACTAAGACTGACGACACATTTCAACTACATATTATCGTTAATTATCCTAAAACTATAAAGTGCAACATTCGCTAAGTAGAACGAAAAAACTCAGAGTATTTCAATAAATTAATGTTCCTAACTCTACATCATTTTATCGCCAAGATTTAAAGTTATTGTACTTATTTACAAAATGCAATAGTCTTTACAAATAAAAAAATAATAAAAAAACACGGCAATATAATTACCAAAATTCCTATTAATCCGAATAAATTTTGATCGGGCACTTTAATTCCCCTGTGACATTAATTTATATTCACGACATAGTTTCAATATTTTAAAAGGACAATTTTTGCGATCACCACGATCTATAGTTTCCAAAAATGTTTTGTTTTATAAACGGTTTGTTTTTGACAATTATACATACCATATAAGACAGTATTTAGGCGACAATCACTCCATTTTTGTACTAAACACCTATAATACACTACGTACCATTTATATCATTGTAAAAGTAGCTACGTCGAGACGAATATATCAGTCGAAATGTTTATTTTACAATTATATTTTAATTAAAAAAACTTAATAATTCTCTAAGCTTGGCTGGAATCGCATCAAAATTCTAATTAAGGCCAGATAATTTGTATTTTTAACGGTTTTAGTTTAATCAAATCCAGCTTTACGGTTATCGATGCAAAATAATATAGGTTTGATCAACAAGGTAGTCACGTTTCCGTGTATGGATATTTATGTGGTTCTTTCACAACTTCTTGATAGTTGAAATAAAAGGTGGATTAATGTTGTTCATTGGCGAACTAGGATTCTTTATGGGCTTCTTCGCGAATTTTTCGGATTCTGATATTTACAATCAAATCAACTTCTGTGTGGATTAGTGGACCCCCAATCATAGTGCTTAATAGTCAAGGAGTTAGTCTAACACCCTGGATACCCTTGCTACCCGATGTAACTTGCCCAAAACTATTGCAGCCTCAAACCCTAGTAACGCCGATGATTTTGTTGTCCGATCTACAATCAGTCCTTAGACCATGCCTTTGGACATCATTCGAACGGTATTCTTGAGCGCTTGCCGCTTGTTGCAGAACCATATTCTGATCACTTCCCTCTCGTAGCCGAGTTGATGCGCTAGACCGGTGATTTCGGTGCCTGGAAGTTGAAAAGGTGATGTTAATGATAATACTTATGTGAATCTTTATAATGTAGGAGTAGCAAACGAATATGATAGTACCAACCACTCGATGGTTACTGGTAACTAAGGGATACTGTATGGACATCAGTAACCAATCCTATGTAGATTGGAGGATCGGTAATAGCTGCGTTGATATCCCTGAGGACTAGGTTAGCACGCTTCATGTAAGTGTTACCTTTTCCGTTACCCTTACGCCTTAGGTGAAAGTTCAAACAACCTTCACTAGTTTGAAGGTTGTTTGAACTTTAAAGCTCTTAACACTGCTGTTCTAAGGAAAAAATATTTACAGCGGTGGTGCTTCTGGAATAAAGCCATGAAGAGCTTTTATCAATATTGAGTTAATTGATAAAAGTAACAATACTTTATGTATGTGTAAAAATATGGGTACAGTTATGTCTACGTATTGATTAGACACATTTCAATCGTTATTATGGAAGTAAATCGCCACAATTAGTATAATAGTCGGGAACTCTTGCTATATATCATTATATCCTAGTTTGAAGCATGTGACAAGTCCTACTTTGGAACGTTCCAACTTAATCTTCCAAGGTAGCAGTGCATAATATACATGATCGACTCCAGGTAGATTTATAATTGCTAATAAATATGCATGGGATGCTGTGTTTGACCAGTTATTATTGGATGGGATACACGCCTCATAGCTATGAAATAACGACGCTACGACTTGGGACTAAGTTGGAACGCCCTCGAATGCCTCTTCAAACCTATACACCTTCAACCATAGTTTTCAGTTTCAACGCTGCCGCAGTTTAACCACGAAAAGAGTTAACACTATTCAACATTATTATCTTAATATGACTTTTTGTACTGTTTTTTATGGTATTAGAAGATTATGCGCTTTTTGTTTATCTCATATGTGGTGTAAGTTTATACTGCCGCCCATGAACACAGATGCGTTGCTGCCCCTAAAAACGGTGGTACCTTCTTTAACCAAGGAAAGCTTTACTGCCTTTAAACGAGTTTCGTTTTTACCTTTTGGGTAGGGAACCCCAAAAATGGATAGGATAAAAATAAATCATGAATAATTACCAGATGGATGAGTGTTCCTCTCGAAGTGTGCGTTTAGCAGCTCCAGCGCCTGCGGTGTGAACGACGTCCGCCGTTTGCGCTTCTTACTCGGCTCCATGCCTATGAAGTCCGTGAGGTGGTTCTGCCCGGACGCGTACCTGGAATAAGGAATTTGACTTTATGGTTAAGGTGAAGAAAATCTTTTAATGGAAATTTACAACACCAAAGGAATCATCAACGGGCTGGCGTCGTAAATCTTCCACCCGCTATTACTCATTTTTTTCATTTTTTTTGGCCTTAATAGATGAAAGTCGTCGCTTTGTGTTAAAACAAAGACAAGTTGTAGTGTGTGGCTTACGAAATTTTACATCTTAATCTTTGTTTTGAGCGTAGGCTATTTAATTCGAAAATAAAAATAAATGGGGAAGGTCGTGAGTATTTTCCCGTTATAGATATTTGTATTTATTTTACAAAAGTGTCCTTTATACGTACATTTATAAAAATCAAAGTCTTATTATTATAAATTTATTTGACTTAGAATTAAAATCAAACAAAATGAACCAAATTAAGAACGTCCTCCCGATTTCGATAGCTACTACAAAATTATCTAAATACATGCAAGGTAGTGCATGCAAGAAATATAGCCTATAAAATTGTTTTTCAAGCTTTTTTATCCAAACATTCTTCAAGAAGACCTATCTAGATCTCCATATAATTCCTAGATCAATATTTTAGAATGAAGTGGGTGTTCATCATTCAGTCTAATTAGCGTCAATGCATAATTTTACGGACATTAATAATGCATTAGACAAATTAGTACGTAATTAAGTAACTTAATATATTATTAACAACCTTAACTAACCTTAATATATTATTAACGATTATTGGTAAACTGAGTTCTATTATAATACGGTAAATGAGAATATTGAGCGAAAACTTATATCTCTGAAAGTACTCCAAGGTTCTCAAAGGTTTTCTAGTTATAGTTATAGTTACGGAACAGACGACCATACAGTCCACCTGACGTTAAGTGGCTACTGCCGCCCATGGATATCTGTAATCAACCCCAGATAGCATTAGACATTCCCACCTGAGGTCGGCCACAGATGTGCCGCTACGTCTGAGGACTAAGTTGGAACGCCTCGGAAAAGTATGTCTCCCTTACTACAACCTACAAACCGGAACACAGCAGCGCCTAACACTGCTGTTATAATAACCGCAAATAAAACTAATTGGTCTTATGTGATACTACCCCTGAGGACTAAGTTCGAAAGCCTCTTGCAAGTCTCTCGCTTATGATACTCTTCAAGCCAAAATACATAAGTGCAACATTGTAGTTATAAGACAGAAATGAGAGCAAGTTTACCCATTACTGTCCCATTGTTGGGCACGGGTCTCCACTAAAAGTACAAGGGGTTTTGGCCATAGCCCACCGTGCTGACGAAGAGCGACTGAAGACTTCACACACCCTTGAGACCTTTTTTTCGAACTATCAGGCTTTTAATTTATCTCAGTATGTTTTAGTTAATCGTTCAAGCTAGTAATAATGAATTTCTAATATGCACAGATAAATCAGAGGTGCCTTGGATTCAAACCTCGGACCTATTGGGAGGCACTTTCTAACCACTTAGCTATCACTGCTTCGTTGTGTACGTATTTTTTATAGTAGCAGACGAGCATGCAGTCCACCTGATAGTAAGTGGCTACTGGACGTCTGTAATCAACCCCAGATAAGATTAGATATTCCTACCTGAGGTCGGCCACAGATGCGCCGCTACTCCTAAGGACTAAGCTAGAATGCTCGGAAAAGTATGTCTCCCTTACCAAACCCTTCAAACCAGAACACAGCAGCGCTTAACACTGCTGTTATAAGGCAGAAATAGGTGTGGCGGTGGTGCCGCCGGAATCGAACCATAAAGGGTTCTACCACTTTCAAAGTACCACCTTATAAGTAGGTATACACACTTTCCGTGTTTACGCCTTTGGCCTTACGGGTATAATGCAGTCGAATTGAAATAGAGCAGCCGTCTCAAGTTCATATCAAAACCAAAATACGTTTCGATGTTTGACAATGGACATAATGAACCTTGCTCTGGTTTCATAATATGGACACATTTGAATGTATTACATAAATGAATTTATAGTGTTATGAGTAGACACCGTCTGTTTTACATGTATTCGTATGTAAAGCAGTGGACCTATGTCAAGGACTGCAATCGTAATATTATCGAGGCATAGGAAACTTGAACTAATAAAATATTTTCCGAGATATGATTTTGTGACTGTTTTCACAGAAATTTTGGATGAAAAAACAACGCTTTCGAAACTTTGGAAACTTTTCATGCTTGTTTCTTTTGCCCCGAATGCGAAGACGAATCCGAAATAAAAATCTAAATTCAATATTTTGATCTCTGGTTGACATTGAACTCCGGAGCATTGGTCCTGTATGGTAAGCTTGTTCATATGACTCGTCAATGATCGATCTTTTAAAAAACTTTTTTGATCCAAGTCCGTCACCATGTCCGAGGGTATTCCTTATAATTTTATGTAATAGTAACGCTTGATGGCCGTTGTTACTGCATGGACATGTGTAACGAACTCCATATAGAACAGGCATAGATATACTACTAATAAAGACTACACACCTATTTCTACCTAATAACAGCAGTGTTAGGCGCTGCTGTGTTCCGGTTTGAAGGGTGTGGTAAGGGAGACAGACTTTTCCGAGGCGTTCCAGCTTAGTCCTCAGGGGTAGCGGCGCATCTGTGGCCGACCTCAGACAGGAATATCTAATCCTGTCTGGGATTGATTACAGATGTCAATGGGCGGCAGTAGCCACTTACCATCAGGTGGACTGCATGCTCGTCTGCTACTCCTATATTATAAAAAAAAAATAAAGACGGTATATCTATGAGAACAGGGGATTTATTAAGAATCGATCATGCCTTGCCACGACTAAAATTGTCGTCCCATAATTATGTAAGTCCGACAGCATCCACACTCTTCTACCGAAATGCAAGAACTGCATCACGCATAGTAATATGCGTAAGGGGTACCTTTAAGGTCGCACCATACTGGTTCTACCACTTTTCGTCACATACAACATATATATTTTTTTAAATGCCCTTTATGAGACGGACCATGAGGAAGGAAAAGATTTTTTAATTTTAATTGGTCAGTTTCGTCTATCCGACTATGTAACTATCTGACTTGAACCCGTCATTAGAAGTTACTTTTTTTCGATCAAACCATAATTCTACTACCCTCTATACATACAGCGTATCGTTAACTAGCATAGCGGGAGGGCACTGGTGACCTGTAACTCAGGTTCTACCTACTTCAGGCACCAGTCTCTCGCAACGTAAGACTTGCAAATAATTGTATCTCATTTTTGTTAAATGTATATAAATTAAGTCCTTATTGTGGGAGGAAATAAATGAATTTTATTATTATTATTATATTAAATATTAATGAAATGTCAGACGAAACTTGAATAATACAATGATTTTTAGTTAGTTTGGTCCATCAGACTATATTACGATCTGGCTTTAACCCGTAACTGCACACGGTTTTTTATATTAGAATAAGCTTAACCGATCCGCGTCAATCAGCTTAGTACGGACAATGTGCTAATCGTTTACAGGCTAAGTTGATTGCAGTCGGGAAGTAAAGGGTTATTAAGCCAATCCTGACTCTTAATCTCTTTGAACTTTTTACCTTTATGAATTAATATCTCAATAAAGTTATCCGCTTATTTTATTGTGATTAGTTTTTTTACTTACAAAGGTCACTAGAAAACTGAAAAAATCATTTGAGTATTTTACTAAACAGGTTTCTTACCAAATAACCAAAAATTGTCTAAAATCACTGGAATCGTTCAACTAAATCTCTAGATTAACTTGACTTGAAGAGAGTCAATAAACGCCAAAAATTCAGCATAAATTACGAAAAACTATTCACCCTAAAGACATATAAAAAAACTGATTCCCATTCACCGCACGTCAAAAAGACTTCTTAACCCCACTACGTAGGGTTAAAAGGGTGTTAAAATAATTAACACTTAGTGCCACTATTAGATAAAAGTGTCTCCATTCCTCTCTCCCTTAACAGTAATGAAGAAGTAACCGTATTAATTCAAGGACTATCGTTACGACCCGACCCTCGTTAAAAATTACCACGGAGAGGCCACAGGATTGCAAATTCACAATTTGCAATGTTAAATTTGTCCCGCTGCATCCAGATAATGCATTTTAATGATGCGAAATGTTAAATCGATAGATACTAGTGGTCTTACAAGATATTAGTGCGCGTTGGCGATTTAAGCGACACCTGGTGGGCTTATAAATGTTTATAAATTCTCTGTAGCTCTGTTCCTATTATGTTTATTGGTAGGGAAAAACATGTTTGTATTTCGATCGTTTAAATAACGGTTTGAGAACGAATACTATAGTACAATTACAATCGGTATGAAATGTATTTATATACGACTTTTTAGGGAAAGTTTTAAGCGACTTAGAATGTTGTATACACCTTTGTGGTTTTACTCCGGTGGAACCATCACCATAATCTATTTCTATCTGAACAGTGTTCGTTTTGACATGTTAAGATCTTCTAAAAATGTTGGAAGAAACAAAAAACTAGCTATCATCATCTTCAGCCTATTAAATCATCCTGGTCACTAATCTCTCAGAATGTGGACGGTTAAGGAACATAGTTTACCATACTGGTCAAATATGTATTCATAGGAAGAAACACGCCTGTCAGAACATTAGGAAGTTTTAAAATTGTTTCTTTATTATTTAAAATTAAAATATGTACTGACTCCACGGTCCACATTCGCACATGAAGTTATATCTGCTTTGCATCCGAATCTATTGGGCTATCCTTCTATCCCTTCATGACAATAGCTAATATCCTACTTCAGAGTAGTACTTACAACCCGAATGTCCTATTTACGACAGAAATGCCTTGAAAAATTTACTTTCATGAAAAGATATAGATATTGCATCTCACGAGCGCGCGTCGACGTTACATGTGTTGCAAACAGGTATTGTTATGCTTGTCCAAGTAGACGATGTTTGCGTGAGCTCTTCCGCGTGTAGGGATACAGTACGCACACTAACGCATAGTGCATGTATACGATTTACCACAAGTAAAGTTGACGCGCGCTCGTGACTTACAGAAGTAGATACCATAATTCACCTGTCTGTATACTATTCTGTACATATTTATACAAGCTAATGTTTACACCTTAAAAATATGCATGCGATGATCGATGACGTAAGTAACTTATCTGAAAGATTGACATATAGGTATTGGAATTGGGATAGGTAAAGCACAAATAGTAACACAGGTATAGATATTTTCAAAATTATACAGATATTATTAAGTAATACAAATGATTATAGAGATGCAGGTACGTTTATAGAGCAGCTAGCCGCGGATAACGCAATTGAAGTAAGTAAACGGAAAAGAATCCTTTGATTACTACTTTAATATTCACGATGTCTCTTATAAGAATAACGCCGCAACTTCGCTATAAACGTACCTATTGATAAATCGATCTACATGAACAAAGCATACATAAAACAAAGCTTAACCCGAAAAAGCGTAGTTAGTCCAGATTTGAGAAATGTTTTACGTCGATAAGCGTTACAGGCCAAATGTGTGACACGACACGGTTGCATATTACGTAAACTCACTCAAACAAACATATTTACCTCTCCTCTGCTTCCTTCATCCACCGTTCAAGCACCGGTTTGATTTTCTGCGCACTTTTTGGTGTTATATCCAATTTCTCAAATCTGTATCGAACATAAATCGTAATGTTAGAATCTTACTTTCACGCTCCGTTAAAAAAAAACGCGGCGGGCAGCGGGTTAAGTCAGCGCATACTTTTATCCCAAATTAAACGAAGGCGAAACACAGGACATTGACATTGCGTTAACGATTACAGATACAAAAAAACAATAGGCAATTTAGGCCGGCAGGGTAATCAGTTTGATTAATACCGAACGTGGTAACAATAAAACGAATTCAATTAGAAGCGAAAGGTAACGTATGCCAATGCCCTGGCTTGGAATTGCGCAAAATGAATATTAATAAACATAAAGAGTAATGAAATAATATATCATGCTAGATTAGATGGAAAGCTTGAAATTACACGTCGACGTTACAATAATAAAATCTGATAATGTTCTCACAACAATTACTCAAAATGTCGAACCGACATGCTTTGGTGCTTGTACTTTGGTAGCGTCGTCTTAAATGTAGTTCGGCTGATGCATAGCGCCTCCTGACTATAATTACTCGTATGTAAATACCGTATACGTGTGAAAAGGAAAAGAAAGAACGCCAAAACCGGTAATTATAAATAATTGTATGCGGGTTACATTCACGCGGTATGCACGGATCGCCGATCGAGATAAGATTACATTAAATAGCGTTGAAATATTTTGATTTAAAGACAGTGTTCGTATGACTGGCCGGGGCCGAAGCGTGTGGTTAATGCATGTTACAATGTGTATCTCGGAGCTATCTGCATTATTCGAGCGTTTTGCTAATGAGTTTATACGGATGTTAAGCAGAACTTTCGAAGACATTTGACGCACGTTTGACCAAACATTGGTTCAAATATTTGACGACAAACTTTGTTCGATGAGATTGATCAAACATTTGACCAAACATTGGTTCAAATATTGGATGATAAAAATCTTTCGATATTGCACGCTCGATAATGAAGTTAGCTCCGTTATACAGTGTAGGGGTAATAAACAAAACACGTACATGTTTTGTTGCTGTGAAGACAGCTGAGCTGCTAGCATCTGCGAAGCCAGGGCACTGGGGACGGTAACAAACAATATGTTAGACTGTTTGCCCTTCAGACTCTGAAGGATACATAAATAGTTTATTAGAGGATAAAGTCGCACGCTTATCTTTATGTGTTACAAATAATATAAAAAATACATTAATTTTCATAGTTCGTTTTTTTTTGTTTTTCCTTGTTTATACGGGGTTTATATATAACCTAGGCTCGTAAAGAGATTGACAGTAAGTGGTCCATAAAGTCTTCGTAAGTGCGTTAGTGCCGTACGATTTAAAAGCCCTTTGTAGGTCGTCTTTAACGCAGTATACACCTTGTACAACTGATTTAGTCATTGCAATATTATTCTATTGCATCATTTCAAAACAGTCCAACTTCTTTGCGTGGTCAAGTGGCCAGTGTCGTCTACGTGCGTTTGTAATAGAAGCCTATTGCTAATGTTTCGTTAGCTTTAAAGGCTTTAATTGCTTATTAAGCTTAACTTTCGAAGAGCTCTAAATCCTGTCACCGCATTCAGTAACTGTACTGAGAGTAAGAGTACTGACTCTTACTCTATTTTTCAAAATACTATTTACGTACTTCATGTACTTCAACTGCGAAGGCCCTACTACCTTATTGCACAGCGGTGCAGAGCTACTGTTTTGGATTGAAGGGTATGTACCTATGATACAGAAAATAAAGGCTTCACAATAGGATGGCAATGTATCTTCGATTAATCCTCCCAATCTTTTTTTAAACAACCAATTACTACCCCACTGTTGGGTCTCTTCTAAGAATAAAAAGGGCTCGAAACACCATGCCGGCCACGTGTATATTGGTAGACTTTACATACTCTCTAGAACTCTCAGGTATGTATCTATTTTTCCTCACATCCACATTTCCTCCTGTTTCCACTTGCCAACAAAACATATAACGATTAATTTCTAAAACGCAAATTATTTCAAATAATCAGAAGCACATGCCTAAGTCTCCCCACGTAAAATACCGCTAGAATTACTCCTTTTTGCCAGTTATATACAATAAAATTTAAAATATAACCCTTAACAGAACGGTGACCCGACACTGCGCAGACGCAGTCCGTCTCATATAAATTTGTAATAGTAACATGCTTAATTCAATATTTTCGATCGCAGTGCCAATGACCACTGCATCTACCGTTATCTTGGTAAATACATTTTGATTCAGTTTTGTTTGTATATTAATCGATTTTGGATTTTGGTACTGTAAATGAGGATATAGTTTTAGTTAGGGAATAAGTTGAATGATATTTAAATATTTATTTTTATAGACACGAATCCTAATTGTTTTCGCTAAAACGGTAGTCCATTTCACTCCTTATAAATTCTTGTATTAAATTTTGAAAGTTTTGTCAATAATTTTATTTATTTTCTAAATATACTTGATATTTATTACGATGATAGTAATAAAATCTTAAAGCCGCAAAGCGATGAATCAAAATTATTTACAATAATAAAGTAAACTGTAGTAAAATTAACATGTACTTACGAAAACATTTTATAAAAATATTCAGATTCATAATTAAAACACAATTTGACTGATTCGATGTAATTTTCGAAGCAAAAATTACACAGTAGGTACACTCGACCGATTGTTATACGGTGGCCAAATAATAAATTCTAATTATAATTCAAATTAATTGAGTCCGGTATAATCAAAGGGGTGTACTTTGTACCGGCTTCACAATACAAAATTGGGGGGAGTCGAAAGAAAAATTAATGGAAAATGAAATCACGACAAAGACAAGGGAATTCTACTCTTTTAATTACACGAAAAAAGTAATTACGGCAAGATAATTAATTAACTGGAACAGAAGTAACGATTAATGATTTTATTATACGAAGGAGGTCGATGGGGGCCAAATTGAAATTTCCTCCGAGTTGAGCCACTGTCAGGTTTCCAGCCGTCCGTATTGGCCAGGACTGGTCCAGAATGTCAATTTATGATTCGACATTTTAAAATGTAAACACCTATGAGATTAAAAAAACAATATGTATGTACCTAATATTATGTATAATGTAATAAGGCGAATTTTTTTTTAATATTTTTGTTTTTTTGTAATGTCTCTGCTAAATACATATCTACTTACAATTTAAAAAAAATGTCTTGTACTAAATTCATGGACCAAATTTCGAGGGAAAGTAACTAAAACATATTGTTTGGCAACTGTTGTTACGATACTTGATCTAATATTTTACAACCATTAAAATATTTTTATTTCTCATCATAGATTAGTAAAGATACTTCGCCGCCTTGAAATCGAATGAAGCCACAAACGGCTTATTTTAATAAGTTAGTTTTTTGAATTCTTGACAAATAAAAATATTTTTAGAGAAAATTTACGAATAAATAACTAATACTGCGTAATTTACGTAATAAATAAATTATTATTTCAAATATTTAGGGACATTTTAGCACGGAGACGTGGCAAAACTTATTTACGCAACTATTTCAATTCTCAAAACTGGGTAAATTTTCTTGTTAGGAGTGAGTAATCTTTACTAATCTAAGTTTCTCATTAATTAACTTGGAGAAATACATACAAATATAGCAGACATTATGAAAAACTTCATACAAAACCTTTCATCCCACGACACTGACACCATCGCGGAATTACTATCAATTGGTAATATTTCGTGGACAACAATATCTCCTACATGTACGATCTATTACTACTTATTAATATTCAATCTTTTTAAATTTTACCTACCAAAGATTGTATGAACATTTGTAGTATGCAGAAGTCAAATATTGATTTGGTAGGCAAATCATGGTATAGATCTATTATTAATAATGGACTCTATTGGATGTTTTTGAGTCAAGATTGTCCCGTACAAGTTAAAAAGGCTGGCGATCCCAAGCTAGTACTATTTGCACCGAACTCCGCTTGGTCTGAAAACCGTTTTCAATTATTTGATTTACATTCAATTTAATGTTATTAGCTTGCACGATAGTTTATTGTCGGTAAAACAATACTGTCCTTTAGCTAAAGCTGGGTAATTTACTTTTACGTGCTACTTTTTATCTTAGTAAAGTTCGCGTTGAAAAAAAGCAATCTTTACTCAAAACTGAGTCTATTGTTATGGATATTCCATATTCCAATCAAATAGGGATTGATTAATTACTACCGAATAAAAACGTTAGAAGAGCCTCCTAATATTTTATAAGTTCCACTTTTTAAGGATATAAGTTTGATTATGCATTTCGTACTGCAGTCATCGACAGTTTTTAAAAAATTCTCAAAGGTGTGTGAAGACTACCAATTCGCGGTTGGCTAGCACGGTGGACTATGGACTAACCCGTCTCGCTCTGAGTAGAGACCCGTGCCCAGTACCCTTACCAGGAGTTTTTACGTTTCGACAAATATGACTGTTTTGGTATTTTTTTACGTATGGGCCAATACGATTTCCTAGTTCTGACACAATCCGCTAGGGGCGCTGATTGGAATTTGTATGGGTAAATACGTAAACAAATACCAAAACAGTCATATTTGTCGAATAGTAAAAACTCTTGATAAGGGCCCAGCTGTGGAACAGGTGGTTAAAAGGTTTAATAGGGTGACGACGATGACAACTGCGGCGACAGTCATATTAATGATACGTCTGTTTGGTGTGGTTTGGATTGTAAATTGTGAAGAAGACTCTCTCTAATACGTTACATCGTGGCCTATGTTGTCAAGAAGTGTGTTAATACCCTAGATCTTAGGTTGTTTTGATCCTCCAACATAACATCTGTGGCCGACATAACTCCTGTTCGATTTGAAGCTCGTTTCGTGTCCATAGGTGACAGTGACCACTTACTTTACTTTTTAATTACAAGTTACTTTTATGACAAAACGCTCGATATCAGATAGAACTTACAATTCCTTTTTTCATTCGAATTACAACGTTTAATGAATATCTAAGTACACCTAGTATCAAAATTGGTGGAGCTCGTGGTACTCACTCAAATTCCTAGCGTGATAAGACATTATCTTCCATGGTGTTTCGCATCTATGCTCAAATTCTGATAGAACAGGTATTTCCAAGAATATGACTTATTTATCTACGGGTTAGGCTTGTACGGTTCTCCAATGTTTACAGAGTGACCTTATCTTAATATATTAGGAGTAATAGTAACCTATGTTATCAAATCAATCTCTCTTTAAATTAACATTACATCAAATTTAATAGTCTTCAAGAATTGAGTTAGACAAACGAACATTTTTATATACGTACCTACATTACATTTTATATTATCTTAGAAATGGCAAACAATTTAACATGTTAATTCGTATAACAAGCACAGCCACGGACAGTTGGTTACAATCTATAAATCTAGACATAAATCGTGTTAGAACAAAGGAAAGACCGCCACTAAAAAAATAAAACGATAACATAACACCTAATTAGAGCGCTCTAGCCTAAAAAATGGTCTCGGTTCAAAACCGGAACGGAAGCCCGAATGGTAATTAATTAAATGAATCGTAAGGAACGAAAGGAGTCATGCTGTTTTACAAATCACTTCAATTAGCGATATTAAAAAGTCGGTGTGATAACTGTTGTTGGCGTGACGAGGCCTATAAGGGTATTGCTAGCGCTTTTTTGATCGCGATTGTGCGACTTTCGATTAGTCGCCTGTCGTGTAGAATGCGACGTTTGTTTGTCCTATATAATAATGCTTTTATTTGTGCAATGTCTACAATTAATCGACTACGTACAGTTTTAATTACAATCAAAACTTATGATATTTATGAACATCAATTTTGTTTTATTTGCGACAGTGCGCGTTTGATTACCTTAGAGAGTGAAGTTCAAATCGTTGATGTTGTCTGAGTTGATTACATTTACAAATTAAAATGGTATTTTTATATTAATCATAATCATACTATTTTCATATATACATATACCAACAACAACATGATTCGATAGAGATTGTAATATAAAATGAAAGCTTTTGTATATGTTGTATGTCTTCTTACTCAAAAATTATACAGAAAGAGCAAGAAGTATGTAATTTATCTATACCTTAAGCTACTGGTGATATTATCAGCATTTTACTGATCTTTAGTTGGACTAAACCGTTTTGATAAAAATCTTTATTTATATTAGTTCGTGTCGGTTTTGGTAACTAAATACATAGTTTTTGCAAACAATAAAAACTTGTTTGCAAAAACTATGTATTTAGTTACGTCTAAAAATATGAATTAGTCGGAAAATCGCCAAATGTAGAGCGTTTGTGTAATCAACCTTATAGCTTTGTGCCCTCTGGGAGCGATGAAAGGTCACGTCGTTATGATGGCTAGCGATTCTTTTGTATTTGTATCCTTTTAATAAAACAATCACACAGATTTAATAAATCCGTTAAAAAACTAAATTTGTTTCTGACGGCTTGACAAATCGTTAAGCTGTAGGCGGACTTATAATTAAATTACTACACAGAAGACGATTTTTAATCGCTAAAATAACGTAACTATTTCGTTTGATTTGAATTTCCGTTTTAAATTTAAAATCTCCGTGATATTATAATGGACAAGCGTGCGTCTTTATCCTGAAAACGTGTGAAAATACAAGTTTTAACTTTAACAATTAATTTAAAAATCTGTTAATTTACAACTATCAAATCCTCAAAACATGAAAGCTATAAACAATGTGTCTAAGTCTTACCTGCAGATTGCGCTTTGGCTGTACGCGGGTCCCTCTGTCACGGACAAAGCCTGCCCCACTTGGGTCTGAGTCAAGCCGAGACCCAGACGCCGTAGCTTGAAAGCCTTAGCGAACTCCTTGATGTCTTCCAGGTTTATCCCGTCCACCACGTTGCCTGATGACTGGCTTATTGTTGGTTGATCTGGGGATAAGAGGTTTTTGTTAGTTTTTGATATATTAGATGGTGGTATAACTGTGATGTTTGGCTGCATGGTATGTATTGCAGTCTTCGAAATAAAAAGATGTCGTCAATAGTATTTGACTCATTATATTTAACGGTTTCACCTGGGACAATTGTTTTATATAAAATTGGACACATATGCCCTTGGGCTGCAGTAAGCATATTATATCAAGGTTGCAAGCTCATTTGATACTTTTCTTCGTTTTATGTTTGAAATTGGTCACTAATTTATCTTTATCTATACTTTATTTCTCTATTCTTGTGGAATAAGTTAGACTGGAATAAAATATTGCTTTCACAAATCATCGCAATTTTACAGTTTCGTCTTATGTTATTTCTAAAAGGAAGGAAGGCTATATATTAAGTTGTATTCATAATATACGTACCCTTGAACCCACAATAATAACGTATAAGGAGTAAACAAATCGAACCGAATAAATTTCCACAAACTACGTCCCATTTTTATGTAAAAATATTTGCGTTTGAGGTGAGAATGTCCTATTTTTAGTAGACACGAGATAAACGGAGTATCATACAAGGTTTTGAAGATTAAAAGTGTTCTGACTAAGTCTGAATGCCTTTTGCTTTCTTCACCTCAATAATACAATTAAAGATGGTAGAATCCTTCGTGGTTCGACAGCGGATGTGCACGTCACACACATTTCGGACTAATAAAAACAGTGTTAGGAGCTAATGTAAATAGTTTTAAAAATTCTCAATCGTATGTAAAGTCTACCAATACGTACTTGGCTAGCGCGGTGGACTATGGCCTAATCCTTTTCATTCTGAGAGACGTGTTTTACTTTGATGTGTGTGTGGGCGGGATACGTATATAATTTCCCACTTAGTCCTGAGGGGTAGCAACGCATTTGTAGCAGATGTAGGTGAACTGCGTTCTCACTTGCTACTTTTAATATGTAAGATCTCTCCGGTAATTTTGGTTGTTTTATGATGATACTATTACAAAAAATAATTCGTACAGACATTACGTGGAAAATTTGAAAAATGTGGTTTTATATTTCAATATCATAAATGTATGAAATTATAAATTACACGGCATAGGACTTATAGATAAACGGTTCGGTTAATGTAAGTTGTACCGTTATTATTTACATAACATAAACTTCCTTGTTTGTGAATTCCTATAATTAGACGTGATTTGACAACTGGTCTGGCAACAAGTCGTTATACTGAGTCTTAGTAGCGAAATTATAGGCAGGTTTAGCGGGCAATTTATGTAATTAGTAGATGGTAGCGTTCCTAATTATGCGGAATGTCATTAGCGAGACGAGGCCCGCGAACCACCCTGCTTAGCTAACCGATGACAAATTACTTTCCCTATCTACCCCCGCTAGTTCGGGGTTCGTCTCCATGGGCTAAATCAGAGAAATTATCACCCTGGCAACAATCTTAATTGAGTACTAACAGAAAATTTTCGATGTCTATACCAATTTTGGATATTTGCTAATGATTTTTTAAAATCTACTTTAAGTGATCTCAATATCTGAATCTTTATCTTTTTTGATTGTTCAACTACTTCATACATTTGAAACCCAGTTTCAATTAAAATACTGATCTATTACAAAATTAATAGAAAGCAATAAAATAAAACTAGCAAAAAAGTTTAGTTACTACTAGTTTAGTGCTACTTGGAACCATCTATGATAAACCCGAATTAAGTCTTTCCGAATCTTTCCGTATTAGGTCTTTCCGTACCTTTCGAGGACTGGCAGAAAGGCAGCAACAATAGATATAATTAACATAACCAAACCTAAGAAAAAAACTCGACGAAGTTAAAAAGCTGTAAACATAACAAAAAATACAACTAGCGCAGAAATACGACGCGTCGACGAAACCGTCATCCGTCAAGCTGGCACAATTTCGTCGGTCCCCGTTTCGATAGTTTCAATTCGTCGTAAGCGCGCCCGTGGAGACAATCCCGAAGCAGTAGTCTGCACCAATTAAGACAAGGTGGGGTTGGTAAATTGCCAATCGTTTCTCCATTTACCGGTGTACCAAACGCAGACGAATCCTAATTTCGTTTATGTACCAATGAAACGTTATTGTATTCGGCATCTTGCCTCTTGTTTAGTGATGTAATGACTTTTGCGATTTGAGGGGGAACTGTACACGATTGGATATTAATATGATTTTTTCGGATGCTGATTGGATGGGATGCGGTCATAACTGTTTGAAATGGGATTGAGTGTCATTTTGTTTGCAAATTTGGTGTCTATTACGCCGCAATGAATTAAAAGTATTAAAAAAATTAAAACGACGAATATTACACTGTACAAATATTATTAAACTACTAGTTTAAAAATTATTCAAATGTAAAAGGTATATCAATATTGTAGGTTAAAATCTAATGGTATTGCAAGCTGTAATAATAATCAATGTTAAAGATATAGTTTTTTTTAATAAAACTCTTCTAAATGCGACAATTTAATATTTATATTTTTTGGATTGTCTCCTAGTTTGTGACACTAAATCTTCCTTACATCTGCAGCGTGAATAAGGAGTAAGGCAGCTCACAATTTGACAAGCGGAGAAAGACATTTGACACGAACTGAACATCCGCATACACCCTGGCAGAGGTTAAAACTATTAGGCAACTCTTTGGCCGCCCAATTACTTCGAATGGCATGATGAGGCGCGCCCATTAATTAACTCGCGAAGATAAGTCAATTGGCCGAGCAACATGGCGGTCCAACTCAATAACAATAAGTAATGCATCAGATACCGCACTCTTAATTGTTTAATACATGTTATAAATTAATTAGACACAATTACAGATCGCGTGTCGGTTTCTACGTTTATTGACCCGTGTTACGTGTAAGCGGACAATTTAAAAAAAACGCAGCAATTAAGTGTTTTCGGCTATTACGGAGTAGGTAGGTACTTTCTTTACGAATTGGAGTGTTTTTGGGAATTTTTGTAATTGTGCGAGCTTTTCGATTGTTGCTCTTATCGCTGTTCCGTGGTTACTAATGTATATTATTTTTTTATTTAAGTAATTGTTAGTTCGTATGTATATGATCACATATGAAAGTGAGTTCAGTTATCAAATACAGACTGTACGCCACACACGCTACACGTACAGACTGTACTGTATTAGTATTTAGGACTAAGTTTGAACGCTTCGTATTAATGTATTTATTATACCATACATTTTAATACAGAACAAATGTTTCCAACAGTATGCCCTCTATAGGAAATCACCAATATGGCACACCAAATACAGGTGCCATACCATATGGTAATTAACAACCCAGGTGATCTAAATTTGAGTCACCCGTGGAGGGCATTAGGCATCATCTGCAACTACGGTAAAAGTAACATACTCGTAGTTTTAATAGAAAAAGTAAACAATTTATAATTTAATTTTGTTTTATCCGTTTTATTTTGAAAATACAATATAAAATATTGACTACATTATTAGAGCTTGTGTACTGTAGCTTTTGCTTAGCTAGAGTCTAACATAACATGAGAACATCAATTTGCACCAAACAATGACAATGAAGATTGATGGCCGATTACTTTCACACGATTTAATTTGATTATTAATAAAAAAACAAAATATTAATAGCCCGTACATTATAGCATACCGCGGCTTTACTACATTTGGGTAATTAACTTAATAATTGCTGTCGGTTAAATTTAACAAATTAGTTCCACTGATTAGAACCGGACACCTGCTATGCCGAAACATTATCGTTTATAACAAAATTTCGCCATAATTACAGTGTTATGTGAAAGGGGTTTGTGGAAATGCCTGCGAATTAATTTTTAGTATCATTAATGAACTATTAAGGTATAGCTCGAAGGTTCGACGAATTTTTCTGCGTTATACCTATTAAGGTAATGCCGAACTTGTGTGACTGACTGTATGTGGTTTTTATATTTTTTATTTATTGTTTAAAACCCTCTGTTTGCGTACTTCGTAAAAAAGCAAATTAAAATATGCCGCATTTTCTTAGAAACTGTGACTTTCTAAGATTGAAATACGAACATACTGTCTACCTGACGGTAACTGACTGCTGTCGTCCACATCTTTAATCAGCCCCAGAAAGATTACGGTCCTAGTTACGCACCACCCGACCGAACTACTCGTCGAATTGGGACGCACTGAAAATCAGTGGCCGTGGTTCGCCGCGGTGAGGCTGAGTGTGGACCCTTTTGATAAATTTTACTGCAGCAATGTTTTGATTTTAAAGTTATGTTTCCTATTGTCTATGTCACATAATGTTGTAGTATTTTTTACAAATAAATGTTTCTTTCTTTCTTTCTTTCTTTCTTTCTAGTTCAGATCAACCACACATGCGTTGCTATCCCGGACAACTAAGTTGGAATGCCTCACATCAAATCAGAACATAGCAGCGCTTAACACTACTAATTAATAGTAGAAATACATATGGCGATGTTGTTCCCGAACCACTAAAGTCCACCTTCAAAAGTATTGCTTTATTGTTTAATACACAAAAACAAATTGTAACCGCTTATTAACACAAGTACATTAGCTGAAACAAAAACAATGAATTCCACAAAAGCACTCACTTACCGAATATCGGGTTCACTCAAAAATTCAAAGCATTTATCTAATATTCATTCGTTCATTCGACACTTAATATCAGAGCTTCTATTATAAAATGACTTTTAATTACACGTAAATGAAAAGTCCTTATTGAATCTAAAAGGTCGAACTTTCGAAGAGCTGTATTCTTCAAAAACTCATTGGAAAGTACTTAAGACGGTTACAGTAATAATAAGAGTTAATTATAATCGATAATTCCCAATTTGACGTTAGAAATCGAATAATCGCAATCGCAACACGAAACTTCGATTCGAAGTTTTATTGCGAAATATATTGCGTGTCCGCAAATAGATAAGTCTGTATATTTCCTGTATCAATAGATATTAATATAAAAGTATGTTGTATGTATGGGTGTATGTAATCTTTGTATCTGAACTCAGGCTAGAAATTTTGCTAACAATAAAAGGTAAACAATAAATCACTTCAGAAGTAAAGTATGTTTTTTTGTGAGAAAAATCTGTATACTGTTTTTACATATAACTAGCTGACCCGGCGAACGTTGTGTTGCCATATAAATATAAAAATGTTAAGGCTGAATGACTCTTATCACTTAGGGGTATGAAAAATAGATAGTAGCCGATTCTCAGACCTACTGAATATGCATGTAAATTTTGGTGAAAATCAGGAAAAACCGTTTCGGAGGAGTACGGTAACTAACATTGTGATACGAGAGTTTTATATATAAGATTACGTAATTATAATTATATGCTGATATTTTAAGTAATTTATCAGTTTTGATAGAGCCTTTTTGTATATTTTTGTATACGATGTCTAATATAATTGTTTCGCATTATTTACTAAAGTTACAGGGCAAATTCGTTACTGTCTCTTTGCCGTGCACGGATCACCATTCAGTGTGAGACATATTTAGATCATAATCAACCGGGATACCTAAGTGTGCAGACTTCACACACTTTTGTGAGCTTTTTGAGAAGGTTCCGTGGGAATATAGCAGCGCGGCACAAAAGTGTATTTTGTTATATAGCAGAAATAAGTTGTTGCAGTGGTCCCATCACAGTCAAACCATAAAGGGGTTCTACCACTACTATAAGTCGAAAATCAGCTGAATTCGAAATCACGTCGATTTTTATAAATATGCATGTCGGTGGCATGTGAGCCCGGCATTACAGCTCAACAAACGCAAATCTGATATTAGCGGATCATTTTGAAGAGGAAGCCATTTCGAAATACCTTGATAAGGGAATTCACGAAACGAAACTGAATATGGAACAAACAAATCACGTAGCGTTCGTGGAAGACCTCATAATACGATTGTAATGAATGTAGGCACTATTAGTTAGTATTTCAATGAAATGTTTTCAATCAAATCGGCGAGCTTGAGGCATTCATTTGTTTCTTGTAATGCAAGGGAATTTGCTTAATAATGTGTAGGAGTTATGGTTTTTCAGTCATAAGTACAACGGTCATTTGATAGGTACAACTAGAGGTAGGTAGAGTCTTAGCCTAGTATACTTTACATTCCTTGTACTTTGAGGTTCCATAGCAATATTATTATTTTTAGAGCAAGTCGGTTCAAAATACTGACTCTCACTATAGACATCTGAATTAATTTGATCCTTGTCGGGATTCAAAGTCCAGACCTTTTGTCCACTGAATGGTTATAGTACCTAACAGTCTGTCTGTTTGTTCCACATAATCTCTGAAATAGCTGGATCGATGTTGAAGGGAAGCCTATTTAACGAATTGTCAGTGAAAGCGCTGACAATTCATTGAAGCTATAAGGAGTGACTTATTACATATTTAGGATAATTATTTTACAGAAAAATAATAAGGCTTCCGTTCAAACAATAAGAAGTCACTAAATGTACGTAATATACAGTAAATGTAATGTAAATAATACGGGGGAATATAGCAGAAACCACGTGTGAAACCGCGGGGCACTCCTCATCAAAAATAATCCGTAAAGCAAAGAAGCAAACAAGCAAACGCGTAACATTAAAGCTAGTGTAAATTACAGTATTAAATGTATCCAGATAATTAAGACGGTTACCGCCAAGGACATTCGTATAAAAATAAACAAGTGGGTAATTTGATGTTTGCTTGTGGGCACTCAGGTACCTATTCATCCAAATGCCAGTTGCCAAGTAACGCCGCGGAACTCTTTCTATTTGTCTTACTACGAGCGAATAAATATAAGCGAGAATTTAAATTATCTCTCAGAAAACCGAATGTTTATGTCGACGTGATTGAACGGCATCGGTTGCTACATCGGTCTGGAATGGAGAAGGTTCTATTAAATCGCCTCTGTAAGATGAAATATAGATTCTATCCTGCGTATAAGTGTTTATTTATATGTCGTTGTGTGTATTATAATATACAGGATTACCGACATGTGACTATAAATGCAGAAACATTAGAAAATTACAGCATTTATACTATAACAGCAGTTTTAGGCGCTGCTGTGCTCAGGTGAAGGTTGTGGTAAGAGAAACATAGTTATCAGAGGCGTTCCAACTTAGTCCTCAAGGACAGCAATTAATTTGTGACCAAGGATAGGTCTTTAAACTTATCTGAGTTTGATAACCGATGTCTATGGGCAGCAGCGGCATCACACTGGACTCGACTGCATGCTTGTTTGCTATTTTTGTACTTAAAAACGATAAGCGTATTAAGTTCAATTTATTTATGTATACTATAAGTATATTTATTATTCACGTACGTACTAAAGCGAAATCATTCCTAGTTTTGCTCGCTACTCGTCACCTGCCTACTGTGAAACCGACACCTCACTAACTCGTCGGCCCAACTCCTTGTCTTTCTTATCGATTGCGTTCAATTTTATCGGCAACGTTAATTATTTGTAATGGATTTTAATTAGTTAATTAATTAATTTAGTTCGGCGCGGGTATGCGCGGTCCTACCGGTGGCTTTGAGCCGGCCTCTTTGTGAATCGTGTATTTCTTGTCATTATTTTATGTAATTAAACAATTTTGTGCTGTATATACAGATGTTTTACATTTGTGCTGTAAAACATGTTTGCTCCTAGACTTTTTGATTGGGTTTTTATCTATTCCTTAGAGGCGGAGTAAATGTATCCCGAAGTTAATGTTTAATGATTTTGCAAGTTAACCAAAATATATTTATTTGTTGGTATTCATTTCAATTGTTGAATAATAAAATATAATGTCTAACGTAATAAAGTTAATAAGCCCTCTTAGCTTTATTTAAAATCGTGTATATATAAATTACTCACCAAACTCTTTTCGCAAGTATGCAACGTTCATTTATCAGAATATTATTATTGAAGCCTTATTGACAGTTGTCAAGTATAAAATACAGTAATATTTGAAACTAAGCACTTGAAACGTAAAGGATAGAAATTTATATAAAGGTTCGTGCACAGCGCAAAAGACTATTTCTAAATTCTTCACTTGACATGATTTTTATGACTTCAATTTTATGTCCATCAACACTAATCAGCCGGTACCTCAAAGCAACAGAACAAGCATAGCAGTTAAGCGTCCCGATCAAACCGTGCCCTATCGATTTAATATAGACAAATTAGCGCAGGCAGCGAACAGAGGAACTGAGTAATTCAGTAATTGTATCCACTAACAACGAATTAAATAGTAATCAATAGAACTGGGCCCCGGGCGGGGAACGCCTTTATATCCCACGATGCGGGCTCGATACGATTTTTAGGGTTCCGGGCCCGTAGGTTAAAAAAAACCCTTGTCCCTGCAGTTCCGGGACTAGAATAGGGCTACGGTATGCCCTGCCTGTCGTAAGAGGCGACTAAAAGGGGGCTTCCGGGGTTGAGGGCGGCAAGAGTGGGAGTTCGAACCGTCCAGAAAGCGACCCCAGGAAGGACGGCGGTATGTGTGGTCGCACACCGTCGTGAACACCAGATGGTGTGGGAGGAGCGAAAACTGCTCTCCCAGGACAGAGCCCTATCGGGGCATCGTGCTTCGAGGACTCCGGTTGCGTTCTCGTTCTATTTTCCCCTCGTTAAGAAAAAAAAAGTTTAAAAACCCTATTAAAAAGCCTCCGTTTCCTGACCGTCTGTTGCAGGGATCTATCTCTTGAACCTTAATATATAGACACTGGATTTTATAGAGTATGTATAACGATAGCTGCTATAAAAACACATACTAGGAATAAAAAAAAAAGAAAATAAAAGGGGGATACATGAAAACTGCTACTTTTCGAGTTTTTCGCTTTATATATTGAACTGTATTAGGTAGCTAGTTCAAATTTTCACATTGCATTTACTTCTACTATGATAAATACTAAAAAAAACTTAAAGAAAATTTGGTAGTACGGAATCCTCAGTGTGCGAGTTTGACGCACTTGGGCAATATTATATCATTGGAGTGTAAAAACCCATCAGCCTTTTGAAACTGTTGGAGAAGAAATGGACTAATCTGAACTAATTGGCATTCTGGCCAGTACATCCATCTATCTATCCAATCTTTGTTCCTAGTTGGAGCTATTTCAATCAATACTGTCTGTATCCAGATTATCTGCAGTTTTCCTTAGGATTTTAGTTCACTTTTGTATCAGCACCATATCAATTATTTCTATATCAATTAGCTCAATATTTACTAAGGTGTTGTGTTACGATTTTAAATGGCAAAAATATATATTTTTATAATATAGGACTAGCAGAGAACATGCATTCCATCTGTTGATAATTGGCTACTGCCGCTCAAACTAAGTTAGAAACCTGGCATAGGTTTCTCTTTCTTACTACAAACCCTTCAAACACAGCAGCTACTATTAGGCAGCAATAGGTATGACGGTGGTTTCATCCTTAACAAACCACAGAGGGCACTGTAAACTTGGCTACTTAAAGTACAAAAGCTGTAAACAATGTTTAATTGTTATAATTTATTTTTTCCGGTCAAAAGCCAAGTCTTGAAGTTTAAAAGCTCGCGAACTTTCAGGAGCTATTGTTTTAAATGGTACAGTGAACTACAAAATTAGATTAAGAACGGTTTTGAAACTAAGAGACTTGTTCAATCGCGGTCCAGTTATAAATATCAATGGGGGATATTATCAAACATTTTTTTTGGTTGAAACAACGTCACGTATGACTGATTTACGAATATCGACTAACTTTTATTAATTTTTTAGGTATGATTTTAGGACGTCCTAATTATATATATTTGTAATAAAGTAAAAAAAACGATGTCTATGTTCATGTGAAGTTTAAAAATAAATACATCGTAAGTAAAAAAATATTAATTAAATTTTTAATTTTTCATCTACATCGAAATGTAGGCATACTAACCACCGTCTTATTTGTTTGATAGTTTAAAGTTAAAACTAGTTTATTTTTTTGTAAATTTAGATCAAATCAGGCGAATTATTTTATGGTAAACAGATACCTTCGCCTGTTTTGAATTAACATTCAATATAGTATATTTAAAGATTTCATTTATTAAAAAAAAGCAAATCAGTTATTTTAACATGCTTCCCGGTGTTTTACTAGTTAATTCTTTGCAACGATACATTTCAAGCAGTCATTAATACCTTTGGGCGACTGTACCCTTAAGTTCGAGGCCTAAATTAGCGTGTTTAGGTTTATGTTTGTCTTTGTACCAGTAACCTTCTGTCTGATTATGTAACGTAATGGCGTCTGCATCGATTTTGTATTTAGAACGAGACGGGTATGAGTCTATCTGTCGTTATTTTTGACTTCTGATATCATATTTTTATAAAATAATACACGTGTTTTGGAATTTCACAATTTTTACACTATGATGATAATAAATTATGTAGTGTTTATGTACATAGTTGTGAATTGGTAGCAAGTAGCAACCATTTTTATTACCTACTGGTTGACACAGGTTTTTTCCGTAATCAGAGTTATGTAAACTTGCTGTTTTGCAAATAAGGAGACAGTTTTAGTCCTCAGGACAAAGCATCTGTGAGTGACTTCAGCGGTATACACCTAGTTCTTATAGAACCCAAGTTCTATAAGAACTATATTATCGTTTGCCGCTATAATATTACAAAAGTCACTTCCGCCAATGAACATTTACTAGCAGCTCTGTGTTGACCAGCGGTTGTAATTCAATCTGATCTGAGTAACAAATTTCCTATATGTGAAGCTGAAATCAGGTTTATACTTAAGAACCAAATTAACTTTTTTTTATAATATAGGAGTAGCAGACGAGCATTCAGTCCATGTGATGGTAAGTGGCTACTGCCGTCCAAGGACATTTGTAATCAGCCCCAGACAGCATTAGATATGCCTAACTGAGGTCGGTCACAGATGCGCTGCTACTCTTGAGGACTAAGCTGGAACGCCTCGGATAAATGTGTCTCCCTTACCACACCCTTCTAACCAGAACACAGGAGCAATTATCACTACTATTATAAGGCAGAAATAAGTGTGGCGGTGGTGCCGTCAGAGTCGCACCAAAAAGGGTTCTACTTTAAAACTTAAGATACTTCAGTGAAAGTTACACCGATATTGATTTCAGAAGCTCTGAAATAGGTATGTGCTCCAGTTTTCAATGGCACATATTTGTCTATTTATGGTAGACATCGAGATGTACGCTATTTTAAGTGGCCCGTGCCGTATGATGTTCAGTTTATGCTTAACTCAGACACATCACTATTAAATAGTTTAATATGTATAAATAATCAATATCAAAATAGTTGCAAATGTCGCGTATGTATTTTTGCTTTAATAAAAAAATATTTTCGTGCCTTATATTAGAGGGGTTAACCCTTTCTTAGTGTATTATTAAATTAGAGTGGTTAATTTTTAAAAATCCCTTTCTTAGTGGTCGTTTGAATAGAAGGAAATTCGATCCAAAATGCGTGTTGCACATTGTCACTCAATAAGTGTTAGAATTATATTAGCTTCACTTATATGTTTGTCAGTGAGTAACTTCGTTTTTCAGTAGAAAGAGATCAACATACATCCTTATCTTACCCTGCATGTATGAAAGAATGAAATATAATACTTTTCTACTTTTTAGTTGATTTTATCATAAAAGCGTGTTTTTTAGTTTTTGGAACTATATTTTTTTATTAATAAAAATGTGTTATTAATTTTATAGTAGAAATCGACAAAAATTTGGCAAAATTAGACAACTTGGTTGCTTCTTCAACAAAAAATATATTTTTGTAATAATTTTTAATTTCGAAAAAAATATTTAAACAAGAGAATCAAAATATCCTTATATTAATAAAAAAAAACTGCGTAAAATTAAAAATAGAAGTTGCCAATGAATCGGGCGATGCATCGGCCGGGAATCGAACCCGGGCCGCCCGCGTGGCAGGCGAGCACTGAACCACCGATGCTACGATTGACTACCAGAAATTTATAAGTCCGTATCAACAGTACAAATTAATATTGCACGACTCATGATGCGAAGCATCAGAGAGTGCTTTACGATCGAAAAATTTTTTTCGCTTCATTTTGGCGGCTATTTTTATTATTATAGCCTTGATAGTTCACGGAATCAAGATATTTTGCATACTATTGTCGAGATAATTTAATGGAGATTAATTCCATACTTTTTAAAAATTGATTTACTGCAATAGAATTGGAAAAAAACACCAAAATAGTTTAAAAAAAATTCCTGTCCGTCATGTGTGAAACCTGAAAACACTGTAACTTGTGAAAAAATCCATCATTTGAGTTAATTTTTTTTTTTAATTCTAATCGACGATTGTAGGTCACTGAATACGAATGATTAATTAATTCAGTGTCGTTTAATTGCAATTAATAAAAAACGAAAACTACAAGACTCTAGCGGTCTTATTCATAAAAAATGCTTATAGAAGGTTTTAAGCACTCATTAGTTAAAGTGTTCGATAAGCTTATAAAACGTTCTATAAAATTGCTTATTCATAAACGTTCCATAAACCTTCTATAACTAATGTGTCGCTAAAGTCAACTATAAATGAAAATGTTGCCATTATAGTGAAGTTCGGCGAACAAATTGACAAATATCCATAGATAAACATTATTAAATGACATTATTTCGTACTAAAAAAATATTCTGTCTTAACATTCTTGTCAATGCATTGTCAATAAAACCAAATAACATGTCAGTGTCATTGTATTTGTAAATACCGCGAATTTAAAAATATTTTATTTGTTAAAATAGGATATTAAGCAAAAGTTGTTAAAAGATAAAGGAGTGAAAATTGGTTGGATATAAATGTTTTATTAAGTTTCGTTTTGTAAACATTCGCAATATCTTATGGCAGTAAACATTGTATTTCAGAAGGTGTACCAGGATCTTTGCGATCTAATTTACGATCATTACGTACGAGATCAATTATAAAATTTACTGTCGATTTGTTAAAGCGATAACGCTTCCGAAAGTCTTCGTCGTTTAAAGAAAACGGATCACTCTTTGGTGCAATGTTCTTCGAAGTGGACGGTTTTCTAGATTATTAATAATATCTAAGCTTTGTAAAATTTGCATTGTAATTTGAAATAGTGATATAATAATGTTATTTATCGGATATTTAAATAAATTATTTCAAGTTTATATACAAAACGGACATTGCCATTTAAAATTTATTCAAAACATATTGTCAAATTAGGTTAGTAATCACTAATCAGCTGATGAGAGTCCGCCATCTTTGTCTTATAGCACTGTTATAGTAGGGTTCTGGCCTCTATAAGTTATAGAAGGCTTATAGAACGGTTTAGTGCCTAAAATACGTTTATGAATAACACTTTTTGACAATCGTACTATAGCAACGTTATAAGTGTGCTATAACTTTTTATGAATAAGACCGTATATCTATAGATATTATGTACATTTATTCCACCAGGGGCGCTTGTGCAGTACCTTCTTCCTACTACAGCTGTTTTTTCGGCAATTAATTTTGAACGACTTATTTTTTTTTTTTTATATTTCATAATTAAACGAGCATTATGAGTCGTGCAATTTTGGATTTTCCAAACCTTTTTTCATTTACTTTAACTTTACAGTAATTTACTTTAATTAATTTATATGTAATCTAGTAGGAAAAAAGGAATAGAATTTTAGTTGTACGTCGGTAATCACTAAGTATACTACTAATATACTAGCTATAATTTAAAATGTGGATTTTATATTGTTAGAAATATATACAATTTGTTGATGTTATCGTTTACATCAATGTAGTATTTTTGTTTCGCATTTTTGAAAGAGAACCATAATAATTCTATCGAATGATTGCATCTGCTGGCTTCAGAGGACCCTTCTCATAGGTATATGGAATTCGTTACAGATGTCCATGGGCGGCAGCGACCACTTAATTATCAGGTGTATGGTCTTTTGCTTTTTATTATTATAAAACTCATCGCACATAATATCTAGCATGCTAATAATGTTGTGGGAACATATTATACAATTGTTATTGAAAATTAAACACAGTAAACGTCCCATCTGAGTTGGGATCATGTCAAGTGCTAATTACATTTGCGTGGACCCGCTTTTAATGTGCAGAAATAGCTGAAATCGATGCACTCATTATGAAACAATTAGCAGTCGCACCTCATACGTGAACACGTGGTGTTGATAAATTAATCAATTTATGAACTATTGAAGCGGGTTTGCCTCATATCTACTTTATATTTAGGCCGTGTTGTATCTTATATATAAAATTCTCGTGTCACAATGTTAGTTACCGTAGGTACTCCTCCGAAACGGCTTTACCGATTTTCACCAAATTTTATATGCATATTCAGTAGGTCTGAGAATCGCCTACTATCTATTTTTCATACCCCTAAGTGATAAGGGTTGTTCACCCTTAACATTTTTTTATTTATATGGCAACACAATGTTCGCCGGGTCGGCTAGTAAAATATAAAACATTTGAGCGGTCTTGCTCTTATAGATCAACATCCTAGCCGTGCTCGGAAAAACACCTACATTACATTTTCATAGGTAATACATAGAGCTGTCATGTGTAATGTGCCGTGAAATTATCGCTATGATTGTATGTAAATCGCATAGGATGCCCTACAAGGATATCGTATGTGTATGTAAAATATTGTATGTGTTTGTGTATGTATTTATAAAGTTAAGCAACGCGGGTCACGTTAGGAGTTTTTTCTACACTAATATTATAAATAGGAAAACTTTGCTTGTTTGGTTGTAATGAATAGGCTCAAAAACTACTGGACCGATATAAAAAATTCTTTCACCACCCGAAAGCTACATAATCCACGAGTAACATAGGCTATATTTTATGTGAAATATATTTGATGAATAGATTTTGAGGCGGTACAAAGTTTGCCGTGTCAGCTAGTTATTAATAAGTAGGAAACGAGCATGCAGTCCTGATAGAAGATGCACAGCTGCCCGTGGACTTCTATGTCACTACTGTAGAAAAGAGTGAATTAGTATAAATAAAAGACACACTTAAAAATATAGCTTAAGTCCACAATTTGGACGAATCCAAAAACACCTTATAGGTAGTTGTGTTAAAAATCCGTCGAGCGGTTTGGGCTATAAGGCATTCCAAAGAACCATACGACTACGTACGCTCGAAAAACATTAGGTAGGTACTCTCCGTAGTCGGTAATCGGTAGTAAATATTATTTTAAATATCGACCCCAAATAAATCATTACATATTGTCTACATTGTAACTAGATTTTATAATTAAATCTAGCGTTCCTATTCAACAAAGTCCATTACAACAAATTATTCTAGACATCCGCCGTAAGCACGTCAGCAAACTAGAAAAGGTCGGTAGTGAATAATAGACAACTTTAAGGTCAGGTAATACAAATAAAACCTTTTTTTTTTTTTTTTTTTGTTTTCGAGGGGGATCGATACCCCGGTCGGGCTCTGCCCTGGGGGGAGCACTTTACGCTCCTCCCTCACATCTAGTGTTTACGACGGCATGCGACCACACATGCCGCCGTCCTTCTCGGGGTTGCTCTACGGACGGTTTGAGCTCCCACTCTTGCCGCCGGCAACCCCGGAAGCCCCCTTTTAGTCGCCTCTTACGACAGGCAGGGGATACCGTAGCCCTATTCTAGTCCCGGAACTACAGGGACAAATACAAATAAAACCTAGACTACAGATAGCCAGGCTAATAGGTCACTAATTAGCAAGTTAGTCCCTGCTCTGCCGGCCTATAATTGAATAAAATCTACCGGTGAAAATAAACACGAAATTTTGTTTAGTCTGGACTTTCATATTACCCTCGTAAAAATAATTTTCAACGTATACAGACCATAGATAAAAGAGTCAAATAGATATGGTACACACGACACGTATTTATAATTTCCACAATTAAAATTAAAAAGTACTCGGATAAATCTTTCAATAGGTATTTTAATCTAATACAGGAATCGATAAAAATCAGAATATGAAATTTACGTGAAACATGTTCAAATAACTGAAACGAAAATTTATCTGCCTGTGTCTTTACAAATATTGTTCAAGAACAAAAATCAAAAATTCATTCATATTTTACACGAATAGAAATACCGCAATTTTCGATTACTATCTCTATTGCGATGAATAATATTAAACTTCTTCTTTTCCATAACGAAACACCTTGTGAAGTGGTGGTAGTTGTACTGACATTCAAAAACTGTTCTGTAAAGAACCTATTTTGAATAAAAAAAATTGATTTGATTTGATATATACTCGTAGTTTGGTGCTTAAAATTGAATTTGCGATGGGCCTGTCTATATGATAACTGCTCTGTGGTTTGAACGGTAATGGAAATGGTAAAAAGTCATCGTGCAAATTGACTAAAAATAGACAAATATTAGAGTGTAAAATTATTAACGATTTTATGATGCAACATTCATTTTGATCAACCCTCCTTATATATTTGCTTTAGTTCGTAACAAAACGTAATCATAGCGCATATTGCTCAGTGGTGCTGGTACGAGTATATTTAAAACGATACCGATCTTGGTAAATATTTTAGCGATTAAGCGTGTTTTTGACAAATTAGGCTGTTTAGTGTTTATGCATAGCTAAGAACTACTAATACAATATTTTAGGGTTACGTATAAAAAATAAAAAAACGGAACCCTTATCGGATGACTCGTGCGACTGTCGGTCTGTCTGTCACAGCCCATGCTCCGAAACTACTGGACTAAATTAGTTGACATTTGGTACATATGTGTACCAAATGTCAACTTTATCGTGATTCAAAGACATAAGCAACCAAATTTTGAATCGATGGGTAGTTTTGACCCTACTTTGACACCCCATGATAAGGGGTTTCAAATGTAAGAGTTTTTTGAAAAAATATTGGAAAATCCTTGTAAAAATATACGTTTATTTTAAAGTACCGTGACATCTCAAGGGTTCATCAGATTCAATGAGACCCTTCAATACAATTCCAATGAGAACAAACAATATCGGATACATAATTTACTAGAAATCGTTATAGGTCAAGCTATACTCGGTTGCCCTTACATACAATTGCACTTAAATTTATAACTAGTTAAAGTCTGTGAGTATGTCTGCCTTATAAATGTCTTGTAAGCTTCTGTGTTTTGAGAGTATAATGGTATTTAGGCGTTTTAAATAAATCCTCAGAGGTATCTAGTAGCTACCTATTTATAATGGTCCTGAGAGAGGATATTTCATATTGGTCTCCATCATGTGTTTTACTTAACTTAATAACACATGATTATTTTTTGGTAGATCCTCTTAAAATAACATTATTGATAAAACAAGTTTTTAGTAACGTGTTTTCGTTTTTCATATTTTCTCAGAAAACTCTCTCATATGATATACATATAATACGGGTGCTTAAAAAAATATTGATCCGCCATCTTGGGGCTTCCGCCCATTTTGTATTTAGAATAACGTCACTAAGCTAATCATGCATTGTCATGTTTCTATTAGTGATCGAATATTGTCATCCAAACCCAACGTGGATGCCACGATGGATTACAAATCAATCGGTTGTGGTTAATTTAAAATTCAGTTTCTAGATTTGACCTTTATACATACAAACAAACAAGGCAAGTTACATAAAAGCCTGTAATTAGACGTTCGGGCTTAGTTCTTAGAATGATAATCATTAAGATGACATACATTAAGACTGACAGATTGTAAACATATTGTAAGTATTTAAAATTAATATGTTCATAGGCCACTGTATCAGTTAATGTGATTGTGTATGTGTCCGCTTCAATTACTATTGCAACTGTGTCTGTTGGTTTTCCCTTTAAACAACTTTATAGGTAAACCTTAATAATGCTATGAGAACATTTAGTTAGGGTCAAAGTTCTTAATACGCGACTACTTGGTGTGGTAAGGAAAACATACTTTTCCGAGGCGTTCCCATTTAGTATTATAGAAACGCATCAGTGGTGGACATCAAATATCTGATCTTATCATCTCATCACGGGTAAATACAGATGTATATGGGAGGCAGTTGCCACTTACCATCACGTGGAATGCATGCTCGTTTGCCACTTTTATAAATAAGGTTTTTCTTTGTGTGCGTCAGTCAACATATAATACAAAGATAATCCTAACATATGATAGTGAAGAGCGTTTAAATAAATCTAGAAAAAAATAATTCCAAAATCACTTAAAACAAAATTCTAAATTAATTAAAGTCCATTACTCTATTTCCTAACTTAGTCCAGGAACTTTCCTCCACACAGCCTTAGGTACTCTATATGAACGACCGCAAACCTACTTAGCTGTAATCAGCTCGACGTCGGCAACGCGCCGGCAACTCCAAACACCGTCCGACTTCGCTAACTCTTTATAGCATTAGCTGAAACGCAGGACATTGTCGGACTTCGCGACCTAATGGACAGCTTTTAGCGACTACGATAAGTATGTCGCACATGGAAATTGTAAGTTGCTATGTAATTGTTTTGATTTCCATCTGAGAATATTGTTGACATATTTTTGTATTAAAAAAATTATAAGCCCTTGGGTAGTGTTGCTGTAGTTTGGGTGTATAAATAATAGAGTTGAATATAGTGGTAATTATTCCACTAAAATCCGCTTCTGTATTATATTTTAATTTTAAAATAAATATATCGACAAATACTCGCACATTATGTATTGCGTGAATGTATGAAAGTCCGTCTGTGTGTCTCGAATTCAACTAAGATACCGGAAACTCTATTGCGTAGAAAGCGTCATTATTTCAATGTTATTTTTGAAATAAATTTATAGTTATAGAAAGAAACATTTTCTCATATAGTATGTATCGTTGCACATATTTTGTATATGTGTGTGTTTAAGTTATGTATGTTTGGTTGTGTTCATGCACTTACTTGGCGAATCAGCGAGTAGATCGCTGTCGTCCTGGGACGGCGACTTCACGGAGCTGGGCGAGAGCTTGACGGGCGCGTGGGGCGACGTGGTGGCGGCGGAGCCCACGGAGCCCGCGCTGCTCGCTGGCCCGGCCTGCGCGTGCGACGTCGTGATCGTGATCTCGCCGTTTGATGTTGCCAGCCTGTAAGTTAGGTGAGGTTAGAAGTGCTTTTGAGCTAGACATGAGCTCTCATTTACAGCCAGCGGTATTGAGCTCACTAAACTTATTTGCGGGAAGGCTGGGAATACGCTTTGTCTGCGCAGCCGTTTTACGTTAGATATAAATGAAAACAAGTTGAATATAAAAAAAAAAAAAACATTTTTCTAACATAGCCCGCTTCATACGCATAAATGTAAAGAACATCGAATACCGATTGGAACCGTGCAGTCACAAAGACATTCAATTATATAGACAACGGTCCGACGCGGACAATGTCTGTAGGTGTCTACCATAGCCTGTGTCTGGTACTCTTAATGTCAGTAGATATAACGAATCTTTAACCTGTGCGTTATCTGTCAGTTAGTGTTATACAGTGATTCGTTCAACAGAAGAGGATAAAGCTACTAAGTGTAAGGTTAATACAGCAAACATTTATTAAATAAATAAATAATTACGTCGATAAAATAAACAACATTGTAGCTTCCCGCAGTAGCTCGTAAAACCCTTCGCAACAAGAGTAGCAGCTACTTATGACACGAAGGGTTGTACACTCGAGGTGAAAAACCCGCGGCCGCAACAATAGTGGTTCGTCGTACGCGATATAAATGAGGTGCGCGCTTCATTAAGTGCCGTTGCATTAGAGGTAATTGCGGGCTAATTAGGCCTCATCCGTTGCACCACTCGCGATGGCTGATACGTACGCGTGAGTGTGTTGCGGTTTTTAAGTTTATTAAAGTGTTGTCTGGTTTCAAGGGTTTGTTAGGGTAGAGACGCTTACATATGATGTTTCTACTTTTTCACTATATTTAAGATGAATTATCTATTTAAAGAAAAAAGTTACTGTAAGAATAAAATGCTGAATTTTTTTTTGCCTTAAACATTAGATCAGAAAATGTACCAAGGAGTTACTTCCTGCAGTATCCTCGCCACTGTATTTTGGTATTACACTTTATTTAACGAAATAAAAAATCAATATTATACGAAATTTTGTCGTCAAAACAATGACAGTTAAAAATCTACACTGTCGCTTCCCGTAAAACCCTTCGCAACAAGAGTAGCAGCTACTTCTGACACGAAGGGCTGTACACTCGAGGTGAAAAACCCGCGGCCGAAACAATAGTAGTTCGTCGTACGCGATATAAATGAGGTGCGCGCTTCATTAAGTGCCGTTGCATTAGAGGTAATTGCGGGCTAATTAGGCCTCATCCGTTGCACCACTCGCGATGGCTGATACGTACGCGTGAGTGTGTTGCGGTTTTAATTTTATTTAAGAGTTGTCTGATTTCCAAAGTTTCTCTAGGCATTCCAATTCAGCCCAGAGTAAGAAATAGGCGTCAATTAGAGTAGTGACCAATTTTGTTATAACTAATTATTAGAAAGTGGGAAATTACACAAATATACAAGTACCGTCGAATTGATTCCTCCGTTCAAAGCCATTAACATTTCAAGTAAAAATAAACGTAAGTCAAATTTTGGAAATCGTGTTTTCATTTTAAGAAGATTAAGATTTTTGGAATTAAGATTTTTAGAATTAAGATTTTTAGAATGATGTACTCAATTTTACGTATCAAAAACTTTAAACAATTGAAATCGACGTTTTGTGCTGATTTTTATCGCTATCCCTATCCCTTATAAGTTATCCCTTATAAATTTAAACGATAAATTCGTAGACATCAAAGTATATAAAGAAGTGGCAAAACAGGCTTCATTTATGAAAAGACCAGCTGTTTCGTGGCAACTAATCAACACTATAGATATCAATAGCGCGCCTCCCAACAAAATAACGGGAATTCTAAAACTAATTTATGTGTAAATTAAACTAAAACAATTATAAAGCATCTCTATAATAAACAGTGCACGCTTGTTTAGCGAACGAGTTTATTCACACATGCTAAGAATGAAACACACTAACATTATATACAATAAGTGTAAGCTGTAAACTTCACGCACACATTCACACTAGAACATTAATTGTTCCTTCAATTTATCAACACGTAGAACACTCGACGTCGAAACTACGCCTTTTCGAGATAATTATTTTGAAAATAATAATGGCACGGTGGCAAATTTAATTACAACCTTATTTTCTTGTCATTGGAACACGACCTTTAATAACTGTATACGCATAAAATGCAATTGGTTTAAGGTATGTGCTACACTATCGAAGTGTAACGAGTAAATAGTTATGCAAAAAAACTAAAGATTAAATAATAATTTTATGTAATAGAAGTCGGAAATGATAATCTACACCTTTGAGAACATTCTTAGAAAACTTTACAATAGGATTTTCATGCGAAAATTTCCTTCGCGTTAAGAAGGTAACTCTTCCATTCGCATTTTGGACACGCAATGTAAGACGTAAATGAAATATCATTGCTCAAGAATGCGTTTTTAAGTTATGTCTTGTGTGTGATGCACTCAAAACATATTTTGACTCCAAGCAGGACAATGACTATTTGAAGATAGTCACAAACAGATTATAACTAAATTATCAGCGAGAAGATCGAGAGAGAATCCCAATGACAAAAAAAAAAGATATATTTCTAAAGCGAGAGAAAGTTTATCTTATGCCGTTTATCGCTTGTAGTAAGACTTGCGAAGAAGGGTTTATACGATGCACAGGCCCGGTAGCCTTAAGGTATGATTAAAGGAACTCCTTGATCGAGGTCAATAATTGCTTTTTAATAAAGTCAATGCAAGCTCATAAAAATGCTACAGGGAAAATTTGACAGCCTGTATTTACAACTGTTATTTTTTATACTTAACATAACTAATAATCTACTCTATATTTACTTTTAATTACAATTTCTTGGTTGCTTTTTACTTTGCATAAGTTCGACCAAATTCAGGTAATTTAGGGTATTTCTTACATAAGGGTAATTATTAACATACGGAGACCTTTTAAAAGATTACGAATATTTAAAATTAAGCCGTACTTATATTCTCTGTATTTAGTTTACCTGATGTTAACTGTCAATCTGCAGTCAACCCCAGATAGGATTAAAGTCGTACCTGAAGTTGGCCACAGACCCAGAACAGATTTCTAAATTTTTCAATCAGATATATGTCTGACCGGGGATAGAGCCCGGATTGCTTCGCGCGTGTCACCGGCATAGTGGCGCTACGCGACACGTCAAAATAAAATAACTACACATAATTTTGTATAACTTACTCTAAAGTTAACTTTAGGTAAACAGTTAATACGGCAAGAAACACAATCAAGAATCACATTAATTCATTATCTGATGTGATTCAGTGTGGGTGCGGCCAAGGAAAAAGTCATTACCACTCTGTGTTTAGTCAACTTAATAGCTTACTTTAGCTGTAATTATTGCAAAGACTAAAAAAGCTTGTAAAAGGACAACACTGTTGGAAATTTATATCGAAGGACAATTTGCTTTTGTGTGTGTGTCATATTTACGATCTGGCTTTTGTGTTCTATTAATGCTATAATTTATCTTACTTTATTTATATTAAGTTTAAAATAACATTGTTTATTATCGTCGTCAGCAACACATTACAGTCCCACTGCTGGGCACGAGTCTCCTGTCAGAGTGATTAGGTTAGGCCTTAGTCCATCGCACTGGCCAAGTTCGAATTTGTAGATTTCACATACCTTTAAGACGTAGGTTTCTTTACAATGGTGTTTTACTGTTAAATGAAGTGATAATTGATTTTTAATACACACATTACTTGGAAAATAAGAAGTACTGATAAAATCGATAGTTCTGCTATCGATCGGCTTTCTATGCATTATCGATATCCGACTATCGATTTGCAGCACTATTTATGATTACGTAACAAGTTATATCTCAATCGGTTCAAAAATCAAATTGCAAGATTTGGCCCATAAATAAAACATAGTAAGTCAATAAAAAGTTTGTAAAATTATATCCACTTACTACCTTATTTTCAACAGGCTGTGCCCCGCGGTTTCATTCACGTTTTATCGTGTAAATGCGCTGAAGTTACTCTGTTGTTTTTTGCGCGGAAGTTTTTCTAAAATAAAGTTACGCCTAGTTACTCTTAAGCTTACGTTACTCCTTATGTCATCAGCAATTTTTTAGTGGAATTCCCAACACAATAAATTGACCAGTCATTTTGAAAGCCGAAAGAAACAGACAGACAGTCAGACAGACAGACATTTTTTATAAGTATCGCATATACCTATTTTAATAGGCAATTAGCAAAAACTTCTTTTGATATTACAAACAAACACGCCAATTTTATTTTCTTATATAAATTCAATGTTAGTTACATTCTACACACATTTGTACTGAACCAGCCACGATTTAGACGTCAGCTGTAACATTATCCGTATTAATTATAATCAGAGCAATTTATAAGGAACGTTGATATTTATTAACTTGCTACATTATGTATTTGTATATTCCGTACCTATAGCTGTAGGCGAAGTTAAAGATTTGGTCTCGTTTTCTATGGACATTTTGTTATGAAATAGCATGAAGAAGGTTTTTAGAAGGTGGTAGAGAGTAGGCAAATTTAGAATGTGACAGAAGTCTTTTTAGCAAGGCAACGCGACCTCCTCATGTAACAATCTAATATTATATGAGGTTGATTACAGATGTCCTTGGGCAGCAGTAGCTATTTATATTGCATAACATTATAGAAGGAAATATATTATGAAATATTTTGAAAATCATAATTTTGTTTCTCGTTAATACGCGTAGTATGTAAGATAACTTTATCATTCAAGTCCATAACGATATCATTTTGATTTAAACAGATTTCAAGAATTGCTTGCTTAATAGTAATATGAACTTGATTGAAATAATGAGACCTAGGTTATAATCACATACAAAATCTTTTTGTAAGCTATTTCACAATACACTCAAATGCAACTTTAATATCGGCAATTAACATAGGTACAATATTTATCTAGATTGTAGGCCAACAGAAATGAGGTATTAAACTTAATTATGGATGCGAGAATTAATGCTTCTAACCAGTAATTATGAGGTCGCATTAACTTAATGTCTTTGAAGTACTTATGCGCACACATATAAATTAACTGTAATGATACGGTAACACTAAGGTGGCGAGCGCAAATGAACGTTCATTAGGGATTTTCATTTGTATCTGAATTTGTTCGAGGTTGTTTTGAATCGTCTACTTTTTATTCGTTTGTATATTTTGTATGTATCGATCGTTAGTTAAGTTGAAGTTTAAGGTCAATAAAAGTTAAACTTAATAAAAATAGAAAAAAATCAAGTAGACTAAACTTTATCAAAGTTTCATTTATTTATTTACCTAATAAAATTGTTTTGATGGCTATACTGAAAGATAATTCAAGAAGATACTTTTTTCATTAATTGGCCACTAGTGACTTTTGAAAAAAGCTGTTTAAACTTGACAGTCTTTTGTAACACAAGAAAGGTACTTAACGATCGATTAGAAGTTATGATGTTAATATTTTTTATTTTTAGAAACCTTTTGTGTAATTTTATTAGCAGTAAACAGTATTAAGAACTTCCCTACTTATGTGGAACATTAAATCCGATATCCTCTAGTAATAGGTTCCAGCTTTAAGATTTATTGCATTCGTCCACTTCAATCGAGTCTGTGAACAGCTTAACGTTGAGTACAATCGGCGTCAAAATGCTTTATTATAACGCAATATGACGTCATCCTGTAAAGTCGTGAACACATGTTTTAACATAACATTTCTTATTCTTAATTACATTTTTTGTAACAATTTGTCTATTTAATTGAACCAATTATACTTTAACATAATATTTTATTATGGAACATAATTATGGAATTTTGTTCCATGGAGTACAATAATTAACTACAATTATTTTTATTCCTACGTTGAACAGAAACTGTCTTTTCTGGTGTTATTTTAAAAATATTCAAGTATAGTCCGCGCCAAATTGCTAGTCCGCTCTGAAGTTGTTGCGCACAACTACAAACATATATTCCGTAGCAACGTAAGAGCATACTAACGCAGGTATGAACCTGTGGGCGACGGGCAGCGGACGGGTGCCGGGAGGGGTCCCGCACTGTCTTCGTTTGCTATACGACTCGATCGTTTTATATTCAGAGTGGACTAGCAGTTTGGCGCGGACTATACCTATTATTAATTACTTGTATCTTAAACATGCAGTTCATTTAATAACGATGGCCATAAATGGATTTCTATGAAGACTTTATTGAAATACTTCATATGAATGGTGAAGGAAAACCATTCATATGAAGTATGAACCTTCAAAATAGAACACAGTAGTGCTTTATATTGCCATTGTAAGGGAGAAAATATAGTTGTAGTAATGGTTCCTTTAAAGTCGAACCATCAGGTTTCTACCTACTTTGTACATAATTTCCTAATATTTACAAAATTACGTTAATTAAAATGAAAATCACTAATTAATATTAGTGCTATGACGAGACCGGAAACTCGATCAAATCAGTGTACGTCTAAACGCGGGAAAATATATCGCGCTTGCATTTCCGGCGACGGTGCCGCCTTCTTTAATTACATGGCTATAGGGAACTATGAATGTATGAAAGTAAAGATGAAATAGTAGAAAATTCATAGTGATTATATTTTTGCTATGAATGCCATATATTGAAGGTGGTAGAACCCTTTGCGGTTCGACTCCAGCGGCACCACCCCTACACCTATTTACAGCAGTTAAGCGCTGCTGTGTTTTGGTTTTAAGGGTGTCGTAAGAGAGACATACTTTTCCGAGGCTTTTTAGCTTAGTCCTCAGAGGTGCACCTGTGGCCGACCTTAGGTAGCAATATCTAATCATATCTTGGGATGATTATAGATATCCATGGGCGGCAGAATCCACTTACCATTAGGTGGACTGCATGATCGTCAGCTACTCCTATATTATAAAAAATGTGGGACTTCGGGGCAAAAGGAGTACAGAACACTCCTCAACCAGTTGGAAAATGCTGGAGTCAGACGGCTCTAGACCCGCGGCATTGCGCAGATTAGAGGAAGCCTATGTCCAGCAGTGGACTTTCAAAGGATGGATTTTATTACCAAAAAAACGAAATAAAATACAAAATTATATCGGTTAATAGGTATCCTTATCGAAATTATGACAGTTATGAATCGCATGTTATTCGATGCGAAAAGTCCCTGAATAGCATGAGTGCATTAAAGTTTTATGACATAATTACATTGTTGTTATTTGACTAAATGGGTACGTTTCATATAACACGTGAAACGCGAGCAAGCCTTAATAATGTTGAAACTGCTAAAATACTATTGATTTAAGACATAAAATGCCTTATTAAGATTTGTAATAAATCTAAGGGGCCACAATAATTACTTGAAATAACGTGGACTACATTTTTCTACATGAAAATTTATCAAACAAGCATTCATCTAGTGTAGTCACTTATGGTCATCAGTAGCCGACGCCATATAGGATAAGAGTCCTAGGTAAAGTCAATTATTGATGCCTAAAGTCGAATACCAATGTGCTGATACGCATCGTGATATAAATGACAGTCTAATAATCTCTGAAAATATCCGCTGTCTCACTGTCATACAATATGACATTACGATCAATAACTGCCAAATTCAATTTTACAGACTTTTTACGGACTTCGACCTGTTAAAATAAGGCTTAGAAACTTAATAACTAATCCTTATAAAGGGTGTATGTATTGTGTACATTCAATCAACATTCATCCTAAGCAAGTCCGTCAGAAAACATTCGTAAATGCCAAAGTCCGGAACTTCGTACAAAAATTTGTCATATAGAAATTAAAAGTCAAGCAACCCTATTGTTGGATTCGTCATATATCTTAACTTAGCTACGCCACACATTTTTGGAGGTAAGGCGCCTTAATATACGCAAACAGGTTCAAAAAGATCCGCAAATGCGTCTGAAGCCGGAAAATTCGGACAAAAATTAGTCATTTTTAAATTAAACTCAAGCAACCCTATTGGTGTATTTGTTACACATGCATAACTTAGTTACGTATGCATCGCTAAGCACGCCTAACCAGGCGCCCTAAGATACGCATCACATCTAAAATCATCCGCAAAAATCCCAGAAGCCCGAAACTTCGGACGAAACTTCGTCAACACAAAATAACATAGATGTGTAGGCATCCTTACATCACTAGTCGCCTACAGACAAGGTTTTCTAAGTATCGCACTAAATGTAATGTATTCTAATGATATTCTCTATATCTATTTATCACTATTACTGTGCGGATTAGTCGCGTCACACTAAGCTAATTACACACTGGAATATTTAATGCAATAAGTAGATATTATCTCGCATTTACCATGGGTTCGAGATTCAGATCTTTTGCACTTCTGATTGTTCAAAGTTCTATGCGTAATAGATAATATTACACCTACTTATTTTAATCTTATGACAATGCTGAGCGTTATTTTTTTCAAGTGTAATTTTTTGAAGGTTTAAAGGAAAGATACTTATAGGTATGTGAGGTTCCAACTTCCCTTTCAAATAGAAATGTTACACATGATTTTGTTATTCATTCTTTACAAGTGGATCCAGCAGGAATAGACAGACAGAAAAGATCACAAGCGAATTTTCATAAATTTATCGGGAAGGTTTTAGTCACTTTGATCATATGCATTCGTGGTGCTACGATAGCATAATTAAACCATAGTAAAACAACCGTGTTTAGAAGGAGTAACGATTAAGTGGCCGACCTCAAGTAAGTTACCACCTCAATACTTCACACTGACACTACAAAGTTATACAAAAATGTCTTGGATATACATTTCATTGACATTATAGATATCTCCATTTAAAAAGTTTATTGAACATCGCAATATAATAATAATAGTTATATTTATAATACTTTGTCACTTACGTATTTGTTGATATTTATATAATACACTTATAACTTAGAATTAATAATATTTTAATGACGTCCTTTACCAAGTATCGGTAAATAATATATTCAAACATTATTCTCGTAAGATCTATTTATCACCATTAATTGCGGATTAGACGCGTCATGGCGCTAGGTAAACGTTAGAATACTTAATGCAATACCTAATTATCTGCTCCCATTAATTGTAGGTATATCTCGATCATGTATGGCAGAGGTTCTCAAAGTGTATCTCTAGGTACCCCTACGGGGTGAGGTTTGTTAATTCTAGCGGATACATGGTTTTATGTAACGACTGATTTACTAACTTTGTCTGAATTATATGATTAAAATTAAGGGAATTTACGACGGCCAGAAATAAATCCTCATTACATTACTTAATTACTAATTTCATTAAACTTGGGTAATACCTTCTTTCAAATCAATCTTTTTTCATCCAAAGATTTAGTTGAAACTACCTATAGTCAGTATGTAAGAGGGGTTCATTTTTATATAAAAAAAACTATTAGGGGTACCTATGTAGAGTTATAAGTTTGAGGAAAATTGATGTATATTATGGTAGCATATGTATTCTTTCATATTAATATTTCAAACGTGTCTGTCTGTGCGTTTGTCCTGTATTTCCAACCACTAATAGAGATAAAGATATTATCGATTCTATTTTAATATCTTCAACCAGTAATAGTTACAATTGATATATAGCATTAAGTTTCACCATGCTTATCCATTAGAGAACCAATACATAAAATATAATTAAAGCCTTTCGGCGTTTATTTAGAGTAATTGGTACATAAAATTAGCAATGGAATGTTTCTAGACTATTAACGTTGAGTCGAAAGCAGTCAATTTGAAACTTTCACTAATAATTCGAATAGGTATCGGTACTTAATATATACTTGATTGCGAATTAATTTTATCGTGTGACGTTAAACGGATTATCTTTTTATTTATACTATACGAGTCACTCCACCTAATGGTAAGTGGCTACTGACGCTCATGGACATCTGTAATTAAGCCCAGAGAGGATTAGATTCCTACCTAAGGTCTGTCACAGATCCCCCGCTTACTCTGACGACTAAGCTGAAACTCCTCGAAATAGTATGTCTCCTTTACCACGTCCTTCAAACCAGTACACGGCAGCGCTTAACGCTGTTGTTATGAGGCAGGAATAGGTAGTGCAAATGATGGTCTTATCTGTTCCAACACAGTCCTGATGAATAGCAACGTATAGAATAGAATAGCATCTGTACTTGCAGGTCTTTAGGGTAAATTAGAAACATGTGAGAGTGGGAGTGACGATAAGATAGGTAGGTAACCATTTTATTATGCTCGTTGAGGTAATCACCGATATCGTTTACCCATAATAAGCAAAAACCTTTGCCAATATTATAGAGAATTCTTAGATAGGTAGGTATGTAAATTTTCCTTATAAACTTTTCCTTAATGTTAAATACAAGTAATTTAAGTTACATCGCTTCACGCTAAAAATGTTCTTTTTTAACATTTTTTGTGAATTTACTACAAATTCAACCTCTACCTACCAAATCGATAATTTAAACCACAATAATGTTTATCTCAAAGTATGTAATCATTATGTCATTAACATTCTTTCGGCAATAATTACACATTACATATATGGAGCGGCTATTGATATTTGCGACGGCGACTAATTAGAAATCATTACACACACTTCCTTATTAAACTGGTATAATTCGCTAATTACTCACGCCACGCTGTAATGAATATTACGTTTATGCAAAACATGTTATGTTCTGTACTGCATCAGATCGTAGGTATGCACCAATTTTTTGATGTGTCGGTTTTATTGTTAAATTGTTTTTGAAAACTTCTTTAACGGCGTTGTGCAATTTTTGTGATGGGTAAAAAAATTTTGAACTCGCGTCAGGTCACGTGTCCTGATCGAAAATTCCTAAGACGAAGCAAAAGTCAAGGTGTCATCCGTTGTCAGCATAGAAAAAATATGTCAATGGGTGTCGGTTTATTTTTTATTTATTATATTTTATTATTCAGGTTAGGTTGCGAAAGATTTCACTTTTGTCGCACTCCCGGAGTGCAACCCGATGATTTTTTTATTCTATGTTTAATGGAATAAGTCATGGTAGTTAATATAGTAGGTATATAACATATTACAGTTCCACTCCTAAACATGGGTTCCTCAGACTAAGAGGGAATTAGGCAATTGCAAATTGGTAGACTTCATATACCTTTAAGAACTTTTTGTAAAAGACTTCAGGGCGGTAGGTTTCCATACGATGTGAGGCTAGTGGTTGACGAGGCCTCTCAATCGAGTGTCCGAGGTTCAAAATTCAAATCTCAGACGCACCTCTGATTTTTCAAAGTTATGTTCTTATTATAAATTAATTATCGCAAGGAAACTTAAAGCCGGCGATGCATTGGCGACTCCTCTGGTGTTGCAAATGTCCATAGGCGACGGTGACTGCTTTCCATCAGGCAGCCCGTCTGCCTTATCGTTAGGTTACATATAAAAAAAAAAAAAAGAAACCTGCATACCTGAAGGGCAGCAAAACAAAAAAGGGTCTAAAATGTATGTGAAGTCGTCCCACTCGAGCTTGGTCAGCGCAGTGGACTTTGTCCTAGTCCTTAGTTCCTATCATTCTGAGAGTAGACTTTTGCCCACCAGTGGAACGGTAATACTTTGATGACGTATAGGTTTGGTGGTGGCGTCCTTGCCTCGAACCGTGGTGGGTTCTACCTTTGAACTATTTCCCTCTTCCCTTCCCTTCTCTGTTACTAAGTAACAAAACTTAAACGAAAGATAAGTAGCCATTATTCCTTGCATTATGAATCTAATTTCCATAAAAAATGTGTTAAGTCGAGAAACATTTCTTTTATCTCCTTGTCAAGTGGAATCCGGTAACATGACTCACTTTTACCTTCTATCTGGTTAACAAACACAAACAAAACGCACGCACACACACGAATGCGTTTATGCAATTAAAATGCAATAAACTTGCTGCAGTAGGTAATTCTTTGGTAATTATAAATTTAGCTTTCTAGTCTAGGCTAAACCTGTTTGCAATAATATTTAAAGGTGACAACGTTTAGGGCGTGTACAGACGAGGATAAAAAACGCGCGTTTTTAAGTTCAATTGCGCGTTTCATCTGACAATGGCCGATGCTGTTTTGTATTAATCCGAATCGAAGATCATCCGAGGTAGTTGGGAGATATTTTTATATTATTTTTTTATTTCTCAATTTGTACCTTAAGGTGCCTACTTTGTACAACTTTTCAATTACAAATAACATATAGAACTTTGGGTACTTCATTTATTTGTTATTATTTAATCCTTTATTTATTTATTGACTATATTATATATTTATATAAATCTTTACTGGGATTGAAAAGGAAAAAGGGGATCTTTAAACATACTTTAACCAAAAAACATATTAAATAAAAAATATCATTTGTGTGTGTGTATGCCGTAGTAGAGTCGTATTTTTAAACGCGTAATATAAAACGCACTTTGGCCGCCTTGTGCGATAAATGCCTAAGTCTATTGATTTTTCATTGTGTAATAGGTGACAAACTTCATGTAATGTATAACATTTTTATCTATTAACTAACTTCCTTTTATTTTGTTATTTATTAATTAAAATAAATTATTAAATATTGAATTAACATTAAAACTACTTCGCAACAATCCGCTAAAAATATATTCAGTGGTCAGTGACGCCCAGATAGATGGGGATACTATGAGGATAGTAGAGCCGGATTCGGGCTAGGTCAGCCAGGATGACTATGCCGGGACCTCCGTAAGAGAGGATCCCCCACAATAGTGAAATACAAATCTCGATTGGTCAAAATATTGTTTTTATCCAAACAAAATTTTTTCGAGATGAAATATTTTTATTTTTTGGCAGTAACTTTTTCAAAGACTTTTCAGATTTATGTCTTATATTCCCAAAATTATTAGGGGCCTCCGCTCCTTTGTTACCCCATTGTCTTTTGGATAATACCTACATTGTGGTAGTGATGACGTAACCAAACATATTCTACATTTAAACTTATGACTAACTATTCAAAACGTGTAAAAAACATCCCTATTGCCTTGAAATTGAATGAAGCCACAAACGGCTTATTAGTAAGTCCTTTTTTTTAATTCTTGACAAATAAAAACATTTTTCAGAGAAAATTTACGAATAAATAACTACTACTGCGTAATTTACATAATAAATAAATAATTATTTCAAATGTTTTAGGGACATTTTGGCACGGAGACGTGGCAAATTTTTTTACGTAACTATTTCAATTCTCAAAACTAGGTACATTTTCTTGTTAGGAGTGAGTAATCTTTACTAATCTATGTTACTAACATGCCCTTGACGGCCACGAAAACCAAAATGTCACACCAATCTTGCTTCAGACCTTTCCGCACGGCCAACACCAGAAAATTGTCCGCGTTGAGAACATTATTTATGTAATTATATCAACAGCTACACATCCTGCCCGTAATTAGCATAAAATACCTCATTACTGAGATAATAGCCGCCGGTGCCCGCGTTTTCCTTATTATTCTAGTATACTGATTGTTTATCGTGGAACTATTCGACATACCTCGTATTTTTAAACTTCACACTCGATACAAATATGAGTATGACACAAATACAAGTAGACACTTGTAGATACTTGTGTATTAGCAGTGATAGTACCCATCTTGTGACAAAATTACTCTTCCTACTGAGTGAGGATTGAATTCGGAGTAGGTCATATTGAAATAATTACATTATGCATTAGAACTTAAAAGTCAACTGTTGAAAATAGACCTCTAAAAATGCTTTAGATAGCAATCTACTATTAACATTTGACTACATAATATAAGTGATTGCAATAAGTAGACGAATAAATAAAACAGTGACGGTGCTGCCCTTATGCTTGACTTATTCACTGATTCCCTTCCTAGGATATCCACAGGAAGATAGGGAGTGGTTCTATTCTAGGTCACAAGTCATTTATATAATTACTTAAGCCCACGGTCTTGACAATTATTAACAAAACTTCCTATGTTTTCAATCTGATAGAACCCTTTGTGGTTCTATTCCGGGGGCACCACCACCACACCTATTTCTGCCTCATAACAGCAGTGATAAGCGCTGCTGTGCTCTGGTATAAAGGGTGTGGTAAGTGAGACATACTTTTCCGAGGCGATCACCATCAGACTCTTACCATCAGATGGACTGCATGCTCGTGTGCTACTCTTATATTATAAAAAAAAACATTTTGTAAACTTGGCAATGATTTATAATAACTTCGAGAGTGGTTCAAGATGCCTATCTGTAGTCGACTCGTCATATAAACTACCTACTTATATAATGTCCAATTATTTGTCATTATAAAATAATGAAGATTGTACATTTGAGCGAAGTTTTATTTCAGTGCACATTAAGCTAATGTGAGCACGGCTTAATTATAGCTGCCTAATTACGTGTAATAAGCAGTCATAAGCAGAAATAAGTACGTTGCTTATATGAACGTTGAGGTTTCCCTATACTGTTGTTTTTTATCTTTTATTTTATAATTACAATAATATTATTGTCATAATTATTATAATATTAAATTAAATAAATGATTAGTTTATCGTAGTGTTTTGTTTTGTTCTTTAATACTGGGAAGTGTAAAAGTGTGAGTACATTTTGACATTAAGCTAGTAATTAATTCACATGACCATATTAATTTAATTGGAAACCTTTGTAAGGCGATTAATTTATTACAATGTAATTTATATACTTACTTACTTTAGTTTATTACGAGATGCTTCATTTAGTTTTTTGCATATAAAAATAAAACCTTACATACTTGCAGGGTATACAGATTACACTTTCTCAAACTTTGTTTGTTTCCGCCAAATTACTTTTTTTTTATAATACAAGAGTAGCAGACGAGCATGCAGTCCACGTGATGGTAAGTGGCTACTGCCGCCCATGGACATCTGTAATCAACTCTAGATAGGATTAGATATTTCCACTTGAGGTCGGCCACAGATGCGCCGCTACCCCTAAGCTGGAACGCCTCGGAAAAGTCTGTCTCCCAATTACGTTTAAACTAAGTTTCAAAGATCAGGTTTTATAGATGAAAATTTAGAAAACGACTTTTGTGCGTTAAGGACTAAAGTTGTCAATTTTGCTTATTTGTATATTTTACTTGCATATCGTGTCCTTGTGCATTTGAACGAAGTTTAATTTCCAACGACATTAAGCTATTGTGGCCGCAGTTTAATTACGGAGTGCCTAATTACGTGTAATAAGCAGGGACCGCGCGATAGCATCTTCTGTTTCTATTCCGAACATTGAAATGCTAATACTGCAGTACATTAGTCATTCAATTAAAATTTGTAATTCACTTTATGTCATTTCGAATGATATATTCTATTTGGTTAACTGTGTTTGTCTTTTTTAATTATTGCATGTCGTAAAAATAATGGGATGTGTTATTATTGTTAGTTGTTTGATGTTATATTATTATTAACTAATTATTGTAGTTTTACTAGCTAACTCGGCAAACGTATAAATAAAAAAATGTTAAGGGTGAACAACCCTTATCACTTAGGGGTATGAAAAATAGATAGAAACCGATTCTCAGACCTACTGAATATGCATATAAAATTTGATGAAAATCGGTAAAGCATTTTCGGAGGAGTACTGTAACTAACATTGTGACACGAGACTTTTATATACTCGTACAAGATAAGTCTGACAGTATGTACTCTATTGGTAAAACCACTTAATGGATTTTCATGTTATTTTTACACAAAAAAAAGTTATAAGTTCACTTTGCAAAGTAAAATAAGACTTCTCACCTTGAAACTATGTAGGGTTGTACCAAGTGTATTTTGATACCCATTATCTTATTCACCAAGATATCCCAAACGAAAACTTCAGTTCAATTCTATTAATGTCTAACCCTATTTGTAGAACAACGCCCGTTGATTAGTACTGAGCTGTGTGTTGCGAGTGTGTGTAATTACACTCATTGTCACATAATTACAACGAGCATTTATCATTCACCCACGCTAAATCCACCCTTATATGTCCCGCGAGAATCGCCCGTAAAGCAAGCAACACAACGGTTACTATTCCGTGCGCAATTTTGCTAAGTTTAGTGCAAATTTTATTGATAGTCGTGAGAGATTGTACTGCCTTTTGCGGTCAGCGCGAACAGGTTTAACTAAATTGATTGTTCCTAATAATTATCGTTAATGCATTCCAGTAATTATTCAATTAATTGCATTTGTAACGTGAATGGTACGTACGAGTGTACTGAGAAACTATTTATTTAAAATCTAACTACTAGTATTTTGTTTCTTAAACGAAGTGAACTTGAAAAAGTTATCTACATACAAGTACTTTAGTCTTGTGTTTAGTCATTATAATATTCGTACTAGCATGTATTCATGATAGATGTTGGTTCGTGACTTTGATGGTCTAGTGGGATACATTTCTAGCCTTTTATGTTAGGAGTTCGGGGTTTAAATCTGCTTTTACCCCATTTTTTCTGTTACGCTAATTTAATTTTGGCATTGATGGAAAACACCACCAATAAAATTATATGCATAAGTATACTCTACAAAAATCTCAAAGCTTTGCCAATGTGGTGGACTTAATTTCTTATACCCATTTTTAGAGGTGGGATTATAACGAGTTAATTTAAGATTTGTGTTATTAAGCAATTACAAAGTTCTAAAAAATTATGAGTGATATGAAGCTGTGCTATAATTATACTTATTTATACATAATTACACCTACAGCGTATTTGTCATTGTATTCAAGCTGAGGCGGTATCGTTTTCACAAATACCACCCTTAATGTCTTCAAGATAAGGATGATAATAGCATGTTGAATTTTACTAAGGTTAGTGTAAATTTTGCGAATTAATAATTATCAGCTGAAGGAAACTGTAACTTTTGCTAAGGCTAATGTAAGTTTAGCATTTTCATTATTTAGGAAATGCATTAGCGTAATAACTTTTGCTAAGTTTAGTGTACATTTCGTGTGTATATTGCTAAGCTTAGTGTAAATTCCGTTAGTCCTTAGCGGTCAGCGGCAGGTTTAGTCGAATCGCGATTAAATTGATTGTTGAGCATAATTATCGTTAATACGTTCTAATAGTTGTTTAATTTATTTGTCGGTTGCATTGAAATGGAATGTACATCCGCTTAATGCATGCATTTGTCCTCAGTTCAGTCCTCTGTCCTCAATTTGATCTAGTTTCGCTTGAGGTCTTATGTTGTTATAGTTATTTAATAATGAATTCTAATTTGTGTAATAAATTCGTTTTAAATATTTTACTGCTTGTTAACTTAAGAAATCTGAAGAATTAAATTACTTTATTGTCGAATTACAAAAAATAACATAATAAACATGTTGATAATTCGCTGATATAAAAAAATATATATCATTAATAAAATTTCGAAGGAAGGCTAAATTGGTCATGAAGGTATTAGTAGGTAATTTACGTAAAATACAAAATATGTGTCTATCCGAAATTTTGTTTCTTCAGTTTCTTAATAAATGAGTTTTGGTGTCAGGTTGTCATTATATTAATTGACTAATTACTCTTCAGGGCTTTGTTCAAAAACAATAATTTCGAAACTTATTGAACAAATTGTCTTAAATAATGTTTAAGGACTCACCTGTTCATGTTGTTCATAGCTGAAGCCGCAGCATTTTCCCTCTCGTTCCGCTCTCTGCAGCCACTCACGAATCTCTCGAAGTTCTCCCGCTCCTTGTAGTGTCGGTCGGGGCGCGGCGAGGACGACCGTCTCCCCGGCATCTGCTGCGGCATGTTGTTCTGTTGGACTGTCTGCAGCAGGTTATGGTTCGCTTGGGGCTGCTGCTGTTGGAGAGCTTGCAGCAACTCTTGAGCGTTCGTCGCGCCGTTGGAGAGGAAGTTGGGTAGCCCGGGGTTTAGAAGAGCGTTCGACAGCGTCGGGTTCAGCATGTTCGGTCGGATGTTCTGCTGCTGTGGGTTGGAGTTGAGCAGCTGGTGGGGTTGGGCCATCGCTTGCAGGTTGGCGAGGGACGTTGATACCACTTGGCCGTTGTTGAGCGCCAGGTTCACCATCTGGTCGTTGGAGTTCACGTGGTTCACCGGTATCGTTAGGATGGTCTGAGTTGCTATACCTGTTATAAGAAACGTACAATCAATATTCAGATTCTTAAATTTAAAGTATAAAATGTATTAAAATGCTAACACCTTTTAAGGCAAACGTATTTTTTCTTATAATAGTACATATAGTATAGAAAGAAATATTTAGTAGTTAATTTAGTCTTAAGGGAAAGAAACGCATCATGCTCTTAAAACTAATATTCGTAGGTGAACCCATAAGGGTTTACCTACGAATATTAGTTTAAAAATTAAATTTAAGTCATTATAAGACGTATAAACGTCTTATAATGACTTAAATTTAAATTATAAGCCAAAAAAAAATATATGCGCCGTTCATTAGAAATTAATAATACTGTGGAATTTTATATTTTAATACGCTTTTATTAGCTTCAGACGTATGTATGTTAGTATGTAACGAAATCTTTGAACATGATTTTAACCCCCTTCAAAACGTCGGATTAACTTGAAATTTGGCATACTTAATAATAATAAGATAAAAATATTTTTTATTGTAAAAATAGCGTGGGGTGCTTTTTAAGATATTATCAAAATGATAATCCTTCTACTCAATATCTATCAATAAAATATTTATAACTATTGACACCATGCACCCCACGCTTTTTTTACAATAAAAAATATTTTTATCTTATTTACACTATTCTTAATTCAAATTTTAAAAAAGTTATTTTCTATTTTTTAGTTGGATTTTCTATAAAAAGTGTATTTTTTTAGTTTTTTTAAACTATTATTTATTTTTCATTTTTTGGTCGAATTTTTTATAAAAGCGTATTTTTTAGTTTTTTTTAACTATTATTTATTTATAATGATAACTAATATGTAAAGCCTATGAATCATTACCTATACAAGTCTACTAAACTATATTTTGAAGCCTTACCCTGAGATGTTGGTATCAAGAGCTGGGCGCCTTGGATTCCTTGGACTAGTTGCCCCGACGCCAGGATGAGCTGCGGCATTGGAGAAGGCATGGCCGGAGGCAGCATGTTGCTGTTAGCCACTGGGTTGGGTGACCCCATACCTTTGGACAATATTACCATATTAAACATTGTTATTTCTACTTGAAAGATAAAGGCTGTTTATTTCCAGAAATAGTAACCATAATAATACAGAAAGATTTATTTTTCGGTTTGTTGTGTACTCAAACTAATTTTTAAAATGTGTCGTTTCAACAAATTTTCAACAAGATTTTCGATTAATGTTTATCAAAAATAATAGTCTTAAAATTAATTAAATTAACATTTATTATTTTAAATGGCGTTATTAAAAAAATAAAAGTAACATTTTGATATAATTAAAGATTTTGAGCGCGAAATCAGAATACTAATTATTACTTGAATATAAAATCGGATAAATTTACTATCGGATAAAATTTAAAGATAAATAGCTTAGGTATCATACTAGTCGTAATTTCATACAATTTAAAACATAATATCATAAACAAAATCCATGAAATTAAATAATGTGAAATTAAATAATTATTCAATCTCAAGACTCATTAGACAAAGCTCGAACGTTAGTCATGCAACCACTTATCGTATTGACGATATAATCACCAACAAATCCGTGAGCTTTCTACTCATAATTTGAAACAATAAAATAGTATCTCAAAGGCGCCGTCGCACCGCCACAATAAAGCAACGATAGAAAATTACACAAAATCCATCGGCAACCGAGCAAGACTAATTTACCGCGAACAAAACGCCACGAAAATCTAAAACATTATCTGCATGCTTTACAAGCCCGTTAAACTCAACATTAACATACGTATTCGTTTATACCATGACATTTCACATTTTGTAATAAATGCTCTTTCCTACGGCGCATCAATTAAGCGCCGAAAAAAATGTATAATTAGGTCTATTAAGACAATAAAACTCTTAATGATACCGCAACAGACGTAATATCCGTGCGTTCGTGAAAAAATATGTAATTATACTCATTATTTAAATAGGTTTTTTTACCATTACGGCATGGGTTTAATGGGCGGGATAGCGGCCGGCACTTGGTTTCATTAATCGATTGGTTTCGGTAATCACCTAATTACTCCGTGATTTCCGTTAAGAGTTTTAATGCACAAACCGTGTCTCTCTGATTATCCTGATCTGTCTAATTCTAACCTAATTAGCGGTCTACCCTCGTGTCGGGATGTCTATTTGAAATGGTAATGTGCTGAAAAACTGTATGGATAGGGCTAGCGGCGTTCGCCGAGCGGTGAGTGTTAGGAGGCAGCGGATTTTGTATTCACAAAATTGTATTTGTTACGTACATATGTTGTTTATAATTATGTTGTGTATAATATAAGTAGTATTGCTTAACGTAGGTAATGACTATACTAACAGACAAAAAATTAGCCCCCTTACTAAATCGATCGTTGCAGGAATGTATGAAAAAATATTTTTAAATTACTCTTTCAATGAATTGTACGACCTAACCTAATTATTTTGTCTGCTTAAATATTATGTAAATAACACGATGTAAAGTATTCAATTTTATTACTGTCCCAAAATGATACTTTATTTGATGTTCCCACAAAATATTTCCAGCTTCATTGAAGGTCATTTTTTTTCTAGGAATCAGAAAATATATCTTTAACAGTAGTAGAAGGCACTGCTGTACCCATAAGTTGATGTCAATTTTTGGCACCCAAAACATTGGATAGATTGATTGCCATTATAAATAACGGGCGTAGGCAGAAATTGTCAAATTTTGGTCTAATTTAGGCAAAACATTATGTCATGTGTGTAGACAAGTTTACAAATCGGAGCCAAACCTATTAGGACTTATTTTTATTTCGCAAAACTTTCACTGCCAAAATCTATGACAAAATATTTTCGGTGCATTTTTATTTTTTTATAAAATTACCCGCTGCTCTTCCTAACTAAACTCTCGCGCCGTTTTCTAAAATAGAATGCGTACTCGATTCCACTAATAAATGCTACTTAAGGCACCGGCCACAAACTGCATTCCCAATTAGCTCCTAACACTTACACTGTAAGTTAGTTTTGCCACAAAATGGCTCCCGTATTGAATTTGTACATAATTAGGGACCTTTAATTAAACTGTCACGATACGCGAAGAAAGTTAGTTTTAATGTTCGTATTTCTGAACTAAATAATGTTTATTATTATTTGTGTAATGATTAATTGCTTAATTAATAATAAACGGTTATTTTGAATTTAACAGTGATAGCCAAGTGGTTGAAACTCGGCCTCTCGATCGAACAGTCCCAGGTTCTAATCCTAAGTTTCTAAAATCAAAATTATGTGCGTATTACAAATTTATTATTAATTTAATGGTTAAGGAAAACATCGTCAGGAAACCTGCATACTTAAAAGATCTTAAAAAAACAAGTTCTCAAGAGGTATGTGAAATCTACCAATACGCACTTGGCCAGCGCGGTGGACTATGGCCAAATCGTTCTCATTCGGCGAGGAGACCAGTGCCCAGTGGAACAGTAATGGGTTGAAATAGAGTTATTTTCACGTGTTATTAGACAGCGTAAACCTTTAGGTTTCATATGCCCGTATTTTTGTTTATAACAGCAGTATAACGCACCCGTATTTTGAATTGTAGGGTGTGGTAAAGTTGACGCATTTATTCGAAGCATCCCGACTTGGTGTTTAAAGGTAACATCTAATCTAATAAGGCCAGAGGTTTGATTGGACGAATACCAAGCAATAATTACCATTATCAAGACACATCCAAGAGACACAGAGTCATTCAGCTAAGAGACCTCGTATATTTTTGGTTGACACGTATATTCGTATCACCCAAGGCATTCCCTGCAGGCACGGCATGGCAAAGTATTCTTGATGGACGGATGCGACAACTAAAATTATAAATTTACTAGCTGACCCGGCAAACGTTGTGTTGCCATATAAATAAAATATAATAAAAAAATGTGTGTGTGTGTCAGCTACGACGCACGATTGGAGTTTACTCCTTACGAACGATAATTATGATATATATCGAATAGAAAAAAAGGGTAAATGAACGCATCTGTTAAAATGATAAGAGAAACAAACATATATCTGTAATTATTCGGATTATTTATATTACTTCAATAATGCGTATTACATAAAGTATGTTACAAAATAATATAAATAATAATAATAATAAGCCCCTCACAAACCTAACTCCACGTCCGGCCCAAACACCAGTGGCCACGTGAGGGGCGGACTTAGGCAGCTTTCAGCTAAATACTTACCTAAGACTAACGGAGCAATAGTAAAACAGTAGAATGCGATGCGTCTAAGAAGCGGTAATAAACTACCCCAGGCGGGTACCGGAGCGAATCGCGATGGAGAATCCCGCCCCGAGCCATCTAGCTCGGGCAGTCCCACGTATTCTGGGGGGGACACCGTGTCGCAAACTTCTGCCCAGTATAGTACTGTTGCAGATTTTAATCACGACTTAGTGTCTGTGGTTGAATCAGTTAATACCAGCCCATCTTCAACCCCACCTCTGTCAGCAAATGTTGTACAGGAGGCGCAAGCCAGTAATCCCGTACCCATTGCTGACACCAAATGTGCGCGAAAAAAGTGGACAACAGAGATGAACCAATTTATTTGGCGCACTTACCTAATAGCAACAAATATGGAGACAAATACGCGGCAATACCTAGATACCTTACACACCGAATTTAATAGTAAATTTCCACACATGAATTCTTCCAAGCAAAGAGTGGGAGATCAAAGAAGAATTATCGTAAGAAACAAGCTACTGGACCATGAAACCTTAGAAAGAATAAAGTCAGAAGTTAGCACATACATTCAAACTCATCCCAATCTGCAAACACAAACACAAGACTGTAGCCAAAACACACAACGCAGAAGAATGAAGTGGTCCAACGAAATGAATGAGACCCTAATAAGATGTTATTACGAAATAACAGAATGTGAAACAAACAGGACTGCCTATAGATCTCAGCTTAGGAACAAATTTCTTGATATATATCCCCAACTTTCAGATCTTTCTGAACAACATATCTCAGACCAGACACGATCTATCATACACAATAAATATATACCGGAAAGTAGACTTCAGGAAATAGCTAAAGAGATACAAAATTCAAGAAGAACTCACCAGCAATTAAATATCATAAATGTAACTACATCAGAAAATAATATCAATTTAAATAACACATATAATAACGAAGAAACGAAAGTTAGTAATACAAATACACAAAATACCTCACGTAATTGCCAAAATGTATCTCGTTCTCGTTATCTCAACTCATCTACACTAAATTTAAACTACACAAACATAGATAATATATTCAAAGAAACATTAGACCGGTTTAAAAATTCTAACCCAGTTAATCGACCCCGCATACTTAAGCAAAAACCTTGTAAAATATTATCTTCTATAGTTCGTTATATAAATACTAACTTACTGCCAAAATATATATCAATTGAGCATGATTTCACATTAACACAGACGATAATTTATAGTGCAGCTTACACAGCTGCCGTTTGTAATGGTACAAAAATTAGGGAAACTGCAAATACACTACACCGCAATGGCAAGCAAAACATACCATCATGGCAAAGAAGAATTGAAAATAAAATACAGCTACTCAGAAAAGAGATAGGAAGAATGACACAATACATAAAAGGAAATAGAAGTAGAAAGCTAGATAAAAAGATAGAGGATATAAAAAATAAATATATAATTCATTCCAAGCACGAAGGTCCCAATGATACACCAGAATTGATTTTAGATACAATGAAACAAAAACTTAATGCGTTCGCGAGTAGACTTAAAAGGTACTTGATTTGTAACTTAAGAAAAACACAAAATAATCAATTCATTAATAACGAGAAAGTATTTTACAGAGAGCTTAATTTAAACACACCCCAAATTAATTCATCAAACACTAATATTAATAATAGAAACGTAAATGTAAAACCAACAGAAGAAGAAATGTGTCAGTATTGGTCCAAAATTTGGGCCAGTTCTGTTGAGCATAATGCGTCTGCTAGATGGATTAAATTAGAAAACCTAGAAAGTATAAGTCCAATGTCTTATGAATACATCCCAGAAAACACATTTTTGAAAGTTCTTAAAAAATCTCATAACTGGAAATGTCCAGGATCCGATAATCTTCATAACTTTTGGTACAAACAGTTTACAGCAACTCATCTTATATTACACAAACATATTAACAATTTCATAAGTAATCCACATTCAATACCGGAATATATAATGCAGGGCGTCACTTACTTGATTCCTAAAAATAAAAACACCGCAGATCCCTCAAAATATCGCCCAATTACTTGCTTACAGACCATTTACAAAATACTTACAGGGTGCATATCAGACATTGTTTACCAACACATAACACAAAATAACATACTAGCAGAGCAACAAAAAGGGTGTAGAAAAGGGAGCCAAGGCTGCAAAGAACAACTAGTAATAGACGCAGTCGTCATGAACACTGCTTATACACAGAAAAAGGATATTAGTATAATGTACATCGACTATCAAAAGGCGTTTGACTCTGTACCGCACTCCTGGTTAATATACATATTAAATCATTATAAAATACACCCAACAATAATAACCTTCTTAGAAATAGCCATGAGTCACTGGTCTACTAAACTAAAAACACATGAAACTGAAATCACACCGCATACTCCTTCTATTCCTATTCGGCGAGGCATCTTCCAGGGTGATGCTTTTAGCCCATTGTGGTTTTGTTTAGCCCTTAACCCTCTCTCCTATATGTTAAACAAATCAAAAGCCGGGTTCCGCGTTAAAATCAATCAAAGTCAGACAACACTCACACATCTAATGTACATGGATGATATCAAACTATACAGTAATAACACCAAATCTCTGCATGCTTTAGCAGACACCACCCAGACGTTTTCAAAAGATATCCAAATGAATTTCGGTGTAGATAAATGTAAAACCCTAACAGTTAAAAATGGCACAATAGTACAAAATGATTACACTTTAGATTCAGGACAAATTATAGAATCACTAGATCATAACACTTCGTATAAATATTTAGGAATTCAACAAAATCAAAAAATTAATCATAAAGTCATTAAAAAGGACATATTAAAGAAATTTCAACATAGGCTTAACATCGTCCTTCGCTCTCAACTTAACGCGCGCAACTTAATTAAAGCACTGAACACTTATGCTATACCTTTATTAACGTATTCATTTGGAACTATTAGGTGGTCACAGACAGAACTCAAGAATATTCAACGGAACATTAACACGTCCTTAACAACTCATCGAAAACATCACCCCAGATCCTGTGTACAAAGGCTAACACTACCCAGAATTGAAGGCGGAAGAGGAATTATAGACGTGGTTAATTTACATAATAAACAAATAATATCTTTACGCACTTTCTTCTTTGACCAAACTCTAAAATCGAATCTACATAAAGTAATTACTGCAGCAGATACTCGACTGACACCACTCAACCTTTGCGATAGAACACCTCAACACAATGAACAATTAGTAAATATATCAGACAAACTTGCTACATGGGAGAAAAAGTCTATGCACGGAAGGCACTATAAAGATCTACAACAGCCACACGTTGATAAGGCAGCATCAAATGAATGGTTGCGACGTGGTGAGCTCTTCCCCGAAACAGAGGCTTTCATGATGGCAATTCAGGATCAAACTATAAACACTCGAAATTATCAGAAACACATAATCAAAAACCCTAACATATTAAATGATCTATGCCGGCGATGTCAGAGCAGTCCTGAGACAATACAACACATTACAGGCGCTTGTAAATCCATAGTTCAATCAGATTATAAACACAGACATGATCAAGTAGCAGCAATAATTCATCAAAACCTAGCACACAAACATAATTTTATACCACACAAAATCTCATATTACAAATATATACCTGACACTATATTAGAAAATAATAATTATAAAATTTATTGGGACAGAACAATCATCACCGACAAAACAGTACATTTCAACAGACCGGATATAACATTATTGGATAAAATTAATAAGACGGTTTTCATAGTAGACATTGCTGTATGTAACACCCACAACTTAGTAAGTACACACACAGAAAAAATGGCCAAATACAATGAATTAGCGATAGAAATAAAAAGGCAATGGCAAGTCAACACAGTCAAAACAGTCCCAATTATAATTTCGACAACAGGTGTCATTCCCAAAACTTTACACATCAGTCTCAACACATTACAGATGCCACCATACACACAATCACTTCTACAAAAAGCCGCCATCCTTAATACCTGTCGGATCACGCGTAAGTTCTTAGATTTGTAAAAGTCTCCTCCTTCTACGCTTGGCTAAGGCCCGCGCAGATGGATTATACCCCTTTGAAGGGAGAATAAAAACAACGTACTCAAATAATAATAATAATAATTGTGTTCAATTTATACAAATCCAATTTTAGGATGATTGATTTCTTTCACTTTGAATTATAATATCATTCTTAAACTTAAATTCAAAAATAGAAATGGGTCGTAATAATTTAATATAAGTATTACAAAATATTATATAAATATAAAATATATTTAATCAATTGATTAAAAATAATAATAATAAAAACACTAAATAAAAGATCTAGCTGTTCGTATTTAAAATGTATATTATTTATAAATGTAAACGATAAGCTTACCAATTAACCGCATCCATGTGTTTTTTGGATTCTTCTTCATTATCATCTAAATCAATTTCTTGCATATTTTCAAATATTTTTTCAACTTTAATCACTTGATGATTTGTTTAATAGTACATAAAAATACACGTATCAATGCATAGAAGTACAAGAAAACTTTAAAATCAAAACATTAAAACTTGATGGTTAGGTTAATAGGTTGCTGTTTATGTACGTTGTATATAGATGTATATATGGGCGCATGGGTATAATAGCGCCATCTAGTGGCAAGTTTTATAAATTGTAAGTTTGCAAGTTTATCAATCTATGTATTTTGGTTCCAAATATTATAATGGTAACTTAATATAATTGTTTATATTAAAGTAAATTTTAATATAATATAATTATTTATATTTAAAACAATGTTAAACGTTTCATAACTTAAAACTTAATAATTATAATTTCTTTGCCATCTATAAAATATCCTTGTTGCAATTTACGGATGCCATTTATATGAGACTCAATAAACATGTTAGTATATGTAATTTGGATTGTTTCTGAATGTTTTATAATTCTAGAATTCATTTAAAACGTATTGCTAATTTTATATAACTTATTTTGAACATAATTCATTAGCAATAATTCCGTAATAAATATTAAATAATACTGTTTTGATTTTGCCCGTTTATCGTTGATAGATGGTGCTGATCAATAATGCATCCATTTTTATGAGTTAAATTAATATATCAGTAACTTACAAAAGCCTCTTTATGTTAAAAACTTATTTTGCTAATATTATATCTTATTCAATTGCTTACTGATTTTATATGTTACTCTTCTTTAAAAACGTTCATAAAAGATTGTTAATCATATTATGGCGCCAATGTTCATATTTTTCACAGTGTTTATAAATGGTCAAACCTATAACTTAATTTATGCAAAAATGTAAACAAATTAGTTAATGACGTTTAAATGTTTTATATATTGCTAATTATTTTTATTGTAATAATTGCTTTCATATGGGAGTTGAACTTACTGTATTTTAAATTAATAAAAGCACTCTTGATTCATATTTTGGTTAAAAACGCTACTTCCTTTTTGAGAGGATATGATGATTGTAATAAAAAGGAGGGATTGTAATGGATATATATGTTTGTCTCTTTCTAAGTTACGCCTCAACTTTTCGTGTTACACTTGATTTTACTCCTCATAAAATTTCCGTACCGGGCCTTATAACTCAAATCGTTTCTTAAGGAGTAAACTCCAATAAACTCCAAAAATGAAACTGACACCCATTAACATATTTCTTCTATGCTGCCACCGGATGACATCTTAACTTTTACAGTTTACTTTTGTCGTCTTACGAATTTTCGATCAGGCCACGTGACTTGACGCGAACTTAATATTTTTTACCCATCACAAAATGTGTACAACGCTAAAGAAGTTTTCGCTTCAACAACAAATATCTCTCTTCGTACCGAGCCTACAGGGCACGTAGGTCCTAAAACTGAGGGTCTGCAATCCTAACAAACCATACCTGGAGCGCTGACACTCAGGTTGAGCGGCGAGTTGATGACGGGGTTGGAGGGCATGGAGGTGAGGCCCTGGAGGTTCGCCGCCAGCTGGGACATCTGCTGCGACATCTGCTGCTGCGTCATCGGCATGTTCTGCTGCATGCTGGCCAGGTTTTGCAGGTTTTGGAACATCGACGCCACTGTGGAGAGTAAAGTTGTTTTAGGTGATTCCTAAGATTAAAGTTGGAAGTTTGGACGGGAATTGATCTTAGGAATGTTTATTGATGAGTCGTTTTGAAATCGATTGTGACCTAGTTATGGTAATCTTATTTCAGTTTTATATAAATCTAGCAAGATAAAATATTCTACTCCACGATTTGTCAACAAAATTTAGTTTTTTAGCAGATCTTCTATCATTATAAGTATCATACTAGAATTAAATGATTCTCTTTAGTTTGACCGGTTTGCTTCGTTTCGTCTTTTAGAAGAATCACTAAATGCCACAAAACCGACCGGGGATCGAACCCGGAATCCTCCGAACCTGAATCAAGTAAGTTTGTTAACACAGAAACAGTGGCTGGTTGATTTAAACACAAATACCGTAATATAGAACACAACGACTAGGATCGAACCCAGGACTTTGCGTTTCGTATGATCGTCGCTTCGCTATGCATTCCCTAACTTACAATTCCATCATAATTTACAATGCCTGGCCGCGGATCAAACCCGGAACCTTCGTAAAACGTAACTTAAATAAATAAAACATTCAGTAGGTACAAACTTACAAGAGTTATTTAAGTAGGACTGATCGGAGATGCTACAAACCATCATATGAATATCATGACATAATGCTTGGCCAGGGGTCAAGCCCGAAACCCTGACCACTAACGTATCTTATACGTCTTTGTAAGTAACAAATATAAAACATTCAGTACGAACTCACTGGAGCCATTCAAGTGGTACTGATAACCATAATATAATAATTATAATACCAGACCGGGGCTCAAACCCGGAACGTAAGTCACCGGTATTGTGACAACTGCTCATATGTCTTACATAAGTAACAAATATAAAACATTCAGTACGAACTCACTGGAGCCATTCAAGTGGGGCTGGTGGGGGGTGCGCGCGCGCGGCGACGGCGACCGCGGCTCGGCTAGCTGCGCGCGCGCGCCCTCCGGCGTGCTGGCGCCGCTTTCACGGTCCGACTCCGCCTGCTGGACACAAACATTGACAAACTTAGTACTAGGAACATAGAGCACAAACAAAAAAAACCTCGTAAACAAAAAAAAATAGGAACATAGAGCACGGTCAGACTCCGCCTGCTAAACACGAAGATTGAGAAACTTAGGAATACAAGTTTAAAAAACTTAGAACTAGGTACATAGAGCACGGTCAGATTCCGCGTGCTGGACACGAACACAAGATTGAGAAACTTAGAATTTGGTACGTAGAGCACGGTCAGACTCCGCCTGCTAGACACAAAGTTTGAGAAACTTAGAAACACAAATTAAAAAAAAACTTAGAACTAGGAATATGGACCTTGTGCGACTCCGTCTGCTGGACACCCATACAAGTTTGAGAAACTTAGAACTAGGAATATCGCATGGGACTCTTCAAAAGTGCAGTAAAACAAAAGCTAGTCACAAAATATTGCGGTCGGCTAATGCGGCGCCCCTTTCACGATACGACTCCGCTTGCTGGACACAAACATTGACTAACTTAGTTCTAGAAACATGGGCCTGGTGAGACTTCGCCTGATGGACACATAGATCGAGTAACTTAGAACTAGGAACATGATATGGGGTCTATAAAAGTCTAATAAGAGATTGCAAAACACAAAGTTCAAGAATATAAGGAATAGGAATATCACATGGACTCTTTAAAAGTGTAATAAGAAATCGCCTGCTACTTCTATGTTATAAAAAATCGAGTTCTGTTTTTACCTTTAATAATAATAATAATAATTTCTTTATTTCAGACCTTTTTTTTTTTTTTACAGTCCATAGATTTGGTTAGTACATATTTTCTTAAATCTATGTTAGTGTACAACAAATAAAAACACGTAAAAAACACGGGGGTTAGTGTTAAAGACAACTTAGCCTATGTTAGTAAAGACAATTAAAACAAAAAACTTAAATTCTAAGTACACACACACTTGTTGGCTCGCGTGTGTACATCATTCCAGCGGGCCCAGAGAGGGCTGTCTGGTTTGCATACCAATGTGCTAAGGAGGGCGTTGGTGCTCCCCACAACCCGCTTCATCATCGACGCCATACGTTTGCGGACGATTGCGTAAAAGTCATCGATACGAGCCTCCGCAAACATGGCAGACGCACTACAGAAACGCGGCTTCCCCAACACCACCCTCAGCACATTGTTATACTGCACGCGCAGAGCTCTGAGGGTCCGCTGCTTATAGTTCGCCCACAGACTGCAGGTGTAGAAATTTTGGCAGTAAGCTCTAAAAAGTGACAGTTTTACCTGTTTACTGCAACGCTTAAATCTGCGGGCCAACATATTGCCTCGGACCGACATCGCCCTCCTCTCTCTTTCTATGTCCCTGTCGTCCCCAAGGCACTCGTCAACTATGTGGCCGAGGTACCTGAACTCAGCCACCTGCTTCAGTGGGAAGCCGCATAGTTGAAAGGTGGGTTTAAAGGTGGATTCTTTGTTTCTCCCCCTGAACACGAGAATCTCGCTCTTTTTCGCGTTATAGCTGAGTCCATTTACCTCGGCATACTCCTCACAGATTTTTAACAATCTCCGGAGGCCACTGACCGAGGGACTCAGCAGAACCATGTCGTCAGCATAACTGATGTTGTTGATAGAAAGTCCATCAATCGAGCATCCGACACCCGCCCCACTGAGCCTCTCTATCAGCTTGTTGACGTAGAGATTGAAAAGCCTCGGAGACGTCAGCCCACCTTGCCTTACTCCACAATCCAATTTGTAGGGGTCACTCATTGCGTCTCCCCACCTCACTACATTTGACTGATTGCCGTACCAGTATTGAAGCAATGATAATAGTTCCGGCCGTAGCCCTGTTTCAGTTCTGAGTTTGTGCCATAGAACTTTATAGGACACCAGGTCAAATGCTTTAGACAGGTCCAAAAAACACGCATAGACCTGCGTTTTTCTGTCAGTGTAGTACTGGACAGTCTGCTTGAGACACATAATCGCACTCTCAGTTGACAACTCGGGTTTGAAGCCAAATTGCGCGTCGTGGGTCTTCATAGATTTACTCAATTGTGTATCGAGCAAACTGTCCAGCACCTTCGCAATAATAGTCGCGAGGGAAATGGGCCTGTAGTTGGATCTGTCTGCCGCATCACCTGTTTTATCTTTTAACAGGGGTACAACCACCGTCTTCATCATTGCTTCCGGCAGATAACTATGGTCGATACACAGATTGTAGAGCTTAGCAAGGACCCCTGGAAGGTGCACACCCGCGTGCCGTAAATGCTCGACACTCAAGCCATCGTGACCCGGCGATCTCCCGCGCTTCATGTGCTTTAGGGCGTCATTTACCTCACATACCGAGAAACCTTTGGGGTACGGAACCCTAACAACAAAAATACCACCTGATTTAAAATAATTAACTGAAAAAAGTAAACTATCTATTTCAGATAAATCCAACGACACCTCATATGTTAAAATCCGACAGGCTGATCAACTCATGTATGTATATGTCGAGAATCGAATCCCGACCGTCGCATGTCAATTCATCATAGACATCGCTCTGCCATGTCTATCACCCGTTAGTAATAATCAATCCATCCAATGTTTTGTCTAACAAAACTTGGAAATTAGTCAATTTTTACCTACCTAAATTGTTCCTCAAACTGTAGTAGCCAAAAATTTGTTAAGATTAATATTATTAAACTGATTTTATTATACTAGTTTTTAGCCGCGGCTTTAATCGCGTTCAGAGGTATAATCCCTCGGGACAGTATTTTTTTTCGTGGATAAAAGGTAACCATGTCCTTTTCAGATGTTTTAACAACGTGTGTACAAAATTTCATGAAATTCGTTTACGTAGATAAGGTGTGACAGCCTAGCAATCAAATAAACTCTCATTCGCATTTATAATATAAGTTACGAATTACGATATCATAGTATAGAGAATGTATGGTATAGAGGTAGTATAGCTAGGATACCATGGTATAGAGTATGTATGGTATGGAGGTAGCGTTGCCGCAATCTAACCCGAATCCTTTATATTCGATACTTTTATAAACGCATTTTTCATATAGGTACTAGGAGCTTTTTACAATCTAAATTCTTGTAAAATAAAACAGGAGGGCTGTTGTAGCTAGCATGTTGTTAGAATATTTGTTGTTCGCTTTAGTTTGTGTGAATGACTCATTGAATTCAGATTCAATTACATTCCTACGTTCGTACGACAATTAAATCATTCGCGATTGATATTAATACCTACCTAGTTTGTTTTATATAGTAAACAAGAAGTCGTGATTTAGATATAGTTGTTAATAAATGTTGTTTAAATTAAATCACTACTATGTTGCGGTAACCTTTCACTTTGGGAGTCCAGGATTCAAATCCGTACGATCACTTTATCGTACGGATTTGAATCCTGGACTCCCAATCATTATCACACGTTTAAGAAAGGAAAGATAGTATAAAAAAGTATTTTTAAAGTATACTTAAAGGTATGAGAATCTAGAATTCGCACTTGGCCCGCGTGGTGGTATTAAAAATCAAAACGACTTATTTTGGAAAATAGTTCTTGTTTCGAATAAGCTGATGCAAATTTAAAGACACGCGTTCAAATACCAAATAGATATTATTTAATCCGTAGTACTTATATTTGAAAATAGTTGACCTGAGATATTTAAAAACCATTTTCGATTGAAATATTAATAAGATTTTTTTAATATATACATGTACCAACAGACAAATAGAAAATAATTTATACCTCATTAAATTAAATTAAATTTTAGTTTGTAATTATTGTGTTTAAACAATATTGTTTACAAGTTTCCTTGGTCAGTTCGGTACGTTTCGATTTAAGATATCTTGTAACCGCTGTAACCTATTAGTTTAATTGATAACTGATATTGTTTGGCTCCACGCTTACTATGTTTATCAAAATTACGCAATCTGTTGTTTTCAACCGCTTTGAATTCAAATAAGTTTTAAGTAAATGTTTGAATAACTTCTTTTTATAGTAACAGTATAGTTATAATAACAGTTATTTTTTTGTGCGCATATCACTGTGTTCTTAAAAGGATATATTTTTTTAATAAATAACATGACTCTATAAAGAGAGGATTATAGGTACTTTATATGATTTTATAACAACGAAAAGTTATTTCCGAAGTAACTTATACAAATTATATTATTCATATTCGTTAGACTTTGTATTATAGTAGAAGTATACTATTATTCTTTACGGAAATAATGCTAAAAATAAGTTTGTTTAAGCAAGTGTACGCCTCTTCTAAACTTTTGTGAAGTTTCAAAGTATACAAGAGTTTAGTTTCTCAAGATACCGCTAGATGGCATTAGTAGTATCAACAAAGCTCTTCCGATTACAGGGTTGACTTTCAGTTTTGTTTGTGTTTTGTTCAAGTCAATGAAATTAACGGAATAATACTTTTAGAATGTAACTTATCATACCTTTTTTGAAATTTGCTATAAAATTTTTAAATTGCAAAGGGTTTTTACGTACTACAACCGGGTAGCAAAGGTTCCGAAAAAATTAAGTTTTATATCTACTGTTGTATCCTTATCGGACCGACAAATTTAAAGACATTAGGAAGAAATCGTACTAACTTGAAAAGTTTCCAAAAATAAAAAATACGTTTAACACAAGATTCCAATATTGAAAAAAATATATATATTAAGCATAAACATGTACGATTATTAAATATTACGTTTCCAATAATAATTTATCGATAATACGTAATTTACGCATAAACGTGTATACATCCTCTTAATTAGTAACTTAAAATTTAATAGTCGACAAATAACTACTTATCAACTATTAATTATTGTTTATTGATACTTAAATCTAAAAACTCCGATGACCACAAGGATATATTGACTGCACCTATGTAATTAAATCAATTAGTACATTATTTTATCGAATGCAAAGATATTATGTTTCTTGTCTCAGAAGGTCGAGCCAGTTCTAAAGTAATTATTACAGTCATTAAATACAGTTTATTAAATTACCTCAAGGAAATGTTATAACATGTTAATTTATAACATAATTATATCTATTATGTTCTGTGTTAATGTATATTTTTTTTTATATATAAAATAGGAATAGCAGACGAGCATGCAGTCCACCTGATGGTAAGTGGCTACTGCCGCCCATGGACATCTGTAATCAACCCCAGATAGGATAAGATATTTCTACCTGAGGTCGACCACAGATGCGCCGCTACCCCTGAGGACTAAGCTGGAACGCCTCGGAAAAGTCTGTCTCCCTTACCACACCCTTCAAACCGGAACACAGCAGCGCCTAACACTGCTGTTATTAGGTAGAAATAGGTGTGGCAGTGGTGCCGCCGGAGTCGAACCACAAAGGGTTCTACCACCTTCAAAAATTTATAAATTTATAAATAAAATTTGATGAACTGATATGTAATCAACGTATCATTTTAACAGATTGTAATTTTTTTATAATATAGAAAAACTAGACGAGCATGCAGTCCACTTGATGGTAAGTGGTTATTACCACCGTTGGACATCTATGTTTAATCCCAGATGAGATAAAAGTCCTACCTAAGGTCGGTTATACATTTCCTTTTTTCCCCCTGAGTACTAAATTAAAACGCGTCGGATAAGTATGTCTTTCTTACCGCACTTTTCAAACCCTATCACAGCAGCGCTGAACACTGAAGGCAGAAAATGTTCGGTAGTGCCTCCGAGTTTGAACCACAAAAGGATATTATGTACCTACATCATAATTGAGGGCTCTAGTTTCTAAGGCGTAACACTTCAGGGGTTGTACAAAATAGTATACTTAAGTAGCTTGTTGCAATGACTTGTACGGTATCTACTCTTTTCATTCTCAGATGGATTGGAGATCTTTATTATTCAAGGAGATAGATGATATGTCAATAACTATTTATAGTAAGCCAGTCACTTTAGACTTTAGTCTTCGTAATATTGTGAATTCCACATACTTTATTAATAAATTTGTAAAAACAATTGAAATGTACCTACTTTACCGTACGTAACTAACCGATGATTGTATGTATGACTTTTCTTCAATCTTCCATCGAAACGCCAAACTGCTTCACGTTAGAAATAGGTTATCACTCTCTGATCGAACTAATTGGTTCTAGCTTTCAAATAATATCTTTACAGACTTAGCAACTAAGATCATAGCGTTCTAACTATTATTTCTATATGGAAATATCTATCAATGTTATAAATTATCGTTTTGTAATTAAGTATAACCTTGGCGGAATAATCGACTAGTATCATTGGTTCAATAATTAATTTACGTAGCTTAAGCAGATAATTATGTTGAGACGGGTTTGTTATTCCGGTTTGAAGCGGTTTTTTACTTTCCGATAATTGTGATTTAAACAAATTACCGATTTGTAAACTTTAATTAATGTTTTGCTTATTATAAATTTTTTTGGTTTTGATTTATATTAGAGGTACATGTAAAGAAGGTTCTTTAGATTGTAACTTGAAGATTAGACATACAATGTTACATACATGTTTTCAATAAAATGCTTCTTATAGCACAAATAAACCTAGATATAATAAATTGGAACAACTTTGAATAAAGATAAAATTATTGTATCGATAAGGCAAAACCTAATACTAAAAGAATACTTGTAAATATGTACTTATTATCTTTAATGAACTAAGGCTTATTGTTTACTAAAAAGATGATGGTGGTTCGTGATTCTGTGACGGTATCGATGCAACCCCTATCTCAGCAATATTTGTGTTGCAAGCCGTGCGGTCCAATGGAATCTTCAGTAGCGGTAGTAGGCAGTTTTATTAAGAACTGACAGTAGTGACCACTTAATATTGGTTTCCCAAATAAAATTATTGAGAAAAGGCTTTAAGAAATATACTAAGGTCTTTAAATAAATATACTAGGAAGTCTATTTTATTTTATGCGTTCCTAAAATCAACTTTCGTTTAAAAATAATTTATATTCGCTTATTCGTCCAGTATTGTTTAAATTTGGCATTAAACGCACAAACAGCAAAATAACATATTTATCACATTTATATCGATATTTTAAAACCATATTAATGTATAACTATTTCCTCATGATATCATAAACTTGAAAACTTGAAATATTGTTTAACAAAATAAGTAATTACATTTTTGTTAATTTATTTTTAATAACAGCTATATTTTTAACAACGAATTATATTTGTTCATTATCTTTAGTACACAATTACCTACGCAAAAGTAAAATTCAAAATCGTTACTATACCTATAATACAAATAACAATACAAAACCACATTAAACATTTTGTAAATCTAATCTAAATATTTGACTATAAAGTAATAATACATTTTTCAATTCAGTTTTGAATAAAAATAAGAACAAAATTCGAAGACGGTTGAGACATTTCGAAATCGTTCACCTTAGAACTACTGAAACACATTGTTCCGAGAGTTTAAAGAAAAATATCTAATAAGTAGTACTTACGAAAGACAATGTCATTCTCCCCACGCGCACAGTTGACGGTTAACTTCGAACAACTTTGTTACAAATTTCTCATTGCGTACATCATCGTCTAAAAATTTGAAAATATACAAAAAAACGCCGACGCGGAACTTCGGCAAAGTTTCTATAAAATTTAACGCGGTCAGGAGTCACTACACTATTACTCGTACAATACAGAAAAAATAATTATTAAAAATATTTTTATTACAATTTGAAATAAATAATTGTCATTGGCCGCAAACACACTCCGTAAGAACAATTGTAAAACTTCAAACGTCAAAAGTTGTATTGTTTTAAAAGTTCGAATTCCGAACGTACGAACGAGATACCGCGGAAGAGGAACGGCACTATCGACAAAGCGTTCGCGTATTTTTTTTCTATTTTTTCCTTTTTTATTTATTTATCAGCGACCGGCACACATACAGCCGCGCGCCAAGTTGCACGGCGCGGAATGAAAGCGCGTCATCAGTTTAAAAAATCAACCCCTTTGGTGGTGGCTTGAAAAAATGCGGCCCCGAAGGGAGGTGGGTGGTCCCACCAAAATCCTTGCCAAAGCGATCGCCATCGGCTCGACTTGTCACTTGTCGAATAAGCATAATAATTAGAGTTTTCGATTAGTGCTTTAATTACGTTTTTATGTTTCCGCCCGCTTTGCCAATCGCGCTTTGAATAAATACCGTTAATTATTCCGTACCTTCGATAAATCTTTCGGTGTCTTGTGTTTAAGATTAACGTTTTGAATAGTTTTATGACTTGTTTTATCGTCAATGGGAAGTTTGGTAAAACATTACTGCGTTTATGATAAACATTTTAATAATTAGGTATGTTTGTTAGTTCTTCTAACATATTTGCATAGATTAGTAAAGATGCTTCGCCGCCTTGAAATTGAATGAAGCCACAAACGGCTTATTTTAGTAAGTTCTTTTTTTGAATTCTTGACAAATAAAAACATTTTTAGAGAAAATTTACGAATAAATAACTAATACTGCGTAATTTACGTAATAAATAAATAATTATAATTAAAATTTCAAATAATTTAGGAACATTTTAGCACGGAGACGTGGCAAAACTTTTTTACGCAACTATTTCAATTGTCAAAACTGGGTACATTTTCTTGTTAGGAGTGAGTAATCTTTACTAATCTATGCATATTTGTAAGTTATTCCTGTTTAAACAATTCTCTATTTTTATATTTACCTTTTCTACTTTTAAGCATTTTCGTTAGCCACAGTTAGTAAATTGAGCACAAACTCTTCGGGATTTTCGGACTCTACTTAGTACGTAATCTGTTGCGCTCGTTTCGCGGTCATAGCTTGCGGACAAATATTTGGACTATTGCGAATATTAGCAGTATATACTTTTAATTAAGATTGTGAAATGACCAAAAATCACAGTATCAGGCTCAATTTCAAACAATTTAGGATATTCCAGGGGAAATAGTTTTTATTCCAATGAACATTCTTTCCTCATATCGTAGTAACATGACACATGTTTCTTCTTCTTGTGATTTTCTTATGTGGGTTTTAATCCTTAAAGGCTGAGAATGATTTGGCTTTGATAATGTACATTTTCAATTAGTAATTTAAATGTGTCCGTCTGTCATACCTTTAAAAATGTTTCAATAAAGTTGTGGCGTCATCAAAAATATTTTTATGAATGATTTAGCAAACATCGCGCGAGTTTATCGCGTTTACAAAGCTCATATGACCGGTGTAGAAAGGGAAACATGGGGATAAAATTTAACGTACTAACGTAGATATACGTTATTCAACGCGCAGCGAATGAGAGGAGCTAACTCTCGAACGAGCGAGCAGAAAAATTATCACCAGCAAATAACATTCGAAATAATCAGCGGTACACGAAAAAATCAGTAATTATTCAGATGAAGTTGGACGAACGAAGGGGGTAAGGGGGCAAAGGCCGGCCAAAATAAAAACGCCGTTGCGTAGGGGTGACACCCCGCTCTCCCCTCGCCTCTACAAATGTTATCTAACTGCGTTCGCTTCGCGCCGCGGCGCCGCTTCGCTTGGAATTAGCGCGCCCGAACCGACGAATTTTCAATTTGTACTCCATTTTTTTCTCGGATAGTTGGTCCTAATGGAAAAGGCTGGCGATAACGGATTCCGTGTGACGACGCGGCCGATCGCCGCCCACGCATCCCGAACTATTACAAGTCATTATGTTCGTCGAAGGCATCGGACGACACACGCATGTGTGTCCGCGGCCGTGTGTGTGTAGATTTTTACTCATTAATTTTAAAACGCTCCGGATTTTTTTCAGGGCGGGTGCTAGGGGGCTCGTGGGGGGTTAAAATTGGCGATGGCCGCCGGGTGGGGTGTCACCGGCGGGGGTTATTAAATAGATTGGTCCGCGGCCGAACGGAGCCGCCGATCTGCACTTGTACTCGCGTCATTAACGGGTTGAGAACCGATTTTAAATCGTGAAATAACAGCCTGTTACAGGAAAAGTTGAGCGGGGCTTATCGGTCTCTCCTGTCGTATTCTACGAGCTTAATTGCATTAAAATGTCTAAGTGTGTTTTATCTGAGGCGGGCGGGGTTAATTCGTTATCGGCGTTAATTGTGAAGGCGCGATGAAGACGGCGGCCGCGGCCCGCGATGACCGTGCGATCGGCGGTCCAGCGCCGCACACACGCACACGCCGTACGCTCGGAGGGTGAACGGGGGTGTTGGGGAGAGGAATTGTGAAAAATACTCGAAAAAAGGCGAAATTGTAGCAGATATATAATTAAAGTCCGACGTACAGTAACAGCGTACAGCGATGTATTATGCAGACGCGCGGGTGTCGCCGCGACTCGATACGTGCGGCAAAGCGGACGAGAAAAATTAATTGAACAGACAAATTCGTGAGAGAGAAGAGGGATTATCATTTAAGTTAGCTGCTAACGGATTTTGATTAGCTTTTTCACATCGCTCGTAGCGGACGCTGAAACGAGGCTGCTAACATTTAAACCTATTAGTCGTATATGAGCTTGCAAAGTTAACTGTGTAAGTCAATACTACATCGATGCTTATAACGATAGTATCATTAATTAATAACGGTTTTAATGACAGAATAACAGTTCATTTGTCATTAAGCTTAACATCTTAGTAAAACCACATTTAGATTACCTTGACATTAAAGTAATACTAAAATTTTATACCATTTTGTAATTGAGTATTTGAATGTCATCGTTGTCAAAGACAGATAGGTATATAGAAAGAAAAAACTAAATTATAAATGTTGTAAAATATAAATTATGTCAGTGTACTAATATATACATTTTTACATAAAATGTAAAACGCTAATATACAGGTTAAAAAGTATGTAATGCTCCATTTAGTTACAAAAGTAAAAATGCATGTACTTTATCTAAAATATTTAGCGTTTCTGTTTCAATCGTCCGAACAACACTAGTATTCGCAGCGGAACTAGAATTAGTCCGCGAAGACTGGGAAGAATTTTCTGCGATCTGTTTCTAAGACAGATAAGTTTGCAAAAATATTATGTTAACCCCCTGACATACTCGTAGATGTTCCAATCACGACAAGAACCGCCATACGTTATCAATTTTGAAGAAAACGTTATAAAATCATACTTCAAAAACCAATCGAAGCCACTAGTCCCAACTGACACGCTTACTCCCATACTACATACATTGTAAATTTGTAAAAGCACTCATCCTATGTAATGTAACGTAATAACTCATTGTCGATCGAGTATCGACAGCGGGGGGCGATCGCGACAGATGTTAGAGGGGGCTTACGATTAATTTAACATTAAATTCAATAATAACCTCCCATTTATTGCGTAATTTCCTTTCAATTACCTTTCATTTATCGCTCTGTAACCAGATTACAGATGCGATGGAGGGCTTGTTGTTAGTGAACTAGATGGCCGAAAAATAATAAACTGTTTATGACGGACCTATTGGAAAGAAAGAAAGGAAATTGGTAGAAAATTATGCTTACGATACTATGTTAAAAGATGTTTATAACTTTGAAGAGGTACACTCCTTTTATGAAACTCATTTCACGCCTATGTCTACGTAGGACAGTGCAGTACTCAGTGCCTTAGAGTAAACAGTAGTTCTTAAGCGGATTGCTTTTTAATATTTTACAAAGCAGGGTCCATTAATAAAAGCCTGCGGTCAATCTGTGTTGGTTTCTAACCACCCATAAGGCATTCGATTAGGTTAAACGATTGCTATCAATGATAAAAACGACGACTTGACGTATTTTTAAAAGCGTGGAAGAGCGTTACTTAACATTGTAGATGACATAGGTACGAAAAAAAGAAACCACACTTGTAATTTGTATCCACTGTCGTACGTATATTGTAATATATATTGTGTAATACGATGGAATTCTTAGTGGAACCACATACATTTTTTGCCCCATTACAGAAATATAACGTAGTTTGAAGGATGTAATAATTAGTACGAGTAGATGTAAAGCGCTTCAACTCAGTCATCACATTATGTCTCATTGAATACTGATGGTCACCAACAGAATGAACACATAACATAACATATACCTTTGCTACTTCCGTTTAGTAAAAAAAAAAAAAAAAAAATATCTATATAGAGCAGCTAGTGGCTATCGAATTATGAACAAAACGCAGCTCAAATTAAACTCCCGCGCATACGTCACCGGCCCCCGCCGCGCATGAGCACTCCACTCGATTGTTCGTTTGTTCGTTCGAGTACCAAATTTGAATTTATGAACTCCATTGTCGAATTTTAAAGTGGGAACGCAATTAACGAACGTGGTGATTATTTTTTTTTTCTCCAAGAACAATAGGCTTAGATTTGTAGATGGCCTTCCGAATTGTGTTTTTCGCGTTAAGTATAAAGCAGTTGTTTAACACATTTAAGTGTAATTGTTTGATTGAACGCGGTCAGTTTTTGTTTTAATTTTTTATTCAACACCTTTGTCTTTGGTGCGGATGCAAAAACGTTTGTAGAACGTGTCTACATGACTATTTATACAATGATTCATGCCAAATCTGCGCTAAGTAGAGTTTTATGAGAATAGTATGCATAGTTTTACGAAACAGATTTTTAATAAGGTATTATGGTGACATAATTTTACTTATACTCGATATTAGAAGGCTCCATGCATATTCTCAATCACGATATTGAAGAATGCACTGAGCTAAGACTAGTAGAGCTCGGTTGTCCCAACTAGACTTTTGGGAGGTATCCCTTTCAACCTCACTAAAGTACTACTTCTCTAAAGAAAGGTTATTTAATGCAATCTTAGTCTTGAGCATTTGTCATTAATTTCAGATGAAATCTCTGTTCTATATGGAATCAGTTACAGATGTCCATGGTGCTGCTCCAATATGGAATGAACGAAGACTAAAATTTTTAAGACTAACTTTTTTATAAACACTAAATCCATACTTAAAATTCAATTACATACCTATAAAACATCAAAGCACCGCATTTTGCACCATTTACTACCTAAATAGCCGTACACACACTCCTTAAATATAAATTTGACTGGAATAAAAGCTGATTCGACATCGGGATGCCGGTAGTTTTTCAAATATGCAATTTACTGATTTAAAAAAAAGAGTCGTATAGGGACGGGCCGTCCATGTGAAATGGCTGAAAAAAGAAGAAAAAACCGCTGTAAAAATAGTAGGCCGTGCTGGTATGGTAAGTAGCATCGAACGCCCCTACCTAATTTGTTACGTTACTGCATTTCAAAGGGGGGTTATTATGAAGCTATAACTTTTGGTATGAATACCCGCTGTGTATGACCTTTTTATGTGCATAGATGTAGCCATAGATGTATTAGTCGGATATAGTTCTAAGTTGGTTATTATACAGCAAATGAGCATGTTTTCTGTCGTCAACGTTTTTGACACAGATAAAATTGTTTGATTGCACAGTTACGCCTGAGGACTAACTTACAATGCCTCGTATAAGTGCATCTCCAAATAACCTCCAAACTAGAATACTTGGTTAAATGCGCTGTTACTAGACATTAGGCAGAAATGGGAGCGACGGTGATGCTCAAAGTCAAATCGACAAAGATTTTAATCACCTCCAAATTTTCACTTTTATAAAAATACCACATACTTACCACAAGGAGTGTTAGAATTCGAATTAGGAGTCTATTTAAATACGCAGTCCGTAAACACACGTGTCGGAAATTAGAATAAAATATTTCGATTTCAAGGTACCGACTTTGATAGATGTCACCGAAGGTGCTGTTTATTTATGAAACGCCTATTGAAATCGCCTGTACCCGATATTTAAAAGTGGAAAAGGAACAATTCACACTATCATTAACGCGACAACATAAACACATGAAGTGTTTACCTTACGTATTCTTTACGATTAAACCTAGCATTAGAGTACAGTCAGCGACACAAGACGAACAACACAATTGAAAACGAAACACACGTTTTTAGGGTTCCGTACCTCGAAAGAAGAAAACGGAACTCTTATAGGACAACTTTGTCGTCCGTCCGTCCGTCTGTCAAGACCTGATTTTCTCAGGAAGGCGTGAAGGTATTAAGCTAAAATTTACATCTAATACTCAGGTATACTGTTTTTTGGAGGTGTGAAAAAATCAAACTTCTAAGCTAACGCAATCAAAAGATATAGCCGTTTATGCCGCAAATTTCCGAAAATTTTACTCGCAACTCGCAAAAACATCAAAACCTACAGGGTACTTCACGTGAACTCAGAATCTTGAAATTTGGTAAGAAGCAACATCTTATAGCATAGATAAAGTAAAAGTTGCGGAAACCGTAAATTTTTAGTTATATCATAATATAATAAAATATTCTTAATAATTTCAAAGTTACCCCATTTCCATATAAACGCGTAGAGGTTTTAAATTGAAATTCATATCCAATACTTGAACTTTTACTTATCGAATCCGACTCGCACTGGGCCGGTTAAGTACTTACTTCTAAAGAAACACGGACTGAAATAGCATACTCAAGACTTATAATTTCCTTAGATTCGACGTTAAGGACACATTGTTACATAATACATTATGAACCATTAAAAGCACATAGAAAGAATCGTAAGCTGCAATTAAAAGTGTCGTTTGCAATTAAAATAATGGCTGTCACACCTATAAGACAATTAGGTGGCGGGAATAAATTCTATGTTTTGGTAGCCCGCCGTGGGTTTAATTAGAGCTAATCAAAAAAACTTAATGCACGGTAATGGTACGTAATGGCTGTAGGGCTGAGGTGCTCAAAGTTTTGCGTAGATCACTAAAAGTTAACTATAAGGTATTCGTCGTAGCTGTTAAATTATTATTGATGCTGGGCACGGGCCTCCTCTGATAAGATATACCGCACTGACCAAGTGTGAATTGGTAAATTTTACATATTTTTAAAAACTTTTTTGTTTTTCTTCACCTTTATAGATACTTTTTGTACACAAAATTCATGCCTGGTCTCGAACCTTTAACTACCCCAACTGAGAGGCTAATTTTCAATCACTATAAGTTACTCCGCTTTATTTAAATTTTACTAACATAGGTTTTTAAGTACAATGTAAATACTAACAAAATATGGACTATGTCTGAATTAAATGGAAATAAATAAATAAAATAAATTTAAATCAGAAAAAATATATATAAAAAAAAAAACAAGGTGTATCTTGTTGATGGTCACCAACGAAAGCAATACAGCAACGAAAGCAGTGTAATACTGGGTTTGAAGGGTTCGACAGTTTCTTAGATATTCCATCTATTCTTAGATTAACATTACCTTTAAATGTATATGACAGTTTTAATTTAACATTGGTTAGTAGTTAAATTTAAACTTTCTAGTATCTTGTCACAAGCAACTATTCAATACTACTAGTACTAATAACACTGTTTACGATAGGACTATACAATCTAAATACATCATTCCAAAGCTCCGCACTAACTCCATTACATTTAGGCGGGTAAGTCGACAGTGAGTTTGAGTACCACTGACCTGTAGTTTAACGTGGTATCAGAGCCCATGATAATGAATGCGATTACATTAGGGGTTGAATTAGACCCGGGGTGGTACAATTCGTGGTATTATTTGTGAGGGTTTTTTTTAATTGTGCTTTTATTTGGATTTGGATAGGTTTATGTAATAGAGTTGTGATACTCAAGTGGTACGGTTGGATTCTCAGGTTCGAATCTGATGTAAACCTGGTTAGTAATATGCACATTGCACAATGGGCTCTTCATCGTGAATGCCTAGTAGCAACAATGGAAATCTGTAATCAACCTCAATTAAGATTAGGGTCCTGCCTAAGGTAACCCCCGGTCGTACCCCTTAGAAATATGTTACTGAAACTCCATCTCTATCTCTAGATTATTTATTTCTCAGAATTATAAAATAGCCCTTAACACTGTTATAGAGCAGAAAAGTATGATAATGTTGCCGCGGCCACAAAGTGTTCTACTACCCTATTTAGTTACACAAAACATGAAAACTTACTTATAGAGTGTAACTTAAGGGACTTATTATATCAAGTACGGTAACGACCTAACATTAGACGGCCTGCATGCACAGTTGAATAATACAAGAATATATCGACTGAATTCAATATTAAACACATTACCGTGGTATAACACTGCATTTCGCGCTAGGCGTACCTATTCTTCGCCCTTAAATTATTTATTCCGTTAGCGAAGGAAATTATTTTAACAACCTAAATAGGTTGCTTCATAATAAAACGTCTAATGACGATATAATTGTACGTGCTACTTTTTAAATAACAGGTTTGGTACAATGATTATTTGGAAGTGTACTTAATGTCGTTTGTTTTTTTAATCAAAATAAATGTTTTCGTGGAAAAAATAATTGTTTAATAGTGTCTGATGACAAGTGTGCGATGGGTAGGTACATCGGTACATAGTACATCGTAATCTAAAAGTTAAGTGAGTACGGGCGCGGTTGATAGTTGGATGGGTGTCCAATTGTGGCTAATTTTAATGCGCTTGAGAAGGCATTTTAAGCTGCCAAATACTAGTTTTTATCATTTGATAGTAATAGAAGGCCATATAAAGTTATGCTAGAGGCTTATCGAAGACGGTATAGGCGATATGGTAACATATGGGATGGCCACTAACTCATATGTTCTTACACTAAACCGTACCTATTGGAACAGCGTGGTAAAACATGGTCCAGGCTTCTGCTGGTGATGAGGTAAGCCTTTATTGGGTAATAAAAGTCTTCCTTGTTGAAAACCTACTAAACATGTGTACCACAAAGTGGCATACTAGAAATGACCTTTATTTTTTAAATTCAACAGATTATAAGCCAAAAAGATTAAGATTAAGAGTAAGTCAACGAGGGTGACAAACGTACCCAGTAATAAGTCGTTTATACACAAGTCACCGCTAGATTGGGTGTTGAGCGCGACGAAAGATGATTAGCTCGAACGAATCTGTGTGATAGGAGATGACTCAATGAACTATTTGAGCGTTTAATTCTGTGTTTCGCGGTACATTGACATTTTAGATAGCATTCGGTTTTTACACCACCTTTTCTTAAAATATTTGAAGTAGTCGTCACTAAACTCAGCCAAGCAATTTTTCAAGTCAGTGTATTTTTCGGTAAGTTCTGTTATTGGGTATTTTCTTGCTCCAATATAGTGGTTCTAATTGGAATTGAAAAAAACATTTATTAAAATATAATAAATTCGAATACTTTCTTTAATTTTATTTTCCTTCTAAATTCAATAAATTGTGGTATAATTTATTACCGAAATATAACCCAACTCACTCCTTAGATGAACATGAATTTAATAACACCTTGCATTTATCCACCAAGTCGACATAAAGCCTCGAAAAACAACCTTCGTGGTTCAACTTCGAAATCACCACAGCATCCAATAATTCTACTGTTTTCTGTTTTAAAATATGCAGTAAGCGAAATAACACAAGGCATTCCAACTTAGTCTTCAGGGGTAACAACGCTATGGCCAACCAATAGAAGTCCAAACCAATCTGGGGTTGGTAATAGATATCCATTGACAGCAGTAGTCAATTACAAACTACATAGGTAATTGTTTGCTATTATAAAACAAAATTACCATTATTTTAGTACAATATCGTTGTTGGTACAACAAATAACGTTCAAAACTAACAGGAGTATGCACGTTATTCCATTACTGAGTAACTTGCCTCGTACTCTGAGTAGAGGCCGGACTAAGCCATTAAGGAAGGGAAATTAGTGCATTATTGACTGATTTCCCTTTTCAACTAGCTGATAGACGGCTTTCGATTTAAAATACTGCCGCGCACACCGTCACACTATTCGTTTACTGAATTTGATGTGTGATATACGAATTACGTTTTGATGGTAAAGTAAAGCAGGGATAGCTTATGGACCTGAAGAGTTAGAGTTCTACTGTTTTATAACATTGAAGTAACGACCATACGGAATTAATTTATTAGGCCATCCGATGGTAAGTGGTTACTGCCGCCCATGATTATTTGTAATCAAACCACGATAAGTTAGAAATCCTAACAGAGATTGGCTACAGGCACGTTGCTACCTGATAAGGGTGGAACGCCTCGGATAAGGGTGTCTCCTTTGTAGCAGCGTTGAACACTTAGTTATTAGTTATTAGACAGAAAAAGGTATGGTGGTAGTTCACGGCGTCGAACGACAAAGGGTTCTACCATCTTCTAAATCTTCTTGTGATCGGCCACACTTGTGGAGCTGCTACAAATAAACATAAACATAAATGTTTTTTACACTCACAGCCCCACACAAGGATTTCCTATATCGAGGATGCCGTGGACTCACAAAAAGCCGAATACACAAACACCCAGAGCCAGAACAGATCTCAATTCATCATTCAAATATCTGTCTGGCCGAGGACCGAACCTGGAACCCTCTGCGCGTCAGATCGATATGGTGACCGCTCCGCCACACGGATCGTCAAATAGGTGTAGCGGTGGTGCCATCGCAACTATACTATAAAAAGCTCAGCCAAAAAGTTTATTGCAATTTATGCAAGAACGACCTTGTGTGTTCGGAATTTGAATGTTTGTTTTTAATCTTGCTTATCTGCAAAATGGACAGTATTGACAAGATATTTTTATAATTGTTTTAATTATAGACATACCGGTTCTTATTATTTATTTGTTTATAATCGCAAATTACCCGTTAATCAGTGGACAAGGATATAATAATTACTTACAACAATTATTTTAATCACGTTACCTAATTAAAACATTATTAATATTCTCGATAAAGATCAGTATATGTAGATGTATCTATTTTAAAATTATTGTGCATTTACCTTAACGGGTAGGTACTAAAATTATAATTATATTACAAATATATTTGTAAAACATGTTATTATTTACTGTTTTATATCTTATATAAATATAAAGTTGGCCTTATCTCTAGTCTTCAGTCGGGCTATACACATGCTTTAAAAAGTTCTTTACCATATTTCAAACCAGGACATAAAATATTGAATTAAGTTCAAGTGGGCTAAAATACCGGAAAGTCGAGTATATTTTGATCAATTTTAGAGGCCTTAAAATCTTTATGTTTCGATTCCGGAGGCACGCTGGAACGCACGAAGGAGGACGCTGTTCCTATGTCGAATAACAACAGTGTTGCTGCTGCAATCTGATTTGTAAGATGTGGTCAGGGAGATACGATACAGCCATATCGGCTACAAACTTTGTCCTCAGGGACAGCAATCTGGGTATGATTACAGATATCCATGGGCGCCAGTTGCCACTTTTGGTGAACGAATTAAAAAAAAAACGCCCTGCACCGGTATTATAAGTACTCAATCTTTGGAAGCTGAATAAAGATCTCTTTTTAATATGTAATGGGTACTCACCGGCAAGTTCTTTTGCCGATAGTTCGACCCATAGATATTAAAATGTCTGAATTCCGCTAAAACATTAGTCTAAAATCATATAGATTTTTGGAAAGTGGAGACGCCGATCATCTGCTGAAATCAAATATCTTTGACATACGACTCATAGAAGAGAAATAACAAAGAACGAAGTCATCAGGAGTCCCCTACCACTTTTTTATGATTTCTAATAGGACTTATAAATTATGTTATTTGTATACCTAATAGAGTCGAATATAGCGCACTTTATATAACCATTTGAACACCCGCAAGACCTATATTCACAAATAAAGAGACTTGATTTGATTTGACTAAGATCATGCCCAACAGTGGGATATTACACAACCACAGTGACATAGCTATTATTGTGACAAATAGGCACATATGCGCTTTAAAACAGCTAGTTATAAATAATAATGCCGTTCATTAACTACTTATTTACCTAATTACTGCAGGAATAAGGAAAACGTTGTTATTACGACTTGGTATAATGATTCAATCGCCATCGTGTTTATATTTTTAATTTATAAATCCTTAGTTTCTATGTAGAGGTGGTAGAGCCCTTTAGAGCTAGAATGTCCCGTGCAAGGTCCTTAGGTACTGTAAATGATGACCTTCTAAAGAGAGTAATTTATATTCTAACACACTGGCCAAGTGCATATAGAGTTTACAGGTTTTTTAATGTTTTTACAGAACTGTCAGGCATTAAGAATCTGTCATTATATATTTTTACGACTAAGTAATACATATTTAACAGCAATATCATAATAAATACTAATTTGCGGAGGAAAATCTAAGGATTTGAACACGTGATTCCGACATAAAAGGCGAATTTATATCTACATTTACATATTTATATTTACATAAATCGGGCTATCACTGCTATTAAATATAACATTATTGTGGCGGTAGAACCACCTACCACAGATCTTTTCACAGCAATAACAACATATTAGCTCAAATACGAAATGCAGAATGATGTATAATATTAAACATATTAATTTCAAAAGATTTAAATCGTTACAAGAATAATTGTTAATCTCGCCGCCAAAGGCATTAGAGGTGTTTAATGCCGAGAAAGATTTGTAATTGGTGAAATCAAGCATGTTAACAATCAATTTTAACTAACTATTATAGAAAACGAATCGACCGACCATAAAGATCCCGATAAAATTACAAAAGAAATCCATAAAATAATTAAAACTTCTAATCGCGCCAATTAGTGGGTGGATTTATGGTTTCACTTATTAGGGAGTTAGGAACGATCGAAGCGTACGGTTTGAAATCAAAAATTGATTTAGAAAATTAAAGTTAAATCTGACATAGGTATACTTTGTGCTTTTTTAATTTGTTACTAGAGATTTTTCTGTAGTATCAGCTTCTTAGGTGCAATCGTGTATTTTAAATGTCATTGATTTTTAAGTTATGTGCGAGAAAGTTGTTGATGCTTGCTTTAACCATGAAGGAAAAAATCGCAAAGAAAGCAGCATACATGATACACCATATAAAATAAAAAAAATCTTTTCAAAAGTATGTTAAGTCTACCGATAGTGTACACATTTGGCCAGCGCGGTGGACTATGGCCTAATCTTTTTCATTCTGAGAGGAGACCCGTGTCCAGCAGTGGGACAGTAATGGGTTGACGACGAGTAGCTGTCCTTTACTGACCATGTAACGCCTCTACATCGATTTGAAGATCAGAATGAATGAAAATCAGATCAAGTAATATTAAGATAGAACTAGGATTAGTCTGCTTTACTCTTAAAGCCGAGACGAGTATCCAGACTGAAACTCAATCTAAATTAATCATTGATTATATTATTATTTACATGTCTTTGACCTGCGTGGCCATACCGGTCTGACGCGCAGAGGGTCCTGGATTCGATCCTCGGCCAGACGGATATCGTAATGATGAATTTAGATTTCTGTTTCTGGATCTGGGTGTTTGTGTATTTCTGTGTTCATGGCATGACATGACACAGGGAATCCTAGTATGCTGTGATTGTAAAAAGCGTTTTTTTTCCAACAGAGGGTCGAATTCGGGGCTATTATTCTGATGATCGCTGCCGTCATATTTTCCTCACTTTAATTCAAAAACAAAATGCATACACACCTAAGCAAGTAGGAGGGAGGCCGTAATTAGGTCGTGGAGTGGAAGGCGTTCGGCACAATAATAATTAACACTGAGTGTAATGAAGCAGCCATAAAAACTAATTGGGGGCTACAGACTGGTACCTTCGCCGATCGCCTATTGTTTACAATCGAATGGATTTAATACTTATGTTATATATGTAAAAGTAAGTGTATATGTGTTTGTAATATTTTATTATATAACGGGTACTCACGATATGCGTTTTTTTATTTCCGATATTTCGACCGAGTTACATGGATCGTGGTCACGGCGAAACTGACTTACTTTCCTCGTTTAGTAGAAGCAATAGAAATCAAGAAACATCCTAGGAACTTCAACAGAGAAGATGGTTTTAAGTTAGCCCAAACGTGGAATCCAGTGGTTAGTTTATGCAAGTCACAAATAGTACAAAGTACGGTGCGTAAGGATACTGTTAGTGTTGTGTGTCGTGACATAGAACCTAGAAAAGAAAAACGAACTAGACGTAGGGTAGATAGATTAATCTACCACTAGTCAACCGTTTCTCCCCTCCACCTCAGTTTCGCTGTGACTACGATCCATGCAACTGGGTCGAAATATCGGCAATAAAAAAAACGCATATCGTGAGTACCCCTTATATAATAAAATGTATCAATTCCGCGATAATTTTAGCCTAAAATCATATGTGTTTGTAATGTTTACTACTGGCATTGAAATTTGGTAGAATTCTTATAGCTCCACTCCGGAGGCACCGCCAATTTCTGTCTTATAATAGTAGTGTTAAGCGCTGCTGTGTCCTGGTTTCATAGGATTGGTAGTGGTCTCTCCTCAATCTTTTACGAGGCATTCCAACTTAGTTCTCTTATTTAGCAGCGCGGTTTGTGGTCGACTACAGGTAAGACCTCTGCTGTAAAACCGCTACTTATGGCTGACCTTGTTTAATACTCATCATCAGGTGGATTTTTACTCCTACGATATTATAAAAAATACCTTGAGTAAACTTGCTGATTGTTCGGATAGCACAAACACGGAAATGAATCCGAACGAAGAAGATTTCGTTGAAAATGTATCAAAAATGAGGTTGCTTAGCAATGTAATTAAACGAACAGGCAGATGGACAGACAGAATAAATTTATATAGGTTACTTTTTCTACGAAAGTCTTCTACATAATATTAAAGCACTACCTTAACTATAAGTTAATCTGCAAATTAAATGTATAAGGTCTGTCATCCAAACACACACATACGGCCGGACAATAAATAATCCACTAATAACAGCACACATCGCAGCGGTATCAATCACGAATACTTACATTGTGGCAATTTAATGATCTCAAAATAATGTAGTGACGTGCTGGCCTTTATTCTCTGACCAGTGAATACAGAGATGGTGTTATACGATTATCGCCCTTGACACTACGAATTAAGAGTTTTGCCACGTGCCAAATATAAGAAGGCAGTGGATTTGGCAGTGATTCTCAAAGTTAGTGTAAACTTAATTACCCTACTTACTATTCTAATATCGTTCTTCTGGTGTGATTTTACCTCAAAAATTATTTGGAAATAGCTTCACTTGTCGGTTTTAAATGTATTTTTTTAGCTAGAAAGTGTAGAAGTGACTAAACATGTCCATAATATTAAAATGTAATTTGGTCGACACAGTTCGTACTTTTATATACAGAATCAGTTTAATACATACTCTTGAAATTAGTGTAATTTTAACAAGTCACTCGGTTAATTACTCAGTTATCACTCTAGTCATTGTATGAAGTTTGGTCTAGGGTCTATTTGCAAAGTGGTGAAATGTGATCCAGGCCGTCCAATTGACATAGGCAGTCTACTGAGATGAACATGGCTTGGAATCAAGTCATGTTTATTCATATTTTATATGATTTATGAAATTTACATAGCAATATAAATAATTAATTGAATTTTTACAAAATACAGATTGTCTCTTCTACAATACGATGAATCTAATGCCACCTCATACTAATTTTAAAATCCGTCAAGCCGTTTGAGCTACAGGGCGTTCCTAACAATAAAACATATAGGCATACACTTGAAAAACATTACCTTCCGCGGTTGGGTTAAAATAGAACTTTTGTACGTCATATGGTGATAAATATTAGATTACACAACATCACATTAAATCACAAAATTATAGCGAATATTCGTATGATTCAAATGCGAAATATCTATACTTTCTTTAATTTTAATATTGTTTTTGGTAACTGTTCTTTGTATTACCTAACCAAAACTTTGAAAACCGCTTTCCATGAGATCATGGTTGGCTCACTTGATTTATTCCTTTAACCGTCTTGACCTACATTCGCGTATTGCCTTTAATTGTTAATAAGCATAATTAAAATGCGTGTTAAACATATACGCACGGACGGACGAGTGGACAGGAGTGTTTTATTAATAAATCAATGAGCGGTGCTGTAGGGTCCCGTGTGTGGATTCCGTGCGGTTTACATTTTTGTTCGGGAACACGATATTTATTATGCACTAACTTTGTGTTTGTTTGGTGTTTTGTGGTGTGGTCGAATAATGCATGCATGAATAATTTACGTGACATAATTAACTAAAGTTTTTATTCAAATATATCTTACGTACTACATGTCTTGTCTTAATAAAATAACGTAATATATTAAATTTCAAGCAAATATTAAACAGATCATATATAAGTCTATTGAATGAATGACTTGAATGAATAACGGACAGTATAATTTTATTATTGAAAATAAATTTTCGATCTTTCAAACAAGTTTACAACGGGTAATTATATCGTCGTTCCTAAATCTATATAAAAACATTTTTAAAATATAGCACTGAATGTGAACCAAATCAATTATTAAATAAAGCAATTTTTTTTTAATTAATACGTTTAAAATAAAAATTAACTTAATGAGTCACTACATTATGAGGCGGGAACTTTGAACTTCGTAACGTTTATAGTTTAACTGTAAATTAATATCAGCATATAACCTTCGGTCAGAATAACCATTAATTTATTTTACGTACGGCAGACGTTCTCAAACTTTACTTCGAGACGCCCTACGCATAAATTCGCCTACACTTATAAATATAGCCCAAGTTTGAGAAACTACGATCAGAAAAGGTTAGATATCGCTTTAAATATGTTTTTTGTTTAAAAAAAAACATGCAGTTATTAAGCATTTTTTCATTTTTTATTTGAACAATAAAATTATTTTCACGTCTGCTTCATGTGTTAATCAAATATCACCTTTAAGGGCCCCAAGAATCACAACCCGTAAGGGACAGTGTAAGGTTGAGAAGCCCTATCGTACAGCATACCAAAGCGCAAATGTTCTTACATTTCGTAACACTGCCTCACGAAGGCACGTCGTTAACCCTTACTACTTAGTACATAGCATCTAAAATTGATTGAATTCGTGTAAAACGCAATTAGTGTATTCATAATCTAAGTGTGCTAATTAGGAGCGCGATTAGTATGTGGGAAGTATGTTATTATGCTTATAATAGTTTCGTAATTGTTCCTAGGAACTACGTATGAGTGTATTGGACGTGGCTGTACGAAGGTAATGCTTAAATCAATTTGAAGGTGGAATTTTTGTATTAGGCACTTTTTCATGTCTTATAACAGCAGTGTAGACTTTTTTTTCTAGTGTGAGAGGTGTACTAAGAGATAGGTACTTACAAGAGAAATTACATTTTAATTCTCTGAAAAAACAATTGTTGCGAAGCTGCTATTCTGGTTTGACTGTTGGGAAGACAATACCAGGCATCCCAACTTAGTTTAGTCCACAAGAACAACTCATCAGGGATAGGCCTACATGCGACAGTGTCCACTCACCATTATATATTAAAAAAAATAGATTTTCAATTTATCCTGATTTATTTAGACAACGCTGTTTATATATATATATATATATATATATATATATATATATATATATATATATATATATATATATATTTATCTATATTTAAATTACATTCCGATTGGATTCAGAATAAACATAAAAAACGTTTTGATAGACCGATTGGAGTTCTTTCCAGCCTATTACACTTATGGGGTGCAAAAGCAATATTAACTTAAATGCACACACCCTCAGGTGAATAAATAAAAGCGTGAATCGCAGTCGGTGCGTCCTTTGTAAGGCACTTGTTGTGTTGGTCGCGATGTGCGATAAGATATTTAAAGGTAAATAGCTTGGGCATATTAAATCTGTATTATATTGGCCTTATTTATGTCACATTATATTTTTTATGTCACAAGGATTTTTCTCACAACTTTGGAGAATTCGAATGTACAAGATAGTTGACAAAACGTCACTTTTTAAACAGCGCATAAAGTATCTAACATGGTTTAGTGGCTGCCATGTAATGTTATTTAGCAGATTTCCCATACATACTCGTAGAAGCAGATATGAAATATAATGACCACCAAATAATGTATAATATACATCATCACATTCATACATATCATGGTATTATTAAAAGGTAATAAATGGGATTTAATCTCGTTTGTTATTAAATTATACTCCTAAAGTAGGTTAAATATAGTATGAGATGCGATCAAATTTATTCCAAAAACATTTTACAATCCGAAGAAAAAATAATTTAGGCTGTACAAAAAGCAGTGGAGCACTCACAGAACTCTTTACCTAGATTAATTATTTACACATTTCCGTACAACGCTTCTCGCTCCTCTTACCCACTCTGGCAGCAGCGTTACCGGCTAATTACGTTCGATTATGATCACGTCGCGACATTGAATATTTTATCGGCGTATTGTTCTTGTGCGCTTTATGTCTGCGCCTTCGAGAGCGCTGTTAAACGTAGTGGTGTTGAATACTTGAAGCGGCGCTGGGCTAAAATGCTGCATTATCGACGGCCAATGAGGTTTCAATACTTAATTGTTTGGTACTATATGTAGGCCTAAAATGCTGTTGGAAGTTTTAAGGTTTGTGTTGTGTGTCTGTTTATAAATGGAAACCAGAAAAGTTTTAATAACAGATGCGTTGCTAGCCGTTACTACCAAAGACTAAATTTACATACTAATGGGGTTATTCCATGAAATTTGGAAAACACCGCCTAGACGGCATAAGGACTCTAACAAGGTTAAACAAATGCCAACCACAACCGGGACGAAAGGTATAACGTGCCCACCAAAACATACTCGTGAAATGTACATCTAGCGGTCCCCAATCCAGCTCCCGACCGAACTAGTTGCTTAAGATTGGAGGTAGGTACATAAAACGCCACACAAAATTCTATAGAATACTTAATTAGCTACCTTACCTTGTGCTTACAAAAATCTTAGTAGGTTAATGCCATTATCCCATACACAACCACAACACTACACAACACAGACAACGATACATTACATACATTAGTAAAGGGGTCTAATTATACATCATTATTACTAATTGTACAATACACCGACTAAGAAGTATTCGCGTCTATTAATGACAAAAGCAATTAGGGTGCACGCACACAGCGCTACGGCAGTGTGTGTAGTGCATAATGTTACTGTCTGCTACTAAATTGCTTTAAAGGAAAATTATCGTATTGTGGTTTTTGTGTATTGATATAAGGTACAATAAGTATAAGGAAAATGGTTGTAATAGTTTGCTGGTTTGGAAGTATACCTACTTTACCAAGCTTGTACCTTATGTATGTGATCGTATTTTTTCGTCTTGTACATTATTAGAAAGAGGTGTAGTTATGCTAATTCTTAGATATGTATAGATATATGAAGAGTTTGTAATGTTATTATGTGTATGAGGCACTGTAGGTCATTGACTCCTAAAGTTTTGTGTCCATTCCGGGCCCAGAAGAGATTTAATTGATGAATGAAGATGTTTGTTTTCGGTCTGAGTTTTTTTTTGTGTGACTCCAGTACCTACAACATAGGTAATTCTTATGTGGTGTTATAATAAAATGTTATGAAGCGGGTAGAACTCTTTGTAACTCGACTCTGGTGGCACCATCGCGAGACTTATTTCTGCCTAATAACAGCAGTGTTTAGCGCTGCTGTGTTCTGGTTTGAAGGGTGTTGTAAGGGTGTTGTAAGACATTCTTTTCCGACGAATAAAGTATAGGATAAATTAGTCCTCTGGGCTAACGGCGCATCTGTGGCCGATGCCAATTAATTTAATCATATCTGGGGTTGATTACAGTTGACCATGAGCGGCAGTAGCCACTTACCATCAGTTGGACTGCATGTTTGTCTGTTACTCCCAAAAATATAGGTACATATCTACTATCGAAGTCGAATCACCTTATAGAATGAAAACACTAATTAAATTACTTCAAGTAGAAAAATCGTTACAACTATGTATGAACCATACAAATTTATTTACAATGCAAAATCCCACAATTCAGTGTAGAGCATAACAAAACGCGTTTACCTAAATGGTTTTTACTTAAGTTTATTTCTATTATAATGTTAAGTAAGCGATAGAGATCTCTTGACGAATTAGCACGAGATTATAAACGGAGATTAGTAAACATGCTATGCTTTTGAAATTAAGTCATGTTTTAGTGTACCTAATATGTTTTACTTATTTTTTATAGTTGTCGAATATTTTTGTGTGGTATCAGTAAAAATATTTTTTTGCGCGACTGCGGGTTTTTTTATAATGAGAAGCACAAGCATGCAGTCCACCTGATGGTAAGTGGCTACTACCGCCTATGGACGTCTATAGTCAACCCCAGATAAGATTAGATTCCTACTTGACGTTGGCCACTGAAGCCATCATACCCTTGAGAACTAAGTTGGAAAGCCTCCGATAAGTATGTATATAATTTATGTATGTATGTTTCATTCATTGGCAGACCCTGCAAGCCGAATGGCTTGACAGAATTTATCATATGAGGTATCGTTGGATCCGTCTAAATTGTGGGAGTAACGTAGGTTATATTTTTAAGTAGTTGGTTTTTGAATGATTCTCTAATTGTACCTGTATCTAGATGTAGGTGTATTAATAGTAGATAAAATACAAACATACTTTAAAGAAAATTTGACAGCCAAAGATTACCTTACTATTCTAAGATTTTGTGTTATGATGGCCTATGGTATATGTCCAACAACTTAGCTTCGAACATACCTAAAAATAGGCTTACTACAGACGTGATAACATTAAGTTATGAATAATAATATAATAAAACAACGCCAACTATAAATCATATCTCACTCCATACCATTTTTATTAGACCCGCCCATTCTCAGTACAGTTAGCATAATAACATTAATAACCGAATTATACCCAGTACAGTGGCGGTCATTAGCATTAACGTTACAGGCAATAATGACCCCTATAACGTGGATATAAAAACGAAAGCTTGATAGCTATTGACACTGATGTCTATTGTGGGCTTAGGGTCCTTACAAACGGCGCGATGACGCAGCGATTTAGAATAGCGTTAGTGTGAAAAATCTTTAACATATTTTTTTACCAAGTTTGTAAGAGAAACGCTCTATATCATTATGTCTACTTAATAAGTGTAACAGTGGCTAAGTAACAGATAGTTAAGACACTAACTAAATTAGTGAATCTAGCCGTATTCAATTTTTATTTATAATGTAGAATGTAGATATGTACAATTGTACATTGTACATACTATAAAATAACTTGAAAATCGAAAATTGATGATAAAGACCGTAAAACTTAATCTTATAAATCCAATTCTAAACTGTTTACATCACCATTTTAATTTCTTTCTAGACTCAAAACATCACACACTCGACTCTACATTAGGATTCCAGAATTAGTTAGAGTGTTAGTTAGGTTAGGTTAGGTTGCTTTGGAATTATATAAATACACAATCACGAATACTTAGAACATAAATTTATATTCACCATTACAATATCTACCTGGCTGGAAATCGAACCAGGAACCCTTTACGTGTAAGACCGGTATGGCAACCGCTCGGATACGTAGTTCATGGATTTGAGTAAAAAATATTATTTTCACTTAATATATATTATCAGGACTAATACTAACTAAAATAAATTATTTTCATCGATATGTTTTATAAGATACAGACTAATAATGTTGCTAAAACAGAAATTGATTGACATCATTGATCAATCAGTTAAATATTCAGAATTAAAATTTCTATTTGTGATCACCCTAATCACACAAAGACAATAGTTGTGTGTGTTCATGAGTTCTCATTAGCCGGACGCCTAATGGCTTAAGTATGCGGCTGATCGTTCAAACTATAGCTACGGGCATTTAGCATTGTAATGACTGGGATTTAAAGACATTTTCAAAAAGATATATTAATGATTATATGATGTATCTGGTGTTTCCGGAAATGCTTTAGATGAAGCAATCACTATGACAAGTACATAATATACAAATACACTATAAATAATAAAAAAACACACGACACAAACACACACAATTAGAGAAGATCTTATAAAATACTTATTCCGAATGGCTATATTATCGGAGAGCATGAATTACATACTGAAGATAGAAGTATGAAAATTTAGAATTTAGATTTAGAAATTTTTTGCTCCCGCTAAGGAAGTATTATTTGATATTTCACCCTTGAGGGGATTAAATAGGAAATAAATATTCCTTTAAAAATCCGTCAATTAAGAAGTAAATTCTATGAAGCTTTGTAATTGGCTATCTGTTTAGAAATAATGAAAATACTTATTTCACTCTTTCGTTTCCTTTAATCGTATTGTTAAATTTCATGATAGTATCATAACGGTAACTTTCCAACAGATTCGAGACTTCGTTGACGCATGTACAGAATAAGCCTCCAGTACCGCCAAATACGAAGGGCTTATTAAGGGTACAACTCACAAAAAAGTGCTGTGTGAAATATAGTTTCGTAAACTCTGTTATACTTATATTATGTATTCATGTTTAGTTTTACGATTTGTTTTTTATAATATAGGAGTAGCAGACGAACATGCAGTCCACCTGATGGTAAGTGGCTACTGCCGCCCATGGACATCTGTAATCAACCCCAGAGAGGATTAGATATTCCTACCTAAGGTCGGCCACAGATGCACCGCTACCCCTGAGGACTAAGCTGAAACGCCTCTGAAAAGTATGACTCCCTTACCACACCCTGCAAACCGAAACACAGCAGCGCCTAACACTGCTGTTATTAGGCAAAAATAGGTGTGGCGGTGGTGCCGCCAGAGTCGAACCACAATAATAATGTTAATATTGTGGATATTAAATTAGAAAACAGCAGCTTTGTGCCGTTATTACAGAGTTAAAACATGTGTGACGCTGGTGCCACGGATCTACGAATAGCTTAACACTTATTAGTATAAGTGTTCATTAGTATGAACACTAGAAAGCGTAGCAAACATTTCACCATTGATGTTAATTAAACGTGACGATATAATATCTGATTTTAATGCACATTTGAAATTGAAATATTCCCGGAACACTATACAATAGGGTCTTAAATAATATACTTTAAAAACTAAAAAGCACGCTAAAATCGCACAAGGAAAATCGTTAATCCGGATTCCTGATCCTGATGAGGAGAATGGGATAAAATTATTAAAATCGTGTATTGTCATCGGTTCTTGAGAATTGTTCAAAATTTTAAATTAATCGGACCGTTCAAAGTGGGTAAAAATCGAGTTCAAAGATTTCGTTACATACATACATACATACATACATACAGGTCAAGCTAATAAAAGCGTAGTAAAAGGCGTAAAGAACGCTCTCCTTCGAAGCCGACGATGCATTTGCGACTTCCCTGGTGTTTCAAGTGTGTAAAGGTGATGGTAACAGCATCCCATCAGGTTCCTAGTCGGTCTTATTGCGTATCCGTTTAATTATTTGCAAAAAAATGACTTATCCCCGTTATCTATAGCGATGTGGATGTTTGGTATTCAAACAGGTCCGTCCTAATAACAGTAAATTGTTATAAAGTTTCATTTTTATAACCTAAAATTCGGTACCTAATTATTATAATTTTTATTACTGTTTTTGACAACGGTACAAATTATTTTAATTAAAAACCACTGACACAAGTTGGCGTAAGTTTTTTTCAACGTACAATCAGAAACTTACTTAATAATTGACGAAAGTGCCAATTACGGATGTGTTCGTATTAAAAAATTAACCAATCATGGCTTATGAGGAACGCTGCGATATTCCAAATTTGAATTAATAATTTAATCAAAAGATTCAACAGCACTACGTGCATCTTCATACTCTCGCTGAGCGATTTTTTGTGCATTTGCACTCACGCACGGTTAAATTGGATTATATAAAAAAACAATTTTGTAGATGAATTGCCGAACTTCTGAATGAAGATGGACGTCGATGAATGATATCAAAAAATCCTTAACATTTGGATCAACTGCCAATTACGGAAGCGAAAAACTCGTGAAAACACCGATAGCCCACATGAAGAACGCGTTCGAAATTTGAATAATCAATTTTATTTAAAAATAATTCGAACGCATTTCGAGCATCACACACACAGCGGCGCGCATTAACACACACAATCGTGCTTAAAATGCCTAATCAACGGCAGGGATTTTTCGGTTCGCAATCAAGCGAACGAATTTCCACAGCCACGGGCGGCAATTGGAAAAATATAATTACCAACATAATCCTCGGCAAATTGGATTAAAAGTGAAAAAAAAGTAGAAAGTGTTTTAGGGTGCGTCATTATTTTTTCCCGGGAAAGGGATCGCGGGCTAATTACGACAGATGGATCGCTGTACAGTATGTAATAACGCTAATTAATCGATCGGTGTGATCCGATGTGAGTTTTTTTAATACGGATTCAAGCCTCTCAATGTTACACATATTTGAGTTTTTGCCTTTATGCGAACACTGTTGATGCGAGGGCCTAGTTATACGTGCAAGTACCTACTTTTCACATTTTATTCACGCTTTCGCTGAAAACTGTTAATGGCGTTGACGAATGAAATAATTTTATCCATATTGTGTTTTACTATAATATTGATAGTGTTATTAAAATTTTAACGGGACGGCCGTGCATTGGACTATTTGCTTATTATGGGGTTTTTGAACACAACAAAAGTAGAGAACGAAGCGTTATAAGAAACTACGAAGCTTATAAGATTTCTGAAGGTATCCGAGAATGATATTTGAATATTGTACATAACTATTTATTTCTCTAGTATTTAAGTAAGAGTTTATACCTCTTTAAATAAAAAAAAAAAATTAAAATTAATAAAATCAGTGTTTCTACTTATTACACATGTAAGTAGTTATTCTTATTTGTACACAAGCGAGAAGTGAAATTATTACAGTACAGCAAAATATTACAAAATGAGTAGTTGGTATATGTCGTATCCGTATCGTATATGTCGATATCGTATATGTAATATGATTGTCGTAGTATAGTCCGCGCCAAACTGCTAGTCCGCTCTGAAGTTGTAGCGAGCAGGTTATACAATTTACTATGGCGACGCGATTCAGTTCTATATTCAGAACGGACTAGCAGTTTAACGCGGACTATACTCTTATCAAATCTACATTGACAGTGGTACTTATAACCTATACCACTTGACGACCTGACTGACCTAAAAGACGTTTAAAAATAAAGACTAAACTAGTCGACACCGCTTTTCCTGCCATTTGACCCCATACCAAACTCACACAAACACGTTTAGAGTACGTACAGGGCGCCAGCGGCCACTTGTCATACACGCTTCAATTAAAAATCAAGTCATTTTTCGCCCGTCGTTTGTTTCGTCATGTGGAATCTGGAGGTATGTGTATATGAATATTTTTGTTTGTCGCTAAGGTTTCACTCGCCGAGTGTAGACGAATATACGCGAGTAGGAGTATGTAAATACCTGTTATTCGCCACGTAGGTAGGTTTGTTCGCTACGGCAAGGAAAGGATTACGCGCCTGTAATCGTGCGCGGCGTTAACACACTCGTCATTCTTCAGCAAGTAGCTCGGCGAATAGTTCGCAAATATTAGAAGGGATAATAAAAGTTTAATTTATTACAAGTTAAAAAAAATCGTTACTGAATCGCAACCATTGTCGAAATAGTATTATTAAAAGCTTATAAATTATTTTATCGATCAAATACCAAACTAAAACACAATCACGCACGCCTTGAAAATAACCCTTCTTTGATTAACATATAATTACTTCTGTAATAATCGCCCTTACGTGTAACCCTTTCTTGCTGACTTTTATTTCCGCCGGCGTAATTACCCCTATAATTAGCTTCCACTAATTTATTTATTCGAAGGAACGAGATAGTCGATTTTCAAATTATTTATTCGACCGATGACGATTGTAAAGGATTAGGTTGATAATTATATGTTTGAAATAATTACTTTCAATTGAAGGTGGTAGTTGGGGTTTGATCATAGCGGCACCACACCACCTATAGCTGTAATTATATTTATAGCAGCTATTTCTGTGTGGTTGTGTTTAAGTTTGTCAGGCCTTAGTTATATTAGGCGTGCCAATTTAGTCAGTAGGGATAGCAACGTAGGCTTTAAGTAGGTATTCTCTTAGATTTGATTCGGTTAAGTATATGTCCATTTACGATAAAAAAGACTAAGTTAGTCTATAAGACAAAAAATACTAACTTAGTCTACGTCTGTGATTGACTTTAGAGAAGACTCGTGTTCTATTAGTTATTTAGTTATGGTTTTTAAATGTATATAATGTCACATGTAACTTCATAAAGTAGAAAATAAAGAAAAAATTTAGAGTATCTAGTGTTTTACTTTCTATATTTTTTGACTTAACAATGTTTTTTTTTTATATAATATAGGAGTAGCAGACGAGCATGCAGTCCACCTGATGGTAAATGGCTACTGCCGCCCATGGACATCTGTAATCAACCCCAGATAGGATTATAATTATATTCCTACCTGAGGTCGGCCACAGATGCGCCGCTACCTCTGAGGACTAAGCTGGAACGCCTCGGAAAAGTCTGTCTCCCTGTCCTCACCCTTCAAACCGGAACACAGCAGCGCCTAACACTGCTGTTATTAGGTAGAAATAGGTGTGGCGGTGGTGCCGCTGCAGTCGAACCACAAAAGGTTCTACCACCTTCATTACTACTATTTATTTATTATTTAGGTACTGTCCAATAGATGATACCCCATAAAACTTTGAAGGTGCGTTTATAAAAACCAGACACCACGCGTGCTATATAAACGGACCTCGCTAGAAAGCCAAGACGCGTTACCAGTCAGTCAAAACAAGTTGAAATGCGCACAAAAAATTATTGGTTACAACCTATGAAGTGAAAGACATCAACAGAATGAGGGGAGTACGAATAGAACCACTTAATTTCACCCTCTACCCTTCATTATAATCACCACCCGCACATAGACACTATCGATCCAACGTTCTGTCTGTACACAGTGCGTTTATACAAGTGATTAGTGTATTTAATTTGAAAATGCTAAGTAGTTGCCTTGTTCTATCGTTGTGTTGATGTGCGCGTGTGTGCGTAATTACGTGTTGGGGAGACCAACCCTTTGCTTGCCGCTCATATCGCGTCGGTCGAAAAGTGATCCCGATCGTAGTTTTACGATTAATGTGCCGCTATTCGTTGTTTTGTAAGACGTTCGGTTGTGCTTTTGAGTTGTTCTATCGATATGTCAAAGATATAGTAAAAAGATATAAAATATATTATAAACACAAAAAGAAATGGTCATTGTCATAAATATGACATTGTTTGATTGATAATAATGTACTGTATAAAGAAGCTTATAAAAACAATTACAGCAAAAGAGTTTTGTTAAGAGGAAATAATTTAATCATACTTATTAGTAGATTAACTCATAGTTTGCCGCTTGATAAAATAAAAATCGATTTAAATACAATGTGCTTTGTAAGGTGATGATCATAAGATGATGATGATGATATAAGGCACTACGCCTATATATTGTTCGTGTTGTTTATAAAACTATTCATAAAGTAACGATACTAACCGTATTTTTTTATCTTTTTACTGCTAATACTTATGATGGAAGAGAAAGGACTCCACATTAAGGTTAGTAACCCTTTGCTTGCCTCTTCATATTATTTTCGCGGCGGTGTACAAGTGTTTGCGATTTTGTTCGTTCTTCTTTGATTATTATTGCTTTTGTCAATAAATTTGTAGATAAATAAGTAGGTTAGTGCAAGTGTGTTTTCAGGATAGCCTGACACGTTTTATTGTGGCGTTACAAAGGTGCAGGGCCCTAATCAACTTTGTGTCTGTCGCAAGTTACACGCTCATGGTTAATGAACTCGTCAGCATACACTTAATGTACTTGAATACTAATTATAGAAGTATAGAATAATATAGAAGTGGCAGTAAAGAGTGCAAGTAGTTAAATTTAGCAATTTTCGTGGCACCACTGCCTTACCTATTTCTGCCTTCCTAAGTCAGTTAAGCGCCGCTATTAGCTATTACCAAGCATTTATAGGGTTCCTTTTTACCCTTCGGGTACGGAATCCTAAAAATGAAAGATTTAAGACACATAATGAGTAAGCATTACTAAATATAATGTCAATATGAGCGTGCTACCTCAATAAAAAATTACTAAAAGGCACTTTTTCATTCCTTGGCTAAAATGTATACTGTCCTGCGACACCGTTTACTTTTCACCTCACTACACTTACGCTTTTCCATTGCTTTGGTAAGCGATAAATTCTGTATACATAAGTCTTTTGTATTCACACATTCGAAAATTCTCAAAAATCCTTAACATTTCGTTTTATCCTTTCTTTCTTTTAAACAGTAGAAATAGTTATTATTCCTAAGTTAGTTAATAATTATTTGACGTTTCTTTTTTAAAATTTCTTGAAAAGTTAAGGTATCGAGGGGACACATTATAAATATCGTTACTGGCTATTATAGCTAGTAGCAAACGAACATACAGTATTGTGGTCTACCCGATATGTGGTTACTGCCGTCTATCCACATCAGTAATCAACCCCAGATAAGATTCGATGCATACGTGAGATCGGTCTCAGATGCGTTGCTAGCCCAGATAACTAAGGTGGAACACCTCAGAGAAACGTCTCCCTTACCACACCCTGCAAGCCAGAACACAGCCGCGCTTAACACTGCTGTTATAAGGTAGAAAAGTGTAGATTTAGTTCCTTGCGAGTCGAACCACAAAGGATTCTACATTCAAATATATTTTTATGTCGTAGTACGAACAACGAGTTCTTTCTACAATTAATTAGTATGTGTAAAACTCGAGCACATTAGCAATTCGCAACAACACTTACACGGGAGTAATGACTCGTCTGTCCATATAATCATAGAGCAGCCATTACTCCGGCCGTGTAGGATGGACACACGGTGTTGTTATTGTAGGATAAGGTTTGGTACAAATAAAATTGAATTAAAGAAAGTAACAAAAAATATAGTGTGTACCATGATGAAAAGTGACTATATTAAAGTAAAATATGTATTGTCTATTTTATCTTCATGTATGATAATAATATAGTTTGTCATTGAATACTCATATCAATATAGTAAATACATTATGTAGCATAACCTATTGAAATAGTTTAACGTACTATCTCTTATAATATTTAATTACATTTTATCGTTTCAAATAATGCCTTTAACGTCTAAATAATTTATAAAACACCATTCGAAACTGTTCTAATTGACTATTAGAAATTTATTGATTTAAAGACCGCCACTAATAAGATTTCAAAATAATAAACTATTCAAGATTTAATTATCAAGATTACATCTAAGCCGGACTGTCCGAGAGGATCTTACAACATGGTGTCTCTACACAGAGGGAGGGACTCGACGACATTAATTTCGCGAAATGAACCTAATTTACATTTAAATAAGGACTCGCCTTAGCGGGGATAAGTTGCGAAACTAGCGGCCCGGGGCACTCTTGCCCAAACCAGGGGTATTTCATTACTATAATTCAATTCGAACGATATATTTCGTGTGCGTACATAATAACCCGTTTACGTGTAGGAAAGTATAAATTCGTGAGATTTACTCGCTTTGTTAATGGGATGTAAGCTTTTGGCTACAGGGTGCTTGAAATAAATTAAAGAAATTTTTAAGTTTTATTTTTCCGTCGACTACGCAATTAGATTTCTACTTTTTTCTATAAGTAGTGGCATCCTACGATAAAAAAATAACCTCCTATATATTATGACTGTCAAGTAAGTTAATAGACATTCTTTAATTGTTAAATATACGTTTTATGTGATGCAAAGCGTAAGCAACGAGTCATTCCATCATAATATGAATATTTCAAAGAAAGTAGAGTGCATTGATAATTAAAAAAGACCTCACAATATTTAAATAAAATTAATCCAAATAGGCATTCCAAGCGTAATCACACAACTATTTTCCGTTTATAATAACTCGATCAGTGAATCGTCTCTATGATTTCGCATAATTGGGCATTTAGGTTTGGAGCAAATTTTCGAAAAATATTTCGGAGTACCATTATAGAAAAGCGAGTATTTTAATTGAGCCGTTTTTGAGAGCTCCGTAATATAAATAAGCGAATTACGGGCTAAAATCACAGCTCAAACTTCTCGGGAACTTTTTAACAACGTCCGATTCAATCGTACCGCGAAAGAGGGTCATCAATAACAAAATTAAAAATTCCCCAATTTGAATTTTAATTGCGTCCGATTATAATCGGGGCCCGCGAATCGGCAGCCCTTGGTTCGCTTTTTTAAGAGCCATCTCCTAAATAATTCATCCTCTGAACTTGCTCAAACTAGTTACGACTGGATTGAAGCGGTTCGGGCGGCGAGGGAGTGTAAGTTTAATCCTTATAAATTTCCTTTTTACACAAAGCAATATAAGTAATTAGCATAATTTCGTTGAGTAAATGAAATATGGTAATGAGGGGTGGTTTAACCCCTTCTTGGGGGGAAGTTGGGGGAGTCAGCCCTTCAGTCGCATCCTTATTGATACTCGTCACCGTCCGATGTAGTGATGATTACAATTAAATTATCCGCTTTTCAAAGTCAGCCATTTTGTTGTGATTCCTCCTTTACAATTTGAATCAGGAAATTGTCTTCTGCATAATGCAAGGTTTAAAAGTAGACTTTATGTTAAATTGGTTCTTATAGTGAATATTTAGAACATAAATATAATATATTATAATTTTATTTCGAGTCATTTTATGTCTTTAATATATCTATCGTTTACTAACTGGCTTGCTTTTCGGTAAAAAAAACAATTGAATCTGACAAGATATAATTATGTTAGTTGGTTATTTTCAGTGGCGAAATATTAGGGTCAATTATTAATTTAAAATTGCAAAATGTATTTACATGCCTTTCATACTTTGTTGAGTCAAACTGTTTTAAGATGTTTTACAGTAACGCCTATCAAATTCGTTTTTCTTATAGATTAAATATATCAATTGATGTTAAGTGGTGAGGAACTAAGAAACGAAGATGTTTTTGTCATTTTGTGAGTTATTAACCCTTGATTTAGCAGCTAGTTTGTATGGAAATAATGAAAATATACTTATGTAATGTAGACATAAAGTTATCCTGGTATAAGGCTGCCTACTCTACTCTTTATTCTGTTTTATTTACAATTGTATGAAGTATATGAGCATATCTTTATATTGACACGTATTTTACGGTCTTGTTATTATTAGTTGTTAACAGAAAGAATTGCTCCGGTAAAGCCGAGAATTCTACTTAGCCGTTAACGAGTCAATTACATTGAGTGTTTAATTAATTAAGTTAATTAATTAACAATACGTGTTAATAAACCTAATAACATACGTATACGTATACAAATATCCGGAAAAGCTCACTCAATAGAACTCCAATTAAAATCTAAGTGCTAATAAAATCCGAAAGGAATCGAACCGGCGAACGCTCCACTTCGTGAAATGCCTGCGCGATAAAAGGTCTTCGAAAACACAATACCACGTTTTGTGCCGTCGCCTCCACGTTAGACAGGGACGGGTGTATCTAAGATGAACTGCGCGTGAAAGGAATAGAGACCAATTGGAATTAATTAATTATAATTAAGTTTTAAGTTGACGCGCCGGTTACGAGTAAGCGTAGACTTTCGTTTGTGTTGCCTGTGTGTGTGTGTGAATAGTTTGTGTGTGTTCTAGTATCGATTTGGAACTATGGCCAGAGATAATGAGGTGGGTAGGGTGGCGTAATAAGTTTTTGAGGTCGGTGGAGTTTCAAATGTTATCCGGTGGAATAGGGCGAAAGCGCCTTGTCCGTTCCGCTAAAATGCCGCCTCTCCGAATTCGGCGGATTATCTACAGGTAATTTTAGATAAACAAACCAATTATATGATGTAACGGTTCAGCTTGCTTACACTGGATGGATTATTTTAAGACGAATTGAAGTCTGCTTAACATTAAAATGATCTCTTATCAATTTTTGATGTTATCTTTCACGATCTTTACTTCCTCTTCGTTTAAAGTTATATTAATAGTACATACAAAAAGTATTCATAGAATTTTTGTCATGTAACTTTTTCAATATCACGAATACTCGTATATTGGAGCCTAGAAATAAACATTACGTATAATAACTTTTAGGAATAAGACTCCTTATTGTACATGTAATACTGTAATACTTTAAATCAGTAATTATAACCACAAAAATATTTTTATCGCGCCACTACTTCCCAAAGGGAATTATCATTATCAAGATTTTCATAAAAACGGTTTCATCCGTCTTTACACTAACACCATCTCGGATTGATTGTTTGACTTACTAACAATTGGTAATAACTCATGGATGTCCCATATCCTCCCCATGTCCACCATATTACTACTATGTATGTACTTTGATTTTTTCATTTAATGGGCAGTATTAAAATTAGATATCACTATTACGAGAAACAAAACAATAATTCTATTTTTTTTTTCGTACAGGCTCTAAACATAACGTTTCTCAGTAGTTAGTAGTTTAGCAATGGTTTGTTCTTCATCAAACCCGTACGAAACATCCCTATGTACACCAAAGAGGGATGTCCGAAGACAAATGCACAAACGGAAATGTGCTAGACCTTTTGGTTAGAAATGCAGCCCTAAATCAGGGGAACTGTCACAAGAATCGCATCATTTATAGTCTTAAAGAGAATTCTTTTCTTTTTCAATAATACCAACTGTAATTATCACATGTAATAAAGAACACAGTAATTTAGCAGTACAATACAAATAATACTACTTATAAAGTAAAAGAGGTTAAAAACATGTCCGGCACCATGATTTCTTGTGCTGTAAATGATTTAGAAACGCCTAAATACCCTAATACCCCAAAAATAAATACGCCTAAATACCCAAAAAATATTTAAATTCGTCATTCAGATGTGTGTTTGGCCGGAGATCGAACCTAGCCCGCTACGGTATGGTGACAATTCGTTAAATTAACCTCTATACAACTAATATATGCATAGAAATAAATTTACATCTCTATCTACTAGAGCTCACAATAACCCAGTATACTCTATACAGCACCAAGATACTCCAAACTACAATAAATCGGATCTCTACGGCTCTACGTAACTTTATTCACAGTGTAAACGCTCTACGTAGAGTCCGTCTGAGCTTAGTCTTATACATTTCTGTGCTACGCGCACGCACTGCAGTGTTCCGGTTTGAAGGGTAAGAAGAGCCGGCGTGATCACATGCACGTGGAGGCACTAAGGGTGGAGGTGGTAACTATTTGATAGTTTGGGGTCGTTACGTAATAATGTTTTGCTGTGATGTTATGGTTGGTGGAGCGAAAGCAAAGCAAAGATTATAAGTAACGAAAGAGATTTGTGTATACAAATTAGATATATTTAAATTATTAGAAAAAACTTAAAGTAACTTATAAAAAGTTTGTAATAAAAATCATAAGTAATATTATAATAATGTTATTAGTATTTTTAGAAGATATTTTTATTTATCAAAAGCATAAAATTGATTATTAAAATTGCCTGAATTAACTTAAATAACAAATTTATTTTAACTGAAATATGTCTTGAAAATCATCTCTAAACTATAATCAATTAATCATATTATATTTTTTATCGCAGTATAATTTGCGCTTATACCTAAATACGTTGTTTGCCTTACAGTCTTCACATAAGATACATTCTTTCAGTTTCCTTTCACATTTCTAATCTGTGACTACACCTAAAACAAGAACAATCTATGCGACCACAAGTACGCACAAACAACCGCAACGTGTGCACAAACAAAACTGCATAGCGATTGCCGCATCCATCGTTAACACCTGCGAGTGCGCCCCAGACGACAAAGATCGGGCATATGGGGGTACGAATTAGGAGCGGCCGACCTCCGCTATAACAACAGGGTGGCCCCCCCGGCCGCTATCGATTTTGGATGAGGAACTGGACTAGAGACATGCAAGCTTAATATCAATTCGAGATAACCTTTCGGCCGGTAGTTTTGCTCGCCTGTAGTTGCGTCGACGTACAACGTACGCCTATCGTTCGACCACGTGCTTATGGGAGTGGTAACCGAATCTTACTTACTTAGCTGTGTTGCTGGGCTTTATTTTCACTTGGACTTTAAAAGGTGTTGGACTTTAAATGCCATTTAATGTGATAGGTAATAACGAAGTCTTTTATTCTTTATATTGTATTCTCATCGGTCTTTCTTTCTTGGACTTTAGAACCACAAGTTTTATGTAATTTAAAGTTGATTGTGATAAGTGACAACGAATTCTTAAGGCTTTGAGAGTATTGTTGTTAGTTTTTATTTTTAGCTGGGACTTAAAATAAAGCTTGCTCTTATGTAATGAAGTCTTATGCTTTTGATTGTATTGTTGTTGGTCTTTGTTTTAAATTTTTATTAATAGTCTGATGGCCTTAGTTGTACTTTTTTACTTTTTGTTTTCACTTTATCTGTATGATTAGCATACTATTATTTAATGAAATAACGGAGTCTTACGCCCTTGATTGTATTGTTGTTGGCCTTCATACACTTTTCTTTGAAATATTTAATGTGATAATGTATTATGACCTTAATTGTATATGTTACACTATATTTTCGCTTGATTTGTATAACCAGCTTACTATTATTTAATGTAATAACGAAGTCTTACTTTGGTCGTATTGTTGTTGGTCTTTATTTTCACTTGGTCTTTAAGGTAAGGTAAAGACTATTTACAACGGTAACGGGTAACGAAATCTTACGAGCTTCATTGTATTAAAATTGTATTTTCTTAGTTACTTGGGTTACTATCCATTATACCTTATTTAAGTTAAATTAGTTAATTTCTAGTTCGGACAAAGTAATTTATAAATCAGCTATTGTTATAGACGCCCACTTTGAAGACGTTATGTACGGTATTATAATACTAATTTTACCAATAGGTATATTTCAAGTTTTATGGATCTTAAATTAAAATCATGTTACACCATTAAAATATAACTTTATGAAGTTTAAACTATACTAGTATATAAAAGAATATTAAAATAGAGTTAAAACAATACATGTCTGTGTCACTTATACATATTATTATTTTTTTATTTGATGATAGAGTTTCAACGAAATGTTTCATAAGGTAACACTAGCTTGCACCTATATATACCCATTGCACCTATAATCCGAAACTGCACGTTTAACAGAAAAAGCGTAAGATAACTCCAACCACTTAAATCACAAAAAAACGTAAGAAGAACCAATGAAACCGCAAAAAGAAGATGTTTCGCAACGAGCGGGAAGCTCTCGACGATCAACTGAATGAATGGACGCAAAGGCATTCGGATAAAGTGTCTAACATCGCGCCCGGAGTCAACGGAAATAAATGTCGGGGTTTAAGCCACTTGCTTCATAGCCAGCGAGTAAGCTATGCTATATGGGGAGTACTACCTGCCGATGACACAATAAAATTTATTGCACTACCCACATTTTGTGTAATGTATTCAACCCGCCGTTTATAAAATAAATGTGAGATTCCGCCGCTGATCGGCACTTGTCAGTCCTAATTCGGGAGCTACGAGAGATGGACGTGTCGTAAGCGCACGAATTACAAATAGATTGCTTTCCTTGATTTTCAACCACTGTGGTTGAAGCACAAGACATACATTTATTTACAATAATCTTTATAAATGTAACTTCAGCTATAAGGTGCGTATTACATTTACATTATATTTACTTATTTTCATAGAATATCGGCGAAACAATGATATTATTTTATTAAAAATACATAGAAACGTTCTTCCCTTCGTCTGAAAAGAATATGTTTCGCAACGAGCGGGAAGCTCTCGACGATCTCTGAATGAATGGACGCAAAGGCATTCGGATAAGTGTCTAACATCGCGCCCGGAGTCAACGGATATAAATGTCGAGGTTTAAGCCAATCGTTTCACTACAAGCGTATGAACAGCGAATAAAAAATGACAATTTTATTAAAAATAAAAGAGACAACTGTTAAGACACTTTTGCTATGTAACTTTTTAATTACGTTTTTATCAATTTATATATTATAACATTTTTATAACAGGATTTTATTATTGTCATTTACTGACATTTCATATTTTATAGTTTCTAATAATGAAATATATTACTGAAGTTATTTATGAAAACATTAAGTATATTTGTTTGACGTCAAGTTAATCATTCTTTGCATGTTTTTGGAATTACTATAATATAAGTCTCCAATGTATCTAGCGAACGTATATTTCATATATGGTATTATTACATTAAAATACAATGTATAAACATACAAATTAACAAAATACCCACATTAATTTATCAGTAAATGGCCAAATTATCTAAAACAGGCGTCTAAATTAATAATTCTGTTATTTGCCTGACCAGAGATTGAACTCGGATCTTCGCATAGGACACGAAGGCAACTGTGTTACACAAGTCACGGTTCAGTAGTCAGTAATGAAAGAACAATTTGTAAGACATAAAAAACTTGTGAATACCGCATATAAATGTGAAAGAGCAAGTGGCGCCTCGGGTGTCTAACAGCGGACAAAAAAATAAACAGACTGGACTTAAAGGTAGGGACCAGTTTCACCAGAAGCCGTTATGCCGCTTTTTGATTAGGATTATGTTGGTTAAAGACATGATTAGTGTTGTTAATATTTAACTCTTGCAATAAAACAGGGAATTTAGTTAAGATAGAAATAATTTGTTATTATATATGATGTTATGTAAGAAACAGTTAACCTTAGTAGTGTGACTTTGTAGCAGTAATAAAACTTGATTATAAATGTATATATTATTATTTAGCAGATCGATTATAAGGAAATCACATCAAATACATAATAATTAACTACATCGTTATTTTAAAATCACAAGTTAATTAGACATTTTAGGTTTTAGATACTTTTAATTTTCGTTCATCTTTATATTCTCTAAAAACGTAAACAGTTGTTATAGTCTTGTTAAATGTATATTTTATTATATCAATTCTTGTCATCATCATTGATAATAATATATGCTTATGATGATACCTTGCTCTGTTGTGAGCTGTTATTTAACTAAGTTTATTTCTTCTACACATAAAACAAATAATTTATGTGTAGAACACCGTATCAACAAACAAGATAACATTAAATAGACAACAACTATAATACATAACATCACTAAAAATCTAACAAATCTGAATAAAACAACAAAGCATCAAATATAATGCTTAAAAATAAAACTGTAACAAGTACTTAAGATCACTAAAAATCTAATAAAACAACACACCAAGCTACCGTAAACCACAAAAAGGCGAAGGTATTCAACGCGGGCGAAGCGGGCAAGTAATCCCTCTGATCAACTACAAGCGAAAGTTTAGACGGTGCCGCCGGCCGCCAGGGCACATATTTGTACGCCACGTTTTTGACGCTTCTGCCTGCCTCCGTTCAACTTTCTTAGGGCTGTGTAATGATGTAATTAAATTAAATTTAGTTCGTCTTTGAGATAACAATACATTAATCTTTGGTGATTGTGTGATGCGAAATGCATATTGGAATAATGATCAACTGTAAGCAACGTTTAGACGGTGCCGCCGACCGCCAGGGCACATATTTGTACGCCACGTTTTTGACGCTTCTGCCTGCCTCCGTTCAACTTTCTTAGGGCTGTGTAATGTGATGTAATTTAATCCTATAAATAACAGTTTGCGAGGTAACAATACTTCAAATCGTTGGTTATTGTGAGATGCGAATTGCGTATCGGGAAGACCATTTTTAATATACCGAAAGAAGCAGAGCACTAACGAATCGTCTAATGTTTTCTATTGGATCTATCTCACACCTATCCATCTTATAATACCCTAAAATAACGAATATTGCACAGAAGATCTTCAAAAAGTTTTGTTACTCAATCTATGCAAGTATTTCTTAAAATCTTTTGCTTACATAAGGCTAAATAAGGGATGAAAGCTTTTCATAAATATTGTTAACACAGCATCCATAAAACAAAATACATCTTTGTAAGCTTATGAGTGTAGAAAGCATTAATATTTTCATCATCATTTTTTGCAAGTGTTATAATTGGCCGTAAAGCTTAACAGTTCGTTAAGCAAACATGCAGTAACCATCTATGTATGTTAATAATCCCATTAACCAATTAAACTGTAGGTGTAAGTAAACTAAACAAGCGGCAATACAAACGTTAAACAAAAGTAGTTAAGCTGGCATTAACAATTTAACGGCAGCCCTAGCAGGCAATGAAAAGTCGGTTAAGCTAATGTTATCGAGAAATAAAAATGTATAATAAAATACGAACGCGAGGAAACAATTTGCCGCAGGAGACTGGAAGATTTCGCCTCCGACAATCCTTCGCACTCGAAAACAAACCTAAACACTTTCTATTACGCTCGGAAACCAAGTGGGGCGTTCAGGCAGAAAATTCCTTAAATTTTCTCGTCGCGGCCCATCCATTTTCAACTGTATGAAGTCGTTGGTAGAGTTTGTTGTCGAAAGGGGGCGCCAGTCGACAATTCAGGAAGAAAAGAGCGTTTCCCGGCTCGTCGGGGCGTCGTGACATTTGTGTTAAGCGAGACCGGGGGAGCCCATTCATAAAGGATGCTCATGGCCCAACCTACTACACGTTTGAAAGTAAACTTGTTGGATACAACCTTTCTGTGGATAGACTTAACCGTCTGTGGCTCCACTTTGTGTTGAGTGACGGAGTTTGTTAATTTTCAACCGGTTGACTTTGAGTTGTCTTTTTACCACATCTCGAACGGGACAGTCGCGCTTTGAAAGATATCTGATAGGATAGGCAATTACACACATTGATTAAACCTAAAATTAGATATAAGAAACATTTGGATGTTTAGCTTTACAAAAGTTTCAGTCAAACTTTTAAGCTTACACATGAATCTGATTAGCGTACAATAGATAAAAGTTAACTATATCACATCTAACTTATAGTGCATACTGAAAAAGGATTATAATTATAATGCCTCTAGGACTGCCCATCCAGACCTTTTTTTAATCCCAAAATCGGATACAACGAACATTTGCATGCGAAACTTTAAAATTTTTAAATAAGATTCTGATAAACTTTTAAAAAGCTTACATAACTGTCTCAAATTTATTTCATAGTGGTTTCTAATAATGCTTACCTAATGCTTAGGACTACTATAAACACAGTCCCGAAGTTGGATACAGCACACATTTGAAAGGGAATTCTTAAGAGAGAAAATATTCAGTGAAACTTTTAAACAACTTACATGTACAAAAATTTAAATGAAATTGTTGAATAACTATTCAAATAATCTTTATCAACTTTATTTTGTTGTGCATACGAAGAAACGTAGATAATAACAATGTTTAGAGCCCAGCAACAAAACTAACACAGTATGGAAGGGTAAGCGATGATGTCATAGTTCACAATCTGAAGTGAGTGATTGGGAGAATGTCTTTAGTAAGAGGCGATAAGTGTAGAAGTTATTTCAGTTGATCACTTGTTACAACCATCTTACAAGAAAGTTCCACTAAACAAGCTAAAGGAACGAACCTACTTGTCACAACCAACAAATCCTCGCAAGTCACACACTACACACACAAACAAGGCAAGAATGTGGCCAACTTTTTCTAATCGCAAGGACACGGGGCCACCTGTTGCGGGGGTCACGTGACTTTTTTGCTCCAAGGACGCGCGCCTCCTTCGCCCATTCATGGGCGGGCGCCCCCCGCTCCTTACGGGGGTCGGAGATTTTTTGCTCCTGCGTGAACCCCGAGGGCTTTCACCTACGTTTTCGAGGTCACGGCGGGATATTCGTGGTTTTGTTTCCACTTTTTGGCCCGCCTCAACTTTGTTTAGAAGGTTTTTTGGGTTGAGTGCGTGTCTGTTCTTTTGTTGTCTTGTGTTGCCTTGTTTCGGTGTACTCGATCTTTATTCGCTGCTTTGCTTGGTTTTGTTTCTGTTTGCCGTTTGGCTTTGCGCTTCCGAGGTGTAAGGTGTTTGTGCCTTTAATCCACTTCAACTTTGTTCCGGTTTTATCAGTCAGTCACCTTATTTAGTGAGACACGTTATATTTTCGGAACACAAGGTAAAATGGTGAAGAATTTATGACAAATGCATTTAGGAAATTGATTCTTGATAGTTTATTAGGATTCCTGTCATCGGATCAAAACGATATGATATTCACAAAAGACATATTTTACTAAGTTTCGTTTTACTTATGTTTCCCAAATTACTTCTTTTTTCTTGAATGTGTATTTTTAAAAGCCTCTATCATAAGTATCATAAATAAGTTACACCGTTCATTGACCTTTTAGCACTTTCAACATTTGCCATTACAATTCCATTTGTTTCACATTACATTTAAGTGCGTTTCTGTATGTATAAATGTATGTTGTTAGAAATTCGCCGATTTGATACAGCGGCGTCGCTAAGTTTTAACTCATTAAAATGTGTTACTCGCTGAGTTGTGCAAATACGCATTTTGCACGCTCAATTCAATTGTGTGCGAGTAACTGGCTTATACGTGTTTACAGTTATTGCTTTCGTTATCCTATTTTAGGATATTACATCACTTTTTACGTAAAAAGTTAGCTTTATTGTTTTTCTGTTATTTACATTGCTTTTTAATTGTGTTCCAAACATTTACAATATTTAAACAAGACACCTATTACTGAAATGAGTTTATTAGTAAACAAGTAAGCTTTTTATATGATTGGAGTAGGACCACTTTCAGTTCATTTGACAGTAAGAGATCACTACCGTCCATAAACATCTGTGGCTCCATATGGTCTGTATGGGGTAGAAGTCGATCACAGATCCCTTGCCACTCCTGAGTACTAAAATGGTCGCTTCACAAATATAAGTAAGCTGTTAACTCTAAGTAACTTCTTGGAAGCTAATGTTTACTTGAACACATTGTTGTTAATGTAAGTTGCTATACTTTAAGTAATCGCCATCACTATAATCCGAATACTGGGTATTAAGGTTTTTAGAAATCACAAACTGCTAAACTATTAAACCTTGCAAGTACGAGACTCATTATTAAAAAAATATTCTCACACATGTTACTTTTACTAAGTTTTCGGTTACTTTACTGTTGTATGATGGTATTAAGTTTAAAACTTAATTTACTGAAGCTTATTTATCATTCACCGTCTGTCCAAAACTCCTTATTACTGCATTTTATTGCCACCGAAGTATCATTGTTTCGTAACTTTATACCTTGACTTAACCAATTTTATCAGTTAATGAAATGAGGATTCACAAAAGGGGAAAAAATCGAAATTTATTATCATCGAGATTCTTAATGTTGACGGTAATGACGGCGTCTCATTTTACATTTTAATATTACACACACGCAAATACTTAATGGGTTTGTGAATAATGACAATACGGTAATTTAACTTTCACATTGCAACCGGTCTTCGAATTGATGAAAGTGTGAAACACTTAGGTATGATAAGTTGCTGCTTAAGCGATAAGTTAGTCATTTCGTCATTTATATGCTAATGAGCGAGTGTTTTATAAGTTGCAAAACACTGTCTTTTGATTAAAGTTAATCATGTGAATGTTAGTAATATCAGGAAAATATCGGAAGTATTGTAGTTATGAGGACTTCTATGACAATTGATGCCTACATTTTTATCCAAATTAAATTACTTTTTAGACACAATATCTAAATATTAGAAGTATTGTGGTTATGAAAACGTCTATGATAATTTAAGCTAGAATTTTTACCCAAATTAGATTACTTTTTACGACAAAACACCTGAAGCTAGTGACTCTATTGCCTCTAAATGTTAACTGAGGACTTCAAAACATAATATTCACAACATCTAGAAGACGAAGAGTCGAACCAACAATTTAATATTCTTAACGAGTTAAATTTTGTTTTTTCATCCAACACTATTATTAGACTTAACCGGATTCTAATTAAACCCTGTCCCTGATAGTGCACCGTGGAGCTGTAGACTGCGTAATTTACATTAATCCAATAATTGCATGGAGGTTCCTAGTTAGAAATTCAAATGAGATGATGTACTGGGGGGTGGGGCGGTCTTTAGGGAGGTTCGAGACGCGAGGAAACGGTGCGGTCTACACGCCGCGATTAGTATCTGATGTTGCCACGCTATTATTGTGCCTTTGGAATGGACGCCACGCAAAATGTTGCAACCCCACACTTATCGAGTTTCACTTTGTTGACACACGTAAGTTGTAGGCGACGTAACGCACTTATTTATAATATTTTACAAGTATTTTACTAACTTGTATATTGTAGGCTACACAGTTTGAGTTTTACAAGTCTTTTATTGATTTCCTGTTTAGTTTTATGGGTCATCTTGACGCATATTTAACACTTTTAAGTTAAAAGCTAAATTACGGAAATATTTTGATTTGAATGGCATGTTAAATTCTTAAACTGTGCTTGATTTTTTTTTCATTACGAATCTTTTGTAAATAATAAAAATTAAGCAACCTCTATCATTCAGAAATAGCCAAACATTTTCCGTTGGTAAGTTATTTCACACACTGAAATCATGTAAGATACATTAAATCCAACCAGGTCACAATATGAGGTGTTTCAACTTAGTCTGCACATCGTATTTGTGATCGACTACAATAACGATACTATTCCATTCGGCGTTGGTTGTAAATATCCATGGGCGACAATAGACCCTTAAAATCACATGCAATGCATGCCTGTTCCATACATTTTTGCAAAAAACTGCAATATTTATATAAGGTAAATTTCAACATACACTAATTACTCGAATATCTAAACACAACTAATCATTAAAATGAGGCCTCATTTCAACAAAAACATTAATTATCTCCATACGTATCATTAATTATTTTTTAAATCCGGATTAGTTTCAAGATAGCTGACGTCAGCGGTTCCAAGACTCAGTGTAGATTACAAACAATAGTGGCGAGTTATTGTACGTCTGTCGGGGGGTTGATTAATTAAATTGTTATGCTAATGAACGTTGGGATTTTTGGCCAATACCGCTATTAACTAGTTTTCGCTACGCTAATAAATTTGCGTCCGAATCAAGCGAATTAGGATTAATTTGATATGAAATTGTTATGTTGTAAACGTAAGATCGTATTACTGTGTGTTACTAAGAGGCATATGTACAGAATGAGTGATATATATGTTTTTTAATATTAAGGTAGGTTTAAGATGCAATTAAATGTATTAAGAATTTAAGATAAAAATGTTTTAAGCTTCCATTAAAATGTTCTCGACTTTTATGCACGTTACTACACAAAAACGTATTTATAAACAACTAGAAACAGAAAAAAATAATGTTATGTTTTTGTCGAACACAAAAATCATACTCATGAAAACAGTACAGAAAACATTGGGTATCTTTAAATGACCTCAATACTTAATGTCTTAAATATCGAATACTTGTATCATTGGAATTTATGTAATCTGTACTGAAAAATAAATATTAAACTACTTGCTTAAACTATTTTGAAAAATAGCACCACAAATACACCCCCAAAAATTGAATCCAAGTTTCGAGTTACGCAATTTAAACCTATAGGGTAAAGGCACCAGTGATTGACCGTCTAACCGAGACGCAAGGCGGGTGGAGTCGACGCCTTGGTAATTTCCGAAATCGCTTGTCGACAATCAGAATAGTGCTGCGACAGCGTCAGACGAATCCGAATAATTAGATCCGATCTGCGTTTAATTGCGACGATTGTGATCCGTTTGTGGGGTGTTGTGTTTTTGCTGTCGATTTTAAAGTTATTTTCGGTGTACAAGTACGGAAGGATGCGTTAAATTCGGTTACAATGTAATGTTTAATGTTACTGAGATTCATGTGTTAAGTAATTATTCCTTACTCCTACCCTAGATAAGTTTTATGTAAAATTGCTTTCTCTCAAAAACTCAATGGTTTTCTGGGTGAGATCGCAGCACCTCTGGTGGTAACTGGTCGTTATGAACATTTGTAACTCCATATAGAGCCAGGGTTCTACTTGAAGCTGATCTAATGCGTTGCCAATTTTGATAAGTTTCAAGATTTTAGTTTTGCTTATTTTTCAATTTGCCTCTTAACTATTAGAACAGTGTTATGATTTTAACTTGTCGTGTATAAAGGCTAAACGACTTTATGTAGCGGCAAAATGCCAGCGATAAATGTAGCACAATATTAACTTTTATTTAAAAGTTTTTCAGTGAGGATTACGAATGATAAGCAGAAATTTTGTTATATGATATATTACATTCATTGATTTAAAATACATTTGTAAAAATTCTAAATTGGTACTATAACAAGGGCTATCGGATATTCATATTTCATACAATAAAACTATTTAATATTTTTGACCGCAACATGACTAGTATGAAGAATCAACAATATCAAAATATATTTTCCGACTAAAATGGTGATAAAATTGAAAACGTAATAAAATTGAACACAAACTTCAAATATGTCCACAAAATATTCTCCAAGAATGCGATTGTGTTCTGCGTCTATATTCCATCATCAGCTTACAAATAAAAAATGTTTTTATCATAAAATGGTACAAAATAAGGCTACATCATTCATTTCGCCCAATATTTCAATAGGTATACATAAATATGTACAACATACAAATAGAATAAGTCAAGTTTGCTTATTGTTTGTTGACTTTCATAACAAAACGTTTCCAAGATTAACCCGTACACAAATAGAAATTTGCTAGAAAATAGCTATGCTTATTTTAGTATCATGTAATAATATAGCTTAAAATATTACCATATTCTTATAACATTAGAATATTTTTTATAAGATGGATGGAACAAACGAGCTTGCAGTCCACCTAGTAAGTGATCATTGTCACCCCTGGACATTTGTGACAAACTCCACATAGAACTGGTTTTACTTGAAGCTGATCATGATGTATTGCCTTTCCAAGGGACTGAGATGATCACCTGATGACATTGTGTAAGTCGGGGTGTGTATGCCACCCTTACACCGAAACGCAAAAGTTCTTCACACTAAAAAGAGCGTGGCGTTAGTTTCTCCCCGGTCGAATCATACTGCATTTACCCCTTCAAAATTCATATATTTTATTAATACATTTTTATCAATAATCGATACATTAGCGAATCGAAACAGACATCGATGTATCGTTAACGAGAACAAACTCGTACGGCCGTCGACACCGGGCAATCAGAAATATAATTAGATTGAGGCCGGCGCCTAATTGTGATAGTCTCAAGTTTCGAGCCCCTAGATGCGTGGAACATACAAAATCGATAGCTGACCTCACTGCCCGGTTACCCTAAAGGATATACTATAAATATGATTATTTATTGGTTATTGTCTGAGCTTGGTCTCGAATGCCTACCGGGAAATCGTGCTTAGATATTTGGGGTAAATTCAATCTGAAATGACCGTTAGACATATCTACATCAAGGTAAATAAATAATATAGATGTGCATATAAATTCGATATGAAAGCCATTTTGCAAATATTACTAGTAGGTACCTATATTTACGCATAACTTTAAATAATCTGGTGTGTCTGCAATTTTAACCTCGGACTGCCCGAATCAGAGACTGTGTTTCATAACCCCTAGGCTCATTGTAAAAATACTTTTCGTACATAATTATTAAAGATAACAAATACAATTTCTATTCATTTTAGTTTTGTATGTACCTACGGGCTAATCATCAACACTAATTATTTGACTTTAACGTAAATTTCTCGGAAGGTTTGATGACTTTTCTGGCCTTCATATATATAACTTTACTATGGAATTTAATTCCGTGATGTTATACTCTATACAGCCTCCTTTAGCTAAGATACACAGGGCGGTAACAACGGCAAACATCTCACAGGTCTATGTCCAGCAAAACACTTTTAACGGATCATGTAGTACTTTCTTATATTGAATTATACTATATAGGTTAAGTTTAAAACTTTTTGAACGTGTAAATGAAAAGCTCACAAGAAATTTAGATTACCGTACAAGTACCTACCTAATGTGGACGTAATTTATAAGGCCAGTTTTTAAACGTATTTGAAATATCCTGTAATTTTCAATACATTTTGGGTCAAATCTGGTCCACAGTTGTATATCATTACACAATATACACGGAAAAGAAACTGAATAAGTTTTTCAGACTCCCTTGAGAAGCGAAGAAAAAACATTAGCATTAATCAAATTACGATGGTAAAATTACAAGAACAAGTTAATTTCGCAAGTTAACGAAAACCATAGGTTCCCATAAACGTATCCCCAATAAATAAGCCGGCAAAACCAATAACTGTTCTTTCAGCCGCTAATCACCATGAATTCGCAAACCTAAGGACAGTCCGTCATAATTCCGAACTTCAAAAGTAATACCATCAACTCGGTGTTAACTTAATTTCAGTCACTTTAACAAGTCCAATTAAAGGAATTTGTGTTTCTCTTATCTTCAATATAACATTGAGCATAATTTCAAATTATATTTCAAACTTTCCGATAATGAAGGGTGGGTGGAGAGGGTTGGGCTGCGGGGAGCGGCACTTCGCTTATTTCATTAGTTACATAAATTCTCCTATTGAGAATGGCTGGCAGAAAGGGGACGGTTTACCCTTATTACGAGAGTCTCCTTATCAATACAATTATTAATATAATAATATTATTATTGTAATAATTTCTGAGAGGAAAGAGGACTCGTAGCTTAACTTCGCCAGTAATAAAGGGTGGTGAGAGATAATGGAATGGAAAACAGTTTGAAGTTTTATTGGAAAATTGGTACCGACTAATTGGCAGCATTATCGAACTGCTGGTGACTTAGGCGCGGACCGAGTAATATAATTTCTGATAAAATGGTTCACGAAACTCATTTTTTGGCACAAGTACGGATCTATAGTATAAAGTTACAGTAACGTTTTGATTCTGATTTTGAAGTTTCGTTTATAACTTTAGGTTTGTTAGTGTGTTTTAGCAGATTGAATTTGTAAACTATGAGGGATTGAAATGTTAGGATATTTGTTAGAAGGAGCAAGAAACATATTTATGTATGTTGTCTATTATGTATTAATGATCTTGGTTCCCGGTTCGATTCTTAGGCAGATAAATGGTGAACTTAATATATTATTACAATAAAATTTTAAGTTTAAAAGTAAAATAAAAGTAGTGTGACGATTTATTTTCGGTCATACGTGCACGTGATAATTAATTTCTAATACACCAATACCTTTGAAAAATCATAGGTATGCGATAGGTTTTGGATTCAAACCTCGGATTACCTTATTCAGAGGTCGAGTTTCTAACCACTACGCTATCACTATTTTTTGCGTGTAAGAAAATATAAATGTTCTTTAAAATTAAATACTGCTTTATTCAGATAACATAAAACTTACAGTGCTTATATGTGCGCATAATAGTTATCAAAATTGCATTACATAGAGATCCATCCTAAAACATACAACAATAACATACGAAAGATGATACAATCGGGGTTCCTTACGAAACCTCACAGAATTGAAACTAGGTTGAAGGTAATCCCGACCCGACCGTAAGTATAGCTATATTCCTAAGGGCCACGTCTCATTATAACACTAATACAAGACTCATCCCGAAGTTACGGTGAATACATTAAAGGGTTCAATCCTTACTGATGAGACATCGGGAGGCGCCACCCACCGGGGGTCGCTTCGGGCACTGGCCTGGCCGGGGGAGAAATAAGGCAGGCATTATAGGAGATAGCGTTCATTTACATTGTCCAATAACTCCAAGTAGTGTCCAGCCGAATATTAGTTTATGGTATGCGGTGCTCTACCTAACCATAACAGATATGCCTCGCCCTCTCTGTTTCTTAATCAATTTTTAGAGGGTGGAATAATTTTAGCTTGTAATTAATTCGATTTCGTTTTAATTAACGAGACGCCAATTTCGATGTTGGAAAAATTTTTAGTCTCCAAAGGATATAATGTTGGATGAAATTTTAATTTTGTAATCTTCACTTTTTGGGATGTGTTGATTGTTACGTAGATTGAGTGGTTATTATGCTATTTTAAAGTTATGTAGACGTTACATTGTATGAGAAAAATGGAAAGAATGTCGTTTTAGGTAAAGAAAACGCATCTGTAATCAGTAACTATGACTATGAAAACATAAGTTACAATCTATATAGCTCCTATAGATGTGGGTACGTATATACAGAAAGTTGTTTAGTAACTGAATATAACAACGAAAAAAGACATGAAAAATCTAGTGCTTTATCAGGCATAGGTACACGTGCGGTTCATATCGGCAAAAATATTTTATGGTTACAACTTTTTAGGAGCTTTTTGAGCAATTCAATAGGAAATCAATATTATTAGTTATAAAAAGCTTATTTTGCGTCTTCTCACTGCTAAGATAGTAGATTTACTTCACTAGCGATAGGTACCTATAAGAGACATGTTACTAGCAACAAGTGTTTATTAAGTGTGAATGAATTAAAAAATAATTGAAATTGAAAAGTACACAAAGTGAAAATTAATATTAAGACTATAATTTTTAATTCAATGAATATTTTGTAAATTGACATTTTTATGAGCCTATTTAGAGCTTTAGTAAGATTTCCAACTAACCAAATGGCTCTGTGTTAGGAAAGACATATTTTTCAAGAGATTCCAATATGATTTATCAAAGATATTTATGATAGAGTTTTAGTAAATGAGTGTGTGATGTTTCAGCTGCAAGATAATAAGATAGGGTGTGGGATGTATATACGACATTACAAAGTGGCATGTGGACGAGGCTTCACGGCTTCCTGGCGTCAGGGTTGCCACTTCGGGCATTTCGTCTTTCTTCTAAACGAGTTTCGTTTTCGTCGTCTATAAATTCGTGTTGTCGCATTTCTATAGTAATTTAGATTGAATTATCAACTCTACATAGATAACATTTAAATATTTTGAAGACGACACTGCGGCCTCTATATAATAAAATAATACAGTATAAAAAAATATGTTTATGTTTACCATCTATGTTATGGTTTCAAAATAACATGTATAAATTCATGGATTGCTGAAAAAATATGGATTTATCAACTTGATGAATTTTTCTCCTATATTCTGACAAAGGTCTCTTTGAACGTTTTTTATTTACTCGAAGCTTCAATTCAGTTTATATGCCACTGCAAGGATATTTCCACAATTTGACAATGCTTGGATCGTAATCTACTGTCAAGATGAGAAGGATTAGACCATAGTTCACCGCGCTGGCCAAGTGCGTTTTGGTAGACTTCACATACCTTTATGACTTTTTTAAAATCTCTCAGGTATGCCGCTTTCCTCACAATATTTCTCTTCCTCACAAAGCTAGGCTTTATTCTCATTCGACTGAGATACACTATCCTAATTATTGAGAGGCATCGATCCAGAAGGCCGCTTTAACACTAGGCTATCACTGCTTTTTGACGTTTAACTATGTATTACAATCTCCTTTCTACATTGGCAAGTAACACTGGCAGTCTATACTCTCTATAAATCTCCACAAGGCAACCCTACGACGTACATACGAAATCAAGACACACACAAACACACAGACACAAAGCTAGGCTTTATTCTGATTCGACCGAGATGCACTATCCTAATTATTGAGAGGCATCGATCCAGAAGGCCGCTTCACAACTATCACCGCTTTTTGACGTTTAACTCTGTATCTGAAACTGTACTATACATTACATTCGCAAGCTTTGTAAATTCTGCAACCCTACGACGTACATACGAAATCAAGACACACACAAACACACAGACTCAAAGCTAGGCTTTATTCTCATTCGACCGAGATGCACTATCCTAATTATTGAGAGGCCAAGAGCAAGGGAACGTATTGTTTCGGAAAGGTAATATTATTACTGGGAATACTCAGATTATTCTAGCGTTAGATTCTGGATAGGTGTAGACGGGGTTTGCTAAAAGGGAATTTGCGATGGATAAAATTAGTAGGTATGTACAGATTTTGTTTTGTTTATGTTAACTTAAGCGTGTTAATTTTCGACTTAACTTAAAGTTAAATGAAAATAAGCTAGTGTCGATTAAGTTCTTATTTTGTAAAGTTTTTATTATTTATTTTGAGAATGATTTTCATTTTACAAGGTTAATAATTTTGGTGAAAATATAGAAAATAAATTTATAAAATGTTTATTTGCCTATTGTTGCATTGTAAATGGCTTAATTGTTTTTAATAGGACTCTGATGCTAAAATTGAGAATATTTCGAAAAATATGGCAATTATAAGTAGGGTTCCTGTGTGAAGGATGAAAAACCGTGTGTACCCTTGCGTAAAAATAAACTACTTTTTTATAAAACTTCTTTAGATTTCTGCTTTGTTACACAAGCATACACAATCAGAATAAAGGTCGAAATTCATCATATTGGCCTGGCCGGGAATCGAACCTTTGACTGTAGTAGTATCTTTTAAATATTATAAAATAAATGAAGATGATAAACGCCAAGTGGCTTCTAAACCTGTTTAAAGTCCGTTAAATTGTTCATAGAATAACAAAATTATATTGCTTTGTATAATTAGTAGGCACTTCAATGTTCGCTATACTTTGCAAATACCTACTTGTATTATTAACCGTAATGGCATATAAAGCTAATACTACGTAGTGAAGTAGTTTTTAGTATTTCATTGAAATGAGCTATTGTTTCATAACTTGCTTGGTTTTATAATGAATATAATTCAAAATTGTCCCTTGTAAATCTCAGTCTAATTGTAGTATGGAAAAACTTAAATTATGTAATAAACAATCTAATAGTAAAGCATTTAAAAGTATTATTTAAATCAGAATCGGCAGTTTTCCAAATTTATTTAAAAATATATATGTTCCCGTATGTAAATTAATTCCCTAATTTAATTAGTTCCCTCATTTTTATCTAATTTTTATCAAGTATCATGCTGTACAGAACTCCTTATTGAATTTTCTTTATGATAAAAATCGTTCAATTTAATTTTCTTTGCGAATATGTCACAACGAATTCAAGTTGTAGACATCAAAACGACTCAAAAGTGTCCGTAAACTATGCAGAACGATGCATACGTCTACAACTTCGTAATTCCCCGGACGTCGTCTAAGCATAAATTCATACGTGGCCGCACGCACGCATCGTACCGTCAAATAAACTGGCAGTTTAATCAAAGCCATTAGACAAGTGAGCCAAACACCACCGGCCAGTCTAACCTGATCCGTGAAAGTCGGTCCGGTTTCCCCTCCTCGCGTATAAATAACCGTGCGAAGAGACGGTGGGGGGCTCTATTAAAATTGGTGGGAGGCTGTAGCTGATGCCTTTAACGCCTTGCTGGCTGTTGACCAACGCCAGGAGGCGGGAGGCCATGCGTTCTTAATAAAGATGACGGAAACAACATGGCGGTTTTGGCGGAGTTTTGGAGACGATGGAACGAGTCGCCCTCTTCAGATGGTGCGGCTAAGCTTGTAGCTCGTAATGGCTATCGATATATCGTGATCCTAAATGGATTTTGGTACGGCACTATGTTTATGTGCCTACGTAAGGTTAGGAAATATACGAGTTTATACGAGTTTATTTGTTGCTAATTTAATCAATTTTCGTCACTTAACAATAAGAGTTGAATATATGTTATTTTAATGTTAAGTTCATTTTACAATATATAAGATAAGGCAACTAGTATCGGTCAGTTTAGCGGGAAAATGAATTCAATGATTTTTTTGTTCGTAGAGGAATTTACTTAATACATTTATTTAATTATCTGCAAAAGAATGTTTCAATACCTTATATTACTATCCTTTACATATTAATGTTTATTTTATAATCATAATTCAATATGAAAGATGTGATACGTCATTACAACAAGTAAGAAAGTCTAAACTACTAACTAAACAAACTAACGCCCAAAGTTCGAAATTCGTTAATTTTTTTGGAAGAAATTGACAAAGCTTTACCTTTGGTAAGAAAAACATTGGATAGATTGAGTATTAATAACGAGCGTAAATAAATAATAACGATATCATAAGCTTTGAAGTATCACATCCCATGTGGGACAACAAATTGTATCCCTCCATAGAACCCACTAGTAATATCACGTCCATTACCGAATGCACCTCAAACAGCAATTACGAATTATCCGACACATTTAAGCAAATTCGCTGGCGCTACCCATTGCTGACGGCCATGGCAAGTCCGCAGACCAAGTGGCCGGCATTTATCAAGTCTGACGTCCCATATACATTACACTGCCCGATACAAAGCCGTAATGAGAGACCAAACTGTGTATAACTTATCCCACTTCCCGTTAAATTATTCAGGAGAGAGTAATCTTATTACATTTACATATTAATCAACGGATTTTAATTATGTCCCCCTACCCCCTAGCTTTCGAAGTGTGAGTGGCAACACGATTGAGGATACTTACGTTGAGTAATTTTCGTTAATAGTTTGTTTGTGTTTGGCATTAGGTATTCAGAACTGGTTTATGTTATTCGGTTGCGTTCGTAAACTTACCTGGAACAAAGAAACACACGTTAGTATGGATGTAAACGAAATTAAGAATGAGTTTTAAGTTTACATTTACTGTAATTTAAATAAAGAATTAGTACAAGACTTACATTAAGAAGAGAGTGAATAGGGGCAAAGATAACACTGTGGTTTGGATATTAGCTGGTCAATGTTTGAAAATGAAATATCGCCTTTTTATAAAATAAAACATAGAAAAATAATCTGACATTTTCACTGGAAATCTCATTACTTTTAAATGAGGTCCTATTACATGAAATCATCACGAAAACATATACAAATACACAAATATAAAAAAAATGTTTCCATCTTTGAAAAGATTACGTGACATTAAGAACGCTAATCAGTTACCGCCAACAAAAACAATGCACGCTTTTAAATCGTTTGAATATCGAACGATGCAATTTATCCAAAAGTGCGAATGTGGTATTCGCAAAAAAACACACATCTGCACGTGACGTAAGAAGGTTGTTTAGTTAAAAAACGAACAAACAATGAGTACACGGGTTTAATCAGCGCACTCATTTGTTGGACGGGCCTGCATTACCGTCTGGGAGTCGAACGCGCGCTGGGCGGGGCGTCAAACCGTAAACCATCGGAGAAATATTACAGCGGCTACCAGGCAAGCCCGGGGGCTTGTATTAATAAGCATGTTAATGTTGTGCGTAAGAATGGCTCGGATTATTCGAGGCTTTGTGACTAGTTGATTTTGTTTTAACGTCGGATAGATTCAGTTTGGATGCAAGGATGTTGCATTATTACTTGAACTGTTGCACAACTATTTACGGTTGCGCGTCGCGTATTAAAATTCATGGAAATAAAGAAATTATATTCATCTTAAAATATCCACGCTACTTTATTTTGTTATAAAAATAATAAAAAGCCTTTAATTTACTTTATTTTGTGACATTTTTATAATATAGATGTAACAAACGAGAATGAAGTCCACCTGGTGGTGAATATCACTGCGCCTATGGACATCTGTATTCAACCCCAGATAAGATTAGAATCCTACCTGAGGTAGAGCGTTTCTTCTTCTAAAAACTAAGTTAGAACGTCTCGCGTGAATATTTCTCCCCAGCCACACCCTTCAAACCAGATAGCAGCTTAACATTATTATTCAAGAGAAATAGGAGAGTAATATTGGTGGTGCACCCAGAGTCTAACCACGAAGCGTTCTACCTTTAAATGTTAATGGTTTGTATGTAAATGTCTTTTATATATAAAAACATAACCACTACAGTTACAATGTTGTCTAAACTTGTAGCTGTGTCGCTGAAACTTGTTAAGTTAGCCGCAAACTCTTGGTATGTTAATTAGGGAAATTGATCTCAGTCTACATTTAGATTTAAGATTTTCTCTTTGATATTTCATATATTTACTTCAATAAAATTATAATACGCTTATTTATAAATGATTGTCAATCAACGGTTTGACATAAATGTAGAAGACGTCTATTTTTATTAACTATTTCGAAGGTGGTAGAACCCTTTGTGATTCGACTCCGGCGGCACCACCGCCACACCTATTTCTACCTAATAACAGCAGTGATAGGCGCTGCTGTGTTCCGTTTTGAAGGGTGTGGTAAGTGAGACAGACTTTTCCGAGGCGTTCCAGCTTAGTCCTCAGGGGTAGCGGCACATCTGTGGCCGACCTCAGGTAGGAATATCTAATCCTATCTGGGGTTGATTACAGATGTCCCTGGGCGGCAGTAGCCACTTACCATCAGGAGACTGCATGCTCGTCTGCTACTCCTATATTATAAAAAAAAACTACTTTGTAACAAGCAACATGCAGGCATCTATTTTTACTGCATTAAAAATTAAAAAAACTTAAGATAACAGTCTGTACCTTATCTCTTCTAGTAGATATCTTTATCTTTAACTTCAGTGTAGTAGATATCTTTAGTTGTTATTTAAACTTCGATGTTGTTTAACTAGGTCTTTAATCAACTTCCTACTGCCATTTTTTATGTAAATGAGGGAATTCCTATTTATATCACCGTCCTTTTCATAAATTTTAAATTCCTTTATTATATTTATATAAGAGACATGTTATACAAACCAAACAATAAATGTATTTAAATAAAACTTCATTTCCTTCGAGGCGTCTTGATAATCGTTAAAATCATTTATCTTTTACAGAAATTACTTAAATAATTATACCGGCTTATAAAACATACCCGTAAGATGAAATGTTTAATTTCTCGATCAAACGCAAGCAAGACTTTAAAAAAACTTCTTTAAAACATTCATTAGTATACGATTTTTAATTACTTTTAATCGACTTTTTAATTATTTAGTAATGACTCAATCTTATTTCTTGGTTAAAATTCCACATTTTGCTATGTAGATTATACGAAATGAATTACAATTTAAAAGTCATATTAGTGAAATAATATAGACTTAGGATTTTTTTGCTACACGCAATATCAATATGGAAATTCATTTTCATCGTTTAATACTATATTTACAAAAAAATTAACGGTATTATGTGGTTTGTTAACAAACTACCAAAATATGTAAAAAAAAACGTTATTAGACTTTTAATAAAAAAAATGTCAAGAACATCTCTCGTAGAAGCTATTTATGCCATTTTTTCTACTATAAATGCTCATATCACTACTTTACTAATCCTAAAATCCTCAAAAACGAAATCGGAAGCTAGTAACAAAACAATATCCATACGCAATCCCATTAAAACGGAACAAAAGCACCAAAAAGCTCATCGACAAGAGTCCACTTAAGCCCAACCTCCCCAAAGGTCCACGCCACGTCCTTATTACCGCTCGTATCATGCAAAGAAGATAAATGCATCTCGAAATTAATTAATAAAATTGCATTCATAAGTACGGAATCCTGAATCCCATTAAAAAGAAGATCTTACTTGATTGGCCCCGGTTATTTCGTTTATTATACGAGTTTGTTTGGTTTTCTTGTTAGCCATTTATCTTCGCAATCGCGTAATGAAGCAGTGGTGTCTTTAATTTCATATTTGTTTAATTATTTTTGAACCATTGTGCGACGTTGCGGTTAAGGAACTTGTATCGTTTTGATAATTAATTTGGTATATGTTCCCAGAAGTAAATGCTTATCGTTTAAAGCGCTTTCTTTGTCTTATTTTTTATTGTAAACCAAAATATTTTTTGAAGGTGCTATAACTTTTTATTTGCCTAAAAAGGCACCACATTTTTACGCCATTTTAGACGAATAGTAGTAATATAACGCTGCTGTTTAAAGAAGTGGCTTCAAAAGACTAAAACTATCTATAGTAAGCCACATTAATTTGGATGATCATTTAAAAATGTTTTGCTGATAAAAAAATAATCGTTTTCAGAAGTATTTCTGCTATGTATAATACTACTATATTATGATTTGAATGCTGGATACTAATCCACAAATACTTTTAATCCCGACTTACTTTCTTAAAATGAATAAAATGATATATTTTTATTTTAATTATAAGGTTGTGCAAGGATAAGTTATTATAGCTGAAAACGATTTTAATTCAAAACATGTGTAAGTACCATTTTTATCGCCGATTGGCTTGTGCTTCAAACATGAGAAACTTGTATCTTAGAACAACGCATAAATGTCACTGGACATAGTGAATGAAAATATAAAAAAAAAAAAACTTGCGACTATAAAAGGTAGTAGCACCCTTCGTTCTTCCATTTTGGTGACACCACTGCTATATTATAAATTTAATAAAAAATGTGATAGAGGAAATATATTTAAACGAAGTGTTACAACCATTACTACAACTTCAGTTTTCAGAAGTAGCACTCTGTCTAATAACAGCAGTGCTAAGCGCTGCTGTCACAAAATAAAAAGGTACCTTTACATTTTGTGCTGCTGTGTTCTGTTCTGAAAAGTTTGGTAAAGGAGACATACTTATCCGAGCCGTCCCAACTTAAGCCTCAGAGCAACGCATCTAAATCTAAATACCTCTAACTCTACTAACCTTAGGTAGGAATCTAGTCTTGTCTGGGTTTGGGTTACTTCAATATTTCAAAAAGTTATTAAACAGGTGTTTAGTAGATACAAAACAGTCGATGCCAACTAGACGATCCCTAACCCTAGATCTTATGGATTATTAAAACCCAATCCACGATCCCCCGCTAGGATCGCGCGACCTAATCAATATGCAAAGTGATCGCGTGCGCGCGCGCTGTTCTCGCTTTTTATTTAATTAACTCCGCCATCTTTATTTCTTCCTTTCTTTTTGGGATAAGTGTAATGACGTGTAGCACTAAGTAAGTGGGTATTACAGTTTAGACTCGTTTTAGCTTGCGAATGAAACATTGGGTTTAGAAATCATTAAATATGGGGTTCTAGTTTAGTTTGTAGGAAAAACGATTGTTCATTATTTTGAACGTAATTTTATGAAGATTTTACTTATCTTATAATCTTTTCTTATGAAATTGAGGTAGCAAAACTTCCAATTACCCGAATGGTAAGTAGTCAATGTCGTTCGTGGAATAGTGGTATAGAATTATTCTAAATCGATCACAGATGGGTTGCTACCCCATACACCTAACTTAAAATCGGGTAAGCCTTTCACCGTTTCCAAACGTTTTAAACTAGAACACAGTAGTGCTTAATACTGCTGTTTTAAGGCAGTATTAGGGGTGAGGGTTGAACCGCTGCAGTCAAACCACTTATTTGTGGTTTGACTGCAGCGGTTTTTCTTCTTTTAAATAAAGCAATTATTATGAAATCTGCAGTTCAAAGATCATCATCTCATACAACAATCTTTAGTAAAAAACGATAAGAAAATATGATTTTATTCGTTCTTAAGTCGGAAGACGTTTTATTTTCCTATTTTATGCATATATACATTTTACTATAACATCTACATCTTTATAATGACCAAAAACGATAAATAATAACCTGTAAATCTCATTTTATTCTACGTAGATTACGGCAAATAAGGTTTTTGGCGCATAAGCGCTGTGCCTAAGTAAATTGTTGTCCAAGCACTTTCCATTACTTGAGAGGGTATCGCAAATTATGACATCATAAACTGGGCTACCGGCTTCATTAAACGTCCTTATGTTATTGCAAAAACATTCTCCGTGAATACATTTAATCTCATTTAGTGACAGGAAACCCGTATTAACCATAAAAGTTAATTAACCTAACTCTATTTCAACACAAATCATTATAAACTCTATCTTGTTAAAATTAAGATCATGTTTCATTGCGCGAAATTTGCACTTACGTTGTTTTTGCTAAGTTGTTACTGCTTAAGGACTTTAAGCAGATAAATTAAGATAAAATTACTTATACGTCGTTTTAAGGCATATCTCTCTATTGATTTCATAGCTAGGATCGTGTGAAAGGATCAGGTGTTTTAAATGTTGCGAAAGTTTAAAAATTGTTTTATATCTTTTTTAACCGACTTCCCAAAGAAGAGAGATTATGTATTCGGCTCTATTCATCATGCTTCCTCATTATCTATTTGAGTTATTATATTATTTATTTTTATGCAAACGTGAAATGAAGTAGACATCAACTACATTAAAACTTATGACGTCGTTTTAATTATTACTTAAGATATTATGTTAAGATACTTAAGTTCAAAAGTATATTTGTATATCAAAATAATTCGCCAAGTACGAGTCGGACTCGCACCTGGAGGCTTAGTATTTGTTGTTATAGCGGCCACCGTTATGCATCCTCTGTAAAAAAATTATGTGTCTATCTATTACGGTTTCGGAGATATAGCCCTGTGACAGACGGACAGACAGCGAAGTTTTAGTAATAGGGTTCCGTTCTTACCCTTTGGGTACGGAACCCTAAAAATGTATTACAATAAAAAACAAATTAAGGCTTTTCATAAAACAACAGATTGCGATATAAACTTAACATTCACATTCACAAAGTACATAAAACTAAAAACAAGGTAGATACTTAGCTTCAAAAACCAACAAAACCATCTGAATATATTAGTAGATAGATCATAGAGCCTTAATGAAAACCGCTTAGTTTCATTACAATATGCAATATTCGCTAGACAATACTTAAAGTAATAATGAACGTGTAATTAATTATTGCCATATATTTTGCAAAACAAAGTAACACTACCTCCTGGTCTAGCAAGTAGCTAGCGAGTTTGCTAATTCGGTACTTGTTACACTATCAGCGAATATAGCATATATTATATAGCCAAGAGAAATATGATACAATCACGCAGTACCACGACTTGTATCTTAATTGGTCTAGTCGCGGTCAGGACTTTGATGGGAGACCACTAGTGGTTATCGACAGCGCTTTCGTGCTTCCAAGAACACGTTAAGCGATCGTTCCTGATTGATATCATCGGACAACGTGTCCGATGATATTAAGGATTAACCCCATACCTTCGTTTTGTGGCAACGTAGTGAAATAGGCCCTAAGCTTGGACTAATAGGGGAAGAAATATGCCTAGCAGAATAAAAAAGTTGAAGCCATCTATTTCCTTTTATTAATCATTAATACTATGGCCAGTTAATCACTATACTATATTTTGCTTAAACCCTCCTGGACTAAAGAAATCACCCAAAATTCCTCGCTTACCGCTCCCCGCCAGGCACAAGACAGCAACCTTAGCAAAGGCCGCAACAATCTTACTTTAATTGCGTGTAACATAAATTACGGGCGACTTATTACAATCCGCTCCCGTTCTATACGCGCCCGGGGGCTATTCTGCGATGCGTTCGCAACGCGGTGTGAAAATTTTAATTTATAAATCGCAGATGTAATCGAATTTGTTAGTGGGATTCGTAAAAGGATATATTTTTTATGGATGTAGAAATTTGATACATTTGTTACATTTATTACTACGAATTGACTGCATGTTGGAATTCTGAAAATTAATATACTTAGTACTGTGGAAAATCAGAAAGAAAGATTATTTTCTACTTTGTTCCGTTGTAATATTAAAAAGAATTTAAACAAAGCGACATTTATTCGAATTACTATTATATATATTTTTCTAAAATTGTACAAGTATTTTATAATCACATGACTATATTAAGTTTTTATACACTTTGGTAACTTCATTTATCAAGTATTTAATTACCCAGATGATGGTATTCATTGCAATATAGGCTTGCATAATATTACGATATCATTTTTTCTTAAGCATATTCAAATATAATTAAAAGGGAAACTTCATTTATATGCTGAACGTAATTTATTTGCGATAAGCAAATGACATTACTTAAATGTAAACTATACTTGAATATGCTTATTCATAACTAGCTATGCCCCGCGGTTTCACTCGCGTTTTAATGTATATACTCGTAATATCATGTTTTTTGCATGGATCGAGAATCTCTATATCTTTCTTAAATATAAATAGCCAGAACAAACAGATACACAAAAAAAATTGTTCTTTTTTATTAGTACGTGGGTAAGTATTTAACATGACATACAATACTACAATTTATTTATAAAAAACACTCCAATTTTATTTAAATGTTTAGAAAAGGCGGTTACTTTAACATTACAAACAGACACTTCAATTAAATTTATTTCTATATGTACAGCCTAGTAATTAAGGTACATTCGTTGATTACGAGAATAGGCCCACAAATTTTCTTAGGCATTCTCGCTAGCCGTGTTTATCTGTAACATCCTGCTCTAATATATCAATAGCTTGCAGAATAGTTCCCGCAAATTATTCATACTCTCATTATCATAAAATTAACGATAATAAATCATAACGGCTCCAATTAAGCTGGTCGATACGAGACCGACATAGTAAGAACGCGGAAAAATTATAAGTAGTCAATTATGTTTACAAGAAGTATTATGATTGTAGTACTTATTCTTAGTGCTTAATGTGATTTTACGTTGTTATTTTTCTTCTTTATTCAAGGTATATCTTGCAGTTTGAAAGGCACTATTGGCAGTCCTATTTTTGTCTTACAACAGCTATCTTAAGTCCTGTTTATGTCTATAGTACCCTTACCATGGGTTTTTACATTTTCACAAATATGACTGTTTTGGTATTTGTTTACTTATTGGCCCATACTATTTCCAAGTTCTGACACAATCCGCTAGGGGCGCTGATTGGAAATTGTATGGGCAAATACGTAAACAAATACCAAAACAGTCATATTTGTCAAAACGTAAAAACTCCTGGTAAGGGTACAGACATTGAAAATTACATAGGCCGTGGCACAGAAAATCATATTTTTATAAACAATATTTCGACAGACATGACCCGCGTCTTGTGTGCCTTTGTGTGTATGCCTGTGCTACTACCTGTTTGGACTGCCACGGTGCGCGTCTGATACGCTATATGTCTGTTCATGTAAATAAACTGTTAAGCGCTGCTGTTCTATTTGTAAGGTGTGGTCAGGTGCCACAACGCAATACAACACCAAGTTCCGTCATAGTCTATGGGTAGATCAATCTTATTTAAAGTTAATGACAGATGTCTATGATAATAAAGACTACTCGTCATTAGGTGAACTGCAAGCCCGTCTGATACAACAATTATATAAAAATATGCAATTATCTTAACATTTAGCGATAGCAAAATTAACAAAGATATGTTTGAAAACCATTTAACGAGTTTGCTGTCATAATTTTATGTATCTCAAGAACTGTAAGGCTCTTCGTAAGTTCAAACGAGGACTTGTCCCGCCAGATGTTACGTGGTCACTGAACCTATAGATTGACCACCTATTCGAAATGGAACAGAAATAATACTAGAAATTGGTCGCAGATACGTTACTTTTCTGTAATATAGGAGTAGCAGACGAGTAGTCCACCTGATGGTAAGTGGCGGCCACCCATAGAGATCTGTAATCAACCCCAGATATTAAATTCCTATCAGTGAGGTATTTAATCCCATAAGGATTAAGCTGGAATGCCTCGGAGAAGTCTGTCTCCTTTACTACACCCTTCAAACTAGAAAACAGCAGCGCTTAACACTGATATTATTAGGCAGCCTGTGGCGCTTGTGGCGTCGGATTCGTACCACATCTGTGGTGGCCTAAGGTACGATTCCCGTCATTGGGTGGTAATGATCGTATGCTCTCATTACATTATAAAAGATTTATAGGTGTTTCTCCACCTTGGAACCACAAATCAAATAAATGAATAATTACTTAAAGCTTTGAATAACAAAACATTCCGCAGTTTCATTAATATCAATATAAACATAATATATAATTACTGGAACGGAGAAATACCTACGTTCTCTGCAAATTTTATTCATAGTGTAATTAGCATAAAATTAACCATTATAGATCATTCCGGTGGGTTTGCCTGTGCAATTATGATAAATTCATTATAATTATGGTTATCTTTAAATTCTATCGATGCATTGCTTTGCTGTGCGTGCTATTTCTAAAGCGTTTATTTATATAATTAACAGTAAGAGTTTTAACATATTTTTAAAGGTATCTATCTATACTAAATATATTTTTTAGTACCATAATAACTTTTTTAGTTTTGCTATTTGTAAACGTATTGATAACACCGCATGTACCAGTTAACTAAATATATAAGATCGTTTAAAAGGGATAAGTCAAATCATTTAATAAACAAGTAGATTACACATTTCAGTTTTAGAGGATCATATCCATCAAGCATCTTAGAATCGAAAGTACCACGCTGAAAGTAAACTTACTATACATCTTTCTTTTAACTTCAAAATTATTATCTAAACACGAAATTTCAAAAATTACACTTGCTCCAAAAATATAAATTTTATGTCAATTTTTTTTACTGACTATCGAAATTATGTTTATTCTTTTTATGTTCCTACCTTAACTTAGGTACATACAATATAATATACAATATATATACTTGTGTGACGCGATGGGACGCGATGTATACACAATGTATCTCACAAGTAATACATATTATATCAATAAGGTTAGCTAATTACGCAATTACTAGGGGACCTTCTATCTTAAGTTATTGCGTTAAGTAGGAACTGAATTACCCGACTTGGTATTACATGGATCTCATAACTTTTTACTGAGTTGCGAGACTTGGTTTTTTTACAAGTTGTATTCACAACGAACACACAAAATCGCATCTTTAAAATAACAAAATCTAGTACAATAAGCGCCTAACTTATTAGATTATTAAAATCTAGTCCTCTGTAGCAACATTAAACTTTTTTCATCATCCTTCAAGACGCTAAACCCAGCGATAGTGGTCCGAGTAACTCTATCCGCGGTAATGATCTAATTACGCTGATTAATGAGTCGCATTTATATCGGGACTGTACTGTCTAGAGCTATCCTTGAGACACGAGTACTAAAGATTCTTCATGCAAATACTCGGATTTTCTCTTGAGTTTTTTTGAAATCTAATTAAATAGGAAATGTTAGATTGATAGTTGTTTGTAGACGTTGCTATATGACTTTATGACCCACTGCTAGATAGGTTTTACCTCACAGTTTATTTGGGATATCCATCATCATGCTGATTCAATTTAAATTGGTTGAAATTTCTATTGACGATTGTAACTTTAAAAGGACCAGAAGCAGTTGCTAACATCGGTCTTTTAACTTATATTCTTAGCAGCCCGGTTTCGCTAACGATTCCTTACTTTTTACGAGAGCTTTTAGTTGTATACCAGGTATGTTAATCTTATTTAAATTCTATCAGAATCTCCCAAGATTTAAGGACGTTTTTCTTCAGATTATCACCTGTTTGAGTATGGTTACTTGATTTCAATTCAATTTCTGTAAAATACCATGGATATCATATCAAGATTTTTACAATTTAGGAGAATTAAGATAGAAACCATGGTATATTTAATTTTTACTACGCGCTTTAAATTAAGTCTATTCCTACGATCATACACTACTTCGAGAGCAATTCCAACCAAGTTTAGAGTGATTATTTGTTTATAAATATATCTAGTACAACCGTCTTAAATATTCTTAATTGTCTGGAATGTTCGTAGCTCTACAGCCGGCGAAAACAATCTATAAAATGACCTTAGAGTGAAGGAACTCGGATAATTATGGAGGGGAATTTATTTCAATCAGTTGAAAGTGGCTAGTGCTTTTATCATCCTAAGTAGGTAAGTACATTTTGTTTAATTGCGTGGATTTTTAATTATTATAGATGTGGATTATTATATTTAGCTACTAAATTGTGGTTATTGGGGCTATTTGTAGAGATCCTGTTTACTCGTTTTAAGTATTAAAATAGAAGGAAAACGTCGCGAAGAATCCTTGCAGGGCGATATAAAAGAAGTTTTCAAAGGTAAGTGAGGTTTACCAATGATTTAGCCAGCACGGTAGACTATGGTCTAAACCCTTTCACTTTGGAGTCCTATACCTAGCAGTGGGACAGTAATGGGTTAATGAAGAAGCATTTTATACGCGTACCCTCATTACAATCGACAGAGTTAGAAGAATTTAGGCCACAATCTAGTGGGCTTAAATTTGCGCTGGCCACGAACGATTAAGTAGACGACACAAACCTTAAAGAAGTTTTCTACGTTAACTCTCAAGCACCTACAGTTTACGTAGAAAGCAATAATGATTATAAATAATACGTTATTCTTTTAAATTTTGTATCAAAGATATTTCGCTGCAGGTAGACCCGAGCTACATACCAAATTTCTTAAATTTATGAAACACCTAACTTCTCGCCTGCAACTAATGATTACCCAAATGAATAATAGCCGAAAGATCTCTACATAATTATATAATTCTACTTATTACAGGCATTCGTAGCTCATTTGTAACTTCATGGTGCTTTAGTAAAGTGATATTATCTTCCTTTCGAAATGATTTCTTTGTACCACTCTAATTACAAGTAAGTGTGTATTTTAATTACATAGGGTGCAGAACCGGCGTGCCTCGGGCGCCGGCCACAAACACTTCGGACCTCGGACAATAATCATAATGTGGTAGTGACAGTTTTATGTTTGTCAAGCTTTACGATGGCTAAGGTTTATGTTAGGGTTTTTGTTGTTGGATATTTTAATAATTATTAGCATCGGCTTAATATGGTAAGGGATAATTGCGTGAATTCATCTGTTTTCCGAATTCGAATACAGTTAATTTGATTTGAATGTTTGCCTTCGCAAAAATTGTTAAGGTAAATATAAATTTAACATTATAATTATGGAACAATTTACTAATCACATAACTTACCAACTTAGTTTATAGATAATATTTAGTATAATGGTAAAAAAATATAGATTTCATAAAAGTTTAATAGCAAACGAGCCTAAAATCCTGAAACTTAACACTCTGTTGACTATGCATATCTGTAATCATCTCCTGTATATACTACCTAGAGTTGGTCACAGATACGGTCACGATATCCCTAAGGAATACGTAAGATCGCATAGTCTCTGCCTTAACACATTATTTAACTTTTAATTCAACTCTCACAACAACAGGATCTCCTTACCGCCATGATAAATCGTAATACCCATTAATGTTCCAGTGCTGGGCGCGGGTCTCCTCTCAGAACGAGAAGGATTAGGCCATAGTTCACCGCGCTAGCCAAGTGCGTATTGGTAGACTTCAAATATCTTTGAGTTTTTTTTATTGATCTCTTAGGCGTGCAGATTTCCGTACGATGTTTTCCTTCACCGTTAAAGCAAGTTATAAATAATTTCTAATACGCACATGACTGAAAAATCAGAGGTGCCTGGGATTTGAACCTTGGATCCCTCGATCAAGAGGCCGAGTTTCTTAACCAATAGCTATTGCTATTTAACGTATACTTTAACTCTAATCACAACAACGGGATCTCCTTACTCGTGATAAATCGTAATACGCGTCAATGTAATTACTTATAATTATTTATTTGCAAGTCTCAAGTTTAAGCGTTGGCTAGCGCTTGTGATTAGCCGTCGCCGCTTAATAATCGTCTTGGCCATATTTATTGCTTTACTCGCTAATTATCAGCGAATTTTGATACTTGAGTTATTGGTCTGTGTTGTGAAACGTTTTATTTAGCACGATTGCAGAAAACGGCGGATTTAGATCGTAATGACCAGCTGAGCGATTTTGTACGTTAAATTTCGTGCTACTAATGTATGCTTTGTTTGTAAACGCCGCCTTATAACAACTACACAGTCATGAAATAGTGTTAATTACTAGGTTTGTCTTATAGTTTTTTTTTAGATTATATCAAGACATATGACAGTAATCTAAATATGGAACGTATATATGTGCAATTGATTTGAGTGATTGATTATGAAAGAAATTTCAAATGTAAAGGTAAAAGATAACTATCACTGTATTTGTTTAATAAATGTATTTGTTGTAAAAACAAATACATCCTTATAAATTCTATATCCATTTGTCTAGTCCAAGGATCGGATTAACAAACCTGTGTGTCAGACTACTTAGTAATTTTGTGTAAACACTTAAATAAGGCATACTTTTGGGAGAGTTTTTGAAATCTGTAAATATTCACAGTGATAACTTATTTCTCAGTACCACGCTTAAAAAGAGATTTCACTTCACCGAAAATACTTAAATACGGAAATAATATTATGACGAAATAAATTTAAAAACTTTTTGCTATCTATACTGAACAAGATAATTAAATACACACATAATAATCCGTAAAACTTATTGAACTAAACTGGTATTACATGAAAATTTTAAAACAATGCTTTAAACATGATAAGTGAAAATGAAATATTTTATAAGAATCCTTGTACCTAAGAGGATTATTATTAAAGATTAAACTTTAGTTAGTTTTGCTAATATAGAAAGTTACAACTCAAGTAAACTATCATAAATTAAAGATAATTTATACTGAAGTTGTAACTTTTATGAAATTAAGATAATAAACGAGTAAGCTGTCTACTGGTAAGTGATCACTTCCGGCTATAAATATCTAATCAACCGTAGGTATGTAGGATTGAAGTGATACCTGGGGTCGGGTACCTAAAAATGTGTACCTACCCTTTGAAAACTAAGATGGAATGCTTTGTGTATGTCTCTGTTAAAAGGTCTTCCAAGAAATTAGAATTGCTTAACATAATAAGTCCTAGTTTTATAAAAGGCGTGGTGATAGAGACCATACACGTTTATTACCATGAGATGAAGGATACGAAAACCTTAACTAAAATAAAATATCCAAAAACGATAGCAACTAAAATCAAAAAGCAAAACAAAACACGAAATGCTCTTGACAAAATCGGCTTTCAATCAACGCAGCTAATGAAATCGTGATGTTTGAATGAGCGCGTACAAAAAGGCTTTAAGCAAGATCAAGGGTCTCACCAGCGGGGAAAATTTGGGAAAATCCAAAAACCGGCCTCGGTTTTTATTTTACACAGAATTTAATTTCCGCCGCTCACATGTCACGGGCCTCAAAAACTATTGCGCATCGCTCAGACGGTAATACAAAGCAATCTAAATTGGAAAATAGGCAACGCGCAGTGTGTGCTTACCAAAAACGACCATGGTGTATACGACGCGATTAAAAAAAGAAGCTTGATGCCGATCGCGCCGCGGGGGGGTGTGGGAACTCTCCCCACCGCCCCCCTTTTTCGTATTTTTTCCTTTTTTTTCGGGAGGTGGGTGAAGCATGGGTGCATGCAGCCAGCGCCTACCTTTGTTTCGTATAAACAAATTAATTTCGGCCGCTGTTTTTGATGCCTAATACGTGTGATCGCGTCGGTGCTGAAGTGAAGTCGGCGGAGCCTTCGGCTAAGCGGGAGGTTAAGTGTTCTACAGTTAAAAAGAAGGGTGTCGCTTAGCTTTGTTGCGGTTTGCGTATCGCATTCTTTGTACGGACCGGAGTAAATATGAGTGGAAGAGGAAACACGGGTAACAAAGAAAGGTCTCTTCGTTTTTCTCACCTTATTGGGAGTTTAACTTGGGACTGAATGCTGCCAAGGTGTGTAATAAAAGGCGTTATTGGTAAAGATTGAAACACGTAAGATAATTGATATGTGTTTTTAATAAAATGTATTTTTTATCATAGAACTGATGTATATAGCATTTACAAATTGACGAATTATCTTCAAAATGTTAGTTAAATACTTTAGAACCAGCCTTAGCCTTACGACCGATAAAGATATCGTATAACACCCAAAACATATACCTAATATCTAATACGTAACACAACTCGCGTGCCATTAAGTAAAAACTACTCGATTAGGCAACTCGGCGCGAACATCTACATGCTACTGATAGAATCAGGTGATAATCAGCCACTTCGGGCACACGTCGCGTACGGGCGGCCCCCACTCATTAAGGGGGTTGGGCGGCAGGACAATGCATGTTTGTACTACTTTTTGCCCATTTTTTTCATTATTTCATTTCATTTCGCCCACCACCCACACGTCCGCGCTCGCGATTGTGCGCCTCCGCTTTTTTATAATTCGTTACCTTTTTTATCGGTCGCTCCATTTTCAGAGGATGGGCACCCGACGCAGACCGGCGGCACGCACGCCGCGGTCGAGACGCGGTGTCAAAACGATACAATATATATTTGAACTAGTAAATAAGTTCGGACTCATCCAACAAATTTTTTAATAGTTAACTTAACCTATTATATACCGCGATGTATTTTGAACATAGAATAAGTTAAAAGCTTACATTTCTAATTTAACCGCTATTAACATTTTACTATTTTACTAGATATGTCTCAGAACGAAAATACATTAGTACTTTAGGATGTGAGTTTCCCCTAAATTTCTTTTACATTAAAGTAAGCGATAATTAAATATCAGTGGAGTCTTGGAAACACCTAATCAAGTATTAATGTGGAGAGTTTTAATCCGCTTAGATTTAAATACTCAAAACAACTTAACATTACCAATTATAGTCCTTTTTATGAAGTTTAAGTAGCAACGGGTAGAGTAATAGTAATAGTAGAGTAACGTAGAGTAAGAGTAATAGTACGTGGTAACTACAATCCCAAGTAGAATTGGACCCTTACCCAAGATCGATCTCGCAACGTATCTGTTGTTATTCCAGAAGACTAAGTTTGAACTCTCCGTGTTAGTATCTTTGTTTTATAAGCACACTTTAAAGAAAGTTATTTTAAACAGTACTAAAGACGACTTTGATTAGAACCTATGTATATCTAAAGTGAAAGAGTTTTTGCGTTTTGGTGGAAAGGTGTGTAATGTGTATGCTACTAGTCGGTTGGCTTACATATTAGGCGACATCTTAGTCCTCAGGAAAAGTGTGTATGCTAATTTTTGGTTAACTTACATGTGAGGCGACATTTTAGTACCTCTTTTTTTTATTTTTTTTTTGTTTACGAGGGGGAAACCTTCAAAAGGTACCCGACGACGTGGGAGCGACGCCGGGTTATGTGGGATTTGGCCGTTGGGTGGCCGTCGTCAGCGCTTGGTGGAGAACTCCGGGATCTCCAATGGAACACAACCGGAGTCCTCCAAGCGCGATACCCCGGTCGGGCTCTGCCCTGAGGGGAGCACTTTACGCTCCTCCCTCACATCTAGTGTTTACGACGGCATGCGACCACACATGCCGCCGTCCTTCTCGGGGTTGCTCTACGGACGGTTTGAGCTCCCACTGTTGCCGCCGGCAACCCCGGAAGCCCCCTTTTAGTCGCCTCTTACGACAGGCAGGGGATACCGTAGCCCTATTCTAGTCCCGGAACTACAGGGACAGACATTTTAGTACCTAGGAGTCTCAACGCATCTGTGATCGACTTTAAATAGAGTCCATATTCTATATATAGATGGTGGCAGTCACCACTTATCATCAGGAGGGCTGCATGCTCAATTGCTTCTTCAATATTAATAAATATAATAAATTTAAATCAGAATACAGAAGTGCTATACTACTTATGGTAAAAATAGGTAAGTATAGTAATGTTGTTGTATATATCTTAATACGTTATATCTGCCACCTCAAAAAGTTTTGGTTTGAAATATTTAACATATAGAGATACTTAAGGCGTTCCAGCGTGTCTACGCTACGCTAAGTAAGAACAACAAATAGTAAATGACTGTTATAAAGCTTTATCGTATTTTACATGCATTTTATAGGCAGTATGATAACCGCAAAGAAAACTTTCCTTTGTAATTATATTATAGTGTCTGTTATTAATACAAGTATCATCCTCACTTCAGTATCTACTATTTGAGTAACTTCAATAACTGTCATCGGAGTAATATTTTCTGATAATTATAGTCTAAGTTAGATAATTCTAAGACTATGCCTCATCTAGCCAATTGGCTGGCCGAAGCGGAAGACAGATAAAAAAATCGTAGAATTATTTAGTTACGTAATATTGATTACTAAAATAAGTGGTATATTTTTATTTATACAATGACCTAAAATATGACAATATAATAAAAAAAACTATATGTTAATAGATATTTCTTAGATAGTTCTTTCTTAGTATTATTTTCTTAATTTAAATTATAAAGGCCCGATATATTTTAAAAATATTTCGTAGAATGTAAATAAAATCTTTAATATTTTTCAAAATATATAAAACAAACTTATAATATGTATTAAATTTATTGTTAACCTTTTACAATTAACTTTAACAGTTACTTATTCCAGTATTTTCCTTAAGCTCTAACTGCCAGTCTGACCGCCCAGTTAACGTTATCGAATTAACTTCCTTGATCCATTGCCTTCATCTCGCAAACAACAAACCCTTTTTTATTTCTATTTGCCAATCCAGAGAGCTAATCAGAAGATATGTCCTTTACATATATTTTACTTGGATGAACACATAAAATAACTATTTAGAAGACCTGATCTAAAAGTTTCTCCTTCTAATTTTTTTTCACTTTGAAGACAACTTTTGTTATATTTTTATTCTATGAGAAGTTTTTATGCTTTCTTTATCCATTTAAGCTTTAGGAGATAATTTTCAAAAGTAAATAAAAATAATCTATTAATTAGTAGGTAGAGCTCTCTATACTCTTAGATCCGCAAAAGGATTGTTTCCTCTGTCGTGAATGCCATGGACAGACTTTTTAGTTGAAATTAGAATTGAATCATAGATATATTAACGTCAGTCGGATAATATACCTATGGATTGAATATACACATTCGTTGGCTGCTAAGCGACCACTTCTTTCACTGATATCGATACAAATTTAATTTTCAAATCAAAACGATATAAATATGTACATTACATATGTATACGCGTAATGTTAAAATGGGAAACAAAAATTGCAAATAAACAAGAAATTAGAATCAGCCATTAAACAGGGATTCCATTAATTTTAATGTAGCGACCAACAATTCAGAATGGAGAGGCATGGAGACGCCTCGCGTGTTAAAATTAATATCGCATTTTAAAAAGGCACATGTATATTATTTAAATAAATAAGTGTTGGAAATAGAGAGGTTTGCTTAAAAATGTATAGCCGTAGAAAAAAATCGAAATTATGAATTTGCATTTTTGTTTTTGGCTCTGGGTGGTTGTTTTGTATTAGGTCAGTTGACATTTACACCCTTCCATTAAAACACAACTATTTCTTTACATTAGAACTATATATAATGTAAAGAATATCGGTGTTTGTATATCATCACCACACATAGGTGATGATTTCTTCCCGATAGAAGCATATTTGTTTCTAGCACATTTCAATTACTACTTATAGTCTATAAAAATATAAAACCCAAAGGAAGCCTGCGGCAACCCGAATTTTAAGGTCCCAAAATATGAAACGTGCACACTTATATCTGCAACCCTTCTATGGATATGCAACTTTTGCCCCGATATATCTCAAACTCATTAAAACACAAAACACTGATTAAAAGATAATTATGTCTTAACATTTAAAATGTGCAGCAATTTTAATTACGCGTTTTAAAGCTGCTTACGATCGACTTTTCGAAATGAAAGTTGTATTGACACTTCCTAATTAATGAGAGGTGATTTTGAGCGCAATATCTTGCCGAATACCTGTTTTAAGTAGCAATTATTTCAGTAATTAACGTTGCTTTATTTTATTACACAAGTGTCGATAAATAAAATATAAAGTTAAATATTTTTAATTAGCATAACCTGAAGCTGATACCGTCTTTTCGAGATCCTTAAGACAAGATAGTTTTAAAACTGATTTTAATAACGCTATTAAAACATTATTTAAAATTAAAAGCCTAAACCGTCTCCACGCATTCCCTGTTCGCATTTGTATAAGTGTATTGAAAAAAAAAACCGAACACGCTATAATGTACGTGATTCCGCATTTTAATTCGTCTGTAATGTCGGAACATCTCCCTTTTTTAAATGTTTATTGCTTTTTTTCTTCGTAACGTAAGCACGTCGCCATTCTTATTGACACGGAATCTGTAAGCTGATAAAAGTATTTTTTGCGATTTTATTAGTCGGTTGCTTTATCTGTATTGTAATTATTCTAAGTTCCGATAGTTCTTTAGTGTCAGTAGACTATTATGTATTGCAGTGAATTAGTAGGTACTAATACATCGAAGAGAAGATATACGTGAGGAAACCTGTATACTTTAGAGATCTTTAAAATAATGTTCTTGACGGCATGTGAAGTCTACCAATACGCACTTGGCTAGCACGGTGGACTATGGCCTATTACTTCTCATTCTGAGAACCAGTGCCCATGGGTGTCAACGAAGTTATTTACATGTAAATTAATATTTCATGATGTGTGGTATGGTAACGGCTACAAGTCTGGAAAATTTCTTGAGTACGGGTTGATTAGTTTCCCGGAAAGTAGGACGAACGAACATATAAGCAGTAGTCTTTCACATTACAATATTAGTAACAAAATAAGGACTAGCAAGGACGGGGAGGAAAAAATGAGCAATAATCAGGATAAGAAAGTAAGTAAATGAAGTTTGTAAAAATAAACGCTTATTTCAACGATGATTTATGACTGTGATCCTTACATTGGTTGAATTAATATGCTGAAATTAACGCCCATTTTTTATGAAATATTGTCTATAAATATTTTGATTAAAAATGGGTTAAAACAATCACGCCATTGGATCTCACACCCATTGATAAAAGTTTGAAAACTACAGTTCTTTTTTAAGATTAGCATACAAAATCTAATTTTTATCCTCTTGATTCAATTTCTCTGTTTTAAGGGCTCGCATAGAAAGAACTAATATTACCTTATAGCTATTACCATGGGTATTAAAAGAACCTAAAGTAAAGTATATAATGGGAGCTGGCATGAAGATGCAGGCAAAGCCACACGCGGTACTTATATTTAATATATTAGCACTCGACATAGCGCTCTGCTTCCTAACCCATTCTGAATATTCATTGGAAGGTAATTGGATATCTGTTCTTTTCTTGCACCCTTAATGGTGGTAAAATATAACGTGAAGGATTAATAGGTGGTAGAACTCTACAGATTTTAACTACGACGAGATAACCCTAAATTTGATTATAGTAGAGTTAAGCGTTATTGAGTTCTAGTTCGAAGATATAGTAATGCATTTAAAATACAATTCCAACTTATCCTGGAAAATTATCGCATCCGGGGTCTACCTCGATCTACCACTAAAACTATATGAGTTGATTATGAATGTGACCTATTTCTTGTTAATACATATACATATTTTGCACAATATCTCTTTAAAATATAAACAAACTTATCGTTACACTTATCATATTGTATCCGACTGATATCTGTGATTGAATATTGCTTACAGTGTTAAGCCTGTAAGTAATTTCGTGATTGGTTTAATCGTGCTTAGTCGTGATTCTTCGATCTTTTGATAATGCATCTCTGAACTTGTAAAGCAGGTAGGGCTTTTGTTATGTATCGGTACCTTTTTACGCTTATAGCTATGTAGAGCTTCTGTATTCTTGTTTGACAAATCCGAAGCACTAAACTTAAGAAATTAGATTTAAAGAGTTTAAAGGTAGTTACAAATTATAGTTTAAGGTAAGCCTAGATACCTATTTCTTTTTTTTCGTGTCAAAATAATTTACCGCCTTGGTTTCAGTTATTTGTAAATTATTTAGTAATATTTGCTACACTTATACTTGACTTGGGAAGGAAATGTAACACTTGGATGAAATGTCGACAGAACAACAGCTATTCAGTACTGGTATTTCATAAAAATACTTATATCTCACATAGAACCTTAAAAATATTTTTTTTAGTATTTCAAATTACAATAAAATATAAATGTAATATCAAACAGTAAACGCATAGCGTCCACATCTCACCGCATGCACCACGAGGCCGCAATGTAAGGGCTTAGGTGCAATCCGTCTTAGGAATAAGAGCTACACTCGCACTATAAGCGAATGCGGTGAGGGTTAAACGGGGTCAACTGGACAGTTTTGTTAAAAAGGATTTTGTATACAAGAAAAGAGTAAAATCGCAAAAATATCACTAAAAAGTGTAAGTAAGAAAAAAGAAAATATTTTTATAGAGATTTCAACGGATAAAATTAGCACTAAAAATAATAAGTAAGAAAAAAAATAATATTATGGTGATGTTCGTGCGTAATCCTCGATGTTTGAGTTCATATGCCGTCATGCCCCATATATAAGGATAAACCCTTAGGACATCATTTTTCGTAGAAGTCTGGTAAAATAAATAGCACATGACGCTCTCAGTAATGAGCATACAAAATCGGTTAGTAACAAAGTTCGTCTTGTTTGCTAAACGCACATGGTAGGCTTTTTAAACAATTATAAACTGCAGGAACATTTCCTCAAATAAATTTTCATGGATCGTACTATAAAAAAATCCCAGACGCACGGTATGGCAATATCCATATGACGTATACTACAGAAATGTCCGAGATATTCACTAGAGAAAACCACGAGATCCACATTAAATAAAAAAAATCCCAACGCATTTAATAAGAAACTCCTGAACGCACAATATACCAAAATTCCCACATGCGCCGCACACTAAGAAAATTCTCAAATGTTATTTTTCTTCACGATATTTTCCTTCTCTGACATTGTAAGTTACGAACAATTCCTAATATGCGTATGATTTAGGAAATCTTACGTCTGATTACTTTAAATTCTAAGTCTACGAGCTTTCTGTACGTTGAACGTTTGACCTCTACAAGTTTTTCAAAGGATTTAGATCTTCGTCCGAAATCCCGTTATATTCTCTCCCTGAGTTTATTACGAAATGTATATCCCACATCGAGGTAACCACAACTTGTCACCCCCAAGCTAGGGTTGCTACAAACAAATCGGGCGTCGCAGCCGCGCCAGGGCTGCCCACGAGGACGTGATTGATCAAAGTCGTTTGTCAGGCTCGCGTCGCGTGTTGCCAGCCCTGCGCAATTAGCACGTGATTCTGGACGTCTAATGCCCGAATTTAGTTTTAATTACACCGGTTGCTATGTTACCGATTTTTAATGCCGATTTTGATATCAACTAGAAGTTTAATTTTGATCTTTGCTACGAGAATATGTCAAAAAAAATATTATCATTAAAAAATAAGAATATCTGTTTCTAGCTTTAATCATATTTATTATTACCAATGTAATAACTAGACTCATCAATTCAACTAAATGTTGGACATAAAAATAGACAGCAAAAGATTTTTTTTATTTTACCTATAAACTCCTTTTTTTGTCTCAAGTATATTTTCGAACATAACCGCCCCCTAACCAATCATATAGACTAAAACGTCATTTTGCTAATACCATGTAAAAAAAACTTAAACTTACTAGAGAAATATAACAAAAACAAAACACCACCTGCCTAAGAATATAACCTATGTTATGTTATACCCATCCCTATAGTATACCTTATAGGGAAAAATGATACCTACATATATACATACATACAGTCATAAACATTACCCTCCGTAATCGGGTACAAAATAACAAAACTATATTCTCCTGTTGACAAAGTCTTTAATAAATTTCACAACGAGAAACTTGCCAATCGCACAGAACCTCACGTATTGCAAAAGGACAAGAAAGCATTAATTATCCCATTCTCTCCTAACTCATTAAAATCCGTAATAATCTCAATAGTAAACTTTCAACTTGCAAACGAATGGAATAAGGGCCTCACTTGTAAAAAATCACAAATTGCTAAGAAGGAAATAATTATGCCCTCGACTAAATGTTGGAAAAATACTACTAAAGTGTCTTGAAATCTTAAACATTGGAATGAGTCCATGAACGGAAAAGGGAAGTATTCGTGAGATTGCAAAGATATTGGGTGTAAAGACAGTAGAATGTATCTTGGTTCAAGTGTAGGATAATAACAACAAATACTCTTCATTTGTATACCAAATATAAGAAACATATAAAGTATTATATGAAACAGCATAAAAAGGCGGTCTTATCGCTTAGAAGAGATTTCTTCCAGGATGGAGATAAAGATATATGAAACATAGAGAAGATAGGGTGTGCACATACATAAATACATAACAGACATTTCCTATGTATGGCCTTAGAAAGGTAAATGGGAAAATTAAGAGGGAAATATGTCATGAGGAAGAAGGGATAACTATTAATTTCTGTCTTACGAGTATGTATTGTTGTATTTTTTTTACCAATAACTGACATTGTTGTGTTTGTTATGAACAATTTGGTAAAATAATTATTACATACATAGATAAGATGTTACAATTTAGTTTCAGACGTAAAAATGAATGTAAAATACGAATTAAATTAAACTGACTAAATATGCATAAAAGCATTGCTTAAAGTTTAATGTTAAAACAGATATTTTACAATTTTTAGAAAGCATTTTGTCAAAAGACGATCTAGGGTACTTTTGATAAATTGTAATTAAGATTGGGATTAAGACAGCACAGACCACACGTAAATCAGTCAAAGGATATCTCCATACTCCTGCTACATACATTTCATATTTTTTTCTTTGCATTTCATTTCTTTTAAATATAAATCCTATTCTATCAGCAGCTTATAAATAATCTTCCCAAATTGCGAAACTCGCTCTCAAAGGCCTCATAAAAGCAAAGGAAACACAAAACGCACAAAAACAACAAAAGCCGAATATTTAAACTGTTGAAACCATTCACTTGTAGTATCGGCCGACGAACGAAGACCGAAATAAGTGTAACTAGCCAATAGGGAAGACCTCACGTATTGCAAAAGGACCGAAAGCGACCGGGAAATCGAATGTGTGTCTTTTGATGGGGAATTGCGGGTAAATGCCGGAGATTTTATGAACGCCTCTTTGCCCATCTCTTTGGACGGTTTATTTAGCAATCATAGAGGCTGATGTTCATAATTATTATGTTAGGTTATTAGTGTACACAATATAATGTTTGTGTTGATGTTTCTATATAAAACGTCTACCTTATTCATCATAAATCCATTACTATCCCACTGTTCGGCACGGGTCTCCTCTCAGAATGAGAATGATCAGGACACAGTCCACCTCGCTCACCAAGTGCGTATTGGTAGATTCCACACACCTTTGATATTTGATTTTTTAAGATTTCTCGGGTATGCAGGTTTCCTCACGATGGTTTCCTTCACCGTTAGAACTTGCTCTAATAAACAATTTATAATACGCACATAACTTTCAAGAATCAGAGATGCGTGCTGGGGATTAGAACTTCGGACCCCTCGATTGTAATGCTGCTTTTCAACCACTAGGCTATCACTGCTTTTACTCTACTTTATTATAATTCTAATAATGTTATTTTAGGCATGAAAGAGCGGCTTACATATGAGGCAATCATTTAAGCCTCAGGAGTGGCGACGCATCTTGATTGACGTCAGGTCAGGATTTTATTCTATATGAAATATAAAATGTATAGTGGCAGCATTCGGGGAGCCTTGACCATCAATTCCCGCACAACATCTCAGGGAAATCGGGGCGGCTGAAAATTATTAGGCAATAGCTGAGCCGTTTCCATTTGCTCTCAATATGTAATATTCCAAATTAATTGTTTACTTTACTTGTGTAACTTCTTGAGGCAATAAACCATCATTATTATTATTATTATTCTTATGAAGTTATTAACAGATGAATAAGGGCAACGCGGTTCTAGTTCGAAGGGTTTGGTAATGTACTTTGAAATTCTATCAGAAGAAAAATAAGTCTTATATGAGCACTCTTATGTACAAGAAAGTTGAAATTAAGCGTTTATAGGAAGTCACGTAACTTCCTACTCAACCACATAGATATATCGTTAATTAAGATCTTAAATTCATATGAGATTGAATTACATTTATTGATTTAGATTAATTTAATACGCAGAATAGTACTTCATTTTCTTCACGAGTCCAATTCACACTTGACCAACTTTCGTTAAAACAAAACATCATATTATATTGAGACAGTATACATAAATTAGATACATCTTATCTCCAACTCAGATATGACCGAGGAAAAATTACCTCACAACATTTTCACTATACCTTTGGAAATTTACAAGGCAATTAAAATAAAAAATGGTTTGCATCCCCAGCAGACCACCCCTTTAATTATGATTTTTTGCATTTTTTAATGATAATAAATTTACGTGGCGCCGCGTACGTGCACTTGTTTTTATTTGAGGAGTTGATCGCCTTGACAAAATAGGACGTTTAATTATAGTTCTTTGTTGTACGGATTGTTGTCCACTGCTGGGCTTACGTGTCTTAACGCTTTTATGTGTTGGGCTTTCAGAATGGTTTTGACTTAAAGTGTTTTATGTAATAACAGAAATGAGCATACAGTGAAATTATTTCGGTAGTAGAACGCTTTGTGGTTCGACTTCTGAGGCACACTGCCACACCTTTTTGCCTAATGTCAAGCGCTAAGCGTTGCTACAAGTATGTTTTGGATTTGAAAGGTGTAGTAAGGGAGACGTGTCCCCGAGGGTAGCATGTTTGTAACCGATCTCAGGGAAACCAAAGGGGCAGATACCACTTACCATCAGATGGACTGCTTGCTCGTTTGTTACTTGTATATTATAAAAATGTCTTCCCAAAAATAAAAACCTTTCCCTATCATCACAAACTTCTAAGTAAAATACTCGATCACCACTCCATTTTTATAAAAAAAATATACATGTAACTTCAAAAATTTTGCGGTAATTCGAACCCCGCTCCCATCGTGTGGGTAGTCAAAATTACAACCACAGAGCTTCCACTTTTATTTTTATTTGAAGAGTTGATCACCTTGACTAAATGGGACATTTAATTCTGTTTTTTGCTATTATAAAATTTGAGATTGCATTATAACCGGTTTCTGCAAGCTTAAGTTATCAATGTTAGTGTTGACAGAATATGTTTGCATTTATGATTCATAATAAATATTAAAAATCAAATTAAAAACATATTGCTCATATATTAAATTCAGTAATGATTCGTGCAGCTTTTAAACGTGGGAAAATATTGGTACAAATACTGTTTTTCTGTATGTCTTATGAAGAGCTTGTCATTTTGTAGAGCAACATCATTTGTATCTAGTACTGCATGAAATCAATACTAGATACAAATTATGTCATGTATAGTATGTATCTTATAAAAATATTGTTATAGTGATCATAATCGGTAGACAGTAATACATATCCTAATTTATATATTTATTCCAATTACAAATATGATTATAGTTATTAACATGATTCTATTTTATTATTCATTATTTTTCAAGAAATTACAAATTTCAGTTTAGTAAAGTCGACACCTGGGAAAACAATCAAACTTAATGCATTATCCAATTCATAGGTTATTTCGTTTCAAATTAATTGCCTTTTTATTAATGAAACTTGCAAAAACGAGCGCGAAATCTTTTCAACTGAAGATAAAACTGGGTATAATTTTAAAAACGTTGATACCGACCTGAAAAATTAATTGATCGCGGAGCGCGGATATATTTTTGAATAAACCCCTAATCTAATTAACGTGAACATAACACCCTCTCATTGGTAGCGTTTGAAAGGAGCGCCGATACAAATTGAACGGCAACGGTATCGAAAAAAAGCCCCACCGGTTAATGAAAAAACTACACGCAGCCAATATTTGATGAGAGCCAATTTAAATGTTCGTCCACTTGTAGACATCGCATAGTTCGCTCCCGACTGTACTGTACAGTTGCACATACGGGGGGAGGGGGCAACGCCCGCCGATTCCCGAAAAAAAGAAAAAACGAAGAAAAATAAAAATGGCCGGCCTCGGTGCGCGCGGCAAAAATGCAGATATAATGCCCGTAATAATAATAATAATAGGCGATCGGCCGCCGGACCGCGCCGCCCGCCCCCACCCAATTTTCATTCAAATGTGTTTGCGTTTTTTAAACTATTTTTTTCCCGATATTTTTTCGGGATTTCCATTAGCAATGCGACCGGGATAGTCGCGGGCCGGTCGCGTTGTCTGGCTTCGATGACTCTTTGTTCGCGCCCTTTGTGACTTGCGTTTCGCGGACTTGTCGATTTTATTTCGACTCTGTCAAGGCTATCGTGCCAATTAGCATTTGCGGACACAATAACACTTGTTGTGCATTTTAGAGTGTCTTCCACTTGAAGGGATATGTTGGGGCCTGTTCACATCCCACTTTTGGACTAGCTTTTGTTAACCGGTAGCGTGGGTTTAGTATAATGTACTTACTACTCCGAGTACTTTAGTACAATTTATTAGTCATGCTGCATAGTAGTAGAGTCAGTACTCTACTGGAATCATGGTAGTAGATAATGATTTTCTTTAAGTTGAGATGCATATTAACTACCTATCGGAAAACTTATTATTGCATCTAATTAAGTTATTCCAAGGAAACCCTTATTCCGAGCTGTAACTGTAACTAATGAACGCTTAAGAAATAAATGATTTTTTGGTTCTAATCCAGTGATCCAGTGATCCGGTTCTCCTGTTTCTGTTTTATAACATCAGTGTTTAGCGTTACCTACTGTGTTGTAGTAAGGAAGATAATTAGATATTGCAGTAAACTTGAAGGCTCGCAACGCACCTCTGGCTGATCTCAGGCACCCACATCACCGAAATGCAAAAAAACTGCTTCACAAAACTATACAATTTCAGTAGTAGTTTATACGATAGTCAAGCTATACTAGTTTTACCATCTCTTAACTAGGTTCTAGATTAATGGAAATGACCACGTACCGTTAGGAATCATTGTCGTTTGCTGTTCATTTCCAAAACACTCAGACTAATTTGGAATGCCTTGTGTATCAGCTATACAAGAACCAACTAATTAAAGAAACCATTTTCTACCACAGAAAAATAATCCAAGTAGTTAGTAAGTACGCTCATTAACCGACCTAATTACATTCTTCTGCTGTAATTAAGTATTCAAGGAATGTGGACTGTTCACATTAACTGGACTTTGAAGTCCGCTTTAGTTTGCAATATATCCAAGTTTAAAACAAAGTGCGAATAGTGTGAATAAACCACATTGATATTTGAAATATTTGTATGTAGGAAATGTAAAACCTGAACGAATTTACAAAACATATTGCATTTTGCAACAAATAATGCCTCCATTTTAATTCCTAAACTTTAACAAAATTTCTATCTATGTTTCACAAAATCTTATTACAAAAATCTGGAATAAATTAACTTGAGCATATTAAACTAAGTCCACATGCCGATAAGTGGCGACTGCCACTTATAGGCATCTATAATCAACCCCAGATAGGATTAGAGTCCTACTTGAGGTCGTCCGCATATGTGATGCTTGCCTCTAAGTACTAATGGAACGCCATGCATAAATGCGTCTCACTTACTAAACCCCCCAAAGCAGAGAAAAGCAGCGCTTAGCTAATTATTAGCCAGATTTAGTTGTTACGGTGGAACCCCCAGAGTCGAACCACTAAGGGTTTTATCGCTTAGTCTCCCAGGACCCACCAAGCAGACCCACCAGTGGGTCTGTGAAGACTGATATGTCTCAATGGTCCCACTGGTGGGTCCTGGGAGACTTGTTTGTCTTCCAAGACCCACTATCCTAAATTAAAACCTGCTTAAATTATTAGACCAGTGTATACAATTTTTGAAACCAAAAATATATATATGAAGCCTATTGGAGAAGGACGAGAATATTTTTTTTTTTTTTTTTTTTTTTTTTTTTTTTTTTTTTTTTTTTTTTTTTTTTTTTTTTTTATAATTTAAGAGTAGCAGACGAGCATGCAGTCCACCTGATGGTAAGTGGCTACTGCCGCCCATGGACATCTGTAATCAACCCCAGATAGGATTAGATATTCCTACCTGAGGTCGGCCACAGATGCGCCGCTACCCTTGAGGACTAAGCTGGAACGCCTCGGAAAAGTCTGTCTCCCTTACCACACCCTTCAAACCGGAACACAGCAGCGCTTAACACTGCTGTTATTAGGTAGAAATAGGTGTGGCGGTGGTGCCGCCGGAGTCGAACCACAAAGGGTTCTACCACCTTCAGAATATAACAAATATAAAGGAAAAAATAAATTACGTTTATTTTTCCCTTTATTTTTGAATACCAGAGTTGTAGATTATTAGACTTTAGACTTGTAGTACTGCCGGAAATCGAGACAAACCGATTTGTACCCTTAAAAACTCATCCCCCCAGTCGCTAAGTGTAGCGACCGCAAATCGCCCGTAATTTATTACTACGTTTTTATTAGCTTGACCTGTATGTATGTAACGGAATCTTTGTCCAATTTATTTAAAATTTTGAACAATTATCAAGAACCGATGACAATACATTTTAATAATTTTATCCCATTCTCGTCATCAAGAGATCAGTTTTAAGGATTTTCCTTGTGCGATTTTAGCGTGTTTTTAGTTTTTAAACTATTAATATTTATATCTTTATTTTTGTTATATTTTCTTCCTTTTTCAATAGGTTTCACTGTACTATATATTTTTTTCACATTTTACCTATTTTGAAGCTATCTGCACTGGTCTATATTCACAGTGTTCGAAAATAAAACAATTGATTTTATTTGTCACTGTCATTTTATTTTCATTGATATTTATTTAATTCATAATTATTTTATAAATAAAAATGGATGTATCCGATTCATCGTCACGTTCCAATTCGGAAATTAAGTTTTTACCTAGAAGGGGCGGAACTGTATTGTTATATACTGGGTACCAGTATTATAAAAAAAAAGTATATAAAAATGGGTCCAGTATATGGCAGTGCAGCATGAGAAAAAAGTTCAAATGTAGTGGCTCACTGACAATACAAGAGGTAAGTACGATGTTATTATTAATTTCACGCTGGGGAAATACTGACCAATATCATACTCCTTGTTACCCTTAACATTTTATTTTCATTACTTTAATTGATAATAACTAAGTAGGTTGCCACTGTTATTGGCTATCCAACAGTATTTTACTTAAGACGATTTAGCCCTGGAAGTCGAGAAAAGGGGCGCAGGGTCGTTTTGGAGAGTTAGGGCTGCGGCAGTTTACTGTGAGACACGGACCAGTCACATCTCCAAGGCGAAATTGTTTGTCTGGTCGATCAACAATCGACTAACTCACTTATTTAATTTAAAGTATTATTTTTTTTATTTTTCAGAATCCTCTTTGTGTTTTAAAAAACACTCAACATAGCTCAGACCCACAAGCGCCTTGCAATCCCGATTTAACCAAAAATATAGTGGCGGAAACAATAGAAACGGCAAAAAAATATGTAACAATTTCCACAAGTCCAATACCAAAAATTTTTAAAGAAAAAATTGAAAATCCTATAAAAGATACAGGCTTAAACCTCATAACCAAACCACCCTCGTACGGAAATAAAAAAAGCCTTTTATATAATGCGAGGAAGCAATCACTGGGTGTAACTAAATGTGTATTTAATTACGTGACAGATGTAGAAATTCCTGATAAATTTAGATCCTTTTTGTTAGCCGACTACAGTTGCAACGAAAACCGAATTATGTTATTTTCCGCAAAGGAGTCGAGAGACCTATTTTCTTCGATTAAAGAGGTGTTCTGCGACGGAACATTCTCGAGCTGTCCTACTCCTTTCGTACAGTTATTTACAATGTTTGGTAATTTGGATGATTCTGTCAATAATGTTAATATGGTCCCGCTATGTTATGCGTTACTATGTAACAAAAAAGAAGAAACATACTTTGCCCTTTTCGAAATTCTAAAATCGCAGTTCCCGAATTGGAGACCCACAAAATTTCATGTAGATTTCGAAGTTGCATCTACAAATGCAATACTTAAATCATTTCCTGATGTTTTAGTAAAGAAGTGTTATTACCATATGACGCGTAGTCTCTGGAGGCGGGCTAAGAAATTAGGATTAAATAAAAGAACAGATAAACGTATTGTTGCACTCTGTGGGGTTCTTCCCTTATTGCCAGAGAACATGATACCTGATGGATGGGAATATATTTTATCGCAATTTCCTAGTTCAGAAAAATTAAATAAATTTAAAAATTATATGCAGAGGTACTGGCTAAAAGAAAAAGCATTTATAAGCCAGTGGTGTGTTTATAAAGAACGGCACAGAACGACGAACATTCTGGAAGGCTGGCACTCGAAACTTAATAGGAATATAAACAAAAATTATGTGACTCTGCTAAAACTTTTAAGTTTTTTGCAAAAACAAGGATCGACATTTTCTAAACGGCTACAACGTTATATAGACAGAGATCAATTTATTATTGATACTCAGTTAGAATTAATACGTAATCAAATTACAATTGGACATTTCCTTGAAAAATTAAGATAAGATGTTATTTATAGTATGTAAGTAAAGGTTCACGCGTAGTTTACTATAGTTGTTTTTTTAAGAGGAAATTATTTTTTTAATGTTACTATTTAGCAATAATTAGTGTGAAATAAAGTGAAGTAACCTAAAAGAAAGAGGAAATAATTGTTAGTGTTTGTATTAACAATATGTGAAAGTGAGGCAATAAAGTGAAATATCTATCTAAAGGACATCTAGCAGTAAGGTGAATAAATAAAGGATTATTTTTATTAGCAATAAGTGAAATATGAAGGACATTTTTTTAAATAAGGTGAATAACAAACAAGGTTTTATTTTTTTTGTAAGTAAATAATAATATACGAGTTTTTATTTTATTTTGGAATACTCAAAAAGTTTTTTTATTTCTTAACTAGCTAACCCGGCTAGGTCTGTTTCGCCTAACATTATATGAAAAAGCAGACGTACCCTGCCGTACAGTTACCCTACCTCTACCGCATACTTATATCCTCTAATACACCCTGTAGATTCGTGGTGGGTCTAAGAAGACATAAAATAAAATAGTCTCAATGGTCCCACCGTCTGGTGGGTCCATTGAGACATATCAGTCTTCACAGACCCACTGGTGGGTCTGCTTGGTGGGTCCTGGGAGACTAAGCGGGTTTTATCACCTTTACTTCCTTATCTTAGAGTAGTCCATAATGTTCTTAAAAGGTAACTAAGACATTCAACCTATGCCCAGCATTGGGAGAATAATAAATTGATCGGTCTTAATAATAGGCTCTTTATAACAGCTGATAAGAAATAAGTTATACCACAAACCGGTAACAATAAAAAACGAGCGTCACTATAACCGCACCCTCTCTAAGTTTTGTATTTATCAGCGAGCTTAACGTTTCAATGTCATGGGCAAACGTTTTAGCCACTTGTTTGATTGCACGCGTTGAGATATAAGCGAGCGTCATGGTATGAAACGTAAAGGCATAAGCTCACTTTTAATATAATAAGCGAAATAAATAAAAGTTAAAAATATAAGTAGAATTTTAAAGTTATTAAATAAAAGACATTTCTTACTTTATTTTGCACTGTTAGTGGAATACTGGTAATTAAAGGTAGAGGTAGGTCTGTGATGCATTTTCTATCGATTTAATTTTATAATAGTAAAATAAAAATTTATTAATCAGACACTGTGGATTTAAATTTGGCTCCTCATGTCGGCGGCGGTGGATTTGAACCCCATGGCATGCACCACTTATTTCTGTATGTTATATGCATATGAAAAAAATATATCACTTCCTTTTACCGGGAAAGACAGGCCTCAGATTTTTGTAAAAACGACTAATTGCATATGGCTTCAGACCGACATATCCGTTTAAAAATTTGAATACGCAGAAACTGTAAATACTATATCTTTGCCAGAAAAAACTTCGGATAGCCTAAAAACAGATCTTCTCTACACAATTTTTATTCATTCCAGTGCGAAATTTTCGCTTGATATCGTTTTGATCTCGCTCGCAGTAGCGCAAGTCAGTTACACCCACAAGTAAGTTCGCCCGAACTTGGGGGTGTAAAGCTTTTTAGCGGTTGAACTTATTTTGTAGCGCTTTCACCGAGTCAACTGAGCTAACTGCTAGCTCGAATTAGCCTTTCAAATAAAAACGTGAACTGTTTAAGAAAAATTATAAGTTTTAATTGAATGGTCTTTCGCACTTTGTAATTTTGGTCTTCGTTTTGTGTTTAAGAATGATTTTAGTTATCGGCGTAAATATCATGTGAAATATTTGTTATCAATGTTTTTCATATTTTTAAACAAATTTATAGAGACAGTGATGCCGAGAAATTTCTAGGTTTGTTTGTCTCTTAGACACATGCAAATAAATAAATGTAAATTAATTAAATTTTTTGGGGTATAATGTGTGTATGATGTGTTCTTGTATGAGATAAGAGCATAAATAATAGTTTAAATTAATATCTATCATAATAAGTAATAGCCATATTCATTATTTTGTAATACAATACTTTACTAACAAATAAATAAGCAAGTCGTAACTCATACTTTAAACCGAGTTTTCGATAAATATATCTCTAACGCGTTTCTAAACAAGAATTCTATTTTGTTAAAAGTTCCTCCCACGATGAACGGTATATTGCCACTACTGCCAAACATCGGAACTATAAATCGTCGTCCAATCGATGCCAAGATCGTAAACAGGATTACTTGAGTGGAAAGTAAGGAGAAAAGTTGGATGTGTTTCAGCATTAGACATTATTTTTATTCAGTGTAATATCATTATTAAGATTATTTACATGAAGAAATTATTTATAGATTTCCTGTAAATTTTCTTAATGATGAAAATAAAAAGTTTTTATAATAATACCAATTTTTTTTTTTTTTTGTAATACTTTAAGCAAATAAATATACATAATATTATTTTGGTTTAATTAAATTGTGTTACATTAACATCATTACATATTCGTTTCTTTAAAAAAAATAAAGAATTGAATTTATATTTTTAAAATATTTTTCCTTATAACGTTGCAATAAACATAATTACAACATTTCACAATCGTAAAGATAATGGGCATGTTCCATAAATATTAAAAATTCGACGACGTTCCCCGCATTGCTTTTTAAATTTGCCGCGAAACAACGAACACGTGTTTAAGTCGTCGGTAACATGCATTCCGTGCAAATAGACGAGTCGTAACGCGGAGACCTCTACACGACACGACGTCCAATTCAAACTCGGCCGGACCGCGCGATAATTAACATAATGCACTTTTTCTCCTTTTTGCACTTCCGTTTGACACTCCATCACTCATGGAAATTCCATTTCAATGCTGCCAGGGGTAGGGGGGCGGGGTGGTCTTTGCATCCGCGCAATGGACATGGCGGTTTTGGGGAGAGGGTGGACGAAAAAAAGATTGTTAAAAAGCTGCCCCCAACGCGGCAGTGTGAGTGCGTACGGGTAAAAAAGCGCTTACTAATCGATACTATAGATTCTGAGGCAAGTAGGTTGCGCCGGTACCACGGCGATTGGTCGGCCGGATCGTTTCCCATTTTTTTCGGAGGCTCTCTAACGAAGCGGTGGATGTTTAGGTTCTCGCAATCGCGAGGACCTTTTGAGCGCTGTTCTTTTTACCCCTAACTCTACGGTCAACACTTGAAAATTAAGCGCGCTTATTCTCACTTAACTTTGTCCTTGTTTGCGCCCAATTTTTAGTCACACGCCGAAGAAACAAAGGTTTAGGGATTTTGGGTCAACGGATTGGCGTTTGTTTCAAACTTTTAATTAGTGTGACTGCGAAGTTTGCGTTATTCTCATATTTGTTTTTGATACGAAATAGCTATGGTTGCTAAGAAGTTATGAGTGTTGGTACAGCCCTTCGTGCATAGACTGCAGCGGCATCTACATATCTCGGCTGCTATCTCTGCTCAATATCAGCATTGTTAATGACTGGTGTACTTAGAAGAATGTGATAACATGATACGCATATGAGATGATCCAAATTAATCCTCAGTATAACAACGCGTCTAATCTAAGATAGGAATGAAATTTCTTTAGAGTTAGAATTGATTACATGTATCCATGATCGACGGCGACCACTGCACACCTTCAGGTAGGTAGCATAGTTTATACTGAAATATTTGTATTGATTTGGGTTTTGGTGAAATACGTCAGTATAACTAAATGAAATAAATGAAATACTAATGGGTGCTTTCCCCCAAACATTGAAACCAGGCCACAAGAATGGGTTTTTCGGGTATCTTTCTGCATATACCCTCAGACAACCTGACTTACTTATAAAATATAATATAATTCCCAGTAAAATGTTTTTAAAGCTAAAGATCTTAAGATTGTACGTAATAAGTGGGTCGCTAATAAAGCGGAGAGGCCGCTAAGTAAGGCTCACCTCATTCTTCAGCTGAAGGCTCTCAGCCAGAACCTACTTTTACTCTGACAACTAACAAAATACCTCTGTATTTTATTATACGATGTTACTCTTCTTTTAATTTAGTCATCAATTTTTGGTACTAGTACCTACCACGGAGATCTTTTCTAAGTTTAATCGATTTATGTTTGTACTGTTAGCACGGTGACGACTTACTTATACCATATTCGTTTTAACTTAGTTTTTAACTACTGCCAATTTTTTTCTTTTTGTACATATTTTTGACAAGAACATTGTTAGCATTACTCAATCAACACTGAGACTTGATACGTTGCTACTTGCTACCACTAAGGACTAAGTTGAAACGCCTAGTATAAATATGTCTCCTTGCCACACTCTTCCAACCTTCACAGCAGCGTTTAACTGCTTATTAGGCAGATAAAGACGTAACGGTGGTATCTTCGAAACCACAAAGGGTTAGCTCATGTGCTACTTACCTCATGCTTGAGGTTGATAGGCTCTTGCTGCGGCCGAGGCGGCGAGTGCCGGCCCCCCTCCGCGCCCTCCAACATATCAGCCTCGCATCCCGACTCGTCTGGAACAAATTAAAAAATAAATTAATAATATTAGACACATCACTAGTTCAACGTCTCAGCACTAGCTGTCATGTAGACAGATTTGGCGCGCTTTTTGTTGAAAAACAATATGGTGGATTCATAGGTTTAAATAATTATTGCCAAATTATTTAATACTAGCCGCTTACCGGGCTCAGAATACCAAACGAACAGGTCCACCAGGTGACCAGCTCAATGTCTTCGAAATATATGTCAAATTCCGTCTGCTAGAACTTGATAAGATCATTTCTACAAGTAACATACGTATGAGAAAACAAGCCACTCTAATTTATAACTAGTAAAGTCAAAAAGGTTTTAGACACATCCACATTCTATTATAAATAATCCACTGGTTACAGTAACTCAAGTATCTTAAAACAACATCTTCTTGACATTCTCCTGAAATGAGCAAAATCTTAAAAGACACATGAAGACTTTCTTCCAATGTTTAGAGTAACAGATTTACACTTTAATAAATTGTTATAATCAAACAATTCAGGTGTATCTATTTCACAGAAACATTTAAACCAGCTTCATAGATCAGTCAACGCAATAAATATAATCACACCCTTATAAGCCTAACATTTGCTTCCCTTTCGGCACGCATCCTTCCCCCACACGTTCTTGGTCGACCGCAAAACAAATGACGCGACAAATTCAACAGAGGTAACGGCAGTTTTAATTTTAACCCGTTAAATGCGTCGGAAAACCATTTCATATCGTCTAAAGTATTTAAAAATATATATGTCCTAATTTTTCTAATCAACTTAAGTACAAAAAAATCTTAGAAAACACTTTGAACATTGATTTTGCGGGTCACTGTTTTATTTATCCAACTACTTATATAAAAAAGATGGTAAAAATAGTATTGTTTTTTCTATTTTTAACGTATCACTAAAAATTGTTCTGCCTTCTTAACGTAAAAAATATTGAACTAGAAGCTTTCATCCGTTATGAAGCCTACTGTATGTTGTCTAAGGAACCCCTGTGTAAAATTGTGTGTGTCTAGGTGGGCTGGTTTTAGCTGTGCGTTATTTGCCGGTGTCAGAGGTTTAATAATTAGAAGATTTTACTTAAACTTTTTTCAAAATTAGACCGATCGCTTTATCCTGTATGCTGCCAATCAGTCAGTATTAGATTACTGTAAAGTATATAATATGTACAATATCTCTTTTTAAATATCTACGTAATACATATTACCTACTTAGAAATATATTTTTTCAGGTACCTCACGTACGATTTACTTTGTCCAACTGTACTTGTTAACCATGAGACGCATAACGCAATGTCGTAGATCAGTGAACGCAATAAAAACAAACCCGACTGATCCTTCACACATTCTCGGCCGACCGCAAAACATTTGACGGCGAACCCAACAAAAGAAAGCAGACCTGACCCGCTCAACCCGCGTCGGGAAATAGGTCAAGACCCGGAGTCTGTCGGAATTCGGAAGGAAAATTCCCGGCTATTTACCTGAGGGGCGACTTCACGGCCCGTGACGTCGTGTGAAAGAATCCGGGGGTGTGTTCGGTGTTATCGGATATACTTTCACGAATGTTTTGGTTTCTAAATTTGTGTTGTGTTTGCTGCGTAATTTCATGTTGTTTGTAATTGATGTGAAGATCTTATGAAACATTTATACCGACGTACTGTACCTTATTAACTTCTTATTTTGACGATAATTTCATGTTGTTCGTAAAAGATGTCTAAATCTTGTAAAAGATTTATATCAACGGACTTTATACCGCTCTAACACAGAGTTCCGGGTTCGATCCCCGGCCAGACAGAAGTCTTAATAATGCATTTAGATTCTGTGTGGATCTCGGTGTTAGTGTATTCGTATTTGTGTGTCCCTAGCATCCAGGATGCAAGAAATCGTAGTATGGAGGTGTGATTATAGTAAGTGTCTTTTCTTCTTTTTCATAGTGTTTTATAGCTTAATCCGGGCCAAGACGCATGTAATTTTGCACAGTATTCCTTATATTTGTCTAACATACAAGTGAACAGATTGAGCACCAAGAAAAGGTTTTGGATAATGAATCCTTTAAGATAAATCTGAGATGAAAATAGACTTATTATCATTCATCGATTTGTTCCTTTTATTCTCAGAAAACCTTTTGGTATGAGACCCATATCATAAGGGGGCATAAAGAATAATTACTTCGCTATCTTGGAGTATCTGTCATACTGGATTAAGAATGACGTCACTAAACTAATCATGCATCGCAAACCAAATATGTATACAAAATTTCAGCCCAATCTCTTGTTTAAATTTTACTTGCAGATAACTCTCACATACCTACATACAAACTAAAGCAAGTTAAATAAAATCTTATAAAAGACAACACTGCTAAGTTTTCTCCGTAGGCTTAACATGTGTGATACAAGTGAATAAAATTGAATCCGCATCTGATTCCGTATAACCCCGCAGTTATTCCCTTCCAATGAACACCAATCTGCTTATCCATTTAGTTAGCTTTTCAGTAGAACCGCCCAGATATAACGAGATTCTCAGAAGCGTATTAGTCGGTAGTTAGTATAGTTACTATGGTTTAGAATATCAGATTTGACTATCGGATGCTATTATTGGTAGTAAAATTGAAGTAGAATTCCTCTCTATCATACCATACAAATTTACCTTATGGTTAGTGGTCATTGACCCTCATGGACATCTGAAAACCAATCCATGTGAAATAGGCGTTTTACCTGAAATCGATCACTGATGCGTTGCATTCCCGGAGACTAAGATGCTTATGTCATATGTAATTCACCTGATATTTACAATGTTCCATCGAAACGCAAGAACTATTTCACGTGTAATAAGTCTGATGGTCGTATTTTATTATGTAGTACGGGTAGTCACCATATGCGTTTTTCACGGCGAAACTGCGATGGCGGGGAGTAACCGTTGACAAGTACTAGTTGTAGATTAATCTATGTACCCTACGTCTAGTCCGTTTTTCGTTTCTAGATTCCATATCACGACACACAACACTAATAGTATCTTTACGCACCGTACTTTGTACTATTCGTGACTTGCATAAATTGCAGTTTCGCCGTGACCACGATACATGCAACTGGGTTGATATATCGGCAATAAAGAAATTTAAAAACGCATACTCGTATCGTGAGTACCCGTTACATAATATAATGTCTCAATTTCGCGATAATTTTAGTCTAAAATCATATGATGGTCGTATCTCCCTTGTCGGAATCTCTCAACGCTGGTAGACTTTATGGACAAACGTTTGTATAGATTTAGAGCCATTCTACATCATGTCATAGGTCTCCCGTGACGTACCTCAGAAAATAGTCACGATCATTCTTAAACCCTTAATCCACCCTACAATTTGTTACCGTAGTTCTCCTCGAATGCTTAGAGTTCTTTTCCTCGTAAGATTTTTAATAGAACTCAAATGTCTCGAACATGGTCTAAAATCAATATGACAAACGTTAACTTTTGTTATCAAGTGTCGTTATTACTTCTTAATTAGCTAAAACAAAACCGTAATCAAAGCCTGGACACAACAGATATAAACGAAATTGTTACAAGCCTACAAGAGCACAGCAAAGCCAGCCGAAAATAAACCCTATCGGTCTTACGGAGTAAGACAACGATCATTGTACAAACAGCGGGGCTAAGCATTGTGAGCTGATGCCAAAACGTAGCCGTCGAATATGATTGCTCCTAATGCGGGGGTGGGGTGGGGTGGGGTGCGTTCGCCGTGTTTCTGACCGAGCAGTAAGTCTGGCTTAATCCTATCGGAAACGCGGGCCCCCATTGAAGATCGGGAAGGACGCACGCTGGATACAGATCGGGTGATATATCTCGGGATATCCGAGTTTAGGATTCGAGCTAGCTTAATAGCAGGGTCAGTTGAGGTAAGTGTAGCAAATATTTATATTTTATTTTTGTATTAAAGGGGTCTAATTTTTATGAATATTTTATGAATGGATGCATCAAAGAAATCATATTCATGTTGTAAATTATGTAAATAAATGTTCTATTGTTGTTTCTTGTGACCTATCATATTTTCAACAACCATGCAAATGAAATAAAATGAAATTAAAAATAATAACACTTACAAAACAATAGATTATAACGGTTTTTGTATCGAGAGACTGAACTTTGAGGAGCGAAGCATATAAAAATAATAATTGATTTATTGGGAGGAACCCCAATAATACTGAGGATTTTTGCGCAAATTTGAGCAATCATGCACGGAAATGCATACGGACCGAGATATATATCGAATCTATAAATAAATTTACATATTCATTTTCATTTGTAATAATCTTAAATTATTTTGAAGTTACATTTAAACTGTTGTTATAAAACAATTATATATAACAAATTAGGATTGTAAAAGGTCATAGTTTCATAATATCTATTACAGAATGTCCTCAGGCAATAAATATGATTTAGTAATCATACTTGATACCTTGCAACATTGACAATATAATATTTAAAGGCAATTAAATGTTACTGAAATACAGCAAATTTAAATAACTAATAAATATATACGTTTTTTTTTTAATTTAGGTATAGCTACATAATCATTATCATCGATTTTACAATCCCACTGCTGGGCGCGGGTCTCCTCACAAAATGAGAATGATTAGACCTCAGTCAACCGCGTTGTCCAAGTCTGAATTGGTAGACTTCATACCTTTGAAAACATTTTTTGACTTACATTTGACATTTATCAAAACGTATACAGTACTCAAAGTACTGTGAAAATCTTCCAAAACCCCAGCTGTCAATGAGCAAAGCATCGCGATAGCCTTCCATCAAGGTAAAACCGTCGGACTTATCCGCGCTCCGTCCGCCCTGTGTAGCCGCACTGCATCTAGGCGAAGGGGGGACATTACAAATTAATAGCACAAAGACCGGCCGCAGATCGCCGCTGCGAAAATTTACAGGCACCAGACACTTATACTGCTCTACAGAGTATAAAGGCAAGGCTTATACGCTATACGTTAAGGCGACATGTCGAACTGCGCTGTGAATATATTTTCGATGGTATCAATACGGTGTTGGTGTTTGTTTTAGGGTATTATTTGATTCTCGTACAATGTGTATAGAGTAAGATATATTATAGACAGCAAAGCTAAGGTTAAGTATATGTCTACCCACCGTCATCATCAATGCTGGGCAGAGGTCTTATCTCAGAATGAAAACATTTCTTCTCCTTCATTTATAAAGTAAGTGATAATTTTTAAAATACGCACATAACTTTGAAAAAAGAAGTGCATGCCTGGGATTTGAACCTCGGACCCCTCGATTGGGAGGCCGCGTTTTAACCATCAGGCTATCTCGGCGTATTACTATGTCTCTACCCGCAGGTCATTATTTCAATCTGTTCAATGGATCCTGGTTCGATTCCGGGCTCTAACCGACGTTATAATAAGATGTCGACTTGATGGCTGCTATATATGCTTTACTTGTAGAGGTTTAGAGTTCGATTCCGGGCTCTTAAGTGAATTAAATTGTCTAGTCTAGGCCTGGGAATTTATGCAGACATCGTTTATCAAGAATGTTGTGCTTTGATAAGTAATTTTCGATATAAATTATCCTCCTGTTTGGTTCTATAGAATATATTTGATTGTCAAATGTATTTCTTAATTGTATGTTGTTGTTATTATAATATTCGCGGAATATTTGGTGACGGTTACAATAAATCAGGTTTAAAATATTTGTAACTAACACATTATGAAATCGGATCGCGTGAAATTGATTTGTAAGAAATTAATAACATACACATACACACGATACTAAAATAGCCGCAAATAATTTCCATTAAAACTAACATTAGTAATCTTAAAAATATTTTATTTAATTATTAATGCTCCTAAAATAAATTAGAATCAATTAAATATATCAACAAAATACAGAATCAAAATACGTATTTATGTAAAAATATTATTTTTTAATTTCGTTCTTTAAAAGAATTAAAGACATAATATAATGAAATTTAATTACAATTTATCTTCAAGATTTTATTTTAATCTTCAATACACATCAACCACTGGGGACCACCTTGTTTCGTCTTAGAATTTCTGTGATATGCACCAATACTTCTTATTAACAGAATTACCATTAAGCGCACGGTCTATTTGTACCGCTAGCTGACAAGAATGTAATTAGTTTTTAGGGTTCCGTACCCAAAGAGTTAAAAATACTATACTAAGACTTCGCTGTCTGTCCGTCTGTCACAGGGCTCTATCTCTGGAACCGTAACAAGTAGACACTTGATATTTTTACAGAGGATGCATAACGGTGGCCGCTTTAACAGCAAATACTAAAGATATGAAAGTTAAAAATGGGGATGGGGAAAGGGGTCGCCATACAAGAAACCGCTATTTCTCGACGTTTTTAGCTTTATCTATTGAACCGTAATAGGTACACAGTTCAAATTTTCACGATGTATTTACTTCAGTGACTGCTATAATAATAAATACTAAAAATAAAAAAATATGAAAGTATTGGTGGTACGGAACCCTCCATATGCGAGTTCGACTCGTACTTGGCCAATTATTTTTTTGGTTAGTTAGTTATTATTTTTAACCGCAAATACCGATGTTTGTAAGTGAGGCGGCAATGTTTGTTAATCCTTTTAAGGGATATTAATGTATGTTTAAGTGATATACAGTAAGTAGGGCAGCTGATGCTTCGATGAATGTCTAGTAGCTTTAATATGTTCTAATTAGAAACGATGTCTGCGCTACGTTCGTTGTTCTGTAACTAAATGGTTTTTAGTTGAATAAAATATATATTGTATCCGTGAAACATAAATTATAACGAATTAAATAGGGTATGACAATTGTTAAGAACATTTACGTGTATTCATTTATATAAAATAACAATTGTAAAAGGGTTACGCAAAAAAGGTTAGGAACATTTTTTTACTTTGTATACCTTTTTGTTTTGTTCGTTAACGTTTGATGAGTTTAATGTACTTACGTCGACAAGTTTATTTCAGGCAAAAAATAAATTTATAAAATAATGATGATGATTTTGGTTAAATTTCGACCACTAGCTAAATATTGTGAAACTCGTAATTTGAAAATATTATAAAAATATTATTTATTGTCTGTTTGGATTGTCTATGAAAAAATATATCTATCTTATATTTTATATCTTGTTGTAATTATTACTAAAATATCAAAGAAAAATGTAAAGTTAAAAAAATATACTTAATATATATTTATGTTTTACACCCCTTCTTCATGTACATTAATCAGACACGCGAAATTCACATAAATATTTATTTGTATGTAGATAAAGATAAAAATAAAGATAGAAGATAAAAAATGTATCGCTTTTTAACTAATAAACGCGATCGCTACGAATGATAACACAAATTCAATGTCACTCTTATCTATTCACACGATTTTATACGAAACACACGATTTGACAAAACAGTTGCTATCAAACATTACCCCCTACCCTACATTTGCCGGCCACCCCTTCATATATCACCCTCCCGGCGTACCACTAACTGTATGATTTGTATTTGCAATGCAATGTCAACCATCCATAGAACATGTCTTGACGTGATCTTCTGCAAAAGTATTATAACATGTTTGACGTCTAACGTCGTCTTCTGCAAAAGTATTATAACATGTTTGACGTCTAACGTCGTCTTCTGCAAAAGTATTATAACATGTCCAACGTCTAACGTCGTCTTCTCAAAAGTATTATAACATGTTTGACGTCTAACGTCGTCTTCTGCAAAAGTATTATAACATGTTTGACGTCTAACGTCGTCTTCTGCAAAAGTATTATAACATGTTTGACGTCTAACGTCGTCTTCTGCAAAAGTATTATAACATGTTTGACGTCTAACGTCGTCTTCTGCTAAAGTATTATAACATGTCTAAAAATCAATTGTGTTTTCTTACGTCTTTTAGCATGCCCTATAACGATTTCTGTCATCTGCAGTATTTTTGCACTTATCTGCAGTGTTAAACTTACTTTTAGCATGTTTTATCGTCAATTGTTTCTTCTTAAGTCTTTTAGAATGCCCTATAATCATTTTTGTCTCTTTCAGGATATAAGCATATCTTAAAGATAATTGTGTATTACGAAGACTTGTAGCGTATCTTAACGTAAATTGTAAAGTCTTTTAGTATAGCCTATAAAGATGTGTGTCTCTTTGGGATGGAGGAAGCATTCAGGTATTACAACAAAGTCACAGTTCATCATAGACATCATCATCATCATCAACCAATTATTGTTCCACTGCTGGGCACGGGTTACCTTTCAGAATGAGAAGGATTAGGCCATAGTCCACCGTGCTGACCAAGTGCGTATTGGTAGACTTCATATACCTTTGAGCTTTTTTTTTATAAAAACTCTTAGGTATGCAGGTTTCCTCGCGATGTTTTCCTTCACCGTTTTAGCAAGTGATAATTAATTTCTAATACGCACATAATTTTGAAAAATCAGAGGTGCGTGCCTGGAATTGGAACCTCGGACCCCTCGATCGAAAGACCGAGTTTCTTAACCACTAGGCTATCACTACTATTTATCATCATAGACATAGTCATAATAGATAGACGCCACATATTCAAATCAGCTCAACCATTAGATTTATACTACTGCTATAAAGTAGAAATATCTTTAATCCTAATTACGTTGAACCAGATATCTCTTACTATAAGTTCCTTAAAACTGAATGACGAAAATAATACATCACATTCAAATATTTTGTTTCAAATATTTACCTGGACAGTACATTTATTGGTTAGTTCTCTATTATAAAACAATGTTATCAACAATCAGTACCCTACATTTGACTGTTCACCCCTCTCAATGCCTCCCTTTCAACGATAACGTTCGTACGTACGCTTTTTGCACACAGCCCCATAACAGGATTCCCCGTGTCGTAGATGTAAACACACACATGGATGAGTGTATAAACACCCAGACCCAGAATAGACATCTAAATACCTAATACAGATTTATATCTAGCTAGGGTTCGAACTTGAAGCCTCTGGTTACATCATGAGGGCTATGTTCCGAATTCTGATGCCATTAAAACAATTCTGTCGCAATTCTGGGGACTTTTCTCATAGAATAAGAAGTGTCCATAAATAGTTCCTCATACAATATAGTCTTCAGCTAAGTGCGAATTAGAGATTTCTCAATTTTAATACTTTTTGGAGACCTGAAAGGCCGCTATAACAATGGTTATGTTAACTAAATGATCATTAGTTTCTTCAACGAGATCTCTAAAAACCATCCGATACTGATATGATATGTGCCACTTTGTAATAATTATTAACATACAGACTGAGTTATTTTAAGTATATTTTGTAATATATTAGGGCTTCGGCGAAATTATCGTAAGTTACACGCACGACGCATGATGCTATGCTTAAATTGAATAAACTATAAACCACTTATCAGACACGTTTTTGCAATAGCATGCAGTTCGGCTTGACCTACATCTGCATCGAGCTTTAGATATATAACTCCTTAAACTCTTTGATTATAACAGATGTGTTATCAATGTTATGGTAGCGACCCCCTACCCTACTTTCGATACACGTCCCCTACTAGCTGTACTAATCGTTGGTTTGTCCCGTTTACGATCTTTATTCAAGAATACAGTTTTCTTAACTTTAGATAATTCAGAGGTTAATAATAATTTCTAATATTGGGAAATAGATAATCAACTAACTAACTAGCAAACTAGGATCGCCAATGGAGATTTGTATAATTAATTTACTTAGATACTAAGGAAAAAATAAATTTATTACTATATATATGATGACTCTACATTTCATCGATACTGACTGACCCTGGACATCTTCTGGAGTCCAATCATAAGGCATTATTAGTTTCCAATTAAAATTTCCATCGTAGTTTGATATCCAATAACCTATCTAAACTGTCAAAATAGTCAATTCTTCATGCCTCTATATGCTGTAAGACGATTTTAGTAAATTCCCTTGACTTAAGAGTTCTAGTACTAGTACCTATATAAAAACTTATTTTATGTAGAGGTTTTCTTCAAAATCAAACACTTTATTACCAGACCTAGAGAAAAAATATTTTTTATTTGGACTTTTACCTACTGGGTATCGAATTCGGAACCAGCATACCAATATAGACGTTTCTACACCCAGAATCCACACTAGGATTCCCTATGTCGTCGATGCCATGAACACACAAAGACGAATACACAAACACCCAGACCAGATCAGGTACCTAAATCCGTCAGTCAGATATTTGTCTAACCGGGGATCCAACCCGGAACCTTCTGCGCGTCAAACATATATAATGACAGCTTTGCTACGGGGGTTTTCAACTATGGGGTAACGCTACGCGGGTAAATGATCCATTGTTTTTTAAAGCCAAAATATACAAAACTATTTGATATTTCATATCTACATTCAATTATAACATAGGTGTTTCCAAAAACGAAAATAAATTAACAAATTCCCGAAACTATTCTTCAATTTGTCTTATAGTTCGATAGTTGTTATGTTATCGCCACCCCACTGGACCGTCCACCCTCCACCCTCTACCGCACCGCACTAATCTTACTCGTATGTACGTCCCATTTGCGTTTTGAGCAATGTCAACGATCCTTGGATAAATACAGACGTATTCTTGCTGAATAACTTCCTTTAGATACCCCACTGCTGGGCACGGCTCACTTCCAAAACTGAGGGCATGGAGCATATCAAATCAAATCACATTTATTCAAAATAGATTCATATAGAATACTTTGTGAATGTCAACAAACTACCACCGCTTTGGAAGGTGTTTCGCTATGGAATAGACGCGGCGCAAGAAACTCCGTACGTATACAAATTTGCATCTTTTAAGGAGTAATTTAATCCATATAATTTTATATAGTAGTATATAAAATTAGTTATTGATGTTGGAGCTGGAGTTGTCATACCATGCGGATTTATAATTTAACATTTTACAACCCTGCTCCAATACGGGTTGAAATACCAACATAAACAATATACAATAGTTAACTACATCTTTTTTAAATAAATAATTACCTAAAATGAAAGTAAGAAGTCGTTTTTCTAATATTACACAAACATTTAATACGTACCTCTAGCAAAGCGGAGAAATTCAGTATAGTATGCTTCGAGCTTGATAGATGGCGTTGACTCATTAAAAACAATCTGAATCGTCCAATAAGGGTCGCAAACACAGCTCGTTTTAGATAATACAATAATGACTTAGTATTAAAATATTTTCTACGAATATTATTTTCCTATAATAAAATCCCTATTTATGTTAATAAAAATAACTAAAATAGTGTCTGAAGATATTATTAGGTATTATTATAAAGTAAGGATTTGTACTATATAGATAACTGAAATATCTATTATAAAATCTTCTATTTTATTTTAGTGCTGTTTTTATAACCAAATAAAAATATGTTTATTTGTAGTGATAGTTAGAACTTAGTAGCTTATACATATTAATTATAGTTTATACATACAAACGATATTCATAGACCTATTTTTACACATACCTATTTTATTCTGCAACACTTGCAATATTTATTAGTCAACTTTATGGTGTTGGTTTTTATTTGTTGGTTTTGTAATAAATCACTCTCATGAAAAAACAGTAAAATCCCAAATTTATAAAACGACTAAGTAAATAATATTATTTTTTCATATTTTTAAAACGACTATTTTGCGAAATGATTTTGACAATAATCCATTCGCATTTTCTCGTAACATTGATAATGGATTTCCATTCGGAATTATAAGTTACTGAAAGCAGGGACACTAACACGTTCCATTACCGAGGATTCTCGAGTACTTAGAACAGATTATTTTAACTGAACCAAAACTCCTTTGTCTCTCGCTTTTTCTATTCGAATATCATTCGAGGTTTTAACGAATGCTCTACAAAAGTAAGCGGACAAATTGCTTCTAAAACAACAAAAGCCGACCGGAAAAATTCACAATCGCACCGAATCATTAATCTCAGAAACAAATGGAAATCGGCCGACATCTGCTATACTGGCTCGAAAAAAAATGGCCGCCATAGTCGACAGTTGTCACGTTATTCTCGACGGGATTAATTAGAAATGCGATTAAAAGCAAACAAAACAGGGAATGGTGAACTTAAATTAATGAAAAATTACCACCCTCCGTGAACACTCGTCAACTCTTTTTTTTACGGGGTCGCTCCCGCGCATTAAGCGGCTTTAATTTGAATTCGAAATTAGAATTACGCGCGCTTTATAATTATTGTTTTTTTTTTGTGCCAACGACTGGTGATATCTAATTCACGGGTTCATTATTCCGCGACCTTTGTTTACCGTGTATTAAATTACACATTCTTTCTAATAATTTCTAACATAGGTTTTCTTAGCCTCTACGTGAGTGACACATTAATAAAATGAAATCGTAGCTACCCAATCGACTAATGCTTCAAAGACCTTTACAAAAAAGGCGAAATGAAAGTCTATTGTTTCTTCCCTACAACTCAAGACAAAATAAAATGCACGCGTCATTTTAGTATAGAAATATTTTTTCTTGAATAAATATTTATTTTATCTATAAGTACTATAATTTATTGAATCTCTAAAATAAATCTCACAATGCACATCGATAAAGTCCATCTTTGCTATAAAAAAACAAACAAACAATGGCGCGTGCGATGAATTCCCGCACAATAATTTTCAACAAATATCTTCATTCTATGTGTGTCATTAAACACCACAGATCTTATGGACGTACGCATACAATAATCTATAGCAAAATCCTTACGAAAAAAAAAACAAAACAAAAAAATAATGACGCGTGCGTGGCTTTCCCGCGTTTTAATTTCGGAACAATGGCGTTTGAAAATAATAAGTGATCGGGACACCGCGGAAGGGCAATGATGAGTGCTTTTGTGAGGAGAGCGCGACGAGAGCCCTCTACGTACGCGCCTCGAGAAATATACGTCGACTTTATGTTTTTTACTTCGCTTTTTTATTCCATTTAGTCGATAATAATATGTCGTTCATGTGTAAAGTGGATGTCTGATGCCTGCAGGGAAATTCTGAGATTTTTGTAATTATTACGGAAACTAGAGGATAGAAAGTGACATGTTCTATTTGCGAAAAAAGATTTGTACCTTTTATTACGCACAATGATTGTGTCAATGATTATTTTTACAGAAACTTTAGTTACTAGAATTTAATAAAAAGTTATTTATAGGTAGCTCTACCATTTTAGATAAAATATTTACTATCTATTATTTATATTTCTGTAAATGTAAATAAATATTAGTATGATAACATTTTAACATAAGCAAAGCGTTACTTAAAAAGTGTCCTGAATTTGTTTGATCATAAACATCAAAAATCATAATGAAATAAGTGGCATATACATAGAATAGTACTCAAAAGCAAGAAAAAAAGTTTCTTTGTCAAATTGCTTACAACTGGAATAATCTGCGAAGGCATAACTTCTTTGAACTGATGTATTAATAGAGAGTAGTTTAAACAAAACTTTATTGCCAAAGATCACAAGAGAGCATTATTATAATGGTCAAGGAAACATGTCGGGGTGTGTAAAATCTGCTCTAATGTGTCATTTAATGACGTCAAGGAATAATGGAATTACCTTCTTTATTATGTGTTGTAATTCTTGAGCAGATTTATGTGATTCGTGAAATGAACGTACGACATTACTGCCGTTTTAGTATGTAAAATGAGGGTTTATGAGCGCAAATGAGACCGCTGGCCCATTGCAATAATGTCGGTATTCCTTTAATCTACAGGAAGCTACACAATATAGCCTGCGCTTTTTGTGTCATAAAATTACTTTTTCATTTTCGTGTCTCACAAGTCGCGTGAACGTTCATTCGTATCATTACAGACGTATTAAAAGGTCACGTACAACAGATGGATCGCAAGAATAGGTGGCGAGCAAGAAAAAAGAAAAAACTAAAGTTTGCAATATGCGGGCTTAATAGGAACAGAATGGCAATCAAAAACAAGTGCAGAAAAGAGCGCATTCGAAATTCGAACAATCCTAACATAGCGTTCAAAAACCGAGCGCCAACTAGCCCGTTAAACAGAAATTAACCCCGCGAACATTTACAAATATCGGTCAATTAACGGGCGAGTGAGATAACAATTGAAAACGGTTTCCCTTTCACCGAGGCCGGGTTTAACGCGAGCTAAATATAATAATAGATCAACAGATACATCAATGGGTTGTCCACTCTGTTTTCGTACGGCCACTTTCAATTTTCCGAACGCAACGCGCACCATGCGATGCTGTTTTCCCGCGTTCGGGACTTGTTCTACTAGTAACGAGCGACTGAAATAACTAAATTACTAAAATAAGTAAAACATGATGACGTAAAAATAAACGAATAATTATCGCTACTTATATTTTACTTTTTTTTTTTTTAATTATATTAATATATCATGAAATGATATAATATTTGTAAGCTACTCAGTTGTAGAATAAGCGATCGTCGTAAATTGTTTTGACATCCAACAGCTATAAGTAATATGTTACCTTATTCACAAATAAATTGATTTGATTTGAATAATTATGTATGCAAATAAAAATTACAGCACATTTTTTATTATAGACCAACGTCATCCTCATATTTGTAATTTAAAAAAAAACATTATTTTATCTGTATATTTCCGCTGATTCAGTAATATAAATCAATGGAGAATGAAACAAAATATCACAAATCTACATTATAAGTATTGTATTTATATTTATTGCGCTTAAATGTTATCAAAATTCATTATATAATTCTACATTGAACCTATACTTTTTTGTACTTAAATAAAATCATCTTTTATATCGCGAGATTTTAAATCGCATCTCGTCCATACTCAGTGAGACAATTAGGCCCGTCCCGCGTATCGGTGACCACGTTTGTAACTTACGTACATGGATTTTAATAAATGATACGCTAAAAGCCCAGCTTTGAATTGTTGCCGTTTACAACGAAACGGACCGTTTGTGTGTTAAACCAATTGTTGGTTTTAATGTTTCACGTAACAAGAACGGGCCGGAAGTTCAATCGATTTAAATTTCGAAGTGGCCAGCGATTTCGCGCTTCTTTATTCATATTATGTATGAACTTTTTGTAAATTGTTTTTCGGTAACCAGTCCTTTTGTGGGAAAATATTTTCGGTGGCTCTCAATTTGTTATGTTGAGACAACTCCGATATGTTTCGTTATCTCTCGTTAGGTAGTGTGTTAATTAAATGATAACTCATGTAAATATTTAATATGTTAAAATATAATATTATTTTATTTCATTAAGAATCCCAATCTTATGGACTGGCCAATATAAATATCTGCGTACATTTTTAAACAACAAAATACATTTTTTTAATGTGTGAAAATTTTCGTACACTTTTACCTAAATAAAATATTTTACCGTCTACCTATTTCTATATATGGTCCTATGACCTTAAAATACGATCAATAACAATTCAACTTTAAACAGACCTCCAAAACAGAAGCATTTTATTCGCTTAAATTTTTGACGAATATTCACATCAATTTAATTAAAACAGTCGTCATGTCTATAACATGTATTTCAAACTATCTAACCATATTGTAATTGAATCTACCATTTCTTTGTCACCGATCGAGCTAATTACAATAACAATAAACTAATTAAAGTTTCTTTAAGCCCGGCGCAGCGCGTTCGTGCTGCCGACTACGATCGGCAAGATTTAACGATTATTCCACTATAACCCCACATCTGTACACTGCACAATGCCAGTACAATCATAAAAATTGCTCATCCATGAACACTTTAATAATAATACATATTTATACTATAACGAACGAAATCAATCCTACAAATGACACGGTAAAGTTCAAATTTCATCGCCCGGTAACGATTCATTAGTGATTTAAATAAAGGGTTGGCAAATCCAACTTGTATTGTTAATAGTCACGCGTCAACTTAGTATAATAAATATTAAATATAATTATGTGTTATTACCGTTCGTATAGAAAGCGTCCGGTTTGAATGTAATAAGCTATTTATTATACTCGTTTCTTAGAGCAGCTTAAAGTTAATGAAAGGAGAGGAATGCGGCATATTCATCAAGGCCACAGATTATACTCACAAAGACCATAGATAATGTTATAATTTTATTTTTATTTTGCTTCTTTGTAGAAGAAAACTATAAATTAATGATGTGTATTTCATTTCTTATCCAACCGAGGAGGGTAATGCTTTATGAGTATATGTATGTCTCATTCTTTGGCACGCACAGCCCAAAATGCTTGAGGAATTTTAACATATTGTTGAATTTCACTAAATTGTCGAAGTAACTTAGGTTATATTTTTAAGCAGTTGGATTGTATGTTTTTATAACTTTCTAATATTACTTATTTTAACTAAATTAATAAATTTCAATTATTGTCATTACATATCTTGCTCATATTACAAAGCAAATGACTACAAGAACATAATTTACTCGTAGGTACTCGTAGGTATCCTACATATAATATAACGTTTGGAAATAAATTAAATAAGCAAACAGAGCTAATTATCAGTAAATATAAAGTTCGTACACCTAAAAAAATAACGAAACCCAAGCACTGAATAGGCGCCAGAACAATAAAAAGACTATTTCGTAATACGATTACATTTTTCCATAAAAAGGCGCGAACGGCGGACATCTTGTTATTTCGATTCTAATTATGTTTAATGTCCCTGTTATTTTTTGAGTTTTAATGCGCGGCAGCTATAAAAAGATAATCACAAATATAATTGAAACGAAATAATAAAGGGAGTAAGAAAGGGGGGTGGTGGGGTGGCGATTAATGACGGTGGGGGAGGCGGGATAGTCGACATTACGACCTAAATAATCAACATAATCACACTTTTTACCCCGGTTTCCCCCTTTTAGCCTCTAAGTGCTAGTGAAAAGATTGTCTATTCAAATCGGTTTTTAAAAGCATCGGTTAATGTGTAGTGCTCTGATTTAGAACTTGGCGCGGCTCTACGAACTAAGGTACGGTAAAATCTATTGTTCGATAACTCATGATTTGTGGTGTCTATTTTCTAGTTCGTGTTACCTGACAGTATCAAATCGGATTGTTTTGCGTTGGATTTTCAGTCCAGAACATTTCAATTTTAATTCAATGGATATTTTTGCATGTGCATTAGAAAACCTGCCTTTATGCGTAAATAGAAGGAAGTTTGAGAAGACACGTTTCAACTTAGCCGAGGGCTTATTTGGAATGTTTGATCTACATAGCAATATCAACGCAGTCCGTTAAGGTAAGCTTTAAATTATATTTCGGGACAATTGGATAATAGACAACTGTCTATAGGCACGTCAGCAGCGTATAGCAGTCACGACTTACTTTCAGGTGGCCTGTATAGTGTATGCTTTGCTACTTCTGAATCAGGAAAAAAGTTCAATCCTATTTGGAATTGATAACCATTCTACCTCATTCTAAATTTAATCTAGATTAAAAATATTAAGAGCTTTTTAATTTGAAATTATCTCGAACTTGCAATATAACGAATATAACAAGTTTCGACCTAAAACGAGAAGCGGAGTGAGCAGCCTTCCGAAGAATCGGTATATAATTAAAGATAATGAGACGCCATTCAGATGTCCGTCTGGGTCCTTCGAGCCGTACACCTACGAAACTTGAAGGAGGCATCTGTTATTTTGTTTGGAGAAAACTTAGACACTGTCAGTGATAGATTTCTTTTATAATATAGGAGTAGCAGACGAGCACGCAGTCCACCTGATGGTAAGTGGCTACTGCCGCCCATGGTCATTTGTAATTAACCACAGATAGGATTAGATATTCCTACCTGAGGTCGGCCACAGATGCGCCGCTACCCCTGAGGATTAAGCTGGAACACCTCGGAAAAGTATGTCTCCCTTACCACACCCTTCAAAACGAAACACAGCAGCGCCTAACACTGCTGTTATAAGGCAGAAATAGGTGTGACGGTGGTGCCGCCGGAGTCGAACCATAAAGGGTTCTACCACCTTCAAATAGTGATGGAACTACAGTACGCTTAGTGGTGGAAACGTGGCCTAAGAACCGAGGTACCGAGGTTCGAATTCTGTAATAAAGTGCGTGCTGGATGTGTATGTGTAAAGAATAATGAGTATCTACACGCATAAAGATTCTTCTAAAAAGTTTTCAAAGGTGTGTGATATCTACCAATAGGTATTATACATTAAGTGACTAATTTTGATGATGATGATTAAAGACTATCCCTTACACTTAAGGAATTTAACGCGTAAAATTCGTAAAAAATACTTTAAAGGATTCTTGGTTTCCAAGAACATCATATTACGGATTTTTTTTCCATTTCGATGTAAGTTAAAGTCTGTTTCTAAGTTTTGTAATTAACATTTGTCGCACCTATTATATAATGTGATTCCATTATTTTTTACGATTAAAGCACAATTAAGTATTATACAATTTTTTACATTATTTTTAAAATACGAAAAGAACCGATATAATATCATATCCTATAAAATAAATTTCGTAGCTCGACGGTCCGTCGACTGACTAAGACAGAGGTCTCTAAATGAATGGGTTTAATTCAGTTAAATTTTATATTAAAGCTCTATAGCCATAATTAATAACTTCTATAATAAGTTCTGCGTTTATTAAGGTTTTGAGATAGTTCAGATGAAATTAAATAAGGCCCTTTTCGCGGGAAAGACAATACCTCAAAATGTTCATTTGAACATTAAGGCGCTTTACTGCGACATTTAATTATAAAGTAATGTTAGGCTTTTTGTTAAAATGATTAATTAAATACCAAGACTAAGTGGACATCGAGTCTTTTTTAAGTTTACGAGGGTGAAACTTTCAAAAAGTACCCGTTGCCGCGGGAGCGACATGGGATTCTCAACCGCACTAAAACTCCAGGATGGAGCTCTCTTGGAGCGTTGCCTCGTCGGGATCCGTTCAGGTGAGCTTGTCATCGAATTTAATAAACAAAACCTTGAGTTTTTACTACATCCAATACGTAAATCTTAAAAAAATATGTCCAAAGAAATAATCTATCAAAATTTTTAATTTGAAATTTAATAATACAAACTCCATACAAATTCCAACAATAAAATATATGTAAATCATTTTCCCTATATTTTATTGTATGTAAATGTAATAAATGACATTTTGAACACTTTTTAAGCGAATTTTTGCATAATTTTATCACACGGAACTAAAATATTGATATAATTATATTTAATTTATGACAAAAAGGAATCATAGCACTGTAGGACTTATTATTTGTAGCGCTATTTATCTAAACGTCTTTTAATTCTAAGTAAGTTTACCAACTCAGTGGTTCTAATACATAACTACTCTATATTACACATTTATTTATCTGTGCGAATGAAACTAGACAAAAGTGGTATGAAATGTAGAGCAAACAAGTAGGTTTAGCATTCCATAAATAATTTAACCTTTACCAGAGACAAATGTAGCTTATCAAAGTATCAAAAATAACCATTAAAATTCTAATTTTGGTGTCTGCTCGACTAATGAATTCTTATAAGGCGATCCATAACATTTTATTGCAATAAACTAATTTATGAACAATAAAATGTTTAAATTATAAATTATTTCACACTGACCGAACTTCATTTGCTTTGCTTATGTATATACTAGCTGACCCGGCAAACGTTGTTGCCATATAAATAAAAAAATGTTAACGGTGAACAACCCTTATCACTTAGGGGTATGAAAAATAGATAGTAGCCGATTCTCAGACCTACTTTTTCAGACCTACAGAAATTTGGTGAAAATTGGTAAAGCTGTTTCGGAGGAGTACGGTAGCTAACATTGTGACACGAGAATTTTATATATACGATTATATAAATAGCCCGCGACTTCGTCTACGTGGTAGACATCTCACGGTACTAGACAAGTGATCAATCATGATTTCTTTATTGATTCTAAAAAAAGGATTTAAATTATTTTCTGTGAATTTTTAATATTACCTGTATATAATATCAGTACGATATGTGGCAAAGGTTATGACACTATAATTACTATCTATCACACCACAGTATCTAGTAAATAAACCAGTCAAAACTGACCTCCCTTTCAATACTAATTTATTCAACAAAGTAGTCTTTATGCTCCTCGGGCAACCAATGCTGGAGCGATTTCAAAAATATATATTTTTAAATCTAATCATAAGCTTAGAATATAAAAATAATTATAATTCTTGTGTTAATATTAAAACAAGAATTGTCATCAAAATCCGTCTAGTGGTTTTTACAATACTCTTAAAGCAATAAATAACAATAATCGTATATATAAAATTCTCGTGTCACAATGTTAGTTACCGTACTCCTCCGAAACGGCTTTACCGATTTTCACCAAATTTTATATGCATATTCAGTAGGTCTGAGAATCGTATACTATCTATTTTTCATACCCCTAAGTGATAAGGGTTGTTTACCGTTAACATTTTTTTTATTTATATAGCAACATTAGTATATTTTTATAGATCAGTGATGTATATATAATCTGTGAAATACTCGTAGATAATTAACTGGAATGCACGAAGTGTCAATTAGTAGTGTGTCAATAAATATATTTTTGTATTACTACTTTGACTGTTTGTGTGTAATTTTATATACAAATCCACGGTCAGCTACATATATCCTTTCTTGTCTAATTGACATACGTAACGTGCATTGCCTGCTTAAATGGTCATACTGTCAGTCAATCCTACAATTAGAGACGATGTTACAGTCATAGAAGTCGCTGCCTTTTTGGGCGAATAACGGGTTATTAATAATCAATCTATCCAATTTTCAAATCTATCTATACTTTATTGCCTGCCAAAGAACGATTTTGATACCTAAATAAGTATATATAGATTATTATAACAGACATAAGTTTTAATGATCCATGGTGATCGAAATTCAAGTGCAAGTTGGTAATCATTATTACTTATCTTTTGTTTTATATTTTTAGGTATAAGTATGTACGTGTAGGACTAAAATATATTATGATTTCTCCTTCTTGTATTGAACATTCAAATATGAATAATACAAGAAAGTGTAACATATCAGAGCTAATCATTTTAGCTCAAATTTCGCCCCTCATGTCCAAACTGTCCAGGACAGTAATGAGTTAGCGATGCCATCACAAAATTAATAACGTTTTATAACAAAAATAGACGCAAGAGCTCCACTAGTGACCTCTCCCCTTTATAAGAAAAAACGAAACAAAACGCAAGCGACGCCAAGTTCTAATTAAAATGATTAACTTAATGGTCTTAGTCATTAGCGATTTTAATTTCAAATCGGCTATTTTTTCGTCCGTTGAAAATTACAACTCTGCCACAATTTTACGATTGGCACCGCGTTTTTAAGCTTTTACGAGCAATATAATAACGCGTTCATTTCGCTATTGTTTAATGGGTTAGAGATCCGTTGGTAGTGTCGGGTTCGCGGTATTGACTTGCACCGAAACCCGACATAAAGTTGGCTCAATAGCTACTGGTATTACGTGCAGTGGTTCTCAAAGTGTCGTGTTTTATTTGTTTTTGTTAATGAATTCTCTCGAAAGATACTTTACAGCAAAGAATAGAGATCCTCAGTATTGAGGGACCGAGTAAAGAGAGAGAAGGGATTAAGATACATTTCATGATTATAAGACTCTAAAACTTTATGTGCATATTGTTATAATCCCCAAATAGGTTTGAACTTAGCCACAGATCGTATCTAGCCGTAGAATGACTCTTTGCTTTTAAAGTTACTAAACTGTTACGTTTCAATTAAAACCAGCTCAACAACGAGCTGCAATTTTTTACTATTAATAACAAATGCATGCCGAAAGATTTACCGAGAACTTGTTTATTTACTGTTACAAATTAAAATTTACATGCGAACGTGAGGTTCAACGTAGGTATTTTTAAAGTTTGAGAAACTCAGTCCTAAATTTGTACGTAAAGTTTTACTGTCGTTGGTTTTTCTCTAATAAGTATAGGTATTCATTCAATAGATTGAAACTTCACATTAAGGGGAAATTAGATTGTGTCGGTTTTTATCAACTAAAAAGTTATCGACACGCACCTCAGCACATGTGAAACATCAACATTCGTAGTAGAATTTATTCTTAATAGAAACTAATAAATAAATATGGAGTAAAAGAAATAAAATAATAATAATAAATACATTATAGTCTCATAGAAAATAGGTATACTCCGCGTAAAACTGCTAGTCCGCTCTGAATATAGAAATGAATTGCGTCGCCATAGCAAATTGTATGACTACACTTGCTCGCAACAACAGAGACAGACAGACACAGCGGACTAGCAGTTTGGTTGGTTTGACTATAGTAAACAAAATAATTAAAAACGAATAATTTCTTAACCTGATTTGAAGTTGTTGTTATTGAAATGAAAAAATAAAAGTATTCATGAACTCCTGTTTCAATTTAATAGAACAGTCATTTAAAATTTATAAAGATAGATGGCGTACGGTGAAGGGAGACGCCACAACGCCTACAGTCGGTCTATCTGAGGTTTTTCACAGATGCATAGGTACCACCTTGTATAAATATCAATTTATAATATACCGTTCGCCCCAGCACGGATCCATAATATTACTATCGATAGGCAGAAATAGATAAGGCGGTGGTACATTTGCTATAAGAATTCTACCACATTTAGACGTCTAAAAAGTCCCTTAAAAATTTTCAGGTCGTTGCAGCCCTTACTAAACGAATCTTCGAGTTTCTCTACACTTTGAATAACATTTGACCTCAAATGCAATAGCAACACGTTACAGAAACATTCCAAAAAACCAGTCGCCTAATTACTCGTATTATAAAATAATTTATCAGCAACATTACAGCGGCCTTAAATTAGGTATTTAATAATACATTTTATATCATTATCGGAGGCCAGTAATGAGCTATTAATTACGTAATTAAAGCGTTATCGTGTTGTAAACACCTTAATTAGGGACATTGGGGAAAAAATGTATCTACGCCACAAACAGTTGTTGCGATGCGGTGGTATTTTTGGAACTGTCGGCATTACAAAGATGTTATATAAACGTAATTACTGTAAATGCATAGTTGTTATTACTAGAAATGTTTTTAGGTAACTACTTTGTTGTAAGTGTAGTTTAAGTCAAAGAGTTTTGTAAGCCAAATCTTTTTACATTACTGGCCTATTATTGAGCACGGGTTCTCAGAGTGACAGGATTTAGCGTATGTTCCACCACGCTGGCCAATTGCGTATTGTAAAACTTCACACACTTTTGAATTATTATTAAGATGATGAGACGTATAGATTTCCTGAGGATGTTTGCCTTCATCGTTAAAGCAAGTGATGATTAATTTCTAAGACTTAGACCAAATTTATAAAACATTTTGGTTGGAGGACCTAACATATCTTTGAGAATATTTGGAATTTGAAAAAATCTTAGGAGTGCGGGTCTTTTACGATATTTTTCTTCTATATTTATTTTATTCAATTACCGATCGGTTTTTAATGTAAACATTCCTTAATTAAGAAAAAAGATATCTGTCGTCATATATTTTATTACTTGCAGCTGTACCTGTGACATTAAATATAAAAGTTTATTGGCCATTGTATGAATACTTTGTCCCTTAGACCAGTCGAACTCAGCTTTTCAAATAGAATGTGACTTCGAAATATTACATCGAGAACTATGACATAGGGTAGTAAAATGTTGCAAAGAGAGATGTTTTTTGTAAATAGCTATGTATTGGCGACTCCTCTGTCATGATTATGTTCTTAATCTATGACTGGAGTAGGATAGAAATTGTACCTTAATGATATAAACGCGTTAGTTTAGCAACACAATTTGTGCCATACTCTTGTCAAAATATTATTAAAGAGTGTTTAAAACAAATAAAATCGAATTATTTTAAATTATTTAAAAAATTATGTGATACATACAACATCGATGGTGACTTTTTTATGGAATTAAAATGGTAGACAAGCATGCAGGACACCTGATAAAATACATTTCATGACTACAGTCATTGCTCAGAATATCGCTAACAGTATAAATACAAGATAGTAAATAAATCAGAAAGGTAGAACGTTGATGCCTCCGCAGTCTGACCACACAAAATTACCAACAACCCTTTAATGCGCGGGTAAAGCAAAGTAAAGTGCATAACTAGTTAATCCTTTTATCACAGCAGATGGCGTTAAACTCCTATGAAACATTATACGTTTACAAAAAATATACAAATAATTTCCTGAAACGTTAATTAAATTGTTTTGGTTACATAGCGTAATCGTAATAAATGTGATATAATATTATTACAGAGTATTTAACTTACTTATTTATCTAACAAAAGTATGTAGGTGTATGTTACATGATTTCAAATTATTATAAACCCACCAAATTGAACTAGTTTGCAGATGATGCACACTCTTCAGTTTAAGACAGGCTTTTTAATTTAGTAGTTTTATTCTAATCTTATTTCAACATTGTAACTAAAGTACATTTTTGAATACGTATCAGAATCGTGCAGTCAATGACGCATTCGTAATTAAGGCGCTGGAAAATCACAAGTTAATATATTACAACGGCCTTGTGGTTGCTAATTAGAGTAGACTACAAATTAAATAAATTCTGCTTTATACGTTTTATTGCTTAGGTTTTATTAGGAATTATACCTACTTTGTTAATTACCTAAGTATGTTCGCTTAGATTATTTTACTTGCTAGGTATTGACGACGTTTACGATAGACTAATTATCAGTTTGATTTGCTAACGGTTCCGGGTTCAATCCAAAATTGCAAATAATGATTTAGTTCTTCATAGGCTACTTTTGAAGCACCAGTGTTACGACATTGTTAAATGTTGCGGTATTCGTATTCTGTATAGAAAAAGGAGACTTTTAGGCGAGGCATTTCAATTTAGATCTTTGGGATAGCATCTGATCTTCAGCCGACTTCAGGCAATATGAATCAGGCTCTAATCCTATCTAGGGATAAGCTCGTCGCCAACTATTTCCTATTCTACTGCGAGGCACAGATCTCTTCTTAAAGTTTGAAAGAGTTCCAGGCTACAGTCCACCGCGCCAGCCAAGTGGGAATTGGTAGACTTCATACGTTTTTGAAAACATTTTTTATTAACATTCAGGGGTGTATCTATACCCCTAAGAACACATGTACTCACGGTGTTTTTGTTCAAGCTGTGTTAACTTATTTTCTTTAGCACATAACTGACAAACCAGAACCTGGGATTTGAAGCCATTTGCAGGCCGGATTTCAACCACTAGGCTGCCTGGTGGACAATCTCGTTACTAGATCAATTTCATTAAATATCGCGGGTATAGCGGACGCTCGTACGGTATACATTTATAAAGGTCAACAATAGGATATGGTACTTGTAACCATTGCTTAAAGTCCCCAAATTGATAGCTTCATCAATTCGATGTAGAGACCTCTTCCGGGTTGTTTAGCTAATTGGTCCTCTGATTTAAAAGGTAAACATAATTGACCACATGGGGGCCTATTACGGCTTCAAGTGCGGTTGGAACGTCAAACAGTATATTATGGGAACAAAATGCCTTATAATAGTTTGTGTTTAGGCTGGAATTAGGTCTATCTTAAGCTGGCACGAATATTTGACTGAAAAAATCTTGTCGATATCCATGCTTAAGTCCCGTCACAAAATACGGACGAATACAAAAAATAATGACAGAAAAATAAAAAAATACATCTATAATAGAAGGGGAGCAATTTCTCTGCGTGTTATATTAGTATGACATACCTATTAGACTTAAATAAGATCTTAAACCTTAAATCTTAAGCCTTATTATTTTAATGATTTTTAGGTTCTCAGTATATTTCGTATTACATTTAGTTTCACTCGTGAGAGAGGAATCAAATGACTGGAAGGGTGAATAGGGGTAAATCAAAAGTTCAAACCTTAAAATTTTAAGTAGATAACGAATATTGATTTTGGTTTAGAATCATTTGAGTCGTCTTAGACTGCAGGAAATAAAGGTTTTTAAGAAAAGGTTTAAAATACTGCTTAACAGCAGTATTTTAAATTTCAAAATATTTAGTGTACATAATAACGTTTGAATTATCTCAATCGGTTGAGGCATCGTCGACGAAAGGCGGAATAAACATAAATTGCGAACGTCTCTCCTTTGGGAAGTCGGTTAAAATGATACAATTAATGGAAGCAAAATGTTTTTATAAAAACGCTAGCTGACCCGGCAAACGTTGTGTTGCCATAGAAATAAAAAATGTTATGAACAACCCTTATCACTTAGAGGTATGAAAAATAGATAGTAGCCGATTCTCAGACCTACTGAATACGCATATAAAATTTGTTTCGGTAAAAGCCGTTTCGGAGGAGTTCGGTAACTAACATTGTGACACGAGAATTTTATATATAAGATAATAAAGGAAATAATGTATGGAATAATATACCCGACTGCGAAAGTAATGCTCTTGATGGTGTGTATGTAAATTGTGTATGTATGTCTGTATGTATGCCAAAGCAGGAGATGCTTTGGCAAGCCCTACAGTCCAAATGGCTTGATGGATTTTTACTATGTGGTGTCGTTGGATTCGTTTAAATTGTGAGTTACGTATGATATTTTTAAGCCCTCAAGTTTTTTTTTATTAGGCTTATTGTCATTTACATATTCCCTTACCTGGAAGTAAATTGATATTGAATTAATTATGTAAAAATATTAGTGACAAGATAGTTACTTCATTAAAATGTTTAAATGAAACTTATAACCACAAAACATTCGATGTTAATTAAAATATTATTGATTTATTAGTTCTTCATATTATGACGTTTGATAACAAAAGAGTTTTGCAAAACATGTGACATGCATGAGTGATTCGGGGATATCGTGTGGAGGGTGAATAGGGCAAATGCAACTTAGTGTTGAAATGATAAATGAAGTTTATAAATGCAATTGTAATAACCTGAATATTTTTTCTGTAAGTCATTTAAATAAAAGGTATGAAGCATGCTTATAAAATAATATTAATACAATGGAAGGGTTATTAAATTAAAGTACTGTTGGTATTCTTGTTTAAGACCATGTTTATCCTATTTGTGACACTTTTTTTGTAACCTAAGGAGGCTTGAAGAGTTTAGGTACCTGTTAAAAATGATGTAGTGTAGGTTGACAAAGATATACTTATTATGTGGGTTAACTTGAAAATTTGAAAAGCCTGAAAATTTTCAGCTAACTGAAAATTAGAATAATTTCATTTTGAAATTGGACGCTGCATATCCAGGTTACTTAAGCAATCTCGATCTTCAAAGTGGTAAAGTACTTAAATAAATATCACTCATAATTTATTTTAATAATCTTAACTATAATTACGATATGTAAATAAGAAACCGAGTTATAAAACACATTAATCATACATCCGCACATAAAGCGGATCTCACGACTTTCATGAATTCCTATTTCCAACCTTTACTTTCAAATAACATTTACTTTTATTGCACTATTAAGCATATATTATGCGACCCTGATATCTACAATAAACGGCTATTGAATAAAATTAATGAGCATTAAATTAACTATAAAATGCAATAGGTACCGGAGTAAATCTTTCCCCATTAAAGTAAAAAGTAGATATTTAGCTTAGTTGGAATCGTTATTATAATCAACAATAGAACACGACCAACAATTAGGAAAAATAAAAACTAAAACACAGCGATTAATTGAGAATCTCCGTAAACGCATCTAATTTCCGCTCAAGGCCTAAAAAAGGGTTGCATGTAAACATGCGAAAATCCGCATAAAAGGGGGATAATTATGCATGCTAAATCGATCCCATTCATCAACGTCCCAGCGATAATGCTGTTTCCATCTCACAAGTAGGCATCTTACGTCCAAACTTCAAACAGAAAGCGATTCGCGAACAGTTGTACCCGAGAACCTAATAACAGTCTCCAAATGAAGGGTTGCGAGCCACTCGAATTTTAATGAAATATTTGATTTATGCCCACCGAGAACATCAGGTAGCTTATTATAAGAATATATCATTAAACATTACGTATATAATTAAAGATCCGCTTAGCCCGAAGCTACCCCAATTTGAGCGGCGCACCGCATTATAATTTTAATAAAATTGCCCGCCGACCGATAAAAATACGAATTAAAAAATAAAATAAAACTAAAATTATAACACATCTGATTGATGTATTATTTGGTAATTTATTGACTGTAATTACATCGTGTAATAATGGTGGATAATGCGAGTGTGAGAGAGCGATTTATTAGTATTTATTGTGGCATGAATTATTGTATAATTACTGGGATGGAGCTTCCAAACTAAACAGAACGGTTGTTTTAGGGTTGAATTTATGGGCGATTCCAGGAGAGCGTCTAATCGCGCTTGTTTGCGATGTAATATGGGCGCCTCGATCGACGAACGTAACAAAATTATCGTATCTCAAGGTGCTTTAAACCGGCTAAAGGGTTAACTCCTTAGTTTAGATGATTCAATAGACGGCAAACTGAATCAGTGCGTGCCAGGTAGATGTATTCTAAGATCTATAGTTTAGTGTAACAACGGAATTGGTGTGCATTTTTGATTATTTTAAGCATTGAATTTTATGTTACAGTCATAGATTAGTAAAGATACTTCGCCGCCTTGAAATTAAATGAAGCCACAAACGGCTTATTAGTAAGTTCTTTTTTTTAATTCTTGTCAAATAAAAACATTTTTAGAGAATTTACGAATAAATAACGAATACTGCGTAATTTACATAATAAATAAATAATTATTTCAAATGTTTTAGGGACATTTTAGCACGGAGACGTGGCAAAACTTTTTTACGCAACTATTTCAATTCTTAAAACGGGGTACATTTTCTTGTTAAGAGTGAGTAATCTTTACTTATCTATGGTTACAGTAAAATATAATAGAAGTTGAATAGAACTACGCTAAAGTATTGCAATGGACATAATTTTAGATTAACCAATCAAATATTATAAATTGAATAATGGGCAGTTATTAATTAATTGAAGACGAAGCAATAATAAAGTACAATTAGTTTCAAATAGTAAATTATAGAATAAATGAAGTCCTACTGTTTCTAGTTATTTTCGTTCTGTTTAATTTAATTGCAAAAATGAATAGAAAATTTAAAATATTTATCAAGGTTAAACATAGGCACCGAAATTTAATATAGTAGCAACATATAATAATCTTTGCTCAAGAAGGAATTAAAAGGTAAAATTAAAAAAAAAAGTTATTGAAGTGTAAAAAATACTACCATGCACATGCAGACGGTAACCATTACTGTTAAAGTTACCATTAACGATTTACTATTACTATTAATAAGATGCTGCTCTATCATACTTTATGACACGGTATTACGAGAAATAGATTAAACTTTCACAAGATTCCTTTAAACCTTAAAATAGATACATAACTCTTTTGAAGATGCTCTAAGCCCTTAATGACTGTCTAATCGGAATCGTACAAATATAAGATGTTTTGTTATGAGATGTTTATTGTTATGTTGTTACGGCGTGTTGTGAAAACATGTTTAATAGTTTTTACGGGCGGTTTACACGTCGTTCTGACCGTAAAAGAAGATTATGGTCATGATAAATATTTCAAGTGCTTGAGTTGTTTTTAGGGTTCCGTAACCAAGGATAACAGAACCCTATTACTAAATCTCCGCTGTCTGTCCATCTGTGATAAGTGTAACGAGTACTGAAAATACAAAAGTTAAAATCAAAAAGGGGTTCTAATATAAGAAATCGATATTTTAGGGTAAGGTAGGGTATTTTATCCATGGATTCTTATAAGGTAGATACTTTAATTATTTACAGTGTATTTATATAGCTGAATATAAGAAATAGTAAAAATTAAAGGTGGTACGGAACCCTCCGTATGCAAGTCCAACTCGTACTTGGAAAATTGTTTATAATTTATGTATCGTACAATCACTACACGTCCATACTTCGTTTCATTAAATGCACTCGGTTAATATTTTCAAAATGTTCAACATATCGTTGACAGTATCAATTTGGTTAATAAGAGTTTAAACACCCCAATAGTGCCTTAAAACAATTCGGTTTTAATATTAACCATGTTTTAATAAACTTTGTCAAGGGTTTTTAAAGTGGACAATTTTATTAATCTGCTTGTAGTAGGAATTTGGTTCATATTTACATACGTATTAAAATACTGCATTAATTATTATTGTGTAGATCGGTCTTGACGTAACGGTCTAGACTAAAAGTTAAGCAACGTCGGTCGCGGTCAAAGTTGGATGGGTTACCGCTGGTGGCTTAATGTCATGGACATTTCCCTATTTCAGAGGGCCTGTTAAGTCACCAGTATCTGGTATAATTGGAAATGTAAGGCCTCCGAAGTTAAAGTTCAACAACACTGTCGGAGGCCCTACGTGTGACGTCAAAACTCGTACCTTCCTTCATCAAACGTACCTTCCTTCATCAATGGTAGAGGAATAGGTACACTCCTGACCTTAATCCATCAAGCGTGGGGAAATATACTCCAGCCCTTATTCCTAGAGTCCCGTGCCCAGCAGTGGGAAATAAAAACTGAAGCAGCATGGTGTAGACACGCTGTTAACATAAACTTTAATTAACTACGATAAAATAACCGGTCCTTTGACATATTTAGTTTGTTGCAACACTGTTATTTATGACCTTTCGAGACAGCAGACAACAAGTTCTTATAAACGGTAATGTAATAGCTATATTCATAATGCTAATTTTGGAAATTGGCATGACAATATTTATAGAATATTTTTCAATATACATAATAAACATAATTACAGGTTTACAGGGTGTTGTAAGTCACAGAAATTTTACTTTGCTAATGATAGCATAAATAAAATTTGAAAGGTTGGTATATTTTTTTGAACAAAGTGAAGTTACTATAAAAATTAAGCTCCCGATTGTTGAATTAAAAAAAATATATAAAAATAGGGGTACTCTACATATATCTGTGACGAAAGGTATTTTGTGACAGGTTTGTGCCATTACATACTTTCCAAACTATTTGTAAGAATTGTTTCTCTAATTATGGTATCTAAAACATTAACTTTATTTACCTCTCACTTATTTCAAAACGTGCGAGCAAGATACAGATACGAAAGCCATTTTGCATTCCATTATTTACGGAAACAATTATAAAATCGTTAATAAAGTAAGAAGTACATAATAATAGGTATTTAAATTCAGTGAGCTACTCAGTCTCGCTACGGTAGATCACATCATTGTTTTTTAATTTCCTTTGTTTGATTATGAATAATGAATAATATATTTATATTGTTATATAGAATTATATGTGAAATATATTGCTGTAAAATTGCGTTTATTCTTATTACACGCTGAATATTATGTAAAAGTATTTAAAAGAATTTACGAGAATGGTAACTATATTGACGTATACGTACATTTAATTGAAAATATCATTATTTTTCATTTCATTTAGTAATCTAAGATGTTTTTCTAAATTTAGATGCACTGACATTGGCATGAACTCTTTTTGCCCCACTTCTGAACATACTTATTTTCACTACTAGGGAAGGCTGTATCGCCTTTGCTTCCTTTAAAAATAACACCATCTATGAGTGTGGAAGGCGATATTTCCAAGGTATATAAATATAGCCCATACTAAGATTTCCTACATCGAGGACACCTTAGATATACAACAATAAGAATATACACACGTACACATAAAAAATCCTAAAGTTATTTACATCTACCCAGGAATCAAATTCGAAATCCCTTGCATCTCATCTTTATGGACACCGCTGCACCCCACGCTTCATAATCTTAAGTAAAAGCTAAAACATTTCTACATTAACATAATAAATCACAAATAAAATATATTCAAAACGAACGAAATATCAGGCTGCGAAAAAATCTATTTAAAATAAAAAATATTAAAAATGAACCAAACATCAGTACGCAAAAAAATAGAAATTGCAAATTGCAGCTTACCGGAGCCACTCGCAAACAGGAAGTCTCTGTGGAGGGAGGACGTCTTCAGGTAAGGGTAAAACAGCTTGCCGCCCGGGACACACTGCTGGTAAAAATGTAAAAAAAAAACTAAAAATAAAATATTAAATACAGATTGCAGCTTACCGGAGCCACTCGCAAACAGGAAGTCCCTGTGGAGGGAGGACGTCTTCAAGTAAGGGCAAAACAGCTTGCCGCCCGTGACACACTGCTGATAAAAATGTAAAAATAAAACAAAAAAATATAAAATACAAATGGCAGTTTACCAGAGCCACTCGCAAACAGGAAGTCCCTGTGGAGGGAAGACGACTTAAGAGTAAAACATCTTGTCATCTGCCAGCGACTGGGACACACTGCTGGTAAAGGCCGCGCCAAACTTTTAGTCTGCTCTGAAGTTGTTGCACGCAGGTTTAGTTAGCATATAGCATGCATAGCAGCTATGCGCCCGTGGCCGACATCGGGCAGCGGATGGGTGCCGAGGAGGTCCCGCGTCGTCTTCGTCCCGCTAATATCTATATTTTGCTGTTGCGACGCGACTGTTTGGCCCGGACAAAAAAAATGTAAAGTAACAAAATATAAAATACAAGTCGCAGCTTACCGGAGCCACTCGCAAACAGGAAGTCCCTGTGGAGGGAAGACGTCTTCAGGTAAGGGTAAAACAGCTTGCCGCCTGCCAGCGCCCGGGACACACTGCGGGCAAAAACGTTTAATTATTATTTTTAAAAGGGCACAGTTGCTTTTTAGTTCAAAATTTCACAAAAGTAAATAAACTGTTTCTTAATTACTTCGTCTAAAATATCTCTAATTCTACTCTACTATTTACCTACATAATTTTGTTCTTTTTTTTAAGTTACGTCTTTGAGTTTCTTTTAAAACTAACTTTTAACTTCCTTTTAAAACAAATCGCTTCGTGATGCAGTTTTTTAAGGAAAATTACTAGAAAATGAGAATACCAGACTACCTTTTGCTTATACGATCACTGCTGATCGTGGATATCTTTATGGATATCTTTAATCAACCTCAGATAGGATTACGGTCTATCTGAAGTCGGCCACAGATGCGTTACTATCCTTAAAGGGACTTTATTGCCTTTCATAAATGATTCGTTCTTGTCAAATTGTATTATTGTAGATAAATAAATGTAAAAACAGTGCTTATATTACATTATTAAGGAGAAATAAGTATGACGGTCGTGTCTACGGAGTCAATCCACGGAAGGTTCTACAGTCTTAAATAGCTAACAAGTATTAATGGATGAACCATAACGCCCTGTTGCTACTTGGTATCCACTAGGGGATACAAGCACGTGTTGAATTTCTGTGCGAGTCTTGTGAGTAGTAAGGCATATCGCTGTTGGAGACGGGTATTCAGAGGGAGTAGTTTAGGGTATAGTTCACCATGCTGGCCAAGGAGTACTTGTAAATAACGAGTTCTTACTCATTTAAAATAGGTGTTTTTTTATTGAAGCAAATAAATTTTCTCACACTATTCCTTTACCTTTATAGCGCTTTTCCTGTCACGCGTGTTTTCGCTCGCGTCCATCTGCATGCGTGTATGCATCCCATTGTTTCATACGTACACGCACTGGTCGTAAAGAGACTGCATGAGTCAATGATTTTGCGGGTAGGTCCCACTTGTGGACGTAAACATGCGCGACAGGAAAAGCGCCCTTACAGCACTTTGAAGATAGTACGCTCTGGTTAAGCGCACTCGTTTCCCCTAGAGTAGACACAGCTTTACAATATTTATCTCTTAATCTCGATATTGAAACCGTCATCATCATAAAATCTCTGAAGAAACACCTCAATTATACCATAAAACTTTGGATCAAGTCAAAATTACGTCCCTACTAAGTGACACTGCGATCCTACCTGTCTGGTTATTGAAGTTTATGTCCACGTTTATAATGTTAAAACAAGCTAGCATGTAGTTTTATTTAACGATTCCTGAATGGTTTTAAATGTTAGTAATATGATTATTTGAAAGGACTTTAAAAAATATCTTGGAACCATAAATAAGTATTTTACTTTAGGATAAAGAATACAACTTTGTTTTAACATAAATTAGATTTTATCTAAAAATACTTCCCTACGTATCATAAATATGAATAAATATACAATATAAATACTATAATACCGGTAAACGGAGTAGCAATGCATTCGACCTCATGTATTAAGAAGTTCTCAAATGGGGAGACAATTTTACCACGATTACAAACGCATTTAATTGTCCTGTACTACAAAACTTACTTTTAAGAAAAGTAATATAATCATTCAATCGATATTATTTATAATTTAAGCTTTGTAAGGTTGTAACTTAGTCTCCAATTAACAACGCATCTGGGATCCCCATCGCCTAAAATCAAAACCCACGTTAGCTATAGATATTCAAAAATCCGATTAAAAATTCGATTAAAACCATTAAAATTCCGTAAGCGATTCTAAAAATAAATCACAAAACGTTCTAGAATCAAATCAAATGTAGCGTCCCCACTAAAGTAACACGGCTAGTACCTGATTATCTAATTCAAATCGAATCAGTTACTTCCTTATTACGCAAGGTGAATGCGACCATGCAAAATGGATCGCGAAAGTAACAGAAGACCGCTCGAAGAAGTCAAAGTTGATTTATACGCCCGCGGTAATAGAATCCTTTCACTGTGCAATCGCGGTAGGGTCCCGGATTGGAATCCAAGTTAAATTTTGATGTCTGTTTTTAAATGCTTTTTATATTTTTTAATTGTTTAACCCAACGATAAAGGAGACGTGCTTCCTGATGGAAAGGAATCAACGCCGCCTATGGACATTTGCAACATAGGAGTCGCCAATGCATCGCCGGCTTTGACTGAGCGTTTAATTAGGATATCTTTTGGTCTGGTTTTATGTAATTAACGTACCAAATTAGGGGTAGAGTAAAATTAAAGTTAAATTGGTAAAATTATAGATGATGGAAAATAATAAAAAAATATTTGATGGTAAAACTATATAACCAGTGTTAAGCGTTACTGTGTTCTGGATTTGAGGGTAAGCAAGCTTTGTCGTGCTGCTTCGTATAAGACACAAGGTATTCTTTTCAGACTTAGTTCTTTCTCAGTGTTTGCCCTTGGCTTTGGTTTTTATTGATTGTTAGTCTTCCTAAAATATTAATCCATCTTGATTTATGCATTTCTTCTGATACATGCCCTAATAAATGTTAAGTAGTACTTAACTTACCTATTGGATCTATGATGATCAGTGTGCATTTATGTCTCATATAATGTTCAAGAGGTCTGATATAAATCATCTCACACTTTCTGTATAACCGTATACGTCTTCTAGAGATTTTAATTATCACTTTTTTGTAGCAATGAAATTTACTTGAAATTTATGTGCCCAAGTGTGAAACATGAAAATGTGAAACGTGTCACATTTTTTGACCAAAATTGTGATATCTTGATCCTTCAACTTTTCAATCAATTTTTATTTCGTCATATTAAGCGAAGATGTCATCTAGAGTGACAGTAATAGGTTTAATCATGACATTATTATCGATTGATTTTGAAAGTACCTAATGGGCATATTTAGGTACTATTTCTTAAAGGTAGCTTTCTTTTTTTTTTGTTTTCGAGGGGGAAACCTTCGAAACGTACCCGGTGCCGTGGGAGCGACGCGGGGTTATGTGGGATTCTTACTGCACTAAAACCCCCCGGTGGCCGTCCTTGGCGCTTCATAGAGGGCTCCGGGATCTCCAAAGGAACGCAACCGGAGTCCTCTTAGATACTTATAGGTATAGGATTATTTCTTATAGGTAGCTAGTAATAAAGTTAAGTCTAGTTTTACTCTTAAGATATCTAATTACTATTACTAGTAGGTGTTTATAAATTCATATTGTCTTTTATTTACTTATTTACTATTTCCTGTCTGACTGCCTGATTTGATCTGATACAATGTAAATTTGAAACAAAAAGGACTAGTAAAGTTAAAAATAACTTTTAAAATCGATCAAAGTTTTGAGGTTATTTCTATCAAACACCTCTACTTCCTCAGATAACTCTGAGGTGTTATACTTCCTAACGTATAACACCTCAGATACTCAGCACTAGTGACCGGCTGCCCAGTTCAAGTGGCGGCTTCCAGACACTTCAAACAAAAAAGCTGCTTTCAGATAGCTAGATAAAACGAAATCGATATTAACTTATAGTTATAAGATGAGCAGTTTCTTGAGTGTAAGTTTTTATGTTTTAGTTCTTTGGTTAACTAAAATCAGTGTTATTTTAAGTTATGTTTAATTTATTAATTAAATGTTAGTTAGCTAAGTGATCTTTCCCGTCCATCGACATCTAGAATAGTTTAGTTCTAATAATTCTAATTCTAACGTTAAGAAATCCCCATGTGAGCAAGTCTGTTTATCTCTTTTTTAGGATAATCATGTAACAAATAAGTATGCAGTCCTCCTCTTTTAATTGGTCACTGTCACCCCCAGTGGTCTCTCTTTTTAGTACATCCTTCATGAGAGAGCAACGCTTAACACAAAGTTACGGGTAACACGTATATTTATTTATTTTTATTTATTTTATTTAAAATTTATTGCATCACCTCTAAAAAGAAATGCACAAAAGGGCAAACATAATGCCTGATGGCATTCTCTACCAGTCAACCCTGGGTGGATGTAGAGAATTTGCAGCAGGTGTTACAAAGCAACAAAAGAAAAAAAAAACGACAAACAATAATGAAAACAGCAGATATTATAAATATGTATTAGGAGTAAGAAAAAATACATATTAAAATGATTTAATAAGTATATATTATAAAATTATATTATAAATACAAAAAACCGGACTGCACAAAAGAGCCTTAAATGAATACAACGACACCTCATATGTTAAAGTCCGACAAGCCGTTTGGGCTTACTGAATGAAAACGAATGAGACTTAGGTACGCAAAAAGACCCTCAGTACAGACATAATAAGATCTCGTTTATATTTCTAGAAACATTCAACGTATTGTGATCATAGATAGTAAAGATACTTCGCCGCCTTGAAATTAAATGAAGCCACAAACGGTTTATTTTAGTTAGTTATTTTTTTGAATCCTTGACAAATAAAAACATCTTTAGAGAAAATTTACGAATAAATAACTAATTTACGTAATAATTACGTAATTTACGTAATAAATAAATAATTATTTAAAATATTTTAGGGACATTTTAGCACGGAGACGTAGTAAAACTTTTTTACGCAACTATTTCAATTCTCAAGACTGGGTACATTTTCTTGTTAGGAGTGAGTAATCTTTACTAATCTATGATTGTGATATACAAAATCATTTTTGGTACTATGTTTCGATAGGAACAGCCCGTGGCCGGCTGTGTTAACAGTAACACAGTCCTCCCAAACACATCAGATCAGAATCTATTGAGCTATATTTTAGATATCGTTAGGTACTCATTGTGTGGAAGAATACTATTTAATCTCCCACAATCATATCATATCTATAACTGTAAATTCATTCATTCCTGAAGTCCAAATAGTGGAGACGTCACATTCGATGTTGGCTCTACCACTTTTAAAACAGTTTTTAAATCACAAACTCAAATCAAAACATTAGCCCTACAGTGAAGGGAGAGCAGAATACAGGCTGTGGTTCACCATGATCAAACCACAAAGGGTTCTAGTACCTTTTGGATAGGGATGAAGTTTAAATAAAACGTTCGCTACCCTGTATTAGGAATGCAATTGACATGGACACAAATAAACTTAAATTTCGTTGTGTATTTATTTCAAGGATACTGTAAATTTAAATGTTTTGGTTTCGTAATGCTTAGTATTGATAGGTTATTAGTATCCAAAGTCTTTTTATATGGCGTAGTGTTATATAAGTTCTTAATTTTCATAAGTAGATCCAGCAGGAATATCTGAATTTTGGTTTTTCTCTTGTATATCCCATGATAGTAAGGGAAATGCATGGACTTATCGGGAAGATTTGAGATGTAGTACCGTTTAAAATCGGGGTCCTATATTGCTCTTATCAACTAGATGTAGAGACTTATACTATCCCTTCAAAAAACAAGAAATAAAGTTCAATAGCTCATCTATTGTGAATCAAAGGTTTATAATAAAAAGGCGTAGTCTTGTATTGTATGTTTATGTGCAAATTTTAAAAAGAATGAATTATGATTTTCTGCTGAAGTATAAGTAGATATTTGTATGTGTTCGCTACGATGTGGTATGTAGAGTTTTACTTGCAAAATATATGTTTCTTTAGTGAAATGTTAAATGTAGGAACTTTTTACACTGTCTGATTAAAAAAAACTGTTGTTTATAATTTTTTATAACCCTACGGTTAAAATAGAGTTTCAGGCTAGTTATCTAACTTCTAGGCTCTGTTTAAGTAATCTTAAATAGGTAATCCATATAAATGTTCCAGTACTAAAATGTACTTAGTAATGTATTTGCAAAATACCCGATAAGAAAAAATGAAAAGCGTTTTTAATTTAAATGTTTACTTTAATTCCAAATAGATAACGTACTATTCCCTTGGTGTCGAAGAAAGACTTTTGCTCAGTAGCAGCAACTTCTTTGATGTGCTCATAACTATTTAAATATAGTATTTAACATTGCATATATTTTTATTAACTAAACTTTACCTTAACTAATAATAAGAATAATTATTAATTATTCATAATTATTAAAAGTTTAAGCCCCCGCCAAAAGCTCCGAATCCGCAAAAAAAAAGAACAACCAAACTTCACGTTGACAGTAACTTCCCGCCAAAAACATTCCCGCGTTCGGTAACTCGCAGACACGTCGCGTCTTCCCGCAGTTCGTTTAGAAAGGACTCCTGAGGCGTCCTTGCGGGGGGAGCGCGGGGCTGCGCGATTTTTCACTCAAGACCACGTGTAAACCACGTGCGTGGAACTTTTCGCAAAAGTTTTTCGCGGCTGTTCACGCCGCACGCCTTAGCCTCGGAACGAGTTTACGTGTCCGATTTAAAAACGATTAATGTCAAATGTGACGGATGACTGCGGTTTTTGTTTTATCTACAAATGAGAAAAGAAAGTTTGTTTATTAAAATGCAGAGTGCTTAATTAAAAGTTATGATTAATTTCGTATTTTATTATTGTATTTTTTTCCTACATTGGCAACAATTCCGTTTTTTATTAATTTAAGCTATAATATAACATAATTTCTCCTAAATTTGTATATTTAATAATAGAGTAAAAATAGGTTTACTTTTTCTTTTTAAAATAATGTTCTGAAGGTTTTTTTATTACTTTAGGTTTAATGTGCTCACATGGGGTCAAGGTACAATTTGAACTCATTAGAGCAGCGGTGAGATAGCCGTTACTGGCTCTTCGGAAACATTAACTTATGGATATTAAAAATTAAAAAACATCGATTAGTTCCATATTCCATGATCATTATTATTGATTGATATGAGCCGTGTCTAACACTCATAAAATTTATTGATTACCGTCATCGGATTTCACCTAACCACGATTCCCTTGTTATTACCAAAAATGTAATAAAACTTAACTTTCTCAACAATACTAGATAACCGTTTTGCAATCAACATATCAACTAAAGCGTATCTAGAAAATTCTTAATTGAACTAATGAGAAGTAATTACAATTTTTATTGCAGCCATAATGATTACGATGCCTTAAAATAATAAAAGCAATTAGACATTGATGGGCGTAGCGGAGTGATTATATGTATCTCTTTCGCACTCGTGACTGATATACGAGAGTGAGTGGTGAATGAGAGTCTGATTAGATGTAATTGTTCGAACGGTTATAAAACTCGATGTCAGAGAGGGTATTCAGTTTGTCGTAAAATGGCGAGATGTTTTCCACTTGTAACGTCTTAATGTAAAAAATAAAAATATAAGATGAAAATACATTTCATGCTGGTTGATTACATTTTTAAGAATAGTCATAATGATATAATTAAGATGGAATACGGGTACAATTAAAATGACTGATTCAGAACAATGAAGTTGAAATACAAGTGAGTCATGAATAGGGTTGCCAAGTGTTTTAGAAATGTACGGATAAGTGTGATATATTGAGAAAGCCAATTTTTTTAAGTTTAATCCACAAGACAAAAATAACACACTTCCAATAAATTTAATATAGAGAGTAAATCTTATAATGGAAATCGGACAGATTTGGAACAGTTTTTTATTTTATTTTAGCTAAATACAAAATTGCAGCAGGACTGTTGGTGATTATGGGACTGTCTATTGGACTACTCAACACATGGTGCCTCTAGACACGTTACATTAATTAAAGTAGAGTTTCAAAGAATTTAGACGAATAATGATGCGATCAGATGGAAATAGCACTGCTCTATTTGAGAACTATTTCTGAGGCTCGTAAGATTATTTTGACCTTCAGTGTAATACAAATTTATTACAATTAATTTCCTGGTGTATTTTTAGGAACTACATTCATATTTTCGGTAAAATTAATGTTATATTTAAAATTTATTTTATGGAGGTATTTTAAATTTAGTAGAAGTAACATTATATGATATAAAATTATGATATGCGATACATAGTTTATTAGGAAGGTTAATTTAAAATTTGAAAATATATTATTTGAAAATAGAAACTATTTGAAAATGAAAATATATAAGGCACCATAATATTAAGAAATGTAATTGTAACTCGTTAAGCCTTTTATATCTAACTTAAAATTAATAATTTAATATAATAAATTTGCTGTTCTAAATATAATTTGTGACAGGCAAAAATATAATATTTGGTCAGATTGAATATAATACAGTATACAATATTTACAGTAGCATTAATTTTATATGTTAAAATTATTTAAATAATTTTAAGCGTTTTAAAATTTATTACGAAAATTCTTATTTTTATTATAATACATTTAGGTCTATGAAATTTATTATTTAATACTTCTTAAATTATAATATACAAAAATTTTAATCAAATAATTTTTGGTAAACATATTAATATCCTTTAATTCTAAACTAGGTGCCACATAATAATTTTATACAATTCTCAGTCATTCGATTATAAAAAAGTTAAAAAAAAACCTTATCAATACAATTTTGTGTAAAAAAATCTTTTTTATGAATATGAATGCGTACGAAATAAATCGCACGAAGAAAAATTTGTTTCCTCCGAAGAATGGCTCTACAGATTGTGAATTTATTGCTTTTTACAGGCGTGCAATAAAAAGTTGGTGCGGGAAATGCAAACGAATAAAAAAAATACCTACAGAAAAACCGAACACATGACGTATAACCAATCAGCTGTTCGTCGGCCGCTCGCCCCGCCCATAAGCAACTTTTACTCTATCACAACAAAAATAAAAACTTTGCTCTCCCATACAAATACAAATTTAAAATCGCTGTTTGACGTGTCTACTTTTTTAAAAACCAAAAATCAGTCGGATCAGAAAGCCGGACAAGTGTTCCGATTTCGATTCTTAATTTTCCGATATGTAGAGTCGCTGAAAGTTCGCGAATACTCTACGCTACGTGTTGACACTTTTCAAACTTTACAATAAGTTTTTCTTCTCGTATTTTTTTTTATATTTTTCCCACAAGTTAAATAATTATTTTGTATGCTTTAACCAAATATAACAAATAATTCACGCAAAATTCATTTTCTTTAATAAAGCCAATACTACCGTGACTCGTGGATAATTATCTCTTAGCTCATTAATACTAATGATGAACGTTATAATGTAAGCGATAAATAAACGTGTTACTTACAATATCCGTCAGATAAGTTGTTGGAGGTGTTTATATTTGTTTTCGTAGCAATGACGCTTAATTAGCCGGCGTTCGCTGATTCATCACTTTATAGCGTCTCAACGGCTACTCCAAGCCGGTATTAACACACTAATCCGTCTTTTAGTCTCGTTTACATTCAATAGGAACGTCACTCGAGTGTCTCTTCAAATATCCGAACGCACTGAAAAGTTTGAATTTGGCTGTCAAAAGACGCGCGAAACGTTTTTTTTTTCAAGCGAAACGCGCAGCGAACGCACGTACGGCCGTCCACGTCAGTACCCTGACGTTCACTACCCGCGAGTCGGCGTAAGTCGAAGAGAAGAAGGCAGCGGTCTCGAACAACCCGCCTTTCGTTCGTCTCGCTCTCGCGCGGCTATGCCCGCCCGAACCATTTTTACGGTTTAACCGACTCAATTCAATTCAACTCAACTCAATTGTCGTGGCGCGAATGCCTTCGTGCCGGACGCTAGAGCGAGACGTATAGCTATCTCCTTTCGGACGCTGCGGCCGTAGAATAAACTATTTTCGAAGACACCACGCCGAAGTAGAATTCGGACGCGGCAAGGCGAATGTTGACCCGCAATGCGTTTCGGTCAAGAATCTGCGTCCGGAAAAGCGGAATACGGCCTATATCTTAGTGTAAGACGAAGCGACGGGCACGGTATGTTCGTTTCGCTCGCGCCACTATCGTCCGGTGCGGATTTGTGGCGCGCGCGAAAGAGAAACCCGAGCTTCGATAGGCGGTACCGTTTCTCTCGGCTCACGCTTCTGGGTGTGTAAAGTTTTAGGCCGAAACATGTAAAAATGCATCTTGAAAAAAAGTTATGTATTAAAAAAAGAAGCTTAGTGCGCGGTGGGGGGACATTAACGCTAGCGGGAGGTGGCGTGGACGGCTTTTTTCGCATGCTATATTTTTGGGGTGTCCGCGTAACTGGACAATGCATTATCGAGCCGAGCCGGGCTCCGCATCACCTTAGTGGGCCATTTCCACTCCAAAACTACTCGGTTTGAACACCATCTCATATCTCTACGATCTTACGTCTAACAGATTTGTGTCAATAGGACTCTACATGTGTTGCTTATGGATGTACATTAATTTATTTGGCTTATGAACAAATGTTCGTTTTAAAATATTTTCAGGGTACGCACTGACAAACTTTTTAAAGTAATAAACAAACTTTTTACTTAACTATTTTTAACTATTTTGGGTACCAAGAGTACCTAAATATATCTCAGAATGAGTTTTAAAGTGAAGTACAAGAAAAAGTTACTAAAATATATCTACACAACGGTTAAACTCTACGAACTCTCCAGAGCATCTGCCTTCTTCTAACGATTTGTTTGGCAAAAGTAAATAATATTTTTTATTTCATTTTCCACACAAAAATCTATCACCTGCCCATCCAAAATACGAAAACCATTTACAAACAATACAAATATTAGCGATCAAAATTCAAATATAAGCCAGCAAGTTAGTGAAAAAATAAAATTTTGTATCAATTAACCCAAACTGAACGTAACTTCTCTACGTATTAGAATTTTCTTTTAGAATTAGAGTAGTGTCATTTCAATAGCTAAAACCAAATAGAATCCTCAGTAACTTATTATACTCTACTATACTGTATATTATCTATACTCGTAATATAAATTCTCATTTTCTCATCTTACCTTACTTTAATATTATAATATTATTTTTAAGTAAAATTCCTGAAACAACTATTAGTTATTACAATTAACTAACAGAGACTTAACAATAACTTCTTTATCAACATTGCTACATCACTGGTAACTTTTATCTCCTCTTAATAGGGTTTAGACGCTAGACGATCTAGCACGGTAGCGTCCCTTACCGTAGACCCTTAAGAGCCTGTGATACTTCCATACAATTTCTTCCAAAATTTGAAGACATGTAAATTTAAACCACTAAAAAAATCTCAATTGTCCATTGGCAGATATAATTTTAAGTAGATACCAACAGGTGATGAAGAAAGATCCTAGAATTTGCCTTTAAACCCTAGATTTTGAAGGTGGTAGAACCCTTAGTGATTCGACTCCGGAGGCACCACCGCTATACTTATTTCTGCCTAATTAAAGCAGTGTTCAACTCTACTGTGTTCAGAATTGAAGGCTATCTTAGTCCTCGGAGGTAGCAATGTAACTATGGCCGAATTCATAGAAGACTCGTATCTTGTCTCGGGTTTATTACAGATGTCCATGGATCGCATTAGGCTTTTACCTTCAGATGGACTGCGAGCTAGTTTGCTATATAAAAATAGTGTATTCATGTCCATAAAAAGAACCTTGACCACATATTCAAGTGTCTCTAAGAACGCAGAAGGGTTCCTAAATTAACCTTCTACGGAGCAATGAATCAGTCCACCACCAAGATGAAGTCATCTAGTGTAACCCTTAGCTCTAGCTACAGACTGCCAAAGGTAGTAGAGGTAGAGTTTTCTTCCTTTGCGCATCATAAAATAGTTATCGAATCATCCTAATATTAAGTGACTATCTATTCATCTGACCTTTGAGCTCCACTACTAAGTATAGGTCAAATTAGCGCCAATCCAACTTCTCCTGTGTTATGTGTCTTCCTTAGTTCATCGGTTCACTGGTCGATATTAACATCATACTGTAACTAACCCCACATAAGACTTGAGTCCTAAGATCAGTAAGCTTGAAGGTGGTAGAACCCTGTGTGGTTCGACACCGGCCACACCTATTTCTGCCACATAACAGCAGTGTTAAGCACTAAGTGCTACTCCTATATTATAAAAAAAGTTGGCACGCCTTGGTACCTAAACATAGGTATCTTTCTTACCCCTCTGAAGCGCTGAACACCGCTGTTATTTAACAGAAATAGTTGTGACGGAGGTGCCTCCGTTGAAACACAAGGTCGGAGTTCTACCACCATCAATATTTACATACAACAAAGTCTTCATAAAGTTCCCAGAGGGTGTTGCCGTCTCCTAAACCTTAGTTTGCCAACGTCCCTAGTTATACCTTTAACTTTTTTTTTGACATCCGAGTTTAATAGTCTTTAAAGTCAAGACTTTAAACCAAATTTAAATATCTATCAATCTATCCGATGTTTTGTCAATCTGAGATCGACGTTTGACAGTTTTTACCAACTAAAAACTGTCAAATTTCGATCTTGATAGGTAAACATTAATAGGATTGCTTATTAATAATTGATGGATCAGAATCGTTACTATCCTTAAGAATATTGTTTGATGTCTTTAATGTGTAACTCTGTCTTATGTCTAAAACAAAATAGTAAAAACTGCAAATTAAAAGTTAACTGTGCCAAAAACTATTGTCTGCGTAATATAATTTTTAAACTGGCTGTAATTTTTAAATTGATAACACACACCCAAAGCAATGGATCTATATGCACGAAATTTTATACGAATTCGTCACACAACACTGATGAACTTTAAAGAAAGTTTCTTAAAAAATCACCCTGTATAAGAGAAGAAAACTTGTCTTTCTCCGTTCGTAAATAAATAATCGTTGATACAACTTACGTTACTACTTTCATTTAAAAGTTTACATTCTACTTACAAAGAACAGATTCTTATTAGACTTATAAAGACAGTATTGCCATAACTATTTTTGCCTTTTGCCTTGTTTGTATTATTATAACAGACAAACTGCCTCGCATATGAGGCGATGATCTTAGTTTTTAGGAGTGGTGACTCATTCGTGATCGGCTTCACGTAGAACCCTTCTATATGGATTTTTACAGGTGTCCATAAGCGATAGTAACCACTTAACATCATGTAGACTTTGAACTCATTCATTCTTTGATCTTATAACAAAGAAAAATACTCAAGACATTCAAAGTCAGTACTAAACTACTCAAATTGACAATTGTCCCCATCTCTGATCGAGTTCAGATACGAATCCTATTTTATAGGCTTAGTCTTTTGATTTCCAGGGGCTATTTTAAATAATCAACAACTTAATGCCTAACAAAGTTTTGTATGATATACGAGTATTATGCGAAATATGCGTCCTGTCGTCATTCTCTACAAAAACTCGAATTAATACGAAAGATATTTCATCCATGACAAGCCTTTGTCCGTGCCTTTATTTCACAAAATCTATACCAATTACGGCAAACAACAATTTACCAATTTAACAAGCCTGTGGTCGGTTCCCGGGAACTCCCACGGGGTAATAAAAGAGAAAAGAAACTTAGTATTTCAGTGCTAGAAATCACTGCGTGTTTCAGGCTTCGATTTTCCTCTCTGTATGCACGAGTTGATTTTCAGTTGTCACAAAAAGCGCAAGACCGATTTGACAACCTTTTTTTGGTTAGAGCGGAAACACAAAAGAAAAACTAAGGCTTTTCATGGATTTGTTTTTTATCTGCGCGAAATTTTCGAGCGTAACAAGATTGGTGAAATTGCCGCCCAAACGACCAAACCTGGGGCGCAAAAACCGCAACCTACAAATTTTGGGTTTAAATGTTTTAAAGGTTAGAAATAAAAATTTAAAACTAACGCTATCTAAACACAATATCATGTTTAAATCACGTCTCACATCACCTTTTAGATTAAATTTCGACATTTCTAAAGTGCTAAATTACATTATATAAAGTACACCTACTCTTGTGCAAAATTTCGTATTTGAAGTCATGATAAAAAATATGTGGTAATTATAAGAATTATTTGAAGTAAAGTATTAGGTACTTGTAGACATTATTTAGCTTAAAAAAGCTAGTTAGCCTTCTACATTTTTAGCAGATGTAGCAAACAAGCTTACATACCACCCGATATTATTTGATTGTCTACCAAGGATATGTAACTAACCTGAACATCTCACGATAATCTGTGAACCAAAATTTAACAGAGCAAAACAGAAGCTTAACCTGAGGTCGATCACAATGCCTTCTCAGAAGCCTGCCAGACAGAATTCCTGATCAGAAGCCGTTCTAAGAAAAAGCTTAGAGATATCGTTCTTATCACACGCTTTTAACCAAAACACACCTATACCACCACTCTTATAAGGTAGAATAGTGGTGTTAACGTAGCTACATCAAAACTAGCTGGTGGTGGTGGGTGGTAGCTGGTGGTGGTAGAACCCCCTGAGATTCGACTCCAACGGCACCACCGCCACACCCATTTCTGCCTCATAACAACAGTGTTAAACGCTGTTGTGTTCTGGTTTGAAGGGTGTGGTAAGGGAAACATACTTTTCCAAGGCGTTCCGAATAGTCCTTAGGAGTAGCGACGCATCTGTGGCCGACCTCAGGTAGGAATATCTAATCCTCTCTGGGGCTCATTACGGATGTCCATGGGCGGCAGTAGCCACTTACCATCCGGTGAACTGCATGCTCGTCTGCTACATCTATATTGTATATATAAAAAAGAACTACGAAGTTAACTTCAAACACATATCACAGAAAGCCAGTTACATCTGAGATTCTGCATCCTATGCGTACACTGTGACCTTGCCTTCCTTACTGAATGGAAATAGAGATCTATTGTAGAGTTCATTGTCAAGACGTGCTCGGGAAAGGAACTAGGCAAGGAGTTACGAAACTTTGGAGGTGACTGCGGTTACCGTCTTGTGCTCAGTTTAAGATATACCGTTTTTCCTTAGAATACATTTGTGGTAACTGGAGTGAAGGATAATAGACAGATGTTTTTAGTAGGTACAAATTATTTCGAAAATTCTAATTAAACGTTTGTTTAATGTAAGTTTGATGTTTTCTAATTTAACGTCTATTTTAATGGTATATTCTTGAAAGATAGTACATACATTTGTGCATATTTCTACCTACACCAACCTTATTGTAATCTAACACTCGCAACGTTTGTACTTGGTACTAAATATAGCTTCTTATTCCTAGTAAGACTAACGCCAACTTAATACACATAGGATTTGATTTTGAAACAGAATAAGTAAATTCACTAATAATAATCACTATACATATATAAGCAGAATAAGCACTGATAGTTTTAGTAATAATGTACTCGTAAGACAACACAAGACACTAAAAAGCTTGGACGACTAAAATTCTAAGCTAGATATATTTTTATCACTACTAGGTCTATTTTCTATATGGGCGCAGTGACCCAAATTGTCGCAGTCTTATTCCGATACTAAAAGACATCTCTCTCATCGTCTCTGTACCTACTGTGCGATATTTTGCAGCGAGTTGGTTTAAACTATATTCTGATAAAAGCAATAACTGAAAATTTGATTTAGATTCTTGGCCACGACAGCTGACGAGCATGCAGTCCACCTGGTGATAAGAGGCTACTGCTGCCCATGGATATTTGTAATCAACACCAGATAGGATTAGATCTCTACCTGAGGTTGGCCACAGATGCGTCGCTAAATCAGAGGAATAAGCTAGAAAACCTCGGAAAAGTATGTCTTCCTTACCACACCCTTCAAACCGGAACACAGCACTAAATATTACTGTTGTTATGCAGAGGTGTGGCGGTGGTGCCGCCGGAGTCGAACCATACAGGGCTACCACCTTTAGCTTTAGGTTCTCTGCAGAATTATTTATAAAAAATAATTATCTTGTACTTTACTTATAAGGTCTTTCATTTATGGAGAAAAAGCGAATAACACTCCATAACACACAACATTTTTTTATAAAACAAGGAATAAAAAATTACCATTTTAATAAAATATTCTATTAGTTCCTGATTTAGTTCATCGTCTACACTTAAACTTTTACAAAAGCATCAATTGATTTTACCTGTACAGCTAATTCGAAAATAGATCGCGCATTAAGGGTCTGTCCCCACTATCATTTAAGAGTATTTTTATTTAGCTTTCAACCCAGAAATTTCTGGTGTTCATATAAAATACACATTCTTGACACGCTTTTATTAGCTTTGGGTATGTATGTACGTAACTATGTAACGGAATCTTTGAACCTGATCTCTATCAATTTTTAACGTTCAGTTTAATTCAAAAAATTGAAGAATTATCAAAAACCGATGTCAATACACTATTTTAATAATTTTATACCATTGTCCTTATCAACATCCTCAGGATTACCGATTTTCGAGGCGAGATTGGTCGAACGCCTTAGAGAAAGTTTATCGCAAAATTACTAGATTGCGACAATTATTACTTTTTAGTTTCAATAACTGTTGTAGCGTGATTTTTAGTTTTGAAAATAATAATGTAATTTTCTAGATAGATGCACTTGCAATTTTAAGAGGGACATACTTTTCCGAGCCATTCTACCTTCGTAGTCAAGGGTAGCATATGCTGCAAGCATGATGCATACTCTTGTACTTTGGAGCTTTTAAAAAATATCATATCTGCCTCACTATTTGTCATGTAAGGTTGGTGTGGTCAGTTCTATTTTTTCTATAATATAATAGCGGACGAGCATGCAATCCACCTGATGGTAAATAGCTATTGCCACCAATGGGCAAATGTAATTAACCCCAGATAAGCTTAAACTCCTCCTTGCGGTCGACCACAGATGCACCACTGAGGTCTAAGCTGGAAAACCTTGGAAAATTGTATCTCCTTTAACACAACGGCCTATGATTACAAATGTTCATAAGTGCCAATGACTATTTACCATCAGGTAGCTACCTGCTTCCTTCTTTCTGGCGTGAAATAAGTTGAATAAATTGAAGGTGGTAGAACCTTTTGCGGTTCGACTCCAGCGACACCACCGCCACACTTATTTCTACCTAATAACAGCAGTGTTAGGCGCTGCTGTGTTCCGGTTTGAAGGGTGTGGTAAGGGAGACAGACTTTTCCGAGGCGTTCCAGCTTAGTCCTCAGGGGTAGCGGCGCATCTGTGGCCGACCACAGGTAGGAATATCTTATCCTATCTGGGGTTGATTACAGATGTCCATGGGCGGCAGTAGCCACTTACCATTAGGTGGACTGCATGCTCGTCTGCTACTCCTATATTATAAAAAAAAAACTAGGAAATAGTCCGAAAGTCAATGCGAACTGACCGCACCATCCACTCTCAGTTCAAAACTCCGGAAATACCCCGTCGCTACTAGACAAGGCAGAGAACAAACGTCCTATTCCATCCTAAGGTAACAAGTTGTTCCTAAATAACTAAATGACGTCAAACTTTAAATCTGGCCAAGTTGGAGTGGGCGAAAGTTGCCTTCGGTTAATAATTGATCACGCGTCTCTATTACGTGTAACGTCTCGCTTGTTTTGATAGACATTGCATTAGACTTAATTCTATTCATTTTATAGACCACGTTTTAATGATTTTTTTTTAATTTTTAGTTACTAAGGCCTGTTAGTTTAAATTTTAACCGAATATTTCCGAGCATAGCTTCTTGATTATTTATGTAGGCAAATGTTCTCAAATTGAAAAAAAATGGTAGGCAAGGTTTTTCGAGAAATAATATGCATCCCTCTGACGCTACGCTGTCTCCTTTAAAATGAACTAAGATTGAAGTTCCGAATATAATTCGAGATGCGTCTTTACTATGACCAAAGCATGTGACCAGAATAGGAGATTGCTAGAAATACTCCTCATAAATAGAAAAAGTTTTTCAAGTACTGTTTAAAAGGTCAATCTTGTGCCTTTTTATTAAAAGGCCACAAAGTTTCAGAGGTAAAGTAAAAACTTAATATGTACGTACCAGGTACCTATGCCTACTATTTTAATTTAATAAATTGATCAAAGTGTTTAGCCCTTTAAGACTAAGTAGGACCTTTAGGTAATAATAAATTGTAAATCATTACAAAGTAGCACCAATATTTCTTAAACCATATAAGATTCCGTAGTGCAAAGTATACACGAACTAACCACGGAGATTTTCGCCACAATTATTATATAAAACAACGAGCTTTTGACCGCGGCTTCTCTCGCGTTATGAAGTAATATTTTCATCCCCTATTTTATCCCCTTGGGGGTAGAATTGATCAAAATCCTTTCTTAGCGGATGACCACGTCATAACATCTACCTGCATACCAAATTTCAGCCCGATCCGTCCAGTGGTTTGGGCGGTGCGTTGATAGATCACTATGTCAGTCAGTCAGTCACCTTTGAGTTATATATATTTAGATTAAGTAAATAATATTTAAGTCGGCTATTTTTGTCGTTTAAAAATGCAACATCAATTTCCGTGGGCAAAAGTGTTAAGTTGGTGGTAACTGGTCCAACCGGTGGCTCAGTTCATTAATGTTGTTCAAACAAGTTCGTGTTTCAATTTAAGTTAAGATTATACCGTATATAATTCATTAAAATAACATTACTTCACAAAACTTAATTAACAAGAGGCAATGATATGTTACTTATGCTTGTACGTTAAATGCCAAGCTGTAAAACTCCGTTTTTACGATACGTCATTTTCGCATTTTACAATTATGCCTTTTTGCGACGTTAACTGTAATGATATATTATATTTTATGCATAATTAAAATTTAATTTTGTAATATTACACTTTTTTACTTACTTCGTGTGTATTTAAAACAATTAAGGGGTCGTCATATTATCTACGTTATCCATTGAGTAGTGATATCCTACCTGCATACCTGAGAAATCTTTAAAAAAAAGTTTTGAAGGTATGTGTAGTCTACCAATTTGCACTTGGCCAGCGCGGTGGACTATGGCATTCGGAGAGGAGACCCGTGCCCAGCAGTGAGATATTAATGGGTTGATGATGATGATATTATCTACGACAAAGCAGGTGGCATTGAAGATTGTAGAACTCTTTGTGTTCTGGTGGCATCACCGCCATATTCCGTTGCTGCATTATAAGAGGTATGTTGAGTAATATATTTTGAAGGATGTAATAAGGGAGACAAACTTATTCTCAGGGCGCCAACGCATCTGTGGCCGACCTCAGGTAGGAATTTAATCTTATCTGGGGTTGATTACAGATGTCCACGTGCGACAGTAGCCACTTACCATGATGTAGCCTGTAAGTATAGATTATGTATAAAAATATAAAAAAAAACTTTTTTTAAAATAACATTTTGCAAATTTTATTCTCTATACTTGCTAGGAAAATAACACTGTCAACATTTGCCCTCAACAACTACCCCACTGTTGGGCACGGTACTCTTCTTAGAATGGCCACTTCCACAGGCCAGGTTCAAATTGGTTGACTTCACACACCCTTGAGAACATTTTAAGGACATGCAGGTTTTCTCACAATGTTTAAGCAAGAGATAATTTCTAATACTAAAATAATCTGTGGCGACCTCAGGTAGGAATATCTAATCCTATCTGGGCTGATTACAGATGTCCATGGGCGGCAGTAGCCACTTTCCATCCGGTGGACTGTACGCTCGTCTGCTACTCCTATATTATAAAAAAAATACACGAATAACTTTAGAAAAGGTAAAGCCTTGGAAAATAACCTAGGACCCGATCGACAAGCCAAGTTTCCAACCTCTAATCTGTCAATGCTTCAGAAAATAGCAGTTTTTTTTTTTTTTTTTTTATAATATAGGAGTAGCAGACGAGCATGCAGTCCACCCGATCGTAAGTGGCTACTGCCGCCCATGGACATATGTAATCAACCCCAGATAGGATTAGATATTCCTATCTGAGGTCGGCAACTGATGCGCCGCTACCCCTGAGGACTAAGCTGGAACGCCTCGGAAAAGTCTGTCTCCCTTACCACACCCTTCAAACCGGAACACAGCAGCGCCTAACACTGCTGTTATTAGGTAGAAATAGGTGTGGCGGTGGTGCCGCCGGAATCGAACCACAAAGGGTTCTACCACCTTCAAACCTTCAGTTATAATGAAATTATAAACCGACACAATTTTTCATCAATTTCTAGATCCATTGATAGCAATTCCTTAGTCTATACCGACACGTAATACCCAAGTGTATCGAATCCCGTCTGCCGTGTATCTCTGTGCGGCTCGGATCTAAAAATTAACGAATCAACTGCACACGTAATAAATGGTTCTGTTGTATTGAACTCTGATATAACCTGACTTTGTAGAGGTTGGATACGTATTTTTAATATAAGAATGGTGTAGATTATACATTAAATATTTTCAACCGCTTAATTCTATCAGACTTATAGCCCCTTGCTCCGTATTCCATGGACAGCAAAGAGGACAAACTTCTCTATACTAAAGGAGCTGAAAATAAAAACAAGCTACCATCTGCCTCCAAAAAATTCTCTCTTACTTTGGCCATATAGAAGACGACTGCGTGGAAAAGATTATGGTTGTTGGGAAAGTGGAAGGTAAAAGACCTCGAGGAAGATCGCCAACCAGATGGTCTGACCAGACCAAGGACCTAACGAAAATGTCTGTCACAGAATGCCTAAGACAAGCAGAAGACCGAGCACTTTGGCAAAATTTGCAGCACACCTGCACAGTAGACCACCAGAGCAGGGACGACCTACACTAATGAAGAAGCGACTCATTAGAAGAGACATAGCCCTTGACAGACTAGGATTGCCTGAGTCGTGGATGGAAACATACATAGACGAATACATTAATACCCAGCTCTAGATCTGACCGGGGATAGAACCTGGATCCCTACGCGCGTTACATCGGTATGGTGAAAACTCGACCATGTGGGTAAATGGTTTTTGAATATTGTGGTTAATGGTTTTAAAACCCCTCATGGTTTAAATACGTACGCACTATCGTTTCACTTGTTTTTGCCTAATAATCTGCTATATTCTGGCTGGAAGAGTACCTATGCTAAAACAAAGTTATTCAAGGCGTTCCAAAATACTTTTTTTAGCTTATAAATCACCCATGAGCAGCAATCACCACTTACTAACAGATATACTGTATGATCATTTGATTATTCAGTTCCGTAAAAAAATACAGCCATCTTAATTCTAATTCTAAAACACCGCGATCGGTCGACTTTGTAATCCCAAACGAGACGACTTCATCTAACATCGATTCCAAATACATTTTTATCCCTGAATACTAAGCTAGAACGTCTGGCAGACATTCTAATATTACACAGCCCTCTTGCCCTAAAATTTAGATTTCAAGAATAAGGTCACCTGTTAAAACTAACTCGTTGATGACCTAATTGTTACAGCTTTATTTCTGTAAAGGCCAAGCAGCATTTTAAATGCCCCAAAAATAGTTTTAAACTTCTCGGTTCCACTTAACTAGTCTTGTCTGAAAGGTATATAGGCAATATATAAAATGGTTTGAAAGTGGAAATCTGTGTCATTTTATTGCAGTCGCTACAGTATGAGATTTTTCTGTAATGTTTTTTTATAAGATTGGAGTAGCAAGCAATTTTGCAGTCAACCTCATGATAAATGGTCAATGACCATGGACACCTTCTGAAGGTGGTAGAACCCTATGTGGTTCGACTCCGGCAGCACCGCCACACCTATTTCTACCTAATAACAGCAGTGTTAGGCGCTGTTGTTTTCCGGTTTGAAGGGTGTGGTAAGGGAGACAGACTTTCCCGAGGCGTTCCAGCTTAGTCTTCAGGGGTAACGGCGCATCTGTGGCCGACCTCAGGTAGCAATATCTAATCCTATCTGGGGTTACAGATGTCCATGGGCGGCAGTAGCCACTTACCATCAGGTGGATTGCATGCTCGTCTGCTACTCCTATATTATAAAAAAAAAAAAAAAACCTGTGACTAAATTCATGAAGAAAAGATTGGAAGTGTATGCAATCTACTTGATGGTATGTGGTCACGGCCACATATAAACATTTTTAATAACAGACAGACAGGACTGGAGTCCTACCTAAGGCCGGCCACAGATGCGATGCTAGCTCTGGAAGTTGTAATGCCTCGTGCTGTTTGTGTCTTCCCTAATATCCCCTTCTAATTAGAACACAGCAGCGTTTGGTAACACTTTTGTAAGTAGAAATAGGTGTAGCGGTAGTTCCACCAATTAAAAGGTTATTTTTATACAAGTAGCAAAGCATGCAGTCCACCAGATGGTAAATGTCTACTGCCGCTCATGGACATCTGTTCAACCCCAAATAAGATTAGAGCCTAGCTGAGTTTTGCCACACATGCATAGCTAATGTAAGTTGGAACATCTCGAATGCATGTCTCCCTTACCACACCCTTCAAAGCCGAACGCAGCAACGCTTAACACTGCTGTTATAAGACAGAAATAGGTGTAGCGAATACCACCACTTAAAAGTAAATTGCCTGCGTATCCGTTTACTGCATTAAATGTATAATGTATATTGCAAATCAGGTGTAAACGAAAGGTAGGTACAATAAAAGCAATTTATAATTACAAAGTTATTTATATAAGCACAGCTTCAGTCCGAAACACCTGATTATTTATTCATGACTCGCCTTCCCGTGCAAGCGCTGGTTTTGTGGCTTGTGGCAAAAAACGATAAAAACTCATGTAGGTTAAGTTCACTGGTTGGTTACGTAACATACGCCACGTGGTAGTGCTTGTAAGGTTCCAGGTTTGATGTTTGGTCAGGCACATATAGAAATAACATATAGGCCGTGTAGACGTTTTAAGTGGTAGTTGCTACCCATGGACTCTTGTAAAAAAAAAATGGACAAATCCTAAATAGAGGCATTAAAGAAGATTAAGAAATAGAGATTAAGTTGGAACGCCAGATGTTTATTGAACGTATATTATATGTGGTCTTATTGGAGAAATGGCAAAAGAAAACACGCATTTTTGCAATATCAGTTTTATTTAACGTAACTTAACAGACCAAGTGGAGCTGATTATATTTGAAACGAGATTAAAATACCCCAATTACACAAATTACCTTTTACCTAAAATTTCGCCAATGTAGGGGACCTGAAGAACGAACGAGAAGAACTAAAGCTTTTTAGAAAGATTGCAAGAAGTTTGCATTTACAAATAATAATTCCCACTCAAAGGGAAACAATCAAGCGATCCAAATTCGATTTTTGCAACTCGCAAGTAGGTTAAACAAAAGCGACGCAATCAGATAAAAGTTGATTAATCTCCGAACGAAGTTCCGCTTCTTATTATAATAAACTAATTAATGATGGCGGCGAACAATTCATTATAGAAGCAAAACTGCCTTCCGAACAATAATGATAATGAGTGTAATTAATTATAGGAAGTTGGTTCAAGACGTACTGAGGCGGCCGGGGGAGGGCGCGGAGGTAGTAAGCGCCTACGTCATGTCTAGGCTTTGGAGGAGGCATTCGAAATAGAATTTACGAAAAAATGTTAGTAGTACGGGCATGATGTCATTGGCATATTTTGTTGCAGTATCTTATGTAGTACTTATTTATTGCAGTAATTTTATAAAACAAGCATCCTATTTTTTCTATTCCAACTGTAGAAGGTATTCGTCCATTCAAAGTGTATGCACTTTGAATGGACATAAAAATACAATACAAATATGAAACGTTTCTCTATATACAACATTTTCAAATCAAAAACATTCCAGACTCTTAATCAAGGATCTGGTTTTACTACATATTATATAATTTACTATTTTATGTGATAAAGTGAAGACATTCTAAAGCAAACATTACTTATTACTTCGTCGTCAACACATTATCGTCCTATTGCTGGGCACAGCTCTCCACTAGAGAGGAGTTTAGGAAATCACGCTGGTCAAGTGCGAATTGGTAAACTTCATACCTTTGAGGACATTTTTTTAAAGAACTCTCAGGCATCCTCAATGTTCTCCTTCACCCAACTATACACCTATATTACACCTATTACATACTTACCATCATCAACAACCCATTACTGTCCCACTGCTGGGCACGGGTCTTCTCTCAGAATGAGAAGGATTAGGCCATAATCCATCGCGCTGGCCAAGTGCGTATTGATAGACTTCACATACCTTTGAGATTTTTTTTTATAAATCTCCCAGGCATACAGTTTTCCTCACGATGTTTTCCTTCACCGTTTAGCAAGTGATAATTAATTACTAATACGCACATAATTTTCATTTTCATAAGGCCGAGTTTCTTAACCACTAGGCTATCACCGCTTTTATTACTAACCAAGACAACATTTATTATGTACAGTATAATGTTGTGTCATGTTACATAATATTTTGTTTCCAAATTCTGTTAACCTTAATAAAACACCACATCCAACATTTCTATCATGGTTGTATAAGAAAGGGTGTGAGCGCGGGAGGTCAGACCGTTGTCGTGCTACTGATGGCTTTAATCATTATTACTTATAATTAAAATTTAGGTGGAAATATCTATTGTCCTCGGAAGACAAGTCCGCCTTTGTATTTTGTATTCACACGTGAGGGGGCTTCAACTATTGATTCAGTATTCAATACCTTTCTAAATAATTATAATGTAATGGTTCATTGTAGTCAATGAAGCAGTGATAGAGTTTTGGTTTGAAATTTAGTGTGTGACACAAGTTCTGGTGCACAAATCTCAGCTACACATCTGTAATTTTCCGAAACTATTAAAAATTGATCTTCACTCGCTATAAGAGTGAAGAAAATATCGCTATATGTGGGAGACTTCTTTTAAAAATATAACTACTCTTTCTATCAGTTTGGTAGTCCACCGCTAGGCCTATTTAAAGGTATTTAAAGGTATTTAAAGGTGGTAGAACCCTTTGTGGTTCGACTCCGTCGGCACCACCGCCACACCTATTTCTGCCTAATAACAGCAGTGTTAGGCGCTGCTGTGTTCCGTTTTGAAGGGTGTGGTAAGGGAGACATACTTTTCCGAGGCGTTCCAGCTTAGTCCTCAGGAGTAGCGGCGCATTTGTGGCCGACCTCGGGTAGGACTATCTAATCCTATCTGGGGTTGATTACAGATGTCCATGGGCGGCAGTAGCCACTTACCATCAGGTGGACTGCATGCTCAAAAAAAAAAAGGCCTCCACTAAACTGCGCCACCGACAGGTCCGGAACTTTGTATCCAGTAGCTACCCGCGCTCTTCTTTAAAGATATAGCTGCCCATATTTCATTGGTCCCCTTAAACATAGCTAGATTTCTTAATGTTATTAGTGAAACTTGGAAGTTTAACTGAGCAGCTACCAGCTATCCAGATAACTGTTACATCTATTTCTATTATGAAGCAGCAGAATCAGTGTTATGTTACGGCCATGTATATAGAACATGCATCTAAATTCTCAACGATAGAAACACAGGTATGATATACCTACTTCAATAAATTTTCCTCTTCTATTTGGTGTTTCGAAGAATAAATGGTGAAGAAACCTAAAAAATCTATATGTGGGTTATTGAACTAAGTCAAAATTACAGTAGTTTGGGTCCCAAATTGACCGACCTTTAATTATAAGTATCATTAAGATCTCTCGATAAAAACTCGAGTAATGTTCTACATATAAAATCTAATTAGATTAACAAAGTATTTTAGTTTAAAATAAAAAAATACACCAATTTCAAAAATTATACCGTGAAAAAAGTTACGTTTAAAATTTCAAAATACCAGGGCGACATATGTGCAGAGCACCTAATTCCAAACGACGTTCTTACGCGCCTTGGATCACAACCCAATTTACGTTCCGATGCAAAATTGTTTCTTTGAGCCTAGCTAAGTTGATAACAGGCCATTAGAACCGTGCTGGTAGTTTGAGGCGGAGTACCAGGGCCACATAAAGAGCGCATGAACACTCATTAGGTCGCGGTATCGTCCATAAATACATTATCGTGGGGGGAAAGGGGGCGGCGAGGCGGGTTATCGAATTAAAACTTCACTAGCAATAGTAGAGTTGAACACCGTATTAATACACCATGTATAATTCGTGCGCCTGGACAAACTTGGCGGGTTCCACTTGAGACGTAAATAGATTTTGCCGAAAAAATCACTATAATAACTTGACTTAATGCTACCACTAACTTATTATAAGATGGAAGAAATCTTTGAGTTATACCTAGAGCGGCACCATCGTCCCTCTTATGGCTGCCTGTTAACTGTATAGGTATTGATTTATTTTGGTTTGAAGTTAGTAGTAGTAATCAATCCATTACTATCTCACTATTGGGCACGGTGGTCATCTCATGTCCTCTTCCAAAGGGCACAGCCCAACATGATGAACAAGAGTGAATTGGTTCCACACATTAACATTTTTTAAGAACTTTGAGGCATTTAAATTTCTTTCACAATGTAGGAAACTTGTTCACCTTTATATTATAACAAGGGATATTATTTCTAATAAGCACATAATTAAAAAATGCTACGTGCTAGGAATCCTACGCAACGCCTTACTTATGATAGACCAGTTGCAAAGTTACTTTAAAAAAAATCGAAAACCCAAATTGCATTGCCTAGTGAAACAAACCGAATACTACAGGGACTACAAGCCTTATTAATAATACATCAGTAGGTAAATTAAAACTTACAAAAAATTTAAAAACCCGAAATTACTATTCTACTTCCAAATTGGGTGCAAACTGGAACAAACAAAATATACAGTACGGCGACTACATAACCTAAAATCTGATATATTCAATAATGCGCAACTTACAAAAAAAAAATATTTTTTGAAACCCCAAATTACTATTATGCCGCCAAATTGAGCGCAAAGTGGAACAAACCAGGGTGGGCGGTGTGGCGGGCGCGAAGGAGCGATCGAGGTAAGGGTACTGGCTACGTAATTAGATTTTCAAAGTCCGAATACACTGCTCGTACTTGTCTTCATAATAATGTGGCGGGACCCACACGTCTTGGCCGTTGACATTATCGTGAATTAGTAAATGTGTTGCACCGCACTGAGATTGCGGTGCAGATTATAATTTGGTATCACATCTAAGGTAATGAATGTAACAATGATTGTACTTCACTGCATAGTCTCTTCAATGATAATGTTGACATGTAGTACACCGCCAGTCGTCAGCCTTGTGTCACGTATATTCAGAGCTAAAAACCTCGAATTCAAATAATTTAAAACAATATCCAACCTACTTATAGCGCCCCCTACCGGTAAATGTCATTATCGTTTTTCGTGCAGCCTGTGTACATTTATGATTTTTCAAAATAAGAAATAAAATAAGTAATTTATAGTAAAAATTGTTAATTTATAACAAATATTTCATTTAATAATTTATAAAAGACGTAGGTGTGATATATTGTGCAGAAAAGTTACAATGGAAAATGAAGAATTTTGACGAAATTATTCTGAAGACTTGTACTAGGCGGCCATTACGAATGCCGTCGCAAATTGAAAATGTATTATTTTCATTTATTAAAGATAAGATGATAATCTTATATATTCATGAGGAATGACAAGGTAAATTTTTACATATATATTTTTCCAAGCAAAGGATTTTTAGATTACCATATTGTTCTGTAGCAAGGAATTTGACGTCTTATGTTCATTAACTAAGCTTGTCACCTATTTAGGTGATCTCGCTTATTTAAATCCTTATATAAATCTCGCTTATATAAAGCTATGAACATAGAAATAGGGTGCTATTTAGCCCCGTGCATGGGTACTAACCCGTTTATATTGAGTATTTACTCACATAAAAGAATCTACTATTGAGTAGAATATACCTAAAGGGTATTCACCCGTTCAAATAAGGTTATGACCCTTACATATTGGATATTTACCTACATTACAAGAAATAGGGTGCTATTTAGCCCCGTTCATGGGTACTAACCTGTTTATATTGAGTATTTACTCACATAAAATAATCTACTATTGAATAGAATATACCTAATGGATATTCATCCGTTCAAATAAGGGACCCTTACATATTGGATATTTACCTATATAACAACTATAACAAGATACTACTATTAAGTAGACGGATACAACAGATATTCACCCATTCTAATAGGGTATTATGTCCTTCACATTGGGTAAATAACCCATATAACAAAATACTAATAATCAGTAGATAGACACAACTATTACCATCGAGTGGGTGTAATGATTTTAATGAATGAACATTTTATTGAAGAATCATTCAGATTAATAATGTACATGATACAGGATATAGAGATGACAATTTATATCCTTTTGTAATACTCTAGAAGAACCTAAATTTGGTTTAACCATTCATATGAATTTGGTATCTAGGTAGATCAGCATATTAAAGAGTAATTTACTAAAGGAACTATCCATCTTTCTAGATGGTGATAGATAGACTAAAGGAAAAAATAGTTTAAAGGAAGAACACTAGCCTCTAGGAAACTGTGGGACGGATAACACATGATTAGACTTTAAAAGTTGCACAAGTCGCAGTTACTATTGTAGCTGTAAAGAGTCAAAAGCCATGCCACATCAGGCGAATGCTTACTGCTCTCGAGCATTTGACATGATTGTTTCTTAATAATTTTAAATTATTTGCCTTTATAAAGATAATTTGCTATCAATTATCTTATTACTGGTGCTGGTCATTTATTATGTATAATAAATAATAAGAAGAAATTTCATAGTACAAGTACTGGAACAAATAATCAGCAAAATGGTTTAAGAAACAATGATTGTTCAATTCATATATATATAGTACAATATTTTATAATAACAAATATAACGAAGATATTTACACTTCATCCTATGATAAACTTCATCCAAAAGTTTGAGATACTCATACCAAATAGGGTCATTATCTGACTTACAACAAGCCTCATGCACAAATACCTGTGTCACAGAAAGGCTTGATCGAAGTTTCCTTTGGAATAAATCTTCAATCACAACAGATTTTTAGGTGAGTGGTTAATAATGTGGTCGATTATAATTATAATTTTAAAGACCAGTTGTAACAAATAACTATTGACCCAAGCTTTGCAAGTGGTTAGCTTTAAGAGTATTTGTATAAACACTTAAACTCATTATTCTCAAGGAATGAAGATTTTGTCAAAATATACTCGGTATGTATGTAGAAAGACTTCTCACATCAGTGGTAACATATTGTTTACTCTTAACCAATTTTTTACTTTACCAACACCTGATGATGGTGATGTTGGTTTATATTGAATATCTTGGTCTTAATCTTGAGCTTTAAATAAAGCCTGGCATTCCACTCACTACTTACTATTGTTTTCAAGAATGCATATTTGGATACTAATTCATGATTACCTTAAACAGTGTTTACATGTCTATGGTTAAATGGAAACATATAATTTCCATTTCAAGTTCTTTCCTTTGGTTTGAGCAGAACACTATATTTATGTTAATACTAACCTTTTAAACATATATAAGACCATACATAACTGATTAAGATCTAGGGACATTGTGTCAGTTATATATTTATATAACATAGTTCCTATTTGAAATGTCATAATAATGGACAAGGAACAATAACGACACTTAGTAATTTAGGATCATAGACATAACAAGCTATATCATTCTTTAGGATTTAATGGTTACTTAAAAGATAGTTCGATAATTGGAAATAATACAACTGTTAAGGTTGTTCATTGTATTATACAAGCAATAAATAAATAAAAAATCAAATTGCTTTACCATTAGATAAAAGATTAAAAATCAACACAAGGGTGAAATAAAAAGAAAAAAAATAAAAAAATATATATAACAATAATATTAAAAAATAAAAATTATAATAAATGCAAAGATATGTATATATACATATAACAATTTTAATAATGTTTATCAAAATACTATCCCTCTTACAGATAGATATAATTACAGGTGGTAGTTGTCATATTATTTTTATTATCGGGACACAATCAGTTATGTAACATATGGTCATTATTCTCGGTATTTTTGTTATTTGATTTAAATAACAAATCCGATCAACTATTTAAAGTTAAATGCAGCGTTACTTGTGCTTAAAGATATTTTTTCAATAATCATCTTCAACACGGTGAAACCCTAATACGTGTAGGCAACTCCATAGTTATTTCATATAGAAACAGCATGGTGTTTAATACCCACATTTAACCGTAATATCAAGGCACATATTGGATTTATTGAATACCCAAAAAATGTTTTTATTTCCCTAATACATTCAATAATTTCAGAATGAATTTGCTATCACTAAATCAAGATTATACATTGCGAATTAACACTTTGAAGGTTTTTAAATAGATTTATTTACTAGGAAACCTACAAGAAGTATGACTTACATGTCATGACTAAGGTTATACTATTTAAATGGAAATATTCATTTTATTTCTAATAAAATAATTGTTGTTAAAGATTATCTCTGAACGGTTGGGGAGTTTGTGGTAGTACCAGACTGGTCCAGACAGTCCTAAAAAATAGTGTTAAAAAAAAAAAAAAATAATAAAAAAAAAAAAAATTAATAAATAAATAAACCTTTCATTTTGGAAGGGTTGTTTTTGGGTCTCATATGAATTTAAAAAAAAAAAAAAAAAGATCTAAATCCATTTGTTTTTCGTCAACGCTTTACCCTGTATGTTACTCGCTTCCTCGAGGAGCGTTTCGTTTCTATACACGAATGTCAAGATTTTGTTGCTCTACAAGCAATGTTAGACGCAATAATGAAAACGTGATGCTGGTGCTTATAATATTTTGGCCTAAACAGTGTAAATAACTAGATCTATCTGTAGACTGGTTACAATATTCTTTTCATTTTGATATATATATATATATATATCTAGAATTATTTTTGTTCTTAAAATGCATATTTAGGTTTTCTATCCTCCATATCCCAAGTATGCTATTACTTGGGATAGTTACATCTGATGTATAAATATTTTTAGCGAGTTAAGTGTAAAATATTATATATTATTTAATGGAGATGAAGAAAAAATACTATTTACTTTTTTTGGTTATTGTAATTACTCATATAGTAAAAAGAAAAAAAAAAAAAAAAACAATAATAATATATAAGTAATATATATATAAGTAATATATAAAAACAATAGATATCGTATATATTATGACGTTCACTTGGTGTAAGCCCGTGAATGCCATTATTACTACCGATTCGCCTACATCTGAGTCGAGACTTCTAAAAAGTATACATAAACATAATAATAACATTTTTGTATATTAACCAAATTGCTTGGCGGAAGATATTGTATATTAAATTGCCACATGAATTTAAACCTTACTATAACCAGTGTTCAAACAATCTAGTATTACCATTATTTCATAGTAATCATAGTATTTGTCCAGCACATCCTTAATAAAATTACCTAGATAGGCCTAGTAACACTTGAGAGTTACAAGAATAAGTTTATTTCCTTTATGTAATCTTATAATACAGTGACCTCCCAGACGACAGTTTCTAGATTTTATCAACCACGGAGGATGATGGCATTGATATATCATTTTTTACAATACATACCATTAGAGAGCACGCATTACCACGCTGCTACGCTGACGTCTAAACATATGAGTGTCAGTTAAGACCCTCTTAGAAGGATAGCTGAATGGATCAGATCTAAGTTCAATTTTGTAGTAGAGACGTTACATCAAACGTATACTTGATAACTGTAATTAATATTTAAATAGATATATTAAATTAGGAATTTTAAAAATAATAGGATTTAAATGTTTTTGTATTTTGTTTAATAGGCTCGTTATTTTACAAATCTCTAAACATCTACATGTCAACATTATCATTGAAGAGACTATGCAGTGAAGTACAATTAGAAATTAAACGAACTTACCTAAGTGAAGTTCCAATTTCAATTGTACGAACTGCATAGTCTCGAAATGATATTATAACCCACCCACCCATACTTATATACGATAAGTATTACCCATAATATCATCTATGTTGTAAAATAATCGAGCTAATGAACTTACATCTTGACCCCAGGATCTCTAAACTTAATGACATTTACCGGTAGGGGGCGCTATAAGTAGGTTGGATATTGTTTTAAATTATTTGAATTCGAGGTTTTTAGCTCTGAATATACGTGACACAAGGCTGACGACTGGCGGTGTACTACATGTCAACATTATCATTTCGAGACTATGCAGTTCGTACAATTGAAATTGGAACTTCACTTAGGTAAGTTCGTTTAATTTCTAATTATAAATCTGTTCTAATTACTTACTAGGTTTTAGTTGTGAGGTAGATTAGATAAAAAAACGCTTCCTACACTCACAGCCCCACTCTAAAATTCCCTGTGTCGTGGGTGCCATGGATACACACATAGACAAATACACAAACATCCAGACCCAGAAACAGAAATCTAAATTCATCATTCAGATATCTGTCTGGCCGGGGATCAAACCCGGGGCTCTCTGCGCGCCAGACCGGTATGGCGAACGCTCCCCCACGCGGGTTTCGACGAAAGTACTACCACTACGTCTTAGCATGAAGCAGTTCTTGCGTTTCGATAGAAGTTTTTGTATGCCGAGTGCCGACGGACTTGTGAGGCCACCATCTAAGGCTAGGTTAGTAGTGATTGGTTACAGGTAGAATCTCTTTTTTATACCGAGTTGGCTAGAGATATTCATGGGCGGCAGTAACCACTTACAACCGGAGAAACAAGCAAGATCGTTTGATAATTCAATCATAAGAAATATACCTAATAATGATAAACTAGATAATTATTGTACCCAAAACCCCAAATGCTTAAAAACAAATAATTATAGTGCACTCCCACAATTTAAACTAGTCCACCGATACTTCGTGTTAAATACCTTTAAGTCGTTTTAATTGTAGGGGTTTCAAAGGATGAGACCTACATGAACGCACTCGATAAACGTTATTATTAACAATTAGGTATATGATTTAGACAAATCCAACAACACCTCTATAATAAAATCCGTCAAGTTGCTTAGACTTCATATTGTCCCATTCATGTCGTGTCAAATAATGACATGCATACATACGCTCTAAAAACATTACCCTGCATAGTTAAAAAAAAAAACAAAATTATTCTACAAGAGAGATCTCAGTCCGTAATAACCAAGTATCAAGACTCACAAAACCGCACTCAACATCGAGGTATCGGATATTTAGTTTGCTTTGGGGCGGGCGCGCGGGACGAGGCGGCTAAGTCCAACTATAAATTAGGAAGGGTACGGTTTCATTAATCACCCATACGCCGTTATTATTAATTAACCCCCTCTGGAACTATCGTTCGCGTTATCGACCGCCTGCCAATGTCAACTTCTCGGTAAAACTCTTGAAAAATAAATTCGAAGATGAATCTGGACACTGGCTCGTAGAGGCAGAATGGAATGGAGTCCGAAAAGAATATTTTCCTATATACGTTCTTGTATTGAGGATTTGGTCTCTTAGTATATGTGCGCAGAACTTGACCAGATTTGGTCACAGTTTTCTTTGGACAAGCGTTCTAACTAGAACTAAATTTTCAGAAAGAAAATACGTACTACGAAATCTACCACAGTGCTCTAGAAGTATGCATTATATGTATTTGTATGAATCCGTTAGTATCCCACTGTCGAATTCGGATCTCTTACAATTTACCGCTGTTATAAACTAAACTAGAATTCACGCATAAAGTCGTGTAAACACTAACACACACACGAATATAAATTAAACATTTAGATACTACCTGGCCAGGGATTGAACTCGGGACCCTCGGCGTGTCAAACCGGGATACCGGATTCCTCTCATGGAGGGTTAAGTAGTTCATCCGTTGACCTAGTGCGACTTGGTAAAATAACTTTTACATTTGATTTTTGGTTTTCCAACGGATAATATCATCTAACAACGTAACAGCTTATTTGATATTATTATTTTCGGTGATAATATAGAGGTGTCAATTAACATGCTATCTGATGATAAGTGGCTACTGCCACCCATGAACATCTGTAATGCACCCCAGATAAGATTAGATTTTTATCTAATGTCAGCCACAAGTGAGTTGCTGCCCCTGAAGGCTAAGTTGAAGCGCCCTGGTTAAGTATACATTTATTTTGGTTAGTTTCAGATTGAGCTGGACTAAAATCCAGCTAGTTAAGCATAAAAACTACTAAGTACAGAATGTAACGGATATATACGACCATCTTTTTATTCGCAATTTTTCGCACACAAACTGAAAAAGACGCTTACTCGCAGCCCTAAATTAGGATTCCCAATTAACAAACTAGGAACCCTGTATAGTTGGTCCATTGACACAAACAAAGACAAATCTTATATATAAAATTCTCGTGTCACAATGTTAGTTACCGAACTCCTCCGAAACGGCTTTTCCGATTTTCACCAAATTTTATATGCATATTCAGTAGGTCTGAGAATCGGCTACTGTCTATTTTTCATACCCCTAAGAGATAAGGGTCGTGCACCCTTAACATTTTTTTATTTATATGGCAACACAACGATTTCCGTGTCAGCTAGTACTTACATAGACACCCCGACCCAGAAAATTAAACTAAACTGATGATTTAGATAGATATCTAGTTCCATCTGTCTGGCTGGGGATCGAACCCGAAACCCTATCCTTGTTATGTTACGTCGTACCTACTACTTTTTGATTTCTAATATTATTTACTTCATCATGAACTCATTACTGTCCCACTGCTGGGCACGGGTCTCCTCTCAGAATGATTAGGATGATAGATGATGAGAAGGATTAGGCCATAGTCCACCGCGCTGGCCAGGTGCGTATTGGTAGACTTCACATGCCTTTGAGATATATTTTTTTAAATAAATCTCTCAGGTATGCAGGTTTCCTCACGATGTTTTCCATTCACCGTTTAAGCAAGTGATAATTAATTTCTAATAATACGCACATAACTTTGAAAAATCAGAGGTGCCTTGGATTTTAACCTCGGACCCCTCGATCGAGAGGCCGAGTTTTTTAACCACTAGGCTATCACTGCCTATCACTGCCAAGTTTATTTACTTACATAACTGTAACATAAATACGTAAAACAAATCTTGAAACTGTAAGTTGCATTTCGTAAGCTTACGTCCAATCACCGGATCGGTGCCACCCACACAATTGATAGGAATTATATCCACTCTGGCACTAAGACCTCACGGCTAGATCTGTAAACTTGTACATCTCAAGATCGTCTGATAACGATACAGACTGTTATAATCTATGATGAATTGCTTTGCGACTATTTTTTTAATAATAATATAGGAGTAGCACTAACAGACGAGCGTGCTATCCATCTGATGGTAGGTGGCTACTGTCCATGGACATTTGTAACCAGGATTGGATTCCTACGTGAGGTTGACCATAGATGCGCCGCTACCCCTGAGAACTAAGCTAGAACGTCTCGGACTATGTCTCCCTTACTACACCCTTCAAAGCAGAACACAGCAGCGCTTACTATTTTTAGGCAGAAATACGTGTGGAAGTGGTACCGCCGGAGTGGAGCCACAGAGGGTTGTACCACATTCAATTTAAAATCCTTAGAGATTAACGGTAATGCTTAACTTCTACTTAAGAAAAGTGTGATTGTTAGCCTACATATGAGGCGACGATGTTAATCCTTATGAGTGGGAATAGATCTGTGACCGATCTGTGGCTTCAGGCTTATCCTGTTTAATTAAATCAAGTCGACTGCAAGCCCGATTTAATAAAAAAGAAATCTGAAATTTCTGAAATTTGTCTGAAATTTCTGAAGGTCTGCTCTGTAGCAGACCACAGGTAGGTACTTTTATCTTATCTGAGTTTGGTGACAGATGTCTATGAGCGGCAGCAGCCACTCACCATCAGATGGACTGCATACTCATCCATACCCTTCTAACGAAACATAGCAGTTTTTAAAGTTTGAAAAAGGTAAAATTTGATAATTTTCACCAATTTCTACTGTTAAGATACGCTCAACAAAGGCTCAACCAGACAAACTTTATTAATATAATTAGTATTACGAATTAATCAACGCCATTATAACTTGTTCGTTATTGAATACCAGATTCTAGTTAAACAAAAATAATTTGTACCGACAATATCAATTTACGCTAGTTAATTTCGTCGAGAACTTGTAAGAACACGACATGAACGAGCATGCCATAGAGTTAGTAAAGAATAGATATGGCATGTACCTATGACACGTGTCTATTAGAGTATGTTTAGGTATGTTTTTCCTTCTTATGTGATAGTTTTCTAAGTGAAGATTCTTACTAACATTCTATACTAACAGCGTCGTTTCCAGACTGTGTCAAACCGAGAAGAGAAGAAAGACAAAAGGGAAAAAGAGAGACATAAAGTGAGAAAGGAGGTAATTTTCCTCTTTAGTAATCCTATTTAATTATTCATCATATAAAAATATTTTAGTAAAGAGGGAAATAACAGAACAATTAAATGGTAAACAAAATGTTTCGCTTAAATTTCAAGAAGAGAAACCTGGGGCCAAGCAGTGTCTCAATACGATTTAAGTATTAAATATTATATTTATCACTGTATTGTTTAATTTATTATTTATAAACTTAAACGTATTTTATTGGTCCAAGTAGAGTTAGTAATAATGCGTTTCAAATATCTTCTTTTCTTATCTTCTCAGTTCAGGTCGCGTTCCGATCCGGTAGTAGTTTAAGAAAAAATACTGTAACTGACAATTTGTAAGGGTCGCTGTAGCCCTTTACAGATTAAATATATTTCATTTTATTTCATAAAAATGTTTTGATGCTTATTAGAACATATCTAATCAAGAAGCCTAACAACCGTTGTGTTAGGAACACCAATTATAAAACTTGCCTTGTTAGTTCATATGTATGTGAGGATTATATCTTGCAGCTAAATTTTGAATCAGTAACACCAAACGATTGAGCTAAAATTTTGCATACTCGATTGGTTTGAATGATAATGCATGACGTTACTCTAAATCCAATATGGTGAACGCCTCGAAATAGCGCATCAATTATTTTTTATAACCCCCTTGATATGTGCATTGAAAGAAAAAAATGTTCTAAAAAATACTAAAAACAAAAATTATATCTACTAAATTCTATTTTTTTACCTATCTTTAAAGACTTTTTATGATGGTTTTTATTATTGAATATAGTTTTAAAACCAACGTCCAAAAGCAATGATAATTACCTTCAAGGAATCTACTTGATATTTATTCTGCAATATAAACAATAGTTTCTGTATAGGAGCTATTAGCGGCCATTAAATTATAATGAGAACAAGGTTAAAAGTAATGTATTTATGTAAATTACACGGACCCCGCACTCCATACAAGTGTATAAGCTAAGTAGATTTATATGCGAACACTTGGCGGCTGTTTCCATTGTTAGAATACGACACGTCAAGAAATTACGAAATTAGTTTCTCTGTTAATTTACTTTGAAATTATTGAAGTTCTGATTACTCTTCATACGAGACAAAGAAATGAAGAAAGTGTTGACGACATAATTATAGTCTCTATATTCAAAATTTTCTAAATGAGTTACAAACAAAATTCTATAAAAATATTATTACTTATTAGAGCTTAAGCATCGGACGAAAATGTGTCGTTTAGTTGTTGAAACATGGAGTATTTTCTGTTTAACTTTCTTTTTAGTGTAGAAACTACCAAACACATTGATTTTTCTCGTTCCTTTGAGGTATACAAATTTATTTTTGCTGGTGTAACTTACACTGACTAGGTAAGACTTATACGCAAGTTATCCTATATTTTCATTTGGTAAAAAGAAATAATAAGCTCTGCAACACGCTTCAATAAATCCGTCTCTTAAAGATTTTAAGGCTGATTAATTTATCAGCTATCTAGCCAGTCTACCAGACTTTTAAGCCAATTTAAGCCAAAATACTAGTTGCTAAGTTTATAAGATTACAGTACATAGTTAATAGTTATTTAAGGACAATGGAAACAATTTAATGAGATATTTACTTCCGTAATAAGGTAGGCGTGAAATTAATATTGTATTAATTCAGTCATAATGTTTCCAAAATTATGCTTCTGTAGTGATGATAAGATTGTATTATATTTATCTTTTAATCTTTTAACAAGAAAATTATTAATGTATATTGTAAAGTTTTATAACAAAAGCTGGTCTAGTAGACTTTGTCAATGTTTTTAAGTGGCATGATGTTTTTGGTTTCTTAATTACGGGAGTTTGGTTGCATATCAAAAATATAACCAAATTGTAAAATTAACCGATTGCGGAAGCGAATTTTACGCCTACGATGGGCAGAACATGTTGAAAGATTGGGTGAAACGAGGGTACCCAAACGTCTACTAAATGGTAAACCAGATGGGCAAAGAAATCGTGGAAGGACAAAACTCAGGTGGCTAGATGGAGTTGAACAGGACCTGAAGACTCTGGGCGTGACGAAGTGGAAAGAGAGAGCCAATAATACACCAGACTGGAGAAATATTCTGGACCAGGCCAAGGCCAACGCGTGGCTGTAGCACCTTAGATGACGGAAGCGATTTTTTCTCGAGCTTATGCATGCGTCTACTACATTTAGTAAACCCTAGGCACAAAATATTCGTTTTTATTTTGTGCCCTAGGCTTGACGAATTTTAACATATTATGTGGTGTCGCTGGATTCCTTTAAAGTGTGAGAATGACAGATGAATTAATTAAGTTGTGCGGACTTTTGTTTTTATAGTAGATTTTGTATGGTACCTTGTATTTATTTATTTTTAACCATTTTGTATGATGAGAATATACATAATGCTCATAATGTCTGAGATTTAATTGGGAAACTTTTAGTCCATTCTGACATCGACGTCCTTCCATGTGGATCAGTTCATTTTTATCATTTATTGTCATTTATTATCACTTGATAATTAATCTACTAAGATTAACATTCGTCCTAGTAGTCATTAGATACTTTCATAGACGCTTTATTTTGTTGAAGGCTCCACTACAAACACTAATTTCTTTGTGCCACAATTTACATGGGAGCAGCGTGGTGAAGCATGCTCCAGGCTGCTCCAATGTATATACAACTAGGTCAAAGCCCATAACAGTGATTTGATATAATTTCAGACACTATTTTGTATCTACAATATTTGCATGTGTCCTAATTTATTAACTACCTGACATTACTTTAGCTTATGAGCATATCCTATCAAAAGTTTGGACAATATCATAAAACCACACCAACATGAATTAAGCCGCAAGATTTGTATCGCATTTCAATATGAACGCAAGAAAACAATTAACAGCTAAGCTTACGTGTACGTAAGAGGATGCAGTTTGGGCTATAGTATAGCTGGCTATCCGTTGACTGACCCCACCCTTATAAATAATAGTGGTAAGGCTCCCATCCACCCTCCACCCCTCAAGGGTACCCGCCGGATCTCATTTCCAAATTGCATTTCAGAACCGAATCTCGACTTTACAACTGGATTTTCTCAACGCAAAAGCCACTTTAGTTTGTCGTGCTAAAGTTGGAAGTTGTTGTTGGTGTAAGATCGAATTTTAGTGCCAGCCGGGAAGGTCATAACCTAAGAAGGGGCCACCATCTACCCAGCCTGTACAAGCACTAACTCGTATAATGAGATATGATAATAAACGCTTCAGTTGAATATTGATGTTGAGAAGTTAGGGATGCACTCAGCATGTTTACGATCGCCGGCTACGCTAATTATAAATAGAATTAATGAATTCTTGATGAGACGATCTTAAGCCCGTCTTAAGTATACTAAGTAAAGGCTACTAATTAAGTTTGTTGTCTTTTTCCATCTCACTTTTAATTGAGAATTTATCTTGAAAAAATCTCTACGTTCACAGCCCCATGCTAGGATTTCTTGTCATGTGTACACATATGGATGGACATATAAGCACAAGAACACATACAGCAAAGCCTAGAAAATACGTTTATTACTGGATTTTCGAGTTTGATACGTCGGGAATCAAACCCGGATCTACGCGTGTCACATGATATAATGCTACGCCACGAGTCTCCTTTGGACCAGCACGGTGATTGGTAGGATCGTATTACGATAATAGATTAATTAAATTATGACTATCATTTCCTCAGATACAAAATAAGTTTTACTATAATTTTTCGACATCTTCCCCTGTCCTTTTGTTGGCTTAAGTAATGTTACGTATAAGTAACACCACTACTGTTTTATGTCGCATTTTTGTAAACTTTATATTGGAATCTCTCATTGTTGAAAGTCGTTTTTCTAATAGGTATGTTTAATTATTTATGTTAACACATTTTTCTTCTTGTGACGTCACAAAGCTTGATTTAACGTATATAAGTACTTAATATTCTCTAATTTTAGTATATTGCTTGGGTAAAATATTTTATCATACTGTAAATCCATCATTATTAAAAATGTTTGTTAAAACTTGATTTTCTAATATAAATATTTATTGTAACATATTTTTTCTTGATGTGACGTCGCAAAGCATATCCCTTACTACTTTAACGCATATTCTCTAATTTTAGTACTCGTATATTGCTTAGGTAAATTTTATCATACTGTAGTTCTCAAGCATATTGTACGCGTGCGTATATGAAGAGAATGTCCGGCCTGAGTCATCAAGGCAAAGGCTTGCAACTATCGACGTGATATGATATTAGATATTTAACAACGATATTATAGTACACACACAAAATTTGCAACATTGTTACCGAATTGTTTGATCATAGCTTTAAGATTATACAGCCTTTTTATACAAATTTCCTTTTTGAAGTCGATTAACGTTTTAAAACTGATTACCATTATTTCCAAAAATTAAGATAATCATTTGTCAATTTAATCACTAGCGGGCATCAGCACTGTAAGAAGTTGGATACAATAAGAACGAAGCTTTTCAACCTAGACCACAAGAGGACCAAACATTTGAATTCGGAATCTGATCGAAAGTCTTTCTTGGATTAGTTCTAAAGGGTATCAATGGTCACTTACCATCAGGTGGAGTGCACACTAATTCGATACTCCAATTTCATGCGATGACGTCACGGAGTCAGGCTATACAGATGAATCACCCGCTGGTATTATTTCCGCGCAATTATCGGCCGCGCCTCGGCATTATACCAATTAATTGTTATATTGCGCGTTGTAGAACATGAAGTGACTACAGATAAAACGTCTTATGAAGATTTCATATGGTTGTTCTCGAATGTAGATGTAGATGATAATGATTTTCAAACGTATGAATGTGGTGTGAAGGTGGTAGAACCCTTTGTGGTTCGACTCCAGCGGCACCACCGCCAAACCTATTCTACTTTATAACAGCAGTGTTAGGCGCTGCTGTATTCCGGTTTGAAGAGTGTAGTAAGAAAGACAGACTTTTCCGAGGCGTTCCAGTTTACTCCTCAGGGGTAGCGGCGCATATGTGGCCGACGTCAGGTAGGAATATCTAATCCTATCTGGAGTTGATTACAGATGTCCATGGGCGGCAGTAGCCACTTACCATCAGGTGGACTGCATGCTCGTCTGCTACTCCTAAATAAAAAAAAAATAAAAAAAATGTGTGTCTTATTTTTTGACACGTCCTGCAGCCCAATTATCTTGACGAATTTTGACGTATAAGGTCGTTGGTTTTGTCAAAATATTTTGAGGAACATAGGCTACATTACTTGTATTTTCAGTTAATTATTTTTAAGCAATCAGGTATATGCTTTTTAACATAACTACTAATTAAGAGTTAGGTAGTCCTGTAACTCTAAGGGACTTCTATATCATTTTATTATTCTCAGCCGAAAAGTTAAAGTTGTGTGATGTGATAGTTTTATTAAGTCGATTTTTATAAACCCAATAATTTTGTAATACAAAAAAGGACTTAATGTTAAAAAGATTTTTATATTCAACTTTGAGGTAGAGATTGGTTTTCAGCATTCAATCATTTGAAATCGAAGGATTTACATCTAAACATCTTATATTCTTACCCCTATATTAACACAACTTTCAATCTAAGACACAGTATGATGTATTGATACCAAGATATATGGGAATTAGGTATCTATACTGCTGATGCCACCGTCTTTCAATCACGTAGATTTCAAAATCTCTGTCAAAGTTGACCACATCTTAATCTTTACAGTGCTGTTTATTTCATTTATATTTACGGACATTTTTCATACACTTGTTACAATCTTTGTTTAAATTGTTTCACCGTATTCAAGTCTAAGTCTCGCTAAAACCCTTAAGGGAAGGAAATAACGAGGGAAAAGGTAAATATGCTTTTTATGAATAGCTACTGACACACACAAACAGCCAGGCCCAAAAGAGAAATATAAAACAGTTAAACTACTGGTTGGACATATTGCATTTTTCAAAATATATTTAGTGTTATGAAAAAGCCGCTGAAATTGCATCATTAGACATATTTGCAGAATATGGATTCGGTATTTTTATATTCTTAGTTAAAATTTATCAGTACTAAACAAATTATGTTACAATCGTAGACTTAGATTATTAGACGCTGTAATAGTTCATATGTACTATATGACGGTCAAATCTTGCAATTGAATTTTTAAAAAGTTAGTTATTTTTATGCACCCCCAATCCCCATGATATTATGGTAATCAAATATAAGAGAAGAACCCTAAAAACAAAATGACCTAAAAGCTTGTTTTCAAAACGGTTTTAAATATATTTTTATTTAGTAGTAGTGTATCAAAAGAAAACTAGCAATCCGAATACGCGATTATCTTTTAACTTTGCAAATTTTGTAAATTTATCTTACTTTTTTCCGTATACTATAATCAAAACAATGGTGTTAGTCGTTACACAATTAATACTTTTACGGCGTCTCCTAAATACGGCACTGACAACATCTCGTCTCTATATCAGTTTCATTTCTAATACACGTAATATGATCCTTATTACCACGGCTTTAGAGGGATAGTTGGTCATATACCACGCCGTCGTGAGATGTAATTCTATTGTAATTGTTATATCTCGTCCCGTTAATAACTATGGAGAGATATGATTAGACAGATCAGCTTTCAAGGTTTGCTTACACGCAGTGCTGAGCTGGTTTATTATTGTATAATATCTATCAGCACACTTAAGTTACAAATGGCAGAACCATTATGGTCTCACAGGTGAGATACCACCGCTACAAAGGTCTTGCGTGAAGCAGTACTTGCGCTTCGTTGGAAGGGTACATATGAGGTGATCATGTTTGTTTTCGTAAGCAAGCAGTCCACCTGATGGTAAGTGGCTACTGCTGATCATGAACATCTGTATTCAACCCCAAATAATATTAGTCCTATGTAGATATATATCTTATGGAAACATACCTGAAGTCAGCCACAGATGGGCTATCTCTAAGGACTAAGTTAAAAAAACCTCAAATAAGTGTGTCTAAGCAATCTCACTTACCACCTTATCTGTAAACTGGAACACAACAGCGCCTAAAACAGCTGCTATTAGACAGAAATATGTGTGGCTGTAGTGACACCGGACTCTTCCACCGGCCTCTACGACCTTTATCTCAGCCTAAGGACTGCAACCTTTTTGTTCCATATGAATGTCCATGGATGGCAATAACAACTTGCCGTCAATATATGTAACTTTTATAGACCTTAGTGATATCATTGCATCCGTGGCTAACGCCTACAATCCTACTAGAAGTAGATTACAGCTATCTATCGAAGATAGTGACCTAAAAGTCTAAGGATTGCATTAAAACCCTACAACTGATGTATCAACATGCATATAAAACCCTTCTGTCTGCACCGGCGTCTGTCCGAACAATTAAGCGATTGGAACACTAACTACACTTACAGCGATCTTCGCTCGTAAAATATGCATAAGAAGCTAGCTTCTCGTGGTAAACTTCTTCGGGCGCTGACATAATGGGCGCAAAGATATCGTAATAATAATCACGTTTTTCTTTTTTTTTTATTAGTAGCTAAAGAGCTTGCAGTCCACCTGATGATAAGGCACCGCTAATACACGACCACTTCATATAGAGCAAGTTGTGTCTAAAGCCGACATTGATGCGTTTGGACTTTTGAAGACTAATAAGGTCATGTGTAAGTCAGCCGGCATCAAAACCCTTTCACCGAAAAGTTGAACTACTGTACCCTGGAAATGGAAATTTCATTTCAGATCAGATCTTCGTAGATTCTATTAGATCGGCACATCCATCATTGTTCATGTCCCTTATATTTTGCTGAGTTAGTTTATTGAACTCGAATCGGTAGTATGGTGGTGATAACAAATTCCAATTGTCCTTTTTCAATCTAAATCAAGAAATTATGGAAGTGTAATTAAAAAATCCAACTCAAGCACCACCTGCCGGACAGGACCCAATGTTTGTGGATTATAGGGAGCCCGTGTTTCATAAAAATGTACTTCAACATAACAAGTACTAATAAAGAGACCATATTCGAAGTAAGTATCCATTGATCAAATTCAAAGTACGTAAAGAATTATACTTAACATTTCAAATGTCATCTAGTGAATTATAATTAACGGTTCTATTTTTTCTAGGTCATTACTCATTTTATGAACATCAGGAAATTTATTGTTACATGCAATTTTAAGGGTAATTCTTCGAGTTCAATTTCTATGTTACCACAGTAACACTTATTTTTGTCTGCTGTGTTCTGATTTCAAAGATGTGGTAACACTTATGTAAGGTAACACAAGCTAACTTAGTTCTTCAGAGCTAACAACGCAACTGCGGATGACCTTAGGACTAACATTATTTTGTCCCTGTAGTACCGGGATCAGAATAGGGCTACGGTATGCCCTACCTGTCGTAAGAGACGATTAAAAGGGGGCTTCCGGTGTTGCGGGCGGCAAGAGTGGGAGCTCGAACCGTCCAGCAAGCAACCCCGGGAAGGACGACGGTATGTGTGGTCGCATACCGACGTAAACACCAGACGGTTTGGGAGGAGCCAAAGTGCTCCCCCAGGGCAGAGCCCGATCGGGGCATCGCGCTCGGAGGACTCCAGTTGTGTTCCCTCGGAGATCCCGGAGTTCTCCAAAAAGCGTTGAGGGCGGCCACCGGGGGGGTTTTAGTGCGGTAAAAATCCCACATAACCCGGCGTCGCTCCCACGTCGTCGGGTACCTTTTGAAGGTTTCCCCCTCGTAAACAAAAAAAAAAAAGGACTAACATTATTTGGAACACGGATATCTTAGAGTGTTAGCATTTACGTATTGTGCTAATAATCGCGATGTGCGATTACACAAAGTTTGAGTTATATTAAAAATAAGTGACATAATAAAATTATGATAAAGTTTGATTAATTTCGCATTAATTAAAATAATTCGCAATACAACTACAATGTTAAATAAAATAAGCACACATTATAGAACGGTCGGCATGCAACACGACAGTACTATTGTTTTAGACCGCGGCGCGACAAGAGCGCGCCCCGACCGCGCTTGTGACGTTGTCCAATGGTCTCGATAAGTACTTTTTAATTATTAGCAGTCTATAATATTATTAAGCATAGTAAACTTAAAAATTAACATACGACGATACGAATAATGTTTTAGTAAAAGAAATTTTTCACTAAGACATTTTACAAAAACAATAATTACCTACTTTTTGACGTTATAAAATATTTTGTATTCTATCTGTAGTATCTGGAAAAATATTATGACTTTAAGGGTGCCTTTGGAGTGCTTCTTTTTATAATATAGGAGAAGCAGACGAGAGTTACTCTATACATGTTACTAGTAATAAACCGGTTGTCGATATGTGTATGTTTTATCGCAAATAAAAACTAATTTAGAAATGTCATAACATTGCAATGGATGGTTAGCTTTGTACTTTTTCAACCTCGTCAAAGATAATACATATCATTAAAAGATATGAAATAAAAAATGGAAAGAAGAATGATTCCAAATTCCAACTGCGAACCACTTGTAATTTGCTTCCATAGATAGAATACTTGTGAATAACTATAATGTCACGATTATGTACTCTTAAGTGTCTACAGTCTACACATTGGTAGTGTGTCGGAACACTTGGCAAACCGCAAGCTATTCGTTGATGCACTATTCGGCGACAGTAAGTAATTTACAGCGCGTGTTTGTAGGAGTAATGTTCGCTTTATTACGCGTTACAGTAATGAAGACGTGGTGTTAACTGTTCGACGACATTTGACGATCTTTACAATGTAACTTATCGATAGGATTGTATGGCAAAAAGCTATGGGGCATTTTTGTTTAATTATAATAACTTGATAGGTAGTAGAACGTGTATGGTTCTACCTGGGAGGTACCACCGACATACATATTATCTATAACCTGAAGAAGTGCTTGCGTTTCACTGTCTTACATTGCAACGGATCAAACCTTAGTATGATTTTTTACGTTTTTACAAAAATGACTGCTTTTGTATTTGCTTACGTATTTTCCCATACATTTCCAATCAGGGCCCCTTTTTTTTTGTTGACGAGGGGGAAACCTTCAAAAGGTACCCGACGCCATGGGAGTGACGCCGGGTTATGTGGGATTTTTACCGCACTAAAACCTCTCCGGTGGCCGTCCTCAGCCTTTGGTGGAGAACTCCGGGATCTCCAACGGAACTAGCGTAAACAAATACAATAACAGTCATTTTTGTAAAAACTCATACTAAGAGTAGAGGTTCTTCAGGTAGAACCAATGTTTAATGTAGAGTCGTAGCGTATGGTTACAGATGTCGGGTGGACTGCATGCTTGTTCGCAACTTTATTTAAAAAAGGTTAGTACGAGTTTTTTTTTATATCCGTGTTTTTTTTTATAGTATTAGGTAGGATTATGCAGGTACATTTGTGGAATGCAGTGTTATATTATATCGTTTTCAATATTTTTGCGCGATTGAATGGTTAAGATAAAGATGTCATATAGCTGAATCCAGATTTAGTCCCTACCCATACAATATCGCTTTTTGTATTTGCAAACAAATGTATACATGTACGAGAGAAACAAATGTAGCTACTACCGGTCTTCATACTGAATTAAAAACGAGAAGCATGCGAGAACCAATAGGTGTAAAACTCGAACTAAACCGGCAAAAGCATTGTCTTTTTGTGTGCTACAAGCTCGGAGTGCAAGTATAAAAGATCGTACGAAGGCTCGCCCGTGAAATATGAGACCACCGGCCTCCGTCGATTCTTGGCTTCGAGAGAATTGTATTAGTGTGTTTTGGTAACATTTTTGTGTGTTTAGTTTTATTTTTTTTCCTTTTTACAGTGTTACAGTGTACAATGAATTGTGTGCTTATAAGTTTCTTTTTAATGGATATATTAAATTGTGTACAAATGGATATATTAATAGGTATATATATATATATATATAGCAACAATATACCTTATATGGGGAAAAAAGGGTATTTCTAAACTTATTACCAATCGGTAGTAACTTGGTATGAAATTTCAATTTTTTATTTAATTCAAGACGATATAAGTGTGAAACTGAATGACCCAAAATTACACTTTTAAAACAAACACTATAACTATATTAAATATGAAGGACTTACATCTAAACTACTAAAACACTAATTTAGCTATATATGGTGAAAATATTTTACCTCGTAAAAGTTATTTTTTTTGGCTATGATAACTTTTATTTAAAACAGAATAGATAAATAATTGAAGTACTTAAACATAATCTAAAATTTTGAATTAAAAAATAAATAATAACAAAATTAAACTTATAAAATGAAAGTGCTTTATATTTACATATTTTAAAATTTTAAATTGAAAAATATATACTTACATTTAAAGCCACGAACAACTCTATATAAATACCACAACACGTAACCGAGTAGCCTTGTTTGTGTGTGTTAACTAATAGGACATCTCTGTGACCTTCACCTTTTACTCATTAACCTTTTGCTTTTTTCCACTCTTCCCGAGTTAGATTAGAAAGGTTCTACTATTTAGTAACTTGCGGCGCTAAATGCAATTGTTTGTAAAGTGGAAAATTACACTTGTATTTTTATTTACTTTTCCGCGTTTAACTTTGTTAATGTCTCTAGTCTACATTTTTTTCTTAGAATAGTACAAGTACTTAAATCCTAATTTCATTTTCATTCGAATATTTAATTTAATAATTGAAAAAATGTCTATCTGTTACGGTTCAAGAGATAGAGACAGATGGACAGACGGACAGAGAGCGTAGTCTTAGTAATAGGGTCCCGTTTTACCCTTTGGGTACGGAACCCTAAAAAACAAAAAAAGGAAAAATCAATGACAGTGCAGCATAAAAAGATAAAACATGTTACAAATGTACCTATACTGTAAAGTAAAACAATGATTAACAAAACATAATTTAAATAACACAAAATTATTTAATAAACAGGCATTATTGGTAATGCTTTGAACATAAACCACAAAATAAGTCTTAAATTGCTTTTGTAACTCTTAAAATTATCGTTAATTATAATAGAACGTTAAAGAATAATCAGCATATCGGCATATCCCATCCCCACAATAGTCGCATGCATAAGCACGTCCATATGTCTCTCGCTAACTATATCGGGCTTCTTTGTGCGACCTTCACCTTGACTCTTGTCCCTTTTTCTATTGCCGTTCCACTCTTTTGCGTCCCTAAAGCCGTGCGGTTTTAACTTTCCTTTGGTACAAACGTTTCGAGGTATCGTTGCTTTAAATTTTTACCCTTAACACATTGACTTAAGTTACAAATAAATGACTGAGTCTAATTGTGAGTCTAATATTGCATAAATAAAATATACCTACGAAAATACCGACATATAATTATGTCGGTATTATAAAGACCGATCGAAATATCAATTCGTTTAGTAATATGACTAATGTTAGGCATGTTCAATATTTGTGATACCTGCGGTGAGCAACATATACACAATCAGAAAAACTTAGTCGGTATGCCTCGTACGTTTCTCTCTTAACACATATCCAAAACACACAAAAGTGTGGCGCTGCCTCCTAAGGAAAATTCCTGTCGCGAGTCTGAACGACCACACGCGCGGGCCTTCCGCACGCGTGCATCTCGCTCGCACGCCACTCGCATCCTATCGTTTCATTCTCACACATGCACGAGTCACGAAGAAACTACAGCGGGTCAATACAAGTGTGCACTGTGCATAAGGAACGCTCGTGCGTCGTAAACACGCGCGACAGGAAATGCGCCAAGTTGTACTTAAAAAAGGCTTTTTATCTTAAAATATCAAACAGCTTATAAAAACAAAGGATACTCGTACATTCAAGATATTCGAACGTACATTAACAACATATAACAAGCGCTAATGTTAATTTAATGCGCATTATCTCATTACCGGCGGGTAGCTTGATAAATGGAATGTATCTTTTTGCTTGAAAAAATTCATCTCTAATTAAGACAGTAGTTTATGTGGTTTTCAAATTAAAACTCATTAAAGGCGGCTAATGCGCGGTCCGCAGGTAAACGGTGCCTGCTACTTAATGACAGGTTATTATCTGTTTCATATCGAGGAATGCCAGCGTAATTAACGTTTAATATTATTTAATATAGCCTTAAAATAGAACACGTAATGTACTTACTTTGGCAAGTTGGTTGAGTTTTGTAAGAACGGTGGTAGAACAAGTGTGCTCGATCAGATACCACGGCCAAATATATTTGAAGCGTAAGTCCTTCTTGCATTTTTGTGGATGTTAGCTGACTTATGAAGCTGTCTTAGTCAACAGAACTGACAATGCATCTGCGATCGGCTTCAGGTACCGCTATGAAGTTGCTTACAGCGGTCCATTGGTGGTAGTGATCACTTGCTCTAAAGTGGACTGCATGCTCGTTTGATACAACGATCTTATAAAAAAGACTCTAGTATTTCGTGTCTTTCTCTAAAATTGATAGAGCCCTTTGCAATTCGAATGTTACGACACCACTGCCACACTTTACCTGTCCGAAAACATTAAAAATACCGTTCTTAGTTTTTAAAGATACCGACTCACTTGTAGCCGATCTCAGGTAAGACTTTTGTCATATTAGAGGTTGATTTCATGAGTGACAATGACAACTTACCATTAACAGGACTATTATGTAATTATTAAAAATATTATCAAAAAGTTTAACTAAGTATGTCATTTTGATGAAATGTTTCTACTTAAGCACTTTTTTCAATATAATTTACTAACTAACTATAGGTACATTTTTATATTGTGCTGATTTCTAAACACCCTGTACATAACAAGCTGAGTGAAGACAATTGGGGAAGTCCGCTTCCGAAGTGTATAGAGCTAGCGGAAGATCTCCCTCTGCCAAAAATCGTGCAATGACCTTGCTTCGAGTTTGCCTTGCGACGAAGAAAATAGACTCCTAAAATTGTTTGATATGGATTATTTGTGAACTTGCTACGATAAATAGGAACAACTAACGTAATACTTCAGTAAAATATTGCAGTAGTGTGTATGTTAGTTGGTCACAACGGAGTCCAGGATGCGAATACCATGCAGCTCTGATTTTAAGGCATATGTTACGCCTTAAATTACTTAACTACTAAGAGTTAAAAGAGGTTATATATCTGATTAACAGCGGTGTTCAAAATTCGATCTCAACCCGGTCGAACAACGAATTTAAAATTTAGATAAAGATTAGTTTTCTGTTCTGCATCAGTATGTTTTGTGGATGTCTATCCTTATTTATCCCCCACTAAAGGGCGTCCTAATACCCTATTATATAGATGGTAGATAATAGATTCAGTAGGTATTTGATTCTCATCCTAAATATCTGAAACAAATGCTGTTAATATTTAACGTAATTATCCATTTAATACATTATTAAGGACATATACATAGCTGTCATTTTTTATTTATTTATTTCATGACGATCATATAGTTAAAGTATTCATCACACGCTATGACAACATTTAGTACCTATTTAATTTTTAATTACACAAATCGACAACATATCCTACCTATACAACGATTTGTCTGAGTGTAAACAATCTAATAGTGGCTCATGTATCAAATTAACTCAATAAGACACGCGTGGACATATAAAGAAATGTAATGACCGAAGCTATAAACGTTACTCAAGGCGAAGGATTAATTGCACACGCGATGCCGGGCGCTAACATAGTTCAGCTGTTAACAATAAAATTGTTGACTTGTCGTATTGGTTACGAGTAGCGAGTATTGTGAAGATAAAATTAACATAATATATGTCTATGCAAAGTAGAGTCGTTTAAAGATTTTTTTCCGACTTTGGATGGATGGATAATAGATGTATTTTTTTCAAATTGAATAAAGTAGGTAGGTATCAAAAATATTTGATATTTTATGATTTATACTCACATATGTTTTTTTTAAATAGCATTTGAAATGAGTTTTCAATATTTTTAATAGTAAGAGAAAATATCATGAGGAGAGACTATTGATACCTATGTGCCAACAAATGTATCAAAGATATTGGTAAATAAAAATCTCAAAGGCGTGTCAAGTCTATTAATTTGTACCTGACCAGTGTGGTGGAGTATGGCATAAACCTTTATTAATCTGATACGAGAAGCGGTACTCAAAAATGTTAAAAATATAAGGCATCTTGAACGAAAGCTATAATAAAGTTGGTTATTAAACCAACATGTGCATGGATTAGTCGTTAATCATAAGGTTATTAAGAGATGCCCAGAATATAAAGAATAAACTAACGGAACAATTGCCCTTTATTTATATAACCCTGTCAAAAAGTATAAAGCTAATTTCTTTTTCTACATGTGAATAAAAATGTCCAAAAGAAATAGAGTAGAATACATCAGGATATTTAACGATGAAGTTTTCTCAGCCTTTTACAAAATACTTTTAATATCAACTAGTAAAAGTAAAAGAATCGAAGGAGTATAATTCATAACTGAAGTTGAAGTCGGACTATCTGGCGTCGCCTAAGAACTCCTGAGGATTAAGTAGGAACGCTTTGTGAGTATTGTGAGTAAGTAAGAACACATTAGCGATTAACACTGTAAGGAAAATTTAAATCAAACTTTTGCCAAAATAGGATGTAGCAGTGATACTACCGGGATCAAACCACAAAACACAAACGGTCCTATCGCCGTCATAGTCAACCCATTACTGTCTCACGCGGCATGGGCACAGCTGTCCCCTCAGAATGAGAAGAATGAAAAGTCCTATCACAAAACCTCTATTTTTTTGCGAACTAACTGCGATTATGCCACTACCTAATAAAACACATATCCAACCTCTCATTACCCTACCCAGATGAATCACAAAGAACATATTAAATAAATCCAAAAGATGCGATACCCAAACGTCGTTAACTGCGATCCGCAATTGCGTTCACGTTACAATTTGCACTAAATTTATCATACAATAACGTTTGTATCTGAAAATTATTATTCAAATCAAGCTGCATTAATCAATACGTCGATAAAAGAAAATGTAAGCGACGATGCTCCCGCGCATAATAGGGACGCCGGCATGCAAATTATTAAATTGATGTCGATTTAAGGTTTTTTCTGTTAAATTTTAAGTTCGTTTCAGTTGTTCTATAATAATTTATAGGTAATAAATAAAGTCGATATACAAATGTTCATAAAAACATTATTTCAACCTTACACTTTTTCGTAATATCGTTTAGATAAGTATATAAACTTCTCACATACTTTCGAGAAAACTACGACGAATACTTTTCTAGAGGATACAAAGGAAGCTGACTTACATATTATGAACGTACATCTTAGTCTCCGGGAATGGAAAAACATCTGTAATCGGCTTCAGGTAAAACCTGCTCGATATAAAGTTAGTCACAGATATCCATGGGCAGCAGTGACATCTTACCATCAGGTGGACTACAAACTTTGCTACTCCAATCGAATACAAACAAAAACATTTTCTGATGCTCGAGACGCTCGAACAAGTCAATATATTTTCAAACAATTAACTAAATGCCACTTGAATTCTTCAAGTAATTCGTAAGATCTATCGACACAGATCCTATCCCATCACTTGAAACCCGTCGGTCGCGTGAACGTCGATGTGTGCGTGCTGGCCGCGAGATAATGAACTATCTGCACTAATATATTATAAAGTTCATTATAAACAATTATTTATTGTTAGCGCATGTTTATTAATAAGGCAACCCGATAGAACGGCTACTGGGCCTGTGTTGGTGTTAAATAGGGCTGAGTTGCGATTGGCTTTGTACTTTTAATGACTTTCGATTTATGTTGATACTTTCAACCTTTCCAAGTTTGACTCCGGAGGCACATTCGCTACACGCATTTCTGCTTTTTATACCTATCTATGTTCTTCTTTGAATGGTGTTATAAAAAAGAGGCTTTCGTGAAACGTTCTAATGCAGTCCTCAGGAGTAACGCAGTCTTTATTATACTTTGTCAGATATCCTGCAAGCTCATTTGCAATCTTGCCAGATAACAACATTTCCGAGAAATAAAGATTTAGATATCGTAGTTATATTGTAAACTTTAACGTTGTTGCTAAAACACAATAATACACACTGAATAAGTTTTGATTGTCTTCCTATAACGGCTTAAGATATAGAGCTCTCTGACATACAAACAACGGACGTATCCTTAAATACAAGCAAGTGTATATATGAAACACTGCAACTGAACCAAAGTTCCAACCGTCCTACCGAAGGCGTTTACAAATGTCATACTTACACCCTTCGTACAAAAACACAGCAGCCTTACATGTAATATTTTCTAAGTGAAATTAGGTGAAAAACGATAGACATTGGCAACCGAACACACCACTGATAATATACACACTTACAAAAGACATTCATAAAAGAAAAATTAAATTTTATTTTTAATTTATAATTTTTCATTGTTTAATATAATTTGTAACTGTTTGTAATTGTGGTGTATTTTTATAAATTGACATAACCTTGTAAATATTTTTGTAATTTTAATTTATAGATATAAGAAATTTTGTTATACTTTGTACACCAATATTTGGTACAGTAAGCGTTGTTTCCAAAATGTAAACCTCCAGTATTGTAATCCTTTCTGACAAGTGAGTAAATGAATATGATTATGAAACTCATCTCATATAAGTTTTAATGGCTGCATAATTGAGCTGTTCAACCCTAAACCAGCCGTCAATACAATATGAAAGTGCACAAAGCAGTCCGGCTAGATTGTGCCCGACTAAGATCGCTTGCGTTGTTATACTCGATATAACATCGTAACAATCAAATGTATTGTATAACTTTGTTATGAATATTTAAAGGTTTACTGCTTTTTCTACTAAATCACAAATAATTACTATGTTGCAACAAAGATATTGTTGTTATATAATTTTGTCGCAAACGAGCGAGGACTTCAACTGATGGTAAACCACTGCCACCCATTTGTAACCAACTTTATAATAGAACAGAGGATCTACGAGACACCGATCACAGATGTATTGCTTCTCCTGACGACAGATATTGTCACCTCATTGTATGTAAGGTAGCCGAGCATCTAACTTTCTTTGTAATTTTAAATGTAATTCCAGCTTTGTATACTGAATCAGAAGTAATCTAGGTAGAATACAACCAACAAAAATAGCTTTGTCATACTTGATTAAGACGTTACTTATTGTTAAAGTGCATATCACTTTAAAAATGAAGAAGAAAAAATAAATTAGAACTTATTCATGAACTCCTACGTACTATAATTTTTCCATGTCCTAAAGGACAAATAAAATAGAGGAATATGTTTTTAGGTACGTAAGTAACAATGATTTCCAACCCTAATTTCACCCCTTAAGCTGTCAATGCGAACATGAAAATACGCTCCGTCCGCTTGTGCGCTGAGATTGCATGCGTTGTTATACTTGATACAAACATCGTAACAATCAAATGTATTTGTTATGATTGTTAAACACGGAATACAACGTGAAGGTGAGCAAACTATAAAATATTTGTATTGTTCTTACTGAACGTTGTATTGCATGTAATTTATTGTATTGTTTGTTATACACTCTATGTTGACATTCAATAATGATAGCTGTTACTTCTTAAGTGTATAATGTAATATTTTTCTCCTGTTTTAATCTAATTTAATTATATTTACACCGTCTTAAATATACTTAGATTAAGTTTTAATAAAAATTGCATGCCCACTGGGTAACTACAGAGAAATGTAAAACCGTCCAAAAACCTTGTAAACACCTGTATTATGCAATAAATACTGATTACTGATTACTGATTACTGATTATTAATAAATAATGATCTTGAAGATTGCTACAGATATTTTAGAAATATTAACTTTTACTCTTCTCTCGACTTTCTATCTTTACTACTCTTTCGCACGAAACATGTAAGTAATCTACTTAACAGAATAGAAGGTGGTACAATCTGTCATGTATCGACTGCGCCGGCACTCCCGTCACACCAATTTCTGCTTGAAGGGTGCGCTTTTACATAAGCCGTATGCATTTAGAATTTGGCGTTAATTAGGGGTCCAAGGGGGCCAACAACCATCACGTGGACTTTATATTTCTTTTATAAGTACGCACTTCAAATTGATAAAAATAATCCTATTCTTTAATTAAATAAACTAATAACATAATCCTTCTGCCGGGAATCAAACTAATGACATTCAGCAGCGCCCTGTACCTATATTTGGTCGTTACTTCATTACCGTAATAATTATATGGCAAGACAAATGACAGTGCTTCGTAACAATATAGATTAGACACTTGATTGCAGTGACTCATCGACAGATTTGAAACCACTGACGTTTCTGCCAACTATGCTAATCTAACTAACTGACCTACTGCGTCTATTGCGTCATTAGGTGACGTCATTGATATAAGTGTATGATTTTAATTTGGGAGACCAAAATGGTTAATGAATTTTGTTAATAAGATAATTAAATAGTTTGTCTAACTCAGAGGCCGCGGTTGTAGTAAAAGTAGGATTAGGATCCCAAGTTAGGTAGATAGTACTGTCAAATTATTATGCTGCGATGCAGTTTGTGCATAGTAAAACTAAAATTAAAATTCTATTTTCTAGTACTAATGCATATGCAGACCCGGAACAGAATTTCAAATTCTTAATTTAAATGTTTCACTTGGTCGAACGAGGAACTCTACGCAGCAAGTCAGTGATGTAACTACTACGCCACAGGCTAACTTTGATTCTAAGAACATATTAAGAAGATATGATTTTTATTTGTAACCCATATTTCGTGTCGTTATAGGTACATCTCTTTTGAAAAGGACTTACAAGATGTTAGAAATAATTTGATTTTTTTATTAAGTATAACTATTGGACTGTACCTTACATTTTGTGTACGTACATTGTTTAAAATAATAGATTACGTAATTCATTATTGTCCCTGACATAAATTCTATCCATTTAGGTAAATTACTAACACATTACCTATTACTAACATGACTTAGGTACTAAAGTAATTGAAGTATTGATACAATTTTACATCAAAACAATGAACAGACAATGCACTCTCCGATAGACTACAGATCTAATAATTCGATGCACTAACAGCATTGTTACGTTAGAAAACGATAAAAAAACTCCATACGTCCGTCACTTTTAATTATGATTGGCGAACGGACGTCCATGCAAGTAGGCCTATATCGACCGTTTAACCCCGCACTGAAGTGTGGTCCATACGGGCGCTCGATAAAAAAATAAGTCCAAAAAAACCGCGCGCCACCCCTAGGCTCGACGGGAAAAAAACAGATAAAAATGGGTCCCACTCGTAATTTAAATGTCGAACCAGTTGTCGATAACCTGCGGCGCGGTGTTACGCCCCTTAATTTTTTATAGAATTTCCCGTTGAGAACTAAAAGTGCAGTAGTTGATGTCATTGTATGACAGTTCTGTTACGTGCTATGTTTAAGGAAGGTTTAGATAACGAGTGATACGTAAAGCACTCTAAAAGTATTACGCATTAAAAATAAAGTTTCCATTGCACACGTTTTAAAATCGTACATTTTTTATAACATATGATATCAATGTCATTCGTTCTAAAATGTTTATGTTATAGTATTACACTCATTAATTGTTAAGTAATTTAAGGTCAAAACGCTACTAACTACATGTAACCTACAGAGTTAAGTAGTTTCTGGAACCATCGAGAGTTGAATGGATGACCTCTTACAGTTTTTCAAGCACGCTTCCTTCGATAAGCCGTCGGTTCCAGTTGTTGTTTAAGATAGCTTTTCAATTAGATAGATTTAGTTTTGAAAACATACAACACTGTGATTCATCTACTGTGATCATAGATAGATCATAGATGGAGTACTGCTCGCATCTCTGGGCAGGGGCACCACAATACCAACTTAACCCACTTGACTCCGTACAGAAACGCGCGGTGCGAATCGTCGATGACCCAGTGATCTCTGATCGGTTAGAACCCTTAAGCCTTCGGAGGGACATAGGTTCCCTCTGCGTGTTCTACCGACTTTACAATGGTGAGTGTTCTGAGGAACTGTTTGATCTGGTGCCTACGTCGCCTTTCCTTCATCGCACCACTCGCCGAAGGATGAAGTTCCATCCACATCAACTGGACCCGTGGCGGTCCTCCACGGTTCGGTTTAATAGATCATTTTTGCCGCGTACGTGCAAAATGTGGAATGAACTTCCTCCTGAGGTATTCCCTCAGGACTATGACATGGGGCTCTTCAAGAGGGGTGTAAAAAGAGCTCTCCTTCAAAGCCGGCGATGCATTGGCGACTCCTCTGGTGTTGCAAATGTCCATAGGCGACGGTGACTGCTTTCCATCAGGCAGCCCGTCTGCAAAAAAAATATGCACAGTCAAATGTGACAAGGCAAATCTCATCATCTGTTATTCGAAACAGAAATAGTGGAGTTTCAAGGTATAGTGCGTGGACATAGTCGTGGAACATAATTTTAAGATGATGGAGAGAATCAATGAATACTAACTCGTATTAAACTTATGAAGTGTAATGACCTGAATTTGGTAATAGGACTAAGCCTAAAAGGAGATACGTATCCACAATAAGACCAAAATAGATTGAATAATTATCCTAATACAAAAACATTTAAATACATACTCATTCTAATAAAAAATCCAGGAATAGGAAACTAATAATCGGGCACTAATTAAGGTTTTCTTTTTTTTTTCAAAAATAATCAAAATAAAAAAAAGGTTGCGTACTTGGCAGAGAGGGCAGAACATAATTTATAGAGTAGGCAGGTACCACTAGCGCTCCGCGGCGTGATTCTGAACTATACTTTGAATTATCTAATTATTGTTGTTTGTATGTCTTTATCTGAATACAGATCTAACATTATCTTATAAGAAAATCTCTATTAATAATTAAAATCTCTAAAAACATTGATGAATTTGAAGAAGCAAATACTCATGCAGTCCACTAGGTGGCCGCAAATAAACATCCACAATCAACCCCAAATATGATGGGGCATGGACTTAAGATTAAGGACAAAGTTAAGATTAAGTAGGATTTAAGATCAGCCGTTGATGCAGTCTTAATCCCTGCACTTTAAATTGGGATGTCTTGACCAACTTTTTTTTTTATATTATAGGAGTAGCAGACGAGCATGCAGTCCACCTGATGGTAAGTGGCTACTGCCGCCCATGGACATCTGTAATCAACCCCAGATAGGATTAAATATTCCTACCTGAGGTCAGCCACAGATGCGCTGCTACCCCTGAGGACTAAGCTGGAACGCCTCGGAAAAGTCTGTCTCCCTTACCACACCCTTCAAACCGGAACACAGCAGCGCCTAACACTGCTGTTATTAGGTAGAAATAGGTGTGGCGGTGGTGCCGCCGGAGTCGAACCACAAAGGATTCTACCACCTTCAAACTCTCTACCTTACCAGACCCTTCAAAATACAACACAGCAGCGCTTGACACTGAGATTGCAGTGTTATGAGTCAAAGGATGAAAGGTCCTACAACTGTCAATTTTACGGTAATAAATACTTATATAAGTCTGAATCTGAATACCAATAAATTTAATTATTGCATATGCGTTTAAAGAAAAAAGTTGTACTGCATATAAAAATTTAAACGCACTCTACACACACTCACACTCACACAATTCCCTGTTGTACGAGTCATGTCACAAAGACGAGTACACAAACACTAATTTAAATTCAACGCTCCGATGTCCGCCTGGCCGCGAATCGAACCCGGACCCCTTTGTGTTACACTGGTACCCATAGGTACCAGTGTAACCTAACCTACGCTACGCGGGTAAATTGAAACGTTACAGTAAGCATTAAGTACTGCTAAATCTATTCTAGTAAAGTGTTATTAGAAATCATTCAGACATCTGTATTTCATTTTGATCTCGTTAACCAGATTTGACACCACTACATAATAATAAATAAATATTACAATTTTCCGTAACAAAATATTTTTAGAGAAGGACAGCGGATCATCAAGAGGTAAATTAATGTTTAGATGATCTATATTTACTTTATTATGTCTTACTCATGGGTAGAACAACTAGACGACCTGTACCCTTACTATGAGTTTTTTACGTTTTATGACCGTTTTGGTATTTGTTTACGTATTTACCCATATAGTTTCCAATCAGCGCCCCTAGCGGATTGTATCAGAACTATAGTGTCAGTAACATTAAATGTCTAAATTGACAAAATGGCGCTTTATGTTTTGTCTCTCTTTTTTTGCGAACATGTGAGGCAGACAAAAAGACTTGAGCACTTACTTACTTACTTATTGTTACGTTTACTCAGTGTACTGAAGCAAACGGATCCGAATAATGGATTGAGTAAACGTAACGTAAAATTGTGGGTTGTTTTAAAAACTCATGGTAAGGGTACTGAAGCATACGCCACCACTCTGCGCAACCAGGATTAGTAAATGTCATCAGGCATATACATTTTTATTTATATCAATATCTCCTTTTAGATACAATTAAAATTTGATTTAAAATAAAAAAAATAGTTCCATCTTGGCATCAGCATTGAATTCAATAGATAATGTTTTCTTCCCAGATCTCCATTAAAAAGATAAGAGATCTTGGAAAGATAAGCTACAATTCAACATTTTGTTTATTGTATAAGTAATTCAAAACTTTGTAGTAGCCCTAAGATTAAGTTAAATTTATATAAACTTAAGTATTTGCATCGCATAAGCTTGGAGCTAACTTTATCATCGTAATCATTAAAACATGCCTTAATTGCAGGAGTGTTAAACATTTTAATTCAAAAATAAAGGTGGATTATTGGTTTCTCACCTTATTTATTTACACCTGCACTGTATTTAAATCAAATATGTAGGTATGTATAAGAAAAGGTGTTTGTGAGCGCTGGTGGTTTTGTGACCCTTACGTTTCGAAAATAATATGCAAAGCGGTTTCTAGATATATTGTCAGTAGAGTCAAATCGGGGAATTCCTTAGTCATTACGCTGGCCACGCGTAGATTGGTAAGCTCTCCATCTGATAGTAAATAATAACTACCATCCATGGATATGCGTAATAAACTTTATTTAGAACAGAGACTCCACCTCTCTTGCTCTAAAATCGATCACTCCTGGTGACGAGGATGCTCGCTTCATCCGTAAGCCATAGGTAAGTAAACCAAAAGTAAGAAATAGTTATAGCAGCGGTAGGTCCCCGAGTATACTATATTGGTTCTACCACCTTTGAAAAGGGCATCAAACAAGATAATTAAAGTGTCAAGATTTCCTCACGATTCCATCAGGGCATCCTCCAACCAGGTGGTATATGGACCAGAAGATATCAGCAGACAACCTAGATACAGAAGTATAAGGCCGATATGGCTAACTAGGGGAAAGCTACATCTCGCAGTAAACTTTTAAAGATTGCTCGTCGAATCTTTCTTCTACTGGCTTTGAAGAAGGTAACAGTCAAACAGTTATCTTCATAATACGGCTACTGCAGCACACTTGCACATCTTCCTACGTTATAGCAGCGTCTACGCTATATTTTGGGCATAAATAAAGTATCATTTATATTGGACGTACCAATGTAGACTTTCACAGAGGAAACACGTCAGTAATCGAGTTGAAGTAAGACGTATTTATTATTTTGAGTAAAATTTCGAAGCAGCATAACAATACCAAGAACTCTACACGATTTTTGCTATCATAAAAAATACAAAAGATTATATAACCAACTGTAAACCACGTTTATGATTGAACGAGCTCATTCTAGATTCTTTGCACTAACTGGCCAACAAAACGTTCTCATCTATTCAAATCCGTTTTCGCAAAGTGACCTAGTAAGCGCAATAATGATACATAAGTGAACCAAATCGCAGAGCACCTATACTAGCATTATATGCAGGATCTCTAAACTTAGGCACAATGGCTGGTCATCATTCAATTGTACTGGAAATGGCCCGTTTATCTACAATGGGACGATCGTTCTGTCATTTCGTTGCATTTCTTTAAGTTTCATACATTATGTATGTGAGGTGCCGTCCCGTTACGGTAAGTTTGGTTTGGGAAAATGTATTGTATAGTAAAGAAAATATACTCGTATTACACATAATAGTAGGTAATGGTAAACTTCCTAAACCTGAAGTATCTTTATTCATTGTTTCTGGAAAGGCCTAAGGCTAAAATGTATCACATCTAACGTTACCTACTATTCTTATTCGTTTTTGTTCTATCATAATTTTATGAATAAACATAATAATTCTATTTCGTAATTATATTTTTAACAATGCTTTAAAAAGCAGCCAATTCTTATGCATCCAAGAATTTATACCGAAGCAAGTTGACACCAACAGAAGTACATGGAGACAGAAGTAGGTCTCGTCGCGAGTGACGAGCCCAGCCCAGAGCGGCGTCCGGCCGCCGGCAGTGCGCTATGATTGTGACAAAGTGCTGCTGGTGACGGCACGTGAGCTACCAGTTATATAAACAAGTTATTATTGCACAAGGACATATTGTAAATTATAAAATATAGAGTGTGTTTCTATGCACGAATGTATGCACATTTTAATGTGTATTTAAACTATAAGGTATATAAAATTTGTTTTAAATCAATGGTAAATTTCGGACAATCCTTCAACTGCTAGATACTTTGAAACCCCCAATACAGGTCTATTAAATAAAAACCTTTATTAAATTACTTATAAAGTTCTTCTAAATAGAATACCGAAGCAAGTCTAGACCAGCAGAGGTACAAAGAGACAGAAGTAGGTCTCGTCGCGAGTGACGAGCTCAGCCCAGAGCGGCGTCCGGCCGCCGGCAGTGCGCTATGATTGTGACAAAGTGCTGTTGGTGAGCGCACGTGAACTCCCAGTTATATATAAACAGGTTATTATATTACATGAACATATTGTAAATTATAAGCTGTTAGTGCATTTCTATACCCTAATGTATGTGTATTTAAAAGTATAAGGTATATTAACTTTGTCTTAAATCAGGGTTAAACTACTAGCTACTTTTAAACTCCCGATACAGGTGTATTAATAAAAAAAATCTATACAATTACGTATTATTGTTGTTTAAATAGAATAACGAAGCAAGTCTAGACCAACGGAGGTACAAAGAGACAGAAGTAGGTCTCGTCGCGAGTGACGAGCTCAGCCCAGAGCGGCGTCCGGCCGCCGGCAGTGCGCTATGATTGTGACAAAGTGCTGCTGGTGACGGCACGTGAGCTCCCAGTTATATAAACAGGTTATTATTGTACATTGTAAGGAACTTTATAATTTATGTTAATAAAGATTGTGCATTTAGTTTCGTACAAGTTTTTATTTTCATGACTTTCGATTGAACATAAAATCTTGTAATCAATTTTCTAAACGCTTTGATCACCCGATTTATTTAAAATTTGATATACGTGTAAATAATTTCAGGTCTTTCACCTGGAATATTATGTATAAATATTATAAAAAAAGTTACACGATGTGTCTGTCTGTTACCAAATTACCAAACGGATTTTCATGCGTTACTTACAAATAAACAAAAAGTTTTTTTTTCTATTTGTGGGCGAATCTTTTATTCTGCAAAATTATTTTAATTCCATTAGTTTAAGGAGTAAGAAATTCTTTATATAACGTCTACGTTATATAAAGCCTTAAAACTTCTCTTACACCTGTACATATCTATATATACATAAGAAAAGTTTTTTTGAAAATGTATCCCCTAAATAGACTACGGGATAAACGCTTGTTACAGAATAATATTCTAAATGGCCATACATCGATGTTGGCGGTTGTGCCACACCAGCGGTTTATCGCCCTATCATTTCGACCTCGTTTCCAAATAAGCTCATTTATAACGGGGGATGAACAAAAACAAAAATTTGAATAAGGAGGGCATTATTTATCGCCGCCCCAATGAAGGCCGTTAATGTGATTTTTTAATAATAAAAAATACACGGCCCAGCCAAACGAGGATCATGTATCATCGCGGTTTTCGACCAGTCATTGTCCCCGAAAAAAATATTATTTTTTATTTACCAACCTACGTTACGGGAAACAACGAAAGTATACATCAAATTAATCACGCCGTAAATTTAATTTTGAGCACTCATTTAGGGATGGGTGTCGTGTAGTGCGCAATTATTCGACTTATCAGCAACTCTCAACGTGCCGAGCGACTGATTGTCAATAAATACGATAATTCGATCCGCAGAACCGAACAAAATTAGACGCACTTACCTACCGTACGTGTGAAATGAGAACAAAAACAAAACACAGTTCGCCAATAAAACCCTTCCCTTGCCTAATTAAAAAAATTAAAAAAAAACCGGCTCCCTCAGAACGCGCGTTGTCACGTTCCATATTCCCGCGTTAATTACACGTCATTCTTTTTTCAAAAAGCGCGCCAATGACGCGCGCAATTAAAGCCGTGTACAGACAACGGGAAGACGCGACATAAAGCCGGCGCACACAATGCGTACTCGGCGAAATTCGCCGCAGGCCCAGCGAAATTAACAAGGCGATTTACACTTGACACTAGGCGCCTGCTTTTCACTACTTTCCTATGCCGACACCTCCGCACGTTGACTTAGCGCCCCCTCGTTTTTTGTCTAAAAAATTCCTCGCCCTACACTTTGAAAATAGCCAGCGCGTCAAAACTTCCGATGAGATTCGTTTATACTGTGGCGTAGTTTACGAAACCGTGTTCGTATGTGGGTGTGCAGATTTCCTTCCCGCTCACATATCGCAGTAATTGTGTGAAATAAAGAGCTTTGTATCATTATTTTTGAGATCTTTCCTTCACTGAAGAGTCTCGTATTGTTTGTTGATTATTTTTAATTAGTTCGCGAAAACACGGGTTCATTATTCTTTCGAGTGATTCTCGAGTGTCGACGCAGTTATAACTCGGAACAATGTGAGATTACTGTCTTAAAGACTAGTGCATGCCTGTGGCGACTCTCCACAGACAAAAAGGGTTGTCTTTAGTTCGTCATGACTAATTCAACGGACCGTGTAACAATACACGTTTTACAATGAAATTGTGTCAAGTTTGTTTTTTTATTTAACATTTTTGACTTCGAGCTTTGACTGGTTAAATACCGATTTGAGCTAGAAAGGCCTTTGTTTTACTCTGTATTTACTCTTAACATGTCTTTGCGTTGAAGAATAGAGAAAATAGTGGAGTCCGAAACGAAATAATAACAGTCCATTTGCTTTATATGTCAAGGTACAAACCATAGACAATAGTCACGGCCACCGAAATATCTCCACAGATTATAATAGATAAATAAATTCCGTTGTCAAAACATAAACAGTGTACAAGTTACACAATTATGCAAATTTTATGTTACCCCTAATTGCCAAATTATTTAAAGAGGTTTCCGTTGATTCTCTCCACACCCCCACAAGGAGATTTGCCCTTTCTTTAAATTACATGTAAATGTTATTGCGTAAGGAGTTATCGGGAAAATGCTAAGGGATAAAAAAAGTTTTTGAATTAGAAAAGTTTTTTCATTTGTTGATTAAATTGTTCGGACCTTCACCACAGAACTGAATTATTATCATTATACTAATAATTGTCTGATACTTCTACGACGTCTAGTAGGTAGGTTAGGTACCTACTTGATTCTTTAGAATATATATTTCAAAATTGTATAAATAACTAGATAAGAAATTTATATAATGTGCATTTTCCATAATAATAACAAAATGGGGTTTATAATACTCCTATTATCAAAATTTGTGCCTTATTCTGATGTAATTTTACCGGTACTTAATTGAAGTTAGTTCGAATATGAAACAAATCAAAAAATATTTAATTTCACTTCAGGAATATTACGTACATATTAATATGAAAGAATAATTATTTAAAACAACACCATAATGTTATGTTATTATTTTTAAAATGTTAAAACGGAGATAAACAAATTAGAAGTCATACTGAGTCGTAAAACAGGTTTTAATTGTTTTTTAAAACGTTTATATTTCTATTCCATAAGTCAGCGGAAAATTCAGGTACACACACCCCAAGAAATGTACGCAATAGGTACATAATCGAGCGAAATCACTAAAATCGACATACTGGCAGCCGTAACGCAATAAAAAACCAATTTAAAATTCAAATTCGCCGAACGCAATCCGAGATCGAAATTCAAAACTATCGAATCAACTAAACGCTCCCTCTGTAAGGTCAGGCGCGCCACCCGCCTCCCTTGATCATTTATAATGCCAAAATGTTTTAATTAAGATGCCGTAAAATGTAATTTACATGCAAATTCGGTTTATGTTAATGTGCCGCGTATATCTGTTTGGGTGCGTGCTTGCTATCTAATTTTGCGACAGTGTACGCCATCATTATCTTGCCTCTAATGAGAAATCTGGCAACGGCTTGATGTTTGCATAATTAAACTTGCGGTTGGGAACGTTCGTTTTGATTGTTGTCGTGATAAAATGCGGGGTTAGGCATCTGCTACAATAATGGCATAGGCTTAGACCTAAAAACTAAGTTAGTAATTACTTGAATTTAGGAAAATAAAACTGCTAATCAGTTAAGTAACTTTTAGTAATAGCGATGCGCCACAGTATAGTAATGGTCACTGACACCCATCATAGGTTTAGATGCGCAAAAACTAAGTTAGGCATTACTTGAATTTATGAAAATAAAACTGCTAGTCAGTTAAGTAACTTTTAGTAATAGCGATGCGACAGTATAGTAATGGTCACTGCCACCCATCATAGGTTTAGACGCAAAAACTAAGTTAGGTATTACTTAAATTTACGAAAATAAAACTGCTAGTCAGTTAAGTAACTTTTAGTAATAGCGATGCGACACAGTATAGTAATGGTCACTGACACCCATCATAGGTTTAGACGCAAAAACTAAGTTAGGTATTACTTAAATTTACGAAAATAAAACTGCTAGTCAGTTAAGTAACTTTTAGTAATAGCGATGCGACACAGTATAGTAATGGTCACTGACACCCATCATAGGTTTAGACGCGCAAAAACTAAGTTAGGTATTACTTAAATTTACGAAAATAAAACTGCTAGTCAGTTAAGTAACTTTTAGTAATAGCGATGCGACACAGTATAGTAATGGTCACTGACACCCATCATAGGTTTAGACGCGCAAAAACTAAGTTAGGTATTACTTAAATTTACGAAAATAAAACTGCTAGTCAGTTAAGTAACTTTTAGTAATAGCGATGCGACTCAGTATAGTAATGGTCACTGCCACCCATCATAGGGTTAGACGCGCAAAAACTAAGTCAGCTATTACTTTTTACATAAATATAACTGCTAGTCAGTTAAGTAACTTTTAGTAATAGCGATGCGACACAGTATAGTAATGGTCACTGCCACCCATTTACATGTATCTATAATTATGAGGACTGGAGAAAACAGCATAACTAACTTTGAGGACTGTCTTAGAACGGGTCGTAGGTAATTCGTATGTCTTAATGCTTTTCAGTATTTAATATTAGTATTTTACGATAGTAATAGTGGTGTCGAAGCCTCCGCAATTGATCCACGAAGGCTACCTACCTATTTTTAGTCTACACAGGTACCACGTCTATTCAAATTTCAGACTAATATTTGTAACTGCTGAAGTAATTTGGTCAATTTTAGTTAATGAGGACTTACGAGTTGGATATGATCTACCTAAATAACTTAGGACTTCTAATTAGTAAATAGTAAGTACTTATACCTGCCTAAGAACCTGTTCAATATATGTATATAATGTACTTTTTATAACACTAGAGGTGGCAGGCAGTCCACCTGTTAGTAACAGGCCATTGTTGCCCATGGGCATGTTATCAACCCCAGATAGGATTAAAGCCGTACCTCACGTTCCACACGTTCCTACTGCTGAAAACTAAGTCAGAATGCTTCACAAAAGTGTCTCTTACCGCAACCTTCAAACCCTAAGCAGGTGTGGTGGTGATGACTTCGGAGTCGAACCACGGGTGGTTATACAGCATCTCTACAATTACAGTTTTTTTTTTATAATATAGGAGTAGCAGACGAGCATACAGTCCACCTGATGGTAAGTGGCTACTGCCGCCCATGGACGTCTTTAATCAATCCCAGATAGGATTAGATATTCCCACCTCAGGTCGGCCACAGATGCGCCGCCACCCCTGAGGGATATGCTGGAACGCCTCGGAAAAGTCTGTCTCCCATACCACACTATTCAAACCGGAACACAGCAGCGCCTAAAACTGCTGTTATTAGGTAAAAATATGTGTGGCGGTGGTACCGCCGGAGTCGAACCACAAAGGCTTCTACCACCTTCTAAGTATATAACAATTATATAAATTTGCATTGAGAAATAATGTTAAAATAGCTAATAATAAAATACCAGCCCAATTCCAATTTACACACCATTGTTACGATTTCACCCTTTTCCATTTTCATTACATAAGTTTTTTCAACAACTTTTGTAACAAAACGATTCGTGAGAAAAAATGAACGAAACTCGAGCACAAGAAGTTTTACCGAAATCATTATTTTTGCTATCTTTTAAATGAGATTCCAAGTTTGCTTTTTCTTACTCGCCAACGTTGAGTATGAAAACAGAGCCGTTGCCAAATTCAAATCAAATCAATTAATTAAAATAAAATCCACTCGAATCCGCCCGTCCACAAGACATTCATTACCAGCAAACGAAACACAATTCTGCTAATTTATTCCAATAAAAAGGAATAACAACCCCATTCCCTTAACTACTCTGTCTATACAGTCTTATGAATCTATATTTTTTCTCAACCCCTTCCTCGGATTCAATTCGGCTAAATAAACTGAATTATATGCTACTTAAATGAGTGTCAAGCCTCCCCTTCGCCCCCAAGCGTCTGCCCCTTAAAAGCCACTTCACCCCGACAACTTTCTGAGATTTTTGTGACACGCGAAACAAACGAAAAGTATTGATTTAACTTTTGTGACATGTCATCTAATATATTCATCATTGAGTCATTACCACAGAAAGCACTATTAACCTCACCTCTACATTTATATATTTTGTAACATGCGAAATAATTGAAAGTATTATAATAATTTTATTTGATTTTTGTGACATGTCAAACCATGTCATTTTACCAACTCTCTTTATTTGGAGATATAATTTACCGTACACTGCGTCTAAACCATTTCAGTACTTGAAATTAAACAAGAACATGGATGAAATATGTGTAGTTAAATATTATTTATGTGTAATATATACAATTTTAATATTAAATCTACTCTTATGTTACTACAAATAAATGATAAATTTTAAAAATGTTGTTTTAAGACATAGTTCTAAGGCGTCCTTGAGGTAGAAAAATTCTGCGGATTTTACGCACACGCTACAAATACGCACCACAATACGCGTTAGGTAAGATACAAAATCTGTAAAATTTAACATGACAATAACTATTGAGCTTATAAGCACATGCCCAAACCCAAATAACTGGATACACCTCATATGTTTTAGAAATTTGTTTATTTAAACTTTTTTACTTTCATACAAAATAAATATAGTCCGTCAATACTTATATAATTATGCGTATCTAAATCTTTGTAAGTACTTATCGTAAGTTAACATTAGTATCTACTTATACTTTGTTGTATTACAGCATCAGGCGTTTTTAAATTTTGATTAAACTAGTTTTAGTGTGAATAAAACTTATCTTACGTAAAAGTATATTATAAGAAAATTAAATCTAAACCCACTTCAGCGGCGCTTACTTTGTCTTACAATTTTCTTTGTGATCTAGCAATCTTCTTTGTGATCGCGGACTTGTGGCAACCTTTGTTCGCGCGAGGGTCGCCATAATGAACAGAACACGTATATCGTTATTGTATTACCGATACAAGCTACGATGCCACTCCAGTCACACTTGTGGCGGATAGTGTGAATGATAGATTGATATTCGTTGATATAGTTTAGTTTTGAACTTTGATTTAAAGATGGTGTAGTGTATCATATTGTGGGTAGTTTGTCTCGAGCGCATACGACACGGAATGAGAGCGGACTGTGTGGGGGCAGTCATGCTAGACCGTCGGTGAGTACGGGCGTGTTGGTGCGTGAGCGAGCCAAATGGGGTTTAAGTGATACTACTATCCCGACGTTGAGTCGGGAACACTACAGATGGTAGAGCCTAAAATAGGAGTCAATAACAGATCGCCGTGGAAGGCAGTGGCCACTTACCATCAGTTGGACTGCGTGCTCCTTTATAATTTCAATATTATAAAAAATCAATATTTGTATTAACGTAAAATCCTAAAATGATTACTTATAAAAAAATTAAGATTTTTTTCAAGAACTTAATATTAATTTTAATTTAAAATGTGTTGCGATTTTTGAGAAGGTACTATTTTTTCTACCTTATGCCTTGCTTTAACCATAAACCCTTTAAGTCATAAGACAAAACTAGGTGCTGTCGTGGTGCTACTGCAGTAAAAACCTTCTAATAGGTATAAGCGTATTTTAAATGGCGATTACACGTATTAGCACATTACTTTAACGAGGCTCCATCCATAACATTACAAATGGGCTTATTTGAATAAAATCCCGCTACTGTTCGCAAAGAACATATAATTATTTGTCATAGAAATGGCGTGTATTGTATATTTGTTATACTTGTTAATAATTTCTATATTATATTTAAAATCTATTGACTTACTAAGGGTGGGTTGCATTAAAACTCCGGTTAAAGTTTGCGTTAAAGTTAAATATAAAAATAACTGACGGTATGGAAGGTAACAATTAAGTGTTGCACCAATTCATTTGTCATTAACTTCATTTGTGCCGCTGTCATCAAAATTTTTAGTCGACGTTGACAGATACGGAACTTGACAAATACAATAACTTTAACCAATCGAAATCGAGCAGTTAATGTTATATGTAAGTTATAACGTAATAATAACCTCAAGTAAAATGGTGCAACTAATTATTTTTTTAACCATGGATTTGACGGTTGGTTAGGCTTATGTATATGTTAAAGTTACATGATGCAACCCACCTTTAGTCAGTTTAAAGAAATGGTTACTTGATTAATGTACACTTTTGATATGTCTTGTCTACGCGACATACTTCTGTGGGCCCTGTCATCGTCGTACACACACTAAGTTTGTCGCTGTGTCCTGTGCTCCTGTAAATTTATTTAGCAGTATCGCTAATTTATATAATTCCAGTTGCACATGCTCTAATTGCCGGAGCTTGCCCACTTATCATAATGTCTCGCAAATCACCGAGTCCGTAGAATAAATCTGGTGTCGATAGGGATTATATGTTTGGTAGGGCTTGCTACATGTGCTTAGAAATTATAAGTTTTACTTACTAAAATCTTGTATGTATGTATTGTAATAATATGAAAAATCACTTTTTCTTACTCAATCACTTTTTCTTACTCAATACTTTCCAAGTATGTATTAAAACTTTAATTTATGTGATTATGAATGTAATTCCATTGAAATAAAATTTAGAAAATCAAGGTGGTTATAAAATAAATTTTGTAGGCATAGCAAACCCCATACGGTTTGCTACGGATGCTTAAAAATGATACCTACTAAGGTTTAGTATTAGTATTAGAAAAATATATGGTTTGCTTATTAAGTTTGATACAGGTGTAATTTAAAGTATAGCTACCTTAATGATTTAATATATTTTTTGCTAAAACTATCTATACACAACTAGTATAACTAATTGGAACAATATAAATCTATTATGCTAGAATACTTAACCCAGCTATTATTTAATAGTGCTAACCCTTAAATGCTGAGGTACAAAAATGATCTTAAGCGCATTTCCAATATAAATCGGACGATAGCCCGTCGGCGCACTGAGAGCGCTAACGTAATGGTTTATTATACACGCAGATTTAATATGCAACTAATACATGAATATCGGAACTAATTAACAATTGATAACACGCGTGGTTCAGAAATCCCCGCAGGCGATATAGGGTTCCAGGTTCGATCTCCGGTCAAAATATTTCAATGGTGGCTTAGATGTGTGTTATGAGTTGAATATTATTATGTGATTCTGGCATTCATGCTTGATTGATATGTACAGATTCAAATTGTACATATTTCCAAAATGTTAATTTTCAATATCCGTATACATAAAAATTAGTAATTGTTTCTATATTCAATTTAAAAGATGTCCTGGTGTTTAAGCTTTATATTTACTTTATGTACTAACATTATATTATTTACCGAAAAAAATTGACACATTATATCTAAGTATAAAAAAGATCGACCATGAATATTATTTCGTCACTTAACACACTAATTACAGAAACTCAATTTAACAATACATTCACACCCTAATACCAATAAAACCACAGTAAAACAAAAAAGCTACCAGCGACAGCGAAACAAAATTGAATATTCCCTCTATCTTAATACGACGGAATAATGACGTCACTACTCTTGACTCTAACTACAGACTCGGCGAACGGACAGGACATAAATCGGTAAGGCAGCCCCATAATGGCTGGCTCTCAAATCTATGCCTGAGCCCAAAAGCCGGACCTGTACCTCGGTAATACACTTAAAACGGCTGAGCTTAAATCATCGTCATCGTTTGTTGAACAAGACTCTCCGGTCACATATCAGCTCGGTGACGGCCCCTGCCACCCTCTCCCTACCTCCCGATAATTTTAGGCGCAGCGCTGGAATTCTGGTCTCAGCGATACCGACGCCCGACTACAAACTGCGTATACCTATTATGTTTAAGTTTGAAAAGTATAGGCTAACCAAATAAAGGATGATGAAGATATGATTATATAGGCAACCGAAATAGGTAATATACAGTAAACAGAAACTTTTGAAAGTCATATGAGATTTGTGATTGCAATGTTACCTATTATGTTTAAGTTTGAAAAGTATAGGCTAACCAAATAAAGGATGATGAAGACATGGTTAAAGTAGGTAACCGGAATAAAATACGGTAAATTGATAACTAATTTTGTAAGTCATAGATATGAGATTTGTGAATGCAATTTTTAAGCCTTGCTACAAACACGCGTATACCTATTACATTTTAATTTTGAATAAGGCTAATAGATAATAGATAATGCTATTTAGCATTAAGTCCGCCTTTTGCACCACACTGTTTTTAACATGGTCCATAAAGAGTAAATAAAATAAAAGTATAGGCTATTCAAATAAAGGATGATGAAGACATTAATATGCAAAAGAAATAAAATAGGTAAACTATTAACTTTTTTTTAAGTCAAATATTCGTGATCTATGTTATAACTAAATCATGTAAAATTTAACGTTTAAACATGTATGTAGCTACTTATAGGCTAACGAAATAAATGGTGTTTAATATTAATAAGTTATAAGGTAATAAGGAAATGAAAGCCGCGAAATGAAATGATGGCGAAATAATTGTATTGAAGAAAAAGTGTAAGCTGATGATTTCATCTAAAAATAAATGTACTTAACTAAATTATTTTTGTCCCACTGCTGGTCACAGATCTTCTTTTAAAATGGCAAAAGTTTGCCATAGTCCACATTTACTCACTGCGAATTGATCGTAGCAATTATTCCTAAAAGTGTAGCTTATCACAATCACTCACATTTTAGACGAATCCAACGACACTTCACAATAAATCATTTATAGTTACATGCACACTACATTAAGTAAATTATAATAAAGTTGCAATCTATAATAAAGTAAATAAACAAGCCCATAGATGATACACTGATAATAACAAGACTAACAATAACAAAGTCACTAATCGTTTGAACAAGACGATCACATGTCAGCCCGGTGGCGGCACTACCCTCCTATTCTGATAATTTTAGGTGCATCCTGGAATTCTAGTCTCAGGGTACCGAGCGATTATATTAAAGCCTTGATAGAAACTGCGTCGCAATACAAATTACGAGTATATCCTGGTATGTTTGTGGCATGTGATACATGTTGACGTTCAAAGAGTTCTTTGTAAATCAACTTTGAATGTAGTTTGATTTAATCGGTTTAGAAATCGATTAATAATGTGTTATACAACAAAGAACAAGTTTTAATATTTATCAAAAAATATTTATCTATTCCCTATATTATTTTATTATATGACTAGCTGACCCGACAAATGTTGTGTTGCCATATAAATAAAAAATGTTAAAGGTGAACAACCGTTATCATTTAGGGGTATGAAAAATAGATAGTAGCCGATTCTAAGATCTTCTAAATATGCATATAAAATTTGGTGAAAATCGGTAAAGCCGTTTTGGAGGAGTACGGTAAATAACACGGTGACACGAGAAATCTATATATAAGATTGAAATAGTAAAAGAGCATGCTGACAACCTAATCACAACACATAGTGCTGAAAACTGTTGTTTTGATGCAGAAATAAATGTGGCGGTGGCACCTCCTGAGTTCAACTACAAATAATACCACCTTCTTTATATGGGTGACACAGACCACTTTCAATAAGGTACATTGTAAGGTTTTGTATTTCAACTTCGACAAACAAAGCTAATTCTCGGATCCACATTTAAAGTAACTGGAAAAATATATGATAAGTAATGTAAAAAGTTGAAAAACTCAATTAAATTCGAACCAAAATACACAGTAAAAAGTATTCCACAAAGCGACGAGTCCTCTCAATCCTTTATGAAACGCCAAATTCGATATCGGATTTTTCTGGACTTAATCTTGTATTCAAATTTTAATTATATCATTCTGGCGTTTGAATAAAAACGAACTCATTTCGTGCCGTCGGTGAATAATAACGAGCTTTCGAATTATTACGCTGTGTGTTACACTGTGGTGTAACAGGGTGACGGCTGATTTTTTCTAGTCTGTAGATTTTTGTATAAAAATGGCAGATATCGCAAATAAATATGTTATACGTAGCAAACGAGTATGCTGTCCAACATGGTAATTATTGCTCATGGACATCTGTTTTCAACCTCACATAGAATTTATATTTGTCCTGCCAAATATCTCCCACATGCAAAGTTACTTCTGAGCTGGGCAAACGAACATGCTATACACCTAATGGTAAATGGGAACGCTCACTCAAGGATATCATATCTATAATTCACCCCTAAGAATATCTCACCTGAGGACGACAACAGATGCGTTGCTGCCCTTGAGGACTAAGTCGTAATGCGTACGAGACATTGCAAACCAAGGATAGCAAAGCAAGGGCTTGCGCTTGTTGTTGCCATGTTTTCAAGACCAACAAAGACAGTTGACAAGACAGACATACAGAAAACATCAAACTCAGCAACTTAACTAAGTGTAATAGTATTTTGCGTTATATAGTTTTCTTGATGACCAAAGACGATCTAATATTTTACAAAAAAAAGCAATTAATTATTTAGGTAGGTACGTAGACATTTGATGATTACTCGAACAACATTACGATTCGATGTAACACACATCCATGGTTATGGAGATCAACAATTAATTCCTATCTCTGTATCCGGAAAAGCACTTTCCATCAGCTCATATGCATATTAAAATTGTTCTTCGTGATTATTATGTTTAGGATATCTGAATATTTGAATCGAATTACAATAATAAGTGTATGAATTGTGCCTAAAATAAGATCTATGTGGAGCTAATATCAATTCAGTAATGCTGCAGGTATTTTGAATAAGATAAAGTGGCCGAAATTCTCCTGATAAAAAATACGCTTTCTACACATACTGAGGCAGTAGGAAAAACACAATAGGATTCCCTGTATCATGAGTAGCATGAAGTGCCATGTACACACATAGACAATAAAAATCTTAATTCATCATTTAGATATCCCCGCCTAGCCGCGGATTGAACTCGGGACCCTCTGCGCGTCAGACCGTTGTGACGCCCGTTCCGCCACGTGGGTCTTTGTTTAGATTGCGAAAACATAATGGACATATTTATACGGTGAAGCACTTCTTACGTTTCAGCAGAATTCTATAGATATTGGTAAGATTAGGCAGAGGCTACAGACTATGGAATATGGACTATTTAAATCCCCGGTCACACTACATTTTAATAACAACTGTTATGTTACTGTTACGGACAACAACTGTTACTGTAAAACAACTGTTATGTTACTGTTACGGACGTAGATGTGAAGTAATATATGAAAAAACTACATATGTCAAGCTAAAGTTTTGATACTAAACTACCGACCCCATCCTAACTGATATCGACTACAATTGTTCACAGACGGCAACGACTACTAACCAACAGGTAGACTACATGCCCATTCATATCAAAATTTCCTAAAATAGGAATCACAAAAAGACGTAAACCATCCATTCTCGCTAAAACCCTTTACTGACATAGTTAGCAGCTCTTAACAATACCAATAAAACTTGAAACGTCCGGCGAAATGGCGCTCGCAAGAAGAAGACGACATTACTAACGCAATCTGTACAAAGGGCACGCCCGCTTATAATAATACTCGTCAATAATAATTTCATTAAAATGTAGATCTAGTTAAAAGCATTTTTTCTGATTAATTTTCAGTCGCGGGCGCGCTCTTCTTTTTTTAATTGAATATCAGGCCACTTTGATGGCGCGTCGAGAGAAAAGGGTTGAAAAAAGTTCGCCCTCATTTGAATAAAATAACACCACTCGCACTTTGCATTTACGGAGATATTTCAAATTATATCTGGACTCTTTTTGTGTTTAATTTTTTTTTGTTCCTCGTATTTATTTTATTTTTCCATCTGCCTCCCTATCTAATTGAGTTAGGCTTCCAAATCGAAAATGTCGATCGAGTTGTAATTCAATTTATTTTTGTTTCTAATGGAGTTGGGAGCTTTTATTTTTTACGCTGTAATTTTAAATCATTTCTTGTTGGAGCTGTAAGTACGAATACTGTTGCGAAGTCTAGATTGAGTTGGTCTAAGTTTTTAATGTTTGGAGTTCGAAACACGTCAAGAACGACTCCTAGTCAATGTACTCGTAGGTAGGTTTAATACTCATTTGTAATTTGAAAAGTGTCACTAATACATTACTTTTTAATACATACTCGTATATAAAACATCACATGCAATTATCCACTTCAGAATTAACTACTTAAAATTGTGTGTTATGGCAAAGATAAGTGTGGAAATGTGACACCAATATAGAGAAAATAATCGTTGTAAAATTGAATATACGTATCGACTGATTGAAATAATTAAAAGCTTATCATGTAATATACAAATGCTACTACAACATACTAAAACATTAAAATTATTATAGCTGCCTATCCGAGATATGAACCCAGAACTAACACAGTCTAATACGTTGACACGTCTATTTACCATTAGGTACCTCCCAAGTCCCTATCATCACCCTTAACTAAAACATATATCTAAGTTAGCAAAATTTACGGAAAACTTGACAATCTCAAACAGGGAATTAACATAACTAAATCTTTCTTAACAATAGCTATAGTTTCCTTCAGAACAATTTACCTGTACACTAAACATAGCTTCAGTAAGTCGATTCCTCCCCGCAATTAAGCGAACGATAAAGCTATAGTAATTACGTATGCTAATCTTGGACTTAGTACTTCCACCGAGATATGCTGCCCTGGTACCTGTAATAAGAACCAGTTGTATTGAAAACACACCTTTTTTGTTTACATTGTATTATGTAACATGTATTTGATAATTAAGATATTGCATTGTTCAAATTCTAATCTCATTTATTCAAAATATTTGAACTTCAACAATCTACCGCCGCTTTAGAAGGTGCTTCGCTATGGAAAAGAGGCGTCGCAAGAAAATCCATTGTATTATAATATCTTGTTCTATCACCCAAAAGAAGAACAATGACTCTGTAATCATCAATCGGTCATCCCGGAGGGTGGTCAATTCTTTAGTGGTTCATCTTCGGAGGCACCAAAGCCCTTATATAGTCCTTCCTATACCATTATAATGCAGCACCTTATATAGTCCTTCCTATACCATTATAATGATATAATATATCCGCCTCATAACAGTTGTTACAGTACTGCTGCTACTGTGTTTTAGGATCTTGGCTCGTCAACCCATTACTGTCCCACTGTTGGGTCTCTTCTCTGAGTGAGAAGGGTTTAAGCCCTAGTCAACCGCACTAGCCAAGTGCAAAATGGTAGACTTCACACACCATTGAGAACTTTTTTTTTTAATTCTAAGTCTACCAGTCTGCGTCATTTTCTTAACCGTTCAAGCAAAAGATAATTCATTCCTAATTCGCACATAATTTTGAAAAATCAGAGGTGTGTGTCGGGTTCAAATCTCGTACGCCCCGATGAAGAGGCTGAGTAACAACCACTAAGCCACTTACATACTGCATGTAAACCTAAAGAAGTATAACTTAAAAATCCTCGTACTCATTATCAATGTTATATTGATACAGATCATAACGGCAAACCACCACGTTCATAGCAACGGAAATGACTACATGATTGTATCAATGAATACACGCACGGAGCCTGAATACTGATTAACTACCAGTTGCTATTCCTAATTGATTCTGTTAATGCTGTTTTTAGGATATTTATCGTAGTCTACTAGAAAAGTAGAACCAATATTCGAATGTGGTAGAACTTTGTGGTCCGACTCCGGCGGCACCATCGGCACACCTATTTCTGCCTCATAATAGCAACGTTAAGCGCTGCTGTGTTCTAGTCTGAAGGGTGTAATGGTAAGGGAGACATACTTTTCCGAGGCGTTCCAGCTTAGTCCTCAGGGGTAGCGGCGCATCTATGGCCGACCTCAGGTAGGAATATCTAATCCTATCTGGGGTTGATTACAGATGTCCATTAACGGCAGTAGCCACCAACAGGCAGTACCATCAGGTGGTCTGCTACTCCTATGTTATAAAAAAGTTTACTAGAAAGGTAGAACCATTATATTTCGACCGAGGAGGTACCAATACCACACCTTTTTCTAGATTGAAGCGGTTCCGCGTTTCGGTGGAAGGGTGTGGATGACGATTGACTTACATATGAAGTAACTGCTTTAGTTCTCAAGAGTAAAGAGTAACGCAGCTGTGATCGGCTTCAAGTAGAGCGAGTAGAGCAAGTTATAGATTCGCGATTGTGACTTTTTATTATCAGAAGGCTAGCTCGCTTGCCACTCCATTCTTATAAAAAGAGTATATTCGGTGGCGTCCATCGTCACACCTATTTGTGCTTTGTTAAATATTTTAGCGGTAACAACGAGGTGATGTTTGTGTTTGAAATGTGTATTAAGATAAAGACAAACAAGTTATTCTAGGTTTTTCATCAATAAGGTAAGGTAGAAACTACAATAGTATTAACGGAAAGGGACAGATGACCAGAGGTATAATCATCATCATCAACAACGCATTATTGTCCCACTGCTGAGCACGGGTCTCCTTTAGAGTGAGAAAGATTAGGTCATAGTCCACCGCGCTGGCCAAATGCGTATTGGTAGACTATACATACCTATGAGATATATATTTTTTTTAATAAATCTCAGGTGTACAGGTTTCCTCAAGATGTTTTCCTTCACCATTTAAGCAAGTGATAATTAATTTGAAACCAGAGGCGATATTGGCCATATACCACCAAACATTCGGCAGGAATAGAATCCACAGCCTGTATATGTCGTGACTACTACAGTATACAGAATAATTCGATAGTATCCGTTACACTGCACTAGTAACATTGTAACTATTTAATTTAATATCACTATGTCCTTTCTATTTAATTATACTGACACAAAATCAATAAAATTATTTCCATCAGAACTCAAGGTAATGCAACGATTCATACCACTTACTAGCTTAACCACGGCGCGACGCGTTGCGTTTCAATACGCGTACACAAATGAGCTGCGTATCGCGTGTGCAAATGAGCCGCGTATCGCATAAATACATTACGGCGTATGGTTAGTTGTCGGTAAGTGGCGAACACCGGAATCGCATCCGATCCATTGACGCCTGCTCAAAGAATTGATTATCTCTATTAGCTCGTCCACTCCAAATGTTTATTTCTGAACTATTTGCATATTTGACACTCGGTTCTCTTCGCGGTTTTATTTGAGCACTGATTTTCGAATGTGTCTCTCGATATTTTATTTCTGCCGAAATTATTGACAATAAGTGAAGTGTTAAAAATTTATTAAGACATTTAATCGAATGGAATGAGAAAGATTACTTATAAATAACAAAAAAGTACCTATCATAGCAAACCATTACTTATAAGAATAAAATGATGATTGATTGTAGAAAGACAAAAATATTTTCCTCAAGAAGTAACATTATGCTTTTGAACACATTTAAAATTGTGATTATTTCTAATGATAATAATACCTCAACAAAAACATTCCAAGCCAATAAATAAGGACCACGAAAGGTTTTTCCATCTTTTCTTATTATAGAAGGAGCGAATGTGCATGTAGGTAGTTGGTAAGTGGCAAGTGCGGCCCATGGACATCAATAATCCACCACGGGTAAGTTTAAAGTCTTACGTAGGTCGACCTCAAATGACTTGCGTCCCTCAAAGATAAACTTACAACGCCTCGTATAAGTCTCTCATTGAGTCCTTTACCACACCATTCAAACCAGACAGCAACGCAACACAGATAGCCGCATAAAAATAATATAATCCGTAATAAATCACAGCACGAGCATCCTATTAAAACGCGGACCGTTCATAAAAACGGGAGTGGCTATCGACCGCAAAAAACTATCTGTACACTGAATAGAAAAAATTACAAAAAAAAATTTGGTGCACTCAAAAAGAGCGTAGATTGTCGCGGTCGGGCCCAATGCCGTGCAGTTATTAATTCTTGGGCAGTCAGATCGGCCTGACCACAGACAATCGAAAAATAAAATAACTATCATTCATTTGCGTCCGATCATGTTTATAAATACGGTGAGTAGCTTTACTCGTTCAATATTGCGTAATAAACAAGGCCTTTGTATGATTTGGATAAAAAAATGTAAGTATTAGTTGATTTTTGTTTGTACAATTTGGATACAAAAATATCCAAAAACTTACTATTGTGTTAAATAAAGAATTTATTCGAATAAAAATAAACTATAATTATTAGTATTTAAGTATTTAGGTACTCATATCAAAATGTTAAGCAAAATAATTGATTTGAATAAATATTAAATTATTAGTTGTTTATTCAATAGTAACAGTTATAGTCATTTTTTATTTTTTTTATAACGGTATTTAGATACATCAAAATATCTGGCAAAAGGCATCGTAAGAATGCTTTCCTACTGCCGTTCGAAGTATGCAAAATGCTTATAAAACTCTTTTATAGTTACTTCAAGATCGTATTATGTGGTGCCATCTATTATCAAGTTCTGGGAACTAAGCATAAATCCACATTACCTCTCTGATTTTTACTAACTCCATCTAGCAGCAAAAGACATAATTTAGAGAAACAATGATATCTTATATGTATCAATGATATAATATCAATTATCATTGCAAGTGATAGTTAAAATGGGGTACTTGATTATAAAATACTGTTCCTGTTCCTGTTACATGTTCATATTTTTTAATTTGAACAGAAATATTCATATAAACACTTACCTATATTAACCTTTGTTGTTATTTTTATGAATAAACATAAACATAATTAACTTCGAATAGAATATGAGTACCACATGAAGTTAGTTTGGTAAAGAGGTAAGAGGTTGAGAATGGTGGATCTCTAAATATATATAACTCAAAGGACTGACTGACATAGTGATCTATCAACGCACAGCCCAAACCACTGAACGGATCGGGCTGAAATTTGGCATCCAGGTAGATGTTATGACGTATGCATCCGCTAAGAAAGGATTTTGATCAATTCTACCCCCAAAGGGATAATATTACTTCGTAACGCGAGCGAAGCCGCGGGCAAAAGCTCGTTGTGTAGGTATATCTCCCTTACCTTGTTCAAACAGAACACAATACCGATTAGAACTGAGGTAGAAATTGTTGTAGCAGTTTTGCTTTCGTAGTCGAATCTGGAAGGGACTTTTACCATGCATGCGTGCACATTTGCTTCTATTTACATAAAAATCCGAACGATGTAAGCTCGTTACCGTGTGTGGAGTTGTTGTTATAATTAGCATTGTTTTGTTTGTTTACATTCGACTAGATTTTAGATTTACTTTTTACATTTACATCCGATTTGACAGAGTAATTCGTGTTGGCGTGGATTGTAAACTTTTGGTATTAGGTACGCATACAAAACAAAAAAAACACACACACACACACACACACAATAATTATGATAAATTGGTTATCTTATCCTTATAAAGATGTATTACACAATATATATTATTTTGTTTATGGATAGTCCGCGCCAAATTGCTAGTCCGCTCTGAAGTTGTTGCGAGCAGGTGTAGTCATACAATTTACTATGGCGATTCATTTCTATAGTCAGAGAAGACTAACAGTTTTACGCGGAATATACTTATTTAACCTTTAGATTAATTCATAAAATCAAATTGTGATATTACACAATATTCAAAGTCTCTTTCTATTTTAATTTGTTTAACCGAAAATCGAACCCGCACTATTCGCCACCCACTCACTCCGCCGCTACTTTCCAGTAATGAAGTTCAAAACCAAAAACGTCAACAGCACGCGACGAGAGCGCCATCTGCGTTTTGAGATCGTTAATATTGTTTATCTGTGCTATGGCTGAGTAATCTTTATTTAATAGTCAGATTTATTCAGGTCATATAGCGAATGTACCTACAAGAAACGAAATAGCTCTGATTTTCATAGAGATTTAATTTGTTTCATAATATAGGAGTAGCAGACGAGCATGCAGTCCACCTGATGGTAAGTGGCTACTGCCGCCCATGGACATCTGAAATCAACACCAAATAGGATATTCCTACCTAACTTCAGCCACAGATGCGTCGCCACCTATGAGGACTAAGCTGGAACGCCTCGGAAAAGTATATCTCCCTTATCATACCCTTCAAACCAGACAAACCAACACAGCAGCGCCGCTGCTGTTATGAGGCAGATATAGGTGTGACGGTAGTGCCGCCGGAGTCGAACCACAATGGTTTCTACCACCTTCTAAAAGTTGTTTTTCACATTTTAACAGTGGTAGATCTTTATTGACCTGCATTGAAGGAGCATGGTAGAGAACAAGACCCATGCCCTGTAGTTATCTAACTAAATCTTTACAGTTAAAACTATTTGTAATTTGACTGCCAAAAACAATGTAGTGTGCCTGTTTTCTGATCAGAAGAATATGGTAAGGTATTTAACTTACATAAGGCGTTCTAGCTTAGTAGGTAACTTAGTCAGCTGTGTAGCGCGGCTGTGTTCTGGTGTGAAAGGCGATGAAAACACTTACAGTTACATGAGATGAAACTTAACTGGAGTGCTAACTTAGTGGTAGCGAAGAATTCAAGTTCAGGACAGGAGTCCCGTTTTGAAGTCAATGTCAATGACCGACATATTCGTGTTATTAGTGAGAAAATGGTAGTCTTAATTACAGCGATCATATCGAATGTCAATCAGTCCTGATTTGCAAGAAACATCGTATAACATCTTCACAAAAAAAACTAGATGATGATTCATCAGCATAACACATCTGATGATGTTCTTAAACTTAGAAGAGTTAATCAGTCACAAATTAAGGTACCTAACCATAATATACACTACTTATATATTTAAACATTGAACAAATTAAAAGATAATCCTTGCGAAGGAACTACAAAAATATAAATGTATAATGCAGCAAACAATATATCCGTGCAACAAACCTCATAAATAATAGAGTAGACAAAAAACCGTCGTGACTTATTCATACATCGCAAACAAGGTCCGTCTGTCAAGCAAATCCGTCACTTATTGCGGTGGGGCGACTCGCTTTCGCCGCATTAACATTTTATTAACATTTCCCGTGCGTCATTAGAGGTGAAATTTGAATATCTTTGGATCGGAAATGCACAAATTAAGCGAGTGATCTGTTGGCAGTGCTGTAATGAGCTGAAAGGTACGTAATGACGAGGAGCGAACAAAACAACACTTGCTTACCTCAGCGGGCTCGAGTAACGAACGGAGCGAGGTAGTGTGGAGACGGCTTCTGTTTTTGACTCGAATACTAGGGCCTTTGTGATTTGAAACGCGAAGAAACGAGAAAGCGATATTAAAAAGAGATACATACATCTATAGGTCTGCGATAAAATTGATAAATAATGCAATATACAGTAGCCTCACTCTCGTCGATTTCTTAAAAAAGTTTGTGTGAACTACATAATATATGGTTTCTTTCAAAATTAAATCATTTTTTTGGTATGTCATTATAGTTGTTGACGTGTTATTATCCCATTGCTGCTCTCTTTTTTATATTGATAATAAGTAGCCACTACCGCAATATGCGAGGTCTACTCCAGTTAGAAATTAAGTCCTACCAAAGATCTACCATAAATGTATTAGGACTGCTCCTGGAACAATGTTGGCTTTGTATAAGTGCCTTTCATTTACGACAACAAAGATTTTACTTCAATAGGTTAGAAATACTGGCTATAAAGTAATTAAAAGCGCATATCGCGAGTACCCGTTATAAAATGTCTCAATTCCGTGATAACAATAGTCTAAGGTCATAAAGAATAGGTGTGCCACAAATGTTTTTTATCAATGTATTCTGACCACGACTTCACCACAATTTTAGTTTGGTTACAGTAACTGCAACGGTTACAGTTACAGTTCTCTAATAGGTAAAGTGAAACCCCCTTCCCCTCTCTTTTGTTCTTCTTTATTCTGTATTATAACGGTCTTAACTGAGGAGTAGACTCCGACTCACTCAAGTCCCAACCAAAAGTTGAAGGCCAAACGTAAGTTCTCTCCACAGTAGCGTAGCCCCAATGCTCTTATTAATAAGAAACGGTAGCTCGGCGCAGACGGACACGCGGACGGAGCGACATTTGTAATGATACTAAATAGTTGCGCGCGGTAGGTGCCCTGCAAACGAGTAATGCGTTCCGAACCCGGACAGTGGTATGCAACATGTGATAATAAATTATTTTTATAATGTAAAAACTAGGTGTTTTTATTATTTGAAATGTGGTACAGTCAGTACGGTTTGATCGAGGAGGTGCCCCTACTACACTTATTTCTTTTTATTTTTACATTGAAGTAGCTAATAAGCATGTAGGCCACCTAATGGTAAGTGGCTTTTGCCACTTTCAGACATCTGTATTGAACTTCAGGTAAGATTAATTTCCTGAGGTTGGCCACAAACACTGAGGATTAAGATGAATCGGATAAGTCTCCTCTAACACAGCATCGATTAGCACTACTGTTATTAGACAGGAATAATTGTGGAGAAGGTATCTTCGGAATCAACTCCCAAAGGAATAGACACCAGCTGGCTAAGATCAGAACAGAGGATCAACATATTATGCAGTCCTCATGATTGACAATGCATCTGTTATCGGCTTCGGATTTCCTGTTATATATGGATTTAGTTACAGACATCGTACGATACGGTAACCACAATAAACATATTTACAATAATAAAAAATAAATTAAATTGAATAAATAATGTATTTTTTCATAGTAACACATTGCATAAAGCCACCCAGTCAAATATAACTACAATAAATACCTCAATAAACGACATTCTATAATTTTAATTTTTATTCTAAAAAATCCTAATACCAACACATTGCATAACGCCGTCCAGTCAATAAGTCAGAAGCAGCTATCGGCGTAATGCCTGCAACATTTACATATTTTAATGAGCCGCGCTATCTCGCAGCTCGCGCAGGTAGCCTAGATCGCCAGACCTAGGTTCGAGCTAAACTCGGGTCTATGTTCGTTCATTTGTCTCTAAATGTCAGAGTATTAGCCGAGTTGCGGAATTTACTTTGTTTTCTAACGATTTGGAGTTGTTTTGATTGAGGATTGTTTCATATTATTTTAATAAAATTGCATTATTTTGTCGATTATTTTCTGTAGAAAGAGCGTGCGGTCTTTTTTTAAGCTAGCAGGGCAAGTTTGATGAACGTAGAACCCTTTTTGTGGCTCGACTGGAGCCTGTCGTCTAATAACAGCAGTGTTCAGCGCGACTGTGCTCCAGTTTGAAGAGTGTGGGAAGAGAGACTTACTTAAGTGGGACTTTTATCTTATCTGGGCTTAGTTACGAATGTCCACGGGTAGCAGTAGCCACTTACCATCGGGTAGACTGCATCCTGGTTTACTATGTTTAAAATATGCCCGCGTCCGTAATCAACCAAAATAGTATCTATTGAAGTCCTGAGGTCCTGATTGAAGCCTAAGTTAATGTCTCATTCATGTCAAGATATCCGATACGGTTTGGCCACTGAGCTCTACCTTCCTTCCTTCTTGCAACAATACGTATTGAAACACGGCAATATTCAATATTCTCTGCTTCTCAAGTTCTCAAGTTGTGGAGAGTGACGTGACCACAGCAATGAGGCATAGAGTTTCATCCATAAATGCATTCTTATTTTCAAAACAATAAACTATCTAATCAGAATTAAATGTGGAACAAAGAATCGCGCACGGACTCGCAAAATCGCCAGCGCAATTAACGTTGCTTATATTAATTCAAACGATAAGCTTAATAAGCCGGAATTTGAATAAGGCAGTCTCACGGTAGGTTTACTGGTTCAGTCCATGTAAGATATATACGATGTTTGAATTATTCATTATAATCAGTGCACTTAGCCAGTTTTAGTCTTCCCACGCAAATGCTTAGCTTCGATAATATTATATTAATAAGTTAGGACCGCTAACGAAGTGCAGTTGCATTGAATTAGTAAGTAATAGGAGGCTAATGTAGGACGCGAGTCATAGGCCTAATAGGTACATTTGTTTATTTGTGAAGTAAATTATATCAGAAAAAGAAGATTTACTTGGTATCATAATTTAAAAATATTGTGCTGTTATAGCCTAGTGGTTAAGAAACTCGGCGTCTCGATCGAGGGGTCCGAAGTTCAAATCCCAGGCACCTCTGACTTTTCAAAGTTATGTGCGTATTAGAAATTAATTATCACTTGCTAAACGGTGAAGGAAAACATCGCGAGGAAACCTGCATACCGGGGAGATTTATAAAAAAATCTCAACAGTATGTGAAGTCTACCAATACGCACTTGGCCAGTGCGGTGGACTATGGCCTAATTCTTTTCAGGAGGACACCTGCGCCCAGCAGTGGGACAGTAATGGGTTGATGATGATAATTTAAAAATATTTGTAGAAGTTATGTATTTTTCTTTCATGATTCATTTTTAATTTATTAAGTTTTTTTTTTGCATCAAATACTAAAAGTGTTTGACAATAAACATTAAAATTCAATTAAATGTAATTTTAATAAGCATTTATTTTTCTAGATTTTTAGGAGCTTCTAAAACATTTTTTTTATTTCGTCTGTTTATGTTATTGTTGTAGGACTCGTCGGTTCTTAGTTAGATATATTATTTTGTTATTGTCAATGAAATTAATTATCTAATTCGACTTCATAATTAACAGTTATTACAACATACAGGTCTGTGATTACAACTCATCTCATATGCAACTCTATTGATGTTAAATTAAATAAATCATCAAAGACATGTCGTGGTAAAATAGGATGCAAGTCGTGGTAAAATAGGGTCGATCACCCGTCGACGCCTTCAAGAAGTAGATAGGTACCAACAATGTATGTCATGAGTTATATTTTTTTAAAACTAGATATAGGTAACAGAGGTATGAATCCTTTCTTATACTTTTTCACTTTTATTTTAGACTTTTAAGAAAGCTACGAGAAAATTTATAATCTGTACGTTTAAGATATATTCCATGTTATTATGTTATTATGTTCCATAGTTTTATTTTACCACATAACAAATGTGTTTTATAAAGATTTTTATTTTATAATATAAGAGTAGCAGACGAGCATGCAGTCCACCTGATGGTAACTGGCTACTGCCGCCCATGGATATGTGTAATCAACCCCAGATAGGATTAGATATTCCTACCTGAGGTCGGCCACAGATGCGCCGCTACCCTTGAGGACTAAGCTGGAACGCCTCGGAAAAGTATGTCTCCTTTACCACACCCTTCAAAACGGAACACAGCAGCGCCTAACACTGCTGTTATTAGGTAGAAATAGGTGTGGCGGTGGTGCCGCCGGAGTCGAACCACAAAGGGTTCTACCACCTTCAAAGTATATAATGGAAGTAAGTATAGAATGAAATGTCATTAACAAAGCAACCTAATAACTTCCCCTTGTGGGGGCCAGGGGGTCAGGGGGTCAGCCGGGGGTTGACACAGCCTGTAATGTGCTACTGTTGAATTGCAAAAATCTCATTATGCTCTAACTGTCGTTATAGGAGTAATTAACTGCTGCGGACAGAGAAATCGGTGGAGTAGAAATGTTAGATATTAGAACGAGTGTTTTGAATAGAATATGTAGGTACAATAAACTCTTTTTTTTTAGCACAAGTATAATGCACTCACTAAACCTTTGTAATCCATCCATATTCACTTTACCTAATTAGTGTTAGGTAATATTTTCAGAAGCATTAGTCTGTACCTACCTAGCTTAACCTTGTAACTTTTTTATTATGTATTTCCAGTGGCGGATTTACCAGCAGGCTGAGTAGGCTTCAGCCTAGGGCGGCAGATTTTTGGGGCGGCAAATTTGGGGACTGATTTTTTTTTTTTTTTTTGGTAATTAGGAAACTAGTTCGTTCATGCCGTAAACGTGTCATGAACTGGCGTGTCGAGCAAAAAAATAAAAAAACGGGAAACATGTTCTGGGCCGACGTGGCGAGCAAAAAATCCGCCACTGTGTATTTCGCTAAATACATAATAAAAAAGTAATGATACTAAAATATTAATTTAATTATGTAATAACTAAAGACAACTCATTATAATCATGGCTTATACTTGGACTTACTAAAATATTATATTACGTTAAAATTAGGTGAATTTTATGGTAAAAACAATCATGACTCAAATAAATTGCTGTTTCTATTGTATTATACCTACACAAATGATTCAACTGTTATGTCTTATATACCTAAGTCACGATAAATACTTTATTTTGTTTTCTAAACACCCTCTCCACACATGTCACTGTGCACGGATAATTGTGTTTCGTTATAACGAGTTTTTTGGCGGCGTCCCGCGGTCCGCGCTCCACACTGTGTTATCCGTGTTTAATATTGTTTATTTTCTATTACTTACATACCTAGCACATTTTTTGTGTTTAAATATAAGTAATTAATGTCACTAAAGTTGAAAAGATGAATATGATTGGTACCTATTTACATATTACAATCAAATTAGAAGTTGTGAAGGATTGGTCAAATACGAAAATAAAGGTTGGTATTTTTATTTTAATCGGATGGAAATAATGAGCATTTTAATCGTATTAAAGCTTTGAAGTAGATTTTAGTCTTGTAAACAAAATTAAGAAAACTTTAGAAATTAAAACACATAATTAAGTTGAAAGTTTTTTCTGTCATTCCCCAAAAATATACCTACCTACCTATTAAACTTAGTTTTAAAATGACTAATGTTATGATATGTCAGAAAATATTTACTCCTATTATATTCGGACTAGATAAACTCTATATTCCACATAGTTAGGTATCATTATATGAATGGGACTTTTTTAATATTTCTTGCAATTCACACTTAGTTTCATTTTCTGTGTAACCAATAATATGTTCAGTTATCAAAAATCAGACAGCACCACATGTAATCTACGAACGTAATATGTTTCAATTAGGTGTATCATGTGGCTAAATTCAGAACAGGAATTGCATAAATAATACTTCATCCCACGGTTAGTTAGTGATTCAGAATCGAATTTAAATTAAAATTGGTGTTAAAATGACCGGAATCCAATTCATTATTTCGGAATGCGTTGCGTGATGACGTCGTGCGAACACCTAATCATAATATTAAAGCGTAAATGAAATTGTTCATGGTGTGAGCTATGGATAATATGGTTGTTAAATGACGTTACATGCTTTTGAATTGATAAGAAAACTATTTATTGGGCAGGTGATTGATAAATAAGTACCTATTCTAGGTGGTTTATGGAGATGGTAGAAAATTTCGCTGAGAAGCTTACCGCCACAACTATTTCTGCTTAGGGGTAGCAATACACTTGTGAGTGACCTTAAGTAGACAGCTATACCTTCGATCACTTACCATCAAGCACTCCACAAGTTTATACAGTACCTAGTTCAAATGTACATTATGACGGTTATTAACATGGTATTAGCATTATTATTGTAGTAGGTAATTGGTATTGTGAGATGAGCGTAAATCACACGGGCACCGCGCTTAGATGACCGGCGCGTTGCGATGGAAATCCTGGGTTACCGAGCACTGACGGCCACCCCACATAATTTGGTGACGCTCCCACTACACCGGGTACATTTTAAAGCTTAATAGTATAAAATGTAAGAAGTCTGATAATCCGCACTTGTGCCGTTTGACCATGGCCTAATCCAGTTATTCTCAAAGTGGACGATATCGGTCATTGTGAGCATTAGCACCCTACAAGGGGGTGGTGAAAAAGCATAAGAAAATCGGGGTCGTTAAAGCGGTTTTCGAGGGCGATAGTTGTTTTGTGCTTTACTAAATAGTCTAAATGTGAATGACATTAAGGCCTCTTTTATTTCCCAGACAGAAACAAAAGGGCTTCGAAAATTGTCGACACTAGAAGTGGCCAATACACAAAAATGTTTGAGAACCTCTGGCCTTATCACTTGAAAAGAGACCCATCAGTGGAGCAGAAATGGATTGATATTGATGACTAATGAACAAATTATCAGTCGCTAAGGGTAAAAATCCGTGAAGCTGTTAAATCCTCACGCCTAACATATTTTTATATAAAAAAAACTATGGATTTATAACAAGTTTTTCCCATTATTAATGCTTATAATTAATGCTTATAATTAAATATTTTATTATATCTAGTAACTAGCCATTGCTGAGAACAAACGAAGTGACTAATAACTAATATATTGAGGATTAATTACAATTTGCGATGTAACAGCGCCCTCTGGTGACATGACTTCATTAACAGCCGATACCGAAAACTCAGAGGTGTTTATTTCAGTCTTTATTAAGAAGTAGGTAGTTACAAAATTATTGTGTTTGGTAAATCAAAGTTTAGATGAAAAACATTTTTGTTTTAGAAAGCGAGTGAGTTTTAGAGGCAAGCGAGACGGTGGTCAAACCATAGTAAAGCGCGTATACTATTTGGGGTTCTCTATACCTAACGGGACTTCTAACTTGGACTGAACAAAGCGTAGAAGTTAGAACTTCAGCTGAGGAACAATTAATTTGATGAAGTCAATGTGCCCTTCTGGCTTAAAGTAATGGCGCGAATTGGTTGGTAAACAACACCATCTAGTGCAATTACTTTGAATTATGGATAAGTTTGAGCACAACGCCATCTGTGTTCAACGTAAATAATCACCAAAAATAAAGGTACGTTTAAATGAATGCAATTTTTAAAGAACTTGTGTGTGCGGAACTTTTAATGGCGTTCAAGACTTGTTAGTATAATTACGGCTATGTCCATAATATAAATCCGAAAACTTTTTTTTAATAATATAAGATTTGCAGAGGATGGTAAGTGGCTACTGGACCATGGCCCATGGACATCTGTAATCAACCCCAGATAGGACTAGATATTCCTACCTGAGGTCGGCCACAGATGCGCCGCTACAGCTGAGGACTACGCTGGAATGCCTCGGAAAAATATGACTCCCTTACCACACCCTTAAAACCTGAACACAGCAGCGCTTAACACTGCTGTTATGAGGCAGAAATACGTGTGGCGGTGGTGTCGCCGGAGTCGAATCACAAAGGGTTCACCCACCCCCAAATATTTAAACATTCCATAGCACATATTTAAACGCCGTGAAAAATAAAACAACTTGATAATAATAATATAATTTATACTTAAATGAGCATTCTGTACAATATACTTTGAAACATCCCAGTTTTAACAATCATAGAATAACGTACCTAATTTTACGCAATACAACTTAGGATATTTTAGAACACTATGTTTGGCGTCTTAATTATACATACATAATTTACAATACACACAGTAGTTCTTAACGCCACATGCAAGTGATAAAATACTTGTACGTTTTATATAGATATATATATATATTACGAATTTCTTCAAAAGCAGAGAATTTATAGCTTATATAAATGCAATACATTTAACTGGGTTATTAACAAAGGTAAAAAATACAAAAACAAAGACAAATACAGTAAATTGTAATTCATACACAAACCACGCATCAACATTATGCTTTTTTCATTACAAAAGAATACTAGTCCATTGAAATGTTACAAATTTGGGATCCTTAGTATGAGTTTTTACGTTTGCTCGAAAACGTTCAACGTTACGAATTCACTCACACAGCGCTCCCGTGGAGCTTATCGGAACTAAATTTTCGCATTATGAGTTTTAAAAAATTGAATAATCAATTGTAACGACATTTATTGACGTGACAACGTCTTAAATTAGGTTGCGGCTGGGAGTCACTTATGAAAAAGTGTAACGCCCGGTAACGTTACGATGAGTCACCGAACGAGAGAGAGGCCCGCCGAATCCCTTGCGTCTCTCTCCCACTCAACTATGATCGGTCTGCCGCGCGCGCAGCACTAGAGACTAAACAAAATATATTTCTATAGTTAAAATTTGTGCAATTCTTATTTTCATTCAATTCCTTGTTCCTATTGTGCAATTTAATTATATTCATATCAATAAATATTCTACCGAGAAAAAGACGTTGTCACGTAAAATCTTCGCCCGTAAAACCGACTTTACAGGCAACCATTTTTTTTTACAAATATAAATAGAATGCATTTGTTTTTAAATTTTTAATTTAATTTTGATAGCGTTATATTTCCGTTTTTTAAACTTTTACTGCGGAATTTTAGTTCCGATACGCTCCACGGGAGCGCTGTGTGAGTGAATTCGTAAACGTTGAACGTTTTCGGGCAAACTTAAAAACGTACTAAGGGTACTGAACGTGCAAAAGTCAGAGGACGCAATTTTATTTTTTGAATGTCAAGTTTGTCGGGTCACAACTCTTGTCCCTCGGTAGCATCTTGAAAAAGGGTTTTCATGCTCTATCAGGCGAACTATTCGTCGCACAGAAAAATTGTAAGAACATTACGGTCTCAAATTAAATTATCTTCTACTGTGGTTTCGTAACATTTTGTTGTAAAACGAAAAATAACAAAGTTAATAACGATTGTTATTAAAACTTGTTCCCAAGTTTTGTAAAAAATATATTTATTTGTAACAAAAGTATATTTATTGGACTATGCTTGGGTACTTCGGATTATATGTATATACCTTCAAATATTGTAAGAGTTAAATATCGTTATATGAAAAGTGTGAGCATTAATATGAGTAATATCATATACACTGTATAAGTATTTGTAATATTGAAAAAAATCTTATAAATATAACTTTCACGCACTTTTACAATAAAGTGACAACTCAAAATTACGTTTTATTCATAAACTCGTATGATTTAAAATAGTGACACTTTTCATAGGCGATGAAAAGTGAAACATATTTTTGGTTACAGCTGCCTTATTAAGTTACAATTTCATAAAGCTAGCAATTTTATTCTTTGTAAAAATAAAACCAATGCATTCTAAAATAAGAGATGAGGTAAGTTGAAAGTACGACACTTTTTTTAACAGAAATGTATTGGGGTTAAAAAATAAACCTAATTCATAATACAACAAATACGTTTGCTGGGTATTCATCTTCCAAAAAGAAATTATTACGTTTTATATGCTACTTCCATCAATAGATAATTCATTTTGATTAGAATGTCGAAAAGGAAAAGCTAATTATATATTTTATTTTATGAATAAAACTATGGTTTAAAATATTCAGTTGTCACTTTAATTCTAATTATTATACATATAATAATTTCTTTACTTACATAGTATGTAGGCACATTAAAATTAAGCATACAGAACCTTGAAAACTTGCAACACTGATATGATCACTTGAATATTAAATAAGTCAACAATTTTGATAAATTTTGAAAATATTAATAAGTTTTTATACTGACAGTTTAAAAATCTCTGGGATATTAGGTATAACTCTAACACACAATGGCCTTAGGATTAAGAGATGCTATATAAACTATTAATGGGTGATTTATTATTACCAGACCAATAAATTATTCTCTGAAAGAGTATTAAAAATAAATTACAAAAATATATGTGTACTAGTTATTATTTTGATATTAAACAAAAACTCGACTGCTTAAAAATCATCAACATTCATGAAAAGTAATGTAGCCTATCTCATTAATATAATTTAGACGAATAGAACGACACCTCATAGGTAATAAACCGTCAAGCCGTTTGGGCTGTAGGGCTTGCCAAAGACAAAAATAGGGCTATGGTATCCTCTGCCTGTCGTAAAAGGCGACTAAAAGGGGGCTTCCGGGGTTGCGGACGGTAAGAGTGGGAGCTCGAACCGCCCGGCCAGCGACCCCGGGAAGGACGGTGTATGTGTGGTCGCATACCGTTGTGCACACCAGATGGTGTGGCAAGCGGCAAGCTCACGGGGCCCGACGGGGCACCGCGCTCAGAGGACTCCGGTTGCGTTCCGTTGGAGATCCCGGAGTCCTCTACGCAGCGCCGAGGACGGCCACCGGGGGGTTTTAGTGCGGTAAGAGTCCCACATAACCCTGTGGCGCTCCCACAGCACCGGGTACCTTTTGAAGGTTCCCCCTCGTTAACAAAAAAGGTGTTGGGTAATTTTTTTTCATAGATTTATGATATTGGCAGCTTAGATAACACACAAAAATATACAACACATTATTTTATGATATTTAATTTTCTTTTGTGATATGATTATTTTGACATTTCAACTCAACTTGTCATTTTTTCTTCATTTATCCCATTATATATTCAAAGTACCTGACCTGAACAGAACATGGAAATAAATAGGCACTTTACAATGATTATCTTTCATCCGTCATAATTATATACAATATATTGAGGCCATTGAGTGCTAAAGTTATTTTTGATGCATAAAAATATACTTGTATTTTGCACAAAGATGGTTAGTCGCTAAACTTTCTTCACAATTTGAACAACATCTTCATCAGCTAAAACATGATCTATTCCTACTTTTTGCGGTTGATGCTTCACAGAAGATCCCCACACTAAGGCACTGGAATAAAAAAAGTACAATGTTAGGAATTATATGGTTCGACTCTGGCGGCACCACCGCCACACCTATTTCTGCCTCATAAAGCTTCTGTTAGTTAAGCGCTGCTGTATTCTGGTTTGAAGGGTGTGGTAAGGGGAGTTTCCGAGGCGTTCCAGCTTAGTCCTCAGGGTAGCGGCGCATCTGTGGCCGATCAGGTAGGAATATCCTATCTGGGGTTGATTACGGATGTCCATGGGCGGCAGTAGCCACTTACCATCAGGTGGACTGCATGCTCGTTAGCTACTCCCATATTAAAAAGAACTAAAATTATATGGTTTTGAAAGTAAGTGTGTTATAAAATATAGATTATTTTTTGACAACAGCTGAACTATAGGGTACATTTAAAATTATTGCCAAATTAGCAATAAAATATCAGTCGTTAAAAACTTGAAATCATCTGTTATTACTTCAAAAGAAAAATATGAAATATTTATTTATAAATCAGATTTTTTTTTATTAATGTAACTTCAATGCAGATGAGAATCTTCTTATTACACGACAATATTACTGATTAATACCTTTTCAATAATTGTATTAATTATATACTTACTACTTAAACTCCTTAACAATAGACCTATGCAGCTTATTACAAAAGTCCTCAACCGACGTCTTGTCTGCATGCAGAACCACCGGTGAGTTGTAGTCTGGCAGTTGACCTTTGGGCTTTGTGTATATCCTGATGAGCTTGAGGTACTCCCACATCTTCTCTAACAGGTCGTCGAAGTTCCACTTGTGATGAGCGGAGATTGGTACGCAGTGTGGAATCTTGTAGATTACGTCCAATTCCTCTATGCTAATTTGGTCTGAAAATTAATATTTTTTATCATTAGTTACGTGATACCTTTGAATGTTAGGGTTAACCCTCACAATGGCGGACCCATGGAGTATACTATGACATGGCTTCAATTGAATTAAGTTAGAAATGAGTTAGCGACCAATCAAGTGAGGTAGTATTATAAGACTCAGCAATTTCTTTCTTATGCTAATGTCCAACCCCAATCATCTGATGACTTTCGATGCAACTAGTAAGCCATGCAACTGCTTGTTTTTTTAAATTTGTAGGTCAGTTGGGATCTACAAAGGTTGCGTAACATTTATTCACAAATTAGTTTTAAAAAGACTTTGTTATTCAGATAGAGAAAACACCATTGCTACCTTCTAGCATTGTTGTTGTATTCTGGTTTAAAGGGTGTAGAAAAGGATCCTTAATTACACTAGACATTTTAAATTAGCTCTCAGAGATTTTTTGATTCAACACTCATTTATGCCACTTACCATTACTTTCTTATTATCATCAGGAATTTTATTAATTTCAATTAACTCACCAATCTTATTAAGCAAGTAGATACAAGGTACGTATATCCTATTCCCTTCAATAACGTCGATCAAGTCGTCACTGTTAGCGTCGTATCGTAGCGTGATGTCAGCATTGTGGATTTTGTATTCAGAGAGAATTGTCTTCACAGTTTCTAGGTCTAATTCGCTTTGGGTACACTAGAAGTGAAAAAATGTGAGTATCATATAATTGTAATTTAAATGGTTATAATTGTTACAAACTTCCATATATGTGGTTAGTCATTAAAACTTAGTTTTATCTATACATATGAATATATATGGTACATACACCAAAATAAGTTTATTATTTTGTCGTTTGTTTGTTGAATTAAATTTTGTCTGTCTGTTTGTTTTGGCTAATCTCTGAAATGGCTGAACCGATTTTGACGGGACTTTTATTGGCAGGTTTTACTAGCTATGCCCCGCGGTTTTACCCGCATTATTTATTTTTAACACAGGTGAAACCATGGGGCACAGCTAGTTTTAAATAAATAATGATAACTTCATAAGCATTGGCATGCCATATCATGGCTTGCCACACATTAATGGCAATTTTTTTATAATGTAATATTAAAAGGTGATATCAAATAATACCGCTAAGGTTACTCCTACTCTTAAGAAATTCCTGCACAAAGTACCTAAATTTATTTTTTTTAAATTTGTAACATACAATTTTACATATTCAGTTCGTTTTCATTCTTAGAGGCAACCCAATTCTAATGGAACAACTTTACTGACAAAGATTAGATGATAATAGAAAACTTCTTGCAACAGTACATTAATTCCATAATCTGTTTTACTTACAGTTGTATTCAAATTGATTCCACCTTTGTCTTTTTTCCTAAAGTGTATGTTTGGTGGTTGTTTGTTCAACCTTAGCCCAAAGCCCTCCAATTCGTGTTCTAGCAGTTTCTTGTGTTGCAAGGGTTTCAGGACGTCTAGGACTATGAAAATCAAGCTGCAAGTACGCGCCACAGCTATAACTTGTCGACCTCGACCCTTGCCGTCCTTAGCGCCCTCTATGATACCCGGTAGATCTAATAACTGCAAAGGGTAAGTATTTCTTTAATAATGTCACTAGCACTTTTTGAGATATGTAATCAACCCCAGATCAATTTGGAACTCAAAAAAGTAGGTCTCCTAAGAGAAACTTATTTGAGGACCTTCAAACCATAACATTGCTGTGGTTGGGTAAAAACAGATGTGACGGTGGTGCCTGCAAATGTTTGCAATTTTTTTATCGGTTTTATTTACATAGATAATGAGAGCATACATTTAACACAAGTTGATTAACAAGTAATGAAAAGTAATATTTAAACAGTTGCTCACATCTTTAACATGCAAATGAGAGTAAAATTATAGATATTAATTATTTCAAGGTTCAGAGTGTTAAAAAGATGATGAAAGGAGATACATGCAATAATCTTTAATTTTTATCCATTCTGAAACAATGAATAAACTCATCATAATTTTCATTACATTCTATTTGTTGAGAAAATGTATATCAAAACAACCGCTCTTACATATAATGTCATAACTGCAAAATGACAACTTTACAGGAGAGCGTTTCAAAGTTTCGAATATGCTAAAATGCAAATAAAAACTGCATTTCTGCAGATATCTCTATAAAATTTAGTATATATGTTTTATTTTATATGCTTTATAATGAAACTTGTGTCGATAAAACATGTTATCATATGGCAATTTATAAAATAAAAACAAAAAAGTACTTTTGAGGGTTACAATATTATACATACGAGGGGTCGAAATAATGAAGAATAAATTAGTTCTTTAATAAGATATTACTAACCTGTATTTTAGCACCCTTATATTTAATACAACCAGGTACAGTAGTCAGTGTCGTGAACTCGTATGCTGCTACCTCAGAGTATACTCCGGCTAAATTGGATAGTAGGGTAGATTTACCCACGGAGGGGAAGCCTACAAAACCGATACGTGCGTCACCGGTTTTGGCGACGTCGAAACCTGAAAGAGATGGGAATTTGCATTATACTAAGAAGAAATCTAAACTAATAAAATTAAAATATCTGTTTTGAAATGTAAAAATAGCAGCTTTTTACTAATTCCATACAAAAGTATGTATGATACTTAAAATAAAAAACATTTATTAAAATTTTTGTCTGTAATTTGGTTAATTAGGACTGTGCAAAAATTGAAAACAAATGAAATCTCCATTATATTTATACTTTTAAATAAACGCAGATGAAACTGAGGGGAGCAGCTCAATAAAAAATAATCAAAACTACTTTCAACACATTTCAGTATTGGAAAACGTAACTATTTAACAACTAGTCGTAGGAATTCATATAATGGGATATAAAAACTGTATTGTAGCAATAAGTGCAGTAGCGGTGTGATATGCTACTAAAAAAATATTCAATGGATCGTTCTAGTATAGGGAAAAATTTAAGCTAAGCACGAAACTGGACTTACGGACAGTTCTACAACCAATATTTTTAAATATTTAAATTTCAAGATCTTGTTTTCAAAGTTCAAGTATTGGCCAAACCTTACCTTCGCCGGTAGCGGCGCCGCCACCTTTCGGTGTGATCAACTCACGCCTTAATTTAGCTAACCGAGCCTTTAGAATACCCAAATGAAGCGCTGTGGCCTTATTTTTTTGGGTCCGAGCCATCTGAAAATCATCCATAAAATTTTTGACTTTAAATCAATTTTAGGTGGTGTACCATGAATTGTAAGACCAGTGCATTGCAATAGGAGATACAAATGTATCATTTTTCAGGTGCTTATTACAGTTTTTAGCTCTAATTCAGCTAAGTATCAGTTATAACCTCATCTACAAACCTCGGACTCAATAGCGGCGATTTTCTCTAGTATTGTACTCATTTTTGCGGTTTTGTTTTAGGTTTATTGTAATTCACCAAGAAGCGGCGAAATATTATAAGAATAAATTACTTATTTAACTTAAAATTATTAGTTGAAAGCGTGTCAGTTGACTTTTTTTGGTGGATTCTTCCGTCAATTTCTTCCACAATACTCCACATCTGTAATTCTGTATACTCTGTGGAATAGAAATGTTACCAGATTCTCAAGTAGAATTTCAATGTCAATAAAAGTTTATTAAAAAAAAAACGAAACTTACTACACAGTATTTAAAAATACCTTAAATCACATTTTTTATTTAAAAACTGATTTAGTGAATTATATAAAATGTCTACATTTAAACTTTAAATGTTTTCCTTACATATAAATACCGTTATTTCATGAAAACGATATTATTTAATAAGTTATTTCAGTAATTAAAGAACTTGTTTTATAATATGAGACTAATATTACCACATAATTTGGGAAAGTTGTTTTATTTGGCAACTCTATAACAGATAATGAATAAATGCGTAGTAAAGGTTAAAAATACTTTATAGGTTATAATTTTTAGATATTTGTTATAAATAAATAATATTTTTATTGCTATTAATTTAAGTATCTACTTATAATATGTTTTTCATTATTAATTTTATAGGAAAGCTTATTTATAAAAAATAATAAACTTAATGTCATAATTAAGTACTCACATATTCAACAGATGTCGCTACTAAGAAAGTTACTTTACAAGTAACTAAAACAGTTTCAAGCTGAGGCAAAAGATGTCACTACTTGTGCTGTAAATAAATGAACAGAACTAAACCACGTGGAAATGCCTTCCCGCAGGTTTGCGCAACGTAAACTATAGCGGGGAAGAAATGGTGGAAAACCGTTGGGGTTTTCAAAAGCCTTCAGTACTACGTTGAACGTTGGAAGGGGTGGGTGTTCAACCCCTTTATCGTATGAACTATTTACGTACTTCGAAAATAGATTCTTGAACGGAGTGTTGTAAAAATGTATGAATTACTTGTGTTAGTTTTATATTACGCTAGTGCAAGTACTGTAGAGTTGTGTAAATAATTTAGCTCACATTTTAAAAATTTAAAAACTTCGGAGCCTTCTTGGCTACTTTAGTGCAAGTAAAAGTGTTCAAAATTAGAACATCTGGTCAAAGTAAGCACTCACGTACGGTTTATGCCTCCTACTTTTTAGTGCTTTTGAATTATGGTAAGTGTCTTGAGATATAACGCAGACGTGGGAGACTTTTTATTCCTTTTATGAACTTAAAATATATTACCTACACATCACATATTGTATGCTATAATTATATATGTTAAGTCTCTATGTTAAAAGTAATATTTAGGTACATCTTTTAACGAGGGGAAACCTTCAAAAGATACTCGGTGCCGCGGAAGTAAACCGGATTGTGTGGTATTTTACCCATAAAACTGCCTGGCCACATATTCACCGCTACGTGAAGAACTCTGGGACCTCCAATGGAACACAGCCAGAGTTCTCCGAGCGCGTTGCCCCTATCTCTGCCCAGTTGAACATTTGTTGTATTCCTTCCCTAAATCACCGGTTGGCTGGCGGTGTAAGCTGGCGCTCTTGCACCCTGCAATCCTGGAAACCTTGTTAGTCGTCCCGTGGGATTAGATTCCGTAGTTCTATTATAATATTTCTATTTATAGAAGGACGTTATAGTTTAATTAATAACTAATTCCTTTTTGTGCTTTTTTTTGTATCAACGTAAAATATTCTATAAATGATAGATATCCTAGTAATGGACACTTGTTATAAAATTAACCTGTAGGGAAAAAGTCTTAGACGGATATAGGTACGGTTTTTATGTAGGCGTTTCGACTTAGTCATCAGGAATGGGAATAGTTATTTTAGTCCTGCCGGAGGTTGATTAGGTATTTATAAAAGTAGGTATATGAGCCGCTTTTACCACTTACCGTCAAGTCATTATGAAAAATCACTAGATTGGTCAACCTTCGATCAGCGAGTGTGGGAAATAGACTACCAAAAGTATGTAGATACAAGGTTGAAAAAAAACCTAGGATAATTTTTCAAGATATGGAAAAAGAAGTCGGTTGACAGCTAACAGTTGATAAAGTGAAACGCGCGATGAGTAACGTTTTATCTAGTTCATAATCAATACAAATAAATAAAATTGACGTGTCTGTTTCTCTTTTTGTAATGTAAAAATAGCCTTTTAATAATCGCGTATGAAAATAAACGCGATATTTATAAAAAAAAAGAAACATCTATTTATTCCGGCTAATCTCAGGAACAGCGAAACTGATGTTGATGCCCGACTTTCTCTAACAAGTAGCTGATGTTATAAAGAGTAACTTAGGCTACTCTTACATTAGAAAAAGAAAAAGAATTAGGATTCGGTGGAAAAAATTAAAACCCATGAATTTTTTTGCGCGTTCACACTTAAACGCAGGTGAAACTGCGGGGCACGGCTTTATAAATAAAACGAAATCTAAAATAATTAGACATCCAATTAGGCTTTCACATTCTGGGAATTCCCGTTGAACATTATTTATGTAGTACATTCCCTGTCTGATTCTGTTTGAAAGTTTAGTAAGTGAATTTAGTAAACAAGGGAAAATTGCTCGTAGGAGCGAGTACCAGTTTGTGGGGGCACAGGCGCAAATCAGAGGAGAAGATGTGCCGGTTTTAAACTGGTCGAAATGGCGCAAAAGTGGGTGTTTTTTTATTATAGAAGTACCAAATGAATATGCACCTAATGGTAAGCAGCCATTGCCCACGGACATCTATAGTCAACTCCATATTTAGTCCAGTCTTAGTCCTCAGGGACGCTTCGTATGTGTATCTACCTTACCACACTCTTCAAACCGGAGCACAGCAGCGCTGAACCCTGCTGTTATTAGATAGAAATAGGTGTGGTGTTGGTGCCGCCGGAGTCGAACCACTAAGGGTTCTACCATCTTTAAATTGATGTTAGACTTCTAAATTCTTCGAAATTTGTCAGCTCAAGCTACAACTTCTGTATATAATCTTTTTGCAACCCTGTTCTGTATATATAGATCTCCTTTGTAAGATTAGGGAAGAACGAAAAACATAGGTGTTTTGTTTCCTAAGTTCCCATCATTTTTTCGTCGATATATCATTACGTGACATTTTCCCGTTAAATTATGATTTATTACGATAAACGGTCTAGTTCCTTCTTACTCTTCAAATTTTTTGTTATAAAATGTTTATTTCCAAAAGTAAGTAAACTTGTTATACAACTTGTTATACTTGTTATACGTATAGAAATATATTTTTATAAAATGTTGTTACTAAACTATTGCTAAGAATTTTTTCGTATATATTAAAATGTTAGTGCCTACTTAGTACCTTATATAATTTATGTATTTCTTCGTCTTCTATAACTTGTTTACATTTAGTTTTTACTTATCGTAACTTCAAACGTTGGTTGTACCTATATTTCTAGAATATGTTGCTTTCTCAAAAAAGGATCCACAATTTAAATTAAATTTTGTATTCAGGCAATGCTTTACTTTCGAATTGTACCTAATTAGGTATCATTTCTGAGAAAATTAAATAAAATGATTAAGATAAATTGAAACACTTAATTTCATTTTGTCACGGTGAATAATTCTATCTCGAGTTACTACTAATATAAATTATGTTATAACAGTCATCAAAATCTTTTATCATTAACCTACTTCTATCCCACTGCTGGGCTCGTATCTCCTCTTGAATTAGGTTTTGGCCTAGGCACGTCCACCAAGCAAACCAAGTGTCAATAAGTTAGACTTCACAAATCTTTGAGTTTTTTTACAAAACTAAGATGAAGGTTTCCTCAGGATGTTTTCCTTCGCCGATGAAACAAGTATTCTTTCTCAACCTCATCTCCATCCAGTAATGATGAAGACAAATATAGTTAGAAAAATCCCTTGATTCTCCGTGAATGTGGCGTTGACGCCGTCATAATCCAACCACATAGTATTTCCCTGCCAAAGGATACCTTTATCATAACATTTTAATTATACCTGAATTAAATGCGTACCTCCATGTCATGGTTACGACTCACTGAGCTGAATAAAGAATAGCAGTGCAGTGTTTTGGAAATAGGATGGTACATTAAAAAACTATGAAATCGTATACGTACATCTTCTGTGTGAATCTAATTTCTAATTGAATTTTGGATTTGTATGCAAGTTAACATTTATACTTCTGTTTTTCTTCTATTTCCTAAACTAATAACCTATGACGAAAAAGTTAAATAGGTACTACTTACTAGTTTACTTCTTTTGATCCTAATAGTATTTATGTTACGTATCTACGTATACAATATGAGTTATTAAAGTTTAAGTTAGATTGTTACAACAAGGATCGATAAAACTATAATATCTTCATAGTATAGAAAATGCCTATACATGAGAACCAAGACACGAATAAAAATAAAATGTAGGTTCCGCACTTAATACCTCCTACCGAAATGGACTGTTAAACAGGAAACGAATATCAAATTTCCAATTATGAAAAGTTATTGTTGCGGTAAAAGGTAATTTTACTGGCGTTCCTAAAACGACTATAAAACTCCAAGAAACCGTTCATTGCCCGAAAAAACTGTTCAAGATCCATTATTATTGAGTTACGACGCACTTTACTTAATTAACAGGTTTTCTCTTTGTTTCAGATAACCTATAATGGATAAAGTGTTATCGAATCTAATCCAGTGTAGAAAATAAAAGAAAATAGTGTCGAAAGATGTAATAAAAGCGAAATAAAAGAACATAATTTGTGTCGAAAGATGTAATAAAATAGTGTAAAATGTTAATAGATAAAAAGTAATTAATTTTTTACTATGTCGTCCGAAGTGTCGTTGGACGGGCGCGAACAGCCGGGCTTGTTCCGCCGCGCGCTGGCTGGTTGCGTCAAAGCTGCTTGTTCGCAAGTCGGGCTGGTGGCGCTAGTGGTCGTGTATGTGCTGCTTGGAGCCGTGCTGTTCGAGTATCTGGAGTCCGGCCCCGAAGTCCAGAAGCGGTCAGCAATACAGCGTTCGAGAGAGGAGTGTTTGAAAGAACTCTGGGCTATAACAGGTAAGTTTTATTATTTTATTAAATGTTATTAGCGTTTGAAGAGCTTGTCCGCTGTTTTATCAGCGTTTAAAGTGCCTGTAGATGGCAATCTTATAAAACATAACGTGCGAAGTAAAACCAGCAAGACATTTATGGTGTTTTCATGATCTATACATGGAGAATTGGTTTTAAAATAATACAGAATACTTGGAACCTAGTAGTACTGAATTTTCTTTAAGCTTTACCCAACATTTTATTTGTCCAAACCTACTGTATTACTGTATAACTTGTTTCAATTAAGACTTTATTGCAAAATGGTAACATATATATTAGTTCCCCCTCATTTTCTGTAACTTCAAAAATACAAAAGCAGAGATTTTGAATTACATTCTCTATTGAAACTTTATTCCACTGTCTTTTCATACTGACCTCAGCAAAGTTGTTTTAGGATGTTACATCCGAATGTTTTACATATGAAAAAGACCGCATAAAAAGTAGGGATGTTACGAATACAAAATTTCGGATCTGGAAGCGGATACGAATATATGAAAAATATTATATTGGTTTCGGATACTTTTATGGAATAATTTCGGATTATTCGGTAGTTTCAGTAACGAATATTAGAATTAAGGAATTGTAAAAGTAAATTAAATACAATTAGGTAATGATTTACCTAATCATTACCTAATGACTTGCAAACGGATTGAATGTGGTAGAACTCTTTGTGGTTCGACTCCGGCGGCACCACCGCCACTCCTATTTCTACCTAATAACAGCAGTGTTAGGCGCTGCTGTGTTCCGGTTTGAAGGGTGTGGTAAGGGAGACAGACTTTTCCGAGGCGTTCCAGCTTACTATTACGTATTTTTACGTATTTTTACGCTCCGCTTCTATCCGATTCGGTTACAGTTTCGGATTTTTCTTTTGGATCCGATAGTTTCGGTTAAAGTCAGCTCCATAACAACCCTAATAGAAAGGTATTTTATTCAATTCCGTGACTGTACTGTAGACTTCAAAGGATGTCTTGTGATGGATGTGGCTTATCTAACGTCACTCGTTATCGCCAGAAAGGTTGGTAATCTTTGACACTAATTATTATTTCAAAATGCGTTTTGTATGCTTTGGCCTCTTGCTTGAGTTCTCTTTTTTTATAATGTAAGAGTAGCAGACGAGCATGCAGTCCACCTGATGGTAAGTGGCTATTGCCGCCCATGGACATCTGTAATCAACCCCAGATAAGATAAGATATTCCTACCTGAGGTCGGCCTCAGATGCGCCGCTACTCCTGAGGACTAAGCTGGAACGCCTCGAAAAAGTCTGTCTGCCTTACCACACCCTTCAAACCGGAACACAGCAGCTCCTAACACTGCTGTTATTAGGTAGAAATAGGTGGGGGGGTGGTGCCGCCGGAGTCGAACCACAATTTAACGCTATTCGATTAAAAATGTTAATAAATATCGCTTGAAGTGCTTTAAATAACTTTGGAAAGTAAGTTTGACCTTTAATAAGTTGACGTGAAATCGTTATTCAAATCAAATATTGATTGTTGGATCCAATTAATTCTAATTTCCGACCTTGGTGACCTTTGTACTTCAAGGATTGAATTCGTCGGTTATAATATTTTACCGTAACGACTCGTCGACGAATCCGTTGGAATGAAAGGCGACGAAATAATTTCTTGCTATAAATATATTGGTTAGCTATTTTCGCTGTACAATACTCGTAATATCGACGCTTCACGTTGGAAATGCAAGGTTCAGAGTTCGATCTCCGGCCGAGTAAGCATAAAGGGATTATATTTATTATTTTGGGTTTTACATATAGGAGTAGCAGCTGGTCACTTCGTCCACCGGATAGTAAGTGGATACTGCCGTCCAGTGTCATCTTTAGGCAATCAACTTCAAGTATGGTTAGATTGCTATTTCCCATGACACCCTTATCAAATCCTTCAAAACAAAATACAGCAACGCAGAAATAGATGTTGCGGTGATGCCGTCGGAGTCGAATTACAAAGACTTTTAATCCATTCAAAAGTGTAAAATCGACATTATTTATTTTTTACTGAAAGTAATCAAGTGTTTTGAATCGAAATTCGAATGTGTGCGTAATTGGATAGGTAAAATCGGTATGTTTTAATTTTTTTAGCGACGAATTTTTGATACAATTTATTAAAATATTTTTAAGTCACGAGATAAAAGCATTCTTATGAAGCCTTAGTGATCATTCAGGATTTGTGACATTAGGATTGTCTCGGTTCTTCAATGTTTGATTGAATTTAGCTTTTCAGTTAATCTTCTAATGCGATTAGTTTTCTTTGGATAATGCCACTGTTTGTGGATTATAACTATTTTGCACGACTCATGATGCGAAGCATCAGAGAGTGCTTTACGATCGAAAAATTGTTTTCGCTTCATTTTGGCGGCTATTTTTATTATTATAGCCTTGATAGTTCACGGAATCAAGATATTTTGCATACTATTGTCGAGATAATTTAATGGAGATTTATTCCATACTTTTTAAAAATTGATTTACTGCAATAGAATTGGAAAAAAACACCAAAATAGGAAAAAAAAATTCCTGTCCGTCATGTGTGAAACCTGAAAACACTGTAACTTGTGAAAAAATCCATCATTTGAGTTATTTTTTTTTTTAAATTCTAATCGACGATTGTAGGTCACTGAATGCGAATGATTAATTAATTCAGTGTCGTTTAATTGCAATTAATAAAAAACGAAAACTACAAGACTGTATATCTATAGATATTATGTACATTTATTCCACCAGGGGCGCTTGTGCAGTACCTTCTTCCTTTTTTTTTTATATTTCATAATTAAATGAGCATTATGAGTCGTGCACTTTTGGATTTTCCAAACTTTTGCTACAATACTATTGACGAGATGTGTTATGTGAGTGAATACTTAGGAAATTTATGGGTTTTAGTGTTTTTGCGCAGAACCCCAATTTTCTATTTTTAAATGAAGATAGCTTAAGTTACTTCTTATAACATCAGCTCACTGCTAGTAAAAATCCCGTCAAAATCTGTCCAGCCGTTTCGGAGATAAACCGAAACAAACAGACAGACAGACATATTTTTATGGGTGTGGTGGCTCACTCTTAACATGGTGTTCTTAATCTTTAGGCGCAATGAAGCGATTGTGGTTGAACTCCGGTAAGACTTCAATCAGGGGTTTGATTAAAGTCTTCCGTGACAACTTACCATCAGGTGCAACATAGATATGGATATTGGATTAATTATCACTTGCTTAAACGGTGAAGAAAAACATCGCGAAGAAACCTGCATACCTGAGAGATTTATAAAAAAAATCTTAAAGGTATGTGAAGTCTACCAATACGCACTTGGCCAGCGCGGTGGACTATGGCCTAATTCTTCTCATTCTGAGAGGAGACCCGTGCCCAGCAGTGGGACAGTAATGGGTTGATGATGATGATGATGGAACATAGACTACACGTACATTTGCTATTTTAAGGTTAGCAAGTCCCAAAAAAATTTTTTCTTTATTTATCTTTTAAAAAATACAATATTCCACCGCAGAGCATTTTAGCACCTGAAAAATATTCCTGCTTATCCAGGCTTTGGGTTATTTAAAAGGCAAAATAAAGAGGTGGAATTGAATAGTTAAAAATGCAATAACAGGGCGGTGAAGGATTTACCGAGCAATTTCCTGGGCTGAGATAAGATTTTTTAATATTCACAACACATCACTTGGTGGGTGGGAATTATGTATGCCATTTCCTTATGCTGTGCCCTTAGATAAAAAAGAGTACGCCTTGCGGTAAAAAGTGTTTTTTTTATAATATAGAAATAGCAAATGAAGTAGTTAGTAAGTGGTTAATGTCGCCCATGAACATCTGTAACCAACCCCAGATAGATTAGATTCCTAACTAAAGTCGGTCATAGGTAGGTAGTTACCCCTGAGGACTAAGTTGGAACACTTCGGATAAGTATACCTTCCTTACTACACACCCTTTAAAGCGGAACACATCAAACCATATTGGTACCTCCACCTTCCTTGATCTTTAATCATCATCGACTTGGTAAAATTCTATTGACTAAAAGACACCGAGCAACTTACACTGGTGGATCAAGTAATGTGAAATTGATAATTAAGAAAAGATATTTGAAAATGATCTTTTAAAGTGGTTTAATGTATAAAAGCATGAAAGCTTTCAAATAAAGTACGAGTATTTCTTCCTCGACGTTGCGTAGTGGACTCCGGGATCTTCAGAGGAACGCTACCGGAGTCCTCTCAGCGCACTGCCCCGTCGGGCTCCGCCCAGGTGAGTTTGTATCACCACACCGTCTGGTGTACATGACGGAATGCGACCACACACCGCCGTCCTTCCCGCGGTCGCTAGCCGGGCAGTTCGAGCTCCCACTCTTGCTGCCCGCAACCCCGAAAGCCCCTTTTAGTCGCCTCTTACGACAGGCAGGGGATACCGTAGCCCTATTCTGGTCCCGGAACTACAGGGACAGAGTATTTGTTAACCTAACAAACAGGTACGCGAAATATTCCATTTAATATAAGACATTTACGAGTATTCTCCATACCCACGCCGACATTAACATTTCATAACGTATCCATCAAACGAAATATCTTCATTTGTAGGTGTTATTATTGTACATACACAATTTCAGAACGGAATATCAAATAACACGCCCGTCTTGCTCACAAGCTTTAATTTACTGAAACTTGATACGTCATTCAAAAACAAATAAACACCCACATACAACAAAATGTGACTCGAAACCTTAGCAGTTACGCGATGTATTTCCGAATGTGCTCCTATTTCGATATCCATTGCTGGTTTTAAACGTAATGTACTGAAAATGTTGTTATATGACATTGAGCAATGTATCGCGAACAGTTAGAAGGAATCGTGTTAATAGATTATCACAGTAAGGGCCGCCAAACGAAGGCTTCTGTGTCAATGCGTATTTGTTTAATATCTTGTAAATCTCTTTCGCTTCTCTTGAGCATTTTGCTGGATTTGTTTTGTTACAATTTGGCGCGGTATTCCCTTTGTGTTATTAAGAAAACAAATCGCCTGTAACTTGATATTCGTCGTTTTCCGTTCTGTTTAACGCCCGCAGGAATTTTTGTTTATTTGTTGGAAAGTTATACATTTCTCCTCTTTTAATATATTTGTCATTAATTTTAGACGTATGTAATCAAATAGAAATACAACGTTGTGTTTGATTAAAGTCTACATTTCCAATTCCTTCTTTAACGTCTGCAGGATGTCTGACGTTTTATAATGTGTCAAAGATTATTTAAAATAAACTTTGTGCTTTAACAGGGACAAATCAAAAACATATAAACAAAAACCCGACTGCTTTAAAATAACATATGACACTGCAATAATTTAGACGAAGCCACCTCACATGTTACATGTCGTCAAGCCGTTTTGGCTGTAGGTTGCGCCAAAGAATGACATACTCGTATAGGTACATTTAAACTTACCTGTATAAAAAATATGTGACGGTGGTGTCGTCATCGTCCAACCACGAAGAACCATCACATTTTGATTATGAGTAAAAAATGTATACGACACTCAGTGTCGACACTCACCGAGTGTATCGGTGTCTTATCTGTATATTTCAGTTACGTACGAGACCACTTCATCGGAACGAACAAACGAACTCGTTAAATCCACATAAATGGATACATTGTCTCATCTTGCTCAAGACAAAGGGACATGTTTACTGCTTTAAGGGCTCTTATATCACTCCTACAGAACCTTGGAGAAAAGGGTTTAATCTGTCTATACAAATAAATAAAATTGATGTGTCTGTTTATCACGTCTAAATAACAGCTTTTTATTGGATTTTAAATAGTTTTTGAAATAAATTTGTTTGAGTTAATATTGAAGAAATGTGTTTAATTTTTAAATACGAATAAATAAAATTCGAGTGTCTGTTTCTCATGTCAACAAACAGCTTTTTACAGAATTTTTAATACTTTTGAAATAAATATGTTTAGATTTTGTCATGTTACAAAAATAGCTTTATACAGAATTTTTAATACTTTAAATAAATATGTTCAGATGTAGAAATAAATCATTTTAACTAGCTTACAAACATTGACGTCATTCACAAAAGAAATTATAAGTAGTGGACTCTTAAATGGTCGCCATTCACGCACAAATTCTTTTTGTATTTCCTGTACAAAAAATACTATAAAGTGTTACTAGTTTGTGTTTAACGAGCCTTTATAATGGTCGTAAAATAAAGAATATTATTTACTACTACAAGTATTTTTGTACTGGTCAAGTTTTAAGGGTCAGTCACTTTAGTCCATAAACAATCCATACTAATTACACGCTTTATATTAGCTTCACTTGTATGTTTGTCAGTGAGTAACTCCGTTTTTCAGTAGAAAGAGCATGCTTCCCTGCATGTATGAAAGAATGAAATAGAATACCGAAAGCTTTTAGTTGATTTTATCATAAAAGCGTGTTTTTGAGTTTTTTGAACTATATTTATTTTATATATGAGGAGGTTATTTAGTTACTTTTTTCGGCTAAAACACTCAACTAAATTTGAAGAAATTTGAGGTAATTTAAGACCTGCGGAAGGATAGGGAAGGAAGGATGGCTATATTTTCAAAATAATATCCTGGAGAGCTGTAATAAAATGTCATTTGTTTTTAAACATACAATCATTAATAGTAATTAACACACATTTATAAAAAAAATAACATCCAAACTCAGAATATAATAATATATCTAAATTTTTTACCTGACCGGAAATCAAACCTTGCACATAAGTTCGCATAGTTGCCTTAAAGATGACTGAAGTTAAGAAGCTCCTATAATACCAAATTCTGCATATCAGGCTGGGTGCGCATGGAGATATAGTCAAAGACTACGTCTCCTGCGGGAATACTCTTTACTAAAGTTTGAGTTCAGGTACAGGTTGATAAATTCTGTTTAAACATATCATGCATTTTGTTCCTTAAGTCTCAAACAAAAGACTGAGAGAGCTTTCGTGTTTTTGTGACCACGCAGAAGCTACGTGAAGCGCGGGCGCAACTCTGACGCTCAAAGTATGTCTGCAATTCCTTATTCATACAGATGCGGCGCGCAACAGGTCGCCTTTGTACCGTTTGCTATGTAGGTTAAACAATTCGCATCGCAGTCATCCGCGTCTGACATGCCTTCCATTGGTTCGCGCCTCAGGTATCAAATTCCTAGGTTAAAACTTGAAATTGTACAAGTTTACATCTGTCGCACGGTAGTTCCAGCGCCTTGTGTCTAGTGTCAATATAGCTTTAGGCCAGAACACACGTGCGACTAAACGCGAGTGCGTAACTCCGACTTAAAGGCAGATGCTATGTTGACAAAAAACATTTATAGAACTGTTAATAAAATTAACAACTGTTTATGTAATATATATTTATAGAAATTTATACAAATTGATATAAATTATAATACGAGATTTTGACATATTAGATGTCGTTTGATTCGTCTAAATTGTTAGAGAGACAAAGACTATACAACTTCCGTTTTCGGTTAAATATTTTTAAGTAGTCTGTTTTTTTTTTGCTTTTATAATATTAGTAGTCAAAATATAAACTTAAAGAGTATACAGATGGCGTTACTGGTCCTTATTTGTGGGTAACTGTAACAAATAATACCCATGACAATTCGAGACATATTAGTGCCGTTTAAAAAACTACATGTCGTCAATGTGTTTCAGGTCTAATGTTTGCTAACGACGCCATCTTTGATAGCGACTAATTAAAACTGCTAGTTCAACAACCGAACTTGGTGAATCTACATCTAGGCTCTTGTTTGTGCCTTAGACATTCAGGATGGACTACTTGTGAACGTAACTTCAAATTTCTGTGATAATTTCTCTTGGATTTCTAAATTTGTACTTTTTACCCGACTGCGAAGGGTTTTGTTTTTCGAGCGTATGTATTTATGTATGTATGTATGCATGCATGTATGTATGTATGTAACTATGTCTTATTCTTTGGCACACCCTGCAGGTCTAACGGCTTAGCAAATTTTAACATATGAGGTGTCGTTGGATTCATTTTAGTTGTGAGAGTGACGTAAGATATATTTTAGAGCAGTCAGGGTTTTTCTTCTTATAATATTTCTGTAGTTATCAAGTGGTAGCAAAAACTGCAAGAAGTTTACGGTTGCGACACTTGAGTGTTGCGACTGTCACCACCACCTAGTGAATTATATTACAAGGATTTACTTAACATTAAATATTTTAACATAAAATTCATAAATAAAATCAATCATAGATTAAGTAAGTTATACTCGTAGTACCATACATACAACATATATTATGGAACCTTATATTTTATTGAGTTCTATAGACAATTGCTAACAAATGGCACGAAATACCCTAATAAATTTATAGTCGTAAGTAGAAATAAATTCAGCAATTTGCGATCCTTCTAAGCTCACAACTCGTAAGGGCCTAACAAACTGTAATGGTGGAGAAAACAAAGGAGTAATGGCATTTTTTCATTACTCCACCCCTTAGCTAGCTAGGCCACCCTGTTAAATCAGTACACACTGAATAAATAATGTGAGATGTCTCCGTCTAAAAATACAGGCGCATAAAGATGCATGCCGCGGCAACAATAAACTTAAATGGTATCTAAATATATATAACTCAAAGGTGGCTGACTGACATAGTGATCTATCAAGGCACAGCCCAAACCACTGGACGGATCGGGCTGAAATTTGGGATGCAGGTAGATATTATGACGTAGGCATCCGGTAAGAAAGTATTTTGATCAATTCTACTCCCAAGGGGATAAAATAGGGGATGAAAGTTTGTATACATCTTCTTGGTTAATTATATTACTTCGTAACGCGAACGAAGCCGCGGGCAAAAGCTCGTTAAACTATATAGTTTATTATACATATGTATATGGTAAGTTTTAAGCAGTAGAAGTATTTAATGGTCTGATTGCAAAGGCATTTGTTATAGTATTAAGTTAATTCCTTATAGCTAACCCACTTCTTTTAACAGTGATTGTGAGAAAATTACGTTCCGGGAGTACTTATGAATTATAGGTTAGGACCATAGATTAGTAAAGATTACTCACTCCTAACAAGAAAATGTAACCCGTTTTGAGAATTGAAATATTTGCGTAAATAAGTTTTGCCACATCTCCGTGCTAAAATGCCCCTAAAATATTTGAAATTGTTATTTATTTATTATGTAAATACAGTATTAGTTATTTATTCGTAATTTTTTTCTAAAATGTTTTTTATTTGTCAATCATTAAAAAATTATAACTGACAAATCAGCCTTTTGGCTTCATTCCATTTCAAGGCGGCGAAATATCTTTACTAATCTATGGTAAAAATAAAAATAAATTGATAGATATAATAGAGATTATAAAAAGATAGATATTGCTCAAATATATCACGAACATATAAAATTAACTAACATAGTTATTAATACTAAGTATTAATACTAAGGCTTATAGTAATGTGTTTCATATTACATTTGGAGACCAGCCAGAATTAGGTACTCATGCTATAATATGGATGCTTGTACATATATATATATAATATTGTTATAGTACGTCATTAATTATTACATTGTAATTAGTCACGATACATGAGCCATGATGTTAGATGTTCAGACATTTCTTATTACAGAATGTACTTACCTTTTTATTAATATACAGTTAATAGATAGTAGGTACTTAATAAACTTAATGGCAGTGATAGCCTAGTGGTTAAGAAACTCGGCCTCTCGATCGAGGGGTCCGAGGTTCCCAGGACGATCCCAGGCGCTTACCTCAGATTTATCAAAGTTATGTGGGTATTAGAAATTAAATATCACTTGCTAAACGATGAAGGAAAACATCGTGAGGAATCCTGCATACCTGAGAGATTTATAAAAATAAATCTCAAAGTTATGTGAAGTCTACCAATACGCACTTGGCCAGCGCGGTAGACTATGGCTTAATCCTTCTTCTAATTGTGAGAGGAGACCCGTGCCCAGAAGTGTGACAGTAATGGGTTGATGATGATGATTTAATTAAATGAATACCGGCTTACTAACATATGAAGCGGCCGTCCTTAGACTTCAGGATTGGCATTACACAGCCTTGCTTATTTCTTCTCCCTCGTAACCTTGTATTTGAAGGTGGTAGAAGTTTCTGCCAACCACCAGCACCGCTGCCACACGTATATAACGGTTTTAAGCGCTGCTGCGTTTTTGTTTGAGGGCTGTAGTCCTCAGGGGGAACGGCGCATCTGTGGCCGACCTCAAGTAGGAATCTAATCTCTAATCTAATGTAAGAAACCATTTCTTGTGAATCTGAGCCGATCTATAGGATTAAGTTCAATTCAATTACAACTTCAATTGTAAATAAGAAAAAATATTAAGAAATAGAAAAAAACAGTACATAATTAGAATGCGAGCTTCAATGTCGAAAATATTGTCATTTAACGTTTAAGTAAAGAAGTGAAAAGCCCATTATAAACTCCCGTGTGTTTACACTTTACGTATGGCTTCAGAGTAAAGTGAAACAGGATAAAATGAAATGGATAGATTAAATTATTATCTGAGGAGACCCACACGACCCTCGCAAGAGGTCAGAATCTTATTACCAGCCTCAAATTTCAAGGTTACCATGGTTTGTTAGGCAGGTCATTTATTATGGCTTACTTTACTTAGCGAAACCACGGTGGGTTCGCTTGCCATCTACGCTTTTTTATTTTTTCCTAAAATTGAATGTATTTTTAACCAACTTAAAAAATTTAAATATAATACAAGGCAAACACTTCACTTGAAATGTTTTATATCCATATAAAATATCACCAAAATTCCAAAAGTATTAATTCATATTACGTGAAATCTCATCGAAGGAAATCTCAATATATCTCACTGGATCACGACGTAAACAATGTGTTTAATATAAGCGCCGACAAGAATAATGTACTAAGCCAACAATTATTTAAAATATTTTCTTTATTTTTTTTTTTTTTTTTTTTTAATATAAGAGTAGCAGACGAGCATGCAGTCCACCTGATGGTAAGTGGCTACTGCCGCCCATGGACATCTGTAATCAACCCCAGATAGGATAAGATATTCCTACCTGAGGTCGGCCACAGATGCGCCGCTACCCCTCAGGACTAAGCTGGAACGACTCGGAAAAGTCTGTCTCCCTTAGGGTTGAAGGGTGTGGCCTTCAAACCGGAACACAGCAGCGCCTAACACTGCTGTTATTAGGCAGAAATAGGTGTGGCGGTGGTGCCGCCGGAGTCGAACCACAAAGGGTTCTACCACCTTTATGTTATGGAACACTGTTTTATTTCGCCATTTGTTTTAGTAAGTATTTCTTAATTTTATTTATATGGGAGACAGTAGTAAATGTATTATGAAAATTTATATTTCTATTATATATCAATAGTTAGTAAGAAAAATATCAAAGTACGGTATCTTGTATAGATCCTTCCTCTTATATTTAGCTTTTCATTTTTAGTATTTATTTTATAGAGGAACTTTATGCAAATTTAAAGTAGGTACCTATCTATCTATTACGTTTCAAGATAGAGCGCTGTGACAGTCGGAAAACAGCAGAGGCTTAGTAATAAGGTTCCGTTTGTACCCTTTTCGTACTGGACCCAAAAACATTATTCGATGATCGCGCAATTGTGTAAATAGAACTCTAGTTTATATTTTCTATTAACAAAATCAAATATACATTACGCACATTTAATAGCTTTTAGTTTGGCTCTTTATTGAAATATTCTATTCAGATATTGCGTAGTGAAATAGGCCCAGATTAATATTATTGTTTCTACCGTAATAGAAATTTAATTTAGCTGGAATATGTGCTTACACACTGTGAAATGTGATAGACATCTTTAATAAACCGTACGTATATACAATATTCGAATAAATGGTTGTTTATTAGGATTTGAGTGTAATGCTAGAATAGCTACGCTACTAATTTACAGTTAATAGAAGTAATAGCTAACTAATGGCTATCACTTTATGATGGTGGTAGAATAACCCTTTATCGTTCGACTCCGGCGGCACCACTATTTTTGCCTAACACCTGTGTTAGGGTTATGGTTATGGTTTGACGAATAGATAAAGATTGTAGATGTTTGGGCGGCGGTAGCAATATAATCTTTTTTTATAATATAGGAGTAGCAGACGTGCATGCAGACCACCTGATGGTAAGTGGCTACTGCCGTTCGTGAACATCTTGAGGTCGACCGCAGATGCGCCGATAACCCTGGGGACTAAGCTAGAACGCTTCGGCAAAGTATATCTCCCTTAACACACCCTTGAAACCAGAACACAATTATGAGGCAGAAATAGGTGTGGCGGTGGTGCCGCCGGAGTCGAACCACAAAGGGTTCTACCACCTTCATTATTATTATTGGAATAATTTGGGTAAGATTCCTAGACTTAATTTTCGTGGAAATGAAATATTATATTAATTTTCATTTAATAAGCACTTAATTTAACATTTCATATCTACACCATAAATCTTTATGAAAAATTGTATCTCTGATTTAGATATGTCGCAGAAGAGTATTCGTAGATTCCGGGAATATCACGGGACGCGGGATAACATTAATCATTTGTATAAGTCCGTAGAAATATTTTATTGGAAACAATTAATGCAAGTTTTCGTGTTTTAATCCACAATCAATTATTACTGTTTAAATGTTAATGGGATGAAATATGAAATGTTTTATGAGGTAATTTATTTTTGTCATATGTTATTTTTATTGTTATGTATATTTGTTTTTCTGTTAAAGAAGCAAACGCATGCAGCCTACACGGGGCCCACCTGTAACCAACCCCAGATAACATTAGATTCTTATCTGAGGTTAGCGACTGATTCATTGCTACCCTTGAAGACTAAATTGGAACGCCTCAAATAACTTTATCTCGTTTATCTTTTAAACCTTATGGCGGCAGTGCCTCCGGGGCCGAACCATAAAGGGTTCATCTTCAAACTCAACCCTCTTACTTAAATTTGAAAAGAAATTTTAAGATTTGTTATTTTAAATCTTAGATGATTGTTTGTTGATTTTAAATCTTAGAGTTCTACTTCTTGCTAAGCATCAGGCTAGGCATCATCTATAAAGGTAAACTTTAAGCTATGTATCCTGTCAATAAAACAATATGGCCGTTATTCCGCGTTTTATCATTCAATGCTCGTAATAGCTTTTAACGTAAATAGCAGTAAAATGTGTCTAAGTGTACCATTTCATGTTTGACTGAATGTTATGGAGGGCCATTACGAAATTATATCGATTTCAAGGAGACATGTAGGTTGCGTAGTAGGCTCATGCACCTATATCTACTATGTCCATTTTTACCGAGCTTAGGACCCCAATACACCGTCCGTGTTGTTCCGGGAGTATAATAGGACTACGGTATCTCCTGCCTGTCGTAAGAAGCGACTAAAAGGGGGCTTCCGGGGTTTGCCACAGAGTGGGAGCTCGAACCGCCCGTCAGCGACCCCTGGAAGGACGGCTGTATGTGTGGTCGCATACCGTTGTACACACCAGACGTTGTGGCGAGCGACAAGCTCACCTGGGTGGAGCAAGACGGGGCTATGCGCTAAGAGGACTCCGGTTGCGTTCCTTTGGAGATCCCGGAGTCCTCTACGCAGCGCCGAGGACGGCCACCGGGGGGATTTTAGTGCGGTAAAAGTCTCACATAACCCGGCGTCACTCCCATGACGTCGGGTACCTTTAGAAGGTTTCCCCGTCGGAAAAAAAAGGACCCCAGTACACGTGCTATTTTTAGCATCGACGGAAGCTCTTCGGGAGCTGGATGCAGCGATGAGACCACAGTTCTGTATTATAAAACGCTACACTGTGCGCCGGTTTTTTCTATGGGGAACCCCTTTTATTTTTATTCTTTTTCGTTAAAGCGGCCATAGCAATACTCATTACACACTTTGTAAAATTTTCAAGTGACTGTCTATTATGGTTCAAGAGGTTAAGCCAGTGGACATACAGCGAAGGCTTAATAAAGAGTTCTGTTTTTACCTTTTGTGAATGGAACCCTTAAAAATGTCATTTTTAAATTTTCAAAACATTTCAAAAATGTTATTACCAGTGAATAGTCTGTATTTGAATAGACAATAAATAAAATCTGCTATATAAACGTCGCAGAATGTTTCCATGGAACGCCAAACGTAATTTAATTTAAAAACTGAAGCATCAAACTTTTCAAATCTCTTTGTCACACGGAAAATGTACGGAAAACCAATTTCCATCCGCACAATACACATCAGAGTTGAGCCGTGACGAGAAATACATTGTGACGCTCAAACTTTGCAAAGTAAACAGTTGTGTACCCGGGTACACAAGAAAATTACACACGTGGAAAAGGATTATTTTGTTTGAAAATTAATGGAGCTCTATAATATTGGTTGTGGCAACCAATATTATAGAGCACCGACTTCAGAAATATGTACTAAACCAACATTTATTTGAATTATTTTTTACTTTGTAGTGACATAGAAGTCGGTTGTATTTTTTGTTAATTTTTTTTTTGTAAAGTCAAATAAGACACATTTCAACGACTTATTCACTAATCGGTGAAAAGAAATGTGTCACGAAAGGGCAATTAATCAGAGTCTAAACTAAAACAATTTGCATATGACGCCATTACCGTCGCGTGTGCGGCATCATTACCATAAACTATCTGCTTTTGAATTTTATTTAAATTCTCTTTTGGCTCATAATAAGGATCAGCACTCGATCCTCGATAGAGTCCTTCGACGCACATAAGTGCTCATATCATTTATGGAACACTTATTATAATTCATCTAAAATTCGCCATATTATGTATGGACTCACTTAACAGGTCGCTTGTCGTTCATAAAAGTCATTGTTACCCTGCCTTTTGCAGCACTAATGCATTGTAGCATAATTTTTACAACCTAAAATCATTTTCTCATAAAGTCAAATAAGACACATTTCGACGACTTATTCACTAATAGGTGAAAAGAAATGTGTCACGAAAGAGCGATTAATCAGTGTGTAAACAGGAACAATTTGCGTATGACGCCATTACCGTCGCGTGTGCGGCGTCATTACCACTGTCGTTACCATAAACTATCTGCTTTGGGATTTTTAATTCGCTTCTGACGTTTTTCAGTTTGCCTCATTACCTGTGCATTTGGCTACCTTCATATGGATTAAAACTACTGTGTATTTTTTCGATCTCATATGTTTTAAATATTAAAATTCCTAAAAATTAAAATTCCTTGTTTACTCCTTGTCATAATTTGGTATCATCATTCTTATAGGTACATATATTATTTTCTGGAATTCCTATAGGTACATATATGGAACAGTTAAATAAAAATTGATTTCTAAAATTTTGGGTACCTTTTGAAGATTTCACCCCAAACCAAAAAGTCGGAATAAATTTGAAAAAAATCTAAAACGATTTGGTTATTACTTCTAAGTAGAGATTGAGATTTCTCATGATTATTTTAACTATGCACATGTATTTTAAACTATTTAAAAGGTATTTAGAAACTAAATCGTAAATCAAATTTAAAAGGCCTATTTCTTTGAATACAAACTTCGTGTGAATATGTAATTTGAATTGGACCTATGAACACTGTGTAGCTCCAGGGGGCTATAACGATGTATAATTCATAATTTGGGTTGGTATCACACCTACGGGGTCTTATTTCATATTTCTAGCTGATTAAGTTGTTCAGGGGTGCCGCTTTTTAAAAATTAAACCTCTTTTACTTAGCAATTAACTAAGAAAATACTTAAAGAAGTTAAAATATTCGAAAACTTAGTGCAGGTATATGCGGTCTATGGGTATGTCAATACTTCAGCAATTTGATAAGCTTTACACAGAAGGTACATAATTATAATGCCCACAGAACTTTAAAAAAATTGCGTTTGGGATTCGAACCTCGATACCCTCAGGTAGAACCGACTTTCGAACTACTGGACTATCATTGCTAGTTATAAAATAAATATTTATCACTTGCGTAAACGGTGAAGGAAAACATTCTAAGGAAACCTATAGTCTTGAGAGTTCTTTATAAAAAGTTCTTAATGTGGCTAAACCCCTCTCATTCTGAGAGGAAATCCGTGCCCAGCATAGGGGCAGTAATGGATTGACGATTTATAAAGTACATATTTGATATACATACCGATATTATAAATGCGATAGTTCTATGTCTAAACTGAAACTCATTCTATATGGTACTGTTCCTGTCTCTTAAAATCGTCACAGGCGAAGTCGCGGACAGAGCTCGTAACATAAATGCTCCAATGTGTGCATTCTCACGTCATTCTCATATTCCGGTGAAACAATACACAAAATATTCAAAAGACGCTCCCAGCTGTAATGTTTTCATGTTTCAAAACCTATATCCTCCTCCTCTGGTTTCCATTTCCACTATTTGCAGCTTCTCTTTAAACCAAAATATATTATACTATTTTATTGCAAGATACAGGTATGGAGGTGGTACTGCAGAAGTATTTGGAGCCTATCACTCTTAAAGGAATCTACTACTTATTTACTTACAGGCTTACAGGCTTACTTATACATATTTTTACTTATATAGGCTTACAGGCAAACAGATACGTGAGTACCACCGTCCACAGACATTTGTAATCAATCACAAATAGGATTAGATTCCTACGAGGTCGCCCACAAATGGCTTACTCGACCGCTAAGGACACGTTGACACCCCTGTATCTCTTACATCACATTTCAAACTAGAACATAACAGAACACACGGATCTTACTTTTGTTATTTTTCTTTGTTCCCACAACAAAAACTATCCTTCCCAAATATATTCCGTCTGCACCAACCCTTACAGGTAATAAATGTGAGGACTTAAGTTAGGAAAAACTGCGTCGCGGGCAGTGTCGCGTGCGAATTATTTCCCCTGAATAATGTGGAAAGCGCGTACTGGTAATGTAAATGCGGACCTTTCGTGTAGGCGGGTTTCACACTGGGCGTATAACACGTTGCTACTTATCGAAGTAATACGAAATACGTATAACATAATGTTGTTATTATTAGCTATCGACATACGAGTTATGTACTCGTTACTTTATTACTTTTTGCCTATGCTTCTCATATTTCATCGTTTTCTACTTAGGGACTTATCCTAAATGGTGCATTTGTTTCCCATGAAAATCCCATTGAAATCGGTTTCATTGATTCCGAGTCGCTAACTAGCGACAATAACAAAATATGGTTAAAGTTTTTAACCGACTTCCCAAGGAAGAGAGGTTATTTCTTTTTATTTTGTCGTCATACAGTACAGTCATACTAAATATTTCACGTTTTAGTACCTACGACTTACATATAGACCAAATCGTCTTTATTGACAATATTTTATTTAATTCGCAGTGTATGCATGTATATCAAATCTTGCAAACTAAATTTGACTACCCACTATCCGAATGAGCTGATTTTCTTTTCTAATTTTATTTTTCACATATCTAACAACCGTACAGTGTGGTTACGCCTTAAGAGCGTTATGCTTCTGTGAATTAGACCTTTTAACGAAATAAGGCCTGTTTAAACTTACACATTCGTTTGACATTTTTATTAGGTTAACGGATTTGCTGTAGAAATTAAGCGGCGAGAATTTTAGTGTCTTTTTATGTGGTGGGGCTGAGTTTTATTTTTCTGTGGTTTTGCTCGAGGCCTAAATTAGTCCGAGTTTATACTTTTTATTTTTCGTTTGACATCTACTTTTTAAATGACAGACGATGACAATAAATGACAATAAATAAATGACAATAAATGACAGATGAGCAAATGATTAAATGAGAAATTACCTAGCGGTCATTCATCCCGATTATTATTCGACTACGGTAAAAGGTGGATTATGATTTTAAACGGTATGTGTATTTGAGTTTGGACGTTCATCTGTTCCCTTATAACTTCTGACTTATTTATCATAATTTGACAAATGAAATATTGTCTGAAGCTCTTTTTTATAATGTAGGAGTAGCATGACGAGCATGCAATCCACCTGTTGGTAAGTGGATACTGTCACTCATAGATACCTTGTTTTTTCGAGGGGGAAACCTTCGAAAGGTACCCGACGATGTGGGAGTGACGTCGGGTTATGTGAGATTTTACCGCACTAAAACCCCCTGGTGGCCGTCCTCAACGATTTTTGGATATCGTAACCCTATTCTGGTCCCGGTACTACCGGGACAAACGCATAGACACCTAAGCTAGACTAAGCTGGAATGCCTCAGAAAAGTGTCTCCTTTACCGCATCCTTACTATACGTATGAATTAAATTTAAGCAACAGATCTCAACTATACCAATGACTACAGCTATACTAATTACCTGAAGAGATCGAGCTTTAAAATGTACGTAGTAACAGACTATGCCCGGAAGACTCGTCTAGAAGTAAGTTTCTTGCCACTTCCCTTCACGGCCGGCAATCGTTGAATAATAAATTCACCTTCGCAGACTCTTTGTTAGAGTTTTTAGAGCAAAATGTAAGGTGGGAGCTATGAGGAACAATAGGATCAAAGTTTGGTCCCCAAGGACCCTGGTTGTGTGAATTTACACATTTTGTTAAGTAACGAGTAGTCAAGATAAGATTTTTTATATAGTACCTACTATATAAAGGGTGGTAGAAGCAGAACTCTTCGTGGCTTACCTTATAAGACCACCATCACATGCATTTTTGTCCTGCAACAGCAATGATAAGCAATGCTGTGTTTTGTGAAGGGTCTGTCATGAATAGGCATACACGAGGCGTTCTCAATTAGTCTCCAGAAGTACAAATGCAGCTATGATAAGCCATAAGTGTCATTGCTGTCCTAGTTTTTGAAATTTCGTTATATATCTTTTTCGATGCGTACCAGCTTAGTCCTCAGGGGTAGCGGCGCATTTGTGGCCGACCTCAGATAGGAATATCTAATCCTATCTGGGGTTGATTACAGATGTCCATGGGCGGCAGTAGCCACTTACCATCAGGTGGACTGCATGCCCGTCTGCTGCTCCTATGTTATAAATAAAAAAAAAAATATTCAGCAGCATCAGGAGGTCATGAGCGCTCCTGGCATTTAAATGTTTTCGCTCATGACAAGATTAGAAAGTACCACTGGCAAAATTTGAAGACTATCTCCTTGATAATTTGAAGCTTGCGCCCTGCAAAACGTTTTCTAGAAAAATACTTATCCTAAACAATCAAGGTTTTAAATGTTGATGAGTAGGCCTGTGGCAGCAACCACCAGCTGTTCTCAGGTTGCAGTGGATAATTGACATTAGATGATCTGGATTCCCATTTACTACTTCTATTACGCAAGGCTACCTGCTCTTTTGCATACAAGAAGATTCTGCTTAAAAATGAAATGTGTTTCGGTTTGATTTCAAAGAAAATTATGTTTATAACATTTTAACCCCTCATACATGTCGTTTAGTCAATATGTGTTATGCGCATTCAGTATGCTCAAAATCAATCTGGTATTTGAAAAGCCGATATTTCTCCAGCAGCCGTCCATTGTAATGAAATGTTCGAAATCGAATTGCGAATTCTTACAATGTAATATGTAAACGTAATGACGTAATCACGGCATAGGAAAATGTATTCCGTGGTATATAATTTAAATATGTCGCCTCCATGGTTGGCAATGTCATTTCAGTCTTTTCCGTTGAGTTTAAATGTCGAATGGTATATTAAATAAAGAAGATGGATGGGGTCTTAGAAAAAATTTCATTTCTGCTGACAACAAACGAGCCAAGTGCAATTCTAATATATTTGCCCAAATATTCTTAGCATTGGTAGATACATATACTGTATATAAACACTTTAAACCCTTTGAAGTGTTAAGGAAGCCATACGGCTGACATAAGACTGCCACAAAAGGTCTTGTTTAAGCTAATGACAGCGGCGCCAAAGAATGAATTTTTTAGCACAAGAATGAATTGTTTAGATTCTGTGGAGATACAAAACGATAGTCACACTGAATGCCACCGAAACAATGGCATTGATGTAAGCGTCTCAAATTTACCATGAAACACGTAGTGAAAGAGTTCTTCAAAGCTTGTCTCATTCCTTTCGGGAACGTGAGATTCTGCGCTACCTCAAAGTAAACGAATTCCTCCCTTCTCCTTTCCGTGATAAAGACCAATGTTGTGTAGAATTTTTGCGTACACAAATAATCTTTCAAGTATTACAACAAAGGGATTTTATGCGTAAAAGACATTCGCCGTAATGCGAGTTGTTTGAAGTGATTTCTTTTTCATGGCAAAGTGCTCTTTCCCATTACAGTTACAAAGCAGTTAACAGTTTAGGGGACACTAGATTAAATATGAGTTCCGCCTTATCCGTGGTTACTAAGAACCTTCATTAATTATTTGTAGAAGCACACCTTCCCGGGGTCAATTTACGAGGAACGATTATAAAAGGTTAATCTCAGATCTCTCGGAGAGTATTCAACTTGAAAATTATTTTAAAAAAGATATCTTAGAATTTTAGGATTAAGGATGTGTACGTATGCGTGTAAATAAAAGAATTGTTATAGCCAAAACTTTCCTAGAAACAAACAGATCGATTGACAGGCAGACAAAACTAGTTTTTATGACTTTCAAGTGAGATTGATGATGAGCATACAAAATACACAAACATGCACAGAAATGAGATAATTTTTACAAATACAAAAAACCTTAAAATATAGCATAATTATGTCACTCCTACAATTTAGACAAATTCAACTATACCTAATATTAAAATCTGTTACGCCATTTGGGCTGCAAGACGTGCCTAAGTCTGAGACACACACCACACTCAATAAACATTACCCTCCGTTGTCTGTTTATTAAAAAGCCGCATTTTTTCATTTACAGGAAGATATAAACGCTAAACGCTTTCTACACTCACAGCCCCACACTAGGATTCCCTGTGTCGTGGGTGCCATGGTCACACACATAAACAAATACACAAACACCCAGACCCAGAAACAGAAATCTAAATTCATCATTTAGACATCTGTCTGGCCGGGGATCGAACCCGGGACCCTTTGCGCGTCAGACCGGTATGGTGGCCGCTCCGCCACGCGGGTCGTCCCCCGAAGATATAACTTTTTTTATTTAAATATATCATGTCATTTTATTCATAGACCATACTGCACTCCACATAGCTAACCATAACAGCATACTGCACTCAACGGGCCACGTAGCTAACCATGTGTAGATCTTAGATACGCAAAAAACTACGCACAAATAAAATTATTGTTACTAAAACAATTTCAATCTAAAGTGTTATTTCATTTTCATAAACCCGTTAATAATATAACCTAAGGAACTGGTCGCGAAATTTAATTTCACGAGTATGAGTCCGGGTTTTATAAAATTCATGGCTCTCGGGATAATCTGTGGGATCGCGGATATGAAATATTTCTATTATTTAATTCAACTTGAGATCTTGCGGCCGCTTGTACAATCTTATCGGCTTTTCGCTTTTTGTTTCAGAATTTGGCTTATTAATGTTTGACTTATATTTCAATAAATAAATCTAGAACTCTCTTTCTGCATTTTTAATTTGTGGTGAATAAGATTGTTTTTTACAAGCGTTTCTTTAAGTTGCCTTTGGTTCGTATATGTTAAATAATAAAGGTAAAATCTTGCAACTGAATGTTAACAGTAACCGATTAAGCTTCAGTCAATAATCGTCGAATTTGGTAGAATCCTTTGTGGCTCGACTCCGGCGGCACCACCGCCACACCTATTTTTACCTAATAACAGCAGTGTTAGGCGCTGCTCTGTTCCGGTTCAGAGAGTGTGGTAAGGGAGACAGACTTTTCCGAGGCGTTCCAGCTTAGTCCTCGGGTAGCGACGCATCTGTGGCCCACCTCAGGTAGGAATATCTAATCCTATCTGGGGTTGATTACGGATGTCCATGGGCGGCAGTAGCCACTTACCATCAGGTGGACTGCATGCTCGTCTACTACGCTTATATTATAAAAACAAAAAAAAAACGTTCATTGACGTTTAATTTAGATGACGTTTAATTTAGATGAGAATGCAAGATTAACTAAACATAGCGGGCGCTCCATCATGGCGTCCATGGCATTTCTAATGTACAGTCACGAGCATAAATATATGACTATGGGTAGATCAGCAAAAATATGTGACCCAATAACGAGTTCAATAATATATGCCTGCACGAACGCAGCAAAAAAATCTGACATTTATAGGCAGCAAAAATATGTGATGATAACGTTTATCAAATAATTGTGACATGTGTTATGACATGTGACGTCAACTAAGGTGCAATAATATCTGACATAATTTATAAATATCTTTGATGTAAATATATCAACCTACCGGTCAAAGGGGCCAATGTATTTTTCCGGAGAATATGAGTAAAAAACACGTTATAAACATTTTCTCATATTTTTTTTTTATTTTAGTAAGAACAAATCAGGGTTAAAGACAAAGACAGGACAAGAAAACTAATACTGCATCATTAGTTTTTAGGGTATACTTATTTTTATAAAATAGTAAATATCTGGTGGCGAATTATTTAAAATATCCTATATACGGGAATCGAACGAGTTCATTTTGAAAAAAAAATACACACCTTATATTATTCCACTGTCGGATAGTGTCCCTTATACGGATTAAATTCTGGGAGTTAATGACAAATTATGGAAAAAGCTTCAATTTCGCTCTGTATACAACAATATTATATCCTTACTAATATTATAAATCCGAAAGTAACTCTGTCTGTCTGTCTGTCTGGTTGTCTCTTCTTCACGCCTAAACCACTGAACCGATTTTAATGAAATTTTGTACAAAGATAGTCTGAGACCCGAGAAAGTACATAGGATAGTTTTTATCCCGGAAATCCCACGGGAACTAGGGATGGCTATCTAAGATCGATTAATCGGAGAATCGATCTTTTGGACCCAAAACATCGATTATTTTAATCAATATTAGTAAGCATTGAATCGTAAACTAAGCATTTGATCAAGTGATGATCTTTAGAAAAGTTGAAGATACGAATTTTCAGTTTTATGTATGTTCGTATGTTATATTTATTAACGCGGGCGAAGCCGCGGGCGAAAACTAGTAGATTATATATTATTAAACTAAAATGGTTATGAATATTCTGATAAGACAAAAATATAAAAAAGAAGTTACCGCAACAGTTAATTTATACATGTAACTTTAATTATTTATATTAGCAATACCAAGTTCTACAATTAGCAATATTATCGGAGAAATAGGTTCTATCTGTTTGATATTGCTTTGATATATTTTTATCGTTAAAAAGTGGGTAGTAGATCTTTTTATCCAACGCTGCCGTGTAACGTTTCGGAATTGTTTGATAGTGTATTATTAGAAACCAATTCAATTTCTTTTTATTATAGTATTATTTTAATTAATTATTTTGTATTACTTTCATGATGTGGTATTTTTATAATAATAAGTTCTTATTTATAAAGTCACTGGCTGACACGATTTTATGACAGCATTAAAAAGAAAAAGAACGCGGTTTGACGTTCGAGTTGTATTTTTAGCCGGAATAACAAAAGTGAATAGATTAATATTGTCAGATATTTTTGCTTCGTAAGGTGGTCACAATTATTTGATCAACGTTATCATCACATATTTTTGCTGCCTATTAATGTCAGATATTTTTGCTGCGTTCTTGCAGGCAGATATTACTGAACTCGTTCTTGAGTCAGATATTTTTGCTAATCTGCCCATAGTCATATATTTATGCTCGTGACTGTACCTACATTCTTTCACCCCATTCACATGAGGAGTATATGAAAGGGATTTTTGGGTAAAATACGAAAAAGCTTGTTAAAAACATACATTTATTTCTCTACAGCATTTTTACCCAAAACTATAAATAAACTTACTGGAAGTTACTGATTTCGTAACGACACTCAAGTACTTCTTAATTGATAACATCATTAATATACATTTAAACACCTTAAAAAGATAACTACCAGAAAAATTAAACAACTGACAAATAATGATACTTTATTGGGCACCTGTCATATTACTACTTACTACGTGATTATTAAATCTTATATTTAAAATTCTTGTGTCACAATGTTAGTTACCGTACTCCTCCGAAACGGCTGTACCGATTTTCACCAAATTTTATTTGCATATTCAGTAGGTCTGAGAATCTGCTACTATCTATTTTACATACCCCTAATGGATAAGGGTTGTTCCCCCTAACATTTTTTTATCTATGTGGTAACACAACGTTTGCCGGGTCAGCTAGTATTATTGTATGATTGTATTAATCAATGTTATGCCTAACTACCTTTCAATAGAAACTATTATGTAATATTAATCAAATATTTAAATGTTATCCAAAAACATTATTAATACCATTTGCTATACCCTCGAGAATTCCTGGTGACCTGCCTCCTACAGGTCTGTTTCCCATAGGATTAAAACCCCCTTCCAATCCTATACCAAATCCTAACCCTCCCGTTGGTCTGTCTCCAGTACCTACAGGGTTATAATTTGGGTTCCTAAAACCTGGTCCGTTGTCTTTAAAGTGATTATTACCTACTCCGAGGTTTTCATCTGAGTCACTGTTAATACTAGGTTTTTTATTTAAATTGGTCAACATGCAACATTTTGACTTGTAATTTAACAAACAACAATCGTCCTCTACACTATACTCAGGGTAGAGGTCATCCTCGTTTGAAATGCTTCCTAGTAAACCATCATAATTGTTTGGTTTGTTACCAAAACCATCACCCATAACTGGATTTTTATTACTTGGACCACCACCCTTGTTTGGACCGATGCCTGTTGAGTCTTCATAGTTTACGTCTTGGTTAGGTGTATTAGACGAGCTATCATCCTCACCTGGCCTATTACCAGATAAACCGCTGTCATTGTTTTGCTTGTTATCAGATGAACCACTATCCTTGACTGGCTGATTATTTCCTGAGGTACCGTTCTTGTTTGGTTTCATAGCATTTGATACTGTGTCATCTATGTCTTGGGTAGGTTTATTAGGTGAATCTTCGTCCTCACCTGGCCTGCTATCTGATGAATCATTTTCCTTCAATGGACGACTACCAGATGAATCATCATTTTCGTTTGGTTTTGTAACAGATGTATCTCCGTAGCCTGTGTCTTCTTCTTCAGGTTCACTATCTGAGAAGCCACCGTCATTGATTGGTCTACTATCAGATAAATTATCGTCTTTATTTGGATCGATATTTGGTTCCTTGCTAGTCGAATTACTGTCGTTCTCCGAACTGCCTTCATTGTTTGGGCTATTACCAGATGACCCTTTGTTGTCGTCTACCTTGCTATCAGTTGTACCAACATCCTCGTCTGCTCCAATATGAGATGAATCATCGTCCTTATCTGCGTTTGGTCTGGTACCAGATGCGTGTTTGTTTGGTTTATTATTCGTTGTACTTGGGCCTTTGACGGCATTGTTATCAAGCATACTACTGTCCTTGTTTGGTTCATTACCGAAAGAACCATCTTTTTCTGGACAATTTGAATCGTTGTCTGGTCTCCCATCAGATAAACCGCTGTCTTTGTCGGGTCTAATAACAGACGAGTCTCCGTCACCTTTGTTTTGATCAGGTCTAATCTTTGATGAATCTTTACTTTGATCTGAGTTGCTATTAGATATATCACCCTCCTTATCTGGTTTTATTCCAGATAAACCACTACCTTTGTCTGGTTTGCTTGCAGATGATTCACCATCAGTCTCAGGCTTAGAATCAGATGTGGTGTCATCGTTTTCTAGACTATTGCTATTATAACCATCGTTAGTCTCTGGTTTGTTATCACTTAAATTACTATCCTTATTTGGACTGTTAGTATTAGGACTATTAACTTTGTCTTTATTTTTGTCTTTTTCAAGATTACTGTTTCCATTATTACTAAGTCCATTGGAGCCCGTTGAATTTGTATTCGACAAAGTACAATTCACGCCGTGGTTTGAAAAATGTTTGCATGGTACTTGTATAAAACCTGTTCCAGGTAATCCTAAACCAAGTCCGGTGTCCGGAAGGCTATTTCCATTTCCTATACCAATTGTCACATTTATGTTAATATTCGTTTCATAATCAAGAGGTGATCGATTGTAACCATCATTGGGTCTGTTATTGTTATTGTGATTGGGTTTATTTCCAAAAGATTTTTTGTCGTCACTGTTTTTATTAGGTTTTTTTGAACTCGGTGAGCGTTTCTCGTTATCGTTGTGATTGGGTTTACTTCCCAAATAATTTTTGTCTTCACTGTCTTTATTAGGTTTTTTGGAACCCGGCGGTCGTTTCTCATTATCGTTGTAATTGGGTTTACTTCCAAAAGAGTTTTTGTCGTCACTGTCTTTATTAGGTTTTTTGGAACTCGGTGGTCGTTTGTTGTTATTATTATTGTGATTGGGTTTATTTCCAAAAGATTTTTTGTCGTCACTGTTTTTATTAGGTTTTTTTGAACTCGGTGAGCGTTTCTCGTTATCGTTGTGATTGGGTTTACTTCCCAAATAATTTTTGTCTTCACTGTCTTTATTAGGTTTTTTGGAACCCGGCGGTCGTTTCTCATTATCGTTGTAATTGGGTTTACTTCCAAAAGAGTTTTTGTCGTCACTGTCTTTATTAGGTTTTTTGGAACCCGGCGGTCGTTTCTCATTATCGTTGTAATTGGGTTTACTTCCAAAAGAGTTTTTGTCGTCACTGTCTTTATTAGGTTTTTTGGAGCTCGGTGGTCGTTTGTTATTATTATTATCGTGATTGGGTTTATTTTCACAAGATTTTTTGTCTGTGCTGCCTTCATTGGGTTTTTTACTACTTGGAGGGTTTGTTTCACTGTCGTGACCTAAAGATGTTCCATCACTTTCACCTGATTGAAATTCGTTTCCATTGTAATCGGGGTTTTCACTAGGCAAGTTAGTTTCTACGTTTGGTTTTTCATTTATGGTGGGCTTACTGTTGTCATGTAACGTATCGTTTGGTTTCTTATTTGAAGAGGAAGGGTCTTCAGGTGTTGGGCGCGTCCCATGTTCTGTTTCTGGTTTATCATTTGATAAATTTTCATCCGAAACTTGTTCAGATGTATTTTCGTTTGATTTTTTATTTGAAGACGAATCATCAGATGCTGGAGTCGTATGTTGATCTGTCTCTTGTTGCTCACTTGATAAATCTTCATCAGCCTTCTGTTCAGATATGTTTTCTTTTGATTTAGTATTTGATGTTGTATGTTCTACTTCTAGTTCATCATTGGACAAATCTTCGTCACTGCCCTCCTCAGATATATTTCCGTTTGGTTTAGCATTGCACAGTGGCGAGAGTTGTACATTTTCACTTTCTTTAAGAACTTTAGGTATAGGTAGAGGTTTTGAACAACTTTTAGGCTTATTTTGTGTAGAAAATGTTGTACAAATCATTTTTAACGTATCTTTGGGCGTTCCGATTGTTATAACTTTTTTTCTATTTCGAAGTTGAATAGACGGTGTTTGTTTAATTTTTAATCTGTAGTATTCCTTATCGGCCGTTTTAACAAAATCTCTTACTTTCTTTTGGATGCATTTGGCTAATTCTCTTTTATTTATGGGTAAAGATTCCATACATGTTTCAGTTGAATTACCACTGGAGATACATTTCAAAAATGTCGCTTGAATGTAGTTATTTTTTCTTGTTTGTAAAAGAACACATTTCCTCGGTCCTGATAAGTTTGCACTATCCTTAAAGTGGTACTTGATTCTTAAATTAGACCCAATGTTTTCTATGATCCATGGGTATTGAGTTTTGAAAAATCTCAGGTCATCTTCATTGCAAAAGTCAGCAAAGATTTTAATTGTTTTAGTAGCACTTGTTGGTAATATTAGATTGATTGACACGAAAACTATTAGAAGCCACGGGTTCGCCATTTTAACTAACACGAGATGCAGTAACACCGTTTTATATATCAACGTATTGTGGTTTTATTTGATGACCAAAATCATTATTGCTTATAGGTTGTTATTACGACTCATTAGTGTAATTTCATTTTATGATAATAATAATTGATAGATAGATAAGTTCATAACACATTATCAATCAAATACTACTTAGCTAGTCTGCTGATGTTATTTAAATGTTAATTTTACAAAATTGAGTGATCGATATTGGTGAAGTTGGAAGGGTGATATAACACATATAATAATAAAAATCAAAAGTTATCCGTGTGGTTGTTTAATAGTTGTTTAATACGAAGCGTGTTATTGTAATCTACATTAGACAGTGCAATTGTATTTCTGAAATGTACTTACAGTAGTATACATTTCCACATATACAATCTTTTAAAACAATAACCTTTTATTTCCCACCTGACGCGTTTATTGGTTTTATGGTGGGAAAGAACTATGTTTCATTTTCTTAAAGGGTTTCGGGTGTCTTACGGGAGAAAATAAAGTGAGCTACATAATTCTTATCAACTACGATAATATATAAAGTATACATAATGGAAAATGATATTAGTACAATTTTTCTGCATACTAGTGTACAGTTTTTAAGACTACTTAGTATTGTTAATTTGGTAGCTCTTTAAAATTAAAAAAATAATTTGATCAAGTATTCTAAAACAGACAGCAATCAGCATACAATTATAAATGTTAACCGGAGACATGATTGTGTAAATGTTGTAATGTATTTTGTGGACTGCGGTCTAAAACTCTTCTCATTATGAGAGGGAATTCATATGAAGAAACGAGACAGCAATGCGTCGATGGTGAAAAACTCAAAAAGGAAAAAGATTTGATGAAAGGATTTCGTATTATGTGCATTATGATTTTTGAATAAACAAAAGAGTATGGTACAAGCTTCTCATTACTTCGGGGTAGGGTAACCATGATATTTTAAAATTAGGACAAAAATGACACATGTTTTTTACAATATTTAATTAACAAAAGAGTATGTCCACATGACAGTAAGTGGCTACTTCCACCACAAGGACATCTGCAGTTAATCCCGGATAAGATTAGATTCCTGAAAGACGTTGGCAACAGATCCGTTGCAAAGGATTAAGATGGAACGCCTTGGATAAATACCACCACACCACGCCTTTCAAACCGGAACACAGCAGCGCTGAACAATGTTCTTATTAGGCAGAAGCACAATGATTTCTGCCAATATAAAAAAAATATCTAAATATTTTTGAGTTGTGAGTCACTGAAAGTTACTTAATTGATAGCAGATTCCGCCATTGATTGATACGAGTACGTTGATAACATATAGTTCTCCAAGTGACATAAATTACTAAGCAAATCAAAAGTTACTAGACACACCAACTACTGAATGCACTTTAATTACCGTTGCAATTCGGAACACACGATTAAGTTCGTCAAACTAAAGTTTACTCTGGAGAGAATTATGATGGAGCTATGTGTGTGTGTTGTTGAAATTGGCACTATGAACCACTATATATGCTAAGTTAAGAGTGCAAACATTGCTATGAGAAGAATTAAAAGAAATACCTTTATGTTTTGAAGAATTGTTGAAGAACGTAAGAAGAAGTAAGAACAACTGTAACAATGTTTAGTGCTGTTTTTTTGGTTTGGAAAGTGTGGTAAGTTAGAAACATTTACATGACGCGTTTCAATTTAGTCCTAAAAAGTCTGTGGTAGATTTGAGTTGACGGAAGTGGTCCTATAGCACCGCGTGGACTACATCCTCATTTGCTATTTCATTTTTTTAAATAAAGAACGGTATTCTTATGTTTCCTCAAAAAAATTACGTAGAATTTTCTATCATTTAGTCCTACAAAAACATTTATGATAGTCACCCTAGCGTCAAGCATTTTTCTTTAGCATTTTTCAACGAAATTAGTGTGGCGAATCACGAAAGGAATCCCTTTGTTTTGTGGGGAATTATGATAATAAAGCCATTAAATGCAACCTCGTGGCATGACTGAGGCATATTTACAATTCCATAAATATCAAAATTATACGTAAATGGAATATAATTCCGGGCATAGGATGTTTAAGTTGGAGTCTCGATGTTAATCTTTGATAAATACCCCGTACTTAGTTATTAAAGGTGATAGAACCCTGTGGTTCGATTCCTGCGGCATCAGTTGTTCCTGCCTTATAACAAACGTGGCAGAACCCTCTGTGGTTCAACTGCGTCACTACCGCCACACCTATTTCTGCCTAATAACAGCAGTGTTAGACGCTGCTGTGTTTTGGTTTGAAGGATGTGGAAAGGGCGAATTCCTTTTTGAGGCATTCCAGTTTAGTCCTCAGGCGTAGCGGCGCATTTTCGGCCAACCTCAGGTCGGAATCTGGTCTTGTCGGGGGTTGATTATAGATGTCCATGGGCGACATCGTGATTCGAGCAAAAATTCGTTGCTTCCCCTAAGTTAGACTTAGTTGGAACGCCTCGGAAAAATATGTAACCCCTACCAAATCCTTTCAACCAGAACACTGTTAATGCTCTGCTGCTCTACACTTCTTTTATTAGGTAGAAAAGGTGCGATGAGGGTGCCTCCGAGCCATATAGGGTTCTACCATCTTTATCATTTAAATTACGTAACGTTAAAAAATTACCTGGGGTACCTGGGTACTGTCTCTTTCCGCTTCTAAAAATCTAAATGCAACTCTACGGTACCACTCTGAAAACATCAGTGACATACGAGTAGTTGTGGTAATTAAAAGTTTAGGTACCGCAGTGCCAAAGTGGCATAGACACTAACTTTACGTCCTTGTTAAGCCGTGTCCCTTACGTCCACACAATAAGGTACATTATTTACAGAGTCGCTCCGCCCTACATTTCTAATTGCACCCTTTCGTCCCACCTTAATGAGTTGCCCAATTTTCGGGATTTCATTTTAAAACGAACTCGCAAGTCTTTGTTGGAGTTGAGGTGATAAATATAATTTATGGACTTACGTCGACAACTTAACTTTAGGTGATTTAATTCTTACTGAGTAATTATACATTATTCATGATATCCTACTTCGTCTCGAGTTTAATGGAGATGGTGGTGGAACAGAAAAGTTTAATGTACCAGCATCTCTCAATCCTTAAGGTAAACATAATGTGTTATTCTTGCGATATTCTAAGAAACAGTTGATTTTTAGTCATAAAATAAATTATTGAAATATATTTTTTAAACAACTTGTTGCAATAAAATTTTTATAAGTGCCAATAAAGTCCTTCCGTTCCTCCTCTACTCGAATATTTTAATATACATAATCGCAATACGAAATTTATAATAACAGTATTTTCAAGAACTCGGAGACGACCTGTACCCTTACCATGAGTTTTGACGTTTTGACAAATATCACTGTTTTGGTATTTGTTAACGTATTGGCCCATACTATTTCCAAGTTCAGATACAATCCGCTAGGGGCGCTGATTGGAAATTGTATGGGCAAATACGTAAACAAATACCAAAACAGTCATATTTGTCAAAACGTAAAACTCCTGGTAAGGGTATTATGTAGACCCTAAACTCTATATATTATTGCATATTAGTTAGTTAATATTATCAGACGTTATGTTGCGGAAATCCATGTTAAAAAGTTAAATAAAAAATACGTGTGGCACTCGGAGACTGCCGCGGTAAAGCTATTGCATAGCATTTTTTATGTTATGAAAACGCTCAGAAGGAATTCCAGAAATACAATATATTCTTCCATAATCATCAACATTTACATTAATACATCTTTATCCACTATTTTATCATATCTCCATTATATAAGACATTGCAAATATTAGCTGACATTTCATAACTCCAAGCAAGACTGAACATTCTAAAATATAAAATAGAAAGTATTTAATAAGTGACATAAAGTATTAACAACCAGCAATATAAATGGATCAATGCGATGTGCCTGTGACATTTGGCCGAATGTTACAGGTACATCGCATTTTTCATTAATAAATGCACTTTGTTTATTCATATTTAAAACACTTTGTACACAAATTATTTGTACCATAAATCATAATGGCGTTTTGATTTTGTGCTGTCAAGTCTGTCAATTGTAATTGTACGTTTAAAAATAACAAACACTCTTTTACGTTATTTTATCAATCCAGAATTCAACATAGCTTATGTTGATAAAACATATTATTTGGATAATATGGTAATATAATTTTGAATTTTATAATGGGAATATAAAATATACTTCACGCAATTTTAAGATTTCTGCACGGATTATAAAAAAATGTGTATTACTGCCATCTGTGTTCAAGTTGACGAATTAAGGTTATCAAATAAAATTATAAGAAATGTAAAATAATACTTTATTCAATTATATCCATATTTTTCTATTGACAGTCAACAACTCGGTTGCCTGGAGACTTGATATCCAACAGTCCTCCACCGCTATTTTCACTTACACCACCAGGGGCGCCGGCAGCATTTGGTCAAGGTGACGGCGCACCAGTATGCCATTTTCAGTTCTGACTTCATAATGGAGTCTACCTAATCTTCGGATGACGACTCCGAACTCCCATTTAACTCTTGGGTTGGTGTAACTGCGGACTTGTACCTTATCACCTTGTCCGAACTCCTGCGTTGGCAGTGCATTGTAATGTAATCTGGATAGTGGGGCGGATTTCTTAAATAAGGCATGCATATAGGTTCTTACCTCTCTGCCGAACATTAACTGATAAGGTGATAACTCTTTTGTATTAGGTGTACGTCTCAAGCGTGCCTTGACAGTTAACAGTTTATCAAATAAACTTCCGCTCTTGCCGATATAAAAGAACATTCAGGTATTAGCCGATTATTTTCTTTTTGTACATTCAAAAATTTAAATTTTAGCTTTGTATATATTTCTTCAAATTCGTACCTGTATTTTATTTCCTCTTCTAAATTTTCTTCTTCTGTAAGCCATTCAATTTTTTCTTGAATCGCGTAGAATTTGTTCAAATTTTCTTGTAAAGAATTCAGTCGTATATTTATTTCTTCAATGTCAATTTTTTCTATTCCCGAAATGTAATTTTCGGTTCGTTTCATTAACCCACGTAATGTGGCTCGTATTTCCTTATTGTTTTTTAGTTCATTCGACATCTCGTCGCCAATATCAAATAAAATAATAAGGAATGTAAAATAATACTTTATTCAATTATATCCATATTTTTCTATTGACAGTCAACAACTCGGTTGCCTGGAGACTTGATAGTTGGATATCAAGTCTCCAGGCAACCGAGTTGTTGTAAGGTGTTACTTATTTTCGTTACGGAATTTCTCGATTCGGTCGCCGCGCTCAAAGCCCGCGATAAAAGCTATGCAATAGCTTAAAAAACTACTTCAAAACAATCGGGATCTAACGAGTATAATGTTATTATATTTTTGAGCACGTATCCTATGTAGGAGAGGGTGCATACTGCACAGTTTAAAATTTATTTTATACCATCGTACACGTCGGTAGAGGAGTGTTGGGAAGTAGTTTTCATCCTAACTTCACTTTGTATATTAAATTATTACGTTATTTAATAACAATGCTTTATTACGACCTATAGGTCTGTATATTGGTGTCCAGCAGTTCTGGGACCAGAATAGGGCTACGGCATCCTCTGCCCGTCGTAAGAGGCGACTAAAAGGGGGCTTTCGGGGTTGCGGCGGCAAGAGTGGGAACTCTAACCGCCCGGCTAGCGACCCCGGGAAGAACGATGGTATGTGTGACCTCATACCGTCGTACTTTCCACAAGGAGTGACGAACTTCATAATCATCTGGGCGAAGCCCGACGGGGCAACGCGCTAAAAGGACTCCGGTTGCGTTCTTTTGGAGATCCCGGAGTCCTCTACGCAGCGCTGAGGACGGTAACCGTGGGGGGGGTTAGTGCGGTAAAAGTCCCACTTAACCCGTCGTCGCTCCCACGGCATCGGGTACCCATTGAAGGTTTCCCCCTCGTCAACAAAAAAAAAGGTCTATATTGGATTCTATATACAGGTTTCGAGTGGAATCCTCGCCAGAAGAATTTTGATTTCTGTCCTGGGTTTGGGTTTTTATGTGCTTATCTGTGTGAGTACATGGCGCCCACAATTGAAGGTATCAGAGTGTCGTGTTAGATTTTAGTGATATAACCGTTAAAAACGTTAATAATGTATAGTGTATATTATAGAGGTAAAAAAGGTATTAGCATACGTATAGATTATATTTTAGTTTCCTTGTTAGACGTAATTAGCTCAGACTTGTGCGTATTTCTCGTTTGAAGTTAATAAGTTTGTAGTATACCTAAAAGTCATTTGTCCCTGTAGTTCCGCGACCAGAATAGGGCTACGGTATCCTCTGCCTGTCGTAAGAGGCGACCAAAAGGGGGCTTCCGGAGTTGCGGACGGCAAGAGTGGGAGCTCAAACCGCCCGGCCAGCGACCCCGGGAAGGACGGCGGTATGTGTGGTCGCATACCGTCGTGCACACCAGACGGTGTGGTGAGCATCAAGCTCACCTGCGCAGAGCCCGCCGGGGCACAGCGCTAAGAGGACTCCGGTTGCGTTCCGTTGGAGATCCCGGAGTCCTCTACGCAGCGCCGAGGACGGCCACCGGGGGGGTTTTAGTGCGGTAAGAGTCCCACATAACCCTGTGTCGCTCCCACGGCACCGGGTACCTTTTGAAGGTTTCCCCCTCGTTAAAAAAAAAATACGTGTGGCACTCGGAGACTGCCGCGGTAAAGCTATTGCATAGGATTTTTTATGCTATGAAAACGCTCAGAAGGAATTCCAGAAATACAATATATTCTTCCATAATCATCAACATTTACATTAATACATCTTTATCCACTATTTTATCATATCTCCATTATATAAGACATTGCAAATATCAGCTGACATTTCATAACTCCAAGCAAGACTGAACATTCTAAAATATAAAATAGAAAAGTATTTAATAAGTGACATAATAATTAACAACCAGCAATATAAATGGATCAATGCGATGTGCCTGTGACTTTGTTTCTCTGTGTCTTTGTTTATTCATATTTAAAACACTTTGTACACAAATTATTTGTACCATAAATCATAATGGCGTTTTGATTTTGTGCTGTCAAGTCTGTCAGTTGTAATTGTACGTTTAAAAATAACAAACACTCTTTTACGTTATTTTATCAATCCAGAATTCAACATAGCTTATGTTGATAAAACATATTATTTTGATAATATGGTAATATAATTTTGAATTTTATAATGGGAATACAAAATATACTTCACGCAATTTTAAGATTTCTGCACGGATTATAAAAAAATGTGTATTACTGCCATCTGTGTTCAAGTTGACGAATTAAGGTTATCAAATAAAATAATAAGGAATGTAAAATAATACTTTATTCAATTATATCCATATTTTTCTATTGACAGTCAACAACTCGGTTGCCTGGAGACTTGATATCCAACAGTCCTCCACCGCTATTTTCACTTACACCACCAGGGGCGCCGGCAGCATTTGGTCAAGGTGACGGCGCACCAGTATGCCATTTTCAGTTCTGACTTCATAATGGAGTCTACCTAATCTTCGGATGACGACTCCGAACTCCCATTTAACTCTTGGGTTGGTGTAACTGCGGACTTGTACCTTATCACCTTATCCGAACTCCTGCGTTGGCGGTGCATTGTAATGTAATCTGGATAGTGGGGCGGATTTCTTAAATAAGGCATGCATATAGGTTCTCACCTCTCTGCCGAACATTAACTGATAAGGTGATAACTCTTTTGTATTAGGTGTACGTCTCAAGCGTGCCTTGACAGTTAACAGTTTATCAAATAAACTTCCGCTCTTGCTGATATAAAAGAACATTCAGGTATTAGCCGATTATTTTCTTTTTGTACATTCAAAAATTTAAATTTTAGCTTTGTATATATTTCTTCAAATTCGTACCTGTATTTTATTTCCTTTTCTAAATTTTCTTCTTCTGTAAGCCATTCAATTTTTTCTTGAATCGCGTAGAATTTGTTCAAATTTTCTTGTAAAGAATTCAGTCGTATATTTATTTCTTCAATGTCAATTTTTTCTATTCCCGAAATGTAATTTTCGGTTCGTTTCATTAACCCACGTAATGTGGCTCGTATTTCCTTATTGTTTTTAAGTTCATTCGACATCTCGTCGCCAATATCAAATAAAATAATAAGGAATGTAAAATAATACTTTATTCAATTATATCCATATTTTTCTATTGACAGTCAACAACTCGGTTGCCTGGAGACTTGATAGTTGGATATCAAGTCTCCAGGCAACCGAGTTGTTGAAAGGTGTTACTTATTTTCGTTACGGAATTTCTCGATTCGGTCGCCGCGCTCAAAGCCCGCGATAAAAGCTATGCAATAGCTTAATAAAAGTGATAAAATATATTATCCGGATTGAATACAGGTTGTAGATTATAGTTTCCGAACTCCGTCAGTAGACGGTAACAAGTATGTTACGCATAATTAGCTCAGACTTTTGCGTAAAAATTCTCGTTTGAAGTTCAAGAGTTTGTAGGTTTGCGTAAAAAGTTCATCCTTTGTGCGAATACGCGGGAGAAGTGGTGTAATTATACCGGAACCGTTTTTTAACAGTTTTTTTAGTTTTTGATTTAGGTTTTTCGACGCGCTTTATTAAAATTATCTGATTTAATATATACGTACACTTAATTAAATTGAAATTATTTACGAAATAGCCTCCACTTCTTCAGAAAATAATGTTTTATTAAAGTGTTCATTATTGGAATGAGATTTTTTTTTTAAATATCGTGAATACTTAAAGAATGCAGTAATATTGGTATCAACTTATGTATTTTTATATTATTAGGTATAAGTAATTGAAAATGATTATTTATGTAACATAATTCACTATAAGCGCGCCCGTTTATAAATAATATATAGTAGGTATAATCATATACCATAGGCGGGAATACATTTTCGTATATGTCGTAATTCAAATTGTCATCAAAGTGTTGAACTTTGAAAGCCATTCATAATTCCCGATAAGCACACGTCTTGAGTTTCTAATCATAAAACAATATTACATTCAACATCTTTCATAAATACTGTTTCCCGCTAATAAACCAACGCAATGAGATCATATTCCCCCGTATTTTCCAATACTCAGGCTTCAAATACGACAAATAGCTTCATATCTTACGTATAAAACATTTTATATGTGAGCCATTCCACGTATTAAGTTTTGTACTTTCAGTGGTTTGCGTAGTCCTATGGGTAATACAGCGCTTAAATATTAAGAACAGTTCTGTGGAAATCGAAACCTAAAGGTTACTCCAAATTTGGATTAAGTATATTTTGTTTAAAATTATAATTTTGTATCATGTATTTATATTTGTATTTTTCTGCCGTGGCATTTCTGTTGAATTTATCTTGAAATTTAAGCCAATGATGATGACGTATTTTTTGTAATATTGAACATTTTTTTTGAAATATTTTATAAGCCAATCATAGCCAATAAGATGACGATGACTCCAGAAATCTTTGAGATAGTCTCAACTGCTTATTAATCAGGCCAATAAAGTCGAATTTCTATAGCTTTAGGGAAGGCGTTAGAAAGATTGATTGTAAAATAAAGTGTTCCCGGATTACGATGGTTTCCAGTGACGGAATACGATCATTTTATACCTCGAGCTTCAAATGGAATTTTGTGCGGTAACCGTGACGAGATTCGTGATAATAAATAATTATTATGACGATATTGGTGACTACTTGATTATGCGGTAAGCATGATGTTTTTAGTGATGATGATAAATAATTAATTATTGATATTGATGTTTATTAATTAAAACTTTTAACGACTAAAAGACTGCTTTATTTGGTGATGATGATTAACAATGATAATAAATAATTATTTAATAATTCGATTCGAGCGCGCGATCGCGATATTTTTTTGCGGTAAACGTGCAGTATTCGGTGATGATAAATAAATAATCATATAACCGCGGTTTTGCCATTTCAATTTTCAAACCAATACTGAATTATTGCTGTCGTGACAAATTCATTTCGTTATTTTGTGGTTTAAAAGGCTGCTATGCGATTAAATCAATAACAAATTTGTGAGAATTGTAAAATTTTTTTAGGGTTCTGAGGTCAAGTAACAAAAACCTATGTAATATAATAATATTACATAGGTGGATACAATATACCTGTGATACAATATATCTATTGGTATATTAATATAACAGCCACTTTATTAGAAGGTTGGTGATACCTTTTAAAATTTAAAATTTACAAACAACCTTGAAATATCATAGTGAAATTTATAAAACAATGAATCCATTAAATTTGGGGATAAAAACATTCGCTTTTTGCGATATGGAATATTTTCGTAACACATATTTAGTGTAGCTATCGCTAATTTGTAAGCAATTTAATTTTTTTATAGTTCCTTTGATAAATCCTATGAAAAGTAAACTTATAACTGGCGATTAAAATCATCCTGACTAAACCTTCCCTATGCCAGACACAAGACACGTGAATATTTGTAAGAAAATTATTTTTTCAGTTCCTTTGATTAATGGTATGAAAAGCTAACTTATAACTGGCGATAAATTCATCCTGACTAAACCTTGTATCAGAAAAGACTTGAATTGGAAGCGTGTCGCAGCGGTCGGTTTTATTGTCCACACGCGCTACTTTTTCATAAAGTTCGTAAAATTCTTCTGTGTGCCGCGAAATAAATTTAGCTAGGGTTGTCACTAGTTTCACTATTTGACTAAACTGTTTTTTTTTTATAATATAGGAGTAGCCGACGAGCATGCAGACCACCTGATGGTAAGTGGCTACTGCCGCCCATGGACATGTGTAATCGACCCCAGATAGGATTAGATATTCCTACCTGAGGTCGGCCACAGATGCGCCGCTACCTCTGAGGACTAAGCTGGAACGCCTCGGAAAAGTCTGTCTCCCTTACCACACCCTTCAAACGGGAACACAGCAGCGTCTAACACTGCTGTTATTAGGTAGAAATAGGTGTGGTGGCGGTGCCGCCGGAGTCGAACCACAAAGGGTACTACCACCTTCAAATGACTGTTTGATGGATCTTAACATATGAGGTGTCGTTGTATATTTGAAGGAGTCGGCATATTCGTTTGTACAATAATTCTCTGGTTATAATTTTAGAAGCAACTCGTATGCAGTCATCTAATTGATCGATGAAAAATGAATGACTCATGGGGACTAAATTAGAATGTATCGTATAACAACACCCTTCAAACGAGGACACGACAAGGCTTTAAAATCTGTTATAAGGTAGAATCGGGCGGAAGTAAACACACAAACACATACATTAATGAAAGTACTTATACATACATGAAAGTACTTATGAACTTATTTATCAATCTGTTTTACAAGTTACTGAAACAAGGACTTACAAATAGACCTTCATGCTATGTAACAAAAACTTTGTAGACGCTTGTAGACGTCTAGATAATAAATTATTCTTTTGTTTGTTCTTCCAGTACATTATCTATTGCGCAACAATATTAAACAACAGTAAGTAGCGCTTTGTTTATTATATTTCAACAAATTGGCAACAGATGGCGCACAACAGTCCGTAAAGATTGATTTATTGAAAGTGTTTTCGCACCTACTCTAAATTATATCCAAGTGCAAGCTGTGACAGCCCTGGATTATAAGGTTGACGCAAGTAGCTGTCGTACATACCGTGCTTTGAATTTACGTAACATTTTCGTATTAAATAACTGAAGAATTTTCGTGCTGTTGTTTTGCGAAATTCCATGATGGAGACAATATTTTCTACTATATGATTGCGTAAAAACAAATTAATAAGATCTTGATGTTATGAGTCCATTTGGCAAACTAAAGTAAGGTAAAGTTAGTAAAGTTGGATATAAAAGTTTTTGTAAAAAAATCTCAAATCGAATAACTTATTTGTTGCATTGCCTAATTACCACAAAGTCTCAAGAACGAGATTCCTACACATGTATGTACGTAATTTGTGTACTATACATACATGTGAGGTTAGTAGCAGTAGTTTACAAATTATAAACCGAAATAAAATTAGTGGACTCCGTTGGCTACTAAACCTAATGCGAGTATGTAACTTAGGCTTTCAGCGAATTAGTGTTTACTTTATTTACAGTTTATTTAATTTTGTTTTATTTGTCCATCGTACAGCTTTTTTATTTGTTCTCGATCTTGTTTCGGTTTTTTACCCGACTGCCAAGGAAGGGTTATGTTTTTCGCGCGTATCTTGTGTGTTTGTCTTTCTTTATTCGGTCGGATCTAACAAACGGCTGGATGAATTGCGACAGTTAAGGTGTCATTATATTTGTCTCAATGACCCAAGTGTCCTTAGATAGGTGTTAGAAAAAAAAACAAAATGGTGGATTTTTTGCGCGAAATTGTAACACATTTAAAAAAAAGTTAACTGAACCTATCCAGTAGGATATCAAATGAAAGGAAATTAAACGGAGAATATAAAAAAAATATTTGTATATGTATAAAACAGCAAGGTGACTGAAATTTTGTATTTATTGCATACATTATGTATTTGTCTCCAAAAGGTCTAAAAGGCTGTTTATAAAAGATTCCGTGCTATCACAAGTGAATACGTATTCTAGATACTCTTGCTCCAAACATCGTCCTATCGGAACTATGCTATTACCATACAAACCGTATCAGATCGCCCAAACGAGTGTCAACGGCACAAATATAATATTATTATGACCCAAATGTGAGAGTCACAGATACCTAACATCATACTTGGGTCTTGGCCGGCCGCCAAGCGATCAAGGAGTTTTTCAAATCAAATGCGCCCTAAATCTGAAATTGCTTATAGAAATGTCGACGCTGGCTTTGTATGCCAGAACAAGATACACATGTTATTGCTTGAATAAGAACGGATTTTCGATCTATCTTCAGAGTTTTCTAGATACAAATCTACTTAGGAATAATTCTGACAACAAAATCGTTTCTTAGCTGGACTATACTTTCTTGGCTTCTAGTAGGTAATAATGAAGGGGAGCTTACATACATTGCTTACCTACGCGTTGTGATATAAATTGGAGATTACTCGAAGTTTAATAAAATAAGACCTAAGCTATGAAACCCAGTTTATCTTTATTTATTTATTTTTGCTAATATTCACACTTATGGTTATTTCATTTACATCATTACCACCATAACCGTTTCTGCCTCCGCATAAGCAGTCAACCCTTGGCTGCTTACATTTCCATTACTAAAATTAATGTTAAGGTCGAGCTTGACAAAAGGTATTTCAACCGCCTAGGAGCATCTGCTCATCATAAGCCATAACACTAGAAGAGTCGCTAAGGAAGAAGGAATATTACTGTCTTTTTACAGAAAATAGTGCTTAACCTGTAATGTAATATAATGTAAGAAGTAACTAATTTATTAAAGAAGAAAATGAACTAGAAAGTGAAAAGGTAACAATAAAATTGTTCCCGCATTAAACATTTAAGACCTAACAAGGAATCAAGTACCTTATAAATGTAAACGGTAATTCAGCAAATGTACGTCACAATGAACTTGACGAGGGCAAGACTGGACGTGGGTTCGAATTCCCAGGCGTAATGGTTAAAAGCTGTATTATTCGCATCATTGGGAGTAAGCTACACCTGGTCTATTGAAGGGAAATAAAGTCGAATTGTAGAATTTAGTGGAAGACTTGTAAATGGTTATCGGATTTGCTAAATTCGAATAAAGATTTGCGAAAAAATGTTTGAAGATACCGTCAACAAAATATTTACATTGATACAAGTGCGTTTGTGGTGCATAGGTGAACTATTATTGCATATGTACCCATTGTAGCTCTTGTTTAAGACATTCTTGATTCTCTTAGTAGGTTTGTGCGTTAATTTGGAAATTAATTAAGTCTTTTACAATGCGTTGTAAGACCAGTAAAATTAAAAAAGTTCTTTTCGCACGAACGGCCCGCTCTACGAACTCTATTAAAATAAACAAACAATAAAAACAATAAATGAGAACAAACTAAGCAAACGGAACTATTAAAACTTACGCAAATGTTATTACAAAACCATTTAAAGTTCGGTCTGCGGAGTACGGAACCCGCAAAGTTGAAGAACAAAAAGAATCCTAAGAAGTGCCAGCAGATAACGAAGTGTTTGAAGTTCATCTTACTGTGAGGTGTACTTTGTTTTGCGATGTTTTATGGAGGAAAACATTAACTGAACAAGAAACTTGCTTAAGGAAATATTATATTACATTTTATATGTACTTAGGGCATGAGTGATTGTTTTACGCTTGTACGAAATTCTAGTCGCAAATGTGGATGGACATTTAGCGTCCATGTAATAAACATATGCTCAATTCATTATAAATAAGGAAATAACAACATTTATTGCTACTAAATATAACTTTTAAAATATTTAAAGGATTTAAGTCAATCTTATAGTACATAATAATAATATATTAAAACATACAAGAACTCGAAAATCTTCAGCTTGTATATCTTAAGTATAACGTTATTGCAACTTTCATTATATTTGACAAATCCGAAACTTGGTAGAATGGGCCATTTCTTTGATGTAACCTTTGTCTCACATTTTCCGTTACGTCTCTTATGGGTGTGCGTGGTAGCTCGTTCTTCATGTCTGCGCATTTCTTTTATTTTTGTTTAAGAATATCACCAGAATATGAATAATTTTCATAAAGACAATTTTCTTGAGGCGGATGATCGCATCATAAACTACCGACCAGCAAAAAGTTTTAATTCAGATCTTATACAATGTGAGATGTTTATAAAATTCGATACCGTGATTTAAGGTTTTGTGGCGACATCGCTTGTAAAGTTGATGACCTTATCAATTAAAGCTGAAAATTAGTTTTTTTGTTATTTTATCCAGTCAGATATTTAACGCATTCCTAAGAAAACGGAATATACCTCTTCCGAAATAACACTCGTGCTTCACAGATAAAATAGACCACACATGCAAAACTTTACGCAAAGGGACTATTTTCTTTGATATAACCTACTTTGTCCTAGTTTACGTTTACGCCCTACTAGACTTTGATGTTTAGTTGTTCGTATCCGTGCCTTTCCTTTGTCCGTCTGTTTGTTTCAGCTTTGGATCGCGTGCTAGTTCTAGCGTCACTTCACCATTTAAGTACGTGAAGGAAGGATTATTTTTGGGAAAAAAATCCACACATCGAAAAGGTAGAAAGTTAATCCGTATACACAAGTCAATATTAAGTTCTATGTTAAGTCACATTTGTCGATTTTCGATGCACCTATAATTATTTTTTTTCAGATATAATTTTAGACCAGTTCCCCAGTTCTGAAACTTCAAATAAGTATTAGCAGCCGTTGTGGAGAAAGAGTTTTTTGAGGTTATCATCCACAAACATATTGTGTGTTGAATCTCGCAAATAACAACTAAATTTAAAACGGTAGCTATTTCAAAATAATGGCCAGATACTTTAATCCTATTACTTGTATGAAATACTCTACAAATTTTCCGAAATCCGACAATATTCGTAAAAAGTGGTCGTTAAAATCTTACTCTTTTAACATGTGGCGACTCTCAGCGTTAATGACATCGTTGAACATGAAAGAAAAGGCTAAAAATAGCTCAGTCTTCGCTGGAAAAGATTGAGGCTTATATTATCTTACGGTATCTGAACTTGCGTTATAACCTTTATATTTTTCTTGATCATTATACGTGGTGCAACCCAAGATCCGAGGTCCGAGATTCCGTGGTAAGAGGGGTCTCTGATTTTTCAAAGTTATGTGCGTATTAGAAATTAATTATCACTTCCTAAACGGTGAAGTGAGGTGAAAACATCGTGAGGAAACCTGTACAATATATAAATAAATAAATAAATATAAAAATATGTGAAGTCTACCAATACGCACTTGGCCAGCGCGGTAGACTATGGCCTAATCTTTCTCATTATAAGAGGAGACCCATGCCCAGCAGTGCGGCAGTAATGGGATGATGATGATGAACCCAAGATGGGTTGCACCAACCCAAGGCAGATGGTGGCCTGGGGGTGATCACTACTACGCTGATTCAATACAGACTGTTGACTCGTCTGACTCGTCGACTCGTCAGACCGGTATGGTGACCGTTCAGCTACGCGGGTCGTCGTCGGGATTCTCTTGTATTCGTTAGTTTCATGTATTTTATAATATGGTCTACGATAGGTGACAATAATCATGCAGAAAAGATTCTTTGAGTTATCAAACTTTGACAAAGCCACTCTTATCTCTTGGTAGATCTTTGACCATCCAAAGTATACACACCGAGGTTACAGTACCTTCAGAATTAGCCCAAGAATTCATCACATCCACCCTGGAGGGCTCTCCACGCCCCAGTCACCTTGGCGTCACAACCTTGCTGTACAACCTTGTCTTGTCTTCCAGTTTTTAGAACATAGTCTTGAGGGTTGAGTAGCGCGCTAATTGAAAGAAAATGACCTTAAAAATGACACATTTTTGTGAAAGCGTATTTTGTTATTTTATTTCAGTTAAGTGCCGAGCGCTCTGTCAACGGATACACACAAACATATCACTTGTCGCTAAGTGTGTAAGTCACGGCCGTTCGTGGACCGTATTCAACCTTAAATAAGATTGTTGTAGGTATTCGAAACCTACTACAAATGCTTTCCTTAAGACCAGTTGGTATGCCTCTATTGTCTGTTTTATCCTCCTTTATAGAAATAGCGTGTCACGTACGCTGTATGTTTGTTTGGGTGTGTGTGATAAAAGAGGCATACTTTACCGAGGAATTGCACCTTAGCCCTCAGGGAAAGTGGCGCATCTGTGGCCAAACTGAGGTAAGAATATAATCTTATCTGGGGTTGATTACGGATGTCAACCATGAGGATTTCATGCTTATCTACTACTTCAATATTATATACAAAATCTCTTTGTAGAGAGCACAAAAATATTTAATGAAAGAACTTACAGAAAACTCAAGTATCTTTATCACCTTTAAATACAATATTATCTACTATCTACTATACAACAAATAGACAACAAATACACCAGTGTTTAGATACCTACAACAAACTTTCTTTGTGATACTCGTACATGTTAAGACTCAACTAATAGATGTGAATATGTAGATCAAAACATGTTTCCGTAGGGAGATGCGATATATTATCAATTTGTATCCCCAAAGCCCGAACTTTAAATTGATTGATACCTTCCCTGTTTTGAAATATGGCGCACCAGATGTTACTTAAACTTATTTATGTACTGACTTAGACGAAAGTACAACATAGACATCTAATGCAATAATTTTTATTCGCATTTTTATTTAATAAAATAACAAATAAGCATGCGGCTTAGACGAAATAACGAAATAGACCCTTAATTTTATAATTTATATCTAAATTTCTATACAAGTCACATACCAAATGAGCATTCGGTCTTTTAGTTATTAATTTTAGAACGAGAAATCAGGCTACTGCCGCGTATAGACATCTATAATCAACCCCACATAAGATTAACTCCTACTTAAGCTCGGTCACACATGTGTTGCTATACCTGAGTTATGTGAACGCCACGGATAAGTGTTTCGACTTTACAACGAAATGTCACATTTAAATTGTGTGCCCCACGCCTTGCCCACGCCAGGAAGTTGTCAGTGATACATTAAAACATAAATTATGAGTATTTTCCTTATTCTTACATCAAACCATGAAAATTTAATATTGCTTCTACAGTCAATAGAGTCCATTTGAACATTTGAACGTTAAATACGTAATTGAGTTATTGAGTTTCATTATTTCGAAGCAAGAGCTCAATTTGCTTTATTTCCAACAATAATAAGTCACAAAAAGCAAGCCCCTTTGATAGTTGAACCATTGTTCAGTTGTATACAGTCATTGCATATTTATTGTTTTCTAACAAGAGGAAAACTGCTATTATACACGAGAAATAAAATACAATTGCTGACGTTAAGGTACTTGTATGATCGCTGATGGTAAAAGATACGCGAAGGACAAGCGATGTTATTTTTAGGTTTAAACTCTTTTCGGATTAAGAAATAATATTGAGTTGGAAATCGAACTATACGTAAGGTAGATAGATACACTAGGAGATGCATACATAGGAGATGCATGATTAAACGTGTTATCAGTTAATCTCGCTATAAAATTATGTCAAATATCTTAGAAAGCACACTAGTTGCAATGATATGTATCATTGACTGGTTAGCAACTCCATTTCAGCTTTTTTATAGCATTTTCAAATTTGACATAAGCATCAGCATGACGCGAAGTTTGTCGATCACGGTACTCATTATGTAGATTTTTTAAATATTGCCATTGGGGTACTTACAGCAATTAGGGTTACAACCTGGAAAGTATATAAAACCTAATTTATTTAATGCGTAATATCACCTGGATGAAAAAATATTCGCGTATCGCACACAAGTGAGGAGTAGTAACCGACATTGTACAGGAGGGCCGGAAAATGCGAATGATTCAAAGAAACTTGCGTCAGAAGGGGTGTTCAATTGCCCCTAACATTTGATTGATGGGGACAACTTCTCGTGGAAAAAATGTGCAATAAACCATTCCTATTCTGCTTAGCTGTCCCATCTACTTGTCGGCTTTCCTGATATGGCTCCAGGCTCTTGGGTCTTCTTGGGTCGTCTTTGTAGGTCCTCTTAGTCCTCTGTTTAGCAAAGCGTTTGTGATAGAGTTCAAGTAGGACTTTAATCGTATGATTAGGTAGAGTGTATGCTCGTCTGCATCTTTGATAAGAACAGAATCAAAATGGGTTTCCGCGACCTTAGGATTTTTGCTCATCTCTAATAGTTTAACGATCATAACCAAATACAACTTACTCTTATTCATTTGAATACATTTCGTTTTGTCATAAGAAGTGTTGTCACTTCCCTTAAATAAGTTTATCTAGTTTTACCCGACTGCGGAGGGGAATGTTTTTCGAGTCTATTTATTTCTATGAATATCTTATTATTTGGCAAAGCCTTTATTCTCAACGGCTTGTCGGACTTTTACATATGAGGTGTCATAACATTAATCTAAATTCAATGAGAGATATTAGCTATACAGGGTGAATCTCCATAAAGTGCACATATTGAAACAGGTAAAATTAAACCGCATTTTATCGACAAAAAAAATAATAAAAAATTTTTTTTTTGGGTTTTACGACCTTTTGAAGTTTTTTTTTGGAATTGTGCACCTAAAGTAAATAAATCGCTATAACTTTTGAACTAAAAGATTTATCATGTTCAAACAAAAATTACAATGAATGCCAATTATAGGTCGTACTGATCCGTGAAAAAAAAAAAACAAAAAAGTTTATCTTCCCAGAAAAAAATAGTCAGATTAGTGTGAAGAAAGCAATTTTTTTAGGTTAAATTTCAGTAATCGTGAATTTCCTCAAAATAATCTAGGCTTTTTATTTTGTTTTTATTATATAATGTAATTCTACGTCGTATTAGCTTTCAAACACTAAAAAAAGCATGCCTCTAACTTAAGTATAAAGTTTCCTACGAGCGCTTAAACAAAGACAGTTCTTAAGGGTGTTGGTAATAAATAACATTTTTAATACAAACTAGTGTTTTTTTTTTTAATTATTAAAGATTTATTTTATTACTGTTTTATCACTTTAATATCTCAAAAATAAGAAACTACCATGAATTTACCATTGAAACATATTTTTGATAGTTTCCTTTGTTTATATTTTGGACATCTAATTATGGGTCGGACTATACCAGTTTTATTAGGGCGCACGTGCGTCGCGTCTTTTTTGAAACGTTCCTAGCAAACTTTATACTTGAGTTAGAGGCGTGGTTTTTTTAGTGTTTGAAAGCTAATACGACGTAGAATTGCATTAAATAATAATAAAAAAATAAAATGCCTAGATTATTTTGAGGAAATTGATGATTACTGAAAATTTTACCTAAAAAAAGTGCTTTTTTGCACTAATCTGACACTTTTTACCTGGGAAGATGATATTTTTTTGTTTTCTTTTTTCATGGATCAGTACGGCCTATCATTGGTATTATTTTTGTTTGAACCTGATAACCCTCTTAGTTTAAAAGTAATAGCGATTTATTTACTTCAGGTGTACAATTCCCAAAAAAAAATTCAAAAGGTCGTAAAACCCAAAAAAAAATTTTTTTTATTTTTTTTATATTTTTTTTTGTCGACAAAATGCGGTTTAATTTTACCTGTTTCAATATGTGCACTTTATGGAGATTCACCCTGTATAGTAGCTATGTAGTAGTCGCGTTTTTTGTTCTTATAATAATTCCCTAGTTGTAGTGTGTGGTTACTTTAGAAATATATAATCCCATTCTCACTTCACAATGCCGTTATAAAAACTGGATAAAACTAAATAATCAGAACGAGCACGAAACATACAGTCGCGCTGGCCATTGTTTGCGCTGCGTTTAAACAAACCGTGCGGGAATTGTAAACGACATTCTAGTGATATTTTAAAGAAATAGTGCATGGAATTTTTAAAATCTATTCCATTGTTTTGTGAGGTTTTATTTTTTGTAAACTGTGCGAATAAATCGAACGTGCGAATCTTACTCTAGGAAATATTAAAAAGCGCCGCTGCGCGTTGGACATTTTTTATGAACTTTTCCTAAATATAGGCAAGAATGCGAGTGTAACAAAATATATAATAATAATCTCCAGTCACAGCTGCATCGGATTATATTTTACGCTTATAAATAATTTTAGTTGTAGAAATAAAAAAGGTAGATAATCTTTTTGAAAACTGCCCCATTTTTGGCACATCCCAAATACTCGTAGTATCCTCGAGAATTTGCGTTTACGTTTATTGCTTTACAAATCTTATGGATGAAACTCTTAGCCTTTTTTAATATAAATACTATAATTTTTATCTGTCATAATCTATAATTCTAAAAATCTACGAAAACGAAAAGGTCTTTTTATTTTACAAACAGACACTATCAGTTTTAATTTCTTTTATTATCAGTTACATTCATCCAACACTAAAGCACAACTTTATAAAATAATAACTATTATCAATGGCTATGGTCTGGCTGATAGTCCAAAATCTTGAAAAATATGTTCTACAAACAGTAGTGTCGACCGAGTTCTAAATTTTTAAACAATTCAGGTGCTACCAGAATAGGTACGGAAAATATTGAGCGATTATTATTTGTGGCGTGACGCCGATCACACAAACTCGAGAATAGTAAACGAATTTCTAGGGCTTTAATATTCGCTATGCTAGATTGATATTAGGTTCCGTACCCAAAGTGTAAAAATGGAAGCCTAATACTAAGACTCCGCTTTCGGTCTGTCTGTTGCCGAGCTCTATTTCTGGAAATGTATTAGACACTTGAAATTTTCACAGAATTTATAGAGTCACCATTACTGGCCATACAATATGGTGTTCACCATACAATAAACCGATATTTTACGGCCTTATCGTATTGAACCATATAAATCAATCCCAAACAGAATTAGAGCACTATCTGAGATCTAATGATGCTGCCATCTTTGAACACTCACGTCTTTTTTTAATAATCAATCGATACATTTTTTCCTTCCAAAGATCTACATTTAAAATCTACATAGTATTAAGGGAATGTCAAAAGTCGATCTTTCGAGTTTTGGAAAAATGTTGAATAGATTGGTTACTATAACGAACTTGTGAAGAATTTGTCAAAGGCCGATTTTTGGAAAGCATTGGATAATTTGTTTCCTTAATAAAGGACGTAAATTGGTACACCCTTTGAGTGTTTCTCCCTTACCACACCCTTCAAACATAACTTTATGACATTTAACATTTTATTATTTAAATGCAGTTTTTACAGCGATTAACACGTTCGGTGGACAATGAAATCTTTTTAAATATACAGCTGTTGTGGGTTTTTAACACGTCCGGAGCGAAAACAATTTGTAGGGATTATGTTCTGAGGTTATTTCAATGCTTGTATTTTATCATTATTCAGGGCAATATTACTTTGTTACAATTTCTGAACGAAAATAAAAATGCCAAGTTTAAAAGGCATTGATTGGTGTGTTAGATTAGTAAATCAAAATTCTTAGAATTTCTTGTCAAGTATTCTTGTATTCGAATAACAAAAAATATGAAAGCAAAGTTGTAATTCTGGACCGTTTGCCGTAGCTCTACCAGCTTCTAAATAGCAAATCCTTAGCATTGCTGTGTTCAATTGTGAAGAGAATTCGGGTAGTCATACCTTTTCATAGCTTTTCATGCGCTTGTTATTTTTTTCGCAAATTTCCACATCCGATACTAACAATAAGGGCCCATTTACATTAGGTCGGCCAAATATGAAGCCTTAGTGTCAACATTAGATCGGTTTAACAGTTTGACCGTTCGTCGACTAATGAATCATGCTATTCACGTTCACGACTATCAATTTGTTGGTATGACCTAATATGGGTAAATCCCTTTCTTGTGTAACAACTGTCATTCGGCGAAGGGTAACACTGTCAGGCCGTAATAATGTGAATTGACGTTATGAGTAGTTATAGGTATTTGGGATTAATATAAGCCAACTTATTGGAAGCCGTAATCACAATAATATATTTATTGCCTATTGACGAAATGTATGTGATACCTTAATCAATTCGTGATTTTATTGATAGCATTCAATGTTTGATTTAATTTACTACTGATGTGAAGGATATCTCCTAAGAAAATTAATTTAAGTGCCATTCACTTGAGCGTTAGAGGGAAAAGTTTTTGGGTAGCGGCTAAATTGGTCCCTAAAACTAGACCACGACACGATCGATTTCATTACTTTTATATAACTTGAAGTTATCCTGTCCTTTTAGATATTTATATAGTTTTTAGATATTTAGATAGTTCGTTCTTTGGCTTTCTTTGTGACGATATGATGGTTGTGGATATTCACCGTAAAACTCACACTTTTTGTTTTTCGGTGTCATCCACCGTTCCATCAAATAATGGATGGATGGAACAATGGAACCAATGGAGGATTTGGTGGATGGTAATTTTTTTTTTATAATATAGGAATAGCAGACGAGCATGCAGTCCACCTGATGGAATGTGGCTACTACAGCCCATGGACATCTGTAATCAACTCCAGATAAGATTAGATATTCCTACCTGAGGTTGGCCACAGATGCGCTGCTACCCCTGAGAAGTAAGCTGGCACGCTTCGGAAAAGTCTGTCTCCCTTACTACACCCTTCAAACCGGAACACAGCAGTGCCTAACACTGCTGTTATTAGGTAGAAATAGGCGTGGCGTGGTGCTGCCGGAGTCGAACCACAAAAGGTTCTACCACCTTCAAGTTTGATTGCGATGTTACCACCGTTTACCATATTGCCAACAGTGATGTCACAAAATAATAAAAATGTGACGATAGTGCTGCTTAAAATATAAACAGTTGTTTGTTTGGTATTATGGTTTTTACCCTAAAAATTACATTTTGTCTTAATATGCGAAATAAATGGTTTATTACTTAATTCTTTATAGATCAAATCCTTGGAATTCGAATAGATGATAGAATAGAAAACTATTTTGACAATAATAAGTTAAATTACTAATCCTAACTAAAATATATTTATGTGACAGATAAATCTTTTCAGTAAATAGCGGAATAGCTAACTAATTTAAGTAGTCAACCGTTACTCCAATTTTAATAACACAAATAACGAAATCACAATTTCAATTACAAACATTTCACAGCAAATAATCAAAGTTAAATCTGACAACAACTCATTGCCCGAAATATTCCTATTTAATGCCAGGTAACCCAATTAATTTCGCAACATCCCGCTGTAATAAATCAGATTAAGCTTTGGGTAGTGTAAAATATCTGTTTCGTCTTACGGATCGTAAGGTTTAAGCTACACAATTCCGTTTAGAGGGAGTTACGAGTTCGATAATTAATCAACAGAAATGCCAGAACAGTAAAACATACGGGGCGGTTTTGCGACCGGTTCTGTATCTGTTGCTTTTTTGTTTTGATGTAAGGGAGGTAAAACACGAACGATTGTAAAGCTGGCTACAGACTCACGCGAGAAGTCTCGCAGAGAAATCTCTCCGAGAAATTGCGCTAGAATCGAGAAGGCATCTACGCACTTGCGACCTTCTCATTCGCATTCTCAACCGTTATCCAGAACAACGCAGCGGCTCTACCCACACAACAACATACAATGTCATGGTCGCCCTGAGACCGAAGAAGAATGATGCTGATCTCCTTTTCTCGCCCGAGAAACCCTTGGAAGCGGGCAAAAATACTGAAGATTGGAGAACAAGCGAGCGCGAGAACGAGAACGCGAGAAAGCTATCACATTCACGGATTCTCGGGTGTTCTGGGGGTTCTCGGCGTGAGTCTGTAGCAGGGGTAACATAATTTACAAACGCCAGCCCGCGGTCAGCGACCACGGTCGCTGTTCGCTGACGACGATGGTCGGCAGCAATTGCCGGCAGTTGTCGGCAAAGCTGTCACTCGTATATTATTCAACTAACGTTAAATTGTCATAGCTTGGAAATCTGTAACTACCGAGCTCCTACATATGAAGCTATCATCTTAATCCTTAGGAGTCACCAGTTATAATGGTTCTGTGGATACCAGGACTCCTAGATTCCTACCGTAAATGGATTAAGATATAATATACTAAAAATCCGAGGCAGGTTTACATTGTTTACCTAACGGTCACTCATCCAACTGCTGACCGCATCCGAAATTTCTGATTAGATTTTATGATCTACACAAAATATTTTTTCCCACCGCAACTGAACCAGAGAGGTTTCTAGCACCAATCTTTATTACAAATTCCTGTTCCTTACAGCGGGAACGGGTCCCGTTTGTGCAAACAGAAGGGATTCCGTTTTTTAACAGCCAATTGTATTAAATCTGTTTGTTTTCACTTTTATGCCTCCTGGCTCCACTTCGGCAAGGCATTCACAATCTGTTGAACAAACTTTAATTAAAATCATAACGAACGAGTATTTATTTATATTTTTGTTTATTTATCGTTGTATGAACGGAAATGTTAAAATGAGATAAACAGTTAAAATGAAATAAAGATTTCGACGAAATATTAATATGGGTATATTTTAACTTTTTGGGATAACGCATAAATGTGTTTACGAGGAAAGCACAGTTATGCCTGTATTTAACAATCAATCGACATTTGACAATATCTGCCTACTACCGTAGATTTTATGGGTGTGTTAAAATATTCAATGGGGGCTGCCCAGTTGCCCACTATTTGTAAATTATTCCTTCTTATTTATTCGTCCATGAAATGCCGTACACCTATATCAAGTCGGCATCGTTAGAAACCACTTGTGGCTATTAATATTAATATGGATGGCACACCGTCTTTAGGCCTACAATAGGCCAAACAATATTTAGTCTTCCTGTTTGAGTTTACGCTTGGACAAGCTTGTGATGAACATTACACATTCACTTAGATCGTCCTCACAGTAAATAATATACATCGATTAGTATTCAAGGCACTTAGGAGCTCACAAAGGCTATTAACACTTCGTTAAGCCTTAAACTATGTGTTCCGCATGAGTTTAAACGTATCCAAACTCTACGTGAATGAGATTTAACATCCAATAACGGTTAAGCCCTGGAAGCTCGAAACAGTCCTCTAACTTCGAGATTCAATAAAGATGAGATCGCAGAATTAATTGAATTTGCACGTAAACAGTCATGTGATGCTGCCGATACTGATGTGGAATCGTCTTTACAAATCAGTCAACCGAATCGAATTCATTACGAAGATCATTGATGTATTGATACAAATGTTCCAATGCCAATATTTGAATAGTGGTAGTATGGTACGATTAGGAAGGTACCACCGTCACACCTATTTCTAGCGTGGAGCAGTTCTTGCCTTTCGATGACCCGTAGAGAAGGACGACGATGACAAGTTGTTCCAACAATGGAATAAATATGTACAATGCCTTTTGATGTGATAAAATTATGCAAAAATAAAAGTGAAAAATAAAGCAAGGATTTAACTGTTCCAAACTCAGTTAAAATTAAATGACTCACATGGGAGACAGTCATCATAGGTCTGACGCGCAGAGGGATCCGGGTTCGAACCCCGGGCAGAAAGATATCTGAATGACGAATTAAGATTTTTGTTCTGGATCTGGGTGTTAGTGAATTCGTATCACGTATGTGTACATGACACTCACGACACAGAATCACTATCATTACTTAAGGCTAGTTTAAAAGCGTCTATAAGATTGCAAATTAAAATGTTATATCTGATTAAGCTGAAATATGTAATATATTTTGTGAGTAGCGTCTTCATTATGTCGCTTCAGCTCCAGAGCACCAAATTCATTGTTCATTCCAGATTTAAGGCACCGTTTTTGAAGTTGTTTAATTAATTTTCCAGATTAAAATCTATTAAAACCTAAATTTACAATTTAGCTGTGCTAAGAACTTGTCAAATTTTGTAACCAGGTGTTGAAGTCACAAAGTATATTTTATAACTTGAGGTTTTATTAAAGTGACTCCTTACACTGAATTAATTTCAATTTTTATTGTTTTGTAATTTTGTTTCTATGTACTCACTTTTATTTATTTTTTTATAAATGCCACTTATTTCTGTGTATTTGATGTTTAAGCGAGTATATTTAATAACTAAGTATTCATAGTTTAGTTTCCTATCCATAATACATTTTGTATTTGTATATTTTCTTCAATTTAATCGTGTTAACAATATGTTTCAAGATTGTTAATATGTACATTAATTTATTTCGCCACCAGAATAAAGTATAGTCAGATTTAGACTTCAGCACAACACTAGCTGTTAAGTAACATAGATTTCGACAAAAATACCTGATACGTAACAAAGGTACGATAGATTCTGAAGCCAGAAACCTTACAGCCTTACTTTGAACGGCTTCCGAACAAAACGAAACAAAATTTAAAAGTCTCTTCGGGTCTAATCATCCGTGTTATTTCATTCCTGAGTCCCAGATAATCCAGCGGGAAGCAGGCTTGTTATTTTTCACTCACTTACCCCTTGTATGCGTGAGGTGATTTTTTATGATATAGAAGTGATGATGCTTAATCACTGCCTTAAGTAGACGTACGTATTAAAACCAGATAGGATTGGAGTTAGGACTCCTCAGGTATGCCTGAAGTCAGCTATAGAGATGTTACTAAGGACTAAGTTATAATGTCTTTGCAATTCCAAGTACCGAGGGCAACGCTATTGTAAAGGAAAGAAATGAAAGACAGTAAAAGCATGTCCAAGTCATGAGTGAAGCACCGTAATGTTTTAACTGATAGAGTCCGGCATAAACCTCCATTGCCTTCTGTAATAGAAGATTATCTATGACAGTTTCCTCACTCAAAAAATCGAAATCCTCTAGTCTTTTCCTTTTGCCATTTAATCAAAACACAGCACTTTACACTCCTGTTATCAGGTAGAAATAGCTGTAGCGGTGGTGCCACCGGAGTGTATCCAAAAAGAGATTTGCCACCTAAAAGTGCTCAAATGAAAAGATTAAGTTGGCCAATTCTTGTTTGAATTCCAAATTGGATTGATGTCACGTTCGTAGAGATTTAGGGTCTACAAATTATATTTCTGGACACTTCGAGATCCCTTCTGCGTCAATGAATATTGAAAGGACAAATGGTTGTTTAGTTGTTTCAATTGTTTGACAGATTTGAGCTCGATTGTATTTGGTATGATCGATTGCTCTTTTATTGATGTTGGGATTGATGGGAAGATGTGTAGATTATTTGAAAACGTGAAGGATAGCTAAAATTTGATTATATTTATAAAAGCGTACCGAAAATCTCTTAGTCTGTGATTTCGACATACTTTATCTCCTTTTTTTGACAATATGACAATTTATTGTATGAAGAAATTGTTAAATGTCGATTTCGAATTCGATTTTCGAATTTCACTGGATAGATTAGTTATCAAATACGAGTACCGGTGTGAATGTATTTAACATTTGACAATAGTTTCCCGACTTGGTTGGATTCAATTACCTAATACTAAAGTACATATAATTATGAAATTAAATAAACTTACTTTTTTACCGTTTTTACTTAATTCACTTTATTCGACCCACTTGTTATAATTACATAACAGTAGTTAAATCTTTTCGGAAGCCTAAAGGAGAGACTAAAGCTCAGACGTATAAAAAAGGTTTTTAACCAGTTGCCAGAAGTCTGACTTCTTAGACGTTGGACGCATATGTCTTCGTAATAAAACTTGAAATATTCGTAATATGTTTGCAGACTATTTGTCTTTCTCTCCACGCATCTATCACGAAGTTCTGTTTGAAGTTGCCAAATATTGGTCTTGAAATTGAATAGCGTAAAGTTTGTGACTGTCGAAGTAAACTCATTGAATATATTGACATCATTTAAGTTTTTATTTGGTTACGTTTGGGATTGCCGGCTTTCGAGAGAACGATTCAAAATGAAGTTGGTAGAACCAAGAGTATTGTTTGACTGCAGAGGTATCGCCGTAAAATTCTAACGTGTAGCAATTCTTGCGTTTCAGTGTGGAATGTGGATGATGACTGATTTATATTCGAGGCGACTATCTTAGTCCTATCCTGTGGTATGTCAACGCGTCTGTGATAGCACCCCAGGCAACCCCTGTTCTAACAAGAGTTCTGCCTGAAGCCTGTTAGAACAGGGGTTTTGCCTAAATCTTAGCACAGGGCTTCTGCGTGTAGATATGGGCTTAGTTACCGTTTTCTATGGGCAGGAATGGCCTCTTACCATCAGATAAATTGCATACTTGTTTGCTAGTATATTATAAAAAATACACGTGTCCCGGAATAAACCAGTAATGAATTTATGATGATATTTCGATGTTCGTTATAGAATAGGTATCGGTTGATCAAGCATTTAACAGCCCATTTGATAATTAGGTCACAGCTGCGAGCGGTCAATAGAGAAGTCACTTAAAATTCACTTTTTCCATCGCAGACGGACGGCCAGTATCATTTTACTATGCTAATAAGACATAAGGTATGATTAAATTATGTAAATATAATAAATGTTTATTTGTAAATATATTAAAACACAAATGTCATGTTCTTTTTTATTTTTTTGCAAAAAAAAACGTTTTTATTCGATATCACGGGGGGCGTGGGGGTGTACAAAAAATAATTGGACAACCATATTGGGGAGTCTGCCAAATTGTCCCTAGAATAATGCCACTAATCTAACCATATATTGTCATCAAAACCAAACGCATATGCAAAATATCAGTTCAAACGGCAGGGATCAACTATTTAAGATTTGAATTACATTCTCACAACACTGCAATAAGGCCTTAATCTTAAATATAAAATTCTCGTGTCACAATGTTAGTTACCGTACTCCTCCGAAACGGGCTTACTGATTTTTACTAAATTTTATATGCATATTCAGTAGGTATGAGAATCGGCTACTATCTATTTTTCATACCCCTAAGTGATAAGGGTTGTTCACCCTTAATATTTTTTTATTTATATGGCAACACAACGTTTGCCGGGTCAGCTAGTTATTTATAAATGGGTACGAGTATTTTAAATATGAGAATTACAAATATCAATTTATTTTGGACCTCAGTAAGCTGGTATGCTGTAAATACAAATTTATCAGGAACCACGCCTGCGCTCGACATCAATGGGCGCGGATATAAATACAGAAAGGCACCCTTAAGGGCGCGTTAAACAATAGCTGCGTGTTTTTGAATTGTTCAGCTCGTTTTGAGGAGTTTTTGGGTTAAGAGTCTGATTTTAAAGGTGGTAAAACACCACGTCATTTAAATTCTGCCACCCACATTAATATATTGTAGCAGCAGTGTGGTACTGTGGTACAATTAATTATTTAGAATGTCAGTATGCAATTATGCATAGTAAAGGCAACACTATGCGACCGTTAAGTCTTTGTCATTGACTTAAGGCACGGTACAGATACTATTACCGTGTTTAAGGTGACCGCTTACTATGAATGATTGTTTCGTTTTCCATTACGTAAAAAGACTTGTGTTAGTATTGTAGTGGCAGCATTAAGTGAATGAGGAACTGTTTTACATTTAATTGTTCTTCTAAGACGACACGTTCAATTTCTGAAACAACTTGAAGGTGGTAGAACCCTTTGTGGTTCGACTCCGGCTGCACCACCGCCACACCTATTTCTACCTAATAACAGCAGTGTTAGGCGCTGCTGTGTTCCGTTTTGAAGGGTGTTGTAAGGAAGACATGATTTTCCGAGGCGTTCCAGCTTAGTCTTCAGGGGTAGCGGCGCATCTGTGGCCGACCTCAAGTAGGAATATTTAATCATATCTGGGGTTGATTACAGATGTCCATTGGCGGCAGTGGCCACTTACCATCAGATTATAAAAAAAAACTACCTTCAAATTTAATAGACCCATACCTGGCACTGAGTAAAGGTTCAAATGTGACATTCATACTTACCACACAAACAATAGGCTTAAGTATGCACTTAACTTGTATACACTGTTCTTCACAAACATGGCCTGCAAACCCAAATACCTTCACAACGGTACAAACACAATTACAAACAAATTTCACCCAAATTCCTACTTTATTCAAACCACCTCAAGAATTCAAGCATGAAAATGAATTTGAATGCCTAATCTAAAGATTTTGAAACTTCATTCCCTTTTCAATATCTAGACATAATAGAATAAAGGTGAAAAACTTGCTCGGAGTCCTCTTTGTCGCTATTCCAACGAAAGGTAAAGGCCTATTATACGCTGATACTGAATAAAGGGCTCTTATAAAGGGCTCAAACCTGCGGCATTAGATTTAATTCTAGTATACTCGGCTGGATTTCTTTGGCCTACGAAGTCTTGGAAGGAATTATTAATGTCCGCGGTAGGCGTGACTAACAAAATATTAAATGGGGACCAGTTTGAAGGTAGTTGAACTCTTGGATTGGATTCTCGGTTTGAAGACTTTGCAGCAGTGTTTTGTCTATGAAATTCGGAATTCAGATACGTTCAAAAGTAAATACGGAATTATCTTTTCCGACTCGGTTTGAAATCATAATTTAACAGCTAACCGCGACTCGCTGGTCATTTTGATGATGGTGAGGGTCTTGGTCATCTAATAGTAAATGGTATCCGCAATCCATGAACATCTATAATCAACCCCAGGGAGGATTAAAGTTCTACCTAAGGTTGGCTACCTTGAGCAAATATGGGTCATAAAATGTATCTCCCTTACTAAAATTCGTCAAATTTATAAGAAATGCGTGGCATTGGTCCCTCCGAATTGTAAATACAGTGATATCAAGTTGTCTGCTTATTTTGCTCCTTCGAAAAAGTACTGTAATTCCACAGAGCTCAAAGCTACAAAGCTTAGCACACACTGCTTAAAAAGACAAGTAATCAGCAACAGAGTGATTGGGACGAGGCTTTCCAATTATGCACTTGAAAATGACAACGCCGGTGCGTTGTAGTCCTCAGGTGAGATTGGATGCTGTGCGATATGTTTTCTTGCTCGTATGTTGGTAACATATAGATATTTCTGTGAGACACAAAAATAATAAACAAGAAAAATATATAATTGATTTAGATGTTATTTCAGATGATCGCAGCCAAATGTGTCGTATAAGGTAATACACCTTATACGACACATTTAGCTGCGATCAAGCGTAGTGGCTACACAGGATACTTGTTTTCTGGACATATATATAAAGTCGATTACACAGACGTAAATTCTGGAATAATAATCTTAATTTATTGTCTTGTCGGGGAATGAATCTAGAGCCCGTACGAATCAGATATGATCAGTTCTATACACTACAGTATCGAAAGCTGGTCACCACGCAGAAATCATCAACTAACTCCATATAGCGCAGGGATTCTACCTAAAGTCGACAATAGAAGCGTTGCTGCTCCTAAGTACTATAATAGTAACGTCATTTGTAAGTCATGAAAAAACCATCCACCGAAACGCATGACTGTTTCACGCTAGGAATAGATGTAGCGATGTCGCCTTACCGTTTCAATCATACTTATTCTTTCACCTTTCGAAAAGTACATAGACACATACAATTATGGACAAAAATACTCTTATATACTCGTATATGTCACAACCTGAATAGCAAACACGTCGCCGTCTGAAGTGAGCTCTTTCAAAGAATTTTTTCCTTAACCTCATCTAATTTAGTAAGAACGTAGCCAAAGTGCACTTACCCACCTCAAGAGTAATACTTCTGAGCTTAGTTTACCAAATGCTCATTTGCGTAATAGTATAAGCAGGTTATTTTCTTACTTAAACCCTGAGATAAATAAATGAATTGGAGGTGGTAGAACCCTTCGTGGTTTGACTTGCGCGTCATCACCGCCACACCTATTTCTGCGTTAACCACCGTTAATTTCCCACAGCGTTAAGCGCTGTTGTGTTCTGGTTTGAAGAATGAGGTAAGAGAACCATACTTTTCCGAGGCATTTCAGCTTAGTCATACGGGTTATGGCGCACTTGTGGCCGACCTCAGGTAGGAATCAGGTAGGAATTCAAAGGTGGTAGAACCCTTTGTGGTTCGACTCCCGCGGCACCACCGCCACACCTATTTCTACCTAATAACGGCAGTGTTAAGCGCTGCTGTGTTCCGGTTTGAAGGGTGTGGTAAGGGAGACAGACTTTTCCGAGGCGTTCCAGCTTAGTCCTCAGGGGTAGCGGCGCATCTGTGGCCGACCTCAGGTAGAAATATCTAATCCTATCTGGGGTTGATTACAGATGTCCATGGGCGGCAGTAGCCACTTACCATCAGGTGGACTGCATGCTCGTCTGCTACTCTTATATTATAAATAATAATAATAATAATAAGTACTGTGATTTTCACCGTAACTGCATTTTAGTAGTCTCAGTGTTATGTTTGTACGAAACACCAAAACAAAATAATCGATACCTTTGTCAAATTTAATTTTTGATTTTACTATTATTATCTAATTGTTATAGTATTCTTATTCTTGTCGTTTTTTTCATTACTGAAGGTCGTGCCCGTTCTGTAGTTACTTTAGTTCTGATATAATTCGCTAGGGGCGCTGATTGGAAATAGTATGGGCAAATACGTAAACAAATACCAAAACAGTCATATTTGTCAAAACGTAAAAACTCATGGTAAGGGTACTGATAAGCCTCGGTGGATGATCGAGGAGCTGCTTCCATGGCACCCAATCTTCAGCTTGTCTAAGAGCAGTTGCTATTGTATATTAATTATAAATGGACCAAATTCAAAAGCAAAACATCAAGCGGATTTATTTTCAAATATACTTATTAACACTTATCTTAGCTGTCCAATGCTTAATACTATATTAGTGATATTTTTATTTCCAGACATAACCCAACGACTTCACTTATTATATTATATATGAAGTCGTCGTAAGCTGTTGTATATCCAGTCATTCCTTACAATTTCCTCAGTTTCACGTCTTATCTGTGGGTTTTGGTTCAAGTTATACGATAAAGCGAGAAAATTTCTTGTCTGGCGATGGTTCATGATAAGCAAGAATCCTTCAACTAAAGTATTATACGCCTTACATAAAGGCAAGCAAAGCCAAGCATTCAGTTAAAGGTGGTAGAACACTTTATGGTTCGACTCCGGCGGCACCACCGCCACACCTATTTCTACTTAATAACAGCAGCGTTAGGCGCTGCTGTGTTCCGTTTTTGAAGGGTGTGGTAAGGGAGACAGACTAAGGCGTTCCAGCCGCGTCCTCAGGGGTAGCGGCGCATCCGTGGCCGACCTCAGGTAGGAATATCTAATCCTATCTAGGGTTGATTACAGATGTCCATGGGCGGCAGTAGCCATTTACCGTCAGGTGGACTGCATGCTTGTATGCTACTCCTATATTATAAAAAAGCTATGTATGTATGCTCTACAAAGAACCAAACAAGCTTTGAAAAAGAAAGAAACGCAAAGAAAGTGTAAATTATTTTTTTTGTCTGCTCAGATTAACAACAATTATATTGTATTTCTTATGAAAAAAAATTGAAAAGTTTATTACTCTTAATTAAGTATTTAATGTATACCAATTGTTTGCATATTATTATCGTCACCAAATATCCACGTTTGTAAGACGGCGATATATTGTAAGACTGCCAAATAAGTAATAATGACGTTTTGAAATTTATAGAACTGGAGTGCAGTTCTATAAATTTGAAACGGTCAATACAAATTTCACTTAAATATTACAATTACAAGTACGAAACGTATCCCACAACCCGAAACTGCGAGTCAGTATGTTTCAGAGCGCGCTAATCCGACGGGACTTAACACGGCACTCGCCATTTATCACAACTGTTGACGGATTATAAGCACGACTACGGACGATGTTGTCGTGTGAAACGCCAGGTGGACCGACGTTTTGCGGTGAAATAGGTCGCTACGGCTATTTCTTGATAAACTATATCATTAGTATTGGGTAGTATAAAGTTACCTATAATTATAAAATTTAAAGTGACTGAACAATCTACAAAATGTAAAAGAATTTTCTTCGGTATTTACCCATTAGCTAATGTTTGTGAAACATCCAATACTCCCATGTAATTTAAAAATAATCAATAACTTCATTTAAAACATGAAATGTATAAATTTTATTTTCACAATATATTGGTTTACAATTGACAAAAAAATAAAGAAAAATAATTTGGATTTCTTTATATAAAATTACTATTTACTAAACAATATAAAATATATCTCAATAAGTATTAAAAGTACATTTGCGCAACTTGCCCCACGATCCCAAACTATGAGTCAGTATGTTTCAGAGCGCGCTAATCCATGGGACTTAACACGGCACTCGCCATTTATCACAACTGTCGACGGATTATAAGCACGGCCATGGACGATGTTGTCGTGTGAAACGCCAGGTGGACCGAGGTTTTGCGGTGAAATGGGTCGCTGTGGTTATTGCTTGATAAACTATATCATTAGTGTTGGGTAGTATAAAGTTGCTACCTACTTATATACTGATCCACTTTTAAGCGACTCAACAATCTAATCCGTGTTTCCTGTTTTGCTAATATTTTTTAATCAAATATCCAACACTCACATGTTATTTCAACTTATCGATACTTAAATTTAAAACATAATAGGTGTACTATTTATTTAATCACAATATATCGGTGTATAATTTAACAAATACAAAAAACAATAATTTGGAAGTTTGTTTTTAAAAGTTTTATTCACTGAACAATATAAAATATTTCTTAATCAGTACTAAAATACATTCGTCCAACTTGTCCCACGATCCCAAACTACGAGTATGAGTCAGTATGTTTCAGAGCGCGCTAATCCATGGGACTTAACACGGCACTCGCCATTTATCACAACTGTCGACGGATTATAAGCACGGCCACGGACGATGTTGTCGTGTGATACGCCAGGTGGACCGACGTTTTGCGGTGAAATAGGTCGCTACGGCTATTTCTTAATACATTTTATCACTAATATTGATGCACTATCGCTACAATTTAAACACTTACAAATGAAGATAAAACATTACAAGCACAGGTTTGTGGAGGTTTTGGTTTGCAATTATAAATTATTGTCAAACAAAAATTCCCCATTACTCACTTGAATTTTAAAAATATTCTCAATGTGTACACTCACTCACCTATATATTTTATTGGTACAGTTCGTTAGTAATAATGAATATTTATAGTACTAAAAATAATGTCTGTAATTATTTTACTTGAATAGTTGCAATGAATATTTTTTTTTTTATGATATAGGAGTAGCAGACGAACATACAGTCCACCTGATGGTAACTGGCTACTTCCGCCTGTGGACATCTGTAATCAACCCCAGATAGGATTAGATATTCCTACCTGAGGTCGGCCACAGATGTGCCGCTACCCCTGAGGACTAAGCTGGAACGCCTCGGAAAAGTCTGTTTCCCATACCACACCCTTCAAACCGGAACACAGCAGCGTTTAATACTGCTGTTATTGGGTAGAAATAGGTGTGGCGGTGGTGCCGCCGGAGTCGTACCACAAAGGGTTTCATATATTACTTCGGTATAAACGATGCGTCGGATATTTATTAAACAATTCTTTTGTAAACAAAGTTTATCTTAGTAGGGGGAGGTAATAAAGATATGTGCGTAATTCACCCCATGACCCCGAACTATGAGTCAGTATGTTTCAGAGCGCGCTAATCCATGGGACTTAACACGGCACTCGTCATTTATCACAACTGTCGACGGATTATAAGCACGGCCACGGACGATGTTGTCGTGTGATACGCCAGGTGGACCAACGTTTTGCGGTGAAATGGGTCGCTAGGGCTATTTCTTAATACATTTTATCACCAATATTGATGCACTATTGCTACAATTTAAAGACTTACCAATTCAGACAAAACATTACAAGCACAGGTTTATGGAGGTTTTGGTTTGCAATAATAAATTATTGTCAAACAAAAATTTCGCCGTCACTCACTTGAATTTTAAAAATATTGTCAATGTGTACACTCACTCACCTAACAAGTATATATTTTATTATAATTTTATTGATATAGTTCGTTAGTAATAATGAACATTTATAGTAATAATAATAATGAATAATAAAAATAATGTCAGTAATTATTTTACTTGAATACTTGTAATGAATATTAATATATTACTTCGGTATAAACGATGCGTCGGCTATTTATTAAACAATTCTTTTATAAACAAAGTCTATCTTAGTAGGGGTAGGTAATAAAGATATGTGCGTAATTCACCCCATGACCCCGAACTATGAGTCAGTATGTTTCACGATAATCTAAGGGATTTAACACGGCACTCGCCATTTATCACAACTGTCGACGGATTATAAGCACGGCCATGGACGATGTTGTCGTGTGAAACGCCAGGTGGATTCTATTTTGCAAATTGAGCGGCACTCATTCCTAGATTAGTGGTTTTACTCAAGTATATTGAGATTAACTATTCAAGGCTTAGCCTGCATGCATGCTTGCGTGCTTGTCATTTGTGGAAATTTTATTTCGCTCCCAATATTTGTAATTGTTTTGGCTTTAAAAACTGCCAAGAGAAGTCATGTTTCGTGGTGACACATCTTCTTATAGAATAGAGCCGAGATTCGCTTTTTGAATGAAGAACAGCTTCACTTCACAGCCTCTCCTTATACCTCGATTCCTACTCATTGTTATGCTGGGATTCTTTTTCAAGTTTAACGGTACTCATCTGGCAGGATGAAACATTGTTAAAATACCACGCAAAATGTAACTCCCCATCACTTTGACTACCATCTTACAATAATAATTTGCCAAGTACGAGTCGAACTCGCACATGAAGGTTTCCGTTCCACCAAGTGTTCATTATTTGGGAGTAGGGTTGGTAGTGATTAATATTCGGCATTGGGGTGATGATGAATTATACGTAAATAACGTATAATAAAATTTAAATAACTATATTAAAATATGTTTTATGGTTCTTATTTGTATTTATTATAATACCAGTTATAGTTGTAAACTGATTGTAAACATTTTGAACCGTTTCCTTAGTGCGGTATAACAGTTAGATCGAAAAATGCCGAAAAATACCGGATTGTTGTATGGAGACCCCCTTTAATATTCAACTTTATTTTATTTTTCGTATTTGTTGTTATAACGGCCATCGTTATGCATCCTCTGTAAATTTTATTCATTTCATTGTGTCTATCTATTACGGTTCCGGAGATATAGCCCTGTGACAGACGGACAGACAGCGAAGTCTTAGTAATAGGGTTCCGTTTTACCCTTTGGGTACGGAACCTTAAAAACATTTTACAAGTCTGTTGCTAAAGCCAAAATCGGATTGAATATAATACGAAGCAATATCATTGTTTCGGGGTCAAATTATATTAATTAAAAGTTATTAAGTTAAATTTGCGTTCTATTGTGAGTGACATACTTTATATTATTACATTTTCTGCTACTAACGATATTGTTTTTGTTTTCGTTATACTAAAATTGTTAACATTTCCATACGGGCTACGTAACTTTTTACCCAACACCTACACAAGTTTCCCAGACCTTCAAGCTTGACGTGTTTCGAACTACAAATTGGGAGAACTCCTTAATGTGTCACCGGGAATATTCCCGGCGTGATTTCCTTTTAGTGCTCATTCGGAATTCTTGAACACGCACGTCTGAGGCCACGGGAATTTTGCCTAAATGAAAACTGTCGTTCGTACTTACACGGCCGTAGCGCGCAGAATACTTTACTACAGAGCTTGCACACCTTATATATAAAATTCTCGTGTCACAATGTTAGTTTCCGTACTCTTCCGGAACAGTTTTACCGATTTTCACCAAATTTTATACGCATATTCAGTAGGTCTGAGAATCGGCTACTATCTATTTTTCATACCCCTAAGTGATAAGGGTTGTTCACCCTTAACATTTTTTTATTTATATGGCAACACAACGTTTGCTGGGTAAGCTAGTAATAATATTATATCACTTCTTGTAAGCTTGTCAGAAGTACTCAGATATAATACTTGTGATTTCTAGCTTACTGTTCTTTACTATTATATGGTGAAATTGATGAAATGATTGAAATTGAAATTAAATAATTGAAATCATAGTTAAAATAAATTGTTAATTCAACTTCATAATTTTACTCGTTTAACTATGTTCACTATTAAGTAGGTAAGTCAGGTATTTTTTATTTATATAATATTTTTCTATTAAATAGGTGTATTGGCATAATTTTACAATAACAAGGTAGAATTTAACTAAAATCTCACGGTTCCACAGGATTTTTCTTAATGTTCCCAAAATTATGGTAAAGAAAAGCCTATTTTGGAATATGAAAGTTTATTACAAACTCTTATGAAAACTGGTTTTGATATTACTAGTGATTTATACAATCGATAAACTAGCTGACCCGGCAAACGTTGTGTTGCCATATAAATAAAAAAATGTTCAGGTGAACAACCCTTATCACTTAAAATAGATAGTAGCCGATTAGCAGACCTACTGAATATGTACCTGTAGTTCCGGGACCACAATATGGTCATGGATATGCATATGGACCCCCCCTTGGGGGGGTTTTAGTGCGGTAAGAATCCCACATAACCCTGTGCCGCTCCCACGGCATAGGGTACCTTTTCCCCCTCGTAAACAAAAAAAAGACCTAATGAATATGCATATAAAATTTGGTGAAAATCGGTAAAGCCGTTTCGGAGGAGTACGGTCACTAACATTGTGACACGAGAATTTTATATATAAGACAAGCCTGTGAAACAATTTTGAATTTCCATACTGTGATCTCTCTATGTTATTATTACTCTGTACACTACCTTTTAACTTCGGAGAGGATTACTGTTCGCGTCTTGAGGGAGAATTTGCGAATATTTAAGCTTTACAATTAGTTTGGCTTATCTAATTAGTTGTTAAGCAATATCACACAGGTTATATTCTTGTATAGATAAAATAAAAGATAAAATATATATAAAAGAGAAATAATATTTTTATAGTACAGTCTGTTTATTAAGTATTCTATGTTAACATTTTTTAGATATTAATATTAACATTATCTTTCCAGGTAAAATCGAAGATGGGTCGCAAGTTGCACGGATTAGGTAAAATATAATATAAGTAGTTAAGACTATTATTAATTATAATATTAACATACGTTCTTTAAAATATTTTATCTTATATATAAAATTATCTAGCTAGCTAGTTATTAATAATAAAACAAATATCTTTCGGCTAAAAGAAATCACTTATATTGGTCAAAATCATTCTTCTATCTCAATCTCAAAATCTTTTTTGTCATAAATGTCAAACCTCTACAAACATTTGACTTAATGTGTATCATTAGTATGAGTTTTTTTATATTTTGACAAAAATGTCTGTTTTTGTTTACGTACGAGTATTTACAATCAGTTCTGATACAAACTGCTAGGGGCGCTGATTGGAAATGTATGGGCAAATACGTAAACAAATATCAAAACAGTCATTTTTGTAAAAACGTCAAAACTCATACTAAGGGTACTGTTTGGTACAATTTATTACACAAACATCAAGTATTCTATCCACACGTTTAAATATATGACGGTTCGTTAAAGTTTGGCAAGCATGTGAACGCGGCTGCACAAATATCATATTGCCAGATTAAACAGTTAGGCTACAACATAAAATTAAACCCCTTTAAAGTATCGTAGTGGATCTGTTAAGCATCTAGAGGGCGCTAAGTGTTAAAGCTTAGCAATTAGTTCAAATGCTAATAAGATAAGACACCCTTACGGCTCCACTTGGATTTACGTTACGCTTGAGGGATGTGCACTTGGGAACTAAATTAGGCACTTAAACTAAATGCCTATGTTGATACCATATTATAAAATACTAAAAATAAGATTCCAGGGTGTGTTTGTTCATAGTTCTCCTCTTAAAGGGCTTAAAGTTATTTGATTTTGATAGTTCTTTTTTGTATATTTTGGCTTGCGTGGAAAATCCTAGCTAAAATTGGACCCAAGAGGTGACCAAACACGCAAATCAAGAACAGATATTTAAATTCGTTCAAGTAGTGTGGCCGGTGATCGAACCCGGGTACCCTTTGCACGTCAGGCTGGTGTTGTGACCGCCGAGCCACATGGTTTGTTTTAAGGATTCCGTACCCAAAGGGTAAAATCGGAACTTTATAACTATTTGATTTTATAGCTCTGAGATTCGGCTAATATCTATTTTTCATACCCGTAAGTGATAAGGGTTGTTCACCCTTAACATTTTTTTTATTTGTATGGCAACACAACGTTTGCCGGGTCAGCTAGTATTTTATATTCGTGATATATTAATGTATGTATAGATTTTTATATTCTGTAGTTTTTTATTCACTGACCGATCGACTGATTTATCAGGTATACTGTGATTTCACGGTTGTTAAGCAGAACAGTTCATACATGCTCTTGACCAGTCAAGGAATAGTAATACGCCATTAGTCGCTCATGAGGCGAATTCTATTCATATCCGCATATTGGATATGTACGAACCTAGGTACAAGGTAAGATTTAATAGGCATTTTATGATATGGAAGTAGCAAACGAGCACGTACTTCATCTGACGGTTATAACCACTACTTCACATGGATATCTGAAAACAAGGCCGTTAAGAATAAGATTAAAGTCCTACCTGAGGTCGTCCATAAATGCGTGACTGAGTTGGATTACTTCGGATAAGTATGTTTCCCTTATCACACCCTTCAAACCGGGACACTGCAGTATATAACTTCTGTTATTAGGCATGGCAGAGGAATCTTCTGAGTCAAACCACAAGGGATTCTAGCACCTATATTCCAATTTCTATTTACTTGCCTTTTAAACAATTACGAAAAACATACATACGTAAAACTTTCTTACACGCATATAATATTTAAGTAAAGAACTCTTGAGGAATTCAAATCGTACCTACCACGAACGTGAGCTCAAAAATTCCCTTTTGTTTAACAGGTCCTTAGCCGCGCCCTTTTTGTATTTATTCCTCAGGCCATTGATGTCGGGCGCAGACGTTGCTTCTGGAGTGGCGGAAATAAAATATGTGTAACTCGTAGCACTAAGGGATGTAATCGAGAATGGCTGTAAAAAATTTAATAATACTAAGTAATGCTGGGCACGGATCTATTACTATAACTAGGGAAAAGCCTGAGTCCTGAGTACCATGCTGCTCCAATGCGTGGTGAACGAAATTTGTGTTCGTATAGACCACTTCTACGCACGGGCCCTTCTAAGGTCTGTTATTTTAATATTTTTTCATATACTACCTATTATTGGATAGGAACGTGACCTAAACTGAGAAGATCTGACAAAAAGTTTTTGGATTTGTCTTTCCTTTTTTTATTTTTCCCTATTGTTTTGGTACTTATACTTATATCTAACAGTTATAAAAAACTCCAATACATCTATATTATCTCGCTTACAGTACGAGCACAAAATGTAAACTATATTTTGTGCTACGAGCGAGAGAAACCAAATGGCGCCATATTTCATTACATTATTTATTGAGGCAGGTTATATCTACAACACCGTTTGCATTCGGAACATACTTTTTGGAATCTTTTATGAAAATCTGGTGAAGCATACACGGCAATACGATTTTTGAGGTCAGTGCAAATATAATCTTGTATTAAAATAAAATTATTCGAGGTGCGGTCACCACACAGGTATGATGTGCAGCCAGTTCTGCATTCAATCCTCGATCAGACAAATATTCGGTTGATGAATTTAGATCTCTGTTTGTGTCTGGGTTTGTTGTACCCGTCTTGTGTGTGTCCCCTATTATGTGGCTGAAAATGTAGAAAGTCTTTTGAAAGTTCGATGGATCTGTGTCAAATATAACATTTACCACTTTATGCTAAGAGTTTGACTTACCGACATAAAAGCATGAATTTTATTCTAGTCATGTGTGCACTTATCTTACAAAAGTACGAAAAAGATTGAATAGTGAACAGAATTTATGAAACGGAAAGACAGTCTTTTGAAAGGAAGTTTTATAACAGTTTTAGTAAAACTTTCAGTTTTCAATAAGTTTAAGATATTCTAGACTAAACATAGAAGTATAGATAGTTGGGGACTAAACATAGACGACTAATCAATCAAGTTATTTAGAACTTAATTCAATTATAATCAACTGTACTACTCAAATCAAACGACTAAGCCATTTGTTTGCGTTTCAAACCAATTGCCCTGAAGGGATCTTGAATCATCCCATAATATAATTTGTACGCCCTAATTCCATATGGAACGTGATATCAGCCGATTTGATATTCAAATAAGGGTTCTGGTCACCTTAATCTTTTCATTTAGGCGGCGCACACATAAGTGGGTAAGGTAACAAGCCTACCTTCAGGATTATCTTTGGTAGGCTCAGAAGTGAAATAACGGATGTTTAGGATGGGGACTTTTATTTTAAGCTCGTGAGAGCACCTGTTACGTTTACATTTCGACACGTACTTCCTTGTCAATTTTATTTTTGACACAGATTTGATTTTAACGGGTTTAATAGAAATATAATATATTAATATTTGGTTATTATAGAAATATAATATTCGTTTAGACATCAAAACTTATCCAAGCAAAATATACAAGTTCTATCTAGATTTTAGCTAGGAAATATAAATTCCTAGTGTGTTGAAATTTCTGTTCAAAATCTAGATCTCGGCAATTATTCCGTGTTCCGTAGCAGAAACAACATAACGAAGGCAAATCGCAATGTTCAATTATCTGTAGTGTCAGGGCATCCATTAGTGTATGATTTGATCCAGCGACCCCAAGGTTCGAGGGATTACATTTTACGAAGCACACTATGTGCTTCGTATCATGTAATGAATTTGATTTGCAGAAATGTTGTAGGAAGGATTGTACGTTGGCAGCCTATCACATTATTGGATCGTAATCAAATCAGAATGAAATGATAGCTTAGTGGTATGAAATTTGGCCTCTGCCAAACCTCTGGCATTTTGGTCCAAAAAAATCAGACGTGCGATTTTTTTTGGACCAAAATCCGCCAAAAACACCTAGTATCAGTGAAAGAAAAAATCGATTTCGCAGTTCTTAATAGTGTTCTCAATTATATATGACGTCAACAAATTCGCTTTTCGTCGTCAGTTGAACTATAATAAGGCAGTGATAAACTCAACGATATTAAAAGTAAGGAAGAATAGGCATCCTATGCTTTCGTAGGTTTGCCATCATTGTTCAAGGAGTTATTTAGATATTCAAGTGAGTCTAAAAGGTACAGTAGCATTACCATGAGTTGGCATAGAAACGCCACTATAGAAATGGTAAATAGAAAACTATTGTCATTTTGCTAGTGAATAACATAACTACTATCGTTACGGTATTTCTTGACAACGTCTGTCAAATTAATGACTCATGGGACCGAATTTGTATGGCAATAGATCATAATGACATTCGCTAGCGATTTGATTTCGATAGGTTTTTTACGTATCGAGTTACGTCACTACGGATTTTAGTTCTACGAGTAACCACCAGAGGCGCTGTACAATTTTTCATACATTTATTTTACGCAGTCGCTAGCGAGTAATACTTTTGTAAACTCATGGTAGTCCTACTGTTTACCAAAAAGATGACGACCGTAAATTTTCAGATAGTTAATATATCAGAATTAACCTTGAAATCCTAGCTTGTAAAATATTGCTGACAATTGGAAAGTAACAATTTACCAATTACATTGTTACAAGGTTTACTATTTTAATGAGTGCATATTTTGAAAATAGCATGTAGGTTCTACGTATTAATATGTATAGTAGTAGTACATACAGTGTACAGAATATGTTCTAAAAGAAATACCATTAAAAGTAAAACCTATACTCCACCTTAATCTCAGTTGCAAAGTTTCATCCAAACTTCATAATGATGTTTTCCTTTGAAACCATATGTATACCGACTATTCAAAGTATGTACTGACGCTTCTTACTAAACTTCAATACTGAGAGTTTCCTATAAGATTCACAAAGGTGTTTTACACACCTGTATTATACATATAAGCTGTTATGGCATGATAATTGGGTTGCATTGCTTTAGAAGTTTAATTGGCCATAATGTCGCTCGTCCGAGAGATTTAAAACTAATTTCCATTTATACGTTACTATTTTAATTTGCACGGTGACGGTGCAAATATTTTTTCCAGCTATCTGAACTAGCCTTTATACCTACTTCTGATCTTATAGTTCTTGTTCTAGAAGTTCTTGAATTTTGAAGTGAAGAATTTTGAGTTAAGTAATTCGTTTTTAGGAACTAGAGAAGTTAATGAAAGTAAAGAAGGTAAAGGTAAGGTAGGAAAGAATAACCGTTTGATAGATGTTATTATTCTGATTATGTCGGATGAAGCAAGGGTGCTATTAGAATGGTCGACTTAAGGTTTAGGTAAAAAGTAATTTGGTCTTCTTTGTATTGTTTTATATTGTGGTTTTACGGGACGATATGTTTGCCCAGCGACAAAGTCCTTTTATATATTTAAGTAAAAAAATAATATTACGGTTACTATCTTGATGTTCATGTTTTCATGCCACTGGCACTAACCCGAGAACTTCTTATATAATTTACAAGAATTTCGTAAACATTTCTGTGTCTATCACATTTATGCTGAAATACGTATTCGTATGGATATTCATTTAATTTGCCTATCACATCTTTATTGGCTTCTAAAGTTGGAAGCGTATACCGAGATTCAAGGGCTTTTCCAAAGTTTATAGGACGCAGGATTCATGAACTAAGGCTAAGTGACTTAAACTTCGTAGCAAAACACTGATAGTTCCAGAAGCTCTAGCTTATCTTAATAGCCGAAGCTAGAGCTTATAAGAAGTATTCTTTCTCTCAATAGTGTAAAATGTATTCACAATTTAAGTTACTTTAACTTAACAAGAATGTGTCCATTGAGGTTACTATTTCTGTGTCTGATGCTTTTAAGTTTTCAGCGGTTTATATTTGATTCATTTGTTACATATGGTAATACGTTTGTCATAAATAATTACCACATTTCGTCACTTCTAGATTTAGGACTCATTTTCTTTCCTTTGCAATTTAAAATTTAAGCAGTGGAAGTCTGTGGGAAGATCTGTGACCAAAAGTGCATCATAAAATGCTTTGCAACTAAGGCCACTCTAATAAGCTACATTGAAAAATCTTTCGCTGTTAAAGAAAGTAATACCTTTAAGTAATCCAATCCTAATAGTAATCCAAAATTTGATTTCGAAAAGTCAGATTTACCTAGACTGATATCCTCTGACCTATGTTACTGTAAATGAATCCATGCTGTCAATGAAATTGGGAATCCTTATCGTGGAGGTGAACGCTGAACGTACGGTAATTTTAGCAATTAAACTTCAGCGCCGTCTTCGTAATTGGATTTCATTTCCTCTGTTTTGGTACCTAAGCATTTGTAATTTGAAACGTTGATATCATCGGTATTTGCTGAATTTGAAATGGTTCAATCAAATATAGAGAGAATTTTGTAAAAGCATCGTGGCCAGTCGGAAACAAACGAAGTCTATTTTTTAAGGTGGTGGTAGTTAGACATTAGAATCACCAGTACGACGCCTATTTCTGCCTCAAAATTTTAATAATTCTGGAATGTTGTAGTCGATTTTTAGTCTTCAGAGTATGCTATGCGTCGATGGGTTACATTTTTTTCTTGCTCTGTTCACTTAAAAAGTAAATCGATATAAAGTCAAACGTGTTTGACATTAATTTTGATTCTGTCAATTAAATGGCACTATCTAGCACACATACCTACTTGCCGTTCAAAGTTCAACATAAATAATGAATGAAGCTATTCTGGGTTCATTATATTTCAGAAACTGCTATTTTAAACTCACGGGCTCACAGTTATAACAATTTAAAACCATTTAACACCTCGTCTGCTAATTTACGTAATAGAATTTATCTACTGAGATAATAAAGATTTCACAAATTGTCTATTTCACGGTATTCGGTTATATTGTTCACTAAGTTATACGTCCTCACACCATGACGTATCTATAGAAGAAAATCAATGAAAAGTTCCTTCCATGATTCACGGTTTTAAACGCGGCAGTAAAGCACTGTGCTATCGAAAACTGAATATCGATATGGAAATACGTCCATTATTCAAATGATGCCTAAAACTTTACATCGATTATTTATTGTGGTCGTGGCTGTTACATACCTAAATATGGTTTTGTGAGTAAATTATTCGAATTAGTGTATAATTAAATTTGAAAGTACATAAATAATAGTAATCGTGTTATATTTGACGACCCGCATTGCGGACTGGTCGTCCAATCTCTGTGGCACTCAAAAGTTCCCTGGTTCGATCCCCGACCAACCAGAAATCTATATTGATTTATATGATTAAACCTAGCGATAAAACGAATGGGCTCACTGATGGAAAGCAGTCACAGTCTTCTATGAACAATTCATCATCAGGGAAGCCGCTAATGCATCGGTCTTTTCGCACCTTTCGCATCTTTCTTGAAGTACCCCATGCGAATGTGGGTATTTGCGTATTAGTCTTTGTGTTACCCATGACATGGGAAATACTAATGTAAAATTATGAATGTCAAGAGCGTTTTTTTACTTGTGAATTTTCCAAGATTTTCGTGTTGACATATTTTTAACATCAGAACGTATCTAACAATTTTAGGTCTGTGTAGTACACCATGGCGTGTTAACCATATATTATGACGAAAATGGGAGAAAAACAATTTTTATACCGCGTTTAGAATATGTAGTTTCAGGTCACCAACCTTTTGACACAGTCTGTGGCATTAACTATGCAAAGTATCGAGTGTGTTCCGATCTAAGTAGGTAAAAAGGTTTTGTGTATTTGGCCTGATATATTATGTCCAGCGACTTCAGATTAAATCAACTCTTACTTTTTCACCAGAGATATATGAGGTAACTACTTATTATTTATTTATTGTAACAAAAACACAAGGTTAAGATACAACAGGGAAAACAGTCAACCCTTGATGAGTGGAGAATTTGCGAATTAATGGTTTGCGAGGTCAAAGCTTAGCTAAACCAATTATAATAAGTCTAGCAGTTTTTCACGTTTTATGTCCACGCAGGCAAACAAATAAACATTATATAACTGTTGTTTTTGGTTTTATTATAGTGAAAATATCCATATAAATAAAGGTAAATTTAATAGCTAATTGCTAATATGCTATTTTTAATAACTAATAGCTAATAGAATAATGTTTAGATTTTGTTTTTAAAAGATTTGAGAAAGTGATCGTAATGTCAAAGACACAATATTTTTGACCACAAACTATGTACACAAACATAATTAGTGGCGTTCAATGATCAATCATGTTCAATCATTACTATAGTGATTAATAGATACTTATTAGTGATGCTCTAGATAATAACTTATATTATCATCTTCTCAAAATCATCCCAAGTCTGTGTTTGCGGAAATGTTAAAGTGAATTTAATCGCTCCGAGATTAGTTTCGCAAACAGAGATATTGCGGTTTAACTTTAAGCACAACTATTTGTTATTGAAGACCCTAAAGTTATGGCTATTACTCGTATAGCCTCACCGAATTCCATGCCAACGTAAATAGGCGTTTGTATAATTTTCAATTTGTGTGAAAACCACAGATGCCAATTAATTTCCATCTGTTTATAATAAAATTAACTGAAACTACCATTTAAAAATATTAAAATAATTGTTAAGGTGTTAGAAACTTTTGTCGTTCGATTTCATCACAACCACCCCTTTTTGTCCCTTATAACAGCATTGATAAGCGCTGCTGTATTATGATTTAGGTACAGGGTGTGATAAGGGAGACATATGTATGTAATTTCCCTTTAATTGAAGTTGAAGGTGGTAGAACCCTTTATGGTTCGACTCCGGCGGCACCACCGCCACACCTATTTCTACTTAATAACAGCAGTGTTAGGCGCTGCTGTGTTCCGGTTTGAAGGGTGTGGTAAGGGAGATAAACTTTTCCGAGGCGTTCCAGCTTAGTCCTCAGGGGTAGCGGCGCATCTGTGGCCGACCTTGGGTGGGAATATCTAATCCTATCTGGAGTTGATTACAGATGTCCATGGGCGGCAGTAGCCACTTACCATCAGGTGGACTGTACGCTCGTCTGCTACTCTTATATATTATAAAAAAAAAAAAAAAATATTAAGTCCTCAAAGGTAGCAACGCATCTGTGTCCGACCTGAGATAGGGGCCTAATCGTATCTGGGGTTTATTACAGATGTCTATAGAACGCAGTTAGTACCGGTGTAATCTAACCACAAAGAGTTTTACTTTCGATTAAATTTATTGCAGTTTCTATAATATCAGCCAGTCCGTATGGCCGTTCGTCATCTAATTTTCATTAAAACTACCGGAATCATCGTGTCGAGAGCACTGACCCCGTTTCAGCCACTTATACGATTGCCTTCGTTATACTGTGAAGATTCTTGCTCGGAAACTTATACGACGATTTTATATTCGCGTTAAAATAAAGAAGGGAAGGTGATATTTTGTTTTCGATTTCGTTTTAATTTTATCGCCGAATAATGACACTAGTAACATCAAACAGTTTTTAACGAAAATAAAATAATAAAACATGAAGTTTTTTATAAAAATATTGAATTATAAAAAAGGCAATAAAATAAAACTATAGTTAAAATATTGTATTCTTCGCGTTAACAATATTATTTTAGTCGTTTCTCTTTCACGAAAGAAAATAAAATGATAATAGGTAATAACATTTTTGTCAAGGTATAAAAAAAATAGATAATGAACAACTTCGAAGTCGGAGATTGGCTGCAACAATATATATAAATGATTTATGTCATTATTATATATGAAATATTATTTTTTGTCCAGAATGCTACATATTGCCTAATATAAATTCAATAAAATAAACGTCTAATATTAAGTTAAATTTGTTCACATTCCGCAGTGCGACGGAACAATTTATTGGCCAAAATATCAATGATGAACAGTACCCTTACCATGAGTTTTCAAAACATCCCACAATTTTACGTTGCGTTTACTCAACCCATTATTCTGTTCAGTTTGCTTAGTAGACTGAGTAAACGTAATGATAAGTAAGTGCTCAAGTCTGTCTGCCTCACATGTTCGCAAAAAAGAGAGACAAAACATAAAGCGCCATTTTGTCAAATTAGGCATTTAATGTTAGGTTACTGACACTATAGTTCTGATACAATCCGCTAGGGGCTCTGATTGGACTTTGTATGGGCAAATACGTAAACAAATACCAAAACAGTCATATTTGTCAAAACGTAAAAACTCATGGTAAGGGTACAGTACGCTTGACTTTTACAAGATGGAGGCTAAATGTGAATTTCCCTTGCAAAATACCGCGGATGTTTCGTTCCAGAAGCGCGTTATTCAATCAAATAAATTAGATTCAGTTAAATGTTTCGGGTGAACCGCACAAATTTTGTTTATTTGTTTTGCATAATGGTCGATTTGTTTTGTGTTACTTTGATTAAATTGATTTATAATTTAATCTATTTAGAATTATTAGAAGCAAACGTGTAGTGCAAGTGTCCAACTGTTTGACACATTTTCCTCAGGTTAAGAAAAGCTCAAGACATTATCCACTACATTAAAATAAACTCCTCGTTGTTCAATCAAAGTCACCACCGCTACACCTTATCATTACCTAACTAAGGTATGCCATGAGCGCTCAAGGGTTTAGTATGACGTAACCCGCTTTAATATTCCGTGTCAATCTACCATGCAAACAGGGAATACAAGATGGACATGATTATTGTCTAATCTCAATTGATTACTCAGCGCATTTCAGATTATGCAGTTTGGTGTCAAGAGTATAACTATTATGTATTCAGTTGCTTGTCCTGTCATATTCAATAGATTTTGATTAAGATTATGTTGGTATAGAGCACTCCTACTGAAAGCAAGCAAGCAAGCAAGCTGAAAACCTACTCTGGCGTTTTGCTTAGCAGGGGTTTCCTCTAAGAGTAAAGCCAAGTGGGGATGGGTAGACTTCGCATACTTTTTACTCCTTTTGCCTACACATGTAGGTTACCTCAGGTTTTCCTTTACGATTGAATGAAATGATAATTAATTTCCTATATTTACGCACTTCATCGTTTAAGCGTGGAATAGCTCATTAGCTATTAGACATTTCTAATTCGCGCGTAACTTTGATAAATCAATATTGCCTGAAACCGGACTATGGAATGCTAACATAAAGCAAAATTTTGCCGCTCACTAGATTCTACGCTACCGTTTAACCAACAAATAGAACGTACACGTGCCTATGGAAATAAATATTCATCGCATGTTTAATCATGGTACAGATTTGCGAGCACGCGGTATTATTTCATCGTATTTTCGGAGGCTTTTGTGCTACACTCTCGTCGCAACCGAACGGAAGATTTGTGGGCTGTATTTTTCACGTACCCTTTTTGTTAGTAAAATGAAACTATATATTTTAGTGGTTCGACTATTTTTTGCAAAAAGCAATTTAGCGTAGTTTGGCGTCACGTGACCGTGGAATATTGTGGGTTATACTGTCGCTTAATATAGGGGTGAACGAAGAACGTCTTCAGGAGTCGGGCCAGTCTCTGTATTTTAAATTATTTGAACAAGTTGAAATACCCTACGTCTTACCACTAGAATGCTTTACACTGCAATGATGATGATGTTCGAGCTGTGTTCGAACCATGAACAGATTTTCTACTTCAAAGTTTTCTCTATCTCTATCGGCAAGAGCAACTGTCATCGAGTGAAGAACGCAACAACCTAGGTTCAGATACAATTTTTAAGAGCTAATATTAAACTTCCAAGCCTTCTGACAAACGTACGCTGCGACAATCCGTGGCTTGTCGACAGTGTGAGCCCAGCATTACGTCCAATGAGCGTTCAGTGACACATAAATGTCAGTTTTGCGTGTTCCCTACCGTGGCTCCGACAGCGGATTATCAGATTTGATATATTGCGTCTGTTATGTTTATTTTTATATTATTTACTGTAATCTAGCTTAATATTACTAGCTTAAACGGTACATTTGTTTTTATATAAGGCTACCTGAATCGCTGTGCAGAATTGTACCCAAGTTGTCATTTGTTTAAATCATTATAAAACGAAGTAAGAAATATAAAAAGTAAAAAATAATATGATTCATGTTAGAAGTAATTATTATTATTCGTTTCACAAAACTTGAAAATTCTGTTTTCCGTTTGGACTTAAAATTCAATGTTGTGTTAAAGTTTTTAGTCAATTTGTCGACTACTTTTGAGTTATGTTACAAACTTATGGAAGATATTTATTTTAATTTAAAAAGTCCATGGGAGACGGTAAACATATGCTTTTGACTATGGTCTTTCTTTGCCTTCTACTTTTTTTTTTAATTAGTGCCTACCTGGACTAGGTTGGAACACCTTATGTGACTGTCACTCTCATACACAGCTGCAGTGCCCCCGGATTTTTATATACTTAGAAATATAAATATCAAACATAGTTATTATATTCCCATAAACACTTTGTTATTCTTACAAAATAATTAGTTTATACTATATAAATTACGAGGCAACACGACGTTTCGTCACTACGTAAACAAATCATTAACTTGAAAAATGTGCCCTTAGGCCCACTTAATGGCGTGTTTACCCTTCAATGTAAATTCTGTGAAAGCAATCTTATAGAAATAATTCGTTAAACGCTACTTTCAAACATAATATTTTCAAAGTAAAGTCGAAAAATACTAAGAAGCGAACTATTTATTATGAGACTAACTTTATTCATTACGAGCTTTTGCCCGCGGCTTCGCTCGTGTTACGAAGTAATATTATCATCCCCTATTTTATCCCCTTGGGGGTAGAATGGATCAAAATCCTTTCTTAGCGGATGCCTACGTCATAACATCTACCTGCATGCCAAATTTCAGCCCGATCCGTCCAGTGGTTTGGCCTGTGCGTTGATAGATCACTATGTCAGTCAGTCCTTTGAGATATATATCTTTAGATGTAGCTATTTTCAATCTCTGTAAACAAGTCATTAAGTTGAAAAACGTCCCCTCTATAATCTAAAGTACGTAATAGGGTCGTCGGCCTTCACCGCAATTTCAGAGCATCAAGTCATTTTATAAAATGCTTTTTATTTTTACTAAAAAGGGTGGTTGGAAATTGTCACTGCTATAATTAAGAAAAATAAAATATTTTATATCTAGAATGCATAAGTGATTTATATCCAAATTTTGAGATGGCATACGTTATAAATTATGTATAAATATTCTCCACACTAGAATTCTACATACATACATTTATTATCAATCAATCAATCGATCAATCAATCAATCAGTGGGTAGTGTGTCAATAGTGTAGTAGTATGGTAACATTATTTAACAAGATATCAAAAAGTCACCCAATTCTATAATCAACCCAGAATATGATAAGAGTCCTTCTTAATGTCAGACGCGTTGCTACCCCCCAAGGACTAAGTTGAAAGCCTTCTAACATCGTAACAGAGAGCTTAACACTGCTGTTAGAGAAATAAATATATAACCATCTTAACATTTACTGTAGTGTATAGATTGTATTATTTGACAACATTAGGATTTTATCATTCATCATCCTCATCAACTCAATACTGTCCCACTGCTGGGAACGAGTCTCCTGTGAGAGTGAGAAGGATTAGGCCATAGTCCACCGCGCTGGCCAAGTGCGAATCGGTAGACTTCACATACCTGTGAAAACTTTTTTTTTAAATTTCTCAGGTATGCAGGTTTCCTCACGATATTTTCCTTCACCGTTTAATCAAGTGATAATTAATTTCTAGAACACACATAACTTTGAAAAATCACAGGAGCGTGCCTGGGATTTGAACCTCAGACCCCTCGATCAAGAGGTCGAGTTTCTTCACCACTATCACTGCCTGCATGATTTCATCATTATCGTCATCAGATTAATCTAAAAACTGAGGTTACCCGCTGGCCCAGAGCATATCATCATAGAAACTAACTTTCAAACTAAACTAAAACAATCAAGCAAGGGCTCTTGGGTATAATGAAGGGGCAACAAAGGCACGTCATTGATTGATCCCGAGGGAGCATTGCATTAATCATGTCTAAACGCGGTGGCTAATTGCATCTCCAGTACACAACCACTTCGCCTCGTGATGGATGTGTGCTGGACGTGTATAATTACAGATTAGTAGCATGTTACCAGGTGTAATTAGTGCATTATGCAAATTAAGTGTTTGTGTGCGTTTGGTTCTGGAGATTGTGATATCTGAGAGACTTGTCCTGTGGCTATGGGTGTGAATTATTAGTTAAATTGTGAAATAAACCATTTATTAAGGTCGTCGATCCAACAATACTGAGGATAGCCTATAGTAAATATGCCAATTCATGGTATACATTGGAGAACTCATCTGGCCCATCGGCCGTCGGTGCTGTGATATATGTGGTCACATATGCTGTAGTACCGATGACTTCCTAATAACAATTCAAGCTAATTTCTCAAGCTGTGTTGAATATCTTGTTTCTTTGCCGGATCACTAGATTTCCAACTTTATCCAACAAAGAACCTCTAATCAAATTATCCGTGATTGAGGTACAGTTAACTTATGTACTAATTCTACTGTTAGAGTCTATGCTATTTTTTATATATTGATCCCGAGGGAGCATTGCATTAATCATGTCTAAACGCGGTGGCTAATTGCATCTCCAGTACACAACCACTTCGCTGTGATGGATGTGTGCTGGACGTGTATAATTACAGATTAGTAGCATGTTACCAGGTGTAATTAGTGCATTATGCAAATTAAGTGCTTGTGTACAGAATTACAAGAACGTTTCAAGCTAGAAATAGGTGTGAATTAGCATAAATTGTGAAATAAACCATTTCTTTAAATCGTCGTCGATGGGAGGCACCGTGCTGTAAATTTTCCAGTACGTTTTTTATATAATATCAGAGTAGCAGACGAGCATGCAGTTCACCTGATGGTAAGTGACTACTGCCACCATATGGTGTTTATCCGAGAACTCACCTATTCTATTGGTTGTCGGTCCTGCGACATATATGACCAGCCTACTGCCACGTTATGCTAATTCTTCGAGCTGTGTCGGCTATCTTAGTTATTTGCAGGATCCCTACATTTCCAACTATCCAACAAAGAACCTCCAATCATATAACAATAGTTTGTTCCGTGGCTTTTACTTGTGAACGTATAACTATAAACGTTGGAACTAATCATCAAAGTCTTTGTATTATATTAAAGTAGCATACGAGTATGCACTCCACCTGATGATAAGAGGCTACAAGAGACTACAGGCGGAGCCCTTGGACATCTGTAATCAACCCATGTTAAGATGAGATTTTGATCTGAAATTGGCCATAGATGCGTTGTTTACCCTGAGTAAATTGGAAAGCCTCGCATAAGTATGTATCCGTAGAACACAGCAGCGCGTAGCACTGCTGTTATTAGGTAGAAATGGGTGTGGCGATTGTGTTTCCGGAGTTAAACCTTGAAAGATTTTTTAACTTTGAATATTATAGCACTGTACTATATTACATTTCTGGAAAATAAAACAAAAGCGTCGGTTCCTAGAAAATAATTTACATACTTTTAGATCCTTAAATGTCCTCAAACAAAAATCTTCTACAAAATATTGTGTAAAAATAAAAATGTTTTATTTATCCCAGTTATACAAAAAATAATTTCCGGGAACCTTTTCAGTGGGCAGTCTTGAGCATAAACATTTTATAAAATGACTTGAAACCCTCAAATTACGGCCGTCGACCCTGTAGGGACCTTCGATTACGTTGTAGGGACATTTTTCAAGTTAATGACTTGTTTACAGGGATTGACGAAACCTTTGATATTTATAGGGTTAATTTTTTATTATAATTTGACTTGGTTTAATCATTTTGCATATGATTTTAAAATGTGTTTAGAAGAGATAATCAAAGATTTTGACTACTCGCGTCGCATTGCGGTCACCATATCATTTTGACGCACAGTGAGTTCCTGGTTTGAGCCTCATGCAGATATCTAAATGATGAATGTTTATGTTTGTTCGGGGTCTAGATTTTTGCATATTTTCCTGCACCCACGGTGCAAGAAAATATCTAGGTACAAATATACATCCTATATAGTCTGTAAATTCTTAACCCAATATGGGAGTCGCAAGATGGCGGATTAATAATTTTTCATGCACCTCCAATCTCCATGTTGTGAATATCAAATGAGAACATTTTCTGACAAGAACAGGAAACAAAACGATGTTCCTAAAAAGTTATTTTTTAACTTGCTTTAAATAATTTAATTTGCTCCGTCGTCGTTACCGTTTATTCTCAGGATGGGGTTTACCTATTTGTCGACCTTGTTTCAAACCTTTGTTAAATTTAATATTGATGACTGTTTTTCTTATTGTGAACGTCCCACGTTATCTAGACTACTTTAGAACGTAGAATACATTATTCCACTAAAACACTTGGTTACCTAAAAGGCTTTCACTAAACTGAAAAGCCTTATTTGCAATTTTCTCACCCGTCCCTTAGGAGGCTTCACCTATCAAGTCGTAATGAAATTCAGGTTCTATAAGTGGATGTGACGTTGTTTTAGGTACGATAAAACTATGGTTTTCCATCCTTCAACCGTATCTACATATACCGTATATGTACGCCTAGAGAAATTTTCATCTAAAATTTAAGAGCCTCTTAGTGGTGAGCTGTGTTCTGTACCCTAAATAAGAGTTTTTTCCGTTTTTATAAAAAATACTGTTTTTGTATTTGTTTACGTATTTCCCACACATTTCCAATTAGTTCTGATACAGTCCACTAGGGATGCTAACTGGAAATGTATGGGCAAATACAAACAAATACAAAAACGGTATTTTTTGTAAAAACGTAAAAACTTATAATAAGGGTACTGGTTCGAGGTGCGGTGAGGAAGAAACTCTTAGAGATATATAATGAGGAGGCATTCCAACTTAGTACTCACTAAGTTAGTTGGCCAACATTAGATATGATTTCAAATGCATCTCCATGATGATCTATACGTCCTTGGATGCCAGTGGACCCTTACCATATTTTGGATTAATTATTTTGTCGTCATCTTTACATTCAAGAGAAGAAAAACGTTTAGATAATGGCAAAATTAAGAATTGAAGAAAAAAAGAAACATTTATTTCAAAGTGGCACTACAAAAAATAAATATATGTGCATAATTTAGTATGTCATTAAACTAAAAAACTCTTGTCTTAAACTAAAAAGAACTTCTGACACTAATACAAAATTTTAGCTCACAGAATTTTACAATTAATTTAACAACGCCATACAAGATGCTGGTGTGAATCTCGAATTGTATACCTACAACGAAGTACACGTGTAGCACTTTGTTATACAAATTGTAATACGTTGCTTACTTAGCGCTCGTTGCGAATTTCAATATCGGGGCCAATCAATCAAGGCTGCCATTTATCGAGCCCCTGGAAATGCCACATTAAGCCACATAAATAAATATTACTTCCGTGTAGAAGTTAAACTTCTCTACACTTTAAAATATTGTAATATCAGATTAGAAGCTGTTTGGTGCGTAATGCTTACTTGTTTGAAGTTATACTTCTTTAAGCCTTAGTCTTAGATTAGTTTCGCCTTAAAATATACATAAAAATTGTTATTAATCCTACATTATTCTACTGAGGCTTTGTATGTAAATTTCATATTTTAATTAATTTTAATATTACAAGCACAGTTTTGATTTAATATTGTGTATAATTGTTTCCTTTGAAACAAATTTTTACTTGCATTTCACTATTAATAGTTTTCACCTATGTCGTTGTTTTGATACTTTAAATTATGTTTTATGAAATAAAAATAACCATACAGCTCCGTGCTCAAAAGCACACAAGGAAAACATTGCGAACCGCATTTCTCATCGAACGTACGAATTCTGGATTCTATACTAACAGAGCCTCGAGCACGTACAAATTGTAATATGTTGCTTACTCAGAGCTGTGAATTTCAATATCGGTGCTAATCAATCAAGACGCTCGTTTATCAAGCCCCTGGAAGCTTGAGCTGAATTTTGTTCCTTATGATGAACATTGTCTTCATATAGTTTCTACCAGATACTGTAATATTTCTATAGGAAGCGTGTGTGCTATTTACAGTTATTATTGTAATTTACGTAGTTTTTACAGTTTATAACTCAGCGGCGTATGCGTTCATGCGTGTAAAGGCATATATACACGCTTGTGTGTGTGGATCTATTAATTTTCAAAGTATCAAAAAAGGATAAATATTAGTAGTTCGACATAATATTTTGAAGAATTATTACATCAAAAAAACTGTTCTTGACACGAGACCAATGTTTTAATGAATCCTTATAAAATCTGTATTTGATAAAGATAACAAATGTTATAATTACTTACACATTGGAGAAAAAAAATATTGCGAAGCGCATTTTTCGTCGAACGTACGAATTCTGGATTCTGTACTAACTGAGCCTCGTGTAGCACGTACAAATTGTAATATGTTGCTTACTCAGAGCTGTGAATTTCAATATCGGTGCTAATCAATCAAGACGCTCGTTTATCAAGCCCCTGGAAGCTTGAGCTGAATTTTGTTCCTTATGATGAACGTATTATCTTAATATAGTTTCAATATGAAAATTATTTCCATTGAATTTTTGTAGGAAGGATTTGAATCAATATTAAATGTAACATGCTATCATATTTTTACTATCATTATGGTCATTTACCTGGTGCTTACAATTCATTTACCGTTGTATATGTGTGTCTATCCATTAATGTTTCAAATACCAAACGGGATAATCTTTAATTTAATTATATCTCTATGTATTTATTTAAAACGTTGTAAGTAAGACATTACGTTTTGTATAAGTACTATAAATTAATGAATTATTACACGACACAGAAAATATTTACAGTTCTTGACATGATCAAAAGTCATATTTGACAAAAAAAAACATATAAAATTTTGTATGACCTCAGGTAAGGATAAAAAAATCACAAATGCTTATTTCATACCACGTGAATTTTAATATCGGGACTAATCAATCAAGAAGCTCGTTTATCAAGCCCCTGGAAATGGGGCTAGAGCTGAATTTTGTTGGTTATGATGAAGTGTTAATGAAGTTATTGTCTTAATGAGGTTTTTATCGGGTTTTATGATTAGGGACTAAGAAGATTTCTGTGCTTATCTTTGTGCCTGTGTAACTTTGTAGACGATGAGAAAGCCTTTCAAAATATGTAGGCAGTCCCCGGTAGAGGTCGTAGGAGTGACACCGTTTACTATGGGATTTTTAGCCACTAAAATTCCTCTAACAAAACACAACCGGTGCCCAGAGGCCCAGTAGTGTAAGTCGAACAGTTAATATATGAAAAAGTTCCAAAAGCTACCGAAAATGGTTAAAACATAGTTGCCACATTTTTGATTGATCAAAGTAAAATACTGCACAAAAATCCACAGGCAAAAATCTTCTGTTCTACGGGTATTCTAGGACTACTTTATTATTGCCTACAGATATTCTGTCCGTCTAGCCGACTTCGAAAAATTAAGGGTTTTAATTCGTTGGAATCCTTTTATTTAATAAGTACATATGTAAATAAATAAAAAATAATGATAAATAACGCATTCTACACCCTCCGTCACGAACCATTGATATAAAGACAAGTAATCACTTAAACACTCAAATCTATATTAAAATATAAATTCATTTCAGTCATTCATATTATTCATTTAAATGGCAGCCTGATCGCTGTTTGTACCCGGAACCCTCTATATATCAAACAAGTACGTACCTATGGTGGCTGCACTACCACGCTTATGACCAACTTTATTACTCATCTGTATAATTTGGTTCAATAAGCTCCGAAACGAAAACATTTCATGTTATTGCTATATAAATATTATTATTTACAGGAAAAAAATACATTATAATCCCTGCTTCAACCAAGCTATAAATATATCAAAAGTTTAAATACAACATCAAATCCCTTAAAAATGGAACTGCTTGCAAAGTGTAATAAAATTAACATGTAAAGAGCATTATCTAGTTTTGAACGTTGTTCTAACGGACCTATTGTTCCTGGAATCCGGCCCTAAGGACCTGTTCAGGACGTTTCCATAAATGGAAAGATCCTATCTTGCTTTTAACTGGTTAGAATACGTAGGAGGATTTTAGCTCTAATATAATATAATATCTTAAATACATAATTGGAATGTTAAACATACTACAATGACAAACGAATTGACAGATCTAAACTACATACGATTATTAATTCAAATGAGTATCTCATCGGAAATCAAACCCAGAACAGGCTTTACTTTTAAAGTACGTATTTATCATGCAAACGGTTAAACCGTTTTTGGCAAAACGTAATTACCAAAACACAGTTGTAACGTTATCTAATTGCAGTTTTCAATCCGAAATTATTTTTTATTTTCTTCAATCATTTTGTAGAAACACAAGCTTTTGCCCCCGTCTTTATCCATCGTGATAATGCCTATTAGACTTAATAAGTAGTGTAGTGTAATCAATCAATCAGTGATGATGATGCTGCTATTGATTTGTAAATACATATTCGACTTACGGGGGCATTTCCGTGCCTTCAATTTAATTGGTGATTACATTGTTAGCATAAACAATTCAATTACTAATGTATAAATAAAATTCCACGTTCACATTTATTTTTATTAAATACATTACTTCATTTGTATCATAAATGAATAATGTTTTAAACTAAACTAAGTTTAACATAGAAATACGAACACTATAAAAATAATTAATACCTTATTGATTACATCGAGCTTCCCAATTTTTTCAAACCACTGGCAACATTACCCCGATAATAATTCATCTTTATTATTCCATCATTTAATATGTTTTGTTTATTATTCAAACGTTAATGTAATATTAGTGTTACAGTTACTCTTATGATTTCAATATGTTAATGTAATACTCTATTACTCATAAAGCTAGATTCACATCTATCGACAAAAAGGTTACAGGCGCATGACTAATGATATGCGTATGACATTTATGCAGGGAATGATAGACGGCGATCGCGCGATGGCATGGATTTACCAGTGCATTTTAGCAGATTTCGTTACCTCGAGACATATTTTAGACAAATTTCACCATGTTTTCTTTAAGATTTTTAATTTTTGATACACACAAAAATAAAAATATTATATATAATATTTGACCATTTGCAATATACTTTTTGACATATTTAATTTGATATTTCATTGATTCATCGATTTCATCGAAATCGAAACTTTTCATCGATTAAGCAGCTTGGTGAAGGTCGTCTTATATCGGGATCTTCTACCAATAGATAAACTACGTCATATTTTAAATTTTATGTGTCTTCCTCGTACGAAATCTGCAGATGTGAATCGAGCTTAAACGCTACATGGTTGTTGCTCGTTGAAAAACCATTATCCCGTCTCCCGATCCGCTCCCATCGTGCCCAGAGGAGCTGTTCGGACGTTTTCCTAAATGAAAAGATGCTATCGCCACTACGCTGGACTGTTCACGGGTAATCTTTTGAAGTTTCGTTTGAGCTCAAATACGTAATATTGGGTAAGTACCGTAGTATTTACGTTGGTTTTCTATCTAACGCTTTCGGATTTTTCCTAAATTTAAATCTGTGACTTAATTACTGTGTGATTTATTGAACTAATTCGTTTTTTTTTTAAATTTATATCCAAAACCTTTCGATTATTCAAATTTTAAAAATGTCTATCATTGTAGCTTAATAGCATAATTATAATCGAAGGAATGAATGTTACTTTCGTCATTTAATACCTGAATGCTTACTTTTACACTAGTTTAACGACAATATCAGTCTCATCCTTGTGTTATATAAATTTCATTTGAAGTCACTACTTTATTGGTTAGTTATTAACTTAATTTAAGGTGGTAGTACTCTTTTGGCTCAATGTTCTCATCGTATCGTTATCTCATACAAGCGCTGCTGTTTTGAAGGGTTAAGAGACACATTTCCATGAGACATCAACTTATCGTATGAAGATGGTAGAACCTTCCGTAGTTCGACTCGGACGGTACGGCCGCTACTTCTATTTCTGCCTATTAACAGGTCGTTTAAAGCTCTGCTGTGTTTTGCTTTGATTGGTGTGGTAAGGGTGGCACTATTTTCCGAAGCATAGCATCTTACTCCATGGGAGGCAGTAACCACATACCAGTAAATACATGCTATTCTTCCTTAATTTCGTGAAAAAACTGCAAAACAAGAAAATGCTTAGTCACGAGCAAACAATATAAGGTATAAGATTTTCCAGCAGATAAGATTAGACCGCAAATTGATTTCTATTATCAGGTCCGCCCACACCGCCGGCCCGGAAACACGTGGTTTGAGCACGTGATCAAAAACTTTTTCCTTTATGTCATGTTCACCTTGAAATACCTTTTTGGTTGTATGTAAAAAGGTAAAAGACTAGTTTAATATAAAACTTATGTAGTACAATGTGTGCTTTACTAGTTTGTCGTGTTTCGGGTTTAATCCCCAATTAGGTAGACATCTAATTAGTTCTAGGGTTTAGATATGGTCTGGGTCGTGGTCTTTGTATCTATGACACTTACTAAAGGTACAATAGAGGATAATCTGTGGGATTGTATGTAAAGTTATAGTTAATTCAATGAATTAATTACGTTGTTGTGACTAATTTATCAAAAATGTAGCACCTACAGATCAGACTACATCAGATTGGTTAATCTCTCAAACTTGCACATGTGTTTTACATTTACTCAAGTGACTTGTGTTTTCATTCGATTGAACGCTATGATCCGCAAGTTTTAGGAGTACATTCTTTTACACCGTATTCTTTTATATGAAAATGTCGTATTTATAGGTATTTTTAGATCTCACAATATACTGTAAATAATAACAAGGAATAACATGTCTTATTTTTCTGGCCGAGATTTGATATGATGTGTCAATCACATCATATCAAATCTTAACTTAGTTATCACTTGAATATGAAGTCATGAACTATGAAGAAGAATACCTAAGAACATTGATTGATTCCACACAATAGTTATTACTTATTCCCTATAGATTTTCTCTCGGGAAAATACTTCGACCTTGTCTGTTACATAATTCGCCTAATTCTCGTTCTAAAAATGTCGAAGTAGGATTCCTTTAAGATTACCCGACGTCAAAGCCTGTCTACATGTTAGCACAAACATGTTTTCAGCAAAATTAATGACGTAACGTCACTCAAACAAGTGCGAACGGGTTTATAGGTCAGATACTCTGTGGTACAAAGGAGAATGACGGAGCATTTTGGTTTTTCTGATGAAGCGTTCTAGGTTTTGCGCGAGGATTTTTATTTCTTTATAGTCTTGAAAGGTTTTGACACTAAATCAGGGATCAAATTTTCGCTTATTTTATATATAAAATTCTCGTGTCACAATGTTAGTTATCGTACTCCTCCGAAACGGTTTTACCGATTTTCACCAAATTTTATATGCATATTCAGTAGATATGAGAGTCGGCTATTATGTATTTTTCATACCCCTAAGTGTTGTTTGGGTTGTTCACCCTTAACATTTCGGATTTATATGGCAACACAACGTTTGCCGAGTCAGCTAATAATAGATAAAATTTGGTCTCATGGCTCATCGAAAATCACATAACTTGCTTGCAGTAAAGTGGAGGGGACGAGAGCCCTTGGCCGATCTCCTACCTAACGCTGTGACCAAGTAGGTACATGGTAAATGGTTTCCTACTGCGAATGTCTTGAGACAAGCCGAAACCCGGAAGAGATACACGCTAAGACATAAACTTACTAAGGAATTTAAATTTAATTAAGTAGAATGAATACAAATTAAGAGTTTAAAATTTTGTAGTTTCAAAGTGGCCTGGCATTGAATTTTATGAAATTGAAGTGATAAGTTGATGGTGAGTTGTCAACCACGGACTGACCACTGGGCTTCTGTAATTGTCCACAAATAGTACTGAAATCCTACCTAAGGATGCCCACAGATGCTTTGCTTCTCGGAATATATTAAGATGCTTATTGTAAGTGTCTCTCGTTTACCATACTATTCAGTTACAGTTATTATCGAGTTAACACGGTTATTAATAGGTTGAACTTTTTCAATCCAATCGTTATTTCAATAGCTGCAAGTCGTTAACATGAAATGCATTATTCAATAACAAATTGTTCAAACAATGTTTAATTCAGATGAATTCATAACTTCAATCCTTAACACTTTATCAGTGAACTACTTTGATTTTAATACTTTCTATAAGAAAAGTTCTTAATTTGTCCCTTATATTAGGTCTTATAGGTCTCGATTGTAGTCTATTTGTATTAAGCAATTTTACGGTACAAATTTACATTAGAATAAATGTCAGTAGTTTTATTAATTTCTTTGCCTAGTTTATTCGTGAGTTTATTTATAGCAGCGTCTTAGCTATCAAATGGCTTTTATCTTTCGATTTCTATTGTCAAGGTCTAGGCATAGAAAATAATAGTTTAAACTCGTTTATGACTAAGAGATGGATTAGTTGCATAAGGTGGAATAACCCTTTGTAGTTCGAATTCTGAGTCACCACCGACACCGGCTTCTGCCTAATAGCTGCAATGTGAAGCGCTGCTGTGTACTGTATTGAAGGATGTGGTGAGGGGACGTACTTCTCCGAGACATTCCAACATAATCCTCATGGATAGAAATGCATTTGTGACCGACCTCAGGTAGGACTCAATACCTTTCTGGGATTGATTACAAATGTCCATAGGGGGCAGGAGCTAACCAGTTCGGCTTCCGGCAGCGGCGTTCGACGGTGGACGCCATCCTCAGAGTAAGAACGCTCTCAGAGCAGGCCATATCCCAGGGTAGAGTAGTCTTGGCAGTAAGCCTTGACATTGTTAACGCTTTTAACTCTCTACCCTGGAGTGCGATCATGGAGGGCCTGTCTGTGCATCAAGTGCCTTCCTATTTACAGGAGGTTTTGAAGGCCTACTTGTCGGACAGGTATATCCGTTTCCCAGGTCGCTATGGGAGCGTTCACGAGAGGAACGTCATGCGCGGGGTGCCGCAAGGATCGGTACTGGGCCCACTACTGTGGAATATTGCATATGACGCGGTGCTGAGAACGGTGCTCCCACCAGGAGTGAGCATCGTCTGTTACGCCGATGACACCCTCGTTCTCACCGAAGGGGTGTCTTTTACGAGAACGGTTCGGCTAGCAGAGCTCGGGATAGCATGCGTCGTAGCAAAGATCCGCGGGTTGGGCCTACAGGTAGCGCCCCAGAAAACCGAGGCGATATGGTTCCACGGCCGTAGGCCGAGAATTGAGCCAGTTGAGACCTCAGTGCGTGTCGGTGAAGCGGATGTCCGGATAGGCAGGTTCATGAAGTACCTTGGCCTAACACTGGACAGCCGCTGGTGCTTCGACGAGCACTTCGACCGTCTCGTCCCTCGAATTCATAAGGTAGCGGGTGCTTTGCACAGACTGCTGCCGAATCTCGGGGGACCAAGGGAAGAAGTCCGCCGCCTCTACGCGGGTGTGATACGCTCGATTGCGCTCTACGGTGCGCCGGTATGGTCGGACAAGTTGTCTGCCAGCCGGCGTCGTGCGCGGAAACTGAATTCCGCGCAACGTACGATCGCAATCAGAGTCGCCCGAGGTTATCGTACCATATCGTATGAGGCGGCGACAGTCCTGGGGCGGTTTCCGCCCCTGGACATTCTGGCGGATATGGACGCACGGGTCTTCTATAAGATCCGCGACCTCCGTCAGAGGACTGAACCCTTCGACGAAGAGACGATCGGAGCGCTTCGGAGGAGAGCCAGATGGCGCGCTCTGAGGTGCTGGCGCGAACGGCTCCAGGAGCCTCGGAACATACGCCAAAGGGTGGTTGACGCTATCCTACCAAACTTGCGGGCCTGGCTGAAGAGTAGGGGTAGAGTGACCTACCGTCTTACTCAGATACTCACCGGACATGGCTGTTTCGGTGAGTATCTGAATAGGATACAAAGAGAGGAGACGGCCCATTGCCATCACTGCGGACACGACGAGGACTCCGCACAGCACACGCTGCAGTACTGCCCAGCGTGGGAGTCGCAGCGGCGGATCCTCGTCGAAAAAGTGGGACCGGATCTGTCTCCGTCGGCCATCGTCGGAGCGATGGTTCAGCGCAGCGAGGCCTGGAACGGCATGATCACCTTCTGCGACGTGGTCATGTCTGCGAAGGAAGACGCCGAACGAGCCAGGGAGCGCGCTGAACCCGCTCGGAGGAGGAGCCGCCGCGGCCGTAGGTAAGGGCCCCCGGCGCGGTGTCCCTGTAGTTCCGGGACTAGAATAGGGCTACGGTATCTCCTGCCTGTCGTAAGAGGCGACTAAAAGGGGGCTTCCGGGGTTGCGGGCGGCAAGAGTGGGAGCTCGAACCGCCCGGCCAGCGGCCCCGGGAAGGACGACGGTATGTGTGGTCGCATACCGTCGTATACACCAGATGGTGTGGCGAGCGTCAAGCTCACCTGGGCGGAGCCCGACGGGGCAACGCGCTTAGAGGACTCCGGTTGCGTTCCTTTGGAGATCCCGGAGCCCTTCAACGCAGCGCAGAGGACGGCCACCGGGGGGGTTTTAGTGCGGTAAAAATCCCACATAACTCGGCGTCGCTCCCACGTTGTCGGGTACCTTTTGAAGGTTTCCCCCTCGACAAAAAAAAAAAAAAAAAAAAAGGAGGCAGGAGCTACTTACCAGCAGATGGACTACATCTTCGTTTGCTGCTACATTATCAAAAAGAACTGCAAATTTTACTTCTTATCCCCTTTGATATTAATAATAACCTATCGAATTCCATCTTGATATATATTTATAAAATTTATTCAATCTCACAGTCCTATCTTTGTCAACTGTTTGCCTAGTCTTGTATAGAATTCAATTTGTGAGCTACGATTAATCTAGTAACCTCGCTTACCTAAGACCTTGTCTTGTAATCCTGGAGCGAGTTGATCCCGTTAACAGGGAATAATGGGGCTAGCTTTGTGATAAGGATCTTACTAATGAGGCTTAGGTAGCTGAAGGCTCATAGATCAACATTAAAGTATTGTTTTAGTGTAAGCCTTGTTATTCATGAACCTTTGGTAATAATACATAAGATGTTAGTACAATTCTCTAGTTACTTAATTTTCAATACACATAATATTAAAATTCCTGGTGCCAGGTATTTAAAACGAACCTCCAGTGTGAAGGGCCATATTTCGAAAATATCATCATTGCCGTAGTAAAAATGTAAACAACGTAAATATTGCATTTTATGTTCGTGTAGAAAATATAGCTAGCTAGCTATAGCAGTGATAGTCTAGTGATTAAGAAACTCGACCTCTCAACCCAGGGGCCCGAGGTTCAATTATAGACACCTTTGATCTTTAAAGTTATATGCGTATTAGAAATTAATTATTAGTTGCTTAAACTGTGAAGGAAAACATCGTGGTATAAACCTGCATACCTGAGAGATTTAAAAAAAGAAACTCAAATTATGTGAAGTCTACAATACTCACTTGGCCAGCGCGGTGGACTATAGCCTAATCCTTCTCATTCTGAGAGGAAACTTGAGAGGAAACGTCCAGTGGGACAGTAATGGGTTGATGATGAAGTTACAAAAATAAATATAAACTCTAAAAAGGTTTCGACTGTCGTACTCTGGACTGGTGTATAGGGTCGTGTATGAGACGATTAATCTAACTCGTCTGACCTGTGGACGCTGACCTGTGACTAGTGCTAGTTACTGACTGAGACAAATTGTAATCACTTTATGTCAAATAAACCAAGTATCCTTAGGTGTCATATAAGTTGACAAACTTATAAGAATCAGACGGTTAATCTGATTATGACGACTAATTTGTAAAGCCAGCGAATTCGCCAATGCAACGTCGAATTTTATTTGACTTTTTAGTTAAACTTCTCTATCTATAATTTTTTGGTTCGGTTTATTTGGTTCGGTTGGTTGGTCGGCTAGATCGATTTTAAACGGATCTTTTTTAAAATTAAGTTAATGTTAATAATATACCTTTCGATGCAAATCTAGCGTTCTCTAGGATCAATATTCTAAAATTAACAATGTCTTTAATTCCTGTATATTCCTGTTTTTACTAAAAATCATTCATTTGTAGTTTGAAGTTAAGATCCCTTTTTGAAAAAATCGGGGATGTTAAATATATACTATTTGACCCGGCAAACGTCGTGTTGCCATATAAATAAAAAAATGTTAAGAATGAACAACCCTATCACTTAGGGGTATGAAAAATAGATACTGAATATGCACATAAAATTTGGTGAAAATCGGTAAAGTCGTTTCGAAGGAGTACGGTAACTAACATTATGACACGAGAATTTTATATATAAGATTACTATTAACAGTAATTTACTTGTGGGGTAACAAATCGGTGGATGTCAATAACAGGCGGAAAATCGATCTGTCACTTCACAGTATTCGAGTGGCAAAAATATGAATATCAATAAAGTGCCGGCCGTGTGCGAAACAGTTTTAAAATCGGTGTTCTGTACCTTTTAATAGGAGATTATTGAAAGTGAATTTGTATTTTATTTTTAGTTTCATCAAATTTAATGTTTTTCCCGAGAAATCGTGGGAACGGCTGACTCAATTTTGATCAGATTTTCAAGGATATTTATGTGCGTTGTCCTGAATACAACCTAATGTTAACCTTTTCTGACTCTGTTATCTCGAAATCGCACACCAAATTACAGTACAGGGTTTCAAATGAAAATATAAATTCACCAAACAAATTATTTAAAAGTGTAATTCATCATGGCTAGGCACTTATTACAAGTATATTTTATCCTTTTATCTTTAAGTCTGATATTTTCATTTATAACAATTTCTGAATGAAATGTATTTTGAAGTGATTTTAGTACCTACTTCGTTTTGCTTTTTTCTGAACGGAACACTAAAAATTGTATTGGCGCGAATACAATGACGAATATTTAACGAGCTGTCAACGAGAACCTATTTTTGACACTTTTTTCACTGGCGTCCATTGTGTAGACCAAATCGGGAGATAAATGGGACCAGAGAATTAATGAAGTTTGCAGTTGACACGGCGACATCTGTGGCCTTCTAGTTTGTCCTGTTTTATTTTATTGGTTACAAGACCATGGGCAGAAGTGAACGCTTAGCATCAGGTACTTATTCGTCAGGTCAGGATGAAGAGACGTTACAGGACCAGGGGTAACCAAAATGGTAAAAATGGTAGTTGTTTTTTTAATTCGAATCCCTGACACAACTTCTGGTTTTTCCGTGACGTCACCACAGACATAATTTGAAGGGCTCGACGCTTATTTAATAAATTAATTCTGAGAGGGTCTCCACCTATAACGATGTCTATACTCCTACTCTCACTCTACATTTCGCAGAACCTAAACTTAAGCATCCTCTATATATCTACGAGAATTGAACCCAGTACCTTTGGTATTTGACCATGACCGCTATGCACCGCGAGTCACACAGCATAATAGCTCATTTTTTAACTTATTTTTATCACTGCCTTTCATTGTCCACTTCGGAATCAGAATGATTAATGATAGCGTTGAATTAATGATCATCTGCTCGCGACAGCTCGCCTGATAAATGTTTAGAATTTGTTAGCTCTATTCAACCTATGATAATAGATGCCGTATAAGGTTTGGACCTCAGTTACTGTATTTTTGCATATTTTTAAGCAGAGAAGTATTATAAAACCGTAAAACCCGACTGCTTAAAATAATGCCCATGGCGATAGCACAATTCATACGAATCCAATGATATCTCTTACACTAAAATCCGTTATGCCATTTGGGCTGCAGGGCGTGTCAAAGACGAGACATTGCAATTAAGTAAAAGTCCGTTTCTACCAGTCAAACACTAGGATTTCATACGGTAGATGTCGTGATATAAACATAAATATACAAACATGCCCACGCCGGAGAGAAATATAGATTAAATGCCTCTCTGGCCCTAGATTGATCCCAAAGCTTTCGCGTAGTAGACGGATGCTATATACCACTAAGCCACGAAGGTTATTAATTATTCAGTTGTGTTAAAATAAATAAGTTATATTGAAGTTTACAAATAAGTAATTTTATTCCAGTATTTGTGATTCCAGATAAATTTCATTTTCTACTCAAGTGAAAAATCCTTTTTAGGGTTCCGTACATCCGTTAAACAACGAAATCCTTGAAGTCACTCTCGTGCCCATCTAATCGTCAGTCATAACCTATGTCCTAAGAAACTAGCAAAACTGAACATTATACTAAATTTTCCAAAGTTTTCAGATTCATACCACTTTTTCCCAACATATGGGGAGGAACAAATTGAACGGCGGGCAAGTTATTTGAATCGCCTCAGAAAGTCCGGTTCAGCTTAACTTAAAGGTTCCACATCAAACTTCCAAGAAAGTAATTTGCAGTAAATTCCTTTAACAAGTCACGTTTACTTACTAGTAAAAGAAAATTGATCACACGTAAATTCGAATTTTACTTGGTTAAAGTTTAAGGACGATGTTCCAATTTATTTAAGTAGATGATGAGAAATTATTATTATTATTTTAAATAAATCATAGGGTTTGCTCTCACTATTTCTGCCTTTATACAGTCTTAACAGTTGTTGAATCAATATTTGTATAAAGGCTAGGTACCTATGGTAAGAGAGTGGCACTTATACGAGGCATTTCTTGTCAGGGATAGTAAGGCATCTGTGGTTGACCTTAGGCAAGACTTCGACTCTATTTGTGCCAATAGGTAAGTTTCCCACTCGTTTGCTACCTCCATTTATACAAAAAACAAAGTTTTTTTTTAAATAAAAAAATTGTAAAATTACGCCAGTTAAACTACAGATCACGCTCATGTACTCACAACTCGACAAGAAATTAGTTAAACAACAGAAAACGTCGCCAACCCTATTCAATTCCTTAAGAAAACACCTTTCGTCAAACACCTCGCCGGACCTTTTCTAAATCGAAAGATGTAATCTCGTCCATTTAATCCGTAGACCAAGTAAGGGTCCTTCACCAAACAAACGCGGCTCAAATCATCTGCAAACGTGACTTGTAAGGGGGATTTACTGCAAATTACTTTGGCAATTTCATCCTTTCGCCTTTTTGATTTTCACCTTTAAAAGTCACGTAGGAATAGTGATTGTATGAAAGTGAAGTAGAAGTTCACGTGGCAAGTACGACTGTGCACTGACTTCTTTATAATTAATTTGTAAAAGGATTGGCGTTTCGGCTAAAATTAGTGAGTCCGAAGTTGGAACTCATGTACCTAAGTGACGTGATACAGAAATACATGGGGGTGTGTTGCCGATGAGAAGGTCTTTTACCTTTAATTAAGCGTTTGAATCCTGTTCGCCTATTTTTGTGCGATGGTTGGTTTAGGCATCAAAATTAATGTCTAATCAAAGAATACAAATAGTGAAGATTATGTATAATTTTTGACCCATAGACATGTTCATCTTATATTTGCTTTTATTCTTTCTTAATCTCTTTTCCACTTAAGACAAGAATAAGAACCTTGAAGATGTTGATAATCCTCAGGAAGTTTCACCCTTGGTATTCTTAAAGATATAAACGTAAGATACGAATAGTTCCACGTAGAAGAAATCCGTCAAATACATCATAGGACAGCTCATAATACTTCGTACGTATCTCATATTACATATTACAGGCATTTGTTACCATGGGGTGAATACAGGGAACAAATTCTATACATTTATCAGACGGGCTGCCACAAGCAGAGTATCATTAATTTGGTGCTATCATATATTTCTCTGATTTGAAAATTGTATGCATTGACAAAAAGGGTGTTGAAATTGGTTTTTTGGATGTTGACAATTAGGCGTAGGATTCAATAGATAAACATTTCATTCTACATTCTTATGTAAAGAATTACTTATATATTTTGATGGATAGGAAATAGCAAACGACTATTCATCTCACGGTTAGTGGTCTCTACCTCCCTTACGAATTATTTTCAGGTGCATACCCGTTTGTGCCATAGTGCGTATTATCGAATTGGTCTATCATAGTTCGAATGGTGCGCACCCCCTTGCAGCCCCCTGCCGGCGCCCACGACCCTTGATAGGATTCGAAACTGGCCACAGGGTGGTTGCTCCCTTAAAGGTTAAGTTCAGACTTCGGTTGAGTGACTTTAGCTTACCGCACTCTTCAAACAAGAACGTATCACAATTGTTATTAACGGCCCCTCAACGTGGTATTTTCATCGTGAGGTAGAAATAAGTACGGTGAACTCGACTCAATGAACTAATTTATAGGAGTAGATACTGTATAATTTTCTATTTGGCTTTCTGAATAATACAAATCCTATTTTACCGCTTTTGGAAAACCGTGGTTGGTTTCAGGGGTGTAAGATAGGGCTTTAGTTTTTCAGTTCCATTGCAAAACCATCTATTTTAAAAAAACACTATGAAATTTCACATTTGGCTTTTTGGATAAAAATATTGAACCGCTTATTTCACTGTTTTTGAAAATTCTTCTTCGACATTTCTAATGCAACTGGGTTTTAGATTTTTTTATCATATTATTATATAATCATTGCATGCCATGACATAGCTGATTGTGAGATTCCTAGCAACTATTGTGAACATCTTATTGTACCACTATTACCGCAAATAAAATATTTCATTTCATTTCATTTCATTTAAATTCATTTCAATCAATTCAATTCAATTCAATAAGCTGTACATACATACACTATTTAAAAAAAATACTTATTAGTCTTAAAGATTACTTGTTGAATATCATTTGATAAACTCTTTTGTTTTTTTCGTAGACAATAAAAACTAAACGTCATATATACAAGACACCGAGTTCCTAAACATGACCCTATTAAACCAGGAAAAAGGTTTTACCGTTTCATGTTTGTTGATATCCTGTTAACATTAACGGAAGGCTGTCTGTCCGAACGTCATTTACTCTGATATTCCCAAGCGGAAGGAAATAAACGCGAACATTTTTCCGTTTTGACGTTTTATATACTTTCACTATGTTGTTAGAAATCTATTTAAATTATTTTATTATTAGTGTTTTTTTAAATTACTCGTAATTATTTTGTGTTATTTTCATGATGTTTTATTTTTATAATATTAAGTTCTTATTTATATAATCACTGGCAGGTCGATTGTATGAGTTAGCATAAAAAAATCTTTTGACGTCCGAGTTGTATTTTGGGCGGGAATAAAAATAGTTGTAAATTGGATGAAGAAATAGTTTTATTCTTTAATATACCTTCACTTTTTATTTGGAAAATGAAAGCCGATCTATGGTTTGTGTAACTTAGGTACATTTTGAGGGAAAGTAGTATATCAATGTTGGTAAAGTTCTGTCAAAATAAGCTCAGTCTTTTCTTATTTATTTCAGACAGTTCCTGGTTTTTGGGGTTCCGTACGCGTAAACAAACAAGCGCGGAACCCGTTACTTCTATAATTAATTTTTATTTTCACGTAATGAACCCTTCGTGTGCAACTACGACACGCACTTAGCCAGTTTTTTGCATCTACAGAGAAGCACTCGACAAATTATTAAATTTGTTAAATTTGTATAGTTAGTTCTAACTTGAAAGACAAGAGGCATAAATGGCGCTTTTAGCAGATGAACGTGTACATGGACCCAAAAATAGGTAAATAAATAAAAAACAGAATACATTCGATGCTCTAAAGACAATATGACGTCACTGGATCGTAACCACAATCCAGGTTAAACAGTCACGGGCATTATTCCAATAAAACAAAGGATAGATGTAGATATTTCTGTTGTAGGGTCTTTGTTGAGTCGAGCCCGGCGTATGAAAGGTTCGCACAATACCATATTATTCCAATTGGAAATATACGGGGCCGTATCTCGTTTCGTTTAGCTTTGAAACATATATTAATTTACTCGATTGCATCAAGTTATTTTTATCTGCGTAGGGTAAAGTTTTTATAGCGTATGTATGTTTGTATGTATGTCTTATTATTTGGCACGCCTTGTGGCTAAAACGGCTTAATGGAGTTTAACATTTTTTTTTATAATATAGGAGTAGCAGATGAGCATGCAGTCCACCTGATGGTAAGTGGGTACTGCCGCCCATGGACATCTGTAATCAACCCCAGATAGGATTAGATATTCCTACCTGAGGTCGGCCACCCATGCGCCGCTACACCTGAGGACTAAGCTGGAACGCCTCGGAAAAGTATGTCTCCCTTAACGTAACATAACATAATAATGAGGTGTCGTTGGATTCGTCTAAATTATGGGAGTGACATAGTATTGGCTATATTTTAAAGCAATGTTTCTTTCTTTTTACAATACCTATTTATTTTGGCAATTTTAACAAATTTTATAACAGGTACAATATATTATTTAAACCTATGTTTAGCAAACTCTTTTGTGTCATGGCGTTTATTTGATTTCAATTAGTTACGTTTACATAAATTACACTAATCAACACGACATTTAGCAAATGCTAGTTACGATATTAATAAGGTAAACATACTTAATTTAAATTAATAATGGGATACTAATCAAAATTAACCAATGACAATAATGATGAATTGTCTATATTAAAGCAAAGTTTATCTGTGAAAATGTTTATTATTCGTCAAGCTTGTTAAACATAATAATAGATACTAAAAGTAGATGGTTAAATATATGCTCTTTTTTGTAATCACCTTTATTGTTAATGTATTTTAAAGTTTGGTACAGATATCCATATCAAACAGAACCGTCATCAAATAATATTAGAAATTTTCAAAATGCGCTCCTTTTTAGTTTAACCTCGACCGATATAAAATGTATCCAACACACAAAGAGTATAATACGTAATACACGTCAAAAATCGCCATTGTGACTTTTAAGCTCTCTGAACCACACACAAAATTATGCTGGCCGAAACGTGATCTCGATGTATATTCCAGAAGCATTCAATACGAATCATTTGTAGGCACTTGAGAAATAAGGGTTGCTCAACAAAGGTAGCCCGCACATCGCTCAGACGGCAAACGAGCTACGACAATGGAAACGATCAGTTATGTATTCGCGGGAATATCAAAATATGGCGTTCTTCCTCATTTAATAAATTGCAGAGTTTTTCCTCCATAGATACGTAGAGGTGATGTAGGTATGTGTAGGAGTATTTATTTTTCGATTGTATTTTAAATAACTGATCATTAATTCATATTATGTTGTTTTGCTTAAGGAATAAGTTTGAATGTTTCATTTTACTATTTAGGACACCCTACAAAGCTGGATACAGAAGCTTGTGTCACTATTATTAGGTAGAATTCAATTGTTCTGTCATCTGGAGGCACGGCAGTGCCTCCGCCAAGTCGAGCCAAAAGAAGCGGCACGGCCGTACCATACTTTTCCCGAAGCAATTCGGCCCATTTTTGACCCCCTGTAACTTCGTTGCATATGAAGCTAGAATACATTTATTCTATAGGTCTAATCACCATATCGATTCGCGTGTGCACAAAGGCTTCCTTAATCAGTTCTCGAAGTTACCAATGCAAGTATGATGACTTTACAACTAAAACTAAAACATGCGGGAATAAGTGGCAATTTTTAACGATGTCTCATAATTAATGCAGCGACGGATTTCTGTAACTAATACCCTATAGAAGAGGGTGTCGGCCAATTCTGTGGACTAAGAAGGTTGTCTCATAATGTAAGTCCGCGATAATCCATGCCTTTCCACCAACACGCAAGAACTGAATAGTGTGCCCCTTATCCTCCCTTATCATCCTCCCGGGAGCGGCACGGGGATATGTAGAGTCTTACCGAATTCAAACCCCCCCGGTGGCCGCCCTCGGCGCTGCGTAGAGGACTCCGGGATCTCCAAAGGAACGCAACCGGAATCCTCCATCGGGCTCCGCCCAGATGAGCTTGACGCTCGCCACACCGTCTGGTAGGCAAGACTGTATGCGACCACACATACCCCTGTCCTTCCCGGGGTCACTAGCCGGGCGGTTCGAGCTCCCACTCTTGATGCCTGCAACCCCGGAAGCCCCTTTAGTCGCCTCTTACGACAGGCAGGAGATACCGTAGCCCTATTCTGGTCCCGGAACTACCTACAGGGACAGAATAGTGTGCCCCTGTTGAACCACCTCCGGTTGGACTATACCACCTTTCATATATTCACATTATTAGATATCAAATAAATTACACATCACTTGTAACTTCTATTTAATTAAAACAGGTAAAGAAATAATTTCATAAAGATTTTGTCAGTTAAAAAAGACTCATTTAATTTTCCGCCAAAACGAAATAATGACCATCAAGTCCCTGTAATAAGACGGGATTCTCTCCAGATTTTATTACCCTCTTCTGGACTCTTGGGAGTAAATCGCTCGTTACAACTAACGATACGCGATTTGGAGATCTTTTATGTCTTGCCTTTAAACATTTAAGCTTTACCTTAATACAATACAATGAAATAAAATACCTACGATATATTTGTAAATGCATTTTTATATGTAGTTCATTCTAAATTGAAAAACATGTAAATCATATAGATGTCCTGTAAATTGTTTCTTTTGGTACACTTAGGGCTTCTTTCAAAGTAAATTTAGTAATGTTGAGTTCATCCTTAATTAGTTGTGTGACATTTTCGTAACTTGCTAAAATTGTTTTTCTGAACCAAATATTAGAGGAGCAAAAATGATCGTAAAATGTATAATTTATATCAAAAGATTCCTCACAATGTTTTGCTTGAAGACTATACACATATCCATATTTTAATAAGTAAGGTCATTAACGTAAATTAATTGTTAATTTACTTAATACTTCATTTTAAATTTACTTAATTTTTAATTAACCATTATTATGTTGAGAGGTGAAGTTACAAAGCATTACTAAATTCAAAGCTTCTTACCTACTTAATTTAATTACGTATTTCTTTTAATGTAAGTGCGTAATTCTCGTTAACATAAGCTTAACAATGTGGTAAACATTAATATCGCATTTACATAAGAAATGTTGTAATGTTTTCTAGATTCCAGACCTCCACATTTTTCATTAAAAGAAGATGACTCACAAGTTACATTTAACAATACTTATATATTATATGTTTTACTGTCTGGTCATTTTAAAATGAGATTTTGTTAAAGTTTTGAAATCAACAGTCTATTCATTTTATTTTGTGCCCTTCAAAAAATTTGTAGTCAATCGGTTTAAAGTTGTAACATTATGCTAAGCGTCGTTACGAGGTATTTGAAAAAATCTTAACTACCAAAAGATTCGCGATAAAAGTAATAGCGCAGACGAATCAATTCCATCTCAGTTCGGAATAACCTTTCTTAAGCCGTTGCCAAAGTTATTTTCTATAAACATCCCGCGGGAGACACGTTGGGCGGGCCGATACACATTCGGACACGCGCGCAAATAAAATCCATTCGAACCGTTATATCGGATAAGTAGGGTCGACAGAAAAGTTCAGACCCGACCCTTTGGATTCTTTGGACCATTTGACACACAATTTTATGAGCACATTTCAATAAAGAGGAATTCATGACTGCTGCATTGTTGGATATACCGATCCTAAAGATATAAAGCCTTTGATGTATCACTAAGTGACATGAAAAGGAGTATCGGTATTTTATCTTTGAGCCGAGAGCCTTTAAAGCTCCTTTTGCAAGACCTTTATAGGTTGCGATATTTTAGGCGCGTAGCTATCTGCGTATATTACCCTTTAAAATGGTAGGTAAAAACGCGTACGTTTGTATATCCAATATAAAATTGAACCCGTTATAATAATACTACTGCTGACGTTGTATCTTCCTAGGAATCCTTCGTTCGTTCGTACCTTGGGGCTCTTCAAAAAGGTGCAAAAAGAGCTTTCATACAAAGCCGGCGATGCATTGGCGACTCCTCTAGTGTTGCAAATGTCCATAGGCGGCGTTGACTACTTTCCATCAGGTAGCAGGCCTGCCTAATCGTTAGGTTAAACTATAAAAAAGACCTAAAAATAAGTCGTGTTTAGGCAATATACATGCAATACGCCAGTATCGTTGGTTGTCACGTTCTAGATTTTTTATCAAGGTGGACAAAGGCCCAAAGTCTAAACCAGCGATCGGCAACCCGCATGTAACCTGCGACCCTTCCGACCCACGGTTGAGGAATACAAATTTTATTCTATCCATGTAGTTTTGGTATGATTTAAAGGAGGAAGTAACTAAATTATTACGGTAATTGATTATTCTTTAGTAACTTATTTAAATTATTGTTCAAAGGTTTTGCACTAATACATAGATTAGTAAAGATTATTCACTCCTAACAAGAAAATGTAACCAGTTTTGAAAATTGACATAGTTACGTAAAAAAGTTTTGCCACGTCTCCGTGCTAAAATGTCCCTAAAATATTTATTTATTACTCGTATGTAAATAACGCAGTATTAGTCATTTATTCGTAATGTTTTCTAAAAATGATTTCTATTTGTCAAGAATTCTAAAAAAATAAGTAACAAATCAGCCATTCTTCATCATCTTTACTAACCTATGCACTATTAATACACTTACTAAAGTGTGATAATAAGAGCAAAATCTATTCGTACGCAATTTGACAATTATTGCCTAGAAAATTTGGCAGATTCCGATCATTGGTAGGCAAAAATTGGTTAATATATTACTAACTGATGTAAATATACTGAACGACAGTATGACTCCAGCTTCTTTCACATTTTATTCGTATTCAGTTTTATTTTTCTAATAACGTCGAGTGACCCGTGGGGCGGCAATAAAAGATAAAGGTAGGTAAGCATTACGAAGCTTTTTATACACTGGCTTCTGCCATTTGGCCAAAATGATACTTATTTTAAAGACGAGGCTAAGCTTCAGTTAGAGAAATAATGGAAGTACTGGGAAACTAAATAAAAGAATTATTTGTAAAGGTAGAGCTGCCTAGCATTAAATACCCACGAAATACTAAGTGGAGGATGTATGAATCTAGAAAACATAACAGTATTTCTTATGTAAATTCGATGTAAAGGTTAACATTGTTAAGTTTATGTTAACGAGAATTACGCACTTACATTAAAAGAAGTATGTACAGAAATGTAGTAAGGAGCTTCTCAATGTTTTGTAACTTTAGTACCTTTCAACGAATTCCTACTCGTGAGAAAACATAAATTTCTTATACATTAGGTTTTACTTTACTCGTACTCGTACTTTTATATTTCTTAATATTGAGAAAAAGTATTTTTATTAGTGAACCGATATGAATATACTAACCATACGAAATTAATGTTACATATGCATGTTGCCTGATCACATCTGCCGTCATCTATCATAGATGTGGTAAGGGTAAATAACACGAGGCATTCCAATTTAGTCCTCAAGTCGGCCGCAGATCCATTACGCATATGACGTCCATTTTCTTATTCGTGGACAAAACCCTGAGATACTCATGGGCAGTGACTACTAACCCAAGTAGGTCTGAATGCTCCTTTTCCAATTCTATTTTATAAATGGCTAGGCATTTTAGTAAATAACCTAAATCTAGATAGATTAAAACTACTTACCAAATAACGAGATATCTTCACAATTCAGGCGATCCGCTCTTTTTATAATGAAACGTAAACATTTACCGGCTAAATTTTATAGGATTTACTTGTTGAGAGAGATTTTTGTGGGGAAAAGAAAGTGGTTTTTGCTAACGGTATTAGGTTAAGAGATTGTGATGTAATATCTTGAAGAGAATTTGCTAGAGAAATTTAAGATTTTGTTCCTTTAAATTTTCCTACCTATGGTTATAACTCGTAATGTTTCACTGCTTTGTAAGGGACTTTCCCCAGGATTGGAATGATTTAGAACATACTTTGATGGTGATAGAACCCTTTGTGGTTCAACTCCGACGGCACCACCGCCGCACCTATTTCAACCTAATAACAGTGTTAAGCGCTACTGTGTTACAGTTTGAAGGGTATGGTAACTGAAACATACTATGCAGAAGGGTTCCAGCTTAGTTGTCAGGGGTAGAGGCACGTCTGTAGCAGACTTCTGGTTGGAATATAAACTTATCCTTACAGTTGACCATGGACGGCAGTGTCTACCCACCATCAGGTGGATTACATGATCGTCTTCTACTATTTTATATCTATAGATCGATTATATAGATCGACTCCTATATTATAAAAAACTGGAGCACACTCCACCATGCTGCTCCATCGGTACGGTTGAAGTAAGCACAGTGACTGCAGTTCTACGATGAACTAATGAACAAAATATGGATCGTAATTAAACAGTGTTATGTAAGTAAGTCTAACTGCAAAATGCATGCAAGAAACCTGGATTATTTGTACGTATTTTTATGTTTCTACACAAACATTTATATTGTACCTAAAACAATCCTACCTTCAGAACTTCAGTCGTTACCACACGAAACTTTGTTGGGTCCCTCCGTAACAAGTTTCAGTTCAATTTTTACCTCGTCAGCCCTGGGTTAATTGAATGTCCCTCTGTAATTAACTGGCAGGGATAATATGACATAATAATTATACGTTAATAATCTCGGTGATTCAGCTGTGATAGCGTAGTAGTGTGAACATCGTTGTCTCATATTGAAAGTCAATGGTTCGAAGCTAAGTCACACACATGTGAATTTTTAGTTGTGTGCACATTAGCACTTAATTATTGAATTAAATGGTAACAGAAAATATTGTGTGGAAATCTCACGTGGGTAGAAAGATAACGGTAGAAATCGGGAGAGGTCTCTACCAAATTCACAAAGGTGTACCGAAGTCTAATTACCTGTATTATTTTTTATTTATGATATAGGAATACCAAGCGAGTGTTTAATCCGCCTTATGATAAGTGGGAAGACATCTCCGCTAATTATAGCAGTTACTAGCAGTTACAGAGATAGTTGTGACGGTGGTGTCTCCGGCGTCGATCCACACCATCACCTACACATTTAGTCATGGTGAATATGGTATAAACCCTTGTTATTCAGAAAGTAGACTCACAAGTAGGTATAAACAGGTTGATGGTATTCTCAAAATAACTAACGGATTCTCTAAGGCCTGTCGTAACCATAAAACTTCGTCAAGTCCCGTCGTTTTCCTAACAAGTTTAAGTTTTTTCCCTCATCAACTTGAGTTAATTGATTGTCCCCTTCTAATTAAACAGGTCCGGGGATAATGATGTGTCATAATCATGATAATTGCTAGTAGGTACTCGGTTCCTTTAAAGTTGTGGTTCTATTGGCAGACTACTATAAATGTAGATGAAAAATTATAATGAGGCTTATTTTTATAACTACCATAGACTTATTCTTGCAGGTACTACACCTGGTCATTGGTACCTTGATCAGTATCAATAGTACTGTTCCAAAGCAGACTTAATATGCTAAGTCGGAAGAAGCTCTGTTATATAGCTTACATTAGAATTAGAATATCTACTAGAGAATAAGTATAAGAACCAGAAAAACTAATTTAGTCCCACAATTTAGATGAATCCAATGATACCTTAAATGTTAAATCCGTTAAGTCGTTTAAGTTGCAGGATGTGCCAAAGAAAGAGACATAAATCCGCTCGAAAAAGTGCAGTCGGATAAATACAAATTAATAATTAAAGCTCAATATCAAGATATCCTTCGAATCATAATTCAAATTTAATTTGAAGTGCATGAAAGAACAACAAGAATCTCTTAAGTTATCTTAACTTTAATATATCTCTTCTTCAAACAATGAGTGTATACATGCGCTCTTTTTTCATATTTTGTAGCGAAACTTATGAAAATCGTGATGTAATTTTATTAAAAGATGCTGTCATGTACCTACTCGCCAACATGTAAGTTTCTGCATTATTACTCGTATCTATGTTTGTACTTGGATATAACTTTTATCTATATTACATCAGATACGAGTAAGTTAGGGATTTGTAACAATATTAGGTTTTACATAACATATTGCTGACGTAAATTTTGATCTGCAATTTATATAATAAAATAGTTTATAAAGTTTATAAAACAGGTCATTTTTTGTTGAAAAATATAATTAAGTTTTGTTTTAAGTACCGTGTGTAAGATTATTGTACGAGTATGTATACAGCTGTTACTAGACAATGCAGAAAATAAACGTTAAACCCACGACAATACTCATAGTTATAAAAAATAAGAGTGGGTTGCACCATATAACTTTAACGTTAACAAAAGCTCTACATCTAAACTAGATATTGGGCAATTCATGGGTTGCTCCATTTTAATTGACTCTGGATAACTTGACTCCATAACTAACACTTAACGTTAAACGATCGACTTCGGTTGGTTAAAGTTATTGTTTTTGTCGACTTCCGTATCTGTTAAAGACTAAAAATTGTGGTAACGGAGTCACAAATGACGTTAATGACAAATAACTTGGTGCAACACAGAATTATATTATTACTAGCTGAAGCGGCAAACGTTGTGTTGCCATATAAATAAAAAAAATGTTAAGGGTGAACAAACCTTATCACTTAGGGGTATGAAAAATAGATAGTAGCCGATTCTCAGACCTACTGAATATGCATATAAAATTTGGTGAAAATCGGTAAAGCCGTTTCGGAGGAGTACGGTTACTAACATTGTGACACGAGAATTTTATTTATAAGATAGTTAATTTTAACGCAAACTTTAAGCCGCCCTACGGTAACCTAAAATAGCATATATAATGTTTACTTAAATGCAATAAACTACAACTCCTATTTCCTATGGTATGATAATGATTCGTAAGCTCGTTCCTTATATTTCCAAAAAATGTAAGTCTTAATCACCATTTGTTTTTTACCACGTAATCCTTCAAAAGTGGAGCTTTTCCTAAGTAAAGCTTTGTTAACAAGTAAATCCGTTAAGCGTTTACTGGCAAATATTTGTCTTTCATTAGACGCGTTCCGAAGAAAGCTTTTTAAAAAGATTATTTTACATAAAACATTATTGAGACTGATAATTATTTAATGGGTAATAAACACGAGATATTACTCCTATATTATATATATATAATACTAACGTCAGTAGGATAATATATCTATGGTGATATTAATATTTTTAATGATGGTATACAAATTAGAATTGGGAAGCCAGCAATGAGGTATAACTGCACCCACGCTATGCAAATTGCCCATAAATTGTCTACCGTTCTCAGGAGCGGAGTGATTAATGTTTTGCGAAAACATACATTCGTATTAGATGTGTAACTTTGATAAATATGTTTGTTAGAACTTAAGATATATTTTGATGCCATATTTTGGTGCCAAGTAACGAAATTTATTTATCGTTTTTATCGTAGCAAGTAGTAGAATGCTTCATTGTTCATGTGCATGTGCATGAAGATTTCGGAGTTGGGGTTGTTATTCCGACGGCTCAACATTTTAGGCTTTCCATATATATGTATATATATAAATGTTCATATTTATATTGAAGACATAAACTAGCGGTATATCGATACTGTTATAAAATTGACACGATATAATCAATAATTAAAAACTTCCCAAATGATGTAGGAAGTCCTGTTTCGTCGCCAATACATTTCAAAATTGATTGAAGTCATTTTTTTACGGACCTCTTCGAATTACTATTCAAACTACAGGGACAAAGTCAAGGAGGCCTAGAGTGCTCTCCTCCCCGCTGCTTTAATGCGGATTGGAAGCTAAGTATTTTTGGAGGTTAGTTTTCAAACGACACAATATCTGTGACAAGGTTTAACGACTTTTATTGAAATTTCAACAGCGGACGACGGCTTACCACGTCCTTCAAAGCTGGGAAGCCCGCATGAAACTTAGCCACCTAACGAACTCCCGACCGCATCCAATGTTGCTTTGTAGAAGTTACGTTGTGCCAATTTTAGAAATAAAAGCTTCTTTAGCGGCGTTGTACACTTTTTGGTATGGGTGAAAAATGCTAAGTCGCGTCAGGATCACGTGTCCTGATCGAAAATTCGTAAGAGGGCAAAGCAAGATAAGGCATCCAAAGTTTTCATTTCTGCCGACACTCCCGGAGTGCAACCCGTTCATTTTTTTTATGACATTGAATTAGCAAGTGAACAGTGCTATATTTGACGGTAAGTGCCTCCTGCCGCCCATGGACAACGGTAATCAATACCAGATAACATTATATTTCTACATGAGGTTGGTCACAGATGCTACCCCTGAGGACTAAGTTGGAATGGTTCAAATAAGTATATCTCCCTAATACGTAGCATTGTACCAGAAGTGTACGTGTTTCAGTTTTCAAATAGCGTTCTATAAAATCAAATTATCATAAAAAATCAATACGGAATAAATCTTCGGATTGAATGCAATCACGACCATAGAGAGAATTGTGCTGGAACGAAGCGCAATCTTGCATTCTGATTTCATTGAATGTATTGATTCGCAATATAGCTTATATTTCCTCGATTTTATAGCGAACATCATTACGATTGTTGTAAACATATATTTTATGCCTTACATAAAAAATGCTTCTTTTTTTAACGAGTGGGAAATTTCAAAAGGTACTCGGTACTGTGGGAGCGTTATTAGGTTATATGGGAGTTTACCCATTAAACCCTCTGGTGGGAATCCTCAGCTAAATCCTCATCTTAAGCCAACTTGGAGGACTTTGGGATGTTTAACGAAACACAATCGAAGTCCTCTGATCGCGGGGCCTCCCAAGTGGGGATTTACGTTCACCACACCTTCAGATGTTTAGGCCATACATACTTTGGTCCGTTCCCGGGGTTGCTGGTTGTTTGATTGGTTGCTCCCACTCTTGCCATCTGACACTTCGGAAACCCCATTAAAATGGGGTCCCCAAAATGGTGTAAATGGTGTTTTTAGACATTTACCCCATTAAAATGGGGTAAATGTCTAAAGACGACTCTTACATTAAATAGAGAATTCGTGATGTAATGTATGCTTTAAGAAACACATATATCTACCTGTATATATCATAGAAAACTAGCGTTCCAATAGTTCAAATAGTTCCAATAGTGTGATTGTTCAACCCGATATTGCAATACGATGCATTTCGGCGTCCAACCGTCATGTGCTGGAACCTTTATTACACGAAAATGGGTGCAACGTTCTGTCTGTCTGTTATGACAGTTTATCTCTCAGTATTATCTCCGTACTTGCACCTGCTCACTACGACACGTACATAAAATATACATTCATCAGAACTAAAATGCACCTGCTTCTGCATATTAATATGTCATCTTTGTTATTTGTCTAGATAAATGTATATGCACGTTTAGCTATTAAATATTGATATGAATTCATAAACGACCTTTCATTCTTACGAGATTGAATTTTTCTAAAATATTTCTTATTTATGGTTAGGTAATGTATCAATTGCCGTCACCATATCAATGCACTACAAAATAATCCATTCAACTAGATGGAAATATCCAAAATATTCGTTTCTGGGCCTGACTGATTGTGTATTCCTTTGATGTATGGACCTCATGTATTTGTATGGACACCGTGTTACAAAATCTGATAAACTACTAGCTGACCCGGCAAACGTTGTGTTGCCATATAAATAAAAAAATGTTAAGGATGAACAAGCCCTATCACTTAGGAGTATATATAGTACAGTAGTCGATTCTCAGACCTACTGAATATGCATATAAAATTTGGTGAAAATCGGTAAAGCCGTTTCGGAGGAGTACGGTAACTAATATTGTGACAATGAGAATTTTATATATAAGATTAACATTACCTATTTAACATTTATTTTGGCACCGTTAGTTCTATATCTGTATGTATTAATTTATTTTAATAGAAATCGATTAAGGTACTCAGAAACTTTTCAAAATATTTCTTTGTTCACAAATTCATTTAATTAAAAATAAGCCACAGGAAATTCTATTACCTGGCAACAAACACGAGGTTTTTGCAACACATTAAAAAGGATCGCACTTATTTATTTACCCTTGAAAAAAACTGGGACATTTTAACGAGGAACCCTTTTCAGAAAGGTTTTGGTTAGACGCCCTTTATGAGAATATCTTTGTTGAGTTGTATCTGGTAACAAACGCTAGTTTACAATGGTGGGAATATCCGGTGTTACTTTTGAATCGTTTTACAAAGAGCTACCGACTTCACAGCGTTTACTCATTCTTTACTTATAAATGACAATAGTTTATGTTGCTACCTACAAAACCTTAAGGGTGCCGTACTTTTCAAAATGAGTCAGCATTTTCTTAGTTAATCCGTACAAGTAACTAGGGAGAAATAAAACCATAATAAACAGTTACAGTGCGTGCTTGGGATGAACCTCGGACCCCTCGATCGAGAGGCCGAGTTTCTTAACCACTAGGCTATCACTGCCACTGCCTATCATTTATAATATTACTTAGAATTCGTATTGAGATCCTGGACAATGTGACGTTTGAAACGGCACGTTGAAATACCTTGTTGTCTCAGCTGTAACTGTGTTTTGAGTTATTGCAATAATCTTCGACAACTTCCTACTGCTTTCTGGTAATATCAGCTTTAGAAATAGAAACGTTTAATAAGCGGCCGAAATAATTGCTCTCTGATCGATACATTTGTGTTAAATTCCCCATAAGCCATCTATTGCTTATAGGGGAATCAAAACAATTAATAATACTGATGGTACTATATAGGAAAGTAAATTTAGGCTTTTACGTAGAATCTTCTATTTACACATTTGCATACCTACTACAAAGATTTCTATGTAATGTTATTATTATATTTGTAGTTTTAGAAGCATTTACGTTTTACTTTTGCATTAATTTTTCACAATTTTCTGCAAAACCAATTCTAGAGTAGAATCCTTAGTACGGTTTTATGAAAATTTACTTTATTTTCGAAGCAAAATACAAAATACAAAGTCGATTAAACAGCGCTGGCGGGTTGCCATCTCGCTGATTGAGTCCGACGTGCAAACAGCCTCCTTAGTGTTGTCTGGCTGTCCATAAAGAATACTGTTTATACACTGTTATATACATTTTGAGTTTGTTATTTTTTATCATATATTCGCTGGAAAGATTAATACGAAAAGTGTACCCTTTCCAGGGCAAACAAGCATGCTGTTTCCCTATTGGTAAGTTGATCTTACCGCCCATGATCATCTTTAATCAATTCCAGATAAGATAAAATTCCTGCCCTAGTTCGGCTACGCATAAATATGTCTCCGTTGTCAACACTTAAAAGCAGAACGGCAGCGCTTAACACCACTATTAATAAGCAGAAATAAGTGTGGTGAGGGTGATTACAAAGCCGAATGATGAAGGCTTTTAACACTTTCAAATATATTTTTCAGTTAGAAATATCTTTTTGAGTCTAATACACGTTCATTTCAAATAGAGCGATATATGTAGGTAAGCGAGTGCATATTCTGCAACAAATTATATATAGTCATATTCTGCAACAAATTATATATTCAGTTAAATAGGAAGAGTTCATAATAAAAAAAATCTATTTTTGTTTCACCGCTTCTTCAAGGAATCGTGATCAGAGCTTTGAACAAAGCTGTGCAGTTTGATATTCTCGCTCCAGTTTGTAAGCTTCCTCAGCGCGATACCATTGATAGAGCGCTTAAGCGACGAAAGTTTAAATGAATTGGAAACTTTTTATTGAGTTAACTATCAGTGGAATACTTTAAAACACTTTTAGGTATTTTAATTTGACCAAAATTTTTAAATTTTAATATTTCAACAATGTCACGCAGATACACAAGTACCTATTCCTTTCGGTTGATCTACTAACTAGTAGTTAGATTTTAGTTGCAAAAGACAACTAATATATGTATATTTTTTGAGTTTTTAAGAACAAGATCTCGTATTCTTCTTAATACTTTATACCCGTTATGGTGGTGCATTAAATATAATTGGTCCGCCCTATTCGAGTAAAAATGATGCCAACCAAATGAGTTTCAACTAGTTTAGAATCTACACAGCAAAGCTAGTTAACACTAGTCTTCGGAAAAGGTTGATAAAGAAATAACTAAAGGGGGAAGAACCTTCTATGCTTCGACTCTCTTGTGGCACCACCTCTACACCTATTTATTCTAATAACAGCTATATTTAGCGCTGCTGTATTCTGGTTTGAAGGGTGTGGTAAGGGAGACCTACTTATTCGAGGCATTCCAGCTTAGTCCTCAGGGGTAGCGGCGCATCTGTGTGCGAGGTCAAGGAGAAATCTAACCTTATCTGCGGTTGATTACAGTTGTCCACGGCAGTAGTTACAATCAAGTACATGCTCGTCTGCTACTCCTATATTATAAATACTCGTAACAAAAAATCTATATATCTCTGTACCAACACAGATATCAAACAATACAAATCTACATCTCGGTTTATACAAGAAACGATCCTTCGTAGCTCAAAAACGGAAGGCATCCATTTGCGAATTGACCCGCGAAGTTGAAACCTACAACCGCACTTCAGTCATTAACTTGAAAGGATTGGAAGGGTCTAAAAAGCCACTGACTGTTCAAAAACGAAAACAAAAGTGCAGGATCCTTTTATAGTGATACCTAGATATAGGTAATGTTAGGGAAAGATGGGAAACGTCTATGTGAGATTAAAGTCGTTTTGTTATAGATATTAATATTGTTATGTTATGAAAGGTGTACGGGGTACGGGTAAGAAATAGTGTACGGGGGAGTTGTTATACCGAACATATTATGGTACTTCTCGCATAGGTATCGCTTTATTATAGTACAACTAAGGTTTTATACAGAAATATTTCTATTTTGCGGTTCTAGAAAGGAGTGCATGTCAGCTGACTTATACTCGTATATCAAGCGACCGCTTTTGAGCTAAGAACTAGTAACGCATCCGTGATAGATTTCAGGAAGAACTACTGTTATACAGTGTAAGTTTGGGTAGATTATGAAATGAAAATGAAATTTATACCGGGCACTGAAATTAATTCATTCATCTAGTTAGGACTGAGTGTTTTATTGCACTTCTCTCAGAACTACGTGAAGAGTAGATTTAGCTCAAATTTTAAGACCTCGTCACCCGGACATTCGTCATAATTGCTATATGCATTATGTTTACTCCAATAAGTTTTCATTACATTTTTTTTAGCATTTCTTCATTTTTTTCTATCAATTTCTATAGATAGAAATATAATTTATGTCCATCACGCCTCATGCCCTTTAGCGCCGAAATTTGGTAATGCACTCCGTGCTTATTGATTGTGTACTAACACTTAAATTAAACACTTTCAAATTTAGGAATGTATTTCTTTACATACATTATAGACGTCCATATATTGTATGTATAGATCCAAATAGTGTCCTGACATACTTACACACGGAATGTCCACATGTGAGGAATGCTGGAAGTTTGTCATCACTACTCGAACAGATTGAATCCGTCGGAAATGCGCCGTGGAGTTATTCTAAATAGTTTTTGAAATAGACTCAGGAAAAAATGTTACGATATATCAACAGTACTCATTTAGAGTACTTTAATATATTTTCAAGGGAGATCAAAACGAACGGCGTTAATAATATAATGTGTTAATTATTCATATATTTTTTTAAGTTTATGTGCGGTTAGTGACTTTGACGAAATCCGATTTTATAACCAATCCGTAATGGTCCACCATTATAATAATACTTTCTACATTGATAGCCTCACAATAGTATTTTTCTTCGCTGTGGGTGTTATGGCCGTACACAAACAACCAGACTCAGGACAGAAATCTAAATTCATCATTTAGATACCTGATTTGGGGTCGAACTCAGAACCAGTTGCGGGTCAACTTTGATACTTGGTAGAGCATGTCCATGCCCTCCCACACACACAACACACACAAGAATTGTAGTCCTGAAAACACTTGAACACGTCAAAGGACACGAAATCCGGGAATATGAGGAACGTTGTGAGAGTTTGTCAATCGACACTCCAATAGAAATTGAATTCGGATCGGAAACCCGTCGTCCGATGACTCGCGATTTTGTGTAAACGATTTTGAAATCTTTAAATCTGTGGAGAATAATATGATTTATTTATATTTTCCCTATGTATGCTTAAGAGTATTTTAAATACTCGATAGCTCTTTGTGGTGTAGGTGCAACGAAACATTATGAAAATTTGTATTTGAATTCCTCATTAAAAGTAATTACATACCTGTTTCATTTTTTTGAAAACCAACGGAAGTATCTTAAGTCGGAAAATAGCATATATAGCATAATTCACACGTACAAAGTCTCGGGCAAAAGCTAGTAAGTTATAATCGTATGTAGCGTAAACAAATAGATAAAACAGGAAATTTCTTCACAAGTATCCATCACTTGGAACCAGTGAAAGCGGCGCAAATACTGAATAACACGACAGGTGGAGAATACTGAATAGAACTGAGAATTGGAGAATGTTGGATTCGTGAAAATTCCTCATTCACGCTCGCTCTTCAGACGTACTCTCAATAGATTGGATTCGGTTCGGAAGCTGTCGAGTGACACAACGGTGTTATTTTTCTATCAAGGCTTTTCGATTTCTGAGGAACCCTAGATATTTTCGGTGCAGCCTGTTCCCTGTGAAGTGCTGTATCTTTCTGTGAAAGCCTGTTGTCTATCCTTCAGTCGCTTTCAAAGTAGTCTTCCAATTGAATACATACTTCGTAAAGAAATGGGTATTTACTAGAAAACACAAATGGGCACATTATTTATTTTTATTTCTTAACGCTCACGGAATAGAAAAAACTAGTTAACGCCAGTAGTTGATTGATCATTAACGGCTAGACATATTATTATCATTAGAGACTTACTTTCGATTAGAAAAATATATACTAAATCTTTAATTATTAAAGTGCTTCTTTTTATTATAGGTCAGCCATTTCCAAGATTAGTAAAAAAGGTAAACGAATGTTGATCGATTTAAAAAGTGTACAAATAAATGTTTTGACTAAAATCAGATGAACAATTCATAAATAGAGCAGACATTTTTCTTGTATTGAGAAGAATAGATTCAATTTTAAAGAACTCTACTCAAGAGTTACTTCTCGTTAAGAGAATTTGTTTCTGTTTTCTCTAAATTAATGCAAACAAAACGAGAATCTACATTTTTAAGTCTCGTCCAGAATATTAAAGCCAAATTAAAATATTCACTGACTCTACCTGTCGGGGTAACAGTGAATAATATTGCACTCCCGTTAACCCCGACTTAACTTATAATTTGCATTTTCATATTTTGGTAATTCTTTAGCTGCAAAGAGAATGGCGCATTAAGACGAACATTTAGGATGTACGATACGACACCGACACGATCGTCGAAGACCATCGTAGTTGAAAGGGTACCTCGCTTTGTCAAGTTATTGTTATATGTACGTAAAAATATTTTTATATTGGTTTCACGTATAGGTTTTAAAAACGCTTGTTAATAAATACTTTTCATTTCTTTCTATGTTCATACATACATATAAGCACACTGTATGCGGTTAGAACAGACATATAAATAACACCTTAACAAATACCCTGACTTATTACTCATATATTTCATAGATCACTATATTATTATTATGTTATGATTTAGTTCCTGTTATTGTTAGAAATTATGGTCTTTCTTTGTTATGTGTTGACTAAACGCATGACTCTTTAGTCGTAAGCTTTGAAGTTATAAGTGCCTCTATTTTTGCGAAGCGCATCGGCTAATGACGTTGTTTTGCGAGAACGGAGTAGATGAGGGTATGTTGAAAAGCATCGTGTGTTAAACATGGACTATACTTAAATATACACAAATACAATACATAAATATATCTTCCCACTATGTACGGCGTCTCTATAAATGGGGGACATATTCAGCCTATTTTGGCTTATAAATTTTGCATATTCCTCTTTTTCGAATTTTTATTAATATCTATAACGTATTTGTTTTGATTTATCGCCGGACAGCATAACTTGTAATCTTAAAAGCGACAAAAATGTAAGTATGCATATGTTACAGTCAAAGTGATCAAATAGCTGTTATACATAATGACTGGTTATTATGTATAATAACTAATTTGTCCAAAGGGCTCTACCACCTTCAAAAAGTTTGTATAAATTTTCTTATTATATAAATGTACCTATAAGTTTCGTAACATTAAAGCTTAATTAACCTCCCACGTTATTTAACGTTGCCAAAACATGAAAGTGCTTACGAAAATGTGCCATTAGTGGTGCGAGCTGACCACACGGTATAGTCTCATTTGGGTAATTCGCTAGGTATAGAGTTGTGTTGTCTTTATTATGATGAGCAAACCGATAGTCTACTAGAAACCATAAGTACCTTCCATCAAACTCAAATTCTTATTTCAATAACACTGAACATACCGTCTACCTGATGGTAAGTGAATACTGCAAAATGAAAATGTCATCCACCCCAGACAAGATAAGAGTCCTAACTATGGTCGGCCACAGATGCACTGCTACGCATCTGGACTTAGTTGAAACAGATAAGTATGTCTCCTTTTCCACTCCGTTTAAACCAGAGCCCAGCAATATTGAACACTTCTATTACGGGGCGGTATAAAGTCATAGCATTTGTATGCGTTTTATTTATATAGTTCACCAATCGCACTTAGCTTATGCGGTGGACTATTGCCTAATCTTTCTTATTCTGTGAGGAGATTGCGCCTCATAGTGGTTGATAATGATGTTTTATATGTATATTTATACACCGCGGCAGCGGCCAAGAGGCATTAAAGTTGCGGCCGCGGCAGCAGCAACACAACGCCGTAGAGCCTATGTAAACAACCCAAGTCAGTTCATATCAACGCAAAAATATCAAATGTATTAAACACCTTTAAAAGGTGCCATAAAATAAATCATCACCGTAACATTAAACGCATCAAAATTGAGTATCCACTAACCAATTTCCGATAAAAATCCTCGCAGCGTGCAAAGTTCTCAATTATTCGCGCTCTCAAAAAAAGATCTCTAACCATTATTCAAACATCGAACACGAGCTATCTCAATAATTAAATCAACGATTCATGCCATCCGATACTCGAGCTCATGAAAAATGCAACGCGGCAATTTGCGAAATGGTCCCAACAGTGTATAATTTCAGTCTTTTAACGCTAACGTCACTATGCGGTGGTATTATACTATTCTGATGCTGAGGTCTAGCGAGATCATAGTTGGTGACTGATGAGTTTGATTGAGATAATTTATTATTAATTTATGAAAATGTCATGAGAAATGACGTCATTATTCATTGCCCCGAGCGACAGTGAAATGTATTATATTAAACAATTATTGTCTTACTAAAATCTTAAGTGAAAATAAAAGAGACTAAGCTCTGTATAAAGTTACACCAATAATAATTATAGCTGTAGCTTAAATGAAAATAAATATATTAACTGTATTGTATACATTTGATATTTTTGTTGACATATTGTTAATGATGCCAAGAGATTCTTACCATTGTATTCTTAATTCTGATGATATGGCAAAATCAATATAATAACAATTGTTAACAATTACTACGGGATTTTTTACGATATTTTCATACATTAAGGCATTTTAAAGTTTACTTCACAATACATCACTTTATTTATTGTAATGGTATACTCATTCCATAACAGAATTTCTTCTAACTAAAGAACTCAATAAACTATAATAATTCTTTGCAACTATAGCTTATGACTTTGGTACCAATAGTCTGTATCTAGCATAAAAAAGCTTCACCACGGGCGTATAAACCGCAATAAACGCTTGCAGCATTGTTCCGATGTCCGATAAAACTAGGGCTGTCGTACTCAAAACTCTATTTTTGGACTCTTTCAGTACATTTAGCAAGCAAACTGTTCGTGGCGTAAAAGCTGCGTATATTTTAATAAAGCAAAAATTCATTTTAATTACATTATTTCTTATCAGTTAAATGGCATGGTTTAATGGCATATCCTGCTTAGCAAAAATGCTTACAAAGCAGAAGCAGTTACACACAGCAGATGAAAATACTGATGTAAAATAACTTTAACCGCACAATCCAAGTGGCAACCCTAGATGCATCGTATAGCAGATTATCGTGTTATGAGCGATTCTGGGTTCGATTAAAAATCGAACAATGGAATAATTCTGATTTGGAATATCGAATTGCAGTTAGCTGCATGAATTAGGTGTGACGAATCAATATATTGTATTTCTCTATACTAGGCATGTATATTTTATGTACGCATCATGTGGAAAATAAATGTATTAATTTTACATTCTAGTATAACCTTATAAAATAAAGATTAAGGTTAAAACTTGACCACATAGAACCGCAGATTTAACACATAAAATATATTAAACAGAAACCTTTTTAGGCAGTTAAAAATATATTTAAAACCTTGTAAGGCAGACGCGAAAACCAGTTTAGCGATAAATTCTCACCTGTCAGCGCACGATGGGCGGGCGCGAACTCTACGATATTAATGTATGAACCACGATGTATAAGACACATTTATTATCATTTGGATACGGTATATTTTTTTATTTATTCTCATCTATTTATCTTAAATATAAAGATTGGCAGTACCTACTAAACAATCTTGGTTGATGGTGAGCAAAGACATTTAATTATTATACCTAATTATATATTATATGGAATACACCGGACATGAGAAGAAAAGTGTTATTCACGGGCGTATAAACCGCAATAAACGCTTGCAGCATTGTTCCGATGTCCGATAAAACTAGGGCTGTCATACTCAAAACTCTATTTTTGGACTCTTTCAGTACATTTAGGAACCAAACTGTTTGTGGCGTAAAAGCCGCGTATATTTTAATAAACAAAAAAATCATTTTGAATTAAATTATTTCTTAGCAGTTAACAAAGCAGAAGCAGTTACACAGAGCAGATGAAAATACTATAAGATGAATATACAATAAATATAAGTCGTTTTGAAATATATGCCAAACGTTAATCAATCCGAATTGCTGTCAGGGTAAAGGGACATACTTTTTGTATGAAAATCTTGACAATGTCTATTTTACAGTCCTATAAATTTAATCTATTTGGTATTGAGTAATATCGCTTAATTGCTCGCTTCATAGCTGAAGTGTGGCACTTCCGAATTCTTATTAAACGGATCTAAATAATAAAATTTTGCATATATTACAGGCGACTAAAAGAGAATTTAGAAAATATCTTCCTTTTAAATCTCTAATATAAATCCAATAAATTAATTTTATTAAGAACTGAGAACAATAGAGCATATAATGTCACAAATATATATTCAAATCCGGCAAAACAACTACGACCAACACAGCTTGCTAATGGCGAAGTAAACTTGCCAACAAACAACATTGTTGATACACCGCGAGTTCGCGCCCGTGTGTCCACAGGGAATTTATGACTAAACTGGCTTACTGTTGCTGAAACTGACATTATATGGAATTCTAGGAAGCTTTGTAAAAAAGAATATCCAAAATATACGTATATTATATTAGTAAGTTAATTCCACGTTTTATTGTTCCGTGGTTAATACTAACTAGAAAATGATTATGACTAAAAATAAACATGTATGTATGCTTCATGCCTTCTTTGGCAGTAAGGAAAGTCTCAGGAGTGAATTATATGAAGGGTTGTGGTAAAGTATTAAGTATAAAGTAGCGACCAGGTGGACTTACGTTGTAGATTGGTAATTGCTGAATGCACAGGTCACAGATTCGGTTAGCGTGGCACCAATTAGGAAAAGTCTAATGCATTGCTTCATTACATTTTCAGCGCATCTGTCCCACAGCTTCTACATTTTGTCCTACAAAAAGTCTTCATTTCATTGTACTCATATGTATTGTAATTATGTTTGTATTTTGAGCTGTTATTCCAAAATAGCGTAACGTTGGTCTACCGATCGATGTATTTACTGACGTATCTAGATCGAGTAAACGTTGTTGCTAAACATAGCACAAGCTTGTCAAAGGCACTAGAATAACAGATTAGGAATTTGAAGGAAAGGTAGAAATAATTTTATTTGCTAATATGTTTGCAATGTAAACATGTTACACTAACAAACATTTTCTTTATAATATTTTAACAAGCGAACAAATGATAAGCAATGATAAATAGCTACTGCCGCCTATGGACATCTGTTATCAAACCCAGGCATGGTATCGTTTCTACTTGGGGGTGATGATAGATGCGTAGCTACCCCAGTTACGTAGTAACTATTTATTAACTGTGCCCCAGTGGACCACGCTGAACGCCTCGGAGAAGTATGTCTCCTTTACCACACTCTTCAAATCAGAAAACGAAGTGATCCACACTGCTATTGTTAAATAGAAATCGCTACGATAGTGATACCTCCCCAGTTCAACCGTTCCACGTTTTGGATACGTAATGTTTTAAAATATATAATTTTTTGTTTCAGGTACAATTCACATCTAAGCAACTGTACAACCGTAAGCGTAAAGCATTTAAATATTTCCATTATAATCCTAAGTAAGACCTCACAAGGCTCACATAGAGGTAATACAGCTTAGGTATCATATGGAAAAACACATATATAAAAGCCGTAAAGAACTTGACGTGAAAAATTTTACGGGCCAGAATTTAAATTACGATATTAAAACATACGCAGTACGCACCTACAACGAGCGTATTTAGCATGAGTGGAGCGGAAATTGCTTTGCGGTGTTCGAGTGATTTATTGTGGCGGGCGCACTGTTTTTTAACTAAAACAGAATTAGGTATTTGTACCTGCTGTGTGCGTTTGTACCTGGAGTTTTAACGAGTTAAACTTATTTTACTATTTTTTTACCCGACTGCCAAGGAAGGGTTATGTTTTTCGCGCGTATCTTGTATGTTTGTCTTTCTTTATTTGATCCGATCTTACAAACGGCTGGATGAATTTCGACGGTTAATGTGCCATTACATTCGTCTCAATGACCCGAGTGTCCTTAGATAGGTGTTAGAAAAAAAAAATCAAAAGGGTGAATTTTTGGCGCGAAATAGTAACAAATTTAAAAAAAAAAGGTAACCGAACCTATCGAGTGGGATATGAAATGAAAGTAAATTAAACGTAGATTATAAAAATATATTTGTATATGTATAAAACAGCAAGATGGCTGACTGACTGACTAATTAAATGACTTTTTCATTTTTCAGAAATCAACGTACAGCCAAAATCGCTCAACTTAGAGTTCTGAAATTTTGCACATGAGTTTGCTATATAGCGTAAATAAATACTAAGAAAAGCTTTTTGGAAATTCCGCCCCTAAGAGGGTAAAATAGGGAAAAACAGTTTTTTTGAAATCCTTTAATTTTGAAGCAACTACTATAAAATTTAGTATTTGGCTTTCTGGGTAGGAACAAGAACACACCTCCCCATCCCCTCCCGAAAAATCAACCCCGTAGAAGGTAAAATAAGGGTTAAAAGTTCATTTGAACAACCGTCAATTTTGAAGCAAACACTTAAAATGTTGTATCAGGCTTGTTCGATAAAAATAATGAAATTCTACCCCAACGAGGTACTATAACCACCGGATAGATCTTTTATAGATCGTAAATGGTGGATATTTTTTTGCAAAATAGTAACACGTTTTAAAAAAAATCCAAACCTATCGAGTAGGGTATCAAAAAAAAAGGAACTTAAAAGATATTACACATACATTATATAATATATACATATATAAAACATATTGAGATGACTGTCTGACTAAATGAGTAGTGCTGCTGTGATAAAGATAAACGCAAAGGAAAACCGCTGTACTTTAGAGTGCTCGAAATTTACTCATAGGGTATTTATATAGCGTAAATGAGCTCTGCGAGGATAAAACAGGATAATATTGTTTGAAGATCTTTTGATTTTTAAGCAGATACCTTCTATAAAACTATGTATTTGGCTTTCTGGATAAAAATAATAAAACGCCTATTTCACAGTTTTTGGAAATTCGACTTTAGCTTTATAGTGCAGTCGGGTTTTTTGATTTTTTAATTAATTACTTGTTAATAATTTGTATTCCGCTGGGGCGGTAAGTGGATGCTGCCACCCAAGGACATAACCTACTCAATAAAGAGCAAGGGTTCTACCAGAAGTCTATTACAGATGCTTTGCCACTTGTCACTTCCAAAGTATAAGACGATTGCCTCATATTTAAGTTATCCGACATCGACATCACTACCAAAATACAGATCTGCTTCACGGTAAACATACATGTGGCGATGGTATTTCATGATTGAACCATACATTTGGATTCCCAAACTCTAATTTGACTTTGCTGTATACATTGTGACCTCGCCTTCGTATATCTGTTAAATAAATAATAATTTCATAAGTTGATAAAAAATGCTATGCAATAGCTTTACCGCGGCAGTTCCCGAGTGCCGCACGTTTTTATTTTTACAATAATAAAGATTCATAGTTCGTGGTTAATCAACTAATAATCAAATATTTGCAACTAGGGATTTTTTAAAGATAAGTTTATTATATAGCTTATTCTATTTTGGATCTCGTAAAAGGTCGATCAAATATGTTACAAAATAAATTAAATGGACGTCAGCACACAGGGTCTAAGAGCATGTTAACAGCAATAGACTTTAATGAGATCATTCGCCAGATGTCTCCGAGGCATTTGCACCGGAATCCTATTGAATTTCAGACAAAGCGTAATGAATTAAATTACGATTAAGCTCATCTGATGTGTGCCGATCAAGGATCAACCCATGCGTATTGATTTCATTGACCAAATATTACAACAAAGGTTTTTAGCATTGATTAATGTCATTGAACTTTTATTTCTACTAGAAGTGATTGAATCACCGTTGACACACCTATTTTTTGATATTATTTATCAGGGCTCCTATTCTATTTTGATTTGAAAGGGAAAAACACTTAAGCAGGCATTCCAACTTAGTCTTCAGGGATAGCAAAGTATCTGTTGCTCATCTTGGTAGGATCCTGTTATGTTCACAGTTAATTATAAGTACGGTAACTATACCATCAATCGGAGTGCATGTTCATTTGCTTCCTCAATGACGTAAACATGTATTAACTAAAACCGACACAATCTATGAAATCAACTTCTATTGGGCGTTATCATAGTTAGTAATTAAGTTACAAATTCTCTTTTTGATTCACTGGCATAATACATTCTCATGGTCATCTAAACGATCACTAAATCGGCCGCGAACGGATCTTCGCCTGTTCAGATTTCTTTTAGACCATTCTATTCTTGGATTTTTCGCTCCATTTCGTTAAGCCCAAAATTTTCATGTCATGTTCGATTCCTAGCTCATTCTAGCCACTACCGTCCGTCTGATTTACCATTCATAATACGTTTGGATACTCTGATGTCGTAATCTATGTCGCTTAAAATAATTTGGTTCATTCCAAGTTCGTCTTTGTTTAATTCATCTCCGCTGATAATATTCGGATATCTATTTTCGTATCAATGGATTTGTGTGTGGGCGGGATTTGTAACCTCGAATCGGAACTTTCAGAATTTGGGCAAGTCTTTGATGTTACGCTTGGTGTGATTCAGGAAGTAAACAGTATTGGCCTATTTCTGTTAGCATTTGGGATGGCTCGCGGTTTTACTTGCCTGCATGTTTTAAATAAAGATCCTGATTTAATCATTCATATGAAAGTAAATTTTAAATTAGCTTTATTTTACGTGTTCTGTGACTTTTGTGATTGTTCCTCTGACGAGCGTCCTTAAGTTTAGCTCTCCAAAAGAAGTATGCGTGGTTCAGACGTTAGATACCAACGATTCTGAAACACGTGATGTAGGTAGTAATAAGAAAATGGATCGTAGATAAGTTTTGATCCTATGTTCACACCACAAGTAATTTCTTAGAGGGATCAGACGAAACGACGTATGTCTTAAACCAGCTATTTTCCCTTTATTCGATTAACTGCAAGTTTTTTTATGTCCCTCTGATGGGCACGAGTCCGCAATAAAAATGTAATCCGCATGGAATGGTCGAAAATAGTATAGAAACCAAATTATATACAGACGTGTACAGAATGGTATATATGTATATATACCATTCTGTACACGTCTGTATATAATTACGACGTCGGTACCACTTCGGTATATATTGTATGCAGTCATCATATTTTGTATAGAAATTTTCAGGCTCACAATGACGATTTATGGCGATTTAACTCGATTATATTACACCAAAGCTCGAATCAAGAGTTTAACGGAATAATGGAGTCATTAAAATAATTTCAAAAAGCTCTCAAACCCATTATTATGGAAATGGTCGCGATTTGATTAAGCTATTATATTTCTCTTTAACTAGAAATTACTGTTATTAACCGCTCTATGAATTAGTGATATTATGGCTTGATATTTCAAAATTTCATTTCACGTTGAGTGATAACTCAAAATAAATGTGCTACCTATTTCAGAAGACGAGGTACTTAGACTAGCATTGGTATTATAAACTTGTTTTACTCGTATTATTCAATTATTTTTTATTTTATTTATATTAATTATATCAATTATACTGATTTTATTACTTCTTTATTCAATTATACTATTTTATTCAAAATTTACTATATTATTCATAAATGCGTAAAGACGTTTATCAAAAAGAAAATTTGGTTTCATTTATACTATTACAGTATTTTCTTCATACTTCATATCTAACACTGACTTACTGACAAACTTCGCTTAACGTAAATCCATACTCGTATATTATATAGAAATACACAAAAATACACAGAACAATCTCATATATAAAAAGTTTTGCTCAAAAGTTCCTCATACAATGTAGATAAACTCTGAAGAAAAAATGTTGACAACTCTTTCCCTAAGGGGTAAAAAGAATTACAGTCTATCCCGCATAATAATCCTATCACAGTTTATATTTTCAACTATTTATTTCACATAAACTTAACATTGTATAATGTTATTTAAATATTCTCTAACGAACACTTTAGATTTTACATTACATATTCTAAGCTTCTTATAAAGAGCTTCCGTTAAAACATGAAAATGACGTAAATAATGTTCCTTGTATAACAACTTGTAATAGCCGCAGTGGAGATGACAATATAATCGCTTTGCCGATGTGCTTGGAGCTTGTAAACCGTTTTGCAAAATGATCGCGACATTATATTTCTGAAGTATATTAATAACTTATGGCCACGACTTTGTCTTACAATATCTGACACTATAATTGAAGGTAGAACCCTTGATTTCAAAGATTTATTCATTATCATATACATATATACATACAAGCAAACTTAATATCGTATACATCTGCTATGGTTATAAAACTGTGTTGCAGCTATATGCGGCCTGTCCCTGTAGTTCCGGGACCAGAATAGGGCTACGGTATCCCCTGCCTATCGTAAGAGGCGACTAAAAGGGGCTTCCGGGGTTGCGGGCGGCAAGAGTGGGAGCTCGAACCGCCCGGCTAGTGACCCCGGGAAGGACGGCGGTATGTGTGGTCGCATACCGTCGTGCCCACCAGACGGTGTGGCGAACATCAAGCTCACCTGGGCAGAGCCCGATGGGGCAACGCGCTAAGAGGACTCCGGTTGCGTTCCTTTGGAGATCCCGGAGTCCTCTACGCAGCGCCGAGGACGGCCACCGGGGGGGTTTTAGTGCGGTAAGAATCCCACATAACTCCGTGCCGCTCCCACGGTATAGGGTACCTTTTGAAGGTTTCCCCCTCGTAAACAAAAAAAAAAAAAAAAAGCTATATGCGGCCACCGCAGAAGTACATATATACTAGTAAAATATTTAATGATTACGTGATTTTATACAATTGATGATGATTCCACTCCGTAGGTTTCCATCACACTTATTCCTGTCAAATAATAGCAGTGGTAAGCGCTACTGTGTTCTGGTTTGAAGGGTGTGTCAAAGAAGACATACTTTTCCGAGACGTTCCAGCTTAGTCATCAGGGGCATTGGCGCATCTGTAGCCGACCTCAGGTAGGGATTTAATGTCATCCGACGTTGATTACAGGTGTCCATGGGCCGTAAGTAGTTGCATTCACCATCAGGTGAACTACATGCTCGTCCGCTCATCCTACAGTATAAAAATTATCGTAAAAACATAATAAAAATACCTCACATCACAATTTTTTAGTCAACAGAAACAATAAATAATAACGACGGAGAATTTAATTTCTTGAACGTAACAGAAATAAATAACAATATGTAAATTGCATGCATTGTTGGTCCGTCGGTCCACACTTGCATAATTACTGCGCGCGTTTAGCAAATGACTTCCTACTATTTACTGCCCGAAGATAAGTATGGGGCTTCCTGTGTGAAATTATTTCTAAGCAGTTATTTTAAATGGAGGTGTCTGTTTTTTTATTGTAAATTAATTGTCTTTTTGGTCAGTTTATTTTGTTTACTCTTGTACGAAACCAGTGGCAAGAAGATTTTTTAATTCTTTAGCCGTCAAGAATAATTGTATGAATTTATGTACGTTTACGGCATAGTAGGTTTGTTTCAAAACTCATGCACCGCAGTTTTGTGTGGTTACTTAGCCGCCTTTATATTATGGAAGCGCCCGCAAAATGATCGTAATACTATCGTTAGTCGGTTACAGCATAAACAGCAGACAACCGTGCCTTAAAAGCAGCAACTGTCATCAATTTAAATATTCATATTTATAAGCGTTTTGCGGTTTCGTGTCCGCAGCGGTGGCGGAAGAAAAGCGCTCCATTCGTAAGCAAAATTTAAAACCCAAATCAAATTGAAACGTTATTATTTTATCTTGTAGCCAGTTTAGCATAGAAACTCGGTAGCTATTTTAAAATCACAAACCGTTTATTTTTACAGATAAAAAAGGAATTTGCGGGCTTATGTAAAATGTAGTGTCATGCCGGTTACGGGTTCGATTACAATTTCAAATGCGATCCGTTATGCAGTTCGCTTGAAATTCAGATTTGTGTAGCAGCCCTTGTTGAATAGGCAATGATAGGTGTTGAATCGGGATTTTTGTGGTTGTTTTATGGCAATGGAATATATTTTATCTGCTATATATGTTCAGTAGTAAACTATGTTGAAAATATTTTTAACCGACTGCCAATTGTAATGTTTTTCGAGCGTATGCATGTATGTCCCATACTTTGGCATGCCCTATAACGCAAACGGATTGAAGGATTTTAACATTTGAGGTGGTGTTGGATTCATTTTAATTGTGAGAGTGTCATAGGGTACATTTTTTCTCTTTTTTCAGTTTATGATTTTTAAGCGATTGGATTTTTTATTTTTAATATAATTAAAAATGCTGTATTATTGCTGTATTTACTTCTGTCACAATAGGAATTGGCACTAAAAACTTAACTTAAAAAATCTGTTAACACCTAAGTAAATAATATCAGGATAAGAACATGTATAGAAATACGATAATTTATCGTTATAATAACCGCCCACATTAACACAAAACTTTCTTAACAAAACTCCAATACTAAGAAAATTGCTCAACTTTGATTGACAGCAAACAATGTAAGTTAGATCGCGACTTTATTACATACCGTTCCATTGCTGACGCGGGAAAATAAATGTCCCAGTTGTATTCATTTGCATTGAAGTGTTGCGGGACGTTACATGATCTAGTACCGCGATGTACATCGATGAGTTTTGTCCCGTTTGGAATGGCGGTTCCAGTTTATTAATATGCAGCAAACGTCATTACGTTCAGCCAGAACGCTCACTACATTTAGTGAGCGTTCTGGCTAAACTTTGACGTTGGAAATTTATCGTATGAAAAGCGGCTATTATAGTACAGAGGGGATTTGTGATACTTTTTGATGGACAGAAAACAATGAGCGTAGTAAGTTATAGTCCGCGCCAAACTGCTCGTCCGCTCTGAAATTTTTGCAGGTGTAGTTCAGAGCGGACTAGCAGTTTTACGCGGACTATACACTTGTAACTTACTTACATTTCCATGTTATTTCATATACATTTCAACTTTGTTTTCATTTACAGTGGAAAGTCATCGTGGTGTATGTTAGAAAGGATTATTAATATATTCATAGGAGATTGAGACAAACGAAGTCCGAGCTTCTAAGAATATTACATTGTTACATTGTAACAGGAATAGTTTGAACAGTCGGACCAAACGCAGCCAATCACAGTGACAAAGACGCTTTCATTGCTCATATTGTTGCTAACGCCGTGACGACAATAAGCGTTCTATTTTCATGTTCATTTGCGTTGAAGTGTCGCCGGTACAAAGAACGATGAGTTTTGTACCGCGGCGCCGTCCATCGGCGGGCTTTCATCCCGTTCAGAATGACGCTCGTACTGACAGCACAATGGATGGTGTGCTATTGTGATCGTGCCAATCATGTGACTGCATTCTCATTTAATATTGCATCAATGTGATGTCGTCAGAAGATAATGGAAAGTTGGATGATTTTTCTTAGAGGTAACAAACGGGCAGTTCTCAAGTCAAATCGCAAAATTAAATAAGTAATGTGTGTGATGTGTAAGTAAGACTTAACTCTAATCACACTAAAATCCTATATGAAGTTTGTTAATATTTACTGCTACCGAAACATTTTGAAAACGAAGGAAATAAGTATTTCCAAATCATTGGTATTATTTAAGTAGAAAATTTCCTTTTTCATTACGTGGATGTAATGAAATTTAATCAGCAACTACTCTTTCATCTAACATTAGTAAATGCCGTGTATAGTTAGCATTACGTCGTTAAGACCTATTTCAATCTCTGTCTTATCATACCAATCTGATCTTCTTTATAACAGCGCTTAAGACTGCTGTTATAAAGCAGAAATATATTATGCGGTGGTATCACCGGATCACCATATCATCATTAACGGTTATAATACTTTCACATAATATATTTATCGTTACTTATTCAGAAACTACGTACTATAAATCCAATATTGAATTACGTATGAAAATTGAAGCATAGGTATGTAAAACAGGCAATATTTCCCACAGTGCCATGTGCCATGTGCAGCGCCGCAAGAGATAATACGATACGGGATAAATGGGACTCGGATGCTGCGATTGTGTTGCTCTCAGTGGCTGTGGTCGGGTGGGATATTGATGTTTTTGCTATATCATTTGTGACTTAGAAAATATCTTTGAAATTGTATAAGACCTAACTTTTGTGATTGTGTTTTGTGAAAATACCTTTGAAATTTTATAAGACCTAATTTTTGTAATCGGATTCATATAACCTAATCTATACAAAGTTACATACGTCCATAGGCAGTTATTACCTACCTTTATATAAGGTCCTGCGGATTAAAATGATAGTCTTATGCGTAAATCAGCCGGCATCCGAACCCTTCCACCGAATCACTTCACACTAGTAAAAAATGTACCGGTGATACTTTCCCGATCAATCTATACTGATTCTACCACATTTCAAAATATTTTCGTCTTCATCAATAGCTAATTTAAAGTGTCTATCCAGTACGCTATCTATCAAGTCCATTATCCGCAACGCTGAAGACCGCAATAAGTGGAGGCGCATCGCAAGGGCGGCATCGTCCACAACTGATGCAACATCGTGAAACCACGACCACTCTGTCAAGCGTGAACGACTAAACAGAGAGATCCAGTACGCAACATTGTATTCGACGCACGACATTTCGGTAATTTGCATTTAACTCGCAGTGGTTTCAGACTAATAACAGTGTTTAAATGATGCTGTGTTTTGGTTTGAACGATGTGGCAAGGAAAACATACTTTTCCGAGGCATTCCAGCATAGTCTTCAGAGATAGCGACGCATCTGTCTTGTCGTTGTAGGAACCTAATTTTATCTACATTACAGATGTCCATGGGCGGCAGTAGCCACTTACCATCAGAATACTGTATCTCATCGGCTACTCGAGTATTATAAAAAGTCTTTCAATATTTATTTTATAATTGGTATTATTCGAAATATAAACGATACTTTGTCAACTAATTCGAACAATTCGCTTTATTACATTTCACTTTCACTTAAATAATTTCAAGAAGATTATCTTCTAATTAACAGCTCCAGCTCAAGAATAATTAACTGAAATTGTTCCCACAAGCTTACTAACGAACCGCGTGAAACATTCGGTGCGTTTAATAACTTAACATCTGGTGCTATTACTTAACACTGTTAACAATGTGTTGAGTTATTTATTTATATAATCTTTCCGAACTTTACAGAAATTGTTAGGAATAAAGATAGATTTATTGTTGAAAATATTATTTACCAGTCTGAAAAGATAAAAATGGTTGTTACTGACTTCGTTGAGGATTAAACCCGGAATCCTCTTTATGCTCCGTACAATAACTTCTAAATCACGGGAATAGTGAAAGGAGAAACTTATCTATGTCTTTATATATATCAAGATAGTACTTACTCTAACTCCTATCTTAAAGCCCATGTAGGATTAGAGTACATTACTACATATAATTGGCTACAGATGCGCCACAGCTTGTGTGTGCTAAAATGTAATGCTTCAAAGAAGTGTTTATCCCTTAGCACCAGAACTTTACACTGCTGATATTATGCAGAAATAGATGTAGTGTTCACTTTGAAGGGTGTAAAAAGGTAGACTGATCTTTTAGTGATTTTAAGATAAATTGATACTTATCTGAAGCGTTCCAAACTCCGGGGTAGCACTAACAGCGTATGTGTGGCTGATCTCAGACAGGACTCTAATTTTATCTGGGGTTGGTTACAGATATCCATAGGTGGGACTGGTCCCTTACCATCAGATGGACTGCATGCTTCTTCGTTACTTTCAATATTATAAAAAAGAAACAAGTGCTAAGAAATTCAAACGATTTCCGGAATCACAGCTCTAAATCCAAAGCATTAAAATGTTTGTAAAATAATCATTTGTATCGGCCATTTACAGTCACGATGTCTTCCTTAACGCCAGGTTAAGTATTTCCGAGTCGTAATCTCCGGTTTCCACTCGAACGAGTTAACTGTAAATTAGCGGGAAGTTAGCAATACCTACGGAACTTAACGATAATATTTGCTCGTAAACAATTTAAAGTAATTTAAGTGAATTTGTTATCATTTTTGGAGATTAACGCGACTTGGTTTTATATTACTTTAAGGAAATTGTAAATTTTGCACTTAAGTATTGTGTATTATTTCTTTTCATTTTTTTTACAACTTTAATGAATACTGTTTTTAATTTTTCTAGGAAATTCAGGGAGAATAAGGCTAGAGTATTAATATTGTAATTAGCGATCTACATTAAGTAGCTGTTTTAATGTATTTCTCATTGAGTAAATAGGTATATGCTATTATGGTTTCTATGGGTTCATATTGATAATTTCTCGACCTCGACCTGTTAGGATGCTCAGACTAAAACACGAAGACTAACCCACGTGGAACGTGACATTAAAGTAAAACTTATAATAATTGTGTGAATGACTACGATTCAGTTTTTGCAAACGTTACGATTGTTACGAATCAGACCAGTTTACTTGCCTTCGAAATAAATTTACTCACATTTTGTTTTATATTTTGTCCAGATATTACATAATTTATATCAGATATTTCACGACTCATTCCATATTTCATAGTACCGTTGGTGCAAATGGACAAAATTTGATACGGGATACTTTATTTGGTTGAATATTTTTTCGTGGGGACTTAGTCTATGTTTTTGATCTGAGGTTTCATGACACAACTGTTCGCCTAGTGCTTGTTATTCCACCGGCCACCGATATACTGGCAGATATGTCGATAGAGCGATCATGCAGGCAACAGTGATAGGGCTGACGATATGCAATTTTTAGCGCATTTCATTCTTTTAAACCGACTTCAAAAAAGGAGGAGGTTTCTCAATTCGACCGTATATGTTTTTTTAAGGTACACTTCTTTACTAACTAAAAACCACGCTAATTAGTTTGTGGTAAGTGCTCCAAATTCTGAATAAATCTGACCGTTTAAACAAAATTTAAGTTAATGTTATCTTGAAATTTGAAAACTCAATCGCGATTTCGTAGTGGATTTGCTAACAGCTTGAATAGATTTTAGAGTAAGTTGTCTTTGAGATACGGTACCTAAACGCTCATATAGTCCAACTGATATTATGTCGACAATACCGCGTATGGACATCTCTTTGTAACTTAAGAAATCTTTTCAGCTTTTTAACTGAAATCGATCATATATGCGATTTGTTCCTGAGGAAAAAAATCGAAATGTGTAGTTTCGCGTAAGAAATAGGTGTGGTAGTTTTCTGTCCATACATGTTATACTACATTTCCAGTGGACTAAAGCGGAATCAGCAGCCCTAGGTTCCATACAGGTAACTGTAGGTACAGTTTTACGGACCAGTGACGCAGAACTTCGGCTTAGCGACCTCGGTGCGACAACTGGAGTGAGGTCTTTAGCTGTTTGCATTCAAAATTGTTATTCCTTATGTCACCTTTTACAGTCAATCAATTTAAAGATTTAAAGATTTTATTGAACAAAAACACGTTACAAAAAATACAGTAATTCGTAAACATCTGCAATAGTAAGAAACTGTGTCGCAGGTGTTTACGCCCATCCCGGGTAACACAGTAATGATATGTTCAATACACATTAATTTTCTTATTTCATATGTATGTACATTCTGAATATTTATAATAATATATGCAAAGTAAGCTATTTTGTAAATATATACATTATAATCGTACATTGATATAAGTTATAAGTTAAATAGGGTAAATTGTGGAATGGATTGTGTATGCGAGTGTTTGTGTGTGTGTGTGTGTGTGTGTGTGTGTGTGTGTGTGTGTGTGTGTGTGTGTGTGTGTGTGTGCATGTGTGTGTGTGTGTGTGTTTAAGTTTAATAAATGCTAGTGTATTAGTTTTTTAGAAGTGCTTCAGTCTCTTCGTATGTTCGATTTAATAAGTAGTTACTAATTTTTTTCTCGCATTCCCAATACGTGAGTGGATGAATTTTTAATATTTTATTTAGTCTAATGTAAATTAAGGAAGCTAAGTACTCATAGCTCTGTTTTCCGAGTGCAGTACGACTACGTGTTTGTTCGCAGATTTTATCAGGCCGACGACTAGTGAGGTTTTTGTTTACGTAGGGTAGAGTTAAGTGTTTTCGTAATATCAATTTGCGGATGAACAACTGTCTGACGGTTAAGACTTTAGCGACTTTAAAGAGTTCCGAGGTAGGAAAAAGAATAGGCTTGTAAAGCATCACTTTAAGAACTGCCCTTTGAGCTCGCTCTAGACGAAGAAATCTCGTTTTAACTGAGCCGCCCCACACTGTTATACAGTAGGATAAAACTGATTGTACGAGTGAGAAATAAACTAATTTTAGGGTTTGGTGATCTATGACAGCTCTTAAGGTCTTAAAGATGTATATTAGTTTCCTTACTCTGGTAACTAAGGCTTCAATTTGGTCTTTCCACGTTAAAAGGCAGTCTATGTGGACTCCTAAATATTTTATATTATATGTATGTGTTAATATTGAACATGAACATGAGATTTCATTTGCATTACAACGATGCGCAACAATAGAGAATGGGAGTCGGGGCATGGCACTTGTGTTTAACGCAAAAGTGGTGTAGACAGTTTTGTCGAGGTTTAATGTAAGTAAATTTTTTGTCAACCACTCCATAACAGTACGCATAGCAGTTTCTGCGCAATTACGAGCCTCAGCCCATGTGGGAGCCTGAAGCAGGAGAGCCGTGTCATCAGCGTAGGTTAGTATTTTACAGTTGGTAATGTTTAAATTGCAGAGTTCATTTACGTAAACAAGAAATAGGGTAGGCCCAAGTACACTACCTTGCGGAAGGCCGCATGTTAAAGTTCGGGGGAGACTAAGGTAACCGCCAACTTTCACACGTTGTGTACGATTACTAAGGTAGCTTTTGAATAAATCGTGAACAACTCCTCGTACACCAATATGCTCCAATTTGTTTAAAAGAATGGGGATAGAGACTGTGTCAAACGCTTTGGAAAGATCTAAAAAGATACCAATAGTTTTTAATTTGTTGTTAATATTTCTCACGACAGTATTTGTTAGTTCTAGAACAGCATCTTCCGTGGACTTCCCGCTCCGAAAGCCAAACTGTCGATCGGAGAGGATATTGTACTTATTAAGATAATTTATTAGTCTATTGTTTAGTATTTTTTCTATTATTTTAGATAAAGTCGACAGAATAGAAATGGGCCGGTAATTGTTGACACTGCCTCTATCTCCACTCTTGTAAATTGGAAGCACTAATGCTTTTTTAAACACAATAGGAAAAATGCCAGATATGAAACAGAGGTTGAAAATATGGGTCATGACAGGGGTTAATATGTGACGGGCAGCTCTTAGCAATGATACCGTTATATTATCCCAGCCTGTCGCGCTTACCTTGAGTCCCATTAGTATTGACCCAACTTCTTGGATGTCAGTTAATATGAGGGCCATGGAATGTGATTGTGGTGTACTTGTGAAAGAGCCAGAGTCATCAGAATTGCGTTTTTTATTCAATTTGGAGGCTAACTCGTGTCCAATATTGCTAAAATACTCATTGAATAAATTAACAGATTGTTCAGGAGTGGGAGATATTTGTAATAAATCTGAATTCACATCCGACTTATTGTTTAAGTTTGCTATATTTTTAATAAATTTCCAAGTCGTCCTGGGGTTATTTTTAGCTTTCATAAATTCCATCCGTTCATAGGCTTGTTTGATCTTTTTTAAAAGATTCCTGCAGTAGTTCCGGTATCGCTTATATGTTAACCTAGCAATATTATTGTCAGGGTCTCTTTTAGATAATTTATGTAAGCGATCGCGATTACGTATGCAACGCAAGAGACCAGGGGTCATCCATGGTTTTAATACTCGTTTTTTGCTAGATATTATAATGGTGCGTGAGTGCATGGTCATTATAGTTATTATTATGTTAACAAACGCGTCAGCTGCAACCTCGGCATCCGTCATAGCCATTATAGAGGAAAAATTTGTAAGTTCTAAGTCCCTTACACATGCAGTTTCATCAGTGATAAGTTTAGTCCGTTCCGCTCTACAAATTTTTAATTTTTTACTACAGCAAAAAATTACCGGGGCATGGTCCGTTATATAGGTATCAAGGACAAGAGTGACGGAGGGTGCTTTAGTCTTTACTATAACATGGTCCAAGCAGCTGTTATTCCTTGTTGGAAGGACATGAGCGGGTAGCATAGCATGTACGGCGAGTAAGGTTAAATACGGATCAGCATGTGGGTCGCCACTCCCAGGCAGTATGTTGATGTTGATATCACCTATTAAGGAAATAGTTTGAAATTGCATTAACGATTTAAGTATACTATCTAGAGATGTTAAAAAATTTGTAACATCTCTAACTGAGGGAGAGCGATAAACTGCGACTATTGCTAATTCATTGGAGAATTTTAGAACAAGGCAATTGGCGTCATCTAAGGTTGGTTTATGTACTGTGCATGCAAGACCAGCGCGGACAAATGCCACAACTCCATCATTTTGGTTAGTAAAAGCGCTTTTAAAAGCAATATACCCAGGCATGGTGGGAAAGTAGTGACATTTGCTCAGCCAGCATTCGCTTAATATTAGTACATCGAATACAGTGTTTATCCGTTTTAGGAGAACTTGAAACTCGTGGAAGTTGCACCCAATACTTCTAATATTAAGATGAATAATAGTTAGTGAATCATTGATGCTTGTAATGACTTCCGAGCAACATTCTGGAGAGCAGCTGACTGACTGGGATACGTTAATATTCTCAATATCATTTGTGATTTGAAGTGTACTATCCATATTGGAAGGAAAAATAAACAATTTGCAAGACAGAATTTGTTGACTGGTATAGCACCGTTATAAAAAGGACATGAATATTGGAATGAGATGGCTGATAGCACTTAATGTTGTTTGTGTAAGTGTACAAAGGAAGTGTGAAACAAACGTGAAATTGTAGATGATGAGTATGTCTGTGTGTAAATGTGTGTAGAATATTTGTGTAAAAAATATATATATTTGAAAACAAAATGATAAAAACATATGAACTTAAAATTTTGTAGCCATTACACATCAGTCCTATTAGTCACAAGGCACTTATTTTATTAAGATCTGACTCACATCTAATAGGGATAGCAGCAGAACCTTCTTTTTTCCGCAGAAATATTCTTCCATGAGATACCCAGCAGTGGTCGTATGAGTTGGATCTAGAATATTCTTTGGTTAAGTAGAGCAGTCTTTTCATTTTGGGTGATAAATTTTCAGATATAATCTATCAATCAATATAATCTTACTAACGTTGGTCAGAAGTTCGCCTGATATTAATGCATATCAATATTATGAACATATTGTTGTTTTTACGTATCTTATTTACGAAATTGCAGCTTATTAAAAATGTTATAATTTGTTTTTTTTTATTTATTTGATAAATCGGAATCACGATAGGTTTAACATGAATCACACTTATGGAATCGTTGTGTTTTTGTGATTTTTATTTTTTCAGAACTACTAAATCAAACCATGAACCACGTAGACTAAAAAAAAATGTAAGTTTTTTTTATAAGAGGGAGGGATACTGAATATCTGTTACCAACTGAATACAGAACAAAAGTCAATGTGAAGTAGACAACATAAGGCGAATTCAAGATATTTGTGATATAATATCTTGAAAGTATGTAACCTTTCAAAAAACAAAAACTCCATCGAAATTGAATCCGTTGTATTTGTGAAAATCGCGGACATACATACTTACACACACACATAGCGGTCGAATACACAACCTCTTTTTTGAAATCGGTTAAAAATGTCGGTACATTGGTTAATATCTGAAACTAATCAATTTATTTGAACAATCAAACTTTCAATCAAATACAGAGGATTATTTGGGGCTATAAATAGGCATTGACTATGAAATAAAAATAGTTGAGGCAAATCTGATGCCTAAAATATAAATAAGGAAATTGAGATGCTATTTATTTTGTGTAAATAAAACATGGCTTATTTTTATAGTAGATACGTCTAAATAAGTATTACGTTAAGGTCTAAATGTGTTATTTATTTACGAATATTATGCTATAGGCATTTAATATTCGATGTATTTGTTCGGTATTTAACGGAATCAATTTGAATATCTATCGCTATTTGATTTGGATTTGAGCTCACTGATCGTAAAATTTTGTAAGCCTCCATACATTTAGAGAATAAAATTTAAAATCCTGTATACGAATCGAGATTAATAAATTGTAAATAATTTCCATTTTATTGTCTGGATATCCCAATCAGGATACAAGCGATAAGAGTACTCATAGCATCATACCTCATACCTCATAGACTCTGATTTGCACTTGAATATAGTTTTACATGGATTTGATACTGTTGTCCAATAATAACAACCGGATTCGACGAGTTTACCTGCCCTACGAGACGTGTAACCAAGGGCATACACTCGAGGTTCAACCCGTGCCGGCCGCTTGTCGCGACTTTTAGCGACAGTCGCCGACAGTCGTCAGTGCGGTCTATCGCTCGCATGTTACTTCCCTAGACCCGTAGCAATCAACCACATCCGATATTTATAGTACGGTCAATAATAAGGGATCTAAAATATATAAACCTTATTAAGTACTAATTTTAGATAATGTCCACTTGGACCCACCTTTTAAATCCAAATCGAGGACCCTCCGGTGCCAAGATTATTTCCAAACGTAACATTAGGGTCGAAAATCGCAATTTTATATTATTTATTGCCGTTTTTATTAGCATCCCTATCATATTCTCTCGTTTGGACAAAGGATTGGATCATAAAGGTGAATTTAAATGCAAGAGAGAATTACATTCCAGTTACCGGGCTTTTGATCATTGTTAAAATCTGCATGATAAAAATGAGAATGTTTTGCCGCTTTTAAACAGAGGTTATGATACTGGTTTAAAACTTTGTTAATGGACATAATATGCCTGGCGGTTAAGCTAGTATAGATGCCTATTGGATTTTTTAAAAGTTTTGTTGATCTCTTTGTGATTCAACTCCCACAAAACAGCAGTGCTTAGTGCTGTTGTGTTCCGGTTTTATGGATGTGATAAGAGAGGCATAGTTATCTGAGGCGTTCCAACTTAGGCCTCAGGTGTAGCAAAGCATTTTGATGTCGATCTCGGGCACGACTATCATCTTATCAAGGGCTGATTATACATGTAATGAGCGGCAGCGGGTCATTTGCTGCTTTTAATAAAAAAAACTCAGTGGTAGTAGACGTACAAGACTTTAAATACAAAAATACAAAATCATGATTGGTAAGTACACCTAAGTACTCTGATTACGATCCAATGAGCTGGTAAATCGAGCCGAGAAATTCCTTAACAGCGAATCGATCCCAAACAAAGTGAGGTGGAAAAAAGCCCTTGACAAAACATATGAAAGAACAACAAGAATTTTCCATTAAGTTCAATGGATGTACGTTATTTTTTAGAAGCTTTTTTATTCGTTTACGTTTTTTGTAGATTATTTATTGAATTGAAAATAGTTTGATGGATTTGAAACTATTGCACGAGTTACCATTAAACGTGTTTCCAAAAATTTACGATCTCTTTTTAATCTGCATTTTAATTAGTCTTTCTGTTTTCTTTAATAAGTCTTTTCATCTTGTCTTTCTGTGTGTTTCTTTAATTAGTCTTTTCATCTATAATAAACGACTTTTTCTTTTAATAATTGAATCTAGTGATAAGGCAAACTTTATCTGAGGGAAAGTTGTCGCCGTTTCTTATGAATATTTGCAAGATCAGATGAGTCGGCAATGCATTGGCGACTTGTTTCTAAGAGCTCCTTTTCAGCGTTCCGGTATATCACTCCCTTCCCTCAATCTTCCCTTTTTGAGTCTCTTAAAACGAAGAAACCTACAAAAACAGTAGATTGACCTTTATGCCTATTTATCCTTTTTAACAGGAGTGTATGCGCTGTTGTTATAAAGCAGAAACCTCCTTTCTCTAAACTGGTAATAAATAAATACAAATAAGCAAACAGCAGGATAAAGCTGTAATGTAAATATACAGCAAAAGCAAATGTAACTACTGTTTAATATGGTAAGTTTAATTCAATCGTCAGGTTTCTCAACAACAATAACAACAATTAACTGTTAATCGGTGTAAATCTACATACACGCCGTGTAATTACAAGTATACTGTTACAAACAGATTAACTAGCTATCTGGTAAATTGTTTATCATGTTTCGAAGGGAATATAGCACGGTGCTTATGTTGTTGTAACCGGTCTACAAAGTAAAGCAACATCAGGCGTGGTCAGGAATTGGATGGGTGACCACTAGTGGCTACTCATGCGCAGTTTCGAGTTCGAAAAGGCACTACAGGCTGACTGACTGTAGGTTGGTTTGAAATTCAACACGGGAAGGACAATAACTTGTCCATTACCCCAGATGAAATAAGCGTCCTATCTGAGATCGGACACAGATACATTGCTACCCTTGTGGACTTTGTTAAGGAAAAGACACTGTAGAACTTGGAACAAATCGTTAAGTGACTCTCCATTACGATAATCTTCCAATCAAAATATCGTAGCAGCACTTCTGCTATTACTCGTACAAGGATGAACGGCAGCGTTTAACACAAATTTGATGAAGGAGAAATAGGCAAAAATCTTGTATTACAAGTATATTGTTACAAAATAGATTAGGTACCTGGTAATTGATGGGCCTCGCATCATATTACCCCACAGTACCCTATGAGGATATTGTTTCATCGATTATGGCCAAACTTTTGGGTCGAGGGAATTGGGTTAATTTGCTTATGATGATAATATTAGGAGTCAGATGGGCCCGACAATATGAATACTAATTTAACCACCGTAAAACTAAATTTTACCCGTAATAACCCACTTTATGGTTTTGTAAATTTGTGTACGTTAAAATAAATAAAGTAAATAACAGTGCTTATAGTGTAAATTCTAAAGTATTTAATTATTGGGTAATTTTTCACCACGCTTCTCCACACGTTGGAGTATGCTCTGAATGTAGCCCACATTACTATCCTACACCACACCCATTAATTACTGTCCCACTGCTGGGCACGGGTCTCCTTTCAGAATGAGAAGTATTAGGTGCAAGGCAAAGTGCGTATGCAGGTTTTCGCACAATAGTATCTTTACCGTTAAAGCAAGTAAAGATTTATTTCTAATATGCACTTAACTTTGAAATATTATTGGTGCGTGCCTTTCGAATTCGAATTCGGGCTTACACCCCTTGAGAGGCACAGTCTCAACCACTAGGCTATTATCGCCAGGCTATAGAACCCCTTGTGGTTCGACTCCGGCGGCACCACCACCACACCTATTTCTACCGAATAACAGCAGTGTTAGGCGCTGCTGTGTTCCGGTTTGAAGGGTGTGGTAAGGGAGACAGACTTTTTCGAGGCGTTCCAGCTTAGTCCTCAGGGGTAGCGGCGCATCTGTGGCCGACCTCAGGAAGGAATATCTAATCCTATCTGGGGTTGATTACTGATGTTCATGAACGGCAGTAGCCACTTACCATCAGGTGGACTGCATGCTCGTCTGCTACTCCTATATTTAAAAAAAAATCATTAGCACACAACTTACTTTGGTTATCTACTAACTAGAAAATATAGATCGAGGGAATAAATACTAACTCGATTTTCTTTACACAAAAACTTAATTAATATTCATAAGGAATTCGCTTTGTTTATTTAATCGTCCTTTGTTGACTAATTATATTTTTGTTGGGGCAATAAATTTGCTGATAAGCAAACTGTAACACTGTTTTACGTAGTAAAGGTTAAAAATACCAGCTTCTGTTGGTTTTACCACGTTGTTCGAGTTATGCTTTAGAATTTTAGATTTTTATCATTCTATAAAGCTAGTTAGTGGATTAGTCTCTGACACTTTGGTATTCGCAGGTGGTAGAACCCTTTGTGGTTCGTTATTAGGGGCACCACCGCCACACCTATTTCTGCGTTATAATAGTTGTGTTAAGCGCTGTTAAGTTCCTGTTTGAAGGGTGTGGTAAAGGAGACATATTTGTTTGAAGGATGTGGTAAAGGAGACATATTTATCCGAGGCGTTTCAACTTAGCCCTTAGGATTAGCAACGCATCAGTGCTCTACTTCCGGTACGCCTTTATTCTTATCTCAGGTTGATTAAAGAGTCTACCAATACGCACTTAGCCAGCGCGATAGATTGTGGCCTTATCCTTTGTAATTCTAAAAGGACTCACCAAATCTCCGGTAAAGGTCTGAAGAGCATCAAATTCTCCTCAGACCACTGGGGGCCCGTCACGGCACTAGAAGGGGTCCGATACGTTAAATACCTACTACTTATATTTACATTGAATATTAGTATACGGTTAGTGTCATAATGCATCAATATTAATCACTCCTACAAATAAACTCGAAGTATTAAATTTTCAATCCATGCCTTATATTTCAATATTAATTTGCATTCCACAAACAATTTACTGTTATTTGAACGATCCATCAAAATTTTGTAAATATTGATAGCCAGTAAGCGGTAAACCAATTTCATATGAGCATTTTAATTAAAAGTATTAAAAATGTACGTACCTATAGCTACAATGTATACATTACTTAATTCTTAAACATCATAATTAACCGCCATGTTTTTTCAGCAAATTGAATTAACTGCACCGCTTATAGGGTTAACATTATATAAAATTTTAAAATGAGGTGATTTACGTTAAATTGGTAATTTTATCAGTATTTGGTTTTCAGGTGGTTAATTTAGTAGATTAATGAGAGACCAGACAGTACCATTTTTTGTTTACGAGGGCGAAACCTTCCAAAGGCATCCGACGTTTGGTTATATGGGATTTTTACCGTATTAAAAAGTGGCCGTCCTCGGCTCTTGGTGGAGAACTCCGGGATACAACCGGAGTCCGACGGAATACAACCGGAGTCCTCCATCCGCGATGACCCGATCGGGCTTTTTCAGACAGTACCTATCAAAGACTCAATTTACCACGCCGATAAAATGCGAGTTCATATACTTTGGAAATTATTAATATCGTCATAACTTTACGTTTACGTTTTTTTTTTCAATAACAGAAGCTCCATTTTTAGGACGGTACTTATGTATGTAGCATCATACATAAAAACTCAATAATAGACTATTACTGTCTGATTATTTTATGTAAATCTATCAGCATCAACATTTAGCGAGCAATGTTGCTTTGCACAACAGTGTACTTGATGTTCAGTTGCGATTCTAGTTCAAGTTATTCACTAAATCTATTGGCTGAGGGTGCTCAACAAAAGACGCTCACAATCCAATTGTCCTATGTAAACCGAGAAATGCTGTGAGCAATGTTGACTTGCATAACATTGTATTTGTATCCAGTTGTCCATTGAAGTATTGTGGTTCGACTCCAGCGGGACCACCGCCACAAGTTAAGTGCTGCTATGTTCTGGTTTGAAGGATGTGGTAAGAGAGACATACTTTTCCGAGACATTCCAGATTAGACCTCTGGGGTAGCTCCTTCTCTGTGACCGATCTCAGGTTGGAATCTAATCTTATCTGGGGTTGGTTATATATGTCCATAGGCGGTATTAAGCTCTTACCATCAGATGGACTACATGCTCCTCTGCTACTCCTATAATAAATAAAAAAATATATGGATACATGTATATTAATTGAAAGCGCTTAAATAAAGTTGCTTACAATCTGTTGGGCGATGCAAATCGAGAAATGCAATGAGCAATATAGTGTGCAACATTGCTCGCGCACTTGTTCAACGCGATATGTTTAATTGAAAGGGAGATGCTACAACTAAACAACTATGTCTTCTGCCGAGTTTATAGTAATTTGGTGTTCAAGCTAGGGTTGTTTGTAAGTGGTAGACCTCTTCTTATTTTGCAGCCACTGCTATTCCTACATCATAGCGATATCGTAGCTTTAATTATCTTGTGAGCAGGTTGTGTTGAGAACTGAACCGATGTGATCTAAAAAAATCAAATCAGAATGTAAACGGAACAGATAAGTGTCTAGTTTAAAATTCCTTATAAAATTTAACCGCTAGAACGGTTGTCCTGATCTTGAATAGTATTGGATTATATGGAATTGTTAAACCAAAGATCGCTGCAGTGAGCAAGTTAAATTCAATATCGGTTTAGACACTTGATTTACAGTTCCAATTTGCAATCAACTTGAACTATTTACCGAGATGTGCTAGCATAATACTTTGCTCCTTGAAATCTAAATTTATATTTTTCATTGGAAGATGCGATACTTAGTACATTTAATATACTTTTGGTACATGTACATTATATTATGTACGAAAGTTTATTATTCAGTGGCGAATATTAAGTTGATGGAATTAAAATCACTAATTCTATTATTGATACTTAACTAAATCTGAAAGTTGACCCTTATCCGAGTAGATGCTTTTGGATAGTTTTATATTTCCTCTAGTCCTATGTCCTCAGAATCATCACTAGTTAATTATAATTATAGTTCCGTTCATTCATTTTAAAAGCAAACAAAATCATTTTTAGAAAGTCACAAAATGAGCCTTTGTAATCCAATCATCATCATCAAACTGTCATCAGCGTTTCTAATAGCTTTATAAACTATAGGTACTTTTTCAAATCAGATTATTTCTACCATTATTGAAACGTAAAACGCTCAATCACAATCTACCTTTCATTCAGTTGAAAAGTTCAGCGTCTGTTCTGACGACTGACAAGCGGTGGATCGATATCGCTAAACTAGGATTGTACCGGATCTAATTTATTTGGTACTCCTGCATAATTGACTACTGATCGATAAACAAATGGATCCATTCTAAGTTTTCAGTTGTCTGCAGTCTGTCAGTTTATTGACGAAGTAATAAGAGCATGTCTGACTAGTAAACTACCTGTAATTATACCGATCTGTTTACCTTATTGGCAGAAAAGGTAGAACCGATTGGTAAATTGCAAGAAATGAATGCTATTTGAATTTGTTAATCTTAAACCTACAATGTCATTTCAACATACAAGTCTTATATTACGTCTTGACCTTGATTTATAATCACTATCTAGTTACGAGTATGTAATATAGATTCAAAAGTCAACTTATAATTCATCATAAAATGCAATTATGAATTATGCAATATTAAATTGCACTGACATTGAACATGATAGTACAATTGAATATTTACGTTCCAATGAATAATATCTGTACTTCATTGCTTTATATACTTTTGTTACGCTTGTACTCAAGTGACCCTAAATGGTATTAGTTTATACATACTCTCATGCCAATGTCAACAGTTTTCATCACCAAAGAGAAAACTGCGCGGGCGATATTGATTTTTCCGTGACTACAAATTTAACACAACAATTTTAGAATCTAAACATCTCTATAAAATATAAGCTAATTTTATGGAAATATATTTCATGATTAAACCCATTAAAATGCAGGCCTCCTTGTCGCGTTACTCAAATAAATCAAACGTTAATTATGGATCGTGCCAGAGATAACGAAAGTTTTATGACGTTTTCTAGCGATATTGCCGCGTTTCACGTTATTTGGATGACCAATGGCTCTATTACTGTTTTAGTCTTAAGTTTACACTCAGGAGTGTATATTGTGTAAAATAATAGGGCTATTAATTGTACATCGTGTTTATAAGAGGTTTATTGACATTTTAACGCCCTTCAAGAATACAAAAACAAAGAAACTGAATGTACCTAATGTAAAAACACACGCGATTAATTTTTAAAAAGGCATTTCTTTGTTTAAACAATGTTTTAAATGTTTGTATGTTTCTGTCTAGTACTGGCATGATTAATTAATTTGGTATTTATGTTTTGTACCTATAGTACAGTAGTACCTAAGGTCACTCTTAATCACTCATATTATGTTGAAATGCGTTAATATGTAAACAACTCTATTTATTTTTCGATTTTAGATCAATTATAAAACGTTTGATGGATAAATTGATATACGTTGTAAACATCGAGTTTTATTACAGGATCAAATTTACGTCCGTTTATTTAAAAATCAAGGCATTTTATTCTCACATCAAAGCAATTTCACATACCCATCCGTAATCAAGCTCGATCCCATGGTATTTTATAAATAAATACAGAACACCCCTTTTAATTATTTCATCACATATTAAAAGCTGAAATTTATCGGGACCCGATCCTAATTACATTGCAAAATTACACGATCCATAGATTTTTCGATCGTTATTATTTTTCTTTCCCTCTGCAACAGCTGGTGGACGCTCAGACTTAGAAGCTTTAAAGTTGATTATCTTTAAATTGTAGACTTTTCACATGTTTTAGTACATTATAAATAGATATTAAGGATTTAAGTTTTCTCAGAATAATATCATTTGAAATAGCGCAAATGTTTCTGGAGTCCGTGGTAGTGGTTAGACACAGATCCAAATTAGTTTCCGGGCCTCTATTAGTAGAGGCCCGGAAACTTCTTTATAAAGGCCTAGAGAAGGGAAAACTAACACCAAATTGGAGCATGACTGAGAAGATCGGCAAGAAAGCGGTTATGTCTTTTTAGAGTTCCATACCCTATTTTTCCGTTTGTCACAGGGCTGTTCATCTGTTGAATCGTAACGGTAATTTCTATGTTATGCGACTTATTCATTATTATTTTTCCATACCATTTTATTTCGTACATAAAAAAACAGATCTAGCAACTTGCTTTACAGGGGCGACAGATAAATGAATTTATAATTAAAACACGATTTAACTGTTAATGTTTGGCTCTCAGATTAATGTGTTAATTGGATTTGCAGAAGTGCGCGTAATGCGTTCAATTTGGTGTCGTTTCACGCTTGTCGCTCCCGGACTGAGAAACTTGAATGGATTTATTTCCAATTAGCTTCATTTTGTGACAACTATCACATATTTACAGGGCATCATGGAACGATTGTACTTATCAATTTACGTATTAATTACGTTTGATGTAAATAATATTCTATTTGTGCGTAAAGTATAATTATTTGTGAAAATCTTCTCGTAATGTGACAGGTACGGTGCGGTAATACAAAGTATTTCAACATAAACCTCCACAATATACCTAATAACAAATAAGATGTTAGAGCCACTAGTAAAGCTGCATAAAAACTATCTCTATTCCATTTTATTGGACCCTGATCACTAAGAGAAGCAACAGTCTGTCGTCAGCAACTGACAGTAACAACTGGCGATGGTCACATACATGATCTTTGTCTCATATGTTAAATAAATTAATTAATGACATGCTACCATCCATCCATCGCTAGTTACACGATAAACAACTGAACAGTAGTTATTGTTCAGTTACAATCTTTCAGAGATCTCTTTCAGTACAAATTTTACACTGTAAAATCATTACCACAAAGTTTTCACCACAATAATTGTAAAAAGCCTACAATTTTTAAACATTTCAAGAAATGGCGGTCGCTTTCCTTCCGTGTTCAAATGCAACAAATGCGGAAAAGTCAATTGTTGAATGTTTTGAGTGAAAATATTAAAACGGGCAAAGAGCGGACAGAAATAGGTTAGTGGAACGCCGACATTTCCGTGTCAAATTATGTACTTGTTTGTAATGTGACAGAAATGGGAAACGAGCATGTATTCCACCTGTAAGTGGTCAATGCGACTTTTTTTATATATTATAGGAGTAGCAGACGAGCATGCAGTCCACCTGATGGTAAGTGGCTACTGCCGCCCATGGACATGTGTAATCATTCCCAAATAGGATTAGATATTCCTACCTGAGGTCAGCCACAGATGCGCTGCTACCCCTGAGGACTAAGCTGCGACGCCTCGGAAAAGTCTGTCTCCCTTACCACACCCTTCAAACCGGAACACAGCAGCGCCTAACACTGCTGTTATTAGGTAGAAATAGGTGTGGCGGTGGTGCCGCCGGAGTCGACCCACAAAGGGTTCTACCACCTTCAAAACAACATCTCAGGACATAGAAATTGGACAAGGAACGAAACGTAGGTACGACTTCCACTTCAAATTGGTCTTAGATGTTAAAGTTAAATATAAGGTATTAGAAAACACCGGATATTTCTTGTGTGAAGCAGTTGCGTTGAGGATAGGTATGTGCTGACTTACGTATGGCGACCGCCTTAATCATCAGAAGTTGTAACGCTTCTGTGATCGGCTCTAGACAGAACCCCTGCTTTATATGGAGTTGGTTACTGTACCCTTACCATGAGTTTTCGTTTTGACAAATATAACTGTTTTGGTATTTGTTTACGTATTTGCCCATATAATTTCCAATCAGCGCCCCTAGAGGATTGTATCAAAACTATAGTGTCAGTAACGTTACATTAAATGTCTGAATTGATAAAATGGCGCTTTATGTTTTGTCTTTCTTTTTGCCAACATGTGAGGCAGACAAAAAGACTTGAGCACGTACTTATTGTTACGATTACTCAGTCTACTGAAGCAAACGGAACAGAATATTGGATTGAGTAAACGTAACGTAAAATTGTGGGATGTTTTGATAACTCATGGGAAGGGTACTGATATTCATGGACGGCAGTGACCACTTACAATAACGTGGACAGTATGCTCATTTGCTACTTCAAGTATATTTAATTTATAAAAGCATATTCGTATTATGATTATGAAGAGTTCTTCAAACTTCAAGTACAACGATTAGGGTACAAAGAATTCTTAACACAACTTCTTTTGCTACTAACCAAAGTTGTCAAGGGCACTTACGTTAAATTTAAAACCGTGCAAAAAGCGACACGTGTAAGCTTATCAAACAAACTTTTTGACTCCAACCAGGTTTAATTTATACATAATTAATTACAATTTTATCCAATTACACTCCCGACTGTTGAATTAGGACTTGCCCAAATCCACCAGAAAAATAAATTAGAGGTGAATTAAATTTGACAAAATTATATCAGGTACGGCGAAGCAAATTTTCATCGTAATAATATTTAGGTCGCCACCCTAAACCGACCTTCCAATTAAATCGAGATGTGCGGAGTAATGAAACTAACGGAGTGATATTGAATCAAATATGAGTATTGTGTTAAGTTTTATAGGAGAGCAAAACAATATTGTATATAGTAGATAGCCTAGTGGTTAAGAAACTCGACTTCTTGATCGAGGGGTCCGAGTTTCAAATTTAAGGCACGCACCTCTGATTTTTAAAAGTTATGTGCGTATTAGAAATTAATTATCACTCAAAACATCGTGAGGAGATTTATAAAAAAATCTCAAAGGTATGTGAAGTCTACCCATACGCATTTGGCCAGCGCGGTGGACTATGGCCTAATCCTTCTGCGAGGAGACTTGGACGATGGACGATGGACTTAAGCTTTGAAAAGATAGTACAATATTTAATGGTTCTATTCCGGCGGCATCTCCGCCACATCTATTTCTGCCTATAACGACAGTGATCAACGCTGCTGTGTTTTGGTTTGATGGGTGTGTTTAAAAAGAAGAAGTTATCTTATCCATTTAAATCATGTATTCAGATTCCTATTCTGGGTCTGGGTGTTTGTGTATTTGTCTTTATTTATATCCATCATAGTGTGGTGCTATGAGTGTAGAATGCATTATTTATTTATTATTTATCTGTGATCAGGAATCACCAAGGTCCACCGTACATGCCTTGCTACTCCTAAGAATTAAGAACTCCACAACTCCACAAAAAACAGGCAATTGGTGTCGCCACCGTAGAATCACGATAAGTCCTACTACTTTTACATAAATTGAAACGCGAACTTCGGTAAACAAAATCGATTACCACTACGCTTGTACCACTTATCATAAACGACTACACTACTTTTTCTACTCCTTCTGCTACTTTTAATACTAGTACTACTATACTTTAGAAATACTAGTAGTAGTAATAAAACAAGTTGCCGTGAACTTATCAAAGTTATTCCAACGCGGTTCAGATCGCCAACCGGCTTGATTGCACAAGTTGTGAACTTGTAACCGTGAATATTACTCTTCCGCAAACATTTGCCATCGCTGCAAGCTGAGCCCTAGATTTGTGACGTCATTGCTTACGTCATGAGAAAAGCTACATACGTTAATATCAGAAGTAATTTTTACTCGACTGTGGAGGGTAATGTTTTTTGAGCATAATAATATGTACTCGTATGTGCGTAGGGTTCTGCACGCCCTACTCTCCAGGTTGATAGATTTTAACATACATTCGTCTAAGTTGTGCGAGCGACACGTCAAGCATATATTTTAAACAGTCGAATTATTTTGTGTTTTTAATAATATACAAGCAGCATGAAGTCTATCTGTAGTAAATGGTCACTGAAATGGGATGCATACGTCACTGCTGTCATAAGGTGAGTGGCCGTGAGTCAGTCTATAAGCGACCGCCGGCCCGAACGGACGTGGTACTGAGTTGGCGCGCCAAATCATATTACTATCCGTATTAGTGACAATACACTAAGAAAGGAGAAATATGTATGGCGGTAGACCCACCATAGTCGAAATAGGAAACTTTCTATTATTCCTTCTCTAAAAAAACGATGGCATTGGCATCGTCCCTAAATTAAGTACATTTCATTATTATTATCATTCTTTTGTACGTTTAAACAAATGAAATACATTTTAACTCCCCTGTTCTCTACAAGTCAATAAGTCTATACTCGCCTTTACAATTTCATCAAGTCATTTTCATACCCTGAGCAGACCTATTGTTATCTATACAATTAGTTTTCTTTTGATGCGACTTTCGTTGTCAAAAAACTTTTCATTTCGTCCAATAAGTAATGAATACAAAAAATGTAATCAAATTAAAAGCTTGATGAATACGAAATTAACAAAGGAAAATGAAAATTGACATGTTGTTTAAAATAGGTTTGTTTGGAATAATAACAAGAGGCGAGAATAGTTTCTAATGTGTTTGCTTAATTAAGATTGACTTCACAAATAAATACCATTATAAAATGAATTTTATAAAAATATTATTTGTATTGTCTATCTATGTACAGCTAGACTGTAGAGTACAAACCTTCATTTCATAAAAGTAATAGAATCAAACGAGTACCTATGCTACTCACTCTTTTATAATATAGGGGTAGCAGACGAGCACGCAGTCCATCTGATGGTAAATGGCTACTGCAGCCCCTGGACATCTGTATTCAACCCCAGATAGGATCAGATATTCCTACCTGAGGTCGGCCACAGATGCGTCGCTGATTCTGAGGAGTAAGCAGGAACGTTTCGAGAAACAATATGTTGTTAAGTGGCTATTGCAACCCATGGATACTGTCTGCCTGTACTTACGACTGTAATTTTCGAAAAAAATATATAAAATTTGAGTAATATTCTCACGAAAAGAAATAAAGAAGTTAATTTATGCCTCAAAAATGTTATAGTATTCCTTTCTTTATTTCTATAACACGAGTAAACGTCAATAGAATTTGAAAAATGCCTTACTTGGTTTGTGGCGTCACTTAGATCTGTACCCAAGATTAGTGTCATATAACGGTATATCGCCTAACGTGCTATAGAAATACCGGTGTAAGGCTTGGGATTTAAGGCTTTAGGAATACGGGCTTTTTGTGCGAGTTCATCAATTCCCAAAAAAGCCTAAACATCGTCCCGTCAAACGCAAAACGTTTTTATTATGGGTATTTACAGGGTCGTCCCTATAATAAAATGCCTATAATAGATACCAATTTTTCGTAGAAACCTATTATTCATACAAATAAATGGTTGAAAGGTTTCGTTTGTAATGTAAAGTAAGAAGCTTGGTTTTAAGATCATAATATTCTTGTTTCTATCGTATAGTAAAAATATTTAAAAATAGACCTGGGAATACATGAATTTTAAATCGGACTTTTCCTAATAATAATAATTGATGATTAGTGTCCTGGGCATAACACTTTATGCCTCCGAAATATCTGGAGATTTTAGGTTAAAAATAAAAATAACAATGGTCTAGTTTAAGCAGTGCACACAATTGATGATTTGAATAAATGAATAAATAATAAATATAAATCAAAAATAATATGTATTAGAGTTGTTTTCTAAAAAATAATTTATTTATTTGATTCACTATAAGACCCGAATGTAATTTCTCATCGTCTTTTCGTCCAATAGTCGTAGCATTAAATCAAAGTCCAAGTTTTAATACAACATCGAGTTGTAAAAGTCACAAGTCATTAAAATGATAACTTTGTGAGACTTTCAGAATCACGCCAATATACCTAACTCTCAAGCGGGGGAAAATTTTGATTAGGTGGGTCGCAATAAAAACTTATTTTTAGGGATCCGTAACATAATTCGTAGAACCGAAAAATATTTTAAGGATTCGATTGACATAAAAGAAACGTCGATAGTAAGTATAGATTTACTCATGTTTTCTTTCTATTTTTATGGGTTGAAGCTAAGTAATATTAACTGGAAATTTTTGAAAATATGCTACCTGACGTCTGAAAATAAATAGAACACTTTAGGGTTGGACATCTTGTTCTTGGTCGTATCATAACTAATTCAGCGTTTGGTATGGGTTAGTCTAGCTGTAAAAACATGTATCATATTTTTAATTTTTTACTCGACTTAATCTTTAAATCATTTTTTTCCTACAACTATTTGTTCTTTATAGTTTTACTCTTTACATGAGGCTTCCCAACTTGTACTTTTTAGTATATGCCCTACACCCCCCTAACTCCGAGAGGAGAAACGAGTCCAGCAGTGAGACAGCAATGGATTGACAATGAAAATGAAAATGAAAAATGAAAAAATGATTTATTGATTCACAGATACATTACAAAACGTTGCCAGGGCCCCTGTACTGAGTACAACTCGTATTACTGGGTACCCCGCTCAAACCTCCTAGAATACAATTGAATCAACTTATAATATATTATGTAGAAAACAATAACAAAGTTTGATATATCCACTGTGCGTTTGTGATGTTTGAATGTGCGTGTGTGAGTGTATGTGTGGTGTGTGTGTGTGTGTATGAGGATGTGTGTTTGAGTGATGTGTTTTGTGTGTATGGGTGTGTGTGTGTAAGATTGTGTACCTAACGTTAACTAATTTGTTGCCGTTTCTTATTAGTAGATAGTGATTATTTTATATCATTATATATAGTTAATAAATTAGATTTTCAGTTTCACTGTAATTTAAACTTAGTAGATATTTTGTTATATAGTGTCTTAATTTTATACGTGTCAGTGGGTAAACGTTGAGTCTGCTATTCAGAGAGTTATAAAGATGACTAGATTGGGATGTAAATTGTATATGCCTAAATTTAGTTTTCTTGTTTTGTGCGCTACAGATTGCGAATTTTCTACGTTTAGATGCAAGTTGAGGAGTATACGGTAATTGTTGATGTGTTTTCATAATACAATTTAAGATATACATTTGGCGTGTCGTAAGCAGTTCTAGCGAGTTATAAAGTTCAAACGTCGGGTAACGAATGGGTTTGAAAAACATTACTTTTAGTAGTGCTCTTTGAGCTCTTTCAAGAATAATTAGGTGTGATTTAGCTGCTCCACCCCACACCGGTATACCATAGCTACACACAACCGGTATACAATGGAATATTGTTTTATTGGACGTCTCTATAAATACAAACTAAAGTACCTACGGAACCATTAATGCAACACAACTCGCTCCTGGTCGATTTTTATACTTTCCCCAAATCCAATTAAAGAATATTCTTGACTCAAAATGACAAATTAATTATACATCTCATTTGTAAAAGCGAAGAAATTGTTATTTATCTAAATTTGAGGGTGCTAATTTGATAAATGGTTGAATGTTTTAGTCGAAGTGCTGTTTTAGTTGATTATAGCGTTTGATTTGCCAATAAATTATAGTACAAAATACCCACATGTAAATCCTTCTTAGTTTGTAAAATCGTTTTCAATACATTAATGCATTAATTATGTAAGTATCGATTTATAAATAAACTGAAGTGTCTAATGCTGTAAAATTTATAGCTTTTACTGAAGTAGAAATTGCTTTTAAAAAAATTACCTGTGTATCCTTTTCACTTAGAGACACGGATTTGTTTGTAAAACTATCAAAATTATTGTTACTTTGAATACATTTTGGTTTTTTGTAGGAACATATTTTTATTTTGTTTTTAAAAACTGAAACTTGGTTATTATTCCGTAACAGTATTGTAAACCTGAATATAATGTTGCCTTACAGCGCACCCCTTATTCTACACGAACCATACTAATAGAATTGGCAAAGAACAAAACATCAAAAAACCAAACGCAATCATACCAGCATGTCTAATGTTTTATTACTCTGTAATCATTGTATTGGCTGATCGCTTTATAACTGTAAGGGAAAATCCCCCATATCGTCCTGTAATAAAGGCTATATTCGCTTGTCAGGTGTGTTCTTGTATTTCAGAGTATTCGTGTTTGTACGGAAATTGTTGTTTTCGTTGTGAGGTAATGGGCACACGTCCGGTGTGGACCGACTCTACGTAGCCTGTTGAGTTGCATTTATTTATGTAAAAAACAGTGTAAATATCTGTTTTTTATAAGATCTCATCCTCGCTTTAGCTTTTTTAATATTGAAGTACGAAACTGGCATACAGTCTCAGCTGATAATAAGCAGCCACTTCAGCCCTTATATAATCAACTCCAGATAAGATTAGAATTTTACCTGAAGCCAGGCACCGATGCTTAGTTAGCCTTAAAGACTAAGCTGGAATGCCTCGAAAAAGTATGTCCTCTTACCACGCTTGAAACCAAAACGCAGCAACGCACTGCTGTTATAAGGCGGAAATACGTGTAACAGTGATGCCTTCGTAATCGAATCGCAAAGAGTTCTACCTCCTCAGATGTGGTTGTAAGTGTGTTTTTGTATGTCGGGCTATATTCGTGTTTGTACGGAAATTGTGTTCGTCGTGAGATAATGAGCACACGTCCGGTGTGGACCGACACTACGTAGCCTGTTGAGTTGCATTTATTTATGTGAAAAACAGTGTAAATATCTGTACGAACGAGTATGCAGTACATCTAAAGACGTACACGGTACTGCTGTTCATTGACATCTGTAATCAACTAGATAGATTAAATGCTACTTCTGAGAACTAAACTGTATGTGTTTATTACCATATCCTAGAAATCGGAACAACAACGCTTAACACTGTTGTTATTAGGTACAAAAAGGTGTAGCGTAGGTACCTCCAGTGCAGCACCACAGCGGGTTCTACCATTTAATCAAAGAAATCTAATGGCTGCGTACTGCGTTTTTCCCCAAACTTGGGGGAGAACTTGAGTATACTTCACGTGAAACAAGCGTTCAAATATTCCTCGCTTAAAAAAAATACATAAATTGCTTACAGAAACCAACCATTTCGTTTATACAAATTCTATTTACATGGAATATATATATTTCAAAACACGATCTATCTGGTCGGTATGCAGCTTCCGGCTTCCATTCAAGGCGTCTCGGAGGCAATCGGGCATAATATTATTCGATCGAGAAATGCAATGCGAATTTGAAAAATATCGTCCTACATAATAAATAACACTTGCTGTGATTTATAGATCTTCTTCAATAACTGAAGTAAGTGATGGTTTTGATTTATGACTAGTTATGACTATGATTATGACGATAAATTGTTAAAAGTAATGAAACCCTCGTCGTCAACCCAAGAATTGCCTTACTTACGAGCACTGGTCTTCCATCAGATAGAGAGGGGTACCATAGTACACCGCGATGTCCAAGTACGTACGAACAGACTTCAAACACCTTTGTGAACTTTTTTTCACTGTTAGTTTCTCAATGTTTTCCTTTAGGACTTAAATTTTAATAAACGCATAATTTTCGAAAGTTTAGAGATGCGTGCTATTAATTTGAACCTGGATCCCCCGATTTTGTGGTTAAGCTTCTAATTATTAGGCTATCAGTGCTCCATTTTATGCTTATTAGAAGTTTATTATATGATGATGATGAGACTTAAGAAAGGGATTTTGAAAATAACTACTAAAGAAGCTAAATAGGGGATGAAACCTTATGAAAAAATCCTATAAGCTTAAGAATAATATTACCTTAGTATAAAGGCAGTCTTTACCCATCAGTAGGAACATGGCTGGTGGCATCATTCACTACAAACCTGTGTTGGCGTCTTGCCAAGTACTAATTAGTCGTGTAATGAAAACGCACTGATTCACATATATCAGGTGCTTAGATGGAATTGGATGTGTATGGAAAATAGTTTGCTTTCGTTTTCGCTTTATTATTCAACGGAATTTGTTTTTGTTTATCATATCATGAATAGTGGATTCCTATAATGTTTTTATTCGCGACTCAAGCATTAATTAATTAATTTCTATACGTTTTCCCTTTACAGTCGAAGTGAGTGATTATTAATTTTAATTGGGGTATGACCTCAATTAGAGATAAGTGTCTTTTTCTATATACGGGGTAATTTGAAAAGTCAGATGTTGTTTTGTCCAGTTATATCTAATGTTTGTTTTTATTTCATAAATGTATAAGGACCAATTTATTTTATGTAAATTTATATAATAGAGCAGTTATATATTAATTGATGACTTTCTATGAAGTTGAAATGGCAAGCGAGTGTATAGATATTTAATGATATTGAAATAGCGATCCAACATAGCAAGATGGTAACTAGGCAATGCGGAAATCTGAAATCAACAAAAGTTACCTTTATGGAATCGATCCTGTATTCTATCACGGATGCGCTGCTACATCTTAGCTCGTTTATTACTATATTATGAAGAATGTACCGGTACCTAGTGCTCAGTCTATCACATTTGAAGGTGGTAGAAACCATTATGGTTCGACTCCGGAGGCACCACCGCCACACGTATTTCTGCCTCATAACAGCAGCAATCGCTGTTGTGTTCTGGTTTGAAGGAAGTGGTAAGGGAGACTTACTTTTCGGAGGCGTTCCAGCTTTGTAGCGGTAGCGGCGCATCTTTTGCCGACCTCAGGTAGGAATATCTAATGCTAGCTGAGGTTGGTAACAGATGTCTATGGGTGGCAGTAGCCACTTACCATCAGGTGGACTGCTTGCTAGTTTACTACTCATATATTATAAAAAAAAATCTTAAATGACTACAAAAAACCAGGTTCTCAATTCTTTTTTTTTAACAATTGTATTTAAAATTTACGTTTATTTAATTCCCAATGGAAAATCCGGTTTAAAACGTTTGTCTATGTCTGAACATATATTTACATTCACCCACGTCACATCAATTTATGTAGGGACGCCATACGTACCAAGGGGGAATCGAATGTGGGACAGCTAAATTGTTCTATATCTTAAACGGAATGCCAATAGCAAAACGTATGTTTTTATGTAGGCATAGACATGTGGATCTATGGTAGTGTGTGTAAGTCTTAAAAATATTTAAATCTGAAATGTAAATAAAACTGATTGATAAAATAAGTAACGTTGGGTGCGGTCCGCCGTTAGTTGGATTACAGCTAAAGGTTTTCGTAAATGTGCCCATTTGGGAGCCATTAAAAGATTTACAGCTGTAAACAAATAAAACATACTTCTCTGACATGTCGTCCATCGTGCCGCCACAGTCCATCGTGCCGCCCAAATGCGTATTCACACACCCTTGCGAACTTTATTTTACAAGTCTACGCAGATTTCCACACCGTATAAGCCAGTGATTAATTCAGAAGTGATGCTTTCTAATCCCTCGGTTCTAATAAAGATCAGAGGTCCATGCCTCGGATTTGAACCTCGGTCCCTTAGAATGAGAAGCCGAGTTTCTAATCACTAGGCTGGTAGTTGCCTGCCTAACCAATCTAACCATATAGGATATATAAAAATCCATCTAAATATGCAACATGTTATGCCCAAGAAAAACCTTACATGTTTGCTTTTGTTATGTTTTAATCCTGTCCTGTCTGTGCTATTGTCCTGTAAGATCCGTCCTGATTAAAACTCACGCTGTGGCCACAGTAATCACGATACAAAACATACGCATTGTCGTGCTTTATATATTCTTAGTCGGGACGAGTTTTTGCTAGAAAATTGCGGCTGTAAAGTATGTGGATTTTAATAGAAATGGCCTGACGTGTATCATGTACACATATAATTTTTAGGGTTCCCTGCCCTATTGATAAACGGAATTTTATTGCCAAATCTCTATTGTCTGTCCGACTATCACAGGGATCTCTTGAATCGTAATAGACAGACAAGATCAATTTTTTAACCGACTTCAAAAAGGAGGTGTTATCAATTCGGCCGGTATCTTTTTTTTTATGTATGTACATCAATTACTCCGCCGTTAGTGGACCGATTTTAATAATTCTTTTTTTATTGTGTAGAGACGAGCTGGAAATTGGTCCCATTTAAATATGGTTAGGATTCATCAATTTAGTACATATTTCTGAAGTCGGCGCTCATATTAGACACGCCGTTTACATCGTTATCCAACGAAATATATTGATCGCCGACTTCAGAAATATGTACTAAACCAACATTTATTTGAATTATTTTTTACTTTGTAGTGACATAGAAGTCGGTTGTATTTTTTGTTAAAAAATTTTTACTACGTCTTTTACTATGGTAACAATAAGTACTAAAAATAAAGTTTAAAATAAAGTGCGGGTGCTGTGTGTATGAAAAAGCTGTATTTTTGGCGTGTTTGGTCTATCAATTGAGCCGTAATAAATAGTCACTTTAAATTTTCACAATTCACAATTTCTCCAAATTATTCACGTATATAAAACTTATTGGACATACCGAGTATTCGTATGTCCAAATAGTTAAAATAAATCTGAAAAGTAGACAAATAGTAATTCTACTACGATACTAACTGCTTTACTACGTCCTACTACACTCATCTAAAGAGTCATTCAGAGACTAACCAATGACGACTGACCAATTCGTTGTTGATTGTTGTATGTGTATCGATGAGTCAGTTTCTTAATGTGTATTCTAAGAGTCAAGAAGCTCAAAGCTAACTGCAATCGTCAGCGCTCAGCAACTCAAAGATAACCGAACAGAATGCGGTTGAATGTACTCAGTTTTGTGACGTCAGCAACCAGCAACCGTTCATTAGAGACGGACGCTCCGAATTGACTAACGGTTTCTGAAATACTAGTAGTTAAGATTTGAAGTATTGTGTTTCGGTTGAATAAATAGGAATTAAACGAAATTAAAAAATGACTTACAATTAGAAAATGTTACCTATCAAAAATAAAAACATTTTATTTCATAAACGCACCAGATAATAACCAACCTGGTCCATGACACCATTATTTTTTTATTTTCTGGATTTTATATCATTTGGATGGAAGGTAGTCAAGCCATAATCTATACAATATACGACTACAAAATTGTAGTGTGTATATCAAGTATTCTGGATTCATTTCTCGATTTCACTTATATTTAAATGTATATTACGTGAGGCAGATACGATAAAACGAGGCGTTTAAACGTTATCCTCAGAAGAAGCATTTGTCGCCGATGTCTGATAACACTCGAATTTTAATAGGAAGTGTTTGCAAACTTCCATCCACCCTAGACCACATATCATGTATACTGTAAGCTCGTTAGCTACTTCAAATTCGCGAAAAATCCAGAAAACTGTAGAGGGAATCCTATTTCGAGAATCTGTCAAAGTTCCTGATAGCTCCGAAAATCGGACTCACTGGATCATCACTTCAAACTCTGTACGTACAAACAAATGTAACACGTCGAACCAGCAAAGCTGTTTGCTTTGTGTCCAACTTTTAATTGAGAAATGGAAATACCGTATCTTTGCCTTCGGTATACTTGCGAGTTTTATGGTATTACGTTACGTCATCAATATGTACGCCATCAATTTTATAAATTGTCTGTAGAAAAATAAATTGTGTAATTTCATCCGTTCGTCATTTTGTGTACGTAATTATTCTTGATGACTGTACCAAAATCATAATAATTAGGTATTATGTTAAAAGTATTTTTTTCTTACGGCTACATGAAGGTTTTCTAAATAACTATGTTTCTCAAAACACTTTACCTATAAAAGCATTTTATTTGTAAAAACGAAGTCTTGTAATTAATTGATTACGAAACACCATGCCCAAATCAGAGAAATCTTTAATTTAAATATATAAGTTATTTAATATCCGTGATTTTCCATACTTCCGTACTTGTTTTTTATTGTACAATTTGATATTATCATCGAATACCTGTTTGCATTACTAGTGTTTACATAATTGCTCGAAACCCCAAAGCGTACAAGCAAATGTAACATGACGTCGAACCAGCCCAACTGTTTGTTGCGTGTCAAACTTTCAATTGAGAAATGGAAATACGTTGCTGCGTTTCATATGCACTGATACAAAATTGGATATATTTTTTACTTGATTGCTGAGGGTAATGTTTTTCGAGCATATGTATGTCTAACTCTATGCCACGCCTTACAACACCACTCAAACGGCTTGACGGATTTTAAATTGTGAGGTGATGTTGGTATGGTCTAAATTGTGGGCGTGATAGGTATAGGCATAGATAAGTATTGATATCTCACCGGATTGTAATTGAAGGAAGCCATTAAATGGCTGACACATAATTAAAATGGCTGACTGTTTTCCCATTACGTCTCCGACTGTCATGGTGTGATTTACTCGGAACAATGCCGACATGTACAGGTAAGTGGTGCAAAAACAACACGAAATCGAAGAAAAAGTGCGGAGAACTATCGTTTCATTCGTAAATGCTCTAAAAACTACATTTTTTTCCAAACACGAAAACAGCCGACAGTGACAATTTCGATCGTCAAAATTGGAAAAAAAATCTTGTTAGGAGTGAGTAATCTTCACTAATCTTTGGTACAGGCTATATTGTTAAGCAGGCGGGTTTATTGATTCTTATAACAATTCTTTTATTTAAATAAGAATGCAGGTTTAACGTCGCCAACGGTAAATTAAAATAAGTGGTATTTCCAATAGCCACTTAAATAACATTTTTTCAGAAGTACAATACTGATTTCGTGATTTTCAATTACATTTTTACGTTTTTGATGTTAAGAGAACTCAATGTAATAGGAATAATGATAAGAATGCTGATGATTCGTTGATTACTCGTTATAAACAGTTCAATCTAATGTAACCAGCGGTTCGAGTAGCGGAACCTATGTAACTGTATCCGACGGACAGCTGTTTACTGTGTGTCAAACTTTTAATTGAGAAGTGGAAAAAGTACTGCGCTTGATGTACGTCGGAGATTTAATCAGTTTCGTGCCCAATCGTACGTGATGGCTGATTGATGCAATTCTTTTTTATTCACTCGTTCCATTTAAAAAATTAATACAACTGACAACTGCGATTGTGTTCTGTTTTCAACTGGCAGTTGACATTTAATGGAATGGATATGTACTATCGCTAAATCATAGATTGAAGTTATACTTCTTTTTGAGCGTTTTGGTAAAATGATATTTTTTTTTTATAAACACCGACACATAAAAATCGGCACCATAAAGTTTCCTAATAAATTATACAAGTTTTGCAGAAGAACATGTTACATACGTTAAATAACGTGTCGTGTCGTATATTATTACGACATTAAATTAATATTTTGTGTCAATCATTTTATCTTTTTGCTAAAGTTTCAAGTCTTGCCTTTTCAATACACAAAAAGACAAAGTTAAATACACAAAGTATAAAGAAGAATAACTTCTTACGTACATATAAGTACACACACACTTTTTTAATATTTGATCTTTTTATGGATAGGGTATATGTTATCAATGTTACTGCATTTTTATTCACTCATTCCATTTAATACACCTGACAATGATACTGATATTCTTGTTGCAACTGACAGTTAACATGTTTGATGGACAGACTAAGTGGGCGCTACGTGTGGTTAATGCACTGTGGTTATACTGTATTCAAAGGTAGAACGTATGGTTCAATAGTAGAATGCTGCTTATAGATGCTATTATTATAAACGTGAGAGTGAGTCGGCCTCATGGCTAAATGAACCTACAGCATAAGCTTTGAAGATAAACGTCAATTGTATCTGAATCAGTTATTAAATTATTAATAAATAAGACAGCTACCGTCCTCAGCGATAGTCGCCGCCTGTTGTTAGCCAGTATAGACAACAATCGTCGAATTGAACTGTTTCTTGTGTATCCACCTTTATGATATATTTTGTAATAGAAACTTCCTTTTAACTAAAACATAAATAGCTATCATATGAATTATATAAATAACAGTTTGAAAGCTATCGACATTTCAAAACAAAAACAAAACAATACAGTTTGAAAAATAACAAAGTTTCAGCAAAACAAGACGGAGCGGAGTTTCGCGTGACCGTAAAATGACATAGTTTATACAATAAAAGCAATCGGTGCTTTAGTTACCAGGACATATAGCCATGAATAAATATACTATTAATGTTAACTAAATATTAGTTACTTGTGTAACAGCAATGATTTATTTATTTATTATCAAATAGAATAGCGGTTTCGCAGAACCAATTATACTAATTGACACACACATTTTTTATATTATAAAAACAATTCGATGTCCACATAAATAATAAATAAAAATACAAATAATAATAATGCATCTCTAATTGATAAAGAATGAACAATTGCAAAAATAAATATTAATCTTAGGGAATAAATAATAATTGTAACAATGACGATAAAATTAATAATATTATGTAAGTAAGTGATCCTTGCAGTTGTTTCTGATGGTCTAGAATAGTATAATATCCTACCTTCCCATGTAAGTGTGTCTCTGTGTAAAGACTAAAGTATAGGAACAGGAGTTTCTTCTTATGAAGATGTTTATCGACCGTGACAAACACACGACGGTACGTCGTGACCAGGCAGACAGTATAAGGGAGTTTTAAAATGTTCAATGACTACTGTGTCTAGTTTATAAAAGGATCAATAAGCCATGAAAATTCAGTCCCATTAATTTCGGCTGTCATTTATTATTGTGAAGGTCGAAAGAAATTAAAAAAACCGGTTATTTTTAATGATGTAACATTTTCCTGATATCAAACTCAATTAAGAAAAGAAAGTTCGAATTTTTGGAAATTCTATTCGAACAAACCGAAACGACTCGCGATATTTTGGCATACGAAAAATCCATAGGGAAGCGAAAAATGCGAAATTGATTTTTTCAGAAGTACAAAACCATTGATTGGAATTCTGATAACGAAAGATTTAACTGCTTTTACTGTCTATTATTTTGAGGGATTTTTTAGGAGAAATGATCATCTGCTTTTTTAGGGATTTATTCTAGGAATGAATAGAATTTCCCATATATATTTATTTTATATTATACGTTTTATCATTTTTGTTTACTTTAGTAATTTCAACCCGAATTATTTGACTAGAAATTATAAAATGTTTTACGCAATGCTCTCATCAATTTCGCCCAACAAGATACGAATCTTTATTTATCACTCGATTTATTTGAGTCTGCGCCATAATTTCTACGCATTTATACTAACGCTTCTCCATTTAATCATAATTTAAAATTAACCGTTACCTACCTAAGGTAAACATTTCAAGTTATACATGTTTTATGTTATCACGTGATAAAGGCTATTCAATAACAGCAAAAATGATGGCACTGTCATTTGTCATGAAGGTTTGTATTCGTAGGTTTATTAAAGACTTAAAGCCTTATCGCCCTTAAAGACAAGACGACACCTAGCACAAACCTAGACGTCATATACCATATAAAAATACCAAGTTCGTAAAAATACATCCTCGACTGAAGTTTCCGCTCCTGAACCTACTATAACGACTGAAAATATCGAAGAAGTTTAAATACGATTTCTGGGAGCGGAATGCTCGTGTTGAGCTCTTTTCTCGATACCGGCTCGATTTTATTTCCAATTCACTCGACCATGCTGCCGAGATAGCGCTGGGAATTTAAGTAAAATACCGCTAAGCGATCCATTGAAGTATTCACCTGCGGGAATTTTTGATTGGGAAATTCAATTTTATTGTGATTTTTGTTTATGTAAAACTATAAAATTGAAAGGAGTTAAAAACTTAGATTTTTGAAGTGGCACGTTAGCGTTAAAGGCAAAACTTACAAATAAATTTTAAGGATCAAAGGAATGATGTAAATTAACTTTTGGGGAAACCTTTCACAAAAGTTTATCTTGGGAAGATGTAATAAATGGGTAACTTAAAATCGTGTACCACTTTAATCAAAGTTAGGTTTAATTTAGAGTCTAATAAATAATAAATGTCAATGTTTCTAAAACTTTCGCTAATAAATCCTCCATCAAAAATACTACTCAAGGAAGGTAAAATGGACCAAAATATATGCATATAAATATTTTCTCAAAACATATCGGCAATAAAGAAGAGAAGCAATTTGTCGACGGCGAACTAAAGTATTCTAGTGATCCGTTTATGTCTAAAAATATATTTCCTTATTTCTTCCGGGAGAAAATTTTCATCGTCATTATTTTACATGACGTGATTTACCTGACAAAGCATGATAAAAATTCCTCCAAAAAACGATAGGAAGAGTTATTCTTCCAATATATAGACAGCGTTTGTCTTCTTACTTGTTGTTCGTGCTAACCTCCTGTTCAGAGGAGATATCGACTGCTGGAAGTATTTTATTAACTACATGTCTTAGAGATCCCAGCTGACTTTATTTTTCAACCATGTTGCTGTTGAAAACTCTTCTCGTAACTTGGATAACATCGAAGCAATCCACTCATTTTAAAGCAGCTTAAAATCGGAGGGCAGATTCATATCGCTTATCTTAAAGGCTCTGGAATCCTTCGACTACAACCTAAAAAGGTTATAATCAAAGTAGAATGAAAATAACCGGTTAACACAACTTTATATGGTAATGGACCAACTAAATTCAATCCATATTAAATATCAACAGAGATTGCAGAGTCAATGTAAACATATTAAATGGAGGAGTAACGATACAAGAAGAAATATTTAATATTTAATGAAATGGCATCGATGTTTTCGACGTACATCCAATCTTCAATAAAGATCCACTTTAGTTAAAAACTGTTAGAAGCTTGCAATCTGGACAGTTTCGACGTAAATGTGAATTGAGTTCGTGTTCCCGCATTAAGCGCCACGTGACGTCACGATGCCAGTCCCGATATGTGGGTAGTTTGCATAAACAACCCTTTGTTATAATGTGCTAGCTTGTTGATTTTATCTGGGCACACAATGTTTTACAACCTGTTGTGAATAAGCTTTAATACAAAAAGCTTTTATGGAACGGCCTGTTTATCGTGTTTCCTGGGATATTTTAAAAATTAGATGTTACGTATACGTTGTTATTTATAGCTTATAGCGTTCGGGATAAGCTGAATTTCACAGATATTAATCGTCATAAGGGCTCATAGGTTTTCGAAATTTATGAATTTTGTCAGTTTGCTTAACCTCAGATATTGGGTTAACAGTTTGCAAAACAAGGGTAGTTCTTTATCCGGAATATATATTTTTTTATAATAAAGAAGTAAGCAACGAACATAATTGATGGTAAGATCGAAAGCAAACCTTATTCTTAATATAAAATTGAACCCCCATCAAACATCATATAGGATCGATAGCATGAACCAATTCACGTATAAAATTAATTTCTCCGCAATTTTTTGGGCATCGTTAAACCGATTTTTGGTTTACGAGTGCGCGCGTAAACTCCAAATTTTACTTCTGTTCGCAAACTTTGTGAACGACCTATAAATTTGTAATACTTTATGGGCTTTAAAATGTTAATGTTCCGTTATGATTTGAAATTGCAGTCGTTATTATATTTCTAGAAACAACCCGTCAAAGTGAAAACGGTAATGCATCAATCCGTTGCACGCTAAGAAACAATTAGAAAGGGTTCGTGTAAAGCATGGAATGGTCGATAAAATCGTAATGGTAAGTGTAGGTCAAATATCAATGTTTGTTCGGGTTTATTTGCGGGTTTGATTGCCGCAAACGTTTATACTTACGTGGTAGTTCATATTAAAAATTCAAACATACCATAACAACGTTAAAATGTAAACTGGAGAATTATTATAAAAAAATATATACCCAACCCCACACTGTAAATCCATTAGGCCATTTGCAGGACGTGCCACAGAATGAGACCAAATGCAATATAGACTACAAAAATATTACCCTCCATTGTAGGGTAAAATAAGAGAAAGGTAAAATGTTGACAGGTTAGAGAAAGAATGATTTGATAGGGGTGGTATCACTGCCACATTTATTTTTAGCATGCAGCTGTTCTTGGATTTCGGTGGAAGGAGATCTTAGTTCTCAAGAGAGGCAACTTATTTGTGGAATTCGGAGAAGAATCTTCTATTTGGTTTGGTTACAAATGCCCTTAGGCGGCAGTGACTTATCAGGAGCACGGCTCTTTTAGGCGAAGCCCATTTGCTACTTTAATGTCATAAATATATGTTATGTAGCTTATGTTAATCGACATAATTATATACATTTAGTATACCAATTACATAGAACCAAGTACATCATTGTCTGTTTAAGCCCATTCAAGATGCCATTGATCTAAGAAATCATTATTAATAATTTAATGACTCTCAAACATACTTTGTATATAAGTACGTACTTATTACATTAATGCCCTTAATTAGGAACGGAAGTGACGATCAATTAGCTGGAAGTATTTAAATAAGTGATACCTACTCGTTTATGAATGGAGAATTTCAATGAAATTCTCAAAGGACGGTATCGAAAATACTTTAACAGTTGAAGCTCTGTGAAAATCGTAGAATTTGTGGTTCTTAAAGTATTCACGATACTAGCTGCCGGTTTATAAGGTTCTAGGTTCAATCCCCGAAGACATGTATCTAGATAATGAAAATAGGCTTTTTTTCCGGGTTTTTTATGTGTGTGTGTTTATAGTACCAACGATATAGGGAATTGTAGTTTAAGCTCCCAGTATAAATCCTTACTAATATTATAAATCCGAAAGTAACTCTGTCTGTCTGTCTGTCTGTCTGTCTGGTTGTCTCTTCTTCACGCCCAAACTATTGAACCGATTTTAATGAAATTTTGTACAAAGATAGTCTGAGAACCGAGAAAGGACATAGGATAGATTTTATCCCGGAAATCCCACGGGAACTAGGGATGGTGATCTAAGATCGATTAATCGGAGAATCGATCTTTTGGACCCAAAACATCGATTATTTTAATCGATATTAGTAAGGATTGAATCGTAAACAATGCATTTGATCAAGTGATAATCTTTAGCAAAGTTAAGGTACGAAATTTTTGTTTTATGTATGTTAGTATGTTATATTATTTTCTTTTAAACGCGGGCGAAGCCGCGGGCAAAAACTAGTATAAAATACGCTTATTAAATTATAAGAAACATTGGTCATTATTAGATTTTAAGGTACACGCACGTACATAAAGCGTTCCATTTAGTCTTTAGAGGCCCGATAATAAATTTCACATAAATGTGACTGACTTTAGAAAGGAACTCAATTCTATTCGCGTAGACTACGTATTCCTATATCCACAGGTGCTATTCTAGATATTTAGTAGTGGTAATGAGAGTAGTTTAAATTGTATACTAACCAAATTACTTGTCTTAAAGTGGTCAAAAAATTTTTAACAAAAAAATTCAACCGACTTCTATGTCACTACAAAGTAAAAAATAATTCAAATAAATGTTGGTTTAGTACATACATGTTTCTGAAGTCGGCGCTCTATATATTTCGTTGGATAACGATGTAAACAGCGTGTCTAATATGAGCGCGCACTTCAGAAATATGTACTAAACCAACATTTATTTGAATTATTTTTTACTTTGTAGTGACATAGAAGTCGGTTGTATTTTTTTGTTAAATTTTTTTTTCACTCTTTTTAGTGATGACATAATAACATTTATATTAATACAATATAAAATGTATAAACGTGATCATGAATTAAGGTAAGGTCTGAATTTACATTGATTGGAACCGCCTGCTCGCAAGGCGCTGCCGCGCCCTGCTCGCTTAGTATTATATTGTCTTATATGTTCCAACCTAACCTAACTAAATAGTCAATGATGAACTGGCTTTGCAATTTCATTAGAACCAACACCCAATATCTTCAAACACAACTCAATTATTCCCATCAGTTGAGGAGTTACATATTTTGTCTCCGAGCCACATTATCAGACCCTTAAATAGTCAATGATAAACTGGCTTTGCAATTTCATTAGGACCTACACCAAATATCTTGAAACACAACTCAATTATTCCCATCGGTTGAGGAGTAACATATTTTATCTCCAGAACCCACTCTGATCCTCATCATATATAAATGGGACCAACTTGTAGCAATTGTCCACACACGTAATTAAAGGCATTAAAATAGGTTCATAAACGGCGAAGTTATGGCTATTATATTTACATGGGTGGAGGAGTTCCCCTCATTTTCTCCAGAACCCATCGATGGATCCTAACTATATTTAAGTAGGACCAACTTCCAGCTCGTCTCTACACATTAAAAAATGAATTATTAAAATCGGTTCACTAACGACGGAGTAATTCGTGTACATACATACAAAAAAGATACCGGCCGAATTGATAACCACCTCCATTTTGAAGTCGGTTAAAAATTGTAATAAGTTTTATTTAATTTTAACTTCACAATTCCGTAACAGAGAATTTTACGGAAGTGCGAATAAGAATTGATATTAATTTCATACTTAAATTCGGAAATTAGTATTACATTTTAGGACTTAGCACCAAACTTCGGAATTCAATGCAAAAGCTGGAATAAATCCGATTGTTAAGGACGAGGGCACTGCACGTCAAATATATTTGAGAAAGGTTTCAACCTCTTAAAAGTTAAATGGCTCTTTTCAGTTTTGATTAAACTAAACAGGCGCCAGTGACTGGGGCTCATTAATCTGAGCGGCCTCATCGAAGTTATAATAGGCTCTTAAGAAACTGGCTCATTGCGATTTTTTCCTTTTGCTTCTTGCTGAGTTTTATTTATTTATTTAAAGTTCGTGTTACGTATAAATTACAGAGGCGGACTTATGTTAAGTATATCTGCCTTAGATCTTAAGTTAAAGTAATAGTAAGTAAGCAAAAGCGAGTAGTCCGAATGAATATTTGTTTGATTTCTTCTTTTACTAGTAATAACGTGGTTATTTCTTTCATTTATTCAAAGTAATTCTCTTTGATATCACGCTATTTTCTACTATCTTATTTTTTCAGAGATCAAAATTAAATTGAAAATTAAAAACAGTAAGTGTAAAACCTTAAGGTATACCTTTTGAGCTCGTATGCCTGCGTGATCGAGATTTTTTCATCTATTCCCACATTATTAGCGATTGCGACTAACAATGCGAATGTTTCAAATTCAAAAGCTCTGGTCCTGATTATAAATACGTAAAATTTCCTTAGTATCTTAAATTGTGATCTGGAAATTCACTACATATCCTTGTTCCAGAGCGCCTCAACGTTCTCTACGAGCGGAACTGGACTCGGCTGGTCCACGAGCAACTCCGCAAGTTCGAGTCATCCATAGTGGCGGCTGCGAGGCAGTCGGAGGTGCCTCCCGAGCTGGCGATGGACACCAAGTGGACCTTCTCCGGCGCTGTGATATACTGCATTACTTTGATCACTACTATAGGTTAGTTAAAACTGTGATAGACTAGGCCCAAACTTAAAATCTCAGCCACTTACCTCCGATATTTCGAAATTATTCATTGTAAGCGTATTAACGGGGAATTATGACGTGCTGTAACGAAATATAGCGATATACCTACGCACTTGAAGTTTCCAATCTTTAGAAAGATTCTAAAAGTTTGATTATCGTGTAGGATTGAAATAAAACGCGTTATCTACATTTTTTCCTGGAAACATGACAATTTGGGTCCATAACAACTAACTAATATAAAAGAGGAAAATAAATATAAGACCCTGAGAAAATACGAAATGAGTCTTCGAGTGAGCGAGAAAGAAGTATTAATTAAAGAAGTATTCTTAAATAAGATATTCATCTTGAATGTTTCATCTTGAAATTTTCAGGATATGGTAACGTATCACCTCGTACAGCAGCAGGGCGTGCTGCAACGGTAGCATATGCAGCAGCCGGGGTGCCTTTAACCCTCGCGTGCTTAGCAGGCTTAGGGGCCTCACTAGCCCGCCTGGCCAGGCTAGGCTGGTTGAGAGCCACGAAGAACAAAGTGCCAAATACTTGGAGAAAGGATGGTGAGGTGAGGAATTTTTGAAAATTACTTTTTTCTATGTTCTATTAATTTTAAAATCCTAACTGTACATTACGTATCGTAGTTGTAAATTATATAGGTCATGAACAGTTCGTGACCTCAGTAAAATAATTATATAAAGTAACAATGACAGTGACAGAAATAATCTGGAATATGCTCGTTGTGAAACTAGGTTCCAAATTATTTTGTTTTATTTCGAAGTAAATGCTCTATTATAAGCGAATGTTGACGTTATTTAGGCCAAACTGGGTTAAATGACGGTAGATTTTCTTTCTGTACAGGATAATCTTGGAAACGACTTAATCTATTTTGATAGGACATCTAAAAAGGGTTTCACAAAGTGTTTTCAAATATGAAGCAAAAATTTAAAAATTGCATAAAGATACATAAGTGGAATCTCAAGAAATACAGCAACATTCTTAGTGTGTGATATAATATTATCGTTAATTTTATTATCATTATTGTTCCACACAGCTCGAGAACCACTTCCAGCTACATGAGCAGCAACGTCTCCTTCCTCAGCCAGCTGAACACAATCAGTACACGTCATTCCCACCACGAACTCATAGATCACCTGGCACTGTTCGGGCAAGAGCGGGTGACAGAGGACAATATTCTCAAGTCTTTGAACGCGCCCCAGCCAGTCCTAGAGCAGCGACACTTGGTCGGTTAAAACGGAGTGCCTTGGCTAGTGGTAAGTTATTTTACAGATCAGTACACTTCTGGCAACATCCAGATATAAGCAAATGACAGTGTACGGGCCACGACCGCACATTTTGTAGCATTAGCAGTTTACGCTACATTGCTGCATTTAAGTTAGTGCGCTAATGGGCTCTATCAATATCGGTCGCGTGCTCCTCTATCATTCACTATCATCCTAGTAATAGGAGTTTATAATAAATCAGTTATTTCTATAAATCTCTGTCATTTTCTATCATCTAAATATTGTATTGGGTTACGTGTCAACCCATAAGGTCACAGTTAACCTCAGGTTGTAACCCTTAGAGGGGTTAACCGCAATAACGTGGTTAGTTGCAAATTCTTTCACATCTATCAATTGACTTCTGGAAACATTCAAACAAAATCGCTTGACAGAATATTCTGCAGTATTTAAACATGTCACATCTAGCCTTAGGGTAGCAATGTTCGGTGTAAACGTGTCTTAGTGAACCGCGAGTCTAAGTTTACATCATCCGTCAATGGAACCCATTTAAAAAGCTAATTCACAGCTTGTAAAGATTTCGTACTTAGCGGTGCTACCTTGGAATCTTAAGTAAGAGCGGGCGCTCATTCACATTTTGTAAACGTTCCCTTAGTTGAAGATCGTCCGATAGTATGAGTAGTTTTGCTTAAAAAAGATTGAGGTGGCTCATAATATTCTGGATCTAAAAAATATAAAGGTTCTAAATTCATTTAAAAGGCTGAGTGACTACTTTAAGCAAGTACTGGACAATCACATTAATTATATGAGTAAGATTTTTTATTCGCAAAATACTGTAGAATGTTTTTTATTTAATAGAGTCATAATTTATACTTTTGTATTCCACAGAACCTCATTCATCATCAGCTCTTCAAACACAAACGCTAGATCGGAAGAGGGGTATGGGTAACATGAAGTGCCTCGCCACAGTCCACGGTCCGGGACGGGGAAGAGGTCGTGGGACTATCCAGAGGCCTCGAGGTCCTGCAATAGAACAACTTATAGCTGAGGAATGCGGTGAAGTTATATTGAACAGGAGTCAAGAGGAGCTAGATGATTCTGAAGATCCTGATGAAACGTAAGTATTTGTCTTCATGCTTCGTAATATAGAAGGATATTTAGGTATGCTGTGGTAATTTTTAAAATAACTAAAACTATTTATTAGCGATTATTGTGAGATTTCGTTTCTTTAATTACATCTAAATTTAACATTCTTCTAAAGTTATAAGATAAAAGAATCGAAAAATCTGGAGTTAAACTATGTAGGTTCATAACATTGTTAGAGAGTTGTATGCATTTTGTCTTAAATAATATTCTTAAAGTTCCTTAAAATTCATTTTTTTTCTATTGAAACTTATTTCTTTATTATTCGAGCAAAAAAATTTCCTTTCTTCCTTTTGTCTTATGTGTTTTTGATATATTCTGAAAACACAACTCACTTTTTTTTTCTTTTCGCAGAGTGTGTCCTCACGACACCCCATCACGAGTGCCTTTGATCTGGAACGAGGAGACCCGGAAGGCAAAGAGCTGTGCGGTCCCCAGCAGCAGCGCTTCCACCAGCGTTCAGCACCACAGCCACACTATCGAGCACTGCCACGTTCCAGTCGGGATTGTCCTGTTCCTACTTTTAGCGTATATCTGCGTTGGCGCCGCTATCTTCTCTGCGTGGGAAAACTGGAGCTTCCTAGACGCTGCCTACTTTTGCTTCATCGCCTTAGCAACGATTGGCTTCGGAGACTTTGTGCCTACTAGTTTCTTGACTTCAAAACAAACGACAGAGAATTCTAGAAGCGAGTATATACAAATGATTGCTTGCTGTGCATATCTCGTCTTCGGACTTATATTGATAGCAATGGCGTTCAGTCTTTTACAAGATGAGGTAGTGGCTCGATGTTCGCAACTAGCCAATAGTTTGGGCCTATCGCGACAATGACAGTACGAGAAAAGTGATTGCAGTTCAACTGACAATCATTTGAGAATGTTATGATCGTTGTTCCAAATCCTAGTAGGTTTGGACGACCTCGGTCGTTCTGTAGGTCGCCTATGTAACTCGTATATCATAGTGAATTTCACAGTATCATTGTACAATAAATATCATTATTTTCTCATATCCGCGTAAATGAAATGTATTATTAATTTAATGGTGAATTTGAAACTTTTTACGGATTTGTACTCAAGAGTAAGAGGTGTGATGTAAATAATGTATAAAGAAACTATATTTAAAAGCAAGGCTGACATTGTAATGAAACAATAAAATTGTGTGAATTGTAATATTGACTTTTATTTAATTACTTAAAATAATAGTTACCCCCAAGATTTACGCTACACATAGGTAATGTATAGGTTCCTAATTAATGGTAACACATATTGGATCGAGAACTTCATTTTTGAAAAAGAGACAAACAATGAGATAACACTGCAAACACATTCACAAGCAATTAATTAAGTTAAAATATAAGTCTAATGTCTAAAATAATAGCTGTCTTTATAACTGCCTAAAACAAATAAAAATATACTTAAGTATAGGCTTGTGGTAAAACCTACAAAGCTACCTACATAAAGCAGTAATGAGTTGTATTCCCAATACCGCGCAGGATTACAATAATCCGCTCGACAGGACGCCAGACTCCGTTACGATCCCTGCCATCCCTAAATCCACGCATTAGGGACTTATTACGAAAAAAGGTGGTAGATCTTACTTGGTTCGACTGTTTTCAGCCTTATAACATCAGTTTCAAATGATATGTGTTCTAGATTGCCCTGCTAAATGGTAAGAGACGTAACGTCCTGACTATGTCCTTAGAAATCATACACATAATATACAGAGCTAGAATAATAAATCTAGAAGCAAGAAAGTTTGTACAAAAGTCCTTTATATACATTACTAATGTTCTTTATATACATTACTTGACGAAATTTATTTAAAAATTGAAAACATACACATAAAGTTACACAAAATATAAGCGACAAGTATCTAGTGTATAAATTTTACCTCACTGCTTAATATGAACGATAATTTCGATTACCTAAATATAATATCGCACGTCTTCACGTGCTATACTTAGCGACCAGTCAACCTAATGCACTTCACTAATGTTTCCCGTTTCAGTGGCCAACAATAATATAAATATATATCCGAGTTATGTCTTTGAGTGTAATATCTGAAAACATCAAATTGAAATTTTGAATTCATTACGTTATACTTTTATCACTCTGAAATACTAAACAATTAGTCTGTCAACTGTTTCTTTCCACTATAACAATTTCGCGACAACGCTCTATACAAGTGGGATCGAAATAACACCACATTTAAAACGTTTTCAGAATACGCGTAAGGGAACAAAATGCACATTTTTACTATGAAAATGTATTTTTTAAGTTCACCGTCTAACATTACGCTGCAAACCCATTATTTTAACGGCTTTAACAGCTTCTGTTGAAAAACATTTTAAGATACGTAGAAACGTCAGGAATAACATTTTTGTTTCAACCTGCTTTTGAATATGTATTTCACTTAAAGCTAGATTTCTCTGCAAATATAAAATAAGTGCATCAAGAAACTATGCTATTTAAATTGTTAATGGCTTTAAACCTTTCCAAATACGCCTATAACCTTACGTTTAAACTTGCTCAAATAGCCAAAGAACAAATTTGATTTTACAACAAAGAAGGTAGTATAAGAAATTATATTAAAAAGTCAAATAAAACACGGTTTTCATTTAAGCAATTAATAAAGCTATTACTACTAATCTATGGCTATTACAATCAGCAAATAATAGTCCCTTTGATATTAAGCACTGATCGTTTGCGTCTTCATATGTTTAGGAACAAAAACTTTATAGCACTTGATAAATCTCATACATCAATGTCAAATTTTAAAGTAGAAGAATCAGTTTCTCGCTAAGTGATGATCATTAGTATTAATTCAGCCGTTCAGACTCGACTACCGTTCCAGGGAATATTCACAGGGATATGTGTAAGTACTTAAATTGTTAACTAACTTAATTTTAATAGTATTTATAAACATAAAGATGAAATATCAGTGAAAATTTCCATTACAGTTGTCTATACGTGGCGACGTAATTATTTAAGTATATGGTGTTTAAATATATTATACTTGATAATTATAAAGATTTTAATGGTCACTTTAGAACAGCAATTAGGTGTACTATTAAATTGAGGATATTGTAAACATGTCTCCGAGCTTAAGTCCTACGAGTGACAGCTTACTAAAGACGATTGTAGTATGCTATTATAATTTACCTTTTTACCATAAAACAATATAACAATACATGTTAATTTAAATTTATCTCTACAATGTCTTCCTGTATTTTCCATGTATTAAATCGTGTGTAGGTACTTCGCATTCTGTTTACATTCACTTAACCACAAAACCACTTAAATTTCCCTCAGAAAACCTTTCATTACCTTAAAGTTGCTGACCCAGTCATCCGCAGGTAGCGACAAAACACTCAACCCAGACAAAAATCGAAACGGCCATTTACCGTGGCCCTCATGGTTAATTCCGCCGGGTCATTCCGGCCGAGGTGCGCAAAATCACAATTAACATATAAATGTACACACGACCCACTGTCCCTTTTAGCGAAATTACAAAAGACATCGTGTAACGAGAACTTATACGTCCTGGATAAATGACATGAAGTTTTTATGTAAACGGCTCCCTTGAAGGCAAAAGGAGTCGGATAAAAGTTCGGCGGACATTTCTATGTTTCTTTGAATACCAAATTTCGGTAGAATAGTCTTGGAAAGTATCGTATTTGTAAAATGTGCTGAATTAAGATTTTTATAGTGTACTATCCAACTGAGTCGCAATGTGATACATAATTTATTAGAATTATTTACTGGAGATATTTATTTTAGATTAAGTACCTATAGTGTTTAAATTTAGTTCTTTGATAAGTATAGTATGTATTGCATTAGGCGTGTGTTACATATATTTCCTTAGAGATTAAATGTATAGTTTGCATAATCCAATAATAAGTCCCCCCTAAATTTAGGTGAGGATAGGAGCATACTGTCAGTGGGGTTGTTGAGAGACACACGAGACGTTATACGTAATTCGAGTCGTCAAGAATAGCAACACATTTGAGATAAATCGTTGCTAAGTATTCATACTATTTGCAGTTGATTTGTTTATCTAGAGTTCTATCTTGTTTATCTAGATGATGGATCATCATCACCCCATTACTGTCCCACTGCTGGGCACGGGTCTCCTCTCATTGTGTAGGATTACGTAGTAGTAGGATTAGACCATAGTCTACCGCGCTGGCCAAGTGCGTATTGGTAGACTTCACATACCATTGAGATTTTTTTTTACAAATCTCTCAGGTTTCCTCACTATTTTTTCCTTCACCGTTTAGCAAGTGATAATTAATTTGTAATACGCACATAACTTTGAAAAATCAGAGGTGCGTGCCTGGGATTTGATCCTCGGACCCCTCGATCGAGAGGCCGAGTTTCTTAGCCACCACTTACCATCTTGTGAACTAAATATTTTTTTCTTCTTAAAATTGAAATAAATTAGTATTCCGTACGTGTTCATTAGAAATAAGTTGAGAATCGGGTTAGTGAAAACTATTGGATGAAAACAACAAACAACAACTGTAAACGCTCATAAAACCCACTGGTTGTCATTCAAGGATCGTCCTCGCTCGGTATTGCTTAACTTTGGATCGCTTGCAATTTGCCAGTGCGAAGCGCTCATGCTTCTATGTAGGAACTTGTGCTACAACAAAAGAATACATGATCATGCCCTACGGTCAGCATACATGACGCTGTAACTCGCTGTCGTTTAGTTAGCTCCTACTGTATAGGTCAATTGTCAATAGAACACCTTTATACAGTCACACATCTAACAAACAGGCTATATTACATGACATTCAGTCTACTGTACTTCTGGATCGCAATCCAGATTTTACCATTTAATGTAGAATTGCTGTACATTTTTGCTATTAAAAGTATAATGTCGCCTTATTTTATTTTTTATAAAGGTCTTTGCCCTAAAATGCTGTCCAAATGGATTCAGCTATATTCAAAGACATATTTTGGTATGACGCAAATAAAAATACTTTATTGGCATAACATTTTTACGTCCTACTGTTGGGTACTCGCGCCTGGAGCATTCTGGTGGCCACCAGAACTATGTGGATTGATAAAATATAAACTTATTCATTACCGGTTAAATATCTTAAAGCTAAATGTATCGGAATACGATTGTAGGAATTACCGTAAGCTTTCCCTAAAGGATTGAGTTATTATTCGAACCGATTCCATTGTGTTATGGTATTTCGTTAATAGCTTCCATGCCGAAATATATCGCTAGATTGCGTTCATGGATTGTGGATCGTTGTTGCCATTCGCGCAATAGAATACATTTTGTAGTAAATATTCTAAATTACGACTGTACCTACATTATTTACATAGTGTAATGCTTGTGGTATAAATAATAATGAATGATCGCAAAACATAAAGTATATATTTTTATATAAATGGTACGTTTGTAATTATATAATAAGATCTTTAAATATTATCTTATGTGAAATGATAAAACTTGTGTTGCTCTGAAAATATAGAGAAACAACAGTTAAGCTAACAATACACAAACTATCAAATTGATATTTTTTTCTATAACATGTTACATTACATAATTATATTTTGTCATGAAAAACTTTAATATTATATTAAACCTATATGCTAAATAAGCGAAGGTACTTCGCTTACATTTTTTTTACCTATTTTTATAAATTTTAAGCATTAAAAAATCATGGAGTCCATCTTATAGTAGTCCGGCACTATCACACATGATCTCTGAAGTCGACCACATAATTATGCATTACTATTCCTGTAGCATTACCATGAGTTGGCATAGAAACGCCACTATAGAAATGGTAAATAGAAAACTATTGTCATTTTGCTAGTGAATAACATAACTACTATCGTTACGGTATTTCTTGACAACGTCTGTCAAATTAATGACTCATGGGACCGAATTTATATGGCAATAGATCATAATGACATTCGCTAGCGATTTGATTTCGATAGGTTTTTTACGTATCGAGTTACGTGACTACGGGTTTTAGTTCTACGAGTAACCACCAGAGGCGCTGTACAATTTTTCATACATTTATTTTACGCAGTCGCTAGCGAGTAATACTTTTGTAAACTCATGGTAGTCCTACTGGTGACAAAGTTGAAAAGCCTCATATAAGTGCTTAACCACCCATGTTTATTTTCACAATTACCCAATAAACCAGCAGCGTTATTCCTAAAAACAACATGCCGATTATACTTAGTCCGGGCCGAACAAAGTACTGTCAGTGACAATTTGAGATATTAGTATTTCAAATGGCATTCGCTAAGCCCATTGTTGCCAAACGCATTCGCAATGTAATTAGTCCACGCAATATATTACGTTCTCGTGGAATTTTGACAAGGGGAATTGGGAAACAAGTTGTGTAGTTCAGCTGCCTTTGAAGTATGTTTGTGTATATTTTATAGTGCCCTAATCTGCAATTGACCAACCGACCAAGTTCTTCTCTGTGTAACTAGATTTCCGAAAATTCTTAAATGTTACTCAATTTTGCTATGTACGGTAGATTTTAATCCCCAATAACATTATTGTTTCTAGCTTTATTAGTATTTGGGATTTGGATGGGGAATTCTCGGATAAAATCCAAAGTTTCTCCAAGTTTTTGAAATGGTGAGCAAAAAATGGTAAGAGAGGTAGTCAGGAAGTGTGCGCCAGTATCACTCCATTCGTATTACCGTGCTTTTAATAGCTCTCTTCTCGTAGTTTAAAGCGTGCAGTTCGGCATCCCTCACGCTGGTCAAACAAGGACAGTACTATGTTATCAAATGTTCTTGATAACTTTTTTGGATTATTTGGAACGGCATGGGAAACACTATGTAAGCCTAAAAGCGGAGAGTGGCTCGTATTCGGCAACAATGCAAAAAAAAGTTATAGCCATTCTTATCCGAACTAACAACAACAACAAAAAGCCGGAGCTTGACAAATGATCTATAATTAGTTGCTCCTCTCACAAAACAGGCGTGAAAAACTTCAAGGTTAACAGGTGTTTGAAACGCATCGATCAGTTACGCGTTCAAGACAAATGAAACTTCCCCTCGGCCCATCCATCTTGTGTTACATACGATAATTTAGCACTCTTGACACTCTGTTTTCCATAGAAATAACACGAAAAACACAAAAGATTTAAGCTTTTTTTAACATGCTTTGATTAACTTGGGTTGTATCTATGTATGTATGTATGTAACGGAATCTTTGAGCTTAATTTTCACCCGTTTCTAGAAGCTTGATAATTTTCCCATTATCCTTATTAAATTAATTATTTCCCCAATTTATGAGTTAGCCACAGACTAAAATATGAAAAATAAATGATAAGCGTGGGTTGCTTAATATTTTAAGTATTACAATCATTCTATTGGCAATCTATGAGATAATAGTATGAACCGCAGTAAAATGTACATCGCGCTTTTTACTCTGAATTGAATTATTATTTTAATAACTTGAATTTTATTATAATTTTATTTTGAGGCGATTCATTATAATTGATTGATTTATTTTCCAGTTTTTAGTTCGATTAGCAATAAAAGCGTATTTTTTAGTTTTTTTTTTTAACTTCTATTTTTTAATTTGCCGTTATTTTCTTTTGACGATGTTCATTATTTCCATGAAATTTGTACCTAGTTTTGACAGGGCTAAGCTTGGATAGACGACTGACCAACCGACCGACGAGGTCTCAATGTATGGGTTTCTTGAGCGAACCGTCTTCACAGTAAGTGAAATATCTGCAGTATATTCATAATTGCCCTCTCTCATCATAGTGTATCCTGTTTTATCACAGACATACACGAACAGTATATATAAGGCAAAAAATATTGAGTTGTATTTACGACTTTAATGTTTAGTAGTCATTCGTGCTTTTATGATATTTTGTACACGTACAGTTCAATTAACAGTCAATGAAATATAATATATATTACGTATACGCTCTTGAACGGAAAAATATTTTCTCCTGGAAAAGAAAAACAACCGTGATGTAAATAAAACATTCCAATATATTTACAACTTTCTTCAAAAATCATATTTTAAAATGTTATCTAGAACTAGGTCGTCGCGAAGTTCCAAACTTGAGTCCAACAAACTCTTGATTGAGGATTCGTTTATCGTCGAATACCAATTTCATTTGTGAGACATTGTCAGGGCATAAGCCGTCATATTTCTTTAAAGTATGTTAACTATAAGCGATAAGAGATAAATAAAAATGAAACGATAGAAGAGAGAGAAAAATCTAATGTTTTATATAATAAAACCTCTCTTGTAAAATATGCTTTCAAATAACCAAAACCCCGTGGACATACAAACTTCCATACATAGCGGACGAATACAGAAGAGAATTGGTAGAAGATAAAAATGTGCCATCTTTCTTAAGTTATTTTGTAACAAAAATAATCAGACTAATATACTTTTAAAGGTCTTACATTACCTCTTAATTGAGTGTTACAGCACCATAGTGTCTTGACAATATTAATATTCATGTTACAGGATCTATGCATATTCATCATCCTTTGCATTATAGTGTTTACCTATCGTCTTAGTTAGCTCATTACCCCTCCTTTCACAGCAAAAAATAGTTTAAAGTACACTTTCTCGCTCTCTCCATCTATCGCTGCCATATCTGTCTCTTTTGTCTTCCTAAATGTCTTTTCTTTCATCTGCTAATAATTTGCTACTCAAAATAATACAATTATTCTTTACATCGCTTTCCGGTACGCCACAGTTGGAGCAAGTCCCTAACCGGTCGATTCCTCTCCGCAGAGAAACTTCGTGTCACTAAAGGTTGCATTCAAAAGTTTTATTAAGTTTGCCCCGTCAAAGACGTGGAAACAGGTGAGGGTTGACTGTAATATTTCGCTATTCGCCATTCCCTATTCAGAACTAGTTTGAATAAGCAACTCCGGCCTCGAACGATTGAAGTGACGTGACTTCATTTATGGCCGCTATGTTGTTCATTTATTCGTGCTTTGATAAAAGGCCAATTGAAACTATTCAGAGTGCGGCCCTGTCTTCTTTTGCATTAAATGCCGCATTATTTCTTTCAAGCCTCAATCGGCTTGAAATTATTGCAGGAATTATTGCACCGAAGACAGCAAAATTGAAATCGTTTTCGGAGTTTATGAATTCAGTTTTTGTATTCGTTGGTTTGAATTCGCTTGTCGAGGCAGAAATGGATTCCAATAAAATAAATGTCACATTGATTTGTTAGTGAGATAAAACTATTTGAGTATATAATGTTCCTAAATGCTTTTATTTTATTACTTGTTGTGATATACCTGTAATAATATAAATAAATCCTATTTTTATATTGTAGATACAAGCATATTTCATATTATACTTGGACATAAAACTTACACACATTGAATAACGGTTCACAGTAAAGGCATAGAAAATAGTCGATGTAGCTATGACCAGGTATATTTGATGACCAAGTGAGTAGTCATTCTGCACTTGTGTATTTTTAAATGGACCTTTCGTACATTCGTGAACCGAACCAGTGAAGATTTTATTCTCTCGTGGAAGAAGAATGATAGATTAGCCGTATGAAGTTTGACTTCTTAACGACTTCAGCGTTGTTTCAGAAAATACCAAAGAGTCTTCCAATAAAAAGCTCAAAGTTGTATGGCATATTCCTATGTCTAAAAAATCTCATTCCACTAGGACGAAAGCCACATTTATTGATTTATCCCCTTTTCTTATATTAGATACTTTTAAGGTTTTAATATTTCTTAGTAAATATTTACATTCCAAGCTTAAAAGTGTTATTTTCAGAAATATGTGTAGAAATCTACGCAATGAAAAAAAATTGAAAAACTCATATTTACGAAACAACGTAGTCAAAGCGTCGTGTTTCAAACAAGCTAAAGCTAATGGCATATTTATATGACATAACGAGGAAAATATTAGCTCGAAATAGGTGTGAATATTCCCTGGGGATGCAGTGGAGTTTAACGAGAGAGAACGCTGCGTTATTAATACTAATGATACCGTCTTTGCGCCAGTAGTTTTGAAGTTTAAAACTGGACTTCATTCTACTGGACTATTTATCCATCTTAAATTTTATTGAAGTGTCTGTCTGTAATTCTAAATAAGCTTGTTTCAATATAGCACTAGGTTATATAAAAGGTTAGTTTAGAAAAGAATGTATTAGGTTAGAATCGGTCTCGGGCATTTCCAAACCGCTCATAAGGAGTCTGACAATCCTTCACGATTGCTACCCTATGATAACGATTAAAACTTAGAACCAAGTGGTCATCCATCCAATTTTAGACCGCTTCCGACATTGCTTATATTTGTAGATCAGATATTGTATACAAGCCTATGTGTGCTTCAGTACACTGTCCTATGCTATCCACTAAACCTATGAGACAATTATGGTGAATGATGATAGCGCTATAGGGGAATGACCAATTTCTACCACTTTTTAGGTCCTCAAATTGCAATAGAGGTAACTCTTTAAATCACTTACAGAGATTTTTACTTAAAAAAAATGTGAGCCGTCACGGGACGCCTGGCAGATGTGAAACATCGACATTATTTTGTAAAAGTAATATGCAGAAAAGAACATATTGTGATAGGAACTAAATATGTCATAATGATAAAATAAAATATTACGATTTTTTTCCAGATAACGATGACTATTTATTGAATAGACATTTATTTTCATTAAATACAAAAATTTTCGAATTTATTTCAAATCGTGACTACTTAATTCGTTTAATCAGTGACTTCGGTAATAGTTATATTCGATGTTGCCTCTGAGGACGGTATTACTGTGACAATTGGTCGATGGTAACTGAAGTATGTTACAAAAGTATTGGACATAACATTATCAAGATAGTCAGATACTCAAGAATCTTAGCTAGTTATTTCAATATATTACTAAAATCGTAAATTATAAGTATCAATAATGAATGTTTCACAATAAATGCCACTATGATTAGAAAAAATAATTATTTTTTTAATGTTCATATTTATAACAAATAAGAAAAAACTTTCGTGCGCTGCACGCCATCAGCTGATTTTGAAATACAATTCTGTCAGTCTTAATAAATTTATTCTCTGAGAAGAATGAAATTAAAATTAATTAATAATTTAAAAACATTGTATGCAATGAAATTTATGTGAATTTTATCTACCAAGGTAGTAGATTTTACATTTGCTGGCGCTCAAAACACACCAAATATACGCGTGCTTAATGCACAGATAAATGCATACTTTAATTATAAAAAAATAATTAACTTACTGATGACTTGATGGTGTGTCATAGTGTGATTTTGCTTTCTTTGCAGGAGGCTGATCACTTTCACTCTCTAAATTATCACGGTCAGACATTTTATTATTAGAAAAATAATTTGTTTTCAAGCATTGATCTATAACCTGAAGTTACGCCGCAAGCGGGCAAAACTTGAAACATACAAAATACGTCAAGTGGTGTAAAACGAGTTAAAACGACTCCAGTCGCTCTCGCGCGGCGTAGTAATACACACTAATGTCACTGAACACGTTAAACGTCATTATTTTGAATTTTAAGCCTCAAAATGCCTTCTTGTGCAATGCGTAAATGCAAAAATTATGCTCGAAAAAGAAACAAGCTTCATGGAATCACCTATCACACGTAAATAAAGAGAAATTATTAAATTTTGTTTATTTTTCGTGTTCGATCCGCCATGATTACGTGAGTAACCAGAAAGAGACAAAGTATGTTTTTGTCAATGAAAGTGATAAAGACGCAAAATGCATGGTCATAGATCAACAGAACAGAAGTGACATTTTATTGAAGCTCACGATGTTCATATGTCGTATGTTATAGTTTAAGATCCCACTGCTTAATTTTTATATTAGTATGTTTTTAGTCAAAATATAACTTTTTATAGTTTATTTTAATAAAATAAAAGCGATATATGGGAAATTCTGTATCCTAATCTCTAAATTTTCTTCGATACCTGTGGTAAATAATAAAAAATATTACCATAAAATTTATATAGGATAGTATACGGTATTTTAAAATTTCTTTAATTGAATAAATTAACCTAAACATAATTTAATAAACAATCTTTGTATAGCCAGAAATTAATCCTCAAAAAGACCACGGTAAGATTCGAATCTTATATATAAAATTCGCATGTCACGATGTTAGTTACTTTACTCCTGCGAAACGGCTTTACTGATTTTCATCAAAATTTATATGCATATTCAGTAAGTCTGAGAATTGGCTACTATCTATTTTTCATATCTCTTAAGTGATAAGGGTTGTTCACCCGTAACATTTTTTTTATTTATATGGCAACACAATGTTTGCTGGGTCAGCTAGTACATAACATTTATAAAATGTACACAACTTTGCAATTAATGGTCGTGTGTAAAATAAAACTGAAAATAATAAACATAAATTAGTAAAGATACTTCGCCGCCTTGAAATTGAATGAAGCCACAAACGGCTTATTAGTAAGTTCTTTTTTTTAATTCTTGACAAATAAAAACATTTTTAGAGAAAATTTACAAATAAATAACTAATACTGCGTAATTTACATAATAAATAAATAATTATTTCAAATATTTTAGGGACATTTTAGCACGGAGACGTGGCAAAACTTTTTTACGCAACTATTTCAATTCTCAAAACTGGGTACATTTTCTTGTTAGGAGTGAGTAATCTTTACTAATCTATGATAATAAATATAAACAATTTTTAAATCGTATATTTTAAACCAGTCGATACATCTGTATAGATACATTCTTTCAAATTATATATTTATATAATAATAATTTATTTAGTTAAACTGTACTATAACATTTCTACGTAAACGATGTACTAAAACTATTATCGACAGTTTTGGACATTTTTTACCTTCTGTTCCATTATTTCATTGTCTTTGACAAGCATGCGTATCAATGGGAAAACCACCATACGTCCCGTTTTTAACGGGACAGTCCCTTTTTTCGATGCTTCGTGCCGTTGTCTCCGAAATGAACCGTTGCCATTGTCAATTAAGTAACAGTAAATATTATAATTATGAAAAAAACATGGGGTGCTCCATTTATCAGTTTTCATAAAGCGCCCCACATTTTTTGCACAATTATACTATTTACTTTTCCTTAAATGATTCCTAGATTGAAAATTATTTTCTACTTTTTAGTTAATTTTATCATAAAATCGTGTTTTTTATTATTTTTAACTATATTTTTTCAAGTAAAAAGTATTTGACATAAAAAAATCGATGTCCCGTTTTGACTGAAGTAATCATTGGTCACTATATTCCATTGTCAATATTTACGTTTGCGTACACTTGAAACGCAAGGTCAAACACTAGTTGTCTTTTTTTATCACATTGTTCTAATAGCTCTGTCCCTTATAGAACATTTGTCTATGTAGTTAAAGGTAAGCGTCGCCACGCCAGAAATCTTTTTTACGTGCGGCTATAGATGTTTCACATCAAAAATATTTTATCTGCACGTGATTGACGTTCAAAGGTTTTTAGATGATCTCAAAAATTACGAAGACTGTCGAAATTTTTATTTTCGGGGTTTTTTGCCTTAGGCAATACGAATTTTGAGGCATTTTTTTAGTTGACAAGAGTATGTCTAGGGATAACCTTGATTGATATAACATTACGACTTCATACAAAATTTAAAATGTAAAACAATTCGTTTGGCTTTTGTATTTTCTTAGCAAAATATTCGTATCAAAGGCTTGTATGCCAGACGTTGTAAATATGTTGAGGCTATGAAATATAGAATTTACTTTGAAATATTTTCAAACATGTTCGAGGGTTTGACGCAATCAAATATTTGAAGAAGCATTCTTCGCCAGCGTGCGTCTTTTTGTTCGGTTTTATAATTTGTTTAAAGGTTTTTTAGTTAGATTTATTAGAAAGCTCTAATATGGAATTAATTCTTCACTTAAAAACCCACTCAAAATTGACTAGATTTTATTACATGAACCCATCGTTTATCTGAAAAAGTCGTCAGTATTTTTCATAAATACACTAATTTTAAGCAATTATCTATCTGCTCTAATTATTTAAGTAAAATACGTATTATAGATTATCTTGAACGGTTAAGGAAAATATCGTGACGAAACCTACCCATCTGATAGTTCTTAAAAACGTTCTCAAAGCTGTTGAAGTTTACTAATTGGCCAGCGCGTTAGACATATTCTAATAGAAGAACCGAATCTGGACATGAATGTCGTTAAATCATGTATTTATGGTCTACCCAACATTGATGCAGATAAGTTAGAAATAGTAGAAACCCAGTAAAGCGTTACAACGTGAGCGTAGAGTTATGACCGTCGATTGCACAGCGACGCTATCTGCAATGGAGCATTTTACAGAATATTGCGCAATAGAAATATGAAGGCAAACAAATAACCAGAACGTTAGAAATATGAGCTATTTCAATTGCCGTTTTTACTTTTGCTGGATTTTATGTACCTATGTTTCAAAAATTGAGGATTTGCTTGGTTTTTGGGTAGTAATACCTTCATTGTCATGTAGACTCGTAAATAAAGACAGTTATTTAGTTATGTCTATTGAAACAATATTATTGAAGTACATAAATAATGTTCAAAATTATATTTGAAAAATATAGTCTTCACATCTTTAACTCTTTACTAACTTGTATAGATACATTATTATTTTTAATAAGATGTAGCAAACAAGCATGCAGTTCATCTGATGGTAAGTGGTAACTGACGCTCATGGACAGCTGTGACTAACTCCATGCGAAATACTAGTATTTTTTTTATATAATACAGTAGTAGCAGACGAGCATGCAGTCCACCTCATGTAAGTGACTCCTGCCACCCATGACATCTGTAATCAACCCCAGATAGGATTAGATATTCCTATCTGAGTCGGCCGCAGACGCGCCGCTACCCCTGAGGACTAAGCTGGAACGCCTCGGAAAAGTATGTCTCCCTTACCACACCCTTCAAACCGGAACACAGCAGCGCCTAACACTGCTGTTATTAGGTAGAAATAGGTGTGGCGGTGGTGTCGCCGGAGTCGAACCACAAAGGGTTCTACCACCTTCAAAGTATTAGTATGTTTTGCCTGACGCCAATCGCAGATATACATTGCCATACCTAAGCACTATTCGCCTCATATGTAAGTCTAACAACTTTTATGATTGCGTGGCATATACCCTATTTAACTTTCGTTGTATTTTTGGGTATTTTATCACTCTGATTTAGAGCTTGTGTACATAAAAGGGGGTCAGTAAAGTGGCCTCATAAAATAATAATTAGCACTGCGGCACATAAACCATTACAAGTCCACTACACACATAAATCCGCGCATTAATTTTATAACAAAAACAACAGCAATTAGTTGTTAACGAACTGGCCATATTAGCTACTACTAGTGATGTACCTTTTGTTACCCTGATTAGATGCTACATTAGATCGAGTTGTATCGTTACTTAATTCGTTGCTTTGTAATGCTTGAGATGATGATTACTTGGAAGAAGAATAAAAAACTGTTTGGATAACTAAGAACTAGAGATGCGCCGAATATTCGTTTGGTATTCGGTATTCGGCGTATTCGGCATCTTTTTTGCTATTTGTATTCGGCCGAATTATTCGGTTTTGGTGCCGAATATATTCGGTTCGAGTAGGTATGTCTATTTTCGTTTATACACGACACGGTACATAACTAAAACACAAAACTTCTTGTGTAAGATTTATGTTATATTATAAGTCAAAGAAATCCTATGACAAATTGAATAACATAAAGCAATTAAACATCAAATCAACATTTATTTTGAAACCTCAAACGAACATATTTATTACTTACGAGCTGTGCCCCGCGGTTTCACCAGTGTTAAAAGTGTAAATACTCTGAAGTTTTCATGGGATTTTAACTTTTTTGCGCTTATCCCTTATTCTTTTTCCAAAATTAATGTAGCCTATGTTACTGTCTATAACATCAGCTAACTAACAGTGAAAGTCCCGTCACGATCAGTACAGCCATTTTGAAGATTAGCCGGAACAAACCAAATTTTAAATAATATTTTTTTCGTTATAAGTACCATAATTATATCCTTTTATTTTATATTTTCCTATATTTTATATTTTCCTTTTTTATGTTATATGCTATTAGTAAAATGTTGTTATTTTGACATTAGAAACAGACACTTAAATTTTAATTATTTGTATAAATTCTATAGTTAGTATGTATAGTCAACATTTATTTTAAAACTTAAATCAACATTTTAAAGTTTTAATGAACACAGGTAACTGCCAAATTGACAATAACGGACACTATAAAAGAAATATTAGAACCTGTTTACGCGGCAAAACAATGAATTGGTAAACCGAATAATTCGGCCGAATATCCGGTTCGGTAAAAGTTAAACCGAATAATATTCGGTATTCGGTTATTCGGTGAAACCACTATTCGGCGCATCTCTACTAAGAACCAATATCGATTTAAGATTTTATCTAAAAGTTCCTATATGAAAAATATTTCATGAAAAACTTACACTTTGAGTGTTATAGGTGATAGGCATGTAAAAACGTAGGGGTTAGTGGAATTTGAGGAACATTAATAGGAAAAGCCAGAAGTACCGATGAAAATTTAATGACAAGGTTTGAACGAAGCAATGACATAGAAAAAACAATATACATAAGAACGTAATAAAAGAAATATACATTAAAACCTTCTGCGCTAAAATAATAAAATAAATAAGCAAATAGTGCGTCGCCTACAAGTGTAATAAAGTACTTTTGTCATTATGACCATTCCTTTTAACAGATTGAAGACTATTTGTAATACTTCTTTCTTATATAGGTACATATTATATAGAACGTTATGATTGGATTAGAAAAAATTTGCAATGTTAATTAAAACGTTCAATCATATGATTCGTTACAAAAATTCTTGTATCTCCACTGACTCGAACACGCATCAGAGTGTCCCATCCCTACACGCCACCATCACAGTTGTTTAATTATTTCCCGCGAGCCGCCGGTCGCACATTTCATGTTTAGATGGTTACGAGCCGATTTGAGGTTTTTACGGAAAGCAATTAGTTGTGAACGTTTCGATCCCGATTATGAGGTACGGGTAATAAGTTATGGGGATATGAGGCTATGGTAAGGTATTGCTTGATTTGTAATTTTTATTTCTAATGTTTCACTTGCGTTAAGGAAGAATTAATGATGCTGTTTTTTGCGTCAAAGGATGTAGTATACAGAAGCTATGAACCTTTTAGAACGTAGAAAAAAACAAAATAAAGAATTAGGTATGTAGTGGATTAGATTGCCGAAATTGGTAACTCCGTGCTTATTGATTAGTTAGTCGTTGGGTGATTATAATATTTTTATTGTCTAATAATAACGAGTGACTTATAAAAGTCACTTATAAATGTTAGTTTGAAAAAGAGTATTTTAATTGCATAATTTTATGCAATTAAAATAATCTTTTTCAAACTAACGTTATAGATACAATTTCAAACGGCACATATGATCTTTTATAATATAGGAGTATTAGGAGTAGCAGACGAGCATGCAGTTCACCTGATGGTAAGTGGCTACTGCCGCCCATAGAAACAACCCCAACACAACCCCAACAACCCCAGACACAACCCCATGGAAACAACCCCAGATAGAACTAGATATTCCTATTAATGTACTTGCGCACGAAATAAATAAAAAGCCCGTTGTCCGTTTAATATTTAAAACAGACGGATTCAATGTCCGGTGCAACAGATATCTAAATGATGTATCCCTATTCCGGGTTGCGTGTTTGTGTTTATATTATGTTTATAGTAGTGTGTGTGTAAATACTTTAAATTTTATATGGGATTAGGACGTGACCGTAGTTTTACGACTGGTCTTTCATGTGAGGTCTTGCTGAAAGGGTTGTGTAACACTAAGATAACTACACTTCACAGACAAAATATTATGATGAAAACATTTACACTTTTAACTAAGAAGACGAAATAATAGACTAAAATTTAAACTTAATTAAAAAATTATGTGTAACTTCGTTTACATCAGTCTGTTTCACTTGTTAGTAAGTGCTCCCTACGCTAAAGACACACTCGGATCTGTTTTTTCAAAGGCGCCAAAATAAGCAAAACTTCTGAAAATATATTTGCCTGTAGAATCCTAAAAATAGCATCAATAAAAACCTTCCTATTTGAACTTTAAAAATGTCACACACACTATCCACAATGCAATTTCTAGTTTCCGATATATCTTCACACTCACATTTTGATAGCAACTGTCCAATATGTGTGTGACAGGTTCTAGTAAACAGAATTTAATCAAACTTTGGACGCTTGAATGCATAGTACATATAACACATTCATGTGTTGTAGAATCGTGAATAGAAAATAAATTGTGAAATGTTGTTAGTGACATTTTTAATTTTGTAGTAGTGCCCGCGGATTCGCCACGTTTAAAAAATAGACCATGACATACATATAACTGAAAATGTGTGCCTTCATTGGAATGGCAGTGGCGCCATCTGACGAAAATTGGTCGTACCAACGTAGAAACCTTCGTGGTCTCATGCACTACAACTTTGCTAAAAACATCGTCATGAGCATAGTTTACGATTCTATAAAGGACAAACATTCATTCTTATATTTATAGATATAATCATTTATCACGATTAGACACTAAACTTCTATCCATGATTGATCTTTAATAAGTGTTTTATGACCCATACTGTCTGTCTCCCTTACCACACCCTTCAAATCGGAACACAGCAGCGCCTAAAACTGCTGTTATTAGGTAGAAATAGGTGTGGCGGTGGTGCCGCCGGAGTCGAACTACAAAGGGTTCTACCACCTTCAATTCGGTTAGGTTAGGTTAGGAATAGAACATGTGTCATTGGTGCGTGCTTGGTGTGTGTCTTGTTGTCTACATTAAAATGAAAAAATATTACGTCTTTGTTTAATTTGTTATGCGGCCCATGCAACTTACCATCATATTTGGATTTCTCGATTGGATCGATTTTGGATTCAAAATATTACAAGATAAAATTCAATTTTAAAATATTGTGATCATCAAAACTGGATGCTGAAGAATTGGACTCTTATTAAAAATGCGAAATTGTTAATTTCAAAAATCAAATAATACTTATGTCTTCAAATGTCAAACAATATTTTAATACAACGGCAACTTCCAGAACATTTGCTAGTGACGTTCCGTCCACGAATGCCGAGATTTATCGATGTTTTTCATACAAACTTGTAACAATAACGTCACTTTGTAACGTCGGCTTCGGCAGGCGGAAGTCGGCAGCGGGTGAAGAATTCTCGCCAATAAATAATTCAGTTGCAGACTATAGGGAAATGGTGATGTGGGGAAAGTTACAGGAGAGGTAGATTTCATTATTTGATTTTTAGGTTAGGTTTATTTATTTATTTATTAGGTTAGTTATTTTTCAAACCCTTGTTGATCAATCAAAGTTTTTTAAAGGGTTTAATCAAAGGGTGAGAAACTGCATATAGAGTTGGAGTAAGGTTAAAACTTATGGTTGGAAAAGACATGAGAGAAATAAATTATATTTTTAGGTCCATAAGATGTCTATATTTATGAAGGCTAAAATTTTACTTTGGAATTTATATTTATATCATGAAGTAGCGCAACAAGTTGTTGAAACCCCATATAAGTAATTTATATATTGAAATTAAAATTTATAAGATAAATTCGGATAATGTATGTAGTCAGGAGAGTCAAAATTCTGAATTTAGAATTTTGCATTTAATCTAGACATTTTCCGCTGTTGCTTACACTTTAAAACTATCATTTTCGCATCGGTGTATGTTCGTAAATAATATCGAAGCCTTTTACGAACACAGTGCTCTCGTCAATAAATGATTTGTAGGGAATAATGGGATTAAAATATTTCTTATAACAGAAAAAAAATGTAATGAAACTAATAAATAACAAATAGTTAACACGGTTTTATAAACTCGGTTTGGGTTTGTCATTTTGGGTACAGAATGTACGAAATTGTTCACTTGATTCGGATGACAATACTAAAATATTGAAAAGAAATCTTAAAAAAATCCCACATAACAAAAAGCATACAATGATTATTTAAGAATCAATGAAGAACGAAGGTTTCCTGTACGTTATATAAGAATATTTTCTATACATTTTCCAACGGTTATACAAATAGAAAATAATTTAGCCGAAAACCGTGTGGCAGACTGTAAGGCGTCTTTCTTTAGTCTGTCTAGTACTAAATCTCTCTCACACGAACAGTGTTAGTCGATTCCCGTTCTATTCTAGGCCACAATCTCCCCGATCACGTACGCCTCGGATTGTGCACGTGAGAAAACACACTATCTAATGTGGAAATATTGGTAGCTATTTTGGATAAATGAGCGTTATCACTAACTTTATCGGTCGGATCGATGACTTGGTAGTTTGCTAGTAATGTAGATTCCTAGCATTACGAGTTTGAATTCGTTGGTCTAAAAAACGAATAATTATGAAATCGTGACTTAACAAATAAAAACTATAAAATAGGCTAAGTGCGACTTGGGAGCCTTCACACACCTTTGAGAACTACTTTTTTATGATCTGTGTGTAACTTTCACCATTTTCTTATTTACCAATATGGCAAGGGATAATCAACTTCCAATATGCACATAACTTGCGGCACCGAGTTTCAACTAGGCTATCATTGATGTCAAGTATAGTACCTAAACTTATAAAATTAATTATTTTGAACATATAAAGCGTATTATTTTCTAAATATATTACACATAATAAAACAAATAGATTGATTAAATCAGCTTTACAGTGACTAATAAGGAAAATAATCACAAAGAGCTCAGCTCCTAAGTGCCGTTACTCCTCTTTCGAAGCAGTAAAGCATCTTTAAAGTACAGACACCCTTTCTGCAAAAGTGCTATAAAAACCTTTATTTTTCACAATATAACACCCTCGCGTTGCGTAGCGCCGACAATTTTTACTTCCACCCCTTGAGTTTATCCTTTAATTTCATTAGCACCCTTTGTCAAAGTTCACTAAAGAATAAAGTTGTTTATTCATATTTTACGAGTTTCGTAGCCCACGGTCTGAGTTTTGGTTTTCTTAATTACGTAATTTATTTACTTGAAGTTATGCCAAAAATGTGGATTTTTTCATAGAAGAAACAACGAACTTGCAGTATGCGTGATTTTTTAAAGGCTGTCCATGAATGTCTGTAACTAAATCCACTTAAGATTAGAGTCCTACCTGTACCCTTACCATGAGTCAAAATTAATTTTAAGCCCCCCTCTGTCCTGGTTACTCTACCCTGGGGTTTTAAAGCCCGAAATTTTGTATACGAGTCCCAAAATACATTGATACCAAGAAAGTATTTTTAGAAATATGCTCCCTAAAGGGCTGAATAAGAAATAAGGAGTAATCTCGGTACTCATATATATCTGGTTTAACCAATCTCACGCTGTTTTCTCTCAAGCTTGAAAAAAATGATAAAAAACCTGTAATAACTTATAAAATTGAAGGTGGTAGAAACCTTTGTGGTTCACCTATTTCTGCCTCATTACCGCAGTGTAAAATTCTAGTTTGAAAGTGTGGTAAGGGAGTCATACTTTTACGAGGCGTTCCAGCTTAGTCGGCCGTGACCGACCTCAGGCCGAACTCAGGTAGGAATATCTAATCCTATCTGGGGTTGATTACAGATGTCCATGGGCGGTAGTAGCCACTTACCGTCAGGTGATGATATTAAAAAAAATATTAGGCTATTATACTCGTAATATAAAAAACGTGTCTTCAAATGTAATCGTAATCCGCTGTGGCTAAGTTAACTTTATTCACATTAATTTTCAAAGTCATGTTGAGTGGCGATAATTATCTGACAACTTGATGAAACCTTTGACACGTCTTTACAAAGAAAAGCTTCGTCGCTATGAAAGTAAAATAAATAAAATAATAAAGTTACTTATTCCCTTCACTACTAAGTGAGATCTACGAATGTTGTTTTTTCATCGTCATTATTTATTATAGTGGCCAGTGCTGCTTGTATCTGTTGTCAAACTTATATATAGTCTGATTCATAATTAGGTGTCCAAAATGTAAACAAAGATGTTGACCTATCAAGAAAATACGTTTCAAATGGTAGTTTCTTATTTTTGACAATATTAAATTAATACAACAATAATAAAATAATAATCTAAATAAATTAAGATACATTCAAATTTTCTAATATTTATATTACCTCAATTTCGTTCCATATAGTAATAATAATACAAAACAAGGTTTATGGTAGAAAATTAAAATGTGATAATGGTAACACAATCGGAACCCAAGACATTTCTTGTGCCGTCATTTTTAAGTTTCGTAGCTGATGTTATTCATTTTTGTGATTGTAATCGAACTCAAATGTATTATCGTTTTCATAGCGCGTTCGATAAATTGTGAATAATTGTAAAGTTTTCGTTTTTTGTTGAGTTTGTTAAAGTTTTTGTTTCTTGTTAATTTTGACAGTGACATTTGTTTGTTTACATTTTGGACACCTAATTATGAATCAGACTATAGGATAGAAGTGCACCCTAAAGTCGGTCACATACACTAGTCTCATGTAATACTATTGTTTTGACCTCAGCAGCTCATGATACTGCTCTTATAAGAAATGTACATGTAAATAAAATGTAAGTTCTTACAAATTAACTTATAGGAACTTATATTTTATAATAACTTATATCAGTTCAAAACTGGACTTGGAATCATTTAAAACACCTGTTGTGTCATTTGCCTACCACAAATTTCCCAGAACACTATATTCCATTTGTAACGCAAAGCGAAAGAAAATACTATTCGTAGGCGCTACGGTGCTACATTGTCGTAGAGGGTCTACTAACACGCTACGAGATCGCTACAAACATTTCTTACTGTACTATGTATTCTGTGCACGTCTTGGCAGAATACATTTTAGGACCTATACTTTACAAGTATATGGTAAAAGTCATGTAAAACATTGAAGCCATTATAAATTAATCCAGGCAAATAATTACTTGAAAGTCGTTACTAATAATACTTAAGTAATATTTGCTATTAAATGTGACGACATAGTGACTTAAATTGTAATTAGAAATGGGTAAGAATTAAAAGTACCAAAACACAATGTCCAGATTATTTACAATTAACTACACAAGACTTGATTAACCGAGCCAACTTACCCCAGACAGAAATCAACGCCAGAACATGATTACATTACAAACTTTGTACGAACCAACGTCTCGAATGGTCGACAGGCAATGTTGAATGCAAATTGCGTCTCCCTTTTGACGAAGGCATAGTAACGGGTACCGCAAACTTTTTCTCCACAATCACTTGGTTTGTCGTATTCGTTATGAATTTAGTTCGTCGGGTGTCCGAAGTTTTCTCATATGCTACTGATGTAGTTGGGAACTAGAATTAAGTTAGGAAGTGTGTGTGACGCCTAACTGTGTAAATATGTACTGTGATGAGTTACACTGCGTGTATAAGTTAAAACTTATGGTGCCAATTTAAAATTTCTGAGCGTTAAGTAACGCCCCCGCATGTATAATATATAAAAACTAGCTGACCCGGCAAACGTTGTGTTGCCATATAAATAAAAAAATGTTAAGGGTGAACCTTATCACTTAGAGGTATGAAAAATAAATAGTAGCCAATTCTCAGACTTACTGAATATGCATATAAATTTGGTGAAAATCGGTAAAGCCTTTTTGGAGGAGTACGGTAACATTGTGACACGGAATTTTATATATAAGATATAACGGAGAGCAAGTTTAGGTACTCTTTTTTCATTTCAAATGGTTTGCAGATATCAATTTTATTGACCACTTAAAGTCAGCTGGGTACATCACCGCTTATGTATATATTTAATGTCATGAAAATAAAAACAATGTATACAACTTGGAAAGAAAGCCAAAATAATACTTGGTAATATACATTGAACTGAAATACACTGAATACATTTCCTAATTATCTCATTTTAATTACTCATAAATATTAATGTTTCATGTCAATATATGTATAAATAAAATAATAATAAATAAGAAGTAAATACATTTACAAGCTTATTACACATATGCCCATTGCACATTTACTCAAAGGAAATGAAAAGGGAAATGTTTCGCGTATTTTTCCCTTTTATCCTATCTTTGCTTTGTGCTTCTTTCTTATTAACATATTGTTACATATGTATTATACATATACATACATTATCTTGTGGATAAGTATGCGCTCTTTTTATATATGTACTTTTTTGGACCTTTTTAATTCTAATTGAAATATATGTCTTATCTTCATATTTAGCGAAAGGTGTTTAAATAATTATGTATTTGGGTTATCATCTGTTTAGTTTTACCATATACAAGAACTATTAATAGTTTATTAACTATGTATAATCTGAGACTATTCGTGGCATAAGACTATATTTAATAGCTTTTATTAATTTTTAAAAATTAAATGGTCTGTGAAGAATTGTGAAATTCTAACTCTCTTTTAAATATCAAAGTTATTTGTTTTTAATTCCTATATGTAGTATTTTACTATGAAAACGTAACATAACATAATATTTTACATTGTCACTAATTTATAGTCTCAACCCCACACAAAGGTAATAAAATAGGCAAAAAGAAACAAAGAAACTGGATGTAATTTCTCACGTTAAATGTATCGATAACACATTAATTTGCCGGATCTTTGTAAGAAATGCGAGTGTATCCTGCGGAGAGACAGATCGCAATCAAGGAGCAATCACTTGTGAACTTCCGCGGACAAATGCCGCAATTACTTCTATTGAATAAAGATTTGTTTTACGGTATAAATGTTATAAACTATTAAATAGATATGTGTAATCTTAAATTATTCACGAATATGAAGACAATAATCAACCTTTTATAATTGGTATATCGCCACAAGTTAACTCATACAAATATATAACTAATATTAAGACTTTAACAAATATATAAACCAGTAATATAATATTTAGCAACTTTTTCAAATTGCTGCTAAAGCTCGGTGAAGTTAAAAGTATATCCTACAGAGCTTCAATGCAACCAAGAAGGTGGTAGAACCTTTGTGGTTCGACTCCGGCAGCACCACCGCAACACCTATTTCTGCCTAATAACAGCTGTGTTAAGCGCTGCTGTGTTCCGTTTTGAAGGGTGTGGTAAGGGAGACATACGTTTCCGAGGCGTTTCAGCTTAGTCCTCAGGGGTAGCGCATCTGTTGCCGACCTCAGGTAGGAAAATCTAATCCCATCTGGGGTTGATTACAGATGTCCATGGGCGACAGTAGCCACTTACCATCAGGTGGGCTGCATGCTCGTTGCTGCTCCTATACTATAATAAAAAAAAGAAATACCTAAACATTTTGACTTCTCGCTAACAAATGACTGCGATTTTATTGGGGCATACGTCGTTAAAAAAGATTCAGTGTCAATCAGCGATTCAAGAATTCTTCGCTTAGTAAAGCAAAGTAGTAATGTCTTAGTAAAGTATCTATCATTATTAAATAGTAAAATTGAATAATTTGTAACTGAAATATGATGAAAAGTTAGTAGTAGCAAATAATTTAAAGTAAATAATACTTTTAATATTCATAGAAATTATAAAATTCCTAGAAATGATAATTCCTAGAAATATATAAATTACCTAAGTTAGCATACAATTTTCGCAAAATCAAGTTGTAATATCTGTTTCCAAATAAACAAATGGAAACGAAAACACGAGATGGAATTCAAAACACGAGATGGAATCCAAAACAGCAAATAGGATGCTTCACGCCTCGCTTCCACAGATGCTATCATTCTGTCCGAACGAGTCCGCCATGTTTGTCATTTCGGGATTAGGGCATGTGCAGACTGTTTTACGCAGTCGAGATCTGCCACTAACACTAAAGTTTTAATTATGCATGTACTACTTACAAAAAGGTAAAAGGCAAAGTTCGTTTAAATAAGAATAGTAAGAAATTAAACCAACCGTAAAGTGGAATATAGTGGAGACTGTCTCATAGAAATCTTAAACCTTAAGTACAGTACAAAATATATTAATTTACTTTAAATCCATTAGTGAATTAGAAGAAGGTGACATTACTTGAAATATTACATATTAAGGCACACCGTTACTGCCTATTTAACGACACTATCCGTATTTTATATTAGTAAAATTACACAATCACATGAAACTGTCAAACTTTTAAATATTAAAATATGGCGCAACGTGGGATCACATAGATAAAAACGGAGAGTATTTTCTTTCTAAATCCATTCGAATAATGAATAAAGATTTATTTTACGAACATATAAACGGTGCGAACATTTGAACACATATGACAACATTTAGAAACAGTGTGTAAAAGCGTTTATACAATCATATACGTGTCAAACATCAGCGCGCCATAATTAGCTCTGACTCCAATCATACGTAAATACGTCTAGTCGGGTGCAAACTTGATTTGAAACAGCCTGCGATTTTCAAAATGACGATTTTGATGTCACAATTTCAGTGGCATTTTGGAAACGTGCTTCCCTGAAAGTGAACTTATCTTCTATACCGACTTAAGGTCCCGTGTTTAAATTGCTATTGCTTTTTTGTCTCATTGCTAGGTAGGGGTCCTTTCCAACAACTGAGGGTCTGGAGATTTGTCTCCATGGTTCTCTCATCCAGAGTGCCAAATCATGAGGTCAAAGTTTGACGTTTCTCCAAAACATGAGCTCGCATAAATTTATTTACTAGGGGTCAAAAATTCGATTACAGACCGCACTCCACTTTGTTTAGCTTTGTAGATCAATTAACATCTATGTTTGGACATTACCATTACCGTTTATGAAGCCCCATGCGCGTTTTTGCATGGGCGCACACGACCATACTATTTACACACACGCATGTAAATACATGCGCACGCACACATACGATACATACCAAACTCTGTACACATTATTTTTTGTTTATAATTCCTGGTGACATATAGTATTGAGAAAAATATAGTTATCCGAAAAAATCTTTAGCAAAGTTGCCCTCGTTTCAAGAGCTTCAATCCGGTAGAGCTTAGTGAAGGAAACAATAATCCCTTAATCGCAGGATAACGGAAGAACGACTTCGCGTAATACCCCATTATCTTCTCTCCTTCGCGAGCGCCGAATGGGTTCAATTAATTTGCCTTTGATGGGTTGTTTTCCGATACGGAATTAATTTTGGATGTCTCTCTATTTTGGATGTTTAACTTGAATGTATATACATATACATCATACTGTATATTCACAATAAGAAATATCCGACATACTATCGAAAGACCCTATTTCAAAGGTACCCTTTTGTAAAGATGCCCTCGTTTCCCGAAGCTTTAAGAACGAAACAATAATCCCTTAATCGCAGGATAACGGAAGAACGACTTCGCGTAATACCCCATTATCTTCTCTCCTTCGCGAGCGCCGAATGGGTTCAATTAATTTGCCTTTGATGAGTTGTTTTCCGATACAAAATTAGAGGTCGTTTGGTATATATTGGTGTAACTAAATGTGTTTATTCTTATAAACTATACTATACTTTTTTTAGCTTACTAAAAACACTTTTTGTTATTTAATAAATTCAAAACATGAAATTAAATACTAATTAAAATAAATTAAAATATATATAAATAATTAAAGTACCTAAACATAACCTACAATTTTAAATTAAAATATAAATAATAACAAAATTAAACTCTCCTACTTAGATTTTAAATATCTTCTACTTGGGAAAGTTAGCTGAAAATACCTAGTATCGTATTGGTAGGTAGGTAAGTAAGAAGAAGTTACTTTACAACTGTTGTCTGCATTTCATCAACGTGTACATAATTCGAGCTTCAAGATTCTTTTTTCTTTTTTCAAGAGCTTCAAGGTTTTGGAAGCAGAATCAAGCAGTGAGACAGTAATGGGTTATGGCGATAATTTTTTTTTTATCGTATTGTACGATTACGTTTGACTGCAACCTTACCTGATGTTGAGCAAGATGCAGTCTTAGACAAAACACGCTTGCCTAGAAGTAGCCTATTCACCCTTGTTTTGAACAATCCCAGATCATATGTATCGGGAAACAACGAAGGCGGGAGTGAGTTCCATTCTTTGGCGGTTCGCAGTAGGAATGAGTTACTAAAACGCTTAGTCCGCAGAAAGGGAACATCAACCGAATATTGGTGGTATCCCGCGGTTCGTCTAGAAGTCCGATGATGGAAGGGGGCAGCAGGAATTAAATTATGAAGTTAATAATACTCAACTAAGTTTATTTGCGACTACACATCTATTTAGTCACATAATTTACTTATTTAAACACATTAACTTATAGTAAACGTAATCAGACCGCACAAAGCAATGGGGACTCTGTTTTAATTAAATTTGTATCGGTAAACAACTATATCTTAACAATATATACAACTTAGGATGTGAACATGTCGCCATGGGGAACAGTTACCAATTGCTTTGTATACCTCGTTTGATCTCGCACAATGGAACATTCTGCCTAATAATTAATACCGAATAATCGATTCAGTTGTCATATTCAGGATTAGAGTACCAAAGGTACAAAGTAACTGTAGATGCGAAATCAGTTACAATGCTAGTGACAATGTATTGTTCGTAATTTTGAAGGTTTTTGAAGGTGGTAGAACCCTTTGTGGTTCAACATCGGCGGCACCACCGCCACACCTATTTCTGCCTAATAACAGCAGTGTTAAGCGCTGCTGTGTTCCGTTTTGAAGGATGTGGTAAGGGAGACATACTTTTCCGAGGCGTTCCAGCTTAGTCCTCAGGGGTAGCGGCACATCTGTGGCCGACCTCAGGTAGGAATATCTAATCCTATCTGGGGTTGATTGCAGATGTCCATGGGCGGCAGTAGCCACTTATCATCAGGTGGACTGCATGATCGTCTGTTACTCCTATGTTAAAAAAGATAACAGTGTGTGACAAATAGAAAGCTATATAACGGACTTAAGCCAAGTATATACAAGTCGTCATATGCCATCGAGGGTAAAAGGACAAAGCCCTGTCTCGGTAACGGCGATATATTGCGGGAATAATTAATGCCATTTTGCATTAGCATTAATGCGAGAGCAATCGAATTACACGTCGCTTACAGAAGGAAGGATATGGGACCTAATGTGATACGTTTTCTTTTAAGCTTTCTTGTTGTAATAACCCTTAAATTGAATTAGTTATTGCAAGTTAAGTAAGTAGTTACTTAGTGTAATTGTATTTACACCTTATCTACATTATTTTTTTGGAACTAAATTTTTTTGGAACATACTCTTGGAGACAGTAGCCAAATAACAATTGGTGTCGGGCCTGGGTAGGAACATACCGGGATAGAAATCTATGGCCTAGAAACAAAACCATTTTCCCGTACATCGGATTTCTAAGCTGAGCCATTACAGTAGGGAGGCATGCCTTTGACGCAAACTCTACTATAATTTGGAAACTTGAACTGTCCAACTCAATTTAAATTAAAATTGCGAACTTATATATAAAGTATGAATAAGTGTTTACGCCACATGTGTATACGCGTATAGACCCGTGGATTGTTTTAAAGCCTGACCGATATACATACTTAGTATCTATCGGTCGGGAGTTGGAAGGATGACCGTTAGTGGCACTTTGTAGAGGATGTTCAATAGATACCGGTTACCATATTATCATTGGACATCAGTCAAGTCTTGTAACGTACTGAAATACCACATTTTGGTGAGATATGTCCAACAGCTGAATATATAACGGGTTTTATGTGTATAAAACAGTTGAACTATCTTATCTACAGGCATGGAGTGCAGTCTGTCGCGTACTCGTTATCTATGCCACTAACACTTCCCATACGTGTTGGAACTTTGTTCGCAGTTAGTGGCTGGCTTTTTGTCTGCGCTTTGCAATGCAATGTGCTTTTGATGACCAACTGTGTAGTTGTAGACTAGAGGTATATATAGGTATATAGACTAGAGGAACGGCATAGGTTCTAAGTTCGAATCACCTTTTATCTAGCTCCCTAGTATACTCGTTCAGGTGATATTAAGAACTACATTTTGAAATTTCTAGCTTCTAAGTCCATCTATTTAAGCTATGCGTTATCTTTCAGTCATCTATATAAAAAAGTGAAATCTATCAAGTCACACTTGGTCAGCGCGGTAGATTCTAGCAACCCTTGACATTTTAAGAGGAGAGGAGGAAGCCCAGCAATGGGGCAATAATGATTTGATGAGCAAATTCCTACTATAGTTAAGGGTAACTTGAATTTAGAGAGCACTATATGAATACTTTTCTTTCTTAAGTTAATTTATGTTTAGCTAGACTTTTTGTTTTCATTGTCGACTTTATAGTCGACATGGTATGTTTTTCCTTTTATTTTTAATCCAATGGAACTTATCTCGGCTGTTTCACATGTTTTATGGGTGGCGATATCTTTGCTCATGAGTTTCCCGAACTTGAGTTTACGATGGGATTCCGTTGTAACCTTGTAAACTGTGAACCTAAACGCTATACTCTAGATATTTTTATAATATAGGAGTACCAAACGACCATGCATTCCACCAGATAGTAAGTGGCTATCTCCGCCCACCCCAGAGCTAAAATAAAATAAAAGCCCCAGCACGAGGTCGGCCACACATCTATTTTTACTCCTGAGGACTAGATTAGAACGCCTCGAATAAGTGTGTCTCTCTTGACCCTTCAACAAGGTGAGGCGATGGTGTTCTTCAGAGTCAAACCACAAAGAGTTCTACCACCTTGAAATCTTTACTACTCGGTTTACGTTATCTTTTCGAATTATTATTTATATCAGGTTTTGATACACGATATGCTTTTATGATATGACGTACACGTTAATTGCTTTTTATAATTTTAAATATATTTACAAATTTTTGAACAAGTCTCTAGTTTTCGTGGTCCCCCATACATCATAACGCTGTGGTCGGAGTGTTCACGGATCATTAGGTCCTTCCCGGCGTCCACTTTACCGGACACCAAATAATACCTACTTCTTTTAGGGTCTCGCGTCTAAAAGGTTGGGAAGGAAACCCATTTCTCCGATTGGCTGGCTTGGATCTGCTTTGTTGTAAAAGGAGTTATTTCATTGACATGTATGAAAATAATATTTGTTTTAATTATTATTTTGCTAACAAGCACTATTACTCATAAACCCAATTAAAAAAAGTGACGAATCCAAGAAATTATCTTTTGAAATTCACTATTTATGACTTTTAAGATTTTTTTAATATTCGGGACATTAAAAATATTATTAATTTTTTCATTAAATTTTCTCATTTTATCTACAAAAATTCAGATAACTATTCGTTATGTAACCATTCTTCATTGAAATTGTAATATTCTTTTGAAATTATGATCAGTCTCTACTAAAGTTATATCAATTTAAGCATTTATCCATATTACTATATATCATTCTTTTTTAATTATGAATTGAATACGTGATCGTAATATGGCTTTTTTTTATTATAATAATTAGGTATAGGTACGTTTTATTTACTGTTAAATCATCTGACAATTCATTTTAATACACACATAATATGTTAAAAAAATCGCAACTTAAGACACCTCACAATAAAAAGAAAATTTTAAAATTGTACGCACATTTTTCATATTTGCACATTGTACAAAGGTATATCATTTAACTGCAAGCCGTCCTAACCACGGGCATTTACAAAGCAAAAGCCTTGCAATACTATCGTAAGCTAAATGTGACTCAAAGAAAATTCCTTGCCTTGTATTTTACCTGAATGCAAACGTAATATTCCATTTCTAATGCTACCACGACTCATTATTTAGACTTTTTTCAAACGTGTGTTAGTTCTCCCATACGGTACTCGGGACCCTAGCCGTAACAGGTTATTGCTCCCACTTGTTAAATGCAACTAGAATTATTAACGTATGTATGAGAACATACGTCGCATACCTAAATTGTTTAGTACATTTACGTGTTATGTGTGAAAGTTGAAAGAGCACGTCGTAATAATATTAAAATGATTGTAAAAATATATTTCATTCCACATAAAAATTTAACAAGACATGTCGGTTTCTTTGAACGATACATTTATTTCTATATTTTGGTGATTAAAGCCCGTTATTAATAGTAAATCTATCCAATGTTGACCTACCAATTTTTTGATCGAAATAGGGGAATAATTTGTGAAGATATTGTCAAATGTCCAATTTTGGTAGACAAAACTTGGATAGATCAAATATTGATAACAGGCGTAAATCTATCCAATTGCGGCAAATACCACTTAGTATTAGATATCGTATTTCATGCTTGTTTACTATCTCGATTTTATAAAAAAAAATCGATACAAAAGTTTGCACTACCATGCAAAATAAACACATTTAAGACCATGCATGGGTCCATTATTATTTTAATGAAGTCTGCATAGCATCGCTTGTTAGCAAAAACGCAGTGTAAGCTACGCTACACGGTTGATTAAATTTTAATCAGACTTTATTGGAGTAACGCCCGGGAACGTCAAATGCCGAGATTGGGAGACGTTTGAAATGTAAAGCTTCGGGAACACTGGGTGGGAATTGTGATAAAATGAAACCGCTACGAAATCGCACTGTGGTAATTCGATATTCTACCTAGTTATTAGTTATTACACAATATAAATAATAATAAAAAACAAAAACAACATTGAAACACGATCAAGGGTGTATGTAAGTTTTTTTGCATTGTATGCGATTTTTTATTTATAGTGTAAGTAAATTTTAAAAATTCAAACAATCAAACAATAATGAATAATTGATAACATTTAAAACAATTGAAGCATCTAATATGTCTTTTTTACATATAAAAAAGAATTTACTGAAATTCCTTATTCTGAAAAAAATATGTCTATTTAACCGCAAAATTATATATTTAACATTTTTATTAAGTGTCAAAAAATCTGATGCCTCGAGATGTCAAAAAATCTGATGCCATGAGATCTATGCTGTGATGCGCCTTAAGCCGGCATACAAACATATAAGAAAATAAAAAATATATGAATACAATATTGAAATAAAAACGCTTAAAATAAGGATCCGTCATAAACGTGCCTTTATCTATTCTGATGAGACTCCACTGAGAGATAACCGTATTAAAGCGCGTTCCTGATTTTTCCCCGGCGCAAACACTTTAAGGGCACTTGGGAAGAGAGATTTTAATTTACAAGGGTTTTTTATATCTCACAGGTTGGGTTCTTGAGGCAATTGTTGTTTTCATTGTGGTTTTGAAATTAGAAGGTGATTTCTTTAACTGATTTTTGCTTGTTTCGGTTCTATAGTTTTGATAGACGTTATTGTTGGTAGAACATATTTATTGACAGTAATAACGACGTGTTTACCTACTCCTAAAATTACAAAACGTGTCTGAAGGAAATATATGAAAAAATATGATTTTTCTTTATAACTCAACCGTTATGAGACTAATTAGACACTGATTATAATTAAGAGAAGTATAAGTAGATAGATAAGGTAGATACACGAGGAATATTAACTTAGACGCGACACATTTGTGGCTGATCTTAAGTAGAGTATATTTATTTATTTTTTAAGTTCACGAGTTGCTTATTATTTGGAGGTTGATTGCATGATTGGAGATACGAGCAGCAACGATCGAAACTGGATTTCGTTTGTTCGATCGCAACGATCAATGATCGTCAAATCAAAGAAGAAAGAAAGAAAGAAACCATTTATTTAACATGCTATACAAGTTACAACATACAACAGACATACATACAAAAGAAAATAATAACAATGGAAGGGATACAATAAAAAATAAATGAAAAAACACGTGACGTAAACAATACAGTTTAGCAGCAAAATGGTCGCACTCAGTGTCTGCCGATGCCTGTGAGAAATAACAGACTGGAGCGACTGGTTTTCAGTGCGGCCCTGTACAGCGTGCAACTCTGAGCAACGATCCCACACCAATCACACTATACTAAATGTATTATCAACAGTAAATAACTAAAAAAACAAACAGTAAATAATTAAAAAAGTAAATAACAGTAAAGTGAGAAAGACGTATACGTAATACCTCCTGAATAATGTAATAAATCCTTTATAAATGTACGTACAAACATAAATAACATTAAGTGTTATTTGTGTTAAATGCCACATGACCTTCAATCTCGTTTGCTATTTCAATATCATAAATCAAAAACGACCTTTAAAATTTCATAAATCGCTTATTACTAATTTTACTTAAACATAAAATACAAAATTAATTGCCATCCAATTTAATTCTCATTAGCTTAGTTAATTTTATAAATCCTTTAAATAACACGAGGAAAATAATATTTCTTTGAAAAATTTCGGTCGTAGCCCTAACTCCTTTATTTCTTTAGCGGCGCTCAAGAATTTAATTTGCAAAATAACTTACTGAATTTGCAACCCAAAATATTCAAATACTCTTTAAGTTAAAAGCTTATACTTAACGCTGTCATGAATAAAAATCATGGTGAATTGAAGGTCAAGAAATCAGGTTTTAATACCATAAAAGGATATTGGTTGCGTTTTTGAATTTTTAAGGCGACGCAGTCGAACCACGTATTTACCACCATTACATAATCTTTTTGATCCCAATACAACTTTACAGTACAGACAGATACTTTATTTTATTTGTTTGTATACCGATTTTTTAATTTATAAGTAACAGTAGATTAAAGTATGTTTTAGTACGTAACAAAAATATATCACTTAAAACATTGTTTGAAGGTTTAAAAAAATACTTCTTTACAATTTTAGTTTAATAAACATGGGTATCATAAAATCGACGCTTGAATTGAATTACTAATGAATTCCTACCTTTTGAAAAGCAAAGCGATCATGCTATCTTGTGTTCTAAAGAAGTCGCCATGTTTCATTAAAAGTACCTCATTACACCAAAAATGATCTAGCCAAGGCAATTCAGCCCTCGTAAAGAAACTCCCTTAATTAATTTTTAATCAGGAGCTAGAGGGCGGTCGTTCTAAGAAATTTTACGAAACTTCACCTCGATGGACGTAAGTAACTTTATATTTTAGATAAGTTTGATATTACTGGCACCTTTTTGTGTGTACTTTATAAGTTGAGTAAGTAGTAGGTAATCTTTTTATCCACCTGTTCGCAAAAGATTTTTTGTAGATAACTATTCCTTAATGGGATCTCGTACTATTAGATACTACTTTAGTAATATTAATTCATCGTATGTAAAACGAGAGTTGAATGATACAATTAGAAATTATTATAGGTAGAGGAAAAAAGAAAAATATGCTTATATATATTTTTTACAAACATAAATGCACTTTTTATGCGAAGTTTAAGAAATCTAACAATGGAATGAAATGGTAACAACCTGGGCCGCCTGGTTAACCGTGACCTTCGAAGTACTTAAGCCTTATATATTTTCTTTTCTTTTTTTCCAAGGAAAGAAAATATATGATAGGATAGGGATAGTAAGGGAAGATAAAAATACATATATTTCAGTTAAAACAAAGTTAAAAACAGAAATTAAAAAGAGATTGTATAAACTACAGTACTTTAATTTCATTCTGTACGCTTCCAAGTAGAAAAACAAAGGGCGTTGGATTCTTAATAGCTTTATCTGGTAATAACGTAATCTGGCTAATGGTATCCCCCCTACTATGTCACAGTGACGAATCAAAGGAAAAGGACTAAGCGTAAAATGGGCCTCTAGAAATGGTTCCGTAAATTTTTAATTTTTACGCATAAACTGCTGTGGGCATTGAATTAAATCTTCTGTAACACGAGTCATTACGTAAAATTCTGTCAAAATTGCATCAACTGTTATCAAAATTAACCAGTAGAGTCACCTAAAGAATAAATTTAGTTACTCTTGTTTCAAAATTGTTTTATTTAAAGTCAGACGGCAGTTTAAAAAGTGGTATTTTATTTTAGATATGTACTAAAAAACAATTATGAGCTACTAATATTATTATGAGCTACTTACGAAAAACACATTTGTAGTATTAATGTAGTCGAATGACACTGCCGTTTCTACGCTGTTCCAGGGAACCCTATTATATCTCTCAGTTTCCGGCATCCACTACCGGGACAAGTGGAATGTTGCGATATTTTTCCCGGGTTTTTACGCTTCAATCCGGGACACGACAACAAACAAGCCTGTTCGCCGGAAATAGGTAAACCAGATTTCCTGGTGAATCTTACATACAAAATGTACTTTGACTATACGTGAACTTGTGTGCTTTAGGAAGACATTCATTTTTTTATTTCGCTTAAGAACATGCCTTAATGCAATAAACCTATAGTGTTAGAAATATGTTCAAATTATTTTATTCTAGTATCATTTTAATTAATTATTTCGTGTTATTTTATAATAATACGTTCTCATTTATATTGTCACTGGCTGGTATGGTTGTATATCATAAAATAGGAAAAGAACGCTCTTGACGTTGAAGTTGAATTTTGCATGGGAATTAAAAAGTTGTTAATTGGATCAAGAAATAATTTTATTCCATTAATTCAGATTAATTCCATTAATAGAAAGAAAATATTTTTTTAATTTTCCAAGAAAATATTTTTTTAATTTTAGTGGACGTAAACTTTTTATAAATCTAGAACTAAAGCTGAACGTATTTGTCTGTCTGTATCCACAGATTGCAAAATTTCCCATAAATAAAAAAAAAACAAAAGTCGCAAATATGTGATTCAATTTACAAAAAATATTTAAATTTTACAAAAGAATAACGTTAGCACAGTCATAGCAATATTTTTGTTTTATCGTCTCAATACAGATTGTGTTACAGCTTACATAAAACTGCCAAATTACCTAGCAATACAATCTGAGTTAATTACTCATTAGCTCTAAAATTGCCACTTCTACAAGGTTCGAAATTTATTATTATTGCTTAATTAGTAATAACAAGGTGTACATATTTTTGGCAAGAAACAACATAAAAAATAGTTATGTATATTGAATGCAGGAGTTCAAAGTATTATTTAGCTAGGACATTGAATAAGTTGATAAAATACATATTGGTTGAAGACATTGTATGCCTAAATCATAGATTAGTAAAGATACTTCGCCGCCTTGAAATTGAATGAAGCCACAAACGGCTTGTTAATAAGTTCTTTTTTTGAATTCTTGACAAATAAAAACATTTTTAGAGAAAATTTACGAATAAATAACTAATAATGCGTAATTTACATCATAAATAAATAATTATTTCAAATATTTTAGAGACATTTTAGCACGGAGACGTGGCAAAACTTTTTTACGTAACTATTTCAGTTCTCAAATCTGGGTACATTTTCTTGTTAGGAGTGAGTATTCTTTACTAATCTATGGCCTAAATAATATGTTAGCCATGTAGGATGTGACGAATTTAAATTATTTTCTTTGTCTTCTGCTTATTTGCTTAATTCCTTCCTTTTTTTCTTATTTTCTTTTTCAATAGATTTGATAGCATTTACCGGATTTAATTTGGTTTATATTTTTACATAAATATCCATATTAAATCCATCTTTTCATACGTAACATTTAACGTACACATGACTAACTTGCATGCACTAGCTAGCGTTATAACTCATAAAAGTTTTAATTGCTTTTGGTTATGTAACATTTGTATGTAACATGATATTTTTGTTGTAACATATTCAGTTTTATACTGGATTCGTGTGGGGCTGCATGTTTACCGTTTAGTACTTCAGACATAAAACTCTTGCTAGCAAATAAAATAGGAATATTAGTGGCAAGGGAGAGAAGACATTTCCAGGCATTTTTCGTTTTAGTCTGGCTGTAAATTCCTGTAAATAAATAATGGTTTAAAGTTGCAATCCTTTATGTCCAATGTTGGGTAGGGGACTCTCTTTACAGCTGGGTAAGGCTACTTCTATGGCAGATGAAAATAAGTAAGATGATAATAGTAAGTTTGTATGCAACCTTTGCTACACCAGCCGAATGTCCAGAGGATTCTAAAATCGATTTATTGCTAAACATATATACGATAAATTTAAATTATTTGTAGCGTCTCAGTCTGGTCTTTGTTTGTTCATGACATCCACACAAGCACAGGGTATTCTAATGTGGAACCATAAGTGTTATCTCATAAAATACCCATTCTGCTTCATGACCTGCCCGAACATAAACTGCCCGTATACGAAAGGGCGCTTGAAAAAAAGGGCTATATTTTTTATAATACCGAGTATACGGTCCACCTGATGGTAAGTGGTCACAACCCCCAATGGAGATCAGCAATCAACTCCTGATAAGATTAGATTTCTACCTGAGGGCGCCTACATAAGCATTGCTACCAATTAGGACTAAGTTGGAACGTATCGGATAAGTATGTCTCCCTTTAAAATGGAACGCAGCAGCTTATCACTTATCACTGCTGTTACTAGGCAGAAATAGGCGTTGCGATGATGCCTCTATCGAACCACAAATGATTCTATCACCTTCAAGGACTATATACGCTTCAACAAAATAAGTAAACACTAAACTAACACTTACGTAGGCACTCCTCGCTCTATTTGGAAGCGGAGCAATTTATTTGCTCATAAAAGAGGTGTTATTCCATAGTCATACCCTAGTTTTATGGACACAGCCTCATAAAAATGCGTGTTGTTTATTTTGAGCTGTCAGAACTCGGCTCGTATGAATGTTTATTAGGTGTGGTGAAGCATAAAAACTTAGTTACTATTTTAGGTACAGTATAGTTTGAATGATACTACTGATGTGTCCATTAGTATTGTGTTTGCGCCACTGTTTCCTAGTGGACTAAATTGCACTGCCTTATGTAAGGCAAGTCTTCTTTCTTATTCATTTGTGTCTTGTGTTTGCGCGACTTTTTCTGATAGTCTAATTTGGACTACGTTATGTCAGGCGTCTGTTTCTTCGTTACTTCTGTGTTCTACCTTATAATAGCAATGTTTAGCGTTGATCTGTTCCGGTTTGAAGGGTGTAAGGGAGACGTACTTAGCCGAGACGTTCCAGCTAAGTCCTTAGATTGCAACACATCTGTAGCCGACCTCTGATAGAACTTCAGTCTTATTTAGGCTTGATTTTCTAGATGTTCATGAACGGCAGTACCCACTTACCATTGTATAAAATTGCAAGATAGTCGAAAATTAATTTTATAAAAGGTAGATTGTCGTTTTACTTTTACCATACCATAATTCTAATTAAAACAAGTTTTGAAATATTATTAAAACCAATTAAAAGCATATGAAGAGAAGAGTGGGTTAAATGTTATTAATTTATATTCACCCGGGACAGACTGCAAAGTTTGCCACCGACCCACATAATGAAGCCACGACCACAAGGTAACCTTTTGTCAACAGTAAACAATAGAAAGGATTTATTTCTCTTCAGGCTGTACTTAAATATATGCCCTTAATCATCCATTCTCGTTGGAAAACAATGCGTCATGCTAATTAAAAAGTTACAATAAGCGTCCTGTATATATTCCATTGTGCGGGACAATGGACCTTATTATAACGGAATAGCAGCGAGTTTTGAATCGCAACTGTAACTTCCTCGACGTTCATATGAAACAAAAGGCTAGGACCAATTAGTAAAAATTGTTAACTGAGTTGTTTTGCTTGTTCTAGACTGGAAGGGAATATCAGTATTTTGGATGAAACCGTAAGTAGGTCCTTTTTTGTTCAAGAGGAGGAATCCTTCAAAAGGTGCCGTGGAAGCGATACGGGGTTATGTGGGATTCTTACCGCTCTAAAACCCGCCTGGTGACCGTCCTTGAAGTTGCGCTAAGGATTCCGGGATCTCCAAAGGTTAATCGATCGATCGATTGCGTTAATCGGAGTCCTCTAAGCGCGTTGTCCCATCGACTCTACCCCTGAGCGTAAAGCTCGCCACACCATCTGGTGTGTACCAGATGGTGTGGCGTAAAATATGAATTTAGGTGTTCAATGTATGTGACTTAGGGGTTTGTTCCAAAATGAGAAGTTTAAAGGTAAGTCAATACTTTATTCCCTCAAAACTCTTTTTAACACTAAAACATAAATTTCATCTGTAAAAATTGACAAAATATCTGACTTTTCTCAGTTTAGTCAAGGACTCAATCTGTCGTAAACGTTTTATCGTGTACCACTAGTAGTCACGTGGTACTAGTAAGCTTAGAGGCCCATAAACCTAGTGAGGTGACACCCTCGTAAAATATACTTATCGTAGAATGAGGTGAGGTTCAAGGTACTGTCAAACTTATGACATAGTTAATAAAGAACACGTGACCGGCCATTGTGAGGTAATTGACGAAGTTTACGATCTACAATGGCGACTTAAATGCTTTTGAAGTGTAAGAACTAGCGTATACTGAGTCTATGGTAAAAACTGAAGTCAGAAGTACGACAGCTAAAATGATCATACGGAACAAAAATAATGATGATATTACAAAAATATATTTTTTGTAATTTTCGCCCCTAAAAATGTTTAATTTCGGCATAGATTAGTAAAGATACTTCGCCGCCTTGAAATTGAATGAAGCCCCAAAAGGCTTATTTTAGTAAGTTCTTTTTTTGAATTCTTGACAAATAAAAACATTTTTAGAGAAAATTTACGAATAAATAACTAATTTACGTAATAATTACGTAATTTACGTAATAAATAAATAATTAATTCAAATATTTTAGGGACATTTAAGCACGGAGACGTGGCAAAACTTTTTTACGCAACTATTTCATTTCTCCAAACTGGGTACATTTTCTTGTTAGGAGTGAGTCATCTTTACTAATCTATGAATTTCGGTATCATTATTATTTCATTACCTACTAACTGTCCTGTTTGGCACAAAACGTGTAATGAGAAGTTTTTTGTCATAGTCTACCGCAAGCTATGTGTAATTATATAGACTTGAAACACATTTAAAAACTTTATGTACTTAATACAATTTTCATATACAGATTTTAGGGACCGTTAAGAAAATGATAAAATTAACTTGTATATAAACTTTACATTCTTCATTTATGGAAAATGAGTATACATTTTAGGAATTTAAAAAGCAACATTTTCATTTCACGCGTTAGAACATTGAAGAACGTATACAAATTGGCCAAAGATTTCAAACGGAATTCAATAAGAACTAGACAAACTAGACAAAAAGAAAAGACGATCTCCAGGACCATAATCCAGTCAAGCCTTCACGATCCATCAATCCCCTGTCAATTGTCATAAAAACACTTTGGCTTTTTCTTTACGATCGTTACGATCCATTGATAAAATATCGCACAAAAGTGGTTGTAAGTTATCGTGATCGACTTCAGACAGCCCACTTACTCCGTAAAAGATATCTTACTAAAAGATATCTTACGCGTAAGTCGATAAGGGAATAGGTAATAGGATTTGATCTAGAATGTCTTGAAATGTGTACGTTGAATATGAGCTTAGGTATCTCGTGAGAAATTTATGAAAAAATTCTTAGTATGAACACCTCTTCAAGATGTTTCTTGGCCATTACAGGAAGAATTTATTTGTATTCAGAACTATTTGGAATGCCCTTTAGGGTGGAACACACGAGCGACAATAAGGTTCTACATTTAGCAACAGTAAGCTTATACTCGTATAGTAGCTCTCCAATGCTTAAAATCTAACTTGTAAAATGAAAGATAGATTAAGAAGTTGTCAACTTTGACATATTGCATTCATGCTATTGAACCATCACTGGGATTACTTACAAAGTGCGAAAACCGTGCCATCTGAACTGAGAACATAATTGGCTATCGTTTATTAATTTATTTATTTCCTACTATCCATCCATCAGCCTTTTGAGCTCCACTGCTGGACATAGACCTCCCCTAATTGGCGCCACTCCAACTGGTCCCGAGCCCTTTGAATCCAGCGGTTTCCCGCCGTCTTCTTTTTTATATAGTTATTTATTTATTTACACTTTATTGACAAATAGAATAAAAAGTATGTAATACTACGTAGCATTTATTACATATATCATAAAATTATATCTGTATATCACCCGTATACAAGTCACAAATATTTAAGTTAAGTATTAAGTAAATTAAAGTGTCTATCTGGTATTTTATTTGCTTTTTACAAGAAACCAAACTATTCCAGTAGTACCTAGACCCAACCTTAGATCAAATATTAAATCTTTAAATTAGGTAGCTTAACTACCACTTGACATTCATAATAAATGAATTATCTATATCTCAGCTTTATTAAAGATTTAATAAGACTCAATCAAATCCGCTTATTATGATCCATGAATTGAATAAGTCTCTTCGTGCAGACTAATTAATATTTTCCCGTAAAATGTATTTCTTGGACAGTAAGATTTGTTGGAAGATAAGCCAATAATTTAAAAGTATTAAAGACTGTGTTAATTCTAATAATATTATTATATTTAAGGTATAACACCGTTAATAAATAAAAATACGTCAAGAAAATTATCCAACGCATTTTCTAAAAAATCTTAAGACTATTTTTGCGTTATAATAGCAATTATAGCCGTTGCGGTGTTCTGGTTTGGAAGGCGTGGTAGTTGAGCGATACTTACAGAGCGCATTCCAAATTAACCCTCAAGGGAACTGAAGCAGTAGCAAGTATCTACTTCTTGAGTCCCTTTCGCGATTGGTTACAATGACTAGGTGGTGATGGTAAGTACCATCAGGTGGACTGAATGGCCGTCTGCTATTTTATTAAACTAAAGAATAGTTCTTTAAACAAAATCAATTGACTGCTTAAAAATATCTATTATTTTAACGACACCTTATATGTAAAAATTCCTCGATTGAACTGCAGCACCGTTGGAACATCTCCGTTGGAACTGCAGCACGTGCCAACGAATGAGAGTTCCATACAAAAGCTGAAAAACATCATAAATGAAAATTATTTCAACTTAAGTACTAGAATTTTCATAAATGCCAAAATTTCAACTTTAATATTTTGTTACAAATATTATATAGTACTTAGTAAATAAATTTCGACTCCACTGATAAATATTAGAGCATTACGTGCCCAGTAGTGTGCCATTTGAATTCCATTAGGGTTAGAACATTTAAATAGCAGGCATTCCATGATGATTTTTTGTTACTTACGGCCTAATTAAAAATTAATAATCACTTTCTTTAATAACTCACCGTACGCAGTCGAACAATTCTGGTATAATGAAGATTCTTCATCTTTCGTAGTGATTTTCGTATTAAGCTGAAAAGATTAACACTCAAAACAAAATTAATTGAAAAGTGGTGCTGGCATCATTCGGATTTTGTTACTTTGTCTTAAAGAATTAAATTTTCTAGACTTAATCAGCTTTATAAGCGCTCACAAAGGAACCCAATTAACAGTTATGTAATTTGCTAAGTTAGTGTAAATAGTAAAATTACGAGAATTTGTATACAAATTGGGTTTGATTTGTGGTACTATTTTGTAAGATATAAGTACCTAGCAAAAGAGGATACAGAGCACCTGATTTTAAGAGATCCTGCCGCCCATGGCAATATGTAAGCAACTGCAAATAGACTTGGGGTTTCCTTGCAGCATCAGATATACAATGCCACTTCCGAGGATTGAGATAGTGGCTTCATATGTGATTATAGTAACCTGTAACTATAGTAAGACACCCTTACCCTTCCACCAAATTGCATAAATTAGAAATAGGAAAACTTCAAGTCAGAAATAGGGGTAGCGTTGGTAACTACAATAATATTGGTTTACCACCTCTAACACTCTATAGTTAATCACAATTTTATTTTATTACGATTCTTTATGACCTAGCATACTAGGGCAAAATAATTAAATTCCCAATTGATTAATTAATTTAATTCTAATAGGCACAGCTTGTTTTTGAGAATTGTAATCCTCTTAGCAATTCTGTACCCCATTTATCAAGATTTTATTGTTGACTAAATGAGTGTAAAATTAAATAATATACGAAGCGTGTGCATTGAGTAGTTTCTTAATTAAAAAATATGGCTCACTATTGCTCGTAGAGTACAGACAAAGTTTGAAAGCACTCGGTCTAGACAAACGCAAGTCTGAGTGGTTTGTACACAGAGATATGGCAATGATCTCTGTTGATCAAATAATGCTTATTAGTCTGTTTAAAGCACTTTGAAGTACGTTCGGTCTTCCATTCGAAGATCCGGATTCAAACCTCAGGAATGATTGCTGATTAACGTACGCGCTTGTTACTATTTCTGTACCCCTATGGTCTATATGTACTCACATTATGTTAGACCTCGAGTTTACACCACCACGCAATTTAGGTCCAATTATGCCACGTGATAAAACACTGTTAATTGCGAAAAGAGAACCAATTTTAGTCGCAAATTTTATTGGTAAACGGATTCTTATACAGACACAAACAACACGTACACATGATACCATTGTATCAGCCAAGTCAATATTTGGGTAATAGAATCATTATCATAACGCAATATTGTAAGTAATAAAGAAAAGCTATAAAAAGTACATAATTTTCTTTTCTATGCCTCGTTGGCAGTGAAGGCGTCCTATAAAGAGACTCAATATTTCAAATTATGTATTGATATCAACGAGAGCCTTGACAAACGGAAACATGAACCCACATTAAAACAAAACGAAGGTGGTAGAACCCTTTGTGGTTCAACTCCGGCGGCACTACCGCCACACCTATTTCTGCCTCATAACAGCAATGTTGGTCGCTGCTGTATTCTGGTTTGACGGGTGTGGTAAGGGAGACATACTTTTTCGAGGCATTCCAGCTTAGTCCTCAGGGGTAGCGGCGCATCTGTGGCCGATCTCAGGTAGGGATATCTAATCCTATCTGGGGTTGATAACAGATGTCCATGGGCGGCAGTAGCCACTTACCATCAGGTGGACTCAGGTGGATCAGACCTACAGCTCATATCTGATTATAAACTAGTGATTTAAATGGGAATCGAACTCTGTTTACGGCTAACATAGTGTCTATTTTGGTACAAGGGTTATTAATATTATCGATATTTCGGTAAGTACGTAAGAAAATCGTTAAAATATCGCATAATAATGAAGACAAGGTATAAAAAGAACATCATTCCCGTTTCTACGGCGCGTTGACGATGAAGCGTCCTATAGAGAGAACGCTATTACTTTTTCAAATTGAGTGCTCGGTGCCGGCGACAGCATCTACAAACTCTTATTTAAATTCATTGTTAGTTTTTGTGTGATCTCGCAAACTAATTATGGTTGTGACTAAAATAATATACTTGAATATTTATGATGAATCTGTTCTACTTTATTCGCTAATTAGTAGAATGGATGCGTCTTTGTTATTTTATAATTTTCGAAATAACTGTTGTCAGCTTATGTTCACCAGTATTTGTACAGTACTAGAGTATACACGGGACACTATTATACGAGTAACTACCTTTATCCTGTCACGAGGGTCACATGTTCCATTCACAGGATGATTTAATCCGCTGCAATTATATCGCGACACACGTTATTATATCACGCATGATAGAAAAAGTTACTATGCAACAATAGGATGCAAGTTACATATGTGTACCAGACAACACACATACAGAAGCCTGCATGGCACGAGTAATGCCCTCATAGCATAAGGGGTTACATTTCCATTTTCTATTGATATTTTGAAGTAATCTGTGTATTACATAATAATCAAGTGTTTTAATAGTCGTAAATTGACAGTTCCTTTTCCATAATAGTAATTACAGTCGAAACTTGTTAGGGGCATTCGGCAGTTAATTTTATACAGAAGCAGTATAACGAAGCATGCTTTCCCATCGGTTTTCATTTCCGTTTTCTGTAGGACTTTAATTAGTTACAATCAAGTTTATATTTTTGTACGGAAGCAGAAAACCAGCGACAATATAAAAGCACCCTCATTTTGTTTTAGTCATCTGGAAAACTAGCGAATTCCCTTTTTGGTGTCTTTCGCACGTTTTTGTCATTTGTTTCGGGAACAAGTTGCTCCATTTTTAAACCGCTCTTTCACTTTGACTTCTATTTTTCGTAGCCATGTTGCACCGTGGTCCCGTTTACATTTTTTGTCATTTTATGTATGTCTATATTACATATGTAAGTATGTTTGCACGCAGGTAGGTAAATCACATATGTTTATAGTTTACATAGGGTAAGGGTTAGAAGAGGAAGAATGAGATCTTCACGATAAGTAGTAAGTAGGTAAAAATAATAAGAAGGTAGTAGCAGTAGAAGGTAAGAAGAAGTAAGCAAATGTGTTAATGAACTTTGACCAGCGGATTGGATTTTCACTAAATGTTTCTTTTTTATTACGAGAGGTTATTTACAGACAATCTTACTCTCTTACTGTTTGTTCGAAGACGCTAACATTAATTTAATCTAAGCATTGAATACAGATACGAGTATAAGTGATATTACAATTTGATACTTCATATGTTTATATATTTCGAAAATGTAATTAAATTTACAGAATTTACTGGTGGAATATAAATTACGAAATGTCCTCCTCGCTACTTTAATCAAAGAATTAATGTTGTAGGTGAAAGAGACTTTTGTGCTGCCAATATACTGACGGAAATATGGTCTAGAATTTTTATGCACTTTCATTGGCTTCGAAATTGAGACGTTAAAATTCAGTGGTCCGCTCAAGACTTTTATGAAATTGGAAACCGGACACCGTAGTGGGCTACCGGAACCAATTATATTCACTTGGAAACTTCACGGAAATATAACCGGACGGAAAAAGGATGCAATGAAGGAGTATTTTCGGGAAAAAGACACATTTTATCATGTTTATAGAGAAAATAAATGAACAATGTGAAAATAACGCGTTAAATTGACGTCATTCCTTTTTTATTATGCAGAATTCTTTATTTTAGTCTACTACCTCACTTTTTAAGCAAGTGATATATACACGGTAATTAGACCAATATCGTATGGAAATGTGAAGGCCAGGCAAAGTCACCAGCAACATAACCCACGCATACTCAAATGATTCGCACGGAAACCTGTTTTGTTGTCAGGTAAGTCAATTTCAATTGCAAGTCAGTTTTTCGTACTGCACCCATATGGGTTAGTGGAAATAGCTATAGTTTAGTAGCAATCATTTGTCGGTAGTTTTATTAAAAGATCAGACGTTTGTAGCCAGTAACCGTGTCTAATTAGGTCTCTGGCAAGCTTTAAAGACTTATCCAATACTTAATCATGGTTCAAGGATTATTGTGCTCTCTGAAGCATGTTATCTACTACCGGTCACTCATGCAAAAGTGCGACGGCGGACGACGTTGCTTTTTTTAGTTACAATTACAACTACAATGATGACGAACTACCTGATGGGAAGCAGTCACCGTCGCTTGCCTTTGCTTACGCTTACGCTTTGCAACGCCGTTCTTGAAGAGCCATATCATAGTGCCCCGGTTTAACTTCGGGATAAAGTTCATTCCACATCTTGCATGTTCGTGGCGAGAACCGATACCATTCCAATTGATGTAGATGGAACTTCGTCCCTCAGTGCGTTATATGATGGAGAAAGGATAACCAGATCAAATAGTTCCTCAGAACATTCACTATTGTAAGCGCCCTACGTTCCCTAAATAAGGTTCTCACCGATCGGAGATCCTCGGACCTTACCGTTTATTATCTATACGGGTTAAAGTTTTAATGTTAATGTGTTAATATAAGAATATCGGTTACGATCCAATTTAAATGAATATACAAAACATCTAGATACAGACAAGTGTATGTAATATACCTAGGTACCTACAGGTACAATTCCATCGCAACAAAACCACTCAGTTTCGCGGCACGAGTATTAATGTATAATTTAGAGATCGTCTCTCGCGGGACTACACTAAGTAATTCTTTGTGTAACTCCCTTGTTTTGAAACGTACTGGATCTACTTCAATGATTTATTAATGTTGAGGCTCGCCGGTCTTATCTTCAGCCTTTGTGTGGGTAATAGGATAATTTGATGGTGGCAATGTTGGGTTCGTGTGGTTTGTGGTTAATCAAATCGGGTTGTGGATTGAATGTGTTATTCGTTATTTTGTGATGGCTTTCGCATTCTTCGAGCCATTAAGTCTCCCATATCGTGGAATTGTGAATGCCACAGACATTGGACATATTGTATAATGACACGTACAGAAGGACCCAGACCTTTTTTTTGGTTGACGAGGGGGAAACCTTCAAAAGGTACCTGACGCCGTGAGAGTGACGCCGAGTTATGTGGGACTTTTACCGCACTAACCGGTGGTCCTCTTCGTCGTGTGGTGGGAAACTCCGGGATGTCCAATGGAACACAACCAGAGTCGTCCTAACGCGATGTCCTTCTATCCGGCTCTACCCTGGGGGGAGCAATTTACGCTCCTCCCTCATCCCCTGGTGATTACAGCGATATGCAACCACACAAACAGATGTCCTTCCCGGGGTCGCTTGCTGGACGGTCTGAGCTCCCACAACCCCGGAAGCCCCTTTTAGTCGATTCTTACGACAGGTAGGGGATACCGTATCCCAATTCTGGTCCAGAGACAACAGGGACAAGAAGGACCCAGACTTAGGACTTCCTTTTTATATTCCATCAGACACTGGTATTTGCTTTACTTTAAATATACAATTTTCCTTTCCAAAACTTTCCTCCAAATATACAATTAAATTTATTTATTAAGATGTTACACAAAGCGTGGATCAAATTACCCTGTGTTAACATTATTTCCATTTATTTTTTGAAAACCTTGTAATTATTCAATTAACTGCAATGTTATGAGGATAACAGTCTACTACAAACCAAACTGTGGCGAAGTTTTAATTGAAACCCGAAACTATGACCGAACGTAAAATGGACGACTGCAATATTCCAACTCGTTATTATAATTGCATTTAAATTAGTTTATTTCATCTTTATTTAATAAGATAGGCTTTGGAAATAAGATATAAGGGTATTGAAGATTCAAACGAGCCACTTGAATGGTCCACTGATGATATTTTATCCCCGCTGGTTGTGATACATCTGTAATGGAGAATTGGTAGAATCTGTAAACGCTAAAACCGCTGTCAGATCTATTTCTAGCGTAATGCAGTTCTTGCGTTTTAGTGGAAGTATGTGTCTGACTTTAAAGTCTAATATACGAGCGACATCCCGTGCCCGTAACCGCTGCCGGTAGTCGGCTTACGACAGACGGTGAGAGTCAGCGGTAATTGTCGACCGTAAGTGGTAGTCACCGGCGCAGGCTGAAACTCGTAGGTATGTAAATCCCTGAAACATAACTCGATTATCCATCTTATTCCTCAAGAATGGCTATGCATCTGTGATTTAGTTTAGGTAGAACCTGCGTTCACCCCAAACCCAAAAATCAGAAAAAGACCGCTAGGTACAACAGTGTCACAACCATAAGATGACATAACATTGGCACAGTATCGCCCTACGACTAAGTTTAAATTGAATTGTACGAACAGTGACCCAGAGTTGACGACGGTCCACAGTCGTTGAATCAAGGAATAGTGTTGAATAGTTGCATGTTTAATTTGCGACAAATATTACAAAGATTTGTTTTGTGAAGAGAGGAAATAACGAATGTATAAGTCCTAAAATAAACTTTGATTTATATTGGTTCATAATTGATATTTTTAAATGCTATTGCAACTTAACAAATAATCAAATAAAAGTTTATCTCTATTAGATCACCGGAATAAGTGGAACAGCTTCATCTAAAATCTACATAGATCCAATCTAAATAAAAAAATATATATGGTTCCATACCATTTAATCAGCCTTATGTTTTAGTTTAAAATGTCATTTGCTCCTAAAGTGGTTTACAATTTTCTACATTGCTGTCACATATTTATATCATCTTCAGCCCACGTTGGTCTACTGCTAGACATAGGCCTCTCCCAAGGCACGCCACTGAGCCCGGCGCAGATCTTTGATTAGACAAACACTATGTTTGCCTAGACGCGCTCTCCACTCCAAGACCCGTCTACTCCAGCGGTTGTCGGCCCTTCGACAGATGTGGCCAGTCCATTGCCACTTCAACTTGCTAGCCTTCAGAGCTATGTCGGCGACTTTGGTCGTCATGCGAATTTCATCATTGCAGATCTTGTCTCTCAAAGATACATCGAGCATAGCTTTCTACATAGCGCGTTGAGCGACTTTTAACGTATTTATATAAAACAACATAATGTGATACCGTCACTATATATAGTAGTCCCAAAATCATAGATGCGCTTACACAGTGAGATCCACTCCTTATAGTTGAATTAACGGAATAATTAAATAAATGAATAAAAAAGAAAGTTGTGGCTAAAGTCCACCATTAAAACAGAAGTAGAACTTCACGATAAAACAAGAGATAATAACCGCTGGCCTAGTATTGAGAGCGCAAACATAGGTTAAATTAAACAACTTTGTTCCCAGTTGCTAAATCTGAGAGCATATGCACAATGCTGATAACAATCGAGTCTGGTCTGCTGATCGTATTAATTGGATATCAAATTCCTTACTTAAATCGCATTGTTAAATTTATTGCTTTTTATTTATTAAGGAGTACATAAAATCGCAGCACGATACTTCGGTACGTGTAATATTTTTGAGTAAAAAACATTATTTATGAAATTATTCCATTTAATTTTTTTTTGGCCAAGGTCGCCCATTGACATCTGTAATCAACACCAGATAGGATTATATATTCCTACCTAAGGTCGGTCACAGTGACGCCGCTACCCCTGAGGACTAAGCTGGATCGCCTCAGAAACGTACCACTATTACCACACCCTTCAAACCAGAAGACAACAGCGCTTAACATTTCTGAATAGGTGTGGCGATGGTGCCGCTGGAGTCGAATCACATACGATTCTACCACCTTCAATATTATTCATTTTGCCAAAGTAATGCTCAAGTAACTCGAATATCAGTTTCTAACATAAATATTAGTTAAGTATGTATTATGTACATAGAACTTTAGTTGGTAACTTAAAATGTTACCAAATTACTTATAACCTCAGTATCTTTCAATTTCATAGTTATAATACAAATACGGTGTAAAGTCCCGATAATCAATTTTAATTACATTTCACAAATCTATCGCCGGACCCCACTCGAAACTGCAATTTGGCTTTATCTAAATCTACTTGGAGCTGAAACACGATGAAAAGCAATCACAAGCACGGGAAACTGAAACTTAGTTCCCTGCAACTTTGGAGTTAAGTCGATAATTGCTTAAGTGGAGTTCACCTAGTCCTTCATCTGAACTGTTAATTATGTAACGAAAGTGAATATGTTTAAATATTTTTGTCCCGCGAGTATACTCGTACGTCTTCAAGCGCGTGTCACTCACATGCGTGCCACGTGTATGCAATATATAGTATGCACGTAGATTTGATTTTACACCATCTAAATTTTCAAAAACAAAATACTTAGTAAAAAAAATTAAAAAACTGTGGAGGCTTATAGCCATCGTCTATTAAAATATAGCGGAAAATACGGTTTACCACAAAAAAAAATCATGTATTAAAATATTATTTCAATATTTTCAACAAACGATTAACTTAATATAATCAGTTTAAATAAATTATAGTACCTAACTTATTTATGAAAACCGTTTAAAACGAACCTAACATAATTATCCATATCTTATTATTCCGTTAGATCTATGACTTCATACTTGTATCTAGATGTTTAAAGGATTTACAATCGTCAAAATATATAAAAGTAAGAAATAGGACATAACATTTGAATTAATCTCTTGCTTTTGTAGTATGTCTATAAAACTTAGACCCCGATAACAACTTTGACGACAAGGCGTTGATTGCATAAGTAGCGTTCCCAAGCGCGGTATCCTATTACCTTTACAGAATTTTCGAACGCAGTGCTCTCTTATCTTTACGTTACTATATAATCTTAGCGATAAGGCAGTGAGCACACCTGAAGGTAGGTAAATAACTCACGAGAATTCTTTGTACACTTTTTTTTCAAAAACTTAGGCTGTTGGTGGACCGCATATTTACAAATGCCAACAGCACATGAAACTTAATATTTGAAGTTGAGAGAGTATGTGCATCCAAACTCGTTCACCTAGTTTACTCATTTAACTTCTGAACTAAAAAATCTCTGTCCGTCAAACGTAACTCAGATTTTAGTTAAACATAATGACCGTTATATAAGCGGGGTAATGCATTACCGAGGGTTGTAGACCCCTTAGAATGTCCTGTGTAAATCGACACTCCTCAAAGGCCCGAAGGCCCGTAGACCAACATCACGATAAACGTTGAAATAAAATATAGGGTGGCGCAAAATTAATCACACTATTTTGTTTTTGAATAACTTCTGTTCTGAATAAATTTGCAAATTTGGCGCAAATTTGTATCAACGCTGGTGGATGGTGACAGATATCATATTTTCTAATAGGCAAAAAAAAGTTACAGGTCCTGGTAAAGTACTCTATTACTCAAAATCACTTTTTTTATTCAGAACAAAAGTTATTCAAAAACAAAATAGGGTGATTAATTTTGCGCCACCCTGTATGTAAATCATTTAATGCCAATAGTACTCTAAACTAAGTATTTACGAATAATTTTGCAAGGATTATACCATTCCAGCTAATAAATATTATACCACCCGTATCATGTTTTGCGGTTCATAGTATTGAATGTTTGCGGTAAATGAAACTGGAGAACTAACACTTATTTCCCCGCAACCTCTAATGGTCGGTTAACTGGGTAGTTTGCGCGGTTACCCAACTATAACTTTTTTCAAGCTCTACCTCGGTAAACAGTGAAACATTTGAACTCAGCGCTCACCGTGACAAACGATGTAGAGCACGATGTAGAGTGGAGTATAATGGTGGAGTAATGTGGAAACATACTGGATGGATTAATGGCTAGCTCAAGTTACACTAAAAATAGCGAATAATACCCTTAATACCGAAAGATACATTTATATTAAAAGAGTAATGTCAATTTAACGGAAACGTACACAAACACTGACTTGATTAAACGAATACATATCATATGTGTAACTGACCGTAGCTCGAAATGCTTTTTTTCTAATCAGTATAGGTAATAATTTCCTATTAACTCACAGCAAGGTCCAAATTTGAAGTTTTAAGATTTTTTTTTCAAATTGTAAAGGCCACAGTTTTTAATAACATTGTTTACTGTGCAACTTCTTAATTCTGAAACCAGTCTGCGTTGAACTGCATAATGAACTTAGCCTTACACGTCTTCAGCAGTGAGACATAGAAAGGATTGTACATATATGAAAATTTAGCAATGATATCTACAGATAGTATAGTCCGCGTAAAACTGCTAGTCCGCTCTGAATATAGAAATGAATGGCGTCGCCATAGCAAATTGTATGACTACGCCTGCTCGCAACAACTTCAGAGCGGACTAGCAGTTTGGCGCGGACTATACTACATTAAGGCGTTAATCGAAACAGTTGCTAAAATGTACTGGTATTTTATTTAAAATAAGTATTGTATTTAACCAGTATGATTCTACCTTAAGAATGATGTATCAAGTTTCATAACTTTTCATTTGAGTAGCGTTAATAGATGTCATTTTTCTCAGTTCCCTTCAGTTGTGCTGCGAAGGTGTTTTCCACGTAATGATATAAAACAATGAGGATTTATCTAGTAAGCATAAGTGTAAGCTCATTTGTTTCTGTATTACGTAGGTAGTCAGTAATGTATATTTTTTTTCTTAGATTAGTATACTCCGTCATGTCTACTCTAATATATTGTTTTCTCTTATCAATCTTATATATAAAATTCTCGTGTCACAATGTCTGTTACCGTACTGCTCCGAAACGGCTTTACCGATTTTCACCTAATTTTATATGCATATTCAGTAGGTCTGAAAATCGGCTACTATCTAATTTTCATACCCCTAAGTAATAAGGGTTGTTAACATTTTTTTATTCATATGGCAACATAACGTTTGCCGGGTCAGCTAGTAATCTTATAAAATTATACAGAAAACTTTAATCTTGATCGATCAACATGTAACTTGTAATGCCTCAGCGTTTATCACTGAGGTTTTTTTACAATCCATTTTAGTTTAAGGTATTAGGTAAGGTATCCATTTAGTTGAAGGTGGTAGAACCCTTTGTGGTTCGACTCCGGCGGCACCACCGCCACACCTATTTCTACCTAATAACAGCAGTGTTAAGCGCTGCTGTGTTCCGGTTTGAAGGGTGTGGTAAGGGAGACAGACTTTTCCAAGGCATTCCAGCTTAGTCCTCAGGGGTAGCGGCGCATCTGTGGCCGACCTCAGGTAGGAATATCTAATCCTATCTGGGGTTGATTACAGATGTCCATGGGCGGCAGTAGCCACTTACCATCAGGTGGACTGCATGCTCGTCTGCTACTCTTATATTATAAAAAAAAAAAAAAAAAAAGTTTAACTGGGCATATTATGGCCAATTAATACATCCTAAAACTCATGGGAAAAAGAATCGTCCGAAATAGTAGTGCATAAATGAAAAAGGACAAATGTAAATTAATCGGTAATCAATCAATCATACATTTTCATACAAACAAAACATAGTATGTAAAATTTCAGGGGAACACTGGCTTAAAATACATTTACGACATGTGTCCCCCACATATATAGGAACTAACAAGACAAGTTAAATAGTAGACTTGTAATAATAAAAAAAAAAATTGTACAGTACCCTTACCATGAATTTTTACGTTTTGAGAAATATGACTGTTTCGGTATTTGTTTACGTATTTGCCCGTACAAATTCCAATCAGCGCCCCTAGCGGATTGTATCAGAACTATAGTGTCAGTAACGTAACATTAAATGTCTAAATTGACAAAATGACGCTTTATGTTTTGTCTCTCTTTTTTGCGAACATGTGAGGCAGACAAAAAGACTTGAGCGCTTACTTATTGTTATGTTTACTCAGTCTGAAGCAAACGGAACAGAATAATGGATTGAGTAAACGTAACGTAAAATTGTGGGATGTTTTGAAAACTCATGGTAGGGGTACAGGACATAAAAATGGTGAATACACATTTCGCGCCATTCATTTCTCGTTGGCTAACGTTTCAATATTCGCAATCAAAGCGAATTCAGGCTCAATATTAAAAGAACGGAAAACGTGACTCCGATAAAAATATCGAATTAACAACAAGGAATTGCAGATTTCTGAATAAATAGGTCTATGTAGAATTAGTTTTGTTAAAGAAGAAGCAATGAACGTGCTTTACTTGTTTTAAATGAATGTTTTGTAGTTTAGCTCAAAATGGAAACATATAAATTAAATTAGTATAAAAAATCTATAAATATAATTAATTGACAATAGAAAAGGTGTTTTTTTGTTTTGCAACAATAAAAAGAAATATTTTATGGTATTGCACATGGTGACCATGTGGTGACAAACAAAATTTCTAGTAGTGTTTTTCATAATTTGTATTTGTCTTAAACCGTTTTTAGGGATCCGTACCCAAAGGGTAAAAATGGAACCCTATTACTAAGACTTCGCTGTCTATCCGTCTGTTCGTCTGTCACAGAGCTATATCTCCGGAACCGAAATATTTCATGTGTCTATCACATGAAATTTTTACTATTACTTAATTCAATATAGGAATTAGGATTTAATACATACAAACTTTAATACATTTTCCTCGTTTACATTTATAGATGACGAGCAGGGAGTAAAAAGAGCCGTCAATGCTATGATTAAAATCCCCATTAAACCAGGTTATATAAACCATGAGACGTAAACCATAACCAAATCAAATGACATCGAGTAATTAAATGTCAATTTACCCGAATTGAAATTATTATCTGTGGTCACGAATTCCATTACGAGTTATAATTTAACAAACAGAACGTATTTACCTGAATTAATAACTAGGTATGTATTGTTTTATAAGCGACAATTCCGTGACGATCAATAAAGGGTAATCGCACATTACATTTTATTAAGAGCCTTCTTAATAAAATGCATCACCGCCACCGCCATCTATTTATAACAGTAGTGTTAAGTGATGCTGTATTTTTGTTTGAAGATTGTAGTATTCGTTGTTATTAAGTTATGTTCTGGGTGTGTGGATACAAAGACTCCTCGTAACGTGGTAATGAAGGTGGATCCATTCAGTATTTGACTGGGGAGGTACCACTGCCTCTCCTACTTTTAGCGTAAATCGTTTCTTGCGCTGTAGATGTAGTTTAAAGATCCCGGCAAAGAAGTATGTAATACTTAGTCCTCGGGAGTTCCAACAGATCTTTTTTTTCACGAGGGGGAAACCTTCTAAAGGTACCCGATGCCGTGGGAGCGACACAGTGTTATGTGGGACTCTTACCGCACTAAAACCCCCCCGGTGGCAGTCCTCAGCGCTGCCTAGAAGACTCCGGGATCTCCAAAGGAACGCAACCGGAGTCCTCTTAGCGCGTTGCCCTGTCGGGCTCCACCCAGGTGAGCTTAACGCTCGCCGCACCGTCTGACTATTGACTTCAAGGAAAATTCCTTTTTATATGATTTTGGTTACAGATATCCATGTGAGGCAGTAACCTAAGATCAAAAAAGCCTATTAAAATTCTATGTATGATCAATCCTCTATTTTCTTTCGTGTTTTGTTCAATAATGTGCGGACACCATAACAATGATTTGTGCGTTTAATTATGTCGATAGCTGCAATGTGATTAGTAGCAATTAGATTTCGAGTTATGATTAATTCCGCTGTCGAACCTGCATTCGTTAATAGATAGATGGCCCGATTAATTTTACATTAATTAATTATACAATTTATCTTGGTAATCTGTTAATCAGTTTCGGATGTTACTATTTCTAAAATTATTTAACTAGTTTACTGAATAATTAATTTAGCAAATTTTGATTGGTTATTTTATGGGACATATATTTGAAGTGATAAACTAAAAATTGGTAAAGAGTTGGTGATTCGAGCCTTGAAAGATATTATAACACTTAAAAGTAGTGTCAAGAATCGTTGATTCTGGTTTCCAACTGAGTCCTCGAGAGTAGTAGCTCGTCTGTGGCCAAACTTAGATAGGATTTCAACCCTAATTTCGATTGCTTACATTTGTCAGCAGTGGTAGCTACTGGTTCGAATTTAGGCCTTTTAATCTGGGGTTCTAAGGTTCTAGCCCTAGAACTTTGATTTTAGAAGAGATTTGACTTTGAGAGATTTGTTTTTACGACAAAAGTAAACATCACTTTAACACGTACAAGCCTGAAAGTTAAAAAAACGGATATTGTGTGAAATCTCGACCAATGTGCAGTGCCGAGAAGTGGAACAGTGACGACGACGACAATGAAATATAATCTTTCACCTTTATATAAAAAGGATAAAAAGTACATAGCAAACTCTTTATAAGATCACTTACCAGATTTAAATATCAGCCATAACATTAACCAGGAAAATCAATTTCAAATTCACAGCTTTCGATAACTCAAACCAATCAAGCGTGAGATCGCGCTATTTCCTCCAATGCATCTATATTCAAGCACATTCAACCTCGTTCAACATCACTCGTTCACCCACTTTCACCCCCGTTCACCCTATTACCTCTATGACATAATGCCGTCAGCTGATTGCGCGAATATCTATAGACGCGATAAATCGGGATCAATTTATTTTGCGTCAATTCAGTAGAACGCTGAAAACCAGTTGATGCTATTGTAATTTGAACAATGATAGTTCTATGCTCAGAGTTAATGCATAGATGATTTTTGGATAAAATTGCTGTAACTTTAATTTTTGTAAGGCAACCCATGTTTGACATAGGTTATTTATAAATGTCTTTTTTCGTCGTCAATCTATTATTGTCTCACTGCTGGTCACGAATCTTCTCTCTGTGTGAAAGGTTTAAGAGTTTTCCGAATACACCTGCTGCCCAACCGGTTGGTAGACTTCACTTTTGAAGGTGGTAGAACCCTTTGTGGTTCGACTCCGGCGGCACCACCGCCACACTTATTTCTACCTAATAATAGCAGTGTTAGGCGGTGCTGTGTTCCGTTTTGAAAGGTGTGGTAAGGGAGACAGACTTTTCCGAGACGTTCCAGCTTAGTCCTCAGGGGTAGCGGTGCATCTGTGGCCGACCTCAGGTAGGAATATCTAATCCTATCTGGGCATTCTGGGGTTGATTACAGATGTTCATGGGCGGCAGTAGTCACTTACCATCAAGTGTACTGCATGTTCGTCTGCTACTCCTATATTATAAAAAAAAAACATATTTTAGTACTTTTTTTTAATTAATTGGAGGTGTGTAGGTTTTCTCATGACGTATTCCTTCACCGTTATAGAAAATGATTATAAATTTCTCATCACTTAAATCATGTAAACAATGTAAACGTAAGTGAAAATAATGAGAAGTACTTTGTGATATATACCACAGGACTTTTGTATAAAAATACAAAGCATAAAAACAATCTAAATTACCATTTGTTTACTCAAAATACAATATTATAACAATTTCTCTGGACACCAAAAATAATATTGTCTATCGTAAAAAACCGTCAGTTGCGCTGTTTCAGCCGTAATAATTATGTTAACTTAAATTAACTACTTATCCAACTTGCCTTACTTTAAAAGTTTTATCTCAAGGATCTTGGAAACTAGCTTCACTTAAAGTTGTACGGAGTGTAATCAAGACATTTTCCGGTTAAAATATTTCGTCATTGCTCCATTATACTCTGTGCGCCCTTTCAGAATGAGAAGGGTTAAGGACGTACACATTAGCCAAGTGCTGATTGGTGTGCTTCATAGCCCATAGAAAACAATATGTAGAATTATAAAACCCACTTAGTTGTGTGCACGGTTCTTTTTATTAAACAGATTAAATAAATAGGGTCGATAGAACGGTTATTGTATTTTCATACGTTCAAACTTTTATCCCACTTCATTATGACATATTTGAATATTATCTTGTATATAAAATTCTCGTGTCACAATGTTAGTTACCGTACTCCTCAGCTTTACCTATTTTCACCAAATTTTATACGCATATTCAGTAGATCTGAGAATCGGCTACTATCTATTTTTCATACCCTTAAGTGATAAGTGTTGGTCACCCTTAACGTTTTTTTATTAATATGGCAACACAACGTTTGCCGGGTCAGCTTGTATTTCTATAAAGTATTAAATCAAGTTTATTATTTCTTTTTGTTTATTTTACATAAAATTTTTCCTCTCCATGTTTAGTCCATTACTATTCAACGTTTAGTTGCATGTTAATTACACAAATTGTCATATTGGTTGCACGTAAATTACAAAAAAAGTTGTCTAGATTTTTCAAAGGCATATAAGTACAAGTCATTTTCTAAGCCATCTTCTCTGATGCCGACATCATACATCAATCATTTTTACGCAGGGACCTAAATGTCAACCGCGTTCAAGGACATCAGGAAGCTCTTTAAGGTCGTCTATATTTATACGAAACTTGGTATAAATATCTGTTCAATTAGGCTGATAGCCAAAAATAAAATATATCAAAAACTTATATTTGCCACTACGTTATTAAAGTTAAAAATGAATATTTAAAGCAATCCGTGCCTCGCGGTTTCATCCGCGTTTAAAAGTGTAAATGCTCTGGAGATTTTGATGGTTTTATTTTTTTACACTTGAACATGAATTCTTCTTCTTAAATAAAAGTAGGGCCAGCCTTATTTTTGGACGAACAGACAGACAGGCAAACAAAATTCTATTATATTATTTTGTATATACTTTCATATTCAATTATTAAAAAACTTTTATTTGGTCATCACAAATAGACACTACAATTATATTTTATGTATACATCACGGGGGTTAGTTTTTTTCAGATAATAGAAACAGGAAGAGTCATTCCACAGCCTCTTTCAGCGCATTTGAATAAGCCAGACCATAAATACGAGCTTCGAATGTAACATTAGAGGCTATAAATCAGGCCCGATGCCCGTTGTCCGGCGACCCGAGCCGCCCGACTGCGGTTGTTGGGAATACATGGAGGGATTAATCATTGTAAGGTTTTATTCAATACCACATGCATACTTCAGTGCTATTAAGAAAGGTAGATAGATATGCAAAAGCAAATATTGCTAGTATCTCGAAAATCTTGTGTACTATGCAGTAATATTGATAATTTTGAGGTAATATGGTTATTATTCGATTTTATTGAGCATTTTGCAAAAAAGTTTTCATAAATATTTATATGTTCCCTTTAGTATATATTACTGCTAATATAAAGTACTTGAAAGTAGGTATTTAATAGCTTATTAACACTTGTAACATCATTATCATTTAATTGGCGGAAATGCGGCAGAAGAAATTTGTCACCGTAAACATTCCAATTTCTGCAAAGTATAATAATAAACTACGAAATGATGGCCTATCTTTCAGATTGGAATAAGCCTACATCTGAATTTGGAATCACAATGTAATAATAGAGATCATAAATCAGGCCCGATACTTGTTGTGCGACGACCCGATACACCCGACTAGCGATGATTGGGTTAAATATCTGACAATGTACGCAGGATAACTTTGGAATAATGTTTTGTTATAACGTAAACTTAGACTTTATTTTATTTAAAACACATTTACTATTTTTCACTCTGGAGTTAATAAAATGTGGGTACCGTAATCCATACCACACATGTGATTGGTACATTGAGCATATCATTAAAATACACGTTTTCATAGATTCATTAGTATAAGTTACTCAGACGTTACAACTTAGCTCATTATTCTACATTGTAACTTTATACTCGTAAACATTAATCACATCTACATAATGATCATTAACTGAACATTACAGCATGACAGGCATCAAGATGAAAGAATCCTATTCCCTTTTCGGGGAAAGCAAGCGTTATCTTAATTAAACGGAGGCACATTTAGAGCTGCTGAATCATTGTTGGTTCAACACAAGTGGGGTAACGCTAAGGATTTTATGTTTAGGTGATACATACAAGTTAATGTTAATGGAAAAGGGAAAAATAATTAAATCGGCCCCCATTCTAAAGACTAAGTAATGATCCTCATAGCTACGATAAATAAGAGATTTCAAAGACCAAATTACAAATTCTAAACATAAAGTTCGATGCTATATCTTCTTCAATTCATATATTATTAAGATAAACTTGTAAAACCGGCAATAATTATGAAAAAAATCATTTTCAATAGGAATGTTGTAAGATTATTAAGAAAGATACGGAAACTGAACTGACTTCACTCCTCATTTAATCATCAAGTGTTTTTATTGTTAAAAAAGCAAAATGTATAAATAAACAAATGATACAGAACTATATATTTTACCATTCGATAACGGAATCACAGCAGCACTTCGCCGGTTCCTATTGAAAAATGAAATATTTAAATATCAAGTGCTTCAAAGAATAAGGTTTCATTTTTCTCAAAGGCAGCTTGACTCCGAACAAAAGAAGGCAGTGCTTTCGTTGTCCGATGAAAAGAAGTTAATTAACGTTTTTGCTATGCTTTCCATCAAATTGGAATCGTTAGTTAAGACGTTATTTTGTGGACGTATTTCGTGACAGTTATAAATTATACTCTGATAATTAAAAATGCAATTTATTTTATTAATTCTGGTTATGAGGTTGCTATGATACGAATGCCTGGCAACGGGCGATGTGATTTTTAACGTTATCGGTTAACCCCAAGAAGCTCCTTTATTCAAGTATAATTTGTAAGGGCTTTTATAAAAATATATACGCATAGAATAAATAACCTCTCTTAATAACCTCTCTGTTAATACGCGAAATGTTTAAATTAATGAATGGCGGGAACTTAACTACCCAATTAATATGAAAAAATGTGTATTTTATTAAAATTGAGGATTTTCCTTTAGTTTGTCATTTATCATTATTTCCCAGAATTTGATCCATATAAGTGAAACTATCAGATGGTGGAATAATATAGAGGGTATATTTTTTTTTCAAAATGAAATCGTACGATTCCCGGCTAAGGAATAAGATATTTTAAAAGAGTAATAATGTAGTTTTAGTTTTTATCAAAATCGGCTTCGTAACTCCTTTCAGCATTTTTCGCTAATCCTTATAGTCCAGATTTGGCCCTGAAGGTCTATTTGAAAAATTCACCCTTTATATCTATGGGTACAGTCCGAAAGGCCTAAGCTGAGCTTTGCGTTAGTGTGAGTGAACATCAAAAGAAGAGTCAGATTAAAAACAATCAAAAATAAATTTTATTATCTTTTCTTTACGTAAATAAGTTAAAGAGACATTCTTGTTTATTAAAATATTTTCTGTCGTGTCTGTGATTACATATCATTATATTGTATTATACTCGAAACAATTGTTCCGAGATATTATAACGAAATACTGACTGATATATTTCTTCTTAATTGACATTCTTGTCAGAATCGTCAAATCTGCTATTTTGAAAAAAAGCGGAAAGTTTTAAATTTTATCTGAAAATAGCCCTAGAAAAGTCATTAATTGTAATGTTGATTTGCAAGGATTTAACATATTTTAGGGCTTGAAAAGAATAAAAGCCAAAATGTTAAGCAGACCTAGCATTTACAATCCTTATAATGATGAAGATGAAGAAGAATTTGCTTTGGAGGACGACAATGGAATACAATGGAGTAACATCATTTTCCTGCCTTTTCATTCAGTATTCAAATTGTTTGTGCTTATCAGCGTTATTATTAAAACTATTCTGGTAAGTTTATCTTATCCTTATTATCTTATGAAGAATACTTCATCCTTCCATTCATAAGTTCGATGATTCATATTATAGACTACCCATATTTACCGGGCGATGTTTATTTATAGCTTATTACGTTTTACGTATTGTGTATCAAAAGCTTTTGTTTCTTATACTCGATATGCCGCAAGTACATAATTTTGTTGGAAAATGTAATATATTGAAGTATATTATTAAATGTTTTTCAGGGACCTATTCAGTCTGTATATCCAATTGTATACTGCTGGAATGTGATGAGCCTGAATCCGCACTTGCATATTATACAATATTTATACATGTACTGCTGTGATCCTATATATGGTATCGATACTTTCCTTCATATGGTACACAGGTAATATTCAGCATTGATTTGATTTATTGTCATCAATATACTTGATTTTGAATTTGTGATTGTTTACTTTACTTTTAAAAAGTTTATAATTTGATGAACCATTATCTTTAACAGTGTTCATGTATTAATACTATATTAATCAACATGTGGTCATTTTGATCTTTAAATAACGTCCTGTTGACGCAGGACGAATTTAACAGGTTAAATATTATATTGCTTGGGCTATTAAAAATCAGATATGTTTTTCTCATTATGTACAAAAACGATGCAGTAAGATCTCGCGCTCAAGTTATTGCGCACTTCTCACACAGGAAATCATGCAGTTATATTTTAAACTAATCCATCTGTGGTCCTCAGACAAGTTACAGATGAAGCTATGAAGCGGGAGTATTTACCAAAGTCAGCGTTTCTGCTAATCCTCGACGTGATATCCATAGTGCCGCTAATACGGCTAGTGACGAATGAAACATGTCCTCCTGTTCAACTGTGGCCGAATATATTAACATTCTCCGAATTTATTATGTAAGTTTCATATTATGTTTCTTAAACATCCATATATTCGATTCTTTGTTGAAAATCACTTGTGATTATAAATGAGATATGCTATTGTCTTCATTTATTAACATTATCATCATCCCCATTATTATCAATGCTACTTTATGTTTGATTTTTTAGTAATTTTAAGTTTAGGATACTTATATTACACTTTGTTTTGACTTGAGGTTTTATTAAGGTAACAACATTATCTTCCTACTAGCCTCGAGTTGTGCTTGAGTCATCTTTACGCAATCAGACCACAACGTATGATCTTTATACTTGTCTTCACAGTGTCTACAGAATAGCTGAATACTTTTCTATGTTGACTACGCACAGCTCCTGGCGACTTTACGTTGGATATACTCTGATACTCCTCATAAGCATCAACTGTATCACTTGCTTCCTCCTCCTACTGACTGCTAGCGGCCTATGCGCCAATTGCAAGAATGGTATTCATGATTGGCGGAAATATGTGGCGCATAAGGTAGGTGGATGAAACTTATTTAATTACCATAGCTGTATTGATGAAATGAGTATCAAATGGGAACAAAGATCTTGAAATTGCGTTCGAGATACATTACATGTTACCAGGTAAATCAGTGCTAAAAAAAATAAATTACTTACTTACTCGCTCGCTTACTTACATACAATAACTGAATATAAATTTTTCGTATGCATCGTTTAAAAAATAACTTCAGGCTAAATAAATCATGAAATTATATAGATAAGTAACTACATCATGTTTAAATTATTATTTTTTCAGTTTAATGAAACAGATGAGAACTATACAACGTATGTTTATGCAGCTGCTGCTGTATATTCCTATATCACAAATAAGCAACTTGACGAAACAAAAGCATCCACTTATATGGAGTACATTATAATGACCATTTTTCTCATGGCCGGTTATATGGTCTGGACGTTTATAATGTTTCCAAAAATGTTTGCGGAAGCTATTTTAAAAATGAGGCGAATTTGCATTTATTATCCTATTGTTGAACGAATTATTGAGGAGACTGAAAGGAGAAATCCTTCGTCTAAAGCATATCTTGATGTGAAAAATTTTTATTCCCTGATATGGAAAAAACGTGGCGGTATTACTAATATTCCTGAAATTATTTCCGAGTTACCGAAGTACTTACGTGTTGAAATACGGTTGGATCTCGTCTGGCCTATTTTTCATCATAGCCCGACATTTAGAAAAACATCTATTCCATTCAAGCGATGGATTTGTGAGCATATTCACTTGGATTACAAGTTGCCAGGAGAAAGATTTTTTGCTGGACCGCATTGCCACACACATTTATATTATATAAAAACTGGAATAGTTCAACTGATTTCAGCAGACGATGGTATCACACCGTTACTGTCGGTCACGGGTGGAACTATTTTTGGAGATATAAGCTGTTATCTTCCACAAATAAAACGAAAAGTAATAGTACGTTGCCTAACATATTGTGAGGTCTTGTATGTAACACGGGTCGACATTCTTACCTCATTGCATATGTATCCTGATGACAGACGCTTGGTTATGGAGAATGCGAAAGATAGAATAAAACATGCTCGTACGTTATATACTTGTAAGCAGCATGTACGAGGATTGGACAGGACCGAAGACGAGGGCATAGCTTGGATAAAACGACGCTGGTGGCAGATTTCCGACACTGTTTCTAAATGGAAACGTAGGCCCATAAAGAAGGAGAAAGCGAAATGTGAAATGCCTCCTGAGGAAGCTGTTTATCATTGCGCTAAATATATTGGCCAATTAGTACTATGTACTGAAGCTCAGTTACAAAGGTCATCGATGTTTACTAACGTGAAATTCCCATGGATCTTTGCACCCGAATCTACTTTTGGAGAAGTTTGGAGTCGAATTGTTAAGGCTACGGTATTTTTTGTCCTAATTTTTTATCCTCCGTACATCACAAGTCTCCGCATTCCAACTTGGTTCAAGTTTTTTCAGTTTTGGGCCGACGTCATATATGTAGCTGATATATTTGTGTCTTTATTAACATCTACAAAGAGACAGGAAAATACTGTTGATAACTTTGCAGCGGTTATGTTCGCGCGCTGCAAAAGTTCAAAGTTTGTCCTAGACTTATTGTCAACGGTGTGGATAGAAAGTTTTGTCGTTATAGGAGGTTTACCGGAACTTTACTATACATGTCAATTCAATCGTCTCATTAAAATATACGTCCTCTGCCCAAAGTGGGATATACGGAAAATGCCTTTTGTTGATACTTGGTATAAAAATACTTTAATTCAAATTTCATATATGTACATAGTTGCTTATGTCCTATATTGTCTCGACTGGAACATACCTCGCCTAACTACGTCCTATTTTTTTGGGGAATCTTTTTGTAAAATAAACGATCCTCCAGAAGTATGTCACGCTGAGAAAGATTTTTTTCTAAATGTATACTTTGCATGGATTTTGGAATTTTTATACTATGAATATCTACCTAATAGCCTGATCGATATTTACGTAATAATGATTATCACTTATTTAGTATTTCTAATTTCCACATTCTGTGAAAGTAACATGGTTGCTGGATTTTACTTGAAATATAGAAATATATCGAATTATCAATACTTTGTATCAAATATTAAGAAACATTACCAAGATTATAAAATACATCCTGGTCTATTGCGAAGACTTCACAGATATCTGATATGCCATTGGAAGTATTACAAAGGAATGGATGTTGTGTATCCAGATTTATTGAAAAATGAGCCATATGATATATGGTTCAAAGTACACGGTGAAGTTGCTGAGAAAATTATCAAACAGTCAAATGCTTTTACATCTGCTGATCCAGCTTTAATAAAGGAATTAGCGTATAAAGCTAAGTTTCTGATATTACCGAAAAAATCAACGATTTTGTTATTTGGGGTACAATGCAAAAATGTTATATGGACTGTTCAAGTAAGTGTGCTGCTTGTATTTACTGAAACATTATTTTTTACGAACCTTTATTCTTTTTTTTTAGCAGTTGATAGGCACGCGTTTGGCCTCGATCGCGTAAGCTTTGATGCGTGCTAAGATGTGCCACGCTTGCCTAGAAGTAGCTCTTGATTTGAAGACTCCTACATTATATTTCTCGGGGTACACAGAAGCCGGCAGGGCATTCCACTCCTTGGCGGTTCGTCTTTGAAATGACGAAGCAAAACGTTTCGTCCGAACTAGAGGAAACGACTTGATAGGGCTGGTAGCCTGCCGTGCGTCTAGACGTCCGAAGGTAGACTGGGAAAAAATAATGTCTAGCTCCTGAATATTTATTAAAATATTCCCAAAGAAGGTTTCTACATAATATAATAATAATAATAATAAAGAAAAAAAAACACAATACAGCGCTGAACTTCAGTTAAATTTTGTAACTTACTCGTAGGCAGAAAAATGAATTGAGACCATATCACTCATAAAGGACTTGAAATTTCTAGGGTCACATAAAATGCGAATATCATAATGAAAAGGGAGAGCTGCTCAAAACGTTTGTAGGTCCCGGAGAATTGTTATCAATTGCTGTATTTTTGGGGAAACCATCACTGAGGACTCTTATTGCTTATACTGAATGTGAGGTATGAAATATATTGGTTACAAAATTGGATTGTCCTTACTTCTGAGATTTAGGCAAATAGCAGGAAAACGGTTATACTTAAATTCAAGCGATGTATTGACTTGTAAAACTCCTCTTGTGTTGCAAATGTGCAAACTCCTACTTACTTTTCCGTTTGCTTGTAAAACTATAAGTAAAGTTTACTTTACTCATGCCTCTTTCTTTTTTTATATATATTAATAATACGTAGTTAAAATTTATACAATAAAGGTCGTAAAGAAATATTATTTCTAAAATTTTGTGTGTATGATATTGTTTTAAAAATGCAGTGATAGTGGTTCTTCTATAACTGGAACAAAAGAAATTAATCCTTTCAAAATATTAACTTTATCAAATATTTTCAGATTCTGTATATCAAAGTTCAGGATTTTTTCACTATTCTCAAACATTACCCAACCGAATGGGCCTATTTCGAAACTTGCATTAAACGTGTTAGCATTTCGTACAAAACACTTTACGCAGACTACTTCAAAAAACACAGGGAGGTAAGTAATTTTAGTTCTTAGTTACAACCTAAAGAAGCAAGAAATCATACAGTTCATCTGATGGTAAGTGATCAGAGTCGCAATAGCTGCAACTCAATAATGAACAGGGGTTCCATGTGAAGTTGATGACAGAGGCGTTGCCATTCCTAAGGTCTAACGGCCGGTCTCAATAATCTACAATAGCTACCAGAGGTTTTCTGTGACATTCAAATTATTTGTTACTGTCGTTTCAACAATAAAATTTTCGCAACGCCAACTATAGTTAAAATCAAATAGATTCCTTATCTTCAGTAGATGGTTATTTCATACGTAATTTAGCCAATGGTAATGATATTGCTATACGAACCTAAAAAAAACGCATCACCTATAAATGGTTATCTATAATTAGGTATACAAGTATACATTAAGCCAAGGATAAGAAGTGAAGGCTTTCTATCAATAAACGTCCACGCGCGTGATCGAGGTCTACGGTGACCCTAAAGCTGGAGATTATCTAACCAAACATACAAATTCGAGGCAATATCGCTAGTATCTTGGGTACATCTCCGTTCTTTGCCATCGATGTGGCACGTTTGTTGATATATTTGCTTATATACAATTTTAAAAACACATTGTTTCATATTAAAAAAAAAGTAATTTTATACAATAAATATATTCGTATATTGTCTAAATTATTTTAGATGGTAAGTTTGGAGTTAAAGTTTAACTAGCACCACACTATTTTCTACCTAATAACATCAGTGTTCAGTGCTGATGTGTAAGGGTAAAGGACTTATCCGAGGTGTTTCAATACTCCTTAGGTATAGTAACGCATCTGTGGCTGACCTCAGGTAGCACTCTTACCTTATCTGGGGTTAACTACAGTAACCATGGACGGCAGGAGCTATTTACCATTACGTCTGCATGCTCGTTTACTAGTAATCGTTCCACGTAGAGGTATCGCCTTCTTACAGCTTTAATTATATTTCAGTATCAAAACAAATTACGAGATCGAATATTAACTGCAAGTAAGTCCCGGAGTCACATAGCAGTTACTACTGATACTACCAAAACTCCATTCACAGATTTGGCATGGTTCGAACCGTATTCACAGTAAGTTTTAAAGTTATATTAGAACGTTATTATATTTTCAAACAAATTCTTCTCCTTTATCTTCTTCTTCTGGATTTTTAAACTACTGTTATCGCAGTCGAAAGAGCAAAAAGTTATAGGATTTTTTATCTTTTAATCAGTTCTATGCTATTCTTTAAAAAATATCTCAAGAATGTGTGAAATCATTTGGTCAACGCGGTGGACTGTGCCTTCTCACTCTAAGAGAAGATCCAACAGTGGGACTATCCCACTGTTGGATTTTCTCTTTGATTGACGACAACGACAATTTTATTTTGCAGATTCATCAGCCTCTGGATGTTAGCAAGAGCTATAACTGTTACTATTGTCATCACCTGTGCTTCTCTCCAAGGTTATGTAGACAAACAAGATACATTTTCATTATTAACAGATTTAAAGTACTGAGTGGGCATTTGGATTTGAAAGTAGTTCTCGAATTTAAGTACGACTATCTATTTGAATTGAATGTATGTGTTATTCTTATTTTGACGAGGTACATTGTAGATGAAAATTCTGAATTAACATACCTTTTTTATAAGGTCTATGAACTTTCAGGCTAACTGATGGAAGTGGGCATTGTAAATATATAACAGAGGTTCTACCTGAACTCAATCACAAATGCGTTGCCACTATTTGAGGACTAAGATGGTCGACTTATATACATATATGTTAGACTGTCTGCACCCACACTCTTGCACCGAAAAGCAAGAACTGCTACACGGCAGAATAAATTGTGACTGCGATACCTCCCCGGCCGAACCACACTCTTTCTACCACAGTTCATTATTGATAATAGGTCTATATATAATGTACTCAACAATTTATAATTAATTATCTAATTAAAGGGAGCATCGGTGCGGGATATCGGAGAATTTTGATTGTAATAGGTGCTTTGTGTGACACTGTTGCTATTGTGGATATAACTCTGAAGTTGTTCGTAAGTCTCTTTCGTTTAGTTTAATGTTATACACTTATGTATATACGACAGTCCTGCAGTATCATATGTGGTTTCTAGTATTGTAACGCATTTTGAACATTTTGTTGCTTTAGAAATATACCTCATTTCTCACCTCAAATGTATTCAAATAAATCCATGATCTTTTAGTCGGCGGTAAGATTTCAGAAATAAAAGGTCTATCTTTTTCACCAACTTTCGACTTAAGGTATATTTTTTCTTATTCTAGAAAGTGTTGACCTTTCTTCGTGGAGGGTAACAAAGTCTTTGATAAATAGTAGTTCAAGTTCCTCCGAAACTATTCAAGCCTTCCAAATTCTCTATCTGCAAGTGCACTGTCAAGAAAGAAAAATATATGAATGCTAACGTTATGCTGGAATGATAAAAAAATATTTTAAATTTTTATTTTGTTTCTTTAGTTGGGTTACTACGACAAACGTGGGTTACTCATCACCGACAAGATGAAGTGTCTTCTACACTACTTAAGCCACGGCTTCATTCTGGACATCATCGGTGTTCTCCCCGTGTGCGATCTTACCAGGATGGTGATGACGAAAGAAATTGACGAGAACAGTTCCCTGTTCATAAACACCCTCTCAAAATTCGCACATTTGTATCTTTTGACGGGATATTTCGATTATATAGCGGATACGCCGGTCGTGAATATGGCATATGTTATGGTACTTACATTATCTTTTTGGTTAGTAAGAGAAAAATATCGTTAGTTACGTGTGCTAAGCAGTTTGCTCCAAGAACTCCTGGGCTGAAACAGCTGTATGAACTGGAGGTGCACCGTACTGCTAACGCATGTTACTTTCATGCCTTTGCCAAAGCAAACGACAACAATGTCGTTACGTACACGCGGAGATATCGCTGCAAGCACTTTTAGTAACCAACTTCGAGAAACAACCGCGGATCGTGATTTTTTGACCGAGGTAAAAACTCATCTGAGAGACAAAAACATAAACATACAGTTTAAGAACTACGTAATGTCGTAGGTAAATCTCCTGATTTAATAGTAAAGTCAGCTTCAATATTGGGTCAAAAGTTGAATTTCTATGTACTTATAGCTTTATTTTTTGAATTTGTTGTCCTCAGATATTGAAGTGGCAAGTGGTCACATTACTCACGATCCTAGCTGCCAGTCACTACTTCGTGAATAAGTGTATCGAGTTTTATTGGGACAGTTCGGCCATTTTGTTAAACATGACCCGACGTGACAATTGCTGGTTACCGAATTACTTGACGCTGGACAAGAACCCGACCAATGATCAACTGCATATGGTTGGTTTTACAAGTTTTTTTAACTTGCCCTGTTAATCAATATGTATGTGATCGTATGTGAACCCAAGCGTTTGCGCTAAAATTGTGTATACACTGAAATTGACCACAGAAGCTAGCAACGCTTCTCTTGAAACTAAAATGAAACGCTTTTAAAATGTTATTGCCTTAACACGGCAAACCCTTCAAACCAGAATTCAGCAGAGCTAGATTGCTACTACGTGAGAAAGATGGAAATAGTTCTGTGGGTAAAAGAATGATTCCGTTTTAATTTCTCTCTGGATGCGGAATCCTAATATGTGTTTATACCTTGTTTTAGGTATTTGCTGAAAGTCTAAACCTGGCAGAGAGCGGTCTAATGAGAATTAATTCAGGAAAGTTTGTAATAGACCGCCAAAATCCCGGTGTAGGGATTTCACTCTTTATTCTTGGTCTCTTGTTTTGGTAAGTGCTATGAATAATTATTTGAAGAGAAGAAAATAGTAGAAATTGAAATCATGTAAGTAGTAAAGAATCAGCGCTCTGTATAATAGATCTTTAACGTTGAGCAATGTCGGGCAGCACTAAGTCTCAGTTGGTATGATTAGATAGCAACCATTACAACCTATCGAAAGCCTGATGAACAGCAGCGAAAGAACAGAACAGCAGCAATGAAGTATTCTTTAGTTCTTTGAAGAGTGGAAGAGTATAGGTGCCGGTTCACATGCATATGAATCGTCTCATCCAATCAGAAGTGGCAACGCATTTGAGGTCGGGTTTTGGTGGTATCCTTCTTTAATACGGACTGAATCGAGTGGACTATGTGGTGATTTGTTACTTCAATCTCGTGGAAAAACATTATAAGTTGATTATTTCCAGGTACGTAATGTGTTACTCGCTAACTTTGTTAGTGCTGAATTATCGAGGTAACACAATATTCCAACACGGTTTCAGCCATTTACGACAGTTTCTAGAGGCTGAAAGAGTGGAAAAGAAGCTGATTCATCGCATCATGAAACATTTTTCGTACTGGTGGTTAAGGTAAGATCTTTACATTTTTAGAAAAAAATATTTTTATTTGTAATTTTTATCCTTGAGACTAAGCCAACATTGGACCCTTGGTATTTTGAATCTTAAACAATGTGTTGTGTATATTGAAAGTCTAATATATATTTTTTTTAATTTATTTTGCAGAACTAAGGGAATAAATATACAAAATCTAATGAACGAGCGCATCGGTATCGTATTTCGTCAGGACTTAAGTCACTACTTTTTCAAAAAGTTTGTCTTCTTTGTAACTTGCTTAACTTTTATTAGTAATTTTTATTTCTGCCCGATAGTAATTAAGGTAGTTTTTTTTTCATTGACAGTAAATCTTATTACATTTTGTAATTAAACAACTAGCGATAAGATAGACGGAATACCTGGTGGAAAGTAGTGAGTAGTCGTTAAAGTTAAATTTTATATCACGTAAATGTTAAGAGCTTTGCAACCAGGATGGTATAAGATGCCCTACAAAGATTAACCTTCTTAAATGTTTTTTCCAGAACATTCGCCGCCCTAAATACAATGCTTCATGGCGGTGAAGTCATCGAAAGGCAACTTAGCAACACTGTCACAGAACTATACTTCTTGCCTCAGGAGGAAATTGTTAGAGAAATGGACTTAGCACCGTGGGTTTATATAGTCCATCGAGGTAGAGTCGTTGTTAAGAAGAATAATAAGAAACTTGCTGTATTGACAAAGGTAATTCCAATTTGAGAACTTCTTGTTTTGTGACCTAATGAAACGAAATACTTCTAGTTTTCTGGAAGATTGGAAGTTACTAGAATTATTTTTTCAAACAAGTTCTCTTACATAAGCAGTTGGATGACTAATGTATCAAACTATTGAGGCATTGATCAATTTTACAAGAATTACATTTATTTTGACAGGGCTCAATCTTTGGTCAACTTCTTGGTATAAACCCTCGTGCGGTACGTATATCGGCTGAAGCTGAAGATCATGCTGATATCCTACAAATTCCATTCCAAACTTTTCGAGATACTGTTGATGTGGGCGATGTAAGTTGTGACACGTTTATTTCTTTTTCAATTACGGATAATCTCAAGTCTATGTTGCATATGCTATCGTGGTTAACTCACTAAACTCGCACTATAGAGCACGGGTGTCCAGAGTTAGAGGATCTATGCATTAGTTTACTTTAGTCTACTGCGAATTAATTGTAGTAATTTATTTTCAGATTACAAAAAATATTATGAATAACCCCCAATCTAAGGATGACTATATGGCGATAGAAAAGCCAATAAAAGAAAACCCTTACAATACTGTTCAATACATCATTAGGGGACTCAAGTCTATTAAACTGCCTGTAAATTTCATCTTTACCACATTACTCACTTTACAATAGTAGTCAGGATTATTTATTAATATGTTCATCAAGATCTGCGCAGCTAAGTCGACACCATACGGGTCTGAAAAATTTGGTTTTGGATTCCTAAATTAGACACCTAAAAGAAAAATTTATATTTCTGTATAAATCTGTGTGTTTGTTTATTCGTCTTTATATGTGTCCATGGCACCCTCGAGTCCGAGAATTCCTCAAGTTTAGGTTCGAGTGTAGAAAGAGTAGTTAACCACATCTGTAGAATTCTACATCGAAACTTATTTACTTCTTAAAACTTAATACTACCACGCCTTAAAATAACAATTTAAAGCTGCTTTATTAATATTTGAATATTGTGCTAAGGTAGATTGATATATGAGGCAGCCTTTTTAAGTCGTCAAATTCGCAAGGCGATCTATTTCGGTCTATTTCTATATACGGTGGAGCCTTTATGTCTTTGTAATCCTTAAATTGTTAGCCAAATCAATGAGCGAATGACCACATCAGATGAGGCACACGATCGTTATCTAAAACTATTAATCATAGAAAACCTGCCATTATCATTACCATCGTCCGTTAATCTATTAAATCTGCACTTACACGGCTTACAGTGGCTAGATGCTCCGATGAAAGCCCGAAACAGTACCTGGTATTGTCGCTGGTTGGTCACCGCTTGGTTCCTGATGCCAACAGTGTCAGCAACAATAACCCTTATTATAGAAACAGTACCGCCTGAATTCGTACGAAACATCTACTGGTGCTTAGTCCTCTCCGATGTCGTACACCTGATGAATTTCATCTCAGAATTCTTTACGGTAAGCCGAGTGGTTTTCTATTGTGATATTTATTTCAATTCGAAATATGTTTTTGGAGGGTTTTTCATTCAAAATAACATTTAGGGATTCCAATTACTCTGCCAGCATTAGCATGTTTTAGCTAAGTGATTAAAATGTGTATAGCATATGGACTCCTATAAGATTTTTATGTATAATGTGGTTTTATAAAAAAATCTATTTTAATCGTGACAGACATTGATATGTATTATTAAAATAGTGTATTATCCATTTACTTTGGAAGTCTATATATTTTTCATTCTTACGCCTTTCGCTCAGTAATATCTTTCCTTTACTTTTTTCTCTTTCTACAAACAAAATAATTTTAAGTACTTATTTAATTTCTACGTTATTTTGGTGGATTAAAAACAACCCATGAAATAATCTATTTTACAGATAGAACTCATTGTAGAGAATGGTAAATGCGTGAATCGACCTTTAAGATGGCGATATTTCAAGAAGTGGCCATGCTATGTGGATATCCTATCTCTAATTCTACCTTTATTTACACATTTATACGGAAACCGTAGTTGGGGATTCGCTAGATTGTTGCGATTGTACTTATTCTATGAATTTCATAAACACTTTTGTACTGGTTTTAAGGTAAGCATAGAAAACTCAACATTTACTTACCTTCTACTATTATTATTTGTATAGCGGTAGCCATTATACGCCCTTAGTTTACTTGCTCGTTGCCTACTTCAAGTATTATAATGATCGTTACATGTATTTCAGAACGACCTATTACCAATTGGTGGTGGATAGCATTTTTCCTCCCTAAGGTTCACTCTTTTGCTCCTATACCTATAGATACTTGAACATTTTTAGCCCTATGTTAGATGTGTTGTAACGTTTTCAGAGTAGGGCGGCGCCAATTATCTTAAAAATCGTCATTGTTTCCCTACTGTTTCATGGTTTGACTTGTGGGTGGATATACATAGCCTGCAGAGGTAAATACAGTACTAGTACTATTTAACGAATAAATAATAATATAGAGTTTCTCTATGTGTCATAACTATTGAAAACTAGCGTGATAAAAAATTTATATGCAAAGGTCATCTGTAATTAATAACAGGTAAGATTAAATACCTACCTGAGGTCGACCACAGATGTGCCGCTACCCCTGAGAACGAAGTTGGAATGCCTCGGAAAAGTAAGTCTCCCTTACAACACCTTTTAAACTAGAACATAGCAGCGCTTAACACGGCTGTTATTAGGTAGAAATAGGTGTGGCGGTGGTGCCTCCGGAGAACTATCAGACTAGTCTCGCTATATACACTTTATAATTACTCTAAAGTTAATAATTTAATTTTATATTTATTTTTCAGACGACGCGTTTCCAGTGCATGTAAAGGTTCCACCACCACACATTAATGAAACAGTTGATTTCGCTGAATGGGTATATCCTGCGGATAGAAAAGGAGGTAAGCGCCAACATAAAAAAACGATTATTATCTTTCTCTTGGCGTACGTTTCTTCTTAGACTAGTAACGACTCAGGCCCTTCCTACTTGTTCGTCATGAATAGCAACGCACCTATGGTTGGCTGCAGGTAACACATTAGTCTTTATCATCATCAACCCATTACTGTCCCACTGCTGGGCACGGGTCTCCTCTCAGAATGAGAAGGATTAGGTTATAGTCCATAGTCCACCGCGCTGGCCAAGTGCGTATTTGTATACTTCACAGACCTTTGAGATTTTTTATAAATCTCTCAGGTATGCAGGTTTCCTCGCGATACACATTAGTCTTCTTTGGGGGTTATTATAGATATCCATGTGTAGGAGCCGTTACTCAGCCAGCCTGCATGTTTGCCTGCTACTTTTATATTAAAAAAAAAATTAACAAAAAAATAAAACCGACTTCTATGTCACTACAAAGTAAAAAAATAATTCAAATAAATGTTGGTTTAGTACATAGTTCTGAAGTCGGCGCTCAATATATTTCGGTGGATAACGGCGTAAACAGCGTGTCCAATATGAAAATCGCTGGACATACCTACATAAGAAAAAAAATAAAAAAAAAGTATACGCGACGAATAGATTACCTCCCTTCCTTTGAGAAGTCGGTTAAAAACATGGGTGACTGTGGCTACTTAAATTAAGTGCAAGCATTTAATAAAAATTGTTACACAACTGTTATATTGTCGATTAAACGATTTATTATGCGTTATTTATCTATTATTCAATTAAATATGTTTCACTTTTCAGGTTGCGCAAGGGTGACCAGAAATTTTAGACATGAAAACAAAACAAATTTAAGTTTTTTAGTACCCAAAGACTGGAAGGCAGACTACATCGTTGCCTTGTCCTACATTTTAATTATTTACACGCATTCAGATGTTGATTCGGTTAGTTTGTTAGTATAGTTCGTAAAAAATATTTTTAATGTGGACCCACCTGACGGTAAGAGGCTACTGATACATGGGCCGGGCATGGGCACCTATAATCAACCTTAGATAAGATTAGAACCCTACCTGAGATCGACCACAATTGCGTTGCTCTACCCCTGAGGTTCCTGCCTTCGGAGTTGAGTATCAAAAAGTTCTGTCACCTTCATTCACAGGTGTATGAATATCACACTGATATATTTTTATTTTTAACACGTCGTTTTTATTTTCTTTTCCCATTTTTTATGTTACAGGTGGTCGCTATCAATCTGAAACAAGTGTATTATAAAGTGTTCATTAATTTCGTGATATCCCTCATCTACGTTTGGGTTCTCAGTGTTGCCATAAGCGATATCTACACGAAATTGCGCAACCTGTATCATTACGACTCAAATGTTATCGATCTGTTGACGTATTTGCATCACAATGGCCTCTCGCCAGTACTTTTGAAATCTGTCAAGGAGTATACTAACCAACTCTGGCAAAGACAAAAAGGTACTTTGGACTTTTTAGATATATTTTTTTTTATTTTTAAAAATAATAATTAGCTTTTTCTGGAACTAACCCTGAAATTGTGAAAATGTATACTTAATAAGCCTTTTTTGAACTCAATATATATTTACGTCATATAAAACAGTTACTTGAAGGTTGTAGAAGCCTTTGTTGTTCGAATTCCGAGGCACGACCACCACACTTATTTCTGCATTTTAGCAGCCTTGCTGTGTTTTGGGTTGAAAGGTGTGGTCAGGGAAGCATGCTTATCGGAGGCATTCCAAATTAATGTTCAATGGCAGTAATTCATCTGTTGCCGGCCTCAGGTAGGACTCGTCTTATCTGGTGTTGATCACAGATGTTCATCGCCGGCAGTAGGTAGACTGTGCGTTCGCTTGCTACTTCTATTTATATAATAAAAAAATGGACACGTATAATATAATGATGTTTTTTGTTTTCACCAGGTAACTGGCTCCCGGAGCTAGCTCAACAAGCTCCACAATGCCTCCGGGAAGACATATTTGGGGCCCTCTACATACATCATATACAAACGCTGTCTGTGTTTCACAACCTACCGCCGTACTTCATTCGCCAGCTGGTCGCCAGGTTAAATAGGGTCGTCATTTTTCCCGGTACCGCTTTGTTTTTATATCCCATTGCTAAACAAGGGCCTCTTCCTATAACTGGTGGAGGCCTGGATCGTATTCTTTACGCGTCTTCAATGGGGATTGTTTAAGGCTTGGTTTTTCAAACCACCCAAATGGCCTACTAAAAGATAAGAACTTAACATGCTTTACAATATACGAATCGCGTATATGTACTGTAGCCATTAGCGATCAGCAATAAAAATCAAGAACGCGCTTGACTTTATAGATTTTTTTTTATGATATAGGAGTAGCATACGAACATGCAGTCCACCTGATGATAAGTGGCTACTGCCGCCCGTGGACATCTGTAATCAACCCCAGACAGGATTAGATTCCTACCTGAAGTCGGCCTCAGATGCGCCGCTACCTGAGGACTAAGCTGGAACGCCTCGGAAAAGTCTGCCTCCTTTACCACACCCTTCAAACCGGAACACAGCAGCGCCTAACACTGCTGTTATTAGGTAGAAATAGGTGTGGCGGTGGTACCGCCGTAGTCGAACCACAAAGGGTTCTACCACCTTGAAAATAATAATAAATTAAGTATTCTTGATTAATTATAATTGATTGCTAAATTTATTAATAAATTTGTGCTAGCTGTTATATGAGCTTTGAGTGATTCAAGAATCAAAACAGTGAACATTGATCGTAATTTACAGGGAAATTCATAATCCAAGAGGGGGATATTTTTTCTGCAATGTATTTTATACATGAAGGAGAAGTCGAAAAATGGTACACGGATAAGAGGTGCTACTATTTTAAAATTACTTATAGATACTTACTTTTAATGAAAATGTGATATCCTAATGATTTCTAATACTAATAATGTTTTCTTCATGCAAGTTAAATCGCAAACGAGCATACAATCCTTCTGGTGGTAAGTAATGTGGTCACTGCCGCCCTTGACCCTATATTCAAACAGAACTCTTACCATGAGCTTTCAAAACATCCCACAATTTTACGTTACGTTTACTCAATCCATTATTCTGTTCCGTTTGCTTCAGTAGACTGAGTAAACGTAACAATAAGTAAGTGCTCAAGTCTTTTGGCTCAAGTGTATGGGCAAATATGTAAGCAAATACCAAAACAGTAATATTTGTCAAAACGTAAAAACTCATGGTAAGGGTACAGGATTGGAGTCTTATGTCGTTACGTTAGTGTCTGGTGGTAGAACCTCTACAGTCTAACCACAGAGGGTTTTACCCTTTAAAATTGTTATCTGCTATATTAAAATGTTCATTTCTCTTTTTTTACATATTCCAGTGGTGATAAGAAGATGCTGACTATCCTTACCGTGAATGAATGTTTCGGTTTGATACCAGGATTATTCACGAATCATCCTTTCCAGTTTTCCTACTACACTCGAACGGTAAGTGATATTTTATTTAACTACCATCCTAATTAGTTCACATGCAAAATTCTGCTGCTGATTGAATTAACAAAAGTACATGCAATCTACCAGATGGTACACAAATTTTTACATTTAGGTATAGGTTAGGGGACAACATTCATTATGACTTCACAATTTATTACCACGTGTCTCTCCCTAAAGATGTGATATTCAATATAATCGATGAAATTACTCTGTCAGAAAAAATTAAACAATCGAAGCCTTCGAAAATAATTAACCACTGTTCCCGGAAAACCAAGACCGACTAGCACATCGACATACGCTTGCGTACGATGCTTTGTTTTTCGGTAATTTGTGTAGGTAACCCTATTCTGACGTCTGATTGACGTGGCACTGCCCGCCAGCTGTGCCGAGGGATCAATTGCCAATAAAACAAAGCCGGTTAAGTGTACTGCGTTATTCCCTTTGCAAGACGAATATAGGAGCTATGTGTAAACCGCGATTATTTTCATATGCTTGTTTCATTATTATCTTTAACCTCGTACTATGTCACTGACATTTTTATTTAAAAGTGAATAGATTCACATTTTTTTAATACTTTTTTATTAACGGGGATAGTATCTACGCGAAAATTCTATGTTATTACACTTGCGATCATGCAACTCCTGAGTACTAAGCTTAAATGCCTCGAAAAGTATCTTTACCACACTCTTCAAACCACAACACAGCATCACTTAACACTGTTGTTATTAGGCAGAAATAGGTGTGGCGGCGGTGCCGTTGGGGTAGAACCATTAAGGGTTCTACCACCTTTTAATCTTGTGGCAACTACATAGTAAAGATATTAGCCGTGGACTATGCCGTTTTAAAATGTTCTTTTCCTTATCCCAGGTTGTCGATGTGGTCGTCTTGAGATACAAAGACTGGCAAGACCTTCTGCACGGCTACCCACACATAAAACAAGACCTGTATGCTTCAGTCAAGCCCATCAAGAAAGTTATGGGCTATGACATAAAATGAATTCCACTATGATTCCACTTTTTATCTCATTCTTATATTTAGTAATAATGTTATGTATTTAATGTTATTTTGTAGTCGGTACTAATAAATAAAACGTAAATGTCTGCCTGTAACTGCATAGTAACGGATATTTATTGAGAATTTCAATTTGCGTGTTTATCTTGTCATAAGAGCAGAGACTGAAGTACAAGTAGGAAAATATATCTAATATCTATACGACTATAACGACGAGTACACGAGTGCCATATGTTGTGATGTAGGTTATAGTCTAATACGGTACTGATAGAAATTTTAGATTCTACGAAATGACGTTAATTGCAAATTAAAACGTTTTTTTTTTTAATAATTTGTACAATAAAAATTTAACACCTATATAAATACTTATGTAAATATTACGGTATAATTATCCATAGGTACTTATGTAAATACAATAATGTGTGTGTGTGTCAGCTACGACGCACGATTGGAGTTTACTCCTTACGAACGATAATTATGATATATATCGAATAGAAAAAAAGGGTAAATGAACGCATCTGCTAAAATGATAAGAGAAACAAACATATATCTGTAATTATTCGGATTATTTATATTACTTCAATAATGCGTATTACATAAAGTATGTTACAAAATAATATAAATAATAATAATAATAAAAACATTAAAACTTGATGGTTAGGTTGCTGTTTATGTACGTTGTATATAGATGTATACAATAGATGCTACTATATGCATTTATTATACAGCATGCATACCCTGTACTCGGCAGCAGTATACAAGTTGTGGCAGAACTTCGTAATACGTAGGCGCGCAACACACACGTACAAACATACGCACACATTCAACTCTCAGACTGGAGGTAGTGAACTATACAGTGAGACTACGAAGTATCGCGCAAAGAGGAGACCCCGAGAATGACATACGCTGTGTAATGTATTCCATCTCATTCTTTTACACGTTCAATCCTACAGATATATATGTTTGTCTCTTTCTACGTTACGCCTCAACTTTTCGTGTTACACTTGATTTTACTCCTCATAAAATTTCCGTACCGGGCCTTATAACTCAAATCGTTTCTTAAGGAGTAAACTCCAAAAGTCATCCAAATCGTTACAGCCGAATTCGAATTAATTTTGAGACAAAGTGGTTAGTAAAAATCACGTTCAATATTTACTTAAAAATAAAATGTTTTATCAATGAGCTTTCCTAAGTAAACAAAAGCCGTGAACGAGAGTTAGTTAAGCGGTATTTTATAATTATGCACAAACTTTATTCTGATTCTTGTTCAACATAAATATCTTGTAAAAGCTTTGGCAGTCCATTGTTTTGAATTCTGAATTTCAATTGGAATTGAGTTTTCGACAAGGTTTAATAAAATTGCCAATTTGAGGGTTTGGGGAATCTGGCGATCTACTCTCACAGGATATGAAGTAACACTTTGAGAGTTTCTGTAACTTTGTTGAAGTTAAATACACTTGCCGTTTCCTCTCCCCTTTCTTAAACTGGATACTGTGGCAGCGGTGCCCAAACTTTCGCGGATCTTTTTAAAGACGCTCAAGTGGTTTTATAAATGGCGTCGCTTTTTGACTTTTTGTTTGAAAATAAGAATTTCAATTTAAATTAATTTCCCATTAATATAATAACGTAATAGGTTACAGGATTGTGAGGACAATTTATTAGATGAATTGTTGGAAAAATTCTTTAAATTTGTTTACTCTTATTTTATAATATAGGAGTAGCAGACAAGCATGCAGTGCACCTGATGGTAAGTGGCTACCGTCCATGGACATCTGCAATCAACTCCAGATATGATTAGATATACTTACCTGAGGTCGGCCACAGATGCGCCGCTACCCCTGAGGACTAAGCTGGAACGCCTCAGAAAAGTCTGTCTCTCTTACCACACTCTTCAAACCGGAACACAGCAGCGCATAAGACTGATATTATTACGTAGAAATAGCTGTGGCGGTGGTGCCGCCGGAGTCGAACCGCAAAGGGTTCTACCACCTTCACCTACCACTACTATTTACTTACATAGCTACTTTTAAAGTGTTAATAATTATTGTTAAAAGCACTAATATTTTATCACGACACTAAGGATAAATCAGTTAAGTGTATTGTGTTAAGTGAAAGGAACACTCAGGTAAGAGTATGTTAAAACCGACTTTTTTTTATTATAAAGATATACAGCTTAAAAGAAAAAAATGCATTTTCTAGATTGAGTACCTCTGGCTTAAAGGTAATAAGCTTTTGAATGTCTTATCCAAACAATATCGCGCCATTATCATTTTTTTATGAATGCGGTAAGAAACTGAGTTGCTCTGGGTTACATCGGCAATTTGGTTAGAAATAATACTTTTTTCGAAATTTATGTAAGAGGGTGCGAAATGGAATTAATAAAGGGTCTCTATGACTGTTACGGGAATTTGTTACTGAATAAACTGACTTCGTAATCTTATAATAAAATGCGACTCCGTGCTTTGTGGTGGAAGTAAATTATTTTTTACTTGATTAAGGTTTTGTACCGCTTTTGCAGGGAGGTTTCTAAGTAATTTAAATATTTAAGGAGGTCTAGGGCGTGGGTATGTAGAGCCAAAATAAAATATTTTTCTCTTGTTAGCCCCTATAGAAGATTAAGTTTCAAATGTTCTTTTTAAAATGTTCATCTAGATTTCATACTTCTTGCATTCTTCATAATGCTTTAGCTGTACGATGTTTGTCTAAGTGAATCTATATTAAGGATTAGGATATTATACAAAAACTGACATACATATCAATACATAAATTGATTTTTGAAAAAAAATGTTTTCCGCAGTATATCACGCTAATGTCATTTTATTTTATTTCTATAATATAAATTACTAGCTGACCCGGTAAACTTTGTACCGCCTCAAAATTTATTTATCAGATATATTTCATATAAAATATAGCCTATGTTACTCGTGGATAATGTAGCTTTCGAATGGTGAAAGAATTTTCCAGTAGTTTTTGAGCCTATTCATTACAACCAAACAAAAAAACAAAGTTTTCCTCTTTATAATATTAGTATAGATATACTGAGAAGTTATATATAAACAAAATTTCTTAAGAATATTCAATTGTTGCAAGGTACAATTACTGGCAAATATATCGCTTTAAAATTCACATGTATACCTATAATATAATATGTTTAATCTACTTTAATCATGCAGAAAATACCGCTGCTTTCACTAAATCAATTTACAAGAAAATGAGCTAGAATGAAATCGTTCCTTGGTGTAATCTTCCGTTATTAATCCTTCAATTCAACGCTCAAATTAACTTCAAATTGTGTTACGTTTGGACACGGTTTGGTCCAAGTGGAAAGAAAGAGCGTAGCGTATTTAATTATATTTCTTTTATCTAAATATATATAACTCAAAGGTGACTGACTGACGTAGTGATCTATCAACGCACAGCCCAAACCACTGGACGGATCGAGCTGAAATTTGGCATGCAGGTAGATGTTATGACGTAGGCATCCGCTAAGAAAGGATTTTGATCAATTCTATCCCCAAAGCATAAAATAGGGGATGAAAATGTTACTTCGATACGCGAGCGAAGCCGCGGGCAAAAGCTCGTTATTAACTAATAATCTAATTATTACTATAAATCATCTCAGTGTATTCAAAAGTGTTAGGACTTTGTAGATCTCGAATACCAGTTAGCTCACAAAATCGGAGAATCGCGAAGTTTAAGTAAAAATTAAAAATAGTAAAATGTTTATTAAAGTAAATGTGCAGGAATAAAATAAGAAACTGATGTCTAATTATGGAAGATAAAATTGAGTAGATTTCATATTTGTAACACAATGAAAGAAAGGTTAAAAAGTGAGATCGTAAAATATTTTTATCTTACTTACTCATTTTGGGTTGAAGTCTAATTTTTAAAAACACTGTCATAACGTTACCACCTCCATGTCGTCTTACTTCGATACTTTTTTAAATTAATTTTCCCTTGAAGTTATAAATTTGCAATTATTTAAGTAACCATAAATATAAAATTACGGACCCCTTATTCCCTGTCCCTCACCTTATATACCAATGATTACGGGGTTGAATTACGAGTATATGCATGCATGGTTCAACCGCATACTCTTGAGCACACAATAGTAAGTTAACAAAACCTAAGAAACCTCCCAACAATGTTTTTAATTTAGCCAAAAAGTAATGTTTCCCTATTTGCCATTAAATATTTTCCGCTTAATTAAACTGCGGGTAATTCGGTTATAAGAACATTTTCTCGGGATTGGATGGGATCCAAGATTACAAATTTAAGATATCCCTATTTATTTATTGCAATGAAATTTTCTATATTTATTATATCTTTTGGGTTAGCATTAAATACCGTTGGAGAGCGCTGTTTAATATTTCAGGTTAATTTTGGCATTCTATTATTAAACCGGCCATCTGTAAGTATGTCCGTAGCACCTTTAAAGGTTATGTTGAAATTCTTATAGCACATGTGTTTTACGCCGAATATCTTCTAAAGATGTCAGAGTAATAAGTTACAAACGATTCTCATACGGAAATCCTTGTAAGGTGTCCAGAAACATGTTGGCCAATATTCGTTAGAAAAATAGTACCTACCTGGGATATGCCTGTCTTATACATTTTAGCTGGCATTAATCATCAAAGAAAGGATACGGCAATTCATATCTCTAATATGATTTTCTTACACTTTGTTTACTTCGGTTATTAATATTTATTTCTGAAGTCAATATATTATTACTTAGGTACACGTACCCACTTAAATCTGTCTTATATCTTTGAAATTATTTCTTTCATAACATTATCCTTCCATTCAATTGCCTCTTCTATTCCATTGCTGGGTCGAGTAATACGAATTCATATAAATTCCGGGGATCGTTACATAAGCAGCGAAGTGATAATTGAAGTGGTTTCGTTTATTGGCCTCATAACGATAAAGTGGGATGGCATATCCGCGACTTTTATTGCTCTAATGCGATGAAAAATTCACTAAAAGGAATTGCTCTCTGAGGTAACGGTTTCACGTCCGCTCAAGACAATTGAGAAATTGAACAAGTGGAGGTCTCGAGAATTTAATGAAATCCAGAAAATATGAGGGATAAGCCCGCAATCTCCGGTCTGGGAGGTTTGAATTAAAGGTTATCTTAGTAGTATTTTTGGTGGTTAGCTACGCTACAAAATTGGCTAAAATGAGACCGCTGAATTCGTAATGATTAAAACTGTAGATAGCAAACGTAAATTCTAAATAACATGGAAATAAGAAAAGTGTACCCACTAATTTAATGGTAGATTTATTAAAGTAGTGTTTTAAGATCGCGAAAATGCGAATCAGGATACTTTAGCCGCGATCAGTCCAATTGGCAGTTACTCGTAAAAAACGCAGATTTAAAATTTATCAGTAATATTTTAAAATGTTATTAAAATGATATGATTAATTGTCGACGATGTAGCTCGTTTTGTAAAGTGCTTATTCATTACCTATAGCATTTTTACGTTTCGTATTACTATATCACATCTCATACAGTAGCTTTAGTACTTAACTACATGTTGCCTGTATCTTAAAAAGTGTTACGTTTAAATATGTACTTTATACAACGGTACTTTAAGCAACGAAACAGGTAAATAGCGTAAACTTAGGTAAATCCGAGCGGTTATTTTCGAGTACCAGCGGAACACTGGTGTTAAAACACAGGGTTGTCAACATTACATTTTTATAATTTTGATAATAAAATAAGAACAATAACATGGAATACCCCTTCATACAAGTTTTTTTTCATGTGCCTATTGGATCTTCAAAACGACCATATAGTATGCCTGATGTGAAGTGAGAACTGCTACGGGATAAAAGTAATCAACGACAGATGATGATGACAGACTACTATGGACTAAACTGTTCTCCTTACGTGACGAGTCACAACATTGAGATGATAATGGGACGTCCACCTGATATTCTATTCTTATGTCTATTTCCACCAAGAATTCTCCCTGTAGTCGATCATAGATACGTATAACAGTCTTCATTCATACCCTTCTACCAATAGCGAAAATCACGCTAGGAATAATTATGGCGGTGGAAGGTACCTCTTGAACCATACTGTACCCTTAGTATGAGTTTTTACGTTTTGACAAAAATGACTGTATTTGTTTTTGTTTACGTATTTCCCATATAAACTCCTTTGCAAAAAAAACGGGCACCTTACACACACACTTTACCTTAGCTTTTCTATGGGTAAATATTATTATATTTTTAGTATGTCATTAGCTTGGATGACTAGAAATTTCTTATTATCAATGAGAATCTAGTTTTTTAACACTTTTATCCTGGTATCGGTGTTTTAGTCAATGTAAACAGAGAGCCGTGTTAAAATGGACATTTTTATGGGTATAATGAAATTAAGACTACGAGTATTTTTATGGTATTTTAATAAAAGAGACATTAAAAAATAAAAATTAATAACGAGTATGACCTCCTCTTGCAGCGATTACGGCATGTAATCGTCTTGGCATGCTTCCCACCAGGCTTTTGATGGTGTCCTGTGGAATGTGTTCCCACTCAGTCGAGATTACACGTTTAAGCTCTCTGATGTTTTGTGGAGGTGGTTGGACAGATCGTACTCGCCTTTTTAGGAGGTCCCAAACATGCTCAATGGGGTTAAGGTCGGGGCTCCGCGCTGGCCAATCCAAACGACGAATACCGACCTCTTGCATATAAGCATCTACGTCGCCAGAACGGTGGGCCCGAGCATTATCGTCCATGTAAATGGCATCTTCACCAATTACAGTCAGTGCGGGTTGTGCATTTTGAGAAAGGATTTCTGTTATGTACCTATGCGCATTTAGTGAGCCATTTTCTATGAATACTATCTCGGTACGATAGTTGGAAGTTACGCCCGCCCAAAACATAACGGACCCTCCACCATAAGGGGTGATTTCTTCAAAACACACATCGGCATAGCGTTCCCCTGGTCTTCGTAACACTCGCCGACGTCGGTCCTCACCATGCAGACAAATTCGAGCCTCATCGGAGAAGAGTACGCTACTCCAGTTACCTGGTGTCCAAGATAGGCAATTTCTAGCGAACCTCAACCGCGCAATCCGGTGCTCACGGAGTAACTTGGGGGCCCGCGCTGGTCGTCGACTACGTATATCAGCAGCTAAAAGTCTTCTCCTCACAGTCCATAGGCTAACTTGTGCTCCTCGTACCTCTTCAAGGTTTCTTTTGAGGTCTATGTAACTGCATTTGCGGTTCCTCAGCGCCTGAGTCACTAAAAAGCGATCGTCTCGCGGCTGTGTGCAACGTTTTCTCCCAGAACCTTGCCTTCTCTGAACGGAACCTGTCTCTTGGTATCGAGTCCAGGTTCTTTGTACGGTTGAACGACTCACGTTTAACCGCTGTGAGACGTAACATTGGCTACACCCCTCTTCCAGCAGCGCTATAATTTTACTAGCTCTCATTGCTTTTTCTGCCATTACGATAGACACAAAGATATCTGTTTTAAGTCACAATAAGGCAGAATTATGCGATAAACATAAATTGTTGTACTAAAAATAACGAAAAGTTACTTTTAGTTGCTTGATAACCTTTTAACCGCAAACCCGCGAAAAGTGTCACAAAATGAAAAAGGGATTAATAATTTAAAAAACAAAAGTTTTGAATTTGGAATGAACTTTTTTTCATACCCAGACTCTTTATTAAGTGCCAGTAACATAGTTTGGCTATTAAAACCTCTGAAGAACTAAATTATTACCAATAATGTTAAAAAATCAAACCCGCCCGTTTTTTTGCAAAGGAGTGTATATGCAATCAGTTCTGATAAAATCCGCTAGGGGCGCTGATTGGAAATGTATGGGCAAATACGTAAACATATACCAAAACAGTAATTTTTGTAAAAACGTAACACCTCATACTAAGGGTACTGATTTTGCCTCAGAACAATAACCAGTATGCTTTTCAAAAACATACAATATTTTATTTGTACGATGAAGCCCTAACCATGGCATAACGTGCACAAACACAATTTGTTCAGCGAAGTGTTCCGTCGACGGTCCTCGGCGAGACGAAACACGATATGGAATTGTGGATATGAGATTTTACAGAATTCGAACGTTATTGTCAGATGGTCGGGCAATCTAACGTGGTAAGAAAACGTGTATCGGATTTGTGCTGGTTACCTGGTTAATTTATTTAGTTAGGACTTCAGTATATGAAAACACTTATGTGGAATATCTATGTAGATCTATACTGATTTGATTTTTAGATACCTAAAAGATTAAATGTGCTTCGACTTTTCATGGATCGACTCCTCCTCATTGATTTCTAACATATAACAGCAGTGTTAACAACTGTTGCATTCTGGTTTGTAAAGTGTAAAGTGATAGTGGGAAGTGGAGTGTGATGCTTCATCTAGCCTGAGTCAAATTTGGTGTTAGCGCAAAATCGATTTGGAAATTCAGAAAATCTGAAGCGAAGAAGTCATCAATTGAAACGCCAAACAATCAGGATGTCTAACCCAAATTTGAACACAGGAGCTTTGCTACCTCTACCTTTATTGCTAGATACCTACTGAAATCAGTGATAACATTTCTACCAGCGTTAATGAATACACTTCTACCTTTATCAAATTAAATAATTTTAATGTCATTAGATATATTAATATTACTACTATGACTAATACTACTACTAATATGACTATTCATCAATAATTTTACAACAAAATTAACGTTGGTTGAACTGATTAAACTTTCCATTTTATTCTGTTAATTAATTCTGAATAATAAGGTAGCTGAATTAACATGCCATTATAAAGTATTTAAATTGAACAGTTTAACATGATTGAATACTAATTAAAACACCCAAATTTATTTTAAAATTAAGGAGATTTTATAAATGGCAAAAACTATTTGCTGTTTTTAGGGTTTTCGGTACAGATAACGGGAAGCCCTATTACTAAGCCTCCGCAATTTGTTTATAATTACTTATTAGGTTGTGTCTACATATATTCGTACTAAAGGTACGTAAACATCAATCATCTGTTTTAATGTGTGACCGAGGCCCATGTATGAAATTCGTAACTTTGAATAACATTCCTTATTGAAACCGAAAAGTGAAGGTACCGAAAAGAAAACATAGTAAAACTATTGTTACTTAATTTAATAATTATGACAAAAAATATGACATTTATGACTTTTATTGTTCTCTATGAACTGAATGAAGGCAACACTTAATAATTTACTCCCAGCTAACTCCTCCAATCTCGGGCTATATCTAGACACTAGCCTTAAGATAAATTACTATTCAAAACGGTTGATTAGGAACAATTTGAAGCCCCGCCAGAAATTTCATTAACGAGGCAAGAAACTTCATCTTGGAAGTTACGATTTTATACCGAATGGCCGATTAACATGCAAATTTCATATTAATTCTCGTGAAATAGCCGGCTATTAAAAGTTAATATTAAAGGATCAAAGGATCGTTTCTAGTCTTAAAATAACCGTCGACTGCTGATTAACAACGGATTAAATATTTTAACCCCTCGTTCTTGAGTTGTTAGGGCCGGCTTTAAAATGAGCAGCGTTATATATTTTTGTATTTATAAAGCTTCTGGTTTTATATCGTTTAATTCTAAGTTAAATATAAATAAAATAGACAAATTTATTTTTAATTTTTAACACTTAAAAATTGTAATAGAACTATAGAATAATGAAAAATGTTTTGATTTATTTCAATAATTTTCATATTTTTACTTTTGATACAAGCTTTCTACATATTAATATACCTACTAATAATAAAAAATGTCGGCTTTGAAAAATAGGTATATTTTTAGATTTAAAGTCTATTTTTTTTTATTTTTTACCTATTTGTGGATTTGTCATTATAATATAGAATGGGCGAGAGTCAAATGAAAATACCTTCATTTTTACAATGTCTATTAAAACAACTTATACCATTCATTTAAAAATGCGACTGTTAAACGCATATACAATATACAAGATAAATAAAAATTAGAAGTAAGTATTAAAATATTTTTACTCTTTAAGACTGAAACTGACCCGTCTAATAATAATAATAATAACACACATGGATTTTTAAAAGGAACAATTATACTAAAGGGAAGGAAATGTTACACGTAGCGAAAGCTCTTACTAAGAATAATGGCCTTGCATTTTTACCTTTTTTACCAGAACAGAAAGTTGCAACGTCGCGAAAAGGAAACTTATTCTGAACTACGCGAGTTTTGGTAAGTTGGTTCACTCAATTTCATAAAATTATTGTTTCTTTAGCCTTCGATTTGATTGTTACTAATACCGAGAAACGTATAATCAGAAAATAAAATTAGTTTTTATTTTATGCTATAATTATGAATGACACAGGTTATTATTATTGACTGTTAATTTGAATAATAAAATGTGTTTTTCTATGTAAAATTTGCTATCAATTAACGTTTCTGTTGATGCACAAACGTTCAAAGACGATTGTAATGTAACTGCTTCGTACAGAACGGTCTACCCATTTGTTAGGTTTAATTAAAACAAAACATAAAATGCCATCCATGCCCACGACCTCCCAATTAACCGAAAAAATACATATAACAAATAATGGCAGTGATAGCCTAGTGGTTAAGAAACTCGGCCTCTCGATCGAAGAGCCCGAATTTCAAATCCCAGGCACGAAACTCTGATCTTTCAAAGTTATGTGCGTATTAGAAATTAATTATCACTTGCTAAACGGTGAAGGAAAACATCGTGAGGAAACCTTCATACCTGAGAGATTAAAAAAAAATCTCAAAGGTATGTGAAATCTACCAATACGCACTTGGCCGGCGCGGTGGACTATGGCCTAATCCTTCTCATTATGAGAGGAGACCCGTGCCCAGCAGTGGAACAGTAATGGGTTGATGGGATGATGTGGTAACTGATTTCTATGTTTCAATTACTATTTACTTCATTAACATTAGATTTAATAAATACCCTGTTGCTACAAAAAAGTAACAAGAAATATGACTAGCATTTCCCCTTTCTTTCTCATTCTACTGCACCAATTTGCCAAGGAATTCAAGTGTTTCCGGAGTTTTGTAAAATCCGCTCCGACAAAATGCATTTTAGCAAAATGCCCCTTTCACGGCCGACTCGACTGGAAAATACACACGTTTTCCCGAAAATATTTATCTGATGTTTGTAGCAGATGTTTACATTTTATACGAACACATAGGTACCTACGTGTTTACTCTCTTTGAAACTGAGTAAACAAGCAATTTAAATCGGATCTGGCCTGTCTTGGATTGGCTAGTTAAAATATGGGAAACCAAGATGTTTCCCCTATTTTAACCCAAAAGGAACTAGCTACAATCAAATATCTATACTATTTTGTTTGTTTTTATAAAATAATTGTAACTAAGTATTTTTTGATAAAGGAAAAAGTTTCTTCATGTATAGTCTCCCAAATGTTATAAGTTTATTAAGCACTAATACAATACAATTCTTTTTCACAGCCAATTTATTGCATGAACTGTGAAAGTTAAACCAAGGCTTTTATAACTACGATACTAATTACTGAATATGGATAAATAGTACCTAAATTGTTAGTGCGTCTTACATTTTTAGTGCCTCTTACATAAACACTTTTGGCTATAAAAGACCCAAGTCCAGCCCCAAATGGGACTTAAAAGCAACCCTTAAATGTTTCAATGAATAGTTTAGCATTTACAATATAACATAACATAATTAAACTAGATCATAAGTGTGATCGCGTGCCTCTGGTCGTCCCTTAACCGCAGCCCTTTTTATGTGCCATTGCTGGGCACGGGTCAGTGTAGTAATATAACCAGTACTAAAACTGTCTATATAAAGGGGATAATAGTTTTCTTAGTAATTATAGTTCTACCACTTTTGTGGGCACCGGATCGCGGATCACGGAGTAGCAATCAAGAACAAGTGTTTACTGTTACAGTAATAATATTTAAAAAAAATGTAAGACTAAAAAAATGTAGTCTGGCCCTGGACAATACATGACTCTGTATCGATGCTGAAACGCATTTTGTCGTACGGACTCGTACGCTAAGAATATTTGGAATTTACTACCTTATTGAATACACTACCACTATGTTGGATTTCTGTACCTACAAATACATTAATCAGTACTTAGATCGCCCATAATGCGTACTACCCTGAGAAAAAAGTTACATCACTTCGTGTCTCTTTACGAAAATATTATACTTGGCAGTGTTGCTGTCACGATTTAATCACAAATTATTCTATCTCTGGTATCGTACTCTACTCGAATTCTACCACATTCCTTTAAAGTTTTTCAACTTACTTAATCAGTAGATTCTGACACTAGCTACGTCCCTGAAATAACAGGAACTTTCGTAATTGTCCACACTCTGAGACGGACGAATTGCGGCTTAGAGTTTTCGGATTAATGGTCTCGAACATGGAGGTCCAGAGTTTAGACTATTTTGTTTTATAGCGGCGTAGATTTAAATCGTATTAGTTTCAGTATGTTCACATATTCACCAATGGGTTACGATTATTAGGTACAAAGGGTATTTAATTACTTTAGGAGTATGTAATTTAACAGCAATCAAGGTCAAAACAGAATTAATAACTTTACATTTAATATACTTTTTTTTAGATAACATATAACGGTTCAAACTCATAACTAAACAAGAGTATTTGAAGCGAAACTAGTATATCTTATTAAAGTTTCCTATTAAATTGTAAAGTAAGCCTTTCTCTTGAAGCTAGGCTAATAGTAACCAGATACCTCATAAAAGGTACAAAAAGGACAAGGAAAATATAACAACAGCATAACAGGATAAGGACATGCTGTGAATTCTGGCCATAAAGATTCAATAATTTGGAAGATTCAAAGGTAGTTACAAGATATCTGCACATTTAAGTACTCGATCTGTAATTTATTACAACGAAAATCAGCTCGTAAAATTCGAGAAGCCAAAGGCTTGTTTGATGATCAGTTCCTCTAGATTAAACAAAAACACCAAAATAAATTAAATATTACCTACATTTTAAATGTATACAACGGAAGATCAATTAAAACCTGACACAGTTTAAAATTAAAGCATAAACGCTTTACAAATCTCGTTTTAACGACATAGCATCGTAAATCATAGCATTCAGTAGTTAATGGTCCCAAAGGATCACACTCATGTCTACGTGGTTACGAATATAACTTCACGGTGCTCCGTCGCAGATGCTTTGTGGCAAATTGCACTCAATCTCGGTTCAAGAGCTTTGTCTAAGTAACCGCGTTCTGTTTAATTTTGTACAACTCTCGCGGGATTGAGGGATTTATTGCCGCTAGAAGCCGTGCTTATGAAAAAATATTGTCTTTATATGTAATAGAAACGATCTCACGTGTGTTCTTTGAATGTTTTTATAAAAATAAAGAGGTAGAAAATAAACGTCGTTAGTATCGTATTGCGGTAACTAGACATTTCCAATTATTTAGTAACATACTGAAAAAAAAATAACCCAATAAGCTCTCCTTACTTCAGTTAACGAATACATTTTCAACAGTGACTAACAAAGATTACCACGTGGCGAAGCGGTCACTATACCGATCTGATGCGCAGACGGTTCCGGGTTTCAACCCTGGCCAGACCAGATATCTCAATCATTATTAATTCATTCATTCATTCGAAATTCATTAATTTAGATATGACTGAGTGTTTGTGTATTCGTCTTTGTGTAAGTGCATGGTACCTACGAGGATTCCGTCGCTAGTGTGCCCTACACTGAGTGTGTGGGGCTAAAACGTTTTCTTAGCGCCTTAAAGAGGCTATCGGAACTTTAAAAAACAGGTAATGCATTTCTGATTAGTAGGATTTCTGATTTAGTCTTGCGTGCTCACCTAATTAAATTTACTTTAATATCCACGCTTACACTCTAAAATTTCATTTAATGTAGATTTTGCATATCAAATTCGGTTAAAATATGTTCAACAGCATTCGTAATATCACCTATATTACTCATATTAAAACAAAGAGGCCATTCTCGCACAAGCAATTGGGAGCCCGTGGAAAATTTCATCAAACGTAAATTTCACAAAGATAATTCCACGTTTCTCATTTGAAATTCAATTGCAATATCCCTTGTGATATCTAGGAAATCTTGTTCAGAATGCTTTCTACCTGTACGCATACATGTATTCGAAGTATGTATATCTTTATTACTAGTCACTAAGGTCGTAAAACCTATATGAATTCGAAGTTGATCCCCTGGTACCTTTTTATTGAGCCATGAGCCGAGCGCGTAACAATATTAGAGGCTTAACTCATTTGTAGATAAAAATTTTACTCACAAACTTCAGAATTGGCAAGTAAAATTTCTTTTTACGCGACAGTTCAAAGGTTAACCGGTGGAAGGTTTTACCTGTTTTTTACGCGACGGCATCAAAGTATAAACGTTATGATCTACTGTTGCGAATTTTTTACGACTAAACAGTTATGGTTGTTTCATTGCTCAATTATAATTTGTGTAGGTACTGATTTAATTTAATCTTAGTCCTTGATACTACCGGTACTTAAGGTTTACTCGATTTTGTTGTCCAATGTATGGTTACAATATATGTTTCAGGTAAAATATTTCTTGAAGGAACCGCCGCCAATCCTGTACCTTCGTTTTAATAGCCAACTCGTGTTGAATGTATCCAACTCCTCTTAAAGCTCGGATAAGTTCGAAAAACGAAGCGTTCGAAATACACCGAAACACCACAGAACTCAGCCAGTAGTTGACACCCATTCCACTTTCAACCGCATTTGGTTTTACTTAATTTTGAACATCACTTACGGTCGACACGAGCCGCGGCTCCATGCGCACTTCCTCCTGTCTTTTACTAAGGCTTTTAAAAATGATAATTTATATTTTCAAGAAGATGTACAACATAAGCTATTTGTATTCGACGTATTTACAATAAACGTTGATTAATATGACTTGACAAGATAATAAACCTTTCAAGGTACTCAAGGAAATTCAGGAAAGCTTATTTTAAACTCATTTTAGCTTCATAGTTGATGCAACAAAAACCTATCTGTAAAAAGTATCAGATCAAAGCATTTTTTTATTTGAAAGTTATTATTATACACTAGCTGACCCGGCAAACGTTGTGTTGCCATATAAATAAAAAAATGTTAAGGGTGAGCAACTCTTATCACTTAGGGGTATGATTTCTATGATTCTTTTATTATAGAATAGTTAAATACTGTTAACTTTTTTAATTAGGGATGACTGAGAGTGTTATAAACGTAGGAGCAGACAAATATAATCAGAAAGCTTCGAATTGCTAAGCTATCGAGAGTTACACGTGTTATTGTGAGTCAACCATAAAAGATAGACATATGCTGTCGTGGGATATTTTTTGTATAATTTTAAGGAAAACATTTCCGTCATACATGATTTCTGTGTAGCTTTAACCATTAAAGTTGCACACGCGTATCCATCCCTAATCACCCCCTGATAGTCATTTTGAAAATATATTTCATGTACAGAATTGACTTCTCTACAGATTTATTATAAGTATAGATTATTAATTTCACAAATTATAACACGGTATAAATATGTATATTATATTCGACTAATGCTTTACAAGTAATAAACAACTGGTACAACGTTTAATTAACGTAGGAATTTCATAGTAATTTTGAAATAGATGTTGAAACATTGTTTTACAAGAGACGAGTATCGTCGCCGTAACAAGCCGAATCAAATTGGCACCTGAGACAGTGTTTGTGCTCTATGTACAGTCAGCTTCAAAAGTGAATGAACAGATTAACATTTAAAAATACCTATACTCCCAAGCAATCATAAATAGCTGAACATCGCTGGCATCATAATTACTCGTAGATAAACATCGTAGAGCGTCAAAATTAGATGAACACTAACCCATCAAAAGTAGCTGACACCGTATGTGCAAAAATGCTAACGTCACTAATATGACCGTCATTGTTCATCTACTTTTGCCACTGTAGTGTTCATCTACTTTTGGAACTTTACGACCATCATCTAATTATGGTACTAGTTGTGTTTAGCTACTTATGAATACTTGAGAGTATAAATGTTTCTAAAATAACTTTTGAAACCTTAATATGTTCATTACTCATGTACACCCCTACCCTGGATCTCTTTTTATACAATATTACTTTCTTCCTATTTGTAAACGGTTGCCTGGAAGAGATCGCTATTTAGCGATAAGGCCGCCAGTTGTACCTTTAATTAATGTTTATTTTGTATTTTTGTTTGTTACTATAAATCTGGTGTACAATAAAGAGTATTGTATTGTATTGTATTTTATGTTCATCTACTTATGGAGCTGACCGTACCTATATACCTATGTGTCGTACTCGTGTGAATAATTATTATTGTACGTACGAGTATGTAAGATTTTAGCATTAGATCCTTTATTTTTTAATAAGGTAAGAACATTTTGTTTGTTCTTACCTAACAATGCATTGCTAAAATTCTTTATATTATTTAAAACTCTATTTTAACCATTTGTGGTTAGACTCCGGGAGTCACCAGCACCATACCTATTTATGCCTAACAACAGCAGTGTAAGCGGTGCTATGTTCAGCTTGGATTTGGTAAGGAAGACATACGTATCTGAGGCATTTCAACTTAGTAGGTATTCAGAGGGAGACACGCATCTCTGGCTTACCTCAGGTAGGAATGCAATCTTACGAATCTTGCGAACCACAAAAGACCACCTTAATTATATATTTTTACGCTGCAAACCATTATTGCTGAGTAGATACAAATTTAAATTACTTACACCATATCTCAAATTATTTACGTAAAGTTTGGACATAAATATAATTTAGTTTTAATCAAAACACCGCTTCGAAGCTTTCATCTCTAATGATAATGTGTTGCGATGTTTGGCGACGGCCCAAACGCCAACACTCTCCAGAATCGCTTCAATAACGATTCTAGACTTAAATCATACATACGCCATGCCTTATTAAGTTAGCTTCGAAATGTTGATATATTTACGTGAATTCCTTTAATTAAGAAGCACGCATCATTTGTACATTTGTACATTTTTGTAATACTTTGGGAATGGACTTAGTAATTGTTGATGTACCCAGAAGGTGTCTTTACTTTCTTTGCATTATTTCATAGATGAACTCTAGCGTGATTCCTTCCATTTAAAGTAGGTAAATATTAAAAAGTCCATTAGTTTTTCAAAAATGTATCAATAAAATTTAAAAGTCAAAAATACATACTCGTATCTTTCCTTCACAACTACATATTATGATACTTTGACATTGTTTCATTATTGTAGGTATGTACTTGAGTAAAAAAAAACCTTTTTTATATGTTTTTGTCAAAAACTGCATGCATGAATTTGGAATAAATTCTTTTATTTCAAAACAAGGACATATATTATAATCTTTAAATTCCAATAAATAAAACGTACTTATTAATTATATGATAGACGGATAAGAAAATCTGTCACGTCATTACCAAAACCTCACAGTTCAAAATGAGGACGTATTTGTGATTTAATCTGTAACAACGAAGCTGTAACCAGCGCAAAGTGCAACAAAGCGTTTCCAAGCGACATTAGGTGCGATTCCCAAAAGATTACGCTGCTCGTGCACTTGAACGGCTGCCAACAGCTATCACAATGATTGACCCTGAGGTTTGCTGCGAAATTGGATTTTGATGGAGCTATACTGTGATGTTAGTTACAGTAGATTACTTTCGAGTCTCATTTACACTAAAACAATTTTCTTGTTTAAGATGGTTCTTATGTAACTGCAGATTCTTCAACTAGCGATTTGATGTTAAGTTTCTATCACTAATGGACATCCCTATTATAGTTCCAGCCCACCCTTTCTACAATTTGCGTACGAATATATTATTTCCATCACTTTTTTATATGGATACCTACCTATTTATACCGTGGTGTTCCCACACAAGATCAGAACACAATGCTACATTTGCTACTAAGACATTTGTACTGTTGCAATTGATTCGCAGAAATGTTCCAGCCTGTACTGCGTCCATCTACTTATTACAGGACTCTCCATATAACTTGACTTCAGAATACTTCACTAATCACTATGTTGCTTCAAAGCGCATTATTGGAGGAAGATAGATTAGTAGCCCGAGTCGGATGTTTCAAAGCTACATACGAGCGACTATTGCCGTCACTAATTATAACTCCTATTTCTATTGAGTACATGTCACTGGTAGCAATTGGTAGTTCTCATTTGTCACCACGGGACAAAGGCCGCTAACAACTGAGAAAAGCCGTCAGTCGATTCTGCAATTCTGTTCGAAGTGCAAATAAACGTTTTCAACAACATTAGGTGCATTTCATATTCTTGAACGAGTGCCAGCCGCCACCATAACGTCTGTACTGAAATTGTTTTTTAATGATCAGAGATGTAGGTAGGATTTTAATGAAAGGCATTAACCAATGACAGCAATATATTTATACCAAAATTTCGCTTTTTGGGAAATATTAAGAAGATAATTGTTGTTGGGTGAAATCATTAGGGCGAGCGAAGCGAGTCCTCTATAATTCGAAAATCTTGCAAGCTTTCCATCCCTTTTTTGAAAAAACTACAGGGCTTATAAATTTGAAACTTAACATAGTTACTTAAGGTCATGTCTAGATTGGACCAACACGGTTGAAATAAGGTTTTGTACACAAAAAAAAAAAACACTTTTTTATCAAATTTAAATTTAGTGTAACATTGATGGCTGTATGACTTGGATTATTTTTGTTTAAATAATGGCAGAATAAAAAGAAAACGTCATGTTGAATATGAATTATGACATAATTATGTCAATCAAAAATATGAAAATGCTAACGTGGCAGCGTTTCACCGAGGTTTCACCGGTGTATTTTAAAAGCGTTTTGTTTCAAGTTTTTCTTGGTTTTATAATATAGGAGTAGCCGACGAGCATACAGTCCATATGATGGTAAGTGGCTACTGCCGCCCATGGACATCTGTAATTAACAGAGGTCGGCCACAGAAGCGCCGCTCCCCTGAGGACTAAACTGGAACGTCTCATATAAGTTTTTTTTTAATAATATATGAGTAGCAGACGAGCATGCAGTCCACCTTTAGTAAGTGGCTGCAGCTGTCCATGGACATCTGCAATCAAACCCAGAGAGGATTACATATTCCTACTTGAGGTCGGCCACAGATGCGCCGTTACCCCTGGACTAAACTGGACTAAGCTGGAACGCCTCGAAAAACCATGTATCCCTTACCACACTTTTCGAACCAGAACACAGCGCTGCTGTTATGAGGCAGAACCAGGTGTGGCGGTGGTGCCGCCGGAGTCGAACCACATAGGGTTCTACCACCTTAATTTAAACTATCCGTCCGATTTATTTAGTGTCAAAGAAAAAGTTAATGTATTTACAATATGCGTACCGAAAATGTATCTAATTAATTACTATTAATCCATTCATATAAAATTTACGTATCATCGTATGGTAGGTACATCAATATAGCTCTGACAACTAAGTATAGTATAGCCATATCTTTATGAATTGTATTCTCCAGGTTATACTGGTGTACTTATAGACTGTAATACTGTAAAGTTTCATTCAAATCAGATTAATATAAGGCACAAACATCCATCCATACTCACAAACTTTCGCCTTTATAATATTCGTTGGATATTATAAATGTTTTGACGCAGTGCAGTTTCAAAAACTCCACATATCCGATTAATCTAAGTTTTTGTTTACAGTGGGAAATTATAAAACAATCAAATAAAAAAAACTTAGCGACTGATAATGACATACTGTTTTAATAACTTGTGCGACTACATTACTAAGTGAGCGACTGGAAATATAGAGAGGCAACTTTAGTATTAAGATAGATTAGGTAGTTTTTGTAGTAAGTTAGTATTAAGTAGTTTTTGTAATTGAATTCGTTAGGTTAGGTTGGAACATATAAGACAATATAAAACGAAGCGAGCAGGGCGCGACAGCGCCCAGCGAGCGGGTGGGCCCAATCTGTATGAATTCAGACCTTACCTTTATTCATGATCAATGACATGAGCACACAATATTCTACTTATTATAGTATTTTTCAAAGTGATTTTTGTATTCGAAACACTTCATTTAAAATAAAATGCTGCTCAGTATTAAAAAAAAACATTTGCTAAATATTGAATAAAACGCAGGACGTAATGTTTACACTTAGAAAAATATTAGGTCGCTCAAATTAATGTTTGTAAGTTGCTGTTCTGTTGATTTCTCATCACTCGCAGCCAGTTGCTCCCTTAGTAATACTATAACCAAAATTCATTATTTTTGTCATTCAAAACTTTTATTTGCAGTCACTCGCTTAAATACTACCCGTTTAGAATCCATCCGCAAATTTCATTTCCATTGTCAAAAAATACTTTGTTTGTGACAAAAAGCCCAGTGACAAATTTACAATTTAGCGACTATCACATTGTGTTTTACGGAAATTCGTTCCTGTTTTGTATAGAATTGGTATGTTAGGTAGAAATATAAAAGAAAATACAAAACTAATTGAGCAGGCCCCACACATAATTCATTAATTTAATTCATAAATTTAATAGTTAATTTAACAATTGATAAAAATGTTATTTAATAGAACAGCTTTACGGAATGTATCCCTCGGGGCTTTAGTAAATTAAAGAAGTCGTGGTGAATTCAACATTCACTGATAAATGACCCAAATCGACATGAAGAAATAGGTGAAAAACTGAAAGTGAAAAATGCGAAAACTAGGAATTGAATTATTTAACAAACTATTATTCGGAAAGAAACAAATGAGGTATCGTTGGAATGGTCTGAACGAGAGGAATCCGTAGACACCAAAAGGTCATAAAGGTCATTCACCATCTTGTTGATTGGTAACAGACCCCAGATTAGATTATAATGTACTGCGTTTCAGACATCCACAATAGCTTATACCTATATATACTTAAAAAATATTTTTTTGCAAATCAGACGCAATAATTTTATAAGTATGGCGGAGTTTAAATTCAAGAGTAAATAAAAAGATACCAAGGATAAATCGCAAAAAAAAAAATTACAATCCCAAAAAATGGATCTAATATAAGTTATCCACCACAAGCATTTAAAGTGGTTCTGGTTCTGGATCAAAGGTAGCTTTGCTCTTCATAGGTCTTCTGACGAAAGATAGATTTAATAATTTATTGTTAATTAATAAGTGACCACATCATCTTTGATATAGGATCTTAAACTGAATATACCATTCACGATACGCGAGCCCTTATAAAGCTGCGCTTTTTGCTAGTTAATATATCTATGGGTGAAATAAATTTTATTTCACCTAAATCCATGACATCTTAAGTTAAACAAGCTAGTGCCTTGCGACGCGACAAATGAAAGTTGTGACACAATGAATCGCAAGAAATGTATTAATCGCTTACAATATACACGTTCAAAGTAGTTTTTCATTACGAAAATAAAAAAAATGTATGCAAACGAAACAAGTTACTCTTTGTTAAAAAAAAACTAAGTACTAATATAATGAAGATAATCTGAAAATGTATGCAAAAGAAATTCCTTTTAACAAAAAACAAAAATAACACAAAGAAAGCTATACATATACTAAGAACATTCTAAGATATTCTCATAACAATCTTTTCGTTATCCTTCCCGTACTCCTTGCTAAGTTTAGCGACGTGGTGCGCTGCGACCGCGGCGCGGCGGGGGAGAGTCGCGACGTCATCGCCGGTCGCGAGTCGCACTTGAAACGCTTGCAACCTACACGTTCCAGGCATCATGCGACCTATCACTCTGAAATTAAACTTATTTAGATTGTAAACCTTGTAAATTAGTGTTGTGATTATTAGATGAAGTATTTTAAGACCTTCAAGCAGCTCTTTGTCTAAATAGGACAAGCTAACACGATATTCCTCAAACGTTAATAGATACATCTTAATGGACGCTTTAAGTTTTCTCCATTCTATTGTCTAGCAGTAAAACTATAGAACGAATTTTTATATTCAAAATTTTTGATATTAATTTTTTAAATATATTGTGTATTGTATTGTATTTGAAATATACTTGTGTGCTTGTTTCTTTATTTATCTTATAGATTTAAAAAAAGAAACAAACAAAAAGGAAAGGGGAGAGAAAGAGAGAGAGACGGAAAGATAAAATCAAACAGAATCCTTATTCAATAAAGGAATCGGCAGAAGCTATTTCACATTTTTTGACCAGTTTTAAGCTGACTAACCTGACAGTACAAGGAAGTGTCAGCTCAGGCAACAGAAAGTCGACCTCATAGTAAACGACCTGCATCGCCGGTCCGTTATCATCACGCACCACTATGTTTTTGGCACAACGCTCGCCAGGCCTCACGCTAACGCATTTAGCTGGAAAACATTTACATAATTTTAATTACATGGCATAAAATATGTTCCAAAAACACTTCAAAAATATATATGCGACTAAATCTGTACGTGGCCTAATTGGGAACGAAGTAATATGTAAAATATCCATGAAAATCTCTCTTTGTTTATGAAACTACTAGCTGACGCGGCAAACTTTGTACCGCCTCAAAATCTATTTATCAAATATATTTCATATAAAATATATCCTATGTAACTAGTGGATAATGTAGTTTTTGAGCCTACTCATTACAACCAAACAAACAAACAAAGTTTTCCTCTTTATAATATTAGTGTAGACTAATGAATAGATTGATGCTGTTTGTACATACGATTAAAGTAACTAAATATTCTAGCAACTCATCAGACAATGGTTTTGGTATAAAGCCACGCCAATGAATATCATTGACGTTCAACAAATCAGAGATAGCCGTTTTCAATGCCCGGAAACGGGAGCTCACAAATTTACCGTATGAAAACATATTATGGGTCTATTCGATTACTTAATGTCTCGCGTATCTAAATCATTGTGTTTGCATTAAACGGTTTAAAACACCTTAACATCATGTTCTTGAAAGCCAAACTACTTGAATCAATATAAAAGTCCCTTCCAACTAGCAGGTCGGATTCGAAATTCTAAAAGGAATACGAAACGCAAAGTACACTTTTAAGCAAGATTTTAAATATTTTTTCCCCGCAAAGCAAATGATATTTAACAAAATTACTTATGTAGGTTCTCTAAAATTTGCATTAGCTCCTCTGAGGAAAGCTTTAGCGAGTTGCCAACTTTTCGAGTACCTAATATTAAATTGTCACTTTCATACAATTTACGGTAAATGGGAATTAAAAAAGTTTCAAGAGTCACTCGGCAGAAGTACGAGTATGTTTGAGAAACAATCTTTGAAACAATACAAATGCGTAAGCTATAGCTCCATACATCAATTCTATTGCGATATGTGCAAAGATATACACCAGATTTATATACCAAAACATAATATAAAATTATATTTATATGTTATCTTTATTTTTATTTAAATTTTAATATATAACATTTTTAATATTAATCTGACCACATACTATCATGAAGATCGGGTTTAGTGGCGTGCTTTATGTTTAACAGTAGATTGGTATCGGCTGATATGCATGTTAGTAAAATAGAAGTGATATGACTTCATAAACACCATGACATTTCCCAAGGGTACTAATTGTCGAACGAAGTTCTCCATAACTTTGTAGAAAGGAATGCTTTCATTTTGCTTGGATATGTACCACCCTAATAAATAAACAGCATAATAATTTTATAGCTTCTGTTATACATAGCGGTAAGTAACTACTAGTAAGAAATTAAATTTCACAAAAATACCAAAGTCAATAAGTACAAAAACTAAATACCTAGAAGATTGCCTCCGATAAACACTAGAGCTAGTCAGCACTTCTAAAGCCGAGGCCTATAGGCGTCGTAAAATCTAACCACTTACCGACTATCTCGTAGAAAACTAAGAGCCCGATGTCCTGTAAGGACTTGTGCCACTTAAGGACCTTCTCCACGGGCCCGGAAAATGCTCTTGGTCCGCTTTTGTGTAACGCCTGAATAGAAACATTTATTGCTACAAAAATGTTAACATAATGTAAGAATGAATGAATTGTAGAAGAGGTTTGCAGTATAGGTATATATTTAAGTTATTGATAAAGTATTTATATTTTCCGTAAATTTCCCAAATAAAACAAAAAATAATAAAAATCAGTTTTGTATCGTTAAGAATTTTATTGAAATCGTGAAAATTTTGAATATGAAAACTTTACTTTGACGCTACTAAGTATAGACATACAGGCATGTTTATGTATTCGTATGTATTATAAATAATTATTAGTATGTCTCTATAAACAATGTGATTAAACAGATTGTTCCTAAAGTAGGTATATTCATTATCTATCTTGGAAATCTATAGCCATAAATGGAACCAATCCCAAATAAAAACACTGCCATAACTTTATAACAAGCCTAGCCTTCTTTTCGAAAGTCAAACGAATGTGTATGTGTTATTAGGAAAAACAGGAAGATCGGACGTGATACTGGTCGGGATGATCATAAATTTGTTAATATACCGTGATTTACTGTAGAAACGCGCCGAATTGAACCAAGCGAGTAATATCCAAGACATAAGTTTGAGTCTGATTGCTTTTCCACTATCTATATGGAATACAGTTCGTAACCGTGAATCGGAAATAGAGGATCAGCTTAATAAAGTTTAAGTAAATCTAGTAGGAATTATTTTTCATATGAAGGATTTAAAAAACACTTAAAACACGCCGTTTAGATCCCAAATGATTGAATTGAGATTCATAATTATATTGTAGTTCACCATGGCTTACTTTGGGCTATGAACACAGACCGTTTGGGTACAAATGCCTACATGTTGATAGGTCTGTGACTATGAAATTTCAAGACAAAAGTAGAAATTAACTGTAAAATGACATCATAAATATACACACTTAAAACGAATAGCCATATAACACTAAAATATGGATAAGCTTTTATTTTATGTTTGAGTGCGAACATTCTACTTGGTAATTGTACAATCAAACAAACTTACCAAGTGTAGTTCGATTGAAATTATGCTCCTAGTTGTCTCGTCCGAAGATGATCATAGAATACTGACTGTTAGTTAGCTCCCTAGCACTTACTAACGCCACATAAGTTTAAATAATCTTTCTGAAAATAAAAATTCTGCATAATCTGTACCTCGTTGTCTGTCACGCGCTGTCATTACGTCGAGCTGTCATTCAGTTTAAAGTTGTAAATATATTTTAGTATAGGAGTAGCATACAAGTATGCCGTCCACCGGATGTCAAGTGGCTACTGCCGCCCCGTGGACATCTGTTACTACACTTAATTGATTCTACAACTTTCGGGAGCAGGTGTAATACCTGCAGGGGAGGGTGGGACTGATCATCTTCGGACGAGACAACTAGGAGCATAATTTCAATCGAACTACACTTGGTAAGTTTGTTTGATTGTACAATTATGCCCTAGTTGTCTCGTCCTCGATGATCATAGAATACTGACTGTTAGATGTTCAAAGACCTGTTGTAGAATCAATACGGACAAACATCACACAGCTATGAAATAAATACGCCACGCAGGTGCTGACCTGTGTGGTGGAACGGTCGCTGTACCGGTCGGAAACGCAGTGTTCAATTAGGAAACATCCTGAAAATCAAATAATAAATTCTGTTTCAACTCCGTGCTTCCATTAATTCTTCCCTGTGTGTGTTTATGACTTCTTTACTTAAAAAAAGAACCAATTATAATAAGAGAATGTAGCATAATTCAGCATCTTATACATTCAATACAAAAAAAAGCACAGTACTTATAAAATAAATATTTTTCGACTTGGCGGTGGCACTGCCGTGGCCCCAGAAGTCTTATCTATTACATAAGTATATATAATAAATGATAATATGTAACAACACTTATTGCATAACTTTTGATTGCATAGATGAGGCAATCTATAGCACAGTGTACTAAATGATACCACCAAAACGGTTCAAATGGACCAAATGTGGTTCCTTATGAAACATAAATAAAATATTTAAAATATTATTATATGAATTTGTTTTTTTTTTTTTTTTTTACAGAGTCCAAACTTCTCAAGTTTCATAATTTTATGTATAGTTATCATTTATATTAACTTGATTGGTAATAGTGGAGGCTAAAGTATATAATATTTTGTCTCGAACTAAAATAAATATAGTAATCATTTATATTTTCTCTGCATTTCAAATGTTTATTGCTGCAGTAAGAAGGCTATCCACATATAGGTACTATTAAAATAATAATAATAATACTGTAAAGTATCACTTGTTAACATTTGTTCCCAATTTTGAATACAAAAACGTCTATCAGGAATGCTCCCTGATACCATTTTTCTTTTTTTTTTTTTTTTTTTTTATATTAATGTAATGTTCCACATATATATACTTGTATCACACGTATGTGAATTTCTCATTTGTTCTCAAGACGGAGTTATTTGAACGCACGCGGGATATCGGTGCGCTGGATCCTTTAGCGATTTGACACTGTGGGATTCAGCACAATTACCCATGGCGTTTTACAAATATAAATTTATATATTTATTTATTATGTACTACCTCTATATATATATAATATGTATGTATATATTTATGTACATATATTTGCATAAATTGTAATTATAATTAAATATAATTTGTAACTGTCGAATTAATATAAACATTGTATATATTAATTAAGTGATATATATAATAATATATATCACGAAAAAATCACTGTGAACTCATCTTATGCTCAGCTGTATGAATAAATATGTAATTATTTTGAGGGATATAATTGGTTAAGACTCCAATAATATTTTAATCAAGGTAAACAAAGGTTGGATATCTGATAGGTTACCCTGAATTCCAGTTTCTTTATTCTTTTGATTTTGTCCTATAAAAATATGGAGACATAGAAGATAATATTTCAATGTTGTAAATATTATTGTGTATACTTTTGAAACTAAATATTTTATTTCATTCCCATTCTGTATGACCTAAGTAGTTCCTTGATATAAAATTTATGAATGAATTTATATAATTCAAAAATGCCTTGCTTTTTTCACCAAATTTACTTAATATAATCCTTAAGATTATGCAAGTGTAGGTGCTGTATACTAATAAAGCATTTTATCCACTAATTGCTGTGGCATATTATTAAAGTCATCTTAACAAAGGATTTCAAAAAGAAAGTAAATTTATTTAATTTATTGATATATATATAATACAATATATATTTAAAGATAGCAATTATATGGACTGAATTTCAAGGAACTTACGTTTCCTTTAAATGAATAATTTTATTTATTTTTGTTGACACATAATTGTCGAGTATGAAATACCAGGCTATATTTATATTCATAAAGGTACATAACAAGTGTATATATGCTATACAAAGTCAGCCAATAATAATAAATAAGCAATAAACTCTTATAAAAAACTGAACAAATTTTTATATCAACAAACAAAATTTATATCAAATGATGTTCTTATTACTTACTTACTAGGCAACATGTCACTCCTTCAATAACACTAGGTTTATTACTTGGCAAAAATAGCCTTAGGTAACAGTTTTGTATACAAAATATATTATCACATAGTACAATATTATGTAAGTCTATGCTAATTAAAATTATTTATTGAGCAGTTGGCCTATGTTAAAATTTGTTATGTTCAAATATTGAAATAAAATTAGTTTCTTTCTTAAATTTAATATGCGTATGCATTGTATTACCATGTTGCTGTTAAGCTAAGGAAACAAATTGTAAAGGAATAGAATGGTTGACATGTGTTTTTTCCTTAAATATTGTTACTTGTACATTGTTACCGAATGAATGTTATCTATTATTTCCATTTCTCATTTTAGAGGGAAAATATATTCATTCATAGGTCAGCATAATTAAGATGGTAATCATGCCATCAATGGTATGAATCAAATTTGATATTTATACATACCAGTCTTGTACAGTTGAGTACGGTTAAGCATTGAGTAACTCCGGAATGGATGCCTGTCTTCCTTCCTGTGTTGAGTTGCAGGTTGGTTCAATCTCTTTTTTGCCATCGTCTGGACACTTGTATAGAGAGGTCCCCACTAGTTTAAAGAACTGGGTTAATTTTAGTTTTGGTATTTGCTGTACAATTATTAAGTCTTCATGTTTGATGTAAGTCATCATAATATTAAAAAGTCGTCTGCTTCTCTAATAGGAGAAAAAACACCTCTGAAACATAAATTTTTTAGAGATATAGGAAACCATATTTTATTTGTGGTCATGGTTACCTAAGGTACAGTATAGGTACTGTATAAGATACAGTAAAGTACTTTGCAGCAACATTATATCTGTGATGATATAATGTAAGATTTTGTTACCGTTGTGAACAACTGCAATGGATTACACCCCGGGATAATACCCACTTGTTTGTTAATCAATAATGAATGAGTCTCGTTTCATTATGGATTCAATAACCCACCATCATCACAGAATTGAGCTTTGGAAACTATATCTATTTTTTTTTTTTTTTTTCAAATGTGAGTGTTTCCCCAAATACTCTAAGTTATTCACCAAACATTCGGTCACAATTCTTCTTCACAAATCTTCTATCCCAATTTCTATCCCACTACTGGGTACAGGTCTCTCCTCAGACTGAGAGAGTTCTTGCATAGTCCATGATAAAATAAATCCTATGTGCCTTATTCACAATCTGATTAGCAATATTTTTGTCAATAATTAAATTGCTTCATGAATAAGTTTAATTTTAGACGGGCTATAAATTTCATGTCGTTTCCAAGTATTTCAGGTATAAATAAATATTTGTTATGATAATGTTAATACTTTATCATTATAAATTGTTCACTTGAAATTAATGTTATAAGTAAGTTATCAGGGCTTTTCATTAGCCTAATCAGTAACCGTTCTTCATTTATTGTTGGTAAGATTAATCTCCCCTGCAATTCTTATAGAAACATGCTTCAAGTGCTCATACCAGCTGGATCTTGGAAAGACACATAGTGGTCCAATATAATATGGAATATTAACCACTGTTTACAATGAACAGTTATTAACTGTCATTTATTACATTGCTCTTTAGAACTAAACAATATCACAATAGTTGCAATAAATGTATGACCATGATATTCCTTGCGAATATCCATGGCAGCTTAAGCAAGTTTGACCATGATATTCCTTCTGAATATATGGCAGCTTAAGAAATGATCAGAGGAAAAACAAAGATCAGATAGGTCGGCTTTTGAGTTTTCAAATGTTTTGACACCGCCTCACCCCACAGGTGGGCCTGAGTGTCTATCAAATGGTATATAAAGCCCATTCATTTGTTTTGAAATATTTCAATGCCGCCTTACCCATCTGCTGGGCATAAGTGTCCATTATCTGGGACTTGGTACATCTCTGAGCTCCGAGATGTACCGACACGGTCACACGGTCACACAATGAAGGTGAGCCTAAGTATCCATCAGATATGTTTCAAACCCTTTTTATGAAATCTTTTGACGTTGCCTTAACGTCCATCTGATGATTTTGAAGGACCGTCTTTGAGTTTTGAGATGTTTCAACACCGCCTCATCCCGCAGATGGGCCTGAGTGTCCATAACAAAACACAGAATTGGCGGGAACATAATAAAGAAAATAAACTTACCAATACATTCCGGAACGAACTTGTCGTTGTCGAACTCGCACAAACATTGCCCGTATATCCGCTCCGTCCGTATATCCATTGAAAATTCTTCTTGTTTGGTCTCCAATCGTCATTTTTTAACATAACACTATATACATTATACATAAAATAACATTTTATATATTATTGCGGTGACAAACATGTGGCGTCGTTAAGCGACATAGAAAACGAATGACAGCTCGACGTAATGACAGCGCGTGACAGACAACGAGGTACAGATTATGCAGAATTTTTATTTTCAGAAAGATTATTTAAACTTATGTGGCGTTAGTAAGTGCTAGGGAGCTAACTAACAGTCAGTATTCTATGATCATCGAGGACGAGACAACTAGGGCATAATTTATCATCAACGTACTGGTAATACGAGGCATCACGTTTTCGGAAATACCTACCTAATATAATAGCACACGTTAGTATAAATAAAGAGAAATGTGTGCTCCAAATGAAAATTAATCTTCAGCTGTATAAATGGAAAATTTATCCTTAAAAGCCCTTTTGTGATATCGTCTCGCTTCCAACGCATTGGTCTCGTATAGATGGTATAGAATAAATTGTTACAATATGATAAGCTACCGTTATCGTACTTTTATAGCAAAATGATCTAGCTGTCTGTTTTTATTAAAATAAGAAAATTGTAAAATTTATGGTGAAAGATAGACATTTAAATCTATTCAATAGAAATGCTTGCTATGTCCAATACAAGATATTTTTTGGAAACATGTCTAGTAAGAAGGAACATATCGTTATTCCTGTTACTGTATTTTTTTTTTTTGTAAACCACCTGATATTAAGTGCTAAATTAGAAATACAATGCCACAGATCCACCCCACCAAACCAACCACCCATCCAATTAAGGGAGAACAAATTAACAGTTCTTCTTTACTACACTCCTCAAAGTACATCACTAGCATAACTGTGGTGATGTTGCCACCGCAACATGGAAAAGGTTCAAGCATGTAAATAAGATTAGAAATGACACAGCCTCAATCTATTAAAAAACGATAATTACACATGGAAAATCGTAGCAATTTACTAGTACGTAACATGAAGTGAAATGATAGAATTCAGAATTAGGATATTAATTTTGCCGCGCTCTTGTAATTAGTACGTCGCTCATATTGTTTTCGCACCGCAGCTTCACCACGGATGCTCATTTTGGAATGTATGATTTTAAAGCAGTAAATACCTAGGAACAAATTAAAATTCGAAATAGTATTTCAATGATAAAATTCATTTTTTCGTTTGAGATATATACAGGGTGAATTTTTAAAACGGGCCTTCAGGGCCAAATCCGAAACTATAAGGATGAGCGAAAAATGCTGAAAGGAGTTACGAGGCCGATTTTGATAAAAACTTAAACTGCATCATTACTTTTTTAAAATAACTTTTTCCGTAGCCGGGAATCGAATGAGTTCATTTTGAAAAAAAAATGCACCCTCTATATTATTCTACTATCTGATAGTGTTGCTTATAAGGATCAAAATCTGGAAAGTAATAATAAATGAAAAATTTATTATTACTTTCCAGATTTGATCCTTTCATATATTTCATATTAATTTGGCAGTTAAGTTCCCGACATTTCGTGTATTAACATTTTTTTTTGGCTCAATGTTTCTAATCATTCGAAATGGACGTTTTGTTCCCCAATAATTTATATTTTTATGTCCGACTTAGCTAAGGTTATTTTTAGGACCATTTAAATAGATTTACTTGTTATGGGCGGAGTTTCGTTTAATAAAAATGTAAAGTTGACAATTTGCGAGAATTACTTTTTAGAGTCAAATCCGAGTGATTACTAAAAACAGAGATATAGAAAATCATATTTAACGTTGGAACGAAGTTGAAAACAACAAACAATAAGAATTTACTATTTAATCAGTTATCTATTTTCATTAAAAAATAAATCCTAAAAACGGCGGTAACTTATTTGCCAAACTATTACTTTCTCATACTAAGCCGTATGTCATAGTCATAACATCGAATAATTAGTTGATTAACTAACAAATTCTTCAATGGTATAACTTATGTCTATTTCTAAAGAATTATACATAAATCATTTGTTATGTATAATCCTTAAGGATTAGTATGCCAATGTATGGAAAAATACGTATTTTCTAAAAAAAAATCCTTTTCCTTTAATTTGTCACATAACATTACTTCCCAGAATTTGATCCTTATAAGCGACACTATCAGATAGTGGAATAATATAGAGGTGTCATTTTTTTCTGAAGTCTTTCTAAGTTTCTATTCCCTAAGGCTAAGGAAAAAAATATTTTAAAAAACGAATGATGCAGTTTTAGTTTTTATCAAAATCGGCCTCGTAACTCCTTTCAGCATTTTTCGCTAATCCTTATAATTTCGGATTTGGCCCTGAAGGCCCGTTTTAAAAATTTACCCTGTATAGTATTGACAGTTTTTTTATAAGATTGAGCAGACTAGCATGTAGGTGGCAGCGTGCATTCATCTAATGATAAGTGGTTCCTGCCACCCATAAACATGTGTCCCTAGCTTATTATAGACCAATAATTCTTCAACGTAACGCAACACTTTATCACGCTAGACTTATTAATAAGTCACAAAATTTTACAAAGACACAATGACCTAAATGCCGAAGGTTTTCTGTTACATACTTATTATGTTGATAGGAAGGTATCTACTCAGTGGCGTCGCCTAAATCTACTGTTGGGTTTTGAGCATAAGATTCTAATGTTTTCTTCTTTATAACCTTACGTATTTTACCTCTTTACTGTGTACATAAGCTTCCCCTTGAGCTACACTTTGTGTGTATACCAGGGGTGTTATTACCATCTCTTAAAACAATATTATTTTAATCATACATTGAAATTTCGTACCATGACCTCGTTAAAGTAAGATTGTTTTTATAACATTACATTAAGCAGTTTTGTATTATGTCGATCGAAATTTTCCATCCTTTTTTGCAGGAGATTTATTTTTTAAGGAAAATATGATAATTTCAGTTGTTTTTATACAATGGATAAGTGAAAAATGAATAAGGGTTTAAGTTTACATCGATCGGCTATAATAAAACAAAATTGCTTTAATCAGGTCGTGGTACGAAACAAAATAATGTTGATACAATATTGAAATAAAACTTTCCTGAATTATGATGTTTTTTTAAAGATGGTGGTAGGTCCACAGTTTTTACGGGAGAATACTAAATATTTTTGGGCCTTAAAGTAGCTTATATTTCTCTCCGCTCTGTAAAGACCGTTCCTTACATGTCTCTTACATTACCCGATAAAATCTAGTAAACCACTTCAATTCCAAATAAAAATAAATGGGTTTCTGACATACGAGCCTATGCTCGTTACTTCATTTAATCTCAGGCAATTACTTCATTTACTGTTATTTCTATATATATTTTTTCGTAAAGAAGTTTTTATTAACATATTATGCTACATTTCTTTCATTTTCAATATAGCTTACCGTTAAACGAAATCAGAATCAAAGCGCAGGGGTGGTAGCGAATAACGAAGAGGTAACGTAATTTAAAAATGTCACACTAAATGAAATATGACTGTTTCGAAGAGGAATAACCACATCGTTTTAGCCCAGCTGCATATTTCATAAGTGGTTTTACATTCACTTTTATATCATTTTCAGTTTGTAACGCTTCGCTGTGATTTTTTATAACGAGTACAAAAGTACTGGCGTATTGTATAGGTGATGTTATGGTTTCAGAATTCTGATATACTCGTATAATTATCGGAATGTTTAATATCATGTACTCATAATTCTTACTTCTTACTAATATTATAAATCAGAAAGTAACTCTGTCTGTCTGTCTGTCTGTCTGTCTGGTTGTCTCTTCTTCGCGCCCAAAACACTGAACGGATTTTAATGAAATTTTGTACAAAGATAGTCTGAGACTCGAGAAAGGACATAGGATAGTTTTTATCCCGGAAATCCCACGGAACTAGGGATGGTGATCTAAGATCGATTAATCGGAGAATCGATTTTTGGACCAAAAATATCGATTATTTTAATCGATATTAGTAAGGATTGAATCTTAAACTATGCATTTGATCAAGTAATGATATTTAGCAAAGTTGAAAGTACGAATTTTCAGTTTTATGTATTATATGTTAGAATGTTATATTGTTTTCTTTTAAACGCGGGCGAAGCCGCGGGCAAAAACTAGTACTTAATAAAAGGAAAATTTAAAAGCGATTAAAATTTTGTTTGTTAGTTAGCAGAAAAACAGTTATTAAATAAGCTGCAGTGGCCTTATAGAAATCTGCATACCTATTTTTCCTACTTGTATAAAATAAGAAATTGAAAAAAACCTACAAAAGTTTTTATGACTCTTAATAACTGTTTTATAGACAAATTCCGATAGATTTGTAGAGACAAAACGATCCGATTGAGTACGGATATTGCATTGTGGCACGCAATAAAGCCGCTTTATTCTACAATCGAGGCAAAGAAATACTCTAATAACTTCTTTATTTTTTTAACATACTGCGAGGTAATGTTTGCGTATATATGTTTGTATGTATGTCTCATTCTTTGGCACGTCCGACAGCCCAAACGGCTGCACCGATCTTAACAAGTAAGGTGTCGTAGGATTCGTCTAAATTGTGAGTAACATTAGTATATTTTTAAACAGTTGGGTTTTTTGTTTTCAAAATAATTCTTCAACTAATAACTTTTAATTACTGTATTATTGCAGACATAGAGTAGATTACACAATACTAAGTAAACTAAAAAAAGATGATAAAATGTCTGTAATAAAAAATATTTCTTTAGTGATTTATTTTTCTAATTCATATGAATTAAAATACTTCTAATTTAAAGACTGATAGTAATAAAATTATAGTTAATTGCTCTGGTTAATTAGTAGAACAAAGAATATTTGTTGTATGTTGTACGTCTCGTGTGTAACAAAACAACAAAATAAATATTATCAACCAATAATTACTAATAACTGTCTAGAGAACAGTTATTAAAATCATAGTAGCAGATATACGATGTTGAGATTTGCACAGCGAGGCGAGACTAACGGATATTGCATTGCCTCACTCTTTCATTCCGCTATGAACTAGTTCTATTTACAAGCTATAAGTATGCTAACAATACAGCTTATGAAGCTATAGTTGACCACTTATTACTGGCAGGCAGCTGCTATATAATTTTATTGTAAACAAGTATGGTATGATAGTGGTACTATTACGATTTTCGTATTAGTTTCATGTAAATGATATGCTTACTTCATAAATATATCTGGAAATAATATTTAACGGTTTGTTTGTTGTTTAACTATCTGTTTTAGGCAATATTTATTCATTAGAGGATCGTACGAGTAGTTTGTAAACCTTTTTGAGTAAGTCTATTTGTAACTTGTCACTACAACATGATTAAAAACGTTTAATGTTTGGAAGTATGTAATAGTATTTCATACACGGTGAATAAGTAGAACATAGTTGGGGCAGATAGTAGAAAGATTCTTTTTAAAACACACGGTGAAAGGATATTGCACTGCGATGCCAATACTCTCCCTAATGAACTCGGTATGGTCGTGGACCAAACAGATATTTATCACATATACATCTGTAGGAAGTTGGACACCAAATGTATGTAAGAATCATAAACACTAAATCTAAATCTATGACAGGTACAATATGTTCCATTATAATTCAAACCGACTGTAAGTATATCAGTATCTGCTCAATAAATACATATTTCACTGTCTCATCCACATTTCATCTCACAATGAACTCTCTTACATAAGTACTTTAACAAAATCACTTGATATTAAGGCTTCAGTGACAAAGGAAAGTGATGCAATCACTTTTATGACGGCAATTCCTTTAAGTTTTCATTTTATGACTCGAGTTGCTTGATACCGCTATTAGGTAAAACTGTCTATGACACCGTGGTGTAAATTGGTGACTATTTCAGTTTTCATTGGATTTCACTAATGTGTAATTTGATCAACGATGCGATACTAGATAGACTACGTATTTTTTTTAAAGAAATAGAGATTTGAATAAGGGTTTAATTACCTATGAAATGTAGTGTTTTAAAATATCTCCATAATTTAATATATCTAAAAATTAATATAAAATTAATGTAATATTAAATTACTTGTAAGTAAATAACTTACAAGTATTTTAATATTACTGGCACCGAAAAATGACGTCAAAAATCAATGAAATTGCATTTACTAAATAAATTATTTGTTTCTAATACTCGCAGAGAATCATTTCTTCCGGTACCTACTTGATAACATGGTTACGGTACAGTGTAACAGTCGGAAAGACTTAAAGTGCAGTTACGTCCGTAGACCTGATATATTCGGCTTAATCGAAACAGGTGAGATATTTGGGTCAAAGGGATCTATTTATAGGTCGTTTCTACCGCTTGAGGTTAATTAAATTGTACCTATTAATTTCTTTTAGCACACCTTTGTCGTGTAGAATACTTTAGGATACAGATACCTAATACTTGTATAGGTACTTGTAATGGTTGTTTATTCATCATCATCAACCCATTACAGTCCCACTGCTGGGCACGGGTCTCCTCTCATAATGAGAATTAGGAATTAGGTCATAGTCCACCGCGCTGGCCAGGTGTGTATTGGTAGACTTCACATACCTTTGAGTTTTTTTTAATCAATAAAAATAAAATGATCATTATTAATACGCTTTTATTAGCTTCAGACGTATGTATGTTAGTATGTAACGGAATCTTTGAACATGATTTTAACCCCCTTCAAAACGTCGGATTAACTTGAAATTTGGCATACTTATTAAGGACCGATGACAATTCAATATTTTAAACATTCTGACCCGTTATCCTGACTAGGATAATCAGGATCAGCGATTTTTGTTTTCCTGAGACCCGGGAGGTCTGCGTTAAGACCAATAAAGGAATCTACCAGGCGCGCCGATCACCTAACCTAACCTGACCTGACCTGACCTGACCTGACCTGACCGTGGTCAACTTCGACGCGTCCGTTGTTAATAGCATCATGAAGCGGTGTCTCATCATCCTTATTCATTCAGCACTTCAACATCTGCACCTTCCTTTAACAAGATTTCCACTATTTCATTGTTCCCATTTCTTGCTGCCAAATGTAAAGGCATATATGATTTCAGCTCATCGTCATAGTCACAACTAATATTATTAACTCGAGCTGTAAAATTAATTAAACTACTAACAGTTTTAAAATCTCTGCAGGCAGCAGCAACACAAAGAGAAGAAATTCTAGAATTATTTTTGATATTAACATCATCATTTAAAGGTGGTAGAACCATTTGTGGTTCAACTCCGGCGGCACCACCGCCACACCTATTTCTACCTAATAACAGCAGTGTTAGGCGCTGCTGTGTTCCGGTTTGAAGGGTGTGGTAAGGGAGACAGACTTTTCCGAGGCGTTCCAGCTTAGTCCTCAGGGGTAGCGGCGCATCTGTGGCCGACCTCAGGTAGGAATATCTAATCCTATCTGGGGTTGATTACAGATGTCCATGGGCGGCAGTAGCCACATCAGGTGGACTGCATGCTCGTCTGCTATTCTTATATTATAAAAAAAAAAAAAATCATGCTTTAATATTAAATCGATGATTGGACGACGTCCTTTTGAAATGGCTAGATGTAAATAAGTTGACCGTTTTTCTCTTGAGTATTGCCATCAGCGCCTGTTTTTAAAAGATGCTCTATCATCCTTTTTCCGTGATTACTTTTATCCAAGATAGAGGACCTGGGATATGGTATAAATTATGAAAGAAAGCAGTTAGCATTGGCAATTCGGATGTCATTCAACAACTCCTCTGGGATTTTCACGTTAACAATAATAATAAACACCGATGTAAAACACCACTTCATATAGCTGTGTTAAACAATGACCCAATATTCATTTTTGCACTGCTAAGCAAAGGTGCTGATGCTGATTCGAAAGATAAACTTGATAATACGCTACGTAATAATCGTTAAAATAATCGCTAAAATAATCACTAAAAAATGAAAAATAAATAATAGTTAAAAAAAACTAAAAAATACGCTTTTATAAAAAATTCGGCCAAAAAATGAAAAATAAATAAGTTTAAAAAAACTAAAAAAATACACTTTTTATAGAAAATCCAACTAAAAAATAGAAAATATTTTTTTTAAAGTTTGAATTAAGAATAGTGTAAATAAGATAAAAATATTTTTTATTGTAAAAAAAGCGTGGGGTGCTTTTTAAGATATTATCAAAATGATAATCCTTCTACTCAATATCTATCAATAAATATTTATAACTATTGACACCATGCACCCCACGCTTTTTTTACAATAAAAAATATTTTTATCTTATTTACACTATTCTTAATTCAAACTTTAAAAAAAATATTTTCTATTTTTTAGTTGGATTTTCTATAAAAAGTGTATTTTTTTAGTTTTTTTAAACTTATTTATTTTTCATTTTTTGGCCGAATTTTTTATAAAAGCGTATTTTTTAGTTTTTTTTTAACTATTATTTTTTTCTTATACGCACATAACTGGAAAATCAGTGGTGCGTGCCTGGGTTTTGAACCTCGGACCCCTCGATCGAGAGGCCGAGTTTCTTAACCACTAGGCTATCACTGCCATTTGCTCAATGGTTGTTACTTGTTACCATAATTTTAATTCAAAAAATTTAAACAAAGAAATCATAAAAAAAATCGTTAGTAAAGTTATCTCTGAAACACGCTATGGAAATTGTAAAGCAATCGACTTACAAATGAATTTAAATTATTAATTAATTCCTTCTTTCAAGAGCCCTTACTAATCCATGGCTTAACTTAAACCTTCCCTAGAAAGAGGAGATTTTCCCAAACGTTCATATTATACAGAAGTTTAAGCTTTCTATTGAAGGTGTATTTTCTATTAAATATGTAAATAGGTGTCCAAATAGATTTGAATCAGATAACAAAACTCGAAGGTAAGTATTATTTGGACAAAAGCCTGTACATGTCTACTCCCTATAGAAATGGTGTATAATGGCAAAAGACAACATTTTTGTGATACAATTGAAAACGCAAACATATTTTCGCTGCCAAAAATGTAAAATCTTAATAGAAGAAATAGAATTGGAGAGTCTGTCTATAGTTACAAAATAATTGTCATCATCCATTTTCAACAAAATTTTATGCAGATACCAAAATATACAAAAAATACCTCAGTAATGTTTACCTGTCTTTCTACGTATAGATAGGTCTGATGTTGAAACGTTTGATCTAATTAAGACGAAACTCAAACCCGCGTGGCGGAGCGGTCACCATACCGGCCTGACGCACAAAGGGCCCCGGGTTCGATCCCCGGCCAGACCGATATCTAAATGATGAATTTAGATTTCTGTCCCTGGGTCTGGGTGTTTGTGTATTTGTCTATATGTGTCTCCATGGCACCCACGACACAGGAAATCCTAGTGTGGGGCTGTGAGTGTAGAAAGCGTTTATTATAAGAAGTAGTGGATTACGTTACGCCTGAATTAAAGGTTTGGTATAAAATCCAAAAATCTTTGAAAAACCATCACCTTTACCTTTTTTAACCATATTTATATTTTTTGTTTTAAGAGAAAATAAACTACATGTTTCTTATGTAGCTACTACATGAAGTTTATATATATATAGTTATGTCTTTTAACACATTTTAAAACGAAATTTAGTTAAGAAGACTTTATAAAATGAATTGCTAAAAAGGCGATTCAAAGTTTGCTCTCAAGCAAAATGCAAAGCTCAAAGTGCTGAATAGTTTGACTCATTACACTTTATTTCATCCATTAACCTTGAGTCTTTCCGTCTTAGTATTAATGTTTTACAGAAAAATACAAAGACACTGTCTGAGAAAGAAAGAGTCCGTTTATAGAGATGTTGGATTTAGTCATAGATTTTCATCTTTACTTATAAAAAAAACTAAAGCCGCGTCAATTTCTGTATTTTAACTATTAGGATAGATTAATGGCCTTTAAAAAAATCATATATCAAATGTAGTAGTGTTACTTAAATTGAGTACATTTTGTATAGTGTTATACAGGGTGAATTTTTCAAATAGGCCTTCAGGGCTAAATCCGAAACTATGAGGATTAGCGAAAAATGCTGAAAGGAGTTATTACGAGGCCGATTTTGATAAAAACTAAAACTGCATCATTAGTTTTTTAAAATATCTTTTTCCTGATAAATTCATCCTGTATACCTATCGACTGAAGATAGCGTACACAATGATTACAATACTCAAGTAGTGTACGTATCTACGGGAACATCGCTGCCTATCAGCGCAGAAAATAAGTACCTGTATAAAGGAACCCAGTACAAAAACACAAGAGCAAGGACCGTGTGAACCGTCATTCCCAATTCCATTTTCCTGATGAGGTAGGTATAAAGAGAAAAGTTTCGAGCGAGACAATGATACTTACCTTTAGTTTCTCCGACCGAGTCCTAACTTGGCTCTGTACTTCGTTCTTCAGTAAATTGACTTCTGACTGCTTTCGAGTAGTTGCTGAAGAAATTGCAAAGGATTGTTTTAAAATTGAGCTCCGAGTCGGTGTGAAGCCCTTATTAAATTCGAGTTCTTGTAATAGCGTTGGTGAAGTGACTTTGTTATACAAATGTACTGATTTTTATATTGAAATAATATGAAGAGATTTGGAAGATTTTGCATGTAATTATTAGTAACTTAGAAATAGATTTATTTCTATAACAATTTAAATCGCTGTTACCTACCTATATAACAATGGAACATAAGGTGTAAACGGCGCATTCATACGCAAGCTACCACCATATTTGTCTAGATTTTAATAGCCGTAAATAAATTCTTATATACTACTAATACTACTTCCTATGTACTACTTACATTAAAGCATGAGACTACAAACAGCGGTTACGTTCTAGGAAATTTAAATTTACGTCAGATGCGGTACAGTACAATTACAAGTGCCCAACACCTAAGTGGAGGTTTCGAAGTTCGCTTTACAACTAACTTCCCACGAAATATGAAGCAAAGAGCTTGTTAGCGAGTTAAGAAGATTTAGCCAATTTATAAACTTCCGACCTCAGCTCAGGTGTGATTTCGAATAAGAAATAAATATTTTTAATATTTTTTAGTCAGAAATATATTTATTGTCTTTTAATGTTATACAGCGCCTGAAGTTGTTGAAGATTAGTCAATATCCAAGCAAAAATATCTTACTCATATGATTTGCTTAAAACCTAAGTCGCAGTTCGCTCAAGATATACAGGGTGAATTTTTAAAACGGGCCTTCAGGGCCAAATCCGAAACTATAAGGATTAGCGACAAATGCTTAAAGGAGTTACGAGGCCGATTTTGATAAAATCTAAAACTGCATCATTAGTTTTTTTAAATATCTTTTTCCCTAGCCGGGAATCGAACGAGTTCATTTTTTTAAAAATTACACCCTCTATATTATTCCACCATCTGATAGTGTCGCTTATAAGGATCAAATTCTGGGAAGTAATGTTATGTGACAAATTAAAGGAAAAGGAAAATTTTGAAGAAAATTTTCAGCATTTTTCGCTAATCCTTATAGTTTCGGATTTGGCCCTGAAGGCCCGTTTTAAAAATTCACCCTGTATACTGTAGACCCAACGGTATGTCATACGGTAATTGCTAATAGTACTTAATTTTAGTAAACATAAAAAGACTGAAAACTTATTACGTAAGCAAGTTAATAACTAAAAGATCTACCTGAATTGATCGGAACAACTTTTTGGGGGCTCTCCAATATCTTCATATTTCTATTATTTTCACTAAACTCTGGTTGTACTGTGTCAAAACGTTGAATTTCAGTTGCAGGTGCACCTGTAACAATACTTGTATTTTCACAACGTTGGAGTAGCTAACGAGCTTGCACTTCATCTATCTTTTTAATATTTAAAGTGATGGAAAGCAGTCACCGTCGCCTATGGACTTTTGCAACACAAGAGGAGTCGCCAATGCATCGCCGGCTTTGAAGGAAAGCTCTTTTTACACCCCTCTTGAAGAGCCTCATATCATGTCATAGGAAGTTCATTCCACATTTTGCACGTATGGGGCAAAAATAACCGTGCAAACCGAACCGTGGAGGACCGCCACGGGTCCAGTTGATGTGGATGGAACGTCATCCTTCGGCGAGTGGTGCGATGAAGGTGAAGGTGAAGGCGAAGATGAAGGTGTTGTAGGCACCAAATCGAATAGTTCCTTAGAACACTCCTATGTCTCTCCATGTCTGAAATGGTCACTGCCAAAAATATTTGTCAAGTAAAAAGATAATTTACTATGTTTTCCAATCTTGACAATCAAGAAATTCCTACACGAGGCATTCCCACTTTGTCCTCAAGAATAGGAACGCATTTATGACTGGAGTCAGGTAAGATTTCAATCCTACGGTTGATTCATTAAACAATATGTTCAATTGTTCATTGTTCATGAGAGGCAACAACAATTTACCACCAGGTGGATTGCATTTTCATTTGCTACTTTCATAAAAAATAAACTAACAAGAATGAAATAAAAGAAAAAAATGTAGCTATAGTTCGACCATGTTGTACCAAAACTCTCTTTATAGATAACTTAATTTATAACATTGGACGCTAATTGAGCCTTGTGTCTGTCAGGATTTCCTAAGATAACTTCTTTTGTAACTTAAGCCTAATCACGCCACTTACTGTCAGTCCCTTGTAATTATTTCGTTACTCTATTGTCTATGTTTTATAATGTACCTACAAGAGTATTTTAATAATATTACTAGTTTTTGCCCGCGGCTTCGCTCCCGTTTAAAAGAAAATAATAAGTATAACATACTAACAATAACATACATATAATTGAAAATTAGTACATTCAACTTTGCTAAAGATCATCACTTTAATATCGATTAAAATAATCGATGTTTTGGGTCCAAGAGATCGATTCTCCGATTAATCGATCTTAGATCGCCATCCCTAGATCCCGTGGAATTTCCGGGATAAAAAACTGTCCTATGTCCTTTCTCGGGTCTCAGATTATCTTTGTACAAAACAACCAGACAGACAGAGTTACTTTCGGATTTACAATATTAGTAAGGATTTTCAGTATCCTCATTACTATTAGCGACATACAAAATATTTCTGCATCTAAATTGGAAATCGGTACAAGATTTTTTAAATAAAAAATGTTCATAAAGTTTGACACGACCTCATAGGTAATACTTACATATAATATGTTATCGAAATCCCAAGGGAATAAAAATCTTTAATAATTAGTCCTCATAGCGTAACTATAGAAAGGATACGGGTATATTATAAATCTAGAAGTGAAAGGAGTCGCGAACTCGCGAGCGAAGCTAGTTACAATAGGTATTTTTTTTTTCAAATTCATGCGTTGAGTAGATGAATTCTTATACCTTCACCTATGTTTTGACGTAATTTCCTTAACATTTCAATTCTACGAAGTAAACGCTCGTTAAGCTTTCTCGTAGTTTTCTCCGAGAAGACTTCTGTAATAACTTAATTACAGCATTTACCCCCAGACTCTTGTTGCATAAATTCCTACATTCTTAAATGGAGGATTTTCTTTTCTTTCGGTTTACAAGTAAGCAAATTCAACTATGTTGTCGCTATTAGTGTTGATGTTCATCGAATATAAGTTATTCCAATGATTTTTCCAATGATTGTCTGTCATTTACCGGTTAATAATTTCTTTTACTCTTTGCATAAGTGAGAAAACAAGTATCATTAATTTGTGGTTAACGACATTTTTTGTTTTGTTTGGTTTTCACTGATAATCTTATTTTGTTATAAGAAAATTTGTAAAGACTAGTCGACTTATTTATTGGTGTACATTTACGCCCATCCCTAGTACATAAATAATTTAAGATATAATTCCAGAAGAAATAAATCCTATTCTAGTTGTGACTTATCAAAGTTTCCCTATCAAAGTTTTTAGGTAAGCTGTAGCTGTATATTTGTAAAATATTTATAAGCTGGTTTAAACTTAAAAAAAGATTATTGCAAAGTTTATGAACAGAAACGACTTAACATCAAGCTGAATTCTCGTTTGCTATCATTAAAAGAAGACGCTTACCACTAGACAATCTTTGCTGCAAAAATGGTTTCGGTAGAACCTTTTCCACGGGAACTAGATTGCGATTCTGATAATTGCTTCCGAACGTTAGATTTTCAGGAAACACAGTTTGTTCTTGCATTTGCTGTCCTGTGGAATAATATTTGTTCTCGAGTTGCATTAAATTATTAGATGTGCAATTATTTTTACTACAATTACTGAAAACATAACTTTAGATGTACATAAAATCTTGATATTATCAACGTGAACGCTCCAAGATAGACATTGCTGAGTTACAAAATGTAAAGTTATCTAGTGCTAAAATTAAATCTCCTTTTTATAGAAGACAGATATCCGATCTTCGTTTAACGAACACTGAACTTATTAAATCATCTTGTTAGGAAGATATTTTATTTCACACCAATCGTTTTACCCTTCGATCATTACCTCGTTTTATTGGAGGGGATAGTAATAGTTTAAACCTACGACCTATGTCTATTATATCTAAATGTTATATACTACTCGCTGACCCGACAAACGTTGTGTTGCCATATAAATAAAAAAAATGTTAAGGGTGTACAACCCTTATCACTTAGGGGTATGAAAAATAGATAGTAGCTGATTTTCAGACCTACTGAATATGCATATAAAATTTTGTGAAAATCGGTAAAGCCGTTTCGGAGGAGTACGGCAACTAACATTGTGACTCGAGAATTTTTTATATAAGATTTTTTACTCTTAATACTAGAAACATAGTAGAATTCTCACCTCACCGAATTGGCTAACTTTTTAACTTATTTACCTGCAATATAAGACACGTTGTTGCCTGCGTATGCCGCTAAATAACGGGCATCTATTCCGGATATAATATGGCCAGAATTATTAGGGAGAGTCTGAAATGTTATATTAAACTTTATAAAACATACATGTTACCTACATGACACATATAATAAAGAGCAACATATGTACATAATAAAGGGCAACTTGTTTACTTCATTCGGTAATATAAATTAAGGTAAAATAAAAAACACAATATAAGAAAAAAAAATAACATTTTATAAGTACATTATTGAATGTAAGTAAGATTTTTATGAAAAAAAACAGCTAGAGACATAGCTATCAACATACGTTATTCGGCACAAAATGTGGTGGAACATGGGTATGTGGTGTACCCATATTCATGTGTGAAAATCCCGCTCCCGTATGCTGCATGCTCTGCAAATCATGGGCTCCATAATACATCTCTGGCCTAAAAGTAAGTTTATACTAAGTATTTTTCAAACAAGTAGGAAGTTGATTCGTTAGAAATTATACAGCAGACTACAGAAGCTTATGTTCCTTCCATCAAGTCCATAATAATCCAACCTTTTCTCGGAAGTGGGATTTAGCAATGGTACTGTCTTTGGCATTCATTTTAAAAAGAGTAGTGTTGTTTTCTTTTTTCTTTTGACCAAGAGAAAGTTTTGGTGAAATTGATCACAAATGTACCTTCAAGGTCCGAACTTAAAAAAAATAAAGTGAATTAAGGATTCTATGGCAAATTATATACAAACAAGAACATGCTAACATATAATTATTTTCCTCAAAGTATCGGCGTGGATGATGTAAATCCCCAGCAAAACCAAATCGAACTAACAGCAACGTAAAAGCATACATTTACTCGTATGGGTACAAAATGCGTTGGTATTTCCATAAGAGAAGCCCACAAATCCGACTCACACGCTTCGAGCTTTTAAAGGGGAGAATGTATACACAATTTTAATGGTATGTAATATAAGTATCTAAGTGTTTGCTTTTATCAGAGTGGTAGTTATTACAGTACCTACAGTAGTAAGTGATATCTCAGGGCAAGGTGAAAAATAGACTAAAATCATAACCATAGTCAAGTATAAAAATAGGTTCTCGGAATAAATATCGATTTTACCCAAATGAAGGCAGAGTTTTTTTAAGCTGTTATGCGACATCGGCAATTTAGGTTTTGGCTGACAGCCCTAAGCCTAAAGGATATTATGATATTTCAACCAATATGTCTCCGCTCAGAATAAAATAGGTTTAGGTCTTAGTCAATCATATGGGCAAAAAATATATTAGCAGAGTTCAGATAACTTAGAAAACATTAACTATCTACTTACCTACTTAAATAAATATCGAGAACATCCACGAAATCGCAGGTATAGTTTAGCTACAATCCAAATAAAGCTACTGATATTATAGTTGATACCTAATACTAGGTACTTACATAACTAGAAAATCAAGTTAACATTGAATATTCTGAGTGAAAAGCAAATATTCAACTCAACTCGCATTTTCATCTAAGGACACAATTCAAAACCGTAAGTAGGCCATAAAACACATTCTGAGTAGTTTTACTTCAACATAAATAAAACCTAAAGATAAAGCCACAACCCTCAAAACATAAACAAACTTTAAAACGAGGACTGTGGTCTCAGTACGGATAAGTAAATTTGCCTTTGATCCACAAATTATCTGGTCCCTTTCCAGAAATCCAATCCAAGTGAACATATGGAAAATTTTGTCCAAATAAATACGTATATTTAAAAAATAAGAATTGCTATTGTGTTCCTTACTTTTACTTATTATTTTTTGCAGCAAAGTTTCGTAAACACATATTATATATCTCTTCTTCATTCATTCTTACAATTCCGTCATTTTTCTATGATGTTAAAATATAAAATCATGTAGAGTCGGAAAGAGAGATTTAGAGAAACGGCAATTTTACGTACTTATCCCTCCAGGGAGAGTATTTCCTCTATCCTCAGATATTCCACTTAGCGACCCTCTTCTCTACATTGTAACATAGGTGTCTACATAGTAATAATATTATAATAATATGGTGACAAAATAATGTAACAAAGAAAGTTTCATTTTTCTGCTTTCTTCCTTTTTTCTTTCATACATACGAACAGTTTTATTTTCAACAGTTAAACATGTTTGATTATGTTTTATAGTACCTAACACAGATTAAAGGGATACACGCATTTCAAATCAAATTAAGTATAGGTATAAGAAAGTATAATATAATTAAAATTTGTTAATATAATTTAGTCGTACACATAATTGAAAGAAAACTAGGAAATAGCAGAGTTCAGTTATTCAGTGCTATGCGACCGTTCTGTGTGAAAGCTACAGCAAGAATACCGATGACATATTTTCTAAATTCAAAACAGAGTTTTTCTACAGCATTATATTTTTGGTTTACAAAAAGTATCAATATCCAACAATAATTCTACTTTGATAAGACGTAGGTATAAGCAAACATTTTAAAATCTAATCTGTATAAATTCATATTATACTTACATACTAACATTATTTCCTGCTGTGTTACTTGTCGAAAAAGCTATCATTTGATTTCCCTGTGGATACTCTGAAAGGCGAACATTTTACGTAAGTAAGTACCTTCAAACCTATTAGAGGGATTTTTGTGTAATTTAATAACGAACATTATTCTTTATATTACGTACGCACATAAATAGCAATAATGCTTCTCTCTGCTTTTTCATTCATAGCCTTACTGTATTTTTGTTTTGTGGAATATAAAAATTAGTAGTTAAGATGAATTTAGGGTCAAAATTTTAAATTCATACATTTCATATACATCTGACCCAGGATATAACCCTAAACTAGACCGCCCATGTTACAAACTTTTATAATTTACTATTTACGTGCTGTATCATGCAGATTATAGTCATTCTTACGAAATGAAATAAAATTCGTATAAGGATCATAACGCAAAACCTAATTCATTTTTAAAGACTGAGATTAACGGTTAAATACCTGTTCCAGGCCTTCTTTCCTTAATAACGTAACGATCCATTGCGGAATATTTTAAGAACTTACAATTTCTCATAAACTTTGGTTATCAATTAAATACTACATAAAAAATACTAAAAATAAAATTCAAATTATCCCGGAATAATTTAGGCGGGAAACGTATTTTTTCAGGCGTGCTTATAAGTATACAGACCTAAATGTATACTGCCTAAGAACGTAAATAATTAGAATACAATAAAAGCAAATTAATTACTAAAATAATAAATAACGTATTTGTTTCTTGTAACTTGTTGCGACTAAAATATTTTATTACTCAAAAATAATACCATAAATACACTTTAGTTTTGTTTAAACTGATTGCATCTATACTGTGAGTGCATTTATAAAGTTAGGTATTTAATTCCAAAAAAGTCCCAGGTATGTCAGATATTAAAGTTATATTTAATTAAAAAACACCAATTTAATTTTTATATTTTCTTAAAATACTAACACTAAATAAAGAAATCAATAACCTATGTTGAATTTTCTATTATGGCTAATATATAATTTAATATTTTTATAAAGATTGTTATTAAAATATTTTGGACCTTTCCTTCAAATCTCATTGACATGACAATTGACAGTTGTCTGACACTGACAGATCACAGCAGGTTCACTGTCACAAACGTTTATACTTGCAGTTTTTCTCCATAAAAATACTTCGAAAAACTTTAAATGAGTCATTAATAAGTAACTAAAAATTCCAACATTCCGTAATACTACGTTTTAAGATTTTATTTTATTATTATCTCATAGCAAAATCAATTCAAAATGGAGCTCCAAGACACCTACTACAACAAGTCGGAATATGTAGAAACAGTAAGTTACTTTTAACTTAAGTCTTTAACTATTAGAAGAGCCCAATTAAGTATAATACACCTCTATATCGATCACCTCTCGATAGATCTATCCTGTAATAGTGAGTCCTTCAAGTTCCAACTTAATCAGGCTGTTATTTAACTGTTAATCTGAACTTAATGAACGACTGTGATACCAAATAAATCAGCTACTCTTTTTTTGCGCTTAAAAGCGACTTAATTTTTTTTATAGTACTTAGGAGCATTTCTAGCTTTTCATATAACTACAAACCATACCTTATAAGAGTGGACTATTTGTTTGTCTGAATAATTTTAGGGTTATTTGGATCTATGTGATTGACCTTTTATATAGAAAGTTTGATGTATTAGACTCTCTCAGGCAACTTACTACAGAGGGTAACAATTTTTATGCAAAGGCCATAAAAACTTATAAACATTAATCATGTCTCATAAACTTGTTCCTATCTATGCATTATTTCTTACCATACTTACACAGATCAAGTTGTAGGTAGAAACTTTTTTAAAACATATAATTAATCTTTACAGGCATCAGGGAATAAAGTGAGCCGACAAACAGTCCTCTGTGGTTCTCAGAACATAGTCCTTCACGGGAAAGTCATTGTACAAAGTGATGCCATAATCCGAGGAGACCTAGCCAATGTAAAGACTGGGAGGTTCTGTATCATCAGCAAAGGATCTGTTATACGGCCACCTTTCAAGAAATTCAGTAAAGGGTAAGTCATAATTATAAAAGAGGTGTTGTTCTTTGTGATGTGTTGATTTATTAAATAGAAGCAGGGTATAGTGTGGGTCAGTGTATGGCTCAGTCTAATTGAGTATTCAATGGTTACAATATTGAACCTACAATAAATCTCTGATGATACTTTGTATGCATTTATTTAAGCTTAATATACATTTCATGGATCCATAGATCCAGACTGCTCAAGACTGGTCAGAATGGCGAAGATTAGGGGAGGCCTATGTTCAGCAGTGGACTATAAAAGACTGATGAATGGATAGATAATATACATTTAATTTACCTGGTAATATTCATGAAAAGATTACATTTAAATGACTTCTATAATGCATCATCATTAATCCTTTACTGTCCCACTGCTGGACACTGGTCTCTTTGAGTGAGAAGGATTTGGCCCGTACGTTCACTGGCATAGTCCACTGTGGCCATCGTCTATGGTAAAACTAATGATAAAATACATTACAATATTATGGAATAGATTTGTTTTTTTATAATATAGTAGTAGCAGACGAGCATGCAGTCCACCTAATAGTAAGTGGCTATTGCCACCCATGGACATCTGTAATCAACCCCAGATAGGATTAGATATTCCTACCTGAGGCTGGCCACAGATGTGCCGCTACCCTTGAGGACTAAACTGGAACGCCTCGATAAAAGTATGTCTCCTTTACCACACCCTTCAAAACGGAACACAGCAGCGCCTAACACTGCTGTTATTAGGCAGAAATAGGTGTGGCGGTGATGCCGCCGGAGTCGAACCACAAAGGGTTCTACCACCTTCAAAATATAGTATATAGTTTTTTTTAATTATTTAATACTTTTCTATTGCTGGTATGAAAAGTCCTAATAATAACTATATTATTTTACAGAGTGGCATTCTTTCCTTTACAAATGGGTGATCATGTTTTTGTCGGTGAGAACACAGTAGTAAATGCTGCTGTAGTGGGATCATATGTTTATATTGGGAAAAATGTTGTTATAGTAAGTATCAATTGTTTACCAATTACATAAATTATATCAAGGAATAACTTGTTAATAAAAATATTTTGTACTCTAGTAAGCATCCTATGTAGAATCCAGACAAGGTACTGATTTTTTCAACCGAACACAATGTGTTTGTAATGTTTATAGCAATATGGCTGAAATAAATCTTATGCAATTACATTCATATTCTTTAGAAACAAATACTACATATTTCCATTTTTCAAAAATTTTATTAAAACTACAACCGTAAAAAAATCGCCTGAATTAACAATACTCATTTGATATTAATGATAATGATATTCCAGGGTAGAAGATGTGTTTTAAAAGACTGCTGTATGATCGAAGACAACTCAGTGTTGCCAGCCGAGACCATAGTGCCTTCATTTGCAAGATATTCTGGTAGCCCAGCGAAACTCATCACAACATTACCAGAGGCAACACCAGATCTCATGACTGAGTTTACTAAGAGTTATTACCAGCATTTTCTCCCAACCACTGTACAGTAGACAAAAGAGTTTGGTTTAAATATATTTTATTTGAAAAAGTATAGTCCGCGCCAAACTAGTAGTCCATTCTGAAGTTTTTGCTAACAGGTGTAGTCATACAATTTGCTATGGCGACGTCATTCATTTCTATATTCAGAGCGGACTAGCAGTTTTACGCGGACTATATATAAAGTGTATAATATAAGATTATTTATTGCAGCACATTTTTTATCGTATATTACCTTTAAGTTTCCTTACTAATAAAGCTATCTAAATTTATTACTTAGCGTTTGTTTTATTTTAAATGCAAGTACTCTAACAACTTGTTCACTAAAAATAATTAGATATAACAGTTACATTTAGGGCAAATGAAGTAAAATTTAATCTTTTCATAACTAGCATTATGAATAAATGCTTTCTATTTGAATTATGAATCTGGGGGCAGAGCAGTGCTGTGCCCGGCAAGTCGAGAAAAGCTAAGAAAAAAAAATTAGGTACTTTTTGTCGATTTTATAAGGAGATAAAATTGTAATAGTAAAGGTATTTTTATTTTTAGTAAATAATAATAATAATAGTCTTTTTACACAACTTCTCAAGGAAGAGTGGTTATCTTATATATATTTTTTACTACAAAAACATATTTTTTTATTATTATCGTTTGAAGAAATTAAATTGGGACGAAAAACAAGACTGAAAGATTTAAAATCATTTTAACCTACCAAAAAGGACGAAATAAAAAGTAAAATAAGCCATAAACAAGTAAACGTCAATGCTGTGTCATGTCGTCATGTCATCTCATTCATGTAGAAAGCTTGGTGCTTGGTGATGCATCCGTGTATTCGACGTGGGTTTTCTTCAATTATTTTAGCCGACAATAGCGATAAAACATCGCTATTAACTTAAAACAGAAGTTATAAGAGATCCCCTACATGGCGGGGATCAACAAGAGTGTGTTCGAAATTCAAATGGAGTTTCATTACTCCGACCTATGTATACCAACAAATCAACTCTTGACTGGTAGGTTTATATATTCTATTCTATGCTGAAAGTTGACTCGTATGATAGAATTTCGTAAAGTGAATATGTCGATATTATAGGACATTGATTATGTGGTATTTACTCAGTTGTTCTGTAGTTTTTGAGGTATTTTGATAGTCCTTAAAAAACCGCTTCGTGGCTATTCTGCGCTTTCGCTGCGCAAGGAATATACTTATTTGCCGTAATATTTTTCGACTAAAAAGAAAGCAATACACAAGGGAAACAATATTAATCTATTTGTAATAATATTGTTATGTTAATTTAGTTTTGTTTACTTTATTTTCTTATGTATTCAATTTATTTTCTTGGTGTTCAATCGTTCTTTTAATTAACTCCGACGAATTTTTAGTAGAATTGTGTAGCTCGCGAGTGAGTGATATAAAAGATATATATCTTCACCAAAGAGCTAATCACTCATCAACTCCGACGGATTTGAATTATATCTTTATATCCGCATCACATGGTTTAGTTCATAGATTCAAACGATTCCGGATATAAGATCTTCTTCAACTCAACAGTGTTATACTAGCTCGCGAGTGAGCGATGAGTCAAATGAGCGACTGACTGAGAGTGAGTAGTGAGCCTGATTCGAGTCAAATGCGTTGATTGAGATATATAACAGTTACGGTTACGTATTAAACACTAAATTAAAATATTTTATTGCTAAGAACATGGAAACCGGGATATACAAATAGCGTTGGCTGTGATAATTCATATATAATTTCTTGCCAGTTTTGTATTAATTATAGGAATCAAAAATGTTGTCAAAACATTTTGATCTGATTCTCTGATATACTGATATAAAATGTCGCGTATCTTTACAGAGCTACTGAGCTAAAGTGAGCTATTGAGCTAAAAGAGTGATATATATCACTGAGTTCAAAAGATATATATCACTCTTTTCACTTTAGTGATACATTTTGCGCAACTCTAATTTTTAGGTTTAGGTGGGCTGTAGCAGCATAAATGGATTGCAGCAGCTCTATATTTCTAGATTAAATTTGTACATAAATTATTTTTGTTAGATATGGTAATATTCATAGTATATATATTTTTCATATTTTCTAACTTAAGTCAATAAGTTCCTATAATATACAATTTCTTGACATGTTCATATAGAATTCCCAATAAGCAAATCGCATGTTCAGTATATTAGAGAATTTCAAGTTGCTTAAAGTCAATTCTGGGAAAACAATAATTCTTAATTCAAATTGACACCACATGACCAAAGTCTTGTAGATCAATGTTGCAAATAATAGTGCTGTGCTCGATATGTTATGGTGTGATGGCCAGTGGTGGTTGAAGATTGCTCTTATGATAATAAAGTTGTTCTAGTGTGAGTGTGCACTCCACACATCTTTCAAGATATTTTAGAAAACTTTCAAGGTTAGGTTAATGTTCAGATAGGCACCTGAGACATTTCAACAGCCTTCAGGAATAGCTACCTAATGGTGATATTTAATTTTACAATAAAATAAGTACATGTGATTTCTCTCAAATATTTTCACAATGACATATAATGAAAATTTAAACGTTTAAAGTGGAAAGCCAAGGTTTATTTGTCTTGTGCTTAAAACTGTAAATAGCCCGAACATTCCATGGGATTTTTTTTGTGTGTAACCCTAAAATAAATCTTTTTGTAAAATAAAAGTTACTTGTTGTAACACTAACTGACGAAAATCCTGTCTAAACTGGTGCAGTCCTTTGGAAATACCTGACAGACAGATAACATAGCAACAGATACTTTCATTTTATTTATTTTTATAGATTAAAGATATAAAGATAAGAAGACAGTCTCCTGTCTCATGTATATCTTATCATAATTTTATTTTATATTAAACTAGTTTTTGCCCGCGGCTTCGCCCGCGTTTAAAAGAAAATGATATAACATACATAAAACTGAAAATTCGTACCTTCAACTTTACTAAAGATCATCACTTGATCAAATGCATAGTTTTCGATTCAATCCTTACTAATATCGATTAAAATAATCGATGTTTTGGGTCCAAAAGATCAATTCTCCGATTAATCTATCTTAGATCGCCATCCCTAGTTCCCGTGGGATTTCCGGGATAAAAACTATCCTATGTCCTTTCTCGGGTCTCAGACTATCTTTGTACTAAATTTCATTAAAATCGGTTCAGTGGTTTAGGCGTGAAGATGAGACAACCAGACAGACAGACAGAGTTACTTTCGGATTTATAATATTAGTAAGGATTGTAGTTATTATAACTATTTTTCATTTAATTAACATGTGTCCATATATTTCCTTTTTGTTTATCACACATTAACATAAAATAATATGTTATGATATCCAAAGCTGGGCGCCGGTCGCCATTCTTAATTAGAAGGATTAGGCCGTAGTCCACTGTAGTTGCCAAGTACGTATTAGTAGACTTCACATACCTTTGAAAACTTTTTTATTTTTTTCGATTTCCCCTATTTACTTTGTTTTTCTTCACCCTTTAAGCAAGTGAAAATTAATTTCTAATATACACAAAACTTCAATCAGAAAATCAGAGGTGAGGGCCTGGGCTTTGAACCTCGGAGCTTTTGATCAGGGGGCAGAGTTTCTTAACCACTAGGCTACCACAGCTTATGATATTATCATAATATTATAAGACACTTCTTAATTTTTATAGAATACCACGCCGAATACCATTCCCACACCCAAACATATCTGGTGCCAGATCAAAATGCAGAGTATGAAGTCCGCAACAGTGTTCTCGTGGATGGCGGAGACAGATACGGAGTGTCAGCAGTTGTGTTTGACAAGTATGAAGAGCTCGTATGGATGGGGAATCAGGGTGTAAGTTTAAAATGATTTTTGTTTTTTTTTTGTTTTGGTCGAAAAACCAATATGATAATAAGGTTGAGTATATTAAGCTTTTATTATTATTAGCTATTTAGTTAGGTTACAGTATTATAATTAGTTCATTGTATTTATTTGGGCTGTGCTTATTTTCTACATTAACTCTATAAAGATTGTTGACAAAGGCTTGTAAAGGAGGTCTAGTATGTACTTAAGTTTAAATATCATCAGGTTTTACAGCCAAATTTATACTGAAAGTTATAGGTTCCTGCCCCTAATTTATTTGAAGCCAATAAGTTAGTTGATCATATTATGAAATTATAGCACTATAATTACTTCCAATGTGTAGTAATTGAAATTACTACATCTAACATTGCTAATTATTATTTGTTTAAAGGGTCACGTAACATCTTACTATGGCCCAAGCATGCAGAAGTATACATCATTCCAAGTACATGAATCAGATGAAGTGAGAGACATAATAACGTTTGAGGAAGGAATATATGCCTTAACAAAATCATCTTTGCGACATCAGATCCGGAGAGGCATACCAAAACACACTTACAAGTATGTTATTATTTTGATATGTAATTGTAATATTAATCATTTTGTTTTAAAAAATTGTAAGCTAGAAACCAAATTTGGGAAAGGTAGCAATAGGTAATCAACAACAAATAGAATTGGGAGACATACTTGGACATTTAATATGTTGCTACTACAAAAAACTAAATTGCTATGCTTTTCTGACAGAAATTTGTGTAGCAACGTTTGATGTAGTGGAACTACTACAACCATTTACGACCCTTAAATATATTTTTTGTGAATATTTGTTTTTGTCTGAGGGATGTCTTGTGGACAAATAGGCTCCTGAGATATTTGGAGCTAACATTTTGAATAGCCATCATGGCTTTTGTTCACTTTTGTCATTTGTCATTTATTTTTTATTTACAGGTCTGACAACATGACAGATATGCAATGTCTGTATGAAGTTAACAAAACCAGGCTTCTAATGGGCGGTCACCAAGACAAGCTTTTGGACTTGGATCTCACTAAAATGAAGGAAACTGTTATTGTAAGTACTATAAGTTACTATAACTCACGAAAATGTAGTGTAACTTTAGCTGAAGGGTACTTTACTCTTCATCATAATGGTCTGTTTAACAAATGTTTTGTCTTGCCATGGACCCCAATGTTCAAATTGTTACACACTATAGAAACATACATAATCATATTGTCCCAAGATTACGACGTTATGATATTGTTACAGCCCATCGAACAAGAGGGTTGTGCAGTGTTACGCAGCGGGGGCGGTTCTCTAGTCGCGTGTGGTAGTGCCGATGGAACTGTCTCGCTCAGAGACATACGCACACTTGGCACAGCTGAGCACAGCTTTAGGGCTCATGCCGCCTGTCTCTCTGACCTGGATATGCAGGGCGACTTGCTTATCACTTGTGGGTTTACTCAGACGTGAGTATTATCAATGTTCTTTGTTTTTTATTTATATAATTGCAAAAGAAAATTTTATTTATATAATTACAAAAGAAATTAAAATATCTTCTAAGCCCTGTCTATTGGCCTTGTTTATTTAAACAATACTGAAATTAAAAAAAAAAAATTGAAATTTAATTGCGGTTAGTTGATATTTTACCAGCAATAATTGGTCAATAATTATATAGAAAATACCTACAGATAAACTTCTGTTGCCTGGCCAACTATATACCTTAATCATTCATATATTCTTGAAAAAGCTACAACTCAGGACTTGCTTTGAAGGACTGGTATTAAGTGATGTCAATTGGATATTGTGTCATCAACTTAATGTTACCCTTTTATAACAACTATTGTTAACAAAACATTTTTCTCTCACAGCAGCAACGTAGCAGTAGCAGAGCCCTACGTGGTTGTATGGGACGTGCGGTACCTCCGCGGCAACACCAGCTCGGAGGGCGCGTGGTCTATATCAACAGCCTCGCCGCCCTTGCTACTCCATTTCCTACCGGTGTTCTCTGGGAGAGCGGCCGCTGTGTCGGGCGACGGTCATGTTGCACTCATTCAAGTTAATACGCCCTCTAGTGGGGATAATCAGTCAGTTTTCCAGGTAAGGGACCTCCTATACTTAATAGATTTAGGATTAGTAGCATTATTAGTGGGCCTGGAGAGGCCATGTTCATCTCAGCGGCCTTGGTTTCCACTCATTAATAGTGTTTTTTCGCAACGTGACCGCACTGTCGGGTCACTTGTTTGATACAATTAAATGTGCCTTCTAGCATGGGTGTGTAGAAATTTGATGTCATAGAGAGGCGAACGTCATAACACAACATGTAAAAAATTAAAAATCTTTTGCACATGCATATCTAAATGTGAAACAAAAACAATTGTTTGTCTACTATATTAAGAACAGTATAACAATTACTTGACCTCCTAAGTTAGTTACTTTTCATGTAGTCAAGACAAATTACGCATTTTATATATCTAGTATACTATCTATACTAGTAATGTACGGCCATATACAGGGTGAATTTTTAAAACGGGCCTTCAGGGCCAAATTTGAAACTATAAGGATTAATTCACCCTGTATATCAGAAAATAATGGATGCATTTATCCCTTAGGTGGACACCCAAAGCTCACTCTGCAGTGTGATGGATGTGTCATCAACAAGCCAAGCACTTGTCTTCGGCAACCAAGCTGGCCATCTTCACCTGTTCTCTGCTCAACATAACCATGAACCGGTTTACAATAATTTCTCCAGGTAATTATAATAACTTACCTATTTTTGTAATAAGTAGTGTCACTATGAATTCATTTTTCGTTTGGACCATTTATTTCCAGAGTAGGAAAAATCTTACAAATATTTGTTAGTGCTCATTTTTAAAGGGTATTATTTTTTCTATGATAAAAGTGATTTAAATAAAAAATAAATGTTAGGCCCAAATGGTAACCATGAGCTGTAAGTCTTTTTAATGTTTTACACGTCTAATGTTTTACACAATATAAAGGTATTTTCCAATTAAGTTGTTAAAGAATAAAAATATAACGACACAATATTGTATGTAGACAAAGCTGTAAGTCGTTTTAATGTTTTACACGTCTAATGTTTTACACAATATAAAGGTATTTTCCAATATAAGCTGTTAAAGAATAAAAATATAACGACCACAATATTGTTCGCAGACAAACTGAATTCGCGGACCCTATGCCCGTACTCCCATACGCACGCGTCACCGACACAAACTTCAACATTTCCTCCGTGACCCTACCACCTTTGAACTCGGGCAAGAAATGGTTCAATGAGTTATCTGAGGAGTTCTTCAAACGGATGTACAGGTATGAATATGAATTTAAATAATGATTATATTTTATGTTGGTCACGTGGAGTAGTCGTGGATGTCGAATTTTAGATAGATACTGGTTTGACCCCTCGTTACACAGACAGTTAAATAAATTCAGATTTATGTTTAAAAAAATGTAAAATTTAAACATATTAACAAATAGCCTCAGATAGATGTTAAATTATTACATCTATCTGTGGCTCAGTAACTAATTTCATTGATTACCTGAGTTATCACTGATGCTGTTATTAACGGACTAAACGGACTAAAATATTTCATAATTTCAGAAAACCTAGATCCATAGATCCCGAAGTACTCAAGACGATGAAAATGCAAGGTCCTATAGGATACGCCCCGAACCCTAAAGCTCGCAAGAGAAATCAGGTATTTTTATTGATTATTCTAGTTGGTTTTAGTTTGATATCTAAATATATTTTTATTAGGTCAAAGTAGCTCTTACTCTCTTGCTCAATAAAACCACCTTATGTAGTGTCGCCCGCTCCCTCGTTAAGCCGAGAGACAAGTGTCCTCTGACCATGTGAAGGACTTAATATGCAATGACAATCTAGCCTCACGGTACCTCTTAACCTTAACCTCACGAGCGAGCAGTCTACTTATTAATCAGTGAGTTAAAAATTGCCCCGGTTCCTCGAGGTCCGTAAAAACATCATAGCAGTATAGAATGACAACTATTCATTCATTCATTATATGCTTGCAAGTTATTGAGATATTTTATTATTAAAATTTTACGTGTTATTCTTAAACGGTAAAGAGGCTATTAACTACTTTTCTTACCATTCCAGATCCCCTACGTCACGGATACTCTGGAAGACCTCAAAGCGAGAAGCGAGGACAAGTATCACGCTCAACCTATTCCTAAACATTATCAGAAGGTAATCCAATTTTTTATATGGCTAACTTACTCGAATATAAGACCAAAAACCTACTATAACTAGGGGTGATCCACGTGCTCATACTATTTATTTAGGTGGATACTTCTTTGGCATTATTTAAAAAATATAAAATGCGAGCCAAAACACAAGACAGATAGGATGTGACGCATAGCGCCACCTATCGAAAACTAAGCTAGGTATTTGATGCACGTGACAGTCAGTCTCCGAGACTTTATAAGTGTGGCACTCGTGATATTAAATATCAGAGATAAGTATCAGAGTACGAAGTACTTTACGCATATCATCATCTAGTGATGTCTCATGCATTCATCCTTAACTCGGCGTAGCAGTCTGCAAATTTATCGCAAGGTCCCATACACTACAGCTATCTATCGCTAAAATTTTGTAGCAACTCAGTACATTAAAATAATAATATATCAAATATATTTAAACCTTCGGTACGCTTAGCGCCATCTATCGTCATGCTTCTTCACCATTATTTACATTTAACAAATCGGCTTAGCCATCTTTTTAAAATGTTAACTTTAAATGCGCTTAAAGAAGTATAACTTGAAATATGTCAACAAATATATGTTTATATCTTTCATACATCACATTAAAAGTTGTGTCATTTCAAAATTTCATTGTATACTACAAATTCATCATAATCAATGCAAAATGAATGAATTAATTAATATATTTGTGCTTCTGTGTTTCATAATATGTTTTACACATAGACTTATGAACAAATGGACTAAAGCTAATTCCCTAAATTTAGACCCACTTTTTGAAGTTCTCCCATGTTGTTTAGCAATGCAACCATTCTTACGTAAAAAAATAATATGCAATATCTAACGTCTAATATAAATTAACAATTTAAAACAATAATTAACAGTTACTGTTAATGTTAAACATTAAAAAAAATAAGATAATTAAATGAAACTAATAATTGACTTTCCACACTTTTAATTACTATATGTAATATAATACGAGTATTTTTATGATTTTAGGAGATTTTTCTTTTTCAAGCTAAGTCGTCCGTTTGTTGATAGGTCGATCATATCTCATAAGTGACAGTTTTTAATCACACCAGCCATTTTCTGATAGTCTCTGTAGGTATTCATGCTTCTCTGTAACCCTGTATCGTGTGCAAGCATTATATACTCGCGTGATAATTATGTAATTCAATATTTTCTAGTCTTTACAATTCCACTAAGTACTTAAAATGTTTGTCAATCCATTTTTATGTCTATTCCTCTCTTTCTCGTATACTAGTCTACTATTCGCCGATGTATATCTAAAAGGAATGTTAATTTTTTTATTATTGTAAGTTTCAGAAATACCAAAGATATTGTAGTCGTAATAAACATGTATCTAATCATTAATAATTGTATTTTGATCTCAAGTTAGGTTAAAAATAATATCTAAGTAAATATTGTTCTCACATTTAAAAATTGTAAACGATAAATAAAGGATTTAAAGTAAACTTTGTTTAATTTTTAACTGTTGATTTTATACCATTTTATTGTCACTTTTCACAATTTGAAATATTTAAAGAATAATAGGTGCCTCTGTTACGTTCAATTTAGTCAATAATTCTAAAATATTACTAATTATAATTATTTAGAATGAGTTAATTAAAAATTAGAGGATGAATAGCAAAAATAATGCATTGTTTCCATTTTTTAAAGCAACAAATTTTTTATTTATTAGAATTCTTCCAAAATCATAGAATAGTTTACTTTTTTCGATTCACATACAGTAAAAAAATAAATTCCATTAACATTCCTTTTCGATATAATCTTAATTGAAGTTAAAGTAACGAATGGAAAGACTACACTTGATTAATTTTAATTAGCCTTAATCCATCACTGCCATCAGTAAATAGGTAAACTTCACTGATGGACAAATTTTTTACTGCGCAGCTTTGGGAGGCAATAAGCATAAACATTAAGTTTAATAAACTTGACAGTATAAACCAAAAATCAATAACTTACCTAATAAAATATTTATGATCAACTACTCGACGTATCTTCGAGGCGTTGAAACGGTTACGAAAATTCGTCACAATTTATTACCTCTATTGCATCCAAAAGCCAATTAAAATGGATGCTTGTTAATTGGTGATGAGTGTTATTGACCAAATAATACGAATAGGTTCGTAAAGACTACCACTAGAGATAGCTCTCCTCTAGACACATGACATTTGTCGTCATTACCGTTCTTACTATGGCACAATTTGACCGAGTGCATAGACAACGTGCATACTTAACAACCATTTGGGCCCGTTGAATGTCAAAAAAAGTACATTTCGATGTTCAGGATTGGTTCGAGGTTTATTTGACATTAATACAATCATTTTCACTTTTATTTTCTACTCTAAAACTAGAACTAAAACCCTCAACTAGGGAGGACTAAAATGTCTACACTCCACACTGTACCAATGCGGATTTTTAGATATTTTTGTATGTCTAAAAATGGTCCTTCGTGCTAGATTATATATTAAATTAAATATGACAGGAATCGGCGCTGGATCCTCCTGGATTGTGAATCTATCGTAAATTCATCCAATAATGGTCGATTTCTGTAATATAATTTTGATTCACAAAATCACCAGTGTAAATTGCTTTTAGCATTAGGGAAATATATAAAATAACATTTTTGTATGCATTTAATTCCCTTTTCCACAAATACTACATACATACATGAAAAAAACAATAATAAAGTTACCGATTTCAACATTACACTTGGACATGATTCACATACATTAAAATTTGAATTGACATCATTTACCTATGTTTACATTACAGTTGGACATCAGAATCAACAAGCACGGTCCTAATGACGAGCTGGAACAGTGTAACAAAACAGGACTGCCTGGCTTGGAAGCAACACTTCCCAATTCCTACTGCAACCCTATGTTACAGGTATTTTTTTATTATCACGTCACTATGCTATTTGGAATAGTAATGAATTTTTATCAACAATAATAATTTTAAGAGAAGTCTAGGCCAAAAAATAAATAATGTAGTAAACACTGACATGTATTGTTTGTGGTAGTATATCTTGAAAGGTAATTTAGTGATTATAAGAAATATCTATAAAGGATAGAGTTATTGATGTGTATGACGTAATCACTAAGTCTAATGCGTAAAAACTGTTGCAATTAAAATGTTACTCTATGATTTGGTTTACATAAAAAAGGATTACAAAACAACGCGGAATATCTCACTTAAATACATTACATCTGCGAATGACTATGTATGTTTTCGCAGAATCCGTTAATGATGCGAATATGTACTTTTTGTATGATTTAATTAATAATTAATATGATTTATTTCTAACTGATACGATACGCAGTTGTAATTTCTTTATTGCCGATATTTCGAATCAGTTTGCATGGATTGCGGTTACGTTTGTGGTTTTTGTTTGATGTTCAATTATGTCAAATGATTGATAAAATATTTGATTATTTGCAGGTTTTATATTACATGCCACCTCTAAAGTCGACGTTGCTCTCGCACACTTGTGCGAAAGAGTTCTGTTTGAGCTGCGAACTTGGTAATATTTTCATTGTCTTTATTACGTGCACGAAGAAATTAAGAATCTTAAGGTATAATTTCATATAAATATCAATAGAGAGTTAAAGAATTGATTTACATACAAAAGGTTGTTATCGTCATAAAAAATATTATCTTTACTGGACACCAATACGTAGCAACCTCCATACTTCTATTCATTCAAATATAGTGTATCCTGAAATGTAAGTTGGCAGACTTTACAACTTCATTATTATGTAAATTTCTTACGGTAATCGATACAGCGCAACGCCATCTAGGCGTTAAGATAGAAAAGGACGAGATCGTATAAAAATCTTTAATAACATTTATATATTTCAATGTTGTCTGTCAAATGGTGCCGGAGTCTATAAACCTTAAATTAATATTTTTTTTATATAATAAATTGAAGATTTCTTCCAGGTTTCCTATTCAGGATGCTAGATACATCAGGCGGGGCGCCGTGCCAAGCAAGTAACTTCCTAAGAGCGTTCCGAACTGTGCCCGAAGCCGCTGCCTTAGGACTGATATTGCCTGATCGGGGTCCTGATCAAAGGGTCGACTTGGTGTCTTTGATCCAGGTAAGTTCGTTAGGTGTAATCTATAGCGTAAGGTGTAACCTGTAGCGTTAGGTGTCACATTATAGGTTCAGGGAGAAACCCTAGGTGGCACTACAGTTACACGACGTTTTTGTCTTATAACAGTGGTATAAAACCATTGTATTCTGCTTTAAATGATTCGGTAATGGAGACACATTATGAGGCATTATGACTTATTTCCCAGTGCTCTGATCAACTCCAATAAAGTTTATGACAAATCAACACGCAGCAATAACCATTTACCAATCGCACTTTTATCTCATCAAAACACACCTGATTATGACATGTGTCTCTCGATATTATGGGACCTCAAACTCCCATGGTCTCCCTCGCCTGCGCCTAGTTGGCTTCATCACATCACTTGGCTCCCAGCCCGATCACATCACAACTGAGAAGAATAATGTAGAAGCGACATAAGTATAGCTGAAGTCCAACGCTACGTGTAAATGTTATCCCTTGTCATGTGATATATAAATGTTTAATTACAGAGCTGGATCCGCTTCATCCTCCATCAAATCCACTACGAGATCCTGGAAACTCGCAAGAAGGAGAAGGAGCTAGCGTTACTAGCGAACAGTCCGCCGAAGCCGCGTATCGTGAAGCTGAACAGACTGACCAACGGGTACCCAGAGGACTATCAGTACACAGAGGTGGAATACCTCGGACCGACGGCATTCGAGCCCGAGGTGTATAGGGAGGGGGCGGAGCCCTGGCGGAGTCCTGAGGAAGGTAGGGTTGATAGCACCATGTTAGAAATAATCCTAAAAATAAAAAATAATTATAAAAAAATATATAATTATAAAATGATACATGTTATTAACTTTAAAAACTGTATTCACAACATTTTCTTCACTCTGCTAGTTTACCTGCTCCAATTCGCCCCACTTTCCACACTCTTCCCATGAAAAAAACCAATGACCAATTTCATTGACCTTCCTTGTATATGATGGTACATATTTCACAGAGGTCAAGATGGAACACCTTTTCCAGGTTATAAGTTTTTATAAATGATAAAACCTTCTTTAGCAAATGACCTATCAAAGTTAAAAGTATTTTTTCAAATCCAACTGATACTTTCGGAGATTATTGTGTACAAACAAAAAAAAATATCTCTTCAATTTCTAATTGTTGGAGTTTACTCCTTAAGAAACGATTTGAGTTATAAGGCCCGGTACGGAAATTTTATGAGGAGTAAAATCAAGTGTAACACGAAAAGTTGAGGCGTAACGTAGAAAGAGACAAACATATATATCTGTAGGATTGAACGTGTAAAAGAATGAGATGGAATACATTACACAGCGTATCTCATTCTCGGGGTCTCCTCTTTGCGCGATACTTCGTAGTCTCACTGTATAGTTCACTACCTCCAGTCTGAGAGTTGAATGTGTGCGTATGTTTGTACGTGTGTGTTGCGCGCCTGCGTATTACGAAGTTCTGCCACAACTTATAATTCAAAGTGAAAGAAATCAATCATCCTAAAATTGGATTTGTATAAATTGAACACAATTATTATTATTATTGTATGTATACTTTTTAAAAGTCTCGACTCAGATGTAGGCGAATCGGTAGTAATGGCGGTCACGGGCTTACACCAAGTGAACGTCATATTATATACGAGTATCTATTGTTTTATGTAATATATATGTATGTATGTGTATATATATATGTGTATGACTGTAAATATTATATCAAAGTTTATATTTATGTATATATTATATTATGCTACTTAATTATTATCTTTATTATCTGTATCTAACTGTAGAAATTTCCTAACTAACCGACATGTATTTAGGATTGCTGCTTTTTGTAATGTTATATAAGTAAACTTTGGTAAATCTAATATTTTTAGTGCTTGGGAGAGCTGTTTTGGTATTACACCTGTCGATGAAATTACTATGGGAACTATTGTTACCGTATTCATTTTCCAAACTCTTTTAATTTCCTCTTGCAGTTCAGTATACTTTCTAATCTTTTCAACTATTGTACTTTGTATGTTATTTGTATTTGGCACCGCTATATCTATTATATATGCATGTTTATTCTGTTTGTCTATAAGTGTGATGTCGGGTCTATTATTGTATATAGTGTGGTCTGTAAGAATAGTGCGGTCATAATATATTTTGTGCGTAGTGTTTTCTAAAACAGAGGAAGGTAAATATTTATAGTATGGTGTGTGAGGCTCTTTTAATAATTTGTATTTTATTACTAATTTTTGGTGTATGATATTGGTTACTTGATTATGTCTGTGTGTGTAGTCGTTTTGAGTCAGTGTAATGCATGCGCCAGTAATATGTTGTATAGTTTCTGGTTTACTTAAACATTTCCTGCAAAGATCATTGACTATTGTGTTGTCTTTTAATATGTATTTCCTATAATTCTTTGTTGTTATTACTTGATCCTGTATGGCTATGATAAAACCTTCTGTTTCAGGAAAGAGACCTGCTAACTCCAACCATTTATTCGAGGCTTCTTTGTCTATGTGTGCTTGTTCCAAGTCGTGTTTGTGTCTCCCATGCAATTCTTTTTCTTTCCATTTCCTATGTTTTTCTTCTGTAAGGTTTTGTGTATCTACTGCTTCTGTATTTTCTTCACTAAGGTTTAATGGCGTATATTTGTTGTCTACTAGCATTACAGCTTTATGTAATTCACTATTTTCCTTCTTATTATTAAAAAATACTTTCATAGAGTTAATTTGTTTATTATGTAATTGTGTTATATCTATAAGTCCTCTTCCTCCTTCCCTTCTAGGTATACTAACCCGTTCTATAGCAGATTTCGGGTGATGATGTCGGTGTTGAGTGAGAATAGTTCTTGTTTTTATTTCTAATTGTTTTAATTCAGTTTTTGACCACTTAACTACACCAAATGAGTATGTAAGTATCGGAATGGCAAAGGTATTTATAGCTTTAAATAAATTTTTACTACTGAGTTGTTGTTTACATATGACATGAAGCCTGTTGATATATTCTTTCTTTAAACTTTCTTTTATTGCTGTGTGTTCTAGTAACCGTGACTGATTGTAACCTAAATATTTGTAAAGCTCATGACTGTCCATTGCTATTATTTGATTTTCTTCATTGATTTTATAATTACCACCCTTTATCTTTCCCTTTTTAATATTCAGTTTTCGGCATTTATCAAGTCCAAAGTCCATATTTATATCTTTCGTAAATCTAACTGTTGTATCTAATAACCTATCCATACCGATATTTGAACTAGAATAAAGCTTAAGATCATCCATGTATAATAAGTGAGTCAGTTGATATAGAGTATGTCTATTATATTTAATGTTGTATCCGAATTTTGTATTATTTAATTGCTGTGATAATGGGTTAAGGGCTAAACAAAACCATAATGGGCTGAGTGAGTCTCCTTGAAAAATTCCTCTTTTAATTTTTATTTCCCCTATATTTATTTGGTCTTTATTGGTATTTAAGTTAAAATTTGTTTTCCAAGTGGTCATTATATTTTTAAGGAAGCTAATGAGAGTGTTATTAATTTTGTATATTTCTAGAACTTGGATAAGCCATGAGTGGGGGATGCTATCAAATGCCTTCTGGTAATCAATATAGGTAACAAAAAGATCTTGCTTTGATTTTTCTACATGTTTTAAAATGGTGGTATCTATTATTAGTTGCTCCTTACATCCCATATGATGTCGTCTGCAACCTTTTTGTTCTTCTGACAAAATATTATACTTTTCTAAATGTTTGTAAATTCTATTAGCAATTACTGAAGTGATAATTTTATACAACGTTGGAAGGCAGGTTATAGGTCTATATTGTGAGGGATCTTCAGTCTTATTGTTTTTTGGTAATAGAAATGTTCGACCTTTACTTAAGAACTCAGGAAATAAACAAGATCCTTAAACCAGTAATTGTGTATTCCGTCTATTCCTGCTGCTTTCCAATTATGGGTTTTATTGATTATACATTGTAGCTCTTCTTCATCTATGTCATCAAGTTGCATATCTTGTATAAATTGTGATCGGCTTATTTCGGACTGGATCCATTCAGCATTTCTATTATGTTCAGTGTTATGCGTCCATATGTTCGACCAAAATTCTCTCAAAGAGGTTATTGAGGGTGGTTTAATTGTAATGTTATTATTACTCGTGTTTTTAATTTTTCTATAGAACTGTTTCTCACTTGTTGTAAATAATCTATTATTATCCTTTCTGTCCTTTGCCTTCTTGTATCTAGCTAATCGATGACTTTTCACTGCTAATTTTTGTTTAAGGGTGTCTAGGTATTCATTTATTTTTCTATTTAATTGCTCATGGGAACTATGATGTTTTGCTTTACTTAAGATTTCTATTACATTTTTATATAGCTTTTTGGAGTTATTTCCAGCCTTATATTGTGTTAACCTGCCTATATCCTTCCTTAAATCTTCTATACTGTTTTCTAATCTAATTTGCCAGGCTGGTTTTTTGTAATTATGTCTATTATTATTAGTTCTACAATACAATTTAATATTTAAATGTTCTGCAATTGTGAGTGCTGTACAGTATATTAGAGTATGTGTATCTATGATAGTCTTTATTAAATTAAGTTTTGTTGGCAATATATCTGTATTAAACGTCTTAATCAAATGTGTTAAATATCTTGATGTTTTAATTTTAGGTAAAACTGGTCTGCAGGTTGGATCTGTTCCAGTATATTTATTTATGTTGGCCTCTAGTTGTTGCATTAACGCCTCTGTATTAACTTCATTTGTGATTTCTTCTTTATTCTGTGAAACTAAATCTCCATCTAACAGCGTATTAGAGATTAAATCTTTATTTCGATTACTTCTGTTTTGTCTTCTAAAATTTGTTTGTGATTTATGTAAATTTGGTAATGTATTTGGTGCTATATGTTGATTGACATTAATATCTTCTTTTTCTATTTCTTTCGCTACTTCATCTCTGATTATTTTTAATTCTTCATCAGACAATCGCTTATTTCTAATTATAAATCTCTTTTGATCCGATATTCTTTGTTCTGTTATTTCTGTGTAATTATATTTTTCTATGAATTTTTGATGCATTTGTTGTCTATAAGTTGTAAAATCAGTTTCTAACTTTGTTATACGGTAATACGTGCGCATTATGAACATGTTTATTTCTTTGTCCCACTTCATACGCACACGGGGTTTGCCAGCCTTGGTGGTCGCAGGTTTCATTGCCGCAGCTGCCTGCGAAACATCCTCGGCCGGGTACAACTCTGGAGATTTACTTTTATATTTTGTTGACTGATTAGTGACTGATGTGTTTGTTTCTTGTGTCTCGTTTTGTGTCTGAGATGAACTTGAATCAGCGTTATTTGTGTGTTTTGTTTTTGACCGTAAATTATATTTGTTTTTTATTTTATTGTCGTCCATATCATAATCGGCCTGCTAAGGGCCACGGTTTTAGCTAGGGAACTAAACTGTCCATCCCGGCAGAGCCCCGCATGCTGGGATAAGGCTTTGTACTCTCCGAGGTCGCCAAGTATCGGAGGTGGACCGTTCGGAACTGAGCACCCCCTCAGCTACGCATCCATCGGCACGGTACCTGCACACGTGGGGATTGGGGTCGGACTATTCGCCGGCCGCCAACAACAATTGCTGTTGGACGGGCCGCCCAGGGTGCACCGGTCCGCTTACACGGACACTCGTGGAGGTTGCCCGACAAGCACCCCTTATTATTATTATTATTTATATTATTTTGTAACATATTTTATGTAATACGCATTATTGAAGTAATATAAATAATCCGAATAATTACAGATATATGTTTGTTTCTCTTATCATTTTAGCAGATGCGTTCATTTACCCTTTTTTCTATTCGATATATATCATAATTATCGTTCGTAAGGAGTAAACTCCAATCGTGCGTCGTAGCTGACACACACACACTTTTTTAAAAAGTGTATGACGTAAAAATTCTCGTAATTCCAATTCTCGTAGGAATATATTATGACCTAAAGTTATCTTTTGAGAGGAGACCCAAACCCGGTAGTGTAAGAGAAATTACATTATGATTAAGTTTATAGTTATTTTAAAAACACGTCTAATCGGAAGCTTGAAATGATTCGAGTAATCGATTTCTTTCTTTTTGCCCCACAAAGGATATATACGTAAGTCGTTAATTATATTTGTTGTTTCCGTTCTACGTTTAATATTCTTGAAGAAATTTAATGTAGATTTAGTGAAATCTGTGTGTTTGTGTGTCGAATATAACCCCTCTTTGTCAGAAATATTGCCACATTTTCTTCTATATATTTAATAATGTGCTTTTGTGATTCCTGATTTGAAATGAAATATTCTCTTTATTACTTATACTAGATACGCATGACTGTTACGTAAGTAGAATTTTGGTCTCTAATAATCATTATCTAAAATAAAAATAAGAGTGTTTTTTCATTGTGAGTCATAAAAAAAAACATTTTTCTGAATTGACTTTTTTATTTAGATTTAATCACAACCTAACAAATAAATATTTAGAGTTGCCAACGGCCTCTTCCGATAAAATCTGGCATCCGTCATTTCAGCTCATTTTATTTGTCATTAAAAACGTTGTCATATTTTTTAATTACATTTTGAATTACAAACCTGTTCAAGTCGTGGTCCCCGAGGCCAGTCCGGCGCCAAGCACCAACCACGAGCTGACTAACAACCAACACAGTACCAAGGATCGGGAGGAGTCGGAGATATCGCAGCTCTTCGCGATTGGGCGTCACCAGCTCAATAGGTGTTTGAAGTGTAATAAGGAGGTATGTGTTAAATGTATTTATGTAATGTTGTACTTAATATAATTGTATAATTAGCAAGTGTGAGTTGAACTCGTATATGGAGGGTTTCATACTAATAAATTTTCATGTATTATTTAATTTTAATATTTATTATCATAGAGCCATAGAACTGTATATCTATTATGATTTAATAGATAACGGTGAAAACGTCGAAAAATAGCGGTTTTTTTGTATGGCGGCTCCCATTAATTTTTAAGATTTTTATTGTTAGTATTGTTCTTATAACGGTCACCGTTATAAAAATTCTGTAAAAAAAAACTGTCTATCAGTTACGGTTCAAAAGTTAGAGCCCTGTGATAGATGGACAAACAGAAAAGGCTTAGTAGAGTCCGCGCCAAAATTCTAGTCCGCTCTGAATATAGAAACGAGTGGCATTGCAACAGAAAATTGTAGATATTAGCGGGATGAAGACAGCGCGGGACCCCCCGCCTCTCGACCGCTGCCCGCTGTCGCTCGCGGGTACATAGCTGTGTTAGAGTATATGCTTATGTTTGACCGCATTGGCTCTTTGACTATACCTGCGCGCAACAACTTCAGAGCGGACTAGAAGTTTGACGCGCACTTTCGCGCGTAGGGTTTTGTTTTTCCCTTTGGGTACGGGACTTTACAAATGTTTGGTTTAAAGTATTTCCATTATATGTCAGGAGGAACGCGAGTCAGTGGTGCTGGCGTGCGCGCTGCAGTACAACAGCGCGTCGCGCGACGGCGAGCCGCGCGGCTTCGTGGAGCTCGTGCGCGCGTCGCTGGCGGCGCGGCGCAGCACGCCCGCCTGGTGCGAGCACTGCGCGCGCTTCACGCCCACCACGCAGCGCGGCCGCATCGTACGGTGGGTGCCCGCCCTGTACCCCGCACTGCACGGAGACGGTCGAGGAGTTTGTGGTCCGCCTCGCACGCTCAATGTATGAGCGGGCGGAGGCCGGACCATACCCCCATTTAAAGGGGTTCGCGCCCCTACACGATCGCCCACCTGGGGGCGCCCGCTCCCGCGGGTACTCCCTGGACTGGCGACCTCCGACCATCAGGAGGCCGACCGTCCGCTCGGTAACGACGCATAAGTACCGAATCACCCACTCAACAGTGGGATGATATATTTTTAATATTTTTTCATTATTCTATAATGTTTTAAATAACATTATATTATTATGAATAAATATCAAAAATCCGGGGGGTATTTACCACCTGAGAATCTGCCCGGGCAAAGAGGGTATCCTCGAGACCCGAAAAGCCATGCCCACCGCCCTTATGTTAACATTGCCTTAGCATATGAGAGTCCCGGAGGGTATGACGTCCCTGTTGACTGTCTGACCGCACTACACACTGCACACCGGGGCCGTACGTCCTACGCCGCGCTGCAGTACCCCGCACTGCACACTGCACACCGGAGCCGGTGCGCGCGTCCGCACACTAGGATAAATTCTGTGCAGTAAAGTGCATGTCACTGTGCGTTACGCGTTTGAACGTCCGACAGGCAGAGCGCACTGTACTGAACTATACAGTCTTCACCTCTATACGACAAATTCAAATGTTATCCGTTGGTCGCAGTAAAAACAATGATATCCTTAGACTTTAAGTTTATTTGGTTTATTTTTTATACTTGCAGGTTACCACCAGTTCTAGCTATCAATTGCGGTGGAATGTCTGCCCACGAAAAGACTTTTTGGTCAAAAGGACCACCCAAAGAAACAGTAAGTAATATATTTCTTATATGCAACAAAAGTCTTACAAAATGAAAAAAACTACTGAATTGGCGCATCAGTCATCTGTTTTTTCCCAAACATTTTCTTAGGAATTTACTTCTAGATATTTAATGGTTAATGATTTTCAGTTGGAAATAGCGAAGCGTGGTGGTAGCAGTAAACCGTGTCGCTACGGCCTGCATTGCGCCCGACCCGGCTGTAGATTCAAACATCCCGAGAGGTGAACATTTTAGACCCTTACAGTTTATTCTGAGTATGTATGAGTCATTTATTTTATATTTTATTAAATTGCACAGGATTTTTTAATGTTTACACAACATTCCCGTCACTACAAAAAACATACAAAGGCAAGTGCACGAACAATCAGACCCACGTACATATAAAAGTACATAAACACCACAGACCTGTATTTGTTTTGTACCTAAACACCCTGACATAAATTTAAAAAATGTTTAAGCTTAGATCTTTGGAGTATACGATCGTGTTTCGTCGAGTTTGCGGGCGTTTCCGTAATCGCGTAAATCTGTGGTCACGTGAGTTTGGAAACAGTTATTCATGAATGCGCGAAGGCGTCTGAAAATGTACTCTTAATATTATTTTTTATTTGTTATGGACAAAAATTATAACAAAACATACTTAAAACTTTATTTTTGTTAATAGAATATTGACTATTAAAACAAATATATTACAGGCGAAACTGTGTAAAATGCAATGTAAAATTTAGAATGGATTAGCCATTGAAAAATTTAACGAATTGGTATCAAGATAAAACTTTTAAAATGTCAGTATATAATTACAGTATGACGTCATAAATACCTAAAAGATCAATATATAATTTTCAGACCGCCAGCGCCATCTCCGTCCACGGCGCTGAAGAGTCCGAACCAAGAGATTACGTGTATATTACCGCACATATTGAACATTAGACTGCAAGCCGATGGGGATATTGTTATTAATGATAAGGTAACGATTGTATAAAATTAATTATGTATGTTTTGTGTGTGCTTTCAACTGTACCAATATAATATTTTTTTTTATAATGAATTAGTCAATAAAGAGAATTTTGCCGTATAAATTTGTACTAAATCGTTATTTTTAACTTACAATACAATTTTTCAGTGCGATCTATCCCCATCGGAGCCGAATCGCGCACTACTGCCGAAGCCGAAGAAATCTGGGCCAACGGAACAGCAGTATTTGCTAACAGCAGCCGTAGTGTGTGTGGAGGACAACCCGCGCAACCTCGTGGCCTACGTGCGCGTGCCCGAGCGGGACCGGGACCACGCCTGGTACCTGTTCAACGATCTCAGGTGGGTGCTCCCGGCGTGACGTCACCGTGCTGTGCGCGGAGCACAACCCGCGCAACCTCGTGGCCTACGTGGCCTAATCATAACAAATTGAATAATTACTGGCAACATTTAAACTGCGGCAAAAGTCTAGTGACACATTAAAAATAAAACAACGCGTAGTGACCGCTTCGTTCGACTTAATATAAAAGTGAAGCAAAAGGTCTAATTCTCAATTCACCCTTCTATCACTAGCCTACACGCTTACTCAACGGCCGTACCATAATACTGGTTCTACAAACTTAAAAAAATCTGTGCATTTTAGCATAGTATTGGCTAGAAATCGGTGTTTCGGTAGCATCTCCTCGGTCGAACCATATTAGTTGTACCACCTTTCTAACAATATACCGTTTCACTTGCAGCATAGTGTCAGTGAGCGCGGACGAGGTGGTGCAGCTGGGCGCGTGGTGGAAGTCCCCGTGCGTGCTGTTCTACAGCAGCCGCGGCTCCTAGCCGGCCCGCGGACCCGCTCACGCGTATGTATACGTATAGTCTGATTCGTAATTAGGTGTCCAAATGTAAACAAAGGTGTTGGTTGACCTATCAAGACCTATCAATACGTTTCAAATGGTAGTTTCTTATTTTTGACGATATTAAAGTAATACAACAATAATAAAATAATAATCTAAATAAATTAAGATTAATTCACATCGTCTAATATTTATATTACCTCAATTTCTTTCCATTATAGTTAGACATAGAAGTAAAAATTTCAATATACTCGTTGCAATAACTTCGCCGTCCCCTTGCGGGGTGTCCGCTGACCCGCCAACGTGTAAGCGACATGTGTTGGAATAGGCTTATTTTTGGATGTTACAAATTTTAGGTCAATTATTTTTTTTCTCTTTTTCTACGGCGGATCATTATAGAAAAAATATTCAATAATTTTATACTTTCGATGTTAAATGTGTAAAATATTGCATTTAAAATTGTTGCAAATATTGTCGCAAAAAATGTTAATAGTTAATTTATACTAAGTATATCATAATGTAGTAAAGTATAGTATACTACTTATACTCTGATTCCAGCGCGGGTCCATACCCAACGAACGAGATGTTCTACCACCTGCCAACCGGACAACACAACTGCAATCGTCCAATAGTACTTCCTAAACGTAATAATTCCTAATTAAAGTCTGAGTGGTGACGTATGGATCGTTAGAGTAAGTTAGAGTAATTATTTCCTTTGAGAGCGAGAACATATGGGACTGTGAAATAAATGGATTTACATAAATGTTGTTGGGTATAACTTGCGTCAATAAATATTGGAATCAAAATGACGGTATTTCTAGTCGCTTCCCGCTCGTTCTCTATGTGTGAGCGAGTAACATACAGAAGTCGCTAATTTTAATAATATTATTTATTGATACAAGTGATACTTGTTGAGGCGTCTCTGTAATGTGTGCGTTTTGCTGCAACTGCCATTTGCCCACTTTCGAACCTAGGTCCATTGGGTAAATCTCAAATACACTGATTAAATATTGATTTGTTTATATGGTTTTATGTAAGGAGTTCTAAGAAAAGAATATTCATACGTGTAGACAATGTATACCGTGTTTTCTTCATGAACACCAGAGTTGAAGTAACTGTCTGACCTTTAAAAATATTGTTAAATACTTAAAGTAGGCTGGTACGTGCAAGATACGCCCACATTACATAGATGTCGCTGTACTACACTAGTAACAATAATGTCTCCGCTGTTTTTATTACTAGAAGGATAAAAAGTAGAGAAAGTAAGATATAATTCTCTTTATTACAATTTTAAATAACAAATATTCGTATTAACGTCTGCCTGACCGAAGATCGAAACTTGAAACACTTGAATGTCAATGTCGTGAAAAAAAAAACACTATTTCATTCTCTTCTTCAAGGAGATAGATACACGAGCGAAACAATGAAATTTACAGAAATAATGTAAACAACGTATAGTTCCATACAGGTAAAAGTTAATAAAAACTTATAAAAACGGCTGAGATATTATTGTAACTTGTAAGAGGTATTTTTCTAACGGAATTATATTTATAAAGACACTCCATTTCATAATAATCAGTTAAAAAGATTCGACTAATCGTAACTCTTTGAGTTACTGGGAAAATGCAATATGTAACGGTATTCTAATGCATTCGTGATGAGAGAAATTTTAGTGAAGTCAAGTCAAGTGAAGATAATGTGAAAGTGATAAATTATGATCTTGATAAAAGCGATGTTGATAATTTCTTGGAATGATGATTCTATTTTCCGTGTATGAATGATTCCGATTGCTTTGTCTATTGTATTGTATTGAGTATTTTATTTACACGAAGTACGAAGTGGGGGTAACATATGACATTTGTCTTATATACATTAAAATCAATTAATATATAATTCTGGATGACTGATATCTGTTTCTGATGAAGTCCTAAATATCTGAAAAACTGGTAATGCCAAAAAAATTGACAAATGTTTTTATCAATTATGTCAAACTTAGTTTTTGACAAATATGAAATTTCGTTATATAGAGTTTTATAGAGTAAACCGTGGCGGTAGTGTCGTATTCAGTTTACTTATTTATTTTATGTATGAGAATCTTAACCGTATGATATGGTGAAATTTATGTACGTTTATGTTGTATGGTTATCCCCACTTTTGTATTTCAATCGAACGACGATACGAAAAACTAGTGTTTTAAATCATACTGCCTATTATTTAAATTACTATATATATTTTAATAAAAATCGTAAACCTTACCGTAAAAGTGTATGTTTAATTACACTACCATCGATGTTTATTGAAAAGATCATTAAAATTATCTTAATGAAACCTGCTAAAAGAAGTCAGTTTTAAAATTATGAACGAAATATCAAATTTGTGCACTGCATCCAGTTTTGGTTCCGCATAAAATTTTATTTTTATACCGCATTTATAAGACTATATGTAAAGGTCTATTTAATTGTAGGTTTCGACACCATATTAGTTACCAAAATACAGGGTGTTTATTAAAACATCAGGCAGGATTAGGAGTTTTAATCGTGGTTATGGATATTTTACCGACATATATAAGGAAACATCTCTTTAAAACGGATATAATAAAAATTAGATATCAAACGGATTTTATAAATATATGTATGTTTAAATAAATAGAAGTGATGAAAGGTATTAATTTTCTTTACGCTTACGTAGCACTAACAAATTGTCTAATACATTTTTTCTTGTCATATTACTACCGGATCTTTACATTGCATACGACGAGAATGGAATTTTCTTAAATTTATGTTTATTACAGTCTGATGATCAATAGTGTGATAAAATCCTTCATCAAGCCTTTCGTTTATAAACACCATGTATATCATAGTTGTTAAGCCAAGTGGACGCAGTGGACATAAATTTAGCAAGTAAGGATAAATTAAAATTTCCATTAAATTTAAGACTTAATATTAGAACAAATTTGAATTTTAATCTTAAAGTCAGTTAGACTAAGTGATTATAACGATGTAATTGAGGCAAAAGATGTAAAAAAATTAAATTAAAATTGTATTTATTTACGTCGACGGTTCTACAGATCCGACCATTATTGTAAAGCGTCAAAATGCCACAGATTATAAAAAAAGATACAGTTGGAGCAGAAAAAACAAAATGCCCGTTCAAATGCCTTGTTTAAACAATTAAGGCTTATGTAAAAAATAAAGGGCTACGATTAAATTATTTATTATGTTATTTATCATATCTCATGACCACATCTGACTGGGTTCATGGTTTGATGTAAGTATTGCTATTTACAATAGTTAAAAATGTAAGATCAGTATATATAAAAAGTATGTGCGCTATCTGATTTTTCTTTATAATCTGTGAAATTATTCTATGAAATCTTCTTCTAACAAGCAATAATACTATCGCGATAACATAGTATCATACATTGCTTTCAAATTAAATATGTACATACATATGTATATTTTGTCAATGGAGCTATGATACATTAATATTAAGGAAGAAAGATGTTCAGTTTTGAGATTTTATTATTGGATGTCACAGCGTCTGATATATTTTTTCACGTTGATATAAATTAACGCGCGTACCTAAAGCTAAAGATATCATATTTTGGCTATAATATTTAGCTTAATATGTTTAATATGAGAGGCTTAGGAAAACACAGCAATAAATAATTTATTAAATGAGTCCTAACTTAGAGACACTGCCTGTTTGCATTCAAGTATATGAGGTAAGACGAAAAAAGCTTTTTTGAAAAAGTAAGTGATGCATACTAAGCTCAGCCAATTTACGTAGTACACACGAATTATTTATACGCAATATTTTAAAGGATTGCTGAGAAATTTGGACGATTCAATACGTTTTCGAACAATATCAAAAAGAAAGAAAATATTGGAAAATGCCATAACTTGGGTCATTTTTATTGATTAACCAATGAGACGGCAATATTTTTAAGGCAGGTACATGAAATTGAATAAAACATTACAATATGATAAATATACATAAGGCCAACGCGTAACCTCCTATTTTGATATATGTAAATAAAAACAGCTCATATGCGAGCATTATTTGCTGCCGTCCTCCTTCATTAATAATAATAAAAATGTACACAGGCAACGTCTCTCTGAATTAGGCTTAGAAATCCGTATTACTGATGTGGCCTTATATTGTAGGACACCATTATGTCTACCTCCAGACACGAAGTTAAATTTGGTTATCGCCATGAGTTTTATATCAGAATAATAACAACAATGGGATAAATATTATATTATTATTTTACTCTGCTTACTCAACCTCGTTTCACTCTTTCTCTAATTAAATAAATATCTAATCTTTAATAATCTAATCTTTTATGAGGATCAAAGACTATGTGTATCGAAGCAAATGATTTTTTAGTTACAAGATATATTTTGTCTTTCTGAATATTATGGTATTTGAGCATAATATTTTTTTCTATACTTCGGTATGTATAAATGGCGAGTTTAAGGTTCTTACAGCAAATACTTATGATGAAGGAAAACATCTACATGTCTGAACTTAAACTGCAATGTTTTCAAAGATGTGTGAAGTTCTTCAATTCGCACTTTTCTCGCGTGTAGACTGGCCTAACCCTTCTCATTCGTAAGATTCCCATGTCCAGCAGTTGGACAGTACCTAATGGTACATGTGAACTTATTGTCATTATTCTGATATAAGACAAAAATATATAATTATTCTTCGTGTTGAAAATGAGTATTTGCTTAAAATTTGAAGGGATTGGGAACATGCAATACATAACAAAATAAAACAATCTACCTTAGTAACATATTACATGTATTAAAAAAATATTTTACATATTTTAGCGTACAATTAACACGAGTATATATTCGTGTCTCGAATATGTGAAACTAAATTCATATAAGAACCTAGAATGCATATCAAATTAAGTAAAAGTTTCTAGCGTTCCCATTCTTACAAATGTCTTACACGCTTATAAATAAATGTTATTGTATGTGTTGCATTTTTCCAACGCATTTCATCCCGATTTATATATTTATGTGTATGAGCATTTATTAATACGACGATTAAGTTATTGATAACAAAATTAAACTTAAATAATATTATGTTTTATTTATATTAAGCTTTATTATAGCTTAATAATATTAGAATGGTCATTTAATTCCGTAAACTGCTCAAAACGTCTTATATTATTTTGACGTATATGTTTTTGTTTAAATCAAAAATAAAAGAGGTGTTTTATTTTTGTTTTAATAACTTCATAATCGTATTAGTAAATGTGCGTTATGGATTTCGGTTGTGACTTTTTGAAAATTTATTTTCCGAACCGGAATATTTTTTACTTGCTCTTCCTTGGAACAATTAAATATTTTTTGTATAGATAGACAGCTAGATTTCATTTATTTTGATCGTGAATAGTATTTTTTGATTCTCATATAAAATAAATTATTTTCTTTTTTATAACACCTGCGGTGGTCGGTTAAATAAGGTAAATAAAGTAATAATAAAAATAAATTTGGTTTTATTTTGTACATCCCTAGCATTTTTTAGGGTTACTTCACTAATGTCCACGTTAAAACAGACGATTTTCCGAATTTCCAAAAATCTGCACAAGTCTTGGAACAAAATGCAGCACTCAGAATCACTTCTTCGGTATTGCCAATAAGAATGATTTTTCTGAAAATAAAAAATAAACACAGTAAACCAGATGGATTCTTACTAAATATACAGTAAGTGTACTGTACTTACATACTAGTGTATTACAAATCAAAGAGTGGGGAGATTTTTATTGTAATTTTGGTTAACTATTATTTACTACTACTATTTATTTAGGTAGTTCATGGTATTTCTCTTTTTTAAATATATCTTGAAAAAGTACAAAAAGGTAATGTTTTAAATTAATAGTTGATTCCGTGCATTTCGTTATCTTTTTAATTACATTTGGAAATAACAATTTGACAGAAAACAAAACTTAGGGTATACTAATATAGGGTAACTTAGGGTCAACGAATACTTACTCCAAGCAAAACTCATATATGACATGATCAAAAAGTGGCCTTCTGCAGTTAATATTTTCACATGACGACACTGGTCCATTGCTTAAGTCGGTTTTAATGAAACTGGGTAGAAAATCGTAAAATTCCTCTACTAAATCGGCGGGACTGTAATACCGTCTTTTGGTTTTTGGAAATACTAAGCTATTCCCATTCAGATCACAAGGTGCATTTAGATGGAATCCTTCGAAATACTCCTGAATACTGTTTACATTATTGTTATTTTCAAATTCATTTATCTTATTACACCAACTGTCAGCGTATATACTTTGAGGAGTTGTTGAAAGTCTCTTAGCGGCGACACAAATAATTTCATATAACCTCCGTTTGCTCAGTTCGAAAAGACTTGGCGGTGATGGTCTATCGTGCTCTATAATACTGTGTTGAGGTGGAAAGTGTATATCAATGTCCCATTCTCTAGAGCCCCGCCTCAATTGTAAACGGCACCTTGATTTTCCAGAGACGTGTTGGTATTTAGGGTAGCTCAAACATCTATAAGAAAAAAATAGTAGGTATTACTGATCTGAGGGCACGGCAGTTCCCCGCCAAGTTAAGCAAAAAAAGGCACGGCCGTACAATTCTTTTCTCGGAAGCAATTCAGACCGTTTACGACCCCCTTTAACTTCATCGAAAATAAAACTAGGAGCCTGAATTTTCAGGAACCAGGCAGGCATTACATAAACTATATCTCAAATGTCATTCAATTTGGATCATAAAATATACATGGGAAAACTCAGCGGTGACGAAGCCTTTTATTTAACATTTCATACAAGTGAAATATGGTCTATTTTATCGACAAATCCCTTACTTAACATTTGTCACAAAACATTGTGAAATAACAGCAATATATATTTTTATACCGAAATTCAAACATATATTTTGTTTATTATATAAAATTAGAAGTCTTACATACACAAGAGTTCCTTTTTGATAGGTTAAAAAATAGGCAACAAATTAGTGTTAAATCATTTTTCACTTAATATAAAACTGTCAGATAGTTCCATCCTACTGATATATTAAAGAACGTACCCAATATTAAGGCTCCTAGTTTGTTGCCCTCGAAACATGTGGTACCATAGGGAGTATGGAATCGTCTTCAGAGCGATGTTTCTCCAGAATCTGAATTCGCAGTGGTGGTAATTGTACACTGGCCTCTGAGGCAGCCATTGTAGTTTATTATCTGTAATTACACAAAATTATTTTAGGTAAGTAGGTCGGTACATAAAGTCATTCTCCCTAGGCATGACCACTAGTTTTCGTAGTCACATAAAAGCTAAATTCAAAGATGAAAAACCTGGTTCGACTTCGGTAATCGCCACATCTCTTGTTGATTGATAACAGCTGTATAGGCGGCTGTGGCCAGTAACCCTCCGTGGATTGCGTGTTTATTTGTTGTGTTGGTTTTATAAGAAAAGTTAGCAGCTACGGAAGAATAGTCATATTAAAAATATAAAACTTGTAGCTACTCTGGTATCTATCCATTAAATAAAGCCATGATTTCAGTTTTATTTCAGTACCTACCCCGCTCTATCATCAAGCCAGAATCTCATTTATTTTTATTCCAATACATTAGTGTTATCGTTAATATATTTAATGGGGCGTCGGAAAGCTCCCGTTTCTAGTTACACAACTTTATTTCGAACAGTGCAAATAGGTCAAACTTAGATCCATGAGGAAGTAATGAACTTGATTTATCACGGACATTGCTAAAGGAAGCGTCTAGCGCCCAGAAAGATAGTATCATTTACGGATCTATGTTAGGTAACGACTATTGCACTATGTTTAGCTTTTGCTTACAAATTCGTCTAGTTCAAAGGTTTAAAGGTTTAGTTTGCGACAGCACTATTGTAATTATGGGAGTAGGTATTTTAACGCTCTCTGCTATATTCTCATTTGAAGTAATTCATAAAAAATACTAGAATAGAGACACAAACTAATGATAATAGCATGGTCATGTTCATTTTGATAAAAAAAATATAATTTTATTTAAATAATTCTTTTATTTAAAGAAAGCATCAACAATGCTTTAATTTTGCTACGAGAAATCTACAATCCCCCACACATGACCTGAAGAGCTATCTTTTGGTGATCTGTTTTTGGTTTCTGGTTTTTGAAATTTAGTGATTATAAGTTCACTTTATTTTTAAGTTGTTGTAGGCTTGGGCTAAAATCAATGAGGAAGTATCTTGATTTATTACTTTTACTAGCGGTGCTAACTGTCGGGGTTTTACGAGTCGAAAACTCGGTTACGGATTTATAGCTACCACTAATTTCTTTGCTACTCAGTGTGTGGTTTGGCAAAGATAACTTACTAAACAGAACTACATTGACTTGCATACAAACAGTTTTTGAAAGTATTCGTTTCACGTTTTTGTTACTATGCTTCTTTAATTACAATTGAAAGCTTATCTGTGATCGGTCTTAGATACATTAGGGACCAGGGTACACTCTTTAAAATAAATGTCAATTATTGTGGAATAATTTGCATCGAAAGGGTCATTTTCAGGGTCCCATACCTAACCCGAAGGGTAAAAACGGAACTCTATTACTAAACATCGACTATTTAAATCGTAATAGATAAACTCTTTAATTTTTTGCAATGTCTATTGCTACACTGTTGTAGCAACAAATGAGCACTAAAATAACATAAGTAGGTGCTTAATAAATGATGGTACGGAACTTTAGTTTCGTGAGTTCAACTTTTACTTTACCATTGATTCTAAAATTCATTAGATGCGCAAACTGTAACATCTGCGTTGTATAAATAAACCATTACCTACTCTTTCAACATTTACAGGAAAGCATCAATTTCACATATATAAACATTGCTACTAACAAATTGAATTTATGCAGCCAGTTGGAAATAGTTACAACTTAGAATGCATTTGTATGGCTTGTTTGGCGAAATTAGTGGGGTTTGGAGTATGTAATGTGATTAGCAGTTTCCTACTTATATATGATATCTCCTAACGTAAAGCTTAGTTTATTTTAACAATAGTTATTTCGTACTGTTTATGAAATAACGCGACGCAGTGGTTGGTCACCAGTAGCGGACTAAACTACCCAGCAAAGCGTTTCGGGTTCGATGCCATGCCGACTATAGATTGCAACACAGACGAACTATGAATATAATATAAATAAATTTATATTTTTGGTTAAATTCTGGGTGTTTGGATAAGATTAATCAAAATTGGTTAGGATTTGAAAATAAAGCGTCTGATTCAAATTTGTTATAATAAATTAATTAAATTATAATAAGTAGAATTCTTAATAGGTACGTACCGATAAGCTTATATAAGTATTAGTTAAATAGATCTCATGCAACGCCACACATAGGTACATTTCCATTACAATTCACATTAAGTAGTTAGTCAAGACTGAGAACGTTTAACTTAAGCAAAAATAGTTTGTCATATGTAGATAGTAAATAATAAAAAAAAATAAGGATTATTTAAGGGCATTGCGACAACGAAAACACCACACGATCGAAATCAAGAAAATGTTTACCACAAACCGATAAGTATCGTAGCGCGCGCAGGTCCGCTATCCTGAGAGGCAGCTCACACAGATCATTCTCATCCAATATCAGAAACTTCAAGTTCCTCACTTCGCCGATCTCGTCCGGGATACGCCGCAGTCGATTTCCACTCAAATCGAAGCACTTCAAGCATTTCAACTTAGATATTTCCCTCGGCAACTCTGTTATGTCGTTCCCACTTAAGTAGAGACTTTCCAAGTTTTCCAATTTGCCTATATCACTAGGAACGCGTGTTATTAGGTTCTCCTTCAAATATATGTCCGTTATGTCACTCTCATCGCCCTGTATTTTATGCAAGGGGAACTCGGTGAAGCCTCTGTAGTTCCAATGCAGAACGTTGCTTTCGTTTACGTTGAAGTTCATTCTTGTTTTGTTTTAGAATTGCTCTATTTTTGTTCTGTTTTGTACACAGCTCCAAACATTGTTCAACTGTTCAATAATAGATTGTTTAGGGATTGATTTGGCACTGAAAATATTTGAATAGTTTTGCAAGATTTGTTTTTGGAGTAGCAAATTATAAGTAAAAGTTAAAAAATTCGCGTAATTTTATCTTAGCATTATTCACTTCACTTATAGGAAATACGGTAATAATTACGTATGAAAATTAATATTTTAACAGATACAACAATGAAAACACCGCAAAACTATTATATTCAACCAAAATTCTTAAAACAAATGCGTTAAGCGCACTTCAACGAACTGTTAAAGTATATTAAAGTAATTGTAAAGTGTGTGAAATGCACTGTTTCAGACGACTATCACTACTACGACTGAAGACTGTGTCCCACGGCACGCGAGACTATAGTGTGTTATTTTTAAAATATAGCAAGGCCTTACGTTTAAATATAGTTCACTCATCAATGTTAGATTTTTATTTGTATTAAACAGAGCCAAGTCCACTTAGCTATTAATGTTCATTTCTTGATGACAGCCCAAACTTTATTTCGAAGCGCGTTTTAAAGTGAACCTTTTATAGTCTGGAATCCAGTGATAAGTTACGAGTATGTATTCTTTCGGGGAAATATATACAGACAAATAAATTGAAGTGTCTTTGTGTTTTTTTTCATTTTCAGCTTTTAAAACTTTTCTAACTTTTGCTAAGCTGTTTGTATATGTATGTTTCAGTTATTAATAGGTGTTAAAAATAATTCCGACCATCTTCTGGATGCGCGTAGTGAGAAACCTGATCGAGATCTGGGGTTAAAAACTCTCAGATTTTTTGTAGTGACGTCATCCATTTCAACTTTTGTTTTAATCTATATACACTTCAGACTTCTTCATAATTTTCTTCAAGGTACTAGCCACGCTTAGCTGGCAAAATAGATTGTGGCTTTAACCCTAACTCTGAGATGAGATAAGCTTAGCAGGAAATAGCGTGTCGCAGTTTTTTATTTCAAATCTTAAACTCTTCTCTATTTTATTTTTTCTAGAATACTTTAAAATGTCTGATGTAAACCACGTTTAACTAACTATACTTGCGTAATCAATTTTACAGCAGAAAGACAACATTATAACTCCTACCTACTTACCAATATTGTAATGAATGCATTTTTCACCCAAATACATAATATTACCGAAATTAAAATTCAGTATACGAGATTATAAATTTTATGAGCACTAATTGGTTCAAATACCTATTCTTAGCGATTGAGATCGAGAGCAAGGCTGATGAAAATAATATTCGAAAATAGGGCATTGTTAGGAGTGCTCATTACTTCATAAAATACGTTAAAAGATAAAACGATTGCGAGTATGTTCTTGAAGCAATTGTGAGTTGATTTATGAAGTTGTCCTTATTATCGCCGAAGTGTTTGTTTTCTTGAATTTTTGGGATATTTTAGAGTTGGAGCAGATAGAAAAGACACCTAATATTAAAATTAGATTTTTTGTCAGAAAACATTTCTGACAAAAAAACTAATTTATATAGCAGTATTTATAAGCAGATATATTTATACATTGAGTTATTCTACATATTTAATATATTTGATAACTTGGCGAAGCTTATATACGCGAAGACGAAACCGATTGACTCTACTAACTCTACATGAACATTACGAAGTCACGTGGTAACCTATAGTTAAGATTGGCATCTATGTGTAGGTAAGTTGGTAGAATTTCTTTTTCTTCCCAAATTCACGCCTATTTCTTCCCAATATCTAATAGTATTTTTAAAGGCTGTATTTCAATTTCAAGACGGTAAGATTATATGCTTAAACTTTGCAGAGATATCAACGTATATGTGACTTACCTCGCTACTCATACTTTATATAAAAAACATTACCCGTAGTTCTTCCCACCGTGCACGGGGGTGTACGCGATAAAGCTGCATACTTTACGACCGTTTGGCGCGTGTTAGTAGCACATCGGCCGGCCGAGGACGTTTAGTTATAAACAGGGGTATTTGCGTCTACCGTTTGCGATACGGACCTTTACGCCTTGCTCGTGTTTGAAAGCCAAATTGTAAGAAATGGATGATCCATTTCTCCATGAACATATGAATGTTCTGGAGTGTCTGATACAATTCTTAAGCCTTCAAGGTTGCCATCATGTTTAACTGATGTTTTATTGCTGGGCACGGGTCTCTTATAATGAGAAATATTTTGGTCCTACTGGGCATGGGTCTCTTCAGAGTTAGAAATATTATGGTTATATGTTTCGCTTCAAGGTCTAGTAGAGAGCTAAATGAGCTAAAACCCACCTTCCCCCATGTTCAATAATGTTGGGCTGACAATCCTGCGAAACGAATATCGAATTCTATAGAAAGGTATTGACAGCAGCAAGCACTAAAAATTCTTCAGTCCATCTGATGATAAATGGTATCATTATAGAATTACACCTACACTATAATATAATATATAGTATAAAATATTATGCTATTAAATTTCAATGAATATAAAAACAATGAAAATATGTTCATAAATTTATTGAAGAGAGATCAAAATACATTAACGTTGTATTTATTGTACTTGTAGTTCAAACTTATAACAGGCCTAGCTCTACATAAGTACAGATTTAGTCTAAAATATAGGTATCTGACATACTACCTAACACTGTAGTAACCACACAGAAAAATAAGTGACTTTAACCAAGAAATATTGTCTCAAGAGATAACATTATGCTCATTAAAGTATATGTATGTAAGGCATTTGTTTTGGCCTTTTTTAAATACGAATTAATATAAAAAAGACAAACATATTCAGTGCTAGGCCTGCTATAATACACAATATAATATTAAATTTAAAGCTAAACGACACTTTATACAGATTAAATATCAAGTAAAAGAGACTAATCTACATATCACACTCATTCAGTACAAGTAATATTTCTCAATCAGACTTTGAAGAATTAGAAAAGTCCAAGGATATGTTGTATACATTTGCTACGCTACTGACGAAGATTTTTCTCTTATTATAGAAAATATTAAGTTACATGTGAATACATTACGCTTTGGGGGGCACGGAAGTGACCCCGCCAAGTCGAGCAAATTAATTATACAGAATAGGTGTATCAAATTATTTAGGGTAAGTATTATGCAATATTATAGTATGAAATATATAAATGTATATGATAAAGATAATTTTTTTGATGATATATAAAATAATTTATAGTAATTTAAGGATATGTTGTTTTTTTCTATATAATTATTTTACATATATTCTTATTTAAACCGTAGATACTCTTACAGTTGTTATGTGGTTACCTGTACAAATTATTCAATACATATTGTAATAAAAAATTAATACATGAACCCATAGGAATATTTGATAAAGAATGTAGGTTGTGTAGAATTACAGGAAGTATTGCGGAAAAATCAACCACTATAACATTACAATCGCTCTCATTCTCAATACTTATTACAATAGAGACACATTTTGTTGCTTTAAAATGAAAAATCTTAAACTTAAAAATTAAGATTTTTTTATAAAAACAAAAATCATTTTTCATTCAAAAAACAACACCTCATATGTAGCGTTCTATAGTTTTTTTTAGAGTAGATCTAATTTATATAATAAAAATACTCAAAACAAATAAAAAATAATTTACAATTAACGTAAAAATAAGTTATAGGTATTTCTCGAATCACATTTTGAGTATGATTTTCTTCGTCAATCAAATTATTGATTATGAATTTACGGCATAAAGTCATTACTCTTTACAACATACTTTTACACACCATAACCCTGCATACCTACATATCACATATTCGTACATCTTGTTCATTTAAACCTTAATTCATTCAGTTTTATTCCGGTCCCATTAATTTTTCAGAAAAATTTCAGAAATTTGTAAATAGGTGTTTGAATAAAGTGGAAGTCTTATGCTTACGTAAAACTCGTTTAAAGTTTATATCTGTAAAGTAATTCTACATTAAATTTATTAATAAACATGTTTATAGAATTTTGTATTACATAAGATTAACATTTTGTTATGTATAAGTAGGTTTATATATCTTATAAATAGTTTACTAGAAAAACAATGTCTACTAAAAATTACTCGTAGATCGGTGATGACTAGAAATTCAACAGCTAAAAAATTTCCTTTTAATTAACATTATATAGAACCTATTAAAATGTATGTGTTAAAAAATTAAATAGTTATATCTGCAACTAATATTATTTATTATTATAAAGTTGATTAATCATATTAATTCATCCTTTAGGCCTATGATATCTCTCGTAATTAGATGAAAGATTTTGTTTTAATTTTTTATTTTAACGGAACCTTGAAGTAATTTCTGTATCATTTCCATAACATTTAATTGGATTTCGGGAAATAACACACGTAAATTATATTGCGAAGTATATTAATTTCCAAATTATTTTACTTTTATATTTACTAAATCTCATTATATAAAAGTACCTACTAAGTTAAGTATTACTTGGTTTTTGTATGTATAGAAGCGACGTCATTCGCGAACTAGTTGCATTATTTGTGTCTGATGATAGAATTATTTTCATTCACAATCACATCTCGCTTATATTTTGTATTAAAGTAAACTGGTTTATGCGTTTACGTACTGTTCTTGTCTGACGACTCTTCCGTCTGATCCACGCTTTATGAACACCAAAATTGTATTAGAAATGTATTTATGTAAAAAATTATACGAAGTCTTCATAATAAGCAAACTTTTAGAGAAAGTATGTTTGTTAATGAGTAAATGTATGTAGCTACAGTAAAATAGTAGATAATTTATAATAGGTATTCGAAAGTAAGGATATGTTTCGCTCATGAATAGTTTACGTATATTGAGGACTGACATTTTATATAAGTATGATGAAGTAGTTAGTATTATTGCAAGTCATAGTAGTTATGCCATAGAAATCGAAGTCTTTGAGATATATATGATATAATAACATAAATTTTATTTCGAAGACAAATGTTGTAAATACGTAGTTTATTGTATAAGTAGCTAAATTTCCTATCAAACTTGTTAGACTGTAATAAAATGATTATGCTTATAGTAGGTAATACTTCTATCATTATTTAGTAACGGGACTAGTAGTGGACAAATGCTGTAAATTCTTAAAATGAACTAATTATATTGAACCTTCAAAAATATTTAAAGGCGTGTCTAATATTTTCAACGCTAAGGGATTATATAATGCATACTCTGTAAAGTATGCCAAATCTTTCAACGATTATATGTGAATCGTCATACTTCATTTTGATAACAGTGCCATATAAATTATTCAAAAAGGACCCAGGCACACGAAGTGCACCCAGACCAAATTCCAGTCAAACGTACGCAGACAATATTACACGAAACGTTTCAGTGTGTAACTACAAAATTTCGTAGAAAGGTAAGAGATTTCGTATTAATTTTTTACCTGTAAGTAGTAAGGTTTTGGCTTGACTGTTAGTTACTATACTACAACGGTGGATACTTATCACTTGCACTTCTCTATAACAAGTAAATGTAACAAGTGTCTGTTTTATAGTCTTGGGTTATCACGAGCATGCTACATCTAGCAGTCGATGATAAACGATATTAAATGAAGATACTGCCGCGGTACAAATAAGATGACCGGCCCAGTAACATTTAAATATTATATCTGTTTGTCACAGATAAATCGATTCCATCAAAAGTAATGTCTACTACATTTTTTCCCCATTTGTGTCACATCTAGATACAAGCATCAACGCTATTTAATATCTACGAATGATCCTGACACGACGTCCTTTTCCGTCCTCATCGTCACTATCAAACGAAGGTTGTCTGCTGCCCAGCATGAGGGCTTGTATCTCAGGATTGAGAGGAAGAGCCGGGAAGGATGACCGCCGCACCATCGGAACTGGTCGCGCACCTGTAATGGTTTTCGATATAATTAGCACAACGAACTAAACAATGATTATTAAATCTGAAATGTATTAAATTATTGTAATACCGAGAAACATGTTAGATTTTTATACTACTGAAAAATATAAACACGAAATTGTACCATTCTTTTTTATGTCCGAAAATGAATTATCCTTTGAACTGAACTGTTTTCAGTCGTTTCTACGTTGTAGAGACATAACTGGTAGTAAGATTTGATCGTGCAAATTAACAAACATAGTATTAAAGTTTTTATTATTTTTCTACCTACTACAATTGAACATACAACTGAATGAACATTGGTTAGGAACTATAACAGAAAAAAAGAAAATGTATATTGGCTATTAACTAATTTACTAAATCTTACCTATCTATAACAGTAGCACTACTTATACGTAGTATTAAATTTTCAAATAGAACCAATTACAACACAGGTATTCTACAATGGAACTCCAGGATACATACTTAAATTAAGCCAATTTTATACCTTAATTTTATTTACATTTTCTACTTCATAAACATGCAAATTAAAAAATCATGACGTGCCGAATACGTACATAGCGTTTTCAAAAAGCGTCGTAAAACGCGCAGGAACTTACACAACTTAATATTTAGAAGTAGCAACCTTTTTTTTTTTTTTTTTGTTTACGAGGGGGAAACCTTCAAAAGGTACCCGACGACGTGGGAGCGACGCCGGGTTATGTGGGATTTTTACCGCACTAAAACCCCCCCGGTGGTCGTCCTCAACGCTTGTTGGAGAACTCCGGGATCTCCGAGGGAACACAACCGGAGTCCTCCAAGCGCAATGCCCCGATCGGGCTCTACCCTGGGGGAGCACTTTTGGCTCCTCCCACACCATCTGGTGTTTACGACGGTATGCGACCACACATACCGTCGTCCTTCCCGGGGTTGCTTGCTGGACGGTCCGAGCTCCCACTCTTGCCACCCGCAACCCCGGAAGCCCCCTTTTAGTCGCCTCTTACGACAGGCAGGGGATACCGTAGCCCTATTCTATTCCCGAGACTACAGGGACAAGAAGTAGCAACCTATAGGTATTTCAGACAAGACTATTGCCCCAATTATTGGTACCCAAACGCGCACCTTCGATTTTTCGAAGTTTTGCGCATTACAAATTAGAAGTCAATCCGCATTTGCCTATAGCATAAGCTATTCTTACTCTAAGAGGAGACCCATACAGCAGTGGGACAATAATGTTATGCGTCTACACCTGTTACATAGGTTCTGTTGCGTGCATCCCTAGATTGAGAAGAACCGCCTACTCAAAATGCGTAGTACAAGACCTTTTCATAAAGTTGTGTTTATAATCTTATTTACGAGTAATACCAATACTACCAATACCAATTACTAAGGAACTGGGCTACCACATCGTTACTTCACTAACTAATCCGGTTTGTGTAATTCCATTGAGCAACTGAAATCTATTCATATCTCAGAATAACCATTAGGTATATCTTTATTTACTCTGAGACACGTGTAATTTCTTTTATGTAGTATGATTATGTATACGAGTATATGATTATATAATTGAAGTGTGAAATTTAGTGTGACTTGATAAAAATCGCATTATTATGGAAAGATTGTGGTAGTAGGGCTACGGTATTCCCTGCCTGTCGTAAGAGGCGACTAAAAGGGAGCTCGAACCGCCCGGCCAGCGGCCCCAGGGAGGACGGCAGTACGTGTGGTCGCATACCGTCGTACACACCAGACGGTGTGGCGAGCGTCAAGCTCACATTAGCGGAGCCCAACAGGGCAACGCGCCAAGAGATCCCGGAGTCCTCTACGCAGCGCCGGGGACGGCCACCGGGGGGGTTTTAGTGCGGTAAGAATCCCACATAACCCTGCGTCGCTCCCACGGCATCGGGTACTTTTTTGAAGGTTTCCCCCTCGTAAACAAAAAAAAAAAAACACCTATTTCTGTATTAGAACAATAGTATAGGTAATTAATAACACTTAATTGGTGTCTGTTATAAGAGTGGAGTTAATTATTTTTATTTAAATACTTGTATATCGTCAATCGCAGGTATCAAAAATGCAAAATTATGAAACGTAATAGTTTAATACTTCTAATAGATAGAACTCTCATATTTTTATTGCAACAGCAATTTAAACAATATAGTTTTTATAAAAATAATATTACATTTAATGTATTAAAACACAAGGAATTCATAAACTTTGAAGCAATGTATAACAAATATAAAAAAAATATTAACCATGTCAAATTCAAGAATCATTTTTCTAATACTGAACGATTTTTAATATATTAGGTATCTACTTCTGAATAATAAATCTGAATAATAAAATAATATTCAGTAACAGAACGTACATATATAGCAGAGCTTAAAATATTTCGATGCTTTGATTACTCATTCGGAAGGTAATGATCATTGAGCTGCGAATTATTTTGATAATGAAGTAACACGTGAACACGAATCAATTCCTACCTGTAATGCCTACCTGCTATAGATTTTCCTTAAACATTCCTTTCCTACATACTTAGTTCTCAATTTGTTTAATTCATTTAGGAGAATTTCAAATTCTGTCAATTGATAGTAAATTATTCATTTAACAACAAGAAAATCTAGGGAGCGTAAATATGGGTACAGGAGTATTAGATAGTACATTACTAGATACATACTAAATATACAGAATGAATATATTTTAAGGATAACTACTTATCATGTGTAAAAATTCTTCTAAAACGCTATTTTTTCCGATACAAAAATGGACCAACTAGTTGAACCATTTTAAGATGTACCTACAAATTTATAAGTCTTTTCTTTTGTATTCAAAGTCATAAAAATGTAGTTATCTATCATTTTCTCAATATATAACTTGTAAAAATTACAATATAGATGTGTTATACATATACTTATGTTTGTATGATGATGTATGATATGATATGAATATGTATGATAGAAATTACTTAAAAGTTATGTTGTGGTTGAGCAAGAAAATTTCAAAATTATCTCATTGAAATACCTTCTCAAAGTACAAAATTACAACATGTGTGCTGTAAATATATCTATATTATTTGTATACTATCAGCGGAAACTTGTTATTGACCTTTATGTACCTACCTATTCTTCCCTTATAATTTATGTATAGCTGTATATAGCTGTAAGTGTCCCAAAAAATGTGAAATAAAATTATATAATGTATATAATCTGATTTCGATGTTTGATGATTTTGATTTGTTTTATTTATGTAAAAAGTATGATTGGGATACTTGTGACTAAAGGGTAAAATAAATACCGACAATATACCACGAAATTTATTTATTATTTACAATATCTACTAACTAATACTAGCAGCATACTACAAAAAATTTAAAACACTACAAACTAATACTACTATGGATAAAACTCCTACAGAGAAACCTAGGCATTGCCGCATAAGCAGAAAGTTCTAAGGGACAGTGCAAGGCTATGTGAACTTGGCACCCGACTTCGGAAAATTGAACTTTTTTTTTATGATTCCTATAGACTATGGTAAGTAGTTGTTTGTAGTAAAAAATATTTCGTTTGTAGTTGCCCCAAAAAAAAAATTGGTGACCTTGAAAAAAATCTCAGCACCCGACTTTGAAAAATCGAACTTTTTTTTTATGATTCCTATAGACTATAGGAAGTAGTTGTTTGTAGTAAAAAAATTCGTTTGTAGTTGGCCCAAAAAAAATTGGTGACCTTGAAAAAAATTCGAATCCGATTTTGAAAAATCGAACGTTTTTTTATGATTCCTATAGACTATAGTGGGTAGTTCCTTAAAGTAACATTCTTTTGATAAAACTAACTCAGAAACACAACTAAAAGACTTTGAAAAGTAACCCATGAACCCTAGATTCGATCGAGATTCCAATAAAATTATTACAACTACAAACAAAATTATCGCCAATATTAACAAAAAACAAGTACTACGAACTAAACTTACATACTGCAAACAACATAGAGTTACTACAAACGTAATTATCGCTACTACAAACAAAAATATCGCTACTACAAACGAAATAGACTTACTACAAACAAAAATATCGCTACTTCAATCGAAAAAGAGCTACTACAAACGAATTATCTCCAATATGAACAGAATAAAGTTACTACAAACGGAATTATCCCTACTACAAATGAAATAGTGTTACTACAAACATAAATATAACTACTACAAATGAAATAGAGCTACTACAAACGAGTTATCGCCAATATGAACAGAATAGACTTACTACAAACGGAATTATTGCTACTAAAAACGAAATAGGGGAACTACAAACAAAAATATTACTACTACAAACGAAATAGAGCTACTACAAACGAGTTATCGCCAATATGAACAGAATAGAGTTACTACAAACGAAATTATCGCTACTACAAACGAAATAGTGTTACTACAAACGAAAATATCACTACTACAAACGAAATAGAGCTACTACAAACGAGTTATCGCCAATATGAACAGAATAGAGTTACTACAAACGGAATTATCGCTACTACAAACGAAATAGTGTTACTACAAACGAAAATATCACTACTACAAACGAAATAGAGCTACTACAAACGAGTTATCGCCAATATGAACAGAATACAGTTACTTCAAACGGAATTATCGCTACTACAAACGAAATAGGGGAACTACAAACAAAAATATCGCTACTACAAACGAGTTATCGATAATATGAACAGAATACAGTTACTACAAACGGAATTATCGCTACTACAAACGAAATAGGGGAACTACAAATAAAAATATCGCTACTACAAACGAAATAGAGCTAATATAAACGAGTTATCGCCAATATAAACAGAATAGAGTTACTACAAACGAAATTATCGCTACTACAAACGAAATAGTGTTAATACAAACGAAAATATGACTACTACAAACGAAATAGAGCTACTACAAACGAGTTATCGCCAATATGAACAGAATAGAGTTACTACAAACGAAATTATCGCTACTACAAACGAAATAGTGTTACTACAAACGAAAATATCACTACTACAAACGAAATAGAGCTACTACAAACGAGTTATCGCCGATATAAACAGAATAGAGTTACTACAAACGAAATTATCGCTACTACAAACGAAATAGTGTTATTACAAACGAAAACATCACTACTACAAACGAAATAGAGCTACTACAAACGAGTTATCGCCAATATGAACAGAATAGAGTTACTACAAACGAAATTATCGCTACTAGTATATCGTAGTATCGTTTGTAGTAGTGATATTTTCGTTAGTAGTAAGCCTATTTCGTTTGTAGTAGCGATAATTCCGTTTGTAGTAACTCTATTCTGTTCATATTGGCGATAACTCGTTTGTAGTAGCTCTATTTCGTCTGTAGTAGTGATATTTTCGTTTGTAGTAACACTATTTCGTTTGTAGCAGCGATCATTTCGTTTGTAGTAACTCTGTTCTGTTCATATTGGCGATAACTCGTTTGTAGTAGCTCTATTTCGTTTGTAGTAGTAATATTTTCGTTTGTAGTAACACTATTTCGTTTGTAGTAGCGATAATTTCGTTTGTAGTAACTCTATTTTGTTCATATTGGCGATAACTAGTTTGTAGTAGCTCTATTTCGTTTGTAGTAGTGATATTTTTGTTAGTAGTAAGCCTATTTCGTTTGTAGTAGCGATAATTCCGTTTGTAGTTACTCTATTCTGTTCATATTGGCGATAACTCGTTTGTAGTAGCTCTATTTCGTTTGTAGTAGTGATATTTTCGTTTGTAGTAATACTATTTCGTTTGTAGTAGCGATAATTCCGTTTGTAGTAACTCTATTCTGTTCATATTGGCGATAACTCGTTTGTAGTTGCTCTATTTCGTTTGTAGTAGTGATATTTTCGTTTGTAGTAACACTATTTCGTTTGTAGTAGTGATAATTTCGTTTGTAGTAACTCTATTCTGTTCATATTGGCGATAACTCGTTTGTAGTAGCTCTATTTCGTTTGTAGTAGTAATATTTTCGTTTGTAGTAACACTATTTCGTTTGTAGTAGCGATAATTTCGTTTGTAGTAACTCTATTCTGTTCATATTGGCGATAACTCGTTTGTAGTAGCTCTATTTCGTTTGTAGTAGTGATATTTTCGTTTGTAGTAACACTATTTCGTTTGTAGTAGCGATAATTCCGTTTGTAGTAACTCTATTCTGTTCATATTGGCGATAACTCGTTTGTAGTAGCTCTATTTCGTTTGTAGTAGTGATATTTTCGTTTGTAGTAACACGATTTCGTTTGTAGTAGCGATAATTCCGTTTGTAGTAACTCTATTCTGTTCATATTGGCGATAACTCGTTTGTAGTAGCTCTATTTCGTTTGTAGTAGCGATATTTTCGTTTGTAGTAACACTATTTCGTTTGTAGTAGCGATAATTCCGTTTGTAGTAACTCTATTCTGTTCATATTGGCGATAACTCGTTTGTAGTAGCTCTATTTCGTTTGTAGTAGTGATATTTTCGTTTGTAGTAACACTATTTCGTTTGTAGTAGCGATAATTTCGTTTGTAGTAACTCTATTCTGTTTATATCGGCGATAACTCGTTTGTAGTAGCTCTATTTCGTTTGTAGTAGTGATATTTTCGTTTGTAGTAACACTATTTCGTTTGTAGTAGCGATAATTTCGTTTGTAGTAACTCTATTCTGTTCATATTGGCGATAACTCGTTTGTAGTAGCTCTATTTCGTTTGTAGTAGTAATATTTTCGTTTGTAGTAACACTATTTCGTTTGTAGTAGCGATAATTTCGTTTGTAGTAAGTCTATTCTGTTCATATTGACGATAACTCGTTTGTAGTAGCTCTATTTCGTTTGTAGTAGTGATATTTTCGTTTGTAGTAACACTATTTCGTTTGTAGTAGCGATAATTTCGTTTGTAGTAAGTCTATTCTGTTCATATTGGCGATAACTCGTTTGTAGTAGCTCTATTTCGTTTGTAGTAGCGATATTTTCGTTTGTAGTAACACTATTTCGTTTGTAGTAGCGATAATTCCGTTTGTAGTAACTCTATTCTGTTCATATTGGCGATAACTCGTTTGTAGTAGCTCTATTTCGTTTGTAGTAGTGATATTTTCGTTTGTAGTAACACTATTTCGTTTGTAGTAGCGATAATTTCGTTTGTAGTAACTCTATTCTGTTTATATCGGCGATAACTCGTTTGTAGTAGCTCTATTTCGTTTGTAGTAGTGATATTTTCGTTTGTAGTAACACTATTTCGTTTGTAGTAGCGATAATTTCGTTTGTAGTAACTCTATTCTGTTCATATTGGCGATAACTCGTTTGTAGTAGCTCTATTTCGTTTGTAGTAGTAATATTTTCGTTTGTAGTAACACTATTTCGTTTGTAGTAGCGATAATTTCGTTTGTAGTAAGTCTATTCTGTTCATATTGACGATAACTCGTTTGTAGTAGCTCTATTTCGTTTGTAGTAGTGATATTTTCGTTTGTAGTAACACTATTTCGTTTGTAGTAGCGATAATTTCGTTTGTAGTAAGTCTATTCTGTTCATATTGGCGATAACTCGTTTGTAGTAGCTCTATTTCATTTGTAGTAGTTATATTATGTTTGTAGTAACACTATTTCATTTGTAGTAGGGATAATTCCGTTTGTAGTAACTTTATTCTGTTCATATTGGAGATAATTTGTTTGTAGTAGCTCTTTTTCGATTGAAGTAGCGATATTTTTGTTTGTAGTAAGTCTATTTCGTTTGTAGTAGCGATATTTTTGTTTGTAGTAGCGATAATTACGTTTGTAGTAACTCTATGTTGTTTGCAGTATATAAGTTTAGTTTGTAGTACTTGTTTTTTGTTAATATTGGCGATAATTTTGTTTGTAGTTGTAATAATTTTGTTGGAATCTCGATCGAATCTAGGGTTCATGGGTTACTTTTCAAAGTCTTTTAGTTGTGTTTCTGAGTTAGTTTTATCAAAAGAATGTTACTTTAAGGAACTACCCACTATAGTCTATAGGAATCATAAAAAAACTTTCGATTTTTCAAAATCGGATTCGAATTTTTTTCAAGGTCACCAATTTTTTTTTGGGCCAACTACAAACGAAATTTTTTTTACTACAAACAACTACTTCCTATAGTCTATAGGAATCATAAAAAAAAAGTTCGATTTTTCAAAGTCGGGTGCTGAGATTTTTTTCAAGGTCACCAATTTTTTTTTTGGGGCAACTACAAACGAAATATTTTTTACTACAAACAACTACTTACCATAGTCTATAGGAATCATAAAAAAAAAGTTCAATTTTCCGAAGTCGGGTGCCAAGTTCACATAGCCGACAGTGCAAGACTACAATTAGGGTGTAAGAATAAATTAATTACCTGAAATTCGTTTCAGTCGTCAGAAAGACCTTATAAGGAAACAGAAAAATAAACAGTGATAGGAGAGTTAGTATAATAGACATCCATACGACACAACATTAACATTATTATAAACATTAAAAAGTACATAGATCCAATTTTTGAAATAATCAAAGACATTAAAAACTTGCACAGAATAAGCAGATATCAGATCGGAATTGTGATTATAGAATTAAAAATAGGTATAAATTACTTTTTGAAATACGTACCGAATAATTTCGCAACAGATTGTCTCTTAACAGGACGTTGATCATTGGGAATCTCGCCGATAGATGGCGGTGAAGATTCCGATTTTTTTGTTTTGTCACTCAAATACGAATTAATGGAATCCCCCCGAGTATAGGGTCTGCTTTCACGTCGACATTTCTTATCTTCGCCCGTACCCATGACTGACTCAGCGATTTGAAACAGGTGAAATCCGAACTTGCTTGATTCCCTCCTTAAAGACTTTTTATTCGCAAATTCTGATAATGACTTCCTTCTTTCACCGTCTGGATTGAGCTTCAGCCGCGCTTTCTCCTCTTCTTTCACTTTTATAATATCCAGAATAGCGTTAAGCACTAAGATTATCAGAAAAACCGTGATACCAATAACAGTGATAGTATTATTTTCGGGTTCCATTTCTTTGGGCTTTTTGTTTTGTGCCGGTTTTTTAATTTGTATCTTCGGTTTCTCCGTGAACACATCTAAAACACTGCAGGCGTATTTCATACACAATGGAATGGCCTTTGTCTTTTTTGTTGCTTGCAGGTTGTGTTTTCCATTTTCTGCCACCATTGGTCGTATCTGGGTATCGACCGCGTTTACTTCTGGCATTTGAGGTTTCACATCGTTCACATTAGTTGTTAAAAACCACATCTGCACACTGTACAAGCAGTAAACGATAACAGAGAGTATAAAAAGCAGGATCTTATGGTCGTTCATGTTTACATCGCAAAAGTGCTAATGTTATGACGGACCGCGCGTGTGGCTATTTGGGTACACTGGGTTATTGTTTTCTGACGCTAAAAGCGTCTGTTTGATCCGTATTTCTTTACACTGTTATTTACGAGTAATCTCAATACGTTTTACGGAGCTAACAACGTGTAGTCTTGTTTTGAGTGAGGTGGCCACTGCTTCTGCGCATGTGCGGCGTCGGTTAGCTGGGTGGAGGTCGGTTGCTAGTGGCCGCTCCCGTTTGTTAGGTACACGGGAAATTTAATGTAGCTTGAAACTGTTATATCCGTTCACCGCTCACATTCCAAAACCTGGAATCAACGATTATATTTCATTCGTCTGATTTCACTTTCAGGTGCCCTATCGTGTTTGTTTCGAGGCTTCAGAACTGGAGTGTTTGCAACTGATATAGATAAATGTATGGATTAATTAAATTTTTATCTGTGTGCATCGGCCTTGTAGCTTTTGTAGCTTTAATTGTTATGGTTCATCGACTTTGTGAGGGTTTATTCATCATCATTAACTCTTCGCCAACTATTGGGAATGATTATGGGGGATTGAGACAAATTAAGGACACAGTTCACTACACTCATCAGCTCAGAAATGGTAAAAGTATTACCTATAGGTATTTTAAGAACATTGGCGAATTGTAACTCGTGAAGGCTTTATCACTATATATATCTTTGTAGGCCCTTTTTCTATATAATCATAATATTCAAAAAATATGTAAACTCACTCACCGTTTATCTTCACCCTCACTCACCCTTTTATCTATCCAACACAGCAAAGGGACACTACTGTGACATATCACTCAATGATACTGCTATCTTGGGTTTGTTCTAAAAATGATTATTTACACTAAAAGTATTATTTAATTCGGTACTTTGAAGGTACTTTAAAGTTTTATTTGACAGCGCTTTGAAATTTCACTATTTACCTTCCTCTTCGAATTTTATGAAATAATATTAACTACAGACGCAAAATGTGTGATGGCTTATTTTTTGTTAGGCGTTGTACCTAATAATTACTATTCATATCCCTATTACCAAGAGTTAGGCGTCTTTGATCGCAAAAGACTAAGGTATACAAGTAATAAGGTATTCATTCTGAAATTTTAAAATTCTTTTAATTTTTACACACAAAAATCTTGTTTGTGTAAAACCTTATTAGTGGTAGAAGTACTTATTGATATGGACTTAATATTCCCACAGGCGTCATATTTCCCAACAATATTAATAGTTTCCGCTCAAAATCTACAAAACCACGTCGAATTTACAAGCTTCTACACAATCTGTACTTTAGCAATTGAATTAAAGCCTCCATTACTATTGCGGCGGGATCGCGGTAACGTGCTCTGTTTCCGAACACTGTTGTATTTGTTAGCAATGTTTACTTATCGCCAAATAATTTCTGCACTCAGACTGCGCTTGGAAATTGAATTAAATCTTCCGCGTTTAGAATCGCAACGTTTTGAATTTTTGAAATGGGGGCGTCATTTCAAAATATAACCATTAAAAGTACATATAGGAGTAGTAGACGAGCATGCAATCCACCTGATGGTAAGTGGCTACTGCCGCCCATGGACATATGTAATCAACCCCAGATAATATAGATATTCCTACCTGAGGTCGGCCACAGATGCGCCGCTACCCCTGAGGACTAAGCTGGAACGCCTCGGAAAAGTATGTCTCCCTTACCACCCCCTTCAAACCAGAACACAGCGGCGCTTTACACTACTGTTATTAGGCAGAAATACCTAGGTGTGGCGGTGGTGCCGCCGGAGTCGAACCACAAAGGGTTCTACCACCTTCACTTGTTTTTCCTCTATACCTCTGCTGTGAAATATATTTTTGGAAATTTTTTTCATTACCTAACTCTTAATTACAATCGGGCCGTAATTCCACAGTATCAAAATGAAAAACAAAATATACCTAAGAGATTTTTGAGATAATTGCGTAGATAGCTCATCTTCATAATAAATTCCTATGTGACATTTTTGCTTCTAGCTTCTTCAGTGTCTTTAGCTTACGCTGGGCTTTGTCAGTCCGTATACATTTTATTAATCTGACTTTAAAACCTAAACTGCAAATAATATAATAATTGAATCCTAATCTGGCGAACGGTGACCAGAATCATCTTTTATCTATATTAAATACTTAAGTGTACAATATAGATAAAAGAACGGAACAAGACATAAGACAATTTCTTCGCTTCTTGCAAAGGAATATAACTTCTTCAGTGCGCACATAGATGGCGCTGTTTACAGTAAAATATTTCCATTATAATTGTAGTACAAAAACTCATAATATGGTTTACTACGTTCGCTGTCGTAACTGGTAATCGTTTATGTCGTGTCCGAGATCTATTTCGAGAGATGTATTGCTGGAATTGGGTCAGGTTAGTTGTTGCAGACCAAATGCTTTGTGTGCCCCATAAAAATCAAAGGTGGGCAGTAAATCGGTATGGTAGTATTTTTTGTACAGTGGTAGGATTTATTTGGAATAGCACAAATAATATATTAGGTAATAGTATAAATAGTATAATTTTTATTTTCTTTTACTACTACCTATTTCCAAATAAAAATCAGTGAAAAGGCGTCCATTTTAATCACATATCGAAGGATCCAAATAATGTTAAAAATATGTATGTAAGGCTCTTGGGCGTGTCCATCAGCTATCAACTTATTGTTCCACTTAATATGATTGACTGGAAACCCTTTTATTTATCCCACTATTGGGCACGAGCTCCTCTTAACAGCAAGATCAAGTACCATTACCGGCACTAAATGCGGATTAGTAGTTATACAGTTACGCAGTTTAATACGTGTCAAAAAACAAACATAACGCAAACTATTCCAAATTAAATTGTAACGAAATAACCAATATTGAATATTAAATTGTCACGATGCAAACCGAAACGGAATATTGCTAAGTCGTAGACATTTTTTTCCGGAATACGTTCGGATATTGCATTCCCGTTAAGGAGAGATTCCCATTTCTCGCTTCGTTGCATTCGGGTGCACATTAAAATATGCACCGGGGTGTTATTCTAAAAATTCCCAACATTTCTAAACGTGGCTTACTTATAGTACATGATTACATGGTTGGGATAAAGAATAAATAAACATTGGTGTGGCAGAGGCATCACCACAAAAAAAATTACCATAAATTTTCTGATTCTAATAATCTTGCGTACTATCATAATATTATATCGTAATATCATAATATTGCATTGCATAATATCATTACTGGGACTTAAGGTGTTTCACCTTTTTTAGCATTAAAACGATCATGCAGAGCACTTCATGATAAGTGACTACTGCCGCCCATGGAGAGCTGTAATCAACCCCCGATAAGATTAGAGTCCTACCTGAAGTCACCACAAATGTGTTGTTACCTATGAGGACTAAGTTGGAATGCTTTGGATAAATCTCTCCTACCACACCATTCAAAGCAGAACACAGCAGCGCTTAGCACTGACGTTATTAGACAGAAGCAGCACAATGGTGCCTCTGTGAAAACACCTTAATAAATCTCCTGTAACTGGTTTGTGGTTGTTTTTTGCGTTCGTTATTATTTTCCTTGTTTATTCAACTCGCAGAATACAACCCCACGTAAGCAGTTCGCACCTGCTACTAATGACGGGGCGATTATTGCGAATACTCCGATATTTGATTCCAATGTTACGATCACATTATGTAAGTATATTGACAAACATATTTCGTTGTCAAGCTATGATCAGTGTTAGGTGAGAAGTTATTTCGTAGAGCTTTCGAGCTTTCGAGTAGCTTCTAAAACATATAATGAATTTACTTCTATTTGGCGGCAAAATTACTACAATCATAATATGTAGCTATATAATATATAGCTATCCACTTGAAATAAATTTATTAATTTTGTTGATTGAGAATTTATCTTACGGGAACCTTCGAGGGATTAATAACTTACTATGACTGTTTAAAACTGTGTATAAATTAATATCTACTAGGTATCTAAAAAATTTTGTGTAAAAAAAGTGTACCTAGTAATTCTAATATCAATATTATGATTACAAAAGAGTCTAATGTAACACTAAAGGTATAAAATGAGCCATGATTTTTGAATACAATATCAGTCCCAGATAAATTCGGAAATGTAGAAAAGTAAGATCATCAAAGAGCAATTCCTTCATTAAGACACGTTCAAATTCAAATGGGAGCGGAAATGTATCCCTCATCCCGAGATTGGCTATTGAATACGATTTCCGATAAAAAATGGGAAGCACGCCCATTTTTACCCAATAAACCGGTGGCAAAATGAAAATTTGAGACCATTTACCTATATCAAAAGGTTATATCAAAAAAATTTAGACATTTTTAAATATTGTTACGTGTTTGTGTTTAAATTCGTTTTATAGTTTGTGTTGTTTTAAGTTTTATGTCAAAAAGGTCGGATTAGTCAAGGATTCAAAGAGGAAAATGACCAAAAACCTGAAATAATTAATGTGCTTATAACCTGCTACTAATATGAAGTCGACTAAAAATCAAGAGAAATACAGTTAAATAAAGCTAGTGTTAAATATATCATCATCTAAGGCGCTACAGCCAAGCATGGGCCTTGACCTGGTCCAGAATATTCCTCCAGTCTGGTTTATTCTTGGTTCTCTCTTTCTAATTCGTCACGCCCAGAGTCTTCAGGTCCTGTTCAACTCCATCTAGCCACCTGAGTTATGGCCTTGATTTGCGAAGAAATCGTGGAAGTGTTAAATATAGCAACATTTCAAATAAGAAATATATATTGGGTGAATTTTAATAACAAACATTAGGTACTCAATGGATGGTAGGTACTTGTTAAATGAAGTATCCAATAACGTAAGTGCTTAGCTACCGTACAATTTCATGCTAAAATTCAATAAGTCGGGAATCAAGAGGAGTAATTATCATCAAAGTACAATCTTGTCATTAAGAGAACGTTAATATTCAAACGGAAATATACCTCCTCAAGATTGGCTATTGAATTCCCATTGAAAAGAGGAATAATGTTTAAGTCACGGAAAATTGGGTATCATTTGCCGTAAGGCATTACCAGGAAACATTTGTTGGTTACGAGAGGTAAATCTCTATCAGATATTCAATATTTTTGCGTTTATTATTTTGTTTTAAATCATTGGGTTTTTAGTTCAATTAATCATAGTCTTGAGTTCAGGCACGACCACCGTATTTGGAGACCCTGGAGCAATGAAGGAGTGGCTAGGAGTGGTCTATTCAGAAAATAATCAAGGCCCTCCCTGATTATTTTCTGAATAGACGGAATATTTTTTCCGTCATGACTTTAAAAAAGATTGTCAACGAAAATGAAAATGATTATAACAAAAACGTATTTGAAAAAAATTGCTGAAGCGTCGATTAAATTATTATTTTTTATTTTCTATTGTGGAGGTGCCGGGGCAGTATCCTTCCCTGTCCTCCCCCAAATTCGGCCCTGGGCTTGACAAAATTCCCAGTCTAGAGTATATGCCTGTTTAGTTAAAGTAGTTTTAGGCTCATACGCAACTTATTTATATTAAAAACATACCCAACATGTAGTCTAAAGCAAAATGCAGGCGTTGTTCATCTGCTTTTGGACCTGCATCTTGCTTTTGGACTATCTACCTGTATCCCAGTGTTTATGCTTCACTAGATACTGTTATCTGAAACAAAAATCTTGCCAAGTTTCTAACGAGAACCTTCTGTGTGTGTGTTCTTCCTTATGTGTATCCTCCTTAAAATTATGCAAATAATTTTGTTAAAATCTTAACAATAATTGGACAAAGTACCTGCTTTTAAGAAAACGGTGGTTATGGTACCTATAGAAAGAATATGAAGTCGTAGGTACATATTCAGTTACCCATAAAACGTGACGAATACATTCTCTGTAATGACTATGGTTGATAGAATCCACTGCCTACACTACTCGAGTACTTTCCCACACTGACATTCCACTACGTGCAGCACTTAAAAAAGTGCTCGAACGCCTGATAATTATATTCGAGCAACATGTATTTTTGTGATGTGAAATTCTTACATTTTGAGCTCAGTCTACGTGAGAGATCGTTATCGTCAATTTACATTGTAACAGAATTAACAGGTCACAAATAGATGAAAAATCCTACCCCAATTCGACCGATACGTTGCTAAACTCTAAAGTCTAAGATGGAACAAACTTGGAAAAATACCGTTTTACAACATCCTTCAAACCAATTTGTAATGGGCTCTACTCACAACTAAGTAACTAGTAAAAACAAACAAGCAATCGTCAACCTAAATCGTTTATTCTAAACATGCTAAAATGAACAGAATTTTAGTCAAATAATGTAAATGCATGTGCTTAGAGGCATCGAATAATATCCAAAATGTGTACATTAGTTAAATAACGTTAATAGCGATTAATATCCGTGAACCGAGCGTTACCACAACACATTAACGGGGCTAACCGATTAACGGGTGTAATTGAAATTAGGGACTAACTAGGGTAACCAAATTACCGAGTTTATTTTGGACTGTCCCTGTTTGTGAGTAATGTTGATCAGTTTCTGTAGATCGACTACGGCGACTCCGTATTCATGGATTTGTCGCTGTACTTTTTTTTATATTATATAGAACTAGCAAACGAACATGTATTCCACCTGATGGTAAGTGGCTACTGCCGCCCATGGACATATGTAATCAAGTCTAGGATTAGATATTTCTACCCCTGAGGACTAAGCTGCAACGCCTCGGACAAGTATGTCTCCCATACCACACCCTTCAAACCAGAACGTAGCAGCGTTTAACACTGCTGTTACGAGGCAGAAATAGGTGTGGCGGTGGTGTCGCCGCCAGAGTCAAACCACAAACCACATGTTCTATCTTGAAGCAGTAAAGGTCGTAGTCACCACTCACCAATCACTCTTTGTGTAACAGCAATGCTGCAATTACGCATTGCTGTGATCGGATTATAAGAGCTAGAAGCATTTTTTTTAATATGGTTTCCAATATTGGCAGAAAATGAAGTATCTTACACTGCTTCCTTCCCATTGTGTTGTTAATTTTATACGATGTTGCTAATTGACATCATATTTGTATTTTTTGCATCTGCATGCATCCTTTGAGGGAGGGAGGGTGGTACATACTGCATGGTTTAAAATATATACCATCATACATATTTGTAGCGGATTGTTGCGAAGTAGTTTTAATCTTAACTTAATAGCATGGATTTCCGCAAAGTAACGCCTGATACAATTAACTACCTAAGTGACATTTAAAATTCAATTTGTGTAGCGAGTTCATCAGTCGGACTGAATGTCCGTTTTATGTTTTCCAAAAATCATGGCGTACCTACAGGATTATCTATTTAGGAAAATTTACCGTATTGTATGATAAAATAATTTCCGTTTCATCCTAGAATGAAATTTACACTAAGTACATTCACTGCCATTTATTTTATGCAATTGTCTTTGTTAAGATTAGAAATATGTAATTATTATTTATAGATACCTACTATACATCTGACAAGTTTGTTCTTAGGAACTTGGAACGCCTCATGTCTTACGATACCTCTAAGAAGAACACGAATATTGTTATATACCTGAAACAGTCCATCACAATCAGAGTCAAACGAATAACCTTTAAGTAATATTAACTATAGGGCGTTGAACTGTCCTCATAAGTAATGTTTTCCTCAACCTCTGTTAGAATTCTAATACTATTTGGAGTTGATTAAAAATGTCCATTGTCCATGAAGAGCAGTGGCTACATACCATATGAACTGCATGCCGGTTACAACTTTCATAAAAAATATAAGTTTTTATTCGAACCACAATCAAATCATAACGACACGACATCGCAACTGCGTGCCAACACATTTTTCCGTTCAAATCGACAATATTAACCAAATTGCGACCAAAATGCAACTACAAATTGCCAGCTAATATCGCACAGACATTATTTATCTGGCATAGCCATACCTTGTCGACATTTAGTCGCTGCTGTGTGGTATCACTGTCGCAAGTGTGAAAAGACACTAAGAACTCTCAGAAGACAATAAGGGTCGTTATTGGAAATATAATGGTGTATTATTTTTTTAATAACAAGGGGAGAGTAAAATATGTGTTTTAATATTTCCTACTAATACGGAATTCATGAATTATTCTCATAATAAACCGCTTTCTCTGCTAAGTGTGTTCATAAATTGTCCTCTTGGGAGGCAATGTTATATGTTTTTCCTTATAAATATGGATAAACAGACTTTCAGTTTTCAATTTAACTTTGTGTTGAATTGACTTTATTGTGCGCAAAGAGATTAAATGCCTTAAAAGGTGTTTATTAGAGCGGATAATTCTGTCAAGATTATTATAAAAAAAAGTTTCATCCCGCTTCACACTATCATCACATCGGATTGATTGACAGTTAATTTTACATTACAGGATAATTACCAATTGGTAATACATCGTTGATGACACTTTTCTTGGTCGTTGTTTGTGGCATTATTGGCAGAATCTGTCCAATTAAAAAAACATTTACTGGTTTTGGGGGTGGTAAATTCAGAGTTTTCTTAATTGACATATAAAGTGTATTTTATATAGGAAGAGCTTTGAAACATAAAAAATAAGGCGACAATTTTATTGCCCGCACATATTGCAAGGGTACATTTCTTAGGCACATATTGCAAGGGTACACTTTGACGACCTACATATTACACCTGCTATTTCTTTACAGGGAGCGGCGTCAACTCCATGTCATTGATATGTTTCAAAAAACTTCGGTAGCAAACAACGAAGCGGGCACCAGCTAGTGCAATGATTTAGGAAATGAATAGGCTTTATTGTATCAAAACACAAAATAGCTTACAAATGAGCCACTGTGCTGCTTATTCGCTCGAAACGTAAATCATTGCTAACAAAGGATCTTTCACTATTGTTTTAGAATGTCATCCTGTTTTTGCACTGATTCCCTAACACAATATGGGATTAATGTTAATTTTATAAAGGGTTGAACTTTGTATAAGGTAGATGTGTTTAGAAGTTATACTCTCTGGCGGCTTAGGGGGGAGGGGGCAGAAGGGGCGGTCCACCCCGGGCCTCCGATCCTGGTCTCCAAACACAGCACATATCACTCAGGGGAAAAAAATAACCGAATCACAGGCGAATAGTTCTATGACACATTTATCATTTTGTAAAATCAAATAGTTTTTCACTTTTGGGGGCCTCCATTCAACTTTCCGCCCCGGGTCTCCGAAAACCTTAGTCCGCCACGAGTTACTTATACTTTTCTTTTTATAATATAGGAGTAACAGACGAGCATGCAGTCCACCTGATGGTAAGTGGCTACTGCCGCCCATGGACATCTGTAATCAAACCCAGATAGGATTAGATATTCCTACCTACTAACCTACCGACTAAGCTGGAACGCCTCGGAAAAGTCTGTCTCCCTTACCACACTCTACAAAACGGAACACAGTAGCGCCTAATACTGCTGTTATTAGGTAGAAATAGATGTGGCGGTGGTGCCTTTAAACGTTGTTTCATTTATTTGCTTTTACATAAAGATTATAAAATACCTTGATCATAAAGAGGGGTTTTTTATGTACTGATACGCGCTTAACCAGCGTGGTTAAGTACTTATGTGTTATAATCCGACCCGAGCAGAGGGACAATATAATGTAGATGACAGAGTTGGTTCGGAGGTTCCTCTATTAAAACTTGCAGTTCCGTTGACGGTAAGTGGTCTCTCGCCGATGGGGATCTGTAAAAAGCTTCCTATGGGATTCGAACACGAGGGATGTCTACCCCTGAAAGACTCGTGTCTACTAGTCTACAAATAAGTTTTGAAAGAATCATTTCCATTATATCTATTTATCAGAATAGTACGTAAAAAACTAGACGAAGCCATTAAAAATATTCTGTTCTATTTTATTTTTAGATCTGTTACCACTCGATTTTTATCTATTTTAAATAATAAAATCCACGTCTGTATTATTCAGGTGACAACACCGGCAATTATGTTACAACGACCAAAAATTCGACGGTCTTTTTTGTGTTTTAACTATGAAGATAGCGCGGGTTTTCCTGCGACGCATTTTTTATATAATAGTCGTACCTACTTATATAAGTACTTTTTATAAAGTACTCGTGTATTTAAAATAAGTGTAGGTACATATCTACACATAAGGAAGGTAATTAACACACACTAGGTAATAAACACATAAGGAAATATATAGGTTTCTAATATGAGCACGATTTTTATAGAAATACCTACATTACCTATATACATTTACAGACACAGTAAATTTTGGCTTATTATTCATTATTAAAAATAAAAAAGTAAATTAGCATACAGTTCCCTTAATGAAAAGTAATCAAATCTTGGTAGAATGAAATTGCGAGTTGAGATATAACGTTAAAAGTAGAGACAGATGCATCACCTGAAAACTGTCTGTATCTACTACATGTTGGAATGCCTCGTATTAATATGTGTATTTCTACCACACCATTCAAATCGTAATAAAGCAGTGCTTAGTACTGTTACTTTACGCTTGAAAAATTAGGAATTGTGTGTAAACGAATCATTAAGGATTATATCACGCTATAAACAATTTGTAATTTCAATAAAAATGTATCAATAGTTATGGGACTGAACAGCAAAAATTTGATAAATATAAAAAAAAAAACAATTCAATCGGGCCTTAAATAAATATTTACAGTAGGCATAGGATACATACAGACAACAGACATACGTTTTGGTATAACGATGTACCTACTTGATTATAAATGTACCTACCAATTAATCTAAAATTTAATATAATTGACTATATTCACTAAATTTATTAATGTTTAACAATTATTTTCTTACTCTAACGCATTAGGTATAAACCTGTAATGTTAGCTGTGTTATGATTTAAATAAAAAAATAAGTTTAAAAATGTATCATGAAGTGACAGACAGACATTTTATTATCTGTATAAATTGCTCGGGTTCGATTTATTTCTTATTTCTATAAAACACGTTTTGTAGTAACCTAATAGAGGTCGAACTTAATCGAGATTTTTATTTTATTTGGTCCTTTTTTTGTTAATGGTTTTCTCGACCCAATGACATGATACATGATATACCTGTTTCATATGGAGTGAGATTCGATTTCATCAGGTGTAATCAATGCTAGGTGTGAATTTAGATAGAACTTTTTGTTATATATCTATACCTAATTCTTTCTTTATTTCGTGAAGTATAACAAAGGTATTTTCAATATTCATAGGTCATCTATCTAATAAGTACCTTAACAGTAGTGGTAGCTTAGTGGATGAAATTTACACTCTCAATCGGGGGAGCCACTTCCTTTTCGGGGACACACGGGGTTTCATTGCCACATCACGAGGAATGACCTTACATGATATAATTACGTTAACAAGCAAAAATCACTTTAACTCTTGTGTAGGTATACATTTATTTCCACATGAACAACATTTTGTTCATGTGGAAACATTTCCAATAACTTTATCGTTCGTTTAGGAAATGATCCTATTTTTCGGTACATAATTATTCAACGATTTACAAATATTAATCATTAATTTACTATTTTGTGCGTTACTTTTGGGCTTCGGTGTAATTAAAATGATGTACACTGGAAATATCCCAATATAACAAAATATTAATCACTTTTTTAAACTAGTAATTTTTATGATTAAGCTATGATAAATAACTCGCTATAACGACTACAGGGTTGCCAATGATTGTGTGAACGCAGGACAGTGTCCGTCATTCCAACAAAAAGAAAAAGATAAATAGTAAAAGAAATAATCTAACCTGAAAACTTATAAATACGGCGGAACCGTTTGAAATAAAATACTTAAAAAAAATCTATAAAAAATCTTAAACGTACGTTAAAACTTAACAAGAATAAGATATCCAAAAATGCATTGGTGTACATATAAGTTTATTACGTCATAAGTCATCACATTACCCCACTACAGAAATTCAAATTAATTCTTTAAATGATTTCTTGGCCGGGATTCGAATCTAGAATGTAATATTATGTATGCCATGCGGATCGTTACAATAATAATCTAATCAAGCTTTTATCTCTTATTTTATCTTTTATCTGAGGAGCCTCCACAGAGGCAGTTCAAAAATCCATTCTTTTTCTTTATATCACTTGGGACTTTAATGCATTTTTTAGACGCAACGGGTTAAGCTATTCGATGTAAATTAGTCAATTAGTTTTATTATGTACATTGCGTGATGTAAATATCCCATTTTAACATTCAAATCATGGTGTTGGTATAACGAAAGCGATCACCTCAAGGTGACCGCATGACCACATTGGTTCGAGACGACCCGAGATCGTTATTGTGACAAATCCGGGGTCAATATGGCGCAGCCGAATTATTTTTACATAATTTCGATCATTGTATAACTTTACACAAGTTACTTAATATATAGTTCGCGAAATTTTGAATAATTAAACGAACGCGAAATATTTAGGAAAGTTGTTTAGATGGTTGGTTTTGGGTTGCAATGGATATTGTGGCATTATGGCCTTTTAAATTAGCTAGCTAGCTAACTAAGCTTTTAAAGATGAGGAGGGTAGATAATGTTTTTGATCAATACATAAATGTTTCATAATTTGTAACGTCCTCGCACTAAAACCGGTGGCCGCTGCGTAGAGGACTCCGGGATCTCCAACGGAACGCAACCGAGTCCTCTTAGCGCGGTGCCCCGTCGGGCTCCACCCAGGTGAGCATGACGCTCGCCACACCATCTGGTGTGGACGACGGTATGCATCCGCACATACCGCCGTCCATCCCGGGGTCGTTGGCCGGGCGGTTCGTGCGCCCACTTTTGCCATCCGCAACCCCGGAAGCCCTCTTTTAGTCGCCTTTTACGACTGGCAGGGGAAACCGTAGCCTTTTTCTGGCCCCGGAACTACTACTAACTTGTAACGTCCTTTTTTTTTTCTTCTCGAGGGGGAAACCTTCAAAAGGTACCCGGTGCCGTGGGAGCGACACGGGGTTATGTGGGATTTTTACCGCACTAAAATCCCCCTGGTGGCCGTCCTCAGCGCTGCGTAGAGGACTCCGGGATCTCCAAAGGAACGCAACCGGAGTCCTCTCAGCGCACTGCCCCGTCGGGCTCCGCCCAAGTGAGATTAAATCACCCCACCGTCCGATGTACACGACGGTATGCGACCACACATACCGCCGTCCTTCCCGGGGTCGTTGGCCGGACAGTTCGAGCTCCCACTCTTACCACCCGCAACCCCGAAAGCCCCTTTTAGTCGCCTCTTACGACAAGCAGGAGATACTGTAGCCCTATTCTGGTCCCGGAACTACAGGGACAAAATTTGTAACGTCCTACAGCCTAATCAGCTTGAAGAGTTTTACATAATTAAGTGGCTTTGTCTAGATTTTTTTAAATAAAAAAAATAATCCGAAAATATACCAATCTATATGTCAATAAATCTTATATTATGGTTGTAAAAAAATCTTGAATGTATTTTAGGCCTACCTACTGGTTTGTCCCTGTAGTTCCGGGACTAGAATAGGGCTACGGTATCTCCTGCCTGTCGTAAGAGGCGACTAAAAGGGGGCTTCCGGGGTTGCGGGCGGCAAGAGTGGGAGCTCGAACCGCCCGGCCAGCGGCCCCGGGAAGGACGACGGTATGTGTGGTCGCATACCGTCGTATACACCAGATGGTGTGGCGAGCGCCAAGCTCACCTGGGCGGAGCCCGACGGGGCAACGCGCTTAGAGGACTCCGGTTGCGTTCCTTTGGAGATCCCGGAGCCCTCAACGCAGCGCAGAGGACGGCCACCGGGGGGGTTTTAGTGCGGTAAAAATCCCACATAACTCGGCGTCGCTCCCACGTTGTCGGGTACCTTTTGAAGGTTTCCCCCTCGACAAAAAAAAAAAAAAAAAAAGGCCTACCTACTGGTTATAAAATCTATTTTGATAATACCTAATATAATTATCTTTTTATTGTTATAGGTTTATTTGACCACTCATAGGATGCGTGACTTGGCCGTGTCTTTCTTTGTGTTTTTATTATGTAGGTACCATTTATTTCATTATATTTTTATAATAACGACGAGCAGTCCACTCAATGGCTTCTGCTCCCCAGGGACATCTGTAGGGAGTAGGAACATATGAAGTCAATAATTAGATATCATTTCAATGGGTAACAATCTCAACTATTTTTACACAAATAAATACATTTTAATGTGTTGATTCGCATGATACTTAGTATGTACAAGTTCGTGCCATTCAAATTATATATGCAAATAGATCAATTTTAATGTTACCTTCTATCGTACCGTTGCCATACTAGTATGTAGTTCACGTCAGTCATAACATTTGCACTTCTATAAGGTAAATCTATGACTTCTGGTTCAAAGGGGATTCTGAACTCTGGCAGCTCCCCTGTGAGATCATACGACATCTCTCTCTTTGATGCGTTCTTTTACGATGCTATCAGCGCCCCCAGGGTTTTAGACTAAGTCGCAGTCATTGAACTGCATGTTTCACTTTTCCGTTTTTGAATTTATTATCATAAGTAAGTATTGATTTACTTAAGAAACTTATTTTTTTTCAATAATAAAGAAGTAGCAAACGAACACGCAGATAAGATGAGAGGACTAAGCGGATATGCATCCAAAAAGTACGTCTCTTTTACCACCTCCTTCAAACTACGAGTAGAACAAAGCAGCGCACAACACTGCTGCTATAAGACGCTTGACAATTCTGGTATGGTGGTGGTGCCTCCGGAGTTGAACCACAAAGCCTTTTAGCACCTTGAAAATATATTTATAAATATCTCTTTATTGTACATTAATTGTGTAGTGTTCATGTCAGTGTGTTATTCATGTGTCATTCTTCAGTTATATTTATATGGTCAGATGGCTTGTGTATTAAAATATAGTTTGTAAAATTACACTGGACCTTGGTAAGGAAAAATGCATCTGAGGTCGACCATTAGCAGAAAGCCGGTATCCAGAAAAATCTTATGAAAATTAAAATTTATTATAATAATAATGAAGCCCATAGTGAGCAAAAAAGGTAGTCAACGGTATGGCCTTGAATTATAAGTAAAAATTTTATTTAGTAAAATTAGTTTACAAACCAGTTTTCACTCGACACATTTTAATATTCTCACCAAACAAGATTATTCAGAGTTTGCAAATAATAATGGAAAGTAATTTATATGAATACATTTTTCTGTTGCTAGTTGAGTTGTTATATTGTAGTTTAGAATAAAGAGAAGGAAAGGGTCCGAATCCCAGACACACTTTAATGTTTCAATGAGCGTGTTATAAATAAATTATTACTTGCTTTAACAGTGAAAGAAAATATCGCAAGATAACCTGAAGGAAAAATAAAAAGTTTTCAAAGGTGTATGAAGTCCTAAACCGGTTTTACTCGTGCCTATCAGCAGAAAAGTAGAAGGTTTACAACAAAAACAACATCAAACGTGGTAGAATTTCGTAGTTGGACTACGAAGAAACCGCCCTCACACCTACTTCTGCTTATTAACAGACTGAAGCGCTACTGGGGTCTGCTTTAAAGTGTGTTATAAGAGGATACGCACGAGGCATTCCAACATTTCCAATTTATCAATACAATTTAGGAACCTCATGTATTGATACCTCGTATTTGGCATTTATTACATACTAGCCTAGTTCTAAAATAAGTAGCCTAAGTTACTCCTTATTACATCACCTATCTGCCAATAAAAGTCCCGTCAAAATCGGTTCAGCCATTTCAGAGATTAGCCAGAACAAACAAACAGACAGACAGACAGACAAAAATTGTAAAAAATGTTACTTTGGTGTATGTACCGTATGTATATTCATATGTATGTAGTAATAAGCGGTTATTTCAATATTAAAAACAGACACTCCAATTTTATTTATATGTATAGATTTTCTTAGGCGGCTTACCATCAAATGGTGTGTTTACTCCTTTGTTATAGTACAAAGTTAAAAGTTAAAAGAGTAATCCTGTCTTAGGACAAAAATAATAATTTTCATGTTTTTTTTTCTTTTTTTTTATTATAGGAGTAGCAGACGAGCATGCAGTCCACCTGATGGTAAGTGGTTACTGCCGCCCATGGACATCTGTAATCAACCCCAGATAGGATTAGATATTCCATCTGAGGTCAGCCACAGATGCGCTGCTACCCCTGAGGACTAAGCTAAGCTAAGCTGGAACGCCTCGGAAAAGTCTGTCTCCCTTACCACACCCTTCAAACCGGAACATTACATATCCATTTAAAAAAATAACGCTTCGATATTTTAAAACAATATTGACTTTCCGGTACTTATGGTACTTAGTAAATGTATGTCAACTACCAAAAACTCTACAAGTTTGATAAATGTTAAAATCTAAATCGTAGAATTAATGTCATAAAAAATATAGATAGGTATTAGAAAACCATACACGCCGAGCTCTTCAATTATGGATGGGTAAGGACGCTCCAAGTTTTTTTTATCATATTAGTTTCTCATCATTATAACTAGTTTTGTTTAATGCCAAATGTCAAAAGTGTGCAGGTAAAAGATAAAAAATTGGCCTTTTTGTTGTCCAATGTAAACACATATGTAATAAAAATAAAATAGTGCCAAATGTATATAAGGAATATTTTGGGATTCCTAAGTTAATTCGGTTCTGAAACTAGAGAAGCAAACATGGTAAGCTTATTGATTTTACTTTAGTGATAAGAGTGCGTTGGTGGTAATGAAGACTGCTGCTGTGTTCTGGTTTGAAGGGTGTGGTAAGGGAGACATACTTTTCCGAGGCTTTCCAGCTTAGTCCTCAGGGGTAGCGACGCATATGTGGCGGACCTCAGGTAGGAATATCTAATCCTATTTGTGGTTGATTGCACATGTCCATGGGCGGCAGTAGCCACTTACCATCAGGTGGACTACTCCTATATAAAAAACTTTAATAATTACTTATATAATTGTATGGTTCGACAGTGGAGATATCACCACACCTATTTCTATCGTGAAACATTTTTGCGTTTCGTTGGAAGGATGACTTTCATAAGAGATGACCATTTTAGTCCTCAAGAATGTCATCTGTGGTCAACTTCAGGTAGAGCCCTTAGTTTGTAAGGAATTGGTCACAGATGTCCATGGGCGGCAGTGACCACTTACTATCAAGTGGATTTTAAGATTGTGTACTATTTCAATCTTATGAAAAAAAGATTTTCTGTAATATATTTTTGTTTATATACTCTACATTTCGCTACATTTTGGAGGTCTTAATATAGAGCCGTGTCGTATTTACGTTCTCACTGAACATAGTCTTGAAACAAATCCCTTATTCAAACTTTGTCAAAGTTTACGTGTGACATTAATTTACATAACAAACTTTGATAAAGCTAATTAACTAGTGTTGTAATTCAGAAGTTTCCAACATTAATTGAGTTAAACCTATTGAAATTAGTTTGATGAAAGGACAATGCCCATGAAAGTATGGACCGCCGTCCAGAGTTGCATCAAATTGAAACTTGTTGTGGACGATGTATAATTAACCAAATACTACCACTAATACTTATTTTTTAGATCAGCACCCGGGTTCTGAAGTTATTTACCGAAATGTTACATAACCTCAAAATCAAAAATATCCGACGATAGATTGATGGTCGGTTTTAACTGATAGTAGGTACCTATAATGTAGTTCGATTAACATATATCCATTTACTTTTAAAGGTAGTAGGTAAAAAAAACCTAAAATAATCCTAAAAACCTAAAATAATGAATTCCGAGTATAAAATACCGCCATTTTAATTTTTAAGAACAACAATCAACATTTCGTCTTATTTTATCTTAAATGGAATCCCCTGTTCAACGAAACTATTGTGATCGACAAATTATGTTAAAAAAATCAAAAAATAATTTTAATATTACTTTCATTTTGACGCATGAGAAAAATCAGTACCAAGAATGGGCATTCTCCTTTCTGCGAGATGTGAATGTATTTTTTAAGTTTAATTTGTATATATTATGCTTATTTGGTTATTATTTTATATAATGTTTTAGTGTAGGAAATTATCGTAGTAATAGTATGAGTGGGTTCCACTTTAAAGGGAGCATATACCTTGCATTTATTCGCTACGCTTATATCTATGGGAAGGAGGCATACTTATCAGAGGTGTTTCAACTTAGTCCGTGGGGATAGGAACGCGCCTGTGGCCAACCTCAGATAGGAATCTAATAGGCAACAGTAGAGACTTACAACCAGATAAACTACATGTTAATTTGCTACTTCTAACTTATATTAAAAAAATACATATATTGAATTGCTACATAATTATATTAAAAAAAATACTAGGCCAATGTAGCCATGTTTTTTTAATCATATTTCAGTTTTTAATTGTTTCTTGTGGGTTGATTGTCGGGCATATTTTGGTCGTCAGATTTAATTAACCACACACACACACACACACACACACACACACACACACACACACGCACGCACACACACACACACTCATACTTTGTAACTAAATTGTTGGCGATAGAAAATATTTATGTAAAACTTTTTTCTATCTTAAATGTTTGTAACCCTACGATATGATTATGGCTTCAACATTTCATATTAATAACGGTTAGAGATATGGAAGAGCGGAGCCTCCTGCTACAGGCATTTTTAAATGCTTACTAGGATGGCACCAATCACTGCATAAATAGAAAATATACAAAGAAATGTTTAGTATTAACCATGATTTGTTATACCTAGTTATAAGCATTTCTTGAATAAAATTTATTTTATTTTATTTATTTAATTAAATCGTTCAATATCTTTTAAATTTAATGTCCTTATTTACACTTTTAATTTCAAAATGACTTTAATGTTAATTTTAGCATACATTCGTGCCATTACTTACAAAAGCAAGCCATTATCACAATTTTATGATATGATTTCTGAAATGTTGATGGCGCTTTTATTTACGCAGTTCATTTGAATAAATTGCATATTGTTATCATATAAGACACTAGTTTATTCATGTGGTTTCATCTGGGTTTTATATAAATTAATAATTGTTTTTTAGTGATCGAACTTCTACTTTTGCCCAGTGATAGTAGTGTTAAACTTCATTAAGTTTTTAGTTTGAAATCATAGATTAGTAAAGATACTTCGCCGCCTTGAAATTGAATGAAGCCGCAAATGGCTTATTATAGTAAGTTCTTTTTTTGAATTCTTGACAAATAAAAACATTTTTAGAGAAAATTTACGAATAAATAACTAATACTGCGTAATTTTCATGATAATTAAATAATTTATAATAATAATTTCAAATATTTTAGGGACATTTTAGCACGGAGACGTGGCAAAACTTTTTTACGCAACTATTTCAATTCTCAAAACTGGGTACATTTGCTTGTTAGGAGTGAGTAATCCTTACTAATCTATGTTTGAAATATGATACTTTGGCGAGGAATAACTACTTTTACGAGGCATTGCAATTTGCAAGTCCTTAGGGTAACAACGTATGTGTGACTAACATCAGGTCTGACCTAATCCTACCCATGCCCGTGGTTGATTATGTTCATGAGCGACAGTAGCCACCTATGTGGTGGTGTGGTAGACTTCATTCACCTTAAGTGCTATTTCGCAAAAAATATTTTTACATAGACTCCACTTAACTACATCCATTCGACGCGTTTAACAACCCAAATACGTTTTTTTATTAATACAGACCGACTTTTTAATAGATAGTGTTATACGCAACACAGGTAATTATGCAAGAAGTCAGATGCCAAATGTCAGATGTTTGTTAGTAATATCTGACATAATAATGCTATTTCTAATTGCATTTAGGTTGAATAGTTTTGAAAGTTAGAAATAGGCTTATTGAGTAGCAGTAATAGACATATGTATACCTAATAACTGCTGTTATGTTAACACTGCTGTGTTAAGCCCTAATGTGTTCTGGTTTGAAAGGTGTGGTAAGGGAGACAGACTTTTCCGAGGCGTTCCAGCTTAGTCCTCAGGGGTAGCGGCGCATCTGTGGCCGACCTCAGGTAGGAATCTAATCCTATCTGGGGTTGATTACAAATGTCCATGGGAAGTAGCCACTTACCATCAGATGGACTGCATGCTCTGCAGCTGCTATGTTATAAAAAACCTTTTTACCGCGTTCATTTGCTCACTAACTACTTATATTTCGTTTTCAGAAATTCCTCGTGATCGCAGTTTGCACTTTCGCGTGCGCGTACGCCAGCGCGGTGTCGGACGCGGTGGCGGCCGTCGTGCGCAGCGACATCCACCACAGCCCCGAGGGTGACTTCCACTACGTTTATGAAACTGACAACGGCATTTCGGCGAGCGCTGACGGAAAATTCAAGACCGTTGGCAAGGTATCAATACTTTTTTAATCCGACAGTGGATGTTTAGTGTTTGTATGTATGAATAATGTATATATGTATTTTTAAACAATTGTACTATTTTTGTTTATGTTCTAAGTACTAGTTAGAAATAAACAAGTACTAGTCGTTATTAATAATCTATCTATCCAATGTTTTACTTACATTGTCAACTTTTGTTCATTGGTAGGTAAAAAATAGATATATTGGTTAATAAAGGGCGTTAAAGATATGGATAGATATTCTAATTAGATAGCATTAAATACATAGTGCTATAATAAGAGTGGCGAGAAATCACAGCTTGTACCTATAGGTCGCAAACTAAGCAGCATCATTTTTAAAGTTAAAGTATCGTCGACCGCCGTCGGAAGTTGGATGGGTGCCCGTTTGTAGTTTCTTGTGCGTTTACGTGCGCCAGAGGGCATGTTAAACTTTGATGGTTTGGTATAATAAGGCTTCTTATTTTAATATAGGTTTATTGAGAAAAATACTAAAACTGTTAAAAAATATCTGTTTACAGGATGAGATTGCTCTGGAAGTAGTCGGATCTAACCAGTACGTAGGTCCCGATGGTCAGACGTATGAGACATCTTACGTCGCCAACGAGTTTGGATACCAACCACAGGTAAATAGCGTATATTTTTCCTTATATAATACATTGAACTAAATATATTAAGTACTATTGAATATTAAAATACCTAATTTTAAAGAATATTGAAGAGCGCTTACTAGAAAAATATCTAAATTTTGTGATCCAAATAAAACAAGTTTACTAATTGAACTCGACTTTCTTCAATATCGTCACTACAAACAAAGACAGACAGATAAACGAAATTATTTAAATAAAATTAAATGAACCTTTTTTTAAATACTTATATGTATCAAGTATACTAAAAAAAGACAAGATTTTTATAATCTCTCAGTACGCCCCAGGACAGAAAAGTCTAAGAAACTTCTTAGAAACAAGGACAAACAACCCTAACACTTATCTTTTTTCTTTTCTTACAGGGTGCTCATCTTCCTACAACTCCTGCGCCGATCCCCATCCCCGACTACATCGCCCGCGCCATCGAGTACATTGCATCCCACCCACACTACGAGGAAAACGACAAGAAAGTCGGTTAAACGACAAACTTAACACCACGATCTAGGATTAAGGATTACGACTCGCACACTCATTCACTCAATGCGTAGTGAAGGCACAATACTCAGGAAGCGTCGACTCTGCTGTTGAATACTCTTTGTCAATGTTGTAAATAATTGTTGACTTTTTGTTTAACCTTTACCTTGTTTATAATGCAATAAATACCAATGTATTATTAAATCGTTGTTTTCTTATTTTAAGTCATACTTTTTGATGTCGGTTGCAGTACCATTATTACATTTTACATATTTAACTTCAAAATTGATGTGATACTGTTGGACTAAAGACTACTAAGTGTATGTTTACTCATTTAGTCAATGCGTAGTGAAGGCACAACACTCATAAAGCACGTCAACTCTGCTGTTGAATACCGCGTAGCAATGTTGTATATAATTATTCGATTTTGTTTAACCAGTACTTCGTTTACAATGCAATAAATACCAATGTAATACTTAATCGTTGTTTTCTCATTTAAGACAGTCATTACTTATTTTAAATAACTTTCAAATTGATGTGACACCGTACGATTAAAGACTATGAATCACTTACTTATATACTCAGCGCGTAGTGAAGGTATAATAATCAGAGAAAAATATTGAATGTCTTGTTAACCATTCTTTGTTCATAATCTAAATTGAAAGGTTGTTTAAAAGTCTAAAGAACAAGATGCATCACTAATAGTATATATTCTTAGTCAGCTCCAAAAGTAGATAAACAGTTTAAGGTTTCAAAAAAAAACCTAAACATTCAAGCGATCATAAGTAGCTAAACACAACTAGAACCATAATAAGATGAACATCGTAAAGTTTCAAAAGTAGATGAACACTACAGTGTCTAACCTAGAGGACTAAGTAGGAACCCCTAGCTTAAGAATGTCTCCCTTACGTTCCCCACTCCTTTCAAACGAGAGCAGAGTAACACAGTAACAGTGCATCTCAAAATATTCAAAATTATTATAGTTATTTTATGTCTTTTTGTAGTTTGAATGAGAAGAATGAAGTAAAAAATATGTATGGTGGAATGCTTGACGTGGTTCTGATCCATGAGAGTGTTAATGTACGCAAGGTATTAGTAGATTCTACTCTGGGTCTTGTAGATCCTGACATGTACCATCCCCCGCTTGATATAGAGGTAAGGACAAATAATACACATGATTGTAATTTCTATGAGCCCAGTAATATCGAATCCCACACAGATTGGAATTTCAATAGGTGCAATTACACTCTTCTATACAGTTTACTTGCTCAACAATCCTGGGACAATGTGTTGGGATCAGACAACGTTCCCCAAGCTACTCAATATTTTTATGATACTATGTACTCCATGTTCGATATGTGCATACCTAAACATAGAAGGCAGAGTACAAGATGTGTGCGCTACCCAGTATGGTTCACCAAGGACATCATCAAAGATGTTCTTAAAAAAACCAGACTTCATAGAGAATGGAAGCGCACTAGATGTCAGGAAATCTATAAAACTTTCTCAGATCTACGCGAAAACTTAAAATCCCGCGTCAAATGTGCATACGAGATGCACGCTCATAACGTCGAGCGGGATATTGTTTCAAATCCAAGGAACTTCTGGAAACATATTGGGAGTCTTCGTGTTAAAGGAGGTTTTGAACCTTCTGTAACTGTTGGCGAAACTCAAATTACTGGGATCGATGCAGCAGAATCATTAGCACAGTTTTTCTCAAATGTCTTCCTTCCTGATATGCCGCTCCTCGATCCTCGAGCAGCATCTTTGGGGTCGTCCGACAATAATAATATTAATATCCAGTACATTACGCCCCAAGACGTAATTAAAGGTATTAATAAGCTGAAGACAACTAGCTCAGCGGGTCCTGACAAAATTCCCCCGGCTCTTCTTAAGGGCGCCAAAAAACATCTGTGCCGACCTCTGCTGCATATTCTAAATCTCTCTCTGGAAAGTGGTATATATCCATCGCATTGGAAAGTCTCTAGGGTGACTCCCATTCCGAAGCGTCAAAATTCTTCTATTCTAGAAGATTACCGTCCCATTGCTATTCTGTCCTCCCCTGCGAAAGTCTTCGAGCACATTCTTCTTAATAATATATCTATTCAAATTAATACATACTTATCGCACGAACAGCATGGTTTTAGACCCAAAAGATCCGTTAACACCAACCTCCTAACACTTGTGGAGTACATCTCGGCAGGTCTGGATCAGGGAGATCAAGTGGATGTCCTCTATCTTGATTTCAAAAAAGCCTTCGACAGAGTAAATAATGACATTCTCCTGTCGAAGCTCAGTGCCATTGGTATTGCTCCAAAACTACTTCGTCTTTTGGCCGACTATTTACGAGATCGTCAGCAATACGTAAAATTAGGCTTGTACAAGTCTAGACCATATCATACCCGCTCCGGAGTAAGCCAAGGTTCTATACTTGGGCCTATTCTCTTTCTTGTCATGATTAATGACTTGCCCTCGGTTCTAACCCATGCCAAATGTCTTCTCTATGCTGACGACCTTAAGCTTTTTCATACTATTAATTGCGTGTCTGATTGCGAAGCACTTCAACGAGATTTAGACGCCGTAAACGAGTGGAGCTTACTGAATAGGATGGAGTTTAATACATCCAAATGTACCTCAATGAGCTTCGGACGTCTGCGGCGTCCAATCTCGTTTTCCTATCATTTAAATGGGAGTACTTTATATAAATCTAACTCTACGAAAGACTTAGGTGTTACATTCGACCCAGGACTCACTTTTCACGAGCATATGATCGCAGTGGCCAAGGATTCATTCGCTCGACTCGGCTTTGTCCTTAGGAATGCAAAAGACCTCCGTTCCAATAGAGTTATCAAAATTCTTTATTATGCACTTGTACGCAGCAAAATAGAAACAAGCGCTTGTGTCTGGAACCCACACCAAGCCAAATACATTCTCCTTTTGGAAAAAGTGCAAAAAGCGTTCCTTAGATTTCTTTACAAACGAGAATATGGTTATTACCCGTATCTGTACCCAACTAAATTCCTCTTGGGTCACTTAGGGTTTAATTCTTTAGAGGTCCGTAGAAACCTCAACCAAATTGAAATTATGTGCAAGATTTTACATAATGCTGTTGAGGCGCAGGAACTTCACAATCAGCTTTGCCAAATATTTGTCCCAGACAATTATCAACGAAGCCGAAAGCACAAGTTATTTGTGGTTCCGCCTTCCCGCACTGTGTCGCGCGCTAAATCACCTGTTCCGCGCACACTTGCGACATTGAACGCGCTCATGGATCATTATCCGAACTGTGATGTGCTTGCTGATGACTGGAAGCTGATCATGTCTGTATGCTTGGAGTTTTGCGAGTTGTCAGTATGTTAGATCTGTCTAGTTAGTGTAAGTGGCCTCGGCCGTTCTAATTAGATCAATAAAATAAATAAATAAATAAATAAATAAATAAACACTGTTGTTCTAAGGCAAAAGTGGGTAATGCAGTGCTCCCTCTGGAAACGAACTTCAAAGAGTTCTACCACCTTTTGAGTATAGGGTAATCTAATGATAAGCACTGAAGAGCGCTTGAAAGGTTACTAGAGTCTCTATAAATGACTTAAAGCTCGTAAAGTGTACTACGAGTACAATGGCGAATTATGGGTTTACTTTGCTCATTTTATAGAAGGACTAAGCATATAGTTGGAGAGTAATGCCAACATAATATGCATATTTAATGATAAACGATACACCTATATTGACATATTATTAATATATGCACAACCTCAGACCAAAAAAGTAAGACCATACGTTGAAAAAGTAACTACACCTTGAGAAACTTTGTACTAAACACACAACTTGCACTTATGATATTGAACGCTTATGGAATATACAATCTTTCGTCATGTTCAATTATGGCCAAAAAGGAGGAAAGATTTGGGGGATCCAGTAGGGATTTAGGGTTTCAATCCCCTCCTCCTTAAAATATTTAATCTGTTGTCCGTATCATCATGGTTGTAGTGGAAGGGGTTACTACTTGTAGGAGGGATGATAATGTGTCTTTGAACCTCTTTCAAAATCGCTGTCAAGATTATCTCAGATTGTTTCATATCAGTTTCAATATCATTATTATATTAGTTTAAATATTTTTGTTTCGAACAATATTCTACGACAACGGCTAGGTCTATCTTTTTGGTCTAAGGACACCACCTTGAAAAGTAGTTTTAGTGCTCACTAAATTAGGATCCAATCAATACGACAGAAATGCAAAGATGACATCAGAAACTGATTTTACGAATGCATTTTAACGTGACTTCAAACGAGATAATCAAAGTGAATTTCCTTCATAAATTACCTGTTTTATTAGACAAGTCTGATATTTTAAGATGAACACCCCATATTTCCTTATTATTATTTAAAATTGCACGAAATATTAAGCACATCTTGTTCAAAAACTATTTATTAAGTAAATTAAAGATCCTGATTTATTTACTTAGTAATTTACGATTTGTAATATTCTTTAAAATCTCGTAGAGAATATATATTTTTTTAAATTTTGTAATTTAATGAATGTTAAACGTGATAAATGATTTATTGTATAAAGTATGTTGATTTATGTTACTTACTATTTATTAATCTTATTAAAATTGTTAGAAATCTAGTCAGCACTATGATGTGTTCTTTCACAACAATTATATTTAAAATGTGTTACAAGAAAATGACCATAATTATATGTTATGTCTATAGTCGTTCATACATCTGCCCTCATATCTCCACATGCAGGCACAGGACGCCTACCACCATTTTTTAAAAACTATCATAGTTCAAGAAAGTTTTATTTCAATATTTTATCAACAATATTTTGCTTCGTACCACGACCTCCTTAAAACAGCATTGTTTTATTTCTGCCGAGTGATGCAAAAGAATGAGTAATTTGTAATTCCTTATCCAAGAGGAAACGAGACATCGAAACTAGTGTCATTTCTTTCGCACCACGGTCTTGATTGTGTTCCGTCTTACGAAAGTTCTTCAAAAAGTTCTCTGGCATCATTTAACGGTTTGGGAGGATTATTTGGTGTTTGTACTCACTAACTCTCCCTTGTGGCCGGCCTCATCCCTACGTGGAGGACATCGGGATCTTCAAAAGAACATAAACAAAGTCCTCCAACAGCGATGCACTGCCCATTAGCCTTTACGTACAAACTGAAGTCATGTACAATAATATACGTATGTATATTATGATAGTATTATCATACATGTCATGTCTAGTAGATAATCCATTCTGTGGCAGCATATCCGCTGCGGTAAATCCGTATGAAATATCTTTTAATTTTATTTTTGCTCAATTGGGAAAATTTAATGAAAACCAGTTAAGCTCACCCGCATCGCGTTAAAACGACGATATTACAATGAAGCGTGAAAGATAATATTATTTCACATTTTCCTTTTTGTACAACTGACACTATTGTTGGGGATATTTTATGGGATATTTTGAATTTACCGTGGAATAATAGGGATAGTGAATTTCACGTGTACATTTGTATATGTAGGGATATTTATTGAATGTTACTGTAGGTTTCTTTCAGGAGACACTTCCAGCGACAGTCGAGGCGTCAGAGGTTCAAATCACGGGCACGCTTCCCCAAGTAATGTGCATAATATAAATTAACTAGCTTACCCAGCAAACGTTGTGTTGCCCTGCCCATAATAAAAATAAAAAAATGTTAAGGGTGAACAACTTTTATCACTTAGGGGTATGAAAAATAGATAGTAGACGATTCACAGACCTACTGAATATGCATATAAAATTTGGTGAAGATCGGTAAAGCTGTTTCGGAGGAGTACGGTAACTAACATTGTGACCGTATAAACCCTGTATTCTGAGGTCTTTATAACGTCAATTATCTTCATCAACATATTCTTGTCTTATCTGCTCGTGGGTCTAAGAATACAAAAGGTTTAGGCAATAACCTACCACTCTGACGAAGTGCAGATTGGTAAAGTTCACACAATTAGATTTTTTTAGGTAACTCCTTCGCCTTTAAATCTTATATATTTAATAAGGCACATAATTTCGAAACATCTGAATAATTAGGATTCGTACACTGGCCCCATATAGTAATTTGTATATCAACCACCCGGCTATTAACACCACTTTTGGTACAATTCTGGTTCCGACCAGTCAACCTTGAGAAACTGGTAGTTCTAGGAAGGATGAAAAGGAAAAGACACTACGGCCGATCACATGGCTCAGCATAACCGCACTCACTGGTTTCCCCCCCTGCCCAAAAAGAAGCCGCGAACTACCAAGGACACCTTCAGGAATGAGGACTTCTTGAGCATTGCTTGAAAGTCATTGACACGTTTACTAAATTTCTGGTATCGCAAATGTTGGACTTATAAGAGACCAATGAAAGTACAAGTATGAGCAAAGGAAAACATCGCATAAAATCCGCCATACTTGACAGATCGTAAAAAATGTTTTCCTATGGCCTGACCCTTCTCATTCTGAGAGAAGACCTGTGCCCAGCAATGGGACAGTAACAGGTTGAAGATGAAGCGGAAGTGGCGGAGCCGGCCACATTGCTGGAAAAATAAACGATAGCGAAGAAACATTCTCGGGTTACGATCACGGTTAAGTTAAAGATGTATTGGTCGCTGGCTAATCAGGTGAACTGATGACCTAAGGAAGACTGGATATTATTGGATTCAGAAGACATAGGATAGGTTGGAGTGGCGCAATTATAGGCCTTTGTCTAACAATGAACATCTGAAGTTTGTCGTGGTACTTGGTAGACCCTGTATATCAAATATATTTAAAAATAATTATCTTCTTTTATTATTATTTTATATTTTTTTATATATTAAGTCCAATTAATGCTACCTTTACAGGTGTTACACATGTCAAAAGTTAGTTAAAATGTTAGGATTAACAATTAAATTAAAAAGTATTAAAGGTAAATGATATTAAGATTAAGACGGATGCAATAATGTTAAAAGTAACAATCAATATTAATAATATTCAAGTCTATTATATAATAATAATAGGAAATCATTATATAATAATAATTGATATCAACTACATGGACACATTTTTAGTATTCTTGTTATATTATAAAATAAATTGGGCGACATTTATCACTTTCGTCTAAACGAGTTTAGTACGAGTACCTAGTCATTAATAATTCATTTGGTGGTTCGATATGCATACATTAGGTGAATCTCTGAGCATAATTAAAAATATATAATTTGGATATGTCACGGAGATAGCTAAATATCAAGGACATATGTGACCGTTGCCTCGTACGTTAATCTTTACATGAAAATGGTTTGTAATCTGTATGTATATTTTCAATATTGCTATTAGAAATTATCGTAATTATTACAAAATAATACTAGGTAATTTTATCAAATTAATTGTTGAGTCTATTTCTTATAGGTATGCGAGGATAAAAATATTATAAATCCAGCTCCAGTAAAATCCTGAAGCTAGAATTTAATTGACATACGATGATTATTTCTGGCCAACTGCATATAAATAGGACTCAAATCCTATCTGGATTTTGTAGTTGATTGCAGAAGTGCATAGACGATGGACACTAATTATCAAATAGACTGAATGTTTTGAAGGTGGTAGAACCGTTTGCGGTTCGACTGCGGCGGCACCACCGCCACACCTATTTCTACCTCATGACAGCAGCAGTGCAGGGGTAGCGGCGCATCTGTGGCCGACCTCAGATAGGAATATCTAATCCTATTTAGGGTTGATTACAGATATCCATAGGCGGCAGTGGCCACTTACCATCAGGTAGACTGCATGCTCGTCTGCTACTCATATATTATAAAAAAAAAGTTTATTTGCGACATTAAGTACCTAGATACATTGATAATGCAATATTTAATATCACTGATATAGATGGCCTAACCTTATCCTTACCTTATATCCTTATATTATTTGCTATCCTTATAGTAAGTAGCAGCAGTAAGTCCTGGTGTCCAGAAAATTACCAAGTTTCATGTTACACTTGCGTGTTAAGATGTTCGGATTATGACGATGTTTGTAGACATTGTTCCAGAATTTAACTCCTGGTTATAAATCTTAATTTATAGTGCCTATTTTACGATAACACGCTTGTAGGGACTTTTGGGGATAATAAATTATATAAAGTGGTGTTATATCTTCTTATAAGCACCTATATATTTTACAAATATATGAATCATGAAGATTAGGCCATAGTCCACCACGCTATCCTGCTATCCACTGCTCATTAATAATGAATCTATTCAATTTTTACCAATCATAGATTGAAGTTTGACAATGTCAGGTATGAGAGAAATGTTGATCTTTAGTAGATATCTTTAGAAGAAATGTTGAGGTTGATAGAACATGGGACAGATTGATTATCAATAACGGACGTAACTGTGGATTAGTTCACATAACTATACGAACTTTTATGATTTGTCGGTATATAGATTTTTTTAAGATGGATTTCTGCACCGTTAAAGAATGTGATAATTTATTTTTGACATTTATATTAATACATAAAATAACAAACGAACCGAGGTCAAGTTACTTGTCTTCATAAAAAATAAATATGTAAATGTTTAAGAGGTGGTCTTATCACTAAGTAGCGATATTTATCAGTCAACCATTTAAATAAAAATATAAATATATTCTATTTCTACACACACACCTATGGGATGTGTAAAATATTATTATTTCTACCTAATGAAGGTGGTAGAACCCTTTGTGGTTCGACTCCGGCGGCACCACCGCCACACCTATTTCTACCTAATAACAGCAGTGTTAGGCGCTGCTGTGTTCCGGTTTGAAGGGTGTGGTAAGGGAGACAGGCTTTTCTGAGGCGTTCCAGCTTAGTCCTCAGGGGTAGCGGCGCAGCTGTGGCCGACCTCATCATATCTAATCTTATCTGGGGTTGATTACAAATGTCCATGGGCGGCGGTAGTCACTTACCATCAGGTGGACTGCATGCTCGTCTGCTACTCCTATATTATAAAAAAAAAATATATATAAAAATATATAAGAACGATATGTTATTTTAAATTAATATTCTAAGAATAAATGAAATGAAAAGTTATTACACTTTAAACTAAAACTTGTCATTACTATGAAACATACAAATAGTAAAATTTGATTTATATGTACGAAATCGTACAATTAATCCGTTACAACGATATTTTAGTTATAAATTGCATATTATAAATTGCAATTTATAGTAAAATTTATTAATTTCTAAGGCACAATATTAGATCGTTTGACCTTGACTCTTTAAAATAGACCCAGGTCTCACGCTTACCTACTCGTCTTGCATACATTTGGCAAATATCACATATGCTTTTAATAATACCAACACAATGCATCAGAGAGTAACGCAAGCGTTCAGTAAGATCGCTTTCATTTTTCAGTTTTCTGCCTACACCACCTTTTTATTCAGTATTTTTAGGAATAACCTCCGGTGGTTTTATTATTTTATATGTCCGTTAAGTGTTTTTATATGCCAGTATTTGAGCTTAATGATTTTTAATTAAATAACCCAAATATCTTAACAATGTAATTAGTTGCATAACAACTATATATTTGGAATAATCATCGGAGTGAATCCTTCTAATGAAACAAATATTACTTGTATATTACTGAATACTATGTACTTGTTACTTGAATAATAATTGTCCGTTCGAATAAAAAAAATTAATGTAGTGTAGTGTGTAATGTGTTTAACACAAATTACATGACAACTACGAGTATATCTACAATAGTTAGTCTTTTGTACGTTTGTCAAAATGCGATATTTGTAAATATACAAATACTCTTCTTACAAATTTGCTTTTTTCATTTCATTGAGTAATTACTGAGTAATCGTTAAGTAACTTCAATAACAATGTTTATATTATGCTTGCTATCTAGTTTTATGTACCTATCTTACATGATTAAAACGATTGAAAAAAATGAAACGGTATTATATCGGCCTTACTTTGTATTTAGTCGATTATTTGACATTTCAAAAGTGTATATTTACACGTTTTGAAAATACATACTTTGTATTATTTTAGCAGTCAGTAGTATTTTTTATTAAAATTTTAAAACGTTAGTCCAGGAAATCGTTAGCTAACAATATCTAATATTGATTATTTGTTTAAATAAATTATAGGCAAAAAACTGAGTACACATTGCCTTCTAGTATATTTTTAGGCATGATCTTTGACCAGACCCGACGAGATCGCGCAAAACAAGACGATAATGTATTCGGCTTCATTCTGGAGGTATCCTATATAAAGACTTTGATGAAACATTCGAATCAGACTGTCACTTACTCCGACTCAGCTAACCCATTTACAAAATGGTAAGAGAGCTTAAGATTTATTTTAAATATATTCTTTAAAATATTTTAAAGCCTTTGTATTATTTATATGTTTGTAATAATTTGCATTAGTATTTTAACTTTCCATTTTTCTCGTTGTGTTTTTAATTTGTCACCATTATTATTATTATTTATTTAGACTTATACTAAAAATGTATGTTGGAAAGATTTATTTTACCTATTATTTAGAATGTTTGGTCCATTGCACATAGAAAATCAATTTAATTTACGTACAAAAATAAGCTTATGTGTATATTATCACCACATATGTTACTAAGAAATAGTATAATATAACAAGTGTTGTATTCATTTCATTTTATAAGCGACACATTAAATTATTTAAACTATTCAAATTATATTAAGTTACATTTGCTCTGATCGTACGCTATATTATCATCACTATTTATCCATTCCTCTTTGTTTACTTTATATTATGATTTTCAATTATTATTTTTAGTAATCATAATAATTCATAATCCTCGTATTTGAAACCAAACCTACTTCTACTATTAACGTCCGTTATCAATAATCAATCTATCCAAAGTTTTGCCTCCAAAGATCGAAATTTGATAATTCTAGTAGTCACAAATTGTCAAGTTTGAATCTTTGATAGGCAAAAGAACATAGATTGATTACTATAATGAGTGTAGTTATGCTCATCACTATCTTTGGAACTACTATTTCTTTATTTGTTTAAACTATAAACACATATACAATATCTGCTGTTTCACAGAAATTCCTAGTTGTTCTCGCCGTGGCCGTGGCTTGCGCCAGCGCCGACGTATCTCACGTACTGGGTGGTGAAGCCGATGCTGCCGTCCTCCGCTCCGAATTTGCCAACGGCCCCGAAGGCACATTCAACTACGTCTACGAGACCGCCAACAAGATAACCGCCCAGGCCGATGGTGTTGTAAAGAACCCCAACTCTGTAAGTATTCATATGTTTAAAGAACCAGTCATCATCATTATCATCAACCCATTACAGACTCATTGTGCACGAGTCTCCTCTGAGAATGAGAAGGATTAGGCTATATTCCACCGCGCTGGCCAAGTGCAGATGGGTCTGCAGGTTTCCTTAAGATATTTTCCTTCAGACTCGGTTCAGAACCTCGATCCTCTCGATTGAGAGACCACGTTTTAACGACGAGGGTATCACTACTTCAATGATTAATAAATAAGCGTTATTTACTCGCGTCATCATATATTAATACTTATATACTTTATTATCATAAACTTAATAAGTAAATATCGCAATGAAAGTTGCAATAAATTTGTTAAAGCTTGCACTAAAATATGGTAAAAGTGATTTGAAAAAAGCATTAAAAGTATATTTACTGAAAACGAGGAATAAGAAGTGATTTATAAACTTCAAGAATACTTTGATATAACTAAAACTAAACTTGTATTTAATGTTAAGTAATGTCAAATGAGGTAGTTGGTACACCAAGGAATAAATACGAATTTAAAGTAATGATGTCAACTTAAAATACCTTGAGGCCATTAAGCGCATATTTGAATTCATCTTGAATACTGATCGCTATCACACACGATACGACTGATCGGATTTTATTGGTCTGACGGTATCCGTGTATCATTGCTGTGAGAATAACCTTTTCTTTAATAAATAAGGTTTTTTTTTTTTAAATATAGTTATTCGTACATTTATTCAATTGGTTAGGTGAGGTTAGGTTAGGTTAGGTTAGGTTAGGTTAGGTTTTTTTTTTTTTTTAAATTGATTTCGTTCAATCAATGAATATAAATTGATTGATTGAACGGGCTGATGGCGATCGACGTAATTTTTTGATGTTAACAGCTTAGTTTCTAAAATCGATCGGTAGAGCCGTTTAAAAATTATTAAAAAAAAACATTTCAAAAAAAATTTTGTTGTAGTTTTTTTGAGATTTCTCAAAATCTACCGGTTCGAATCGGATAATAATAAATTGTTTGTCCAGTACCCGTATTAATAATTATAAATTATTCGTACGGTAACCGTATTAATAGACTCAGCCTTTTTTTAATTTTTGGGTTTTCTTAATAGTATATTTTATTTTTCAGTAATCATACTTGTAATACTAGATGGAATAGACTACAACTTTTAATTGTCACGATTGCTGGTATTTTTGATGTTTGTTATGTTTAGGAGCTTTTGGAAAAGTTGTTTAAGTTTCATTGCTTCATTGGTTGATGTTCTAGGACAACCCTACTCTTGAGGTCAGGGGATCCTACGCGTACGTTTCCCCCGATGGCACCCCTGTTGAGACTACCTACATCGCCAACGAGGGAGGATACCAACCCCAAGTAAGTTTTTCCCAATACCATACCAACCATCAGGTCTTAGAAAAGAGTACCTTTTTCCGGGGCTATAGGAGCGATACTGAGTAATGTGGGATTTTTACTGACCCTAAGCTCCTCGGTGGCAGTCCAAAGTGCTATGTAGTTTAGGTCCCCATTGGAACGCAACCGAAGCCCTATGAGTGCCGCCGTTAATACGCCTCTTACGACAAGCACTGTACCATACCATAGCGCTATTTTTCTAGATTTTCATCCAAAACCTTATTATTGAAAGCAGAAGAATAATCGTAGGTAGATTTATCTCATTAGGCACCTCTGTTGTATGTTATTCTGGGCAAATAACATGGAATAATATGTATCGACATTACTAAAAATAAGGTAACGCAGATTCCATGAAAAGTCGGTAAATTCATTTTATATATTAACAGGATGTTGAGAATTTTGATTTTGACTGTTTACTTTTCAATTTAATTTACTTTAGTAGCAATAAATTATTAATTTTATAGCCGAATAGCAAATGGTTGTTATAATATTAACGAGAAATCCTTGATCTATGAATAATTAGTTGCATCGGAAATATATTATCGTTGGCATAATTTTAATATGTAAAGTCTAGGCTAATAATTCTTTTAGTTATTAGGCTACTCAATTTGATAATATTTATTTTGATACACATTTCAAATATAATTCATAAGCTATACCGATTTGAATTAGAAAAAAGGTCTTGTTTGCTGACTACAAGCAAGTTTTCACTGACTCTAATAGAAATAGTAAAGAACACGATTTACATATTATGATGTTAAGTTTTAAACTGTCCCTGGAAACCTGTCACCAAATACCTAAAAAAAACTTCATTTATTCTTTAAAATTCCATTTGATGGTAAGTGACCACTGCCACCCATGGACATCTATAATCTACTACAGATGGAATTCGAGTTGTATCTGAATTCAGCCACAGCGTTACTATCGTGAAGACTAAGTTGGTCTCGAAAGTCTCTCCCTTATTTCCTTTGAAGCAGGAAAGCAGAAGTGTGTCGGTGGTGCGTCCGAACCAAGTTTTACGAACTTAAGGTTACATTGGAACGTTAAATTGATTATTGTTTGTTTACAGGGCAGCCACATCCCCGTCGGACCCCCAATCCCTGAGGCGATCGCCCGCAGCCTCGAGTACATCGCGGCCCACCCTCCCCCAGTTGAGCGCAAGCCCTAAGTGACCTGACACCAGTACAAAAACGGATTCCGCGACTGCCCCACGATTTTTGTTTGTTTTTTATTTTTACGATACATTGTAAAAATATAGGATAATACAAAGTTGTAATAAAGTGTAATTTAGAACTATTTCTGTTTTAATATTTGCTGACCTTTCGTACCTTTTAAAATGTGAATCTTATTCTTAATCTTAACACAGTGATAACGTTTACTAGTGCATTTTGAAATTCGGCAACTCAATATGGGGTTCGAGGTTTCAATTTCAGACACATATCAACCTCTGATATTTCAAAATTATACGTAAAGTCTCCCAATGCGCACTTAGCCAGAGAGATGGATTACGAATCATAATGATGGTACCTGGAGATTGTACCTCGGACTCTTAGATTGGCAGATTTCAAATCACATACCTATCATTGCTTTGTTAGGTACACGGAAATAAAATAATTTAAAATCTGAAAATTCAATTCATTAATGAGCACTCTATCTCAATTCATCGGCGTTAGTTAATAGATAGATGATTTAGGGTACTCTTTATAGATTGTTTCCGCCTAATATGACCATGGCTGTCCAATTGATTTGATACGTTATTTCAATGCGGCACTAACGATGCGTTTAAATTGAGCCAATCATAAGTCAAATTATGCTTGTTATTTCTGATTGATTGGACTTAAAAAATATTTTAGCCGCTATATTCAAAGGTCAAAAGATGTAAGTATTTATTTTATTATATTTCAACACTTATTTCGGGTGTATTTATGTGAGTATAAGAGATATCTGTATGTCATTACTTAATAAGCGTAGAAAACAAGTATGCTACACTCCTGATGTGATTTGTCGCTATTGCCGCTTATGGATGTGCGTAACAACTTCCTATAAAACAACAGTCATACCTGATCCTATTAACAAATTAAATAATGAAATAAAGCTGTGGATTTACTTAATAAATAAATAAAATACGCAGAAGAGTGGATTTTCTTTCCCTTTAAATTAAAACTCCACTATACTGTTGCTACATATTAAAACTGCAATAACTATACTAGCTGACCCGGCAAACTTTGTACCGCCTCAAAATCTATTTATCAAATATATTCATATAAAATGTAGCCCATGTTACTCGTGGATAATGTAGCTTTTGAATGGTGAAAGAATTTTTAAAATTGGTCCAGTAGTTTTTGAACCTATTCATTACAATTAAACAAACAAACAAAGTTTTCCTCTTTCTAATATTAGTATAGATAGAGTGAGCCTAGTGGTTAAGAAACTCGGACTGTGGATCGAAGGGTCCAGGGTTCAAATCACAGACCTCCTGACATCACCTCTAATTTTTCACAGTTATATGCGTATCAGAAATTAATTATCACTGGCTTAAAACGGTGAAGGAAAAGATCGCGAGGAAACCAGCATACCTGAGAAATCTTTGAAAATAAAATCAAAGGTAAGTGAAGTCTACCAATTCGCATTTTACTAGCGCGGTGGACTATAGCCTAAACCTTTTCCTTCTGAGTGGAGACTGTGGTCATCAGTGGGACAGTAATGAATTGATGATGATGATGAGATATAGAATATTTATTAAAATTAACATAGTTTCAAGTAGTCCCTTTACATAATTAGAGGAGCTCTCGGTCCGTAATTGGGCAGTTAGCGTGGTGCCTTCACGAGATATTTCGGTCGAACAATTCCGCTCTACGTTATATAAAGTCTATAGCATATATCCAATAGAGTAACTGTAATCAGCAGATGGAATATTAACGTTTGATTAACACAAATGATTTGTTAGTTGTAGAAACTTTTATACTTCTAGACTATGGAGTTACCACCGTAACACTTATATCTACTTTACAACAGCAGTGTTAAGCGCAGAGGCCCGAACGTGTGTAAGCAAAAAATCGTAAAATGTTATCCACAATTACAGTTAAGCTCTTATGCGGAACTTCCCCAGAAATCGATCATATCAAAAAGTGCCTTACAATATATTTTTTTATTTCAGAATTTACGAAACTTAAAAAACGACAACTCATTTAGGAGAACACATTGTGATACAGGGTCCGCCTAAGGCACGCTACGGCACTGGTATATGCATGTGGTAAGGGAGAGGCACTTATATTCACAGATAAAGAGAGGCATTCCAAATCCTCAGTGGCAGGAACGCATCTGTGGCGATCAACCCCTAAAAGGATTGAAATCATATCTAAGTTTGCTTACATATGACTATGGGCGGTATGGGCACAGTTCACGGCAGTTAAGTGACTACACTTACCATCACGTGTACTGCATGCTCGTCTGCTACTCCTTTATTATTAAAAAAAATGCTCGTTTACTTCCATATCATATAAAAAATTAAATGTCCTGCAGAATAACAATACATTCGTGACTCAACGTCGGAATACTAAGTTCATACTACGAGTATACCGAGATCAGATGACAAGAATTAAGTTTTTAGAATGATGATGTCACGATTCCAAATTCTAAACCACCGAAAGAAATTAATTGTGATTCTTAAGAGATATACAATCGGTAAGTAATATAGTAAGTAGTATAATAGCACTGTTAACGCTGCTGTGTTCCGCTTTGAAGGGTAGAGCAAGAGGAATATTTATTAATTCCAATTTAGTCTTTAAAGTTAGCACCTATGGCTGACTTTAAGTAGGAATTTTATGTGGAGTCGATTACAAATCTACACGAGGCGCATTAACCGACTCTTATCCCTTATCTTACCCATGTGTAATCAATCCTAGATGAAATAAGAATCTTATCTCATCTAGGATTGATTGGGTGGTAGTAGCCACTTACCATCAAGTGGACTGCATGCTAGTCTGCTGCTACAATATTATAAAACAGGTGAACTTCATACTTGTTTGATACTTCTGCTTAGTAAAAAAAAACAAAAACCAATAACAAACCTGTTTGTTGTACTTGCCTTAGGGAGGTTTTAAGTACAAGTGCTTCCGGGATTGCGGACGGCAAGAGTGGGAGCTCGAACCGCCCTAAGCTAAGAGGACTCCGGTTGCGTTCCGTTGGAGACCCCGGAATCCTCTACACGACGGTGAGGACGGCCACCGTGGAATGCCATTGAGTGTCGTTAAGTGGGCTTCGATTGTAGACGAATATATTTCAACATAACATAAAAAGTTCACGTTTGCAATTCTCCGAAAACATAGAGGTCAATGTCACTTACACAAGTGCCAGTTGTGCTTTAATACAATATTCTGATAGGTGCTGTCTTTCTTTTTTGGTCTGAGAGTATAAGCTTTTATATATAGTGCTTGTTCTCGAGATAAAGTAGCTGACATGCCTCGCAGGCATGTGATGAATTACAAAAACGTTTTTGTAATACTGTTCTTACTTTCATTATGATGGAGTTTTTACGTGAGTTTGGGTATAATAGCAAATAGCAAATACTTTAAGGTTATTTTTGAAGTGAAAACTTCTCAAGCGGCGTTATGCACTTTTTGTGATGGGTCAAAAATGTCAAACGTCAGGACACGTGTCTGATCGAAAATTCGTAAGACGGCAAAGCAAACTGCTAAAGTCAAGATGTCATCCGGTGTTAGCATAGAAAAATATGTCAATGGGTATCAGTTTCATTTTTTATTTATTAATTATATTTTATTATTCAGGTTAGGTTTCCTTCTGCCGGCATTCCCGGAGTGCAACCCGTTGATTTTTTTATAGATTTGTGTTCTGGTTTGAAGGGTGTGGTAAGGACTACATACTTTTCCTAGGAATTCTAGCTTAGACCTCAGATCGGAATTTAATCTTATCATTACAGATGTCGATGGGCGGCAGTTACCACTTACCACAAGATGGACTGTATCCTCGTTTGCCACTTCAATTTTATAAAATAAAAAGTTATTGCCTCAAATAAGTTTACTATCAGCGCGTAACACCTGTTATGAGGTAGAAACTGGAATCTGATGTGACGGTGGTTTTCATAGTCAAACCAAACCTCTAAAACTTGTTTATTATAAACGATTCACCTTTGAAACCACGCGATCGCCACATGGACTAATAAATGTATATTTATACAATTGATTGCTATATTCCGAGCTAATTTGTTGGCAATTATGTTAATATGCCATCTTGGTTCATTCATAAACACGTTTTGGGCTTTAATGCCCAGTTTGGAGTCTGTAAAATTGAGAAAATCATACGGTGATGACCAAAAGGAACAACGTTTTTTTTTTATAATATAGGAGTAGAAGACGAGCATGCAGGCACCCGAAGGCCGATTCGATATGACCTGAGGTCGGCCACAGATGCGCCCCAACCCCTGAGGATTAAGCTGGAACGCCTCGAAAAAGTATGTCTCCCTTACCACATTCTTCAAACCAGAACACACCAGCGCTTAACTCTGCTGTTATGACAGAAATAGATGTGGCGGTGGTGCCGCCAGAATCGAACCAAAAAGTGTTCTACCACCAGGCTGGATAAAGGCTTGAATTAGACAGAGGATTCAGCAATGGAGGATTTATCTGCATTTTAGAAGCTAGTTATAGCTATTAAAAGCTACACCCTGCAAATGTTGGAGGCCGGATACAGCAACTGAAAGTGAAACGATATAGCATTATTCATTTAAACAAATCACGTCAGCCGGCATGAACACCTCTTGACGCGCTGAGGGTTCCGGGTTCGATCCCTCGTCTGACAGGTATCTAAATGATTAATTTAGATTATCTATTCGTCTATGTATGAAATCGTGTTTTAATTTTGCTTCCCTAAACAGCGAGTTTACCGCAAACAGCATGTCAACTGTCTTTCTATGTAAATAAACACGTGAATTTGGAAAATGCTAATTATTTTAAGGAGGACATTGTAGAAATACTTCATATAGATTTACGTAACGTTATTCGATGCAAATCGTATGTGACCGATCTTTCACCAGAGAAATAGAATACATTCATAGATTGGCCAATGCATTAAATCATCTTCAGATCCTATTCACATGCGTGACACAATCGTGCAATGGACGTGCAATTAGCTTTAGCACTCGCTTTCCAAACTCATCGCTTGATTAGCTTATTGTTGGACAACTGTTGCTATCATTACGAATAGTACAGGGCCGGATTTGGACTCCTGGAGGCCGTCAAATATCTATTTTAAATAATTTTGTTTCGCAATGTAATATTAGTTTAAAAATTTCGCACAAAACAAGTCACGTTTTTAGAACAGTAACATTAATTCTCGTCAATCATTTTATTGTTATAAATACCATTAAGATTTTTTTTATTTTTTTTTAGTTTTATTAGCTATAAAAAACGTGGTTTTTAATTTTTAAACTTAAATTTGTTTCCATAAAGTCTTCCAAAAATTTATTGCAAACAAAAAAATATTCTTTAAAGTATTAGTAATTGATTAAGTGCAAGTCGTGCTATAATTATTAATAATAGAAATATTAAAAAAATATTGGTTAAAAAACTGCTAAAATTGTTGACTCATCGAAATACAGATTTTTTTTCAATTGTAGGGGCTCTTCTCTTATGGAGGTCCTGTGTCTGCCCCTAAATCCGGCCCTGGAATGGAATCTGATATTACTATATAGATGGCTTATGTATGTCAAAACTTTGGATGGCAAATGGAAATCGCTACACATCCGCGAGATGTAGTTTTGATGATACCAATTGACGTTATTTCTTTTCTGATATTTAAGGTTTCAATTAATATGATCAAGTAGTAGTAAGCATAATGTTTAAGTTTGAAATTCTTCTTCTGAGTCGCTTCTTCATTGCTGAAGGTCGTGCCTGCTCTGGTTGTCTACGGTGCAGGTGTACTGCAAATTTCGCCAACGTGCTCAGTTTTCTGCTTATCTTAGGCATTCTGTCCAAGGCAAGTTTGAAATTATAGGCAGACAATTAAATGTTATTCATATGTATTATGTAAATGAACCCTGACGCAAAAGTTATCACAAGCTTTTATATTATCTATATATACCTATTATAATTTTCCGTCATGAAAAGTATCCGTAACGAATATTGACATTTCAAGGTGCTATAAATTGATGGAACATAAAATCTGGTTATTAGGTAGGTCTTAGAACAAGTTTTATTTTAATAAAATGAAGCTTCTTGATAAGCGTTTTTTATTTTTTTTTAATTATCACTAAGTGAGTCGCCGGTGGGTCTGAGTGGCGCCATTAGAGGGGTATAGGGGGTATAGTGGTTGTATGACTTTTAATAGCCTAGTGGTTAAGAAACTTGGCTCGTTGATCGAAGGATCCGAGGTTCAAATCCCAGGCCTCTGATTATTCAAATTTACGTGCCTACTAAAATTTAATTGCCACTTGCTTAAACGGTGAAAGAAAGAATCGTGAAGAACCTGGATACCTGAGAAAAAAAAAATGTTTTCAAAGGTATGTGAAGTCTACCAATAAGCAATTGTATAGGTAAATGAAAAAATGTTAAGGGTGAACAACCCTTATCACTAAGGGGTATGAAAAATAGATAGTAGCCGATTCTCAGACCTACTGAATATGCATATAAAATTTGGTGAAAATCGGTAAAGCGGTTTCGGAGGTATACGGTAACTAACACTGTGACACGAGAATTTTATATATCTAAGATAATCAATCTTATCTACTTTTGCCAATTATCAAAATCGACCGAATTGATTTTTAAAATAGGGTGTAAGTTTGCACGCCTCCTATCTCCCTGAAGACAACCATGAAACCAAAACACACTTATTATTAGGAGTCGATACACGAACTTTTCTACCACCTTTGAATTAGAACATCACTACGTACAGTCGTACAACCTAAATCTTCGACCTAGATCTCTTCTAGATTTTCCACCTTTGACCTAATACAGCTAATCAAAAGCTGTCAAAACTAAATTTGATTTGTACCCAATTAGCGATAATTACTAATAAACCGTAAATAATAGGTTTCCAATTCACTGTTATTTTTAACGAGTTTCATGCATGACATTTAGGTGCAATCTGATATTTTTGTTCAAGGTCACATTTTTCATTATACGATAGGTACATTAATTATGGAATACTTGGAGGTAATTTATTATTTAGCCGCTTGTCGCATCACAGACGTGTTGCGATAAGCGACTTGTACTGGTTTAAAGCACCCCTGGAATTACTCTCAAAGTGATAATAAATTAGCCATAGTTTACTCTAACGTAATGCTCATTAGACTTTATAAGTTTTTTAAAAATACTATTAACTCTCGGGTTACTAACTATTGTAACTACCTGGCAACTGGGTCACCTTGTCACAATATACTCGTATATCCCAAGCGATCCGTTAAAAGTAGCGTTTCAGCTAAAACTATTCAGTATTGTACTTATCTATATTGTAGTATGCTAAAAGCATCGGCGATGGACGATTTTATATATATAGATAGAGATAATATAGGAATTGCAGACGAGCACGCTGTTCACGGTGGTAAGCGTATACTGCCGCCTATGATCTGAAATCAACCCCAGATAGGATTAGATATTCCTACCTGAGGTCGGCCAGGGATGCGCCGCTACCCCTGAGGACTACGATGGAACGCCCCGGAAAAGTATGTCAGCCTTACCACACCCTTCAAACCAGAACACAGCAGCGTTTAACGCTGCTGTTATGAGGCAGAAATAGGTGTGGTGGTGGTGCCGCCGGAGTCGAACCACAAAAGGTACACACCACCTTCAAACTTCTAATGTGATGCGACATCCATACAATCGCCAAAACGATGGTTAATCTAATTGCTGATGCTATAAGTAGCATGTCTACTATGGCCGTAGTACCTAATGCAATGTTGTGACGGCTGCTCACATATACTTCGAGGTGGCGTTAGCAGTTTTAACAAAGATTTTTTACACTACTTATATTTTCAAAATATGAAAGGTAAACATCATCTAGAGACTTTCATAAAACTCTTCGAACTGTTGCTGAAAAACTAATAAGATAATGGTATATACTTGTTTAAAATTCATTCCTTAAATAATAAATTGCCATTTGCCTTATAAGCATTAACTTTAGTCCATATTAGCTCGACGTGGTAACCACTTATTCGTTGGCAGTGCGACAATAAGTACTTCTCTGCATGCCGGTCTAGATACCAAATGTAGGTAAACGACTGTTCTTCCCACATTTTTAATGAATTGTTGCGTAAATATAATAAAAATCATAAAAATACTAGAATGTTGAATAGCAGTCGCTAGGGAATCAGGTTTTGGTTTTATATTTTTTTGATAAAGGTTACTTATAAAAAATGATGATATTCAATTGTGCACACTAAGGACGAACGTAAAAATCTACATAATACAATCGTAACTTTTTTATGCGATTTCATTAGCATACTGACAGTTAGGGCTCCTTCACACTTGCGTTTTTGAACGTGCGGGTTTGCTCGCGCAACGCAGACGCAGCGAAAACGTCGCGGACACGGCGTGTAGACCTGGAGACGGTTGCATATGAACCGTCTCCAGGTCTACACGCACCGTGAACTAGCACTCGGTAAACACTTGAGTAGCAGAAGTGATTTAGTATTATTAACATAATAATATTTTATCAATTATAAATTTTGGCAATATATTATAGCACTTTCGTCTGATTCCAATTTCACGATGGAATCCATAGAATTTGTATATTATTTTTTGTTTTATTTTATTGTCATAAGCAAAGCCAACAGCAATATTTCCTTTTTTACCATTTTTAACGATAATACCAAACAGATGGCCGCAGACGCAGCGTTTACGCGACGCGTGTTGTCGCGGCGTCTGCGCAACGCCTTCGAACGCCTACGCTGAAGAAACATTAGTGTGTAGGAGACCCTAAGGTCATAAAAAATATGAACATGAAACGTCGATAGACTAATGTGCTAGACGATCGTAAGCGGGGTTACCAACCCATCTAAGCTAACAAGAAGTTCAATTGTCCTTAAAAATTTAAAATGACTGATATATTCTTCGTCACGCTTTTCGAAACTTCGAATTTTATGCATATAGCATTTATAGATATCAGAACAAAGAAATGCGAACTGATAAGTCAGATAATTTAGCGCCATTTTATGAGGCGCGATGCGCCGTGACTGCACAAAAACTGTCAGAAGATCTATGATATGGTGTACATGTAGATTTTCGATAACCGCCTGGTGTCTATCAGGACGGATTCTTTATGCCCTCGAAAGGTCGCATTCTATTGTGTTTATTAAAATACAATATTGTACAAATGTACAATCGCACACATAAGTCTACACGCAACTTAATAAATTAACTTCAAGTTCAAACTTATTATAAAGTAATAAAGTCACATTTTCTATAAACGTACCTCAGGGTTGGCGATTCATTCCGAAAAATATCGATTCTCCAAAAATCGATCTTCGATCTATTTAGTGGGATCAGGTTAGCAAAAAAAAAGGTCAGGACCAAATGATCACTGAAATACATACTAGTGTCCATCAGTAAAAAATGTCTACAACACATTTGTAAATATTCAATCAACTTCGACAAAATCGAATTACGATTTTCTAGGATGAAATATATATTCATTGAATCGATCCATTACTGGATATTTATTACAATAATCGAATTTTTTGGTCCAAAATACCAATTCTTCGATTTATCGATCTCAGATCGCCATCCCTAACGTACATTTTTAAGCGTAATGCTCGTCGTTTTTTGTATGTACTGGTATGAATCGTTGATGAGATTTTTAATACCTAATAATGACAATGACCGATATTAGTAGGCAAAGGTCAATGTTTACTCGTCGATGGAATTTATGTTAAAACGATGGTGCGATGCTTTAATAATTATAATTTGTAAACATCCATATCATTAATCTACCTACTTATAAAGAGCAATGCTTAATAGTAAAATATTTAATGCATATATTTATAAAATAAAAAACTGTGTGTCAATTCCGTTCGGATTTTATTGTATTTTTTATATTTAATTTTGAGTGTGGTAAGGGAGACATACGGGATACGATACGGGAGACATACATAAGGGAGACGCTTTCTACACTCACAGCTCCACAATAAGACACACTTTGTCGCTGCTGCCATGGAAACACACATCCAGATCCAGAAAGAGAAATTAAAAAAATCTCATATAGATTTCTCTCTGTCCGGGGATCGAACCCGTGACCCACTGCGCGTCAAACCGATAATGCGACTGCTCCACCACGCGGCTCGTCATTTATGTCATGTACTTTGAAATCTGTGATTAAAGTTTTGAGTTTCTTTTATTTTAATTAAATCCTCCACACAATTCTTGGAACATCAATTAAAATTCCACTCTGATGAATAGATTAGGCAACACTTTTGTAGTTTAAGAGGAAAAAGTATATGCCAACTTGAACTTTAATTATTTGCAAGCAAACCCGTTTTGAGCCAATAGATATACATATTGCGTGTTGAAAATATTTAAATAGTATCTCACATGATAATCATCTTATGATAACAAACTAATGATTGCCAGATATGTGCTGTGATGTAATTATCGATACGTGGTAGGTAATTATCGGTGCGCTCATTACAATATGTCGGTTAGAACCTTTGAGTTTGCGGAGGGACATAGGTTCCCTCTGTGTGTTCTACCGGCTTTACAATGGTGGGTGTTCCGAGGAACTGTTTGACCTGGTGCCTACGTCACCATTCCTCCATCGCACCACTCGCCGAAGGATGAAGTTCCATCCACACCAACTGGACTCGTGGCGGTCCTCCACGGTTCGGTTTGCACGGACGTTCTTGCCGCGGACGTGTAAGATGTGGAATGAACTTCCTCCTGAGGTATTCCCGGAACGCTATGACATGGGGCTCTTCAAAAAAGGTGCAAAAAGAGCTCTCATACAAAGCCGGCGATGCATTGGCGACTCCTCTGGTGTTGCAAATGTCCATAGGCGGCGTTGACTACTTTCCATCAGGTAGCACGTCTGCCTAATCGTTAGGTTATAGGATAAAAAAAAAAAAAAAAAAAAAAAAAAAATATGTATTTATCGATAGCATTACTATAAAACTGGACGGTTTTCCTTCTTGATTGTAATATTTATTAAGCTGCATGATAGGATGAAAGACTTTTAATTTTTATTTTTGTAAATTATACTCTTATGTATACACGTTTCTTACTCTGAATTGAATTATTATTTTAATAATTTAAATTTTATTATACTTTTATTTTGAGGCGATTCATTATGATTGATTAATTTATTTTTTAGTTTTTAGTTCGATTAGCAATAAAAGCGTGATGTTTAGGTTTTTTTTAACTAATATTTATTACTCTTTCGGTACGGAACCCTAACAATAAAAAGACTGTGCTCTTCTGCAAACTTAAAACTTATTATCTTACGAACTCTAATTAAAATATATTACCGACTTCTGGCCTATGAAGTTCATCCAACTAAACAAGTTTGTCGCGTCATAGTGGTCTAGGAAGCATCTTGACCTTTGGCATAAGACCCTATGAAGACCCTAAGGGCATTAGAATCTGTGACGTTAGATTTAAGATATACTTAAAACTAATGAATAAAACAACGATAAATCGAAATGTTTGTTATTTATCAAGTTAAGTAATAATATAAAATAAAGTGATATTATATCTATACTTATAATAAATTTGTAGAGAGGTCAATTCTGTACATGAAATATATATCCAAAATAACTATCACGGGGTGATTAGGAATCGATACTGATGCCATAAATGCAATCAGTAAAATTTTTGTCTGTCTGTCTGTCTGTCTGTATGTATGTATAACCGCTATAGAAACAAAAACTACTAGACTTTAACGAAACTTGGTACAATTATTTTTCATACTCCTGAGCTGTTTATAGTATACTTTTAATCACGCTACAATCAGTAGGAGCAGAGCAGTGAAGGGAAGTGTTGGGAAAACGGGAGAAGTTACTCCATTTTTTAAGCTTCCGTCGCGTGTGCAACCTAAATGGTTAAAGCTACACAGAAATCATGTATGACGGAAATGTTCTCCTTAAAATTATATAAAAACTTATCCCACGACAGCATATGTCTATCTTTTATGGTTGACTCACAATAACACGTTTAACTCCCGATAGCTTAGCAGTTCAAAGCTTTCTGATTATATTTGTCTACTCCTACGTTTATAACACTCTCAGTCATCCCTAATTAAAAAAGTTAAGAGTATTAACTATTCCATACAAAATAATCATAGAAATCACACCTCTGAGTGATAAGGGTTGTTCACCCTTAACATTTTTTTATTTATATGGCAACACAACGTTTGCCGGATCAGCTAGTGTAGTATAAAGTTCTGTACGAATAAAAAAAATATATTTGAAAGAACTAATTAAGTTGTACCACAGCCGCACTATTGTGAAGCAGTTCTGCATTAAAAAAATACCGTCTTAGCTGTAAACGCATGTGTGATAGGCTTTAGTTCTTTTTTTAATAATATAGAAAAAGTAGACAAACATGCAGTCCGCCTGATGGGAAGTAGCTACCTCTGTCCACGGACACCTGTAATCCTCAACCTTACCTTACATCAACCCTTACATATAGGATTATATTCCTACCTGAGGTGGGCCACAAATGCTACCCCTGAAGACAAAGCTGGAAGGCTTGAAAAAGTATGTCTCCCTTACCACACCCTTCAAAACAGAACACAGCAGCGCTTAACACTGCTGTTGTTCGGTAAAAATAGGTCTACACCTATTTTTTGCTGCTACCAATGGCGCCACCGAAGTCAACTTACAAGGCGTTCTACAGGCTTCATAATCGTCGAAACAGTCGATATTCTCCTATCGATAGGTATATCGATTCACTACATTTTAACCACAAAAAGTCCTAGATGTAATCTGAACTAATATGTTCAATGCTGCTACATCACCAGCAATATTGATTATTGACCTATGTACTAAACTTGTTAACGATTATTTAAACTGAGTTTATTCGACAAAAAGTAATTAGTGTACAACATCGGCAATTGGTGCTATATATCACGAATTCAAGGCTTAAATATATCAAATAGTAATTTTGTAGGAATCTTAATTACTTAATTTGTTATTAAATATGATAAAGTGTAAATAAATCTGTAACTTTACTTTATGTTGGTTTTGATTGTTTTGGATTTCAGGGTCGATGCTGCAATTAATGAACATTAAACTATTCGTCTCAGACCATAACTTATTAATGAAAGCTATGTGCGTATTAGAAATTAATTATGACTATGTATTTTAACGGTAAAGGAAACATGGTGAGGAATACCTAAGAATCCTTAAAAAACGTTCTCAAAAGTATACGTAATCTACCATTCGCATTTGTCCAGAACTTTAGATGATGACCTTAACCCTTTTTAGTTAGAAGGCACGTGTCGAGCAGTGAGATAATAATGGAATGATCACATATGTTTCAAGTAGAATTACTCAACCCGAACAGACAATGTCAATCTGAAGGTGGTAGGTGGAACCCTTTGTGGTTCGACTCCGGCGGCACCACCGCCACACCTATTTCTGCCTAATAACAGCAGTGTTAAGCGCTGCTGTGTTCCGGTTTGAAGGGTGTGGTAAGGGAGACATACTTTTCCGAGGCGTTCCAGCTTAGTCCTCAGGGGTAGCCGCGCATCTGTGGCCGACCTTACGTAGGAATATCTAATTCTATCTGGGGTTGATTACAGATGTCCATGGGCGGCTGTACTCACTTACCATCAGGTGGACTACATGCTCATCTGCTACTCATAAATTATAAAAAAAGACAATTTGCCAAGTGCGAGTCGAACTCGCACATGGAGCGTTCCGTACTTTTTTTAAAATTTTTAGTATTCAAACGCTTTCTACACTCACAGTCTCACACTAGGATTTCTTATATCGTGGTTGCAACGAATACACAAACACCCAGACTCAGACCAGATATCTAAATTCATCATTCAGATATCTGTCTGGCCGGGGATCGAACCCGGAATCCTTTGCGCGTGAGACCGGTATGGGGACGCCTCCGCCACGCGGGTCATCAATTTGTTATCATAGCAGCAATAGAAGTTAATCATTTGCGAAAATTTGAACTGTGTACCTATTACGGATCAAAAGATAAATTTATAAACGTCCAAAAACTGCCGGTTCTTATATGGCGACCCCATTTATTCTCAAGATATTTTTATTTTTAGTCTTTATTGTTATAGCAGCCATTATTTTACACGCTCTGTTAAAATGTATGTGCCTTTCTATTACGGACAAACAGGAGAGGCTTAGTTACTTCCGTTCTTACCCTTTGAGCACGGAACCCTAATAATGCGCGGATTTCAGGGTTGATATCCGAAGGAAAACTTCGACCATCCATACTTTTCAAAAGATAACATTATATGAAAAGTTATACATACTTTATATGAAAAGAATTTGTTGCAAAGCCCAGCAACCCTATTAAAAGTTTTCGAAATAAAAGTAAATAAAACTTCGCATTCAATTTTTCCCCCCAAAGACCAAATAAGCTTTTAACTATGCTTGCATGACTTGACTTTTTTTTAACTGAACCATTTTTTTTAACCATTTTTAACCTTTTTTTATCATGAAGTGTTAATTAAATACGGTGTCCAAAATACTGGTGTTGAGTACGGGTTTGCAATAAAAACTCCAATTGAATTTTTCTTCCTGTATTTTCTTTTCTTGACCATTTACAATATTCTTCTATTTTCCGGAGCGTGCCGGACCCTTTTTTTTTTTTTTTTTTTTTTTTTTTTGGCGCCCAGATGTAGGTGGAAAAAGGGCTGACCCTCTACGGAGAGGGAGGAGCAAAAAATGCGTCCAAGCACTTACAGGCCGCGACGGCCGGTGCCTGCGTCGTGTGGGGCTGACTGAAAGGTCCTCCTGAAGGGAGGACCATCCCACTAAAAACTCCTTTAAGGCATTCGTCCAAGGGGACCGTACAGCCGACATCGGATAGCGACCTCTCGTTTGCGGAGCGAGAGGCGCTAGCGGCGCTCCCTAGAGAGCTACCGCTGGATAGATGACACTGAAGGTGTCAACGTATCATGAATAAGATTAGAATCGTCGGGAAGACGATTCTCTATGGAGAGTTGTACGCCCCTGTGGGCGGCCAGAAGATTCTCCACATCGGTGGAGAGTTTGTTAGGAGCGTCGGTCAAGATATTTCTTGGCCGACGGCAATTGTAACGGGTAGGAAGAGGGGCAGCATAGTCCGCTGCACCCTTGATTAAGGGGTTGGAATGGTTTTCTGAGCGGTCAAAGAACGCTTCAGAGAATTGTCTGAGGACTTGTTGTATTGGAGCGAGCTCCAGGTCGCGGTGGAGGTCAGCGTTTCTGACATACCAGGGGGCATTAAGTGCCCGACGACAAAAGAGATTTTGAATGACCTGGAGTTTGTCTAGGATGGTGGGATTCGCGTGAGCGAAGACTGGGGAGGCGTATGTTAACACCGGTCGAATGCAAACCTTATACAGCGTTCGCTTATTCCTGGCTGACAACTTGCTGTGTCTGCCAATCATGGCGTTGAGGCGGCTCATGTAAGAGCGGGCGGTATGGGTGACCTTAGAGACGTGGGGTCTAAAGGTGAGGCCCGGGTCAAGGGTAACTCCTAGGTATTTTACTGTGGGCCTCCATGGAATGGGGGCCCCAAGTAATTTGACGGAGGGCAGGTTGTTTAAGCGCCTGCGTTTGTGGTCGAAGCGCATTGCGGAGCTTTTCTCCGCATTGACTTCGATGCGCCATTTCCTAAACCAATCTCCTAACTCGTTGACCGAGCGTTGGAGTTTGGCGAGGACAGATGACTCCTTTTGCCCTTGGATGTAAAGGGCGGTGTCATCGGCGAAGAGTGAGAGCTGCACCCCATTTTTGGGGATAGGAATATCGTTGGAGTACGATATGAATAATGTAGGAGCGAGCACTGAGCCTTGAGGGACTCCGGCTGTTACGGGGCGTGGGGGAGAGAGGATACCTTCGTGCCTGTAGCGGAAGGTTCTGTCCTGAAGGTAGGAAGCCACGATGCGGACTAGGCGATCAGGAAGACCAGAATGGTATAGCTTGTATACCAGTCCTCCATGCCAGACTTTGTCAAAAGCCTTGGCGACGTCGAAGAAGACTGCTAGTGTCTTGTTACGTCTTGGATAAAACCCGCTTGTGATGTACTCGACAATGCGGTGGACTTGTTGGGGGCACGAGTGCTGGAGGCGAAAGCCAAATTGGTGAGGAATGATGAGTGGGGGAGCATCTATTGGGAAGAGGTGCCCTCTTATGTGAACGAGGATCACCCGTTCGAAAACCTTGCCCATTGCATTGAGGAGGCTAATGGGGCGGTGGTTGGAGGGAATATGTTTCGGTTTCCCAGGCTTGGGAATACCGATAACTGTTGCTGTCTTCCAGGCTGTTGGAAAGAAGCTGAGATCGAGGCAGGCATTGAAGATAATGACCAGAAGGGTCAGTGCCTGCTCGGGGAAGTGTTTGAGCGCCAGGTTGGAGATACCATCCGGACCTGGGGCTTTACGAGGTTTCAAACCGCGGATGACGGTCCGGACCTCGTCTGTGGTGATTTTAATGGGAGCAGAGGTGACAGGGAGAGAGATCTTTTTACGGACCTCCTCCTCCACCTTGTGAATGTGGATAGGGTCGCACGGTTGAGTGCTGGGGGAGCACTGCGCAGCGATGCTATCTGCGAAGCATTCGGCCTTCTCAGCGTCTTCGAAGGCTATGCTGCCGTCGGGACGCGTGAGAGGGGGAGTGCTTGAGAAGGCTTCGGTACGAAATCGTCTAGCGACTTTGTAGAATGCCTTATGAGATGGTTGGATATCCTCCATGAGAGAGTTCCAGTTGGAGTCCCTCATTTCGGCTAGCCGGGATCTGACTTTCCTTTGGAGGGCGTTAGCGCGCCTCCTAAGGACAGGGGTGGGATACTTGGCGGCCCATCTGAGGGCTGCGTTTTTAGTTTGGATTAGCTTCCTGACCTCGCGAGGTAGTTTTCGGTTCGGGACCTCTACCACCTTCGCGTTGTCATGAAGCGAAGTCTGAACTAGCTGGGTGAGTGAGTTCACCGTACTGTCTATTTTCTCCGGGCTAACAAGGTAGTCTGGGGGAATAGTATACGGTGAATCGGGGGCCTCTATGGCCGAGGTGAGAGATTTCTCGTACCCTTCCCAATTAGTGAAGGTTTTCGAGGAGGTATGGGGAGTTGGATCATAGGGACCTAACTGTAGAGAGACTGGACGATGGTCTGAGCCCAGATCGTCCAGTGTTTCGATCGCTCTTGTATTGAGCGCGACGCCTTTAAGGAGGGCGAAATCCAGCACGTCGGGTTCTTGGTCTTCCCGATCGGGGTAGTGGGTTGGCGCTGTTGGAGAGAAGATATCAAAGTCCAGTGCGCGGGAAATGGTTAAGAGTTTCTTACCGTTGGTGTTAGTCAGACGACTGTTCCAAACGGTATGTTTGCAATTGAAATCTCCAAATAGTACGACAGAGTCTCCGAGCGAGAGGAGGGCCTCCAAGTCGCTTTGGAGAGGGGCTTTATTGGCGGGGAGGTAAATTGAGGCTATGATCAGGGACGGGTGTCCTGTCATGCCTAATTTGCATATGGTGGCTTCCATATTGGTGAGCTTGGGTGTTTCCAGAGGGGTGCAATGGAAGGATCTCTTGTAGTAGATGGCAGTGCCTCCGCCACGACGGTCGTCGGCTCTGTCATTACGTACAAGCGCGTAAGAGGGGAGACTTACGCCTTTAAGGGAGGGCTTGAGGAAAGTTTCCTGAACAAGCAACAGGTCGATATCCCTGTTGCGGACGAACTCTTTGAGTTCGGGAATGCAAGGCTTAAGACCTCGTGCATTGAAGGAGATAAGCGAGACGCCTTTAGGTTTTTGACGACCGGGATGAAGGGGTTGAGTATGAACGTTACTCATTGAATGGACTTGAACAACGCTAAGTGTTCAGAGTAGATTGCGATGCGCTCCGCCTGGCTGGCGTTACGCATCTTTTGCGAGACGAGTATGATCTCGTCGAGGTTCACGCCCTTAACGCAGTCCTTAAGGAACATGATATGTTCCCTTACCGATGCGTCTTGGGTGGGACGGGGAGTGGGAGTGGCCTTAGGGGCCGGGGTTGGTGGGGCGGTCGCGGGTGCGACTTTCCTCCAACTCATGGGAGCGGTTGGGGTTTTGGAGGCCCCTAACCGCGGGAAATTGGTCGAATTGACCGGAGGTGGGCCTGCTTTCGAGGGCTGCTTTTTAGCAACCTTCTTTTGAGCGGGACGGGGGGCTTTAGGGCAGCCACGGTAGTTAGCCGGGTGCCCTGAAGTGGTGCATAGCACGCAGGCAGGAGGGGACTCGTCTTCACGAGTTCTCTTGCACTCACGTGTGGCGTGGGGTTCTAGGCACTTGACGCACCTTGGGGGGGCAGTGCAGTTCGCCGCTGCATGGCCGTAAAGCTGGCAGCGGTGGCACTGGGCAGGGTAGCCACGCTTGTTCGGTGGTTCCACCTTGATCTCAGAAAGGCCACAGATTGTGAGCTCCTTCTCCTTGAAAATGTCCTTGGAGGACGGGGTCTTGGCTAGAATGGCCAGGGCTAGAGGGTATTTGACCCCGTTGCGGTTGTACAACTTGTGTACACCTTCCACGGGGAACCCTTGGTTGACTAGATCCGTTTGGATTTCGTCGGTGGGAAGCTCGTAGGGGAGACCCCTAAGGACCGCTTTGATTTTGCGGTCCTCTTCTAAAGCGTACGTGTGGTACGGGAGTTGAAGGTGAGTTAGGAGCCTAATGAGGCTCCTGAAGTCCTCGGTGGTGGGGCATGAAACGCGAATAGAGTCGCGAAGGTTACGTGCCTTGGTGTAGTGGATCTGTTTTTCCACTAGGGTTTTAGAGAAGTCGGACCATTTCGACTTATCTCTGAAGAAAATGTGTGGGGGCGGTTTGCACTTGGCAAGTGCCGGTTCGCAGCGCGTGGCTGGCTTGGCGGGCTTAGCCGCGGGGGTTGAGCTCTGGGGCTCGGTGGAGGTTTTTGGCACGGGGGCCAGAGTGGAGGCTTTTGGCACGGGGGCCAGAGCGGGGGCCGCTGGGGCTGGGGTGGCTTCGAAAGAGGCCTCGGAAGAGGTTTCACTTGTCGCCTTAGCGACGCGTTTCACCGGTCGTTTCTTGGTCTTCCTCGACTTGACAGGGGTGAAACCCTGGTCGTCGTCGGAGGAGGGGGCGGTGATGAGGGTGTGCTCCGACGATTCGTCGGAGGAGGCGGGGCGTTTGAGCGAGATGGCATCGAAGTCCATCTCGTGTCTCGGGGTGGCATCAGGGGATGCGGGTGAATCAGTAACGGACAGGGGATCCGTTACGGATTTCAAGGGCTCGCAAAGGGAGCGGAGTTTGACTGAGTCAAATGGGCGATTGAGCTCCTTGCTCAAGAGGGAGGACAGAGCCTCGAAAAACCTATCTGTTACCATGTAGGCCATGGTAACCTGGGATGCCTCCCTGCCGAGGCAGGGAGCTAACGGGGAGGGGGAGGGAAATGCAATTACCCCTAAGGGAAAGTAACTGCTACCGTCACCCTTGGGATAGCCCAAGTGCAGTGGGATCGGGTCTGCCGGTTTCTCTCAGGCCGAGAGGTCTGAGAAGCGCACCGGGTCAACGCTAGCTGGTTTCGTTGGCACCGTTAGGTATCCACCAACTCAAACGCGTCGGGACGTGAGTTTTGTTTATTCCCAATAAATTGGCAATAAACAAAGCACGGACCGCTATCGATAATATCGAGTAGGCGAGAACCGGCCGAAAGGCCAGAGAAAATTCTGGGTTAGGAAACACTAGAGCGCGAGCAGGCGGGGCTGCTCGGTCTGGCGTTCAAACGCAGAGTGCCGGACCCTATTTTTAGCCACCTTAAGTGGCAAAGTGAGTGTTACAACCGACGGGGGGCTAACGCAGCAGTCCCGTCTCGCTCACTTCCTATAGCCCTCTCTTTCTATCATGCATCTCGCTCACTCGTGTCCCTCTCTTTCTAATTTTACTTTATTTTTATTTCTCTTTATTTATTTACATTAAATACCTTATTTTAAACATAGTTGTACATTATTTTTCATACACATTAAATATTCTTATAAAATCAACAATCTTACGTACTAAAAAACAATAATATGAATTACAATATATCAACTATTCTTAAATTTATTCGCCGTCCGCAACATCCTCCCCCCGGCGCAGCTCCGTCGTAGCCCTCCCTATCTGGAGGACGGCGAGCTTCACCACGGGCCTCCTGAAGACTCCTCCCCTGGTCCTCACGTCTGCTGAGCGAACGATGCCGTCGGGTCCCTCGTGCACTCGCTCGACGATGCCGCGTGGCCATGTGTTGCGGGGTAGCGTGTTGTCGACCACGATGACCAGGTCGCCGACCCGTAGTTGTCGTGATGCCCTTGTCTCTTGTCCTCGAGGTATCAGCGTCGGCAGGTACTCCTTGACCCACCGCCCCCAGAACTGGTCCGCCAGCGCCTGTGCTTTTCTCCACACGCTGCGGTCGGCTTCCTCGCAGGGTCCCGTCAGCGGCAGCCCGGTCGACGACCCAATCAGGAAGTGGTTGGGGGTTAATGCTTCTGAGTCGGCGGGATCCACGGAGACGTGCGTGAGTGGCCGAGCGTTGACACAGTACTCGGCCTCCACTAGTAGCGTTTGAAGGACTTCTTCTTTGGGTGACTTCTCGTTCAGTGTGGTGCTCAGCGCGGTCTTGACTGACCGCACGAGCCGCTCCCATGCCCCGCCCATGTGCGGAGCCCCCGGTGGGATGAAACGCCAGCTGGTTCCATACTGTAGACAGAAGTTATGTAGCTCCGGACCCCATGCCCGGTACGCGTTTCTTAGCTCGACGTCAGCACCTCTGAAGTTCGTTGCGTTGTCTGAGAAGATCACCTGTGGCCATCCTCTTCTGGCGGCCATCCTTCGGAGTGCCATAATTGCCGAGTCGGTCGACAGCGATGACACCAATTCCAAATGCACTGCTCGTGTAGTTAAGCAGGTAAACAGTGCGCACCATCTCTTCTCATGTCGGCGCCCAATAGTGACTGTTAGGGGGCCGAAGTAATCCACGCCGCAGTAGTTGAACGGTCGATGCCCTGGACTTGTCCTCTCTTCTGGTAAGTCCCCTCGTGGCGGTGTTTGCGGCGTTGCTTTCCTTATTTTGCAAAATTGACATTCCTTAGCCATTTTTCTTACTGTCGGTCGTAGTCGAAATATAACGTATTTTTGTCGCAGCTCGTTTACGACCCTCTCGTTGTTAGCGTGTCCGGCGTTTCGATGGTAGTCCATCACTAGTAAGCGTGTGAAGGGGTGACCACCATCCAATATTACAGGTCGGTTCGAGTGCGTCGACGTCTTAGAGGCTCCTATTCTGCCTCGGGCCTTCAGTGTTCCTTCTTCGATGACGGGGTCCAACTTCGCTAGTTTACTATGCCGGTGTAAGTGCTGTCCAGCCCGCAGTCTACGTAGATCTTCGCCGAAGGAGTCCTGTTGTGCTTGTCGTATCCACCGCAGCTCGGCGTCTTGTATGTGGGAGACTTCTAACAGCAGGCTTCTGTTCTTTGTTCTTAGCTTCTGTACGTAGAGTTGAACTAGCGCTGTGGCCCTTATGAGTCGTCTGTAGGCGGAGAACCTCGTTATGTCCGGCAGGCAGCCCATGCGGTCCGTGATGTCGTCTGTGGTGATGGTGTACGCCGCCTCTTCTGAAGTGTCACTGCTTGTAGCTTCGGTAGGCCATTCCTCCTCTGGTAAGCCCAGGAATGACGGCCCGGTGAACCATCGGTCTGCGCCAGTGATCTTCTTCGTTTCGATTCGCGTGGCGTCGTCGGCTACGTTGTCGGCCGTGGGCACCCATCGCCAATCTTCCACTTGGGACAGCTCGCCTATCTCCGCCAGTCGATGCGCCACGAACGGTGTGTACTTCTTCTTATCGTTCCTTATCCAATGAAGTACCGTCTTGGAGTCCGTCCAGTAGTAGACTCGCCCTGGTTTCCATTCGTGTTCCTTCAGGATGGTGCTCGCCATACGCGCCCCGATGAGTGCTGCCTGTAGCTCCAACCTGGGAATCGTGAGTAACTTCAACGGCGCCACCTTAGCCTTGCCCATGACTTGTACAACTTCCACGGTGCCATCCTTATGGGTGATCCTCCAATACGCCGTGGTCGCGTAGGCCTGTTCACTCGCGTCGTTGAATATGTGCAGCTGTAGCTCTGAGCTCGGAGTCATGTCACGGCTGTAGCAACGTGGTAAGGCCAAGTTCGAGATGTCTTGTAGTCCGGCGACCCATTGCTGGAACTCTTCGGCTTCCTCCCTAGGTAGCTCTTCATCCCAGCCGACCTTCTTGACCCATAGTTGCTGTAGCAATATCTTCCCGGTGATCGTATACTGGCTTACGAGGCCCAGTGGATCGTAGATTGACATGACGGCGCTCAGTGCTTCACGCTTGGTCGGTGCTCGCTGCTGACACTTGACTTCGGTGGGGACCCTCTTAATGTCCGTATTGAAGCCTATGGTGTCTTCGCTCGGGTTCCACCTTAGTCCCAGGGTCTTCTCCGACTGGTGTGTCGTCAGTTGCACGTTGACATTCTTCGATTTCTTCGTGTCGGGAATACTCGCGAGGACAGCTGGGCTATTGGAGTTCCATCCCCGCAGATTGAAGCTGGCTTGTTCGTGTACATGAATGACGTCCCTTATGACCTTTATAGCTTCCTCTTCTGACTGAAAGCTATCTAAATAGTCGTCCATGTAATGGCGTTCCTTTATGGCTCGCGCAGCTTCCGGGTATCCCTCTTCGTAATCGGCGGCATTCTTGTTTCTCACGCTGTGAGCGAGGTACGGCGAACTCGAGGCCCCAAATATCATTGACATCATCTTGTACTTGCGCGGGGCTTCACTGGACTCGTCCCGCCACAGGAACATCTGGGCTGGTTGATCTTCGCTACGTATCTTCACTCGGAGGAACATTTCTTCTATGTCCGCCGTCACCGCGATCTTCTTTTCGCGGAAACCAAACAGAATCTTAATCAGAGACGCCAACAGGTCGGGCCCCTCCAGCAGGTAGTCGTTCAAGCTGACTCCGTTAATCTTGGCCGCTGCGTCGAATACCATTCGTATCTTGTTTGGCTTGTTAATGTTGACAACCGCGAAGTGAGGTAAGTACCATTTGACGTTACTTCTTTCTTCGTTGCCGTCGCATGTTTCTGCGTAACCCTTCTTCAGCAGGTTAACCACTTGAGCGCTGTATTCCTTCTTGAATGTGGGCTCATTTTCCATCTTCTTTTCCAATGTGCGTAACCTCTTGTATGCTTGCTCGTAGCTGTCGGGGAGTGTGGGGTTGTCAGTTTTCCAAGGTAGACCCACTTCGAAGTGTCCGTCCTTCCGTCTGGCGGTCGCCTCGAAGATGTCGCTGGCTCTCTTGTCGTACTTGTTAATCTTCTCTTTCGTAGATACGCCGAGCGAGTCCACGTCGAAATGCGACTCGACGAGCTTCTGTAACTGTATGTCGCCCGTGCAGACGTGAAGCACGGCCGCCTGGTCCTGGTAGACGAACCTCCTAGGTACCGACCCATGTAGAACCCATCCCAGCTTTGTTCTTGATGCGGCAGGTTCGTTCTTCTTGCCGGCGCGCAGCTGTCGGGACACTATTAAGTGCCAATTGTCGGTGCCTATTAGTATGCGAGGTCGAGCTTCCCCCGTGCTGATTTTCTCCCTTACGACTCGCAGGTGTGCATACCGCTCCAGGTTCTGAGGTACGCGCTGATGATGCAATTGAAGTCCCTTCACCGTGCGGGCTGTCACGGAGTATGCTTCATGTTCGTGTAGACCTTTGATTTGAATCTTGACCGCCTTGCTGTCGATTCTTCTTTGTTCATTGATACCTCTTATGTTTAGAGGTTGGTTCGGTCCGCCGCTGGTGAGGTGACTTGCCAATTCTTCATCTATAAGGGTTACTGTAGACCCTTCGTCCAGGAGGGCGTGCGTCCTTATCTCCCCCCGTGGACCGCTGAGTTTTACTTCACATGTCTTCAATAGCACCGCTCTTGGTGCCACCTTTGATGTGACGCTCATGACCGCTGCGGGTGCACCCTGATCTGTGCACTCAGAAGTCTCCACCCTCCTGGCGGGCTCTGCAGTCTTGTGTAGGATGGCGTGATGCTGCATGCTACACCCGTCGACTCCGCACGGCTTCGCTCTGCATGTGGTTCTACTGTGTCTTCGTGTCATGCATTTGAAGCATAACCGCTGTTCCTTCGCCCAATTCCACCTGTCGTTGATGGTGAGTTCCTTCAGCTGAGGGCACTTCGGAGTGTGATGGCTTGTAGACTGGCATCGTAGACAGCTAGGTGCTCGCTCTTCACGCGTCGATTCACTCGTAGAATAGACCTTCTCCCGAGGTGCTGTCCTCCTTACTGGCCTCTCCCCTCTGAGAAGCCCCGGAGCGCTGTTCCTCGCCGTGTGCGTGTAGCGTAGTACCCTGTCTGCTTCTCCCATCAGGAACTCCGAGAGTATTGTGATTTCGTCGCTGTATGCAATCTTCCCTTCGTTGATCGCCGCGTATTCCGCCCATTTGCTCACCAGGTGAGGGCTTAGCTTCTCCATTACATCCCTTATCAGTAATGGATTTCGTAGATAACCACGGTGGTCCACACTCTTCATAGTGTAGACGACGTTCTGTAACTTGATGGCCAATTCATTCAATTCGCTGCTGGAGTTGCCGACCTTGGGGAGTCTCTTCAGTTCTTCCATTGCTTTATCGAAGATATATTCAGGTCGACCGTATTTCATCTCTAGCGTCTTCATTATGCTGTCCGGGTGAGTCGCCGTGTATAGTTGAGAGAGCACTGTCTCTCTCGCTTCCCCACGGAGACTGTTTCGAAGCCGCAATAAATTTTCTGTGGCGCTGAATTTGTAGAGACGCGTCGAATCTTCTACTGCTGCTTTGAAGGGTAGCCACTCCATGACGGACCCGGAGAATGCTGGGAGCTCCGACGTTTGCCGCGGCGGGGGTCGTACGTGCATCATCTTCTCTAAGGCGTTTGCTAATTGTTCGATGCCCCTTCCCCTCTGCCGAGGCCGTTCCTCCCCCCGTACTTCTAACGGGGGAGGTAGGACCTCCTGTTCCCTGTGTACTTGCGTTCCGGCGTGTTCGTGGCTCTTGTTCACCCAGTCGTGTATTCTTTCTTGGTCGCAGATAGTTTCCCCCCCCTCTTCCGCTTCGATCGCAGAGATTTCCGCTTCTAGCCGCTTCTTTACTAGCGTCTTCTTAAGTTGTATTCTTCTTTCTTCTAATTCAGCTAGCTCCTTTTCCGCTTCGTATTCGACTAGCCTAACTCGTGCCGCGACGCTGACCGACGAACGATGCGAACGTATACTGGGCGCCGCGCTATATGCCGGAGACGTGGGCCGGCATATAGGCGACTTGGAGCGCGACGGTATCTCTTGCGACGTGGGGTGCTCGGGGTGCGCGGTGCTGCGTACAGGTGAGCGCTCGAGGACCCTTCCTGGTGGGATCCTCCCGACGGATGTTCCGGCGGGCGTCCCGGTGAGGACTGCGGTCGATGGCGATCTCGGCGATTCTTCATATATACGGTGGAACAGCCCCCGCCCACCTGGCGGAGGGTGCTCCGATTCGCCGATGCCGGACTCGGAGTGGGTCTTCTTGCTTCGTGTGTTCATTGTAGACGCGCTGGTTGCTTCTTTTTTCTGTATCCGCCGATCGAAGGACCAATGTTGAGTACGGGTTTGCAATAAAAACTCCAATTGAATTTTTCTTCCTGTATTTTCTTTTCTTGACCATTTACAATATTCTTCTATTTTCCGGAGCGTGCCGGACCCTATTTTTAGCCACCTTAAGTGGCAAAGTGAGTGTTACAACCGACGGGGGGCTAACGCAGCAGTCCCGTCTCGCTCACTTCCTATAGCCCTCTCTTTCTATCATGCATCTCGCTCACTCGTGTCCCTCTCTTTCTAATTTTACTTTATTTTTATTTCTCTTTATTTATTTACATTAAATACCTTATTTTAAACATAGTTGTACATTATTTTTCATACACATTAAATATTCTTATAAAATCAACAATCTTACGTACTAAAAAACAATAATATGAATTACAATATATCAACTATTCTTAAATTTATTCGCCGTCCGCAACAACTGGTATCATGCTTATGCTGAAGATCCTGTTAGATTAGGTTAGATGTGCCACCACCCCTGACGACTAAGCTTGAACGTCTCGGAAAAGTATGTCTCCCTTACCACACCCTTTAAACTAGAACACAGCAGCGTTTAACACTGCTGTTATGAGGCAGAAATAGGTGTAGCGGCGGTGCCACCGGAGTCAAACCACAGATGGTTCTACCACCTTCACACCTTGTCACACTTTTTTTATAATCATACCTTGTTGATGTGTCTACATAAAGGTAGTAACGTATTGGAAATCGAACTTAGATAGACACATAAAATAATTAAGGGTCAAATAATGTCCATGAACGCCAAATACTACTAATATGTAGCTACTTAACATCACGTTGTGGTGATGGCTAAAATTTCCATGAGTAGAACTTTCAAACTCCATCGAACTCATCTCTCTCGTTAAGGCACATATTTTAGACTTTTAAGGGTGCGTATTTAAAATACTTACCTTCAATCAATTAATATATTTTATCACATGACATGGTTTCGATAAATTTTATGTAAAATTAAATAGCTTTTTTATCCTAACACACTGGACATACAAATTAAAATTCCTTATATACTAAGTCAGAGTTATAATAATACTAATTCGTATTTAATTTACATTGAAATTATTATATAGCAATCAGTACATAATTTAATGTCTTCATATGCAACTGGATGTAGAAAAATATTTATACTTAAACACAGTTCATCTGATCATATATCTAAATATTTTACAGGAGGAGATTATTATACAAACAATATTTTCTTCTTTAATAGTTAAACTTAGCGATAAAGAAGGCGGACTACCTGATGGAAAACAGTTACCGTCGCTTATGCTCATTTGTAGCACCAGATGAGACGCCAGTGCATCACTGCATGGTAATACAGGCTTTTAATAAGAGCTCTTTTTACACTTCTCTTGAAAAACCCCATGATGGTAGAAGGTGGTAGAACCCTTTGTGGTTCGACTTCGGCGGCACCACTAACAATAATAATAACAGCAGTGTTAGGCGCTGCTCTGTTCCGGTTTGAAGGGTGTGGTAAGGGAGACAAACTTTTCTGAGGCGTTCCAGCTTAGTCCTCAGGGGTAGCGGCGCATTTGTGGTCGACCTCAGGTAGGAATATCTAATCCTATCTGGGGTTGATTACAGATCTCCATGGACGGCAATAGCCACTTACCATCAGGTGGACTGCATGCTCGTCTGCTACTCTTATATTATAAAAAAAAATATGTTATAGTGCTCCAGGAATACCGCGGGAGGAAGTTCATTCCACATTTTGCACGTCCGCGATGAAAGTAACCGTGCATACCGAATCGTGGAGGACTGCTACCAGTCGAGTTGATGTGGATGGTGCCTCATTGGTGCGATGCTGGAACGGTGACGAAGGTACCAAAGAGTTCCAAGAATCACTCACCCTGGTAAAACCATTTATCATAGCATTCTTGTTCATAGCCATAATACGGCCACTTCCTTAAGTCATAAAGTCAACGCTAAGTTGTAGAAGGAAAAAAGTATTCAATAAGATATTATAATAATTACGCGACCCGATCCGCGTGGCGGAGCGATCACCATACCGGTCGGTCACGCAGAGAAATCCGGGTTCGATTCCCAGCTAAATAGACATCTAAATTATTATAATTCTGATCTGGATCTGGGTGTTTATGATGTGTCTATGGCACCTACGATACATGACAAATCTAGTCATTCGGGCTCATAGCCCGTGTAAACGTCATTTATATATGTATTTAAGCGTTATTGAAAATAATAGCATTATTACTGTTATATTATGTTGTTCCCACTTTTGTTTGTGAATGTAACATTACCTGAATGAGGCAAAATTTAATTAAGTTAATCAACACCCAATCATTGTTTTAACTGAGAGCGTTTTACCGTTTTTCGCAGTTGAAAAGTGCTTGAAAATGTGGTCCTTTAACAAGCGGCGCGTGCCAACTGCGGTGCCAAGATTCCCACACACGAGTGGGCTCTTGGAATCGAAAAAATAATTACCGCAACGCCAAAGCACATCGTTTGTGGAAGCCTTTTTTACTGAACTATATAGTTTGTTACACGATTTTTGTGTAAGAAGCAAATAAGCTCCATAAAGGGCGAATGAGATCACTTTTATTGTATTTACACTCTTATCTATGTAAAACAAAAAGCACTTTAGCAGGATTATATATTACCAACTATTACAAGATAACCTAAAAAATAATTTAACCTCCGACTCCGACTAGAAAACAGCTGATGATCGAACCACAGCACCAATTTTATTTTAGCATAATACTTTCGACCATATCACCTTTTAAACAAAAAAGTTTGAAAGCTACGATGTCACACCATAGATTAGTAAAGATACCTCGGCGCCTTGAAATTGAATGAAGCCACACACGGCTTATTAGTAAGTTCTTTTTTTGAATTCTTGACAAATAAAAACATTTTTAGAGACAATTTACGAATAAATAACTAATACTGAGTAATTTACATAATAAATAAATAATTATTTCAAATATTTTAGGGACATTTTAGCACGGGGACGTGGCAAAACTTTTTTACGCAACTATTTCAATTCTCAAAACTGGGTACATTTTCTTGTTAGGAGTGAGTAATCTTTACTAATCTATGTGTCACACACACATATACATATTAAACTTGCATCGGGGTTAAAAAACAAAGTAGTATATTACCGTTATAAAGTCAAAAAAAATCTACAATAGTTAAAATATGATTCCAATATCAATAATATACCAGTTGAATAATAAATAATTTTATTTCGTAAGACATTAACAATTTTCGGTTCCTGTATTACATCTCGTAATCTTGATTTACTGATGATTAAATCTTGGCCGGTTTATTAACATAACTTATTAATTATTTATTAAAACGTACTCTTCTTCGAATCTACGTTAAGAGGCCCCAAATTTTGAACAATGTAAATATGTAAAGATTTTCTTTGATAAATTACTTCTAAGCTAGGAGAAAAGTTCTTTATAATTTAAATTCGTTTTAAATACGTAACAGCGAGCCTATGGCAGCCGATACTTAAAACAACGGAAAACCGTTTGAACAATCACAAAAAAAATTTAACACGTGCGTTGACGTTGAAAAAAAACCAGCAAATCGCGTTCACCTTGTATAAATTCGAATCATATTGAAGACCAGAGCTTCTTTGTTGCAAAATAATGCAAATGCCGATACTTAGAACCATATTCGATGGAAGCCGGCCGGGTATAAAATGCGGCACCAACATTTGATAACCACAGTTGCACATCGTCTGTTAACTTTGACACACACAAAATGGTGAGTGAGGATCATAGGTTGTTACAACATTTCATATATTAGGTGAACGGTGTAGCTCTCGTCTAATCGAGTTTAAAGGGCATTTGCGTTGCATTATAAATTAACGTAATTTGTGATATTGCGTGCTACACAAGGATGTCCATCCATACAATCCATACAAATCGTCTAATTAAGAATCCAGTGTCTATATGTTCCCACGACTTAAATAACTTGACCTATTGAGTTCATTCCTATTTGTGCCATTTTTTCCTTTTTTTTGATATTTAAAAAAAACATTAAAATTTATATCATACCTTTAATTGCTTACTAAAATGAACACAGTTAACAAATTCCTAAGTGTTACGTGTTGTGAAGCGGTTACCATACCGATCTGACACGCAGTGGGTCCCGGATACAATGCCCAACCAGCCGGTAGTCGAAATGTTGAGTTTAGATTTCTGATATGGGTGTTTGTGAGTCGTATTTACGGGTGTCCCTGAAGACTACTTCAAGGGAATCTTTATTTGGGGATATTAGTAGCAACCTTTTTTATTTTTCATTACTTATTTCATCAATAACACTTTTTATTGATACCGGGTATTCAATAAACTATAACGGGAAATAGATCACACAAACAGCTACTAACGAAAGTGAAACGATTTGAATAAATATAGATATTTGATCAATCACGTGTTACGTTACACACTTGGTTTATAAGTTCTTAACGGGATCGCATTAAACATATTTATATTTAAATAAACAATACTATTTGCTTTAAGTAGTTATGATTTATGACGACTATCTATTTAATTAGGTAGGAATAACGTTTAAAAACTTCTAGTTGTTTTTACTATGGGCATCTGTAATGGACTGTAGATAAAATACTACATAGATAATACTACCCCTGATGACTAAGTTGAAACACCTTGGATAAATTTTCTGACTTACCTTCCAAACCGGAACACAATAGCACTGATACTGATTTTATTAGGCAGAAAACGAGTAACGTGCCTTCGGAGTCGAACCACAAAGGGTTTCTCTTAATATTCTATAATATTCTAGAAAACCTTCATCGCCGTCCTCGCCCTTGTGGCCGTCGCTGCTGCAGACGTCGCTCACCTTCGTCTTGATGAGAAGAGCGCCTCCATCGTCGCGCAAGATGCCGATGTGTTCCCCGACCAATACCAATACAGATATGAGACCAGCAACGGCATCACCGGTCAGGAGCGCGGATCCCTGAAGAACGTTGGCACTGTAAGTAGCACACGTTATCTCTTTATAACACGTACTTTGAACGTCAATATTTTATACGAATACGTCAATATTTTATACGAATTTAATCACAAGTTTCTGTTGTCACTTTTAAATTTTAAATCTTCCTAATCTCAGTAAATAGGATGAGAATGAAGCAAGTTTCTACTGAACATATTCGACTATGTTCCTCCAATGCTTTAAATGGATGACACGCGCTTTAAACCACTAACGGTCACCCATCCAAGCTATTACATTTTGTAGATAAATTATGATGCGTAAACACTAGGCGTCTTTATCTGATATTAGTACTGATAGTAGAAAACAAAATCCAATTTGTACATAAGAAATAGAACGATAACAATTTATAGAATAAAATAAAAAATCATAAAAACATTAAGATGTAACCGTGGATTTTATTTAAATATTAATAAATATTTTGTAAGCTAAATGAAGGGTTCCAAAGACAATTATATAAGTAATTAATAAGTAACATCAAGGTGAAGCTCACGACATTTACATGGTTCATACGTTTACAGTCAAAATATGTGAATAAAATATCTAACCTTGATATTCTATACAAGGTCGGGTCACTCCGCAGTCAGAATTAAAATTTTGGATGATCACAAGTATCATGTGACATAATGACCTCATTGAGGAATATTCCGGATCAATAAATTTGATTGAATATTTAAATTTAATGACAAATATTTTATGTTAAAAATATTTATGGAACGTAATCTTTGGCTTAAAAATTTTTAACAAAAAAATAAAACCGACTTCTATGTCACTACAAAGTAAAAAATAATTGAAATTAATGTTGGTTCAGTACATATTTCTGAATTCGGCGCTCAATATATTTCGTTGGATAACGGCGTAAACAGCGTGTCCTATATGAAATATATATATATATATACGCGACGAATAGATAACCTCTCTTTCTTTGGGAAGTCGGTTAAAAATACAGATTATCTGGCGAACGAATGAGCGAATACATACTTACGCTCGAAAAACATTACGCTCCATAGTAAAAAGAAATGAAAATCGCGACCCAAGTAATAAAATATAGTGTCAATCCATTACTACGAGTATCTAGTATTACTACGAGTATATTTATCCTACTGTTGATCAAACAGCTGACAGTTTTATACTGACTAAAAGGACTGTCGTCATAGCCAGTTGATGTGTTCGTGTGTTTTTGATATAATTAAGATTGTTATAGATTTGAACCTACAACTCCTTGTGGTTAAATTGTGGTGATCACCGTCACGCCTTTCTGCATTATTAAATTAGTATTTCCGCTACACTTTTCTGGTTTGATTGTGGTTAGTTTACATTACATATCTGAGGTCAATTTACATCAAGTCGCTTGAATCAATTCATAATTTTTGTGAAAAGTGCAGGTGCGAGAAGCAACTTTTATATTATTAGAGAAAAATCATTTTCTCAGCGTTTATTAAATGAAACTTCTATTTTATCCCTATATTTTTCGTCGACAATCTGTGTTAACTTGTGATATCGTAACTAATATTATAAATGCCAATGTGAGTTTATTTATTTGTTTCTTTGTTTTTTACACTTTCACGCCTGAACTAACTACATAATCGATTACCATGAAATTATGTAGACACGTTGTAAGGGGTTCAGAAAAGGACATAGGGTACTTTATTCCATAAAAGCGCTGTTCAAGGGATAAAACCGATATAGATAAAAACCTCTGACTGCGAGCGGAACCACGGTTAACAGCTGGTATAAATATAATTTGATTTCCTCAGGAGAACGAGAGCATCGTTGCCGAGGGATTCAACAGCTACATCTCCCCCGAAGGCGTTAACATTAAAACTGAATACATCGCTGACGAGAACGGCTACCAGCCAAGAGTAAGTAATAATTTGAAATCACCTCTAATTATGAAATTATTGATTACAAAAATTCACTAATGCATAAAATTATATTTCTGATAATTTTTCAAACATATAGTATTAAATATGACGATGGAATCAAATTTCATTTTTTTTAAATTCTGGCGTATTTTTTTAAGAAAATATACCTTAATTGCCGTCGTCCGATATTTTCCCACTACTGGGCATGGGTTTGCTTTCAGTTCCAGAGGAGCGTAGGCCATAGTTTAGTCTATTTCAGTGGCTAAACAGGGTTTGGTAGACTTTACACTTGGGAACTTTTGTTAATCACTCTCAGCCATGGGGTTATATTTTTTCCTTCACCGTTAATGCAAGTGAAACATAATTCTTGATACATCAATATTAAAAAAAATGTTTTTTTACAGGGTGATCACCTCCCCACTCCTCCCCCCGCCGAACCCATCCCCGAATACATCGTCAGAGCGATCGAGTACATCAGGACTCACCCTCCCCCAAAGGAGTCCAGGAACTAAATTAGATAAGGAAATAATTAATCAGTTGAAAAGCTAAACACTGCCATTTCTGTTACCTCTAGTCGCTCCTTTATAATGGTGCAATAAAAGGTTTATTACAAGTTAAGTTTTCTTTCCTTTCTGTATTCCCAAAAACGCTTAAATAAATAAATAAATAACGCTTAACACTTTCTATACTCACAGCCCCACATATCGTGGGTGCTATGGACACACACACACACACAAATACACAAACACTCAGACCCAAAAAAAAGACCAAAATCATCATTTAGATATTTATCTGGCCGGGGATCGAACCCGGGACCCTGTGCGCGTCAGACCGGTATGGTGACCGCTCAGTCACGCAGGTCTTCAAACGGCCAGAATATGCTACCATGCGAGCAGTACTAATGGTAAGTATAGGTAGAACCCATTGTGGTTCGACTCTTTTTTTTTGTTATCGGGGGGATTGTTATGGTTCGACTCTAGCGGAACCACTGCGATACCCATTTCTGGGCTATTACTGCTAATAATAATGACATTGAACTGATACGCCTTGACTATAAAAATGTTTAATGCCATCGATGAACTAACTCAATAATACTATTCTCATCTATATGTAAAACATGCTTGTGTCACAAATATAACATTTCTTAATGGATTTGTTCATCTTAAACCATGGTAAGACTAATACATCAACAACCCATTACTGTCCTGCTGCTGGGCACGGGTCTCCTCTCAGAATGAGAAGGATTTGGCCATAGTCCACCGCGCTGACCAAGTGCGTATTGGTAGACTTTGAAATATGTTTTTTGTAAATCCCTCAGGTATGCAGGTTTCCTTACAATGTTTTCCTTCACCGTTTAAGCAAGTGTTAATTAATTTGTAATACGCACATAACTTTTAAATCAGATGTGCGTGCCTGGGATTTGAACCTCGGACCCTTCGATTGAGAGGCCGAGTTTCTTAACCACTAGGCTATCATTGCCTTTAGTAATTACGTTATTAATAATGAAGATTAGTAAATCTAAAGATTTATAATGATTAATAATGAAGATGAGTAAATCTTTAGATTTACTAATCTTCATTATTAATAACGTAAAACATATAGCAGTTCGTCTGTAGTGCCTTATAAATTCTACCTTATAAGAGTGTGAAAGTAGTCCTGATTCCAGATCAGCCAAGGGGATTCCACTTAGTGCTCAGGAGTTCGCTTCTATGATCGAATTAAATCAACTCTTGTATAGGAGACCAGTCATAGACGTCGATTAGTGGCTTAGATCACTTGTCACTCGGTGAGCTATTTGCTCAGTTGCTACTCTCAATACGTAAAATACTAACAAACTATTGATTAAATTGTACGTGGTTTAGGCGTTGAGGAAATACAAACTACTTTCTTAAAACTTCTTGTTTTTGATATAATAATAATAATAAATCTACATTCATTGCCTACTAGGATACTTTGTATCGTGGATGCCATAGGATACATGAAATGCCATACATAGACAAATACGTAAAAACCCAGATCTAAAACAGAAATCTAAATTCATCATTCAGATATCTCTCTGACTAAGAATCGAACCCGGAACCACTACGCCACGCGGGTCGTCTGTCATAATAGCACGTGATTTGAAAAATTACCCAACCGGTGAAGCTTTCCGTACCAAAAAAATTGGCCAAGTGCAAGTCGAACCCGCACTCGGAGGGTACCGTACCACCAACATTTTAATTTTAATTTTTAATTTTCAGTACTTGTTATTATAGCAGCCATTGTGAAAATTTGAACTGTTTGCCTATAGCGGTTCAACAGTTAGTTCGAAAAATACCAGTTTGTTGTATGGGGACCCCTTTTTATATTCAACTTTTTTATTATTAGTATTTATTGTTATAGCGGCCTCTGGTCAATTGAGGTATCAACTTGTCTGTAATCGACCTCAAGTAGACCTCTAATCTTATCTGGGGTTGATTACAGATTTCCATGGGCGGTACTAGTCACTTACTAATTGACTGCTAACTCGTTTGCTAATTTTATCTTATATATAAAGTTAGTCACTTACTAATTGACTGCTAACTCGTTTGCTAATTTTATCTTATATATAAAGTTCTCGTGTCACAATGTTAGTTACCGTACTCCTCCGAAACGGCTTTACCGATTTTCACCAAATTTATATGCATATTCAGTAGGTCTGAGAATCGGCTACTATCTATTTTTCATACCCCTAAGTGATAAGGGTTGTTCTCCCTTAATATTTTATTAGATATATGGCAACACAGTGTTTGCCGGGTCAGCTAGTTAAAAGAACTAAGAACTAGTATATTTTAAAATGGATACACCTTATTTAAATACAATCTTACAAATTATTATTTATTTCAGTCATAGTATAGTCATAGTCGTACTATACAAGTATAGATATCTCACCGCCTTGTAATGTAAGGAAGCCATTACACCTATTAAAGTGCTGACAAATGTATCAGCCATTTAATGGCTGTCATGGTGTATTTACTCGTAACAATGTCGACATGTGCAGTTAAGTGGTGCAAAAATACGAAATCGAAGAAATTGTGGAGAAATATCTTTTTATTCGTAAATGCTCTAAAAACTACATTATTTTAATATTTTTCAAACACGTAAATACACTAAAGTGACAATTTCAATTGTTAAAACTGGTTGCATTTGCTTGTTAGGAGTGAGTATTCTTTACTAATCTATGATTGTAGTATATAATATAACATTACAGTTATCTATGTTCTTGTCTAGACGCTTGTTGTAAATAATTATCTCAAGAAAATTTATATCAGAACAATTTGACAAATGAAGTAAATGGCCTCTAACTCGAGATTTATGCTGTTGACCATAAACTCTGCAGAAATAAATTAGTATAAGGAACATCTTTACATTTAGATGTGACTTAAATGTCAAGGCCAAAAAAGGTGTGGTCGCGGTCCGCTCGTGTTATATTTCATCATCTTTAGACTTTTTAGGGGTCCGTACTCGTAGGGTAAAAACGGAGTCCTATAACTAAGCCTCCGCTGTCTGTTCTACTCATCGCCCGACTGTTTGTCTGTCACAGGCTCTATCCCTTGACCCGTATGGGACAGATACTTGATTATTTCACAGGATATGTACATCGATGGCCACCTATAACGATAAATAATTAAAATAAAAAAATGAATATATATTGGGGTCGCCATAACTATAAGAAACTGCTATGTACAGAACCGATTTATGTACAGAACTGATTACGATTTTGCACACAGAGTTACACGTGCTGCTATGATAATAAACACAACAAATATAAAAAAGAAAAACAGTAAACTGGTGATATTTATTTATGTTACAGTTATATGCTTAACAAACATTACAGATACATGTCCAAAGCGTTTGTTTAACCAGAAAGCATGTGAACGAATTTGCCGGCCGTACTACGAAATACGGCAGGTGCTGAAAAGAACATATCTAGGCTAGGATTTGAGACCAAAATACCATTGAGTAAGGTCAGTGCACGAACTAAAGGCGATTCACCTACCAACACCAATCTGCAGCCAGGAATACGAAACAATTTATATCTACAGACCCTAATGGTCTTACTAGGAACATTAAATGATATAAGAGCCAATACTGAAGGGTTATGCATGTTACCTCTAATCAATTTGTAAAAATAATCAATGAGTGACAGGTTACGTCTTACTTCGAGGGACTCATATCCTAGCATTCCTAGTAGAAATAAACTCGGATATATATGCGGATACCCCACGAAATAACCGTACTGTTTATGGTAAAGCCACCTTAAGAACTTCTTTTGGAGTTTCTCCAACATGAGCTTGTATTTATTTTCATGCGGACTCCAGATAACTGCATTACTTTCTAACGTGCTTCTTATAAAACTGTATGAAAATTATAATAAAATATTTACTTATACCGTACACTTCAAAGCACAGCAGCTTAACATTGTAATTTATCTATAGTTCTTAGGTTTCTAGGCGCTTGTCATTCGACCCTTCGTACTTAACAGAATAGGTACATTAAGGGTGGTATAAAGGGCAATGCGCGACAATGCACCATCTATGAACAATAGCTTGTTAAAGAATGTACAGTCAGCTTCATTAGTAGATAAGCAGATGAAGATTTCAAAAATAGGTATACACCTACATTTAAATATAGGAATGCTAGAGTGAGGCTGTGAGTGTAAAAAGCATCTTTATTTTATGTAATACAAATATATAAATACAAAAAATACAATAGTAAGTCGGTCGCGATATCATTAAATAATCGCTAAACGAAATGAACGCTTGTGTGTATTTTTGAAATATTCATCTGCTTATCTACTAATGAAGCTGACTGTACATGTTGCTGTACGGTAGTGCTGTGCTACTCTATATAAGATAACAACTTGAAGTTGAGTCTCGATACGTTATAATATAGATTGCTTTGAGATTAAATGCGGTAAATGGGGATTCCCAACTTGGAGATCGGAAAATACTTTTGACACGACGTCGGGGAAGCCTGAGTGAAGCCCGCCTGCTTCTCTATCGACCGCGTTCCTCAAGAGTTTGCCCATGTTGGTCAAGTATATGTCCAAGGCATCCGCGACTGCTGTGAGGGCTGTGTTGGTGCAGGAAATGATGAATGCGGTAAATGATTTTCAAAAACACTTTAATTTTAAAATTACACGTAATTACCGTTTTTTTTTAGGTTTAAATGAGGTAAAAAGCGAGCTTTCACTATCAGGTGAACCGCATGTTCACCTGGTAGTAAATGGCTGTTGCCGCCCATGGACATCTGTACTAAGGTTGGCCATAGATGCGTTGTTGTAGGATCTCGGATAAGTGTCTCTGACCGATCTTAAAAAACAAAACACAGCTGGGCTTCACACTGATGTTAGACATATATAGATATAGGCGTGACGATGGTATTTATAATCGAACGACAAAGAGTTCTAAAGGTGGTAGAACCTTTTGTGGTTCGAGTCCGGCGGCACCACCGCCATACTTATTTCTACCTTATAACAGCAACGTTAAGCGCTGCTGTGTTCTGGTTTGAAGGGTGTGGTAAAGGAGACATACTTTTCTGAGGCGTTCCAGCTTAGTCCTCAAGGGTAGCGGCGCATACAGATGCGACGCGATCGGTCACAGGGCCGACCTCAGGTAGGAATATCTAATGCCACCTGGGGTTAATTACGGATGTCCATGGGCGGCAATAGCCACTTACCATCAGGTTGCATGTTCGTCTGCTACTCATATATTATAAAAAAAGACTTCGCTGTCTCTCCGTCTGTCACAGGGCTCTATCTCTGGAACTGTAGTAGATAGACACATAATTACTAAAAATACAAATTTGAATATTAAAGGGGGTCTCCATACAAAAAAACCGGTATCTTTCGGCATTTTTCGATCTAACTTTTAAACCGTACTAGGAAGACACTTGAATTTTTACAATCCGTTTACTACTATAACTGCTATTATAATAAATACAAATAAGAACAATATTATTAATGTTAATATAGTAATATTAATTGTGTATGGGGTCGTTGCACTGTTTAATACGACTAAGTATTGTGACGACTATTTCTTTTAATTCCAAATAATAATATTGTAATAATAACTATAAACTTAGGATTCTAATTACATTTTTGCATCGTCGCCATAAATATAAAAATATAATGAACATTTGACTGTACGGAAGCCTCCATGTGCGAGTTCGACTCGTAGTTGTCGATTTTTTTTTGTTTTTATAATAATCACGCATAAAAATAAGTGGACATGTGATTTACTTCAAGATAAATTATGGTAGCACTTAGTACATTATGTTCAGAGCCTACATTTCCTAATAGCTACATATTGCTACGAACAATAGTCCCTTAGAGACTGTGGTGTATTGCGTAAACTCCTTAGTATATGCAAGGCACATTTATTATGTCAGATAAGTATATAAGTGTTAATAAAGCTTTTCATACGCAGCTCATAGAATCCAGTGTCATGGATACAATAGATCAATGAAGACATGTAAAACACATAATCAGTCAATAAGAAATCAAATAGATCAGAAACCTACTATGTATTAAAAATATTAATGATCAATAATTTTTCATGTATTGCTAATTAAAAAATGGTGTGGTACTTAAAGACGCGTTACTAGAGTTTAAAACCAACGACCAATTTATTAAAAAAATAATAGTTTATTTAAGAAAAATAAATAAAAAACCTTTCATTTCCTACACAGTCCTACGACAATTCATTTAGTAGATGGCCTAATTTTTTTGCCTGTTAAAAAATGTAAGTGATATATGTAAAATTTGTCGAACAAACATTACATAGTTCGCCAGTTTTACGACAGACGCGAACAAACTCATTCTTTGACCAATTACCAAACTGCACGTTGAGTAATTCCATTAAAATCGAACCGTGCTCATAAAGAACGAACTTTAAAATAAAAAAATACAGCTTTTAAGTAACTTTTGAGATAAGGAAAATGCAATTTAAATTAATAATCCTGTTTTATAAATATTATCACTATGTGTTAAAAATCACTTCATAAGAATCGATGATATGACATCATTACATAAGGAAATATACATAAGGATAATCCGAAAGTCAAACAAAATCCGAAAAAAACATAAGTCCTTTCTAAAGTTGGCTAAAGGTGCACGCCTCAGTTCTCGTTTCTAAGTTTTTAAAGTTTATTAATTTATTCTAGGAAATCTTAATAAAGATGTAATGCATAATTAAAAGAGTAAGTGTGAACCATTTAAAAGTGTCCACACACAGATAAAAGCATAGTAAGCAATTAATAGGTAAAGGGTCGGTAAGATACACGTACGGTCGAGTACCGACGGATGTACTTCACATAATTATGTTTTTATCTTGTTAAAAAATCTATCAAATATATCCATCATAAAATATAATAAGCATATATTTCTTGTCATTCCAACAATTTTTAAATTCATACCTCAGATCATTTTAAAATACACTCTACATTTACTCAGTTCACATTCTGGGATTCCACTTAAACCACTCGAATTATCGAATTTGGTGTTTGTGCCAAATACGAACGAATTCGAATTCATAGTGGGAGTTTATGAAATATGCATCTAGGTCGCTCGATGCGTTGGTGTTTGTTTGGGCATTAAGTAAATTAATGCGATGCTACCACATATTTGGGGAATGCTTAATAATTCCCTTTTAGGGGTTATCCGTATTACGTCACAGGATTAGGGTGGACGGGAATTCCACGATCTTTTTATTAATAGCAGCTTGCAGGCCAGCTTTTTAAGTAATCACTGTATCTAAAGGAGCCGAAATAGACATGGATTGTAAGTATCTTATATATTTTGAAAGTGCGACTTTTGTGGTTCTTCTCTATGGGCACCACCGTCACACCTATTCCGCCTCATAACATCCGTATTAAGCACTGTTGTACTCGGCTTAGAACGGTGTAGTAAGGGAGCCACACGAGACATAATCGAGGCGTTTCAATTTAGTCCTCAGGGGTAGGAACGCGCTGTGACCAACCCAAGATAGGAATGTAATCTTTAATGTTCCTGAGTTATCATCAGGTCCACTTATCTTCAAGTGGACTGCATGCTTGGTGTTACAATCTTGTAAAAAATGCCTACCACTAACCTTACTTTGTAGACTCACTGAAACCATTAACGGTTATACGCTCTTTAAACAGCGTGACACTATGATAAGCTTTACATATATTTCTAATTAAAATGTCTATGCTATTCTAAAAAAAAAGAAAACCTAATACTATCAGGGAATGAGTGACATCACAATACAAAAAAATGTGACAAACATTTCAATGTGATATGTTAAAACGATTCCCTCTATTGCAAATATTTCCGATAAACGTTTGATAAATGTAGGTTTTCCATTTAAAAATTGATATACGAATGACCTTTTGTAAATATGACAAATTTTAATGAATAATGAGCATTTTAAACTGAGTTGAGAAATTCATAAAATTTATTCATCATTCATTCAATTTATCATATGATTTATATTTGGAATATCAGACGAACACATAAAATTTACTAGTTAAATGACAGAGAAATTAATTGGTTTATAAATTTATTGAGCAAAATAAGTAGTAAACATTTTTAACAAAAAACAGCAACGCAATTTTAAATAAATATAGTTTATAAAACTAAACAACACACTTTTATGATAAAGTCAACTAAAAAGTAGAAAATAATTTTCAATCTAGAAATCAATTAGGGAACATTAAATAGTATAAGTGTGAAAAAGTGTGGGGCGCTTTTCGAAAACTGATAAATGGAGCACCCCACGCTTTTTTCACAATTATACTATTTACTGTTCCTAATAAAAGCGTGTTAACAAAAACGAATTACTATGCAGGTTTGCCAATTGCATTACCACTGAGTAAATAATTAAAAGACATTTTAAATATATTTAATATTTATTTCAATGGCTCAGATTGTACATAACACCGATGTTTTTGTGTACGTCGATTGTAAATCAATTTTACATTTTACACGATTATGTATTGTTTGCATTCACTGTGTTGTATCTCGTATTATTTGTATTTGTATTTTAAAAATACTTTAGTACGTTTTAATAATTTTATATTTTAGTAAATTAATATTTCATGAGACTGTCATTTATTAATATGCGGTCCCTAAAACATGTAGAATGTACAGTACAGTCAGCTTCATTAGTAGATGAGCAGATGAACATTCCAAAAATACTTATACACCCACATGTCAATAAGTAGCTGAACACCCCTAGCATGATAATAAGATGAACATCAAAAAGTGTTAAATGTAGATGAACAATAGCGCGTTAAATGTAGCTGAACACAGTATATGCAAAATGGTTAACGTCTCTAATACGATATGTCACTGTTCAGCTACTTTTGAAACTTTACGACGTTCGTCTAATTACGGTGCAAGTTTTGTTTAACTACTTATAAACGCTTGGATGTATATTATGTATTTTTGAAACCTTAATCTATTCATCTGCTTTTGGATCTGACTGTACGTATACATCGCTTTGACAGGAAATTAAAGGCGTTAACGTATTCGCTACGAGGAAATGTATGAAAACGAAAATTTTCTATTCCCGCTTCACTTATTTCCTTTAATCCCCTAAATAAAGGATCGCGTCAAGAAAATATGTTGACATACATATTTTCCTGTTTACGCCTAAAAACAGTTCCTCCTTACAGTGCTGTGATTTTAAGGATGTGGTAAGGAACAAGGTAACACACACATAACACAACACAAGGTAATCAAACTTAGTAGTTCCAGGACAACAGGAAAACTCCAGGACATTGAATCATTTTGGGTTTGGCAAAGGGAGATCTCCCGCCGGGCTAGGTGATCATGCCCGGGGAGCGGCCGTGCTCCAACAGTCTCAGTTCGGAACTTGTATATACGCGGGATATTTAGAAAACTTCGATAGCGTGATTCAGAATACTCGTGGCGCCATCTCTTGACGAGTAGCGGGAGGTCACCACATGGGTATAAATATTTTCGCAGTTAGAAGTCACCATTTACTATCAGGTGTACTCACAATATATGTTTTTATGAGTTTCTAAAAGTATGTTGTAAAATTTCGTGGCTTATAAAAACATTTATTTAAGAAATTTTGTGTTTCACTGAAAAAATACCGAATAAATAACATATAGCCAAAATAGCATATAGCCTATGTCTAACATATATGCCTAGAAGCTAATTCAATTAAACTAAATGAAGAAAGGAAAGATTATCTATCAAATCCTTGTCTATATAAATCAACTGAAATTTCGGGAAAATCTACTGAAACAAAAGGTTATCTTTCAGCTGAGTCAAACGATCATCCATTTGTAAAATTAAAATTGCTTCAAGGCAAAATGGAAGTCCTTACGATTGCCGTTTCAGTTATCCTAAACTCCACTCTGTAACTAAAAACTAAGAATAAGACTACACTCATGCTATTCAGAGCCTGTTTCTCTTGAAACCTTAACAACTTTTTGACACAATTAGTAATTACTTATTTTAAATAGATAAAACATAGAAGATGGAAAACGGAGAGATTTCATTCATTTCTTATTTTCGATTTTACTAAATATTTTCAAGTCAATCCAACTGGCACCTTTAATATGAGGAAGCGTGTACGAGCCTAATCCTGCAGTTTTATCTGTTTTCCCTCTTACTATTCACATTCGTGTACGCACCAATATAATCCGAATGACATTTCCCAATGCGCTTGACGAAAAACTATAGATTTTCCATTCAGAAAAAGTTATGGTAGTGAAAACTAACCAGTGCCAATATTGATCGCTTATCTTTTACTCATAGCGGTGAGACACATCCATACGTAACTTGTACGTGGAAGCAATCCACTCGCTCGACTGCGAACGAATCTGAAACTGTATTTGCTATGAACTTGGTGCGAAATTTAAGATTATTTAAGATTAATCATTCTGCCGCCTGGTAAGTACGAGAGCCGGCAGAAACAGCTGTTTCTCAAGCGTCTCTCTGACAAATGATAATCTGTAAATAATTGTTCTGGCCTCTATTTGTTGTTGGATGAGCAAAGAGATCGTTTGCCTGCGCTACGTTTATAGTTATGTTGATTTCCAATGATGGCACTTGTTAATTAGATCCGTCCTCTACGCTGTTTAGTAGATATAAATGTGGCGGTAGTGTCTCCGAAGTCGTACCTCAAAAAGTTCTACCACCTTCAAACCTACTGGTACTTATCTACTACACTCGAAATAATGCTTTTCCATGACATTCGGATATATAACTATGTATTTCCATGATGATAGGTAGAAGTATAATTACTTTTTTTACAAGGGGGAAACCTTCAAAAGGTATCCGACGACATGGGAGCGACGCCGGGTTATGTGGGATTTTTACCGCACTAAAACCCCCCGGTGGCCGTCCTCAGCGCCTATTGGTGAACTCCGGGATCTCCGACGGAACTCAACCGGAGTCCTCAACCCCGCCTGCCACCTGCAAACCCGGAAGCCCCCCCTTCAATCGCCTGTTACGACAGGCACGTGATACCGAGCCCTATTCTAGTCCCGGAACTACAGGGACAAGAAGTATAATTACCTAGGAAGTTATAAGTACCTACCATAATATATCCTAAAACATAATCCTTAACTACAAAAACACAACATTATTATTATACTGACAAGGTTTTCAATTATTACGTAATTGCAAATGGACGTTAATGCAATAATATCAAATCAATTGGCTTCATTATATTCGGCTCCACTTGAAAAGCAATAAATTACCTAACTATTTGCAGCACTATTTGTTCTGTCTGTTAGCAGCAATCGCATTATTTGTTCTACGTATTACATCGTCTTAAGTTTCTTCACTAATGAGATAAAGCATTAAGAACGTGTTTCTTAATCCTCGTATTTTTGTTTGGCTAAGTTTACAAATTGAATAAGGATTACTTTTAAATATATTTTATAAACAGACGAGTACGCGAAGGAATGGACCTGAAGGTATGTTGGGGATATCTATATTTATCATGAGATCATCTGTATTTAGGTGGTAGAACCCTTTGTGGTTCGACTCCGGCGGCACCAACGCCACACCTATTTCTACTTCATTATAGCAGTGTTAAACGCTGCTGTGTTCTGGTTTGAAGGTTGTAGTAAGGGAGACATACTTATCCGAGGCGATCCAACTTAGTCCTCAGGGGTACGGCGCATCTGTGGCCGACCTCAGGTATGAATATCTAAACCTAGCTGCGGTTGATCACGTATGTCCATGGGCGGCAGTAGCCACTTACCATCAGGTGAACTGCATGCTCGTCTGCTACTCCTATATTATAAAAAGAAAACCCCAAGTATCATCGGTGTTTATCAAGTCTGAAAGGTGTTAGAGGCCTTTGTGCTTTGACTCTGGCGCCACCACCGCCAAACTAATTCTCTGCCTACAAACAACAGTGATAAGCGCTGTTGTAATTATAATATGATTATCATCAATCCCCAAATAGCATTGGTGACCTGAAGTAAACTAAGGACAAGTTGGTACGCCTGATATAAGCGACTCTCCTTTAAAAACACACTATTTAGGCGACGAGGGTGTCGCCTATGACAGCTGTTATATGGCAGAAATACGCGTAGCTGATGCCTTTGAAGTGTCGCGCGTTCCGTTACCTTTAAAATCAAACATAACTCTGCCTCTCGGATATACAAGTAGGTCCTCATTTACTAAGAAATGGGTACGGTAGGTCATAGTTGACAACAATAGTCAAGTGTGAATCAATAGCGGATTTGACAAATATCACACATCTTCGGGAATTGTACGAAGAAGTCAGTTGTAAATTTCAACACGTTTTTCTTGATTATTAAAGCAAGTGATAATTAATTGGTACTACTCAAATAACTTCCCAATTAAAGGCGTGCCTGGGGTTTGAACCTCGGTAGTGTTAGGGTCAGGTCGTATCTACCACTGACCAGTAGATCTAATATGACTAATAATTACTATTTAGTACCGTTATTTGTGGTCAAATTATTGGTAGATGAGTATCAACGTATCTATGAAACTGATTTTAGTGGTCTATTGGCGGCAGTTACCATTTACCATCAGATGCAAGCTTGTTTACCACTTCAATCATATCTATGTTATATATTGGCCTTAACCACCATAGTTACGTATTCGCCTTAAACAAAATTATGAAGAAGACATCCGATCCTGCTCTGCTGCCGTGCCGTGGGAACGCTGACTCCGCACCACCACTCCGTTTCCATCGTATAATCCCGAACGTGGGAATTCACTCTGGGTGCTATCGCTCCAGCCAGTCACTTAGGATAGTTATAATTTAGGTTAGATTTAATCCAATACTTATAATATTCGGCTTTGATTAAATCATATATATAAGTAATTCGGTCTTTCCGTATCCTGGCTGCAGCATCACGACGCAATACATAACTTCTACACTAATATTATAAAGAGGAAAACTTAATTTGTATGTTTGTTTATAATGAATAGGATCAAAAACCACTGGACCGATTTTAAAAATTCTTTCACCATTCCAAAGCTACATTATCCACGAGTAACATAGGCTATATTTTATATGAAACATATTTGATAAATGAATTTTGAGGCGGTACAACGTTTGCCGGGTCTGCTAGTAAATAAATAAAAAGATTTGTTGCAAATATTAAATTATGAAAATTAAAAAATACCTTTTAACTATAAAATGAGGTATGAAGCGAATGATTCTATATCATTTTCCTTTTTACGACCATGCCACTAAATATAACATTAATATAAGGAGGCTTTGTCATTTAACGATTAATTTATGTGACTTGACACAAATACCCCTTTACTGCCACTTTTATCAGCCTAATTATAACGTTCTCGCTCGTGTGGTTCCACCCTTATAATTTCGAAATCAATCACATGCATGACTATGTATGAAATTAATTTACTGTTCATTTATAAATGGTATTTTATTAATGCTTTATTAGACTAAGTGTAACGATTATTTTTGTAACGTTTATCTTTTAATTAAAGAATAATTTGAAGAACCCTTTGTGGTTCAACACAACAAAAATAAATTGTTAAGTTTGTGAGTGTTAAGTCCCGCTGTGTTTGGATTTGAATGTAAGGTTTGATGGTTGAAAGGGGATGATGAGGTGTTCTCACTTAATCCTCAGAGGTCACACAACACGTGAGGCAACACATCATGAAGGACTAAAGTGTTATTAAAATACTATTTGGGGTTGATTACAAGTGGCAATTATGGCTGTGGCGTAATATTTCTTCCTTTCTTCATCGTTTATAATAAAGATATAAATTTTTTTTCCTATCATAAACCATAAAACATAAAATCCTTTTAAAGACATAAAAACGCTGTTTCCGTAAAATGTACACTTTACAAATGTATTTTTACGAAATTCCTGGTAATTAAAAGGTATTAAAAAAGTTTTCCTTAAATTATGATTAACCTACGCACTTCCGGATTTTCCTGGTGATGACACTTTACTTCTACTTTATATCTGTAGAGGGCAATTCTTTTAAAATTTAATTAAAGTTCAGAGATTGCCCTCACTAGTATGTCTTAGGGAACTTTTACCATAAGTCACGAACCGGGAAGATTTAATTTTGTGGATTTATTCACAAAAAGATGGTGGAGTATTAAAACTTTGTGCTAATACTTTACCCTTTTTACGGCAAATTGCGCGGCGATGCTGTTATCTTAGAAACTTGATACGTAGACGGTGTTAGGTCCGTTAATTTTATGTAAGATTGGGGTATGAAATGAGCGTGCATAGCATGGTGGTCACTGCCGCCCATACATCTCACAGGTGCATTCCCTCTCCTAAGAACTAAGATGGTCAGCTTATCGGGAGCATTGAGGTGGTAGAACCCTTTGTAGTTCGACTCCGGCGGCACCACCACCACACCTATTTCTACCTAATAACAGCAGTGTTAGGCGCTGCTATGTTTCGGTTTGAAGGGTGTGGTAAGGGAGACAGACTTTTCCGAGGCGTTCCAGGTTAGTCCTAAGAAGTAGCGGCGCATCTGTGGCCAACGTCAGGTAGGAATATCTAATCATATCTGGGGTTGATTACAGATGTCCATGGGCGGCAGTAGCCACTTTCTACTCGTCTGTAGGAATATTATAAAAAAAATAATCTCTAATATAGGAGTATTATAAAAAAAACATCCTTGCTTTTCTTTTCTTTCTTTTCTCATATTGGTTCTACCCCCCTTTTAGTTAACAATAAATATTTTCTTTATCTCACCGAGATTATTTGAATTTCAGTAGGTATATTCAAGTAACTTAACTTTTACAAATATAAATAAAAGTAACATTTTTGACTATGTGTAATTCCTGAAGGTCCTACATATTAATGCTCCATAAATCTATGTCAACGAAGTCGCGTGCAAATCGTATAATTTTAAATGAAGTCTTTACAAAAGTAGTATTGTTCTGTAGATTTGAAAAGCCAACTTGAAAAGCCGTCATGCGCGTTGAGGTCTTCCGTTTAGCGCATGCGCGGGCTCTATGGCGTTAAACAAATGACAGTTTTGACAGGCATCCGTCGAGGTTACCTCGTTTCCGAATTTTTATAAACAAAACCATATTTACGATAAACATCCTAGGGAAAGAATATAAAAGTGACGTGTATGTGATATTTGGTTCCGCAAAAGTATAGTGTAAGATTTCCGAGTTCGGGAACTTGGAGGTTATTAGTACCCACGAGTTGTGTTTACGTTTTGTAGTGGACATACAAATACTATGAATGTGTATTGAACAACTGTGTCTTGTAAATAAATGTAAATTATGTGTTCCCTGTGTTTCTGTAGACACTTAGTGCTTTAGAAAGACAGCCAAAGTCTTATTGAAGAAATTGAGGTATGTTTCTACTTTCCTTTTTAACGTAAAAGGTAACAATACCGGACCAGTGCAAGTTAAAATGAACTCTATTTCGTAGCAATACGATACAAGTCGAAAGTACAGAATAATTCTTAGGTTTATTTATGCGTTGTGCGCCTTATGCAAGTTTTATTTAGACTACTGGGTTTTCTGTTTGTATGAATGAGGCAGTTGTAGGTCCTCGGTGCAGTTAATGCGATTAAGTCGATACATTTTCTACGAACGTTACTTTGACGGATTTTAGTACTTGGTGGATAGTATGTAGTTGTTTTGGATTTTCACATCTAAAGTTTTAGTAAAAATATTAAAGGTAGGAATTATTTTTTTTCGTGAACTATAACTATAAAAACTGAAGAGCTTGTTATAGATTAAAACTCGAAATAGCACATACGACATTAAAAATAAAAACATTCAAATTTTTGTCTGTTTGTCGGTCTGTTTGTTCTGGGTGATCTGCGACCGGTTGAGTCAATTTTATGAGATTTTCACTAGCAGTTAGCGGATAATATAAGGAGTAAGTCAAGCTTTTAATTTAAAAAAATAGGGATCCGCGCAAAAAAAAATAAAACAAATAATATCTCCAAATTCAATAATTTGTCAATACACCCAAACGCGAGCAAAATCGCGGGACACAACTCATGTTATTAAAAATACGAGACATTATTTTATATCACTGTGTTTACCTACTGAAAATAGTTTCAGTGCTCTTGATTCGTTAATACAATAATGTTTTATAATTGAATGAAGAGAATGTGTGAAAACTGGAAACTATGTCAAGATCGTATTAAGTGGCGGGCCGGCGTTCCTGCTCACTCCATAGCGAAAATGGGTTATCGCAACCCGCTAATGTCCCACAGCTGGGCATTGGCAATCCGTATGATAAGGAGGACGATTATAGCTCACATATCTGACCAAGCGGTTGGTAGACTACACACGCTTTTTTACAAGCATAAAATATAGAAATAGCAGTCATGATCATGCAGTCATGTGTCATGATCAGTCAGTCAGATCATGGCAAGTGACCACTGCCGCCTGTGGATATCTATAATCAACTCTGGATAAGGTTAGGGTCCTACTTTAGGTTGCTATAGGAGATTCGTTGTTATCCCTGAGGACTAAGTTGGGATGCCTGGTTAGGTAGGTAAGGCAGAAAAGGGTGAGGCGGTGGTGCCTTTGGTGTCGAACCACAAAGGGTTCTTCAAGTTGGTTTACTACACTGTTGAAATGAAAAGGCAGTGTATTGCAACTAGTCATCATCATCATCATCATCAACCCATTACTGTCCCACTGCTGGGCACGGGTCTCCTCTCATAATGAGAAGGATTAGGCCATAGTACACCGCTCTGGCCAAATGCGTATTGGTAGACTTCACATTCCTTTGAGATTTTTTTTTATAAATCTCTCAGGTATGCAGGTTACCTCACGATGATTTCCTTCACCGTTTAGCACGTGATAATTAATTTATAATGCGCACATAACTTTGAAACATCACAGGTGCCTGCCTGGGATTTGAACCTCGGACCCCTCGATCATGGGGCCGAGTTTCTAAGCTACTAGGCTATCACTGATTTAAACACTTAATAAGTAATGGAACGCATATCAACCACTAATAATACCAAAACAAGTTTAAGAGCTTTATGTTTCAACGTAGGTATAATGTCGAACAAATTATAGCGTTGCGATATTTAATATTACCCTTTTTAACTATTGCATAATTTAACAACGATATTCCTATTGAAATTCCGGTGATCACCGACCACAAATGCCTGGTTGCGTTCGTGCTAATTGCCCCAGTTCAACGACTATCCTGCGGAATTCGGTATTTAGATTCGCACGCCGGCGGCCCAAAGGTGGCTCAAAATTTTGTTTCGACCAAAATACACCTGGAGTACAGTGGGAATTTAGGCATTGGTAAGTGATCAGTAGTAGTATGAACTTCAGCCTCTCAAATTAGAGGTCATTCGAATATTTGGCATCTCGTTTTAGGGTACCGTATCCAAAGGTTAAAAACGGAACCGTATTGCTAAGCCTCCGCTGTTTGTTAGTCTGTCTGTTTGTCACAGAGCTCTATCTCCTGAATCGTAATAGATAAATACTCGAAACAACGGAGGTTTCTCCGTGTGCGAGTTCGACTTGCCCTAGGACAATTATTTTCCTATCGAAATCCGAGTCTTTTTTATTACAGGCTACCCACTGCAGCTGTTCCTGTAATATCCTTGATTTGGAAAAAAGTTAATTCGTCGTCTAGGTACCCATTATTATTTAATTGATGAGCACTGGGTATTGGTCTCCTCTCAGAGTGAGAGGGGTTTAGTTCATGGAACGCGCTAGCCAATTGTAAACTTGTAGACGTCATAGCCTTTTTTTATAATATAGAAGAAGCAGACGAGCATGCAGTCCACCTGATGGTAAGTGGCTACTGCCACCCATGGACATCTGTAATCAACCCCAGATAGGATTAGATATTCCTACCTGAGGTTGGCCACAGATGCGCCGCTACCCCTGAGGACTAAGCTGGAACGCCTCGGGAAAGTCTGTCTCCCTTACCACACCCTTCAAACCGGAACACAGCAGCGCCCAACACTGCTGTTATTAGGTAGAAATAGGTGTGGCGGTGGTGTCGAACGAGGAGTCGAACCAGGAGTCGAACCACAAAGGGTTCTACCACCTTCAAATAAACTTTTTAGAAAAAGTTTTTAAAAAACAATTAATTGATGTTATTACAGATTTTCTTTCTTCTACAACATTTAATTATCATTTAACCATAGGAACTTTGCAATGCGTTTCCACTAGAATTGTGAAAAATAATAATGAAGACAACTCGATTTAATTTCTTCGGATTTTTTTAAATTAAGGTCGCGTTTGATGTCCATGGATTTCTGATCTTTTCTACTCCTGTATTTTTCGCATCTGGTATTTTCTACTCCTGTCACATATTTTTCGCATTTCACATTCGTTTCATTTGGCACTATTTTATTTCTATTTCATTTCGTTTAATTTCGCAAATGTCCAGTTGCTTTCGTGCTAATTGCTCCAGTTCTGCGGGTCTCTTGTGGAATTCGGTGCTTCGATTCGCACGCTGACTGTACAAAGGTGAGTGTCGAATTGAGTCCCGTCCTTTTTGGTTTTGATGGAACGAACTTCTGCCTATTCTTTTCCGGTACCAAATTTTGTGCAGTCAAAGGTAACTAAGGGTACATTTTAGAATGTGTGTTCTCAAATCACAGTACACTTCCTAGCAATTTAGGATTTAGGTTTTTAGTTTTGTTGAGTGAAAGAGGATGAATTTAGATGTGCCTTGACAGTTTGCAAAACGAAACAACATTTTTAAAGTAACAATGTTCTTAACTGTAACGATAACTGAGTGACTGCGCAATCTTAACATCCTAAAAATAAGGTAAAAAGAAAGCTTAATTATTAATAGTCACTATTTTACCTAAATGCTTCGTAAATGATTAATTATTAACGCTATTTTAACACTATTTAAGTCTATTTAACAGAAACCATAATACCCGTTGCGTCACAGAGCAGTTTATAAAGCCATTAATTAACTACGTTATGTGTTATGATACCATTCACGTTGTTGTTCCCATTAAAATAGTAATCAATTAATACAATTACACTAAATATCTATCATTGCAATGCAATGTTATTTTATTTTTTCTAACAAGCTTTCATTGCGGCATTATTTGTATTTAAGCTTAATTGGCTTCATATAAGTAATACCAAAATGAATAAGAGTTTTGAAGGTGGTAGAACCCTTCGTGGTTTGACTCTGAGGGTACCTCATCAAACATATTTCTGTCTAATAATAACGGTGTTAAGCGCAGCTCTGTTCCGCTTTTAACACTGTGGTAGTGGATACATACTTTTCCCAGGCGTTGCAACTTATTCCTCAGTGGTAGATACGCATTTGTGACTCAGGTAGAATAGCCATTATAAAAGACAGACATACAAGACATACGTTGACTTAATTTTTAATTGTCTTCATAAGCGTACATAAGCGCCTGAAAATTTATGAAAGGCAAACATATATAACTATGTTGCTAATATTAACAATAAAATTAGAATTACAATTTGCTATGAAGTCAATAAGGAGCAAAAAAAATAGTAATATACTTGAACGTACTTCATATTCCAGGCAAAATGTGTAAAATAAAATTGAACATATTGTTTCTATATTTTAGCAAAGATATCTTATATATAAAATTCTCGTGTCACAATGTTAGTTACCGTACTCCTCCGAAACGGATTTACCGTTTTCACCAAATTTTATATGCATATTCAGTAGGTACTATCTATTTTTCATACTCCTAAGTGATAAGAGTTGTTTACCCTTAACATTTTTTTTATTCATATGGCAACACAACGTTTGCCGGGTCAGCTAGTAATGTATAATTGTATATGTCTTGCAGTCCTAAAGAATGAAATCCTAAGTATCTGTATCATAATTATGTAAACATGCGATAAAGCGGCGTGTTTGAGTATGATCTAAGCCTTTTCCAGGCATAGAGCAAATTTCGTCCCCAGTAATGGGATAAAAAAAACCTACAGCCAAAATTTATTCTTCACGTTCATCAAATAGTTAAACCCTCATAACATTACCGTACACTCAATTAAACTTAATGCATATTCTGTACTTACACAAGATTTTACAAGTTCCTTGTTAAATCTGAACGTCTTTATTATAATGGGGACGGATTCCAGAAGTTAGCGTATTACAAAACACCGCTCGGTATTTTAATTAGCGGTCTGCAAATTTTGTCGCGGCAAGAAATCGCCGACAGAGGGCGTGGAATTTCACTATCGTAGAGGCTAAGATTTACGGGGTTACGATGGTAAAGATATTGTATACGAGCCTACGCGCTCAGTTTTACTTGCAAGTCACCTACCTACTTATTAGTACTTTTTTAGCTATTGAAACGGAAGTTTTCATAGTTTTACGACCTCGTATGATAAGTAGATGTAAATCATAAGGGATCAATTAAGGGATCATCAGTGAAGTATCTAGATTTTTGTTCAAGGTCTAAGTATTTTTATATTTATCTCTTTAGTGTGTCAACATTGGATCGGCCATTTTCTGTTATATTTTACAGAAAAGAAGCATTTATATATTGCTTTTAATCCAGCGTCGTTCTAATAGCGTGACATTAGAAAATATAGACATCGTTTAATTGAATACATTAAAAAAAACACTTTAATCTATATCTTAATGTATCTACGATAATAGCTCCACATTGTAAAGAAAAATAATGATGTGTACGCAAAAAAATGCGAAACACTTAATTATTTTTTAAACCCTGACAAAGAAATTATATTTTGTATACGTAATTGCGACCCTATTTATAATAGTAAATCCATGTATGGCTTAAGCCGCACTATCTCTATGACTACGGTTCCGTACAAAGGAAAACGACCATTTCTTGCGCCTAACAAAAACCTCCGAGCAACGTACAAAACATTTTTTGCAGGCGTTCCACGGATTTCTGCCTGATGTTCCCCCATTAATTACAAATTATGAATTGCTACAGCAATTCAAAATCATAAAGCAGCGTACGGCTTAACGGTAACGCAAGTGGCATAAAAAGTGGCGTAAAAAGGGCTTTTAAAACAATGGGTGCCTGTTTAGAAATAACGTATTTATGACCAGACATATTGAATAAAACAACGTCTACTGGATTATTATTATATTTTTTGTTTCCATCTTAACAAAAGATTTTCCTATTCGATTGCGTTCGATTTTTCGAATACTAACATTATTTTCCCAAATACATATGTTCCTTGATATTCCTTAATAAATCTGGCTCGAAGGACCAATTTTTAGTTTCTAATGTTCCCCCTATGGAGTGATTCAACCGATAGTCAAAAAATGCATTAATTAAAATATTTCTTTTGAACATGGCATTCAAATTTCCCGCTGATATTTATATCTGATATTTGCAGATTAAAGCTTAAGCTGATTTTAGAGTAAGATTTTTGTTCAAATGCCTGCTTTTTCCAAAACATGTGACGCGTTTTAAAATACATTATAATGACCCAAATTTGATAAAACTATTATGTTATAAAAGAGTGCATATCTTTTTTTAGAAAAAAATTCGTATGCAAGGGACATAGTATAAGTTTTTGTCAGTCTAGATATTCTAGATTAAAGGAATAGATTAAATAATTTAGATCACTACTGTCAAAATTTAGACAACACACCTCAATCTACGTTCATATAAAAATAATACGTTTTTAACGTTAACGTTATAAATACATCTGAGTGGGTACAGCCGCTACGTGAGCTACGCCGCAGGCTTTTTGTGTTTTGGATCGCTAAGCAATTACGGTCTGGATGCGGCTTCAGATGTGATTGGCGATGGTAAACATCTTTAGTGAGGATAAATGTTGAGATAAAAACAAGCATTTTGTAGGTAGAACCCTTCGTGGTTCAACTCCGAAGCCACCACCACCACACTTATTTCTATTTGTTAAGCGCTGCTGTGTTCTGCTTTAAAGGGTTTGATAAGAGAGACATTCAAAACTTTTCCGAGGCGTTTTAGCTTTGTTCTCAGTGGTAGCGGTTGTAATGCCAACATTGTTTTTTTTTTTATAAAATTTAGTGTTTCCAACAAGATCCAAGACAGGATTTCAATGCTTTCTAGGGTTTAGGTATATACAAATGACCATGGGCGGCAGTCAGTGTAATAATTTTAACTGTTTCTTCATTATTTTTCATATTTCAAATCAAATATCCGGTAAATTTTATGTTAGTAGAACCTTTTTGCGTGCATCTTTAGTCAACAACAACTTCAAGTAGAATTTCGATTTTATTTGCTTTTGATTACTGAAGTTAAAGAAAGTCGGTATCTCGATGGAGAGGTCACTAATGGGTTGGCGACTGAAGTCGGTTGTTTATAATGCCCATTTATACTATTTGTTTACTTTTCAGATCGCTATTTTAAAAGAAGAATTATTTCCAGCATTTGAGTAACGACATAAGAGATATCCAACATAATACCATTGGTATCCAAATTTATCTAATCCCGAACCTACATGACAATATTCCACTACATAAACTAACTACTATCAGTCGTTGAGAGGCATTGTTCCGAATTGCATATGACAACATCGCTACACGTGATGTCGTGTCCATGTTAATGCTTAATCCCTGTTGCCGCCATTTGAATGTATGGTGAAGCATTATTTATGGCTTATATGGAAATGTGCTGTGCGAAATGGGATCGTAATCTGTGTATACTACTTGTTTCTTTTTTCAATCGCTATTTTGAAAGAAGAATTATATCCAGCATTTAGTTACGACATAATACGTATCTATATCAAAATTTATCTAATTCCAAACCCACATGACATGAATATTCTACTACATAAACTATATTATCAGTCGTTAAGACATTATTCCGAATTGCATATGACAACATTGCTACATTATAAAGGTGGGAGAACCCTTTGCGGTTCGACTACGGCGGTGCCACCGCCACACCTATTTCTACCTATTAACAGTAGTGTCAAGCGCTGCTGTGTTCTGGTTCGAAGGGTGTGGTAAGGAAAACATATTTTTCCGAGGCGTTCCAGCTTAGTCCTCAGGAGTAGCGGCGTTTTAGTGACCTTAGGAAGGTAACTTATCTTATCTGTGGTTGATTACATATGTCTATGGGGGAATATAACCACTTACCATCAGGTGGTACAGCCTTACCATCAGGTCATAAAAAAACACGTCATGTCGTGTCCAGTTAAGGCTTAATCCCTGTTGCCGCCATTTGAATGTATGGTGAAGCGGCATTATTTATGGCTTATATGGAAATGTGCCGTGCGAAATGGGATCGTAATGTTTGATCGTTTCGTGATAAAACGAAGCTTTTGTCCGGTGTCCGTTTCTCTCATTATTTGACTTTTATTTGATTGTATGTAGGTCGTCAGTGCTTCGTTTGTTCTGTTCGTTCAGTGACTTTTTTGTTTCATAGAAGAGCTTTGTGTTGTTGGACTGCAGCAACATCAGTGGTATAGTTTAGTAAAGCATAGTTAACAGGTTGCTTTCAATTCTACACTCATCATTCCTTGTGTCAGAAGAACGAGATCCAGAAAGATCAACTCATCATTTTGATGTCTGCTTAGCCGGAGTTGGAGCTCTGAATCTTTTGTGCATCTGTCTTGATTTAACGATTTGTATGTAACAAAAAGTGATCAATCAAAATTAACCTTACATTAAACTACCATACAAATGCCAGGTGACAAATTTGACAGGTGTCAGCGCTAGCGTCAGATACTTCTAAGCATTTGCCCTTTGGCCAAACGTCAGTTCTAATTTTCCGTAATAAAATTAGTAACACATATAAAAAAAGAACAATCCTTTTGTGTTTCGTTTTTACTCTAAGAAGGCACATAAAAAGAACAAGTAATTCACTTTCCCTTGCAAGTAATATATTAGCAAAGAATACTGTTCATCCACATATTAACAAAAACCTTCTGAGAGTGCTCTCGAGATCGAACCCTTACATTAATTCAATCTGTACAAAAGCCGCCTACAATACCCTCGTGCATTATTAAGCCAAATGTTAATCTACTTTGTATGGCGTAAGAAGGCGGGTCATCTGCGTCCCTAACTTGAATAAATAATTTTCGGCGTCGAATTAGATGCTGTTGCTTCTATGAAATTGGGTCAATTTGAGGATTTTCGGATGAGGCACAATAAATGATATGATGGATGTGAACTTAGACGACGAACAGGGGCCTTACCACCATCTTTTGAAAACCATCATATTTCAGGAAAGTTTTATTTCCTCCTTAAAACGATAAAATATTCCGTCAATATACACAGTTGAACAAACTTAAACCCTTATTAATTTTTCGCTTATAAATTGTATTATACCAACTGAAATTGTCATATTTTGCTTAAAAAGTTAAATTTCCTGCAAAAGAAGTAAAAGTATGATTCAAATAATATTGTTTTAAGAGATGGTAATAACCCCCCAGAACTAGATTTTTAACATCTGTTATCAACCCCAGATAAGAACACAGTCCTGCTTGAGGTCGGCCACAGTCGCATTGCTAAGGACTAAGTTAAAATGCGTCGGATAATTATGTATCCCTTACCACACCCTTCAAACCTCAACATAGCAGTGGGGTACGACTATACACTGCTGCTGTATTGTGTCGAAAAAGATGTGACGTTGGTGCCTTCGAAGTCAAAACACAGTGTGTTCACCTTCAAACATAGAGTTAGAATTTGAATAAGATAGTCATATCTAATTATTATTTATATAGTGAATTACTCAGGCAAATTTGTTCAGATTTTAAAAGACGAGACCTTTCTATTTAGTTTCTTGTAAAATAACCCATTTTAATTCCTCAATATGTAGTTAGAAATAAAAAAGGTAGTCTGTATTCTTTCTTTGGGCTCAATTTGTTCGTATTTAAAATTTAATCAAAATCGGTTCAGTGATTTGGCCACGAAAGCATTACATACATTATGTGCTCATCTCTTTTGATAATACTCGTAAGTACAGGAATTTTAGTTCGCAGTTTCCTAGTACACACTTTTACTGCTAGTAATTTTTTGCGCGACGTAACAAGTTAAATAGCGAAACCACTCAGTTTATTCTCAAATAGGTCAAGCTTACGAGGGTTCAACCTTCGTTTTATAATTTAAATGAGTACTTCAGGTATATAAAATAACTGGGTTTTAATACTAGCAAAAATATAATTATTTCTCATCAATTAATTACGTATTGATAAGTAAGTTATTTTAAACCCATTATGAATACTAAATCTATACAATTTTGACTAACCTAAGCAAAGATAACTTGACAATTTCTAGTACGAAATATTGTTCAAATCTCAATCTTTGGTAGGCAAAACAATGGATAGATTTGTTATTAATAACGGGCGGTAATCATTTTAAAATCAGTTCGAAATAACTCATGTTACTAAAGTTGATTTGAAAACGGATACGTAATACGATACAAAGAGGTACCGACCTTTTTAAGCCGATTTCCCAGAGGACACGCTCTCAATGCATTGTGTCATTTAACATTCTAGAGTTTGTTTGTCTGATAATGGAAACGGTTGAATCAGTTTTATTAGGAATTTGTCCAGAATTTTCGCACCTATCAATCTAAACTGGGCCAGCGCAGTAAACTTAGGCCATAGTCTACCGCGCTGGCCCAAGTGACCCTAAGCCTTCCCTAAAATGGCCTAAACTCTTATTCTGAGTACTAGACAAGTCCCTAGCACTAGGACAGCAACGGGTTGACGACGAGACTCACCTATAAATTGTATGAGAAACAAAAACGCGGCGAGGGGAATCATATCAGGTGGGGAAACAAGATGGGGGAACTTATAAGACGGGGATTAAGTATACGATGAGTACACGCGCTCAGAATTAAGCAACTTCTAGTTGAAATATTGTACAACAAGTGTAATTGAAATATAATTTGACAAAAATATTGAATCGTAAAGAAATTCTTCACTCCAAAGCTCTAAATCTGTTTACAAATGTGTGAGTGTGGGTTATTTGAAGAGCCCTTGTAGCCCTCTATCAACTTTTTAAGGTAGATGTTTCATCAACGAAAGCTAAATAAGAAAGACGTATTATTAATAATCAATACGAGTGGAATTAATATGAAGAAATTTTATTTAGCATACTTCCTTTGTACGTTACCATTTAGGTGGTAGAACCCTTTGTGGTTCGACTCCGGCGGCACCACCGCCACACCTATTTCTGCCTAATAACAGCAGTGTCGGGCGCTGCTGTGTTCTGTTTTGAAGGATGTGGTAAGGGAGACAGACTTCACGGGCGTTCCAGCTTATTCCTCAGGGGTAGCGGCGCATTTATGGTCGACCTCAGGTAGGAATATCTAATCCTATAACGGTATGAATATAAATTGATTACAGATGTCCATGGGCGGCAGTAGCCACTTACCATCAGGTGGACTGCATTCTCGTCTGCTAGTCCTATGCTATAAAAAAATATATATATATACCTATTCATTTTTTTATTGTTATACAACCGTCAATGTAGGCAGTTACTAATGAATAACGAATTTCTATAAATATCTTTTCGTCTTATAAGCATGGAATAGTCAACATAGACGTTGCAACATTCACGAATTTTTATTAATCTTTTACGGAAAAAAAACGAAGATCTAACTTTGATACATAATTTATGTGCAAAATAATAAGAATATAATTGGATTTGTGGAGAAACACATGTAGAGAAAAATATCGTACAGCTTGTCCGTAGGCGGTAGGACAACTCGGCCATCCATATTCCATACATCATGTCTTGACCCCTGTATATTACCATATTTATTTCTTTCGCAATCCATCAAATAGTTTTAAAGTGGATATCTTCGCAACTGTGCGTACATTTAAGTTTCCTACTTCTGTCCCTTCTTTTCTGCTTTTGTATGGGTTTAAGGATAAGTTAGGGTCCAAAAGTATATTTTAAGCTGAAACCAATCACAAAATATTGTTGAAATCTCTTAGCAATATCGTAAATTAGAGTTTAAGTACAGAATGACACGTCATTATTCGTATTTAGTATCATATATGTACATTGACGTTAAACATACAAATATCCTTTTCTTCATTCATTCCCTCATTCATCTGAATGAATGACGAAGATAAGGGTGCTTCCAGAATAATGCGGTGGTTAAAACTTTTGGACAATAGCTTGACTTACGCCATAAAGTTATGCTTAGACGTGCCAAGATTCTGATCTTTAGAGACTTTATATTGCTTAAGTTTTACAAAGCTGCAACTACTGAATAATATGGCAAACAAAACATTGGAGCGTTAGGATGATAAGATTGAAGGTGTTGGAACTCGGAATGGTATAATTTCCGCACCTTTAATGTTTCCCATGTCAATATGTTGGAGTGTTATGTGACATTCACACTGATCTGTTTGTAAAATGTAGTGACTCTTTGCTTCCCACTACTTCGTTATATTTATTGAAGGTGATAATCTGAAGATCCCCACAACGTGGTTTGACTCCGGAGACATCATCCCCAATTCCCCACACCTATGTCTGCATAATGCGTTGTTAAACGCTGCTTTGATCCGCTTTACAGGATGTGGGTCTCACTTAGTCGGCGAGGGTAGCCTCGCACCTGTGGCCGAGCTAACAGATAAGAATGTAATCTTATCTTGGGTTAATTACAGATGTCAATGGGCTGTAGTAGTCACTAATCATCTGATGCACTGTATGCTCGTTTGCTACTTCAGTATTATAAACACACTACTTCCTATATTGTAAGAAATAGGAGGCAGACAAAAACTAATTTATTTCCGTTCTACTTAATTTGACACCCGAAAACATGCATAATGTTTTTCAAGTCGCCGTGGCTACTTCTGTCACGCGAAGTTTGGTTGGAATAGCCTACTGGCTATAGTATGGCATGGCAACGTCACATTTATTGAATGTAGCAAGACTGCTATAGCATACTAGTTTGTTTGGCAAATTGACATAGGAAGCGGCCGACTTTCTTATAAGAACATATTAGACCTCGGGATTCAGTTAGAACTCCTATTCTATATGGAGTCGGTTACAAATATCAAATATAATTTATCGTCAGGTGACCTGCAAGCTAATTTGCTACTTCAATCATCTCAAGAAGCGCAGTTTTACAATAAAAAAAACCCGAATACTAATTTCAATTCAGTCCATTTAATTCAACGTTAACAACATCTGTAACATAATCAGACGCAAGATAGAGGACTAAGCTAATCCTGCCACGGATGAGTAATCGCAGTAAATTTCAATTTCGTTAAAATTCCCCTTTATCGGTCGCGCAAACAAACGAAATGGATAAAGTTGGTAAGAGCATTAATGCAATCATGGCGCTGTGCTGCCAACTTGTAGAATGTAGCGGGAAATAATAACATTGTGAGTGGTTTTTGTATTATGTTCAGCAAAAACTGTGGGAAACTTCTATCGAACGCTGCAGCTAAATCCAAAATGTGATTAGCTTTAGAGCTTTCGCGTGATGTTAGTTTTTTTGTGAAGTTTAAGGGAAGGTTGCAGTATAATTATGATAAATAGTGATGAAAAGTAGTCATTTGTAGATCTTAAATAGGACCATAGCCCTTCCTGACGTCAGCTACAATGGCGCTGAAAACGAGAACAATTTAAAATTTCTTTGACGCATATCGTAACTTATTTAGTAGTATCGAATTAATTATATTGTTACTGTCTCAAGTCTGCTACAAGTCCAAGAATATCCCAAGCACCCTTAGGAATTTTACGTATCATGTTGTACAAAATCATATTTTTCTATACTTACGTTACGTTCATACAAAACGATTATTTTTTCCACGGCCCGTGTCTGACACGTATGATGTCTGTAGATATAAATTCACCATAAAGCGTTAATGACGATGATAATTAATGCTACTGAAACAGCTCTTTGACCAAAACAAAAATATAACGGACCATCAATTAATCCACGCAAAATGTAAATGTGACCATAAATTTAAATGGTAAAGAAATGAGCAAGCATTACACGGAATTGCATTTTCACGGTTGACGATTCATCGTCGGTGTGTTATTGCTTAATGGAAATGACCAACTTGTGTTTTACGGTAATAACATTTATTATATTGTAAAGATTAATTGTTGTGCAGGTTACTTCAAATGGTCAGTAGAGTTTAAACTAAACTGTAAAGTAATATTTAATTTAACTATTTCTACATATAAATATGTTGCCAGATTCGCATCTATTTTTGCCACACAATGACGTCCAGCATTACTACGTAGATCATGAAGCATTCGAACTTAGTCCTCAGGGGTAGCGACGCTTTTTTGGTCCGCCTCAGAAATAATTTTATCATTAAGATATATTTACTATTTATTACACAAAAATACAGATACATACAACATGAAATGCAACGGATATACATTCTATCGTGAATATTGGTATCGGTACAACGTGTTGCTATTGCTGTAGTCGAACGAAAAATTCTATCACTTTTATGAACCAAAATAAACATTACATAAAGTGAAAACCGTAAAACCGTCAGTATTAAACGAGTTCCAGAATTTCAATGATTGGATCCCAATATATAGAGTGGATGCTACTACATGTACATGTATGGATGTATCCAATTCATGCAACCGGTATGAATATTAATTGGAATTAAAATCGACGAAAAGAACTATTAAAATATTAACAAGCAAAACTCGACGCTTTACGTCACGGAAATGTCCACCTTTGGAATACAACAATATCATTTTTGTGAAATGAGACAATGAAGCTTCGAAATGAAATTTCATTGAACGCGAATACCCAATTTTTAATAAAGCCAGTATACAATTTAAAATTTAAAAATCTTATTTCGAAAATAATATTGAATACAATCTACATGTTAACATGAATTGATATAAGAGAGACCTAAATAAATAAATAAAATCTTCCTGCTCATGTCTATCAAAAGTGATACTAAGACTGGATCGGATTTTCGTATGACAGTGGTTTTATAGTTACGAGTTAAACCGTGTTTTATTATAAAAGCGACACAACTGGTTAATATTATAAAACCAAAACATATGTCGATCCAATGTGACTCAATAATTTAGACGAATTCAACATTTTAACATAGGTTAGGTTATTTGGATAAGATTTTATCTATCCTTCAGCCCATTGCGCTATAGGGCGTGCCAAAAAACGCGATATACGTACATATTATACTTAAAAACATAATCCTCTGTAGGCGAACAAAAAGTTACCGTTTTTTGTATACAAAATGTAATACAGGTAAGTACAAAATTCTTCCCAAAATTAATCCCATAGATAAATACTAATCTACGATTAATCCTTATGAACTTGGAACTTCATATCAAACATAGTTAAATCTTGGTACTTGATAAGTGCCAAGATGCATTCTCAAAGTTTAACTTGGAATCTTCCCTCGTTCGTAAAGCAAACGCAGATGCAAACTCAAACATTTATTCACTTCATCGATCGATTATGGTCTTACAACTTTAGGCGTTTGCCAAGGAACTATTATGGGTCACTCGAAATTTGGTAGATTATATTTTGTAACAGCATTTAGTTCTCATATTTATCCGAATGCTTTTTGAGTGTATTTATCTATGTATATTTTTTTTTTGGCATGCCCTATAGCCTGCACGGCTGGAAAGATTTTCACATATGAGGTATCGTTTGATATGTCTAATTTGTGGATGTAATGTGGTTATATTTTTAAGCAGTCAGGTATTTGTTTTTAGAATAATTACTTACGATTCCTATTCCTTAGCGAATAAAGGAAATTTAGAAACTCCGGGTACTAAATTTTCTTCAACACCTTATCACCTTTTAAGTGTAAATAATGGACCTAAATCTTTCAAAAGGGGTTAGTTACGAACTGAAAATTAGCTCAAGGGTTGTCCCAAAGGACGTTACGGATCCCGCTAGCGAAACTAGCGTTCGTTAATTAGCATTCGAAGATTTAGAGCGGATCCCTGTCGCCGACGATAATTTCATTAGCGTCGGCTGATCGATGGTCGCTTTGTTGCTCTAAAGCAATAATGTGTTGTCTAATAATTTCTTGATGAGAAAGCCAAAATTGCTGTTTGATTTTGTGTATTTGTTAAATATTTACGGATTAACTAAAAGTATCGGGCGACAATGTTATTAAAATATTATAATATGAAGATTGAAGATAGGAGAACCCTTTATAGTGCGGCTCCGGCGTCACCACCGCCAAATCTATGTTGAACTCATAACAGCTAAGTGCTAGTTTGAAGGATGTTGTAAGGGACACGTATTTTTCCTAGGCGTCCCAATTCAGTCCTCAAGGAGAACATTCGATCTGTGACCGACAGTAGGACTCAAATTTTTCCAGGGTTGATTTCAAATGTCCATGCTGAGGGCAGTAGTCACTTAAATCACGTGGACACCATGTTAAAAAAAAATATAGAGAAGTATTCGATACATGAAAATTCTCAATTCATGTTTTTCTAATACAACCAATCTTGTTATTTGTTTATGTATTAAATGTAACTGCAATTAGTTCTTAATGATAGAAGAGTCATAATTATTCATAAGTTTGACAACAACTTAACCGTGTTAATTTATTCGACCCTTGATTTAATTTGTGTTTACAACTCCTTAACTCGTTTATTTAATAAAGCTACGAGTAATTTTATAGATTTTGTCTCATCGATTTGAATTTATAAGCATAGTTGTTAATATATTTAAATATCAAATGAAGTCTTATAAAAGTTTATATTCGTAGCTCCGTTATTATCTACTGTTGGGGTTTTCTATGTTGTTTGTCATCTTAATTATATTATAGTTGTATTATTGATTACTATGATTACAAATGTTTCTTTGTTATAGGTGTGAATACAAATTACAAATGTACCAACCAAAACCATTCAGATAGTCAATTTTATATGTCATTTAATAGTTGCTTCTTTTCTTTTACATTATTTTACGTTTTGAGCATTGGCAAAATTACCATATTTTCTGTATCCATTAACATTTAATGTTGTAATATTCCCTATTATTCGTCTCTGGAAACTCTAGCTGACTTAATAATGTCTATGTCACAGGAAAGACCCGTTTTTAGTTAGAACCCGTTTTATCCGATTAAAACTAGTTTAAACTGAATGCCTTTGTTACATGTAGAATTTAGCGGCAGTTTGTGGTAAATGTCGCTACAGAAAAAGATCAAGCAGCGGAAAGTCTATGCACTGAACTTTAGGACGTGGAATTAAGTAAAACACAAACTAAAGTTGAACATTTGTGACATTGAAATACGTGTAAAGATTAGCGTCGTCTCTTTTACTCAAATTATCATTATCTTTTTGGTATGTGTTCTTTGAATCTGTATTGATATTTAGAAGCTATTGTATTAAGACACGAAGTAAACAGTATAGATAGTACAAAGCTATGTAAGTTCGGTACAACACTGTTTTTTGGAAAAACATCGAGTATTGAGCTGTCTATGATATAAACGAGCCGTCCGTTACAAAATAAAGAGCCTACAAAATTTGAAGTAGACTTACCGCAAATAGCTTGACGTATCGGCTCTATCCAGTGCGACCTAATTCTGTTTATATTCGAACCAACAAGTCCGGAGTTGGGACAAGCGATTTGTATTCTCGAATATAGTTACGTCCAAAATAAAAGTACGAGTATTTTGGTATTCCATGCGGCCATTTTGCAAAGATACTCATATAAGCAACTCTTAGTGCGTCCTCAGTGTTAGTGAATTACACTGAATCCTGTTGTACTTCTAGGTTACAATTCAGCATTCAGCATCAACTCAGCATTAGAGGATTAATGAATGTAATTCATCGAAACTCTTCGTCGAATAGAATATAAAATGTGAATTGACTTATAATAGGTAGCAATATGTATGTAATAATATATTTTCTTCCAATATAATTAGAAACTTCTCTTCATTTGTACGAGTACAAGTCGACTTAGTTTTTGTTAGAAGACATTTTGAAGTTAGTAGAATACTACATACACTTACGCAGTTATGGTCTGGAAGTTGTGGTAAGAAGACGGTAGCTGTAGAAGATATACTTGTCCGAAGCATTCCAAAGTTGTTTTCAGGAGCAGTAAAGCACCTGTGGCCGACCATCAAGTAGGACTCTAATCTTATTTAGAGTTGATAGCAGATGCCCATGGTTGGGTTATCACCAAGTGGACTGCATGCTTGTTTGCTATTGCTTTAAAAAATAACTCATTTCTGTTTGATAGGATACAATCTATGTATAGAATAGGGCTACGGTGTCACCTGCCTGTCGTAAGAGGCGACTAAAAGGGGGCTTCCGGGGTTGCGGGCGGCAAGAGTGGGAGCTCGAAACGTCCAGCAAGCAACCCCGGGAAGGACGACGGTACGTGTGGTCGTGTACCGTCGTAAACACCAGATGGTGTGGGAGGAGCCAAAAGTGCTCCCCCAGGGCAAAGTCCGATCGGGGCATCGCGTTTGGAGGACTCCGGATGTGTTCCCTCGGAGATCCCGGAGTTCTCCAAGAAGCGTTGAGGACGACCACCGGGGGGGTTTTAGTGCGGTAAAAATCCCACATAACCTGGCGTCGCTCCCACGTCGTCGGGTACCTTTTGAAGGTTTCCCCCTCGAAAAAAAAAGGATACAATCTATGTGTAATCAATATTATATTGTTGGCAAGATTCAAGCCAGACTGAATTGTTTTGAATCAGTCACATGGTTTAAGCCAGCACTAAGCAGCAGAACTAAGCATCTCCCACATAACAATGTGGGTTATCTATATTTGTTTTATATTGTTTACCAAGTTGATTAGCCCTGTATTGTTTAGGTTATGAAGGCAATTAGCATATTGAGTGAACCGGCGACGTTATCCGAAATAGATTATAGAGCACTTTATCATATTAAGGGCCGGAGTTACGTTAAGTAAATTGGGTAAGTTAGGTACGTATAGACATGTCCCTGTAGTTTCGGGACCAGAATAGGGCTACGGTATCCCCTGCCTGTCGTAAGAGGCGACTAAAAGGGGGCTTCCGGGGTTGCGGGCGGTAAGTGTGGGAGCTCGAACCGCTCGGTAAGCGACCCCGGGAAGGGCGGCGGTATGTGTGGTCGCATACCGTCGTACACACCAGATGGTGTGGCGAGCGTCAAGCTCACCTGGGCAGAGCCCGACGGGGCAACGCGCTAAGAGGACTCCGGTTGCGTTCCTTTGGAGATCCCGGAGCCCTCTACGCAGCGCTGAGGACGGCCACCGGGGGGGTTTTAGTGCGGTAAAAATCCCACATAACCCTGCGTCGCTCCCACGGCGCCGGGTACCTTTTGAAGGTTTCCCCCTCGTGAACAAAAAAAAAAAAAAAAAAGGTACGTATAGACAAGTAAATAAGTATGTACAGCAATGTTACCAATTTCGGACCTGGTGTTTTTTTATTTTTGAAGGTAGACTGGTAGAATTGCCAGTTGCCAGCCTACTTTTATAAGTCATCGTATCGTTTGAGGATCCTACAAATATTTTTTTCGGTCTAAATACCGGTCGATTACTTAGCAGAACGCCTTATTATCCAAGATAACAATAGCAGGACACCTTTAGCATAGACAAAAAAAATCAAATAGATGTAAGTCAAATAGAGATAATTTTGAGCCCAGTGTACACCACTGTTTTGGATCACCATCTTAACAAAACTACGCCCATAGCTAGTCCATTACAAACATTAAAATAAACATAGAAGCGGGCTTCATGCCTAATGGCATTCCCTTCCTATCAACCCTGGTGTTAATGAAAACAAGGTGAATATATTATACATACTCAAAACAATTAGATAGTTAATTGTATCAGGCGTTACTTTGCGGAAATCCATGCTATTAAGTTAAGATTAAAACTACTTCGCAACAACAATTACAACAGGTAGTAACGGATATTAAAACAAATTAGCTGACACGCCAAACTTTGTGTTGCCATATAAATAAAAAAATGTTAATTGTGAACATCCCTTATCCTAAGTGATAAGGGACGTTCACAATATGATATGAAAAATAGATAGCAGCTGGTTCTCAGGCCTGCTGAATATGCATATAAAATTTGGTGAAAATCGGTAAAACCGGAGGAGTACGGTAACTAACATTGTGACACGAGAATTTTATATAAGGTATAAGATTTAAATCAACTTCATCTTACTTTCAAGCGATGTCAAAGAAAATATCGTTCTAACCTTTATAAATGCTGACATTATCAGGCTCAATTAAATATTGTGTAAGTTAAGGGAAATTGAAAAAGTTCCAGCAATTATTCATCAGTCAATCCCTACCCCACTTTTAATCTATCCAATCCATTGTTAATCTTCGACAATACCGTCTAAGAAAATACGAACTTGAAAAGGAATAGATTCACTTCGGCAAAATTATTATCTTCACTTACAACGTTAATAATTGGAATCGAAAATTTATCCCCGACACGAATGGAACGAATCCTCCCTTTTCTTAAATCACAATAAATTACCACCTTGTCTCATGGAGGGTAGCTGAGCGATTAGCGATGAAGGTACCCCACTATAGAAATAAGCCTACACAATTTCCACACCTATTTCTGTCTTTTACCATTGCTGTGTTTTAGTTTGTTGGGTAAGGGTCATATCGACATCAACGATTCATGCAATGAATTTCAGACATATACTCTTGAGGTAGACTACGTGATCGTTTGTTACATTAATTTTATTAAAAACTAATATTGGTTAAACTTAGTCATAAGGCATAAGAACTTGTGAAGAATTCTGACAGTTTCAGGTTAACTATTTTATCAACACTTAATTTGTCCTTATAAAGATGATGAAAATGATTTATATCTGAGTTCTCATTTAAATAAGATTTCGCTCTTAACACTATAATTCTTCTTCTTATTCGATTCATTTCTTTACATTTTCCTCGCACAACTCTACTCGCTTATCTTTCATGATCTAACACGATCTTGATGAATATTCTTCCTGGACGAAGTTTTCTCCAGGTTTATTTGCCGGAAAATCTCAATATCTGAAGCGAATATCGGTTGTCGGGATACTCTTCAGTGAATTGAGTTGTTTGTACTTATGAAGAGATGTGCCCATGGATTCAAGAGTGCGGGTGGGTCAACAGTGATATTTCCGCAGAAATCATTGATAGATTGATACTTGTCATGTTTATCATTGTCTGATTTTTTGTTATCAACTTCCTTATTATCTGTGTTTATTTTTCTAAGATTTATTCGTTGTTTTACGTATTGTTGAGTGTATTATTTTTATTATTTTAAATAAAAAGGAGATCGTACATAACGTTGATGAAAATAACTTGTTCTTAAGTCGATTCCAAAATATCCTTTTCTTGATTCGATTCCAAAATATACATAACATCGATAGAATGTAAAAGGTGGTAGAATTAGTCCTAGCGAAAAAAATCTAATATTCTTATTAATTTTACCTATTAAATTCCATCGTGATAACGCTCAAGCGATATGCCAATGATATTGAGCAACAGCAAGACCTTTAGTATATTCAACATAAATGATCATAGGTTAAAGTTGTTGGTTAAATTTGCCTCAATATTGTGTTCAGGCTTATGGTTATTATAATTTGTATAGTCAAAGGTTGTTCATGATGTATATATTCAATGTTTCGAGTAAGTAGTATTTCCTCACAATATGTAAACGCCGCCCGTATTTCGTAAAAGGTCAAAAGGCAATAAAACGTAAGGTCATTTCAACTAAGTGGTTTTCGGAAACTGTTAAGTGAAATTTTAATCGTTTTTACTGGGTCACTATTGAATGTACTACACTTTAATAGTGGCCCAGAAGGGTTATCTTTCCGATTCTATTGTGATCCGTTTATGTATTCTCTTCTTTATTTTCCCTTCTTCTTATTTCGTATCTCTTATATATTCGTACTTATTTAAGTCTCTCGTGACTCTTATAAGACTACAGTTAATTCCGTACTTTTACATTAACCGTCCATCTCCGGTTGTATATTACGTTTTCGGGTTACTTTAAGTTCCAGTATACGTGATAATCTGATAGTAATTCAATATCCTTTCTACGTTTAACTTTAATGATTTCTTTTTCATCAAAGATGCCATAACTTTTTTACTCCTACAGCTAGAGTTTCATTGTTATATAATGGTTTGTAGGCATTCTAATTGCTAATTCCCCAGAAGATGCAGCGCATTCATAGACTACCTCGGATAGAATTCCTCTAGGTTGGCCTATGCAGCTCAACATTTGCCTAATATTTGTTGTTTATTTTACATAAAATGCTTTCACTTAATCTGTCATAAAAATTTATCAGCTCTTGTTCCGTTCGCTTCGCCGCCTCGCCTCCTTTGGGCTGGTGTGAAATATCTATAAGACAGCACTTTGGCTTAATGAAGTGCTATAATTTATTTTGACGCGCCGTCTAACTAGAGAAACGCCCGCTAGTGTCAGCAGGCGCGGGTAATTAGATCTATGGGATTTTATCGACTATTCAATTAGGATAGCGTTACTTACTTCGAATTTGGTTTTGTGTACTAGATTTTAGAATAGTGTGGGTACTATATATCTAAAACGAATCAAGTCACAGTACATAGAACTGAATCAAACTCTTTGTATGTATCGCGCTTAATGAATTCTCAATCTTTTCCAAATTTTGCTAGATAAATTTATAATAACAGACGTAAGAACGATATCTATTATCATCTTATGGATTCCTTATTTGATGTATCTACTCGTATACGGCGCTTGTAGTCTTTTAAAGTCCTCTTGTAGCATTGCAGGTGTGATCAGATTTAGATGGGTCACCTTTTCTATCTGTGAGTGGATTAAGATACGCAAATGCAATTAAGTTAAGATTAAAACTACTTCGCAAAAATCCGCTACAAATATGTATGATGGTATATAATTGAAACCATGCAGTATGTACCACCCTCCCCCTTTCAAAGGATGCGCGCTGATGCAAAATATTAAAAATATACACCACCATACATACCTCCACCAACACGTGTTTCGCTCCAAAACGGAGCATCATCAGGGTAAGTTGACTCTACGACGGTTAATCGTTAAGTTATACGACTGGAGATTACGTATCATTATTATTTTACTACATATGTATATCCATTTGTTTCTATCCATGTGTTTGTACCGTTGTTTATTACACTGAGACACACACTAAGATTATATTGCGATGGTATGAAACCCGCTGAATGAAATATTCCATTCTCTGTAACTAACTATGCTTAGTCTGACAGTGTTAGTAGTTAGAACTTCAGAAATTCGGAGTCGGTATGGCTTCCGTTCGTCTAATACCACGGAAACTATGGACCAAGCAAAATAGTAAATCACGTTTAATATTAAATTTGTGATGAAATTGTTTTCATATCTAAATCATTTACAAGAGATATTGTTATTTATGTTTGAAGTTTGTTTTTCACAGTTTGTAAAGGAATGTAAAGGAATCATGATTTAGAGTCTCATCTGCTAAAGCTAATCTATGTAAGTATTTAATGAACGTTATTGCTGTCTCAATAATTTTATATCAAAGTTACTTACAATACTTACTTAAATTGTAGAGTTACTTCAAATGGGAAATGACAATGGAAAATGATGTAAACTTAAAAAATGTCTGAATTCCCTCATTGTATTTACTTAAACAGATTGAACAATTACAATGCGTTAATAAATATAGGATTCTTGATAACTGTTTATAATAAGTTATTAACCTATTTATGTGTTTCTACAGCTCAATGCTTTAACTGTGTCATCTAAATTTGTGTGACGTCAATAGCGTTCAACTTGTCATTACATATTCGTGGCACCAATTCACATCGGATATATATTAGCTCGGAAGTCAACTCTCCATTTGTCCACTAAATGTCTTTCTATTGATCTTCTGTCAAGTATATTTTGGGGTTCTAAATGGTTCGTCTAATTTACCATTACCTAATAATTTTATTTTTAAATTAGGTTGAGGCCATAGTTTACCGTTATGGTTTATGCATGGTGATTATGATTGTCATTAATTTTAACAAGAGACCTGAGCCCAGCAGTGGGTTAGTAATGGGTTGACGGGGAACCTACACACCATAGAATTCTCCAAAAAGTATGTGAAACCTGACTAGTAGTACTTATTTACTTAAATAGCTGCGGCGATAGCGACTTCACGTGGGCGTTACAAATAAAGATAAGCTCCTTATATTTTATATTAGTTTTATAGATTCATAAACCATTAATGTGGTCGACCAGGCGTTGCTAAATGTCGCGTGGCAACTTTTAATTATTAATATTACGAGTACGTATAAATTTACTAGTTGTTATTGTTATTAAATTAAAATTTATTAACTTTTCGTTTACTATAAATAAAGTTACAAAAATACATCACCGTTTAGGTATATTGTTATCTTTTAAATTAGGATCACTTTGTCCGCGTTACGAAAATTAGGGCCCAAACAAAATTCAAAACAAACTGCCGTCTTAACCCTAAACTCGAAAAACCCTTTCTTGTAAAACGCCCCGGGGATTTTCTGTTCTACACTTAACTCGGGCTCTTGACTATCTTTACAGGATAATAGCATCTCGGATTTTATAAGAAAATATTTAACAACCATCTCTCGAAACATAAAATGAGAGCCTTAGTAACGATCGAAAATTTAAATTAAGACGGTACAAGCTATCTTTGGTATGATAATAATCATAATTGCGAAGGTTCAGAGTCTAAAATGGAGTGCATAGATTAGAGGAACGGTATGGTTATCTGTTTTGGCGTCTGTACCGAAGGTGTTTTTATGCGCGAAGGGCGCCTGTTATCAAGGCACTCTTATCTAAGGACCCGTTTAAGGAAAGCATTTTACGAGGTATTTTAAAAAGTAAAGTAGGCTACGCTTGTGATTTTTAAACGTTTTACTGATAAGTAACTTATTAGGACCCCTCATTAAAAGTTATCGGCCGTTATGATGGAAAAATGCATAAATAAAACGTTTTCTTTGAAAAGTATTTTTAAAACTATTAGAAGTAGACTGTGTTGTGTAGAGCGCCAGTTTGTTTTTAATAGCAATTCATTACATAATAACATAAATTTTATTTTTAAATAGGCATCTACAGGATTTGTTAGCAAAATGCTGTCGTTGAGAAAAAATAATTTTAGATATAGGTAACTAGGATTAAAATGTTGTGTGAGTAATAAAATCTAAAATATTTTTTTCCACTCAGAGATAAGCGATATTTAAAGACTCGTTAAAGGCTTATGGTTGTAAATTGTGAAGGTTTTTATAATGTTTTGTTATGTACTCTCTGGTATAGGTATAGGTACTCTCTGAATAATTAATCTCGAAAATACTGACGTAAATGATTCAGTACAAGTTTTTATATTATAACCTTTTAGAAAATAGCGGTAATTCCAAATTTATAGTTCACTACGAATTTTTATGATGCACTCCGTCTCTTCCAGATTTGGGTGACGTGGACGATATTCCACCAAGCAGTGGGTCTTAGGGTGTCAATAGGTCGGTCGGGAAAAAGGGATCCTTAAAACGCAGGCAACCCGGGTTCAAATCTCGGTCTGATTGTTTGTTTATCACGGACGAGTGCTATTAGCTTACCCGTGCTCCCGAGAACAGACGTCCAGAGGAACACCGTGGGGTTTTAGCCGGTAGGAGTCCGGCATAACCTCTCTGCTACCCCCGCAGCTGAGAGGAACCCATGAAAGGCTTCCCCACGAAAAAGAGGGTGTCTCCTTAATACATATCCATTATAGTATAAAATAAATAGCAACAAAATATAACTATGTATACAAATAAAATTTCTAAAAAATTGAATTAACGCGTCGCATGTGTCATACGGCTATAAAATTATGATTATGTTGATCTGTATGTGACAATTTTTATTATGTTAAAACAAGGATAATAAACTTATAACTAAATAACAAGAAAAAATGTTATAATATTATTTGTATGTAAAAATTTGGTTTACATCGACACTTGGGCATCGAGAATAATAAGAAAGAAACATGGTCATAGTAGAAAATAATTAAATTTGAATAAATATAATAATATTTGTTGTGGTCGATAATTTATTTTCATAGCTACGTATTCAATTATGTTTTCAATCTACGTTTTTAAATCTTAACATAACTGGGTATCGACCCGAAGGAAGTATATTTAAACTAGTTAATTAACCCTTATGGAAATTAATAGTTCATCTTAAGAGCTTTCAGCGCGGGTAATCTTTATGTAAAATGTTCGTATAGGTTATTGGTTGTTATTATTCCGTATATATTTAGTTTAGTAGTTAATTGCCTACAGCGCGTCCACGCTTAGGCTCAGAACTCACGGGGTAGTTTTCCGACACATTCAAACTTGCATGCGGAATCGCAACAGGCGAATAATATGAAAATATGTTTTTTTTAATGTAGGAGTAGCAAACAAGCATGCAGTCCACCTGATGGTAAGTGGACACTGCCGCCCATGGATATCTGTAATCAAACCCAGATAGGATTAGATATTCCTACCTGAAGTCAGCCACAGATGACCTGATGACTCAACTGGAATGCTTCGGAGAAATATGTCTCCCTTACCACACCCTTCAAACAAAAACATAGCAGTGTTTATCACTGCTGTTGTTAGGCAGAAATAGGTGTGGCGGTGGTGCAGCCGGTGTCGAACCACAAAGGGTTCTACCACCTTCGATAAAAGATGTGTGCTAATATCATGGTGTGCTTTATCCGCTCGGCAGCTACATCGCCAGATAAGTTATAGACGTCTCGTCTCGCTATGAAATCTCGATGAGTCACAACAGACATTCTGATTGACAGATTGACCCATCTAACAATCATTTTTCACCGAGTTTTCGGACGCCACTGCAACCACGGCGCTTACTCAACCGCACAAACTGCCTTGATAAAGTTATAAACCAGAGATTTCGGGCCAGACCGCGTTAGAAACCGCTCCCTAAATTCTTAGCCTAACAACTCATGTAAGGCGTAACATAGCAATAAAATTCAATATAACTAATGTCGTATTTTTTTCTATTTTTACCTTAAAAATGTATGTATGCCATTAACTACGTAATCCTAAAAAGGGCTATACTAATTACTATTATAATATTATGTTTAACATACGCACTTCACGATTCGTAATTAAGTTTACTATGCCACTGCCGTCTATGTTGCATGCACGGCATCCACACAGATAGGCGCTCACTAACCAAGTTCTCGGTCTAAGTTCTAACGAATGAAGCAGCGAGCAGGTGTGCCACATTTCCAAGTTGCCGGTTAACCGGACCGGGATTTCCTTGCAGGCACTCAACTTGTGTGGAATTAACAAGTGATTAAATTACCAAACTTTGTACGGTTGTTGTGGTTCAACGTATTTATGTGGTTTGGTTAAGTTGCTTTCGGTGAATAAGATGGTTGCTTGAAAACAAGATGGCGGCTTGTAATGAAATGGCGGCGATATCAAGATGGTGGCTTGTAAACAAGATGGCGGCTTTAAATGAGATGGTGACTAATACAATATTTTGGATGGTCATGTAACAGTTCAAAACTGGCTTTACATTTAGGCGGTAGCTTGGAAACAAAATGGCAGCTTAAGATAAACATGGTAAAATGATAACTTAAACTAACATACTGGCTTTAAAACAAAATGATGACTTAAAACAAGATGGTGTTTTTGAAACAGATAAAATCAGGTAAAATCATGCCTTTGAAGTACGATGGCTTCAAATTAGGGTGGTAAAGTATTACCTAAAATCATTTGCGATTTTTCAGTCCCATGAATACGATAAAATTAAACACGCCATTGATTTGTCCACATGTCAACATTCAGACCAGACTAACGAAGTCTGTTAGATAGAATATAAAATAGAAATTTTCACCATTTGTATTTCATTGTATAATTGGCTGTCCTATGAATTTTCATGAACCATCATAACTCTACGGTACGATTCTAAATTTGTATCATTACGTACACTAACTGTTTTCGGTCACACTGGATAGCTCTAGATCTGACGGTAGATAAGCTGGTGACGCGAGTGGTAGACGCTGCGGCTTACGGCTGCGGCGCGCGTCATGCGGCATGCACATGCGGCTTGCTTTTTACTTCAAGTTGGATGAATTGCCGAGGATGGTTAACCTTTATGTGTTAAAAATTGAAAAACCACGTATAAGTTTTATTTTTTTTAATATAATTAAATTGAAGAAGTCGCTATTGCCACCACTAGACATCTGTAATCAACTCCAAATAAAATTACAGTCCTATTTAATGTCGACCACAGATACGTTACTACTAACTACTCCTGAGCCTAAGTATGAAAACTTCGTATGTCTCCCTTTCCACACCCTTCAGAACACAGCAGCGCTCAACACTGCTGTTTTAGACAGAAATAGGCGTGGCGATGATGCCGCTGGCCGCTGGAGTCGAACCACAAAAGGTTATATCATTTTCAAATTTAATATACTTAGTAAAAAAGGTATAAGTACTCCAAAAATATACGGCTTATAGCTTCAAAGCATATAAAAATATATCTTGCTTATATTTTAATATGCTATTGAAAGCCGTGATTAACGCGTGACGCGAGCCGCATAATCGCAGCCGGTCATTAGAAAACTGGATAAGTTTAATATTACAAGATTACAGTACTGTTACTCCTCTTACTCGTTTCGTATAATTGAATCGCTTCTAATTCACCGAATAAAAGTGAAATGGACTTACTTTTCACGAGAATGCATGTAACTGGCAGTTTCGAATGTAAAGTAAGTGTTTTGAAACGAAATTGTTTACGTTGTATTTTGTGTAGTGTTTTTCTTGCCATAACACATGTAAGATCATTTAAATGTACGAAGTATGAATACCACGAATTTTTTTTCGTACAACAGCAATAGTTTTGCATGAAATATGCGACACACGTTTTTTGTTTAAGGTTCAAGGAGTTTATTTTTAAATTTAAAGCTATTAAAAATTCACATTTATGGTATTCGTGACGTCAACCCATTACCATTCGACAGTTGGGCACGAGTTCCTACATAACGTCGGAAGGGTTTAAAGTCACAGTCCTTAGGCCTGGCCAAATGCGTATTGGTAGACTCAACATTTTTAATTTTTTTAGCAAATTTTCAGGCGTATAGGTTACCTTACGATGATTTTCTTCACGTGATAAGCAAGTGGTAATTAATTTCTAATATACACATGACTTGATAAATCAGAGGGACTCCCGATTGGGAAGCCGTGTTTTAAAACACTAAGCTATCACTGTTTAATCAATTAATATTCGTGGGACTAAAATATGTATAGGATTAGGAAATAATGATCTTCCGAACGCGATTGGTCCACGGAATAAGTGAACTCACTCCGTTACGTTACCCAGGTATTTGACCAACAACTATGTTTTTCGAACTATTCCGTGCAAAATATTTTAAGACTGCAAGGAGTCAAGATACATGTCAAGGAGAGCCTGGAATTTTTTCTCACTTTTTGATCCATGTCACGACCGTGATATAACAAAAATATTAACATTTAAATAGTTATTATATAAGAAAGATAAACTACAACCTTCATCTTCCCACGATCCGTTGGTAGCTGCAGACAGATGAAGGTTGAAATATTTAATTATTCGACATATCTTGAACTTCGCTCACCATCTTATTATTATTAATAAAGTTCACGTTACATTAATATGGATATATACAGATAGGCGGATCCACTAACATGTTTAAGCATTTTTAATGATCTGGCATGTTAAGCCTTCCATTTTGATTCTTGTATATTACCTATGTCCAATCATCTACAGTTATGATTAACGAGTAAGCGCCCAAAATAAAAAAAAATATATATGTTCTTTATTGTTCTTTATTATTGTCTCTAGGAACTGAAAGTTATTAATGATTCTTAATTAATTTTCAACGTCATAGTCAATTACACCCTCTAAATCCATTTTGAAGTGGTGTTTAGAGTGTTTAGCTCAATTATTATTCAGTCTGCTCAAATTATTATTCAATACCAAATATACCTCTACATCTTTGTACTAGGGTCAAATTTTATTGAAATCCTCATACATTAGCGTCCCTAATTTCCCATTGTCCCAAGGTGTCCCCGGGAGCGGGTCGCACTGGCAATGGGACAATCGCCGAATTGCCTCTTGATTTAACGTTAAAGGGTCGCTCGATAACAGGGACAATGGGACTGGTGCCGCCTTATGCGCAAGTTTTGAACGATTTGCTCATTTTGTGTACCTATGTGGTTGTACTTATGGTACGGATACGCTTATCATTGATATGATGTGTTTTTTGTATAGAATTGAAGCAAATATCCATTCCACCTGATGGAAGCTCACTGCCGTCAAGTGACTTCTTTAGCTAGTGATTTAGAACAGGGTTTTTTAATAATACTTCTAGTAACAGACGAGCATGCAGTGCACCTCATGGTAACTGGCTACTGCCGCCCATAGACATCTGTAATCAACGCCAGATAGGATGACTAAGTACTAAGTTGGAACTACCCAGAGGACTAAGTTGGGACGCCCCGGAAAATTATGCCTACCTTACCATACCCATCAAACCATAACACAGTAGAGTTTAAAAATATTGTTAATAGTCGTGTCATATCAATCTAAATATGATAGATGCGTTGTCATTCCTGAAGTCGAAAATGATCGAATCATATATAAGTTAGCCGGCATCCATACCTTTCCACCGAAGTGCAAGAACTGCTTTACGCTAAAAATAGGCATGACAGTATAACCTCCCCGGCTGAACAATATTCTTTCGATCTCCTTTAGATGATTAATTACTGGTGACCAGATTATCATCACAAACCGAAAATATCAAGTGACACACCAGTACTTCGAAGTATAAGTCTGATTCAAAATGTAAACAGGTGAAACATTTTCGCACTGTGCAAATAAATAAGAATATTGGACTCAGAAAATATTGCACACCTTGATTGAAAACGGAACCTATCTTGCAACAGCGTTTGAGACATTCAAATGCAATTTGCATCTTTTAAAATATTCACTTTACTTACATCGGAAGCTGCTCTCGTCGGATCAAGGGATCTTCGGATTAGATCGTACAAATTTTAATTACTGCTTAAACAAAACAAAATCCATAAATCGACGGAACAGGACGAAACTTTACGGACGCCGCCATAAAATTTCATAACCACCTCGAATATAATGCGATTGAGTTCTGAATAATTTATCAGTATAATTCATTACTTGCGAACCCTTTCGAATAAGTGCGAACTTCTCCAAAACTTTATTGTTTACACCGTTCACTTCGGGTGCGAGAAATAAATTGTGTCTTTGTCCTGTTCTATTGTTCTTTGGTTGTCTGCCGTCTCCTTCTAAAGCTATGGCTTGGAGGTCTCCTCGCTTCCCGTCTTTATTGGATTGATTTCGTTTTGCCTCTTTTTAGGGTTTTGTACCCAAAAGGGTAAAAACGCAACCCTATTATTAAGCCTCCGCCGTCTGTTCGTCTCTAAATCTATTTCTCGAACCATAATAAATAGACATTTGTAATTATTGCAAAGTGTCTATTGCTATTATCATAAGTTAAGAATAAAATTGGGTCCCCCATACAAGAAATTAGAATGTTCATACCAACTATTACCAACCAACTGAACCGTAGTAAGACAGTTTAAATTTTTACAATGTACTTACTACTATGTCTGCGGTGATAAAAAACACTTGTATTAAAAAATACAAAATAATGAATATTTGGTGATACGGAACCCTCAGTGTGCGAGTTTGGCCAATTTTTACGTTTTTCGAATTGGAGGCACCGTAGTAACGTAATTTTACGACGTTACGTTTCCCTCCTCGTACACATTTGCGTGAGATGGATAAATTTAATATTGCGTTACGCGAATGTAGGTACGTTTAAGGAACATTTTCAACGATTTCCCTTGTTTTATTGGAAATGGAAATATCATAATGGATAAGTTTTACATTTAATTTTAATGAGCATCGAAATTAATGGAGGGTTAATGATTTCACGTAATATAGGTATTTCATTTCGGGTAATGATTTATTCGGAATTCACCACAATTAAATGAACACAGGCAGAACAGAAAACAGAAAATAACATAGGTTAGTAGTGGCTAAGACACTAGGCCTCTCGATCGAGGCGTCCGAGGTTCAAATCCCAGGCACGCACCTCTGATTTTCAAAGTTATTAGAAATTAATTATCACTTGCTAAACGGTGAAGAAAAACATCGTAAGGAAACCTGCATATATGAGAGATTAAAAAAAATATCTCAAAGGTATGTACCAATACACACTTGGCCAGCGCGGTGGACTATGGTCTAATCCTTCTCATTCTGAGAAGAGACCCGTGCCCAGCAGTGGGACAGTAATGATGATGATGAAAAGAACACAACATGATATATCAGTGAGCGTTTGAAAATTAAAACTTGCAGAGAAAGCTAAAGTATAATTATTTTGCTGATCGCAAAACAAATATTTCTTAAAATCGTTATCAAGTACCTCATAAATGTTATATTTATTTAAGTCGTAAAGAGTTTTAAATCTGTCGAAAGGATTTTTGGTTTTTCGCGATATTTTCTTTGAAAACATCAATGTCGGAGCGTTGGAGCAATGGATTTTTAAGTAGTTTCGTTAAGTCTCTAAGTGATGTTCCAAAGAAAATGCGAGTATTATTTTACCATTTACAGCTAAAGGCTTTATTGCCTATTCGTACATTTAATAATGTATTTATTTTATTTCACTATCAAGTGATTTAGGGGTTAAAGGGTTGTTCATCTTATTTATGACCTGAAAAGTAGCCACTACAGTAAATTTATTGGGAATCATAATAGATTAACCCGAGGTCGGCTACAGATGCGCCGCTACCCCTGAGGAATAACCTGGAGTGCCTTCGAAAAGTATGTCTCCCTTACCACCAAAATCAAAAAAGAACACAACATTCCCTTAACACTGCTGTTATTAGGCATACATGTTGTTATACATGTGGCGGTGGTGCCACCGGAGTCGTACTAAATAGGGTTCTAACACCTTTAAAATTTCTTTTATATGTAATTTAATCACTAAAAACTTTGAAAATCAACAAAAGGCTACTTTTCGATTCTTCAACTGACGGGTTCAATTATCGCTCCTAATACGTAGGTCTCAAAGAGATTAAGCCCTTAATAATATGTTTTAATTAGCCGAACTCCGCCGCCCTTCACGAAAGTGTGACTATGTCCTAGGTACACTTTAATTAAGTTAATTAACAAAACCCATTTTGTAAAGTCATCACAGTTAACCTCTCTTTAATCCCTACTGCTTTTGTGATGTCACGAATGGTCTTCGGCCTTTAATTATCTTAAGTTTTGTGTTCATCCAGATTTTCGAAAGAACCATATTGTATTATATTAACTTTTGAAGTTTTGATATTGAGAATTTTTCCAAGTTTAATTACTGTATAGAAATTATAATATAAGTTGTATGGAAAACGTGACCAACGTGTCCAAAATCAAGCCATACTAGACTAGGTTTTGTAATAAAAAGTAATAATATTGATAAGAGCTATTATTAACTAGATATTATATAAGATAATATAAATTTTAGAATCTGTTTCATGTTTCCTTAATGGAAATTGCATGTTAGTAACCGTATCATTAACTAAATAAGTGATAAGTTATTTTACTACGTATACAGTGACTACTTACATAGTCAATTGTTATCAGTAACGACAAAGATGTTTAGATAATATTATTAGGTTACACGTAGGAGTAAAGAATGATATTTATCTTATTAGTCACCGGGCCTTTTTTCCTGTCACAGGGGTTTGTGTCCGCGCGCGGTACGACCACTTATTCTATTGTTTTGTAGACACTTTTCTTGTCGTGCGTATGACACGCACGCGGGTTGCGATGATTCTGCACCGAATGAAAGTCACACGTGGAGGATTTATACGCCGCGTGACGGGAAAATGGACAGGAAAATAACGAGAAAATGTGAGCTTCAAATAGTATCGCTGACGGACTAGTGTTAATTTGTTGGTGTCACTATTGCTTCGTAGAGTGCCTGTCCGACTAGTGAAGGTTGGCTGTCAATTCCGCAAACTTCCCTCTATCTTTAGCGAGGCGAAATAGTTGGCCTCTCGCTATCCTTGTCGACTCTCTCTTACAATTGCATCCACCTGTTAACGATCTCAATTAGAAGAAGAGTTCTCTTCTCATAAAGGTTGATTGCATTTGATTTATGTCGATTTTTGGCCTACCATTGCTGTCAAACTAGAACAGTGCTTAACGTCGCTTTTATATGACAGAAATAGATGAATCTATGTGAACATCTGCCGTGTAAAAATGTATTTGAATCCACCACGATTATTCAGTTACGCGTGAACCTCATCAACTTCTAATGATTTCAAATTAAATTGTATACACTTTTTTATCCTGTGAGTGTTACCTTCAATACGTAGACGATCTACATCATAAAATTAGTTGAACTGCATCAGCTCTTTGCAGCTAGTTATAAGATTCTATTACACTACATGCAGATACCCGTGTCAGGTTGAACAGAACGTATCGACGTAATTGCCCATCCCGTGTGGGTAAGCGGTAAGAGTGGCGATTACAGTAATTACCCCTAATTGAACTGATTGGCGAGATGGCTTGATTGCTCTGTATAGTTTCGAGAGTACTTAAACATCTGTAAATATCTAAGTGGGTACTACAAATAGAACCGAAATTTAATATTTCGCCACTATAAGGGCGGTCAGGTACCTTTTGTACTTTTGGGGGCAAAGGCACTCTTTTACAAAATTATAATTGAGAAAGAGCAAAATGTTGCTCTTTGGCCCATTTAGCCCAGAACTATTGAAAGTTAATATTCAGGACCATCCTGCGATCAGGTCGATAATAATTAATTAATTTATTATATAATTAATTAATTTATTATTTCAGTTCATAAAAATACATATTTCAAATTTCAGATCCATCAGTAAAGTGATAGTTAAAAATTTAGCTGAACATTTGACCTTTTACTAGCTGATGCTGAAGTAAATGAGAAGCTTGAAAAAAACATCAAAACGATCAAAAAATTGCCACTATACAATATTTTTATTATAAAGTGAATAAAAAATCCAGACTTCTACAGGATACTGTTAAAAAACGACTACGTACTATTTAACGGCGTCATCTAAATATAGATCTGTGAACTGTCGTTTATTTTTGACAAGTTGTTAACGAGTTCATTCATCTTGTGTCCTTGGTTAACTAGGTGCTCATGTATGGATTCTGTTGGGTTTTGAAATTTTATTGAGATATTTTAGAAAGATATCTACGAAGGTGTTTATTAACCGACTCCCTAAAGATAAGAGGTTATCTGTTCGTCGTGCATTTTTAATTCACAGGAACGTGGTAAATTGTCCGTATCAGCCATAGGGATTTGGAACGAATAAGTACCATAATTTTTTGTAGGTCGTAGAACCCTTTGTGATTCAACTCCGGAGGCACCACTTATTTCTGTGTAATAGCAGCAGTGTTAAGCATTGCTGAGTTGTGGTTGGAAGGATACGTTAAGCGAGACAAAATTTTCAAAATCATTCCGATTTAGTCCTCCTAGTAGTTATTTTTTGGATCATTACAGATGATTAGTACATATTGCATTGGCAGGGGTGCACTTAATATCAGTTGGACTGTTTGCTGCATGATAGTTTGCTGCTTCCATATTATAAAAAAATTACAAATATTTGTAGGCCCGTTGATGTTTCGCTACTGTGAAAGTGAAGTTTCTTGCAATTACCATACACTTTAAACCAGAACACATCAGCGTTTATCATTGCTCTTATAAAGCTGGTAAATGCTCTCTCAGTTTCGTAGATACAAAGCATTAAAACAGATCGAGTTTAAACGAATCACTTCGTTTAATTTAATGATGACGATACCATTCCCGTCTCGTGTGTATAAAGGGAGATTACGGCAATTACCTCTGATTGTTCCGATTGGATAGATGACTTGATTTCTGACGAGTGTAGCGAAGCTTAAGTATCTGTGGTACGACTGCGGTGGCACTACCACCTCGTACCAATTTCCAATTTGTGGGAACTGCGTTCTCGGCGGTCTTTTGGCTTAGCTAAATGAGCAAATTAGATCCCAGCAAACCTAAATTGGCTATGACACTTTTTATATATTTATTTAAATTGTTTATTCTATGTGTTTTTAACTATTTATTTTATGAATCACATCATTTTGGATGGCTTAAGTTTTTTTGAGTGCTTTGTTCAAATAATCTTTCCGTATATTTATAACAGAACCTTAAGAAGCACGCTTTCTGCTTAATAGTGTTCTGGGTTGAAGGACGTGGTAAAAGAGACTAATCCGAGGCGCTCCAACTTATGGGATAGCAACACATTTGTTGCCAACTTTAGGTAAGAATGTTATCTTATGGGGTTAATTACAGGATCGTGGATGGCAGTAGCCACTTACCATCAAGTAGACTGCATGCCCGTTTGCTACTCTAATAGTATAAAAATAATATTCCTCCATTATCCGCAACATTAATCATCGTATTATGGAATTAATATAATTATATTTAAACGCAAAATCATAATTGATTGAACATTTCAACAGTTTAATAAAAGAATGTTTTAATCAGAATTAATGAAATTGTAAATCTCGTAACACCATTTACAATAGTATTCAGTTATTTGAATATGATCCAAAATATAATAAAGCGACTCAATGCATTCAATTGTAATTAACTTTGAAGCAGAAAAAGACCATATATTCCATTTGGTGACGATGGTAAGTGGTCCCTGATGTATCCATGGCGATTTTAAATTATCTATTTTTAATGTTGGTAAGATCATTATGGTTCGGCCGGGAAATAACCACTTTTTGGCCTATTTCTAGCGTGAAGCAATTTTGCGATTCGGTTAAAAGGATGCCGGCTGCCTTACATATGAAGCGACCATCTTAGTCATTTTTTTTTTATTTATTTATTTTTTTTTTTTTTTATTTATTTTTTTTTCTTTTCTCGAGGGGGAAACCTTCAAAAGGTCCATCTTAGTACCTACTCTGGAGTGGAACTAGAACCACGGTTATACATGGAGTTGGTTACAGATGTATGGACGACAATAGCCCTTACCGTCAGAGCGACTGCATCCTCATTTGCTACTTTTATTGTAATAAAGCAAAATAGCAGCTCTTGACCCCGTTAAAAGAAAGTTTTAGGCGTGATGGTAGTGCCACCATTATCGAAACCCAAAATTATCTACTACCCTCAAAATTCCACGCACGCTTTACACACAGTATCAAGAACGATTGACCGCTATTTGTATATTTGCTTAACCATCGCAGGTACAAAACCTATACAAATATGGCTAAAAAAACCTCAGTCGGTAAGCGACCTAAGTCAACCAATGATTAAAAAAATGTACCCATATCTAATTATCTGCATAAATAGGTAGTATGGAAACCAGTGATAGCCTAACGGTTAGAAACTCGACCTCTTATTCGGGGATCCAATTTTCCAAAATATGTAGGCATTTGTGTATTTGAAATTAAGTAATAATCACTCGCTTTAACGGAAAAGGAAAATATTGCGAATAAGCCTGCACACCTGAGAGTTCTCTAAAAAGTTTTCATAGGTTTCATACCTATTCGCACTTAGGCAGCATGCTGGAGTATAGCCTAAACCACTCTCACTTTTAGAGAAGACCAGTGCCCAGCATTGGGACAGTAATAGATTAACGATGATTTAGAAGGTATGGAGAATATTTATTAAAATGAAATGTTCCTGCCTACTTCGGGATCGGCCCCATTGATTCCTATCTTAATTTAGTTAGATCGGATGTTGAATATTTTATCCCAATCGTCCTTGCCGTAAATAGCATCGTAACGAGCCAGGAGCGAGGGTGCTTTGGGGAAGACAATTCCTGGTGAATTGATTATTTATGTCAGGATTCGATAGTATGTTTTGTAATTGGTATAGTGTTTTCTTGGGATATTTTTGGAGAAACCATTATGTGTAGACATATTTTGTTACTTCAATTTTGCTAATGGACTCTACCATTGCAACAGTCTGCGTGATTAATTTTTTTAAGTAATTTAACTAACGTAAAAACTATAATACCTTTACTATGCTGTGCATAAGGCTTGTCAAATAATGAGATACGCATACGCTTGAAATATATTAATTTCCGCAGTGGGGTAGAAACGAATTAATACCTCAGAAGGAAGCTCATTCCATTCCACACTTAGCACGTTAGCTTTCCTTGTAGTAATGTCACAAACAAAATGTTATACCGACAATCCATTCCGTTGGTAACAACTGATAAGGGAAGTGGACACTTGATAGCGGAAACGCTGATTGCATTGTTGCGTCGCTGCGTCGGTTAACAGATTCGTTTTACACATGACCTGAGCGTAGTATCATCGTGGGTCTATACGCCAACGCTACGTATACCTTCGTCAATGCTGTTATATCACATCACTGATCAAGTCATCATAAATTAATCCTTTTAATTCGATGATTACTGAGAAATGATACTTTACGTCACTTATTACGTATTGTTTTTTTTTTCATTTTTTTATAATATAGGAGTTGCAGGCGAGCATGCCACCACGAGAGTCCACATGATGGTAAGTGGCTACTGCCGCCCATGGACATCTGTAATCAACCCCAAATAGGATTAGATATTCCTACCTGAGACCGGCCACAGATGCGCCGCTGCCCCTGAGGACTAAGCTGGAATGCGTCGGAAAAGAATGTCTCCCTTACCACAATCTTCAAAACGAAATACAGCAGCGCCTAACACTGCTGTTATTAGGCAGAAATAGGTGTGGCGGTGGCGCGCCGGAGTCGAACCACATTTAAATGTTATTGGAATTGAGTTTTGTTTTGAGCTATGCAATGTCATCAGTTTTTTGTCAATGACTTTGTAAAGGAACTGTAATAAACTAGTAGATAAATATTTTTGTACAAATTGATGATGGTCAAACTTTAAAAGAATGTATTTTGAAATACTTTCGCAGCGTTTAAATAATTCATCTCATAAATTATTTATTAAAGAGTATTATGATTACTGTTTGAAAAATGTTAGTATGCAAGTAATTTTTAAGGTACAATTATGGATATTACTCGTATACTTTTGATGCACAAAGTATCTATGAAACATAAGAAAATGTCCAAGCAGCGATACGCAATCGATTCCTCAAGATGCGGCAAGCGTTTATTTTGTCACGTTTTGTCACAATTCTGGCATATTCTTAGTATAAATCAGAGGTAATTTGTTCAATCAGTTGCTAGTATTTGTCTTAATGTGTTTTGACATACCGTGTAATGCAAGATTGTTACTATGAAACTGCTTACATGATACATTATTGATAGCATATTAGGTAAGAACATAGTTGATGATGGCTTATAGAAATTCTGTTAAATAACTCGCGGATACCTTTATTTCGATGTGGCGAAAAGCTTAATGATACAATTCATTGCATTTGGATAATAATGATGAAAAATTTGAATCGATACCACTGGTTTAGAGTAAATGTGGTGTTATTAATATTATTAAAATTCTGGAACTCGGATATTTTTAAGGTAAATGAACTTACACTACGATGAAATTGTCTTTTAAATTAAAATTACTAACTAACAAACAAGTTTAACAAACACATGCGTCACTTGACAGGAAACTGTAAACGTGAATTAGATAAACACGAGTAAATAATTGTAATAGATAAATATAATCTAGTAATAAATTTGGTATAAATGCACGTGTCGCCGTATCAGCAGAAATTATTGCTAGGTCGATTATAGTATACCACGCGTGAACTGGTAATTGTAATATTTAAAGATGGTAGAACCCTTTGTGGTTCGCACGCCTATTTCTGCCTTATAACCTCAGTTAAAAGCTTTATTCTATTCCATTTAGGAGTAACCAAAACAGTTTAACATGCAATGTATTCCGAGTTAAGGTTTATGTTTAAAAAAAAGTGAAAATTGTGTTCTTTGTTTTGTGTTTATAGTATCCTTGTAAAGGATTTTAAAGTGTGATAAGCGTTAAGTTATTTAGTCATTATTTTTTATAATATTTATGGCAGAAGATTAAAAAGAAACAAATAGGTAAACCCAGAAATTTCTATTAATTGTCACTTGCGTGATAAAGTGTGGTAAATGATAACGTTATCAAAAACAGATTTGACACAAGCTATGTTAACTTATCTTTTATCTATCAGTCAGTCGAAATAAACAGATAACGATTGCAGTGGTCTCGAGCGAGCAAAATACAACAGATGATAATATTGTGTATATTTTAGTTTAGAAATTAATTATAGTTATAAATATAGAATGATGTTTATCTGCCGTCAGTTATGCTGACACAAAACATCCAGTGTTTGATTATGTTTGATTATTTTTTTTGAGTTATTTTGAATTCATCGATAGACAACACGGATCCTTGAATTTAATTTATTTGATTCGACTTTAAAGGCACTACCGTCAAATTTATTTCTGTCCAATATAACTGTGTTAAGCGCTGCTGTGTTCTGGTTATAACTTAGTCCTCAGGGGCGACAATCTATGGTCAATCTCAGACAGGAATCTAATCTCATCTGAGTTTGATTACAAGTGTCAATGGGCGTCAGTAGCCACTTACCATTAGGTAAAAACCTAAGTTTTCACTCTTTACTTTAAAATATGTCGTAGGTACCTATATCCCACATCTCCTTTATTTATTTAAAAAATTCACAACAAAGATTCCTGTTTTCAACCTATGGGATCTCTAAAATATAAAAGATATAATATAGATGATATAAAAGGCGCTTTTTTATCACTGAAACTTATTTTTTATTCTTCTGTTTTTTCATTCCACGGAAATAATTTCAATTCGTTCATTTAATATTCGCATGTGTAAATTCCCTTACTCCACAATATGTAGGTAAAATATTATGCAAACGGCTTAACTTAGGTACGTGTGTGTACGAGATAGGTCCCCAAGGTCTAGGTATGGAGTATGAAGGCAGCACGTGCATTAGAGTTTATATTAACATTAGTATTTCTAAAAGTCTCTTGCTTAGTGATTATTACAAAAAAACCTTTTAACATTTCCTCCATACTCTCGCACGCTTAAAAGTAGGTATATTTTTAATACCTACATACTTACGTTATTACACTTATTACATGTTTTTTACCCATACTAATCTATGATTTTACCATATTTTTTACTAAAATACTTGCCTAATTTCGTTACAATGTTAGAACCAAATAACAAAAGAGAATGAAAATGGAAAGGTTAAATAAGTTTACTAATGCCCATTATTTAGTTTAGGTACTCAGTTGGATGTATTGTACTAACTTCAACATTACCTACTTCGTAATGAAAGTGAAGTACTCGAACAGCTGATTATGTGATTCAATTTATGCGTTGTTGTTGTCGCATCTCATATCAGCCAGTGAGTGCGAATATTATCAAACGCGTCGAACGGATGCGCGCATCTCTGCCGCATCCCGTTTCACTCCGTCCTCCAATCGCCTCCGACCTCCGAAACGGACCTCAACACCGCGAACGATACTCCTCCTCAATTCGTTCAGTCAGTCGTACTTCGGCCGGCGTTCGAGACGGACGTACGCTCCGATCGCCCGAACAGTGCGCGAGCTTTCGAATTTTACCTGTGGATTGTTAGTGGATTGTGCTTTGATCAAACATATAACGTTACAATCGTTGTGGAAAGTTCTGGAGTTGTACCAGCCGGGATCTTCAACCGCCAACGTTCAAGGTCTGTGTTATATGCTTGGCGAATAGTAATGCGATTGGATGCATTCGGAATGTCACTTGTCCACTATATGTATGCTGTTGTTTTGCAAAGTTTGCGCTGAGGACATGATTTATCCAAGTTGGTGTTAAGTTCGTTGACTCCTTCCTGACTCGGGCCGCTCTTTACAATAATTGTTTTTTTCCTTCGCTTCGGTGCGTGGGTTCGACTGTTTTGTACGGTTTCGATTACATTCGATATCGATAGGTAAATAGATAAGTAGATACGTAATCGATTAAACGTATTCATAAACTGACGTGTAATCGAGGGATTTTATTAATCAGTTTCTTAACCACAAGTATGAAATGTCATTAAAATCGAATCACGCTCACCTGTGTGGGTATTCAATATTCCGAGAAGCTAAGCTGTTTTAACGTAACATCACACGTTAAGTAATCTTCGATCACACACGATATGGGCCCCTGGAGGTATGCACTGAGGGTTCAATATCTTATAATGATATCTGCCTTGTCTCCATATGTAAACTGTATAATGCGAACCCGTTCATAATAATTCAAATGAGGAAAAGTGAGACGAGGTTCGAATTCGTTGAACGATCCAATTATTTTTTTTTGGTTTATCATTATGTCCAGTGTATCGAGGGGTTCATATACGGGAAACTATGCCTTTATCCTGTAAATATTTATATTTAATTTGAACTTTTCCCTCGCGGCGGAATTTGACCTGCATATAAAGTACCAAAATTCTTTCAATTCTTACAAAGTTTTTGAGATATAAACAGAATAGATGTACCTATATTTATCTAGTGAAAAGAATTAAGAGCCGATCCTATTGTACCTAATCACAAATGCCTAAGTACAGTTAACTATTACCTACAATGAAAGCGAGGGTAAAGTTGATATAAAATGAACACAATGATTCGAGATATAATAAAAACAACATCTGAATGAGACTAGTATTTTACACACGATTTGTTCATTGTATTTTACACATTACCTATGTCAATTTACATTCTAGATGAAGAAAACATTCTAATAAAAAAATAAAAACCGTTAAGTTTAAAATCGGTCAGGTTATCAATATTAAACATTACGAGATAATTTACCTTAATTAAATATGTAGGTAAATACCCAAATATAAAGTATTGCAAAAATCTAACTACTTATTTAATGAAAAAAAAATATTTACGTAACTAGACAAGTATTTCCTTTATAAAGTTTAAAGTCATGCGCGTATTACTCATTTAAGTAATTGGATAATTAGCATAACTATTTGCTTTTAGTTGAATAACATATTTTATAATTTTTATTTTAAGATAAACATACTCGTACTATTCTCATATTCACTTCTCAGGTGTTAATTGGAATTTATGCTTATTAATACCGACGTTTTCTGATTTGATACTACATAGAGGAGTTCCAACTTAATTGTCTAGGATGGCTACTGTAGTAGAATTGAAGACATGGCTCCTGTCTTATTGGGGTCAGTCAACATCAGATGAACTGCAGAACACTTTCGTACATCCACAAAAATCTGATATTCGAATTTCAAAACCTATTTTCGAACTGCAATTTACTTTTCTACTTCACTTGCATGAAATAATCCAGGCCAGGTGTAAAACTCAGTGTTGTCTCCACATCATTACTCTAGTGCACTTGGCTGAGTGGATTGGGAGTAGATGGTCTAACTGTTCCCGTATATCACAAATACTGTACATCATATTGTAATGGCACATGTGATAGCAGAAAGTTTACGTGGTTTACTTCTAGAAGTTTCTGCTTATGCTTCCAGAAGGAAATTTAATTTTACTTTGAAGCATTATAATAATTATAATGCTAAATTAGCATTAGAAAGTGAAGACGGAGAAATATTATGACGATGTGAATTACGTTTGAAAATATTAGATAAGTATCAAGTAACTTTTGGTAGATTCTGGTGTGCTTAATAAAATTATAATTTATGTATATCTATAATTAATGTTGTTAGAACGTTTATATTATCATAAAAAACATATATTTGTGAGCGTATCATAAGGTAAAACAGCTGAAAGCTTATATGGACAAAATTGTTCTTGGGAAGAAGTAAAAACGAGAGGCAAACATAATCAATAGTATTTAATTAATAGTGAAAGGTAATAAATTGGTATCACAAATCATCAAACGGAAACATTACCTATTAATCCATAGAAAAAATCGAACTAATACTAAAAAAACCAGTTGATTTCCTATCGACCTTTCGTCAGAGTCAACACAAATTGACAAATATACAAAGCAAAATTTAACTACAATGTTATAACAAGATAACTAAATAACGTGATCTTAAAATATTTATATTTAATTAACATATTTATCTATTATCAGCTGTTTTTCTAATCTACTGTTTGCTTTCTTGATTATCAGATTATCGAACTCTTATCTGCATACTTACTACCCTTATTTGAGTTTATCGATTGAAATTATTCTGCATATCCATTAGTGTCTTGTGATTTGATAGTTAGTATGATAATTATGCAAATTGAATATCCAAATTGAATCTTTAATCTGTTTTTAATTAACTTAACATCCCCTCTATCGTTTTGCTGCTTATACATTTGCCACTTAAAATATTTAGGTATTCTGGGTATGAATATTTTTGGCAATGTTTTCCTAGGTAATATTTTATCTATACTAGACCCATAAACTTAAATAAAAATATTTTCAAAAATTTCTACTTTATCTAAGTAGATTAGTCATCCTTGCCTTTTCCATGAGAAGCTTTTTCTGAAGTACCTACTTTCAGTAATAATAAATTCCCACGGTAACAACTCTTCATGTCATATGTTCAAGTTATTTAATTGCTTGCTTAAATTTCTTCTCAATATTTAAAAAAAAACTAACAAAATATCTTACAGACAAAAAATCTCGATTTGAAAGTATGGACTATGCATATAATAAACCTAGATCCATTAAAACTGCCACAAAATTATCGTCGAGCCCCTAAAATTTGGCTAACAACAATTTCATTGTCTCTCTAGACAGTTAATAATATGCTATCTCTATGATTTAACTTAATATGCTCACGCTATAACCGAAAACTATCCATTGTTGTGCCAGCTTCGATAACCATACAATACGAAAAGCCGTATAATTGTTTCATCTCACCAGGGCGTGTATTTGATGCTTATGAATAGAAACTTACGGTTAAAAGTAGTTAAATTACACGTCGTTGTAAAGTGAAACAGCTATAATAATTAAGGCCTAAAGTATGATGCGTTGGCGCACAATAAGGCTCTGTAGAGGTCACAACATGTCAAGGAATTCCAACCATAATGGTATAGTGGATACAATGATTGTATGTATAAACGGATACTCGGCTGTCATGGAAGAAACCACTTACTGTCGGAAATTGTATGGTGGTACGTTAGACGCGTAGTATTTTGGTGGTGTTTGATGTCATAACAGAACTACTGTTTCAAACAAAATAAAGACCAAAATTTGACAGTTGATGAAATATGCATTTATGAAAATTTCCGAAAATAAGGTTATAATGTTCACTAACTGATAAGGAAATTATGCTTGTTTACAATTTAAAATATAATTGATTTTATACATGAGTAGTTAATTAAGGGCGTGGTCTTCATATAATTTTAATTTTAAAATTTAAAACTACTTATAATAAAGACCGAAATTAAATAAGACCGAATTATTTTTCTTTCTTTATGAATAAGAAGGACAAATCTTAGTAAGAATAATAGCTACCACCTGCGCAGTCTAAATGGCACGGATAAACGAAATAGAAGCTTAGATGAAGCCAATATATCTTGCTCCGACTTAAAGTAGAAAATAAAAGAAAGCGCTGGCTTGGTTTTAAAAAGAAACACTCCAATATAGATTTAAAGAAACACATACAACAGACAAATGTTGTGTTAGATAATGTTCGTAATTAACCAGTAATTATTATAAGACATCATTATAATACTAATACTATATAGGAAGTATATGGTTAAAGATTTGATAGACCAACCAATGTTGGAAGTTTGACAATTTCTAGGTATCTAAATCTAAAGTATCAAATGTCGATCTTTGGATGTCCAAAATGAAAACATTGATTTATTTATAACTGACGTTAAAGTATTTGTCACATATAGACATCTCACCAACCTCAAACAGGATTGCAGAATATAAGAGTATCAACTTTCTTGTCATATTCAGTGTTTGTTTAAAAAAAATATAAACACTTTTTAACGCTTTCTACACTCATAGCCCCACACTAGGATTCCCTGTATCGTGGGTGCTATGGACACACACAGAGACAAATACACAAACACCCAGACCCAGAACCAGAAATCTACATTCATCATTTAGAAATCTGTCTGGCCGGGGATCGAACCCGGAACCCTCTGCACGTCAGACCGGCATGGTGACCGCTCCGCCACGCGGGTCGTCAAACTATTATCCGTTTAGATAGATATTCGATCAATAGTTTAAAGAGTCGTTTGTTATTTGACATCTTTTGACCTCGTATTACTATTTATTTATATTTTTTATCCAGTGCAAGATGCTTTTTGTGTAATATCGTTTGGTCGAGCTTGGCCAAGTTTTTTGTTTTATCTTCCCAACACTTTTTGTTTCAATGCCCTACCGGTAAGTTCGAACCGAAGTTGCTCCATTAAACGAAAAAATAACCCGAACATGCTCGTCATGGTTCTTAAGCTAACATAGAATTATGTTTGAAGATGTTATAAGAAACTGCATTTTTTTGCCGGAATAGTTGGACTTGACTACGGTCTCTTCACATTGTGGAGAGGTAAACTACAGGCTATTTATAAGTAGCTGCTGTGTATGATATATCTTCATGTATTGCTTATCTCACGATTTCTGTACGTTGCTTTATGTTATTGCAATGTTATTGTTATGTTGTTATTTAACGTGCATTAAGCTTTTTGCATTTGAAACAAATGTAGGTAAGGAAGTCGATTTTACTTTATTTCTAATTATCTTATCGATTTGAAACGTAAGTTGTACGAATTTTTATAATTTGATCGAGTAAAGGAGATAAATGGCGTGGAAACTCTTCACTAAATACTAGTAATCTGTTAAGTCTGTGATCCATTGACTTTTCCATGACGACTTCATTATATTACATTTGGTGACAAGATGGAAACAACGTGTGCGATCAAACCAGTTCCTAAAACCTAAGACCTTGTTCCTAAAACCTAAGATTTTGGCTATTACGAAGGTGAAATGTCCGGTGACGAGCCAATTCGTGTCAATGAGTTTCCGACACAGAACGCGAACCTTGAGAATTTCCCATTGCTATTGTCTTGAATGAATGGAATAAAATATTGATAAATCTACAAGAATCTTAGAGATATGAAATAGAGAAATTAAAATTTCCGGTAATCATCACCAAGGTAAAGGCATTAGATTTGCTTGGATTTTTTGTAGATAATGGACTTAAAATCCAACTAACGTAGCCATATTAAGTAATTATATACTGTTTATTCATATATATCTTTCTATGCTTTTTATTCTAATCAAATTAGAAATTTAATATAATTTACTATTACACGTGCTATTTTCGTTACGCTTGATTTTGTAACTTGAATCACTGTTAAGTTAGTGTTTTCTTTTTCGAGGACATAATTAATTCGGAGTGTTCTAACTACAATACGCCTAGCGTTCAATAAGGAGGAAAGGTCATATAATGTTCCGATTTTTAACTTACGGGATTAACGTTGATTTTGTATTTTGAATCACTGTTAAGTCAGTATTTTGTTTTTCAAGGACATTATTAATTTGGAGTGTGCTAACTACAATACGCCTAGCGTTCAATAAGGAGGAAAGGTCATATAATGTTCCTATTTTCAACTTACGGGATTAACGTCGATTCAACACCTTAAATGTTTGTAAAGGTCCTATGATAATGAAGTAAGACCCACATCAAAATTTTAATCCGGTCGTTAACGCAGTTATAAAACGAATACTCTTGACTTACCCGAAAGTTGTAGTGGGTTTAAGCCGCCTATTTATATGATTAAGCATTAATAAAATGTTAATGTCTCGGGTAAATTGTAAAGTTTTGGTAAACTTTAAGGGACGGATTAAGTTTGTGGAACCATAAAACAATAGTCAGGCGTCTAACTGGAACAATATACGCAGCTCCATATCCAACCGCTTTGTTTAAGAGGCAATCAAAATTATGCATACAGGCTTCCATATTTCTAAAATGTCAACTCGGCACCGGTTGGGGTTTTGTTCGCCCATTCAATATCAACAGATGTAGTAAAGGAGGCGAAATCCAACTGCGGCACCGTTTTAAACAGTCCTCATAAATTTTCCGTAAGGACCGCCGAGGTGTTTAATTATACAGTGCAATGCGTCTTAGTTCCCGTACGCACGTATTCACATCAACACCGCCTGCTATTCGTGAACTCGAACCACAGATGGGCTAATTTCACAGAGTGGTTTCACAGTTTTGTACACGGCCCGTCGAAATTGTTGTCGCGCTCCGGGAAATTGAAGCAATTTGATTGGACCACACATTGCGTTAATCTGCATTACGACTGGATGCGCGAATGCTTAATTCCCCGTGATTGGTGGCCTTGTTGCTGTCACACAAATTGAGCTTTGTTCTTCTTGTGAACTATTCGTCGCTCTGAATAATAATAATGTGCTCGCATTTCGAAATCGAAATTACGCGATACTGTCGCTAATTAGACATGTGATATAACGTTGTCTTTTGTCACGCTTGGGTATTATTATATAAATCATTTCCGCTGTACACGGAATAGATGTCGTGGGAAAATCTGAGAAATGTGCCTATTAAGGTTTTTTCGTAATTCCGTTCATCCCATTTCGTGTAATTATTCACACAAGCGTACTTGATTCGCGGCTTGATATATTTATAATTTATGTAGTGAAAAGTTTCCTTTATCTTCTATGTTAAAGAGTTTCACAGAATGATTTCCAATCAAGTTGGGTTAATAGCCTAATCTGGGGAAAAGCGTCTCATATTCGAATAGGTAGCTAAGTCTCTTTTGTGCAATTGTCGAACGCGACATCCGTGCCAATTATTCTCGCGTCGCACAAAATAGCTCTGTCGAAAGGGACCCCTGACATGTTGTGAAATTGTGTTCGGTCCATTACTAAAAACACTGGGACATGGAGTGTATCCACATGGACGAGAGTCGATTTGCGTTTTGTGGTCAGCAGCGCTCCCGTGAATGTGTTTTATTCCCACGAATTCCTAGTTTCGCTCGCTTTATCGCATGTTGCGGTCGCAAGTTTTACTTTATTTACTCATTTACTTTTTGCGTTCTCTACTCATTTTCAAGATTCTTCTAGTGGTTCACCACCTTACGTTTCGTAAGATACGGAATCGATTGTGTTGTAAGCTCTTAGTTTTTTGTTAGTTCTCGCCACTCGACCATCGTTGGAATTGGAAAAATTGTGGTTTGTCAGTAACAATTTTATTAAATTGATATTGAAACTAGTTAGAAATTCTTGTTATTGTTTTTTTTTATTACGTTATCTTTAAAAAGGGAAACTGCAGTAAATATTTCTATTTACTTAATCAACTTACGAATCCTTAAAATATGTCGTAAATTGTGTCTATTATTCAAAGGATTAATGGAGATAATGTATCTGAGGTACCTACTCAATGCGTCTCATCATCATGCTAAATTTGCGGTTACATGATGCATTATTGCATTAGGTCGTAAAACCACATCAGTTCAACGCTTCCGTATGGTCCGTGTAAATGATCCGATAAGTTTAGTATTGTATGCATGTGTATTGTCAAGGTATGGCGAAACGTGTGATGTAATGTGGGATAGAAATTTTACGATTATTTACGTTAGTTTCTAAGGGAAGTGTCTGCTGCATGTGGTAATGACTGTTCGCATAATTGGGGAACATTTCTATATATTTTTTGATAATAATATAGAGTCAAATTACCACGATGGTTGAATCAATATCAGCTGTTTCAAAATGTGGTATGCATTTAAATGAAGATTATTTTGTATATAAAGTTTCAACCTCTATGTTTGTATTTCATATGCTCGAAAAGTAGTAGACGGATCGGCTTTTACTTTTTATAAAATGTTGCAGTCTTATAAGAGCGTTATACGTCTTATCCCGATGTTCTCACGGGAATGGGTTGGTATTAATGCTAATAATAAATATCAGCGAAATGAGGCCTTGTTAAGCTAGTAAATTATACTCTTAAAGGACCTCTGTCACTTGAGTTTATGTTCCTAGGAACAGCCTTAAAAACCTTTTATTATTTGTTTTGCAACGAATTCTATATTTGCTCATGAACAAGTACTAGACGCGGCAGTTAATAAACTAGTTATGGAGAATTTAAATAAAAAAGTGCGTATTCAAGTAGAACATGTTTTGCGTACTAGTTCATCGCGCTTTGTATGCACGGTTTATGCACTGCGAGCATTTATATTATACGAATCGTTGAGGATTAGAATATTAATGAGCTATGATAGCCTAGTGGTTTGATTCGTCACTTAGCGATAGTCTGGGGTTCAAATCTCTAACACTTTGGTATATAAAGTATATTTTGGTATATAGCTTAATTTAATAAGACTTTGTTTAACGGTAAGAAAAAAATCGCAGAGAAACTCCTTAAAAAAAGAAAATGCCATTGAACTGAAATGCCATGTCGTTCGAACGACGCTATTTTGTCGCGCCTGTTTTCGACCGCACGCGCGTGTTCTCCGCACGCATGACATATCATTAAAGTCTCTGCGCGCATGGTGTGCGTGTGCGTATAAAATGCCAGAATACAAACGGTACGAAAGCGCTTCAGACGCGCGTGCGGGCGCTAAACCGCACGAAAGGAAAGACGCCCTTTTACTTTATTTCGTTCTGTGCCATGTGACAAACTGATTTTGTGGTAATCTAAGAACGTGACGACACCTTAGATTCTTATTCTTATTGACTCTGATTATACGAGAGTAGTTGAACCAGTGGGATAAGGTTCACATTGGTCTGTTTTGTACATAATGAGTTTGTCTTAAGGCTATTAGCACTTGGTTATTAGTCTCGCTCGCTCGTTTTGATTTTAACGTCGATATCGAGTAATGGGCCTTATCAGTACGTGTATAGGTATTGATAGTAATTGTGTACGCATTTCATTCTATCTACAGAAACCATTTTTATCCGGCTGATAGCGCATTTCCTTCAGCAAATGTTTTATGTATTGATAAAGAACGGGCTATAGATATGTAAGATGTATATAAAGGATTTTGTATGCGTGCTATTCACTAGAGACTTACTACGGAATCTTCGTATAGAAACTAATTGTCTTAATTAGTAAGCGATTTCGCAGCTGTTGGCTACTACCATGGATACTTCAAATAGAAGCTGGTAGAACACTTAGTGATTCAATTTTAGTGTGACTCAATTTCACCACCGTTACAACTATTTCCTAAAAGCAAAAAAAAAAGACAATAATGTAATACAATAAACTATTTAAAAAATCGTTATGGTGTATAAATTACATCTTATATATAAAATTCTCATGTCACAATGTTAGTTACCGTACTCCTCAGAAACGGCTTTACCGTTTTCACCAAATTTTATATGCATATTCAGTAGGTCTGAGAATCGGCTACTATCTATTTTTTATACCCATAAGTGATAAGGGTTGTTCACCCTTAACATTTTTTATATTTATATCGCAACAGATTGTTTGCCGGAACAGCTAGTTATAATATATGTAAGTAACAACGTTTAATTATTAGTTACAATTCATCATCAACCCATTGTCGTCCCACTGCTGGGCACGGGTCTCCTCTTAAAATGAGAAGGGTTAGGCCATAGTCTACCGCGCTGGCCAAGTGCGTATTGGTAGACTTCACATAACTTAGAAAACTTGATTTTTTTAAGATTTCTCAGGTTTGCAGGTTTCCTCACAATGTTTTCCTTTACCTTTTATGCAAGTTAATTATAATACGCACATAATTTTGGAAAAATCAGAGGTGCTTGCCTAGGATTTGAACCTCGGACCTCCCGATCAAGAGGCCGAGTTTCTTAACCACAAGGCTATCACTGCTGCTAACAATTATCAACTGGAAATTAAAACGAAATTCTATATTTGTGTGAATCGGAATTTTCTAGTAATGTTTTTATCGTCAATGTACGAGTATTGACGTGTTTTACACGCTCATTCGTTCGATTAAATGTTTATACGTAACAATAATAATTATTTCTGGTTTATGAAAAATAACATGAAGCAGTGATGCATTTAAACTGGGTTTTATTCGTCAAATAGTAGGTAGGTTATATAATAACAATAATATCGTTTCCGATAATATTGCATAGGGCGATTCTTTCCGAACAAGATCGATTCTTGAATCTATTCGAATGGAAGTGTAATAAATAGATTCAGAACAAAATTGAGGTTCAAAGAAACAAAAGAAACGCTATATAAAAGTAGGTTACATATATGTATAAGTGTTAAAGCTAACTAAATTTAACGTTTATTTGATTGCTCAAGAAAGTGAGAATGTTACAACGAAATTGACCACTTTCATCGGATGATTTTCTAGAAAATCGAAAGTGCAAACAAAACGTGTTTAGTTAAACAATTATTATCAATTATTGATTTATATGCGTGGGTTTGAAGCGTGCTTTATTATTTTTTGATTACTTTTCCAATGTTGGGTGTGGTTCTTCTCGGGGAGAGAGTACCTACATTTGTGAGCATGTGTGAGTCACTACGGCAAATTTATTTAAAATATGTTATTAAATGCTATAAAACGTTCATTATTATTGGCGGTATTAAAGTTAACATTTGTATGTTAAAAATAACTTATATACCTACTGAAATTAACAATTCTTAACGAGATGAATATTATTATATACCTTATAATCTTATAATCGATTTTATAATCGACGATATCTTATTAAATTGAGATTATAGCGAGACGTTTCTATGGCGACCATTTGAGTCCATCATCAGATCAACTCAATAATATCATAATACACTATCATCAAAATATTAGGTACATTGTTTTGGATCATTTGGTGTAATGAAAGAAGTAAAAAAATATTTGCATAAGTTGAACTATATGTATTAACTAAGCATTAGTTAAAAAGTTTGTAAAAACGAAAGATTCTACTAGCAACAGTTAGTGTTATATTCTAACCTAATTCCTCTCTCACTTTCATTCATATAACTCTAAACATTGTATTTTCCGTTCAAATGTGTTTCATAGAAGCGACTAGCATTTACAACTATGGGCTAGTATGATGAAATAGTACAGTAAGTGCAGTACAAATAGCGTTTGTCGTCCATTATATATAAATACGTAATCGAGTGCGGACTTCCGATGTTGATTAACTCGTGCTATGCACCGATATGTTGTAGGGCATTGCCACTATATGGTATTAATAGTATGAATTGACACGTGTAGACACGCGATTTATATAGATTGTAATGGATCTACAAAGTTGAATGTTAGAGCCTTATTGGGCGGTTTGATAAAAATACGGGATGACCATTAATGCATATTGGAGCTGCATGGTAACACTAACATGGTACATGCAAGCTTAATGGTAATGGCTTATGGTACACAGCTACACTCCTTAGTTGTGTAAAACGTATTTTTGTCATGACCTAATAAGTCTAAGTTTTTTTTATAGCATAACTGTATCCTGGGAAGTCAAACATATTACGTGAGCCGTTCTAAGTAAGGGTGGTAACACACGCTAATACGAGTACATGAGCCACAGCTCGTGTCACCGGTGCGGGACGGGTGTTGGTAGTCGGCGACGATTGTCGGCTGTCTCAGTTCAGCGTTTTGTTGTTGTTGTTGACGACCGTCGACAGCGTGAGCAATCGCTCGTGTATTAGCTACCTTAATCCTTACCGGTGCAAGTCGCAACGTATCTGTTTTCAGTTAACATTAATATTGTATTTGGAGTTGGTTGCGATGTCCATTGACGGGATTGCTCAGTAAACATCAGGCAGGTGTAGGCGCTCGAGTCATTCTGATTGAAAAACGCCATTTCGAAATTGACCAGACTTTTTATTCTCGATGCGCATACGAATAAATATCCTATTGTAAAAAGTTTAAAACTGAACTGATAATTTCCCTATACTACCATATGGGTGTCATATTGTTTAAAATAACTAGTAATTAGTAATGAGGATGTCACTGGATGGATGGTTCGGCATTCTTTACTATTTTTCAAATTATCTGTGAGTTCAGTGCCTCTTAAGTCGACATGCTTCTTTCTTAGAAGAACTTTAGAGAAAATCTTAAATCTACTTAATTTGAGTTAGCGTGAAAAAACGGGTCTCTAAAGATCGTAGGATTTTTTTCGTATTTGCATAGGTCCTATAAACCAATTAGGCGCATATAACGTGTTCATTCAAATACAATTTCACCACTTACGAAATCTAAAAAGCCGTTAAAGTCACTCATCAGCTTTTAAGCAATGTCTCAAAATACGGTGTCTTCCTATTACTTAGTCTGAGGTTCCATATAACAATAATACGAAGTATCAAAATCAAATCGGCATACGTTGATTGTGTCTTGATTCAGTTATAAGTTATAACTTTAATCAGAGACAGTCAGAACACGTTTGATATATGAGTATGGTTTGAGTTACATTCAACGTAAGTATGTAACTCACATACAATCATACGTCATGTTATAAATGTATGTTTAACTACATACATGAGTTGGTACATTGTTAGATAAGAGTTTGTTCTTGTATATATAAACCTATGTAGGTATAGCTAAGATTTGCTTGGCGTATCTGTTTCTACACATATTATATTGTAATATGCACGGCGTAGTATTGTGCGTATTAGAAATTAATTATTATTTGCTTAAATTGTGAAGGAAAGCATAAAGAGGATACATATATGCGTGAGTTTGAATTGTGAAGAAATAGTATGGTTTGATCCGAGTAGGTACCACGGTCGCACCCATTTCTAGCGTGTTTATTCTTGTATTTATTAGAAGAGTATGGATTACGGTTGCCAGCTTCCTTAATTATGAGGTGACCTTTTTAGACCATTTCAGGACTGCAAGTTAGTTAGCAACATCCATATAAAATGTGCGTAAGGTCTACGTTCCCGCAAATGTCCAACGCCGTTACCTATGACCTAAACCGCTATCATTTTGAAAGGTGATCGGTGTTTACAACTTTATTTTTTTTATGAAACATTCACAAATTTAATAAAAGTGGACCAATAAGGAGATTAGTAAAACTAGCCTTGAAATATGGGCCCCGTCCATATTCGCGGGCAGAAACTTAGTCATTCAATATCTATAATACCCTGTAATCTGTAATTGTATTATTGTGTTCACCTACTACTGTATGAACACGCAATGGGTTTGTACGTAATATGCGTAAGCGGTATATTAATAACCATTGTGATGTTGGATTTTCATATTACAAAGTGAAAGTCGTCAGCATTGTGATAGTGATATGAAACCTACATACCTAATTACATTTTGTATTTGTATTTATAACAGAACCCGCATAGCAGATCTCTGGCTGACCTCAGGTAGGAATATTCAAACCTATCTGGGGTTGATTACGGATTTCCGCGGCTACTGCCGCCCATGGACAGGCGGACAGAACCTGGACATGGACAGGTGGACTGCATGCTCGTCTGCTACTCCTATATTATAAAAAAATCATACCAATAACAAGTTTTTTGAACGTGGTAGGTGGTAGAAACCATTTTGGCTCAAGTCAGGAGGCACCACCGCCACAGCGATCTTGCCTAATAACAGCAGTGTTTAGCGCTGCTGTGTCTTGGTTCGAAGGGTGTGCTAAGGGAGACGTACAAGTTTTCCGAGGCGTTCCAACTTAGTCCTCACGGATAGCAACGCAGCCACAGGGCTGGGGTCTAGAGGCGGCAATAGCTAGAGTTTATAAGTTTATATTTACATATTATAGAATTCTATATTTCAGAATAAATATCACATTCTGAGAAAAAATTGAAGCTTTTATCTTTCTGTTGTACAGGCAAATTTTAAAAACGGCTCAACCGATTTGTCAGGACTCGAAAAAAATAGGATATATTTCTCACGGAGCGTCAGAGACTACTTTTAACCTGAAAATCTAGGGTTTAGGCTTAAAAAGAGATAAAAGCGTAAAAATTACGATATTTTTTATTTCGCAAAATGAAAGAGTTTTATACATTGAGTTACAATTTTAATGATAGCCGTATATTATTCTATCGTATTTCTAAGTAACTTAAGTGACTAATTACTACTTAAATCGAATATACGAGTAGAAACAAAAGACAAAGCATTTAATTCAATAATTCAATGACGAAGAGAGCGACACATTTTTTATAAAAAACTTAATTGTTTGTTGCGGTTATGTGGTTTCGCGTACTCATGTCCATTTTCCTTTCGTACCTATCGCAGTATAACCATATTTCTACTGTGGTACCTATCGTCAAAGATTTATAAATAATCTAACTTTTACCCTCGGCTTCGCTCGCGGTCAGAGGATTTTATCTACCCCTCGGGAACGTTACTTTTTTTCAGGATAAAAGGTACTTTATTCTGAACCCGTGAAAACGTGTATACAACATTTCCTAACAACCGGTTATGTAGTTTTTTTAATAATATAGGAGTAGAAGACGAGCATGCAGTCCACCTGATGGGAAGTGTCTACTGCCGCTCATGGACAACTGTAACCAAACCCAGATAGGATTAGGTATTCCTAACTGAGGTCGACCTTAGATGTGCCGCTACCACCGAGGACTTAACGCTGCTGTTATGAGGCAGAAATAGGTGTGACGGTGCTGCCGCCGAAGTCGTCTCGGAGTGAGTGTGTGTCTCCACATAGCCTCTACCTTGATAAGGAAATCAGATCAAAATTCATTTTGCTATTTAGTATTAAACAGTCCAAAGGGACAAATTAAAAGGCAAACATAAGACATAGGTATAAGTTTTGACAACAGGATTTTAGTTTTTATTTCGAACATGATAAGCAAACATACGAGTTTGCAAAATAGGACGTAGGTACCTCATTTATTACTGTAGATTAACTGACAATAAATTGATATTTTAAATGGCAGCGGACGACGTAGATAACATGTGTCACTTAACTTATCTCCTGTAGTTCTTTTAGTCCTTTTAACACTTCGACACTAATCATCAGAAAGATAGAGGAACATGTTGGACTGTGTATATTATAGTGTATAATTTATATACACATATTATAGGATGAGTAAAATTCATCGAACATCTTTTTCTTGTATATTTTCTTTTTATTAATGCATTATTTGTTAGTTTGCTTGTGGCGTAATTTAAATGTGAATAATATTTAAAAAATCTTGCATTTTGCAATTTTTTTTTATACAAAACCACTATTTATATAAGCTCAATTTAATAGTTTTTTTAATATCGTAATATCGTAAGGAATAATAATTTAATTCCTTTCCACATCAAAATGTACCTACTAAAAACGGGAATGGGACAAGGTTATGCGCATTTTACATCCATCGGTCTACGTTGGGCCATCCTGTACTATCTACACACCATTTACTCGAAACACTCACGCATTTTATTCTATTAAGTATCCATAAAACGTAGAGAACACCGTATATACAAGTAGACCAGATGTAAGCCTATATACCTCGGAACACACACAGTTTGTGAGTTTACGGCGTTTTTATTGCGTGCCTCGTTGCGTATAGAAATACAAATAGGGATGGCGATTTGATATCGATTAATCGAAGAATCGATATTTTTGGGGTAAAAAATCAATTACTTTAATCGATCTCCATTAATGGATCCATTCAGCGAATTGATCTATCACCCTAGAAAATCGAAAGTCGATCTTTTTGAAGATGTTTCAATAATCTTCTTGAAGTTGTTTGACTGTGTTGGCATTTTTGCTGACGGATACGTATTTCAGTGCTTGTTTGGTCCAGATGACCTTCTTTTCACATTCTTAGCCATTCGCCATTCGATTTTTGGAGAATCGATTCTTTGGGCCTCGATTTCGATTTGAATCCATTCAAGAATCGATCTTTGTTCGAAAGAATCGCCATCCCTAAATACGAACATGGTTTACAAACTTCGATAAGCAATACAACTCTAATGCTTCGCCAAAAGCTATTACGCTTTTAAACTCACAACTTGTAAGAGAGCTGTCACTTTGACAAATTTACGATATCTCAGAACAGCCCTTTCTGAAGTTGGTAGTTAGGTTATCTGTGGCGGTAATAGTGTTTTGTTTGGAGTAATTTATGCATATCGAGGACAAGGGCCAATACTTACTTCTTTGTCGTTACTAAGTAGGAATACTTTAAAAGTTATTAGTCATATGTTTTCCGAATCGCGTGGTACTATGATCACCTTGTTGTTGGTCGCGCAGATGGTCAGAACCATGACAGAAATAATGAATTTGTGTTTGCTTAAATTTATGCTAAATTTGAGATTCTGTAGTATTTTTGTATTGGAACAGCCGAGGTAAAGCACGATCTAGAAAAAAATATTGATTTTTTATTTGCACTTGGCGTTTAATCATTTTTTGAAACCCAACCGTACTTAATTTCGTCGGCGGGTATAATTATCATATAGGCCGTTTAGGCAAGTGATAATTAATTTTTATTATGCACATAAGTGAAAAATCAGAGATTCAGAAGCCCAGTTTCTAACAACTAGGCAATAATATGAAAGGAAAATATTAAATATAAGAGATATTTTAACAATCAATGTAGGAATTTGTCAATTAAGAATACACCCGTACTTAGTCTATAGTAAGAAAGGATACTATTAAAGAAGTGGTGGCCATTAACTTTAATCTTCCTCTGACGCTTATCTTTATGAGCTAATATTAACATATTAAATACTCTTCATAGATCGGTCGCCGTCTGATTATTATTCCCTCGGGCATGTGGCATCAGTGTACATTTTTTGCGCGTTTTATAGTGTCCATATAAAAACATTTTTGCTATAAATAGCTCCGCATTCATTTCTGTAGTGCTCTGAACTCGTTCGGAAAGTAATAAAAATGTATAGAATAATGTTGTTCTAGCCGACACGATTCGTAAGCGGCGACTCGTCTTTAATAGTGGCTGGTTTGTACTCGATAATAATTTTAAGCGGCATCTTTAGGTGTTAAAACCCAAAGGAATGTAATACATGAGCGACAGCCCATGCCAATGACTGTTGCTGCCTGTAGTCAGCGAACAAAGACGGACTACGATCGCCGACGGGAAGCGGCGACAGCGGCCCCTAACCAGGAGTTTTTACGTTTTGACAAATAAGACTGTTTTGATATTTGTTTACGTATTTGCCCATACAATTTCCAATCAGCGCCTCTAGCGGATTGTGTCAGAACTTGGAAATAGTATGGGCCAATACGTAAACAAATACCCAAACAATCATATTTGTCAAAACGTAAAAACTCATGGTAAGGGTATCTACTGTTGTCGTAGACTGTCGTGGCCCATTACCAACCGCTAGTAACCGTCGGCAACTATCAACGACGTGAACTCTCGCTCGTTTATTAGCTTTCTGTCGCTCATGTGTTACCTTCCTTAGTGATTTGATTCGAGTGGCACCGTCGCCACCATTTTCACACTATGAAGGTGATACACTGAGAAGGTGATAGAACCCTTTGTGGTTCGACTCCGGCGGCACCACCGCCACACCTATTTCTGCCTAATAACAGCAGTGTTAGGCGCTGCTGTATTCCAGTTTGAAGGGTGTGTTAAGGGAAACAGACTTTTCCGAGGCGTTCCAGCTTAGTCCTCAGGGGTAGCGGCGCGTCATCTGTGGCCGACCTCAGGTAGGAATATCTAATCCTATCTGGGGTTGATTACAGATGTCCATGGGCGGCAGTAGCCACTTACCATCAGGTGGACTGCATGCTCTTATATTATAAAAAAGAAAAAAAAAACTATGTAACGCTGTGTTAGGCGCTGCTGTATTCAGGTTTAAAGGAAGTTAAACTTAAACGAAGCGTTAACTTAATCCTCTAGGGTAGCAACTCAACTATGGCCGACCTCAAGTTCAACGTACTTCTTCCAATGCACTTTCGTATTAGAGTAACATACACGCGAGCACAAGTAGGTACAGAACTTCCATTACTAGTAAAACCAGTATCCTATCCAGTCCTATACTTTATATTCCCCTATACTTTTTGTTCCCAAGGCGAAGGATGTACGGCCATTCATTACAAGCGCAAAGATTATAATCGAAGCATTGACCGGCGCAAGAAATGAGCGCCTCGGAGTTGCAATACAAGGGAACAGGTTTGACCGGCCGCTACCACTGTACGTGGTATTAACAAGCTGTTCGTTATCCATTGACAGTTCAAATAATGTGTTCTTGGTGAGTATACATTGAATGCGTGTAATAGTTACGTTGGAACGGAAATAGATGGTGATGTTGTCAATTTAATGTCATTCGTTACCTTCACCGTGCAGCTTCCCGTATTTACTCTCGAGAGCGATTTTTCCAATTTATACACACCATTTTATATAGTTTCTAGTCAATGTTACTCTCAGTAATATCTTCTGTATTTCGTTCTATTTTCTTAATTGTAAAGGTTACTAGGTAAAAAAATGCCTTTGTGTTAGGGTGCTTTGGAAATAATGAACGATTATCTAAAATTACATAATAGAATGACAGTTTTGCTTACTTATTTTCTATGCGTTAAATACTTTTAATCTTTAATATAGAATCTGATTAAATTGTGTGGAACATAAACTTATGTTTACTATTCCGGGAATTCCGCAAATAAAACTCAATTATTGTAATTTTATTCGTTTGTAGTTTTCCGTATATGTGCATATGCGTATGGACCATCAATGCATCTGCATATCTTATAATTGACTGACGCTCGCTATTAATTAATAATTAATCAATGTTTACCTACCAAAGTTCCAAATTTATCAATATCTAGACAGATAACGGATAGATTGATTATCAATAATAACCAATGTAAGGTTTTATTATGTGCTCATAAACATTGGGTTAACGGAGCAATGGTTACGTCACATGCATGTTTGTTTTGTTTCTCTATTATAACAATAGATGGCGTTGTACATACACAAAATATTGTATGTGCCTTTAGGTGTCATATTGTTATTAACTGTTTTCAAAATATTATTATTACACTGTCATTGTTATCGTGTTGGTACAGATAGGTATGGAACGTATAGTATCGTAAGGTCAAGTGATACAAGACCGGTACATTGTTAATGCATTGCTCGGTACATGGACCAAATGTAGGATATAGTCTTAGTATATTAGATGTACTTATATGTACATAATGTTATCAGGAAGTAAGTGGTAGTGAGGTGTGAAGGTGGTGGCAAATCTCTATTGCGTTTAATAACTTTGAGACTTATAGAATCTTTTGTTTCACTTAGACTGTATTGTTAATGTAAAATATTAGCAATTGGACAGGTTTTACAGCGGTGGTAAGTGACATTGCCGCCCGTGGACATTTGTAAGAACCGATCACAGATGCGATGCCACTGCTTAGAACGAAAATGGTTAAGTAAGTTAGGTACCGCCTACCCTTTCTAACAAAATTACTTATGTATTTGAATTTGAATATTGCTTCTACCACCTTTCTTTATTTTTAAATCATATTTGACTACAACACCAAAAACCTTTGTTTGGGTACATAATTAAAAATAATTGCACATGTTATTCCACATTCAAAAACGTCATTGGAATAGCAATAACTTTAGTGCGTAACTTTTACTGCAAGCTCTACAAATCTAAACAAATGCGTCTCTACAGTAGAGCGTAGAGAGAGCGAGTTGCGGATTACGCTCACGTGGTACAGGCCAACATGTAGGGTTGCTAGCGTCGAAAATAGATAAACCGGACTCTACATTTTAAGCCGGATATTTAGCCTTAAAATCGGGATACACAGTTTCGGCTACATAATTACTCAAAACCGGACATACTCGGTCTTGTTCTGAAATATAAAAGCCAGACTCCGGATTTTATTTTGCCGGATATTTAGCTCTAAAAGCCGAATATAAACTTTTAATATACAAAGCTACATGTGTAAGCCGGAAAGTCAGCGAACATTAACAAATTTTACAAGAAAATATTTTTCCAAAAGGAGGTTAGTAGTTCTAGTTATTTTGATATTTGTAACATTTTATTATTACACTTTTATGAGACTACAAATTTATATATGTCCCTACAAGTGGACAGACTGGAGAAAGATATGAATTTTAAAACCGGTAAAATACCTGTCCGGTAAAAACCGGACAGCTAGTAACCCTACCCGCTACACCATGTTGGATTGCGGTGTCACCGTAGGCCATTCGTCGGTCAAGTGTACCTGTTTCAAGCGTAATAGGTAGCTGTCGTACCGTCGGAGAATATATCGCGTAATAACTAGAGAAGGGAGAAGGTAATCATAAATAACGTTTTCTAAAGTAGGATTATTCCTGTTTCGTGGATGCCTTGGGCACACATAAAAAAGAAATCCTAACGATAGATATAAAGATATCCTAACCTAGAACATAATTATAAATTAATTATTTGGATATTTGTCTGGCTAGGAATTAAATTCGGAACCCACTTATCATGTTACACTATTATGGTGAACGTGACGTGGGTCGTCAAATTCATTTATAAATTTAATTTTGTTGAATTAGAAATAGATGTGGGATCTATTTGTGTTTTTAATAGCGGCGTTGAAACACATAAATAGGACCATATTTATTCTGTTTTTAATACGCTTTTATTAGCTTCAGACGTATGTATGTTGGTATGTTGGTATGTTAGTATGTAACGGAATCTTTGAACATGATTTTAATCCCCTTCAAAACGTCGGATTAACTCGAAATTTGGCATACTTATTAAGGACCGATGACAATTCAATATTTTAAACATTCTGACCCGTTATCCTTACTAGGATAATCAGGATCAGCGATTTTTGTTTTCCTGAGACCCGGAAGGTCTGCGTTAAGACCAATAAAGGAATCTACCAGGCGCGCCGATCACCTAACCTAACCTAACCTGACCTGACCTGACCTGACCTGGCCTGACCTGACCTGACCTGACCTGACCTGACCTGACCTGACCTGACCTGACCTGACCTCAACTTCGACGCGTCCGTTGTTAATAGCATCATGAAGCGGTGTCTCATCATCCTTATTCATTCAGCACTTCAACATCTGCACCTTCCTTTAACAAGATTTCCACTATTTCATTGTTCCCATTTCTTGCTGCCAAATGTAAAGGCATATATGATTTCAGCTCATCGTCATAGTCACAACTTATATTATTAACTCGAGCTGTAAAATTAATTAAACTACTAACAGTTTTAAAATCTCTGCAGGCAGCAGCAACACAAAGAGAAGAAATTCTAGAATTATTTTTGATATTAACATCATCATGCTGTAATATTAAATCGATGATTGGACGACGTCCTTTTGAAATGGCTAGATGTAAAGCAGTTGACCGTTTTTCTCTTGAGTATTGCCATCAGCGTCTGTTTTTAAAAGATGCTCTATCATCCTTTTTTCGTGATTACTTTTATCCAAGATAGAGGACCTGGGATATGGTATAAATTATGAAAGAAAGCAGTTAGCATTGGCAATTCGGATGTCATTCAACAACTCCTCTGGGATTTTCACGTTAACAATAAAAATAAACACCAATGTAAAACACCACTTCGTACAGCTGTGTTAAACAATGACTCAATATTCATTTTTGCTCTGCTAAGCAAAGGTGCTGATGCTGATTCGAAAGATAAACTTGATAATACGCTACGTAATAATCGTTAAAATAATCGCTAAAATAATCACTAAAAAATTAAAAATAAATAATAGTTAAAAAAAACTAAAAAATACGCTTTTATAAAAAAATTCGACCAAAAAATGAAAAATAAATAATAGTTTAAAAAAAACTAAAAAAATACACTTTTTATAGAAAATCCAACTAAAAAATAGAATTTTTTTTTTTTTTTAATTTGAATTAAGAATAGTGTAAATAAGATAAAAATATTTTTTATTGTAAAAAAAGCGTGGGGTGCTTTTTAAGATATTATCAAAATGATAATGCTTCTACTCAATATCTATCAATAAAATATTTATAACTATTGACACCATGCACCCCACGCTTTTTTTACAATAAAAAATATTTTTATCTTATTTACACTATTCTTAATTCAAATTTAAAAAAAAATATTTTCTATTTTTTAGTTGGATTTTCTATAAAAAGTGTATTTTTTTAGTTTTTTTAAACTATTATTTATTTATTATATAAAGCGCGTGTATAAAATTCAAATATGAATTTGAACGACGTCTGTTTGGTCACAAAGCAGATGTAGTGTGGTTCACAGTGGTAAATGTGGAAGTGTATATACTAATTAGTCTACTAATAAGTAGTATTGACACTAATTCATTCTCTGACAGCAGGAAAATCAGTATCAACAATTTGCCTGTGAAGGAAATTCTTACCAAGAATGGTCAGTAGGTACACTAGATTTACTAGTGTACAGTCCGCGCCAAACTTCTAGTCTGCTCTGAAGTAGTTGCGCGCAGGTTTCGTTAGCACATACTCCGTAACGTAAGGGCACACTAATACTAATGTGCATAGTGTGCTAATATTTCTGTCTACAGAACTAAATAAATAGACTATAAATATATAGTCTAATCGTAGCTGGTGTTACAATTTCCTTACACCGTGGTGGACCTATTTCGACCGTATAAGGCGGTTCGCGCCAGTAACGCTTTTGCCGGAGGCATGCAATTTGATCGAATGATGGCTAGCGATCCTACGCTATCGTGGGAGAGTTCAGATATTTTCATCACTTGTGGAAATGTTGAAGTTTAACGTTTTTTTAAATTAATAGACATAGCGAATGCGCATGCAGTCCAGTTGAAGGACAGTCCTGCCTTTCATTTGCCATGTATGTGTTACCTCTAAGGACTAGGTTGTATCAGCGACTTATAACTGTGGGTAATACTGTAATGTTCCGGTAAAAAAGGGCATTGTAAGGTAGATTAATTAATACGAGCCTTCTAATTGAGTATCTCAGATTCTCGTCTTGTCCAAATTTCGGTACAGATATTCGTAATATGCTACTTTCAATATCTACATTAAATTTCAATATCTATATCGATATCATATAGTGATTACTAAATAACAGACTCAATTCATGAGTCCCTTGTTCTTTACTTTCCTTGATGAGCCGAGACAAAAATCTCTTACAAATACGTGAGCCTTACAACATATGTGAAACATCAACGGCTTTCACGCAATAAACAGCTCAATATATAATTGTAGAAACACGATTAGGTACAGTCATTACACAGTGTTTAATGGCTATTTACTGAGTAAACGTTTTGTGGAAGAGGCAAATAGGTCTATATTTGTGCTTCCAACTGTACGTAGAACATTAATCTTGTTATAGTGACATTCGCTTTTTCAGCGCACGGACTAAAAGGTCCAAACAAAAGTTTTACGAACTTTTGTTCCAATATTCGTGTGTTAGGAAGAGTAAATGACTACTTCATTGGCTTAAAGAAGAAAATGAGGCTGTTATATGACAGATGTTTATTAAAACTTGTTTCTGCTTAGTAATGGAAGTGTTGTTGATGTTCTCTAGTTTGGCGGGTGTGGTAAGTAAGAGCTTTTTATCTGAGGTGAGCCAGCTTAGTCATCAACAACGAAACTATAGCTGACGTCAGGTAAGACTAATCTTATCTGGAGTTGGTAAAAGATATTCCTCAACGGCAGAGCTTACCTTCCATTAGGTGGACTGCAAGCACGTCTGCTACTCCCATATTATAAAAAAGTGTAACTCTATGACATGAGCGTGGCGCTGAACTAATCGAATTAGGCCAAATACTATTAGGCATTCCGATTTAGTCCTCGGTGGCAGCATAACATTTGCCACATCTCAATGGTCGATCTCGGTTTCCTGTCGTCTCAAAATAGTCCTCCGAGACAGCAACATATCCTGTATTCGACATGTCTTATTCAAGATCGATCCATTGGATGGACAGGTTACAGTGACCATATATACGGTAGCATATTAGGTGAAGGTGGCAGAATCCTTTGTGGTTCAACTTCGGCGGCACCATCGGACACTTATTTCTGCATATTAACAGTATTGTTAAGCGCTGCTGTGTTCTGGTTTAAAGGGTGTGGTAAGGGAGACTTCACCTCCGAGGATACTTTTCCGAGGCATTAAGCGGGTAGTCCTCAGGGATAGGAGCATGGACGCCAGAAGCCACTTACCATAGGTAGAATGCATGCTCGCCGGCTACTCCTGAATATTAAAAGAAAATGTTTTAGTATACAAATATTCGACACCACAAATCCTACATCTGACAAATTAAATAGCACATTTCGTAAATAAATTCAACAATAAAAGATAAACAATTTTAATGAAACCCTCGTGAATACCAGCGATCGCTTCATTTGATGATGTCATTTATAACAATCCCACACGATGTGGCGACCGATTAAAATAATGATTGTTAAATGCGAGATGCATGTCGTTGAACATAAATTTATTTTACTTCTTTTTTAGCGGTTGACAGCGGTTTTTAATTCGTCAACGTTTTTGTTAGTAAAGATAATATGGAAATGAAGGTAGTAGATAGATAGCACTTTGGTATACATTTGGTTGATTAACTAGGAGGTTTGGGGTTGGAAACTTAAGGAAACTACTTTCTTAACTTAGCTTGGATTAGCAAAGTGGTTTTGAAGACCTCTCGCGCTAGGGTTCGGCGTTAAAATTGCAGATACGCTAGGCATTTCAGGCGCTTCCAGATTTTTGTATGTAATGCGCCTATTAAGAAATAATTATAATTAGCTTTAATAAAAGTGAGTCAAAATACCATCATTAGATTAATTAATTCCCCAATTTATGAATAAGTCTCTGACTAAAAAAATAAAAATAAATAATAGTTTAAAAAAAACTAAAAGAACACTCTTTTATTTATATCAAATATGAACTCCAAACTCATTTGGTACTTCTACTCGTATATTATATAAAAATGTGATGCTCTATTTTAGAGAGATATCTCACTGCAGCTATTTAATAATAATAACATAAGATCGATCGACTAATGATACAATGACTAATGACGTCCTTGACTTATAAACTCACTTCTGACTAACGAGGCTTCCTCTTACCATTTGATTTATATGCGCATTAAGTAGAGGCACCTGGGCGGTGGAGCTTCGCTCTATGTAGAGTCGCTTATATTTAATTCCAATAAGCGTTTTTTATACACAAAATATGAAAAAAATCTACTATGTTCTTACAGCCACGTTACCAGTGTCACCTGTTAAGATAATATCAATGAATACATTTATCCGATGAAATAATTTATAGTGTTTAGCAGATTATGGTAGATGGATCAGATCGATTTGGCAACCTATAAGCCGCCTTAGCATGAAATTTATAGAGAATTACTAGTTGACCCGACAAACGTGGTTTTGCCATATAAATAAAAAAATGTTAAAGGTGAACAACCCTTATCACTTAGGGGTATGTAAAATAGATAGCAGCCGATTATCAGATAAATTTGTATACCAAAATCAATAAAAATTAAACAACATAGGTAGGTACGTAATATGTATACAGTACATGATTTCGAAATTAATTATCACTTGCTTAAACGGTGAACTTTCCTTCACCGTTTAAGCAAGTAACATCTAGAGGAAACCTTCATACCTAAGACATAAAAGAGACTCAAAGTTATGTAAAGTCTACCAATACGCACTTGGTCAGCGCGGTGGACTATGGCCTAATCCTTCTCATTCTGAGAGGAGATCCGTGCCCAGCTGTGGGACAGTAATGGGTTGATCACGACATGCTTGTAAAATGAACGAAAAATATTTTTTACACCAAATTAAATAAAAAAATAACAACGTACGTGATCAATAAAAACTATTTATAGTTAGTCAATTATTTTAAGAGCTTTTAAAGTGCTTTAAATATAGCAGTAATGGTTAATAATGGTACTACAAAATATTTTGAGGAAGACTCGTCGCTCTGAATATAGATGAAAAGTCAAGGTAGTCGAGTAGGCACGAGTCGAACCAATTTACCTATAAATACCATATTATTGACTGACTATACAAAAATGTGTAAATGAAATATAAATCATATATATAAAATTCTCGGATCACAATGTTAGTTACCGCACTCCTCCGAAACGGCTTTACGGATTTTCACCAAATTTTATATGCATATTCAGTAGGTCTGGGAATCTGCTACTATCTATTTTTCATACCCCTAAGTAATAAGGGCTGTTCACCCTTAACATTTTTAATTTATATGGCAACACAACGTTTGCCGGGTAAGCTAGTTATATGATAAATTGTGTTGTTTTGAAGCCTAGTTACATGTACTCTTATCTGTTTACTTAGGTTTTTACCTTCGATCACTAATAGGAACTAGATACACAATCAGCGACGACAGAATGACGCGACGAAAAGCGCGCCCAATTTGACATTTGGGTGCTTTTTTAGGTTAGTAGTGTTTGAACGATCGGAGAATAAACATGCCTCAGTGCTCGTTTAAAAACTGCAAAAATCACACGTCTAGGACGTTAAAAAAGGATGGAATATCGTATTTTCGGTAAGTATTATTATTATAAGTATGTAATTGCTATCACTCAATTATAAATACTGCTATATCGTGCGTAATTAATTTATTTTTAAGTTTTCGAAATTATCAACAGAATGTATAAACCATGTAAATTGTAAAGTCTGTACTAAGCGTACAATTATTACTATTGCATGCCCACTTGATTTGTTCGGGTAACATGGTGACTCTGTTCTATTTTGAATGGAGACGCTATTGTTTTATATTTTTTTCTTTAATTATTTTTTATATAGACTTTATTGTAATAATTCTATGATTATTGTCGTGGCAGTTGGATGAAAAGACATCATCACCCAAAAATGATGATAATACTTTGGTGGAAATTATAGAAACTAAATTCTTTTTAGGACACATCTGGTACAGCCTAATTGTAACTTCTGTTTTTTTGCAAACACAAAAACGTCTAGAGATGAATAAAACAGACCGCCTAAATATTTCACATCAATAAGATTGTGAAAGAACAATCTATCGTGGGCTAACAAACTACTTACACATGCGTCACATTTCGTAGCTTTGACTACATAACGTACTAAATCTCCAGCTCCATATCCCACTATATATTCACTATTCAGATCTACATTCGGATTCATTGAGTTTCGACGATAATATTTCACAGTCTTTTTTCAATATCTATATCTTCAAAGATATTGAATTTCGACAGTTAAGTTGTCATTATATTCGTCTCAAATACCAAAGTGTCCTTAGATAGGTGTTGAAAAAAAAATCAAAATTTTTAACAAAATATACACAACAGACTTCTATTTATATGTCACTACAGAGTAAAAAATAATTGAAATAAATGTTGATTTGGTACATATTTCTTTAGTCGGCGGCAATATATTTCGTTGGACACAACGGCGTAAACAGCTTGTTGATTTTTTAATTAAATTACTTGTATTTGGTTATATTTTAATTTTAAACTATAACTAATCCTTTTTGTGTTCTTCATTGTTCTTTTTGTATGATTTATTTTTATTTTATAATATAAATTTTGTGACTGCATATATATATTAGTTTCATTGATAAATTATTATTATCTTATTACTTACATTCAGGTAAAATATAATTATCTTCATTCAAATTAATTACTTCGACCTAATAAAAATATTAAGTGATAATTTATAATAACCGTTTAAAGTACTGACAGTTCGTCTCCACTCATCCCTTGTCCAAGTGACAAACCACGGTCGTAAAATTTAATGGCTTTTTTTTTTATTTGTAAATGCGACTTTAATTTCATTCAAATAAGGTTAAATTTTTTATGGTAGCTTATGACAGCTAGCTTCTGTCGTAAAAATTTATTGCTTTTGGTAAGCAGTTTTTAAAAAACACCTTGAAATAATAGTGATAAAGTTGATTTTGTATTAATTTTAGATTCTGTCACTTAGAATTTTTTAAACACGTTTGACGCCACTTTTTAAGTTCATTTTTGTATGGGATTGTGTATCTAGTTCTTATTAGTGATCGAAGGTTTTTACTGTATATTTAACGATTCAAATTCTTTATTACCGGATGCTCTTCAAGCAAAAACAAATTGGCTCATGCAAGCAGGCTGTGCCATGTTTAGTACGTTAACTAGTGAATTATAAAAACAAAAACTTGTCACTTCCACAATTGGAACGAGTGACATGGCATCTCATGTGTTAAAAAAAATGTCTGAGGTGTCACATGTGGTACACCCGATTGGAAGGAAGTTCCTTTCGTTTTGAAATAAGTACATGTGACATGTACCTCAGACATTTTTGTTTTCTGTGTCGTTAGCATTTTTCGTGACGCTCGCCTAGCCCCCTTCCTTACCCAGCGTACCGCGCGATAAGGAACTACGTTCCAAAATCAAATTGTTTTAATTGCAGGGTGTGATTGAAGGGCGCCCCAAAGAATGATACATAATATACATACGGTCGAGAAACATTACCTTCCGCAGTGGGGTAAAGATTAATTTCCCTTTTTTATCCATGTAAATATTCCTAATCTAATACAAATAATAGGATAACAATTATATTAGGTGTGTAAGGGCATATTTTCATTACAATACTTTTTAGTTAATTTATGTTAATAAGAGTCTATTTAATTGCTGGTGAGTATCAATGTAGCGGGAAACTATGGGGAAACTATATAAAAAGAAAGAAGGATATTATGTTTTTAACATGCTTTTATTAGCTTGGGTTGTATGTATGTATATATGTATGTATGTATGTATGTAACTAAGTATCGGAATCTTTGATCATTTAGTTCATTTTATCATAAAAGCGTGTTTTTTAGTTTTTTAAACTAAATTTATTAGAGAATAAGATGTCATGGAATGAATTGTCAGAGAAAATAAAAAATGGAGTTGTAATTTAATCTTTTATTATATAAAATAGTATTTCAGGAATAATGAGCTTACAGGTGATTAATGCAAACAGAAAATGGCTTATACAAACAATTTTTATTTTTTTTACATGCATAATTTGAAGTAATTAATTTTTAATAATAATATTAGTAGGATAGCTTGTTGTACATGTCTCTTTTGTAATGGGAGGTTCATGTGGTTACTAATATATTAGTTTGAATAGATAAGATACACAAAGGCGTGTCATTTGAAGGTAAGACCTAAATATTTTCTAATTTATCACATGATAATGTACTTTTAATATCGTATTTATTATTAAAAGCAAAACCGGGGCACACATTACTATGGCTTACATTGCCATAATATTTTCCATGAAAACTTGAATAAATATAATAGACATAATATAAAGCAGTTATAGACGTAATATAAACAGCAGTGTTAGGCGCTGCTGTGTTCTGGTTTGAAGGGTATGATAAGGGAGACAGACTTTTCCGAGGCGTTCCAGCTTAGTCCTCAGGGGTAGCGGCGCATCTGTGGCCGACCTCAGGTAGGAATATCTAATCCTATCTGGGATTGATTGCAGATGTCCATGGGCGGCAGTAGCCACTTACCATCAGGTGGACTGTATGCTCGTCTGTTACTCCTATATTGTAAAAAAAACATTATGATATAAAAATCCAATATTGTGTAAAAAAATAATTCATCAATTGCTATTCTACTTGTGCGGACACACATAAATACACTTATTTTTTATATATAGGTATGAAGGTAGATAAAACATATGTGCTAGTATATAGGCAAAAGTTAGTCGCGTGCTACAAAATTTTATTAAAAATTGGTTATTTCGAAATAGGTTGTAAATGTTTACTTTGGCAGCATTGTATGGTTACGTGTTCCATACATTTTGTGGTATAAAGTAGGACACTTCATATTTTTGTGTTATTTTGATACATACGATACTGTTCCTATTTTATGTGATTTTTATGTTGCGTAAAATTGTCTTATTAAATAAATTATATTACGTTACTTATTTGTATAAATTTGCATAATATTTAATGTAAATTAAATATTAACGATTTATAGTTTTTTTTAAAGTCGTAAGTCTAGTCGGCTAGTTTTAGTCCAATTAGTTACAAAAACTTTGCGTCTATCAGTGTCCAGCAAGAAGAGAAATAATTACAATCTTCCTTTAATCATATTGATTTTCCTATTAAAATTTTACAAGAATGTCAATACCGTTGGCATACATCGTTTCCTTAAAACCTATTACTTCCTTACGCATAAAATCAAAATGTACTTCTATTACCTTACGCAATTAACGCTATTCTATTATGGATAACGTCAATAAAGTTACAAAAAATAAACATTTCGCCGGCTTATTCGAAAACTGTCCTGTAAATATCAGTCCCATGGTCACCCAGCACAGTTATCGCCCGCGGAAAGCTTGCAACAACAATAACGTTGTTATCGGCCCCCATGCACCATTTCATGTTATTTGATGGGAACGAATGATGAAATTTCATGTTATTCGGGACTTGTAAAATATAAGTCGTATTTTACAAGCAATTAAGTCCTAAAAATAAATGTTTAATTGCTTCAAAACAAATGAAATTTGATTGCCTTTGTGTCTTCGAAACGACCGTCATTTTAAAAGCAATCAATTATATTTATGTATGTTATTATAAAGGTAGAATTCTTTGTCGTTCGACTGTGACCAAACCATGGCCAGATGTATTTCTACCTTAAAACAGCAATTTACGTTGGTTAATAAATGAGGTTCGTTGTGACCCTTGAGTATCGTCATCATCATCAACCTATTACTGTCCCACTGCTGGGCACGGTTCTGCCTTCCTGAGAAGGATTAGACTATAGTTTACCGTGTTGGCCAACTGCGAATTGATAGACTTCACATTTTTTTTTTAAATTTGAAAATTTATCAGGTATGCTATGGTAGGTTTCCTAACGATGTTTTTTCTTCACCGTTTAAGCAAGTGATCATTAATTTCTAATACACACATAAAAAAATCAGAGGTGCTTGGGATTTGAACCTCGGACCCATAAATCAAGAGGCTGTGTTTCTTAACCACTGCTCACCAGTTCGAGCATCAGTGGTGAGGGTATCAACCCTTGAGTACGGAACCAAAAAAAAACAACAAAAATGCACGTAATCATAATACAAACATACCGACACGATTCTTGCTTAGGTATGTTTAATAATAAATAAGTTAACACAGTTTCACAAACACTCTTTCAAGGCGTAATTTTGTGTACGTGATAATATTATCATTTGCGATTTTCTCAACACTTTCAATAGTTAGGAGATTAGAAACGAGATTGGTCGCACCACAGAGCCGTGAGCGCTTTCCTCTAATCACATTACGTGCTCGGTTGTATCAATGATGTGGGAGTGTGATGATTGGATTGCATTTGTTATTTTATTTAGTTCCTAGGTTATGTCTGTGTTTTTGTCGGTGTTGTGATCAGTATCTGTAAATATAGAGTTGTCCATCCACTGCTGGGCACGGGTCTCTTTTCAGCGTGAGTTCTGTTTATGCTATAGTACGTCACCCTGGTCAAATGTCGATTTTGAGGATACCCGTGCATCTGTGGCCTAATTCAGGTAGTAATCATCATCATCATCATCAACCGATTACTGCCCCACTGCGGGGCACGGGTCTCCTCTCAGAGTAAGAAGGATCAGGCCATAGTTCACCGCGCTGGCCAAGTGCGAATTGGTAGACTTCACATACCTTCGAGATTTCTTTTTTTTTATAAATCTCAGGTATGCAGGTTTCCTCACGATGTTTTCCTTCACTGTTTAGCACGTGATAATTAATTTCTAATACGCACATAACTTTTTGAAAAATCAGAGATGCGTGCCTGGGATTTGATCCTCGGACCCCTCGATCGAGAGGCCGAGTTTCTTAGTCACTGCCTGCACAGGTAGTAATATCTACTTTTATCTGGGGTTGATTACAGATGTCCATAGACGGTATCATTGTAGACGTAGCCACTTACCATCAGGCGGACTACATGCTCGTCTGCTACTGCTATATAATAAAAAAATATAACAGGTTAATGACGATGACGATAAAAAAGTACTGTTGAGGTATACTTACCTACAGTTCTCAAGGTTCTGAGTTAACGCAAAATACTTAACAGAAACATAACTCATACATATTGTACAGATATAGGCTTAAATAGCGGTAAAACTAAGTACAACACAAGGTGAATTTTCTTAGCTTCAACAGTCGTTCAATCCTAATGAACAGGTAACACCCGCGTTGAATAAATAGCTTCTAAAGGTAGTGTTAATCAGCTAATTATGAAATCACATAGCTCGGCGGTCACGCTAAATCTATACGGGCGTGTGCAATAACATCTTATTGTACAGCATTACGAACCATTAGACACACCTGTAATTAATTACGTTTATCGTGTTCATAGTTGATCATTAGTTAGAAGCAAAGATATTAAACGCATAGAGCTGTAGAGCTGTTCAAATACAAGTAGATTTTTTTTCTTCCCGCTTCATACTAACTTTAATTTGATTGATTGTCGTGTGATAACTTATTATCAATTGCTAATTGGTCATGAAAGACACTTTCCCTGCATGTGTCCGGTGTCTTGCTACTATATTATTGAACGTCTTTGGTATTTTGATTATGTGATCGTGGCCGACGGCAGAACCTAACTATACGAGTAGATTGGTAGGTCTAAATCACTTACTGCATCCTTAGAATTATCAAACAATCAAAACTGATTATTAACAAAATTGGTTGAAAAAGTGTCTAACCATACAATGCAATATTGACTCCCGTATTACCCTAAATTACACAAAAGGAAAATTTCAATAGAATCAAGTAATGATATTCTTTGATACTTCTTGCAATAGAGATCCTTACAATATTTTTCATTCAAGTGATCATTAATTTTTAATTCATATCTTTGAAATTACTGGTGCTTTTAAAGGGTTTGAAACCCGCAAGTCAAGATGGGCAGTCTATCGAATGCATTTAATAAGATGACAAATATTAATTTATAATTATTATCATAAACATCCAATTACGGTGCTATAATAAATTAATGGTAATAAATATGTTGATAATAAATATTTTATTAATTGTTAATCAACTGTATATTTGATCTATATTTACTTTATTTTTAAAAGACCTGAAATTTTAATTAAAATTAAACATGATATCGATAATACTCACATCCATCAAAATATTTAAGTAGAAATTAATGTTTAAAACAAATGCAGATTGATAATTATGATAATGCACATGATCATGATAGCGTTCATATGTTCGTTTTATTAATTTGTAATTTAGGAGTTGTTGATTATTATCATACTTATTTGGCCATTTCGTAATTTGATGGACCTATGGAATTTATTTGAATCTATACAAAGATTAAAACAAATACAATATATTTAATATTCAAAAATTTTATTCAATTTCAATTCACCTTTTATTTATAAATGCTCTTTTGATCTTTGGTGCGGTAATGACTTGATTAGCAAATGTTTGGAAATCTTGTATTGAGGAATTTACTGACAACTTTCAACTAACACCGAAAATTTCACTCGTTTTACAAATAACTAGCAATCTTGCTATCACTATTAGTCAAGGAAATTTAAAATCAAATCGAATAAGTTTATTGTATTCATTACCTTTCATATTCCTAAAGTATCAAGTATTACTATTTGCATTGCAAATGGACCATTTTTCAATTAACAAATTTCGAATTGAAACAGGTCTCATAATTACTAACTTCGCTACTATACTTACACTATCCAAATCATACAAGCGACCAATATTCAATGATCATAGACACCGATAAACGTGTGAAGTCGCCAAATTTCGTACCAAACGTACAATGGCTTGGAAACCTTTGTGGGAAGCGAACGGTCACAGTGTGACAGTCGATGTTTTGCAAACATCTCTTGCCCGTTCCCAAACACTGTGCCAACCCAATTGTAATCAAGCGCAAAGCCGATTAAATACGCGCCTGTTGCATCGTGAACGGCAAGCGAGTAGCGATTTTAGTATGAAAAAATCAGGACATTGAATTGGCCCTACAAAATTGCAAGCTAGTAAAATTTCAACTATGGTAGAGTCCGCGTAAAACTGCTAGTCTGCTCTGAATATAGAAATGAATCGCGTCGCCATAGCAAATTGTATGACTTCACCTGCTCTCAACAATTTCAGAGCGGACTAGTAGTTTGGCGCGGACTATATCATTAATAGTGTAGTGGGTAGCCAGGTCTTCAAAATAGCATCGGATTTTTTTATTAAATGTATGTGGACTGCTGTGGCCATGACTGTTTGTCTAGTAATCGTAGTGATTATTTAGTAATATGTTTTTTGAAGTACTTAATACATTTTGTCCATATTCAATGTTTTTATCAAACTAATATTACGGTTAGGTTATGTTAGGTTAGCCTATTTTAACAGTAATAACAGCGACAGAGTAGACTGTCGCCCGTAAATGGCTCGCTGGTGATGTGACCAGTTCAACAAGCACTTGTATCAACAAATTAGGCTGAGCGTAATTGCAGATGGTAAAATCAGCTTTGTCGACGTTCCAATTGCTGCTTTTATCATTCGTGTTTTACGGTAATATTAACTTTATTGAGTATGCGGTTAATGGCAGTACGGTCTGCAATATATGTCGCACTATCACTATGATCAATGCGCTTTTGGATTGAATTTCGGCTTTGGATGAATGTAATTATCGGGATGAATTTCTTTAAATCCAATTTTTATGGAGGCAGTGCTAAGGTTTCTTCAGGCCTGCACTTTTGGGAGGCCTGAATCAAGTAGTGGGATAAAAAGGTTTCTAGTATGTAACCTTCAAATGCTCGCATTAATTTAATTTACGAAAGAATATCTTTGACTCGAATACGGGATAAAAATTTAATATGTACTAAAACATATGATTGTACTTTTATTTACCCTTTTTATTTTATTAACCCTTCTACATTTGTTGGTATATCCAGTAAAGTATATAAGGGGTGTAAGCTGATGTATTTTGTTTAAGAGGGTGATTTTCTGTTTAGATGTAGTCTTCTGAGGTAGTAGACTATAGACAGTACTCCTGTCCTTTTTAACAGTTTCAAATATTAGTCCAGTTAGGCCACCAGTGTAAGTGAGCACCTAATGTGAACTGAACTGCACTTTCACTTAGGGTTTCCACAAAAAGGTCAATATTTTGAAAACATAAGAATTTATACAAAACTTGAGCGCGTTCTGTGGTAATTAAATTATAATAAATTGAATCACAAATTGAAAAAACAGTCTCCCATATATTTTTTCAGTCAACACTAAACTCACTCATGGCTTATCAGACCCCAAGTGAGAGCGTTTTACTATTAATGCACGGATGGCGTTTTGAACGTGTCGCGATAAAAATTTCGTTACAACAATAATTTGCATGGCATTCTGTAGTTTGAAGAGTTCATTATACCGATACGAATGTACTGTGAAACAATGTTGTCGATTTAGTGTGTCGTTTACGGTGTATTGGGGGTAATTTGGGCCCACTAGGAAAGTTTTTCGTTCACTGTGACTAAGTATAAAATGGAGGGTTGACTCAGAAGTAGTGGATTATAATGTATAGAGATGCTTATGTGGTTTTCCGATTATTGCGTGATGACTTTGATTTCTTAATTATATTTTGTGTTTTTGTTGTTTAGGGAATGTCATATGGATTTTACTGTCATTAGCGACATCCGGTGGGTCCTTTGGTTAGGCTTTTTATGGTGTCTAGTTAGACTTACTTACTACTAGATATCTGTCATGTTTACACGAATAGCAATTAATACGTAGACTAATAAAATATATAAGAATAAATATATGAATGTTAAAATTAGTACTAACAAAAGCAAAAATAAATCTATATAATAATTAGGTTTTGTCAAACACCTTAATACGCTAGAATTTTGCATAAGTGCGTTGTGTCTTATCTTCAAATTTCTAATTTTTACTTATGTATATATACTTCATTTTTATATTATTTATACTTTTATGTTCTTCATATTTTTTAACTAAAGATATAGAGCGATAAATGGTTTTTTCCACATATTCTATTTCACGAGTACTCTCGTCTGCTCTATGTTGTTACAGCTTAATAACGAAGTTCGTTTCTTTTTCAGGTACGTTAAAAACACGAGTCTTAATGTATGCGGTGACGTGAGGTAACATAACTACAACATTACCATACAGGTAAACACTTGTTCTAACAATTATTTTGTTAGAGTTAATTAATTTAGAAATGCTTTTAAGTGACTAAGAATTGTTTTTAAAACGGTGAAAGTTGAATGTGGCCCTTTTCTTTGTACGTTATATTGTTTTGAATCGTGTTATACAATTACTTTTAAATCAAAATAAAACAGTAGAATTGCAGTTAATCCAGCAAGTTGTATGGGTTTTTTCTCTTTGTTCTTTAACAAACTTTTCTTATTGGTAGGCATCTAACTCGTCTCAATCGATTAGTGTTCCAATTCCTAAGCACGGGTCTCCTTTTAGAGACAGACAATTAGACAAGTGGTAATTAATTTCCAATGCGCAAACTTTGAAAATTCATAAGTGCGTGTCTGGGGTTGTATCTGAAAAATCAATGCTTTCTTGTTGTGTCTAATTATTTTTGATGTCTAGTTATGTGTCTAGATATCTGTCACGTTTATCATATCATTATCGGTATCATTTAATTGAAAGATATGATAAGAGATTAATCGTTAGTTACCATTACAGTTAGGTACTGTTGTGTTTGAATAGAGATAGCGACGGATATACGGTTCATCTGATGTTAAGTGGCCACTGCCGGACATCTGTAATCGACCCTAGATAAGATTAGATTTCCATTTCGCAAGCGGACTTACTTCTGTATGGTTTCTTTACTACAGTAGAGCATAATGCTGCTGTTAATTAGGTAGAAATAGGTGTGGCGGTGATGGCCTCCGGATAAAAACCACTATCTACTAAGTTCTATAAACTAAACACCTGTAATCAAACCAGAATTGGAGTTTGTGGTCAGCCTCATATTTCTAAAAGTTAGGCTATGTTGGAAGGTATTATTTACTTAGTTCTCAAGGATAGTGGCGCATCTGGTATCATATGGGATTGCCTGCAGATGTCATTGGCAGTATTGCCAACTTAATATTAGATGTACTGCATGCTCGTCTGCTACTTTTATATAATAAAAAAAGAGTGACGTCATCACAGTCAAACAAACAGTTCCAGCTTTAAATTAGTTAAAACGACAGTGACATACAAAAACGTGGAATGAAGTACAAACAAAAAACGTGTAGAACGAAAGTAAGTAGAGTGCAGAGGGCAAAATGAGGATGCTCGACTAAAAGGGCTTAACAACTTTGTGCGGGAACAAAAGTATTACGTCATATAAACAACGCGATTATTTAGAAAACAGACTCTCGGGAGAATTACAGAGGGTGAAATGAGTAAGGGTGTCTCTACACGAGATTAGCGAGGTAGCTTTTTTATAATAAAGGAGTAGCAGACGAGCATGTAGCCTACCTGATGGTAATTGGCCAGTGCCACTCATGGACATCTGTAATTAATCCCAGGTAAAATTAGATTTCTAAAGCTGGAACGCCTCAGAAAAGTATGTCTCTCTTACTGCACCTTTCAAACCAGAACACAGCAGCGCATGACACTGCTGTTAGAAGGCAAAAATAGGTGTGGCGGTGGTGCCGCCGGAGTCGAACCACATAGGGTTCTACCACCTTTATTGAAGTATCAAATGAACTTGCAGTTGCTTGTGTGGCACATCTGTGGCCGATCACAGGTAGGAATATCTAATCCTATCTGGGGTTGATTACAAATGTCCATGGGCGGCAGTAGCCACCATCAGGTGGACTGCATGATCGTCTGCTACTTCTATATTATAAAAAAAGTTATTGGATTGGCTAACTGACTTTGACATACCTAAATATGTTTCCTAAGTAATTACTGTAAATAGTATGAAACGTTATTCCGTAAAATATCTAGTTTTTTACATAAAACTTAAATGAAAATAAGGCATATACATACAAAAAACGTAACAGTTGGGTAGTTTTATTTAAATTTAGTTCACAACGGCATTAAAACGAAAGTTAGTTCGTTGTTCCGTTTCGTTATCGGCGCTATGTTATAATCCCGTGTGATAGCGCAACGTTGCTAAAACGACTAATGGACCCTCAAAAGCCTGACGGCTTTGTATTATAGAGTATTCGCGAATATACGTCATTGTCGCGGAATGGAAAAGAAGACTGAAGTATAGATTGAAGAAAAGTATATTGAGGTGCTGTACCGTAAGGTTTCATCCGCGGGTTTTGTTGATTTGCGCGGAACCCTCATAGTTTTTCTAATATTTGACGACCCGCGTGGCGGAGCGGTTACCATGCCGGTCTGACGCGCAGAGGGTCCCGGGTTCGATGGCGGCCAGACAGATTTCTAAATGATGAATTTAGATTTCTGTTTCTGGGTCTAGGTGTTTGTGTATTTGCACCATAGCACCCACCATACAGGGAATCCTAGTGTGGGACTGTGAGTGTAGAAAGCGTTTTTTAATTATTAAAGTAGCCATTAGCTAACAGTAAATAACATTAGCTAGCATTAGAAAATGAAAGTCCCGTCAAAATCGGTCCAGCTGGTTCAGGGATTACTCGGAACAAACACACAGACAAAAAATTTTAATTTTTACTTTCTTGTTATAAGTATTTCACGTATATACTTCCATATGCATTATGCAAACAGCTCTTATTCTGACATAAACAAAAGACACTTCTAGGAAGCCCCCCTTTTAGTTGCCTGTTATGATAAGCAGGGGACTCCATGGTCCTATTCAAGTCGAGATCCACAGGCACAGAACCCCTAAGCCTGGCGGCCTCCAAAGCCACCAAGCCAACAAAATTAAAATAAGTAACAGATACAAAATTTCATTTGTCTGAACAACAATTAGATGTGAGTTATTTGTTACACGTTCTTGACGTTATGTAATCAATATTGCATGCAAATTTCTATTTTAATTATGTTTTATTTCCTTCGACGTAATTATTTAAATTGAGTATTTGTTACCTACTCATTATACAGTTGTAATGCCTGAGCGTTAAGGTTATTGACACATTAGCGACAGTGAGGTAGTTTGGGTGTCGTCAGGTTATGTCGCTGTCTGTTGTCAGCGACGGACGAGGGACTTAAGACGGGCTCACACATCTGCCGCAGGGGCTATCTAGTGTGTAAGAGTGGAAATGACTCTTAATTGTCTCCTAAATTACGACGTGTATAGGCAAGCAGGGGCAATTTCCTAGATCAGCCCTGCGTCAGCCCTGGGTGGCAGGGACGCGAGACCACCCTTGGTACCTAGATTGCTCCTGCCGCCATAGACTAAGCAGGTCAACATACTCTGGAACACTGCATGGCAGGCAAGGGTGTAGAGATACTCCCGATATCGCCATGATCGCTATGCACCCTAGATTGCCCCTGCAGCAGGTGTGAGAGTAGCCCGTTTTAGTCGCTAACAAAAGACGGCGAAAGTCGACGGTATGTCGCGATCAGTCGCTGGCGACAGTCGCGAACTACTAAGGGTACTTACCGCTTTAACTACTCTACAACGTTTTTAACTTTGTTGTTTAATTAGCATTTTTCTTTGTAGTCTATAATTTAGTAAAAGCAGCTAATTCTAGGTGCTAACAGAAAGCATGACTTTTTGCAGGAAATAAGTAATTTACTTAGTTTCCACTTTCCAACGCATCTACTTATGTTTTTAACTTACATAGTTTTAGTTCTTTTCTAACTTAGCTCAGGACTATTGTGATAAGTGCAGACTTAGTTTTGTGTTTAATATGCTAATGGACCTTAAAAAGCCGAAAACGACAATCTTAAAAAAAACTAGTTAACCCTATAACCCTATGAGCTTATGTGTTATATTATTGGTGCCGAAAACTGTGCTTGATAACCATTTGCTTGATAACGTAAGGGTTAAGATGAGGATGAAATGGAATTATTAGGAGACTTGGATCAGTACCTCGATCACCACACCCTTCAAAGCGGAACACAGTAGCGCTTTACATTGATGTTTTTAGGCTGAAATTGGTAGCTAGGGATATGTGGCGGTAATGCCTTCAGAGGCGAACCACGAAGGGTACTACTAGCATTAAACATTAGTGCCTACATTAAGTTCTAAGCAAATTAAAATATAAGTTAGTTTGGTCGCTTTTCTCGCGCGCTATATTATAATCCCATGCGAGATGGCGCTTCGTTGCTAAAACGGCTAATGGACGCTTAAAAGCCAAAGACGGCTTTGTTTTATGATGTTTTGCTCTGGGATGTACGTCATTGTCTTATTAATGGGTGGCAGAGCATACAAATAATTCAGTGGTATGGGTGTTTGGTAATGGTGCAAGGCGGGTGAAGCCGACCCTTGTTTGGCCGGCTATGATCATATTTTATTTGATTTGTGAGAGGAAATCCTTATTTAGAAATGAAATAGTATCAGGCTGCCACCGATTATGATAATAATGATGAAAAAGAAAATTCCAAAAAAATGCAAAACGTCAGTGCAAATGTTGGATTTGTTACAATTATTAGACAGAAGTGATTAAGCAGGTTATTGTCTTATTATAATTGTGTGTTCTGCTGTATGATAGATAAAAGTAGGTTCATGGGGTATTCCTGGAGCTTAGCAAATTTATCATCGTCAAATCAGCAATCTTACGTAATTTTGGTACACTTCTATCTGTTCTATTAACATATTAACATCTACTTTTATTAATAAGAAACTTATTTGGATGATGCTCCCCTCAACTAGGTACGTCACTTTTATATGACTCTTACGTTTAACCTGAATTCGGAATAATAACCTTTACCAGCCTTTACGAGAACTATATCAGCTCAATACGCAAGACATCACGAAATTAAACATCATAACTCTGCCGAAATGTCAAACGTCGTCGCCTCCGTTTCGTGGTGCGGTGTTTAGGGACCAATTACTGAGACGTTACTGTCTCGGTCCTTGAAATATCGACCCCCGAGTCCATTAGAGGCCCGTTCCGACTGTCGATAAGCCGTCTCCTGCCGTTTAGGGCATGCCTTTACGATTGAAGACGGGCTACTGCAAAATTTACAATATCGTGTAATTGGTTTGGGAGCGGAACTTCGCACGCCACTGTCCTTGTGACTTTGATAGTTACTATTGGAGATATTGGGTATTGAAGTGATTCTATGCCAATATTGACTAACTTCATTGATAACTCGTGGATGTGTGTTTGACATTAGTGACAGGACTGGTTTCGAAGCTACACCAATAGTCAAGTAACTTCGTTCTTTTCGTATAATTGCACCACTGTATTCTTCAGTTTCTAATGAAAATAATAATAGTTATTGTAGTGTGTAAGTGTGCCATAAATAATTAATAAGAATAACGTAACTCTTTATCAATGAAAAAAATAAATATAAAATATTTATTTTCGTAGTTATGAAATCTCCTGATTTTGTAACTTTCCTTTTAAGGTTTGTTTGAATGTTTCGTCCATAGTATTTGCAGATATTTGACAAGAACACGGCCGTAATACAGCATTAACTTGATTTCAACTTTTCGGAACCCGGCTAGGTGTAATTTGTTGCGGTTCCTTCGTTTTATGCGAAAAGTTAAAGTATATCATAATTTTATCTACTTAAGGCCATTGAAAGAAACACAGTCTGAACTTGGGCTTCACTTTTCTCTTAACCTAGATGTTTTACTTATTTTGTTGTGTCAAACTAAAGTTCGTGTTTTTACAACGATCTTTAAAAGTTTTTTCAATTTTTTTTAACTAGGAACGTGATAGGAATCCATTAAACAAAACCTGTCCGTACAATTATTTTGTCTCTTCTGCCGTAATTTAAAAATCGTGGTTTTTAAATTTTGATTTTCTGTTTGTCTGTACGACTTATATTCGAATCTAAAGCGATTTGATGAGCATAGTCGCGTGTCGTTTAACTGTACCGTACATATTGTTCCATTCAATCGCACAGTAATGACAGCCTTGTTAGAAATAATGACCGCAGATGTCAATCAACCTTAAATCTATTATTCTTCGAGTGAAATCAACACGAAACCTTTCGTCCCGAATTATCTGTCAGGCAATCATCCCGACTTTCGTTCGACTTTACTTTCGAAAATTCTTTTGATTGGTTCACGGAAGTTCAAGGGTCACGTCTTCATAACAATAGTCTTCTCGCTTCTGGTGGTGACCATTATTGTGTATTGTTTTTGTATTTCACGACACTCCAACGCGATTGTGTTTATCCGTGTTGTCAAACGCTACTTGAAAATAATGAATCAGCTCCATTCATAATGACGTGATCATTCATTGCAAATATCTATACCGCCCGCCTTTATTGAGCGTAGTATCTTATTACTTACGTTTGTATTAATTCGTAGTATTATGAGATATATTTGCACAATTAACTTGACGCTTCTTCCATATTTGTCTCTTCTATTTTCCTTGTACGCTCGACTGTACTTGTTTATTAATTTATTGTATTATTAACCCTTTCATTTCTTGTTTCACCTTCTATTCATAATTTTGTATTTTATTCACGTTTGTCCAAACGTTTGATAAAACCTTGTTCACTGTGCTCGTTAGCTTGTCGTTTTGTATTCTGCTGGTGTCTTCAATTGATAAATGGACACCGAGTGCCCCCGATTCTCTCCTCGTCTGATTGTGTGACGGCTAGAATTACTCTTCGTTGAATTCGAGAGTCCATTCAGTGATAATAATAATACACAGCTATAAAACATTCACAATAGAGTTTTTCGTATTACTTTTGGTTAATGTGCAGCCTTCTATCAGAACACGCATTTCCCTAGCAATGCAATAGATTATGGGTTGATAATGATGATAGTTGTAGTAGTAGCAAAACTTTTGTACTATTTCCTTAAATTTTAGTATCCAAATTATTCTTATTACTTGTGGGCGGCAATGTATTTCAAGCGTAATGTCTATGAATATGTTTCATTCTTTGGCACGCCATAACCCAAACTGTTCGACGGATTTTAACGTATGATTAATCTAAATTGTGGGAGTAACATGTTACGTCGCGTTTAAGTTAATTATTTTTAAGCAGTAGGGTTTTTGTTGTTATAATAATTACTAGTCGTATTTATATTTATGCTCTTATTACTCGATAGAACTAAACGTTTATCTTGTAGCGTTATTATCCAAGATACTCGCACTGCACTATATAATTGGAGTATTAATTTTATTGCGTCTATATACAATTACAAACAGCTTAGGTTTTTACCATCCATACCATGTATCCTGTTTACTCCGTTATTTTATAACAGACAAACATTTACGAAGATACTATGTTGTTTGTTAACTAAACAGCTATGTCAAGACATTTTAATCTTTATTTCCGTTAAACTGCACCGGCTCCTACTTACATATTCTTATCATCACATGAAGTCTCTGCACATAGAATGATAAAAATCTTTCCAACCATAACAATATAGGTATGTAAGAAAGTAACAGTTTACAGATATGAATTTCTGGCTGTTTACTGACTTGAAAAACAGGCTCATGTTAGTATCAGATGGTTGGATGGACTTCGTTTCAAGATCAAGGACTGTGGTTTCTGCGTATTTGAAGTCCAAACTGGTAATTGGGAACAGGAGAAACATTAGTGCCATTATGGTTCGATTAAAATATTTCTTATAGGTACTTTAAAAAAAAATGTTATTCCATTATCTTTCCTTAAATTTAGATTTATATTAATGTGCTCGAACTTAATAAGGTACATATTAAAACAGCTCGCGTACCTAAGTAAAATATACTTAGATGGAAATTCCCACATTGGTCATCAGGTGCAGCAACTTAGCATTGAACAGCATATTGTCCTCAATTTTAATTTTATTCTATTTATTCTAATAAGTCAAATATAAGGTGCTCTTAATAGCATATTGCTATGTCCTTTTTACCTTGAGTACCAATGTTGAATTTTTGAATAAATTATTATCAGCCATAAAAATACAAATGTTTAGGTTTTCTATCTTCGTTTCTCTCTACAACACGTTTGCAGATTTCCATATGTGGGCGACGTTCTCATTTTAAATTTTACATCGCCACTTCATATCTATGCACATTGAACATGGGGGCAATAACAAAAACGTGTGCACCGTTATAGCACCGACGGAATATGTGGAATCCGTACAGCTTTGACCGCGGCACTCGGCCGCACCGTTACGACGCTTGACCATTCGTACTGTATTGTTCTTGAGTTGTGTCGCGTTTGGTACAAGTGATAAGCGGTGATGGTTTTTAGAACAGGCGTTTGTCTGTTTTTTTGGGATGTTTAAGTGCATTTGATTAGCGCAATATGTGGAATCGGTACAGCTTTGAACGCCGTTTGATTTTGTACTCGGCCGGAAAGAATTGAGTTCCTCCCTCGCCTATGTACTGGACTCCAAAACAAAATCGAAAATATTTGAATCAAAGAAGATCGGTTACAGTATTCTTGTTGTGTTTATTAATTCCGTTAGTAAGTAAATGAAGGAAATTGTACCTTACCGAAATGTAAATTTCAGAATCAAATAACGAATTAACTGGTTTTGTGATACATTACACGCTCTTCGCATTCGTTTGGACCATGCAACTTTTATACCATATGTGAATGCAAAATATTACGTTGACACCACAAAAGAAACAGCAGTGCAAAATATTAATGAACAGTTTGTACTCATTACCATCCGGCAATATTTTGTAACATCTTTGTAGTCCTTGAAAGTTTTCAGTTTTTGTTCGCTTAGGGCTGGCTAATGATATAACATTTTTCGAAAATTAAAATACAGCACAAGAATAATGTAACTTTGAAGAGCTACATCTGATTTGTAATTATTTTTTTTGAAATAACAATGCTTCTTAAATCATTCAAAATAGTAGTATTCTATGTTTTGATTGTGGCGGCGCAATTAGCTGAACTATGTCCTTCACAGGTGTGTAAACTGTTGTGTCTTTATTCTATTCCAGAAACAAATACTTGACGTTCCATCTATAAAGAGAAAGTAGCTATGATCTTCGGCAGGACTCCATTATATCCACGATCAATTTCATCTACTATCAGATGAGCTGCATGCGTGATTAAAGTTTCCATTATGTATTCTTGGCTCATAAACAAAATGCAAGTATAATTCGCTCCTACGTAAATCCTTTATTACATTACAAGTTACGCTCCGCTGTGCGGCACGTGTAAGCATATTATTTACCGTTTCTCACACACAAATTACAGCTTTTCGACCTCACAAACGAAACAGAGTAATTTCGTGAAAAGCTATCGCTTTTAATATAAACAGAAGGATATTAAACTTTAATATAGTAATTGTATTTATGTATCATGGAAGGAAATTAGCGTTCTATTGCACTTGGTACAATTATTGTTTTTTTTGTTCCACTGCTGGGGACAAGTCATATCCTACGATTGGGAAGCCAGGATCTTCCACTGCTCTAGTGTTGATTGTACCAAGCTCATATTAGCTATTATAACATTTAAAATGACACTGTTAGTATAGTGGTAAGAGTACCAGTATGAGCCAGGAGCTTCCAACAAATTGCTCTAATGCGGATTATACCAGGATAATATTAGCTATTACAACGATAAATACCACACAAATGGCACTGTTAGTATCGTGGTACGTTAGAATCTCCCTAATAACTGGACGTCGTACGGGGGACGACGCACAATCCCGATAGAAATTCCCGTTCAGAAATAAATGAACTGTCATTCGAAACGAAGCCACTATTTTCGAGTATTCATATTCGAGTGAACCCGTCAATAGGATCTGTTACAATATTTTTTGTCGCCTGTTTCACGGTTGTATTGGTTAGTTTATACACACTGGTATCGAGTGGGCAAACTGAAGCATATCTCTCGAGGCTCGTGAGGATCCTAAGCTAACAATTTAGCCATGTCAGCCCCGCCTCCTATTCCATTGGGACGTGTTTACACATCTGATATGCTTTTTTTCGTCTGTGATTTGGGCAGTATCATTGAGTGAAGTGCTTCTTTTGGATAAGTGAAGGCGATTCTTAATATGTTTATAAATTGAACTTAAGTACGTGTCTGTTATTTTAAAATAACTTCTGGCTCCTTAGCTAGGGGTTCACCAAATATTTTCTGAGTACTTTTTACAAAAAAAATCTATATTAAAATAACCGCTAGAGTTACTTTTGAAACATCTAACTCTTGTTTATTGATTATCTAAAATGCTGGTATAATCGATTTTTCCATCGTCCGGGAAGTTTCAATCTTAAAGACTACTCTACCGACGAATAGACTTGCCTTTGAAGTTTGAAATCTTGTTAAATTCTTACATTCTGACAACGCATTTGATTAAATCATGTACCTGATTACAAAATTATTTTAGGAATCAACCATACAATAAATAAAAATGCCAATTTGGTATACAAATATAGTAATATGAAATCGGCAAATTCTACGGTCGTCAGGCATTGAATTCGATCTCTTTCGAATATGCCTCGCCTGGTTCCACTTCTCCGGCAAATCGAAATTCGCCGCTTCCCAGGATTGTTATTGGACGGAACCCGGACAAATGTTTGCGTCGAGATGAATACCGCTTTCCAGCTTGAGTGTTTAAAGATAGCCTTTCAAAGCCGACTCCTATTGTGTTGACAAGCCAATGGATTGTACCGTCAAGAGTAATCCAATTTGTTCGGTCGACAAACTTTTCGAAAATAAATTTCTTGCAGAATCGAGAAATATATTTTCAGAAAGGTTCAGATTTGTAGTGATTATAAATTTTATTATTCAGATTTGGAAGTTACACTTTAATATATTTGGAAAAGTATGTTATTGTAAAGGATAACGTTGAAATATAAATATGCTCAAGCGGACCCCAATATTATTTAGGGAGTCCAAGATTAGAAGTTGTTAAAGTACCCTAGTTTGTTAGGTAACTTTTGGACCGTTCATAAGTAGGTAGAACATGCATTTTTTTTTCTTTTTATGGTCTTTGTATAGTATCTAGGGCTATATTGCATAGATAATGAATGAGCTACGAATCTTCTAAGCGTTTAGCGTATTAATTTAACTTCGTGGCATAAGTAATTAAGTTGCAAAAGTTTTAGTCCATTTATTCAATTCTTGTCTTTTTCTTTATTATTTTTCTTTTGCAGATAATAGTAGGGATATATAAAGGAAATCCTTTGTTAAGTTTAGAAGCGAAGGCTTAAAATCGAAACATGGCGTGTTTAAAGATATTAGCCGGAGATAGTTTAAAGAACGTGTGTGGAGTAAAGAGATTCCTATCTTCTTTGGAGGTGGTCGGAAAGATCTTTTTATTAAAAAAGAGCCACTTGATCTCTCTGTATACGAAATTACTAAAAATAACCTCGGTATCTGTATTGAAGCGGCACGGTGTATTATAGAGGGTAGTGTACATGTAGGTGACTTACAAGCTTATTAATATATTATTGACTTTGACCTAGATATTGAAACGAGATGATGTATGATTTGTCAATTAACTTATAATGACATTCGATTCGAATTTAGTGGTTAGTATCCATATCTGTGGTCTCAAAATATTATTTTTGATTTAATAAACGATCCGAGTAATTTAGGTCATAGTTTGAGTTTGGTAAACTAGTAAAACCTGTTTAATAGCTTTGGTCTACCTAATATCATTTACAACACGGATAATTGATAAGTTGACACCATGCCAAAAGAAAACAAAAAGGACCAAATGTAACAATCCCTTAGAAATATATTAAAATCAAATAGTTTCAAGTAGGTAATCAGACCTAAAGGTCAAGAGGATACCATCCGTTTCATCGATTATCTTATCAAATTAAACAAACGTACGTATTAGTAAGTGAATTCTAATGAAAAAATCGATAGTCGAACACGATACAGCACTTAAAACATAATTAGTAATGCTTATCAAGATGTTGACGTAACTGATTTTGCGCCTAAGGCGGTACGCAAGGTCGTTGGCATTGACCGCTTCGAATCGCCCGTTGCTCATTACCGTTTACCATTCATAGCTGGCTACGTGTTGGTTTGATCGAAAGAGAAAAACGTATACCTAATTGGTCTTGACTTGTTTTGAAGCTAACGCAAGATGCTATCATTGTCATCAACTTATCTTCATGCGTCTCAGAAGGACAAGGATTAAGGTCATGATGCTGGCTAACGATCGTAATTAACAGTTTGTCTTGTTTGTCAATGTTTTGCTTGCTAAAAATGATCTTTGACAATTTCTGCCTAGTGGAAATTGTGAAATTTACTGGATCTTCGATACACAAAAAATAGATAGATTGATTATTAATAACCGACGTAAGTGCGGGTCAATTAACTTGAATTGATTGTGAGGCGTAACATTACATAAGACATTTCTTTTTCTACTGTGTGCTTTAAACGACATACTTATAAGAAGCAGTTTAGGAGTTTGGAAGAATACTTAAAAATATAATATACAACAGTATGGCCCTGGATAGCAAATTAAGATATAATTAGGGTAATGTTATACAAAACACGTATATTAACTAAAATATAACCAACTATAACTAGGGTAAGAGCTTGTACTTGAGCCCTATTACATGCGCGTTGGTATTCCCGACAAATTATTGTACAGGCCTTGTGCGTGTTTCTAACCACAACCTTCAAAGCGAAACGCAAAAGCTGTTTTGTGGTAGAAATAGGATAGCACGGACAAGAGAAATAACGTTGTACTTTTCGGTGTTAACTTGATAGAGTTTTAATGTTCCTTTTTGACTGTCAATCATTAAGAACTTCAAAATGGGAATATTATCGAAAATTAATAATGACATCGTAAAAATGTATATCGTAGTGAGTAAATTAGTGTCAATAACGAACATATAATAGAAGAAAATTACTATTTAAATTTGTAAAGAAAATAATTTGAAGAAGCTTTTGTAGTCTTTACTAAAATTGTATTTGCTCGTTTCAAAACCACTTAATTTATTTTGGAGATACAAAGTTCAAACAGATTATTGGAACACGAAACATGAACTACACTGTGGTTAATAATCACTTTACCTTTCTCAAAACTGGTTCAGGAATTTCGTACGAATCAAGTGCATGTTGAGAGGGTAATGCGATAGCGCCACTACAAGTAAAGCACACTGGCTCGTGTTACCTGAGTCTAGCTATCAAAAGGACTGGAATTTAACCTCGGTTTACATACCTAATTGTTTCGAGAGTAGTCAAACTTCATGGAACACGTTTTGTAGCCTCAAAAATGTTTTGGTAACGTTTCAAGGGTAAACCGCGCTGCTATACTGGCAATTTTGTACGTATGGATGAAGTGCTTCTAGTTGTTATCGTTCTGAGTGGTATTGATGGAACATTCGTTTATACAGACAAAAGGCAAAAAGCAAAAAGTCTACGATAATTCCTTCTTACAATATACCAAAATGTTTATATTTCTTCAATCTATCCTTAATGCAGTTTTTAATTTTTTTTTTTTATAATATAAGAGTAGCAGACGAGCATGCAGTCCACCTGATGGTAAGTGGCTACTGCCGCCCATGGACATCTGTAATCAACCCCAGATAGGATTAGATATTCCTACCTGAGGTCGGCCACAGATGCGCCGCTACCCCTGAGGACTAAGCTGGAACGCCTCGGAAAAGTCTGTCTCCCTTACCACACCCTTCAAACCGGAACACAGCAGCGCTTAACACTGCTGTTATTAGGTAGAAATAGGTGTGGCGGTGGTGCCGCCGGAGTCGAACCACAAAGGGTTCTACCACCTTTCAAGGTAGAACCCTTTGTGGTTCGACTCCGGCGATTTTAATTTATAAGTGCAACCAATATTATATTTCTAAAAGTCTTAAACTTGCAAGACTTAGCCGTAAATCCATTGCTCGGATATGTACCGTAAGACCAAAATTGCACGTATTTAACAAAGCGATTAGGGGCACATCACAGCGGGAAAGAATGAAATCATTTTGACCTTAGCAAATGACTTCATTTGTACGGATTATTCATACAACGTTCCGGCTAAAAGTTTTTGTGGCCTAAATTCTGATACTTCACAAACGTTTAAGAGAGTAAACTATATAACCACGGCTATTTTTATTTCATTCATCGTTGTTATTATATACTCTATCATTCCCAATTTTAGAAATGTAAATTTTGTTTTATAATATAACACATGTGAGATTGTAGATCTTAAACTACAAACGACACTTACATAAATAATGCGTAACACGAATCTAAATAAAAAGTATTATAATAAAATCATTTGTATTCTCATTCCCGTATCAAATTATTCCTATCTTATATTTCTATTCTATCCTCTATAAAATTACACCATTACTTCATATCTCGACTAATATTACACTCAGAGGTGAGAAATCGTGTTACCCATTCGATATGTACAACTATAACTGTTTAAGTAAATTTGCTGACAGACTAAAAAATACCGTGTAGCAAAGCGCGAGAGGTGTTTTTTATATAACCAGGTAAAAGTTAGTTATGCGGGCGGTCCCAACGCAGCGCCTTGAGGCACGCCGGAACCGGCACAGACGTTCTTAACCTCATGAATGTCAAATTAGTGTGTTTTCTTTTTTACTTTATTTCGAATAGGTAATCTAAAAGTACAAAGCAAAATATTTTAAGTGTTTCAATATAGTAAATTGTACTTTTTGCTACGTTGTTTTAAGTAATATGATGTTTGGTAAATTTTTTCCTTAAAAACGTTTTTCTTTGAAAATAAACTCTTGTATTTTGTACACCAGTTCATTTGTCGTCTTCATAATAAAAATACATCTACTTAATAAAACCAAGCTAATAAAAATGAATATAAAAAATATGCAAATTTTCCTTTCTAATATATTCTGCATAATCGTCTTCAAAGCTAAAGAACTAAAGATCCAAGTCTTGAACACCACACAATAACACTCAATCCCTTACACCGTTACCGTTCAGATTCACATTAGCGTTACATAACGACGATCGAATTGACTCGCTCCGCTAGTACGGTGCCACCGCCACCGGTCGTAATGGGAAACCTGTTAAATATACGTACCGTTAGTGGAGGTCGTCTGATTAGTGGCATCTCCGTAATGTTGCCTTTATTGGATTAGATTGGACGGCCAATGACCTACGAATGGTTTCTATTGATGTAGATAAGTGAAAATCTTTTCTGAAAGGAGATAAAAAGGTTGTAATTCGTGAATTTAGGTTTAATTGTGAATACGTGGTGTAAATGACCGCTGTAGCCATTTTTGCATCAGTTGAAGATTTTGGATTACTATGTACTCAAAAAGGAATGGTAACTATAGTTCTGTATGGTAATAGTACGGAATTGAAATAGTGTATCCTCGTACTAAATAAAGTTAGTTAAATTGTAGGAGTTACGCGTATTTATAGCTTATTGTCACTCAGTCTGAATAAATATTCTAGGTAGGCTATAAAGAATACGGATGTTTTTCATACCTTATATGTTCTAAGCAATAACTTTTCAAGCTCTGCTTATAATAATGTAATAAATAGACGCTTACGCAATCCGCCGTTGAATCTTCCTTGTGTTTGTTTTTCTTCAATGCCATTCCTAGCGATTCCCGCTTTCCAAAGGATTTCAATTGTGCCGTAAACTTTGCGGTGTTCTAAAACTATCTAATATTGACTCAACTGTTCAGGAGGTTCAAATATTTATGTTACATTCAATAAACATAGTTACAGATACTTCTTTATTTATTTATACTATTGCATCTTTTGTTGCATTATTATTATCTTCGACACTGTTATTATGGAAATTTGTACTATCAGTAAATTAACTAAATAAATAATTTGTCAATTTACATTTAGTCACATAATATTTAGTTGGTTTTGCCTACTGGGTGAAACGCGTTTAAATAATAATTTTGCCAATTAAGAAATGTTCAACTATGAAGTACGTACTAGAATATATTTTTAATTTTATTAAATTAAAGGACAATGTGTTAATACCACTTTGTAATACGTTTTTTTTTATTAACGTCTAATTTTTTATTCAACATCCAGTTAAACCATTGATACTTCGAAAATATGAACTATAAGATGTCTGTGCACACATACAATGTTTAATATACATCTTGTAATTTCTATTTTATATGTATATCTTGATAGTATATCCCATTTTATAGTGTACCTATTTGTAACTGAAATGATAATAATGTATTTATTTCCTTAATTATACTTGCAATAAAGTACCTAATGGGCAGCAATAAATAATCCTTTAGAAGTAGAAATAGCTGTTTTCAATGTATGTGTGTAACATCACAATATTTCCCTCGATTCATCTATTAGACTCTTTAATATATCATCTACATTCAGTCATTATGATTCTAGATTAGATGCGTTATAGTTTTCTATGCTCTATCAAATTGGGTAAATGTACGGCAAATCGAGATGTTCTTATTGTGGTTGAATTATGACGAATACGTTCATTGTTAGATTCGACCTGTTGTTCAGCGAAATCACCGTGCCTATTACGTAATAATATGCCATTGTTGTCTTTATAATATGTTGCTAACGTAAGTGTTTTTGCTTCTGTGAATTAGACGTTTGTTTATATAAATAAGTGTCCTAATTTATGATAATGGTATGTATGGAATGCAGTGTTTATTAACGTTTCTATTCCAACCTGTTCTAATGCGTATCGTTTTTGTATATACGAGTATTTTAATAGATCTTTACTTGTACCATCTTTTTCTTTTATGATCAATTATCTTCATACACGCTTTTATTTTTACGTTAATGTTTGATTTGGCGATGGATGCAAATGGCTTTTACGATGTTTCAAAAAGCGATGTTTATCTCTTGTTAAACGTTATCATATTTGCATAAAATATAACATGACTTGATCTTTTATGAAGTAAATTGGTGCTGTTTAGTTAATAATTTCAAGGTGAAGTCTACTTGTAACTTAATGGCGTCTTCAATTAATGTTTCAAATGATACCCATGTACTTCTCATAAATTCTCGTTAACTGTCTCTGATTGCCTAAGCTGGGTAATAGAGCTATGAGCATAACCATAAATAACGTACGAATACTCATACATTTAAATGATCACACGTGACCGACAAGTTGAAGTGCCGGAATTAAAATGACACCTTTTTCGTGTACTTAATTAATTTTAAGAAAACATTTTTTTTATTGGCTCATTAAATAACCATGACACTCAATCACCCACACAACTATGCGAATAATAATCACATAATAGTGTACACGTTATGCAAATGAACTCCGGAGCTGTAATTATTTTGCGGTTGTGACCAAAAGATAATGGCGTTTCGTCCTACGGGCCAAACATATGTAAGATCCGATGTCGTGTCGTGCCACTATGCCACATCGTGTCAGGATAGGTTGTTGTTGTCGTGGAAATCTTTGGCATGTCTTGTCATCGTGGTGTCGTACCACGAGCAATAAAATCGTGACCTGAAAGTATCAACACTATCGTTTTGCTGTCCACTAGTTGAATTAGATAGATTTATCATTTCCATCATTTACGATGTAAGGTAATAGATGAACCTAGTACTATTTATACATACTTGACAACGGCAAATGGTCTACCGTGATTCCTCTTCCAAATCGGTACCATAATAGAGTCCCAATATAGTACCGACATCATTTTCTTCACAATTTACAACGGCATTATATTGACGGGTCAGTATGTTGCATCCTATTACGATGACATATCTTCATTCTTAGAGAAAAATGTTGTAGTTTACTCCTAAACGACATCGTGTCGTGACACGATATTAGGTCGTGCTAAAGAATCTTTATTTTGAGCAAGTACAGTTTGAGGTATTAATATTTTTGATGGAACGTATTTATTTACGGCTCATAAATATTCAAGATAATTGAAAGACTGAATTTTCGAAAATATTTAAATTACTTCTATCGTATTAAATTTTACATATATCTGGTTACACACAAACATATGAATTTCGTCTGACTTACATATGAGGCGACCATCTTAGTCTTCACGGGTAGCCATGCGACTATGATTAGGACTCCTATTTTATATCGAGTTTGTTATATATGGGCAGCAGTGACTACTTACGATGGACTTCATGTTTGCGACTTCAATCTTTAAAAATATCTGGAAAATGTAACGTATAAATGCTAAAGTCGTGATACTATAACACAACACTAAATCATGACTCTAAATCAGATATGTCCAAAGTTCACGTAGTTCAGATAACCCCATTATGCACAAAATAGTATGTGTATGCAAATGTGTCTGAAGCTGTAAATGCAATAATTTTGCGGTGACCGAAATATAATAACGTTGCGTCCTACCTGGTGTACACTTCACATCGCTTCGTGTATATCTTAACGCAGTTATGGAGGTATTTCATTATACTGTTCACCTGCATTGAAACTTGGACGTGTTGTTGTCGTACTGTTGGACACGGAACTTCCCTCAGAATGAGAAGAGTTCTTAGACCAAAAAAGCTTTCAAATTACATATATTTCAGAGCTGTTTTTTTCAGAATTCTTAAATGGCTTTTATCATATTTTTCACCGCTGGTAAAGCGCATTCTTGTCATCGACACTTTACTGCTCCACTGCTAGGAACAGGCCTCCCTCGTAATGGGTAAAGTTCATTGTCCACATCCCTTACAAGTGCAGCGTAGTAGACTCCATACCTGTGAGACTTTTTTTACACAACTTACCGTCTTTCTTCACCGTTAAAAACAAGGGGTAATTAATTTCTAATACGCTATGTGCGTTTAAAAATTTTGAACAAACAGAGGTGTGTGTGTATGAAAAACGTATTATTAGCAAGGCATATTATTATGATAATTATTAATTACGAAAAAAAGATGCATGTCTGAAGTGAGGGGCCGAATTTTTAAATAGGTTTTGAAACTTGTGTAACACTAAATACATGTGAGATTCTATTGTTTGTGAGATCGATCTACGTTTACCGGGATGTTTCGTACATCGTTCCGGCGTAAAGTTTTTGTGACCTTAATTCTGACGCCTCGGACGTGAATTGTTATGATGAAACTTTTTTGTTTTAAATTATTGTATGCTGTTATGTTCCACTTGCCGGCTCTTTCCACATAACTTGCGAATGAGAAGAATCCTTTTCATCATCGTGCTTTTCAATGAGTGTCATACCTATAGGTAAGTGATGTTCTAAATTGTTTATAAGTCTTGTTACTTACCTAAGTGCCAAGACTTATAAACACGTCACATTAAGCCATTGATATACCTATATCGATGGCTTAACGTGACATCGAAAACGCGAATGAAAATTAGCTACTAGTGGTCATCCATCCAAGTTCCGAACGCGCCCTATGTTGCTTAACTTTGTCTATCGGATATGATCTTTCGAGCTGTGGCGTTATGGAGGCTTAATATACAATATAGTCTTTGTGTGACTACTGCAATAAGCATCATTATCAACTAAATGATTCTGATTATGCAGGAGTACTAGATTTCAAACACTTGAGGACATTACGAAACATTCTCAGTTTCATATAGACGTCCTTTGACATTCTCCTTAATTGTAAAAGTTGATAATTAATCATATACAACTTGTTACTCTAAAGTAATGTTGGCATGACAAAAGCCCAGTGTGTAAGTTGCCTAAGCATAGCCGAAACATAAACTGGCCGTTATTTTAACGGTGAGCTGCCAAACTTGTGTAATGAGTACAGTGCACGCGGCGACGTTACTCTGTTCTTTAGTTTTGGTAATTCATTACAAAAGACAAATTGTTATTTGTGTTAATAACAAATATTGTACGTTCGTTTCATGAAATGTTTATATTGTATGAAATAATTATATTGCATGAATTGATTGCTATTGACAGGAAACTAATCTGTTGCGTTTATAAATAGCACGTTTTCTCGTGTTTGTTTGTGTGCTTATGCCTCAAGAATCACCAATCAGATTATCAGTATGGAAATATGTTATCTGGCCTGGTTTTAGTATAAGTTTTTTTTATAATATAGGAGTAGCAGTCCACCTGATGGTTAGTGGCTACTGTTGCCCTTGGACATCTGTAATTAACCCCAGACAGGATTATATATTCCTAAGCTGGAACCTTTCCGAAAAGTATGTCTCCCTTACCACACCCTTCAAACGAGAACACAGGAGTGCTTAAAACTGCTATTATAAGGCAGAAATATGTGTGGCGATGGTGCCGCCGGAGTCGAACTACAAAGGGTTCAACCTAAAAGGGTACCTTCAAATAAGTATATTTGATATGCAGGAGTGTGTTATCAGCAACTAGTATTTCAGCAGTTCTTGTCGAAAGAAAAATCGGACCGAGATGCGGGGTGTTAAAAGTGCCGGTAATATAACTTATAGTGGCGCTCCGGGTTGCCAGTTGGATGAAGAAAAAGAAGGTGGAGAAAATTAGCAATATGTCCACGCAAGCCGAGCTGCTTATGTCACTCCCATAATGAAGACGAGTCCGACATCTCCTGTGTTAAAATCAGTCAAGCCCTTTGGGGTTGCATACCTAAGAATAAGACATACATACGTTTGGTAAACGTTACCCACTGAAGAACGGTAAAAAGCAATATGGAAGCTAGATGTTTAGTCAATATACTTTCGGAAATTTTGCGTCGCAATTTTTTTTGCATTTCTTGCCTGATATTTAAGCGCTGCATATTTTTTGCCATTATTTTAAAGCGAACCTTACCACAACGTTATATAAACATTTCTTCGACGTTTAAAAATTCGTGTACGATTTCAGTATTTGTGTAGATGCTGTAAATACGTACGGAGAATTAAAAATAGGGTATATTATAAAAAAGTAGAGAGATTTTATTTCAAGCTGAAATTCTCAGTGCATTTTTGGATTAAACTCACGCTCAGATGGTATTTGAGGCAAACAGGGCTACATTTCAGTGATGGTAAAAACATTTTATTAGGGACTGATACTCGGTGTAATTTAAAAACAAAAGAAGTAGCAACCTTGTCACCTTTGACGACAAATATGGAAAAGCTCGGATAAGTATTTTACTCGCTCTCTTCAAACCACAACACAGCAGCGATTAACGCTGCTGTAAGTAGACAAAAATAGGTACCACACCTTTACCATATAAACACCAATGCAACACTATTGTAATAGGGCACAAATAAATGTGCCAGTGATAATACGGCCGAATCAAGAAGGACTGTATAATCTATAAATCCTAGGCATATGTAGTATACTACCTATATTCTATTCTATAGGTGTTGGTAACTCTTCCCCACTCTACCCAGGAAACAAACACTTACTGTGCGGATCTGTTGACATTTGCTCGGCGTGGCTCTCGCTATACGATAACGATATAGCTACCAATACACTTGCTGTGTACGAGAAAAAGTTACTTGATATTTCGTGCACGTACCTACTGAAAATTTTAGGGTTTTTCTGAGATGAGTAATTGGTTAAAGGGAGAATTACTTAACGTTATTTTGCTACCTATAAATGGCATTTTGTTCTGTTTTTTAATCAGTAGAGTGATAAAGAGTTAAATTATGAACGCCAATTCATTTCTTTTTGTTACTTGTAAATATGAGCTAGTTGCTACAAATCATATGAAAAAAGTCATAATTCTCTGCCGTGATGCAGAGTTATGTCGATGCCATTATAATACTCGTATTATATCATCCATCCTCTCCCTTAAACATCCACATCCACACACACATGCATATATACATACAAGCACACAAACCCACTCACGCACGCTTGCACTACGATATAAACACATTCAAGCTGTAACCATATTATTAATATTGTTTTTATACATGTGTCCAGTATACGAATTTGTATTATCTCAGAACTAAGTATTTAATTGAACTTGACTTTAGTAGGACACGATATGATACCACGTGACACAAACCGAGAGGACCCAAGTGGTCTGAGAATACCACTCCATATAGTGTTGTGCTTCTGATTAGTTAAAGTGTCACCTGAACAAGATTCACCTTTGATAAACTTAACCTCTTCAATAAGAGGTTATATGAAATTACCGTCGTAATATGCGATAGTGTTGTGAATACGTGAAGTGGCTCTGTTTCAGTACTCGTAATATACAATTGTAGTACTAATGTTTCTATAATAATGTTATTTAGCTTTGACAAAATTTTCAAAAAGGAAGGTATCTAGTTCAGGAGCTTTCAACATTACCTCTTACGTATATTGATATTCAGTCATGTAGGTACAATCACTCAGGAAAATGCAGTAAGTCAAGTTTGTAATTGAGGACGAATATGTAGATAGGACATATTAAAGAATAATCAAAATAGGTTTAATTTATTATTAGACAATAAACCTCAAAAACCACATTGTATTAAATTTATTTACTAATAATCAGGTTCATCTAACCATAAATAAAAAAAAAACCAAAACATATAGGTAACTAACACGTAAACTATATAAAACACCCAGCAAAAAATGTTACGTGTAACATGATAGATTAGTAAAACTGAACTGAACTAAAAGGAATTAGACTCTTAAATTAACTAAAAGTAAAAGGGCGAGTCAAAATTCACTCCAAACGTATAATGACGTCTATCAAACAGCTATGTCGGTCCCTAAATTGAAACATGTGGGAGGCACTGTATAATAAGGATATTTTCAATTCTGAATAACGTTTAGAATATTTTCAAGTACCGAGAATCTCTTGTGGGCGTTTATTAATATTTTTGTCCTTTAATTATGCCTAAATTTATTTATAGCTGATTAGGGGCCGAATATTCTAAATGAAGAAGTCAATTTAAGTACATTCATACTCCTATATTATAAACCTATTCTCTGGAATTGTGAGACACATAACATAAATCACCATGTAATATAATTATATTGTAAGTAAAATTAAAAAAAAAATCTGTTCCTGTGGATGCAATGAGCGTGTAATGAAATTCAGGACTTGCAGCGCCGCAAGATACAATCTAGAAAATAAATTTTATAGTAGGTACTATCAACAAAATTAATTTATCTAAAACGTGTAATCCTCTCCGTAAACCTAGACGAAATGTGACAAAAAATGTCTTCACAGTTTACGAACGCGACAGTACCGCACTACACAGGCGGCTACATTTCATTACGTTAAGCCGGCGACACAATCTCGCCGCGAGTGCCCCGTCGAGCGAACATCGTCACTTTCACCTCGCTGCGACCTTTGACTCGTCGGGGGGTGCCCCCAATCGATCGTTAGTGTGCCGTGAGCTTTATTGTCCAGTCGTGTGTAGTGTAGGTGATCAGGTGTTGGGGTGTTCAGCAGCTTTTTAAATGGCGTGTCGTTCGAGACGGGGCTCTAACGAATTTGCCTTCGGTATGGTTCGCGCTGCTGTGTGATACAAACAATATGTGTATGTCATATATGTGTGTAATATATTATAATTGTGTGTTATTTATACAAACAATTGCCCCAGTAATGCATACACAAAGTCACAGAGTCATTGGTTGTAGGTTAACATTTTTTTATAAAATTGGAATTTCGTACATAGTCAATTTCATATAGACTAGAAGTCCTAACTGATAACAATCATACATACATTGCTATTTCCGAGATGAACAAGATGTAAGTACCTAAGGCCTCCAAAAAGGGAAATTTCCTTATAACATTACAAACCAGAACTACGGCAACATGGGAGGAACGGTGAATAAAATTGTATCCCATGTTGCTATCTCTGTTTAATTAAAAGTAGACCTCTCATATTACTAACACACTATAACTCTTTGGCTGCATCGGGGATTATTTTTTTATAAAAAATATATTTTTAAAAACAATTCAAACAGTTCATGTGTGCCGAAAATAGTTTTATTGTAATTTAAGAGAGTGCATCTCTGAAGTACAACTGTATACAGATATACACTGATCTATATACCTATGTATATGTCATGTAAAATTTATTGATGTGATGGTGAATTGCGATATTTAGGATGTAGTATGTGGGATGTGCACAATTTTTGACTTAACGATTGTCCTTGCGAGGTTATTGGGGCACCGAACTGTAAGATACAGGGTGAGACTAATTTATTTAGTTAACAAAATCATCACACATATTATGTTTAAATTATGTGGATTCTTCTACTTACGTACTGCTAGCACAAATATGTTTAACATGTACTTGACAAAATTACGTTTCATTTAATGGTTATAAATCTTAATTACATTTATGGAATTAACAGTTATACATTATATACCGTTTAGTTTATCCTGTCAAATTTCAATCATTCTTTTTTTTGTTTTTCTTCCAGAATCCTATATATGGATCTCCATCCATATGTAGGATTCTTTAAGAAACTACTTCTCCAAGTAGACTATCTCTCTATATCTTAATTGATACATATGACCTATTCTCCTACGACAGTTTCACGTATTCATTATTGAACTTTACATATAATTACGTCACAAAAATTAAAAATCATCTTTAAACCAGAGCAACCTGTACGCTCTTACTGGTGTAGCACTGTAATAAAGTACCTCATGTACACATGCCGACGGTGGCGACCCGTGAAATCGCGCTCAGTTTTGCTGACACGGCGATATATGGACGCCCATTCATGTCCAACGTCGTGTGTACTCCCCTTAAGCTTTGAGCGCAATGTGTCAGCGTCGTGTTCAGACCTATATGTATGGGTCGCCTGGATTTTGAATGTTTTGTTTTTGTTTAGAAATATCCGTGTCAAATTCAGATTATCTTTCTTGATATTTTCTTTATAACATATGTATTTATTGAGCCTCTCTATCAATTTATACTTGGTCAATCAAAAGGTTATTATTTAACAATTTATTCAATTGTCAAATTTCAATTTGTTAGTCAGTAAAAATAGGATAGATTGATTATTAATAATGGATTTTAGTGGTCCATGGGCTAGTCAAAGGTGATAGGATACTTCGTGAATAGCCCGTTGCGGTACTTCCAAAACAAACCAGAACCACAAACTCAATTTTATTTTGTGCCAAACCTAAAACTATTATAATTCAGGAATATGTGTTGTACATTTGTGGAATCTTATTTGATATATGATGCAAGTGAAAGTTATTACGAGACACTTCATTTAAGTCCCTGGGGGTAACAATGCATCCGTGGCAGCCATCAGATAAGTTAGTATGTGCGATTATACAGTTAAAACCCTTGTTTCAATAATAAATTGTTGTTGATATAAATACTTGAAATCTGCATTCTAAACAATAAGTGTAAATTTACTCTACATTATACATTTTTATAAATGAAAACCGCCAACCAAGTTCAAGGTTTAAGTTGAATACGAGGTCGGTTTGAGTAAATCTAGATTTTGTTGAAACTGCAAAATATATATTATAATGCCTGCAGTAGTATATTATTGCCACTGACCCATTTGTACTTGAACTGTAGAGTGGGAAAATTTATTATGAGCTAGTCTTCCGTTTTCGTTTATTCTAGGTAGGTTGCGACTTTATGTTATAGTATTTAGGACATAACTAGCTGTGCCCCGCGGTTTCACCTGCGTGAAAAGAAATACCGCGGGCGAAATCGCGGGGCATAGCTAGTTCTGAAATATAAGTAGCCTAAGTTACTCCTTACGTCAGCTACCTGCCAATAAAGGCCCGACAAAATCGGTTCAGCCATTTCAGAGACTAGTCAGAACAAACAGACAGACAAAAATTGTAAAAAATGTTATTTTGGTGTATGTACCGTATTTAGGTATATACATATGCACGTAGCAAAAAACGGTTATTTCAATATTAAAAACAGACACTCCAATTTTATTTATATGTATAGATTTATTATTTGAATATGTTATAAATTACTTTAAAGTAAATAAAGCGTTTATTCCCTTCACTTGTGAACTTTCGTTTAACGTCTACTACTAGATTACTATTTAACAATTTATTTATTTGATTAATTAAAATATAACCATATATATTTTGGTGTATATCCATTGTTCTGAGGCAGGTTAAATCAATTAAAATGATAAAAAATCGACCAAAAATTTGGTTATAGAAAATAACCAAAGAGGCTTGGGGCTAATTAAATACACATATTTGTTTTTTAAATATACCTGTTTTGGAGAGACCTATCGGCTTCATTTCTGTCTGTTTTAAACATTTGTTTGTGCTATTGTCAAGGCAAATAAATGTTTACAAACATTAAACAAACTGATGAGTAATGAAAATCGGAACTCGACTACGATCTGTTACACTGTATTTTTGAAGGCTACACCTATTTCTGCCTAATAACATCGGTGTTTGGCGCTGCTGTGTTCCGTTTTGAAGGGTGTGGTAAGGGAGACATACTTTTCCGAGGCGTTCCAGCTTAGTCCTCAGGGGTAGCGGCGCATCTGTGGCCGACCACAGGTAGGAATATCTAATCCCATCTGGAGTTGATTACAGATATCCATGGGCGGGAGAAGCCACTTACCATCAGGTGGATTGCATGCTCGTCTGCTACTCCTATATTATATAAAAAAGAAAAGACAGCAAAGTAAATGTAAAAGAAAATTTACTGTACCTACTGTAAATCTAAAAAAATGTATAGTGAAAACTATCTTAGCAATTCTAAGAATTTAATCGGAAATACTTCGGAAATACTTTGTAGAGAAATACATAGGATGTGTCTTTTGTCCACCTACGTTATTGGTACGCGTGACCTACTTGATTCCACACTTGACCTATATGTAACCACCCGAGTCCGTATACCTTTTAGTTTGACCGCATTCACGTGGACAGTGGCTAGGGTCGCGATTAAGGGAGCTAGTAGGTTACGTCAATTTAGATTAAAAAAATAAAGATAAAGTTTTACAGAACTTTGCAATGAAATCACTTGTGCAAGTAGTACCTTGTACATTTAGGGGTAGGAAGTTGTCAACTTTTATGTGATATCTAAATATACGAAAAAAGTCAAGCCTACTCAATTACTTACCGGATCTTCTCGGTTGAGGCCGTGTTCCTATTCGGTAAAAAATAGTAAAAATGTAGTTGTCAATTTGTAAGTGCCTCAATGATTACGTATCACATGTGTACACTTATATTTTTTTTTCTTTCGTTTATAAGAGGTTTATCGTACAAGTACAAGTACTTAAGAATTTATCCGTAAACGCAATAAGCATGACGCTTTGCGCAGTCTTGCTATACTTATTATGCAAATACTTTAGTTCCTTTTAATAATTAATACGAGGCTCAGTCTGACTTTTTTGTCTGAGAGTTTTTGTGTTTACATGACGGTTGATCTTGTTCGCGTTTTATAGAAACTAGTATGTTGATGAGACGAGGAAGTGTTTTATGTTTTTAATTTAGATATGTAAGTTTTTAATATTTCGTGAAAGTTTTTTATGGCAATATGATATACGACGTAACACAGATTCACATAATAATTTAATTTTATTTATCGCTAGTTTCAATAAGGAAGCTATACGTATTGCGTTCCTTATATTTATGTTTTAGTCTGCATTTCTTGATTACCGAGTTTTGTCCATACGTAATTACCCAATTTGGTAATCCCTATATTTCAATAATTAAGAAAAACCTTTCTTTATGAGCATCAATAATCTTTTTTCATCTTAATAGTAAATTAATGTATTACTAGTACTTTTTTTTTTTTTTTTTGACGAGGGGGAACCCTTCAAAAGGTACCCTATGCCGTGGGAGCGACACGGGGTTATGTGGGATTCTTACCGCACTAAAACCCCCCCGGTGGCCGTCCTCGGCGCTGCGTAGAGGACTCCGGGATCTCCAACGGAACGCAACCGGAGTCCACTTGGCGCGTTGCCCCGTCGGGCTCCGCCCAGGTGAGCTTGAAACTCACCACACCATCTGGTGTTCACGACGGTATGCGACCACACATACCGCCGTCCATCCCGGGGTTGCTGGCCGGGCGGTTCGAGCTCCCACTCTTGCCGTCCGCAACCCCGGAAGCCCCCTTTTAGTCGCCTCTTACGACAGGCAGGGGATACCGTAGCCCTATTCTGGTCCCGGAACTACAGGGACAGTATTACTAGTACTGCAATAATTATAAGTATTGTTTAATTTAGCGACAGAAGTTCAGCGGAAATGACTATAAATTCGGTAAAAAAATCGGTAAACACGTCTTTAGACAGGTTGTTTTAACGGTAAGAAAAAACCGTAAACAGAGGAGAATGGCCTAAAATCCGAACACGCAATGCGTGTTCATAATGTAAGCAATATTTTTTCTTACATACGCAATAAATCGCTGGGGCCGTGTGATCACGTAGGTATAACTAGTTTCTTTGAGGATTGTAAACAAAAATGACGGCAATTTGGAAGGTGGCAGAATGGTTTCTAACTAATTACAGTGATATGAAGCTCTGCTTTGTTCTGGTGTGAAGGGAGGGAGACAATTTTTCTAGGCATTCCAACTTAGTCCTCTGGTGTAACGGTGCATCTGTGGCCGATCTCATGTAGGAATTTAATCTTATGTGGGGTTGATTATAGATGTCCATAGGCTGCAGTATCAGGTGGAATGTATGCTCGTCTGCTACTCCTATATTAGAAAAAAATGTGAGCGAGAAGCAAATGCAGAAGCAGTCATTTGTGATTACATTTTCTATTGAGACAAGTATTATGTATAGTAGAGACTTAGAGAGCTATTTCGAGACGCCTCCCAAAATTATGTAAGTGTATTCGTTTACACCTATTTGTTGTGTGACTTTAAGTGTGTGTGATATGTAGAAATACTGTTATGTTATTTGTTATATGTTGATTAACTTTTTGTACTATATTTCCTGTTATATCTTCAGATATGTCATCGATGTGTGAAACTACAAAACAGGAAGTGATACGATAAATTAATTTAATTAGTATTTCGCTTCAAACAAAAAAATATTCAAGTTAAGATAAGTGATTTATTTTGTGGATGTGATTAACCGTGATAAATAATAAAATCGGAGTTACAAAAAAAAACAAAATACCTACGATTACAAACCTGCTACGAACATGTTTAATAATGTATATTTTCATGTGCAGTGCTTACGTGTGTAGATCCCTTGTAGGAAACTTGAGCATGAAAAATAAAAATATACACAAACTATACCATCACAAAATTTTAATTGAAGTCTTTATTGAAACGTCTTATACATATTTGTTCTTTTAAATCCCTATTTAAACAATTAATTAATTATAAGCATTCTTAATATTTTTTTGTGTACCAAAATTCGTTTGACAGTTTTACTATGCAATGATTGGAAAATTCCGAGCTTTGTTACCCAAAAAAAAATTGATATAGCATGATTTTTACCAACACGCGTAAATAGTTTTATTTAACTGTAACCATCGAGCAGAGTTCAAGATGAAAGCCAACGACAAAGAGACGTCAATTTTGAAGCTTAATTTGATTAGTCGTTACAGTGATGGCGGCAAAAGTTAATTGTTCATTTGTAAATGCATTTCAAATGGCTTGGAGTGGTACGAATTCCCACAAATTGAACGTAATTATTCCCGGTTATTAACCGCACTCCAATTAGTTATAACGTGGAGTTTCTTGGGGATTTCGTAGGACCTATTGTTTTGGAAGCTTTCGATGGATTTTGGTTTGAAGGAACGGAGGAAAATTTAAGGGCATTTAAGTACTTTAAAAGTGTTTAGGGCTGATGACTATTAACATTTATATGAATGAGATGGGTTTTAGTGAAATTGAAATAGTAAATTAGCATGAATCACCTGATGAGGTGTGGTCACTGTCTCACATGGACGTATGTAATCAACTCTAACTTGGTTTGAGTTCGGCCATTAATGTGTTGCTGGTGCTAAAGATAAAGGAATGTAATATAAGAAGTAAATAAGAAGTAAATTAAAGGTGGTAGAACCCTTTGTGGTTCAACTCCGGCGGCACCACCGCCACACCTATTTCTACCTAATAACAGCAGTGTTAGGCGCTGCTGTGTTCCGGTTTGAAGGGTGTGGTAAGGGAGACAAACTTTTCCGAGGCGTTCCAGCTTAGTCCTCAGGGGTAGCGGCGTATCTGTGGCCGACCTCAGGTAGGAATATCTAATCCTATCTGGGGTTGATTACAGATGTCCATGGGCGGCAGTAGCCACATCAGGTGGACTGCATGCTCGTCTGCTATTCTTATATTATAAAAAAAAAAAAAAATATCTTTGGTTTACCTAACAACCACAAATACTTTTATATAGAACCATTTAAAACTACTATTGAAAAATTGAACTACGATAAATGTTAAATTTTAATGCTGTTAAATCTTTAATTTAGTAATGTTATGTGAAAAAATGTAACTTCATTTGTTTTTTCTTTAGTTTCAGATACTACAAAACGCGTCTTCAAGTGTCGAGCATTGAGGAAGAGACGGCCTATCACAACATATCATACAGGTAAGGGATTTACGTTTATCTTTCCTTCAAATTTAATACACTCGTAGAGTTTTATACATTTTATATGGGTTATTATGATAATTTAGATAATAAACGAGAAGGTTAGGCCTTATTTTATCAACGATTTTAAAGAACGCTGAATGAAAATGTTTGTAGGTGTTTTATTTAATATAATATAGTTACTGATTAGTTGCTTAATAAGGTTAATAAAATACCCGAAAATGGTGACTTTCAAAAGTTTTTCCAAATTTGTTAGTAACTTTTTTTCCAAAGTTGTAGTATCAGCTACATTTACTTGAAACTAACCAAAATCGATACTAATTAATTAATTATCTACTGCCAACTGTATTTGCGTTGAAAACATTCCGTAAAAAACCTATTTTGCGAATGACGAAATTCAAAGTACTGTTTTGAAATCATGGTAAAAATACGCTATTCCCCGAGGATGGGCTTTGTAATTGGACATTGAAGTTATTGCATCCAACATGTACCTATTATGTTGTGTGTTGCGTGATTTCGTAAATGCCTCTGGGAACTAGACTATTTTGATGATCCAAAGTACGTTTTTTAGGTTTATATCTGATACATTTTATTTATATTAAAATCAATACTATTAATGTAACAAAAGTGTTAAGTAATCAGTAAATGAATCAAATAGGTTTTCTATTAATTAAAGACATCGAATCCATTAAAGTGAACGAGGCATCGAATATCCAGTAGCGGTCCAATACAAAATAGCCGTTGATGATGAAAACATTATGGCTTTGACTTATCTTACGATATGCAATAGAACATTATATAGAAATCGTATTGATCTAAAGGTCGTAGATATCAACAAAGAAACAGTCTTGTAGATTGAACGGGCATGACAAGGAAGCTCAAAGCAATCAAATAACGAAGCGGCGCACAATAGACGTGAACGATATCTCGCCGGCCATCATTAGTGGAACGGATTCCATCCATTAGGGAGATATCTTGTCTCCATTGTGGTGTGTTATAAAATATATTGTACTGGGTGCAATTGTGAACGGCTCCAGTGAACAGGTCGATGGAAAGAAATACAATGTCAAGAATGATCAAATGGATGAAATGTAACATTTGTTGATGATTGAGATTTTGTTCGCATTTTCAATCCTAAGTTTGTGAAAGAATTTGTCATTTCATTTAAAGGGTCGGATCGGGTAGACAGCAGCCAATTAGTTGTTAGTACTGCAAGAAAATAGATAGAAAGCAATACTTAGTAGATAGAATTTAATTGCCTTGAACTGTCCCTAGATGCTATGTTCGGAACCTTCACTAGGTTATTATATTAAGCATTTAGATTTTAATGGCATGATTGCTATTTTTTTAAATGTTATAATGAGAAAATAAATTAAAATTTTGATTTTAATTTATTTTGTCTTTGGACAAACCCCTTAAATATCATTGCTTACGTCACAAATTAGATGTAATTATCAGAAGAGCTGCGGACATCGATATAAAATAAACTAAGGTCTGCATGCTGATAGGCTATAAAGGCGCTTGTGACTTTTACTGCCGCCTGTAAACAACGGGAGGCTGATAGACTCGCTGTGAAGGGGGCTTATATTGTTTGCTATAAACAAGCACCGTTACTCATATTTATAAAAAAGATTATGAAGGCAAGGGATTTACGAGTGGACTTTTAATTAATGACCGAATAATCTATCTAAAAGTACGTAAATATTTGAAATAGTTGTACCTGGACGAGATAATTCCTTATCGGAAATATAGCTACGGTTTGGATATTACTTTAGTCCAGAAATCTCACCCGAAAAACTGAACAATGCTACTGGATCTCATATTTGATCATCCGTTTCGAATGTGCTTTGTATAAATAACACAATAATATTAGAGAAGTTTCCACTAAAATTACGTTTTCCAGTACGGTTGAGCGATTGTAAATTAATTTTAATACATTAACGATCGAGCTTCGCTCTGCATGTTCACTAAGCAGATTTCATTTAATAAGCTTACGAGTAATATTGCAATCACGCTAATCATGTAATTTGGTGTAGTCTTATTAACAGAGAAGACGGTATTATATTATATTATGTACACTTATTTTTGTAATAAACTCGATATCTAAACCATTATGGAAATGAAAATATCCTCGATCGTTAAAGTTGTTTCCAAGAATCTATAAGAAATAAATAACAATGAATTCTGAAAATATGAAGATCAAGTAAAACAGAATATTTACAAATAATTAGTTTGTAAGTAGACATTCAAATAAAGTCTTCGTTTACTGTACATATATTGATAAATCAAATCAGTTATTTGTTTCTCATAAATGATCTAGTATATATGCAAGCCTCGTAGTAGAAGATTCTTGCTATTATTCATATTTCCATTTAGGAGAAATGCAAAATTACGACTGTTATACCAGAAGTCGGTTATTATGGCTATTCCTCATGCCTTATTCCATGTACAGTATGTTCTCAATCTACTTTTGGATAGATTTCCAGCGATGTATTGGAACCACCTTAAAAGCATGAAGGCTTGGACCTTAACATTTTCCTTGTTATAAATAAATAGGTTTTACTTCGAAACACGTACACGTTTCTTGTTTTCATAACAATAAAATTAAAAAATCACGACAACCTAGTCTAGGCTTTTATATACGCATTTCATTATTGTTACTATAATTTTGTCCGAGTCTACCTGTGCGTCTAAGTTCGTCGTTAATTTTTCGTAACTTGGCTGACATACTGTCTACTTTTAGACCTATTGACTCTATTGTACAAACCTTTGAAACATAGCATTTTGTGTTTTATCTATCTTCATATCATTAGGTTTCTATTACTCTGTAATTTACTAGTACGATAACAGGAACGCATTTAATATTTAAATTATGGTCATTGGTATGAATATTAGACTGATAAAATGTTCCGTGTTTTGTGGAGGAAATTGTATACTTCACCCGTTGATATGCGTTCAAATATTTCATATTTCCGAATCAAATTTAATTCTAGTTGATGTTTATTCACACGTATAGTTCAGGTCACCGCACGGTATGCTTCGTCATGCAAAATTCCTCACGTATCAATTTCTCTGCCAATTTTCATCATGACCCCAAAAGTTGAGATAACATATGAGTATGACTGAGTACATGTATTTTCACTTATGTGATTTATATGGTTCTTTCGTTGAATCTCAAATTTTGTTTTTTAAAATGTATTTTACCGAAATGTTACGTCATCATGTCATCTAAGTTTCTTTATTATTTTCCATAAAAATAATTTGCCTACGATGTTGCAAATTATTTTCATGGATAGTAATGTGTCAACCAATAATTTTACCAATACCTTTTCTATGAATGACAAAGGATGCGACTAAGGGATTCTATTCTAGGGATTGATTGTAGTGTATTTCTAGAGAGATATTTGTCCACTGTTATCATCAACACGTACCTTTAAAGCCGCGTTCCGCGATAGGTTTGGCGGAATATCGGATGGATGAATGGTATATTTAAGCTGCTAGGAGAAATTTTAGAATAAGATTGATAACTTATGTAATAGTTACGTTTGGACTATTCAGTCCAAATATGCATTTGTAAGAATAATTGCATCATGTATTTCTATGGTGTATTAATAAGAAAAAAAACACGCCATGATAGTAGTTAATCAGCTGAAACTTCACGCAGCGAAATCTACGACGAAATTAATGAAACGTTGCTCCTATCAATTTCGCCTTAAATTTTCAGCGGGTCTCGATGAGCGGCGGAGCTAATGAAGTCACAATCTGAGGTATTAAAGTCAGAGTTTGTTTTGAAGAGCCCGACGGTATGTTTGTGTAATTAGCAACATTTCGTTCGAAATGTCTCGAACTTGCGTCGCTATTGGAGGGCTCAATTACAGAAACGTTGGAAATAATGAACGTGAACGTTCTGAGCAAAATTAATTAATTGAATAAAGTACCTACGTGGATCGGTAAAACGCGTTTCATTGTAACATTGTCGAGTTTTAGTATAATTTTGTTACTATTACCTATAATTCATGATAAAGTAACTAGAAATAATATTTTGATCATTTAACATTAATTTCTCGTCATCGCTTTATTTATACTTAAAATTACATTTCCATAAAAGTATCGGAGTTACTCAAAGAATATAATCACAACATTGAAAACTTAGTCAACTCTATATTACTCGTATTATATACTTAATTCTAACTTGTGAGCATTTCGTGAAATATATATAAATTATAAATACATTATACATAAATCCTCATCATCTGAGAATATTAATGGCAACCTTTCTTAGAACAAATTTCCACGGGCCTAGTATTATGAAAACATAAATAATAAAACGTTCGGTTAACTCATCGTTATAAAGTCAATATTGGAGGATTTCGCCGCTAGCGAATTGTGTATCTAAGAACCGAATGTAGTTGAAACAGAGGTAATAAACCCGTTGAAATTAGATTTGCTCCTGCGATGTCGACGAACGAAATTTAATTAGCGTGTAGGCTGTTATACGTAGGTATGTATTGGTGGCGTGCGGTGAAATAACCGATTCAAATTGGTCTACTGGACGTCTCTATTAGGGATGGTGATTCTTTCCGAAACAGATCGATTCTTGAATCGATTCGAACCGAAGTGCAATAAATCGATTCACAAAAAATCAACGCCCAAAGAATCGAGTCTTCGAACATTGATCTTTTCAGCTGAAATCGCGAAGATAGCGAAAAAAAAGGTCATCACGGCCAAACAAGTCCCGAAATACGTATCTGTCAGCAAAAAAAAATGTCTATAACACATTCAAACAACTTCGAAAGAATCGACTTTCAATTTTCTAGGATGAAAGATCGATTCACGGAATTAAAATAATGTTTTTTTTTGTCCCAATAGATCGATTCTTCCATTAATCTATCTCAGATCGCCATCCCTAGTCTCTATTTGATTTGGGCATAGGCTGTTTATTGAGCGGACCGTTTCATTCTCTTTGATAATTTGGAAGCGCTTGCAGTTGTCAATTATTAATTGAGTTACTTTGCGGATCTCGTTATGCAAATGTATTAATGTATCAGTTTCAGATTGATTTGCCGTTGATATATTTGGATGCTTAATTTGAATCGATTCTGTATAAGTTTATCAATTCTGAATTCACTAAAGTCATTTTAATTATCCGCATTATTGTTTTAAGGACTTGGTAATGTGTTTATTCCTACGTTAGTGTTTTTGAAAAAAAAAGTACACAAAGGCAGCAATGATTGACATATGATAAGAAATCTGACTTGTGGTGATAGCGTGTCTATTCGTTATTAGCAACAAAATAAATGCATATCCATTTGACTAAGTGTCAAACTGATTCTTTTGAAATATTAATATCAGATGAAAAAATAACTTGAGATATTTGTAGGAATGTAGATAACGTTTAGTTTACAATGCAACATTCATAAAAGAACCATTATTGTAGGAACACGTTACAAGATCACTTTTACCCATTTAATGTTTCTCAAAGAACATAATCCTGATTCATAGTGCGATAATGTTCACAATCTACGAATGCATATTCATTTGGAAACCATCAACGGCCAGTGAAAGGCTTTATGCAACTGCTTGGGTAACTACTGACCGCATGTGAACAGTGGAAGATGCGGCGTCATTTTTACTTGTTTTATGCAACTTTCTAAACAAACATCTCACTGTGATGCCGGGTTGGGGGCCTCGCCTTAAATGGCATTTAAGGTCCCTTCTTCGTCATTATCACACTATCTTTACCGTTCTATATATTATTATTATATTATATATAGACTTAGACGTTGTTGCTGGTCTTCTCTTAGAGCGAGATGGGGACTTAATCTTCCATGCAAGTCACCTCTATTTCTCGCAGGACCCACAAAGTAGACGTACCAGGTTACGCGCAGATTGGTACACTTTACACATCTTTTAAAACATTTATTCTAGCGAGCCAGATACTTAGGTTTGCTCACATTTTCCTTGAACTCCGGGTTTCAAGGAAAACTCGAAGACAATGATCAAAATGCACACATAGGTATCACTTCTTTGTTAGAGCATCAACGTTCTCAGTCATTGGCGATCTTTATAACTTTAAAAATAAAAGCTTAATTGATATTTTTCAATGAGATTTTGCAACAATTGTAGTGTATAATAATGTTTAATGTTACCAACTAAGTTCACGGTACACATAACAAGATGTGAACTCTTCAGGCATTTAAACATGAGTCATCTACAACTAAATTCTAATACGATAAGTATGAATACTTTTACTATATGACGCATGTGGTATGCGACATGGCGTGTATGTGCAAATCACGCGGTTTACCTTTTATGTTTAATGAGTTATTGCGCCGCTCTTTACCTAAAAGGTTAGTGTCTTTTGTTGGCGTCTCTTGTATGGGAGCTTTGCAACAAGATGTATTTGTCATCCAACCATTCCGTTATTTATTTCTACTTGCTTATAGATTTCGAAACTTAGGCAACTAGTATTTTGATTTGTCTTGTATTGTGAGGCTTTGTTCTCATTTTATAATGTCGTCTAATTTTTAAGAGTTATGAAATTATTGTTCATGGCTTTTGTTTGTACCAGCATTACTACTACAATTTTTATATAATATAGGAGTAGTAGACGAGTATGCAGTCCACCTGATGGTAGTCGGCTACTGCCGTCCAATAACATCTGTAATTAACCCCAGATGAAATTAGTTTCCTGTCTGAGGTCAGCCACAGATTGCCGCTACCCCTGAGGACTAAGCTGAAATGCCTCAGAAAAGTATGACGTACATAATACCGGTACCTAACAATTTGATTGCCATTGTTACCAATTGAGAGTTTATTGATGTATTAGAAGCTACTAATTCCTGCCCAGATGAAACACTAAAATTCTATAAAAGTAGGCATTGACAACAAAGAATCTTAGTAACATAGAGTTATAAGTGCCAGAAAACGACAATCATGTCGTAACAAACTACCAATGCCTGTCCATCCGAAACTTAACAGGTGGCATTCATAAGGTCGATGTTATCCGAACACCATGCGCTTGAAATAGCCTCCGGCAACCCGGATGCGATGGTATCCGTACAAAGGTCGCGAGATGCACGCCGAAACGTCATTACAACAGAAACATGATGCAATTTTTACAATGGAAGCTTTGTTGAAAAATATAAATGTTACTAAATGTATAAAGTTTAAAAAGGTCGTGGATTTAGTAGTTTTGTTAAAGGAGGTGATAAAAAAAATAGTACAATACAATATTTTAAATGCACAAATATCGTAAGATGTGAGTTAATGTAAAATTGAATGTGTATTTATAAATGCACATTACAAGTTACAGGTACTTCTTTGGCCAGAAATTGAATTGTAGAAACACTAAAATGAATTATAACTACTAGTACAGTTATATAATAAAGTTGCAACTAGATGCTGTTATTTTCTCATATCTTTTAATGTAATACATCCATTAGCGAATATTAGTAATTAAGTCCTCTTAGTCTTACTTCTTCCAAGACTTTCTGGAATACACTCATATCAATTTCAGTCCTTTAAATGTAACTTTTCAAAAATCTGATGTTACAGTAATAAACATATGCTAAACTGATAAATTAGTTTAGTTGATGATGAAAGCGTCCCTGTGTCAACGTTGCCAATATGCTAATTCGTTTCGATACCTCTAACCTGCCAAATGTCATGAACGAAGATCGGTGTGAACGTTAATTTATTCATTTTGTCAGATCTGGCGCAGACGGCCTAATTTACTGTGCGATTGTGTTATTCTAAATTCGGTTTGATTTTGGATGTGATTTTTTAATTTTGGTATGGATCGTGAACGCCTATAAAGGTGATTGAACTCCTTTTGGACTGACTTTAGTTGATATCTATCTATTCCTCATAACAGCAGGACCGAGCTGCTTTTTGATAAGGGAAATACAAACGAAGCATTCCAACTTAGACCAAGGAGCATAACAATGCATCTGATGATAGTGGTGATAATTTAAGGCCGTATTAATAAACTGATCTCATGTTTGAGATCGATATAAGATTGCAATCTTAAGTTCGCTATCGTAATAATAAACAAAACTTAAGTGAACATTAAGTACTCTCACTTGAGATCTGTCATCGCATTCGCTAATTAATTACATCAGATGGATAACTTTTGCTACTTTAATTTTGAAGGAAACATGACTCCTTTTCATAACGTTTACAATACACACAAAAAGTAATAAACGATAGAGACTTAGAAATATAATTAGCGAAGGATAATATAGAAGACATGGAAAGATGTTTCCATAATAATTAAGTCAAAATGTAGGAGTTATTACGTAGTAAAGTAGTGATAGCCAAGTATTATAAATTTCGACCTTTTTAGACAAAGACTTGGATTCATAATTAAGTAAGGAAATACGAACGAGATTTCTCCATAAATTGTTGAAAATAATCTCAAAACGAGTTCAAAAGTGGCTATATTTATTTTAAACGTTACGCATTTGTACAGGAACTGTATTTTTAGCTGAGAAGGCGAACTTCGTAACTCGTCGAGTTTTATTTTTCTTTTAGCAGCTTACCTTCTAAAATTCTTAAAATACTCCTCGTTTGTATTTGTAATAATTTGTTTTAACTTCTGAATGGTGTAGTTAAGAAACTCCTAATTTGGCGTGATTTCTTTAATTAGATGTTTGTTTCTCTTGATTACGTAAGAAAAATACGGTGTATAATTAGATCGTTGCTTGATATAATGTTGGTTAATTTCAGTGGGAAGATGTCATTATATTTTTATCAGAAAAAATATTTAAATGAATGTACAGTTAGGTTAAAGCTAATCTCCAGATATTGCTACGAGACATGGTTCGCAACGGTCAAATCCGTTGACGAACTAACCTTACTGACAAAGCTCTCAAAATCAGCAAACTGAAGTAGCAAAAGGCTGGTCATATCACTTGGAGATCCCATAACCGATGGAGAACATAGGTCCTTTAGAGGAAGTCACCAAAAGAAAAATACGTAAAGGTCGAGGCACCGTCTAGATTTACGAAAATATTTTTTTATATTGGTAGGGCAGGGCTTCTCTGATGGAGATCCCGACGCAGAACCCCTGGCAGTGTCTTTATTTTGTGAAGCATCAAGATTTAATCAATATAAATGCCGGACTGGTTAAATTGAGTCATGACGAAACTACAGTACTGCGCCATGCATCATTCGGATGGCATTTTTTACGAAACATTCATAAAATTCCCGAAGTATGAATAATTAACAGCCGGTTTTCATACGTCATTGCTTTCGAAAAACTAATATCGCTGATGAAATCAATAAATCAGAGCAGTCGAAATAATATGAGAATGTCGAATGCCGACCTCTTGCACAACGTCATTCAAATGCGGCAGATCGTGGAATTAATGGCATTTGATTCCATTACTGATACAACTTGATTAGGTTGATGGTTCGTATTGCATAACACCGGCCGTAAACGTTTATTTGTACGCAACTGTTTGTGATTCCATCTATCGTTTCAATTTAAATTTTGTATCATTTTTTATTATTGTCAGGGCTCTGTATGTTCTAGACTGGATCTGAAGACTAACCATAATTGGAAGATTTTAACGTTTTCCACGAAGCTATTCTTACGAATTGGAGGAGGATTTGTGACCTTCTGACGGATATTTTCAAACTGTTCATAATTCCTTTAACAAATTATAAGAACATGGCCATTCTGTGATAAGAACCTAGACTGAGAGTATAATACGTCATTCGGGCTACGAAAGACACGAAAGCGCACACAATTTTATTCACAAATACCATCACCCATCCACCGCATGATCACCTTCGGTGTTACTTAATTTTGCAGGTACATCTGTTATTATCTACATGTGTCTACCTGGCAATATACTGACAGATCCTTAATCTTTTAAAATAAATTGAGCATGTAGTAATGAAATAATATCTGATTAACTTTTATGCGAAAATACTAGAAATACTATTTCCTTATTTAAAGAGAATAATACACTTTTACATAACTGAAATCAGAAGAAGAACCATGTTTCAATTAAGATCTTAATTCGCTCTCGAAAGATAAAGCTCTTATCCGGTTAAATATTATGGATCGTGATCGTCACATATTCTATTAGATGTGTGGATTGATAAGGATGGTAGAAGTCGACATATTTTTTAACAATACTTCATTTTGACGATAATGAATAATTATCGCAATAGACAGAATTGGAATGGTTCTTAGAAGTATCTTATCGTTATTACTACGCCGTCCAGATTAGAATACTATAGCACGTGCACAACACTGCTGCTACTCGTATAATGTAGAAATATTTAAGACGGTGCTTTCGTCCTATGACATATGGTTCAACACCTTTATGCCTTCCTACACATATAAAGTATCAATTAGTAACTTCTCTGGATGTATAGTGGTTCACAAATCACCAGAAATGTTAGCCAACCACATATCACACTAGATTTAAACGTGACATGTCTATTCAATATGTAAATCTTTTTTTGGTCGTAAATGATTGCGAAACAAGTGTTTATTAGGATTATGCCACCGCGGCCTCAATTCGTATTGTGACAACCCTAGCTCTCAAGGAAGATGTTCGTGTAAAGGTCAACACGTAGCATCACATTTCTATATGTCATTATCGTGGACCGGTTGTTGCGGTGAACTTTTACCTATTATGTCATAAGGAACTAGCGGTATCGGTAAAAATATGTAGTTTTAAGCTACTCTTAAAAGTATTTCTTAACTTATTTTTATACTATAGAAGTAGCTAACGAGTATGCAGTCCATTTGATGGTAAGGGACTTCCGCCGCCTATGAACCTGAACCGGGATAAGATTAGATTTACATGGCTACATTTACAAGGTTTCGACGGCACCACCCTCACACATATATCTGCTTTATAACAGCAGTGCTCAATGCTGCTGTTCTGGTTTACAGGGTAGGGAGTTTACAGTGGTAAGGGAGACGTCCTTATACGACGCGTTCCAACTTAGTCCTCGGGGTAGCAAGAGGAGTGGGGAAGGTCCCGCTACATACAGTCATAATGAGAGATTAGTAAAGTGTAAATTACAATAATGGAATAAGCAGTAGCTCTAACGGTAAATCAAAAACATCGCGTTTATCATACTTTCCTAAGAGTTTTCTATTACTTTCGAAGGTTACGACCCTCACTTTCCCGGCGAACTTGTAAACAGTTTTGTAACGTGCTTATAAAATATTTTTAACAAAACGTTAAACATCTCAATATCACGCTTCATTAATTCAAGATTACGATGAATTGTAACAAAACATAATATACCCTTTATAATAGGCGTGACCGACAATGACTTGTAGTTGGGTGCGTTTGGGTATAAAACTGGTTATCAGTACGGACCATCTAACATGATATTTTGATTTAAGATTCATTTACATTATGTTTTTTTTTTATTTTATAAAAGGAATAATGACTAGTTATTTCGATATTTGCCATTTTTTTAATTGTTGCTGTTGAAGATACTATCATGAGATTAAAAAAAGTCAGGATAAATTACATGATTTATCGGTAGCATCTGAAATTGTGTCATATTTGCAATTATCATACGATACATATGAAGATCAGGTCACAGTATAAGGATCTAGATATTTGTACTGTGATCTTGGGTGGACTTGGGTGGATTTTATGTGTCTGTAAAATGCCATTACACGAAATCATACACATATATACATAGAAACGCGCTTTATATGCCACCCAAATACGAGAAAAATCGAAAAAGAAAAGGAAATTTAACACGTACAAACTTGGCTTTATTATAATTATTGTTATAAATTACGCATTAAGTATAACATGCATACGAAACAAACAACAGTTTGTATTACTTGATGCTGGAATAGAAAATCGGCTTCTGTATAAACGCACCCGTTCCTGGTAATATTCGGAAGACGTTTGAGAATGTATCGATGCTGGGATGAGCGTGATCTCGACTCCAAGTGCTATCTTATTGGGTGTTAAAGATTTATTGAACCCCATTTAGTTACGTCTGTAACCTCGTAAAATATTAAATTAGGTTTAACAATTTAACATACATTTACCATAATTTGTTCTTATCGTAATCTCTGTTTGTGCATTCGCTATAGATATTAGATACGATTACTTGTTTCTGTATGCATAAATATTAAAATTATGTATAGTAAAAAAAAACACATTTTAACTTACATATGTAATATGTACATGATACACAGGTACTACTGTATTCTTTTTACTTATTTACAAATTTCTGATAATATGTATCAACTTTAGAAGCTTTAGTATAAAATTAATCGTATTAATATGACGAAGTGCCAATCATTAATAATTACATGCAATGGCTGCATAATGGTCCATTAAAAGCCCATTTTATTGCGTATGAAATTAACCCACTGGCGGGCACCCATCCAACTTCCGACCGCTTACGATGTTGCTTAACGTTGTAAATAATTTGTTAGTATACGATATAAACGCGTTTCTGATTTTTACAAATATAGCAATGTTAGATTCTTCACATTTAATCAATTCCGCAAATACTACTTTCACTTGAGAATGTCTAGGCTGAGTGCATTGACACTGAAATTTACCGTCGCCTCGGCGTGTGTGAAAGCTCCCTAACTAACCTATGACCTCGGCGCATCGACAGACGAGCATTCGCTCGGTGGGTACCGTAGGAGACCCATTATGCCAGGGTCACCATGTATTCGGATATTTACGGTCAAAAAAGGAATTATTTTTAAATTTTCATGCATTATTCGTCATTTTTTTTAAGAATTTCGGATCTTCAATTAATAAAATATTTTGTTGATAACAGTTGCAATTAAGAGCACTTGATCTTAATGATATGAAGAAGTATAAATAATAAATTTAACTTACGCGGCAATATTTTATGTTACAGCAACGATTATTATAACTGATTACAGATTCGCCAGTCTTTTAACTAAAGGTTTATACATATAATTATTATGAACGTGGTTCTAACAGTGAAAATATTAATTAAATTGTGATTTGATTCTACAGTTATATTTATTTAAAAATAAAGTATTTCAAAAATACTAAATTATTTAAAATATCGTTTAATTTTTCCAAGTTTCAATGTTCTTTCATTTAAATTGTTACACCATCTAAAAATGTTTTAATAATTAGATAATTAAGGATTGTCCTATATGTCTCAAATCGCATGGTCCCTCTACTGTAATACTCAGTTATTTAGGATGCCTAGACAATACAATGCAAGTCTGTACCCTACAAAATTGTATGGAATTATGTTGGTACCGTAATTGGCGACATTGTTTTGGTAAGCTACAATCTTGGTAGAAGAGAATATGTGTTGAATGAGGTCACTTTGGATGTATGTGTGTATGTATGTATGTCTCATTCTTTGACACATCCTGCAGCCCAAACGGCTGGACGGATTTTTACATATGAAATGTCTTTGGATTCGTCTTAATTGTGGGAGTAACATAGGCTACGCTATAAGCAGTCAGGCTTTTTGTTTTTATAATATTTCTTTAGTTACTTTTAACCTGTCTTCTTAGTAATATGTGAGGGTCAAATCTTGTAAGTAAATTTCAAATCAGTTCACTCTAACCGATTGGGTTAAAGTTTTGTGTACATGTATCATTTGAATGACAATGCATGATTAGATTAGTGACGTCATTCAAAAAATTAATATGGCGAACGCCTTAATACGACGAACCAAATATCCTCTTAATATGGGTGTTAGGGCAGGAAAGTTAATTCCATATATTTTGTAAAAGAATTTAATCTTAGGTGATATACTCCTACTAAAAGTTTAATCAAACTCACTCTAGAAGTTTTTGCGAACATACAAACAGACAAAACGTTCCATAATAAAAGTTCTATAATAAAAGTTTATATTAAACTAGCTAATGCAAATAGTTTCAATTATGGCGAGAATAGCGTAATTTAATAATTTAGAGTATCTAATTGTAGGATAATAAATTATAAACATACCAATTATGTACATTCATAAAGTCTCGTGTAATGCATTTTTTATGGCTAATATAATATATATTCCACACGTGTAACGTATGTAATCGATTTAATAACAATAAAATATGTAGCCCGTCACACTGTTAAGCTATTCGTATCGACTTTGTTACGCCTCGCCAATAAATAATGTATAACCACACATATTATAAAGAAATAATAAATATTGCACAGTTCTCGGATAGTGTATCAACTCTGTTATGCGTGAAACGTATGAGATTCCATGTTACCAACTCTCGTTATTGATAATTGATCTATCCAATATTTTGGCTACCAAAATTCGACAATTGGATGTCTTTAACTATAAAGAGATCCATATATTTATGTTTACTAAAACATTGTCAAATTACGGTCTGTGGTATGTAATCTATTAATAATCGTTGTAGGTATAATTAGTTAAATATATAATTTAGTACTACTATGTAAAGCACAAATTAAACTTGTATTTTGATTACGTCAGTATTGCGAATAAAACACTTTACCTACGTATGATATGAATTATGAACCAATGTACATTTTTACCAGCGTGGTGAACTAGAGATAAAGTAGAGAAATAGAAAATAAAGCCGTTTAATTGACTATCTAGGAATCATGTGTACCTTAATTTCAATGTATCGAGCAACGTCAGGATGGCCGAGCGGTCTAAGGCGCTGCGTTCAGGTCGCAGTCCACTTCTGTGGGCGTGGGTTCGAATCCCACTTCTGACATCTGAAGAAGTAGTATTTCTTTTAAATAAAACATGTTTTTCCTATTTTCTTTTTAATACAATAATTGTTTCTATATTTCTTCTAGGCTTTGTTTAAAATTTTTATAATTTATCTAAAATATTTTTACACAAACTTAGGTATGATTTTTATACAATAAAACTGTTTTGTACCTTATTACGTACATTTGAAATTGAAATAAATATAATACATAATGAAAATTGAAAAATTGATATTATGTGGCTACTGTCGCCCACAGTAATTAATCTCAGACAAGACTTGATTCCTACCGGAGGTTGATCATAGAGGCTTGGGCGCCTTGATTACAACCTTCAAGCCTAACAAATCAGCGCGTAACAATGTTGTTATTAGGCAGAAATAGGTATAGCGGTGGTACCTGCTGAGTCGAACTACAAAGGGTTCTATTATATTAAAATTTAACACATATTAAAATTAGACGCCACATATTAACTATTAAGATTAGAAATAAATATTTCGCATGTACACATTGAAAATATTTCGTAGTTTAGTTATACAGTGTTTGTAAATTGGGCGGTGAAAGCATAAACTTTCGAAAGACGTCTCTTCAATATGTCTAGAGGAGACTCTTTTCAATGGAATGGAATCCCAGTGAATCACCATAGTCATCTTTTATTCACTGTCGAAAGGTCAAGCGTACACTTGCGTGCAAACTAAATGACCCCCTCCCCACATTATAATTATTTATCACTTGATTACTGTGTGAAACTTCTAACGATTTAATATTAATATGCACAGGAATGTACCTGTGCATCCGTATGTGTATGTTCATATACGCAAAACTTAATATGAATTACAACAAATCAAATGAAAATATTTAATGACTGTCGATTTTTCACAGAATTCTTAGGCTGTCCGTCCATTGGCTACTATTATACGAGTATCTATATATAAAATTCTCGTTCTTTACCGATTTTCACCAAATTTTATATGCATATTCAGTAGGTCTGAGAATCGGCTACTATCTATTTTTTCATATGTGTAGAAATTTTTGATCGATATTTGCACATTCTTCAACTTTCTCCAGGGTTGCGCCAATTTCATTACACCCAAGTATACATACGAGTATATCGGTATATAAAATTGTCTCTCTCAGCGAAATGGCGAAATTCTCACGAAGTAAATCTCGCAGAACGATGAAGTATTCTGCAGTGTCATTTTGTGTCACAGCGGATATTTTTCAGAGATCTGTGATAGATTTAGATAGATAGATTTCGTTAGTCGATAGTATTGAAAAAATGTGATAGCCAATAGAAAGTTTGGAATAAAGATAACATGTTACTTAACTCACTTAACACTTTTATATTTGACTTAGCAACAGAACTGCTGGTTGTTTGTTCACATTGCAGGGCTTAAAAATATTTCGATTGATTTATTGGGTCTATTGGATGATATGTGGTTTTTGTACGTTTCATTGTAATAAATTTTAATGTACATCGTGTAGTACTGGTATTTTTTCTGCCTAACTAGGTTTAATATTAAAACGCTCCGCTCAAATAAGATAGGTACCAATTGTGTTAACTCAAGCAGAAAATCTGGCCTATTTCCTCTAAAATTTCGTTTTATTACTGACATCTCAGTAACAACATCTTAAGTGCTGTCAGTAATAAAACAAGATAAAAGACAAAAGGAAAATATTATTATCTTACGCGGAAATGTCTATTTGAGTTTGCGGAATGAATGAATATTCCCGGAGAAAAAATCCGAACAAGAGTTCTGTTTGATTGTGTCTCGTGACGTAAAACAAAGAATACGGCGAAAGTCCTACAGTTGGAGAAGTTTAAGCGACCGTTATGAAACTTCCTCTCACCGCTGCACCGCATTTCAATTAAAGAATTAAATTAATAACTGGAAACTTCAAAAACCCCTTAATTATTTTCGTCGGTGCTCCGAAATAATCTAAATCGATGAAACGAAAAAGGAACGAGCAAGAGAAATAGCAGCGGTCGCTTTTCTGTATTCGGCCGATCACAATTCATTTTATTCAGTCGCACATCGATACCAATCGTCGCTCGATCCCTCGGGCTTTTCAATTTAGAATCCTACGTAAGTACAATGGGGTGGGGAAGATTGATATTTGGGATATTTTCCCGGGAGTCGACCCTAGAGGCCTCACAAGTGAGCGATCGCTACAGTATGTCCCCAGCTAATGATATCCGAAGCTTATCGGCTCGCCTGTCGCGCGTCATTTTTACGGATTCCTTGGATTTATGTAAATTTGTTTTGTCAGCCACCCGCCTTGTTACGGCTGCGGGAATCTGTTGCGATACCGGGGATATTGATATTCTCGGCTTTGCAAGTACCTGCTCTTCGCCTAATACGTTTCAGCCCGTACCAGTATTTCGTGACCTTTTATCAATTTTGTCAATCTGTTTTGTGAGAATTATGTGATCAACTGAGATGCCACTCTGAAGTATAAACTCAATATCGGTGTTTCATCAGAGTTTGTAACCAAGCACTACCCAAGATAGACCTCCGGTTGAAGAACCGAACCAAGCCAAGAAATAAAAGCAAGAATTCGACAACAGGCAAATGCAAACAGTAAAGAGAAAATTAAAATCTCACCAGGCCATAACGAGTGCGTACTTTATCGATCGTGTAATAAACTTTCGTAATCAGCATATTCAAATGTTTACTAATCCATGGACCGTTTTACGAGTGCCAGTACACCAGTTTAACTACTCGAAAATGATATTAATATTCATCGGGGGTGCCAACTGTGCGTTACTGGAACACATTGCCATACTTTACTTGACGCAATTTAAATGGTTTATGCATGTATCAACTGGATTTCAAATCTTGTGATAATTATAATTGTTACGGTCTATGAAATTTTAGAAATTTTCGCCGTAAAGGTTTTGATCTTATTGAAATCCTTCCCCATAATGGATGCATCAAGGAGTATGAATGATTAAGGTTCACGTATGGTCTTTTGAGAACGTCTTTCGCTCTTGAAAACTTTAAGATTTTGAATGAATTGGAATGTGTTCCTTAGATACTCAAACTTTGGATAATTGATAATCTGAATATTATCAATACTAGAATGGATCAAATTTATACTGATAATGAACTCCATACTCAGTTATTCACATGTCGATAATGTAGTGACTATACTGTTCTCCAACTTTATTACTATGGACCGACGCTGCAATTTAGGAACCAATTTCGGAAGATCTAGAACATTGGTGACAATGGAACGTATCTTATTCATTGACCGTGCACACGATTGGCTCTGATAGAGTTAAATGAGTAGTTATGAGTCGACGGGTCTCGCATATAGTCCATGTCCTTGATAGTTATTCTGATAGTCTTATTGAAAACATTCTTAAATTTGTATTGACAAATTTCTACTTCGATATAAAACTGGTAAGGTAATAAGTAAGGCCGGTCATGAACATTTGAAGCCCAGTAGGTACTATAACCCACTTTTGAAGGTGGTAGAACCCTTTGTGGTTCGACTCCGGCGGCATCACCGCCACACTTATTTCTGCCTAATAACAGCAGCAGTGTTAGGCGCTGCTGTGTTCCGTTTTGAAGGGTATGGTAAGGGAGACATACTTTATCTGAGGCGTATCAGCTTAGTCCTCATGGTCAGTGGCGCATCTGTGGCCAACCTCAGGTAGGAATAGCTAATCATATCTGGGGTTGATTACAGATGTCCATGGGCGGCAGTAGCCACTTACCATCAGGTGGACTGCATGCTCGTCTGCTACTCCTATATTTTAAACAAAAATTGTAAATGTATTTGAAGTATTTCTGCCATGAAGCAGAAATTGTCGTGATTTCATTGTAAAAACAGTTAAAAGTAATTATTGACAATACATAGAATTATTTACTCATAGCTTAAAACACACAAGCATTATATCAACATGTAAGCATGAACCATAAACATTACAAAGTTGTTATTGTAGCGTGACATGAAGAGAACTGCATTGGAGATCAGTGGTTGATCATCGATATCCGGTTATGCAACGTTGTAACTGTCATGTATCGGATTAGTCTACGATATACGGACAGTTTCAGTAACATCTAGAGTATCATCTTCGTACATGAAGATCTATAGCTAATGTAATTCGTAAAGACATTGTGGAATATAGCAGTAATTGGCTTCACTCTTCAAAAATGTTCATATTTTCCATGTCAAGTGCGTATTGGAAATTCTTATTTGTTTAACGGCGAAATAAAATATTACAAAAAAAACCTACAATCTTGAGTTTTCATTTCAATGTTCTCAAACATATTAGACGTCTACTTCAACATTATCATGTCAATTCTTGGTGTAATACCAATTGGAATATGTAAGGGCAAATCACATTAAGTAAACATTAATTTAATTTTTAAGAAATGATTTTATGTTTAATGTGATATTAATGTCGTTGGTACAGTTCATAGAACACAAACAGATAATCTTGTTTATAGTGACGTAAGCGGATCATTGTCTTATCAAGTGATCACTGGTATTCCATTATGCAATGTTGTTACTGGCGTCGATTTGGAAGCTAGGGACACTTCCGTTTGCACTGCAGTGAACCGTCTTAGAATATATAAGATTGTATAAAGATCTTGCTGAATTTGAAATGATTTACGTACTGTTATTGTTGTCATTTTCCTATAAAGTAACGCTCATTCTGTAAATGATTTTATTAAATTCTACATGTACAGTATACAAAATTGATGTCCTCTCTGTTCATAGTTTTGTGTGCTCCAGTCTATTTTAATTTGGAGGGTAGTTAAATAATTCATTAGATACGGCTTTAATTCAACTTTTAGTCATTGATTTGACTAAGCAGAAGCAGTGATTTAATTAAAATTTTACAGTTCATAATTTCAAGTGGAACCTGTATCGGTGCAAGACAGCCCTACTTCTGTACTATGGAATCGTAGGTAGATAGCAAAGACATCAAGTATAGACAGGGGATTTAGCAGTTGATTATGGATTCCGCGTGATTGATGTGTGCGATGCGGAGGCGTATCGGTAATCCGATCCGGTCCGGTACGGTGTCCGCGTTCAATGGACCATGTTGGTGGACGGTATACGATTTGATACGATTGATTGTGTTATGATAATAATATAAGTTACAACCACGATAATTTGGCTTAACGAAACTAGAGTTAGCTGAAGATTTAATTGATTTAAACGAATTGAAGAGACTAGTAGAAGATAAGCTTTCGTGTATATAATTTGATAGCAGTGATAGCCTAGTGGTTAGGAAACTCGGCCTCTCGATCGAGGGGTCTGAGGTTCAAATCCCAATCCCACCTCTAATTTTTTGGAAGTTATGTGCGTATTAGAAATTAATTATCACTTGCTAAACGGTGAAGGAAAACATCGTGAGGAAACAGGATTTATAAAAAAAAAATCTCAAGTTATGTGAAGTCTACCAATACGCACTTGGCCAGCGCGGTGGACTATGGCCTAATCCTTCTGATTCTGAGAGGAGACCCGTGCCCAGCAGTGGGACAGTAATGAGTTGATGATGATGATGATATAATTTAAAGATATTACTAATTCAGAATTAAGTAATAAAGATTAAGATCTAAATATGCATGCAAGCAAAAACATGCGTTCTAATGCTTTCAAATCATGAACTATATATCGTGTAAATAGAAGATTGTGAAAAATCTTTCACGGCATAGGTACAATAAAGACTTTATCTTTTTTTTTAATTTTTCCTTACTGATCCATCTGGAGGAACATCTTCAAATAGTACTTTTCTATGTCGGTCTTCATATGGTTCTTTACATATACTATCTTTTCTCCATTTTTTACCATATAGAAGTAGAAATGAGTATATAAATCTGATGGTAAGTGGATACCAACAGCGCTTAACATTATTGTTATTATTCAGAATTAGGTGTGGTAGCCGTGCCTCCGGAGTCGAATCACTTCTGAAATCAAACTCACAAAGGCATATAGACGAATCAATAAAGTATACAACGTTTTGTTCTAACAACGCTGATATAATGTTGTGGCTGTTGTAATTCAACCGGCACATTATCAGAACTAGTGGGCGTGAAGAGATAAACGCGTCCCTCGCACGGTTTGTTAAACAAATTGTTATTTTTTTGTTTTGTTAACGTCCTGATTGAGCGATTGCAGTTCGTTTTATACGGAGCCGTGATTGGGAAACTGAAAGTGATTGAGAATTTACGGCTATTTCTTAAAGAAACAATATCTATCAATGGGACTTGGACTATAACACTGATTCTTTCACCAAAATACGACTGATATCATCATTGCAACATGACTGTTTTACAGAGCGATTAAGTGACCTTTCACAGTGAGAAAGGTCCTAGTTTAAAATATAGGTCATAGTTCACTACATTTCCAAGAATGAGTAGATAAATGGATAACCATGCAATTATTCGTATTTTCTAAATTACTAAACATCAGTGCTGATATTCGATAAATAAAAGACAGATATTTCCAGATAACCACGGTAATGATGTATGAAGGCTGCAGGTAAAACTATAAGGGAGTTGGTAACGTGAAAGACGTAGAAGATTTTACTAAACACTTTTCTCCTTTCTTGCAGGTAAATAAATCAGCCATGAACCCGCTGAGGAAGCAGAGAATTTGAAATTAAAATAGGTAAGAGAGCCCGATAACGACACTGCTTCAGTCGAGTGTTCAGAATAAGTAATATAAATCCAGATATAGGTTCCCTAGCTTCGAAATTAGGGAGGAAAGTTGGATGGATTCCAAAATTAACTCTCGACCAGTGAGGTAGCTCGGCAGTATAAAATAATATCTCACTTTGAAATGTGCAAAAGTGCAATTTCAACAAAATTGATAACCTACTTCCCTGTCCAATTATTTCAAGACTTAATTCGTGTAATCATGGGAGTGAATCTAATTCTGAATGTAAGGGAGATGTTTGAATGTGAACGAGAGACTATCTTGCGAAGCGAAGAAAAACAGAAGTTTTATAACAATGATAAAAGCACATCTTTATCTACAGGTAGCTTGCATGTAGAGATCAATCGGCTTACTGATTTTTTTCTATTAATTTAATCTCTATGTCATAATATGAAAGAAGGTGACTAACTTATTTCATATTATGACCAGAATAAACTGGTTTTGTTTCATTCCTCTCTACTTCTACAGAAGATATTTGTTAACAATTTAAATTTTACGATTTAATTTTTACTTAGCAGAATTTTAGAAATGCTCTTCAGTATTTTATCTTCAGCTCTTGAATGTACTTCAGAAGTGTTCGTCATGTCTGCCAATCTTTTTTGTTTACTCTTTCCCAGTCGTGCAAGTCACCTGAGTTTGAAATGCGTTTCTACGTCTTAATTGGAACCCTGTGAATTAAGCGCCGAATAACAATATCGTTCCAATTCACGTCGACAATTTGCAGCTTCCATTCAAATTAAACTTATCAATGACCCAAATAACGTCTAATTAAGATTGCCTAGTGCCAGGTCTTCACAACCTGCTCTAAGTGCCTCTCGTGATAGGTTATTAAAAATTGGCCAAGTGTCGGAATCGGACGAATACGGAGGGTTCCGTACCATCATTTTCTTAGTATTCGTTCCTATTCATTCATGTCATCCTTAGAAATGCGTAGTGAAAAATTGAACTGTCTACTTATTATTACGATGTCCTCCAATTTTGAAAAAAAAAATGTTATTGATTTAACTTACATTTTATAATCTATGTTTATTTAGAACAATAGGTATAATTTAAATTTTGTTGTTTCTGTTATAATGTTCTTGTTATAATTATATCCGCACATTAGTTTTGACGTAATGTTATTAACGCTGACATGTGAGCTAAGTCTACCTGTTTATAATTTGTGTGTAATGTTTCCTAAATTATAATGTATTGTAACGTAATTATGATACATTACTCTTATCCTGCCTACATAAATAAATATGTATTATATACAAAATAATGTTCAAATAGAGAGCGGTATTATATACACACAAGTGATTTATAATAAAACAAGATCTTATTTGCTTAAAATAAATATAATTGGTATAAATATTTATATTGTAAGTAATATGTTTACAAAGTATTAGTGTGTCTTCTTCTGAAAGTAACGAAAGATACATCTATTGAAATTTCTATAATATTTACCAAAATACGTCTTTTTGAAGATGTTTACAACGTCTGAACTAGTGTTGCTAACATCGACGGTTTTAATTATATTTTAATAGCAGAGCTTTTTAACTGTTATAATATTTCTATGCGCAATGGCTTCTATTTGATTTTATTTCACGTGTTAATAACCGCCCGGCTGCCGTAACTGAACTTAATGTTTAAATAATTTGTATCTCAATATGAAGCCATTAGGCTTGGGTAATATTGTAATATCAGTGTGTCTGTGTGTGGCAAATTTATAGATAAAAATCCTAGGAAATGAAAATTAGTATTTTCTATTTGACTTTCGTATAAGCGGGAAAGGCGCCATCTTGCTTTTTTTTGATTCAATTATGTTCTTATCTTACGATCCTTTATATAAACTCTTGACACTGTAAGTGACAATATCTGGATTAAAAATAAAATGCAAAATGAAGTAATATCGATAAAATATTCTTCATCAAAACGCGCTGCTGCGCATTAGACAAATTACTTATTCATAATAACGCGATATCAAAGAGTTTTAAGAAGTAATTTTGGCATGTACCACCGAGTGCAATATATTAGTGTGGTACCCGAGCAAAGATTGTGTGAACAGCGAGAAGAGTTAGATTTTATTGTTTAGCCTTAATTACTGTTGGTCTATGACCCGATGAGAGGCTTAACGGCACTATGCTTTTTATTAGCACCGTGGGTTTAGCTGCAACTATACGTGTTCATCTAACAGTTTTTTTGCTTTGGTATATTAATAAGGAAGTTGTGCTATTGCGTTTATTAATATAATCATTATAAGTATTATATCACTCTTCTTCTTAATTTAGCTGCCGTAAATGGCCCGTACGCAATGGGTATTAAATGTTTTCGAACAATATATTTTGACAACGTTGTAAAATGTTGGACCTATAGTTAAAGAGTCTCTTCTAGTAGTGGCTAAAGAAGAAGAGCTTATATATGAGATATACCAAAAACGGTTTTATGCAGGGAGGTTGAATATACCTTGTTTGTTTTGAAGGTGGTAGAGACCTTTGTATCTTGATTCTGGACGCACTACCTCCACACGTATTTCGCGTGTTAAGCGCTACTGTTTTCCGCTTTGAAGGGTGTGGTAAGGGAGACATATCTTACTTACTTATCCTACTTATATCTTACTAAATTATCCGAGGCGTTCCAATATAGTCTTCAGGGGCAGTAAAGCATTCGTGATCGACCACAGGTAGGAATCTAATCTTATCTGGGATTGATGATGCCCATGCATGTCAGTGGACTGCTTGTTCGTCTGCTACTTCAATATTAAAAGAATCTTATGATATTTTCTTCGACCATTCAACAAAATATTTCTCCCGAAACTCATGTAAAGGGATACAATAAAATGATTTTTAACGCAACTTTCTATTAGCCGCAATAGAAATATACGATCAACTTTCGCAAGGGTAGAGGGTAGGTACGGCATGTTGCGTTTCCAATAAGGGTCGGTTGTTACATTTATTGTGCGAATTCCTGATAGGTCACGAATGTAAGGTCGGTGGGTAATTGTGTTTTTTTTAACGGTGCCCTTTTTCGTTTGTTTATTTAGTTTCCGGTATTTTTCTCATGATGTAGGGATGGCAGTTGTCTTTATCAAGTAATGTACTCTAATGGTAAAAAAAGAAAGAAAGTTTCCTACGTGAATAATGCTCCATTTTAAGGAGAAAATGTTACATTTATTAGCTCGGCGAATTCATATTGTTGAGTCTTAACAGTTTCGTTTGTATATAGGTATATATGCATGCATATGTGTGCATATGCATAGGTATGCATATGCACACATATGCATGCTTACGTGCATATGCCTGCACGTATGTATGTTAATTTGTAGGTACATCGATTTCGTTAGAATAGAATGTAATATAGATATTATTATGTCCTTCATTTCAATTATTCCAATACAAAGAATGATTGGGAATTTTAATACGATGTATTACTATTGTATTTAATTAGATATTTCACTACATATAAATTTAAACGCTATAAATGATAAATGACAAATTAATTAGTAAATTAAATTATTCCATATCGTTTTTTGACAATACAGCTTAAAATTTGAACGATATACAAAATTAAAGCGAGAGACCTAATTATTATTTTGAAAGTGTGTCATTAAATCAATTAATTAATTAATTGGACGGATGTAATATAAATTGAGAATGGAAACAATGCGGTTATTTGTTGCATGACAACGGTGGAAATGTGGCAAATGATTAAAGAGGTGTATTAAATGGCGTCATTGCCAAACAGTATTATTGTAAAAATATTAGTATTGTATTATAGCATTAGTACCTATAAGTATTTTTTAATACTAATACTAGTAGAGTGCACTCGTCTCCTTTATGCATATTTTTTGTATCAATTGAAAGTATGAAGCCAATTATTATTAGAATACAAATGAGATGATTATTGTTATGATTTTCAAATTTTATAATAATAAGGCATTTAAATCCTACTAAATATTATACATATGTTTCTGTTTATACATATGTTCTATAAATCTATCTATATGGGGAAGAAAGGTCTTCGAGTGGTGACCACGTGTAGGCAAAAGAAGTGCAGGCCGCCCCCCGACCAGGTGGACCAATGACCTGAAGAAGAAGGCGGGAAACCGCAGGCTTCAAAGGGAACGGGCTTGGGTGGAGTGTCGCCAATTAGGGAAGGCCTATGTCCAGCAGTGGACTTTGAAAGGCTGATGGATGGATGGATGTTTCAATCATGTAAATTCATGTATAGGTTATGTGGGACTTATAATTTACGAAATGAATAACTATTAATTCATTCCTATTAAGGTTGCGATATTTGACCCATACATCCCACCGCAAACACCGCAAGTTTATAAAAAAGCTTATTAAGAATATGAACCTAATAAAACTGGTTACTGTTTACTTCTTTTTTTATTAAGGGATATTCCATATTTGTCAATTCAAAACCGGACTTAAACCGTACGCTCGCATTTCGTGGAAAATTACTTATAGATATAAATAATTACCGTCAGAGTATCGGGTGTCTCTACGTTCATCCTTGACGGTCCGCCAATCTCGTAAGGACTTTTGGGATAGGCTAATTATCTAGAAGTTAGGCAATTTTTAGCCAAAGCCTTAAACCTTCCTAAAACCACATTCCTAAACTGATGAACCTATCCCCAAAAGCAGTAGACCCGTTGAAAATTGCCCGTGAAGAAAGAAATAATTTAAGGCCATTAGTCTCTTGATGAAAGCCAAATGAGAGACGGGAAATTAATACTACCACTTTCGTTCATCCGGTTCAAACCAGTTCCGCACTGATATGTGTGAAGACACCCTCCTCCAGTTTCGTTTTCGTTCAATTATGTATTCATTGTTGTTTATCATATCCCGTTTTATCGCAGTTACGCCTCACTAGATGTTTATAACCTAAATGTTCGTTTGTTACGCCACATATCGTATCGCGGACGTGTTTTGCGCATCTATATGCTAATATGTTCAGAGCTATACATAAAACGACTAATACGGTAACTGGAACGCCTTATGTATTAATTTTAAGATAGCTGTCAGTTACCTAGACGATATTTACTTAGTATTGCTCATTATCGTCAGGATGTTTGGTTCAATAATTAGCCTGGAAGACATTTATCGATAATTTTATTTCTTGTTATAATTCTGTATATTTGTGTGCTTTACTGTGTGAATTTATTTTAAGTTTGGTTAGATTTGTCCCAATTATTAATGTTTTCTTTTCTACAGCCAAAGTCATAGTTTTTGTAGTATTTTTGTGTACAAATGTGTTACAAGAATCTGCAACGGAAAATCCACTCACTCCATTAGTGTACGCGCTCCCAAAATCGTTCCAATCAATCGAGCAATTCAGACAAATTTCCACTTTAATTTCCCATCTGAATCATCAAAAGTGGCAATTGGAAGTTCAAATAATCCCACTAACTGTGATCCCGTGCCCTGAGGCGTTTGGCCGGCGACCAATAGCATTGTCGATGTATGCGGCATAATAACGCCATTTGGTAAGTTACCGATTTAACACACCGTTATGGGGTAAACGAAGGGCGGTGCGACAAAACTAAAGGTAGACATTATGTAAATCAATTAGTAACAGTAAGTCGTTGTAATCCTATTTGTTACCTTGCAATCACTGACAGAAATGATAATGTTTTTTATACTCATAGCTGCCCTAAGATTCTATGTATTGCACGAAATAAAGAATTCAACAGATGGATAAAAATACTTCGACCTAAAAATTTATTCATTTAAAAGTTACTGTTGCGCTACGAGGGTTGATAAGAATCCAGCGATAGTTTCCAGTTTCCAATAAAAACTAATAAGGTTTCAACATTCGGTCCATGTCTATTTAAAACAACAATGTGTAAGATTTATAATTGTATTTAAAAGGGATTTATGACTTCTGAATATTGTCATAATTGGACTCTCATATTTTTGTGGCTGACGCAGAAAATATACATTCTATTCTATGTATTTTTTTCCTTGAATTTCTTATACTATGAACCTTTTTCTGCAAAAAAGCGGTGCTTGTGCACTCATATATAAATTCTGTAGCGTACACAAGTCCGTACAGCGACGCACCGCACCAATTCTGTAGCAAACCACTGAATGAAATTTCAGATGCAAATGCGCAGGCCTCCATTTTATTTCACAGCGCATAAATGTTAAGAAATACGGTAATGTGGCTCATATGGGTAATCAAAATATTGGTTACCTGTACATTCATATTTGTGTTTGTTTACCTTAACCTAGGACTCCTGTTCCACTTAAGTTAGTAACGCAAGATTGAACTTTCTCATTAGTAATCAGTCTGTTTCTAATCAACTGCATAAAGGATTTCTGTCCTATTACAGTTGGTTATAAATGACTTCACGTTACAGAGATCACTTAGCGTCAGATTAGCTGCCTGTTCGGTTGTTATCAATCCATTTCTGATTAACTTCACATAGTAGTCCACTTAATGTTAGATTGACTGTTTGTTCGGTTGTTAACAGTCCATTTTCGATTAACTTCGTATAGTATTCCAATTCTATGTGATTTGGTTACAATGAGAGAATGTGGCAGTGATTTTTGATAAGTTTCATATGATACTCTTTGAATTCCATCGCTAATGCATTTGCTATTTCATTTACCTTAAATCTTCTATCGTCTTTTTTAATAAACAGTCTATACATCGATATTTGCCTATTCATTCACACTAGACATTGTGCTCTTTAACTTAATCTTTGGTGCAAAAAAATGGATAGATTCATAATAATCAATCTCAATAAGCGAATCCACTTATGCCCGTTATTAATGCATAACGGGCATAAGTGGATTCGCTTATCGTTTCCCATCTGCGATGTAGCATGTTGCTAACGTACCGCCATCATCCGTGTGGCCTCCGGTCGTGGACGCGCTCACTATTGCCAATCGCTGTCGTTAATGACGTTTCGCTCAAATTTACTCGTAATATTCTAATGAAGCGCTTTGTTTGACGCTCCGGTATGCATGTGGCCATTGTTGCGGTTCAATTAGGATATTTGTTTGATCTATCCATCCGTGTCACTCGTTTGTCTCTTGTCGTTTGCGGTATTATTTGATATTATTACTTGTTTAATACATGATAACGGTTTGTAGGTTTAATTGGTTATCTCTAATCTGTTCATAGATTTATAATACATTTTCTACGTTACTTTTAAACAACTATTATTTCCAGAAATAAACAATACATTTAAAATAAATTCAAACTCAAAAGTATCAAGATCGTAACTTTTCTGTCCTGAATATTTTCATTTAACATTTCTCGTTCAAGTGAGCACGATTTAAATCTTTCAATTTGTCGTGCAACAACACTAACATGCATCAGATTGTTTTTAATTATCAACTGAGCCAACTAATTGTGTCTTAAGTTGTTCGCACAGATAACAGTTACAAAGTTGTTGCCGGCACCGTGGCTTAGTTCTTCTTGCATGAGAGTAACTATCTCTGCCAAGTCTGGATTAGTTAGTTTGTAGGTCTACGACAGAGATAAGAATATGGTAAACTCTTTATTTATCTGTTTAAGAATTATCATGGTTTTCATGTTGTTTGGGTTTTCTTTAACTGCTTTATATGGTTGGCTTAGTAATATTTAAAGCAAAGTATTTTACACGATTTTATGGACGTTTATTTTAAAAAAACTATTTATAAATAATTTGAAAAAGATGTTAGATGTCCTAATTAGGTCAAATCCATTAGCATCTTTATCATTGATTTGATTTCTTTTCTTTCTTTATATCCATGAGCACTTATTATTAATCTTTATTATTGTTACATATTCACTAATATTGGTATATACTTATTCAATGTTAAATTATATTAAGACATAAATTGTCCTATCGTCAAAGCATATCTCGCGTTGTGTCAAACATGAACCACATTCGGATACGCCATATCTCCTAATTCGCACGAAATTCGAAAGCACCCACAAATTAAGCCGCGCGATAAATAAACGAACGAGAACAAACATAATTAGTGATGTGATGATTCACGTGAATGCGCTCCCACGACACGACGATATTGTAATGTAGTGTAATGTAATTGGTGTTATGTAATGCATTCAGTTCGCTGTTCACTTGCGCGTTCGTGTTTGATCGAGATTGCGTTTTTTCGCTCGCTCGGAAATAGATTTCGATCTCCTTTGTGCATCGTCTGCTCCACTATCGCACGGTTGCATAATTGGCATCTCTGCCGTGCTCCGAGGTGCGATTGATTAGCGACTGTCGCGTCTGTGTTTCTTGATGCATTCTTCGAGCTTGTAACTAATTAAACCTAGTTGTTATTGTCTGTAAATCGTAAATGGCGCATAAAACTGTAAACTCTAACTTAAAGAGTCAATATAAAAATCTCAAATGAATGTCAGAATTTACATCAAAATACGAGTAATTGAAAATAAACGTTTCTTACATAGCGTATAAAAAAATATTTCAATAATAATATTCGTAAAAAATGTTAAATGTAATGTGTGTATAAAATAAATTCGGCAAGCTTATGGTTCCTAGTAACTCGGTAACATAGTGGTAATTGAGAAAACGTTGTGTTTAAATTACAAAAAAATCTCTAAGAGGGCGTTATCGTCGTAGCGGTCTAAATTTTGTTAGTAACCCGAGGAATTAAGATAATAAGTTAGGTCACACTAGTCATTTATGAGATTTAATGAAGTCTAAGCTATTCCATTGTGTAACCGTCGAAGCGCTAAAAATCTAGATCGTTACAATCTTGTCACGACTTATCACATACATTACCTACTTATTTCCATGATGAATGCACATTTACTTACACATAATTACGTTGTACCAATATGGTAAGATTTTCTCGAGTAATATAACAGATTAATGTTTTTGCACATCATAATGATAGTATGCTGCTTAGGTATTAAATAATCTAGTTAGCTAATAATGTGATAAGATCACAAAGTATAAAATATTGTAGAGCTCTTATGCAAACTACACTAATAAGTTGATGTTTATTATTTTTTCTGAAATGTTTTTTATAGAATTAAAGTAAATAAATTATGTAGTCCAGCTGATACTAAGTGATCCAGATACGTGATACAGATGTATAGGTTTAAAGTCCTATCTAAATTTGGTCACGATGATGTCGTCAAGATGAATGTTATGAATTGATTCTGTACCTTACGCTCTACAAACATATGAGCGCTTGACAATAGCTTCTGTTATAATGAACTAATGTAGGCGTAGTGGTGGTGCTACCCGAGTCGAAACAAGAATAATTCTACCATATATAAAAACTTTTACTACAATACAAAACACATGACACCACTCCTTTCAACTTTGTTTCTTGTCGCATTTATTCCCATTTACTCCCATTAACGAAGTTTATAAAAACAACTTCAGTCAACTCGGTACAATCCAATTATCCCAGCTTCCTTACCTAACTCGTACACAACAACAGGACGGTGTATTAAACCCGTGTTCTAGCCAGTTCGGAATAATTCCGAAGTTGGTATTAGCCAACTACCTAACAACTGGCCGGCCAACTTCGTCGTATTGTCTTAGACGGCGGTGGGTCAAGGAACTTGAGCGTCGTTTTGAGATTCCGAAACGGATGCCGTGTACATAAGACGCTTGTTTTATAATCGTCGAGTAAAGATTTCATCGCTATGTGAGCAGCGTAAGTGAAAACTCATGGACTCAGTTGCCGCTTTGACGCGAAATTTTTTTCACGATGGGCAAATGACATCGATGCCCTTTCGTCCGACTTGTGATCGTGGTATTTGAGTACGGAGGCTACGTTATCCCGCAAAACCCAAAATCTCGTGAGTTTTGTAATATTACAAGTGATACGTGTCCGCTGTAAACACCCAAATAGTTTAAGAAATTTCGTTCACTTCTGATACAAATATAACTTATTGTTCGGAAAATAATTAAATCCCTTCCGATGCGTGCGATACTAGACTGTAAACATCGGTAAAATCTACATGACCTAAGTAATTGTAGGTACTCGTATATAAAAAATGTCGTGTACTGGAGCTCATAGATTTACATAATATGGGTACATATACGAAGGGTAGGACGAATGTGAGATATATATATATCGTGCTTAAATTACAACTTGCACGAGATATATAGGTATTATGTACACATAATGTTTTACACGTTTTGACGCTTTACGCTTATCCGTCAACGGTCGAACGTTAATATTCTGTATGCGTCATACCTTCTTTATAATAGCAGACTCTGTACATAATATTATATGTAAAGTGTTTCTCGGAATAGGTTCTAACGAATTGTACGAAATTTCGCACTCAAGTAATGTTTTGCTTTCCTAGTTTAATAGGCATCACGAAAACCTGTGTTTACACAACTGAATGAATAAATTTCATTTATACTCGTATAATACTACGTAGCCCCATTTAATAAAAGACATACTCATGGATCGCACTCTTATGTAAGCCATACACGCTACGATCTACGGGACAGTTTACCTGCGCAGGTTTGCCTGTATAGGTCCACCGCACGTTGATCAGCGAGTATGGGGACGTTCCGGTGTACCGTATGGTGTTCAGTTCTGTAGCGATGGCATCGATTGAAAACGATGACGCGTAATACGATGTAAGTAAAGAATTTATTTTTGATCTTGCGCCAGTTGCCAGCACAGGTTCAAAATCAGCACAGGTATATTCCCACACACAGTCCGGTGTACCTGCGCAGGCATACCTGACCAGGTAGACCTCTTCGGTGCACCGTAGTATGTATGGTATGCATTGGCGTGGTTATTATAGCAAAATGGTGAAAAATTTTACACATTACGTAACGTATGTTTTAAATATCTATTATTTGAAGAATATAAGCAGCTTTAGACTTCGAGCGCAGCGCCATCGCCCAGATACTTTATTTGTGTGCAAAGCTTTTTATTATCTACTTACTAAAGGCTACATAAGCTTTTCTCCCTATAAAGTTTTCTATATCTGAATATGGTCTTGAATATATTTGCGTAAATGTCCCTTCAAATTGAGTTTGAAGAATGGTCGTCATGTGAAAATCACAGACAGACCCTATTTAGTTATCTATTTGTGTAGAATTAGATAAATCTAGTACAAAAACGTCGAACTAAAAGTGAATTAATTTAGTTAATTCTAAAATAAGGTTCTAGATAAGTCACCACTACCACACCTACTTCTGTCTAATAACAAGAGTGTAAAACACTGCTGTGTTCTGTGTGTGTGCTGTTTAAAAGGTGTGATAGGGAATACATTCTTAAACGAGGCGTTCCAGCTAAGTGGTCAGGGGTAGCAACGCATTTGTCGCCGATCTCAGATAGGATTATAATTATATCCGCAGTTGATAATTAATGTTCATGAGCGGCAGTGGCCATTTACTGCATTCCATGCATTACTATACTGAAAAATATGTTTCAACTGGATATTTTGACATCTGCTCAAATATGTCTTCTTCGGAAATTCTCGTCAATTTATTACACTTACCGTCTACGTGTTACTAGGTTAATAGAATATATGAATAGATTACCAACGAACTTGTGAAAATTTAAATCTGTTAATCGTTTTGCAAAGAAATAATAATATCTGTTAAAACTGACAAAAGTATTCGACTTTACTGACATTTATCACAATACACGTATCTCTGACATTATCTAGGGATGACATTTGTAACAACCGAATGGTATTTACGGCTGGTCAAGGAAAATGTTTCATTATAAGTGTCAGAAGGTCTACTCTGCAATGATTAAGGAGTCTTAATGAAGTTACACTCAGATAAGTCCGATTAAACAAGTGTCGAATTAAATTATTACGGCTTAAATGAGTACTAAGTTTGGTTTGGCGTTAAATTGTTCGTGCTAAATCTTCATGCAGACTATCCCAAATGTTTAACCATAAGTTTAACAGGAAATAAAATCCCCCAAATTTTGGCCGAAAGTAGGCTTTTTTAGTCCATAATCAACCACGTTAACCTATAAATAAAAAAAAAAAACAAAAGCAACTTATATTTTCAAATTGCAGTCAAACGCCACAAATATATTTCCATCTATTCACTACAACTGTAATTTCGATAGCACACGAACCATTTCAATTAACTCCACAAATGTACATTCAATTTGTACAATACCTACAATAATCGACCACGCGGCATCCGCGCCATGGTACAACACTAGTGTCATACTAAACCTGTGATTAACAACAATTATGTTGTGTTCGATGATATCAATGTCTGCTATACAGATATGCATTGTTTTAGTGTAAGCGCTCACAACTAAACGCAATTTACATATTGTAATACACAGAAAAACTAGCTAGCGGTAAAAAAATCAACATCCGTTTTTTACGTTTCGATATTGTGGAAATATTTGTGATTAAATGTATGTATTTCCAAATTACATTCGAACGCTACCATTTCATTTGTGTATAAATATTTAAATACTAATTATTATTTTAATAGCGTTCGAACCATTTTAATTAATTCCACAAACATTCATTCAATTTGTACGTCACTAATCGGCCACGCAGCATCTGCGCACACGACACAACAATATTGTAACGCTAAATCTGTCATTAACAACAATTATCTTTTGATGTTGTTGTAAAAGCAGTCATAGCCAAGTGGTTAAGAAACTCGGCCTCTCGATCGAAGGGTCCGAGGTTCAAATCTCAGGCACGCACCTCTGATTTTTCAAAATTATGTGCGTATTAGAAATTAATTATTACTTGCTTAAACGGTGAAGGGAAACATCGTGGGAAACTTGCACTTCTGAGAGATTTATAAAAAACAAATCTCAAAGGTATGTTAAATCTACCAATACGCACTTGACCAGCGCGGTGGACTATGGCCTAAATCTTCTTATTCTGAGAGGAGACCCGTGCCCAGCAGTGGGACAATAATGGGTTGATGATGATCTCTTGTTCGATGATATCAATGCCTGCTGTTGGTGAATGCATTGTTAAAAACCAGTGGTATCGATGTCCCATTCTAACCCAAGTTTTAAAGTCTATGTACGTCGTCGTTGTCGTCAACCCATTTTCAAAAGGAGCCGTTTTCAGCCTCCGTGAGCAAACGCGGTGTAGGTGTTATTTCAGCGGAATCTGTCTCTGTAGTATCGAGATCAGAATAGGGCTACGGTATCCCCTGCCTGTCGTAGGAGGCGACTAAAAGAGGGCGCATAGCGTAGTGAACACCTGATGGTGTGGGAGGAGCGAAAACTGCTCCTCCAGGACTGAACCTGATCGGGTCGGGGGGGTCGGGGGACCGGTTGTGTTCCGTCGGACATCCCGAAGTTCTCGAACAAGAGTTCAGGACGGCCACCGGAAGAATTTTACCACCGGTGAAAATCCCACATAACCCGGTGTCGCTCCCACGTCGTTGGGTACCTTTCGAAGGTTTACCCCTCGTCAAAACAGGTTTTATTTCAGGGACGCTGTTTTGTTCAGTTAGCCACAGCGGCGTTGAAAGAATGTTCACTACTTCTCTAATAAATAATTAATTAAGCGTGATCAGGTTAACATAGTTAATGACAAATGAGCTTGCAGTCCGTCTGATGGCAAGTGGTCACTTCTGGCTATAAACGACAAAATTTCTATTAAGGTATTTTAAAGGTGGTAGAACCCTTCGTGGGTCGACTCTGGCGGCACCATCGCCACACCTATTCCTGCCTCATAACAGCAGTTTTAAGCGCTGCCGTGTTCTGGAGGGTGTGGTAAGGGAGAAATACTTTTCCGAGGCGTTCCAGCTTAATCCTCAGGGGTAGCGTCGCATCTGTGGCCGACCTCAGGTACGAATATGTAATTCTATCTGGGGTCGATTGCAGATGTCCATGGGCGGCAGGTTGCCACTTACCATCAGGTTGACTGCATGCTCGTCTGCTATTCTATTCCATTATAAAAAAAAATTAAAGCCGATTCGAGTTGCGTTGCCACTTCTTAGTACAAATATGATAACCTCGATATAACATTTAATATAGATACGTACTGTATAGATTCGACTGATCTTCTCTCCATCTCCGAAAACTTTGTACATTAAATCAGATTAAATTCCGCCACCCCTGGGGTTATTGCACTTGTTAAGGGCAAATGTGCCTGTTTACGCAACAAACAATATGCAAACTAACTGTATCTGGTTAAGTGATGTTGTTGTATAGTTTGGGAAGAACATTAAGTCGACGCCGTGACGTGTGTACCTCAAATGTGGAAGTTAGTTGTGATTGTCATAGTAGCGGTGTGTAAGCGATAGGCGATGCTATATAACTGATATGGTTTATATAACGTAGCCATTGTACGAAGATTCAATGTGACTTGCTTCTTTACTTTTGTTGGGCTCGAGCCTCCAAACAACTGTAAGAGGCCTTCTTATCACGTGTTTTTAAACGGTCTAAACTATTTATCGACCGTTATCTAATGGTAACAACCGCGAAGCGACGGCAACTATTTAGCGTGCCATTGAAAATAGATATTTCTATCTCCTTAATCAACTGTGTAGCGCTGGTATATTCTATTGTGAAGGTTATGGTAGAGCGTTAAACTTATATGCGTGTACGAGCTACGACATCGTAATACCACCATTGCTGATGGCGCATTTCTTACTGTATTTGTGTACGTACATACGTATTGCGCACACATACCGAATCATTAGTTAGAATAAGCATTTTACTAAAAAAAATTTTGTGCTCAAACTGCACTCGTTGGGTTTGGTTATTTTTAACGACTTTACCTCACCCATCAAAACTGTTCACAAACACTACAATGCGAGTCTCACCCTAACCACACCATCGAACCCGTGAACAGCAGCGCTTAAAATTTCCATCATTAACTTTATAAAGTAGATTGCACACTATTTATTAATTTTCTAAAGTAAACAGACAGAGTGTCATTTTGCTATTATGTACCATGTAAATTGTTACTCGCCGGTAGTGTAGTGGAGCCTTAATTTCGTTAGTTTGGAACTCATAAGCATCGCGAAGACGCCGCGAGCCCCGACTCACCTTGACGAGACAGACGCGTGGGTGAAAGCTTAAAGTTTACTTAATGTAATGTTATATGCAAATAAAATGTGCCCGTCTGTCCGTGATGTCGAAATAAGTGACACTAAGCTACGGAAAATTGCAGATTGCGATTAAAGGATGAATAAACTGTAAAAAAACGCTTTCTACACTACAGCCCCAAGCAAGCGACTCCGGGAAGGACGGCGGTATGTGTGGTCGCATAGCATCGTGAACACCAGACGGTGTGGTGAGCCCTGAACTCACCTGAGCGGAGCCCGAAGGGGCAACGCGTTTAGAGGATTCCGGCTTCGTTCCGTTAGAGATCCCGGAGTCCTCTTAGAAACCCCAAGGACGGCCACCGGTGTGGTTTGGTGCGGAAAAAAATCCCACGTATCCCTGTGTCGCTCCTACGGCACCGGGTAACTTATGAAGGTTTCCTCATCGATAACAAAAAAAAAAGGTGCCCTGGACATATATAAATACAAATACACAAACACCCAGACCCAGAAGAGATATCTCAAACCATCATTTAGATATCTGCCTAACCGGGGATCGAACCTGGAATCCTCTTTGCGTCAGACCGGTATGGTACTCGCTCCACCACTGGGCTCGTTAAATATGCAGTAGGTACGAAATAATGTTAGTTTCGGCAATTTTGTATTTTCGTGTAGCGATTAAAAAATTGCAGGAATTGATACATATTTCGCTATACCTCGAAAATTTACAAGGTTGTTGGGAAAATATTGGAAAACTGCGAATTTGTGGAAATCTGGATTGAGATTTTTTTATACAGTAAAATATAAATACATTGTTTAAACGTGAATTCCGTAAATTATTCATTGGTATTACTACACACAAAACAACATTATTAATATCTCGATAAAACTAAACGCGAAGTAAATCCATTAACAAACGAAACTTTTAATAAAATATCATTCAAATTACTACTTTCGTAAACAACAAGGCATGTGCCGACGAAACTACGAATAACAATAACGGTTTTATCGAACAATAGCGGTTTTATCGTTGAAGTATGTACCGGTTTTAATTTAAAAATGTATGAATACACCCCCGAGCTATCGCGTGCGACGTTGCCATGTGACGCTAATTCTGTTACCATTTACATTCATGAGAATGTCGAACGCTGTACAAAGTTAGAATTCATTTTGTATCGGAAATGGGGTTAAGACCGCGTTTATAATACCATTGTCACACCTGGTATATACTCGGCCTCGTATATCCTTCAGTATTTATGGTTCTGGTTTTTTAATGGAAGTTCAAATGTACGCTTACATTTGCTAAACTTTAAGACTAACTTAACTTAACTGCTTAGGTTTTCCGGTAACGTTACCAAGAATACAAGAGTGTGCTTCTTCAAACTCCATAACAGAAAAACCCCTTATTGGTACCCTTAGTGATCAGGGATCAGGGAATTTCCAAAGATTCTCATCGTACATTAAAATCGATTGGTTACTTATATTTAAATACTAAGCTTTTTAAGAACCATACAAATGTTGAATATGAATTCAAGATTTTCATTATCTCCGAAACAGATACGAGTTTTGGATATCGTATTGGATCGTATCGATCTGTCGTGAAATTGACAGTAATATCAGATGAAGCAACTGTAAAATCATTTTATCGCATGGGTTTAAAATCACGAAGAGTCAAACAGTCATGTCTTACTTTGAATGTAATCAAAATATCTCGAAGAAAGTGTTTTGTCGTATAACCTTCGGGTCTATTTATAAAGTAATGCAAAGAATTAGTTTTACATAAGTCGCGTGCTATGTTAAAAACGTGAGAGGTCACGCTTGTTCACGTTAACATCAATAAACGAGTTGTTACATTTGTAACGTATTATGTATGGTTATTGTTCTTTTTATATTTTCTTTATATTATTGAAGCAAAAAGTAACAGTTGTAAAACGGTTAACTGCCGCCGTAGACATCTGCTACCAGTAACTAATCGCCGCAAGCGTGGTACGAGTATAACGACTTGATTATTTGGCAAATTTCGTTTTATGGGATAAAACTATTCATATAAATATGTTATGTCTTAAAAAGTAGTTCGGAAGTTCATGTTGAATATATTTGTTCGCAACAGTTTAACACCTGCTTCTAAAATGTGCTATTCGTCGATGTGACTTTTTCCTACAATTACAAAGAAATGTAACAATAGTAAATTTCAGATATATGGATTAGCTATGACCTAAATGGATTAGCTTTGACCTAGAACGCTAAATTCTGATACCTCATATCGCTTTGCACAAGAATGTCTAAATTATTGTACACTTTATTGGAGCTACAAAACAGACCGTACAATATACAAAACACATGCAATTACAAAATATTACAATATCCATCCATGTTTTGTTAGATATGTATCAATTTAATGGTGAATCGGTCATCAACATCATTCTACAAAGATAAGAATTGTAAGTACGAATAAAGGATTCATATTGGATATGTCTGTGCTATATCACATTTCCCTCACCATTTCCTATTTTAAGATGTTTTGTATGTTCATACAAGACTAACTTTCTGGTAGCAATTACTTATACATAGGCTCTGGTGTGAGATCTAACTGCAATAAGGATTGGACGTAGGCACGGACTTCCGGACCTCGTACAAACACATAAATGTGCGAACGGCTTTGTAGTGTTTGAAATGTGTAATCAAAGAGAGGGTCCCTCTGTGGGTGGTTTGCAACAAATCTGTAACAAGATCAGAGCAAAGTAACACGACATTTTAACTTGAGACGTATCCCAGGTGATGGTGTTTCATCGTTCACCGATTTTCAACACAGAACTAAGTTTAGGAGTGGGCGTTTTGTCTACAATTCTATTTTTAAACGGACAACCCATGTAAAAGTAATGTGAATACGTTGTGATGAGACACGGTTATATTAATGATTTATGATGAAATAAAACATTCCCCAATATAGAAAAAAAAATCGTTATATCATGTATTTCGCCGCAGTAAAAGTAAAGTTTGTTGATTTTTCAGTACAGTTCACCATTATATTTTAAGATGATACATTGTTAAATTTAAAACCTACATTAACGTACGCAAGAACGTACCCAAGAAAGACTCATGCGCATATGAGCAAAAAACAACGATAATAGTCACAACTCACGTCACTACCAACATTTCATTCGCTTCAAATTTCTATTCATATTGCACCAATCTTAAATTAATTAGGGTTAAGGTACGAAAACGACAAAGACGGAAAAGGTATGAAAAGCATGAATAACCCGATCATCGGTCGGACAAGCAGAAACCTCTTAAGGTATTCGAATCCTTCACGGATCTACGATTCAGTGTAATCGTTGGTATAAATGGAACGTGTCCGTAACGTATCCGTATCATAATCGCAACAGGACCGTGAACACCCTTGTCGATCAAAGTGACTGGTGAACTACGCGAGGTCACCGGCTAACAGGAATGATACGTGTAATGGCCCTTATCTTTTGATTTTGTGCGGATTTTACTCGTTAATATTCCGTGTTTTGGAGACATTGAAAGATCCGATTATGTCTGTTGTAAAGGGTTTTTAAGAGACGCTGGCGACTTTGTTCGTAGGAACCGCTGCGATAGTAAGGTCCACAAATAGACGATGTAGAAAAGGAGTACTGAATGCTCCCTGATTAGACGAATTGATGACCTAAAAAGACAGCGGGAAACCACTGGCTCCAAACGGCTCAACGCAGGAGCGTAGGTTAGAGGAGGCCTATGTACAGAATTAGTCTATCAAATGCTAATTGATGGAAGAGATTTATAACCACCACCACCACATTTAAAATTTATAATTTGTGTTGAGTTGAGAATTGAAAAACAATTTTTTTTCCCTAGAAATAATCTATGAGTACGTCATGCCTTTCTTGACTTATAAGTCATCAAAATAAATTGTTTATTCTCAACCCTTGAAAGTTAAAGCAATAAAAACAAAAATGAATGTAAGGCGTCAGGAATTTATCGAATGATCAGTCAGAAAGGACAACTATTTCCCCATAATACGTGAGAAAGATTCTCATGGCGTATCCGAAGAAATAGCAACACATCCGTGAAGACCCTCGTCGATCAAAGTGACGCGATGCTTGTATCTGTTGAGTGCGAGACTAACGCAAGGGATACGTGATTAAGGACTCGATAGTGTACGGCGCGATTATTTAGTACATTTTGCTTTTTGGGTCAAGCATACTATTATTTTTCCCCCGTTATTAAAGATCGATCTATCCATTGGCCTTCCAATCAAAAATTTGTCAAATTATATCATGCTAGGCACGCCTGGGCAAAAAGTGTTCAAGTCACCCCCGAGTAGGTGGACTGATGACTTGGAGAGGACGGCAGAAAACCGTTGGTTTCACGCGGCACAAGTTTTGTCGGAGTATCACAGGTTAGGGAAGGTCTATCTGCAGCAGTAATCTATGTGTCAAAGTGTAATGGATGGAAGAGACGCACCACACCTTAAAGTCCTCATGCTGAACAGTTGATTCATAATAAAACTTAGAACTTAAAAGTTTTTTTAAACTTTTAAGTTTTTAGAAGAATGAAGTTAAAGTGTTAAAAAGTCTATCGAATAATCAATCAGAAAGAACAACTATTTCCCCATAATAGATACGTGAGAAAGATTCTTATGGCGTATCCGAAGAAATAGCAACACATCCGTGAAGACCCTCGTCGATCAAAGTGACGCGATGCTTGTATCTATTGAGTGCGAGACTAACGCAAGGGATACGTGATTAAGGACTCGATAGCGTAAGGTTTGATCATGGCTGATTATGTATGTACGTTTCGTTCTTTGGGGCAAGATTTCTGTTTATTGAAACTTCATTCGCCGTCTTCACCTATTGTTCAATAAAATCTGTTGTAACTTCGCCTAAAAGTCGCTACATTTATTTGTACGCATAAATACAATTATGTCTTTTTGTTTATACTTGACGAAAACATGTAAATGTATTAGTGTCTCTTTGTCGCTCGTTCCGCGCTCTCGCTTGCACTTCAAGCCTTAAATGGAACGCCTCAGAGCGAGGTAACGCCGCATGAGGCATGTTTTTTGGTGCGTGCAGCCGGCTCCATCGAATTATAAGACGTTGTCACGTCAAAAATATGCTCAAACATTATTGAAATATGCTCACCGTTATACCTTTTATCAATAGTATGAAGTGCTTTTCTCGACGGAGGAATCGACTCAAACAATTTTTTGCTACTTCGTTCCTTGAAGTCAGCACCTCCATACCATGGTCATCTTTAGTGAGAAATTAGATGCTGTCCAAGAGCGGCACCTACGACATCTTAATTTATGTTTTAAGAACTAATTTTACTAAGTTGTCCATCTGAATACACAATTTTCTCCATTTCAAAAGGATCACCCTATCCTGGTATCGCTGACGAGATGACATCCCACTTTACGATCTCACTCGGTCCGTACGAGCCCGTTGTTGATCTACCAGGTTTATTGCGGACAGTGGTCCTCCTCGTGATGTATCGACATCCACTGACACCGAAATGGAATTGGTACCTGTGGTTTTATTGGATTCTTCCTTTGTTTAAAATTTCGCATCATCATAAAAATGTTACGTTCTAAGCATTAAATACATCATAAAAGTGTATGTAATGCTTAGAATTGGGTAAAATTATTATTGTAATTTAGCATTGAAATATTAGTTGGTAAATAGAATAGGTTAGCTGTCAATTGTAATACTATGCTATGTTTTGTTACAATATGATATAGTATAGTTCTATTGTTTTTAATTGTTAACATAACATTGCTTTGAAAACTTAAGCTTTTAAGCTCATATTGTAATTGGGTCACTCAAGAATAAGATCATTTAACGAAGAATTTGAAAAGAGATATAGCTTCGGAATTTTCAGAGTAGAGTGGTGAAGTGTACTTGATCTAATGGGTTACTAGTTAGCATACATAGTCAAATAATGACAGGTTAACATAATGACATGTTTGACCAAACTAAGGTTAAAGTTAAGTTCAATAAACTCAAGGAAAATGTCATCCGTCATTGACCTCACGTGTATATAAATGTCCATAATTTTTGTGTTTGTCAAAAAACATTAATAGTACTTAATTGAAAATAATCACTCATAGCTATAGCTACGACATATCATACTTATTACTTTAATGTGAATGGGTAAATACACCCAGTATTTTTAGACAATAAATTTGAGCATTTAATTTAATTTTAGGCATAATAAGAAAATTTCGCGTAAAGCCCACAACAAAACTTCGTTATAGTGTTGTACATAAACTGAAATATTGGGGTTCCTCTTTTCAATTCCTAAATATTTACCTATTTAATTTTTATTTTTAGTTATCTTTTTTATTCATTTCATATGAGTTTCTTATTAATGAAACATGGAATAATTGAATCGTAAATACTTTTATTTCGTTTAGTACAACTACTCGTTTTCATATCTACACCGGATAACATAACGCAACTAAAATAATGTTGTAATTTCACAAAAAATCTGGACATTGCACGATATGCCGGATTCACTATACACCAACAACACAATATGTACACATAAAATAAACTCGTTAAACAAACTGTCCACCTGCGATAGCCTATTCTGGCATCCGTCGCCACATATCGACATCGACCGCGCAATTCAGTTACGATACGGCGACCGTTCACGTCCGGTATACATGTCGTGTAGCATATACACATGTACATGTCGCGTAGCATGTACACATGTTCGCGACCGATCGACCTGTGCACGCTGCGCTAAACCTATTCCGTATCTAATTCGATTCAGCTCTCGACATGCGCTCGCCGAATTTCGATGTGAAACAAAAAAACAAGTTTTTAAATAACATACGTGTACATTTTTTATTTTTGTGCTCACATTTTTCTATCAATATGTACACTTTATTGGTTCATAGATTGGATTAGGTTTAACAACAGGTAAATGCTTCGGTTGTATGCAATATTTTGGATTGCTCTTTTAAATATGCACGAAATAAAAGTTTTCCGTTTGGCCATCAGTAATTCCTTGTATTGTTTACAGTAAAAGCTATTAGCTTAATCTACGTCGAAATAATTTATGTCGGCGATCGTTAAATTCTCTTTTCCGTACTGAATATGTAATGAAGGTTGATAATTTGTGGTTCAAATATATATATATATATATATATATAGAGATAAAATTAAAATTTTCTTTTGAAAAATGCAAACATTCCATCAGTATTTTCTTATGACGTTGTCACGTTCAACTATCATCAGTAAACCGATTTTACAGACAACCGAGATTTTTCTTATTTAATTGATGGACTGGCCGTTTGCCGTCACATCAATGAGGTTTTCGATAATTGTATATTCAAAATATCATCTTTATCTTAAATATTTCTGTAAATATATTTAAATAGTACATCCCATTTTGATACATAAACAAGACAACCTATAGTAGGCCGCCTAAGATTACAATTGGACTTGACTTAAAAGTTGGCAACTCCTGTTGATACATATTATGAATGCAAAGAAAATATAATAAAACTAACTGATCCGGCAAACGTTGTGTTGCCATATAAATAAAAAAATGTTAAGGGTGAACAACCCTTGTCACTTAAGGGAATGAAAAATAGATAGTAGCCGATTCTCAGACCTACTGAATATGCATAAAAAAAAGGTGAAAATCGGTATAGCCGTTTCGGAGGAGTACGGTAACTAACATTGTGACACGAGAATTTTATATATAAGACATCAAGGTACGTGTTGCATTGATGTTTCCATGTTACAATTAATTTCTCACACTAGGATGTGAGTGTGTGTTCTGGGTATTACCACATTTAACCTAGCAATATTATGTATCTATGTTCGTTTACATTGGTTCGTGTGTCGGAACATCGATATCGCACCGTTATCTATTAGCATAATAACGCTAGGTGACGCCGCTGGGGACGGTGTAGCATTTTGAATGGCATTCATGGTATTGACCCAAAAAATCTATCGAAAGTGTCTCGACTGACAAAGTTGACATTCGATGCTATCGAGTGTATACGAAGTGAGAATGGAATTATCATACCTGGAAAATTATTGTATTGTAGTGTCTTAACAAATTTCTGAAGAGAAGATTCTCAATTACGTTTTATTTTATAAAGTTTTGATGGGCTCGATTATCATTTGGACTTATATTTTATTTTTCAACATAAGTTTTCATAATTCGGTTGCACATTTTATTAAAAGTTTCATGTTCCAATTCGTATTAATTATTATGATTAGTAATTCTATCCGCATGAGTTAGAACTATAAACGTACGTGTTATTCACGCCTAATTTAGGTTAATTATAGCGTTTACCAACTCATTAGTGTATATGAAAATTTGTAATAGTCCAGCGGCATAAATTTTGGTGCTTACTACAGGTGGTCTATCTTCTAACCAATATAAGATTATTTGATATTGTGTAAAGTTTTCTCTACCAAAGATTGACATTTAACAATTTCTGCTAAATAGAAGTTCCCTCTCGAAGTGTCTTCTATAATTTTCTGAAACTGAAATCTATCAACCTGTGATTAACCAATAAGGCGGCATAAAGTCAGTCTTAACGAGACACGTATCCTGTTATTAAGCATTTACACTAGAGATGCAACGGATAGTTGTTTGGCCGGATACCGGATACCGGATATTCGGCCTGATCACCGGCCGAATATCCGGTATCCGGCCGCCGAATATTCGGCCGGCCAAACGATACCTACATTTTAGTTTGGCGGCGGGCGCTTTCAGGTTTCAACCTGTTACGTTCGCGCGGAACGAGTTTTTTTAGTTCAGTGTACGGAACTATTTCGTATGCAGTACACGTGCGCCCGCCTATTTTGCTGAATAGATAAGTTTTTTTTTGTGTTTAATGTGTATAGTAGTGTATAGGTAATTGTGAAATCGTACTTCATTCTGTGTTTATTTTATTAGTTTAAAATAATGGCAAATAAACGACCTCCGTTGTGGAACTATTTTGAAATAGAAAAAGTAGTAGTGTAAGTAGTGTGTTTAATTTGTAAATTAAAATTATCTCGTGGTGGCGAAGGGAAGAAGGCAGGGACTTCCTCTATGAAAAACCATTTGTAAAGCAAGCATCCCGACAAATTCTCCGATATTTACGGTGGTCCATCTTCAACTTCATGCGGCGGAAGCAGAACTTTTCCTTCTACGAGTTCATTTGCAAGTACGAGCGCTCCCGCTCAGCCGGCTTCACATAAACAATTAACTTTGGCAGAGACAGTAGAAAGAAAACAGTATTGGGGTATTAATGACTCAAAATCTAAGGAATATCATTATTTAATTGGTGACATGATTGCGTTAGATAATGAACCACTATCAATGGTGGACAGAGTTGGTTTCAACGGGCTTATGCATAAAGCAGTTCCTCGGTACAAGATCCCCAGTCGTACATTTATGACTGAAAAAATAATACCCGACATTTATGACCGAATCAATAAAAAAAATATGGAAAATATTTCAAAAGCTGCCGTGGTGTCTGTTACGTCAGATATATGGACTTGCGACCACAATAATGAAAGCTTTTTAAGTTTTACAGCCCACTGGATATCTCCTGATTTCAAACTGGAACATAGTGTATTGGCAATCAAACCCTTTTCACGGTCTCATACCGGGGAGAATATAACGAACGAACTGCACGTTATTGCCGCGCGCTGGAACATTCCTCTGTATAAAATACACATTGTTGTGCACGATAGTGGGGCTAATATGGTAAAAGGAGTTCGGGTGGCTGAATATGATTCTGCTCGCTGCTTTATTCACTCGCTCCAAAGAGTCATCACTGAATCACTTAAATGTCAGCCTGATTTAATGGAGATGTTAGCTGCTTCTAGGCGCAAGGAGACTAGCGCAAGAAAAACTGAAGGCCGTTCAAAAGGAGCTGAATTTACCGGAACATCAGTTGGTGCAAGATGTCAGTACACGTTGGAACTCCACCTACTATTTACAGGAGCGTTTATTAGAGCAGAAACGGGCTGTTTCTTTATATATTGCCGACCACGATAAACTTAGTAACTTGACTCCTCATCAGTGGAATTTAATGGAGCAATGTATCAGCCTTCTTAAACCTTTCGAGGAAATAACGAAAATTACCAACTCAGGTTTGTCATGCATTTCCGAAGTCATACCACACGTGGCTACATTCATGAGGTACCTTCAAAAATAAGAAACTGCGCGGAAAGTACCGAATTTGTTGCATGTATTGATGTCTCTGAAAACTGAAATAGAGCAACGTTTTCAACATCTTGATGAAGATCCAAAATATTTCCTGGCTACTTTATTGGATCCCAGATTCAAAACCAGTTTTTTTGGGATAATATAAACAGAAGAAGCTAGACAAAAGCTGCTTCTGGAGGGCCTAAAAATGAGTTGTAGCGAAGAGGATTCAAATAGTAGTGAAAGTGATTCGCCTCCAATGAAAAGAAGGGCAGGCAATGGCGCAACTGTTGTTCATGAAACATTTTGGGATTGCTTTAACGAAGTCGCTCAAGATAATAGTCAAACCGAAGATACGACAAATAGTGCTATAGCCAACGAGCTTGACTTTTACTTAAAAATGGACCGAGTTGATCGACAGAGTGACCCTTATGAATGGTGGGCAGCAAACGCTAACCAATTCCCAATATTGATAAAATTTGCCCAAATATATCTGTCCTCACCATGTAGCAGTGTTTGTAGCGAAAGACTTTTTTCAGAGGCAGGACTTGTTTATGAAAATAGGAGGAATCGTCTGTTACCCAAAAATGCAGAGAATCTCGTTTTTATTCACCACAATTTGCCGTTAGTTAATTATGAATATTAAACTGTCTTTTTATTTATTTGGTAACACTTATTTTATTTGATTAAGAATTAACATACGATACGCTACGATTGGTTGAATGGATACTAATGCTGATCATAGGATTCCTTAAAAATCTTAACTATTTTAAATGAGGCTTTTTGATAAGTTTAAATTGTACGTTAAAGGTAATAAACAAATATTGATAATTTGTTGTTGTTTTCTTGTATACTAACCATTTTTTAAAGTTAAATACCAAACAGAATCACTATTCGGTATCCGGCCGGATAGTGTGTAACTATCCGGTATTCGGCCGGATAGTAAAATAATGGCCGGATAGGCCGGATACCGGATAGCAACCGGATATCCGTTGCATCTCTAATTTACACACTAATAATGATAGATATAATGTCAAAGTTATAAAACAAGTAACTAATCATAAAGATGACATAAATGGTAACATATTATTTAATTTGCCATCCAACATTTTGAAGACGATTCTTGAAAGCAATTATCTGCAACCTTCTAAGGGTTCTTAAAGGACAACGCACATAGCTTGAATCATTTCAAAATTGTTTTGTCGTAACCGCCCGCATGACATGCATTTGATGCATTGAAAGTAAGCAAGAAGTGAACTGCGTTTGATTTAGTTCCGAGATGCTGTAAAAAGTAACAATGTGGTTGTTAAAGAGATAATTGTATCATTGGATGATTTGAAAATTAATAAAATACGGCTTTTTCTCCTTATTACTTTGTTTGGATTTTGGAACGAACAAACGTAAATCTTCTTTTTTGTGGAATTAGTAAATCACAATTTTTGGATCATTTAATGGATTTAAGTTATCACTAAAGTGTAATACAAAAGTTTGAAACGTTATACGATACTTTGACCTACGTTTTATTTTGTATATTTGAGTTGTACTGTTAACTTGCTTTTTTCTTTCTGAATTATTCTTGGGTTATTTGTCTGTTAGATTCGTTTTAAAGGCCCCCGCCCGCCGGTGAGGTCAATGCCCCCGGTGCGCGGTCGTTGGCCGCAGTCCCCGCGCTCCGCTCCCCTCGACCCGCTACTTGCGTAGACAAACTGCCCGGGTTGAAGTGCATGCTTCAATGGGAAGAGGACAGATGTTGTTGAAGGCGCGCCGCAGTATCCCCTTTCGCGTCCTGATGTCCGCGACACGCACGACACCGTCGCTGCCCGGGTAGATGTTCTCCACGCGCCCCAGTAGCCAAAGCAGTGGTGGCAGGGCCTTGTCCTTCACTAGGACTAGCGAGCCCTGCTGCAGATCACCAGACGCTGCAGCCCATTTTGTCTTCTGTTGAAGCAGCGAAACATATTCTTGGTTAAAGCGTGACCAAAAATGTTGCTTCAACAGCTCCACCCGCTTGTAGCGCTCCAGACATGTGATGGATTTGTCAGAGACATGCGGATGTGGAACTGACAAAAGCGGTCGTCCAATCAGAAAATGGGAAGGAGTAAGGGCGGTAAGATCGGAGGGATCGTTGGATAGAGGTGTCAAAGGACGAGAATTTAAAATGCTTTCTATTTGAGTTAGTAGCGTTGCCATTTCCTCATATGTTAAGTTTGTTAATTTGAGCAACCTCTTTAAATGATGTTTTGCCGATCGGACAGCAGCCTCTGCAATACCGTTAAAATGTGGAGAGTAGGCCGGCGTAAAGGAGAATTCGATGCCTTCCTGAGAAATTTCAGACACGATGTTTGACTCCTGTAAAAGTTTGTACAGCTCGTTAGAGGCCCCAATAAAATTAGTGCCGTTATCGGACAAGATAGATCGTGGCTTCCCACGACGAGCCACGAATCGATTAAGTGCGGCCATATAAGCCTCTTTACTCAGGTCTGTAACGAGCTCCAGATGCACGGCTTTAATTGACAAACAGACAAAAATACATAAGTAGCTCTTAATGAGTTTGCATCCTCGACCTTTACGGTCGGCTATCAATATTGGCCCTGCATAATCGACGCTACAATTTAAAAATGGAAATTCGAGTGCACTTCTACACGCCGGTAATTGACCCATTATAGGCTGTATACTATTGGCCTTTTGCCTGAAACATTGAATACATTTATTGACTGTGTTTTTAGATAAATTCCTACCTCCAAGAGGCCAATAATTTTGTTTAATAGACGCTAGAAGTGATTGAGGTCCAGCGTGTAAAAGTTTCTCATGTTGACATCTAAAGAGAGTTTTTGTCAAAGGATGTTTGCTACATAATATTATCGGATGCTTCGTATTGAAGTCGTAATGTGAGTTATTAAGCCTCCCGCCTACACGTATAAGATTATTGGAATCTAAAAAAGGGCTTAATGAAATTAATTTATTTTTACGCGATAGAGCTTTCCCAGCTTTTAAAATAAAATATTCTTCCGGAAACATTTCCATTTGTGCTACATGTAAAATTAAATTTAAAGAATTTTGAAGTTCTTTGTAGGAAAGAAAACCTGTGATTTTATAAGTTATTTAAATTGTATATAAATCTTTGTATGTAAGCAACAATTCTTTGTAAATAATTAAAATTTGAATACTTATGAATTAAGTTTTTAATGATTGTGTAATTATTTTGATTTTTTAAATTAGTAGGATCGGATGCAAAATCATTTGAATTAATTATGGAAAAGCTTGAAACTATTTCTGGTAGATCCTGTTTCAATGAGGCGTTGGGTAAAACAGGCCAATGGGTTTGATCGGATAATAAAAATGTGGGACCAGTCCACCATAATTTAGAACCGCTGATCTGATCAGCCTTCAGGCCTCGAGAAACGAGATCCGCCGGGTTGTCTTTAGACGGTACGTAGTTCCATGTGTTACCTGCAGTAGTCTCCTGTATTTCGTTCACACGATTGCGCACAAACTTCTTGAGCTGACTAACAGATGTACTTAGCCAACCAAGGACAATCGTGGAATCACACCAAAAGTGACATGATTGTATAGGTAAAGTGAGAGACTCCTTTACCTTAGTACACAGTCTTGCTCCTAAAAGCGCCCCGCAGAGTTCTAGTCGCGGAACGGTGGTGGGCTTAATTGGTGCTATACGACTTTTGGAGATAAGCAAGCGTACCGTAATATTACCACTGCTATCGGTAGAGCGTACGTAAATGCAAGCACCGTACGCCTTTTCTGATGCGTCGGTGAAGGTATGGATTTCGTGTACGATGGAGTCTTGGCATAAAATCCAACGTGGTATTTTTAAATTATTTAAATAAGGCAATGTGCTTGAAAAGGCTAACCATAACTCTTTAATTTCTGTAGAAACTACATCGTCCCATTCACACTTTGCAATCCATAGTTTTTGCATAATTAATTTTGCTTCAATAATACATGGCGTGACTAATCCTAAAGGGTCGAAAATTTGACTAATAACTGAAAGAATATGACGTTTTGTAATTTTTTCTAATGGTTCTATATTAATTGAAAATGAAAGTATATCAGAGTCACATAACCAGTAAATGCCCAATGTTTTTGATGAAATATTATTTTTATAATTACAAAGATTTAAATGATTGTTTGAAGTTTCATTATTAGGCGCAATTTGCTTTAAAAGTTCCAAATTATTAGATTGAAATTTTCTTAAGTTGAATTTTGCAGACGACAATATAGATATGACTTCCTTAGTCATTTGTACCGCACCAGAGATCGAATTGGAACCAGAAAGGAAATCGTCAACATAAAAGTCACGACGTATTGCATTTTTAGCTTCGATACTCTGAGCCGAATCTGCTAAACTCAAAAATGCAGTGCCGTACGTAACCGTATTTAGAGTATACGTTTTTAGAGGCTTTGATGGATCCGCCCGAAAAATGACGCGTTGTAAAGAACGTTGCTCGAGAGTTATCGCAATCGCTCTATACATTTTTTCAATGTCTCCCGAGACTACGTACCTATGTTGACGGAAACGTAATAAAATAGACAGGAGATCATCTTGGACAGTGGGACCTACCATCATGATGTCGTTTAGTGACACACTAGAGGTAGTTTTAGCTGACGCATCGAACACCGTGCGTAGCTTTGTCGTTGAACTAGACTCGCGCATAACTCCGTGATGGGGTAAAAAATAATTATATTCACCTAAATTAGAGGTACCCGTATCGCGTGTCATATGACCTAAACATTCATATTCGCGCATGAAGTCTATATACATAGATTTGAAAAGTGGGTCTCTTTGAAATCGTCTTTCTAGAGTTAAGAAACGGCGTTTTGCCATCACAAATGAATCACCTAATTTGTCGGGACTCGCCTTTAGTGGCATGGTAACAACAAACTGACCGTCATTGTCACGAAACGTGTGAGATTTGAAACTCTCCTCACAAGCACGTTCCTCGGCCGATAGTGTATGTTTAGAAGAGATTGAATCAAGTTCCCAGAATTTTGTTAAATCGGGATTTGCTTGCATGGAACTAAAATTACAAAAGTGTGAATGGGCCGAACGTGGCTTTATAGATAAAGAACCAGATACTATCCAGCCAAGCTTACTTTCACACAAAATAGGCTGTTTCCTACCTAAATCTATATGATTGCTCCCTACCACCTCCCAGAAAATTTCTGCCCCCACCAAAATGTCTATAGCAGACGGAATATTGAAAGTAGGGTCGGCTAATTGGACGCCAGAGGGAATAGGTATATGCATAGAATTTATAGATGTAGGTGGTAAATTTTTAGTAATTACAGGTAATATTAGGCAATTTATTTGATTAGAATAGCTCCCGTTAATCGACTCAAAATTGAGGTAACAAGACTGTGTACTATTACTAATTAAATTGTTGATACCTGTAACCATGGAACTCGTACTACGCCTGGACAACCTCAGCTTATCGCATAGACGCTCGGTTATAAAATTTGCTGTACTACCATTGTCGAGTAGCATACGCGCTTCGTGCTTCTCACCGTCGGAGCTCACCACTCTTACCATAGCTGTGGACAGTAAAACAATAGACCGCGTAGTAGGCTGTTTTACACTTGTTGAAGCACTCGTTGAAAGGGTTATATTCTCAGATGGGCCCGGCATTGGATTTACGAATGAAGTTTGAGACTGATCTAAATGTAATAGCGTATTATGCTTACGTTTACAATACTTGCAATGAGCCAACTTGCAATATTTTTCAAAATGTCCGGGCCGCAAACAATTTTTACAAAGATTAAGCTCTTGTACCTTTTTAATACGTGATTCTATAGACAGACTTTTAAACGTTTCACATAAATATAATAAGTGTGCTTTACTACATAAGGGACATTTAGATGAAATTTGATTTGATTGATAATTATTGTTTGTTTGATTATTTACTTTATTTGTTATTAAAAAATTTTTAGATTTGTAATTATTTTCTTGTTTACTATTTTTGTTTTGTTCCTCTAAAGTTTCCAAAAGATCCGCTTTATTACTTACAAATGTACAAAATTGAGCAAGAGTAGGTGATGAATTAAGTGTGTTGCGATTTTCCTCCCAATTTCTAAATGTTATGGGGTCCAACTTAGTAGACATCATATGGATAATGAGAGTATCCCAATGTTCAGTAGGCTCATTCATCATTTTTAATGCTCTAAGATTTTTATTTGTAATGTCAATTAAACGACGTAGTAAAAAACTTGACTCTTTTTGAAGTCGTTCGACATTAAATAATGCCTGAACATGAAAATTAATTAATAAACGATTGTTGTTAAATCTCTCACACAATAAATCCCACGCAATGTTATAATTATCTTTTTTAAAAATTATATTTTTTATTATTTCTGCTGCTGAACCCTTTAGACTTGCCCGTAAGTAATGAAATTTATTTATTGTATCTATTCCATCATTATCGTGAATTAGTGACAAAAATGTATCTCTAAATTCGAGCCAAGATTGATAACCACCGTCAAAGTGAGGCAAATCTATTTTTGGTAAACGAATAAAATTGTTGTTATGCCTACCCGATACAGAATCCTCGGAGCCCGTTACAAACCCAGCTGACTCGCGAATGCCTTCCGCGGTGGCAGCGTCCGCCAGCATGCCCCGCGCCCGCGCAGCCAGGGAATGGTACAGCTCCTCGAACTGGGTTCGTGCCGAGTATGCCTCGTCCGTCTCGTCCGATAATAGCTCGATCTCAGTCTGTAATTCATCGAAAACTTCGTATAAGGCATCAAATTTACTATACCGGCCTTCAAGCTCTATACGCTGTAATTTGGATAAAGAGTTGGTTTTTGAAATATTGTCTAAATAATTATTAAAATTTGTTAACTTTGCTTTCATTGAGCTACGCTTCTTAATAAGCTTTTCAGCCATTATTAAAGGCAAGTGCAAAAAAATTAAGAAAGAAAAAAGTAATAAGAGAAAGCAGCAAAGGCACGGAGAGTTTGAAATCAATTAATAACGAACAAAAGTATGACTAAGCACAACGCGCGCAGGGCGCACGTAACGGTTTATAACCGGTCGAACGGGTCGAAGCTTATGCAGTACTATGATAAAAAAATACTAAGGAAGATTATAGCGCATTAATGCGAAGCATAAAATAATTATATTAAAGTCTGCTAATGAATTCAAATAGTTGCACAAATTTAAGTATTTTGAAAGCGGAAAAAAAAAATTTGGGATTATAGAAAAGAAAGGAATAATGATTGAAACGATCTCACGAATGTCAGCCCTTATCCTGAATCCAGTCTTCGTTCTCAATTCCTTCTTCAATTGAATAGGCGTGGCGCGCTTCTCGAATGAAAAAATTCCCACGGGGTCAAAGTCCGGACACGTAGCTCAGAAGTTGTAGTCGACTTCAATCCACGGCCAGCTGATTTCTTTTTCGTCGAAGGACCAATGTCCGGGAGCAAGTTGGCTTAACGATGCGCAGCAATAAAATACGGTTTCGGTAAGAGCGATATAATGGTTCGTAATAAATCGTTACAAAATATGGAACGGTCGAGCGTGCGTCTGCGCCGAGGTTTGTTCGCGCACTGGCCCCCGCCCGCCGGTGAGGTCAATGCCCCCGGTGCGCGGTCGTTGGCCGCAGTCCCCGCGCTCCGCTCCCCTCGACCCGCTACTTGCGTAGACACATGGACATTGTCTTATAAAAGATTGCATTGTAAAGAATACAGAATACATAAACTTTATTGAATAACTTATTTTATATTCCTCCCTTCACGTGATGCCACGGTAGATCAATCACGAATCAAGCTATGAACGGTGCCGTTCACGTCAAGTGGCTCGTGTCGCTAGGAATAGCTCGCGTCAAAACTTTGCCGCTGTCATCTCTATGATTCAATTTCAACTTTCCCAAACAGGATTATGAGATCGCTCGGTGAAGGTAAAAGTTTACCGATCTTGCAAAAGTTGGTTGGTTCGAGCGCGAGGAATCCACAATGTTATGCCGAATGTTTGATTATGTTTTTGATAAGATGGCTTCAGGTAAGATATTTTCCACCACACGTTCTATACGTATCTATATACATACACGAGTTTGATATATAGATGTGTTGCAGCTACTGTAGAATACGTATTATTCATGCTATACCACATACATCAAGCCGAAACAGCAGCTTCATTATCAACTCATTGTTGTTCGACTGAGAAACATTAGGTCATAGTTCACCGCGCTTACCAAGTGCGTATTGGTAGACTTCACATATCTTTGAGTTTTTTTTTAATAAATTCTTTCAGGTGTGCAGGTTTTATCACGATGTTTTCCTTCGCCTTTTAAGCAAGTGATAATTAATTTCTAATACGTACGTAGTTTTGAAAAAATCAGACTCTGGGATTTGAACCTCAGACCCCTCGCCGAGTTTCTTAACCACTAGGTGTTACTGCTGATCACTATTATATGCTGATGTCATGGTCAATAGAACAATGCTTCAAATGTTAATCTTTTACTATAATTTTATGTAGATACATCCGTATTAGTATCCCCCAGATGACGAGAAAACCTGGGGTCGTATTAGATGTGTTGATACCGCAGATGTCCGTGTTGAACCGAGCTTCTTTCAAATGCGGCAAAAATATTTTTTATATGAATATAAAATATTATTTTATCGCACCGATGAAGAAGCCTAATACCATTAAATAGGTTTACCATAATCGTAAAATATTATTTTCCTCTGTGGAATAATTCTATCATTACAAGTTCTAAGGTGTTTTATGAAAATAGAATTCAGGCCCTTTTTTACCCAAACTAAATTACTTGCAATATATTTTATTTAAATGAAAATATATAAAAAACCTTCATACACATACTATACATTCAGGCATCCAGAAAATAATTCTTCTTTTAATGCAATTATACAACAGTTCCACAAGGAAATCTGTTCATTTAAAGATTTATCCTTTAGTTATATGGGTATACTTAACCTATAAATTACGCCCTTTGATGAAGTGTTGTGCCGACATTTCTTTTATGTCGTAATGTTTTTAATTACAATTTACCGTTTTCACCGCCCTAATATACTTAGAAACCGCGAAAGCGCTCTACAAATTATGCAAAGATAATTAAACTAATAATAGACCCGAGAAAGTTGAATTCCTAATAATAATATTATGTTAATTACTTCTGACATCGAAAATGAATGGAATCCGAGAGATTTTAGTATTTATGGAGACGTGTTTTGGTAGGTACAGTTATTTCACGAAGTATAAAAAAAATGATTTTGAATTACCAAAATTTTACACCATACTTTCGGGGCAGGCTGTGTTGTTTCATTTACTGCTCCTTGTGATGTAATGTCACGTCACTTATTCAGTACCCTTAGTATAAGTTTTTACGATTTAAAAAAAAATACTGTTTTTGTATGTGTACGTATTTGCCCATATATTTACAATCAGCGCCCCTAGCGGACTGTATCAGATCTGCTTGGAAAAGTATGGGAAATACGTAGACAAATACAAAAACAGTCATTTTTGTCAAAACGTACAAACTCATACTAAGGATACTGTTGACAGTTGTCACCATTGCATCGGATCCATATGCCTTATTATACCCAAAAGTGTTTTCATTAAATCCCAATATTTTTTTCATCGCTATTGTACCAATCAGAGTGACATTTTCCTGTTTTCACAACTCGAAAACCTCTTCGCAATCAACGCGCCGTACGCAATTCTTGTCCAAACAGAAGAGGAAAGTGCAAACACGCGGACAAACAAATAAACAAACGAGTGCGGACATCTCGTCTCGAAGCTAATGAATCTGGCTCCATTGATTGTTAACTTCGAATGACTTTTGATTCCGCCGGAACGTTTTGACTTTGAAATGCCTCATTGAAAAATATGAGTTAGTGGGGCTTGTGACTCAACAATTATAGGTTTATCTAAGAAATTGACCATCTTTTACGTACCTCTAAAACTTCTTTATTTAAAGCTTACTTATTATTATGGACAGCATTTTTGTGACCTATTTCTTCCACAAAGCTGGAGAACTTATCTGATTACATAGTATTTCGTGAGGATGTATTGCTCGAGAGACTATAATCCATCTATAGCTAATTTTTGACATGTCTGCAGTCTCATTTTAAAGACTTTTTATCAAGTACCTCACTATTTTTGCGAAAGATTCTTAATACAGTTTTTACAAACACACAGAATCTCTTTTGAAACAGATCGAAAATGCCTTCTTCCTTGTCGTATATAAAGAATCTAATAAAACTTGTCACTATATTTAATATTGGAGTAGGAAAAGATACAAGATGTGCACGTTACTCTGACAAAGAGGATAAGAGAGACACTTTTTTGCCGACACAAATCTCCATTCCCATTTGAATACTTGATATTACATTCCATTTCTCATTTAAAATTTAAGAACTGCGGTCGAAGCGCTTTGTGTCTACTTCGTTTCAAGCGAGATGTAGATTGTCTTGAACGTGAATTCTCAAACTAAGGGTACAATTTTTTTGTATCGATTGAAAGCCTTTAACATTAAGTGCAAACTTTCATATGAAAGTAAATCCTATTGGAAAAATTAAGTAAATCCTATTGGATTTACTTAATTTTTCACTCATTGCAACGTAGCTTTGTATACATGGTATGTTCCCATGACACTGACTTTTTATTAAGGCTTGAATCGTGTACTCGCTCCGAACCCCAATTACGAGTACAACCTGAAATTAAATTCATATTTCATAAATTTATACACTCCACGCAACCAAATTTTAATACGAAAACCTTGTAGCATCATTCATTACTTTGAGTTACCCGTAACCGCAACATTTTGTTTTCCGGTGTATTTTGGGAGAGGGAGTTACACGATTTATAATCTTGTGAACGGAAAATCAATATTTTTGTGCTTCACGTAATGATACAATTTAAACAGATTTCCGTCTCCTGAAACACAAAGCTAATAAGATAAAAGTTTTATCGTTTCGCTTTGCTAATGTTTAATGATAAATTTATAGAAATGTATGTAATTAAAAATATCATCTTGAGTAAATTTATTGAGAGTTCTCCAAATGAGTTTGCGAATTTCCACTCTTTTAACAATCGGTACGTGGCTGGAGTGCCGGACTATAACCTCAAACTTTCTCATTCCGTGGAAAGATTAGTGCCTAGCAGTAAAACAGTAATAGTTTGCAAATAAATTTCTATTAAAATTACTGTTAATTCAGTAATAAAGTTTTAGGTGGTATTGTTGTATCTAATGAGTTTTCTACTACAATAAATACCAAATGAGAATATGCTAGTACAATTGAACCGATAAATAAGGCTAGACCCCAAGCAACAGCATATTCCCCTCGTAAATACGGTGTCGATTCTAATATATTACGCGGTACCAACTTCGAAGCCGCAGTCAAAGTTTATCGCCTATTAAACCAAAACTGTTTACTGCAGGATCAGTTCAAAAGTCCAACCGAGTAACTGCACCAGTTATGCGATTAACGAAATACGTGCAACGGAGTTACTGTACCAGATTAGTGCTGAAATGGAATCTTAGAATAGTTACCTACATGGAGTACGTAATTCAATCGCAAGAAAACTTAAGATAACTTCTTAGTCCTTTTATTAGACCCAAGGGTTATATTGAAGTTACAATTTACGTTTTAGGTTATTTCGTCTTTATGAAACCGTAAAAATGAATATTATATCTTCTGATGCAGCAATGTTTGCAATGATGTTATTTGATTTGCATGAAGCATTCGAGATTGGTAATGTTATATTCAGGGGGTTCGATGCCCTTTTGCTTGTAAGACAAGGTGAAATATTCTGCTCCTGTTAAATAAAACAACTTGGCTAGCTCCATTCTGCTCTGATCGCAGATACAAAAACTTGAACTGTGCCGATATGTTGTAACTTACTCCAATTTTGTTGCAGTTAATATCCTACTGATGTAATTAATTATTTAAAACTATTAACTAAAGTTTTATGTGAAATCATATCGATGTGTGACAAAGTTCCGAATAAACTTGGCGAATATCAAAAAACAAAATTTAGATGATACCTAATTTTTTTTTATAAATAAAAACCGTATAATATCTCATTTTATCCATGTCATAACAAAAGGAGTTACTTTAAAGGTTTCAACAAGCAATACAAATTAAATAAAGCTCATATTTCTCTCTTGATAGGCAGATGTTGCTGAAGATAATTGGATAAAACGTTGAAATACTATCAGCGCGTCTACACAATTTCCCTGCCATTATCGTTCAAGTAATCAGTCTTTGTTTAATTTGTTTACATTAAATTTTCTTTCTCGTTTAAGCGTAGGATATAGGTATGTTAAATATCAATAAAATAAACAAACTTATCTTTACGGTTCTGCTCGCTAGTATCATCAAGCATGATTTATGTCATGATTTCATCTAGTTTTATTTTTTACGAATCAATTACCAGTGCGACAAAATCAGATCAGTTGTTTCAGAGATTAAAATAACATACACTAAAAGCGTCTCGGATTTTGTTGTACCGGGTTGTCCTTTTTATAAAACAGTATTATTTTAATAACATACGTGTTTACATTTATATGATACCCATAAATTCAATCCACATTAATTTTAATCCTATATACGAAGAACGTCCAAATATTGGCACAGAGAGTTCCTCCAACACATTACACGGTTTAGAAATTGTCACATCGATTATTCGCAATCTCTGTTTTCCCCCAAGAACGTGCAAACCAATTCCACGAAAGTAATTACAAATCTAGTTTCTATACGGATCTAACGCTAACCAAATAGTTTATATTGTGTATGGAACACTAATTTTGGAGAAGCGTACGCTCAGTTTGAAACTAGTTTCCACGGTGCCGCCGTGAGGAGGATGCTTTATAGGTGTCCCGCAAGGGCGTGTTTTAGGACCGTTACTGTTTGTAGTTGGTTAGTTTACTATAATTCCTCACACTTTTAATTTTATTTTAAGATAGTTTGAAATTTTATCGTTTGTGTTCTAATACTAAATTTATTGCTTGTTTCCTTTACTTTGTAAGCATAAAATTACCTACCACATACTAATAATAACATTAAAAATAGCTTTGTACTAATATTAAATTACCTATTTTATTTTCTAAAATGGTAAGAATATTAATACGGAATTTTCAATTAATTAGGTAATTCGTATTGCAATTGAAAATTACATGGCATTTGATACGGTGTTCACTCGATAATGTCTATTTAAATATTTGTTCAATAAGTTTATCGTTGAAACAATTAATTTAATTGTAAATATGCAGCGTTGAAACTATGTAACTAACAATTATAAATTAACATAATAAAATAAAACTTAACACTAAACTAATATTAGTATACGATAATTGTAAAAAATGTTCCAACATTTTAGCAAACCAAATATGATATCGTTTCGTGGTAAGATTCCAAAATAAACGTTTTAGTTATGCAGTAAGCATCGGTAGTAAATTTAGCCAGCGCCGTGGATATTCCATAAGTGCAAGTCATTATTTGAACTGCACTTAAACATAACAACAGAGCTACCGGAAGTTTATCTATTTTGATTCAAGTATGTACGTGCAGTATATCTAATAATAAATTACTATTAAAAAGTAGAAATAACGAATAATATCATTAATATTTAGACATGTTAAAAACAGTAACCTTATCTAACCAAAATACTACTCGTTTTAAGTAAGGCTTTAACAAACTTTAGGGACTCCTATTCAACGGTAACAACCAGAGCCCATTCCTATACGTCCTCTCCACAGCACAAATATATACGAATATTAAAACGAAATTTCTAAAACTGTCTACGTTCACTATCGAGTGTTTATATAACTGTGAAATGTTTCAGTTTGTTTCCAAATAAAAGATATCAATATTCAATATAAATTCGCAACTCTGGTATTCAAAAAGATTTCAAATATGTACATATTTTCACCAAAAATATCTCCTCGGGCATTACTAAAACAAGCTTTGATAGTTCGCCTGTCTCGCTCTTGTATCGGTAACACAATATACAGATAGCGTTTCGATTCCACTTCACAAAATGAGATTTCGAGGATGCTACCTCACAAAAAAGAACCGACTCGTTACCGACTTGTTTTATCGTGAATCTATCTATACACGGCAGACGGCGAAAGATTCTCTCTTAGAATAATCTTATACAATTGAAGTATTGTATAAATATTGTTAAGAAACAGTGTAGTTGTAGAGCCATAAATATATCATTTCTTTATCAGATTAGGTGTTTAAAATTTAATTATAACATAATATGAATGAATGCATAAAAATGGTTGTTGAATGTAATTAAGAAATGTATTTTGAAATAATAAGAAAAAAAAAATGGATTTCATGTGTATTTTATTTACATGCGAATGATTTGATGTGCATTGATAGCTTTACTATAACTTGACTACAAATTGGAATCATAAAATTTCGAAATCATTTTGTTACTTTTCCTTCGTTTTGGTAGACAACACTAAATAGCTCGCATATCTTCACTATGTTCTGGTCTGACAAGTCCTATCCTTACTATTCCAGTTTCCTCCGAATTTCCTCTGTTCTTCTCAACGATGAAATCTCGGTTCGGGACTCGACTATTTTTAGTTTACCCCTTTTTGCAAGAATAGTTCAAATTGTTACCATTCGCTCTATACCAGGACAGGATTAAAGAGGTCCCTTTTCATAAAGGGTCGATTTGAAGCACAAAGAAATTTGCGCAAGATCGACTTTGCGTTCATTATGTTGGTAACTTGAACAAGGTTTGAATATGCTACGTGAAGATCATTAAAGGACTTAAAGATTTAAAATTTAGTCTTTATTTTTGCGTGAAAAATGTTTTGGGATGTATCTTCAACAGTTATAACTTCTCTAATAAGGAAATCTGAAATGTTTATTTTATAAATTTATTTTATTATGTCTTATAATTTCACAAACTCTTGCTAAGAAGCATTTGCAATAGTAACATTTGTATGAACATACGTCGCGTACAGAAGGAAAGTTAATATGTCTAGGCTGCTTACGTCAATATACGAGTAGGTAAATTCATGCAACACAACGATGTTCGTGACATGAAAGCGAATATGCGTCGTTCTAACTTCAGCACATAAGCGTAACTAAGTAAGGTTAAGCTAAAACATGCAGGGTGCTTGAATGTCTTAAAGTTTACCATAGTTGCTATAGTGTCGAACTGTATTGACGAGAATAACGAGATTCCAAAGTTTCAGGAAGTTTAGCTAAGTATTATCGTGTGCTAAACTATAGCTTCGTAAGGAATTGTAGCCAAAGTGGCCAAAACGATCCAGAATTTTAAAACTATGGTAAGCTATGGTACTTAGGTGTAATATGAGTCCTGGGTGGATTATATACCTTATCGTTGACCAAATTTATGATTTGGATATCGATAAGAATTTATCTCTGTTTTGCGTGTTCTTTAACTGCTGATTCTTTAGTAATGCTTGAGTATTAATATATACCTCTGTATACCTCTAAAATCTGAAAAAAAAATTCAAAGTTAATTCAAGTCTACCAATTCACAATTCTTTCTCATTATAAGAGGTCACCCGTGCCTGTGTAGTGGGACATTAATGGGATGATGACGAACATTTCATTTTATACAACTTCTATTTGTTTTTTAGCCTATATATTAACGAAAATGTCATTTATTTGGTACATTTTATGATCAATTCACTTCGATGTATCGAATTAAGATTATTCTTTAACATGAATGTTTCAGGTGGTCGCCTAAGGAATTCTATTTTGTGAACAATTCTTACGTAACTTGATCTCTCTCTCTCTCTCTCGATAAAACGATCTATAACAAATATCCAACAACAAAAAATACTCTTCGTAAAGTTTGCAGCTGTTCTATTTGGGCGTCGAAATTGCAAATTCGTTTGCGCTCCCTTGGTGAATATCTTCGCAGATCGATTCAATGTCACAAGTTGCTAGATTCGATCTAGGGCTGGCGATCTGAGATCCATTAATTGAAGAATCCTTCTTTTGGGCCAAAAATATCGATTATTTTAATCGATCTCCAGTAATTGATCGAGTCAATCTATCTTTCATCCTAGAAAATCGAAATTTGATATTTTCGAAGTTGGTTGACTGTATTATAAGCGTTTTTACTTATCTGTTTTCAGTGCTTGATGACCTTTTGTATTATTTTTTCGCTTTCTTCGCCTTTTTAAGTTGAAAGATCGAAGATCGATTTTTGGAGAATCGGTTCTTTGGGTCTCGATTTTTTTAATCGATTTATTGTATTTCGATTCGAATCGATTCACGAAACGATATTTTTCGGAACGAATCGCCATCCCTATTTCGATCGTATCATGGTATTCTAACGTTGAGCAGAGTTTACCGGTCGACCGGGTCGCCGTTTGACCTGTGACCCAGTGCGCATAAGTAATGTATGAGAAACTTGCTTAGCGCCTTTTCTCAACTTTCTTACAAGCGATATAATGAAAGATGCAGTCTTTGGCGCGTCGGTCTCTTGTTAAGGTTTTTATGGAAATAAATTTTTATCGTGCCACCGTTGTTTGGTTGTGTTTTTCGGTAGACTCTCGAGAACTGTTTTGAAAATAATTTTTGTTCCTTAACGAAGTGAAACAGACTGAATGTTTTGAAATGTGTTTCATACTAAATATATGAATAAATAAATAATTAATTTTAATGCATGATTCTGCAATAACGTCTGTTTACTATATTAAACCGTCTCATTTCGGAGACAATTTTTTATTCAGTATTGCATTATAAACGAATAAATACAACATTATTGCTAAAATATGAAACGTATAACCTCACTTATGTATAATAATGTACCTAAATTAACATTTTAATATTATTTCCAAATGCAACTTGATTTATAATACATAGTTGGCAATCGTTGGCGTGACGTCGATTAGGCAATAAGTAACTGATTAAATTAACAGTTACTGTAGTTATTTACGAAATGCCAGCTACCTACCTAATGTTAGGGTTGTTCGTTAGTTTTCGATACTCAAGTGAATCAGTACTAAGGGATACGATCCGGATTTTTGTATCGATACAACCGTACACGACTGATACGTGGGTCGTATAGTAAGCGTTAACGATATAAGATCACAATGGATTGAAAAGATATCGATTTGAAATTATTTCGCGTAAAATTAATTTGTCCATTCAGATCATACATAGCCAGTATCTTAAACAACCTATTCCAACATAACTTTTTGTAAGTCAATCATGCGAAAATACGATTAAGACTTCGATTGTCGATCTAATACGATTTTCGAACTTATTATTTATTTATTTACACACACAATTTTAACGTTAACATTAAAACAATAACAACAATGTCATTTTTTTATATTTAATTCGATATCGTATTGATCCACTGTATCGTATGAAATGTATTGGACCGATACAATACTATACGATACATTGCGATCCGAAATATCGATACACAACCAAATGTGCAGGGTATCCCATCGTATTTCCACAAAATAAAAACGAAGTATTTCCTGCGTTATTATCACTCACATCCAATATACAATAGTTACACAATAACAGTTAAATTTAAAAACTGCTTTGATGCGATAGCGAAATCGTACAATTATAATGTTTTTTGTAACAAATTAGGTATACTCGTATCATGAACGTATGTATGTAAAGAGTGTATGATATAGTGAAATTTTATTCCAATCGTTTTAAGTTTTAAGCATTTATTGTCAACCCTATACATTATCAATGAAGATTAACGGCAGTTATTAATAATCAATCTATCCATGCGTTGCCGACCAAAGATCGACATTTGACAATTTCTGCATACTAAAATTTGTCTAATGAAATTCGTTGGTAGGCAAAATTTAGATAGGTTGAATATTAATATACGTAACTTACGGCGTAAACTTACTTACCTACATTCATGTGAAGGGATCAAAGATTTTTTTGAGCATATGCAGTTAATAATATGATCCTCGCGTACGAGTATATTTTGATTAATTGAATATTACGATATCTTATGTTTTGTATCAAGCAATATTAAATCGAAACACTAAATTCAGTTACGATAACGCAATGGTCAAACGTTTTCCTTTAGAAATCGCCACTATCAACATCCCACAAACAGCTGCGCCCAAAGTTACAAAATCTGCGCATCGTTATCCGCACACTCGCAAATCGTTCGCGTGTGTGCGCTTGCGCCTGTGTGCGTGCCGTCGTTTCGTAATCAATCGACTCGCTCGGATTACTGGCAACGATTGCAACTGAAAGGAACTCGCACAATAGCTCATCTGGCCGTACAGGACCGTTTATAACCACAGTGAAAGCTATATTTGGAGGCGTGGCGATGTCTGATGACCGTCCGATGAAACGATGGTTAGAATCGTTTAGGCCGCTGACGCACTACGCACTAAGCAATACCATTTCGGCTATATCAGCACTATGCAACTCTTGGCAACTATTTGCATTGTAATTTATATCGATAAACCGACATGTGTAGATGTGAATATATCTACAGTGTTGTGTTTAACCGTACACGACATTTGTTTTAATCCAAGATATTACATGGACTGGCTTTTAATGAATAGACGTATCTTATACTGTTCGGTAAAGTAAGCATCCATTTTCAGCGCCTATTTAAAGCTCTAACGTTTCAAATAACTACTTTGCACTCAGCTTGAAATGAGATAATTTTCCTGTCTACGTTGAAAATTTGTACAGCCTAAATTCGTTCGATATACGGTTCCTCACATGCTTCAATATACTACTGCTGGGCACGGGTGTGTTCTCAGAATGTGGGATTTAGGTCATAGTCCAACGCGTTGATCAAGTGCTGTTTGGGAGACATACACAATTGAGATTTTTTTGGTGTTGTGCTTCACCGTTATAGTAAGCGTAATTTTGACAACTGGAATTTTAACCCCATGACCTCCGATCGAGGGGTTGAAACTTTAACCTCTAGGCTATCACTGGGTAGATGGCACTCTACAACATAAGTACATCGTTTACTAGTAAAACTTGCCTAGTGTGCTTACGGCCTAACTTCCTCATTCGGCCCCGAACTAATGTTGCCTTCTGTATTCATGGCCTAACGCATATGTCCATACAATTACAAATTCAAAGCGTAGAATGATTGTTGTTTTATGATTTCACTTTCAATGATTTATGTGTTTCTCACGATCGATTGTAGATATTACTTTAAAGATAATTGGTTAATTATCATAATGAAGAAATTGATTGATGTTTCTTTACAGGTGACCCATAGTTAGAATTAAAAGAGTTTGTTAAGGTTAACTTGCTTTGGCAATATGGAATTGTAATACGTAAATAGTTTTAATGAAAATGTTTCAAATTCTGCTCGATTTACTTAATGTGAAGGAAAATATTCAATATAATATTCACATTGATAGAGCTTCGATTCAATATGTTGTATATGAAAATATATTGTATAAAACTATCCATTGTGATTTTGTATTTTGATAAAAAAATTCTCTTTAAAATTTTATACTCTTAAAATCTTTATATAAATTACTGCGCAAAAATATCTAGGTAAGTATAGACTATACTACCAAACTACAACTATGTAGTAATGAGTTAAAGAGGTCACAGCGTAAAGTAAGCGTATAGACATTTCCAACATCAGATAAATCTTTAATGCGTCGTCGTAGACTTTGAGGCAGTGATCCTTTTGCGCATCTTAAAGTAGCCTATATTTACGCCTCAAAAGATTCCAGGTTCGTTTCACATGTGCAAGAACATCAATCATTCACACGAATACGGAAAATAGTTGTAGGGAAATGCCCTAAGACCCAGATGCAGATGGGGGTTCATCCTTGTACGATCGTTGTTGAAGGATAGGCGTAGAAATCACATCGAACACTCCTCTAAAAATATCCTTGTAAGACTGGTCCGAGTCTGAAACGAATAGTTTCTGTACGGTGTTGAACGGATTAAGTTCGTGTTGGAACTCTGATTGTAATATGAATACGCCTACCTCAATCACCTATCCAGGTGTTGCACTTTTTAATTAAATTTAACATTAAATTCAAATATTTACTCTACATTACTCAAACTTGTCTTCTCGTCTCGTCTTTGTCTTTCTCCTTGCTTTATGTTTCCTGCTTTTTTATTTTTATCCAAATTCGCGCTCTTTTCATACGATGCGTGCTTTTACGTCCTGTTACATAAATAAACCTTACACACAAATAGTGTCATTTCCTCGACTCAATAATCTATGACTCTGTACACATGAAAAATTACTTGTCATGTTATATGCTTAAGTTATTACGTTTTATTCTCCTTCTCGATATACTTGTTCTCGAAACCGTCGTCACGAAGTTTAACTTAACGGAACGACGTTTATTTTATGAAATTCATACAGAAACGAACTCTATTATCCAACTAAAACGACTTACGAATAATTTTACTTTAGTTTATATTCTTTCATGAAACTTTCTGTGAAGTCTAAGGACACGTCAGAATAAGTAGAAGACGGCTGTATGGGCAGTGAGTAGGCTATAATTTGTGACTTCAGTGAACTTCTGACAACTGACTAGCGATGTTTTAATATTCAAAAAGGGAGATGGGACATGTATTGAAGTCAACAAATTAATATTGTTGGAGCATTTATTTGTGTGTACATGTTAAACATTACTTCTTTCAAATTTTGTTTATATAAATTTCTAATAATCTGAATAGACATTAACGGTCTTATTCATAAAAAATGCTTATAGAAGGTTTTAAGCACTCATTAGTTAAAGTGTTCAATAAGCTTATAAAACGTTCTATAAAATTGCTTATTCATAAACGTTCCATAAACCTTCTATAACTAATGTGTCGCTAAAGTCAACTATAAATGAAAATGTTGCCATTATAGTGAAGTTCGGCGAACAAATTGACGAATATCCATAGATAAACATCATTAAATGACATTATTTCGTACAAAAAAATATTCTGTCTTGACATTCTTGTCAATGGGTTGTCGATAAAACCAAATCACATGTCAGTGTCATTGTATTTGTAAATACCGCGAATTTAAAAATATTTTATTTGTTAAAATGGGATGTGAAGCAAAAGTTGTTAAAAGATAAAGGAGTGAAAATTGGTTGGATATTAATGTTTTATGTAATATTGATATAATTATATAAAGTTAAATTCAATTAAGTTTCGTTTTGTAAACATTCGCAATATCTTATGGCAGTAAACCCTGTATTTCAGAAGGTGTACCAGGACCTCTGCGATCTACTTTACGATCATTACGTACGAGATCAATTATAAAATTTACTGTCGATTTATTAAAGTGATAACGCTTCCTATAGTCTAATGAAAACAGATCACTCTTTGGTGCAATGTTCTTCGAAGTGGACGGTTTTCTAGATTTTTAATAATCTAAGCTTTGTAAAATTTGCATTGTAATTTAAAATAGTGATATAATAGATAATGTTATTTATCGGATATTAAAATAAATTATTTCAAGTTTGTATACAAAATGGACATTGACATAATTTATTAAAAACGTATTGTCAAATTAGGTTAGTAATCACGAATCAGCTGTTGAGAGTCGGCCATCTTTGCCTTATAGCACTGTTATAGTAGGGTTCTGGCCTCTATAAGTTATAGAAGGTTTATAGAACGGTTTAGTGCCTAAAATGCGTTTATGAATAACACTTTTTGACAATCGTACTATAGCAACGTTATAAGTGTGCTATAACTTTTTATGAATAAGACCGTAAGACTACTTTCCGAATTTTATGCACATAATAGAGACAGGGAGTAATTTGAAATATTTACAATGATGACAAAAAACATGGAAATACAGAGATACCGAGACCAAAACAGGAATCTTGTTTCCTTTTCATGTCTGCTTGTCCTCACATCGAGCCTGGAAGTTTTGCTATGGTGGACCATTAACGTGACCATTGCGTTACGTGACTCGTCACGATTTACTCACAAGAAAATTTGATGAAAGAAGAATAAAGTTTCATTTTTAATTTATTATTGCTATGAGGTAGGTATGTGTAAATTATCGTTTTTTGCGTAGGTATAGCATGGTATAATAGAAAGAGAAGCCTTTCCTTTTTTCAAAATAAATATGTTTTTAATACGCTTTTATTAGCTTCAGACGTATGTATGTTGGTATGTTGGTATGTTAGTATGTAACGGAATCTTTGAACATGATTTTAACTCCCTTCAAAACGTCGGATTAACTCGAAATTTGGCATACTTATTAAGGACCGATGACAATTCAATATTTTAAACATTCTGACCCGTTATCCTTACTAGGATAATCAGGATCAGCGATTTTTGTTTTCCTGAGACCCGGAAGGTCTGCGTTAAGACCAATAAATGAATCTACCAGGCGCGCCGATCACCTAACCTAACCTAACCTGACCTGACCTGACCTGACCTGACCTGACCTGACCTGACCTGACCTGACCTGACCTGACGTGACCTGACCTGACCTGACCTGACCTGACCTGACCTGACCTGACCAGACCAGACCTGACCTGACCTGACCTAACCTAGAAAAATAGAAAATAAAATAGACGAATAGATAAGAATAGAATTAGGAACCGGAAATCCCATCCGGACAGGTATGAAAGATGATGATTATAAGAAAGAATAGGTATGTGGAATAAAAGTACGAGAGGAATGCATGATAGAACTGGAATGGAAGAGGTAGCATAGTTAAATAAAGACGTAATGTGCCAGAGGTAGTGTAGATTAAAATAAAAAAAAAAAAAAAACCGATACCAACTAAAATTTCAATCATCTGTAACTTCGTTGTCCGTTGCTCAATTTCAAAGTATTTTACACCATCGTACTCGTCTCGACGATACCTTTTCTTACATATCCCTTCCGTTTCGCTCCGTTTTCTCAATTTTTCTTTATAAATTTTTCCGATTTTCAAAAATCAATTTTTGGTTTTTCTGATTTTTCTCCGCCGTTTCTTTAATTAATACGCTTTTATTTTTTAATTAATACGCTTTTATTAGCTTCAGACGTATGTATGTTGGTATGTTGGTATGTTAGTATGTTATTTGTATGTTAGTATGTAACGGAATCTTTGAACATGATTTTAACCTGAACTTCTTAACGGCAGCAAACAATCCGCCCCCACTTAAGCTATTGTATTCTATCAAATCGAAGTATCCAAAGTCAAGCGTTGCTCCTATTTATATAGAAACAACAATGGTAAATGAAACGAAAACACAGAGAAGAAGGAGATTGGCGAACAAGAGACGGATATTAAGAGAGAAAAATTCTAAATTGTCTAGCGAAGAAATAAAAGAGGCAAAGAAGAACAGGAGAGAGTATATAAGAAATTATAGAGCCTCGCAATCTGGAGAAAAGAGAGCAGGTCGCTTACGTCAAATGCGTCAGCATAATGCCGAACACCGAGCTTCATAATCTGAAGAAGAAAGAGCTGTTCGCTTACAACAAACACGCGAGCTTATGGCCAAATACCGGGCCTCACAACCTGAAGAAGACAGCGGCTCGCTTACATCAAATGCGTCAGCATAATGCCGAACACCGAGCTTCACAATGTGAAGAAGAAAGAGCTGTTCGCTTACAGCAAACACGCTTGCTTATGGCCGAATATCGGGCCTCACAATCTGAAGAAGAAAGAGCAGCTCGCTTACATCAAATGCGTCAGCATAATGCCGAACACCGAGCTTCTAAATCTGAAGAAGAAAGATCTGCTCGCTTACAGCAAACACGCGAGTTTATGGCCGAATACCGGGCCTCACAATCTGAAGAAGAAAGAGCAGCTCGCTTACATCAAATGCGTCAGCATAATGCCGAACACCGAACTTCACAATCTGAAGAAGAAAGAGCAGCTCGCTTACAGCAAATGCGGCAGCGTAATGCTAAATCTCGAAGATTACGTAACGCAAGTCTCACAGGTTTCCTACAGGCGATTAACACAGTCTGTGATAAAATATGTGAAATTTGCACTAAGCGTTGCTATCCGCATCAGATTTCCAATTGGACTGTGAACACAACCACTGCACCTTACTTGCCCGACGATCTTAAGCAAAGAAATTGTATAATCACTTGCAGACGTTGTAAACATCACTTAAGTTCAAAGAAAAACGTTCCACCATCTAAAGCATATTGGAATAATCTAGATCCAGGACCTATTCCAGAAGTGATTGCAGATTTATCACAACCTGAACAAAGGCTGAAAGCACACATTATTCCATTTGTTAAAATTATCAAATTGAGTGGTGTATTTGGACAATATAGTTTCCGAGGTCAGGCGGTATTATTTGCTCAAGATGTTTTCGAAATTACGGAAAAACTTCCGAATATGCTGCCAAGAACCTCAAACAATGCTGGAATAGTTGTTATTACTGAGCGTCTGGAAAACATTAATCTAACGCGACAGTTTTCAATAAATAAGCAAAAAGTGTATGATGCACTCCATTGGTTAATAAAAAATAATCCTCTCTACAAAGATGTCACTATCGACAATAACGTTATGATCAATGAGGAGGATATAATCAGAGTAGAAGAAGCACCTTTAGAATTGGTTATGGTGGCCGATAACGAGCCTACAGCGAATGGTAGTGCTTACATGAGTATCAACGATTCATCAAGAATCGTCCGTGCTACATGGCATCAGGCCAATTGTGACATATTTACATCAGGTTTCGCCGGTGCTCAATGCTGTGCGAAGGTGTTGGCTAATATTTTAAGGGCTCGTATTCTTTCACCTCAACATTGGTCGACAAACGTCCTCAATTTAAATATGATAATGGGTGATCAAATTTACAGTAATATTAGATTTGAAACAGAGAGAAATCTTACGGCTTATCCTATTCAAGATGATGGATATTTGCTAGTACGAAATTTTAATGTTGTCAAAGATGACCTGCTTATATTCGGGCAAAAGTTTCAGATCATCTTTGAAGAAGAACCAACAATATACGGAAACTTAAAGGATCAAGTTAATCAATCAGGCTTTGGGCATACGCTTCGAGAAGGTTTTGAAATACTTTTCAGTGACCATAATGCAGGTATACTAATATCAGAAGGTCGGTCCTTTGGAATAATGCATTATGATAATAAGTATTACTTTACTGACTCACATTCGTGTGGTCCAAAAGGTGCCAAAGCAAAAGACAATGGAAGAGCTTGTATTATTGAATGCGATAATTTAGACGAGTTCATAAGGATTTGTAAACGTACAACAGGTAGCAAAAATGTTCAGTTTACACTTGATTACATTGACGTTGAAGTCTGCAATATACCTGATTTGATGGAACCAGTAGCCCGCACAGGTGAGAATACCGAGAGAATAACGACCCAAACAAGGACTTCACTACCTGAATCGATACATCAAACAATTCCACTGCAGACATCAGTGATGGCACCAATTGATGTTATGCAACCTAATGTGGAAGACGAATTGCAGGTTTCACGGAACCTTAACGAAATTACCCGTAAAACAACCGATAACATTGTGAATGTAGGTCATGAATTGAAAGCAGAAGAATTTTCTTGGTACTTTTTATTTCCTTATGGAAAAAACGGACTTAAGGAACAAAGGCCCGTAAAGATAACACCTTTGGATTATTTTCAATATCGAATTTTAGGAAGTGACACGAGATTTCAACGTAACGATTATCTCTTTTATGCTTTATCATTCTTCGAGTTTTATCGAATACAAAGTACGATATCAGCATGCGGAAAAAAAAATTGTAATCAAGATGGAGCAGTTGAAGATGTCCATCTATATATAAAGAATTTGAGAGGTTCTGCAGCGTACTGGAGATCAGCTTTAAATGAACTATTAGCTCAAATTAGGTGTCTTGGGCCTCCAACTTATTTTGTCACTTTCAGCTCCAATGATCTTAATTGGTTAGATCAACGGAAGGCTTTATTAATGGCTGATGGTAGACCTGATGTAGATCCCAATACGCTTGATGCTTATACGACTCAACAACTTATCGAAAAATATCCCGTAATTTTAAGTCGTCACTTCATGGTTAGAGTAAATGCTTTAATGAAATATATTAAAAATAATAATGAAGTTTTTAGCGGAAAACTGAAAGATTATTGGTGGCGTATCGAATTCCAGAATCGTGGTAGTCCTCATCTTCATATGGTAGTTTGGATTGAAAATCATCCAGACTTTGATACAGAGCAAGGGAAACTTCTTCTTGATCTTAACTGTCGCTGTGAAATGCCTATAGAAGAAGAAGATCCAGAACTCCATCAACTTGTAAAGAAATGTCAGGTTCACCATCACACACAAACTTGCAAAAAAAATAATACCTCCATAAGATGTCGATTCAATTTTCCGCGGCAAGAGTGTCATGAGACACGTATAGTATCTCATTCTTCAGATGATTTCATCCGTAATGGAGGGAGAATTTGTTTACTCAAGCGACGAAAGGAAGATGCTTGGATAAATAATTACCACCCGGAGTTATTGAGGCTATGGACAGGTAACATGGACATTCAACCATGCGGATCAAATGAAGCGATAGCGTACTATATTGCTAAGTACCTATCAAAATCAGAACCTGAAGGAGTAGATTCTGGAATAGCTCAGGCAATACAACAAATACAACGCGAAGACTCTGATATCTCACGTAAGCTGTTCAGGATTTGTATGAAGATTCTTCATGAACGTCAAGTTTCAGCTGCTGAATTTGCATATCGACTATGTCATATTCCATTACGGGATAGCTCGCGAAGTTGTATTTTCCTTAATACTAGAAAGCCAGAACAGCGTTATAGAGTATTGCAATTCGACAAAAGTGGTCACGCTACCGGTTATTATAGTAATATTTTTGAAAGATATGAAAAACGTCCGGTGGATCATCCTGACTACGATTTTACTAATATGAGTCTTACAGAGTTTGCAATGTTGTTCGAACCTTTCTATTCGAAAAAGGCAAGTGAAACAGAAGAAAGCATTGATGACGATGCTTATGAAGAACGAATCAATGTGCGTCGTGCACTCATTACGCTGTCAGATAATAGCAAAATGGTTGTGAGAAATATCTCTGCAGTTGTCAGAGTTCCGTACTTCATAGCATCATCGGACTCAGAAAACTTCTTCTACAGCTTATTAGTTCAATATATGCCTTATCGTTCGGAAACTGAATTACTCGAAGGCTTCAATAATGCGAAAGATGCCTTCTTAGCTCGAGAAAATCAACTGAAGGAAATTAGTACATATATGCGTCTATATCGAGAGCGGGATCAACAGCTTGAAAATGCATTTAACCAAATCCATGCCTTTGAAATTTTGGAACAGCCTGAGATCGTAAATCCTGAAGCCGAAGAAGAAGAAGAACTGTCCGAAATAGAAATGAGTGATGATCAATTTCAAAGTGCTCAACAAGCCATGAATATTGACCAAAGACAATTATTCATTCATATCACTGCGAGCATTAGGGACCAACTAAATGGAGATGAAAAACGAGAACAAATTTTTGTTACTGGTGGAGCTGGCACCGGGAAAACTTTTCTATTTAATTTGTTGAAAAACCAAGTTAACCGGTGTTATGGAAAATTAGTAGTGAAAGTCGGTGCTCTCACTGGAGTTGCAGCGCGATTGGTTGGTGGATCTACATTACACCGTCTGCTCAAATTACCAGTACAAAAAGATGGAGTCATTACCAATATGCCACTTCTTACTGGTAACTATCTGAAAGTAATGCGTCAGTTATGGCAAAACGTTGAATTTCTTTTTATTGACGAAATCTCTATGGTACCGTATGAGATGCTTTGCATGATCGAATCTCGTTTGCGGCAGCTGAAAAAATCAAACGCTTTCTTTGGAGGTATAAACGTTTTACTATTTGGTGATTTAATGCAGCTGCCTCCTGTCAGAGGACATCAAGTTTTTGAACAACCAGAACGTATGAAACCTGCTACGCATTTGTGGCGTCAATTCCGGCTTATCGAACTTAAGCAAAATATGCGCCAACAAGGAGATACGACATTTATAGATGTACTTAACGCACTCAGAGTTGGAGAATTAACATCTAAACATCTTGAAACACTTCTTGGGAAAATTTTAGTCGATAATATCGATGAATTTTCAATCGAAAAGGCTTTAAGAATCTATCCAACAAACGATCAAGTCACTAAGCATAACGAAAAAGTTCTCGAGTATTTTAAGAATCAAGGAACAATTATTCATACAATAAAGGCGCAAGATCAACTTATCGATGCTACACGAAATTTAGGGAACAAAAACTTAGATTCTATCATACCTGATGATGTCAATAAAACTGGAGGTCTCCCTAAAGTATTGAAAATATTCGTAGGGGCTAAAGTAATGTTAAGATCTAATATTGATGTATCGAAAGGCTTAGTAAATGGCAACATTGGATTCATAAAGGAGATTATCTGGCCACATTTTCGACGGGATCAAGTATATGATAACGATATACCGTCAGTCCGTATCGACTTTGGAACAGACGGTATACATGTAATTAAACCAATGTCGATACAGTTCCCTGCAAAATATAGCTACGGTACCGCTGAGAGACGAATGTTGCCATTGATCCTGAGTTGGGCGTCAACTGTTCACAAAATGCAAGGCTGCACAGTTGATCACGCAGTCATTTATTTAGGTTCTCGATTATTTGCCGCTGGACAAGCTTATGTAGCACTCAGTCGCGTAAGATCTCTGGACGGTATTAGGATAGAAAAACTTGATTGCTCTAAGTTGACCGGAAGAGGCCCATGTAATAGTGATGCATTGAATGAAATGAATAGATTACGGCGTAATTCATAGAGAATGAATTAGGTGACTTTTGAAATAAATTCGAATATAAGAAAGTGATAGCGATGCTTTTCATTTTTATTAAATATTATGTTACAATTAAACATCAACATGTCAATAATAAGCTATTAATTTGTACAGCGATTGAATAAGCGAACGATACAGCGAACGAATTTAAAAGAGCTTATTGATGTATTTCTACCACACTCAATGAAACCTGCAGTATTTTAAAATCCATTCTGCAGATTGTAAATTGTTTGCATTGATAGCAATATTTAGAGGAGTTCTACATTTCTGATCTAAAGTATCAACGTAGACTCCATTATCTAGCAAAATTTTGATTTTTCCACCACTACCTTTCGAAGCAGCGTATTGAATTGGTGACATCCAGGTGTCAGTATTAATATTAGTACCTCCAGATATTAGTATCCCTGTAATTTCTTTGTCGATATTAAAAATATTTTAGTGTAATGGGGTGAACCCATTTTCCCATTTTGGACCAACTAAATTAGCATCCACACCATGTTGAACAAAAAGTTCAACAACTTCGACGCGTCCGTTGTTAATAGCATCATGAAGCGGTGTCTCATCATCCTTATTCATTCAGCACTTCAACATCTGCACCTTCCTTTAACAAGATTTCCACTATTTCATTGTTCCCATTTCTTGCTGCCAAATGTAAAGGCATATATGATTTCAGCTCATCGTCATAGTCACAACTTATATTATTAACTCGAGCTGTAAAATTAATTAAACTACTAACAGTTTTAAAATCTCTGCAGGCAGCAGCAACACAAAGAGAAGAAATTCTATAATTATTTTTGATATTAACATCATCATGCTGTAATATTAAATCGATGATTGGACGACGTCCTTTTGAAATGGCTAGATGTAAAGCAGTTGACCGTTTTTCTCTTGAGTATTGCCATCAGCGCCTGTTTTTAAAATATGCTCTATCATCCTTTTTCCGTGATTACTTTTATCCAAGATAGAGGACCTGGGATATGGTATAAATTATGAAAGAAAGCAGTTAGCATTGGCAATTCGGATGTCATTCAACAACTCCTCTGGGATTTTCACGTTAACAATAAAAATAAACACCAATGTAAAACACCACTTCATACAGCTGTGTTAATCAATGACCCAATATTCATTTTTGCACTGCTAAGCAAAGGTGCTGATGCTGATTCGAAAGATAAACTTGATAATACGCTACGTAATAATCGTTAAAATAATCACTAAAAAATGAAAAATAAATAATAGTTAAAAAAAACTAAAAAATACGCTTTTATAAAAAATTCGACCAAAAAATTAAAAATAAATAATAGTTTAAAAAAACTAAAAAAATACACTTTTTATAGAAAATCCAACTAAAAAATAGAAAATAATGTTTTTAAAATTTGAATTAAGAATAGTGTAAATAAGATAAAAATATTTTTTATTGTAAAAAAAGCGTGGGGTGCTTTTTAAGATATCATCAAAATGATAATCCTTCTACTCAATATCTATCAATAAAATATTTATAACTATTGACACCATGCACCCCACGCTTTTTTTACAATAAAAAATATTTTTATCTTATTTACACTATTCTTAATTCAAATTTTAAAAACATTATTTTCTATTTTTTAGTTGGATTTTCTATAAAAAGTGTATTTTTTTAGTTTTTTTAAACTATTATTTATTTTTAATTTTTTGGTCGAATTTTTTATAAAAGCGTATTTTTTAGTTTTTTTTAACTATTATTTTTATTCGTATATTCGTATTTCAATTAAACGAGCCCGATTCACAAAAATGTAATTTTTTATTTATTTTTCTGTTCATACAACGGCTTATTTTGCACGAGTTTAAATGGGTTCTGTCAATTCTTTTGCAAAAAAGTAGACTAAATAGTTTAACATTTTTACCATGAAAATGTAATAATATTTACGAAGATAAAGTATTCGTGTGACCCGAGTGAAACATCGATTTTTGTAAAAACATTCATAAAATTCCATAATAATTTTCGATGACATTCATAATCGAAGATATCCTAATATTATAAATTCGAGTGAGTGAGTGAGTGAGTTAAAGTGAGTTTGTTTGTAGACTATGCGTTCAGGCCTTAACTACCAAACCAATTGTCATGAAACTTTGTCCACACCATGCCAGCGATCCAGAAGAGGACATAGGGTAACTTTTATCCCAAAAAAAATAACTGATTGCAAGCGAAGCCGCGGCTAAAAGCTAGTGTTATATAATTTTAATTCTACAACCGATCCAATGTATCAAAAGTTTGTCCCGGGTCACATCTACGAGAGCTGAGGCCTTCACAATGGGTACCCGGGCAAGGCGGACTTCACCGTGGAAATTTGAAAACTTTGTTTTAATTAGTTGTAGTATTTTATACACCTTTTTCGGGGCTTTGTAACACTGGAATTATACAGTTTCCAAAACTTTGTACTGGTACTGAATATATTTTGGCGATCATTAAAGAAATCCCCCGGTAATTGTTCAAAGTTGAGCATTATGAAAATTGGGAATGTTTTTGTTTGAAATGTTAATCCAGGTTTAAAAAATTTATAAATAAATATTATTATGCAGATGCAAAGAAGAATATGGCTAATACATATTGACTGAAGAAAAAAGCTTTAAAATAATGAAAACTAAATATAGAAGGTAGTAGAACCCTTTGTGGTTCGACTCTGGCGGCAACACCGCCACACCTATTTCTGCCTAATAACAGCAGTGTTAGGCGCTGCAGTGTTCCGTTTTGAAGGGTGTGGTAAGGGAGACATACTTTTCCGAGGCGTTTCGGCGAGGGTAGCGGCGCAACACTGGCCGACTCAGGTAGGAATATCTAATCCTATCTGGGGTTGATTACAGATGTCCATGGGCGGCAGTAGCCACTTACCATCAAGTGGACTGCATGCTCGTCTGCTACTTCTTTGTTATATAAAAAAGAAGAATATAATATTATGAAAGTTAACAGTTTGTTTCACTGTTTAATATCAATCAATCATGCATGCTATCAATCAATTGATACAAGCCTATGCATAATAAAAATATTTATTTAACTGATTTTGTTTTTCTTTTCAGGTAAATTATGGTGAAAAATCGGTCGATTAGAAATGATGAAAATGCCTATGTACATTCTGTATTAGGTGCAATCGGTAAGTTTATTATTATTCAAACAGAAAATGTAATTGACTTACGTGTTTATAATTATGAAATTTTGCCACTAGCGGACACCCATCCAGTTCCAGGCCGCGCCCTGATTCCTCAATTTGTAGATTGCGTCCTTCACAGACTGTAGTGAAACGTCAAGGAATCAAGTCGCATAGTACTTCTGTCATAGAAAAATAAAAAAAATTGCCAACACCTATTTATAACGAAAATTAAAAAATCATCTTTCAACAAGATATTTATACTCCAACCTCAAACAATGTATATTGAGAGCAACGTTACGGTATTAATGAAATTGTTCTGTGAAATATCATACATTGTTAACCTTTAAGACCTCATAAGTGTATTGTTCTAAGACGCGATACATCATATTAAAGAGTAGAATGACGACGTACGAACGCTATTTTATTAACACGATAAGATGCTATTAAGATGCCTTTGTATGATGTATGGCAACCAGGTCCAATGGTATTATATTAAATTCGGCTCCATACATCGGGATTCAAGTTTATAAATGTAAAACATAAATTATTTTGCATAAGAGGTGCTTAAATATGTTAAAACTCTTAGAAGTTTGTCTGTGACGACAGCTGTGTTCTGGTTAGGAGGGCAGAAACACTTTTGGAGGCGTTTCTCTTATCTCCGTTCCTCCATATTATTAGGCTTCAATAGTACCAATGTATCTTTGAATGGCAGTAAGCACTTGCAATCAAGAAAGATACATACTAGTGTCCACGTTCTATAAATTGAATCATTACATCTTTCATTAACATTGTCCATTAAATTTCAAAAACTCCACCGTATTAAGCCGCATTTACCCTATAAATCATACTAGATTTTGGTATACTTCTCCTGATGAGACCTGTTCGCAGTAAAAGCTCACAGCATACAAAAGCACTAAGCAGAAATGCAGAGGTATGACGGCCACATCGTATCAAACAGTCGCTATCAAGATTTTTTTCTATCCGTAAACTTATTTTATTCATCAACAATCCTATATGAGAAACTGCAACTAGTGAGAAATATCACTCATGTTCCACTTCCGTAACATTGTTTGATCTCGTGTGGCGTAAAGGGAGAATTTTATTTCCCTCCATCGAAAACGGAAGCTGCATCGTTTTCATCGTTTCCACGGATACGTACGTGTGCTGTCGACTGTCTGGCCTTTTTTTGCTTCTCTTTAGGGTTCCGTACCCAAAGGGTAAAAACGGAACTGTATTACCAAGAGTCCGCTATCTGTCTGTCTGTCAACAAATACTAAAAAAAATAGGTAAATAATGGGGTTCGCCATAAACTGCTATTTTTCGACGTTTTTCGCTTTATCTATTTAACCGTAATAGATAGACAGTTCAAATTTTCACAATGTATTTATTTCAGAAGCTGCTATAATAACAAATACAAAAAGTATAAAAATGTTGGTGATACGGAACCCTCCGTGTGCGAGTTCGACTTGCACTTGGCCAATTATTTGCTTCTTTTTTTTAAATTCTGTTATTCTTTTTTCTGCAAGTATCGGTGACTCTGTTCACGGCCCGATAGTTTGTCGATAAGTTCCACTGTGGAATATTGGACCCGCGCTGCGTCGGACACAGCAGTTTTGAAAACTTTTAACGCCCGCCACCGTTGCTAGCGAAAATAATTTTGAATGTTCAGTTCCGCGCATCCAAGTGAAAAACTGACATGATGGTTACAACAAAACCAGCTGTGTAGTATGATTGAAAAAGTGCAGAAATGAAGTAGTCGCTACGATTGTGATTTTACTTTGTATTTGCACTGCACTGTGATTTCGCTTGCTGTTTATCCTGTGTTGTGGATATTTTTGTGTCATTTATATCATTCCGTTTCCTTTTAATCTTCTTCGTCGTAGCTACCATGACAGTCGCACAATTCAAAGATTTATTGTAAGCTTTTCTGTGATAAAGATTTTTAAATTAACACAGTTTTGACAAAACCCATTTATTTGGTAAAAGATAAAATAGATGGTTTTCACGAAAGTTCTATCTTACTCTAATAGTTTAATGACCTAAACTAAAATAACACCTAGATAGTGTTGACATCAATCACACCGAGACAGCCTTTAATAACCCGTGTCGTAATTGTCTACCTATGTCAAAGTCTTGGAACTTAGGTGTAAGACAGGCAATCAGGGTGACCCTATCTTAGGGTCGCTAGATACAAGCAAACCTTTCAGTAAATCTGAATTATTTTATGATTTGTGTAGAGACGCTATTTTCAATGTCTCATTCAAAATGAATGACACATTTTATCTTGACATTTGCGGCTACACAAATGTATAAAGTGTAACCACATTATTACCTTTTCTGATAAACTAAGCAAAGATTTTATCGATACCTTATTGAATATCACTGAAAGATCGAATATTAATTCTTAAGAACTCGTTCAATTTATTACTTTATTGTTTAGAAGAAAATTCATTTTCGACCATAATATAAAACAGTCTGAATTTATAAGGAAATATTAAAGTAGGAGTATTTTTAGAAGAGCACGCAGGCATAATTACAAAATTACGAAATGAGACTGTCACTGGAACGATTAAGCCTCGAAGCGCGGCAGTCGACGACGATAATAACAAAATTATAGCTGACGGTACAAACGTCGAAGGTATTCCGTTAATGATGTTAGTTCCACGGTTAATCATTTCCGTTCAATCAGGCCTTTCACAGCTAATCGGCTTGATGCTCTTTTCAACCCCTCGTGGCCTTTTGATTAGAGGCCGCTTTATAAAGAGCAATGGGATATAATATTATACCAGACAATTGACTTATCTTATCCAAATTTGCGGTCGGATCTGGCGTCGCTGTTTTAGGTGTTCCTTCTATTTGAATTTTAAGATTTAAATTTATGCACACATTTTTTAAGGAAATATGCAGTTATATTTTATCTTTGCCAATTTGAAGTATAAATGCAGTATGTTTATATCAATAACTATACAAACAATAAACGACGGATTAATTTACGCGTCATATAAGTCCTTCTCTATTTCTCAAGTGAATTGCGTTTTGCGAAATTTCTTAAAATCTTAATAAGCATATTCATACGATAATTTAGGACATATTTAAACATTTTGAATTATAAATATTTAAGCAATATTACGTACTTAATGGCCCTGCTATTTGACTTATAAGTTTCGTTAATTTTGTTTTTATGTGATAGGATTTAATATTTAAGTAGTACTATTAAGAAAATAATTAGTGAATTTTGAAGCAATAATTTCTAAGTTATCAGCGTTTTCTTGAATTATTATTTCTGCGTTACTTTGATAAAGTTAATGCAATGCTTTAAATATTCAGCTATTCCAAGTTTAAGTAAAGTCTCAAGTCTACATAATGTGTGAAATAAAAAAATACTTCAATAGCGAAAGCGACCGTTAACCCAAAACTAAATTTGAATATGATCAGGATCACTCTTATCTTTTCATGGATATGTAGGTACTTGGACGGCGACCAATATTGGGCTATATGTTAGTTTACATAAGTATCTGCCGTGTCACAAAAATGAAGGTATAGGGAAGTAACGGCGATGGCACCTATAATTTATTCTAACTACATCCACATTTCGAATAGAATACGAAATGTAGATCGTTATATTATGCTTATTCTCACACACGACTGCCGCACCGAATAGTTTTCGGTCACGGCAAACCATAAACAATTCACGCGATGTATAGAATATTCAACATATATTCGACATGTTTCATAATACTGGTTAAGCATCGTTTAAGTTCAAATATCAAAATTCAATCAAGTTATGGCTCTTAGTACAAAGTCATCTCCTATTTTCGTAACTTTTTGTTGAGCTGTAATTGTTGTTCTAGACGTATGTTTATTGTTTGTTTTTCAAGTAATTGGCTTATCTTCGTCGTATACATTTTTTTGTTTCGGACAATAATGACAAGGAGAAATGTTTCAGTTTTTATTCCTTTTATTTTCCTACTTTTGATATCACTAATTACTTACAATTAAATGGAATGTAAATGTTCAATGGTAATACCCTAAACGATAACCGTTTCGTTTACTTTCTCTCTTTTCTGATATCTGCGCACTTTTGTTATAATTTTGATCATTTCCAATTTACGTAAGTTAGAAGTGACAAGCATTTTTAACAAGGGTCACCGGAGCAGTGAATACTTTCATTAAAGGTCACTAAGAGACACTCCGTCAACAATGAGAACACTTGTAATGGTTGAGAGTTGAGCACTTGAAAATCTCGTTTTTCTCAATTGGTAATTAGATGACGCCACTTCATTTTACTTGTATTTACTTCTCTCTTTATCTTTGTATAACTTAGTGTACTGAGCAGGATCGTTTTTGAAATTTCAATAAACTCGGACGATATTCATACTTTATGAAGAAATGTTGCATATTTTGTGACGTTAAAAAAATACTTAATAAAATGGAAAGAAGATCATAGTTTCTATGAGTGTGACTGAATAAAAGAACTAAAAGTTCCCAAATTCAACTTTTCGTCGTGAATAAAAAAAAAAGAAAAAAGTATAATTGTCTTAATTAGGTGCATTCGATCTAAATGTAGTGACACTTCAACTATCAGGTGAGTTTAAATAACTCTTTCCAACAGCACAAAAGCGGAATATTTAAAAAGTAATTTCGCTGATGTTGGCAGCGTTTAGTATTACAAAAATGTTTCAATTTTTCCTTTTAGAGTTTAACTTTGTTGTGGCTTGTTTATTTAATTTGTCGCTTGCCGACTTGCGGTTGCTTCAGTATTGCGTTGTTTCTTGTTGCAAGAATATAATACTTAGACTTCTAATATATTCTTTTAATATGCATCGGAAAATACCTTTAAATTTGAAGAAATAAAAATACGACTTGTGATATCTAAAAATCTTCAATATTTGTGTAGAAATGTAAATTTTGCTACACATTCATCAGTATTAATTGCGTTTCTTTTAGTTTCAATGACTGAAATGTATAGGTACTAAGCTATATTTTAATTTCCATTTTCCATTAAATATACAACGACTTAGTTACTAAAGAAATTTAATATTAAACTTCTATGTTTAATGTTTTTGCAGCTTACGTTTTGATAAGTACTTCATTCTGCAGCCCGAACGGCTAGGGTCCGCAAGTTTCGCTATTAAGCGTTATTAAATTCTCTTGAGTTGAATTTTGTCTGAAAGCCGAATATTGGAAGTACTTAAACGATCTTGACGTAGATTTAATTATGCTATGCGATAAATACATTTTGTAAAATCTGTCTTATGCTTATAATTACTATCATTTTAGAGTGCTTAAATTTTTGGAAATAATTTGAAATTATATCACCAACTAAACTAGTTATTATATTATGTTTAGATATTAAGCATAATGTGTGTTTACCTTAAAGTGGAAAAAGATATGATTACTTTAAAATGATCACATAAAATTATCCTCATGTTAATTAATAATCGTTGCTATATTGAAAAAAAACCCAAAAAATATGTGATTGAAATTGGAGGAATTAAAACAACAGGCAGTTCAAACATTAATTGTAAAGTAAACAAAAACTACAGAAAAGATGTATACAAGTAGAAAAGTAAAAAGCGAGAGCTCTCTGATTCGTGAGCGGCTTTCGCAATATCAGCGCGGGCCATTAGCCCTGGGAGAAGCGATGGTGCACGAAAGATTAAATTTTACTGGAGCATATGCTATGCTACTTAATGATAGTATGATGAACTAAGTATGGAATATGTTATAATAAGTATGATATTGGAGCGTCAGTTAAGGATTTTTGAAAATGCTAGACTATAAGATAGATAGAAAGACTATAAGAAATAATTATGATATTAATTAATTCAGAGAGTTGGTAGATCACGAAGAAGATATACACACTTTTCAAGTGTGAGATGATGTATATAAAAAAATAAATTGTAAGAAAAATATTTATGTGTGGTAGATAATAGATTACTAAGGTTTTTTAAACACAACATTACAATGCAAAGAATAGCAGAGAAGAAGTACTAATTGTCACTAAAGATGATTTTGTAAATTATCCCGCTGATGATAAATTTGAATTGTTTTCGCAATGTCAGCTAACTCCGTTTACCGTTGAAGAAGCGATGGTGCAGAAAGAGATTAAGCTCTGCTAACAACACATTTGTCAAAGATGTAAAACCTAGGTAATATATAATATTTGATAGTATTATTAGATACAAAAGGTATGAAATACTTAAGTTTAATAGTACAAAATGTATTAACACAAATTACATTCTAATCAAGAGTTTAGAGAAAATTCAAATTCTCTTGTACAATAGTTATCAGTTTTACAAATTAAAATGTCATGAAAATAAAGATAGTACATAGTATTCCTGTAATAGAAGTGTGGAACTTAGACGGTCTTCGCAATATCAGCTCGAGCCATTAACCACGAGGAAGCGATTGTGCAGAAGAGATTAACTTTTGCTGCGACACCTAGAAAAGATTTATAGGACGGAATCTAGGTAGAAAAAAGAAATTGTTTCGGATTACACTACTGCTATTCTTTTTTGTTAATGAGAGGGAAACCTTTAAAAGGTACCCGATGCTATGGGAGCGACACAGGGTTTTGTGGGATTCTTATTGCACTAAAAACCCCCCGGTGGCCGTCCTTGGCGCTACATAAAGAACTCCGGGATCTCCAAAGAAACGCAACCGGTGTCCTCTTAGCGTGTTGCCCCGTCGACCTCCGCCCAGGTGGAAATAACGCTCGCCACATAGTCTGGTGTACACGACGATATGCGACCACACATACCGCCGTCCTTCCCGGGGTCGCTGGCCTGGGGGTGTGTGTTCCCACTCTAGACGTCCACAAACACGTAAGCCCCCTTTTAGTCGCCCCTTATGACCGGCTGGGGATACCGTAGCCCTGTTCTAGGTTCCGAAACTACAGGGACAGCACTACTGCTACTACTTAAAATTATTAATATACAAAATATAGTTTGAACGTAAAAAGCTATGGGTCTGGAGCGGTTTCCACAATATCACCTCGCACCATTAACCGTGGAACAAGCGATCGCGTAGAAGAGATTATGTTTTGCTACGTCGCCTCGGTGTATGCTTCTACGGAACAACATTTTGTGCCTTTAGGTTATTTTTCTTGTCCTTTGAAGTATTGTCGTTTTTTATACGTTTCTTTGTTCTATTTAGCGTACACCGTTTATTCTCTTTCTAAGGTGTATTTTTAGAAAGGTTTTCTAATTTTTCTCTTTAGCTCGTAACATTAATGCAAAGAGTTCGATCTTAAATCGTAGGGGTGGGTATTAGCATATCTGTACCCTTAGTATGAGTTTTTACGTTTTTTAGAAAACTGACTGTTTTTGTATTTGTCAAACAGTTCTGATACAGTCCGCTAGGAGCGCTGATTGAAAATGTATGGGAAATACGTAAACAAATACAAAAACAATCATTTTTGTAAAAACGTAAAACCTCATACTAAGGGTACTGTTATCAAGTTCGGTATTTGTTTTGTCGTAGCAGTTTAAACTCTGCCTCTCAATAATACTGGTACCTTTAATCGCTTATAAATCAAAACACACTTTCAAACCGCTACCAAAAGCAAAAGAATATATAAATCCGCAATGCTTCACGGTCGGGTCACAAAGCTACGCGAATACTTGCCAAAAAGGCGACTGCGTGGAAAAGATTAACTCACCTGGCACTGCACGAGAAATATGAATGTCTGGAATATATCACCCCAAGAAAAAATATAAGGGGATTATCTCAAGATATTTCCTTTCCGAAATATAGGTTTCACCTCTGGTTACGAATAGCAGAAACAAACGTCGTAACGGTAGCAGTACCATGAGTTTTCACGTTTTGACAAATATGACTGTTTTGGTATTTGTTTACGCATATGCCCATATAATTTCCAATCAGCACCCCTAGCGGATTGTATCAGAACTATAATGTCAGTAACATAATATTAAATGTCTAAATTGACAAAATGGCGCTTTATGTTTTGTCTCTCTTTTTTGCGAACATGTGACGTAGACAAAAATATTTGAGCTCTTACTTATTGTTACGTTCACGTGTTGAAACAAACGGAACAGAATAATGGATTGAGTAAATGTAACGTAAAATTGTGGGATGTCTTGAAAACTCATGGTAAGAGTACAGGAATATTTGTGTTTTATTTTTCGTTCAGTACCTACCACGACGTATTGGGATGATTTAGGAAAATGGAAAGATGGGAATAATGATTGTTTTCATGAAATTGTTGTCGTTTGTTGTATATGAAACAATAAAATATGATATAATTTTACTATCAACTGAAATGCGTTATTTTCATCATTACTATTACACTATTATTTAAATAGTTATTAAATTGCTTATTAACTTAGGTACATTATTCAACTTTGATTAGGAAGATTAGGAAATAGGAAGATATTAAGAATCTGTTATATAATATTTGTAACAGTTATATATAGGACTACAGCTTTGATATTGTTTATTATTTTACTTTTAACATTTCTGACAATATCACGACATGAGCTGTATATTTCACGATAGTCTCTATATTCCATTGTAAACTACAAAAATTCATGAAATTTGTAAGCGAATCACAACCGAGTACAGTCGTGTTCAAATAAATTTGTTCAAACTCGATCCGGTATACGCTTGTCGTACGTACGATCCGGTGTCTCAAAGAATATTTTAGTGTTATAGAAAATGAAGGAGATTTCGTGACTGATATCACAACAAGCTAGACGAATACGATTCTATATCGGTATCTTTGATAAGTGAAATAGGAAGATACATCACCGGCTTGCAATAGAATGGAGTCACAAAAGGATGATTTTATCATTTATTTTTTTTAATTGTTGACAAATAAAACACATTTTTAGAGGAAATTTACGTATAAATAAGTAATACTTAGTAATTTACGTAATGAATCAATTAGTATTTCAATCATATTAGGGTACGGAGACGTGGCAAAACTTTCACAATTCTCAAAACTGGTGACATTTTCTTGTTAGTGATCAATCTATGTATTTTACTCATCTAAGAACGGTATAAATAATTTTGGTAGAAATCAAATTTGTTGTATTTGAATAAAGAAGTTTTTGGCACATTCTATGAATCTATTGAATACGAGGTAAACTCGGTCACGAGACTCTATGACCCAGTCTGATATTAATTATGTGAGAAGTAAATAACATTTCTATTCCAGTTTCCATCTGAACTTCGGAGTAAAAATCTCTATAATAATAGGCGAAAACAAAACAAGTTCAATTCTATCTACCTCTTGTTTATACAACGGCAATTTGCTTTAGTTTTAACCAACTTCTCAAAGGAAGAGAGGTTATTTATAACGAAAAAATGGAAAATGTATCATGATGGTCAGATTTCGACCGTTGACCAATCTCTAGTATAAAAATACTCTTGAAAGAAATGCAATTTGTAGAATTGACAAGACAATTCATTGACTACATTTCGAGTTTTATAGGCACAAAATGTAAATAAGTTATTCTTATTATTTAAAATTGTGGCATTGAAGTCATGTATGCAAATTAAGAACGGACCCTGTAAGGGCCCACGTCGCCCTTATACTTATACTGCTCTAACTACGAGGGTGCGAAATAAAACCTTCTGTAATGTATGCCCGTATACTTAATTACTTTAATAAAATAATATATTACAACATTCGCATACATGTAACGTAGCATTTCTTTTATACTAGCGATACTGTATAAGTAATTACCTAAATAAAAAAGACGCCTTCTAGACCCCAGCCACACATTAGGATTCCCTGTGACGTGAATGCCATGGACACATACAAATACGAATAAACAAACACACCTAAACAGATATCCAAATTCATCATTCAGATGGCTGTCTGGACGGGGATCGAACCCGAAACCCTTTGCACTTCAGACCGGTATGATGACCGCTCCGCCACGCGGGTCATCAATTAATACTTGTTATATTTACTCCAGTTATATAACTGCTCTAAAATAGAATGAAATTGCGCAAAAAATGAATTATATTGCTTATATTCCACATTTTTCCATTTATTGCCAATAAGCCATAAAAACTAAAGCGATAAAATCCTTGAATACCTCCCATAGGCTTTTCCTATTTTATTGCCTAACGACGCGTCATAAATACGATGTGAACATGCGGGAACTTTGATAACCGATGTGAAATGTTACGATGGTATATTTAAGTTTTAGGAACGCAAGTCTTTCTCACCTACTTTTTGAGGTATTCTAACTTGGTAATAATATTTAAGAAAATATGTTCAATAGGTATCACACAAGACCAGTCGCTATACATACACCCGTTATAAATATTCATTGTATTCAAATTTTGCCTCCCAAAGATCGTGTTAATTTTTTGTATTGTGAAATTGTCAAATGTCGATCTTCGGGTAAGCAAAATATTGTTACGTTCGATTTAGTCAAAGATCAAAATGAACGTCCCAAAGTAACGAAGTCAACTTTACTTTTAATTTGGCTACGCTAAAAACAATTTTGAACTGGAACTCGGAAAATAACAACGACACTGAAACAAATTACACAAAAGTGGCCGAAGTCTTCCTTGTGATTTCTCAACTCTAAGTGTGGACTGAAGCGACAACGCTAAGAAATGAAAATATCTCTCACAGAAACGCCAGAGCCACATAATAAATACGTTTACACTGTCACAACCGCTTCCTCTGTTGTTGTCAGTGCTCGGCGAACTAAATAGTTATTATGTAGCTGGTACAACGAATCCCACTCTGTTGGTACGGGGGAAGACGCTTAACTATTTATTAGTTACGTCGGTCTATTTATGAGACTAAATGATGAACTGTTTTCCCTCTCGCATTAATTTTCAAGTTTATTGTACTTACGTACTGATAAAGATGAAATAGTTGCACTATTTTTAAGACAAAAATAGTGCATAAAAACAATGGTGTTTAATTTTAATTCTTGGCAATATACATGAGATTATAGTATAACTTTAAGTATCGATCGAGAGCCAAATGGTAAAGATTTAGTCCTTTCAATATGCCTATATTCAGGCCTACATTAATTAATATTCAGGTGATATACTGATGATTACATCATCAAATCGAATGCAATAAATATAGAAGTATCAATTACAAAACGTAAAAGATTTACTTTCAATATAACTTAAGGATTAAAATATACATCAAAGCGGTAATCGCCTCATCACTTGCTTAAGCTCCGCAGCGGTCTCGAAATAAAAGGCGTTTCCGCGAAATTCTCGTGGAGATGTTTCCGCAAGTTTAGCCGTTCCCCTTTATTTATGAGCTCTTCAAGAGCCAGGTGTGTCTCAACTAAAACAGTTCTCTCTGTCCCGCTTGCAATATAACTGGAGGTATTTTCTCATTTGGATGTTCTAATTTCACCATTTCGTTTCAGCTCTCATGTGCCACGTAAAAATATTGTTGTGGAAATGGGGCACAAATGTAGGTTTCAGTCGTGGAGTTGAATCCTTCCCCAGACTTAAGTGTGAATTGTCACACGTCTAAAGTGAGTATTCATCTTACTTTCCCCTGTACAGGTATAAAACAAAATATAAAATAGGTAAAACTTCCACAATTTTTATTGCGATAGTTTTTAATTTCAAATCTATTTTGTCACAAACCGTTGTTTTGTTGTCTGAGACTTTGATATAACATGAACAAAGTGGTGCAAGCTGTATTACGAAGGACAAAATCCATTATGATTCAGACGACGCCCGCGAAAGCCATAAATCTATCACAGAGTAGACAAATTGCGTAGTAGCAAGGTGTGTCTTTGAAAGAAGATAACTCTATATCAATTTCCATCAGATATCTATTATGACGTCATTGCTAGTTTGGTAAAATTTGCATTTTTAGATGCTCCATGTTTATGAATGAATTATTTGAGTAGTCGTGATATTTTATGTAACATAAAATAAGTACGGAACTCAACGCAACCCTTCGAAATATGACACGTAACAACCTACACCATAAAGGAAATCCGCACCGAGGGTAAGGAAAATAATGTTGAAGAAGAAACTAAAATTATTACCGACATTAACGACAAAGGTCGGTGAAATGATATCTGAAACTCGATCTATGGGCTTATTGAATTATGAGTAATTGGAAGATGAAGTAAGATGAGACATAAGTACGGGAAAGTTGATTCCCCTGAGCATTAGTTTGATCTAATAAAGTCCGAAGTTCCGGCGAACTTTGAGGTCACTGAGTTCTGTAACAGTGAGCTGTAGAATTATTTTTCTCATCATTATTGTTTTGACACTTTCCGTCTAGTTTATGAATATTTATTTGTACTGTTTTTTTTTTACTTACTATATTATGAAAAATTTAGGAAATAAAAAGCTCTATTTTTTTATAATATAGGAGTAGCAGACGAGCATGCAGTCTATCTGATGGTAAGTGGCTACTGTCGCCCATTGACATCTGTAATCAACCCCAGATAGGATTAGATATTACTATCTGAGATCGTCCACAAATGCGCCGCTACTACCCCTACCCCTGAGGACTAAGCTGGAATGCCTCGGAAAAGTCTGTCTCTCTTACCACACCCTTCAAAACGGAACACAGCAGCACCTAACACTGATGTTATGAGGCAGAAATAGGTGTGGAGGTGGTGCCGCCCGCGTCGAACCACAAAGGGTTCCACCTTCTATAGTAAATTTGATAATAATTAAATTGTTCCCTTTAACTTTTAATGGAAAAAAGTACAAATAAAATGATATATTAGTATCATGACAATTATTATAAATTAAAAATAATTTATAGAATACATGAATAGAGATAAAATATTGAAGAAAGGTAAAGGTACTAATATAAAGAAAGTGCTGTAATAAATATCCTCTGGCTATAACGCTTGGGCAATGTGTGCACAAGGAATAAACTTAATGTAAGAAAGGACGCAGCACGACGGTTTTTGTCCGGTTTCATTAGTGGATGTTATTGGCTTAGAGTTGTTTTATCTTCGTGTAAAGTAATAACGTGGGTAGTGATAATCCTTTGGTAATAAATTCGACCTCATCCACACATTCAATTCCATATTCTTCTTTCTTAGAAATTAATTATTGTTGCTCGTTTCAACAGTGAAAGAAAACATATTGAGGATACCTATATACCATCATGCCTAAGGCTTCTCAGTGTTATTAAATAAAAATAGAATGACGACACCCCTTTTTGGCTAATATTAAAGATACTCTTTACAATATGGCGGACCCACGCAGTACACTTAAGTATAAGTAAAAAAAATTGTATGATATTGCAGAACTGCCATGTTTTGAAATATGTTGTAACTGAGTCGAAACAAATTTATGGTTTACTCGTATATGACAACTTGCATCATGGGTTACAAAAAAATAAGCATTTACGAAAAGTACTAAAAATATATCATACGTTGAACTTCAAATTAGAGATAAAGAAATGAATAGACGTCGAAAAGGTTTAGCATACAAAACAATGTAAATAAACGTCAAGTCTGTTGAAACTGATGCTTTGTGTACTTTTGCTTTGATAACTTTTATATGTTAAAAGAATTAGAATTCGATTAATTCATTTTAATGTACGTCTAATTTTAATTCCTTACAATAGTTTATTTTTTTGTAAGTATATTATCAGAAATATTGATATCATTCCACTCACTATAGTTTCACTCGACTCCAAATAATACTCACTTATTACGCAATTTTCCTCGAATTTCTTTCACATTACAAATCCTTGCGTACTCATAACTTTTTTCGTATTGTAACATATATTGCGGTCACTAAAAGTCGTTACGTGTTCCCTTTTTTTTGCGACTTCTCGTAATCGCTAAGCCAACAATGAAATATATCCGAAACTGTGTTTGTCGTCGAGTGGGATATGTTCGCCAATGATTTATGATCTTGTGCGGTGTTTATTTTTTTACGGACCTTCTGTTGCCTGACTCGCTCGATTTGATTCTGTATCAAATCTCAATTTAGCCGAGTGCTTGTCGTATTACGTAGATTAATGTCTTGTAATTCAATAACTTCTTGGATATTACTTACTTTAGGAATATCTGTCTTTTGTGTATAAAAAGTATCATTTCTTTTGGTCATCAATAAATATAAATCGTTTTCAAATTGCGGATCATTTGAACTATAAACATTATTATTGTGGTGTGCAGATGCAAAGTAAAGTAAAGGGAATGGTCTGTAGACTCTAATTTTTAAGGTACTGCTAAATCACAAGATTTCCTTAAACCGGAGTATTTCGTAGTAAAAGTAGTTTTCACTTTGGATTTACAAGTTAAAAAGACGCTGAATAATTTATTATTTAGTCTAGCCACGAATTTTCTTATTTATGTCACCAGGCTCGCCAGAATTTTTAATTTTGTTTGACTCTGTCTTTTCAACGTCTAATCCGATTTTCACGAAATATGTATGAGTTAATTCAGCAGCCTTTTTTTTTCTTAACGAGGGGGAAACCTTCAAAAGGTACCCGACGACGTGGGAGCGACGCCGGGTTATGTGGGATTCTTACCGCACTAAAACCCCCCGGTGGCTGTCCTCAACGCTTGTTGGAGAACTCCGGGATCTCTGACGGAACGCAACCGGAGTCCTCCAAGCGCGATGCTCCGATCGGGTTCTGCCCTGGGGGAGCAGTTTTCGCTCCTCCCGCACCATCTGGTATTCACGACAGTATGCGACCACACATACCGCCGTCCTTCCCGGGATCGCTTACTGGACGGCTCGAGCTCCCACTCTTGGCGCCCGCAACCCCGAAAGCCCCCTTTTAGTCTCCTCTTACGACAGGCAGACAATAATTTAGCAACCTGTTCATCAAATTCTATAAGTTCCTCGATAATAATGAACGTATTGTTTGCGATATATTTTTATAGACTAACGAAAATAGTAATGAGAACAGATAGATGAGAACGTCGATTACGTAGATTTGATCTCTCGAACAATCACAGCAATTTATGATCTCCCTCGTTACATCCTTTTTCAATTAATCGATTTAGATAGGGATAGAGCTAGCCTGCTTTGTGAACTATTCTAGGCTTAGACTCTCACGGTCGATGATGTCGTGAGCTGCATTTTGTTGTATAATTTATTGAGATTACTTCGGGTTCTTAAATTAGACCGTTTATTACTTCTTAAGACGTTACGTTACGTTTACGTTGACGACTGAAGATTGCTTTGCTTCAATTAAATTTGCTTCTCTATCAGTGTACTTACATAATCCAACTAACAGTAACATATTTGACAAAGACCTTAAGTCGTCGTAACTGTATTGTAAGTTACAATTTTTTTGGTAACAGAAAAGTTAGTATACTAAACTTACTAAATTTTCCTATTGTTTCTTAACATTTACGATACGAAGAACTCTTGTATCGAAAGAGCTTGTTGGCAATTTGGCATTATGTACGGCTTTAGGGCCCGGTCGTATAAACTAACGATACGATTCCATTACCCTATAGGAGGGCCGTTGGAAACACACCCAGAGTTCAGGAGGAGTGACGTCAACAGAGCACGGAACTGTTGTTATCGTGGCAATACATTTTCATTTTCAAAGTCTCTTAAAGCTCACCTTATGGGCGATAGTGCGGTACGGGGAGTCGTAACGACTCATAGTCGGTACTGGAACTACTGGATAACTCGCGTCGTATTCGCCCCCAGATTATTTCGTGTTTAGCAAGAACACGTGTAGGGGCAATGCCCCTATTTTGGGGTGGTGGAAACGAGTTCGTATGGGTATAGTTTTGGGAATTCCTTGTTCGTTGGCGTCTCAACTATTATTTACGTGCGTAATGGGAGTTCGCCAGGGTACACTCTGGGACCTTTTTATGCCGTACAGTAATACGAGTATTGTTTCATGTCTAATAAGGGTTTCGATAGAATATGATCTTTGGTAGGGTTTCATAAAATAACTTTACTAGGAAAAATATTTGAGTCTTTACGACTTAAGGAATCTCATTGTTATTTGTTTTTATGTATCTTATGTAGCTTCGTGTTTTAGTTTAACAAGAAACAATATAACTTAAGCTTTGGTGACAATTAACATGTTATCAAGGATGCCCAGGGTGTTTGTGAATCAAGGAGCTATATAAATAATCAACACATTTACAACGAAATAAAAACAAAATATTTTATTTATTAATGATAATTTATCATCCCAACATTGTAAAGTGTCATTGACCATACCTACTATTGTAACATCCTATACACGTATTTAACTTAATTAATTATTTATTAATTAAATTTCATAGACCAGGGTCCACGAAAGATAAATAATCTTACATGGATAAATAATGAATTAAAATTATAATATAATTTTATTTACGCCAATAAACGACGTCTAGTAGCATATTGAGGTCATATACTATTACTACTACTATTGAGGTTATATGTATACTATTACTGCTTTAATTATGCAGTAATTCCACAACAAATGGCACGGTTAGTGTGGTTGTAATCGAAGTACTAATAAATGTTATCTGCCTGACGACAACACACGTAGGATACTAAACAACTACTATACTATACGCATTAATCATAAACAAAGACAATAGCAAACATAAACTAGTTCAAACAAATGGTACAATAGCCCCTAGCAGGTCGGTTCAGCTTTTATTAGATCGAGGCGTTATTATTTGCGACCTAGAAACCTCGAAAAAGTTCAAGGGTGTCAATTGAAATGGACCGGCGCTTTGGTGGAGTGTGTGTGTTAGGTGGAGTGTGTGTGTTTACTGTGAACACACACACGGAGAAACTTCTCGAGATTTTTATTTCGATGAAAATAAGCTCCGCGGGACGCATAACAAATGCTATTGTTGCATCCAAAGCAAAATAGTTTTAAAATTACTCGTATTTCATATTCATTTCATTAGACATTTTTTCTTTAAAATGTGTAATATTTCATCCTATAGCATTATTGGAATTTATGAGATCTTCATCATTAATTTCTGACCCAATTCTGCTACAGTCTTCTTTTTGAGTGAGAGGGTAATGACATATTCCATACTATGCAATTTTTGCCGAACTCTTAGAGCTTACGTTTCCTCACTGTGATTCCCTTTACCGTTAAATCGTACCCTTCGAAAAATCAGAGGTAGCGTACCTAGAATTTGAATCGCGGAGCTCTTGCGTATGGGGACAAATTTTAAACGACTTAAATGTATCTTCTTTATAATGGTAAAAGTAGCGAGGACAATGTCGTATGTGACAGTTTGGTCGTGTCTTGTACGACATTGTACTTTGTTGAAGTCGTTTTTGAGTTATGCAAATATCGAGTTAGAAGAATTTTGCGCATTAATCATAGCTGTAATACGAACAAGGTGTATATTTTTGTGATCTTTCAAACAAACAAAACTATATAATTCGAAGTATATTTACATTGTAAGCAGGGGTTATTTTATATATTTTAGTTCAAGAAATCAGTCGATCTTTATTTAGAATACCCTTTAAATGGTGCAAATTTAATTTTATTTGTGCTGTAATAGATGGCGCGATCTAATACGATTTTTATAGCTAGGTATATTCTTGTCAGAAATATGACTTTTTTCTATTTCGAAATTATTTTTTCGCATTAACGTTTACGTCACCGCCATAGAATAAGCTGTAATAAATAGCGCCTTAAAAATTCCCTTATCTAGAAATAGCAGCGTTTCAAGCGGCCATTCGTCATTCTATGCGGAAAGAATATTCAAATGAGGGCGGCTAGAAGAAATTCACGGCGCGGTGCAATTCTCTAAAATGTCACACGTGCCAGAGAAATGTCCTTTACGTATTCAATACATTGCGAGTTTCAATTCGGTGGGTGCGCGGCACCGTCATTCTGAGCCGGAGGTGTACGTAAATCAGCGATCCGTATCGAAATCGAATTTTTAATAGAACACTATCGGTTTGTCCAATAAATCTCGGCGCGGGCGAGGATCGGACGTTTCCGCTGTGGAGCGACATCTGGCGTTGACTGGAAGCGCTCCAAGATAGCCGTACGAATTAGGGATGGACTTTTCGTATAGTCTTTTTTGGGTTGCCAACATTTTTGTGTCTTCATCACACATCGCTTAAAAGAATAGCAACGCTTGCAATATTAGTAGCAGTTTTGTAATCGTTAGTTAGTTGCGTTTTTATTTCCGTGTTCGTCATTAGGTTATTTTTTATAATAGAGGAGGAAAGCATGCAGTTCACCTGATGCCGCCCATGGATATCTCTATTCAACTCCACATAAGATTAGAGTCCTACTTGAGATGGGCGACAGATGCGCCGTTACCCCTGAGAACTGAGCTGTTACGCCTCGGAAAAGTATGTCTCATTTACCACACCCATTTTAACCGGAACACACCAGCGATTAACATTGATGAGGTAGAAATAGGTGTGGCGGTGGTACCGCCGGTTTAAACCACAAAGGGTTCTATCACCTTCTAAAACAAACGCCATTTCCTACTTTTTCCGAATATAGATAGGTGTAAGCATTCTACAACCCTAGTCCAGTAACATCCCCAGTAGGTACAAACCGTATAAATTATGTACGAACGTGGCAGCGAGTGGCTCGACTTGGTGATATCGAGTACTCCGTTACACCCAGCACGCGAATTTGTTCAGAATTTTGTTTGCGAATTCTCTCACCCAGACTCTTGGGAGGGATATGAACGTACATTTTGGGAAAATAAACGTTCTTAAATGTAATTTAAGTAGTACACAGTAAGTATAGCATAGAAAGATTTGGTTTTGGGAATGCAGCAAATATGTTTTTTTTTGGCCGCGTGTGGAGTGTAATGTTTTTAGACCGTATGGTAAGTCTCGTTCATTTGCATGCACTGGAGCCCAAACGGCTTGACGGATTTCAACATGGATGTCCTTGGACTTGTCTTAATTCTGGGAGTCACATAGGCTATATATTTAGCCGTCGACATTTTTGATTTATTATATATAATTGTCTTGTTGTATTTGTGAAGCAGCCTTGTATATTTTTTTTTAATTTGGTAGACAAGAAACTAGCCAAACAAAACAATAAAATTGAACTGTTCAAGGTAAGCGCCTCTCTGCGCCAAAGGCATGAATGCCTAGAAGCTTTCGCCAATTCTGCAGTTTTCAGACATTTTAGTTCCAAGTCAAAAAATTCTATACTTTATATCATTGCATTTTCTAAAATACGTATAGCACTTGAGTAACTTTTTTTCATTAATAATGCGGCAAAAAATTACGAATTTGATTTTTTATATATTACTAGCTGACCCGGCAAACGTTGTGTTGCCATATAAATAAAAAAATGTTCATGGTGAACAACCCTTAGCACTTAGGGGTATGAAAAATAGATAGTAACCGATTCTCAGACCTACTGAATATGCATATAAAATTTGGTGAAAATCGGTATAGTCGTTTCGGAGGAGTACGGTAACTCAAATCAAATCAAATCAAATTTTTTTCATCAAATCAAATCAAATCAAATCAAATTTTTTTCAAAATCAAAGCAACTACCACCACTTCACAAGGTGTTTCGTTATGGAGAAGAAGCGGCGAAAGAAACTCCATAACACACATCTTTTAAAAAAAATGTTTTTGACAATGTTAACTTAACGTAATGGTACATGTGGAGCTGGAGCTAATTCAGACCACACCGTTTTGTCAGTCAAATAATCACTTACTTTATAGTACGCTTTTTTACATAGCGTTAGTTTAACGACATGTTTAAACTTTTTTTCTGTGAGATTCAAAATGTGGTCGGGTATTTTATTGTAGTAGCGAATACAGTTGCCCACGAAAGATCTAGCCACCTTACATAATCTACGTTTAGGAATTACTAATTTATTTCTATTTCTGGTATTAAAGTTATGGTGGTTACTATTTTTTTCAAACATATCAGTGTGTTTTCTTACATACATAATATTTTCATAAATGTATTGACTATGCACCGTCAATATATTAATAGTGGGAAACAGTTCTCTTAGGGACTCACCACGCCGCAGACTATATATTGACCTTATTGCTCTTTTTTGAATAGTAAATATAGAGTCTATGTCAGCAGCACTGCCCCACAGTAGAATGCCATAAGACATAATGCTGTGAAAGTAACTGAAATAGACAAGTCTGGCAGTGGGTATGTCTGTTAACTGTCTAATGCTTCTGACTGCAAAAGCTGCAGTACTAAGTCTGCTGGACAAAGCAGAGATGTGGGGACCCCACTGGAGTTTAGAATCAATGGTAATCCCCAAGAAAACAGTTTCATTGACGAATTGCAAAGTCTCACCATTTAGAGCGACATTCATCCCCGTACTCCTTACATTTGGTAGCATAAATTTAATACATTTAGTTTTATTAGAATTTAAGAGTAGGTTGTTTGCATCAAACCAGTTCTGAATCAAGCAAAGAGTTTCATTAATATCGTTCGTATCCTGTGATTGTCGTTTTACTCTAAACACCAAGGAAGTGTCATCAGCAAACAAAACAACCTCAGATAAATCCTTTACTACATTTGGCAAATCATTTATATAAACTAAAAATAGAAACGGACCTAGGATGGAGCCCTGAGGTACACCTATTTTAATATTAGAACCTGCTGATAATGCTCCATTTACTTGCACTCGTTGGACGCTATTGTTTAAATAAGAATTTATCAACTTTAGAGAATTTCCCTAAATACCATAATATTGTAATTTTAACAATAAGGTTTTATGATCAACACAATCAAAAGCTTTAGACAAGTCACAAAAAATACCTATAGAATCATGTGCTTGTTCCCAACAATCAAAAATATGTCGCAGCAATTGAACACCAGCATCTGTGGTAGAACGGCCTTTAGTAAAGCCAAATTGCTTTTGACCTAACATTGTGACACGAGAATTTTATATATAAGATTAAAATAGGAAACGAATATGCACTCCTTATGGTGGCAACTGCCTTTAAACTTGAGCGAAGCAGTTTTAATGCAGAAATTAATGATATTGGATCAAATTACTCATATTTTTTTTATAATGCAGGAGTAGCAGACTAGCATGCAGTCCACCTGATGGTAAGTGGCTACTGCCGCCCATGGACATCTGTAATCAACCCCAGATGGGATTGGATATTCTTACCTGAGGTCGGCCACAGATGCGCCGTTATCCCTGAGGATTAAGTTGGAATGCCTCGGAAAAGTCTGTCTCCCTTACCACACCCTTCAAAACGGGACACAGCAGCGCCTAACACTGCTGTTTTTAGGCAGAAATACGAGTAGGTGTGGCGGTGGTACCGCCGGAGTCGAACCACAAAGGGTTCTACCACCTTCATATATTTTGATATGGTTCAATTGCTTATTAATTTTAGGCAAGTTTACCATAAACAATTCCGTGCATTTATTTACGCTGGTGAAGTATTTATACAATCTTTTTATTATAATAGATCGAATATGTGCTTAAGCTGAAATATTTTTACAACTCTTTATATAAATCGATTTAATAATAAATTCAGACCTATATTTTCCTCGTACATATTTTCGTATAACAAGAAAAGTGGAAAAAAACCTTCAAATTAATTCTCGTAACGTAAATTCCCATTAACGCTGCTGAATAACGTAGGTACGTATACCACGTACAAAGAAAAAGGCTTGAGCACGTAAGTTCTTCCAGTAATTTATAGCCAGATATAAAGGATTTATTACCTGTAGCATACGTATTATTTTCAATATAACTCCAGGTAATGGAGAATAGAGGATCTCAGCATCTAAGCGGGTTAAGAGTGCCTTCAGAGAAGGTAGCTAAGGTATAGATGTGTGTTAAATCCACCAAAAGGATTACTTAACTTTCATTCCTTTAGTTTAGCTAAGCTAAGCTATGTTTTTATGATAAATGCGAGCCGGTTTGAAAGTGGTAGAAAATTCTGTGGTTCGACTCCGGTGGCACCACCACCGCCTCACTTATTTCTCTCTAATAACATCCGTGTTCAAGGCTGTCGTCTTCTTGGAATTGGAAGAGTTTCGTAAGGGTAAGGGGGAGGCATTTCCGAGGCATACCAGCTTAATTCTCAGGGAGTAGCGGTGCACCTGTGGCGGACCTCAGGTAGTGGCAAGCGTGCCACGCCTACTTAGCACTTCCCATAATATTTGTTGTTCCGGGAATAAACAGGAAAAGCACCCTAAGAAGATGAACTCTCGATTAGGTATTTTCCTAGTCTCTACAAGATAAGTGTTACGTGGAAAACACTTTCTATTGAAGATAAATAGTAACTGGAAACGATCGTTAAAGTAAACATGTTTTTGTCTCTGGAAATCAAAAGGTGTAAAGTCAAGAAATAATGATAGGATAAGAGCCCTTGTACCGTGTATCATGGACATACGCATGTGAAGATAAAATTCAGACCTGGGGGCCTACCACCATCTTTTAAAAAAATATCATAGTCCAGGAAAGTTTTATTTCCTCCTTAAACAATAAAATATTCCGTCAAACACAGTTGAACAAACTTAAACCCTTATTAATTTTTCGCTTATCCATTGTATAAAACAAACTAAAATTAAAAAGTTAAATTTCCTTCAAAAAAGTAAAAGTGTGATTAAAATAATATTGTTTTAAGAGATGGTAGTAACCCCCCCGGTATGGTGACCGCTTTCCCACGGAGATATTAGGTTGCTGAAAGTTATGATTCTAATTAAATATTGTATGAAAAATATATTTTCCATATATTTTTATTTTCGTAATAAAATTATTTTCCACATTTACAAAAAAATAAAAATAACTTCTTGGTAGGATACTGCTTGGTATATTTGCGAATAGAAGCATGAGTCGCGTTTTAAAACTAGGACAAAGTTTCCCAAAGTTTCACCTGAATCTCAATGCCTGAGACGGTCTTTTAGTCGAATAAGTCTGATTGCGTCGCTGTCTTAGTACAAAGCGGGGGATATTCGGCTGACTCTAGGATTTAGAAAAGCTTACTAACAAAGTAGCTACTGATTTGATAAGCATAAAGATTTTTTATATAAATAGTTATATGTAAAATGGTAGCTTTTAGTGGTATTTTTGATATAGGCGATGAATAAGAAGTGAATATAATTTTTAATGAATATAAATTTTAATTATGTATAAATTTACAAATACCAAATCACATGAATATTTAATCCCTTACTAGTCTCAAAATTAAAAGGTTTAAGGTAACTACAAGATCATAGGTTACGGCTGGCCATTTGAGAATTAGTAGATTTCACAATCTTTGACTGTAGTGAACTAATCTTGTGCATATTACAAAAACCTAAACTTAACTAGTATAAAGAAAAAAGCTATTTAACGCCTTTTATATTAATTATGTATTTTTCCTCCCACTTTGTATCATAGCGATGTTTGGAGGAAGAATCGTTATTTAGCGTTGAGATCGCCGATTTAAACATCTTCATTCGTGTTTTCTAACTGCTTAATACGGTTTGTAATTTCTTGGAGACCATTATACTAATATTTTGTCTGCATGTAAACGTCACTTACAACGTTATTCCCGTTAGTGTATTTTCGTGTGTATACAAAAATACTTGCGTGAGCTAAACTTAATTTACGCGTATAATTTTACGGGAAATTCGTTTGTCGTTCACATTTCTTTTGTACGTTTGTGAATGACGTGGTAATAATATCGTCTATTTTATGGCTGTGTCACGTATTGTGGGTGGTTGGGATTTCCCGGTTACTTGTGATTTTATAACATACTTTGTTATACATTAGAACTGGAGACTGATTGCAATTGCATAATCGTTTGCGAGGTTGTCATTTGTGTGACCGATAGTGACGAAAAAGTTAAAAGAAAAAAATACATAAAATGAATTTTAATGAAATTTACTGTTAATAAAATAAATTCACATTCCAAAATGGTTGCTTACTTTTTACGGCGTGGTTTATGTATGCGCGCGTATGGTGTATGCGCGCGTAAACTTAAACTAGTGTCTAAATACGATAACGTTAAAAAACTTAACACATTAAATTCATTTTTTTACAATTTATTACAATTCTACTATTACTCTGGTAATTCCGAAATATTACAAGACAATTTAGAATTACCGTATCTACTCGGTGGCTCTGGTCCCCAGTAATTAATATGCAAAAATTCACGCTACCGTCTAAACTCGTTACGTCGCGGAAGCGCCACGGAGCAAATTATATTTTCGAGCTCGTAAAAGCACTATAACGTACACAAATTGTTTAATTATGAGGCACTTTTAATAAACTCCAGATAGGATTGGATTCCTACTTGACATCGGCCAGAAAGCGTTAGATAGTTAATAGTATCAGGTTTATGGAAATCCGTGTTATGAAGTTATGACAAAAATTACCTCGAAACAAACCAAAACGTTGACTTATATTAAAACTGCGTTTTCACAGACTTTAGAATCGGTAGTTGAAAAAGCTCTAAGGAGTTCGTAACATTAAAAAATCTATTATAATTTCACTATGATAGTAATTCTGAAATACTACAAGATATTTCACTATTCCCCAATAATGAATATGCAAAAATCCGTCTAAACTCGTTAGGTCGCGGAAGCGCCACGGAGCAAATTATATTTTCGAGCTCGTAAAAGCACTATAACGTACACAAATTGTTTAATTATTTCCCCTGTCCAATGGCGACTACAGGGAATGGTGGAGCTTTTTTGGTCTACTTGATTTTGACGGCGACTTCGTGTTAATTTTAGGTTTAAAGTAATTTGAAGGCGGTAAAACTCTTCGGTTGGTCTCTGAAGGCAACCACCACACATTTTTTTCGGCCTTATACCACGGCAATGACCCCTTACCTACCCCTTACCTTACATTGACTGCGTGATCATTTGCTTCTTCTATACTTAAATATAAAAATATTTTTATAACCCCATAGTAACGTGAGTTAAATTATGCAAGTTAAACAAAAAAAATGAAACGAAAATTTAAAAATATTTATAAAAGGTCATTTCATTTGAAAAGCACAGACAGAAAATTAAATTTTATTCCTAAGTATAGAGATGTAGATGTAAGTAAAGATTAGTCTTTCGGGGACAGGAAAGAGTGTGGTCGTGAAATTATACGAATGTGCGTAATTTGTATAATTCCAAGGATATTCGTACGCGACGCCGGCAACGTTGCGGCGTTGAAGTAAATTGTGGTACCGTCTGACTCTCGTGAAATTGTCACAACAATTGACTTTACAGCCTGTGGGGACGAATTTAGAAATTTAGACTATAATTATATGAACAGAAGGTAATGACATATAATACCTATGCTTTTATGGGAGTATTAAGAGATATTTAAAAATAAATTATGTCCCTTTATGGTTCGAAGTTAAATTAGTACGGTTCTTACCTATTTCTGGCTTGTAACAGCTGTTTGGGTGTAAGGGGGAGACGCTTAAAGACAAGAAGCATTCCAACTTACTACCGAGAAGAAAATTCACTTGTAACCGAATATTTGTAGTTAATTACAGAAGATGGCCATTAATAATAATAATAATTAATAATCATTAATATTCATTAATAATCTCCATATTAGTGACTAAGTACACATACGAGTACGATTGAAATATACATATTAATTATATAACATCTTTGGTATATAATTATTATACATATGTGTATGTTTATGTTTGTAATTAATTATATATTTATAGTATTTCTACCTGTATTTATATATATTAATACCTATTTATAAAACCCTTATTCGTGCTGTTATAAGTTCTTCAGTTAAAAAAATGTAAATCCGTAATTGGCTGTAAGAAATACTATATAAGAAATGTATTTGTATGATTTTAAGAGCTGTGGATTTTGTAATAATTAAATAAATAAATGGTCAGGCGACTGTGGCTATTTAATACAAATTAGACTTAATTTACAACAATTTTTTTTTTAATAGCTGGTTGTATAATCAACGCATTACTTTAATTGCTTAACAACAACTCCTTTTGCACACAATATGATTTCGTTAAATATTTTTTCTTTATTTTCTCTTCAACCCAACGTCCATGTTTTTGCAATTACAAAATTATGCTCCCCTTTTCGCTACAAGGAGAGATACGCTTCGCAACCATAAGAGGATTCCGTGTGTGGGCTCTTTGCAATAATTGAAGCACAAATGAACATTTCCCGGCCACTTCCATTTCATTTTTAAAATTGCAACGCCTAGTACGTGCTGCTCGTAGTGACCTGAATATTACGGTACGAGTCGAAGCCCTAGGTTGGTATCGGGAATATTTCTGGAGTAATATTTGATTTAGCGCGGTCTGTAGTGTGTGCGTGGTGCGGTTTACGTGCTTAGCGTTTGAGTGATTTATTACAGTGGTTGTAAAGGTGGAGAAGTGTAATGTGTTTCGACTTCCGCGCCGCCAACGTCACACCTTTTCCTAACTTATAGCACCAGTACTCTGATTTTAGGGGTGAGCTAAAGTAGGCTCTGATTTTTAAGGGTGTGGTAAGTGAGACATACTTATCCGACACATTCCGGTATAGTCCTCAGGGCTAGCGGCGCATTTGTAGGCGATAACAGATAAAAATCTAATCTTATCTGGGGTTGATTACAAATGTCGATGGGCGGCAGTAGTCACTTACCATAAGGTGGGCTGTGGTCTGCTACTCTAATATTATAAAAAAATATGTTAGTCATTTAATTCAGGTAGGACTCATGTTCTGTTTAAAAGTAGTTACAGATCGTGTTTAAGGGCAGCTACCATCTACACCAGATTGGATAAGTGCCATTTTTACTTCGAGATCTTAAAATAAATTGCAGTTAAATCCTTAAGTACGTTTTTTTTAACGTATATAATAAAATGTTTACTATCAGGCTCTCTACTACTGGACTCTAGGCTAGTCAAATTACTAATTACAGTAAGTAAAAGAAACATATCGGTTTAATGAAGCAATTCAGCAGTAGTTAATAGATGAAACATCCAATGAAGTGTTTAAGAGGCGAGGCAATTAAGCTTAGTGTAGACATCGGATTGTTTACAGCCATTTGCCGGTAAACGTTAAAAGCTCCCGTTTAGGATCAAATGTAGGTTATAGGAGTTCAGTACCACACTTACTGTTTATATGGGTATAGTGCTTATACCTGTGTTATGCTGTGGTCTATTTGATGGTAGATATAGTAGAGAAATATTTGTTTTTTGCAAAGAGCTAATCTTATATATAAAATTCTCGTGTCACAATGTTAGTTTCCGTACTCGTCCGAGACGTCTTTACAGATTTTCACCAAATTTTATATGCATATTCAGTAGGTCTGACAATCGGCTACTATCTATTTTTCATACCCCTAAGTGATAAGCGTTATTCACCCATAACATTCTTTATTTATATGGCAACGCAACGTTTGCCGGGTCAGCTAGTATTTTATAATATAATTTTTATGATGTAATACACTGACGACACTGTGATTGGTTGAAGTTTCCAAAATAACTTTAACATCTACAGGAATATAATATGTAATTAAAGGGAGGTAATTTGTTCTACTAAAAGGTATATAAAAATAATTGAGTTTCGCGAGTATTCCGCCAGCTCCGCTTACAACCAGCTAATGGGAGTGACTTAACTCTCAGAGGAAAAAATTGGTCAAGTGCGCGTCGGACTCGCGCTCTGATGGTTCCGTACCGGTTTAAATATATTTCTGTTATGTATTAATCCGAAAAATATTTTCTCCAGTTCGGTTCGGCGGTGGCCCGATTTTACTCGCGTTGTTTTACTTTGTGGTTTTGATAGGATTTATTTGTTAAGACATTATTTTATAATAGATACAATGTTTTACCGAATATTAGTAGAGTAGAAGTACAAGTATCATCAACTTATTGAAGTTTATCTTAAAAACGGTAATATTTAAAGTAGATATTACCATTTATGAGATGGCAAAATATGTTTCTGAGAATTAGCGTTCTTTAACATAAAGAATATACACCATGATACCATATTCTATTTAGATTTTAGAGACATTTTAGATTTAGACTACGATTCTATTAAACTCTACGGCAAAATAAAGAGACAGCTCAAATCATACTTAGTAAAAATCCTTCCTACCCTGAACCCTAAAAAACACAACGAGGCCGTCTTGATAGATTATACCATCATTGTTCCTATTTGCATAATGCGATCCGCGAAACAATGTCGAGATATTGTGTTAAGTGCGATGAGCTTAATTGAAATTATCTGACGTAATTTAAATAAATCGATGTCGTATAATAGGCTCATCTCTTGAAAAATAACGCATATTTATGCATAAATAAGCTTTGGTAAGAAGGCAGTGATAGCCTAGTGGTTAAGAAACTCGGCCTCTCGATCGAGGGGTCCGAGGTGAAAATCCCAGGCACCTCTGACTTTTCAAAATTATGTGCGTATTACAAATTAATTATCACTTCCTAAAACGGTGAAGGAAAACATCGTGAGGAAAACAAGGTGAAACCTGCATACCTGAGAGATTTATAAAAAAAATCTCAAAGATATGGAAAGTCTACCAATACGCACCTGGCCAGCGCGGTGGACTATGGCCTAATCCTTCTCATTCTGAGAGGAGACCCGTGCCCAGCAGTGGGACAGTAATGGGTTGATGATGATGATGATGATGAAGCATTGGTTCTAATTATCAACAAACAATTTGAAGGTGGTAGAGCCCTTTATGGTTTGACTCCGGTGAGTGACTCTGATGAGCACCACGGCGACGGCTATTTCAGCCTTATAACAGTAGTGTTACGCGCTTCTGTGTTCTGGTTTGAAGGGTGTGTTAAGGGAGACATACTTTTCCGAGGCAATCCAACTTAGTCTTCAGGGGTAGTGGCGTATCTGTGGCCGACCTCAGGTGGGAATATCTAATTCTATCTGCGTTTGATTACAGATGTCAATGGGTATCAGTACCCACTTACCAACAGGTGGACCGCACGTTTGTCTGCTACTACTATATAATAAAAAAAAAACAACCTTAGGGGAAGTATTTTCATGTTGCGCGTCGGCAAATTTAATTCTTGAAAGAAATTTAAAAACTTTAAAAAAAATAATAAAATTCTTGTGTCACAATGTTAGTTACCTTACTCCTCTGAAACGGCTTTACCGGTTTTTACCAAATGTTATATGCATATTCAGTAGGTCTAAGAATCGGCTAATATCTATTGTTCATACCCCTTATATGGCACCCATTTATATGGCAACACAACATTTGCCGGGTCAGCTATTAATTGCATAAACAAATATGAAGTTTAATACAAGTACCAATAATGAATGCCTGTAATTATTATCATTCATTGTTTTCCACTTCTGTGCTCTTCCCAGAGTAAGGAGGGCTTAAAGGCGTATTCAAGGACCTCCTCCTTAGGGTTTCGTACACCCTTAGAATAGGCAAATAAATCTTAGAATGGGAGGGCCAGAGATTATTTATGCCGAACCATTAACGAGATAAAATAATATTTATTTTCGCTGATCTATGCCCCGGGCGGCAAGAATCCATGCCGCCCGGGAGCACCCCTAAAAACTAGGTGTAATGTGTTAAGTATTTTTTATAACAGAGGAGTAGCAGACGAGCATGCAGTTCACCTGATGGTAAGTGGCTACTGCCGCCCCTGGACATCTGTAACCAACCCCCAGGTAGGATAAGATATTCCTACCTAAGGTCTGACACAGATGCGCCGATACCCCTGAGGACGAAGCTGGAACGCCTCAGAAAAGTACGTTTCCATTACCACACCCTTCAAAATAAAAAACATGAGCGCTTAACACAGCTGTTATTAGGCAGAAATTAGTCGGTTGCGCCGGTTGCGCCGACGGAGTCGAATCACTAAGGCTTCTACCACCTTTTAAAGTCTTCTCCAGTTTACTCTAAGTCTCGAAAATTATCAGTTACTTTGAACCGACATACAAACACTTTAATTTGTTAAAGACTATTTCGCTTAACCGATACGGAGACTAATATTATTTTCCCGTAATATCCCGTTTAATACTTCCCGGGAATATCCGGGGAATTATAGACGTTATTAACCTAGAGTGCATCGAGTATTAATGAAAACTTCGTACAAAATTAATACTTGAAACTGAGCTCTTCCGGTTTAAAAGTTGGTGTATTTTATTACAGGATATTGTAGTTTTTCATTATATTAGTTTTTTACGTTAATAGTAAAGAAAATTTTGTAAGGTTTAAAGTTGCTTAAGTTCTATAATTTTTTATAATATAAAAGTAGCTAAAAAGCGTGTAGACGACCAGATGGTAAATAGTGGCTGCTGTAAACCATGGACATGGAATCAACCCCAGATAAGATTAGAATTATATCTGAGGTTGGTCGTCTTGCTACTTTTGGGAACTAAGTTAGAACGCCTTGGAGCCTTGGATAAGTCCCAGCACAGGGTTAATATTATTGTTGTTAAAAAGAATTTGGTGGTGGCCTCAGGAGTCGACCACAATGGGTTCTACCACTTCAAATGGTTCAGTTGGGCTTAACCTTAACCTATTCCATTGAAAGGTTGTATAATTGATTAATTAGTCTTTTTGATGGTTGTTTTGTGATTAGTAATTTTATGAAAAATTATTTCCTTATTAGCTCAATATCTGTTCACTTAATGTTCACTTAAACAAAACGTTTATACAATTCCTACAAAACCGGCATTGTTTGTTTTGCGGCAAAACAATAAGAATAGTTTTAAACACAAACTAAAACGTCTTTAAACAAAGATCAAAGCTCGCACGAACCGGATATAAGATTGCTAAGGATATAATTATGAAAGTATAGAGCGTGCTATTGTGCCCTTGTACATATAAACTCGTGACTGAGCAAATGGAATATACAGAAGCTATTACAAAGATCGCTGGATTTGTTAAGGTGGACTTACGATAACCGCGTTCTGCGATAATATTTTTAATAATAATTATTATTATCCTTTTGATAGTCGTATACACGAAGACAAGTACACAAGCGTACAGGTCTAGAATGATATTCATTATTTATATCTGCATTATCATTATTATTTGACGACCCGCGTGGCGGAGCGGTCACCATGCCGGTCTTACGCGCACAGGGTCCCGGGTTCGATCCCCGACCAGACAGATTTCTAAATGATGAATTTAGATTTTTGTTTCTGGGTCTGGGTGTTTGTGTATTTGCCTCTGTGTGTGTCCATAGCATCCACGATACAGGGAATCCTAGTGTAGGGCTGTGAGTGTAGAAAGCATTACAAACAAACGCACAAAAAAACAACTGCATGACATGTTTCACCACGCGGACATATTATACATATTTTATAATAAAATTTCAAAAGCCTTTAATAAAAATTAAATAAAAAAAAACTTAAATATAAATAATACAAAATGTTTTTATTTTATTTTATTTATCCAGTCTTAGTGATCATCACATTGTCATTTATAAATATTATAACAACAAAACCAGAAGTTCCACCAAAATAATATCCTTCGCACTGTTTTATTCCTTGCAGATGAAAGTCGCATCTGAGAGAGTTAGTCGCAAGTCGCATTTCTTGGAATTAAATTATTACGCGTTACGCATAACAAAGGAATGTAATGTTGAACTTTAAATAAAGAACAACGCTATTGCATATGTGGAGAAGGGCACATTTTTGTATTGTGGGAATGCGCATCGTTATGTTAATTTCTGTGCGATTATATTGACGTATTGATATTTCGCAAACGTGTGGTCAGGCTCCGTTCGGATATTGTATTTACGCAAGATGATCAGAAAATACAGGTATGGTATATCTTATATTTTTGCAACCAGCAAAATGTTGGCGAATTTGTTACTTATTGTACACAAAATTGTTACTTTTAATTATTTGGGTCACTCTTTTTGCCAATTTTAACTAAATTTTAATTTGATATAGTGCAGAAAATTTATACTACACAGTCGAAGATTTATTTCTGTATGCTACCTTTATAACATAGAGTAAAACATTTCAATAAAAATGCTATTAAAATATTAATTTAAGGTTAAAACCATATTCAGCTACACATGTAAGAATCCTCTTCGTCCATTTAAACTAACAAAGATAATAATTGTGCGAAAATTAATCGAGAATTAAACGCAAAAAGCTTATATCGTTACACGGCGGCCTCGGGCCATAAATGTTACCAGTAATAATAAATATAACCGTAAAATTCGCAATTGCTTCCCGACAACTCATTATATGCGAACGTGCTTCCAGTTTAATGGGAGAAAAAAAAGTTTTAACTAAGCGAAAAAATATTTTTTTTTACTTCGGCCCCCGAAAATTTCAGGTAATCCGGTGATTATTATTTAGAGCGAGGTGTTTGCTTAAAACTCTCATATTGGATGGGCTCAGCCAGCGGTTCTCAACCGGCGGCCCGGATATTAAGTTGTATATTTGTGTATTGGGAGTAATAAATTTTATTTGGAATAAGTCTTAATATAATTGTTTTCTATTTATGTTTCGTATATTAATTTTTTTCTTGCAGTTATTTTTGCATACTAATTTATAAGAAGGATGTTGGTCGCGAGGTCACACGAGGTCACACGAAAACACGAGGTCGTTAAGCTCACGTACACTAATCCTGCAATACGCAATGTTCTTGAAGTAATGTCACGAATTCGTATTCACTTGCAAATTACTACAATATCCGCGATTCGACTGCAGCGGCACCGAATCCATTCTTCCTTTCTTCTCCGGTATAAGAAATGTGTCCAAAGACATACTATTAGGCACTCTATGTAAACTTTCGAGGGAGAAACAAGTGTATGATAGACTTTTACCTTACAATCGATTGAAATACATTTATTATATAAATTTATTTATTAATTATATACCTTATTTATTAATTATAATGTGAACATATTTTTACACAGTTTCAAAAAAAAAAAAACTTATTGCATATCAAGGTTTTCCACCTACTATTTATAAAGTAGTCCTTAGCTTATGAAAGAGTTTACATGTAATATCCTTCGCTATAAAATCCGCTACTTGAACTTTGAGCACCACTGCATCAAGGGCTAACGAAAGTATAGCCGAAAGTATTATAAAAGCAGGTGGCAGATGAAAAAAGTTTAAACGTTCGAAGATAAATTCGGAGTTATATCCACGAAAACGGAAAGTTTTAATTGATGAGCACTGAATAGGTTGCCGGAAGGCTGAGTGGATGGGAGTAGGCATGTACTGGTAGGTATGTAGATACCGTACCTTAACTATGAGGAGAACCGTTTTCTTACTAATATTATTATTATGAGTTTTTTTTTATAATATAAGAGTGGCAGACGAGCATGCAGTCCACCTGATGGTAAGTGGCTACTACCGCCCATGGAAATCTGTAATCAACCCCAGATAGGATTAGATATTCCTACCTGAGGTCGGCCACAGATGCGCCGCTACCCCTGAGGACTAAGCTGGAACGCCTCGGAAAAGTCTGTCTCCCATACCACACTCTTCAAACCGGAACACAGCAGCGCCTAACACTGCTGTTATAAGCAAAAATAGGTGTGGCGGTCGTGCCACCGGAGTCTACCACCTTCACCTTTACGTTTTTACAAAAATGACTGTTTTTGTATTTGTTTATATTTTCCATACATTTCCATAAATAAACAAATACAAAAACAGACCTTTTTGTAAAAATGTAAAATGTCATACTAAGGGTACAGGTCGCTAATAAGTTGTGTTTCTAATATCGATATACGAGTAAAAACCGTTTTCCATATCGACGTTAAAACCAAATATCGGTTACGTAGTCGTTCTCAAATAAGACTGGAACCGACCATGTCTAGTTGAGAGGTTTTATTCGCAGCAGGTATTCACTGTCGGACGTAGTGAAGTGTTGGTTAGTCGGAGAATTGGAACGCCGGGCACTTTAAATTGAAATAATTGGAATATTTTGGGCTTGGACATTCGGTTTCGATCTTTTTAAAGTTGATTTATCAACGGCAATGGAATAAGCTGTACGAAATCCGGAAAAAAATATATGAAACGTTAAAGTTTTAAATCTTTAGAAACTTGACATATTCAAGTGGTTTTATCATGAATACAGTTTTATCATATTTTATGCAATACATTTAAATAAATAAAAACTAGTTTATTATTTTGCGCCTTCCGTTCATCTATCATCATCATTTTACAGGGTATATACTTTAGTTCTAATATATCGTTGGGTTTCTGTAATTTTGTTACTATTTCAATGGAACATATCCGTATAAGACCGTAGGGTTTATGTTTTAAAGGGAAACTGAATGTAAAATTAAAGGGCACACATTAAAAGGTCCGTGTAGGCCTAATGGAGATTGCCTTTAACCAAAGACCGACCCTAGCGATGCTTAAAAATAATTAAGAAATAATGATGCGGGGTTTTCGCAGTATACTCTTTGAACAAAGTTGTTTGTACTCGAGTATTTAAAAAAATACAGGTGTTGTAAATATGTTACAAGTAGTTTGGTACATTCCCTAACAAACTACTACTTCTAAGAAAAAATGTTAGAAGTAGTTTTGTAGTTACAGATATATTTCCATATTTACAGGCTGTAAGTCGTCCTTATAGAGGTACAAATGGATTTTATTTTTGTGACCCCATACGTTTTGTCGAATAAGTTATAAAATATTGTAAACTCTATTTAAAACTATTTATTTTTTATAGATGTGTAAGTCATATAAAAATAGTCAAATAATGACACTAATTACTACTACTACGTGATTGGACACGTTATTGGTAATGTAAATACATTGTTGGCATTGACCACATAGTATCGAATGGTCCGAATAGTCTTGAACGTAAAATAAGAATGAACAAAATTAACAGCGAAGACATTTACAAGTCTTGGCTGTCGAAGTAAGTTTGTTGAAAGGCGAAAAGGCCACGTCGACGTGTCCTTTCTCAAGTATTAAATGGACTTTCCGACTCAAGGAAGTTTCTTAAAATCAGGGAATATTTAGTTAACGTAAAGTGAAGAACTAGGCTTCTACCGTTAGATGAAGACGTAATAAATACAATTGCCACGAAGAAATTTAACGAATAAACTTCCTTCAAGAGACTACTTCGAGAGAACTTTTGTCGAAATATTTCGACGAATTTGGTGTTCCAATAATACTTTACATACATTCCCGCAGGAACGACCCGCGTGGCAGAGCGGTCACCATACCGGTCCGATGCAGAGGATCACGGGTTCGATCCCCGGCCAGACAGATATCTAAATGATTAACTTAGATTTCTGTTTCTGGGTCTGGGTGTTTGAGTATTAGTCTATGTGTGTGTCTATGGCACCCACGACACGGAATCCTAGTGTGAGTGTAGAAAGCGTTTTATTTTATTTATTTATTTAATCTCACATACGGATAATTCAAACTATAACAGTTATTGTATGATTTTGGCAATGGCATCTTGTTGAATTATATAGTTATTAGTTTTTCGCTCTGTATTATAAAATTCTCCTTTAATATTCAGTAACATTCAGATTGTAATACTGTCTTGTATATAGTTACTATGAATACGTTAAAACTTCAGCACGCACAGCAACAGTATGCAAGTCTTGTCGAAGTTTCTAAGTCTTTCAGCCAACTTTTGTCGGAGTTTCACAAGTTTTGTCGGAGTGTTCTGCCGCGAACTCATTTCGCACTATTCAATAAGTGACTACAAATTAAACCTGGGGCCAGAAGCTTCCGGTCCAAGTTTTTCCCACCTGACGCTTCTTAGCAATTTTGGGTGCGTGATTAAAAATAAAAGTTCCCCGAAAATACTTCTCGGCATTATTAGGTTCGCGATTCGGATGATTGTGAATGTTGCCAGATTTCGATTGATTTTCGATTTTATAAGTTGAAACAAGCTGTTGAAGAACTTGTGTACACAAGTTGTATTAAATCTTTGTAATAAAAAAAAGTATTTTTATAATGACCAACTATACCTGTCTGCTACGCACCGACCTTCGGCTTCGTTTCCCGGCAGGCTGTTATATAAAGGGATGATTTTAAAGTTCTTTTCCTGATTTTTCTTTTTTTATGTGTGTCACTCGTATTAATTATGATACAAGGAATTTCAGCGCAGGGCTATGAAATATATAGAAAACGTTATTGTTTATCACATTTCTTTTGTCGGGATTTCTAGCCAACGCTACGACTTCAAACACACCTGGCCCCTGGGTCCTCCCATCAATTAATTAAACGCTATAGGCGAGGCTTATAGCGTTTCAACCGAACAACATTAGGGTGCTCACAAAACGAACACTTTAAAATGCTCACCATCTATAAATTAGCAACGAGCACCACTTCCGAGCAAATAGACCGTGCTACGGTCGTGTCGGTAAACATATTTCAGTCCTAAACCGTTATTAATCCGATGTTAAGTCAATTAGGCGTCGAGTCCCTTATTAGGGGCGGATATAGCTGGATGGGGATATAAGTGCTCCGGGGAGCGTCGGGTCGGAAACTAGGATCGCAGCGCGGTCGCCGCAGGTCTAATGGACCCCGCGAGGCCTAATGCGCCTCGCAGTAATGAGGGGACAAGCGCCCCTTAGATTGCACGGAGGGTTGCCGAATTTATCTACTCGGCTGCTACTTACGTAACACTTGTGTAATTTCATTTGTTTTGTGTGCGTCATTGCTTTTGTACGGTTTTTTTTTTTTTTTTTTTTTTTTGGCGCCCAGATGTAGGTGGAAAAAGGGCTGACCCTCTACGGAGAGGGAGGAGCAAAAAATGCGTCCAAGCACTTACAGGCCGCGACGGCCGGTGCCTGCGTCGTGTGGGGCTGACTGAAAGGTCCTCCTGAAGGGAGGACCATCCCACTAAAAACTCCTTTAAGGCATTCGTCCAAGGGGACCGTACAGCCGACATCGGATAGCGACCTCTTGTTTGCGGAGCGAGAGGCGCTAGCGGCGCTCCCTAGAGAGCTACCGCTGGATAGATGACACTGAAGGTGTCAACGTATCATGAATAAGATTAGAATCGTCGGGAAGACGATTCTCTATGGAGAGTTGTACGCCCCTGTGGGCGGCCAGAAGATTCTCCACATCGGTGGAGAGTTTGTTAGGAGCGTCGGTCAAGATATTTCTTGGCCGACGGCAATTGTAACGGGTAGGAAGAGGGGCAGCATAGTCCGCTGCACCCTTGATTAAGGGGTTGGAATGGTTTTCTGAGCGGTCGAAGAACGCTTCAGAGAATTGTCTGAGGACTTGTTGTATTGGAGCGAGCTCCAGGTCGCGGTGGAGGTCAGCGTTTCTGACATACCAGGGGGCATTAAGTGCCCGACGACAAAAGAGATTTTGTATGACCTGGAGTTTGTCTAGGATGGTGGGATTCGCGTGAGCGAAGACTGGAGAGGCGTATGTTAACACCGGTCGAATGCAAACCTTATACAGCGTTCGCTTATTCCTGGCTGACAACTTGCTGTGTCTGCCAATCATGGCGTTGAGGCGGCTCATGTAAGAGCGGGCGGTATGGGTGACCTTAGAGACGTGGGGTCTAAAGGTGAGGCCCGGGTCAAGGGTAACTCCTAGGTATTTTACTGTGGGCCTCCATGGAATGGGGGCCCCAAGTAATTTGACGGAGGGCAGGTTGTTTAAGCGCCTGCGTTTGTGGTCGAAGCGCATTGCGGAGCTTTTCTCCGCATTGACTTCGATGCGCCATTTCCTAAACCAATCTCCTAACTCGTTGACCGAGCGTTGGAGTTTGGCGAGGACAGATGACTCCTTTTGCCCTTGGATGTAAAGGGCGGTGTCATCGGCGAAGAGTGAGAGCTGCACCCCATTTTTGGGGATAGGAATATCGTTGGAGTACGATATGAATAATGTAGGAGCGAGCACTGAGCCTTGAGGGACTCCGGCTGTTACGGGGCGTGGGGGAGAGAGGATACCTTCGTGCCTGTAGCGGAAGGTTCTGTCCTGAAGGTAGGAAGCCACGATGCGGACTAGGCGATCAGGAAGACCAGAATGGTATAGCTTGTATACCAGTCCTCCATGCCAGACTTTGTCAAAAGCCTTGGCGACGTCGAAGAAGACTGCTAGTGTCTTGTTACGTCTTGGATAAAACCCGCTTGTGATGTACTCGACAATGCGGTGGACTTGTTGGGGGCACGAGTGCTGGAGGCGAAAGCCAAATTGGTGAGGAATGATGAGTGGGGGAGCATCTATTGGGAAGAGGTGCCCTCTTATGTGAACGAGGATCACCCGTTCGAAAACCTTGCCCATTGCATTGAGGAGGCTAATGGGGCGGTGGTTGGAGGGAATATGTTTCGGTTTCCCAGGCTTGGGAATACCGATAACTGTTGCTGTCTTCCAGGCTGTTGGAAAGAAGCTGAGATCGAGGCAGGCATTGAAGATAATGACCAGAAGGGTCAGTGCCTGCTCGGGGAAGTGTTTGAGCGCCAGGTTGGAGATACCATCCGGACCTGGGGCTTTACGAGGTTTCAAACCGCGGATGACGGTCCGGACCTCGTCTGTAGTGATTTTAATGGGAGCAGAGGTGACAGGGAGAGAGATCTTTTTAAGGACCTCCTCCTCCACCTTGAGAATGTGGATAGGGTCGCACGGTTGAGTGCTGAGGGAGCACTGCGCAGCGATGCTATCTGCGAAGCATTCGGCCTTCTCAGCGTCTTCGAAGGCTATGCTGCCGTCGGGACGCGTGAGAGGGGGAGTGCTTGAGAAGGCTTCGGTACGAAATCGTCTAGCGACTTTGTAGAATGCCTTATGAGAAGGTTGGATATCCTCCATGAGAGAGTTCCAGTTGGAGTCCCTCATTTCGGCTAGCCGGGATCTGACTTTCCTTTGGAGGGCGTTAGCGCGCCTCCTAAGGACAGGGGTGGGATACTTGGCGGCCCGTCTGAGGGCTGCGTTTTTAGTTTGGATTAGCTTCCTGACCTCGCGAGGTAGTTTTCGGTTCGGGACCTCTACCACCTTCGCGTTGTCATGAAGCGAAGTCTGAACTAGCTGGGTGAGTGAGTTCACCGTACTGTCTATTTTCTCCGAGCTAACAAGGTAGTCTGGGGGAATAGTATACGGTGAATCAGGGGCCTCTATGGCCGAGGTGAGAGATTTCTCGTACCCTTCCCAATTAGTGAAGGTTTTCGAGGAGGTATGGGGAGTTGGATCATAGGGACCTAACTGTAGAGAGACTGGACGATGGTCTGAGCCCAGATCGTCCAGTGTTTCGATCGCTCTTGTATTGAGCGCGACGCCTTTAAGGAGGGCGAAATCCAGCACGTCGGGTTCTTGGTCTTCCCGATCGGGGTAGTGGGTTGGCGCTGTTGGAGAGAAGATATCAAAGTCCAGTGCGCGGGAAATGGTTAAGAGTTTCTTACCGTTGGTGTTAGTCAGACGACTGTTCCAAACGGTATGTTTGCAATTGAAATCTCCAAATAGTACGACAGAGTCTCCGAGCGAGAGGAGGGCCTCCAAGTCGCTTTGGAGAGGGGCTTTATTGGCGGGGAGGTAAATTGAGGCTATGATCAGGGACGGGTGTCCTGTCATGCCTAATTTGCATATGGTGGCTTCCATATTGGTGAGCTTGGGTGTTTCCAGAGGGGTGCAATGGAAGGATCTCTTGTAGTAGATGGCAGTGCCTCCGCCACGACGGTCGTCGGCTCTGTCATTACGTACAAGTGCGTAAGAGGGGAGACTTACGCCTTTAAGGGAGGGCTTGAGGAAAGTTTCCTGAACAAGCAACAGGTCGATATCCCTGTTGCGGACGAACTCTTTGAGTTCGGGAATGCAAGGCTTAAGACCTCGTGCATTGAAGGAGATAAGCGAGACGCCTTTAGGTTTTTGACGACCGGGATGAAGGGGTTGAGTATGAACGTTACTCATTGAATGGACTTGAACAACGCTAGGTGTTCAGAGTAGATTGCGATGCGCTCCGCCTGGCTGGCGTTACGCATCTTTTGCGAGACGAGTATGATCTCGTCGAGGTTCACGCCCTTAACGCAGTCCTTAAGGAACATGATATGTTCCCTTACCGATGCGTCTTGGGTGGGACGGGGAGTGGGAGTGGCCTTAGGGGCCGGGGTTGGTGGGGCGGTCGCGGGTGCGACTTTCCTCCAACTCATGGGAGCGGTTGGGGTTTTGGAGGCCCCTAGCCGCGGGAAATTGGTCGAGTTGACCGGAGGTGGGCCTGCTTTCGAGGGCTGCTTTTTAGCAACCTTCTTTTGAGCGGGACGGGGGGCTTTAGGGCAGCCACGGTAGTTAGCCGGGTGCCCTGAAGTGGTGCATAGCACGCAGGCAGGAGGGGACTCGTCTTCACGAGTTCTCTTGCACTCACGTGTGGCGTGGGGTTCTAGGCACTTGACGCACCTTGGGGGGGCAGTGCAGTTCGCCGCTGCATGGCCGTAAAGCTGGCAGCGGTGGCACTGGGCAGGGTAGCCACGCTTGTTAGGTGGTTCCACCTTGATCTCAGAAAGGCCACAGATTGTGAGCTCCTTCTCCTTGAAGATGTCCTTGGAGGACGGAGTTTTGGCTAGAATGGCCAGGGCTAGAGGGTATTTCACCCCTTTGCGGTTGTACAGCTTGTGTACACCTTCTACGGGGAACCCTTGGTTGACTAGATCCGTTAGGATTTCGTCGGTGGGGAGCTCATAGGGGAGACCCCTAAGGACCGCTTTGATTTTGCGGTCCTCTTCTAAAGCGTACGTGTGGTACGGGAGTTGAAGGTGAGTTAGGAGCCTAATGAGGCTCCTGAAGTCCTCGGTGGTGGGGCATGAAACGCGAATAGAGTCGCGAAGGTTACGTGCCTTGGTGTAGTGGATCTGTTTTTCCACTAGGGTTTTAGAGAAGTCGGACCATTTCGACTTATCTCTGAAGAAAATGTGTGGGGGCGGTTTGCACTTGGCAAGTTCCGGTTCGCAGCGCGTGGCTGGCTTGGCGGGCTTAGCCGCGGGGGTTGAGCTCTGGGGCTCGGTGGAGGTTTTTGGCACGGGGGCCAGAGTGGAGGCTTTTGGCACGGGGGCCAGAGCGGGGGCCGCTGGGGCTAGGGTGGCTTCGAAAGAGGCCTCGGAAGAGGTTTCACTTGTCGCCTTAGCGACGCGTTTCACCGGTCGTTTCTTGGTCTTCCTCGACTTGACAGGGGTGAAACCCTGGTCGTCGTCGGAGGAGGGGGCGGTGATGAGGGTGTGCTCCGACGATTCGTCGGAGGAGGCGGGGCGTTTGAGCGAGATGGCATCGAAGTCCATCTCGTGTCTCGGGGTGGCATCAGGGGATGCGGGTGAATCAGTAACGGACAGGGGATCCGTTACGGATTTCAAGGGCTCGCAAAGGGAGCGGAGTTTGACTGAGTCAAATGGGCGATTGAGCTCCTTGCTCAAGAGGGAGGACAGAGCCTCGAAAAACCTATCTGTTACCATGTAGGCCATGGTAACCTGGGATGCCTCCCTGCCGAGGCAGGGAGCTAACGGGGAGGGGGAGGGAAATGCAATTACCCCTAAGGGAAAGTAACTGCTACCGTCACCCTTGGGATAGCCCAAGTGCAGTGGGATCGGGTCTGCCGGTTTCTCTCAGGCCGAGAGGTCTGAGAAGCGCACCGGGTCAACGCTAGCTGGTTTCGTTGGCACCGTTAGGTATCCACCAACTCAAACGCGTCGGGACGTGAGTTTTGTTTATTCCCAATAAATTGGCAATAAACAAAGCACGGACCGCTATCGATAATATCGAGTAGGCGAGAACCGGCCGAAAGGCCAGAGAAAATTCTGGGTTAGGAAACACTAGAGCGCGAGCAGGCGGGGCTGCTCGGTCTGGCGTTCAAACGCAGAGTGTTTTGTACGGTTGGAAGTAAGGGGCTTAAATACGAGCGACAGCCTATGCCGACGTCCGTTGCCGATTATCGGTGGACGTCGCTAAAGACAGTGACAGTTGGCGGCAATCCCCGACGGTAGACGACAACCGTCGCTCTCGATCGCTACCTGTTGCGACCCATTCCCTACTATGTGGAGTTAAGTTTCAAACCACTAATCTCTCATTACTTATTCATTACCAATTTATGACATTTACATGTTTACTTAATTGCATGTTTACATGTTGATGCAACTAGCCCCATACACTGTCTTTTAAATCATCACAATCTGTTAAGATCAGCCGAAGAATCCATATATACAGCCGAACCCCTTACATACTTCTACCCTTTACTAAGTTGATAAATAAGTTGGTTATCTTTATAAATGTTTTACACGCACCGTACACATAGCTGTTATAATACACACATCACTCACACATCCAGAGCACGAATGGACGAAATGAACTGTAACTAAATGAACAATGTTTGTAATTTAGGAATGTGTCGGTATATTATACACGTATAAATTGTGTGGAAACCTTAATGGTACGGTAATGCATTTGTGGTGACTATTTTATTAAGCTAATTTTGGACTCACTATAAATCCAATTAAAGGGATCAAAATTATTAATTGACTCCATTTTAAACAAATTTTGCTTTAATTATTATTATTTCGTCGTTTTTCAAGTTATTTGTAACTATTGAAGTAGGATTAATTTACACCATTTAATTTTGCCTAAATATAATGGTTATGTAGTTAAAACACCAAATGTATCAGGAAATGTATCCTTTACTAGATTGCGATATTATTTGGCCAACCTTGGGCCAACCTTTACACCAAGCGAACCGATATTTGATGAAAAGAATTCTGTAAGTTAAGGACCTCTACGATATCCTTTCTCGTCTACTCCATAATTTTCGGTCACTTGCTTTCCGTAGAACGAGTTTAACCTCGCTCGACTTTATTTTAGGACCCACTTTTTAGGAAAACGTACACTACAATTTCCCATTGGCTCGACTTTGGCTCGACTTGGCGGAGGCACTGCCGTGCCTCCTGATCAAGTTTATTTTGTAAAATGCTTCATATACATTTTGTCATCACTGACGTACAAAATTATTAATAAAATTACATTACATTGGGAATACGTATAAAAGTGAAGAAATACAATAATTCCATAAACCCAAATTGCACGACAAAGACCGATTGATTGATAAATATTATTCTTTTGTCGACAGGTAAATGCTGACAGCGGATTCGGCTGAGAGGTGAAATTTGTGGCTTTTATAAACAGGATAGCGAAAAAATACATCACGGAACCTAATGGAAGAGTACGAGAAAAAAAAGCGGATCGAGAAAAAATACCATTAAACATTTTCAATAAAGGTCGGTTGATGTCATTTCTTTCAGCCATTAATTTGGCCATTGTGAGTGACGGGGGGCGATCGGCTACGAATTCAATCAATTGACCCGAACCACGACCGGATCGGTTTGAAATGTTGGGGTTCAGGGACCCAACGATCATTACTAGGAAGATTATTAACGATAGTATTGCGTTTGATGGGTATTTAGATAATTTTAATGGAACTGCTCCTAGTGTTGTAACTGACGATTATTGCCGTCTGAACTCCCTGTTAATGATGGAGGTAAATGTCTTGAATATTGCGTTGGAGACCAATAAATTCGTTTATGACTCCAGAATATAGCTATTGCGATATTATTCTCGAGAACAATACTATGTACAGTGTTATAGTCCTACTTCATTCAATATTGCTTGATGTACCTCCCTGTAAGATAAAGCTTACTTATATATATACTAATGTTTAAGTCATTCATAATTTATTATTAAAAAAACCTTGACAAAATCCATATTGCGCTTTAAATTAGTATTAATCTTGAAACTGACCTACTTTTGGAAAAGCTTCTACCATTTTACCCATTATTAGCCCATTGCGTTAGCCAAGTGCAAAATAGCAGACTACACACACCTTTGGATAAGTAACGGTACATATATTTTCCACTATATTTTCCTTCCTTGTTCTCTCAGCTGAAAATAGGCTATTAGTAATTGTTTTAATTACATTTGGAAATTATTTTCCCAGGCTGTATGTTACTCATGACTAACTAATTCAATACAGAATTTAGTAAAAAAATATAGAAAGAATCCCTTTCCCTTATATTTACTTAATTTCACTGTTTAAGAATTAACGCATTAGCTTCTTTATTTCTTTATCTTTTGATATGCTCTTTTATTCAATCTCTCTGTTCTATATTAATTTGCTAAGAATTTCACCCACCAATTATTTGTCGTATGTTAATAGAGGCATGTAATAACTGTACTATTATTACATAACATCGGTACACATTACCGCGCGAACCGTTATTGACTAAATTACTCGAAGTCGGTCACAAACAGACCATCACTAATCGTGTTGAATCGTGTTATCTCGAACTATTTGCTGGTAATGTGTTCACGATCGATCTGCCTGATTTAATCGTTCCTGTAAGTTGTGTAATTAGGATAGGAACTTTAATAGTATCATCCATGTTGGTATAGTGGATTTTCTTAAGATATATGTTCATGTTATCATTCAATTTTTTTGCTTAAACTAATAGAACTGAAGACCTAAATGATTTTAAAATGGTTTAGAATTGTTCTAATACTTACTGATAAACTTAAATGAGACTTTGTTTTATTGTACTTATACCTTCTATTACTATCCTGGCAGTCGTTATGTTCTCTATTTTTAATGCTAACTGTTGTAAATTCTCGGATACATAGAATATGGGTTTGTGGTAGAGCTTAATACATAATGTTATAATAATTTAACGTAATTACTATATTTCTTCCATTGCACATCGTTCATTCGCATGCCGTTTGTCCAAGTTTTTATTAAACATTAATAAGCTAGGTATCAGTGCTGCAACCCCTTATAAATTGCACCAACTAATAAAATTTGATAAACCTGTATTATTCACTCCATACTGTTATCATAATCATCTCATATTTATTGTTGTTGTCTTATGGTTTACTTTTATTACTTGTAATACGACTTCAAATGTTACTATGTATTTTATTAGCATTTTGAACAATGCACTTGTTAATATAAATAACCCGAATAATATTTCCATCAATAGTTGTCTCGCTATCAGGTCATCGGCTCACGGACAGGATGACAGCGGTTATTCCATTACTTTGAAATTCGCTTTTATTACATTTAAATTTAGTTTGATGCGTTCATATGGCCGCATCACGTCGGCCCCGTCATTGAGAATGTCGACGAAATTGATTAAAAGTCATAATAGTACATCCTCGCCTTTGTTTCACATCCAATTATTGTCTACTTTTCATATAATCGAATTTTCATTGTCAGTTCTTAATATAATAACATTGTGCTTAAACAATATGCTTCTGTTTGTAAATTTTGTACAGATTTTAAGTTAAATTTAATTTTTGTGTCCCTGATATACCAAATAATTGTCAATATCCATACTTTGGTAGGTAAATATTGGTGAAGATTTTTACCGGGCGTTGATAGTCGATATTTTAATTCGATCAGTTTGTGTCACGGCTTGACCTAAATGAGACTTAGCTGTTTCAACCTCTATTTTATGATGACGCGATAAGCCTTTGGTTCTAATACATTGTAATTTTACTGTTTAAATAACATACTGCATACCATATTCACATTACATACAACTCCACTAAATAATTGCTCGGGTGCATTATAAGAATATTTTCTAATTCGCTATAAGCTACAATCACCTGTGCTACTGAGGCATTTGCGGTCTAACGTATCCAGTGATTTTCATCGTGTACATCGTCCAGTGAAAGAAGACCCTCAACAACCTGCCACATTAGAGACTGCTTAAGTGTTTTATGAGACATGTGGGACCTTAGTAAACTGGTCGTAAACAGATGGTATAACAGCATCACGTGGAACGTTGCCATTTCCAGGATGCCAACGGTTTTCAATGGGACCGTTGCGGTCAGCGCGTTCCACTGCACTGGATTCGCGGCTCGCTTTAGTCTACCCGTTGGATGGTCAACGGCGTGTGTTCATTTGTTATCATCAATTAGTTAATGTTATACCTATTTACTTTGTTGTGAATACAAAATTTATTTGGTTAATCGGAGATTACTCTATTAGATTAAAATGGGTTGTTCCTGTTTTAACTATACCTAAAACAATGTTACAAACTTACATTTTGGTTCTGTTTTTCTTTAAATTTGTAGCATACGTTAATTAATACGACATACCGACTACCTGATGGAATGGAACATTGTCATCGTTGCCTATTGAATTTTGTAATGTCATACGAGTGGTTAATGTATTGCTATCTCGAAGAAATGCTCTTTTAGTATAATTCTTAAAAGCTTCGTGATTTTTAGAATCATATATAAGTAAGTACTTAAGTAAACAAATTTGTTTCAGCATTGATAATGGAAATATCCAATCATCTGGATGTATGTATATGAAGATACACGCGATACGATGTACGATATGTATACGGAAGGTAACATATTAGATGTGAACATTTAGACAAACATCAAGAAGATGAACACGTTACGAATAAGGAAAATCCTTTGCACGATGACATAACATTTTAAGCGCTGCCACGTCTAATTCCCTTTCACTAACTCCATGTGCTTACTTACGAGAAGTGTATATATGTAGACAGGGCCGGATTCGGAAGTCTGGAGGCACTGGGTCAACGAAGAAGCGGGGGCCCCTAATTATTTTCCGAATACAAGGATATTCTTTTCCATTCGAGCTTTTCATTTCTGATAAATAATATTTTTTCAACAAAGAATATAGTAATTAGATAAGAGTAAATTTTGTCGGTAAAATGCGAAAAAAATATTTTGGAATATTAAAAAAAAAAACATGTTGCTGTCATGTCGAAATTTGGATGTTTTTATCTCAGTTGTGGGGGGGCCTCTCTTGCGCGGGTCGTAACTTCGTCTGCCCTTCCTCAAGTCCGGCCCTGGATGTAGGAAACATCACCAATGATGATCGGTAGACAGGCGTGCGTCACGCGAGTCACGTAGTGTTGCCATTAGATTATATTATCCAAGGTCACGACTCGTCTGCTCACGGAACTATCAAGGTTGCATCTTAAACCAACCGATTTGTGAGAAATTGACGTAATTGCAGAAGCTTAACACGTTGTTGAGCAGTCTTTTTCAAAGTTGGCAATGACGCCCTTACTAAAGTACAGGGAAAATTCAAGGATGTATTAAAGCAATTTATGAAACGATAGGTGATTTGTGTTTCATTTTCTTTTCTTAAAATTTGATTTTGAAATTAAAAGTAATACGATGTCAATCTATTCGTACTAATTTCTGTCCTATTCGATTAGCCTGTCTGAAATTGTACTGTTTGAAAATATTGGAAAACTAGAAAATTGTATATTATTAAAGCATAGTTAACTTAGTTTGGGAATCGCTGTTGTTATCAAAGCATTAGGTGGGGATTGTAATTGCATCGTGAACTTGTCAGTGGTTAAGTCAATCACGTAATTGGTCACGCTTTTAAAAGTTTAATAGAATTACGAGTATGTGCTAGAATACTTCTTTTAACTCATGTTTAGGTTAATTGAAGTCATTAAAATTGCTTAATGATAGCATATGTGATGTGAAGGGCTCAAAGTCCCAAGCGTGCAATAGTCCCGTGACTTGGGTCGATTGTACCGACCTTCAAATATTTACCACGTTTCCATGGAAAATACGATAGGCCATCTGTTCCATTTATTATTCTGGGCACTATACATAGACAAGATTGACCCACTGCTTGGCACCTCCCACAATGATGGGGGTGTTTTTCATAGTCCACTGCGCTGGTTTGAGAACTTTTTTGAACATTCAGGCGCTTAGGATTCCTATGTGCCGTTTTCCCTAACCGTTTCATCAAATGATAATTAATTTCTAATACGCACATAAGTTACAAAATCCTTGGTCTCAAATCTTAGACCGTTCGGTTGAGAGGCTGAGACTCAACCACTAGACTATCACGACTTATCTTTACAACGTATCCGTTTTTTAAACTTACCAATATGAATAAAAAACTAGTTTCAATTTCCTGATCGTATCCAACTCAGAGTCAGTACTTCATAGAAATCTTGTTTCCTAAGCAGAAAATCGCTCCGGTATCAATTTAAAGACGTCAATCCTATCAGTATCCCAAAGAGAAACGTTCATAAAACGAACTGCAATTTCTATCGTTAACTGAAATATTTTTGCGTCAATATTTTACTTAGTCTACGCCTGATCGTTCCCCGAGGCGCCATATTCGAGCCGCACCAGGGCAGCATTATCGAGGCATGTGGCTACATTACGTATAAAATACTGATACGTTTATTTTCATAGCTTTAACAGAGATTTTTGGGATGCTATAGCGTTGGTAGTCATTGTGGAGTATATAATGATATTATACAGTCATTGTCACCGTTTGGATGTGCCCGGGTGACTTGTAAAGTCTTCTCTAAAGGTGGGTACACACTGCTGTAACATAACATGTAATGTAACAGAATTCCCATAGTGTAGACGTCTTTTGCGCACGAACCGTGCACACTACGCGCGCGAACAATTATTTCAACTCGTGCGCGCTGTGATCCGCCATTTGTCGGTTTTTTCGCCGAACACAAAGGGGCGCGCAGTGTGCGCGTAGCGCTAGTGTGGACGGCTCGTGTGTGTCTGTACTGCGGAATGGTACTGTCTTCGTTGTTCTCTACAGACTCAGCTATTTTCGCCGCGTGCATGCCGGAAACAAATGCGAATGGGTACATGCTCAAAACGTGCGCGCGCTGCGTCCACACTTATGAAATGCTCCTTTCCTGTTACATCGCTTGTTACGTTACAGCAGTCTGTACCCATCTTTAGAGTCATTAGGGTTCTGATACACGCACGGGCCAACTTTGGTTACAGATACACATGTTGCTACCTCTGAGAGCTGAATTGAAATACCTAGTGGTGAGGTAGAGTCCTTTAAACTACAACGAGGTGAGAGGATATTTTTACAAACTTATGTTATTATTAGGCAGAAATTGGCGACACTATGGAAAAACCGCAGTAGGACCCTGAAAATGTCTACTACTAACTAAAACTAATTAATACTAACTAAACTAAAATAGATAAATAATTGTATGGCTAGTTTTGAATGAAACTAAGCAAATCTATGCTAAAAAACAGTGAAGGAGCTTTGATACTCGTAATATACGAGTTTTTGGAGAGTCTGAAGGAGGAATTCATATAGGCATCACATTAACATAAATATACACACATATATCATCTCCAAACATAAACACTATCAATCACACGTGCGTCGTAACAAAACGATTACGAACGCTTGTGCAGACCGCCATTAGATCCTAGATCTGTTTACGTTCTTCTGGCTTTTATTGTTATGTGCTATTTCGGTTCTGTGGGCTATACTTTCTTTGGATATTATTTGTATTAGTTACTCGAGAATATTATGGAATTAGTGACCAAATGTCGGTAATAAATAAATTCAAAATCGCGTATCATGAGTGCCCGTTACATATTAAAAAGAATTAGGGACGTTCAAAATTATACTATTATGTTAAGCTTTGAGTTTAATCTTATATATAAAATTCTCGTGTCACAATGTTAGTTACCGTACTCCTCCGAAACAGCTTTACCGATTTTCACCAAATTTTATATGAATATTCAGTAGGTCTGAGAATCGGTCACTATCTATTATTCATACCCCTAAGTGATAAAGGTTGTTCACCCTTAGCACTTTTTTATTTATATGCAACACAGCGTTTGCCGGGTCAGCTAGATAAACTATAAGATGTTTGAAAATTTCGCAACGTTTTAAACTTAGAAGTTATATTTGAGAATAGTTTTAGACTTTTTTATATAATTACCCAGCGCTAAGGCAGTTGGACTACTTGATGAAAAGCAGTCACTGTTGCCTATGGACTTTGAAATACCAGGGGAATCGTCAACGCATCGCGGGCTTTGAAGGAGAGCTCTTTTTGTACCTTTTTCAAAGAGCCCCATGTTAGTGCTCCGGGAAAACCTCAGCAGGAAGTTCATTCAATTCTCCCTCAGTTATAGTGAGTGGCCTATGTCCATCAATGGAACATGATTTTTTTTATGATATAGGAGTAGCAGACGAGTCATGCAGTCCACCTGATGGCAAGTGGCTACTGCCGCTCAAGGACATCTGTAATCGACCCCAGATGAGATTAGATATTCCTACCTGAGGTCGAACAAAAATGCGCTGCTACCCCTGAGGACTAAGCTGGAATGCCTCGGAAAAATATGTCTCCCTTACCATACCCTTCAAATCAGAACACCGCAGCGCTTAACGTTGCTGTTATGAGGCAGAAACAGGTGTGGCGGTGGTGCCGCCGGAGTCGAAGCACAAAGGGTTTTACCATCAATGAATAATATATGTTAGAACCATATGTTGCTGTTTTGAACACAAACGTGGTTCAAGACTGCAATAAAATGGCCGTTCTGACTCGTTATAGGTCAAAGTCGTGTTTTAGTACAGTGGGTAACTTAAACGATGCTTTGTATTAATTGGGTGTTAAGTAGAGACCTTTAGAATTTGTAACTTGCGCGCTAATAACCCGGCAACGCTTTAATTGTTGGAGTTGCTTAAAAATTAAAAAAATATTTTTAATTGTTAGGTATGTATTAAAGTTACAGAATTTTTAACTTACTTCCCGTATCAAATATTTAATTTAATTTATTTTTTACTTTGTAGTAATATATACTGCCACAGTTCACAACTAGTTTTAGCGTAAAGCAGTTCTGCATTTCAGGAGAAGGATTCGGATGTCTTCCTTCATAATGAGGCGATCATGTTAGCTCTCAGGAGTGATCCTTTCGCGATCGGCTTGAGTGACCCTGTCCTATATGAAGCTGGTTGCAGATGAACTACAAGCTCGTTTTCTACTTCACCCACAAAAAGCCACATATCAGCATGATCCAGGTTTTTATTCATTTGTAAAGAACCTATATCCCGCAATGAGCCATCAGAATCATTGCAAGTATTACAATAATTCTTAAAAAAAGAAACAAAATGTTAAAGGAAGATAAAAATAATAATATGAAAGTTTTCCAAACGTTTCCTCGAGATTCACGCCAGGACAATAATCAGTTATGACGTCAGATCTTCTACAGCGTTAGAAATCCTCGTTTTCCAAAGCGGGACCACGTCTTATTGAATGAAATCACCGCGAAGTGTCCACAGACATAACAGGCGGACTGTCGGTTAGTGGCGCGAACGGAATTTATAGCGGCATTTCTGGAATTTATACCGGATCGCCGTTTGATATTTTACACTCTGACTGTACATTTTTTTATGAATAAATTTTGTTAAATAAATCAAACTTTGTTGGTTGACTTCTCGGAGTTTTATAACTTGTAGTAACATACATTTTTTTAATAGAAATGCTACATTTTCGACAAAAAGTAGCTTTGATTTGTAATCTCATTTACGTCTGTGTGAAAGTTTCATCCAGATTTTTTCGGTTAAAATAGTCCACTCGGGAGACAAATCAAAAATAACCTTTAGGGACGTGCGAAACTAAACTTGTCTTTTACAGGCGAACGAATCAAAAATAATACTTAAAGGTGGGCGAAACGATAAGTATTTATATTTTATTATCCTACAAATAAGGATCTTAGCTTAGAAATTACTTCTTACTTTGTGATTACAGACTGACAGCTAATCTTCGTTTATTATAGTATATATTATGTTTTAACCGGGCAGTTTTCGTAATTGACAAAACGCTCGTTCTATTTAAATGCAAATAGAAGCGTTCAGGTTAATTGGATAACTCGTTTTTGCAATATAATTTTTACCCATAACGCGCCAGCGATGCGTATGCCATTCGGGCCTCATAAAATATTTACAGCAACTTATAATAGGTACTCGGTGACCGTATATTAATGGTTAAAAATGTATGTCACATTAATGCTTAACTTTTAATGAGCAGTAAAATGTAGGAGATTATCGCGTAGTTAAATTTGTGAATTTTAAATCTAAGGACTTGTAAGATTAATTATTTACAGGCGTCCCTACCTATGTAGTACGACTAAGGTGCCTTATAACAACATTGTCAAAACCTATAGTGTCTTGCTGTAAATAATAAGGATGAAACAATTTCACGAGTAATTCTAAATTACGTCGGTTATTTAATCAGTTTTATTATTTTCTATCGTTCAAAACTTTTAAAAGCGTAATATTTGATACGTTGATTATTTATACCGGGATTTTGTCATCAGGGATAGCCACGCACATGCGAGTACATGCGCCTGGTTTCAGTTACGGCTCCAATATTTTTGTAAATTATAAGCAAATCGAACCATATGGTTTATGACAAGTGTTAAAAAATGACTACTCAATCTAAACTAAACTTTGCGCTCAATCTAAACTAAACTCGTTTGTTTCTCCAGTTGCACTAACAAACAGGCTACCTTGCACCCCGAAATATTTAAACTATTCCGTAAAAATACAAGCTAAACGACCTCTAGCAACAACCCGTAGCGAATAACTTGTAATTATTGCGGTGGCATTTGCGTTGTTGATGCACTGGGCTCAATTAAGCCGTTGTCTGCACACGTCGAGTTGCAACGATTCATTGTGGCGTCCCTGCGGTCTCATTAAACGGCCGACTGGCCGTGTTAAGGCCGATTGTGTGTTTTGCGTGCGTGCATTGTGTGCAGTGCGCCTTATTTTTGCGGACAATTTAATGCGGTGCACGTGTAGCGGTTTGGTACGCTACTGTTAACGTGTAGTATGTAATACAAGACAAAATATGTCTAATAACAACAGTTGACTGGTGCAGAATGCCAATAGAAATTAAATTCGCACTTTGTAATCCCTAAATTTACAATAAAGTATAAACAAATAAATAGTAGTAACAGCTTTGAAAGGTAAAAAATAAAGATTGATAAGTGGTAAAAAATGACTACTCAATCTCTGCTGAAGTTCACTCCCATTTGTTATTCCAATTTCATTAATAATTAAAAAATTTAAACAATTACGTAAAAATACGAACAAAACGACCTCCAGCAATGACCTGTAGCGAGCGAATAACTTGTAATTATTGCGGTGGCATTTGCGTTGTTGATGCACTGGGCTCAATTAAGCCGTTGTCTGCACACGTCGAGTTGCAACGATTCATTGTGGCGTTCCTGCGGTCTCATTAAACGGCCGACTGGCCGTGTTAAGGCCGATTGTGTGTTTTGCGTGCGTGCATTGTGTGCAGTGCGCCTTATTTTTGCGGACAATTTAATGCGGTACACGTGTAGCGGTTTGATATGCTACTGTTAACGTGTAGTTGGTGTGTGTATGAACGTTTCGTGTATATTAAATTGATACAAATATTTGTTCTTGAATTTTAAAGAATAAATATTATGATTTTCTTTTAAATTGCTCCACATAAATCACATTCAAATATATTTTATGTTCTTAAATTTGTAAGAACAATGTTTTGCATTGTATAAATAATAGTTTTTGCAGGTGGGACAAAAAACAATGAAAACTTGGTGGGTTACCGCTTGTAGCACCTTAAAATATTACATTTTTTTAGTAGGTACGCCGTGCAGCCCAAACGGCTCGACGGATTTTAACATTATAAGGTGTGGTTGAATTTTGTAAATTGTGGGATTGACAGAGGCTTTATTTCAAAGCTGTTGGATTTTTTGTTTTATAGTAGTTTTAATTGAATTAAACCTGTATTAGAACAACTATGAACAAAACGCGAATTAACGACATTAGGCCGACATTAGATCCGCGTAAAACTGCTAGTCCGCTCTGAATATAGAAATAAATCGCGTCGCTATAGCAAATTGTATGACTACACCTGCTCGCAACATCTTCAGAGCGGACTAGTAGTTTTGCGCGAACTATGCCAATTAACACGTAACAGCAGTTTCAAAGCAATTTATTATATACGATTAACTCGATGCGTCCTTTGGTGTGCGTATTTACCTAATTATAAATGCTTTGTTTTGATACCGTCGTATTTGTACATCACAACGGCATCAAAGAGATGAAACATAGTTTATGTAATGCTATTTGTTCAACCCTCCCGATAACAATATGCCAATTAATGGTGTTTTTGTTACCGATCGATCCTCTACCCTCCATTGATGGGAAGGGTGAATTAATTATACCAATTTAATTGATAAATCGATGATACGTTATATGGTTGAAGTATACGATGCGTGCTTACCAATTTTGTGTAAAATTCAGTTCTATATATAAGGTTGTGGCAAATCAAAGTATGTATGTGCTTATCAATTGGAGATGAAAGTCAGTCGAATTATCAGGAGAAAGTGATAACAAATTAAAAATATTGTACCAAATTTAATTCAATAATTAAAAAAAAATACAGCAATGCAATAGAGTAAGAAAATAATATTCATGGCACCACCTCCCACAAAGACTACGCACATTAGGCCTACTCGTAGGTCCAAAACAGAAATTGTATTTTAGGGCTCTAATATTCGTATATTGACCTTTGTAGGTCATACCGCACCGGCGCCGATTGTCGGTAGTAGTCGCAAGTCAGCGACCGATAACAAAACGCGATCGTAAAACGGCGATTGTGTTTTGTTGTCGGTGACGATAGATAGCGATTGTCGCTGTCGACCGCAGAGTTTCACCCGCAGACCCATATCAAAACAAATAAAGTAGGTACCCTTACCATGAGTTTTTACTATTTGACAAATATGACTGTTTTGGTATTTGTTTACGTATTGGCACATACAATTTCCAAGTTCTGACACCATCCGCTAGGGGCGCTGATTGGAAATTATATGGGCAAATACGTAAACAAATACCAAAACAGTCATATTTGTCAAAACGTAAAAACTCATGGTAAGGGTACTGGTCTGTGGTTTCCCCGGTATAGTTCGCGCCAAACTGCTACACCGCTCTGAAGTTGTCACGCAAAACTACAAGCATATATTCGGTAGCAACGTAAGGGCATACAAACGCAGCTATGTAACCGTGTTCGAGAGCGGACCCCGCTAATCTCTACAATTTGCTATTCGACGCGACTCGTTTCTGTATTCAGAGCGGACTAGCAGTTTGGTGTGGACTATAGTAGCTTACTCTCGCACGTTTTCTTTTTATTTTAGGAGTAGCAGACGAGCATGCAGTCTACCTGATGGTAAGTGGCTACTGCCGCCCATGGACATCTGTAATCAACCCCAGATAGGATTAGATATTCCTACTTGAGGTCGGCCACAGATGCGCTGCTACCCCTGAGGACTAAGCTGGAACGCCTCGGAAAAGTATGTCTCCCTTACCACACCCTTCAAACCAGAACACAGCAGCGCCTAACACTGCTGTTATTAGGTAGAAATAGGTGTGGCGGTGGTGCCGCCGGAGTCGAACCACAAAGGGTTCTACCACCTTCATATGTTAACTCCCTTAAATACACTTGGCATTTTATTGTTTATGTACTTACCTGAATCAATTGAAGCGTGAAAAGATCTATGGTTACGCTTCCTCAATTGTTACAACTAGCCAACCGTTAATGACATTGCGCATGAGAATTGGTATTATATTACCTACTGTCCTGCGATCAGATGGTTTGGAAAACCTAGAACTTGATAACTATATGTTTATATAGATAGTTAATATATCTGTCTGATATTAATAACTTATGAAGAATATAAAAAGTGTCCTTAAATTATTATGATTCTAGGTAAAGTAGGCCAAAGTTTTCATGACTCAGTCTGAATTAAATTATCCGAATTTATTCCCGTTCGCATAGAAATGTTTAAGAATATTAAAACTTACATTAAAAAGTCCAAGTTCCCTTGAAATTTCAAGTCAATTCATCAAATACATTTCGAGTTCTGCAGACAGAAACATACGAAACTTGAATTTTAAAAAATCTACTAAATTTTATTGCGAGTAATATTATATCTCAGAATTTGGTGGACACACTGCCGTGCGCCTAGACATACGATGAGCTTCTAGCTATTAAAGAAATGTTAAATCTATAGACGCTATCTTATAAATATTTTCAAAAAAATTCTAAATAAGCTTTAATACGGCCCAAGAATCTTAAAACATCACTGCGCCCGCGGCACCTAGGCGTTGTAACCACGACGATCAGTATATTTAGCTTTAAATATTTCTGCCTCATAACAGCGGTGTTAAACGAAGCCGTGTTCTGTTTTGTGGATGAAGGGTGTGGTAAGGGAGACATACATTTCAGAGGCGTTCCAGCTTAGTCCTCAGAGGTAGCGGCACATCTGTGCCTGACCCCAGGTAGGAGTATCTATTCCTATCTGGGGTTGATTACAAATGTCCATGGGCGGCAGTAGCCACTTACCATCAGGTAGACTGCATGCTGGTCTGCTACTCCTATATTATAAAAAATAAATAAAAAAATATGTCCCAGATTTTGTTGGACGCACTGCGGTGCGTTAAGTGTACGAAAAGCTTACAACTATTAACCAAATATTGAATCTAATTGGGACACTAGCTTAGGTATACCTAAGCATTTTCAAAAAGGATCAAATCTAAATAAGCTTTAATACGGCCCAAGTATCTTAAAACGTCACTTCGCCCGCGGCACCTAGGCGTTGTACCCACGACGACCTATGTCTATATTTATGGTCGTTGCTCTTTACTGCACCACAACCAGTATACTATCATGTAATTTATTTTGTTGTCCCATTTGATTATACCAAGGGCGTTCGTTAACTCTAGTGCCATCCGCTCCGCAATGATAAATGTTGGCTAGGTATTATATTATGTATGCAGAATAATACGAGTATACGTTTGGATATCAGTTGAATGTTTTAGTTCATTGGGTGTTTATATTTTTAGGGTTTCGTTTTAAATCATTCGTAATAGATGGACACTTAATTTTTTAGAGTACCTAACATATAATGGTGATCGCTGTAACAACAAATGGGCTCGGGCAGAGGGTTCAATTCTTTAGCTGTATTTTGCCGGTGTCGCTATAGCCACATCTTTTTTTACCTCAGTAGTATGTAATCTGCCATGTTATGGATTCTTCAATATTTTTGAATTCAAATTTTCATTCACTTTTGCAGACGTAGCAAAGTAATCAATAGCAAAAAAAAGCTGGGTTGCTACTATTTTTACATAAAAACACTGCCAATAGTTAGAATTAGTGACAATAGTGTCACCGCATTCGAATTGAAAAGAACACAACTGCTCTCGCCTCGAAATACAAAAAAATAATAATCAAGTCGACAAGCTCTTTATGCGCCGAAACAAAACAAAAGGCCCCGCTTAGCGAGTACCCAGTAATACCCCGTACATTACGTGCACAGTTGAAAAACACAAACGACTCGTATATGGCGATGTAAAAAATTTAATTCAAAAGATTTATAACGCTTAACACGCCGAACGAAGCGCTGAGGCGGCATTTTAAAATGTCGTCTTATAAAATATTTCCTTAGCTACATTAAGGCGAAAGTATTATACGTTGAGAACACATATTACGGCTCGTGTTAGGCCGGTTGGGTGCGTGCTATTCGGTGCGTTTGCGCGACTTTGCGATTAATATTTTTTCTAATTTTTTGGCGGACTAAAATTTCTGAAGATGAACTCTTTGTTGTTCGACTCCGGCGGGACCACCGCCACACCTATTTCTGCCTCATAACAGCAGGGTAAAGCGTTGCTGAGGCCTTCCAGCTTAGTCCTCAGGGGTAGCGACGCATCTGTGATCGACCTCAGCTAGGAATACCTAATCCTATCTGGGCCACTGGGGATGATTATAGATGACCATGGACGGCAGTAACCACCTACAATCAGGTGGTCTGCATGCTCGTCTGCTACTCCTATATTATAAAAAAAAATACATTGGACATTTTTTTCGTACGAATCATTCTCAAAAATCGATATTTCGTTGAAATTTCGGGTGTCGCTCCCACGGCATCGGGTACCTTTTGAAGGTTCCCCTCTTATCAACAAAAAAAAAAGTGTGTGTGTGTCAGCTACGACGCACGATTGGAGTTTACTCCTTACGAACGATAATTATGATATATATCGAATAGAAAATACCAATTAACCGCATCCATGTGTTTTTTGGATTCTTCTTCATTATCATCCAAATCAATTTCTTGCATATTTTCAAATATTTTTTCAACTTTAATCACTTGATGATTTGTTTAATAGTACATAAAAATACACGTATCAATGCATAGAAGTACAAGAAAACTTTAAAATCAAAACATTAAAACTTGATGGTTAGGTTGCTGTTTATGTACGTTGTATATAGATGTATATATGGGCGCATGGGTATAATAGCGCCATCTAGTGGCAAGTTTTATAAATTGTAAGTTTGCAAGTTTATCAATCTATGTATTTTGGTTCCAAATATTATAATGGTAACTTAATATAATTGTTTATATTAAAGTAAATTTTAATATAATATAATTATTTATATTTAAAACAATGTTAAACGTTTTATAACTTAAAACTTAATAATTATAATTTCTTTGCCATCTATAAAATATCCTTGTTGCAATTTACGGATGCAATTTATATGAGACTCAATAAACATGTTATTATATGTAATTTGGATTGTTTCTGAATGTTTTATAATTCTAGAATTCATTTAAAACGTATTGCTAATTTTATATAACTTATTTTGAACATAATTCATTACCAATAATTCTGTAATAAATATTAAATAATACTGTTTTGATTTTGCCCGTTTATCGTTGATACATGGTGCTGATCAATAATGCATCCATTTTTATAAGTTAAATTAATATATCAGTAACTTACAAAAGCCTCTTTATGTTAAAAACTTATTTTGCTAATATTATATCTTATTCAATTGCTTACTGATTTTATATGTTACTCTTCTTTAAAAACGTTCTTAAAAGATTGTTAATCATATTATGGCGCCAATGTTCATATTTTTCACAGTGTTTATAAATGATCAAACCTATAACTTAATTTATGCAAAAATGTAAACAAATTAGTTAATGACGTTTTAATGTTTTATATATTGCTAATTATTTTTATTGTAATAATTACTTTCATATGGGATTTGAACTTACTGTATTTTAAATTAATAAAAGCACTCTTGATTCATATTTTGGTTAAAAACGCTACTTCCTTTTTGAGAGGATATGATGATTGTAATAAAAAGGAGGGATTGTAATGGATCATTAATATATTCGTATTTGGCTTATTTTAAATTATCTATGTTTTATTTGTGGCTAAAAATACTTTTAATATGTAGTCTGTGAAGCTATTTTACCGATACAACGCATTCCTTCACGTCACTAGTACAAAAAAATAAAATTATGACATTTCTATTCAGTGACTTCACTGGTGTTGCGCGTAAAGTGTGTGTTCAATATTTAAATTTGTGTTCAATATTCAAATTTGTGTTCAATATTCAAATAATTTGTATATGATAGTTCCGTAATATTAAACTAGATGGCGCTGCTAAAACAGCCGTTGAATCACGCTGTTGAGAACCTTTCGTAGATACTATAAGAGGCCCCTTGTAAATTTATTTATATATATTCAGTGGAACATATAAGTGTGTTTTTTATTCAAGTGTGGTTAGTAACAAACAACCCCTCAGCCCCCTCACCTCTCTCCGAATTCGAACCGTGTCGATATATATGTTTGTCTCTTTCTACGTTACGCCTCAACTTTTCGTGTTACACTTGATTTTACTCCTCATAAAATTTCCGTACCGGGCCTTATAACTCAAATCGTTTCTTAAGGAGTAAACTCCAAAAAGGACGGTAAAAGTTGGATGGATTGATTATTAACAATTAGATTAGTTATTAATAAGGGCCCTAAGTCGTGTACGACCCACAATAAAGACAAACAAGTAGGCATAAAGTTGAGTACTTAAAATATTTACTTAAATGGTTCAGTAAAATATACTCTAAGTAAGTATAATTTACAATAAATTTCAACCTAGAGAACAATTAGCAAAAGTATCATTAAGCTGTGTAGATTACAGTACTTATTTATATTTTGTTATCTTAATTGTCTTTTACTTTATGCGACCTAGTCTTTAACTTAAACACTTAAGCAAATTATTAAGAAGTAGGTCAAGTATTTAGCTTAAACGAATGTGTGTACACAAAATTACGAACAAACAAATAAACAAATATCATTAAAGGACCTATTTATTTAAGGATCACATTTTGTGTTTAACGTAAAATATAACATCACAATACATCTGTGAAGTTATGTATTATTTAGTAACACAAACTAGGTATCTTTTCTTATTATATAGAAATATCAAATGAGCATGCGGTGCATCTGATGGTAAGTGGCTTTTGCTGCCGCTTGCATGCCTGCTGCTTGCATGAACCTCTGTCGTCAACCCCAGGTAAGATAATAGTCCAACTTGAGGTTGGCTATAAATGCATTGCTACCCTTGAGGATTCAGTTGGACCGCCTCGGAGAAGTATGTCTACCTTACCACCCTTCCAACCGGGACCCAGCAGCACTGCTGTTATTGGTGACGGTGGTGCCTACGGAGTCGAACCATGAATGGTTCTAGCATTTTCAGGATCTGTTTGTAAAATACCTAATCGAATTTTCTTTCAATCAGGTGTCGTTAAGTCGCTCGTGTATAAAAGCCCTATTACCTTTAACAGCGGCCGTAGCGAAGTTTTTGTTTCAGTTGCATTTCCTCGGTATGACGTCGCACAAATGAAAGGTAGTGGAGTGGAGGAAGCAATTTAAGTCACCCTTGGTTGCTCGTGACTCCCGCGAGAGGGCGCTTTGATGGAAATTCATTAAATGCCGTAAGCTTGAAATAAATGAAGACCGATATGTATGTGTATGGTTGTACTTAAGTGTGTGTGTATACTTTGCAATATTTACGTAACGTTTTCAGGTCACGCTGGTTTGGTTATTATGGGGTGTAATTTTGAGAGGCTTACTGAAAATACTTTCGTGTAATAATTTCAGACGCTAATAGCTACTTTTTTGAAAATGTTTACTTGTTGTTTCGTTATTCGGGATGTTTGGAGGAGATATTATATAGCAGACTAAAAACAGCAGTTTTAAACGCTGCTCTGTCTTGGATTGAAGGTAAGGTAAGGTAAGGTAAGGTAAGGTAAGGTAAGGTAAGGTAAGGTTTGGTGTGGTAAGGGAGAAATTTAGGGGTTTATCTGAGGCTTTTCAATTTAGTTTTCATGGATAGCCCCGCATCTGTGGGTGACTTCAGGTAGAATTCTAATCCTATGTGGGTTTGATTACCTCGAACGGCAGTGGGCACTTACTATCGGGTGGTTTGCATGCTTCTTTACTACCTATGTTATATAAAAAAGATCGCCTAGTTCGAGTAAGACTCAGAAAATACATGTCCCGTGCGTTGAATAAAATAAAACTTAAAAGTCAAATTTGTATTTTGTTAGCCATCCTTAAATTCAAGATTTCATTACTTATACATTCACTTGTGTACCAAATTTCGACTTATTTCGGATGTCCACTAGATTCGGTGTAAATTGGACGATGATTGTGATGAACGGACAGACATTCAGACAGACAGACACGCGAGTGATTCTAACCGTTGTTCGTTTCGGAAAGCCGGCTTTTCTTTTGCAGTTACGACATTATCCAGCTGGAAATTGCGACATTATCACACAATACATTTTTGCGCGCGACACTAGCGCCCCTGATGCAATTTTCCACTGCGTTGAACTTGCGAAATCACTTTTCCCATGGTACGCCCCGATTGGTATTTACGTTAACCGTTATATATTGTTATGCCTAAATAATATATCGTTATGTACTGGGTAATAGGTACTGTTCTGTGAGAAAATGTGTAGACTTTTTGTAAAAGTTCAATAAACTAAAGTTAATATTCTTTTATTGCGATTATTCGTGCCTTCCTATAAACTTTGCTTCTTGTGATTGTTTTATTACGGATTGACAGAAAGATTTTATCCAACTGCGGATCGTGTTGTTTTTCGAGCTTAAACGACTAGTGGATTTATCATGTTATGCGATTTCGTTGGATTCGTCAGAATTGGAGAGGTTTATATCTTCATCAAACGTTTCTCATATCTCAATTCAAGGCAGGGCGCAGGTTTCTCCCCAAATTTTAAAGACTTTCGGATATGTGCAGGTTAGTAAACTACACAAAGTTATTTTTGAAAACTAGTAGATTATTGTTGTTTGCTACGTTTTAGTTAACAAAATGCCAAATACTAAAAAAAATTGTTACGTGCGTCCTTCACATTTCAATTTTGTTCATTTTTGTAGGATATACAAAGCTTTCCTGGAATATTGTTTAGGTTTTGTGAAAAATATTTCACGTTTTCGCTTTTTTTTAGATTGTTTAGGATAACGATTTATGATCCACGTAGCGCGGTAGTAATCACATCGCTCTAATACGCATAGGATTGCGGGTTCAATTCCCCCACAGGAAGACTTCGATACGATGATCTTAGATTTAAGTTCCGACTGTTTATATAATATCCTCTGTGTACGGCTATAGTACTCATAAGGTCACGACTAAGATTCTATTAAGGGTCATGTGTTTTGAAGGCGAAATTTTTATATAAAGAACTTGGTTTGTGATAAACAACGTTGTAGGTACAGAACGTAATAAATAATTGAACAACAATGAAGCACGTGTAACCTTAAACTTATAAATAAATCTTTTCATTCCCTTTCGTATTGTTCATTCATTTGAATTAAACGTAACAACGTAGTGGGCGCTGATTGAAAGGGCCGACAGTTAGATGGTTTTTGTTGTGAAGAAATAAAAGAAATACCTAAATGGTTAAGGGTTCTAAAACGTTTTCATAGTGTTAAGGAAGTAACCGAGTATGCGGCCCATCTAATGGTAAGTGGCTAATGCCGTCCACCTGTTGTCAACTCTAAGATTAGGTACCACCTGAGGTCGGCCACACATGCGTCGCTACCCCTGCGGATTAAGTCGGTCATGGAAAAGTATATTATCACGTAAAAAGTATATAATTAAGTATATGTTTCCCTTACGCCGCCCTTCCCAACACAGCAGCGTAATTTATTAATTATTTACTTAATGTTGCTGTTATAAGGCAAAAACAGCTGTGGCGGTGAACCTCAGGAATCACCACCACGAAGAGTTCTACCATCTTTACCACCTTACTGAGCTTTGTAGCTTGTTATGTTCCGATTTGAAAGCGGTGGAATTAGCAGCAACTCTCGTTTTATAAATGAGTATTTAGACATAACTGGGAAGGGCCTGAAACCAAAATTCTTTGAAAATATATTACGAATTAGTTGTAAAAGGTACGGATTAGTAGCCAATTTATGTACTTAACTGACATGTTTTCGAACTTCCGAAAAGGCCTCCGAACGATATTTAAATTAACATTCATTTAAGCTTTATAAGCTTAGGAGCTTACAAGCGAAAACATCGATTAAAGTGTTGTAATTAATTGATTGCCCATCGAACGTTGCGTGTTCTAACATCATTCATTACGCTATGATTACGATTTTCTTACTTCTCGCTCTGTGTTATTAGCGCCGTGGTTTTTCATTAGCCTATTGATGTATATGCCTATATTGAACGTTATCTTTACGAATGAAAGGAAAATTTTGACGGTTTGACATGTTTTTCTAGGCATGGAAGTGTGTAGGAAGTTCAGCCATGCTAGGAATACGTGAAATAGGTCTTGCGTTTCGATAGAAGGGACTGGATGGCAGCTGACCTGTAAATGAGTCGACCGTCTTGTAGGTGGTAGAACCCTTTGTGGTTCGACTCCGGCGGCACCACCGCCATACCTATTTCTGCCTAATAATAGCAGTGTTAGGCGCTGCTGTGTTCCGTTCTGAAGGGTGTGGTAAGAGAGACATACGTTTCCGAGGCGTTTCAGCTTAGACCTCAGCAGTAGCGGCGCGTCTGTGGCCGACCTCAGATAGAAATATCTAATCCTATCTGGGGTTGATTACAGATGTCCATGGGCGGCAGTAGCCACTTCCCATCACGTGGACTGAGTGCTCGTCTGCTACACCTATATTATAAAAAAAAGTTTCCAGCAATGGCAGCGCATCCGTGATGAACAAGAAATAAAACCCCGTTTATATGGAGTTTGTTACAGATGTCCATGGGTGGTAGTGACCGTATACCATCAGATGGACTGCATGCTGGTTTGCTACTTCGATTTTATAAAACACCACTAGTGGTAACCCATCCAACTTCCGATCGCGCCCGATGTTGCTTAACTTAGAAAATCGGCCGATCTACCTTAGCCGTAAGCACGCTTCATATTATGTAACTATTATACACACAGATCTGTATTTGTTTTGTTAGGCTGTGATTATAAACGTGAATTTTGTACTTAAATTATTTTAACATTTTAACAAGCATCCGCCATTAAATTAAGTTAATTTTCACATGAAAACCTAAGTTTTAACAAGCCAGTTAATACTATAACCGAGCGTGGTTTGTGCCCTAGTGGCGATCGTTGTCAAGATAACGGCCCGGCTAATTACTTCATAAGCCAGCCATTATACGGTTTAGGTGCAAAAAATGAGCGTGAACAGCTGGCGTTAGGTTTCTCTGTGTAGTCATTAGTACTTGTATGCTGCGAGAACTAATGTGGAGCTATTCGTAGCTTCTAGCCTTTAAGGATGGTTGGTTAGGCTACCACACATGCCTCGTATATTTTGTATTGTTGATTTTTTCTATAAAAAAACTAGCTGACCCGGCAAATGTTGTGTTGCCATATAAATAAAAAAATGTTAAGGGTGAACAACTCTTACCACTTAGCGGTATGAAAAATAGATAGTAGCCGATTTTCAGACTTACTGAATATTCATATAAAATTTGGTGAAAATCGGTAAACCCGTTTTGGAGGAGTACGGTAACTAACATTGTGACACGAGAATTTTATATATAAGATAAAGTTGCCACTGCCTCACCTATTTCTGCCTAATAACAGCACTGTGAAGTGCTTCTATATGTTCTGACTTAAAGGGTGTGGTAAGGGAGAAAGGTTTAACCGAGGTATGCCAAACTAGTCCTCGGGAGTAGCAATGTATCTTTGGCCGACCTTAAGTTGCACTCTGATCTTATATAGGATTGATTACAGATGTTTATGGGCAGCAGTAGCCACTTACCATCAGGTGGTACTGCGCGCTGGTTTGCTACTGCTATATAATGAAAAAAACATCCTCAGATCAAAAAATATAGGCAACGCGTTGTGGAATATTGCACTAAAGAACATCTTCGTCGATCGGATAAGGTCATTAATGTCTTATTATTGCACTGCCTTTGAAGTTACGTAAGTATTCCTTTCAGCTCAATCGGTTTAGAGGAAGTAGAAATATAGCAATATTTCTTCTTAGAATTTATAGCAATATTTCTTCCCATTCATAAAATAATATTTCTTATGTTCTAGGTTCAAATGACGTAAACAAAGCTTCAGGCTTTAAAAAGCCGTTAATATTGTATTATATGATAGGTTGTGCACACGTGTAAAAGAAATAAAAATATTTTTTTTTTAAAATTTGGAATATTTTACTTTATTATAATGTAATTTAAAATAAACTAAGATAAAACTGGCTACTAACAGTAAAGCAAAGATAAACATTTACAAAACCTCTGAAATACGTTTATTAAACAACAAACAATTAATCATTAATCAACAAATTATGAAGTTAAAAAATGTTGAGCTGTCAAAAATATTTTTAAATTATTATTTATTTTAATATGTACACAAAAAGTTGGCTAACTGAATTTTATTAAACAATTCTAATAACTCTGGGATTTTAAATCACCATTTACATAATTAATAGGTACATACACAATTCCCGTTATTATTATTTTTTCGTTCCTATTTTACATGTCGCAATGCCGTATTGCGAGGATCCCGCGTCGAGCCTATCCCGCGGGATCCCGAGAAATGAATCAGTAACATTAACAGCGACCGCGGGATAAATGTACCCCGGCACCAACTTTGAAGGTCGCCCCTGAAATCATAATTAAAGCAACCGAGCGAAATGTTTAACTCGATTAATTGTATTAACAGTTAGCGATAAACGCGTAGGTAGGAAAAATATTTTATAATAACATTCTGTTATATTATTCTCTTTTCAAAATGTATTCATGTACTTAGCATTGGTATTCTCGGAATGACTAATTTCTTGTTTCCGAGTAATAAATTAAATCGTAGAATAATCCGCAGGGGACAAAAGTTTGCAAGTTTCTTCGTGTTGTTTTCGGAGCTTAAAAAGTTCTTATATGAATTAATATTTAACTTGTACGTACATTCAGAGATATTTGTGTCATTGTGATACTCGGTGGTGTAAGTTGCTCTGTTTTGGCCTTTTGCTTTGGCCTTTTGGCCTTTTGCTTACTCTAGAATTCGGGGTTCGATACCACGGGAGCTTTTGGCAGTTATGTGTGTGTTGTGAATTGATGTAAGTGTTCTCAATAGTTTATGTTTTACGATCAGAGAAACTGTAAGAAACAATAAAAACGCGCTACGTACACACATTTTATGGATGAAATAATTATAATGGATTTTACTTCAATGGTACTTCAATGATAAGTATGTTATTTTGAGGAAATCATACAAAACGTTTGTGAAAAACTTCCCGAACATTTGATATCAATATTATGATAACGAAGAGTTGTCGTTATTTTAATTGGACGAATTACTTGTCACACTTCAAAATATCGAAATTGTGAGTTTGACACTTCTGTCGCTCGTAAAGCCATACATAACTGATATTTCGACTCTAATTGGTCGTTGAGGATGCATACAGAGCTATAGAATAGATGTAGGTAATGTAGAAATGACTAGAAGCTATTAAAAGACCCTGGACCCGAGAACCGTGTCCCTTGCTTTGTTGAATTGCACTAGATAACTGTCAATAATTATACATAATTTATCAAGAGAAGTGCTTGGTACCCATTGGCACATATATCATTCCAATGTAATCTTCAAAACAGCGGCAATCGTTGAGGGTCGCTGACGACAATCGCCAGCGGTCGCCTGCGCGAACTGTGGCTCGTATATAAGAACCCCAACATATTAAGAGAACAGAAATAAACCTATTTTTTATTATCTTTATACTTTATCACTAGGTAGTGTTGGTAAGATAAAAATAAAATATTAAATATTCATAAAATGAAGATATTCAAAAATAATATTGGACTTTTTATCGGTTAAGCAAAAAAGCTATAGAATAATTCAATTACGAAACGAATGACAAAAGCCGTTATTGCAACGCCACCTCGTGACGAGTGGGCGGCATTCAATGTTGGATTCAGGCTCGGGTCACGGTTGATGCGCACGCGCATCTTCCCGTATGGCTAGGGAAACGGCGATTATAATCGATATGTTTACCTCTAATGAAACGGGTAAAAGTATTTACGCATTATGCGATAGCTACCTCTTTAGGTATTGCTCTTGGCTAGCTAGTAACTATATTTTTTTAAATCAAATATTTCGAGGTGTTTTGAAGGTGGTAGATTTCTTTATGGTGCGACTTAGGAGGCACTCACGCCTCACCTATTTCTGCCTAATAATTGTTGCTCCGCTTTCAAAGAAACATACGTATCTTAGGCACTCCGGCAGTACCCACTTCAAGTAGACTGAACGAATTTAAGTGTACTATTAAAAATACCATAATATATATTGGCTGAGCTTGTTCTGATTAAAAATGGCGTAACCGCTCACTTCATGGCCTAATGATTCATCATTCCGTGGGCACTAAATAATTTAAATACTCCGCAGTGAGCTTCTCCATTATGTGCGTTGAGACATCCTTGTAACTATTTAATTAAAATTGTTCTTAGCAATCTGACGAGGCGGACTTGAGTTGTGTGAACGTTACATACGAGTACGTATAATAAATGTACTCATAGTTTACCTATATACGTATATATACTTTGGGAAACTGCTTTTAAAAGGTGATAGGACTTGTATGGTTCGACCAGAGTGGTACTAGCATCACAACAATTTCTACCGTGAAGTAAGTTAGTTTTGTGTTTCGATGGATGCAGATGCGCCGCTACCCTTGACGACTAAGCTGGCATGCCTCGGAAAAGTATGCCTCCCTTACCACACCCTTCAAACCAAACTTTAGCCGCGTGTAACACTGCCGTAATTAGGCAGAAATAGGTGTGGCGGTGGTGTCGCCGGAGGCGAACCACAGTGGGTTCTACCACATTTATATCGATGCCGGCTTGCTTATATATGAGGCCATTATGTTATGTTTCATCATCGGACATCTAGATGAACCGTGGGATACCATCAATATTTGGTTGATATTCCTCTTGTGCGGACTAAGCGTTTTAGCAACTCATTCCTGCTGCGAACCGCCTAAGAATGGAACACACTCCCGCCTTCGTTGTTTCCCGATAGATACGACCTGGGATTGTTCAAGTCAAGGGTGAATAGGTTACTTCTAGGCAAGCGTGTTTTATCCAAAGCTGCATCTCACTTAACATCAGGTAAAGTTGCAGCCAAACGCAAGCCTATAGTAAGATAAAAAAAAAAGTTCTCAGAAGGGGCAACCATTTTTTTTTAAAGAAAATGTAGCAAAATAACATGCAGTCCACCTGATGGTAAGTTAACTGCGGTCCATGGACATCTGTAAACTCCAGATACAATTAGAGTCCTATGTGCTAATGATCAGTGACTTATATTAAGCGGCAAATTGGGAGTATAATAGGAGTAAATTAATTATAATAAACACCAAGAAGAAGCGATTCGAAAAGCCCTAACTTAACAATCCTATTAGTCGGCGGTTATGCCTTATTCATGAAGCATATTACGACGGCATTGGAACTATTTAATTAATTCTTAACAATGTCGACCCGACGGGGAACGTGAAGATGGCCGATTTTGGAAACTTTAGTCGGCATCCGAAAGGCAGAGTTAAGATTTTAATTAGTAACAGTAACACCTGACAGATTTCATGGACGCTCTTTATCTTGAAATAATTCGGGATCCGGAGGTTATCTGAGCGAATAATGTTTCGAATTCTAAGAACATTTTTTATTAGCAATGTTCCTTGTGATTTCATCTCGAGACTAATTATTTTGTTCTTTTTTACATGCTTCTGTATTTGCGGAATCATTATTGTTTCGTGGAACGTTTGTTATCATTGCGAAAGCTGTTTCAATCTCGTAAGAAATTAATGATGTACTGAGACTAATATAAATCTTATCATCGTTATTGTAAGGAATAATTATAACATGATCAAAATACTAGATGTTATAATAGTCTGGTAAAACGTAAATTTTCAGTTATTATAATTGAGTCTTGTAACATTACTTACTTTCTATAAACTTGCACGTTCATTATCATACATCCCTTCGTAAGGTATTCCGTAAAATATGTAACAAAAGACGTAGAATAGTCACTTACTCCCAGTTGAATGTTATTCCAAACGGTATTCAGAACCGTAAAATTTCATCAAATTTATTGCCCATATCTCGGTACGCAGTTTAAGCGTATTGAATTGATAAGTGCCTTGGGTTATGTTTGAAATGGAAATTGTGCCCTGTTTTATGTTCTGTCTCTGTTTGTTACAGGTCCGCGTGATATATCGACGCTGGAAATTCCGCTGTAACAGGTAAAGTGTGAGAAGGTGATTTACGGAACAAAGGGTATTTGGGTATTGCTTTACTTATTAAACCTAGCTTAAGTTTTCTGATGACAAAATAAAAATTTGACGATGGAATTAGGTCAATAAGTATTCCCAGGAAAATTTTATTAAGTCTTTGCTAATAATCTCAGTAGGCATCAGAACAAATCGACACTTTCAACTTCCATTATTCCAACACAGCTACAGTTTTTAATCAGGAACCCTTTCGCGTTCTCCGCTATAACTTTTCCCAATCAAAACCCTTCGTTGGCGGGAACATTGTGTGAAGTCCACAATCGCGTTCGCGCCTGGCCGGTTGAAAAATGGCAACGACGGCCAAGAACGATAATGCGCCGCGTCGGACGATCCATCAGCCGGTCGCCGGAAACCCCTCGAACAGCCGTACGTCTTGGTATAACTCTATTGTACCGCCGCCGGCCAAGAAACTTCATTAGGGTTTTTAGGTCTTCGACATCGTTGACCCTTATGTCGGTTGGAGTTTCATTATTATAATTGCATACTGGGAATACACACAATGGCTTTTTAATATACATGTCTATGATGATATTGTGTGTATTCGTAATAACGTCAGCATTTATAATAGAATTTTCTGAAATAGTGTGAATGAAATGAAATGATCGATGGTCGATGATAGATTTGGATATTGATTTTCCACGCTGTGGAGTATATAATATGGATATGTTATTATTATGTTATAAATATCATAATCATTAATTTATTCAAATTTAATTATATTTATTTAATATTTGTTAAAGAAATCACAGTTTTATATTCATATTTTTGGGTCTAAAATATTTTTCGTAGGAAAAAAGGAACTCTCATAACCATACGATAAGGATATCTCATAGACATGCACATGATAATTAGTAAGAAAGTGCTCTTACTTAAAATAATCATCTTAATTGAGTCGTTACACGTTCAAGAAACGGCTACGTAGTAGTTACAAAGATTGCAGAAACCCTCTTAAGAGCAGGAAACGTCGCGAAGCACTTTAATCCTACAAGTACTCGTAGTGCCGCTATTGTATTACCTGTAATAGCTAGTAATCCTCTACTGGAAACACTAAGCTCTGCAATTACCCAGTTGCCAATTCAATTGTAAATATCCCGACCCCTAAACGTACATAACTCACCAAAGGGAAAGATTGCATCGTCTTTTCAGATCATATCTCGAAATTCATATTTGAGGCGCAGTTATGAATCTCTATGGATCGTAAAGAAAGATCAACCTTATTATACACTGATGAGGAATCGAAATTCAGTAGCTTCCCAAAAGGACTGTTCCGACGCAATTACCTTCGCAGTCGCCGGGGGCGGGAATTTGACGAAAAATCACAAGCCGTACATACTGTATATACGTACGTAGTAGAAGCCGGCCTCGAGAATGTCATGGCTTCATTATCTGCTGTCCGGCGTTTTGTCCTGTTGTTCCACTTTTTAAACATGTATTCGTGTTAAGAGCTTTTATTGTTGCTAATAGAATGGAAAAGTAATTTTGTGGGCGAAATGGAAGCTTCCTCATTGGCCCCGAATTTAAATGAATTTATCGTTTATATTCAGGGACGGCGATAACTTACCTAACATTTTTTTCCCTAAGAGCAAATTAAAACACAAGTTTCTTTGAGCTTTTATGAATACCATTGTTATTAAATGTATTTTTTTTCCTCTACAGGTTTTGGCCGGAAGACATGAAAACGAATACCAGGAAATCGAATTATCAGAAATGAAACTACGAACTAGAAAGAAAATTGGCTACTTTTAGCACTTTTAGGCACTTTTATCAGCCTACACAGAAACGCTCAAAGTACCAAAGTCATGTGAATTTTAGAAATAAAGTTCTCTTTAACTATCATATCGAAAGAGCATATCTTAGAGATATATTAAAAATAACAAGAGAACATATCACTCCTTGTATGATGCTAGTCACCGTATTGTGATTATAGATAGTAAAATTATTATTGCTCAAATTCTTTGTAAAAATTCGTCTTGTAGTTGCATTAGAGTAAGATTGGATGATAATCAAAATATCATTGAACTCGTTTATGATTGTAAATGGAATGAATATTTAGCTGTATTGAAGAATTTCGCGATTGAATATCAAAATGAAATACTATAGTTTGTTTTTTCTGCGAAGGCGGGCTTTAATATTGAAGGCTGTGCTCATTTTGACAGCCATATGGTTTATGATAGCTTTGCTCACAACAAGCGGTGGAACTCGAAACGCGATCGGAGCCCAACCGATTGAATACGAAGATGCGGAGGCGAAACCATTGAAAATGGCAAAACCAACGTCTACAAAGCGAAAAAGTGAATCGTATGGAAACAATCTATCTGATGGTGAGTATTTGTAACGCAATGTAGCATGAGCTTTTGTGGTATAGGATACGTATTACTTTGCTGTTTATGTTTTTAACATCCCCCTCCTATTCTGTGTACATACGCACAGTTTTATTTGTTGCTCAAAAAAGTGTAACAGTGAAACTAACTTTTTAATCGATAATTTTTGTATCCACCCTTTGTCATATTTATCCGAAATGTTCGAATGAAAACAATTTCTCTGAAGAAAACTCAATTATTTTCCAATTTATTCTCGAAGCTATTAAACGATCTTCATCAACAATAAACTCGGTAACCACTTTCGTGGAGAACACGCCGCTTTTCAATAGGCAAATGGATTCTTAATTAACAGAAATAATCTTTATAAATTTTATTTAGTGCGCTTACAGGGCTAATTTATCGCCTGTCAGCTTTTTTATGACCCCCTGTAAATCATGAGTCCATTAGGCTCTCCCTCACGCGTATTGTTTCCATTCCCTTAGAAACTTGTACCACTCCGATTGTCTTTGAGTCCACGCAATAGAAATGGTAATGAGGACAGACATTACAGTATCCTAGAATGAATTCCAAATGAAGTTTTCTCTGGAGGCTTATAACAATGTTTCACTGTTACGCTTAGTTATTATTATATTGTATCATACCTACGTTTCTCACGTGATTTATTATAATACCTACGTCTGCATGCGGGCTTTGTCTGAATTCAGTTGAGACTTGTGTTGCCAGGTGAAATTATTTGATATTCATATAAAAGTATTGTATTCGTGCTTAATCTCGAGCACTATAAATAATTACACAGTTTCATGTTTAATCATTGTATCTACAAAAGAAAATTCGATTTTATTTTTCATAACTTCCTCTTTGTTTGCTTTTCTCTTATCTTGTTTTCTTATATTTTCCTTTATTAAGACTGGGACTATTTATTTTACGTTTTGCCTACGTCATCATTGTATTGACAACTCTTATATAATCTTTTTTTTTTTTTTTTTTTTTTTTTTATAATATAAGAGTAGCAGACGAGCATGCAGTCCACCTGATGGTAAGTGGCTACTGCCGCCCATGGACATCTGTAATCAACCCCAGATAGGATTAGATATTCCTACCTGAGGTCGGCCACAGATGCGCCGCTACCCCTGAGGACTAAGCTGGAACGCCTCGGAAAAGTCTGTCTCCCTTACCACACCCTTCAAACCGGAACACAGCAGCGCTTAACGCTGCTGTTATTAGGTTGAAATAGGCGTGGCGGTGGTGCCGCCGGAGTCGAACCACAAAGGGTTCTACCACCTTCAAATCTTATGGGTCTCCCTTGCTTCTATCTTGAAAAACATTATTTAAAATCAGTATTTGTGATTTAATCGCTATAAATTACTACTGACCATCATTCATGTAAATATTTCAGTATCAACGAGAATAATTTCAATACAAAATCAGGCAACACAAGTCTACGCTTTATAATTTCCGTTGCGTTTTAATATTATTTACTGACATTATGCATGATAACGTGCGTTTGTCCATCACAGCGAGGACCAGAATCAATTGGATCGGTCGGCTTGCGGGACAAGAAGGTAATTTTACGCTTATATGTTACCTAGCTTAGGGTGTACGCTAAAACTGACGTGGATGCTAGCGTTTTTACTGTAAAATAGTAGGAGAAACGTTGATTGATGCGCGCGCGTTTGACAGTTTATACGCGCGTGGTGGCCGGCAAGGGAACGGCGCCATCGCACGCTGCGGGCGCCCGTTCGCATATTGTTTCTCCAAATTTACAAGGTGGTAGAACCCTCTGTGGATCGACGCTGGCGGCATCACCTTCAAACCTATTTCTGTCTAATAACATCAGTGTTAAGCGATCTCTGGTTTGAAGGGTGTGTTAAGGGGAATATACAGGGCCGGGGCATTCTAGCTTAGTCCTCAGGAATAGCTGCGCATCTGTGGCCGACCTAAGATAGGAATCTAATCTTATCTTGGGTTGATTATAAATGTCCACGCGCGGTATAGCCATTGACCATCTGGAGTGAGTGTTCTGTTGTGAGTGTTCATCTGAGTGAATGTTCGCCTGTTATTTAAAAAATCGTATAGTGCCGCCGCTACCGCCGCATAAACGCGGCAGTCGGCCGTCCGCCCGTTTTAGCGTACGCCCTTAGTATTTGCATACATGTAAATATTACGTTAGTGTGATATGGTAGGGTGGTGGTAGATTATTTTTAAATATTTAGATGTTATTAATAGTTTGATGAAAATAGCTCATGTTTGGAAACTTTCGTACGTAAATAATATACCTACTAAACACTATTCTTGTATTGCATTATTATTATAGTATTTTGTCAGTACCTACAATTACACATTGGTTGCTATAATTATTAAGCGTTTGTATTGTTTTACATAGTATGTATGGATAAAAATCAGTTTTCACTTATCGATAAAAAGTATTTCCTCAAGAGTCATCCATCATTTTTTCACTCATTAAAATAATTGGTTCATTAATTTATATGGACGTAATTTTATTAATAACATCTGCATAACAAGTGACAAGAAACAAAAATTCATTACTAAAGAGTCATCATAACCTTTTACCGAACTACTCAAATTCTCAAATTCTGACTGAATTCCATTATCTGACAGATTAACTTGATATTGTTTTTATAAATGCATGTACAGCTAAGATCATTCAAAAATGTTCAACATTCACATAGAAACGACTTTCAAATACCACCAAAATTTATGTGCAATATAATACGTCAATATTACGAATTCACATAAAGCATACTAATGGCAAATATCGAAACGAAGCTCACATGATTTACGTAAATGAGAGAGGTTGGCAGGTAGATGAACGGGGGAGATGGAACGGAATGAATGTCGCAAGCGATTTACGGCCAAGTAATAGCTGATGTTCCCACGAGTTGGAGGATGTTATTAATCGGTTTGCATTAATCCGCCATATCCCTACAGGGTTAGGTGTAATAGCCGCGCCGGGTTCGGACAACGCACCCGGCGAACTGGGCAAACCGGTCGTTTTGCCGAAGAACATAAGCGAGGACACGAAGCTCGCCGTGTCGGAGGGATGGAAGAAAAACGCGTTCAATCAGTACGTCAGCGACTTGATATCCATCAGGCGGAAGCTGCCGGATCCGAGGGACGAATGGTAAGGAATGTTGACGTATTGGGATATGTACGGGTTGCTTGAGAATTTTGAAGTTTAAAGACGTTTTTGCAATGTTAATTACGTTAATCGAAAGGAAGCGCATATTTTGGAACTTTCTCAAAACTCGTCAAAATAAAAGAAAGTTACTTCAGCGAATGAAATATGTACAATGTGGAGATATTTTTATATATGTCTATTTTGAAAAAGCAAAAACAAATCATAGTAGTTAACTTTCACCTCGCATATTTAAACGATGTTTTCTCATAGGTTCAATTTCCTAGACAACAAATATCGATATGCTTTAAGAATTCTGGAACAAAAATTCTTTCAATTGAATCTTCTTCCATTCTTCCGAAAGAATCTCGAGTGTACTCCTAAGTGACGGTCACTTATATACCGGTTGAACTAGATCGATCGGGCGGAAACTCCCCGATGCGCGGGATGAATAGTAAGGGATTAGAATGAAGACGCTACGTGTACTGGGTGTCAGGTGGTACGTTTACTTACTACATGCCACTGGAAAAATGTTGGAAATCCTTTGTAAAACTATTTGTAAATACACGATAGCTTTAGAGACACTTGAAGTTGCAATGGTCCATACAAACTGAGTTTGGTCGTTTGTTAGAGCCACTTGTGGCGTTATTGACGACATCAATTTGAAATTTATATGCAGGGTGAATCTTTCAAGTGTGCCTGGATAGAGAAATTCGAAAGAATATAGATTAGCGAAGAATACCGAAATAAGTTACAAGTCGGATTTCGATACCAAATTAAAACTGGTCATTGTCTATTTGTATATTTTTTGTTTACTTCCCTGGCAGACAATCTAACGAGTTCATTTTGCAAAAAAATAAACACGCCTGTGTTATTTCGCCATCGGGCGGTGTCGCTTATGGGGAAGAAAATACTCGTACATTTTCATCCAGGCCCACTTGAAAAATTCATATATGTTATCATATTAAAAATTAAATGTTATGAGATTTTCTGCACGAGATTTAAATCAGGTATATTATTTATACTTCATTTTAACTGAAATCAAAAACTTGCCTATGTAATAGCTTCGAAAATATTCTTCATCTTCTGCGTAAAAGTCATATAAAAATTGGCCCAAGTGTTTTATGTATGGCCTGACTAAGCTTAAGAAAACGAGTTTGAGTTCCAAGATATATTTTAAAATTAGGAAGACTCACAATTGATATTCTTACAGGTGTAAGCAACCGGGACGATACTTGAAGGAATTGCCGCAGACATCAGTGGTGATATGCTTCCACAACGAGGCGTGGTCGGTGCTGCTCAGGACGGTGCACTCCGTAATAGACAGGTCACCGCCGCATTTGATCAAGGAGATCATCTTGGTCGACGACTTTTCTGATATGCGTGAGTTTGTGATTGATAAAATAACGTCAGTAATATTTCAATATGTGTATGGTTAAATGATTTTGGATCTCAATTTGTATGAACACAACTATGACCTATATAAGTGACAATTGATCAAGGAATAAGGTCTGTGTATAATCCATTTCCGAACCGATATTGTATGCATATCTAGACATACCTGTTTTACAGTCTATTAGTTAGAATTAATTAATCAAGTGCTTCGAAGTGTTTCATTTAAATTGCTTGCTGCGTTTTATTTTCAAAAACTTCATTTAATAAAAGGTTTTTTATGTTTGTTTCACATTATATTCTTCTTCCTATTGATCCCTAATGAGACGTCACAATGGATTCACTTAAATTTATAACTTCCAAAATAATTATAATATAACATATACATTTTACCTAACCAGTTGTTTCTTTTCAGCGCATCTCATGCAGCAGTTAGACGATTATATGTCTTCGCTGCCCAAAGTAAGGATAGTGCGGGCAACTCGACGCGAGGGTCTCATCAGGGCACGTCTACTGGGCGCCCGATACGTGACCGCGCCCGTCCTCACTTACCTCGACAGCCATTGTGAATGTACCGAAGGTGGGTTTTTGGAATGTTCGTTAGGCAAACACACTCAGATTTCTGTTATTGTGTGACTGGAATTAATTATTTTGAAGCTTATAACTTTAAAAGTACGAAGACTTGTTGATGGAAATAGAAATTGTTAGGGTCACTGTTCGATTATATTTTTCAAGACGTTCAAGATGAAGATCGTTATTTATAGAATATTGGCTAATGAATATTAAAAAGTAATAGTAAAATGAAATACATTAATGCATTTACGAGACACGTTCTGAAATATAAAAATAGCATAATGTGCTATTTATAACATTACGTACAACTACACATTTATATCATCATTATGATTTAATAACACCATTACAATATTTTAATATTTTGTCGGTGGGCCGATATTTGTATTCCCAACATATCTTTTCAACTGGGAATACTAAATTTAGCTACCGCATCGGTTGTTTATGTATGGGCTATATTTGTCTTTACTGTTTCAGGTTGGCTGGAGCCACTGTTAGATAGAATCGCTAGAAATAAAACAACAGTTGTGTGCCCGGTTATTGATGTTCTTGATGATAACACTTTAGAGTATCACTACAGAGATTCATCGTCAGTTAATGTCGGTGGTTTCGATTGGAATCTTCAGTTCAATTGGCACCCTGTCCCGGCTAAGGAAAGAGCGAGACACCAACATACAGCTGAACCGGTCTGGTCTCCTACAATGGCTGGTGGTCTTTTCGCAATCGATAAAGAGTTTTTTGAAAGACTGGGAACTTACGACAGCGGTTTCGATATTTGGGGAGGTGAAAATCTCGAGCTGTCATTCAAGACATGGATGTGTGGCGGGACGTTGGAAATAGTTCCTTGCTCGCACGTCGGTCACATATTCAGGAAGCGATCGCCCTACAAATGGAGAACTGGTGTAAACGTGTTGAAGAAGAATTCTGTTAGATTGGCTGAGGTAAAGTAAAACATCATATTAACAGTGAAATAACTTCAACTCTATAGACATTTCTAAAATATACTTCATTATAATTTCTCAATTTCTATCGTAGTCGTCAAGTCGTAGTTGCACAGTTATTTAATTAAGAATTTGTTTGAACTTACTCGAAGTTTAATTAATTTAATAATTGTTTAAGGTATGGTTGGATGACTACGCGAAATATTATTACCAACGGGTGGGCAACGACAAGGGTGACTACGGAGATATTTCAGGTAGAAAGGCATTAAGAGAAAAACTTGGATGCAAATCGTTCGAGTGGTATCTGAAGAATATATACCCGGAACTCTTCATTCCTGGAGAATCAGTGGCTCATGGAGAGGTACGCATACCGTTCCTTTTATATTTACTTAAGATATATTATAAGTACCTTTTAAGAACTTTGACATCAAAAAGAAGTAGTTAATGACTTAAATAAGACTTTTCGATCAAGTGATGAAACATGAAACTAAAAGTATTTCTTCGTTGTTTTGTTTATTATGTATTTTTTTAGTTTTCATATGAACCGAGTGCAAATGTTTAATGTCCATGTTTTTCAAAATTATTACCTGTACAGATACGAAATGTCGCCTTCCAAAAGACATGTTTGGATTCACCGACGCGCAAGTCCGACCATCATAAGCCAGTAGGACTATACCCGTGTCATCGGCAGGGAGGAAATCAGGTCTTCTGTCGTTATAATTTCGACCGAAAGCGGCAGTACCACGTTGTCACAGTTGTATTTTGAATTTAGCTCCAATTAGCGACTTGTCTTATGCACTCTATGATTTCCTAGCACCCTGATTGCGTATGCAGCACGCATGTTTTGAAAATCACTTAAATGTTTTATATCATTATTGTTTTTGTTTGTTTGCAATGTCACTACTATTAGGTACGAAATCAAGCGTTTAATCTTCCGTACTGTCTCGATGGTGTGGTCGTAGACGAAAGTCAAGAGGAGCCCGTCATGATACACAAATGTCACGGAGGTGGTGGTAATCAGGTAGCACCAATAAGAACTTATCTTGAGAATGATTCTTCTCATTGGGGTTCTTCAATTGTTTCCACCTTCCAGATTTCTTAACTTATTCTCGTATTAGGAATAAGTGTGCGAGCAAATTTTGTATTGTTATCATTGTCATTGTTATGTCATCATGATAATATCATCACTTGAGACAGAATTTTTCTTTTCAATTTAAGAATTCAATTTATTAGAAAACTATTAATAAAAAGTAAAATAATAATGATGACTGTCTCAAGAGTTGATAATAGTGTAGCACGCTTGCTTTTGGCACGCCTTTTTTAACTTATGGATGGCATCAGATCGCGAACCCGTCATCGGAAATGTGCATCGACTCTGCGGCTGGTCCAGAGGACATGAAGAAGCCAGTCAACGTGTGGCCATGTCACGGGGAGTACGGGAATCAGGTTTGTCGAAGGACGCCACCATTGATATTAGCTTACGCTTACGCTTTCCATGTAGTTGGTTGTTGGTGATCATCATCATCACGGTAAGTCGGGATATGTTCAAAGTAGTTTCCGAAACAAACATCACCTTTGCTTCGAATCAAAATAACATTTGGTAAGTGTACAAGATGTTACGATGTAAATTGCCTTCTACTAATCAACAAAGCTTTTGCGTGTTGGCAAACTCATTCATTATTCCACACGCATACGTTTTGTATGTTTTTCCCTTTTTTTCATTTGTATGCTATACTAATGCGAGCGTTATAATAACTTTTAACGAAATAACTTCCATCAAGTAATTTATACCCGCGTTTTAACAATTCATACATTGTCACGTTCATAACTGAATCGGAAATCTAGGACGATAGTTTATTGTTGTTTTTATTCAAATACAATGTTCATCAAAAACTCTTTCAACTTTGGTACTGCCGCTAGGTTTTATATTAGCATGTAAGTTTTTATTTATATTAACATCATATTATTATATATTATTTTTCTATGTATGCTTTACGTTTTTAAATATATAAATTAATTTTAAGGTAAATATTTATTATGCATATGTAACATTATTTTTAAATTTGTAGATTTGATTCTTGCGTGCTTATTTTAATGGTGGGGTTATTTTTTAACATTTCTATGTAAATATTATTTATTCCATTTGACATATTTGACCACTACTTGCATAAATCTGAAGAACTTACGCTACAACGAATTCATATTAGCTTTCGTTTCAACTATCGTAAAAATGCATTTTAATTCGAATCGCATATCGCCAGCTTACGGAGGCAAGCGATCACGAACAGTTGTATCTCTTTCATATTACCATTATTATTTTCAGTATGAATAGTACTTAATGTAAGGTCATTAACGTTTTCTTTAACATTTACAGTACTGGATGTATTCTAAGAATGGAGAAATACGACGCGATGAGACTTGCCTCGACTACTCGGGTCACGATGTCGTATTGTACCCTTGTCACGGTGCCAAGGGCAACCAGATGTGGATGTATGACCCCAATGTGAGTAATTGGTCATTTTATGTACGGTGTAATTATGACAACACAACATATTGTTGGAAACTGTTACTATAATATTTCTCACTATGTGTATGGAGCTTGTGGTCTAAGAAAACAACTAGGAAGACCTAGACCAAGACTAAATTACTCTGGCCGATGTTATTATTAAATAGGGTACTTATTGTTGTTAAATAAAAATTCATAACCTTTAAAATGCGAGTAAAATTTCCTATAGTAAAAAGTATTTTGGGTCAAGATATTTTCGCTGATTGAACTCCTGCTAAAAATCATTTTCTGAAGTATTTGTATTATGGGATCTGTTTGTTTTATATTAAAATATCGTTCAGCAAAATAAAGAAGGATCTTCGTTATTCATTGCAAAAATATCTATATGCTGTTTGTTTATTTAAATATCAAACTCTTCACAGACGAAGTTACTAAAACATGGCTCAAGCGAGAAGTGCATGGCGATATCCAGGAACAAGGACAAGATAGTGATGGAGACGTGCAGCGATTCGGAGACGAGGCAAATGTGGAGCATGGAGAACTTCAACGTTGAGAGACTAAGTCCGGAGCTAACGGTCGAGTAGCCAAAGGCCTACGATGAAGTGTTGTTCATATAGACAAGAACTTCCAGAACGTTCCATACGTTTAAAGACTGCGCGGACAGTTGATAAATTAGTGTTGATACTTCACTTGTTGTTGAACGCATCCTGTGCTTCATAGTTTATGTGATTAATGACGTCATCACAGATGTTGACGAAGTTGACAACTAGTTTGTTGGTAGATGCCATTCTGAAAATACTATTCCTTTTGTGGTTCCATATTTTTGAAATGATCGTGTATAAATTTATATTTGTAAGTGGTTTTGTAAATTTTACGTAAGATGTTCGATCGGATTGAGGCCTAAATTTTTCCAATTGATTTAGTGTTTACGTTCGGTTATCGTGTTACTGATATACACTTATTACGATTGGATTGGAATCAAGTAGGCCTACATAATCAAGATACGCTTTCGTATCTTGATACGTTAATTTCACTCGGTGGCAATCCAATCTCGTGTAATCGTATTTGATGTTCACTCCGCAGAGTATGTGACCTCAACGATGTTTTCTTTCAATCTTTACTCTTTATTTTAGTCATCACCTGGGTAATTTTATCATTCAATTAAGTATTTGTCTCTTTTCACTGTTGACTGTTATTATAAACTTGATTTCATGGTCTCAACTTTACATCTATATTGTATATAAACTTCTTAAGTAATAGTATTCCTCTTGAAGTATTAAATGTAGATTTTAGTACACAATTTCAATCTGTACATATCTTAAATACATATTACTATCTATGTCTTCGGATTAACTGAATTTTGAATTTTGACTATCTGATTGTATTCGTGTTCATCAAATTTTGACGGATTGGCTTCTATGCAAGTCTTTATTGTGATTTTACTTATATCACTAAAGTAATTTATGTAATAGATTATAAATTTAGCTAAATATTTATGTAATAATTACAATAGGTAGGTAGGTGTTAGATTTAAAATAAAAATAACTTCAGTTACTATTCGGAAAGTAAGTGAATATTTTTGTATAATTCAATGGAGTAGAGCGAATTTATTTTACCTTGGTTTCTTGTTGTTTTTTTTTTTGGAATTTTAGATATGGTCTGTCATGTGACTGAATATTTTTTAGAATTGTGCATATTAAAATTGTTCTATTACTAAGTAGGTAATTTTAAGTCACGTATTTTACAAATAAAAATAATGCCTGTTCTTTTATCTATTCCATTAAGCATTTAAACATTTAAAAATTCCAAGTAATTATTATGTATTTGTAAGTCTGTATATATATTTTTTTTCACATATCATTCAATTTATAATTCTGTTTACTTGTCCATATAATGTTAACATTATCACATACATTTCTATGGTATTTTCAATCTCACGAATTTGTTTCAACTTTTAATAAAAATATAAATATTGTGTTCAAAAAAATATAGTGTCACGAATCTCACTGATTTATACATTTACATTTATTTCGTACCTACATATAAAGACTAATAACATTCCTATTTGTGATTTGTATAAAATGTAATCATTATAATTGTAAATATACGCCAGATTTCATTATTTCTGTAAAATAAATAATTACTCAATTTGTCTATCTAATAAAATAAATGTCGCTAATAACATGAAAGTAAATATATTTAGATTACAAAAATAGAACTGCCATTAAAATTACATAATTATTATGAAATATACGCCAAACTTACATAATTTGTACAAAAAAATGTTTATTTCCAAATTATTTTATTTTATGTAAAATTCAATTTATATTTTTATTTCAATAAATTGTTTTAATTATTTTTGGCTATTTAAATTTTACCTATGTAAAACAAAAAAAATAATAAATGTGACAATTTATTATACGATAATGACTTTATTATTTGCTTTATTATTATTCTGTACCTTTTAATTTTAAAATTATTAAATAAATATAATATGTACCTTGTATAGAAAGTATTATACATAAAAACATTTCGTACAACGCAAATGATATTAAATGTTTGTGTAAATATTTTTTCAGATGGGGCTTTTATTAAGTATATATTTTTCGTTTCTTTCTGTAAATATTAGATATTGCAAAGTTTAAATTTCCTGAAGTAGTCAATATTAGAGGTTTAAATTTATGTTAAATTAATCAAGAGAAAATAAATGTCCCTAAAATATTATAAAATATCACAAAATAATATTGATTATACTAAATTTACAAAAGATATAACCCTTAACCCTTTTTTTTTAAATATCCGATAAATAATTTTGGGAATTTAATATTTAAATAAATATTTTCATGTTAAGCTTTAATAACCATGGGACATTTATTTTATCTTGACGTTAAAATAACTAATATTTTAATGAAAATTGTATAGAAATACGAGTTAGTTAATGTCGTTTCGGATAGGAAGTTATACATGTGCCTTATATCTTTACGTAATTATCGTATTTGAATGTTGAAATTTCTGTATATATGTGCGGTGTCTCTAAATGTATTATACTTAGCGTGATAGCGTAACGCTTAGACGGCGATAAATAGTATTTGTAAAATAAAGCATATGTTGGATTTGTATACCGTCGTTTTATTTATATTGGTGGAAGAAGCCTTTTGTACTGTTGCCGTGTAGTAAGGATATTAAATGAGTAGCCTTCTTTGAACAGAGCTTGCCTTAGAGCCTTTTACTCCGTAATTACTGTTACTGGGCACTAGTTTTGTCTAAGAGGAGTAAGGGTCCATCTAGATATACAGACACTGAACGTATTGTGTCAGATAAAATCATGATTTCTATACAATATTTTGACAAGCACGGCCCGTGTCTGATCAGTCATGTTACGGAAGATATTAATACGTTCATACATACAAGAGTGGTCACACAATACTATTAGTTAAAAACATTATCAAAACTGCAAAAAGCATTAAATTTTAAATAGGTATCAAGAATTCAATTGAATTACGAAACTATTCCACTAGTAACTAAAATCATTATTAAGAATCCTTAATGTTATAGTAACATTTCATTAGTAGAATTGGAATTAATTGAATACAATTTTAATATTTATACCATTCAGCTATAGTACAGGCGTTGGCGACAGAAAGTGCACTTTAACTAATGAATATACGATACCATAATGATTTTCACATCGTAACGGTAAGGTGAAAAGTAAAATAGGTGGTCAATTTTCATTTATCATTAAACTTAATGGGTGCGTGACTTTGTAAAGTTACCAAAATAATGCACCCTCTGTTTTTGTAATGAAAAAAGTGAATTCAATTAGTCGCTAAATTGTTTGTAATTTGTGTAGAAATACTTAGAGTAGTTATAAGTATAAACATATAACTCTATGATCGACTTCTAAATTAGGTATACGTAGGTCTAATCAAATCTTCTAAAGTAAAGAATGCATTTAAAACAACAACAGTTGCCACGTTATTTTTTTTATATTTAATTTGTTTAAAAGTGTGCAAAGCGTTTACCTAAAGCCGTTCACAGACCCGCTTCTCCTCCTTAGATCTGAAATGGACGCCTCATGATGTAAGTCGGGCCGCTTCAACCGCTCTACCGAAACGCAAGAACTGATTTACGCTAGAAATAGGTGTAGCAGTGGTTTTTCTACAGTCGGACCTCACTGAAGATGCCATAAAAACAAACAACCAGACTCAGAATAGCAATCTGAGCCGTGTATATAGCCTAGCCGGGGATAGAACTTGGAACTCTGCGTATTAGATAATTATTATGCTGAATGGTATGATCGCTTCATTATGTAAGCGCTTACCATAATATTATTGTCTCAAGAGTCTTTATTAACCAATTATACGCTTGACATAATACGATTAACACACGCGATGCACGTGTACTGAAACTAAATCACATACTGTACCTACATAATACTCATTAGCACTTTCATTGCATTACGCATATTGCTATAAAAAAATTAATAGGCGTTGCTTCGACAAAAAATGTTACATTAACAAACAGAATATGATAATAATTTATAAAAAAATAACTTTTGTATTTATAGTATATTGTGATTAAATAATGTGTTGATAACTCATAATTACAATGAAATGTAAACTATAAATCACAAGTAATACGCACATACATAAAATTTGTCATTTATACTTTAAGCACATTGCTATGAATAATTTAGCAGGAGTTTCTTATCTAATCCTTATCCTTACTAATATTATAAATCCGAAAGTAACTCTGTCTGTCTGTCTGGTTGTCTCTTCTTTACGCCTAAACCACTGAAACGATTTTAATGAAATTTTGTACAAAGATAGTCAGAGACCCGAGAAAAGACATAGGATAGTTTTTATCCCGGAAATCCCACGGGAACTAGGGATGGCGATCTAAGATCGATTAATCGGAGAATCGATCTTTTGGACCCAAAACATCGATTATTTTAAGAAAAAAAAAGTAAGTATTGAGTCGTAAACTATGAATTTAATCAAGTGATGATCTTTAGCAAAGTTGAAGGTACGAATTTTCAGTTTTATGTATGTTAGTATGTAATATTATTTTCTTTTAAACGCGGGCGAAGCCGCGAGCAAAAACTAGTCCTTACTAATATTATAAATCCGAAAGTAACTCTGTCTGTCTGTCTGGTTGTCTCTTCTTTACGCCTAAACCACTGAACCGATTTTAATGAAATTTTGTACAAAGATAGTCTGAGACCCGAGAAAAGACATAGGATAGTTTTTATCCCGGAAATCCCACGGGAACTAGGGATGGCGATCTAAGATCGATTAATCGGAGAATCGATCGTTTGGACCCAAAACATCGATTATTAAAAAAAAGAAAGTAAGAATTGAGTCGTAAACTATGAATTTAATCAAGTGATGATCTTTAGCAAAGTTGAAGGTACGAATTTTCAGTTTTATGTATGTTAGTATGTAATATTATTTTCTTTTAAACGCGGGCGAAGCCGCGGGCAAAAACTAGTCCTTACTAATATTATAAATCCGAAAGTAACTCTGTCTGTCTGTCTGGTTGTCTCTTCTTTACGCCTAAACCACTGAAACGATTTTAATGAAATTTTGTACAAAGATAGTCAGAGACCCGAGAAAAGACATAGGATAGTTTTTATCCCGGAAATCCCACGGGAACTAGGGATGGCGATCTAAGATCGATTAATCGGAGAATCGATCTTTTGGACCCAAAACATCGATTATTTTAAGAAAAAAAAAGTAAGTATTGAGTCGTAAACTATGAATTTAATCAAGTGATGATCTTTAGCAAAGTTGAAGGTACGAATTTTCAGTTTTATGTATGTTAGTATGTAATATTATTTTCTTTTAAACGCGGGCGAAGCCGCGAGCAAAAACTAGTCCTTACTAATATTATAAATCCGAAAGTAACTCTGTCTGTCTGTCTGGTTGTCTCTTCTTTACGCCTAAACCACTGAACCGATTTTAATGAAATTTTGTACAAAGATAGTCTGAGACCCGAGAAAAGACATAGGATAGTTTTTATCCCGGAAATCCCACGGGAACTAGGGATGGCGATCTAAGATCGATTAATCGGAGAATCGATCGTTTGGACCCAAAACATCGATTATTAAAAAAAAGAAAGTAAGAATTGAGTCGTAAACTATGAATTTAATCAAGTGATGATCTTTAGCAAAGTTGAAGGTACGAATTTTCAGTTTTATGTATGTTAGTATGTAATATTATTTTCTTTTAAACGCGGGCGAAGCCGCGGGCAAAAACTAGTTTTTTATAAAGTAACTTGAGTAGCACATGAACATGTTTTCCACAGTGTTTAAATTGTTAAATTACTCTAAGAAGGATTGAAGTCCTATCCGAGACCAGTATGTCTTACTTTTTTTTTTTTATAATATAAGAGTAGCAGACGAGCCCATGGACATCTGTAATAAACCCCAGATAGGATTAGATATTCCTACCTGAGGTCGGCCACAGAAGCTGGAATGCCTCGGAAAAGTCTTTCTCCCTTACCACACCCTTCAAACCGGAACACAGCAGCACCTAACACTGCAGTTATTAGGTAGAAATAGGTGTGGCGGTGGTGCCGCCGGAGTCGAACCACAAAGGGTTCTACCACCTTCAAACTACCCTTAAATACTACCCTACTATAATACTACCCGTAATAGCTAAATTGCTAACAAAAAAATTCGCCTACATGTTTCTTACTACCATACCCGTCAAATTAAAACGACAATAACAGTCTGGTTATTGTAAAATTAAAAAAAATGTATATATTCTCAGAACTTGCGGACTGGGTACTTCAAAATGTAAGAACTTAATACTGTCAGTCTTCAGAAATGCAAACATTCACCCCGCATTTCTATTTCTTGCGCAAGTAGTTGAATCTAAGAAAATTTCCAATCGACCGCTTCAATGTATTCATTGGACCGTGCTCGGAATGAAAATTTACTACTACTTAGGCTTAAATCACACTTGCGACTTCATGATTAAAATTATAACTCAAAGTGAGAATGTACGAATATAATTAATGATAATGTAATATAATTAATGTTAATTGTTATGTTACGTAAAGTAATTCAATTATCATTGTCTGATAATTACGCCTGTTATTCCAATCGATACAATATTTACTTCCAATGGAATTGATTGAAATTTTACAATGTTTAGTATGAAGAAATTGTCAAATCTTTGGTAAGCAAAACATTGGATTCCAGTCGATAACGTCAGTCATTATCATAATGCTTATTGTACGAGTAATTGTAATATTATAAACGCAGATCGCACTGGTCTCGACAGCCAAACAACTCACATATTTGTACCACATTGACGTACGTGTGTAAGAAGCCTTAGACATCATTTCGCCAGGTTTTACGATTCGTGTATATTTAATTCAGGACTCTCTTTTTAGCGCCAGTTTTGAAAAAGTGTGTGTTACTTGCGTTATCCTGATAGAAACTGTGTAATAAAATACGGCAATTCCCAAGTACCTAGTAAAAAATAGTCCATTTATTGTTGTAGTTTTATAGGTGGTAAAACTTTTCGTAATTCGATTACGACGACTTTCCTTCCTATACACCTAAAGGTAATACGCTTGCATATTGGAGTGGCGAAATTGAATTAGTAATGAAACGCTATACATTTTTATAGATTTCTTGAACAGCATTACGAAGATTTTAATTTTTTTCTACACCGAGACTAAGTCCTACAAAACTTTTAATGGTAATTAATTTTCCACGAATTGAATCAAAGGGCCATAGATTCCAAGGCATTAATATGCAACAGTTTTTTATATTTTAACGGTGTAGTTCTTCAGATTTCATAAAATTGAAGAAGCAAAACGGGCATACAGTCCACCTGATGGTAAGTACTCCCGCATTAGGACATCTGTAACTAACTCTATGTAGAACAGGTTTCCTACCTGAAACTGAACGGATGCGTTCTCAATACTGAGGAATAAGATAGTCGCCTTATATTATTATGTACCTGCGTCAAACTGCATCTATACTCTTCCAACAAAAATCAAAATAGCATTTTTTATACTATATGAGTACGAGACGAGCATGCAGTCCACCTGATGGTAAGTGGCTATTGCCACCCATGGACATCTGTAAACAACCCCAGAAAAGATAAGATATTCTTGCCTGAGGTCGGCCACAGATGAGCCGCTACCTCTGAGGACTAAGCTGGAACACCTCGGAAAATTATGTGCCCTTATCACAGCCTTCAAACCAGAACACCGCAGCGTTTAACACTGCTTTTATGAGGCAGAATTAGGTGTGTTGGTGGTGCCGCCGGAGTCAACCGCGAAGGGTTCTACCACCTTCGAAAGCTTTACACAAGATATCGATAGGAGTGGCGTTGGTACCACTTTGGTTGTTCTATACAGGTTCAACGACTATAACCACAGTATCATTCACCAAACTGCTGACTCGTTCTCGTTGTCAGTCAGGTTGTTGTCAGTCAGGAAGTATCCTTACTTACTTATAGAAAGTTTTTATTCAGCAACACTAAAACAACTCAATAGGTAGACGCGTGTATAAGACCTTTTGATAAATGATAAATGTGCGGTTTGATTGAAGGCACGGTAGAAGCATGTATCAAATATGTATGCACTAGATCCGACTTGGATTCTTAAGTTGTACTGATAGAAATGGATTGTGAGAATAATAATAAAGTAGTAGTAGTAGTTTGACGACCCGCGTGGCGGAGCGGTCACCATACCGGTCTGACACGCAGAGGGTCCCGGGTTCGATCCCCGGCCAGACGGATATCTAAATGATGAATTTAGATTTCTGTTTCTGGGTCTGGGTGTTTGTGTATTTGTCTATATGTGTGTCCATGGCACCTACGATACAGGGAATCCTAGTGTGGGGCTGTGAGTGTAGAAAGCGTTTGTTTTTTGTTTGTAGTACTGATATGGCAGTGATGGACTAATGGGAGAAACACGGCTTTCAATCCGAAGGTCCAAGGTTCTTATACCAGGATCTTGCCAATATGAAAATGCAGTTGATCTGATGTTAAGTGGCTACTGCGGCTCTAATAAAGTCTAGATAGGACTGGAGTAGTGCTGCAAGTGGCATTCATGCTCGCTTGCTATTTCAATATATAACAATAGTTGGGCACGGGTCTCCTCTTAAAGTAACAAAAGCCTACATTACAGGTAACTCTCAGGCTTATGTTTCCTACGATCTTTCCTTCTTCACTTAAGGAAGTGATAATAATTTTTGAGATTCGCGCATATGCACGATATTTTTCTTACATATACATTTTTTTTTGCATTTGTTTTCTCAGTTATTCTAATGTATCACCCCACACCACTACAACATTTTTTCATCACCAAGGGTTAACTGATGCAGAATGCCACTAGGCATTAAGTTTTGTAACCACTAGGTTTACAATAAAGTTTAGATATATAAATATAGTATATAGATATAGATATATAATATATTAGAATAAATAAATAAATGAAAATTCCAAGGTACATGGGATTCCAACCCCAACCCCTCCATTGCGAATCGTATCAATCGTATTGAAGATTTTTGATTGCGATGTTGCACGGGTCATAAAAACATGCAACGCATAAATATAAGATTAACAGAATGTAGTTGCAATAAATTCTGTCACTTGTAAATATTTCAACGGAAATGTCATAATTTTTTCACATCAGCCCACGCAAATAATAACTATCGACATTCATATTTTATGTCGTAATTGCTCTTGTTTCGGTACTTCATCCCTCTGTTGTCCTATTTTTTATTCACTGCGGAGGGTAATGTTCAAACATATGTATGTCTCATTCTTTGACATGTCCTGTAGTCCAAACGTCTTAACGGATTTTATTATATAAGGCGGCGTTGGATTTGTCAAAATCCTAGGAGTAACTTCGGCTATATTTTTAAACAGTGGGGTTTTCGTTTTTATAACAATTATATAAGCTAAGATAGGACTCTAATCTTATCTCGGGTTGATTACAGACCATGGGTGGTAGCTACCGTCAGACGGAATGCATTCTCGTTAGCTACTTCAATATTGCAAAAAAAGGTTTAAGTATAAAATTATAAAAGACCTTAAGAAATTTCTACTCGATTTATCTAAAACTCGGTATTTTAAAGTGTGGCCGTGATAAAACATAGCTATTGTATTTCCTAAACTCCGTTGGTGCGGCGTAATCGAATTGAGCCAAGCGCAGAGACAAAACGAATTACCTAAATCTATATCTACCAACTCTACCGGAGAAACCGACCAGTAGCTGCAGAGATTTCACTTTTATTCTTGCTTTCTGATCTTCTGTGCTTTAAGAGTTAGTATAGGTGATAAGAGATAATATAGGAGTAGCAGATGAGAATGCAGTCCCCCTTATGGTAAGTAGCTACTACCGCCCATGAACATCTGAAATAGAATATCTAACCTCCCTTACCACACCCTTCAAACCAGAACACAGGAGCGCTTAATACGTTGTTATTAGGCAAATATAGCTGTGGCGGTGGTGCCGCCGAAGTCGAACCACAAAGGGTTCTACCACCTTTAATTATTAAAAATAACCACTTCACCACCATAAAAAATAACTTAACTGATATGTTTTTTAATTGATGTAACGAATAGTATATACAGTCATGTCCGGGATCTAGCACTACAACCATACCATTGACTACTACCATTGACCATAAATGATATTACTTAGAACCAAGTTTTTGGAATTGTCTCGTATTAATATTTTTTATAATTTATTGCAGTAATATGGTAGTTCAAGTCGTTCTGAATGGTCATTTCCATCTGAATTAATCAAAATTAATCAACCATAGACAGGACACGTTTCCCGTCTGAAAGTGGGGTATAGTAAATAAATTAAAATATATATATATACGTGTCGAATAGATAACCTCTCTTCCTTTGGGAAGTCGGTTAAAAATACAAAATATATACATCCTTTGGAGGGTATAACTTAACGCTCGAACAGAAACTAATGTTGAGACTCAACACAGTCAAGTATTGAGTCGATCAGTGTTGAGAATCAAATTCCTGTCAAAGTATGGGACAGACTAGGGGCAGTTTACAATCAAACGGATGGCGTGCTCGTTTATATAATAGTTCGTGAAGCGAGCGGTGATTTGCAGCTTTGTGGCAAATTTGCTGTGAACAAATCGTCACGATTGCAATAATGTGGCAAATCGCCGCACTTGAAAGAACCTTGAGAAACGTGGAGTGAGGTCACGATGTTGCTTCGATTTATTGAATTTAAAGGAAAAGTAAGGATGATAAAGATCTAGAATTTTTAACTTATCCTTAATGATCATTCTGAGTCCATAACAATTGCAACTGTTGCTGCTAACATTATATATTACTACTTAAAGTATGTGCCATGTGTCCTCCTAGAGTGAGGGGGCTTTTAGCTATAGTTCATCGCTAAGTGTAAATTGGTAGAATTCACAACCTTTGATTTTTTTGTTAAGAATTTTCTAGCGAATAAATTCCTTAAGACGTTTTCCTTCACCGTTACAGCAAGTGATGATTAATTTTTAATACGCACATAAATAAAAAATTGAGTGGCCCAGTTTACTTAAATCACAAGCAATACATATAAAATATGAACATATTTCTTCCAATATAAATTATTTACGCAAATGAGGTACTAGAGTATTCCTTTATATACAAACCTTAAGTAATGGATATGATATTTGATCCGCTACTTGCTGTTCCATTGCTGAGTGCGGGTCTCCTTTCAAAATAAAAATTTTGGCCTAGGCCATAGTTCACCGTGCAAGTGCATATTTTAAGACTTTGATAATAAAAATAGAGATGCAATTAGGGAAATAAAGTTTCAACTGATTATTAAATTAACGAAGTGTATTATAGAACCAGCGAATATTTAATACATCGGGCTTAAATTATTTTTAACTTTTTAGTTCTCTTTTTTATTAAATAGTAATAAAAGTTTTTTTTAAGTTTTTTTCTCTTTTGATTTTGTTTTTAACTTTTTAGTAGGTTATGTAGCCAACTCCATCATCAGACCCTAGTTCTCGTTAAGACGATCAATACGAGCCCCAACTCGATGATGTTGTGTCACTTAATTACCGAGTTCCTATGGCCATTTTTGAGCTGCATCAACAGACCCTGGTTATCATCTAGCACCAAAGTATTAATTAAAACGAATCATATGAACCCAAACTCGATGACGTAGGGTCACTTCATAACCGAGATCCAATGGCCATCTTTGGTCTGCATCATCAGACCCTGATTTCTAGCAGCAAAGTATTAGTTGAAATAAAATTCGTCTCCCTTTCATTTGATACCTATATTGGGTTGGTTGAACAAGATGCCCATATTGGGTGGGTTGTGTTGACATATGTGCGCCGCCATTTTGTTACGGCGGCCATATTGAATTGACAATAAAACTAAATTTGTATGATTGCATATAAATGTAAAAAATCTATCATGAACAAAATATTTCGATTTTGATTGAGGTATCACTTCCGAAATCAGTAGCTATCACAATTTACCGCAGCTTACTGGTAATGTAACTAATCAACATATTTCGTAATCAGGGTGCGTTGCGGCGAACACCGCCCGAATACTTAGCAGTTGGAACTTGACAAACTTGCAATTTTGGACCGATTCGAAAACTTCCACGGGTTTAGGAGTATTTTTGTGGTGTTCCAATAGTCATTGAATACGAACTTTTTCATTTACGCTCTCGGACGCACACTGAATAATATATGAAGCTGCCGTAGATGGAGCCGGGAATCCTTTGGCTTTAAGGATTTTTTAAGCTTTCCAGCTGAATTAATGACGTTACTCCCGAGGGATTCGAGTAAAAATAGGTTTGTTTATGAAGTAAGGGGAAGAATAGATAAGAATCCGAGATCAACTAAGAAATCTCTTGGAATAACATTTTAGTTGGATAGACGTGATTGTTATAAGTTTGGATTGGAAGGAAAATGTTTGTTGACATTGGAAAGTAGGAAAGTAAATGTAAAGATGAGTAAATGGGAATTAATTGTTTCTATTATTTTATAATAACAATGTATTAATGTATTTGAAAGTATACGATTTTACATTTTTGTTGTAAATAAGCAACCCTTTGCTACTCACACTAATACACTAATGCTTGTTTACAATCCAGTAAACTGGATCATGAACAATTTTTACTTATACTACTTACAGCTTACATATTGTCATCTGCTCGCATTTAAAAATATTTATTATTTTTTTTTATTTATTTAATCTTTATTGTAAACCTAGTGGTTACAAAGGGCGATCTAAATGCCTAGTGGCATTCTCCACCAGTTAACCCTTGTTGATGAAGAAATGTTGTGGTGGGTGGTACGTTAAAAATAACAATGAAAAAAAAAACAAATGCATCAATATTCGTAAATTTATGGTTTAAACTCCAACTCTTTGTAACAAGGGTCACGTGTGCATGCACTATAGGATGCAAGCGGCACGCGTTCGGGTGGGACACGCGTGCGGATGCAAGCACGCGCGACATGAAAAACGTTCTGAGTCATGTGTTTATTCTAAAGTTTACATTTTCTTCCTTGGTCTCTCAATTAGCTCAGTGCTAAATAAAAGCAGTGTTTAGCACTGCTGAGTTGTAGTTTGAAAGGTGTGTTAAGGAAAATATACTTTTCCGAGGCATTTCAGCTTTTTCTTCAAAGGTGGCGGCGCCTCGTGGCCGACCTCGGGTAGGAAACTAATTTTAAATGGGGTTCATTACAGATCTAGGGTCAATCCCTCAGCTCTGAGAGGAGGTCCGTGCCCAGCAGTAGGATAGTAATGGTTTGACAAAGTAGGCTCTAGCTTAGAGTCGTTTCGACGTCGTCGACTAGTTTGTGTTCGTTAATTTAATATTTAGGAAGTCGTCGTCGACTAGTTTGTGTTCGTTAATTTAATATTTAGGATATTATATAACAAAAATATGAGAAGGCACCAAACAAACATACGCCCCTATTCTTAGAAAATATATTTCCATTTCAAATGAAGAGTAGAGGGACCGCCTGAACAAAACGTTAAACAAATACATTCGGAATACGTATTAATAATAAATAATCGTATGTTTAACCGTTTCATTTGTAAATATAGATGAAACCACGAGTACTTTCCCACGAGGCACCGTTTCTCAAACATTAATCCTGGATTTGCGACCGCTATTCATTCACGATTGATTTTATTTAATCAAAATAATTTACGTAGGTCTGTGTTTTTTCCGATGGCAATGTATATGGTTACATTTTAATCAAATGTACCGAAATACGTGAGTTAGGTGAAAAAAATCGATTAAAAACTATGCATGCAATGGTATGCCATGTATAAGATATAAATAAATAAGATATGTAATTTATGAATGTATTATTCAGTTGGTGCCTTATGGCTCAAAATACTCACTGGCTCAAAATAAATGTAACGTGATGCATCATATAAACACATTGGTTATAAACAACTATTAGTACATCTAAAAATTGGTATGTGTATTGTATGTCTAGGTACGTATAAGAGAATTACACTTCAAGTTAACAATGTTTGTTGTATACATAGTATAAATTATACAAACTTTAAATTAAATCGTCATTTCCACGTAGTTCCATACAAAAATTGTAATAGTATATAACGAATGTTTGAGAACCACTGTCATAGGAAAAGGATGTACATTACACTCGCTTCGGCTTATGAATAACGCATGAGTTGCGTACCTACCTTTATTTGAGCGACTTGAAATACAGTGGATTTGAAAATGAGCGCCAAATTTATGATTGCTGAAGCCGAGTGTTTCTTGAACTAAGTGATTCTTGAACGATTTCTGAAAGCTTTAAAAGGGATAGAGCCAAGGGCTTTATTGGAATTGATACGTTTTATTAGTAATTTACGGGTATTTATTAGTAGTACGGGAGGTTCTGGCTATAATAGAAAGTGGAATATTATATTTGGATCTTGTACTTACAAAAGAAGCTGTAGGTAGAAACCTATTTGGGAAATGTGACCTAAGGCCGCCAAATCAATTTATCTAGATTTTTTTAACAGAGTCGTACCTTATATAAAAATAAGTAATAGGTACTTAACATATCCTTATGTATCAAATAAAATTATTATTCAATATTTTTTTCTGTACCAAAATTTTGACGCAGTAAGAAACTAAATTCGTTTTTATACTAAGTGACGTTTATCGTTCCTCCAAAGTTGGCAAATAAGACACGTAATAATATTAGTAGCCTCATGAAGTCATAGACAAAGATGCGATCGAGGAACGTAAAAAAGGCGGCGTAAAAAATTCATTTCCCCAGAGATATTACCGCACCTGGGCCGATATTAGAGGACGGACGAACGGCTTCGACATCGTGCTATGTCGGTTTGCCTATCGAATACCCTACTGTCAGATAGGCAAGATATAAAATATAATATAAAAAAGAAACTTTGCTAACAGTGTATTTACCTATATGCTGTTTTGTAAATGGTATGTATCAAAATAGAAATTTCAACTCTACTTTTAGCTAGAAAATTTTGAATATTAAAACCATCTGTAACAAGAAACTAATTATTATAATATGTATTATATAAGAAACAATTATGCAAGGGAATTCTACAGGATACGTAAAAAGAAACGGCGTAAAAATTCATTTCCCTGGAGATATTACCGCACCTGGGCCGACATTAGAGGACGGACGAACGGCTTCCAAATCGTGCTATGGATTTGCCTACGGAATACTCTACTGTCAGATAGGCAAAAAATATAAATTTTAACTGTACTTTAAGCTAGAAAAATCTTTACATTCTAATATTATAAACCATCTATACAATAATAAACCATCTACAATAATAGAACGATTACTCTATGTATTAAAAAAGAAATCACTATGAAAATTAATTCTCCAGGATGAGTAAACAGAAACAGCGTAAAAAATCATTTCAGAGATATTACCGCACCTGGGCCTATATTAGAGGACGGACGAACGGCTTCGACATCGTGCTATGTCGGTTTGCCTATCGAATATCCTACTGTCAGATAAGAAAAATATATACGATAAACTGCAAATTTTAATACCATGGGTTAATAGACAGGAAAATTATACGATGCATTAAACTCCCACCTTGTATCTCATAGGTTTACAATAGAATTATGATTAATAATTATTATTAAAACTTTGGTATCAGTATTTTTATTACAAATGTTATTTTTGTAAATGTTACTAAATATAAGAAATATACAGACCATTCAAACCTCAGTTTTAGCCTAAAGAGCTTTCACTATAATAATAAAATACTACCCATAATAGTAAAAGAGTACCTAATTGTATCATAAATATCTCAATATATAACTTAACTCATGCCGATATTTAAGGATGGACTTCTTTAATAACAGAAAACTTTGTGCAAAGTATAATATAAAAATCTTATATTATCGAAGATGTTACATGTATAGTTGTAAAAAAAGAAGTTCAGGAATACAAACGCCAGTAATATAAATTAGCTTTCAAAACAATATCTTTCACTGTAAAACTTCATTGTTTCTTTACAAGGCAGTTCATAAGAATAAACATCATAGTTATGCCACATAAAGTTATACAAAAAGGTGCGAAGGGCAACGAGGAACGTAAAATGAGACGTCGTAAATATTCATTTCCCCAGAGATATTACCACACCTGGGCCGATATCAGAGGACGGTTTGAATGCCGTCCTATTTCTGGTTAAGATAAATAGAAATATATGGACTGGATCTGTACCTCGGCTTTGCTATTGCTTCAATTTATATTGTGATCAAATAAAGCCCAAATTCTTCCCCAAATAATGTGTTATGCATAAAAATTGATATATTGTTGCTGTTGTCTTCACTTGTATCATATTCGAAGATATATAAAAAAGTACGTAGTCATTGAAGTCATACAATATTTACTTAATTTTCATATACATAAATGCATTGTAGGCCTTTGTGTGTAAAATTCATGATTAATTCGTTCGTTCGTGAAACACAATTTTAAACAAGATGTTAATTTATCATTACCAGCCATTGGCGGTATTATTTTATTGTAAGAAGTGTCTTGGAAAATAAAATCCTCCGCACTCGACAAGAAATAAAAAAATAAAAATCCCTATTAACTAAAACTTTTTATTATAAGGGTACATAATATAGAAATGGAAAAAATCATTCGCCCTGCCTTCGAGATGCAACCTCACCTTAAAAGTTGATAGGAAAATGTGGAATCGAATGTGTTGAAATTTGTTCCTTTTGCATATCGGCTAACGTTGTAACTGGGGTCCAGTTTCAAACTATTACTGGGTAGAGGAAATTGAAATATTGTCTCTAGGGTTTTTATAGTCGTCGGTAGCAAAGATGGAATTTTCAGATGAAAGACTAACACAGTTTTTATTGAATTGATTGATTGTGATGGTTGTAGAATATCTTTAAGTATTTTTAAGAAGTAGAAGGAATTGTGCATATAAATAAACACCAAATGGTGAGGTTTTAATCAAAATTTGATAGTAATTTCCAGATTTAAAAAAATGTTATTTAAAATGAAGCGCACCTACAACGTAATCTACCACTAGTACTTAACCAACTTTGTCAACGAATACTCCGCAGTTTCGCCGGGATCACGATCCATGGGTCATTATGACAACAAAAAGATATTAAAACCGAGTACTAATCGTTACATATCAAAAAATGACGCATATCGGTCTATAATTAATTTCTTTGATGTGGTTGTCAGTCTTACAGAACAAAAAATTCTAACAATAACAGCTACTGCAAGGATTACTCCTGAGACACATTAGGCCGTTATTTATGAAGGTCCAAACATCTGGATAAGCAGATTTCCTCTAATCAATTTTGTTGTAGCGAACTTTACGACTGGTCGACAAATTTATGTTTCGACAAGTCGCTTCGGACCCGACTTTTACGAGTATGACCATGCGTGTGGGGACTAGATATTACGGGTCTGTTGCGGTTCCTTGCGTATTTACCCCCATACTTAAAGTCTCAGGCATGTAGGCTACTACACGACTAAAAGTGGTGAAGAAATCTTTATTCGAGATTTCTCTTACTGTTAAGTCACGAAATAATTTGATTTTGAACCCAAACCTCTTGCATAGGCCGAAATTAGTTAAAATTATAAATTCACAATATAATATCGTCTAACCGTTATTATATAATAAGATATTTTTTTTGTATATTTTTTGGGTCTATGCATTAATAATATTAAATACGGCTTTTGAATACAAAGGCAAACACATATAATCGAATAAAAAATCTTAAAATTTTACACAAACAGGAAATGAATATCGTTTCTTCCTTCTATATAAACATAATATATTAAAACAGAAGGAATATTCAATATTCATCCCAGAATTCCCAAGAGAATCGTCAAAGCCTTTGAGTCGGTACGGGCTTGATGTTTCCCTAATACCTTCCCGACCTGAGACTTTTGATTTTATGCTTACTTCGCAACTTTTATTCTCTAAAACTGTCTGCATTCTGACAGCTTTACTGCATCTGATTTTACGCTTACTTCGCGACTCTTTGTCTCCTAAATGCGGACTGCATTTTGGCATGTTTAGAGGTTATTTTGTATTTACTTCGTATCATTTTAATCCAGGACTATACCGGTATATAGAATTTATCGGTGCACATAAGCTCATATAAGTTTTTTTAACTTAAATGTTCAAAATGGGTGAACATTGGACTCAGTGGTGCGCCTTAAGAGAGGCCTATGTTAAGCAGTGTAGTAGTGGCCCAAGGACAAAAATGATTTATGAAAATATAAAAATATATTACTATTGAGGACGACCCAATCGCCTTAACATATTGTTTTACTTAGATACCGTCAGTTTCACCAACATAAACAAAAAAGTATACAACACGTAACATCAAATTCGACGTTAAATACAAAGTCTTGGTTGTAACAAAAACCGACCGAACACGTCCGTCCCTCGGAACGATAATTCGTGAATCATTGACGAGCGTTATCAACCCCTCGGGCTTAGCGGCCTTATCGCGACACCGAACTGGAACAATACCCTGGTAGGGATGTGGATGCTTAAATATGTTGAGGAAACAGGAACGCAAGTATTGAGTGAACTAGAATAATAAGAAGTTAAGAGTATGTTGGCCTTCTCATTTAGAATGGAATACAGGCGCATATTTACTACAAACTCTTAATAAACTACAGTCAAAAAGCTTTATAAGAACATAAAAATTTCGTAAGATTAAAATTTCATGAAACATTTCTTCAGTGTTCTTATTTTTAGGTACGAGGGTATGAAAGGCAGAATTTACTGGCAATGAAGAGTAGTAACAAAAGTAGTTTATGTAATCACTTCAGAGGCTAAAAGATTAAACTCTTATAAAAGTTTAAATAATTATAAAACATGTTGAATGCATATAAATAGTTAACTGAAAAAAATTAAGTTATGTAGCCTATGTCACTCTCACAATTTAGACGATTTCGACGACACTTCATATGTTAGAATCCGTCAAGCCGTTTGGTCTAAGTGTACAGCATGCCAAGGAATGAGATACATACAATCGAAAAACTCACTTAGTCCTCAGGGGTAGCAGCGCATCTGTGGCCGACCTTAGTTAGTGTTGTATATATGAGGTACTGGCAGCAAGTCTTTGGCAAGTGTCAGACGTCAGTTATGATTTGAATATATAAAATGGTTTGAAGAATATAAAACGCGTGGGGTTGATTACAGATGTCCACGGGTGGCAGTAGCCACTTATCGTCAGGTGCACTGCGTGCTCGTTGGCTACTCCTATTAAAAAAAAATACACGATTTTGACGGATCAAATGACACCTTAAATATTTAAATCTGTCAAGCCATTGTAGAGCATGCCAAGGAATGAGACTTACATACATACATACGATCGAAATACATTAACCTCCGAAGTGGAGTAAAAAGTACCTAATAGCTCTGTTTAGCGTAATAACGTTCAAACGGCAGGAAAGTCGACATCCGTGTCAGCGGTAAATCCGTCAATCATTGGCTCACCGTATCAGTCCTTCAGCTTAGTAAGCCTTATCGTTACTACAAGGTTGGAACCGTGAGCTATCACGTTCTTAGGGCTGCCGTGTTTTACATTGCACCTTGCATTTTAGATAAAGATATTTTTCATTTTGATTTGTTGTTCCTTTTTTCAATTCTAGCACTTTCAGAGTGAATATGGTGCGACTAAGGAGGTAACACCGTTACACTCATTTCTAACATGAAGCAGTTTTGCGTCATGATATATGACTGATGATATGAGTGACGAGTGAGTGATATATGGCTTACATATATGAGTGGATCTTCTCATTCTCCAAGACTGGCAACGCATGAATGATTGCGCCTATGATCAGCATCACGTAGAACTTGTGCTATATGGAGGTGGTCTCAGATGTCCATGAGCGACAGTAGTTACTTGCTAGATCAGATGTCCTGTATACTTCTTTGCTTCTCCAATCTTCAGTATACCAACATAATACATACGCCGATTGAGCTCTATGCCATAGACAAATAAGTATGGTTTTAAAGAAAAATAAATAATAATAATATTCCCGTATTTTTAGTTAGGTTTCCGTGATATTAGAATTCCACATAATTTTCATCAAATGTAAGTTTTGTTTTGAGTTAGGTTGTACCAATTATGTACATAGAAGTTGTTTGTCGCCATCTTACTAATTTATGTAGCTTAGCTAAATGAAAAATAATCTACGGACAAGTCTAACGATATTCCGTAAACTTTTTTTTTTTATTTTTTAGCGAAGCGTAATTTCCTACCAAATTTAAGTTAAGGTTTCCACACAGCCCTATTAAGGCCGTAAACCTTCTGGCCGATGATAAGATACGCGATACATCTTACAGTTGCGTCGCTTTGTGGTATTTTATGAGTCGCCGAATTCGGGACGAAACGTGAGTTTCGCCCTTTATGGCGGGACGAGGAAAACGCTACAAATGGGGGACGCGATGTGTCCGCTTGGATATGGCTTAAAATATAAAATAAATATGAGTAAAAAAACGAAAAAAATCCAGGGCGAGATGTCCTTATATGCGTGAGGAATTTAACTTTTTTTGAAGAAAGTTAACTTGCATTAGCAGTAGTTTTGCTTGACTATTATGAAAACTAGAGAATTATAATAAAAACAAAAATCCGACTTATAATAGCCTATGTTACTCGCCCAATGAAGACGAATCCAACGAGAGTTTATACGTTAAAATCTGTTAAAACGTATCGACTGCAGGGCGTGCCAAAGAATTAATAGCAAATACGCTCGAAAAACACTACCCACCACAATTAACACTACTGTGTCTTGGTATTTATAATCTACTACAGCTAATGCACATGTTATGTAGAGTTGATAACACACTGTTTTTATTGTACAAAAATTTCGGATTAGATATTTTAATATTACTTACTTGTATGTAATAACTGTAATATAATACTTACCTGAAATGTTTTACATTATAATTAGACACATTTACATTTACATTATACTAGACATCTAGAATGGGACCATAATACGAATAGAGCACAATATATTATATTCCCTGTAATTTTGTTTCCTTGTTTCCTCGTAGTATTAAGATAAGGGCTGTCACCTAACTAACGCTAACAAAAACGGACATAAATTTTCAAGCTACCGCATGCGGTATGTAGCATTTGTACAGGATAACAAGAACATGTGTAATTTTCTCAAGGAAGTGTATTTCCCTATTTTCCTTACAATATCTAATATTAATGAAGACCTATGCGGCCGGTATTCGGTGGGCTTAATTATCTAATATTACAAGAATTTGTGTTACGATTATCAATATTTTTGTTGCTTAGTCAGATCCCTTTTCTACCTCACTGCGGTACTGGGGTATTGTTTTTCTATGTATGTATTATACTTTGGCATATCTTACAGCTCAAACGCCTTGATGAAGTTTAACATAATTACGAGGTATAGGTGTATTGTGGGAGTGACATTAACAATTTTATGCAGTCAATGTTTCTTGTTTTTTTTGTCGTAATTCTCTAATTACAAACACTGCTGGGCCTTCTCTATATATTTGTGTCTCTAAGTCAAGGAGTTATGTTCACAGGTCCACCTACTTTTGTCGGATGTTTTCTATCTGTTCCTGAAGCCGCTAACAAGGTTTAGCGACCACTATCTAATGATAATAACGTGGGCTGAACATACAGTGACCTTTAAGTTTGAAAAGGTCAGCACTTTTCATCTGATAATTTCTTAAAATTTACACAAATGGACTACTTTCTACATCTTTATGTAGAAAGTAGTTCCTTTGAATACTTGAGCTTATTAAAAGTTTTCATAAAATATGAATGATTTTTATTCAACTACCCAATATTATGTTATAGTCTGAAAACATCTTCATAATGTTTTGAGTATTTATCCAAGTTACCTACTTTCCTTAGCCTACTTTCTAACTTCTCTTTACGGATGAAATGATGTGATGTTTTTTTTTTTTTTTTTTTTTTTTTTGGCGCCCAGATGTAGGTGGAAAAAGGGCTGACCCTCTACGGAGAGGGAGGAGCAAAAAATGCGTCCAAGCACTTACAGGCCGCGACGGCCGGTGCCTGCGTCGTGTGGGGCTGACTGAAAGGTCCTCCTGAAGGGAGGACCATCCCACTAAAAACTCCTTTAAGGCATTCGTCCAAGGGGACCGTACAGCCGACATCGGATAGCGACCTCTCGTTTGCGGAGCGAGAGGCGCTAGCGGCGCTCCCTAGAGAGCTACCGCTGGATAGATGACACTGAAGGTGTCAACGTATCATGAATAAGATTAGAATCGTCGGGAAGACGATTCTCTATGGAGAGTTGTACGCCCCTGTGGGCGGCCAGAAGATTCTCCACATCGGTGGAGAGTTTGTTAGGAGCGTCGGTCAAGATATTTCTTGGCCGACGGCAATTGTAACGGGTAGGAAGAGGGGCAGCATAGTCCGCTGCACCCTTGATTAAGGGGTTGGAATGGTTTTCTGAGCGGTCGAAGAACGCTTCAGAGAATTGTCTGAGGACTTGTTGTATTGGAGCGAGCTCCAGGTCGCGGTGGAGGTCAGCGTTTCTGACATACCAGGGGGCATTAAGTGCCCGACGACAAAAGAGATTTTGTATGACCTGGAGTTTGTCTAGGATGGTGGGATTCGCGTGAGCGAAGACTGGAGAGGCGTATGTTAACACCGGTCGAATGCAAACCTTATACAACGTTCGCTTATTCCTGGCTGACAACTTGCTGTGTCTGCCAATCATGGCGTTGAGGCGGCTCATGTAAGAGCGGGCGGTATGGGTGACCTTAGAGACGTGGGGTCTAAAGGTGAGGCCCGGGTCAAGGGTAACTCCTAGGTATTTTACTGTGGGCCTCCATGGAATGGGGGCCCCAAGTAATTTGACGGAGGGCAGGTTGTTTAAGCGCCTGCGTTTGTGGTCGAAGCGCATTGCGGAGCTTTTCTCCGCATTGACTTCGATGCGCCATTTCCTAAACCAATCTCCTAACTCGTTGACCGAGCGTTGGAGTTTGGCGAGGACAGATGACTCCTTTTGCCCTTGGATGTAAAGGGCGGTGTCATCGGCGAAGAGTGAGAGCTGCACCCCATTTTTGGGGATAGGAATATCGTTGGAGTACGATATGAATAATGTAGGAGCGAGCACTGAGCCTTGAGGGACTCCGGCTGTTACGGGGCGTGGGGGAGAGAGGATACCTTCGTGTCTGTAGCGGAAGGTTCTGTCCTGAAGGTAGGAAGCCACGATGCGGACTAGGCGATCAGGAAGACCAGAATGGTATAGCTTGTATACCAGTCCTCCATGCCAGACTTTGTCAAAAGCCTTGGCGACGTCGAAGAAGACTGCTAGTGTCTTGTTACGTCTTGGATAAAACCCGCTTGTGATGTACTCGACAATGCGGTGGACTTGTTGGGGGCACGAGTGCTGGAGGCGAAAGCCAAATTGGTGAGGAATGATGAGTGGGGGAGCATCTATTGGGAAGAGGTGCCCTCTTATGTGAACGAGGATCACCCGTTCGAAAACCTTGCCCATTGCATTGAGGAGGCTAATGGGGCGGTGGTTGGAGGGAATATGTTTCGGTTTCCCAGGCTTGGGAATACCGATAACTGTTGCTGTCTTCCAGGCTGTTGGAAAGAAGCTGAGATCGAGGCAGGCATTGAAGATAATGACCAGAAGGGTCAGTGCCTGCTCGGGGAAGTGTTTGAGCGCCAGGTTGGAGATACCATCCGGACCTGGGGCTTTACGAGGTTTCAAACCGCGGATGACGGTCCGGACCTCGTCTGTAGTGATTTTAATGGGAGCAGAGGTGACAGGGAGAGAGATCTTTTTAAGGACCTCCTCCTCCACCTTGTGAATGTGGATAGGGTCGCACGGTTGAGTGCTGGGGGAGCACTGCGCAGCGATGCTATCTGCGAAGCATTCGGCCTTCTCAGCGTCTTCGAAGGCTATGCTGCCGTCGGGACGCGTGAGAGGGGGAGTGCTTGAGAAGGCTTCGGTACGAAATCGTCTAGCGACTTTGTAGAATGCCTTATGAGAAGGTTGGATATCCTCCATGAGAGAGTTCCAGTTGGAGTCCCTCATTTCGGCTAGCCGGGATCTGACTTTCCTTTGGAGGGCGTTAGCGCGCCTCCTAAGGACAGGGGTGGGATACTTGGCGGCCCATCTGAGGGCTGCGTTTTTAGTTTGGATTAGCTTCCTGACCTCGCGAGGTAGTTTTCGGTTCGGGACCTCTACCACCTTCGCGTTGTCATGAAGCGAAGTCTGAACTAGCTGGGTGAGTGAGTTCACCGTACTGTCTATTTTCTCCGAGCTAACAAGGTAGTCTGGGGGAATAGTATACGGTGAATCGGGGGCCTCTATGGCCGAGGTGAGAGATTTCTCGTACCCTTCCCAATTAGTGAAGGTTTTCGAGGAGGTATGGGGAGTTGGATCATAGGGACCTAACTGTAGAGAGACTGGACGATGGTCTGAGCCCAGATCGTCCAGTGTTTCGATCGCTCTTGTATTGAGCGCGACGCCTTTAAGGAGGGCGAAATCCAGCACGTCGGGTTCTTGGTCTTCCCGATCGGGGTAGTGGGTTGGCGCTGTTGGAGAGAAGATATCAAAGTCCAGTGCGCGGGAAATGGTTAAGAGTTTCTTACCGTTGGTGTTAGTCAGACGACTGTTCCAAACGGTATGTTTGCAATTGAAATCTCCAAATAGTACGACAGAGTCTCCGAGCGAGAGGAGGGCCTCCAAGTCGCTTTGGAGAGGGGCTTTATTGGCGGGAAGGTAAATTGAGGCTATGATCAGGGACGGGTGTCCTGTCATGCCTAATTTGCATATGGTGGCTTCCATATTGGTGAGCTTGGGTGTTTCCAGAGGGGTGCAATGGAAGGATCTCTTGTAGTAGATGGCAGTGCCTCCGCCACGACGGTCGTCGGCTCTGTCATTACGTACAAGCGCGTAAGAGGGGAGACTTACGCCTTTAAGGGAGGGCTTGAGGAAAGTTTCCTGAACAAGCAACAGGTCGATATCCCTGTTGCGGACGAACTCTTTGAGTTCGGGAATGCAAGGCTTAAGACCTCGTGCATTGAAGGAGATAAGCGAGACGCCTTTGGGTTTTTGACGACCGGGATGAAGGGGTTGAGTATGAACGTTACTCATTGAATGGACTTGAACAACGCTAGGTGTTCAGAGTAGATTGCGATGCGCTCCGCCTGGCTGGCGTTACGCATCTTTTGCGAGACGAGTATGATCTCGTCGAGGTTCACGCCCTTAACGCAGTCCTTAAGGAACATGATATGTTCCCTTACCGATGCGTCTTGGGTGGGACGGGGAGTGGGAGTGGCCTTAGGGGCCGGGGTTGGTGGGGCGGTCGCGGGTGCGACTTTCCTCCAACTCATGGGAGCGGTTGGGGTTTTGGAGGCCCCTAGCCGCGGGAAATTGGTCGAATTGACCGGAGGTGGGCCTGCTTTCGAGGGCTGCTTTTTAGCAACCTTCTTTTGAGCGGGACGGGGGGCTTTAGGGCAGCCACGGTAGTTAGCCGGGTGCCCTGAAGTGGTGCATAGCACGCAGGCAGGAGGGGATTCGTCTTCACGAGTCCTCTTGCACTCACGTGTGGCGTGGGGTTCTAGGCACTTGACGCACCTTGGGGGGGCAGTGCAGTTCGCCGCTGCATGGCCGTAAAGCTGGCAGCGGTGGCACTGGGCAGGGTAGCCACGCTTGTTAGGTGGTTCCACCTTAATCTCAGAAAGGCCACAGATTGTGAGCTCCTTCTCCTTGAAAATGTCCTTGGAGGACGGGGTCTTGGCTAGAATGGCCAGGGCTAGAGGGTATTTGACCCCGTTGCGGTTGTACAACTTGTGTACACCTTCCACGGGGAACCCTTGGTTGACTAGATCCGTTAGGATTTCGTCGGTGGGAAGCTCGTAGGGGAGACCCCTAAGGACCGCTTTGATTTTGCGGTCCTCTTCTAAAGCGTACGTGTGGTACGGGAGTTGAAGGAGAGTTAGGAGCCTAATGAGGCTCCTGAAGTCCTCGGTGGTGGGGCATGAAACGCGAATAGAGTCGCGAAGGTTACGTGCCTTGGTGTAGTGGATCTGTTTTTCCACTAGGGTTTTAGAGAAGTCGGACCATTTCGCCTTATCTCTGAAGAAAATGTGTGGGGGCGGTTTGCACTTGGCAAGTGCCGGTTCGCAGCGCGTGGCTGGCTTGGCGGGCTTAGCCGCGGGGGTTGAGCTCTGGGGCTCGGTGGAGGTTTTTGGCACGGGGGCCAGAGTGGAGGCTTTTGGCACGGGGGCCAGAGCGGGGGCCGCTGGGGCTGGGGTGGCTTCAATAGAGGCCTCGGAAGAGGTTTCACTTGTCGCCTTAGCGACGCGTTTCACCGGTCGTTTTTTCGTCTTCTTCGACTTGACTGGGGTGAAACCCTGGTCGTCGTCGGAGAAGGCGGCGGAGGTAAGAGTGTTCTCCGACGATTCGTCGGAGGAGGCGGGGCGTTTGAGCGAGATGGCATCGAAGTCCATCTCGTGTCTCGGGGTGGCATCAGGGGATGCGGGTGAATCAGTAACGGACAGGGGATCCGTTACGGATTTTAAGGGCTCGCAAAGGGAGCGGAGTTTGACTGAGTCAAATGGGCGATTGAGCTCCTTGCTCAAGAGGGAGGACAGAGCCTCGAAAAACCTATCTGTTACCACGTAGGCCATGGTAACCTGGGATGCCTCCCTGCCGAGGCAGGGAGCTAACGGGGAGGGGGAGGGAAATGCAATTACCCCTAAGGGAAAGTAACTGCTACCGTCACCCTTGGGATAGCCCAATGCAGTGGGATCGGGTCTGCCGGTTTCTCTCAGGCCGAGAGGTCTGAGAAGCGCACCGGGTCAACGCTAGCTGGTTTCGTTGGCACCGTTAGGTATCCACCAACTCAAACGCGTCGGGACGTGAGTTTTGTTTATTCCCAATAAATTGGCAATAAACAAAGCACGGACCGCTATCGATAATATCGAGTAGGCGAGAACCGGCCGAAAGGCCAGAGAAAATTCTGGGTTAGGAAACACTAGAGCGCGAGCAGGCGGGGCTGCTCGGTCTGGCGTTCAAACGCAGAGATGTGATGTGAAGACGCATTGAGTCGAAATAAAAGGGAAGATCTAGAGCGCTCGTCTTAGAATTTCTAAAATTAAACCGTACGCGCTGACGTCATACATACAACCCATTTTTCACCCGAGCCCCATTAAATCTACGTTACGTTTTCTCCCCGTTATAATATTAAATCTTCCAACTGACGGGTGACTTGAGACACACGGATGGGACGGATGCTGAATGATTTGTGCGTGATAAAAAAATATTTGTTTCCGGTCTACATGTGGGTATATCCTAGGAATTGTACCCAATGTACCTTCTTTATAACTGGGTGATACCTAAGGCTTCGCACTCATCTAATGCAGAATTATCGGTAAACAATTTATGGTAACACATAATGAATCTTTTATCTATAGCTTTATACAATGAAGGATGCAATAACTAACTTTCATGTCATTAACCGTATATTGAGTGATTACCGTAAAATAGTTTTATTTAATAACATAGTTATGGAAAATTTTTAATAGTACGCATGGTGTACCATATTATAGACCATATTTTGGCAGTCTTATAAGCACAAATAGCTTCTTCTAGCTAATAGATACTTCTTCAAACGTTTAGGAAAAATAGAGAGAAGTAAAATTCATTATATTCGACAAATCTGACCGCATCCATGAGTATCTAAGGAACAGGTGTCTCCTGTGTATTTTTCTTAAAATAAAGGGACGTTATTCTATCCCTTGTTTTGTGATACATAGCCCTTTGACACGCGAAGCTGACATTCATTCACTCGACTACCGGTTACTATATTGTTTAAGGTTATGTTATTTTTCTAGTAAGTTATTTTTTACTTAGGATTTAATCTATATCATACGCATAATTTGTTAATTATGATAATTATTTATAGTTTTTAGTGGGTGCCGCCTATAGACATCTGTAATCAACCCTAAGATTATATTCCTAAGTGTGGCACCACCACCACACCTATTTCTGTTCTGTGTGGTGTTCTGTTGAAGAGTGTGGAGAGATACTTTTCCCATGCATTCCTGCTTATGCTTTAGGAGTAGTGATGCGTCTGTGGGCGTCCTTAGGTACGAATCTAATCTTATCTGGGGTTGTCACTGGGCGGCAGTAGTCACTTACCATCAGGTGGACTGATCGGTGGAGTGAATTTAAGTGAATATAAGTAGCAACCGAGCATCCAAAAATAGCATTAAAAATAGCAATAATAGCAATTTTGGAAAGTATAACGCAGTGAATCTAATATGAAATTCCAGCTTAGTCCTGAGAGATCGCGAGTCACAACATCTCCTTGCATGACGTCAAGAAGTCTCCCATACCCTTTGGATTACTTATAATTCACATTATATATTACTAATCTAATTCATACTTTTGTCATAAAATAATTTTTGTTAACATCATAAATTACAAACCTTAATTACTTATCATAATTTTGCTTAATATTTGATCTGCAGTATAATATTTATCATTAGCACACGGAAGGTAATACCCATAAAAGTCGGGCCGCAGCAACTCGTCGAAACATAAATTCGTCTTCCCATCGTAAAGTTCGCTACAACGAAATTGATTAGCGGGAATCTGCTTATCCAGCTGTTTGGACCTTCATAAATAACGGCTGATGTCTCTCAGGATGGCTTAATTTAGTTATTTACCCTATTTATCCGTTCAATTACTTCATGTTTATTTATTTAACTTTGTTTAAATTTTGTTGATTTATACACCTATTTAAGCTAAGGCGCCATTTTATTGTTCAATCAATATTATACATAAAAATTCTTTTAAAAATTACGTACCAAAACATCTGTTATAATTAAACTAAATATTTGATCTCCAGTATAATATTTATCCTCAGCACACGCAAGGTAATACCCATAAAAGTAGAGTCCGCAGCAACTTGTCGAAACATAAATTCGTCGTCCCATCGTAAAGTTCTCTATAACGAAATTGATTAGCGGCAATCTGCTTATCCTGCTGTTTGGACCTTCATAAATAACGGCTAATGTCTCTCAGGACGGCTTAATTTGGTTATTTACCCGATATTTCCGTTCAATTACGTGATGTTTATTTATTTAACTTTGTTTAAATTTTGTTGATTTATACACCTATTAAAGCTAAGGCGCCATTTTATTGTTCAAACAATATTATACATAAAAATTCTTTTAAAAATTACGTACCAAAACATCTGTTATAATTAAACTAAATATTTGATCTCCAGTATAATATTTATCATCAGCACACGGAAGGTAATACCCATAAAAGTCGGGTCCGCAGCAACTCGTCGAAACATAAATTCGTCGTCCCATCGTAAAGTTCTCTATAACGAAATTGATTATCGGGAATCTGCTTATCCTGCTGTTTGGACCTTCATAAATAACGGCTAATGTGTCTCAGGACGGCTTAATTTGGTTATTTACCCGATATTTCCGTTCAATTACGTGATGTTTATTTATTTAACTTTTTTAAATTTTATTTATATATACACCTACTTAAGCTAAGGCGCCATTTTATTGTTCAATCAATTTTGTACATAAAATTTCATTTACAAATTACCTACCAAAAGGCACTTGTTATAATTAAACTAAATATTTGATCTGCAGTATAATATTTATCATCAGCACACGGAAGGTAATACCCATAAAAGTCGGGTCCGCAGCAACTCGTCGAAACATAAATTCGTCGTCCCATCGTAAAGTTCGCTACAACGAAATTGATTAGCGGGAATCTGCTTATCCAGCTGTTTGGACCTTCATAAATAACGGCTAATGTCTCTCAGGACGGCTCTGCAGGACGGCTCAATTTGGTTATTTACCCGATATTTCAGTTTAATTACTTTAATGTTTATCTATTTAATTTTGTTTAGCTTCTGTTTATATACCCATCTATTCAGCTTAATAGCCGTTTTACTTATTCTACCAATTTTGTAGTTAATATGACATGGAGTAACAAAATAATTATTATGATCAAATTTGAAGGAGTACGAAAAACCTACTTTACTTAGGCTCGTACTTAAAGAGAGCAAAAAAATGAGCAATTGTATGGGTGAATTCTAATGGCTTAACTTTGAGTAGGTTTCTGTGTGTTAGAAGGCACGTTAAGTTTCGCACTGTTATTATCACTGGATAGTCGTTAACCTTGACGAAGGCTTGTGGCTGGTTCCAAAACATCCGTCGTCGTTGGTAATTAATCGGCCAATCAGCATTACAGCCTCGGGATTTGTCGTGACTTATGTTATATATCCTAGCAACGGGATATAAAAAGAGTTGCACCTACATTTTAAAACATACAAATATCTGAGGACTGAGTTGTAAAGACTTGGTTAAGTTTGTATTATGACTCTCACCACACTTTCGAACCACAATACAGGGTACAGCGGAGTCGAACCACACAAGCTTCCACCACCTTCATGCAGTAGTTACCTCATACAATGTTTACTATTTAAATTTAATGCATCTCTTATTGTAGTTGAAGATTAAAATGAAACAACAAGAAGTTTAGAAAATTATATACCCTTCAAACTCAATTTTGCTCTTGATTATTCTAATATTCCCAAATGGTGTTGCTAAATATTCATCCAATTTTCGCATGAATATTCTCGTTGTCACGGTCCTTGGCAGTTACGAGTCCTTTATTAGTGTTGAATAGAACCGGAACAACATAATATTCAAACCGTTTATTCGTCCTTTAATTTCGCCCGGGTGAGGTTATACCTCTAGGGAAGTTGTTTCTTATGTATGTGGGTTTCTTTACGTGTAACTACAATGAACGAAGTTATAAAAAAACTTGAATGGTTCTCTCAAGAAGGCAGATTAAATATCTATAAATTTATATTCCATTTTATTTCACTTTGTATTTGGCCCTTTCGTCGTTTTATTCATAAGAATAATACGTAACTACGTACAGGAATTACGAGGATTGAATACATTTTAACGACTAAACGGAACTTTAGTTAAATAAAAACCAATGCCGAGTTTTAACTAGGTCAAATACGGGGTTGAACCTATCATTAGTCCAACACTTCATGTTAGAGTATTGGCTGGTATTCTATTAAATACAAGTTAAAAGTATTGTATATGTGTATTTTTCTAGTTCTAAGCTAACCAAATACGTATATTATTTTAAGTTTTATTTACAATTTTATTTATTCTGCATATACTCCTATAAGTTGTGCACTGTCTATCAAACATTGTGTTAAAGTTTTATGAGATAGATAATAAATTTACCCTCAAACACGAGAAAAAATACGGGTTCAAATAAGAACTTCCATAAAAAGTCAATTAAAATGTTACAAGTTACACAACGCAACGCTAAGCGAATTTCAACTTACGTTTTGTTTGCCTTAGCTTCCTCTTCTAATTAAAATGTTTAATCCAATTTTTCAATTTTTTTAGTTTTTACCTCATTCGGTTTATTCGCTTCCCTTCGCACATAAAGCCTTAGCCAGACAGGTAGATAGCACACCGTACAAGTTTGAATTTAAAACGAACTCGGCTAGATATAGCTCGTTTGCCGCTCAAACTTCTCTTTTACAGTCATTTGTAGTGAACGTTAGCAAAACCAAAAAAGATGTGCGGGAAAATTTTGTTTGCCTGCATTTAGGTTCTGAACGAACATTGCCACATTTTGGCGGTAATGGCGTATGTAACCTTGAGTTGGGAAATGCAGTTGTTTGCTATAAACGTAATGAAAGTGGAGACTGAAGTAAAAGTGCTTCCAAACATTTTATTGTTAGATAATGAAGAGTTATGTTGAAGATGGAGAAATGAGATGTTTATTTAATCATGTTCATGATTATGATAATTCATAGTTATAAGAAAAAGTAAAATAAATGTCAAATTGGAAGATACATGGAAAGAAAGATAGTTGAAAGCTTTTAATCTATCTAAGATTCAAAGGTTTCAACTTCGCAACTTTAAAATTTAAAACACTGTTTAAAAATTTGTTTAAAACGGCAGTATGACCGTTAGAACTGAAAATTTAAAGAGTTTCTTATTTATAGACTTATTTAGAGATCAAATGCAAAATGCATTTTAATATTCGAAGTAGACAAGATTATATGATTAAAACTTCACCAGTACATTACATTAGCGAACGTCAACTCAACGGAACGCAAAAAGCGAAACGTGCACAAGGAAAAACACATGTTTGAATTATGTAAGCAAAAATTCAAAGAGACAAGGCACGCGGCACTAGAATGAATACACCCGGGAAATAAACATGTCGGTGCAAGTTACATACAGAATGTAAAGGTGGATGCATACGTAAAGCGGCGTACACGCGGGGCTTGATTAGGCTGGGGTTATATCCTCAACGATTAACGTACAGTACGACAAAAATATTGTTTTTATAATATAGCAGACGAGTATGCACTCCACCTGATGGTAAGTGGCTACTGCCGCTCATGGACATCAGTAATCAACCCCAGATAGGATTAAATATTCCTACCTAAGTTCAGCAACAGATGCGCCGTTACCCCTGAGGTTTAAGCTAGAACGCCTCGAAAAAGTATGTCTCCCTTACCACACCCTTCAAACCAGAACACAGCAGCGCTTAAAAGCTAAGCTAAAAGCTGCTGTTATGAGGTAGAAATAGGTGTGGCGGTGATGCCGCCGGAGTAGAACCACAAAGGATTCTACTACCTTCACAGTCATTGTGATGTTTATCTACGTTGCAGAGAAAGAAGAAACAGAAGAAAGGCTATATTTCGTTGTAACGTAGTTAAAGTATATGCTGTGATATTTTTTTTATTTTCTTGACTCGTCATTCATCAGTAAATGTTGAGGTTAATTGTTATTCCTTAACATTTACGAGAAAAATGAATGTACGAAATTGCTACTGACGTGTTTACTATTCCATTAATTTTTTCACATAATATTGCTAATTTTACAGCAATTTATATACAAGTTGTAATGTAATATAACGTGATATAGAGTACGATATTTGTTTCTTGTATCTGTAACTTCCGAACGAGGCTTGCATCTTAGGTATTTGTTTGTAATCATTCGATGCTGCTTCGTTTATTGTTAATTCATCTTTTATAGCTGTTATTTAGTCGTATTTGATAGAAACATTGCTTAATATGCAGCTCTGAATTTCAAGTTATTCGCAAGCTAGTGTGTGGCAGGCTTTCAGATAAGAATACAAATAGCTATTAACGAAGCATTCGCTTCATGTCGTTGCTCTTTACTTACTCTATTGTTATTTTTTTGATTCATCATTTCTGGTAATTATTATCTTGGATGAAATATGGATGATAGTAGTGGATTTTTTAAGTCTTTTGTTTCAATATCAATCAAACGATTGAGCACCGTTGTTATTAGCGTCACGTTATCAATATTTGTCTATTATTGTCTATAACTGTTCTTGAATATAACCATGCTTGAGAATCTAACAGTATTGTATAGTGCTCTTAAATGTAATGTAAGTAATGATATTGGAACAGATTCGTAAGCAACGGCATTGTAGAAAATGATAGATAATATTTATCAGTCAAACACTAGATTTTAATAAATTATAAAGTCTTTAACCTTTTGAACTCACATATCTCATAAGAATCTTATAACAAATAAGCAATAGAATGTTTTCTACATCTCCCCCAGAGTCAGTATCATGTCTCATGTTAAAGTCAGTGTGATGGTTTATGGAGTTATGATTTACAATTAATTCAGTTTGAGAACCGCGCAATTTCGAAACTGCCCCAACTGAGTTTGTGTGGCTTATAGAGTCCAAAAGCAATTTTCATTCCCACTGGCTGCGGTCGAACGCACACGTCATACCTTACAATTAGCTGACGACGTCAAAGTCATACTCCCAAACTTTCTGTTTCCGACTAAAGTATAGTTTCATGTACAAAGGGGAGCTAAAGCTAGGTGTAGACCGCACCTCTAAAATTTGCGCTAATCTGATTATGTAAAATTACTGAATATATACTATAGTTCCATGTACAATTAACGGAAACAAACGCTCGTATGTAAATTCCCAAAAACTTCTAAAATTTCACTACAAAGAGTAGTTCGTTTATTAATATCGTCATAAATCTATCGGTTCATATTGAATGCATGGACATTGGACATACATGTCACGTTTTCTAAAAACTCGTTACTGTTTTTGTATTTGTTTACGTATTTCCTCTACATTTCCAATCTACATCTACAGTTCTGATACAGTCCGCTGGGGGCACTGATTGGAAATGTATGGGCAAACATAAACAGTCATTTTTGTAAAAACGTAAAACCTCATACTGTGGCTACAGATGCATTTGATATGCATGCATATGATATTTCTTTCTTTCTATTTGATATCCACCGACGCGCACATGGATATTGAAACGTACATTCCAAAACAGAATATTTAAACCGTTATAATTACTTACAGTTCGTTTTTGAATATTTTCACGGAAAAGCTTATGCTAGAACATTTTTACTTTCAATTTAGAATGTCCGAACCCAGATTTGAAAACGAAATAATAAATATTTGTTGGAATAGATATTCCCTCTTGAATAAAAGAAAAAATGTAATGTTGGAAATGTAAAATATTTATGTGTGCGTGTATATTTACACTTTACGACTAAAATTACTATCCCTTATCCGTGTTTAGTCCGCGCCAAACTGCTAGTCCACTCTGAAGTTATTGCGAGCAGGTGTAGTCATACAATTTGCTATGGCGACGCGATTCATTTCTATATTCAGAGCGGACTAGCAGTTTTACGCGGACTATAACAAAGGACAATGCCCATGAAAGTATGGACCGCCGTCCAGAGTTGCATCAAATTGAAACTTGTTGTGGACGATGTATAATTAACCAAATACTACCACCAATGATTATTTTTTAGATCAGCACCCGGGTTCTGAAGTTATTTACCGAAATGTTACATAACCTCAAAATCGAAAATATCCGACGATAGATTGATGGTCGGTTTTAACTGATAGTAGGTACCTATAATGTAGTTCGGTTAACATATTCCATTTTCATTTAAAGGTAGTAAGTAAAAAACGTAAAATAATCCTAAAAACCTAAAATAATGAATTCCGAGTATAAAATACCGCCATTTTAATTTTTAAGAACAACAATCAACATTTCGTATTATTTTATCTTAAATGGAATCCACTATTCAAAGAAACTATTCTAATCGACAAACTATGTAAAAAAATAAAAAAATATTTTTAATATTACTTTCATTTTGACGCATGAGAAAAATCAGTACCAAGAATGGGCATTCTCCTTTCTGTGCTTTTTAAAAAAAAAATGTTTTATTTTATTCGCTACTTAGAAGTGTATACTCATCTTTAGATACAATTTATTCATACTAAATACATATGAAGAGACAGTTTTCCCCAAAGTCGCCAACTTATCTTGTTAGACGCTACGGCTGTCGGCGGAACTATTAATGAAATAGAAGTTTTAATAATAAATCTTTGAGTTGATTTCCGTGACAGCCTTGTCAGTTCGTGGCCACGTCGAGTTAAGGTGAGAAGTAGACTGAGATCCAAAAAGTAAGATAGCACTTAAAACATTGCATTAACTTTAGTAAAACACAATATTATGCCATTGTAAATTTATTATCAAACTAATAACGAATAATCCGAGATAATTTCTATATTGAACGCAGTGGGTATGATGGGATGTCATGTGAAGTGTACTAAATTTAGTTTGACTGTATTTTTTGGTCTGGTACAATAAAGTAGGTAACGGAACTTAAAATAAAATCAAGAGTCTAAAAATATGAACAGTAAAAATACAAAAATACACGCAAAATATTAATCCGCATTAAAATAGATTGGTGAAGCAAATTCCAGGCCTCTGTGAAAAAGATCCATTCCCAGTTATGGGTCTTAAAATCATTAAACCCAAGTAGATAGAACTATTCTTCTACGGATAAATAGTTTACCCTGCAAATACAAATAGTACTCTGTTCTACGCCTACAGCCATACATATATACCCCAGGAGCACTATCATATGTAAACAGAATTACAAATCTAAACAGTCTAATCCCGAATAATTTAACCGTAATTGGAGTGGGCTTTAATTAAAACGGGTATTTCTAGGCAGCGTGAAACCGCGTCTAATCAGCGCTTAAACAATATTTAATATTGTTCTATTTATTTGTCTAATTTAATTTTAATTGTATTAAAACAAGGGGTTGTATTAAATGTTTTAAGATAGTTTTGTATGAGACGCTTGTTACAAGATTTTTTATGTCCCACTATTGGACACGGGTTCTTATCCAGAATAGAGGAAGGGATAGAGCGTAATCCACGGATGAATTGTGGAGGGTGATGGTTAATAGCGAAATTGTCTCCGATTATGTTATAATCAACAGATATATATAACGAAAGAACCAATTTATGATTGATATCCATTATCCAATGATGGCAAAAATCAAAGAGCAATTATAGCCTATTGGTTAGACACTACTTCTCGATTGGGAGGTCCGGGGTTTAAATTCCAGACAGAAATTAATTATTATCATTTGTTTAACGCTGAAGTGAACCATCGTGAGGAAATTTGTGACGTCATTATTTTCACATACAAAAAATCCATTTATATAAAAGTGTGCGAGTTCACAGAATAAATCCCAACGCGGCCACCGAAACCGGAACTACAGTGAGATTTCACGTGTCGGCTCGCGCACGCATCGGAATGAAAAATTAAGGTTTACAGTTCAATAATCACGGGTTTTTCGCAGTTTTATTTTTATGCGAAACTTTTTGAATAAACACGGTGAAATAAAATGTTACAATTTTGATTTTACGTGATTTTTTTTAAAGGATTTGGCATGGATATTTTTTGTCTGGATAAAAACGGAACATTTTACTAAGCCTTTGCTGTCTGTCTGTCACAGATCTCAATCTCTTGAACCGTAAAAGATAGACATTTTCAGCTAGGCTGCTATTACTATAATTACTAAAACTAAAATACTGAAAAAAATATTGTAATTGCGGTTAATATTTTTATTTTTATTACTTACTACGAATAAATAGGTATTCCATTCTAAATAAGCGATGGTATCCTGAGTTGAACAACATACAGTCCTATCACTTTTATACCTCCATGTTAACATACTATAAATACATAAGATGCATTTAGCGCTTGTAATAATAAAATGAACACTATTAATTTTAAATAAAAAAATTCATTTATATAAAAGTGTGCGAGTTCACAGAATAAATCCCAACGCGGCCACCGAAACCGGAACTACAGCGAGATTTCACGTGTCGGCTCGCGCACGCATCGGAATGAAAAATTAAGGATTACAGTTCAATAATCACGGGTTTTTCACAGTTTTATTTTTATGCGAAACTTTATGAATAAACATGGTTAAAATGTTGCAATTTTGAGTTTAACGTGATTTAAAGCATGCACGTGATAACGTGATTTAAGGGATGTAGTATGGATATTGTTTGTGCAGCGGTCGCACTACTCTTTGACATAATTTGTCCGATTAGAAGTTTGATTTTAAATGTGTGGTATCTGCTTTCGTCATTTATATATACATAGTATATGATGCTCTAATTGACAACCTGTGAAGCCGTCACCACTCCCTTCTGACCCGCAATGAAATCCGGGCTCAATCCCCGGTTATATAGAAGTTTAAGGGATGAATTTAGGTATATTTTCTGGATCTGGTGTTTTTAATTATATCTTTACTTATGAGTGATTATGTATTTGTATTTTTGCCTTTGTTTGTGTCCATGGCATCCAGGATACAGGAAAATTCTGCGTATGGGGCCATAATTGTAGAAAGTATCATTTATTTAGTTTAGTCCTCAAGGGTAAGAATTTCATACATATCTACATAATATTATATAATCTGCTAATACTCAATGGAAGTGACCGAAGTAATTTGATTTACTTCCGTTAGAGCTAACCTATACAGTTAGAAGCTAGTTGTGCAAGGCGTGTTGAAACGCGGATGAAATCTCGTCACTTCCTCACTATATAGCTGATATAGCTGAGCATATGACTGTTAACCATGTATATAACATTAATGTCTATAAACTGAAACATTTCTGTGAAGAGCCCTGCCTTCTATGATACAGGCTATGCTTAGTATAGAAGACAGAGTTCACTTGCATGTACCAAACACTGTATATTATCATTACAAATATGTCAAACGATACAGGTCTAAATTGGCTCAATAAAGATTTATTATTATTATTATTATTATTATTATAAAGTGCTTTTCATTTCCTTTGTTCTGCTTTCAACTTCATTTTGTATGTCATGGATGCTTGTATGACTCTGGATTGCCTTGAGTTAGAATTTCATTTACTCTCTCAAATTCTTATATATTGATTTCATGAAATGCAATGATTGCAGCGTTCAATAAAACGTTTAATCTTTTGAAAGGGCATACGAGTAGGACTCTCCATGTATATTCTATACCAATTTTAAAAAACACTGTTGTATTTTGGATCGAATGGAAGAAAGCATATAGTGAGGTATTCCACTTACTCCTATTGTTACAAGTAGCAAACTCAGTGTTATTTGGTTTTGATTTCTTTTTTTTTTATATTTGAACCTAACGATAAAGCAGACGTGCTTCCTGATGGAAAGAAGTCAACGTCGCCTATGGACATTGGCAACACCAGAAGAGTCGCCAATGCATCGCCGGCTTTGAAGGAGAGCTCTTTTTGCACATTTTTTGAGGAGCCCCATATCTTAGCGCTCCGGGATTATAAGTAATTATATAATAGATTTCCATGGGCAATAGTGAAGTCTTAAGTCATTTAGTCTCCACCGCCCTGATCAAACCGCATAACAGCAGACTTTACATACATTTGAAAACTTTTTTAATAATTCTTAGGGCCGTATCTTACGGACTTTCAGTGCAGTTGCATGCACATTTGGTATTTAAATTTCAGCAAGAAGAAAAAAAAAGTTTTTGTTATAGAATTCGTAACGATGGCGCAAGTTTCGGATGATGCGAAGAAAACTTGCAGTGAAGTGGATTGATGCCGTTCAAACGTAAGTTGGGAAGCTCAAGGCAGTTCCTCCGTCAGTCACGGAATGTTTCGCGAACTTCAGTTTTTAACTATATCGACGTGTTTCGTTCGAAACTTTAAAGTTTCATCTTGGCTCTGGCAAATATAATTTTTTTGGTCTAAAACCTTTCCATTTATTACTAAAGATCCTAACAAGCAGTAAAAGCCTAGCGGTTAAGAAACTCTGCCTCTTGATCGAAGGGCCCTAGGTTCAAATCTCAGGCACGCACCTCAGATTTTTCAAAGTTATGTGCGTATTGGTACTTGATTGTCACTTGCTTAAAAACAATTCAAAACGTATGTGAAGTCTACCGATACGCACTAGGCCAGCGCGGTGGACTATGGCCTAATCTTTCTCACTCTGAGAGGAGACCCGTGCCTAGCAGTGGGACAGTAAGGGGTTGATCATGTCACTAAAGACCTTAATAATGCTATCTACAGTCATATTGTCATTATTACTTACTTAATTCTGGGCACGGGTAAACACGCTTAGAGCTAGAGCAGTTTAGCTCATAACCAATCGTGCTAGCCAAGAGCGAATCGTTTTCAAACGCCAATTAGAACATTCTAATACGTACTATGTAGTTTCTTGAAGATTAATTTCTCCCGCCGTTTAACGTATAACCTTGTAATAATTAACCACTAAATATAATAGAAGTTCCTGAATCGTAGCTGCCATAGATACCTGATACCCAGATACAGATGTGAAGATTTTTTGTAGCCACAGTAGCGCATAAAATTGCAGAAGACAGAATCAGGTGTTGTTACGGTACTTCCAAAGTCTGATTTAAAAGGTTCCTACCATCTACAGCTTTCTTCCATTTAAAGTCGCTCGAAATAAAATCTATTAAGCATGCTAACCGTACGATACGGAAACTTCGTTTGTATTGATGCCGCTCGTACTCCTGAACAAGTTAGAAAGTTCTAGAAACTTCTCAGTCAGTCACAGATTGTTTTCCGAACTTCTACAAAGCTTCAAACTACACCGACGTGTTTAATTCGAAATTCAAAAAGTTTTTATCCTTTTTTGTAAACTCATCCTCTTATTTAGGATTTATTGCTGCTAGCTCAGTTTCTGATTTGATGCTACTACATGTTAAACTTTGAAGTAAAAAAGACGGGATTTTCTAATTGATAAAAGGTCGTGGTCGATAGACTTTTTTCTGTAATGGAAGTACCCAACGTATTATTGTCTACTGGTTTTACGAATCCTTTCAGAAGTCGTGCAGATTCTTAGGATTAAGTGATCATTTACACTAGGTCATCGGGCGAATTCGCTTGCTCGCTAAAGACACCCAACTAAGCCGAAGCATTCGGCTATTCTGATGTCTTTGGAAAACGACTGTCGATTGATCATGTTCGCGTCAATTTCATGTCCTTACTTTTAGTATGACATGGTTAAACGAGCTCTAAATTGTAACATTAATTAGAAATTCGTTGTCTACATTTTATTTCATTTAAAAAGATGTACTATATCAATACGTGTCTCCAAATGCTATTTGCAAATCGATCTCGTGTTGTTTCGATTAAAATGACGACATAAAAGACGTCTGGGAAATAAGAAAAAGTGGTCGGCCGAGGTGGGTTGATTGGAAAAACGCAAACGAGAAAATGGAGCTTAAAATAAAAAGCATTCTGAAAAGATTGTTTATAGAAAATATATGGGTTCTATCAAATGTTTGATGGTTAATATTTTTAACAGTGCAAATGTGTTATAATATTAAAAACTCGTTTGAATGTTACAAGCTCTTATTTAACTTGCTGTGTCAGTTCTTTCCTATGTATGAGGATCAAATCAATTTAAAAACTAGGATGACAATACATGGTTAGGTAATTGACGTTATTCTAATCCAATATTACTTATGCACTGAGATGATTGAATAATTTTATTTTCTGCTTCCCCATGTTCCCAATCGTCCATTATAACACATCACTGACCCAATGCTGGTTATGGGTCTACTCTCAGAGTGAAAGGAGTTTAACCCATAGCCCACCGCGCTGGCCAAGTGCGCATTGCTAGACTTCAAGCACTATATATTTTTTTAAAGATCTCTTAGGAAATCTCTCTCACGCACTATATATTTTTTTAAAGATCGACAAAAAACCTACACAGTTTTTCTGACAACGTTTTCTTTCACCTTAAAGCTAGTGGTAATAAATTTAGCTAGCCACATACCAATCCCTACGTAGTCTGTTTTCTTGTCCCATTTAAGGGCAAAAAAGGTCTTGTTGTGACTTAATTTACTGAGACGTTCGTCAAAGAAATTACGGTACCTCACACGGTTTAATATCCATACACATTGGAATAGGACGTATTGGCTCATATTTCAAACCCTTTGAAGACCAATCATCTCGATCCTTTCTTGCTACATTTGCGAAATTAAAGCACGTATCTTACTATCATATAACAATCGATAAGCGATCTGAATGTTGATAATTTGCAATTCTTTAGGGCTAATACATATAAAAGCGTTGCGGTGAAGCAGTGTCAACATCGGCAACTGCCCGTCGCAACAGCGAAAAAAAGTGTGTGTGTGTGTCAGCTACGACGCACGATTGGAGTTTACTCCTTACGAACGATAATTATGATATATATCGAATAGAAAATACCAATTATTATTTTTTTATTATTATTTTTTTTTTTTTTTTTTTTTTTTTTTTTTTTTTTTTTTTTTTTTTTTTTTTCGAGGGTAGGTGCTAAAAAGTGAACACAAAGTTTTTATTACATTAAAAATAATTTACTTACGCATCTACGACCCTAATGTGTCTGTAACATTCCATCTACCATCCAGCATCAATTCCACACTTAAATTTCCTGGATAATACACAAACTAAACACACACGGAAATATGGACTCCCTCCAAGGATCACTGACAGCTATGTCTGTATTATTTACAACTAAAATGGAGGAATTCCAGAAGCAGCTGCAGCAGAGTTCCAGCACTCCATCCACATCAGCACTAGCATCTGATTTTACTGCATTTCGTCTGTTTGTTTTGTCTGCCCTGGAGACTGTGCAAAAACAAATTGAATTTGTAGCACGCCAGATGGAGCGTATAGACATGAGAAGCAGGCGCAAGATGATACTCTTTCACGGTGTACCCGAAGAGAAGGGAGAAACTGCAGCTGTCACCATCACAAATCTAGTTTCCAGCAAGATGAAGGTCACCGACTTCTCCACGAACAGCCTAAGCCGTTGTCATCGCCTCGGTCAACCCAAGGAGAACAGACCCAGACCCTTACTGGTTAAGTTTAGGGAGGTCTCTGTGAGGGATCAAGTCTGGTTTGCCAAGACAAAGTTGAAAGGCACTGGCGTGACGCAGTCTGAGTTCCTGACGAAGAGCCGGCACAGTGTCTTCATGCGGGCGAGGCAACTCTTCGGCGTCTCCAAGTGCTGGACCCGCGAGGGTGTAATCCACATACTGGCTCCGGATGGCTCACACCTCCAGGTTGAAAGCTTGACGGAGCTTGAAGCAATCCCTTGTGTGCCGGCACCATCTTCAATGCAGGCTGCTTCAAGCGTAAGCAAACCCCAGGACGGCAAAGAAACTACACGCGGCAAGCGAGCTCTTAAAAAATAGGTTATTCTGACTCTTATGTAAGTTCCTTTTTGTATAATTATTGTTTTTAGTTCTTTCGTAAATCTTTCTTCTTTTCTACTCACACATAACCATTATTGTTGATTATCTGTTTCTTTGTGTTATTAGTTTCCGTATTATTTAAAGTCACTTTAGTTATATTTGTTATTACAACTAGGTAGTTTGTTATTTATTATTGGTGGTATTAGATAAAACAATTGTTTACTCCGTTCGTCTCAATCAACTTCAAACTGACAGTGACAAGATTGGGGTTACCCGTTTCTATAATAAAATCACCTTAGAGTATACGTTGTCACCCGACCATGTATGCGTACAACACTTTGGTCGTACGACTTGTCACTAGTTAGGATATTTATACTACCTATTACTTAATGAAAAATTAATATTGTCAGTTATTGTGATGTATTTATAACATATAACCGTGTGTCTGTTTGTCCTCCTTAGTGTTATTTATATTTTTTGTTTTTTGTGTTGTTATGCAATTTGTTTGTTAAAAATTGTATTAGTGTCCTTCCAGATTGCTGGCAGGTAGGAGTTAATGTTAATTATTTGTTTTGATATATTTAATGTAAATTTTAATATAGATATATATTTGTATTTTAATAGGTTAATTTTAAATAATTTAGTAGGTTATTTATATAATATATGATGTTACTCAATGATAGCAACGAGCATCCACTGTCCTTTTGTTCTGCCTCAGACGGATTAAGTAGTAACGATAGCTTTGAAAGTATTCCTCCCATTAATATAACTCTAGATTCCTATTTCTCAGATGTACTGAAAAATTTTAATGTTGTCCATATTAATGCACAGAGCATTTCAGCACATTACCCCGACCTGTTGTCAACATTTGATAGCACACATATTCATGCTATTCTTGTTTCGGAATCGTGGCTTAAGCCATGTCTCCCTTCTACGGCATATTCTCTTCCTGGATTTCACCTAATCCGCAACGACCGTACTGTTCGGGGCGGTGGGGGAGTTGCAATCTATCTTCGTTCCCATATCCCCTTTTCGATTATAAGTATATCTCCGCAGGACATTTCTGGGAACGAATCTGAGCATCTCTTTCTGGAAATTCATCTCTCTAATGCTAAACTACTTCTTGGCGTTTTTTACAGCCCGTCTCTTACCATCGATTACTTTTCCTGCCTAGACAAACTGCTTGAAGATCATTGTCCACTTTTTGACCATACAATTATTATGGGTGATTTTAATACTTGTTTACTCAAGCAGGATGTCAGATCTCGTAAACTACAATCCTTAGTAAATGCGGCTAATCTAAATATATTGCCACTAAGTGCAACACACTTTTTCCCAAACTGTGACCCATCTCTGCTCGATTTAATGATTGTATCATCATTGGATCACGTTGCAAAGTATGGCCAGTGTGCTGCCGAAGGTTTCTCATATCACGACCTTCTCTATATGTCATACAAAATCCGTCCTCCAAAAGCTAAGTCAAAGATTCTCCTTCAGCGTAATTTCAGTGGAATGGATATTGCAAAGCTTCGCCAAGACGCTGCCAATATTGATTGGGGTGTCATTGAGTGTGTAAGCACTGTCGACGAACAGGTGGAACTCTTTAACTCCTTATTAGTACAACTGTACGATTTGCACGCCCCTGTTCGTCCAGTCCGCATACGACATCCACCAGCTCCTTGGCTCACTGACGACTTGAGGTCTTTAATTAATAAGAAAAACTCTGCCAAAGCGAGGTACAAGCTAGATTCCAGCGAAGATAATCTTGAGCGGTATAAGTTCGCAAGAAATCGGTGCAATATGATGTGTAGAGATCTACAACGACGCCATATTCATAAGTCTGTTCAAAATGAAGACCCTAGCAGGGTCTGGAAATTTTTAAAAACTTTAGGAATTGGGAAATCACCAAATAATTCTCTTCCGCACAATCTCGACCTAAACGATTTAAATCGTCACTTCTCTGTCACGTCTTCCATTGATAGCGAAACAAAAGCAAAAACTCTAAATCAACTGTCACATATTCCCAATCCAACCTCTCCTTTATTTTCGTTTAGTCAATTTTCGGATCGTGATGTCGAGGGGGCAATACTCTCCATACCATCTAATGCGGTCGGCTGTGATTGCATTAGCCGTAAAATGATCATCCCTCTCCTTGACATACTTCTCCCTTGCATTACGTCCTTGCTGAATAGTTCCGTCCGTAATAATTCCTTCCCTTCCATTTGGAAAGATGCCCATGTCATCCCTTTACCCAAAAAGTCCAACCCTTCCGAATTTGGGGATTTCAGACCCATATCCATACTTCCTTTCTTATCTAAAGTCCTCGAGCGCCTCATCCACCATCAGCTTAGCTCTTTTCTGTCCGCTAATGCTCTACTTAATCCTTTACAATCCGGTTTCCGTCCTGGTCATAGTACGGCTACTGCATTGCTAAAAATCACGGACGACATACGCATGGGGATGGATAATCAACAGCTGACGGTGTTGACGCTGTTGGATTTCAGCAATGCGTTCAATGCTGTTGATTTCGATATCCTCTTGGGGGTCTTGCGTTCTCTCTACATATCTCCGACGGCTATTGACTGGTTTCATAGTTACTTGCATGGCCGCCGGCAGCGGATTCAAATTGATGACAAATTTTCGTACTGGTTGAATACGGTTGCCGGTGTACCGCAAGGTGGCGTGTTGTCTCCTCTCCTGTTTACTATTTTCATAAATTCTATTAGTCTTCATCTCACTTCGCTCTACCATCTATATGCAGATGATTTACAAATCTACAATCATGCTTGCTTGAACAACTTACCCAACGCCATCAGGATTACTAATGCTGATTTGGATTGTATCTCGACTTGGAGCAAAACCTTTGGCCTAAAATTAAATGCTACCAAGTCTCAGGCTATTATCATAGGGAGTTCGCGTCTGATCTCTAGGATCGATTGGCACCAGTTACCACCAATCGTACTGGATGATGTGCGTATTCCCTATAGCAATAAGGTCAAAAATCTGGGTATCTACATGGACCAACACCTTTCATGGATACCTCAGATCTCAGAGGTCAGTAGAAAGCTCTTTGCTGCAGTGAGCTCGCTACGTAGGCTAAAAAATGTTTTACCCATTCCAACTAAAATTACGCTTGCACAGTCCCTCCTCTTACCAATACTTGACTATGCTGATGTGTGTTATCCCGACATTACCGAGGAGCAATTAAATAAGCTTGAGCGAGTCCAAAACTTATGTATACGGTTTATATTCGGCCTAAGAAAATATGACCACGTTTCAGAATATCGTGCTAAACTCAAGTGGCTCCCAATTCGCCTTCGCCGGAATGCTCATATTCTATCTCTTCTCTATTGTTTACTATTTAATCCAACTGCTCCTCCTTACCTCAAACAACGCTTCCAGTTCCTCCACTTGTCCCATGACCGAACCCTTCGTTCCTCAGAAAATCTTGCTCTCTGTACTCCCTCTCACTCAACTTCTTTTTACAAAAAATCCTACACTGTATCCGCTATCCGTCTTTGGAACTCCCTCCCTGTATCTATTCGTTACTCCCAATCCTTATACTCCTTCAAAAATCTCGTAAAATCTCACTACCTTCACCTCTAACTATTTTTCCTCCCAAAATCTGTGCTCTTGCTATTCACCTATAAAACTGTGTTAACTTTCTTTTTGTAATTTTTTTTTTTTTTTTTTTTTTTTTTAGCTTCTTTCCCCTTTATTTATTATTTGTTCTATAGTATGCTATCTCTATATTTACACTTAATTTTATATATTAGTCCTGCATCTATCATTTAATTGCACCCTCCCTATTATTTTAAGTCATCTCTTCTTTAACTCCTCATCCTAAGGTTGTCTGGAAGAGATCGCTGTTTTAGCGATAAGACCGCCTTTTGTATCGTCCAAAATTGTATGTTTTGTTTTGTGTTCTTTTTTGGGTACAATAAAGAATATTATTATTATTATTATAATTAACCGCATCCATGTGTTTTTTGGATTCTTCTTCATTATCATCTAAATCAATTTCTTGCATATTTTCAAATATTTTTTCAACTTTAATCACTTGATGATTTGTTTAATAGTACATAAAAATACACGTATCAATGCATAGAAGTACAAGAAAACTTTAAAATCAAAACATTAAAACTTGATGGTTAGGTTGCTGTTTATGTACGTTGTATATAGATGTATATATGGGCGCATGGGTATAATAGCGCCATCTAGTGGCAAGTTTGATAAATTGTAAGTTTGCAAGTTTATCAATCTATGTATTTTGGTTCCAAATATTATAATGGTAACTTAATATAATTGTTTATATTAAAGTAAATTTTAATATAATATAATTATTTATATTTAAAACAATGTTAAACGTTTTATAACTTAAAACTTAATAATTATAATTTCTTTGCCATCTATAAAATATCCTTGTTGCAATTTACGGATGCAATTTATATGAGACTCAATAAACATGTTATTATATGTAATTTGGATAGTTTCTGAATGTTTTATAATTCTAGAATTCATTTAAAACGTATTGCTAATTTTATATTACTTATTTTGAACATAATTCATTAGCAATAATTCTGTAATAAATATTTGTGGGAGAATGCTTCATTTCATATATATAAATATTCCGTTTTTAAAATCACATGATATTAATTTCGAACTACCGATCCGTATTAACAATTGGCTACCTGTATCATGGTATAAAAAAGGGGCGCGCAACTGTCAACAGATCAGAAGTTGTCCAATAGTGGGCACGGCACGGTGGTGCTCTGAACTGTTTGGTGTTTTGCTTGGGTGTTATTGTTACCATGGTGGCATTAACGCTTATTCATTTAATTATTTTAACTATATTTTTATAAATATTGGTTAAATTAGTTGAATCGAAATACCATTGTAGATCTACCTACCGGCGCGCCCACATCAGAATCGGGATAGGATACGCCCTTTTATTACGTAATAGTTTTAAAGTAACGGTAACAGAAGATAATCAACCGCGTGTATAGGAAGTGTTCAACTGAAGAATTTATCGTGGCTGTATTCCTGACGACAGTTTGGGACGCGTAATGGAGGCGATATTGACAAGGCCTTCGACATTGGAGGAGCTGTGTGTGAAACACATGATGAAACCGGTTGCGTGAGTAACGTGTACGGTTTGTCTAAATATTGTAATAATTTTATGTGCATTATTTTAGCAAGCGTGTGAAAGCAACCGCAAGCTTGGGTATGAAAATTGAGGAGGTGGAAGGTGGTTAGCATCGTCCATGTTAACCGTCTACGTAATTAAGACTCATTGGCGCCGAGACTCATTGGCGAACGATTGGCGCTCCGGTATGATCAAACCAATGGTTTTTATATTTTCGATTTTGCTGTTTGAAAGTTGTTAAAGATTATAAGAATCACTAATATGAAAATATTTGGTTATGCGCGAAAAATTTAACAATCACACTCGTAGGTACCGACATTTTTTTAGAAATGTTTTGGGTTTTTAAAATCTTCGAGTAATTTCAACTATGCTTTTCACAGTTTCGTTGCTTTAAGAGTCTATGCTTGCTTATGCTAAATAAGTAAATGAATAACGATCATATTGTTTTAAATTATTGCGCTGCAAAAAAAAATATTTTACGATTGTGAATACAAGTTCTGATATCTACCCTTTTGTATGTACTTATTCGTTGTAATGCATTTAACATTCTTAATAAACTCCCAGTCTTAAAATAAAACTAGTCACAATGAAGATTATTATTGAAGTAAAAGGTTTGATAAATCAGGTAGCATACTTTTTGCCATCGCAATTCCATGGCCCGTGAATTTCGTAAGTTTTATTTCTAGTTTCACCTGGAACACCGTGATAGTGAGATATGTATTGTGCTCATTGAAAGGTGTACTCTCAACCAGCGCTTGTCATTTTTAGTAGGATGCTATCTAATAATATTTACCTAGCGCTTGTTCCCAGAATCTGTAACTAAAATGAAAGCTGCTTATTGGGGGTTTTGTAACAACACTTGACTTGTGATGGCCGTAGACGTGGACCAAAATTGAATGAAAATGTAACATTTAGATTCTGGTGGTGAGTCAGTAAGTTGTTTATCGGTAAGCGACTTTGTGCTCTTACAAATTTGTGTACTTAAAGTTATTGATAAAGGTTACAATTTGCGAAGGATACATTAAGGTAAAGCTGAAGAAAAGGAGTTTGGTAACGTACGCATCACTCCAAATGGTGTATTGGACTAGGCAAAAAAAAGGTGAATTAACGTAAGTTATAACTTATTAATAAACATTTAGTCTTCTGTGTTTTTCACATTGTTTTGTGACATAATGTGTAACTATTACTTGCTATTCACTTTAAAAATTGCAGAAGTAAAGAGAATCGAAGCTTAGCTGACTGTAGAAAAAAAAAACAGTTACTATAATGGTGCAAAGCTGTAAGCATTTTGATCGGTCAAATGTGTTTAAAGGTTTAATATAATAAAGACAATTCATCAGCCTCGCTCAGAGTCGATCAAGTATTTTTAATAATAACTTAAAGTTTGAACTTGTTTTACAGTAGTTTAAATTGTTATTGGATCTTCTTTCTTATTTTGTGTCATAGTAAATAATACCTTTCGAGATAACGTACATCACGATCCTAAACTTTACGTGTGAAATTATATTATGTTGGTACCTTTAGTGAATACTTTAACAGTGGTAAGTCAACTATACCATCATGTAATCTAGCTAACAATCTAAACGTTTTAATTATTAATTGACATAAGGAGTTTATTGTTATTTTATTTAGTTTTGTAACTGTGCAGATTACGACATTACGTCTAGATATACGGCTGTGGATATAACAAATTCAGAATATTCACGCACGCAATGTTTATATTATACGAAACAATTCGGCGTGTTTTTCTCCTATTCATAATTTTGTCGTCGTTACACTCAAGCAGATAAAGGTTATAAAGGTGGTAGAAACTTTTATGGTCCGGCAATACCAATACCATACAGCAGAGCCTCTGCTGTGTTGAAGATATTGATGGGCCTCAGTAGCCACTTGCCATCAGGTGGACTGCATGCTTGTCTGCTACTTCTAAAATTTGGTTTAAGGTTTTTGTGTGTGAGCGAATATTATGTATAAATCAATCCGGGACGAAATAACGGTATTTGGAGGTATACTTATTATTCTTGCAAATGGTTAATTACCTTTGGAAGTTATTCACAATTTCTGGTGATAACAGATACTTAACGTATGTGTTATATTAAATTGAAATAGGTAATTCTATTATTATCAGATATTGTATTGGAACTCGCGGTTCATACCAGAAAATATTCGTTATTATTTTGTGTTCATACTGTTTCGACCGCTGTTTGTTATTCTACGAATTAAAATGTATATCTTTGCAGATTTATAAGTCAACTAGGTATCGCGTGGGTGCGCGAGCTGCAAGCAGCTCGCGGGGAAATGTCTTATTTAGTTTTGCGTGCAAGATTTTTTACAATTTTTGTTTCTATATATTTATTGAAAATGTGTTAATTTTTAGGGCCGTTTGTAAAGGATATGAGTTAATATTTGCAAAATACCAAAAATTTGGGTCCTGATTTTTTTGTCTATAAGCCATACATTTTAAAAAACATAATAAGGAGATAATAGCTTGAAATATTACATACAAAAATACCTATTTATAAAACTTGTTATTTTTTGCATGGCAATACTAAAATATTTTTTTACCAAAATGTGGAGTCTATTAGTACATACAAACGCGTCATACATTATAATGCGTTAAAAAAATTACAGCAACTTGAAATATTACATAAAATAGTGCATATCAATCCAGGAATGCGTTATTGCTGTAACTCCAAAAAATCCGAAAATACGTTATATACATTTTAGAATCAGTTTTTTTTTCTGTGTTGAATGATCCAACACTTGTAGCTCTAAGAGCATTTTAAATTCATTTACAGCGTAGAAAATTTCAATGAAATGTTTTTTTTCGACCTTAAAATGCAGTAACCCTTTAAAAATCCTTCGTTTTATTGTACTGCGCCTATTACACTAATTTCACTATCAGTACATTTAAACACAGCACGGATTTTAAAGCGTTTTCGCGGTCCGAGAATTTTAGTCCCTGCTCAGTTCCAGTATTTACGCGGTATGAGATTTAAAGGCGAATTATAATTACAGCGTTTATATGATATAAGTAATACAAATATGTAAGATTTAAATCCTTAATTACGTAAAAAAATCACTAAACTTTACAGCGTTATAAAACACTTGTAATGGACACAAAAACATATATATCAACATTTTAAAGGCATCTAATATTTAAGTTTCACAATATTTACGATGTTTTTAAATGATACTACGTGTACTCGCGCCCTTTTGACGGAGGCGACAAAAATGTTCCCTTTGCCGAGCGGTCGGTGAAGTGGCAGCACGTGAAGGTGTACATTAAAACACATTTAATTATTAAAAATAAGTAGTATTTTAGGTATAAATTGAATATTATAATTACAGTCTTTGTTTAATACATAAAAAAATGTAAAAAAATCACGATTAAAGGGAAAAAGCGCTAGGTATACTTAAAATTATTCTTTGTACCCATTTTTTTAACGCGGGGAAATCCAGAAGAGCATCCATGAGGATTTTTGCAAATCAGATCAGAAGATCGGGGGAACAGAAGGTGTATGTTAGACTCTTATCAACTAAAACTCCGCGGCGTTCCTCTGGACGTTCAGAGACGGGTCCCGAGAAAGCGTTAGCATTACCGTTCACGACCCGGCAAACAGACACTTCCAACCAAAGCGCGAACCAGCATTACCTCAATCGTGTGCTGGGCCGTCTCTTCGAGGCAATCGTCGCAGTGATGGCATCTGGCCGTCGACACCCGCCCGATCCGGCATAGATAATTCCAGAAACAACCTAGAGTACGTGTGTCCGATGGAAAGACAGGACGCCCTCGCGCTTACTTAAGCACTTCTTCAATAACGGACTAATTGCCTCAATAGTCCTCAAGACGGCGCTAGGACGCACCAACCTTGAGTTCCACGTCTCAGTAACCCATTGGCGCAGCTCAGGTCTGTGTCTCTCCAGTTCCTGTCGCACGGGCGGGCGGCCAGTATCGGTGTGCTTCTTCGCGCCACTAACGTAGCGACGCAAAGGTCTTCGCTTCCAAATCCCAGGGAAAACTTCCTGCTAACACGTAGGCTGCCTCACATGAGATAAATCTACAGAATAATCTGCAGAAAATCTACCTAAGGTCGCCGCCGACCTCAGGCGCTGAGGGGTCCATCCAAAGCGGGGTCCGACATTTCACCGGCTATCCAGGATGAATCTCAGATACGTCTGCAACGGCCTCACGTCGATACGAAGTCCGGAGACGACGATATGAGCATTCTGGGGCGGCGCCTTTCGAGGGCCATGAAGCATCGCCATGATCACCATGAAGCACAGCCTCGGATTTTTCAAGATTTTTTAAAATACAACCGTCGTATGCGGTCCACTATGAATACCGTGCTGGCGATGACGCGCAGGAAAGCATCCCCATGGTTTCCGCTACAGGCAGTCATCAAGGTGTCGTCTGCGTAACGAACTACGCTGACACCAGGAAGGGGAGCTCCTCGCAGCACTCAGTTTTAGCCTATATTCTACAAGAGAGGACCCAAGGGTATTCGACCATACGCCTAGATAAGTACTCCCCGACAATCTTCTCCGGGGTGAACATGTTGGCCATATCAAGTGATACCGCCAACATGTACGGGTAACTGTATTCTTCGCCAGGGACTTCACCTACAGTACCACGTCTGAGATGGATCTCCCTCTGCGGAATCTGAACTGGTTGTCAGACAGATATAGGCCGACATCCTCGAGGTGCCCGTCCTCGTCAAGCAACACGACGGTACGCGGCTGGGGATCCGCTGGACGCCCTGCTTTCCAGGAGGACCAGACGATCTGTCTTCTACTGTTGTAGTATTCTGGACTGATACCCATCTATAAATCAAGGTTGAATGCGTATGTTGTGAACGCCTTTGTCTAGTGGACGTCTAGACTAATGTATAGAGATTTTTTTGCGAGCTTTGATATATAGGTGTATCTGGAGGTTGCTAGCACGATCGGCTATTGGAACCACGTAATGTTGTGTTTAATTTCAATACTTACATACATTTGTGAACGTTATAAGATATTCAATGAAAAAAAAAACAGCCAAATATATTCGACACAAAAATTCATTGCTATGAAAATTATTACATATTTTGTATGGCAAAATTAAAGCATAATTTCTTCCTATTTTTTTTACCCGACTGCCAAGGAAGGGTTATGTTTAGCGCGCGTATCTTGTATGTTTGTCTTTCTTTATTTGATCGGATCTAAGAAACGGCTGGATTAATTTTGAGGGTTAAGGTATCATTATATTTGTCTCAATGACCCGAGTGTCCTAAGATAGGTGTTAGAAAAAAATCAAAATGGCGGATTTTTGGCGCGAAATAGTAACACATTTAAAAAATAAAGTTAACCGAACCTATCGAGCACAGTACCAAATGAAAGGAAATTAAACGGAGATTATAAAAACATATTTGTATATATATAAAACAGCAAGGTGACTGACTAACTAAATGACTAATTCATTTTTCGGAAATCAACGTACAGTCGAAACCACGGACCATAGGGTTCTGAAATTTTGCACGTAGGTTCTCTACGTAACGTAAATAAGTACTAAGAAAGGCCTTTTGAAAATTCTACGCCTAAGAGGGTAAAATAGGCGATGTCAGTTTTTTTTAAATCCTTTAATTTCAAGCAACTACTATATTATTAAGTTTTTGACTTCCTGGATAGGAACAAGGACATACCCATTTATCCCCTTCCTGAAAATCAACCCTGTAGAGGGTAAAATGGGGGTTGAAAGTTCATTTGAACAACCGTCAATTTTGAAGCAAACACTATGAAATTTTGTATCTGGCTTGCTGGATAAAAATAATGAAATTCTACCCCTAACGAAGTAAAATAATGTCTGGAACTTTGAATTACTGAAGTCATATATTTTATAGAGCATAAATGGTGATTTTTTTTCGCGAAATAGTAACACGTTTTAAAAAAAAAGTTAACCAAACCTATCGAGTAGTGTATCAAAATAAAGGAAATCAAAAGGAGATTACACGTACATTATATATATACTCGTACATCGAGATGACTGTCTGACTAAATGAGTAGTGTTGCTGTGCCAGTGTTCTACGCAAAGGGAAACTGCTGAACTTTAGCGTGCTGGAATTTTACTCATAGGTTCTTTATATAGCGTACATGAGCACTACGGGGATAAAATAGCCTTTTTAATGTAGTAAAGTACGTTAAGTAGTAGTAAATTACTTGTTTTATATTTTTTTTTATGTTCTAACCTAACCTAACCTAACAAACTCTACATACCTACTATATTTTTCTGCAGTAATGTTGCAAAAGTAAAAGTTTTTTTTTTATCATGATTCAAATATTTATAGTGATTGAAGGTGGTAGAACATTTTGTGGTTAGACTCCGGCGGCACCACCGCCATACCTATTTCTGCCTCATAACAGCAGTGTTAAGCGCTGCTGTGTTCTGGTTTGAAGGGTGTAGGTAAGGGAGACATACGTTTCCGAGACGTTCCAGCTTAGTCCTCAGGGGTAGCGGCGCACGTGTGTCCGACTCCAGGTAGGAATATATAATCCTATCTGAGGTTGATTACGGACGTCCATAGGCGGCAGTAGTCACTTACCATCAGGTGCACTGACTGCATGCTCGTGTTACTCCCATATTGTGAAGTGTAAAAAAGTGAGCACTAAATGGCCGAATAGACAGGTGGTATTCCTGTATCATCAGGATTAAGGAGTTCGATATTGAATATATACGCAAGCACAAATAATTTACTTTTAGTAAGTTGAAAATAATTGTATATTAACAGGATTGAGTAGGTTAAATTTGTGGTCAGTACATGGATGGGTGACTGCCACGTAATGTTATTTGTCTCCTCAAACGTTTTCGTGCTTTTGAATTTACGTTCAGCTGCTGGTTCCAGATGTTAATTTAAGTCTGGTGAAAACCTCAAAAAATATTGTTTTAAAAATTAAAAGGTTTAATGTTATTGGATATCCACAGCCACTGTTTTTCTTATATGACCTAAAGGATTTACTTTACCTATTCGACTTTCGTTATTATATCGGACCATCGAATCTATATAACCTTCACCCAGTGCCATCACGTCAAATTCAATTCTGGGAATTCTGGAATATCAAATAATGGGAAGTAATGATAAATGACAAACTATAGGAAAAGCGTAAATTTTAAGAATATACATATTTTTAACACGCTTTTATTTCATATTAATTTGGCAGTTAAGTTCCCGCCATTCATTAATTTAAACATCTCGCGTATTAACAATGTTTTTGGTCTAATATTTCAAATCATTCAAAAGCGGACGTTTTGTTCTTCTAGAATTTATATTTTTATGTTTGACTTAGTTAAGGTTATTTTTAGGACCATTATAATAGATTTTCAACTTGCTCTGCGCGGAGTTTCGTTTAATACAAATGTAAAATTGACAATTTGGGAGAATGACTTTTTCAAGTAAAATCCTAGTGATTACTTAACAAAGAGATATATAAAATTATACGTAACGTTGTAACGAAGTTGTAAACAATAAAAATGTACGTATTAATAAATTATCTATTTTTATTTAAAATATAAATCCTAAAAACGGCGGGAACTTAGTTGCCAACCTATTAGTTAGTCATACTAAGCCGTAGGTCACGATCATAACATCGAATAATTATTTGAAAAATTCACTCTGTATAGGTGTATCTGGAGGTTGCTAGCATGATCGGTAATTGGGACCACGTAAAATACGCCAACGGTTGGTCAACGCTATCGTACTGAACTTTCGGGCTTGGCTCTTTGCGAAAGGTCATGCAACATACTGGTTGACCCAGATACCCACCGGACATGGCCGTTTCGGTGAGTATCTAAAAAGGATAGAGGGAGATGACGGCCCAGTGCCATCATTGCGGGCACTACCACGATTCCGCATAGCATACGCTGCAGTACTGCTCAGCGTGGGAGTCTCAGCGGCGGATCCTCGTGTCCAAAGTGGGACCGGACCTGTCTCCAGCGCTATTGTTGGATAGTTCCAAGATATAGCATTATCACCTGCGACATTGTCATGTAAACGAAGAAAGACGCCGAGCGAGCTAGGGAGCGCACAGCTCGCAGGAGGATTCGCCGCAGGTGTACTTAACGCCCATCTGTCCCTGTAGTTCCGGGACCAGAATAGGGTAACGGTATCCTCTGCCTGTCTTAAGCGGCGAATAAAAGGGGCTTTCGGAGTTGCGGGTGGCAAAAGTGAGAGTTCGAACCGGCCGAGTAACGACCCCGGGAAGGACGGCAGTGGTGTGGTCGCATACCGTCGCGCACACCAGACAGAGTGGTGAGCGTCATGCTCGCCTGGGCGGAGCCCGACGGGGCAATGCGCTAAGGGGACTCCGGTTGTGTTCCTTTGGAAATCCCGAAGTCCTCTACGCAGCGCCGAGGACAACTCGTGTCGTTCCCACGGTACCTTTTGAAGGTTACCCTCTTGTCAACAAAAAAAGGTGTATCTTGAGGGAAGTATAATAGGTACCTTTTTATATAATATAAGAGTAGCAGACGAATATGCAGTCCAGACAGTAGGCACTTACCATCAGGAGGACTGATAAAGCCTTATACTAAAATAAAAAAAAATGTTTAGAAGAAAGAAACAGACGAGGAAGATGTTGATTTACAAGAAGAGTGATATCGAAAGAGAAAAATTAATTAATGATGAGATGAAAGGTTTTGTGAGTTGAGTTAAGGCGTTAAGAATCAGAAAAGTTTAATCATTATGTTTAAGAGAAAATTATTTAAAGTTACGATCTCAGTTTTGCCACCCTCAAAATATTTCACTTCGAAAAATGCGTTTTAAGTTATCGCTATATTCTTTGTAACTCTCATATTTTATACCTCTTTTACAACTCACAAGATTATTACATTTTATACAATTACTTTTAATACATATCACATGCACAGAATCTATCCAGAAATATCCCTTCTGTTACCATCCTTTGAAAATATCCAAATATACCTCATAGATTATGGCTCTTCTTTAGTAAAACTTATATTTTACCCCTCTTTTATAACTCACAAAAATGTAGAAGATTATTATATTTTATATCCTTTACTTGAGTACATACCACATCTACAAAATCTCTGTCTCTGTGTCTTAATAAATAATTATAAATTTATACGTAAGAAGAGAATCTAACAATTTACGCCCATTCCCACTATGTGCATGGTAGGGTTACACTCCAAAAATAATAATCACGGGTAAAATCATATATATGTAACTTAAGCCACAAACAATTTAACACATACAACCAAATTAACTCAAATAAATAGAATACTCAAAAACTTAAGTCATAAAAAAATTTCAACCAGTTATTGCTTTCAGTTATTTGCTTGCTTAACATACCAATTTAGCTAATTACGATTGAATCATATACATTTTTAATCGACTCATAAATATATACGAAATATATACCTACTTATAAACCTTGTAACCGATAACCATCAAATTAATCAATTATTTCATCAAATTAATTAATTATTTTAATCGACTCATAAATATATCCGAAATATATACCTACTTATAAACCTTGTAACCGATAATTATATTTAAATAATGATATTTAAAAATGTACCAAAGTAAACTAAGTACAAGCTCTAACCATACTTTTCCAATTGTCAGTAACGAAATGGATACTTAGGAATAACACAAATAGAACAAAATTTCAATAAACTAATCCCATTATTATTATACGGATAATATAATGTTAAACAATATAACATCGATAACTTTAAAAATCAATAATTACTTTCGAATATTATCCGCACAATGAGCCCTAGTACGCATATAGGACTATTATAATTACATATTCGTAATATACTTATAAATATTCAACACATACTCCAAAACGGTAGGTGTTACATGTATCACAAAATATTAATAATTTGAAGCTTGCAACAGTTGTCTTATAACATTAAAGTTCTTCTAAACAAATATAACATTTGCTCATAACAACGGTACTGTCATTTTATATCTCGACTGTGTAAGTAAGAATTTCTAATATAGTGTTCTTATGATTTATATCAAAATAAGGTAAAATGAAAACAAAAACATTTGATCTAATTAAATTAATGTAAAACGCTAGGCTACTACATGTATATTTAATAAACTCAGATAGTAAACTTAAGACAATCTGTGCCAACCAACATTTGTATCGATTCTTAATTTGTTGTATTTAAATATATCCAATAAAAAATTAACTTACGCAGTTTTACGCAGCCGATCCCACTGGCTGAATTGTTGGGGGTATCTCCAATGAGAGACTTGAATCAAGCTAGTTATTTTTGTTTAATTCCAAGACCTCCACAAACAAACTCCTTGACATCTGCCGTTTCCCGCCATAATACCTTTTTTTTTAAATCACAAATACAGCGTTACAGCCAATTAAATATGTGGCCAGCATTATTTTTCGAGTGAAAGGTTTTAAACTAATTTTAATTTTATTTATTTTTATAATGTTAAGCTAACGCAGTAAGGTATAATAATAAATGTGACCTTACAATAAATATTAGGAAAAATGTCAAATGGTGCCGGTAATGGTGGCAATGGTCACTAAAGAGTAAAGACGACAGCCTGAAACATTGCATACAAAAATGCATATGTATGAAAAAATTTTTTTTTTGTCTGACAACATTGAAATATTTTTTCACCAAAATGTTGAGACTAATAATACCTACAAACACCTCATACTTTGTAATGATATCAAAATAATACAAGTTTAAAATATTACATACAAAAATACATACGTATGAAAATTATTATTTTTTGTATGGAACACTAAAATATTGTTTTATCGAAATGTGCAGAATATTAGTACCTACAAACCTTTCATACATTCTAATGATATCGATACAAGACAACAGCTTCAAATATTACATACAAAAGTACATATGTATGAAGATTATTATTTATTGTATGGCAACACTTAAATATATTGTTACCTAAATGTAAAGTCTATTAGTACCTACAATTGCGTCATACATTATAAGGTTGTCAAAAATACACAAAAGCTTGAAATATTACATACAAAAATGCATATGTATGAAAATTATTATTTTTTGTATTGGAACACTGAAATATTTTTTTACCCGAATGTCTTAACTGTTAATATCAACAAACGCTTCATACATTGGAATGACCTCAGAAGGAAACAACAGCTTGAAATATGGCATACAAAAATGCACTTGTATGAATTTTTTTTTTTTTATATGGCAACACTGAAATATTTTCTCACCAATTTATACAGTCTATAAGTATCATTAACCCCTCATACAGAAAACTGACATTTTGTGATGCTGGGCATGGTGGTGGTGGTCTTTAAAGGGAGACAACAGCCCGAAACACCACATACAAAAATACATATGTATAAAAATTATAATTTTTTGTATGGCAACCCTAAAATATTTTTTTATCAAAATATGTAGAATATTAGTACCTACAAACGCCTCATACATTGAAATGACATCAAAAGGAAACAACAGCTTGAAATATGACACACAAAAATGCACTTGTATGAAAATTATTATTTTTTATATGGCAACACTGAAATATTTTTCCACCAATTTATACAGTCTATAAGTACCAGTAAACGCCTCATACAGAAAACTGACGTTAAGTGATGCTGGGCATGGTGGTGGGGGTCTTTAAAGGGAGACAACAGCCCGAAACACCACGTACAAAAATACAAATGTATGAAAATTATTATTTTTTGTATGGCAACACTAAAATATTTTTTAATCAAAATGTGCACAATATTAGTACGTACAAACGCCTCATACATTCTAATGTTACCAATACAAGACAACAGCTTGAAATATTACATACAAAAATACATATGTATGAAAATTAATATTTTTTTTATGGCAACACTAAAATATTTTTTTACCAAAATGTGCAGTCTATTAGTACATACAAACGCGTCATACATTATAACGTTGTCAAAAATTTACAACAGCTTGAAATGTGACATACAAAAATGCACATGTATGAAAATTATTATTTTTTGTATGGCAACACTGAACTATTTTTTTACACATTGGTACAGTCTATAAGTGCTATTAAGCGCCTCATACAAAAAAAATGACGTCAAATGGTGGCAACAGCTTGAAATCTTCGATAATCCTGTAGAAAATGCATTTGTATGAAAACATTTTTTTTGTATATGGCAACATTGGATGTTCGATTTTTTACATAGGGTCCATTTGAAATAAAAAATATCTCCCATACATAACTTATATGCTCTGTCTACGGTTTCCGCCCAAGTACTCAAAAAGTGAAAATCGTGAAAAAAAATTCTGTATCCCAGTGTTGCCAGTTGATTAAGATGAAAATGGTCAAATGTCATTACGGCACCCAAAAAAAATAGTCCTGTGAAAAAAAATCATTAAAAATATTTCTCCTTCTACTTTTTACATTTTTGAATGAAAAGTTCCAAAAAATGTATGAACGATGAAAAAAAAAACTTTACCTGGCAACACTTCGAGTCGAGCTCCATGACCGCCCGATACAAAGCGACTCGCTCAAATGTTGCCAACCTCAAAATATTTCACTTCGAAAAATGCATTTTTTCGTACATTTTACAAAATGGCTGACACAAGGTGCGCCATCTGGTTTAAAAAAAATAATGTTGCCATATGATAAAACTGAGGATACACACCGGCGAATAAAATAAAAATATCGAAAAAATATCAACAAAACCACCGCGCTACGACCCCGCAAACACAACTCGAAAAATGAAAGATTTCAAACTCAAATATCTCGGCGGCCATCTTGTTTTTCCATTTTTTTCTAATTTTATCGTAACATTTGTCCCATAATTAGCCGAAAATGATACCAATGTCAGGTAGGCGCGCAGAATAAAAAAAAAGTTGAAAATCGCAGGAGGGCCGCCATCTTGAATTTTGTATGTTTCCCATTTTTCCTATAACCACCAAAATATACAAAAAAAATATCTCATACATTATTACTACTCCCCACCAATAGTTTAGGCTGGGCTACTCGAAATGTCAAAAAAGTGAAAAAAAAAATCTAGCTCCCAGTGTTGCCAGTTAATTTGGATGAAAATGGTCAAATGTCATTACGACCCCCCTGACAAATACCCATGTAAAATATTTTTATTAAAAATGTTTCTCCTTCTACTTTTTACATTTTTGAATGGAAAGTTCCAAAAAAAGTATGAACGAAGAAAAAAAAACCTAAACCTGGCAACACTTCAAGTCACGCTCCACAACCGCCCCATACAAGGCGATTCGCTGAAATGTTGCCTACCTCAAAATATTTCACTTCAAAAAATGCGATTTTTCATACATTTTACAAATTGCCTGACGAACGATCCGCCATCTGGTTAAAAAATTAAATAAATCCAATTTGGTAAAATTGAGCATATATCCGAGAAAAAAAACGAAAAAATAAAAAAAATATTTAAAAAAACACATCAGTGCCACCCCGCGAACACACCTCGAAAAATGAAAAATTTCAAACTCAAGTATCTCGGCGGCCATCTTGTTTTTCCAACTTATTCTAATTTCATCGTATCAGTCGGCCTCAAGTTAGCCGGAAACGATACCGATCTTGGATAGGTGCAAAATAAAAAAAAAAGTTGCCCCATCCAGCTCGGCCGCCATCTTGAATTTTGAAAGTTTCAGATTTTTCCCATAGACACGGAGGCAAATAAAAAATTCCACTCATACATCAAACCCACCCCCCACCACTCCTTCAGGTCGAGGAAGTCGATTTTTCGTAAAACTGAAAAAAAAATCCTGCGGCCAGTGTTGCCAATCGACATCGACGAAAATGGTCAAATGTCATTACGACAGCCAAAAAAAATATTCCAGTGAAAAATTTTCATCAAAAATATTTCTCCTTCTACTTTTCATATTTTTGAATGAAAAGTTTGAAAAATTGTAAGAGTGGGGAGAAAAAAACTCAAACCTGGCAACACCTCGGACCGAGCCCCACGACCGCCCCGAACAAACCAAATCGCTCAAACGTTGCCAACCTCCGAATATTTCACTTCAAAAAAATCCGATTTTTCGTACATTTTACAAATCGCCTAACAGACGACCCGCCATCTTGTTGAAAAAAAAAATAAATCCGATTTGGTAAAATTGAGGATATATCCGAGAAAATTTAAAAAAATGGCAACAAAATATTAAAAATCCCGAGAGATACGACCTCCCAAAAACACCTCGAAAATTGAAAAATTTCAAACTCAAATATCTCGGCGGCCATCTTGGTTTTTCATTTTTTTCCAATTTCATCGTAATACCCACCCGAATATTATTCGAAAAAGAAACAAACATCAGCATAAAGTCAATAAATAAAAAAGTTAAAATTTTTAAATCGGCCGCCATCTTGAATCTATGGCATCTCATATTTTTCCCTTTGCCTCGGGGGGGAGAGGAGAAAACCCGCCATAGACAACAAAGTCGCTCCTAGACGGCAACATGGAGAACGCACGTCATTCCTTACAGGATTATATATATATAAAAAGTCAGGTTTCGGACGAGCAATTATATACCTACTGCAAGTTCTGATAGAATTCGAAAAATCGAATACTGCAAAAAGAAAAAGAGACAAGAGTACATACACTACTGTCAAATTGGACTCTGCAATGTGTGATCATTATTGTGTGGTAAAGACTTTGTTTGCAGCCATGCCTATCGCACAAACGAAGGTAATTGTAATAATCAAGGTAAAGGAAAATGATATAAGGTAAATAATATAATGAAGGTAGGATGACTCCAATAACTTTTTACGTTTAATGACCTGGTTTTCGTTGTAATGTAACTGTGGACTTCAGAGTGTTATTTCGTTGGCATTTGACGTCATCACATGAACGGTACGAACTATAGCTCATGTTATGGTAAGGCAATAGTATTTTAATTATTTTATTAAGAATAACAACCACGGAGTACTTGCTGCTCTGATATTTTATTTACTGTATGTAAAGTTGACATTAAAACTGTTTTGAACGTGACAATTCACTATATTTTTATTTTCACACATTTGTGTTGTAGACATCAGGTTTTTCGGTTTGAAATTAACTTTTACTTTTTATTTTTATGCTTGTTACAGCTTATTTGTTTACAGTTCTAAATAAGAAAAGCACTCGTGCATGGTTTTGAGCAGGTCTCGAATAGTTTCTTATAAAATTCTGTCATAGTCAAATGAGCTGACTTAAAAGGCATTAATGATTTTCAAGAAATCCTGTCTGAGATAGTCAGACACATTATAACAAATTCGGTAAAGGAAGACATCGTGAAGAACTACACATCGGGAAATATATTCTCAAGGGTATCTGGAGTCTACCCAGTGTACGTTTGGCGATGCAGAAGACTATGCCATCTGTAGATTTTACTCTCAAACCATGAACGAAACGCGGAGCTCTCTCGTTATATCGTATATAATTATTGACTATACATATAATGTAATGTGTTTTCAGACTACGAGAACATGTGCTATGGAAAGTAAACTATTTGAACATGTCAGATGACTGTGAACCCTGTGAAGCAATGACAGTATCGACAGTCAAAAATCTGGTAAAAACTTTGTGTTTCTCTTGAGTACCTGCGAACTTTGGAACGGTATGTGGATTTTAAGTTCAGTGTTATCGGGATTGTCTTGCATATCGATGATTGTCTGGCCAACAGTCATGTTTATGTTTGATAATAACCCGAGTGCCATGTGATTTGGCAATTTTTTTCAGATAATAATCAATTACGTACTTACGCTATGTGACTTAGCGAATTTATGATGTCATGTGACTTGACATCAGCCATGTGATTTGGCAATTCTTTTCAGATAATAATCAATTACGTACGTAAGCTATGTGACTTAGCGAATTTATGATGTCATGTGACTTGACATTAGCCATGGGATTTGGCAATTCTTTTCAGGAAATAATCAATTATGTACGTACGCTATGTGACTTAGCGAATTTATGATGTCATGTGACTTGACATCAGCCATGTGATTTGGCAATTCTTTTCAGATAATAATCAATTACGTACGTAAGCTATGTGACTTAGCGAATTTATGATGTCATGTGACTTGACATTAGCCATGTGATTTGGCAATTCTTTTCAGGAAATAATCAATTATGTACGTACGCTATGTGACTTAGCGAATTTATGATGTCATGTGACTTGACATCAGCCATGTGATTTGGCAATTCTTTTCAGATAATAATCAATTATGTACGTAAGCTATGTGACTTAGCGAATTTATGATGTGTGACTTGACATCAGCCATGTGATTTGACAGTCCTTTTCATGTGACACGACCATTTATTTACACTATTAGACACCGGTTATGGGGTTAACCAATTAAAGTTACGTGTTTTGTGTACCATGAGATTTGGCTTCTGTGGTTAAAATTGAGACTATATTATCCGCGAATCTAAAGTAGTTTATCCACTTCTTTAATATTATTGAATTTGATTTTTTTAAACTTTTGTTCGCGAGCCGTAACGGCTGCTCGTCAGAATGGCCGTGTGGGAGAATGCTTCATTTCATATATATAAATATTCCGTTTTTAAAATCACATGATATTAATTTCGAACTACCGCTCCGTATTAACAATTGGCTACCTGTATCATGGTATAAAAAAGGGGCGCGCAACTGTCAACAGATCAGAAGTTGTCCAATAGTGGGCACGGCACGGTGGTGCTCTGAACTGTTTGGTGTTTTGCTTGGGTGTTATTGTTACTATGGTGGCATTAACGCTTATTCATTTAATTATTTTAACTATATTTTTATAAATATTGGTTAAATTAGTTGAATCGAAATACCATTGTAGATCTACCTACCGGCGCGCCCACATATTAAATAATACTGTTTTGATTTTGCCCGTTTATCGTTGATAGATGGTGCTGATCAATAATGCATCCATTTTTATAAGTTAAATTAATATATCAGTAACTTACAAAAGCCTCTTTATGTTAAAAACTTATTTTGCTAATATTATATCTTATTCAATTGCTTACTGATTTTATATGTTACTCTTCTTTAAAAACGTTCTTAAAAGATTGTTAATCATATTATGGCGCCAATGTTCATATTTTTCACAGTGTTTATAAATGATCAAACCTATAACTTAATTTATGTAAAAATGTAAACAAATTAGTTAATGACGTTTTAATGTTTTCATATATTGCTAATTATTTTTATTGTAATAATTACTTTCATATGGGATTTGAACTTACTGTATTTTAAATTAATAAAAGCACTCTTGATTCATATTTTGGTTAAAAACGCTACTTCCTTTTTGAGAGGATATGATGATTGTAATTAAAAGGAGGGATTGTAATGGATCATTAATATATTCGTATTTGGCTTATTTTAAATTATCTATGTTTTATTTGTGGCTAAAAATACTTTTAATATGTAGTCTGTGAACCTATTTTACCGATACAACGCATTCCTTCACGTCACTAGTACAAAAAAATAAAATTATTACATTTCTATTCAGTGACTTCACTGGTGTTGCGCGTAAAGTGTGTGTTCAATATTCAAATTTGTGTTCAATATTCAAATAATTTGTATATGATAGTTCCGTAATATTAAACTAGATGGCGCTGCTAAAACAGCCGTTGAATCACGCTGTTGAGAACCTTTCGTAGATACTATAAGAGGCCCCTTGTAAATATATTAATATATATTCAGTGGAACATATAAGTGTGTTTTTTATTCAAGTGTGGTTAGTAACAACCCCTCAGCCCCCTCACCTCTCTCCGAATTCGAACAGTGTGGATATATATGTTTGTCTCTTTCTACGTTACGCCTCAACTTTTCGTGTTACACTTGATTTTACTCCTCATAAAATTTCCGTACCGGGCCTTATAACTCAAATCGTTTCTTAAGGAGTAAACTCCAAAAATTCTAAGTCTATGCATGGCGCATGCAACGTACGTATTCTTTGAAAAATAGTCTCGGTAGCAGCACACATTGGGACGCGTTGCTATAACGTTCAACACATCACAACGCGCCCGCACCGCGATTTTTTTATGAATGTTGGCCCTGAGACTGCCTCAAAACATATTTTGTTTTTTAATAATATTGCACGCCAGAGGTACTGTTTTTTTCAATAGAGAATTAGCTAAGATTGTGTAGTATATTTGATGATATGTAGCTTGACCTTTTTTTGTTTACGAGGGGGAAACCTTCAAAAGGTACCCTGTGCCGTGGGAGCAACACAAGCTTATGTGGGATTCTTACCGCACTAAAACCCCCCCGGTGGCCGTCCTCAGCGTTGCCAAGAGGACTCCGGGATCTCCTACGGAACGCAACCGGAGTCCTCTGAACGTGTTGCCCCTTCGGGTACCGCCTAGGCGAGCTTCAGGACTCACCACACCGTCTGGTGTTTACGACGGTATGCGACCACACGCACCGCCGTCCTTCCCGGAGCTGCTTGCTGGACGGCTCGACCTCCCAATCTTGCCACCCGCAACCCCGGAAGCCCACTTTTAGTCGCCTTTTACGACAGGTAGGGGATACCGTAGCCCTATTCTAATCCCGGGACTACAGCGACAATGAAGCTATTGACCTACCTGAGGTTGGTGACACATACGTTGCTATCCCTCAAGACTAAATTAGAAGTGGAATGTTTCGGATGAATATGTCTCCCTTACCACACCGATCAAAGTGGAACACATTTATTTATTTATTTATTTATTCACAACTTACATCTAACATTACAGGGAAATAAATCCTAATGCGTTAGTGTAGCTTAAAAATAACAATAATTAACGTCCAAATTACATAAAATATACAATATACATAATATATACAAGTAAAATAATTAATAATTTTCAATTACATTTTCGTGTTTGAAAAATATTAAAATCGGAAATTATTGGCAATGGAAGACAAATCGGTCGAAAGTGCAATTCACACGCTAATTACAACTATGTTTGGTCTTCAGAACAAAATATCATCACTGGAGAAGACTATACTAAACCAAAATGTCACGATTAATAAACTAATTAGTGTTTGTGAAATTTGTTGTGCATCAGTTCGAAATGTAAACATCGAAGTAGAAGAGGGTACATATGCCTCGCACGCTGCAAAGCCGCCGCAGCAGCCAATATCGGAGGCCCGCGATCGCATAACTTCGGTGATTCCCGTACCTCCTCGGAATACCACCAAAGGCCGACAATCTGCTTCAGAGGGTGTCGTAAATTCGGAAACTGCCCGAACGCTTACGTCGAGCACCGATGCCCCGGATTCGCCGAGTACGCCTTACGCGCATCACGGCGTAAGTGAGAATTGTACATACGCGGTGGCAAAAGCAACTGGACGAAGTCGAATGGGTGAACGTTAAGCCGAGGCGCTCTCGTCGGGCGCTGGCCACTAGTGACAACAGTAAATACGCGGCGGAGAAAAAACAAGACGAAACAATTAAGAAATTGAATATTGGTGTCAATAGAACCTATACGAAACGCAAACAGTTGAGTGTTATTAACAAAGGTAACAGTACATCTGTTCTTCGAATAAAAGCAGTGGAGAAGAAAATTTTTTTTCATATTTGGCGACTGGAAAAGGATACGACGGAAGAGAATTTATTGGAGTATGTACGCGAGATACTTGGTGAAAATAGCTTTGTAAAGGTGGAGAAAATAAATATATGGCCAAAAAACGCTGAATATAGTGAATGGGTGTTTTTTCGTAAAACAACAAATCAAAACGTCCAATAAAATACCAATTAATATTTTATACGAGTATCAGAACGCAAGAGGCCTCAGAACAAAGACATCTAGGTTTCTGTCCTTACTCGAATCGTCAGGTTCGGATTTGTTTGCTATAACAGAGACCGGCTGCAACGATTCGATCACTGACGCAGAGGTAAAATTGCCTGGTTACTCCATTCTGCGCTGCGATAGAGAAGACGGACGAAAGCAGGGAGGTGTGATGTTGGTAGCTACACCACGGTTCGTGTTACGGCAAGTACAGTTGTCAAATGAATACAAAATAGACATGTACTCGTATAACTTCGAACTCATTTGCGCTTCTGTTTACGCTCATAACCGGTTTTTATTCACTTGTTGCGTGGTATATATCCCACCGCAGGCTACGGAAAGGGAATACATGCTTATGTTTTATAGGGTTCGGCCCGCGACGGTAATAATACACGTCCAATCGGTCTCGGATGTACTTTATTAGTTCCTCTTTTACAATAGGTTTTGAAGCTTATATAGTACTTACATCTTACTCTACACGCCCTACCAAAACAGAAAAAAAAAATCAAAAAAACATTTTTGCTATTTTTTTTTAACAATGATACAATTTTGTCCTATTTTTATGTATTACTTCCTCTTTATCATTTCGTAAAATTTTTACATTAGGTTCAAGATCTTCCAAAACTTTAAATGGACCAAAATACACATCACTAAACTTATTTCCAGTTTCATTTTTAACTAACAATAAATCATTTTTCTTATATATAACAGGCTTAATATATTCATCAAATTTACTTTTTCTAATTTCCTTACATTTTAACAAATTTTGTCTTGCTTCTACTTGTGCTTTTTGCAATCTAAATTTTAATTCTGATGCATAGTTTTCCACATTATAAATAGGCTCAACAATAGTACAATTTTGCAAGTTAGATGGTATGTTACAACGTTTTCCAAACACAAGTTCAAATGGTGTATATTTAGTAGAAGAATGTTTTGAAGTATTATAAGAAAAACACCAGTAGGGAATCCAATCACTCCAATTTCTAGAATTATTATCGGTTTGAATCCTTAAAAAGGCATTTAAGGATTTATGTGTGTTTTCTAACGAACCTATTGACTCATGATGATAAGCGCAAGATACAGTATGTTTTATATTTAACAATTTATAAACCTCCGTCATAGTATTTGAGATAAACTCGGTACCTCTGTCAGTGCCAATCTCTCGCGGGATACCGTACCTGAGAATAAAATTATCTACTAAAGCTCGCGCCACACTAACACTATCCTTACTAACTAACGGGTACGCTTCTATATATTTACTTAATTCACACTGGAGTGTGAGTATATATGAAAAATTATAGTAATCCTTATCTAAGGGCCCAACTATATCTAAGAAAACCTTGTCAAAGGCCGACTGCGCAGTGGTAGTTATTACCATTGGCTGCTTCGTATGCAACGAATGCTTTTGTGTCTGACATTTGTTGCATTTTTTTACGAAGTTAGTCACATCAACAACCATATTTGGCCAGTAGTAATATTTCTTAATATTACTAATCATACGCCGTATGCCTGCATGCCCACTTGTGGGAAGCAAGTGAAAGTCATTAAGAATAACTTTCTTGTCATCGCTATTTTTTATACTTATGACGTCTTTTAAAATATAAATTCTAGGACCGGTTAAGTTTTTACTACATTGGGTTAACCACTTTATAAATTTCTTATTTTCATTATTTTTTATTAAATAAATCTCATTTATTATCAATTTATTACAAATAGAGTCCAGGTCTCTCACGAAAACGTCTCGCGCTAAACATGATCGAGAAAATGGATTCACAAAAATTGACAACTTAGATGGAACATAAATAAAATCATTAAATTGTGTATATTTAACTTTTTTATCAAGCTTAAATTGACCTATGATTAATTCAACACATCCTTTAGGTTTTTCAAGAATTTCAACGACTCTCGGTTGATCAGGCCGATCCTCGCTGTCCTCCTTGCTATCTATCAAGTTAGGCGGTTTATCGCTTAAGTTCTTCGCCATTCGTCGAGTCATAACGTTTAATTCTTGGCTCATATTTTTTAATTCGTCGGATGTAATTAAGACACGAGATAATGCATCTGCAGCTACATTACTCACGCCTTTTACATATTGTATGACATAGTCGTATTCATCTAAGATTAAACGAAATTTCAACAATCTACTGGATGAATTATTTATACTAAATAGGTATACTAATGGTTTATGATCTGTTTTGATTGTAAATTTTTTACCAAATAAGTATGGTCGAAAATATTTCACAGACCAAACAATAGCTAAAAGTTCTTTTTCTATTGTTGGATAATTTAATTCGGATTTGTTAAGAGCTCGACTTGCATATGCAATTGGTAAGTCATTGTTATTACATAACACAGAACCTATAGCTGACCCAGAGGCGTCTGTGTGCAAAATAAATTCATTTTCATCGTCAAAATTTGGATATTGCAAAATTGGCGGATTAATTAATGATTTTTTAAGTATATTAAACGCGTTTTCACATTCCGTAGTCCATTCAAATTTAGAATATTTTCTGCATAATTTATTTAAAGGTAACGTAATCTCAGCGAAATTAGGAATGAACTTACGATAATAATTTGTAAAAGCGACAAAACGTCTTACATCGTCAGATGTTTTCGGTGTAGGGTAACATTGAATTACTCGGCTTTTTTCAGGATCAGGCATTACTCCTTTTTCAGATACTATATGACCCAAGTACAATAATTGTTTTGTTAAAAATTTACATTTCTCTGGATTAATTTTTAAATTTACTCTACGTAGTCTTTCGAAAATATCAACTAAATTTTTATTGTGTAATTCAAGAGACCTTCCAAAACAAATTAGATCATCCAAATATACTAGACATTTTTCGTAGTTTAAACCTGACATCGCTACCGTCATTAAGCGACTAAAAGCACTGGGGCTAGTTTTTAAACCCATAGGAAGTCGTTTCATCTGGTATTGCTTATTAGTGGTAAATGCAGTGTATTTCCTACTCTCTGGACTAATTTCTAGTTGATAATAACCCTGACTAAGGTCTAAGTGTGAAAAATAAATTGCTCCTGATAAAGAGTCGAGTATTTCAGTTATATTAGGTAATGGAAACTTGTCATCCTGTAGCCTATCATTCAGTTTTCTATAATCAATAACAACCCTCCATTTTTTCTTACCACTACTGTCACATTTCTTAGGAACCAGCAGGACTGGACTAGACCATTCGCTGCTGCTCTCTTCAATTATATTGTTATCTAACATTTCACTAATCTGCCTATCAATTTCCGGTTGTTGACTTTTAGGAAGTCTATAAGGCTTAGTATATACTGGGGAGACATTTTCCTTTAGTTTGATTGACTGTTTATATAAGTTAGTTACGCCTAATTTATCGCCTGGCAATAAAAATATGTCCGAATATTTTGCACAAATATTTTCTATAGAAATTTGTTCTTCTTTGTTTAAATGTTTGAAATCTAAAATTGAAAACAATTTTTTCACACGGTCCGATAAACTATATTTATTGCTTTCAAATGTACACATAAAAAACTCATTAGAACTAATTATATCAGGTATGAAATAACTTAATTTAACTTCTTCCTCTCTAGTATTTAAAAATTTTAATGGTATTTTACCCTTAGTGGGACGTACTAAAAGAGATGCTAAAAAAACTCCATCACTCAATTGTTTAGGTAACACTACACATTCGTCTTGTAATGTTGTTCTTACGAAATACGTCATTTCACATCTAGCCGGTATGGTTACATATTTATTATAACCAAGATTACCCATTTGTAATGGTAACGTAACAGGAACATCTTTATTAATAGTTAAAGTATTTTGTTCAAAGTCTAATATACAGTTAAATTTACTCAAAAAATCCTGACCTAAGATACCATCAGTCCTACATGAAAAATTTTTTAAAATGTAAAATTTATGTTCAAACTCATAATTTTTATAATTCAACTTTAAATAGACAAACCCATCGCAAAAAACATATCCACCGATACCGCTGATTCGTATTCTCTCGTTATGGAAAGGTATGCGCCGGTTATCTAACACCTCTTGCCTAATTACGGACAACGACGCACCAGTATCAATTAACCAACTCCGTGATTCATTAAGAACATTTAGGCAAACTGAATTTATATTTTGACAATAGAAATGTTCATGCTCGAAAAAACCAATTACTATTACTTTGTTCAGTGCTGGGCTTAGGACTCTCTGAATTCGATATGTCGGTATTATGTTCCGTATTATGTACTTCGGCTACATTTATTTGACTTTGCCGTGTGTGGCCACGAAAACCCGTAGGGCCACGAAAACTCCTAGAACCGCGATTTGTATATTTTCGGCCTTGAGTATTATAATTCGACGTATTGCCTACACCACGATTGCCATGAGGGTAACCACGATTAGAATGAACATTCAGAGAACCATTCTTTGACAAATTTTGAGAACTGTTATTATAAATACCTCGTTGGTAATGGTTTCCTCGAAAATGATGTGAAGGATACCTACCTCTGTTATGACGATAATTCATCATCTGATGCTCACCACCACAATGAAGATTCTCATCCAATGCACCTTGAATTGCATCTTTCAATGTGCTGTAATTCCTTGCTGCAATGATTGTACTAAGACGACTGTTTCGCAACCCATCGGAAAATCTTTTTATAGCAATACGCTCGTTTATTGGCTTCAAAATTTCGTAGGCATTAGATTTTCCATTGGCTTGTGCAACTGTTAAGTCGACAAATAACTTTTCAATCTGCTTACCAAACTCCTCAATACTCTTACTATCCTGACGAATACATTGCAGTTGAGATTGTATAGCCGTGTCGGATTTTTTAGGCAATAATATATTCCGCATGTCCCTAATCAGATCTGTAACGGATGAATAATTAGAACACATACGTAATTTTGCGCTTTCTGATAACCTTGATTTTAAAACAAACTGTATCAGCTGTTTTTTGTTACCATCATCAATCATAGAGTCATACATTTCAATATTGGAAATTAACTGTTTAGTAACATCTTCGTCTCCTGTCATTACTGGTAACAGCGAAATTGCCGTTTTTAAGTCAAACTTCTCCATGGTGCTTATCTTACTATCAGAACTATCTTCACTATCAGTACAAAGATTAATTATTCTAGAATATAATTCATTTATATTACCAAAAAGACTATGAAATGTTTCTCTTTCCTCATAACGGAATACCTTATTTTTTATCTGATTTTCAATAGAACTACAAAGAAAACTAAATTTATTATATAAACATTTCGCTTCATTTAACTTTTTTTCTTTTATAATTAATGTCCTTCTCTTAGATCCTAATTTTACTAAATATTCTTTGATATATTTTAAGTCTTTATATATTTGTTTAATTTCACTTTCCATCAGTAATTATATAATAAATGTTATGTCTATTAAATATCTTGAATACAAAAGAGTTCCCACAAATATATTATATTGATTATATTACATTTACGATTAAAACAAAAGAGAGAACAAGAATAAAAAAACAAAACGCTTTTAGACCGATGCAGTAGCTTCGCGTTGTTGCCGACGCAGTAGACTCACGGTGCGCCGCAGCTCACTAGTTTCAATAGTCCGCTGCATCCAGTCGTCGTGGCACCTTCTATAGAAGCGGCACAACATGGCTCCAACCCCCACGATCAGGATTACACAAATTGCTATTAGCACATATGATGTGGTACTGGCGTGCTGCATCAATTGTTCTGTGGACGCACTATTTCCTGCTCCATTTTGGGCTATAATAACTTCTTCATTTTTTGTTTGCCTTCCTCCCATGATTATGTTATTTTATTAATGTTAAGTCCATATTAAAGTTCATTTATTGTCCATGACACTCAACACTGACGACACGGTGTAGGTAACCGTAAACCGCGCACGCGCTGGCAGGGTCGCCATATAGGGTTCGGCCCGCGACGGTAATAATACACGTCCAATCGGTCTCGGATGTACTTTATTAGTTCCTCTTTTACAATAGGTTTTGAAGCTTATATAGTACTTACATCTTACTCTACAGTTTAATATTTTAGAAAGTATATGTATTAAATATAAAAACAATGTTTTAATTCTAGGAGATTTCAATTTGTATTCATCTAATAATGCTGTGCGTAATTATTATGAATATTTCGTTGCCTTCTGCGAAATCGTCCAGTGCAATGCAGTTCCAAATTGTGACTGGCGACAATTGGACTTAGTGTTGAGTGCGCGTGGTGCGGTATCAGTTGTGATGGCGGACGAAGCGCTGCAACCGGTGTATGCGTATCACCCGCCGCTCAACGTCACTGTCACCGCTGGTTGCCCCTCTCCCGCTTCCGACACGCCCTCGCCTCACGCACATATTGCAGCCGCGGGGTCCATACAATATTTAGCGGTCCATAACATGAGCGGTTAACGCTGCTGTTGTTAGGCAGAAATAGATGTGACGGTGGTGCCTCCGGAATCAAACTAAAGATGATTCTGGTATCTTCAGAAGTAAGGTTTGAAAAGGCTACCGTGAAAATCGATCCACACTATTTTAACTTCTTTCAGCCACCTACTCGTCGTTAGTAGGACGTAGAATTAAGCCCAGTTTCAATAGAGAACTTTCAGACAAAAGTTGGACGAGTAATGACGCAAAGCGCTTAAGAATTCGCAAACTTTAGTTCTCGAATAGATTGTGTGGATAACATTTTTTCTGTTTCCACTGAACGGGATTAACCTAGAACTGTGAAAATGTTATGAGGCTTATTGGCAACTATTATATTATATGGATCATAGCATAGCATAGCATTTGTAATTTTTAATATTAATTTTAATCCTTTTTTTAATTTGTTGGTTAATTAGTAAAGTAGTGTGACCGGTGAATATGTTTATATATTTTATGTATGTTTCATTTAAATTGCAAAAAATTGTCTTTTTTATGGGATTGGAGCAGTAAACGAGTTTGTAGTCCACCTTATGGTATGTGAGCACTATTGCTCATGAACATCTGTGACCACCTCTATATAGCACAGGTCGCACACAAAATCATAGATGCGTTGTACACCTGAGGACTAAGGTCGTCCCCCGTATATATGTAATAATAATAATATACTTTATTGTACCCACAACATGAAATAACAAAGTAACATACAAATATATAACAATACAACAGGCGGCCTTATCGCTAATTAGCGATCTCTTCCAGGCAACCCTAAGGTGAGGAGCAAAAGTAAGGATGAGATAAAAAATAGGTAGGGTACAAATAGAGTGCATTTTTAAATAACAGTGAAGTTAAATTGACGATAGCATAGAACATACAATAAAAGGAGAAGGAAGGTAAAAGTGAATAGAAGTAATAACAGTTTTAGGAAAAGGAAAAGTAACGAAATTGTTAGATAAGATTAGAGATAGCATGAAAGAATGGGATTGGGATAAAGTTTATTGAACGAATGTAAAGATTTTGCTTTACGTATTGAAACAGGAAGGGAGTTCCAGAGACGGATAGCTACTATAGTAAATGATTTTTTGTAAAAGGAAGTTGAGTGGGAAGGAGTAGTGAGAGTATGTATTCAGCCAGGAGCCATATTCTTCCGCAGAACTGCTTCACGTTACAAATGGTATTTCGCTAATGATGTTAGTATTTCCCTGGTTGAATCACAATAGCTCTAATTTCTTTTTCTCTTGAAGTTACCCGCACTCAAGTGGTTGATTTCTCCAGTCCTTAGTCTACTGGTGTAAGTGTTCAACTTCATATATTTCTAATTCAGTAGTATCTCTACTCTAGATACACATTTGTGGTGTATGTGATAAAATGTTTTAAACCAAAATATTCTCTAAATTTAGTAATTATTACGGCCTTTCAGTAAAATTGTAAGCCTTCGTCTATAAATTCAAAGGAGATGAGGCTCTTCATCGTAGAATTAATTTGGCACGTCGCATTTAGCAAAAGAGGACTTTTGCTAAATAGTACTCAAAGTTTTAATGGGAATGATTGCATTGTAATTAAATGAACGATATTTTATGAATTTTGTGCAAATGCTTGTGTTTAAAAAATAAAGGTTTTTTTTTTATTTTTAGCATCAGTAACTCAAATCCTATCTTGATGTAGACACCGGCTGTAACAATGAGAAAGTTTTGGCTAAATACCAATTTATACGACTATAACCCTAATATTAGCAAGCTCAAAATTCAAATAATAAATATAACCCTAATATTAGCAAGCTCAAAAAGATGGATGGATATGTATCCAAAATAGAAATAGATTAAAGGTCCTATAATAACTACTAAATCGAAATAGTTCTAAAACTGCTTTAGAAACTAGAGTTCTGTAACGTTTGATAGAATAGTTTCAAATTCGCATCCCTCAGTCAAAAGCCTATTATTAAGCCGTTAAAATTATTATCACGAGCCGTCAAACGCTATACAAACGGCGCTTACGAAAACACAGTAGGCTTAGCTCTTTCATATGCAAATCGCTGATGTTCGATGCTGCACGACCAGTTTACTCAGACCCCTGGACGTTAGCTCAATGAACGGAAATTAACCGAGTGTTCGTGCAATAGGGGTCTCCCAAAGTGGATGCACTACCGATGGTGCTAAGCTAATTTACGCTAAGCCAAACTGTGATAAACCGTTATGTGGTCAGTACTGTTGCACATTGAGTTTATAGTTTTTTTGTTTGCTGTGGATTTGAAGTGATTGCTTTGCGTTTAACATACTGCATTTCAATTGCATGATTGCATGAAGGGTTGCTCAACAGCTCAATATACAAAAAACAGCCAGAGCTCATCCATTTCATTCAGAGGATCCTACTTTCAGCCAATAGAGTTGGAATTGTAGCAGAAATTTACTAGCTTTAAAATACTATGTATAACAATTTTCTCAAATTGAAGCCGCTGGTAAGTATGAGGTCCGTCTAATGGTAAGTGGTTTTTGGTGCCTCCTGACGGCTTCACACTTATTTGGCCCTGACCTCGGACATGACCAAGGAAAGGAAAAACTTGTACGTATATCTCTTTACCACAACCTCTAGACCATATCATTAACAATCCACTTTCAGAGTGAGACGGGTGTAGGGCAAAGACCAATGCGCTGACCAAGTACCTTTTGGTAGACTTCACTAACCTATAAGAACGTTTTGTAATATCTCAGGCATATAGGTTTTCTCATGATGTTTTGCCTCACCGTTATAGCAAGTTATGATTAATTTCTAAAATGCACATCGCTTAAAAATCAATGGGGATTCAAATTTCATCCTTCCCCTTAAACAGAATATGAAATACATAAAAATGAGCTACTATCACTTAAAATCATTTTCAAATAACATTATAATTTTAAAATCACAAAAGAATCGTGCAAAAATCGGATCACGTTACAAACAACGAGGATTCTCTTGAATTTTATATTCCAAGTGATTACGACGCCACGCTTTACATTTTAGCGTAATGAAAAAATAATGTAACGTTTTCCATCCCGGTCCACTTGAAGATCCAATATTCTTGATGCATTTGCAAGTGATATTATGTTTGTTACAAAAGATATTTCCAGATATCCGACAGTATCTGAGAAGAGCATTTGATTATATTGTTTCTTTGTTCTTTACTAAAAGTACTCGTATATATATTTTTTTCCGTTGATCATTATACAGATTGATTATCTCAAGCAGGCGCAGATGAAGAAAGCGGAAACTATAATTATGGAACAATGCTGAAAGAAGTTACGAGGTTGATTTTGATGAGAATTTAAACTGCATCATTAGTTTTTTCTATTTTTCCGTAGTTGAGAATCGAACGAGTTCATTTTGAAAAAATAAAATACCCTGTGTATATAATTAAAATTTAAGCACCTCATCATCTTAGTTTCGTCTAAATTTTGGGAGTGACATTCGTTATATTTTGAAGCAGTCGGATTTTTTAATATTATAATAACTATCTAGTTAGTTGACAATAACATAATATTAAGAATATCGTTAGGAAATTATTTAAAATCCAACTTTTTATAAGCCCAGAACCTTAACTTTCCAAAATAAATTAACAGAAAAACAATTAAACACAATTGAGCAAAAAAACTGGCAGAGTAAAGTTCTTTTCAAATATCGGAAAATAACTTCTCTATTGCCGACCTCATATTATAAAATAACTCTGTTGCCGACCTCAGGTAGGAATATCTAATCCTATCTGGGGTTGATTACAAATGTCCATGGGCGGCTGTAGCCACTTACCATCAGGTGGACTGCATTCTCGTCTGCTACTCTTATATTATAAATAAAAATAATAATAAATTGTCCAAACATGAAAAGTCATCAAAAGAAAAGAATATTTTCTTTAAAAATGTATTTCTCGTACAAAATTTTCAGTTCACGTCTCGGTTGATACGTTTAATAATGCACCCACAGTTACAGCTAAGTTTTAGAAAAAGCTTAGAACTATGAGTTTAACGCGGCTTTCGTTTTTGGATTTGTATGCAAGCCTTACATATATATTTTTTGAAGTATAAATATCAAACTTTATGCAGCTTTATCAAATTTTTTTAGACTAAATACTATAATATTACTTTTTGGTATGGTTCTCTATTTGTATATCAGTTTGACAATAATCGGGAACAGTAGTTCCCCACACAACCACACACTTGGGGAATTAAAGTCATTTTTAATGATGGTTCTAATAAAATATAAGTTTTATAAACTCACAGACAAACAAATCAACCTAATTGTTAGATATGATGCATTACTCTAAGATTATTTCAAAAGATGGACGAATAAGTGCTTCGTTGCGAAGAAAAAATGTGAAATTGTTTTTACTATATTCAGAATATTATTACTTATGAAATAGTCGTAAAAGTTTTAAAGGTCCTCCAACATGGAAAAAAATCGATGTCAGTATTTTTTTTGTAGCGAAGTGAATATTTTTGTCTACGTCGCTTAATATATTATGGACACAGGTTAAAATGATTTACATTTCAAAGAAACTGTTCGTTATACAATTTTTGGACAAGGGCTCGAGTACTTCGATAGTTTTAAAATTCTTATCATCAATAATACCGCAATGGTCTACATTGTAACTCCTCACGCTAGGGTTCCAAAGTTAAAAAATCAGGCTTATAATTTCTTTATTATACTCGTAAGTATCACAAACTAATTAATATTTGTTGTAACAATGAAAGAAATTATCTTGACTAATCTACAATACATGCCTGAGAATTCTTTAACAATAATGTCCTAAATGTGTAAGAAAACAAAAAATCGATATTTGGCGAGCTTAGTGGACGATAGATGAATCTTTTTCACTTTGAGAGAAAACTTGTTACCATAATTAGAACAGAATGGTGATGGTAGTGTTGTTGAAGAGATACCAAGAGCAATTCGAAGGAACCGAGAGAAATTCGAAGATAACAAAATATACATAGATTGGATAAAGTTATGAAGAGAAAGGTGAGAATGAGGTCACAACTTTAAGTTTAAGAAAAACTACTCGAGGTAAATGAGGACTCATATTGTCCTGAAACTAGAACGTGATGTTTGAACAACGTTTAACGCTGGAAGAACTCTGTATGGTTCGTTTTAATTGTAAGCGGCAGTAACGCCACATCTGCTAGTATTGAAGGTCTATAGTAGATATATTTCGTTTGTAGTTATTTGGGAATTACAGAACCGATTTTGACAAGATTTTCTTCTATAAACAGAGAATGTACAATTGATAACAGAGGTAAATTTTTAATCGGTAGCAAATAGATATATGAGAGATCGAAAACATACAGACAGAAATAATACGAAGTTTGTATGTGAATTCGGAAAATTGCACTTTCCATTTTTTTCATATAAGAACGCTTTGGCCCTCACACTAAAATCCTCTATGACATGAGAGCTATGGACATACACACACGCATCGACAATAGTTATCTAAATTCCAAATCACAGGTTTTACCTAATTGTCACTGAATTTAAATATATAAAAGCAATCTTTGTTGTCGTTATACTATAACTGTACTTTACATTGCATACAAAGAATAAGCAAACTTAAATTCTAAATTGCGCTTTTATTACTACCATTGAAACTTTGGAGACAAAAGGGAGATACTCCGAGCAGTAGAAAATAGACGAAAGTCTTTAACTAGAAACTTTCCTATACTGACCTTATTTGCTTTCTGTGTATATTTATAAAGATGTTATCACATTAAAAACGTTTTTAGAGAGAATGGAACCATTTAAAATTAAATTGAATGAATTAACGATCAATCAATTAGTCAATTGAAAGCAGACAGTCGTCTGATGTGAAATTTGGGTCATCGTTCTTGGCAAGATGGATGATTCGTAGTTTAATAATTAATTTACTGAATCCTCAATCCTGAATTCATTGGGAAATTAAAAGAAAATCACCAAATCAAGTAGCAATAATATTATTTCATACCAAGGTTTATTTTCTTGTTCATTTTATATCATTTAAGTCATCGAATGATTTGCTTAGTGATCATTTTGAAAAATGGGACCGTTTTTATTAACGCTCTTGAAAACCCTTTAAAACGCTCGTCGTCTGAAAACACTATAACTATTTACGTGTACAAGTAGCTCCTTAGAGAGCTCGTTGCAACCCCTATCGACGACACAAGACTCTGAAAGCATTTGAACATTTAATGTTTTCGGAAAATTCTACACTTAACTTTTCATATAAGTTTGCTAATTTACTACTTTGGTGTTTTTAATAAAATGGGAAAGGGAAACAAATATATTTTTTCTAGTTTTTTGTGCTTTTATAGGTGTTGTTACTACTTATGGACATCTATGGCTGACGTTAAATAAATAATTTATCATCACGTTTAATTTCATTTCACAAAAAAAGTTTCTTTCTTAAGTTTAAATACATACTTAGTACTATTGAAGTATATTAAGCTTACATTATGGGTATGTGCTTATATTGTATCGATGCATTTGCCAAACGCGTGCTCTGTGAAAGAATGTAAAAGCATTTCAAAAGCGGCAATCAATGTTAAGATCCCGCTGCTTATTGTTTCAACTCTCGCATACTGAGAGGTTTAGCCACTTCGACGCAATGGCGCGAAAGGGGAAATGGGCGGAAATAGCACGCCCGACCCCAGACTGCCATCGCGGCGTCAATGTACGAGTGTGGGTTGCAATAATAACTTGGAGAAAATTACTAGCATTGCGCATTTGGGGCCAAATAAGGTTTCACTATTTGTATTTATTTCGTAAATACGGAGCACAAGTTTTAAAGTCTCTGTTATTATTTTATAAGCTGTAATGAAATAAGTACATGACATGTTACTCTATCGTCAACTCCTTATTGTATTTGTGCTGGGTATGGTTTTCCTCAGTTTAAGGGTTTCAAATCATAGTCTACCATATTGCGCAAGAATAAATTAGAAGACTTTACAACTTTGGTCATATTAATACGACTGATTTAATTGTATATTTTATACATATATGTAAATATTTTTGGTAACACAGTTTTTATAGTATGAAATGGCCTATAAAGTTCACGAACATATGCTATTCCGACGCATTTGCGAAACGGGGGCTCGGTGGAAGGTTGTAAAAGCATTTCAAAAGCGACAATAAACGATAAGATACCGCTGCTTATTGTTTCAACTCTCGCATGCTGAGACGTTTAGCCACTTTGACGTCATTACGTCAAAGTGGCTAAACGTCATTCGCGCCATTGCGCGAAAGGGGAAATAGGCGGAAATAGCATGCCCGACCTCAGACTGCCATCGCAGCATTAACGTATGAGTGTGGGTTGCGATTAGGGTTGCCAACGGTCCCGCGAGAGTTGGGATGTCCCTTCCTACGGTCCTGGAGGAAATTGTTTGCCGAATATTTATCTGACACTATTATTTTCCCTTTTAATAGAATAGCTTATAAACTTTTTTTGTTCAAGTCTCCAAAAGGAAGATCGTACATAGAAATGTTGAATAAATTCGTGGAATATACAAAATATTTCTTAATTTTATCCATTGAAGTCATAAACGTAAAATTAGGAGAAAAATGATAAAATCCGCAAATCTTTCCTAGAAATTTGGTAAGCCTAGTAACAATATTAAGTTGGAGAAAATTGCGACGATTGGCACTTAGAGAAATACGGCGCGCATAACATTTTACTGTATGTGCGCTCACATTTCTCCCTATCTTATTAAATATGATTATCGAATTACAGTCCATGTGATCTGACACGGTTGCTGATGGGTTGAGACGTACTGGTTGTTCTCTATTATGTAAATATAATATGACTTTAAGTAAAATATACTAAAATAATCATAAATTACATCATATACCATCATATAACATATACCTAAAAACTGGGCTATACGGGCTCGGTAACCTATATTAACATAATTAAGTTCCGTATTCATTACTAAGTTTTTTCAATATTATATTTGTTATTTTTCTAGCTGGAAGTAATTAAATTTCTACAGTTATCTGCACATCAGTCTCAGATTATACCTAGATAAATATTTTCATATTAGTTTTATATTTCATGATTGGAAACTTAACTAATGTATCTGTTATCAGATATCACCTTTTTCAACGTTTCGTTTAAAAAAATCCATGACAATATTTTTCAATCGGGCACAAATCTGCGTAATCCGGGCTCAATCCAGCAGACAAAGGAGACCAGCTGTCGTTACGGCGGATGACAAATTGCACTGGCGCTCACTTTCCAATGTTTTGGGATCGTTTTCCAGATGGTACTGATTGTAGATTACAGTTCAACTTTTGTACACACTGGATTAATTTGGCTTTGATGGCTGATGTAGATTGACTACAAATTGTTTTGACATTTATTTATTTAGCAAACGAACATTCAGTTGATCCTGATCGCCCGTGGACATTTACACCCAACTAAATATGAAACAAGGGTTCTTCCTGAAGGCGGTCACAGATGCAACTCCATATGAAACAGGGGTTCCACCTGAAGCCGATCACAGATGCGTTACGACTCCTGAGTACTAAGATAATCGCCTACTATATAAGCCAGCTTCACGCCATAAATATGTGTGACGGTGGCATATCCCTGGTGGAAGCTTTCTAATTGTTCTACTACCTTACAAACGGTTGTTAAACTTTGTGGGAATTCTGTAGTAGTCGTTGAAAAATATCCATCACAAGTTGACCATTAACCTATATCTCTACAAACGCCTCGACCTCTACAAATCTCTACTGCATTGGAGTAGCATAGTGAGGCCTAAAGGAGAGGCCTAAGCATCTTCCAGTATTGTGACATATTGTCCCTGTAGTTCCGGGACCAGAATAGGGCTACGGTATCCCCTGCCTGTCGTAAGAGGCGACTAAAAGGGGGCTTCCGGGGTTGCGGACGGCAAGAGTGGGAGCTCGAACCGCCTGGCCAGCAACCCCGGGATGGACGGCGGTATGTGTGGTCGCATACCGTCGTGAACACCAGATGGTGTGGTGAGTTTCAAGCTCACCTGGGCGGAGCCCGACGCGGCAACGCGCCAAGTGGACTCCGGTTGCGTTCCGTTGGAGATCCCGGAGTCCTCTACGCAGCGCCGAGGACGGCCACTGGGGGGGTTTTAGTGCGGTAAGAATCCCACATAACCCCGTGCCGCTCTCACGGCATAGGGTACCTTTTGAAGATTTCCCCCTCGTCAACAAAAAAAAAAAAAGCATTGTGACATATAAAAAAAAAGGTTCATTTCCAATGTTTCTACTAAACAACTTTTCTTACTTCTCACACAGGACTGTACTTTACCGTATCCGTACGTATTTAAATTTATATACCGAATTACTGTAAATTAATTAATTACTGTAATGGGATCCAAATCCGTCATAACAAGGTATGTTAATTGCTTACGTTAGGTCCAACTTCAGTAATTAAAAAGTAGTTTGCAGTTGTCGTTCCGTTACGTCACGGTCGTACGGTGTGATATAGCAATAAAACCTGCACGTGGTGTAACTGAAGCTCGTTAGCTGGAACGTTACGTTGCAGTTTGTACAGGGCCACCGCACATGTCATTGTACAAATGCCATTTTTTTTCGTTTCTGTCAACAACACTAAAATAACATATTTTTTTATTTCGTTTAATACTGTTAATCTTACTATTATTTATAACTTACTCATTTATTCTCGAAACTTTGCCGTCAACTTCTATTTTACTGCTTATGTAATATTTATTGCTAACTTTAATTATGTATACCTTACTGTATTTACTTACACTTATTATACTTTGCAATTACATAAGTATTTTATTGTCTTCTAATCTTACAATACTTTACCTTTGCTATATTTACAATGGTTACTTTACTTTTAATTTATAAGTAATTTGATTTCCTTTTATTCCAAATACTATTATACAATCCAAAAGTGTACACCCATCCTATCAAGGTACGTTAATTGCTTACGTTATGTTCAACTTCAGTAATTAATAAGTAGTTTGCAATTGTCGTTCCGTTACGTCACGGTCGTACGGTGTGATATAGCAATAAAACCTGCACGTGGTGTAACTGAAGCTCGTTAGCTGGAACGTTACGTTGCAGTTTGTACAGGGCCACCGCACATGTCATACATTGTACAAATACCATTTTTTTTTTCGTTTCTGTCAACAACACTAAAAAAAAATACTTCGTTTAATACTGTGAATCTTACTATTATTTATAATTAACTCGTTTATTCTCAAAATAAAATGCCATATAACTACTATTTTACTGCTTATGTAATGTTTTACTGTTAACGTTAATTAAGTAGACTTTACTGTATTTTCTCTCGTTTATTATACTTTGCAATTACAAAAATATTTTACTGTCTTCAAAGCTTACAATACTTTACAATACTTTAAATTTTTTTATTCCAAATACTACTATTATACAATCCAAAATTGTACACCCATTTCATCAAGGTATGTTAATTGCTTACGTAAGGTCCAACTTCAGTAATTAATAAGTAGTTTGCAGTTGTCGTTCCGTTACGTCACTGTGGTACGGTGTGTATAGCAATATAACCTGCACGTGGCGTAACTGAAGCTCGTTAGCTGGGACGTTACATTGCAGTATTGTACGGGGTGACAGCACATGTCAGATAGTGTGGTGGTTATAGATTGTATAAATACCTATTTTATTATCATTTCTGTCAAAAGCACTAAAGTATTGTTATTTATTATTTCGTGCAATACTGTGAATTTTACATTGTTATTGTACAGGGCGACCGCACATGTTATATATTCGTACGATTTATAAGATCTGATTTTGCTCAGATTTTTTGCGTAACTTTCGTCATAAATGAGGATGGTGATTTTTAAATCATTGTCTTAATGTGCCTCTATAATCACACCTTACAGTTAACTTAATTTGACAGATCTAATAAGTTAAAGAAGTGGAAATGTATATAGGCCAATTGTTAATTTTTGAGACGGGAAAAAAACACTAATCTCACGTGAGTGCCATGCTCAAATATTAACCTGTCTTTAATGATAAATCTATCCAATCTTTTACCGAACAAAGTTTGCCGTTTGACAATGTCTGTGTTTCTAGGCAAAAAGATTATTTTTTAATATCGAGTAATATACTAATGGGTGTGTATATTCTTAGTTTGTGAAGCCTCTGACGTTCAGTATTACGTCTGACAGTTTATCTGACTTTTTATATGAAATTTAAAATTCAATAATTCGACAGTGTGACACTACCCGTAGACAAGTCAAATTTCCTTTGCAATACACAAGGTGTGCGGAACCGGTGTCCTTTCGTTTTTTTCGTACATCTATTGGATTTTTGATTTTTAAGGACGGATTTCGAATCGGTACAATGTTCAGTTTTAAGAACATTTTACTTGTTACATGGTACAGGTATTTAAATGTTTGTGTAAGCTTATCTGTAACATTTGCATCAGTTTGTAGCGCTTTGAGTAACTGTATGGAAATAAAAAGTATAAAACCAAATATGTTAACAGATCTACGATATTTCAATACTTGTATGTATCGATGAAACCGATGAGACTTTGCAATTTAATGAGATTTAGATTAGATGAAAATACACTTTGGCTGGAGTGGTGGAGTAGGTGGATAATGGAGTTCAACGGCTACAAGGAAACCTTTTGAATTTGGGCTCATTTCGTTTATTTGGAACAGTTCAAAACATTTCATTTTGTACAAGGTTTCGTGATGAAGCCAGAAGGTTATAGTTATAAAGTTTTTGAAACTATCATCTACATAAAACAAAATTTAAGTTCACGATATGACCTACTGAGAGAATCCTTAAAGATCCGGAATAAATGCTAGTGGCGGCTTACTACAGTATTTATTACGGGAACCTGAATGAAATTGCACGACTATACATTTCAATTAACATAATCTTCGGACTGGAGCTTTGAATACAAATTCAATGTAAAAGACTTGTGGCAAGAGGGGAACGCAATCTAGAATTTTACTTTCAGTTTTTGCTTAATTTTTCTGCTATTAACTAGTAAATTTTCCCTCTGGTGATTCACCCTACATGATACTATGGAGGTCAATGATTATTGTCGTTGCCATCAAAATGGTATGAACCCATTAATGTTATCTTCCTGAGAAGGCTTCTTTTTAGAATCAAATGGGCTTTAGTTGATGTTACAAATTCATTCATAAATAATTCTGACAGGCATGTAAGTTTATGGGGTTTTGCATATCTGTTCTATGTGAGATCAGAGAATACTGTATTATTGTATGATTTAGAAGTATGTTCTGACTATCATACACGTTGGTCATGGTATATGGAAACATCTATACTTAAAACATGAATTTACACAAAAAAGACACGATGTTATTGACCATCTAGAAACTGTAAATTGCATGAACGTATAAAACAAAAACATAGCTACATCTAACAAAGATAAACCGAACACACCTACTGGCTTGCTCACCTCGCATCTCAGACCGCACAAAGAACTGTTTGCTCAACTAAAGAGCTTTTGCATTTTTAACCCACTCCACGTCAACGTGCAATATACGAAGCCGCTTTACATACACCCTATGATAAACGCCATAAGATAGAAATTGCTTCAGCATTGGATCATCCAGAAACACTGTACAGTTTTATGTATAGGACCTTTATCCTCATCTATACATATGAATAAAATTGGAGTGTCTGTTTTTAATAACCGCTTTTTAGTACATGCATATGAATAAACATATGGTACATGCAACAAAATAACATTTTTTACATGTCTGTCAGTCAGTCTGTCTGTCTGTTTATTCTGGCGAATCTCTGAAATGACTGAATCGATTTTGACGGGACTTTTATTGGCAGGTAGCTGATGTAATAAGGAGTTACTTAGGCTACTTATATTTTAGAACTAGCTGTGCCCCGCGGTTTCAGCTGCGTTATTTCTTTTTAACGCGGGTGAAAACGCGGGGCACGGCTAGTGGATAATATTTTCCCCTTCATCCTGAATTTAATGAATTCCTTTTCAATGTGAATGGGCAGTTCATTGGTGGATTCAATGTGAGTTCTATAGTTCCTCTTAGGGATTCATCATTTTGAACGCAGTGATTATAATTATTTCGCTTGCTTTTGACTCTTTGAAATAAATAATTTGCTCAGTGCCGTGAAATAATTGGCAGGATCAAGCATGAGTATAATAAGTTGTTTCACACCATAATAATATGTGCAATAGCGAAATAATATTGAAAAACATTAAATGGATGTAGCAGTCTTGTTAGTCATCGATATAGTATAATATTTTTTACTTGTATGAATATGTCTGAAAGTGCACAAGTAGTAATATAAAACGTCCTGAAAAAGATTTTCAATGCGAAAATATCCTAAGACAAAAATGTCGATATTATTAGCCCGATAAAGAATTTAATACAACATCCATCCGGGGCAGGACCGTTCCGTAATTACGTCGCTGAAGTGAAATTTTATGTCGTCGAGAAATTTGCGAAGTGAAATTTCTGCTCAAACCGCTCGTGGGTAGCGAGACAAAGCCCGCGGTCCGATGGCAGCAAATTGGATTCCGGGACTGCATCTTTCCGAATCAGAGCACCTATCGTTCGTACCTTGTTTATTTGGTAGCAATTTGAAGTTGCTTGCCAAAGTTGAGTGATATCGCTTGTTTTTTCTGTTCCATGGTTGTCTTGGTCTGATTTTGAATGACGTGTAACTAGCACTATTGTAGCTTTATAATGACGATCATATATTGAAGACAAAATCCTATTGTTGCTCGAAAAATGCCGGGTTCGATTGCAAAGTTGTACAGATATTCTTTTTTTTCTGATATGATCGTTTTACAGTAGAAAGAATGTATGAAGTGAAATTTCTGCTTAAACCGCTCGTAGGTAGCGAGACAAAGCCCGCGGTCCAATGGCAGCAAATTGGATTCCGGGACTGCATCTTTCCGAATCAGATCATCTATCGTCCGTACCTTGTTTATTTGGTAGCACTTGGTTGCCAAAGTTGAGCGATACCTTTATCTTGATCTGATTATGAGTGACGTGTAGTTAGTACTATTTTGGTTTTATTACTATAATAATCAAACTGAGAGGAGGTTTTATATCAGACTTTGAATATGTCAGACGTGGAGTGCAGAAAGTAGGCTAATATTTTTCTGTCTTGGATCTGCATGGTTGTGTAGCGGTAGATATAAACACTTAATGCAAATTGGATAGTGGCATACTATTTAGTTTACCACGACACGCTTCCGACACGCACCTTACCTAGTGTTGTAAATGAACCCTAAATCATGAGCGAAGATTTTTCTAATTGAAACGGAAAACAGCCATGTTCTTCACTTGACGGCAATTAGTCATTCCGCGCATTAAAAACAGTAATCTTATTTCAATTAACCCAATTACCTAAGGCTTCAATAATAATTCAAACATCGTGCGGTACACGTGTCGAACTTTATTGAAATCTGTATTCGACGAGTGAACGACCGACGAGTTTTGTTTCATGATCTATTTTTCCTTACGAAATTTTTCAATTGAAATTCGTCGAAAAGTCGACCCACGATTTGTATACGAACGACGTGAAGTTACGTGCAAAGTATCTTATAGAGTGTGCAACATTTGTAAATAAAGAGATAATTCATATACTTGTAACAGTATAAATGCATTCGTATTATTTATTAAGTAGTTTTAAGCCGCGGCTTTGCTCGGTCCGAGGTTGATGATAATAGTTGTTTTAACTTTTTTTTTATAATATGGGATTAGCAGACGAGCATGCAGTCCTGATGGTAAGTGGCTACTACCGCCCATGGACATCTGTAATCACTGCTGGGCACGATTCTTCTGCCAGAGTGATAGGAGTTTAGGCCACTTCGTACACCTTTGAAATTGTTTATCTTTTAAAGTACTATGTTTTCGTTTACTATTATAGCAAGTTAAAATTTATTCTTAAATACAACCAACTTAAAAAATCGTGATCGGTAGCAATAATAATATTAATTGTTTCTTCCATCTGAAGTGTTCGATCTTAAATAACTTTTCATTAAGAAAACCGATTGCAAAGCGCTCACCAAAGAAAACTTATACTACAATAAACGTCTAAAGATCCCTTTTTGTAATAGTTTGAGAACTGAACTTGACAGCTTTTATAAGGGCTAAATTAAAAGATTATTCTATAAATAAGTACCTCAGAAACCTAACAAATATTGAACTTTTTTACTTAAGATCGACACTAAGTCAAATTGAAAGAAATTAATAGGAGTATACAATTTATTTTTAGAAAGGAAGGAACACGATTGTTTATTTTGTAGAAGCTTGTAATCCACCTGACGGCTACTGCCGTTCTTGGACATGTGAAATCAACCCCAAATAAGATTAGCTTCCTCCCCGACGTTGGCCACAAATGGACTACCTCTGTGGACTAAGTATGTCTCCCTTACTACACTATTTTTTTTAATATATAAAATACCAAGTGAATAATAAGGTACTTTATATTAATAACAATCTAGCCTAATTGAAGACTAATGAGTAATTCTACGCTAACTTAAACTGCTAAATAATCATATAATGAAGGTAGCGTCCTCTGACACTGCACTTCTTTGTCTTATCAAATAAAGGAGTAGACACATTGTTGTTTTGTTTTATAATGTTCACTTATCACTATTTCACTAACACTGTGCAATGTCACTAACTCAAAGGGTTTAGTCCTTTTGAGTCTTCTCACTAGGTCCGTCGTATCGAGGAGCTGGATCGCCTCGATATTGACGTGATGGTGAAGTCTTTTTTGATGACCTTCCGTATAAGTATTAATCACTTTTTTAACAAGTTCTACTTGAAGGTGCCGATGTAGATCTTCGTTTCTTATATACCAAAGTGCATTTGCTAAGTACTTTGTTTTGGAACCTTTGTATAATATCTCAATTGCTCTTTTTGGTACAGCCCCAGAGTTGAATACCATATGTCCATACTGGCATTAGGACTTGTTTATATAAAAATATTTTATTGTATATAGACAGCGAGGAGTGTTTCCCAAGCAGCCACTGCATAGCTCTGTATTTGAGCTCCAGCTCATCCCGTTTTTTCTTGACGTGAGCTTTCCAGCGCAGCTTCGCGTCAAGGGTCATGCCAAGATATTTAGCTGTATTTGCGTGTGGTATAGGTGTATTGTTAATATATATAGGTTGATAATTAGGATGCCTATTTGTAAAATCAACGTGCACGTGATTTACTTTCATTGTGCTTCATTCGCCACTTCTTCGTCCAATTTATTACTCTGTTGATAGCTACTTGGTATTTCTCCGCTGCTTCAGAATGATCATTCCCTACGGCTATTACTACACTAATGACAAAATTCTGTATGATACTACTCGTACTGTATCGTATGACAACACTGTAACTGTTATATATTAGAGGTATATTCTGCACGAACGCAATGCGTATTTTCGTCCAAGTTTAGGGCAAATTTCCTACTCCGTATTACTTCCGGATGTCTGTTTCTGACGGGATTTAGAAGAATGAATGATAGTTATTTTACAGCTAAACCTTATTCCAAAATACGCCGACCAAATAGTTTTCATATAGTCTTCCTCAAAGATTTTTTCGTGTCACACGGATGTTTCCGGGGATCTAGTCCTATCGTTTCATAGAAACTTTTCCTCCTATGCGTGCAACAAGCGTGCGACATGTGGATCGTAAAGAGACTGCCGCGGATTACTTCACCTGAGCAGCCCGGACATATGCATAGACGAAGAACCGCGTGACAGGAAAGAGGCCCTTAGAACAAAATAGAAAAGAACAGCTCGATAGAAAGCAGAAACAGAAAACTTAGCAGTTCACGTAGATCAGTACTCTAATACTCAATCGTTTTATTTTTTGTTTTTCAATTTTAAGATTATGTCGCATTTCTTTTCAGATTTATGTATGCTTCTACCAAAATTAGTGGTATATTTTAAAAATCCGTGTTACAAATTCCTGGAGAGAATTCCGTGCTTAGTCGCGGGCTGCTGTATTTTGAATGAGCTGTTTCCCGTGTCCTCTCTGTGAAAAAATTCACAATTTAATCTCTTTTACCTCGTTTACTTGAATATTAGAAAAGTTGCGCTGAATTAACTGTACATTAATAAGAAGTATACAAACATTAATTTTGTTTAATATCTGAAATGTCAAATGACTCTTTTTTTATTGTTAATCTAAAGTTATAGTTCAAACTCGTTGTAGAAGGAATGAAAGTGTTTTTACACAACTGTCATATAATTCTAAACGCATTTATTTAATACGATATCCATTGAGTCTTAATTGACGCCTATGGATATTCCTGTTGTGTTCGTCTATCGATGTAATCGTAAATTTTACTTTATCTTTTACAGCTTACCTACCTAAATTCAAAATTTCTATCAGCAACGGTCATTTACCATCGTGATATAAAAATCTTTGCATTTTGATACAAAATAAATCTCCAATCCGTTCAACGAACTTCGTGGCACATTATGCAGTAAACGTTACAAGGAAAGTTCCAATAGTATCCAACTCGCAAGCAATACATCACATTGACGGCCGCCGGTCCACTACCGATATTCATTGATACATCTTCCATCTCACCATGGCACGAGATTCAGTACACTTCCACCCATGTTGCCTTAAAGATAAAGATTCCTCACGCGCCGTCGTAAAATGGAACAGATGTGCCATCATTAATCATACCTTGTCTCCGTGAACGAAGAGAATCTGTTAAGATTTTGTGTTCCAAGTTTTCAAGTCAATTATAAAGAAAAAATCCTTTGTAAGCACTATTCAAGTTTCCTGGCTGCCGATAATCTTGGCATTTTTGAGATGAGTCTGAAATTTTATTTTAATATTCCTGTAACAGTGATAGATTGAAGTCGTTAACCCGTTGACCCACTGCTGGGCACTTTAGTCAAAATGAAGCCATAGACACGCTAGCCAAATGAGTATTAGTAGACTTCTCACACATTTGAGAACTTTTTGTAAGACTTTGGTAGTGTTCACGATGTTTACTTCGCCGTGAACTTTTTGTAAGACTTTGGTAATGTTTTTAGTTTTTATCGTGAAATTAATTGATAATTAATTTCTAATACGTACATAACTTTGAAATTATAGGAGCATGTCTAGGGTTTCAAACTCGGAGCTCTCATTTGAGAGTCAATTTAAGTATCTACACTATGCTGGCTCATTGCTTCTTATAATATCAACATCAACCCATTACTGTCCCACGGCTGGGCACGGGCCTCCTCTCATAATGCGAAGGATTAGGTCCACCGCGCTAGCCACGTGCGTATTGGTAGACTTCACATACATTTGAGATTTTTTTATATATCTCTCAGGTATGCAGGTTTCCTCACGATGTTTTCCTTCACCGTTTAGCAAGTGACAATTAATTTGTAATACGTACATAACTTTGAAAAATAATGTTTATAATATAATGACACTTTATTGCCAATTTTTAATTTAATTTGAAATGCACTAACGGATACAATTACATGAAGTAACTTTTAAAAGTTACAACCAAAAGCGTTACTCAGCGGTAAACTCATAACTGTAAAAGGAACTAAGCTCCTGGTGTTAGTCCCGTAAATTAGATTCTGGAGCGCTTCCTACAGAATCAGAAGGACGCTCCTTACTTAAATTACCAAGTTATAACACTTCATCATTTTCCAAGGATACTGTTGACATTGTTTTACTATTTAACTGAGTTATGAGTGTGACTCTGTTTACGAGGAAGTTTAATTCTATCATTATTATTTTATTTTATTTAATTTTATTTTAAAAGACGTTTTCTAGTCTGGTGGTAGTGTGTCTTATTTATAGCAATAACCATGCGAAGTCTAATACACTAACACCCATACCCAGAAAAGGTATCTAAATTAATCATTGAGATATCTGTCTGGTCGAGAATCAAACCTGGAACCGTTAGCGCTTCAGCCCGATATTATGATCGCTGTGAGATTTTTCAAAAATGTACACGTTTCGAATAAAAAATATTATTCAACTATTAAAACAATGGATATCATTAATTCCTCCCATTTAGAATATGGCACAACATTTAACAATTCGGCGATTCAGTTCAAAATTGAATTGGCTTTACCAAAATAAAAATGTCAGTGGGTATAATAAAACAATCCTGTCTGTCGTTTTTCCACTTGTTTTATTTGTAAGCATAAAAATGGACGATAACAAAAACAGTGGCTAGCAAGTTATATAATGCGTCGGGATGCAGCAGCTAGGATACAGAAAGACCGAATTACTTATACAGGGTGAATCTCCATAAAGTGCACATATTGAAACAGGTAAAATTAAACCGCATTTTGTCGACAAAAAAATATAAAAAAAATTTTAAAATTTTTTTTTTGGGTTTTACGACCTTTTGAATTTTTTTTGGGAATTGTGCACCTGAAGTAAATAAATCGCTATAACTTTTAAACTAAGAGGGTTATCAGGTTCAAACAAAAATAACAATGATTGCCAATGATAGGCCGTACTGATCCATGAAAAAAAAAACAAAAAAAAATCATCTTCCCAGGAAAAAAATGTCAGATTAGTGCAAAAAAGTACTTTTTTTAGGTAAAATTTTCAGTAATCATCAATTTCCTCAAAATTATCTAAGCATTTTATTTTCTTATTATTATTTAATGCAATTCTACGTCGTATTAGCTTTCAAACACTAAAAAAACCACGCCTCTAACTCAAGTATAAAGTTTGCTAGGAACGTTTCAAAAAAGATACTTATGACGCGACGCACGTGCGCCCTAATAAAACTGGTATAGTCCGACTCATAATTAGATGTTCAAAATATAAACAAAGGAAACTATCAAAAATATGTTTCAATGGTAAATTCATGGTAGTTTCTTATTTTTGACGATATTAAAGTAATAAAACAGTAATAAAATAAATCTTTAATAATTAAAAAAAACACTAGTTTGTATTAAAAATGTTATTTATTACCAACACCCTTAAAAACTGCCTTTGTTTAAGCGCTCGTAGGAAACTTTATACTTAAGTTAGAGGCATGTTTTTTTTAGTGTTTGAAAGCTAATACGACGTAGAATTACATTAAATAATAAAAATAAAATAAAAAGCCTAGATTATTTTGAGGAAATTCACGATTACTGAAATTTAACCTAAAAAAATTGCTTTCTTCACACTAATCTGACTATTTTTTTCTGGTAAGATAAACTTTTTTGTTTTTTTGACGTGACAACGTCTTAAATTAGGTTGCGGCTGGGAGTCACTTATGAAAAAGTGTAACGCCCGGTAACGTTACGATGAGTCACCGAACGAGAGAGAGGCCCGCCGAATGCCTTGCGTCTCTCTCCCACTCAACTATGATCGGTCTGCCGCGCGCGCAGCACTAGAGACTAAACAAAATATATTTCTATAGTTAAAATTTGTGCAATTCTTATTTTCATTCAATTCCTTGTTCCTATTGTGCAATTTAATTATATTCATATCAATAAATATTCTACCGAGAAAAAGACGTTGTCACGTAAAATCTTCGCCCGTAAAACCGACTTTACAGGCAACCATTTTTTTTTTCATGGATCAGTACGGCCTATAATTGGCATTCATTGTAATTTTTGTTTGAACATGATAACTCTTTTAGTTCAAAAGTTATAGCGATTTATTTACTTTAGGTGCACAATTCCAAAAAAAAACTTCAAAAGGTCGTAAAACCCAAAAAAAAATTTTTTATTATTTTTTTTATTTTTTTTGTCGACAAAATGCGGTTTAATTTTATCTGTTTCAATATGTGCACTTTATGGAGATTCACCCTGTATAAATGTATTTAATCAAAACATGTTACATGTTTTGGATTAAATCTAACCTAAATTATAACTACTCGTAACTATCCTAAGTGACTTGCTGGGGCAATGTTAGCGCCCAGAGTGAATTCCCACGTTCGGGACTGTACGATGGAAATGGAGCGGTGGTGCGGAGTCAGCGTTCCCACAGCACGGCGGAGGTGCAGGATCGGATGTCTTTCTAGTAATTTTGTTTAAGGCGAATGACTAATTATGTGCGTTAAGGCCAATATATAACAAGCATATTTCCCATATAACAATCAACGGAATTGGCGATAAAAAACGGCATGAGATTTCTTGTTTGTTGATTTGATGTAGGAAAGTTTTGTTTCACATAATTTCAGTTAGATATCAATATCTTCTAATTATCGATTAATTCTAAATAAAATTTAGTTAAATGACTTATTATTTCGAAGGCGTGGCGAGGCAATAAGTGGTTAAAGTTGATATTCGTTGATTGGTATTCCTTTGTGAAGCTATTTTTTTTTACTATTCCGTTTACAAAAACGTAGACTAATCCAAATCATTTCTTTGTCTATTAATATAATTTTAATCCAACAATTAGGTGGATTTTTTATAAATATTTCAGCTTTAAGTCACTCGTCTGTTAAGTTTACTCAATGTAGCTTTGTAAGCATTGCCTTTCAAGCGTCGATATTATTATCATCATCAACAAAATTTCGGATATGCATTGATCTTCTTTACGAATGGGAACGATTAAGGCGAAAGTATATAATCCTGGACCAAGGCGATTACGTAGACTTCACACAATTTTATGTTTTAACGAGCTTTTGCCCGCGGCTTCGCTCGCGTTACGAAGTAGTATTTTCATCCCCTATTTTATCCCCTTGGGGTAGAATTGATCAAAATCCTTTCTTAGCGGATGCCTACGTCATAACATCTACCTGCATGCCAAATTTCAGCCCGATCCGTCCAGTGGTTTGGGCTGTGCGTTGATAGATCACTATGTCAATCAGTCACCTTTGAGTTATATATATTTAGATTAGCACCTTACTAGTTCGGATCTATATAAGTCAGTATTCAACTAGTCCTTATCCTAGGAAATAATCCTTATCATTGTGAGACTAAGCCCGACTGTAGATCAGTCTATTCCAGACTATGAAGTGATATAACCGCCAGGATTTGAGTTTAATATTTGTTTCTAAGTTTTGACATATTTGAATACGCATGGTATAGGAGCTGCAATATAGTGGAGTTAGAACAAACAAAGGATCTATGACGATGAAGCCTTGTAGTAATACTGCGATAGTGGTAGAGGCTTGAGTACAAAGGGCTCTAGTTTGTAGATGATAATACTCGTATGTTATTAATATTATGACTATGTTATATTCATGATCTTTGGTAAATTGTAATAATTGTATTATTAATATGCTGATTTAAGGAATTAATAATATATACAATTAATTGTTGTTGAAAGTTTACTTTCATTTGTTTTTAATTGATACCAAAAAAAAAAGTGAATAATCTGTGTAAAATAAAAAAAATATATGCTTATTATAACCAGCTGATTAGAGTAAAAAAAGAAAATATTTTTATTTCTTTTGTCTGTCTGATTTTTTGTACGCTCAATTGTGCGCTGGATATTTTGTAATATAATATATAGATATAGGTTATAGATTTTTTGGAAAAAAATCATTAAGACAACCTAGTACAATCTCTATATCCCGAGATGTGATGAAAGTAAATAAACTGAATTATGTTTCGAAGTAAAAAAATCTATCATTAGCTCAAAATAAAGAATATAACCAAACCTAGCAACCCTAACCAAAAAACAGTTGATTCGAATTCAGTTCTGAGGTCCGAAAAGCAATTATTGTTCGGAACAAAGCTCTGGCCCTGCGAAGCTGACGTTTGAGTAAGTAGTTCGAAAGTTAGTTACCGTTTTCATAATTCATACATAATATTACATAACCGTTCGCTCACAATACGAGATTTGACTATTGTTACATATTTGAATTATATTTGTTTAGAACCGGGTAACTGGTGGTTAATAAAGGAAGTCTTTAGCTGTAATTTTAGACAAAAATAATTAATGTATTTGTATTTTTTTGGAAAACGAACAAATTACAATTTGCTTATATAAATTACCTAAAAACAAACATTTGTACAAACATAATAGACGTTTGTATGCTTTACAAAATTTAACAAAAAAAAAGTTAAATATAGTTATGACTACTTTTAGGTATTAAAATAATAAATCTTACGTCGATATGTTAAGGAGTCACACCAAATCAGTGCTTTGATAATATCGGTTCGAATATGAATATGTCGGCGATATCCTACTACCGCACTTTATTAATAAACTGAACGAAACGACTTTAATATGAGAATCACTTATATTCACTTATATTTACAATTCGGGCAGAGTAACGGCTTACACGACTGATTAAATGCGAATGAACCACGCTCTACCAGCGCGTGGACTTAAATACTACGCGAGTGACAAACAGCCTATGAACTACCCTCTCACATTACTTGTTTTGTTATAACAAGTGACGAGATTCACAATAATTTAACTATTAATAAAATAACATTACATTGAAAATATTGTTTTAAAAATACTAGAATAAATATTTTAATATTATTATAATTTATTTGGTATGACTAACAAAGTGTTTTGAAGTACTACCGGAAGTCGTCCATATTTTAATCTAAATATTAATTCCACATTGACAATCAAAATTAACATGATAAAAATTAATATTATATATTATAAAATGCCTCACCGCCCATAAATACATATAAAATAATGGAATTAATTACCCACAAAAATAACTTGATATTAAGAGCATAAACGTGGAAATCCGGCATTCGGATTTCTAGACTAATCGTGATAAGTATAAAGTATAAAAGTTATATTATAATTATTGTATAAAAGATGAAATTCAACTCATATGAAATAATGACAAACTTAAATAGAAATAATCATCTCACATTATTCTCTAGGCCTGGACGATCCTCTTTATCCGGGCAATTCTCAAGGGGTTACGATCCCGGACTAGTGGTCGCTTATACGTCCATTAAAAAATAATACATACCATTTTGTACCGATGTCGAGAAAATGTATAGTCATTTATACGTATTTTAGTTTATGGCAGATGAACTAGATGGCGTTAGTAAAGATGTAACGCAGCAGATTTAGTTAATGATTTTTAGGATATATCACACTAGTCAAATGTTTTGAATCACTTTACTAATATTCTAGAACAAACGTTCTAACTTCACTAACAATAACTAAGCAGTAAGTGCTCATATTTTGTCGGTAAAATTGGCTTACCAATTTAGCTTTCTAAGGCTACATACTCACGGAGTAGTTTTGCCGTCACTGCGTGCGAATGCGTCTTTTTGAAACAGCTGTCTTTTGTTTGTTTTTTTAATGACACAGAACTATTATTTACCTACGTTTTTATATTTCACGCATGTGTGTTTTTACATCAAAATACACGCATTTTGCGTCTGCACGTGTCGGAGGAAAAACGCTCCAGTAGTTCTCACTCTTAGTCGGCATTGAATTTGTCGTTTTTATGTGACATTTGTACGTCTAGATTTCATTATAATCCAATTCTACTAAAACCTATTTGGAAATATTTACTCGTATTCTAATACTACAATAAATAGTATTAGACGACTAGGAAAATAAAAAAGCCCGGATTATTTATCATGTTTCCCGAAATCCCTAAACGTCATATCAAGTTATTCGACTGTCAGACCGGAGAATGGATTCTGTCAGCTGTTTTGGTGTTCAATCGCTTTGATGGTTGATGAGACAAGTGGGTAATAGAGGTACATGTTTCCAAGTGGTTAGGAATCTATCTCGTTAGGAAATTTCCAATGTAATATTTATACAATATTGGATAAATATTGATGTAGTTGAATCATATTCTGATACAAATTAGAACCCACTGTGGGTTTACTCTAAAGGCACCACCACCACACCTATTTCTTCCTAATAACAGCAGTGTTAGGCGCTGTTGTGTTCCGTTTTGAAGGGTGTGGTAAGACCGTGTGGACAGACTTTTCCGAGGCGTTCCAGCTTAGTCCCCACGTAGGAATATCTAATCCTATCTGGGGTTGATTAAAAAAAATATAGATTGCATTCTTGCTACTTCTATATAAAAAATAATAATTATATACTTAATCGAGCCCGTAATATACGTCACAATTTGTTACTACGAACCAACGTAGTGGATACACTAACTTATAAAGAAACTAAGTAAACTAATCTTAGTCATACCGTCGGGCTATGAAATAAAGTTGCCTTGCCGAAGTTTCTAACTCGCCTAATCTTCTATCCCCGAAACCCGTTTAATATTCCCTGTAACACTTCAATTGATCCCCGGATTAGAAGATGTAATGTGCGGGTTCTATACATATACAGCCTGAAATATGGCAAAAGGCATTATTTTCCTTAATATACCTGTACTTTAGGAAAATAATTTACATTTAATTACAATTCCGTATCTAAGATATAATAATTTATACGAAAGCAGCGATGGGTTAGTGGCTGGAACTCAGTCTCACAAACTGAAACACAGGCACGTCTTATTCCAAGATATGTGCTTATTAAAAAAATATTATCATTTGCTATAAACGGTGAAGGAAAATATCGTAAGAAAACCAACACGCCTGCGAGGTTTTTAAAAAAAGTTTTCAAAGTGTGTGAAGTCAAACAATTCTCACTTGGCCAACATGGTCGACTATTGCCTATACTCCTCTAACTTAGACATGAGACCCTTGCTCTAAATAAAAGTGGTACTTACAAATGACTTATAACATATACATATATAAAATTCTCGTGTCACAATGTTAGTTACCGTGCTCCTCCGAAACGGCTTTACCGATTTTCACCAAATTTTATATGCATATTCAGTAGCTTTGAGAATCGGCTATCTATTTATCATATCCCTGATAAGGGTTGTTGACCCTTAATATTTTTTTATTTATATGGCAACACAACGTTTGCCGGGTCAGCTAGTAACATATATAGACGAAGCCGCGTTGGAAAATATCTACCAATTAAAATGGAAAATGGAAATTGTTTACGGTCTAGGGCGTAGCAACTTTTCTCTTATTATCGTACTGGACGTTAGCAATTTTCCTAGAAAATGATCTTGCGTATTTTGTTAAATAAGCGTTTCTAGAAAATGAGATTTCTTTTTAAGTAATTCCATAATTGTGTTAGATGTAGGCTGATAGCAGATTATTTTAGAATTAAGTTATTTACTTAAAAACTTATGTTTTAGTTAAAATAGTCATTAAGTTTATTAGGTGTTTGTGATACGTTGATTTATTGAGAAAATTTAATATCTACTATAAAATATAAATTTGTGTAAGATTATACGGACGGTATTACTTGCCGGACAGACGGACGACAGGGGCTTATTATGGTCCCCTTTTTACCCATTTGGTACGGAAACTTAATATTGAACTTATATTTTGAGACATCTTTATTTCCTACAATCTATTATAGGATTTAGGGAGACCTCAGAGGAAGCAACGCATTAGGCTTCGATCTCAGGGATGATTTTTTATCAGGGCTTAATTACTGATGTCCATTTGCGGCAGTAGCCACTTATTTACTGCGTTTGCTATTTCTATAAATAGCAAACCATATTATTATAAAAAGATTTTATTTTACTTAACTTAGTTTGTTGTCGTGTTTTATTCTCGTGGTCTATTCTAAAAATCAAAATGCATAAACAATTGTGTTCAAGCGGAAGAAACTAAACAACTGGTGTAGAACAAAGCATTTCCCAAGCTCAATTACATTCTTTGTAGCGTTATAACAACGAATCATAATTTTAAGAGAGCGATTAGTGACTTGTCTTATTACTGCCGTGGAACGATAAGCGAATCGATAAAAATATTATAAGATACAGTTTTATATCTCTTATTACCAAAATATAATATATAACGTGTTATTTTTAAATTTCAATAAAATTCTATCCAATTTTTTTACAGATATTTCTTAAATATTAGATATTGAATATTAATTGTTATGAAAATAATAAACGGTTTTCTATAGGCATTAACAATTTAGTGTTAGTTATAAACAATAAGGAGATTTGTTAAAAATAATTATACTCATAAAACTGTCTATGCATGCGTATATTTGTTGATTATATAATATCAGAGGTTTCTGTGTTATAAAATATTAACAATCAGTTCAAAATATCATCGTCCTCTGATTGCACTTGCAATTTTTAGACTTTATTCTTATGAGGAAAATATATCCAAATTTATAAAAGGATAATAATTAAAAAAAAATCACATATTCCACTACAATTTAAGATTTTAACTTTTAGTCTAAATTTATCACTGATCGTAACTCGCTTGCAATAGGACAAGTTACTAACTCCAACATTGTTTACATTTCTATACGCTAGTTTGCGAGTAATTTCCTGAAGGAAAGCTCGCTTCCTGAAACTTGTTTCAGGGTCTTTGTTCTGAACAATAGTGTGGCTGATTCGCGTCAAAGCGTTTCGTTTATGTAATTTTGCGGGAAAGAGTCGGTATAACAAGTGGTTGCAGTTACTGAATAAGTTCTAAGTTTATTTTATATTTAGCTCACTAAGACAATGCACTATTTCCGACCGAACGCCTTGTTAGGGATTTGTTGTTAATAATCAAAACTTCTAATATGTAATGGATAGTACGTATGTATGTAGTATTCAAGACATATTCGTCGTCATCGTCAACCTATTACTGTAACACTGCTGGGCACGGGTCAGTCAGAGTGAGGAGTTTTCGCCATAATCTATCGCGCTGGTCAAGTGAGAATTGGTACACTGCACACCGTTGATATCATTTTCTTTTGAACTACTAGGAGTGCAAATTTCCTCACGATGACACTTTAAATAGGTACATATCATATGCGTAATACATTAAAAAATGAAAAATTAATAAGTCGTATTATTTATCTACTGCGCGTAGAGTAAGCGTAACTCCGGTAACTTTACGGACTTAGTACGGAGTTACGGATGAAATAAAATGATTTTAATTTACGTTTGAAGTCAAACGTTACCGTGGAATATAATAGCAAACCAGAGATAATAAAACGCGGCACATCCTATTGAATCCTTTACCGTGGCATCCTTGCATCATTAAAGCTTGGCGTAATTGGAGCGTCATGTACCAACGCATACGGTAACGTAGGTGTACAAAGGCAGATTTGTGCTTTTTGAAATTCTCGTGGTTTTAATAAATTTGATGATATTTTTCCTTTTGTTTATAAAGGAATACATGTACACACACCGTATGAGCGTAATAATAAGTTTAAGTATACAATTCTTATAAAAAACAAAAAACTCGATTGCTTAAAAATATATAGCCTATTTTATTGAATTGAGACGAACACAATGACAAATCATGTTATGTTAAAACCTGTCAAGAGTTTTGGGCTGCAAGACCTGACAAGGAATGAGACAATATAAATACGTTCAAAAAACTTTACGCTTTGCTGTCGGGTTAACAAACGCAATGAATGAATGAAAGAGCGGAATTAGGTAGGTATTAGTAATAACGTTAATGTATAACATTGTAATAACAATAACATAAAAATATTTGTAAAATAATATTTGTATAAAAATAATTTGAATAACAAATTAAATTGAATAAAAAAACAAGTTTTTGTTCCACAGATAAATCAAAACGAAAGAATGAGTAGAAGCTTTGCGTAATTGCAGCGTCATCTGTCACCTCATTTGCGTAACCATAGCCGTTTAAAGGTTATGTTGTTGCGTATTCCTCTGATGTTCCCGTTCTAAATGAACACGGATTTGCGTTTGATGTTTGTTAAGAAATGAATAAACGTCCCACATTGTGCGTTAGAAATTATGTTTAGAGTTAGCGGTATGCGGTACTGGTTAAGATGTTCGTGGAAAAAAAGGTTTTAACTTTTTAAAATTGAAGTAAAGTAGTAACACAAGAAGAAATAGTAGTACATATTAATTATTAGTGGTGTCATTTTATTTTTGAATTTTAGTTATTTTACTACAAGAAAGATTGTTACAAGAGTATTACAAGAATGAAAGACATTTGTAATACAAAACATTCAAATTAAAATAATTTCTATTACAATTTAAACTGGATATAATAAAAAAAGACAAGTTTACGTTCCCCAGATAAATCAAAACGAAAGAATGAGTAGAAGCTTTGCGTAATTGCAACGTCATCTGTCACCTCATTTGCGTAACCATAGCCGTTTAAAGGTTATGTTGTTGCGTATCCCTCTGATGTTCCGGTTCTAAATGAACACGGATTTGCGTTTGATGTTTGTTAAGAAATGAATAAGCGTACCACATTATTTAAAAAAATATTTTTTAAGCTAAAAAGGCGTTCATGTAGATGACCTACCTGATAGAAAGTAATAAGTAGGTCACAGTATAAATAGCATTTTGTCTAAATTTTTTATTTAAAAAAATGCAATTTACTTCAGTTGAAGTATGAAAGCAATTTTTAAACAAAATATAATTTAAAAAATTAGTCTTCAAAATAACCAAAATAAATATAATTTCTCTTTAACACTATTCTGGTGAGTTATCCAAGTTAGATTTTATTTATAAAAATTGTGAACCTTTGAAAAAAGTCGCTAAATAACACAACACAACCATACCCAATTGGAAATTAATAACGAATTAATCATGCAATCAGATCTCGACCAACTGTTTTTATCAAGCAACAACAATCTTGGCGCGAATATTATATCATTCGCAACAAAGAGACGAGTTTATTTGCGTAAACTGCGCATTCCGACAGCTGCGGGTTTGTTTGTGGATGATATTGTGTAATAAGGTAGCATTTGATGGTTTATTTGCTGGTATTACGGTTGTGTTTACGGGTTAATTCAGTTTTATTCGCGATGAAACTGACGTCAACTAGTTAAGGTCAGTGGAATTTCTCGTTAGAAATAAAATAAAGCAAAAATGCTTCTTTCAGTTAAATTTATATGTCGGTACGATTTTTTCGGCACAGCTACGTTTTTGAATAAAGTATGGCGAATACAACAGTAATAGTCTAGCCTAGTAGTGAAACACAGACTTTCAATAGGGAGCCGAGGTTAAAATTCCAAACCAGTGAGTAATTAATTTTATAATCTTTAAAAGTAAAAAAAAGGAGGATAATTAAACGCCTGAGAGATCTTTAAAAACTTCTCGAAGGTTTGTGACGTTTACCAATCCTCACTTATCCAGCGCGGTGGACTATGGCCAAATCCTTCTCATTTTGAGAGAAGAAACGTAATAACTATCTTGGCGCGAATATTATATAATTCGCAACAAAGAGACGAGTTTATTCGCGTAAACTGCGCAATCCGACAGCTGCGGGTTTGTTTGTGGATAATATTGTGTAATAAGGTAGCATTTGAGGGTTTATTTGCTGGTATAAATTTGTGTTTACGGGTTAATTCTGTTTTATTCGCGATGAAACTGACGTCAACTAGTTAAGGTCAGTGGAATTTCTCGTTAGAAATAAAATAAAATAAATGTAATAATTATCTTGTCACTAAAATTTATTCGTCGATACAAGTTTTTGGGAAAAGATAGTCGCAACTCCGTTTCAAAAATTTTGCGTTATTTTTAGTATTCATAACAGTAATAGCGTTATGTAGAAACTCGGACTCTAATTCGGGGGTCTGAGGTTCAAATCCCAGGTGCACACTGCTGAATGTTGAAAGAATCAATTCGAAGGTCCAAGGCAAACGTCGTGAGATATGCTTAATATTTGCCTTATGACAGATCTTAAAAAAGTTCTCGAAGTTATGTGACGCCTATAAATATTCGTTCGTCAAGCTATTACTGTCCCACTGCTGGGCATAGGTTTCTTATCAGAATGAAATGGGTTATGGTCATTCCACCGCGCAGGCCAAGTGCGAATTTATAAACTACACACCAAACCTCAGACTCCTCGAAAGAGAGACCGATTTTCAACCAAGAATATAAGTATAACTTAATTGCAATTCTCGAGAACTTAATAAATGTGTTATATAAAGAACTTTCTTTCTATGATGTGCAGTAATAACTTTAAGTCAAAGCGGGCGATTCAATGCCCTCATAAACATCTCGGAAGCCAAGAAAAGGCAATCTTGGCAGAAAATTAAAGTCCAAGTCGGTTCCAGTGCATTTCACTGGGAATTTTCTTCTACAAGTTTTAGCTTCAATTAAGAGTGCTAATGGAAACTAAGGAACTCAAAAGAGATCTTAGTCGACGAATTTTTGTTTGGATCTTGAAGCAACAGGATGTGTTATTCTTCTTTGTTCGTCAATGATTTTTTTTTGTAAGCCATTGTCTGTGCTACTTTTGATATCCTGCTGCGAAGTATGGGTACCTTCTCGAACGTGAGGGATTTTAATACAAGCATCACTGTCTGAGTCTAAGATCCCGGAATATTATACTATCTAGTAGCAATTCAGCTACATTACTGCGTCATTGACATTGAAGGTTGTAAAACAATTTGTAGTTCGTCTCCATAGTACCTCTCCTTCTCTCTAATAAAAGCAATGTTAACCACTCATGGGTTTGGTTTATATGTTGTGGTAAGGTACGACATGTGCCAACTTAGTTCACAGGGGTAAATTGCCGATGTCAGGTAAGACTCTCATCTTATCTGGGGTTGATTACAGATGTCCATGAGAGACAGTAGTCACTTACCATCTTGCAGAATGCATGCTTGCTTGCTACATCTATATAAAAACTACATCAAAATTAGAATCTACATCCAGGGACCTAGAGGTCTTGTAAGTTTTACAAGTATTGGAGAAAAATTCAACAAAGACGCTGTTATTTTCCAATGAAAAATAGAAAAGCTTCGAAAATATGTCGATGAGTCCAAAATAATCACTATCATTAAAAAATGAGAAGCCTGTCATTAAAATTTGACTGCAGATGTCGCTGCAGTAACTAACACTGAGTAAATTAAAGTTTCTCATTAAAAACCAGCTTCAATGCATTTCACTTAATTTCTTCCCAATTAAGAGGTACTAATGACAACAACGGAACCCACAATGGAGATCGTTAGTCGGCGGAAGTTTTTTGAAACGCGACCAAATTTACATTTGATTCTATTAAGTGGGTCTTGGCTTGCTATTTTATTGTCAGTACTGTTCGGGTGCTAATTGGGGTACTTAAAATTTGGATTAATGTGTGTGATTTTATGTAGTAATTGACTTAAACCATACAAATTGCAAAGTTGGTATATTTTATTTATTTTATTTATTTATTTATTTCTTAGGGATAACAACAGCGTACGCCAATTACAGTTATCCACAGATTAACATACATGTAGTAAAATAGACTAATATTAAATTATTTTTACCTACATACAATTGTTTTCAAGTGGGTAGACAAAAAAGTAACTTCAAGACATAACTACGACGTTATATGAAAATAAATAAATCTATCAAATACAAATAATAATTATTAAATATGTTTTCCATAAATAGCAATAATAAGGTATATATATTAATATAAATAAAAATATACGTATATACATATATGAAATAATTCGAAAATTATTTTCATTGAAACATATTATTATCATTATATTATATTATAAATGACATCATGAATTTAATATTATTTTCACTATCTCATTTTTGAAAACATCCTTAGTAACTAAGAATGGGTCAACTATGCTAAATTTTTTATTGTAAGTATTGAGCAAACGCGCTAAAACACTATTACTTCCATACCTTGTCGTGTGAAAAGGAACATGAAACATAACATTACTAGTGTGACGGGTGCGATATTTAGGGACGTTAAACCTAATACAAGCTAACAAATCGGGACAATCTATGAACCCTCGTAGAATATCATAAAGAAATCCCATATCCAAAAGAACTCTTCTTTCTTCAAGCTTAAGGAGATTATAGTGTTTACAATCATCATCATAAGATGAGCTTGACCGTTTAATTTTATGATTTAAATGAGAGATAAACCTCCTTTGAATTCTCTCAATGTTATGCACATGGATGGCATAGGCTGGTGACCATATCTGTGAAGCATATTCCAATATGGATCTGACGTAAGCAAAATAAACAATTTTTAGGCTTAATGTATCATTAAAAGGAAGGCAAGTTCTCACTATAAATCCCAGATTACGAAATGATTTACTACAACTGGAATTAATATGATCGCGCATGGTCATTCTGGAATCCAGTAAAATTCCAAGGTCACGAACAATGTTCACTCTCTCGATTACAACGCCATTGAAAGTATATGGGAAAATAATAGGACAAAATTTACGCGTAAATGAAATAATTTGACACTTACTGATACTTACAGTGATATTATTGTTTATGTAATACTTATATAACGAGTTAAGATCCTTTTGTATTAGCTCACAATCATTAGTTGAACGTACTTGCATATAGATTTTTTTATCGTCAGCATATAATAAGTGTCGAGCATTACTTATATGGTTATTAATATCATAAATGTAGGCATTGTAAAATAGAGGGCCGAGGTGAGATCCTTGTGGAACGCCTGACAAGACTGTAACAAAGTCTGATCTGTAGCCACCAAGAACGACAGCTTGAGAGCGGTTAGTTAGATAAGATTTAACCCATCTTAATAAATCACCATGAATACCAAGTGATTGCAGCTTGTATATTAGAATGTTATGGTCTACCCGATCAAACGCCTTCTCAAAATCGGTGTATATTACGTCGACTTGACCACCACCCACCATATTATTAAGAACATACTCAGAAAAACATGCAAGATTAGATACGGTTGAACGTTTCTTTAAAAACCCGTGTTGTGTATCAGGGATTCCACTTGAAATTATAGGATATAGGTGATGAAAAATAAGTTTTTCAAAAACTTTAGCGAGGCAATTCAAGATTGAAATTGGACGGTAATTATTTATTTGTGATTTGGAACCCTTTTTATGAATAGGTATTAAATGTGCCTTCTTCCACACCAACGGAAAAACACATTGTTTTAAGGACAATTTGAAGAGTAACATAACAGGATAGCTAAGGCTTTTGGCACAGGATGACAGGAAAATAGGAGGTACACCATCACATCCAGCCCCTTTTGATGTATCAAGACTTTTTAATGACTTTAATATAAATTCCTCAGATACTAATATTTTTGAAATACCATCGTTACCCTGATCATCCATAGGAATACTGTGTGAATTATTTGATTTTGGAGATGTAAAGACACTCTTGAAAAAGTTACTAAAGGCTGAGCAAATATCTTGGGAATTGGTGTAATTAATATTATTATGTGTGAGGCAACTTGGATAATTGGATCCACCCTTTTTTGATTTGACATATTTCCAGAAATATTTAGAACAATGTTTAATATTTTTTTCAGTGTTACGAGTGAAGTTTTCGAAGCATTGTTTTTTAACTCGATGATGTCTTTCGCGGAGTAATTTAAACTCATCGTAGTCGCGAGGGTTTTTAAGTTTTTTCCATTTCTGATGAAGCTTAAATTTTTCTCTTGTAATTTTCAGCTCTGCTGTACCAAAAAGGGTAATTATTATTATTATAAGACACTAGTGGAACAAATAAAGCAAAACATTCATTTAATTTATCGTAGAAATTTTCGACAGCCTGATCCACTGTGTCCGTATGTAAAATCAATTGGTCCCAATCCACTTTATTCAAATAATTATTAATATGTTCATAGTTGCATTTGTAAAAATTATATTTAATATGAGAATTTTCTTTAAAAGGTTTGATAAACAGGTCATGTAATTCAATTGAGAACGGAGGATGTAATGAGTCTAACTTAGAGAGTGGATCTGATTTTGTAATTACTAAGTGTAAATTCGAAAAACATAGGTCAAGAATATTATTGCATCGATTTAAAATTAAATTAAACTGTTTCATACCCCAGAAACTCATATCCTCTGCAAATGCACAAGCAGTTTCTTGTGTAATAGTTCTACCAATATGTGATAAGGACCATTCCGATGTGGTCCACTGTAAACAGGGAAGGTTGAAGTCACCAACTACTAGGTAACTGTCAGTGGGTGAAGATTGATAAAACTTTTCAAAAGTGTTCCTAAACTCATTAATGTACTCCGATAACATAAGTTCATCTGGCGGTATGTATACTAAAATTATATTTAAGTTATTATACGTTCCAAGTTTACGTGACGACAAAGTCACACATAAAGATTCAAAATATTTACAACTCCACTCAGATCCTTTCCAAGCGCCTAGCTCACGACGCGCACAAACCATCACCCCATGGTATATTTTTTTCAGAAAATTGTCAAATAAATATAAAACCAACGTGTGCTTACACGTAGACTTGTGTAGATCTGTGTAGTCTATAAAGTTAAGCAATGTCAGGCGAGGTCAGTAATTGGATGGGTGTCTTCTATGTCTTGAAGGGGCAAACTATGACAAAGGGCTTATTTATGGTTTCGACATTAACCCCACCGAACGCGGAAAGATCTCCACCAGTTCGCAGCATTGTAGCATATACTCGGACCTTGCCTCCCCGATGGTAAGCTAACACTCAAACGAAATCTGAATTATGATGATTACCTAACCGAGGATCGAACCCAGGATATTCTGTCAGATGGATTGATGTATGTCGCTTTAATTAAGAATGGTTTTACCAACTTGATAACTGTTAATTAAAATAAATCAAAAATTTAGCTATCAATAATATTTATTACTAATTTTATCCAAACAGCGTAATTAATTCATTTGCGTTTCAAATATTAAATACAAATATAACATTTAGATACTCTCGGAAAATGTATATTATATCTAGTGTCTATAACTTTATACTTTGGTAGGTTTCAACAATTTAATCAATTTCCTTTGGTCAAATTATACGGAGGCGAGGCATGTTCCTTACCCCTTATAAGCCTTATAAGTCCGTGCATTATAAATCTAAGGGAATACTGAGACTCTCGTCTTAATTAAATGTTACGTAAACCTTACCCTTTGGAACAACCTTTCTTGATAGTCATTACTGACAATTGTTAAGGGTGAGTCCAGGAAACACAAAACACAGGAAATTCCACCCTATTGTACAAAAATACAAATGTTGCTTTATTTTTTCAACGGTAAATGTTTTTGGAGTTTGTCACAGTTAGACGAGTATAAAAATTTGCCAAGTACGAGTCGAACTCGCACATGGAGGCTTCCGTACCACCAAATATTCATTATTTTATTAATACGAATTATTTATTGTTCTTATTTGTATTTATTGTAATAGCAATTATAGTTGTAAACGGATTGTAAAAAATTCAACTGTCTTCCTAGTACGGTTTAACAGTTAGATCGAAAAATGCCGAAAAATACCGGTTTGTTTTATGGAGACCCTTTTAATATTCAACTTTTGTATTGTATTCCTAGTGTTTGTTGTTATAGCGGCCACCAATATGCATCCTCTTTAAAATTTCAAGTGTTTATCTATTACGGTTGCGGAGATAGAGCCCTGTGATAGACGGACAGATAACGAAGTCTTAATAATAGGGTTCCGTTTTTACCCCTTGGGTACGGAACCCTAAAAAGACCGGTCTCTTCAGATTTACTTTACTTTTACAATAGTACAGTTAAAGTAAATTGCGGTGTAGGTAGCGAAACAAAAAAGGGTGGACTGAATACAAATTTAGGGAGTCTCTTCAAGTTAAATTTACAAAGCGATTGCTTGCCTTATTTTTGGGCAAATTATGTTTTAGTTTTATTTTCTGTATAAAAACAAGCCGCCGAAATATAGAGCCGAATATAGAATGTATTTCGACGTTTTAAAAATAAAATCGTAGTAAAAAATAGTTGTTTGTTTTTGTAAAGGAGTTGACTGAAACTAAAACAGAATGGAATTGGGGAGTATTGAATGTTTTACGTACAGAGTGTTGGCAAATGTGAATTAAGTTTTCACATTACATTAATAACACTATTATGTACTTTCTACTCATCAGTGACTACCATGTTTTTTCATTTTTTTATGTAAGTAAAATAAGGGAGGTATCACATGACAGTATCGGCGACGGTTGACGGCTGTAGTCGCTTGTTGTCGGCGATGATGATCCATGAGGTCCACCAGCGACCGTAGCAGACTGTTGGCGACCGTCGGCGGTGGCCTATATTTGTGTATCAGCTGTACAGTAGCCTTTGAAAGTTATTTTTGTTATGATAAAGAAAAGAGCTATATATACCTAGTATGTCTATTTTTTCGTATTAATAATATTCATTAATTCCTAATTTACTCCTAATTTCAACTCATATATATTAGCCTACAATTGGTGACCCCTCGACAAGTGCACATTACCCCTTGACAAGTGGACATTACCCTTGACAAGTGAACATTAATTTTTTTGTGAACTAAATTAGTTGAATTTAAATTAAAGATGTTAAATTTTGACTACATTTATTTAGCCACCCAAGCTACAGGTATATGTTTCGGGGGCGGGGAGCAGACTGGTAACACAACGTTCCCACGAACCAAGCTAATACGATCGCCATTGCTAACCATGCACATTGCACTTGATTCGTAGAATCGTTTGTGTCCCTACAATGTTTATGTTATTTATTATAAAATAAATAAGATGTAAAATGGAAGGAACGTGTTATATTCGGATTTTGCTACTTTTAAGTAGGTATAACAATGTTTTTTTCGGTTTTCATCAAAGCACAAGTTATATTTGTTTGTTGATGAAAAAATGATCTATATTTTATTAACTTAACCAATACAATCAATTAAATCAATGTTAATAAAATATAGACTGAAATTGAAATATGTTTTTTCAACAAAATTTATTCAGTGGGAAAAATTGCTTACAAATAAATTTCTAATTTATTGATTATTCCGAAAATTAGTAACATTCATTTTTAAAACATTAAAAACGTGTTATTATATGAAAAACAACACAAAAACATAAATAATGTTTATAAATGTTTGTAGCAACCAAACATGTATAAACGATACATCCATTTGTTAATACAAAACTCGGAAGCTTGACAATGATCATGTCGTAACGTACTTGTACGTATGCAAACCACAACGAGCCATTGTTAGGAAGTAAACATTTGTACGTGTGAGAATATTCTCCAACTTCGATTGTATTGACAAACAAGTTGCCGGGTTGTTCCTGTTGCGGCGTCATTTAAATTAAAAGTTTGGTGCGTGGTATAAATGTTTGGGGCGGAAGCGTAGAAATCTACATGGTTCTCATTTTAAATTGAAGTAGGAAATTTACGTGCTTACCTCTTTTTACCCGACTGCCAAGGAAGGGTTATGTTTTTCGCGCGTATCTTGTATGTTTGTCTTTCTTTATTTGCTCCGATCTAACAAACGGCTGGATGAATTTCAACAGTTAAGGTGTCATTATATTTGTCTCAATGACCCGAGTGTTCTTAGATAGGTGTTAGTAAAAAAAAATCAATATGGCGGATTTTTGGCGCGAAATAGTAACACATTTTAAAAAAAAAGTTAACCGAACCTATCGAGTAGGGTATCAAATGAAAGGAAATTAAACGGAGATTATAAAAACATATTTGTATATATATATAACAGCAAGGTGACTGACTGACTGACTAACTAAATGACTTTTTCATTTTTCAGAAATCAACGTACAGCCTAAACTAAGGACCTTACAGTTCTGAAATTTTGCACATAGGTTCTCTATATAGCGTGAATAAGTACTAAGAAAGGCCTTTTGGAAATTCTACCCTTAAGAGGGTAAAATAGGGAAAAACAGTTTTTTTGAAATCCTTTAATTTTGAAGCAACTGCTATAAAATTTTGTATTTGGCTTTCTGGATAGGAACAAGGACACACTTATTTATCCTCCTCCGAAAAATCAACCCCGTAGAGGGTTAAATAAGAGTTAAAAGTTCATTTGAACAACCGTCAATTTTGAGGCAAACACTATGAAATTTTGTATCAGGATTGTTGGATAAAAATAATGAAATTCTACCTCTAACGATATAATATAATGACCGAAACTTTGAATTACTGAAGTTATATATTTTATAGACCGTAAATGGTGAATTTTTCTCGCGAAATAGTAACACGTTTTAAAAAAAATTAACCAAACCTATCGAGTAGGGTGTCGAAATAAAGAAAATTAAGAGTAGATTACTCATACATTATATAATATATCTTATATATAAAATTCACCAAATTGTATATACATAATCAGTAGGTCTGAGAATTGGCCACTATCTATTTTTTACCCCTAAGTGATAAGGGTTGTTCGCCCTTAACATTTTTTTATTTATATGGCAACACAACGTTTGCCGGGTCAGCTAGTACATATATACACATCGAGATGACTGTCTGACTAAATGAGTGAGTTGCTGTGCCAGAGATCAACGCAAATGGAAACCGCTGAACTTAAGCGTGCTGGAATTTTACACATAGGTTCTTTATATAGCGTAAATGAGCACTAGGATAAATAAAATAGGATATCGTTTGAACATCTTTTGTTTTTGAAGCAGACACCTACTATGAAACTTTGTATTGGCTTTCTGGATAAAAATAATGAAATACGTATTTCACTGCTTTTGGAAATTCTACTTCAGCCTTTTTGGTGCAGTCGGGTTTTTGATTTTTAAATTAATTACTTGTTATAATATAGGGGACAGCAGACGAGCATGCAGTCCACCTGATGGTAAGTGGCTACTGCCGCCCATGGACATCTGTAATCAACTCCAGATAGGATTAGATATTCCTACCTGAGGTCGGCCACTGATGCGCCGCTACCCTTGAGGGCTAAGCTAGAACGCCTCGGAAAAGTCTGTCTCCCTTACGACACCCTTCAAAACGGAACAGAGCGGCGCCTAAAACTGCTGTAATTAGGCAGAAATAGGTGTGGCGGTGGTGCCGCCGGAGTAGAACCACAAAGGGTTCTGCCACCTTCAAAACTAAAAGGTACTCAGGTCGTTTGGAAGTCTCGATACTAATAGATAGAAATATTTAAAATCCCTTTACATAAACGTCAGTCGTCATCAAAAGCTGAGTGATGCAGACGAAAGAAATAATTATATTATGCTCTCCTTTAGAATCATAATTACAAAGCGACGCATAAAGCTACGGTTGAAACGCATGCTTTTTTTTTTGTTGTTTGCTTTAAAGATATTAAACAACAATTTATTGTTGGGTGTATACTTGACATATTTTTAATGTTTGATTTATTTTTATTATATAATACTAGTAGACCTAGCAAACTTTGTACCGCCTCAAAATCTATTTATCAAATATATTTTACATAAAATATAGCCTATGTTACTCGTGGATAATGTAGCTTTCGAATGGTGAAAGCATTTTTAAAATCGGTCCAGTAGTTTTTGAGCCTATTCATTACAATCAAACAAATAAACAAAGTTTTCCTTTTTATAATATTGGTATAGATAGGAGTACCAGACGAACACGCAGAACACCTGATAATAAGTAGCGACTGTCGCCCATGGACATTTGTAATCAACCCCAAATAGGATTAGATTCCTACCTGAGGTAGGCCACAGGTGCGCCGCTATCCCTGAAGACTAAGCTGGAACGCCTCGGAGAACTACGTCTCCTTTACCACACATTTCGAAGCAGAACACGGCAGTACTTAACACTGCTGTTATTAGTTAGAAATAGGTATGGCGGTGGTGCCGTCGGAGGCAAATCACAAAGGGTTCTACCACCTTCAACTGTCTGTTCTTTTTGTATACATGATATCCTTCATTCAATAAGTAATAAAAAGTATAGCGAAGTATAGCAGTACCTTATAATTTACTAATTAGCTTGCATTCATTCTGAAAATTCTATTCATAATTTAACGAAAATGAAAAGCTTATGCATTAAAATCCTGCAATTTGGAGTCCGCACAATGATAATAATAACCGTGAGCTTTTATTAAGATGAGCTTAACAAGAATTAAGCTCATGACTTTATCTTCAATGTATTTAACATTGAAGATAAAGAATAAGATATAATGAATTTTCCTTTAATTTAATTTTTGTTTAGTTTTTTAAAGTATTTTTATACTTTAGGAGTAGTAGAGGAGCATTCAGTCTACCTGATGGTAAGTGGCTACTGCCACCCATGGACAGCTGTAATCAACCCCAGATAAGATTAGTTTCCTACCTAAGGTCGGACACAGATGTGACGCTACCTCTAAGGACTAATCTGGAGTGCCTCGGGAAAGTATGTCTCCCTTACAACCAGAACACAGCAGCGCTTAACACTGTTGATGGTAAGTAGAAATAAGTGTGACAGTGGTGCCGCCGGAGTCGAACTATAGAGGGCTCTACCACCTTTAAATATATTTTAGATCCAAGTTATGTGGCACGAAAAATGTCTTCCAAGTACCTATATTGAAGACTCAAATCTATTTTGGTTTCCTTAAATATCTATATTTATATGTAATCTTATAAGTATTTTAGTTGAAGTAAGTTTGAAGACCAGTATGTAGGTACCAACCATACAGGTTCTACTCCCGTATGCACATATAGTACATTTCGGAATGTTCTATTCAGACTATTCGTCAAATATACTTCACATACAGACATATCTCTGCACTGTAATGTTATGTTACGGATTTCAAACCAAAAATGGAGAGACTACGCCTTTCTGCATCGAAGCACAACTTATGTTAGTTTCTTTGAGAGCCATGGAAAATTACATCGATGTTAGGAGTCTGAACATAATTTGAAGTCAAATTAGATTTTCCTTTTTAATGCGCAAGACAGTATTTTTAAGGAAATGATATAGTATAAAATTTATATAATTGACAAGCGACATGACTTGTCAATACAATGTTTGCTTAGTTCGTGCATCTACGCCAATGGGCAGAATTTCGTATGCGTCAATTGTATAACACAAGTCTATCTTTTTGGTCTGAGGCACGGAATAAATAAATGGAAATCTGAATACGGTTGCAGCGAAACTCATTCAGTATTTCAGTGACTGTCGAACAAAGAATGCACTACGTTTTAAAGTTATAAGGAAGTTGCATACAACTTTTCTCAAATACATTAATGTTCTCATTCGAAATGACGCATAAAAGGCTTTACAAAATACTGTTCCTCCTGTTCGTGTTTTGGGGGGCATCTATTCTTAGTATTTTGAGGGATTACAAGAGTCGTTTGGAGTTGAGTGACAACCAAATTTATGATAGAGCTTGGAAGAAGTTCAAAATGAAACATAGTGCTGATTACGATAATACGACTAGTCCGTTTGCAGGTTAGTTATGTTTTTGTTTATAATAATGCGATAACAAAGATGTATGTAGTCCACCTGATGGTACTTTGCTACCTAGGAAGATTAAGTTAGAACGCCTTGGAAAAGTATGCCTCCCTTATCGCACCCTTCGAATCAGAAGACAGCAGCACTTAAGACTGCTGTTATTAGGCAAAAGTATGTGTGGCAACTGTGCCTGTTAAGTTGAATCACAAGGGGTTCTACCACCTTGAACTTATTAATTTCTTAAACTTTGTCATTTCATTTAAACTAAGTATTTTTACTTTATACTTTGTAATGACTTTTTATTTTATATTTAACAGTGTGGCAGGAAATGGATCCAATAAGTGAACATTTATCAGTTAAGGACAAACTGAATGCAGTAAAAGGCTTTGATTTTCCACCAGGTAAGATTAAATCTTGTATTAATTTTAATATAAATCTCTTTGCAGAATAGACAAATAAAAAATTGGACACAGATTTGTCTACAATATTCTACAAGGTCTTTAGTCATCACTTTCTTTAAGGTGTGCAAAATTTATGAATGCACATTGGATTAACACGGTAGACTACTGCCAGAGCACTTTTTATTCTGAAAGGAGAGTTGGTGCCCAGTAGTGGGACAATAATAACTTGATTACTGACGATGATTACATCGTAAGGAAAATATTACCGATTGTCATGAAAATCTTGTTTTAATAAAACTGAAGTAGAAACGTATATTACGAACACTTACAGAAATATGAATTCAGGCATATCGTCACCCAAACGACGTCGTTAGACACAATCTACGTCATTTCCGCACTCATATAAAACTTCTTGAAAATATTCTAAATGTCACTATAAAATGTCTTTTGAAATTTAAAACTGAGTCTTGGAATAAAAGCTATAGTTATAAGAGATAGTACCAATTTTATTATAGGTTATATAAAAAAAAATTGTTACGTGATCAGTGAGTTCAATATAATATTTGACGAATATTTTAGCAAGCGACGTCGAAATGTGAAACACTAAAGAAAAAATTAATCAAATATCAGAGAGAGAGAAATGAATTATCACATGAAGAAACGATAAAGGAAAACATCGCAAGAAAAGTTATATGCCAAAAAATACCTAAAACGTTTCTTCTTCTGTAAAATTTACCGATCCACATAATTATAGTCATCATAGTGTACTGTAGTCTTGTTTATTCTGATAATATTCGTGATCATTTAGAGGCAATGGAAGATTATCAAAATAATGATGACGATAATGATTAAAAGTAGACTACACGTAATCAACTTATTACAAAAAATAATCATCAATGCCATTCAACCTTAATGCACTCATTTTAGGTATGGAAGGCAAGCCAGTGGTAATAGAAGAGAAAGTGAGAGGTACAGTGAAACTTCTGATAAAGAAGGGCTGGGAAGACCATGCACTTAATCAGTTTGTCAGCGACTTGATTCCGATGAATCGCACTCTGCCAGATGTTCGTGATAAAAGGTATGGTATATTATTAAAAACTTTTATGTAACATTGTTTTTATTAGGCCAAAACTTAAGGTATAATCCAGGTAAGAGCAATTTACGTGATATTTAAAATTCATGGAAGAAAGAAATCCTATTAAATCATCTACATAAGTGTATATATATACTATGAATTTTGTTTTAAGGTGCAAAACCAAATTTCCAAAAGATTTACCACAAGCTTCTGTAGTGATATGTTTCTACAATGAGGCGTGGTCGACTCTCCTTCGAACTATTCAATCAGTGATTAGTAGATCACCGCCACATCTTTTGAACGAAATAATACTAATCGATGATTATTCTACTATGAGTAAGTATTCCTTAATCAATCATGACTATTGTAATATTATTGATACCTCATTCACGGGTACTGTAGTGAGGTTTTCTAGTTGTAAGTTCATAGTTCCTTGATAGTAATAGACTTTAAGTGACCAGTCCAAATACAATGAAACATAGGTTATGTTGTCAAAGATTCTAAGTTCTGTTACTAGTGTTATTTTCTTATATTAGCTCCAGAAAATGTTAAATATACATACCTACTTAATGTTATAATTGATACATAATTTATCCATAACAGATCATCTAAAAGCTCCTTTAGATGATTTTGCAAGGACGATACCAAACTTACTACTATTAAGAGGGCAACGTCGAGCAGGACTGATTCGTGCAAGGATATTGGGCGCGAAACATGCTGTCTCACCTGTTGTAATATTTTTAGATAGCCATTGCGAATGTACCGAAGGTAAAACTTATAATTTTGGAGTAATGTTATCACATATTAACTCTAGAGTATTATTAAATAAGTTTTAGAAAGCTACTAATGAAATGGAAGGACATATACAAGTTAGTACAATGAAATATGTGTTATTAAAAAAAATGCATGCAAAATCTTTTAAATTTTAATTTGAATCGTAGTCGTCTTCTCATTATCATTTAGCTTCTCATAAAACAAAATGATGATGAATTTATAATCATAATGTTTTCTTTTTCCATGTGAATATTCTAGGTTGGCTTGAACCTTTATTAGAACGCATAGCTCGAGACAATACGACTGTTGTAAGTCCTGTAGTAGATCATATTCATGATAATACGTTTGAATATATACCCCAAGATTTGAATGACTTACGCATTGGAGGTTTCAACTGGGATTTGAGGTTCACTTGGAGAGCAATTCCAAGAGAGATTCAAGCAAAAAGGAAGAATGTCGTCGCTCCTTTAAAAACCCCGACAATTTCTGGAGGCTTGTACGCGATCAACAAGGAATTTTTCAAAATGCTCGGTTATTATGATGAAGGATTTGAAATATGGGGCGCGGAGAATTTGGAGCTGTCGTTCAAAGTTTGGATGTGTGGAGGCACATTGGAAATCGTGCCGTGCTCGCATGTGGGGCACGTGTTTCGAAAACGGTTTCCTTATGAGGGGCGGAAAGGATCCGTGAGGAATAATTTTGTAAGACTCGCAGAGGTAAAATTGTTTTGGAATATAAGCTTGTATGTGTTATTTAGAGCTTAAATGATGGAAAATTAAAATTATGGAAATCTATGTACATTAATAAATATGACATTTTAAATATTGATACTACATAATTTGCAACTTTGCTTACAACTACTCGTATCAATGTTTAAGCAATGAAGTGTTGGTCTTTAAATTTTGTTATTCGTTGTTTAAATTAAATATGTTAAACATCTTTGTTTTACTCATTATTATCATGTTACATGTCTATGTCTGAAACTCATGTCTTTTTAGCATATTTTTGACACTATGTTTTAGGTATGGCTAGATGACTACGCGAAATATTACTATGAAAGAATAGGCGACATAAAAGGCGAATACGGAAATGTAACGAAACAGAAAGAGCTTCGTAAGACATTAAATTGTAAATCTTTTAAATGGTATCTACAGAATGTTTATCCTGAAATGCAGATACCAGATAATTATGTGGCCAGTGGTCAGGTAAGTTATAGAATGTAGATATCAAATATGAGATCCCCAAAAGTCAAACTCTTTGATTTTTATGGTTAAATGTCTCATATTCCAATACAGACGTATTTCATAAACATTTTATGTATGTGGTAGAAATATATACGTAGACAAGGATATGACTATGACGCTAGTAGCATTCGAAATATTTACATATATTTTTATTATTGAAGAAGAACATACATAATATCCAATTTTTGGCTACCAAAGATTGAACAATTTCTGCTTACTAGAACTTTTCAAACAATCTTTAGTAAACAATATTTTCTTAAGTAGGTCAATAAGTAATATACTCTTAACTAGATTTTACACTTTCACACTGCTTCGATCCCCCATCAATGATTCGAATGTGATTCTCGTGTACTAATAAAGATTTGTCACAATCCATCCACACCCTCGCGTTTCACATTTCTTCTCACAAAGTGCCTGTTATTTTTTACGAAGAAATATTCGCCGATAAAAGCACCAATTTGAGCCAATTCGTCGGTAATGACTTTATTACTTCTCATAAAAGAACGTTATTGTCAAAGGAACATGCTTGAACTGCTTGAAACTATTCGATGATTGGCGTAAGCGTGATACGAATGCCTATCACTGTATGAGAAGTCGTGGCTTATTATAAGGAATGCTATTGTGTATAGGTACTAAGTTGAAGTAGTAAGCTAGGTTGTGGTCCAACTGGTGGTAAGTGAGCACTGGCTCCTCCATGGGATATCTATATGAGGGGGAAACCTTAAAAAGGTAACCTATGTCGTGGGAGCAACATGGAGTTATGTGGACTATCACTATCCCGGAAACCCCCTTTTAGTTGCCTCTCACGACAGGCAGGGGATACCGTAGCCCTATTCTAGTCCCGGAACTACAGGGACATCCATCGGATATCTACTATCTATTTACCGTCTAAATAGTACAGAAATCCTATCGAAAATATACACGGCTACAGATCGGTTGCTAATGTTGATGTCTGAGTTGTAATGTCTCCTGCAGATAGATAGATACCTTTAAATAGAGATCCTTTAAACCAGAATAAAGCAGGGAACTTAAGGTTCTAATACCTTAACATTAGCACTGCACGATTCTCAGAAATTACCGTGATGTCCATAGAGCATTTTGTACTTTCAGATTTATAACACTGGAGTTTACACCATGTGTCTTGATGCGTCCTTACTTGGAATGAACTTACAGGAGAACGTGAAGTTGATGCCATGCCATTTTCAAGGAGGAAATCAAGTTTGTACTAAAAAAATATTGTGTATATTTATTGATATGTAGATGAAGAAGCAAATGAGTACGCAGCTAACAGATTACTAAAAGAGTGATCTACGTCTGTCTGTGTTCTTAAAAAAATCAAACACATAGAAGGTGTCCCTGTTGACCCTGGAATTTATGGGTTTAGACCATATTCCACCGCGCTGGCCAAATATAAATTGGTAGACCTCACACTTTGAGAGCTTTTTCTTTCTTTAAAAATCTTTCGGGAGTAGACGTAGATTTCTTTGCGACGTTTTTCTTCGCCGCTATAGCAATTCATAATTATTTTCACATAAATTCAGTTAGAAAGTAGAAATCTTTGATTTTCTTTTTTTTACATTATATATATTGTAAATTAGAAATAATTTGTATATATTTTTAGCTTTATTTTTTAAGTATATAAACAATAAAAACCACAAATTGTGTATGACATTTTAGCAAACAGTTTAGTTAATTTAATAATTACACTACGAGTATTATTATTTGAATATGTTTGCAAAAAATACATCTAAAAATTTCACACAATCCACCGATCGACTTAACGATATCCGATACGACCTCGGCGTGTCGTACGACATTCTTATGCAAAATACTTTAATTTATCGCGTTTTCCAGTACTGGGTGTACACAAAGGATGGAGAAATACGACGCGATGATATGTGTTTGGATTTCATCTTAAACACCGTAATGCTCTTTTTCTGCCGAGGACGCGTCGCTTCGCAAATCTGGCTTTATGATAATAAGGTAAGCTTATTTATAGTCTGAATATCATTAAGTAAAATGTTCTAAATCGCTTGATTTTTTATGATGCTGATATAACAATGATGGTAAGTTACTAGCGATCAGGAACATTTGTAGTTAACGTCTAATTGTATGGAATTTCTCACTGTAGTCGGTAATGCTTCATACGTTGCTTTCGCAGGAATATGTTGATTCTTTACCTTACTACACCTTTTACATGACCACACTGTAATACAATTAAGTCACACTAGACATCTGCTCTCTCTTTGCATTATTCAGACAATGGAATAGAAAAATCTTAAATTTATCTCTATGAGAAGTTCTATCACCTTCATTTCACGAAAATTTTAAAACCAAGCGAAAATAAGAATATTGCATTAAAATAAATTTTGAAAATATAACAAAGCGTCAATCACAATCATGTAAGTAACTTTGGATAATATGATTTAATATTCATGGTACATAATACCTAATGGTACATAATCTGATAAATATTACCCAAAGTTACCGTTATGACATCGCTGTCTCCATAATGTTGGCAATAAAAAAAAATAGTCCAGTCCAATCTCGAACAATATATTCCGCCACCTTTTTGAAATACTGCACAGAAAATAAAACATCCCAAGATAACAACAGTAAGCTTCCCCAACAACAATGTATGTAACGAATGTACTTGATATTTGGGATCTAGAGTATATTTCCGTTACGCTCTTGCGGTCTCCGTAATGGCGGTCGCCTTAATCAAATTTCCTTCAGCTCGGTGTTTGGTTAGTCTTGCCCTTTATTATGTAGGTAAGTTTAGTTTACATTTACGAATTATAATACGTATTTTATAGGATTTTTTTATTTCCTTTTGTATATGCTGCATTACCTATTTGTAGCAGAATAGTGCTATTGTAAATAGGGTAATTAAAGTTAAATAAAAAGCAGTCGTAATTTTCTCATATAGTTTTCACGAGTGCTGTCTAACGGCATTGAAGTACTTATGGAAGTTGCAACCAGTTTTGAATGGGACTCCTACCCGTAACTATTTGGGATGATAAGAGATATCTATAACTCTATATAGAACAGACATACACCTGTTTTTTTTTTAATTCGTTATAATTGAAACAGGTCCCTACCAACTCATTAGGATGATGCCCTCTTCCAGTGGGCATTCATACCATTCCAGCGAAATGCAAAGATTATTTTACAATAGAAATAGATGTGCCAATGCTATTTCTCGCTAAACCATGCAATGTATATGATCCACATCCTTAATATTGCTTTTAAAATAAACTTAATCCAGTAAATGCACAGTATTGCACAGCGCTGCTAAAAGATAAAACACGTGTAGCTCTCAAATCAGGAAGAGTTCTCGCGTTTACATCTAAACTTATTTCAGAAGTGTACAAAGTAGTTTATTTCCGTTGTACTCCCGTGGTTTGTAAGGAAGATGGCGCTTTAATCAAATTTCCTGCAGTCCGGCTTGCGAGCTAGACTTCGTCCATTATTTACGACCCCAGTCCCCTCCTATCATGCGGTTGGCTTATATTATATTCAAAATTATTGTCTCTACAAGGATGCAATTGTAGTGGACTATAATAACTAAATAATTGTTTTTTTAAAGAATCAAATTGACTTGTGTAGGTAAGTGATCTTGGTTGGGAGTTGCATGGGTGACAATTTTACTAATTACTAAAAAGCTTCTACATTTCGGGGAGATTTATTATTTACTATTTCTTACATTATATTGACAAAACGAGACGCTATGACGCGACTCCAACCTGTGAGATGTTGGGTGTATCTATAATATTTCAATAAAACAATTTTATATTTTACGTAACAATATATTTTTCAGACTGAAAACATACGACATATGAAGACCCAAAACTGCCTTCAAGCAGCCAGATTCCACCAAAAGTATAAGGTTATTTTGGATAAGTGCACCACTTCCAGCGCCCAGAAATGGATAATGGATAAATACAACGTCGAAAGATTGACACCTGAATTGCAAATTGCAGCTAAAATGCAAATGTGAAACATAAAGTAATAAATGTGTGTATTATTTACATTAAGTATTATTGGGTTCAAGAATAACAAAGCTTTAAAACGAATTGCAGTTTCTGTAATGTTTTATTGCTTTATTTTATGTGATAATAAATAAATAAATATGGAATTAAAAACATTTTTATTCGATAACCTTTTGTTTAATGTGTGTGTTTATACCTTTATTTGTTTTGTATCATTTTATTATTCGTTGTTAAAGTATTATTATCACTAATTATGTTTTATATTATTTTTTATGAACTTTTATCTTGATCCATAACTTAGGAATTTATAAAAGGTATACCAGGAAAATTGTTTTGTTTAGTTTGGAGATTTCTCACGTCTAGATTTTTTTACTGGCACAATTATTAAAATGAGGCTAAATATTTCTAAAATTGGCCCAATAAATAAAATTAATCTCCTAAAAATAATTTTACAAAAATGAGGCACAAAAATGATTATCACCTGAACATAATTCAAAGCTCTCTTTATAAAATTACTATTCAAAATATTACTTTGAAGGGACTAGGGAAATGTATTTAATTTTGTCCCTTGCTGTCCCTTAACCACAGGAAAGGGCAGCTTAGCCCCATCAACATTATTGTGGTTTGAAGTAAAAAGCATATTTAAATGCTTTACCCTTGGATAAAATGACAAATAGGCAAATCTGACTGAAACTTCATTCAAAGCGACCTTAAAAATATAATATATTAAAAATATAATACATACCTTCATTCTGATGTTATAAAAATCTCTGAAATATTAAATTTCTCGTGTCATCTGAATTGATTGGTCATTCATCACTTTGGTAAATAATTTTGAATACCTTGTTGAAAAAGTACTTCATTTACTTACTAAATTTAAGTCTGGATAAAATATTCTGCTTAATTCCTACTTACTAAATATTTAACTAAGCCATATACCATTGTTGCCTTGCCCAATTACCCAAATTAAGTCATTCCAATTTCGACGAATACACCTCATAATATGTTACAATCCGTCGAGCCGTTTGAGCTGGATGACATTATAAAAAATTAGACATACGCTCTTAAAACATTGCCCTCAACAGGCTGGTACAAACAAAACACACATTAGTTTACAAATAAGTTTAACTATCGTTAACCCAATATAACTAGGTATAACAAAACTTTACGACGGCCAACGAAGTCACTAGGAAAAATAATTAAAATTGTTTGTCCCTTTGTTTCTGTGAAGTTCGGTGAAGAGTAATTGAAAATCACAAAGTAATATTAAGGAATCCTTCAATCTTCCACTCCGACGCTGTTTGAGTGGGTCGACTGAACTTGTATTGAAAAATGTGTATAAATATAAATAAAATGTAAATGTATTTTTATGTAATAAGAAAAGTATGAGGAGTATCTACCGCCCAATAAAAGAAACGCCTGAAAATGTGTTCTTTATCAAACAAAAAAAGGGCAGCTTTAAAACATAAAAAGGTATAATGACACTGAAGGTAGTTTTCGTCTGTGAATCTGTGATTTTAAAATAACGATTTTCCGAGTTCTTTTGGACTATTTGTACATATGTGTTGTTCGATTTTGTTTTTATTCTGTTTATCGTTTCTCGGAGGTGAGTAGAAAATTAGTAATAACTACTACATCTGTTAATATAAGACAATCCAATTTGACTCCTCAAAAGTAATAACGCTTCAGTGATCAGCCACAGGATACATTCTCTATTTTAACAGTTATTGGAGTTTGCGCTTATATAGTATTAGATGTTCCTTTCAATTATTATAATCTGGCGGAGTGTAATATAACTAGTAAATACATACATTGTTACCGTGTATGTCGCGAGATTTGAGGTACTTTTAACGTATGCATTAGAATTAGTTTAGTAGTATATTAGTAGTAGGCACATTAATTACTGTTTTCACCATGTTCTTGCCACGGATGTCCAAGATGTGGAATGAACTTCCTCCTGAGGTATTCCCGGAGCGCTTAGACATGGGGCTCTTCAAAAAGGGTGTAAAAAAAGGTCTCCTACAAAGCCGGTGATGCATTTGTGACTCCTCTGGTGTTGCAAATGTCCATAGGCGACAGTGACTGCTTCCCGTCAGGTAGCCCGTCTTTATCATCGTTTAGGTATAATTTAAAAAAAAAAATACATTCTTAAAAAAGTCTGAGCTAGCTTTCATAAGGTGATTTATAATAACTTCATCCGTTTAAACGTTCATTTTTGCAAGCTAAGTAAAAGAAGGGAGTTTCTTCTAACGATGAATAAAGACGGTAAACGAAAATCTTGTTAAAAGCTGAGAATAATAAGTTATTTCACGAAAAACACCTAAATAGAGATTAACACTTTTTATTAAAAGTTACGGCTAAATATTATAGTATTTTTAAGCGGAGTTTTTAACTTACTTTTGATGTTAGCTGTTAAAAGGTTCTCAAAGAAAGGATTTACTTATTTATCCTTGTGTATTTTTTTACTTACATGTTACATCTAGGATTGTAATATGGATTGGTGGAGTATATGTATGTTGAAGTAATAAGATTATAAAAATTACGTAATAATAAATTTACACAAGACTATTAACATATAGACGAGCTGTACCTTCATGTTTTTTATTTTTTTTGTGCGAAGCCCCAAATATTTGTTTGTAAGTAGAATAAAGAGACAGCCCAACATGGAGACGGACAAACAGCCAGAAATTTAACAGTTGTTTTGTGTTATAGGTAGGTACTTATGGATACCTAAGTGTCCTTAAATATGTAAGTAGTGAAAAGCCGTAATTTTGACATTACGCAGAAACTTTAATTATACTTTACTCTTCTTTATACTTTAATCATACGTATTAAAATGGCTAGTTTGCTATGATGCTTGATGATACAGATTTTAAATATAAGATACTCGCACTACTAATGAAAAATATGATTACATTCTTACCTACATTTCTTTCCCTTAAAAAGTTAACAAACAGTACCTTAAGTTAAATCATGACGATTTATTATCGCAAAATCCGAGGCTCACGTTAATTGTGGAAAAAAATATATTTTACTCCCAATTTTCGGTACTTTTCTGCTTTATTTGGCTTCCGGATTATTTTGGGATTACGCATTTTGCTTATATTTTGGCTTGAATTTATATTTAAAAGTAAAAGCGTCTTTTAAATTTACCGAAAATTCTTTAGCTATATATTCTTCTGTATATTTCGTATAATATTTACGTAAAGTTTAACATTTTATAGTAAGCAGATAGATTTTTTTTACGTAATTTGTAATTATTTTTATTAATAATGCTATCTATATACATAAATTTTTACTTAGAATATCTGTTATTGTTATCATTGCATGTACTATGCGAAGCGGTCTTTAGTCCTCAAGAGCGTTTTTCTTTTTTTCTTTCCTTCTCATGTTGTACTTTAAAACTATTTGAGATCAATTACAAAAGTATATGCGCGGTAGTTACTTCTTGTCAAGTAATTTTCGACGTAGATAAATAGGAACTAAATAACCAGAATCCTTATTTTTTCCAATCCAATCCACAATTTAAAAGCTTCATTAAATACGCACATACGTGTATTTATGTAGTACTAGTTTTTGCCCGCGGCTTCGCCCGCGTTTAAAAGAAATTAATATGACATAAGTACTAACAAACATAAAACTGAAAATTCGTAGCTTCATTGGAATGGCAGTGGCGCCATCTGGCGAAAATTGGTCGTACCAACTCTTTAACCTTCGTGGGCTCATGGACAACAACTTTGCTAAAGATCATCACTTGATTAAATAGTTATACATTGCATGCATAGTTATATATTGCATATATAGGCATAGTTTACGATTAAATTCTTACTAATATCGATTAAAATAATCGATGTTTTTGTTCCAAAAGATCGATTCTCCGATTAATCGATCTTAGATCAACATCCCTACTTCACATGGGATTTCCGGGATAAAAACTATCTTATGTCCTTTCTCAGGTCTCAAACTATCTTTGTACAAAATTTCATTAAAATCGGTTCAGTGGTTTAGGCGTGAAGAAGAGACAACCAGACAGACAGACAGACATACAGATAGACAGACAGACAGAGTTACTTTCGGATTTATAATACTAGTAAGGATAAGGATAAGGATAGAGGTAAAATCTTTATCAGAAATGTGACATCAATGAATTTTAGCTTCAAAGATACTTTTGTACCATTAAAGTAAAGTAGCTACGTTGTCCCACTTAGTTGATGCCCGAAAAGACATGCGCTACATAAATCTGTTTATCATAAGGTGTTAAGTGGATTTTGTTTTAGATCCAACTTTAGTGTGGTAAACTGTTACTATATATTCTAGAGAGGTAAGCTTAAACTTTGCAAACTGAAATACTTTATTTATTGCTAAGTAAGTAATATAAATGATTAACCGACGACCCGTGTGGAAGAGGGTTCGATCCCCGGCCAGACAAATATCTAAATAATGAATTAAGGTATCTGTTTCGGGTCTGGGTGTTTGTGTATTTGTCTCTGTGTGTGTCCATAGCACCCATGACACAGTGACATCCTAGTGTGCTGTGAGTGTAATAAGCGTCTTTAGCTTCTTTAATTAATTTAAATGTGAGTAATAAAAAAATTAAATACCCAGGTATCTATATCTGTTTGGTATTTATTTAATTATTACACTATCAAAGCAAGTGATACTTGATTTCTTATAAACATAATATTATGACTCTGGAAATCATAAAACCCTAAATTCTTAAAATAATTACGGCCGCATTGTATTTTTAAGATTATTGAGGATATTTTTAAGTTTTAGAATTTTTAAATTTAATGGATGCCATTTTGTTTCTGGCACATGATTTTTGACACTCTTTGACGCTATAGCCGCAAAAAAAGGAATTTGCACCCATTTTGAGAACTTTACATATTTAATGGCATATTTGGATGCTTTAAAATCCTTTATGCTCGGATTTAAGTGCAAAGTGGCTATTTTGTCCCGTTTAGTCAAAGAGTTTAGGAATTTGTTTTTGTACTACAACGGGCGAGCTAAAAAGTTTATGTATATTTAATTCGGCTGTGGATAAATACGAGCTATCTGCCTAAAGTCCATGCTTTTTCTTTCAGCCTTATAACAGTGTTACTGTGTTTTTGTTTGCAGGGTGTCGTGAAGCTGATATTTACAGTAGTTTCTACGTACTCCAAAAGTCTGTGGTAGTGACGATGACTCTGATAGTGACATTGATAGTGACAATGATGATAATTAAGTTTAAAAATGTACACATAAATTCAATTTTATTTGCAACTTTTATTAGCAAATGTTGGAGAGCTTCGTTTAGGCTTTTTTAAGATATAAAGGTGCGAGCCTGCTGTCGATCTGATGGTAACTGCCACACATGGACATCTGTAACCATGGAGCTGGTAACAGATATCCATGTCTACCTGACCAACATAAACCAGTGGCTACCTGAAGCTGATCACAGATGCGTTACTACAGTCCTAAGAACTAGTCGGCATATTTAAGTCAAGGTGTAAACATGATCAGTAAAGTTACAAGAACAATTTCAATCGATTTATCAATACGTAGGTAGAAAATCTCCAGCATGGAACCTGAATGAAAATGCCAGAGATACAACCACAAATGAGCGAGTGAACAATCTGTGTAGTGCTGGTGCATTCAGTTCCAGTTCTGTTAATCTTGCGGATTTCCTCAAAGGTACCGTTGATGGATTATCTCGGGAATACCTGTTAATATTTAGATCTTATACATTTAGCTAGGATTAGCTCTGAAATGAATAGCTTGATTGTGAAAAACTATAAAAGAAGATTGGGAAAAAAATTTTTGTTTGCTGATTTTTGGCAGTTTACTTTGCAAGACTCCGCTCTGAATATGTAAGTATGGTGGTATACATTTGAAGCCATGCAGTATGCACCACCCTTCCACCACCACATAGGATATAATAAAATTTACATCACTAAACATCACCATCAATACGCGTTCCACTCCAAAATAAAGGATTGTCAGAGTAAGTTGACTCCACGACGATACACCGCTAGACTAAAACTAAATATTTTATATGTGATTAAAACACTCATTCTTTCGCTTATTTCAGAGACCTCTGTAATTGGAATTTGTATTCTGACATCTAATTATTAATTTCACAATTAGTATGTTGCACCTAACGTTGCAATAATGCTTTGAGTACCTATAACTACCATAATACCTATTATATAAGTACCATCGACTCACGAGTGCTCATAGCGTTTAGCGGAAACATCAGAGCTTAAATATTATTTGTTGTGAAGTACCAAGCCTGTATAATATCTAGTTACTGACGAATTGATAAGAATGATATATCAAATCGGTAAGCAAAGCAAACTTAGTTCCCAATATTTTAAATATTGGTTAGTACATTTTAGTAAATGTGTCTAATTTCATATTTAAATTAATAAGTTGTAAGTTTTTATAATGTCTAAACGGTTTTGTAACCATACCTAATCTTTGATATATTAAACACGAAGAATGCGCATGGACGAAGGAATTGTAGATGAAATGAAACGAAACATATTTATTTTGTATATGCCTACGGAGGCACTTACAAATAGTCACTTACAATATTTTTTTATTAACCTATTACCGGATCGGAACGCAACCTCAATAGCGATAAATAAGTATGTAATACATTCTTCAATACTCGTGCTACCGAGTCATGCGCGATTAAAGTGTTAAAAGCGTAAACGCTAACACTATTAGATCGCTGGAATAAAGTAACATTAAACCTTTCATTCTTGTATCTCAACCATGGAAATATCTTCAGAAACCTGTCCATCCCCGATTACGTATATTTACTGCTTCCGCAACACTGATTTGCATAATGGGACGCATGCAAGATAGATGGCGAATTTCACCGTTCCGCCAACATATTGGGAAGGGTATAGAAAAATGGCTTCGGCATCACGTTCTGAAAACTGGGACCTTTAATTTGCATTGGTATTCATGTTCGGTCCCTTATTACGAGGGGCTAAGATCGAAAATAGGTCAGAATCCGCATTGATCTTACGAAATGGGAACAGCAAAGCGTAAATTGAAGGAGGGTTAACAAATATGTTATGGGCGTGCTGGATTTATGATCGAACTACCGTTTTTACGGCACAATTTTAGTGGCGAGCATGTTGGGGTTGCTTTATAAAATTAAGCTTTCTGAACGTAAAACATGTTCTGATATTGTCTGCAATGTGCGTGCAATTTTCGCCGTTTTTCGGTTACTGGTCCTTAATACGAAAATTGTCGTACCGTTGTTTAGATACAAAATTATAATGTTATTTTAAAATTTTGCATGGTTACCTGAAGCTAAGTGATTTCCAAGAACTCGGTTTTTTTTAGATTGTAACTTTCGTCGACTGTGAAGAAAACCTGTGAGTTTTCGGTAAGATTAACTTGGTAAAATTCTTCCATTGTATTAGTTCGAGCGCTTAGTTGTAGGACAATAGTTATTTGATACTGATGAAATAACACGATAACCTACGGTTACAATTTTATAATTTTCATTGACATAATCCTAGGCGACTGTATAAACATATAACTTTAAATACTCCTTATAAAAACCTATGCTTTCTGGCATTTAATTACTAAAATCTTGTGTATTCCAGTACGTGACGCGCTTGTCTCAACCAATTAACATGTAGTCTTTTGCCAACATACCAACGAAATTAAACAATTTCACACAGATTTCTTCATGCTTACATAATTTATATAAAAAACTACACCTACGTACAGATACTACAAAGTATAGTGTTAAAAGGATTCCCGTAGTTCCTAACTTACCAATCACTCCTCATATTACATAGGTGTCTATCAGCGTTCTAACATACCCTAATAATAAATTACGACGTCTTAAGAGATATGAAACCCAATATTACCAACGAGAAGCTCGCGTTAATTTACCTGAAGCTAATTTAGTTCGTAATTAAATCTCTATGAGATAGAATAAGTTTCAAGGACACAGGGGAAAAACTCTTAATTCTTACATAATTGATATTAAATATTAGAGACTTTTATATTCTGTATCACAAAGACTTGGATTATCTTTGTGATTAAGTTGGAAGGTTTGGTATCGTGGACACCTCTGATTTTTCAAATTTATATGCGAATTAGAAATTAATTATAACTTGCTTAAGCGGTGAAGGAAAACATCGTGAGAAAACCTGCATACCTCAGAGATTCTTAAAAAAATACTCAAAGGTATGTAAAGTCTACCAATACGCACTTGGGCAGCGCGGCGGACTATGGCCTAATCCTTCTCATTCTGAGAGGAGACCCGTGCCCAGCAGTGGCCAATAACGGGTTGATGATAATTTCTTATTTGTATAGTAGGTACGTTTATGCTTAAAGAAAGTTTTCCGAAGTTCAAGTTAAATTTACGGTTAAATTAAAGTCTACAAAGCGATGGGTATTTATAGGTAAAGTTGTGGCTAAAATTAAAGACAAAATCTCAAAGATTCAGTTAAGCGGCTCATTTTATTAGCCTTTCCTCTCATCCCATAAAGACATCACCGCAAGTTTGAGAATAACCAATTAGCTTGAGCAATTAATTTCGAGTAAATGTATACTTAATCCCCCGGGAAGACTGTCAAGATTAATTACTGATAGACGCACAAAGTTTTGGTAAACCGACTTAAACAATTTGTGATTTCATAGAAAATTAACGGCTTGTGAAACTGCGAAAATTTTTGTACCTCGTACTAAAATTTGAAACTAATTCTGCATTTCGGACTAAAATATGATAACTTCAGCTCCAACATCAATAATTTTATGTACCACTATGTAAAATTGTATATTATTTCCCCTTAAAAGATGCAAATTTGCACACGTATGGAGATTCTTGCGCCGCTTCTTCACCATAGCGAAACACCTTCCGAAGCGGTGGTAGTTTGTTGACTTTGAAAAAGTATTCTATATGAATCAATTTTGAATAAATGAGATTTGAAAATTTGAAATAATTAAAAAATCATAGTATTTAATTTCAAGAACCCCAGGCTTTTAGAACAGTGTCGTCGGGATTGCGGACGAGTGCTATTATTATTATGTGCTTATTAGTGGGTACCTGTGGTCCCAACAAAAGGCTTCCAGAGGAACACCGTGGGGTTTTAGCCGGTAGGAGCCCGGCATATTATCTCCGTTAACCCCGTAGCTGAAAGGAACCCATGAAGGGTTTCCCCACGAAAAAAAAGGCTTTAAGTAACATTTATTGTCAAAAAAAATATTAAGAATATTTTTTTTAGTTTTGATTTGATTAACTACAAAAGCATGTTTTTTTGTTTTTTAAACTATAATTTATTAAGTTACTGATTTATTAACGACTTTCCATTGGTAAAGTAGATGTTCCGCGCGCATCGCATCTCCGGATAGAAAATCGTTAATACTGATGATCCTGATGAGGACGTGAAAACGTGAATAACGTGTTAAAAATATTCCAACACTCACTTCCAAAACAGCACCAACCTACATCATTCACGTTTACGAAAACCACTTCCTAACATAATATTAGGATCTACATAAAATGAAATCCATATAAATGGACTTGTCTTCATACGTGTGACCGAAAAAGTTTCCTACTTCAGATATTCAATCAAACTTTGCACAAACCTGGTAGAAAGTTTTGTTCATAAGACATAGGATCGTGAAGTTATAATCGAGTTTGAAATGGATATGGTTATCTGAGAATTAACGTGTTTATTTTTTTAATACTGGGACTAAAATTGTCGCCTCCGTATGTATGTCTCAATTATGTACGAACTACTTTGAACTACTACTTCTTATTACTGTATTCGATTATTATTTATTATTACATACATTTATATTATATGATATAATTTTTGTATATAGAATGTAACTATATTTATTTGCAATTAGCACACCTTACAGGTAAAAATAAGAGAACATTATAAACCTATTTAATACCAATATCGTAGCTTATTTTAGAAAATAATTAATATTATTTGCTATTCTAACTTGCCTCCCCTGTAGAACTTTACTGGTCGGAAGTTCAATTTCCCCAATCCCTAGGCACACACTTTTCTGAAATTAATGTCCATATTAGAAACATGCTATGACGGCAAAGGAGATCACTATGAGAAAAATGAGAAAACCTACATAACTGATAGTTTATCTTAAATCTTAAAATCTCATAGGTTTGTGATCCAAATCTCTCTACGCCAGCATGGTTATTTATGACCTAACCGTCTCACTCTGAACGATTCGGACCCAGAATTGGTATAGTTATGAATTCACAACATTTTCTGTTATATTGTTAGTACTAGTCTAATACAGAGCATACATATAACTGTGTTATCTTCATTCGAATTATAATTCAAAAAACAATCTGCTACAGAATCTAAAACAAGGTCAATCCAAATGTTTTTAACTCCGCTAAATCTTTGGTAACCGATATACACTGTGGAATTTGAGAAGTTACACCGAGTTCTGCGTCAAAGGTGGAAGTTTGTCGCTGGTTACGGGTTGAGATTCACGGTTCAAGTTCGCTGGGATTGGCGACATCTTACGTTAATTCGTGATTATGTAATGAGTATCAAGCTTAATTAAATTTTAATTATGCAATATTGTACGTAATATGTTTTTTTTTCATCAATTCATTCGATTGCGGAGTGTAATGACCTGGAGTATGTATATATGTTTGTATGTCTCATGTATGTATGTCTTATTCTTTAGCACGCCCTTCAGCACAAATGGCTTTACGAATTCTAAAATGTGAGGTGAAGTTGCACTCGTTAATGAAATTAAAACCCCTTTTAATCGGAAAGTGGAAGAGGATTCCCCAGCCTAGCAGTGGGATAATAAGAGAGACATTTTCTGTCCTAAGTATTAGTATTACTAGTCTAATACGCCCTATCAAAACGCACGGCAGTGCATCGGGTAATTTTGAGTCTTACTTACAAATAATTACAAAAACAATAAAGTCAATCCAAATCTTTAAAAAACTCAGCGAAATATTTGGTAACCAATATACACTGTGGAATTTGAGAAGTTACACCGAGTTCTGCGTCAAAGGTGGAAGTTTGTGGCTGGTTACGGGTTGAGATTCACGGTTCAAGTTCGCTGGGATTGGCGACATCTTACGTTAATTCGCGCTTGTGGAACGTTTCAAGATTAATTAATATGGATGGTTGCAGTACTGGATCAATAAGTAAATAAACGCTTCCTACACTCATAGCCCCACACTAGGATTCCCTTTATTGTGGATGCTATAGACACACACAAAGACGAATACACAAACATCCAGACCCGCAACAGATATCTAAATTCATCATTCAGATGTCTGTTTAGGTGGGGATCGAAGCCGGAATCCTTTGCGCGTCGGTCCGGCATGGTGACTGCTTTGCTACGCGGGTCGTCGGGATAGAGATAGTATGTTTATTATCATCCTTCTATCCATGCACGCAGAGGGTAATTTTTGAGCGTTTGTATGTAAGTATGTAGGTCTCCCTCTTTGGTACGCCCTGCACCCCAAACGGCTGACGGATTTTAAGATATAAGGTATCGTTGGTGTCGTCTAAAATTGTGTGTAATATAGGCTAATAAAGCCGAGTGTAGCAATGCAAGGCAATAATGTACAATATTTAAATATTTAGTTTTAAAGCTCAAACCCTATCTTATATATAAAATTATCGTGTCACAATGTTAGTTACCGTATTCCTCCGTGAAAATCGGTAGAGCCGTTTGCTTTATCGATTTTCACCAAATTTTATATGCATATTCAGTAGGTCTGAGAATCGGCTACTATCTATTTTTCATACGCCTAAGCGACAAGGGTTGTTCCCCCTCAAGATTTTATTATTTATATGGCAAAACAACGTTTGCCGGATCAGCTAGTCTTATATGTAAAACTCTCGTATCACAATGTTAGTTACCGTACTCCTCCGAAACGGCTTTACCGATTTTTACCAAATTTTATATGCATATTCAGTAGGTCTGAGAATCGGCTACTATCTATTTTTCATACCCCTAAGTGATAAGGGTTGTTCACCCTTAACATTTTTTTTATATGGCAACACAACGTTCGCAGGTCAGCTAATATTTTATGCAATTATCCAATAGGAAAACACCATACGAGCACGGACAGTCTTTAAATGGATGATTCAGATATTACACGTATCAAACACATAAAGTATCAGCCTTCATAAACACGGTACGATTAATATAAGATATTTGAAAAATACGAAATGCGAAGAAGATACTTGAAAAATATAAAGAAACGTAACAATAATGCTTAAACATTTCTTTTTGACCCTCTAATTTACTGGCTCGAAAGAATTCAAATGTTATTTTTTAATACCACCAAGTATCCTCCCAAGTCTGTAATTACCGTCTATTTGGTCATTGGGCAGGAAAACTGTACTTAAATAAATGAATGGTAAGATTTACAGGCACATATTTAATTACCCATTCTTACTTTTGTATAATTATATAGAAGTATCAAATAAACATGTAGTCCACCTATTGGTAAGTAGTAATTACCACTCAGAGACGTGGATACCGCTCTTGTAATAAATCTTTTTTTTTTAATAAAGGAGTAGCAGAAGAGCATGCAGTCCACCTGATGGTAAGTGGCTATTGCCGCCCATAGACGTCTGTAATTAACCCCAGATAGGATTAGATATTACTACCTGACGTCGGCCACAGATGCACCGCTACCCTTGAGGGACTAAGCTGGAACGCCTCGGAAAAATTCTAACCGGAACACAGCAGCGTCTAACACTACTGTTATTAGGCAGAGATAGGTATGGCGGTGGTGCCGCCGGAGTCGAACCACAAAGGGTTCTACCACCTTTGATAAGATTATGTCTGACACATATGCGTTGCTTTTCCTAGGAACAAAATGAGATAAACGAACAAACTAATACATTCCCAACCTAAAGATCTGCTTGACCGAGGATAGAACCTGGAACCATCTGCGCGTTAGATCGTGACGTGACGACACTACTCATGTATAATCTAAACGAACGTAATGTATGTTTATGTAATAATTGTTATTCAAAAATATACTTACAGAAAACACGATATTTGCGGTATTTGTCTGACATCAAAACCTTGTAGCTTACAAGAAATATAACATTTTTTATACATTTTAACGATATCATAATTTCGCCGGCATTGTAATAAAACCGACGATTTACGCGGGTTATTACGTTTATACGTAAAGTTTGAGCTCAGTCAAGATAAATTGGCCATTTCTGTAGCCTCAAGGCTTGCATTGTGTAATGAATTCCATCTTTGGCCCTGTTTCTAGGGCCCGACTGACGCTCTGGCTTCTATCATAATCCTGTAATTTAGGGTTAAGCCTTGGCCACACTATCTATTGAATGTTTAGATCTACAGTAGAAATAATGAAACTAAAACTAGTAGAATTGTTTTAAAAACAAAGTAGGATACAGTAATGATAAAAATATACTCCCACAATTTAGACGAATCCAATGACACATCATATGTTAAAATCCGTCAAGCCGTTTGGCTGTAGAGCGTGCCAAAGAATGAGACATACGAGTACATAGGTAATTTGTCTAATGATTGAAACTATGTCATTCAAACTACAAATCAATGTTACTTAAAGTTTATTAGTTTATACAAGCTACGAAATTGAGTGTAGCCAAATAAAGAGTTATGTATAAAGAAAATAAAACGTGATCTGTTTCATCGGTGTTCTATCAAACGGGGCTAGTACTCATAATTGTAACTTTGCGAAATCGATTCCATTTATTTGTACAATAAATGTTTTACAATCAATTATTTTAAATAGCCAAAGGAAATTTTACTTGTTCAGTTTTAAAGCTTTTTCTCACTCTCTCGTTAGGGTATATAATGCCCAGGAAGCAGCCACGCTCTAACAGTCGCAATTCGGAGGTTCTATATACTTATGCAAGATATTAAGAAAAAAGTAATAGCGTGATTCAGAAACATGAAACTGAATTTTGCTGAGATATTTTTTTAGAAAAAAATACTGGTTAAGTTATATCCGATATAACAGCAACCGGGATAAGTAAATTCTCACGTGTCTGCGCAGAATTGATAGGTGTATTGAAAAGGCTGGTATATTGTGTACCCAACAAAGAGTATTCTACGCCATTATGTCATGTCAAAATAAATATTGCTATCGTAAAATAGCTGGTTAATAAAAGCTGTAGTCTTCGGTGTAAAAATCTCAAAAATACTGATAATATGTCCGAATTTAACGCATACATTATGTACTGGAGTTAATTCTGTGACGAATTTTATCAACGCGTGGCGTTATACAATGCCAAATATAAAACTTTTCAGTATCTAACTTAACTACAAAATAGAACGCCATTATATTTTTAATTAAACTCAAGTAAGGTGTGGAATACCCGACTGATCATTATACCGATTATGTCATTTCCATCACGGATTGGATAATACAGCGAAGACAACGCTTGCTTTTCGTATGGAAACATTGTTGGTTATTTTAAAACCACGTTTAAATAGTACATTACAATACGAGGACGAAAAATTTTTTTCTGACAAGTGTGAGTTTGCAGGCCGAGCCGCAGGCGAGGACTGCAATCACACGAGTCAGAAAAACATTTTTCGTCCGCGTGTTGTATAAAATTTTATATTACGGGGTCGGAAATGGGGGTTTTGCGCACGCGAAGCGTGCGTAAAACGTCAATTTACGCACGCCGTGATATAAAATAATTTTATTACCAACGGATTCAACGGATTTCTTTCTTTATTAACATGACATTATTTTAAAAGTACGTTACAAATAATAAAAAAGCTTCTTATAAAAGGAGTAAAACGTGTTGTTTCTTGTGAAATACTCGACAAAACCTGGGCTGTCCCCGGCTATATATCAACGGCTAGTCATTTCTCACTCGTATCAACCCGGGGCCGATCGGTGCATTGACACGCCTCATTTATCATGTAACAACTGTTACACGACGGGTTATTTTTAAAACGTCAAGTCAACGGTATTTTTTGAGTAAAACTTGTTTATGAAAGCAACTAGGGTTAATAATTCAGCACGTTATTTACTACGTAAAGCGTAAGCTAGGAATTTGTATGAAAACGTCTATATTTACGTTTTGTTCAAAACCCTTTGAAAATAGAGTTACGAGTATTTTCAAATTTCAAATTTTTATTCAATTCAATAGGCTTTGTTAGTTAAAATATAACATAAATTTGTCCAAAGCCATGTTTTGAAATTATTTGAAATATTTTTTGTGAGCGTAAAATGAGTTTATTTTTACACTATATCATAGTTGCGTTCCTAAATCATAGGTGCTGTGTTTTTGTAAAGCATGCTAAGTATGGCTAAGGTGCTGCTATGTTCGTACCACAAAGGGTAACACTACTATTAACCACTAACTTTAGGAGAAGTAATTATTTTGCTATTTTAAATAAGATTTTAATTCCGTTCGGAGTTGAAACTACTCGTTATAATTGTCAGTAACTATTTACTACTAGGTAAATAACCATTTCAGGACATGAAAATAAGGTATAAAAAATGAACTCCTGTACTTACTTACTTTATATAAGAATAACATCACAAACAAGAATGAAAAACATCGTTGATAGCTAAGAAAAATACCCAAGTGGCTGGTAACAGATGACTTCGTTACCTTGATCTACTCGCTTCTATTTGTCTCAAATAACTTTCATGAATAACATAATTTGGACAGAGTTTCTGTCATAATATTTGACAACTGTAACAAAAATAAAACCAGATGGCGCAAAGCCAGTTTTTGTATGTAATCTACATATTTTTTCGTTTGATATAAAAAGTAATGTTTACGATATCAAACGGTTTGTGAGGATGTTGGTTTATATGGCGGTTAAAAGGTTTTTAGTTATTTTGGAATCACAAACTGAGAAATTAAGTAAATTACTTAAACCACATGATTAATTAAGAGAAATATTATAATTGTATCTTTGGTTGGAAATATGTTTGTTACGGAGTTTCTTTCATCGTTTCTTCATGATAGTGAAACCTTACGAAGTGACGGAAAATAGCCAAGTTAAGAAATAACTTTCATTAAAATATTTTGTTTTTGATTTTATTATCTGTATGTTTACACTTAACTATGTTAACACCTTAGACTTATTTTAAATCGAGCCAAAATAATAACAAGATTCTCTTTCGACGAGGTACGAAACATCAATTTCCGTTGAAAAGCAGCACTTTAGAACTTACGCTAAGCTTGAATTCTCAACCAACTTTCATCGGAGCGGCTTAGTAGAGTATGCTCCAATTTCAAGTAAGTTTCGAAGGATATATATTTATTTATAAGGTAATCTTTTATTTTTTAGTAGTCCACTGACGGACTTAGTCCATCCATAATTATGGTCTTATTGATCATCTACCTTGGTGTGCGTAATATACTACACATGGGGAAAGAGAAATTTGTAATTGTACTCATGTTGTCTTACTCTGACAAGCTTTGCTTTGGAGGATGGTATTACTTCGTAGTTTCACTCCAGAGTCATCATTGCTATACCTATTTCTGATATTTTTGGTAGGACTTTCATCAGGGATTATTTACCTACGGGTTCATAGGCGGCCAGGCATATTATATTGCAAAATTTGTATTGTAGATATTCATAACCTAACCTAACCTAACCGTCATACAAAAATACTTAACTTTTCCTAATTGTTCCAATTTGAATCCCACAAGACCCATTGAGAATTAATTTATATTTTCTTATGAATAAAATGCTCGTGTAAGCTTGCGTTAATTTAGTTGGATCACATTTAACAATTCCTTACCCACCCATACAGGGAATTTGCGGAATGAATACAAAATTAGGTGCTCTTTCGTTTTCGACTTTCGCGAAGGAATTCTTTTGTGAATTCGTTATAAGTGTGCGATGAAATTGCGTTAGAGTGGGCGTGAGGGAAAATAATATTTGCCAATTTTTGTGATCGGTAAATAGACTGTTTGTTTTTTGTTATTTTATGTTTTTGTATCAATATTTTGAACTAGATCCGAATACTATGTAAGATTATGAGTGTGCCAAATATGTTATTATTTTATTTTACTTTTAATAAAATAATGTAGCATTGCACTGAAATTGCGTTGGAATGAAGCAAAAGATCAGAAAAAAGAACCTCTGATTTTTTATTTATTTTTTTCATTCAGAAGAGAATTGAATTTGAAGTACTATGTTACTTATTTTGCAATAATAGTAACATAACGTTACAAAAAATCACTAAGTCTGCCAGGCCAGGTATCGAACCTTAAACTCTTTACAAGCGTACAGGTATCCTGCTTATACTATATTATTCAGCTCGTCGAATTATAAGATTATAAACATTTTGGTATACAGAGTTAACTTACGAAAAATCTCTAACCGAAATGGTAATAAACGGATATTCATTAATATCCTGCATAAACAGACGTGACGAACAAACGTTCTATAAGATAAGGAACAATTGATCCCAAACAAATGGCATTCCCTAATGGAATCTCAACCATAGATGATAAACGATATCCTACAATCACTTAACCAACGTGGTTTGTTTTGATAAATTGTTCTTGCTTGAGCAACGGATGTCTAATACCTATGTCAAAAGCAGCTTCTGCTGATAACTTCGAACAATAAGTTTGAGTCCATTGGTAAGTTAGGTTAGGTTGGGTTAAACTCCATAATGTTATTATTATCATCTGTCGGATATTTTGTTATAAGTGCATTTGAAATCGCTACTGCTATTTGTGCCCTTACAACAGGGATAATAATCAGCTTTTCTCTCGTTTAAAGGGTGTTTGGGTGTTGGAAAAGTAACAAAATAGACTCCTGATAGTTGAAGAAAAATTAAAATTAACTTTGTGGTTCGACTCCGGCGGCACCACCACCACACCTATTTCTATCTTATACCAGCATTGTTAGGCGCTGTTATCTCCGGTTTGAAGGGTGTGGTAAGAGAGACAGACTTTTCCGAGGCGTTCCAGCTTAGTCCTCAGGGGTAGCAGCGCATCTGTGGCCGAACTCAGGTAGAAAAATCTAATCCTATCTAGGGTTGATTACAGATGCCCATGGGCGGCAGTAGCCACTTACCATCAGGTGGATTGCATGCTCGTCTGCTACTCCTATATTATAAAAAAAAATAACTTTGATATTATACACAGACATATTTTTATCAGTTTTATTTTAACAGACAAATAGATTGAAGATGTATCTTTTATTACGAGCCTATTTAATTAATATGCCTATGTAATCTTGTAAATATATACAACAAAAATCTCATTATGAAAACAATTAACGAAATGTGAGTCATTACGATGTCAAAAGTTTTCTGAGCCCGTTTTGTTCACTTTTCTATCCGTTTTCCGGATTTTAGAAGGCAAGCATATACGCTGTTAAACTGTTACTTATTATTTAGACGATACGAGTATGTTTAAAGCTCATATGAAATAATATTTTTATTAAACCAGACATAAAAAAATATTGTTAGGTGTTTCCATTTAATAAATAATGTACATTTATTCAACTGTTTTGCAGCTACGGTTAGTGTTACAAATTAAATTAGGTATAATGTAATTAGTACAATATTTACCAGCCGTAATACAAAAATATGGAATTAATTTGATTTCAATGTAACTAAACTTACTAGTAAATAAAATGTAGTAATATAAGGATCGTTTAGAAATTGAAAAATATCTTTCGATCTTTAAAATATTCAATTAAGATCAATCCAACTCAAATAGTTCCCATTTTAAATATTTCGAACTTGTCGCTATTATATCGTTTCGATAATTATTCACGCTTACCTCACACAGAAGCGTGTATACTTAGATATAGTATGTCTGTAATCAGGATGTGACAACAAGTTAAATGGAAAAGTTTATGTGACCCTTCCGTGTGCCCTTTGGGTAGGCTGGCCTTCTCAATGTTGCCTTTAAAAGTTATTTGTTCGAGTTTTGCAACGGAATTAGGGGCACGTTCGAACTTTTTCTAATTTTAGAGAGATAAATGAAAATTTAAGGACCAAATCCGTTTGAGGGCGCAGTCAATATAATTATTAAAGAAGTAAGGTTTCTGAATTCGATGCCCGGGCAATATAATTATGAATTTATGTCTTTTATGTGTATGGAAGTTTGAATACTCTTTTGAGTGTTTGGCCATTGCACCTATGACACAAGGAAAACTAATGTGATTATGAATTTTAAAAACGTCTTTCTTTTTTCAAAACAGTTCCCTTATTATGAGTTTTTACGTTTTTACAAAAATTACTCTTTTTGTATTTGTTTACGTATTTACCCATACATTTTCAATCAGCGCCCCTAGCGGACTGTATCAAAACTGATTGGAAATATAAGGGAAAAACGTACACAAATACAAAAACAGTAAATTTTGTAAAAACGTAAAAACTCATACTAAGGGTACGGAACTTTAATTACAGAAGATTAATAAGGCAGCAATGCGCCTATTCCAAAAGTCGGGTTTAATGCACATGAGGTATGTCGTTCTTTACTTCATTCTCCCATGACGTAAATAAGTAAGGCGGAGACGCCGCCACGGTGGAATCAAGTTGTACGACTTGCAAAAATAAGTTATTAAAATTTTTCCGTAAGTACTTTACTAATATAATATTAAATCATATCGACGCGAGCGAAAACAATAAGAATTAAATTAAATTTTCATCGAGATTTTTTGTCACGCAGATATTTCAATTACAGAATAACTTTGGGCGGAATGGATGCCCTAATTCCAATGTTATCGCTATAAGATTTTCCTTTGTGAAATTAATATTATTTAAATGGAATTTTCTTTAAATTTACTATTAATATTATTTGTTTTATTTTCACAGGTAGGTAGAATGTTACCTTGGTCGGATTTGTATCTTTGCCAATTCTTTTTCAGTACCCTTACCAGGACTTTTTACGTTTCGACAAATCAACAATCAACACAATCGGCTTGAGGCGCTGATTGGAATTTGTATGGGCAAATACGTAAACAAATACCAAAACAGTCATATTTGTCGAAACGTAAAAACTCCTGGTAAAGGTACAGACGTCAAGGGCTGTTCGAGACCAAATCTTCCTGCTTATGCGGTCTGATGGACTACGCAGGTATAATCCGCGCCAAACTTCTAGTTCGCTCTGAAGTTGGCGCACGCAGGAGTGGTCAGAGAGCCAATATAGTTGAACACAACCATAACAAGCATATACTCACACACCACACCACAACAAACGCAACTACGTACACGTGGGCGAGAGCGGGCAGAGGACAGTTGCGGGGGGAGGCTCGTGCTGTTATCGTCCTGATAATATCTATAATTTGCTGTTGACTTGTTTCTATATTCAGAGCGGACTAGAAGTTCGGCATGAACTCTACTACCACTACACCCTTTTTGCCTTAAAGCAGGGATATAGATTGCTATGATAAAGACATATATAGGAAGCAATTGAAACAGTCTTGGGCCTATCTGTGATAACATTGACCATTACCACAAATTATATAGTAGTCGCATTTAACACCTGTATTAATACACTCATAACATTCCCACAAACATAATACGTATCTTGAAATTGACTTACACAACTCAGAAAATATTGCTTAAAAATTGAGATTCCTTGCACTATATCATAATTTATAAGAGAAAAGATGATGTGCATTTGATTTACACGTATTCATAAAATAACAATATTGTTTTTACAAACATACAAAATAAAACGCCAAAAACAACTCATATCAAAAATATGGAACAACATCTGTGAGCATTACGCTTCTTAATGTTATTCCGAAAACGAATATATTATTTTCAAAAGCCACTTCTGTGTCCATAAATCTTTCCACGAGGCAACGATACCAAAAAATAATGTCCCTTGAGTGATTCCTAGAATAAACTGAAGACTACTGAAGCTCGTTTATCGTCGACGACAACGATAAATCGTTTCGGAAGTTGTTGCGTGATTTTCGCTTCTTGAAAAGACATAAATGCGTTTATTGCTGGACCTATGAAAGTCCAATGAGGTAAGAAATTTAAATTAAATTTATACTATTAAGGATTTTAGGTGTAAAATTAGTTTACTGCATCATTAATTGGTTAGTAAAATTGGAATGTATTTAAATGTTACTCACATATTAAATCACAATGAAAATTAGGTACACCAATCTATATCAATCTATAACTTGTCGTATCGCTTTAATTTGTGTCGTGTCGTAATGAATAAAAGGGTAAACACAAGCCAGTATATTCTTCACTGTCACTTTGCGTTGCCCGATCTCTGTTTCATACGTGAGTCAAATTGTAACAAGCGGTTTGTGAAGATATAACTTAGTAACATCTGCATTGTTGAAAATATAACATCTAAACTAGAATATACTCGTACAAACGAATAAATAATAGAAGAAATTTTTCTTTTAACAACCGTATATTGTTTGCTCATAATTTTTACACGCCTTTTTTAATATATTTTTTAATATTGTGGTGTTATCGGAATCGAACCACATTGGGTTCTACGGCGTTCGTTAGCACGAACGATTGCGAAGGGTTTTTTGTCGACTACGAATTTTTTGAGCGTATGTACGTCTCATTATTTTGCACGCTCTGCAGCAGAAATGGTTTGACCAATTTTAACGTCCTCGTATAAGGTCGTTGAATTCGTGTAAATTATAGGAGTAACATGGGCATAATTTAAAACTCCGATTCCGAGTCCAATTTTTTTAGAATTAACCCTAATGATACTAATACATTAAAAGTTAATTTAACATCAAACAGACCAATAGACAATTATAAACATACAAAGCGAATTAAAATTAAAATAATTGAGTGAAGTGTACGTACGAATAACAATAAAAAGCTCAGTATATCGCGATTGATTGAATTAAAATCACGTCCAGATCATACATAAGCACAGTAACGATCATAAAATTTCTTAGGAGATTATTTTTCAGAGCAAACGAAATCATAAAAATTTATTAATACCTCTTACGCTATAAAATATATTACGATTAAATTTAACGACCTTTGAAGCAGCTACGAACTGCTTCATTTAATTAGAATTCCTGGTTGAAGCGCGCCCAAGTGACCTAGTTCCTCATATCTTTACGTTTCTTCATCAAATCACCGAGCGCGTATTAATTGCATTAAATATTTTTAAATGAAATTATGTTTGTGTAAATAGGTGTCATGTTATTTATAAAATTATCATTTAAACATATTTCTTCGTCACACCTATTTCTGGCTTATAACAGCAGTTTTACGTACTACTGTGTTATTTTTGAAGGGTGTGGTAAAGAAGACATACTTATCCAAGGCGTTATCATCCAGAGAGCTTATTTAATTCATTAAAACATTTTAAATGCGTTATTTTTTTTTAAATAAATATAAACTGTTATTTTTAAAGTATATACTCATTTGTTTCATATCACCTTACAATATATATATAGTTATTAGTAGAAGAATAGAATTAGTAAATCCTTAACAATAACATTTTCATATAGAAAAAGTATTTCTTATAAAATATAATCAGAATTACCGTTCCATAGATATTTGTATTTAAATAAGTTTTCTGTTTAATAATTAGGTAGGTAAGAATCTGTATTGTCCCTTTAGAATAGAATTAAGTAATTTTATCCAACTAACTAAAGTTTAACCAGATAATACATGCAAGCAGATGCAGCGAGCTTACATTAGCTTAAATTATGTTTTGAATTTCGCAGCGAACTGATTTACAAAACTTTAATTTACATGCTGAATTTATACACTTTCATGTGATAATGCATACACATATAAGTGATATTGCAGCAATCTTGAGCAGAAAATGGAAACTGAAGAATAATAGAACGTGATGTAAGAATTGAAGGTGCTTCGGATAAGTTTAATGGTTTAAAATTAATAACTCATAGAGCGGTTTTCACAATACACGTTAAATATGATTTAGGCAAAATATTGGTTACCAATTTCATGATGCAGTATATAGCTACTGCCGCCCATGAACATCTGGAAACAACCCCAGATAAGATTACCAGACAGATTAGATATTCCTATCTGAGATCGGCTACAGATGCGCCGCTACTCCTGAGGACTAAGCTGGAACGCTTCGGAAAAGTATGTCTCCATTATCACACCCTTCAAAACAGAACACAGCACCGTTTAACACTGCTGTTATGAGGCAGAAATAGGTGTGGCGATGGTACCGCCCGAGTCATACCATGAAGGGTTCTACCACCTTACAACAATAACACTTGTTTGCTGCTACCGCCTATCACGCTTACAATCATTACAGAGAATTTTAATCTACTTTACGGAAATTTTTTCAAGAAAGTTTTCCTAGACAGACGTTATAATATTTCAATTTTTCTGTGTATTACTACTAGATATTCTCCAAAATCTACGTTCAACAAAAGACACTTTAACAAATATTTCTATTGCGCCAAAAGAAGCATATATCATATATCATCTTGCATTTAAAGTTTTAATTGAATACATTTCATTCTCCTGGCTACTGGAGTAAACAACTTCATCCCTGAATGCTGAGAGCTGAGTGAATATGTTTAGTTTAATTATATTTAGAGCTTTCAATCTCTAACTTAGTTGAATTTTCAAAACAATATACATCATTCTGAAATGAAACTATTTTAGGAATTTACTTTATACTACTTTGTTTATGCAATATTATAATTAATGTACGCATTAGCTTCTGTTAGTTCAAGTTTTAAATTAGGAAACTCAGTGCACTGGGAACTTATAAATTAGAAATAAATGTGAAAGTTAGTGTAAATAATATATTTTAGGAATTACACTTCTTTATAGATATATATATATACTAGCTAACCCGGCAAACGTTGTGTTGCCAAAATATATGTTAAGGGTGAACAACCCTTATCACTTAGGGGTATGAAAAGTTAGAATAGAAGGGTATGTAAAGATCTAAGAAGAAATCTTATATTCTTATAAAGGTAGGTATAGTAGCCGATTCTCAACCTACAAATAGCCGATTCTCAACCTACCGAATATGCATATAAAATTTGGTGAAAATCAGTAAAGCCGTTTCGGAGGAGTACGGTAACTAACATTGAGACACGAGCATTGTATGTATAAGATATATATCTGAATTTACATATCTATATAGTTAAAGAAGTATAACTAAGTTTAATTAAGTAAAGCAATGCCGTATGGATTTCCCCGTGAAGTCTTTCTTCAGCGTTAAATCAAATCGTCAACTAAAGTGAATGAATTTATTGAAGTGAAGTTTTCTTCAACTTGTTTCAAGAATAAAAAATATTACGTATATTATTTTGAAAAATAAGAGGTGTTGGACTGCCCACTGAATAAGAGTTACCACTTAGCCTCCATACTCCACTGTGCATGATTTTTCAGAGACACCCACCGTAAATTTAAGATTTTCTTACTTTTAGAGTTCCGTAAATAGTATGAAAAATTATTTTATAGTATGAATTATATACATTTAAATAAAATAATAATAAGAACCATTGAATTCACAAACTTATTTACACTTTACATCTTTGTTCTTAAATAATTGTGGAGATGTAATTATTCTGAACTTCGGGTTAATTACAGTACAATAAAACCGTTATTTGATAAAGTACTACGTCAAAAAAACTCCTGACACTTATTTTGTATCATATTTAACTATTAAATTAAAAGGGTTGTTAATAAAAGTATAAACATATTATAAGTAATTTGATTTTGATACTGAATATCATAGTTTGAAGGAGAATCTAAACGAAAATATATAAATTACTACTAGAAACAGAATAATACGGAACCCTCTCCAAGAGTCCATTTCGCACTTGACCCTCTATTTACATTATTACGAGCTTCCGACCAACGCCCCTGTTGAGAGCCATTATACGAAGTTAGCTACTGCACTTTGTTTAAATCTTCAATACGTACCTGGGGTACCGTTGGAACTAAATGAAAGTAAGCACTGCACACTTATACCTGGTATTATGTCCTCTACTTCAGTTTTATGGCTTCATAAAATGGCTGACGGGAGTGCAATTCCTCTGACGATGTGGTGCAAGCATTTTTGTTAACATTAAATAACTACGTATGTACTTATATAAAATATTTTAAAAATAACATTCATTATCATCTTATTAATTAACTAAAAATTACTTAGCCTGTAATAATTCATTTTCCGATATGTTGAAATATAAATTAATATAGGTACATAAATAACTATTACCCACACATAACACAACACAATAAATAAAGAAAAGTGAAGTGATAAATAAATAAGTGACCTAAACGGCTGTCCCGTGAAATTATACGCAATACCATTTCTGAAATGAATGAAATTTATTTAACTGAAAATCGCGTAAAAATTGTTTTATAAAGAAAATCTATTACTGTGTTCAAAGTCAAAAATTATGGGCGAAGTACAAAGCGAAAAGTCTATGGGCACCTCTAATCTGGTTTAAAAATATTTTAATATAGGATCACATACCTCATGACATGTCTTGAAATGACATCTTACTATAGTTTTAAAGCTTACAATTTCCGTAGAATTAACTACAACTTAAGTGTAAAACATGCACCTTATCACATAAAGCGATATTTTTTTAACGCAATACATATCACTAAGCAAAAACAGCGAAGTTATCAAGAAAATACAGCGCTAATTAGTTCCAAGTATGCTAGAGACGCGTTAAACCGCTAGTTCGCTTAAACGGACACTTTGTCGCCACAAAACATTAATTACTGCGACCGTAGATCTGAAAAATAAATGGACACGACCTTTTTGCTCGCTATGAAATACGAGGCCTGATAATGAGAGATTTATTGTAACAGTAACAAAATCTTTATTTACGGGGCTTGAATCTTAATCGGATACTGTGTTTGTTTTATTAAGCTTATTTAACTTAAAAAATATCGGAATTTATTTTGTAGTCTGAAGCTTTGTGTAAAGTGTGGTTTGAAGAGCTATTCACATTTTTTCCATGTTTTACGGAAGAACCGGCTTTCATAAAGTTTCTTTCGCCATTTATTTCCCATAAACAAAACATATAAACATAATATAAATTTATTATGTAAGAAAACGCCTTGTCAAACGATGGTTATTTTCGTCAATTATTTTTACCTTGCAAACAGTTTTGCAGTTATGTTCTGGTTTTAAGTGTGTGTTAAGGTTAAAATATACTTAAGCGAGGCGTTTCAACGTAGCCCTCAGGGATAGCAACGAATCTGAGGCTTACCCCACCTCGACCTCCAATTCGATCTAGGGTCGATTACATATACTACGTTCTGAAAGGATAATGATATACAGAAACAGACTTAACATTTTACCTTAAAGTAAATCGTATCTAATTCTAATTTTAATTTACGAACATACAATTTTGAAACATTACAGATAGCCTGAGTGCAAAGCCTGAACATTTTCTCATTAACAACTGCGCTATATAATCTTGTGGCTTTGAACTTATTTTCTGCACCGGTCAGTTATGCTCTTATTTCTATGTTCTCGATGGAGTAGAATTATGTTACCTAAAGTATGGATTGAAAGAAATTAGTCGGTGTAGCAACAAGTACTTTGAAATGGCAAAAGAAATAAAAAATACGTATTCCATACGTAAAAAATACGTAGAATGAAAGTAAGAAAATAACTTTTAGTATAATATATTTGCTTTTGTGGCGAAGAGATCGATACTGCATCAGGTTTCAGGATTAGGTATCGTGGTATCGAAAGCGAATAAAATTATAGGAATAACTTCCTGTCATAGCTAAGTATCAAGTTTAACTTTTTTGATTTCATACCTTTTTTTCTGTATATACAAGGATTAGTCATTAATATATGGAGAGAAAGATATAATTATGTTTTTATACATTTCGAAAGTTCTTTATTTAAGAAATATTAAATATAAATCAACAAAATATGAAGAAAAGAAAAATAATGAAAGTAAACATAATTTAAAATTTTAAATAATAATAAAATTAAAATTATAAAATAAGAATACTTTCTTTCTTACTCTTATTGTTGATGTATTTCATTGTTTCCTTATTCTTTGTTTATATTAGATTTATATTAGATAAAATCTTTCTACATAGAATAATCTATTAAAAGTACTCTTTTCTTATTATTACTCGCAGCATAACCCTTATTCCCGCTTTCCACAGTCCGTTATGCTCTTATTTCTACTGGTATCCCGACTGTAGTAGTATTATTTTTAATTAAAGTACAAATTTACTAGCGGGGCAGTGAAGCTACATACAATATATTATGTTGACCAAGGCTATTTCGCTAGTAGCTAATATACTAAAATGACTTAGATTAGCAAAATTTTCTCGTAGTTTATGCCTAAGTTTAAGCGCAATTTCAACTAGTAATTTAAAGGTATGACTCCATTCCTGCCGCTTTAGAATCGTACTATAAATATAAACTTTGTAATTATAGTACGACTATAATTATTATGCTTTAGGGATGCTACGTTGCTACGACATTTGCTGCTACGAAGCGCTGTGTCTACGTCGCTTGCTACGGGTCTACACGGCTACTACGTTACGACACTTGCAGATATTTGGTGTAAGATTATATAAACCTAATTTGAATTACATTTTTTATTTTACTTAAATAATAAATCAACATACTCTAGGCTTTTTTATCACGATAGATGTAAAGTAATCAATGATATATTTTTATCAATGTATTTATAAAAAAAAATTGAGAATCTTTCTTTGTCTCAAAATTCTCGGTTCATTTGAAATAAATAATTCCCATTCCCATACATCCCGTTTTACAGATGGTTAGAAACGAAAACTTAGATCATGAATATTTTGTGTCATAAATTCGTACCAAAATGGTTGAAAGATAAATGATGAAAACTTTGATAGAACATTATTTGACTGAGAATCTGAAGTGTTCTGTTTACTTAAGCAAAACTACTTACGGGTACGTAGCAATGTCTATAAGTTTCTAACTTTTAAAGATCGGATCTCGGTACCAAAGGTTCTCTTCCTTTCCAACTAGTTCTTTACACAATTGTTAAGTTTCGAAATGCTTTGATACGGTCGGGATTTTTTTTTACAGAAGTAGCAGACGAGCATGCAGTCCACCTGATGGTAAGCAGCTACTGCCGCCCATGGATATCTGTAATAAACCCCAGATAGGATTAGATATTACTACCTGAGGTTGGCCATAGATGCGCCGCTACTCCTGAGAACTAAGCTGGAATGCCTCGCACCTATTTCTACCTAATAACAGCATCGCCTAACACTGCTGTTATTAGGCAGAAATAGGTGTGGCGGTGGTGCCGCCGGAGTCGAACCACAAAGGGTTCTAACACCCAAAAACATTATTTGACTTAGAATCTGAAGTATTCTGTTTACTTAAGCAAAACTACTTACGGGTACGTAGCAATGTCTATAAGTTTCTACCTTTTAATGATCGACTCTTGGTACCAAAGGTTCTCTTCCTTTCCAACCTTTCTTTACACAATTGTTAAGTTTCGAAATGCTTTGTTATGGACGGTTATTATATTAAAGTGAAGTAACTGTATCCATAACGCTGGCTAAACACGAATTAATGTCAATATATATGATTATCTTGTATGCACATTTTATTTTCACTTAGAATGTTATTTTTCCCTGGGTTTGTTATTTTGTATTGGCTTCAACATTGGGTTGATTAGTGCATCGTAGGACCGCGGATGGATATGACTTAAATCTTTCCGACAAACCTTTGATATCATGAGAGCTGAAGTAAAAACAAGTTTCTGATATCCCTACTCGATCGACTCCTGAACAATGAAGATCAAAAATCTAGGTAACATTTCACAGAGGTAAGCGGTACAGGTTATAACAGTCCCGATTTTAGTCCACATTCCAGATTGAAGCAGCTTAATAGACTCTAGGCCTTCCTAATTATTATGAGATTAGATTTATGTACAAAGAGTCATAAAATATTTGCAGATCATTTGTTTAATTGTTCCTGTAGTTCCGTGACCAAAATAGAGCTACGGTTTCCCCCTGCCTGTTGTTAGAGACACTGGTGGTAAGAGTGGGAGCTCGAGTGGAAGCGAACCGTCCAGCCAACGACACCAGGAAGGACGGTGGTATGTGTTGTCGCACCAGACGGTGTGGCGAGCGTTAAGCTCACCTGGGTGGAATCCGACAAGGCAACGCGCTAAGTGGACTCCAGTTCCGATCCTTTGGAGATTCCGGAGCTCTCTACGCAGCGCCGAGAACGGTAACTATACCACATAACAACGCTCTTACGGCACGATTGTGAGACAAGGTTTATGTACAAAAGGGTAAATATTTGCAGGTCATTAAAATCATAAATATAAACGAGAGTACAATGTGTGGAACGAGCATAAGTTTTACGTTCGTACCAATAACCGGGGTGAGTTGCTTAAAATTCAGTTGCGCGCTCAAATTACCCTATTACCCAGTGACGGATGCTCGTGAAGGAAACGTGACGAATGTACGCTACAATATGTGCCTGTTACAATATGTGACTGTTACAATATGGTGTATTTGTGAAACAGGATGTTGTTGTATTAGGCAGGCAAAAGAGTCACTACTGCTGCTTTCTTGAGTACACTTTACACAAGGTACGCAAGTATATTGTGTAAAGTGTGTTATATGTGTGTGTAAAGTGAATTGTTTAAAATTCAGTTGCGGGCTGAAATTATTCTATTACCCAGTGTCGGATGTTGTTGAAGGAAACTTGACGAATGTACGTTACAATATGTGACCGTTACAATATGGTGTACTTATGAAACAGAATTTTATTTTATTTGGCAGGTAAATGCGTCACTATTGCTGCATTATTTACTACCGCGACTTTACACAATATGCGCGAGTATTGTCTCGGTGTAATATAAATATACTATAAAAGATATATTAAATGCTAAAGATATATTAAATGCTAAAGATATATTAAATACTATAAAAGATATATTATCTTTATATTAAATGTTAGACGAGTACAACCATAATATATATTATATTTAATCGTATCATCTGGATCCTGTGAGATAGCATTAGTCGTATAGCACATGGTTCCATACGTCGGTGACCAACTCAATATAGAACAGGGGTTATTACATGACCACTTACCAGGTGGACTGTATGCTCGTTATTTTTTTTTTGTTCACCGGATGTTAAGTCGTTACATGGACATATGTTATCAAACACAGATATGATTAGGTACTTTCCTGAGGTCGGTCACTACTGTTAATAGGCAGAAATAGGTGTAGCAGTGGTGGCCGGAGTTAAGCCAAAAAGGGTTCTACCTTTGAACTTCAAAGTAATTTTAAAAGTATGGTGAAATATATAATTTAATATCATTTTCGTTTAAATAAGTAATAAGACGTACTACTCACCTCTATCAAAATTTTCTAAATTTTCTAAATCTTTTATAAAGTAAGAGTAGCAGACGAGCATGCAGTCCATCCATCCATCCATCCATCAGCCTTTACTGGTCCACTGCTGGACATAGGCCTCCCCTAGTCTGCGCCACTCCGACCGGTCTTGGGCCGTCTGCATCCAGCGGTTACCCGCCGTCCGCTTCAGGTCGTCAGTCCACCTGGTCGGGGGGCGTCCTGTACTCCTTTTGCCGAGACGTGGTCTCCATTCGAGGACCTTCCGACCCCACCGGTTATCGGTCCTGCGAACTATGTGGCCAGCCCATTGCCACTTCAGCTTGCTTATTTTGAGAGCTATGTCGGTAACTTTCGTTCGCCTACGGATTTCCTCGTTACGAATTCTGTCGCGTAGGGAAATACCGAGCATAGCTCTCTCCATAGCTCGCTGAGCGACTTTGAGTCTTCGTATTAGGCCCACAGTGAAAGATCACGTCTCGGCACCGTACGTCATCACTGGCAACACACACTGCTCGAACATCTTCGACTTCAGGCTCTGAGGTATCTTGGATGAGAAGATGTCACGCAATTTCCCGAACGCTGCCCAACCGAGTCGGATTCTACGAGTGACCTCTTTCTCAAAGTTGGACTTACCCATCTGGATTATCTGTCCCAGGTAAACGTATTCGTCAACAACTTCGAGTGTGACGCCATCTACAACGACCGGCATGGGTGTGACATGGACGTTAGACATGATCTTCGTCTTGTCCATGTTCATCTTAAGTTTCCCTTACCACACCTTTCAAACCTGAACACAGCAGCGCCTAACACTGCTGTTATTAGGTAGAAATAGGTGTGATAAAAATAATTAAATAATGTATATCATTTTATGTAAAAGTATATTAAAATAACGAGTACACATACCTGTTTTGTGTACCCTTTGCTAATTGAATTATTGGGACCCTTTGGCGGGACTTGAGTTAATCGACTTCGAGCTAAACCGATCAGTCATGTTTAATACCAACAAAATTGACATATTTTGGAAAAGGAAAAGATGAATTATTTTATCGAGTGCTTTTAATCCAAGCGTAAACTGTTTCTGCGAAGAAAAATATCCGTACCCTTTCATCCCCTTTTCAGTAAATTAGGAGATGGATTTTCAAAAATCCTTTCTCAGTGCACAACGTGTTACATAGGAAAGTCCTTCGCATAATTTAATAGTTCCAGATTCATTTGTTAAAGCTAGAAGATATAAGGTAGATAAAGATAATTATATTCTTGGCAAAGCTTTTAAATCTGCGAAATAAATAATAGTATTCGTATTGCTTAAAATACCTTCAAGTAAATATATTTTAATTTAAATTCAACTTCAAGAATTTACTTAAGAAATATTTATATTATTAATATGAATATTACTTAATAATGTAGATTGATTGTCAAAATTTGAAATAACCGTTATTAGAATTAACTACTCGTACAGTACTAAGACATTATAGGGGACCTATTTTTGATTCGCAATATTCTCTAAGTTACCTGAATCCAAATTGGTAAGTTTCTTCACGACAAACTCAGAAGGGTGGGTCAAATAAGATTTTTATGTGGCCACCAAAATCATATAAAAGTGTGTGTTTCAGATCGTCGTAAAAGTTTATGGGGCGATGCTAAAACATGCTTTATTTGCACTTAAACCTATCTCGATAGGCAGCAACAGCTAAAATATGTACATACATACGAGACTTTATTTTAGTCAAAAACTCGGACAAAAATAACTACTTGTATTTTAATCTGATTTTGTAATTTTTTCTATTACAGGTATTACAATAAAACAATCCATCAATTAGTAATCTTAGGTCGTGTGACTGGGGCTTAAATGATATTTTAAATATCACCGTTAATGTGTTAACCCAAATTATTAAAACACTGCTTAAAATTTTAAAAATGGAGGAATTGAGCTAAGCATTGGGGCTATGAATGCGGCCTCAGGATGGCAATGGATGTAGCTAAGTATTTTATTAGCTATGCCCTTAAACACTTATATTACTCCACTTTGATAGAAAGCACTCTGAAGAACTGTAAAAATATACAAAATTATAGGGTCGTTTGAGCTGTCCCGTCACTAAACAAATCCCGTGTGTACACAACTGTCATTACTTGCATCTCGATCTGTATCATGTTTAATGAATATTCTATCTTGGAATAGCTTGAAGGTTACCCGTAACACGAAGAGTATTATTTTTATTGTCACCTAATACGTTTAAGTATGTTGGATTAATATTGGACAGATATATAAAAAGTTTATTTAATTTTTCCTGTATTATGATATCATATCATACGTAGTAATATTTTATCGCTTTTACAATGTTAGTAATATAATGAAAAACATTTTTATAGATTTAAATATTATCACGCAATAATCAATGTCATACCGAAAAAATATTTTTTATGTCAATTTAATACCTAACACAAATAAAAAGAAGTTGAATTATAGTCTTTCTTGCGGCAAAATAAGAAATTTGCTTTTCAATGTTTTGAAATTACAGTAAGAAATTAATTTACACGAATAACAACCGACAAAAACACGTAACTACATTCCCCTGGGATTTCATCGCCAAAATACAAAATCAGGGCACAAAGGCCGTTTAAAGTATAAAAACAAATACAATTTGTTAGCGAATGTACACAGCGTTCGGTGTTTTCGGCCGCAAATCAGATTACGACGCGCAATTTTATTTTATCAACGGAATCTGCAAAATGGAGCGTTCGCACCTCCGACTTTAGACCTCGAGGGTCTACTATGCACGCGCGATCCGTAATTTCGTCCGAAGTTTCGGGTATTTTGTACTTAAGGTTACTGACGGACGTCCTTTTTCGGATGGAGGAGGAGAACGATATCAATCATTCAACAGCTCCTGTTTCTAGGTTACTTAGATTTTTTTCGGATGGAGACGAAGAACGACACCAGTCATCGACACCTGTTTCTTTGTTTTTAAGTATGGTTAAGTATGGTGGTCGTTATTATAAATGTACAATGTTGATAGCTCCAACAATCTGCATTGGAAGAACATTATGGTATGCTTCAGATCTCCTCTATCCTCCAGTTAATAATGGAGGTTGAATGATTTTAGTGAATGAACACTCAGTCCATAAAGGTAATTCGAATTTGCCACCAATGGAGGTCTGCAATTTTTATATTGAACAAGCATTTTACCTGAAGATTAGATGCACTGCCACTATTGAGAACACTAGTCCTTAACCTTAATTTTCAACTCAAATCAAAGTCGATAACATAGTCGATAGCGGAGAACTATAGGACGGACGAATCTTCGTGACGTACAGAGTAGACCTCCTAGAACGATTCCGCGAAACTCCTATTTGTTCCCGCAAAGTTTCAACGAGTTTCGGAGCTTCAAGGAATCATTTTGACGTGTTATCTTTGCAACTGGGAGCTTGTTACGCTCATTTCGACAACACCGCTTACCTTACAAGGCGCGTCGAATAATTCCACGGCTTTATTTTACTTCGCAACTTTGGTAGCAGATGCTGGTTTACGTGGAACGTGATTTCAGCTTTTGTGATTTGCTTTTGATGGGAAATCTCAAGTTGCTAATGATTGTAATTATTTTTGGCTGTTATTGTTTCTGCTTGGAATTATTGTTTGAAAATATGATAGAAAATTGATAACAATTAATGTTAGTAAACTTTGTTTGACGTCATTTCGATAACTCACCATATAATTATGAACTTTAGTAATGAATTATCCCTTGCTTAAACGTTAAAATACATCGTGATGAAACCTAATCGACTTAAAAAGTGCACGACCTAACAATGAATAAGTAAAGCGTTGACGATATCCAAATGTCTTCAAATTAAATTGCGCCAACATTTGATCAAAGATTTCACAAAAGTTCTAATATTTGTATTAAGGTCAGCAAAACTTAGAAAAATCGGTTTAACTCAGACAGGGCTTTAAGTCGAGCGACACACAATCTAAAGTACAGGTGAAACCACATTTAAGCATTATTAATGTTTAGAATATGTTTGTGGAGACTCAACATTAATACGACTTAGGCCTTACACAGGCCCATTAATCTTTATTCATTTGTTTCGAACTTTAATCAGCTTTGTGGGGATTTTGATTTAACTTTCTGAAATGGCTTACTATAATAGTTACTTATTTTAGATTAGAAATAGTAGTTTTATACTTGTCGGCTTGCAGTGGACGAACTGGATGGAATGGACGAACGAAAAGTTAGAAGGTGGTAAAACCCTTTGCGGCTTGACTACGGGCACCACCGCCATGCCTATATAGTAAGTGCTGTCGTATTCTGTACCCTTACCATGAGTTTTAAAAACAAATCATAATTTTACGTTACGTTTACTCAATCCATTATTCTGTTCCGTTTGCTTCAGTAGACTGAGTAAGTATAACAATAAGTAAGTTCTCAAGTCTTTTTGTCTGCTTCACATGTTTTGCAAAAGAAAGAGACAGAACATAAAGCGCCATTTTGTCAATTTAGACGTTTAATGTTACGTTGCTGACACTATAGTTCTTATACAATGCGCTAGGGGCGCTGAATGGAATTTGTATGGGCAAATACGTAAACAAATACCAAAACAGTCATTATTGTCAAAACGTAAAAACTCATGGTAAGGGTTCTGGTTCGCACATATTTCTGCTTTATAACAGAAGTGTCAAGCACTGGTGTTCTCTGGTTTGATTTGTGGGGTAAGGGAGTCATGCTTATCCGAGGCAATCCAACTCAGTACGCAGAGGTAGCGTGGCATTGAAGTCCACCTCAGGTAGGAATCTAATTTTATTAGAGGATGACTGCATGCTCGTTTGTTTTAAATTCATACCATAAAATCAAATGGTTAATATAAATGGGAATGTATTTGTGTACGCTTACTATATTTGAAAATTGTTGGTTACAATAATATTTTCTCTTAAGTTGATTGGATTTAAAAATTAACGCCACTGGAACGAACCGGTAAAAAACTTAACGGTTTTCTCTTATATTCCAGCTTTAAATTTATTTACACGGACCAAAAATTTTAATCTGTTTTCACTGATTAAGCTGGGCAACAGCTTAATAGATTTTGACTAAAATGTACCTCTCTTTTTAGTTCAGCGTATTCACGTTACAAATCCGGAAAATCCGTAACACCAATGAGTGAGACTTAACGTTTTAAAATTCGGCCTGTAACTGAGAGGGTCCGAGGTTCAAATCCCAGGTAAATAAACGCTTTATACTGTAAATTCTAAAATCTTAAAACAGTGAAAGAAAACACCGTGCGACAAACGAAAAACAATCTTACAAGCGCGAAAATGATTAAGATACTTTTTCATAGGTATGTAAAGTCTTTCAATTTTCATGTATCCAGTACGGTGTATTATGGAGTATATTTTCTATTTAGAAAGAAGAAGGAAAAAGAAAGTGGTGCCGAATAATACGACAGTAATTATTATACGTTTTTCCTTTTCTAATTTCAGCGAGACATCTAAAATCCTTGAACAGTGAAGACACATTTTCGTGAACCCAGTGTCCACGTGTCTTTCATTTCATATATCGACGAAGGGAACATGAACCTAAATGGCTGATGAAACGAACCTATGCCGCTGGTTCACAATAGGATCTACCGTAATTAATCCCAGTCTGGCAGTAATCCGTCTTTCAATGCCCGGACGACCCATAGTTACCACATGCCGGTTCAATGGATTATAATTATCGTAGTATTGATTATATTCTGTAAGAAATTATTTTGGGGCGGAATTAACAAGGTTCTTTCCATGTTAAATGATATCTGTATTCCTTGGGTAATTGTCGATGGTCTACTTAGCGGTCTTTGAAGTCTACTTGACGTAGATGTCTTCAAGATAGTTAATAGATAAGTAGTTATAAAGAGAGATGTTGTTGTCCATCTAGCGTATAAAAACTGTAATCGTTTCCATGGATTACCTAATACTATATCCACAGGAGTGGACATAATATAGTATAATGGACGCGGACGCGGAATATATTCGTTTTGTGCGGTTACGTAGCCGCCACGGTTACGGAGGCGCCCGGAAACTTGGTGGAACACGATTCTTTTATCAGACGAAAAGACATCATCACAAGTTGCCCAGCGTTATAGCAGGAACAGCACACGTGGGTGAATCGTAACGTCAAAACGGCAGTTCTCATTTACCTAAATTTTCCTATTTCTACGCGTCTTTCGGTTCCGTGTCCGCGGTGGAGACGGACACAAACCCTGAGATTTTCGACCGTCACGAAGAAACATTTCAGTTTGACGTACATTTGGTTGGTAGTTTGCTGTCATTTACGGCTAGCGGAATGGTTAGTCCGGTCGCCCGAGTATTCCCGCAATAATAGTGATTGTAATTAATCTCGTTCTCACCGATAATCCATCTCTCAGCCGGACCAATGGCGGACGGGTGCGTCCGCGACCCGCAGTTAATCTCGACGTCACCCGCGTTGAGAATAATGGGGCAACGTTATAGAACATCTACTTATGTAATACTGATTTTCGATACGATTAATACACGCAGACGGACGAAAACACGAAACCACAGTTTCTTACAGTTACGAGCCACTGCGATTATGGAGGCGCCCGCATACCCGGCAGAACATAATCGTTTGTTGGATGAAATAAGTACGATATCCCTTATTCACCCTTACAGCGAAGACAGAAGACAACCGCACATGCCACACAAAAAGAACGGGCCGTGAAAACGACGACTGCTATTTATATACATTTTTGTATTTTTACCCGTGTTGCGATTTCCCGTCCGCAGCGGAGACGGAAACGCTCCGCGAGTTCTCACTGTCACGATGAAAGATTTCAGTTTGACGTACATTTGGTTGGTAGTTTGCTATCATTCACGGCTAACAGAATGGTTAGTCCGAGTATTCCCGCAATAATAGTGATTGGAATTAATCTCGTTCTCACCGATAATCCATCTCTCAGCCGGACCAATGGCGGACGGGTGCGTCCGCGACCCGCAGTTAATCTCGACGTCACCCGCGTTGAGAATAATGGGGCAACGTTATAGAACACGTAGCTGTGTACTGATTTCCGATACGATGAATACCTATTCAATGTATTGAATTGTAGTTATAGATCATCAACATCATTAGGTACATTGTTGTACTACAGGCACGACCTACAGCTCATACGGATTGACGGATTCATAAGAGGTGTCGTTGGATTTATATAAACTGTGGATGTAAGGAATGAGACAAACATTCATACATACGCCCGAAAAACATTACCGTAGTCAGATAAAAATACAAAAGATATATGACAGAAATACGCGCGCAGTTGTTACACCGTAAACGAATGTCAGAATTCTACATATAAGCGAATCATCGTATAAGCGAATAATTTTCCAAAATCAGTGGTGCGTAGAATTCACATCTCGGAAATCCAGCCAAATCAAAGTTCAAACCATTGCGTTAGTTGATATCTTAACTTTTTGTATGTATTTAAAATGTATGCGGTTGCGTATTGAATAAATAAAATACGGGACTCGTTTGCAAAGTAAACAACTCATCAGCCAATACAAACAAAGTTTGCCTTCCGTTATTTTTACGAGACACCGCTGAACTTTGAATACGGCATAAACGTTTTATTTTGGATGTTGTTATGGATGGATAGATGTTGTTATATTAGAAACAACATTCGTCTTGAGGAATGTGGTATCTTATGTATGAGCTCGAATGATGATTTAAAATAATAGTCATATCGGCCAAGGGCGAGCCGAACTCGTACGTCGAGGGTTCCGTAACATCAGGAAATAAGAAATAAATAACACTATATATTTTGTTTTGTATAACATATCATAGTATAATAAATCGGTCATAATGATACACACTCTCAAGTCAAGTGTCTGTCTGTTAAGGTTCAAGAGATAGAATCCTGTAAAACACGCACAGACAGAGAGTAGAGGCATAAGTAATAGAGTCCCATTTTTAGTCTTTGGTTACGAAACCCTAAAAATGCAAAAATTCTTATTGTTTAATAGTTTTTGCCTGCGGCTTCGCCCGCGTTTATATATGACATACTAACCTATATAAAACTGAAAATTCGTACCTTCATTGGAACGACATTGGCGCCATCTGGCGAAAATTGGTCTTACCAAGTCTGGAACCTTCGTGGGCTCATGGACCACAACTTTGCTAAAGATCATCACTTGATCAAATGCATAGTTCGTAAACTATTCAATCCTTACTAATATCGATTAAAATAATAGATCTTTTTGGTCCAAAGGATCGATTCTCTGATTAATCGATCTTAGATCGCCATCCCTAGTTTCCATGGGATTTCCGGGATAAAAACTATCCTTTGTCCTTTTTCGGGTCTCAGACTATCTTTGTTCTAAATTTCATTAAAATCGGTTCAGTGGCTTAGGCGTGAAGAAGAGACAACCAGATAGGCAGACAGACAGACAGACAGACAGAGTTACTTTCGGATTTATAATATTGGTAAGGATAGTAAGGATTAGTAAGGATTGAACGGAATTTGCATTTTTTATTCAAATTTCATTCAGTAACTATATACATTGACAGGGTATAATTTTAAATTAGTAAATATATAGAGTGTTCAAAAATACTTGTATTAAAGCTATAATTTTTTTGATGCAGTTTTCTCCAAAACTAACACAGGGCCTAAAAAAATTAAGATATATGCTTGTATAGAACCTAAAAATTTCACTCCTGCTTTAAAAATAGTGTTTTTTAATTTAAAAAATTTCACTACCACTTATCACAAATAAAATAATGTATTCATAATGAAACAAATTTCTATCCTACCATTTACAGATTTATTGGTCAAAACAAAAGGCTTTCAGTGCAATTAACCATGAAATCGGGTCGTTTCATGTCACTTGAGCGATTGAAGTGTACCCGGATTTTGGACCTTTGGAGATTAATTCATTGGCCTTCTTTTCTAATGATAGATTAACATTTAATGTCCGTTATAGGTAATAAATGTTTGGTAGGAAATTCTGAATTGTCGAAATTCATTGCTATAACGGTATAAAATATCGTGAGCAAACCGACTCATTCGAAAGTATATTTATTTATTTGGGAAACTAACAATTCATTTATAACATATGTAAATAATTCATAGATATAACACAAAGAAATAATTAGAGTTTAACTTAATAAATTAATTAACATACTTCTTTAGTTTTAATCTCAAAGTTGTGTGAGTCTTCTAATACGCAATGTTAATGTTTCGCTATGTAATTTGAAGTGGTAGAACCCTTTGTGGTTTGTATCCGGCGACACCACCGCCACACCTATTTCTACCTAATAACAGCAGTGTTAGGCGCTGTTGTGTTCCGGTTTGAAGGGTGTGGTAAGGGAGACATACTTTTCCGAGGCGTTCCAGATTAGTCCTCAGGGGTAGCGGCGCATCTGTGGCCGACTTCAGGTAGGAATATCTAATCCTATCTGGGATTGGTTACAGATGTCCATGGGCGGCAGTAGCCACTTACCATCAGGTGGACTGCATGCTCGTCTGCTACTCCTATATTATAACAAAAATGTTATAGTTAAAAAATCCAACAAAGCATCCAGTTCATTAAGTGATAAAATAGCATGTTCGCAGCATTCTACTTAGTCGATTGAGGCCCAAAACATATTCATATCCATCCGATAATGCACTTACCCGTGAAATAGGGTCGCGTCACGTCACTATGGCGTCAAAATGTACCCATATCTTGCGCGGGTCTGTCGTCATAACTTGATAAGTCTTATAGCATATACCACACTATTTCTATGTGCCTTCGTTGAGGGAAGTACAGATTATTTGCAAACTCACATCAGATATTTTCAAATTTTCAGTAAAGTTACCGAATCGCAGCTTAAAATATATATCAAATGAGCGTATTAAATTCGTCGTCAACCATATCCCACTGCTGGACATAGGTCTCCTCTTGCTTGAGTGAACGGGGTCTTGGCCAAGTGCTTGTTGAAGACCTTTGAGAATATATTTTTTAAATTCTCAGGTATATCTCCGGTTTCCCAACGATGTTTTCTTAAGCAAGTAGTAATTAATTTCTAATACGCATTTTTGTACGGAACCTTGGAAATTTAAAGGCGATTTCTTGGGATTTGAATCTCGGGCCTTTTCATTGTCAACTCAACTTTCAAATCATTAGGCGTTCATCTCAATGATTATTATAATTTGATATTTGATACCAGTCGACAATTTAGTTTATCAAAGGCCTCAAGAATATCTGCCTCGAGTCAGTGACCTACCCATTCTTTACCATCGCTACAAAAATAAAACATAAATAGTAGCAAATAACATTATTATTTTCAAAACTAAAAATCACGCTGTAACAGTTATTGAAACTAAAAAGCAATAATTGTTGCAATCTAGTAACTTTGCGATGAACTTTCTCTAAGGCGCTCCAACAATCTCTCCTCTAAAATTGTTAATCCTGAGGACGTTGATAAGGACAATGGCACAAAATTATTAAAATCGTGTATTGTCATCGGTTTTTTATAATTCTTCAAAATTTTGAATTAAACTGAACGTTCAAAGTGGATAGAAATCGGATTCAAATATTCCGTTACATAGTTACGTACATATAACCCAAGCTAATATATTAAAAAGCGCGTTAAAAATGCACTAAGTATTACTTTATTATGGAAAAATTCACGCCGCAACACACAAAGAGCTGTAGACAATATTTAGCAAACGATTTCCATAGCACACATCCGCATACAACTTCTACACGAAGCTTACTCAGCTTACTTTAAATAATGGTTCGCCGCTCCCCAAATTTAAGTTATCCATTTTCATTAAAACATCGCTCGAAGTGGCACATACTCGCCCTACGTAGACTTATCCCCATTACACCACTAATCTTATAGGATTTTGCGCTGATGCTCCTAATTAATAGCTGTGAGGTACCCGCAGCGTCTGAGTAAATCCGACATCGTGTTTCTTGGGTAACGAATTTTGTTAGGAACGCGGCGTAGTAATATTAATCCATCAAATGTTTTAAATGTTGTAGAACCCTTTGTGGTTCGAGTCTCGTGGTACCACCTATAAACACTTATTGTTTATTGAACAAAATTTGAAATATTTTATCCCAATATGATCGAAAAATGTAAAGGCACTAATCTTTTTTATACAGTCTCCAAAATTAACTCAGGGACTGAAAAAAATTAATAAATACTCGTATTATGCTTGTAGAAATTTGGAACATTCTTTTTGTTAACGAGGGGGAAACTTTCAAAAAGTATGCCGTGGGAGCGACACGGGGTTATGTGGGATTCTTACCGCACTAAAACCACCCCAGTGGCCGTCCTCGGCGCTGCGTTGAGGACTCCGGGATCTCCCAAGGAACGCAATTGGAGTCCTCTTAGCGCGTTGCCCCGTCGGGCTCCGTTCAGTTGAGCATGACGCTCGCCACTCCGTCTGGTGTGCACGACGGTATGCGACCACACTTGCCGCCGTCCCTCTCGAGGTCGCTGGCCGGGCGGTTCGAGCTCCCACTTTTGCCACCCGCAACCCCGGAAGCCCCTTTTACTCGCCTTTTACGAAATTGGTTCCTAGTTCCTTAGTTTTTTTATAATATAGCAGGCGAGCATATAGTCTGATAGTAAGTGGCTACTGCCGCTCATGTATATCAGTCAACCCCAGATAAGATTAGGTTCTTACCTTAGATCGGCCTGAGCTGGAATGCCTTGGAAAAGTATTTCTCCCTTACCATACACTTCAAATCAGAACATGGCAGCGCTTAAAACTATTAGTAAGAAATAGTTTAATTTTTTTTTATATATAGAATCAACGTAACAAACTAGTAAAAGATATGTCTTTGATGTTTATAAACACTAGATGTAACTTGTCAGATATGTGGAAGTTAGTCATAAATAATTTCCTGTATTATATAAAACAGTATATTTTTAAAACCAAAAAGGAATATAATAAATACAGGAACAGTGCCATCTCTACTGTTAAGGAAGAACTTTTGTATCCTTTACTTTCGGTTTTTGAGGGCGCACTTAGGGTGGGTGAATTCGTAATCAACAAGTGAAGAGGTAAATAGAAATGTACTTAGTTCACTTGAAGCACGGTAGATGGCATTTGTTTTTTATTTTAGCAAGTATTTTCTATATTTTTATTCTGTTTAACTGAATGTTTTTTTTCTTTTTTAAACTATAAGCTACCTTTTATTTTTTGTTATATTATTAGTTGTTTACATCTATGTGTGTTTATGTACTTTTATAAGTTAGCTGTCTTCATTTCTAGTTGAAATTCCATGTTATTCTTTTTTGGCCTGTGTTATCTATAGGTTTTGTTGCATGTAATTTTGTTAATGAAGCAATAAATAAATAAATAAAATGTTATTTAAAAATTAACAGGGGGTGATATGATTACAAGCGAAAAACTTCATGTTCTATGGAATGTACGAGTAAATGTACTGTTACAGTGAAAGTGAAGTTGACTGTATATAAGGCGGGCGGATAGTGAACTAAAGATTTAATTCAGAGCTGCTAACATAGATGTCACTATATTCTATTAATTTATATCCTTCAGAACATTTCAGAGAACTTTCGGTTCATTTAAAATATTCTTAAAATAATCCCTTTTGAATAATAAGATATTTATTTTTTATATAAGTCAAATATAAATATTTAATGAAATTAAAAGAGAAATGTATCAAGCATAAAATAAAAATTTAAAAGTCTGTAAAACTTATTTGAATTTAAAATTACTTAATATTCATGAAACTTGAAACTTCTATGTGACTATTACTATTTTATACCCAACGAGACCTGTCGCTAAGAACCGAAATACAAAAACAACTTTATCAAGAACAAAATGGAACCAATTTGCAGAATAAATCAATAAAAAGTATTTAAAAAAATCTCCGTAAAATAAGCTATTATATAACAGCCTTAATGAAGTCACAAATAGATCCACAGCTCAATTCATAATCCGTCATGCACCTGCTCAATTATACCTTGGAACAGTTCTCATTCATGTACATTCCCTTCCATTGAACAACCCGACCTTGTTTGTCATATTGATGGCATGTAAGAGCATGCGCGGAGTCCACGCATGCGTGTCTCTAGCGTCACTTCTATAGTACTTCTACCCAAGCTGTCAAGGCTAAATAATAAGCTTATCACTTTTCATTTCTTAAACTAGCGATAGAAATTAATAGCGGAATAAATAGCGCTAGTTTGAATAGCTGCGATAACGTGCTATCGTTTGCTATATTGCTTAGTATCTTCAGTGAGTTTCGTGATTTTTCGCGTTTACGTGAGCCCTAGCCTGAAGCAAGGCAGATTTTTCTGGTTCGAAGCAGTTCATATCAACAGGTATGTTATATCTGTTTATTAATAATGTATAACAATGGCTGCTGTGGGCGTTACTCCAGACGTTGCGTAGGTGGGCTTCGCGTAGACGGCCGTTAGTAAATAGATCCGTTGGTTCAAGAACAAAGTTCACGTTTTATCAGAATTAGGGAACTATGCCCTTAAAAGGGCAACAATTGCCTTTTTCCTTTTCATGTCGCTTTATTTTTAGTTTCATTGTCTAAGTACCTTCCTATGTAGTTATTTTTCATCTTTGTGTCTTATAGTAAGGTAAAGGTTATTCATAATATTTAGTCTTTAATTAAGCTTTTCATTTATCTTATTTGTATAAAAAGTAAATAAATTCATTTCTGAAATATCAATTTGTATGTATTATTATTTCATTGTAAACTTTGTCTTATAACTTATTCATAGAAATTGTATCGGTCATGGTACTTAAAAATAATTTATTTTCATTCTATTCATTAATTGATTATGAAGTTTATTCATCAACTATTCACGCCATTAAATGAACGCACGTTCGATGTCCATTAACGGGAATATTGGCGCAAAATCAATACGCCCCGTAAGTTAGTTACGGGTCATTGCTCATGTTCCATATACAGGTTAATGGAATCACGTTTAATGATCGTACGGAAACGATAGACTGTAGAGCCAGGTTCTTACATCATAACTAGTTCTTTTAACAACAAAGCTTTAAAAATGTGATACTGAAGGTGGTAGAACCCTTTGTGGTTCGACTCCGGCGGCACCACCGCCGCATCTATTTCTACCTAATAACAGCAGTGTTAGGCGCTGCTGTGTTACGTTTTTAAGGGAGACAGACTTTTCCGAGGCGTTCCAGCTTAGTCCTCAGGGGTAGCGGCGCATCTGTGGCCGACTTCAGGTAGGAATATCTCATCCTACCTGAGGTTGATTATAGATGTCCATGGGCGGCAGTAGCCACTTACCATCAGGTGGACTGCATGCTCCTCTGCTACTCCTATATTATAAAAAAAAACATAGAACCTTTTGTGGTTCGACTTGGGGGCACCACCGACACAACAATTTTGCCTAATAATAGCAACATTAAGCGCTGCTATGATTGTTGGAGGACATAGTAAGAGAGACATCCAAGGCATTCCAACTTAGTCCTCAGGTGTATCAACGCATTTGTGGACGACCATAGACAGCACTCGTATTTGATGTTGACTAGTTGCCCGTGGGTGGTAGGGGCCACTTAGTCCACCTAATGCACTACATACTTCTATTTATAATTCTATTGCAAACAGCACTGGCTACTGACCTAATAGTAAAATGTATATTTCTTTGCGACAATTTTTTCATAGAAAAAATATCCACAAACTAGTAAATTTGACTTACGTTACGTTACATATTTACGTTACGTACGTTAAAACCATGAGCCTTGAACAATAAGATAAAAAACAACAGAGTATATGATTCGAAGAAAATTATATATTCAGCGTTCCTTATAAGTCCAATCACAATATGCATTACATGAGCTTCATTGTGTTTCATTCGACGGATGGAAATTTTCCATTCAGTCTTCCGTAATTGATGGGATGAAATTGACATTTATTCTTCTGGTATTTGTTATAGTAAAGCCGCGGTTGTACATTTTACTCACGTAGCCCTCTCTCGTTTTTGTAATTGACTTCATTTTGTTTTATGATTTTTTTTATCCACCGATAATAATGGTAATATAGGAACATTTATAATAATACGTATTGTTAAATATGTATTATTATAAATGCGACAGCAACTGTTTATCAGCGGTTTCCCGCTAAATGTTAAACAGTTTGTGGCAAACTTTATATGGATTTAGTTTTATCTGAGAAGATTTTTTATCTTCCTGTTACCGATCAGTACTGGTTGAGATATTACATGAAAAAAAGTTTATATGAAAATATATACATAGATGTTCTACCACCTTTTAATTTAACAACAATTAAAAACGAAATTTAATTAATGTGTTAATTGTGTTGTGAATAGAATAAACTTGCTTGAATATTTAGGCTGACCGACTACTATCGAATTAATTTGTTGCTTGAGCGATTGAGTAGTGGATAACGCGACTGTCAGAACTTGCTACGCGATTATTTAGTAGCTTATGAATCTATACACATGCTTAGATAATCAACTGTTGACTGACTTATGAATAAAATCAACCAAACTCCAAAAAATTGGAGAACCGAGTGGTAGAGGGTTAAGAAGTACTGAGCACTTCTTAAGCAAAGAAGCAACTTAAATTACTGATAATTTATTTTTAATTGACTTTTGGATATTTACAAGTTTCAAGGTTAAATACAGTGTTTTTATCTTTTAACCAGTGGCGGCGTAAAACCTAAATGTTATGTGGGCAAAATACATGTTGCGGGGCCCTCTGCTACAAAATAATGTAAACAGTACCCTTACCATGAATTTTTACGTTTTGACAAATATGACTGTTTTGGTATTTGTGTACGTATTTGCCCATACTATTTCCAATCAGCGCCCCTAGCGGATTATATCAGAACTTAGAAATTGTATGGGTATTCTGTAAACTCCCATAAATCAAATCTCGGACAGCATGCTCCTATTAACAAAACCATTAAAGAATGCAATACTGTCTCCAGGAACTCAAATTTTCACATCTTTTCTACTAGTCTTAATAAAATCAAGTGTACTGCACTGTGTTATGATTGTGACACTTAATGAGAAATATGTTTATAGATATTATATATTGTGCTTCATTTAATTCAATTTATTCTCTCTTTTATTTATCTTTTATGTTTGTTTATACTTAACCTGCATGTAGTCTACACCTTTAATTATAGTGGCATAAAGCTAGCCCCTTATGTGTTTTGTTGTATCTAATCTGTATAAATGTACAAATGGTGTTCAATAAATAAAATAAAATAAAAAAGAATAGACATGTGTTCATTCTGGCGAGCTTTTTTTTCGTTAACTGTTAGAGGTGCGACGCCTCCTGGGTCGCGAGGCCGTAGGACGTGGCCCACGCCGCCCACGCCTAACACCCCCACTGTTTTTAACTTAAACTTTATTGTTTAGGAAGTGACATATTTTCTTAACATTATTATTTTAATATGCATACTATAACCTAACTTAAAGTTATATAACTTAATTACAAAGTTATATACTTAATTGTGCAAAAATAATAATAAATTTAATAATATTTTCGGTTAAGCTAAAGGGGGTATATAGATTATATTAATCAGTGTACCAGTTACGTAGTAACTATTTATTAATCTGTGGTACCAGACATTTTAATCAGTTTATATGTAACTTGACTAAGCTCTAAGTCAAAGGCCTCGACGGTTGGTTGGATGAAGTGATATCCGCCCTTTGATAGCAGGAAATTGGCCGCTTTTAGTCCAGTAACCGGAAGATGTAGGAAATGTAATAAAAATGCCTATACATATTACTAGAGAATTTTATACAGACAAAAATCCCGAATACTAACAAATTTAGCATATGTTACTCGCACGATTCAGACGGATCCGTCAGAATCCATCAAGCCGTTAGGGCTGTTAGTTGGGTAAATTTAGACAATTAAAATAACAAAAAATCTGGGAAAGCTGAATCTTCGTAGAGAGTTTGGATTTACCATTACAAATAAACTGCCAAAAGTTCCCATCGATCGGATGTGCGCGTCAGCACTTATTCGGGGTTAAATACCCCTGAGGACTAAGCTGGATCGGCTCGGAAAAGAAGGTCTCCCTGTACACATAGTCATAGTTCAACGCGCAACCCTTCGGGTTCGGTTCCTGCTTAGGATATGGATATCTTTTTTATGTGTGTTTTCTTGGTAATTTTCTTTTTACGTTTACATTTTTAGTATTATCTTTAGAGATTTTTCCAACATAATAATACATCAAAAATCTTAATAAAAATATATCACCATCAGTATATTGAAAAAATAAAAAAAAACCTTCATTTTTCTTTTAAAAGTAATATAAGAAAAAGTTATTGCCAGTTTCCGACCTAAAATAAAGTTTTATCACAACTTTGAATTACTTTTTGTTATACTCGTACAACTTTTTCTCGCATCATGGTACCATCTACCCTTAAGGACAATTGATGAGTATAGAAACGATTCCTAGAATGAAATCCTGGGAATTGGGATAATTCTGTCAAAACGAGTTAGTCCTTCCACGAATAAATTAGATTTTCGCAAGTAAAATCAAATATTTGTAACCGTCCCTCTACAAAAAGAGTAAAATCGAATATAGAAATAGGTGCTTATCGCAAGGAAATTGTCGCGCAAACATTTGTTTTTAGAAGCGGTGTAAGGGACAAGATACAAGCGTAAAATAAATCGTGTAAAAACAACAGTTTGTTTGCCACGTTTCTGTAATCACTGTTACAAGATTCTATAAAAAAACAATTATTAATCACTATAAATTTGTTTTGGATGTAGGAAATACCATACCACAAGCTAATATGCCTACCACGGAATGAAAATACATACACTTGCTCGAATAACAATACCGTCCGCAAAACGGGTTAATATTAAAATTTATTTTCTCAGTTGTAATCGCACCCACTCGTAACTTGGACCATACGGTTAACGCAGTGACGCGCCCCGTTCATTTCCACTTTTCTCTCAGTTCGGGTTTGAGTCCTGGCGCGAACGGTCGCGTTTAAAATACTTGTCCAAATAATTGTCGCGAAAACTTGCATATCTATAACTTAAATAAACATGGATATCACTATCACGAGGCATTTTAGCTTGGATGAGGTGAGTGAATTATTTATTGGGATGTTCGTTTTCTTTTTTTTTTAATTAAAAAATAAACATTTATTTTGCTGTTTTTAAATGGTGTTGTTAATTTTTACATGTTATATAGTTTTTGAATAAAAATAATAGATACCTACATAAACTATTGAAAGCATTTAAAAGAATATTGCATTCAAGTCAATTTTATATTTGATAAAATAAATAAAAAATGTATGATAACTGCCTTTTATTTTTTTTTCAAATAAGCCTCATAACTTGTTAATATAATATAACAAAATGTTTTAATACAACTTATCATTTAAGTATTTGTCATCTTTTTGTCGGTACATAATTAAGTACTATTTGTCGAAATAAAAATAAAAATATCTGCGGCACAGTAAAAAAAACATTTTCTTTGATCTTACTTTGAAAGTTAGTTCCCAACTTCGAAGTTATGACGTTCATTTATCTTTGTGAAGAGACTAAAAATAGTCAAATTAAAGGCAGTGATAACTTGATAAGTTATTAAAATGTATCTGAGATAGCAGTTCGAAGAATTTTTGCTAATCACGCAAAAATATGAAATAACGGGAACCTTACACTTTACGTGTGTATTGAAAAATAATAAAAGGAAGCTTAAAGTTGTGAATCATGTGTAAAGTCTACCTAACTCTTATGTGCTGTCATGAATGTGTTCGGATAGGAAATAGGCAACAGTCCTTAATAATTAATTAATTAATCAATTTATTGAATTTATGTACTACTAAAGATCTAAATTTGTCAATTTCCGCCAACAATAAATTGTCAGTTCTTTTTATTTTTTCACTTTAATTTTTTTTGGTAGTTATTGAGGACTTTCTACCAACAAGGGAAAACTAATGAAGATAATTAAACTTACACTGATCGTGTTTTGAAGATAAACTGCCCAAATACAGACAGAGGCAGATCTTTATCTTTTCAATGGGAGATTTTTGTTCTGTGATATCACAATCAGAAGGACAATGCTTTAATACAGACGAGAAAGTAAAACTTTTCACTACTCACGACACGATATGATACCATACGACAGACTACGTACGACTTATATTTTTCTACGAGACGTATCCAGACTGTCGCTTTAGACAATACATAAAATATATACATGATGTAGCAAAACGATTTAAAGTCTAGTGGGTGATTTGTATACTGGAAATATTATCTTTACTGAAGAAATAAAATATATCTAACAACGTACCGACACAGGACAAAAGTCAAATTTCTAAAAAATCCCTTCGGTATTGCGTCCATGGTAGAACGCGGTCAATGGAAATATATGAAAATCGATAATCTCGATACCGTGTCGTATGATGTAAACATAGCTATGAGTTTTTTCTTCCCACACAATTATCGCCCTATTTCGTCATGTGATAACGTCATTTTCAATTAATCTCGTCAGTCAATATTTGCTTTCAATCTCATTTATAGCTGGGACATCATTTTTATAGCGTTACTCGCGTTACTACCGTATTATGTGCTATTATTATATTTCGAAATTATGTGGGTTCATAAATCTAATACCTTTAAACGAGCAACGGCTCCAACGATTTTCTTGACGGTTACGGGTTAAATCGATCTAGCTAGATTTTATTTTCGAAATTGTCGTTTTAACCGTGGTTTCATTGAATAAACACCTCCTACAATATTATTAGAATACGCTAAATTTTGCCATTACTTACGCTCGGTCGGGAACTCGGGCGCATTAACGACGGAAACCCGGGTTCAAATCTCGGTGCGATTGTTTCTTTTAACTTTTCTCTTTTTTTCGAGTTCCTTCTTTTTTATTCTTTTCGAGTGAAATCGGTCATCCAGGTACTCAATTATTAGTGACGGAAAATATTTTGCATTCCTTCTGCATATTACTTAGATTCTTCGCTTACTTGAGCAATGAAGGAAAATATTACACAGCTTTTTGGAGATATGTTTGTTATGTTCAAGATGTTTTTTCTTTACGATTACTAAGGTATGATTACTATTTTAGGGGTATTTATTTTAGAGATACATGCAGATAATTTGGTTAACTTTACCATTTATGAATTTAAATTACTCGTACATCAGCCTATGAAAGTCCACTGCTGGACAAACGCATTCCCTGATTGACGTCGAACATTGTTAAGTGTTATTTGTATCCAGTGGTTATTCTATCTTCTACAGTCATTAGTCTATCTCAGTTAGGTTGATTGTATTTTAAACTATAATCGATAAGTAATTATACTCCACATGTACGAACTTCAACAAAGTAATAAATAATAAGTAGTTAAATCATCTCTGCATGACTTCTTACGGATGGGTTTATGAAACATTTAATAATTATAAATTAAATGCGTTTGTCTAAATTGGGTCACTACTTTTAGCAAAGGCACTCCAACTAGACAAGGTACTTAGGCTGAGGAATTGGCTGTGCTCCGATAGTTATAATTCTGGTCTTTGTCATACGCAATATTGAGAAAAGCTCTATAGAGTATTCAGTAGCGTATTCAGCCAATATTAGTGGCCCCATCTTTTGTCCAGTTCCGGATAGTTGACGACGCGATACTTAACAAAACTTATCATCTATAATGCATTTCATTGTATCATTCAATGTTATATATTAAAGAGAAAACTTCTAAGAAATATCGAATGATAATAAAAGTTTATTATTAAAACTGAACCTTGGAATAACATGCAACAATAAAAGTAATTTTAAATAATAATGAAAATAAGTAACAGTAACAAAGTCGTTTGGGGAACTTACCCTTTCTCAATATTGGATATTGGCAAACCGAGTTTGGTATTAGCTGTTTATTTGTTTGGTCGGGAATTAATTATATACTTTGATCTTCGGTCGATCCGTTTATCTCCAGTATTGGACGTAATTAAATTCTGAGTATCGTAAAAAGATATAGGTACTCAATACCGTTTTACGTCTGTTTTATATCTCACAAAGTAAAAATGTGTACAAAGTGCCGGCGTATTATTTTATATACCCGAACTTCTTTAATTTACTTATTCCCCTGTGATATGAGTAAAGCAAAGAAGCAATTTGATGCACATTGTATACCTCATAACTACACCTCTACTAATTCGCATTGGAGCAACGTAACGTAGTATAGGTACTCTTAAAATAGTATTCCTATTTTGTCGACCGCGACCAACGATGGCATACTATGGTACGTGCAATCGACTGCTCATATACGGAATACTAAATAACGCAAGCGACCGCGTTGCGCGACCAGTACCCTTAGTATGAGTTTTTACGTTTTGATAAAAATCACTGTTTTGATATTTGTTTACGTATTTACCCATACAGTTCCAATCAGCGTCCCTAGCGGATTGTATCAGAACTGATTGGAAAAATATGGGAAATACGTAAACGTGGCTATGACACGACAATGCTGTTTTTAAAAATACTTCTCTAAGATTAACGATGAATTATTAATATAATTAGTGCCTAAAATCTGCCCATTCAAACTGCCTAACTTATTAGCACTGCGCATTAATATTAATTGTTTTCCAACGGCACGACGGACGGTACCGTCGCAGTCGGGGTTGCTGATATCCGATTGCTACTTCCAAGACGACAGACGACCATATGACCTTGGTTGCATTATCGTCATTGCGCTTTCGGACTCTTTTTTTTTAAATATAATAGGAGAAGCAGACGAGCATGCAGTCCACCTGATATGCCTGAGATACGCTGCTACACCAGAGGACTAAGCTAGAACGCCTCGGAAAAATATGTCTCCCCTACCACACCCTTCAAACCAGAACACAACACGTTTAACTCTGCTGTTATGAGGCAGAAATACGTGTGGCGGTGGTGCCGCCGGAGTCGAACGACAAAGGGTTCTACCACCTTCAAAACTCCAACCGCGCGGTCTCCACGATCGAAAGCCACATTTAGCCACCCGTCATCGGTACATGTGTCCGTCAGTGGTACATAAAAAGGGTTTCAGCAACACAATTATATATTTACGTACTCGAATGAAAGCCCTCGTTTATATTGCGATTACATTATGTCTGTGTTTATACTGTATTGTCACCGTTTTGACCTGTTTCCAAAACCAATCAAACTTGGTTAACTGACTTCGACAGCTGATTACAATTCGCGACTGCTTCTATAGGCGTTCGTTTATAGTTAATATTGAGTTTGTGAACAATGGAATTGTTTACTGTAACTCATTATGAGATTGAAATTGTATAATAATTTAGACTCAACTAACATTATTAACGTACTTCCTTGAGTCTTGATTTAGTTATAAACTGCAATGGATGGGTAGGAGTAGCAGACGAGGATGCAGTCCACCTGATGGTAAGTGGCTACTGCCGCCCATGGACATCTGTAATCAACCCCAGATAGGATTATATATTCCTACCTGAGGTCGGCCACAAGTGTGCCGCTGCCCCTGAGGACTAAGCTGGAACGCCTCGAAAAAGTATGTCTCCCTTACTACACCCTTCAAAACGGAACACAGCAGCGCCTAACACTGCTGTTATTAGGCAGAATAGGCGTGGTACGCACTTTATATTGCTGTTATAAAACTTATAAAGGAAATGTAGATCCACGTAAGAGTATTCAACTTTGAAAACATAGAGGCTTTGCTACTTTCAAGAACCAAGATTGAAATAATTTATATTTATGAAGTATGAGATATTACTTTAGTAATATTTTTATGTATTCTTAACATAAAAATATTACGAAGGTAAATATCACTCTTAAGAAATTTTCGTACAGTAATAATGAGGTACAATTAGTCCTTCTTTCAATAAACTCTCAATATCGCTTTACAGTACTTCCATTTGAAGGAATAAATTATGCAAAGCTTGAATATAAATAGAGGGTAATCAGCGCGCAATTTAATTAGTTTTAAATTGGATTTACATAAATATTCATAATCTGCCTTTTCATCGAAGGTGCCAATATAATTCAGCCTATTTTATCTGGATTTTGAGTATACGTGCTCGAAGCTTAATTAACAGCATTCAAGATAAATATATATAGACAAATGGAATATTTGTATTGCAATTTGACAAGTGTTTAATAAGTTCATTATTGCTTACAATTTATTATATAACTACTTTTGTTTACTTGAAGTCTACCACCACCACATAAAGACCACATAAAGACTTGACTCACTGCATATACGACTGTAGCTAATGTCTTAACTGAACTAACTAAGACTTTAGCTGAAACCGATGACATACATGTTGATAGGTGATATTGTTTTCGGTTGTTTCGTGTATTGTTTTCGGTGGAAAACAAGTTATGAAAGAACACTGCATTTCTGTTTGAGCAAAAAACAGCTTGAGAGACTTGCATTGGCTGCTACTTTTTTCAATTATTTTATATAAAGAGTGTAACTTAGGCTACTTTTTTTAAAAAAACTTTTACTTTTTTTAAAAAAACTTTTACTTTTTTAAAAAAAAATAGGGATCGCGCAAAAAAATTAAAAACCTATAATGTTGCCCGAGTACTTACAATTTAATCGCGGGGTATTGCTTGTTTCATATACTTTTAATTTGTGTAAAATTAATAGGTACTAATTTTCATCATCATCAAAATTTTTACCACTTCTAAACTTGTTCCAGTCGTCAATGAGAAGCGGGGTGTTAGCGGCCATGGAGGCGGAGCCTGACCTCAGCACGTTCGAGAACAAGTCCGGGCTGGCCGAGGACATGAAGTTCCTCGCGTCCATGCCGGAGCTGTGTGACGTCACCTTCCTAGTGGGGGACACCAGGGAACCGGTGTGTGCTGTTAAAGCCGTGCTGGCTGCTAGGAGCAGGTGAGATACTCGTATTTTTATCTCTACACCCTTCATTCAGGCGAATGGTATCGATCACAGATACCGGTTCTTCCCATGATTTTTGTAAATTCAAAAGTCACTTATTAAGATATTTTTGCTAAGTATCATAGTAGAAGTACTTAGGTATTTAAAAATAAGTACCTAAGTAGGTACTTATAATTGTATCGAATTTTCAAACTCAGTCAATATTTTATTTGTATATGGTTGTTCTCAGTTAAAAAGGTAAGATCTTCTCAAACCTACTAGTATAATTATAAATTAGACAATACACAAAATATATAAACAAAGAGATTGAACGAGCCGACTTTAATAAAAACGCCATAAAAACCTAATCCATTCAGAATGGACCCTCTAAAAAAATGGGTCAAACAATTTTCCCTTAAACGACCAAGATATTCTAATAAACCTTCACAAGAGCGCAAAGTGCCTTCAAAATTCCCTCCACGGGTATCTTACGCATAAACATTGTCATATTAACATATTCGACCCACAAAAGTCTTCGACCGGGTAAAGACTTTTATCCCTTTCACGGGATCCAAGCTTAAAGCTTAAAGAGCTTTTACACTGCAGACGGTGGAAAAAGAATTATATGTATCTATGGAATATCTAGAGAATCCATTAGCGTCCCCTTCAACTTTATTTCTTCGTAATCCGATTTCACTATAGCTAAGTGGGGTTTCTGCCAACTGTGCATTTTCTTCATTTTCCCTTGTTTCATTACATTAAAGCAAATGAAATCTAGTGGTTCTGAGAAATTAAATCTTACATTCCTACGTTCAGCGTAAATATAGCTAAGTGTTCATTCTATCTTATCTTTCTATTTGATGAAACTTTAAGTGACATACTTAAAGCTTAAACTTGTGGGCGTAGATATATTAACTTTGAAGAAATATAAAGTTGTTGGATACATACAGAGATCGTACGCTATATAGGTATTGTATAATGTAATAGACATAGAATTTTTAGAGGTATGACACAATAATATATAAAAGCACTCCCCTTGTCTTCCAAGTCGGTCTGCAAACTAGAAACTAGAAGCGGCGCCGGAGTGATGCGCATGAAGGAGTCATGCTGCCCAATAAATAGGCATGGCCTGGTCTTCATGAGAAGTAATCATTATACACTTCACAACTTCATGAGATGTAATCACTACGCACTTCACAACTTAATGAGACTTAATCAGTATGCACTCACAACTTCATGAGAAGTAACCACTATACACTTCAAAACTTTATAAGAAGTAATATCTTTTCACTTCACAACTTTATGAGATGTAATCACTATGCACTTCTCATTACACACTCAGTGACATATAATCTACGTGGATATTTAAGGTGAGCGGCACATACAACACGTCTATAAATACACCGAGTGCAAGACGACGAAGGTGGTAGAACCCTTTGTGGTTCGACTCCGGCGGCACCACCGTCACACCTATTTCTACCTAATAACAGCAGTGTTAGTCGCTGCTGTGTTCCAGTTTGCAGGGTGTGGTAAGGGAGACAGACTTTTCCGAGGCTTTCCAGCTTAGTCCTCAGGAGTAGCGTCGTATCTGTGACCGACGTCAGGTAGGAATATCTAAGCCTATCTGATTACAGATGTCCATGGGCAGCAGTAGCCACTTACCATCAGGTGGACTGCATGCTCGTCTGCTACTCCTATATTATAAAAAAAAGAAAAAAAATGAAACGAAAATGTCAAAACGACTTTTAATATGTCTGAAAACAAAATTGGATCGTTTGTAAATGAAAATCCACTGGAGTAAAGTTGAAAATGCTACCCCTTTGGCTACTTAGAACAAAATTAAACAGCGCATACAACCTAGCATTCCATTATAAAGAATGCTTTTGTAACTTCTCTGCTACTGTCGTTTTGTTTAGTCCTGGAGTTATTTAATACTTTCATATATTTCACGTAAACGTATAAGTTACTTGTTTCACAACGTACGAGCGATAGTGATATACGAGCGACAAAGACCTCGGCCTGTTATAAAAATTCGCGATTCGACCTAATTGAAATAACAAACATACTTACATATAATCTATCACCCATGGACATCTGTAATCAATCCTAGGATTGGACTCCTACTTGAAATTGGTGAAGCATGCGTTACTATGTTTACCTGACGATCCGCGTGTTGGAGCGGTTACCATACCGGTCTGTTACGCAAAGGGTTCCAGGTTCGATCCCCGGTCAAACAGATATCTTTAGATTTCTGCTGTGTGTCTAGGTGGTAAGTAAGCGTCTTTTACGACTGGTTGGAACGCAACGTATAACTACGTCTTAATGAAGACTTTATATCACAACTAACTAAAATTATAAAGCAGAAATAGGTATGACAGGGGTACCTCCGCAGTCAAACAACGAAGGATTCTCCATCCTTTATTCCAATTAGTAACCAAACAAAATATCCCATTCAACTTTTAATAGGTTTATGTCAGAAAACAAAATTGAATGGTTCGGAAATTAAATTCCACTGCAGCGCAGGTACAAATACCGGCTGGAAATGAAACTTTCATCCTTTCAAAAATAAATTAATCCCCGCATACAACGTAACTGGAGTTCCATTTAAAAACAATGGCCTTGTAACGAGTTTTCTGCTACTGTCGTTTTATTAAGCCCTGAATCAATTATCCTTTTATAAAAACAAACTTTTTATGTCTCATTCCTGGGTCTTTTCCTACAATCGAAGAAACTTGGGACATACATGACTCCACGGAATGGAGACATATTTTTTTATTCCGTGTTTGCATTTATATGGGATATTATCTTATTTTTTATTTAATTAAATATTACTTTTGTGCTTTCCTATAACTTTATAGATTATGAGTCATTCCCGCATATTTACTTAGATTTTCTAATAAACCTATCCATCACTGTACCTTACTGTAGTTTGTATGTTTTCGGCACTACAACTCCTGGTTTATTATCCTCTACGTTAAAACGAAATGTAGTATTGATTTTTTTATTTCGTTAAGTGAGGTCTCATTTGTTACTAAATAACGAATTATTTCGGCAGAGTATTCCAAAAAATGCTCTATCAAGCTCCCAGTCCTCAAAGGAAGAAGGAACCAGCTCCGAGGGAGAACAAACTTCGGCTCTTCCTCAAGAGGTCTTCGGAACCCCTCCTCAACCTCCAGAATGCCGCTCAACAGGTAAAGTTCATCATCAGAATGATAACTATTGCTACAATATTAAAAATAACTCTTAAGAAAAAAAAAAGTTTGACTAAATAAAATTATAGACCTACTAATGCATATTTAATAAGTATTACTATTTATCCTAATTCAGTAAGTACTTTATAGCGCAAAATATATTTATTTAAGCTAAATACAAATTTACTATTCTTGATAAAAAAAACATTGTAAGTTTAATATGCTAATAACAATTATAAATATCCCATAGAACATTTAATTAAATATCTTTAGCAAAGTTCCGCTTTAAACATAAATGAGTATTTCACTAAATTCATTAGTGAACGTATGAGAATTCCGTTAAAATTCATTTCATAAATTATCGTATTCATTTTAGATACAAGTTTGTGGTATTCATAGTAGTTACTTAAACATATCGTGTAATCATAAAAAACATGCGATTTTTTTTAATTTTTAAGTAATTAATTAGTATGTTATATATCTTATATATATTTTTTTGATTTCACAATGTTAGTTACCGGCTTTACTGATTTTCACTAAATTTTATATGCATATTCTGAGAATCGGCTACTATCTATTTTTCATACCCCTAAATGATAAGGGTTGTTTACCCTTAACATTTTTTATTTATATGGCAACACAACGTTTGTCAGCTAGTATTATATAACATACTAAATAACATGACAGTCGAATGTATGTATGTACGTCGGGTTATTACCTGAAGTACATACATAACATTCGACTATCAGGTACAAGGTATTTCGATAACACAATAATAATTATTTGTAAACTATTACAATCTGCGAGTTCGTAGACAAATATTATCTCAAGTCGATTTGAAACAATATATTGACTCGAATACTCGCATTATTTGGCTAGATCAAAATGTTCAGCTGAAACATCCGCCCACCAATTTCTCTGAAGATAGCTTGAACCGTAAAATTGATTTTATGCCCTCCTCCAATTTCATTACGGACCGGTGGGTTAAGGGGTCATAGGGCAAAATAAATTGACAGTACGCGGACTCATAGATGAGAGACATATAGTAAGTTTTCATGTGCATGTTTTCGTTTAACGACACAAAAGCTACGAAATTGCTTACATTTGCATAGTATAATAATATATTCTGCCGTTTCAAATGTTGGTAAGGTTGTAAAATAACCCGTCAATACTAGTAATATTGGCGACGAAGTATATAATTTTATGGAAGCGACTGGAACACTTCTTTAAAAAAATAGTAGCTATATATTTTTTAGCTCTTTAGGTAAATTGTATTCACAGGCTAACTATAGGAAAACTAATTGATTAAATCTTTACAGCGTTGCCGAAACTATCCATTAATTTTATGAACTACTGGGTCTGCAACAATTTTATTAAGATAATTATGAGCATTTTAATACTTAGACCACAATGTTACGTAAGCAATGCATAAAAATAAAGGTAAATTTTCTATAAACGTATAGCGAAGGAAATGAAAACAACGGTTATTGAGGTGTTCTTGAGTTGAACAAAAAGTTGTATGAAGTAGGTAACGATAATGTATATAGTTCACGTGATATTTACTTACACTGTAATCTGTAGACAATAATTTTATCTTAAGCCGTTTAAAGATGTTTTATTTCTAATAATTAAAGTAGTTTTACAGCTGCAGGTATACAACTGTAGTCTACCATCAGGTATTCCTATCCTAATATTACAATGAAACCATTTCAAACAATTTAATTTCAAACATTGTCTACAAATTCAATGATCGCTTTTCAATTTAAAAATACATTGCCATTTTTCTATACAAGTAATAGAAACTTTGCACTCTTTACTAAGTTTAAATACATTTAGATGTATTCTCGGTCTTCAAACACAAACAGCTTATAAAAGCAATCTCGTTTATTGGAAAACGTTCAGTTCAGTTTCTCTTGTAGAATTTATAAGAGAAACGATATTTTCATCTTGGATTTTTCAATATCGGAAATCTTTTTTGCTTGAAAGATATTGAAATATGGCCAGGTGGTCTTGCTGTGATTAAAGTTTTAGTAATTAATATCGGTGAAGTACTGGTAGCAATTTAATATGAAATTAAAATAGTAGTGGAATTAATTAAAAGTGAAACATCAGGTTAAATACAGAAATACAAATATTAGTTTCTTTTTGAAAATATTGCTTAGTATACAGTGATCTAACACAACAACGTAATACAACGTGCTGACGATCACATTATAAAACAAAAACCTTGAGATTACTATTACAGTAAATTAAAATGTAATGAGTATTTTAATGTAATGCTTTTGACCTTTGAAACAAAAGAAGAACATTAAATATTAGGAAAATGCAAACAGAAAGGACAAAAAAGAAGTAAAACACAAGCAAAACAAAGTCTAATAACAAACCCTAATTAGTAAACCGAAATCCCGGGACAGAACTTTTGCAAAGGAAAGAGAAGAACCAACGCCACATAAAAACAAATATAAGAAGTATGCTCCTAAATTATGTGAGAAATGTAATATATTTTTCCTGAAAGATAATATTTTTTAGTTTTGTTACAGACACAAAATTCAAATGCAAATACAAAGTAAAGTCGCGTCGACTACGTTGTATCAAAATATACATTATATTTCTTCGTGAATTTGTTATCCAAAAGAAACATTTAAAACATATTCAGTAGGTACTCATGTTTCATCATTCACAATAAATGTTTTACTGTTCACCACAGAGATCGTCATTCGCGCAGCAATTGGCTCCGATACAAGAGGTAACACCAAATAACTGACTTGTACCACTGCGAACGGGTAAACGACATGCGATAAATACTATGATAAGGAAAGATCAAACTATTATTTGGGTTTAAAAATAATAAAGTTCATACAAATAAATTTCTTGCAGCCACAACATTGTTACATTGTGCCTCATTTAAACCTTTGGTACATCTTTTTAATTAACATAGTTCTCGCTAATCGTTACTCGGCGTCGGTGAAACAAGTCCCTCATGATGTTGTAGGCCTACGTCGGTTCAAATTTTCGGTGTCGTACTGTACAGTTTTTCACTCTCTTATTTATTTTGTAGCTACGGCAAATTAAAACACAAAATCATTTGACTGTTAACGCTCAATTGTTTCACTGAGGTTTGTTTATCGAAGTTTTCATGCATGGTAAAATTGGCAGTTATTTCAAAAATTTATACAGTTTCAAATTTTTCTATAGCATCTAGGTTTGAAAGCCTTAAAATGACTGATGGCGTATTGTCTTCTTCATCTGTTTAAAAATCATCCTTTATTTTTGTAAATACGGCTTTGTTAAAGCACCTTTCGGCATGTAATCTTAATTTATCTTTTCTCAATTAATTGATTATGTTTTAGCTCACAGTATCACGTACTTGACTTCACTAAATTGCTTCTGTCTACTTATTTGAATGAGGAAGTAAGATAATGTGTGCTTAACGAAATTAATTTGCGGAGCAGAGACACTTCAGATTAATTTTACAACTTAATTGAAATTTGTTGTTAGTTTTGATGCTTCTATTCAGAAATTATATTTGACTTTGAGGTTGGATCCACTAAAGTTAATTCGAGAGACATTTACAGAGAAACAGACTCGAAATTTACTCAATGATTTAATATATGTTTATACATTTTCATCTCTTTAATTTATATTGTAATAGAGTAGTTACTTATTTGTAAACCACATTTAATTTCAAATTTTTTCATGATAATATCTTTTTATGAAAATATATGCTACAGTTAACTTTAAATTAAAACGATTTTGCGGTTCGTGGTAATAGTTTATTTGACAATTAAATTAAAACAAAATTATATAATTGTACAAGGAATATTATTTCGCGGTTAACGAAAATTACACAACACGTTCTATATTTTCGTATCATAGCCCATATTTTGTACCTAATTATAATGCTTTTTGATACGAAAAGTGTAAATAGTGAACTACATTTGTATCTTTTCTTAGAAACCGAAAAGTGATTAATTCTCAAAACTCAAACCTATTTGTCTCAAGAAGAATAAAGTAATAATCCAATAGTGAAAATAATCTTAACCTGTGTTTAAATGTGTGAAAATAATTTTACCGTCATATAAATAAATGTAATATATTGATTTTCTTAATTGGTTTCCTGTGTATGTCTTAGGGCCATATATTTTATTATTGTCACTCTTTATAATTGCTAATATTATTTTTGATGATACAACAGCCTTCATCCCAGCAACACCAGACCCTCATCATTGAAGAGTTCGAGCCTGATGTGTTCCGTCAGCTGATTGAGTACATCCACACTGGATGCGTCACGTTGCAGCCTAGGACTCTGTTAGGTAAGTTTCTACTAAGATATCTGTTAATTCATCTATAAGCTCATGGGTGACTAGCAAGAAGTACTGTCACCGGCATAGATTTATGAAACTTCCTTTCAATTGTCCTTAGTGTGTATATTTCTTATTTTGGACCTTTTAGGTATATCCTATCTAAATCTTCCCTTTTACCAATAATTAAATTTTCAGAATTAGGTACGATTTTTGCTTTAGAGTTTTTGTGTAGAGTTCTATTTATTTTTTTCACTACTTAACAAATTACATTTTGTCAACAACAGTCGACATCAATTGCCAACCTCCAAAAACATTTACTAAAATTAGTTTCCAGGAAAATCTACATGAATTTAAATCATAACTAATTATGGGGCAAAAGACCCACCTACACAAGAAGATTCGTAAAGTAACCATTAATGACTTAATAAAGAAAATGGGCATTATTCAAATAATCTTTTCGCAAACTTAATTTTCTAATCATAATATTAACATTTTCAGATTTCTGATCCAATGTAACAATTTGACGTATCCCATTAATTGGATTGATTTTAAATCAGCAGTCTACAATGTAATGAGATTATCGAACATCCCCCAAAGTTTCCAGACAACGTACTAACTAGATATCAAGTTTAACGTTTCGAGAAATTTATTTGGCTAATCATGTGAAAGTTTTTTAATTGGAACTTTTAAGCTTATTTAATTAAAATAAAAATAAGTAAACAGCATAATATTCAGATTACTGAAGATATTTTTTAGGATAAAGCTAATGCAGTTTCTTTGAGTTTTCTTCTTAAATACTTGAGAACCTTTGTAATTTGTGAAGATAGTTTTCACAAAATAGTGTACATAAAGGTACAGTCGACTTTAATTGTATAAGTAACTTTAATAATTATACAACACACAGTGTAATACTTTGACGATTAGTATACATATTTAGTTTTTAACTAGTAAACTTGTGGAATAAAAATGTAGATTTTTCTAGTTTCCGAGAATATATCAATTAAGATTATCAACTTGACTGATTCTATACAAAATGAATTTAGTATTTTTAGTTTTATAATCAATAAAATAATTGTAGGAGGGCGTGGTTATTTTTTAATTAGTCCTAAATAGCACCAAGAACAATTCCAAGTATAAATTAGGTACAAAGTTATGTTATGTTACTCGGTAGCTTAGTTACTGAAAAAGTATTTGCTACAAAAAATATACCAACACATTCTATGCCGATTGCACACACAAACATGAGTAGTTAACTTCGAATCAATTGCTATAAATATTATCATTATCTAACTGCATAGAGAGATGAAAATACCTCATTAGTGTTTAGTTAATATTACTGGCATTTGTTGAAGATTACGCCTACTGCCCAATTAAGCCTCACTTAATTAAGTACCAACTAATGACCTACTAAATGAGGATTAGCACCATATGCTATTGTATTACCTCGTTATGCAACTTCATTTAATTCTTATTGTGCATTTTTTTTGATATTTTTATAATAAAGGAGTAGCAGACGAGCATGCAGCGCTCATGGTCATTTGTAATTAACCCCAGATAGGATTACATATTGCTGCCTGAGTTTGGCCACAGATGCGCCGCTACCCCTCAAAACTAAGCTGGAACGCCTTCCGAGGCGTTCGGATCCGTCCGACACAACTTTTACACCAGAAGACGAAAGTTTTTAATTTTTTACGAAGAAGTTTTTAGGCAGAAATTGGTGTTGCGGTGGTGCCGCCCGAGTCGAACCACAAAGGGTTCCACCACCTTTATATCATAAATTACTATTAGCTTGCCACTTGCCACTTGCTAATATAGGCTATCTCATTTTTTTCTGAACCAATTGTTCGGCAGACCGCTGGCAGTAATTGTGAAAAATGTTATACTTAATATCAATTTCAAGACTTATGTGAACTTATTATTATTATAACATTATTATTATTATTATATCTTTTTTGTATACTTAATTCCAAAAAAAGAACGATTTTTTGGCAAACTCAATTACACGAACAGCGCAAGATCCATGGCAAGACAAAAATTAAATGGTCTATTTCGATAGGAGCTTAAGAAGCACTAGCTTATTGTATAAGATGTCGTTATTATATTATCTTGGATTTATTTCAATTTACGAGTACATCTTTGCTAATTTTTTAGAACCATACCGGTGTACGACGTCGACTGTTAATCCAGTTACGTTTGCCGCATCACGTGTTCTTACACCTCGTTTCCCGTACAAGCTGTCGTGACCGTGCAAACTGTTGCTGCGGTTTTCATAAACCTCGTTACTGACAGCCGAGAATTTTCAAACTAAATTTTCGCCTGTCTGCTTATGTCCTGTTGTGGTTTTGTCCCCAGGCGACCCAATTTCAGGCGTTAACGAAAATCCAAAACCAATTTATGTTCATATTTACCTTCGTCGGTACTGTGGTCACCTAAAATGATTAAGGTAGATAGATTTACACTATTATAAACGGTGTGACATTACAATAATAAATAAAGAGTTAAACGTATGCTATATATAAAGGGGCAGACTTACAAAAAAAAATTAAGTTTAGTATTTACAAGTATGATTTTTATAGTTATTATTGCGTAATTTTAATGATTGTCTTCTTAAAATATAAAGTTACTGAACATGTAACTCTAGTAAATTTTGAGTAATATATAAATTTACGTACTGTTTAAAAATTGTAAAGAAATTTACATCACAAAACGTACGAATTCGTACTATGTATTGAAAAATAGTTTAAATACGTTAAGACTCATAAAAGGCAAACTAGAGTATAAACATTTAAAATAAAGCTTAAAATTTATTTACGCGAACGTGACAAAATGACGTAAAATATAGCTATTATGAAAAATGAAAGCCGGGACGTAGTTTCCAATTTCCTTTTAATTTCACAACCAGGCACAGGCTTCAATTTAAATTGTGACGTTCCAATTATTTATCAAACGAATTAATAGTTCCCTTTTTGGCGATTCGAAATTCTTGGACATTTTAATGATAATAATTTTTAAAGAGAAGCCTTTAATGAACTCTATAAATAGCTTTAGTATTAAAATACCAAGTAATAAATTGAAGTATATTTAGAGGTCTTTGGAAGTTCTTTATTAAAAGTGATGAAAGGGTTTTCTCAAACCCCACAGTAAAATATCGACATCGTGTAGTTACTTAGTAAATATTGCAAGTTTAGCCAAAAATTATTTTACCCGACGAATCGTTTCGTGTATGTATTATATCGTATCACGATATGTCGTGTCGTGTCATTTTGTACCCTTTGTAATAGTTTCACTTCGTGTGCATGTCGGTATACATACTTAGTCTAAAATATACATAAACTTTAGTAAGGTTGAAATTTTATCTACGTAAAAAATAATTTGTAAAATAATAAGGATTAATTTTCTAACATTAAACTGTAAAGTAATTTGTAATTAAACTGTAAAGTAACAGTATCTTGTAAAAGAGAACATGAACTGATGAAATAAAGGGATTATTTTTAAAAGCTTAGTACAAAGAATATTAAGTGACTTCGCTCGGAGACAATGACGTAAGCAGATTATTGGATTTTCCCTTCAGATGACGCGATCGATAAAATTGAATTTAGCGACGTACTTAATTTACATTTTTATATTACTATGCATTTGTAAAAGCGAAAACTCTGTGCTCTTAAGAGTTTTATGGAAAGCTATTTTTAATTAAAGCAAATAAAAAATTAATTTGTATTGTGAAGCTAAATAATATAATCAATATTCAACCCATTGTCGCACTATACCCCACTGCTGGACGTGTGTCTCCTTACAGAATGACCCTCTCATTCTTACACCATAGCCCATCAAGTTTGTCAAGTTCGAATTGGTACAATTCATACACCCTTGAGAACTTTTTTTAAAGAACTCTCAGGAGTATAGGTCCTTACGACGTTTTCCTGCACCGTTACAGCAACTGATAATTTATTCTAATACGCAAGTAATTTTGAAAAATCAGAGGTATTTGCTTGGAATTTCAACCTCGGACCTCCTACCTTGGAAGACCGAGTTTCAACCACAAAACTATCACTGCCTTATAATGTGTATTACAAAATTCTATAGTTTCGACGCCACCATTATTAGTTAATCGTTGAAAGGAATTTACTTACATAGATAACTTGCTGTGGAAAACATAGTTGCGATAAAATACCGATGCTGCAGGCAATTGTTTTAGACTCAGTAACGTAGTTTCTGAAACATAGAAGCTGGCAACAGTATGGCACGAGTAAATGTGTTATTGGCTTTTACCCTATGATTGGTTCGTCGTTGCAAGTAGCGGTCTATAAAATTAAGTTTGCCTCAGTCAATAGCTTTTGTTATAGGTAAATGTTTGGTATACTTATCTCAGAGACAATTTCGTAACATAATTATTTTATTCTCTTTCATAACTAGCCTTGTTAGTTTGTAAGCACTTTGACTACGTCAAATCACATTTTCTATTAGCTTTTTAATTTGTTTGCAGCATAACTTTCATGGAACGTATTTCTATTAAAATGACTTGGAGTGAAAAATTTCAAGTTTAAATAGTTTTTGAACAACTACTATTCTAGAAAATTTAAATTTCTGTGAAAAATTATTAAAAAATAAATAAATCTTAAAAGTCAACCTGATATTACAGGTCTGTAGTAAGGAAGTTATTACTCCTTACCCTTATACATATTGGTCGATTTACCCTGTTAATAGTCCCTGTTAGTAGAAACTTTACACGTTCTATAATAGTATATAATTTATGCATATGTGATGCAAATTGCTGTCACTTGCCGGAGTTTCCACTACGCAGGCTATTATCTCGTTGGATAGCCGAATTAATTCTAGACCCAAGAAAATTAACATTTATTGTCTATCAATCCGTTAGGCAGATGCGATAAGAATAACTTAGCATTAATTATCTTGTTGGATAGCCAAATTGATCTTGATCAAAGAAAATTTTCTATCAATCTACATTTTCTACTAATCTTTCGGACAGATGCCGTAAGAATAAAACATCAATACTCCTGACGCCGTACTTAATACTTTATGTTTTTTAGTATTCTTCTTGGAATTACGACGGCATTACTGCCCCACATGAGGCACTGTTTTAAGGGTGTTGTAAGGCAAACACTTTCATGAGGTTTTTTTTGACCTCACGAGTAACGCATCTATAACAAATATTTGATAAGACTCCATTACTATTTGCATTGCCCATTTACCATGGGATCTAAAAAGCTCGAGTGTGTTCACTTACCATCAGATACAAATACTTGTTTGCCACTACAATTTAATTAATGATAATAAATTTTATTAAATCGTCAAGTAACGCATCTATAACAGATATTTGATAAGACTCCATTACTATTTGCATTGCCCATTTACCATGTGATGTAAAAAGCTCGAGTGTGTTCACTTACCATCAGATACAAATACTTGTTTGCCACTACAATTTAATTAATGATAATAAATTTTATTAAATCTTCAAGATAAGGAGTATCAAGTCTTAAGTGATACTAGATACTAAGAAAACGTACAGACAATGTAAAGAAACATAAAAACCGTTACAAATTGGGGTCGATGTGTGGAATTGAGTTTGTCAACGATGTTCGAGTAAGGACGAGGTTCAAGTTACTAAAGGTAATGAGGATCCGGTTCTTAAGTGTAGAGTGTCTTGGCAATTTGTATTTATGACCTTGTAGAGTGTATTCTATCTCGATGTTTTGTAAAATGTTATTTTTTATGAAATTGGAATAACAAACCAACATGCCGTCCATTTAATTATTGGCTCATTGGATATCCAAAATGTGTAATAAATATCTAATACAATTGAAGTCCCACCTGAGATCATTCATAAATTTGTGATTATCCTGAAGAATGGTAACGTCTTCTTCTAAGTCGTTCACTTCTTCAACATCTTAGACGAAGCCTTCAGAAGTAAGCGCTCAGAAACACCAACATTCAGAGCTTAAAATTGTCGTCGCTCCAAAATCTGTAGCCCAAAAAATATCGTCAAGAATAGTCTTTGCAATTTCAGAGCGAAAAAGGTCCTATTTATAAAGGAGAATGCCCATTCTTGGTACTAATTGTTCTCATGCGTCAAAATGAAAGTAATATTAAAATTATTTTTTGCTTTTTTTACATAATTTGTCGATCGGAATAGTTTCTTTGAACAGGGGACTCCATTTAAGATAAAATAAGACGAAATGTTGATTGTTGTTCTTAAAAATTAAAATGGCGGTATTTTACACTCGGAATTCATTATTTAGGTTTTTAGAATTATTTTACGTTTTTTTTACCCACTACCTATAAAAGTAAATGGAATATGTTAATCGAACTACATTATAGGTACCTACTATCAGTTAAAACCGACCATCAATCTACCGTCTATTTCGCTTTTGAGGTTATGTAACATTTCGGTAAATAACTTCAGAACCCGGGTGCTGATCAAAAAAATAATTACCTATTGGTGGTAGTATTTGGTTAATTATACATCGTCCACAACAAGTTTCAATTTGATGCAGCTCTGGACGACGGTCCATACTTTCATGGGCATTGTCCTTTGCCACTCCCTTAACTTGCTGCCCGTTGGCGCTAGTTGAGTATAAAGCCATCTATTAGAAATACATTTTGTGACGTCTATAGTTTATTTGTGCTAGTGTTCATTAGTTTAGGTCGATATTTCTACTGTTCACACTGTCGTGTTGCTGTTCGAAAACTGAAATCATGTGTGTGTCTAAGAACTTCAAAACATTTTTCCAATCGACCATCGATATACTACCTTCTACGGTAGATGTATTGACATTCAAAAAGAGTACTCACATACGTAAGTATATTATCAATATTTTTTTACATAAATCCTAAGCCTTGACCTATACGTTATCAGGTTGGATAACCATCAAAGGATCATACCTCATATTTGATTTCCAAAACAGTAAATAAATAGATAAACTGATAGGAAATGTCCAGATAATAATGATAAGCGAAATTAATAAAACACTGTTATCTAGCAGCATGATAATCTAAACTGAGTGTTTTTCCTATGATTGACCGGAAATATGATAAAATCGATGATTTGAATTGACTGATGAAATGAATATTACTCTCTTTTGGTATTTGATAAAGGTATATAAGGTATTCCTAATTAGTCCTCAGAGGTATCGACGCATTTGTAGCAGAACTCAGGTAGGAGTTCATTCATCAGGTTGATTTCCATTTTTTTCCTCAGTTTCTTTTTACATAATACTAGCTGACCCGGCAAACGTTGTGTTGCCATGTAAATAAAAATATGTTAAGGGTGGACAACCCTTATCACTTAGGGGTATGAAAAATAGATAGTTGCCGATTCTCAGACTTACAGAATATACATATAAAATTTGGTGAAAATCGGTAAAGTGGTTTCGGAGGAGTACGGTAACTAACACGAGAAATTTATATGCATATTTAGTAGGTGTCACAATCCGCTACTATCTATTTTTTAACCGACTTCGAAAAAGGAGGAGGTTACTCAATTCGACCGTATATATTTTTTTTTTTTTTTTTTATGTTTGTTCGGCGATTTTTTCGCGAAGCCGCGACCGATCGATATGATTCATACACCATTATATGCGGCTAGTTTCACAGGGGGTCCCATTTCGAGGAAATTTGAAAATTTCCGCCAGTTTTCCCGGAAAATTGGAAAAGCCCGATTTCATATAAATTTGAATAAGTCGAGTATTTCTTAAGCAATTTTAATTTTCTTTTTTTCATATGAAAGAGAGTTTCGTCGTGGTACTTTCCTACCTTAACATTAGTATGCTCTGATGATTAGAATTTAAGTTATGGGGTGGAACTCATCATCACTACCCCTGCTTTTTACATATTTTATGACAACTTACCTTCTGCCCACTCAATTCTCATGAAACTTAAAATGAACATTGAGTATCTAGGTTAACATGATATGATGAAAAATTTGACCTTCAACTCTTCAACCCTGGTAATGCAGAAGTGCCTCCTGCCTCAACCATACAAGTTAGGCATTTGATGCTTATGAATATTCAATAAGGTTGATAGGTAGAGATATATGATGGAAAATTTGACCTTCTACTCTTCAACTCTGATAATGCAGAAGTGCCTCCTGCCTCAATCATACAAGTTAGGCATTTGGAGCTTACGAATATATGATGAGGTCTTTGAGTAGAGACATATGATGGAAGATTACCTTTATTCATGATCACCTTTATACAATTTTACATAATATTAATACAAACGTTAGCATATCATCACTAAAAAGGGTGAAAAAAAAAAAATTAACAAAAAAATAAAACCGACTTCTATGTCACTACAAATTAAAAAATAATTGAAATAAATGTTGGTTTAGTACATATTTCTGAAGTCGGCGCTCATATTGGACACGCTGTTTACGCTGTTATCAAACTTAATATATTGAGCGCCGACTTCATAAATATGTACTAAACCAACATTTATTTCAATTATTTTTTACTTTGTAGTGACATAGAAGTCGGTTTTATTTTTTTGTTAAATTTTTTTTTTCATACCTCTAGGTGATAAGGGTTGTGTACTCTTAACATTTTTTTTTAATTATACGGCGACACAACATTTGCCTGGTCAGCTAGTAACCTATATAAAAATCCAACTATAAAATCACGTAGAATAAACTCACCCGTGTAACAATCACAGGGCGACGTAGTGACATTTTTCAAAATGAAATTATACACGTATATTTTATTTACATAAAGCCTATGTCCTAGAATTTAGAAAAAATATTTTTATTTTTGTTGAATATTATTATTGTACTTATGAAGTATGTTTAGAACAACATTTTGTTGAATATTTCACATAACTTTTAAATTCTTTCTCGCGGATACCCTCGATATTACAATAAAGAATGCTGAAATTTTCTACAAAACTTTGAAACAAGCTTGCTTGGTCTAATTATATGAGTTTGTTATTCTGACAAGATACGCCATCCTGTTGTTACGCGTTAAGTACCTAATCTATATACGAGATGTTAAATCTTTCGCTACATATTTCAACGCACGTAATTAATATCTTACTTAAGTATGCTTTAGTAATATTGTATGTTAATAATATAAACGTACCCGTAACATCAAAACGAATTTGGAAGTCTCTTGGTAATTAAAATACGAGCAAATACGAGCTAGGTTTTAGATTTAGCGAAATATAAGATGCATTGTACTAAATTTCTATATATTTTAGGTATGTTATAATACGTATGAAGGTGGTAGAAACCTTTGCGGTTCGACTCGCTAATCGGTTAATCGCTAATCGGTAATGCGGTTCGGGGATAATCTGTGGGATCGCGGATATGAAATATTTCTATTATTTAATTCAACTTGCGATCTTGCGGCAGCTTGTACAATTTTATCAGCTTTTCGCTTTTTGTTTCTGAATTTGGCTTATTAATGTTTGACTTATATTTCAGTAAATAAATCTAGAACTCTCTTTCTTCATTTTTAATTTCTAGTGAACAAGTTTGTTTATTACAAGCGTTTCTTTAAGTTGCCTTTGGTTCGTATGTTAAATAATAAAGGTAAAATCTTGCAACTGAATGTTAACAGTAACCGATTAAGCTTCAGTCAATAATCGTTGAAGGTGGTAGAACCCTTTGTGGTTCGACTCCGGCGGCATCACCGCCACACCTATTTCTACCTAATAACAGCAGTGTTAGGCGCTGCTGTGTTCTGGTTGTAAGGGTGTGGTAAGGGAGACAGACTTTTCCGAGGCGTTCCAGCTTAGTCCTCAGGGGTAGCGTCGTATCTGTGGCCGACCTCAGTTAGGAATATCTAATCCTATCTGGGGTTGATTACAGATGTCCATGGGCGGCAGTAGCCACTTACCAACAGGTGGATTGCATGCTCGTCTGCTACTTCTTTATTATAAAAAAGAAAAACGTATCTACGTACCTACGTATTACATTCATATCTACGTATTATAATATACGTTACTGTTTTGCAAATATATATCATTTTTGTTTAATTTCCTTATTTTATTTATGTGTTACGCATTAATATGCATAAATTTTATCTTTCTGTACTCCTCTATGTGAACTTTTATTATGCCAAATCTCATACTCCTCTGCGCTGTTGTTTATTCCCTAAATAATGTTATATATAAAACTCTCGTGTCACAATGTTAGTTACCGTACTTCTCCGAAACGGCTTTACCGATTTTCATTATATTTTACATGTATATTCAGTAGGTCTGAGAATCGGCTACTATGTATTTTTTATACCCCTAAGTGATAAGGGTTGTTCACACTTAACATTGTTTTATTTATATGGCAACACAACGTTTGCCGGGTCAGCTTAGTATATGTATAGATTATAACCGTACACCTACTTGACATAATATCCTACAAAACAATACATGTCAAGTACACACTACAACTGATTTTCATTTCATATTTCAATGTTTATTATTAAAGCATTTCTGCGTCTATACAAGCTTATGAAAGCGTAACCAACTGAATAGGAGCGAGTTAGTGAATAATAACAATAAAATTGCAATACCGTAGTGTTCAGAATTGTAGCTGACAATAAAAATAACCTGAGAGCTTTTGCAAGAATAAGAATTTTCTAAGATCGGTCTGTAAATGTTGTAAATGTCTGAAAATATATGACATACTTTAATAAGTGTTCCCAAGGCTAGTATACCCTTAATTATATGTATTTCATTTTAAAATGTCAAACGTATAAGAATTACAGTCACCGAGAACCAAGTTGATGTTACATGAATATTTTTATTTTAAGAAAGCTAGCAAAGCACATCACTTGTTACAACGTAAATAGGGCCAACCTTAGATAACTGTATCTAGCCCATCACAAATATCTACGGATACTAGTTAAAATGTGCTGCTACTAAGAACCTTAAAAAATGCCCAGAAAAGTAAATTGCCCCTTAACCCTTATTAAATACTTTAAATCAAAACACAACGGCACTTAATAGCTGTAAGACAGAATTCAGTTAGCAGTGGTGTTGGTCGCTACAGGCGCATATTAAAGAGTTCTTTTATTTTTTTGTTTACGAGGAGGAAATCTTTAAAAGGTACCCAATGCCGTGGGAGCGACACAGGGTTATGTGGGACTAAAACCCCCCCGGTGGCCGTCCTCGGCGCTGTGTAGAGGACTCTGGGATCTCCATATGAACGCAACCGGAGTCCTCTTAGCGCGTTGCCCCGTCGGGCTCCGCCCAGGTGAGCTTATCGCTCGGCGCACCGTCTGGTGCGTACGACGGTATGCGACAACTCATACCACCGCCCTTCCCGGGGCCGTTGGCCGTGCGGTTCGAGCTCCCACTCTTGCCACCCACGACCCCAGAAGCCCCCTTTTAGTCGTCTCTTACGACAGGCAGGGGATACCGTAGCCCTATTCTTGTCCCGGAACTACAGGGATAATTAAAGAGTTCTACCAACTCCATTATAATTAACACCTGCCTCCATTTTCTCCATTCACCAAGGGTTGACTGGCAGAGAATGTCATCAGGCATTAAGTTTTGCCCTATTGTATCTGTTATTTTTATAGAGGTGCAATAAATAAATAAATTATTTTTATCTCGTACCATTCTATCCTCCAAAATGTCAATAGTTTTCATCGCTTCCCCTGTACTATATGTTTTTCACTGCAATCCGATTGATCTCCACATGAAAGAGTCACTTGATTGAGCTGTTTCAATAAAAGGCTGAAAACGTTTTTCAAGTTTTCAATCAACTCAGCGGTTCTGAATAAAACACTCGCTATAGAACGGATGGTTACGAGGATTTCGATTTACCTACTCTGCTGATGAATAAAACATTTGCTGTTTTTGGGGTAACTTGCGAGTTGTGTCCGCAATTTCACTTACGTTTTATGATCATGAAGGCATCTCAGATTTATTAAGGATCGCAAAAACTTAAATACTTGAAGATTACCTTGGGTTCTCCTGCAATATTTATAAGAGACAGTTATAGAGGTACTTTCAAGTACATTTACAATTACGGTACATTTCTTAACGAGTCTTAACAAATGAAAAACCTCTATCGTAACATATTTCTGATTTAAGCAGCATTACTTATTCCAATGTGTAGTGTTACCGACTCAACGTCGGGATAGTAGTATCGCTTAAACCCCATAGGGCTCGCTGACGAACCAATACGCCCGTCCTCATCGACGGTCTAGCATGACTGCCCCCACACAGTCCGCTCTCATTCCGTGTCGTATACGCTCGAATCAAACTACCCACAAGGTGATACTACACAATGTTTTTATTCATGGGCTTTCTGACAAAAACAGAAAGGTTATGTATCCAAGAACCAAGTAAAATAACATATTATGGCCGCAGCCAAATCTGTTAATTATGAAATTTCCGAATATAGTCGAAATGTTGTGTTCTGGAAGTGTCAACGGATTAAGGAAGTCCACATGCTTCTGGTCCATAGTTACTAATAACAGTTATTATAATTCCAGGAGTAATGAACGCAGCCGACTACTACGGACTGGATGAGCTTCGCCGCGCCTGCGCCGGTTTCGTCCAATGTTGCATCACTGTTGATACGGTGTGCGCGCTGCTTGCGTCTGCTGAGCGGTACATTCAGTACAAGTGCACTAAGTCTTTGGTTCAGAAGGTAGGTCAAAGATATTGTGTGAGATAGTTACAATTAAAATAATTTGAAGGTAGTAGAACACTTGAAGACGCTTCACTGGAGATTGTGTTAGGCGCTGCTGTGTATATTTTGCTATTATTTTACAGGTTTTGGAGTTCGTTGACGAGCACGGCAATGATGTACTCAATTTGGGATCCTTTACTCTGCTGCCCCAGCATGTAGTCAGGTTGATCTTGGCGAGGGAGGAACTGCGAGCTGATGAATTCACTAAATTCCAGGTAATTTGATTAGCATAATCTAATAATGCATTTCAAACACAAAATCGTGGGGCGATATCAAGACCCAGACCCACAACAGAAATCTAATCAATTATTCAGATATCTACTTGACCAGGGATCAAACTCGGATCCTTTTTCCTAGGTGACCGTTAGGATTTCATTAACATGCCAGTATAGCAGGATCTTTAGAAGATAAGTCATTAAAGTAGGCATTAGTATTATTGTTATTTGACCAATTATTTTATTTACTTATGGTAATGTATATTCCAGGCTGCCCTGATGTGGAGCAAGAAGTACTGCGACACCAACCAGAACATGTCCCTGAAGGACGTGATTGGCAACTTCCTGGAGTACATCCAGTTCCACAAGATCCCCGCGAACGTGCTCATGAGGGAGGTCCATCCCTTAGGCTTGGTGCCCTACGCCATCATCATGAACGCTTTGGCCTACCAGGTGCGTAATTTATAAGTATCTAGCAGTATTTATAAGTATTTACCATAATTATTCGAGAAAGTTATGTAAATTCCTCATGATTTTATTTTCCTGCATAAAAACAAATCGAAGTGCCCACTTTACTTGCAGTCTAATAAGTATCTTCTAATTAATCATTTATTTTTTTATACACAGGTGGCACAATGCGAGAATACTTTTAATTTTGAAATTACTCATTAGATTCTGCTGACATCAGCAATCACTGACATTGCTGTAAAGCTATTAAATGGTCCTAAATAACTATATAAAATCCACCTAGTATAACGGTAAAATAACCCATTAGTAAATATTACCCACAATAGATAAAAATAGTTAACAACACCATGTAGAAGGTTAACAACACTATTGTTGCAGGCAGACCCGGCCAGCGTAGATCCCGGCAAACTCTCCCCCGCTCGAGTCCGGCGCGCCGGCCGCTCCATGTCTGTGCAGTCCTCCCTTGACCCCTATGGCTCCAACACCACCCTCTCCTCCACCGGCTCGAGCGATGTTCCATCGTCAGACTCTCGGCACAACTAACGCGAGGGGAACCTCCCCCGTCCCGCGCCTGATCCCGTCCCCGGACCCTCCACTGCACCCACCGCTCCTCTGCCCGCTCCAGAAAAACCTCCCGAAAAACTCGGACTCTTCTCTTCTATTAAGCGCGCCGCTAGTAAGAAGTTCGGCGATCGACGCTCCCCTACGCCGAAGACGAGGGAGCCCAGATCAAAGTCGGACTCTATCAAGCACGCAGCTCTGACGAGGCAGGTCTCTGAGACGGTGGCAGCGTCCGGAGACCCCACGTTTGAACGCTGCAGGCCGCGCAAGCGCGACAGCGAAACGGAATTTCCAGTAAGGAAATCAGCTTCTGAGATTTCAGAAAGCTTCCCGTTCGTAAAGCGCGCACTTGCTGAAATTGAAAATGGTTGGAACTTCTTCAGAAGATCAGTGACGTCGGACGCTACGGAGCCTAAAGCTCCATTAGCTAGGGCAGAGCCTGTTGTAGTTGTTGCGGCCGCAGAGGATGACACCCCTGGGTCTCCTCCGCCTGCGATGGGGTTGAAAGAACGACGGGGATCAAGGGGTTCGCCTTGCGCAAATCTGCCGCCACTGATGCTGCCACCTAGTACGCCAGATCCATCACCGGGTCGATTGTCGCCAAATCGCTTATCGCCTCAGCGACCAAAGGAGCCGGCGTCAGCACCGGTGATAGGTAATCCTCCTCGAAGGTCGAGGACACGTTCGGAGATGCCTCCGGACCCGCCGCCTCGTTCGCCCCAGACTCCTCGTCCGGCGTCTGTATCTCCGAAGCACACGTTTGCTTTCAAGATCGTATTGAAAAAAGTAGAGAGCACGCCGAACACATCATTTGATAGACCGGACCAATGAGAGTACCTCCTCTAAGCGCGGCCGCTGGCATGTGGTGGAGTACTCGAGGTTTGAAACGCGCTTTTCTCCGTTTTTTTAGTAAAAGCTAGTTTAGAATTTTTAATGTTTAACAGCTATATGTTCATTCTATTTACCGATCTTGATGTACTTATAAATTCCAAGGGCAGGCTTTTTGCTTTAATTATACCGACATATTGCTGCATGCTGATGTTACAATTATGATGTTACACTTAACGATGAATGTTTTAATCTAATTATAAATAAAGGTGTTTAAATTCCAGTGTGTACTTAAATGATCAATGTGGATTAATAAATGTGTTTGGACAATTTGCACGCTATGATAAAATCAGTTGTAAGATATTTATACCTATTTTTATGATGTTGTTACAATTGACTTTGAATGGTGTTAAATGTAAGTAAATTTTAAGCTTGAATTGAATACTTGATAATGAATGTTGTACATATTTGATTCGTCTTGAAACTAAACCTAAACCTTCGAAGCTGATTTTCAAACTTGTAAAATATTTCCATGAATTCTTGATAATCAATGTGCCTGTTACAATAAGCTCACTTTTATAAATTCGTCACTAAGTCTTATCTGAACACATATATGATATAACTGTAGATCTAATGCTACCTTTTTATACGATCAGTCCGATCAGTGTCTGTATTTTCGATGTTATACAAATTGTGTGACGTTAAAGGTATTTTTATAAAATTGTATATATGTATTGAATGTCCCGCTTACTTCGACAGCATTGGCCCAAAATTTAGATTAGTTAAAGCTATCTTAGCAATTACTTCGTTTATGAAATTATGCATATCACACCTATATCGTAAGTTAATTTTATCAAGTGTTAATATTTTGGGAAGTTATTTTCTTTGATAGTTTAAGTTTAGGGTTGTCGCACATATTAAGTTCAGTGTCGGATCAAAATATTGAGATTGAGCACATACGTTCTGTTAGCGCGCGTCATGACGAGATGCCATCACTGTCACCAGTCTGTCAGTATGATTACGACTCGCAGCTGGATTCACTAGATTCCAATTGGCATAGAAGCCTTCGAAGTTTTACGGGGGCTGCAACATCACTAGATTGAAAGATGTGTTGTGGGCTTATTCATAAGAATTTTAAATACATTTTCAAGAGCAAAGTACTTGAAACTAATCTTCATATCTCAAAGATTCTGTGATTACTTATGATTAGGTGATTTTTTATACGTTTGTCTCATAAACGACTTAAGTATTATTCGATGGCTTAGTGACTTTCTCTTGTTGATTAAACGCTTTGCACGTAAAATCTTATTCATATTACACTTAATTATAGATACACATTATTGATGTTGATCCGATACCAAGCTTGCACATCTTTGGCAACACTCACTAACTTATATTCCTACGTCTGTTAAAACATGCCGCCCACAACTGTCTGGTTTGAAAAATTCTAGTCAAAATGCTGTCGAAAGTGAAGCTTTGTACTAACCAATGCTAGCTCTCGTATTTTATTAAATAAGTGTTAGTTAAGATTTTTACATTCACACATTTTGCTGTCTAAATAAAGTATTAAAGTGTAAGATATAATTTAAGATTTTTATGAATGTCCGACGTTGTTCTAAATCTTGTAACAGTATTTGTATTTTAAGTATAAGAAATATTACGGGTTTCTTTGTAATATATATAATCCGCGCCAAACTGCTAGTCTGCTCTGAAGTTGTTGCGAGCAGGTGTCATACAATTTGCTATGGCGACGCGACCCATTTCTACATTCAGAGCGGACTAGCAGTTAGGGGCGGACTATACTAATGCATAAGTCATATGGGATTCTTTGCATCATACTTGTATAAAATTGTTTATGTCAAGTATAAGACCCTCGACTAAGGTTTTAATTTTTAAGTTATTTGCTTTTGTTTACATTTATATCCCTTTATTTTTGTACTTTTAATTATTTAAATCGAAAGACATTTAAACGTTAACCCTATATGGATTCTCACATAATTTGAAAGACCCAAATGTTATCGTGTATATTTAATTATATTATGTTACACAGACCTGTATTTTTTTAGATATGGGTCTGTGGTATTGTTATGTTCTTTCAATTTAAATAGTTTGTTTATGCTCTACTTTATGCTCTACTACTGTTTACTACGATTATATCATTACAATATACTATATTGCCTCAATTAATTTTAATTATTTGTGTTACAAACTAAATATAGTACTTTTTATAATGTTAAGGGAATGTACACGTTTGTCGTTTTATTATAAAGTAATTGGTGTATTGTTGTCACTGACGGGTCTGTACCGATGTATTTGTTGTATTTAATATTGTGTTTTCTAACTGTATTATGTAAATAAAAATGTGATCACATTTTTATTTTTATTTTATAAACCTGCACTATCCTTTGGTCTATGGTAGAACTTTATACTAAACATAGACACCTTAGTAGAATCTTTCGTAGTTACTAGTAGTAGTTAAAGCTTATAAAGCTTACTTAAAGCTATTATCCTAATTTCAAGGGTATGGTAAACTGATGAAGTAAGTAAAGATTCTGTTTCTTTAAAAAGTACTGGTCATTTTCAAAATTTGCTAGTGCTTGTCTTACCCTATTTTTGAATGACCAGACGAGGAAGTAAATTATAACGTGTGAGAAAATTCTACATTTCTGATGTTACACGTAGATGCACACGTGAAATGTATCCTCGAGAAAGATAGGTGGTGGCAAATAGTGAAGAATATGAACAAGAATTGCCACCATAAAATTGGATATAAATTTACACTAACCGACACTTGCCGTCCAAAAAAATAAAAGTGTCCTGAGATTCGCTAGGACCTAAATATTGTCGTCCCTGTAGTTCCGGGAGTAGAATCCTACGGTATCTCCTGCCTGTCATAACAGGCGACTAAAAGGGGGCTTCCGGGGTTGCGGGTGGCAAGAGTGGGAGCTAGAACCGCCCGTCAGCGACCCCGGGAAGGACGGCGGTATGTGTGGTCGCATACCGTTGTACACACCAGACGGTGTGGCGAGCGACAAGCTCACCAGGGCGGTGCCCGACGGGGCTATGCGCTAAGAGGACTCCGGTTGCGTTCCTTTGGAGATACCGGAGTCCTCTACTTAGCGCCGAGGATGGCCACCGGGGGGGGTTTTAGTGCGGTAAAAGTCCCACATAACCCGGCGTCACTCCCATGACGTCGGGTACCTTTTGAAAGTTTCCCCCTCGTAAAAAAAGGACCTAAATATTGTAACATTTAAATTTACCATGTTTATTATGACTTTCGAATCACGAATTCACTTGTCTCGTATCAGGAGGCACGGCAGTGCCTCCGCCAAGTCGAGCCAAAGCCAAAAAAAGCGGCACGGCCGTAGCATTCTTTTCTCAAAGCAATTCGGCCCATTTTTGACCCCCTGTAACTTCGTTGCATATGCAGCTAGAAGCCTGAATTTTCAGGAGCCAAGCAAGAATTGTATAGACACGGTATATTTCAAATTTCATTCAATTTGAACCAGTAGTTTAAGAATTACAAGTAGTCAAAGTTCGTAATTTTGTCACTCACTCACTGACTGACTGACCGATCATTAAACTTATCTCGTAGCAATCAAGATTGTGCTGGGTATTCCAATTCAGTTCCAATTCGTGCTATTATTTTACAAGCAAACCCTACATATAATAATTAACGTTATAATATAACAACAAAAATAATAATAAACTAACAAGCTGTAAATGTGTTTTCTAAACTTTAACAATGAATTATAATGATTAACAACGACAGATAATTTAATGATATTACAATAATATTTTAACATAATATTCAAGTTACATTGTAAATGAGAAACATTTTACAGTGCAGCAGACAGGAATAACAATGAATGTAAATTAGCGTAGATAACAAATAGCAATAAGGTGAAATTTATTCGTTGTGTTATTGACATAGTAAGACAATAGACTGCTAAGACGGGACGTACATTTTCTGAAATTACATCAATCAAGTAAATACACAAACTAAGTAAATGCTGTTCAATGTTTCGTGTATTTTATGATCGTGTAACTAAGGAAAGATTTAAAACTGTGTGGTCATATTAAGAAAATTTATTTGTTTTGTTAAAATGATAGTACATAGTTAATCTAAGATCTAATAGGTCGCTCTATAGATAGGATGGAAAAAACAATATCTACTTTTAAAGTCAAAAAGTGTTTAGTCCATAGGTGGTAGAACTCCAAGTAGTGAGACTCCAGGGGCATCAAGTGTGAAGCGCTGACGTATTTTGGTTTGAAGGGTGTGGTAAGGAAGATATATTTTTCCGAGAAGTCCCAACATCGTCCTCGGAGGTAGCAAGGAATTTTTGAGCGTCGTCAGATAGGAATATAATCATCTTTGCTACTTCTATATAATAAAAAAATCTCTGCCTGTATGTACTGCGTTGCATTCATAATGACCAGTTATGAAAATTTCTTATCTATATGAAGAGTCTATTGTCTTACTACATCATTGGCTATCCCATCAAGATCGCTCATAAGAACAACGAGCGTTTTATCGTTCGTTCTGCTCGTTCATCGTTCATTTCCATTCATTCTACAAACAAGAAGCATTGAACGAGTGTTATCATAAAATCTATGCAGATGGCGCTTATCTTCAATAAAATCTACGGTCGCAAATATACACTTATTTCTTGCAACTCGCGAAGACGCTTGATTCGCGATTTCTGTCTTAAATTCATAAGAAATAGGGACTGTTTTTGGGGTTATCCTGTTTATAGTTAATGGAAATAACGGAGTAAGGGATTATGCAGAATTTTGAGTTAAGCCAAATCCGCTTTGTTTCGACTTCTGTCTGACTCGGAGTAAATTTAATGAGTTCGTTTACATTTCAGTAGATGAAATGTTGTCGACGCTATAACTTTTGTTTTGTTTTTTACATTAAATTAAATGCATTATATTGTTGCAGTTCTGAAATTTTGCCGAGGTTATTTTTTGCTTATTACAGCAGAACTATCTTTATAATCTGTTATTGTCTAATTATTTTTATCTATGGAATGGGCAATTGTCTAAACTTTTGAAATAGTGATTTTCGGAACAAATCTCCTAATACCCCAAATACGAGCGAAATATTCCTTAATACACTACCCGTTGGGAATAAAACTACGAACTTGCATACGTCCCAAAACACATACAAAAAATAAGAAATGCAATTAAGTAGCAAAATAATATTACTCTAACTAAATCATGCGATTATTATGATGTGTATAACGTTAAACTTAATTACATCTAGACGTACGTTAATCTTAACCTCACCCAATTATAACTGAAGTAAAGCACTTTCAATATCTAATAAAGCTTTTAAATAAATTCAAGTACCTAACATTGATTAACTGCTACACAGTGGTACTTACACAGACCTGTATCTAAAACAAATACAGGTTTGTGGGTACTTACATATGGGAAGAATGGTTAAAGAACAGAGTATGAAAGGTCGCATGCACTGTAGGGTCATACAGGAAAAATTTTCACCTTTCCACAAGTAATTGGGCGAGCTCGGCGAATCTGCAAATGACATAAAATTCGAGTAACACATCTATGAAAAATTTACTGCTTCACTAGCTATGACCGCGGCGCCGGTTGAATGGACTGTGTATTAATTTTAAATTTTACTCCCCTATGTTCCTCTGCACTTTAAATATTACCATATGCTGTCGTTGCGTATTGCTAAAGCATATTTCGAAATTTTATATTGAATTGAACTTAGATTGTTAGTAGACAAAAGTTTGTCATTCAAAAGCTATCTGCAGCATCTTTACTCAAAACTATACGTACATTAGGATCCCCTGTATCAAATACAAATACTCCAAGAACAGCAAGCTAATGTTATCAACATTAGCTTGCTGTTCAAATTTTTAACATCTCCTTTCAAGAAGGGGAATGGTGACTGTCCGTCAAAAACAAAAACATTTAGGTCAAGCCAGTGAATCTCAAAAGATACGGATATAAACGGACAAACATACAAATAGACATGATTTATACTCGACATGCAAGGATACATCAAAATGCACTTTTCGCGCAGTTCCCACCTCTGCACTATATTTCAGAAAGTCTATAACGGGGATTCAATATTGAAGTATCTACACCGTTCTCTACTTTACACTGCGCTGAATGCACATTTTGATGTCATATAAAGTTTTCAGGTAATGGAAGGTGATGAGATCCATAGAATACACAATGAAGTAGAATTGTCTACAAGTATTTGTGAAGGTCTTGCAATCCTACTGTGATGGTCACTGCACTGCATTGAAAGGGCGTCCGCTACAACTGTTTGCATGTTTGGAAAAATAGTACGAGCAGCGAGGTGGTAGAACCCTTTATGGTGCGACTCCGGCGGCACCACCGCCACACCTATTTCTGCCTTATTACAGTAGTGTTAAGCGCTGCTGTGTTCTGGTTTTAAGGATATGGTAAGGGAGGTATACATTTCGGAGGCATTCCAGCTTAGTCCTCAGGTGTAACGGCGCATCTGTGCCCGACCTCGGGTAGGATTTTTTAATCCTATCTGGTGTTGATAACGGATGTCCGTAGGCGTCCACAGTAGGTGGACTGCATGCTCGTCTGCTACTCCTATACATATTATAAAAAAGCGAAATACGCATAAAGCGCACGAAGGACGCATACAGCGGGCGCAGGGCGCGTTTAAAACGCAGCGAATGCCCGCTCGTGTATTGTTTCCAATCCATTGAAATGTTTCAATTTTTGGTCTTTAGCGTGCAAAATACAAATGACGCAATTTTATTTTTTGGTTAAGCTTGATTATTATAACTATCCCGTGTTTGCAGTAAATATGTTCATGTACTCTTCATTATTATTTTTTCACTAATTGGTGTTCATCTATGTTGTACCTAACCGTAGGTATAAGTTTCGATTTTTCTCCTGATAAGTTATTATTTATTAGAATGTATTACGTAGATAATGTATTTACTTAAAAGTACCAAATCCATTGCATTCTTTATTTTAAATCAAAAACAAACTTTTCAAAAAATATCTTTGTCATACCAAACGGAACAGTTAAAGCGGAAATAGGTCATTTCGTTGTGATATTCTGAAAAAGGTTCGAATTAAATTTCCTTTCGGATTGCGCTTGAATTTTAAATCAGTTACATAATGAAGGGTCCTTCAGGGATTTTTTCATCCAATATTAACTGAGGTAGTAAAGAAATAGTAGTATGTACATATAGTCGTCACAATTTAATAGGCCCATTTTGACACATGCCTTCCTAATGTCATAAAATTTTTGAACTAACTTTGTATGAACGATGACCTTCGATCACTAATAGGAACTAGATACACAATCAGCGACGACAGAATGACGCGACGAAAAGCGCGCCCAATTTGACATTTGGGTGCTTTTTTAGGTTAGTAGTGTTTGAACGATCGGAGAATAAACATGCCTCAATGCTCGTTTAAAAACTGCAAAAATCACACGTCTAGGACGTTAAAAAAGGATGGAATATCGTATTTTCGGTAAGTATTATTATTATAAGTATGTAATTGCTATCACTCAATTATAAATACTGCTATATCGTGCGTAATTAATTTATTTTTAAGTTTTCGAAATTATCAACAGAATGTATAAACCATGTAAATTGTAAAGTCTGTTACTAAGCGTACAATTATTACTATTGCATGCCCACTTGATTTGTTCGGGTAACATGGTGACTCTGTTCTATTTTGAATGGAGACGCTATTGTTTTATATTTTTTTCTTTAATTATTTTTTTCTTTTTTCTGTTTTATAATTGTATTTGTTTTGTATAATAATCAAATATATGCCTGGTTTACCTAAAAGGTTAGGCAGAGGTTTTAGATACCAAATGTAAATAGGAAATGAGTAAAATTAAATTATTAAGTAAAATATTATATAATATATTTTTATACTGCCAAGAAAGGGTTATGTATTTCGCGCGTATCTTGTATGTATCTTTATAAGCTGACTTTAGCTGCACTGCATTTTATTCCCTCGAATTCAACAAACGGCTGGGTGAATTCCGAAAGTTAAAGTGTCATTATATTCGTCTCAAATACCCAAGTGTCCTTAGATAGGTGTTGGAAAATGATTTTTTTCAACAAAACATATACTTCCGACCTCTATGTCACTACAAAGTAAAAAAAAATACAAATAATTGTTGATTTAGTACATATTTCTGAAGTCGGCGGCAATATATTTCGTTGGATAACGACATAAACAGCGTAAAGTCCAATATGAGCTCAACACAACATACACAACACAATATACAGCACAACACAATATGAGCACAAAATATAATATCGATGGATTTTTATTTTTTCGTTTTTGGTTATGTAATGCAATCTTATTTTAGTGTATCGTTCGACAATAGACTTTATTGTAATAATTCTATGATTATTGTCGTGGCAGTTGGATGAAAAGACATCATCACCCAAAAATGATGATAATACTTTGGTGGAAATTATAGAAAGTAAATTCTTTTTAGGACACAGATGTGTCCTAAAAAGAATTTACAGCCTAATTGTAACTTCTGTTTTTTTGCAAACACAAAAACGTCTAGAGATGAATAAAACAGACCGCCTAAATATTTGACATCAATAAGATTGTGAAAGAACAATCTATCGTGGGCTAACAAACTACTTACACATGCGTCACATTTCGTAGCTTTGACTACATAACGTACTAAATCTCCAGCTCCATATCCCACTATATATTCACTATTCAGATCTACATTCGGATTCATTGAGTTTCGACGATAATATTTCACAGTCTTTTTTCAATATCTATATCTTCAAAGATATTGAATTTCGACAGTTAAGTTGTCATTATATTCGTCTCAAATACCAAAGTGTCCTTAGGTAGGTGTTGAAAAAAAATCAAAATTTTTAACAAAATATACACAACAGACTTCTATGTCACTACAGAGTAAAAAATAATTGAAATAAATGTTGATTTGGTACATATTTCTTTAGTCGGCGGCAATATATTTCGTTGGACACAACGGCGGAAACAGCTTGTTGATTTTTTAATTAAATTACTTGTATTTGGTTATATTTTAATTTTAAACTATAACTAATCCTTTTTGTGTTCTTCATTGTTCTTTTTGTATGATTTATTTTTATTTTATAATATAAATTTTGTGACTGCATATATATATTAGTTTCATTGATAAATTATTATTATCTTATTACTTACATTCAGGTAAAATATAATTATCTTCATTCGAATTAATTACTTCGACCTAATAAAAATATTAAGTGATAATTTATAATAACCGTTTAAAGTACTGACAGTTCGTCTCCACTCATCCCTTGTCCAAGTGACAAACCACGGTCGTAAAATTTAATGGCTTTTTTTTTGCTTTGTAAATGCGACTTTAACTTCATTCAAATAAGGTTAAATTTTTTATGGTAGCTTATGACAGCTAGCTTATGTCGTAAAAAATTATTGCTTTTGGTAAGCAGTTTTTAAAAAAAACACCTTGAAATAATGGTGATAAAGTTGATTTTGTATTAATTTTAGATTCTGTCACTTAGAATTTTTTAAACACGTTTGACGCCACTTTTTAAGTTCATTTTTGTATGGGATTGTGTATCTAGTTCTTATTAGTGATCGAAGACGATGACACGTAATTAGAAAGTCAAATACTTCTAAACATGCAATTACGAAATAATTTCTTTTCTTTTCTCTATTTTATTAAATCTTAAGATAATTTAGAAAAATACTAAACAGATATCCTGTTTACAAAATATTAAGTAATCTATAGGTATAGTACGATATGGAGTTGTTAAATATTTGTAGTAAAAATCGGTTTCTTTGGTTATCAATTAGTTAGTGCCGTAGCGATGGCATGTGTCAAAATGGGCCTATATTTAGACGACTATATTTAACATACAGTTACATGTTTTGATGCTTGCAATACGCGCGTGCATTTTATGACTTTAGGAAGAAATTATTTTTCCTTACGAACACTTAAAACAAATAATAATAAGAGTAAAATCGAAATAGCGAAAAGGTATTTAAGGGTATTTAACTACATCGGTATTTAAGGGTATATCATAGTCGATTGTTGAACGTTGTGACACTAAAGTACCAACCAACGTACTTATAATTAGTTCATGATAACTTTCATCACGTAAGGGCCTATGATGTTTCAAAAATATAGGAGGATTAAAGACCTGAGAGAGGTCGTATAAGCTACCTAATTGTGATTTTTACCATTCATTTAAAACTATGCCCCACGACGAAATACCCTTTCAATAAATTTAATTTTATTTAACCAATAACCAAAAAGTACACTAACACCGAAACAAATAAATCAAAAACAAACATAAATAGAGGTTAATTGAGAAACCTCCTCCTTTTTTGAAGTCGGTTAAAAATAGCAAAAGTATCAAAATATTTTAGCTTAAAAACAAAAGGCACGCGAAATCTGAAACCAAAATCGTCCGTACTCAACACTCTACGGATCTAACAAAGCACACTATAATAACCTACATCACTCCACAATATGTGACGAAAACCCGGCCGAATATAACAGACTGGAAACGTAACAGAAACAGAAACATAACAAAAATGTCTACAGTAACAAAGAGAACAAAATTCAGAACCTGTATTCAATGTTCTATGACGATTGTACAATATTACAAACAACTGAAAATGCCTTGTTCAAGCAAAGAAGTAATGTAGTAGAAGATCCCGATATAAGACGACCTTCACTGAGCTAATTAATAAAAAATAACTATTCTGGACTGAAATTTTTAGACAACCCATTTGCAATATATTTTTTGAAATATTTAATTTGATATAAAAAACGTTTCATCCATTAAGCAGCTCGGTGAAGGTCGTCTTATATCGGGATTTTAGACCATTATAGTTATAGTTTCAGATAATTACATGTTCAAGGATGCAGTTATTCCTAAAGGGCCTGAAGGGCCGGCTTAAGGAATGCGGGGCATCCCTTAAGACCCCAGCCCCGGGGCCCTGGACACAACAATTCAGGGCCCCATTAGAATGTAATAATTTAAGATATGAGAACATCAAACCTGTCCACATTACAGTTATTTATAAATTAAAAAAGTTAATAAAAAGCAAGTCCTAATCAATAGATAGTAAGTTAGTAGATAAATCTGTATTTCTAATTGTGGAATTTTGTGCGTAATTCTTAGTAGATACAATTCATACCTATAAGCGAATTTATTGGAGCCTCCTTGAGATGAGGGCCCTGGGCTCAGGCCCTATATGTCCTTATGATTTAGACCGAATAGCATAACTGTAAGAACTTAACATCAAAATGAATTTATTGTTTTAAGTGTATTTAAAAATGATTTATTTTGGTACAGCTGTTTTATGGCGTATTTTTGACACACGGGCCTTTTTTCACAACTGTATCTACACATAATTAATTTATAACTAAACTTTATCAAAATATATATTGCTAAAGATTTCGCACAGAATTATTTGCGCACATTTCTGCAAATGAATTACAGAACAATATCTCACTTTATTGATACTTTATATTAGTTATTTGGTCTATATACTTTAATGTTATGCTTTATATTATGATGTTCTATATTTAAGATTAGCAAAGATGTACGCACCTGTAACTGGCATGCATACCAGAATCTACGTGTATAGAATAACTTTGTATAATATATTTTGTATGTTATGCTGTTATGTGTCTTATAAATAAATAAAATAAGATGTATGAGGCGAGAAGGTGACCAGTTAACGACAAGTTAAATGGCTCCATCCATCACGGGAGACGCCTCGTTTGAGCAATATCCGCTCCCATGTCACATGTGTATATTCCTTCGGGATAGAGTACACGCATCATATACGTTCTAAAAAATAACTGAGTTTACGACAGTGGAATTCCTCACTTATTTCTGATGGTATCACCGTCATACTTATTTCTGATTATTGATCAGACAACGTTCCCCAAGCTACTCAATGTTTTTATGATACTATATACTCCATGTTCGATATTTGCATACCTAAACATAGGAGGCAGAGTACAAGATGTGTGCGCTACCCAGTATGGTTCACCAAGGACATCATCAGAGATGTTCTTAAAAAAACCAGACTTCATAGAGAATGGAAGCGCACTAGATGTCAGATAATCTATAAAACTTTCTCAGATCTACGCGAAAGCTTAAAATCCCACGTCAAATGTGCATACGAGATGCACGCTCATAACGTCGAGCGGGATATTGTTTCAAATCCAAGGAACTTCTGGAAACATATTGGGAGTCTTCGTGTTAAAGGAGGTTTTGAACCTTCTGTAACTGTTGGCGAAACTCAAATTACTGGGATCGATGCAGCAGAATCATTAGCACAGTTTTTCTCAAGTGTGTTCCTTCCTGATATGCCGCTCCTCGATCCTCGAGCAGCATCTTTGGGGTCGTCCGACAATTACAATATTAATATCCAGTACATTACGCCCCAAGACGTAATTAAAGGTATTAATAAGCTGAAGACAACTAACTCAGCGGGTCCTGACAAAATTCCCCCGGCTCTTCTTAAGGGCGCCAAAAAACATCTGTGCCCGCCTCTGCTGCATATTCTAAATCTCTCTCTGGAAAGTGGTATATATCCATCGCATTGGAAAGTCTCTAGGGTGACTCCCATTCCGAAGCGTCAAAATTCTTCTATTCTAGAAGATTACCGTCCCATTGCTATTCTGTCCTCCCCTGCGAAAGTCTTCGAGCACATTCTTCTTAATAATATATCTATTCAAATTAATACATACTTATCGCACGAACAGCATGGTTTTAGACCCAAAAGATCCGTTGACATCAACCTCCTAACACTTGTGGAGTACATCTCTGCAGGTCTGGATCAGGGAGATCAAGTGGATGTCCTCTATCTTGATTTCAAAAAAGCCTTCGACAGAGTAAATAATGACATTCTCCTGTCGAAGCTCAGTGCCATTGGTGTTGCTCCAAAACTACTTCGTCTTTTGGCCGACTATTTACGAGATCGTCAGCAATACGTAAAATTAGGCTTGTACAAGTCTAGACCATATCATACCCGCTCCGGAGTAAGCCAAGGTTCTATACTTGGGCCTATTCTCTTTCTTGTCATGATTAATGACTTGCCCTCGGTTTTAACCCATGCCAAATGTCTTCTCTATGCTGACGACCTTAAGCTTTTTCATACTATTAATTGCGTGTCTGATTGCGAAACACTTCAACGAGATTTAGACGCCGTAAACGTGTGGAGCTTACTGAATAGGATGGAGTTTAATACTTCCAAATGTACCTCAATGAGCTTCGGACGTCTGCGGCGTCCGATCTCGTTTTCCTATCATTTAAATGGAAGTACTTTATATAAATCTAACTCTACGAAAGACTTAGGTGTTACATTCGACCCAGGACTGACTTTTCACGAGCATATGATCGCAGTGGCCAAGGATTCATTCGCTCGACTCGGCTTCGTCCTCAGGAATGCGAAAGACCTCCGTTCCAACAGAGTTATCAAAATTCTTTATTATGCACTTGTACGCAGCAAAATAGAAACAAGCGCTTGTGTCTGGAACCCACACCAAGCCAAATACATTCTCCTTTTGGAAAAAGTGCAAAAAGCGTTCCTTAGATTTCTCTACAAACAAGAATACGGTTACTACCCGTATCTGTACCCAACTAAATTCCTCTTGGGTCACTTAGGGTTTAATTCTTTAGAGGTCCGTAGAAACCTCAACCAAATTGAAATTATGTGCAAGATTTTACATAATGCTGTTGAGGCGCAGGAACTTCACAATCAGCTTTGCCGAATATTTGTCCCAGACAATTATCAACGAAGCCGAAAGCACAAGTTATTTGTGGTTCCGCCTTCCCGCACTGTGTCGCGCGCTAAATCACCTGTTCCGCGCACACTTGCGACTTTAAACGCGCTCATGGATAATTATCCAAACTGTGATGTGCTTGCTGATGACTGGAAGCTGATCATGTCTGTATGCTTGGAGTTCTGTGAGTTGTCTGTATGTTAGATCTGTCTAGTTAGTGTAAGTGGCCTCGGCCATTCTAATTAGATCAATAAAATAAATAAATAAATAAATTCTGCCTCATAATCATTTGAATGGTGTGATAACCTAGATTATCATAATTATAGTGATACTAACATTGTGCGATTCAACCAAATCCGCCTTTACAACGCAACTGTGATTGACATTAAACAGGAATTCTGTCTTTTTGAATGTCTTGGAGTCGGTTAAAGACGTCCATAGTTGGCAGAGACTGCTTCGGACGAACTGTAAGCTCACTGCCGCTTCCATTATATGAAATTTAATTATTAGTAAATAACGTGGTGTGTGTTAGTACTCTTATTAGTAAACAATTAAGTAAAAAATAAGAAAAAATCATCCGCATACATTTCAACTGATATGAAAATTATACACAAATATTCTATATATTTTTACTTAGTGCCTTAATATAAAAAAATAAAAAATATAATGAGCATCCTAGTAACAATCTTATGTGTTGAATTGTGTAGTCCTAATATCAATGCAGTCAACACCTGCCCTGAATATATTCCTTACTACAAATATAATAACAAGTAAATCCGTCCATACCTACTTTATGTGCCCTAAGGTGACATGAGAGGTCAAAGAGGTGACCAGTTAACGACAGACTAAATGGCTCCATCCATTACAGAGGAGGCTCGTTTGATAATATCCGTTCGCGTGTCACCATACCACTGTATGGTTGAAACCGCAACAAAAGTAATGAAAATTTGTATTAAGTATCTATATAAATATTTAATATATTTTTTTTATAATCTATGATTAAAACCGCAACGATGATGAAAATATGTTCTATATATATTTTATATGAAAATAATTCGCCAAGTACGAGTCGAATTCGCACATGGAGCACCGAATTCCATACCACCAAATGTTCATTATTTTTTGCTTATTGCTTATATGAGTATGAAATATACGTATTTGTCGTTATAGCGGCCACAGTTTTGCATCTTTTGTAAACATTCAGTCAGTCAGATAGAGCCCTGTGACAGACGGACAGACAGCGAAGGCGTAGTAATAGGGTTCCTCATTTTCCCTTTGGGTACAGAAACCTAAGTCTATATGATAGAAAGCGATTACTGACACCCATGGTAATCTTATTAACAATTTTTATATGAACTTCCTAATAGGAAACTTACCAACTTATATGTATATCATGTGGCGATCATGTTAGTCCTCAGGTATATCAACGCAACTGTGATCGGCTTCATTTAGAACCACTGTTATATAGAGTTCTATAGAGTAACTCCCATGGACCCTATTCATCTGATGTGGGGACTGCATCCTCATTTACCACTTTAATATTACTAGCAAAAAGCGCAGCTTTATAAGGGCTCGCGTGTCGTCAATGGTATATTCAGTTTAAGATCCTATATCAAAGATGATGTGGTCACTTATTAATTAACAATAAATTATAGATTTAATAATTTCCCTAAAACCTTTCGTCAGAAGACCTATGAAGAGCAAAGCTACCTTTGATCCAGAACCAGAACCACTTTAAATGCTTGTGGTGGATAACTTATATTAGATCCATTTTTTGGGATTGTAATTTTTTTGCGATTTATCCTTGGTATCTTTTTACTCTTGAATTTAAACTCCGCCATACTTATAAAATTATTGCGTCTGATTTGCAAAAAATATTTTTTAAGTATATATAGGTATAAGCTATTGTGGATGTCTGAAACGCAGTACATTATAAGCTAACCTGGGGCTGTTACCAATCAACGAGATGGTGAATGACCTTTATTATTCTCTTCATGTCGATTTGGGTCATTTATCAGTGAATGTTGAATTCACCACGACTTCTTTAATTTACTAAAGCTCCGAGGGATACATTCCGTAAAGCTGCGAATGAGCTACTAATTAATTCTATTAAATAACATTTTTATCAATTGTTAAATTAACTATTAAATTTATGAATTAAATTAATGAATTATGTGTGTGGCCTGCTCAATTAGTTTTGTATTTTCTTTTATGTTTCTACCTAACATAACCAATTCTATACAATACAGGAACGAATTTCCGTAAAAGGCTTTTTGTCACAAACAAAGTATTTTTTGACGATGGAAATGAAATTTGAAGATAGATTCTAAACGGGTAGTATTTAAACGAGTGGCTGCAAATAAAAGTTTTGAATGACAAAAATAATGAATTTTGGTTATAGTATTACTAAGGGAGCAACTGGCTGCGAGTGACGAGAAATCAACAGAACAGCAACTTACAAACATTAATTTGAGCGACCTAATATTTTTCTAAGTGTAAACATTACGTCCTGGGTCTTATTCACAGACCTATTTTTAGATATAGGTCTGTGGTTTTATTCAATATTTAGCAAATGTTTTTTTTTTAATACTGAGCAGCATTTTATTTTTAATGAAGTGTTTCGAATACAAAAAAGTTTGGAAAATCCAAAAGTGCACGACTCATAATGCTCATTAATTATGAAATATAAAAAAAAAAAAAAAACTTAAGTCGTTCAAAATTAAATGCCGAAAAAACAGCTGTAGTAGGAAGAAGGTACTGCACAAGCGCCCCTGGTGGAATAAATGTACATAATATCTATAGATATACAGTCTTGTAGTTTTCGTTTTTTATTAATTGCAATTAAACGACACTGAATTAATTAATCATTCGCATTCAGTGACCTACAATAGTCGATTAGAATTTAAAAAAAAAATTAACTCAAATGATGGATTTTTTCACAAGTTACAGTGTTTTCAGGTTTCACACATGACGGACAGGAAAATTTTTTGACCTATTTTGGTGTTTTTTTCCAATTCTATTGCAGTAAATCAATTTTTAAAAAGTATGTAATTAATCTCCATTAAATTATCTCGACAATAGTATGCAAAATATCTTGATTCCGTGAACTATCAAGGCTATAATAATAAAAATAGCCGCCAAAATGAAGCGAAAAAAATTTGTCGATCGTAAAGCACTCTCTGATGCTTCGCATCATGAGTCGTGCAAATCACTTTTAAAAATACTATAATAAGTAGAATATTGTGTGCTCATGTCATTGATCATGAATAAAGGTAAGGTAAGGTAAGGTATAGGGGTATTCATACAGATTGGGCCCACCCGCTCGCTGGGCGCTGTCGCGCCCTGCTCGCTTCGTTTTATATTGTCTTATATGTTCCAACCTAACCTAACCAATTCAATTACAAAAACCTAATCTATCTTAATACTAAAGTTGCCTCTCTATATTTCCAGTCGCTCACTTAGTAATGTAGTCGCACAAGTTATTAAAACAGTATGTCATTATCAGTCGCTAAGATTTTTTTTTATTTGATCGTTTTATAATTTCCCACTGTAAACAAAAACTTAGATTAATCGGATATGTGGAGTTTTTGAAACTGCACTGCGTCAAAACATTTATAATATCCAACGAATATTATAAAGGCGAAAGTTTGTGAGTATGGATGGATGTTTGTGCCTTATAATAATCGGATTTGAATGAAACTTTATAGTATTACAGTCTATAAGTACACCAGTATAACCTGGAGAATACAATTCATAAAGATATGGCTATACTATAATTAGTTGTCAGAGCTATATTAATGTACCTACCATACGATGATACGTAAATTTTATATGAATGGATTAATAGTAATTAATTAGATACATTTTCGGTACGCATATTGTAAATAGATTAACTTTTTCTTTGACACTAAATAAATTGGACGGATAGTTTAAATTAAGGTGGTAGAACCCTATGTGGTTCGACTCCGGCGGCACCACCGCTACACCTAGTTCTGCCTCATAACAACAGCGCTGTGTTCTGGTTCGAAAAGTGTGGTAAGGGAAACATGGTTTTTCGAGGCGTTCCAGCTTAGTCCAGTTTAGTCCAGGGGTAACGGCACATCTGTGGCCGACCTCAGGTAGGAATATGTAATCCTATCTGGGTTTGATTGCAGATGTCCATGGACGGCTGTAGCCACTTACTACAGGTGGACTGCATGCTCGTCTGCTACTCATATATTATTTAAAAAAAAAAACTTATCTGAGGCGTTCCAGTTTAGTCCTCAGGGGAGCGGCGCTTCTGTGGCCGACCTCTGTTAATTACAGATGTCCATGGGCGGCAGTAGCCACTTACCATCATATGGACTGTATGCTCGTCGGCTACTCCTATATTATAAAACAAAGAAAAACTTGAAACAAAACGCTTTTAAAATACACCGGTGAAACCGGTGAAACGCTGCCACGATAGCATTTTCATATTTTTGATTGACATAATTATGTCATAAATGTCTGCATTCATCATGAGGTTTTTTTTATTCTGCCATTATTTAAACAAAAATAATCCAAGTCATACAGCCATCAATGTAACACTAAATTTAAATTTGATAAAAAAATGTTTTTTTTTTTGTGTACAAAACCTTATTTCAATCGTGTTGGTCCAATCTAGACATGACCTTAAGTAACTATGTTAAGTTTCAAATTTATAAGCCCTGTAGTTTTTTCAAAAAAGGGATGGAAAGCTTGCAAGATTTTCGAATTATAGAGGACTCGCTTCGCTCGCCCTAATAAAGAAAATCTGGTGGTAAGGGTTGTTCACATCCCTATTTCAAATTCAATGAATAAAACCCCCAATTTCCAATATTAACATGTGATATGAATATTAATGCGTACGTAAAATGTTTTCTCTTTCACAATTTCGTTAACGGCGAATATGTTAATGAGGTTTCAATGTGTTTCAATATTTTGAGCCTCGGGCGCTTGAGTCGACTGCGCGTTGCGTGGGTGCTAAGTAGCTGTAAGTTTGATTCCTGGTGAAGTCAAATGTTTGATGATTCTGTTTAAGGTGCGTATATTTATTTATGTCCATAAACTTGTATCTATATTCTTCTATATTAAATAAAATAAGAAAAAAAAAGAAAAGAAAGGAAATGGGCCTTTAGTTTGTCATTAACATTATTTCCCAAAATAGGACCCTTATAAGAGACTGAACGACAGCGCAAGAACACAGAACCTTCAAAAGGTACCCGACGACGCGGGAGCGACGCCCGGTTATGTGGGATTTTTATCGCACTAAAACCCCTCCGGTGGCCGTCCTCAGCGCTTGTTGGAGAACTCCGGGATCTCCGAGGGAACACAACCGGAGTCCTCCAAGCGCACTGCCCCGGTCGGGGTCTGCCCTGGGGGGAGCACTTTGGCTCCTCCCACACCATCTGGTGTTTACGTCGCTATGCGACCACACATACCGTCGTCGTTCCCGACCTTGCTGGACGGTTCGAGCTCCCACTCTTGCCGCCCACAACCCTGAAAGCCCCTTTTAGTCGCCTCCTACGACAGGTAGGGGATACCGTAGCCCTATTCTATTCCCGGGACTACAGCCGTACTCTTACCTAGAAGTGTTCTTACAACGATAAACTAGTGTATGTACAATACAACTAACATGCAACAAACCCTCTCCTAGAGTTTAATGCAGGAATTCCGCTCGTAAATTTGAAACGCAGATACCTACGAGTATTTCCATCGTAACTACTTCCGTAATGTGGCCTATTTTGAAATGAAATGGATTGCTTTGTTCTTTTATTGGTTAGTCTATATTTGCATGAATGGTTATTGTTTAGCGTTTTACGAGACAGATTTAAGGCATGATCGGTTTCGGTTGTATTTAGGTACCGGTTGTTAAATCTTGTCTTTGTATTTGTACGGGTTATTTAGTTATAGATTAACCTGTAATTTCTTTAAGATGACTTCCGTTATTGTAGGCGGTAGCTAGGAAGTCATTATTTCATAATCTTTATTGTTTTCAGCTTTAGTAGTCATAATATTATATAAGAAAATATCCTGCTGTATGTATAGGTATGTAGGAGATAGTTAACTCAAATGCCAGTTTGCTCGATCAGCATTTTCTTATGAAAAATTTTTTTTATGGAGTTCATGTTACTTTACCTATCCGTATACTTACTTAAGGCAAAACCTAAACCACGTGAAAGAAAGCGCGGGCGCTGCTTTCATATATCACTGTTTTGCAAGAATAATGGCACAAGTAAAAAAGGTAATTTTCCAGGAGAGCCAGTTTAAAATTAAACAAAGTTTTCGTTTCGAAATCTTTTATGTAAATGATAAATTCACTTATAAGTAGTTATTTATATACATAGTATAGACATTTATACACACAGTACTGTTAGGACACGTTAAAATAGGAAATATTTAGGATTCAATTGTATCTTTAACAGAAAAATGAATTTTGAGTTGTGCCATTCTTGCAAAGCAGCGATATGTCATATCGCTCTAATATATAAGCGAGAGCCTGAACCGGGGACGGTTGACAGGAGTGGCCGACGGTGGCTGACGACCGTCTCCAACAGTCGCGACTGTCGCCAGCTGACTCAGGCAATCGCCTCTAAATACAGTCGCCTATTGCCACCTGCTCTAAGCGACAATAGACGTCGGTCGGCAACAGTATGTTACCTTTTTTAACCACAAATCTTATGTAATTCGATAAAAAATCAAACACTTTTGTTCAAAATGTACAAATAAGATTTTCCCTACAATGTAATAGTTAGGTAGTTTTAATGCTCCAATAATCTTGACTTTTATTTTCCTTATACCGCTCTATCATAACGGTAAATATTTGGCGGAACGTAAAACGTCTAATATATCATCTGAACCCTTCACGAAGGGTCTCACGCAATCGATTATATGGGTAATAAAATATTTCGAACTTCTGCCAACTTCACTCAGTGTTGTTTATGAGGGAGTCATCAAACCTACCGACATGGAATTGAACTCTATAAATACCATGATTTTAATAAAAACATAGAATTGATATTATTATATCACACATCTTTAATCAAAGAAAATAAATTATAATTTTTATTTTTATTTCAATGGTCTAAATAGAGCAGTCTCCTAAATGTACTCATATTCTTGATGCTATGATGATTTGTCGTAGGTATGCCAGCAATTTGCTACGTAATTTTTTTAATTTATTTACCGACACTTCCTATTAAATTAGTAACTTCGTTTACTACGATCCCTTACTTCACAGAGATTTTGAAACAACTCCATTACTGTATTACAAACACTACCTTTATATTTAACAAGAGATATTTAAATATAATTAGGTGTGACAAGACGCATGAGGCATTCTAAATTGGAAATCTGAGGCTGACATCAGGATTACTATTTGGAATTGGCAACAAAAACCCGTGGGCGGCAAACCTTACCTTCAGATTAACTGCAAACGTGTTTGCTGCTTAAGTTTCAATAGTAAGTAACAAAGAGTTTGCTAATCATCGCCGATAAATATAACGACTCCCTAAGGCTGTTTATAGCTTGCAACATATGGAATAGTTATAAAACTTGTCGCCGTATATGATTTGATTAGATTCCGGATTTACGACGATGCTAAGGCCGTAAATATTTTATTTGACACCAATGTGTTATTGACATTCAACCATCATATTTTATAGCGGAACTGGCTGGTTGGCTGGGTTAGTATGTTTTTTTATTTTTCTGATAAATGAGTTTAACTTATAAAAAAAAAAACATTTTTATATATAATTGTAATGTTTTTGTTAGTGTTGAGAAAATTCTTTTGAAACTAAGGTACTCAATGAAAACGGGACATTTTTTGAATTATTTTTTTAGCACTTAATTATCATAAAATATATTGTGATTATAATTATATCACTTCGCTACATAAATAAAATTTACCAAAGATGCGACTTTTTTTTCTTCTCGAGGGGGAAACCTTCAAAAGGTACCCGACTACGTGGGAGCGACGCCGGGTTATGTGAGATTTTTACCGCACTAAAACCCCCCCGGTGGCCGTCCTCAACGCTTGTTGGAGAACTCCGGGATCTCCAACGGAACACAACCGGAGTCCTCCAAGCGCGATGCCCTACGGTCTCTACCCTGGGGGAGCAGTTTTCGCTCCTCCCACACCACCTAGTGTTTACGACGGCCACACATACGGTGTATGCGACCACACATACCGCCGTCCTTCCCGGGGTCGCTTGCTGGACGGTTCGAGCTCCCACTCCTCCCCTCCACACTCCCACTCTTGCCGTCCGCAACCCCGGAAGCCCCCTTTTAGTCGCCTCCTACGACAGGCAGGGGATACCGTAGCCCTATTCTAGTCCCGGAACTACAGGGACAGGAACAAAGTAAGTACTTAAGCTAAACCGAATAACCTAATCTATGAGCAGTTGCAGGAAATATTTAAAAAAATATTGCTAATATAACGGTCAAAGGCATTCTACCTATTATGTAGACTGCATTCTATTTTAACACGATGGTAAAATATCAAAAAGAAATTCCCAAATACTTTTGACTTTATAACTTCCATCCAACGAGCTGAATTGCAGAAAATGTATTCGAAAAAATACTTTGTAGAATGTAGGTACATAAATGTAAAATGAATGAAATAAATGGTATAAATGAATCAGAAACCTTTTACTTTAAAAGCTCTATCAGCGGCGACAGTCTCGACATAGATAGCGATCGCTTAGCGACCGAATTCGGTTTATAAGTCTTACCGATCGTAATTTAACGATTTTTGGTAGTCTCGACTATGAAAACTACAGACTGTCATCGCAATCATATCGAATCCATTTGTCAACTTTACGATATTCGCAAAACATTTATCGTGTAAATTTGACAGCCCGATAAGTGATCGTTACGATCGTTAAGGTATTTAAACTACAATTAAGTTGCAACACACTGTTGCCGTCGGCGCACCCATTTTACTTTACAACGACTTTACTTAAAGACTCCAAAAAATTGAACCACTTTTTTGTTGGCGTATAATCAGTTTACAGTGTTGACATTGTCTCCATAACCTTTCAAAAATTGTGAATCTGTCACATAGCAAACGTCAAATTGGCTAATGTTGCAGTAATATACATTATAATGTCCACTGATTTTATTACAATTCTAGATATGTTAAAACTATATCACTAAAATGAATCAGATTTATAAAAACATATTTACTTAGAATATTTCACATACTTTTTTAGTAATTGCCAAAATTAATTAATTAGTTTTATTAAATTAACTTCACCAATTCTGCCTAACATTTTTTAAGTTGCAAAATTTCTTGATATAAATTGTCACTGCTATGAATACGGATTTCGCTATCGTACCGACGTTTTAAGTACCGACTTTGCGTGGAATTTGAGTAGTCGAGACTTGCATTTGTCGTAAAGAAGATTTCTGCAAGCGATATTTTTCGTTAAGATTTAGCGATCGATAGTTAACGTCAGATTCGTTACGAATGTCGAGACTGCCGCCCCAGGAATAAAGTGAATATAATTAAGAGTGATCACCGTTCGAGATCTGAAAGAATGTATTGCGTTGCAATTTGATCCCATCAATTCTACTAAAAGATACTATAAAATCAATAACAACTCCATGACGGTATCAAATATTTAACTTAGTCAAGTGTCTACTCACACGTACCACCGCACTAAACATCAGCGGCAACATTTCGGTTCAGTTGCAGTTACGTGTGAATAACATGTTGAAGGATTTTGTCACCGTGTCGATGACCGCAACGCACTTACATTTTAATTCAGTAAAGCAAGTGATAACTAATTTGTAACTACTACTACTACTAGTACTACTACTAATATTAGGTCTACTTGTATTATGTATTTGTCTTTGGCAGTTGTCCATGCGCGACAGTGATCACTTAACGTTAACATCTGATAGACTAATTTATAATTTAGAAAAAAATGGCAGGTACTTAAGACAGTAAAGCAGTAACAGAAAATAGAAAGAAAGAAAGATAAAACACAATTCTCAAGACGACGATGTGATATTCAAATAGAATCTCCGTGCATCTAACAACGAAAGAAATAAGCAACCAGCATATTTCTTAACAAAATCTTCTGCTTAAAAATCCAAGAATTATGGAAATTTTGTACACAACCGTTGCTGTGTTACCAACAAGTAAAATAGAAATTGTTTGTATTGTTACACCGTGTTAAGTTTTCAGCTGAATCGTATATTATTTCGCCAAAAAATGCACGCATAATTTTGTCTATTGCAAAAATTACGCAAATATGCGTAGAAAAACAGTTTTTAACAGCTTTTGTTGTGTCATACAAATCTGTATGAAAAATTACTTATTTATTTTTATCGTGTTTCAAGATATCTACCTAAATTTAAGCGATGTTAATGTTATAAATGTAAATTTATCAATATTTATCAAAAGTAACATATTTCTAATAACCGTAATGTGAAGTAGTAAGTTATTATTATTATTTATTCAGAAAGCTCATATATGATATATTTTAAAGGACAGTGTCAAATTCCGTGCTTTCTATAGTTATTATTAAAAAATGGAGAAGGAGGATAGATAGAGTTCAGATTATGTTCTCTTTTTAACCTCCATGTTAAAAATACATGTACCCTAGGACTCTGACTATTCCTCTACCATCTCTTACACTTCACCCCTGACGTGTTTGACATTTCTACTGCAGCTTATTTTAGTTTTAGGGCTTAAGGCAGGCTTGAGTTAAGGCCACATTTTTAGAATATACTTCTAATAACCACAGTTTCAGAAACTTATCAAACATAACGTAAATACTTGGAGGTGCAGAAATAATTTATAGAAGGCCGTCATAACCTCAACCCAGTTTTCAAGTAGAATCTTGGTATGCACCGTAACTGAAAAAGTTAACATTGAAACTGATTTAGTACCGACAAAGGGCCGCATAAACATTGTTTGTTTTCATAATGTAAGTTAACAGAGGAGAAAATATTTTCAGATTTTTAATAAAGGCGCGTTAAAAGTGCTTCGTATGATAAAAGTTGTTTCATCAAAAATCTTGAAAACTTCGTGTTGTTTAGTGTTATATTGAAGGATTATATTTATAGTTACTACTTTAGGATACTCGAACTTCTTTTTTGCTGTAGAATTTGTTTCTGTTTACGTTTAAGAACACACATATTTATTTATGCATATAATATGATGTATTATGTATCGCCTTTAAGTATAGTATCCTATATATTTTTAGGATTATCAATTTAATAAGTTGGTAAGTAATAAATTATAGAAGGGGAAAATTATATTTACACGTAAAATAAGCGTAATGATTGTGTGCAATAGAACTCTATACAAACCGCATTAATATCATACTAGCGGTTTTGGAGATAAATGGTAAAGTACGCGCCAAACTGCTAGTCCGCTCTGAACATAGAAACGAGTCGCGTCGAATAGCAAATTATAGATATTAGCAGGACGAAAACAGCGCGTGACCCCTCCTAGCACATAGAATATATGCTTGTAGTTGTGCGCAAAAAGTTCAGAGCGGAGTAGAAGTTTGGCGCGGACTACAACATTGGTTTGCACACAAATCCTACCCCCCCAAACGCATATATTCAATACCAATGTTTTATTTTGAATTAAAAAATTAATTGCTCTTTCAAATCGTGTTGTATAAAATTAAAAAATAGTCACTCATGGACAACTTTAATGAACTTCAAATTGATCAAATTTCATCATAACGTCAGTAATATTTATTTGCCTTATAAATCCATTTATTCATTAACAGAACGAACCGTCCTTTCCACAATGCCACAACTAGATTAAATCTTTCAGGAACAACTGTAAATTGTTACGGAATTATGTCACGGACTCGGTTGTAGAAATGTTTGCACTCGTAATGGCCAGGGGAAATTGCAGATTAACTGTTTACCTACAATTGTTACCTGTAAATAAAAATAGGAATTGGTCAGATTCAAAGAGTTTTTAATAAAAGAATATCGTGATGTCCACCCAATGATATTATCACAGCCACTCATGAGCAATGGGCATTGATGGTATCAATGCATAATTTCATATTAAACAGCAGATGTACTTGAAATCAATGACAAACTAATTACTAGTCTCTTTGTCATGAGTTATTACTCCTTCTTCAAGTTGCGACAACAGCATCTCCTATTTTAACTACGAACTAGTCTTCTGACTTGAAGAATATTAAAAAATCACTTATATGAGGTATACCTATGTGGTTACGTTGATATAAGTCGGCCACAAATTAATTATTACCCTTGATGGCTTTCGGGTTTTACCTGCCGTTTTACCTGCGATTGATTACAGATATCCATGAGCGATAGTTAATATTTACCATCAAGTTCATGTTCGTTTTGCAATGTATCTAATATAAACAAAACAATTATTATAAAAACAAAAATACCTGACTGCTTATAAATATTTACTAAGATTTTCCCACAATTTAGACGAATCCAACGACACCTTATAGTATGAAATTAAACCAAATTTAGCCTGTAGGGCGCGCTAAAGAATGAGAAATACATACACTCGAAAAACATTTCCCTCCACATTGGGGTAAAATGTAAATAAAGTACACCCATATCATTATGCGTAAAGTATAGGTACTTTTTTTCTCTTCACGTAAATAATGATAATTTACATGAGATTTTTTTGCATGCACGAAGGTTGTAGCGTTGTCTTTTCAAAGTGCATATTTTTATCTGGCGTGTCGCCAACAATACAAACGAGTAGCACATGTTCGTGTCTGGGATATATTCTTAGCGCATTCGATATGAGAAGATTTTTAATGTATTAATGTATTACATGATTTTTTTTATATTTATTATTGTCTATTTATTGCAGTGATAGTGTAGTAGTTGGAACTCTGCGTTTCAATTGGGTGTCCGTGATTCAAATCTCAGGAACGCTAATTAGACTTTTTAAAGTTACCTGTTTAAATAAATTGTCACCTGCCTCTGAAGGAATGTAACCTACAAGTAACAAGTGTTCTTAAAAAAAAGTTCTCAACGATCTCAAGACTTCCAATAATCACTTGGTCAGCTTGGTGGACCGTGGTTGAAATTCTTTTGCTCTGCGAAATGATCCATGCACGGCAGTGAGACAGAAATGGGTCGACGAGATTGATCATCCCGTTAGGTTCGACTTCCCTTTCAAAATGAGTAGGATTAAGTCCAGACATATGCTGAGCAAGTGTGGATTACAAGACTTCAAAGTAGAACAGTACATTGTTAGAGTTAACACCGAAGTGTCAAGTAAGAGTACATTTTAATAAATTATGTAATAGAGCAAAAACAGTATACATCTGATGCTAGTAGCCCATAGAAACAACCTTTGTAGTTTGTCTATAGTCTCAATACCGTCAAACCAGTGTTTCGTTCGTACTAGTAGTAAGCGCTACTTAGTTCTATTTCATAAAAATATGTCACGGTCCCATTACATAAAAGACTTTTATAAAAATGTCTCTACAAACGCATTTTATTCCCGTTTTCACTAATGGATCGAGTATCCCTTGAGACCGCAACATGGCGGTCGTTACGTGGAACATGGCCGCTGTAAATTTTAAATTGACTACTTTTGGAGTAAGTTTGTATTTATATTATTGAAATGAATGAGTTATCAAGATTTTGTAGGTAGAACCGATTGTAGTTCGACACCGGCACCTTTGGTACACCTACTCCTTACCTACCTACGCCACGCCCTTTAATTCTGGTTTAACGGGTGCGATTAGGGAGGGACAATTATATGAGGTATTCCAACTTAGTCATGAAGAGTAGCAAAGCATTTGTGGCCAACCTCAGGTCCTTGTCATATCTGGGGTTCATTATTATTACGGATGTCCATGGGCGGTAGTGACAATATTCCAACAGGTGGACTGCATGCCGATTTAGTACTATAGTTTTATGTAAAAACTTAATATACCTACTATAGTTCCGGTAGGCCAAAATGCACATAGTAGTTTTGGAAGATTAGGTTAAGATCATTCAAAATGTAAAAGTTTAATGCCCTTATATTATTAAAAAATAGAATATGGAAAATGTCCATCATAATTACAAAAAACTAAAACATAGTTCATACTTCTTTTAAAAACGAATACAACAAAAAATAAAAGTTCTGGGGAAAAACAAAAAGTTTTATTACAAACTATTTTCCCTTTCTTTTTATACCTACAACCTTTCTGTCGCTTACCTTACAAGTTTGAAAGACTAATATAAAAGTAGTTTTTTTTATTGTAGTAGTAAATGAATACCTGATGTTTAGTCTATCGGATGTTTTACGATCACCGTTACCAACATATATAAAACTATTGCTTATGAAAATCTGCAAATAATTTGGACAAAATAGTGTTGTTACCACTGAACATTAACTTCCTTTATTCCTTCCTTCAATTTATCCGATGTTTTCCCTACCAAAGACCGATACTTGACAATATCTGCCTAAAATTTTGATAGGCCAAATTCATACATTGGTTAATTATTAATATTGGGCAAACGTCAAAATACCGTCTACAAGTGTCAAATCGTTAAACAGAAATATTGTCCAACATTAAAAGAACACAAAAATATTTACGTTTCAATTACCCTTATTACCCGCGGGAGGTTACCCCTAATATTTACTGGAAGCCGATAAAAAGTCGCATAACATTATAATACGTTTCCAAACAAAACGAGAATATTATCCATGTCATTCTAAAACGACACCACGAGCTCTCGAGTTAATTGGATAAGCGGTAATATAACTTAAAGTTCATGCTTTTGCAGTTGTTTTCATTTTGAAAACTAGATCTTGGTGCGTTGTTGTGTCGAAAATATTCTTGCTAATCCTTACTAATATTATAAATACGAAAGTAACTCTGTCTATCTGTTTGTCTCTTCTTCACGCCTAAACCACTGAATTGATTTTAATGAAATTTTGTACAGAGATAGTCTGAGACCTGAGAAAGGACATAGGATAGTTTTTTTTCCGGAAATCCCACGGGAACTAGGGATGGCGATCTAAAATCGAGTTATTGGAGAATCGATCTTTTGGACCAAAAAATTGATTATTTTAATCGTTATTAGTAAGGATTGAATCGTAAACTATGCATTTGATCAAGTGATGATCTTCAGCAAAGTTGTTGTCCATGAGCCCACGAAGGTTTCAGAGTTGGTACGACCAATTTTCGCCAGATGGCGCCACAGTCATTCCAGTAAAGGTACGAATTTTCATTTTTATGTATGTTAGTATGTCATATTAATTTCTTTTAACCGCGGGCGAAGCCGCGGGCAAAAACTAGTTTATCATATGTTAATATTTGGTACATATTCTTATGCATATAATTGAATTAGTACTGTACAACTTATTTAGGTTTACCAATGTAAGACCATTATTTTATTCAATTTTTGGCTATAACTTCCCACTTTCATATCCCACTATTGAGCAAGGAATCAACCGATATAGGACGAACGCAGACTAGTGGTGAATATAAATACATATGTCCAACTAAAATATAATACGTTTTATTTTTAACAAATGAACTTTGAAGATGGTAGAACCCTTTGTAGTTCCACTCCGGCGGCACCACCACACCTATTTCTACCTAATAACAGCAGTGTTAGGCGCTGCTGTGTTCCGGTTTAAAGGGTGTGGTAAGGGAGACAGACTTTTCCGAGGCGTTCCAGCTTAGTCCTCAGAGGTAGCAGCGCATGTGTGGCCGACCTCAGGTAGGAATATCTAATCCTAGCCGGGGTTGATTACAGATGTCAATGGGCGGCAGTAGCCACTTACCATCAAGTGGACTGCATGCTCGTCTGCTACTCCTATATTATAAAAAAAAAAAAAAAAAAAAAAAGTCCATACGCGGCAGTAGCCACTTTCCATTAGTGGACTGTAAGCTCATCTGCTGCTACTATATTATAAAAAAAAATGTTTTTTTATGGTCCCATTCTGGTACAAAACTTAATAATAGTTATGATATATATTTGGTCAAAAACCATGCACTCACCATTCATGTATGGCAAATCCAGATTAATATATTTACTAAAGGATATCCAAATTCCCATGAGAGTCTGCGACGAAAATCGTGTGACCGAAAACTTCTTTTGACTGAGTGGTCAGTTGGGATTACACCGGACCATTTTCAATTTAGCGGCGAATGTAGTCAGCGACGATATTTATGCTTCGCTTTCTGTTCACTCTTATTGTAAATGTATGAATGGACAGAGGCTTGTGGTTGCTGAATGCTGATGATAACATCCAATATTATGCGGAACACAGCAGCTTATAGTTATATGTGACTTACACCAAGCTTATGAAGTACACAAACAAAGGTTAAACAAGAAGGTGCGGTCAGAAATTTGACTAACTTTCACTTACAAAATGTTGTACGTGCTGTAGTGCTTTTGGTGAGCACGTTAAGCTGTCGGATATGTTATTAACAGCTGTCGAAAAATCTTGTCAAGACTTCCAAAACTCTTCAAATGTTATTAACCTGTTAATGAAGCTATCAATTTATAACTCTTTCAGTGATCCGAATTAGAGAAACGATATAGAATATTCCGAATCCACACCTATTAGTCAGATCCAGGGTTGGACATTAAAGATAGCACTAGAAATAGCAAATTCATACGCATAGCATTTTATTTTAATGTGTTATTTTAAATGTTTATGTGTTATTTTAAAAATGTGTGACCACAATATCGCGGTCGCTTAAAGTATTGAACCTAGAAGGTGGTAGAACCCTTTGTGGTTCGACTCCGGCGGCACCACCGCCACACCTATTTTACCTTATAACAGCAGTGTTAGGCGCTGCTGTGTTCCGGTTTGAAGGGTATGGTAAGGGAGACAGACTTTTCCGAGGCGTCCCAGCTTAGCGGGGTAGCAGCGGATCTGTGGCCGACCTTAGGTAGGAATATATAATCCTATCTGGGGTTAATTACAGATGTCCATGGGCGGCAATAGACACTTACCATCAGGTGGATTGTATGCTCGCCTGTTAATACTATATTATAAAAAAAAAAAAACTTAAAGATACTATGAATGTTTGAAAGGGCAGAATTCGCTCCCACGCAGTTTTTCCACCTTACTTAGATTTAGCCCCAAGCCGCAATTCAATTTGCTTCCCAATACTAACGACGCAAACGCGGGTTAACGAATCGAAAAGAGGTGTGAATTTGTAAACGATATTTACTTTGGAGGGCGTGGAAATAACAGCCAAGGTGAACAGAATTCCGATATTTTATTATATTCGGAAAAGCTGATGTATATTTGTACTCGTGCTTTATACTTTTTCGAGGTAGTCCTTAGAGTAGCGGCACATCTATGGCCGATCTCAGATCTATCTAAATTGATATTGACAGGAATCTAATCTAAATTGATTAGCTGTTCATGGCCGGCAGTAGATGTTTACTATTAGGTGGACTGCATGCTCATCAGCTATTCCTGTATAACACGAACAATTGTAGCCATGCGAACGATATTTTACTATTTCTAGGTGTAGAACCACTCTTTTCACGTGTTGTTTCTTATGTATTCCGAAGAAAAATACCATTTTGGTGAGGCCTGAATCTAAACATTACGGGAGATTAAATCTATTAACTCTATACATCACTGCCACACTTACTAAGAACAAATGCTATTATTTGCTTCCATATTTTGTTTTCCTACTAAACAAAGTGTCTTTAAGGTTATACGAAGCATCTAAACTTTCCACGAGGTAACAACAAATTAATAATCGACTTTAAGCAGGCAAAACTTTACCAAGTAAGATCTTCTAAGAAGTTTATTTATGCACACACAGATAAAAATATATGTGTATAAATAAACAGTCATGTGTTTGTGTGTCGCAGGTATCCTCCAGAGAGAATGATTTTTTCAGTAGACTTCGCACTATCGAATGTCTGGTAATATGCAAAGTGAACCAACACTGAGCGAAATTGATCCTTGGATTGGACATTTAATAGCTCCGATTATTTTTAGGAACCATTATCAATAATCAATCTATCCATTTTTTGGCTGCTAAAGATCGAAACTTTATCAAGTTTAGAAATTATCATTTCTAGTGAGGAGACATCAAATGATGATCTTTCGGAGGCAAGTCAATAGATAGGTTGATTATTAACATGGTGTAAGGAGGACATAATAAGCTATGCAGAAACGTGTTTTTATAAAATATGTAAATGCAAATTGAAAAACGACTAACCGCTGGTAAGGCCTGGATAACTCCATCATTGTTTACTGCAGCCTGGTGCGTATGCTTCTTACCTCCTCTGATTTAGTCGGGCCTTTACCTAGCATTGAAATATTAATAAGTTTTTTAAATAGATCAACCTCATTTAATACTTGTTCATCAAATCAAACCTTTCAAATGGTAGTGATATTTTAGTAAGTAAATAATATTTAAGTACTACCTTAATTATTTTTATTTAAGTACTACCTAAGTAGGTATTATGTTGGTATAGTTTTGTAGATACATTAGGCACTTTTACTTTTAGTATTTTCGATATTTCTACGATATTGAGTGTACTAGTGGACGCACAATTCATTTAAAGTGCTGTTGGTTCCTATCCGCCTACTACTTTATATCCAGGCAATAATACTAACGTTGTATTTTTAACTCTCACAGCATAAAACACGCTGAATACAGGCAAAAATATAGAACGGAAAAATTAAAGTAAGTGGTAAATATACAGCGAGATTTTCAGAAATTAGAATTGTGGCGACATAAAGCGGGTTTACACGAAATTAATCCAGTACAGTCCGAAAAATGCTCCTTTATTTTGCATATGACATTTAGCACCCTAATAGAGATAAACGCTTCACACGGAGTTTTATATGTAACCAACAAATTTCATGAATTTTATTCACACGTATTTGTTTGCATGGGTTAGTAAGATGAAGAGTTGCCTGTAATTTCTGTTATTGTATTTAAGTGTGTTGAATTTATTAATTAAATACCTTTTCCTGTTTTTTGGGATCCAGACCGAAAAGATAAAAAACAAACCTTATTTCTAAACTTTTACTGTTCGTCTGTCCTCGCTTGATTTTTTGCTTTTAGCGCTATATAATATAGTATATATTCCACTCCATAATTGGAATAATTTGTGGTGGTTTTTAAAGACTCGTCAAAAGATAGCGCCATACGATCCTGCATCACGCTATCGATGTTTTCTTACACCTTGTTTCAACAATTTCGACAATCTGAAGGGCTGAGCAACCACGACCTTTTCGCCTGGTGGTAAATTAGCTCTTGCCAAAGTTTCAATAAATCAATAAAATATCTGGTAGTTGACAGAACCATACTTTTTTGTTTTAAACAAATAGCAACAAATAAACTAAGTTTATTTAATAAATAAGTCAGCGTAACTCACTTTTGTCTTGACAATGGAAAACTTGACTGATATCAGAAATGTTGTTATGTTTCGTGATCGTGTCTAATTTCAACTAGCAAAAAGTTATTTTGACCTGCATTATTCTAGTCACGATCCTATAATTTAGTAACATGCAATGGTTATTGCATTTCATACGAATATTACAATGGATTTTTTAAATGACGGCTTTTTAGTATCGCAAATATGAAAACAAAACTATGGAGATTGAATTTTGACATAGCGACCAAATTTTTGAGAGAAAAAAATTCAATGTTTTTTTCTTCGAGAAAAATCATTTCAAGGTACGACTGCGTTGATCACCGTCACATTTTATATCTTAATAAAAAAATAAGTACGTAAAAAAAGGCAAACAATCATTTTCATAAATTATACCTCGCCAAACCATTTTACTACTATGTTTCAATGAAATATGTCTAGTCATAAAATGTTTATTATATTTCAATAAAACACGACTATGTTTGTGTGCCAAAGCTACACAAAATACTCGTGGGCCGACATCAAAATAGTGACTAAAGTTCTCCGTTCGGCTTACTTCGAAGTTTATCTTTGCTCTGCCTACACCGTAGGGAGTAGTGACGTAATCCACGCCGAGTATGTCCCCATTTCTAAAGAGGCACTCACAAAACATTTTAAAACCATTTTGGTCACAGAAAGCGTCTTTGTGGAAAAGAAATATGGAAGATAGGAAGATGAGATGAGTATTCAAAAACCTAAATAGGTTTCAAAAAGACGTGAAATGGATTTTCGTCGCCTTTTCAAAAAGTGTGATTTATCTTGTTGGTGATCTTTTCTTTGAATTTTTTGATTAAGTGAGATAATATGTTCGTTTCTTATTTTTATTTCGCAAAACTAGAATATGGCAAAATAAAAGCATTCATAATTAAGAAAAAAGAAACAACAATGAGATGAAGAAACTTACCTTTCTTTTATTTTCTTTATTAACGATACAAAAGACGAAGAAACGCCCACTTGAAAACATATAGCAGATACGCACTCTGGATAAATATATTACCAAATGCTAGTTCATTTCGTTTCTTCAGATCAAAAGGTTTCATTTTCTAATGACTACATGAAAGGAACCAAACTACACATTCGCCTAGTATATTTCTTGATGTTGAGGAAATCTAAAAGATTTTAGTTTATTGCTTACTTTGATAAGATTACTTTCTATATACGTACATACTTATAATAAGTGCTACATTATTATGTATCTTGTCAAATAGGCATCTTTCTGTTAAAGCAGAATAGACGATCTAGATTTTCATTATTTTGTAGGAAATAATATAAAAATATATTGTTATTATGTAAAAAAAATAAGAAACAACAGTTTTACAGGTTAAACTTGCGGGCTTATTACTAATTAATCTATTAAGTTATTTTTAATATAGAGATAGCAAATGAGCATGCCGCCCCCCTAATGGTAAGTGGCTACTGCCGCCCATGGACATTTGTAATTAACCCCAGATAAGAAAGATAAAAGTCTCAACTAAGTTCAGCACATTTTGAGTCTCTCATTCATAAAAAATGTGGAGTTACAGGATAGCTTAAAGAACCGAAAAATGCAATAAAAAATTCGCGTGAGAGCTCTTGCAGGTTACATCAGTGGAGCCGTCGATAATACGTTGCTACCCCTTTTTTTTTTGTTTTTGAAGGGGAAACCTTCGAAAGGTACCCGGTGCCGTGGGAGCGACACAGAGTTATGTGGGATTCTTACCGCACTAAAACCCCCCCGGTGGCCGTCCTCGGCGCTGTATAAAGGACTCCGGGATCTCCAGAGGAACGCAACCGGAGTCCTCTTAGCGCGTTGCCCCGTCGGGCTCCGTCCAGGTGAGCATGCCGCTCGCCACACCGTCTGTTGTACACGACTGTATGCGACTACACATACCGCCGTCCTTCTCGGGGTTGCTGGCCGGGCGGTTTGAGCTCCCACTCTTGCCGCCCGCAACCCCGGAAGTCCCTTTTAGTCGCCTCTTACGACAGGCAGGGGATACCGTAGCCCTATTCTGGTCCCGGAACTAAAGGGACACGTTGCTACCCCTAAGAACTAAATTGAAACACCCCGGATAAGTATCTCTGTAGGTCGTCAAAACAATTTTTAATACTAATTTCCGGCCCGCAACAAGTGCTACTCGCAGTGCTCTGAAAGCTTTTTCAGGCGTTCATTTGCAACCCTTTGAAGTTACCCCAAAACAACGACCTTGCTGTTTATGCATGCTCTTTACATGAGTACTTTTAACGAAAAGTCCGTTTGCTAGAATTATTCCACCTGGGAAGCTAAAATACTGCAGTAAGTACAATCCTAGTAAGTGATAATTGACATATTCTGGTTCTAAATACTCTTTCTATCCATCGTTAAAGGCCTAATTCTAGGCACTAGAAAGCGATATTTGTCACAAGTCAATCTTTAGTGGCCATGATAAAGAAAAGATTAATTATTAATGACGGGCGATAGTAATCTTTTTTATATTATAACACTGGTAAGAGAGAAAGAGATGAAGTAGTCTGCAGGGCTCGGCAATTTTTTTCACAATTTACAATGGTTTGCCTACCAATGATCGACATTTGGAAAAAAATTGCATAGATTAATTATTGACAATTGAAGCCCATTATTAAAGATTAATCTATGCATTTTTTCCAAACTGAAGCCAATTAATTTATGTATATAATTGCATATTTGTTATTAACTTACGTACTTACTCGCTGACACTGGAGCAATATGGCGGAATATGCTCCATTATTTCCTTAGACGTGTGTACTGTGTACGTACAAGTTTGTAATTAGTTGTACATCTAATTAGCAGTCGTGTTGCGAGTGTGGAACAAAATTAAGTTGCTAACTTAATAGTGCTAGTGTTTCACTTTGTTGTTTTTCGTATTACTTTTAAAGGTTAATGGAACTTTGTTACTTTATTTGGGTTGTTTTACCAAGTTTATTTTATCCGTAGCTACGTGGTGTCGTTCTATTACAAGTGTAGCTCAGGTGCGGTTATTTTTGGTAGGCATTTTTTGAAGGTTCAACCCTGCGTGGTTTGACTCCAGAATTACCGTTTTATACGGGTTGCTATGTTCTGGCTTGTAGGGTGTGTTAAGGGAACTCTTATACGAAATGTCCTAACAGAGTCCTCAGTTGGAGCCATGACTAAGTGATATATACAGGTAGTACTGTAATCCTAAATGGGTTTTACCATAAGTATATCAGACTACATGTGCGTTTGTTCTCTATTACAAAAAAAAATATATTCGTACAGAATACAATTTTAAATCATTTGTAAATTCAAAAGTTAGCCCTGAAAAATAAGTGTTTTCTATTTCTAAACATCATTCATTGTATCATCGTTTACTGCAGCGGCGAAACGTGACTCGACGATCGACTTGAATAGAACAATATCACTATTTTCAGAGCCCGACTTCCAGAACAAAAGAGTCATATTTATATAGACGTGGCCGAGCTTCAAGTTACGGTGTCAAGTTATAGTAGATGTATTTTGTTACACATATAGATTTAGTAAGAAAAATATATATAATTAGTGGTCAGAGGTTTTACCTATCTGGCTGGTACCTTTTTCGGGGAAAGAAGGTAAGGTATATATCCTATTTATTTTAATTAGAGATAGATATTTACACTGGGCCATCATTACGGTAGTATACTTTTAATAAATAACAGACCCACCGTTCCACTAGGGGTATGGCCGGTGGAACGGTGGCTCTGTCATGTGTCCTTTTCTGAACCCCTGACATCGTGTGTATAAAATTTCATGACAATCGGTTATGTAGTTACAGCGTGAAAGCGTAGGAAAGAAAGAAACTCGCTTTCGCATTTAATATATTGATTAAGATGTATAAGGAATATCATCATTATCAACCCATTATTGTCTCACTGCTGGGCACGGGTCTCCTCTCAGAATGAGAAGGATTAGGCCATAGTCTACCGTGCTGGCCAAGTGCGTATTGGTAGACTTCGCATACTTTGAGATTTTTTTAAGAGTCTCTCAGGTATGCAGGTTTCCTCACGATGTTTTCCTTCACCGTTTTAGCAAGTGATAATTAATATCTAATACGCACATAATTTCGGAAAATCAGAGGTGTGTCTGGAATTTGAACCTCGGACCCCTCGATCGAGAGGCCGAGTTTCTTAACCACTAGGATATCAATGCTGTTAGGAACATCACAAGAAGCATTAATAAAAATATAGCACTATGACGTATTTCATATAAACCACTCATAAGGCCTCCATTAGAGTTTAACCACTGCTATTCAATAATATTAAACTAGGATCGGTTACCGAGTTACTCAAAATACGGAAGCACACGTGAAATTACCCGATCAAATATCCAACTTTCGATCGCATCTCAAATAGCTTAACTATGTAGATAGTTTACGATCTACGAGTACACAAGCCGCAAAGCTTTCAAAAGCAGTTTGTATACGTCAAACTCGATTTTGCCTTTAAACTATACCTTTCTTCACACAGCCACATTAGTGGTTTAATTTTCTAGGTCTTGGTTAACTCTTCAAAAATTAAAGAGATTCATATCAAGCACGTTGGATCTAAACAGTATGGATAAGAGATTTGAAGACTTTGATGCTGGTAGAAACCTCTGTGGTTCGACTCCGGCGGCACTGCTGCCACACCTTTTTCTGCCTAATTACAGCAATGTTAAGCGCAGATATATTCCGGGCTGAAGGGTGTGGTAGGCATGGGAGACATATTTTCCCGAGGCGTTCCAGCTTAGTCCTCATGGGTAGCGGCGCATCTGTAGCCGACCTCAGGTAGGAATCTAATAATATCTGGGGTTGATTACAGATGTCAATGAGCGGTAGTAGCTAATTAACATCAGGTGGACAGCATGCTCGTCTGCTACTCCTATATAATAAAAAAAAATAAAAAGCTGGTATCACGTAAGTAAAATAAAAGTTTAAAGCCATTCGATTTCAAGAACAATTTAATATGTTCCTCTAGAATAACTAAACTGTCATTTGCTTGCAATCAGTGCAGACGTCACCAACTTATGGGGTGAAAGATATTATGTCCCATGAATAATTCAAATATGTGAAAATGGATGGAATATTGTATATGAATTGGATTTTATCAAACAAACGATGACAGCATAAGATGACATCTTCAAACTAAGTATAAGTTTAGTTTGTCTCAGCTAAGTCTATTTATAATATAGAAACACATATTAGATACTTTATATTAGATAGAACATGTCCTCCTTATGATAAGTGTATACTGCCGCCCATGGACCTGCAATGAACCCCAATTATAATACTAACTGAGGTCCTCCACAGACGCGTTGCTACTCCAGAAGAATAGGTTGGAACGCCTCGAATCGTATGTCTCGCTTACCACAACCTTCAAAGCAGAACACAGTACCACCTAACATTGTTGTTTTGAGACAAGGGTGATACAGTAAGGACAGTAAGTGAACCATCAAACCAGATTTTTAAGGTTGTAGAACCCTTTGTGTTTGGTTCGACTCCGGCGGCACCACCGCCACACCTATTTCTGCCTAATAACAGTAGTGTTAGGCGCTACTGTGTTCCGTTTTGAAGGGTATGGTAAGGGAGACATACTTTTCCGAGGCGTTCCAGCTTAGTTCCAGGTTAGGGGTAGCGGCGCATCTGTGGCCGACCTAAGGTAGGAATATCTAATCCTATCTGGGGTTGATTACAGATGTCCATGGGCGGCAGTAGCCACTTACCATCAGGTGGACTGCATGTACGTCTGCTACTTCATATTATGAAAAAAGATAGAAACGCTTATTTTATTTCTACATCTTTATAAGGTAGAATTGGTTGTAACGATGTTATAAATTTGGTTATTGATATTCCAGTGAGGGAAATTCCTATTGAAATATTGAGATAACAATTTGATTTAGAGTCTACGTGATAAGAATATGTGAACAGACTATCAGCCATCTCACGCATCGAAAACAAATTGAATAATCAAGGAAAATAGCTCGTTTAGAAAATGTGGTTTTTGTGATTTGATTTGAATTAATTTACGAAGGGTTTAAATTTCACTTGATTAAGCTTAAGTATTTTAGCGTATATATAAGCAATGATAGCCTAGTGGTTAAGAAATTCGGCTTCATTCGGGGAGTCCGTAGTTTAGATGTTATGTGCGTTTTAGCAATTGATTATAACTTGCTTAAATGGGGAAGGAAAATATCACCAGGTCATTGACGCGTGAGAGGTAGCAAAAAATGTCAAGGATGTGTGAAACCCCCATTCTGAACGGCAACCAATGCTCAGCTGTGACAGTAAAGGGTTGACGACGATGAATGTATGTTATGTCTCATTCTTTGTTACGCTATGCAACGACTAACGACTTGATGGATTTGAACATATGAAGTGAGTTTCGTCTAAATTTTAGGAGTACCTAAGCTACATTACTAATCAGTCGGATGTTTTATTTTAATCATAATTATAGTAGTTATTAATCTCTGTGAATTTCATTTCAATGTTTCAACCTTGTTTATTCAAATCTCACAAAATGTTTGCGGTCGCTCTTGAGAAGAACTCATGCGAGTAACATTTTACTTCGTAGTGTTTACATTATTTGCTAGCTTTTAGATACATGACAATGTCATGCCATTGTCATGTTGACGTTATTTTTTAGCTCTCAATTTTATCCATCAAGTATAAAAATATTTTATTTATAAGAAAATGCGTATCATATTTATGGATGGGGGCGTTTATCAGCATTCAATAACTTGGAATCATGCGCCGATATCTATGTATCTACAAAACATTTTTTGCAAAACAAGAGAAAACATTTTCAAATTGTTGGCTGCTCTTACTCCAGATATTTTGACAGACATGTCATAGGACAGACAAGACATATCTCAAATATTTGATAGACATAAAGTGTTATCCAAACTATCGGTACATTTAGCATTCAATATTCAAACCATCCACATAAACGCTATACAAGGCGGTCTATTTATTTCAGGCGAGTCTCCACTGATGTAAGTTTCACGTTTAATCTGACAGTATCTTATTTATTTTATCACAATGGACAGCCAGTTTAATTTTTGCATCTACACGCATCCTTTGAGGGAGGGAGGGTGGTACATACTGCATGGTAAAACATATACCATCATACATATTTGTAGCGGATTGTTGCGAAGTAGTTTTAATCTTAACTTAATATTTTTTGGTACTTAATCGTTAGATAGTTCGCTTTTAAACCCTGCTAGGCTAAAGTTAAAAGAAAGCAACAAGTTGCTTTGTGACCGCCCTAATTAGATTTTCTTTGAACCGATAAACGTATTATTCTGAGATAGTGGTTTCCAATCTAGTTTCGTTCTAAGAGGCTCTCATTAATTGTAATTTGCAGCAGACGAGATCGAATTCAAGACTAAGTGCTTCTTAATAATTAATTGTTTTTTGCTCGATTGCTTTGCGTTTGGTAATAATTTATGTCTTTTTATTCTGTGTAAAGCGTTATTAGTTTCCAGAAATTAGTGACGTTGACGGTCGATCGGTCGTCATTAAGTATGGTTGAGACGGGTCAATTCTTAGAAAAATAAAAATTAATAACGCTTGGTGCCCTAACGACGTAGATGCCATAAACACACACAAAGACAAATAGACCCAAGCTCAGAACAGAACCCTAAATTATTTAGGTATCTGTCTGGCCGGGAATCGAACCCGGAATCCACTGCGTATCAGATGGGTATGGTGACCATTACGCTACGGATTTGCTACGGGTTAATCGATGCATTACTGTCCCAAACCCATTCGTTTCCCATTATTAGGCATATGATTCCATTCTAAAAGATTTAGCCTATATTACAACACACCAATCAACATCAAGCGATATTTGTTTAATTTCTTTTACCTTAGAGACCATTAAGGAAAATTAGGGAAAAGTCTCAGGGGTATTGGTTTCCTGTTGTTATTTCCCCTCAGCGTTACAGCAAATTATAATTATTTGTACTGCGTAATATCAAAAGAATTGAATATATCAACTTGATGGTAAGTGGTCACTTTATAACGATTTTATAGACGCGTTGATATTCCTGAGAAAAAAAAATGGGATCTAGCTATGAATTAAACAAAAATCTTTGGGAAAAGACTTTGGGATTGGGAAATTTGTCAATCCTATACTGTACTCTTCTCAGAGTTACAGGGGTTTAGGTCATAATCCACCCTATACAAGTGCGAATTAAAAAACTTCACCATTGTCATTTTTTATACAGAACTTTGATGTCAAGCACGACTCGTCTCTAAACGGCTATTGTAATGTAAATAATTAAATAATTTCCAGCCAATACAACCTCGGACCATCCCCCTTCCCCCTTAAAGGCCGAAATTCAAACCACTAAGCTATCACTTCACTATTCAGTTTGGTATGGAATTTTTCATACTTGTTTTGTGATACAACTGCGTCAAAATTCTACTAAACCCCGCATACAAAGTAACGCTCCGAAACAAGACTAACAAATCAAACTGAAACACAATCGGGTTCCTATGCTGGGTTTTGCTTTATGAGATCGATGACATGAATGCATCCATTGTTAGTTTGCCTCAAGTCTACTAACCATACCGGCATAGTTAGGGGCGTAACACACGAGCAACAGTTCATGTTGACGACTGTCGCCGATGATTGTTGATGGTCGCTGACGGCAAACGGCGAAAGTCGATTTCAGTCGTAGACGGTCGCTGACTGCTGGCGGAAAGAGTTAGCGACGTTCCTCAACCCTTTCCACCAGCGACAAATGGGGTCAGTTGAAAAAAATCGCCGACGTTCGCTAATGACAGGCGGAAACAGTTGGCGACTTTCGGCGACAACAAACGGCGATAGTTGACAACAGTCTTGGACAGTAGGTGATGATGGGAGATAGCAGTTGGAAATAACCGCTGACGACAAACTGCGACAGTTTACAACAGTCGCGAACGATCACTGACAAGTGGCAACAGTTGGCGACGGTCGCTGACTGCAAACAGCGAGAGTTTACAACAGGCTGACGACTGACGACAGTTGATGACGGTTGTTGACGAACGACTCCGACTATAGAGACGGTCGCTGTCAACATTCACCGACATTCAACAATAATCATTAGCAGGCAACAACAATCAGCGACTGTCATCGATAGAAACTGTCGCTCGTGTGTTAACGCCCTTAGCACCGCTACAATGCAATACGGTCGGTATTAGCATGTGTTTGAAATAACAAAGCACTGACTGCAATATTCATGGTGCAAAGCGTTTGTATCTGACGTATGACACGTTTGCCCTGTAAGTTGAAACTGAGGGTAAGGAATGTTAATGCGGTTAAAACAGCCGCTATATTCCTTAGTTCATTAAGTACTTAGATCTGAGTAGACAAAGTTCTATTTTATATTTATTTTTAGTACTTAGAGCTTTTGAAAGATAGAACAAGTATGGTTCGACCGGAGACGTACTGTCACACTAAATTCAAGAAACCGGTAACTTTATTCTACGGATAAACTTTGAACTAAATTTTAGATCTAACTTTGAATAAAGTCAGTTCTTAGATGCGGGCAAATATGAGGTTAATGACCGAAGTAAACTCACATATGATATGTACCTATATGCATGTTTGTAATAAAAATAAATTACTTTGTAATTTCAAATTGTTTTTACGCAGTTTCGTTAAAATAAATTCTGTAATTATGCGAATCAGAGCATCATTAAATTTTCATTACTTGCTTCCGAAATTATAATTTTCAATTTCAGTAATCGAAATTTTAAATATGACTTAATCTGAAACATTGTAAATAGGTAATATTTATTGTATAAACTCAACTTATTGTATCTTAAAAGTATAGTTATAGATATATCCTTATTATCATCAACCCATTACTGTCCCACTGCTGTGCACAGGTCTCCTCTCAGAGTGAGAAGAAGTAGGCCATAATGCACCGCGCTGGCCAAGTGCGTATTGATAGACTTGACATACCTTTAAGATTTTTTTTATAAATCTCTCAGGTATGCGCAAGTTTCCTCGCGATGTTTCCCTTCACCGTTTAAGCAAGTGATTATTAATTTCTAATAAGCACATATTTCCTAAAAAATCAGTGGTGCCTGAAATTTGAACCTCGGACACCTGAATCGAGAGGCCGAGTTTTTTAACCACTAGGCTATCACTGCCTTCAAGTATATCCTTATAAGTAGAATAATCTAAACTTTTGTAAAAGCGTAGTTTATTGCCTTGTTTATTTTTAGCATCACGCAAGAAGTAAAACCACTAAAACTTTTGAAGACAGTAGAATAGTTTATGGGTTGAATTTGGTGGTCGCGAGAACTACCTTATAACGATATCAAGTTTTCGTACTTTAGTCTTAAACATGTGATTAGGCTGTAAACATGAGATGTTCGAAAAAATAAAAGATACAAAAAAAATATAATAAGTTCAATAGTAATCATTACTATATTATATACTTTCAAGGAAGTTCTTTAATTAATAAAAAAATAAAGTTAATGGTATTTTAAATGATAAGATTCATGAATATGTGCCACAGAGCGCGTCATAAAACAAACATTCTTACAGTACAGTCAAAAAACATTACCCTCGTTTTGGGGAACTCGAATAAATATTTAAAAATCCATTTTTCATCTTTTGTTATAACCCAAATAAAAATACTAACAAACGATTTACACGAGCGAGACTTTTAGTACTACAAAAGACAAGGAAAAAGAAAAGAAAAAATGAAATGAGAACCTTTGAAGGAGCAAACCAACACAATTGAACCAGAACAATTGAATAGTATTGAAGCATAATGCATTCAGAAGCGAGGTAACTAACCACATTAATACTTAGAAAGATTATTGATAATGGATAACTTAGGTGTTTTAAAATAGGAAATAAATACTGGAGATGATTAAAGGTTTAAGATGAATAATAAATTACATATGCGTGAGAAATATTATTTTTATCAAATATAAGTCTTTGAAATCATAGTTTTTTGAAATTAAAATTACATATTGTACATGTAAACACCTTGCCTTTTATTAATAATCGGTCTATCGAAAGTTTTACTACAAAAAATAACCTACAAAAGATTCAAATATAATAATTGTTGCCTACTAGAAATTGTCAAATTTAAATCTTTGGAATGTAATGATTGGATAGATTAATAACATACATAAGTCGCCATGATGTGTTGGTAAGACTACTTATAATATGTAGACGGTATTATACTACTATGTTTACAAACTAAATAAAACATTACTGTTAAATAGTACAGTCGGACACGATTTGGGATTAAGTGACAATTTGGCTGTGTCACGTAATCTTCTAATATCTTTTGGAACGTGGCTCTTTACAAAGGATCCATTACGGGCTAATCTCTACAAGACGGCGTTATGCATGATGGATGTTCTTTGTAACAATCTCAGGAGAATAGAAAACAAAAAATCTACTTTGATGATGCAGCAAATTTTATTGTAAGTACTATGAAATAAAATGAGTATGATTTTGTAAAACAGATTCCTTAATATTTTGAAAATTACGTAATTTTGATGAACATTTTGCTGATGTGTCGTATTATTTTAGCCGTTAAAAGATCTATGGTAAAAAGATTTAAGTTCCTAAAAACAGCCATGTCTTTTACTCAAGATTCTATTGCTTTGCTATAATAATGTGGCTATCAAGTTATTTACTAACTTGACAGGAATGTTAGCAAATTACATAACAATCTTTGAACAACAAAAGTTTAATATAACTTATTCCACAGTGTACAATACCTTTATTTGATCTCCAATTGTTACTCTCGGTCACCACTGATTGATACAGGTTAATATATAATATCACAAACACACTACACTGTCACTGTTATTTACAACAATATTAATTTAGAACTTATGGCTAAGTCGTCTTTACTTCGCGGAAGACTCGCCTAAACTAACTAGTGAACTACCTGTTTTTCTATTACAAAAAGATTATTAATCTACCCGCATTCTGCACCTTTGCGAAACATAACATCACACTACTTTATAGACAATATTTTATGACTATTTCAGAAAAAAATCTCTATTTTTTTTAATATTATTAAAAATGTTTATAACATTTGGTCTAGGTAGTTTCGTAGCACCAGTAACTTTGGTTCGACCACTACGGTGACCCCCATGACCCACGGTAATGAACTACAAATCAGAATCCGATTTCCAACCTCTTCACATTCTAGGGCAGAATTAGACAAATGAAATATTTTAAGGGGTTTGAAATTGAATCCCCTGTAAGTAGACTCCGAAGGCACCACCGCGCTACCTAATAATAACATGTAAAGTAATACTGTCTTCTATTTTGCGGGTCGTGGTGAGGGAGATATACTTATCAGAGGCGTTCCAACTCAGTGCTCAGAGGTACTCGTACCAACGCGAATGTGTCAATAAAACTATCTAATCCTATCTGGAGTTGATTAAGCACGTCATGTCAACATGTCCAGTTTGTGATGTATAAGAGCTGCATACAAAGAAATACACTTATGTGAGCTGCAATATAACTCGTACTTAAAACACGGTTAGTGCTGTCCGTCTTCTTAAACATTTACGATCTGTTACACCTAAGGAACTGTTTACATGAGCACGCTCATTCGATTTATAAGCCAGTAAAGACAAAAGTAATAAATTCGAAACTTGTTACAATGATGAACATTTTATTGAGAGCTCTCTTTGGATAAGACATTGTAAAAGTTTAAGGATTCCTAGTTGAGGATATAATATATGGACTAGACAGTATGGTCATTTATGACCTACATTCGACACAGGATAAATTTTAAGTGTTGAAACTTTAGATTTCGAAGTTTACTACTCTATTGCATATAGATTTATGCATAACAATTTACGATTAACCGATATCTCACTAATAGAGCATCCAGATTGTCGCCACGTTTCCTATACCAACCATTATTTTATGATAACTTCAGTGGAAACAAGTTCTTACATTAGTTTTCGTATAATCGAAATCTTACCGAGAACGTCTTCTCGGTGTCGACATTTATTTACACAACGTTAATTACCTGCGTCCCTGTTATTCTACGGAAAAGAAAATTCCTCACATGACGTTTTAGTGTGCAAGTAATCCACATCTCATCAAAAGCGCTTTCTCAGTGTCGACACTTTGCAACTATAATTTTGTACTATTCTATGGAATATCAGTCAAGACAATTCCTTATGTAATGTTTTAGTATCGGCGATTAACCGACATCTCACCGAGAGCGCCTTCTCGGTGTCGACATTTTACGACTCTCGTTCTCGTTCCGATTTGCCATTCCGAACGTAGGATATAGCAGTTTTTATGATGCCACGCCATTAAAGTTGCACTGAGTTAAGTGCTTATTTGAAATGGGCTTCTATTTGTTACGCCCTTATATATTCTCGTTAAAAAGTTTGGACTTCGATAAAGAAATTCTAAACAGTTTCGGAAAACACTTGCGTGTAATATGTCTCGTTTTATATCTTGAATGCAAATTTAATAAATAAGTAATATTGCATAAATAGTATATGGTTCTGTACACGCAATTTCATAAACAAATTTTCCGAAATCTTATTTTATTTATAAAACCTATTATTCTTTTAGCCTTAAAAATCTATTACTTAATACAGTCCTACCATAGAAATGAGATTTATTGTATTATCGCAGTAAAACCCAGACTAAATTAGGTATCGCTAAATTCGTCTACAACATGGTTCATGACTGAAAAAAAATATATAAACTACAAAGAAAATCAAACAAGCGTTTAATTTAAACAAATGAGCTGTCAATAATATCCAATCTATCCTCAAGGAGAATCAATTAAGTTTGAGCTCGAAGGCCATTCAGTTCAAACATAATTAATTACGAAACTGAAGAACATTTGCGTTGTTTTAGCTCGTGCCGTCTGTTACAGATCTGGGGGGCTAGCCAAGTTGACATTCTACAGTCGCTTGCGCTGTAGAAACGCTATAGAAACGCTAAAATGTATGAAATTATCAATGATCACGTGATCAAAATAGCGAAGTAGAAAAGTCGTAGCCAAGTTACACGATAGAATAGAACGCTAGCGATTCTACAATGCCCATGTCATTGCTTTTTTCCATACAAATGACAACCTTTGACAACCTTTTGATTTTTTTGTCAAATTTGTTAGCGAAGCGTATTCTAAGATAAATGTCATAGTGAGCGATCGCGCCGACCCTGTAGAAAACGTAAACGCTAATAAAATGGCGAATTCTGTATCAGCTGTTTGTCACTTCACTACGCGCTATCACTGCATTATAGACTTTAATTACTTTTGATCATTTGAAAATGTATACCTACTTTAAATTTGTTGAAATTTGAATATGGCTCTCTATAACTAGTGTATCCTAAAATATTATAGAAATGAATTGCACAGACGTTTTTCTATTTTAAATTAATATGAACATATAATATAATAGATAAGTAGATAGGATAGAACTTAGAGTTATTCCAGTGCTTAAATAAAAATATTGTCTCAGTTTAGCTGTTTTATTGAATCATTATTAATCCTTCTCATAATAACTTTACTTGTAACTAAACAATTTCTTTAAAACTTAAAAGAAAAATATAATATTAATATCCGTATCCTTTTTTTCATTATTATCTCCTGTTTAGGCATATCCCTGCAATCTCCCTGTCTAGGCATAACGCTGGTGGTTATGAGGTTTATTTGTTGAGATGGCATGTATGGTATACACCCAGTGACATACCCATTTATAATTATTGCCTCCTCGGAAGCCGCTCCTACGATGGGAGAAGATCCTGAGTAGCTCTCCTTTTGATGAGCTTAAAAGTGAGGGTGGATTTTATAAGCTCACTAGCAAGCCCATTGGGGTGTCCTTATATGACGAGTATATGATTTTAGTTTATTTGTCACTTCCTCTTTCCCTGTTGTCTCTGCGGCATCAGCTATCATGCGAAGCATTTTCGATTGGAAGCGTTGTGTGATGTCCAAGTTTGAGTTGGATGCGGTTCTCCAAAGCTTAGATCCATATGACCATATCGGTTTTAGTATGACTTTGTAGTAGTCAAGTTTGTTGCTGAGAGACATTCGTGCCATGAGCCAGTAAATTTTACGAAGTTGGACGTCCAGATATTTTCTTTTGGTCACATCACAAATTACATGCAATCGCTGTTACTGTCATTAGTAATATCGCTATAAACAATAATTTGTATGCTCTTTGTAAACAATCACCATAGTTACCGTTCATAGACATTATTAAGTTTAGTTTTTGCAAATAGTTTTAATTAACAAAATACATGTACTATAAAATATGGTATATTTTTTATGTATACTATGATGTTATATTTTAATATTACTATTAAATAATTAATCATTACCATGTAGGTATTTTGGCTGGTGTAGAAACCAGACGATATTGTATTTGACGGCTCATTGATATTAAATGTGATCGCTAACCATAGACTTATCGTATATGTAGAATGAAACTTGCTAACGAATAGAATAGAAAACGAATAGAATGCAAAGTTTGTAACATGGCTAGCCCCCCTGATGTGTTTTGGCAGCTTTTTAATGAGACTATCAAATTCTTTTGTATTGTTCATTGTCTATATTGTTTATGCTACAAGGCCAATGGCTGATTCGTTTTGTACCCTTACCGTTAGTTTTTACGTTTTGATAAATATGACTGTTTTGGTATTTGTTAACGCATTTGCCCATACAAATTTCTATCAGCGCCCCTAGCGGATTGTATCAGAACTATAGTGTCAGTAACGTAACATTAAATGTCTAAATTGACAAAATGGCGCCTTATGTTTTGTCTCTCTTTTTTGCGAACATGTGAGGCAGACAAAAAGACAAAAATGGATTGAATAAACGTACCGTAAAATTGTAGGATGTTTTGAAAACTCATGGTAAGGGTAATGGTACTGATCATGAAAAGTGTAGGTACAGTACATTTCAACTTATGTCTAGCAGATCTCATTAAGTACCTACTAATTATATTAGGGGTTAATTACAAATGCCAATACTCGAAAAAACCATTATTTTTATTATCAGGTAAACTCGTTTACTATCGCAATTATATAAAACGACCTTGAAACCAATAGAGCCAAGCGTAAATATGACAGATACGATCTAAAGTCGAGCACACGTGTTGTAGTAGAGAACTTTTTATGTAACGTTAAAAACAATGCTATTTCCATTTAATTTCTACAGAGAATGTAAGTGCATAGGATACAGGTCACTTAGCATCAAGCATAATATGATAAAAATTGAAGAGTTATTGAAAGGTTTTTAATGGACGATCCGAGAGCTTCCGTTTCATACACAAACAGTGGTTGTAATATTCTCTAGAGATATAGACGGATATTCGTTCTCCTGGCTATATCAATCAATGGTTTCCGATTCTACTTTATTTTTTAGATACTTTGGTATCCTTTAAATGAATGCCTGTCGTAAAAATAATACTTAGTAAGTACTAAAATATAAAATTGTTGTATATTACATTTATGTCAAAGTCCTTTACTTTTATATCTATCGTCTAATGATATCGTTATAAAATCGTACTACAGAAATGCTTACTACAGAATTAATATATATTACATATGTACTTATATACAAATTTTTCGTTATATATCTAAGCGGGCAATGAAAAGTTAGCAAAAAAAGAGTCCTATTTAATAGTTAGTTTTTACGTCCATTCTGAACCTGGCATTCAAATTGTTAAGCGTTAAAAGAACTAAAATGTAACGGATCCTACTCTGCGATGCACTTCCGGAGTAGATTTAAAATTCGAAACTGTTTTTTTGATTCTCCATTTTTCGAGCGCTGTTCTGCTGTCAGGTTAAAATGGAAGTTATATACGATATGTATTATATTATTTAGTATAAATTTATTATAAAGAACTACTCAACTCGAACTCGGCAAACGTTGTGTTGCCATATAAATAACAAAATGTTAAGGGTCAACAACCCTTATCACTTAGAGGTATGAAAAATATGATGATGAAGCCGTTTCGGAGACATTGTGATACGAGAATTTTATATATAAGATTAATATCGATCTATTTAACAGCATTTTTCTGCCTACTGATGGTAGTTTTTGGAACAATCAAGTAATGAAGTTAATTTAATATAAAATATAAAATATGTAATATATATGTTTTAAAATAACTTATATAAAATAATAAGTTTAATGTAAGAAGAAAAATTATCCGCATACATTAACTGCATACATTATGATGATTATTTCAATTTAACTAAAATATTTATAACAATGGCAAAGGTGAAAACGTGTTTCAAATAAAAGAAAAAGTCTTTCTAGATGAAAATAAACAAAAGCAGGAATGACGCTAACCATGCTTCTTAATTATACCCTGTAATGAGATACTCAAGCTTTCCTGAATTATTCACAATCTCTTCCAGACGCCCTAAATAAAATATGAAACAATGTTGTGTTTTTTGTATAAATAATTTTGGGTACCCGCTGAGTATTATTTATGTTAAAGCAGACTTAATAATTGTTTAAGGAGTGCTAACTTAATCCTTGGAACTAACAACTCATTCATCATTCGGTATGGATTTAGAAACTTCAATTCTATTAAGCATGTTTGTCTAATGTCTAAGAGTCGTCACGTCATTGAAATGCCCTACGTAGATATGTAGTCTTGGCATACTAATTTATAAAAATTGAAAGAAATCGTGAGAATCAAATGAACAATGTGTTGCTACTCAGACAGCTCAATATGAGATTATCTCTTATTAAGCTCGGTAGAAAGAAATAATGACAATTAAGTCAAGCAGATAATTTCAGCTGTAAACTATTTTAAAAATATGATACAGATTTTCTTGTATTTTATGACCAAATTAAATTTGTATATGTTATGAGTCCGATTACTTTTATGTAATTACGAGCTTTTGCCCGCGGCTTCGCTCGCATTACGAAGTAATATTTTCATCCCCTATTTTATTCCCATGGGGGTAGAATTGATCAAAATCCTTTCTTAGCGGATGCCTACGTCATAACATCTACCTGCATGCCAAATTTCAGCCCGATCCGTCCAGTGGTTTGGGCTGTGCGTTGATAGATCACTATGTCAGTCAGTCACCTTTGAGTTATATATATTTAGATTTATGAATGGATCTATACCATATATAGGAATTTTTATTATGAACTAAATACGTAAAAAAGATCGTTTCTGTTCATGAAATATCACATGCGATAATAAATATTTCTTTTGTTCTCTAAGGAAAACGTAATTAAAATATCCAAATAGCACAATTAAATGCCACTAAAATAATAATCACGAATATTTTTATTTACAACTTATAATATTATTTAGAATAATAAAAATAACGCATTTCGTTAACTAGGTATGTTCTAATTGGGCACTTGTTAATAGTCGAACATTTTCCGTACATTTCACAAAATACCGATTTCTTCGTACAAAAAGAGGAATTCTAATGAGCGTAATAACCGCATATTCACGCCAATTAGTGTTACGCAAAGGCTCTGGGGCCAAGGCCTAAGGAATTTGAAATAACAAATCTCTACTTGGGTACTGATTGCTGTAATTACGTGGTTAAATTTAAATTGTGACTGTTCGCGTTATTCGTATTTCAACCAAAGCGTACCTTTTATCTCTTTAGACTAATGACAAAAATTAAGAGCAAAGGAATAAAACACGAAAATTATTCAATTTAATCAAATCATTAAAAAAAATCTCCGTAATTGTTATCAGTACAATCCAGCTCAATACTTGTCAACTCGTCTAAAAACTTTGTACATTGAAAAAAATCTTTACAAATCTATTAGATTAGTTTATCTAAAGAAAAAAACTTATTGACAGATATAAGATCAGTTGTGCTAATTAAATGCTTTAATTGTAGTCTACCTCAACGCTCACAAGCTAAGGGTTCGAAACCTAGACTTACATATCGACCAATACAATACAATATCGTAACTGCAAAATAACAACTTTACAAGAGAGCGTTTTAAAGTTTCGAATATGCTAAAATGGGAATAAAATCTGAATTTCTGCAGGTATCTCTATGAAATTTGGTATATATGATTTATTTTATACGCTTTATAACTTTACTTGTGTGGATAAAAAATATTAAGATAAGGCAATACGTAGGAGGGGTGGATATGTGACGTCGAAACTCATGCTAAGCTATCATTACTGGTACCTGTGAGCTCATGTAGGCTACTAATTATAATAAATTATAATACACAGACGCGGTATTAAAAATAAAATACCACTCTATCGTTTATGTGAGTTGTTTAGTTTGCATTTTTTTTTATTTTTTTATAATAGGTATAGGAGTAGCAGACGAGCATACAGTCCACCTGATGGTAAGTGGCCACTGCCGCCCATGGAAATCTGTAATCAACCCCAGATAGGATTAGATATTCCTACCTGCGGTAGGCCACAGATGCGCCGCTACCCCTGAGGACTAAGCTGGAACGCCTCGGAAAAGTCTGTCTCCCTTACCACAGCCTTCAAACCGGAACACAGCAGCGTCTAACACTGCTGTTATTAGGTAGAAATAGGTGTGGTGGTGGTGCTGCCGGAGTCGAACCACAAAGGATTCTACCACCTTCGAAATTAGGCTACCGTTCAGCGAATCATTATGATCCTTTAAGAGCCGAGTTACTATTGCCTAGTCTTAAACAAGTCTGAAGTTGTAGAATTCCGATTCGACTAGGTGCTATATTAAAAAAGTTACCTATTCCAAATTATACAATTCGCTACTGTAGATACAATCAAAATAAATATAACATTCATCACTTCAACGCCTTCGCGGAATATTTAGTGCGGTTCTGGTAAAGGTCCTAATTTAATATTAATCCGAGATTTATAACCCTTCAGTAAACTTAATAAATTTGTGGGTCGTTTGAACAGTTATTGTGATTTAGGAACTGATTTAATTTAATTTGTGGAGGCAATAGGTGTAAATTTTAATAATTAGGTACATAGTACGAGTAATTATTAAAATATGCCTTAGGTACATCTTGTACGTTTCAACATAATTCTTTTGGGTGTCCGTTTTGAATGGCAATTAGTATCTACATGATGACTTATCCTGGGTCTGGGTGTTTAGGTACTTTTGTTTGTTTGTGTAAATGGAATACATACAATTAGTCCTAAAGCATCCTAGAGTCCTACCTACCCCTGAGGTGTAAGTTGGAACGTCTCGGATAAATGTCTTCTTTTGCAAACCCTTCAAAGTAGAACACAACAGCGCTTAACACTGCTGTTACTCATACTCGTATTAGACAGAAATAGGTGTGGCGGTGGAACCGCCGGAGTTGTACCATTGAGGCTCGATTTTATATTTTTATACCTATATTTTAAGGTATGACCCTTAATACTAATGTTATCATCGTTAATAAGAAGCTTGGATATTAACGATATGACATTTTTATAACGTTACATTAAAGTAATAAGTGACTCATTTGATACCACAGTTTAAAAACAGATGCGGGTAGGTGAAGTGGGGACGACACCTTGGCGGCGCTCGAATTAACAGAAAGCGACATTCTGGTCGGAGACTTCAGCAAGAACAGTCGAATAACGGAGATACTTGTGTAGTTATAACACTTCTAATCACTAGTGTGAACTTACTTACGTATAGTTATTATATCGTTACTCTGTACCTTTTATGTGACTATAAGGTTACACGCCTTCAAGACCTTCAAGATCTATCATTTATACTAAATAATCAACTAAATTTATGTATATTTGATGTTCTTTTCACGTGTTTCAATAATTAGCTCCTACTACAAATTTTGTTACACCACAGGTAGTAGAAAATTAATGACATACACGCGATAGGCAACTTAAAGTTTAAAAATGGCCTTTTAAACTAAATTTAACTTTGATAAGGGGAACATTTCGTATAAATTATATTTAGTTCTTTAAATCTTCGTGTGTGAAGCAAATAAAATTCCCGGTCTTTTTATATTTCTTGCTTTATTGAATACGTATTCGTATTGAGGCGTAAAAATACTTCACATTCTTTGATCGGACGCGGAATATAAAAGGAAATGTCGGTTCGTTTCACTTTATTGCATTGCTACATTACACTCAGATATTGTACTGTTAAACAGAATTTTATAGAAGTTATCTGTGTTATTTCAGTCAATAGAAAAATAGTAAAAACGTAGACGACACAATGATTACTGTACCTACCAGTTTGATATCGTCAGCAACCTATTACTGCCCCAGTGCTGGGCATGGGTCTCGCAAATTGAGGGGTTGAGGCTATAGTCCACCGCGCTTGCCAAGTACGAATTGATAGACTTCAAACCTTGAGGTTTTTTCTTTGATCTTTCAGGCATGCAGGTTTTTTAACGATGTTCTCATACTTTAGTGCGTTAGGTGCGCTTGGTATTTGAGCTTTGGACCCCTCGATTGAGAAGTCGAGTTTCAACCACAAGGCTATCACTGCTTAGTATGTCTTAACTCAGCCAATATTAAAAACAGATACAATACAGTGATTACTGTACCTATTTGCTATAAGTAGTTTTCTGATCAAAGTACAAGCTCTATGTGGATACCTGTTTATTATGTATTTGTGGGTTCGTTATTAAACAGGCACCTGTATATTAAGTTAATAATTAAATTAATTTATATTCAACTTCTTGAGAACTAGCGTTAAAGAAACCTTAAAAAAAGAAAATAGAATAAAATATTTCTTCTTGAGATTAGTTTTGTAATAAAAAATATCTGATAATAATCTAGGTCTCCCGCAAAACTGAAATTAATAATTCAAAAAGTAATTATCAGCTGCCTCATTATTTCTACCACAAATATTATCCTAGGAATCCCAGTTAGCTGTACTGGAATAAATTCTGAATTGTTTCTTCAACAATCAGCTCTCTATGTGTACGAACGAAATCTTTTAATAATTTTCAAATGCAAACAATTTTTTGAATTTCTTAAGAAATGGTACAACGTTTTACCCAGAGAAAACAAGTAGTGGTTTTACATATATGTATGAACTTTCTATGAGTAGTCGTACTTCATATTATGAAGTACGACTACGAGTAATTAAAGTATGTCTCTCTTACCACATCCTTCAAACCAGAACACAGCAGCGATTTATTTCATAATATAGGGTAGCAGACGAGCATGCAGTCCACCTGATGGTAAGTGGCTACTGCCGTCCATGGACATCTGTAATCAACCCCAGATAGGATTAGATATTCCAAACTGAGGTCGGCCACAGCTGCGCCGCCTGGACACCCCTGAGGACGAAGCTGGAACGCCTCGGTAAAGTATGTCTCCGTTACCACACCCTTCAATCCAGAACACATCAGCGCTTAACACTGCTGTTATGAAGCAGAAATAGGTGTGGCGGTGGTGCCGCCGGAGTCGAACCACAAAGGGATGCTTAAATGTAAATTGTAAAAATAAAAGACATATAAGTTTTAAAATGTTTATTTCATCGTGATAGTAAATAGACGTCGTAAGGATGTAAATAATAAATTTACAATAATGTTCATTAGAATTAATTAATGTATTTTACAATATTATGAGCATTATAATTTATATAGTGTCCTTTATAGATATGTACATCTTTAATATAATAAAACTACGATTAGTAAAAATACGCACGCCCTAACATCATGTAAAAGCTACGCTAAATTAAATTTAAGTTAGAAGATCGGAATCAATCGGAAATATACTAAGTTTTTCTTTTTCCTGTTACTTAATCTTCCAACTCCATCTGCGTTAGTATCTAATAACTAATAACGTTAATGAAGACATAAATTGCTAACATGATCATATTGCTACCCTTAAGAACTGCTTATATACAGCCTTTGATGACGTTGACCCGTATACCACTCAGAATAAGAAGCCAATATAAAAAGAATGTTTATTGAGTTTGATAGAAAATTGCGCATCGTTTATAACAGCATAGGTACAATCAACTAAATTTGCCTACCTAAGATTTGACTACCTGACATTTGACAATTTCTACCAACTAGTCATTTTCAAATTTCCATATTTTTTAGGCATAAATTGGATATATTAGTTAATAATAAAGGCCGTAATAAAAGAAAACATTATCAGATTATACTCAATATTCGCATATATCAAGTTTTTGCTAATACTGCTAGATATTATCAGACATTTCCCAAATCGCCACATGTTACCAATCGCACATCATTAATAATTCGAAATCATAGATTAGTAAATATACTCCGCCGCCTTGAAATTGAATGAAGCCACAAACGGCTTATTAGTAAGTTCTTTTTTTGAATTCTTGACAAATAAAACATTTTTAGAGGAAATTTACGAATAAATAACTAATACTGCGTAATTTACATGATAAATAAATAATTATTTCAAATATTTTCAAACATTTTAGCACGGAGACGTGGCATAACTTTTTTACGCAACTATTTCAATTCTCAAAACTGGGTACATTTTCTTGTTAGGAGTGAGTAATCTTTACTAATCTATGTTCGAAATACAAACATTAGAATTTCAGTAGCATTACCATGAGTTTACAAAAGTATTACTCGCTAGCGACTGCGTAAAATAAATGTATGAAAAATTGTACAGCGCCTCTGGTGGTTACTCGTAGAACTAAATTCCGTAGTGTGAGCCACTCGTAACGTAAAAAAGCTATCGAAATCAAATCGCTAGCGAATGTCATTATGATCTATTGCCATACAAATTCGGTCCCATGAGTCATTAATTTGACAAACGTTGTCAAGAAATACCGTAACGATAGTAGTTATGTTATTCACTAGCAAAATGACAATAGTTTTCTATTTACAATTTCTATAGTGGCGTTTCTATGCCAACTCATGGTAGTGCTACTGCAGTCGGTTACAGTCACGTAGAACAACGAACGCCTGGAGCAGTTATACGTGGGGCGATATCACTGCAGTCGACACTTGATTCCCTTTGTGTATCTGCTAAGCTTTTCATCGATTAAGGGAATTAATTTCCTATATGATCACCCTTTGTATCTTGTTATTGAATTCATTTATAATAACTATGAAATACAGTGAAACCTGGTTAAGTGAGACATCAAGGGACCTGCAATGTCGTTTCACTTATAGAGGTATTCCACTTACCCAGTGTCTCAGATATACAGGTATAAATAAATATCTGTCTCATTTACAGAGGTTTCATTACAGAGGATTACTTGGAATTACGTGTGGAATTTGTGGGTAGAATAAGAATGAGTAAACAAACAATGTTATCTCAGTTACAGAGGTTTATGCATATAAAATTTACTCGCTGTCTCAGTTATAGAGGTAACTATGATGATAAATCGAAAGAACAAATCCCAGATATAGAGTTTTACCTCGTCCCACTAACAGAGGTAATTCAGTGCCAAAGTGTTGGGACCTCAGCATGAGTTCCAGTTATGGAGGTTTCTCACTTATCCAGGTCCCACTTAACCAAGTTTCACTGTAGTTAATGCTATCTATAGTTTAGCGCATAAACAACAAAACAATCAGCATAAACAACAAATCAAAGCCATTTTGGCAGTTAGGCTCAGTTTACAAATTTCGAATTTAAATTAATTCATCATATCATCATCATTTTCCGGTCAAGGAAAATAACGTAAGGAAACTGATTAATGTTGATTACATTCATGTAATATTTAAATAATCATTACGTTTCATTATCGTTCCATTACGTTCAAACGCAGATGGAGCTGACACAAAAAAAACAATAAACATATTTAATAATCGAAATTGTTATTATAGTCAACCTAAGTAATTTGAGGATTTATTTTCACATCTAGTATGGATTTTGCGTGACCTTATAAAAATAATCGTTATTTACGAGTACATAACATCAAACTTGTATATGTATACAATAGTTAAGCTTGTAGAAGTATGCCACCTGATGACCTGACTAAAATAAAATATATGAAAAAGCGTATAATTTCGCATTACGTCATAATTGGAAGGGTAATTGGATGGATCGTGCGAATTTTTAAAATAATAATTATTAAATAAACTATTTGTAAGTTAAAAATGTATTTATCGGGAAATAACAACACGTAATATTGGCACAAGACAACTTCTACCATACAGGGAATTATGCTAATTTTATATGAGTTTATTTGAACGGGAAAATTAGTGATTCTATATTAAATATAATAATTTAAATATTGGAATTAGGACGTTTACAACTACGACTAGTATTCATATTAATCTACTAAATAATGTCGACCATACAATGACACAAGAAGATTATGAGTATAATTTTATTTTTGATATTTTACTACATTAATTAGTCAATTAAGATAGTATTATTCATATGTAATTCGATTAAGGAGATAAATTTATCAACAATAATGAAAAGTCTTTATAGACGGGACTTTGAATTTGTTAGAGAGTAATGATGCTACAGACGATGGTCCATAGTTTGATATTTTTTATGTGGTTCAGAGATAAATATTTTAATATACATTTATATGCAATGTTCAGGCACACCTTACATAAGGTATGAGGACCATAAAAGGTTAAAACACTACGTATTTTCATTCGATATTCCATTTTTTGCTTCAAAGGTACTCGAGCAAACCAATCGTGAGCTGTCAATTTAATTGACCAGCAATACTTACACACATTCTAAGCCTTTCTCTAGCCATTATCCGCTTCTAATTTAGCAATAATTGGCCATTAAGATGTTTTCCATAAAATATTTGTTACCTACAACAGTAATACATTACCTTTGTTCGAAAACGAAAAACCTTTTATTTTCTTTAAACTATTGAACTATTATCCTGTTTTTATTTAAAACCAGAGATTTGATGACGCATATCAGACATTTGAATTGATGTTAGTTTACTTTTGAATAACTACAAAAGTTTAAATACGGGCGCATAATATTTCTATAAAGCGTGTGCATATATTTTCTCTTCACTGAACACTAATTTGTAGTGCGGTTAGTTTTATATATTTCCACACGAAGATAGAAATTGCACGTGAATAATTTATTAAAATGCGGTAGTTCCCATTTTATTCTACAATTCACAATTTGCATACCAAAAGAATATTATAACTAAAAAAATGAGCACAGACATTTATCAAGACTTTGTCTTCATCATACTCATTGCCTCATTCGAGCAATTCCATTCTTTTCGCAAATATTGTGGAACTTGTCTTTAGGAGACTTATATTCATAAAATAAAAAAACTGAGATGTCCAAAAAATTTTAAATAAATAAAAGGAAAACAATGATAGTGGGGATGTTTCCTGAACATGACTTTTGTAGGATTTTTCGTTTTCGACCAAGCAATAATGATTCCAACATTACCTAACACGTGCAACACACCATAATCTTAACCAATGAGGGAATCTATAAGTAGTGGAGGGAATAATAAAGTCTTAGCTTCGAAACTGGCATTGCTATTAGAATTTTTCGGATAGATATTAATATGCCAAAATTTGAATTGAAGACCTATTTCAACTATGTATTCCACCTGGTCCCCTAACACCAGTTTAGAATCATCACTTCAAGAAAAGTCAAAAAGTCAGATAATTATACCTTAAATTATGTCTACTTAGTACCTTCCATAAAAGCATACTTAATGAAAGTATCTACAGGATTAATATAATTGACAATCCAAAACATGCAACAAAATTTCGTTCATAAGCGATAAACACTTCACGGAAATAGCGAAAAAAATTAAAATTCATATATTTATCTTAAAAAGCTACAATCCTAGCACAATATTGAATATTTAATTTTAAATTAGGGCAATAAATCGATTGCTACAAAGCATCAGAGATATTATTCAATCGTGTCATGATGTTTGTTCTATTAAAATCAAAATTGCCTTATTCTAAAACACCATGTGTGCAGATAATACAATCATTGGACCAAAGTTCAACCTTCACATCTCATCGTAGATCTATATACTAATAAAACTATGTAAACGCTAAAACTTATTAGATAAGGATCATACTACAGTTTAAGATAGATAATAATTCTTATTCTATTGCTCATAGTGAACAAGCGACTAGAATTGCAACAAAAAAAAATCTCACTGAAAACATTAATTTTGTACAGAATATTATATATAATTTAAATAATACTTATATTAAAATTGCTTATAAGAATATCGATACAGATATTATTTTGAGTATATTTAAGATATTAAAATTTAGAGTGGCACTGTTAAAATTTAATGTCGATATACAATAAAGTTATTGTGCATTCCTTACAAGCTATAATAGTGAATTCAAATTTTAATGATAATCGACGAATTATAACTATGCATTCCTAGAGTAACTAGACACTCAATAGAGATACGAGAGTAAACTCACAAAGATATTAAGATAAATGAAAACACACACCATTCTAAAACTATGGTCCCTCATCAAGACACACCTTTAAATACCGATAGATCAAACCAGCCGAAAGTCTTCGAAGATTCGTTGTGACGCAAAAACTTTGTTCCGAAACACACATCGCAAACACTTCACAAAAATAATCAAATTGAAATAGTCTTAAGAGTCAAGTGCGAAGTAACACCTAGTCTCCAGTTTAAGGGCTTTGTGCGGGGCTGGGCCATGGAGGCCTCATTTTTTCCAGCACATATTTGAGCTGGAAACTGGTGTGGAAATGCTACAGATACTCATCGATCTGATCGTAGTCCTCATCGGGAGGGGAAGGGCCAGACACGGAGAGGATCGGCAATCCAAAGTGCTTCACTGTTTCAACGCTTCCACTGTCATCAGATTTACTCACTTCCTCGTTGATTGTCTCCTCTCTTGGTGCTTTGGCTTTGCACAGCCTCTCCGATGAGTCTGACATCGTTGTTAAAGGTATATTGTCAGCCGACCTGTAAAAAAGTCTTCATGAGTATACTCGTATCATATCATTGAAATTTGTGAAATGATGAATCTACAGTATTATTTTCGCCAATAATTTAGTAACCAAGGTAGGTTAATGAAATTTACAAAGTGTCGAAATCGATGATTAATATTATATGTTAAAGTAAATAAATATTCGGGAGTTTCGGACAAAGTTTTCGGGACTCAAATTAAAACAAGGAAATAATATTATATTCGGACAAAATTGAAGAAATGTATACCTTGTAATTCGAGAATTGTATTAAAGTTTCCTTTGTTTTCGAGTTTTATCGTTCGCCAGATATATAATGAGTAATATCGTTTTCTGTTTATCATAAAAATATCAAACAAATTAAGTTTATTTGCGAAGCTTATCATAATTGTTCATCATTATGTGAATTGTCTTTGAAGTGAGAATATAATGATGTTTATTGAATAATTTAATCATAATAGTTGACTTGCTCCGCAAATCTAGATAATGTAATGAGTAACACAAATAATATTAGATCGAAATGTTTTTTCTTACACAGTTTGATAAATTATAAGACATAAAATAATAAGCGACTTGAACAAGCAACTCACCTCGAGTTGCTTGTTCAATGGAAAAACCGCGTTCGTAGCGGAGATCAATCACGTTAATGCGAAAAACAGAATCACGCTGTATATTGTTTTTTACCTATGATCTTAGCCTTTATAACATAGGTAGGTATATTATTATTAATTAGCTATTGCCATTATATTTCTTCTTTTGTTAGAGTTTATAATGAATAGGTTAAAACAGTTGCATCTACAACAACAATTATATTCAAAATAATTCTGAAAACTGGGTTTTCAGAATTATTTTGAATAAATAAATTGTTATTTCATTTTGTTAAACTTTATTTATTACCATTACAACTATAATTCCAATGTTCTAAAGAATTTTCCATTACAGGATTTTCAAACCTGACCTTAAAACTTTTTTCCATCCATAGTGTCAGTCCATTAAATCCATACATAGTGTCAGTTCTATGAACGTCTACAAGTGTACACATCCCCTTTAAGGATATATCTTCTTATTAATTAGGTCGATGTTGGACTTAATACGCTCCCGCAGTTCAATTAGGATTAGATGTCATAATAATTATATCTAATAGTGTTAGTCGTTGCTTTATGACCTACTTTATCAATATAATATAACTCTTACGATACAGATGACCTTGTAACTGTATTTTGACAAGAACTCATCAATATCGAAATTGGTCACCTCCATAGATTTCGGGGTACTTTTTAAATATTTTCACTCTCTCATATTAAATGTAGTGCAAATATGCGTGAAATGATTGATCAAGAAATAACAAAAACAAACGAGTGTTCTATAGAAATGAGATTGAGAGCTTGTCGCTTCAAAAATTCATTAATATGAAATTTAGTAAAGATAGTAAGTTCAGTGGACCCAAAAATCAACCAGACAATACGTGAACTTATGATAAATAAAAATTTCACTTCGCTTAAAGGCATGAGAACCGCATCGACTCCAGCTTTTAATGCAGTGGCAAGCTTACTGAACATTAATAGTCAAGATTAAGATTGATAGATAAAGGTTTTCTTGAAATTGTAATAACATATTATAAGCAATTCCATCGACGATAAATATGCACAATTGTATTCCTAAAGAAGTTCTGTTTTTTCTAACGTTGGATTTGATGCTTCTGATGAAGGAATAAACCTAGAAGTTGTTATAGATATTATAAGCTTACCTGGCCTTACGACACAGTTTAGACTGAGAGCCGTGTCGCCTCAGGAACTCGCCAGCATCGAAGCCAGCGAAGCCGGTAGGCTCGGCAGACACGAATATGGCCGAGTTGACGCGCGGTCTGTTACACCGCGCAAGAAGACGCTCCTCACACTCCAAGCTCTGGGTGTGAGTGTGCGACCAACGCATATGCTAGAAAGAAAGATTTTCGTTAATATAAGGATTAAGAAATTTTCTTATTCACATTTGAAGTTGATTTCTACAGAGTAGACACCTCGAATATTCCAATATGACAGAAAATATGGGCCCAATAGATTCCCCTATGACTATCACATTAATAAACCCATATACGATTAAAGTTCATCTTAAGATCGACGAGGACTTGTTGCTTTCGCTGAAAAGTTAATAGGAACGCCTAAAACTGTATCAAACTCAAACATTAAACCAAAATGCTGTTTATAAGGCAGAAGTAGATGTTGTAATGATATCATCGCAGCCGAGTCCTAACTCCTTCATAAAACACTTTCATATAATTCTGTATATATTTAAATAGATAATATGCACTTAGAATTCAGTTGTATACGGGAAAGCCTGGAAGCCTGTTCTTTAACTATATTCATATACATTCTTTTAGTTCCTTTGTGAAATATAAAACCTGTTCTTAATAATTATTCGAACTCATTTCCAAGTGAAAAGCGATAGTCAAATATGTTTTACAAAATATTTTCAAGTCAACAAACTTAGTGAGACTTTAGGATTAAAGTAATCTGAAGTTTTAATCTCCGAATTTAAAATTAATGCCGTTTCTATCACGTTGTGGCTCGAGTATAATTTATTTACTAAACCAACCAAAATAATTTCAGAGGAACAGGATTAAAAGGTAATATACCTACTATACCATAAAAAATAGATAAAGAAATTATACATATGTTTTAGTATTATAAAGCAGAAGAGATTGTTAAACGAATCTAATAAGAACTAAGAAAGAATATGGATATAATTTGTAGATATTGATGATTTAAAATCAGATATCCGATTTTTATCATTAATGTTACAACGAGCAAAGTAAAAAAAAGACAATCGATGTTTCATGAAAACCGGATATTAATATGTAGTAAAGCAATTTTAGTACTTAGGTATGTGTGCAATCAGGATAATGTTATATGATGAATCAAAACTTGGTGTAAAACCGATAGTTGTTTGCAATCCACTTATGTATGCTTGCGATAGTAAGGCATTTAATCCATCCGGAGCTACGTGGAAGCGTGCGATTCAAATATTAATTGGATGGGTGCAATCCATTTTGACGTTAAGTAAACATGTGCGATCTTCGTGATGTTCAGTGGATATGTGTATTCCAATTTATTGAAAATGAATATATAGGTAAGTAAACATATGAATGTATGTCCTGATGATTATTTGTTGGTCAGTGTAGATCATACATTTTATTTATTAGCACTCCTAAACATAGTTGAAGGGCCTTTCATGGTTCTCTTGTAGAGTAGCACCGTCACACTTACTGTTGTCTTATAAAAGCGGCGTATAACGGTCGCGTGTTTAGTTGAATTATATTAGGAAAGAATTAGAAATAATTTCATAACGTTTTTCAACGTAATTCGTAATTGATTAGCAAGCGTAACAACGCACCATACACTCATATTTTACTGTTAACTCGCTCATGGTGAACAAAATTATTTACGAAGAAAACCTTCATATTAATAGAAAGCAAACCGCCACTACAATAAATTTAAAACTAATTATATTTGAGGCTTTAACCCTTACTTGCGCGAGAAACAGAACAGTTTGAGTCTTGAATGGATTAGTTAACAAGATTATGTTTAGAAAGTCAACAAACCAACGGAGCTTAGGATTGTGTTGTTCTATTAAATACAATTATTTATTTACACTTAAGTTTACACAATGTGATGAGTGAAAAGGGAAGCTATTTTAGTTATAAATTAAAAAACCCTTAGTTTTAGGAGGACATTTAGGAAAAAGAAAGAAGCGTCCCAGAAATTTATAAGCCTCAATTTCTATATTTTTTCAAAGATTAATCTTTATTGTACTTTGCACAACTTTTTAACTATCGCAGTAGGTGCTACCGAAGTACACTTGATCTTGTGAGTATTGGGTGTTTGTGAAGTAATGTCCATAAAATAATTGTAAGAAAAGAAACGTTTAAATAAATGAAATATAATAATATCTCGGAACAATTATATATGACACCACAAAGGTAAAGAGTCAATAAGTTCCAAGTTTGAAGGTGCCCTTTGTGGTTCGACTCCGGCGGCACCACTGCCTCACCTATTTCTGCCTCATAACAACAGTATTAAACGCTGCTGTGTTCTGGTTTGAACGGTGTGATAAGGGAGACATACTATTCCAAGGAATTCCGGATTAGTCCTTAGGGGTAGCCGCGCATCTGTGGACTACTTCAGATAGGAATATTGGATCCTATATGGTTGATTATAGATGTCCATAGGCGGCAGTAGCCACTGGTAAGTGGTAAGAGTAGCAGACGAGGATGCATCCTCGTCTGCTACTCTTATCTACTATATTAGTAAAAAAAGTTTATTTAGGTATGAAACCTGAAACTCTTATGTTAGACTGGTATAACCACTTTGTCATGAGGGTGAATAAGTTTAGACAAGTATCGCTTCAGAAATGTAAATTTGACACTTAAAACTATTTGCTGTAAAGTCGGAGGAAGCGACGAAACTTGGAAACTAATATTCATTTGAATTTGCATGGAAAGTTACGGTGTAATATATGAAAAGTGAATTATAAAGTTTCTGTTTGTTACGTCATAAGATTCATTTAGTTATATGCTTGCATACGTTATGATTGATTTACTTACTTTGTGAACATATTCTTTCGTAATTCATATTTTTTACAGTATGCTTAGTGTGAGTGTTGTCTAGTATAAAACTAGGTCATTCCGTTGATTTTTAGACTCAAATTGTTTTTCTTTTCAAAATTTAAGTAGAGAGCTTGATATTCCTTTGAATATAGGACTATCACACAAGCACGCAGTCCACCTGATGGAAATGTTTACTGCCGCCCATGAACATCTGTAATCAACCCCAGATAGGATTGCATTGCTACCTGAGGTCGGCCACAGATGAGCCGTTAGCTAAGCTGGAACGCCTTGGAAAAGTATGTCTTCCTAATGCACCTTAAATAATGTAAGGTGATTACTGGACCACAGTCCATTTCTGGATGACGTCAGACACAGATACAAATCAGACGTCCAATAATACATAATGAGATTTTACTCGTAATCATGCTGAGATACAAGAGGCGATCCAATAGTCCTTAGTGGGAGCAGCGTATCTGTGGTTGACAGATTTCTAATAGAGTTGATTGCAGATGTCCATACACGGCAGTAACTTACCGTCAGACGACCTTATACATGTTCGTTTCATCCTTCCATTTCATAAAATAACAACCTTTATTCAAGCCAGAGAAGGCGAGCTGCTTCAAAATATAAACAAATATCCCCAGCTATATAATTTAAAATACTAAAATAGTTCTGAAGTTTATTACACCTTCATAAACCACACCACTAAAACAATTATTACTTAACTTGGCGATAAAACAATAACGTTCTAAGCAATTTAATTTAACTCATTAGGAAAGCTCTCATGAGTGATTATGCAAAACAGAGCCAGCGTATTAAATTATAAACGAGACGGTCGTGAAACTGACGTGGAGTGGACGATATTATCCAATAAAGCACCACGTATTCGTATGTGCCAAGGCTATTCAGAACAGCGCCCGAGACGAAGATTAAATTAGCCGGCTATTTGTACTTTTGCATAATATTGAGGTAGCTTTTTTTTGTTTTTTTTTTTGTTCACGAGGGGGAAACCTTCAAAAGGTACCCGATGCCGTGGGAGCGACACATAATTTAATATTTTATAATATAATTTTAATATTTTAATAATTTTAATATTTTTCAGCTTTATGACTGGGCCAGCAATTTAACGCCGCAGTTTAGCCATAATCTGCCCAATTAATAAATTTCATTAAATAATTTTACTTTTTACGAGTATAAACAAAATTATAGGCTTCCATGGGGCTAATAAGCCAGAAAAGCTCTTACCCTCAAGGGTTTTGCAACAAAAACAGCTTCGATTCCAATTGTTTTTGTTAATTAAACATTTAATTTAATTATCTAACACATTAAACATTCATTAAGCAACTATAATTTGACTTAAGTCATAACTAAGGCGACCCTTACATCCCTTATTTATACGAGTTACCGCTTGCAATTATAAAGGGCTTTCCTTACAGATGTCGCGCTAACCCTTATAATATGAAATATGGAATTGGTATTATTAATTAAAGTAATACAACTTACTGTTTTGGGAGCAAAGTAATTTAACCCTTTAGGCACCTTTGATCAACTTTAGCCAGTTTAAAGGTATTTTTTTACAGAAAACGTATGTAGACAGGTATAGTCCGCGCCAAACTGCTAGTCCGCTCCAAATATAGAAACGAGTCGCGTCCCAATAAAAATTGTAGATATTAGCGGGACGACGACTGCGCGAGACCCGCCCGGCACCCGTCCGCTGCCCGCTCTCGCCCACGGGTACATAGCTGAGTTAGTATGCCCTTACATTACGAAGTATATGCTAACTAAACTTGCGCCCAACAACTTTAGAGCGGACTAGAAGTTTGGCGCGGACTACATCTGGTAGAGCCAGTATGGGTCGTGGACGTACCACCCATTGATTTCTAGCATGAAACAATTCTGTGTTTCGGTGGAAGGGTGTGTGCTGGTTGGTTTACATATTTAGTGGAACCCATCTTAGTCTACAGAAGTGGCAATGCATCTGTGATCGAATTCAAGTAGAAACTCTGTTCTACATGGAGTTGGGTATTAATGCGTATGGGTAGCAGTGTCAACTTACAATGAAGTGGTGCATGCTGCATGCTCTTGTCCTACTTCTCCTTCTCGTTTTATATAAAACTCTTTTACTGTTACACGAATCAATTATTGTTTTTATCGCTTGGCAAAATATAAGTTTCAGCTTTTACTCTCCGTTTCAGTAGTTCAAGTTGATTGAAGAACAAACTGTTACCCGTTTCTTGTTAGTAGAAGTTACAGAAACTATTTACAAAAAGACATTTTATTATTTGCAGTATAAAAGAATCTTCATCAAATCCTATCCCTAAAGATAATATTCATAGCATTAATGTTTACTGAAAGTAAATAATTAGGATTGTTTTAATTTAAAAGGATTAACGGATTACAAATCCAAATATCCAAGTTGTTTTTCTCACAATGTTTTTCTTTAGCCTGTCAATAGGTGGCGCTAAATACTATACATTGATTTTATTGCGTATACATTAAAATGAGCTTTTCCTTGTACTTTGTACTGGATTGTCTAAAAAATAGTTTTTATAATAATATTTAGGCCATTTAGTAAATTTCAATCTAAACAATTATTTTAGTCCTTGGCTGCTTTCTAGTCATTCCACGCGTTCAATTAATAATCCACAAGCCTAACAAAAGCGCTGGGTCATGATTATTATAATAATTGGTTTCAAAAGCCTTCGCATGTAAGCATTGAATATGTAAATGTGGTTCAAAATTAATGTTCAGTCTGATTTAAAAATGTGCTAATAGAATTTTCTCTATTGAATAATTGATCAGTAGGTTTGAATAAAGGCCTAAAATTATGGACGATTTGTACAATTCCTATAATTAAATGGGATGTTCTTGTATTCTTTTCTTCTCAAAATTTTGCTACTATTTATTTCGCACAGTCTTCGAGTAGTAACTGCGAAATTGTAGAATGGAAAATAACATTACAAACATCACAAAAAAAAGTTTTAAAGATAATAAACATGGGATGTGTAGGCATTTTTTTTTTAATTGGCTAAAATATATAGCATTTTTTTTAATTATTCGTTATAAGTATTTAGATCATACAACATGAAAAAAATAAACACAATTTTATCACACGTCCAATTTTGTAGTGAAAATAATACGGTGATTTATGAAATAAAAGTTTTATATCTTAATCCCAAGTGAAAACGAATATAAAACAGTGTTTGGTGATAACAACAACAGATCACGTGCTTGGTGCCTTTTCAAAATATTTTTGTAGATTGTTATTATACATGAGGTGTTATTATAACTTGAAAATAGTATCATATTCTATGTTATTGAAAAGTCAGGAATTCAAAAACTGATTTTTATCTCGCATTTTGTTAATATTATATTGATAATATAGATAATAGGTATATGAATTGTTTCATCCAACCAGCTTGAATAAGTTCAAATACTAAAAAATAGTTGCGATCGAAAATGTTAAGAGTGTGTTGAAAAAAGTAGAGTCCTTTGAAAAACCAGTGCAAATTGCAAGATAAATGGAGCGTTGACCTAGCAGTACGTGGAACATATCATAGTACACATAACAAAAGTGTATGGAAAGTGAGTATACTTACAGTATACTCGAAATGTAATTTTCGTTACGATTTATTAAGTCAAAGTTCCTAAAAAACTCGATATTTTCAATGAGCCACATTTTGGAACCAATTAATAAACTTTAATTTTATTTCTGTGAAAAAATTCGGCTACATTTTGCATTGCCGTGAAGATGTTTTTGTTAAGTATCTCATTTTGACTCTATCTTTCAAAAAGACGAGGCACAGAATTCTAAAACATATTTTACAGAATTGTAAAACAGTGAACTCTGAAACTAGTGATATACCGCGTGGCAAACGTAGCGTGCGTATTGATTAGCAGTACGTGGAATGCAACCCGTGACACATCGTATTACAGAATTAAATGTAAACAGAAGTTTAATAATGCACAATATGCTCTATTGACCTTTTTATTGTCACACACTATGGTGAGTTTTGTAGCAATTTAGATATGTTGAATGAGCCACAATTTAGATGTTATTAAGTAAATAATTGTATACTCTTTGTCTTTTCGTTATTATTAATACATGCCTATATCTATATCTCTTATTGTAACCATATATTTTAGACAATGAAGGACACACACAACTTATTCAATAAAAATAAGTTTTATCGTGTGTAATTTTATGATAACAATCATAATAACTTCAATATACTGGCTCATTGGTTTTTCTTCGAAATGTTTATAGTACTGCTTATACTATTTGTATGATACATTTTAAATATATCATTTTGAATATAAAATATATTATGTTTAATAATGGTATGCGTTTCAAATGTGAAATCTGGAACAAAGAGTGCACTTAATACGCATTTGCACTTAACATATATGTGAGAGTGATTCAATCCGAGCATTGTGCTTTATCAAACTACTGTGTACATTCAATATAGCTCTATTATACTAATGATTTTCAAATTAATATTAATAGTGACGATTCATAGAATATGATGCATGAGGCTATAGGCAAAACTAGTATATGATACAATAATACCGGAAATTAGATGTTTACATATACACCGATGTGTAATCAACCGACTACAATATGATAGTCTCACATCAATAGTTTTGATCACATAGATCAAAATAGTAGGTGTATGTATCTGTCACCTTGTAAAGTAAAAAGATAATAATTTACCATATACCTAAGCTCGAAACAGTGAACAGTTTAAATCAGTGTCACGTCACAAAACTCCCTAGAGCCTCAGAACCTTCCAGAATCACCACACTTTTATACGTTTGAAAATCACTAGTAAATAAGCTGGTAATAGCAATACGTGATGCGACTCGTAACACTCGTAAGCGTGCTACAGCTTACTTGGTGGTCGCAGCCCGCACAGCGGCATTGGCAGTGGGGGCAAGCCCGCGAGCGAGCGCGGGCAGGGGTCCGCTAGCTGGCGTGCCCATCGTCAGGCGCTGCGTGGAGCAACGCGAACTGACAGCCGCAGTCCCGGGCGCTCCGGCGGGGGTATAGGAAGCAACGGTCCAGCAGACAGCACACGTCCTGCGCACCACACCGTTTGAGCAACGCACGTATCTACATCTATACATTGATGGCTGGTTCTAGCTGAAGCAGTGGAATTTTGGTTAATTCTAAAATTAGATCGGGTCTCGCCTTTAGTAATATTCTAAGAAATTAACATGTTTTTAGATGTTGCAGCAAATAACAGATGTCCATCACGTCACACCATTTGAGCAACGCACTTATCTACATCTATACATTGATGGCTGGTTCTAGCTGAAGCAGTGGAATTTTGGTTAATTCTAAAATTAGATCGGGTCTCGCCTTTAGTATTATTCTAAGAAATTAACGTGTTTTTAGATGTTGCAGCAAATAACAGATGTCCACCACGTCACACCGTTTGAGCAACGCCGTATCTTCATCTACACATTGATAGCTGGTTCTAGCTGAAGCAGTGGAATTTTGCTTAATTATAAAATTAGGTTGGGTTTCGCCTTAAGTTATATTCTTATAAATAGTTCAGCAAACAACATAGGTCCACCACGTCACACCGTTTGAGCAACTCACGTGTCTACATTTATATCTATACATTGATGGCTGGTTCTAGCTATAGCAGTGAAATTATGGTTAATTCTAAAATTAGGTTGGGTCTCGCCTTCAGTATTACTCTTAGAAATTAAAGTGATTTAGATAGTTCAGTAAGCAACATATATCCACAACGTCACACTGTTTGAGCAACTCACGTATCTACATCTATACATTGATGGCTGGTTCTAGCTGAAGCAGTGGAATTTTGGTTAATTCCAAAATTAGGTCGATTCTCGCCTTTAGTATTACTTTTAGAAATGTATGTTTTAGATGTTTCTGCAAACGACGGAGAGCGACTTCGTCAAACCATTTGAGCAACGCACGTATCTACATCTATACATTGACGGATGGTTCTAGCTGAAGCAGTGGAATTTTGGTTAATTTAAAATAAGTGTCTCATATTTTACCTCGGATTCATATGATTTTTGAAAAGTAAAATATTTTCAATAGTTCACTTAATTTCACAGGTCCATCACGTGACACTGTTTGAGCAATGCACGACTATTATAACACGTTCTGTTCTCTCTGTAGAATTTTCAAAAATTCTAAAATTCAGTAAATGTTTAATATCACTGCTAATAAATCAGTTACACACGTATAACATACATGTTTAGAAACATAAAACTACAAGTAACATCTAATGGAATTCTAGTAAAGCTTGATTCTAAGTCTATAACAAAAACTACATCTTATTCTAAAAGCTGTGAATTTGCAAATTATATCTACTTATTACGAGTAATTATTCAATGATTTTGAAATGTCTATAAAAAGGGGATATCGTATCTAAAATAAAGAAACCGAGTATGAATATCGTAATTTTAAATATCTCCATATTTAAATGATATAAACAACGAACATGGCCAGCGATGACCAGAAAAGGCCACTGCAGGAAATACACTGCAGAGAATTACATCTACAATTCCAAATAGAACAGAATGCTACCAAAAGTCAACCAAAGACCGCAAATGGGTTAGTACTGGTGATTGAGTTGAAACGCATCACATAAGTCTAGTTCCACTAATTTTAAACCAGAAGCGACAATATACAGATACAAATCAATAGGTAAGGTAATGTTTAAGACTTTAAAGTATTATATCAACAATTTATCACATTCACTGCCCCGTGCGGTGAACGGAAACATTGTTATGAACAACGTCCGTTTTATAATATAGAGGATGAAAAATAGATTATTTCCGAATACAGAAGTAGTTCCATCCTCCATCAATAAAATAATTAAAATGTTTTGTTACAGTATTTTATGACAGCCTTAAAATAATACATTTTTTAAGCGGCTTAGATTGACATATAGTATGTTACTCTTCAATTTAACTTAAAAGGTGTTCGGTTAACGGATTTTCTCCTAACAAATGAGCTTTATGTTAACAAGCTTTTCTTTCGCAAAATATATTTTTTTAATTAACATGCTGAAGTCAGAGAGTCTCAAACAAATTTTCAAATAAGGTCAGTAAATTTAATGCTAATAATAGGTCAGTTTGGGAACTAGAAGTTTTGAAGGAGTTGACAACAATTTAATCCTTGACACTATTGTAGACTTACAATCCTGTAGGTTTAAGGCTTTTTAACAACGTCTACGTAAAATAGTAAATAATAATTAAAACTATAGTCGTTATTTACTCAAACATAATTTCCCATACATAATACAAACTCTGTACCCGAACAATGAGGTTCAAATCAATGCTATCTCTCCATGCTCTATACTACCATTGTATCGTGAATCTAGTTATTGAAGCGTTAATTGATTTGACAAGTGTTAATTAGCGTATATCCATTCAGATTAGGTGAGGCTTTCCGGCTATTGTTGAGATTGGTGAATCAATTACAATTTCAATTTAGTAACACTGTGAAACAACCTATTTCTGCCTTAGCAGCTACTCGTATAACAGTGTTAAGCACTCATGTGTTCTGGCTTGAAGGACATGGTAAAGCAGACTCGAAGCATTCCAATTTAGTTTTTATAGGAAGAAAGGCATTTATAAGTCTTAGGTACATCAAATAGGAATTCAGTCCTATTCCTGACTAAAATCAATTGTCGGTAGTAGCGACAAGTAATATATTTTTTAAATCTACTGTCATGATTTGGACGGGAGTTCTAATCGTAAAAAGACGCACCAACTAGTCTTTATTTTAGAGCTGTGTCTTGTAAAATTGATTTGCGCCTTTTCAATAGGACTTAAAATACGAGTATCTAGTAGCTTTACCTTCAGATGAACTAGAATCATGCTAATTTGCGACTTCATTTTCATAATAAGAAGACAGAGAAGAAAACAATAAACCGTCTCCAATCCGAAGATTATACGATAATTTCCTTCATTCTTTATGCATGTTTGCAGCGCCCGTGTTTACATAAATATAAAGTGATTCACAAAGGCAATAGAATTTCTTGATTAGCATGCAGGTTAAGTTCCAAGTACTGCTACGATAAGGTCGTGTTTGTAGATTAAAAATAAAATTATTAATAATACCGTGGCGATAAATAGCGTGACTTAATTCCAGTAATAGTTTAGACTTTGTCAATAGAAGTAACAAGCGAGCATGCTACTCATCTGATCATAAGTGGTCACTCAATACTCAATACTTTTTTGCAATCATGGTTAGTTTTACAATTGTTCTACAATAATCATTTACAATTCCAGGAACACATGAACCCACAATGGGTGTAGCAATGAACATGAGTGCGTCCGATTTATATTAACAATTAAACATTGATATCAGATTTACAACATTATTTATTTTAATTAGTATTTATTTCTTCATTTTTTTTCCGTATTTTAGTTTTCTAAATATTCACTACTGCCCATGAACAACACCTGTCATTGATTTCATATAAAACAAGAGAATGACATATAATGCTTTCATCGTTAACCGATTACTGTTCCACTGCTGGGCACGAGGCTTCTCTCAGAGGGTACGAGGACATAGTCACCGCAAGTGTGGATAGGCAGACATCAGACATCTTGGAGAGCGTATTTTAAGAACTCTGAAGCGCATAGGTTTCCTCAGAACATTTTTTAGAGTTAAAACACACATGAACTCTAAAAGTTAGAAGTACATGAATAAGACTTTAATCTTGAAGCTCAAGATTTGAGGTTTAATTTTAAACCTTGCTTTAACTTATTTCGCTTTATACTATTTTTTAACCCAGAATAAGCAGTATTATACTATTGTTATGAGGCATAAATAGGGTTAATAGTGTATTATGAGAGCACATGATCTTAAAAGAGTACTACTTTCTTTAAATTCATTTTAGTCCTATTAAATCTTGGCTATGTATCAACTTCTAAGAAAACCAACCAACAACAAAACAGTTTCTTATGGATCAGGAGTCCTTGAATTCTACATAAAATATAAAAGAAGCAAACACTTAAGTAAGGCGGCTTTACCTTATCATTCGAATTAGAATACGGCTAAGTCACTGTTGATATACAAAATACATAGTGGTGACATAATGCAACCTACTGTCAAAAACGAATTAACAGTATTTTCATCTTCATACGACCCTTACTTTCTCCACATTACCATACAGTTTTGCGGCGTCACTTCTCAGGTAATACCGCTCGTTACCTGCGAGAACACGACACCGCAATGTTGCTAGAGATTACCTTTACAATTTTCACACGATGTGGCTTATGTTGGAAGTGTTTCAACGCTCTTAGAAAATAAATTTATATTAACATAGTAGGTGTTTCGTGTTGTCACAAATTTCGGCATAATATTCAAAATGACGATATTTACATGTGAGATAATTTTTACCCGAAAGTACTTCTTAAAAAAATAAACTGCACCCTGATATAAAACGATTTATATTAATATTATTTTTATGCAAACGTGTGTATATGAATCATATAATAAACACTTGCATACTCTCTACCGAAATTAGCATTGAATTAGTTATCTTAGCTTAAGAGCCTTAAAGTGCAATGCCGAAGGATAGTTATTTCACGTACCCACAAAAGAGTTAATAATTGAAACACAAAAATATAATAGTAAATAGTTAAAACATTGTAAAAAGCACTTTCGTCTCCGTACGTCATCACTATACAACTTTACGTCATCGTTTCTCAGGTAATGCCTCTCGTTACCCGCGGGGACACGACTCCGCAATTTTGCTGGAGATTACCTTTACAATTTTCACACAATGTGGCTTATGTTGGAAGTGTTTCAACGCTCTTAGACAATGCATTTACATCAACATCGTAGGTGTTTGAGGCTTTCGCGTTGTCACAAATGTCGGCGTAATATTCAAAATGTAGATATTTACATGTGAGATACTTTTTAAGTTCTTAAAAAAATAAACTGCAATATTATTTTTATGCAAACGTGTGTATATAAATCATATAAAAAACGCTTGCATACTCTCTACCGAAATTAACATTGAATTAGTTATCTTAGCTCAAGAGCCAATTAGTTACAAAAGAGTTACTAATTGAAACACAAAAATAAAAAATAGTTAAAACACAGTTAACAGCACTTTCGTCTTCATACAACTTTACGTCATCACTTCTCAGGTAATGCCTCTCGTTACCCGCGGGAACACGACTCCGCAATCTTGCTGGAGATTACCTTTACAATTTTCATACGACGTGCCTTCAGTTTGACGGTTGTTAGTCGAAATACTCTATTAGACAACGCTTTCACTAGAACTAGGTTTACCGGTGTTAAAGGATGTTGACAAAATAAACAGCGAGAAATTCTTCAGCGTAGTATTTTAGTGGTTTAGTTTCCCATATTTTTGCTTATGTTTTATTATTATATTTCGAACATTATCAGTTAAAATACATAAGATTGATTTTATTCATAAAGAGTGTAAGTCGAAACGCCAAATAGATTATGTATATCTGGTTTATCATAGGTACCTTTTAAATTACTATAGATAACTAGCTGAACCGGCAAACGTTGCGTTACCATATAAATAAAAAAAAATTAATGGGTGAACAACCATTATCACTTAGGGCTATGAAAAATAGATAGAAGCCAATTCTTAGACCTACTGAATATGCATATAAAATTTGGTGAAAATCGGTAGAGCCGTTTCGGAGGAGTACGGTAACTAACACTGTGACACGAGAATTTTATACATAAGATATTATGATGTCGTGGTGCCACGTTACTCCAAAAAATTTGGAGGTTCTCATATTTAAAACAAAAAAGAATTTACAACTCAATTAATAGTACCTACCGTTGCATGCCATCTATCAAAAATTCAAAAAATAACTATCATTTTTACATTAAGAGGTAATAAATATTTACAAATGATTCTACTCGGTCAATTTCTAGTTCCTATGGAAATGTAAAAACAAATTTATGTTTAATTGCTTTCTATCAATAAATGAGTATATCGAATTGATCGAAAATCACATAAATGTGTTTGACACTACAGTCAAATAATAATAACGAATATTGACAAAATAAAATGGATTTGAAATACTGTTCATGATGACTTCAATTTGGTACTGGCAACTTCATTTAACCACAATTAATATGTACAGTAGCAATTGAGCAATATGTATTATCAAAACCTAGAGACTTCATTATGCGGTATTGTAAATAAATGATAGTGTTTGTCTGTGGTTTTGGAATTGATGTCATGTAAGTACGTTTAAAAAACATATCACAGTGCAGGAAATCGACCATAAGGAAACATATAGAGAGTACTTTACAAAAAACAATAAATATAGTTCAAAAAACTAAGACACGCTTTTTATATTTATAATCAACTAAAAAGTAGAAAATAATTTTCAATCTAAGAATCAATTAAGGAACAGTAAATAGTATAATTGTGAAAAAGCGTGGGGTGCTCCATTTATCAGGTTCGAAAAGGTAAAAAAATTAAGTGTCTATCTATTACGGTTTAAGAGATAAAGCCCAGTGACACACGAACAGACAGCGGAGGGTTTCGTTTTACCCTTTGAGTACGGAATCCTAAAAATCATTCTACAAGAGGGCATTATAGATATGTTTCAGAACATTTGAGTTTTAGGGATATAACATTATTATTTTCTAAACTATAAATCACGCTGTAACAGTTACGCTTTATTGAAACTAAAAAGCAATAATTATTTACAATCTAGTAACTTGCGATGAACTTTCTCTAAGGCGCATGAACAATCTCGCCTCGAAAATCGTTAATCCTGAGGATGTTGATAAGGACAATGGTAAAAAATTATTAAAATCGTGTATTGTCAGCGGTTTTTAATAATTCTTCAAACTTTTGAATTAAACTGAACGTTGAAAGTGGACAGAAATCGGTTTCAAAGATTCCGTTACTTGTTACTTACGAGTACATACATATCTACATACATACATACATACAACCCAAGCTAATAAAAATTTAGACTACGGCCCGATCCTTCTCATTCTGATAGGAGACCCGTGCTCAGTACCCTTACCATGAGTTTTCAAAACATCCCACAATTTTACGTTACATTTACTCAATCCATTATTCTGTTCCGTTTGCTTCAGTAGACTGAGTAAACGTAATAATAAGTAAGTGCTCAAGTATTTTGTCTGCCTCACATGTTTGCAAAAGAGAGAGACAAAACATAAAGCGCCATTTTGTCAATTTAGATATTTTATGTAACGTTACTGACACTATAGTTCTGATACAATCCGCTAAGGGCGCTGATTGGAATTTGTATGAGCAAATACGTAAACAAATACCAAAACTGTCATATTTATCAAAACGTAAGAACTCATGGTAAGGTTACAGCAATGAAACAGTAACGAGTTGAATACGTAAACGTACGTTCTAGGTCATAAATTTTATAAGTTTCACGATTTCAAACAAAAAAATCTTTTCACTGGCTGTCGCCCTTTGAAACTAATAAAATTGATAGAATTTTCACCTAAAGGCAGGGAAATTCATATAGAATAACATACGTTATATAACTTTAAATGTCTCTACTTACGTAAAAAAGTAAGCATAATTATCAAAGCTCATAACTTATTTATTTAATAATGGAACATTATTAGGGTTTCTATCTAAAGGTCACGACTCAAAGTTAAACTACACTACAAACTACGAACTAATCATAATATTCAAGCGTACTTAATGAATGGGTCCATTTCCGCGTTGAAATGCTTTCCGAATTGAATGTTTTATTTACATTTGAAAGGCGGTAATTATGGTTTACCGCTGAAATGTCTAGTTAGTTTAGTTATTGATAGGCTATTTAGTAATTGTTTAGTTGTAACCGATCATTTGTGAATAATTTGCAAATACATAAAATTTATTTGAAGTGGAGGCTTTAGTAATTAGGTCTCGATAATATCTACAAACATTGATCATGTTAGACACGGGCCAAGGCGGACAGAGTCATATTTTCTTTACAAAGTCTGAGTGACATGGCTGCGCGGTTGTACTTATTACGGTTGATTTAGATTTACCGATCTACATATTTAAAAATGTCAACAAGTTGAGAACAAAACGCTTTTTCGTATACAAGTAGTATACGAAAAAGCGTTTTTGTTTACAATAAGCACATATCGGAGTCTACCTGATGAAAATCATGGCCGTGCATTTGCTTCACCAGAAAAGCTGGCAATGCTGAAGGAGAATACTTTTTCACGGCGTTTCGAGAATACTTTGTAAGGAAATTCATGAAACATCGCGATAAAAACAACCGGGCAACTCCCTCGGAAAGCCGTCATGAATCTAGTCGATAACAATGGAACTTCTTGCACCACCAAAATGGTGTAATGGATGACTTTAGTTTGAAGAATTTTGTTACTAATGAATAAACTTACAACACCTAGTCCTAAGGGGTAACAACGCATCTGTGTCAGACCTTTTGAAGGTGGTAGAGCCCTTTGTGGTTCGACTCCGGTGGCACCACCGCCACACCTATTTCTGCCTAATGACAGCAGTGCTAGGCGCTTCTGTGTTCCGTTTTGAAGGGTGTGGTAAGGGAGACAGACTTTTACGAGGTGTTCCAGCTTAGTCCTCAGGGGTAGCGGCGCATCTGTGGCCGACCTCAGGTAGGAATATCTAATCCTATCTGGGGTTGATTACAAATGTCCATGGGCGGCAGTAGCCACTTACCATTAGGTGGACTGCATGCTCGTCTGCTACTCTTATATTATAAAAAAAAAAAAAAACCTGAGAAGGGACTCCAATTCTATCTGAGCAGTGAACACTCGTTTGTTACTTCTATATTATAAAAATAGACATTCATAGATAGGGGATAGGGGTTTCGTCAGGGACCAAATTTCAACAACTCAAGTATTCATACTTTGGCAAAAAGAGATCACCCGCCGGGCTAGATGATCATGCCACGGGAGCGGCCGTGCTCCGACAGTCTTAGTTCGGAACTTGTATGTATGCAAGATGTTTAAAAAACTTCGATAGTGTGATTCAGAATACTCGTGTCGCGAAATCTTGATGAGAAGCGGGAAGATGCCACGATACCATTTGAAATTTAAAATAAATTTGTTCTTATGCTTATATACTATCATTGACAAACTAAGTCCTCTTTCCATCTTCTATTACCTAAAACAAAACAAACCCAAATTGACTAACCTATCAGAATATTCGAGCGTGTTTAATGAACCGGTATATTTCCGCGCCGTAATGCTTTCCGAACCGGTAATATTTACGTAGACGCAGGAAATGGTGGTTGTTCCCCGAAACGTACGTTATTCGACATAACTAGTTCCATATTCTCAATGACATCCACGGACAGAAATAAAACTACTTACCTGTGCAGTGACTACTTACCGTAGGGTGTATTGCATGCCCGTTTACTATTTCCATATTATACAAAAAATGAACAGACATGAAATTTTCTACAGCTCTCATTTAAACAACTTTTACATACATCAAGTACGACGTACCGTTTCAGATTTAAGATAAATGGTCACTACACCCTTTCTATTGTAATTCACGGACTAAATCATCATTTCTTAGTCTACTACCAAAAGCAAAACAAATACAAATCGACTAACCTATCAGAATATTCGAGCGTGTTTAATGAACCAGTATATTTCCGGTAATATTTTCCGAACCGGTAATATTTACGTTGACGCAGGAAATGGTGGTTGTTCCCCGAAACGTACGTTATTCGACATAACTAGTTCCGTATTCTCAATGACATTCACGGACATAAATAAAACTTTTTAATTGGGCAGTACCTACTTGCCGTAGGGGTACAAAAATAAATACACAGTGATGAGATTTTCGTCAGCTTTCATTTAAACAACTTTTTTAAACATCACGTACAAAATACTGTTATAAATTTAAGATAAATGGACACTACACCCTTTCTATTGTAATTCACTGACTAAATCATCATTTCTTAGTCTATTACCAAAAGCAAAACAAATGCAAATCGACTAACCTATCAGAATATTCGAGCGCGTTTAATGAACCGGTATATTTCCGCGCGGTAATGCTTTCCGAACCGGTAATATTTACGTTGACGCAGGAAATGGTGGTTAATCCCCGAAACGTACGTATTCGACATAACTAGTCCCGTATTCTCAATGACATCCACAGACAGAAATAAAACTATTTAACTGGGCGTGACTACTTACCGTAGGGTGTATTGTATGCCCGTTTACTATTTCCATATTATACAAAATAAATAAACAGTGATAAGATTTTCGTCAGCGTTCATTTAAACAACTTTTACAAACTTCAAATACGACGTACCGTTTCAGATTTAAGATAAAATGATCACTATCCCCTTTGTATTGTAATTCACGGACTAAATCCTCTTTTCTTAGTCTATTAACAAAAGCTAAAAAAAATCAAATCGACTAACCTATCAGAATATTCGAGCGCGTTTAATGAACCGGTATATTTCCGTGCGGTAATGTTTTCCGAACCGGTAATATTTACGTTGACGCAGGAAATGGTGGTTGTTCCCCGAAACGTCTACATTAAGTGGTTGTTCTCTGAAACGCTTAAAAATAAATGCCGGTTTTGAGAACAGTGCGTATTTAACTTTACAATGGTTTTAAGCGGGGTTGTTTATTATGTTGGGTTTTCGTTTGCGGTGGTTTGGTAAACACCTTAATATCGGTTAATTAATTACTGTTATCATTTATAAAGTACTTTTATACCATTGAAGAAACGAACAAGTAATTATCCTGTTGGTAAGTGATCACTGCTGCCCGTCGTCATCTGTAAGTATATGTCCTATTGTGCCTAATTACAGCAGTGTTAAGCGCTGCTGTGTTTCGATTTGAAGGGCATTGTAAGGGAGAAATACTTATCACTGGTGTTCTAACGTAGTCTTTAGGGGCAGCAACGTATTTTTGATAGGTTGATATAAGGTTGACATGAGACTTAATGTAGGAATCTAATCAAAGAATCTGATTCTAGAACAAAGATTCTATCTGAAACCGATTACAGATACATTTGTCACTAAGGTCACCTTATACAAGTTAGCCATATACCCATGTCATTTTTATTATATACATCTAATTAATACAAAAATAATACAGGTCATGTTTAAGAAAGTAGAGTATCACTTACACGCATGTACTTTTAAATCAGTTAAAGAGCTAGTTAACATGTTTGTTTTACTTTCATAAATTTGAATATGAAAATGACCGAAATACATTAATGTATAACACATTCTAGGTACGACCACTTTCGTAGACATATCGTAGTAACATGCTTATTTGTCCCCTTGCATAATTATATTGCAATTAGTGGAAGTAGCTTAAATAAAATAAAGAACCATTTAAACTAAAAAACTAATAAACATGCATAAAACTAGAAAACATGATTTTAGTCAGGTGGACTCAAGAAGAAGAAGTTATGTATGTTCGAAGTTATGTACAGTTTTCGAAGCTCTGTGCGTATTATAAATTAATTATTATTTATTTTAACGGTAAAGGAAAACATCGTGAATAATCCTACTTGCCTAAAAAACCTGTAAGTCTACCAATTCGCATTGCACCAGCGCGAAGGACTATAGCCAAGCAGTAGGACGGTAATGGGTTGAAGGCGACGATGACAACTACATCTAAAATGCAAGGGTTTTATTAGGCAAATATAGATGAAGTACAAAATAATTATAATACAGGACTGGGTGTAATACAAAAGAAAAAGTAACGACGGTATTTAAACTTCTTTGAAACGCCAACCTACCATTAAAACACGCTAAACACGTTAATAGGGAAAGCATAAATAAAATTAATCAACAGAGTAATGAATGGATAGCGTGTCGCCATTCACTGGGACGGGAACATCAAACGTGGTATTTTGATTAGTAAGAAAGAAAGAAAGAAATATTTTTTCTTATTTGCAACACATAAGGTTTGAAGGACCCTTTGTGGTTCAACATCGATGGCACCACCGCCACACCTAGTTCTTCCTCATAACAACAATGATAAGCTGTGTTTTGGTTTGAAGGGTATCGTAAGAGAGACATACTTTTTACAGGCGTTCCAGCTTAGTCCTGATGGGTAGTGGCGCATCTGTGCCTGACCTCAGGTAGGAAACTTGTCTTATTTGGGTTGATTAAAGATGTCTATCGGCGGCAGTAGCCACTTACCATCAGGAGGACTGCATGCTGATCCAAAACATAAATTCTCTTAAATATAAAATGTTTAATAAATTTAATAAACAAGACTAATTTGAAATTGCTGATAGAATCCGTTGTGCTTAGGACTTAGGTGTGACTACACGATTTTGTCTTAGTATTCAGGGAAGCAGGGAAGTACATCAGGTAGCCGAAACTTGAGCCGGTAGACATGTAGGAGCCACTATTACTCTAAGAAGAGACTCATACCTCAACGGGTTGACGTCGATACAAGGAGGGCAAATATCACTTACCATCAAGTGGACTATAATTATGCACTTTCATCAGTTCTATGTTCAGAACATATAATTCTGACCTGAATATATTTCCTAAGGAGTAAGTTGGAAGAGATTTTTGAACTCTCGAGCTTTGGCTTTGAAACAGCCAATTTTACGTAATACATAATACTATATCAAAATGTTTTCATTCAAGAATCCTGGATCCTTCTTGTCATTAGACTTGTATGAAAATAAATGTTTATCAAACACAAAAAAATCTGATCCCTCATTCTTTTCGCAGACGCTTGGAACTGCCCATTTTTTAAGCACGAAAATACCGTTTCGAGATACTAAGCTCTTGATAAATCATGGAAATGTACGTATTCAATCTTAGGGTTTCAAGTAAATCTTCAGTAAAAAGTGGCCAATGAAGATAGCGTAATCCAGTTTGGTGCATGTATTTCAGTACGGGCGAGTAAGCGATAAACGACAGGATATCAGTAACAAACTCATATATAAAAAAAAATTAACCGACTGCGAAGGCTTTTTTTTTGAGCTTTTGCATGCAGGTCTCATTCTTTGGCACGTCTTATTGGTCAAACGGCTTAACAGATTTTAATATATGAGGTTTCGTTGAATTCGTCTAGTCTGGATTATGTGAAGGAACTGGCATAGGCTTTATTTTTAAATAATCAAGTTGTTCGTTTTTTTTTTAATGATTTTTATGTGCTGTTGTTCACAAACGTCAATTTCGATCAATTTACAAATATTTCCTCGCTTACTCGCTGACAGTGCAACGAGTATGAATGTCTGAATTTAAGACAAGTTCAACCCAGGATTTCAGTCTGATAATAAATGAAAAGAACTGTCTAAGCGTGATCATGATCTAAAACACCATATTTATCTTACAACCCTTACCTAATGAGACTAATTTCGCTTTTTTATGAGTTAGTAGATTTAGTAAGCTCTTTTTACAGTGCTGAACGCTGATTAGCTCAAAATTATCATATCATCATTTTTTCAAGAAGACAAGACTGTCATATGTTATTTTTGATTTCTTTCTTCCTTTATAGAATCATCTTGTCAAAGAAAGTTTAACGGGGGTTTCCCTATAACATAGTAAAAATAGCAATCTTTGTAGGAACTTTCTTATTTATATGCAGTTGCGTATACATCAATAATCAAAAAGTAATCTTTGTCTTTTTAACTTTTATAATGAGAAATACCAACCCCAATGTTACTATATCGCTACTTCAAAACAAAAGGGCCATAAAGCGAATAGACCTAATTTTACAGGAGAGCCATTTAAAGTTTTCTAAATCAGTTTTTGTATAATTGCTCTGTAATTTTAAAACTGATAAATAGGTGTTATACACTGTTAGAAAGATATTTTTATTCTGCTTTTAATGGTGAATTCGGATATGTGTATTTTTTTCTAAAAAAAAAGTTATGAGCAGATAAGTCTCTTTTGTATATAAATATATTGTTTAAATTATGGGGAAAATTTAATAAAACAGTCACAATTTTTAAAAATAATATGTATTCATGGTTCTTTTTGTGCCACTAACTTACACAAATTAGAAAAAATATATTATAAACCAAAGAAAGTGACTATGTCACATAAAAATAATTACTAAAATAACTTTTTGCTTTTGTAAAATATAAAGAATGCTACTAAAAAATTACTTACTTGGCAAACAAACAAAAACAAATAAAAAATCAATAAATAACTACAAAGAAGTAGTAGTAGAAGAAGTTTTAACTTATTAGGTAACTTAAAAGAAAATTAGTTATAAAATTAATCTCAAAATGAAATTGTACTTACTGAAAAACAATTAAAATACAAAAGTAAGTAATGCTATTACCTACGTAACTGAAGTTTATAACTTCAGTGATCAACTTCAAAATAATAATAGTATGAAAACTAGACTTTAGCCAAGTATAAAACTAATCTCAAAAAAACAATGAAAAATAATTAACCTTACAAAATAGAGTAATAACATAATCATAATCACAGAACCAAAATTATTCGTTTTTGACATGGACGTATATGCTTGACCACTGTTGCTGAGTATTTTCTTCATGTTTCTTCATCATAATTGTGAATTCGCTTACCTTTTACTACTCTTTCTTTGAATATTCTCATTGTTAACACAAGGAGATGGCGTATTAACACTTGATATTGTATCAACGCTAGGAATCTGAATATCGTCATTATTTGGTGCTGAAAAATCGAAACTCGATGACTGAATAATAACCGTTTTAGAAGGTGGTCTCAATAAGACCTCATCAGGTTTAAGAACTGATGCTGACTCGTTATTCAAACCAGAAGTTCCAGGTTTAGGCGAAAATTGGTGATCTTTGATGTTATTATCGTCATCTGAGCTAGAATCAGATAACCGCAAGTCGTCTCTAATTTGAAAATCTGGATCTGGACACTGTCGTCGGATGAAAAATCACCATTGCTTGAACTTGAATCAGAAATGTCACTATCATAATCGGTATCTTCAATATCTACGTTTGGTCTATTATTTCTATAACCTGGTTCCAACTTCGGTTCGCTGTTCAGAGATAAACTGAAATTATATTGACTATCAGGAATGGAATCACTGTCCGAGGAGTCATCTAATGCTGGTGCGTTATTCATCTTCTTAATACAGGGAGCACTTTTAACGTCGTTGTTTTTAAATAAAGTTTCATCATTGTCATTTAGTTTGATTTGGTTTTTGTACTTTAACATGTTGAGTATCCTATGCGCTCTGTTATTCATTCTATATAAATATAACTATAATATATAAAATAAATCAGGAAAAGATTTAGTTTATAATAGTATAAACTAAACCTTTACCTTAATAAAACACTTACAATAAAATAACAAGCAAAAATAGACCATTGAATTCATAAAATAATATGATTTTACTTTTAAAAATAAATATACAATACAAATGTATATCAAAAAAAGAACTTTTATTCATGAATATTTACTATAACCTAGAAAAAACCACCAGCAAAACGGACGTATTCCTAACATGTCCCTTTTGAAACAACGTAATTATTATCTCCTAAATGCATTTTCTATGCAAAACATAACAAAATATGGTACTTTTGTTTTTAAATTGTTATTACAACTCCCATAAAGTGTTATGAGCAAAACAGGCTTTTTTGTAATATGGTCCTTTTGATTAAGTAAAATATGTGATACTTACATGAACATTATATGCAAAACGGGCATTTTTCAAAATATGGCACTTTTGTTTAAATAATAAAAGCTTAATCAAGAGGTTTTTTTTGCGTTATGGCCCTTTAGCACCAAACAAACATACGCTCTCGTCGACTTCCGGGCCGCAACTAACAAAATGGCGGCTTTGCACAAATTTTGCAGCATAAATTCGAAAATACAAAAAAGACGTCAGTAGTATTATTATTGCTTAAAGTGTAAAATTCATGGGAGTCTTTTTAAATTATGAAAATATAACCGACAAAATTTGAGTTTTTACAATAAAAAGGATTTTGAAAATTTTTGATTTGTGGCCCTTTTGTTTTAAGGTAGCGATATGTTCTTTCAATAAACTTATAAATAAGCTCTTAATATATCCCAAAAATATAATAGCGATCAGCTGTTTCGTTACAACTACCATAAATATCCGAAGCCGTGTAATCTGCTCGCCAATCAGCATTGAGTTTATCGACATATTGCATGCCGAACACCCATTTGGGCAATATGTGATATTGTATCTGCACACGCTTGGAATGCATTACTTAAGATTAAGTTAGGTATTTCTCTGCAAAGGATTCTTAAGTTTAAGATTCGTCTAGGTTTTCTGTTTTTCATTTCGTAGGTTTATTTGTACTTACCTTCTGTTATGTTCTCAATTTAAGTTTTTTAAGAGGTGTTCCAATTCTTCTTAGGTTTAATAGTTTAGAAAGTTACTAGTTGAGTTTCGTGGCTCCGCTCATATGGGACATTATTCATACCCTTAATAAGATTTATATTTTACCTAATTAAATTAATGAGTCGTGGATATCATGAACACAAATACGAATGAACAAGCACCCAGATCCAGACCATAAACCTAAATATCTGTCTAGCCGGGTATTGAACCTAGAACCCACTGTGTGATCGATGTGGTGACCGAACGGCCACGTGGGACATTAACTTCAAAAAATTTTAACCCAGCATACTTGCTAAAACTTGCCGTAACTAAGTAAACATTATTCGCCACTTCGCCATTGCAATAAATAATATACTAAAAACTACTCGACTTAAAACTATAAAAAGCAAAAAACATATTAAATCACTACTAACCACTAAGCAAAGCTATTAAGAAATGTAGGCTCAGCTGAAGAGGGTAATGAAAACGTTTCGAGCCTTTCCCTCGAAGCTAATTTATTGGCAAACTACGTTTTCTTGTGTTTAGTGCTCTTCGGAACTAGCGATTGACGGCTTTGATGTTAAATTAGAACCCATTTAGTACTATAATAGAAATAACATTTTTAAAACCTAAAACAGCGGATTAGTCCTCAAAAGGGGTAATGTTTATTTTGCTGGATGGATTCCTGTCTTATTTGGGATAAGTTAATAAAGTCCATAGAAGAAATAGTATAATACAATGAACGTCATAGAACCCTTTGTGGTTAGACTCCGGCAGCACCACCACCGCACCGATTTCTGCCTAATAACAGCGTGTGGTAAGGGACACATACTTTTCGGAGATGTTCCAGCTTAGTCCTCGTTATTTTTAACAAAAGTAAATCTGTTTTTTATTTAGTACAAAAATATTTTTTGTATAGTTTCATGTGTGTAATTAATTTATAGATGAAATAGAAAAGATTTTATTATTTCAAAATTGTAGAAGCGTACAATTTTAATAATTAAATACGCTTAAAATAAGCTTGTACAATTTTAAACAAGAGTTTAGTCCAGTCGGTTAAAATCTTGTGTTAAATAATTCCGATTTGAAATGTATTTTCAGTTCACATAACATGGATTAGAACTATTCATAAAATAAAATACATATTTTCATAACTTACATCACTATCGCCTCTACTATCATTTCGCTCTTGTAATATTTTTAATTAATGTAAGAGTCTATCAATTTTATTCATCGTCAGTTCCATTAATGTGATTAAATTCATCAGAAATAAAGTGCAACTCATAATGTGAGTGTAAATATTTTAGTGTTAATTAAGTTTATTTCGTTATATATTACGCATGACTTAATTAACGTATCTTATAAATATAGGTGTCTTAATTTAATATATCTTATTTTTTTATGTAAATTACGCGTCATACATAGTGACACGTGAAAGAGTGAAATGTCTATTTCAAAATAGGTTTTATATTCACAATTCTCAATTTTCCTGGAAATTTTGAGACCGGTTCGAGTCTTGAATTTTTTTCCCGGTACTCGAAAATGTATCGAGACTACATACATACTCTCGAAAATCGTTAGACTGATTTCAATGACATGCTTATGATTTGTTCCAGATTTATAGGATACTGTCAATCCGGATCCACAAATCCGTTTGTTACTATATATTTTTAATAATAAAAAAAAATAATAGAGTAAAGAATAGGCTACATTCCAACAATTAAAACGAATCCAATGAAACTATGAAAATTAATTAGGTATAATATACCAATGCAGCAGGGCGTGCCGAAGAACGAGACATACATGTATGTACATACATACATAAAAACATAGATACAAACGTTCGAAATACAATGCAAATTCTGGCCAGCAATTCACAAAATTCACAAAAAATATAAATAAACGGAACGTAATTGTACAAATACCCCTTTTATGTTTTATGCAACATATATCTTGTAATCCTTGCTGATAACAAATGCTCAAAAAAAATTCAACACATTCAAAACAAAACCATTTCCAGTTTCCTGTTTTTATGACGACCATTTACATTAATTTATACGCATATACGACAGTTAAAAAGGGTAATAAAACTGTCAACACTGAACCTCAAAACGTCAAATAATATATTATAGAAAGTAAACCCCAAAATGTATTATATAAATGCAAAAATAAACTTCTGATCTCCTGTTAATATTTAGAAATAACAAATTTATAAGTAGCAATAAAAAAGTAATAGATAATTAACGTGAAGGCTTGATTCCTCGATAATATTATATACTAAAATGATATATTACAAGATTTGTGCCCCGATATTTCACTAGCGTTTAAAAGTGTTACAATTCTGGAAACATGGGGTTAATTTTTCTACGCGAATCTAACCTTTTTCCTTAAATAAAACTTACTTATAACATCAACTAACTATTAGTAAAAGTCCGTCAAAATCCGCCCAACCGCAAGTCAAACAGACAGAAAAAAATTTTAATAATCGTTTTTTTTTGTATGTTCATTTCGAATTAATTTAGTGTTAAACTATTTTGAAACAACTATTTTATTTATTTGTATAGACGTATAAATTATACTATTTTTATAAGGCAATCTAGAGCCGTCACAGAAATATCAGCGACAAAATCATGTCACTAGCTGACCGTGTCTGCGGATTGGAATAAAAGCGCATCCAATACCAGGTCAGGGCATATAAAATAAAAATATCGAATTTCGTTGCCTTTTCAATATCTATTTTCCGTTTCTAGGGCAGAGCTTCGGCCGATAGAGCATGCCGTATCGACATGTCAAGTGTCTCGTTATAGACTTTAGCTATAGACGGGAAAATGCTATTCTGTTTTACACGGACTGATTTTCCGTTATGCTATCAGATATTCAGATATCGTCTATATCGGTTTAAATTGTAAGGGAGTTTTATATTGAAGATATTTAAAAAAATACTAACAGATTGTGTATTTGTGTGCAGATATAGACTTATGCGCTTTGGGAACCACTTATAATTTATTAGATTGTGCCCGTTTTCTACTTCAATTTAATAATAGATGCTCACAGCCCCATACAATTCCGTGTGGTAGGGGCCATTAACACTCACGACGACATAAACACCCAGACCCAGATATAGATATCTAAATTCCGTACCACGCGTGAATAAGTTAATAAGTCGAAAATGCACAATGTTCATTGCAGCTATTTCTACTCTTTGGTGAGAGGGTTATTTTAAAATTTGACAAGTCGTGTATGTACGGCAATTAAGACCCGTTAACTTACTTATTCACCTTATAAATTAAATTATTAAACAATCCTAATGTTTATTATGACTAAAAATAAAATAATGTACATAAATATATTTACGGTAGATCGACATATCAACATATTCACGCCTGGTACGGAATTGATCTTTCAAATAATTATCTGTCTGGCCGTTCCGCTACGTGGGTCGTCAATTTAATATTTTTCAAAAAAAATATATCGCGACGAAAGTATAACATTTTGACGAAAATATAATAAAGAGTGCATGACGCCGCTAAAGAACTTTTCACTTTAAAAATAATATAAATTTAGAAATTATTGTACGTTTATGTTTCATACAATTCGGAATAATTACCGAATTATTAAACCGTATGTCATCAATAATCCTATCGAAAACTATAATCTAAGCAACAGCTGCAATTCAATCGAACTAAATTAATTAAATTAAAATAATTGAATGAAAATAATTGAATTGCAGATGATCCAATAGTTTTGATTCAGACGGCGAACAACTGCAGTCCTCACGCTTTCAATAAAGTAGTTAGCTGGATCAGAAAATTAAATTATTGGCAGATCGCTCCAGAGATAGAAATGAAGACTTCACTAACGTTAGGAAATTGCATTTCATATTTTTTTGTACGATGCCAAGAGGATATTGCGATACGTTCTAATAAATATTTTACTTTTGCGTATTTTGTTTAAAAGTAAATTGAAGATTACATTACTTAATCTATTACTTTACTTAAATTGAACACAAAATTAAACTAACTACAAACAAGTAACATGTTTTCAAATGTAAGAATCTGAAGTCTGTAGATTATATTCCTAAAACGAAAATTGCAACTCATAAATGCTATGATATTTTTTAAATATGCTTACTTATGTTAATAATGAATAATCAATCCATCCAATTGTTTGCCTACCAAGGTTAAAAGACAATTTTTGTCAATTAAAAATTGTCAAATTTTTATCCTTGGCAGGCAAAAATTTGATAAATTAATTATGTTAATTGCATAAGCTTTTTGTAGTTTTTTTCGTTTAAACGTCATATTTTTTAATATTACTTCACTCATATTACTCAATATGCTCACAACGAGCTATAGACCACGAATTAAAAACATTTTTTTCTTTAATACCTTTAAATACACTAAACTAAACCTCACTGCTTGTTCGTTGTTGTTATTTATCCTTACAGAATTAGATCAATTAAGTCCCATCCTCATAAAATATGGATAAAAGTGGATTGCAGTGACCGACTTACGGTTGTCAATAATTCACAGCTCGATACACATGTAAGTTAATTAGGGCCCCCGTAAAGGGAAATAACGATCTACATTTTCTTAATTACAAGGCTCGCGTAGAACATATTGATGGAAAAGCCTCGTAGGTGTTTATTCTAATACGACTGATTTTCTGCGTAAAATATCTTATACGAGTATATAAAATTCTCGTGTCACAATGTTAGTTACTGTACTCCTCTGAAACGCCTTAACTGATTTTTACCAAATTTTATATGCATATTCAGTAGGTCTGAGAATCGGCTACTATCTATTTTTCATACCCCTAAGTGATAAGGATTGTTCACCCTTAACATTTTTTTATTTATACAACATAACGCAACATGACGTTTGCCGGGTCAGCTAGTAATATACGCGACGAATACATAATATCTTCTTTGGGAAGACTGTTAAAAGTAGATGTTAAGTTTAACGTGTGTTGGTATCCGTGTCTACCTATAGCATCGTGTCTTCTAATCGAATTTACTGATTTTGATTTATATTTTTTGTTTGAGAATAACCTGTTCAAGAGTGTGGTTAGCTATCTATTTCAAAAAATGTTAAAGATTTGTAGTGTAAATTGATTTGTTTTTACTTCTAGTATAAGTTTTATTGACACACGGCATTTTAATTTTAATTTTAAATAGTAAATGGGTCATTTATCATCGTCTGATATTAAATGTTAATTACTGCCCATTGCATTGGCATGTATCCCATGCCTAGTAGTGGGATCATATGAGGTTACAGGTAGACAATAGCAAACTGATAGTAAATTTAACAACTGTAATAAAACTTAATGGCATTAAAATAGAGACGTACCTGATATCTAGAATTCGTCAATAACGAGCGATAAAATTTGACTGGAATTATCAAATATCTTTAGTTCAATTTATGTCCGACGAATAAAAAATAGTTATAAAAAGCTTTAGTACTCTCAGGCTTCTTCATAGTGAATTTAAAAATAAAACACAGATATTAATTAAGATTCGATAAATTAAAAAAAAAATCAACTTATACAACACTCATAAAAATATAATCATAAAATCGGACAATATTCTGACATTTTTATTGGATTTACAAAAAGACGAGCCTGCTGCGTTAGATTCGTCTATAACGAGTAATAAGATTTGAGAGAAATTATCAAATATCTTTAGTTCAGTTTATGTTCGACGAATAAAAAAGTAGTATTAAAATTCTTCAATACTCTTCAAGATTCGTCGATAAATCAAAAACCTTTTAACTGGACTCATAAAAGGGTTCCGTCTTCGGTCAATATTCTGTTTTTTATTGGATTTACAAAAAGACGAACTTGCTGTGTAAGATTCGTCGACAAAGAGCAATAAATCAACGATCTTTAGTTCAAATAAAGCTGGACGCATAAAAAGGTGGTAAAAAATTTCAGTACTTTGACTCTTCTTTATAGTGGTTTTATTGAGCTCCGCAAAAATACCTGAACATAAACTTGACTAATGGCTTTTAGGTTACAGGTGGTAAAACATATCATGTCACACAAGAATATCGTTCTTTGATATGCCATAAACAAGGTGTTTCGTTTGAAACCCGAGTTACGAACTTGTGTTATGGGTGTTCTGTTTTTGTGGGAAAGCAGAAAACAAACATGCAATATTATGGTAAGTACGAGTATGTACCAGATGATATACACATAGTTACTATCGGACACAACAGAAGACACTGTTACCATCATGCCTTAAATATGAAGGTAGACTTGAGGACGGAAATGGACATAACGAATCAAATAAAATAATTTACTGTATACCATTCCCTTTCAATAGAATACACAAGCACCTACTACTAGTATATAAAAAAACTACGGGTGACGTTGGTGACGTCACAGACAATCAGTAGGTACCATCTTCCATATTATGGCCGACGTATTATTCGAACCTAATCTTATTCGTGGTGGCATATTATACATGAGTGAGCAGCCACTTACCATCAGATGGACTGCATACCTACTCGTTTGCTACTTCCATATAATAAAATTAGTATTTTATGGCTATGAAAGTGGCTTGTATTATGAAATAATAATATACGGATACTTTTATTTCGACGTTACAATTGTCACGTTGATAAGCATCAAGATCTAAATCGAATAGTATTTTGGTGAACACAGTAGTTGAGTTTACGTCATTTTTATATTTAGGCAATCATTTTGATAGGAATCGGACTTCCCTTACGAGCGCCCAGGGATTGCGTTTTACGGGAATCGGGAATACGCATTTCGGGTTTAGTGTGTCGTATGATTATAGCGAATACTGCCCATTAAAGTTTTGTTGGCTACGGTGCGTTTGTGCGTTCAAATGAGAATATTTGCGCCATCAAGTAGTGTAGTAGTGCGGATTATTTATATGGTATTATTTAAATGAGAATTTTATTTCGTTTATTTTGTTTCGAGTGTGTGGTACAGTTTGTTCATACGGTGATGTTCTATATAAATATTAAATATTACATACAGTAAAGGGGGACTACCACCATCTTTTAAAACCATCATAGTTCAGAAAAGTTTTATTTCCTCCTCAAAACAGTAAAATCTTCCGTCATACACAGTTGAACAATCTTAAACCCTTATTCAAATTTTGCTTATCTGTTGTATAAAACCAACTGAAATTTTCATATTTTGCTTAAAAAGTTAATTTTCCTGCAAAAAAAGTAAAAGTATGATTAAAATAATATTGTGTTAAGTGTGCTGATGGTAGTGACCCCCCAGTAAGACAAATAAGAATATTAATCGCATTTGGAGAATTGTCCAATACGATGAGATGAGTTTACCTATAGTGATGCCAAGGAAGATATTTTATCACGATTTAAATGTAGTCAATATTTGGTGAGTAGATTTTTTCGGTGGTTTAAATAAGAATATTATTCTGCAATTAAAACATGTTCTGCTGATATGTGTTTATATGGTGAACTAAGAGAAAATATGAACCCGCAATTATTACGTAGTACAGTTTGGTCAAATTGTGGTTAAAATGCGAATATTTATTCTACAAGCAGACCACTGGTAGTAGAATATGCACTATTTATCTGGAGCTGATTTTAATACTTGCTCATATGCTAATCAAAATATTCATACTTAACGTAAATGTGAGTTATTTCTTAACCAAAATGAGAGTGCTTTCTAAATTCATATTCTCACATGCCAGTTCATCATTTAATACGTAAGTTTGTATATCCCACAGCTGGGCACGTATTCCCCACAGCTAAGGCAGTTTCGAGTAATTTCACCACACAGCTCCCATGCAGGTCAACGTAAGAAGTATGAAGAGGTCTTTATCGCTAGGATTTTAAATTGAAAGGTAGCAGTATCAGTATGGTTCAACCTGGGATGTACCACCGACACAACTATTTCTACCGTAAAAGAGTTTGTACCCAAGAAACACATCTTCAGGATGAACTCTTGTTCTATATGGAGTTAGTTACTAATGCACATGAGCGCCAGCGATCACCTACCATCAGGTGAAATGCACGATCATTCGCTAGTTCAATCTAACAACAAAAAATATTAGTAGAAAAGTACATTATTTTAAATGAATCAAGTCTCTGTGACCTATCAAATAATAATTTACAGTTAATAGGGAAATACCCAAAAATAGGACAAAAGCTATTTCAGGCTAAACATAGTACATAATTCGAGTTATGGGTCATGTTTAAACGGTTTTCTTGCTGTAAGGAAGACAATTAAACTAGTCGATTCTCAAGGGATATTCTCTAAGCTACGGTTACTGCTTGGAGGTCAGATAAGGCAGTGGTATTCAACTCTTGCCCGCATATTAATGCTATTTATAGAGTAACTTACAACAGAGGGAGGAAAGCAATATTAATAGAATACCTTACTTAAAATATCTATGACTGTGGTCACAGTTAAGTATTACAGGTAGCAATAAATGTGATAGCTAGAAAAATAATGTATCATAGGTATTAGTACCTGGAAGACCGAGCTCTGCTCGGTGTTTTAATAATAAAACAAAAATACCGATTATTTGAAATAAAAAGTCACGAGTACAATTATTTTTCTCACAAAGAGAAGGAACTCGGAAAGAAGAGAAAAAATAAAATAAATAATCGGACCGAGATCGAGACCAAGCAAATCTTGAACACCTGAAAAGAAAGTCAAAACTCGATGCATTTTATGTTACTCATTTATTTATGTGTATCCATACGCACAAATAAATAAATATAGTATAGATACACTTAAGACAATATATTCACTCCCACTTATATTATTTTAGTATAAACTTCCGAATTTCGTATCGTACTTTGGTCTCTATCTATTCAATACTCTGTGACTAATTCGTGTAGTTCTATTGTATTGGCCGGAGCTATACAACAAGTTGTGCCTTAAAATTCCTGAATGATAAATAGCTTCTCCTTTATAGCGTAACTCCTTCAAGGATTAAGGAATCCTTATTCAAAGTTGGTAACGCAAAATACAAAGCGTAGTTTCTGCCATAGAATATCACTAATCCTTATTTTCTTTAGATAGTGCAGTAAGACGACTAAGGAATTAAATCCAGGAGATGAGAAATTGGGTCCCTTTAGTATGTTATTCCTTTTTTTATAACAAGGAGTAGCAGACGAGCATCCAGTCCACATGATGGTAAGTGGCTAATGCCGCCCATGGACATCTGTAATCAACCCCAGGTACGATTAGATATTTCTACCTGAGGTCAGCCGCAGATGCGCCGCTACTCCTGAGGTCTAAGCTGGAACGCCTCGGAAAAATATGTCTCACTTACCACACCCTTCAAAACGAAACACAGCAGCGCTTAACACTGCTGTTATTAGGCAGAAATAGGTGTGCGGTGGTGCCGCCGGAGTCGAACAACAAAGGGTTCTACCACCTGGTAAAACTCCTACACTTAAAACTATTACTCCTACATTTGAAAAAGCTTATAGTATTTCGTTATTAAATAGAAGCTAGTAAGACTTGCCAACACTTAGTAGGACTCTAGTGAGGTTAACCACAGACACGTTACTAACTCTAAGAACGATCTTGGAACAGCCTGTGAAAATGTCTGTCTTTCCATATCATTCAAAGTAGAATGAAGAACTTTTTAAAACTGCAGTTCGTGTTGCAATTCTAGAGTGTATTCATACGAGTATACAAAGCCAAACTTCACGTCTTCAAATCCTGTTATTGTTCGTAATTTTAGATGTAATACGGCAAATTCAACGGTAAAATTTATATTAAATCAATCTTACAACGGTACCTTTCTGTTTAACATACAATAGTTAGTGTTATCTCAGGATAACGTTTATTGCTAAATGTTATTTCATAGTTTATTGCTAAACATAAAATGTATTGTATTATTGGATACGTACATTGGTTGTTATGTCTTATTTTAGTACATTAAGGGCATAACTTCAGTTATCGGTTGTAAGTAAAGTTAAGCAACTTCGAGCACGATCGGGGTTTACATAGGTGAGCGTTAACGGTTAAATATCAGTGCTTTCATGCTTCGGAGGATACATTAAACTGTTCTGGTTGTCATTCAGAGTCGCAGATAGCAGTCTTTAAACCTCGTCGAAGGTTTTATGGGCGGTTAAAATCCCGTCATGGGTAGCTCACTAAACTAGCCTTTAATTAGTACTTTCTCTAGATAACTATACTTTGAATTATCATTTTAATGTTCTGTATTGCATTGTGCAGCATTTTAATGTATGTCCTTCTGTCACAGAGCTCTATCTCTTCAACCTTAATAGGAAACCAGTTAAAATTTGCACAATACATTTGCTTCTATGGCTGATATGATAGCTAATATTATAAATAAAAAATAAATAAAAATTTGATGTTGAAACCCTGTATATACTATTCCGACTTACACTTGGCCAATTATTATTTTGTTACCATCGTTTTTCGATGAAGTGTCACCCGAAAAAATACAATATAAGTATTTCTGCCTGTTGATTTTACCCTTTTTCCTTTGTTATCATACAAGTATATTGATCGATCGATCACTCCATTTTTTGCTTGGTTAGCTTTTATTAAAACAGCATGACGGCGTCATCTATCTTCTCTGTGGCCGAATATTAAATTCGTCACCAACTTCTCCAAACGGACATTTGCATACAATGCCCGTTTAACTCAAAGTATTGTTTTATTTTGTTGCAAATTGTAATTTAATATATTTGATAGGTTAGTGGTCGGCTTCTCTATCGAGGGGATCAAGGTTCAAATTAACAATTTGATAATATTTGTGATGCCATTATAAATTCAAAATGGCGGACTAGTTATGTTTTATACGCCCTCATGATACAGGTATCAAATGATATTCTAAGAATACGAAGAAAAACATAATGACGTAAATAAACACCTGTTTAAATAAAGATTTTCCTAAATAAATTTGATACAATAACAAAGAGTGATACTAACTACCACGGAACCCTAAAACGAATTAAGTACAGCCAGCCATTTATAACATCAACTAAACGCATCAAGCGCTTACAGGCATTCGGGAAGAGCAATAATAGAAATGTCATACGTATGTCCGTTCCGTTTCATAGCAACGACTTGTAGATAGTTGCGACATAAATGGGTACAAAATAAAATTTTGTTTCGCATGTTATTCTGTATCCTTATGTACCTACGTTATTTTTGTTGAGAATGTCTAGCTTTTTATACTCAAAAAGTCAGTAAAGAGTCGTGTATTTTTATGTATGTATGTATTATTAATTGATGCAAATAAAAAAATTAACAAACATATAGTCATTAGTATCGTGAAAATACGCTTTTTATTTTTTATATTTTTATAACGGTCATACTACTAAAACTAACTTTAAAATATTAAATCTCCATATATTACGGTTCAAATACCTTGTGACAGACGGACAAAAGGAAAACGGAAACTAAGTAAGTCCGTTAGCAGATCCCGTTTTTATGCTTTTCGTACGGAACCCTAAAAACGTCAAGCGCCTACAGGCATTCGGGAAGAGCAATAATAGAAATGTCATACGTATGTCCGTTCCGTTTTATAGTAACGACTTGCAGATAGATGCGACATAAACTACGTTTTACGGTTCACTTTGTTGTCACGTAAAACGGAACGATTGTGACGAATGACGGTGCATAATAAAATTTAGTTTCGTATGTAATTCTGTATCCTTATGGATGTTTTTTGAAGCTTTGAGATTGTAATAAAATGAATAAGTTGAGCGACATTGTGCAGTGCGATACCTGTCTGAATGAGAAAAAGTTTCGGTTTAGATCCCAGATAGGCTAAGTCATCAAAATGATAAACTTATATATCTATTCTGGTTCCAGGTGATTATATACTTGTCTTTATCTGTCTCTGTCATGACATAGTAAATTAAAAAGGCGATCATGTCTTGTTGTCGGTCAGCGACGACGGTCGCAGACTTTTGCGCGACCACGTTTGCTAGCGGCAGTCGACAACCGTCGGCGGCGGTCATCAGCACGAACTGTCGCTCCCCGTGTATATAACCCCCTTATATTTATTTTCCTACGCATATAGACGTGTCTCTAATACAAATGTCACTGTCATAACACAAAAGACTAACAGAAAAGTTTCTTCGCAAAATATATGATACTTTGTACTACTTTCAGTAGTTTGTCGAGAACTTACTTCGTAATACTTCAGGCACCTTATGATATTAACGTTTTTGGGACTTTGATGTTTTATAGATAGGAAACACTTGTGTTTTACACGACTGTGAAAGGTAATTCGAGCCTGTGTATGTATCTTTCTTTGGCGCAATCAAACCTAAATGACTTAACGGGTTTTAACATTTGATATGTCGTTGGATTCGTCTAAATTATGGAAGAATATGTGTTACGTTGACGTTTTTGTTTTTAATCATTTACGCTCAATTTCTATTCAAACCTATATTGATACTAGCTGACCCGATAAACGTTGTGTTGCCATATAAAAAAATAATAATAAGGGTGAACAACCCTTATCACTTAGGGAAACGAAGAATAGATAGTAGCCGATTCTCAGACTTACTGAATATGCATATAAAATTTGGTGAAAATCGGTAAAGCCGTTTCGGAGGAGTACGGTTACTAAAATTGTGACACGAGAATTTTATATATAAGATTTTTATTATTTATTCTGTGCCTAGCAACAGTATGTCATTGTTACATTCTAATTTTAAAAATATGACAAGATCTACAAGCTTTACGAAACGTTTCTTTTGCTGTTATTTTACATAAGATGCGCTAAGGGCAAGAGACATATCAAAGACGTTCCAACTTAGTCCTCAGGGGTATTTTGAAGGTGGTAGAACCCTTTGTGGTTGTACTCCGGCGGCACCACCGCCACACCTATTTCTACCTAATAACAGCAGTGTTAGGCGCTGCTGTGTTCCGGTTTGAAGGGTGTGGTAAGGGAGACATACTTTTCCGAGGCGTTCCAGCTTAGTCCTCAGGGGTAGCGGCGCATCTGTGGCCGACCTCAGGTAGGAATATCTAATCCTATCTGGGGTTGATTACAGATGTCCATGGGCGGCAGTAGTCACTTACCATCAGGTGGACTGCATGCTCGTCTGCTACTTCTATATTATAAAAAAAAAATCTACGCATGAGTGACCCATCTCAGGTAGGCCTTATTTTATCTGGGATTCTTTACTCAATAAGCGGCAGTAGCCATCTACGATCAGATGCAAGGCATGCTCATTTGCTAATTAAAAAAAAACCTTAAAAGGAGCATCTTCACACAACTCAAACATAATTTAGCGAGGACTCGAACCCCGGACTTCCGTGGGTATCAAATTCTATACCACAGTAACCCAGTCGCTATGCTATAAAACGAAATATAATCTTTCATTGGTTGCAGGATTCCCACAACCTTGAAACCGTCGCAGTGGTGCAATGCGGTTGGGGTCACGCCATGTCTTACAGACCTTGGAGCTTAGGCACTTGAATGTCTTTAGCATAAGTTTCTTTATTACCTGACTTAGGTACGTAACGTAAACTTTGAGGTAACTAGACAAGTTAAACGCACAGGACTTACAGCTTTGAGTACGCACATTATTTATTAAGTACTCGTATGTAGGTGTATGTAATGGTGATGTAGAAACTAAGTTTAGTCTAAATGTCGCAAATAGTCTAATTGTGTATTTATATACCTATTTTGGAGAAGAAAAGATTGGACCTAGAATCATCTTTGTGTTTTTTAATCAGCATGTTACATTTTCAAACTTCAACCAGTAAAATTTTCCGTTAATCCGTTCCGTGATAAATAAGTCCTATTGTAGGTGTACTTTTAATTGAAGGTGGTAGAACCCTTTGTGGTTCGACTCCGGCGGCACCACCGCCATACCTATTACTGCCTAATAACAGCAGTGCTAGGCGCTGCTGTGTACCGTTTTGAAGGGTGTGGTAAGGGAGACATACTTTTCCGAGGCGTTCCAGCTTAGTCCTCAAGGGTAGCGGCGCATCTGTGGCCGACCTCAGGTAGGAATATTTGGTTGATTACAGATGTCCATGGGCGGCAGTAGCCACTTAGCATCAGGTGGACTGCATGCTCGTCTGCTACACCTACCTTTATAAAAAAAATAGATACTAAATGTTTAGTCCGAACTTAAAAAATCCGCCATTAACTATTGGGTCCAACTCGACATAAGTAATTTCACAGGTAGTCATAAATACCTAGCTAAGATATAATATAGCTAAGTCTATTGTACGTACTTAGGTAGATAAGGTATATTTACAAGATATAAAACCAAAATAATAGTCATTGAATCCTCACATTATGCTCAATCCTGATTTATGCGCACTAGTGAAATTCAAAAACAAATAATAATATCAGTTAAAGAAACGAAAAAAAAACGAAAAATTAAAATCTCAATAATAAATAGTACTTAGTATCGTCTAAGGGAAGAGCGGGACCCTCTACTACAGGTACTAACGTACTTAAAAGAGGGTATCCAACAATATTGTAAAACAATGTACCTACTACTTTTGATGCAATCAATCATTTTTCATATTAATTTTCAATAAGGTTAGGAAAATATGTTATATCAGTTAAAGACTAATATAAACTTTACTTATTGTATACTTTAGCATAAGTAGCTTTTAGCGTACGTAAGTTTTTAGCGTACCTAATCATCGTTTGAGTTTATGTATTAATTCGGGTAAAAATATTTTTGCAAACGGACCCTATTACCCGTCCCATTACTTTAAACCTTATCACCTACTTATCCACAGGAAAAAAGGGAATGATGTTATTCTAGATGTCTAGGACATTTTTGTAGCCAAAATCTGACATAGCTCTTTTACACTAAGATACACATTCTTTACGGCGTCAAAATATATTAAACACACTTCATTTCTAGTTAAAGAAATTTTTTTACGTGAATACCATAGCCAAAATATACAAAATGCAAAAAGAAATGCAAAAGGATAGGACGTAAATTTACTTAGACAAACTAGTTACATAAGAACTTCTTTGTAAAATCACATATCTCTAGATAGCTAACTAATCAAGTATAGGTTTTTCATTTCACTATGGCACGTACAGCTTTTGATTTTGTTTGTTAATACGAACAAGGTTATGTGCCTTGATGAGAACCAACGATTATTATGGAATCAAGTTAGGATAAAAAGTATTCACTTTTAATATTTTTTGTATAAGAATATTTGTATTAGCATTTCTCTATTTTTTGCATAGAGGTACGCACGTATGGGAGGAAGGGTAGCGCGTACTACTTGGATTAAAATATATACATGTTGGTAGCTTCGAAACTAGTTTTTATCCTAAACTTATATTAGATGTCTGCAAAGTAACTATACTATAAACTATCATGAAATAGTTACCGAACAAGCCGAAGGCGCGGAATGGGCTCCACATGTCCCCGCCGCTGTGGCAGCCGCCAACGCACTGCTTCCAGGCACCTGGTAATATAAAATAAATGAAAGTAATACGAAAAGAAGCAAAAAACATTAGCCTACGTGTTGCGAGCAAAGTACAATGTCAAATGAGCACATACGAGTACGTAACATCATAACGAATTATGTGGTCTAAACGGAATACCTATAACTTTTAAATATATACGATACTAGCGACACATTAGTATAATTTCTAATATTATTCAAGGATGTTAGCGTATTAGACAAATAGAACAAATTTTCGTTTGATAACAATACACTAGGCTATACACTAGGTTCATATTTTCATAATAGTTTATTTATTTTTCGTAATATGTGTACAGAGCCGTAAATCTAATAAGATATTTTTGTGAAAAGACTGTGAAAAAATATTGGGTCTTTTCACAAAATCTTACCCTAACATAGATCACATAGTTTATTTCATAGTTGTATACAAAATAGAATGAAATTCGTTACTTATATTTAGCATAACTAATACTCGTATTTCTATTAAGAACAAATAGGCTATTATTCGAAAGAGAAATGATTTTGGAAATGACATCTAGCAAAACATGACAATTGGGGATTTTAGCGTCAAAGTAATTAAAAAAAACTACAAATCCTCACTGGGTAGGTCAAATGTATGTAGTGTATGTAGGTAAGGTATGTCAGTAACGTCAATACTATATGTAGTTTGTATAAATTAAGATACATTTATTTCTACAGACACCAAACGTGCCGAGTCAGACAAAGTCATATTTTTCTACGAATAATTTTGAGACTTGTCTGCGCGACTGTGCCATGTAAAATATAAATACAAATAGTATATGAGTTTTTTGTCTGTCAGGACCGTGTCCTGACACGTGTGTCTGACACGCTCTATGTCTGTAGATGTAAATGAACGTACACGTGTTTTTTCTAACTATATTCTACTGATACTGGGTAATAATATTGGTACAAACCACTAATATACCAGGACATTATAAAGAGTAAGAGGTATTATACTTGTACAGTAGGGAGTTGTTCGTACGAAAATAATCGTAAGATAATTATAGCAATTTGAGGAAAATCGTAACACACCATAGTATGTCTGATAGTTTCGTTGATACGTGGGAAGGGCACTCTGTCACCCGCCAAAATGTTTTCCAACTATGGAGAACGAGAATTGAATATGTAATACATTCTGCCAACAAACACTTACATATTTCAGCATTTAATTCCGTATTAATGATTATCCTAAACAAAAACAGAATCAGTTTTCTTTCAACTTTTTGTTACATCAACAACTTGAACACTTTTTGATAAATTATTCCTTTATACCATACGTATTAATCTTACGCTTAAAATAAGTAAAATGGTCTCATTTCTAATACCGTCGACATATAATATTTAACGGACAAAAAATTAAATCTATCAAAAAGTGTCAAAACTGTTATTTCAGACTATAAAAAAATCAAACAGAATAGTTAATCAAATATCTTAAAAGCTCACAAACGAATTTAAATTGGTGATTGGGTGTAAAATTACCTTTAACTGCTCCTGCTTGTAATCAGGTTGATACGGTAGAAGCATTCGTATCTTGCCCCAGCGGTTGAAGAAGAGCGCGATAGCTCCAATCCAGACCATCAACACTAGAACTACTATGGCGATCTCCACTCCCCTTATCTGTGAGAAAGAAAATTAAATATTAAATTCAATTAAAAGTTTTGATATACAAGACGAATCAAAAATCCTCGTTTTCGTTAATGATTTGGCAAAGGGAGATCTCCCGCCGGGCTAGGTGATCATGCCCGGGGAGCGGCCGTGCACCAACAGTCTCTGTTCTGAACTTGTATATATGCAAGATGTTAAGAAAACCTCGATAGCGTGATTCAGAATACTCGTGGCGCCATCTCTTGTCGAGTAGCGGGAAGTCGCCACAATATATTTTTTATGTTGAGAATAGTTAAAAGCTGTCAGGTGTGTACGGTACGATATTATACTCGTATTTTCCTTCACTGTTAAAGCATATGATAATCGATTTCGAATATGCACATCAACTTCAAAGTCTTGTATCAGACTGATCTAATTTTAAATCATTTAAGCCGGTTATTGAAACTCAATCTATCCAAATTTGCTTAAAAAAGATTTGGCAACTCAAGTATTCAGACATTTTCAATGTTGATAATTTGTCCGTAGAACATGAGTATCGTAGAATTAAATTATATTAGATGTTCTGTGCCGTTCACTGAATGACTACTTATAAACAATGTCTACAAGAATACAAGTGATGAACTAGGTCAAGGATGCCCTTCTGTCCCTTAAGACCAAATTTGACTCTACGTAAGGACGTCTCACTAACCACAACCTTCAACTATAACAGCGCTACAGTAAATATGGGGCATAATTAATAAGTGTGACGCTAGTGCTACGGCTGTCTAACCATTTATATCTTTATGATTTTAAAAGTGAATGTGTCTTCAAGATATATTAGATATGTTATTTTCTATATCAGATTGCAGTAGCGAATGAGTACACGTACGGGTAACGTGATCATTGCCACTTTTCAGCACCTGTAAGCAACTCTATAGAACATGGGGTTTTCTCGAAGGTGCTAACAGATGCCCTGGCACTCCTGAAGACAATCTAGTCATCTTATATGTAAGTTAGCGGGCGTCCACACCGTTTCACCGAAAACCATAACTACTTCAACCTCGAAATAAGCATAACGGCACCTACCCGAGCGAAACATACTGGGTATACTCATACCACCTTTCTTATAAACAAAATATAATGGTTAACACACATTAATAATGGTTATCGTGAGTACACAGTCACGATAATCATTTTTGTACACTGATATTTCGTGACTAAAAGTTATTTAAAATCATAATAATGTATTTCTAATACAAGTTAAACAAACGAAGGTGCCTTATCAGAAGCCCTTTCAATGTAACCGCTTCAAAGGTTACATTTACTAGATTTCCTATTAAAATTCTCTAAGGCATGTTCCCTGCTCTCACGCAATAACTATGAAAAGGAAAAAGATTTATGGAGGTCATGATTTATAATAGAAAGTTACAAATAAATAACACACGTTAGCGAATGATATATTAGCTACGTAAAAGGTTACAGTAATACCTTCATTATTGTGTTAATATAATGGATCATTTTAAACATAATAACTTAATAAATACGTAATGTGTAGTTCAAGTTTTTGTATACAAAAAAATATAGTTTAAAAACTAAAAACCTCACTAAAATCGTACAAGGAAAATCGTTAATCCTGAAGATCCTGATGAGATAAAATAAGAATTGGACAAAATTATTAAATTCATATATTGTCATCGGTTCTTGATAAATATTCAAAACTTTTAAATTAATCGGACCGTTCAAAGTGGGTAAAACTCGAATTCAAAGATTCCATTACATACATACATACATACATACAGGTTAAGCTGATAAAAGCATGATAAAAATGTATATTAAAATATAGCTTGAATAACAATGAATTAAACCGCTTACTTATGTTTGAAAATATGAATCAGAATATATGAGATCTTGTATAAATATAGCTACAATTTTTAAATTTAAAATTTCATTACATTTATTTTTTCTGACCGAGAACGTTCTTTTTCTCTATAAGATGTACTTATTATTTAGTATTTTAGGCTCAGTTCAAATTAAAATAATTCAACACCGGCAGTATCACCGCCACATAAATTTCAGCCTTATATTAACAGCAAAGCATTGCCTCTTTCGGTATGAATGTGATAAGAAATATTTACTTGAGTCGTTCAGTGTTAGTCCTCAAGGATAGCTAGATCTATGATTAACTTAGAACGGTACTTTAGTTCTATTTGGAGATAGTTATCGTCGACAATAACCTAACATCAAGGCATCACTTTAATGCCTCTGTTATACAAAAAATATACTAACATTTTTGGCTGAAAAACAAGTAATAATTGCTTTGAACAACATAATACCCTTAAGTCGAGACTAACAAATCCTGCTATCAAATTTCACAATTACCGTAGGGAAAGTGGGTGAAGGTTCTGGCGGCGTGACCGAGGAGCGGGGCGTGCCTAAGACCCCGTCCTGCTGCGGAGAAGTCCGAGGGGGCTCTGTGGACAAGTATTAAAATAATAAAAAACACAAGATTGAAGTACCCAACGAGCGTACAGACCACTTGATTTTTTGTTATATTATAATATAGGAGTAGCAGACGAGCACGCAGTCCTCCTGATGGTAAATGGCTACTGCCGTCCATGGACATCTGTAATCAACCCCAGATAGGATTGCATGAAGACCTGCGCCGCTACCCCTGAGGACTAAGCTGGAACGCCTCGGATAAATATGTCTCCCTTCAAACCAGAACACAGCAGCGCCTAACACTGCTGTTATAAGGCAGAAATAGGTGTGGCTTAGGTGGCGCCTTGTCGAACCACAATGGGTTCTACCACCTTCCAAAATGGTACGTGATGGTATAGCACCTGATGGTATGTGGTCACCGCCTAACTGCAAACAATTTGATATAGACCAGTGGCTCTTCTTGAAGACGATTACGGATACGTTACCACCCCTCAAGACTTGGGTGGTCACCTCATATATAAGTCTACTGTATCGTCAATTATAACGTATTAAATGTTAAAGGTGGTAGAACCCTTTGTGGTTCGACTCCGGCGGCACCACCGCCACACCTATTTCTACCTAATAACAGCAGTGTTAGGCGCTGCTGTGTTCCAGTTTGAAGGGTGTGGTAAGGGAGACAGACTTTTCCGAGGCGTTCCAGCTTAGTCCTCAGGGGTAGCAGCGCATCTGTGACTGACCTCAGATAGGAATATCTAATCCTATCTGAGGTTGATTACAGATGGCCATGGGCGGCAGTAACCACTTACCATCAGGTGGACTGCATGCTCGTCTGCTACTCCTATAATATATAAAAAAAAAAAAAAAAAAAAAAAAACAAAAAATCCGATACAGCATTAGTATCTAACGTACACAAATAGTTTTTATTTGTGTACGTTAGATACTTTGTGCCGTTCACAACAAACTAGACACAAACAGGTATTACGGTATTAACAGCTAATGTCCACAAATGAAAGCCTTTTGTGCCGTTTATAGCCAACTCGACGCTGACAGTATTGTTATCGGTAGTACACTGGTATTAGGAAGTGTATTCTAGCATTTAAACTTAACCTACACTAAATAAAAAAAAAAGTGTCTGCAATTTCACAATCATATTTGCATGTATTGTCTTATTTTGAACGATAACAAAACATTTAACTATAGAACATTTTTTTAAACGAAATCCCGACTGCTAAAATATCTTAAATCAGTCCCATAATTTAATCGAGTGCAACGACACATTGCTTGTTAAAGTTTGTTAAGCCGTTTGGGCTTAGGACATGCCAAACAATGAGACAAACAAACATACATACATCTCTCCGCAGTCAGGTAGAAATAAATTTTAATTGTTTTCGCTTATAATACCGTAGCTACAACATCAACAACATACACATATTTCGCTTCTAATTCCACATTTTAATGAGTTGAACTATACCGCGTGCCGACAAACTTTTGCTTCAATATTTTATATTGACATTATACACCGAAGTTAGACAACTAACGTTCACGAACTAAAAGTCATTGTGTTAATAGTTCAACGCTATCATTAGCGATCACGACAGTTCGTAACTTTGTAGAACTCAGTTGTAGAATCGATACACAGTGCGGATTGAGGTCCTTTCACATAGCGAGCGATTATTACAACTTCGTGTGTCGTCCCATCCGGTAATAATCGGTCGATTCCAAGTGTTATGTGTTACAGTCCTTTGTACCTACTTAACTTACTAACTTATTTTATGTATTTACTTGAACAGTGAGATCAAAGGCGTACCTACTTAAATACATTTATAATCGAATTAAGGTACAAACGAAGATGGAAACAATAAATAAATCTGATTTTTTTATTTCTGCTCGACCGGAGACCTAACTATACCTTCTTCAAGTCAATCGGTATCTCAACTTCAGTGTCATATAGATCAAGTAGCAACATGAGGCACTATCAATATGAAAATGGTCAAACAACGGTCCGACAACGCTCTTGTGAATCGTTGGTGTGAAAAATACGTAATACTGTTTCGTGCGTGTACTTAATTCATGCTATACTGCGGACACTGCGGTGTTTGTGCCTTTTTCATGTTACGCAGGTTTGTGTCAGCATGCAGATCTGTTCCTTATCCTTGCATGATGCAAGAGATCATTGCATAGATTCCTTTCCAGTGTGTGACACGAAAGAACTGCAGTGAGTTAATTCATACACACGGTTAGTACACGCATGCGGGCGTAACCCGCGTGAGAAGAAAGAGGCCCGTAGACATGTTAACTCACTTACAGATTAAAGGTTCAATAAGAAAAAACTTTCTTTAAAACAGCAAATTTAGAAATGATTTAATTCCTCATAGTAGCCATTTTGCCAATATCTATGAAAGAGTCTTACAAATGACATCAGCCCTTTCCTCGTGGACAAAAAGTGTAAATTGAATTCCCACCCTTTCAGCCCATGCAAATTGATTTATACAATCTTAATTTAGAAAAGAAAAAGGAAATAACGGCCCTTCAGAAATATCGAGAGAAAATTAAATTTAAAGCCTTTTCAATATAGGTCCTTCCTTTACCATTAGCAAGTAAGTGGTGAGCGATAATTAGAAATCAATAACAAAAAGATCGTATGTCAGCAATGTTTCGGTCATACAACTTGATAAGAATATAAGATGTAATTTAATATAACAGATATTATTACGGATCTCACAAAGCTTATGTTAAGATATTTACCAAGAAGTGAATTTACAGCTCCTGGACTGCAGTCACTACAAAAATATGAATGTGCTTATATTGTTCGGTTAGATGTTTTAAAAGTAGTTAGACTGATTTAAAAAGTAAATAGTGGAATTTAGAACCTCGACCAGTTTTTAAAATTTATTAAACATGTTATCGTGCATCCCATCTCTCATTGACTATGAGTTCAGTGCCTTATTAGGAAGTAAAATAATAAAATATTCAATCAAAGTTGGCCAACCTTTCGATCAAGAAATAAGAAATGACTGAATAGAATTAATAAATTATAATACTGACCTTTCAATACAGTTTCATGTTTTTTTTTTTAAATCCTTTTTTGTTAAAAATAGCACACATACAAAATGTATATTGCATGCAAAAAAATAAACATTTAGCATGGTTTCTTTTTATAATGAATATGTTCATTATTTTATTATCTGCCTTGTGAAGAATGTTGTTGTTAGACAGTTTTAGCTTTTGTTTCACGCCTTGGCAACTAAGACTTATCTTTGCAAATCCACTTTCGTGCAGTGGTAAAGTATAATATATGCATTAAGCCTCCCGGAACTTAGATAGAAAACTGTTCAGGGACTCTGAAGTTTTTTCTTTCTTTAAGAGAATTTTCATCTTCGGGTAATAATCCGAAAATATATATGTAATAATTTACCATTCCGGGTGTCCTCCGGGGGACTCTTTTAATCCGTCATCTTAGTATTGGAAACGTCTGCTTTTTTTTTAAATCAAAGATTTCTAAACCTTCGTGTACTTAAGGCTGGCCGCATACATTCGTTTTCCTTGTTAGGTTCCCGAATCCGGAAACCGAATACGGAAACCTCACAAGGAAAACGAATGTATGCGGTCAACTTTAGAATTCCTGTTTTGAAAACAGATACTAATATTTTCTTAATTTAAAACTTTATAGACTATAGACAATAAATACTTGAATAAGTAACAACTTGAATAGTACACACAACTTTAACAAAGTATTTCAAACGTTTGCGATGACTCGCCGATAAAAGAACAAATTAAAATGAAGGCCTTCTTTAACCAATACGATAGTTTGTAAGCGTTTAATAGACGCCGTTTACCTACACCTCCTTAATAATAGCGTATGTTTTCTTTCATGTTAAATTAAACGCTATAAACGCTTTCTACTCACAGCCCCACACTAGGATTCCCTGTATCGTGGGTGCCATGGACACACAGATATAAATATACAAACACCCAGACCCAGAAACAGAAACCTAAATTCATCTTTTAGATATCCGTTTGGCTGGGTATCGAACCCGGGACACTCTGCGCGCCAAACCCGTACCATACTGGTCGCCACGCGGGTCGTCATTGCCGGTAATTATTATTTCTTAATAGCCAAGTAATTTTATATCAGTATATTTTTTTCTTTTAAGTTCTCGTGTTTACAGACTTTTTCTTATAGAACTTGTGTATTATTCAATAATGTCATAATTTTCATAAATCTACATAATATTACTCTTACTGAAATTGTGATTTTAAACATAGATCTAAAAGTTTAAAAATACAGAGAAGTTTCTTATAAAAAGCAAATAAGCACTAAGAAAAGTAAATTTGTCATCGTAGATCTAAACCATGGTATATATGTAGGTATTGCTCTGAATATCCATACTAGAATTGCATATTATTGAAAATGTTAATAAGTATATTTAAAAACAAATAAAAATTATATAACTTGAGTTCCTCGTTGAATTTCGACTAGTTACTTTCTAGAATCTTGATTTATCAAATTTTTTTTAGAAACAAATCATAGGTACATCATGTATTCCACATTAGAAGTTATTATTCACTAAACATTAACGATAACTTGAACCTTACTAACCGTGACTACAGTCAGTATTTTACTGGTATAATGTTTCCGCTTAAAACCTGGACGAGCCAAGTTGGCTAACCTTGACATCTAGTTTCTGATTTATGCCATACGTTATGGAATTAGGTAATTATGAAAGTACTGCGTGTATCTTTGTATAACATTTAAAATTTAGGTTATTATTACATTTATGTTTATTTTTTACAATAAAATAAAATTATATATAATATATCTATCTATTTACACACTTAAAATATATATACAATATACACAAAAAATATAATTTAAACAAAATAAGAAATATTAAAACTTAAATAATTAAATATAAAACAATGAGTCCAAATCACTGCCTCCCGGTAGAGTCCCAAGAATGCTGGCTGCGTTGCCGCGTTGTATGGCCAAACTTATTCTTTGGCCAAAGTACGCACCAGCTCTTGGGTCTCCAGAAACGTCAACCAGACGCGACGACATTTCATTGAAGAACCGTCGTGCTTCTGGCCCCCACGGACCCAGAGTCTCTACCGCAAACGGCACAAATATGTAGCCATCCCCCAAGGCTGCATATGTGCGCTGCTTAACAAATTCAGCCGCCTCTGCCGCACCTCCTGCATGCGTCGAGGTCACTGAAATATGGGATGGAGCCAGCGTATCCACGCAAGTCGCATCCCATACAAGCGACCTCCCCTGTTTCCAGGAAACGATAGTCATACCGTCGGGCCGCTTGCCATCATCACGTGCAATACCATTCGGCTCAAGGCAAGCCGGCACGTTGATGGTAACAAGGGCCCTTCGGATGATATCGTTGACACACGCATGACGCGACAAGCGACCAGCACTGCGGCGGCAAGACAGTCCGTGGTGGCCAAACTGGCTGACATTTTCACCACAGAGACAGCGATGTGGCTCATTTGTTTTCATACCTAAACGCAGGCAGACACAAATTGAAAATGATATATTATCAAAAAACGTACCTAAATTGTATGATGGTAAAGCCTGCAGCCAAAAACCTGACTCTTTTTCAGAGACTGCTAAAAGACGAGCCCGCTCTGAAAGATTTTGTGAATTGTCTAAAAGTTTTTTTTGGTAAGATTTACAAATGGGCTCGTCCCACAATCTCTGAACAGTTTTGTTATCAGGAAAATTTTGCCCTGGGCAGGCCAATGTCCAGGCAGTTTCGGCTTCGTTCACATAAGCAATTTCAAGATTACTAAAAGACATTTTATGCAGTATCTTGTCAATTAAACTTTGTGTGCTATGTGAAGAAGCCAAAAACGCCGGTAAGGATACACTGGAAATTTTGCGAATTCCCAAACCTCCGTACCGAATAGGAAGGGAAGCCTGAGACCATGCATATTCGGAAAGATTACAATTAAGAATTTTGACAAGAGTGTTTCTAATGAGTGAATCCAGAGAATTTAGAATACTTGTAAATTTAAAAATAGGACTACATCTGCATAAATATGTAAACCTTGGAACAAAAAGACAATTTCTAATAATAAAAAAAACCATATGAGAGTTGATTTCATAAAGTCTGTAAGAAATATCATTGAATTTCTGAATATGTTGATCTATGAGCGTTGTCACAGACTCTAGAAATACTGGAACACCGAGGAGTTGAAGTGTATTTTTATTTAAAATTTTGATGCCAGGTGCTATTTCACTAAATTTGATAAAAATATCAGAATTTTGTGAGTTGTTAAAAGTATCATTAATATACAGTTCACATTTTGAAAAATTAATATTTAGACCGATATCTGAAAATTTTTCAATTATCTCTTTTAGATCCGAAATTACTGAATTTACTTCACCTCCTAAAGTGCCGTCATCTAAATACCAAACATTAAATTTAGAATTTAGATGTGAAATTATGGGGTGTATAGCTAGTTATTATTTATAATATAGGAGAAGCAGACGAGCATGCAGTCCACCTGATGGTTAGTGGTTATTGCCACCCATGAACATCTGTAATCAACCCCAGATATTATTAGATTTCTACGTGAGGTCGGCCACATTTGTGCCGCTACCCCTGAGGGCTTAGCTGGAACGCTTTGGAAAAGTATGTCTCCTTTATGACACCCTTCAAACCAGAACACAACAGAGCTTAACACCGGTATTAGGTAGAAATGAGTGTGGCGATAAAGAAATAGTGTAAAGTACGTCAAATGTAAGATTAAAAAGAGAAACTTCCAAAAAACACTTTATAAAAACATATGTAACAAAATCACTACATCGGAGAAGAATTTAAATGATTGTTTAACAATGAACGTGGTGAGAAGCATTTGCTACGAGTAGATAGAAAGAGCTGTAACGGTAAGAAACTGTCAAACGAGCGGAACCGCCAATAGTCGATGAATCCAATCCAATTTTAGAAATCGGTCAAAGCACTCGAGAGATCTCTCGAGAATCCGAATGATGTCTGGAGTTCAGGATCGACTAGAATCCAATTTTATTTCAGTCTTGCTTCTCTGTGGCTTTGACCGCATCTCACCTCTTACGCAATACGAAAATAGCTTCACAATTCTACTTATGTTTTGGTTTGCAAGGTTAATATTGAAGAATTTAAACTTAATAACCAAAATGCACAACTTTGGTGTTTTGCCTTAATTGGTCAAAGACGACATATTTACTTTTTTTATAAAATTGAAAATAGGGAGTTTAGTAAAAGAATAGGAGTCCTGCTGGACATCATCCATGGATCCGTTAATGTTAATAAAGACAAAGTCAATACCAAAACTTCTTAAAGTTGCGTCTTTTGTTGTTATTTGTGTCACGTAATTATAAGTATGATACAAGTATCAATCGAGAATATAGAGAATTAAATCGAAGCTATAAAAATATTGTACCAAGTGTACCAATTAAAGTGCCATTCTACAAAAAATAGTAAATCTATTCCAATACTATTCCAGCCTATCAAATCAAATAAAATTCCGCGAATGGCGGTCATTTATCAAGCGAAGTCTATTGACTCAATCGACTCGAAACGAAGGGCACTTAATGTCGTGAGGAGTGTTAGTAGGCATTCAATTATGTGGAATCTCTAAGCGTATAGTACAAACGATTATACCAACAATTTGATTCGATTATAGTTTACCGGTCCAGATGTCATTAGACTGATTTTTAATTACTATTATTGCTGACTCAAAGAGCCACTTGATTAGGAGGTACTCGATTGAAACTCAATAATTATATCTGAACTTGAAGATAATTATATCACATGGAAAAATCATGAATTATTGTCTGATATTTCTGAAGACACGAATTGATTAACTGTTACATAATAATAAAACGAACAGGAATATTTTCCGTACACGTAGAGTTTTTTAAAACGTATAAACCACGAATAGAAATCCATTCGTAAATATTACGGATTCAAAAAATGTGAGTAAATGTGTCAAGAAGGTGTTAATGTGTAGTAATGTGAAATGGAAGAGAATAAAGAAAATTGCGAAAGAGCGACAGTTCTCACAAATGCATACAAAGTCACGCTAAGAGCCCTTACTTCACCGCCTCTGGCATTTGTCCAAGTGGCTCATTCGAAATATTTCTACATGTTTTGTGCATTGGTCTTAGAGATGAACGTTACACATCTCGATATGAAAATGTTGATAAAAAGACGAAGACTTATGAAATATTGGTCTATCCACTGTAGAACTATAAAAAATGTTTTAGATCCCTACAACAATCCCTATTATTTAATATGCCACACGATACATTTTGCAAAACTTTCTTATTTTGTGCTCGAAAAGTCACCCTCAATTAAAATTTTCTTGTTTACACCTTCACCAAATTTCAATTCATTTATTCTAGTTTCGGAACAAATTGACTGTGAAACGAGTCATCCTACGAGTATAAGGGTTCCGTCTTTTGCTTTTTCGTACCGTCCCCTAAAAATAACATCTGTTCATAAGTCTACAAATTTTAAAGCCATAAGTCGGCGTAGAACTTCAGGAGGTTTGGCATCAGACCAAGTGGCTCTTTCGTGAAATATTATGATTGCACTTTGAACTTTTCTTTCAGATGCATTATTGTCTTATACCTACATACAGAAATCTAAACGTAAAGGATAAAGGTTTAGTCTAAATAGAAAGGAATTTTCATTGTTTTTATATGATAGAAAAAGATCATTCTGCAGTTTAAAAGATCAAGTAATAATAATGTAGAAAGCGAACATAAAGCTCACACCTTTTATGCTTAATGCAGATTCAAAGTCATGCAATGCGGTGTTAAATATGCGGCTTTCACGTGGTTGGCACGTGTCCAAAGAGCTCGTTCGCAAACTATCATCCGGATGCACTCACATCTTGGTGACACTGATGACCTAAGTGATATTTGTATGTATTCGTAAGACAGGACGGATTTTATTAAATAAATAAGATTAAAGCAATTCAATGCGATATTAAATATATGGTTTTGGCACGTGTCCAAAGAGCTCATTCGCAAATTATCATCCGGATGCACTCGCATCTTGTTGACATTGATGACTTAAGTAATATGTGTATGGATAGGTAAGACGTGTTTCTTGTAATAGATTCGATTAAAAAATCAATGCCGTATTAAATATGCGGTTTTGGCATGTGTCCAAAGAGCTCATTCGCAAATTATCATCTGGATGCACTCGATTCGTTGACACTATGACTTAAGTGATATTGGTAGGACAGGGCGAGTTTTATGCAATAAATCAAATTCGAGAAAATAATGCTACGGCCGTGCCGCTTTTTTATTTTTTTTTGTTCGACTTGCGGAGGCACTACCGTGCCTCCAGATTAAAGGCGTGTAATGCGGTATTAAATATGCGGCTTTGGCACATGTCCAAGGAGCTCATTCGCAAACTATCATCCGGATGCACTCACTGTCTTTTTGACATTAATGCCTTAAGTGTTATTTATATACATAGGTATGTTGGGACATGCTTTCTCCAATAAATAAAATTAAAGTCATGTAATGCGATATTAAGCTATGAAACTTTGGCATATGTCCAAGAAGCTCATTCGCAAGTTATCTAATACATTCCTGTCTAGACGACATTGATGCCTCGAGAGGTACTTGTATAGAAAGGTAAAGTTAAAATGTTTTATATTAATCTGAATATTTTTTAAATAATTTAAGAAAAACAGTATTGCATAATACGTATTTGGAAGAATTCAACTTAACCAGATAACATGATCTTAAAGGATTTTTAAAAAGTACACTCTCTATTACCGATCACGTAATGTGGATTTCTGTGCACTTACAGTAAGTATCAAATCCAAGAAACATGAGTGTAACACCTACTACATTTTTATTTAAAGACAAAATAGTTCCTATCTTAAAGTCGGAAAATACAAAAGTCCTACCTTGACATTTTGTAACGTAGATGTAATGTCGTGAAAAGTGCTAAACGTTGCAACTCTGGCATCACTCCAAGTGGCTCATTCGCAAGTTATCTTCCTTACACTTTAATGACATCCCAACGGAGTGTTATAAAATTTATGGCGTTTTTACAAGGAGAGTTATTATTCGCTTATGCCGAGTTAATATTCAATGATTATAATAATTGGAAAACTGTGTGTCAAATTCGGACACACAGGGTTACTTTTCAATTATTTCTTATTTTAAATATTTCTTACTATGTAGTACAATTTTTAAATATCTATTAATGTTCAAGTGATAGAGCTCTTTGAAAGGTAGACAGACCGCGAAGGTTTAGTAATAGGGTCCTTTTTTACCCTTTAGGTACAGTATTCTAAAAACAATGTGCGCTAAAGAAACTGAGTAGTGAAAAATCCTAAACGTGTAACCACTTGTGGGTAATCATGAGTATCGTGCAAGAGACTTATAAACTGAAAATGGGATGGCCTACAGTGGAATACAGTGGATTTAGGTCAGTAACCCAGCGATGAAAAGCCACCAAATTTATCAATGTAAAGCTTTAATTACGCAGCTTTATTTCTACCTCCATTTAGCGAACTACATAATAATAAAGCCGATTTACAAATTATTACCAACATATTCGATTACATACATGCTGGCTTCATGTAAACCACAAACAATAACAACTCCACATTAATTTGGGTTATTAGGGAATAATTACTTAACGAGCAGAGCTTGTTAAGCGTATATGGTTTCAAAGTTTGAGACAATAAGTTTTAGTTATAGGCTTTGTAACATACAAGTACCTAAGTCTCCTAATTTTAAGTGTATATTATGGCCCATAAAATTATAACGATCCCAAATATGATAGAAGTAGATGCGTATAGCTGTATCCTTACCATGAGTTTTCAAGACATCCCACAATTTTACGTTACGTTTACTCAATCCATTATTCTGTTCCGTTTACTTCAATAGACTGAGCAAACGTAACAATAAGTAAGTGCTCAAGTCTTTTTGTCTGTCTCACATGTTCGCAAAAAAGAGAGACAAAACATAAAGCGCCATTTTGTCAATTTAGACATTTAATGTTACGTTACTGACACTATAGTTCTGATACAATCCGCTTGGGGCGCTGATTGAAATTTGTATGGGCAAATACGTAAGCAAATACCAAATGAGTCATATTTGTCAAAACGTAAAACCTCATGGTAAGGGTACTACTGAGTATTACTGAGTACTACGGAGTATACTACTACTACTGAGTACTACTAAGTACTGGTTGAGATAAGTCAGGAATTTCTTGGTGTAGGGGAAGCAAGTCCGTAAAGTCTTTGTAGATAATAATTAAACATCAAAATCAACAAGTCCTTATAAAAGACAAAGTCGGTCCCGAGGAAGATAAAGTCTTGGCTATACAGATACTAGTGAATGCAATTCCGACTCGAGATCGTAAAGTTGAGATCCCGCGGGATTAGAAATATCAATCCCGAGATTTTCGGGATCTCGTCTAGTTAAAAAAATCACATCACTGTAAACGATGAAAACTGCTTTTTGGTTATAGTATAACAAAATATTATTGGAAACAAAAGCCTTTATCCTTTAATTTAACTAAAGTAACGAAATAATTAACAGTTTTACAAAAATAATCAATACAAGGTATAGAATAGTTAAAGATTAAAAAGTAGTTATGGGTGATTTTGAAAATAACTTCTTAAAAACAAAGCGCGCACCGCTCGCATCGCGAGCGGATGTGTGTAACATCGCTGACCATTGCTGCCTAATCCCGTCAATCTCGAACGAGATCTCGTCATATTATGCTCCGGGATTGTTCCCGAAAAATTACACGGGATCTCGCGAGATCGGGACTGCATTCCCTAATAGATACATTCATGGACAGGACTCGTACCTGAAGTTAATATGTGTATCTTTGCCTTTCTTCTGCAAAATACAAGTTATCTTAGCGTTTTTATCTCGTCATACTCATCAACCTCACTATACTTAGTGCTGCTCAGCAAAAATTGAATTTTAGTATACTGCGATACCGTTTTTAATCAATAAATAAATAATAAATGTTACATATTGGTATATGTAGTACTATGAGTCTCTTTTCGTCTAGTGTTAGTTAAGTTTCAATGAACAATTTATATGCTTTAGAAAGGGGCCTTGGAGCCTCACTACTTAGCTAACAGTAACTACTCGTAATACCTTTGTTGCTATCCTTTGTTGAAATCTGGCTCTAAGGGGCTTATTGTCCGCTTGTTCGGAAACTAGCGCCGACGTATAACTTCCTAAGAATATTAAGTTATTTCTTCCAGAGCGAAAACAGAATTACTTGCGAAGCTTGAAATTTTAATTGTTTTTAGAAGTGGTGAAATTTTACTAATTTTAGTTAGAGATTGGCATAACACCGCAGTTACACTAATTATCTGACAGTGGAGGATAGTAGTTTTCAAGCGTATGTTTGCATGTCTCATTCCTTGGCACGCCTCCAGCCCAAACAGCTGAACGGATTCATCAGTTTCGCACTATGATATTCAGTTAAGTAAAGTAAGATGAGACGGAAATCTTGCGGAATCAAAAAGTACCTAAATATAGTAAAATGATTTTCGCAATAACTTTTGTTCTATTTTTTGTCGGCTACAAATGCAGACGGATTAATAACCACAATTGTGTCGTTACCGTATAAAATAACGGTATAATGTGGTTAACGGTATATATATGTAAAATTTGATTTTACTCGTGCCCTTTTTACAAATATAACAAATTAAACAAACCTTATTCGATTAAATTGAACCTTTGAATACCATTTTAGAATTCTTCAACTTTCTTTAAACGTGACATATTTATATGTATTTGCGTTTTCCCTGCATTTTAAATATTCAAGCCAAACAAAGATAAAACGAAACAGCCACTAACGGTAACAATACAAAGCATTTAAACAGAACATTACGTCTATTTCCGCGGGTGTCTTGGGACCTCAACACGCACGGAGGAACACGCAACAGGTGTACTTAATATAGAAAATGAAATTAAATTCACCTCTGTACTTGAAATATTTTCCAGTGTTACTACGAGTATGAACGACAATGACAAAAAAGTTAAACAAGTAGACTACTGGATTTTTAAAGATTAAGAGTAGCTTAAAGGCTTCTTTTAGATTTGAGGGAAAATATACAAAAACCGGGAGCATCTTTTAAATAATCTAGATTTAGACAACAGCACCATCTGTCAGGTTTCAACAAATACAGCTACGACCCATATAGGTTCATAAATCCATAAACTTTAGTTAGTGAAGCCAATAATTATACAAAGGTAATAATAATATAACCTTAAACGACATATTAATTAGTGCCATTCTTGTTACGTTTTCCAAATATATTTTAAGATCTATTGCATATATCATTATGAATATGCATGTTACATACATCATATAGTGACGTAAAAAATCAAGCATATGTAAACATAAATAAACCCGTTTCAAATATATATTATCCTGCATAAAAGAGACTCGCGGTGAAGTTAGTAAGAAATATGTGAAACTTCTAAATTGAAGATACGTTCATTTTTTTACACAAAAACTTTATATTGCGTTCATTCTTCAACGAAACAGTCGCACGATGGCCTGGATGATTAATGTCTTGACTGGAGGCGCGAATCGCTTTGCGTGGAAAGACGAGAATTTACGTCTTTTGTTGTAAATAGTGGTGGGTTATAATAACATTCATTCCACTAAACATTTATCACTATTAAAACACACTTTGTCTCTGTAGGACTTCTAATTTAGCACATATTAAATTAAGACACACACTCCCGCTTCGATAACATAAAAATAAAAATGGCTGCCAGCTTATAATGATTAAAGAAAACCACAAAATAATAAATGATTTGTTGATAAAATTGACTGTATTTTATCTCATTAAATGCTACAACACCAATCACCAAATACCCTGTACATACAAAGGAAATATTAAATTTTACACGAAAATTAAATTTCTTACTTTTCGCTAAGTCACAAAACATATTAATATTTATTTAAAAAAAAACGAATATCAGATAATACTAAATGTAAAATAAACTAATGTCGTCACGGCTAATTCACAAAAACACAAAAACTTTATATTGCGTTCATTCTTCAACGAAACAGTCGCACGATGGCCTGGATGATTAATGTCTTGGCTGGAGGCGCGAATCGCTTTACGTGGAAAGACGAGAATTTACGTCTTTTGTTGTAAATAGTGGTGGGTTATAACATTTACTTTGTCGTAAACTTTTATTTCTTTCGAAAAATAATAGTCCGACGATTGTATGTAAGTAGCATTTAAAGTTAAAGATCTTCAATTTTAGGGTTCCGTGTCCAAAGGATAAAAACGCATTACTAAGACTTCGCTGTTTGTCCGTCTATCAAAGGGCTCTATCTCTGGAACCGTAATAGATAGACACTTGATTTTACAGAGGATGCATAACGGTGGCCGCTACAACAACAATTACTAAAAATAAAAAAAAGTTTAATACAAAAATACCCCATACAACAAACTGCTTCTTGATATTTTTCCAACTTTTGAACTGATAGGTAGACAGTTCAAATTTTCACAATGTGTGTACTTCAAAGGCTGCTATAATAATAAATGCTATAAATTAAAAAAAAAAAAAATTTGTTTGTACGGAACCCTCCGGGTGCGATTTTGACTTGCACTTAGCCAATTTTTCGTTTTGTCTTTTATTCGGCTGCGGAGGGTTTCGCGTGTATATATATCTCAGACTTTGGCACGCCCTACATCCCAAACGGCTTAATGGATTTTAGCAATGTTACAAAGGCTATATTTCTAAACAGTCAAATTTTAAGTTTTTATTTAATACTTGAAAGATTGAAGTTTTATATAAACTTCTTTAAAATAAGTTGTTGACGTGCAATCAGGTATTTTATCGTATTATGGTAAAACGGGCCGTTAATGTTTTTGATGGGAATTTAGTTTGCCTTCTGGTTCCATCCCTACAAATTCTTCTCATTCTTCTCATTCTTAGCGGTTGCATTTTAATTGGAGGTGGCACACCGTGAACTGTTACGCCCGGCCTATGTAAGCTAGAGTGCAATGCCTAGTTGCTGCACATACATTATCTAATATATAAAAGGGCAGGTGGGCTCTCACTTGGGGAGTCAGATCTAACCTTTCATTTCGGCCACACATCTTTTAATTTCCGTATTTTCACTTCATTGTTATAATTCAATTAATTAAATAAACTAATTCTCTTTGTGTTGAGAAGTTTCGGCTTTCAAATCAATATAAATTGGCTTTAGGATTAGCGCGTCTAAGTTTATTGTACATTCGGATAATCTGTCTCTTAAACGATTCAATTTAGGGAAAGTGTTTCAAAACGTATTCTGAGAGAATGATAAGATTTTTATAAAAGTGAAGATTTTTTTGGTTCTTTTTTAAAAATATAGAAGTAGAAAACGAGCATTCAGACCACCTGATGGAAAGTGGCTACTGCCGCCCATGGACGTCTGTTATCAACCCCAGATAGGATTAGATATTCCTACCTGTAGTCGGCCACAGATACGCCGCTAACCCTGAGGACTAAGCTGGAACGCCTCGGAAAAGTATGTCTCCCTTACCACACCCTTCAAATCAGATTAAATTAATACGCAATCTATCTGATAATATATGGTTACTACCTCTCATGGCATGTACAGTACCTATTATGTATATCAGAATATAAACAAAGAGAGAAAATTTTAATTTAATTATAAATAAAATATCCCCACATGGCAACAAGGAACAAAATTTTGCGGTAAAACAATTATAAAATCATTAGCTAACCCTCCAAATCCCGCGGTACAAAATGTTAAGGATTTTGGCCTTAGCCTAACTTTATCGCCAACGCGGATTATCTGGCTTCGTGTTGAAAATATTTATAAGTTTTCACTTGCTGCGTTATTATGTATCTATAAAAATAAAATATTAAATTAAATAAATATATACTTAATTTTGATTTAAAAACCATTTTTGAACCACAGTAGAAAATTTCATGAGTAGACTTACAGAGTGATTGGACCCTTACCATTCATCCTTTTTAAGCTTACAATTTTGAAATAATCGTATTCTGCAAGTTTATTGTTTTTTAGTAATGAAAGGTATTTTTTTCAATCGTTTATATTAACTTATTTACACTTTATTGACCAAAACAAATGGTACAAAAGGCGGACTTAATGCTAAATAGCATTTTCTCCCAGTCAACCTTGAGGATGTGCAGAAAATCATATTTACTAAAAAAAAAGTTATCATTCGTATATACGTATTCATTATCCTTTGAATGTTCTATCTAGGACATAGACTTCATTCAATTCACGATAGTCAGACCGGTGATACGAGTATGCCCTTTATATCCGTTTGCCATACGGTTGAAGGTGGTAGCACCCTTTGCGGTTCGTCTCCAGCGGCACCACCGCCACACCTATTTCTACCTAATAACAGCAGTGTTAGGCGCTGCTGTGTTCCGGTTTGAAGGGTGCGGTAAGGGAGACAGACTTTTCCGAGGCGTTCCAGCTTAGTCCTCAGGGGTAGCGGCGCATCTGTGGCCGACCTCAGGTGGGAATATCTAATCCTATCTGGGGTTGATTACAGATGCCCATGGGCGGCAGTAGCCACTTACCATCGGGTGGACTGTATGCTCGTCTGCTACTCTTATATTATAAAAAAAAACTACAGTACAGTTACTTTTGGCTACAAAAAAAGGTTTTTTTCATATGTTTATCGTACAAATCAAAGAAAACATTAAGATTAAATTCGCAAGTGAACAGTCACGTCTTCAGTGTGATTGATTGAGATTGATTTGAATTAATCTCTTTTTGAACGCACATCTGGCTGACCTAATTTTTCACAGGAAATTGAAATTTACAATAATTTTCGGACGGTGGAATTTCACAATAATTTTGCCGAAACAATTTAATTTTAGTGCATTTAATTGGATTGTACAGTTTGTTTAATGTCACTTTTTAACCTTATGGCTAAAACAATGATAACCTATGACTGAACGTAATAGCCTAAAACAAATCTATAATGCAAATTTAGCACTATATGTCGTGAGAGCTTTTATGCTATTTCTTCTTCATTGCAATAACAAAACATTACGAAACGTTGATAGTGACAAGTGTTTACTCTTTTAACCGCTACACGCGTGTGTCAATCAATCTCAAAAATTTAAAGTTTTTAAATTGAAAATTTCTAATAGGTTCAAATTGTTCAAATTCTATGTTTGGTAGGAAAAACATTTGATATAATACATAATCTACACCCCGCAAAAGTATTTTTTGCTTGAACATAACTAAACTGGACTGAAATTGGTTCAACATTTTTATCATCCGACTATTAATATTTTACGTTCAACATGTTCCATTAGTTCCCAAATTGATGTATTGGATTCAATAAAAGGAAAAATCGTTGTGGCTGATAATTGATTACGGATTCCGATTGGTCCGACTGTTACCGCACAACATATTATTGGTTTTATGTCGATGAAATCTTGTTAATTGCTTTTAACAAAATAATTTCGCGTTCATTTGATGTGATGGCACCCAAATTAAAATAAGCATAGTATAAAGTTGCCATTACATGCTGTGAATATCAACTGTGGACTATGGATAGTAAATCAGAATAAATGGAATAAGAGTATAAAAGTTGTAGTGGTTCCCACAACGTAGACGTCCTCCTCTAAAAAGCATTAAGACCACATACATGTACAATGTACACATTCCTACCTTGTTACAGGAGTGTCAAGCTGACTGTGAGAGGAGGAGATCTACGGGATTAGGCAGTCCATACTTGCTATTAGGATTGAGATCTCGTCACTACATATGACGATGAAGTTTTATACTACTTCTACTACCTTCCCGGTCTCCAGGTCTATTACCTTTCACTTGAAATTTATCAAACAAACGCCCAAATGAAAAGAATCTGTGGCCGATACCATGCAGAGTTCTAATCTTTATGTCAGCAGAAATATTCATAAGTAACGGTAACCACTTAACAACAGGTTTAGTGCATGTTCGTTTTCTAATCGTATATAATGTATTGCAAAATTAGTCTCACCCATCAATGACGTCATTGTATTTCTGCGCAGTATAGAAGAAGCCACTTCATTTTCCGTGAACAAATTAGTTAGCGAAACATAATCTTGCATAATCTACATACATTTCGCCAGTCATGACTTTGAATGTTGGTTAGGGATGTGAGAACGAGTGACAAAAACTGTGAATAAAAATCGATTATTGTTGAAATAAATAAACGATTAAAAATCTATTTTTGAACTTGAATTTTAAATTGAACTGGTTGGCGACAAACAAAATGGCTTATAATAACTTCTGAATCTTGACGGCAAAAAAGTCGCGAACTTTGCTGTCTAATTGTAGGTTGCCGCTGATCGCTCATTTAAAATCGATTAGTAAAAACACTCGATTATTGTAAAAATCGATTTTCGCATCCCTAATGTTGGTCGCATGTCCCACTCGCGTTACGCTGTCACGCAACACAAGCGCTAAAGTTCGTTGACATGAATAATTCATTATCACTTGATCTCGGACTTTTGAAGCCACGGTGAGCTACGAATAGAAAATAGAGTTGGTAAGCTCCGTAAGTCTTTGTAAGTTTTACTGTGTGGCAGTTGTTTATCTTTCCTGCGGTGACTACTAATCTTTCAATGGACTGCATTACAAGTCCACAGATATGCAAGTAGTCATTGAAAATAGATATATATTATCAACTTCATATAGAAATAGAGAATAGGAGAAAGCATCAAGATCTCTAGGTAGAACCATCTCTGGTGTCAACTAAGGTTTCAGTCTCAAAAGACGTTTAAGTTCTACAGTAATAACACCTTGTACTATGGTAACAATCTGCATGAAGTATACGGAATTATATGTCCCACCGCTGCGCTAGTTACCCCAGGAAACCAAGTAAGTGTGGATTAGTGAACGCGCTTCACATTTTTCGCATTATTTCTACCTGAAGCCGATCACAGATAATGACACTACCTACTAAGATGCTGACAGTGGCAATTTACTTTAGGAAATCAGAGGTCTAAAAATCGAACCAGTTAGCTCTTGCGTGAGAAAAAATTATGTTACTCAACATAAATTTGTGTAACATAAATAAATTGAATGTCATTAACGCAATTATATTCAAGTGTACATTTAATATGCATAAAGTTAGACCGTGGAATAACACTGAAGAATAAAGGTCAGAATGCCACATGGGAATATAACGTTGTCATGTCATGTACCATGAATGTAAAGAAAAACGCGTGGTAACCCCAAGCTTGTGTAGATCATAACCGATATACAACAACCGATATACAAAGTTAAGCGGCTTTTGGTGCGGTTGGGATTTGAATAGTGAATGCTAGTAACTAACTAGTTTAAGGGTAGTAGAACCCTCTGTAGTTCGACTCAAGCGGCACCACCGCCACACCTATTTCAGCTTAATAAAAGCAGTATTATGCGCTGCTGTGTTCTGGTTTGAAGGGAGACATACTTTTTCGAGGCATTCTACCTTAATCATCAGGAGTAACGGCACATCTCACCTCAGGTAGGAATCTAATCGCATCTGGGATTGATTACAGATGACCGTGCGCGGCAGAAACCACTTATATAGGTGCATGCTCGTCTGCTATTCCTATATTATAAAAAAGCGACGACGGTAGTCTGCGCGTGCTGTTGTTCATGTAGAAGAGAATGCTTAAGACCTTCCGTCAATTACACTAAAACCCGTATCCGGAAATGGATCATAAAAATATTAAAACTAATAAAATTGAAACGCTTTGCTAGAGACTAAGTAAATGAAAAAGTAAGTGTTTTATAAAAAGCTATTTATGCGTTCACGCTAATACAATTATGTTTAAAACTGGAGTAAAAACGATTAAGTAATATGAAAATAGTCCTGGCTTTATATTTAACCGACTTTAAAAAGAAGCAGGTTTTATGTTAGGTATTTTTGTCTTTCTGCGGAAGGTAATGTTTTTCGAGCGTGTGTCTCAATCTTTGACACGCGTAAACGGCTTGATGGATTTTAACACATGAGGTGTCGTTGGATTCGTTTTAAACGTGGAGATGACAATCTACATTTATAAGCAGTCGGGTTATTGTTTTATAATAATAATGTGTAGAGTGTTACCTACAAACCTCCTTCTATTTCGATATTGAAAACCGAATTTTTGAGAGGAAAAATAAGAAAAGACAGTTAGGATGTCATGTCAATTGTGTTGATACGAAAATTAATATTTTATGTTTAAATCTTTCATTATTGTTCGCTTACTTTCGTTTGTTAATTGTATATATATAAATCTATAATATAGTGAGTCGTGTAAATAGCTTCTGAGTATCATTTCCAACAACACCACCACACATCCTATATTGGTGACCACCGACTAAAACACGTCATTTAAGAAGATGGAGAAGTACGAAGACGCGATACCTTTGGAAACGCGAGCTGTTGATCGAGTTGGCGTGAGAATTCCGCCGTTTTGGCCCAACGACCCCAGCCTTTGGTTCGATCAAATTGAAGGACAATTTGCTTTGGCCAACATTACCAGCGATTCCACAAGGTTCTATTATGTGACGTCTCAGCTTGAACATCAATATGCTGCAGAGGTAAAGGACATAATTTCCAGACCCCCCGATTCGGGCAAGTATGAAAAGTTGAAAGGTGAGCTAATTAGACGTCTTTCCATGTCCAAGAATAAAAAAGTGCAACAACTTCTTATGCACGAAGAAATAGGCGATCGTAAGCCGTCACAATTTTTGCGACACTTGCAAAGCCTCGCGGGTTCGTCTATGCCGGACGAATTTATGAGAACTCTATGGTCTGGTCGGCTGCCGCATTATATTCAAACACTGATAGCTTCGCATCCGGATATGCCTTTATCAAAAGTTGCTGATCTCGCCGATCAAATTTTAGAAATTGTACCACCTAATTTGCAAGTAGCATCTTCTTCATCGACATCAACATCCTCTTGCAAATCAATTGAAGCTACTCTGAACCTTATGGCAAAACAAATAAGCGAACTTACTAGCGAAGTGGCAGAACTCAAGACTAGTCGGATGCCGCGGAATCGGTCGCGTTCACGTCCTAGATACAGACATCGCTCCCGTAGTCACTCGCGATCAGCGCAACCGCCATCTAACCATCCGCACTGCTGGTACCACTTCACTTACGGGTTACGCGCGAAGAAATGCGTCAAGCCTTGCAGTTTCGTTGACTCGGAAAACTCACTGGGCAGCCGGAATTAGCGGCCATCCACTGCCCTTCATCTACAGGCCGCCTTTTTATTACTGATCGCCACACGAAAATGCTATTCTTAGTGGATACTGGTTCAGACCTGTGTGTTTTCCCGCGTTCAGCTTGCAAGGTGCCCTGTACCAAATCTAGCTTTGACCTTGTAGCAGCCAATGGTTCCGTGATTCATACATATGGTCCCATCCACCTGGATTTGAACCTTGGACTCAGGCGTTCTTTCAAATGGAAATTTACGATAGCCGATGTTACAAAACCAATAATCGGAGTAGATTTTCTAACTCATTATAATCTTCTTGTGGATTGCAAAAATCGGAGACTTATAGATAACACTACCACTCTCACTGTGTCTACCCTATGCATGAAGATTCCTGAGGACGTCGTGTCAGTTAAAGCAGTAGCTGGAGACACCCAATATCACGAGATCCTGCGTGAGTTCCCAGAGGTAACTCGTCCTATGGGTATGGTTACAGCACCCAAACACAACACAGTGCACCACATCAGAACCACACCTGGACCTCCTGTCACCAGCAGACCACGACGTTTGGACCCAGTCCGTCTCAAAGCTGCTAAACAAGAATTCGAGGGTATGATTTCTTCCGGTACTGCTCGCCCTTCAGAAAGCCCTTGGTCCTCAGCCCTGCACCTGGTTAAGAAGAAGGATGACGGATGGAGACCTTGCGGTGATTATAGAGCTCTTAACGCCCGCACCATACCTGACAGGTATCCCATCCGCCACATTCAAGATTTTTCATATCAATTGTCTGGATGCACCATTTTCTCCACTATAGATTTAGTAAAAGCCTACAATCAGATACCTGTCAACCCAGATGATATTCCCAAAACAGCCATAACAACTCCCTTTGGCTTATATGAATTCCCGTTCATGACTTTTGGACTAAGAAATGCTGCACAAACTTTTCAGCGATTCATGGACGAGGTTTTACGCGATTTTGACTTCTGTTATGGTTACTTAGATGATATTTTGATTTTTTCATCTTCTGAAGAGCAGCACAAAAGTCATCTACGCCAGCTTTTACATCGTCTCAAGGAGTACAGTGTGCTTATCAACTCTGCGAAGTGCACATTTGGAAAATCTGAGGTGCAATTTCTTGGATATCTAGTCTCAGCAGATGGAACCAGACCTATGCCAACCAAATTCCAAGCCATCCAAGACTTTACTGCACCTAAGACGGTTAAGGAGCTTCGCCGTTTTCTCGGCATGATTAATTTTTATCGCCGATTCATTCCTAATGCAGCTCAGATCCAGGCACCACTCACCTCTGCACTAGCTGGTCCGAAGATTAAAGGTGCCCATCCAGTCCATATGACGCCCGAGATGACTGAAGCATTTCAGCGTTGTAAGGATTCGCTTGTCCAAGCTACGCAATTAGCACACCCAGACTCTTCTGCTGAACTAGCCATTACAACTGACGCTTCTGACTCAGGCATAGGCGCTGTTTTGCAACAAAGGAAAAACAAAGATTGGGAACCACTTGCTTTCTTCTCTCACAAACTAACACCATCGCAAAAGAAGTATAGTCCATATGACCGCGAATTATTAGCCATATATGAGGCAATCAAGTATTTCCGTCATATGATAGAAGCAAGACACATTGTTATTTACACCGATCACAAACCCTTGACGTTTGCATTTTCCTTAAATAGAGATAAATGTTCACCAAGACAATTTCGATACCTTGACTTTATCTCCCAATTCACGACTAACATTAAATTTATACCAGGTCGTGACAATGTTGTGGCCGATACACTATCCAGAGTAGAGGAAATTGGCTCATCTATTGATTATGAGGAGCTTGCACGATCTCAGGAAACTGACCCTGAACTGCAAGACCTGCTTCAACATGGGTCATCTTTGCGACTTGAGAAGGTGCAGATCCCCCAGTCGCGTCGAACACTTTACTGTGACACTTCAACAACATTACCACGTCCATTCGTAACACCTACCTTTCGCCGACAAGTCTTTGACTCCCTACACAGTCTGAGTCACCCAGGAGCAGCAGCTACAGTGCGACTGGTAACACAAAGATTTGTCTGGCCAGGGATTCGCAAAACTTGTAGAGAGTGGTCACGTGAATGTCTACACTGCCAACGCAGTAAAGTTTACCGCCATACCTCATCTCCTCTTTCCCCTATCATTACCCCTACTTCAAGGTTCTCTCATATTCACCTTGACATCGTCGGTCCACTACCACCTTCATCTGATTTCACATACTGTCTCACCGTCATCGACAGGTTCACGCGATGGCCTGAGGCTATCCCACTCAAAAACATTACCGCTGAGACCTGCGCATCCGCCCTTGTGTCTGGTTGGTTTGCCCGATTTGGATGTCCACTCAAAATTACCACTGACAGAGGTCGACAGTTCGAGTCCCATCTATTCAATGCACTTTCATCCATGGTTGGAGCTAAACATTTCAGAACGACCGCATATCATCCATCAGCCAATGGTATGATCGAACGTCTGCATCGCCAATTAAAAGCTGCGATTATGTGCCACAACTCTTCCAACTGGACTGAGGTTCTTCCCTTCGTGTTACTCGGCATACGAAGTGCATGGAAGGAAGACCTTCAGACATCTTCAGCAGAGCTGGTTTATGGCGAACCTCTTCGCCTTCCAGGTCAGTTCATAGCTCCATCCAATGACCACACCACTGGAGACATCACTACTCTAGTAACTCGTCTGCGCACTAGCCTAGCCAATCTCACACCAAAACCAGCATCTTGGCACAGGAATAGTCCGTTCTACATCCCACGTGACTTGAAAGACTCATCACACGTCTTTCTGCGGCAGGGCCATGTTCGAAGACCGCTGGAACCGCCTTACTCAGGTCCTCATAAAGTCGTCGAGCGCAACCCTAAAGTTTACAAAATTATTGTGTCAGGAAAGACAGTCACAGTCTCGATTGATCGACTTAAACCAGCCTATCTGATGCGTGAAGCAGATGTACTGCCTGATGAATCTGCTCAACCAGCTCCAGAAGTCAAGAGAACAAGAAGCGGAAGAAAAGTTACATTCCCAGATTATTATCGATCGCAGTAGCGATCTCGGTGGGGGAGTACTGTAGAGTGTTACCTACAAACCTCCTTCTATTTCGATATTGAAAACCGAATTTTTGAGAGGAAAAATAAGAAAAGACAGTTAGGATGTCATGTCAATTGTGTTGATACGAAAATTAATATTTTATGTTTAAATCTTTCATTATTGTTCGCTTACTTTCGTTTGTTAATTGTATATATATAAATCTATAATATAGTGAGTCGTGTAAATAGCTTCTGAGTATCATTTCCAACAACACCACCACACATCCTATAAATGTATTTTATTTGAATTTATGTTAACAATACAATAAATAAATACAACAGCTGGTAGTTATATTACTATTTTAGTATTTGCGGTTAATGTATGGTTTTAGAAGATCATATAGTGACTTTAGAAGTTCTGAAGTATAAGTTCATTTACTGCTTCATTTACCTTCTGTGGTTTCAAGACACTCACGTGGTTGTACAGAGTGGGCCAATGCGTTTGGCAAACAATTTTTATTTTGAAAACAAAACGAAAAACACATTGTGAAACTTTCCTAGGAGTATTCATACAAAAAATATAATCAAACTCACCCTAATCTAATACTTCTAGCCATTTGCCAAATGTATTGGCCAAACATTAGCCAAACTTTCTCAAGAAAAGAAAAAACAAACTCACCCAGTGTGCGGAAGACAATAGGCCTACTCCGATACTTGTGGCCGCCCCAGAGGGCAGCGACTGTAACTTGATACTGGGTGTCAGCTTCCAGTCCGCTCAGAATCACTGCGTCCGAGTTGCCAGCCACTTCCAGAACCACTCTGTAACTAATGCACGATGAGTCAATTTCGTCGTATTCTATTAGCAAGCTGAAAGAAGAAGAGAGAAGGAGAAATAGAAGGAGGAAAAGAGAAGAGAATATTTTTGTCAGGGTACTTTTTTTAAGTCTCACGATAAATATGCCGCGTCTAATTCCGAGCCTATTCCGAGAAAATTCAATTTATTTCATAGATTATTTAATAAACTGTGGTAGCTATTAACTGGTTACATAGAACAACAATCGATGAAGAATGATCCTTGAAATTTTTAATGATGGATGGTAAGTCGAAACTATAAATCCGACTTATACCTAGTCCTTGAAGTCAGCTTTCCTGATTGAAATAGGTTGAAAAATCAAGTCAAACAAGTTTTTGACAGCAAAATATCACAAAGACAATTAAGAAATCGTCACAAAAATCATGACACAAAAATATTATCGTACTACTTCCATTGAAAGACAGACAAGCGTTGACATTATAATTACAGCTTTGTGCGACCTGAAGACCATCGCTACAAAAGATTCGCGTTTCTTAAAGAATGTTCCGAGGGGTCCATGAAGAGATTTTCCGCACTCGACAAAGTGATATTGTCTGAATTCCACAAAATAAGTATAACAGAAAATTTTCTTGGCTATATTGGACAACTTTAACCAATACACGGAACCTCATTGATTTCAAATGGTGTTATAAGAAAGGTAGTAAAGTCGAATTCAAATATTTACACAGTTTTTTTTTTGCTGAAACTTTGTTGGGTCATCAGTCTTTCCTACTGAAATACATAGGCCTCGCCTCGTTTACGCCACCGAGATTAGTTATGTGCTCTCTGCATCCAGCCAGTCTTTTTCCGGTTATAAGTCCATCTGGTGGAAAGACCTGCTGAACTACATTTGCCTAGGCATGATTGCAACTGGACTGAGGACTGAGAACTTTTGTTCCTTGACTTCACAGCACCTTCATTTCAACCTGCTAATTTTGAGAGCTAACTCGTTCTTTTTCTAATCGTTGAATAGTTCAACGGAGAACTATATCATTTATCCATTTATCTAATCTGATAGTGAAGGAGACATACAATGCATTGTACTATCCTTCATTTATCATTCAATATCTTTACGAAATATTTTGGTTTACCCCGGTCAATCCCGATATGGTACGCCTTTGTGGCTCTACAACAAAAGCTCGTATTTCCTGAAATAAAAATTCCCAGTCCAAACATCAGGTTCGGCTTCCTTTTTGCTATCCATTCATTGTTAACAAAGCCGTGTAGCTTCCGTTTACGTTCGGGCCTTTATAGAAGATCAAGTTTACTCGCGAACTGTTATTAACTTAGGATCTACTGATTTTATTTAAGTCTACTCTAAGTAAAAAAAAAGTTGATTTGCTTGTCTTATTCTATGGTGAGTTTCTATACTAATTAATTTGAGTGATGACATAAAACGGCTATGATATGATTGTCTGTTAATGCAGGTACGAGATTATATGAAAACTAATAAAGGAAATTAGACCTAAATATATTACAAAGATATTTATGTTGTTCGTATAATATAAAGGGAAGATTTTTAAACAGGCACACCAGGATTTTATATGTCGTGGATACCATGCGCATTGCGCAGACACAAACACGCAGACATGGAACAGATATCTAAATTAATTTTACAGATCTAGCCGGAGGTCGAACCCAGAACCCTTTAGGGGGAGGGAGTCGTCTATATATAATAACAAACTGAATCGTAACATCTAATGACCTGGATAATTTTCTCGTCAAATGACTTGTTGCACCTAACGAGCATTGCGGTGTGCCATATGACATCTCGACAGTGACGAATGACCGGACAGAAATAGACACATTACACTATATTGTGTTAAGCCATGAAGAAATCTTGTAAACTAAATGGTATGCAGATGTAAGTAAATGATTCTGAACACATACAAACAAACATAAGAAGGTGGTAGAACCACACTTATTTCTACCTCATAACAGCAGTGTTAGGCGCTGTTGTGTTCCGTTTTGAAGGGTGTGGTAAGGGAGACGTACTTTTCCGAGGCGTTCCAGCTTAGTCCTCAGGGGTAGCGGCGCATCTGTGGCCGACCTCAGATAGGAACATCTAATCCTGTCTGCCGCCCATGGACATCTGTAATCAAATGTCTATGGGCGGCAGTAGCCACTTACCATCAGGTGGACTGCATAATCATCTGCTACTCCTATTTTATAAAAAAAAAAACGTGTGGCACTCGGAGACTGCCGCGGTAAAGCTATTGCATAGCATTTTTTATCAACTTATGCAAATTGCAAGCGTGATATTTCAAAAAGTCATTAATCCGTCAACTGGCGTGTGCGCCCCGGGGCGCACAGATCGCTACTAAAAAGTATCACCGCTGTGCCGGTCGGAGTGGGGGGTGTTAGATTTTTTTCTAAGCTATGCAATAGCTTAAAAATACAATGATAAAATAAGACATTTAAATAAGGAACGAAAGTGATAAGTCTAGGAAAATATTATACAAAATTAGGAAACATGTGCTTAATGTCCCACTGCTGGGAATAGGACTCCACCAAATCCAAAAAGAGGTATAATTATAGGTGTAAAACTTTTTTTCATAGAAGAGTGACGATGTTTATTGTTGTTTTTAAATAAAATTGATAATTTAATTTAAACAAACGTAATATTTTTTTGGATAAACTGAACTATTTGCTATTACAATTCCATTTCCAATCAAAATAAAAGGCTGTATTTATTAAACGTAACGCGATAGTTGTAAAAACATTTTGATCTGCCAGTATAACGTTGGTCAAAGGTAAATATTACAGAAAACAAACATTCATCAAACATTGTGGCGTAGTGATAAAACATGAACAAATGTAAATATTTCCACTTTCATAAAAGGCTCTTTAAAACATAGTAGTTTTAGCATCTGCCATCAACCATTAGCTGCTTCTAGATGCAGCGATCAAGCCCTTATTTTTTATTCACGAGCAAGAAAACCTTCCCAAAGTACAAGAAGCCGTGAAAGCAGAGTTATGTGTGAATTTTACGAACTAAAATTGCCTCGGCGCCCATCCTCAATGCTCCAGTTTTACACGGATATATCCGGAATCTCCAACGGAATACAACCCCAGTCCTCTGACTGAGGCTCACCTCAAGAGGCCAAAGATGAAAGAGACCAAAAGAAGAGCTTAATTGCTCACATTTAAGCTCTTCTTTTTTTTATAATTTTTCGAGTGTTTACGATATTATGAAAACTGGGTATGACGATAGTGTCATCTTACTTCCTAGTTTCGCTGGTTAGGCGGCATGAGCGTCGCATGAGTTTTTGCTGATTACAGTGACACACACACACTAAACCCTGTATTTTTTTTAGCGTTTCGTGCAATCGCTTGTACTTTTGAACACTCGATGACCGCAAAAAACTGAATGCAACATTAACACAGACGCTAAGTAGCGTATTCGTATTCGATACCTCGATCAATCGTAGCAAGTCACTAAAACAGGATGCAGTATCAACGTTGTCGTCAAAACGCGTAGCGCCGATTCTAAAAGCAAATCTGCTACGTAAACAAAAGCTTAAAACTGACAACCCTAAAACATTAATCATACAAATTGATGCTAAAATAAATTGATATTCAATAAGCTTTGCACGCCTACGTATAAATCAAATCAAAACAAAATCAAAGTCAACATTTTGCTGAAAAATGACATCCCGATATCTCGATGTGATTTAGCAAAAAATATTTTTAACAGAACATGATTCATACGAATTTTACCAGTACAGTATTGATTTAAAAATTAGATGATATGACATTATAATAGATCAATTTCATTCAAATACTATATATTGTATTGTATATGTACACATGACAAATATCAAAATGTGAATCTAAAAATCGCATTAGGTACCTAATCTATATTAGTCATACGTGTTATCCAATTTTCCACATATTTTATTTGAAGCTTTTTTTGTAACTTTTCATGCATATAGATGACAATACTTACATGAATTTGAAGGTAATCACCAGAACTTAAGAACCTTTATAGTTTCTTGTAGTTAACTAGTATTTATTTGATTGAAAATAGTGCTAAAGGATGGTATTTATAACATTATTAATATGAAAACGGGAGTAAATTTAACAAAAATTGTTAACACAGTTCGAAAAATAAATAGACTCAACGTTTAAGCATTCTCAATAGGAACATTCAAAAACCAAGGGTGAATCCGAATCTCACTTAGTACTCGTATTTATCATTACAATTTTGAGTTCCAAAAAGGAATTACTGTTTGATCAGGGTGTGTACATTATTAATGACCTTCCGAATGAACATTTGAGTCTGAAAATTGTATTTGAATAAGAAAGATGAAAAAGTAGAAGCCACCTCTGAACGGACCATAACGACCCCTGATTGTGTCCAGTATTTACTAAAATACGGACTGAATTTATTCTTTGTTACGAAGCCACAAGGTAATTAACCAACTTACGATATGTATAAGTTGTAAAATTAGGACGGCGGTAGAACCCTTTACGTACGGTACGGCGGTAGAACTCTGGTGGGACCACCGCCTCACCTGTTTCTTCCTAGAAACAGCAGTGTTAAGTGTCTTAGTCCTAAGGTCAGGCATTGTGTCTAAGGATAATCTCAAGTAGGAATCTAATATTATCGCGGATTGCCCATAGATGTCCATGAGCGGTAGTAGTTTTTTTTTTTTTATATAATATAGGAGTAGCAGACTGGCATGCAGTCCACCTGATGGTAAGTGCTTACTGCCGCCCATGGATATCTGTAATCAACCCAAGATAGAATTAGATATTCCTACGTGAGATCGGCAACAGATGCGCCGCTACGCCTGAGGACTAAGATGGAACGCCTCGTAAAAATATGTCACTTACCACATCCCTCAAACCAGAACACAGCAGCCCTTAACGCTGCTGTTATAAGGCAGAAATACCTTCATGTGGAGTGCATGTTCGTTTGCTACACCTATACTAATATTTAAATTGGTAATAGGGTTGAACAAAAGCTTGTACAAATGTTCTTATTAACTTCTACTGATGCCTAAACGTTAAAAGCAGCACCTTAGCAGCGTCCAAAAAGGCGATTCACATTCATGTAACACGGATTCTGAATACTTTTTCGCATCCTAAAATGGAAACACTTGATTTATTCGTTCATTCGCTTAGCGAAGCAAAATTTTATCTTTGGACAAAATACGATTATTGCGAACCATTTATTGGCAATTTGTATTTTTATGGTAGCCCGTTAGCAACTTGCAAAACGTTTTATTTATTTTATATGAATAAAGCAAACGAGCACTCAGTTCATTGATGGTAAATGATCACTGCCGCCTGTACCTACTCGTATCAACACAAAATCAACACAAAATGCAGGAAAGCATATCCCTTGTCATCCCAAAGGACTAGGCTACCATCTTGTATAACCGTCTGTGCTTAATTTTTTTTTTTAAACTAGAACATAGTAGTGGTCAATATTGCTATAATAAAGGCAAATAGGTATGACAGTAGTACCATCGTAGATAAACAATAAATGTATGAAGATTTCTATGACCTTGTACATAAGGTGGGAGAATGAACACTTTCTTGTTACTTTAAAATTGATGTTCATTGACTACAAGGTACTTACTACTTCTGTTTGGGTTACCGCATTGGATTTTAGACGTTATATTTTACGCCGACTACAGTACCTTTGCAGCTATTGACCACATTAGTTTGATCATATCTATAATAATATTATAATATGTATAACCTATTTAAATTAACTATTTTTTATATTCTATTCGCATAGATTTAAATTTTCAACTCGTTATCATTATAATCACAGTTCCATTCTAGTATTCATGAGTTCATTTTGAAATGTATAAATAAAACAATTTACATTTTAAAAATTACCTATTTGAATATTTGAAATGTCAGTAAAATGTTTGCGTGTTAAGGCTTGTCAACCTTAAAACACAGATTTTAAACAAAATTTATGATTAAAATGTTAACAAAAGTAAAACATAAATATAACTTTTCATAGTTTCACGTCATGACATGGTTATCTTTCAAATTTTTGACTTATAACAAATAATCCTATATCCTATTCAATATAATCCTTTTCAAAGCATGGTGCAGTACGCTCAAGGATTCACCCAATTGTAACACTTTGCCCAAAGTAAGACAAAAGAATGATTATAGTGAAGAGTAGTGTAAAACTACTGTATACTAGTTAAATGGTATGGTAATACATTTAAGACTCTTTTCATCTTATACCCATCATTAATCAAGCTATCCTGATTTCCCATGACAAACATTTGACTTTTTTGGAAGGCAGAAACTGTCAATGTCTTTGGTAGACAAACCATTGGATAGATTAATTAAGAATACCGAGCATTTGTCTTCACGAATAGCAAAGCATCTATTAACAATATCAGCAAAGATCATGTCACATCTGTGTGTGAAAAAACAGACACATATCTGTGGAAAGAACCTACTGCTCTCCCAGAAATACTTTGAAAAAATCCGTTATATCCGTAACTATGTATGTATGTACTCGTACGTAGATATCACGAACTAACAGACGATATAAACAGTCAAATAAAATCTTTTACGGGTCCAAATAAATTCTAGACGGTGTCTGTTAGGAATGCATTGACAGACACATTTCAGACAAAAAGGCGGAGAGCTGTGGGAACAAGAGAATGAATAGTAAAATGTCTGAGCCCTGGGTTTAGTCTCAATTTATGAGCTGTTTGGGACTTGCTACATCGTCGACTAAATACGATAAGAGAATTAAATAAAATTCTACTTAAAATACTTTTTCTGAAACGTTATCAAGTGGAGCATACCAAGCTTATCACCATTTTGCTATCCCAAATATATTTAGATGTATAAGGGTTTCATAATTAATAGTGTATTTTAATGGAATGGAAGAAGCAACTTCACCACCCACAGATATGTAATCAACCGCAAATAGGATGGAAATCCTATCTGATCTCGACCACACGTTCATTGCTACGCTTAGGACTATGTTAAAATGTCTCGTGTTAGTGTCTACTACGGACTAGAAAAAAATCTGTTCCATGGTATCTACCGAGTAACTTCCTTCAACTAAGAACACAGCAACGCCTGAAGTTGGTGCTACAAGGCAAACCAGGTTAAGCTTTAATAAGTCTGGAATCAAAGCACGGATTGTTCTTTGTGTTTATTCTATGAAAATAAAATATTAGTTTGGATCTGAGCTTACTGTAACATAAGTTTTATATTTCTTGATTTAATCGTTTATCGCCTATCGTTTACTCATACAAGGTAATAACAGTCACCGCGACAATGTTTCATACCGGAGATACGGACCGTTTTTCAGAAACACTGAGAAGATTAGAGTTAATTTTATTTACTAAGTATCGTCTGTCTCAGATAGAATTTTTAATAAGTTTAAAATTATCATCTACTTACAAATAAGCTTGTTTTAAGTGAGGGTGTCTTGCAAATGTTATTTCGCTTTCTCTATAAATTGTAAAAATATGAAAAGAGCGGTGTAGCTTTAATATTTAATTGTATTTCGTTACAGACTTTGAAGTGAAACGCTAAAAAGATTATACCTAAATGAGATTTCGTCTTTGCCATTACAATTACTGTCTCACGGTTAGGTACGGGTCTCAAACTGAAAGAAATGAAGGCCATTCCAACTCGCTGGTTTAGTGCGAATTGATAGACAAGCACCTTTACCATACTTGGATATTTGCATGGCCACAGAACAGCCAGAGCTTTCTGCATGGTTCGAAAGAAAAAGTTTTTCAAAAAGGCGCAATAACAGCTCGTCTTCTCAGTCGGCGAGGCATTCACGACTCTTCTGATTTTGCAAATGTAGCCTATATAGGCGACGGTGACTACTTCCTATCAACCTGCTTTCTATCGTTAGGTTTATTACCCGTCTGTGGAGTGTAATGTTTTTCGAGCGTATATGCCTATTTTTTTTTGTAATATAGGAGTAGCAGACGAGCATGCAGTCCGCCTGATGCCGCCGACTGCCGCCCATGGACATCTGTAATCAACCCCAGATAAGATTAGATATTCCAACCTGAGGTCGGCCACAGATGCGCCGCTACCCCTGAGGACTAAGCTGGAACGCCTCCGAAAAGTCTGTCTCCCTTACCACACCCTTCAAACCGGAACACAGCAGCGCCTAACATGCTGTTATTAGGCAGAAATAGGTGTGGCGGTGGTGCCGCCGGAGTTGAACCACAAAGGGTTCTACCACCTTGAGAACGTACCTATGTATGTATGGCTCCGTTTTGGCATGCCCTACGGCCCAAACGGCTTAACGGATCTTAACACACGTATTGGTGGATTTGTCAAAATTGTATGAGTAACATAGGCTACATTTTTTAACCGCCGGGTATTTTCTTTATATAATATTTTTCTAGTATTAAAAATATATATAAACCACGCGACTATACACGTTGCTAACACCATGTGTGTAACTTCCGTGTGAAATAGATGATCTTATTGGAAATTGGAAGTAAATGGAACATCTGATTGGCATGCTAATAGACGCGCTTCGTGGCTAGTAAAGCTCCTCCGGTAAAGCTGTTAACAGGCTAATACCATTTGGCACAATATGATAGCCGATATTGCCGTGATTGGATCCAGTGATTAAAGATCTAATTAACCAATCTATTCATGACGCTTCGTTATTTTTAATTTTAAAATATACCTACATTCATGTTTAATTCTATTATCATTTAATGGTATCATCATCATCATCATCTTTAAACCATTACTGCTGGGCACGGGTCTCCTCTTATAATGAGAAGGATTAGGCCATAGTCCACCAGCACTTGGTAGACTTCACATACCTTTTTTATAACAGTCTCAGGTATGCAGGTTTCCTCACGATGTTTTCCTTCACCGTTTAGCAAGTGATAATTTATTTCTAATACGCACATAACTTTGAAATCAGAGGTGCCTAGGATTTGAATCTCGGACCCCTCGATCGAGAGGCCGAGTTTCTTAACCACTAGGCTATCACTGCTACTATTTATTTACATTTAATGATATGATAAACAATATGTCGAGATTGATATTGATACAATTAAAGACACAAGAAAAAACGCAATGAATTTTACTGGAATTTGCCAGTTATAGCCATGTTGTGATCCGGTGGTACTTTAGTAGAACAACATGTTAGTAATAACTAATTTTAATCAATTTTTGCCTACCCAACATTTTAAATTTGAAAATCATTGCTAGATGCATTGACAAATTTGGGCCTTTAATATAAAAAAAAAATACTAAAATTAATTATTACTACCGAGAGTACGAAAAAAAATGGAAGACATAATAAGGAAATACAATATGTGCAAAAGTGCAATTAGGACTTTCAATCTCAAAATCAAATCCAAGACTGGTTTTTGGCCATCAATACACTATTCAAGCTTAACTTTCAATGTGTCTAAACCCTTACATCCCTTGTGGTGACATGTTCGTATGTCACTCTCCGAGTTTGCGAGACATTTGATATAGAGTGCGGTTAGAGCAGCCGTCTATACTTTGTATGTGACACAAACTTTGGTTAACCTAGGTATTGGTCGATAACATTTGCTTATGAAATAACTTTTAGTTTTAAAAATGGTAGAGGCATCATGGTTGACTGAGGACGTGACACTATCATGTTTATGAATCTCTGAATGACGTTCTGAATTATTGTGAAGCAGTTCTTATAGGGGACCCTAAAGCCGATCACAGTTGCGTTGCCATACCTACATTGTTACTCTTACTCCGTTTGAATAAGGTGGTCGCCTCATATGTAAGTCAAACGTCAAACACAGAACTCTTTCACATAAGCAATGTGTATGGTGGTACTTCCCTGATCATACTATACCTTCTCATTCTTCCATCTTTCGTCTATCATGTACATCTTTCAATACCTGGTGCCTCCGAAATCGAAGCAGAAAAGTGTACCTTTAAATCGTATGCAAGCGCGTGTAAAAGTTCACTTCAATAATATATTGAAGGAATGACTTTACATCTAAATTAATACAATTTCAAAGTAAATTTCACAGAAATATTCAATGTCACTATATTCATTATTACGTACAACATAATGATATTCAAACACGTGAGTAGAAGCCACATCCACTAGCTAATGTCGATATAATCTGTATTTACGATCTAGTATTCCAATAGACTAAACTAGGTCCGCAATTACATTACCATTTTGATCGGATTACTACTGTTGTGTTTCAACGCTTATCTGATCGCAACAAAACAATAGCTAACATCTACAGAACTAAATTGAATTGAAGTGTTACTGTTTGTTTTCGATAACTAATAAAGGCGGTTGCAACTGCTATTTGTCCCACTGCTAAGTTTAAATCTCTCATGGCGCAAACTACACTACGCTATATACTACAATACGCATTACGTCTGTTATAAATACAATCTTTATATCCAATGTATTGCGTACTAGGGATTTATATTTAAAAAAAATCTCACGTCCCTTATTAATAATCAATCTATCCAACTTTTACCTATAAATGAGTAAAATTTGATAATGTCTTAAATTCTCAAATGTCGATCTTTGGTAAGCAAAACATTGGATAGTTTAGTTATTAATAACTGGCGTTAGTTAGATTTTTTTAATGATTTTATCAATGCTACACAACTTATGCTATACGTAATAAACTTTGTAACGAACACCTCATAATTTGACGATATAGCTCGCACGAGGCATGTTAACTTAGTCTTAAGAGGTAGAGGTAGAGGTAGAAGGACTAAGATGGTTGTATTTTGCATCATAATTATGTAAGTTAATCGACATCTAAGGTTTTGCTATCGAATTGTCCCTGTAGTTCCGGGACCAAAATAGGGCTACGGTATCCTCTGCCTGTCGTAAGAGGCGACTAAAAGGGGGCTTCCGGGGTTGCGGACGGCAAGAGTGGGAGCTCGAACCGCCCGGCTAGCGACCCCGCGAAGGACGACGGTATGTGTGGTCGCATTCCGTCGTATACACCAGACGGTATGGTGACGCAAAGTCACCTGGGCGGAGCCCGACGGGGCAGTGCGCTGAGAGGACTCCGGTCGCGTTCCTTTGGAGATCCCGGAGTCCTCTACGCAGCGCCGAGGACGGCCACCGGGGGGGTTTTAGTGCGGTAAGAGTCCCGCATAACCCCGTGTCGCTCCCACGCCACGAAGGTTTCCCCCTCGTTAACAAAAAAAAAAAAAAAAAAGAGGTAGAATCTGGTGCAAACTGACTTTAAATGGAGCTCCAATCTTATCTTGGAGTAATTGCGAGACCCTAATTAGTTAGTAAAACTTTTAAATAATAATAGAATTATAATGTTGCACAGGAGTTTCATATGCATTAGATAACGCAAAAGAGAATGTCTCCAATTAAAGCATTTCATATAATTTGACCCATTAAATTCTAAATTCACTTCATTATAGTGAGCTTAAAAATAAATAAAATTCTTGTGAACATTTCGTTCAATGCATAACCAGACAGACATTACGATACTCGTCAGAATTTATACAATATTAATAAAGTAAATAATCAGTCTTCATCTATTAAGAAAGTTACGAGTAAGATGTGAATACTATTAACCGTGCTAATTCTAGACAAGATCTCCAACCACCTAAATCAAGAGCTACGTTAGAACCACTTGAATTCTCTTAGTGCACTTAAATTTAGTTCCAGACGTGAATTAAAATAGATGACTAATTGCCAAATGATCTGAGTCATAGTAGACGAGCGATATATAGATTTGGTATATGAAATCGAAATGTATGTTTGTTATTATAAAATAATTGCCCTTGATAGATCAAAATTATTATGTTTTTTATAGGATACGTATTTATCCTTGTCTATACAGATACACATACATATAAACGCGCTAAGCAAAAAATAAAAATAAATGTTAATTGTGATTAGTAACTTATGGATTCATTTTAATTTAGTATTGAACTCCCCTTGGGCTACTACACTCTTTACATTCCAGTTATAGGCACCGGTGTTTCACAATGGTCTACAGATTTAAAAGCTACACCTGTCCAAGTATACGATATAAACAAACTTCGCTGTACTGCCCTAATGGCTAAAGGATTGTGGGTTTGATCCTCGGCAGGGTAAAAATCAAAATCATGAAGTTAGATTTCCGTCGTAAGTATTATTTGTGTATTTATACAATATATGGCGTGAATAATTTTGCAGAGCTTCTATACATTACGAGTAAAATTTTATACGTAGATATATATTTTTTACTTCCTTGAAATCTATTTACAAAGTTAGTGACAACAGAAAGGCAACACATACTGACTGACTTGCAAGGTATGTATAGGTTAGTATTGAAACTTGGGTTTCAGGTAAAATATTTACATTTATCAAACAAAGCTGAAGCTACATTTAAACAAATTATTATTCGAACAGATAAAGCAAGCGAATAGGGACAGACAAAGACAGACAGAGACAGTAACAGGCAGAACAAGGCATTGCCATCAGCGAATCCTTACCTGGCGTCAGAGGGCTTGTAAGTGACGTCATACTTCTCAACGAGGTCCGCCGTGGTCGACCACGAGACACGCACCGTGGTCGGGTTGAGGAAGGTCACGGTTATGTTCTCAGGCACGCCGGGGCCCATTGAGCCTGGAAAGAAGATTATCAAGTGATGAATGCTCGTTAGTTAAGCAGTGATAGCCTAGTGATACGCAGTTTCTTGATCGAGGGGTTCAAGGTTTGAATCCTAGACCCCTTTGATTGTCAAAATTATTTGCGAATTATTGTTATAAATTTAGAGTCACTTGCTATAATAGTGAAGGTATACATAAGGAAACGTAAGATCTTAAAATATAACTTTCGAAGGTATGTGAAGTCTATTGATTATACCTTCACATTCTTACAGTAGACCAATGCCCAGTAGTGGGGCTATAGTGGGTTTGTAGATGATGAAGTAAGAATTAATCTGAAGCCATGTTTGCCTACCGTAGTTCAATTTTTTTACAACTTCAGGAAAAAAAAGTGGATAGATTGATACAATTAACAGGCGAAAGTAAGTAGTCTCATTTTCTTATAGGAAACTGTATTTGCTTGTACAGTAATGTCTAAAAGGTAAAAGTAAATTATTTTAAAAAAAATCTGCAATAAATCTTATTCCGAAATGTTCGTGGTATGTTAGTGTAATGCTAAAGCAGGATCACCACATTTAGACCTAACAGGTGGGTTTGTGATTGAGTTCTTAATAAATTCTAAGTCACATCTTGTCAATCTCAATCAAGATAGTTTAATATTACTTTTATCTCCCGGAAACAGGAAAACATCTGCTAGGCCAGGCAGTCCAAGCCCAACCACACTTCACTGTGTCTCGGTCCAATATTAATTGATACGAAATTATAAAAACTATTCAAATGATCATTGCATCACAGATAAACATATTATTTAATTTAGAAACTGTTTAAGTATAATATTTCCGGTGAAACTTTGGAATTAAATAAATAAATATAAACATCAAAAACAAAAACACTGTTATATAAAAACAAAACGTTAAAAAAATAATAAGCCATTCATCGAACACTTTGATTATTGCCAATACCATCATAATATATAAGCTAGCAATTTATGTATTGGCCTTAAATAACATTTAACGTTGCTCTCTAATGACCCGGAGACACAAACACACAGACAACACGCATATGCACAACGTGGTCGCAATACGGAGTTTATTTTAAGACACTACCGCATTGCAACAGAAGCAGCGGGATTCCACCGCGATGAATCAAGAAATAGTTATTTGCTTTCAGTTGTAGGTAAGAATAACGACAGACCAACTTTTGAAAATGTTCATGTGTTGATAACTGTTCTAATGCTACTCTTTATGTGTAGTATTGTGTAGTACAAAATCATACGAGTCGACTATGATCCATAAATTGTTTATCTATATTGGCTTTACTTACCTATATTACTAATTGAACCTACTTGTATCTATCAATCAAGTCCGCTGCAAGACTTCCCTACACAAACTCGTAAAAAACAGATGCCTATTTACTAAATTTCGGAACGAAAAAAATGTACGGAAGGAGAAAAAATCGCGCTACTTCAGACTTATACAGCGTGCCTTACTACCTATAGCTAAACAACCTTACACCTGTACCAATAATTCATAGGAAGTGGGACCACTCGTAATTCAACTACATTTCTACAATACTTATTCCCGTCTTATCAAGATTACATCACTTCTGCCTTAAATTATAACATCAGCGTTAAATGCTAAAGTTACCTAATTTGACATGTGATGAGACAACTTGTCTAGGTTGTTCATTACCGCTAATTGAACATTGATGGATTTTTAATTATAAACGCTTTCTACACGCACAGCCCCACACTAGGATTCCCTATGTCGTGGGTGCCATGGACACACATATAGACAAATACACAAACACTCAGACCCGGCGACAGAAATCTAAATTCTTCATTTAGATATCTGCCTGACCGGAGATTGAACCCGGGACCCTTTGCGTGTCAGACCGGTATGGTGACAGCTTCGCCACGCGGGTCATCGTTCATTATAGGTAATCACTCATTAGACGTTATGCATCATCATTTGCTTCTTCAGTGTCACAAAAAGATCCTTACAATACTCGTATAATCATAAACAATACTAGCAGATCTATTCAATGCCCCACAAACTTTGCCGATACCTTCATCAGCAACTTGTTGAAAGTTGCTAATCTATCTTGAAGGTCTAAGTTTGTTCGTTAATTAACATTCCCGTATAGTTCCTATCTTGCCCCATGAATAATGTATTGTTGGGATGAATGTCTTCGTGCAAATTAAGATAAATAGGAGGTTTACGTGTATATAATATTTTTTTTAGATGTCATATCGTTGGTGTAAATTGCATGCAACGCTCTATGAACATAATCAAAAAGATAAATATTTTTAAAACCTTTACGTTACCCCTTAATACACAATAATCACATAGTTGTGAATGCAGCATTCGTTACAATGTGTATTTTTCTTTTCAACCACAGAAATCCAACCCAATTACTTGTTTGTTCCCAACTAATTGTCTATTTGCCTTTTTGAGTCAATTACAACTTTGTTCGACAAATTTGCCATTGATTTGTTAAATAATTTTAGCTCCTGTTACTTATTTTAACTAGCAGACAATAGGTTAGAATATATGTTACGGAAAGTAGCTGTTTAAAGATCATGTTTTTCATTGTGCTCCATTAAATTTAATAGCCCAAAAGCATTAGTCTATATAAAAAGGTCCTAATACTGACCTCAGTCGAAATGAACCACGATTGTAACATATGTAACATAAAAAATTGGGGCAACTAAAATAAACTTTCCACTTCCAAAGTTAGTTTTCCAAAATACACTCCAAACGAGCTCCTATATCTCTCGAATTTCATACGTGACTCTCATAACTAAGCATCGGCGAAACTGTTTTGCAAATGGCACGTTATTACGATTCCAAATCACGCGAGGAATTGCCGAAAGCGCCCCAAACAGTTTGAAAAACATTTTCAATCGTAAGTATGCTAATGAGATGAAAATTCGTAATGTTCGATAGAATAATTCATTACAGAATTTTAGACTGATTGATTGATTTTGAGGACTATAGATTATACGAGTATCTCTCCTTGAGGAAACTAGACATTTTTTTTGTGAATAAACATGGTTAAATTTATCTATTACATGCTATATCCATTTTTTTCGATATAAAAATCTATAGCATCTTTCTTGTACCATCCCCTGATAGGACCACTTAAAGCTAACAGAAAATGTCCAAGACAATTTGGTCATGTAACGAGATTAAAGATGACGTTATGTTATGAATTTGAGGAATTATTTAGTCTTCTTCCGGCGCCATCATTAACCTACCTCCATGGTATCACATCCATGAATTGTCATCGAAGGATCATTTGGATTCCTTTGAGCTCAATTTAACGCTAGCACATAGTTGAAAATGGATTGCGAATTTTCGCTGAGCGCAAAATATATCTTCAGAATATTTTTTCTACTAGAGTCAGCATAAGTGTGAAAATGGGGAAAGACGAGAATATTCTGTGAAGAAATGATTCAGTTTGCTCGTAACAGCTATTAAAATCTCCGCTAACCCAAAGAAAACTTAGGGTTGGAATATCTAAAGCCCATGTATGTAGGTCGGGTTCTGGCTACAGGATGCAAAGCAAATTTACTTTATCGAAAGTGCCTGGATTTTCTGAAATATCTTTATCCAGAGGGATGGCTCTATTCGAGAAAGGAATATTCTTATTTATTAATGTTGTCTCAATTTATGTCGTTCAAAAACATTATTGCCTGAAACATTAGATATTGTAATTGAATTGGCTAGATGACGTAATTAGCTGGTATTTAATATTTTATTTGTAAAAATTTAATTTGTGAACTACGAGTATCATTTTTGTTGTCGTCTGGTCGCATTATTACTTTTTTTAGTTTCTACCTCTGATATTCACGTTTACGCGAATATAATGATACGTTTTCACTGTTCGTGAATGGTTCTAGTCTGAACCAAAATATGAATAACAAAGCATTTTACAATATATCTATGAAAAAAACTGTATAAGACTTATGATTTAAAATGCCGGACACACTATCCTTTACCCCAACAGTCTACGATATTTTGTACGAATAGAAAGCCAAGTTTAGGAATATTGGTTGGTTGAAAATAAACTAATTCCATATTGATAAATGTGGGGCTCCCCAACTTAACGTTTATTCCAACTCTATGAATATTATAGTTTCTAGTTCGAAAATACTTTTTAGGTGCGGAATTATATAAACGTTGTGTAACCCACAGTAATAGAGGTCACGAAACAAAATAACTGCCAAATTTGCTTTTTCTGTTGTCATGTGCTTATTAAACATTTTGTTCGTGTTGCTTTGCCACGTGGCGGAGCGATCACCAAACTAATGCGCGTAATGGGTGCCGGGTTCGATCCCCGTCCAGACAGATTTCTCAATAATGAATTTGGATATCTATTCTTGGTCTGGGTGCTTGTGTATTCATATTGTGTGTCCATGGCGTTCATGACACATGGAAAGCAAAAGCTTAATAGATATTGATAATGTCCAACGAACTTCTAGTAGATATTACTATAAGTAGACTAAGTATAATGCAGTGTTACCCTTGAGGAATAAGTTACTATGGCTCGTATAATATATATATGGCTCGTGTGGTAAGTGGCTATAGTACGTCAGTCTTCTTTCTTGCGCAGATGTGTGTGTTCATATCTTTCTTTTCTTTAATATTCTGTTGCGGCGGTACTACCGTTCCAATATCACAGTCATAGAATAAAATATATTTTTACTTTCACAATTATCGTAATGGTAGATTTTTTAATAAAGAGCTATTTATAAAAATATAAATGTAATATTAAGTGTATTTATTTTCTATTTTGTAAATACTTCAAGAAAAATATCATTGCTTCGCAGAAGAAGAAAATACAAGCTAACGAGCTCCCAGTCTTTAAGAAAAAGATAATTCGTACAAAAATCTTTGTCTAAGTTATTTTAATACCAACAGAATTTCAAACTGTTTTGTATTTAAGTCGGCGAATAAATTTCTATAAGAAAAATAAACGAAACCGCTCATTAAGGTACATTTAATAGTCCGCCCTCAGATTGAGAACTTTCTTTCCATTTCAGATTACAGGGTACCTTCGAAATCTTTTCATGAAACCCAATTGCAGTAATTAAGATTAATACCCAAACATCCGAGTGCGAAATTGAAAAGGTCGCCTTTTAATGATGTTTCTGCTGAGTTTATAATTAAATTATACCATTTTGGGTCCTTTAGAAGAATAAAGATTAGGAAAAAATGAGTGTTAATTAGCAAATTAGCTAAATGATTTTCTTTTATCTTTTATACTTTTATATGATTTTATTTTGTAGGTGATAGAAGCCTGGACCGACTCCGGAGGCTTTGCTCTATACCATTAGATCAAAAAAATTAGTAGATCACTTTTATAAAGTAAAGGTAGGAAATGATCATACAGTCCACTTGATGGTAAGAGTCCTCTACCGCTAGTAGACATCAACCCCTGATAAGCTTAGATTCCTATCTAAATTTGTCGCAGATGCATTTCAACCACTAGGGACCAAGTTCAAATGCTTCGGATAAATACGTCTCCTACCAAAGGAGACAGCAACAATAACAATGCCTTTTTTAAGCAGAAATATGTGTGGCGGGGTTACTTCCAAAATCCCTTTGCAAAAGGTCCAACCATGTTTTTCAATACAGCCAGTTTAAAATGTATTGGTCATTTGACAACAAGTAGTAATTTAATAATTAGTTGAGGATTCCTTACCAGCGGTAGCGCAGTGGAGCAGCAAGGAGAGCGCTAGGGCGACGAGTGCGGGTTGCGCGGACGGCGCGCGCCGCATGTCGCGCCCACGCGCAAGCTCATGCCATGCCTCTGCTGGAACAAACAGAATTACGTGAATTTACGATAACAGTATCTAGTATAAATATGTAAAGCCTCTGCTAGAACAAACAGAAGCCTTGCATCTTCTGGAAGAAAGAGAACATTAATCCTAGGTGAGAGTATGGTTTCAAACTATATTAGGTATCACGGATTTTGTGCTTGAAAGATTGTCGTTTATTAGATGTTCGATATTTTATTATCCGATTGTCTAATTCGCCTCTTCATAAAAACTAGAACGATAAAATATATGGGTCCCGTATAAGACCATTATGGGAACGACAAATATCCGTCGTGACAACTGTACGTTTAACATTATGTGCACAAGCCAAAGAACAGTCTTTGCAGTAGTGCACTTGATAAAGATACCGAACCTTAAGTGTATAATATAAATCCATCCAAAGTTTAGATCGTTTACTGATTAATTGAGCTTTAGGGTGCTATTACACGGGCGACAGGTTATGTCGAAGACCATCTGCGACGATTAGAAATTGTCACCAACTACTGATACCTAGCGTCGGCAAATAACGTCGATTGTCGCCACCTGTTGTTAATAATCGTTAGCGACAATTGTCTACTGTCGCCTCCATTTGTCGCCGACTGTCGCCGACTGTTGCCGACTGTCGCCTTCTGACGTCAACAAGCATCAGTGACTGTCACCGTCTCTAGCCACCTTTTGCCGACTAACGCCACCTGTCGTCAACAATCGTCAGCGATTGTCGACGACTAACTCCACCATTTATCAGTAACCGCCAGCGACATTTGTCGACATGAATTGTCGCACTTGCACTTACTGTCGCTCATACTATTCAAACCATTTACTTATGCATGCTGCACTCTACTTATAAATAGTTCAATGACTGTCAATACGGTCGGATTTGCCACTTATGCGACTTAATAGGGTTTACTTACGTGAAGTTCTTGGGCATTCATGTGGTAAGTAAGATTAAAGAATTAATCGACGTAACTTAATCTTATTTAAGTTCTTAGGTAAGTAAATGTAATGACAAGTCACTCTCATACAATGTTTTATAACCTTCAGTGTCTACAACAAGTTTTCTTATGTCCCACAGTAGGACACGAATCTAAACCATAACTGAAAACAAATTTAGCAGTATAATCTAATCCCGGTGGTCATTGCGGATCAGTAGAGTGAATATCTGCAGCAGACCTTAAATAATAGATTATGATCTTACTGGAGGCCAATGGCAACGGCTTTATTAAAAGTTTCAAATGAATTTTAAAGGGTTGCTACATTACTAGATTTTATATTTTTCTAAAACCGTAAAGCCCCCTAAAAATACTTTATCATTCTGAAGATTCGCGCGAAAAAACTAACTACCGTTCTGTATGTCGTATTATATTTTATATAAAAAAATATTCCCATACAAATTTACTAAAAAAGATCCAATGACAAGTAAAACGAAGCGCCAAAGTCATTAGTTTTACACAACAAAACATTAATTTAACGAGTAATAAAACCAGGTGTTTTCGTTACAGAATAGCCATCGATTCGTTACAACGTTGCATTTCCGTGACAGCGTGTAGTTAGGTGCGATCGTAAAAATATTTTACAGTTTGTTTTGCTATAATATTTTTATTTCCGAACGTATTAGCAAGCGGCTCTATTTGTTCGTTATTTATGAGTGCGTTTTACTGATTTTTAAATTAGAATTGTTTATTTTATTGTAGATGCCGATTGCTGCGTTTAACTGTCAAATTATTATAAGTTTCGGGGAGCGGACACTACGAGTATGTTAGTTTAATACGCAGTGCTGGGTTGGATTTGTGGCTATTAGATTTCTGTTCTGGGTGTTTCTATTAATATTCAATCAATCCCATGTTTTGCAATTACAGTGGAATCCTTTATAATGACATCGAAAGGAAATGACAAACACGTCATAATAGGCGGACATCATACAAAGCATTTCGTGAAAAAAAAAATTTTATATAAATATTTACTTATGTATTAAAATACAGAAATAGAGAAACATACCATAATAAATCAAAATAAAAATTTTCAATATTGCTTTTAAAAATCGTGATAATAATTCTGCAGCCTTTAATGCCTCTTCTGCGGTAGGTAATGGTTCTTACTCGACTTCCTCTTCCTCAACACTTTTGAGTTGTTCCTTAACATTAATGTTCTGTACGAGATCTTCATCGGTTGGTGCTTCGGATGTGAGGAGAGCGCTATCAATGTCAACATAATCTTTCCACATTTCCGGTGCTGCAAAAGAATCTGAGTCTAGGTTTCGTGATCACAAAGATCAACCAACATTACCGAAGATGTAAAAAATCATGTTGTCATGTCGGTCATTAAAACCGGACATAATTTATCGACAATGGGTCATAATAAGCGACGTGTTACTGTAAGGGAAGTCATTATATCCGATTTTTTTACAAAGAATTTTATATGAAAACCAAACTTTGTTGTGTAATTACGTCATAATAAGCGGTTGGTCAATATATACGGAGTCATAGTAAACGGATTCTACTGTATTAATAGGCAGAAATTGACAAATTTTGATCTTTGATCAATCGATTGCATATTAAAAACGTTTTCATAATGTGTACATATCAACCTAGTGGATGGGCTGTACCTGTCAATGCGTCTTACTCGTATATTGTTGGAAGTTAGTGGGAAATTTCCATTATCTGCAGTTAACCGCAAACCTATATGTCATACTGCTAATCTTTGGTCTTTCACCATAGGGAGCGGTTTAGAGAATACTTCCACGTTATTCCAATGTGGATAGGTGAACCAATAATAATTTCAAATCTGTTTGTTTTAACACATGTTGAGTGCTAACAAGACATTTGAAATGAAGCTCATTTTAAATATTAAAAATAAAATGTTATGAATACACTCACTTTATGTGCCTTAACTAGAGTACTAGTAGCTACTTACAATGTTTCGGTTCGCTATGTATACTATAATTACGATAAACCTAAGTGTACCACTTAAGTAAAGGTAAGCCAAGATGCTATTCAAACTATTATGCTACTATTATATAGCTTTTCACTATAAGGATCCTTTGAAACATTAAGGGCTTTATACGAGAGATGTCCGAACTCTTTAGCTAATTGACTAATGAATAATGGTGCTCTAACAATAGTATCATGAACCCATTGTGAAGATCAGAGTGCTAAGGACAGGTGTCTTGACCCCATTTCGAAAGCTATCTTTGATATAGCTTACAATAGCGCCTGCGATTCCACCGGCGGTAACCTGAATGGTGACATACCTGCAATGTTTCTCGTTGTAGGAGATTATTTTAATCGGTTCAGTAGTTTGTAACATAATCTCTTACAAACAATAAACAAATCTAACTTCGTTATAACGGTTTATTAAGGTGTGTCACGCGTTGTTGCGTTCTATATTTGCGTTCGATAGTTATGGTAAGGAAGAGAAACTTACCTACAAAAGACAATTCAACTTAGACTTCAGGGGTAGCCCATAAAAAAGCATCTGTATTTGACAACATCTTTAAAGCTTATTTGGGATCGAATATAGGTACCTACATAACATCATATACGTACGTACTTATTACCCGCTTCATGTTTATAAAATAACACTTTAATAAAATAATTAATTGCAGTAAGGGCTTTACGTCAAAGATTCAACACAATGACTTATTACAGCGAAGTTTCGAACAAAGAAAATGAATGTGGAGTTTGTTTAAGAGATTAGAATTAACTTAGAAATTAACGCGTGTTTGCTTTACGAAAATTTGCTCACGGAAATAGGTTAACGAGGTTGGCGCTTAGAAACTTAGAAACAGAAGGATTATTAAATTAGATTTTTATTAATTAAATTAAAGTAGCAACTAAATTTTCGGCCCATCTGATGGTAAGATACCACTGCCATTAAGTGGATGATCAGTAATCACCTAGAGGTGATTACTGATTAAAGATGCGCTGGAGCTCCTGAAGTCATAATTAAAATGTTATCAAAAGTCATAAGTAAACTAAGTGGCATTCATAACCTTCTACTGAAAGACAAAAACAGCTTCACGCCAGAAATAGGTGTATATAACAACTTACTTTTATCGGCTCCGTAAAGGCAGGAAGTAGGGGTACAATATACCTAATACTAAATTACCACTGCCACTCCTGGACATCTATAATCAACCCTAGATAGGATTGTGATTCTAAGATCAGCCATAGATTGGTTGCTACCCTTGAACACTAAGTTTGAACTAGTCGTTTAAATATCAATTGAAATTTGAATCGAAAATAATTACATTTATAGTCATCTCCTGTTCATTGCCTTATATGAGAGTGAGAAGCATATACAAAATCCATCGGTTTGAATTTCTAGAGACAATTTTAGTCTTCGTTGAACTTTAAACTTCCCTAATTAGTACGCTTACAAAGAAAATTTTAACGTCTGTTATTTCCAAATGAGTGACGTGCAACTCATTAAGGTATGCCCACTTCGCATGATACCAAATCCATTTGTATTTCCCTGTCTGTTTAAAAAGTCCTGTCAAATCCAGTTAACTGGATATTTTGCTAGAAAATAGACAAATTCATAGTTAAAGAATATTATACGATATTTTTAGTATCTAAATATTTGCAGTATCTGTGTGCACTATTTAAAACCTTGAACGGAACTAACTCAATGCTTTTTTATTTGATTATTAATTATGAAGAACTCTTCGTTTTTTCAGTAACTAATTTGATTCAAAATTTACAAAAAAATGCAAGTAATTTTATACTTTTATAAATAATATTACCTACATATTATTGACTAAGGTTTTATTAGCTTGTCCTGTAATAAGTTTATGGGTATGTAACGGAATCTTTTTTCGAAAACGAAATCATACTCGTACTATTTAAGTAATACAAGAACAATCTTTAAAACTATAATTTATAAAAAAGTTTCAAGTTCAAGTAGCCTCAAGATCTTCCTGTAACTTTTAAATTAGGCAAACAATATGCGGATATTTAAGATCCCTTTCTCAGGGATCTGCCTACAGCGATAAGTTATTAAAATAAACTCAACTAACTTAAGCAATAAAACGATTCCGCTTAGTTGAACTTTATAAACACTTGAACAAGTTTCTTAGTTTTGTTTTAAATTTACATTTACTTTAGGTTATTTTCGGCATGAAAATTTAGTAAAGAAACTATTTATAGAGTAGGTATACTTAACGTTCTGTGTTAAAATAATATAAAATAAGGAAGTTAATTAATAGTGAAAATAATAAAATTTTATTTATAATAAATAATATTTTGTTACAGTGGCGGGTAATTAGAGGAGATCTTTGTCCAGCAGTAAACCTTAAAAAGCTCATGGATGGATGGATTCTTTATTCCACTGTTGGGCATAAAAATAGTCTTATTCAATTCAACTGGATGTCTTTTATGTCACTTATATCATTATGTCAAACATTATGTACATACATACGCTAGAAAACCCTTCGCTTTATGTAGGTATTTTTTCTTGAATAGTTCCGGCGCTAGATTGCCATAAAATCAAAGACTCACGCTCTTCACATCTCGACCAGCGCCAATAACGGGGTGAATTGGTTCATTCGCTTTGTTTCCTACTATGTCCCCTTTGATACTTTAGATACTATGAACTCATGTGAGATTGCAAGAGGTTCCAATGAAAACGGACCTTAAGTTGCTACGTAGGTTATTTTTCATCCGCTTTTGACATCAATTTTTATTTAAAACTGTACCCTTACCGTGAGTTTTCAAAACATCCCACAATTTTACGTTACGTTTACTAAATCTATTATTCTGTTCCGTTTGCTTTTGTAGACTGAGTAAACGTAACAATAAGTAAGTGCTCAAGTCATTTTGTCTGCCTCACATGCTCGCAAAAAAGAGAGACAAAACATACAGCGCCATTTTTTCAATTTAGACATTTAATGTTACATTACTGACACTATCGTTCTGATAAAATCAAGGTAAGGGTACAGGTTACTGTACTTTATTTAATATAGGTGTAGCAGACGAGCATGCAGTCCATGTGATGGTGTGTCTACTGCCGTTTATATAGGTACATCTGTAATGGACCCCAGTTAAGATCAGAGTCCCACGTGATGTCGGCAACAGGTGCGTTGCTACCCCTGAGGACTAAGTCGAACTGCCTCGGGTAATTAGATATGTCTCACTTATCCTACTAATTAATTCGGTACACAGCAGCGCTCAACACTGCTGTTATTTGGTAAAAAAGACGGTGCTGCGGCGGTGCCTCCTAATTCATACGGATAGCATTATTTATTTATAAGTATGTTGATTACATACCTATAATTTTAAAAGCTCAAAAACATAATTCATTCATTTCCATTCATTTCATGCAAATGAATATTTTTTATTAAAATAAAGCCGTTTGACAAAGAACATTTCAAAACACAACAATATGCTTTGTGTAAGGTATGCATTGGCCCGTGACGTCATGCATATGTTATCCCCTTTGTGCGTTAAATGTGTTTCCACTCACAAGATTAATTATCTGAAAACATTATGCATTGAAATGTTAATCTTCTGTTGCCATTTTGTATGTACGCTTATGGCCTTATATGCTCGTGAATAGCTGTAAATATCATGTTTAATATGATATAAACGAGATAGCTAGGAAATTAAAACCGTCTCTCATACCCTAAATGAGTTAAATATAAATTCACAGAAAACGTTTGTCAATGAAAATTAAGCAGAATATGATCGAATGAACTTATTAAAAATTGACGATTTTTTAAATTCTTTGTTAAACTGCGATAAAATCACAGCCATAAATAAGTTGGTAATTTTGCCTTCACGTGCGACAAATTAAAATAAACGGTCCTCAACTAAATGCTCTACAATAATATAGTAAAAATATGACTGTTAAGTGTTTTAACTAAAGACTTCAATAGCAATAGCTCCATACACGATATCAGGTAAAACTTTCTAAAGTTGACTACATTCTCGTTTAGAGTCATATAAAGTGAAATCGTCCAACTATGAATACTATACTAAGTATAACAGCATATGGATAGCGGGTTAAAAGCTTACAACCATCAAATAACTACAGAAAAAGAACCCATTACACACACGGCTTAGATCCCCTAATACCATCCCTTCGCGAGAAATGCCGCCACACACTTTCCATTAATAACAACAGAACGTTTCTTTTTACCAAAGACATTTTGCAAACAACTTTGGTAATCTTCTTATGAAGTAATCTTATCGTGAAAGAAGTTCCTTTAATGTTAACTAGTTTCTTAACGCGACTTTAACCGTATTTTTTTACCTGACTACGGAGGGTAATGTTTTTCCAACGCAAGGACGTATCATACTTTGACACGCCCGACCGCTCAAACGGTTTCACAGATTTTAATATATGAAATATCCTTTTTTTTTTTTTTTCTTAACGAGGTGGACACCTTCAAAGGGTAACCGACGACGTGGAAGCGACGCCGGGTTACGTGGGATTTTTACTGCATTAAAACCCCCCCGGTGGCCGTCCTCAACGCTTGTTGGAGAACTCCGGGACCTCCGACGGAACACAACCGGAGTCCTCCAAGCGCGATGCCCCGGTCGTGCTCCGCCCTGGGGGATCAGTTTTCGCTCCTCCCACACCATCTGGTGTTCACGACGGTATGCGACCACACATACCGCCGTCCTTCCCGGGGTCGGTTACTGGACGGTTCAAGCTCCCACTCTTGCCGCCCGCAACCCCGGAAGTCCCCCGTACCGTAGCCCTATTCTAGTCCCAGAACTACAGGGACAAACATATGAAATATCCTTGGTGTATCATATTTTCTTTCTAAATTACGGGAGTGTGATATTTTTAAGCAGGCGGGGATTTTTCTTTTTATATAATTACCTAAACATTACCCTCCGCAGTGGGATAAAAAACACTACGGCGCTACGCTGCTGTTACATTGCCGAAACAGGTGTAACGGTGGTACCGAAGTCAAGCCACGAAGGGTACCAGTTACCTACTTTTTGTCTGTCCAAATATACTTCGTTTTTAACACTCTTTTATTAGCTTGGGTTGTATGTATGTAACTAAGTAACGGAATATTTGAACGCGATTTCTATCCACTTTGAACGTCCAGTTTAATACAAAATTGTGAAGAATTAGCAAAAACCGATGACAAAACACAATTTTAATAATTTTGTACCATTGTCTTTATCAACATCCTCAAGATTAACGATTTTCGAGGCGATATTGTTCGAGCGCCTTAGAGAAAGTTCATCGCAAAGTTACTAGATTGCAACAATTATTGCTTTTTAGTTTCAATAATTGTTATAGCGTGTTTTTAGTTTGGAAAATTATAATTTTCCCATAACTCAAATGTTCTGATATAGTTTAAAATACAAAAAAACACGCTTTTATGATAAAATCAACTAAAAAGTAGCAAATAACTTTCACTCTAGGAATCTGTTAAGGAACAGTATAATTGTGAAAAAGCGTGGGGTGCTCCATTTATCAGTTTTAGAAAAGCGCCCCACACTTTTTCCACAATTATAACTACTAAACTAAATACTTAACCACAATACTCGAGTAAAAAATATACCGATATTGCAACAATCACAATATCAATAAGAGGATTATCCTAATTCTATCAATAAAGGGTTAACTGTACACAACTGAAAATGTGTCCCATTTTGGCATTAATAAGAATCGAAATCCACTAACAGTCAGTCAAGGTCCATTCCCAGGATTTATAAGAGACGAAACAGCCAATTTCGGTGTGGTCTCGTTTTATTAACTTCGTTATTTCTCGTATAACTTTGTAGTAAATTGTAGCTCACGTGTGTAGTGTTACTTTTATTTTCGAAGATTTTCCAAATGTTGTTGTTACGGTCTAGATAGATTTACTGGTTAGATTTTATTACTCGCAACTAAAGGAGAAAATCAGCTAGAGCAATTCGAACGAAAATAGGGAACGAACGTGTAAGCAATTCCACATATAATATTGTAATTTTTGGTAGTGGTAGTCCACGGTAAGGTTGAAGGTGGTAGAACCCTTTGTAGTTCGACTCCGGCGGCATCACCGCCACACCTATTTCTGCCTAATAACAGCAGTGTTAGGCGCTGCTGTGTTCCGTTTTGAAGGGTGTGATAAAGGAGACATACTTTTCCGAAGCGTTCCAGCTTAGTCCTCAGGGGTAGCGGCGCACCTGTGGCTAACCTCAGGTAGGAATATCTAATCCTATTTGGGGTTGATTACAGATGTCCATGAGCGGCAGTAGCCACTGACCATCAGGTGGATTACATGCTCCTCTGCTACTCCTATATTATAAAAAAAAACACGGTCAGACATTTTTTAAGCGTACATCAATGTGTTTCCAAACAGTGATAGCCTAGTGGTTGGTACAAGGCCTCTGAATGGAGGGATACGAGGTTCAAATCCCAGGCACCTTTATTTTTCAGTTATGTGCGTATTAGTTAATTATCACTTACGTTAACGGCGTAGGAAAACATCGCGAGGAAACCTGCACACCTGAGAAATTTTAAAGGAAAGTTTTCAAACGTATGTATATGTGTAAGTATGTGAACTCTTACTAATTCGCACTTGGCCAGCGCGGTGGTCTATGGCCTAATCATTCTCATTCTGAGAGGAGACCCTTTCCTGTAGTAGGACGAGTGATGATGAATGTGTTTCGGTTGCAGGATGTGTACTATGAGGCGACCATCTGTGGTTAGCTTTAGGTAGAATCCCTATTCTGCATGAAGGTAGTTTCTGTAGTCGGGCCATTACGAACGTGCGAGCCGAGTGAAGGTGACGTCAAAGGAATGTGACAATGCCGCACAACTCGATATCGATAAAGAGATGCCGCTCGGATACAGGTAGCTATAATAAAGGAGGCTTTCTTTAATGACTAATGTAATTATGCAAAAATATAAATATAGGTGTTATTAAAAGACGTTTTAAAATACATCCTAATAATATTTTGCTTAATTTCCTTAACCTTTCCTTGATTACCTGCTATTGACTATCGACAAATCCGTTTTACGTACAACACTAGAAGTGCGAGCGAGAGCTCCGATATGCCCATATGTGTGAACGAGAGATCTGATAAAAAAGATTTATGACTCACTTCGCACGTTCGTATTGGCCCGACTATAGCACTTAACTTTGATGTTATAAGGCAAAAATAGGAACGGTTACAGTGTATTCATGGTTTAACTTAAACCTAATATTGTAAATCTAGGGTTTTAAAACTTTGACGTAACTTAAAGGAGATGACTTTGGACCTTAGCCAGAGGAATGACCCAGAGATAATTGGCTCTTCTAAATAGGGACTGCGGCTGACCCAAGGGCACCTGAGGCACGAGCCTCGGCTTAGGTCAATCGCTGTGATAAAGGGATTTTTTATTCCCTTTACCCTTAGACACACTATTGAATATTATTATAATTCTTAATATTTTTTCTTATATTACAATATTTAGTTCACTTGAAAAAAATATGAAAACCACGACAAGAACATAAAAACAATAGATATCGTATATATTATGACGTTCACTTGGTGTAAGCCCGTGAATGCCATTATTACTACCGATTCGCCTACATCTGAGTCGAGACTTCTAAAAAGTATACATAAACATAATAATAACATTATTGTATATTAACCAAATTGCTTGGCGGAAGATATTGTATATTAAATTGCCACATGAATTTAAACCTTACTATAACCAGTGTTCAAACAATCTAGTATTACCATTATTTCATAGTAATCATAGTATTTGTCCAGCACATCCTTAATAAAATTACCTAGATAGGCCTAGTAACACTTGAGAGTTACAAGAATAAGTTTATTTCTTTTATGTAATCTTATAATACAGTAACCTCCCAGACGACAGTTTCTAGATTTTATCAACCACGGAGGATGATGGCATTGATATATCATTTTTTACAATACATACCATTAGAGAGCACGCATTACCACGCTGCTACGCTGACGTCTAAACATATGAGTGTCAGTTAAGACCCTCTTAGAAGGATAGCTGAATGGATCAGATCTAAGTTCAATTTTGTAGTAGAGACGTTACATCAAACGTATACTTGATAACTGTAATTAATATTTAAATAGATATATTAAATTAGGAATTTTAAAAATAATAGGATTTAAATGTTTTTGTATTTTGTTTAATAGGCTCGTTATTTTACAAATCTCTAAACATCTACATGTCAACATTATCATTGAAGAGACTATCAAGAGTAGATTTAAGAGTTTAATGTTATAAGTTAAAGCCATTTTATTCACTTTTTTGTTCAAATACAGAGACTCTATGTATTTTCAGGATAAAAAGAAAAATATAAAGTCCGAAGTATTTAATTTCGCACCTGTGGCTGTCCCGAGGGTTTAAATAAATATGACTAATAAATTTCTCATTTTAAACGAAGACAACACCAAAATAATGAGCTCTGCAAAAGTCACATTTAGTTTTCCATCTTAATATTTTTTTGCTATATACATGTCGGAGGAAGAGTCGAATATAACATAGACTTATTTAATATAGCTCGACTTACTGTAGTATTTTAGTAATGTATTGGTACTTCATCAATTGGAGGGAATATTGATTTAAATTATAATTAACAGTCATTGTATAGCTTTCGTATTAGAATCAGAGCAGAGACTTTTAAGGTCTCTAGTGGAGTCGAGGTATGTGGCGGCACGGTGGGGAAACATTGATAAGAACTAATGTGAGTGATCGAGGTGGATCATTATTTTGTTGTGCTTTGGAGCGTGTATTCACTACCTTGAACCTGCTGCTCAAATCCTTTGTTTGTAAAGTAATAGTAGTAGTATAGTATAGTTATATTGTAAATCCGAAGTTATAAATGTTAAGAACAATAAATACTGTGATTACTGTATTTGTGCCTGCATCTACCCTATGACAACACCCACAAAACCCATAGATTCTATCAATGATGTCGATGAGAGCTGTCCTTCTCCGACATACAAATGTACATAATAAACGAACATACTGTCCAGGTAAATGGCCACTGCCGCTAACAGACATCAGTCCTACTTGAGAGTTTTGACTAAAATGAAAGCTTATCTTGATTCCACTTAGTAAAGTTTCTACTAAACACATTCAGATGAAACAGCTAATGAACCAAACCATATCAAAGTCAGTGTCTACTATGCATTTAAACCCTATCATTGATATCATAAGGTATAGAGTACACAAACTTGAAATAATAATATTTTATAGAAATATTACAAAAGAACAATTATACAAGGACTACGGGCTAATCCTTCTCATTATGAGAGGGGACCCGTGCCCAGCAGTGGGACAATAAAGGGTTGATGATGATGATGATAGAAATACGATAATAAAAGTTACAACTGCAGCCCGTGCGCAATAACTTGATAGCTGAGCGTGGGACCTCACGGCCGCATTTGTATAGATTGAGACAAAATTATTATCAGATTTTTAATAAGCTCTGAGAAAATAAGCTACATTACAACGATAACCAATATACAGCTTTTTTAAATTATGACCACTTGTGGACTAAGGCTAGGTTCAATGTTATGACATCAAGTATAGACTAGATTACTACAAAAGGTAATAAACTTTATATGAAAACAATATTACCCGTACTTTACACACGTATCTATGTATATTTAATCCTATCTTTATCACATTGATAACGTTATAACCTAGATTATGTAGACTAGACATGAGTACTTTCATTAGCATGTAGCGTGTTATGATGTCATAGTCGTAAATACAGGGAATTGCGTCTGTGGTGTAATAGCTCTGCATATGTATTGTATACTTATAAGTTTACTATGAACATATCTACGCATATATTTATATACGTATGGAGCAGAAATACTAAAAAGAAAAGTACTACAATATTGATCGAGATAAGATTATTATCAATTGTCCAAATAAAATTATGTAAATAATTAGTATGTCTCATTTCTTGGCACGCCCTGCAGACCAGACCTTGACGGATTTTACCACCCCTTTGTTAACAGAATAATAAGTGGTGATGTTGGATTCGTATAAATTATAGGAGTGACGTACCCTATAATTTTAAACAGTCCGGTTTCTGTTATTTATATTATTTTCTAGTAAAGTATAGTGTAATAAGTGTAAGTACCAACTCTTTAAAAAAACCTAGAGTATCGTAGACGTCCTTATTGTATGTAAATGGTCTTTATTATTTGTACACTCTATATATTAATATATAAAATTCTCGTGTCACAATGTTAGTTACCGTACTCTTCCGAAAAGGCATTACAGATTTTCACCAAATTTTATATGCATATTCAGTAGGTCTGAGAATCGCTTAATATTTATTTTTTATACCCCTAAGTGATAAGGGTTGGTCACCCTTAACATTTTTTTATTTATATGTTTTATGTATATGTAACGTTTGCCGGGTCGGCTAGTCTTTATTATATTATTTTGATTAACCAATCCGTACACATCCGTACATAACACAAGTGGTCAAAAGCAAGGATTTCGCGAGTACACAAAAGACCTGATAATGTTCATACTGGATAACATTGGTCACAAAACTAGATAATACCGGTTCAATCTAGTTTAATTAGACCCATTACTCTGGGGATTGCTTGGAAAATCTCGTATTGCTATAATTACTGTATTTACTGTTCGGGTAATTACATACGTATATACTATACGTACATAAGCCCACTTAACGTAAGGTGATTAGTAGGGGAGGAATTGTACGTTAAGCCCCGCTCTAACCTACGCCTAGAGGGCATTTGCTTCTAAATGTAAGTTAAATGACACCTGTTTCCAGCTCTTAAGATTAATATTCAAAGCAACTGATGAGCATATTTAACTCCGGCGGTTTGACTCCAGCGGCACCATCACCATCATATCAAAGCACTACCGAGTTCTGGTTTGAAAGGTAAGGTAAGATGGATAAGAGGAATACATAGTTTTCTAAGGCATTCCAGCTTAGTCCTCAGGGGTAGCGGCCAAAATATTAATGGGAATGTTAATACTTAAAAACTACTATGCAATTTTTTGCCTGTGAAAGTTCGAAATGTGACTTCTCTAGTGGGAAAAAAATATTGTAATAACGACCGTATGTCTTCTATGAATGTGATCCTCTATATATTAAGTTACTCAATTCCATAGAAGATGGCGCTATATTCAATAACAAAATTTGAATATTATGTGTCACATAAATCTATTATTTCCAGGAAAGAAATATTTGACAACGTTTCATTGATCCCAATACTCATAAAAGTGAAACATATCCGATTATATGTTTCTCGGAAGGGCTTCTTAATACCTTCTGATCGTGTTTACTTAATAATCCCTGTGGGCTTACACGTGCTATGGCCACTTCTTGGTCAGTTTATTCTGAAGTTTATATGGAAACGTCTATTTTTACCTTCAAAAGACAATATTAAATTCTGCTAGAGTAGTCCATTTTTACTTTACTTTGTTGAATTTTCTAAAATCCTTTCTTAAGAAAATGTGTGTAAGCTGCATTTAAGGGTTCCGTACTCAAAGGGTAAAAACAGAACCCAAAGAGTAAAGCCAATGTCTTTACCCTTGGTCAAGTTCTGAAGGTGGTAGAACCCCTTGTGGTTCGACTCCGGCGGCACCACCGCCACACCTATTTCTACTTAATAACAGCAGTGTTAGGCGCTGCTGTGTTCCGGTTTGAAGAGCGTGGTAAGGGAGACAGACTTTTCCGAGGCGTTCCAGCTTAGTCCTCAGGGGTAGCGGCGCATCTTTGGCCGACCTCAGGTAGGAATATCTAATCCTATCTGGAGTTGATTACAGATGTCCATGGGCGGCACTAGCCACTTACCATCAGGTGGACTGTATGCTCGTCTGCTACTCCTATATTATAAAAAAACATTGGGAAACTTAAACTTTTTGTATTAATACAACACTTGAGGTCTAAGATGGTGACCTCATATATAAGCAGCATCTCACGCAAGCACTTCACGCTAGAAATAGGTGTGCCCGTGGTAGCACCCTTGCGGAACCACTCTACATAGACTATTCGAATAAACATACAGAAACAATATATAAATAGACAGAAATGAACGTAATATTACACAGTACAGTAAAAAGCATGGTCAATAATACATTGCGCTTGTGGTGTGTAATTGACTTGTGGGAGGTCATGACATTCATTTGAAAACACGCACGGTCACTTTAAACATTTTTATAGTTATTTATATTTGTTTAAACACTCGTATATGACCTACAGTAGCAAAAAAGTTGTACGCAAGATCAAGTTCATTAATAAGTACCTACATTAAATTGAAAAAACTAATGGTTATAGGTAGAGCCCTTCATGGTTCAATTCTAGCGGCACCACCGCCACACCTATTTCTACCTAATAACAGCATTGTCAGACGCTGCTGTGTTCCGTTTTGAAGGGTGTGGTAAGGGAGACAGACTTTTTCGGGGCGTTCAAGCTTAGTCCTCAGGGGTAGCGGCGCATCTGTGGCCGAAGAATTCAGAAAGGAATATCTAATCCTATCTGGGCTTGATTACAAGTGTTCATGGGCGGCAGTAGTCACTTACCATCAGGTGGATTGCATGCTCGTCTGCTACTCCTATATTATTAAAAAAAAAAAAAAAAAAAACACCGTCACACCTATTTCTGCCTAATAACAGTAATGTTGTTTCTAGTTTGAAACGTGTGCTAATCCGACATACTTATCCGAAACATTTCAGCTTAGTCCTCGGGGATAGCGGCGTATCTGTGACCTGTGACTATAAAAAATGACATTAACGTAAATGCACCCAAGGTCAGTCGACATATCTTTACACATGGAATGAAATTGGTTCGTGACATACATTGAAATTACACACGATTTCAACGCGTTTGAACGCTATAGTTTCCATTCTAGTGCCCTGTAGCACTACCATGAGTTGGCATAGAAACGCCACTATAGAAATTGTAAATAGAAAACTATTGTCATTTTGCTAGTGAATAACATAACTACTATCGTTACGGTATTTCTTGACAATGTCTGTCAAATTAATGACTCATGGGACCGAATTTGTATGGCAATAGGTCATAATGACATTCGCTAGCGATTTGATTTCGATAGGTTTTTTACGTATCGAGTTACGTCACTACGGATTTTAGTTCTACGAGTAACCACCAGAGGCGCTGTACAATTTTTCATACATTTATTTTACGCAGTCGCTAGCGAGTAATACTTTTGTAAACTCATGGTAGTGCTACTGGAGTGCAAAGCTGGCGTGTGAATCAAGCACATTTGAATTAAAAAGTTCTTCATAAATCTCTGTTTAAATTTATTGCTGTTATAATTTTATGTAAAGGAACATTTTAACTATATTTTAACTTGTAAATAATAGTGCGATAATTTTGTTGCTGTAAAAACATAACTAGAGGTCCAGTTGTTATTTAAAATTCTCATTTATAAAAATACGCACAATTTCCAATTATTATTGACCCTAAAATGATCGATCAATATAACTTAATCTTTATGTAGCTTTTTTATTTAATTTGAGGATTAATTTTCTTGTACATATTTGCTTATGACACCTAGAACAGAAATCCTAATACGGAAGGTAGAAAATGTTACTTTTCAGTATTTTAATAACACTATTCAGTATTCATACAAAAAGTTCGGTTTGCACGAACGTTCTTGCCATGAACGTGTAAGATGTGGAATGAGCTTCCTCCTGAGGTATTACCGGAGCGCTATGACATGGGGCTCTTCAAAAAAGATGCAAAAAGGGCTCTACTTCAAAGCCGGCGATGCATTAGCGACTCGGCGACTCCTCTGGTGTTGCAAATGTCCATAGGCGCGTTGACTACTTTCCATCAGGAAGAAACATCTGCTTAATCGTTAGATTAAACAATGAAAAAATAATACAAAATATATTTTCACATAACTTGGATTTTGTATAGTCTTCTTTTTGATAGGAACAAAGTAAAGAAGAAAATTGCCACTATGTCGACGGCAAAAGTATGCTTACGTGCGAAATATCTTAATAAACGCTGAATTCGCACTTCTCGAGCAGAAATATACGCGCTCACACATTATAAATTATGACTGAAACTGACACGAACATAATACTTCTTCATCACTGATATACTGAGGAATATTTCTGTGTGTCTGTTATCATACACTAACAAATTGCTATCCCACTGCTGGGCACAGGTTACTTTAAGAATCGGTTTTATTATTTTTTTTATAATATAGGAGTAGCGGACGAGCATGCAGTTCACCTGATGGTAAGTGGCTACTGCCGCCCATGGACATCTGTATTCAACCCCCGATAGGATTAGATATTCCTACCTGAGGTCGGCCACAGATACGCCAAACGCCTCGGAAAAGTATCTCTCCCTTACTACACCCTTTAAACCGGAACACAGCAGCGCCTAACACTGCTGTTATTAGGTAGAAATAAATGTGACGGTGGTGCCGCCGGAGTCGAAACCAAATCAGTGTTGTTAAGTCGGCTTTAGAAAAGGAAATTTAGAAAAAAAAACCTGTTTACAAATAATTCACACCTGTTTATATTTTTACATGTTGTTTTTTGTGTAATAAAATGCTAAATGTTTAAAAAACATATTTTACTACAATTTTTAAAACTTCAAAAATGCAGGCTTGAATTTTTCGACCGTAACCGGTACGTATACTATAACTGGACATTTTTTTTGTAATAAATTCCGTTTCACATAGCTTTTGAGTTATTCTCACTAAAGGCGTTAACTGTAAATTTTTAACAGGTATCCACATGGTTAAATCAACTAATAATAACATTTTAATACACATATGAACAAATGATATATTTCTTTATTCATTATTATTTATTACCTAATTCTTACCTAGATAGTAAGTGGCTTCTACATGAGAATCTGTAACCAACCCCAGATAAGATGTGATACCTCACTGAGGCCACAGATGTGTTTCTACCAACGAAAACTAAGTTGGAAAGCTTCGGATAATTACATAATTATAAATTACATAATTATAATCCAAACCAGAACACAGCAGCGCTTAACACTGCTATTAGAAATAAGAGTGACAGTGATATCTCCGGAGTCGAGCAAACGGTTCTATCACCTTCAATTTATTTATTTTAAACGTACTCTATCGTACTTCCTATTATAATTTATTACAATTATTCAACTACAAAAAAAAAGCTAACCTCTGTACGTATTGTTAAACAAAAGAACAATAAAATTAACCGAGTGAATCCTTGTATAAAAGGGGACAGTGGGGACAAAACGCACACGACCTCCATTGCATTGTGCAAATTGAAAACGGAGGAAAAAGTGAATTAACGAACTAACGTCCAGCTTTTACGTAAGGAAACAAAGGATATATTGTTGCTACATGAAAAAGGCTGAGGGAGTAGGAATTCATGTTTTTTTTTTATTTAGGAAAGGAACTCTCGTTTTACCGTAGTGGAATAAAACTGTAAGGGAGCGACAGCCAACGCTGAGTACCGTTACTGCCAATGGTGGCATACCAAAGGCGACGACAGTCGCCAGCGTCACCAGCTACCACCGTCAACGTGAGACGTCGCTAGTGTATGTTATCTCCCTTATAGTAAAAATAAAATAGTAGCAAATGAAACATATACAATCCTGGAGGTTAAGTTTAAACTACAGTTAGTTAAGCCTAAACTACACCTGACCATCAACACAACAGCTTAATGCTACACTGTTGCTGTAAGCTTTTAATAAGTATATTACGTATCGAAGTAAGAAGTAGTTATGTGGGTTTCAGAACTTAATTATCACTATAACCGCGTCGTGAGAAAACCTTTAATAGTTTCAACAATAGTAAGATAAAGTCTAGCAACCAACACTAGATCAGCATAGTAGACAATGGCTTTATACATCTTATTCGAATAATCCCGTATCCAGCTGCCAACCAGTGATAGAATTCGAGACGAAATAATGTATTTGAAAGCGAACAGAACGGATTTACTGCAAGCGACATTTGCAAGCAAAGCTTAAATTAATTCAGTTGCACCAGATAGATGTCTGGCGTTCACATCTACGGTCCATACGATCTATTGCTATCTATCACTATCTATCACGAATGATACGTCAGCTTCAATCACGCTCCGATTGTCGGGTCGACATCGGTTTGTACAAACAGACGGATGGTCACACAACGTTTGAGTGTGCCACAGTGGCATGTTTATTGCATTTCGGTTTGTATGGATGAATTCTGAATTAAATTGAGGAACAAAATTAAATGTAGCAACAAATTAATTGTAGAATTCACGGAACATTTTTATCGTAAATTTTCAATTAAGTTCGGTTACAATTACGCAAAATTGCATAATAATTTTATCGTAATTGTTATTTCTTATTTAACTTATCTTTTTGTAAATATTTTATGATTTTGCTTGTGTTTTTTGTGTTAAATGAAGCGAAGGTTATTGCATAATTATTTCATTAACTTCTTATTAATAAATTATTCACATTCTTAGTTATATTAATCGTTTCTATCCCATATAAAGTAAATTTAGCTTTTTAACTTCATAATAAAAGTTTTCAAAGTGAATTGAAAACAGTGAAGGTAGTAGAACTTGAAAGACACCACCGCTAAGCCTCCGCCTTATAATAGCAGTTTTAATCTTCCTGGAATTTTATTTTATTAAGTAAGTACGGGAAATATACTTCTTCTGGACGTTCCAACATAATCCCCATGGGTAGCCACGTATCTGACTTCAGCAACGACTCCAATCCTATTTCAGTTGACTATTCATAGGCAGTATTTTCTTAGTATCACTATCAAGTGGAGTGAATACTCGCTACTTCAATGTTATGAATAAATACAAATTCTCACAATTTAGAAAAACATTTACACTAGTAAGTAATTATGTTAACTTTCACCAAAGAAATAGTCAACGTAATTCATACATTAGAGGTGGTAGAACCCTTTGTGGTTCGACTGCGGCGGCACCACCGCCACACCTATATCCACCTCATAACAGCAGTGTTAAGCGACTGTGTTCTGTGGCCGACCTCAGATAGGAATATCTAATCCCACCTGGGGTTGATTACAGATGTCCATGGGCGGCAGTAGCCACTTACCATCAGGTGCACTGCATGCATGCATATAAAAAAAAAACTGGGGTAAATGTGTTAATGTTTTATTACAACTTTTCCCTAAGAAATATTTACGTAGAAGTAATATTTTATCTAAAAAGATTTCTTTTACGTTCTCTAAGATAATTTTGTATGCCGTTTCGTAACACAATACGGTTAGATATTTACTTATTATGCGAAGTAAAATATAGGTATCATACGAATTACGTTTATTACGCGAAGTAAGATATACGTATCATATGAAATACGTCAGAAGAGTGAGTAAATAATTATAATAAATTGTTGCTTTATCTTCATAAATGGAGAAATATATTGTATACCTTGTATCTTCTTCGAATATCGTAGGATGCCATGGATTACGTCCCTGTGGTCTTAGGGGAGAATAGAACGAAGGTATCACTTGTCTTTCGTAAAAGCGGACTGAAAGAGGGCGACCGGGGTTGCGGGCGAGAATGAGAGCTCGAACCATCCAGCTAGCGACACCGGAAAGAATGGCGGTTTGTGTGGACACATACCACTGTAAACAAAAATAGGCTTGGGAAAAACGTAAACCTCTCCTGAGCAGTGTTCGACATGGGCATCTCTGATGGAGATCCTGAAGTTCTCTTTGTAGCCCTGAGGACGATAACCGAGGGGGTTTTAGTGGATAAAAATTCCACTCTCCCACGGCACCAGGTGACTTTTTTAGGATCCCCGTCACAAAATGGAGACCCATCACGAATGAATGCTATAAGCACATATAAAAGGAGTAATACACTCAGTTTCATAATATAAATTAATTTTCATCATTCAGGTGCCCGGCCAGGAATCAAACTAAGAATCCCCAAACATTTGTGTATATGTGTATTGTGTTTGTCATTTAAATAAAGAAGATAGACTGCACCTAACTAAGAAGATAGATAGCAAGTACCTTCTCTCATGTAATTATTGAGTTAGCATGCAATAAATAAATATTACTATATCAACAACGACTACAAAATAAAGCCGTAATTGTAAGTAACAAATTAATACATTCAATTGATGACATTTCCAATTACCAGATCGATTATCTTATAAAATATAGGATATGCTTTCATAGTAATTAACTGTTGATGGATGTATTAATTCAGGGAGAGATATGTATTGAAAATACCGTTTCGAGAACAATATGAAGATAGTTATTTCAGATCACTACTTGCTTAAAGAAACTCAGGTTGAGCTATACTTAAATGAAGACGGTCTGATTATTTCAGGCATTCTGCTTATAACAATTTTAGGGTACCGTGCTTTTTAACGTAAAAACGATACTCTAGAGAAAATTCTTAGGAGCATATAGCCTACTAGGTGGTGAATATACACTACAAACTGTAGACAATATGTAAACATCGTTAAATAAAAAATAAGTATTTCGTAAGCCATCTGAATTGTTAACTCACTGCTTAACTACATTTAAACTCAGAACTGTATGTGTATATTTCAGCGTAAATTAGGAATTTTATGTTAAGCTTTTCGGCTGTAACGATACGTATAGTAAAAATATTTTTTATTTATTTACGAAACTCTCATCATACTATGTTTAGTACTTTCGATTTCAACCCCCTTATCAAGATCCATAGTTCCTCCGTAAAAGAAAGCATAAATGCTAAGTACCTACTATATTTCTATGCTTCACTTACTGAAACCGTCATCATCTGAGCAATAACTATTTCCAAGCTATTAACTTAATTATTTCAATTCGCATTTTACGATCATAAAAACTATTAAAACCGTTATCATTGAGTACTGAAATGTATCTTCGTCTGCCCTCATAAAAGTTTTTTTAGTTTTGTATTAGTTTAACTACTCGTTTTGCAATAAACTGAAGTGAAGTGTTTATAGTTTAATTGGATTTTAGTTAATTATTTTAATTGGATGGTAGATCTCCAATTCAGTTTAATAATAACCCTTTTTGGTACGACTCCATAGGCATCACAGTCACCCTTATTTGAGTTTTATTTCAGCGCTGATGTGCAGCAGTAAGCAGTGATAGCCTAGTGGTTAAGAAACTCGGTCTCTCGATCGAGGTGTCCGATCAAATCCCAGGCACGCACCTCTGATTTTTCAAAGTTATGTGCGTATTAGAAATTAATTATCACTTGCTAAACGGTGAAGGAAAATATCGTGAGGAAACCTGCATACCTGAGAGATTTATAAAAAATATATATACTCATTGGTATGTGAAGTCTACCAATACGCACTTGGTCAGCGCGGTGAACTATGGCCTAATCCTTCTCACTATGAGAGGAGACCCGTGCCCAGCAGTGGGATAGTAATGGGTTGTTGATGATAATGATGCTGATGTGTACTTTCAAAGTTCAAAGGTATGGTTAAGGAGACACTTATACCAGGCATCCCAACACAGTTCTCAGGGGTAACAACACATCTGTGGCCAACCTCATGCAGTACTACAATACGGTGAATGGTATAGTGTAGTACTACTGTACTACCCTAACAATGCTGGGGTTCATGGGGGGTTGCCATGGAGCGCCTAGGAAACGTATATCTCCCTTAACACACTCTTCAAACCAGACCAAACCAGCGCTTAGCGCTATTATGATGTTGAAATAGGTGTAACGGTGGTGCCACCGGAGTCGAACCACAAAGGGTACTACCACCTTCAAAACTACGTCTACGTCTACTACGTCTGTAATAAAAATTACTTTGAAAAAATATGTCACCCAGATTGAGGTCTATATTTTTAAGACATATTTTACGTAGTTCCGCTAAAAATAATCTGAAAAGCTGTCAAGAATTTGAATACACGATGTCGTTAAACGGGACCCGACCTCTACTTGACCGGTTTTCTGAAGAGCTCCATGAATAAAGAATCAGGATGTCACAGACGGACGGCAAATCGGATATGATAATGGTTTATATACGTTAACAAAGACGTTAAAAATATGATGTAGAATCATATACTTCTACTTTATATGTAAGATATTATTAATATTACAAAGTATTTAAAGGCAATAATAGTAGAATGTTTTGGGGTTCAACTCCAAACCTCCACCGCTACATCTATTTTTGCCAAATAGCAACAGTGTTAAGCATTACTGTGTTCTATTTTGAGGGTTATAGTAAAAGAGACATAATATAAATACTTATATCAGGCGTTCCAACTTAGTCCTCGAAAGTTACAAAGCATCAATGGCTGACTTCCTGAACGACTCTGATCTTATCTGGGTTTGACTTCGATTACAGATGTCTATGGGCGGTAGTGACCACTTACCATCAGATGGGCTTACCTGCTACTTATATATTATAAAAAAAAAACTTGTAATAATTATTGATTTATGAATGATTAACTAGTACTTTCATATTATTTCCATCCCATAAAATTCAATTTCTTCAAGCATAACTCTCTAGACCGAAAACTAAGAGGAACTTTCACGAAAAGCCGTACTAAAAAGGGACTAAAATGATCACTTATCCCTTCCATTAAAATTCCGACTTGACCCAAACTTCTTAACCTCCTTTCACACGTTTGAAATAACAGTAACACTAAGCTTTCAATACAGCGTGAACAGGACCTATAGAATTGAGTTTCAACCCTCCACGATTGCACCCCAATTGAGATTCCAACGACAATCAGGATCAAGTAGAACTAATACGTTTTACGATATCAGCTTATGGAGTGAAACGCACTAACTGTAAAATTTGGGTGAAGGTGTATCGTAGCATTCAAAGGGTTGAATTTCAAGTGAGAATAGATTTCACTAGAGTAGGTTTTATAGAAGGGACGACGGGCGTGGACCGCACGAACGTAAGAGTTTAATTCACTTCGATACAAAAACAGCCTACAATTAATTAAAAAAATCAAAAACCCGACTGCACCAAAAAGGCTGAAGTAGAATTTCCAAAAGCAGTGAAATAGGCATTTCATTATATTTATCCAGAAAGCCGAATACAAAGTTTCATAGTAGGTGTCTGCTTCAAAAACAAAGATGTTCAAACAATATTATCCTATTTTATCCTCGTAGTGCTCATTTACGCTATATAAAGAACCTATGTCTAAAATTCCAGCACTCATCTCTGGCACAGCAACTCACTCATTTAGTCAGACAGTCATCTCGATGTGTATATAGGAGTATATATGTACTAGCTAACCCGGCAAACGTTGCGTTGCCATATAATCAATGGTTGTCTGGAAGAGATCGCTATTTTAGTGATAAGACCGCCGGTTGTACGCTTAATTATTTGTTATTGTTGTTTATTTTATTTTGTCTTTGGTGTGCAATAAAGAATTTTTGTATTGTATTGTATTGTATAATAAAAAAATGTTAAGGGTGAACAACCCTTATCACTTAGGGGTAAAAAAAAAGATAGTGGCCGATTCTCAGACCTACTGAATATGTATATAAAATTTGGTGAAAATCGGTGAAGCCGTTTCAGAGGAGTACGGTAACTAACATAAGAATTTTATATATAAGATATATTATATATTGTATGTGTAATCTCCTCTTAATTTCCTTTATTTTGACACCCTACTCGATAGGTTTGGTTAACTTTTTTTAAAACGTGTTACTATTTCGCAAAAAAATCCACCATTTACGGTCTATAAAATATATAAATTCAGTAAATCAAAGTTTCGCTCATTATTTTACCTCGTTAGAGGTAGTATTTCATTATTTTTATCCAACAAGCCTGATATAAAATTTCATAGTGTTTGCTTCAAAATTGACGATTGTTCAAATGATTTTTTAACCCTTATTTTACCCTCTATGAGGTTGATTTTTCAGAGGGGGATAAATAAGTGCCTCTTTGTTCCTATTCAGAAAGCCAAATACAAAAATTTATAGTAGTTGCTTCAAAATTAAAGGATTTAAAAAAAACTGTTTTCCCCTATTTTACCCTCTTAAGGGTAGAATTTCCAAAAGGCCTTTCTTAGTACTTATTCACGCTATATAGAAAACCTATGTGCAAAATTTCAGAACTGTAAGGTTCTTGGTTTAGGTTGTACGTTGATTTCTGAAAAATGAAAAAGTCATTTAGTTAGTCAGTCAGTCAGTCACCTTGCTGTTTTATATATATACAAATATGTTTTTATAATCTCCGTTTAATTTCCTTTCATTTGGTACCCAACTCGATAGGTTCGGTTAACTTATTTTTTTAAATGTGTTACTATTTCGCGCCAAAAATCCGCCATTTTGATTTTTTTTTACTAACACCTGTCTAAGGACACTCGGGTCATTGAGACAAATATAATGACACCTTAACTGTTGAAATTCATCCAGCCGTTTGTTAACTCGGATCAAATAAAGAAAGACAAACATACAAGATACGCGCGAAAAACATAACCCTTCCTTGGCAGTCGGGTAAAAAACAAAATGTAAAACGACTGCGCGATGTAGCGTCGACCGTCCGTGAATGACGTCTCTTCCGTTCCTCTGGCATGGCAAGAACGCGGTGTAGAATATGTATTGCCTGAAATTACCTGGTGACAATCTAGTTAGAAGAAATTGGGCAGAAAATTGGCAGGAGAACCAAATGGCGTTGAATGTCGTAACTGTTGGAATGTGATCGGCTCGTGATTTGGTAATTCTTGGCAGAATGAGCCAAAGGTTAATCCATTGGGATAATGCTACCTTTTCTAAAGGACGGACGTGAGGTCTTGAATGAAAATGAATGGTTTGTGAATAAAAGGTATTTTATATGATGTTTTACAAAATTGGATATAGACAAAAATCCTAAAAAGTATGTACACATTTTAATTCAACGAAAAATTGTTGCCCTTTTCCACGTTTAACATATTAGAAATATATTGTTTCGACTGTGTATTTTTACGATGATCTATAATATTTGTAAAAATACTGAATGGACAAAATCATTTAGAAGTTATAACCGATTTTATATACTTCAGTATTTTTTAGTGGAAATGGCAAAATATACTAAATCACACTATGGCGTAAAATCAACTTCGTAAACCTTAACAGATATACGTAATTGTTAATACAATTTATACACTTATTTATGTTTATGGTGAGCTTTTCAAACATATCATTACATCACGCTACTTTAGATTCCATCCATTACGATACGTTTCGTTGCGTTATGCGCCGTTACGTTCATTACATTACGTTACGTTACATTACGTTAATCCGCTAACTTATCCAACGCTATCCCACATTACCCATTAGTCCCAGACGTTGTACAACAAAAGCTGAATTGAACAATAACGTATAAACCCGTATTTGCAAATGACAAGTTCTATTTCAGTTAATTATTCAAACGAGCGTAATTTCACTTTCCCAGTTTAATTATTACTCAAAAATTGTTCGTGGTATACGCAATACATACTATTTGTTAATCAAATGCTGTATAAATACTCTGTTATACCTGTTTATCAATATCATGTTTTGTGTTTTGAAGGTGGTAGAACCCTTTGTGGCTCGACTCCGGCGGCACCACCGCCACACCTACTTCTGCCTTATAACAGCAGTGTTAGGCGCTGCTGTGTTCCGTTTTGAAGGGTGTGGTAAGGGAGACAGACTTTTCCGAGGCGTTCCAACTTAGTCCTCAGGGGTAGCGGCGCATCTGTGGCCGACTTCAGGTAGGAATATCTAATCCTATCTGGGGTTGATTACAGATGTCCATGGGCGGCAGTAGCCACTTACCATCAGGTGGACTGCATGCTCGTCTGCTACCCTTATATTATAAAAAATAAATAAAAAATACATAATATTTGTTAATCAAATGCTGTATAATTATTCTGTTATACCTGTTTATCATGTTATAAGCATATCATAAGTAGGATAATAATGACATACTAAGCATATAAAAGGCGTCCAACTTACTCCTCACATCTGAGAGAAAAAGTGTTTTCTTAGTGTTATCCTTCATCGTTAAAACAAGTTGTCTGTGTTTTGTAAAAACAATGTTTTCCTTCTAAATCTAATGATAATAATTCAATCATCTTCTTACAATTAACTTGGATTTAAGACTAAGTTTGAAATACGTAACAAAAAGCATATTTTCATTATGGCGGGGCAAGGAAAAAATTCACAACATACCTATCTATTGAAGCTTCGAGCCAATCTGGAAATATCCCAAAGTAAGGGTTATTTATTTCAATATCCCAAGTACGGGTTCCCAATATGGTAAGAAAACAGAATCCTATGTAAACAGGAATAAGCTGATGTAAATTCGGGGAAGTTATTTACGTAGCTATAGATATAGTACTGGCTTTCGACTGTTGATTTGCTTGTAAGAAAGTTTACCTTATAACTTGATATGCCCTTATTTCAATTACTTTACAAAGTATAACGTAAGTGTAGCATGCTCAGATCCAAAAAGATAAATAAATTCTTACGAACAATATATTGAAGCATTGAAAATAATGCTAACTTGCGTAGCATACTGAATAGTGCCGATAGCATTCACTCGTTCAGGATTTTCTACGTTGTAGAAATGCCAATGATACCAGACAAATTCAAACACAAATGAATACGCAAACCACCATACCCAGAGAAGAGATCTAAACTCATCATTAGATGCACAGGTATAGTCCGCGCCAAACTGCTAGTCCGCTCTGAAGTTGGTGCGAGCAGGTGTAGTCATACAATTTGCAATGGCGGACCGATTCATTTCTATCTTCAGAGCGGACTAGCAGTTTTACGCGGACTATAACCGCATTCGAACCCGGATCCCTCTACATTTCAAAGGGTGATTGCTACGCTTTTACGGTACGCTCAGTGAGATTATCAACTAAGATTACTAAAATTCATAATATTAGTGAAAACTTATTAATAATTCGACAACTCACGACAACTTCAACTTACATAATTGCTATTTGAAACTCCGTAATAGCTTGTACAGATTTCAATTTCCGCCGTCCGCGGCAAATATTGCCGAAATTAGTATTTGTACGTGTACTAGATTAACGTTTCGTGTTTTACCGACTTTGAAACAGAAAGTATTATGTTCAATTGTATTTATTTCATCATCAACCAATTACTGTACCACTGCTAGACACGCGTCTCCTCTCAGAATGAGAAGGTTTAGGCCATGTTCACCTCGCTGGCCAAGTGCGTATTTGTGGACTTCACATACCTTGTATGTATTTACAGATACTTAATTATTATACGGATGTTTAAGGAATCTATTAATTATTTTGTGCTTCGACTGATTCACCACTGCCATACCTATGTTTATTTTACAAAGTTTTAGTTTACGTTTTTAACGGTGTGGTCAGGCAGATATACAAATATGTAGCATTCCACCTTGGTCCCAGTATCGACGGGTATCGGTGGGCCATAGTGCTCTAAACTGCTGCAAATTGCTCCATTTTTCGAGTTTATATATCACACCAAAATAATTTTCATACAAAACAATGCAGTTTAACTTTACAAATGAACTACTTATTTGATTTTATTTTATTTACAATTACTTTGGGTACTGACTAGTGAAGCATAACAATAAGAGTATCATTATAATAAAATTTAGTAAACAAGCAATCCTTTTCATATTAAAGCTAAATTGAAAACTCAAAGTTCAACAACATTATGAGTTGAAACTTTGTAGTAGTTACAGGTTTCAGTAGCAGTTGTTCTACACATATTGTTTTAGCAGTTAGAATGTAATTTTCTTTAAGAACACGTTTGACGTAAATGTTTAAATAACTTCATATACGAGGTATTATTTTCCTTTGCAACGTTTGCAACAATATAATAATTAGGATTACTTATAAGCAGCAGTCAGTGATAGCCTAGTGGTTAAGAAACTCGGCCTCTCGATCGAGGGGTCCGAGGTTCAAATCCCAGGCACGCAGCTCTGATTTTCCGAAATTATGTGCGTATTAGAAATGAATTATCACTTGCTAAAACGGTGAAGGAAAACATCGTGAGGAAACCTGCACATCTGAGAGATTTATAAAAAAAAAACTCAAAGGTATGTGAAGTCTACCAATACGCACTTGGCCAGTGCGGTGGATGGTGGTGGTGGTATGGCCTAATCCTTCTCACTCTGAGAGGAGACGCGTGCCCAGCAGTGGGACAGTAATAGGTTGATGAAGATAATAGAATGAAGATAGATGAATATTTAGTATAACTTGCTGTAACGGCGTAGGAAAACCGTGAACCAACCGTGCCTCATATTTTTTTACAAAAGTTTTCAATAGTGTGTGAAGTGTACCAATTCGCACCTGTCCCCCGCTTTTCCCTGAATCCTCTCCTGAAAGTAGAATGTCTTGTGCCGAGCAATTGGTCAATAATTGGATTGAAAAGCCTTATAATCAATGGAATTTTTGTAATACATAAAAACTGGCCAAGTGCGAGTCGGACTCGGACACGAAGGGAACTTCGTGAAGTAAAAGAACGTGAAAGTGAAGTACCTAAAAGAAGGTTTATAGATCCTTTAACTTGACTTAATGACTAAACCTATTAAAGATTTTCGATTAAACCTCCGTCAGTAGCTACTTTCACAGCTTTGCCCAAAACCACGAAGTAATTACAATTACCTATCGGAATTCTTGTTTTCGACAGATTAACTTACATCAAAATTTTACTACTATAACTATTGGAACTTCATTAGAGTAGTTCCTGTATAAGGGAGAATATTAGATACAAAGTTATTCATCAGAGTATCGAAGCGGTATAAGATGAAGTGTAGACTTGACTTACAAGTAATTGTAAAGATGTAGCTTATTTTAACTTCAGCTTAAGATCCGTACCTGAAATTAGAAAAATAAAATTCATATCTCTGCAAAATTATGGTTTTATATTTTAGGTTTGGCTTATTGAGATTATTTGTAGTATTAACTATTCTTACCATATTGACTGTAACTCAGTGTTCTATAGCTATGTAAAAGTTTTTTCTTGCAATTATGTAAAGCCCATACAATCCATTAGCAAGATATACTTACTCGTACATCTGTGAACGTGTGTAGGTATGACTCCAATCTGAGATTGATCATAGATCATTGTAGACGGCAGTGACCACTTACCATATGATAAACAATATGCATTACCTACTTTAATTTCATAAAAAAGTACGTATGTATAAAATGTTTCGTAATTCGTTTCATAAACAGGATATATAGTAAGAACTTTAGCGTAGAAAATTGCACGCAATATTGCTAGTTTGCTCACTTTATTGAGTTAAGTTGAGATCTCAGTGAAGTGAAGATAAATCTTCGTAACGAAGACGGGAAAAAAGTGGCAGTAAAAAAGAGAAACGAGTTAATTCTGCACCCTTTTGTAACCCGACCATTGCGTGTCCTCGTGATTTGTGTAACGGATAAGAAGTGGTATATCCTAGTTAGTAGTAAAAGTTATCTTCTTTAACATATTGAAGTACCAAGCGAGCATACAGTCTAACAGATGCTGACTGAGTATTGCCGCCCTTGGACATCTCTTATCAACCCGTGATAAGATGATAAGATTAGATTTTTACCTTAGCTGTACAATAGATGCGACTTCTAGAGAGTAAAAGCACCTCGAAATATGTCTACTTTACCACACTCTTCAAACCAGAACACAGCAGCGCTTAACATTGATGTTATTAATCAAGAACAGGTGTTGCGGTGATACCACCGGTATCAAACCCCAAATAATTCTACCATCTTCAAAACTCTAACTCTATTTGTTACAAAGCCGACAGAGGGCGTTATAACATTACGTTATATGTGATCCTTATTTCTGTGCTAAATGTCACCAAAGCATATTGATTTGTTCTAACATTCGAAGTTCCATCCATCTCAATATGTGTCAGCTTGACATTTCCGCCGTGGCTTACAGCCAGGTGTCAGTGGCCGACTGCAGAAGACTAAGCGAGAACAAACCGAAGGTGTACCTTTGCTGTACATGTGTAGGGCCCATTTATATTTACAGACATTATTTTGTTTTGATTTCATTTGAGGAGAATATTTTTATCTATATAACACTTACCGTATCGGTACGTATTATATACGTGATATGTAAATAAACCCTTATATAAACACAGTTGTAATATGTAACACAGTTGTAATGACACAAAACTATTATACCAAGTCATGTTTAAAAAATAAGAAATCCCTCCTAAATAAAACAGAAAATTAAATAGGATATTATGATTTTTTCAACATTTAAATGAATATAAATGTCAAACGTACTACCAATTTGGATACCAAGGCAAATCTAACAACACCTCATATGTTAAAATCTATCAAACCGCTTAGGCTTGAGCCCATGCCAAGAAATTAGTGCCTAAAATAAACATATTATGTAGACTAGAATTATGCATATAAGTAGGTTCATACATATGGACATAAAGAAAATATATGTTGAATTGTTCATGAAACTTCGTTGTTTAAACAGGTAGCTGTTTTAATATGAATTTAAGAAATTTTCGAAATGTCGTGGTTTTTGACTTTTAGCTCGGTATTAAAAACTTTAACTTTAGACAAAAAATCTTATTTTAAGAGATGTGTGTCTGGAGGAACTTCTAAAGTTAACGATATAACTTGTGTACCTATAAAATACATTTTTTCCACGTCGCACGTGGCTTCGTGGGACCTTAACCCTTCTCAATCTGAGATCGGCCCTCGTTCACCGTATCCTGCACGAGACAGTAATAAATTATGGGAAGGTATATTTACAATTTTTTACTGCCACGATTTTAATGAAGTAATTAATTAAAGAAAATTTCTAATTGGTTTCTGTCCAAAATTTTCACATCTTTAATAAGGGCGCGGAATAAACAAAAATGAAACAAAGCAACTTTTTGATCTGCGATCTTGGTAGGTTACATACTCAGCAATAAACATCAAGTTAGACCAAAGAGAAAATAGAGATCTCTTTTAACTTATATTAGTGGTGCGTTTATGGTGGCTCTGTTACCACACTTATTTGTGTTTTAGCTTCCATACCTACCTATATTTTTTTAAAGGATATATTTAAGATACTTATATGAAGCGTACCAACTTAGCCTTCAGGAGTGATATTTCAAATAGGAATTCTCAGTATGCTATTTATTTATGGGTAACAGTGGAAATGTGACCTAGATAATCTAACCTGGGCAACGATAACCTAACAGGTATCGTTAGAAAAAAGGTTGGGATTAAAAGCCTAAAAAGAAAGGAAAAACTCGAATGTGTCACCGGCGTCCAGTACGCGATCGTCACGCTCTAAAAATTCAATCACATTCCTTGTGGATATTGTTTTTATAACAAAGAAAAAAATACAAGAAAAACTGAATACATTATATATATATATATATATATATATATATATATGTATATATTGTTTTTACTAACAAAAACAAATAAACAAAGTCACCATCGAAATCTCGTGTTATTGTTTTGTACTTAGTACGAAGGCTTACACGTAATGATAATAGTAATAATAACTGAATATGATGTAAGGAGGAATCATGTTGGTATGATTCTCGATCTTGACGGATTTGATTATCTGCTCTGGATGTTATACTTATCATTAAATGTCAAAACAATTGTAGTCAAAACAGAGAAAATTAAAGTGCAGTTCCTAAAGATAAGGAAAACAGTGTTCTTAAAAGTCGTTTAAATAATATCACAATAGTCATCCTAAACAAATCTACACAAACCTTAAGACAGCTCAAATTAAACAGAATCTACATAAAACATTGTATAAATCAACCAACCTGGTGCGGAAAAGCGGTTTTAATTAGTATTATACGAAAGGACCTGAATCCTGTCACACGGAAATCACTTTGTCTCTGTTTACATTCGCATAAATCCATCGGATTTGGTTCTGTTTGTACAAACCTTAAAATCGGTCATGGAGACGGTACTAAGTCAACTTGTTTTGTTTGTTTGAATACTCGATAATGCTTTTCGGGTTCAGCTTCTGTCTCTTCAACCGTCATTTGTATATCTTCGAAGGCAGGGACAATTAAACGAGAACAATCTATAGATAGCATTCATGTAACAATATCAAGTAACAGCGTTATGAAAATAAAACTATAGTATCGGTACTATAGATAGTACTATAGATAAAATCGATGATCTAGCCCTAGATTAATTACACCTGATAGATTAATAGTAGATTTTCTTCAACCCTAAAAACAACCATGAGCATTATAATGTGTTAGTCTCTAAAACTTTACCAAATCTAATTACATAAGCAAGCAAAATCAGACATCCAATTATAAATTTAGATAGAATCAACATAATATTCCCCGAAAATTATATTTAAACCAGCCTTGTAAAACGCAAACTTTCGAAGTTGAAACTTACAAGGCTATCACCACTCATCGTCAATGGAATATTCAAGAAAGAAACGACACAAATAGCAGGTGGACTTGCCATATCGTTCATAATTTATAAGATTTTCCATTTGGTCTGCCCATTGAATTTTCTATAAAATTACTGCTATGAATTCTAACGTTTGTTAGTTTAGCTGAAATAAATTCTATATCAGTCTTGGAAAATATATATTGAAGTAGAATAAGAATCTCTTAAAGGAAACATGAATGACCATGTAGAGAGTCATATAGAAAAGGCTTTTTCGTAATATTAATTGGTAGAACGGTATAGTGATTGCCATATCAAATTACTGCAAAAAGATAAAATGTTTTACCGGGCAGACTACAATCGTCTTATTCAACCCTTTACTATTCCACTGCTTAGCCCGGATCTCCTAAAGTGAAATTTAGCCCATAGTGCCCCGTACTGGCCAAATGCAATTTAGTAGACTTCACACCCTGAAAATGTTTTTGAATTTTTAAGACCTTTTAGCCATGCAGGATTCCTAACGATGTTTTTTAGCAAAATGATAATGAATTTATGTCATACAAACTTAATAATAAATTTCTATTCCTTTTTTGCATTTGGATACTTGTCTTGATATCCTTGTGTATCTGTGGCAGAGTTATGAATGGAAAAAGTGTTTAAAAATTGATTTTTAACAATGGAATATGATCGCTAAGAATAACAGTGATTTATAAAATCACAAACTTTTATGTGCTCGCAGCAAACAATGTTTGTCGTCGCTAAAAAATTCAAAGCAGACGTCATGAGTAGGCAGGTGGGTATCTCTAATCTATAATTTATATGTTGTTCCACTTTTGTTATTTATTTCCCCAGCTTTGTAATCTATACCTTTATTCAATTTATTAAAGCTCAAACCCAGTTGAAGATCATTATTTCCCCTTTTGAATATTCGCGCTTTAGATTGAATTTGTAATAAAATGATTTGCATGTTATACTGAACGACAAATCTAGGGAATTATTAAATTATTCAATATCTTAGCTCATCTTGGAAGGGTATGCTACGGGTTAAGTTATGGAATTGCTTCATAAAAGTAAGTCTGTTCTAGCAGTGGGTAAAGCTTACTGTGCATTGCATGTAGTAAAGAATGCTTAGTATAATCTCATAAGAAAATTAATACTTTGCTTATCTAGAATATTTTCTTTGTATGCTTATCGTCTTACTGCTTTAAGAATTACTTTTACGTTCCTAGAGATTTTTACCTTATAATAGCAGTTTCAAGCACTGCTATATTTTAGTATACAAGGGCTGCAAGATGTGATGAGGGACATCAAAATTCTTTTCCTGCCGCATATAAAGCTGACATATATCCAATTTTTATCATTTCACCTTAAAAATTATATATCAATGAAATCCAAAAATATCTAAAAGAAAGTAGAATCAGTGTTGTACGGCAGAGGAGGTACCACTGTCATACTTATTTAGAGGGTAAATCAGATCCTATCGATGTGAATGAGGCTGCCTTACATATGAGTGCATGCAGTTATCTATACAGTGTTATATGTGTACTTAATCCACGTGGTATCATAACCAATTATGAAAAAATGCTACGCTCCGGTGGGCTGTTGAAAGAATAAAAAAGACACAAAGTTCCATACATAGAATTAGAGTTCCTCAAAAAAGATAATAAATATTTATGAAACTTTTTCTTTAAAAGTTGTTAGCTTCTTGCAAGGATATATAATTATGCAATATATATGCAAAGGAATAATGTGGTAGCATATGTTTTAAGTCTTTCTTGGTCATCGGAAAAGTCGTAGGCTGTCCCTGTCAGTTCTTTTTATCTACATATACCTACTAGATATTTGCTGACGACAATAAAAAAATATATTTAGTATTTAAAGCGTTTTATTTTTTATTATCTTTTCAAAACCAAATTTTTTATTAGCGTCCTGCATATATTTGAAAATATTATACGGAATCTCCATAAATTTACTTTCACTCTTAACAGATTTAAGCATTTACATTTAACCTTTATGATTATAGCCTAAAACGAGGGCGAGGCCTGACTGCGATAATTAGTCCCTATTGTATTAGAATAGGTATGATCAATGGAAGGGTTTTGGCTTTTATTCGTGACCCAAAGGGTATAAAGTCTTTGACGTTTAAACGCGGGAACACCGCTATATCTATTTTTCTATATTCTATGTTAAGATACCAGTGAGGCGCTACTGTGTTATAGTTTAAAGAGACTAATCAAGGCTAGTATAGTCAGTATTCACTTTATGAAAGTACGGTGGCATATAATGTACTGGATATTTAAGTAACGATGCAATCGGATAACAATCCTTTCTGAATTTGATACCCCAAACCAAATTTTGTCATTAGACCAAACCATTGGTAAATCTGTATTTAAACCAAAATCATACCTAACTAACACTTAAACGACCAAGCGGCCAATTTTGACCATTAAACTCTAAAAACCAAAAATAAACTTCTCCGTAAAACGAGAGCATCAAACTAATTACTTCCAGCGAGATGCCGCTAGCGCTAACAGAATTAGCGTCTTAATCACCCGATACCGTTCCCACGCAGGTTTTGCTTTGGACCCCTAATGAATGCTTGATTCTTTTAGATTTAAGGGTGGCTAATCTATTTTAATTTATCGAAAAATTATTTGAATACCAGACAGCGGTGTTTTTAGGTCTGTTTAGGTGTATGTTTCTAAAATCCTGAAGTCCTAAGTCCAACTTTAACCAAAAAACTCAGGGGTCAATCTATATTTAAAGCAAAATCATAACTAAGTAACCCTTAAACGACCAAACGGTCAATCTTGACCTTTAAGCTCTAAAAACAAAAATAAAATTCTTCAGTTCAAACGAGCATCTATCTAATTACTTCCGCTAACGCTAACGGAATTAGCTTCTCAACAACCCGATACAGGTTTTGCTTTGCACTTCTAATTAATGCTTGATTCTGTTAGAGTTTAGGGTGGCTACTTTATTTTGAATTTATCCAAATATATTTTTCCCGCATGCGGAGAGTATGTCTTATTCTTTGGCATCCTATTGCAAACGGCTTGACGGGTTTAACCATGTGACGTATCGTTAGATTTGTCTAAATTGTGGCATTGAAAGCGACTATTATATTATATTATTTTATTATTATTTTTTTGTATTATATTATTTTTTTTTTGTATATATTATTGTTTAATAGAATTGAGAGTCTTCTTGAGTTTAAGAAGTCGCTGCCACCTAAATATCTGTCATTCTCTCACTTCACTTATACGTTTTTAACCCATTACAGTTTCACAACTGGATACAAGACTCTTCTCAAAGTGAGAAGGATTTAGGAAATAGTCCACCGCGGAAATAATGCTAAGTGTGGATTGGTAGACTTCGCAACTCATTAAGAACTTTTTTGTGAACTGTACGCTTATTTAATACTTAAACTTCACATTCAAATTTAATAATTGCTATGTCACCTGCTTGTTATGTTAATAGTCCATAAATAAATACATAACCAAAATACATTTCATACAAATTTACGTTCATACATTTTACAAACCAGAAGCAATTTTATATTCAAAGCAAAACGCGAGCAACAAACTAGTTACTTCCAGAGTCTCGCGCAAAGTTAACAGAATTAGTCGTAATTACCCAATACTGTTCCCGCGCTACTTTGCTTTGCCCGAACTGAATACTTGATTTAACCCGCCGTAACTATATTGGGAATTTCTTTTGCTTTCATTTTTGGCTTTTTATTTAGTTGAGTTTTGAAACTTAAGTAGCGGGTTCTAATAACGAGAATTCCAGTAATAACTACTTATAACAGGACCGAGGTAGACTATAATCCAGGTCTTCCAGTTGCAAAGAGAGGGTCGTGCGCATCAGTGAGGCATGTAAGAGAATGTAGCCAAATTCAGCCAAAATGTATTTTTTATGTTACTCATGGAACTTTGCAAGAAATTTTATATAGAACATAGGTTCTGCCTGATTCCGATTACAGGTGCGTTGCCACTTCTGAGGTCAAATTCCGTCGCCAATTTTCCATCAAAATCCAACCTCAGTTCTACTAATTGAACACTTCTATTTAAATGCAGAAAATGACCGAAAATCTGAGATGACTGAGTCATACTTGTCTGAAAATCTCACATTATTGTGTGTTCCTTTCAAATAAAAATAAAAATTATTGACGAACGGTAAACGACCTGATGAATGACGTAGATACCCTTTAGGATACAAAAGTCACAAAACAATGACGTCAGTTATCCGTGTAAATACGTCACGTTACCGTTTTGGTAACAACTAACTTTTATTTTAGTAAATACAAAACGTATTACTAACGAGATGCCGGTAAAGTTAATTGGATTGCCGTCCTAATTTCCCGATACTGTTACTGGATAAAACTTTGCTTTTATACCATCACTGAATGCTTAATTTTGTTTTAGACTTCGCTTGTCTATGTACTTACTTAAACAATAGATAAAATTAAAGGATTTGTCTGTGATTTGAAAGACATATTTCTTAAAATATTACCGTTGTACTTTCAAGGTTTAATACAAAAAGAAAGAACAAATACCTATTAGCTTATTTTACTTTTGTCTTCTAATTTATCTTCTACACTTATATTTCTACTTGTGAAATCTTTTCTTTCAACAACTTTATGGTCTGGAATAGATACACTTTATAAGTCATAAGATTGTACCTTATATTATTTTGTGTCTATTAATTTATGTTATATAATATTTCATTTCGTTTACAAAATATCTTCATTATTTAAAACCAGACATTTCTTTTGCATGTAATGCAAATAGACTTGCGACTTTTACCACGGTTCGACAATTACTGTAATAGTAAATTAGTTTACTTATTTTCATGTAAAACATTTGTAATAGCTAAAAATTTACCATTGTGCTGTAAATCCGTGTGATGTCGACGATAAACATATCAGAATACAGTTGAATAATTTTCCTTTGTAATGTAATGTAGTGATGAATTCTTGAGACGTTAACGTTGGCAAACTTGTTATTCAAGTTGAAAGCTCAACAATATCATTACAAATAGACATGCTTCACAAGACTAATGAAGCGTAGGAGTCTTAAAATCATAATCACGTAATACGTAAAAGAAAATGGACAGTGAAAACAATATTATGTCATTGTTTTTGCAAAATAGGGATGTTCCATTAATAAGAAATTCAGAAGAGTATTATCAGATTATACTCATTGTTATGATCAAGTGAAACAATGTAGACACCGGGTGACCTTTTGTGAGGAAGGAAACCTTTAAAAAGTATCACGGTGTCATTGGTTATGTGGGAATTTCATTGCACTAAAATCCACTCGGTGGGCTTATCTCGACGTTAAAATTACAATCTACTAAATTGAGAATCCTTATCGTATACCGCCATTCACATTTCAGACTAACATCGGTCAGGCCCAGACATAGGCTATATTAATATTGTTGTCCTGAAGATAGGGCAAGTCTTTTTTGTATTAATTACTTTAGTTAATAAATGTAACTAATATTAGACTATCTATTTGCATAAACAAATGTTTTGATAGCATACATAAATTTCCGGAGTCGAGCCACATCTTTCTACCTACAAATTAGCTTTAAACGTTACCCTAAACTTACGTGATCATAATATAAAGAAAATAGTAGGTAGTAATATTGCATGTATGGCACACATTGACATCCCTCGTGTGACCTTCGGGCTAATGGACCGGTCTATTTATTAGTTCGGCGATATCCGATGTGAGGCATTAGCCAAACGTCACTCATCATTGACATCGTACAGAGATGTTTGTTCTCATCGGTCTATTAGTAAAGCTGATAAATAATTAATCCTTATCACGTCAAATTATTTTTTGTTTATATTCACGAGTGCCCTAATTGTTACAATTCTCGGTCGTACGTGTTCAAGGTTCTGGGTTTTATTCCCGGACAGGCATGTAAATTAGTTTGATTTTTATTCCGATTGCGGGTGTTTTTGCCCAACTGCGGAGAGTAATGTATTTTTCGAGAGTATTTACCTATCTATTTCTCATTCTCTATCATCGTTGGCTGGTGTTTATTTTAATTCACTTAACACACAGAGTGGTGGAGACGATGAAGCTGAAAATATAGTCAGGACGAATTCATTACACCTTCATTATAACAACAGGTAAATCTGTCACCCTCGATAATAATTACCGTGTCTAAATTAAATGACAATTATTGATATGAAGTTTTTTGTCTTCTCTAAAAAATATTGTATATCTAGAGTCGATATTCTTTAAACGTAGACCTAGGAAATATTTTCCAAATTCCAAATTACATTCCAGTGACCTGTTGGGGTACTTTTACCCTCATGGTATATTATGTCATACAGATTTGTATATAAAATGTGACCGTTTATCTAAAAATCTAAGTACATTTGAAACTTCAAAAAATGCAATCTGATTTCAAAGTTCTTTCCATTTTATTTTCACATTTCTACTAGCTTTTAGAGATTCTACGAATATCATTTATTTTTATATATTATGATTTAAACTTTTCATAAACGGTTTGTCCCTCAGGCGATTTATTCTTCAGAAAGTTTAAATTCAATGTTCGCAATCCTGCTCAAAGCGGGTCGCAGTTTGTTTGAATCTAAAACTATTTCATGCATTTTAAAACATTATTCTCTATTCCCTAACGCGGTGCGGTGTTTGGGATTATTTATATTCGGTAAGTTATGTACGCAAAATTCGATAACATCGTAAAGGGTTTGAGGTAGAACGGAAACGAGAGTATTATTCTGAAACAAAAAACCTGATTGCTTAAAAATAGATCTTGTGTTACTCCCAAAATTTAGACGAATCTAACGGTACTTCATGTGTTGAAATTCGTCTAGCCGTTTGTTCTGCAGGGCGTTTGTTCTTTCCTTGAATCATTGTTTAAACAAAGCGCAAATCGACTGTAAACCGTTCAACACGTTTTGCTTCAATTCTGTTTGCGCTCCCGATAGCTATCTGCTGTTTATTTCTGCATGTTGCACTTTGATTTCTAGCTGTGATTGAACCGGGAATACATGTTTGTTTCAGCGCAAATAGATTCTAATTATACCCAGTTTGGATATGAGGTATGGAGTAAGTCTGTATATATAAGATAGCTCGTAGTCCTACTGCAAAATTGTGGATAGGTTTTCTTATATACTGCTTCTTCTTCTTCAACCCTTTGTCACCCACTGCTGGATGTAGGCCTTCTCACTCGACTTCCACAAGTCCCGATCTCGCGCTGTCCTCATCCAGCCTCTATACTGCTACTACTATATACTGCTACTAAACATTAAGGTGGTATAGAAAAAGCAAATTCTGTATTTACTAGAAAATTGTAATCCGACAAATCGCATGTAGCAGACAAACATTCAAATAACATTAGCCTTCGCAGTAAATTAAAATAAGGAATTTGATTCATACGCATAGCAACGTAGTACAAATATATTATTATCAATGCCTATAGCAGAGGATGTTCAATAGATTTCGTCGTCAACCCATTACTGCCCCATTGCTGGGCAGGGGTCCCCTCTCAGTATGAGAAGGATTAGCCCATAGTCCACCGCGCTGGCTAAGTGCGTGTATACTTCACGTACCTTTGAGTTTTTTTATAAATCTCAGGTGTGCAGGTTTCCATATGATGCTTTCGTTCACCGTTTAAGCAAGTGATAATTAATTTGTAATACGGACATAATTTTTAAAATCCGTGTCTGGTATTTGAACCTCGGACCCCTCGATCGAGTTTCAAGCCACTAGGCTATCACTGCCTCAGCCTGTCCGCCTCAATATGTTTAGTGAGCGGCTAAGTTTTAAATTTTATTCATTGTTTATGCTTCCACAGGCGTTGAACTCCGAACGTTAATTAAAAACCTGAGCCTGAAGCTTTGAGATAAGAGAGTTGGTTTGGTGGTGATTGATGTGGTAATTTACCTACACTTACCGTATTTTGGGTGAATGATATATTACTAAATCGTTGGTAACTTTTTAAAAAATATTAAAGTAGCTCGAGTTGATGGCAAAAGGCTACTGCCGCCCATGGGCATCTATAAAAACTCCATATGATAAATTCTTTTTCATTCATTCTTAAATGAGGTTTGCCACATATGCGTTATTACTCCTGCGGACTAAGTTGGAATGCCTCCGAAAAATAAGTGTTTTGGTGGCAGTGGTGCTTTCGGAGTCGAACCACAAAGGCTACTACCACCTTCAAACTTACTAAACCAAATCCACAAAAGTCTGTAAATAGATAATTAGTGCATTCATAAGACAAAAAGCAGAAATTAGCAGAAACCTCTCTGAAGCCTCTATTTCAGACTATCGTACTACGCTTGGTGCATTCAGTTTAGTAATTACACTAATACACATTAACAAACCTATGGTTAGATAACCGAAAGGTTACCCACGTCCACAGTATACAATGCTTACAAAAGCAATTTATTAACTGACTCAGACAACAGCTTCCACGATACATAGGGTCGTAACTCTGACTTATGATCTTGTAGTCTCGACAATTGCATATAACAGCAATATAGCTAGTCTGTAGAAAACTGGGTGTGTATTATTATCGTCTGGTATCAACATACCTTTAATAGCATTTTCTAAATTATCGTAGTTATCAGAGGTGTAGGCGTAGGTAAAGGTGGTAGAACACTTTGTGGTTCGACTCCGGCGGCACCACCGCCACACCTATTTCTACCTTTTTTTTTTTTTTTTTTTTTTGTTGACGAGGGGGAATCCTTCAAAAGGTACCCGATGCCTTGGGAGCGACACAGGGTTATGTGGGACTCTTACCGCACTAAAACCCCCCCGGTGGCCGTCCTCAGCGCTGCGTAGAGGACTCCGGGATCTCCAAAGGAACGCAACCGGAGTCCTCTTAGCGCATTGCCCCGTCGGGCTCCGCCCAGGTGAGCTTATCGCTCACCGCACCGTCTGGTGCATACGACGGTATGCGACCACACATACCGCCGTCCTTCCCGGGGCCGTTGGCTGGGTGGTTCGAGCTCCCACTCTTGCCACCCACGACCCCAGAAGCCCCCTTTTAGTCGCCTCTTACGACAGGCAGGGGATACCGTAGCCCTATTCTTGTCCCGGAACTACAGGTTTTCTACCTAATAACAGCAGTGTTAAGCGCTGCTGTGTTCCGGTTTGAAGGGTGTGGTAAGGGAGTCAGACTTTTCCGAGGCGTTCCAGCTTAGTCCTCAGGGGTAGCGGCGCATCTGTGGCCGACCTCAGGTAGGAATATCTAATCCTATTTGGGGTTGATTACAGATGTCCATAGGCGGCAGTAGCCACTTACCATCTACTACTCATATATTATAAAAAAAAAGTGTTATAAATCTTAGTAAAGAAATGTTAGTTATCAGAGGAGTTATAAGTTAGTCCTCGGGGATAGCAACGCATCTTTAGCCTTTCTCTGTTATCTTATCTGGGGTTGATAGTGACAGTAGCCCTTTTCCATCGGATCTTGATCCGAGACGTAGCGAGCAATATGCCAGTCTGTCAGAGAGTCCTGGGTTCAACCCTGGCCAAGAAAATTTATGTCAATTATGAATGAATTTAGAATTCTATTTTGCTTTTCGGATTTTGTTTATATTTTTAGTGTCTATGGTAAACATTCTAAAGTGTTGACACTTGTTAGAATCCGTACGGTTCGACAGAGGAGGTTTGACCTATAAAATAACAAATAAAAAGTGTCACGATGTCATACTCCACAGATTTAGGTACTGGAAACTCACATTTTCAGACTTAGTAAGCGACATTTCTATTCAGCCAATTTACCCTTCTCACTAGTGTTGTCCCCTTCAGACATACGTAACACATTACGCTTACACATATCGATTGGCCACCTCCCCTGGTAATTAGAGACAGCACTAATTGAGATTGATTTTCGAAGTTCAAAACAACTTCGAACCAATTCAAAGGAATTAAACTTATTCCGAAGTATGTGAATATCGCAAAGACACTACGAAGTTGTATTGAATCGAATAGTTCAGTTTCGAAGTGCCTTAGTTTAGAAGGTATGTTTTAAATTAGTTTCTAAACAGATATTTGTTTGGCAGGAATTAATTAGGTGACAATAGTGTTACGCATCGGCAAATACTCCTACATATACATCTAAGTACTATACTACTAAAAACGAAAACAAAAAAGCAACGACATAATATGACAGTCACGAAGGGCCTCTTTCCTGTCACATGTGCCTAAGCCCGCATCCCACCCACATGTGAGAATTAAACTGCTGCAGTTGACAGCGTGCCTGTGGTACAAATATTATCTTTAAAAAGATAGATACACACAAAAGGGAAATTATCTATAAAAAGATAGGATGCAAGTAGTACCCACGTATGCTGACCATACCCGCACTCAGACACAAATCCCCGTGACAGGAAAGACTTAAGAAATTGAACAAATGCATAATTAATCATATTATTCATATCAATGACACTAGTGAACTTGGGCATAAACTTGGCTACAAATAAAAACCTAAAAATTGTCTTTGACTTTTGACATTTGACGTTTTACGCCATTTTTGTTGGGTACTAAAATACGTGGGTAACGATCCGTGTGATAAAGGTACCGTTGTAATAATTTACGTGACATTTAGTAATGACGGCCGTGATTGGTGGGTATATCATAGATTAAAAATGTATTACAGTAAAAATACTAAATTTATGAAATTAAACCTGTTGTAAAGCTTCACTGTCTTTTATGTAGTATGACATTTATATTCGGTACAAAAATGTACAATATATAAATAAATAAACACAAAATACAGGTCGTAAATAGTGAGAAAATTGTTTTTTAACGAATATTTCAAAACCTTTTTCGTTGTGACTTAGTAGGAACAATGTTTTTTTTGCCGCTTTCGTAAATACTCTACCCCTTGGCGCCTGGCAGAAGTACACAGAAGCAATGAAGTATACACTTCATTGCTTCTGTGTGCCTCTAATCGACCACAGTTTATTTTTGCCGCGTGTACGAAATATACGGTAACTTTTATTTTTAATATTTTATTAAAAGCTTATATTTAAATTGCTTTCTTAATTTATGTGTACGTCAAATTTAACTTACCAGAATTAAGTCGTCAAATCTTGCAAGTTTTTGACCTACTCCCTAATATTCGATTGTACCTACCTACTGAAAAATATACACGTTTGATTTGGATGAAAATGACAATGTAATACAAAATAAGTGACGTCATTCTAAATCTAATATGGCGATTCCGGCAATATGGCAGACCAATATTTACATGTGCCCTGTGATATGGGTATCAAATTAAAAAATATAAACTTTGACTGAAACCTCTTTTTGACCGAAACTTGGCTAAAACCAAAACCGAAATTTCGGTCAGTTACCGGTTAAAACTTGTTAATTATGAAAAACTTACTCAGTTATTAGACACAAGGCCCCCCGGGATAGCAAACGGCGTCATAAACCCACTAAACCCTTCAGCTTATGACGCGGCCACGTTATTATGCCCGAGTCGTTTGTCCGTTTACATTCTATTCATAATATATAGAGGCTGGCAGTTACAACAGGTCGGCATTGTTTACATTGGCTGTATGGAACGTACCATTTCCTTCAAAAACCCTTATTTACTCAGCTTATTATATTTAATATGCGGGCTTAGTGAACAGCGGGAGACTGGTTTAGAGTCTGTCTTATGTTATTTTTTACCCGACTGCCAAGGAAGGGTTATGTTTTTCGCGCGTATCTTGTATGTTTGTCTTTCTTTATTTGATCCGATCTAACAAACGGCTGGATGAATTTCAACAGTTAAAGTGTCATTATATTTGTCTCAATGACCCGAGTGTCCTTAGATAGGTGTTAGTAAAAAAAAATCAAAATGGCGGATTTTTGGCGCGAAATAGTAACACATTTAAGAAAAAAAGTTAACCGAACCTATCGAGTAGGGTATCAAATGCAAGGAAATTAAACGGAGATTATAAAAATATATTTGTATATATATAAAACAGTAAGGTGACTGACTGACAGACTAACTAAATGACTTTTTCATTTTTCAGAAATCAACGTACAGCCTAAACCAAGGACCTTACAGTTCTGAAATTTTGCACACAGGTTCTCTATATAGCTTGAATAAGTACTAAGAAAGGCCTTTTGGAAATTCTACCCTTAAGAGGGTAAAATAGGGGAAAACAGTTTTTTTGAAATCCTTTAATTTTGAAGCAACTACTATAAAATTTTGTTTTTGGCTTTCTGGATAGGAACAAGGGCGCTCTTATTTATCCCCCTCCGAAAAATCAACCCCGTAGAGGGAAAAATAAGGGTTAAAAGTTCATTTGAACAATCGTCAATTTTGAAGCAAACACTATGACATTTTTTATCAGGCTTGTTGGATAAAAATAATGAAATGCTACCTCTAACGAGGTGAAATAATGACCGAAACTTTGATCTACTGAAGTTATATATTTTATAGACCGTAAATGGTGAATTTTTTCGCGAAATAGTAACACGTTTTAAAAAAAGTTAATCTATCGAGTAGGGTGTCAAAATAAAGGAAATTAAGAGGAGATTACACATACATTATATAATATATCTTATATATAAAATTCTCGTGTTAGTTACCGTATTCCTCCGAAACGGCTTCACCGATTTTCACCCAATTTTATATACATATTCAGTAGGTCTGAGAATCGGCCACTATCTATTTTTTTTTACACCTAAGTGATAAGGGTTTTTCATTCTCAACATTTTTTTATTTATATGGCAACACAACGTTTGTCGGGTCAGCTAGTACATATATACTCGTATATACACATCGAGATGACTGTCTGACTAAATGAGTGAATTGCTGTGCCAGAGATCAACGCAAAGGGAAACCGCTGAACTTAAGCGTGCTGGAATTTTACACATAGGTTCTTTATATAGCGTAAATGAACACTACGAGGATAAAATAGGATAATATTGTTTGAACATGTTTTGTTTTTGAAGCAGACACCTACTATGAAACTTTATATTTGGCTTTCTGGATAAAAATAATGAAATGCCTATTTCACTGCTTTTGGAAATTCTACTTCAGCCTTTCTGGTGCAGTCGGGTTTTTGATTTTTTAAATTAATTACTTGTTTAAACTTGGAGTAGCAAGCGAGCTTGTAGGGTAACTGATGATAAGTTAACTATTGTCCAAGGATATCTGCAATCATGTCCCTGTAGTTCCGGGACCAGAATAGGGCTACGGTATCCCCTGCCTGTCGTAAGAGGCGACTAAAAGGGGCTTTGGAGGTTGCGGGCGGCAAGAGTGGGAGCTCGAACCGCCCGGCTAGCGTCCCGGGAAGGACAGCGGTATGTGTGGTCGCATTCCGTCGTATACATCAGACGGTGAGAGGACTCCAGTTGCGTTCCTTTGGAGATCCCGGAGTCCTCTACGCAGCGCTGAGGCCGGCCATCGGAGGGTATTAGTGTGGTAAAAGTCCCACATAACCCCGTGTCACTCCCACGGCACCTGGTACATTTTGAAGGTTTCCCCCTCGAAAAAAAAAGGATAACTGTAATCAAAAGCGGAAAGCGCAGATAAGAGAGGACTTAGTTGAATTTCGCTGATAAGTGTTTCGTCTTACCACATATTTTTAACCGGAACACGTTGTTAATTAACATACAAGATGTTGCGCTATAAAAGATTTAGTTGCCTCCGGAGTTGAACCACAAAAGTTCATCTAATGTAAATTGACCGCTGCAACCATTGGTATAAAATCTTAATGCGATTGTTTCTTTACTATTTTTATATAAAGGCGGCTACTCAAAAGCAAACACTTTACCTCATAATAATTCTTAATTTAGTATCACATAACCATTACGAGTCGTACCTGTTAGTTAGGGACTAAGGTAGAATGCTCCATATAAAAATGATAATTATTCAGTTCCAAGAGCCTCTATTTTCCAGCCTCCCTTTTATATTTCCAACTCATACCTTTCCTAAATGACGTTAAATAGAGAACTTGTACATAAGTAGTGTAAAACTAGCGACAATTTTCTATTAAGAGACATTTTGAAAATATATTTTTTATAATATTAAAGTAGCAACTAAGCTAGCGAGACATCTGTAAATAAACCAAGATAAGAATAGAGTCCCTCATGACGCCGGCCACAAATTTGTTACTACCCCTGAGGACTAATTTGGACCGCCCTCACCACGCCCTTCAAACCGGAACAACGGCGCTGAACACAATTATTCGGCACAAAAAAATAACTCGCAATGTTTCTTAAATCACTTTATTTCCATGCTGGTAAAAAATGTTCCTAGTCTAGTCTTTGAACCTTTTCTGCATCTCAATATCTTATATATAAAATTCTCGTGTCCTCCTCCGAAAAGGCTGTACCGATTTTCACCAAATTTTATATGCATATTCAGTAGGTCTGAGAATCGGCTATTATCTATTTTTCATACCCCTAAGTGATAAGGGTTGTTCACCCTCAACATTTTTTTATTTATATGGCAACACAACGTTAGCCGCGTCAGCAAGTAGAACTGTAAGTGTTGACTACAGTATTTCTCGCTTGCCACACAACTAACGACTATGAATGCGCTTCGCGTGAAGACGGCCTATGCATATTTGATGGCCCCCGCTAACGGTGGCGCCGTATGTTTTATTATTTTTAGGGCAACTAACAAAAGTCACATTGTATTTAGTGCAATAGGTCGGTGTCGATCGATTACGTCGGAAATAGACGGAGTCAGTGGATTACTATTGACCCAATTTGCTGGTCAACTGGGGTATATTTGAACGAGCGGCCTAATGTGTTATTGTTTGTTTTTATATAAAGTTGAAGGAGGAATGGGCATTCCGTTTAACTAATGATAAGTGCTTACTTCCGCTCATGGACAGTTGTATACAACTTGAACAGAATTTCTACCTTTTGTCAATAATGTGTAACTACCCTTTATGACAACCCGTTTGTAATAATCAATTTCAACCACTATTTCGGTGAAAATTGTCGAAGAGCAAACATTTCCGCAAGGCTTAAGTCTTGGCTAAAGGTGGTGACAATCGGCAGTAGTCACTAACTATCACCAGCGATCGACGACAGAACATGACCGTTGGCGACAGCTTGTGTGATAGTCTGTAACTCTCGAAACTACCGACGACTGTTTCCATTGACTATCGACGACGAATGTGGACGGTGAGCACCGACTGTCGGCTACAACCGTCGCCACCTATCATCCGCGAATATTCACGGTAGGCGCAGGCAGATGCTGTCGCTCATATATAATTTCCTTAATAGGCTGATAATTGATATAATTATCAGATTATGCGCCTTTTATAAGTATAACGTTCATGTTTCTAATGATATTAACAGAAGATTAGACTGGAGCGTAGACAACGATACGCAACAAGACCGGAGATATAATTAAGCTTACGTCCTTTGTAACTCATTTGTCTTACTTAATTCTTCCTAATGACAGTTACAGCAGTATTAGCGTTGTCTCATTAAAGTTCATGTTTCTTTTATAGGGCATATAAGTAGGGACAGACTACGTGCTTCTAGGTATATCGAAATACATGGTACAGTCATTACAACGAAGCTGTAATATGTAAGGAACAAGGAAGATATAATCAAATAGACTGCCAATAAAGAAGCAGCGTAACATGAGAACATGTTCCTTATATGAATAAAACTACATCAAAATATTGTTAGTTAAGTTCTAAGATAATAGTCTAGTGGTTAAGAAACTCGGCCTCTTGATCGAGGGGTCCGAGGTTCAAATTCCAGACACGCACCTTTGATTTTTCAAACTTATATGCATATTAGAAAATAATAATCACTTGCTTAAACGATGATGGAAAACATCGTGAGGAAAGAGAGATTTCATAAAAAAAAATCTCAAAGGTGTGTGAAATCTACCGCCGAATACGCACTTGGCCGTGGACTATGGCCGAAACCTTCTCATTCTGAGAGGAGACCCGTGCCCAGCAGTGGGTCAGTGATGGGTTGATTATGATGATGATGATAGAGTTCTATATAGAACTTACAAGCAATTTGTAAAGTTCTCCAATAGAACAGAAAATCGTGAATCTGTTATAAGCAACACATTTTTATTAGAATGTTATAACGGAAAGATTAAGGAAGATAGTCGTATATGGGAGAGAAAGCTTATACAGTCATAGGGAAAATGGATATGAGAAGCGTTCACGATAACGTGTGAAAGGATAAAGGATATAAAAAGATATAAGAATATAGGTATGACTAATTGGCTAAGTATGAGTCGAACTCAAGATCGAGGGGGTTCCGTACAAGCGAAATTTCTAAATATATAATAAAAACATAGGTTTTTTATATGGGGAGTGGGGACCCCCATTAATTTTGAACTTTTTTATTTTTAGTATTTGTTGTTTTAGCGGCCACATTGATTGATACAAAAACTTTGTAAAAAAAATCAAGTGTCTATCTAATATTTAAGAAATAGAGCGCTGTGACAGAAGGACACACGGACCGTAGGCGGAGACTTCATAATAGGGTTTCGATTTTACCCTTTTGGTACAGAACCCCAAAAACAAGCCTATTAGGAGTCAATTTGTTATTTCCGTCCATGGTACAGTTCCAGGCATTTGTATTCGACGCGTAGCAAATCAGAATTTCGGGTGAAGTTGCCCTTTGTTCTCGCGGTACGAAATTTACAGGCGAAATACCTAACTTGACTATTGTAGTTCGTTGTGTTTTCAGTAGCTGTTATTTGAGTATGTAAATCAGGGGCTTTAGATTTTGTGCTTTAAGTGGAAGGCTGTCCGTTGGTACGCCAAGTTCGCCAGTCTATCCGTCCTTCTGTCTGTCTGCCTGTTTATCGCAATATTTCGACAATGTTTACATTTATTATACTTTCACTGATTGTATACTTGAATTAATTCGCCACTTAAGTTGGCAATGAGATTGACACACATACCTACAATCTAATATATAAAATTCTCGTGTCACAGTTTTCGTTGCCATACTCCTCCGAAACGGCTTGACCGATTTTGATGAAATTTTTTGTGCTTATCCGGTATCTATGAGAATCGGCCAATATCTATTTTTCATCCCCCTAAATGTTAGCAGCACTATTTTTTTTTATTTATATGGCAATACAACGTTTGCTGGGTCAGCTAGTAATATATATACACAAACACCCAAGTACAGGGATGACGTCATCCAACGCCCGTCTTTCATAATTTGTCCATCGAAGTTTTTGTCTACCATACATTTACATTTGACAACTTACTCTTAGTAGACATTGTAAAATTCCAATCTTTGATAGATAAAAACTGTATAGATTGATTATTACTCACGTAAATTCATCATTAACATTTCTGTTGTCAACGGAAATCGAACCCAGAACTTTACAAAACCATTGCGCCAAATTCTCAAAGTTAAATAAGAAATCTTATATAAATCCTCGGCAAGAACTGAACTGAAAATAATTACGTCGAAGCACGTTCTGTTTGAACAAATCATCAGCGGCGACGCGTAGAGAATTCGGATTTTGGCTTTTGCTTTTTGCCCCTTGGCAACGGATTTGGCGATTAACTCTGCCCAATAACCGCAATACCGCGACAAAGGAACTGATTGCAATTGACACACACAAAGACAATACAAACACACCACAGAGAGACTAACACAATGACACAATTCCATATAAGATAAGCAAATTGATAGACACAAAGACACAGCACAAACACACCACAAAGTGTGTACTAACACAATCGCATATAAGATAACCAAATTCAAATTAAGGTAATACAAATTTTAATTAATTATTAACATAAACATTAAACATACGACGACGAATGAATGAATGAATGTTGAAATGGAATCTGATTTTAGATCACGATCACGATATGCAGTTTGAAATTCTTCATTGCCAATAATTCGATCTTTTTTTTGTTGACGAAGGGGAAACTTTTAAAAGGATTTTTACCGCAATAATCGTCGGCAAACCCAGAAGCCCCCTCTTACAACAGACAAAGGATACAGTAGCCCTATTCTGGTTCCAGAACACGGACAGGCGTCTTTTGGACCTAATTGCCTGAATCATGGTCACGGCAAAAAAATGCCGGAAAAAATGATGCATCCAGATGGGTCGAAAATATCACCAGTAAGAAACTTAAAACCGCGTATCTTACCCATTACATTTATTGTGATATATAGGTTAAGTTACAATTTAATTTCAACAAACTCCATATTTCCCATCGTTCCCCACCCAGATCTCACACAGCCCGTCTCACGATACGGCATGAGGTACCTTATGCAGGTTTCCTCCTCGTCATCAAAACAGACCTATGAGTGTAGACACCGTCGACACGTCATATTCGATGTGTAACGAATCAGATTTAGGGCTTTTACCCTTTGCTCTTTGGGGTTCCGTAAATTATGTCACACGTATAGAGAGAAACGGGTCCACAGAACGTGACGTAACGTGACAAGGGGTAGGATTTGTGTGACGTCACACCTAACTTAAAACATGGGTGGTGTGATTAAGAAGTCAAAACAAATATTTACTAAGTATTTACTATTTATTGAGTATAGTGTTGTGAACGAATTATTCGTTCGAAAATATGATACAAATATTTGTTTTAAGATACCGAATGTACTAAAAATATAAGTGATTTTAAATGAACCTACTCACCTTAAAAGTTATACTTTTTATATTATAGAAGAAGCAATCGAGCTTATCGCCTAATGGTAAGTGGCCACAACCGCCCAAGAACATAATCAAGCCAGATCAGTCCCAGATGTTTCAGTGACCTGAGGTGAACCACAGATGCATTGCTATTCCTAAGGATTAAGATGATTGCATCATATGTACGAGTAAGCAAGCCGGCATCTACATTCTTCCACTGAAATAAAGAACTGTTTCAAGTTCAAATAGGTGTGGCGGTGGTGTCACCCTAATCGAACCACCTAACTAACCTAGTTTACTTAATATTGTGTCAGATTATTCTTTCATAATTTAATAATACAACAGTATACAACGGTTAAACGCGAATGATACGTATTTGCAACACTTAAAACCACGATTTACGATTTCCCAAGAGACTTACCTACACAAAAATGTATGAACAACTGCACATAATCCTTAGTTAAATTCAGCTTCAGCTTTAAAAAAGTCCAGATATTCCTTTTAATATCGTGTTTAGTCGCAAAGATATGAATATGTATGTCCCAAAGGAAAATTATTCGCCTTTCATAAAAGTTTTAATTAACAATCCTCCTTTTCATCAAAAAGATAGAATGTTGGTTTTTTCACTCAAAATGCCAACGAATTCTAGCGTTTTCGGAATTAAGCAATTCAATTCTGGAAAGAAATATCTTGGCTACGTATAAAATATTTTTAAGAAACAAAGAAGGAAAATACTTATTCGTGACAACGATAAAATAGATATAATCTTATATATAAAATTCTCGTGTCACAATGTTAATTAACGTACTCCTCCGAAACGGCTTTACCGATTTTCACCAATTTTTTTTAATGCATATTCAGTAGGTCTGAGAATCAGCTACTATCTATATTTCATACCCCTAAGTGTTAAGGGTTGTTCACCCTTAACATTTTTTTATTTATATGGCAACACAACGTTTACCGGGTCAGCTAGTAAAATAGAAAATAATAATAAAAACATACGACCGAAAAATTATATACAATGCTATTGTGCTTTCTTTCTGAATTTCAAAAAATGGTCACTTAGCGACACCTTCCTTTGGGTACTGAACTTATAAAAAGGTCAGTTTCATAGACGCTTTAAAATAAATCCCATATAAAAATGTAGTGTAAATGGATTTTATGGGACACTTACATAGCTGTAATAAATAAAGGATAATGTGCCGTCTTTACGTCTCACACTAAACAGATATAAGATAAGCGATGAAAATGGACATCGATTGTAACAATAGCATTTTACGATTGAAAACATTTAAAATATATTCGAATGTGACAAAACTATTTGTAGCGCGACTGTTCTGTTAAAGTGACAGTGTTCAGTATTTCGGACTAAACTGGCCGAAACACTGATTATATATAAAAGGAATGAATTCAAAATTTTAAATATTGACGTTTCTTCCACTACTCACACGGAAAGTACAGACAGTCGGTATTCAGATTTCGTCACGGGACGTATAATATAATTTATATATATTACGGGGGTCCTGGGGACCTATTTGGACGTCGCGAGTGTGTGTGCATCACGGTCGATCGGTCGCCGAAGGGAGCACCGCACAGTTCTACGGTATTTATACATATATTCACCTACATTATCGTCACTAGCGCACAAGGGTTCCAAATTATATTTCGGATTAGAAACCAGCGACCTAAAACTCTACATTTTGGTCCTTCGAGCCGGATTCGGGTTTCCGTGCTCGCAAGTATATTCTTGTGTGTTGGTGAACAGTAGTGTAGACATCGGCACACGTCCACGTCGTTTGTAAATACTTTGCCGGATTATAAGTATTTACAGCGGCTGGACAACATCAAAAAACGGGTGTACTCTACAATTATTACGTAGGGATACACGTATTTATTTCGGTTACTATTTTATTTATGTACATCGGGTACTACAAGAAACGTCAACGGTTTTAGGCGTTCTTTCGGACTATTATTAGTGTTTCGGTCGGGCTTGTACTGAGCATTCTCCTGTTTCGGGTTGTGTCGGGTGAAGGTGGTAGAACTCTACGTGGTTCGACTCCGGCAGCACCACCGCCACATCTATTTCTGCCATTACAGCAGTGTTTAGAGCTGCTGTATTTTGGTTTGAAAAAGGTGTGGTAAGGGAGATATACTTAATCGAGGCGTTCCAACTTAGTCCTCAAGAGTAACAGCGCACGTGTGGTCATTTACACCAGGTGGAGGTGGACTGCATGGTCGTTGTCTACTCTATTATTTCGGTCGTTTTATTTCGGTTTGGAAATTATTATTGCGGATTATAATTTACATTCGGTAATATTTTGTGTTTTCATATTTGTCAAGTCGGTTGACATATAATTTTGTGACAGCGTTCTATCGGTTTAAATTTAATTTAATTTTTTCTTATTTCATTTTTTTTTGAAATGGCTCCTAAATCTAAACAAAGGTTGAATAAATTAAAATACGATTTAGCAATTCATAATTTGGATTCTATTTACGATCTTTCTCAGCGGGAACCTAAATCTGAAATAGATAAAAATAATTTTAAAATACGGTATCATGATTTGGATCGTAATTATGAAGAATTTACGTCGATGTTTTTGGAGCTGCAATCGGAATTGGACGAAGGCTCTGATGTGGATTATTCGGACGATTTTAAAAAATATAATGGAATATATTATGATATCAAGAGGAAGTTTTTAGAAATATCATCTTCGGAGACTGAACATGGTTCGGAGTTCAGGTCAATGGATGATGGTGACAAGCGGAAGCGGGTGGTTTTACCACGGATACAGATTCCTACATTTTCGGGAAAAATAGAAGAATTTGTTTCATTTATGGATTTATTTAATTCTTTGATATGTGAAGATAATGCTTTATCTGATTCGGAGAAAATGTATTACTTATTAGGTTCATTGGCTGGAGAACCAAAGGTTTTATTGCAACACTTATCTATTTCGGGAGATAATTTTTCGGTTGCTATGGATCTATTGAACAATAGATATAATAATAAAAGATTGTTAGCAGATAAACTATTTTATAATTTGTTTTATATTTCACATGTCACCAAACATTTAAGTTCTATTAAATTATTTTTAAATACATTATTAGAAAATACGAAAGCGCTAGAAAAGATGAATTTTCCGGTTGATCAGTGGACTCATTTATTGTTTTATATTAATTTTCAAAAATTAGATAATAGTCTAAAAAAAGGTTTTGAAGAACGGTTTACAGGAAAGGACTTTCCGGAATTTAAGGATTTATTAAAGTTTTTGGAAAATGAACTTAGGATTTTGGAGTCAAGTGGTGATTCACATCGGACATGTGGCACTACTAAAACTCATGCGGCATTTCAGGAAAGTAGGCAGGTAGGCTGCAAATGTTGTAAAAAGGGAATACATCATCTTTCCAAATGTAATAAATTTTTATCTTTAAGGGTGGGTCTTAGGAAAGACTTTATTAAAGAAAATAAACTATGTTTTAGATGTTTTAACTCTCATAAGATAGCGGACTGTCAATCTTCATGGGTTTGCTTTAAGTGTAAGTCACCTAAGCATCATCATCTTATTCACATGGATTTACCTCACTACCAGACAGCATCGAGCAGTGCAAGGTCGGCGGCGACACCTACTGTGACCGGTAACAGTAGGGCACATACCTCTAATGTTGTCACGGATAGGGTGGAGGATAATCCATGTACTTCATCTGTTAGCGGGCCTAACAGGGCAAATATTACGGTTTCGAATCAAGGTGGTGCTTCGTTGACTTCTAACATGATTGAATCTAATATGTTTAATGGTACGGTTCTTCTGTCTACGGCCATGGTACATATTAAGGATGCACATGGGCAATATCAAGAAGCGCGTGCGTTATTGGACAACGGTAGTCAAGGTAGTTTTATTTCAGAGAGTTGTGCTTATAGATTAGGTTTAAGGAGGTTTAAAACAAATGTTACTACAGTCACGGGACTGAGTGGTATACCGGTAGATAGTGGTAAAAATGGTGTATTTATAACAATTCGCCCGCGGTTTTCATCTCGACCATTATTGGTAACTACCGCTACTATTTTAAATAAAATAACGAATCAGTTGCCTAGTTTTAATATACCTCAAGATGTTTGTAGAAACTACGAAGGACTACCTCTTGCGGATGAATATTTTTACCTCAGTCGAGAGGTGGACATTTTAATAGGTGCGGATTTGTTAGGAGAAGTTATGCTCGGAGATATTTTCAAAGTAAATAGTAATTTGCCTTATGCTACGCACACTATCTTCGGCTATGTCTTATCGGGGCCAATTAGATACGCGGTAAAGAATAATAATAGCATGGGTATGCAGAATATGAATGTGTCTCAGACTTTTACTAGTAATGTAGAACTAGAACATTTATTAGAAAAATTTTGGGAGACTGAGGATATACCTTGTGACATTACGGATCCAAAAGACTTGGAATGCGAAATATATTTTAAAAACAATCATCGTCGGGATGAGACGGGGAGGTATGTAGTTCGCTTACCTTTTTTAACAAATAAGCCTACGTTAGGTAATTCTTTACCATTAGCTAAAAAGCGGTTTTTTGCTACGGAAAGACGATTAGCTTCAAATGAGGTTTTTAAAGAAAAATATATTAATTTTATGAGAGATTATTTTAACTTGGGTCATATGTCACTTTTAGAAACCAATGTAGATGAATGTAATACGGGATACATTATACCTCATCACGGAATTTTTAAATCTGGTTCGGATAAAATTAGAGTAGTCTTCGATGCAAGCTGCGCAACTACTAACGGGATTTCATTAAATGATTGTTTGTTTGCTGGACCCAAGCTTCAAAAGGATATTATGGAAATAATTTGTAGGTTTCGGTTGTTTAGGTATGTTTTCACGACAGACATAAGGATGATGTTTCGTCAAATAAACATAGATGAACGGGATCAAAAGTATCAACTTATTTTGTGGAGAGAATCACCACATCAAACCCTACAATTATACAAGCTTAATACGGTAACATATGGTATGAAATCTAGTCCATATTTGGCTATTAGAACATTAAGGCAACTAGCAGCAGACGAAGAATCAAGGTTTCCTGCCGCGGCTAAGTTGCTCCGGTCTTCGGTTTATATGGATGATATATTAGGTGGAGCACAGACTGAAGCTGAAGCCCAAAAATTGAAAGAAGAATTGACGGATTTGCTTCATTCTGGAGGGTTTGAACTTAGTAAATGGGTGTCTAATAGCTCTTTATTGCTGCAAAATATACCTTCAGAACATTTAGAAAAACCACGGGTGTTCCATTCTTCGGATGGACCGGGCTTTGTAAAGATTTTGGGGGTTGAATGGGATTTTACAAGTGATTGTTTTTCATATCATACGCGTTTGCAAGATATTAATAATTGTACTAAAAGATCTATTTTATCTGTATTAGCTCGGACGTTTGACCCTCTCGGTTGGATTGCACCTATTATTTTACAAGGTATATTGATGCAGCGGGTTTGGGCATTACAATTACCTTGGGATGATATACCACCGCAAGATATAGTGGTAGAATGGAACGCAATTCTAAAGGATTTGGCTTTAATAGAGAATATTAAACTGAAACGTTACACACTGTCAGATAAAGGAGAATATTCGATTCATGGATTTTCAGATGCGTCTGAACGCGGATACGGTGCTGCAGTATATCTTAGATCGGAAGATGAAAATGGTGAAATAAAAATCAGTTTAATAATGGCGAAGTCACGAGTCGCGCCATTAAAAACTAAGTTAACTATTCCTAAGCTGGAGCTAAATGGAGCAGTTTTATTGATTCGGATAATGAAATACGTTATAAATTCTATACAGGACGAAGTTGAGATTAAAAATATGATATGTTGGACAGACAGCACAATCGTCTTAGCATGGTTACGGACAGAACCATACCTTTTAGAAACCTTTGAGGGAAACAGGGTTTCTCAAATAAATAATACAGGATTGAAGGTAGTCTGGCAACATATACCATCAGAAATGAACCCCGCGGACGTGGCAAGCAGAGGTTGTCGAGCATCGGAAATACTCGAGCATCCCTTGTGGTGGGGTCCATTATGGCTTTACGAACAGCCAAACTCTTGGCCTGTAGGAATAGTACATAAAGTCGATGGAGATTTGCCAGGTCTGAAGAAGAAAGCAATCTTGACTTATGTTAGTGAAACGGTTTCAGATAATTTATGTAATAGATTTGGTTCATTTATTAAGCTTCAATCGGTGATAGCTTATTGTTTGCGTTTTATTAATAATATTCGGAAAAATGCAATTAAAATGGTAGGTAATCTCTCGGCAGAAGAACGGAAGGGTGCTTTGCACAAATTAATAAAACAAGTCCAGACGACAGAGTTTGCTATTGACATTGAAAACTTAAAACGGGGTAGACAAGCTACTGTTCGGTTACAAAGACTTATGCCATTCTTGGATGGTAACGGATTGCTAAGGGTTGGGGGTCGGCTTGACAATGCTAGTGTCTCTTATGAACATAAGCATCCATTGCTTTTACCTAAACGGCATCCATTAACAATATTAATTGTAGATTACTTTCATAGGATTTATTGTCATGTCGGTGCAACGGCTTTACAAGCTATTTTGCTTAAACAGTTTTGGATTTTATCAGCTCGTCAATTGATTCGGAGTCGTATTTTTAAATGTATATTTTGTTTTAGGTTAAAGGCTAAACCTTTGGAGCCTTTAATGGCTTCTTTACCTGCTGATAGGGTGAATACCACCGGGGTATTTCACACTGTGCAAACGGATTTTGCAGGTCCTTTTATAATAAGGGTTTCACGGTTAAGGAATGCTAAAACTTTAAAGGTGTATCTTTGTGTTTTTGTTTGTTCGGCTACGAAGGCTGTACATTTAGAGATAGTCAGCGAATTGACAACGGAAGCCTTTCTTGCAGCGTTAACTAGATTTACTTCTCGGCGTGGTCTTCCACAATTCATTCGGTCGGACTGTGGTACAAATTATGTAGGCGCAAAAAGGTATCTAGATGGAGTACAAAAATTCTTGATTCGAGAAGAAAATCGAGAAGTATTGAGTAATGACGCTGCTATAAAGGGTATAACATGGTTATTTAATACACCTTCGGCACCTCATTTTGGTGGTTTATTTGAAGCGGCTGTAAAGTCAGCAAAAACTCTATTGAAACGAGTAATCGGTGAACTTGTTTTAACTTATGAAGAGCTGGAAACTGTATTTACTAGGGTGGAAGCAGTTCTCAACTCTAGACCATTATGTGCGGTAACGGAAGATCCTCATGGTTTTGACGTTTTAACGCCAGCTCATTTTCTGGTAGGAAAATCCTTATTATCGGTGCCGGAATATGACTTGACAGAGGTACCCAATAATCGATTGAAGAGATATCAATTGGTGCAAGCTCTTCATCAAAGATTTTGGAAAAAATGGAGTAGTCAATATCTTCACTCGCTTCAAACTAGAAGTAAATGGACTAAACCTGGAGGATCACCTAAAATCGGAGATTTAGTTTTATTAAAAGAAGAAAACTTGCCTTCTTTAAAATGGAAATTAGGTCGGATTTTGGAATTACTGCCAGGGAAAGATGGTATTACTAGGGTAGTAAAATTAAAAACCACGTCAGGTATATTTATTCGACCTGTAGTTAAGATTTGTAGGCTGCCTTTGGAATAGGGCTGTCACAAATTTATTTGTTTAAGTTTAAATTATTATATGTTCGGTGTAAGGTTTAGTTTTCGGATTTTGATTGATAAAGGCTTGGCCTTTCTCGGGCGGGGGTATGTTCAGTATTTCGGACTAAACTGGCCGAAACACTGATTATATATAAAAGGAATGAATTCAAAATTTTAAATATTGACGTTTCTTCCACTACTCACACGGAAAGTACAGACAGTCGGTATTCAGATTTCGTCACGGGACGTATAATATAATTTATATATATTACGGGGGTCCTGGGGACCTATTTGGACGTCGCGAGTGTGTGTGCATCACGGTCGATCGGTCGCCGAAGGGAGCACCGCACAGTTCTACGGTATTTATACATATATTCACCTACATTATCGTCACTAGCGCACAAGGGTTCCAAATTATATTTCGGATTAGAAACCAGCGACCTAAAACTCTACAGACAGAAATTTTGTAGTTCTACATTTTTGTACATCTACCCCAATTATGGCTTCTATCGGCACTAATCACGACAGATTTTATCCCTTTTTAAGCACGGCAGCTATGTTAAATGTATAATTTGCAACAGTACCTCTTTCCCTTAAACCCTTGTAGATTATTTTGTCGTTAAAGTTAGAACGTGCGATAAATTAGTTTAACTTATAAGTAGAACAGACATATTCTTTTGTTGTTTAGACACAACATTTATGACTAGTGTCTGATATAGCTTCTTAATAACATAAGCAATAATGTTTTATTTAAACATAGGTCAAATCATTCCGTTACCAGAAATCATATTCTTTACTTTTCTATGTTTTTGTCATCGCTATCTGTCTAACAATATCCTTACACTGATGCCAGTTTACGATTTGAGTGCTCCAAAATATGATTACTGGGAACTAACAAGATCGAAATTTTGTTGAAGCATAAAAAACAACATTAGAAAGCTTTCAATACTTCGAAAACTTCGGTAAAATGGCGCCCTTATTTCGTAATTAAAGGGGACTTTATGTCAGATTTTACTTTTATGAGGTCGTGACGACGAGTCAAAGTACAGAGTAAAGCTAAATAGTGTACATTTAAAAAAGACAAATATAGTAACACTAGAACGGACACGTGGGAACTGTGCACGAGTTATTACTAATTGGTAATAAGTGGATTTAAAATATTATTATGTCACTCATTAAGCAATCCGAAATGGTCAATGTAAATTAGAGTCAATTTTGTTTTTGTATAAAATACATGAAAATGTTTTCATCAACATTTGCATTTACTAACATGTATGTATGAAGTATGCTAATGCTATGGATACTTCATATTACTACTCACATAACACACTATTAATATTTAAATAATGTTTTAATTTTAATAATGTGCTATGCAATTAATTACATACTTGAAACTTTTCTTCTATAAGATTAAAAAAATGTTCTCAAAGGTGTGTGAAGCCAATTCACACGACCAACGTGGTATGGCCTAATCCCTCTCACTTTCAGAGGGGGCCCGTTGCCAGCAATGGAACAGTAATGGATTTAACGACGATTTAATACTTTACAATCTAAAGTACTTTTAATTCATTGGAAGTACCTTCATTATTGCTTAATTACTAATTTCAACCGTCCAATTAGTACGTACAGTGAAATTACGAGATTTTCCAATTAAGCGATCCTTGATAGCCTTTATTGTCGAGATTTTCAATAAATTGCCTTCAGAAGATATTAAATTTTCCGTCGGAAATAAAACTCGGAGCAATCAGAACGTTTTTGAAATAGAAATAATGGCATTAGAAATAATTTGTAACTTTTAACAAGTAATTTTGTAATATTGAGAGGAAGAATTCTTGTTTCCACGGTAACACCTATTTCTGACTAATTTTGTATATTAATTTGTAGCAATTATATATTTATCTATTTGCTTTGAAATCATGTATCAATCATCAATCTAAGGTTAAGAATAAAAAAGTAGACACCGTACTTTTCTAGTATCTGTATCTGTATCTGTATACTACTACCTGTATAGGGTAATATAATCGAACACGTTACTACCATAACACACTCTTCTTATCAGACGATCTTGTGACCTTTTTACCATATATTTTTGATAACACAAATTTGTAACCTTATACAATGAAAGTAACAATTTAAATTCGAAATACCTTTGAAAGTTAATTACTGACATAGCCTCACAATCGTGGATTAATGACGTAATTTTCCGCGCACTTATTCCTAATTGCGGTTTTAACGAGCTTTTTAAACAGGTAATGTGGAGAGGAGCCCACGTTTCAAGCATCATTCCAACCCACATTAGATCAACATTGAGTTTCCTTTCGGATCTTTTACTTGCATAATTAAACGTTCGTGTGCCTCATTCGATTGTCATATGACGGACGTGTAGCGAGTAGCGATAGAGAAACGAGTAGAGACATCGCGTCTGAGTGGCAATTTTTATTACAAACGATATTGATATTTGTCATACAATCCAAGTAGGAAACTCGCATAGCTAACAGTCACTGCCACACTCACATAGTCAAGGCCAAACTGCTAGTCCGCTCTGAAGTTGCGAGCAAATGTAGTCATTTAATTTATTATGGCGACGCGATTCATTTCTATGTTCAGAGCGGACTAACAGTTTTACGCGGACTATACATAACATATAACATAGTGTTAATCACAGATGGATTGGAGTGCTACTTGTTTAAGTCCACAAATGCTAACCTTAGAAGACTAAGATGGGACGCCTTTTGTAAGTTTGTCTGATTTATCTCGCCCTACATTAGAATACAGAATATTAAAACTTCTGCTATAATACAGAATTGGGTGTAGTGGTAATGCTTCTACAACCAAGAAAAGTACCATCACCTTTTTTGTTACAAAAAAACACTATATTTGTTACACTATTTCGCCAAAGCGAATCGCTAAACAGGTACTCAATATGAGACAAGTGGCTTAAGCTCAAATAAAGGTACTGTGGTCGCCCCTTTCAATTTTAATATGCCTTCACGTTAATTTACATTACGCTTTTGTTATTATACATATACTTACAAAACCCTGTGAAGGGTGATGCGTGATCCAGGTCGATCTTTGTTTCACGAAATTTCGTTAGCACTAATTGTTTCACGGGGTTTTATTCAGCTTAAAATTTTCCACACTTAGCTTGCTTTATTCTAAAAGTATCTACGAGGGATAGCTATTCTTGAGGTAGGTAAATATGTCTGTACCTGTAGTTCCGGGACCAGAATAGGGGTACGGTATCCTCTGCCTGTCGTAAGAGGTGACTAAAAGGGGGCTTCCGGGGTTGCGGACGGCAAGAGCGGGAGCTCAAACCGCCCGACCAGCGACCCCGGGAAGGACGGCGGTATGTGTGGTCGCATACCGTCGTGCACACCAGACGGTGTGGCGGGGACTCCGGTTGCGTTCCGTTGGAGATCCCGGAGTCCTCTACGCAGCGCCGAGGACGGCCACCGGGGGGGTTTTAGTGCGGTAAGAGTCCCACATAACCCTGTGTCGCTCCCACGGCACCGGGTACCTTTTGAAGGTTTCCCCGTTCGTTAACAAAAAAAGAAAGGTAACTATGTCTAGAGAGCAATTTTTGTGTTTCTATGGAAGGATATGGATGCCGGCTGACATTGAGGCGACCATCTTACCCCTGATAATAAATGTCTGACACGTCTAAAACACTATATATAAACATAAATGAACCCTATGCCTCTGCGGTGTGCGATAACTCTCCTTTAATTATTTTTCCGTTATTTTTTATGTCCTCGTTTTTATATATCCGTTCTAAAGATTAAAATTTACAGTACAAAAGATTCCGTACTAAAGATTGATAATGTCTGCCCAGAAATTATAAATGTTAATATTTGGTAGGCGAAAATTGGACAGATTGTGTATATTTATTACAGGAGTAAGATGGCCCATGTAAATTACGTAATATGTTAAATTAAAATATAAGTATTTATACATATTTTGATATATATTCATACAGAGTGATCTCTGTGCAGATTTCAAGTTTTAAAAAAAACCTGAAACAGTATATGCCATTTTATACAAAAAACTAGAAATATAATACCAGAGCGTATTTTTCTGGTAATTACAGGCCGTAAAATGAAACTGTCAGAAAGACACGCGGTTGGCGTGGAGTTTAAAAATAAAGTAAAATGCACTGACACGTGCGCCTCGGCTTCGAATAATATTTAGAAGCGTGTAAACTGAGGGTATCACCACATTTATCCATGTAAAATCGGCTCGATTTTCGACGGATTTCTGTCAATATCCCTAGCGGAAGAATTATATGTCTACGGGTGAATGGGAAATCAATCAATACGGAAGACACGACATCGTTTGTACTTTTATGTCCCAGTCATTGAATATTTCTGACTGAAGCCAATAAGTTTCGAGACCCCATAAGTGCGACCCTCACTCTTGCTCCAGCGAATGATTAAAGTATCGAGAAGTTTGCGAACCACACGATAATTTGTAAACATTTAATTTCAAAGTTTCATATTTCACCTACAATTTATAGGTACAGGTACGCATCTAATTGGTTCCTCTATAAGGTGAAAATGTCCTAATATTCTGTTTAGTGCAACAGTAGTGATTCCTCGCAGCACGTTACAACTGCATACAGAAGCACAGGAGAGAGGATTAATTAATTTAAGTATATCTGATTGCTACCTCTAGTATACCTCGCTTGGTCATGCGGAGATGCCCTAATACTCTGTTTCGTGCAAGAGTAGTGATTCCTCACTGCACGTAGCTACTGAATACAGTACAGCACAGGAGAGAGAATTAATTTTATCGGCACGAACTTGTTTATTTTCCACAGACATTTATAACGAAGCGTTTATGTGCACGATTTCTCTTCATAGCTCAGTGTATATTGTGTTGAAATAACATTTATAGATGCTATCGATTCAACGGTTGTCTGCGCGTAGGATTGAGAGAGATTTAGATTCGTATTAATTGAAAAATGCACTTAGTTTCAATAGTTTCCTGGTTATTAATGAGAATTGGGTTAAGTACGCTAAATACGAAATATAGTTTGGTACATTACATATCTAAAAGTTAAATATTGTTTAATTATGAGATACGAATGGTGCAATGAGTCTTGTGTTAGTAAGATGGTAGTTTGTGTTATGATAATGATATGGGTAAGTTTTGGACAGACGTTTATATTAACGTTTATCAATTATGCAAAAATATTGAATAATAACTACGTGGAATTATAACAAATTAACTGTTTTTTAATTAAACCTAAATAAAATAGTTGTGGAAGCCTCTTAGTGTTAGTTTTGTCCGAGTTATTACGGGATTATCATGGTTTGTATGAAAATTGGCCTACAATATAGGTAAAATTGCATATTTTTAACATTTTAACAAAGAAGCATCTATATACTTCCTCGATTTTTGTGTCATACACATAAATCCTAACTTACAATACAATAATCTTTAACTTAATCATCTAATGCTATCTAATGGTTCATTCACTTCCGGGTTACTAAACACATTTATAGCCGAATGCCATTAAAAAGTGATTTATTGACATAAAACATGAATCCCATCGTAATCCTATCAAATCGAATCAATCTCTGAGCAATTCGGCGTTAAGATGTATAAACGTGGTGCGATCGATACTAATCAGGTTAGAGCCGGCCTATATTGGACGGAACTGACCTGTGTCGAAAATAATCCTAATATACTCGTAAGTGACTTGGGCAACTTTTGTAACGTCTATGTGTACTTGGTACTCTCGCTTTCATGTTAGTTTGTGTATGAACTGTTTGAACTCCTGTATAAGCTTCAAATATTTTAAGGTAAATAACGTTAAATAAAAGTATTATTGTCAACATTAACTTTTTCCGCTCCTTCTACGTTAAGAGAATACTATACGCTAGAGAAAAGCAAAAATTTAGACCTTTTCTACGATAGTTGTGAGAAGCTGAAGAAAAAGGTTTTTATTAGTAACTTATTTAATTAATTCATTTTGTCAGTTTGTTACATTCATCAATTCAATTATTTATTTTTTTCTTAATTAATATATTGTTCTTTTTTTAATTATTGAATTATGACATGCAATTGTAGATTAATTATCATATTTTTACTTACGATGTTTGGCAAAATGTCGTCACTCATAATTGTACTGCAATTTAGCATGTAGATATTATTCAATAATGTATGTAATTATGTATAAGTGAACAGTATGTTAGTGACCATTATCAATAAATAAATAAAATAAATAAATAAATAAAACGATATACTAGTGTCGATAGAATTATTTCATTAAAAAAATCCTGTTAAAATAAATTAAGTCGTTTGAAAACCAGTAATTTGCACAAGTACTACCACGCGTGTTTTTGATTTCCTAATATTAAGATCGTTTAGTGAAGATAATGCTAGAATGATAGGTATTTTCATAAACTACGGGAAAACAGTCTTCAAGAATAGGAACGTTTGTGATTAACCCCAAAGAGTACGTGAGTAGTGTTATACGAACCGCCACTTGATTTCAGGTAACATGACATAAAATTGCTACAGAACGACTCATACAGTACTGCGTATTCAAATCGCGTTGCACTAAGTAAATAAGAGAATTTTATTACCAGTACTGTGTCCAACAGGATCTGTTGTTTCAGCCGGTTTTATCTTGAACTGTTTGCTAAATAAATAACGCATAAACGTTCCGTGAAATGTAAATAAAATCGTTGATGGGACAAATAATAGACAAGCCGTGCATTTCGTATTTAAAACAATACACAACATTGTCATCTCATCGTAAAACAGATCGCGTTATAAGGCTTAGAACACACGAAGCGTTTTTCTTCCGCCTTCGTTCACGACGTGAAAATGTAAGTTGCCGTTTTCACGGTGCGATTTATTTCCGCGTCGTCTCGATTATTTGATTATATTGGACATCGTTATATGTTGATCTCTTTCCGTCGTATGGCTACAACGTAATGCTACACAATCACACAAAACTGCGGTTTCACGCCACGTCCGGCGCGAAAACGGAAGAAAAACGCTCCAGAGGGTTCTGAAACTGAGCGTTTTTCTATCGTGCGTTTATGCCGGTACGTGTGTTTTAGCAGAAGTAAAGTTGCAGATGCGTTATCACTCCTAGTATTAAGATGGTCGTCTTATATGTAAGTCAGTTGGCATCCACAAAATATAATTCTAATAATCTAAAACTATACAACTCATATTAATTCAAAGGATTTATAAGGCTGGCCCTGGGCCGTGAGACCAGTGGATGACGAGGGTGGAGCCCTTATTACTCAAACCACTTGCAAACCCTTAAGACCCTCTGACTGAAACTTATTGAAACTGGAACAGCGGCTTCGCGAGAAGCAAGCCCTTAAGATCCCTTAGACCTCATCCCTTAAATTTGAACAAAACAGTGTTTCATTAGTGATATCTTTAAGTACAAACCACTTACAACCTGGATGGGATGATTTATAAGAGCAGGTATTTTTAAAGATATAATTAAAAATATACGAAAACATATATATACATATTTTGGTTATAAATGGGACCATAATAAAAATCAACATGAAGTCGGCGGTTTGAGGTTTGATTCCCTGGCTAAGCAGATATCTAAAGAATGAATTTGTATGCAGCTGAGTCTGCTTCGTGATCCGTGATTCTGATCGTGAAGCTCGATCAACCACGCTGTACCAAGGCCTTAGTAGAAGAGTCACCTGTAATACTTTTAAAACTCTACCCGACCACAAAACAAGGTCTGTATCGACGTAACAAATTCCAACACTAAGTGGGCGTACAATCGAACAGTAGTACGTGCGTAGTTAGTTTTCGAGCCGAATTCAATTAATTATTCATTCAACATATCGATTCTTACAAATTGAGCCCCTTTTTTATTTACGGCGGATGTATACATCATAACGGTTATCCTGTGGTTTTAGTATTACTTCGTGTTTGAGTACGACAAAATGCTTTTACGACAAAACATGTAAGAGCGATGCCATTTCCCTGTTCTTCCATAAGAAAATATTTGGAAATTGAAAGGAATGAATTATAGTAATTTATACTGTATTTTAAGTAATAAACAGTACAAAAAGGTGACGGATGGTATTATGATTCGACTCCAAAGGCAAATTTGTAACACCTATTTATATTTCTAACAGCAGATTTAAGTGTTAATCCGAGTTCAGTGTTTCGTTTTCCTTCCGTGTTTGAAAAATGTAGCAAGGGAGTAAAACTTTCACGAGGCTTTTCAACTAAGCCCTTGGAGGTAGCAATCTCATTTTATAAGTCAATATTATCCTTGAAACCGAAAAATACGGGTAAAATCGAAAAGAAAAATATAAAACACATAAATCGGTCTTGCCACCGCAGTAGAACTGCAAACAACTTTAATTATACGAAAAATATATCTTATATATTAAATTCTCGTGACACCATGTAAGTTACCGTACTCCTCCGAAACGGCTTTACCGATTTTCACCAAATTTCATATGCATATTCAGTAGGTCTGAGAATCAGGTACTATCTATTACCTACACACCCCTACATACCCCTAAGTGATAAGGATTGTTCACCCTTAACATTTTTTTATTTATATGGCAACACACCGTTTGTCGGGTCAGCTAATAGTAGTATAAAAGATACAAATTTGAAAAGGTAATATTAAAAATGTGCCAATCACCCAATGTATTTAAAATCTTTATTCTATATTTTTCGTTTTCATAATAATCTTGCTGCAAAATTCATGAAGATATGCCAAATCCTACACAAGCACTCAATTCAAACTACACCAATTCAGTAGGTACGACACACCTTAATAACACGTGAATTTTAATATACTTGATGACTGCGTGTCATATCGGCACGCCTTATGTAAGGGCCTGCGAATTAACTACCAGCCAATGTGAATTAGCTTTGGCGAAAATATTCGCAAAATATTTCAAAGACAGAAATATATCTTCTAAGGTTGTCTAAAGTCTTTTAGAGGGTTTTTATTCATTTATTATTTGTTTTTGATAATGTTATTGATTCCGGTTCTTCTTAACAACGAGGTATACAATTGTACATATAACATAATGTCATGTTTTATTGTTATTCGTATATAGGCACCTTTGAAATTAATGAAAATAATCAACGAATATATGGACAACAGGCTATAAAATACAAAATTGCATGTAGATGATTAGAATTGTTTCGTTTTAATTTAAATCCCCTTCAAATTATTTAATGAAAATATTTTCAGAGTTAAACAACAATATAGATTATAGATAGTATCTAATAATAACCATAATAAAAATATTTTTGACAGATGACCCCTAAAGATAAGTACAAATTTTGTTTTGAATAACACTAATGTACCAATTTCTATCCACTGTTATTTCGATAAATTTGCGAGACACTAAAAGTCACGCAATTTAAAATGAGCGAATCTCAAAATAGTTCACACTTCATGTAGACGTAAAAACATGCATTATTCATCGTAAAAATATATAAAAATATAACAGTATAAACAAGAGTGTCGCGCACAGCGATTCATTCTTCTAAACCATCTATTTTATACCGCGAACGTAAAATCTAAGTGTGCAATAAAATTTTTAATGTCATCGCACATTTGCATTTCGTGAACAAAATGGCTAGATCGCGGTAGCTGTCGCATTGTAGACGGGTAAAAGATACGAACCATTGAGACTTGTAGTAGCGAATAGTGTATAGTAAGTAACGAATAACACGTTACAACTAGCAATAACTAGCGAACAACCAGTAATGTGATATCAGTATAGAGTAACGACTAATAACTTACGAATACCGAATAATTTTTAAGTATTTATTATACCAAGCAACGTATAAAATGTATTTTACTATGGAAGAATTAAAATATTTGTACCTGTCACTCCCGTTCCATGAATACATTTCGTTACTTAATTTTACAAGAATGAAATTTGGAAAATAGTAAGTGGTGACTACCGCCCATGGGCATCTACAACTAGCTCTATATGGAATATTGCTCTCTTATAGTTCGATAGCTGGTAGTCAATCAACTACCCTAGTGGATATTCAACTCCGTAATTTTCTTAGCTTTAATTTTTCGAAAGCAATATGATTAACATCACCTATATTATCAGGCTTATTCGATAAAAAACTACGTTATCTTTACACATAATGTATTTCCGAGTTACGTTAAGTTATATACAGATGGTTGTCCCTCGTGTGTACCTCGAAACTTTATAAATCTTTGGAGGTTATTTATTTGCGACATCCGAATGGTTACATTTATAAAAGCGTTTATAGAGTCGTAATAATAGATTACATGACATTTACTATAAATCTTACAGTCGTATGAGAAAGGTAGCTCAACTGTGCTTTAAGAATGTGAGTGATCGTTGTACATAAAGTACGATATGTATCTATCTGGTTTTGGCTAAAGAAAGGTGTAATAATAGTAAATGTGCGTATGTACACCAACATTCATTATTTGTGTTTATAGAATAGAAATAGCAAACTAACGTGCATTCTATGTAGTAATGTAGCCAATACCTACTTATCTGCAGCGCTTCTTAAAGTAAACTAGATAGATAAGTTACCATCGCTTACAAATAATATAGAACACCTCATAAGTCACGCAAAAATATAAAATATATTAATTTCTTTAAAACGTGTCTTAAATTTCCACAGCGATGCATAAAAGTATCACAAATTGCATCTACGGAAGTTGGTCTAGCATACCCCCAGGGCTTGCCGTATACTTACTTGAAAAGTTGCGAAACTATCACTGGAAGTTTCTGTTTTATATTTGAAAATTATATTTTTGGCACACGTAAAGGAAATGATCTGCATTGAAGTTGCGCATGGAAGACGCCACTTGAATTTGTTGTTTACTGTTCTACTGCTAAACATCGTCTTCCCTCAAGATGTTATAAAGCTGACAGTATTACTGCCAGCCCGCCTGACCAACCCGATCTGAAGTGGCCTGTCTTATTTCACCGTTTTTGGTGGAGAGGTCTCAAAAATTCATTAATAGAAGATTGGAATACCTTCTTTTCATGGTCGAAGTATTTCTTAAGCTAGGAAGTTTAAGGGTACAGGTAGAGATTATTCTCGTCAAACTATTTTCAGGGAATACCTATCCACATATGTCTACTTCGTTAATATTCTTAAATTTGGCCAGCAACTTCTAAAAGGTTATTCATACCTCACATATACTCAAAATATATGGAGCTGGCGAACTGTGTTTTTTAGAGACGTTCCATCCCAGTCCACACGAGTAGCAAGCATCTGTGACGCATTTCAAAGAATCCTGTTAGGTAATAATGTTCAGAACCCTGTTGGTTACAGATGCCCATAGGCCATAGCGATCACTCAATGTCAGTAGAACTAGTTGTTTCTTTGCTATTTTAATTAGATGAAAAATGGTTTCCTTACTCGTTTTTTTCTTACGGTTTGACTGTAATTACCAAAAGGTTTATGATACTGTTTAATAAAATTTTAGATTCATTCTTATCGTGAGGTCCTCAAAAATCTTCATTAAGCGAGAACGGGGCTTATATATATTATACTATAATTTTCATTGCAGGCTATTTTAAGAAGGATAAAGTATATATTAAAAGTATTATGCGATTCCCCACAGCGGTGCATTCTTGTACTAAACGGTGTACTTAAGAAGTTTCAGACGAGGATTAAACTGACTTTGATACGGAGATAACTTTAAGTACAGCCAGCTCCAAAAGAAGGTGAACAGATTAAGGTTTCAAAAATACCTTTACACCCAAGCGTTCAAAAGTAGTCAAACACAATTAGCACCATAATTAGATGAACGTTTTAAAGTTTCAAAAGAAGATGAACACTACAGTGTCAAAAGTGGCTGAACAATAACATATCATATTAGTGACGTTACCCATTTTACACATACGGTGTCCAGCTACTTTTGTGTATAGGTACAGTATAGGTATTTTTGGAATTTTGATCTGCTCATCTACTAATGAAGCTGACTGTACATTTTCATTAGAAATTCAAATTTTATCTAATATAATATAGTTTTTATAATGAAGCAATTATATAAATTAAACATCATATTCAGACATCTCGTTAAGGAATAAAAGAGATGCCTTGGGAATTCAGGGAGCTCAAACTTCATAGAATCATAATAAAAGCTTCATTTGAATAAAGGTCCCTATTTATAATATAAGGTGAACAATTACCCACGCATTTTACTTCAAGTTTTTTTAAAGAAAATATATATTAAGAAGTGTAGGAGCTATGGCATATACGTTGCGAAGAAGCGTAGAAGGGACGAGTGCTAAGTTTCTATGCTAGATGTCCACGGATACATAAAGTAAATAACGCTTTCTACACTTATGACACTGAGATTTCTCCTGTTTCGTGGTTAGGTACCATGGATATATATAAAGACAAATATGCAAACACCCAGACCTAGTACAGAAATTTAAATTCATCATGTCATAAATCTGTCCAGCCGAGCATGGTATCCGGAATTCACCACAATAATCAGTGTCGTTTTCTTGTTATGCCTCTACTGGGGTGTGTCTACGGCAAAGCCTGTATTGATTTAACTATATTTAGCAATTAACTTCTAAAGGCTGTTGGGCATAAAAATCTCAGAGAAGTACGTAAATTTTATTTTTGTATCGTATAATTTTAGACACATACCGCTATTTCTTTACAATGACACCAGAATCCATCTAGTACACGCCCTGTAATGATGTCCTAACCAAGACTTATATCGCCACATCTAAATTCCAAGACGAAGCTAAAACAACAAAATGACAAGACATACGCAAGAAATCTCAGTGTGGTATATTCAGAACAAACCGTTTTCTCTTAATGTCTCCAATGGGACCGATCTGATATGTTTACTGCACCCAGTGGTGAAAGAGGCCTTGGCAAAAAGATGGTATAGATAATAGACAGTTTGTTCAGTGAAATGGTTGTGTTATTCACGTTGAGGTATTGTGTCTTCTTTCTTGAGGTATATTGTCGAAACCCAGATGAGCATAGAAATTAAGAACCAATTGTTTCGTCTTTGTCGGTGAAGGAAAGTGTCATGAAGAAATGTACATACGCAAGAGTTCTCCAAAGTGTGTGAAGTTTTCGTTTAAACAAAAACAAATTTAAAAAACAAACAATTAATGTTTCATGGTAGCGCAAGTTTAACATGTTTTTTCTTTATAGAACCCTAAAAATATTGAGTGAAAATCATATAGCGCTAGATAGAATGGAAAACATAAATTCTAAGCATAATAATGAAGGTGGTAGAACCCTTTGTGGTTCGACTCTGGCGGTACCACCGCCACACCTATTACTGCCTAATAACAGCAGTCTTAGGAGCTTCTGTGTTCCGTTTTGAAGGATGTGGCAAGGAGACTGACTTTTCTGAGTCAATCCAGCTTAGTCCTCAGGGGTAGCGGCGCATCTGTGGCCGACCTCAGGTAGGAATATCTAATCCTATCTGGGGTTGATTACAGATGTCCATGGGCGGCAGTAGCCACTTACCATCAGGTGGACTGAATTCTCATCTGCTACTCCTGTATTATAAAAAAAAAAACATAAGAAAAATGCTAAGTTCGTGTAAATGCAGGTAGATAAATTAATATAAGTCTGCCTCATTTAGATGAGGGTGTGTCTTTTAAACCAGAATAGTTCGTCGAACCACGAAGAGATCAATAACCTCCATTATACTCATTGCCTTTTTAACATAAGTATCATCGGAAAAATTTTGTCAGCACTGACGGACGAAAATTAATTTCGTTTATTATTAACTTTAAAGATGATCATGGAACAAGTTAAAAATAATTTGTTTTTATTTTTGGTGTGATGAAATTATTTCCAAAGTTTCATAATCAACCCACTTTCTTTGCAATGCTGGAGTTTCGTGTCTTTTCATAAAAAAAGGTTAGGTTATAGACTACCACACTGGCCAAGTGCCTAGACTTACATATCTTTCAGATAGTTTTTCACTCAACGGAACCAAGTTTTCTTACGATATTTTGCTTTTACCGCTAACACATCATTATTTTAACATTTTTTTGAAAAAATCTCACCACTGGGTTTTATTTTTTTTTATTTAAAGTTTAATATTTTAAACAATTACTACTAATCTTGCTAAATAACAAAGATCTTTCCACTAACGTTTAATTTAAAAGGTTTATAGTATTAGGAGCTCGGAAAGGCGATGCGTGTACATAATTTCCTTACCCTTTTTGATGATTGGACATTTAGAAAATTGTCTCCGTGTGAAATTACTGTACTGGTCGAAAGGGACATTTATAGAGTTACTTTTTGGTATGAATACCTTACTTTACGACCCCAGAAGCCTACGCACATGTCTCCTTATTTCGTATGTAAACATTTAATTACAATTTACTACTTAAGGTGTGATAGATTAGATTTCCCTTCATCTCATGGGTTTTTACGTAATCTTTTATCTAGAACATTGCATCTTATCCAGTTTGAATGCTTAGTAATTTGCATCTGTTAATGAGACTTTCATCTTGCAGCCTAAACTGCTTGACGGATTTTATCATATGAGATATTGTTGTACTTATCTAATTTGTAGGAGTGTCATAGGATATATTTTAAAATAATCGGATTTCTGTTTTCATAATAATTCCTTAGTTATTTTCAACTATTGCCTAATACCAAACAAGGAGGAAAAGGAACTTCGTTTCACTCTTTTGTTTTCTTGTTCATAATGACTATGATGTATTTCATTGTAACATAATCGACCTCTTTATAAACGGCCCCCATTTGGTCACCACTAATTCGATTAACTACTCTTTTCTCTTTTACAAAAACGTAGCCAAAACGTAGCGTGAGGCTTTTAAAACATTTGGCGCGCCTTCTAAGAATTTTATTTCCGACGTGCCTTCCTATTTTCCTAGAGAAAATAACAGAAGGTTTTCATTTCCTGCACCTGAATAAGTAAATAAAAGGAAGGTAGTTCAATTCCTTTACAGAAAAGTCTTGAAAGGACTAGATTTTATTAGTAATCTTAGGTTTCCGTTATTCTGAACTGCAATTTTCTTTTGTAAAGCTTTTGTTAGCAATGTTCTGTCAATCGAACAATTAGTATTGAATGGAAAATTGAAATTTATTTTATGTTTCTCAGTTGTTCAAAAGCAAGTCGTTAATATTTTTTTTGTTCCGTAATACAGACCAACAAACTTAGTGTGACTTTATGGTCATCAATGCATTTGAGTTTAGTTAATAAAAAACATTTAATAAAAAATAATACTTAATTTTTTTGTTTTTAAAAAGAAACCTAAAATTTTTGGGCATGCGGTTGGTCGACACCTATTTAACTATAATTGGTCAGTACATCCGCTTATCTCTTTATATGTATATCCGGCTATTGATATGTTTACTAATCAAACAAACTGCTGATTTAATTTTGACCGAACTTTAGGCCTGGAATAACTTTAATACCAACTCCAACTATTCATACCACTAACTTTTCATAGTACAAAACACCAAACATTCTTAAGGATTATGCATAAGAATTGAATAACCATACCATGCGATTCCAATTACATTTTTTAATAACAACTTGTCAAAAACAATAAGCGCATCCAAGTAGCTTTATAGTTTGGCGTGGTCTTTACCACTTTTCAGATTTACTCTGTCGTGAAATTGAAAATTCTTGCTTCTTCTAACTAGTTTTTTTGCATTTACTGTATTTTAAAACCCTTGTTTTATAAGTCAACTGTTGCGATCGTCTTACCAAATTTACATATTTTATAAGTATTTGGCCCTTTTCTACTAGTACTACTTCTAGTACTACTAGTACTACTTCTGTATTATGAATGTAATTTTAATTATCCATATAGGACTGTTTTCGTCAACCCATTCCTGTCCATCTCTGGTATGGAAGAGAAGGATTTTAGCCATAGTACAGTTTGGTGGACTTCAGACTTCTTTGAGAACTATTTTTTTAAAGAACTATTAGGCGTGTGGATTTCCTCACGATGGTTTTTCTTCACCGTTTTAGCAAGTTATAATTAATTTGTAATACACATATAACGTTCTAAAATCAGACATGCTTGCCTGAGATTGCAACCTCAACCCTTCAATTAATGGGCCAAATTTCAACCACTTGACCAGACTTGTTGCCAGAAACCAATTTTCCAAAAATCATAAACTTCATACCTTTCTCCCAATCCATTTAGCACTAACAAAACCTCCATGCCTACCCTAATGCAATTCACTTAATAACTTGGCATTTCCGTCACTAACGTGACGTCTATATTTGGACTACCGTGTCACGCATGGCAGGCCGAGATCGTATCTGCAATGAAATTATTAAACCGATACTGCCTCTGACGTAATAAATAAGCAATGGCTTTTTGTGAAATTGAAGTAATAAATGAGTATGCAGTTCTTTATGATATTGAAAAAGTTTGGAAAATCCAAAAGTGCACGACTCATAATGCTCATTTAATTATGAAATATAAAAAAAAAAAAAACTTAAGTCGTTCAAAATTAATTGCCGAAAAAACAGCTGTAGTAGGAAGAAGGTACTGCACAAGCGCCCCTGGTGGAATAAATGTACATAACATCTATAGATATACAGTCTTGTAGTTTTCGTTTTTTATTAATTGCAATTAAACGACACTGAATTAATTAATCATTCGCATTCAGTGACCTACAATCGTCGATTAGAATTTAAAAAAAAAAAATTAACTCAAATGATGGATTTTTTCACAAGTTACAGTGTTTTCAGGTTTCACACATGACGGACAGGAAATTTTTTTTGACCTATTTTGGTGTTTTTTTCCAATTCTATTGCAGTAAATCAATTTTTAAAAAGTATGGAATTAATCTCCATTAAATTATCTCGACAATAGTATGCAAAATATCTTGATTCCGTGAACTATCAAGGCTATAATAATAAAAATAGCCGCCAAAATGAAGCGAAAAAAATTTTTCGATCGTAAAGCACTCTCTGATGCTTCGCATCATGAGTCGTGCAATAGCAAACAAGCATGCAGTCCATCAGATGCTGCTGCCGATGCTGATGATGATGGCTGCTGCCACCTCTGGACTTCTGTAATCAACTCCAGATAAAATTTAAGTTCCTTGAAAACTTTATGAGAGCTCAGGCGTGTTTCTTTACAATTACTACGGTTCGTTCGTTCCTTCGTTCTTACCTCTGTTACGCCATTTACTCAGGACATGTCTGTTATGTATTTATGTATGTACTTTGTTTCTGTATGTGTACACCCTACCTTCTCACGATCTCATATCTCTTTAACTCCATCCCAACGGTTGTCTGGAAGAAATCGCTTCTAAGTGATAAGGCCGCCTTTTTGTATACTATCTCATTTACTGTCTTATATGTATCCTTATATGTGGTGTACAATTAAAGAGTATTTGTTGTTGTTGTTGTTGTTGTTACTATAACTAGTTTATATTACGAACAGTATAATAAAAAATATTAAGATCATGCCGTGACAGAAAAAAATAAAATATCCACAAGTTCATTAGACATAACATGAATATCAGAGGTCAAAATAAGCAAGAAAAATTGTGTACATAAAATTTCAAACAACTAATTCAGCAGTTCACACCACAAGCTGAGTAATTTACATATGAAATTCAAAACTTTTGAGCTGCAAGAAATGTTTTCTTGCAAATTTTTCTCCGACACGTTTCTTTAGTGAAAATAAAGAAACGCAACACGAGTACCACCCATTTTCTTTATTTTCCCTGTCTTGTCTTAGAGTACAACTGAGGTACTTTTCATTAAGCAACTTTCTTAAAAAGTACGCTCGACTGATTAAAATTCATCCTATTGTTTCCACTTTTCTCTTAGCGTTTAGAGCTCTTGTTTTATAATTGAGACCGTTTAATTTGTAAACGTTGCGAAAATAAGTCTTAAGTTTTCTTTCAAGAATCTTTAAGGAAAGTAAGGCGACTGTGGCTTGGCTAATAACAAAATACTTTCAAAATGGAATGAGATTACCTTCAAGTTGTTTGCAGACCGCTGATATTAAACTTTTTAACTCTTTATGCATTACATAAAGTCGTTCATATGTTACTGGCCTAAGTCCTACAATGTTACAAATGAATTTAACTAAAGCTTTGTTTAATATAAGGTTGGAGTAGCAAGCTAGCATGCAGTCTACTATATGGTTAATGACTACCCTCTGGGTATTTGTAATCAACTAAATAGTGTTTGGTTCTTAACTGAGGTTGTTCACTTTTGCTGCCCCTGAGGACTAAGTTCAAAAGCCACCTCTCTGCTCTGCCACACCCTTCTATTCAAAACACAGCAGCCCTTAATGCTTTTGTCATAATGCTGAGGTGGAGTCTCCATAGTCTTACCGGATCGCCTCAGTTAAGGTTGTGATTAGATTCAGTAGTAGTATAGAAAAATATTGTAACTGAAAATTTGACAGGGTCTCCGTAAACCCACACAAAAACATATTTCATTTCGAAAACATACTCGTACGTTATTTATTTATTTTTTTTTTTTTATATGTTTGAGCCTAACGATAAAGCAGACGTGCTACCTGATGGAAAGTAGTCAGCGTCGCCTATGAACATTTGCAACACCAGAGGAGTCGCCAATGCATCGCCGGCTTTGAAGGAGAGCTCTTTTTGCACCTTTTTTGAAGAGCCCCATGTCATAGCGCTCTGGGAATACCTCAGGAGGAAGTTCATTCCACATCTTGCACGTTCGTGGCAAGAATGTCCGTGCAAACCGAACTGTGGAGGACCGCCACGGGTCCAGTTGGTGTGGATGGAACTTCATCCTTCGGCGAGTGGTGCGATGGAGGAATGGTGACGTAGGCATCAGGTCAAATAGTTCCTCGGAGCACTCACCATTGTAAAGCCGGTAGAACACACAGAGGGAACCTATGTCCCTCCGCAAGCTTAAAGGTTCTAACCGATCGGAGGTCCTGGGGTCGTTGACGATTCGGATCGCGCGTTTTTGCACGGAGTCAAGTGGGTTAAGTTGGTATTGGGGCGCCCCTGCCCAGAGATGGGAGCAGTACTCCATGTGAGGTATCACTTGAGCCTTATACAACAGAAGGAGTTGCCCCGCAGTGAAGTACTGCTTCGCTCTGTTCAGGACGCCCAGCTTTCTTGATGCCAACTTGGCCTTAACGTCCAAATGACCCCGGAACTGCACGTCACACGATATGTCAACTCCCAGGATCCCCACACTTTTATCAATGGTGAGTGGAATACCTTGGAACCGTGGCGCTATGACGAATGGGGTTTTTTTAGCGGTAAACGCGCAGACTTGTGTCTTCGTGGGGTTAAACTCAACAAGGTTAAGTCGACCCCATGTCGAGACCTGCTCCAGAGAGTCTTCGATTTCAGACACAAGTCGGATTCTGCTTTCCTCCACGAGAGTCCGAGAGGTGTTTGCACGGCCTGTATACACAGCATCTCCCGTACTATCATCTGCATAGCAATGAATGCTGCTAGTTTTTTGCAACATGTCATTGATATGCAGAATGAATAGCGTGGGAGAGAGGACAGAGCCCTGGGGCACGCCAGCGTTAACATGCTTCGTGTCTGAGCAGCACCCGTCTACTACGACTTTGATTTGCCGCTCAGACAGAAAACTGGCTACCCATGTGCACAGCCTCTCGGGAAGACCGTAAGATGGAAGCTTCGCGAGAAGGGCCCTGTGCCAGACCCGGTCAAAGGCCTTAGCGATGTCTAGGCTAACTGCCAAAGCCTCACCATTACTCTCAATGGCTTGCGCCCATCGGTGTGTGAGATACACCAAAAGATCACCAGCTGAACGGCCCTTGCGGAAACCGTATTGGTGATCGCTGATCAGCCGGTGATCCTCGAGGTACCTCAGGAGCTGGGTATTAACAATACGCTCCATAACCTTTGAGAGCAGGGAGGTGATCGCTATAGGCCTGTAATTAGCCGGGTCACTGCGGTCACCCTTTTTGGGAATCGGGTGAACGAGGGCTACCTTCCACGAAGACGGTACTTGTCCTGTGGTATAGGAAAGCGAGAATAAGCGCGTTAAGATGGGAGTCAATTCGGGAGCACGGGAGGAGATATAAAGTATATAAGCCTTGAGCGTAGACAGAAAACATCATGGGAAACCCCTGTATATTACAAAGTAATTCAATTCTATAAGCATATGATAAAAGAATCAGAAGGGGAACACAGCAAATTAGGATTGAAATAATCATAAATTATGCAAGGTTACGTCAGTATGTCAACAAGTGCTCCCATTCCTGAATCATAAACAGGAACAGACGAGCATTATTCATGCGTCCCAAATATAATCGCGGGACCGAAAGATATTTTGACATTTTTCATACCAACGTCCGAAAAGCGAGTGAAATTTATTCCGCAATAATCTACTTAACACATTCATTGCTATAATACATCCTATCCTATTATACGAACCCTTTGGGAGAAAACACGAACATCATTGCAGCGTTTTGTTTGCGAATTTGGATTTAGTGAAATGAGGATTTCTGTTTATTTGCATAACATAACACGTTTGTCTACGTACCGACAATCTGCTTGTTATATTTGTATAGTAACTGACAATGATCCTACATGGACGTGTTAAATTTACATTCGTCATGACATTTGTAACCAACTCTATAAATGTATAAAGAATATAACATATAAAGCCGATCTCAGTTGTCTCATATAATGAGTCAAGCCCTCCCCCCAAAACACAGAAATGTTTCACGCTAGATATATTTGTAATAGTGGTTTCTCCCCGGTTAAATCATACTAGTTCTATCGCCCTTCACCATACTGCAGTATTTATTTCTATTTAATGTCACTGCTGTATTTTAGCTTCAAGGATAATATATGATGAGAGAGACACTTACACGAGACATTCCAACTTAGTCCAATGCATCAATAGCCAACCACAAGTTTTTTTTTCTTATATAACTAAAAAATTTTCGTGTCACAATGTTACCGTACCGTACTCCGAAACGGCTTTACCGATTTTCACCAAATTTTATATGCATATTTAGTAGGTCTGAGAACTAGGCTACTATCTATTTTTCATACCCCTAAGTGATAAAGTTTGGTTGCCCTTAACTTTTTTTATTTATATGGCAACGGTTCAGCTAGTAATATATAAAATATCGTGTTAATGTGCAAACATGGCCCAGTTACCTTTAAAATTGAATACATAGATAATCTGAAAACATAACGCAATATTTCAGTAGCCTATTTTTAAAATCCTTTTAGTATAATCTTGTTTGAAGTTGTAAGGCAAGAGATTATTTGTCACGTGTCAATAAAACGAGTTATTTTTAACGGGTAACTTGCAGTTGCAATCTGCCACTGCACTATAAATGGGCGAAGGCCGTTACTATGTTATAACTTAGAATCTAATCACTTACTACTATTTACTTTGTTGTCGTGTCTACTACTAAATTCACAGTAAGAATTATGAATTAGTGTACCTACGTCATTATTCAGTTAATTCATTTTTATTTGAAATTGAAATTTACAATTATAGACGTAATTTTGGGCAATATGTTGTAATTCTATTCCTGCCTCTTTTTTACTTTTCCAATTAATTTATTTTTTATTGAAACGACGAATAATTATTACCTATATTAGACCTAATAATTATAGTTACACAAAATATTTAGAACAATACACATATTACGTTCTATTGTGTAATAATAAAAAACACAGTTTAGGTTTTGTCTTGTTCTAATTTGTGAAATGTTTGTATCCAATACATTTTACGAGCGTTAATGAGTTATTTACGAATTAAACATAATGGAAACGTGGAGCACGCCGTCGGTACTAGCTTAGTATAATATTAAAGGCCTTGACACAAATGGCTAAGTTCGCTCCACTGTCACTAACTTTAACAATCGGTGTGTTGGTATTTTACTGGTATGGTATCGAGCGTTCAGACCGCTAGTTATGATGGTGGATAAGTTGATTTATTATATATTCTATGAGTTTATTGTACGGTCATAATATAGTCAAGGAAATTAAAAATATATAGCATGTAAACTGGATATTTTTAAAGGAATAAAAAAACACTGCTTAAAGATATAGCCTATGTTATTCCTACGATTTAGTCGAATCCGTCAAGCCTTTTGAGCTGCAGCGCGATTGTACACTATATACATTGTACACTCAAAAAACACTACCGCAGTTGGGTAATTAAGAGATATTTGATCATAATATAAAATTGATGAGCTTTGCCACTGGATGAAAAGAACAATTTCGAATCGAAACCTGGGTCTTATATCCAAATATCAAAATATTAAGCTATGCGTCCCTCAAAACCATATTAAAAGAATTTCTGATATTAGAATACCTATGTAAAAAACAGACAAAATATTGCATGACAAGTCAGTTAATATTCTCGACAAATAAGGTAAAGAATATTTTTTAAAATACATTGTACGCGTAAGTATTCTAATATTTCGATAACAAACAATTTTGAGAACGCTAGTATTCAATAACCGCTACATTTATGCCAGACAGCGTAAACTCCATATCTGCCCGTCGTTTCATATTCATACCATTCTATTTGGTATTCGGTGATGTGAATAGAGAAGTCCGTCATACTATTAGAATATGAAATATGCAAGCATAAGGCACGTACGAAGAATTTGTATTAAACACTGCTCGTTCAATAAAATAAATGCTGGTAAGGGCCCTTTTCTTGCCATGCGGTCTTATCCTCATGCGTGAAATAAGTTGTTTCAGTATCTTCGCGCACGCGGTATGCAGAGCCGTAAGTTACAACGTGTGACATGCGTGGTAGAAAAAAGTAGGTAACGATAGGATGCGTGTAGCATGCATGCGACAATTTAATGATAAAACGGAAAGTAGGATTGCCAGCATTTTAATGTTTTAGATTTAGGCAGGCTCATTCTCACAACTGTGGCGTACCTCATCACACGACTACAATACGAATTTGAGACGGTACGGGATATTGACGTCTGTTATTAGATATTTCAGAACACTTGGTCAGAGAGGATTTGTGTCATTATATTTTAGATTTAGTTCGAGACTATCATAAATGTCAATACCCCTTGAACTTCATTAAAAGCTAAATCTTCAACAATTTCTGCTTACTAGAAATTATCAAATATCGATCTTTGGCAGGCAAAACTCGGATAGATTGATTGAAATAAACAGTTAGACAGGTGAGGTCTATATCTATCTAGAAGTAGGTTTCTAAATAATAACAAATGTTAACAGTATCTAAAATGAAATATTTCATAAGAAAATATTATTCAAAGAAATATGATTTCATTTTGCGAATTTTCTATTAAACAACGAGCAATAGATTGACATGTGGTTTGAAATATTCGATAATTCGTACGCGCTATGAATGAACAGCATAATACACAAATTTGTTTTCAAATTGTTTCTGATTTAGACTGGTGTTTATTTAGATTCGCGTTGAATTGCAAGGTCGATAATAATGCACATAATTTATCGTTTATACACAGACAGCGAAAGTTTAATTCGCTATTTGTGTTTCTGTAGATAAATAAGTAAGATGATATGGCGGATTTTGATTTCAAAATAACTCTTCAAAGATCATGCTCGTTTGTTTATCTGCACGGTACCAAAACAGGAAATGGGGTTTTGAATTATTTTATGCATGTCAGTTTTCACGCGTGACATTCATCGTGTCGTGTCAGATAAATTCATATTTTTCTACGCAATTTCTTGAGAGACACGCTGCGCACCCGTGTATGCGCAGTCGTGTTACGGAAGAATATAGGGAAATGCGTTCATGTACATTGTATAGGTCGATATGATTATTCATTTACCATGAACCATGTCTGACATTGGTCAAAAATAAATGCTCCAATAAATTTTTGAGCTGGTAAACCATCTTAGGTAGAACTTTTACGCGCAAGAGGATTTGTAAGGCTGCTCAAAAACATTTAGAGTTACTTCATAAAAATAAAATCCGTATTTAAAGATAAAGTCACGCATATTATCCGTTGCAATATATATGAGTAGAGTAAGCTTGGTAAAGTTCGTCGAAAACAGTATGTTTGCGTAGAAAACAGTGTAATAGAGTAGCACAAAAAGTAGCAATATGTAGATCTACCACAGATACCGACTGATTAGTGAAAACAACCACTCACCTTGATAGGTGAAGAAAGTAGGAAAGTTGGAAAATTCTTTGTTTTTCACTCAACACTGAGTTTTCTTTGTCGCGTTTCTTTTGTGTCTGGCCGTATTCGTGCATTTGTTAAAATTTGATTTTTCAAAGAGAAAATGCTCGAGAGCGAACGAGAATGCAGTCTACTTGATGGTAAAAAGCTACCGCCGTCAGGTAAACCGCCTCAGACGTGATTGAAGACCTACCTGAGGTTGCACATAAATGCGTTGCTACCCCTGAAAAGAGAATTGGAAGGCCTCCTATAAGTATGCCTCAGACCTCAACCAGGAAACAGCAGGGCTTAACACAGTTTACATTAGGTAGAAATAAGGTTGGTGGTGGTGACTCCAGAAGCGAAGCATAAAATGGCAGAACTCTTCAGATCAATAAATTTAATATTTCTGCAATCATATCGTTAGGTAAAAGAAAAAGTTGGTAGTTATGTAAACTAACCACGCATTTTAATTAGGTATTACCACCTACTACAATATTGCGATGAGTAAACGTTAATAACTTGTAGTGTCTAACACCAGTTAACTTTAAATTACGAAAATATGATCTACGATCCTCTTCCCCGGCCATTAAATCTTAACGGACTACCACAAGAGCCTTGTTCACTAACTGGGACACTGGATGACACGCCGAGTACAGTTCTCAGCTTTGTCGTTATAATCCGTTGTACAAACATTACTTAACTATAGGATCCTATGTACAATTCAAATTCACACTTGATCAACGCCTTGAATTATGCTCTAGATTACTCTAGAACCTTCTTACTCTGAGAAGGCAATAATGAGAAAGTTCTTACTTTCTCAGTGTTGTCCCTTGCCCAGTATCGGGACAATAATGAGCTAGTATTTGTCCCTCAATGTAGGGGAAGCGTAGAGTTATACTCCACTACACTGCCCAAATGCGATGGCAAATTTTATTGTAGGACGGGTCGTACAAAAAAATTCGCCATAGTTTTAGTAAGTACACTGTCTTTTTTTATGCCAGCAAAATCATAAGGATCATCATCATCATTGGAGGATCAAAAATAAAACAGTACAGCTAAGAATGAACGAACGGATTAACTTAGTGTCAGTTTTTAAAAAGTTAATAATACATAGACTTCCTAAAAAGGGTGCCGTGGTCACCGAACATTATAGCTTATGGAGTGATAAAAGAAGTAAATGAAAACTTTAGAAGAAATTATTGTCAAGTATAATATTTCCTTTTAAAATGTAAGCATAATATAAAAATATGTATATAATGGTTCTGTAATTAAAATGCTGCATCTTCAGGTTTTCATTTCTTAGCTGTTTTCCACAAACTGGAAGAATCTTTATTCTATAGTAGAATGTAATGTAAGTAGTGTAGTACCTACTATACCATAGTTGTAATGTGGTTGTAATGTTCTTCAATTAAATAATTATGTGTATCAACTCCTAAAGCAATTACACTCAATTTAGGTATTGAATGTTTAATAACACTAATCGATAACGTACTTGTAGCTACGAACCAAGTAATTTAATTAAAGTAACTTTCACGGTAATTTGCATATTTAGGTAGGAGTACGTTCAACTTCGGTGCAAGGGATGCAAATCTAATAAACAGTTTAATGTTAATGACCTTCACGAACTCAGCTGTGAAGGTGCAAATCCATTTTGCCCAATAGTGGGACTATTGTAAAAATAGCTGCCACTCTTTCGGTCTTCCTAATACCTATATTTCCTATTCTTAGGCATTTGCGGGCTTTAAGATCGTTTTAAAGGAAACTGTTATTATATTTATATTCGAAGATTGATATCCTGCTTTTCTATGCTGTAGGATAAGGGTTCGATTCTCGGCGAGTTAGAAAACAATATGTTTTGAATATACCTTATTGGCACGTTATGCGGGTCTTGTTACCAAAACAAACAATCTCATTACAATAAAATATTTAAAAATAAAAATGTAAAAATATTGTTGATTTATCGATTGAAGAATTGCTTAATTGGAACGCAGTTTAATAAACAAATAAAGTTAATCTACAAATTATAATTATAGACTTAAAATAGTATATTCACGGACTTAAAAATAAAACATAATTATAAAATTATATTTGAAGGTCCGAACTTTATTTCGGTTAAGATAATTATAGCAAAAGTTAAAGAGTCTTACCTATACGATGAACAAGCAGGACGTCTGCCTGGAGGACCCCACACGCAGACACTTCAAAAACTTAGCACAATACGCGAACCCACTCACATGCGACCAACAGTTCAAAACATGCCCTCATTTACACAACAACAAAATTATTTTGTGAAATAATCGAATTCAATCAATTCAAATTAATAAGTTAAAGCGGTGTTCGAAACCGTTGAAACATCGGAAGGTATTAAAAATTTACGTAGATAAGCGCGTACCGGACGAGCGTCTGCAAACACTGCCTCGCTCGAACTGAGAGCGAAGTACACTGAACACTGAACGATACAGCGGGTGTAAAAACGAACAAACTTAGAAGTGAAGATGTATACTCACACTGAAATGTATTGTTACAACAGTTTATGTATTGTTTGGTTGATGTCGCCTCTGATACATTGAGACATGGTTTTGATCAATGATAGAGGTATTACATCTATGGTTTTGATGTTAAAACGCGATCTTATTGCTCAATCATAAATATTATATTCTTCATTTTGAGGTATATTTTCAGTTATTGGTTCGTGAGTAATATTAAAACAGTAGATAGGTAACTTTTAAAGAATTTAATAATGATGGTGCTGGCATAAAATAAAATATAATCGTTTTAAAAACTAAAAACCACGCAAAAATCGCTCAAGGAAAATTGTTAATTCCTGACGATCTTGATAAGGGGAATAGCAGAAAATTGTTATAAAACTATAATACCTACCCGTACTATGTTAAATGTTTTTTACGTATATAAATATTATGTTCTTCATTTGAGGTTTATTTTCAGTTATTGGTTCTTGTAATATTAAAACAGGTAGATAGGTAACTTTTAAAGAATTTAATAATGATGGTACTGGCATAAAATAAAATATAATCGTTTTAAAAACTAAAAACCACGCAAAAATCGCTTAAGGAAAATTGTTAATTCCTGACGATCTTGATAAGGGGTATAGCAGAAAATTGTTATAAAACTATAATACCTACCCGTAAATCAAACCTTTTAGTAACTATTTTATTCTTTATTTATTAATACAAGTACTTTATAGGCATCGTTTTAGGTAACAAATCCACGAGGCTTATTCATTTTCAACATTTTAAATTCAATACATGAATAGTAAATTAAAATGTCGAGCTTAAGAGATTTTAATCTTTTATACGCAACTTTAATTGAGGGTGTTGAAAATACTATGAATAAAAATAAAAAAGTAGTACATGACAAGGGTAAAGACCTTCAATTCTATTGAATTGAAACATTTTTGTGGTAATATTCACGGATCGTATTGTATTTTATTCATTTTCTCTGATATGTTATTGTGGAGTCGGTGACACCTTGTCAATACTTAGACAGAGAGATTTTTTACCCGACTGCCAAGGAAGGGTTATGTTTTTCGCGCGTATCTTGTATGTTTGTCTTTCTTTATTTGTACCAATCTAAAAAACGGCTGGATGAATTTCAACAGTTAAGGTGTCATTATATTTGTCTCAATGACCCGAGTGTCCTTAGATAGATGTTAGTAAAAAAAAATCAAAATGGCGGATATTTGGCGCGAAATAGTAACACATTTAAAAAAAAAAGTTAACCGAACCTATCGAGTAGGGTATCAAATGAAAGGAAAATAAACGGAGATTATAAAAACATATTTGTATATATATAAAATAGCACGGTTACTGACTGACTGACTAACTAAATGACTTTTTCGTTTTTCAAAAATCAACGTACACCCTAAACCAAGGACCTTACAGTTCTGAAATTTTGCACATAGGTTCCCTATATAACGTGAATAAGTACTAAGAAAGGCCTTTTGGAAATTCCACCCTTAAGAGGGTAAAATAGGGGAAAACAGTTTTTTTGAAATCCTTTAATTTTGAAGCAACTACTATAAAATTTTGTATTTGGCTTTCTGGACAGCGACAAGGACACACTTAGTTATCCTCCTCCGAAAAATCAACCTCTTAGAGGGTAAAATAAGGGTTAAAAGTTCATTTGAACAATCGTCAATTTTGAAGCAAACACTATGAAATTTTGTATCAGGCTTGTTGGATAAAAATAATGAAATTCTACCTCTAACGAGGTAAAATAATGACCGAAACTTTGATTTACTGAAGTTATATATTTTATAGACCGTAAATGGTGGATTTTTTCGCGAAATAGTAACACGTTTTAAAAAAGTTAACCAAACCTATCGAGTAGGGTGTCAAAATAAAGGAAATTAAGAAGAAATTACACTTACATTATATGTATAATATATCTTATAAATAAAATTCTCGTGTTACTTACCATACTCCTCCGAAACGGCTTCACCGATTTTCACCAAATATTATATACATATTCAGTAGGTCTGAGAATAGGCTACTATTTTTTTTACCCTTAAGTGAGTGATAAGGGTTGTTCACCCTTATTTTTTTTATTTATATGGCAACACAATGTTTGCCGGGTCAGCTAGTACATATATACTCGTATAACACATCGAGATGACTGTCTGACTAAATGAGTGAGTTGCTGTGCCAGAGATCAACGCAAAGGGAAACCGCTGAACTTAAGCGTGCTGGAATTTTACACATAGGTTGAGCACTACGAGGATAAAATAGGATAATATTACATATTTGAACATCTTTTGTTTTTGAAGCAGACAGCTACTATGAAACTTTGTATTTGGCTTTCTGGATAAAAATAATGAAATGCCTATTTCACTGCTTTTGGAAATTCTACTTCAGCCCTTTTGGTGCAGTCGGGTTTTTGATTTTTTTAATTAATTACTTGTTACTTTTGAACTAGACGTCTGGAAAAAGAACCCTTGAAATGCCAATAATCTGTAAAAGAAATGCAAGTCTTATATTTCAATCAATTTAAGGCAATTTGGATTCTTGTCGAAAAAATACTCGTAGTGTGGGTAGTGGTAGTAATACGTACACGACTGAATGTCCAACGTCCAAAGGTGAAAGTGACCACTTACCAGCATAGCGAACTCGTCACCATGATATACCATGGGGTCACATGGGAACTTAACGGCCATTTGCTAAATTGTTGACATTAAAAAGTACTTCAAATTAATTAAGTAATATTAACAAAGGAAGCTTACGAGCTACACACAAAAAACCAAGACATAAATCCTTTAAAATATTACAACTTGACACTTGGAAAAGCCACCATAAATACACGTCAAATTAAGAACCTGCTTCAGTTTTTCAGTCGGCTAATGAACTCATTAAGTGCTGAAACAAAGAAAAGGTTTAATGAGTCACATTTGTCCTAAATCCTGGTTTACTACCGAAAACAGTTAACCTGTCATACATGATGAAACACGGTGCATAAATTTGTAACGAGGTAGTATAAATTTCAAAGGTGGTAGAACTCGTGACGACCACCTGTTTCTGTATTATAACAACAGCTAAGTATGGTGCATTTTTCGCTCATTAATAATCAATCTTTCTAACGTTTAGTCTACTATAGATTGACATATTGATACCTACCTACAAAATACTGTCAAATTTCGATCGTTGAAAAAAAATTGATAGATTGGTAATTAATAATGGGTGTAGACACATTATACATGTCAGACAAGATCTGTGGCTAAGCAAAATCATAATTATCGTTCTATATACAATGTGTATGAATATATTTAGGTTGGTATACGTTACGTTGGTATACGTTGGTATGCGAGTTTCGCAACGCGATCTCGTTGTGTATTTTTTCGTCATTAAAAAAATAATAATTGTTTTTATTAACAACACATCGAAAAATCTGAATTGCAACCCTGGATTGCAATCCCGGACATGTAGTGTGAAAGGGCGGAGTCTCAAACCTTTACAATCGTTGTATTTTGACAACTGATTAATTGGGACTAAGTAGAAGCGCCCTAATCACAACCCTAAATTAGATTCATAGAATTACTTAGTTTTATAAAAAGCATAAGCTAAAATTGTTTATCCACTCAAATAAAAGGTGTTACTATTTATTACGTACACTGAAACGAAAGCCGAAATATTTGACCATGAAAAGTATGGCGATGCGTGGATACAGTCGATACGTAATTACAGCCTTCACTGAATCATTGGACGAATCAATAGCTTTAATTATTTCTGGCTACGGAGAAAAAACCTTAACTATTCAGGCCAAGGTGAAAACTAATAATTAAATTTCTATACTCATACAGTGGTTGCGTGGTCGATTCGTTTTCTGTATGGTCTGACAGGAAATGCATGCATGTGGCTATAAGGGTTAATTTAGGTGCATCTACAGGCATAGAGCGTGTCAGTAACGAGTCGGAGTAGATTTTTTTCTTTATAATATAAGAGTAGCAGACGAGCATGCATTACCATGATGTTAAATGGCTACTGCCGCCCATAGACATCCGTATTCGAGCCCAGATAGGATTAGATATTCCTACCTGAGGTCGGCCACAGAAGCGCCGCAACCCCTGAAGACTACGCTGGAACACCTCGGAAAAGTATGTCTCCCTTACCAACACCTTCAAACCAGAACACAGCAGCGCTTAACGCTGCTGTTATGAGGCAGAAGTCGCCAGTCGAGTGAGTGTCGAAGCACATATAGACATACGAGTATGTACCATATAGACATATGTGCTTCGACACTCGCTATACAAAAGCTAGACAAAATATATTATAGGTTTGCAATAGTCGGAAATCTTAGACTTTTCTAAGAGTCTTGTGTTACGGTAATGTATATACATTCGACTACTTGAATCGTAAAAAGTACCAAATTGTGTAATCAATTCGACGGGCGGTTGTTAAAATTAGACATGAAGCAGACGGATTTGAATACTGTTTTCAAGTATTGAAATGAAAATATTACTATTAATAAGTTTGGTAAGGTTCATAGGAATAAACATAATAATATGACATAAACTTTAATATTGTTTTGCGGATTTGTCGCCGCCACCGCGTCAGCCACAAATATTTCCGCCATAACAGTCGGCAACTGCTGTATTGCGGTTCAGTGTGTTACTGGAGACATACTTATCCGAGGAGTTGTAGCTTGACCTCTCGACTAGCATCGCGCAAACTCAGATAGAATCCTAATTCTATTTAGGGTTGAGAACATGTATCCACATACGGCTCTTTACCACCTCTAAGATATCACGCAACAAAATACCAAACATATCTCTTCCAATAGAATGCTAAGCGTTTCTTATGTTCTGAATAAGAATCTCATATAATATTTAATTACAATGTATGTCATCTACTGTAAAATGTACTGATCATTTTATTAATAACATTGTAAAACAAAAAAGAAAAACATACAATGTTCACACAACGTGTTTGTTTATAAGTAAAATCCACATAATTTTTGCAGTCTACCCTCATGCTCATTACTTATGAATGTATTTAATCTTAAGTTCTCATTTAAGTGAATTGTAACCAATTCTTTTGAGAATAAATGATCTTTAACCACAACATGCTTACTATGTGGTTAAATTTCCATATATTCTAAAATAAGAATCGGGAATACTTGGCCGTGACCTCTAGAGCAGTGGCGTTTACAAAGAAACCCAGATGCGGATGAAAGCAGATTTTGCTACACTATCGATAACGTAAACACATAATTCATTCACCGTAACATTTGTGTTTCATTATGTTCATATGATATTTCAAACTGTAGGCTTAAACGTTTCCTGTAGCAATGTTCAGGAATTAAAATCAATATATATTTATCTCCTGAGATCTATTATTTATTTTGCTTTAAGTATATAGTTGTTCTTAAACATAACTAAAGTGTTTGATGAAATCTGTCTCAAGACATGTCAATAGATTTGGACTGCGATGTCTTCCAGGATATAAAAACTACGTAGTATGATACGTTTATTTCCTAATTACGTTTTTAAACTTTAAATTTTAAGTGGGTTTAAAAGCCCAAGATTTAATTTGCTTTCATCAAGTTTTCATCAAATAATATTCTTTAACACGAATTAATTTAATGCAACCTGTCGCTCATAGACATCTATAATCAAACCCAGATATCTGAGGTCGGTTACAGATGCGTTGCTATTCCTGAGAAATAAGTTGGAATGCCTTGTTTAAATATCTCGTCTTTCCACACCATTCTAAAAATGGTAGAACACAGCAAAGCTTGAAACTACTGCCTCCATAACCGAATGATGAATTGAACCTTTAATGAATTAAGGAGGTGAATTATGGCACATTTTATAAGCCTCGTTTCTCCCTAACAACTTGGCTATTAAAATAATGGTGGTCGCATTTTATATGCCACAAACGAGTCACATCAACCCAGTATTTAGGGCAGTGTAAGCAATCGCATACAATTCCGGAGTACTCCAACTAATGATGCCATTATATATCGCAATAAAAAGGCAGCTCTGCTAAGGGTCATCGTACCACAATGTTTTGGTAGCGCAGCGACCGGCCCTCATATTACGAGTCACCCCATCGTACTAAGAGATTCTTTTTGAAATATGAAGTCATGCATTCAGTTTTATAACTGTTTTGTAACTGAGATACATATCTCTCTGATACATATCACATACTTACAGCCACTTGAATGTTTATTACTGGCCCTTTGCAATTATCGCCCTATGCGTTTCTATATGGTTACGCCTCTGACGACCGTTTCTAATTCGAAAGAAATCTTAATTCGAAGAATAGTAACAAAAATAAATTACATTTGTTCCAATATTCAATTTAGATTTAATTTAACGAACATTAAAAATCTATTAATTCCATCAGTTTCCGCTTTGTTCTAAATGCATTCCTAAATATAGCCACTGACCAGGCATGTTACGTGAAATTCAGTTTTGGTCGCATTAAATCAGAATATTACCGTCAGAAACATTTGTTTTTATAACAGATCCTATAATCATGTTACATTTAAGCTTATGAGCTTGACGAGGTAAACACAGAAATGAAATATGGAACTCATCCCCTACGTAAGTGACGGCGTCACTATTTCAATTCCTGATTTTGTAACGTTACAAATAGTGTAATATTTAATTTGGCGACTATGTCGTCTGTCAACCCATTGTTGTCCCACTGCTGGGCACAGGTCTCCTCTCAGAATGAGAAAGTTTAGGCCATAGTCCAACTCGCTGGTATTGGTAGACTTCACATACCTTTAAAAACTTTTTTAAGATCTCTCAGATATGCGGGTTTCCCGCGATGTTTTTCTTGTCTAGATGTGCCTAGGATTCGAACCTGGGAGACCGCTCTATCGAGGCCGAATTTCAACCACTGGGTTATCACTGCGGTCGACTGTATTCGGGAGATGTATACGTAGAAACAGCCAAAGAGAATAATTATTCCAAGCCAGTGCCCACCTTAAGATCGTTTCTATTTCTCGACTATCGTTTACATATTATTTTTAGCGTTTACACTGAGCACTTAATAACGTTAGTGTTTGTAAACTAAAATAGGCGTTCTCTCAGGTCTTGTTTGCGATGTTGTCCAATTTGTAGCAATGCGTCTTTCTTGTTTATTTGTCTTAAGAGTAGTGTATAGTGTAGCTATTGTGGACAGGATTCTGTTTGAAGTGCCATTGCTTGCACAATGTACGGCTTTTAGTGTTTACGCAAGAAAAGAAGCAAAGGTAACGTCATTTAAGCAAAACTCAGAGATTTGTTTTATTTTATGCGCAATTATTTTTCAAATCCTCTTAAATTGTATAAGTACCTTTAAAAAACGGTATTACATAGATAAGAATGAGCCTCACAAATACCTACTGATGGACGAATACTTTAATACACAGATAAAACAGCCTCCGTGACGTAGCGAACACCATATAGAGTTTTGACACATAAAGGATTCTGGGTTATATCCCTGTCTGCCAGACATCTTCAATTATTATGAATCATAATGAAATTAGATATTTTATATGAATGTATTTCAAACAGGCACGTGGGTCTTATGATAAGTGCCCACTGCCACACATGAACACGTGAAATCAACTTCATAGAATTGAATCTACCTGAAGCCGATCACAGATGCGTTGCTACTTCTGAGGACTGAGACAGTCGCCCTTGACACACCCTTCCACAGAAATGCAAGAACGGCTTGACACTAAAACTAGGTGTAATACTGGCTGCCCAATCGAGCCATAGTGATTCTAACAACTTTCCGTTTCATTTAATTTCTGTATGGTTCAGAGTATATTTCTCCATCTACCTATGTCTACTAGACAGAGAGTCTATAAGTCCAGTAATAAATTGTACTAAATAAAGTATTGATACTATACAAATAAGCATACGAGTAGTTAGGAACCATTACTTTTAATAAACGACCTATTTATTACCAAGATACTTGTATAATTAGAAGCTTACAAAATGTAATTTATCGTGACAATCACAAATAAACGCTCGATTTGTATTTATTTGTGCAGATTTATACCACAACGGTTGTATTATGCAGGAGTCTAGCGCTTTCGTCACTGCGGTAAGATTAATTGTTTTTAGACTAGACTAGACTGGTTTATTAGCAATTACTTTGGAGAGCGGACTTGAATGCTTTATAACTGTTTTAGTGGTTTAACCGGTAAACAAATATTCACGTAATTTAGTCAAATGTTTCAAGATGTTACAATAAAATTAAGCAAATGTTTATGAATTGATAATTTATTGGTTAAGTTTAACTTATAGTTTGAAAAGTTTAGTTGCAATATTTCCGGCAATTAGTTCCTATAAATACCTATAGCCTGTGTCACTCTGGTTGCAAATCTAATGACATAAAGGTAATATCCCCAGAATGTGCTAAAGAAATAGACGTAGGTACATAATAAATTACATACCTTTTTTTCTTCTCTTATTATTGCTAAGATTCTTGAAACTTTGGAAGGCCTAGCATAATCCATCGCAATCCTTTAAATCCAACAACTTCCCACTACTAATACTCAATATATTTAAATTTTATTTACCAAATATCTAGAGCCAATACTAGAAATTTCTATTATGGCCCATTGTTAATAAGCAATCTTTCCAATTTTTACTTACCAAAGATTTTTATCCCATCCAATTTTTACCTACCAAGGATCGAAATTTGACAGGGCCAGGTAGCCAAAACCTTGGACTGATCGATTTCTAAAATCGGGCATATGAAGAAATTGTCAAATGCCGTTAATTACACAAAACATACATTAATAATGAATAACAGACGCACAACATCAAATAGTCACTTTTATTTTTATTTAGTTCCACGCCGCAGATTTTTCTGCTAAATGTAGTTGACGGCGTTGACGCACGTTAACGCTGACACATCCATGAATGGAAATCCATTAAGGTACCGAGCGAATTTCTATTGTGAATTTTTAACGACTTCTATCAAACCGCCTCACAGCGTTACTATGGTTTCATTGGGTTTGCTTTTATTTTTCTATTTGATAGGTACTTCTGCTGTCTTTTAAATAAAAAATGAGGTAGTTAAGTGGACTCCGCTACCTATGGATAAACTTGCCCAAAAAGGACTAAAAATCTGCAACAAATGCGTTTCCACTTTGCCTCACCGCATCCTTCAAATCAGAACCTCGTTACCCTATTGCTCTTTATACCAAATAATGGTGCTACCATTGTTGACCAACAGTGTCATTTGTTAAATGTTAAATTATAACGATGTTTTCAAAGCACCTCAAATTTCACATCCTATTGTAAAATTTTTAGTCTCTCTTTTTTCTCTCTTTTGTGTTTTTATCCACATCTTTTCTTTTCCCATCATATTACCTGACACTAAAAATGCGAAACTTTATTAAGAGACCACCTTCGTTCACTTTGTCTATCCCTTTGTCTCTTGGCTTTTCTTTGACGTGAACGGTGAAGACAAATAACAAGAAAACCTTCTCAGACAAAAATATATCACTATAATAATATTTACTTTGTCATTATTTAAAGATACCTACTTATTTGTAAGTAAAATACAAAAAGTACTGTCTGCTGCCTAATCCCTTTACTAATCCATATTGATTCTTACTTAACAATTTATGAACCCAACTAATGATGGGTCGTGAACCTAAAAATTAGGGATTCTAATTTTATTTGTCGCCTTCATAAAGGTCAATTGTCTGTGAAGTTTCGTTGAAGTTACACTAATTGGTTATTTACGTTTAACATTTTTTATAAAATGTTCTCCATTAATGTGCCTAATGATATCTTATAAATCGCGATCGAAGTATATTGTTACATATAAAATTAATTTTCGAAAAAGAAATATCTCTTGAATGTTAGTGAAGAACTTAAAAAGAGTATTCTCAGTTCGACATACTCTTTCTGATATTGCATAAATATCATAATAAATGATTGAAAATATTAAAATAACTTCATTTTTATGAAACGACTTTTACCGGATATTAAAATGAAATATTTAAAAAAGGATAAAAATCAGATATATCGTCATACTATAAGAGTTTCCGTTAAAATTAAAATGATGCACAGAAGTTATCAATTTTCATACTGTTTATTAAAAACACATTTATGTTTTTTTTCAACAAATAAAAATGAAGAGTAATTTTTATTCATAATTTTTCACAAAAATTTTAATTGGTCGTTGTAGATCTTCTCCTACAGCCTCGACTGAAATAAAAACACAAAAGCAATTATAATTCACTTGTTAAAATAATTCGTACGGATTCTTATAGATGACTTTTAGTCCATTGAAATGTTACAAATTTTGGTTCTTAGCGTGCAAAAGTCAGAATATGCAATTAGAGTTTTTTGAATATCAAGGGTGGGTTTGTGTGAATCTAAAGCCCCGTTTTTGGGGATATAAATTGTCACTTGTCCTATCGCCACCACCTCGAAAAAGAGATGCAAATCGTCTTTACGCTTTATCAAGCAAAACATTGTAAGATCAATTATAGACTTAAATTTAATTACAGGCAATGTTAGTGTGTCAATCGACTATTTGTGCTCAGTGATAAAGATTTATATAAACTGCACCAAGAAACCCAAACTACAATCTTATTTTAATTTGCGCCTAAATAAAATCAGGCAACCGTGAGGGGCAATTAAAAACGCCTCAATATCATTTCTAACACAAACTATACCTACCTATACCTTCCGATCAAATGTTGAAAGAGAAATAAAATCTACTTTACCGTAGCACTTAAAATTTTGGATAAAAACATACTGCATTGTCAATGTAAGTGATAAAAATATCTCATAGTCATTATCTCCAAGGAGCCCAGTTGGCTATTTCTGGACATAGCTATTAAAGATAAATTGGAAAAAGTATAAGCAACTCAACCCAATAACAATACTTCTCATGAAGATTAAATCAAACTTATAGACACAAAAGAAAAAGTAATAAAATTACAAACTCACCGCAGCACCCGTATGGATTGCAAGGATCATATCGAACTCGTTAGCACCGATGGAGATATGAGCGCGACCGTCACCACCGACGGTGACAGTCTTGCCAGTGCAACGGTTGCCGCTCTTCTCGCCGGAGATTATGTCGCAGTAGCTGCCAGCTGGGAGACAGGTCTGGAAAGATTGGATGATTTTTACTACTTTGAACTGTACACAATTAAATATGGAAGAAAATGCTAATAAATAATGCAATGGGAATATTGTTCCATAATAATTTAAATACACCACACTTTATACAAAATAATACAGCAAAGTAATGTACGAATTGTACGAGTTATGTATTGTAGTATAGCAGCAAAGTATCGCGAATATATAATATACAATTGGTAAGATTTAAACCGAGAAGATATTTTAGGCCGAAAAGAAACACTACAAACTCACACCTAATGGTTATTTCATAAATGTAACTTTAATTTAAACTTAATTTAAAAACACCCAACTATTTCACCAAGCATGTGGAGCGCGTACGCATCGGTCGGAGGCTACGGTCAAACTGACTGTAAAACTAGCCGCCCCAATGCTCAGGGTTACGTCATAATAAGTAGGTTTTTAAGGTGGTAGAACCCTTTGCGGTTCTACTCCGGCGGCACCACCGCCACACCTATTTCTGTCTTATGAGACAGCAGTGTTAGGCGCTGCTGTGTTCTGTTTTGAAGGGTGTGGTAAGGGAGACAGACTTTTCTGAGGCGTTCCAGCTTAGTCTTCAGGGGTAGCGGCGCATCTGTGGCCGACCTCAGGTAGGAATATCTTATCATATTTGGGGTTGATTACAAATGTCCATGGGCGCCAGTAGCCACTTACCATCAGGTGGACTGCTACTTCTATTTTATAAAAAAAAAATGACAATGATTCGAAATTTGTTAAGGGTAGTGACAAAAAAATACATCTGGGACACATGCGATATAGTGACGATTTTTACAAAGTTTTATAAGAAAAAAATATATATTAATCAATACACTAAAGACCACTTTTAAGCATCCCCAGAATATTTTTTATGTAGGTTGCAATTCTTGCTGTCCTATTGATAGGCACTTATCTACCCAAATTAAAACTATTTCAAAAACATATTAAAATTAAGTCTACCGACAAAAAATTCGATCAAATAATTATCCCCGTAAACATTCTTGACACTACAAGTTTAATAAAAACCTACCTGTAGAGTCTGATTCAAATCCCAGTTGTTGTTGTTGAAGGCGACAAAGCCACGGTTGCCGCGGCAGAAGGCGATCTGGTTGCTGCCGTTGTCCCACCAGTTGCTGACCGCGGCGTTGGCGGCGTGGTTCCTGAAGACCACCATCGAGGCGATCTGACGCCAACGGTGCTCGCAGATCCAGCCGTTGCCGCAAGAGTTGTCCTGTTTGAAGAATCGTTCATAGTTGATAGTGTCAGGCTTAGAGTAAAATACATAGATTAATCTCTCCTAACAAGAAAGTGTAAGTTTTGAGAATTGAAATTAAGTTTTATCACGTCTCCGTTCTAAAATGCCCCTAAACTGTTTGAAATGCTTATTTATTTTTTACGTAAATTACGTAATATTAGTTATTTACACGTATGTTATGTATTGGCCTTAACCAACAATAGGCATTCACCTTAACTAAATTTATCAGGAAGAAATCCGATTCCTCACCGCCGCCGCGCCGTGGGAACGCTGACTACGCACCTACGTTGCCACCTCATAGTCCCGAACGTGGGAATCACTCTGGGTGCTAACATTGCCCCAGCAAGTCACCATTTTAGGTTAGGTAGTTATAATTTAGTTTAGATTTAATTAAACCATGTAATATTCGGTTTAAATTAAATGTTATATAATAAGTCATTTCGGTCTTTCTGTATCCTGGCTGCTGCATCCCGACGCATTATATAACTCGTAAATTTTCTATAAACATGGTTTTTATTTGTCAAGAATTTAAACAATAAATTATAAATCATCATTTCGTGGCTTTTTCAATTTGAAGGCGGTGAAGTATCTCTCTATTTTACTTATCAAGGAAGTGAGCCGGAAATCCATGCTATAAATTCTTACAATTATATCATACTGATTTATGCGCAGATCACTTAATTTCTTGTTATTTACAATTTACGTTACCTATTAATACTTCGTAGTTTCATTGAGTCCCATTCATATTTGTTCATCTATAAAACCTAGAGTGAGCTAATAATGCGTTGAATTTAATATTATCGTATTAACATGTTTTATTTAATTTACATTGAGTATATCTCCAAAAGTATTTGCCGAGATTTTAATATTTTTAGCGCACAACGATATCAACATTGATAAAAACAGATAATAGTCCTAATCGTAAATCAGTTCATATAATATGTTTTATCAATATTTTGTTGTTTATGAAAATGTGTATTTTACTAATTCAAATCTTTAATAAAAATCTGTTATTTAATCAAATATTTCAATAATTTAATTTATCTTTAAGATTCGAACTAATGATATCACGCACGTTATATGTGAAAAAGATTAGTCAAATGCAATAAGTAGTGCTTCTTGTGACATTGACAGATAAAATAAAATAACCTTTAAATATTTTACTAATGAATAATATAACTAATATTGTGAAACCACATTCACAATGTAATCCATAATTATTTCTATTACTAAAGCCATGAATGGCTTCTATAATCGAATAAGTATTTCTTCAAGAACTTATATATTTTGTCTTCAGGGTTCAATGAACCTCCAAGACACGAAAAACATTTATGTAACTCTAAAATTGCGAAAAAATATATAAGGTATTTGCAGAAATATAAAACTTAAAAAGAAACAGTAAATGTACTGGCATATAAAAATAATATAGATCTTCGAGGTAGGGTAAAAGTTACACTTACAGAGTTGATAGATGGAGAGATGATGTTTCCACTTCTGTCCATGGGCGGACCGGCTTCGGTGTCGTGGAAGTCGAAGCTGCTCATGAGCTGGGGCTTGCCGTAAGGATGCGCCAACATGAAGGCAATAGCGCCCTTGTACTGTTTCGCTCTCTTATACGAGAGGATGTTACCGCCAGCACCATGGCCTCTTTGGTTGTCGTGGTTGTCGATGAAGGTTAGGGCGTCGGCACTAGCCAGAAGACCCCATTGAGGACCCCAGTTGACCAACCATCTGAGTTGGTTACCGCCAGTGAAGGCTCTGCTAAGCTCCATACCGAATCTGAACTCAGTAACTGCGGCAAGAGGAGTGTACTCGTCTCGGCTGATGGCCTCACCACCCAAATCGATGACCTCCTGGAAGATGTACGGACGAGCGCCAGATGGGAAGCCGTGACCAGTGTTCAGATTCCTCAACCTATCGTAGATGACACGAAGGTCCCTAGGCCACATGTGCTTGGCTGCGTCAATTCTGGAAGTAAAGATTTTATTGTAAGATTTTTTTTTCCGAATAAACTATTTTCTTTCTTTCTTTCTTTCTTAAAAATATTGATAGACTTGAGTTATAAAGGGTAAGATTTTCTAGAGACAACTTGAACCGAATCCAACCAATTATTTGAAATGTTTAGCTCTGAAAAAACCTCTGAAATTGGGGTACCCGTTTCTTAATAAACCATGCTCAATTTCTAGTTCTATTCCGGTCAAATTAGATACATTGTTGGCAGGTTTGCTAGTATTTTATGAAACCGAGATTTTTGTTTTTATTTCATCTGGAAGGTACCTAAAAGTAAATTAATATTTGACCTACATGGAGAACGAGTTAATCTAGTTTGTTTAAATTTCACTTTTTGTAAAGTTTGCAGCGCAATTCGTATCGGGCGAATCAAAAAGTTTTAACTAGGCTTCTGAAACTTTTCGTTAGCCGTTAAATTGGTCAAAAAACGGTTTCAATTAACAAATCAACGATCCGTTCAACAGAGTTCGCAAATTTGTCAATTAAAAAGATTTTTTTAAACTTATTGGCTCAAATTTCACGGCCCTATAATAAAATTCCCTGTGCTGTGCCGTGAGTGCCAAGGACAGAAACATAGACAACACATATACCCAGACCCAAACACAGCAATCTAAATTCATCATTCTTTAGATATCTGTCTGGCCGGGAACTTAACCCAGGACGCACTACGCCTCTGACCGGTATGGGTCAAAAAAGGTGTCAAAGCCAAACACTCACCTAAATCCAGCGACACCCATATCAATAAGCCTGTTCATGTAGTTCACGATCATTTGTCGCACGTACTCAGAAGCCTGGTTCAAATCCTTCAGTCCGGATAACTCGCAGTTTCGTACCTAAAAGATCAAATACAAATAATACGGGAATACGCCCTTTTATGTTCTCGCACAAAGCAGCACCATTCGACAAGGGTATAAACCTCGCTTTCAAGCTCCAGATCTCATCTCATACATAAGTGTGTACATTTATATAAATGAGGAATATAAGACTCCTCATAGTACTTTTCAATTTTTATACAGACTTCCTCGGTACGAATAGCCTATGTTATCCTCTAGACAGTTTGTTATTTTAGACTGAAAATGCCTTGTTGTCTTTTACATTAAATCATTAAATATCTTTATAATAGGAATCAGCTAGAGGTTCATATTATCGTTTAATATTTGATCAATTTCTTATTTCACATAAGTTGATAGACAACTATGTAGTCAGACTAAAATCCAAAATCAATTTCCATGTTTCTTAGAAATTACTAAAGACATTATATTACCGACAGACGTAAAATATTTAATTTATTTGCACTGAAACGATCTTCAAATACTCTTTCGTAACCTCGAAAATCAAACACGACAGTCTCATAATGATTTTGTAAAGCTAAATGTGATTTCCGAAAATCCAAACATGTTTCGTCACCCGTGTCGTTGGCATGCTCTGATTTTCATTTTAATAACATTTTCCTTTTGATAACCTCGCATTTCTAGACTAAATCGAAAGTTCTTAATATTAACTTAGAGTACTATATCCAGTTTCTGTTATATAACTATGGATATATGCAATTCGAAAGAGATTGATTGAAGAAAGGAAAATGTGACTGCTAAAAATACAACCTATTACTACCTAATTCGCATATTGACCAGTCATAATAAAAAATCATGTTTAAGCAAGAGTTGCCTTCAGAGTATCTATATTTGAAGTAATTTTATTGGAAAATAAAAACTTACTCTAGTGGGGTTATTTCTATAATCGGACGGCTGGATGACGCACTGGGGCCAGTTGAAATCGTTCCTGCCGTACGGTACCCCCGGGTAGGACCATTGACCAAAGTTCGCGGTACTACCTCCGGTACCAACGTTTTCCCTCCATGTACCCGTCATGTGGTTGATGATCGCGTCTACGTAGATCCTGGGGACAATGGCAATTTAAGAAAAAAATATAAAGACGAGATAATTAAATGTATTGTTATATTTTAGCAGTTCCAATTTTCGGAAAATTATTTAACTCTTGCTTCAAAATTAAACATTGCGTATATTTTATTAAACCTACGCTATCTGCAAAAAACAGCATGTATTCTTAAATTTTTATTTTTCTCTTTAAATATCGATAAGTAATTCTTGGATACGTTTTGAAACCTCCATACTGCACTACGATATAGTTTACTGAAGGAAAGTAAGTTAGTTGAGTTAGTGATCCATCTATGTCGCAAGTTTCCCAAGTAGTTATAACACAATAGATAAAATTTAACATTGAAACTGTCGTGGATATAGATGAAAACTTAACATGCCCTCTTAAAGCATGGAAGCGGCTAACATAACCTATCCTAACCAACTCTTAACCGAACCTACATTACGTAACTTGGTAAATCGGTTATTATCCACAGAAGTCGCGGAGCCTCCAAGTGATTCTTACCTTTTTTTTTGTTTACAAGGGGGAAACTTCAAAAGGTACCCGACGACGTGGGAGCGACGCCGGTTTATGTGGGCTTTTTACCGCCCTAAATTTCCCCCGGTGGCCGTCCTCAACGCTTGTTGGAGAATTCCGGGATCTCCGACGGTACACAACCGGAGTCCTCCAAGCGCGATGCCCTGATCGGGCTCTGCCCTGGATGTGCAAGTGATTCTTACCTAACACCAACGTTGTTGCAGCGACGGACCATATTGGCGAACTGTGCTTCGTTGCCGGAGCGAGTCACCAGGCGGTACGACATGGGTTGGTAGCGTTCCCACCAGGGACGGTTGCGCTCCCAGATCACCAGATTCTCGTTTGGTGGGGAAACCTACGAGAAGGAGTTTCATTCGATTGTAGATCTTATTATATTTGGATTTCTGAAGAATAATAAGGATCCAAATTTTTCATCATTATTTTTACTCCTTATTTCTATTTTATTCACATTGTTGCAGTGAAGAATGTAGAAATATAACTTGAAGTTGAGGCAACTGTATACTATACACTTTACTTAACTAGTGTTTGTATTATAACACTTTATTTCAATATCATTGGCTACTTTAATACTCATGTCTTTAACATGTGGCTTTAGTAGGTACTAATTGATAGGTGAATTCATAATTGTTATGTGTAATATTTTAATAAACGATTATAATGATATTCAAATATAGTATCTTTCAGAAGTAACACATTCCATTATTGTAACCAAATATTAACTATCACACGATGTGGAAGGAAGTATCTAATAAAGTAATGTTATTTTGTTTCCAATGTCTTTCTTTAAAAGTATCGTAAGTCTTTCATCGCCTTTTTCGGGATACTTGACCTACATAGCTATTCGTAGCCAATAGCCCCAGAAAACTCCACCGTAATAAAATTTGGACGCAGGAACCGGATGATCGGGCCCTCGGGATATCTCGTCTTGTAGGATAAACCCTCATATATGTACGTATTAAACGTTACATCACGTTGATCATGTCAAGTAAACGCCAGAATTCATATATTTTGTTAGTTTTTTGTTTAGGTTATACATTTGTTTCTCATACAGCTGTCAATTTGTCATACCTTATCTATTATTATATTTAATATTACTTTTGCTTCTTTTGCCGATACTAAAAGATCAGAACATGGAACATACCGTATTTCACTCTTATCTATAAGGTGAGCTTTTCATATCGAATTTATTAGGTCTTAAACATTTTTTATATCAGCAAAGTGTTCAAGTATTATTAGCAAAGAACGTAAAGTATTAAATTATTTCGATTTTTATATAACTGTAACTGATAGAGCAAAAGATAATTTCGTCGTTGCAATTACTTATGATTTTCTTGCTCACCTCTATTAACTAATTATATATTAAAACGTAAACTTAACGTAAACTTAATTATATATTTCTTCGGTCAAAAATTTGTTGAATGGTCCGCCGGAGCGACACGTTTAAGGGGCGACAAAATTAGGTTTTTCGTATAATATAATATGTATTTTACTAAGGAAGAGTTAAGAAGGAAGAGAGGACGGCATTTTTTAAAGAATGACCTGTGTCTACGAAAAATATCACAGAAGTATATTAGTCCTATGCATACATATTTCAGACTGTTTAGTTCCGAAGACCTTTTTTCCACCCCAGGCGACACGAACCCACGCTACGGCACTGGGTTACACAATTTTGTATAAAGATTCATCACATTATATTTTTGTTATGAAATAATGTTTCCACAACTAAATCGTCTTTTAAATAGTATGATCTTATTATGACTAATTTGTGAAAATACGCAATAAACGTGTTTACTATTATATAAGATTAAATTCGAAAAAAGATTTTCATCATTATTAAGAGATAAAGTTTCAGGATAAGTCCGAAAAACGTTTAAATATTATCGAAATGAGCATAAACTTAAATAAAATAAAAAAATAATTTAATTTACTTTTATAAATTTAAGACACACAGTTTTCTCCTCCAGGACAACAAGGTTTATAGAGAAAACAACGCGATTGCACAAACAGGTCGAGACAAAAGAAATAAAGCAACAAAATAAACACTGCTCTTTTCCTCATGAAACTTTACTAGATATTATTTTATAATTTGCAGTTTGTTTTATTGAATAAAATTTTCACACATTTAGTTTTTCCACAGATGTAGCGTAGTTTATCAATGATGTACCCACTTGTACCCTAATTATGTTTATAAGAGTCAGTATCCTTTTATGATATATTTATTTAAAAATGTATATATAAACAACTGTACGGAAGTTATGTAAACAAAAAATCCGTTATTATTAAATAATCTATCCAATGTTTCGACTATCAAAGTTCAACATATTTCTGCATACTAGAAATTGTCAAACGATCTTTTTAGGTGAAACTGTGATAGATTCATAATTAACAATGGGCGTAAATAATTTATAGTATTCACTTCATTTCGATTAAAAAATATAACTTTCTGTAAGTGTTAAAATATATCATGAAGACACTAACGCACATGAGAATATTCCATAAAGATCGAGACAACATAAACAAAAAGAAAAAGTCATTAAAGCAAAATTTGGCGAAATAAAAAACTATATGAAACCCTATTTCTACCTAATAACAGCAGTGTTAGGCGCTGCTGTGTTCCGGTTTGAAGGGTGTGGTAAGGGAGACAGACTTTTCCGAGGCGTTCCAGCTTAGTCCTCAGGGGTAGCGGCGAATCTGTGGCCGACCTCAGGTAGAAATATCTAATCCTATCTGGGGTTGATTACAGATGTCCATGGGCGGCAGTAGCCACATCAGGTGGACTGCATGCTCGTCTGCTATTCTTATATTATAAAAAAAAAAAAAAAATATATGACCAAAAAAATACTATGGAAAAAAATATTAACATACTTGAACACCTCCAAAGCCTCGAGGACCCAGCCACCTCTCGCACTCAGCCGCGATGTCGTCCCACTTCCATTCAAACAGGTGCACCATGGTGGTGCGCCCGCTCGCATAGTGCGGGTTCTTGAATGCCAACGCCACGGAGGCGGCTGACAGCAAGAGGATGAAGCGCATCATCCTTGAAATTCTAAAAAAAAACAACTATTGAAAGGCAGGCAAGTACTAACGCCACACATTTGTAGTGTGAAGCAGTTGTTGTTTCGGTGGAAGGCTGTAGATGCCGACTGATTAACATATGAAGGGAAGGGCAGGAGTGGCAATGCATCTGTGAAAGAGATCAGGTAGAACTCCTATCCTTTATGGAGTTGAATACAGATCTCATGAGAAACAGTCCGCGACAGTGACCACTCACAATGATAGTTTGATACTTCAACCTTACAAAAAAAAACGCAAGACACTAACACGAGGCGTTCCAACTTTGTGCTTAGGATTAGCAAATGATCTAAATAAAGTAGCTAAGGATTTAATAACGAGAGAAGTCTATAGATGGCAGTGGTCATTTTACTTAAGGTGAATCCCGCTCGTTTGTTATTTCAAATTCATAAAAAGTAATAAGTCGATAAAAGTAATGAACCGAGTAATATCCATTCAGTTAAATACAAGACTTCGAGTTGTCATCTACTAATCAAGATTAACTCCAAAATAGATTAAATTCTAATTTTATTTTATCATCAATCACACACTCTTTTCTATTACAAAAGTATCTCATGAAATGAGTTTATGGTATGGAATGGTAACTATATTATCAAATAAAAAATATTAACAGTTACTAGTTACGAAATAATATAGTTAAAATATAATCACTAACTCACCTGAACGCTTGTTTCAATACGTAAAGTATCTATCAGTGGCCTCACACAGTGTCAATGCTTATATACTGACCGATAAAATCTCTGCTACTTTCTCGTTAATTACTAAATTATCAATAAGTCCAATAATCTTTGATAAACCAAAAAATATCATTATAATCGATATGAAAAACAAACAAGTACTTAATGCAAAACATGACTTACCGAATGTAGTCCATTTTTCTGTAAATAAAACTTACGTCAGATGTTTTTTTCACGTTTATTAATTAAAGGAACCGCAAAAATATTTAAGGGCAAAGGTTGCTTTGAGACTTAAAATGTGTCTCCAGTCTTTCTAGAGAGTATTGTCGTATCTGTCATATTATTATTTTTAACTGCAATTTTTACATTCCAATCTGCGCGGAAACTACGCCGGACCAAATCGATGAGTAACGATTGAAGTTAGTGGCAACCAGATTCAAACATTTTCAAATTTCCCGTAAGGGTCCAAGCCCGCTGCTTGCGCAGAAACGTAGTCACCGCGGTTACAGTGCCCTCAAACTAGGAGGAATAAGATGGCAAGCCGTGCGGAAAGACATCCATATAAGTTGCTCGTCATAAAACGATTTGCGCCCCTTTTTCAAGATTCGGCCGAGGGACAAATGCGACTCCACAAAACTAGGATTTATCTTTACACTAACCCTCCCTTTACATCTAAAAAGTAAAATCCGTCCTCTTGAAAATTTCAAACCAAATTTAACAATGGACTAGTGTGTTGTGTGTAGTGTTGCAGTTTCTCCATCGCGCGCGAACGTTACTGAAAAACGTTCCATGAGTTCTAAACTCTGATAAATCCACCAGTACTATATATAGGTATGTAATTGTATTGTATAGGTACGTCATTGCATCTCCATTCGGTGGATTTGTATGCTCCTAACATTATGAAAATGTTATGAAGTTTTTACCTAACGTCTCTGCGTTGAAGTTTAGACGTTTCAAAGATGCTTTATAAACAAGGTCTTTCATAAGACGCAAGTTTAGCTTATACTTAAAGAATTTAGGTATGCGAAATGTTTTATCCATTCTAGAAAACTTAGACCGTGTACTCACGGATGGAAGTTTTAATTAAATTGTAACTAAAGTTGCGTTATGCTTCGTTAAGGCTGATGTCTGTTTCCTTGGGGATTTATTCGCTTTGACAGACGAGGTTCCGTACCAATAACGCTACGTCATAACTTGCTCACAACTAAAACTTAAACGCCGTACCAAAGAAGAGCTCATAAGACCTTTTTTTCATAATGAAAGCCAGTTAGCACTTGTTTTGTGGAATATGAATAAGAAGTATGGATTACTTACTCTCTTCTCTTTTACATTGATTGTGAGCAACTTGTCAATTTTGTATATTTTTAAAATAATTAATTAATTAACTCGCGCGGCCAACTGCGTTACGTATGTACCTATCAAAGTGAATCCAGTCCCTGATGAGTTATTATAAACTGTATGACGCACGTGGTTTAGTACAGTTAGCGTATGATCATTATTTAGCTATTATCATGAGAATGAGAGATGGATTAGGTCACAATCAGGCATTGTATTGCAGACACAATCTGCATTTGCATTTTACAGGGCGAACATAACAATTTCTTGTAACATATATGACATAAATAGGATTGAATCATAAAATCATCTGTTGTAATGTTAAACAACTTGCGTTTTTACTTACGTAACCAACATTTCATACAATAACAGTGGTACATTGTATGTACATTATATTGTATGCAGCTAGTAACTACTTATAAACATCAGTAACTAAACCAAACAAAACATCTTACTGATCCAAGGCTTAACTATCCTTATCAATCAAGTTAGAGGCCGTCACATAAATTTGTAAAATCAGATTGTTTTTCCATATATTTGGAGGTGATAGACCTTCTGTGGTTCAAATCCGGCAGCACCACCGCCACAACTATTTGTGCCTCATAACAGCAGTGTTGAGCGCTGCTGTGTTCTGGTTAAAAAGGGTGGTAAGGGAGACATACTTTTTCAAGGCGTTCCATCTTAGTTCTCATGGGTAGCTGCGCGGATGTGGCAAACTCGAGGTCGGAATCTATTCTTATCTGGGTTGATTACAGATGGCAACGGGCTGCAGTGGATACTGTCATGATGGCAAGTGGCTACTTATCATCATGACTGCATGCTCGGCTGCCACTCCTATATTATAAAAAAAAAATCAAACGAAAACTCAGCACTCAGTTACTACACTTATAAAGCAAAATATTTGTATTATGTGTATTCCACTATATTTGCATTCGTCGGTAATTCTGTGTACTGCAGAAACTGTAAAATGTATAATATGGAAGGAGAGATGCGAGCTCAACTTTAACCTTTGCTAAAATGATCACTTACGAGGATGCAAACTTAAGATATTGAGAGTTTAAGATGCTGTATTTTGAACTGGTGCTTTCCTGCGACTTTGAAGTTGCTTAGTTTGCTTATTTGCTTATGCCTTTTGTTAGTAAATGATCAATATATATTATGTTTCGCTTAAGTACCAAAGATCGACCCTTGGCTGACGTAGCTGCTTAGTAAAGAATCAGTCGACCCGCTAAGGATATAACAATCTTTAAAATTATCAAAAAAAATTAAAACCTCGCCATAACGAAAGTTCACGTGTTTTATTAGAACGACATAGTACAATGTTTCTTTATGTAAAATTTGCACCAAATGATTATTATAAAAATCCTAGTGGCACTTTATAATTCATTATTAGTTGATTATAAACAGTCAACCATATCATATATTTCTTTAATGAGAAGACATTCACAAAGTGTAAATTACTAATATAAATTGCAAAATAAGTTTAACTCGTTCAAGATCCTCGATTTTCATTCCTAAATCCATTTTGTATCAATCCGAAGTCATAACAGCTTAAAGCTTTGACTGAAACACAAATGATTAAGTGATTAAAAACATTGAACACTTCCCTTGCTAAGCAGAATGGCTCTAAATACTCGAAATATATTATATCCTAAAACCAGACCTTAAGTTGGTTTAAGTTATTTCAATAGAGAATGTAAAGCAAAATGGCTTTATATTTCTCCCTCACACATGACAGACGACGAGAGAGGCGAGTAGAAATGCCGGCATTTTGATTTACAATATATATTTAAACAAGTCAATAATTTATTTACACCTTGTAAACCTAATAAAATAATTTCATAAATGCAAATAATAATGGGTCATTTGATTGTTGAATAAAAATAGTCTGCAGAGAAATATAAGCAATAAGCATACCGTTCTAAGAATTTTCAATATTTGGAATATAAAAAATCGCCTTCGTATGTTATATCTATTTACCTGTGGCCCAACATGTATGGCGACATGCATGTCCTCAATATTCTTGGGTACTCTGACATGCGCATGTCCTCTTTCATCGACAGTAATTTTAGTTCCAGTACATTTGTTATCATGTTTCCTTCCTGATATAATATCACAATATTCTCCGGGTGGTAAGCCAGTCTGTTGAAATAATTGAAATTTGAAACAAGTGAGATTATTTAATTTTAAGTGTATTTTTTGTAGAATATCTGTTTGCATCATTGATAACGTATAACTTCGGTACCTAAGCAGCGTTAAAAATATTAAGAAGTTATGCTTTCAAAAATATTCAAAATATTCAAAATTAGCCCTCAAACGTAAGGTGAGGCTCTTATTCAATTTGTAGTTCATTACAGATTTAAACGTCCAAAATACCACTAACCATCAGATCGACTGCATTTATTTGCAACATCTCTAAAAACAATCAACAAACAATATTTTCACCTATATTGTCACGTTTCACATTTTCATTTCAATTTTACATTCATTTTCATATTGTTAATGTAAAAGTAACATACCTGCAACATTTGATCCAAATCCACATCATCTCCATTAAACGCTATGAATCCCATACCGCCTCTGCTGAAAGCGATCTGTTTGTTTCCATTGTCCCACCAGTGGGTAACAGTGGTATCCCTCACTGCGTTCCTGAATCCCACCATCTGATAGATCTGACGCCATCGGTGCTCGCAGACCCATCCGTTGCCGCATGTATCGTCCTGAGTAAATAATTATAATAATATTTTTTTATTTCGGACAACATTCATTATTTTTCCATAATAAGAATAAACTTATTTAAACAAGGAATCCCATTTCTACTACTCTTTATGGAGTTTTGTGGTAGAGTTTGTTCTGTAATTTTGTGTAATTTGGATGTGGATTTCTCCATCGGTTTATCCGTGAGCTTTTGTGATGTTTTATATATTACTCGTTCAAACAATGGATGCTATTTTGTACATTGAAGGCAGTGGAATCCTTTTTTAAGTTTTTTTGGTAGATTACGTTCTGTAACTTTGTGTAATGTGAATAGGGATTTGTCCATCGATCTGTCCGTGAGCTTTTATGATGCTTGACTGAAAGTATCTACGCAAATAGAGCATGCCAAATAATAGAGATATTATAGCCACATACATACTTTCATATATATGCTCGAAAACATTACCCTCCGCTGTCAGGTAAAAACATTAAAACTACAAAGCTCTTTTAAAACTTAGTTTACCAAATTACAAATCTACATTAAAAGTTCAATAATCGGAATCCTTTTCATTATTCCGAGAATTGTGCCAATTAAAGACCCATTTATGAATAAAGAACGACTGCAGTTATGAATAAGTAAGTGTGTCATTATTGTTCGTATTGTTAGTTATTACCATTAGTTTAGTAAGAAAACGTTTTAAATATTTTATACGTTCAAAGACGTATGCTACTATTCCTATATTTTAGAGTATGCAGTCCAAGTGTTGGTAAGTGGCTACTGCCGCCCATGGGTATCTTTATTCAATCCCAAATAAGATAAGATTCTTCATAGACAGACGCCTCTCAGACAGACGGATCCTTCGTGGTTAATGATGGTTAATGGTTTACGAAAAATGCTACATAATACAACTGGGCAAATGCTACGCTTCATAAAGATACAAAATACATAATACAAAAATTCAGAATATACATCTAAAATCATCATATAATATAAATAGTCGCGAGATCGAACCCAGGACCAGGTAACTGAAATCTGACCAAGGTGAAACACAGGCCATTAAACAAAGAACATTTCACTGTTTACTTCAATGCTTTCTGATTTGAAATTGAAACCTTCCAAGAACCCTTCTTATAAAATTTCTTTAAGTACATACAACACTTTAGAAATTTCTTTCTACAAATGGAATGGACTCTACAAACCTTTGAAGTAATAATTGCCATTCTATATTCAAAGATCAATCGTTCGAAGCCGTCCGCTATATTACCAAGAAAATTGTATTAATTACAGGTATGAACCGTTTGCAAGGAAAAAGAAAGAAAGAAAGAAAGAAAGAAACATTTATTCGGATAATTGCAACACAAATGAAATACTATAATGTAGGGAGACAAAAAAAAAAATAACAAAACAAAAGAAAAAAATAAATAAAAAATACAATAAAACAACAAAAGGACAATAAAAACGTACAATCAATTATTACAATAATATGTGTTGCAACGACCACGAAAAGGGACAAACTCAGCATGTGCCACGTGCAGGTAAACTGCGTCGTGGCTCTGATTTTCAGTTTGCCCCCTGCGTCTGGGCTGCTCGGACGGCTGATTCACACATGCCGTCTGTGCCTTTTTATTTGCTAGTCTTTATTATCGTTGTGATTCATAGAATTTGTGTTTATGTGAATTGACGAATACTGCGTAAAATGTTAACAATTATAATAAAGTTTTTAATGAAAGCAATATGGTGAGTACCTATTTCAGATTGTTGTATCTTTTAGTGTATAAGAATATATAATAATATTTGAGTGAATCATCCCAAATACCACTTTTTATTTCTAGAAAAGTACAGCAAGCCAGATGGGAACCAACCATGTACCCCCATGTTACGAGAACCCAGCGGACCACTACTATCGCTAGTACCGCGCCCGAAATATGACAACCTGCTATGATGCCTAAGAGCTATAAATTTTGGGTAAGTAAGGAAAACGTTATGTAAATATCTCAACTATTTAAAAGTCATATAATGTATTGTATTATACTTAATATAATTACCCAATTTGGAATTAAATTAAAATTAAAAGTTAGTTTAGTTAAGATTTTGTTTTTGACTTTCAAGTAATATAGCTTTATATGTATACTTAAATCTTTGTACTGTTTTTAGGCTGCGAAGAGGAGGAGGCAGGTTGTTCCAACATTTCGTGGCGCTGTACCGGAAGCTACCCCTGAAGGCAGCTGAGCAGTATGACGGGTACCATAACTTATCCGGAGCTGACCGAGTTCTGTCATGTAAATAATCCCTAGCCCAAGTAAGCTTATTGAATAGATATAAGGGTTCCTTATTTTTTATAACACCGAATATAAATGTGGCTAGATGTAGTTGCCTGCGGAGGTCCATTTTTAAAATGTTAGCGGCATTAATATAAGGAGTTACGTGAGAGCGCGGCGGAATGCTAAAACAAAAGCGTGCACAGGCGTTCTGGACTCGTTGGATGACTTTCTTTGTCCGTGCTAGGAGTCGTGGCCCTATGAGGGTATCCGCGTAGCTAAACTTAGATAAAACAAGGGCCTCACATAAGTTGATGCGTAAGGTCCCACTGAGGTAATTTCTCATACGGTATAAAACTTTTAATCTATAAAAGCAATTACGTACAATATTATTTATGTGCTTCTCGAATCTAAGGTTTTCATCCATGACTACCCCCAGGTTACGTGCCTCTGATACCCTATCTAATAATTCTCCGTTTAAAATAATAGATGGATTTTTACCACTAATTTTGCGAACCTGTGCAGTTGTTCCCATGATCAAAAACTTAGATTTCTTCGGATTTAATACTAAGGAGTTGCGTTCAGACCACAGAGAAATACGATCGAGTTCCGAGTTTAGTCTAGACACTGCCTCGTCTGTGTCACAAGGTTTAAATGAAGTATATACTTGTATATCATCCGCGTATATGTGATATTTACAATATTTTATATTATTTATCACATCAGCACTGTACAATATAAAAAGGAGAGGTCCTAAAATAGACCCCTGAGGAACTCCTCGCCTTATATTTTGAGATGTTGATTGACTTTTTATACCGCTATTGCTATTTTGAAGTTCGACCTTCTGAGTTCGATTAAAAAAATAACTGTTAAACCAATTTACTGTTTGAATACTAAGGCCGTAGAACGACAGTTTTGATAACAAAAGTGAGATATTGAGCGATTCAAAGGCACGCGAAAAATCTAATAGAGTCAAAATTGTTCCCTCTCCTTTGTCCTGCGATGTTAAAATATCATCCACTACCTGAATTAACGCGGTAGTGGTGCCTCGCTTCCTTCTAAACCCAGACTGATATAACGGTAGAATATTATTTGACTCGAGGTAACTTATTATTTGATTAGAAGCAACTTTCTCAATCACTTTCGAGAGGCATGGTAAGATGCTAATAGGTCGTAGATCAGAAAGCGCAACAGGATTGCCTATTTTCGGTATAGGCTTTACAAGAGCCGTCTTCCACGCCTCAGGATAAATACTTGTTTCAAATGATTTGTTAATTAAGGCTGTGACCGTCGAAAGACAGTTAGGTAATACTAGCTTTAGCATATCCAGTGAAATGCCATCACTTCCAATTGCATTGGAGCTTAGTGATTTAAATACTTTACTTACTTCAACTTCAGTGACAGGCCTAAACTGAAATGTATCTGACGAAAACCTACTGAATTCAAAAGATGTTATAAGTGAAAGTGGTACATCCCTTGTACCAGGGGCTTTCATAAAATAGTCATTAATCAGATTCGGATCATCGAAATGTGTAGGCAGAGAGTAATCGTTATTATTTATATGAATATGCTGCTTAATGTGCTTCCACATTATTTTTGGCTGTCTTAATTTGGAATTGACATAGAACTTAAAATAAGCGGCTTTTTCAGAGTGAATAGCAGTTCTTACAATATTTTTAAGATCTTTATAGTAAATTTTGTGTGAGTTTATCTTAGTGTTACGCGCTCTCACTTGTGCCTCATCTCGCGTTTTCATCATTTCTTTTATGTTATAAGTAATCCAAGGATAACTATTTTTGTTTTTTATATAAGCAATTTTAATCGGTGCATGTGCGTCAAAAACGGTTAAAACAATATCATTAAAGGTGTTGATTATTTCATTTACATCATCTAGTTTTGCTATGGAGTCCCAGTCTATACAATTTAAAACATCAATGAATAAATTAAAATTTATACTTTGTAACGGCCTGAACGCAACCCACTTAGGTTTGATACGAATTATCGGGACATCAATTACACACGTTATAAACGCGTGACTGCTCAGTTCCTTTATGTGATCAACGTTAGTGTAAGATATAGGTGCATTGACACATATCAGGTCCAGAAGTGTTTCCGAGCTATCTGTAAAATGCGTCGGCTCTAGCACCAGTTGTGAAAGATTGTTACTACTTAAGAATTCAGATAGCATTTTAGAATTGGCATTATTTTTATTTAAAAAGTCAATGTTAAAATCCCCCACCAGTACTGTGTAATCATATTGAGTAAAAGAACTCAAGGATTCACTTATAGCATCAAGAAATAATTGCACGTTTAGCCACGGGGGCCGATAAGCAGTCCCAACGAGTACAGTTTTGCCTTTAACTTTAATGCCTAGCCACATTTGTTCAATCGCAGGACAAATCGGATGTTCCAGTGTTTTCGCATTTATATCCTGTCGCAGATAAAATCCGACTCCTCCCCCGCGAGATCGCACTTCACTTGGCCTAGGAATATGCCGTAACCGGTATCCCGGAACTGACGGAGCGCGTCCCTCCTCACCTAACCGAAGCCACGTCTCATTGATTGCCATTATATCAACTGAGTGACGCATCATGGCTACTAAAAATTCGTCATGGTTGGTGCCTAAAGAGCCGGCATTCAACAAACCAACTTTAAGTTTACTATCCTTAATCATTTTTATAAGAAAATAAATCATAATAAGAAATTATGCCGTCACCACATACTAGTATGTTTATATGAATAGTCATTGATATTAATCGCGTTTTGAAATGAAAAAAGGTGTATTTAGTGGGCGAGAGGAAATCGAGTTTATCAATATAATAATATAAGTATGCAACATTAATATAGGATAATCTGTGGCCAAAAAATTGTGGATAGCTTACAAACGTTATTTTGCAACACATATTACAGTAACGAGACATTAAATAGACAACTATAAGCGAGGAAGATTCATAGAAACAAATAAATTCACTTCCCCTTATTACCAAGCTATGTATACCGCAATGTATAGTATACAATAATAAAAACTGCCAAGAAAAATAATACATAATAAAACATAATGGCTTTTTTTGAGATAATCTTATCAGAGACATAAAAGCATAGCACATAAGGAGTTTTAAAAATATATTTTCACGACACACAAATATAGTAAGAAAAAATATATTTTTTTGTGAATAGTTAAAAAGGCAGTATATAATTAGGAACATTATATGCAGCGACCAACAAGTTACAAGCCAAAAAATTTTTTTATGTCAGCATCTGTGCGAAAACGATAACGAGGCGTATCAGAGTCCCGACGCGCATATATGCATCCGTCTCGCGTCCACATAAAGCGCCATCCTTTTCGCCGTCCCTCCTCCCGTACTTTATAAAAAAGTTGCTTATTTGTTCGAGTGAGGCGCTCGTTAATATAGAATTTACGGGGCTCAGTTCCGACGATCAGTCCGGCGGTGTCCGCACCGCGACGCACGCGCGCTGCTTTTATCATTTCATCCCGCACCGTACGGCGCGCGAGACGCACTACTAAGGGCCGCGGTCTCGGCTTCCCGCCATCTGATAAAATGTCGTGTTTATGGCGAACACCTGCACGCGTCACACTTACAATATCGCGCTCCTCTAGCGAGACACCGATCTTGGTTGCTATTAGCGTCACAATACTTAGGGGATTCTCGCCTTTAGCTTCTTCAACACCCGATATCTCAATGTCGGTTAAAAAGGACGCTTGGTCGCGGTCATTAAGTTGACACTTTAGCTCGACGATGGTTTCCTCCATCTTAGAAGATTCTGAAGGAACGTTGGTGTCAGGTGCCCGCTGCTCAAGCATTGTAACTCGCTTTTCAACGTCACCAACCCTGTTGTTCAAGTCTCCTAAGTTTTTATTAATTTTTAAAATTTCTTGTTGGAAAGAGGCCATCTCTTGGAGGATGGTGGTAACCTGCTCTCGAATGAATTTAATGTCATTTGCGAGATTATTGTCGCTCTCGCAACGCCCTCTGTCAGCCGCTCCGACAAGCGCATCCGCCAACTCTGTATCCGTGCCACCCGTGCTGCCACCAGAGCTTGGAGTACCAATAGCTGTGACGCTTGCGCATGAAGCCTTGGTTTTACACTCCCGGCAATGCCATTTTGACAGTCGGGCATCACTGCTAAGTTTCACACATTGCTTATGGAATGCGAGTGTGCATTTTACGCATTTAACGGAATCCGACATGGACGCAAACCTCCCGCAGGCGCCGCACTTATTGGCCATAGTCAATTCGGTCTTATAAAAAAGTTCCAAGGTGTGATAATAGATGGCACTGTTACCGATAGTTGTTAACAATTAATTTAGGAGTTTCTTTTGTTTAAAATGTTAATTTATTTAATTTTGCAATAATATTAAGCACACATTTATGTCTTAGTTTAAAATTAAAATGTTCAAACCCGAAAAGCAGTTTTATTTACACAACACTTGTCCTCTAAATAACAGCTGATTTTGACGTGTCAGATTATCAACAGCTGATGTTAAAACTCGTATTATGTCGCAAGCAAAGTAAAGTACTTGAGATCACTTTAAATCCAAACACTATACGGCACTACACAACTGTACTGTCCACACAAACAAGGTAATAATTGGAATTAATGATAGATTTAAAATAAATTATCAATAACAACAGAAACTTTGCACTGTGACAGCCGGCCGAGCTACCCTCTACCCCGTAATTGCCCGTAAGGAGCATTACAGCCATTATTGTTAGAAAATTATTATCATATTAAAGATAATTTTTAATTAACCTAATAAACCCGTTTTCGAAATCATTTTTTTACTTTTAAACTAAATATAGAAATAAATAAAATAAAGAAATGAAAAAATAAAACGCAGATCAGTATAAACATAGAAATTTTATGGTGGTAGAATCCCCTGTGGTTCGACTCCGGCGCACCATCGCCACATCTATTTATGTCTAACTAGCTGACCCGGCAAACTTTGTACCGTCTCAAAATCTATTTATCAAATATATTTCATATAAAATATAGCCTATGTTACTCCTAGATAATGTGGCTTTCGAATGGTGAAAGAATTTTTAAAATCGGTCCAGTAGTTTTTGTACCTATTCATTACAACCAAACAAACAAACACAGTTTTCCTCTTTATACTATTAGTGTAGATAACAGCACTGATAAGCGGTGCTGCGTTTTGGTATGAAGTGTGGTAAATTAGACATACTTATAATTATACTTATGTACTTATCTTTTTACGATAGATCAAAACATCATTTTTTATTAATAGTCAGATACTCCATGATGGTGGAAAGATGACCTGTAATTTTACTACATTTTCCACTACGTGCCGGGTATGAAGAAGTGAGAATATAATTAAGAGCCCGTATCAGTTGGCAGCTTCAAGTGCTAGTAACAGCGCTTCATAAATTAATTGCATTAAACGCTAGTGTAAAGTGAGAGCTTAAACGGTGAAGGAAAACATCGTGAGGAAACCTGCATATCTGAGAGATTTATAAAAAAAAAAAAAAACTTAAAAGGTATGTGAAGTCTACCAATACGCACTTGGCCAGCGCGGTGGACTATGGCCGAATCCTTCTCATTCTGAGAGGAGACCCGTGCCCAGCAGTGGGACAGTAATGGGTTGATGATGTAAAGTGAGATATATTTAAATAAGAACGGGGGAGAATGCTCTTATATAATTCGTCATATTATGAAATAGCACAATATTAACTGTAAAGTAAAGAGGTTTAAAATTCAAATTACTCTGTTTTATTACGATGTTTCTATATAGTTATTGAATTGATGTGTTGTATATACCAAATTAATAATAAATTAATTAATCAATCAAAACTCTTGTGTGCGATTATTTTTAGGGACAAAAATATTCTACTTTCCTGTTTAATTACTACTTACTTATTTTCTAAGATTTACATTGTAAAGCCATCATCTTAGTGGTAACGGATCTGTAATTGACTTTAGGTAGCCCCTGTTCTATATCGAATGGGTTACAAATATTCTTTTTCGGCAGTGAGACTTACCTACCGTCAGTTGTACTGCATGCTCATTTACTAATTCAATCTAATACTATTTAAGTTCTCACCGCCTTGATGCTCGGCGAAATAATCCCTTCGTTGTTATCACTGGGTGGTCCTTGGTCGCTGTTATCGAAGAAGTAACTGCTCATGACCCGAGGTTCGCCGTACGGATGCGCCAACATAAATGCTATTGCTGCCTGATAAGAAAAAATATTAGTAATTATTGTGAAACAAAAAACGTTTCCTTAAAAAGTATAACGGGAAAGTTATGTAGCCTACATCACTCCCACAATTTAGACGAATCCGAAGACACCATAAATGTTCAAACCCGTCTAGCCATTTGTTTGCAATCCGCCACGCGCGTACACATTATGTAACATAATCCTAATACATATTTTATTTTAGTAATAGTAAAAAATACCTTAAAAAATAACCTCACAATGGATCCGAATTATATATTATTCATCAAGTACCTAAAGTTTCTTCAGTTAAACTTTTAATTTATAGTTAAAAATATCATCATAATTATTACATTATTTATATACATATTGCGGTTGCGCTACGCGCGCGGTGAATGCGTTTTAAAAACGCATGAATTCTTAACTTTACTTATATTAAGTATATTAATAAATAGACAATTCTATATTACAACGACATTTACCTTATAAGCTCTCGACTCTTTATAAGTCAGAACGTCACTGCTTCGCTGAGTGTCATGATTATCAATAAATATTAGAGCCGTTTCACTGGGAGATAAACCCCAACGCTCGCCCCAAGAGACCAGCCACTTCATCGCGTTGGAACCACGAAAAACTTTTTTAAGTTCATTACCCACCTAAAAAACAAATGTATGTTTATTTTGTGTTTAAGTAGACGCCGTAGTAGTAGAGTAGAACTGAGATGAAGGTACACGTATATCGTACCTGTGTGCCATAGATGGGTACTTAGATTCGCAAACCTGGTACAACATTTTAAATTAATCGAAAAATGTCGGTTATGTCAATATTCGGAGTGTCTTACATATTCAAACCATGCGCTACGACTACTAATGGTAAGAGATCACTGCCGCTCATGGATATCTGCAACTATCTGCACATAGAAAAGGGATTTGACTGAAGCCGGTCGGAACGCATCTGTGCGTTGTTGCTTTTGAGAACTAAGTTACCGAAACGAAAAACTTCTTCACGCTAGAAATAGGTGTGACCGTAGTACCTCCCAACAAAGTGTGAGTGGTACTTTAGTTTGCATTAAAGAGGGATCTAACTTTATCCAAATCATATATTATATTAAATTATCAAAGTCCTGAAATAACTAAGCAACCTAAACACCACAATTTTCTGTTAAAAATATAAATAAAAATTTCCACACTAACGAAGAGAAACCTCTAGAAATATATAGATAGTTTAGAAACGCTAGCTCAACATGTTCAAACACTTCATTTCCGAATTTAATCTCTTCCTCAGAAGGAAAGTCTGGTCATAAATAACGTAATTTCAAATAAAGCCCTGCAGACGGCGCCGGCACCATCCTTTCTTCTCATCGTTAAAGACCACGTCACACGGAAGACTTCAAGAATGGTAGTCAACAATTTTGTCTTCAATATATTATATAGTGTGTCATAAATTTTTAAGGTTTTTTTTTAAATGAAACATAGTCAAATGGTCTTGTTCAATAAGTATATTAGTAGCGTTTTACGCATAGTGAAATCTACCTCTTGTTAATTTTATGACTGTCGTTGTCTTTTCTAAATAAACGTAAGAGTCTATTGGTGAAATATTTCTCCTCAGTCAAACTAATCACCTTATGATAGCTAGTATACATCGTTTCTATTTATATAGATTCGTAATCTATTTGTATAGATTTGTTGAATATTGATTCTAAGTAAATTATTTTGGCGAATATTTGTAAAGCTCGTTTCCCTTTGCAATAATTGTTGTTTAATCTTCATCATCATTCCAAATCGAAATATTATAATGGTAATTATTGATTTTAATAAAAGATAATCAAACTTATGTACTGAAAAAAGAAGATTGATTAAAAATTAATCAATACACATTTATCACAACCAGTTTGTTTTGTGTTTTCGTGAGTTTTAACCTAAAGATTAGAGTATATGCCGTCACCCTTACACTGCGCTCACAACATCGTTTTTCCTGACAAGTTTAATTTGAGCAGCATTACGACTTCGTTACGGTGGAACAGCTTTACTTAGCCTACCTTTATAATAGGTTCAACGTGATTCGTCGATTACAATATGCGAAGTCACTGATCATTTTCTTCGCTAACCATGTTAAGATAAATTAATATGTAAAACGATGAAGCTGCACAAATTTTACTTAATTTTAGTTAATTGACAATAAACTGAAATTAATATTATGTGGGTATAATGTTAAATAAGGGAGTTAGATCATGATTAATAATTTTAGCACAAAGTTATCTATAAACAAATATATAAAGTAATTTCATTGTTTTAACGATACACCTGCGGTCATAAAATGTACAACGACAATGGGGTTGAACGGATCATTATAAAATAATAAGTACCTACATAATATGATAGGAATAATTTTATAATGAACTGAAATCTAATGTATCCCTCGTCCAAACATTAAATCTGACGGTTATATTTTTGGGATAGTTAGGTATCATGTTTACTTTCATACGGATTCTAAATTATGATGTACGTATGGAGTACACCGTCATCCTTTTAAAGCTTTAATTTTGTATGTTATAGAACGAACATGCAGTATACCTGATGGTCAGAGTCACTACCATCCATCGACATGTGTACTCAACCCCAGATTTGAGTATAGGTCACAAATACATTGCTCCTCCTGAAAACTAAGTTAGATCTCCTCGGATAAGTATATCTTTCTTACAACACCCTTCAAATCAGAACACAGCAGCGCTTATCACTGCTGTTATTGGGGAAAAAAGGCGTTTAAGAAGTACCTAAGAAACGCCCAAAGGTTTCGACCACCTTAATCTGTAGCATAATATTTCTCAGGATTTATTTGAGAGTACGAGATGTCTGTATCTCGTACTCGTACGGTCACGACCACTTTTCTCTTTTGTCCTTTTTGTCCTTACTTTACTCTTTTTACTACATACATTAACTACATTACTACATTTAACTACTCAGTCAACTATTAGCATGTCATATTTGATAAATGCACACTCACTCTAAATTCCGTGACGTCACCCAGACTCGTGTACTCGCTGGGCTTAATAGCCTCATTTCCGTAATATATGACTTCTTGATATATGTAAGGTTTCGTATTTGGAGCGAATCCGAAATCCGTGTTCAAGTTGTGGAGACGCTTGTATATTTCACTGAGATCTTTTGGCCACATGTGTTTTGCGGCGTCGACCCTGCAACATAGATACAAATTATGTATGTGTACGTTTAAATACCCTGTCCATTATTCTATTTAATGTTTTCTTTAATAAGATTGGTATAGCCAACGTGCATGCCGTTCACCGTAAGATGTAAAAGCTGTCCGTAGACAGCTGTTGTTAATAGCAACTTGATTGAAGTCCTGCCTGAGGTCGGCCACTAACTAGATAGGAACGTCGTGTGTTACCACATACTTCTCAAAGCGCTCTAACTACGGTAAACCGGTTTAGTAGATGTCAATGGACCCATAGTCAATAATAAGTACCTTTGAAAATTGAAAAATCTAGGCTAAGAGTAGTTTGAAAGACTTCAGCCCCTTTAAAAATGCTTTAGAGTAGTCTCAGTAGATTACTTATGTCAAGATGTATCTCCTTAGATTTCCAAACTTAGAGACCAAATTTCATACTACTAGGCTTTGCTATATACAATTTTATCATCTATAAGCTCATTTAACTAATCTCACTGAACAGCGCAAACAGTAAATAGTTCTAGTTAACTAGTTAGTTAATATAACAGTTCATTATTTTAATCACAGCGAAGCCTACAAGCGGGCTAATACAAGCGCTAATTACAACATGAATATTAATTACTTGTTAATCAAATTCCCAAATTAGTGAGTAATTTGCTTATAGATTACCTGAAACCAGCCACTCCCATGGATATAAGGTTATTTAAAAACTCGCTAACTTTGTCAAGAACGTGCGAATGACCAAGGTTAAGATCTTTGAGGCCTAATAGTTGGCAGGATCGTACCTGCAATTAATTAGAAATTGTAAAAACAGGTAATAATTTTTCGTTATTGAATAATTGATTATGAACATTTAAGTGAAAAAATAGCACGCTTATTATGGTGTTTGTTTGTCATTGATTTTGAATATTCTGAGGTAGGTAAGGCAGAAGAGATATAAGTGAGCTTCAAGTACAAAATCATTTTATGCAAAAGTGCAGTCACGATGCATTAGTATCCATTTATGTAAAACATACAGTTTTGTTAGTATATAAGTACGTACGGCACTGCTTTTGTAACCGTTGACTGACACCGACATCTCTTACTTTTAATAGGTTACATAGGAAAATATAACGAAACATATTCTATCTAGAATGTTAATTAGAAGAATAAAAATAAATTATTATAGACAAAAGTACGGAAGATAGTTAGATAAACCGCATTACACTTATTCTAAACACATCATACTCACCTGCACGTATTAACTGATAAATTACCACAACATACACAAAGAAGCATTATTACTGTGTTAACAGTAAAGCTGCATATGACTACCTAGTAAGGTACCTTAATACCCAATGTTAATACATTATATACAATAAAATATACCTTTTATACACTGAAATATATTTAAATATACCTCAAACCTGCTACTCCGAGGCGTATAAGATTATTGAAGTAATCAACTATTTTTTGACGCACGAAGGGAACAGTTTGGTTCAAATCTTTGAGGTGCAGTAATTGGCAATTACGGACCTGAGTATTTAAATAATTCTGCCATATTATACTATTAAATTAAATTATCTACATAGTTAAATTAAATATCTATATCTATAATTCCGTTAAGTCGTTGCTGAGATACGAGTATATCGAAAATAGTAATAATAAAACAAAATGGGAGTCAGTCAGTTTATTTATAAACATGTGCCTATATTGAACGATATTTGAATGATCAGCAATAAAACTATTATTGATTCTATTTCTATAAATATACGAATCTCTTTATTATTACGTCTTTGGTCTTCATTGTAAACAAAGTTATTTATAATACATTGAGGATTTACCTGTTTTTTTTTCAATGATAAGAACAAATAATGTTAAAGCCCACCAGTGGTAACTGCTTTTGCTTGCTTTTTATACACGTTTCTTTTTATAATCCAATATAATATTGAATTTCTCCTCCATAAAATTGTCTATATCCTTGAATATTTTCTAAGCTAACGTAACCGTTTCAGTAAAACAAGAGGTACAATCACAAGTAATCGATAGAAGTAATTGCCGTCGTTTAAAATTACAAAGGTTTACCACCTTTTATACGAAATGGTAAATACAATTTTATTCTACTACTACCAACAAAATATTAGTTATAAAATCTAGCGTGGCCACGCTATTTCATCCTTAATGAATCATAAGTGAACAATTTATTATCTTCCTCCGCACATTTAACCAGTATCTCCACAATGTCATGATATATGTTCTACGTTCATTTACAGGAAATATACTTCTAACGATAAAATAATATTCTTAAGTTTATGTGTGTGTCGTACATACAAGGTGTTTTAAAGTGCTAAATAAATTAAACATTGTAATACACTTATCGTCAATCAATCAGCATAAAATATTATAATTTTTAAACGAATATTTTCAACTTTTTTTATAATCTTTATCAAATAGATACTTGTTGATGTTACAAAGTAAAAGTAAGTTTGTCATATGTGTGTCTTTTAACACAAGAGCCTACCAAATTATTACATTCTCATAACAAACTATACTAATTCTTATTTTTTGTTTAAATATTTCACATTAAATAATAGGTTAGTCTCACCTGAACGGCATCGTTATAATTGTTTATGTCGCAGAATGGATAGTGGAAATGTTCTTTCGAGTAAGGCACAGCTGGATAAGAATAATCCGCGAAATTCGCAGTACTTCCACCAGTGCCTCTGTTATCCTTATGATCACCTGTCATGTGATTTACAACAACATCTGCGTATATCCTGAAATATAGAAATTCCGTTATAAAATGCTTGATTATACGAACCATCTTTTTAATTCATATGGGCTTGAAATCGACTTTAATTTTATGGTAAATCTGATACTCTATAAGATTTTAAATTATAGATATCTATATAGAAACTAGAAGCCTATATGGATTAAGTGACTGCTTACAGATATACCACCCTTGCATCAGCCTCACATTAGAATACTCTTAAATTCGTTTCAGAAGTTCTGATATCATTCAGATTGTACAAAGTTCCTATTGACTTCTCGGATTAACTAGTAAAAGTTAAAAATAATTAATGATTCATTATTTTTCACTGGACGCTCTTTGTTAATTAAAACTCTAGTTTCCGCTAGCTCTATATTAAATATAAAAATAAAAAAAATATTGCATATCTTACAATTACCAATGAAATATTTGTATATGTATCAAACGTTACTACGATAAATTTTATTTAAAATTAATATCTTTATTGTAACATAAAATACCTCTCGGTATTATAAAACAAGTCTATTCTTCCACGCGAGGCCAATGCCGCCGGCGACTTCTAACGACGCCTCTGGAATCCGAAACGACTCTTTTGTTCCTGCGCTTCTCGTGCACAAACATGACCCTTAGACAGATTTAGAGCCAGTTATGTAACTGGTATAAATGTCTTGTAATCCAAAAACTACCCATTAGTAAAAAAGAACTACTTTTGAATAAAATATCACTTGTTTCTATGAACATGGTATATATAAATAATAATTCAGCGGCGCCACACTATTCAGAGCTGCTGGTTCCAAAATAAAGATTGCCCTAATGTTGTCCAAACCTGCGATAGGAATGGAACTAGAAGAAGAAGAAGAAATAAACCAGTGGTATAAACTTTGACACGTTAGAGCGAGCCAGCATCATTTTTTATGGAATAAATTAAATTAACACACACGCGTGCGTTTCCGTCCATGCTTGACGTCGTTTCTACTTTACCAATACAGAAGTATAAATGTATGTAAAAGAAGTGCGATTTAGAGAAAGTCAAATTCCATATGGGTGCATAACAAATTTATTAAATTGAATAACTATTTATTTATCAGCCTATTACTATCTCATTCATGGGCATAGATCTTCTACCAGAATAACAATCAAAGCGCTAATCCTGAGCAATAAAATCGGGTAATTTCGACTTAATCCACCCTTAAGAAGAACACAATATTTGTCTAATAATAATAATATAACACGTATTACATTTCAAATCCGAAAAAAAACAATAGCTTATTTATTGAAAACACTGTGACCCGTATTCAGTTGAATGTATCAATGAATTTCAATCAATTCTTTCGTGAATATCAAAAATAACTGGAAGCGATCCCATGTAATCTCACATGTCGACCTCAAAGCCACAAATATTATACCGGAAAATCCGAAATGCATTCCGCCTGCGTCCATCGTTAGCCGGATAAGGATTTAAGTCTTTTAACAATGGAATTCATAAAGCTCTTCACCATGTGCTTTTAATCATAGGTGAGTTATAAAACAGTAAGGAATATGCTAAGGTAGCTTTTTATAAATTGCAATAGCTCCGGTGCGCCTTATATAAAATAACATTTATACAAATAGATAATAATTTTAGGTGTATAATTATTAAGTAGAATGGGTATATATATATATCAATTAACGACAAGTAATCCTTATTTATTAAAAATAATGTGTTGTGCGATTTTTGATGTCTTCTTCTTCTTTGTCTCTATGCTGTACATTTCCTCGATACTGAGTGCTGGGTTACGTGACGTGTGATCACCAACATTATGACTGATACGAATATACTATGATATAATATTATGATAGAGTTCATGTTTATGATTCAATATGCAATTGAAGATTGCGCTAATGCTAAATTCTGTTACCTAGGTATATTTTATCTTAAATTAGATAACTTAAAGTCGATGCACTCTACATAAATCGACCTAGATTAAGTTTATTGACATTAATCATACGATAATGTAATTAGTATGGATTATTTATGTGATTTATATATTGATGCAATGATGTCTTCATTTTGTTTTTTTGAAATTAATTTTTCAAATGAGCATACAATATCTGTTATCTAATAGGTATTTATAAATATATATATAGGTAATTAACTTCAAATAAGGTTAGTCTTATGAAGTCGGGCTTACATATTGGTACTAGTAAAATCGTTAACCATTTCGTCATGATGTGCTACACTCATAAAGGTTGTTCATTATGTTGTCTGTCTTTCCGAATTCAACCCAAGTTGTGGAACATATCCTTAACCTTTAACCCTTCTCATTGAAACAAACCCACCTCGTAACAATGCGACGCTTACGGATTGAAGATTTATTGTACTTATTTATTTATGTAAACAAGTAAGTAAAAGATGACGCTTTTTGTGGATTGCTGTAGCTTTTACATAGGTACATAAATTACCCATTTTGAGCTATTACTGCCTGGAACCCTTTGCGCGTTTCTATCCCAGGCGGACAATAGTTAGTGGCTATAGCACCCATGGGTATCTGTAATCCGCAGGGGCATTGCCTCTGACAACTAAGTTGGAACACCTCGGCGGAACACAGAAGCGTTGAATACTGCTTTTATTAGGCAGTAGGTGTAATAGTGCCTGTCCCTTTAGTCTCGGGACTAGAATAGGGCTACAGTATCCCCTGCCTGTCGTATGAGGCGACTAAAAGAGGGCTTCTGGGGTTGCGGGCGGCAAGAATGGGAGCTCGAACCGTCCAGCAAGTAACCCCGGGAAGGTGTGTGTGGCCGACGGTGTGTGTGGCCGCATACCGTTGTAAACGCTAGGTGTGTGGGAGGAGCGTTAACTGCTCCCCCAGGGAAGAGCCCGATTGGGGCATCGAACTCGGAGAACTCCTGTTGTGTTCCATCGGAGATCCCGGAGTTCTCCGCCAAGCGCCGAGGACGGCCACCGGGGGGGTTTTAGTGCGGTAAAAATCCCACATAACCCGGCGTCGCACCCACGTCGCCGGGTACCTTTTCAAGCTTTCCCCCTCGTAAACAAAAAAAAAGGTTCTACCATCTCCATATGTCAAACCAGCAGTCTTTCCGCCACGTGAGACGGTCGTGTTTTGTAATTCAATCAAAGTGCAATTTTAATTACTAAGTACTTGACAACGGAAATCGATTCGAATCGGGAAAATTATCCCTCCGCCAGCTGATAATAATTTTCGAGCAATTTCGTGAGATATTATGTTTATGATAATATTAAAATTAATTATAATCGCACAAGATATGACAATAATGATTTCCCTTACGATTGGAAGATTAATCGAATAATTATGTCATCACAGATATATATATATTTGCATAATATCTTGTAACTTACCTACAATACATCATCATCCCATTACTGTCCCACTGGTCACAGGTCTCCTCTCAGAGTGAGAAGGACCAGGCCATAGTCCACCGCGCTGGCCACGTGCGTAATGGTAGACTTCACATACCTTCGAGATTTTTTTTAAATCTCTCAGTTATGCAGGTTTCCTCACGATGTTTTCCTTCACCGTTTAGCAAGTGATAATTAATTTCTAATACGCACATAACTTTGAAAAATCAGAGGTGCGTGCTTGGGATTTGAACCTCGGACCCCTCGATCGAGAGGCCAAGTTTCTTAACCACTAGGCTATCACTGCCTTAATACCTACAATAACTTAACTGCAAAATATTGAATGACATTGTAAAACTATGTACCTACTTAACTGTAGACATAAATTGTCTCATGTATGACCTTACTTTTCTCTATTAATCTATTAATGGGTGCAACGTAGATAACATTATTACTACAGTTTATATAATATATTATAGGTTGGATGAGAATACTAAAACCATTGTATTCATTAAAATATTTTATGCATTACTTACTGCACTGAAATGGCTTGCATTTAACATAATGCTAAGCTCTGCAATTACCCTATCTTAGATATGAATTGTATAATTGTTATTCGTGTTCGTCACTTTTTACCTTGACAACGGACATTTCAAAACAATAGGTATGTGAAAATAAAATGTGAAATAAGAGCTATTTAAAGCCTTCTCACAAAACAGCATCAGAAAATATGAAGAACAAAGCAAAGATTTTTGAACTTGACTGAAAATAATGTTACTGTTAAAAGTTCTCACTGTATTAAATTCGATCAATTATACTGTTAAATAAATAAACCCAAAATACTGTTAAATAAATAAACGCAAAATAGGACTTTACATGTTATAGAAAACACAGAAAACAAGTTAAGGAATAGATAGTTGCATTTATAAGTGATATAAATTCGTCAAATTGACCGGGAATCGAACCTGGGAATTGCCAATGTAAGAGACCCGTAGAGACAGCAGACCGGCCGGGTGCTACGGCGCATTCGTAGCTAAACTCATGATGTATAAGAGGTAGGTACCTAACACTTACTTTACATAGGTAGGTAGCCTTAAAACGAAACGACATGATAAGATCTGAAGCTATTTCATTAGCTCAAGCTCTTAGGACTTCGAGCTCTTTACACTTAGGTAGGAACGAAGTTTTCATTAAGTCGAGTAGATTGGGGTATTCATCCCGCATATATTCTAGTTGATTAAAGTATTCATGGTACATTGACGTATGAAAGTAGTAACTGCAAAATCAGTCACCACCACAATACTTCTATGTCACCCTTTATCGCAGTAATTTCACTACATTGATGACGAAATTAAGACCAGCTCAAAATAATGCTCTCTACATTCATCCAAGTACTAGGTTCCACTTAATAGCGTAATATTACCTTATAGCAGCCATGGACGCACACAAAGTCTAGTACCAAAATCACCCAGACTCATAGAAATTAAAATGATAACAGATAGACTTAATTCAGCGTCATACAAATTTTGTGATTAAACAACTTTATTAAGTATATCTTGCGGCCCGGCCCTAATTAAAAAGTTTTTAGTATACTCAATTTGAGAAACTTCAAGGTTCGGTACTAACAAGACATTTGCGTGTAATATAACACAAAATAGAAAAAAAAAACATAAGCATGAACAAAAAAATAAACGACTAAAACTCAAACCTTCAAATATGTACCTATAGTCCGCGTAAAACTGCTAGTCCGCTCTGAATATACAAATGAATCGCGTCGCCATAGTAAATTGTATGACTACACCTGCTCGCAACAATTTCAGAGCGGACTAGCATTTTGGCGCGAACTATACTTAAAATTTGACATGTAGGAAAATAAGCCGGGTAAGTGCCTAACTTATTCGTAAGTATGATCTATGAATACTAAATTAGTCTTACCTGACTCCAACTCTGTTACATCTCGTGGTCATATTCAGAAAATCTTCAGCATTACCAGACCGAGTTTGAAGTTTGTAGGACATCACTTGGTATCTTTCGTACCAGGTTCTCTTGCCGTTGTTTAAATGAATAATAACATTTTCTGAGGATGGTGAGATCTGAAATTAATTTTAAAATAAACTAGGTATTCTGGTTTCAAGCGTGTGCTAAAAAAAATTACCTTTCCGAGGCATTCCAGCTTAGACCTCAGGGGTAGTGGCGCGTCTGTGGCCGACCTCAGATAGGAATCTAACCTTATCTAGGGTTGATTACATATATTCATGGACAGCAGTAGACACTTACGATCAGATGAACTGCATGCTCGTCCGCTATTCATATATTTAAAAAAAACTTAAAGCTTCGACTGATTTGCCATGTAATTATTTTACAAAGTATTTAGCAAGTGTTAACCTCTGCGAACTGCTGTTATCTGGTTTGAAGTGGTGATGAAAACTCCTATAGGTACGTAGCAGCCAACGTATACTTCATAGTCTGCAACTGTGGCCGATTGTATGTAATGTGTATCTGGGGTTGATTGCAGATGATCACGCTCGTTTGCCATTTTTATATTATATAAAGACCCTTTGTTCTAGGTTGTTAAACAAGGTACCCTTAATATTACAGTTCATTGTAGGGCTAAGTGAAAGTAATTACTTTAAACAAGGTGAATAAAAACTTTTCATTATTGTGGCCATTGATCTATAAATATAAAGATCCGCCACAAGCGGGCAAAACTTGAAACATACAAAATACGGCAAGTGATGTAAAACGACTCCAGCCAAGTCCAGTCGCTCTCGCGCGGCGTAGTAATACACACGAATGTCACTGAACACGTTGAACGTCATTATTTTGAATTTAAAGCCTCAAAATGCCTTCTTGTGCAATGCGTAAATGCAAAAATTATGCTCGAAAAAGAAACAAACTTCATGGAATCACCTATCACACGTAAATGAAGAGAAATTATTAAATTTTGTTTATTTTTCGTGTTCGATCCGCCATGATTACGTGAGTAACCAGAAAGAGACAAAGTATGTTTTTGTCAATGAAAGTGATAAAGACGCAAAATGCATGGTCATAGATCAACAGAACAGAAGTGACATTTTATTGAATCTGACGATGTTCATATGTCGTATGTTATAGTTTAAGATCCCACTGCTTAATTTTTATATTAGTGTGTTTTTAGTCAAAATATAACATTTTATGGTTTATTTTAATAAAATAAAATCGATATATGGGAAATTCTGTATCCTAATCTTTAAATTTCCTTCGATACCTGTGGTAAATAATAAAAAATATTACCATAAAATTTATATAGGATAGTATACGGTATTTTAAAATTTCTTTAATTGAATATATATTTCAATCATTAAGGTCGTATTTCTTCCTTAACCTAAACATAATTTAATAAATAATCTTTGTATAGCCAGAAATTAATCCTCAAAAAGACCACGGTAAAATTAGAATCTTATATATAAAATTCTCATGTCACAATGTTAGTTACTGTACCTACTCCTGCGAAACGGCTTTACTGATTTTCACCAAAATTTATATGCACACTCAGTAAGTCTGAGAATTATATTTTTATTTAATAATTATTTATTTAGTTAAACTGTACTATAACATTTCTACGTAAACGACGTACTAAAACTATTATCGACAGTTTTGGACATTTTTTACCTTCTGTTCCATTATTTCATTGTCTTTGACAAGCATGCGGATCAATGGGATAGCCACCATACGTCCCGTTTTTAACGGGACAGTCCCTTTTTCCGATGCTTCGTGCCGTTGTCTCCGAAATGAACCGTTGCCATTGTCAATTAAGTAACAGTATATAGTATAATTATGAAAAAAAAACATGGGGTGCTCCATTTACCAGTTTTGTAAAAAGCGCCCCACATTTTTTCCACAATTATACTATTTACTGTTCCTTAAATGATTCATAGATTGAAAATTATTTTCTACTTTTTAGTTAATTTTATCATAAAAGCGTGTTTTTTAGTATTTAACTATATTTTTTCAAGTAAAAAGTATTTGACATAAAAAAATCGATGTCCGGTTTTGACTGAAGTAATCATTGGTCACTATATTCCATGGTCAATATTTACGTTTGCGTAGACTTGAAACGCAAGGTCAAACACTAGTTGTATTTTTTTATCACATTGTTCTAATAGCTCTGTCCTTTATAGAACATTTGTCTATGTAGTAAAGGTAAGTAAAATAAAAAACGTGCATGTGTGCTATCAAAGCAGTTTCGCTCAAGTTTTCTCTTAAGTTAGCGGGCGTATAACGTGTCTAGTATAAAATGTCATTGATTGTGGCTTAATTTTAAAATCTAAGCGAATGAGTACTAGGAATATTGAAGTACCCATATTTTAAATTCTTATAGTAGGTGTCTACCCTTCTCTCTATACAAGATTATTCTACTTTAGTGGGTAGGAATATATTATTTATTATGTGGTAGATACAGTCCAGATACTTCACATTTGCTTCAAGGCTTTGCCAGAGGCTCTTATTGTTTCATAAATCTACACAACAATAACGTAGCAACTTAGCACCTATGTTATTCAACACAAGGCCGAAAGTCGTGATTTGTAGCGAGAATGCCTAAGATATTTGAAATTTAATATCCAAACTCATAGATAACAGTAATGTTAATAATGTATCATGTAGGTACATGTTATGTTGTGGCTTGTAGCTACGGTAACGGTGTTTTAGTAAGTAATTGTGTATGTACGCTACAAGTACGTACATACATAAGTACCTACCTATAGGCAGTAGGTATTGTTGCCTAAATATGTCTGTAGGAAAGTTTCGCGCGTCTGTACCTACTTTTAAATATTTACTAAAAGATAATGGAAGAGGCAAGGTTCATGAAAATAATATTTTAACTCGCCTGAAATAAATGAGGTAAGATAACTTCGAAATGTTTTTATTACTTACTGCAAGATTGGCCACGTACCTACGTACTCAATATCTGAAATTACCTGAACGCCACCAAATCCGTTAGGTGCCAGAAACCTTTCGCATTCATCGGCAATGTCCTTCCATTTCCATTCAAACAGATGGACGATCGTCGATCTATCAGGCAGCTGATTAGTGCGGCCGTGATGGTCGGCAATCGTCGAAACGATCACCAAAGAAATTAATAACACTTGAAGGTACATTTCTGAAAGTATAAATCTGGATTGAGTCAATTCGATTTGTCTATTTTTCGAAGGTGGTAGAACTCTTTGTGTTTCGTCTCCGGCGGCACCCGCGCCACACCAATTTCTGCTTCATAACAGTTTTAGACGCTACTGTGTTCTGGTTTGAAGGGTGGGGTAAGGGAGACATACTTTTCCATCGTTCCAGCTTATTCAATCTGCATCGCATCTGCAACTGCATCGGCGGCTCTACTTGGCGCACTCAGGTGGGAATATCTAATCCTATCTGGGGTAATTACAGATATCCATTGGCGACAGTAGCCACTTACCATCATGACTGCGTGCTCATCTGCTACTCCAAAATAAAATAAAAAACTTAGATGTCAATATTGATTAATTTATTAGCTAAATTACCTATAAGTAACTGTAAAGAATAATATATGAACGAACTGAACTGCATGCTCGAGATCAGCACGCGAGTGGCATATTAGCCAGACTTGTAAGCACCCTAATATTCACGAATATTGTGCTTTTGCCAAGAATATATAGGGAATATCACACCACTAATGAGAATGTATAATAAGTACGCAACATCGAGTATAATACTTAATGTGAACATGGGAATATGTACCTAATCACTTTCTTATACAAGGTAAAGACTTACCTACTTAATTTGAACATAGATTCATTTTTCGCGAATTCCAATCAAACACCATGTCCCTCAGTAGTAAAAACGTATGTATGATTTACTTCAAATAGAGGTACTATTTGTGATACATACATATTACATATTATATGTATGCTGTTTATTTTTCAAGTCTAATACAATCGAAAATTATATCTTTACACTAAAAATTTTTCATCTGCACAATATTCACAATATTCACCTATTTATTACAGTAAATTTCATTCGCGACGTAAATTTGATACCATTAATTAAACTGGACTACATTAGCCCAGCTAGGGGGATAATTTGTATCTCATGTTTATGTATCTACAATGGAGCAATGAATTGAAATGCAAATTCGATACGAAATGCATAATAAGCTGAACAATATGCAGAGGTATTTAACGAGGGAATATGAAATACGCGTCACAAATATCACACGAGCATAAGTTAATAATTCCGTAATGAATGATAACCAGACATTTAACTATTAACTTTATTAGGGTACGGAACTCAAAGCGTAAAAACGGAACCCTATTACTAAGTCTCCGCTGTCTGTACGCCTGTCCGTCTGTCACTCTGAAACGGTAATAGAGTCTAGAAATTTTCACAGAATGTGTATTGATTGTCGCTATAACAACAAATATGAAAATGAAAAACATCTTCAAAATAAATGAAGGATCGCCCTCCGAACACTCCGTGTGCGAGTTCGACTCGCACTTGGCCATTTATTATAGTAAGTACCTAAGTAGTAGGTAGTAGTACCTAGTAGTAGACTTTATACTAAGAACAGACACGATTTATTGCTGATTGATACCCAAATTACCAAACAGGGTACCTTGTTCCCAAAATTATTACACGTTTGTCAAACGTCAGTCAATCTGAGGTTTTGTCAGCGTGATTATTTAATTAATCTCTTATACTGAAAGAAATTTGGTATGTAATTTTTTTTGTAAGAATCAAAATTAAATCCATATTAGTCATAAGGGAATTAAGATTATAGAAATTATGATAAATACGTACCGACAATGCGTAGCGTAGCTACATTTGATAATATCACAATGCCATGCTGAAGTCGTATCTACCCCCATAATTTAATCCATGAAAAAATATATAATAAGTACCTACCAATACCCCGTTAAAAACAAGGCGAGGAAAATATTATCATCTAACATGATCAGAAATGACAATTAATGTATACATACCAATGATATTTATATTTTCATAAGCACGCCACCACATAAAATTAAATTGATTATTCCATTTAATGGTTTATAACAAGTCTTTAATTATGTATAAATCGTTTACTACTGCACGTATTATTTACATCTGGAGGAGATTCGTGGTGTCACAGTTTATCATCACAATAGGTATATGAGTGTGACAAGAGGTAAATAGGTATTCAAATGTATAAATAGCTTTGTGGTTTGTCCCGTGCAACTAAATATTATCTTAAGTATCGTCGTCATCCTATTTTTATATAATGTATAATGATAGAAAATATACAATGTTTGGATAAATTACAATGTAAGAACTTGAAAACATTGCAAAGGATATGTCAGAAGCGTTTATTATAGTAAGAGTTACTAAGTACTATTATTATAGAAGATTGGTATACATATTTGGTAAAATATTACATTATTGTAAACATGCAGTTAATCTCCTTAAAAATATATAGCTAGGAACACATGTACACACGTCTGTAGGTGTAAATATATATTTTTTTTATGTCAAATACATATGTGTGGTAACGACAATGTTAACACATAATAGAGTCACGAATCGAATCACGCCTCTGGGCTGAAATAAAGAACGTTTCAGGAATATATTAATTTATTTATTTATTCGTGTCAGACACCTACTTTGGTGCATAATATAAGAATGGGCAGCAACACTTTTAAAATATTACCGTCACAAAAATACAAACTTTATAGACAATTTATTTGCACCTTAATTTTTACTCCACTGCAGATATTAAAATTTGCTTATCAATGGCATGGTTAAAATGAAACACCGACATACTGTAATACAATTTATTAGAAAATTATGACATACTAACATTAACGTCTTTAGAAACAGTTACCGTAAATACTTAGAAAAATGACTAACTGTAGACAACGACTATAAAATTGACTGATGTAACATCGAAAACATTCAGATTCTTCAGACTTTTGAAACATTTCCGATCTAAATATACAATACAATAATTATAGATATAACATTCATTGCACAAGCGTCTACGACTAATTAATTCTAAGATACATTTTAAGCACAAAACATGGCAGTTACTTGGTGACATAAATACAGAATTAAACTTAAGAGCACTTAACATTATGCTATCTATCGTATGTAATCTTTAATGAATAAAAGCGAGATGAAACTAGAGACGCTATGTTTAACTACAGCATTTATATTGCACGCGTACAAACAATATACTATAGTTGAGCCATTACAAACGTGCGACGTGAGTCATAAATCATTTTTATCAGATCTCTCGTTCACACTTATAGGCATATCGGAACACTCGCTCGCACTTCTAGTTTTGTGTGTAACAAAGGGATTGTCGTTAGTCAATAGCAGGTAATCAAGAAAAGGTTAAAGAAATAATGCAAAATATTTTAGGGTGTAATTTTAATATCTGCTTCTAAAACAAACAATATATTAACAACTTAAATTAATATAGTTAGTTACGACCGCGTCGTTTATAGCTACCTGCGTCAGAGCGCCATCCATCCCTTTATCGATGAGTTGTGCGACATTGTAACATTCTTTTGAAGTCATGTTTTATGACCCAGTTCGCACGTTTGTAATGGCCCAACTATAAGAAACTTGTTGCCTCATGAATACAAGGCTTTACACCAACAAATTAGTATCGCCTACACGCCAAACAATGTCCGATATCAAAGAGCAACAATACGAACATTTAGAGACAATAACGCGTCAGTAGGCCTTTAGCGAAGCAATCTATCGCACGTCAAATATGTCGTCTGGGAATGACATATTATTGAAAAATAAAATATTATTAACTTCTTTATCAAAGACTGCCTTTAAATATACTATAATAATAATAATTATTATTTTATCGTATAACAATGGTAGTAGGCATTATGTGTCGATAAAAATGGGTGTAATAATTTTGATTCCCAAGTCTCTCAAGACACCCATTTTTATTTCACTGGTATGTTTTATTAACATCTTGTGAATATGTGTCTTCATGCCTATTCATACAAGGAAAGTTTTTAACGGCTCAGGGTAAGATTACAAACCTTTTAATAAGTAAAATGCAAGTTTTCCTCACATTCACTTAATATTTCGGTAGATCATGCTTTATCAATAACATCTGCAATCATGAAAATAAAAAAAATACACTAATTACATAGCAGTTACATACTTTAGCTACTTAAATACTTAAGAACTAGTATTACAAAGTATCATATAAACTACTCAGTACTTTTAAGTACAGTCAATTTTCTATATGTAGTATACAATACATAGTACATACTTACTAAAATATATGCTCTCTTTATAATATGTAGATACTAGTGACCGAATATATCAACCTATGTTATAATAAAAAACGGTATATTCTATTTTATTAATCTTAGCCACCAATCAGAACTATAAGAAATGGGAGATTAGAAAGAGAATATTAGCCTAACTAAGCACTGGCCAGATAGGTCAGATTGCAGTTACAAAGGTCGACTCTACTTTTAATATCGAATATCTAGGGGTTGGTCACTGGAGTAACTGCTGGGAACAATATCTCACATTCTCTTAATAACACTATATATTTTGCAAAATTTAAATTGTACGCCCTCACTTAACAAAACTGTCGACCACAGAAACCACTTCTGATGACTAAGCTTTCCGCTTATGTAACTAAGTTACTTACTTAGGGCCCGGTTCCTGTCACGCAGTACGTCCAAGTACTTGTTTATCTCGCATGCGCGCTGTATGTACGTATTAAGGCGTTACAGTTTCTCAGAGTCCCGAGAGTACTATGTGGCTGATATGACTGGAATACCATTTATGAAACAATACGACAGGAGTGGCACGCATGCGAAACAGAACTGCATGTAATCAGACCCGCGTAAGAATAAAAAGGAGCGTTTTCAAATTTTAAAAGGGAATACAAAAGCGCAAACATTATGATATGCCTTATCAAAAAAAGTAGCGCATACTTTCTAGTTTTATTTATTTACTACAATAGTAAATGTCGCCATAGAATTTTCAATATTCAAGATGAACACGTTAGTAGATACAGGGTTTTGAAAAATACATTATCTCTTAATTATAATTAAAAATTTTGAACACTTATTATCTCTAATCAACATATGACTCTTAAATTAAGTCAGTCTCCAATTTATCTTATTTAAATGTCGTAAAGTGTAGTATAAAACCACATCAAACATTGTAATTAATTTAAATATAAGATATCAAGTAATAATATGAAATTTATTACGGTAGTATTGTGTAAGTCATATTTTATTACTGTCCATCGGAGTAAGATAGAGCAATAATCGCAGTTACAATAAATCACTTATAAGTTAAAGCAATTGCAAATATGAACACGTATTTTTTATATTTATCTTATATTGAGATGACAAAAATCTTATTTAATTTCATTAAGTATTAGAAGCAATAGGTAATAATTGATAAAAATCTAGTAATAATTTTGTAATACTTCTAATTATCATTGTAAAAACTATTATTTTTAGTTACATCTTGTAAAAAAATTACGAAATTTCGCAGGGAGGTTATTTTACATTAAATTATTTACTTGCCTTACTACAACATTTGAACCCTACGCAACTTTTCTTCGTCTAAAATAAAACGTCAAGGCTATGAGAGTATACGCATATGCACGCATGGTCAGTCATGCATGTATGCATAAATGCATGTTAGATTTTATCGTCATAAGTAGGCAAATTCTTAATTAGATAGTAATTAAATGTAGAACTGTTAAATTTAGAATGTATAATAGCCTTATATTTAAATACATTTAAAGCCAGATATAAGATCATAATTTATTTATTTATGACTCGAGAATCATTGGTCACTTATTTCTAGTCAAATATAAGAAAATGTACTACATATAAACTTGTCATAAGCTGCACTTTTACAGCTTTCTACGATAACGTCAGGAAAATTTAAATTAACTTCCTCGCACACATACTCAATCTTCAATATCATACTTTATTATCAAACTTTTTTTCAAGTCCAATATGTATCGTACACATATTTTTAAGTTGCATATTTTTAAGAGTATGTCACGTTACTTTTGTGACTCAAATAAACTTTTGTCAAATTTTCAAAATCTTTTTTTTTTTTGCTATTAGAACATAAGTCTCTTAATAGTTTTAAATGACGAGAAGGAATAATGAAATCCGCAAAAACCTTATTTTTCTGCTACCATTCACTGTATCAACTCATACTATGTCATAGTTGCCTTAAATAAGTATCTTTCTATTATGCCTTTGAGATGTTTTTTAGCCAAAAAATAAAAAAAGTATTAACCAATACTATGTGTATTGACGTAACCTTATCTACCAATCATATTGTCGCACAGACACGGGCCGTGTCTGATTTATAATTCCGTATCTGACACATTTAATGTCAAAATAAAATAAACGAACGATAGATTTAGTGTTGCCATATTATATCTTCAAGAAAAACAGGCATGATGACAGATAAAAAATCAAAAAATAAATTACTTTAGTAGACATACAGTTTTAATATAAATGTTAAGTTTAATTATAGATATAAATGGCGGTTCGGAGCGAATGACGTCAGGCCTCAGTCGAATAACCATTGATTTTTTTCTATGAAATATCGAGGCGTGACGTCATCACACCATATCGACGCCATAACACCAAAGAGTATTTTCACGCTCAATTCAAAAGAGGTGGAAATTAGTTCAAAATCTGTGTTCATGCCCATTGTATGATCAAACCTTACTAATCCCATAGTTATTCCAAGCTTGGCGCCAAGAACAACGGATTCGGCGCCGTGTTCAAATTCGGCGACTGAAACGATCTCTTGATGCTCACGTGCGGATACTGTCTTCGCCATTCTATTACCTGTTAAAATCATACGAGAGATAAAAATGTAAAACAATTATATAACAATGCAGTAATTGTATAAAAGGTAGAATTAATCTAACTATTTGAATAACAATGACGTAGAAAATAAAAAATATATGACAATAAAATAAAAATACCTGCGATTCCATTATTTGGTCACAAAAACTGAGGTCTAGAAGTCGTAGCTCCCTGCATTCTGCTAGAATCCTGAAATAATATTTATTGTTTCAACAAAAACTATTGTGTTATGTCAATAACGAATGTGAATATTTAAGTACATTAGAAATCGATTAAAATAATTATCATTTATCCTTTCATTCTTCCCATCCTATTCCCATTCTTTAGTGGTCATTTTAATTAGCTTTGTTGACCAATATTTTTTACACTACGGGATACGGGTTTCTCTTATATTGCGGATTACTAGACCTCACACGCCTATAAGAACTTATTTTAAACTCTCAGACGTGTTAATTTCCTCACAATGTTCCTTCACTATTACAGAAAATCATATTTAATTTCTACACACTTACTCAGCACAAATATCAGGCGTGACAGCCCTAACACCCAACAGGTCGAGTTGAGCCAGCTTCGGCGCCCGAGGCACCAAAGTCCGCAGGTCCCGATCGGACACGCCTCGCAACGCACCGAGGAACAACTTGCGTAACTCCCCACCAGCCAGAGAAGCGAGCCATTCGCCAGAACCGCCCGCTTGCAGGCTGGAAATTAGTTAAACACAATTTTATTATGTGAAAGGCTATACAAATTATTAAATATAGAAATATTTAAACCAAGAAAAAAAAACGTTATTACAAAATTTTTCATATTTTGATCATATTTGACTTAATTAAAACACTATTTAATAACGTAATTTAAATATTTCATTCATAATGTATAACCTATGAAAGATTAGAATAAAAATGAATATTTAATTGAATATTTAAATTGGGACAATTTTTTATAAAATGTTATGTTCATAAATAAGATGCAATATACAAACAGATACATTATAATTATTTTGCTAGCTATTATCACTTAAAAGGTTATATCCGTACTAATTTAAATGAGCCATTAACACATATACATCTATTAAAAACATCATAATTTTTACATAACAGAACTCAACCTATATGTATCTTAAAATTACCAAAAGTACTTACCACCACCCAACATCCAACTCCTGCAAGTTCGCGCAATTCCCTAGCGCGCGTATCCCGACAGCGGTCAAAGAGTAGGACTTCCAAAAGTCAACGGACACAAGGGCAGGACAGTTCACACCTAACGCGATCGCCACGTCGTCCATAGACGATATCATTTTGCACGAACCTGAAATAACGTGGTTTACTGTTTTAGAATATGTAGAATATATGTTTAACGAAAAGGTCAGGGTTACGTCAATACAGGTTCAAGTTTTCAAGGATCTAAAATATGGATTAATGATAATAATTTAATGATATTTATTGAAATAAGTTCTAGTTCGTTTTAAATTTCAAAATTAAACATGTAGAAGCTTTAAAAACAATAAAAAAATGAACAGAAAAATAAGTTACTTTTTTAATAATAGCAGTAATTAGTAAATATAGAAACTTATAGTATAATAACATTATTAACAGTGCCCAATATGAAATTATTAACAGTAACAACTACTAAATTTAATTATTCTTTAAGTTTTTTATTAAAACACTATTATATTTTAAGTTTTTAGTCTTACTCATATTATGAACTTGTCCATGAGTAAGTATAACTAAAAGATACACCATTTAACAAACCTTGCGAGCGCAAGGTATCAAAAAATAGAGTTAGACTCATTTGAGTGTTCCCCTCCACGGAAATCTTTAGTAAAAGGCGAAAGATTTATGCGTTTTGAAGGGAAACCAGAGTGACGAACATAAGTCCGCCCGGGTATATACGTATTCTACAAAAGGTCTCAACAGCGTGATTCAGAAATACAGTTGAATATGCACAGCGACATCTAGTGACAAATATTTGTAATACGATGCTCATGACGTAACGACGCGCAGGCGTAATGGAAACCTTAAGTACAGCGACATCTAGTATAAAATACAGTATGTTCATCTGGCAACATTTTTTGACATGTGGAATGGTATTTAATATACGACTAATATCCACAATTAGAAATACTAAATATAACTGTAAACACTATACTTGTTTACCTACATTACGTTGAGTAAGAAATACTACCTCAACACTGTTACTTGCATGACGACATGAGTTTTTGTACAGTGTAATTTATTTTGAGTCATTCACATGATGTTTTTTATTTGTTGGAAAACATATAAATGAAATACTGACTGAACTGAATACTCTGTACTCTGTCTGTACTCTATTTCATTAAATATATCTATCTTTAATGTATTATATTTATAAAGCTCAAAGAAGCTTTATTTTAAAATACAAATTATAGAACTGTATTTGTTGTTGTATGACCTTATGTATTCGTATATAGTCTTTGCAGCAAAAAAAATTGTTGTTTTTACAAACCTATTTGTTCATACTTCCCCTCTGTAGCTTGACCACAGTAACATCAGGTACAAAAAACTACAATACAAATCTTATGCGATTTATAGTTTAACAAAAGACGATGAAAAAACAATAATAATACTCACCAACATTAAGGTGCTCCAACCCAGGGTTCGACATAATAATAGAGACAGCTGCCGTCGTATTTATGTGGGTTCTGTATAGGTCCAGTCGTTTAAGCCTTGTCAATATTGCGAGGAGACCCCAATCCGAACAACCGACAACTGAACGTAAGCATAGTTCTGTGAACGCAATAAAAAAGTAATGTTAAATAACATATAAAAAACGTATATTTTTTAATAATTATATTATATTTTATATTTAATAATTATATTTAATGTAGTGTTATATAACATTTGAAAAACACATTTATTCATTTTTGTTTATTATGATTACTGGTTCAAGAGTAAAATAAGATAATAAAAAGTGTGTTAATGTTTTGATGTAAAAATAAACAGTAATAGTAATATAATATTTTTAATTATTCATATTAAATAATAGTTTTATGAATATCTGTTAGTCATTTTTTTTTTAATTACATATATTTTAAAGGATATTGAAGTCATGTTAAATAAATGAGTAGGTCTGTTTAGGACTTATTATTTACTTTTCACAAGAACTGTAATTTCCATATGGATTAACGGAAATTTATATTTTGTTTGTTTTAAATGTTTAACACGAAATTCTACATTGATTACATAATTATTATCGACCACAACAGTGTCGACTGTCGCTATTATACATTTCAGATAGCCAAAGTCATTCATGAGGAAGGTGATAAATACTTTAACGCGTAGTCCATGATTAACTTGTATCAATATCATGTAAAAATGTACTCACGGCCACGCTACTTATACTTATTGTGCACTGTGCAGTATATTTACTGTAGCACTGGATGTTTAGCTAGCTTTAGTTTAAGTTATTTATGTGGGCCGATCCCGGCGGCACTGCAATGCCGGGCCGACCCGTGACGGGAGTGGAGCGAGCCCCGAACATCCCATCAGGTCACAAAAATCAGTTTAATATACTGGTCCCGACGTGCGGGAACTTTCAGATATTAAGCTGAAAAGAACAGATTAAAAGTATTATCTTAAATAAGAGAGCATACTTCCCCTTGCAGGGTAATAATTAAATTATGAAATTATAATAATAGAAAAAAATAAAATAATTAATTGCTTTTAATTTTAAATTCGCCTAAGATAAGGACGGCATTTCAGCAAATTGATTTAATACACGTATATAATGCATTCATATACTAATAAATTTATTAAAATATTAATCAGTCGTCTACACTACTACACTTTGATCTTAGCCAAAAGGCCGAGAAGCGATGCCAAACACAAAGTCCCGCGAGCTTTTATACAAGCCACGACGAGTTCTCAACAGCGTGATTCAGAAACCCGAGGTAAAATTGTGTAGCGACACCTAGTTTACGAATGCGAAACTAACGTGCCTAGCGCCATCTGGCTAACTGACACACAACTGAGAATATTATTAGGACGTGCTTCAGCTATTAGATATTAATATTATAATATAGAAAATTAGATAATTGTGAGATTGATTAAAATATGCAATTAAATTTCAAAAATAAGCAAGTAAAAATTTTACCGATTCTTTAGCCTAACCCCCGTACCGTAATACCTCAAAGCAAGTTTGATAGGTTAAAATCATGTTTAAAATAATAAATCATAATATTCTAAGACACTACGATATAATTGCATAATTAAATAAGTAAATACTATTTATTTAACACTTTACATGGTAAAAACTAAAAACAGTAAATGTTATAACATACAACCTCATGACCTCACTTCACTTTACATAATAATTAATTGGCGCGCTAGTAAGATTTACAAAAGATAATTAAACAATAATGTAAGATATAGATTGAAGAAGATAATAATTAAATATCCCTACATTTTATCTTAATATTTATACATATATCTTACTCATTTACTTGTAAAGAAAAAGAATATTTTAATTTTTTTTACAAATCTTTTAGCATATATTATTGAAGAATTGAATGGGTATTCTATTGATAGCGACACTATTAATGAATGCTACCCGCAGTATTATAAAGCGATTAATGGTTCATATCGATTTTCCACTATTAATAGTATATAGATAGTCGAGGTTTAATGAGGGACTGATGAACATTTCGATTATCGATACTTTAACTCAATGAGTATTTACTCAATGAGTTTTTATTACGGAACTCTATTCCGTACCCCAAGGGTAAAAACGGAACCCTATTACTAAGAGTACGCAGTATGGCTGTCTGTCACAGGGCTCTTTCTCTGGAACCGTAACAGATAGACACTTGAATTTAAATTTTACAGATAATGTATAACAGTGTCAGCTATAACAAAAAATACTAAAAAATAAAATAAGTTGAATATAAAAAGCGGTCCTCATACAACAAACTGGTATTTTTTGATATTCTTCGAACTAACTGTTGAACCGTTATAGTTACAGTTCAAATTTTCACAACATATATACCTAAATGGCTACTATAATAACAAATACTAGGGATTTAAAAAATGAAAATTTTGGTGGTACATAACCCTGAGGATGCGGGTTCGACTTGCATTTGGCCAATTATTTGAGAGGTATCCTTTTGAATAACTCTTACAAAGGCCGTCAAGGTACAAATGCATATTAACAGTCCCCGATATTTGTCGGCAAAAAAAGACATTTTGGAATGTGAGGAATAGGTGTGTGAGTAGGAGACCCCGATAAAAATATCGATACTTTTTTCCATACCGTGTCATACATAATTATTATTTACTATTAATATTAACCACAGATTTGGACACCTATATGGAATCTTAATGGTTAATATACATTAAATTATTATGTTATTATTACAAACCTTGCGAGCGCAAGGTATCAAAAAATAGAGTTAGACTCATTTGAGTGTTCCCCTCCACGGAAATCTTTAGTAAAAGGCGAAAGATTTATGCGTTTTGAAGGGAAACCAGAGTGACGATCGTAAGTCCACCCGGGTATATACGTATTCTACAAAAGGTCTCAACAGCGTGATTCAGAAAAGCATCAGGATATGTACAGAGACATCTAGTGAGAAATATCGGCATAATGACACAGGTGTTAATGCGCTTAGATAGAGAGGACCAAGAGTACAGCGACATCTAGTATCAAATGTAGTAAGTTATGTATCAGTGAAGAAAGTTAATGTTATTATAGCAAAATTATTATTCAAAGATAAATATTAGAATATAGTATAGTTTGTAGATTAGGGGTCTTACTTAAGCTGGACAACAGATACATTGCTGTAACTAACGTGAAATCAAGCGCATAATCTGTACAGAATTTAATAAATCTGTCTCACGCCAACCATAAAAAATATAAAATAATACAATACCTATCAATTCGTTTTAAGCAAAACTATATTTAACATGTAATTAATTATCTTTAACGGCAAATATTTACTGTTATACAACTGACCTTGAACTAAAACAAACAAAATGATTAAAATTTTAATCACATTTTAGTCTAAGTATTTTATGGCTATGGTCCAAATATTTACGAGATTATGACGTCACGATGCTATAGTTTGAAAACACCGTATAAGTAACATCAAGGACTCGGTTATCATTGTACAAACCTTGTAGGTACGCCGAGGTGTCAACTATAGCTCTTAGCACGGAATTGTCGACAAATTTACAACAATTCAACCGCAAATGTGTTAACTCCGCGCCGCTGTCTCGCAGGAAACTGTAAATTAATGAAAAATATGTATGATAAATGATAATAGAATATTCTAATTGAAAATGCACTAGATGTTATAAACATATTAGAACAATTCGATTAGATTTTTGATGTACAATGATTGACAAGTTTTTAGGTCTGAGAATTTCAACAAATAAAATATCAAAAACTAAGCATAAAGGAAGCCGCAAGTGGAATCTTTAATACTCAATCCAGGTAAAACTGAACACGCCTTGCCGTAGCTCCCTCTAATATACCTGTCGAAATTTGGGGGTTAAAACTGAAAAAAATATATAAAAATACTACTACCACTTTATGTAAATGCGGCGTAAAATTTTCAAATCTCTATTTTTCAAGTTTCGCGGACACAAACATGTAAAAGATGTATGTATATTAGAATAAAGATAAAATAAGATTACCTGTATGGAAGACAAGTTTCGATTTCAAACATGTATACAGCTGCATTCTTAGTTTAAAGCAACAAGACTGAATTTGAAGCTGCATTTATGCTTCAATGCTTTTGATAATTTATGGGGAGCTCAAGCGTGAGTTTAGATTTCAATAGCAAGGCCAGCTGTTACGGTCGAAGAACCGTTGTTAGTAAACATTACTTAATGTCCGGTTAATACCGGTGTATGAAGGTTGAATGTTCGTCCCAAATAGTGCTATGTCATTATTTACTATTAAAAACAAGGATGTAATCAATTTATCAATTTTATGGCCAATTAAATATTCTAGTAACTAAGCAAAGATATTAAATGAAGTATGTGTAGAGTATGTTGAAAAGTACATTGTTCAGTTAATTACCCTATTGCATAGCAAACGCAATAGCATAAACAATTTGAAATTGATACTACAATGACGTGAACTAAATGAATACTACTGTAATACTAATGACTAGTAATACTAGTAAACTAGTACTACTAATGATACTAAATGAATTTAACTCCACACACAATTAGGTATCTAATTAGAAATCGAGTTTCCGTGTTCTACGCAACTTACTTCACGACATAATGGGGTTGGATCATGCGATGGCTGCCGCACCATGAGAGATCGAGTTTCTGTAGGAACTTGCACCGCATCGACAAAGTTAACAGAACCTGAAATTCAACATTACTTTTGTGACAATTCTATAATCACGATTATGATTAAATAAATACATAAATCTTTTAATAAAAGATATATATTTTATAATCATTTGATAATTTCCTATCTTGCATATTATTAACGTTTATTATGCATACAGTGGCAGTCTAAGAAATATTTTTCTAATTAAAGGTCATAAAGACCAAAAAAATGTGATAAAAGTATAAATAATATATTTTTTTCATCGCAAGCCTCAATACTTTTTTATATCTCTCAAACAATCTAGACTAATAGTATAAAATCCATACTATAAAAGTATAAAAGGAGGTGGCATTCAACTTGACATAGCACAATTACATTAGCAAATCAATTTGCCATTAATTTGTATGTAGTGTATAAGTGTATGTATATTATTATACATAATAACTATAGTAGTAGTATAATAGCTAGCTACTGGAATTTATTCAGTTTTGTAAATATAACCTTGCAAGAATGCAAGGTGTCAAAAATAGAGTTAGACTCATTTGAGTGTTCCCCTCCACGGAAATCTTTATGCCTCGTTTACACTCAGCCTGAGTGGGCAGGGAAGTGAGCAGGGAAGTGAGCAGCGCGAGAGTGTAAACACGATACTTCCCATGCCATTGCCGCTGCCACTCGCGTTGCCCGGCGCTCCCTCGATTGTCGGTTTTTCGTGCGCGAGTCAAAGGACTGGCAGCGCGAGTGGCAGCGTGTGTTTACATTCAGCCCTCTCACTCACTTGTCACCCGGCGTTCTGAGCGGAAGGACGTGTTGCTTTTTTCTGTCCAATTCTATACGTCAGCATTTACTATGTCGCTAGAGTGGAGTAATGAAAGAGTAATACAGTTTTTGGAGTTGTATGAAAGTGAACGAATAATATGGGATCCACGCGATAAAAATCATAAAATGAAGCATAAAGTACACGATGCGTGGAATCGCATCAGTACTCAAATGAACAATACTCCAATAGAAGAGCTAAAATCGAAGAAGAAATCACTTATGGCTACATTTCGACCACTCTTAAAGAAAAAGAAAGCGTCTATACGTTCCGGAGCAGGTGCTGATGATGTGTTTCAGCCAATATGGTTTCCTTTTGAAACTATGGAAAGATTTTTAGGCACACTGTATGACGTGGAAGAAACAATTAACACGGAACAAAGGGTAACTACCTACATTCAATTATTAAAACACCTTTTTATAATTAAACATTTTTTATTAAAATGATTATTACATTATTTTTATTAGATGATTATTACAACTTACTTAATACTACTATTTAGTTATTTTCTGTATTCAAATTATGAAAATAATGTGCAAATTCAGATCGAATTTCATAAATGTCTCTAGATGAGCGTCTTGGTACACGCGCTATTGGCCTAAGAGCTGAATTGTCTGTGTTGGGTTGATTTTGTCTCCAAGAGCCATCAATATTTACTCCGTCAGCTACGAAATCAAAAGTTCCCGGGGGAGCGTAAATGTTACTAGAGGTTCTACTGTTTATTAAAAAATTATGTAATAAAATACAGGTCATTGTTACTGTTGGTACATTCTCTCTATCGATCTCGATTGGTTTTTTAAATATTCGAAAAACAGTTGTTAAAATACCGAAGACATTTTCTACAATGATACGAGAACTTGAAAGTTTGTAATTAAAAGTGCGTTCCATTGTGTTAAAATGATGATCACCAGGAAAGGGTTTCATTATATGTTTATGTATTGCAAAAGCTCCATCACAAAGAAATACATAGGGTACATCAATTTCTCTTCCGGGTAAGGGCGCGTCTGGTGGCAAATTAATAGTGCCTGTGTCAATTTTTTGCAAGAGTAAACAGTTTTGAAAAATTCCTCCATCACTAATGCGTCCCTGGCCACCAATATCAGCAAAAATAAAACGGTATTCACTGTCAACGAGAGCCATTAGTATGATGCTATATGTATGCTTATAGTTGTAATATTGTGAGCCACTGTGTGGCGGACATTTAATTACAATATGCTTCCCATCTATAGCTCCGACACATCGAGGAAATTTCCTCCTAAATCCCGCTTCTATAGATAACCATTCCGCTGGTGATTGTGGTAACTGAAACAGAAAAAATATATTTATTTAAATTTTCAGAATTATCAAACTGAACATGAGGCACAATCTCCAGATGTCGAACCGCTACTTCAATCACCACCATCATACCAGCAAATCAGTTCGCCGTCACAGTCAGTTCCTTCGCCACCACAGGCAGACCCATCATCGACACCAGTATATAATAGGCCAAAAAAAGGCAAAAAAAGACCAAGCCTAAACATAGATGAGGCTCAAAATAAAATATCTCAGACTTTAGACACTTTGAACCAAGTGTTAAAAGATAAAAGTACTCATACAAATGAAAAGAATGAAGACGAGTGTGATCTTTATGCGAAACTCTTAGCTAAAAGATTACGAAAATATCCCGAGTCAATGCGGGGAAGAATTATGTACCAAATAGATGGGTTACTTTTGCAAAATCCTTATCCAACCATCGACCATCAAGTTGATCGACCATCAAGTGTCTTCTCAAATCGTTCATCGGTAACATCATCGCAATCACAGTATTCAGATTACCAAATCACATCAAACCCACCGATTCAACAATCTCAACGTGTTTATATCCAACCAACGGTACAGTCTGACACACCAGTAGAGGTCAGTATCCCAGAAATGAGCCAGGAAATTAATGACATTTCAGCTTCTCCACGCCATGTGATGCTACAAACTTCATCAACACAATATGTCTTGCCACCAAGAGTACTGTCCAGATTCCCGGAAAGAAGTGTTACACCACAAAACCAAATTAATGTGATTGAAAGAGCCTACTGGGATGCTAGCTAGAATTGAATCCTATTATTTTTTTTGTTTACATTGTTTCATTTTATTAGTGATGTCCTGCGCAGAGTAGTTTTGATTATACTTATCATTTGTATAATTTGATATAATAAAACATAATTTTAAAATACTTGTATTACTCACCTTAATTTGGTCCTTGAGAACAGAGTTGATAGCTTGGCATACTTCAGGAATAATTTGCGAAATGGCTGGTGTAGAAACCTTGAATAAGTAGTGGAGACTTTTATAACTATCCCCCGTTGCTAAATATCGTAATGTTAATGCCAAACGTATCTTTGCTGGTATGGGCATTCGCAGTCTGGTTTGCTGTTTTTCAATCATAGGTCCAATTTTATGTAACAAGAATTCAAAATCAGAAGATGACATTCTGCAAAAGTTAGAAAACTCGCCACCATCTTCGGAAGTCAACTCCATAAAAAAAGTATTCATGCTGTTTCTGTAACAAAAATATAGGTAGGTAAGATCATCATTCATATCGTCGAAGTGTATGCACTTATAGGAAGTTATAGTAAGTACTTACGTCGTTCGATTCTGATGAATTTTTTTCATCCACCATCTTCTTTGGCGATAGCGTCTTTTTTTTAGATTTCTTTTAAAACATTTAAATAATTCATTACACTAAGCAGACATACAGCTGTCGCCGCAACAACCTCAACGTCAGCCATGGTTGCGAGAAGCCCGGTAAAGAAGTATGAGGGTTGAGTGTAAACGACACTCACTCGCGTCGACGCTGCCGCGGCAATATTTCCGGCAGCGCGAGTAGCAGGGGAAGCGGCTGAGTGTAAACGAGGTATTAGTAAAAGGCGAAAGATTTATGCGTTTTGAAGGGAAACCAGAGTGACGAACGTAAGTCCGGCCGGGTATATACGTATTCTACAAAAGGTCTCAACAGCGTGATTCAGAGGGTATGAACAGCGACATCTAGTATACTAATGGGTACTTAATAGACACTTGTAATATCAAAATCAAGTAACGTAGAATGTTTTACTGAATAAAAAGATATCAAAAATATAATTAAAAGCTAATTTAGAAGCAACTGTACTAGCTACCTATTGTATAAGCACTTACTATTTTGCATGTTGTGACTACCGGTAAATGGAATTATGTGTACTAAGCTATATTACTTAAGAAAATAACATTGTCAGTCATGTATAACATATAGTTATGTTGGTAGCCCATAATAAAATAAATAAATAAAGAGAATCTACTTGAGTTTTTTGTAAATAATGTATTTAAATAAATGAAAGTAATATTTCAAAACAACCTTTCATATAATTTAGTTTAATATGTGTTGAATATTTTTTGGCAAACTTTGGATCCAAAACAGGTGCTATTTTATAAACTCATTACCAAAACATAGCACTTGTGTTATAAATATTGAACTAAAGTTGTACGCTTGTTTTCTTTCATTCATTCATTTTTTTATCCTTAATAAATTTGTTACTTACTACCCTACGCAGAAAAGGCACAAGAAGCATACTATTATCAACTGTCATTATTAAATTTATTACCCTTGGCTATTCATAAATAAATTATTAAGATAGTAAAAAAACATAAATGTACTTTCGTGTAAACATAATAACTAGATTCGAATGTCAAGGGCAAGTTAATTATCCGATAACGATTACAAAACACGTGCTTCTGTACAACTTTACGCTCATATGAATTTTATGACGAAAACTAATTACTTCAAGTCTAGTACTTAAATGCAAAGAACTAAGTCCTTGTTTGAAACATAAAACACTAAAATTATTAGGAAAATTAATTTAAACGCATTTGTATTATGTTTAAGTTACATCATTTCATGTTTTATTTATTTTTTATCCACTAATAAAATTTATTGTGGCTTTGGAAAAGATTTAAATATTATTTCGAAAACCTCGCACTCTTTTTTTGTAAAAATGAAAATTAAAGCAATTGCGCTGTCACGACGCGTTTAATATTACAAGAGCCAAAATACTATCTATTTTAATAATGAATAGTGGAATAGTGTTTTGATGGAGTAGTGGCGACACCATTGTCGAACCAAGAAGTTTTAAGATATAATTACACAAGTCAAAGATGTATTAATATATTTGTAGCTAAATTTATCAAAATAAGGAAATTATAAAAAGAACTGATCCACCTTGTGGTTAGCATTTGACCTTAAAATTACTATGGCTGTGAAGGTCTAATCCTGGCTCATATCCAAAATGATTACAAATATTGACGATATCTTTCATATCCTTTTTGATGACTCGCGAGACATTATATTAGTAAATCACGAAGTTCCTTATTCCATTCCTGACTAGGAAGAAATTAAAATGTTGAATTTAACTCATTGTTTGTATGTATCAATGTGTCTATACTCTATAGCATCCATAAAATACGCGAGTGGCTAATTTATGAATGACAATTATACATTTATTAGACATGCACATTACCTCTAATAAAAAGTTATTACCGACTACATAAATTCAACACATTCTTCATAGGACTATTACCTAGATTAACGAACTGAAACAGAAGTGCGCTATGCACCGCGTACACTCTATATTTCTGTACACCACGCATACATGACGACCAGTTTTAATATGACATAATAGTATTCTCATCAAAATATTATGTTGTTAGCTGTCAATCTAAAGTGTACATTCGGGCGGTTCAATCTCTCACTCTAGCCACCCGCGACCCCGGAAGCCCCCTTTTAGTCGCCTTTTACAACAGGCAGGGGATAGCGTAGCCCTATTCTCGTCCCGGAACTACAGGGGCAAGATTAACATTGACCTACCTGTGATCTCACACAATGCCAGTATGGTCTCAGATCGATGCTCCGATATAGAATAGCGTCTGATGCCAGCCTGTTGAAGTGCCTGTTGACCTGTGCGCAGCGGCATAACGATTGCATGTCTAGATACTTCATAACGCATAGTATCGTCTCGTCCTGCAACAGAGATTTTGTATCTATCATTAATGTTTTTTATACTATTAAAGTAGTGAGATGCAGTCAATCTGATGGTACGTGGATACCGCCGCCCATGGACATCTGTAATGAGTGCGGTGCATCTGCGGTGCTACCCCCAAGGGCTAAGTTGGAACGCCTCGTATAAGTATTTATGCCTAATTACGTCCCTTAAAGGGGTGCCCTCAGCCTCGCCTAATATTGCTAGTCAGAAATAATTGTGGCGACCACCGCTCGTGTCGATCACTAAGGGGTCTACCACCTTTAAAATATACAATGAACTTAATCTACTTTCTTTTATCTTCCTTAGTCACACAATAAATCATCTTTAAGTTTCCAACTTACATCAAGTTATAATAAACATTGTATTTTATAAGATGGTATTCCCCATACGTATTCGGATCACGTACAAGGCGGCAACGTCCTTTACGTAAATATAAACATCTTTATTCAAGACTGGACATTGTATTGAATAATTACAAAAACAAAGAATCTTTCCTTAGTGTGATGAATGATTTGAAGTATAATTCTTATCTATATTATTAACAGGTAGAAGAAATATCGTTATAATAAATTTATTGTTAATGAGATCTTATTAAGTTCCATTATTGGGTTAGGTTAGTTTATTGTTTGGGTTAGGTTAAATGGTTATCTTTCTTTCAAACTAGCGCTGGGCTCGGAGACTCCATCGTGTTATTTTAATGTGGATAATACCTCTGATTAGGTTTAATGTCTGATATCCATTTATAAAAAAACGATACCAGAGGCTTAATGTCCCTCCGAATGGACCACTGACGGGCCATGTGCAACTCCATACCTCATTACGTCCGAAGTTGCCAAATTTGTTACACCCGTTACTATCTACGTAAACCTAAGGCTATGAGCACTTCTTCGAATTGCTTTACTTCAACTTAATTCGTATAAATATGCAGTGATAGCCTAATGGTTTAGAAACTCGGCCTCTCGAACGAGGAGTTCGAGGTTCAAATCCTAGGCATGCACCTCTGATTTTTCAAAATTATGTGCGTATTAGAAATTAATTATCACTTGCTTAAAACGGTGAAGAAAAACATCATGAGGAAACCTGCATACCTGAGAGTTTTATATAAAAAATCTCAAAGGTATGTGAAGTCTACCAATACGCACTTGGCCAGCGCGGTGGATTATGGCCTAACCCTTCTCATTATGAGACGAGACCCGTGCCCAGCAGTGGGAAAATGATGGGTTGACGTGACATGACAACTTTATTCGTATACAATGTACCTAAGAGATAAGATAATAAACCACTCAATTGCAATTTTGATAAACAAACTATGATTATAGGTAGTATACATCTATGAAAATGCCAGGACATTCGTTTCGATTGTTGATAATGAGTTCTTGCACCATAAATAAACCTATGAATCACGGGTTGCGAGGTCAAGTTTAATGGCGTTACGAGACTCGTTAAATCACAATAATATCGAGCAATTCGATGCGGTTGTAACATTTATTATAGAAGTACTATTATACTTTATTGTTATTGCTGTTCATAGTATTGTGATACGAGTTTATTATGGTAACGGATTGGACTAGGTGTTTTTATAATATAAACCGTTCATAAACGTAATTGGTGCAAATAACTGCACAACATAGGTAAAATATAAATTACATACATTTGAAGGGGGTAGAACCCTTTGTGGTTCGACACCGGCGGCACCACAGCCACACCTATTTCTGTCTCATAACAGCAGTGTTAAACGCTGCTGCGTTCCGGTTTGAAGAGTGTGGTAAGGGAGACATACTTTTCCGAGGCGTTCCAGCTTAGTCCTCAGGGGTAGCGGCGCATCTGTGGCCGACCTCAGGTAGGAATATCTAATCCTATCTGGGACTGATTACAGATGTCCATGGGCGGCAGTAGATACTTACCATCAGGTGGACTGCATGCTTGTCTGCTACTCCTATAGTATAAAAAAAAATCATTAAAACTTCATGTAAGTATCATGTGGTCCATGCATACCACCTGATTTCAAAAGTCATATTATTATAAATTATGTTTATAATTTGCAAACCTCAGATTATTCGGCGGATAAAGATGTTTATAATATTTTAATACTACAGAGTATTGCACTCGAACTGTGAAACATTTAACCTTCGAATATAAATGATTGATTTTTTTTTCACCGTCGCCTATGGAAATTTGTAACACCAGAGTAGTCGGCATTGCTTCGCCGGCTTTGAAAGAGAGCTCTTTTTTGTTCTCTTGAAGAGCCCTGTGACATAGTCCTGAGGGAATACCTCAGGAGGAAGTTCATTCCACGTTTTGCACGTACGCAGCAAAAATGCCCGTACAAACCGAACCGTGGAGGACCGGGTCAAGTGGATGTGGATGGAACCTCATCCTTCGGCGAGTGGTGCGATGAAGGCACCAGATCGAATAGTTCCTCAGAACACTCACCATTGTAAAGAACACGCAGATTTTATACTAATAATAGGTGATTGACGTATTCGATTCAAGCGGAAATAGAAACACACACGCTTCATAAATCTCTCGATAACATACACATAATGACATATAATATCTCCACATAAACTATGTATTCATAGTAGAAAGTAAACTTACCGGTAAGCGATGAAAATCGCCGAGTAGAGGGCCCGTGTCTATCGACTTCTCCTTCGGCCATCCTACCATTGAAGGAACGACGGTTTCGTGTAAATTGGACGCGATCACCCTGTTCAGTAGAGAACCTGGAATACAATTAGCACGTTAAGAAAGTAGTAAGTTACTCAAAGTAGGCGATTCTTTCCGAAAAAGATCGATTCTTCAATCGATTCGAATCGATGGCTAATAAATCATAAAAAAATCGAAACCCAAAGAATAGTTTCACCAAAAATCGATCTTTGATCTTTTCAGCTAAATAGGAGCGAAGATAGCGAAAAAGTCATCAGGACCAAACAAGCACTGCAATACGTATCCGTGAGCAAAAAATGTCTATAAAACGTTCAGCCAACTTCGACTCTACACGTCTCGATCTGTGCATTTGCTACATGGATTTTGATAAATATTACAAATACACGATTACAGATATATTACATGATACATAAGAAATAAAACAAATATATCTTCAGCACTTGTTCCCTCAGCCGGCTCTTACGGCACCCACGGGAAGAGAGGTGAAGGCCCTATTTATTCTACAACTCCGGGGCCTCACGGCGGTACCGTGCTCTGATTTGAAGGGTAAAATAAAACAAAAACACTTTTATAGTAACAACACTAACTTAGTTCTCAGAGGAATAATCGCGTCTATAACGGATCTCAGGCATCCTGCCTTGATAGGATCCTTTGTGGTTCGACTACAGAGGCACCATCGCAATACCTCATGCATCTCATGCATCGGAATACAAATTTCCATATTTGCCTATCAGCTTCACTAGTTGCCTAGTTTTAGAAATGTGTATTATATTTTAAGTACTCACTAAGGACTAAACCTACTAATACTCGATATGTACAAATCTTAAACGTCCACTAATTACCGTATTACTTCAGAAGTATTCTTATTAATCTACATACACGGTGCAAAAAGTTATTGTTACGTAACACATCGTTACGTAATTAGAAGTATAATTAAACTGATGGCTCGTGATAATAACCTGAACCGATTGCACAGTAGAAAAAAATTGTGTAAATTAATACATGAATAGTGTATTATATGTAAATTTTGTCGCGGGTTAGTTTTCATTTCCTGCCTTATATATTTCATTCGTGATTGATCCGACTCGTTTTACATCCCACTGCTGGGCATATGTCACCGCCGGCAGTGGCTTTATTTACGTGGAGAATCCTGGCTGTGTTCCTCCGATCCACGGGAGTAGCGGAGTGGATATGCCGGTCTCTTATCGGCTAAAACCCCACGGGGTTCCTTTGAACGCCCTTTGTCGGTCCTTGGTACCGAATAGTACCAAAAAGTACGCGAATTGCATTCGTCTGCTGTCCCGCCGGTACTCAACAACTCTGTATTCCCACTTTTAAATTCATCAAAATTCAATGTTATGGTTAAGAAAATATAACAGACAGTTATAACATTTGTAATTATGATTTGATAAATAGCAAAACATATTACATCTCAAAATTGCATCATTTGACGACAAATAAATTATCAGCGGGGGCAATAAGGAAGTAATGCTAACCAATTTGCTTTTTATCACTCACCATTGAATTTATATTCTCGCGTGACAATCACAAACATTTCACTTCATAATTGAAAAATAATTGCAAATTTTACTATATCTAAGGTTGACAATCTATTTGAAAATAGATATAATTGTAGTAAATAGGAATAATTCAAGGAAATGAAAATAATTGTAGTTGATAGTAACGATCGCCCGATGTTTAGTAAACTGCTTGGAAATATTAACTGTCCCTAATTATAAGTAATTGTGTTGAGAAATATAGAAAAACGGTTACGTTGCGACCTCCATATTAAATCCCCAGGGAAGGATTCCCATTTTAATAATATTATGTGCATAATTAATATACTTGAAATGGTCCACTATACTCATAACTTTTCATGGATCTACTGCGATCATCGCAAAATAGAATTACGTTTGAATTGTGATTAGAACAATGTGATATAGCAGACATAGAGATACCTATGTCTGCTAGTAGGTACTTCACTTAGGCATTTCGTCTCAGTTCTCAAATGCAGAAAACTCTCTAACTTCTGAAATCCTGGTGCGTTTAATGTTTTTCAGTAATGACTGGCTTTTTATTACACTTTTTAAAATTTGTCGAAATTTACTTGAAATATTCCAATGATTACAGAATGAAAATAAATATATACGGTTTCAATCGTCATCTAACGAAAATGCAGTCCACCAGTCATGCCGCGAGTGGTAAGCGATAAGTGGTCATAGTGCCAGTGGTATGCGGTAATTAGTCAAGCCGCAAGCCGTTGGACATTTGTAAACAATACAGATTGGGGCTTGTACCTGACGCCGATCCCCACGCATTTTTTAAAATTACGTAATTTAATTACCATTTCAATATTTATCGGAATTCGATATGTAGCCTACCTTTTTCCACGACCGGCTGTGTTTTCTTATAGAACGGTGACGAATATGAGAAGTCGTTCTTCAGTTTCACCCGCCTAGCTGGTTCCTTCCCTCTGAGCAACACGGCGTCGAGCTCTGTGTAGTAGGGAAGGAGTCTATGGTTGAACTCTAATCTTAATATCCTGAATGAAAATAAAATAAAACGAAAAACGTAAAGTAAAGTTTGAGAAGCATACGCTATTTTAAGGCAAATTAAGATAAATGTAATTATAGCATGCACATTGTACTTCAAAATCATATGTGTAACATCTCATCACGAAAAGACGCCAAATTGATTACAAGAATGGTAGAAAATTATAGTGTCAACAAAAATATCTTTATTATATACATAATGAAATATTACAATACTGCGAAAGGTAGACAAATCACGTGATAGTACATCACTATTTTCTACAAATCTGCAACACCAAGACTCATAAACCAGGCTCATAAACAAGGCTAGGAGCTACTAGCAACTAGTAGCTAGCCAGAGAAGTAGAAAAGTGGGCGCAACTATCAGGATACTTCCCTGACAGGATGCTGGGGCCCATGCAGACAGTATTAAAATATGCTAAGCCACATAAATAATCTTAGATTTGATTGCAATTGCCAACACATTACATAATTAAAATTACACTTGCAAGTTGAATTATTTCTTTTCCAAAAAATAAACCTCAAGGACTACAAAATTTACATTTTGTCAAGGGGACACATGATCCTTGCTTTAACACTTATATTATAAAAGTATCTCCTTTTAAAATATCTAATTAGGTTAAGAAACCCAACTCACCTAGTTGAAACATTCATCTGCCTTATAGGTGGGCTGAATATCCTCGGTGTGTCTCCCGCATAATCAGGTTCGCCTTCCCATAGCAACACCCATGATGTGGATCCCAACGCCCATATACGGACCAATGCACCTGGGTTGTATGTCTCAAAAACTGCCACCTCTAGTGGATACACTGCTCTTTGGAATGACACTTCTGTCAAAAGCAAATATGCAATGAAAGTAATGTGAAATAATAAATAAATGATGAACAATAAACACTTTCTACAGTCACAGCCCCACACTAAGATTCCCTGTATCATGAGTGCCATAGACACACATAAAGACAAATACATAAACACCCAGACCAAGAACAGATATCTAAATTCATCATTCACATATCTGTCTGTCTGGGGATCAAACCCGGAACCCTTTGCGGCCCTTTGTCAGACCGGTATGGTGACCGCTCCACCATGCAGGTTGTTTGAGAAATATATTAGAGTATCTTTTAATTATATTCTTATAAGTTACAATACAGTTTTTTAGGAAAGACCTTTTTTATAAATTGTTGTTATCAGAGGAATAAATCTGGCCATAAGCACTTTAAAAAATATGTAAGTAACACTTCAAATAATAAGTTGTCTTCAATATTTATTTTGATGGAATTCCAATTATATTCTATTATCTTTCCAATACCAAATGGCATTTCAGTTATACAACTAATCATATTGGGCTGATAACAGCATTCCGATTTACGACTAATTTCAGTTCAACTTATACTCAACTAATAAACTACTATCATATGAAATATGAATACAATATTGTGACTCAAAATCTACTAGAAACAGGAAAACCCCTTATTATCACTTAACACTATCACTGCTTGAATCGATACTGACACGGTTGACTTCAAAACTTTATTTCCTAGTTTATTAAGACAACATACAATAATTGTTGATTAAGAAATTGATCTACATAGCAAATATCAGGTGTCGGTATTGATTACATGTATAAATACACACCTACAAAGTCCTGGCTGCATATGGCATCAGCATTCTGCGGCATGTATTCCCTTTGTACTGAGGGTGCTTCATCCCACCAGGTACCGTATGTTCTCTGTATACAAAGAGATAAAAAGTACCTTAGATTTGCAAAACCTTTTTACACTAGTTAATTTTAATGATTTTAAAAATATATTATTATTGTCCAGTGGAATATATGCTTGTGTTCTTGTTTGTATTAGAGTAAATTTTATAAGAGCATTAAAATTCCAACTTTACTGTTTAAAGAAATTTTGTGCTTGTTAGAAAAATAAAATACTTAAATTAACAGATTTTGATAAAATGCAGATTAGGAAATCAAATAAAACTGTAGTAAAACATTTAAGATTCCTATTAGAATAAATAATAGATTTTATTTATTTAATAATTTTTAATTTTAATTACCTATTATATATTGATATCAATAATTTTACTGTATTTAATTGGACTGTACCAAAAACGTTTTAAAGATTGATTGCTCCAGCTTACAAAGTGTACGAATCGTAAAAAGATAGATCCAGAATCCTTTAATGAGCGTTGGTCCTTTATCGAATCGAGTTATTTATAATTAAATTTACTCACCATTACAAAAGCCTGCGGATAGTCTCCATAGTCGGGAAAATTCGATGGCGGCCCGCGTAAATTGCATGCAGTATACGATGCACTTATTTCACTCCCATACTGAGAACTAAAATCTTCGACATTCTGAACAAATTGTTCAATTATTTGGGACTCTGTTTCTTCGTCTGAATAATCATCGTCTTTAAAACGCAGCAACGAGAAAATCAAATCTGAAGAACTCTGCATTTTTACCCCTTAAATCTGTCAACACAATCACGAAATACGAAAACACCGATAACACTAATAATAAAAATCCAATAACAGATGATTTTATTATGTACACAAGTCACAACAAAACAGAAGGTATTCTGAGCAACAAAAACACTACCATTGGCGCTCGATTAAACACAGATAAAGTAAATAAGATAACAAAAGTATCCAAAAGCCCCCCCAAGGCGCCAACTGCAAGAAAAGGCTATGTCACACATTCACGTGTTTTGTCTTATATTTTTGAGTGTGTGCTGATATGATTTTAATAAACCAACTGAAAAATTGAAACCAAATTCAGTATTGAAAAAAACATAAAATAGTTTTGCCAATTCATGTCATATTTCACTTTGCATATAAACCATTATTTATTTTTTTTAATTTATGCATACATTTTTGATGTAGGTATTTTAAAAACGTATTTAATAAGTCTTATATTTTTATTACAATTTAAATATAATTTCTTTACCTGTATTCAGTTGGAGATTAGTATTGATTGAGATACCCTGTATATAATAATACTCTAGGGATTGAGAATAGTTCTTTTTATAACGAAACACCTTGTGAAGTTGCGGTAGATGTATTGACATATAAAAAGTGCTCTGAAAAAAACTTATTTTTTAATTAAAAATATTGATTTGATTTGAGTATATATATTGCGCAATACTAACCCTACACGATGCAATAAAAAATATGGTACAAAAAGAATAAACTCGTTCAAACTTTCGTTCAATCTTTGCGCAATTTTCAATATAATTGGCTACTTGACACTTTTTGGGAAAGTGTTTTAATAAATTAGTATACGTATTATATATGCCTTTCATTGATCACTTTTTCGAAAACAGGGCTTTTCATTAATAAAAATCGAACTTTCTTTACGGTGAACGGAACGTCGCGTTAAATCAGGCGGTCAAGTGTCATTTTGTGGCGGAACGTCATTACACTGTAAACAAACAACGCTTAGAAGAAAATTGAGAGTTATTTAGCTATTATAACTAAAATTTAAATAAATAACAAGTTATAAGACGTGTGCAGTGACGATGTGTACAAGTACGATCGCTAAATATCCTAACAAATTTGCTTATACAAGTTCCTAAACCCAAATCTCATAAACGTTAAAGAACTTGCAGATTCTTATATGTTTAAATCCTCTGTTTGCAAGCAATGACATTTTATACTATCTATGAAAGAGAAGTATTATTGAAAAAAGGAATAAATTTAGTAATTCTCGAGTGATTCGTCAATTTCAAATCATTGGAACGGGACGTAATCAAAACAAAACAGCAAGTGGAAGTATTCATATATTTAATATATTATTTAGATGTCTATCATAAGAATAGAATTATAAGACGTCTATGAGAATTCTATTTTAAGGGCCCATTCTGTAATTAATAGGACACAATTAAAATATTTCATGACTGTGTTATTATTGATGGTGCATGTGCACTGATTAAGTTACAGGACTGTATAATTAAAAATATATGATTTGCTAATATTAGTATTTTATTAACCGATTTCTTTGTTTATTTGGTTTATATGGTTCTATTAGTGAGTACACACAGTACAACTTTTGTATATATTTATCATATGTTACAGTTACAATAATTACTACAGATCATCTAAGCTAAATTTTTGTGCTGCTTGCATGTCTGCTTTTCTTTATTACTAAAATTATTTTCCGTAACAAATGGATATATATTTTTATCACTGTCATTTTCAGAATTAAATTGCAATGCAATAATAGGAACTGTATGGTCACTTTTCTTCCTTCATCTTATTGGGTAGGTTACGCAAGTAAAGAAGTACTATTTCCCGTGTACTTTACTTTATGTATTTCAGACTGGTGCCCACTTTCGAAACTTTTGGCTCCTCACTTCTTCTACGCCGGACAGTCATCACATTTTCATTTTCATTGATGTACCTTGTGTTCAGGACAACTTTTACTTTTCATGAAACACAAACTTGCCTTCCTTTTAAACTGCACATACTCTATAACGTCGTCACTATACGATTGTCGGGAAGATCTGTAAATATAAATATAACCAATTAATAACCTTAAAACAGTTCACATAAGAATATAAGTATATTTAAAAAAATCTTAATAATCACTTGAAGACAACCTTTCTTCTGTCTGAAGTCAGTTAAGAAATGTTTAATTGTCCGATATGATTAAATGTAAATATAAAGAATGTTTTACTTAAAATACGTTGTTTATTTGATATTTCCATAGGTTATCTCACGGAAGTTTTTGTATCCATTTTGATTTATCGCACTGCATATATGGATCTTCTTTAAGCAGGTTCACGCTATCAGCTTTAATATAGTATGGCTTCATTTCGGTTCACAACATAAATTCAACCAACTCTAACAGCAAACGATTTAATTATTATTTGTCTTGTTTGGTTTCGATGTAGTGACGTCACATGACATTTGAGGCAGCACTGTCGCCGTTTTGGGATATAAAATCCACAGATAAACAATCGAAAATTTCTTCTTAAAAATTAAAATACTTAGAACGTATTAAAAAATAAACGAAATACTGCATAATTTATGTTTACTTATAAGCTATCATATCCAACATATTTCATATTTTATTGTTATAACTGTCAAGTACCCAATATGGTCAATAATATTGCACAATCTGCAATATTGCACAATATAACTGATCATTTAGGCGGCCTCTTAGAATGTTTTTTGCCTATGATCTTCGTGAGGGTTTTTAAAACTCCCTAAGTAAAGGGTTTTAGATTTCACGTTAATTTAATAGAATCACGACTTCTAAACTGGAATTAATGTTATTTGTCAATAAAATAAATAATTTTGAAATTATTATTGGGCATTACTTAATCTGTGCTCCGAATAGACAAAAAAGCCACTTGTCATTAATGTCATTTTGAGAGATTTTGTCGCATCTTGTCATTTGTCATTTCCAAGTTTGTTACTGTTTGTAATTCCGTAATAAGTATTGTAATTCATGGAATTTCACTAAATATTGTGCTTGTGATAATGGCGGCTGGTCCAATTGCTGAAAGAAATCAAGGTAAATACTGAAAATAACATAGTCTAACCGATATCAGCTTTAGTTATAGTGACGCTATGTTTGAGGTTACAAGCGTTTGTTTATCCCGGTCGGCTTTCTATAAAGTATATTTTTATAGGAATTCATATAAAGAATCATTCAAGAACTCCTCTTTAAATTGCGATAAATATTATCCACGAGTCGTGATCACTGGCTATAGGCTACGCTGACAATTAAAAATGTTGAGGCTTGTATGTATACCCCACTTACTATTTCGTTTAGCAAAACTTTTATAAATTACGTGGCATGACTGCGTGACTTATAAATCAGTGTACGTAATATATTAAAATGTAATAAATTCTAATACTAATCTAATTTTATTCAGTAATTTCTATGATATGAAACATGATCATGCAAACGACCTTATAACTGGTTATTACAACTCATTGACATTTTTGTAATTGATGGTTGCAAGCAATTTTCAGATATCTGTTCTGATATTTTCAGACGCTACAATATATGTGGGTGGTCTCGACGACAGAGTGTCGGAAAGCTTGCTATGGGAGCTTTTTGTGCAAGCTGGACCAGTGGGTAAGGTTTTTTTTTATACGTTTCATATGACTTTCCATTCATAGGTGAATTTGACATTGACGAGAGAACCGAAATTCTCTGACTATTTCTGTTTTTTTTTGCTAAAAATATTCAGAAACTATTTATTTCCAGTTACTTATAAGGATGGACTTTCAGTATAGAATAAGAATATGTCAGATTTATTTTTGTCATGTTTTTTGATTATCAAATTGGCAAACATCTGATTTTATGTTTTAAATTTGAAATCACAGACATACACTTATGTACGGAATTACTAGGATTTGATATTGTATTTCTTAATTTCCAGTCAACGTACACATGCCCAAAGACAGAGTAACCCAGAGCCATCAAGGATATGGTTTTGTTGAGTTCATGGGAGAGGAAGATGCAGATTATGCAATAAAGGTATAGTTTTCCATAATATGGAAAAAAGATTTCTATAATATATAATATTGTATGGAAGTACATTTAGAACAATGAAATTATACATCTAATGGCAATGACAAGCTGTATAAGTGTAATATGAATAATTATTTACTACCCATGTGCGTTAACTTGAGACCGAAGTGTGATGATGTTGTAGTAGAATATTTGTAAAATATGTAAGACAAAACTCTATTCACATGTGCAATATGTTATTGATTTAAATTACAAAGGATGATGTTGTACATATAAATAACTATAAAGTGGGCTAAAGATTGCATTCCATGCAGGTGTCAAGTTATTGCATACAGGTTGTAGGTATAGTATTGCAATACCAAAAAAAAAATTCATCCATTTAGATTAAATGGGGCAATACTTGTTACACACATTTCTGCCTTACAACAGTTGCGTAAAGAAGCTACCTTTTAGTTTAAAACATGTATTCAAAGTTTAAAAATATTCATAGAAAATTTCAATTTATTATTAGTGACATGTCTTATAAACGCTTTCTACACTCACAGTCACACATTCTACTACTTATAAACATCATGCTATGTAACACATTGTAGGTATGTAGGGTTCACTCTCTTGCTACTAAAAAAGTAGTTATATTTGGTTATTAAAATTCTCTATATATGTTACATTTCTTAAATGTATCATTTTTTAATACATGCCAAACAGAAGCTGGATTCAGGTCAGTATATTGAATCCTCGCTAATAGTAATACATGTTAAAACTATTACTCAAATATATGTTTTATTATTATTATGTTTTAGGTGATGAACATGATAAAGCTGTATGGTAAGCCGGTTAGAGTGAACAAGGCATCAGCCCATCAGAAGAACTTGGACGTAGGAGCCAATGTGTTCATAGGAAACTTGGATCCTGAAGTAGACGAGAAACTGTTATATGACACATTCTCTGCTTTTGGAGTTATATTGCAGACACCAAAGGTACAATTATTTTATCTTCATTACATATATGAAAGGTGGTAGAACCATTTCCGGTTCGACTCCAGTAGAATCACCTTCACACCTCTTTCAGCCTCATGACAACAGTATTCAGAGCTACTGTGTTCTGGTTTGAAGGATGTGGTAAAGGAGATGTACTTTTGCGAGGCATTCCAGTTCAGTCCTCAGGCGTAGTGGCGTATCTGTGGCCGACCTCAGGTAGAAATATCGAATCCTGCCTGAGGTCGATTAGAGACGTCCATGGGTGGCAGTAGCCGCTTACCATCAGGTGGACTGCATGCTCGTCTGCTACTCCTATATGTTAAAAAAATGAACCTTGACATATTGTCCTAAAATAAAGGTTACAGTGCAAGCATTACATTGAAATTTCTGATTGCACCTATTATTGCTTTGTCGTACATTCACATATTGACGAACATTTACTATATACATAGAACACACATAGGGAATGATAATTTTTTATATGGCCAATTACAAAATTTGATTATATTATTGTGAAATATAAAAACACTATGAATTCGTTACATTTTCAGGTTATGAGAGATCCAGAAACGGGTAACTCAAAGGCTTTCGCCTTTATAAATTTTGCATCATTCGAAGCATCCGATGCAGCTATAGAAGCCATGAATAACCAATATCTTTGCAACAGACCAATATCCGTGTCATATGCATTTAAGAAAGATGTCAAAGGCGAGAGGCACGGCTCTGCTGCGGAGAGGTATAAAATAATCCTTATCTATCGAAAAAAAATAAAATTAAAAGGTTTATCCTTTGGGATTACTTTGTAAACTGCTGAACTAGTTGGCTTTAATGAAAATGAATTTGTAGTTTGCTTGAGAAAAACAATACTGACAAAGGTATTAATTTTCCAAAAATAAATACAGATATGAGGATATTAAAATACTCATTTATAACCTAACAACTGCAATTACTATAGAAATGACGTTCCTTGAGATGTAATTTCCAAATTAATTGATTTCAGATTACTCGCTGCTCAAAATCCACTATCGCACGCGGACCGTCCTCACCAGTTGTTCGCGGACGCACCGCCGACCATCATGGGGCCGATACTAATGGCTCCCCCGCCGCCGCCCACACCATCCCCGATGCCACCACCTGGCCCGCCGATGAGTGCGAGACCCCCACCCCCGTTACCCATGGCTGCACCCCCACCCCCTCCAACTTCAATGCCACCACCGGGACCCCCGCCACCACCAGGTCCCCCCCCGCCACCACCCCCATTCCATCATTTCCCGCCACCACCCTTTGGACCTCCAGGCTTTGGGCCCCCACCACCCCCTGGAGCACGTCCCCCGCCGCCATGGCGTCCTCCTCCACCATCCTTCAGACCGCAATTCCCTCCAAGAGGACCTCCGCCCTTCGGACATCCTCCCTTCCCGCCGCACCACCCGCCTGAACCAAATTATAACTATTAAATGTTATTAAGTCAATAAATATAATGTCTGTAAAGTTGTTTTTTCTCTTATACTTTCTCAACTAACAAACGTACTAAAATTTCTGTGACCAACCCAAACTGGAAATACGGATATTAAGGTTACTGCATCCGAGTGTTAAATAAGAATTTTTGTTGCACCAATGTATTGAAGAATCACTTTGGCCTATTATACTTTAAGCCTTTCTTTAGTTGTGAGTAGACCCGTTTCAGCATTGGCTGGTAAACTATAAGGTTAAATACAACAGCTAAATTTTTGTCTCGTAACACAGTTTAAAATTAATGAGCCTAGATGGCGTTGCTAAGCGTCCTTACTTAACCGCTTTTTAAGAAGATGGCGCTAATCTCTATGAATTACAAGTACAATTCAGTACTATACATCAAAATCATATCACAGTAACAAATCACAATAGTTACAACTTACAATGAAACATAATCTTTGCAAATATATTACTTTTTAAGTTGTAGGTATAGCATTATTAATTCGCTTCCCTTCTTTTGCCTGGCATAAGTCGGTAAGCTGCGCCTGCGTCGCTTTTTGTAGTGGAATCAGATATACATAAAAAAATATTTAGTTTTCTTTCACTTAACTAGATGTCTCTGCTCATATTTTATCGACTTGCTGAATCACGCTGTTGAGATCATTTACCGGCTGTATATATAGGGGCCAAAATATTTCATAAGTCGGTGGTAGAACGCCTTCGGGGGTTCGTCTGGGTAAGTACCACCGTCACATCTATTTCTGCCGTAAAATAGCATGATCTGCTGTGTTTCGGTCTTGAAGGATGTGATTGCCAGGCTATCAATAATCAAAATGAAATTCACGCCATCGACTCAAAAGACTGAAGATGGACATACATAATTATGTACATTTCGCAGCAAAAGTGTAGCGTGGGTACGTATATAATTAATAACATGAATTTTAAATTTCTAGGTTTACTTATCAATTATTATAGGCCTTCCAGTTTAGTCTTGAGGAGTAGCAACGCGTGGGTGGCCGAGCACAAGTACGAACCGAATCTTTTCTAGGCCAAATTACTGATATTCATGGGCAGATTGGGCAGCAGTAGCCACTTACCATCAGAATGCTCGTTTACTACTTCTAATAATAAAAAACTTAGGTGTTTATCTGGCCGGGATCGTATCCGGAACACTCCACGAGTTGCAGACTGACATATAGACCAGTATGATCACTAATTCACTCCGTTACGCTTACGTACCTAATAATGATGAGATGTATTTAAGCAAATAGGTTATTTGCTACTCGTATATTATAATATATTCATCTACATCGACCTAATATTCAAATTACAACCATCTTTTACTGAAATCCGTTAATATACTCGTTCGTATTCCCTCAATTTATCCGCTTGCTACGTATATTATTTATTCAGGCGAGCGGCTTCATTTGGCGATGCATATAAGCCCTTTTTAACGAGGAGCGATTTTCATACGTGTTGAAGCATACTAACTACAGTTTCTACCGAAAATGTGTGTATGGACGTGATGGATTTGTATTCGTTGAAACTCGCTTAATGTTTTTTGAATGCTGAAATTTTGTGCGTATTTGCCTAAAGAACATTCATTTCAATGTGGTAGGATTTATACTCAAATTTCTGTAACTACAACGGATGGTAGTAATTAGTATCGCCTTTACTAAGTAACAATACTAGCTATAATATTTTTATGGTTGACCGGTTGAATTTCCTCGCAACACATCCTGTTACCTTACACTTATGCACTAAATTACACTTATGTGCTTCATAGTACACACCACCTGCTTGAGGTATATTGGAACGACTTTTTAACAGTAGATATGGTGTTAAGATACCAGCGCTAACCTAATGGCACAGTACACGTATCTATGTGCTAATGGCTTAAATTTTAGTTTCTTTTCCGTGGTCCCTTAAGACACAAATTATCGACTTCTTGTTTTAATGGTAAAGGATGAGGTGAGATTCCTTCTTTGTTCTTAAAGGTATGTAAAGTCTATCAATCTGCACTTGGCCACCGTGGGGATTATAAATAATATTCTATTTATTTGACATGGAGTAAGAATAGTTAAGGATTTGATTACTTACCTACTTAAAACGTATACACTCTTGTTCCTAAAATTTAAATCATGCCAGTTGGGTTTTATAGCAAAATATCGTATTGGCGACCGGTGTATTGAACCTACATGTACATACGAAGACGTGTTATTGTTCCTCGTTTGAGCTGGACATGTGCTAGCTTTATGGAAAGAGGGAGCCGGTTGTCAATTTAAAAATTCACCATTTATATTGGAAATGCATTTTTATCTTCGACGATAGGCGCTTTGGGAATTGCGGTCGCATTTGCTGTTCCAGTTGTAGAAAAAGGAATAACACGAAGAATGCTTGTTTCGTTTATAAACCTGGAAGCAGCGAAGAAAGTATAGGGAGCGTTATTTATTTGTATGTAAACAAACGAGATGTAGGTTTCTTCGCAATGTTTTCCTTAACTTTTAAAGTAGGTAAAACGTTATAAAAATATTATACCTACGTCATCACTCACCATCATCCCTGCAGAATATTACATAGGTTGCATTAGATAGGTGCCTAGATTAAAATATTTTTTTATTATAATTATTACAATAATTATTATAATTATTTTTTTTATAATTTTATTATAATTAGAGTCTTGTCTAAGAGGTCGAAATTTATAAGTACGAGTAGAGCTTTTAGATTTGTAATGGTCAGTTGGTCACCACTGTGGAGCTGCAGAGTATGAGTTTATTCTACGGACCTAATATTATTATTTTCGTAACCAAAGACGCGCGCTCCTATATGTACGTATACGTATTAAAGTTTTCTATTGGTTACAGCCATTAGTTTAATGCTCCTCAAGTTCCCTCCCTACACAAAATCCTAAGCCCATATATGGGTATCTATGTATACGTATGTCGTTTTTCTTTTGTGAAGCTCACAATAAACCCAGATCGGATCTCATCTTCAAATGGAGGATTACTTATACATTTCTCGATTCTGATAAAATATTACATTATCTTATTGATATAAAATGCGTGATGGACTTATGTCTGTATATTGAAGGTGTTTTAGACTAGCAATGGCCACCACGAAGTTTATTGTATTAAATTGAGATATATAAAAAAGTGATTTTTTAATTATGTTCCATACTCGATAGTTACGACTTCCTAAACTTTTCGCTTCCAGTCCATTATAAAGAACTCTCAACCATGTCTTATTTATTTATTTTTATTCTCTCGATGTTAGCTCCTGTTAGATTGATAATTACCTACTTAACACACAAGATACGTTCTCAAAAATCTGAGTTTACATCCTAGCTTCCATTTCAAATAGTCTTCAGCATAAGACTCCGTTAGTAAATATTAAATTAAATAGTTAAAAAAATTAGTAGGTGTGATAAACGTACAGCTAAAAATAAGCGAAGCCGTGGGCGGTACTAGTGCATAAAGCTTTCAGTGCTGCCTGAAATGAATTATGAGAGAAAATTGGTAGATGTGAAATACAATAATATGGAAGGGAACCTTTCATTCCGCGTAATTTGATACGTGTGCTGTGAACGCCGCGGTGGAAACCAATCGAATGCGAAGTAATATTGTACGTTTGTCGTCTGCAATCAATCAGCCTGACGATTTTTGTATGTGCCACATAATTCAGTTTGCTTAGGAATTATTTATTTATTATTTATGAACCTTACAGGAACGTAAAGGCACAAAGGCGGACTTAATTCTATATAACATTCTCTGCCAGTCAACCTTCGGACAGTAAGAGAGACAACGATGGCGGCATAAAGAGAAGAATATGTTATGTGACGCTTAGCCTACGTGTTTTAGTTTTAATTTAGTCCAATAATGAAGAAAAATGTTGAAGATAATATGTAAGGAACACTTAAAATATAAAAAGTACTTACAAAATAAATGAACTAAATTTCATTTTCAGAACAAAAAAGGATTCTTTGAAATGGATCCCGTTATTCTTAATAGTGTTTAAGTCAGGCACTCCCAACACTCGTCATTTCTAGTTATAAGCAGGTACATTGATGTTAGATATATCTCCAATTGAGTTTCCTGGTTCCATCTTTATTTATTAGATTTATTTATTATGCTAAATCGTCTCTTAGAAACAAAACACTCTCATATGGTTTCCTGCGCGAATATTACTTTTTTTTATTTTATCTTAGTTGCTGCGAATATGGCCACTTCTATTGAAAGGTTTTAATTGAAAAAATATTTTGTTCATTTTTTATTTTACTCATCGTATAAAATAAGTGCAACATTAAATTAATAAAAATGTATTACCTATCGCAATAATTCTTTTTCTATCTATTTTTATAAAATTTCTGCGATGACTGCATACAAAAACGCGTGTATTCTGGGACGCGCGTACGCGGGGAGTCTAGCATTGACTTATTGTACTATATATTTCATCTCTTAGGTATCGAGCAGATCGTAAAAAGAAGTACATATCCGCGTACTATAAATCAATATTGAGATCATGGACACTCATAACTCTACCACAACTTTATGGCCGGCAGATATCGGAGTACTAGTGCCGCGTGTGGACGTTAAAACTTTTTCATTGGCCACTCGGATGAGATATGGCGTCGTTGCCGATTTAGTTCTCGAATTTAGACAATATTTCCGAAATTTACTGCCGAAAATTTTATACGGCTAGTAAGATAGCAACGTAGTCCCAACTTGAAAGTGGTCAGCTATTTTTTAGTACGACACTAGTTTGGTATTTCGTAAATAAATGCTTCAGCAAAGGACGATTCGCACTTACAAACCATATTGAACAATAAATGTTGTGATTTTTTGTATAGTGAAATAATTTTGAAAGAATTTTCTTTAGATTTTTACCTGTTTCTCAGAAGAGTCAAATAATGTAAATTACTTCCTCGAATTAAATATATTATGGATAACTTGGACAATCTTTTAAGTACCTATTAAGCATTTTTATTGAAATATGGTTTGGTAGATAGGCGTAATCTACAAACATGAAACTTTTAAGTATCTATCTAAAATATATTTCTAAATCCTACAATCATTATTCTACGTCGTTTACACGATGTTCTTCATTCGAAATATCCACTGAAAGGCCTTAAACTACGCAGTGAATTCATATTTTCGAAACTGGAAAACCATTTGTTTGCCGAAGCGGAACACCAGTTTGCATTTTCCTCTAAATTGTGCTAATGGTTCTCCTATCTACTGTCCTCACACCTCAATTCGGAACGGAAAATCTCTTTATTTTGCGCCGAAAAGAAGAAAATGTCCACTGTTCGTTACGGACCACTCGGCTCTGCGTTCTCTTAGCTTATAATTGACAGCGCTAGCAGTTTGGGACTTTAGGCGAATATCTGCAAATATTCGATAGATATTGTACGAAAATATATTTTCTTTTAAGATAGTATATTGGTGCGTGTTATCATTATTACCATATAACACTGGAAGGTAATTATTTAATGAGTAATTGCTACTTTTCAAGTTAGTTCAAAATTTTCAAGCAGATACGGAAAACTGTTTATGCTAACAAACATTAGTATTTATTTCGTATATTATGTATATTATTATTAACTTTTAAATTATAAGACTACACTCATAATCTGCACTTGGACAACGTGGACATCTATAGCCCAACCCCTCTCACTTTGAGATGTTTCGTGCTCAACGGTGGGACAGATAACGAATCCCACACTATGATTTTAGAAAGCGACTACACAAACATTCAGACATACCAGTATTTCATTCATAAAATTAGTAAATTCATTTTGATATTTTTTCGAGTAAGTAATGAATGGTATTCTAACATATAACAAACAAGCAAATATTTTTATATCAACACTTATATTAATTCATCAAATATTTCCTCCCAAGCTCTCAACGCAAATTTGCAATCTCAACGTAACAGTAATAAGAGACCTTACAAACTAAGATATCCCGCGAAGAAAGTGGGGGCGTACTATTGTCCGCAATTCAGGGGCAGATTCAATAAGACCCTAATTTTCCGGGGAAATCTATTCTTGTATGTGCTCAACCGTGGGGCTACCGTGTAGAACCTTATTAATGTCCTCGGTAATTACATGCCGAGAGCCCACAGGGTCGTAATCATTGTAGTGGGTATTTATGTTTCTCCGTATAATATGTATTGTTGGGTTTCATCAACATAAAAAGCATTTGTGAAAAGGTTTGTACAGTTCATTACGTCCTCATGTTCGTATGTACTTATCATATGAGTATATTGTTGTATTAACCCTGAGCAGGACTGCTAATCTAAATATAATATTTAATAATTTTATATGTATAAAATTAAAAATATTTGCTAAAATTACTCATACGTTACACGTTACAACGACGTGATCAACTCGTATTTATGGCATTGTAAAAAACAAATACTAATTTATAAGTTATCCATATTTAATAGAGAGAATTTAAATACGGGTAACTCTATATACTTGTAATATGTGGTGTATATCTAAATTTCATTAAATATATTTCTTAAACCTTCAAAATCCTACAATAATTATCCTAAGTCGGTTACACGATGTTTCTCATTCGAAATATCCACTGAAAGGCCTTAAACTGGTCGCTGGTTGCTGGTCTCAACTATGCGTTGGTACACTGTAGCAATTATGCCTGTCTTACGACACCCATCAACAATGCCTCACCACATATTACTATATACTTATAATTTATTATTAAATACATACTAAACTGCAAAGACAGTCCGTCTAATGAGGATACAGATCATTTATTTTTCAAAATAATTAAGTAATTACAATTTACTTACATGACAATTCGATATCCCTCTTCGTAGTACCTAACTTAAAAATATTAATTAAATGAGATGAGGGTATTTATATATTTAATTTTTTTGAATCAGCTCCTCTTTACCAGAACATTACGAAAATTCCAACAAAAATACCAACAAGAAAGGATTCAGTTCAAACAAATATAATTTATTCCTACGAAAAGAAATTATGACGTATTCTGATAAATCTAGTTAACGGCGCCCGAAATTTCACCAAAGGCACCCCTAATCCGGGTAAGGCTAACGTTGAACCAAATTAGGAGTCATTGTGACCCGGGGAAGTTCTCAATGAATAAAATAACAGTAACTCTTGTTCGGGCTAATTCGGCCAGATCTAACCGGCCTGTAATGCATACATTTATAGAAAATGGGTTTAAGGCTTAAGACTTAAATTACGTAGGTACGGCTAGTTGATTAAATTAAAATACCAATGTTGTTCTGATTTGGTAGGCAGATGACATGAGGGGTTGTAATGAAGACGTTGGGACGGACATAAAACATGTATTTTATAGATTTCACTATCTTGAATCTAAGAGATGTTGATGACAAAAGGCTTTCAAGTTTATGAATGCTTGTGCTTTCGAGCGGCGCATCTGTGGCTGACCTCAGGTAGGAATATCTAATCTTATCTGGGGCTGATTACAGATGTCCGTGGGCGGCAGTGGCCACTAACCATCAGGTGGACTGCACTGGTGGTGGGATTTTTAGTTTCACATCTAGTAATAATAAATTATATAAAATATTAATCATAAATCAAAAACAGAACTGTCTATTTTTGGCCTGAGACTGCCTTATTTTTGCTTATTTCATTAAGATTAAGCGCTGCTGTTTTCTGGTTTTGAAGAGTGTATTGAGGAAAAATACTAAACGACACGGTCGAATCTTAGTTATGTACTTCGGATTTTTCAAAGTTATAATTAATAATCAGCTGCTGTTACAGTGAAGAAAAACATCACGAGGTAAACAACACGCCTAAAACTTATTTGAAAAACTATCGCGTGTCGTAAATTATTGTGAAGTCTACCAACTCGTACATGGCCAGCGTCGTGGACTGTCACTTAAATTCTTCTCACTCTGAGAGGAGACCTATGCCCAGTAGTGTGCAGTGGGTCAGTAATAGGTCGACGACAAAGTGCATTTCCGTTTGCTAGTTTCGAACTTCAATTATACGAAAACCGAATCTCCTAGCCTATATGCATCTGCTAGATCCCTCGTAACCAAATGCTAAGTAACCTAAATTCGCAGTGACGGCAATCGACCGCAAACCGAAACCGAGCGAAACCGGATTTGCGGCGAAATACTGTCTCCGTGTTCATTTATCGGCTACAGTTTGGACCGAGTGTCACACCCGCTTCTACTATTACTTTGTACTAAGTCAGCCAATTTCGTTCAAATAAAATTAGAACAATTACAAAATAGGTTAACTTTGACTACAATTATCTTGAATTTCGCATTACTGGTTACAATTATTTTTAAGAGTAATCTTTTAGGGCACACAGGCTACCAGATGAAAATTGATGAGTAGTCGAATGGAGAGCAATAGTTCACCTGCTTTGAAGAAGATCTCTTTTCGCTACTTTCTCAAGAGATGTAGTTCTAAGTTCATTCTACGTACCTACCTATCACAATACGGAACGCGTATCATAATATGGAAATATAAAACACCAGTCGCCAATGCATAGTCCCATTTGAAATAGAAGAAATCTCCTATCGTATCTTTTTCAAGAAATTTAGTTCTATGTTTAGTCTACATACAAACAACTTTTTGTAAAATACTACTGCTTTATAACAATATCAAATCTTCTTCTATATTTTCCATCTTAAAGTAGCAAAAGACAAAATATTATAGTATATTTATCGTGTATACGGCCCTTAAAATGAAATGCGCGTAACTCGGTCCGTCCAATACTGCTTGAAGTACCTACGTGGTCCTTTACTCGTGCAATAGTACTAAAACAGAGGGCACACCATAGTTGAAGCTATATTTTTATTTTAGAGGACAGAGATATTATTTTTTATGCAGTAGAGGTTCTTTCAACTGCGGGCATTAGTCAAATATTAAACAACGTAGTGTTAGTATAATCAGAGCTAGAATTTATTAATATTTTAGTTACAATATTTTTTCTATGTGTACAAACTATGTTAATGTGTTTCTCCCTTATTGTTTTAAGGCTATATAATCATTTTAAATTATTGTAATATCATCATCGTCATCAAACCTACAGCTGATAACGTTTATTTTTTTAGAGGCGTAGTTAACAGCATTGCGAAATATTTTATTTTACAAAAGACTCAGGTATTTATATGAGTTCACAATATTTGCATTCACGATTATATAGTAAAATAATTTTAATATTTAAATCTTATATATAAAATTCTCGTGGCACAATGTTAGTTACCGTACTCCTCCGAAACGGCTTTACCGATTTTCACCAAATTTTATATGCATATTCAGTAGGTCTGAGAATCGGCTACTATCTATTTTTCATACCCCTAAGTGATAAGGGCTGTTCACCCTTAACATTTTTTTATTTATACAACGTTTGTCCGGTCAGCTAGTAAAAGTAATGTAGGATTACAAAAAGTTATTTTTGTAATACTACATTAATCTAATTATTTTTACGGCTAAAGGCCATAAAATAAGAGTAGTTTCATATTGTTTGAAAGCAATATAACTTGGGCTCTTATCAAAAAGTTTTATTAGTAAATAGATAACGTTTCTTCCCTAAATATAATGCGTTTCTGTTTATGTGAACCAGCTTTATAGGAAACAAGGAACATTACCGCACCCTCCTAGGAGATTGACCTCTGAATGACCAACATATTTTATTTCATTGCAACTTAGCAAGGACCTTCTGCTGTTCCTTCACACGAAGTCATGTCACGTAGTCTTTATTTTTTAAGACATAAGGGAGAAATTCCTATAACTCTAGTGCATTCGTCAACCAAAATATGTTTGTTATTAGCATGAATCCTGAATCATACTTGGTCGTATTTTTCGAAAATCACTTTTCTGTCTTTCTGTAGAAATATAAGAGAAATGGACTTTTGTAATATGTTAACACACATATTTTACAATCACTCAATGAGTTAATAGCTATAGAAGAATAATGGATTATCATGATTTTGTATTTCTTGTATATAAAATCTCAATTTTCTGTAGGTTTATTCAAAACAAGAATTTTATCAGATTGATGATGATGATGATTGATTTTATAGGAGTAGTAAACGAGCATCCAACCCACTTATTGGTAAGTGGTCATTGTCATAGAAAACAGAGGTTCTACCTAATGCACATCAAAGATGATTTGCCACTCATGACTCAACTTTTCCTGATAAGTAATTTTTTTTTTTAATATTAATATTCTTAAAAAAGATTGATATAGGCACCAGTGAAAATGGAGTGGTATGACAATAGTGGCATGTGGAGTTGAAAGCCAGGATCTTCAGTGTGAGGCCATTTCTAAGTTAATACCTAATCACCATATTTTAACATAACCATACAAAATATGAATTCATCAATGTCAGTACCTAAACCCAGAAACGTTTGTAACTTTGTATCAAACGGCTCGTGGATTTTCTATTCAAATTTGTCAATACGCTCCGAAGATTATTCTCAAGGAGGAAATTGGTAGAGTGGTATCCAGTTGAGTTCCCCATCGATAAACGAAGTCGGAGACAGTGTTTCGCCGCAAATCCGGCTCCTCGGTTCCGTTTGCGGTTCAATTGCTGTCGTTCCGAGCTTGTGGTTAGCGCTCAGTCTAACGATAGCCCTCTTAAGACACGACGCATATTAAACCTAAAAGCAGCTCCATTCACGAGAATAATTCACGAGATACGAGATTTATTCTGGTTCACTAAAATAATATATGCACGTTAGGATTTTTTTACAGAATACAAGAATGTCTATAATTAGAATTGGAAAGAAGGCATAGGCACCTTATTTTTCTTTTAATAAACATTTTTTTACACAGAATTTTCTACTTTAGAGACCAATATTTCTTATAGTTATCATACGTAATATCGTATTGTGAGAAGCTACAAAACGTTTCTGTTACGTATCAAAGACAATGTGAGAGGCACATCATATAATATAACATAACTCCATACGGTTTTACTTGTGTGGTGTTTTAAGTTAGTCCTAGGGATAATATTATTATATACTTAAAGTTTACTTTGTTCATTAACTTTCTGACACACACAACTGCAAGAAATCTGCACACACGAGCAACTCAAGCTAACATCACACATTTAGTGATGTAAACTTAGGTAACAGAGAAAGGTACGATGACTGTACCCTTACCAGGAGTTTTTACGTTTTGACAAATATGACTGTTTTGGTATTCGTTTACGTATTTGCCCATACAACATGCCCGTACGTAAACAAATACCAAAGCAGTCATATTTGTCAAAACATAAAAACTCATGGTAAGGGTACTGAACTGCACTCATATATACTGAAAAATATACTAAAGGAGCAAATTTTTAATTTTCTTTATAATTTTTTATTTATAATTATCTTGTATATATTTTGTAAATAAGTCCATTTTTAGTTTATATTTAACATTTAATGTAAAATGTAAAAAGGAGCAAATCTGTAACTACTTCTATATTTAATATAAATAATAGTAGCGTCTTATCCGCAAAGTGAGCGTCGCACCTAAAGACATTAACAAACGTAATCTTGTCTTAACAGAAGTAAAAGCATTGGACAAATAGACTGAAGTACCGTAATCTCAGTTTAAATCAACATCCAATATACATAGTTTAGATAAACGAAATAGTTTGAATAGAAATCTGTACGGTGCCGTTAGCTGTATCTTGGAAAATCGCTTTTAGTATAAATAAACCACTTTTGAATCGGTATATCCTTCTTACCATAAAGAAATGAAAAGGAATATTATTTAATCATGATGCCTTGAAACTAATTTAATGAAAATTATTGTGATTTTCCGTGAAAAAAACCTGTCTCACTGTTGGACACGAAGGGGGTTTAGGTCCACTACTTTGTCTAATTGCATATTGGTATACTTTACACACCTTTTTTATAATATAGCAATAGCAGACGAGCATGCAGTCCATCTGATTGTAAGTGGCTACTGCCGCCCATGGACACTATAATTATAAACCCCAGATAGAATTAGACTAAGCTGGAACGCCTCGGAAAAGTATATCTCACTTACCACACCCTTCAAAACGGAACACAGCAGCGCCTAACACTGCTGTTATTAGGTAGAAATAGGTGTGGCGGTGGTGCTGCCGGAGTCGAACCACAAACGGTTCTACCACCTTCAAAACCTGTGAGCTTTCAGGGGTATACGTTTCCTCAAGATGTATTCGTAAGGTACTCGTACCCGCAATGGCGTATTTTAACGTACTTTAAAAAGTCAGAGATGCCTAGTATTCCAACCCTTTGGGACGCCGGGAGAGGCCTAGTTTCAAACCACTACGCTGCTCATTCTCTGTAAACTTTGTGACACCCAGTTATAGACGATTTTAAAATATTGAATATCTCTCTCTATATTACATATATACGTGTACAATAATTTAATTGGGGCTATGACCTCATAGAAACAAACCATTATACAAATATCCTTTAATAGTAATACTTAAATTGAACTACATTACGTATTTATGTTCCTCAAATTCGAACTCGAATTTAATAGTACCACTACCTCATCATAAGCATTCCCCAACCTTATTACTGAAATTTAAAGTTGAATTTCAACGGTAGTCTATGTATTTCATCTCGTAGAAAATCGCAAAGGAATTCTTTTCAGTTACTTTTATACTGAGTGTTCTGTAAATAAAATCTGTCTTTGAATTAATATTACGTTATTTGCATTGGCTCCTTATGTCCTTATGTGAGTGATTTCTGATACGACTTTGATATGTTACATTATTTACTTGTGTAAGAAGCTTCTAGCGTGGAAAGGAATACTTTGACTGGAAGATGGGGTAAGTAGCTTTATATTTAAAGAGAGGTTTATCATACTCTTGTTTCATAGTTATTAGATAAAAATATAAGTTAGTCATAGGTTAGATCTATCTATTTGACCTGAGTAATGATAGTATTAGTACCATATGATTGAAGGTGTTTGGTGGCGTGATTTTTCAATAGTACTTCCTGTTCACAATTATTTTATTTAGAGAGTCAATTACAGTTAATTCACAATGTCTATTATACACAATTTTATCGATAAGTCTATTTGATTTAAGATGGTCCCTAAGGCCCTGGATACCTATCAAGGATTGGACAACAGTTTTTGCCATCATTGCCAACATGACAAATTTTGTTCAATATCCAATTTTATAAAGCAATTTCAACGAATGAATGATTTACTATCAACTAGTAACGTATTTGGTTCTGCGTATAATATTATTACAATCATAATAATAACGAATACAAAGCACAAGCATAATTACTCGTGAAAACATCATACACTTGAAACCTATTAAAATTATACGCAAATCGATAAACATGCATAAGACACGAGTATTTGAGAACATAAAAAGTGAAAAACCAACCCCATTAAAAGCTAGCGCCAGCTTAACGAGACTCCATAACGTTAAAAAGAACAAAGTTCATAATCTATCGAGTAACGTCAGGCGATACGGGAATGACTCGCCGTCATTACCTGCACTCGCTGGGATATTGAAAATTTAACGAGCGTCATTTCCTTTATGTTGCTCGAATACTTTGATTAGTCAAAGCTTGAATATTCATTTTCGCTTATTTTATTTTTTTACAATTGGGTATGTAGTTATGTACACATATATATATATATATATATATATATATATATATATATATATATATATATATATATATATCCAAATATAGCTTTGTAATGAAACGAATCCTGGAATAAATTAATTTAAGAAATAATAATAATTAACCTAAATATACCTAATACGTGTGTATTAAGAAATAAACAGATATATTATTTTTTTTGGTAAGCATCTCTATCGTATCTTCTTACATTATATAAAGAAATGACTGTTTAGCGATAAGAATTTAATACGCACGGATTCAAGTTAATTAAAACTGATTATCATGAAGCTAGACTAACCGTACTAAGAGAACCGGTTATGAAAATAAAGAAAAACAAAACTCAGTCATCTATCGCTTGAGACGATAGAGTGGTCATTACCTTGCTCGAGATAGGAGATGAGATATTTAACGAGACTCATTCCCTTCATAGTGTGCTCTTGTCTAAATAGACCCTTTACGAGCATAACCTGTTTAAGTCAGTGCAGAATGGAGATTAAAAAGAAAATAGTTTTTCTGTCGCTAAATAGATGATGGGAATTGCTCTGCCATGGAAAATAATATTTCGCAATTATCAACTCACGTCAACATCATCCTTTTGCAGACCACAATTCGTTATGAGAAATTATATAAAATTTCTAAAAAAAGAGCTTATCCTAAATTAGACCCTTGGACTTCCATATATATGTAGTTGAAACCACTGAACGTTTACATAAAAACTATATTCCTTAAGTCTTTCAGGAAAACATACATTAAGGTTAGGAAAACCGAGGGAAAAGGCAATAAATAGTATATTAATAAACCTCTCAATATTCTGGCAACGGTCCACAGCAACAAATGCATCTTAAAACAGCTTCTTAGTAAAAGGATATGTTCGTTAAATTGGTGCATAATTTTTACATTGAAGTGCTCTACAGTCGTTCTGAAGAGTCGGTCACAGACGGTCAGAATTTCATTAGTGAGTGTTGGACGGTGGCCAGCCTGCTTGGAGTTTTAATTCGCAGCGAAATAGATATAGACTGGAACTAATTTTGGTATTTTACGTGAATGTTGAAAGATTACTTTGAAAGAAACATTGTAATTCCACATTAATTCATTTTAAAACACACAAGCACATAAGCAAGCAAGCATGCACGCATGTGTGTACGCACGCTTACATACAAACACATAATAGATACACAAAAGCACGCATGACTTGCACACAAAAACATTTTTAAACATTAAAATAAATGGTCAAAAAATTCTGTGTGGAATTGTCCCGCCTAAATTGCCTAATCAACATTTCAATAGAAAAAATGCTTTTAAATAACATTGTTTTTGTTCTAGATACAGTTTCATTTTGAGTCTCATTTTGAAATGGAAAGGATTAAAGCTTTTATCTAACGTAAGCACTGGCCAAGTTTGATATTGTGAATTTTAGTTTAATATCCAAAGTTTATGGTAGAAACAAGCAAAGCCTAGACTTCATGAGAGATTCAAATTCTATTTAGGGTAGATTATAGATGTCCACTAAATTGTGTTGCAAGCTTACTCCCTACGTTATTTTCATAGGAAAAAAATATTTTCTTACGAAATTTCCCGTTACAATGAAATCAAGCGATAATTAATTTCCAATAAGCACTTATCTTTGAAAAGTTAGTCTTGGGATTGAGTTTCAAACCTTCTGGTAAGTGGTAAAGAGACCACTTATATTATAAGCTTCTTTGAAATATCTCACAATTAAAATCTAAAAGGCGCTTCTAGAGTCTTCTACATTTAATGTACCATGAGAATATGCTTCTTTGAAATATTACACTAAAAATAAAAAGGCACTTCTAGAAGCTTCTGCATTTAATGTTCCATGACAAATTCTGTGTAATAACACAGACACGTGTTCAAAAACTCGAATTAAAAATTGTTGTCCACTCGAAGCAGCATGCGAGGGATGTGTGGAATAATTGAACCTCTAAAGTTTGTTCTTGGAGAGCTTTTGAAACAGCAAAAAGCTTACATGCGCATTTTATGGAAGTATATTTGTCCTTTTCATTTGCACTGCAGTTTTTATTATATTTCGTCGAGATCGTCGAGAGAGAACAGCGTTTGTGCTCGTTGGTACTCTGTAGCGTTTTGTTGTTTTACTTAGATTACTAGTGTGATCGGTTGTAAATCTTTGCTTTCGAAAAGAGTAAATGTATATCACTTCTTATGCAGAAAACTAATAATAGATATAAGACCTTGATGGCATTTGATGCAACCATCTTAGTCGGCTACAGGTAGAGCCCCTAATCTTCGTTTTAGTTACATAATGTCATGGGCGATAGTGACTGCTTACCATTCAGTTGAATGCGAGCTTCTGTTATACTTCAATCTTATGAAAAAACTGAGTTATAATATTGATTTTTTAAAAATCGCACACCTTAATAATGCGCTGGGATGCTTTATATTTAAAATCTTATGAATCAATAGGATACTGTAATAAGCTCTTTGCTAAAAGTTAGAAGAAGAATTGGCGAGGGTAATTCCTAGTTGACTCTAAAAAGCACCATCACCACGATATTTTGATGTTCTTAATTAACACTGGTATTACCAAATACACATCAAAAATTGGCAGGTTATTTCTAACATTGAACATATTTACAGAAAATTGAATACAGAGAATATATTGCTCACTACAATTCGTAGTAATTATTTAGCTACTATCCGAATGCATTTCAGTTGCCAAAACCGTCTGTAAAATGAAGATCATTTGATGCAAATATCCCAATTATCTCTTTGTACCAAACGAGTATGCAACGTGGCGTAACTCTTGTTTGTTATAATGCTATTAGCGAATGATTGAGCGCTGACAGAGGATCATATTGCAAGAATATTAGCACAAATGTAACTTGTCATTAGAGAACTGGTATTAGAGTTTGGGCTGTAGGGCAAGCCAAATATGTCCCTGTAGTCCCGGGACTAGAATAGGGCTACGGTATCCCCTGCTTGTCGTAAAAGGCGACTAAAAGAGAGCTTCTGGGGTTGCGGGCGGCAAGAGTGGAAGCTTAAACCGTCCAGCAAGTAACGTGTGTTCCATCGTAGATCCCAGAGTTTTAGCAGGAGGGTTTTAGTGCGGTAAAAATCCCACATAACCCGGCGTCGCTCCCACATCGTCGGGTACGTTTTGAAGGTTTCCCCCTCGTAAACAAAAAAGGCAAGCAATAATCAAATAAGACACATACACACATACGCTCTTGAAACATTACCCTCCACAATCGGGACAATACGATACTCAACGTCAAGAAATACAAACATTTATCTGCACCTTGTTACATATTTACACATCTACATGATCCTAAACATGAACGTATCACCAAAATTATCATTTAATTCTGCATTCGTAGCGGACAATAGCTACAATTCGATTGCATTGCCGGTTGCCGAAACCCAAATTAAGTTCGTTTAATTCGGATATCGCAATTATCTCTTTGTACCAAACGTTCGCACGAGGATTGTACATTGTACAGTGGGATAATACTTGTTTATGTTTACGATAACAGCATTGCATGTTACAAACAGATAAACTTGGAATGTTATTAAATTGCAATTGAACTTTGTTTGAGTTATGGTCTCTGTATATGATTTTCGTTATTTTTTGTTATTGTATTAGAGAAGTCAAGGAGTGTCACTGCCATCTTTGGACATCTGTATAACGATATAGAACAAGTCCTACCTGAACCTGATCACAGATGCAATGCCACTCAAGATGGTCCCTTCATAATAATAATACGTAATGTAAGTCAGTCGGTATTCACACCTTTCCACGGAAGCGCAAGAACTCCTTCACGCTAGGTTGGGATCACAAACTTCAATGTATCAGGTGGACTGCATGCTCGTTTTCTTACTACAGTTTTTTTTCACAAAGACAATTAAAATATTTTAAAATTTCATCTTTAGTATTCCGTGTTCTTCTCGGAAAGCGTTATTTTCTTTAAATTTATTACGTTTGATTATTATATTTATTTTTCTATAAATGAGATTTGTAGCCACAGGCCACTCACTCATCTCACTTACAAAGATTAGTAGGGGTAACTTCAGGAATTAAATCAGTATAAGTATGAATAGTTGAGAAGATCCCGCCTTTGTGAAATGGGTACGGGTTCGTGTCCACTCCCCGAGGCGTCGGGTAATAGTCAAAGTTTGACCGCTCCCGTGCTTTCAGTTCCAAAATCTAACTTTGGTACATTCGTGCTAACTACCTGAGGCACTTGTGATTAATCCAGACGCTAATTAATTTATGTATTTATCTATACTGTATTAATATAGATACGGTAGAAGACTGTTTACTTAGTATGAAATAGAGGACTGTTTAGTGCTTAATCCATTACATCTTATATTTCAATGTCATCTGCCTGAAGTAACCTCAAATATCTGTACCTATATTAATATTTCATACAAATTGTGATATTATTACTTGTCAACTTTTAATTATAATTGTACATTTCACAATGAAGATAATAATTTTCAAATACATACTGAAACGCTTACGGTAAAGGTTTTAGGACAATTTTAGAACGTAGGTAGGTATATTACTTTAATTTGACACTAAAAACTCAAACATACAAATAGAAAACATTATTGAAGTTAACCATTATTTTCAATTTCAATATAACTTACAATTTATTAAGATTGTAATATAGTAGAAACAGTTGTATTGAAAGTGTTTAAGTTACAATATCACATCCAAGCAAATATATGGAAATGTAACATTTAAAATAACAAATACACAAATAACAGACTTGTTATTGGCTCCACGTTCGAACAAATCGGGCAAATGGGTTATCGCGACGAAACTTTCAACTTTCTGCTTTTCCGAGATAAAGAAGCGAAATATTCGTGGCACAAAGAAAAGATAACAAAATAAATCACCCCCGATGGACATAGCCCGAACAATCCGATAACTGTAAAGCGCTTGGTCACACCAAGGGGACGTATCAGCTTATCGCTGACGACTGAAACTGCAATACGAGCTATTTGTCAAACTTTCGCCATTGACGAAAATACACGCCACCATCGACCATTTATTCTTGAGCCCGCGTTGCTCTTCCACAAAGTTACCAACGCACTAAGTTGAACGAAACGCGAAAGACGGCGGCTCTTATTAAACTGGCCCGTATTCGACAGATTGTGAGTATCTCATCTCATGTATAATTCAGAAACGACGAGTTTGAATCGCGTAGGAACTTGGACGGCGACTGTGATGCATTTTGTTGTCCCATATGAGAGATTGCGCGGAATAAATGAATATTGGCTAGCGATTGCACTTCCGTGTAAGTTTTTGATATTTGCAGTTAAATATGTTTTAATTTCCTTTAAGATAACGAAGTAGCAAAGCAGCCTACCGAAAAGTAAGTGATCACTGTCACCTTTAGAAAAAATATTTGAGTTCTACGTGAGATATCACAGAATAGTGCTGTCCCAGAAGACTTAAGTTAGATCACACCATTTAAGTGTTCTAACCAAAACAAAGCAATGTTTAACACATCTGTTACCTATATTCATAAAGGTAAAAATAGCAAACACATTTCTGACGGCGAAAACTAAAATCTACTTCAAGTGTACAGTCAATCTTCTACGATTGAAGTTCGCTGGCTTTAAGAACGACGGAGCAGTTTTAATACTATTAACTTTGCATTAATTTACTTACAATCACAGTTTCCGTTCAAATTACTTATAGATAAAAATGTTCTACGGCCAACGACTCAAAAAATAATAATTTATATCAAATAAGAAGCATTACAATTCTTTAAACGGTTAGTATGGAGTTCGGAGAATACTTATCTATAACTTTTCAGGGACAAACTCGTTGAGAATCAGACTCAGAAGGCACTCGGTGGAACCGAATTGTTATTTAAATTGTTTAAGAAGCAATTAAAAACAAGATAAGCCCAGAGATTATAAAACCTCTGAACAACTTTTAATTTATCCACCAACTTGAGATTAACTTACAAATGAACCGCTGCTCTGTTTTTTGTCAAGTTTTGTCTTTTATATTCTTAACAAAGTATCCTTTCACATAGGTACGTATAATGTTTGTAAGAACCTCGAGGGCAATTTAACATACGAGTATACTGGCTCACCACTACACCAGCTCCGAGCAGGGCTGCACGTCCGATCCGTATCTCGTACGTCACCAGACTGACTTTGACAGCTACCCTCTCTACTGGCATACGTGAGACAATGTTCATACATATCTATTTAATAGATACATACACTACAGTACGTATTCCATATGAGATTGTTTGAGCGGTTTTGCGTACGTAAAAATAAAATACGAAGATGTCGAACACCTTACTTTTTTATTTCATACAATCATGTAACTGAGATATAAAAAATCGAGTACATACCTATATGTGGTATTTTTTGTAGGTCTTCGAAAATTATTTTGAGTTTTCTTAATGACTTTTTCATTTAAACCTGTACGTTGTAAGATTTACAAATTCTAAAATCATGACAGTTCTATTTCATTTCTCGTCTAGCTTTTGAAATGTGTCGATAATTTGAAAAAAAAATAACGAGTAGCACAATTTTTATTTTTAAGATAATATGGTATAAGCTATAATAATATATTTTAAAAATAAAAACACACGAATTAAAGATCTAAATCCTAAAATAACTTATTCATAATTGGCCACGTAATTAAATTTTCTACCGAACTTTTGGAGAACCGCTCTCACATGTCTACCTAGGTTTATAAATCAATCTAGCTCGAATTGCTGTCGACACTCATGAAGTGATGTGACCCAATTAGACGCGCTGCGAATGACACATGTCATGTAGATATATGTGATAGTCATGGATATGTCATGCTGTGATATTTAGGGTAGTTTTCTCATAGTTATATTGTGTAAGAAAATGTTGAATGTGACTCACTTATTAGTTAATCTATTTTGTACAGGCACATATTATATTGTGTTATATCGTAGTTAATTAATCTAAAATTAAAAACACAAAACCCAATTGCTTAAAAACATTTACTGAAAAGAAAAGTAATGTGTTCTGGTTTGAAGGGTGTAGTAAGGAAGCTACTACTTTTTCCGAGGCGTTCCAGTTTAGTCCTCAGGTAGGAATATGTAATCCTATCCGGGGTTGATTATAGATGTCCGTGGGCGGCAGTAGCCATTTACCATCAGGTCCACCTGATGTTGAATGGCTGTCCACTGCATGCTCGTCTCCTACTATATTAAGAAAAAATACGAAAAATAAATAAGAAAAAAATATATTTACACCACTTTATTCTTATAATATAATTATCTACTGTCTTTTCGGTCACAATATTATTGTTATTATTATTGTTATCGCCATCACCGAGGGTCGACTGGCAGAGAATGCCATTAGGTATTAAGTTTACCCTTTGTTACCCTTAGTTTAAGGTGTACAAAATAAATAAATCAATATTTCTACTATTAAAGAATACAATACAGAACACACAATAACTTAAACGTTTAAGCGTATGTCTAATTGTCTATGATAAATGTACAAAGGTTTAATACCACCAACTTTATTGGTACACCCCTATATAACTAAACCCAAACAATTTGTGACAAGTAATAGTTTCGCATGCAATTAAAAATTAACATGTCCTAAGGGTACGTTCATAATAGTTGAATATTCATCACTTACTCTTAATACAATAACATCAACAAGTTTGTTGATGGCGAAGGGTGCTTTGAATTAATATTATACTACTAGTTCCGCCCCGCTGTTCCATCTGCGTACACTTCGTATAAGTTTTCGGTTTTCATGTAATTCGAATTAAAGTATGCTGTTCTTTATATAAGTATCTATTGGTTTGTGAAAATTTAATGCAAATCAGTTATGAAGGTTTTGTTAGGTCAGTAGCTGTAGTAAATTAGCGAAAAAATCTAAGTCTATGGTATAAAGAGAAGGAAACGAAGCCCAAAAATTTTATTCGATAAAATTAAAAAAAAAAAATTATAATAAAATTTTGGTATCGAGAAAACAAGCAAGAAATTATTGTATAGTATTTATTGTAAAGCTTGCAGTTTAACTGATGGAGAATGGTCACTGCCGCCCATGGACATCTACAGATGTTCATGTCCATTAATGACATGGTTTACAATCCATCTCATTAAAATCCTACCTAAGAGTAAGAGGTATAAAGACTCCTACCTCCCGATGACTCAGTTAAAACACCTCTAATAAGTATGTCTCACTTCCAGCAACACTTAATTAAATAACTTTAATTTTATTTATTTTTAAATTACAGACAGACACTCAAATTTTCTTTCTTCATATCGATGTACTAATACCCTAGTTGAATGTGAAGTCACGTGGAGTTAAGTTGACGAGAGAGAAGTTTAATAAAGAGCATCCTTGGATTAAGGGTTGCTAAGGACAGCCGCTATGTCTAGACAGGTTGACTTTTCAGCAATTTTTCAAGATGATACTTGAAAATGGACTTAATAAACTATGTTATTAATAAAAATAATAAAATTGTCTATTAATTAGTTTTTCCGATTTTTACGATTGAGGAGGGTAATGTTTTTCGAGCATATGTATGTATGTATCTACGCTTGTCTTAATTTTTAACACACTACAATTATCAGGGACTGATGGATTTTAACATTATGATGAGGTGTCGTTACATTCGTCTAAATTGTTAGAGTGGCATAAGCTAATTATATACAAGTAAACACAAACACCCAGTCGTAGAATATGTCTGGCCGGGGATCGAACTCGGAACTCTTTGCGCGCCAGAACGGCATGGTGACTGCTGCGCCATGTGGGTCGTTAACCATTATATATTGGTATTTGAAGACGATCATTAAACAACTCAAATTAATAAAATGATTTACAGCCCTTTTAATAATAAGAAATACATGATATTGCACATAGTTTCCCAAACTGTACCATTACACGTAATAAAAGGCCTCACGACCTCACATTAGCGAGCAATAACTCACTATCGACCTGACCACTATGAGAGGTGATATCCATTAAAGGTCATCCAATAACGGCAATATGTTCAAAGGGATAATAGGGCCTGACGTAAATGGGACTTAGTGACCTCCGCAGTTCAACTAACCCAGTGTTTCTCAAAGTGATAACGCTCCCTTGTGGCCGTTGGAAGCTTTCAGGGGATCGTGAATGGCCCAAACACAATTGAGGAGCGTGGAAGCTATTTTAGAAAAGACAGATAATTTAGTGTCATTGCCATTGTTAATCGACCTATTTCAGTGACAGGTGATTTTTTAAATGAAATAGCAAGATGATATATGATGAGTCCCCCTGCTTTTATGTGGTCACTGCCGCTCATGGACTCATATGCATGCACTTCATATAAAAACGTTCTACCTCAAGCTGTTCGCAGATGCGTTACTACTTTTGAAAATGAAGGTGGATCTTCTCATTATTTTAGGATATTTTACATTTTTTCTTGCTGACCTATACCCATAATACTGAAGGATAGGAAAATGACAATTTTGGGGGTACTATAATTCTAAACGTGGGCATTAGATACAATAAGTTTGAGAACCGCTGAGCTAACCGCAATAAGGATTTCGCTTCGGATTCACAATTAAGGGACGAAACTTTTAATAACCAGAGGAATTTTATAGGCAATGCGGGGCGCCTGATTTATCGTTACGAGGCTTTAAGTGTCCGCGAACCGATCTTATTACAAGCTTATATTTAAAAGTTAGGGTCTTTTTAATTAATTTGTACTTATTTTACGATAATATTATATAAATTAATAAGTTATCACGTTAAAATATGCAAATATAAACGGCGATCATTACAAGATCTTTCGTCAATGAAACATATTGTCGGAAATTGTAAAAAATATGCTATTTGATTTTTAATGCGTCATTTCATTACTACAAATAAACCTACATGAAGTAATATCTACAAAAAATGACCAATTCAAAGTATTCCAAAACAATTAACCTTAATATTTTGAAAAATAAGACAATGTAGAGCCAATGTAGAGAGAATTTCACGACAGAAACAGTTCCTCAATACGAGTATTATTCATTATTATTATTAGTATTCTTATGGTAACTGCGCATCATTGGCCGACCGCAAGTAAGAATATCTAATCCTATCTGGGGTCGATTACAGATGTCCATGGGCAGCCAATCAAATGATAAAGATTTTGAATACGTATGACTTTAGCCTGACTTGAAAATCCGGACCGTAAGATTCATATCTACTCTACCACTTTAAATACAGATTAAAACAAAATAAAAGTCTAAATAATATTTACATAAATCAAAAATCTATCTTCAATAAATATAACGCGAGTCAATACAATAAGGGTTTGTTTTTGTAAATATTTGAATCCATTACCAAAACAAATTATTCGATGTCATTAGGGATTTTTCGCTTTGTTCTGCTATTGCCACTGCGAGCCGGATGCGTTAATTATCAATTAATTTGGAACTCGAAGGGACATTTTTTCCCTCCGATCAGACATTAGCGACAATTCTACTTAAGCTTCAGCTTTTGTTTGAAAAGCTTATTTAATTTTGATATTTATTTTATTTAAGATATTTTACTTTGTAGGCTATATATGAATTGTCGTTCTTAGATGAGTACTACAATTTTGAACTTATTGACTCAATTATTACACAAAATTGAAACTTTAACTAGTCGATATTTCAATATATTAGTATTACGCACGATACTAACTAAATAGAGATACATAGAAAACAAGGGGCAACATAATAAATCAATATAATAGAAGAAGATAGAATGAAAAACAGTTTTTATTTTTTGGCAATGATAAAGGAATTTTGTATGGAATTTATGTCAGTCTATTTTATACTTACAAATATATTACATATAAGGATAAAAAGTCTGATCACGTAAATAGCTCAAGGCTCTATTCCTGATTAGACAAATAATAAACCTATCAGTTTCATGTCTGGACTTTCGTGTATTTATATTTGTGTACCTTTTTCAGAATAAGAATAGGATAGGCATGTGTAAGCTACTAACAACGTATTGATTGCCTAGTTGAAACTCGGTCTCAATCGAGAGACTCTTGCCCAGTAGGAAAGTAGTAAGACAGTAATTTAGTTTGTTTTTATGTATGAGCAACAAACTTGCATCGTACCATATATATATATATATATATATATATATATATATATATATATATATATATCAAAGTCTTGCTTAGGGCTGATCACAAATAACTTTCTGCCCGTTAGAACTAGTGAAACACCTCATAATGGGAACACTGCCTTACATCTTTACATCACATCTTTTAACTTAAATAATAATAATAATTTGAAGGTAGAACCCGTTGTGGTTCGACTCCGGCGGCACCACCGCCACACCTATTCCTGCCTCATAACAGCGTTCTGATTTGAAGGCTGTGGTAAGGGAGACATACTTAGTCACTTACCATTAGGTGGACTGCATGCTCGTCTACTACTGCTATTGGTATATTATAAAAAAATAATAGCAACGTTAAACTGCTTGCATAAAGCAGGAATAGATACAGATGGCGCCACTGCAATTCAACTCCCAAACTTACTTTTTGATACAAAACAATTCTTTTGTCCCTCCAATCTTTCACTCTGGTTAGACATTAGCGACAAATCCTTAAGCTTAATGAACAACTTCATTAATTTCAATCCCCCGCAATTTCGCAGTCTTCAGGGGTTCAGTGGGGTTCAACGGAGTTCAGTGGGGTGCGTCTCTGTGACGATTAAAGGAAGTCGCAAATCTGATTAAATTTCTTTATTTCTGGCCCCCCAACACGTTTTTATTACTTTGACTAATTTATTGGGGTGAGTGACTGCTGTTTTTAAATGTAACTTTAACTTTTTAACTGCAGTGATAAGAGACTTGAAAAATATTGTTTTTATAGACTGACGTTATTTATTTGACGTCATTTTTTTTAATGAAGTTTACTACTTATTTAAATTTAAATTTCATACAGCAGCAGCAGCTGTTGTCGTAAGCCACGTCAAAAATAGTCAATGCTGTAAAAATAGCCTAAAACTATTTCAATCTGTGAAGGCATACACAAAACTATTGGCCACAGATTCTCTTACTGGTAAGACTTATTGTGAGTTTTGTGCTTTTTTCCTCCTAAAAATAAAAACATACCAAATTAAATTAAAATGTATATAAACATACCTATCTTATAGATTGCAAATGTACTAGGTTTTCCTGTTTCGTGTAGGCCTTAGACACATAAAGGGCCGAAAGACACGCAAACACCAAGACCCAGACCAATACCCTTACCAGGAGTTTTTACGTTTCGATAAATATGACTGTTTTAGTATTTGTTTACGTATTTGCCCATACAAATTCCAATCAGCGCCCCTAGCGGATTGTGTCAGTACTAGGAAATCGTATAGGCCAATACGTAAACAAATACCAAAACAGTTATATTTGTCGAAACATAAAAACTCTTGATAAGGGTAGTGGAATCCGAATCTATTTATTTAGCCGGAATAGAACCTGAAACCGTTAGTCTCTTAGACCAGACCGTACTAGTAGATATATGCATACTTACACAAAAATATGCAGTCATTTATACAATAACACCAAAATACGTGTAAGTTAACTACGTATTTGACATCGTAACCGCAGCGTAACGAGAGGTTGTGACCACAATTTTCAGGATTTCTATTTGACTTTAGCTCGTTTTGGAAACCCCGTTTGTTCAACAAAGCGAATTGAGTGTAGGTACGAGTACATGTTTTTCTATGTGGTACTCTCGTGCTTATTCCATTGTAAATGTTTCTTTAATATCCTTTCGTTTATTTTGTTTTTTGTTTGTAGACATTAAAATTAAACAGATTCATTTTGTTGGGAGTCTTAAATGCATTAATTTCTTGTCAATGTTTCGCTTTTTAATTGTTTTGTTTGTAAGTAAGTGAGGAAATACAGGGACAGTGCGCTTGAAGTCGCTGATGACAGGCAGCGACAACAACAGTTGTGGTTGCTATACGATGGCTTCAACTTTCGGCGATGGTATCACCGACAGGCGACGACTGCTGCAGACTGTTGGCGTCTGTTATTAGCGACAGCGGCCGAACGTGGCTGACTATCGCCACACTGGCTGTTTCTTTTCTATTAAAGCCCTGAGATGTCACAGCGATCATTAACCGATGAGGAGTGGAAAATAATATTATAAAATACTAGCTGACCCGGCATAAGTTGTGTTGCCATATAAATAAAAAAATGTTAAGTGTGAACAACTCTTATCACTTAGGAGTATGAAAAATAGATAGTAGCCAATTCTCAGACCTACTGAATATGCATACAAAAACTGGGGGAAATCGGTAAAACCGTTTCGGAGGAGTACGGTAACTAACATTGTGACACGAGAATTCTATATATAAGATTTAGCCGAATGGTATTGATATCAAGTGAACTCATGTACTGTTTGCTACATAATGCAAATACTACGTACCTATCACATAATAATTACAAACATACTTACTAATATAGCGTGAACGTACTTTAATCAAATAAAAAGCCGTACAAATAGTTTTAAACGAATAGCCCTAAAAACCGTAATCGTTCGTTTAATCTCTTCACAATAAAAAAGTGTATTAACCAAATTGACTAACTTACCATCGACACAATTCCCATTCATAGAGATAAGCGAATTGCTCTGTAACGTAATAACGTTCATATCGATAATTAAGTAAATAATGACTGTTGTTTAACACAGTAATATAAAAATAAAGGAAATAGAGGTACAGTTATTATTGTATTGAGTTGGGATTTTATGAGCGGTAGGATTTCTTTTATCATAAAATCTATTATTGTAAGTACACCTTACACTTACAATAAAATATTCAGGAGGGTTACTACCATTTCTATAAACAATATTATTTTAACCATACATTGAAATTTCGTACCATAATTCGATTAAATTTATAAATAATTAAATTCAATGCAATATTGAAATAAAACTTTCCTGAACTATGATGGTTTTTAAAACATGGTGGTAGGCCTCCAAGTCATTAGAAGCGATATGTGATGCGGACGGAGCGTGGACACAGCATAAGGTCCAAAAATTTTCTAACAAAACGTATAGGAGCCGCTTGCGTTATCTTTTGCATGGCAGAAAGCAGAGTGTTTGCTTATGGTCCGTGTTTGTCGCCTCTTCCACCTCGCCTATCGTTTTAAGAGGGTCGTGTCATTCTGCTAATTTTACCATTAAAATACACCATGAAATATAGTCAAAATATTTATAACTACTATATATCTTAATAGGTATATTAAAAAAATAAAAATCCTTATTTAATGAGACGAGTTTCATTTATGAATACGTCTTTATACTGCAAATCACAAGATTGCGATATCTAGCGATTCACAATTATCATGTTTTTTCGTTTTTTATTCTCCATGTAATGTATAAAAAATGTGTTATTAATATTTTAATAATATTAATAATGTATGTATGAATGGAAGGTGGATTGATGTAAGTTCAATCTAAAATAATAAAACTAAAAACTTTAAACATTAAACTTTCTAAAATCTTTATTTTTGATATTATGTATTATTTAATAATAATCTCATAACATTATCGGCTTTCAAAACCGCGGAAGTGTTTCAAAACATTATTTTCCAAACACACCATTAAAATTTCCACCGGCCATATAGCTGATATCGCCTATAGTGTTAACTTAATCCTTCGCAGTACGTTTTCGGGCGCGGCACAGAATTTTAATAACAAAATTTCATTATCCAGGGCTTTACCAAATAACTCGTGTAATGGCCGACGCGGTGCATTTCACATAATCGTGCATAACAGTAATTCTATTAAGAATCGATTCTATTCGAAGCGGCGGTGCAAGCCATCAGTTGTTTATACAAATAGTCTAAATCTGTAATTAATTATCAATCTCTCCATATTTTGCCGCAGAAATTTCAGAAATTGACAAATATCTTTGGTAGGCAAAATCTTAGAATCCCTGGATAGTTTGATTATTAATAACGAGTGTAAGGGCAGAAAACCTTATACATAATCGAACATAAATCTTTTAACGTTGGAACGACTCATGTAAGGATAATATTAAGTATAATAATAAGTTGTTAAGGGATATAAAACACAGTAACTCATTCGTCATATGACTAAAAATATTGGGTGGTATGCCTACTTTAATAAATACACCCTGAAAGGTTTCTAAGATTGCGCATTTTTTAAATTCTTGTCAGAAACCGTGAAGTGGGAAACATTACAAACATTGATGTACCGTAAATGGCGACGAAATTTTCTCAATTCCATTTGAAAAAAAATACAGTGAGTTAGTGTCCAATCCTATTCCTGATTATATAAAATTTTATTCCAACCACGACTCGTACGCATTACACTAAGTGCCGGATGCGCTGACGGGAATGTTGCTAACAAAACTTTTGTATACTGCACTCAATTTACATTTTGTTTACGTAAATATAAAGTTGCATCCACTGCGCGTGTTCTGAATTAGATTTACGATATTATCTTATTTATACGAGAGATGAGGATTCATAATTGGATTCTTCAAAGTCATGTCTTTGTCTCGTTTATTAATTCATTATTCGTTCATTGGCTCCTTGTTTTAACTTCGTAGTGCTTGATTTTGAATGGATTAAGTTCTATTTCTGTGGTAATATAGAACTATCCAGATTCAGGAATTATTACTTGTCATTTCTTAAACTAGTGCAAAATTTACGTATATCTATATTCAGTGAAATCTATGGTTTTATTAAGAGGAATTTATTGCTTTGTACTCATAGATGTATCATATAAAATGTCATTATTTGTAGTATAAATTAGTACAATACTCATATTAATATATAGAGATTGTATTCAACAGGGTTTATTGGTTCTCCTAACCTTGCATAGATGCAAAAGGAGATAAATTTTAGACCGAATCGAATTAGATATTTTATTTGTTGCAACATAGTATTACAAGAGTATATAAAAATAACTGGCGAATATTGTTAAGCTTAAAATTATCTTCATACAAATTCAAAGTCCATTGAAAACGTAAAAAATACTAATTTTTGTATATGCAAATATAAATATATATTTTTTTATAATATAGGAGTAGCAGGCGAGCATACAGTCGCCCTGATGGTAAGTGGCTACTGCCGCTCAAGGACATCTGTAATCAACCCCAGATAGGATTAGATATTCCTACCTGAGGTCGGCCACAGATTCGCCGCTACCCCTGTGGACTAAGCTGGAACGCCTCGGAAAAGTCTGTCTCCCTTACCACACCCTTCAATCCGAAACACAGCAGCGTCTAACACTGCTGTTATTAGGCAGAAATAGGTATGGCGGTGGTGCCGCCGGAGTCGAACCATAAAGGGTTCTACCACCTAAAAATATGGAAGCATATGATTTTAAAATGATTGTTCTGGCACTGAGCGCGTTACTATTTATCATTGTGTTCGTTCACAAAATTGATCTGGTGTGGATAAATTAATTTTTGTGCCAAAAATGATGTTGAAAATTGGATTCAGTCATAACCTATAAACTGAGTTACTATATCACAGTGAAAAGCGACCAATGCCCAAATGAATTCATTTGTATCATGATATTGATTTAACGTCAGTACTTATATATTTTAAAAAACTCAGTATTACTTGTGTAACAGCAACATTATAGACAAAAACCTGCTGCAAACATATTGAAAACAATATTATTTTAATTAAATACTTTGTGTTATGTTCATGATGACGATGCTATTTTTATAATAATAAATTTCTTCATGCAATCACTTACTGATAAGATTTTATGAGATTTTTGTGTCAACACCTTTGACTTGTATTTTTGAGCAGGAATAAAAAATAGAGATGTTACTTTGTTGAAAATTAGTTTTATTTTGTTAATACGCTCGAATAACATTACACTCCGCAGTAGATACAATATTCAAAACGACTCTTTGAGTACCTCATTCATTATAAAGACGTAAATAATTTGAGAGATAAAAGCTCAAATTCAGGAAAGTAAGTTTCACCGATGCTCGCGTGAAAATGCAGTAGTGTTGAAACATTTCAAAGAATTTTATACAATGCTAACAAAATAAAACGCGAAGTTTTGCAAAGCTGAGGGAAATTCACAATATGAAGAAAACACGGTACATGTAGCAACAATGAATAACTTTGCGCTGTTAACTGTAATACATTTAAAAGTTAACGGTGATATGTGTTTTTGGGTGGAAAATTTGTGGCTCAAGGAGTACTACGATATTTTTGTAGTAGTGTTTTATAGATTATGTAAAGCCATTGGCCATTTTGATATTTTGTCAATTAGTACACACTATACTATTTCCATTTCTTTATTTTCTCGATGACAGTTCTTTGTAGTGTTGTGGCCAAATAAGTAATGATATCGATCGCATATATTTATTATATATATTTTGAACAAAAACAAATACATAAGCTTACGCCGTAAGAAAAATAAGACATAATAATGAGCTTCTAAAATTTTAAAAAGAAGTAGGCATTATCAATCAAAAATTTATACGTGTAACATCTTATAATGAAATATAATATTATAAGTAGTAAGTATATAATATAGTATTATAGTTGATAAATTTGTACAAAAGTATCCGACAGTAGTTTAGTTTCTAACATTTTGTAACTGGTCTGTTATCGTGTTACGTTTATCGTTACAGCTCTTATAGTAATCATTATGTGTAGCACATCACTACCCGTCCATGAAGAACAGTGTTATCTGTGTGACATTTTAACGTAAACAACACAAAATTACGTGGGCGTAGATCTGTCATCGAGAAAATAAATAAATGGAAATAGTATAGTTATTGATTTTTTTAATAAAAACTCAAACTCAATTTATACAAATTTTTCCTACCAAGGATCAAAACTTGACAATTCCTGTGTGAAGTAGTTGTCGACTATAATAGATTATAATAGACAAAACATTAATCAAATCAAATCAAAACATTTTTTTATTTAAAATAGGTTATTTACAGAGTACTTTTTGACATTAGACATTACACAGATTTGATACTTATTAACTCTATAAAGTCTGCTTGGCATATAATAGAGATAATCATGAATATAATATTTCTTTGGTTACTTATTATTCGAAATGGAATGATTGCAGTATGCAGCTAAATGATACTCAAACAATTTCGTTAGTTCTAAGACTGTTTATGTGGGAATAATACATAAACACTCTTAAAATTAATAAAATTGCGGCGGATTTAGATATATCGATATATCTGTTAGTCAATTCAATAAAGAAGTTAAGGGAAATAATAGATTAGAAGTTAAAGAAGACCTCTTAATGTACGATTACTATATTTTTAAGTTATTCTCTCATATTACAAAAATGCTACGAAAGCTTAAAAGTTTATAAGGAGTACAATGAACTTAGTTGGTTAGAATTTCAATATTCTGTATTAAGCCCGCAAACTGATACTTCGCTATGCTGACTGAGCACTGTTCTCATTATTTCCTAGTCTTAATATACAGCTGACCTGGTTCATTTTTATTGTTTTTATTTTTAAAGTTGAAGAAGCAAACGATCATCATGTCCTTTGATGAGAAGCAGTCCTATCACCTATGGACATCATCATAAACCCATTACTGTCCCACTGCTGGGCACGGGTCTCCTCTCATAATGAGAAGGATTAGGTCATAGTCCACCGCGTAGTATTGGTAGACTTCACATACCTTTGAGTTTTTTTTATAAATCTCTCAGGTATGCAGGTTTCCTCACGATATTTTCCTTCACTGGTTTAGCAATTTTTTTTTTTTTTTTTATAAAGTACCAAGTGACTAATAGGTACTTTATATTAATTACGATCTAGCCTAATTTATGACTAATTAGTAATTCTACGCTAACTTAAACTGCTAAATAATCATATAATGAAGGTGGCGTCCTCTGACACTGCACTTCTTTGTTTTAACGCATAAGGGAGTAGACACATTGTTCTTGTGTTCTATAATGTTCACTTATCACTATTCCACTAACACTACACTGTGTCATATCACAAGCTCAAAGGGTTTAGTCCGTTTGAGTCTTCTCACTAGGTCCGTTGTATCGAGGAGCTGGATAGCCTCGATATTAACGTGATGATGAAGTCTTTTTTGATGACCTTCGGCATATGTATTAATTACTTTTTTGACAAGGTCTACTTTAAGGTCCCGATGTAGATCTTCATTTCTTACATACCAAGGTGCATTTGCAATACCCCTAAGAACTTTTGAAATCTTTGAATAATTTCTGCATTACTTTTTTTGGTACAGCTCCAGAGTTGAATACCATATGTCCATACTGGCATTAGGACTTGTTTGTATAATAATAACTTATTGTATGTAGACAGCGAGGAATGTTTCCCAAGCAGCCAATGCATAGCTCTATATTTCAGCTCTAGCTCTTCCCGTTTTTTCTTGACGTGAGCTTTCCAGCGCAGCTTCGCATCAAGAGTCATGCCAAGATATTTGGCTGTATTTGCATATGGTATGGGTGTATTATTTATATATATAGGTTGATAGTTATTATGCCTATTTGTAAAGTCGACGTGCACTGATTTGCTTTCATTGAGCTTCATTCGCCACTTTTTCGTCCAGTTAACTACTCTGTTGATAGCAAATTGGCATTGCTCCGCTGCTTCAGCGTGATCATTCCCAACAGCTATGATTGCAGTATCATCCGCAAAAGTTGCAAAGATGTTGTTTTCTGTTTCTGGAATGTCACAGGTGTATAAGAGGTACAGGACCGGCCCCAATACACTGCCTTGTGGTACTCCAGCTTTTATTTGCTTGAGATCGGAGTATGCTTCTCCTTGTCTCACTCGGAAAGCTCTATTTGAAATATAGGATATTAAAATTTCTGAGAATTGTTTTGGTAACATTTCTCTTAACTTTAATATCAAACCTTCATGCCAGACTTTATCGAAGGCTTGCGCTACATCTAAGAATACTGCAGAGCAGACTTTCTTCTCTTCTAAGTAATGATTTCTCTATTGTATTGGTGATCCTATGAATTTGATCAATTGTGGAGTGTTTTTCTCGAAACCCAAACTGATGGTCTGGTATTATTTTTTTATGTTCCAATATGGGCTTGAGTCGCTTTAACAGTAGCTTTTCAAAGACCTTCGACATTATAGGTAATAGGGAGATAGGTCTGTATGATGCAACGTCATGTGGCGGTTTCCCCGGTTTTGGTATCATGATTACTTCAGCAACTTTCCATAAATCTGGAACATATTAGATTTTAAATGCAGCATTAATTATGGTAGTTAATTTTACTACAGCTTTCCTCGGAAGGTTCTTCATAACTTCCCCTGTGATCAAATCAAATCCAGGAGCTTTTCTTGGATTAATGCTGCGCTGTATCTCTGTTAGTACTTCTTTTGGCGTCACAAGTTTAATGTCTTGCTCTGTCTGCTCTATACAGAGTCTATTGTGAAGCTTTATTTGCGGTTTAGCTAGTGATAATTAATTTCTAATACGCAAATAACTTTGAAAAATCAGAGGTGCGTGCCTGGGATTTAAACCTCGGTCCCCTCGATCGAGAGGCCGAGGTTCTTAACCACTAGGCTATCACTGCCTGCTGCACTAGGCTATCACTGCCTGCATGGACATATGGAATCTAAAATAGGATGGACCCGTGAGAGGAGTTTGAATGCGGATGCATTGCTATTCCTATGAACTAAGAATGTCTCGTGTCTCTCTTCCTCTATAAACGCATCCTGTACAAACCAGAACATAACAAGACACTGTTAATATTAGGTAGAAACCGTTGTGACGATAGATTAACTACCAGATATAAGGTGTTTTAATGTTGCATTTCATAGAATTAGGAACGGTTATTTGCACTTAACGATTATTAGTAATTTACGGTTTTTGAGGCTTTACAGCTTACGGACTTTAGTCTTGAATCTAGGCTGTCTAGACTCTAGATAGTTAATTAGTCTACGGTTAAATTAATTACCACCGAACTCATTAAAACTGTAATTGCATCAAATCCGTGTTCTTTTTCAGTTCGGTACTTCTGTATCGCACGGAACTTATCTGAAACCAGGTCACCTGTAACAGCGTTCATGTTTGAGGCTATACCTCCAAGAGCAGTTCCGACAACTGCAGAACAAAAGGCGGTCGGAAGAGCCTCGTTAACTTTTCAATTTTCTCGCGCGAACCAGGCAATAGACGTAACACGCTTTCTAACCCATTAGCGATTTAGAAACAACTTACCTATTTAGTTAATTGGAGAATAGTTTTTAATATGGACTTTTGAAGGTTTTAGTACGCGTATTAGGTGATTACCGTATAAGTGGTTTTTGTTATATACCTATTAATTATTTTAATTAAATGATTATTCGAATTACGTACGACTCCGTCCATCCAACCATCCATCCATCAGCTTTTGAGAATCCACTGTTGGGCATAGGACTTGAGCCGTCTGAGTCCAGCGATTTCCCGGCGTCCTTTTCAGGTCATCAGTACACTCAGATGTGGTCCTCATTCAAGGACTTTTCTACCCTATCGGTTGTCTGTCCTACGAACACTTCAGTAAAGCCACTTCAACTTCCTAATTTTGAAAGCTCTGTCGGAAACTTTTCTACGTTTGCCGTCAGTACGCCTAGTCAAAAATATACTTTCTTCACATAATTACCCACTTTCATACATGAAGGTGTAATGAGATTATTAGTTTAAATATCGTCCTGGCTCATTAAGCTTACATATGGCCGATAAGCTATAAAACTTTATTACTTTATTAAGAATTATGACGGAACCCACGGGTTTGAAGCGTGTAGATTAAATAAGGTATCTAGAAATTACATCATGCCAGGTAATCTCAAGACGAAGATAGTGGTTCTCAACTTTGCTGTAGTTTTTTTACTATAAAGTATATTGTGAGCATCGAGCACTTGGTCGTCGCGTTGTATAGAATATTCATAAAATTATGCCGATAAAAGTTGTTGTCGTCAAGTAGTCAAACTTGAAAAACGTGTCAATCCATTACTGAGTTTTAATATGATAGTTTCATAACCAATAAATCGAAAAAATGTAAAATTTTTCACTTACACTTGTACAACCACTACAAAAAAAAAACAAGTTTAACATACGTACGTACGTACATAACTGACAACCTGCTCAAATTGTCTGACTAGTTAGTTTAGCTAAGCCCTCTTTCCCCAGTAGACTTTACTTTGAGCACCTCTGACCTATCTTGCAGCATTGCGCACTGCATAATTATAGTGTTTAATTTTCTCTAGCCTTCCTTATTTGTTTTTATTTTAAGATATGATTAAATTCTTCCCGTTTTAATTATTCAGGCGTTTTAATAAAGATGTTAGAAGGCTGTAGGTTATGTTATTTACACGAAGCGGTATAAGTGATCCTCGGGAAAACATGTATGATTTCGTAGGAGTCTAAATTATCTTAATTTTGTATGACTATGATAAAATATAAATTCTTAACATTAGGTGGATATCTCTGTCTGCTACTAGTATTAAAACATTACTGAAAGTTACTAAAAGTCAATGACTTTATACCGGATGAGATAATATAAGAGCCTATTTAACTTTTATTTTTAACGAGATTTTGCCCGCGGCTTCGCTCGCGTTACGAAGTAATACTTTCATCCCTTATTTTATCCCCTTGGGGTAGAATTGATCAAAATCCTTTTTTAGCGGATGCCTACGTCATAACATTTACCTGCATACCAAATTTCAACCCGATCCGTCCAGTGGTTTGGGCTGTGCGTTGATAGATCACTATGTCAGTCAGTCACCTTTGAGTTATATATATTTAGATGAATTCTCTAAAAGGCATGCATACAACACTCCCACTGTCCGATGCGGGTGACAATTAAATAAGACTAATACGCAAAATGATAATGACTTAACATTTTTGTACAGTTCAAACAATAAAAAATTATGAGGGTCGCTGAAATTGTCTTAATATATAATTAATCAAGGCGTCCCTTCTCAAACAATTCACCAAAAAAGTGGAGAACAAAATTTATCATACCCCTGCAGTCTATTGTTATTTTCTAGTCCGCTTACAATTTTAAAACGACACTAATCTACGACTTAACCCGTTAATGAATTACGTGACATTTTTCCCAAGGCGGGGACAAAGCTCGCCCAACTCGAAATTTTGGGAGATTTTGTATTCAAGACGGTATTTTATTGCGTTCTTCTTCCTTTTAATGATAAATAATTTAAGCTTTCCAAAGTAAATTTTCTTTAGTAATTGACAGTAGCTATTGTGTTCTGTTTATTTGCTCCAAGAAACAGGAGCTTTTAAGAAATTGACGCGAACAAACAGGTGGACAGAAATGTTTTTCGGTGTTCTATATTTAAACTTTGAGTGTTTCAGTTGATAAATTGTAACTTCATTTTAATAATTCTGTCACTATATTTTTAGGTTAACTATCAATATTTGGTGTTTTAAAAACTTGAAGTGAGAATTATTAGTACTTAGTTATTTTATGTGGGTAATTATATAATTGTGAGATAAAGTATTAATATAGAGAATTTTTAAATTATTAATGAATTCTTAAAAGGCTTTGATGTAACTTCCTTTGTCTAAGATCACATATTAAGTATCTATTACGAAACACATTATTTTCAACTTTTATATTCTTATTTTGAAGATTCATTGTAATTAAATTTTAATCTAAAATTTTTCACTTAGTTGACTAGATAAATCTGCAAGGTTACACAGTTATGCGCGAATGTGCATCTGGGTAAAACCGCACATAGAAACTCGACTGCAATACACCTGTGAATTCATAAATCCATTAGCAGTATGAGCCGAGCAACCGATAGACTCCATTAATGTGCACCGAATGGCCTTTTCGGCCAGCGCCGAGGCGCTGTATCAACATAAGCTTACGGAAATTAAAATTTTCACGTTACGTTGAAAGCGCGAAATGATTTCGGTTACCTATTTATTAAATTTATTTTCGCTTTTATTAAATTGAAGCACCAAATGATAGGTAGTTCACAATGATAGGATATACATTTTACAGAAAAGTGATCACTGAAATTCTTTTTGACGATAGAGGTACACTTCACTAAATTGGAATACATTCATAAAATGTCCTTACAACCTTCAAATTAACTACACAGGCACACCTTTCTAATTCTCTCGATTCGATTACCAAATGACCAAATTATCTTTTAGTTTCCGAATTAGTTACGTAATAGTTTCAGGTTATTAAAACTTGACACTAAATAATAATGAAACAAAACTGAGCAAGCATATTCGTGCGCGATAATATTTCATACGAATTTTACCGTATGCAAAATATTTTACAACTCAAAGAATTCATTTTTCGGTGGAATTGGTAAAGGCGATTGCTGCGGATGTCAGAAATTAAATTTATTACGCTTACTTACATTTTTTCACGCTACTTGCGGTTCATGTTGCGAAATATGTATGACTGATATTTTAATTTTAAATTTCAATCTTGTATTTATGTTACTTACCCGGTTGTAATTTGGTTTTGGTTGGCGCATTCCTAACAGCATTGGAGGGTTATAAACTTCTAAACAATTTTAATAGTGTTGTGCTTTAGTCATTAAGGTATTGAACCGATTTTATTCAAATGACTTATACCGAAATTATAGTTAACGGCATGGTGTTATTTTATTTCCTCATTTAGTAGTTTCCTCTGAAAGTATTTTATGTTCTTATAATTCAATTTTGTAAGTAAGTTGTTCCTAAGTACACTTCAATTTTGATGTCGATAACCATTATACTAAATATAAAACTTGATTATAAATTACTTGTTACGTTTAAGAACAGATAATTCGATACGATCCAAATATAATTTTGAAATAACACTTAATCTTGTACTCTGATCCTATAAATATTTACACGAAAACTTGACATCATTATCGCGGAAAACCAATTTACCTTGATCCCCGCGTCTATTAAATATTCATCCCTTAGAATCCCTAATCGCAAAATAACAGGAAGGGGAGGTAGGTCACAGTGACTGGTCGACAAAAACTTCGATACCCGACCCATTAGACGAAGCATTCGGTGGAATAATTTAATTGATTTATTTATCCCTTATATTCAATTATTGGCTCCGAATATTCGGTAACGAAATCCATGAACGATTCCTACGTAAATAATAATTATTATCGATAAAGTAATAAGGACTCTTTCCGAAGGTAAAAAGGGAGGATGGAAATGATACATATTTGGCAAATATCCAAACATTTGCTGTTTGATCATATCAGATGTTATGCGACAAAAAACTGTAGTAAAATAATTATCATCATCAACCCATTGCCGAACATTAATTATGATGCTGATGAAAATGATAATGATGATACATGGTTAATTACGATGACAATTTTTAAGTAGTGTTTACCGTCCCAGCGAAGTACCGGTTATTAGACTTCACGAACGACGAGGACACTATCTGTACATGCTGTACATAATAAAATTCTAAACATATGAATTATGGATGCATATCAATATGCGATCGATATAAGATTGTAGTTTTTGTTCGTGTAGTAAATTACAATAAAGAATCTCTTTCTTGCAGGAATCTAAACTCAATGTATAAAAGGACACATACACGGGTATAAAATAAAGAAACAATGGCTGACGTGTATTTTTTGAGCATTACGTATCTGTATTTCGTTTATTTGGGCAAAAGTAATTCCTACGTAAAGATTGACATCTGATCAGATAGACTGCGAAGAGAACGCGAAATTTTATTTACAAAAGGTGTTGCGGATACGCTGTCACATTGTACGTAATGTTGTCTCGAGCCAGATCCGCCATAATTGACTCCGGAGAGCACATTAGCAATTTTATGCGGCGACAGAACAACGCTTCGAACCATGAAACCATTACTTACACGATTTGTATTCAGGGCGCGTCTTCGTTTTATAATACGCGGCTTAATAAAGCGCGGAGCGGCGCGCGAGTGTAAGCGGGCTTGTTGCTCAAATAACACGTCCCTGAGCTTTGATAAGCATGTGCAATGTACGGCAAAACAAATAGCTAAGCTACCTAAAAGGACTGTTGTTTAGGAAACTGTTTATTGCCTTTTCATTTATACTTTTAGTTTTACTTTTATAATATGTTTACAATTGTTTTCCTATAATAAATTTCTATGAAAAGGAGCATATAAGGGCGAGGTTAGAAATGATATGAAAACGAATTCATTAATTCAACAAATTCTATTATAAAAACAGTTCTATACATATATCGAATACCTCACATGAAAACTTCCATCACGTCTTTGTACATGAGAAAACATAGAAATTCCTTGAACTTTTCCTTTCCCTAGAAAAACATTTCCCCACACCTTTATCAAGCACGCACAAAGTGTGTCGATTCACGCGTGTCCATAGAATTTGAGTACTGGGAAAATTGAGCGATATGTGCGAACATTCACACGTCGAGGTGTGGCCCTTTGCGAATGATCGATGTCTAAGATTACTTTGTAGGGGGTAATGCTCTTCTTTGAGTTAAACAAGTTAGCCGCGGGCTAAAGTGTCACGTTGTTGATACCGGGGATAAAGGGTTCAGTGCGTAAGGTTCTATAGACGGCGGTTTCCCGTCGGTGCCAGTAATCGCTTTATGAAAGCGAAGTTCCTTTTGAAGTGGAGCTATTGGAAGTTTAGCAAATATAAGGTCTTTGACTACTTTGTTTATATAAAATTATGATGTAAAATATTAAAGATATGCTCTTGATATTTAATAGCAAAAAACATAGGGCTAGTAGGCGTTTAAGAAATAAAATTTATTTAGTTGACGAAGAAGTATTTTGCTTTTGAATAAGAAATATTAGCAATAATATCTCTTCACTACTTTTTATTTCTTCGAATTGATAACCTTTACCGCTTTTATTGAATAAAAAAGCTTTAAATAACATTAAAAGTAATACTCCACTATAAAAATTGAGTGATTGATATTTAAAATTACGTTTATTTTTGTGTCCAGTAAATCAAAGCCAAAACTATTATTTTATTTATGAAGAAAGCAACAAAATATTATATTAAAAAGTGTTGTTTACTTACGAACAAAGCATACTTAGTAAGCCGGTGACAAGTTGGTTCCACTCTAAGCGCGATGTAAGCTTGTAATTAGGCTACGAGGAGAGCCCATGATAAAGAGCTGTTGTAAACATAATGTAAGATTTTGTTTTCCTACTGTTTTTTACAAAAAATCTTGTTTAATTATTATTTATATGTGTAATCTTACGGTTTCTTGTAACGATAACGATTTGTAAAGTTCTGCAGGTAAAGAAAAATAATCCGTTTTAATTATTTCAACGTCGCAGTCGGCTACTATCGACAAAAAATGTCCAGTACTCTGTTACTATACCCCCATTATTAATAGTCAATCTATCTTGTTTACTTAACATATATCGACTTTGACAATTTTTATATTGGACAATGTAAAATTTTGATCTATGGTAGATAAAAAATTGATGGATTGATTAATAATGGACCTAATCATTTACATTTAGTTACGTATATTGTCAACTGAATGTTTAAAAAGTTATTATTTGTACATCGAAGAAGTGAAAGTTATGTACTTTAAGTACTTAAATTTACCATCACATTAGAGATACCTGTAATTAAATCAGAATATTCGAAATCCTTCGCGATTCCAATTTGGCATCAAACGTGGAGCTGCTGAGTTAATTAATCGGGTTTAATTCAAAGCAATAGCTAATGAAAATGAGCGTGATTGTTAGAGCGGGCGGGTTAAAACCCTGAACATGTCATGAAGTAGAGCGGAGAGTCGTTTATCAGCGGACGGTCGAGTAGCGACGCGTAATTAAACGTTACACCGCGCACATACGGGTGTTGGTTGTGTCGAACTGAAATGTAATGTGCTCGGCAGGGCTAAACTCATAGACTCAGAATTCTTTTGTTGATTTCCTATATCTATGGCTAAACTTATGATATGTAGAAATAAATAGAATCGTTACGCTCTTTGTTTTGATCGTGATTTTTTTTAAATTGAACGAGCATGCTCCAGCTCATGTCCACCTCGTTGTATTCACTGCGGTCCCTTGAAATTTGTAACTAACTCCGTACAGAAAAGGGATTTTTCTACCTGAAACTGATCACACATGCTACTCCTGAGGACTAAGATGGTCGCCTCATATATATACGACAGGTAGCAACCACGTCATTTAATAGAAATATAAGGACTCCATGCAAAAATACGTGTGGCCATGGCGTCTCCGAGGTCGAAGCATATTGTTTCTTCTAGCAGTGCATGTGATAAATAATAATATAGCTTACTATAGCTTGAACATACCAGCGCTATGCTGCTGCTATAACGCTGAAATCGTTAAAGTAGACGTACCGCTGCACTCAAACTAAGAAAAGTCTTGATACCAAAGGATTAAAAATTGTATTGTGCAGTATTTACGTGTGATACACGTGAGACTCAAACATATTTGTTCGACAAACTACTCCCCCGTGTGTTGTAACAGAATTCAAACAAACGGGCTGGTTTAGACAAGCGAATTGAAATGATAGGAACGAAGTCGCGCGAGATGTCGCCTCGAGAGCTCCCGTCGTGCCGCACGCGATGTACACAATGCCCTATATCAAGTCTCCGTTGCTACTCAGTTCAGTTTCAATTTAAAATATCAATTCTATTGATAAAATGGTGATTTACGACGGCCGCGCGTGAAAGTGGAACACAATTCTGCAAGCGGCACGCAGTTTAGGTTGAATAGAAACTAAATTGAACTGCACTTTTAAAGGTATTTTCATATTCGAGAGTTGGTGAACGACGAAGAGTTTTCTTAATTTATGACTAAAGCTACCGATATGATGGACGAGTTAAGACCTCTGATAATACGTCCTTATCGTTGTGTTCGTATATTTCGCATGCATGACATTCTTCTTTACTTTTGTATAGCTTATGCACAATCGTTACTGCGTCTAATGTCCATAATGATATACACCGAAAAAGTAAGTCACAATTCCATTACTTTCAGATTAAGACAGCAACGTTTCAGAAAGAAAGGCGTGGCTGTGGTACCAACTGCTGCATAGCCTAAAATTATACTAAAAGTTAAATAATATATTTAACAGCTCTTTACTTGAAGTAAACGACACGTACCAAAGAAAAACATCTGGCGAATGTATGTAAATCCCAGTAGAGGAATTTATTTCTTTTGAACGCTAGCCAGTACCAGTAAGTAAGGAGGTAAGCGGTCTAAAACAGCGCTGCTCCAACAGATAAGAATGTGATGTATTAGCGGGCGTCCGGCCGCAAAGCAAACAGTACCGATATCTTCACTATACCCGGTCCTGGTAGAACATTTTGTGGTTAAATATATGTACTTAGGATAAAATTACAATGTGGTTTTAAGTTTTAGCTACGTTAAAATGATGAGTTAAAATGATACTAAAAATAATGGTGATTTTTACGAATACATCATTGCTTCTAATTTTAACAGTAAGTAAATTATTTTTGGTGACACTGACTGACTGGTTTCCGATTTTTATATTTTAGTAATTAACCTCAGTAAGTCCTTTTGATTTCGAAATGGTTCTATTTTCAATATTAATACTGTTTGTGTAAAAATTCTTAGTTACTATTATCACCCCGTGGTCTGCCGTGTGGAAGATATTTCCTGAAACAAACAGCATATTTTTAGTAAATCGAATAATGTTTACACATATTAAATTGTATAAAAAGTGATCCTACATAAATTGTTGAATGTTCGTGCCTGATGGGGTCTACGATAAAGAAATCGTTTAAAAGCATGACGTCCACCCGGGACATTGAAACAAATCGCTCTCGATCCGTCTAGACTAGACAACAAAACTACAAACACTCGTCTGCCAATAATCGCAGCTGACTAATGCCGCCAGTTTACTTCGTTATCGTTCGAACAGAAAAAATAATGGGTGGGACAAATTCTTAAAAGAATGATCTCAACTGAACGGAGCTTGCGTTGTTCAAAACTTTTGAATCGTGTTTACTGGTTCGTATTTACATATTCATAGGTTTGGAATGTAAGTTACAGGCAATAAAATCTTGTGTTTATGAACGTACTTTGTTCAGGTTTAGGGAAGATTTTACAAAAGAGTAACTATGATAAATATTCTTTTTGTTTAAGCATTTGTAAGTTTATACGAGTATATTTGCAGGCTTATGCCCTTCGCTGATTCCAAAATATTCTAACACACATTCGCATATGTCGTCCTCGTCCTAACCTCGTCTTTTATTAATATATAAGATTATTTTGGTATATTCATATTTTGAACCTGAATTGATAAAATAAGCAAACTATGTGATTTAAAGTCGTTACCATCATTCGCAATCATGAATGCTTAGCCAGCTTAACACCCTTTATTAAAAATCAATCTATCTAATGTTGTGCCTACCAAAGATCGACATTTCATAATAGTATTTATTTTAGATATTGTCAATTTTCCAGCATGGCTAGATAAAAATGGAATATATTGAATATGTACCTATTATTAACCAGCCATAAAGGAAAGATCCTGTTATATTGAAAATCTAAATATTTATAGTTATTTACTTATACACTTAAGAGACCACGACATTATATCCACTGAACAAAAAATTATTTGGTTTCTAGGATTTACACATGTAAATTCTATAGCCGCACATTCTCATCAAAGCTCACGGACGTGTTATTTGAGCAACAAGCCCGCTTACACTCGCGCGCGGCTCCGCGCTTTATTAAGCCGCCTATTATAAAACGAAGACGCGGCCTGAATTCAAATCGTGTAAGTAATGGTTTCACGGTTCGAAGCGTTGTTCTGTCGCCGCATAAAATTGCTAATGTGCTCTCCGGAGTCAATTATGGCGGATCTGGCTCGACACAACATTACGTACAATGTGACAGCGTATCCGCAACACCTTTTGTAAATAAAATTTCGCATTCTCTTCGAAGTCTATCTGATCAGATGTCAATCTCTGTTTATTTAACGCAAGGTCGCATGTTATAAATAATCTTTTAAGGGATCTGTAATATAAAACCAAATACTCGTTCTCTGTATCTGTTTAAATATTTGGTAAAGTAAGAAAAGGTCTTCATAATTTAGTAGTAGTCGTATATTATCTTTTGTAAATTATAACAATTTTTAAAAGGAACTTACAAAATAAGGCATAAAGGATCCTTGTTTAATATTTTCATGAAATCAGCTGGAAATAAACCCTTTTTTCTTGTATATCACAGTGAATTTTCCCTTTAGTGGTTAAAGCTTAATCACTATATCAAAATGGCGAAACAAGTATCAAATAGTAGTTTGTTTATCGGCTCAACTTAAAAATTCCGAACACACAAACTTAACAACTTTACACAGGAAGCTGTTTCACGTACACGTCGCTGCAATTTCAGTTGGAGGCTTATACTGCTTTACAATCGAGCCCCGACGGTTTACAATAAAATTGTCCGATCATTTTGACAAAATATTTAAATATTATTTTACAACATTACTTCAAATGCGTTCCAATGCAAATATATATGTAGTAGAATTAAAGGCGTTTTACGGAGATATTATTTTATATCACTAAAATTACCTGTTTAGACAAGTATTATTAGAATAGGAGCGAGAGTTTAGTTTAGGAAATATTTTGATTTGTCAATATTATGTATTAATTATTAAATAATTACGTTTTAATGGTAAGGGAAAACAACTTGAGAAAATTTACATCCTGGATAATAGACTGTTGTCTAGAATATATTTTGCCGAGTGTAAGTTTAACAATTCACTGCTGGAAGATATTTCATTTTGAAATAAGCAGTCCTTTGTATTAAATTTCCATAAGTTTATAATAATTGTTTGTCCGTGTACAAAAACGTATAAAATATAAAATAAATAAATTTGCCCTTGATCGTTGTGGTGGATTAATGTAAACCCTTCTTATTTCGAGAGGAGATCCTTGTCCAGAAGTAAATTTATGAGTTGATGAAGATGATATCATAATTGTCACCGGAGCAGTTTCCTTTATTCTCCCATCTAAATAAATTACACTAAACTTACTACAAATAAATAATAACATTATACTTGAACTTAATCCATTTGCGCAAAACACGTGCGTAAAATAACTCAACATGCCTCGCTTGAATAAAATCAGTCTCGCAGACTATTTACTTCAACCGTTCCAAAGTGTAGTAAAGTTACCTGTTTGCCGGGAATTAAGAGACGTATTTCGGGAGTAAGCCGAATTCCGGCGTGTAATTATTTGCACAAAACGCTGCCTAATTGCATGGCCTGCCGGTGACATGAGCATGCATTAGCGCCACTACACAGCATAAAGATTTAAGAGCCAAGAGAGACGGTTATTTGAAAATAGCTTGAATAGTTTCGAAATAACTAAAAATAAAGTTTCTTGAGAGTTTACATTGTCATTAAGTTTTAATTAAAATATAGCGAAATTACTACGATAAGAAATTTATTTTATACACGTTTGACATTTTCCACGAAAAAAAAAATAGAACTACACGGTACAAAAGAAAATTAAGTTATATAGAACGAGAGAATTTTATTTGTGCATTACAATTAATCATATAGCTGTAACAACCAGAAGCGGTATATCATGGCATGGCATTTATTTTCAGCTAGCCCGTGGTGCATGTAAACATTATTGAGAATCATTTTGTTACATATATTTTGTAAGAACCTTTTAAACTTTCAAGTGCCTTAAAGATCTCCAGACGTGCAAAAAACGCGTTAAGTTCCTTCCAATACGCGTCAGCGCAATCAGAGCTACTCGTATTTATACTCTGACATTCATTGTTTTGTCAGCGCAGCTCACGACTGCGGCGCGGGACAGTGGCCGCTTGTCCCATTTCTTGTTCTCCTAATCGCGACTCGTTTCTTTTGCGACATTCGACAAACGACGGACTCGGTGGTTCGTTCCACTTAGCAAATTCGAATGGTCGAAAATTCTGTGTTTTTATTTAAAGATATTTCTTGGGATTGACATTTTCTGTATAAGTTAATTCAATTTTTATATAAAATATTTTATGTGTCATTGCACGTGTTTTACTAGATTTTGTTTCGACTTTGACAGTTATTGTATTGTTAGCGCAGCTCACCACTGCGACGCGCGACAGTGGCCGCTTGTTCCACTTCTTATTCTCCTAATCGCGGCTCGTTTCTTTTGCTACACCGGACAAACGACGGACTCGGTGGTTCGTTCCACTTGTGAATTTGAAAGAGCGACAAATCTTTTATGTTTAATATTTAAAACTATATCCTGATATCAATCTTTTCCGAATAAGTTACGTCAATTCCAATGTAAAGGCATCTTTCTGAACGTGGTCTTTCCAATAAACTTTGCATATCAACATAGAAGCTCATTGTTTCGACAGCGCAACTGACGACTGTTACGCGGGACAGTGACCGCTTGTCCCATTTCTTCTTCTTCAAATCGCAACCCATTTCTTTAGCGATGTCGGACAAACGACGAACTTAGCTCTTTGTGGTTCGTTCCACTTAGTGTAGTTGGAAAGACAACGACTTTGTATTTTTTTCATGGAATTGTTAGACCGCTCCGTAAAACTTAATTTCTGCTCCGTTTAAGTAAATTACTTACTCGAATATAAAATATGATTACGGAAATATACGCTACTGAGCTATTATCAATTCTTTTATAGACACTGTACAGTGTACACATAAAATATACATTTTCGAACGTCGAAAACAAAACAGTTCGATGAAAATAAGTGGGGTCAGTAGGATAGGTCATTGCGTAAAGGCATGTGGCGTCCTCTGTGGCGGGAAGTCGTAACTCTTAGTGATGGATTGGCGCTTTTCCGGTTTTCAGCGGTCTCCTAAATGCTTAAAATCCCTTCCTTCTAATCTGTACCCCTACCAGGAGTTTTTACGTTTCGACAAAAATGACTGTTTTGGTATTTGTTTACGTATTTGCCCATACAAATTCCAATCAGCGCCCCTAGCGGATTGTTTCCGAAGTATAGTGTCGGAACACGAGTTACAAAAACGGTTTTTTTACAATAATTACGTTACGTTTGAGACATAAACAGCCGTCAAATCGCGATTTGGCATTATGAGTTGCTTATTTGACAATTATCAATCCGTAAAATACGTCATGACATTTACATTAACGGACAACCGAGTTGTCAGTCAGCGGACTTTTCGCCGTGTTTTGTGTTTTGCTCATTTTGTTTGAAAATGTTTGCCGCTAAATACCATTTTGCTGGGAAGATGATTGAGCAGCAGGAGGAAGCAGACCATCGGGCGAGGCAGCGGCTATATTTAAAGAAACGGAGCAACGTATCTCGTGTTTCGGAGAAGAAGTTCATCCAGTTGTACCGGCTCTCAAAGAGGGGGTTTACCTATTTGTGCACAGTATTAAGGGAAAATACTGATTTAAGGAAATCACAAAGGGTGTCGCTGGAGACTAAGGTAAGATTTTGTTTTCTATAGATACCTAATAGTTACTTGTCGTACAATACAATGTACAAAATTGTTATATTTCTAGGTTCTTAGCGCTTTACTATTCTACGCCAATGGCGATTACCAGCGTGTCATTGGCGAGGCTAATTACCTGTCGCAAGAGACGATTAGCGGGTACGTGCAAGAGGTCACGGAGGCATTAAATCACCCTCATGTGACAAAAAAATTTATAAAATTTCCATGTTTGCCTGAAGATAGACAGCGTACCACACAAAAGTCAGTATTTAACAATTTATTTATACCATCTACATTTTAGGGATACATGTAATTTTAATTTGAATAACCTTTTGAATTACTTTTAGTTTCTACAACAAGTATGGCTTCCCGGGTGTCTTAGGAAGCATTGATGGCTCCCATTTCAAAATAAAAAAACCCAAAAGGAACGAGGAACACCTTTATTTCTGTAGGAAACATTATCACTCCATTAATGTGCAAGTAGTAAGTATAGGCATTAATATGAAATTTATATAGCAAGTGACTAAATTGAAACATACAAGTTTTTGTTTTGCCAGGTTTCGGATCATGAGGGCAGAATATTATATGTCAATCCCAAATTTGGTGGAGCAAGTCATGATGCCTTCATATGGAATAATAGCACCATTAACACATTTATGCAATCTTTACACCGGAATGGCGAATCGGTTTGGCTTTTAGGTAAAGCGATATATGTTAATAAGTAAGTCAGGTTTCAGTTATTATGCTTATTAATAATTTCGATTCCATTAATTTTTACAGGTGACTCTGCGTACCCTCAAAGACCATGGCTCATGACGCCCTACATAAACCCAACACCACATTCTTCTCAAGAATCATTTAATGCAATACACAGCAAGACAAGAGTCATAGTTGAAAATACATTTGGACGACTCAAAAACAGATGGAGATGTCTGCATAAAGACAGAGTATTGCACTACAAGCCAGACAAATGTGCAAAAATCATTGTTGCATGTTCAGTGTTACATAATATTGCACTAGACTTTAAAGACTTCCTGTCTGATGAAGAAATACTTGGTAGTTGTTAAATTCCTTGTAATATATATATTTTTTGTATGAAATCAATTTTAATTTTTAAAAGGTACATAATAAAATATTTTGTTTTCAGAAACTCCAGTCATTGCTGTGCCTTCATTGGATCCACAGCAGGCAGAAGATGACATGCTGTTCCTGGGTCGCCAGATACGCGACAGGCTGGCTACCAGGCTACACGCAGCAACCACATAGTTTTTTTTTTTTACTTATTCTTCTTTCTCCTACATATAGATAAGATACCTTCCGAAGCAGTGGTAGAATAAAAAAGTATGAACTGCAACCCGGCACTTTCATTTCCAACCTTATCATCATTATTGCTTTATAAGACATTAGTTTTATACAATAGGTGCTATAATATGTAATAAATACTCATTTTTTAAAAATGCATAGGAATGTAGAATATTAATAAAAATACGGTTCTCTCGGTTCCATAAACTCCACCATCCGTTCAAATTGTGACGTGCTTGTCCTCATTATATTACATCCAGTTTTTTTTGTTGATAATACGTGACCGTCAGAATGGCCGGTCACTACCCATATTTTACATCGAAATAATTACTAAGAGTTGCTACCTAGTTGCTACTAGTTGCTATTAGTTGCTACTAATTGCTACCTTCGATTAAAAAAAGATAAACTACTTTTTAAGGTGACCGGCCATTCTGACATCAGGATGGCCGGTCACCTATCCAGTGAGTAGAAACTACGCAAATGAATAGAGTTTTTTTTGTAATCAATAGTTGCTACCAAATTCCTACCTTCATATGCATCGTATTGGACTTCATAGCTTTTAAGGAAAAAAAATTATTACGGATTTAATATAAGAGGACTAAACGCCTAATACGCCTGTATAATTAAAAGAGAAAACCCGAAATTAAACATATTATGCTTATACATTATACAGGCGTTTAGTCCTCTTATATTAAATCCGTAATATTTTTTTATCCTTAAAAGATATGAAGTCCAATACGATTCATATGAAGGTAGCAATTTGGTAGCAACTATTGATTACAAAAAAACTCTATTTATTTGCGCAGTTTCTTCTCACTGGATAGGTGACCGGCCATCCTGATGTCAGAATGGCCGGTCACCTTAAAAAGTAGTTTATCTTTTTTTAATCGAAGGTAGCAATTAGTAGCAACTAATAGCAACTAGTAGCAACTAGGTAGCAACTCTTAGTAATTATTTCGATGTAAAATATGGGTAGTGACCGGCCATTCTGACGGTCACGATAATACGATGCCTTCTCGTTCAAACAGTTTTTTCTTTTATTATTTTTGACAGTTACAAACTTCGCAATAAAACTTTGTATTTGAATTTTTTTTTTAAGGCGGCAACATAAACCTTTTAGTCCAAATATTTATTTAAAGTGTTATATTGTTTTTTATATTAAAATATTCATTTTTAAATTATTTAAATTTGCAAATGTGTTTTTGTAAATATTTGTTATATAATTAATCAATAATATTTTGGCATAATGTTCATATAATGTGGTACAACATTTGACGCGGTACAAGAAATACTCAAAACATAAAATTAAATGTCTAAATTGACAGAATGGCGCTTTATGGTTTGTCTCACTTTTTTGCGAACATTTGAGGGAGACAAAAAGTTCAAGGTCACTTGAGCACTTACTTTTGTTATGTTTACTCAGTGGTGCGTTTTTGACAAATCATTCTACTGAATCTAACGGAACAGAAGAATGGATTGAGCATACATAACGTAAACATTTGCGTTGTTTTGAAAACTCCTGGTAGGGGTACAGGGCTAGTTTCAGGTAAGTGTTGTTTTGTGTAGGTAATTATTGCCTGGTATTTAGTTTTTGTTCTTTTAGGGCATAGTAAACCATGTTGGCTAAGTGGCTTAAGATAGATCTTTAGACAAATATGTCTTATTTGAGCTGCCTATCGCGGAGGTTAGGGATGTTTATCTTTGCCGTTATAGGGGTTATAAATTTGTTACTATAATAATCAGAACTTAAAGGTGGTAGACTTTTTATTTCAATTGTGAAAATACTGACGACCTTTACCGCAGAGCTACATGAAGCGTTCCGACATCCAGATAGGATTATATTCCTACCTGAGGTCGGCCATAGATGCGCCGCTAGCCCTGAGGATTAAGCTGTAACGCCTCGGAAAAGTCTGTCTTCCTTACCACACCCTTCAAAACGGAACACAGCAGCGCCTAATACTGCTGTTATTAGGTAGAAAAAGGTGTGGCGGTGGTGCCGCCGGACTCGAACCACAAAGTGTTCTACCACCTTCATACATAGTTCTTGAAGATACCTCAGGTACGATCCTACTTTAATAATATGGGATAACAGATGCATGTGAGCAATAGTAACCATTTACTAAAGGTGGACAGCATTCTTATTCGTTATTCCAATTTCGTAAAAAGCTTTGAATATAAAACCGATCCAAATTTCAATTTTGCTAAATATCAGTGTGAAAAAATATATTTTGACATTCTAATATGATACCAACTTCTTTTGAGTATTCGATGTCTAATCTGCTTTTGAGAATCCTGATGTAATTGTGATTTTTAACCAACTTCCCGAAGAAAAGAGGTTATTTGTCAAATCTTGCAACTGAATTTTGGACCAGTGAAGTCCATTGTTGCGAGTCAGTTTCAAGATGGCGAATTATTTTTTACGTATACCAAGGAAAAATAAAATGACGTTATTAAGAAGCTTGTTCTTGAAAACTTTTGTAATAGAAAATCGATACTAAAATAGAATAATCATTATGTAATAAATATAAAGTAAACGAAGCCAAATACACATTTTCCTTTTCTGAATTCGGTTTATTTGGAATAACGTAATAATAAAATATCATTCAACTTCAGCAAATATTTATTATTTTCTTGATTGAATCACGTAAGTCGCCGGCCATTATCAATGAAAATACATTCCAATCGTAAGAATAAGGGCCCGTAGTGGAGTGGTAGCGACATGTGGGGTCCTGACCGTGCTATGGGATGTAGCTCGGTGATGGATTAGCGCCCTTCCGGCTTTCAACTGACCCTTAGCCACCAGAAGTTCCTTATGTCTGACGTGTGCCTTGTTCGAGGGTAAACTTTTAGAGCTTACTGATAATGAAATATGGAGTTACTTATATAAATCAATGAAGTAATGGCCCAATGGTCTAATATGTGGCAATAAATGGTGTGAGTACTAATTCATAGCTTACATTATTTAAAATTTAATGGATTATAAATTTATGACCTCAACTATAAGATAAAGTCTACGGTCAGTAGGATAAAATGAATTAAAGTAAAAGTAAAATAATTTTGGAAGTCACGTTTTTTAAATCAGTATACCTAAAGACTTTAAGACTCGTATATACGAGTAATGACTGAATAAGAAATACATATCGCTACATTAACAATAAAATTATTCTTTTTTGTTACTTATACTTTACCAGCCGAAATAAAATAATAAACCTTCGTAAGACATTATCTGCACAAAACTGAAAATTTAACTGTAACCGTAGTATCAGCTCTATATAGATACCAACAGCTCTATATAAATACCAACGTGCGAAAGCTTTAAAATATACATAGAACCGGACGAGACAATGGACAGTAGACATAGAAAGCTCTATTTCGTACTATATCTCTAGAAAGCAGGTTAACAGCCAGCTGGGGCGATAACAGCGTAGAATCAAGGAAAATGTTGCCAGCTAAAAGAAATGGGGGGATTTCCGCTTGTTACAGTTTTATTAAGGCGGTCATTGCTAGCAGGCTTGCAGTATATTGTTATTGGTACACGGTCGGAGAACCACAATGATTTTTGTTACGAAAAAATATATTTTTGTAGTAAGCTATATTTGTTGAACACGACGGTAATATACTTATCCTGTCAAATGAGGAGTTCTAGGCGCTAAATAGGTTGGGTTGGGTTAGCTTCGAACCGCATGGTTACTTTTTAAAATAAATAAAATTTGCACGAGCTCGATTGCCAACTTTATTTAAGATTACAGTAAGACAAGTTTACTATAAAAAAAAATCCCATTAAATTTAATGTAGGACTTTCAGTGTTAACAGCATTGTAATTATGCTACAATAAACATTATGTGATTATGTGAGGAAACGGAAAAATTGGGATTTCTAGAGTATTTTTTATATACGGGCTTTTATAGTAAAGGAAGTAAATTCCTGTTTTTTAATATTGTCTTATAAATTGTGCTATTTATTAAAATGTAATACAATAAAACATTATTTAACACTATTTGGCGAAGGGCCGTAAAGTTCCAACAGATCGTGAGAAATAAAGTTACAAGGAAGACTAAACAAAAAAGATTCCGGAGGTACAAAGATTCCCAAAGAATACCAAATTTTCATCGTAACTTCCTTCAAAGCATTTAATTTTGTAAAGAAAAAATAAGATAAAGTTGTTTCTTTGTTACACGGATTGAATAGCGATGAGTGAATCTTTGGTGACAATGAGCCCTGATTTAAATAACGTTGTTAGGATGAAGTAAAATGATATTTGTGTAGTTTTGTAAGATATTCTTATTATAATTTGATAAAAGAGAGAACTCTCAGTGGTTCGATTCCGGCGGCACCACCGCCACGTCTTGTTCTGCTTATAACAGCAGTGTTAAATGCTGCTGTGTTGTAGTTTGAGGGTGTGGTAAGGGAGACATACTTTTCCGAGGCATTCGAGCTTAGTCCTCAGGCGTAGCGGCCATCTGTGACTGAACCTTATATGCCAGTCATTCGACATCTTTTACTTACTACCGTGATGCAGAACTGCTTTATGCTACAAATAAGCGGTAGGTACCTCCGAAATCGAACTATAATGGTTCTGCTACCATTCAGATCTGAAATGTTTTCAGCATTTCTTGTTACGAATTAGCAAAGAAAGTCTGAGCTTCATATAAATGTTAAATGAACCCAATTAGCCCTCTAATTTCTAAATTCTTTTGAGCTCGCAATGTTGAATTTCGTAGTTTCGTGTTTCGTGCTTCCATGTTTCATCTTCTTTCGACTTATTTAATTTCTTACGTCTGAATTGATGCGCCTTTTCTTTCGAATAGATCCAAATCTTCATTGACGGACCTACAAAATAGAGCCCGCTTACCATTTCCATAAAATACCAAGTGCAAAAACGGCAATTGCATCTATAAATACGGTTGTGTGCCACAAAATATTTCGCGGTCGTGTATCTATTGCTAGAGACGGGGAATAGTCGAAATAAATCTGTCGTAACGCCGTTACCGCGGTTTAAAACGAATTCATCCCGCGGGTAACGTTGGTGTGGAGTTACCCTGTTTTAAAGCAGTAATATTTTTTAATGTATCAAATGGGGGTTATAAATAGTTTGGTGTGTATGCTCAATGCTCATACTTTAGTGGATTTTAAGATATGTTCTTATTATAAAGGTAGAACAGGTAGAACCCTTTGTGGTTCGACTCCGGCGGCACCACCACCACACTTATTTCTGCCTCATAACAGCAGTGTTAAGCGCTGCTGTGTTCTGGTTTGAAGGGTGTGGTAAGGAAGATATAATTTTCCGAGGCGTTTCAGCTTAGTCCTCAGGGGTAGCGGCGCATATGTGGCCGACCTCAGGTAGGAATATCTAATCCTATCTGGGATCGATTACAGATGTGCATGAGCGGCAGTAGCCACTTACCATCAGGTGGACTGCATGCTACTCCCATATTATAAGAAAAATAGGAAATAATTTATAGTCAGATTTTAGACAAGAGTGTGTGTGGTATTGCATTGGACTTCGAGTTTGATCTCTGGTCAAGCATTTTTAAATTTACTATTTTATATTGAAGTAATAATGCACATAGCCCACTTAAGGTCGATCACAAGTATACTTGAAATATTGATGGCCATGCGCCATGGCCTAGTGCAAACCCCTATTGCTTTATCATATTCTTATTCCAGCACAAGGCAATAAGTACGCAACACTGTTCTTATAAAGCAGATATAGGTATGACAGTAAACCCACCTCTGTGTCATCTAGTACATCTATATATATAAAAGAGATTTCCACGTATATAGTCACTCATCACGATATCTCTGGAACCATTAGAGCTAAAGACTTGAAATTTGGTAGGAATATTCTTTTCACCGAGTAGAGGTCAGCTAAGAACGGATTTTACGAAATGCCACCGTTAAGGGGGTTAAATGGGGGTTGGAAGTTAATATGAAAGTCCGTCAGTTTTAAAGCAAACTAGATGAAAATTGGTATTTAGCTTTCTGATTTAAAGTAATAAAAATCTAATCTAAGGGTTTTTCCAAAATCAACCCTAAAGGTGGTTAAAGAGGGGTTGACAGGTTATTTTAAATTTTGCCATTTTGGAAGCCAGCACTATGAAAGTTAGCCATTGCTTTGCTGGTTAGATATAAAATAACTTTAGTTCTACCGTTTTTGGAAAATCAACCCCTATGTGGGTTAAATAAGGGTTGTAAGTTTGTATAGAATTCCCCCAGTTTTGATGTAAACGCTATCAAAATCGGTATTTAGGTTTTCGATTAAAAATAATTAAATACCTATTTCACCATTTTTGGAAAATCAACCCTTAAGTTGGTAAAATAAGGGTTAACAGCTTATTTTAAAATTTGCCAATTTGAAAGCCAGCACTATGTAAGTTAGCCATTGGCTCACTGGTTAGCTACAGTGGAACTATAATTCTACCGTTTAGAAAATGAACCCTTATTTGGGTTAAATAAGGGTTGTAAGTTTGTATGAGAGTCCCCCAGTTTTGATGTAAACTGTATAAAAATCGGTATCTGGGTTTCGATAGAAAATAATTAATCATCTATTTCATTGTTTTTGGAAAATCATCCCTTAAGTTCGTTAAATGGGGGTTGGAATTTTATTTCAAACTCCGTTAATTCGGAAGCAAGGACTATAAAAACTTGCATTTGGCTTTCCTGTTAGAAATAATAGAACTTTTTAACACCATTTATGGAAAATCTACCCTCAAGAGGGTAAAATAGGGGTTGTAAGTTTGTATGAAAGTCCTCCAGTTTTAATGTAAACTGTATAAAAATCGGTATTTGGGTTTTCGATAGAAAATAATTAAACACCTATACCATTATTTTTGGAAAATCATCCCTTAAGGTCGTTAAATGGGGGTTGGAATTTCATTTCAAACTCCGTTAATTCGGGAGCGACCACTATGAAAAATTATCATTACAATCAATGAAGCATCTGAGTCACGGTTTTTTTTAGATTTTTAGATTAACCCTTAAGACTGCTATAGAAGGGTGTATGCATTATGCCTTTCTGTTTACACATCTGTTTCAGCATTTTAGCAACTCAACAATCAACCACCATTAGGGTACTATTTTTTTTTTATACTAAAGAAGTAGAAGACGAGCATGCAGTCCACCTGATGGTAAGTGGCTACTGCCGCCCATGGACATCTGTAATCAACCCCAGATAGGATTAGATATTCCTACCTGAGGTCAGCCACAGATGCGCCGCTACCCCTGAGGACTAAGTTGGAACGCCTCGGAAAAGTCTGTCTCCCTTACCACACCCTTAAAAACGGAACACAGCAGCGCCTAACACTGCTGTTATTAGGTAGAAATAGGTGTGGCGGTTGTGCCGCCGGAGTCGAACCACAAAGGGTTCTACCACCTTTAGAAACCTATAAGTAAAGGAAGATTCTTTAAAAACCGTTGTTGAAGTTACCTCCTTTGGCGTGTCTGGAAAAAGAACAGAGTGCAGAGAGGTTTAGTGTAGGGTGAAATTCCACGGGCCATCGTAACATAAATTTTTAACATGGGAATGTATTACGCGTGTTGAAGTGCACATCGACGGTTTTTTAGGGTTCCGTACATAAAGGATAAAAACGGAACTCTATTACTAAGACTTCACTGTCTGTCCGTCTGTCCGTGTGTCACAGGGCTCTATCTCTGGAACCGTAATAGATAGACATTTGAAATTCTTACAGAGGATGCATAACGGTGGCCGCTATAACAACAAATACTAAAAATAAAAAAGTTGAAAACAAAAAGGGGTCCCCATACAACAAACTGCTATTCGATATTTTTCCAACTAACTTTTAAACCGGTAGAAGTAGACAGTTGAAACTTTCACAAAATGTGTAAATAAAAATTTTAGTTGTACGGAATGCTCAAGGTGCGGGTTGGACTTGCACTTGGTAAATTATTAGTAACGCGCAGACCCGCGGGCCACAAGGAAAAGTCGCGGGCCATACACCACCCGTGGGTGTCGGCTTGCCGACCGCAGGTGTTGAATTAGCTTTCAGAAATTTGATGATAAAGTATTTATTGATACATATGTACATAGGAATGTTTTTGAAATTCTACTAAGGAGGTAAAAGAAGTGTTATATGTATATATACGGGAATCTTTTAAGTTCGAAGTTAGAAACGTAAAATTTCAGATAACGTCTATTCAGACAAATACACGACAGCGTGGACGGGTGCAAATTTCATATATGATAATGCGTAATTTTGGTATACTGATTAGGTCCATCGCAACTACTTTGGACACACTGCGTGCCAACATTTTGTCCTGCCGTGGGGTATGGTTGTGGTTATGCGTGGATTAGTGATGGTTATGTGATAGACACATAGACCTTGGATTAAAATTTTTGTGGAAAGCTGTATTATTTATTATTTTAATTCATATAAATCGATAAGACCCTAAGTAGTTAACGGTGTGTTGATTTCGTAAAATCCGTTCATGATAAATAATTAGGCAGCTAGATAACGCAATTTAATATTTCTTTTACTTGGCATGTATTTTATGCCACGCGAAGCGGGCGGGTAACGGCTAGTAAATATATATAACTCAAAGGTGACTGACTAACATAGTGATCTATTAACGCACAGCTCAAACCACTGGACGAATCGGGCTGAAATTTGGCATGCAGGTAGATGTTATGACGTAGGCATCCGGTAAGAAAGGATTTTGATCAATTCTACCCCCAAGGGAATAAAATAGGGGATGAAAATATTACTTCGTAACGCGAGCGAAGCCGCGGGCAAATGCTTGTACATAAGAATAAGCGACGATGTAATATGACTTCAAAATTCCTTAACCTAATTTTATCCATATGCAATATTCCAGAAGCCTTAGAAATTTTCCACACGTTCATAAATTAAAGATACCGTTAAAGAATTTTCATCACACTTACGGCGTGCTGAAGGCGTAAATTAAATTTCCTCTAATGAAAGTTGCTCTTATCTTAAAAAACTTTGCTTTTTGGCGGAGTTTAATATAAGTCTTGGAACTTATTATATTCGAGACGTCGATGTGGGGAGCGAATTAATTAAATGGGAGCGTAATGTTATAAGCGGTGATAGCCTAGTGGTTAAGAAACTCGGCGTATTGATCGAGGGGTTCGGGGTTCAAATCCCAGGCACGCACCTCTAGTTTTCGTAGTCCGTATTATAAATTAATTTTTACTTGCTAAAATGGTAAAGGAAAACATCGTGAGGAAACCTGCATACCTGAGTAATCTCAAAAAAATGTTTTCTAAGGTATGTGAAGTCTACAAATTCGCACTTAGCTAGCGCGGTGGACTATGGCCTAATGCTTTTCATTCTGAAAGCCCGTGCCCAGCAGTGGGACAGTAATCGGTTTATAGTGAATGTTATAAGCATCACGTGTTTTTTACCCATGATTCCTGTTACATTTCAATTACTTTTTATTTTGTAGAAATATTTAAGTTTGTATATTTTAGGCTTATAAAGATCTTTAATTAAACACTTGACATTTTGAGCTGAAAGTACCTTATAAAGTTATTTTTAAGTGGCAATATAACATTTATATTTATATTAAATTAGCCACTTACTAAAATAATACAACTGACACTGAGAATTATTTTTGAACAAATTTACCCTAAGGGGATAGAGAAAGTAAGATGTACCTATGTTATCTTTAGTTGGTGGTGTGATAAGGAAATATCTTTTAATTACATTTTATTTTTCTTGACTATATTACAAAAATGTAAATTGTAATTAAGTAACCATTATCAAAGTAATCAAAAGTATTCACAGCGCTATTGGATCATCTTACAAAACTAAAACTGTGAAAGAAGTGCATCTAGATTTGTTATCAAAGAAGTGGCAGGAAATTCGTATTTTTGTAATAGGTGCATTTGTTTAGTCATGTACTCGTAAGTCTAGTTAAATCTGGAGTAAAACTCGTGTAAAATTAACATTCAACTGTTATAAAATAAATAGATAATATAGCTACAATATTTTTGAACTTCACCATTTTGACCCGGCTACGTATTCGCAACCTGTAATTCGAGTTAATTATAATTATACAAGTAATTGCAATTAAATTGTCTTGCGAGTTTAACGCGGCAATCAATGATATTTCATTACTCCCGACGTCATTTATTATACCAATCAGCATTTACCTCAGTGTCATAATTTTCAATAAAAACAACGTATTATTTACGAATATCCGGCATTTCCAATCAAAAAGTGTTAATCAATGTTTGAACAGAAACAAAACAATAATATTGCGCGCAAAATTCGGTTTCCTTCATGAATATTCATACTACGCAATGCAATGATTCCGAATAGCGAAATATCATTATGAAGTTTCATTGTGTCATTATCAATTTGTGAATATTTAATTGAAAATCCCAACCAAATTTAGGACGGTGTACTGATAGGTAATACCTGCTTCCCTGACCATTAGATGTTGCTTATGCATTTCAATAATAGATTTCAATAATAGATGCATATTATACGTTATCGCATAATATGCAAATTAAGATTTCTCGTATTAAAACACACAATATGTAGCTGCTTTTTGATGGCATTATAAAAATGAATTATTGTAATAATTGATAATATGAGGCATTTAGGCAGCCCTCTAGGGTTTTCCAATTAGTTTACATTTGATCAGAATTGTTGCCTACTCTCCCAGTGATAGCCTTAGGTTTGATATGAGTCACCCAATCGTGGTGATTGAGATCCAATGTTTGTGCCTATTATACATTAAAAAATAATGATCATTTGAAGAAACATGGAAGGAATGTCGCGAGGAAGCCCCGAGGATGCCGCGAGGAATAGTTTTTCGAAAAAACTGTGTGTGAAGTGGAATCAACACTTGGCCAGCGTGTTTTAATATAGCCTACACTCCTCTTACGCTGATAGGAGACCCGTCTCCACCCGTGCGATATTAATGGCTTGACGACAAGCTAACCTTCAGTAGAGGTCAATATCCAGTGGCGTGTTTTAGAAATAGTGAGACAAAGGAAAGTTATTCGACCAAACCAACTTACCAAAGGTTCAATTATCTCTCGTAATTATTTAATTTCGCAAACTGTCACTTAAAACCTTTCGTCCGACCGTGTTGTTAGGTCGGGACCATTGAATTTGCACTTCGTTACAATTTCAAGTGGGTTCTACTGGAACGGGGAACGACTGAATTATTTCGTGAGATTGAAACGAGTGTTTTCTGGTAAATGTGGCGTGACGACCGCCTGGTGTCGCTGGCGGAAAAGGAGCATTTCCCAGCAAGTCGACCAGAAACTTATTTATGTTGGGCGAATAATGTTGACCTTTGCTTTTGAAATGTATGAGATGGACTAGTGTTGCTATTTAGCTATTGGATATGCGAGTAAAAGAAGTTCTTATGATTTCAAATTAACGACCATTTTCACAAGTACATAAATTAATAAAATTTGTTTCTTTATTTATAAGTTTCATGTTTGTATTAATTTTATAAACGTCACGATCTTTATTTTTTAACATTTAGGTAGTGGTTAATTCTTTTTTGACCAATTTATTTCAGAACTTGCTATATAGCTAAACTTTTATAATATAGCTGAGTATATGATGATGATGATGATGAATTATTATAACCGCGTTTTTTTTAAATAGGTGGGTGGTGCCGCCGGAGTCAAGCCTTAGACCGTTCTACCACCTTCAAGTTTTTGTGCGGCAGACTTTTACGTTATTCTACTCTGCACGTTATTTTGCTTTAAACATAGTAACCGGTAGGACACACAAATACACATAAAAAAACATAAAAACATAGTGACATACCAAAACATTTCCCACAATACTTTATATTACTACTCCACCACGACATAGTTGCCAAGTCAGCTGCTAATGTGCGTATGTAGTTAATTATGGAACTTGGCATTGTCTTTACGAGAATCCGCAGTGTCCTGTGAAAAAAGATAAAGACAAAGATATATATCGTTGATCCTGCATAGTGTATCTTTTGTTTATTTAGTAATATGGATATATATTTTCAATATTTTTCGTATCTTTACGGCACCGGTGTTTATGTGGGGGGCTTATAATTAATTTTCAAAATAACAAAAAATCTATAGGCATTACAAATATCTATTTCTATTATATTTATATATGTATTAGGCTTTTATTCTACTTCATTTCTTTCACATTCGTTCTGACACCACATGTAATAAATTTTTAGTATATATAACTACGTAGTTCTACATCTGGGTGTATGGTCGCTAGTGACTAAAATTAAAATTTGCTTCTATTTTTTGGGAGATACAGTCCCATCCCCATGGCAGCCGTATGGTGGAGTTTTCTCAAGACCTCCCTAAATGTGGGCAGAGACAATAACAATTAATGCCACTTTTTAAACTAATATAACTATCTCACAATAATGTTAATTACACTAGAAACACCGTTCAACAAGAATGTCCTACCGCACTAAGTAGGTATTTTATAACCGCGTAAAGCGCCTAAACTGGCCTTGCGCCGGAACAGCCAAATACATTACAACCAAGTGACCGGCGCATTGCCAAATTTAGTTATATAGCTACTTTTATACACTTTTACGCGGTATTCCCAACTTCTTAGGGATAAAAACGCATTCATGGCGAACTTTAAGGCTTCGATCCTATCTGAGGTTGGTCATTGATGTCGGGAGTTAGTGGCTATTTATTTCCCGATGGAATGCGTGTTCATTTGTTATTTTCATATTTTAAATTATGTAATGCTTATCTTCTTATTTTAAGTAACGGCACAGTTGCATCTTTTCATTGTTTATGTCTAATTAAAATAGTGAAGAAACATGCTTACCATATAGTGCACTGCAATAACTAATTCCACTTTTAAACTAATGTAAATCCCTAAAAATAATGTTAATTACACAAGAAACAACATTCAACAAGAATGTCCTACCGCACTAAGTAGGTATTTTATAACCGCGTAAAGCACCTAAACTGGCCTTGCACCGGAACAGCCAAATACATTACAACCAAGTGACCGGCGCATTGCCAAGTTTAGTGATATAGCTACATTTATACACTTTTACGCAGTATTCCCAACTTCTTAGGGATAGAAACGCATTTATGGTGAACTTTAAGGCTTCGATCCTATCTGAGGTAGGTCACTGATGTCGGGCATTAGTGCCTACTTATTGTCAGATGGATGCGTGTTCGTTTGTTACATTTATCTTTTAAAATTGGTACTTAGTGCTTATCTTCTTATTTTAAGTAACGGCACAGTTGCATCTTTTCATTGCTTATGTCTAATTAAAATAGTGAAGAAACATGCTTACCATATAGTGCACTGCAATGATTAATTCCACTTTCAGATTAATATAAACATCATCTACAACAATACACAATTCTACATCTGAGTGTATGGTCGCTAGTGACTAAGATTAAAATTTGTTTCTATTCTTTGGAAGATACAGTCCAATCCCCAGGGCAGCCGTATGATGGAGTTCTCAAGACCTCCTTATATGTGGGCAGAGGCTTAACTTTTTATGTCCCACTTCTAAGCATTGGTATTATGGGCATTGAACATATTCTAATAACAATTAATGCCACTTTTTAAAGGAATATAAGTCTCTCACAATAATGTTAATTACACAAGAAACAACATTCAACAAGAATGTCCTACCGCACTAAGTAGGTATTTTATAACCGCGTAAAGCATCTAAACTGGCCTTGCGCCGGAACAGCAAATACATTACAACCAAGTGACCGGCGCATTGCCAAGTTTAGTGTTATAGCTACTTTTATACGAGTAAGAGACATAGACTTTTACGCGGTATTAGAAATTTCTAAGGTTGCAACGGAATTATAGCGAACCTCAAGTGGGGTTGCGGTAGGTAAGTTAGGGGTTGGCCATTGTGTTCATGGGCGTTAATGGTTACTTATCGTCAGACGGCCAACGGGATCGCTTGCTACTTTTTATTATTTTTTAAATGTGGTTCTCATCCTCTCATTTCGACTGACGGCACTCCTGTTTTTTTCATTATTAATGTCTAATTAAAGTAGTAAAGAGACATGCTGTACATGCAGTCCACTGGAAAAACGAATTCCACTTTCAGACTAATATAATATCGCTAACAATAATGTTAATTACACTAGAAACACCGTTCAACAAGAATGTCCTACCGCACTAAGTAGGTATTTTTTATAACCGCGTAAAGCACCTAAACTGGCCTTCCGCCGGAACAGCCAAATACATTACAACCAAGTGACCGGCGCATTGCCAAGTTTAGTTATATAGCTACTTTGAAACACTTTTACGCGTTATCATAACTTCATAGGGATACACGCATTTAAGGCTTTGATCCTATCTGAGGTTGGTCACTGATGTCGGGAGTTAGTGGCTACTTATTTTAAGATGGACTGCGTGTTCATTTGTTATTTTCATTTTTTAAATTATGCAGTGTTTATCTTCTTATTTCGAGTAACGGCACAGCTGCATTTTTTCATTATTTATGTCTAACTAGTGGTGCCCGCGGCTTCGCCCGCATTTTAAAGATATAATATGACATACATAAAACAGAAAATTCGTACTTTCATTGGAATGACGGTGGTGCCATCTGTCGAAATTTAGTCTTACCACTCCCAAACCTTCGTGGGCTCTTGGACAACAACTCTGCAAAAGATCATCACTTGATCAAATGCATAGTTTCCGATTCTATAAAATGTATATAGATAAATATTCATTTTTATATAAATAGATAGATGATCAACTAATGGATAAGTAAAGTAACTGTAGGTAAAATCGAAAATCGAATTTCAATCTTCTGGGTTGAAAGATCGTTTCACTGAATCGATCCATTACTGGAGTCCGTTCTGGTGGGATTTCCGAGATAAAAACTATCCTATGTCTTTTCTCGGGTCTCAGACTATCTTTGTACAAAATTCCATTCAAATCGGTTCAGTGGTGTAGCCGTGAAGAAGACACAGACAGACAGAGTTAATTCCACATTTATAATATTAGTAAGGATTAGTAAGGAAGTAAGGATTTGCTGACGGATACATAATTTCAGTCCTTGTTTGATCCTGATAACCTTTTTTTTCGCTATCCTCGAAAAAATATCAAAGATAAAACGATTCTTAGGGCCTCGATTTTTTGTGAATCGATTTATTGCACTTCGATTCGAATCGATTCAAACATCGATCTTTTTCGATAAGAATTGCTACCCCTATTATAATCCCAATAAATCTATATAAACGAATATAATGTTGCAACCGTCTCCGATTGCAAGAACTCATTAAACTCATGGTTATTTAGAGTATGCCAAAAGACCCACAAATGTAGGTAGAATCCATTACCGGAGACCGATTAAAGAAATCGACTTTTTGGTCAAAAAGATCGCTTCTCTGATTAATAGATCTAAGATCGCTATCCCTAGTTCCTGTGGGATTTCTGGGATAAAAACTATCCTATGTCCATTCTAGCTTCTCAGACTACCTTTGTACAGAATTTCATGAAAATCGGTTCAGTGGTTTAGGCGTGAAGAAGAGACATACAGACAGACAGACAGACAGAGTTACTTTCGCATTTATAATTAAGTAAGGATTAGTAAGGATATCGATTAAAACAATCGACTTTTTGGTCCAAAAGATCGATTCTCCGATTAATCGATCTTAGATCGCCATCCCTAGTTCCCGTGGGATTTCCGGGATAAAAACTATCCTATGTCCGTTGTCGGGTCTCAGACTATCTTTGTACAGAATTTCATTAAAATCGGTTCAGTGGTTTAGGCGTGAAGAAAATACAACCAGACAGACAGACAGACAGACAGAGTTACTTTCGGATTTATAATTAAGTAAGGATTAGTAAGGATATCGATTAAAATAATCGACTTTTTGGTCCAAAAGATCGATTCTCCGATTAATCGATCTTAGATCCCCATCCCTAGTTCCCGTTGGATTTCCGGGATAAAAACTATCCTATGTCCGTTCTCGGGTCTCAGACTATCTTTGTACAAAATTTCATTAAAATCGGTTCAGTGGTTTAGGCGTGAAGAAAAGACAACCAGACAGACAGACAGACAGACAGAGTTACTTTCGGATTTATAATATTAGTAAGGATTAAAGTAGTGAAGAAACATGCTTACCATAATATAGTGCACTGCAATAACTAATTCCACTTTAAACTAGTATAAATCCCTAACAATAATGTTATTTACACAAGAAACAACGTTCACCAAGAATATCCTACAAGCAAATACATTGCAACCAAGTGACCGGCGCATTGCCAAGTTTAGTTATATAGCTACTTTATATACAAGTAAAAGATATACATTTCTACAGTATTCAAGAGTTCTTAGGGGTAGCAACGCATTTGTTGAGAACCTCAGGTAGGGCGTCGATTCTATCTGTGGTCGGTTGCTGATGTCCATGGGCGTTAGTGACTACTTATCATTAGATTGTTTGCGTGTTCGTTTGCTCCTTTTATGTATAAAGCCCGGTGGTTCTCATCCTTATATTTCGATCGGCGGCACGGTTTTTTTTTTATTTTTGATGTCTGAATAAAGTAGATGGTGCTGAACATGTAGAGTACCTATGTGGATTGCCCATCCTGCACATCAATAATGTATCCCAAATTTGTATTTGGGATATAGATAAATACTATAGTTAGTATCCTACCTGAAATCGCTCAAACCTGTGTTCATACCGTAGGGACTAAGTTAAAATGCTCGTGTAAGTTTCTTGTCAAAATTTGAATAACGCTTAATAGTTGAATTGCATAGGTTATCGTTGGCACATCCTATTAAGTGGCTACTTTTTTTTATTAACCGACTTCAAAAAAGGATGTTCTGTATTCAGCCAATATGTATGTACTACCTACCTATGCATGTTTGTAGGTCCACGATTTTCACAAAAGCTATTAATGCAGTGTTATAGCTGCAGTCAAATAAACATCATAACTAAGGAAACGCACGGATTCGAAAGCTTGAAAGATAAGGCCGACTTCGCTGGCTGATGTGCTTTCCAACTTTGTTATCAAGATGGGTTGCCAACGTAACTATAATTTTGTTTGGCTGGTAGGTACTACGTATCTTTTATAGCATTTTTGTATAAAACAACATAATAATGCATTTATAGTAATATAATTTCAATTTTAAAAATGAAAATTAATTTAATGTTTAAATAACTTCCAAAGATCATTCCAATTTTAACTAAACTTATTTTCATTTTTTATTTGTGTTTTAAATAAAACTGACCCACTGTCTCGTTGCCTATTATTAAGAAATTAAAGAATTAAATTTTATATAATTTTATTAATCACACTTTGTAAAACACCCCGTCATTCCCTTGTCCATATATTTAATAGTAACCGCATACACAGCAAGTCAAATTACAATCTCGCATATTAATGTTGCAAATTAACTCTTGATAACTGTCAAACAAATGAAATCCAATCACACACACCTAAATTAAACGCACGGGACTCAAATAGCGAATTGAAGTGATTTACAGCCAGTCCCCTGCCAATATCTTAACCAGTTGATTAAATTCCTTCAAAGTTACAGGCACATGAAAATGTCGTAAAGTTTATATGGATTTGAGACCACTAACAATTTAAGAATTAGATAACTTTAATGTACCTATCCCTCACCAATCGATCTTACCCTCTTACACTTCCCTTTTTAATAGAATGTTCATAGAAATAATTACTTCACTTATTTTTATTACAGGACTTTGAGTATCACAAATTACTAAAAAAAAGTTTAAGTTATATTACCACTTCTTCTTTTAATAAATGCTACATAACCTTGTCTGATAAAATATATTACAAAAAAATCTACGGTTATACATGAATAAATTATATTACAATATAGTTCTTATATTTTAAGTGAAGATATAATATACCAAAGCTAAATGAATATACCTACAACTTCTTATCACTCAAACAACGAGAATTGAACCGAATCCCGACTGTAATAATTGTCAGTCTAATCAAATGAAATCACACACGCATTGGAGCTTAAAGAGCAATTCAAAGTGATTTACAGTCAGTCCCCTGCCAATATCTTAGTCGGTTGATTAAATTCCGTAGTTACAGCCGTTGGTAAACGTCGTAAAGTTTGTATCGATTAGACGGTATGATTTCATTGGCAGTCCCGAATAGGGCTGTTGTTGCCCTCACCTTGTGTAATGAATTTACCTGATTTAACTCAACTCACCCCTTCAACCCTTTCGATTGGGGATTAAAGACCCATTCTGTAAGACAGATTAGCTGCCATTATTTAACCTTCCTTTGACGGTTACGTCGTGAGTTTGTTATGAAATTTTGTAAGCAAATTAAAAGCACCTGATTATAAATTAGGTTGGTAATTTTAATTAATCGTAAGCAGATATAAGTATTTGCTTTGTTTATTTTAACAAAAAGTTTTACTTAAACTTACAAAACTTGATTTTTTTATGATAAAATATAAATGATAGTTACCCTTCCTTGGCAGTCGGGTAAAAAGGGTTATATATTATCCCGTTATGTATTATCGGTTATGCACATAAATAATTTAGTTTATAAATTAACTTAATTGATAAAACAATAGCAACCGATCAAAAATATCAGTTGCTAAATAATAAAGAAAATTACTGAAAAAAAAAGAAAAAAGTCGTTGTCTATTTCTAAGTAGATAAAAAACAAATATTTATCGCTGAAAACAGCTTTCAACGTCTACAAATTCAGTTACCGACTTCAATTTATGCATGCATCAAAATTTCAGTAAACGCTGACGGGTTGTATGAACTTTAAGAAGTGCCTCACCGCGTTCCACCGACCTAGTTAGCGAGGCTGATTAGTTGGCTGTTTAACGCTTTCAATGTTCCGATCTAAGAACTTAATAGGTTCGAAATTAATGTAACTAGATAATTATTTGAAAAAAAAAAAACACTCCCACAATTAAGACGATTTGAACGACAACTTATATGTTAAAATCTGTCAAGCCGTTTAGGCTGCAAGGCTTGACAAACAATGAAACATACATACAATCGTACGCATATAGTCGATAAGCGTAAGAATTTTTTTGGATAAAAAGGTACTTGAGCGAGGAAATTATAAAATCTGATATACTAGATACTTCTGACCATATCTGTCAAATCCGTATTATCTGGGATCAGATTCCTGATTAGAACGACGTGCATTTATATTCCTGATTGCCAGGTTAAAATTCGGATCTAGAAAGCTTTACGCCGTAGGCATAAAGACAATAGAGGTTCACATAAAATATAAGAGTGTCGACACACCCCTCTTAAAATATCGAGAAAAGAAAAAAATCAAAACCTTTCGGCCTTAAATTTACAGAGACTGTTGCTGTTGCATCATTGTTGATGACTAGATGATACCCACTTGACTGGATTATACCCCACCACTCTACTTTAATATGTTTCATCGTCCTAAAATACGTGTAAGCATTGTTATCCCCATAACACAACACAAACAAAATTCATGTTTAAATCGGTGTTGACAAATTACATATTGTAACGAAAAAATTAAACAGGCGACACGGCTGTCACGGGCAGTGGATAGATTAATTATCACTTTCATCGCCTGGGATTTGAACCCAAAACAATCTCACAACGCCGAATATTGTAACGTTGGAATAAATCGTTTTTGATCACGTTTTAAAGCGGGTGGGGATTTCATTTCCATTTGGCTCATGATTCTGCGAGTATGTTTTTCATGGAATGCGGTTAGTGTATTGAATTTGTTATTTTTTAATATTTATTTTATTACTGTTTGGTGGTGGTTGAAGGTGGTAGAACCCTTTGTGGTTCGACTCTGGCGGCACCACCGCCACACCTATTTCTGCCTAATAAGTGTTAGGCGCTGCTGTATTCCGTTTTGAAGGGTGTGGTAAGGGAGACCTACTTTTCCGAGGCGTTCCAGCTTAGTCCTCAGGGGTAGCGGCGCATCTGTGGACGACCTCAGGTAGGAATATCTAATCCTATCTGGGATTGATTACAGATTATATATAAGCTTTTTATAATATTTTATTTAACTTGCCTATATTGTTAGTAGAAGGGCGTAGATTCCAGTGAATTTTACACGAGGCAATCACCGTTCGCCCAATATTAATTATCAATTTATCAAATTCTTACCCACTGAAGATTAAAATTTGAAAATGCCTAGCTTGAAAAAATTTTAAATGCCAATCTTTGATAGACAAGATATTCGATAAATTGTTAAAAACGGGCGTTACTCTTCAAAAATGGCAACTTGTCTAAGAACGGTTTCAGTTAGAATCCCTGCTCTATATGGAGTTGGTTACAGATCCAATCATCGATGGACGGCATTGGCCACTACTATACTGAGCTGTATGCTTGTTTGGTACTTCAATGTTATAATAGGTAATATGCCATACATATGTTACTTGTAAAAAAAAAATACGTACCGATTTATCGCGATGTGTGTATTTCAGGAATAAACATACTAAGAAAGTAGAGGAAATGACTCAGTAGTTGTCATGTCAAATATCTTAAGATTCGCCCTAACGTCCGCCTTGGTAACGATCAATTACATTTAGGGACTACGGTTTTGTAACAACACATGTGACATATTTTTGAATAAGTATATTAGTACACTAAGAATAACCACATCACCACGTACTGTTATTATTGGGTACGTTCTAAGATTATTTAGAGTCAATCTATGTATTTACCATACAGATTTTTCATACATTCATGATACGTAGTTTTACATATAGTTTGCGTGTTAAGATCTATCTGTAATAAGAAATAATTCAAATTTTAATATGAATTCATAGGTACCTTGCTGAACTTCGTATACTTTAATCAAATTTATTAAGCTTAAGAGAGGAGCCTGATAATTCCCAAGCCAGAGAAGGCAAATAATGAAGTATGTCATCTGCCAAGAGATATTACGTGATGCTGTTCTGAGTACTTAGTCATAGTCTTTGAACATTTGCAATACCAAGAGGCTTCAATGCGTAAGGCTTTGAAGCCCATTTGCGCCTTTTTAAAAACCCTTGCTTCAAAGCGTTTCAGAAATGCCGCAAGAGTGAAGAGCTGAGAGCAGCGTATTTGTCATAATGTAAGCACGATGTCTGCACAAGTAAATAAAAAATGAATTTTCTGTTTGTGAATTTAAATTTACTGCCATTTTCAAAGCTAATAATATGCCTATTACTCTGGTAGAAAATATGATATTCGTTCTGTCAGTTTATGTTTCTATCTGTGAATATTGCAAATGTACACATTGACTTATTTTTTGCGAAAAAAGATAGGAAGGTTCTTTAATCGAGTTCCTCTTACTCGCAAGGTTTTATGATAAACTAATATTTGTTTTTATTTTTATTTACGATCCGGCCTGGTGAAGCTCTCGTCATACCGTTAACTCGCAGACGTCCGGGTTCGATTCCCGGCCAGGCAGACATCTAAAATTATGAATATTTATTTCTGTTCTGGTTCTGGTTATTTGTATATTCGCCTATGTCTGTGTTCTTACAATACTTATGATACAGGAAAGCCTGGGGTTAGGCTGTGAGTTTAGAAAGCGTAATTTATGATACCCAATCCACACTTGAACTGAAAGTCCTAACAACATCTCTTCTAAGAGGATTTACTTCACAGAAGTAAGTAAGAACTATGCAAATGAGAAAAGGAAGAATATTAAGTATGATGACAACGGAACGATGAAAGGATTAATGAACAAAATATATCTTAAATGTTATCGTCGTTAATACGAAGCTTGGATATTAACGATATCGCATTTTTATAATAGTATTTTAAAATAATAAGTCACTCATTTGATTACTACAGTTTAAACACAGATGCAGTGGGAATGTCAAGTGGGGATGATATCATGGCGGCGCTCGAGTTAACATAGGGCGGCATTCTGGTCGGAGACTTCAGTAAGAACAGTTTAATAACGGGGATATAGTTATAATCCCTCTAATCACTAGTGTGTACTTACTTACGTGTAATTGTAATATTACTCCGTACTCGGTTACTCCGTACCGTATATGTGACTATACTTATACATGACTACCTTTAAGAAGACGTTGATTATATATATCAATCACTTATGACATAAAGTACTTAGGTATGTCATGTCCACATCCACTTACATGAAGCATCAATTGACTCCCAACGATAAGTGGAGGCCACTCATTCTTTTATCCTGCTAACAAAAGTTGTAACAAAGGCATCCGCATAATATGTTACAAATGACCACGGTCCTCCCGTTTTCGGGATACACAGGCAATTTATCCCGAATGAGGGACTTGTTTTTGCCATTAACCTAATGTGTAAATAAATGCGAACAATAATTAAACAGAGCGACTGACGCGAAACTAATTACTTGTAAGCCCTTTTCGTCTTTTTTTTTTGTTTTGAGCCTTGTTCATATTTAAGTAGCGATAAGTCTGCCTTTGTTTAATGGTATTATGTCATGTTTGCACAGAATTATTTGCGATTTATTTAAGTATAGGTACTATAAATATAATTTTATGTTCACTGCTATTTTCTCTCTTCAATTTTTTGGATTTATTTGAACTAATAATATAACAGCTCAACGTTGCAATTTAGCGTTTTCTACTGTGTCATTCACATATGACCATCTTACTACGACTTAAGTTACTAATAAATCTTAACCTGGAATCAAATCTGAAATCATGTGCGGCATTTAAGGCGCGAATAGAGTTCTACATCAAGCCCTAGGTAGCATTATAGATTTATAGGCAGCGGTGACTGTTTACTATGACCTAAGGACTGTGACCTAAATTTTAACCTATCGTCAATTCATTATTAGCCCACTGCTCGGCACGTGTCTCCTTTTAGAGTGAGACGGATTTAGACTAATTCCGCGAAATGAAGACTTCATACACCTTTCAAGCGCGTAGGTTTCCTCACGATGTTTTCCCTAAATTGAAACGTGTCACCTTTATTGTACGAAAATACATAGCGTTCCGTAAATAACCGAGGCAGTGGGGTCACAACAAAGATTTTTATCACTTTTTGAACTTTTACATTAAGAAAATATTCATTTACTTAAGTGGGAAGTATTAAAATATTCCTTCCCTTTCGGCCTTTTTAAAGTAAAAATCACAAAATAGAGCAGCTCTTTATGTCGTGCTTTTACACGTTTTTCATTTTAATATCGATCACGGTGCGGTGGAGGGTGTTTTAAAATATGACAGTAATCTTTTCCGGAACATATTCACCCTCTTTGGAAGTTGACGTTATTTACCTTGGAACAAAGGTTCATTCCCGTCGAGGGAATATATTTTACGTTCAAATTAATGATTAGTGAAACGTTGTTATTTATGCAAAATGTGGGGGGATTTATGTGAACTGAATGAACATTTCGTTACTTTGGGTGTCTTTTTTGCAAAATGTATACCAGCTCTGCAATGCACGTTAAAATAATTTGAATGTATATTTTCTCATATTTTTCGTCATTTATTGGAACGTTCTACGTATCAAGCGAGCATGGAGTTAAATTATTATAAATGATTATGAATTAATCGTTATTTAAACTCTTTTTAAAATCTACTCTGTGTGTGGTTAGTAGTGTGTACGCTTATACTCTGTATGTACCTTCAAAAAAACTAATTGAAAAAAATATGTATGTTTTTTGATTTGAGTAAATAATAAATAATCTTACTAAAATTTTTTCAACCTTATCTTACTAAACTTAATCAAATTTTTATAAGTATTTGAAGTACATACCTACTTTCTATATTGTAATATTAGGTAAGTATCTAAAGTTCCAATAATTTTACAAACTATATATTGGAATTCACTAAAAAGTGCAATCTAAAACACCAAAACATATTTGGAGCATGAAATTTTATAGCTATTCAATATTGCAGAATGGTAGGTGAATCGTTCGTCGGAATTTCAATAAAAAGCAATCACTCATATAATATATCGTTTCACAAACGTGCACTGAATTGAAATTCACTCGGCACTCAATAAATTTAGAGAAATAATCCGATGCATTAATCTTAATCTCTATCAAATATAGCAAAATAGCTATGAATCTCTGACAAATGTGACATAGGCTTTCAAGACCTTGTCCCTGTAGTCTCGGGACTAGAATAGGGCTACGGTGTCTGCTTGTCGTAAGAGGTGATTCAAAGGGTGCTTCCGCGGTTGCGGGCGGCAAGAGTGGTAGCTCGAACCACCCAGCAAGCAACCCCGGGATAGACGGCGGTGTGTGTGGCCGCATACCGTCGTAAACACCAGGTATGCGGGAGTGCAAACTGCTCCCCCCAGGGCAGAGCCCAATAGGGGCTACGCGCGACTCCGGTTGTGTTCCATTGGAGATACCGGAGTTCTCCACCAAGTGCTGAGGACGGCCACCGGGAGTTTTAGGGCCGTAAAAATTCCACATAACCCGGCGTCGCTCCCACGTCGTCGGGTACATTTTGAAGGATTCTCCCTCGTTAGCAAAAAAAAGACTTTCAAGACCTTTATTATTATTAAGGTAGGTTCTTTTTACGGTACTTTTTAGCAATGTGAAATGTACACGCAAAAAATGGGTTTCTTTTTGATTCGCCGTACAGCCAAAAGGTCTTGACAGGGCTTCAAGGCTGTCAAGGCTAAAGGTGTAGTAGTGGTGCCATCGGAGTCGAAACACAAAGGATTCACCTTCAGTTACTACCCTGAAACATAACAGAATACTGAATATTTTCACGGTAAGAACAAATCGGTAAAACCACGCGTCAGTGTTTGATGGAAGTTCTGTAAACACTAACAATGTGTATCCTTACACATCAATAGATTTAAAAGGTATTGCTAGAGGGTAGGCTGTGCTGTCAAATTTATACGCGTCCCGCTCACATTTGACGAGGGCTAACAATTTTCCGCTATCGCTTCAACCAGACGGTTTATCTCGTAAAATAACGATAAATGTACTCTTTACTGATGTACAGGGGTGAACAATAAGTGAACATCTAAAACAATTTTTAATAAAGCATGTAGTTCGAGATTCATTTTTATACTTAAATCTGACATTTTTATGAAGTAAATATACGAAAAGAGATTTTTTGTATGGTTGAAGTAACAAACGAAAATGCAATGCTGATAGAACTTCATATATGAATTCTATAGAATAAGGGTTACCCACAGATCAATCATAGATACTATTCCAGAGAACAAAGATGGATCAAAATATATATAAGCATCTTCACCCTTCCATCGTAACACAGAACCACTTCAGGCTAGAAATATTGTTAGAAGTAGTGATGGTACCTCCTGTCGAACTATGTCCGTTCTACTTCCTTTCAAATGTGCAGAGCGCCTTGTCATAAGTGGCAGCTGCCGTTTCTTGACATCTGTAATAAATCCCAGATAATGAAATCCTACCTAAAGTCGTGTGGAGCTAAGTTGGGAATGTTGGGATAGCTCCTTTACGTGTGTCCCTTACCACAACCTTCAAGCCAGAACAGCGCTTGTTGTGTTCTATTAAAATTGCAAAACAAAAGATAAAAAGTATTCATAATCAAAATAAAAGTAAATTGAAAAGTACGTGCAGTACATAACCATCTTACTAGGTACGGATGTAATTCAACTTTGTTGATTCCAGAAACTCCTCTGGCGTTTTTTTACTTCAAAGACAATCAAAAAATTATCAAGTACAACTCTTTCTTTCATCATCTGTTCTTTTTTGTTTTACGACAGACGTCATAAAATTTCGCAATTCTTTCATCTTTTGTGAGTTATTTTGGTAAATTATTAATGAAATTCTTCATTGTTCTATTATGAAGACACCAACGTCATTCCTAATTATTTTAACACAAGTTGTGTTTGAACGGTGTTGTAAGTGAGCAATATTTACCAGGCGTACCTCATGTAGATAAGGCGTTCCAACTTAGTCCTAGGGGGTTGAAATGCTTGTGTCATTGACCTCAGGTATCTAACCCTACTTGGAGGTTTATTACAGAAGCCGGTGGGCAGCTGGGATTACTGATCACACAGAAAGACACTGTTTAAATTTTTCAAATAACTCATTCAATACGGAATCCGCTTAAGCCAATCAGCAAGAGCTTTTTTCTAATCGGATCCTGTCTTCCCCATACCAATAAGTATGCCACTAACAACGTTAATACACTAGATGTTTGCATACAAACTCATTGAGTCTCGTGCAATCCCATAAAACTTGCAGCTAACAAGGTTTTCAGAATACGAGACTAATAAGTACGAGTAAAAACGTTGCTTCAAAGGAAATATTGAACGAAGCCACTGTGTAAGGTTCGGTCAAAGTAAGAGGTATTAACGTGGAAATTCCACCAGAGGGTAGTAATCAAATAGCTGATAGTACTCGTTGATGGTAATATGTTTAGTATGTAAGGGAGGTGACATAAGAGCGACATGCTAAAACACAAGCGACGGCTTATGTCTACGAAATTCACCGATTGTCGTCAACTATAGTCATCGAAATCGGTCGTCAGTCGTTGACGAAGGAAGTTTCATATATCATCTTCATCACTGAACATGAACTTTTTATGCTCTCGTAGAATAGAAGACAAAGAGCTCTTTCTTTTACTCACGATGAAACTGAAGAAGCACGAAGCCTTCCAAGGATATGTGTAACCAACTCTAAATAGAATGATGAATCTAAAACCGATCCCAAATGCGTTGCCAATTCTGAGAATTCAAATGATTACCCAATATGTAAATCACCTGGCATCCGCAATCTTCTACCAAAAGACAACGTGTATATCGGTGATATATCCCCGGTTGAACCATGTTGGTTCTAGTTGGTTCATCTTACATATGCAATACAAACACAAATTGACAGATGGACGAACAGACGCGCGAGTGACGCTTTAAGGGTTCCGTTTTTTTATTTTTCGTACGGATCCCTAAAAATATTCCACGGTTCTTATTTCAAAACAAGGTTAAGTCGAACTCTTTTCTAAACGCTCTCATTACTTGACACCGTCTGAGTTGTTTGAATAAAATTAGAACTAGGTCACGCAATGTTACTATGGCAGCGTGCGTGAAGGACCCTTGGACCCTCTTACCTCCTAGCGATCCTCTATTATATTCGAACTTGTCCAACTAAGCACTAGCGAACTAATGCTATGGATTTCTTTATTTGGCTTTGAGTTCACTTCATCTGTATATTGGTTTGAGTCAGCGTAAAACTGAAGTAATAAGCGAGTATGCAGTCTCCCTGATGGTAAGTGATCACTGACTCCCGTGGACATCTGTATCCAATTTTAATACAACAAAGTTTCTACCTGAAGCCAATCACAAATACGTTTCCTCTCCTAAGAACTGTGATGGTTGTATTTTGCATCATAATTATGTAAGTTAGCCGGCATCTAATCTACAGCCTATCACACAAAGAGCAAAACTGATTCATGCTATATATAGATGTGTTTTTGATAGTGCTGTTAGAAGGCAGAAATAGCCATGACGATGATACCGTACCCGTCTACCACCTACCATAACCTTATGGTTACCATAACCTACCATAACCACGCAGGTTTCCTATTTACATCAATATTTTCAAGCATAGTAACGTTTTCAAACTGTAACCTTCCAGAAAACATTCGCTATTCGAAACATAACAATCGCTACTCGATCGTAGTAGAACACGTTCATGGCAAGAAGGGCGATGAGAGGCCCTTAAGAATGAAGAATGTTTTGCTGTTTTCGGTTCTACGTAATCGGGGCTTCCTTCTTCGAATATTTTGGTCCGTAAAAAGCTTTGAATAATTATGGGAAACAAGAGTCGAGTGTACTCGAAGATGACGTTATTTCGAAGGTATTTTTAATTAAGTGATGTTGAAAAAGTTCAGGTAGAGAGCACTTGAATTGATGGGGAGTTCAAATTTAATATGATCTTAATGATATTGAATATTTTTGGTACGTTCATGAATAAACGCGTAACGTTTATGTCCTTGACATACGTCAGCACGCTTGCCAAACCTTAACAAACCGTCAGAGATTCGAACGTGTAGACACAGTATTTGGCACGGTTTATGTAAAAAATAGGACCAAAAAATTTTGAGTTTGCGGTAAGTGCTAAGCGTGTGGTCGCAGCATTATAATATAGTAATAAAGCAAAAAAATGAACTCGATCAAATATGGGTTACAATTTGTAATGTTACAGCACCAGAAGACAAAATTGGAGTACTTCATAGGGATATTACTAAGTACAAGATCTTTTTGAAAATATCCATTAAATAACCGTCCTAAATTCAAATTAAAAAGCTAATAAATACTGGCAGATGGCAAACGGGCAAAGAGGTAGGTTAAAACAACATAAACTTTGGATCTAGTCTTTCTTATATTATTAACACTAGAAACACTTATTGAAAATCAGTGAAATTAGCTTTTATGACTGCATCTATACATTTTCTCTCATCCTTGCTAATTTACAACAAAACTTTTCCACTCTGCAAATATTGTACAACATAAGGAAAATGTTAAGGTTTCCTCATATGATATAGCCGTCTAACGAGCCAGAAGATGAGGAAGTCGGAATGAGATATATGCAATTGGAGATTGTTGCAATTTTACGCGTATTTCGCTAAACATAATATTTACCTAGTTCGAAAAAGGAGGAGATACACTATTTCCGACTGTGTTCTTTAATACATTTGACTGGGTAAGTCTGTATTTATGAACATTTTATGTCTATTTATTGAAAATTATATAACAGTATTTATTCATCTTTTCAAAACAAAAAGGTAACTATAACACACAAGATTATTTTAAATTAAAATATTTATTATAACATTATTGTTCATTTTATCAATTATTTATATTATATGTGCCTTTAAAACATAAATTCATTCGGAAAGTTTATCCTACCTCGTGGTAAATTGCTTTTTAGATGCTTTGGAATACGTGGTTGCAGTTTTTGATTTCCCAGCCGGTAGCCATGAATATTTGAGTTGATGATCATAGACTAAATATCTGCATTAAGTTAGGTATAAAAGTGGAAAAACCCTTTGTGGTTCAACTCGGTAGGCTCGGTGTGGTTCAACTCGTCAAATAATATTTTTCTGCGTAATCACAACAGTGTAAAACGCTGTTGTGTTCTGGTTGAAGAGTGTGGTAAGGGAGACATACTTTTCCGAGCCATTCTAGCTTAGCCCTTAGGGGTAGCGGCGCACCTGTGTCCGACCTAGGGTGGAAATCTGGCCTTGTATGGGGTTGATTACAAATGCTCACGGGCAGCAGTAGCAACTTAAAATCAGTGTAGTTTATTTTTATCGTATTTTCTAAAGCTTTCATGGCCGAAGATAAATTGAATTTTTTTGATAATGAATTTCCATTACCATAATACTTAAGGTATTGTTCACTTTAATGGATTGTTGGTGCTTGATAGTAACAAACGAAAACATAATTAAATTTTAATTTCATTGTATGTCGTTGAACCTCTGTCTTATCTCATCATACGAAGTAGACGGTAGTGAATTAGGCTAATTGCATTCGTATTTATGACATATCAGGTGCTCGCAATGCTGCCCTCCTGCATATATTTAACAGATTTTACGTATTATTTTAATTCGAGGCTAGCACATTATTTTAATGCAAACGCTAGCTGGTATTTCAGATTTAGAAAATTAATTTAACATTACATATCATGCTCCTTTTTTTTGATTCAAATAAATTTTTATTTGTTTACACGCGCGCGCCTTTACCATAAATATTATGATAGATTACCTTCGTAGGAGTGTAGGTAACAGCTTAATTTAATGGCGATCGGGTGAAGGGTGCAATGTATAAAGGATAAAGAGACACAGGTAGTCGTAATGTTCGTTTATATGAATAGTTAGATGTATTTCAAGGTAAGGTAAGGAAGGTAAGGTAAGGTATTAGTTATTTGAGGCGATATCGTTCTAGCAAGAGTAAATTAATACACGGGCGATAGTGCACGATCTCCACCAATGACGAGTGTCGCTAACAGTCACTAGTGCGGCAGTCGACGGCGGTCGTCGGTGACGCCTCGCAACAGTCCGCGACCGTTATCGACGATTGTCGATCGGCAGCGACTGCCGGCGACAGTCGACGATCGACGCGGCATGTCTCTCGAATATTCGAGCCTTTATATTTAAATTACCTACTTAGTGCTGAGTCGTAAAGCACATAATTATTTAAAGACCGTCTACAACACTCTTGATAACGTATTCATACGTTCACGACTCACGTTTACCTGAATCCCAATAATTACGATCAAACATTTAATATTGATCTCGATTGTGCATTCATGCGAGAACCTCGATGGCGCATAAATTATGTTCTCAACACGACGCATTGTGAAGGACAATGGCCCGATGACAAAGAAATTCACAATCAGCGCAAAATTTCGGATTATCATAAATAATATTCATATTTGTGTTGTAAAATCTTGCATTGTATCTTATTTAATCAAAATAGCAGCTCTTTTAACTATTTCACATGAAAGCCCTTTACATCACATTAGACAATTTCTGTACAATAGAAATTGTCAAATTTCGAACTTTAGTAGGCAAAAATTGGATAGGTTGTTTATAAATGACGGACGTAAGTAGGTAGTATTTCGATCCTATTTGAGATTAGTTACGAAATTTACCACCGAACAGAGATCATGCTCGTTTTTTGCTTCAATTTTATAGACAAAAATATAATTCTTGTAAATGTGAAAACGTGCATATAATCTCAAAACATATATGAAATTGCTTTAAAGACAATCTATAACACTCCCTGATAATATATTCATACGTTTACCTGTATCTCAATAATTACGATCAAATATTTAATATTGATCTTGATTGTGCATTCATGCGTGAAACCTCGACGGCGCATAAATTATGTTCTCAACACGACGCATTGTGAAGGACAATGGCCCGATGACAAAGAATATTCAAAATCGGCGCAATATTTCGGATTATCATAAATAAAATTTATTATTACAGAAGGTATTGAACTTTGGAATGTTCGCATTATTTTCATAACTTTGGATTTTAAAATTTTCGTAAATAAATTTTATTATTGCAGGTTAATTAACTACTTAATTTTTAATCATTTTATCGATATAAAATTGATTCTATTTGGGGTTAGTTGTGTTCATGGCATCAGTGGTCATTTAACATCAAGTGAGCCTTATGTTATCCTATTCGGTAAGCACAGATATCCATAGATGTCAGGACTTACTAAATAGGTCACGATATCAGGCCAAGATAATATGTGTGTCCCCAAGCAAGAAAGCTGTTCATCTTGTTTATTAGTGAATATCAGACTGCTGGCATGAAAACTGCTGACTAAAAATAATTCGGTGATCTAATGTAGAATGTCAGTCTACGTGACACTCTTTCAAAGCACATTCTCATATTACTTATTGTATTTATAAAATTTTCGTTTCTAGAGCAAGGAAGTAAAAGGGAAAAAATATAATTATTGCAAAAATATAACGAACCTCCGGCGCTTTTGATCATAACCGTAAAAACTACTGAGTACTTTCGTTAAGAACTAATGGCCGTATTAAATTCTACGGCAAGCATTTAGACTGAAATGCTTTTAAGCTGTACTTAATTGTTTTTATGCAGACATTAGCATATTACTTGGTACGACTTACCACACGTAAAAGTCTTGTAATAGCTTTTTATTAATATTTAATGTAATTTAAGTAATGTATCGTGACATAAAGTGACGAAATGTGACATAATGTGACGTGAAACAGTGTAATCTAACTTAATGTAATGTATTTTATTTGAAGTGACGGAACGTGATGTGACGTGACGTGAAATAACGTAATGTAATGAGATGTAATTGTAATTAATCTTCAGTCGCCTATATTCTACAGGCATAAATTTAGTGAACGTATGACAGTCGCCTAGGGTTCATCTTTTGAACATATTTTTCACCACAAAGTACAAGTCCACATGAAAGGCGTGGAACGAAGTGCCATCTAAAATATTTCCGGAATGCTGTGACAAAAAGCTCTTCAAAAAGTTCTCGAAAGGGCTTTCCTTCAAAGCTAGCACTACTACTGACAGCTTCTCTGGTATTTCAAATGCCCATACGATCTTACTTTCCACCGAGTTGCTCGTATTTTATCAATTTCTGTGTTTATTAAAAATAACGACATTTATGAATATTGAATATTTTTACTTAACTGCGGAGAATATTTTTCGAGCGTATTCATGTAAGTATGTTTTATTATTTGGTACGCACTAGATGTCATTGGTTTCAGTTAATTAGTTAGAAGCAGTCGGGTTTTTGTTTTAATCATAATTACTAATTATTATTTCACAAATAAAAAAGTACTTTACTTAATAATTTATTTTATTCCGTGCACTATTTACCTTTTGTTATACGAGTATTGTGACTTTTTTTTTACAAAAATTTGATTATAGTTGAAACAAAAGAACTTTTGTAATTAACGGCTATTATGTTGCCACTATCTTCTAATTAAAAATTAATTTCCATGAACATGGCTAAACAATGAGAACAACAAATTTTAATTACACCTCATTGTGTGAACCAGACGGTCGAAACAAACAAAAATCAAACAGCATTGTTTTAAATTGAGAAAACTATTCAATTCACTGAATAATTAATAATTACTCTTAAGCACCCCAAGGGTGTGTGCCCTGAGAAATAATAGGGTTGCTTCGACAATCCCTTGGGTGTCGTTAGCTGCGATTTTTATGTTAATTTTCACTCAGTCTCAGATAAAAATGGACAAATTCTTGCAGAATATTACTTTAAACTTTAAAGCATAAGATATAATTGAGTGTGAGACTGACAAACACTGTATGTGATTTTTTTTGTATGAAATGTAATTTATCGTTATATTCAGTGACTGTTTTTTGTAAATATGGAACAGATCAGTTCTTGAAGTTCTTCAGAACACTTTGGATATTATCCTTTTTAAATTTAATATCAGAATCTTCAGCATCAATAATCTAAATCAAAGAGGTCATAGAACTGATTAAATTAGCACTACTAAGGAGAGAAAGCTACGGTCCCCAAATGTTGGTCTAAATCTACAACGTTTCATTAGTTTTTGTTTTCTTTGGCGGTACGTTTGAAGAGAAACGTAACTTTTATTATAACTAGCTAGCTAGTCCTTTCAATCTTATAAGTTAGTAAGTCTAGGTGCCAAAACTAATTAATTAACTAACACATAGTAGCAAATACGAAGTCTTTTTGGACTTTATTAAACGAAGTGGGACCACAAAACCAACTGGCAATCAATTGCTTTGGAAAATTGTTGCAAGAACTGTGTAAGGGAAAAGTTTCAGCAGCAAATTAAATTACGAGTCCTAGAATTACGAATACCTATTACCTAGCTATGTAATAAATACTTTTTGATTGATAAGAATTGATACACTATATATTATTCACATTTGTTTCTTGTTTCGCTGCGGCAACAGTATTATTCACTACATCGGGTTGATTAGAGCATAACAGAACCGCGATTTCATATGAATATACTACGAGTGAAATCTTGCCGATAATCTGTTATTTCGCTGGTGATCTTGCAAATCACGGGACATATACGAGTAAAAACAAAACTCTGATATCTGCTTAATCCTCTTGTGATAATGGAAAAATACAAGATATATTAAAGGTGTTAAAATACTTTGAGTTGCTCAAAGACTTTAACCAATAAATATTAAGCCTACTGCACACTTGTTTGCCTGTACTACATAAAATTACATTTCATCCGTAATATGTTCCTGGGAGTCATGTGTAAGGGCCCTACGACAGAGGTACAGTCGAGATCGGTTTCACGGGTACAAATTGGTTTTGTGTCACGTCTATCGAAAATTTGAATTGGTTTTAACCTCAATGTGAAATAACTTTCAGTTTGTTCGTGTCTTTTTTGCTGGGCCGTACGATTTCATATTCGCGGGCCTTTATCCAGGCGTATTGTTTGGAAGGCCGCGGGGTTTATTGAATAGGAATTTATTTTCGAGATCCGACGCGTGGATCCGAAAAACTATTGTGTCGGATTTTATGTGCCTTTTATTGTTTTCGTACTAGGTGGGAAGCTTTTGTTTGGTAAAGGTCAAATGACAATTATGATATGAGTTTTAATTAATTGACTTACATCAAGAAATTAATATATTCCTATATGTAAGTTATTATACGTAATTTCATACTTGCTAGAGCTTTATTCACGCGTATTGTTTGGAAGGCCGCGAGGTTTATTGAATAGGAATTTATTTTCGAGATCCGACGCGTGGATCCGAAAAACTGTTGTGTCGGATTTTATGTGCCTTTTATTGTTTTCGTACTAGGTGGGAAGCTTTTGTTTGGTAAAGTTTAAATGACAATTGTTACATGAAATTTAATTAATTGTCTTACATCAAGAATATAATATATTTCCTTTTCGTAAATAGTTATATGTTTTACATGTAAATTCATATTTGCAAACGCTTTATCGACGCGTATTGTTTGGAAGGCCGCGAGGTTTATTGAATATGAATTTATTTTTAAGATCCGACGCGTGGATCCGAAAATCTGTTGTGTCGGATTTTATGCGCCTTTTATGGTTTCTGTACTAGTTGGGAAGCTTTTGATTAAAGTTTAAATTACAATAAAATTAAAACATGAATTTTAATTAATTGAGTTAAATAAAGAAATTCATATATTCCTGTGTGTATTCGATGGAAAACAATTAACTTAGCTTAATTGATAGGCTTAGGTTAAAATTTTAATGACAGATATTATTTAAGTTATTATAAGACGTGTTACCTCATGAAAACATTATTTATTTCGATTTCAGTTATTTTCACATATATACCATCTCTGTGTCTGTCTAAAAGATGTCTCCTGTAGTCTAACCATTTTTGTTATAGTGCACCGTACTCTAGCAGTATAGCATTAGGTTCCAAGCCTTTCTGAGTCCTGAATTACGTATGCACAACAGGGAGACGTTAATTAATTCCATATTTCAGAGTATAAAAGCTTCAACTTTGTAGGATACTTCCTTACATTTATTATGTAAAATTTACTGTGTTTTTACATAAGATTGAAGTAACGAACAAGCATGCGGTGTAGCTGATGGTAAGTGGTCACAGATACCAATCTGTGACCTGGTACATATAGAACAGGGTTCTTCTTGAGATCGATCATAGATGCTTTACAGTCCGCGTAAAACTGCTAGTCCGCTCTGAATATAGAAATGAATCGCGTCACCATAACAAATGGTATCACTACACCTGCCCGCAACAACTTCAGAGCGGGCTAGCAGTTTGGCGCGGACTATACCACTCCTAATATCTAAGGTGTTCGACTTTCAAACGCAAGAACTCCTTCACGCTAAAATAAATTTGACGGTGGTACCATGCGTGCCGAGAGTAACAGGTTCCACCACCTTTGCTTATTTACAAAAATACAGCTGTAAGCCCAAGCAATTATCTTGTACCAAATATACGTTAATCTTCATTCACTCTTCCACAAAAACGCAAAGATTTACACTAGAAATAGGCGTGACGGTGATACTTTCCGTGCCTAGATATACTGGTTCTACCACCTTATTTTTTTTTAATCCAGCTGTTTAACGCAGCAATATTTCGCAAGCGAGTAATTAAAACTCAGTCACATGACGTCATAAATGACTAAGCTTACACCGCGCAACTCGCTTTCCGTTTTTATTTCCCGTCGGTATTAACGCGCGAGTTGCTTCAAAAGGCTACGCTGGAGTAACACGCACTGACTCACTGAACCAGTGACCTGCCTATGAAGGTTCCCACCTCGGCGTAGTTATATAGTGTAGAGCGAGCCTACTAAGGTATGAACAGTTGGCAGAAGTAAGAACACTGTCACTATGTGCGGTACACGTAGCGCAAATAGTAATAATTCAAATTGAAGTGGAGTGGTTTAACTACTTCGAGTATTATTATTTTAAGTGTAGAAAATGTCATTTTTTTAGCGCACAGGCATTCAATTTACCTGAACCAAAGGATTTTTTTCTGAAGCCGACCATACTTTTGCAGAATGAAGTAGTTAGTCATCTTGAATCACCTGAACAAAAGTAGTTCAGATTCAGTCATATCACGTCATAAATGACTAAGCTTACACCGCGCGACTCGCTTTCCGTTTTTATTTCCCGTCGGTATTAACGCGCGAGTTGCTTCAAAAGGCTACGCTGGAGTAACACGCACTGACTCACTGAACCAGTGACCTGCCTAGTGAAGGTTCGCACCTCGGAGGAATATACACCATAGTGTAGAGCGAGTGTTCTAAGGTATGAACAGTTTTTACAGGTGAGAACACCATATCTACGCACGGTGTAGGACTATAGTAATACAAGTTAAGGTGAAATGAGTAAGGTGGAATGAGTAATTTCCATATTTCAATATAAAGTATCGCAATTATCATGAAATAGTTGTGACAGATATCCGTCACACTTTTGCAACCTTGTCAATTGAGAATCCGTCCAATGTTTCCATTATGTTTTGTTTGGATAAGTCATTGACTACGTGGGCTTTAATATTATTTGTAACAGCTGTAGCACATGCGCCTACAATTCATATTAAGGTTTTAGAGGCAAGCACTCTATGCTAGTTATTACTCCGAGGTGCCACGCATCGCTGGGTTGTATCATAGAACCAAAGTCAAATGTCTGGTTATCTGAATGTAGGTAACTGAAAGAGAAACACGGACCCTGATGATGTTGGAATGCTTAGATGGAGTGTCGCTTTGATCGTATTTTTATGATTAGAAATAGCTAGTCAAACTGATAATAAGTGTTCACCTTTACCAATAATGAAATACGGCAAAGAAAATTTAAACTGAAGTATTTTTATACTGTTGAATCGATCACTCGTGAGGATTAACATATTCCGGTCATACGTAAAACACCTGGCATCATCACCCTTCCACCGGAACGCAGAACTGCTTCATGCTAGATATAAGTGCTTGAAGGTGGTAGAACCCTTTGTGGTTCGACTCCGGCGGCACCACCGCCACACCTATTTCTGCCTAATAACAGCAGTGTTAGGCGCTACTGTGTTCCGCTTTGAAGGGCGTGGTAAGGGAGACATACTTTTTCCGAGGCGTTCCAGCTTAGTCCTTAGGGCTAGCCGGGCATCTGTGGCCGACCTCAGATACGAACATCTAATCCTATCTGGGGTTGATTACAGATGTTCATGGGCGGCAGCAGCCACTTACCATAAGGTGGACTGCATGCTCGTCTTCTACTCCTATATTATAAAAAAAATATTAAGTATAGGTATACATCTGTAAGGTGGTACTTTCGGCTGAAATATCGATTTTACTACTTTACGAAAATCTCTTTGCTGCCTTTGTCAGAAAATAATTGTATTGCCGTATCTATTTCTATTATACCTAAGTATTCGCCAGTTCCATTCTACTTCCTGCATGTCTAACAAAGCCTAAGGGTTCATTCACTTACAAAAAGACGTTGTCAGCGTATCATGGTCGAAAAAAATATTTCCTATGCACCATTTTATTGACGTATTTATATTATCTACCGTTCCACAATCGCGCAAATACCTTTCAGTAGAATGGGGCTTAGCAGTCTTAATCAATTAATTGAAAGCACAATAAGATCTCATTTATTTGGAAGTTCGTATTACGTTTTACTGTAATAGGCAAATCAACCTTTGAGTTTGTATTCGTGGTGATAACATTTGGTTTCTTACAAAGAAGCAGGTTAATGTAATTGCATCATAAATCTAACTCCAAATCATTATGCAAATACCTATTCCTATATATTTTCCGCTGAAATTAATCTGAGGTTATTTGTTTCTTTTTATATAGAAGTACTAAACTAGTATAAAGTTCTCTGATGGTAAGTGAACTCTGCCGCCGACATCTGTTACAGCCCCAAATAAGAAGTCCTAAACTGGAATGACTCGGGTGTCTCTCTTCAACCACATCCTTCATCTAGAATACGAGTACAACAACGCTTGACTCTGCGTTCGACGACTATTATACGGCAAAAACTAAAAAAATATAAGTAATATTAAAGCAATGGTTAACGAGGTTGCTTACTTTGCTACATCTGAAAACTAAGTTGTAGGTCTTCCTTCCCACAGCCTTGAAACCAGAACGCAACAGAATTTAACGCTCCTGTATATAAGGCTGAAATAGGTGTGGCGGTGCCTCCAAAACCACGAAGATTCTCTTAGGTTATCTTAAAAACCTTTTATTCCAAAGTGTCTAATACCAGACACTAAGTAGCCTGGACAATACTGTTATACAAACGTCAAGATGTCTGCTGAAGTCATTATACAACATTAAGATATTGTTATCACGAAACAAAAAGTGCATTAACTTCACAACTTTAACAATGCTCCTGTCTTTATCTCGCGAGATGCTATCTCGCTGAATAATGTCTGTCAATTACGTAGTACCTTAGATGAGTAAAATATATAGATTGACCACTCCTAACAAGAATATTCTCTCGTATTCAGTTTCGAGAATTTAAATTGTTGCGTAAATAAAGTGCAAAACTTTATCGTCTCCATGCTAAGATGTCTCTACAATGTTTGAAATACTTATTTATTTATTACGTAAATTTCGTATTAGTTATTTATACATACTCTCTAAAAATTATTTTATTTGTCAAGAATTCAAAAAATATCTGACAAATCAGCCTTTCGTGGCTTCATCCAATTTTAAGGCGGTGAAGTATCTTTTTATTTTACTTATCAAACCATACTCTGGAGTATAAGAGACGTCTCATAATGCAGGTATCTTTTATTGCGAAAATTCAATACAAGCAAATATTCGCAAACAAGATTCAGGAATTATCTTATCTTTAATCTATTTGTTACTGACACCGGTCTTAGGGTTGGTGATTTTAGACAACTTCATCCCACTTTCCCACTTTTGGGCATGGTTCTTTCAATGTGGGGAAGTTGGCCATAGTCCAACACGATAGCTAAGTGTGAATTGGTGAACTGCATAAACTTTGAGGACTTCTTTTAAACCTTTGATATGCAGGTTTCCTCGCGACATTTCCTTATCGGTTAAAGCTACTGATAATTCATTTCTAAAAAGTCACTTATTTATTTATGTTATTTAGACAACAGTCCACTTATTATAAAATAAAATATTCTTTACTAAGAGATACTAAGTTATTGTAGCAACTTAACAATTATCTCAAAATTTTAATGACTAAAATTGAACGCATGCGACACTGAAAAATACCATTATTAAAAAAATACTGGCACGGCACTGGCAAGGCTTCAATCACAATAATTAATGAATCACGATTTTTTTTCAAAGTAACACTTCAATTAAATTCGAAGCGTCCAAACTCCGACTAACTTCTGAACGCAACAAAACAAAAAAAAAACAAAAATAACATACCTAGTCTATTGTCTGAACAACCCTAGACGCACTTAATTAGTTAGAACGGTCAGTGCGAGCCAAGTACCGCAGTTGCCAACGACGGCACGCCGAAACAAAGAGATTCAGTCTTAATGACCAGCTGATAACGCTCACCGGACAGATCTTCCCTATCCCCTTGCCAACACCATCCGAACATAAATTTGGAGTCTTTTGTTCCGCCATGTTGGTTATACAATCGTCTGCGTTAATTGGAAATACACCAAAAACAGTAGTAAATGTTTCGGGCGGAGTTTTTATCAGAGAGATTGTTTTTTAAGATGCGCATTTTGGTGTTGAGTACTATCGCTTTTAATTCAACATTAAAAAACGCTTTCTACACTCACAGTCCCACACTAGGATTCCCTGTGTTTTGGGTGCCATGGACACTCACATAGACAAGTACAACAACACCCAGACTCAGAAACAGAAATCTAAATTCATCATTTAGATGTCTGTCTGGCCGGGGATCGAACCTGGGACCCTCAGCGCGTCAGACCGATAGTGTGATCACTCCGCCACGCGGGTCGAAACATTATTTGATTGAGATTTTTTTTAAATACGTACTGATTTTTTTATTAACTTCCCAATTTCAACTGTTCATGAAATTATACTATCGATAATATGTGTATCGAAATCTCCTTGAAAATATTGTTACCTCTACTTATCTTTAATTGCTCCTTAAAGATCTGGATCTGGATAAAAGTCTATTTTTTTCATATTAAGTACATTGTTTTAAATAAGATGACAGTTTATTAGTATGACACAAATATCCAAAATACACATACAAGTATACAATCCTCATTCTGAGATGCTGTGCCCAATAGTGGGACGATAAAATTTGACGATGAGACCGAAGAGACCGAATAGCAACACAATCGAAATCCGTTGGCACTTGGCAGCAAACACAGATCGCTTTCCCGATACCAATTCACAATACTGAAGACCAAATCGTGGTTGTCTGATAAAAGTTTAAAAAGGTTGATATAAAATACGTGACAAAGCAACCACCGACTCGGAATCCGGGGCGCGATAAACCGAAATCATCCCGGGCCGCTGAGCTGGAATGCCTGATAGTGTACAAAAACGCGGTTAGCTTCAAATACTAGTTGTGAATATTTGATTTGACTAATTGGGGAAGCTAGAACTGATGTTAGCGTCTAAGTACAAAGCGGCTAGCGCGGTTCCCTACCCAGATTGGACATTCTTTTTGCTACCAGAAATTATTAGTTTGTATTTTCTATGTTTTCCGATAGTTACAACGAATCAAATGTATTTTAGCTAAATGTGTAAAAACAATAAAACAAATTGCATTGAAGCCAAATTTCTCTCGAAATTTTTTTTACGATCGTGAAAATTTACAGAATTTTACATCCTGTCTAGTTCAAATGTAATGTGTGTCTTTGAGCAGGACCATGTACATGGCATGTTATTCTACCTAATTTGTAACCTAGAAGCTCAAAGGTAAAAGTATAAAGAGCTAGTAAAGTTAAATATCACATCGTACATTTTAATTTATCGACCAAATTTTCCTCAATTTATTTCCAGAATACATTTATACAGTACATAATAGCGTTCTTACTAAAATACCGAATAAAACAGCCGCGGAGCGCCGTAACAGTACCGTTTTACTAAAATATTCAATGGTAGGAATTATCGAAGTGATCCCGGGGCCTATTTGTCGAATTGTAATGGACTTCCCTTGTTCTCATTTATTTTCGTCTAGCCTTTATTTCGCACAGGAAAATGTAATACTTATGAAGAAGGTTACCTTCAATAAGTAGTAATGAAGAGTAATCTTTATGTCAATAAGTTACAGGAAATTGTAAACGTGTGTTCATAAAATGTTCTCTTTATTAATTTCCATATTGTATTAAATATGGAATTCAACAAATGATTGATATTCTGAATTTAAAAAAAAAATATTGTAACATGAGCCAAAATACCTTACTTACTCAAAACGTATGACCAGTACTTTTCGTACTTTTCTGAATAGACTATTTAGTATATATTTTGAATAATACTTTGTATTATTTAAAACATATTTTAAATAATACTTTGAATTACGGAATATGTTTTAAATAATACAAAATATTATTATAACAATATATAAAAAAGTGCATTACACAAATACACGTGTAGAATGCTTAGAGAACAGAGATTAGTTTAACATCGCTTACAGACACTTAAATAAAATTCGTTGAAAATGTAACAACTATTTATTCAAACAACAAGCGCGCGTTATAAATCGCGAACATTCCTCTTAAATGCATGCAAAATAGCGCATTTCCAAATTGTATAGCGCTACAGAATATTGGCTAAACAAGGGAGATAACGCATCACAATATACGAATGTCCAGCAGGGCAAGCTTCCAAGCGAAATAACATACCATTTGAATACGACGAAAAGCCAAACGGCTTGCATTATTCATCGCTTTACGGAGATGCGTGAGGACCTATTCATACGTACAAGGGTTCCTTGGCTATTTGTAAAATATGCTGAATGTATTAAACGTGAAAATCACGTTGAGTCATCCAGTGGTCACCATACTAGTTTTCTCCGGTTTCTACCGGTTTAGATATCTAAGCCCCTGTTAGATGGTACAAAGGCTATTTTACTCGTTACTAGTGGATCGATTATTAGATTTTATGTCCCGTAATGTGCAAGATCTAAGACTAATCGGGGACATTTGAGTTGTAGTGACCGTATTCATTCGCGGTCTTACACACGTTACGGACACACAACACGCCTATAGAGAAACAATAATAATATTTATGATAATAAAGTCTTTGTTTTTTCTATGACACTTACGTCATAATAAATCTTAGTGAGGGGCTTTGTAGAATGTTATTAGTTAAATGATTTGTATTCTGCCGTACATATAACAAAAAACAAATACGGAACCGCGCTTATTAATCGACTCGCACTTGAACGAACTTGTTTTTTTCCAACTGCATCTGTGACGCTGAAATATGAGGTAGTAACGTACATATTTACTTACCAAACGTTTATAGCCAAAATAAGTTTAATTTTATGGCATCGCTCGCGTGTATGAAATTTTATTTAGTGGTTTTGTGCGGTCATGCTTTACTTTATTTTATAGAAAAGTCTTTGTATATTTTCCTTTTTATTTTCCTGGTGTATAAAAGACCTTAATGCTTTTTGGTCACTAAGTCAAGAAAAGCATCATATGTAGTATGTATTTTTTTTTTTTCGCGGGTAGGAGTGAAATTAACAACACACGTTTTTAGAGCTCTAAGTGTAATTTAAAATTTAAAATATTAAAACATCCCTACATGTGTACATAAGTGTATGTAAGGGTTTAGTACCTACCAGCTTATAATCCTTTTAAATAATTCCAACTTCTATTTACACCACGGAACAAACAACAAGATTTACACTGATCACTACTCTGACATAGAAAATATGGAGTCTGTCAAAGAATCCCTTGCTGAGATGACAGAGCTTTTCAACAACAGGATGAACGAGTTCCAGAAGGAATTAAAGAAGACCAGTCCCACAGCGGTGTCCACCACTTCTTTAGCGTCGGAGTTCACAGCTTTTAAAACTTTCATCCTGTCAGCCCTAAGCACCCTTCAGCGACAAGTGGAATTCCTTGGACATGAGATGGACCGTGTTGAAACTAGGGCACGACGAAAAATGCTTCTGTTGCACGGTATTCCTGAGGAGAAGTCGGAGGATACTGTATCTATTGTTGCTGGGATTATGAGAGATAAACTCAACATATCTACATTTTCTTCAGCCTCCATTAGTCGTTGTCACCGGTTGGGTCGTCCCATGGAAAAGAGGCCGCGACCAGTTATTGTTAAATTCCGTGAAGCTCCTCTGCGTGACAAAATATGGTTTACAAAAACCAAACTCAGGGGCACGGGGATCACATTGTCTGAGTTTCTGACTCAAACTAGGCATGCTGTGTTTATGGAGGCTCGCCGGCGGCATGGTGTCAAGCAATGCTGGACTCGCGACGGCCTGATCCATGTTCTGGCGGCGGATGGCTCTCGCCACCAAGTAGACAGCTTGGTGGGTCTTGATGCCGTTCCCAAAGCGCCGGCTTCAGTTTCCCCGGCCCAGACGACCAGTGATGCACAAAAGCCGGACCGGATTGCTTCCCGCCTCAAAAGAACCCAGAAGAAGTAATGATATGTATTCTCAATGTTTCTTTTCTTACTATTTCATTACATTACTTTTTTCTGCACTGTTGGTAACAACTAATTCACTGCTCAATTGTTTACATCACTATTTGCTTTTGGAATGTCTTTATTCGTACCATTGGATGCGATATTTTGCAATGTTTCTTCGAAATTTTCTTATGTGGGTAAAAATAACAAAATACAACTATTTACAATTTTATAGTACTTTGACTTTTGAGTTGTGAGACTTGTGACAATGACAACTGACGTGCTGTCAATTGACTGCCTCACGGTGCCCAGTGCGGTGACGTCTGTTAGTTGTCTAACCTGACGTTTAGTGTTTACCAATGTAGATTGCGTTCCGTTTTATCATTTTCTTTATCTTATTACCATTATTGTTTTAATTGTTATTTTTAATTAGTAATTTTATAAAGCGTAGTGTATTTCAGTATATTTGTATTATGTTTATATTTTAGTTACATATTACCTGTGATTCATAATATGTAGCTGGTAGGTGTTAGACCTAAATGATTAATGTTTGTTTGTTATAATTATTATTTTAATATTGTTTGCCTTTTTTAGTATAATAGTTGTAGTTTAATAGTAATATTTATTTTCATGTTATGTCAGCAACTAGTAGTAATGATAGCTTGCCTTATGTATCCTTTTCTTCATCTTCCGACGAGTTAAGCAGCGATGACAGTTTTCAAAGCATTTCCTCCCTACATACCACGTTAGAAACTCATTTTTGTAATTTGCAGAAAAATTTCAATGTCTGTCACATTAATGCACAGAGTATTCCAGCACATTACCCCGATCTCATTAGTACTTTTGATAGCAAAGATATTCATGCAGTCCTTGTTTCAGAGTCATGGTTGAAACCATGCCTCCCATCTACATTTTTCTCACTTCCCGGCTTTCACTTGATTCGCAATGATCGCACTGGCCGGGGCGGTGGCGGTGTTGCTATTTATTTACGTTCACACATCCCCTTTTCCATTGTCCATATGTCAACATTATCTCAACCTGGAAGTGAAGCGGAGTGTCTCTTTGTCGAAGTTTTATTCTCCAATGCCAAGTTACTCTTAGGAGTATTTTATAGTCCCTCTTTAAATGTAGACTACTTCTCCTCTTTCGAAAAATTTTGGAAGATCTTTGTCCCATTTATTCTCACTCCATACTTATGGGAGATTTTAATACATGCCTTCTTAAAAACGACATAAGAGCTACTCGTCTGAAATCTTTAGCAGAAGCAGCCAATTTACACATTCTACCTCTTTCTGCAACTCACTCATTTCCAAATTCTATCCCGTCACTTCTTGACTTGATATTTGTATCCTCTCTTGACCATGTATCTAAGCATGGTCAATGTGCTGCTGACGCTTTCTCCTACCATGATCTCATTTTTCTATCTTATAAACTAAAACCTCCCAAAGCTAAGTCAAGGATACTTCTTCGGCGCAATTTTAACAACATGGACATCGACGCTTTCCGTTCTGATATTGCCAAAGCTGATTGGAGCCCCATTTATAGTGCTGACAACATTGACGAACAGGTGGCTATCTTTAACTCTCTTCTAGTGCAGATTCTTGATTTGCATGCCCCTGTTCGTCCTGTTCGTGTCCGTCATCTTCCTGCTCCTTGGTTGACTGAGGAGATTAAAGCAATAATCGCCAAGAAGAACAACGCCAAGTCGAGGTACAAGTCAGATCCTAGTAATAAAAATCAACTAAAATATAAGATCATTAGGAATCGTTGCAATAAGGTGTGTAGAGTTGCACAACGACGCCATATTCACAATTCTATTCAAGATACAGATCCGGCAAAAGTCTGGAAGTTTCTTAGATCGCTAGGAGTTGGGAAACCGCGTAACAATTCCTTCCCTAGTAATATTAGCCTCAACTGTCTTAACCAGTTTTTCTCAACTATTTCTTGCATTGATAGCAACTTGAAACAAACTACTTTGAACACTCTTTCTGTACGGCCCGCTCCTGACTATCCCGCTTTTTCATTTAGTCAATTCGACAGTCGTGATGTTAAGAAATGTATCCTCTCAATCCATTCGGATTCCGTTGGCAGTGATGGCATTAGTCGTAATATGATCATTCCCATCCTAGATCTTGTAACACCCGTCATCACATACATCCTTAATTATTCTATTTCCCGTAGTTTATTTCCCTCAGTATGGAAAGACGCTCAAATTATTCCCTTACCTAAAAAGACAAGTCCTGTTTGTTGTTCCGATTTCCGTCCAATATCCATCCTTCCATTTCTATCCAAAGTTTTTGAGCGTCTTATATATAACCAGCTTAGTTCCTTTCTTTCCTCGCACAATCTTCTAAATCCTTACCAGTCCGGCTTCAGACCTGGTCATAGTACGACGACTGCTTTACTGAAAGTTACGGACGACATCCGTTTGGGAATGGACCGGAGGGAGGTAACTGTGTTAACATTACTTGATTTTAGCAATGCATTTAATACAGTGGATTTCGACATCTTGCTTGCTACTTTACAGTCTCTTAACATATCTCCGGCTGTGATTGACTGGTTTCAGAGTTACTTGTATGGGCGCAGACAGCGAATAATGGTTAATGACAGCTGTTCAACTTGGTCAACCATTACTGCTGGCGTACCGCAAGGTGGCGTGTTGTCTCCTCTCCTCTTTTCTATTTATATCGATTCAATATCTCATAATTTATCTTCATTCTACCACCTTTATGCCGATGACTTACAGATTTATTATAAATCCCCGATTGATGACTTACCTAAAGCCATCGGTATTATAAATACTGATCTGACTCGTATCACGAACTGGTGCCAGTTGCATGGATTAAAAGTAAATCCAGAAAAAACCCAAGCTATTGTAATTGGTAGCTCTAGATTATTGCATAAGGTGGATTTTGCTCATCTACCTTTAATTTTCTTTGACGGCATCCACGTACCTCTAAGAGAAAAAGTGAAAAACTTAGGTATCTACATGGATTGCTATCTTTCATGGGTTCCTCAGGTCAACGAGGTGAGCAGGAAAGTGTTTTCGGCCATGGGATCCCTCCGGAGGCTTCGCAATTTCCTACCAATTGCGACGAAAATCTCGCTTTCATTATGTCTACTGCATCCTATCCTTGACTATGCAGATGTTTGCTATCTAGATCTAACCGTGGAGCAATTAAATAAGCTTGAGCGTATCCAAAACTTATTTATCCGATTCATATTTGGAATTCGTAAATATGATCACGTCTCTGAGTATCGTAAAAAACTCAAGTGGCTCCCAATTCGCCTTCGTCGGAATACTCATATTCTTTCTGCTTTATACTGCATCCTGTTTAACCCTAACACACCTAATTATTTAAAAGAGCGTTTCCATTACTTGCATCTGTCTCATGATACACATTTACTGCGCTCCAATAAAAACCTTTCCCTATTAACTCCTTCTTCTTCTTCATCATTCTTTAGTAAATCTTTTACTTCAGTGGCTGTGCGCCTATGGAATGCCTTACCAATTACTATCCGACGTGCGCAGTCACTGGCTTCTTTTAAAAATCAGGTAAAAGAATTTTATCTATCATTATAATCTGCTTCCTAGTTACTCTGTTATTTTTATACTATTCTATTATTTCCTACTTTATGTATTCTCCTCTTTCTTTCCTTTTCTTCCATTCTTTACTACTCTAGCTGCTGATATATTTAAAATATGACTCTCGCTACATTATACATATGTACACCCCTACCCTGGATCTCTTTTTATACTGTATTACTTTCTTCCTATTTGTAAACGGTTGCCTGGAAGAGATCGCTATTTAGCGATAAGGCCGCCAGTTGTACCTTTAATTAATTTTTATTGTGTATTTCTGTTTGTTACTAAATCTGGTGTACAATAAAGAGTATTGTATTGTATTGTATTGTATTGTATTGTAGGTGTTTCGTAAGGGATCTAAAGTTGTGCTCTGTACAACTGTTATGATTATGATGAAGCTATGATCTGCACCTCACCTGTAGGTAATATTATGGAGCTATGATCCGTATTACAAACAAGCCGCTATAGAAGTGAAATCATTTTCCTACCCTACATACGAATAAAGACTCAGGCCTGAGGCCAGAAATTCGTGGCATTACTACCTTGAGGATTATGAGCTCTTAGTGCTAAATACTTGTGTCTTACCACACCGTTTAAACAAAAATTCAGCAGTACCTAACACTGCTGCTATAATAGAAAAACGGATGTCGATAGTCCGCCCGGTATCAGAGCACGAAAGATCCCACCACCTGTTCTTAAAAGAAGCACCCAATACTGTTACAGAAAAATTAGTGACGGTAGTACCATCGGTATTGAATCATGAAAGATCTTAGGTACGAGTACCACCTCTTTGTAAACACTTGATTTGAAGCACATTCCACACTTAAAACCACGAAAATAACACAACGGTCTAATAATAACTTCGAAATCACAGTTAATTACCGAAATAGAATTTATCAAAGCAAAGCGACATTTTAGATAATTCCATTCCCAACCTACACATTACCTTCTTACCTTAGATTCAAAGCCATTCCAAAATTCCAGACAATAAAATTCATCTATTCAAAGCCTTATGTTAATTTTGGTTCGTACCACCCACTCATTGGAATCATTATGAATGCCGGCAAAAATAAATTAGGGGAGAACATTACGCCAGTTCAAACAATTTGTCTTGTCTATCATTTGTCTAGCTATTTGGTTAGACATAGAGCAGCGATGGAAATAGAGGGCTATGTATGTAAATATGAACTGTGTGAACGATGGATATATTATGATAAGGTAACATGAAATATATTATTTAAATGAAGGTCTGGTAAAAATTCCTAATGTAATACAAAAAAAATAGGTCTACAGAGTTATTAATAACCCTCACGGACTTTTTTCATTTTCTTCATGATTATGACCAAGACGAGAACATAATTATTTAAAATATTTTATATAACTAGTCAAATAAAAAATACACTAGAATTTTATATCACAACGTTTATGACGTCGACAAAAAATATCATGATAATGAATTGTTTTACACTGCAAGTACCAAAACAGTACTTATTTCTGCCTTACCAAAGCAATCCTTTAAATTAGCACTCTATGTCTTCCACGCTCGTTGGCAAGGCCTCATCTGCCGGGGACAGCGTCGAGGGGAAGCAAAAACAGTCACTTAGATGTCATCCAGCGCATGATTGATCGCCACAGACTTGTTGATGACGCGACACTCGGTTATTCTTAGCTTAAGAAGCAGATGGGAAGAGTTTCCAAACTTGAGGTCTTAAAAAGCAGCCCTTCTCGCCCTTAATGCTGTTTCAAAATTCTTTTCACCATAATGGTTTGGGTTGGAGAAATGGAGTGTACCGTCTTCCTGATGATTTTATATGTTTTTATTTTTTTTTAAATTTGAACCTGACGATAAAGCAGACGTGCTACCTGATGGAAAGTTGTTAACGTCGCCTATGGACATTTGCAACACCAGAGGAGTCGCCAATGCATCGCCGGCTTTGAAGGAGAGCTCTTTTTGCACCTTTTTTGAAGAGCCCCATGTCATAGCGCTCCGGGAATACCTCGGGAGGAAGCTCATTCCACATCTTACACGCCGTATGTTATTTTTGACTGAGTCTGTTGTAAACAAGAGTGAATGGTCATTAGAAATCATACAAATTTATATTACGTCGAATCCACATTTATGACATGACACCTTCAACACTTTTCAGGCCTTTCAATGTAGTAACAGAGTATCAACGCATCTGATTAACTGTAAAATAGAAGTGAACGAACATTTTTGACAGATGTAACTCTTTTTGAGCGTTTCGAAATTGAAATTTTGTATTGAAATATTGCATTGTTCGTAGAATTGTAGGTCGGAAGGTTCGGTCTTTGTCGAGAGCGAAATCTATACACCGATAGGAACGATATTTGAGGTTGAAAAGTCTGTTCATGGTCGTTGACTAGAAGTAGCGATTTTTGTGTGCATTTTATACATTTGATGGTCATAGTGGTACAATTGTTATATTGCGGAGATCGGAGTTCGCATCTAGATTATATGTTTAAGTCTAATAATGACACCAAACGCATTTTAAGTAAGACATGAATTATTATACAAATATGCCCTATGACACTCCCACTATTTAGCCAAAGTCAACGATACTTCAAATGTAAAATCTGTCAAACCGCTGCTGCTATATCTCAAAATTATTTAAAAAATGAAACTTACATGCGCTCGAAATATCCCTTATGTAGTTTATAGTAAAACCTTTCTTGCAAGATGTGCTTCTTCTGAGAAAATCGTTAACATGCAAGTATAGATATATACATATACACATACATACATACATACATAGCGGTCGAATACAGAACCTCCTTTTTTGAAGTCGGTTAAAAAAATTAACTTCCATAGTCTGGTAAAAATATCATTGTTTATGCCATAGCGAATACCTACAAATTCTCAAAGCATGCAGGTGTCCAAAGAATTCAATCTTAAATTTTAATGAACGGAATTCTCGCTTACGCCTGAGATTGTTCAGTGAAAAATTACCGGTATTTTAACTGCATGCGGTTAGCTATCAGCGTGATAGAGCACGGGGAATCAATCACGATGCACGCGGAGAATTTTCTTACAAAATTTTCAATGTGACATTAAAATTTCATGGTTTTATTTGACACATTATTACGGGATACTTTTATTATAATGACTTGATATTTACCAATAATGGAAGTTTCAAAGTGGCAAGTGGCTTTTCCAAAGACAACAAGTTAGACTTCTATAAGAAAAATGAGCAAAAATTTTTAATTTGTCATATTTTTGAAATCTTGAACTTTAGTAAGCAAAAATTGGTAAAAAATGGATTAATAACGGACGGTAATTGACAAAAAAACAATTGAATATTTAATACATCATCTACTAAAGAATAAACAACTGAAAATTCGAAGGACGAACAAAAATAAAAATCTCACAAACCAGTGCTACTAGATGAAAAAACGAAAAATGTTACTACAATATATTTCAGAAACTACGTCCTGTAGCAACGTCAAAAAAGGAAAAATGTTACAATATATTTGTGTGTATACAGCATGATTACCCAGCAAACGCTACAACCGATTGGACGAAGATTCCTTCAGAGCGGAATAAGGACCATTGATTGCAATGTACTACAGATTTGCTAGTCGTCGGATATCGAAAAATAGAGGCACTAGCTTGTTTCTTATTATTATCGTTCGTAGGTTTAGTATATATATTTGTGATGTATTGGATATAAGTACAGGTAATTAAGTAGGCATTTTTTAATAAAGTACATTTTCTTTAAATACCAAAGTGATAAGTGTATTTAATATTTTGTAAAGATAAATTTTACGGTAAAAATAAGATCAAAAATAATATTAATAGTAATTGCTACTCAAACAATGTGAATGATCGCACATGTATGAGTGTACTGAGCTTTTCAGCATATACAACAATTGGCCAAACGAATATTCGCAAATACAACAATTGGATAATCATAGGGAATTAAAAAATAATTGGCACTAGATCGATTTACAATTAAAATGTTTCACATTTAACAAGTGTAACTAAAATAATAATAATAATATTCATTCCTTTATAAATACAGAATCATTGAATACTTACTAAATAAATTATTAAAGCCAGACAAATAATATACATTTTAAATCTTATAAAAATGTAAAAATAACAATAAGACCAAAAATAATGCGTTATCAAGCAAAAAATCATAGCACATGTACGAATGTACTGAGCTATTCAACAAATACAACGATTGAACAAATGGATATTCCCTCAAAGCGGAATAAGCACCATTGATCGTAATGTATCACAGATTCGCCAATCGTAGGGAATTGAAAAATAGAATTGGCACTAGCTCAATTTTCCGGTTCAATAAATGCAGTTTGGTGCAGTTGTGTACTGTAAGAGTTTTGTTCTTGGAAAACGGAGGAAGTACGCCAATTGAAATTGCTTGTTTGTTTTGTTAAAGACTTTTTCACTTAGCTCATTCAGGGAGGTGAATACGTGAACTTATTTATTTTTACGTAATTATACGAAGTTTCTTGGATGCTCCACCGTAGTTTGATACCCTAAGTCTTAGGATATGTTAGGGCCTAACATAACAAAGTACCTTTTCATGTACCTAACTGATATTTTTAATTATAAATTGTTACAATGTTTTAATAAATCCAATCCGTGCGATTTTTCAATTACACCCTCGTACGTTAGTTTGAATATTTTTGCGAGCAGCCTTGATTTCATTAGGATTAAATGTAGCCAGTGTTTACACCCCATCGTGAAAGCGATATGGTGTTATTTTATTATACTTAGAAAGTTATGTTGTTCTGGAAATCGATAAACATCGCGGGTAATGTTATATTTTACAGGCCACTACGGAAATATAATAGTAAATCACAATAATACAGTCGTTATATTTTTAAATAAAACAACGGTAGTTTTAACCTGTTAAAGGTAAGGTTACAAATCATGTAATAACGTACAATTCTATACTATCAAATTACTGACTTTTCTTTCATTACGATATTCTAAGGGTCGCACCCTACTGTAGCGATCAATATGTTACTTAGAAAAAATAGCTAAGTTAAATAGCGCTGTCATACAAAAATATAATGAAATCGTAATTACTCTACCACGGCTTATTGAAAAAGAAGTGAATACGTAATTTATTAATATAAGCCAAATTTTAAAAAACTATAGAAATTTTAGAGCTTTAAAAACTATAAAAATATTTTTTCACCACGGATTCAGCTGTAAAGATAATACTATCCAACAGAATATTTCTTCAACCACAACAGAACAGAATAGTTCTACAATACAAAGGCAATAAAATGATGAGGAACTTCAGAAAAGTACTTATCGTGAGTAAGATCAGAACCGAAATACGCTGATACTCAAATAATAATTATTATACTCAAAATAACACGTTTTCGATTCAAACATTTGACATAAAAATACATCAAGTATTCACCGCTCTTGTCAAAGATGGGAAATTAATAATGGGATTAATAATTAAGAAGTCTATCCAATGTTTTGCTTATCACAATTACCAAATTTCGATCTTTAGTAGGCAATGATTGAATAGATTTATTTATTAACACCGTACTAATAATATAAGTTAATACATGACGTTATTTATATAATGTGATATGTCCTCATTCCCCCTATAGAGGCTCGTAACTCGTAATAGTCACAAATTGCCGGGAACGTAAGACGATTCAATCGAATCAGCTTTCCTTAATAAATATGTCTTGAACTATTATTATTGCTTTTGTGATTTATTATTACAAACTTTTATTTAACTTGACTTGTTAGTTAGTATGTATGTGAAGGTCAAATCTTAAAACTGAATTTTCAACTAGTTAATTTCAACTGATTCAGCTGAAAGTTTCCTTACAAGTTTGGGTTAGATGATAATATATGATTATATTAATGGTGTCATTCAATTTATTTTTCTAATATATTTTAAACTACTTACTCAAATAACGTATTCAGTGTTAGAAATTTCCCATAAACTGCCTATTAATTTTCCGCACCAATCAAGAGATATAATAACCCTTTACAAAGTAGGGTAGACAAACAGACAGACGGACGTACAACGTAGGCTTAGACAGATATTTTAGAAGATTATCAACCAAACTTTTGACGAGCCCTACATACTTATATATCCATTGATTAAAGTAGCTACTATGGGATCCTATAGCTATAGAGCCCCATAGTTAGGGTTTCCATGCCACCCCATTACGCGACGCGACATGGAAGAGGCGTGGAAGGTGCGGCCCGCTCCGAGGGTCATTATGTCAAATACATAAGGCGCGAACCTTAAGATGTAGGGACAATCGCTTAGGGGCTATATGTTGAGAATCTCTGATTTTCTTTATAAAACCATAATTTATAACGTCATTATATCGTGGTATGTCGTGACGTCGGACGTTATGCAGCGGTTCCTCTACTGATCTGACACTCAAAAGATTCCGGGTTCGATTCCCAGTAAAAGATTCAAATTGGAAATTGTTAGTAACAATTGTATTCTGAAAAAAGTTTTTGAAAACAATTTCAAATTCGGGGATCCACATTTGTAACAAGCTCTATATGCAACTTTTAGGAAATGAAAAAGCGATCCCGTAAAAAATAAACAAATTCACCGTCCGAGTATCTGTCACGAATAACTTTTGTTATTTACTGACTGTGATTATGGTGTAAATTAATTTAATTTTAAGTAATTGTATCATCTACCTTATTTAACCTTATAACTTATTTATAGACAAAGTGGTAGGGCTCTTCATAGTTCGAATATAACCATTACAATTATTGCCTGCCTAATAACAATAGTGTTAATCGCTGCTGTTTTCTGTTTTTTTTTTTATAATATAGGAGTAGCAGACGAGCATGCAATCCACCTGATGGTAAGTGGATACTGCCGCCCATCTGTAATCAACCTCAGATAGGATTAGATATTCCTACTTGAGATCGGCCACAGATGCGCCGCTACCCCTGAGGACTAAGCTGGAACGCCTCGGAAAAGTCTGTCTCCCTTACCACACTCTCCAAACCGGAACACAGCAGCGCCTAACACTGTTGTTATTAGGTAGAAATATGTGTGGCGGTGGTGCCGCCGGAATCGAACCACAAAGGGTTCTACCACCTTTAAAGTTTGAAGAATGTAGTAATGAAGATAAAGTGAGATAGGACTTAGGCCTATCTGGTGATTATTATACATGTCCATGGGCGGCAGGTGTCACTTACTATGAGGTGGACTGCATTCTCGTTTGCTCTCTCTATAAGATAAAGTTACGACACATCTTACATTAGTCGATCTACAAGCATATTAATATTCACAGACCTGTATCTAAAGTTATTATTTATTTTGTATAACTAATATTATTATTTATTTTGGGCAAAAAGTATGAAATTTTGTACAGAAATTGCTTATATAATGTAGAATATAATGTATAATATTAAGGAGATATATTTATAGACATGAATAATAAACTTACACACCCTCTCACACACACACACACATCATCTCATATAACACACAGAGAGGTTTACACTACACAACTCTAATTTAGAAATATAAGCACAATGTTTTACTATTAAATTGAATTACCTAGTTTTTACAGTTAAAATAACTTGGGGGTGGCCGGTGTATGCTGTGATAACACCTAGCACGGGAGACAATGACTTCTGAAGTAGTTATTTGTTAAACACTAAGCTAATTTATTATGTATCGTATTAACTTTGTAACTTTTTTGTCAAATAAAGTATTGTTATTATTAGAATAGAATTTAAAAAATCGCCTACTAAGGCGAAAGAGTAGACGGAAGCTCAAGTATGCCAAAAAGCCATCAAACGTACATACTTACCGACTATTACAATTTAAGCCAAATTATTATAGGTACTAGATATTATACTATATGAATTATAGCAAGCGACACTCGCCTCAAAATTCCATTTCCTTCCCTGATGACTTCTGTAGCACTACCATGAGTTGGCATAGAAACGCCACTATAGAAATTGTAAATAGAAAACTATTGTCATTTTGCTAGTGAATAACATAACTACTATCGTTACGGTATTTCTTGACAACGTCTGTCAAACTAATGACTCATGGAACCGAATTTGTATGGCAATAGATCATAATGACATTCGCTAGCGATTTGATTTCGATAGGTTTTTTACGTATCGAGTTTCGTCACTACGGTTTTTAGTTCTACGAGTAACCACCAGAGGCGCTCTACAATTTTTCATACATTTATTTTACGCAGTAGCGACTGCGTAGTAATACTTTTGTAAACTCATGGTAGTGCTACTGATGACTTCTGAATGGTACCAGGTGTCATACATAAGTGACAGCGTGATTGACAGACGTACTAACTCCTAAGAGCCGACTGCTTTTACTTTCCGAATTCACTGAATTATTCACGTGAGGTTTTTCATCGTTACCACATTGTTCGTTCCTTCATCTCAATTCATAACTTTAACTGTATCCGCTTTATATTTTCGTATGCTTTAATCTTTGTTTATCATAATTTGTCGTTGAAGGTTTTATGTATGTTAACAGTCAGCGTCAATGATGACGATTAAGTTATATGCAGTTTTAATTGCATTTAGTTATTAAATATTACTTACATTTATCAATGAAACATTACATTACCATTTTCAATTACTTTTTATTATTATTAATTGATTATTTAAATGAGTTATTGACCTTTTTATAAGTTTTAATAAAAAAATGAATAATTCACAGATGCCACCACACCTTTTGTGTTATCTCAGCGACGTAAATAATGTTTATGTTCTGATTCAAAAGGTATATAAAGTTAAGACACAAGCTGCTTAAACTTATTACGTGTAGTACTACATGTATGTGTATTATGACCGCCTACATCTAGTATTCCTAAACTATGTTGAGTTCATTTTCCTTGCTAAGAATTTCAATAGCCACATACGAGTGACTTCGTTTAATAAATATCCTCACGTAGTTTCTATTTTTGGCATTCACCTGTACCTAGTTTTTATACGAAAGTAATTTTGAGATAAATTGAATGGTTCATCATTTATAAATACAGGGTCCGGCGACTACCTTCAGAGCCTTGGGAAATAAACTCCGACCTTGACGTCAGCTCCAGATGGTATAAGAGTTCCCAGGATAATTTTGTCTTAGGTAACTAATGTAATAAATAACCTTTAGTTGGTAAATAATTATGGCTTTTATGAAATTAATAATTTAAAATTTCTAAATTAACTCACAATTTTGTATACGTAAAGCTTGGTACAAAAAAATTTTTATAGTTACGTATTTGATAAGTATTTTAAGAAGATTTCTTATTTTGTTAATGGAACAGTAGGAGCCAACGTATTGGAGAAATAAGGCCTTAACTTAGAAGGCTGGTGGTCTGCTCAATTCCAGATAAAATTAGATTCCTATCTGAGGTCTGCCAAATATTTGGCCCCGAAGATTAAGGTGGAAAGCCTCGCATACGTATGTCTTCCCTACAACACCCGACCACGGCAGCGTTTAACACTGATGTTATTAAGTAGTGTTAAACGCTATTGAGAGTAGAACCACAAAGGATTCTACCACCTCTAAAATGTAATATGTTGCCATCTTAAGATACGCAAAACTGAATTTAAAAATGATCGCAAATTTTATATTTAAATACAAAGTAGGTAACAAACGAGTTTGGGTTAAAAATTATACCCCGCGCCTTTTGAAAGGGCGAATAAAATTTATACACTTGCAAAAGACAGATTTTTACCGTCTTTATTTGCGCGAAGATTTTTAATCTGGTCATATATTCGGTAGCTTTTAATAAAATGTACCCTCCAACCCTCAACACGGTGCCTGCAGTTTATTGTCCAGTTGGATAAGGTACTCTGGTCACTGTTTAAGAGCAGCGAGGAGCTAGCAAGGATTGAAATATCAAAGTGATTGCAGATATCTGAAATCAACACAAAATAGGATTGGGGTCCTACCTGCGGTCGGTTACAGATACTCTTGATAAGCTAAATTAGAATGTCTTTCGACAAAAATAATACAGTTGCAACGTTAGAAGTAGGAAGCATGAACGTTATGTTTGTTATAAAAGTGAGGTATGAGTGAAGTATGTTCCAAATTAACATATTACCACTAAAGGATATTTTTTACTTAGTAGTTATGATGACTAAAACAATTCGCCATAAATAAAACATCATATTTTAGCGCCGATGGTGTAGCTAATGCTTAAAAGGCTAAAAAGGCTTTAGAAATCTTCTAATATTCAAGGGAGTGATTGTATGGGGTCCAAGTATTCGTACAAAAGATTCGGCAATCTTTTGTGGGGGGCGCATTTATCTATTCTGTCAATGCATAATAGGCACAGGTAATTCAATCTTCTCGAAGACATCTCATTACATACATCTCGTGCTGAATGAACCACGAGGGAGGAAAACAGATTTAACATATACTTATTGAGCTTTTCAGTATTTTACATGTATATTTTTTATTAAGAAATTTCAGATTTCTTAATTTTTTTAAGCTAGAGAAACAGTACTTTATTCAGAGCCGTCTTGTCAGAATTAAGAGCCAAATTAAAGATAAGAGGCGGTTCAAATTAGTTAATAATAAAATAATATACTTAATAAAACTCTGTATATAAAAAATCTTAATATTAATTTACTAATACACTTGGAATCTAGAATAGAAGAATTTAACTACTTGTGCCAACAATAACTGAAATAATGGTTTTTAAAAATATAAACTCTGTGTTATTAAAACTCAATAATACTAATACTTAATACTTTTATATTCTACCATCACGAGAAAATACCTCATACCGTTTTCAAGACGAAAGAGCTTTTTTTCCGATCACGCAGGTTTGTACGTACGTACGTAAAGTCCGCATGGGTTTTACCGATACTACCTACCTAATACCTGGAGAGACTAATTATAACTGGTTAGCTAGAAGGCAAGAGAACTAAGGGGGAAGCACAAGATATGGTCGGATCAGATATCCAAGCAACTGGATGCCAAGGTCAACGACGCCTTGCACTGTACCACCGACCATCACAAATGGTGGCAGCTCGTACAAAAAAAATCACGATGCTCAACTGTGAGCGAACGACCGAAGGATGGAAGGAAAGAAGCTGTCACGCAGTCTACACGCACGTGTTAGCCTAACGGCGAGCCAGGCGACTTTATAAACAAATTTATGTATTGATATAGAGAGTATAGCTATAGAGCTACATATGTATTAAGGTCTGAGTAGTAAGATTTGTTGAATAAAATAGTTCTGTACTGACAGCCTCTGGGCAAAGACGTATTTTCATTTACCGAATCTCCCAATACTTCTGACATCAGAAGTGGGATTGATTCGACTAGTTCGATAGTTAACTCACGCCGCAATACATTAATGTTCGATAAGTGAAAACGGTGAAATTGATTTCAATAAATGAAGTTATCGCGAACAAACTGTTACAAAAACTACAAATAGACTATTGTGACCTGTGACCTGAAATTATAAGTCGAGAAACTATATATTTTAAGAAAAGTGAAACAGTACAGAAGTACAGAAGAACATAATGCAGAAAGAAAATACAATTAAGTTAATAGTGATAATTTGAAAACTCATCAATGAACGAATCAATCAGTGAGCCGCATCCTGTGACTTTTACTGCGAGTGTTGGTGGAAAAATAATATAAAAAAAAAACAATAATCAAAAGTATAACAAAAAAAAGTGAATCGCTGAGGTGTAATTCAACAGTTGAATGGAAGAATTACAATAATAAAAATATTGTGGTGAAAAACTCAAGGACTAAATGTATAAATTACACAAAGAAGTGTTATACTTCAACAACAATAAATAAAACAGTAAGTGAGAGCCTGATGGGCATTTCACGAAGATTTAATTATCTTACAACTTAAAAATTTTAAGTGGCAATATTACTATTGAAAATTATCTCGTCTTCGATGGACATGTATAAGGACTTAAAAATAGCTTAAATGTGAAGCTCATGATAAATATATTACACAATTATTGTAAATAATGATAATTGTAGTAAATGACTACAGTGAAATGTTATTAATTACGACAAGAATAAGCAAAATCTAAATGTGAGACTGTAAAAAAAAATAACATAGTTTTTGAAGATCAACTATTGAATAAACTATTGAATTAAGATATTGAAGAAGACCATCGATATAACAACTACGAAAATTATTACCAGTAATATTGAAATAATGGTTACAACGTACGAATAATGAGAAGTTATAAAATTAACGTAAACAAATCCCTACATAGAGCTCCGAGATCGTGAAATAAAATGGGAAAGGAGTTAATAAAAAAAAAAAGATGAACTTATTTTCTGCGTTTGACAACTACGAGAAAACTACAATGTAAATTACTAGTTATGAAGGCAAAAAATAATCATAATCCTGGATTGACAAAAACAAGCAAAAATTTATTTTCGAAGGTCAGCATTTTACAATTACAAGAAAACTGCAAAGTAAATTATCAGTTATGAAGGCAATTATTAATGATGGCTACAATGAAATCGATACAGAAGAAAAGCGACAATCAAAATAATGACTATAAATTTTATGCAAGAAGGACCCATATAATAAATACAAAATTATGAGTAAAGGGACAGTGCAAAACAATTATATACTGTATATTGAAAGATATAAAAGAATTGAAAATTTAAAGAAGATAGAAGATTCGTTATAACAGTAACAATAAAGTACATACGTACTGTGAACGGACTCATCTTGAGGACATAAGAATCATTTATAAAGTACACAAAGGTACAACGGTGTGCGAAGTATTAATACGAGTCCGCATTTGGCCAGCGTGGCTGGGTATGGCTTATGGCCTAAATCCTCGTGTATGAGAGGGCCCATAATGGGACAATAATGGTAACGGGTATTGATAATAAAATAAGAGAGTTAAAGTTGAAATTAATCGCAAAATAGAGCATGATACTAATGCACTAAGGTTTATTGTTCAATTCATTTAATATAACAATAATTGTATAATGTGCTCTGTATTTTTTGCAAAATCCTTGTACACTAACAATGCACAGTAAAATGATTAAATCGTTAAGATTTCGGTCTATGTGGTGAAAAATCAGTAAAAAGTAAATGATTATACATTTACTGAAAATAATGCTAGTCATATACTGCTAGATAAAGTTATGGTGTACAGATAATTTGGAAATAAATTGATCTTATCTAATTTAATGAGATATATTCCACAATTTAAGAAATATAACAAAATTACAAAATAAGGGGTGCCGATGGGGTGACGAAATATGGCAGAAATAATTACGTCATTTGTAATACCATAATCGTAGCGTCATCAATAGAGCATTCAGATCAAACAAAATAATGTTTACAAGACTAGGAATGTACTTCAATAACAATTTGAATCTGACCCCGGGAATATGAATTCGTTTATACTCATGACGATATAATAGTATGGTTATAGTTGAGAACAAAGGCCCAGATTTAAACGATATTTATTAAACAATGCTTTAGGCCTAATCATTACAAAGAAATAATATGGAGTTAAAGGACCGCTATTCATTAGTTAAAACAGAGAGTCAATTATACTCATCGTAATTGAAAGTTAACTAATACGAGTACAAGAAAGTTAATTTGAACTTTGTGTAAAATGTATTTATTTGTTATCAATAATCAGTATTTATTTGTATCAAGTACACCGATTGTATTTAAAAGACAACTAAACTAATCGCATTAAATAATTATTGTAAATAAAAAGAAAATATATCGGTAAAAAAATATAATAAGCGAACACAGAATCGTTATAATATTTAATTTGTATATATTTGATATTGATATTTAATTTATCAAACCCTTATATTGAATACATTAGTATAGTATACAAATTCCAGTAACTGTTGGAAAAGGAAAGTTTGATTCTGTAAAGTTATGATAATGAAAAATATAGAAAAACGGAATATTGCCTTTAAATGAGTTGAAATATATGTGACAGTGATAAAAGTTATTTAGGATTAATACCAATATATTTTGTTTTCAGTTTGGTCCATGCTATGGAATGTTTATAATGATAGTGAAAATTATCTGACGAATAGTATTTTTTCGATAAAAAAATTACCTATGTAAATGAGAACTTTTAAAACTTCTTAGAGTATTTAAAGTAATATTATTTCGATAAAAATATACCTATAAGTAAAGGATCTCATTTAAATGAAATAATATGAAAAAAATAAATTATAAGGCTTCTTAGAGTATTCAAAGTAAAATATGTCAATAATGTTTATCACATAAAGTATTAAGCAATCTTAAAATATAATTTTCTAGTATTAAACAAAAGAGACTAGTAATATTATGTTGTGTATATTTAATTGATTAATTATTAAGAATATGATCTTTAAAACACTAAAGGGAATTTAAGAATCTGATTGGATTTTAAGAGGATATTAAATATTTAATAAAAAACTGTTCTGCTATAAATAATATAAAAATCAAGTAAATAAAAAAAAGAGTTTAATAGAAGTCTATTTCACTATGGATCAAATAAAAGTAAATTCGATTATTTAAAGGTGCATAAAATATACTAATGAAATAATTAAAAATGCAATTTAGTCAAAAACGGAATAAATATGAATTTAAAGAAATAAATCTTTATTTCATACAAAGGAATAAAAATGTTAAACTGAAGAAGCATAAGTTGAAAACAAGGTAACGGTGACGGATGACTTTACTTTATATTATCATTGATGATTTTAATGGGAAATGATTGAGAAAAATGAGAACAATACCTTCGGACAAAGATTAAAAAAAAATCAATTAACTAGTATATCTTATAGATTATAAAAGTTAAATTAAATGTCATATCTTTTTGTATTGAAGAGGAATATAATTTAAAAAAAAACGTATTAAGTTACATAACTTACAAATTCTTTAAGATTTAAACTTCATTGATATAGATGACATTTCTCATACGACAATTAGTTAATCGCCCCAGCCTTAGATAATGGTACTTGTGCCTATAAAATATGATAACGATTGAATAAAAAAAAATGTTAAAAGAGTCATATAAGAGAGTTATAAAATCTATAGACCAAACATTGAAACTTTTTGGCCGAATAATATATAATATTAATAACTTACGGAATTAATAAAAAAATCGGTGTTTTAAATTAAAAATACCTGTTTAAGCTTCTATAAGTCGACTAAGTAAAATTGAATCATACAGACAATGAGGCGAATAAGTAATAAAAACGTTCAAAAGTATAAACTAACAATGGCTCTAGCTTTTATAAATGAATTTAAGCGATAAAGGTCAGAATGGTCAAGCGGGCAAAATATGTTGTTCAATAAAACAATAATATATTATACTAGCTGACCCGTATACAACCCTTATCATTTAGGGGGATGAAAAATAGATGTTGGCCGATTCTCATAGATACCGGATAAGCACAAAAAATTTCATCAAAATCGGTCAAGCCGTTTCGGAGGAGTATGGCAACGAAAACTGTGACACGAGAATTTTATATATTAGATTACAAAAAAATAATTAATGTTAAAATGAGTGATATAGTGCTAAGACCGCACAGGTAAAAGTATTGAAGAAACAAAAAAAAAGAAGTTTAAGGTATGAGTAAATTACCAAAAACAACAAACGCAAATATAACTGCCCAAAGACTACAAAAAAAAATGTAAATGTAAAGTTGATGAATTTAAACAACTGGGTGAACCGCAGATATAATATAAATTAAAAAGCTTGTGGATCAGAGATGCCACGAGAACCTAATAAAATAAATAAGAGGACACTGGATTTCTAAGAATTTAAAGTAAATTAAATGATAACTTCAATGGGAAATAGAGATAAAATCATGCCAATCAATTAAGTTTCAGGGCATGGATATTAGAAGATATTGAAAGCTTGCTAATATGAGTTTAATTTCAGGTACATAAAAAGAATGCTTCGAGAGCGAAGCATGGGCAGGAGGGCCGTGTTAGCCTAACGGCGAGCCAGGCGACTTTATAAACAAATTTATGTATTGATATAGAGAGTATAGCTATAGAGCTACATATGTATTAATGTTGAATAAAATAGTTCTGTACTGACAGCCTCTGGGCAAAGACGTATTTTCATTTACCGAATCTCCCAATACTTCTGACACACGCGAGTCCTCAAGAGACTGCATCGGATTAATTCATGCGTGCGGGTGGGACATGCGTGAAGCCGCAGACCCGCGTTATACGAAAAAGTCCTTAACCTATAAACATTATTTTGAGAAAATTAATATCATCCAAGTGTTGATATCAAGAGCGGACAGATCGTAAAAAGTCCGTAATACTTTTATTGACTATAAAAGCGAATTATATTAATGTATCAAAGCGTCTTCTTCCAGAATTTCACTAACTTCAACTTTATGGGATGTTGTGGAGTCATTAGTCATGATAAGTGCCCATAACCTTATATTGGTGGAATTGAATTACGAAATGGCGTAAATGACAAAAATATTTTTGGAAGATTCTAGAAACAAATGAACATGTAGTCCATGGACATTGTAATCTGTATTTGAAAAAAGTTTTTACCTTAAGCCGATTGCAGATGCGTTACCGCTCCCGGTAAATGAGCCCGGGAAGGACGGCGGTATCTGTGGTCGTATATCGTCGTGTAAACCGGACGGTGTGGTGACTCAATTTTACCTGGGCGGAGCCTGACGGGGGCAGTGTGCTGAGAGGACTCCGGTTACGTTCCTTTGGAGATCCCGGAGTCCTCTACGCAGCGCTGAAGACTGTGACCGGGGGGTTTTAGTGCGGTAAAAATCCCACATAACCCCGTGTCGCTCTCACGTCACCGGGTACCTTTTGAAGGTTTCCCCCTCGAGAATAAAAAAACGGTACGTTACCGCTTCTGAGAACTAAGGTAGTAGGATTATTTGTAAGTCAGTCGGCATCTACAACCTGTCCATCGAACTGCAAGAACTGTGCTTTACAATAAAATTATCCGCTTGCGTACTCATTGATTTATACGTAGTTTCTGTACTTCTTTCACTATAAGAAGCAGAAAAGTTGATTATTTATTAATTCAAAAGTTTAAATCAAGTGTCTATTTTTATTTATAATACAGTGTGCCATATCATCAAATCTTTTAACGCGAAACGTATAAACACAAACAGTTATTCTACATAACAGTAGCGATGACATCGCCATTAAATTTTCTACAAGTAAAAAACATTTTTGTAACATCATTAGCAACTTAATTATTATTATTATGTCACTGTTTGCTTTGTTTTGTTGTTATAGAAGAAAGGTATGTTATACATACATATACGATATTAAGGTAGGTATAATGTGTAATTTTAGCGTACCGAATGTGCATATATTCACGTATATTATTAAATCCCCATTAAAATGTTAAACGGTAAGAGAACACAAAACTTGACAGGGTTGAAAGGGAAGAAAGTCCTACTTTAGAGCTGTTTCCCGTATACCTATTTACTGAATTATTAATTTGTTTGGTCCAAATTTCAGTTGAAAACAACCGAGCACGCCGAATTCGGTTCCTAACAAACATTCGATGTTTACGTTTACAATCCCTCCACAAACAATGGAGTGTTTGAAAACTTTTAATGGAGATCAAACAAACGGTTTGTTTCATTTTTGTGCTTGTTGCACTATTGTTTTTTATTAATAGAAACGGCAAAAGATCTGTTCTGAACCACATTTTAAGCTTTTTATTGAAACGAGTTGGTTCACAAATTTGTTATTGACACTTCTTTTACAGTTTTATAGCGAGGATAATATACTGGGTTGTTAACAACTCAAATGACAATTGTTACTGTACTTCAATTAAAATCTACCCAATAACTATATTGTTTAATTTAATGTTTGATTACGGGTCATAGGACACATTCCTAGTTAACCACGGATTGGTAGGAATAGAATTATAAAATAAAAGTAATTAAATACTACGTTTTAAATTTTATTTCAGTTTGGTTGTTACCAAATTGAAACGTTTCATTTTGTTTTTCTTCAATGTTTTGAAGATTGAATAGCTACTGAGAAGAAAGTTCTGAAAAACAAAAGCTGGGCTTGAACAAGAGTATCTATGTATATAAGTCCGAAAGTGTACAAATAGGATTGTAGGTAAATCAAATATCGATTTACAAAAAAAACATAAAATAATTTCCCCCAATTAGAGAACAATTGAGGTTATATAAAATTAATATAAGGGGCCCATTATTGACAGTTTGACAGACAACTGTCTCTGAACTTTCCTTCCCGTTTGGAATGCGTTGAATAATTCATTTAGAAGAGGGTGCGTGAACAAATTCAAGTTGGAAATGTTACAAGTGAAATAAAACTTGTCCGGTACAACCGTTCGGCTTAATTCCGAAGATATTAGAATACAATTGAACGAGAACGTCTTAGAGCGCTTTGAATGTGTTTGTTTATTTTTGCAACCAATTCTATCATTGTACTTAGCATAAAGCTGAGAATGAAATTTAGGATTTATATAAGTACACACTGAAAAGTGGGGGAACTCTTCGTGGTTTGACTGCAGCGGCAAAACGCTGTAGTCGTCAACTGGTCGTGGTGGTGGTATTGTTCTGGTGCTGAGCATGAGTCTGTTTTTCAAATGTGAGGAATTTAGGCAATAGTTCATCGTGCTGGCTTATTGGAAATTGGCAGATTGGCAGCATACCGTATGCATCTTTTTCCATCTTAGAACATTGTTATAAAGTAACTATATTATACTTGAAAGGTACACATACCATTATCATCCATATTATCATTAAATAGCAGTAATTCTAGGTATGTAGGCAGGTATCTTAGGTTTTTCAAAGCCATAGTTTGGTGAACATATTTATATAAACATTAAAGAATATATTTTTGAAGGTGGTAGAACCCGTCTACACCTATTTCTGCCTAATAACAGCAGTGTTAGGCGCTGTTGTGTTCCGGTTTGAAGGGTGTGGTAAGGGAGACAGACTTTTCCGAGGCGTTCCAGCTTAGTCCTCAGGGGTAGCGGCGCATCTGTGGCCGACCTCAGGTAGGAATATCTAATCCTATCTGGGGTTGATTACAGATGTCCATTGGCGGCAGTAGCCACTTACCATCAGGTGGACTGCATGCTCGTCTGCTAGTCTTATATTATTAAAAAAATAAGTTATGTCACTTAAATAGGATATATTTTTTAACATAACCAAGCTCTAAAATAACACCAGCTGTACACAAAATCTTAATATATTTATTTATTTATAAAATTTACATGTTTGCCGCTTTTTTCCGCACCGAACCCTTAAAGCGACGGTACCTAGTAAACGTCCATAGGAATCAATTTTGAATAAATGCCATTTGAATTTGATTGAAGTAAAACTCCCTCACTTCCGAGTACGTCCGGGCCCTAATTCCGATGGTATTAGAATACAAATTAACGACAGGGTTTTAGGGAGGGCGCCTGAGTGTGTTTATTCTGGTCGCCCATATTGTAGGCAGTAACAACTTTAACAGCCTGCCGTTACTTTACAGAGAAGGTGATTAATATTATCACAACCAATTTTATGTGTTACATTATATTGTATTTGAGGAATAAAATATTGATTAAACATTTTTGTTATCATTAATGTAATCACCAATCCGTTTTGAAGAAGCGCACGCGACATACCCTAGTCGTGGAAATAGACCTGTATCCGACTGAAGCATATGATGAACCCAAAGCTTGCAGTCAGTTACTACTGCTCGAGGATATTCGTAGCCAACTCCATATAAAACAGGTTTTTTTACGTGAAGTCAAATGCAGATGCGTAATCATCTGTGGGCTATGGTGGTCGCCTCATGTGTAAGTCAGAGGTCATCTACCCCCTACCAAATAAAGTTATTAATTATGCATTAAAATTAGTCTGTTTCAATGAAACAAAATAAACATTTTTAACAAATATCAAAATAAACATATGTTTAAACAAAGTAAATATGAATTTTAATGTAATATTAATAACATTGCGTTAACTATTATTTGTATTTAGGAAAACGAAAAATAATCCTTACTAATATTATAAATCCGAAAGTAACTCTGTCTGTCTGTCTGTCTCTTCTTCACGCCTAAACCACTGAACCGATTTTAATGAAATTTTGTACAAAGATAGCCGACAAAGGACATAGGATAGTTTTTACTCTGGAAATCCCACGGGAACTAGGGATGGCGATGTAAGATTGATTAATCGGAGAATCGATCTTTTGGACCAAAAAAATCGATTATTTTAATCGATATTAGTAAGGATTGAATCGTAAACTATGTATTTGATCAAGTGATGATCTTTAGCAAAGTTGTTGTCCATGAGCTCACGAAGGTTCCAGAGTTGGTACGACCAATTTTCGTTAGATGGCACCACTGTCATTCCAATGAAGGTACGAATTTTCAGTTTTATGTATGTTAGTATATCATATTATTATCTTTTAAACGCGGGCGAAGCCGGGGGTAAAACTAGTTTAATATAACTTACAAAAGACCATATTGTGAAAGGGTGTAGAATAGCGCCTAAGCCCTAAATGTAACCTCTTTGTGGGCAAAGGGCATGAAACCGTCTATAAAAGTCAGATAAAGAGACGTCAAGATTTAAGTTAAGACAACTTTATAGACAGGGATTTAGATAATACATTTCAGTAACATACCTACGCAAAGTCCTTTAAATATAAAATGGAGTGGTACGGAGCATTCTTTGTAGGCGTTAATAATTTATGAAATTATATATCTTCGAATTCATTTTGTCAACTAAAAAAGACGTATATTTAAATAAGAAGTATTGTTTTAATAATATACATTGAGAATAGGTTTCCCACGATGTTTTCTTTCACCATATAACAAGTCATAATTAATTTCTAATATGCTCATAACTCAGAAAAATCAGAGGTCTGATTCGAACCTCTGCCCGATAACGGACGAGTTGCAACCACTAGGTAGATTTCCTTCATAAATGTGTATGTAGGTACTTACTAATATTATCTAAGTAAAGATTGCTGTGTAGCTAAAATATTATCATGAAATATATACCTAACAATACTAGCAACAAATATATAACAATATACTAGCAGTAACTTGCAAATTGTAGAGAACGGTACGGTAGCGGTTATTTCTAACCCTGTAGAGCAGAGGCCTTTGTGGTCAAAGGACGTGAGGAGGCTGTAGCAAGGACCGATAATATTGAATTTTAAAGGCTTTTGGGAGAGGAATTCTCAATAGAGTACGGTAGCGATACAAAGTCTCTGGTCGAAGATGTTTCAATGTGTTGTATATAATACATTGTTATGTGAAATGCCCATTGGTCTTTATGTAAACAAAAAAAAATGTTAGTTTTAATTTAAGTAACACGCTTGATCTGTACCCTTACCAGGAGTTTTTACGTTTTGACAAATATGACTGTTTTGGTATTTGTTTACGTATTTGCCCATACAAATTCCAATCAGCGCCCCTAGCGGATAGTGTCAGAACTAGGAAATCGTATGGGCCAATACGTAAACAAATACCAAAACAGTCATATTTGTCGAAACGTAAAAACTCCTGGTATGGGTACTGGTTTAGTGCTTGAGCATCTTGACTCGACTTTTCGGAGCGGATGTATGTATAATTGTACATTTCATTCTTTGGTATCTTCTCCAGCCCCAACGGCGTGATGGATTTTAACATATGAGATGTCGTTGGATTCATTTAAATTTTGATAATAATAAACGCTGCATTTAAATTTCAAATTTATTGTCGTTAAAATAATTATCTACTTATTTCAATACTCGAGAACCCATTCAATTTAATTACATTAAAATGACCTTTTCCATATCTTATAAATATGTTTTTAAAACACATTTAATGTACAATAGACCATTCTAATTCATCAAATAACCAGCCCTATAGAAAAAAATATATTGTTGTTTTTCCCGAAATCAGTTGTTGAAAAACAAAAGGGACAAGGGACACCATTCGCAGCCTTAAGGTGTTTGGGCACGGTGCTTTCCCACTTTTAATAAGTACCGAACCCCTCCTTTAATATAGAGCGGGCTCTAGGGAGCCCCTAAGGGCCCGCTTTACAAAATAGAGGGGGACCCTTTTGGTCGTGTTATACACAGGGCGAGTTAAAGATAAACGACTAACAGAAAATAAAAACTGTAAGATTTTTTGGTTGAAAAAGGCCACCACTATAGTAAGACTGAATGAGTTAATCCAATAAATAATTAAACCATAAGAATAATATAACAGTCTTTAGGTACTATAAAATTGGTTTGCCTGAAAATTGTCACTATTGTAGTAAAACTCAATGATTTATCCCAATAAACAATAGAAGCATAAGAATAATATGTATAACCGTCTTACATAATTTGCATGACTAATTATGAAAAACCCTATTAATATCCCACTGCTGGGCGTTGATATTTTCCGACAGCTGGTGTAAGACAAACCTAATTGTATTTATTTACCTTAAAATATTAATATGACACAAAAGGCTTTTACTTCAAAATTATTGCATTTGAATAATTAACGCAAAACTAAAATTAAAACTTCTAGTGGAATGGATGTTCAATATGACTTACATAAAGAATTATGCACGAAGACGAACTTACTCTTTGAAGGTGCGACAAATACTTTATACTCAAGTCTTGAGATTTTCGTTACAGTGATTTTTCCCGTCTGAGAATTTAATGCGTAACGTAATTGCATTCCTTTTGTTTATTTACGTTATTCGATGCGTATTTTTCGTTATTTTCGGAGCTAGAAAGATGTTTTGTTCAACTTTATTTTATCAGGTGAATGACTTCACCAGTGGATCGTGTCTGCTTCAGTGAGTACCCTTAAGTGAATTTATTGTGTGATTCTGTAGTGGAAAAATTGAATACTTCTGTATTACTTTGTTTACTTGTAGTATAATTTGTGTGTTGCCCCTGATACTTGCAATGATACGGTCAGCAAACTTGTATAAACATGGTATTAATGTTTGCATTCTATAATGTTAATTATATGAATTGAGAGGTGGGCGGCGGTGTATTTATTTATATTTATGTTTATTTATTAAACAGACAATTATATTAATTAATACATAATATATTTCATTATCCGAGTGACCCCTGATTCGACGTTCTATGGACTTCAATGTAATTTGTATTTATAACGGTCGTATATACGTTGACGGCAATACGGCAACGCAATATTCCACTCTCTCCAAATAACTCTCTCATTAAAGAATGTATATATAGTCAAACCATATTGTCAGGATCTTGCGGGTTGACTTTTATTTTACGTCACCTGCCGCCTATAAATAGCCTCGCGCAGGTATAGGCAGCCCATTTGCTGGTCGGCGCTCGTAAGGATAGGTTGTCTGTGTACTCGGTAGATAATTCAAATTAACGGTTGTTATGATTTGTTTAATGTCAATTTATGTTTGGTAGTTGATTGTTTCCTTCTTAATTTCGATTGTAATTTGGTTAGAATTGATTAATAAACTGTGCTTAGTGGTAATTTAATAATTTAATTAAATATAAGAAAATCGTTTGTAATTGTGTTCTTTTTTTTTTTTTTAACATTTTACACTTCTGGTTCCTAAAATCAGAAGTGGGATAGGCCTGTGTCCACAGTAATTTGTAAGGAAACAATCAGCTATCAAAAACAATGCCTCGGACCTCGCGGTCTCGTAGTAGGTCTTCAGATATAAATTATCGTAAACGTGAGCGTTGTGTTGAGCGTTTTCGGGGGCGGGGTGATTCGCGTGAACGAGCGCATAGTCGATCTAGGTATTACACATCCGAGAAATCCCGGTCTAGGTCTCGAAACCGTTCGCGCAGGCGAGTTCGTTCTCGTGGTTATACGCCTGAAATGCCTGGGCGCTCGTCTCGCGGTCGTTCTCTACAACGTAAGCGAAACTGTAACCGCTCACGGTCTCGCTCACGCTCTCGCTCACGGCGCTCGCGTTCGCGTTCACGGCGGTCACATTCGCGTCGCGATGTTTCAGTGAAACAAGCATTGAACTCGATAATCTCACGTCTTAATGCTATAGAGGAAAATTCATTAGATGAATCTCAAAGGTCGTTACGCCCGGGTCCACACGACACTAGTCAACAAAGCTTGAACGCGCCTTCCGTGAGTAGTGCATTAGTCGAACTTTTGAGTACCGCGATTAAAAATAAGTCTCAAAATTATTTTGTGTCAAATTTCGACCCTTTAATCCACGATATCGCGGTATGGTGCGAAGAGGTTGAACGGGCTAAAGTCGCAAACGGTTGGGGTGATACAGAATGTCTTTCGAGAGTTTCTAATTGTTTAAAAGGTGACGCAAAAACCTGGCTTAATGAGTGGGTCACTAATGATCGGTCATGGACAAATTTTAGGTTAGAATTCACCCCGTTATGTCCGCGTAAATTGGACTATGCAAATATTCTGTATGAAGTCATGAATACGACTTCAGATAAGTATTCGACGTACGCCGAATACGCTCGACGTTCGTTACTTCGTTTGCGAATAGTTAAGGGGCTGAGTAATGATCTCATGGTGCAAATTATTATTCGTGGAATAACGGACCCGCAGGTGCGTGCAGCGGCCGCTAATGCTGAGCTATCTGTTGAAAATTTAGTCTCATTTTTGTCCATTTACGTTAAACCTGCTCGGACAAAATTAGATTCTCGTTTACCCTCGCATTTTACGAAATCGCGTAAGGTAGGCATGCCGGCTCCGAAATGTCACACATGTGGTCGGATTGGACATAAGAGCTTCACTTGTTTAAAGAAACTAGATGCGCAGAATAATTCTAGACAATCGGAAAGTGCGACTAAACAGTCAGCCATACCGACTTGTACCTTCTGTAAAAAGATAGGACATAAAGAAAGCAACTGTTTCTTTAAAGAACGTTCGGAGGCTCGTAATAATAATAATCAGAATAGGAAGGTGAACTTATGTAAAGAGATATCTAGCGACACTAAGAACAACGATATTGTTACAGCGGTTATTCAAGGCGTCCCCGTGGATGTCTTGATAGATAGCGGGGCGTTAAACATTTCTTTGATAGCGTCAGACATTATCAAATTGTTTTCCTGTCAGCGTAAGTTTAGCGAATGCCTTATTAAAGGAGTAGGTGATAAAGAAATATCTTGTCGCGAATATGTCACTTTGACTATCGAATTTGAGAATATTTCTCTTGACGTTGATTTGGTGATTGTACCCGCTTCTTGCATGAATACCCCTATTATTATTGGCACGGACGTATTAAACCGAGACGGCATAAGTTATTATCGGACCAAAGATAAACAATATCTGACCCATACTTCCAATAGCATTTCAAAAATTAACTCAGTTGAGAAAGTGTTAACTAATAACGTCAACACACCACTCAGGGGTGAGGAGCTCATTTCTTTAATGACAGTAATTAATGAGTTTTCTAAATTTCTTATATCTGGTACGGCTACTACAACAGTAACTACAGGGCAGATGCACATAAACCTCACTAGCAGTACGCCTGTAGTATACCACCCTTACCGTTTATCTTATCAGGAAAAAAATCAAAGTCAGAGAAATAATTAACGATTTATTAAACAAAGGAATAATTAGAGAATCAGAATCAGAATATGCCAGCCCAATTTTACTAGTTAAAAAGAAAGATGGTTCGAATAGGTTATGCGTCGACTTCCGAGCGCTAAATAGGATCACAATAAAAGACAGGTATCCTCTGCCTCTCATTGAGGATCACATGGATCGCTTAGGGTCTTCGCAATTCTTCACCTGCTTAGATATGGCCTCTGGTTTTCACCAGATACCGATTAATGAGGCCTCTATACATAAAACTGGGTTCGTGACCCCTGAAGGTCACTACGAATATGTGAAGATGCCATTCGGTCTATGTAATTCTCCGACGGTCTACCAAAGGATCATTAACACCACTCTTCGAAGATTGATTGAATCCGGTAAGGTATTAGTCTATGTTGATGACGTATTATTGATGAGCGAGACCATTGCAGATGGCATTACGTTGTTACGCGAGGTATTAAAAACATTGACAGATGCTGGATTTTCAATCAATCTCCAGAAATGTTCATTTCTGACACAACAGGTAGAATATCTTGGCCGTGTCATTTCTCACGGTCAGGTCAGGCCGAGTCCAGGTAAAGTGGCAGCTTTGGTAAACTCGCCAATACCAGGCAATGTAAAGCAGATACGTCAGTTCCTAGGGTTGGCGGGGTATTTCCGTCGCTATATCGAGGGCTATGCGTCAAAAACTGCAAGTATTTCTCATTTACTGAAGAAGAACGTTAAATTTGAGTGGGGCTCAGAACAGGAATCTGCTCGACAGTATCTCATTGAAAAACTTACTACTGAGCCTGTACTTGCAATTTTTGATGCCGCCTTGCCTACGGAGCTCCACACGGATGCAAGTAGTGTAGGCTATGGCGCCGTGTTACTTCAAACTCATAGTGATGGTAAGAAGCGCGTAGTTACTTATTTTAGCAGAACTACGCAGGGGGCGGAGTGTAAATATCACTCATACGAGTTAGAAACGTTGGCAGTCGTTAAAGCGTTACAATATCTAAGACACTATCTCATTGGTATTGAATTTAAGATTATCACGGACTGTAACGCTTTAAAGGCTACAGAACGGAAAAAGGATTTACTACCCAGAGTGGCGCGCTGGTGGATTTATTTACAGGACTACAATTTCACTATTGAATATAGAAAAGGCGTTCTAATGCAGCACGCTGACTACCTGAGCAGAAATCCACCAGCGGCGCAAGTGAATCATATTGACAAACCTCGCAACTGGGCCCAAATAGCTCAGAATGCGGATAACGAGACTCAAGAATTAATTCAGAAATTAAACGATGGTAACTTGGATCCTCAGAGGTATGTCTGTCAAAATGATTTACTTTATTATCGTTACACTCCCGTTGGAGAGGGGCCACGCCTATTATGTTATATCCCAAAAGGTCACAGACTGAGCCTTCTAAGGATTTTTCATGACGAACATGAACATATCGGAGCTGAAAAGACATTACATTTGATTTTAAAACATTTTTGGTTCCCCGGACTTAGGACTTTTGTAAATAAGTATGTGTCTCACTGTCTTGTTTGTATGTCAAAAAAACGTGTTCCTAGAGCTCCCCAACAGCCGATCACATCATGGGAAAAGCCGGACATTCCCTTTAATACGATCCACGTCGATGTCTTAGGTCCCTTACCCGAATCTAACGGGTATAAATTCGTTCTTGTTATTATTGATTCGTTTACTAAATTTACTTTGCTCTATCCAATGCATAGACAAGATACAGATGAGTTAAAACGTGTTTTTAACAACACAATTTCTTTGTTTGGTGTTTCAAAGTTATTAATTTGCGATCGCGGACGTATGTTCGAAGCCTCTAGTTTTGTTAAATTCATGAATGATATGGGGTGTGATATTCATTATATCACGCCTGAAATGCATCATGCAAATGGCCAGGCAGAACGTTATATTCGTACTGTGTTAAATATGATTCGTATAGAGGTTAGCAATAAAAATACTTGTTGGTCCGATTATTTATGGAAACTTCAATTAGTCTTAAACATAACGAAACAAAAAACAACCAAACATTCTGCTGTAAACTTATTGATCGGTACTGATGCGACCACTCCTGCACTGCGTGCCCTGGTTCGAGACGTCGCAGTAGAAGACGCTCACCCTAATCGCGAGGCATGGCGCGAGTTATGCAGAACTCGAGCCAGTGAGATGCTGAGAGACAACCAAACGAAACAAGACTCTCGTGTAAACCGGCACCGGAAATCTCCAAGGGTTTTCAAGCTTCAAGACCTCGTGTTTGTGATAAAGTACTCCCAGAGCACGGGCAAGCTAGACTCGGGGATGAGAGGACCCTATCAGGTCACTAAAGTTTTGCCAAGTGACAGATATGAGCTTAAATTATTAACCGGTGCTCGAGGGAAAACAACACAGGCAGCAGCCCAATATATGGTTCCCTGGAAGGGAGAATGGTGCCCGGATACGTGTGCATCTTTCTTTGAATGTGAGTAATTGTTTTACTTTATGTTACAGTTACGAATGTGAACATCGGCGACTAACCTCGCTGATGGAAAGAATGTGTGGCGTTACCACGCATGAGAGGGGTACCCCGAAGAAGTAATTATTTTGATAAAACTTGTGCTGCGGTACTTGTTGAGAATACTGGATGTGCGCTGCGGTGACACATTCCAGGCGTCGGTGCTGCGGTATCCGATAATACTGGGCTCGAACTGCGGGGCGAGTTCAGGGAATGTGGGGGTGACACTTGCTGCGGTATAGCTGTCCACACATTCGCAAATGTGCTGCGGTACATTTGGTTTGCAGGCATGTCAATTGACATATGAAGATGTGTCAATTGATATGTAAGGGTTTTAGTACGGCCGTACAGAGTGATGAATGTAAGACGATGAACGACTTACTAATTGTTATGGTTGTGAAACTTTTACTTTAAATTGCTTGATGAATGAGGGCCTTGAATGTGAGATGAATGTTTGAATAGGCAAAATTAACAAAGGGAATTTTTAACTAATGCAAACAATTGTTACTGTTCTAGGTGATGACCATCAGGATAATGATTTCGCAGATGCGGGACCCTCCGCCCAGCCTCCCACCAACGCTGTAGAGGACGTTGTTGCTGAAGAAGTGTCCGAGGCCGGACACGGTCAGGAGAGGCCGTGTCAGGATCTTGCGGGTTGACTTTTATTTTACGTCACCTGCCGCCTATAAATAGCCTCGCGCAGGTATAGGCAGCCCATTTGCTGGTCGGCGCTCGTAAGGATAGGTTGTCTGTGTACTCGGTAGATAATTCAAATTAACGGTTGTTATGATTTGTTTAATGTCAATTTATGTTTGGTAGTTGATTGTTTCCTTCTTAATTTCGATTGTAATTTGGTTAGAATTGATTAATAAACTGTGCTTAGTGGTAATTTAATAATTTAATTAAATATAAGAAAATCGTTTGTAATTGTGTTCTTTTTTTTTTTTTTAACATTTTACACTTCTGGTTCCTAAAAATATATATATAGAAAGTATAGGCCAATATCCGAGCCGGCCAAGTGCGCATTGGTAGACTTTACATATTTTTGAGATTTTGTTCAAACAATTCTCTAGTGTACAGGTTCTCTCTTTGTCTTCCTTTACCATTGTAGCACGTGATAATTACTTTCTAATCCAGTATACTCACACATAACTTCATATAACTTCGAAAAATCCGTTTGAACCGCATACTTTTCACACTCGACTATCACTGCAATGCTTTCCTGACGTGATTGAACGTAAGCCCAAATAGTTGCACGTAATACTTTAAACGCAGGGTTCGCATTGCGGCAAATATTAAATTCCACTCAGTCCAATACGACATCCGCCACAATGACGTCACGAAGCACTTTTCTATTGGACTTCGGGCCATCCTCATTATGCACTACGCGTAAATATTTTTGCCGATTATTAACTTTTAATTTTATGAACATTTTTTTGATTTTCAATAAACTTTATTAGATGTTCTACCAAATGAAAGAAGCTATAGAAAGGCGCAGTTATTATCAGTGCAGGCAGGAACTAGCTACTTCTTTATCTTTAGCTAAATAAACAATATGGGAACAGTCTTGAATTTCTCGATTTAATGTATTGTGGTCTAAAATTTCTTGCACAAGGAATTATTTAATAAATAATAGATACTAGCAGATATACAATGGTAAGCTGAAAATAACGCCAACTTTCTCGGCTTGATTAAGTTAACATACGAGGGTGCGTTTTTAAATTCGCGGAATGAGGGACAAGGAGGGAAAATAAAATGTCAAAATTATTTTTCTTTTTCTACATATTCTCCTGCAAGACGAATACATTTTTAAGATCTTTGTATTAACTTATTTAAACCCTCATAAAAAATGATTCGTCCTTGTCGGAAAAATTGCGTCCTTAACTTCTTCGTCTGTAGAAAATTTATTTCCACGAAGCTCTTTTTTCATTTTTGGAAAGAGATAATAATCGCTGGGAGCCAGGTCTGGCCTATAGGGTGGGTGATTTAAAATATCAAAGCTCACCTTATGCAGGGCAGCCAGTGCAATACGGCTTTTGTGTACGGGCGCATTGTCGTGCAACAGCAGGACACCTCTGGTTGATTTTCCCCGCCTTTTTTCTTTGATGGCTTCTTTTAACCGCTCCAGGATAGTTGCGTAATATTCTCCGGTTATAGAGACACCTTTATCTTTATAATCTATTAACAAAATTCCTTCTGAATCCCAAAAGACTGTCGCCATGAATTTTCCGGCCGATTGTGACACCTTAAACCTTTTAGGAGGTGCTGTACCCTTTTTATGCCACTGCATGAAGTCTTGTTTAGACTCAGGTTCATAATGGTGAACCCAAGTTTCATCTCAAGTAACAATTCGATTCAATACAATATCTTTATCTTCTCCACAGAGGTCCAATAACGCACGGGAACATTCAACGCGCTGTTGTTTTTGAGGCGGCGTGAGCATTCTCGGCACCCACCGCGCGCTGACCTTAGTCATGCCAAGATGGTCATGCAGAAATTTAAAAATGCTTGTATCCGATACTCCAACCATTTCTGCAAGCTGTTCCTTCTTTAGCCGAGCATCTTCCAGTACTAATTTTTCGACTTTCGCCATCGTTTCCGGAGTGGTCACCTCAACAGACCGTCTGGGTCGTGGGTCGTCTTCAAGTGAATCCCTGCCTAGCTTAAAAAGGTTGTTCCACTTGTAAACCATCGTTTTTCCAGGGCAAGAATCCCCGTAAACCGATGACATCTTTTCCATTATGATTTGCACAGACTTTCCTTGCTTGGTAAGGAACTTTATAACGGCGCGATGCTCGATTTTCTCCATACTTTAATATTTTTTCCGGATTGAGTTGTTTAATTGTCGATAGTTTTAAAACTAATGATGCAATTGTGATAAAACTTTATATTTATACTATTTATGAGTCACTTAACACGTACCGCCCTTAACAAGCCCGCTATCATCCCTCCAACCCCACCATTCCGCGGACTTAAAAACGCGCCCTCGTAGGTACATACCTATATCTTCTTTTAAAAAGATGCGAAATAAGGTCTTTCTTTGAATTCGGCAAGACGCTTGAAGTGTTGGCTTCAAAAAGTTAATTTTACTTTTCCGTTCAAATGGAGAACGCGAAGTTTTAATGAGTAAATAACGAGTGTGATAGACTTAGGATTGCTCTGTTGGTGTGTTACTCTGTGATTCGAATTTGCTAAAGTAATTTCGTTTTGGGATTTATTTATCGTATCCCGATTTATTTAGATTGATGTTGAATTTGCTTTCCGGTGTTTAAACATGTGTGGGTAATTCATATAATGCGGGAAATATGTTTCTAAATAATGCGGTTGTAATTGTAATTTTGAATATAACTTTATTTCGACAATCGAATATATCGATATTTGTAGGTGGTAGAACCCTTTGTGGTTCGACTCCGGCGGCACCACCGCCACACCTATTTCTGCCTCATAACAGCAGTGTTAGGCGCTGCCGTGTTCCGTTTTGAAGGGTGTGGTAAGGGAGACATACTTTTCCGAGGCGTTCCAGCTTAGTCCTCAGGGGTAGCGGCGCATCTGTGGCTGACCTCAAGTAGGAATATCTAATCCTATCTGGGGTTGATTAGAGATGTCCATGAGCGGCAGTAGCCACTTACCATCAGGTGGACTGGATGCTCGTCTGCTACTCCTATATTATAAAAAAACCGTGGGGCGGAGCGGTCACCATACCGGTCTGACGTGCAAAGGGTTCCGGATTCGATCCCCGGCCAGATAAATGTCTCAACAATACATTTAGACATCTGTTCTGGGTCTGGGTCTTTGTGTATTCGTCTTTGTGTGTTCATGGCACCCACGACACGGGGAATCCTAGTGTCGAGCTATGGGTGAGGAAATAATATTCAGTGTTAGGTTAAGTTTTCAATTATTTTTAGGTACTTATTATTAGGTATACATAATGTTGATCACAATCGAACTAAGTAATTATTATCTGGGGTTCCTTTATGTTCAACGTTGTTCTATAATTACGCACAGGATTAATAAAATATAATACAATTTATCTGCATACTAGTGGTACGCATATTTTAAAAAAATCTCTATGATTTGTTGCGCTTTTTTAAATTTAAAAATATTAACTGCTTTTTCAAAGAAGGAGCTTCATTTTTTACTACATTTTCACACGATGTTTGTTATAAGTAGGTACTCCTCTCTCAATCGAACTAAGTAATTATTATCTCGGGTTTCTTGCGATCAAGATCATGTCCTGTCCAACAATTCATTTGGGCGGTCCGGGGCCAAGCATTTATGGATTAATTAATTACTCGGTCCGGAGACGACAGCCGAGATGGATGGTCGGCGACGGCGCTGATGCGGACATCCATTGATCATACCTGATAGTGTTTGTGTATCTATCTTCGCCTTTGTACTTACTGTAATTACTTACTAGATTAATAAATCAGGATAAAATTTATCTCCATACTATTCCTGTAATATTATATAAAAAACCTCTATAGCTTAACTTGATAAACTTTTGTCGTTTGTCTGTATGTTGCAGGGCTCTATCTCTGGAACGGTAATAAATATACATTTAATAGGACTAGGACATAAGACTTCCTCTCTTCATCGAACTAAGTAATTATCTCGAGTTTCTTGCGATCAAGATCATGTCCTGTCCAACAATTCATTTGGGCGGTCCGGGGCCAAGCATTTACGGGTTAATTAATTACTCGGTCCGGAGACGACAGCCGAGATGGATGGTCGGCGACGGCGCTGATACGGACATCCATTGATCATACCTGATAGTGTTTGTGTATCTATGCTCTAAATGTACTGAAACTACTTACTGGATTAATAGAGTACAATTTATCTGTAAAATGTTTTTGTTACCATTTGTTTTAATAGAGTTAAGTTTTGGACGCGGTTATATGATGTATCCTTACCATGAGTTTTCAAAACATCCCACAATTTTACGTTACGTTTACTCAATCCATTATTCTGTTCCGTTTGCTTACTAGACTAACAATAAGTAAGTGCTCGAGAATTTTTGTTTACCTCACATGTTCGCAAAAGAGAAAGACAAAACATAAAGCGCCATTTGTCAATTTAGACATTTAATGTTACGTTACTGACACTATAGTTCTAAACAATCCGCTAGGGGCGGTGATTGGAAATTGTATGGGCAAATGCGTAAACAAATACCAAAACAGTCATATTTGTCAAAACGTAAAAACTCATGGTAAGGGTACTGAATGTGATGAACTTTTTGTAGTTCGGCTCAGGCAGTACCACGGCCATTACTAATTCTCCCTAATAACACACTAATTCTCTCTAGTAACAGTGTTACGCGATGCTGTGTTCCGGTTTGGAAGGTGTAGTAAGGCAGATATACTTATCCGAGGCGTTCTAACTCGGTCCTCGGGGCTAGCAATGCATTTGCAGGCAAACTCAAGTAGGCCTCTTATTTGATATGGGTTTGATTATAGATATCTACTTACCAACAGGTAGACTGTATACTCGTTTTCTACTTCAATATTACAAAAAAATGTATTCCACAATATAAAGCTATATAATTTTATTAAAATGAAAAGATAGATATTCTTTATTGCAATAAAAAGTGTGCAATAAAGAATATCTATCTATCTATCTATCTATCTATCTATCTATCTCTCTATCTATCTATCTAAAGTAATAATATATTTTCTAATATATCCCTCAAAATAGTATAAAGTAATGTTGTCTTCATCAATTTATCAATAGAAACTTTGCCACTACCTCCGTTATTTATAACGTCGTCACCTAATGGGACTCTGACATCCAACTGAGATTTGCTTTTAACTCCTTCTAAACTTTAATCTCAACCAGAGTTTTGTAATAAACAATTCAAGAGCTGTTCTCAGCGAGTTATTCACTAATAAACGCAGTAGGGATTTCTGTTAACTTATTGTAAGTATAAAGTAGTAAAATTGAAACGCGGCCTCTCAATCGAGAGGTCCGAGGTTTAAATACCAGGCACATTGGAGGTTTCAATTATGTTTGTATTACAAATTATTTCTCACTTATTTAAAGGGTCAATAAATACATCGCGAGGAAAACTGCATACCTGAGAGATCTTTAAAAAATTTTTTTTTTTTTGTTTGTATAAAGTACCAAGTGACTATATAGGTACTTTATATTAATTACGATTTTTTTTTTTTTTTTTTTATATTTGAACCTGACGATAAAGCAGACGTGCTACCTGATGGAAAGTAGTCAACGTCGCCTATGGACATTTGCAACACCAGAGGAGTCGCCAATGCATCGCCGGCTTTGAAGGAGAGCTCTTTTTGCACCTTTTTTGAAGAGCCCCATGTCATAGCGCTCTACGATACGATATTAATTACGATCTAGCCTAATTTATGACTAATGAGTAATTCTACGCTAACTTAAACTGCTAAATAATCATATAATGAAGGTGGCGTCCTCTGACACTGCACTTCATTGTTTTAACACATAAGGGAGTAGACACATTGTTCTTGTGTTCTATAATGTTCACTTATCACTATTTCACTAACACTACACTGTGTCATGTCATAAGCTCAAAGGGTTTAGTCCGTTGGAGTCTTCTCACTAAGTCTAGTCTTCTCACTTTAAAAATATGTTGTGAAATGTTTATGAAGTCTAACAATACGCACTTCGCCAGCGCGGTGGACTTTGGTTTAATCCTCCTCATTCTGAGAGAAAACCTATGCCCCGCAATGGGGCAATTATGGATTGATGATTATGATAAAAAATAAATAACATATATCTGTATCCTGTTCACTTCAAGCAAGTTTTCGAAATTAAAAAAACGCAGGTTATAGACACAGAAAGCCATAATATGTAACATAATTTATTTATATAGACACTGATGTTATCAGTTCATCCGTTGTAACGGCTTAAAAATAAAGAATAAAAACTTCTAACAGACTCAATCAATCCATTCCACATTTGAACTAAAGGTTCTTGACGTCAATTACTGACACATGTCAATTAGGAATAACGAGATACTAAAAACTGGATTGAAAGTCAAGAATCCAGCGTGTGAAAATTTCATCACACGCAAATTACTTATAATCGGTGGGATCATGCAAATTTCGTATTTGGTATGCAAGAGCATGCATGCGAGTAGAGAGTAGCGGGATTATTAAAAGTTAGAATTTTTGAACAATGTCCGTCTAGAGAGTTATTTGAAATTATAAATACTTACTTGGAAACGATGAATTTATGTCGTACATAAGGATTAAAGTTATGAGGTCTACGCCATTGCGATTAAATTTAAAATAAGTAATAATTGTGCTTCTATGTACGCATAATACTGAACTTATTCTCAAAGGGAAAATGCAAGCAAGCAAAGTATAACTTTTAATATGAAATATCGCAAAAGTCCTTAATATTATTATAATTATATATTCTGTTACTCAAAATACATTGTATTCGTTTAAACGAAAGTTTATACAATTCATATGAAACTTTATACGATTATTCACGGAAAATATATATACTTATGGTTACATGTTATTCCAATCTTCTAAGAGAATATCGCTACATTTCTTGCCTAATCAAAGCAATTTACTCTGAAAATACACTTTATATCTCCATGTTATAAATAATTCCGTATAACTTGTACATGAAAGGATGTAATTAGTATATTTGATATCGCGAACCAAACTGTGCTGGTGACGTGTTTTAATATGGAAATTATTCAATTACCACGTTTAAAGTAATTTACTGTAAAACAGGGTGCCGTGTAAGAAGGCAGGAAATTTACCTTATACGTAATACTCGTACTAAGATAAAGCTTTCTTTATATTAATAAGGAAGGCAAAAGTAACACGTATTAAATTTTCTTTTCAAAGAAAATCTGCTATTGAGACGAATTATATTTTATTGTTAATTCCTTGATGTAAAAATCATATTCGTCATCTATTCCCCAACATTAGGTAAGTTATTTAGTATAAAATTGTCCAATAATAATTTCCAAAAAAATAAGGAAAAAGATGTCGAAAACAATATTTGTAAAATGCTGTAATCCTGCAACGTCGATTGTAGACAATTGTGTGGTTGACATTTATTTCATATTTTACGCTACATCCACAATTAATCCACATCAAGGACTCTATAAAGTCCTTAGACTTTAAAAACACAATTATCCAATCCATCTTTGGTTCGTGTCTGTAATTATCGATCAATTTAAATAACTGCGCACGTTAATTAGCGGTTAAACGGCCAGTTAATTTAAACAGGTGCTGTCGCTTCAATTTTTGCTTATTAGTCGCTGGAAGTAATTGTCACTTTATACATGATGCCTTTATTAAGTTTTAATTGAATAATGATTTATTGGTGTCGTAATAATTAAGTTTCATGCACCAATCACTTTATTGCAGGTTGTTCGGTACTTTAAATATGAAGTGGTTATGTAAAATAATCGTAAAGCGCTTAATTACGTAAAAGCTTGTTTAATGGATTTAATAGATAGATTCAGTATTTAATAATTATTTGCTATGTTTGGTATCGTAGAAATTAAAGTATACTATATAGTTTTTGTTTAACGTAACAGAATTTTCATTTCATTACTTCAATTAAATTCAATTAAAAAACAATTATATAAAAAATGTAATTAAAAAAACAATCTCAATATGGTTCGGCATCTTTATAAAGTCCGTACAGGAACAGACAGCGCAAAGCCTGCGGGCGCTTGGTCTGTCGCCTTCGATCAAGAGGTATTGTTGATCGAAGTCTGTCGCGCGTGATAACGACTGCATGCGGGTACCAACACGCGTATCACTTCCATATTCGTTTCATTCACACACGCACACCAGCCGCGAAGAAACTGCAGCGAGATTCATGTGTGCATTCATGACGGGCGTGCTGCGTATACATGCGTGACAGGAAAATCGCCTTAAATGGATGCGTAGGAATTATTCTATAACGTGAATGTCCACTAACAAAAGATTTTTGAAAACTTGTCTCGTACTGTAAAATAAAAGTGATGATATACAATGTGGTTTAACATGATTAGCGATTCCGCAAAAACGTGACAAAAACCGTTAGCGTTAAAATAATGACAACAAGCTCTAATGCTGTTCTTTAGTGTCTAGACATCGCAGTCTAGACTCTAATGGCCGCCACAATGTCGAGGCGAGTCAAAGTTGATATTATTGAGTCACCTTAATAATATTAGATTTTTAAACATGACAGCGGCGACCGGTAGTATCGATATTGGTTTTGAAACTTAAAGGTATTTTATTTTTGGTTTTGCGCATGTTAGAAGTAGACAGCGGGCATATAGGCCTCGCCAAGTGAGGTGGTTTGCCTATAATGTTATCTTGATTATGAAAATAATTGTCAAGAAAAACCGTTACGCAGGACAAATTACATATACTCGTACTTACTGACACACACACACATAAACTCAGTTAAAGTATTAAAACGTTTCAATATCCCCCATAGCAGTATAATATTAGTAGATATAAAACAAAAATAATAGTAGGTAATAATTAATAAAATACTTATTTAATTACACAATATGTCCCATAAAACGTACATACTTAAGATGCCAAGGTAGGGTTATTGTGAGTAGTTCTTTTTAAAGGACACTCGCTACAATAGAAATGGACCGTAGTCGAACGGACGGCTGAGTTAAGCCATTTCCTTTAAATTATGCATGAGTTTGTATCTAGATGGAATAAAACTGAATTATATATAAGTAAATGTGTGTTGGGCTAAAGGCGACATTCCAGATCATTTTTTTATTGATATAAATTATTGAAGTAGGTAAGTAAACGTACTATAAGTAATAATATTCAACCTTTTTATCCAAAGAAATTATTTACATACCTACTATACGTAATATTTTTTCTTCTAAGCATACAAAACCTACGTATATATGGCTTACGTATTTTATAGGACATTTCGGATTTTTACCGGCGTCTGCTTATAAACCAAATATAAATCGCATCACAATAAAAAATCATCGCAATCATAAAAATCATCGCATAAAATTTAAAGCATGTACAATGTACATACAATTATTTTAATTTGAGCATGGTTAAAAGTATGCAGTTACTGGGTTTCGATATCACCGTTTTGCTTCTTTTTCAAAATTTCTTGATATTGCAGTCTTGATTGTTTTAATGACGTTTTCTAAAAATGAAACCTAAATTTCATGAAAATCGTTGGAGCCATTTCCGAAATTCATATAATACATATAGGTACAAGTATATACATGAATTGCTAATTTAAAGGTATTAGATAGATGTGTGGATATAGCAAAAGATAGTCTGTATACTTTCTTGACTACTATAACATATAACTAAGAAAGAATATCGCAATCCAAACATCATCTTACAGTACACCATCATCAATCAGGTGAGCATCGCTATATATCATCTAAAACGTATAAACGGACAGCGCTATGCATCTACGGGCCCAGAAAAACCGTTATAAATCATCCCCTACAGAAACGTCTACTGAGAGTACTTAATAAAAATTCAACCCCATTCGAATTTCCGTTCTTGACTAAACAAATTTCACATAGTTGGAAAGTACTTTTGTATTCTACGTACTGATGACCTAAAACTAGGTAGTCTAGGAATATGAGTACGGATTTTCTACGATTTCTGGGTTCGAATTCCGGACACCTTTGATTTTAGGCATATACTTCAAGGAAATTAACACGCTTGATAATTTTTAAAGGCCTGTTAAATACCTCAATCTTTTTATTCTATGCAAATGATAAACCAACTTATGTTGCCGATAAAAAAATGATGATTCATGAATGAGAATGATTTTTATACAAAACTCTCATGTAGAAAGTTCAAAGTTATTCAGCCTCTATTTAAGGTTTGTCAAAATACAAATCAGGACATTTTTATCTAACTAATATCTTTGAGAAAAAAATCGTATTTGTCAAAATTCCAATCACTAATATTTTAAAAATTCGAACACTTAGTTTAATAACATGATGTTCAATTTGCTTAAATGTCAATAATATTTGATATTATACGTGTTAATTTTTATTCATAGAAACAACAATTACTGAAGAGCTACGATTCACAAATTAACGAGCTATTGGGCGAGCTCATTTGAAGAGTAAACACAATCAATCACGGGCCAGATGCAACTGAAAATACGGCAGCTGTTCAATGTAAATCCAGTAAATACTTATAGCACTGTATTGTTCAAGTATAGGAAAATAACAACGTTGAAATGCATATTTAAAAAAAGTGTTAAGATTTTACACAGACACATTATTTAGAAGGTTAAAGAAGAATACTTGAAACTTCTAAGATATAATGTGATGTGATTCCAAGTAAATGTACATAACACGATTTTTATGTATTAGTTGCTGAAACCGAGGAAACAGCGGTTGCAACTCACGTTTTTTTCCTTATAATATGAAGTAGTAGACGAGCATGCAGTCCACCTGATGGTAAGTGGCTACTGCCGCCCATGGACATCTGTAATCAACTCTAGATAGGATCAGATATTCGTACCGGAGGTCGGCTCCAGATGCGCCGCTACCCCTAAGGACTATACTGGAAAACCTCGGAAAAGTCTCCCTTACCACACCCTTCAAACCAGAACACAGCAGCGCTTAAAACTGCTGTTATAATAGGTGTGGCGGTGGTGCCGCCGGAGTTGAACCACAAAGGGTTCTACCACCAATTTTTAATTAGCGCAAACGCATATATGTGGATATAGATATGCCCGTGAGGATATTGATATTAGTATAAATAATGAGTTTAGTAATAATACTAATATGACCAATATTAGTATTATTACTAAACTCTTCAAATCAGAACATAAAAGCGAAAATATTGTACTAATAAAGCATGAATAGGTTACAGTAATGTAAATATAATTGTATTACTAATTTAACTTCTTGCTGAGACACCATATAGTTCTACATTTTAAACTATAGTAACAAATCTAAAGCCTCGTATAAATGTGAAAACAAGCTTAGTTTAGCAACTCAAGTTTCCGCCGCTGACCAGAAGGAACTAAGAACAAACCAAAACAGTGACACATCTTTATTGCGGTGAGTTGTCGACGCGTATGTAACGAATCCTCTAATTCTCGTACTTTGGACGAAGACCATCGATCAGGGAGAGGGACGGCCACCTTCCAGCGAAATACGACACATCCCTCCGGCTATTTACGAGTTTTTGCCCTCGCAAAGTTTCGATTCGAATAAACATGGTAACTAGTTTAGTTTCCAGTGTCGGTTTTAGCGCCAATAAAAGATTTACGCCATCAGTCTGCTACGGCTCCGATACAATTCAATACGTTTGTATATGAAGCCGAAACTGATTGGTTTTGGAGGTCGACAAAATATTTTTTCGCTAGCTTTTCAATATATTTTGTGTCAGTTTCACCAATATGTATGTTGCCGATCATAAAAAGGACTTGAATGTGTTATCGGAAATTTGTTTTTGAAATGAGAAAAACTGAAAGACACAGTTTTAAAATCATCGTTGTTTCGTGACTGCGGTTTTAGCAGATAATATATTTATTGTCTTTACCTTCACAAGTTCAAAGATTTTTCTTTTTATTTCATTTTATTTTTTATATTTTGACAAATATTATTGGTGCCTTTCTGGAAAGTAATAATTCATATTAAAAGTCAATGTATATTATAGCAAACTTCAAAAAGGTTGAATGGAAAAATCTTTACCTAATGGTGAAAGGAATGCCACGGTGTGGTCTGAATTAGCTCCAGCTCCACATGTACCATTACGTTAAGTTAACATTGTCAAAAACGTTTTTTTTTAAAAGATGTGTGTTATGGAGTTTCTTTCGCCGCTTCTTCTCCATAACGAAACACCTTGTGAAGTGGTGGTAGTTGCTTTGACATTCAAAAAGTGATCTGTAAAGAACCTAGTTTGAATTAAAAAAAATGATTTGATTTGAATATAACATTGCAGTCTTCTGGGTTTACAATATAGTAGTATATTGCCTCCAGTAAATTACAGCATATTATGTAAATTTAACACAATCTGAGTGTAACGTAAACCTAATGTATTAATATACTCTAATTGTAATGAGCGCTTATTATCCACGCCTGGAAACGCTGAAAGGCATTAAGATGAATTAATTAAAACAATTCAAGATTCCTCAACTCACTTAGCGGAAAACCAGATATTTACCACATTAGAGAAGGAATTCGGAGACAAAGGAAAGATAATTGATGCAACAAGTTTTCATCTAACTTTTCTTTCAAACCACTCGGAGATTTAAAAAGCTTTTGAATTTTACGGATGAGAGGAACAGAAGCATAAAGATGAGCATTGGAAATGTGAATTTTTATTTGGTCCAAATGGAAATTTCACTTGCTCTTAATGTTTCGTATAGAATATGTATGAGTTATTATTTATAACGTTATGGGTACAATTGACGGGCTATTACACATTTTCCCTTTCAATTGATGTTCGAGTGAAGCCTCATAACTTAATACATTGTGGGTTTTGCCTATATTCAAATTGGTGCTGTGAAATTGCTAACCGCGTCAGGTGTTTCTAAACAATTTTCGATCAAATTTTCTGGTTTATAGGTCTGTTATCAAATCTTTGGACTGAGAAATTATAGAGTAATGTCATTCATTAACCTTATCTATAAAGGTATAAAAAGATAAATGTATAATTATTTATATTTCATGTTATGATGTAGGAGAAATGTGACGTTAATTAAGTAACGCGATCCACCTGAATCCTCTGGGGTTTCAACCGATTTGCGTTCAATTTAAAGGAAATTATTAGTCAATTGAGTGATTTATGATTTAAATCAGTTTAATTTACTTTTACATTTCATTTAACGTTAATGCTCGCATGTCTAAGTAAAAAAAAAATCGTCGAATAGTTTAACGAAAAATAACTGCCAAACAAATAGTTTAACTGCCAAATTTAAACAAGTTTGAACTATATATACATATAACATCCACGACCGCTTTATGCTATTACAGAGAACAATGAGTCGCCGGCAAAATAATCGAACCCTTTGTTGTCTAATAGCTGGATCCGGCGCAAGAAGAAAGGTAATTAAGGCGCCTTCGCAGACTATATTCATTTCAAACCAAGTTTCTGTAGGAAGTCAAGTATTTATATTTGTTTTGATAGAATTTTCGCGTGCAAGCGACTATATTATTCAAGTATGTCCAAAAGTGAATGACAAAATAGAAACAGTAGAAAAAACAGTCTATTATTGTGATCCATGATTTGAGATAACCTATGCTATTGATTAGCCTATGCTCTACGGTTTAGGTTAGGTGCGGTTAGTCAAATGCCTTACATATTATATATTTTTGAAAATAAATTCTACTACGCTTATTAAATGATTAGACACGGATTCTCGAAATTGCCTTAATTTGTGATTTTCTTTGTTAATAATATCAACTAAAATATTTGCCCATACACAAAATAGCGAAACCATTTATTAGTCTCAGCAAATAAAAATTGAAATACGATTCTTTCAGTTAAATGAACATTTCTCGTAAATAAGCTTAAGGTACTTGTTTCATTGTGGACGAAGAGATAACAGAGACTCAAGCTATGATCGTTATAATAAGACAATAAATACATTTATTGTTTTCAAAAATAACGCACTTTTAAATTACACATATAATATTTTAAGTAGCAACAAGGTAAGTGACAAATTGATTGAACAGACAGGGAGATAAAAAAAATAAAATTATAATAATATTGTATCGCTACTTTTACTCATAGAGAAATAACTAATAAAAGTTTTTTTTTTTTCAAAAACAAGTAAATGTTATTTCTGAGTATAAATTATATTCTAAATGACATGGTATATAATTAATGCGATTGTCTTATTCATGTTTTTTTTATTTCTTCGATATAGCAGTAACTTTGTTTTGACTCCTGGCAAAAAAATTTCTTAAACTCTTCCTCGCTTTAAATAAGACAAGTACTTAAGACTGACATTTAATTGCCCGCTTATAGAACCCTCTTTCTGAAATCTGAGTACTTTCCTACCTGCACGTAGTACCTAAATAAATTAGTTTTGTTTGAGGCAAAATATCAGAGGAAGGAATCGGAAATTTAATTAACTCCACATAACAAAGCGAAGGCTCTGAAACATCTGTCATTATTTTGTCTGGGAGGGATTGGGTCTGTTTATTCATGTTTGTTTTATTGTAACTGTCTGTCTATATTTTTATGAATGTTTTATTAGGAAGAATAACTTTTTACTACAATGTTGGCTTTTGTGTGCCTAAGTCTTAGGATTATGAATATCCTTTTTACCCGACTGCCAAGGAAGGGTTATGTTTTTCGCGCGTATCTTGTATGTTTGTCTTTCTTTATTTGATCCGATCTAACAAACGGCTGGATGAATTTCAACAGTTAAAGTGTCATTATATTTGTCTCAACGACCCGAGTGTCCTTAGATAGGTGTTAGTAAAAAAAAATCAAAATGGCGGATTTTTGGCGCGAAATAGTAAGACATTTAAAAAAAAAAGTTAACCGAACCTATCGAGTAGAGTATCAAATGAAAGGAAATTAAACGGAGATTATACAAACATATTTGTATATATATAAAACAGTAAGGTGACTGACTGACTGACTAACTAAATGACTTTTTCATTTTTCAGAAATCAACGTACAGCCTAAACCAAGGACCTTACAGTTCTGAAATTTTGCACACAGGTTCTCTATATAGCTTGAATAAGTACTAAGAAAGGCTTTTTGGAAATTCTACCCTTAAGAGGGTAAAATAGGGGAAAACAGTTTTTTTGAAATCCTTTAATTTTGAAGCAACTACTATAAAAAATTGTATTTGGCTTTCTGGATAGAAACCAGGACGCACTTATTTATCCCCCTCCGAAAAATCAACCCCGTAGAGGGTAAAATAAGGGTTAAAAGTTCATTTGAACAATCGTCAATTTTGAAGCAAACACTATGACATGTTGTATCAGGCTTTTTGGATAAAAATAATGAAATGCTACCTCTAACGAGGTAAAATAATGACCGAAACTTTGATTTACTGAAGTTATACAGGGTTACTGATAATTCGATACATTCCCTTGGAGGGGTAAAAGTAGAGCTCATTTGCAATAGATTTTGTCATTAAGTACCCTAGCCGATAGTGATTTGTTTTTGAGATATTCAAGTTTTTGTGTTTTTATTTCTAAATACCGATTTCAGGCAAAAAATAAAATGTTCCTAAGTGAATGTCCTATTTTGATTCTATTTTTGGGCATAATCTTATACCTAACATCACAACACGTCCTTAAAATAACAATACGCTGTAGTAGTATTCTTAAACTTTACGTTATGGAGGTCAATTTGCTAGAGTTCAAAACAAAAACTCTTTTTATTTCCACTTCAGAGTGAATTTGAATAAAAAAGATGTATGGAATGTGTCATACAAATTATTAAAATAATAGCCCTATTTCACTAGCTATCTAAATTGCTACGAAATATTATGGTATTCATTTTAATACAAAAGTTATTAGTTAAAAACAAATATTCAGAACATCAGTAATTTTTGGATTCGCAAACTTTTTAATGGGAAAGAAATGAAAATCGGCTGAATCTTAACATCATTTATTCAAAACATAAAATTACAATTCCTGCTCAAAATGGGAGCCACTGTTAAACTTTGAGGCAACGCCGGGACATCTTTTTCTTTCGCCTTACACATTGCCATTCAGATGGTACTGCGCAGATTCTTACTGTTTGCCACAGGTAAAGCACATTATCCTAGTTAACACTTTAAACTGTGTTATTGTTGTGATTGTCAATGCAGATAAAAGTTTTATACTATTTTGGAAAACTAGTGAAATAGGGCTATTATTTTAATAATTTGTACAACACATTCCATACATCTTTTTCATGCAAACTCACTCTGAAGTGGAAATAAAAAGGATTGTTGTATCGAACCCCAGCAAATTAACCTCCATAACGTAAAGTTTAAGAGTACTACTACAGCGTATTGTTATTTTAAGGAAGTGTTGCTATGTTAGGTATAAGATTATGCACAAAAATAGGATTAAAATAGGACATTCACTTAGGAACATTTTATTTTTTGCCTGAAATCGGTATTTAGAAATAAAAACACAAAAACTTGAATATCTCAAAAACAAATCACTATCGGCTAGGGTACTTAATGACAAAATCTATTGCAAATGAGCTCTACTTTTACCCCTCCAAGGGAATGTATCGAATTGCCGGTAACCCTGTATATTTTATAGACCGTAAATGGTGAATTTTTTCGCAAAATAGTAACACGTTTTAAAAAAAGTTAACCAAACCTATCGAGTAGGGTGTCAAAATAAAGGAAATTAAGAGGAGATTACATATACATTACATAATATATCTTATATATAAAATTCTCGTGTTAGTTACCGTACTCCTCCGAAATGGCTTCACCGATTTTCACCAAATTTTATATACATATTCAGTAGGTCTGAGAATCGGCCACTATCTTTTTTTTACACCTAAGTGATAAGGGTTGTTCATCCTTAACATTTTTTTTATTTATATGGCAACACAACGTTTGCCGGGTCAGCTAGTACATATATACTCGTATATACACATCGAGATTACTATCTGACTAAATGAGAGAGTTGCTGTGCCAGAGATCAACGCAAAGGGAAACCGCTGAACTTAAGCGTGCTGGAATTTTACACATAGGTTCTTTATATAGCGTAAATGAACACTACGAGGATAAAATAGGATAATATTGTTTGAACATCTTTTGTTTTTGAAGCAGACACCTACTATGAAACTTTGTATTTTGCTTTCTGGATAAAAATAATGAAATGCCTATTTCACTGCTTTTGGAAATTCTACTTCAGCCTTTTTGGTGCAGTCGGGTTTTTGATTTTTTAAATTAATTACTTGTTTGCTCGTAAATTACAAATTTTATTGCGGTTTAGATGAAGGTTTTGAATTCTTAGTAGATTGTGGTGTTCCTTCAATACATAATGTTGCGTAATTTCAAAGAAAGTCAAACTTTTATATTACTAAGCATTAATCATACATCTTTGTAGCGAATTATTGCGTAGTAGTTTTATCTTAACTTAATTTAAATTACTAATAACTGGTGCCTTAGCAAAATGTGCTTTGGATATGTACAAATTATATCAAAGTCTAACTTATGATAAAAGATAATACAACTCTATGTTCGGCTAAGCCGAGACCATTTTTGACCTCAAAGCGTTCAACGTATATGATCGATTGCAAGTAAAACTCCTATTGAAATAGGATTTTTTAAATCTCACTTACATAGGTATACCTATTTATTTATTTATTCATTCATTGCATCAAATATGGTACATAAGATGGTATATTTTGACAAAGTTCTGCACATTTGGCCAATATCGGCATGCAACAATGTAAAAGTAATGTCAAATAAACTAAACATAAATCAAAATACATCAATTAAAATTACACAATATGATAATTGCTGCTCAATGCTAACATCAATTATATGGCGTGATAACATTACAATACTTAAATTAAATGAAAAATATTGGCAGTAAAGACCATTTAACATGATCAGGCGGCACGCCCGTTTACTGATTCTATTACATAAAATATGAGCAATTTAAAGCACGCTCGTCTGTCCCTATTTCCATAAAAACTGTTAACTTTCGAAGTATAGGTTTATTTCGAAGCATTGAAAACTTCAGCGGTAAGCGACGCTGTTATTATGCAGATTGGCGGCATTAGCCAGAATTCAATTTCAGGAAATTATAGCTTAGCCACATAATACGGCGGTTATTGACCGATAATTATGCGGTGTGTGTTCAGAGTGATTATTTTATGAGGTCGCTGAAGAAATAGCTTTCTTTTTACGAAGTTGGTGGGGGATTTTCTTATTTATAAGCGCGACTTATGTGTACTTGTGGGGTATTTTTAATGTTATACCTTTGTAAAATAATGTTAATAGACTGCAGTCTGATGTGATTATGGATATGTTACCTTTAATTATAAGAACTGACATTTTTGATTCCCAGATATGATGCGTGCTCATGGAGTATTTTCAAGTAAACACTATGAAAATGTAATCTGCTGTTTTCTCTGTAAAGTTGAGTAACTTATATCGATTTCTTTCCATCCTCTCTGTGAATTCTTAGGGCTTCTATACACTAACGTCTAGCGTAGGCCTTTGTGGGATGTATGCGCAGCGTAGACGCCGCGAGGAAGAGTAAACGCAACGCAACTTCATGTACTATCGTGTTGAAATCCGTATCATTTTTGTAATTATTTCTTTGTCATGATCCAACAGCATTATTTTCTCGTCGGAATCCATTTTTTTAATAATACTACAAACCGATGAGGCTACGCGATGTACGCGCTGCGTTATCACAACGTTTGCTCCATACGTTTAATAAACGCCTACGTTCTAGAAACGCCAGTGTGTATAAGCCCTTAGGTCAATGTGTAGGTACACTAGAAATAGTAGCTACATAACAACCACAATTACAATCGCCTACAATTACTTTGAATAATAATAAGCATGAGCATAAAAAGCATAAGAAGTATAAATATATAAAGCATAAGTAAATTAAATACTTTTTTTCAGAGATAACTGTTGTAAATAAGTAAATATTATAATCTTTATATCCAAAAAGTATTGTTATAGGTTAGTAACTCTTTGGTAATGTTTTCTGATTTACTCCTTCTTGTCAAATATTTAGAGAAATAAAGATGTGTCTGAGCTAAGAAAATAAGATTTTATTATTTAAAGTATTAACGATCCTATATTTTAACATGGTAGCAGAGCGTGGTTAATAAAAAGAATAAGAATTTCAAGAAAAACGCAGTGTGATAAAAAGACGCGTGCAAGAAAGAAAATAAAAAATTGTTTAGGCTGAGACCGCACTGCGATTAAACGCACGCGTTTAACCGCAAGACTGAAACCGCTAAAATATAAAACATATTGCTTTCTATACAAGTGCACGCACTAGTGACTTTTTCAGTCGACTGATTTATTGTTACATTTTGACCGCGGCTTGTTTAAAGCGCGGTTTTTTGTCTCCCATAGCAATTGTACGGTGGGGCATTGATATAAACTAAAGATATGTTACTAGTGGGTAAAACATGAAATATACAAAATACACCAATTGGAGTGAATCGACTCCAGCCGCTCTCGCGCGGCGTAGTAACTGACACGTATGTATGTCACTGTATACGTTTAACGTCATTATTTTAGTCTTCTAAGCCTCAAAATGCCTTCTTGGGAAATGCTTAAATGTACAAATTATGCAAAAAAATACCCAAGATTCATGGAATCACATTTCACAAGTAAATGAGGAGAAATCATTATATCTTGATTGTTTTTCGTGCTTGGTCCGCTATAATTACGTAACTGACAAAATAGAGATAACGTATTCCTTCCACAAGTAGTAATAGAGAAGCAAAATTTACGTACATATTTACGTATGAATGAATGAGTTACTTTCGGGTAAGCAAAAAGAAAAACGTGTATTTGTGTGTTTAGTGTAACACTTATTTGTGTTGTTTTGTGGGCAGGTAACATACCTATAGTTTTAAATATCATTGGTTTTTTATTCAGTCTCTAACCCCACAACACGTGCTGTTCGCCTGAAATCTATGATGAGACTGAAATAAAATTAAGCCAAAAGAAAACCGCAGTGCGTGTTCGTATGCGTTTTGGCGTTTTCAGCTTTTTTTATTCAGTCTGCGTTTAATCGCAGTGCGGTCTCAGCCTAAATGCTAGGAAAACGTTACTGTCATAAAAATGGCTAAACAAGCGAAGATTGAAGATATTGTGATACCTATTTTTGATGGCGCAAACTACTCAAGCTGGAAATTCAGATTGTTAACTTTGTTGGAGTACAAAGAATGCAACGAGGCCGCCATTGTGAAAATGGAAAAAACCGACGCAGAATGGAAAAAGAAGGATCTGAAAGCAAGAACGATAATTATGAGTACAATCTCAGACAAACAATTGGAATATATCACTGATTGTAAAACAGCGTATGAAATGCTAAGTAAGTTCGATAAAATATACCTTACTCAGTCTACAGCCATGCAAATTATTTGTAGAGCGAAAATAGAAGAGATTAAACTAAACAATTATAATACTATAGAAGATTTTTTTGTGGAGTTCGAGAAAACAATAAATGAATTTAAAACGGCTGGAGGAAAAATAAATGAACCTGAGAAGTTAAGATACCTACTAAGAGCGCTTCCACCAAGCTATAGTTATATTGGAGACTTTCTCGATGTAATTCCCGAAGAACAAAGGACAGTTGATTATGTATGCTCTAAAATAAAAGAGAAAAATATGTCTACTAGTGACTCAAATAAGAAAAGTAATATGAGTACATTTGCAGCTAAAACTGTAGCCGAATGCTTTGTATGTGGAAAGACTGGTCATCTCAAGAAGGACTGTTGGTATGCGCAGAGATGTAATCAAGGACAACAAACTGCTAGAGGTCAGCGAAGATCTCAGAGAAGTTACAACAGCGGTGGATATTATAGAGGTCATATCCGAGGCAGAGGTCAAACACATTTTAAGGGTCAAGGTCAGTCCAGTGGTAAATCTTCAAACAACTTTGCAGGGGAGTCATGGACAGCTCAAGTATGTAATTCGGAGATAAATCAGGTAACACAAGAATATGATAATGATGGTGAAATTAATTGGCTTTTAGATAGCGGGTGTACCGACGATATAATAAAAAATGATACATATTTTTATGATTTTATAGATCTGAAAAGTTCTGTTTATGTAAAACTGCCAGATGGTAACATGTTAAAAGCCACTAAAGTAGGCACTGTTAAAATTTATTTTAAAACCTATTATAATCTAAAGTATGTAGATTTAAAAAATGTTTATTTTGTTGAAGGCATTAAACAAAATTTGTTAAGCTTTTCAAAAATAACTAAAAGTTGCACTATAGTAGCAAAAAATGAAAATGCAAAAATTTATAATAGTCTCAGAGAATTAATAGTTGTCGCTGATAAAATAAACAATTTGTATTCTATAAAAAGTTTTGTATGCAAAAGAGAAATGTATGCACATTCAATAACTTTGACTCAGAAAGAAAAATGGCATAGGGCACTTGGTCATGTCAATTTTCAGTATTTGAATAAATTGATAAATAATAAATTATTAGATGGTTTGCCTGATAGAATTGAAAGCACAGAAATGAAATGTTCAAATTGTATACAAAGTAAAATGAATAATGTGCCTTTTGAAAATAATAGAACAAAGACAACTAAAATTTTAGAATTAATTCATACTGATTTAAATGGTCCACATAATACAACTGGTTATGGTGGGGAGAAATATTTTCTTACATTTATCGATGATTATAGTAAATGCACAAGGATATTTTGTATTAAAAGTAAAGCTGAAGTTGCGAGTTGTTTCATAGAATTTGTTAATTTATTAGAAAATAAATTCAACCTAAGAATTAAGAAAATTCAGTGTGACAATGGTAGAGAATATCTAAATAAAGAAATTTACAATTTTATAAGGTATAAGGGTATAGAGTTATTACCATGTCCACCCTACGTTCATGAATTAAATGGAGTAGCGGAAAGATATAATAGATCTGCTATGGACATAGCTAGGTGTTTAATGAGAGAAGCTAAAATTCACAGAAGGTATTGGCCTGAATTTATAAAAACAGCAGCATATTTAAAAAATCGTACAATTGCAAATACGGTAGAAAATAAAACACCTTATGAGATATTTTTTAGAATAAAACCAAATGTCGAACATTTAAAAATATATGGAAGTAGAGTTTATGTTAGGGTTCCAGAAGTTTTAAGAAAAAGTAAATGGGATGATAAAGCACAAAAGGGTATTTTAGTAGGTTATAATGAAAATAGTTATCGAGTTCTATTAAATAACAAAATAATTAATGCTAGGCATGTACAGGTAATCGAAGAAAATACTGAACTGATTTGCTTAGAAAAACTAGATGATCCAAAAGATAAAGATTTAGAATTAGACCAAACTTTAAAAGAAATAGTAAATGAGGAAAGTGATGAAAAATATGAAGATGCGGAGGAGACTAGTTCTAATAATACCTTGAAGGATGTAGTTGATGATAGTTTAAATGATAATGGAGATAAGAATTTAGTAGAAAAGAGAAAGAGAACTCCAGTTTCTAGATATGGTAATCCAGTTTCACATTTTATATATGTTAACTATATTGATGCCAATGTACCTAATACTTTTGAGGAGGCGATGAACTCCAATGATTATAAACAATGGAAAATAGCAATGGACTCAGAAATAAATAGCATAAATAAAAATAATACTTGGCAAATTGTTGAAAAACCAAACAAAATATATTGAATCTTTGGCTGCAAAATATGATCTGAAAAGTACTAAGTTATATGATACTCCAATGGAAACAAATTTAAAACTAGAACAAGCTAGAAAAATAGATGAAACTATTAAGTACAGAAATATAATAGGTGAATTGTTATATATTAGTACAGGCACAAGGCCAGATGTAGCGTACAGTGTTAATTATTTGAGTAGATACCAAAGTTGCTATAACGAAACACACTATAAATATGCAATGAGAATATTAAAATACCTTTATAATACTAAGGATCTAAGTTTAACTTATAATGATAATGTGGATACTGAAATATTAGATTGTATGGTAGATTCTGATTTTGCTGGAGATAATGTGGATAGAAAATCTACAACTGGTTTTATTATTAGATTGTATGGAAACTTAATTTATTGGAAATCACGTAAACAAAATACAGTAACTAAATGTTCAACTTTTGCAGAATATACTGCTATGTCAGAAGCAGTAACAGAAGTACTTTTTATTAGAAACTTACTAAGTGAGTCATTTGATGTAAAATTTTGTAATCCAATAAAACTCTATGTAGATAACTCAGGTGCAGTTGCAATAGCTAAGTACGGCAAATTTACAAAGAATTCGAAGCACATCGAAGTGCAGTATCATTATGTAAATGAGAACTATGAAAAGAAAATAATTGATATTGTAAAAATTAATACTAAATTTAATTTGGCAGACATATTAACTAAAAGTTTAAATAAGGCAAGTTTTTTGAAGAACAGATTAGAGTTAAGATTGATTTAGATATGTTACTAGTATGTAATAGTTATGTATGAATGTGTTATGAGATTATAAATTTAAGGAGGCGTGTTGTAAATAAGTAAATATTATAATCTTTATATCCAAAAAGTATTGTTATAGGTTAGTAACTCTTTGGTAATGTTTTCTGATTTACTCCTTCTTGTCAAATATTTAGAGAAATAAAGATGTGTCTGAGCTAAGAAAATAAGATTTTATTATTTAAAGTATTAATGATCCTATATTTTAACAATAACAAATACCTATTTAAAGTTTTTAAATATTTCACGTACGGTAGCTTACATTTTACTAATTTTACAATGGAAAAAATGTAGTTCACAAAAACCTAGTTAAATATTCTGAAAGTTAAAACTAAAAATGTACTCCTGTTCTGTTATGTAGGTATTTCAATTTTTATCAAAACCAGGGCAAGCTAACTCAAAAGTTGTTAGACATTGTTAGAGTTCAGGATAGTTATATTTTTACTGTTCAAAACTACACCGAAATTGCAAACAAGGAAAGCTGTGGCATAATTTTCATTTGTAACAGTTTAATTTTTCGAACCAGTTGTGTTGTTAACTTGTAAATAGTTTTTGAAATTAAAGCGAGCATAGCTTCGCATACATGTATATATGTAGATCCCAATAAGTCTACAAAGTTAAGCAGTAACTGAAGCGGTCTGGGCTTAGATGGGTGACCGTTAGTGGTTGAGTATGGTGCCTCCGAGATTTGGTTGCTCCGTTGCACTTGGCCAGCGCGGTGGACTATGGCCTAATCCTTCTCATTATGAGAGGAGACTCGTGCTCAGCAGTGGGACAGTAATGGGTTGATGATGAAGTGTTAAACATTATCCTAGGCCAAAAATATTTAATGACTGAGTTCAAGTGTTTGAAAATTTATATAAGTGGATAGGTCACTAACTCTTACTTTTCTGCAGCAAACCGGGTTCAAGCAACGTGGTGGAGTATGCACCCAGCGTCGTAGCCAGGGTCTGTCCTGACGGGAAGCTGCCAGGAGTGAAATCTTCAGGGGGGCGCGCTTTTCCCAAGTAGAAAGGAAAATAAATTATGCAATATAATCGGCCCAAAAAGATTTATTTTAGGATAATTCCATAAAAATATCTAAATATCTTTTCTATAAAAAGTCTCGGGGAGCGCAAACTTCAAATATTGCTCATCGATTTCTGCCTAATAATAGTGATAACCGCTGCTGTGTTCTGCTGCAAACGATCTCATAACGTTGACCTTGGACGACCACTTTTTTTATAATAGGGGAGTAGCACACGCGCATGCAGTCCACCTGATGGTAAGTGGCGGCAGTCCCATGGACATCTTTAATCAACCCCAGATAGGATTAGATATTCTTGCCTGAGGTCGGCCACAGACGTGCCGCTACCCCTGAGGACTTAGCTGGAACGCCTCGAAAAAGTATGTCCCCGTTACCACACCCTTCAAACCGGAACACAGCAACGCTTAACACTGCTGTTATAAGGCAGAAATAAAAGGTGTGGTGTGGCGGTGGTGCCGCCGGAGTCGAACCAGAAAGGGTCCTACCACCATAAGGGCGACTGCATGCTCGTTTGTTACAAAAAGTTTATAAAAAAAGAGTCCTTTAGCGCTATAGATATATTAGAGTAAAGTCTCATGCATATTGTTTTAGTTCCATAATATTAGAGTATAACTGTATTCCGCCTTCATCCTAGTAGTATAGTGTATTGCCGCATTTGTAGTATTTGCATTTTGGCTGTGTTTGCAGACGTCTAAAATACCCATACGATTTTTTATCTGCCGAGGATTAACTTTGTTGCCAAATTAGTTTATTATTCCTTTTGGAATGATTCATGTTCTGTCGTTAAGAATGGTTTTGGGTTTGTTCTTTATAAAAATAGTAAAATTTGTTGTATGCGCTTTGCGGTAGAGCAAAAGGATAATATGTATATCTAGATTTCACCAGAAGTATTTTAACATAACACCCAATATAAGCGATCAAAATGTTATCTATTATTATTGTATTACATTGTCTGTGATTATTATTATTGGTATATATTTCTTTTCTCTGGGTTTACCAGGTTATGTGAAATAACACGGGCACAGCCAAGTGTTAATTCAGAATGATAGTGTTCGTTTCATGTAAGGTGTTATTATCAGTATCTAATTGGAGGAATTTTCGAACTATCCTGCATGTATTTAATATTGCAGCTTTCTGTAGTGTAAGGTATGTGAATTTCGGAAGATCTAACGTTTTAAGGCTATGGAATAATTGCTTTGGTATAACGCCGGTGGTGGAGACAACTATAGGAACTATTGTAACAGAATTCATCCAGACGTTCACTGTTTTTTAGATGGTATTCCTTTTCTACTTCATACCATTTCGTTAATTTCATCATCACTCAGTAATTTGTTTCGAATAATGTCTCCTCTCTGAACTGATAACCTTTGTTGTGTAACATTTGTGTCTTGGTATTTTTGTAAAAACATGTCATGCATTTGCTTCCTAAATGTAGTAAATTCAGTCTCAAGTTTCGTAGTTTGATAATATGTACGAATTATGAATATGTTTACATCTTTATCCCACTTCATGCGTACACGTGGTTTACCAGCCTTGGTGGTCGCGGGTTTCATTACCGTAGCTACCCTCGAAACAGTCTCGGCTGGCGGAGTTTCTGACAACTCCCTACTGTCAACTGACAGTGACTGACTTGATTCAGATGTCTGAGTATCGAGATTTCTACACCCTACGTCATTGTTTGATGATATTCGACAAGCTCTGGAGAGCGATCGTAAGTTGTATTTATTTTGTGTTTGTGTGCTGTTCATTCCATAGTCGGCCCACTAGGGACCATGAGTAAAGCTAGGGAATGAAACTGTCCGCCCCGGCAGAGCCCCGCATGCCGGGGTAAGGCTTGTTACTCTCCGAGGTCGCCAGGTATCGGAGAGGGACCGTTCGGAACTGAGCACCCCCTCAGTTACGCATCCATCGGCACGGTACCTGCACACGTGGGGATTGGGGTCGGGCTATTCGCCGGCCGCCAACAGCAATTGCTGTTGACCGCGCCGCCCAGGGTGCACCGGTCCGCTTACACGGACACTCGTGGAGGTTGCCCGACAAGCACCCCTGATTATTATTATTATTATTATTTTATAATTTGAGCCTAACGATAAAGCAGACGTGCTACCTGATGGAAAGTAGTCAACGTCGCCTATGAACATTTGCAATACCAGAGGAGTCGCCAATGCATCGCCGGCTTTGAAGGTGAGCTCTTTTTGCACCTTTTTTGAAGAATCCCATGATATTTCGCTATGGAGAAGAAACAGCGCAAGAAACTCCATACGTGTGCACTCATACAATTTGTCTTTGTTATTTTATTTGAACGCGTTAAAATTAATATAAATATGTAAATTAAAACCCATTCATAATAAATCAAAAAGATAAAATCTAACAGCTCTACAATTAAAAAAATAAGCGAGTGAAGTTTTTGAATAACATTTCGAAGAATAATTCATATTGCAATTCATACTTGTACTTACGAGTATGAATAATATTGAATACAACCTTCTGCCAAGCTCATATAGCATTTAATAAAAGCGAAAGTAAGTAGTTACAGTACCCAGGTAGAACCTGGATTTCGTAGTTAGTGCAGATGAATCAGCTAACTAACGCTAACTAGGGAACTTATTAGAACCGTCCGCAGTGTGGCAACTTTGTGGTGTATTTAACAGCTCCTACTAGATACTGGTGTCATTAAAAACTTTCCCTGTGCAATTCCTATTATTAGTGGGTGTTCTGTAGTTTTGTCATTGGAAAAAAGATCAATATTGCAGTCAATATTAATGTGTTATATATTATACATTTGTCCACTGATAATTGTGAAAACTATTAAAGCTGATATTCAACTATTATTTTAAAGTTTTGCGAGTAGTTTTGTGAATAACATTTCGAAGAAGAATTCATATTTCAATTCGTACTTGTACTTATGAGTAATATTGAATACAAACTTCTGCCCGCCTCAAGCAAAAGCAGAGTTACAGTAGGCAAGTGGAACCTGGATTTCGTAGTTAGTGCAGTTGAATCGGCTAACTAACGCTAACTAGGGAACTTATTAGAACCGGCGTAGGGTGGCAGCTTTGTGGTGTATTTAACAGCTCCTACTAGATACTGGTGTCATTGAAAACTTTTACGTGTTCCACCACGAAACGTGCGACTCAGTGCCAATGGACAATTTTCACTTATATTTGATTAAAAACGAATGTACGAGTATCTACCTCATGCCGTTTGTTCTTTGTGGTATATTAAAAAGAAAGTAATATAAAATATCCAAAAGTAATAATATTATTTTTTAATAAACACTTATGATAAAAAAGTACATCAAAGCCGTACATTACCGGATTTAATCCCAATACTGGGCATAAATATGCACTTGAAATAGGAAAGGTTAGGTTCGCAAATACCCATTGAAATACAATTCATATAGCTTTGAGAATATTAAAGAAAACTTTTGTATATACTGGTTTCCTCATGATGTTTGCAATAGACCTCCATCGCATGACAAACGCATTCATCAAAGAGGACGCGTGTAATTGAGTGACTAAAGTGTTTTCGCGTCGGACACATAAATATTCCGCGTACATTTGTCGTACATCCATATATGGACGTTAATTATGACCGGTCCAGCTTTATGACGAAACGCTTTTACGCTAAATTGAAAACAACTCATGGTTTATTCACATCACAGTGCCTATCGTACGCCAATCTGAAGAGATCCTCCCGATATCTCCCGCCAGTACGAAAACGAACGAAATCGCATATCAACTCCCAAACAGGACAGGCCAAGTAACACTGGTCGCTCTTCTATCAGTTGGACTGTATCTGTACTGCGACTTCGGGATGCCATTTAATTCTCTTATAGTGATCTGATTCATTATTTCGAATCAACGATACCGTATTCAGATAGTGAATTTTCATTCGGAATGGACATTTTATTCAAGCCGGCTTTATTTTTCATAGCACTTAAGCAATCAATTAACCCTTTCTGTTTTATCGCTATGAGCGGAGAGCCAGCGCCTTTGCGATCCGGCAGTAACGGACTTACAGCATTAAATTGTAAGCGAAAATCCTTTTCAACGAGTGAATTGAAAAAACGAAGGAGTGGGAACAATACGCGAGTAGCAGTTAACCCTGCGAAGTGCTGAGTCTGTATAGAGCACGGCGATCCTGGGCTTATTCGGCCGGAGCTGGAAATTTATCGTTTTGCAACAATGGACCGCTTGAGCCAGCTCCACCGCGGCTGTTGTGATTTAATTCAGTTGGCTCACGTGAGCGCGATACGGACACAATGCGAGTTTAACTGCTTTTACGAGAGTACGCGTCCGCTGGGGTCTGTTAGAACATTTCATAGTTGTATTTAATGTGGTAACTAAGTGCCGCTTTAGGTTATATGACAAATGCGTTATTTCAAATTATTAGTAGTTGTTATAATACTGAGTATGCGAAACCTTACATTTATTTTTTTTATAGAAGGGATATATAAGGAGTCATAACTATTCCAGACCTTCTAACCTTGTCTGCATCTGTGGCGGACTTTGGGTAGGACTTTAAATTTACTGGGGTGGATAACAAACATTCAGAATCCGATTCTGAATCGATCCGATTCTGAATGTTCTGAATGTTCTGATTCTGATAGTAAGTACCTACCATCAGTTGGACTTCATGGTACTACTCTGTTCCAAAAAAATAAATACGGTAGAAATATTATGTGCAGCGGTGGCTCCACTAATCGACAAAGAGTTACAGATAAGTATATTACGAGTAAAACTTTCCCAGTACTTACGTAGTTTGTTTGATTTTTTCGTTCCTCTCAGAGGTTTAACCAAATCCTTCTTTTGAGGGACCGTTTCCGGAATTTAGCTGGGAATTATTTTATAAAGAGGGTACGTTTTCATAATCTCGTGTGGACGTGGTGTTATTTTCAGTAATTATATCAGATGAATAAAATATACGGTACAGAGCGAGTCGCGGATAAAGGCAGCTTTTTGGTTTTTGTAATGAAAATATCTTCGTACACTATAACTTTGGAATATCTCGGCTTTGGATGTTAAAGGAATTCCCTTTAATGAAAAATCTGTACTTATTATTTTTTATTAAAACTTTTGAAATGAGCACGTCCTTTAGATTTATGTTAAGGAATTTGTAGTTATATATATACAAATAATATTAAAAAATATTGGCTGCGTAACTCTCGAGAGTGGGCGGGGATAGCAAGCGCAGCTGAACTATTTCGTCTCTAAAAAAACGTGAGGGATTTAGACAGCCGATAGCCAACCTTCACTAGTTGGAGAGGCACCGCAAGAAGAAGAAGTATACAATACATGTAAATGACAATACTGAAAAAAAAATAAAAACGAACTTTGAACAGGAGTGATGTATACCAATGCGCACTTGGCCAGCGCGGTGGTCTATACCTTCTTTCTCTTCTTTTTCTTTTCGTGCCTAGCTGTGGGATAGTAGTGGGTTAACGACAACGCTTGTTCTCGCTTTTTGTGTATCCATCCACGACACAGAACATCATAGCATGGTGCTTTATAAGGCAATGAAACGTTACTTGCACAGACCTGTATTGTGTTACTTCCTAACTAATAGTATAAATGCGAATGTCAGTTTGTTTGTTTGTTGTACTTTTAGACCTTAACTACGTAATGGATTGTCATGAAATTTTTTATATGAGTTGTCAAGGGTTCAGAACATAGAGTACCTTTTATTCCGAAAAAAACGTTCCTAGGGAAAGACCTCTAATCGGAGTCGTGAATAACAGCTACGTATTTATAAAAAACAGATAAGTCCTACTAAAATTCTCTTACATCTTTACTAATGATTCTAACCAGCCTTTGATGTTTCATACCAATTTGTTGAAGGGAAGATGAAACGTCAACGTTTTGAATAGCTTTCTATCGGGATTCTTTACAAATATCTGTCTGATATTAAAACTTACGGCACAAAGAGGGTTGGCGATAGAGATTCAATACAAAATTGATTTTAGGGAGGAAAATATTTGGGATCTTTCGTAGCTGATATTTATTATCAATACGGACTCAAATATATTTTGATATTCATTGTTATAACATTTTGTAGGATTGAAGGACCGATTGTCCCTGTAGTTCCGGGACTAGAATAGGGCTACGGTATCCCCTGCCTGTCGTAGGAGGCGACTAAAAGGGGGCTTCCGGGGTTGCGAGCGGCAAGAGTGGGAGCTCGAACCGTCCAGCTAGCGACCCCGGGAAGGACGGCGGTATGTGTGGTCGCATACCGTCGTAAACACTACATGGTGTGGGAGGAGCGAAAACTGCTCCCCCAGGGTAGAGCCCGATCGGGGCATCGCGCTTGGAGGGCTCCGGTTGTGTTCCGTCGGAGATCCCGGAGTTCTCCAACAAGCGTTGAGGACGGCCACCGGGGGGGTTTTAGTGCGGTAAAAATCCCACATAACCCGGCGTCGCTCCCACGTCGTCGGGTACCTTTTGAAGGTTTCCCCCTCGACAAAAAAAAAAAAAAAAAGGATTGAAGGACCGATAGAGATGTAATCTGTAAGCAAAATTCGTAACCTAAATAAGAATGAAGTCATATCTTAGATCTTATACGTAAATCGTGTCGAAATATCAATCGACAACTTTAGAAAAGACTATTGTAGAACTTACAGTCGCCTGTTATTAATAATAATCAATCTATCCAATGTTTTTGCTTACGAAATTTGACAATTTCACCCTAATAGAAATATATACTGTCAAATTTCGATATCTTATACCTAATATTGTGATTACGCTTTTATAAGCTTGCCGACCGCAAAACAATATTTAGTAGTCTTTATTTGCAAAATACTGAGAAACACAAACTTACTTTTACTCTCAATAAAATATTCATCGTCACGCAACTAAGTGTGTTTCGCACTGACCGCTTTTCTCGTCGTAACCTTAGATGAGTAAAACACATAGATTTATCACTCGTAACAAGAAAGTGTAACCAGTTTTAAGAATTGATATTGTTGCGTATATAGTTTTGCCACGTTTTCGTTCTAAAATGTCCCTAAAATGTTTGAAATACATATTTATCTATTACGTATATTACGTAGTATTCGTTAATTATACGTAAATTTTCTCTAGAAATGTTTTACTTGCCAAGAATTCGAACAATAAATGATAAAATCATCCTTTTGTGGCTTTATTTAATTTCAAGGCGGCGAAGTATCTTTCTATTTTACTTATCAAAGGTCGTAACGAACATTGCGCAACGTAATTGGGAATCCATTAAGCAACGATCAATTACGTTAATACAATTCGTTCTATTCCCTTAATGTTTTATTGGGAACATAAAAAGAGTTTTACTTGTGCGGTGTCCATCGATATGTCAATTAGAGCGCCGCAGCGCAGCGTGCCCGAAAACGTAATGAAAAGGGCTTGTTATTTTTACTCACTTAATTGGATCAGCGATTGATTGCTTCCTTTTTCAGTTAGAAATCACGATTTTTCCTCCCGTTGGACGGTGTTTGTTAACTCGTGACATGATTTTTGAATTGATGACACAGGCGAAATAGATGGAACAGGTTGCAAACGGAACTGCCAAGCGATTTGTGATTTTGCAGTTGCTATTTGATTATAGTATGGACTCAAGAACTCATTTTTAATAGGATTATAGGTACCTATTTATTTTCCCCAGTTGCACAGAGAAATCCCAGTCTAGCTGTGGGAGACACAAAAGAGTTGCAGCCACATAATTGGTCACCCTGAGATAGGTCAAATTGAGCGGAAAGTCTCATGTACATCGAAGTCATCACTAAAACAGTTTCTTTCCTATACATAAGTTTGGTAAAGAAGAAATATATTTACATCACAGTCCATGTTGAATTTCGATTAACTAGCCAAACATGGGTTGGCAAAATTCACGGATCACTTAAAAGTTGTGCAGTGTCCATCGATATGTCAATTAGAGCGCCGCAGCGCAGCGTGCCCGAAAACGTAATGAAAAGGGCTTGTTATTTTTACTCACTTAATTGGATCAGCGATTGATTGCTTCTTTTTTCAGTTAGAAATCACGATTTTTCCTCCCGTTGGACAGTGTTTGTTAACTCGTGACATGATTTTTGATTTGATGACACAGGCGAAATAGATGGAACTGGTTGCAAACGGAACTGCCAAGCGATTTGTGATTTTGCAGTTGCTTTTTGATTATATTATGGAGTCAAGAACTCATTTTTAATAAGATTATAGGTACCAATTTATTTTCCTCAGTTACGCATAGAAATCTCAGCCTGGCGGTGGGAGATACAAAAGAGTTGCAGCCTCATAATTGGTCACCCATGAGCAGTTCTGAGATAGGTCAAATTGAGCTGAAAGTCTCATGTACATCATCGTCATGACTAAAACAGTTTCTTTTCTATGCATAATTTTGTTCTAAGAAGAAAGAGATTTGAATCACAGTACATGTTGAACTTTGTTTAATTAGCCAAACATGGGTTGGCAAAATTCACGGATCACTTAAAAGTTGTGCGGTGTCCATCGATACATCAATTAGAGCGCCGCAACGCAGCGTGCCCGAAAACGTAATGAAAAGGGCTTGTTATTTTTACTCACTTAATTGGATCAGCGGATTGATTGCTTCCTTTTTCAGTTAGAAATCACGATTTTTCCTCCCGTTGGACCGTGTTTGTTAACTCGTGTCATGATTTTTGAAGTAATGACACTGGTGAAATAGGTGAAGCAGGTTTCAAATGGAATTGCTGACCGATTTTTGATTTTGAAATTGCTCGTTTTTGATATTTTTGTCGATCTCACAAATCGGTTTTGGGTAGAATTATAGTATTTATCTCCTCCATTACGGGAAGAGATCCACTTCCACCTGTTAGACATAAAAATGGTTGCAGCCACCTGTTTCACAATTTCGATCAAAGTTCGTAATGAATTGGATTAACAGTCAAACATGGGTTGGCAGAATTAATGGATCATTTTAAAAATTGTGCGTTGTCCATCGATACATCAATTAGTGCTTCTGCAGCGCAGCGTGCCCAAAAACGTAATGAAAAGCGCTTGTTATTTTTACTCACTTAATTCGATCAGCCATTGATTGCTTCCTTTTTCAGTTAGAAATTACGATTTCTCCTCCAGTTCGACCGTGTTTGTTAACTCGTGACATGATTTTTGAACTGCTGACACAGGCAAAATAGGTGGAATAGGTTGCGAACGGAATTGCCGAGCGATTATTTTGAAGTTGCCTTCTTATCGTTTTATTTTAATCTTGTGGATTCCACAAATATTTTATTAAATGGTTCTAAGATCACCGGATCAACAGTTTGAATACTGTGCACGGATTTCTACTTAAAAGAAGACCCATCGAATGAAAAAATTGAATTCTAAGATTGCGATACCTTTTCTCTTCTATGGATATTCCCATTAGAGCATCTGACAAATAAAGGATATCAAAATCACACTGGAGTCGAAAAATCCCATGCCTTCCCTTTCAAATTTATAAAATACCCATGAACAAAACAAACTCTTGATTTATGAACAAATTCTTACAACAAGCAAAAAAAAAAAACAAGCACAAAACTTAAGGCATTCCATGTTCTAGCAGATGACCAATAACCCATATCGAATCAGTCATCAACATTGCCCTTTGTGACGTAAAATGAATGCAAAGACAAAATGTCTCGTCATGCTATCAATCATGGCCAGTCCAGGCCAGTCGATAACAGTTTGCCGGTCATCAGTAGCTTTATAACCGATACAAATAGATACAAACATATTTATATGTCGTATTGAACGCTAAGTGAAAATCCATATCGGTTATATCGGGACCTAAATGATATTTTGAACGTAGACGAGATGTTTTTGCAATGTCTTATATTTTTTCGAGATTTATTTGCCTCATTTTTTCATGGTTATGTATTACTACATTTTTTATTCACATTTATGACTCGTGGTATTTATGTGGTATGGTATCGATGTAAGGCAGATTATACATTAAGTGACAGTTATCCTCCAAGTGTGTTTAGATGTAAGATATTAAATGTATTGCAATTAAATCGCTCGAACTTATAGTTGATATTTCGTTGCGTTGTAACTTAGTTTTGATTGTTGATGATGATCGGACATGCTCCGATCCTATTCAGGCTTGATCACAATTACCATCAGGTAGACTGCAGATCCGTACTCGTTTTCTACTTCAATTCTACTGGAATTTCCTCTAAAAATCCTTTGTACATCAAAATAAATTGTTGAGTTTAGAAAAATCTCGTTGATTAATATGTGAGTACTCAGGTCCGATGGCTGAGCAATTGAGCGAAGTGCACTACGTGGATTAAAATGCGTTTTCGAGGACGCAACACGGGTGGATCAATTGTGAACATTGCGGATTCTGTGCTGGCTATATTGTAAATCGTGTAATTTGTACTTCATTTTGTAAAGTGGGTTGAATGGAAGTACTTCCTCGGTGATGAGATCTTGTGTTTATTTAAATCGACTACTTTACATTATCATCATCATCAATCCATCATTGTTGGAAGCATATATTCCCAGAATGGGAATGCTTTGAGCCTTAGTCTACGATGCTGGCGTTGTGTGGATTATTAATGTTTGTTTTTGAATCCATGCAGGTCATTTTTCAAAACGTTCCTTTATGGTCCTCAGGTTTAAAAAGGTATTATTGATCTTCCTGGTCCTACAAACTACATACTACGTACGTGTTCATATCGAAGTTACAGGTGACTGTAGACCACACTGATGGCTTTTAGCATGGACGGTTGGAAGTAAATGTAACAGATACAATGACTACATAGGAGAAATTATATTCATAGGTATCACAAGTCCTATATCAACATGAACTCCAAAATAAATGCAAAGAGCGATTGAAATCGCCATCACGTCCTGTTGACACATCCGGCGTCCGTCCGAATAACAGCAAAATCTACTACAAACTCCCTATTTTTAGCTACTTGTCTGATAGACAACGATGAAATGACAAGCGTAGTCCATTTACCATGTACCATGAATATTAAAACGTTTCATATTAAATGGGTTTCTCATTTAAATAACTGCGAGAATAGAAATACCTTAATAACGCTCGTTTTCTGCATCTTTTACGTTTCGATACGAGCATAATAATGCCTGTTATAAATAATTAATTTATTCAATTAATTGCCTCCCAATGAACCATTTCTGCATAGACTGTAAAATTTCGATCTTTTATAAGTAAAATTTGGATAAACTGATAAAAACGGGTTATCGTATCGTATAAAGTAACATAATAAATAAGTCCATAAATAATACAAGGCTTGATTTTGTTTTGCAGCAAACTATGTCTGATACGAGTACGTACGATGTCCGTAGATATAAAGGCACCATACGAAAAGGTTCTTCTCTATCGTCACTCGCTCTCAACACAACAACTACATTTGCTCTTTGCGTTTGCAAAGCGGCACATGTAAGCGCAATGTGTCCTGTAGCCTTTGTTGCAGATTTACTATGCTTTGTTTCGTCCGTTGTAAATTTTTACGTCGTACGCTTCGTGCCCACGAATGCCGTAAGACAAATCGGTTTGAGCAATGCGTACGACCGCTCGTATTTTCTTGTAGATACATTGTGCGGTTGATACTATGTTTTATATGGATTTATCGAGGATACATGTATTGGCGGGGTGAAGTATAGTTCAGAAGTTTGGCCGTTGTAGGAAGAGTTGTTGTCTATAGTGTCGAAATTATGCTAGCAACTTGTATATTGGGAAATTTGCAGAGATGACACAAACATTGAAACAATTTGAAATCAAATTATTCTAAACCTTTACATACAAACTTACATCACCATTATTTTTAGGTGCCTTGGATAATGATTTATAAAACATCAAATTCGTAGCGCTTAATAATCTCTACAAATTTCATGTTTTACACGACCCCACAGCAAGAATTAACATCGCGCCGCTTGCGGATGGCCGCTTCAACGATGGTATACAGTACCACATAATGTCTGGCCATCTTTGCCATATATATGATTTTTCTCAGGATCGCAAACTAGATGGTTCGCGTTTTTACGCTTGCCGCCTGCAACCCCTATACCCTTTTAAACACCTCACGAGTGGCAGATACCTCGGCTCTGTTCTAATCCTAAAGTACAACACATATCATGCTGTACCTACGTGCCGATCCTCGCACGTAGAAATCACATGGAATAAAACAGGACCTACGCCTTACGATCACCAATAGTAATACAATTATTCGAGTTGTGGATCGACATACCCATAAGACAGCAGACGTGCTAATGGCGTACGTGAAAAATGGTCTCCCCAGCGACGTGTACAAGGCTGGCTGTTCACTAAGAATATTTTTATTTTATTTTATTTTATTTTATTTTATTTTATTTTATTTTATTTTATTCGGAAAACATACAGTGCTTTAAAACTAAGTTACTTACAATATAATTACATACTACACCATTTAATAGTTTTCGCATATTACAGCTAAAGTGCGTGTTTGCTTCAAAGTTAAATAAAGTTAAAAAGAAAGAGAAGGAATACAGTCATAGTTAAGTTACAAAAGCAAGTAGAAAAACTAGACAAATAATACCAAAATTGACCTATTATTTACTTATTATAAAATAAATATGCGCGTTTACGCATACTAGGGTGTCACTCCAAGCCAGTTTCTTGTCATATTCGCTCTAAATGAATGTGGAGGTAAGTTAAAAAGGTCGAATTCAGGGAAGTCATCCAATTTATTGACGTGGTAGGCTGTTCTTATGAAAAATGAATTTCGTCTATAGTTAGTAAAGCTCTGAGAAACATGTAGACGCGCAAAAGGTTGTCTTACTGATCTAGTTGGAACTTTAAGATTAATATTCGATAAAAGACAAGGAGAATCTATTTTGTTTTGTGCAATTTTCAACATTAACGCGATATCGTCTATTCTACGTCTTTCATAGAGAGGTAGCATATGGTGTCTCTTGCATCTGTAGGACTACCATGAGTTTACAAAAGTATTACTCGCTAGCGACTGCGTAAAATAAATGTATGAAAAATTGTACAGCGCCTCTGGTGGTTACTCGTAGAACTAAAATCCGTAGTGACGTAACTCGATACGTAAAAAACCTATCGAAATCAAATCGCTAGCGAATGTCATTATGATCTATTGCCATACAAATTCGGTCCCATGAGTCATTAATTTGACAGACGTTGTCAAGAAATACCGTAACGATAGTAGTTATGTTATTCACTAGCAAAATGACAATAGTTTTCTATTTACCATTTCTATAGTGGCGTTTCTATGCCAACTCATGGTAATGCTACTGGATTCATAGGTGTCATCATAATGATTAATTTTATACTGAAGATATTTCATGAATTTACGCTGGATATTTTCTATTCTATTTACATGGACGTCATAATGTGGATTCCATATTTGAGAGCAGTACTCGAGTATACTACGCACGTATGAGCAATATAAAATTTTTATCGGCTTAATACTATTAAATTTATAACACTGTCTGATAATGAATCCCATGGTCCGACTTGCCTTCTTAGCTATCATATCAATATGCCTTTCATAAGTCAATTTGGAATCATGAATGACGCCTAAATCACATATTTCATCCACTGTCTTGAGTTCTTTTTGCCTAAGTATATATTTGTACTTAATTATTTTAGTTTTACGAGTAAATGTAATAGCGTAGCATTTAGCAATATTCAGTTCCAATTTATTTTGATAGCAATATTCTTCAAACCTTATTAGATCTTGTTGTAATAAATGGCAGTCAGTTATGGTAGAAATTTGTTTAAAGATTTTCATATCGTCAACATAAAGAAGAAATTTAGAGTGTTTAAAACACATGGCCAAGTCGTTAATGAAAATATTAAAAAGCAATGGACCTAGCAGTGAGCCCTGAGGAATACCGGAAGGCACCAGATACCACAATATGTCGGTAGATGGGCTTCGCGAGTTAACCGGCGTTGTAAATTGAGTCAAATAGTTTACAAAGTCCAAGTAAATTGATAGAGAAGGTTGTGAAGTAGAGTTACATTGTTCACTGGTAAAAAATCGTATTCGAAGTTAAAAAGAGAGTTTAAGGTTCGATTACGGTCAGAAAATTTAATATCTTAATATTGAATAAAAAAATTATCATGGTGTATTTGTGTATGGACTTTGCGTCTGTCCAAACTGAAATCATATTACATATGAAGTAAGGACGTCCTACTAGCACGACTTTGCAATCTAGTCGTCGTATATTCTTCAGCTCGTTGCGTCGCTCAGGTAGTGAATAGCTAGCCTTATGTCCAAAAAACATGTCCCACACATCTGCTGCCGAAAGTCGCAAGACACGCGCGCGATTTCGCACGACGCATTTTTTACCCCCATCTTATTAAACCATAACACCATGTGTTCCGGACTTTTATATTTAAGGGGTTTATTATTAAGGGTAGCGCTTGGAGACTAAATCATGTTGGTTAATGTTCTTTTAAATTTTGATCGTGCGTATATAAATTGCAAAGCCTTTTTGCTAAGGAAAATATTAGTGCATTTATTCTAGATTTTTCATGACAGGATCATTCTCATTTTTTTTATTATAGCAAACAACGCTTACTGGGTAGTAGCACGGATAGGAGCAAACGAGCAAGCTGTCCAATTGACATCTCTTTACATATTTTCTTTCGTATTTAAGGCAAGGTCGGTTATTAATACATTGAAGAATCAGAGCTCTCGAGAATTCAATTGAAAGGATCCCCGAGAGTGGAAGGTCGGAACCGAAGCTTGAATACTCAAAGTTTAGGGTATTGGTAACCCGATAAAATGATAAAGACCTAAGTGGACCTTAGAGAATCTGCGAAGGCGAATACTTGCCAAATTATGCGCATTCGTATAGCGTTTGTAGTCAGTTTGTATCGGAATGTGTTAAATTAGGGGTCTATTGAATTTTCATCCCCCGAGTTTTGGGTCTTTGACCGAGAAATCCTTTTCGATAATACGATCCCGTTGGTCTGCAACAATGGTGTTATGTGACATTCTCAGTAAAACGGATCTAATTTAAGCAGAGATGTTATCTTGTTTTGCTCAATGTTCTTATTCTACATTTCTGTAATTGGAAAAAAATCCGTGTTCGTTTTGATTATATTACAACAACCAAGAAAGATATTATGATAAATAAGTATGGCGATGAAATATCTTAAAAAATTGATATGAAGTGATACAAAGCGATCCTACTTAGTTCTCGATAGCTACAATTGTGGTCAACCAAAGAAAAATTATTACTAAAAGTAATAACTTAACTACTTAAAAATACCTATAGCCTACGTCCCTTAATTTATACGAATTTGTTAACTAATACAACACCTCAGTTAAGTTGTTTGCAGGATGTGCCAAATGATGAGATATACATAACAAACATAAAAATATACTTGCTAAAACGTACGTAGTCCGCTATCCAGGTACACCGTGAGACCCGTAAAAAAAACATCAAAGTACATTGAATTGTATGGTACCGAAATTTCAAGGTAGTCTACAGGTTATTTAGAAGTACTAAGGTTTCTTTCATTAATTACTTGGAACACAAAATACCTACATATGTATACATAAAAATACAAATGGCAACCCCAATTTTAAGGGTAGGTACGTAATACACCCTCTTTTCGTAACGCTTTGAAATCTAGATTTGAGAAAAGGATCAAAAGGTATTTCAAAACTCCCTAAGGCAACGTACCTACCATTGAAACAAAGCTAGAATTTTCAGTAGCCATGAGACAATTTAATATTTAAAAGAAGCTTTTTAGAAATAAATTTATAATCTGCTTCATTCTTATTAATTTGATTCTTTCTCATATTGTTCGTGTAAATATTGATTGAATGAGTAATTATACTTAGTGTTATAGCTAAAATAAATTTTGTTACAATTAATTATATTAATAAGTATTAAATCATATATTAAAAGTAAGCAGTGATTGCCCAGTATTTGAAACTGGACATCTCAGTCAGGGGGTCTGAGGTTTGGATCGCACACACGTATTAAAAATTAATTTCCTGATATATTTTTTTATAATATAAGAGTAGCAGACGAGCATGCAGTCCACCTGATGGTAAGTGGCTACTGCCACCCATGGACATCTGTAATCAACCCCAGATAGGATTAGATATTCCTACCTGAGGTCGGCCACAAATGCGCCGCTACCCTTGAGGACTAAGCTGGAACGGCTCGGAAAAGTCTGTCTCCCTTACCACACCCTTCAAAGCGGAACTCAGCAGCGCCTAACTGCTGTTATTAGGTAGAAATATATGTGGCGGTGGTGCCGCCGGAGTAGAACCACAAAGAGTTTTACCACCTTCAAGTTAATTTCCTGATGTTTTCATGCCAGTTAATTAAAAATATTATCCAATCAGTGTTAAGTCTACCAATTCGTACTTACGAACGAGGTAGACTATGGTCTAACCATTTAACTCTGAGATGAAACCCATGTTCAGCAGCAGCCAATAATTAGCCGATTTGTCAAAAATGTACAACTAGAAATATAGTTAGTTAACTAGTTAAGTGAAAATGTAAATATTTATCACACATTACAACACAGCAATGAAAACTAAAAGCAATCCTCAGAGGACGGGCTGTTTATGAAAACAGTTAAACTCACATTACGTCCGTATCGCGCTCACGTGAGCCAACTGAATTAAATCACAACAGCCGCGGCGGAGCTGGCTCAAGCGGTCCATTGTTGCAAAACGATAAATTTCCAGCTCCGGCCGAATAAGCCCAGGATCGCCGTGCTCTATACAGACTCAGCACTTCGTAGGGTTAACTGTACTCTTTTGTTTTTTTTTTGTAATAGAGAAACATCAAACGAACGCTCAATGCACCTGAAGGTAGCTATGAATATGATCTCGGTATCTAGAAAGATCTTTAACAAACCCCTGTTAAAATTACGTCTACCTAATGTCGGCTACAGATACGTTGCTATCCCCGAGGACTAAATTGCCACGCCTCAGATAAGTATGTAACGCTTACTACATTCTAAAAGAAGACTCATGTTAAACTGTAAGATAGAAATGGATGGATTGGATTACACATTTTAGCGTACTCATTATTATCACGAATAATAATAATTTGCAAAGACATTAGTGCGATATAACTGAAAGCGGCACTGAGTTACCGTGTTTAACACAACTATGAAATGTTCTAACAGACCCCAGCGGACGCGTACTCTCGTAAAAGCAGTTAAACTCGCATTGTGTCCGTATCGCGCTCACGTGAGCCAACTGAATTAAATCACAACAGCCGCGGTGGAGCTGGCTCAAGCGGTCCATTGTTGCAAAACGATAAATTTCCAGCTCCGGCCGAATAAGCCCAGGATCGCCGTGCTCTATACAGACTCAGCACTTCGCAGGGTTAACTGCTACTCGCGTATTGTTCCCACCCCTTCGTTTTTTCAATTCACTCGTTGAAAAGGATTTTCGCTTACAATTTAATGCTGTAAGTCCGATTGCAAAGGCTTGCACGCCGTTCGTACTAAAACAAAAGGGTTAATTTATTGCTCAAGTGCTATGATAAACAATGTGTATCCATAGTAGAATAAAGCTGAAAATCTGGATGAAAATTGTATCTTTATAGTGGTATACTCTCTGAATAGTGGAATGGATTCAAAAATATTCAATTAGAATATCTTTGAGCAAAAACAAAGTGGTAGAGCTCATTGATTTTCAAGTGTCGCGGCACAAGCCTGCCTTAAAACATTGATGTAACGATTCTGTGTTAAATTTTAAGAATGAAGTAAGGCAGAGACATATTAGTCTTATCAATTTATCCCTCCATGTAGCAAGGTAGGACTTCAATTCCGTTTGGTATAAATATATTACGTGCACATAATATCAGTGAGACTGCTCGTTTACTATTCTTATTACATAAACACAGTAATATAATTTTACTGTAAATTACCATCTGTAATATCAAAGGTAATGTACGAAATAACGACTAAACTGACAGTGAATTAAAAAAAAAAAAAACTTCAAAAGAAGTAAACAATATTGTGAGCTCAAGTCTCTGAGCTTCAGAATCAACTTCATAAAAATGTAACTGAAGTCTTATATCTATATCCTGTTCTCGTTTGTCAAGAGAACCTTATTCTTTGGAATAATGTTTACCCGCAGGAGACGAGATGGACCAATTTCCTCCGACGGAAATGACGACTTAGTTCCCAGAAGCGCTTACAAAAGCTGACACCTGCCACAGATAATGCTAGATAATAATAAAATGAGCTTAAAGAAAGCTTCGAAGAATAAAATTCTCTTTACAATTTTACGACGGATTCTTATTATGTATTCTGAAGAATATTAAACAAAAGAAGGATAACGCGAGTTGTGTATGTACTACGTAGTCTCGTTTTGTTTCGTAGTTTTTATGTTAATACGAAAAATTCATATGCTATTATATGCTGTTAAATTTAATACTTTACCATTCATATTATTATAGCATTATTTTTAAGCCACAATTCTTGTTGTAGTGTAGAAATTTATTATATTATATAACATATTGAACTAGCAAATAAGCATGCATTCCACCCAATGGTAAGTGACTACTATCGCCCATGCGGCCATGGATATCTTTAATCGATCCCAGATAAGATTAAATTCCTGCCTGAGATTAGGCAAAGATGCGTTACTAACCCCTTAGGGTTAGTTAAGACTAAGTTATTACACAACAGCGCTTAACACTGCCGTTATTAAGCAATTGTGATGGTACTTGCCACCAGAGCCGAACCACATAGGGTTCGACCATCATTTATAGAAACACAAGGGAGACAGGTAGGTCGTAGGTTTTACCTATCTTAAAAAAAATACTTTTTTAAACATGATTATTTTAATGATTTTTATATTAAATGCTGTTCATTAGTATTAAAGCCAATGTAAAGTATTACTAATAAACAACATATTCCTTTAGAATATCACTATAATAATTGTCTTACACATTGATTCAGATTCAAATAGTTTTATCGAACAAACACTGTGGAGTGCGCCACAAAGTGACAATAAGTTTGCTAGTTACCGTATTTGCGGAGTTACTCGTAGTTCCACCTAGTTGAGCTAAACGTACGAATTCCCGGTTCAACTATCGCCTAGTAATCAGTTCATTTGTATTTTAGCTGCCAGCAAATGTAATATTTGGTAACTATGCTCTCATAAATTTATGGTAGCTAATTCCGTGTTTATTTCGATATTGTAACACTAGGCTTTTTTTTTAATTGAAGTAGGAAGCGTTTGCTTCCGATTTGATAAATGGTGCCTGCCTTAGGAAATCTGTAATAAACTGATGATAGAACTAATTTCACATAAAATATCACCCAGCCAACTAATAATAATAATTGCCTTAAATGTAAGTCAGCCGGCGTCTATGCAATTCCACCGTAATCCAGAACTACTTCACGTTAGAAATAGATGCGGCGCTAGTAGGTCCCCTAACGAACCACCCGGGTTCCATCACCTTTGAAACATAAATTTTTTGAATCTTATATTAAGATTATAAGATTCAAATAAAAGCTTCCATAAAAAATTAAGATATAAGTAGGTAGCCCATTTTTCCAAAAACAACCCCACAAAATCCTTGTAATATAAGCTCCTTACTTTGGATACGCTACCAAATTTGTAATCCCACGTCCATCATCCAAGAAAGTTACCCACAATACGGAGAAGCTTATGAGAACTAGAAACATAGTACTTATTTCACATACATTTTGTCAGGAACGAGTTACTTCTAACTATAAAATCCCTTGTAAAAGTTTCAGGTTGCAATTAGGGATGCAATGATACATCTAAAGCTATGTTTATGTCGATAATATCTTACGAGTATGTATGAATTTCTCGTGTCACAATGTTAGTTACCGTACTCTTCCGAAACGGCTTTATCGATTTTCACCAAATTTTATATGCATATTCATTAGGTCTGAGAATCGGCTACTATCTATTTATCATACACTTAATTGATAAGGGTTGTTCAGCCTTAACATTTTTTTATTATTATGGCAACACAACGTTTGCCGGGTCAAATACAAATAATACAAACACATACAAAAAATACAAATATTTTTATCAATATTGAACCTTTAGCGATACAGTATTCTAATCTCGAAAAAAAAAATCAATCACGATTTTTTAATTTTTTTTACAGTAACAAACAAAGTCGCTGAAAAAAACTCGACAAATTAATAATCTTTAAAAGTCAGCAAAAAACGCAAAACATTTTTCTTTAATATTTTGGATAATCGTATTGGAATTTAATATTATCTATATAATATTTTTGTAAATTATATCGATAACTCCACAAACTTGCATCCTTATGCAATATAGCCGGCTATGACAATACCCCGAACTATCGTTTGGAGATCACGAAGTTAGAACTTGCGCGAGAGGATATGCGGGCAGGAATGTCAACGAAGTTTTAGATATTAACGTTTAAACTTTGTATGCTCTGACTGCTTAGTAACTCGGAAGTATTGCAACTTTTACAGTGAACTTTCGCAGGTGAAGTTTTGTCCATGTAGGAATTCGATATTAGAAAAGGGTCGATGACCACGTGTTTAATTTTATATGGTTCATTCGTTTTTGTTTTGTTTGTTATATATCTTGAATTTTACAGCCAGATTACCAGATCGCCACCATCACAAGATAGATAGTTTGAATGTTCATTATCTTTTGTGGTATCTAGCTTCATATTATATGGTGTTTCCTTTCAAGGAAAACATGTAGCGCGTGACTCATTTATATAGTTTATGTTTATTATCATTTAATTTTTGTTTTAAGAATATTTTGGCAAGTTCAGAGATAATATGATGAATTAAGTACTTCGACCTCTAGATTTCAGGTAAACTCTAACAAAAGTAAAAGCAAGATAAAATATCTAAATGCATTACTTAATCTACACGTATAAACGGTTTTAACAAATCTTGTATAGAAATATTAGCATTATACATTATATTTGAAATCTAGACGTGTAAATAGCGTCTTCTGTCGGATGATATCGTTCGCGACAAACCAATATTTGCTCGACGCCTTTGTAGCGTAAACACGTCGGCTGCCGATCCTCAATGCTTCGGAAAACGAAGCACAATAAAGCCGTATCCCCTATCAAACGTTTGCACACATTAATGTGTAAACTGGAAAAAACAGATACTTGCGTCATTTGTATTAGCTTATCAGCCATTTATTTGAAGTCTAGACGTGGAAACAGCGTCTCCTCTCGGATGATATCGCTCGCGCCAAACAATATTTGCTCGGCTTTGTAGCATCAAAACGTCGGCTACCACTCCTCAATGCTTCGGAAAACGAAGCGCAATAAAGCTATATCCGCTGTCACCCGTGCACACATAAACCGTCTAACATGTTTGTGTAAACTACAAAATTCATATAATTAATAAAAACCCAATTGCCTAAATATAAACTCTCACAGTTTAGACGAATCTAACGGCATCTTGTATGTTACAATCCGTCAAGCCGTTTGGGCCAAATAATGAGACATACACAAATACATACGCTCGAAAAACATTACCCTCCGTAGAAGGGTAAAAAGAGAAAGGCATAAAATTGTGCGGTCTGAAGTAGCTTCAGCTCCACTCTCCATTAGCGTAAGTTAAGATGAAACTTTTTAAAAGATATGTGTTACGGGGTATCTTTTCTTCTTACGGGGTATCACTTCTTCTTTATAACGGAACACCTTAGTTGGTTTGAAAAATAAATTTTGATTTTGAGTTTGATGATTGAACAAATTGACAATTTTACGATCATGAAATCAAAATATTTCGAATTCATTAAACTTTCTACAATTTTTTCTTTTCCACAAAAACGATATGAAGTTCATATCCGCTGACACACGTTTCGCACATACGATCTGTCTAATAGAGAACGATTGGACAATTTGAGGGTCGAGAAATCGGAATGTTCCCAAGTTGTGCAAGTTTGCTCTGAGTAGTAAGTCGTAGCTAAATTGACGTAGTGCCTGGTGTAATGTTACCTAACCATTTTCCTTGGCAGTATTCACTTAAGGTAAAGTTAAGCGCTAGGATAAGTTGCTGCATGTTTATTTATTTACATATTTTCGAAGGGTTGATACAAATTGACGAAAACCCACCTGCGTTAATAGAGACTAATTTTAGCAATAATATATTTATTATTTTAATACTAAAAAGTGTTCATAGTGGCTGTAATGAAATATATATTATTGTTTCGAATTTTGCTAGTTGTTTTTTAAATATATTTTTCTAGTAGGTCTTTCTTTGTCGTTGTTTTTGGTTACATATACTGTTACAATTATTATCCTTTGCTTTTTATATTGGCAATGGATAAACAACCTACTTTTTGACTTCACGTATAAGGCTCGTAACATTCGTATTTTCGTACATCAAACATTGCTACTTATAAATAAAAATCTCCCACTCTCCACGTCTATTCACAAAACTTGAAACTGTCGATAGTCGTCCGCGACAAACAGGAGCATACATCACTTACAGGAAGTCCGTCTCCACACGACCTGAAAGCGTGTAGTGCGAAGACGGTATAGTCACAAGTCTCGTGATTTATATGAATCACCTTTCTTAAGGATTTTTATTGAATGGATACTTTTAGTCAATACCGCTTCTTTGGTGCTATTCTGTAAAGTGAATTCGAATCCTAATAAATCTCCATTCTACACAACCTCATTATTTTATACAATTTTAATAGAAAAGGAACATTAAATCTACCACATTGGGAGTTATCACTGCCGCCTATGGGCATCAGTAACCAACCACATATAGAGCAGCGTTTCTGCCTTAAGTCTTACTTAAATGCTACTGCTGAAGATTAAGATCAAAATAATAAGTAAGTCATACATTTGCGGACAAGTTCAATTAATTAAATTCGTATTTCTGATGATTCTGACTTTCCACTTCTATTCACAAAAACTTGAAACTGTCGATAGTCGTCCGCGACAAACAGGAGCATACATCACTTACAGGAAGTCCGTCGCCACACGACCTGAAAGCGTGTAGTGCGAAGACGGTATAGTCACAAGTCTAGTGATTTATATGAATCACCTTTCTTAAGGATTTTTATTGAATGGATACTTTTGGTCAATACCCAGCTACCGCTATTTTGGTTCTAATCTGTAAAGTACAGTCAGTTTCATTAGTAGATGCTGCTCATCTATTAATGAAGTTGACTGTACATTAATTCGAATTCTAATAAATCTCCATTCTACAAAACCTCATTCCTTTATACAATTGAAATTGAAAAGGAGCATTCAATCTACTACACTGGAAGTTATCACTGCCGCCTATGGGCATCAGTAACCAACTACATATAGACCAGGGTTTCTGCCTTAAGTCTTACTTAAATGATTTACTACTGCTGAAGATTAAGATCAAAATAATAAGTAAGTCATACATTTGGGGACAAGTTCAATTAATTAAATTATTTCTGATGATTCTGACTTTCCACTTCTATTCACAAAAACTTGAAACTGTCGATAGTCGTGGACCGCGACAAACAGGAGCATACATCACTGACAGGAAGCCCGTCTCCACACGACCTGAAAGCGTGTAGTGTGAAGACGGTCTGGTGATTTATATGAACCACCTTAAGGATTTCTATTGAATGGGTACTTTTGGTCAATACCCATTTATCGCTTCTTTGTCATTGTTCCGTAAAACATTCGAATTCATACATCAAAATATGATCTAGATTCCGATTATAATTTCTGTAGCAACTGAAACAATCAAGTAGATTTCATGTTTCGAAAATAATGTCATTCAGAGCTTTGAATACATTCGCGTCATCACAGAAATTTTCACACACAATAATTCATTAATAAGAAAGAAAGAAAGAAAGAAAAATAATTTATTCAGCAGAACTGGCGCGTGCGACTATAGAATTTGACAAAACCGCAGGGTCCGCAGACACACGTCATAAGTATGACATTATAAACCAATCTCATAGCATTACTTAAACACAGCAATTTCATTACAAATATCAATTAGCGATAGCATGGGTTATATAATATATACAACCATACATTAAAATGTGTCGCCGATTCGAAAACCACCTTTTTATGTTAAAAGCGAGAAGATTGCAATAGCGCGCGAAGCTTTAGATGCCGAAGCTATTGTGAACAGAGCCTCCACATGTCATGCGTATTGCTACACAAGGGGTTTTATTTAAATATTCACCGCCTTTCGTAGTTTTAAACATGACAAACTTGGACCAGCTCCAAGCCATGGGTTTTTAGTTTTGTTCGAAATTTAAGCTGTTGTTAGAATAACAAAAAGTGCAGAACAGGACTTGTAAGAAATTTATTTGTTTTGGTAGTATACTGTTTGGTACGTAATATAAAGTTGTTATTAGAGCCTTAATTATATTTTGTCAAAATTAACTCCTTTAATTGGAACTCTCCGTAAAAACGTGAATTTTACGGAGAGTTCCAATTCTGAATTGTGATTTTTTTAAATAATTAATTTCTACTATTTTTATTGCATTTGGAATTGAATTATGTAACAAATAAACAATAACATTTCGGTTGTATTGAAAGAAAACGATTAAAACGATTAATAAATCGTTCTTTACATTAAATATAATGTAAAGAACAGAAAATAGTTCAAAGATCTACTTAGATAATTCTGGTATGTCTAAATTAAGAGTTAAAAATACTCCGTTACATAGAAATAAAAGAAGCAAATTTATCACAATCAAACGGATAGGCGTATTTCAAATAGGAGATGACACTCGGACAGTCCCAAAGGAAACGTAGACCTTTATCTCCTAAAGTACCAGACAAAAGTATTTCAACTTTTCTCTTTACGGACGATAGTAAAAATAATGAGGCAGACGTTGCATAAATTGAAAGGATTCGTCCTACAAACAAATGAACCATAAGCGATAAAAGATATTTTTTATCAAGTAATACTCGTTAATGTATCTTAATTCATCATTTGTGGATAGACGTGTCATTAAATTTAGATTAATTTTATCAACGCTTGACAAAAACGTATTTTTCTACATTAACAAACAACCAACCAATACACAGATTAATTAGCATTTTATAAATGACGCCTAAACCTTAAAATATATTTCGTACGGATGAAGTTGGTAAAACGCAGAGTCTACTGCGGTGGAGTCATCGTTTCACACATATTTGCCCTAGGAGTGCGGAACTTAGCAAGGGATTTACGTTATTAACTATACTACTAGGTATTCCAACTTTAATACTCATCGGTCAATTGGGACTGCTTAATATTAGTAGTTGGGCTGCATAAAAACCGGTGAAATTGTAATACCTTAACTCTTTTAATTTGCTTTCACTTACTTCAATTGTAGACAAACGTTCTCAATATCCTCATTTTATATTCTCTAGCAAGCAGGGAGACAATTTCCTTACAGTTAACGCGCATTTATGGCAAAGGATTCAAGGCTTACAAAGTTTAAACGAAGGCTTGGTTTGTTAACCGTTGTTTCGAACAACGCATACGTTTTCTCTATACACGATAAGACAATGTTGTGGAAATGTAATTCTCGTTTTATTTACCAACAAACCGACACAATGTGAGTTATTATTTTGTTGTTGTAAGGCTGACCGCTCACTGGCTAATATCGCTTAAGCAACTGGTAGCTTTGGTGATTTAGTGTTTAACGCGAGTATTCAAAGTTGTTCGGCAGACAGATCGTTAACTCTTAACAATTTTTTGAATAATTTGAAACATAATAATATCCCAGCAAAAAATGTATACCAGCGGTTTAAGCAGCTGCTCAGTAGCTTAAATGACAAAATGGTAGCCTACGCAACTATTGTTACAGCGGTAGTAGCCAATAGAAATGTGAAATCTATTTAAGTGAGTCGTATTTTGTCCTGCCAGATATACGTTTACGATCTATGAACGTGAAGAACGTGTGTTAACACAAACAAAACCATACAACAGATATAAGGCTCTTATAATATGCTCAGCAATCTCAAGCAGATTTCGTTTCAATATGTATGAGGGAACCCTTATACTTCAGTACCCCATGTTTAGACTAAGATAAAACACACTTAATATGAAGAGCGCATAGCTCTGAGGCTTGTGTAGATTGTAACTATTTAAAATAGTTTTGTAATATTTAAAACTGATTTTGTAGTAAAATATTAAAAAGAAGGCCGGTGCTCGCAGTGTCGCATTTCTAAGAGCCGAAATAGGATGTAATTTAATATTGTGTGAGGAATTTTCATATAACATGTTACATACATACATGGTACAAGGTATTTTCGAACACAAATTGGTGGACAATTTGCTTTGGCAGAAGCAATCATAACTTGTCTTTAATTTAACACCTTTCAGAACGCCAATGTATTTAGAATATTAAAACGTGCTATAGCATAGCCTTTGCTATCAACATAAGTTTTGATCTTTTTGCAACGATTGGAAACCGTTCAATATTTTTTCGGTTCCAAAACTACCTCAAGCGTAAACACTCGGCAAACAATTGGCTTTGGCCGAAGCAATCATAACTTGCCTTTCATTAAACACCTTTCGCAACGACAGTATATCTATAATTCAAGCTCAAGCTATAGCGTAGTCGAAAGTCATACCACTACGCTATCAACATTTGCTTTGGCCTTTTTTGTAACGATTGGAAACCGTTCAATATTTTGTCGGTTCCGAAACTACCCAGCGTGAACACTCGCCGAACTATTTGCTTTGGCCGAAGCAATCATAACTTGCCTTTCATTTAACTTATCGGCAACCCGTGACTATTGGAAACGCCGACACCACGCAAATTGGTTTACGCCTCTGCCTTGTTGCTTTGTTTTCGTAACAAGACGAAATTGTTCGTATGGGCCCAATGAATTAATCGACAGTTTTAATAGTACTCGTAGAAACAATTTTGAGACGAATTTTACAATTATTTTATTCACCGACTTGCTTAGAAATCTAATAAATCTAACAATTTATAAAATAACGCAAAAGTTAAAAAAATCCAATAAAACATTTATTTGTTTTCAAGGCCGCAGAGTTAAAACGGTTTGACGAACTACAACATGTAATGTGTCATTTGACTCGTATAAATAGACTACATTCCATCTCACTTCAGTTACTTATTTATAAGCAGACAGGTTTTTTTATTTTTATAATAATAATTATTAGTTAGAACACAAACTGTGGATTAAATATGTGTATATTTTAACGTAAATTCATTTAGAATTTGAATTTAACATTTTAAAATATCTCCGAGCACAATTTAAATATACAGGCATCTAACCAAAGCTAATCTAAATAATTTTGTCATCTACATTTTACCATAACATCAGTTACACAAAGGAAATTTATTCAATAAACACATTTTATCCGGTTACAAAAATCTGTTATCCGCCTAATAGAATATCCATGTCACGTGTCCAATTTCGCAACGAATAGCCTGCTAATATGAAACGCGTCAACAACAGCCTAGCTTAGTGTAAAATGAAACACCTCTGAAATTTGCCGTGTAGTCTAAGCTGCATCAACGTTAGTTTTTTGGTTCAATCCGGGTCAAAGATTTTACCGCTTAGACACTGTAAATACAGTTCAGGGGACGGGATTCGTTACAAATGGAACATGCAATTTTAAGCCTAGATGTTCGTGTTCTGACTGTGTCGAGTACAGGAGTTGATTCCGCAACTCTATTCAGATTCCAGATATTTAGGTTGCTATCAAGGGTATATGTACATAAACATACATAGATGGTGTTAGACGCGTACTCTCAAACGAAAGTATTATCTTGCTATACGTACTGACGTATTTATATTTACGATAACGCAGTCATGGATTTATATAGAAAAATATGATTTTGTCTAATAACGGTGGTAAAATCTTCTTCTAGCTGCGGTGGTCATAATATTTAAAATATTTATATTAAGACATGTTTAACGTTACTATGATTTTTATTTTATGTGGTAGAGGCTTACACAAGACATTTCAACTTAATTCAACATTTGACGAGTAAATTTTGGTTGTTAAATGTCTATGAGCGACAATATTCACTTTTTCAATATAATAAAAATGCCAAATAACAAAAATCACAAGGCCTTTGAAACTATACGCCAACTGCGAGCTGGAAGTCTCTACATACAATTTGACGCTGAGGACCGGTGTTGATGTGAGATTAAACGAGCGTTGGACGTTCCGCTTTACACCGCGTCATGTGACAGAAAAGGGCTAGTGAGCAGATTGCACTAGCTGTCTATATTCAAATGTCCAATCTTGTACAAACCAAAAATATGAAATTGGTGCTTTTTGTGAAATTGACATAGTTGCGAGTTTTATTAAGCTAAAGCTAGAAAGCATGTTGTGTTGTGTCTGCAGAGGTGATCAGTCAGTTAAAAATAATGTCTCTTTATTGGTTAGGCATCGCATCCTTGATCGAATTATGTTTGAAGTAAACATATGACTTTGAGCTAAAATATTCCCGCATAATCACGACTGCATGCTTGTATTCTACTTCAATTTCATAAAAAACGCGATCCACAAAAAGTGACAAGCACTTTGAAACTATACTTCGAATCTGAGCCTTCTACATTCGCTTTGACGCTGAGGACCGGTGTTGACGTGAGATTAAACGAGCGTCGGACATTCCGCTTTGCACCGCGTCATGTGACAGAACAAGCCAGTTGCAGATTGTGTAACGCAGATTGTACTGGTTTTCAAAAGATTTAGTGGTTTATCCTCGTGTAATCCATCTATGATGGTGGTTCTGTTTTACGAATTTGAACTAGGTAATTGCCTGCTTCTTGAAGTCAAAAGTTATGAAGCGTATAATGTTGTCTCCAGGACGATCGATGAGTTAAAATTGTTATCATATTATGATTGCACAGTCAACACATCCTTGATAGTATTAATGAACCCAATTATATCTGAGGAAATAAAATTGTCTTTGAGCGACAAGACCCACTAATCGTTACAACTACATGCTCATTCCTGGTTTACTTTTAAAAAATGCTATCCACATAAAAGTGACAAGCACTTTGAAACTAAAGTTCGAATCTGAGCCTTCTGTACATTCGCTTTGACGCTGAGGACCGGTGTTGACGTGAGATTAAACGAACGTCGGACATTCCGCTTTACACTGCGTCATGTGACAGAACAAGCCAGTTGCAGGTTGTGTAAGGCAGATTGTACTGGTTGTCTAACGATTCAAAAGTCTAATATTGTACATCTTGTCCGAGTTTGGAATTGAATTTTTTTTAACTATTGTAGATGCGTGCTTTTATGTCAGTTTATGATACGGTAAGGAACAACTATCGTTTGTATCGTACCTATATATTTCTCTCCTGTGTCTTTATTTTATCTTTTTCGAATCATAAATAGGTGTAATGGTGTTGCAACACGAATTATTCTACTATCATTATAAGCAGGCAGAAAATTGGCGACAAATAATAATACTTATGACGCTAATAGAAACATTTTTTTGTACAACGTTGGCACCACCACCCTGTACATCTGCTCTATATCATACAGCTAATTACATCACCTACACGTCTTCCATAACATAAACGTATGAAAACATAAGCCAATAAACTGCCGTCAGTCCGATGGCCGATCTACGGCAATAAGTTAAATAAAAGGCAACTTATGATTGCTTCGCTCCAACATTGTTTGGCCCCGAAATGTTTGTGCACCCTCGTAGCGGTATTGAAACATCCAAAAACTGGCTTCCAATCAATGCGCTCAAAGGGAAAAATACCGCAAAGAAGCCTTCAAACCGGCTTCCTCTTTGTTTTTAGGTACCTTTTCATTCACATCAAAAGTGATATGTTACCGATACGTCAATACTGTTCTATTAATAACCTTTTCGGGACTAAAGAATTTCAATTTATTGTTTATGACAAATCATGATACTATTTTCAGTATTAACGATTTGTTTTCAGTTATGTTCTTACTTCTATCACGTTAGCAGTGTGATATTAATAAGAAAATGAATATTTTATTACGAAAGTTATTAAAAAACTTAAAGTAATCAATAGTGAAGGATGTTTTATTATTTATTTATAATTAAAAATCTATCAGTTCAATAATTACAAAACCTTAATTAAACAACTTTTTTAAATAATAAAAAAAATGTAATACTTTAGGAAATAAATAACTCCTTTTAAATAAGTGTATACTACTCGTACAGTATATTTTTTTATAATACTTAGGATAATTTTATTCCTTTGCATCTTTTGAAATTAGACTAACACACCTGGGATATCTACCTGGTTACGTGCACAAAACATTTGTAAACCTTTAATCTAAAAACCTTTCAATAGTAACATGTCGGAGCATGTACCCAAGTCGTCAAAGCAAGCGCCCAGTTCAATTGAATCAGGGTCGCCCCAAAGGGTAGCGGGTCTCACTTATAACTTAGTTCCTCGAATAATGGACGCCGAACCACACGCTTATGAAGTTTAACTTAATGGAAACGTTATCGTCGGAATGCCCCAGCTGTGGCTTAGTGAGTTACGCACACTAATGTAGCGTAGGCCGAGGTTAATGTTTGATCTACCCTTGACATGAAACCTCCAAAAGTGTGTTAAAACTTTAAAAAGGTATATATTACGATCCCCTGACCAACTAAGAAAACAAATGATAATTATTATATTAATGAAATATAGTTTGAAACTATCCTGATTTATCCTATTCAGGCTTAATATAAGTAAGTACCCAAGTGCGAGTTAAACTATCCCGAAAGTAATATGCTGATAATAAGAAAATAAATATGTTATAGTTAAATACTACATTACAAAATATTGCAATGCCTACGTAAGATATTTTATTGCTTTGAATCTTTTAGTATTAGACCAATTTTCCATAACAATGATATACCTGGATACTTAAACAAATCATGATGTAAACCTTTAATCTAAAAACCTTTCAATAGTAACATGTCGGAGCATGTCGTACCCAAGTCGTTGTCAAAGCAAGCGCCCAGTTCAATTGAATCAGGGTCGCCCCAAAGGGTAGCGGGTCTCACTTATAACTTAGTTCCTCGAATAATGGACGCCGTACCACACGCTTATGAAGTTTAACTTAATGGAAACGTTATCGTCGGAATGCCCCAGCTGTGGCTTAGTGAGTTACGCACACTAATGTAGCTTACGACTTTTAACGTTGATGTTAGATTTACCCTTGACATGAAAACTGTAAAGAGTTTGAAAAAATCTACAAAAATGATAACCAACTAACGAACTAAAAAAGAATGTTTAATTGAATATATGTTGGAACGTAAAGGTACAGCACTGATAGCCAAGTGTTTTAAACTCAGCCTCTCAAACGGGGACTCCGAGAAGCGAATCCTATCCGACTTTTCAAATCATGTTAATGTAGCCAACATTATAACAATACACGAATACTCCGAAATAGAAGCCATTATCATAAACTTTAGTCAGTAGCTTTTCAATATTACCAAAGACCTTCCCCGCATCTAATATTTGTTCTAGACATTCTAATTTCATACCAAAATAGAAACACATTTCATGCGGAATTAGATATGTCTATCTATCCGCGACAAAATTTCTGTACATTATTTTCTAAGTATTATCTCTACGAGATTTTGATTATGTGTAGAGTTTCGTAAAAGCTCTGTGGAAATTTATCCATTAAGATTATTATTAGATAATACTTGTATTAAATGTATAAGACAAACAATTTGAACAGTTATTCCCATATAAATTTCCCAAATTGTTCAGTACCTGAAGGTATAGAAGTGAGACGTTCACGTTTCTCCTAAGGACTAAGTTGGAACGCCATGAAAGAACAATGAATATGTAAATAGTTGATGTATATTTTACAAAAATATCTATATTACTTGATATAGCGGTATACAAATTGTATAAGCACTTGCTCTTGTGTCCACTTTACGTACTTGATTTTTAACAAAATAATAATTAACTAAAGAGTGACAGGAAACAATGTCTTTAATTAAAAAGTTTCAACGAAATAACGAGGTTACTCATATTACATTCTCCACATTGTATTCGCTACCGATAGCAGCTGCTCGATATCGTTGATTCGTATTTAATCCCCGGACAACAACGCCGTCGGTATCAGTTTGTTGTTCTGTTTGTTTTGCCGTATTGTATATGATGTTTGTGTTTGATCCTTTCCAGATTAACTATTGAAATAGGATAGATAAAATGTATATTTTTTTTTGTAAATCTCCACTAATGTACCAACGTATATTGGTGGAGATTACCAATGTAAAGCGTAGTTGAACTAGCTTCAGACAGTGATGAGAAGATACTAGAACCCACTGTTCAGTAGTGTATCAAGTAGTATCAAGTGTAGTGTATCAAAAAGGATTTCTGCCAAGAATAACGTGCAACGGAACAATGTTGAGTCTTATCCATGTTTATATAGAATTATTTTTAATGCAATTTTAATTAGGTAAACATTGTATTAGCAAACAATATCTTAGAAAGGCTTAAACATTAGAAAAAGATGTGTTGTTATTTAATTAAAGATTTCCAACAAAATAACTACGAGTAAGTTACTCATATTACATTCTCCGCATATTGTATTCGCTACCGATAGCAGCTGCTCGATATCGTTGATTCGTATTTAATCCCCGGACAACAACGCAGCGGTATCAGATTGTTGTACTGTTTGTTTTGCCGTATTGGATATGATGTTTGTGTTCGATCCATTCCAGATTAACTATTATAGTGGAATAGGTAGAATATATATTTTTTATTCTCTACCAATATGTATTGATAAAGCGTGCTGGAGTAACCTGATGGGGAGATACCAGTGCTCACTGTCCACGTCCAGTAGTGAGAGATAAAATATATTTTTTCCAGAATGCAAGCAAAATCGTGCACATACTGGTATCGAACCGCGTGGTGTATTATCCACTTTTGACAGGTTCAATTAAATAATAATAAACTGAAAATAGAATCAGAACACAATATCTTAGAACGTGCTTACGGCTAAACTTTATAAAACAGTGAGTTGTTATTTAATTAAAGATTTCCAACAAAATAAGTACGAGTAAGCTACTCATATTACATTCTCCGCATATTGTATTCGCTACCGATAGCAGCTGCTCGATATCGTTGATTCGTATTTAATCCCCGTACAACAACGCAGCGGTATCAGATTGTTGTACTGTTTGTTTTTCCGTATTGGATATGATGTTTGTGTTCGATCCTTTCCAGATTAACTACGAGTATTAAAATAGAATAGGTAGTATACCTAATGGTTATTTTTTTATAAATCTTGACCAATTCATGAATAATCAAGAGTGTGATATGGAGAGATGCCCTGCTATGGGGCATGAAAAGACTGAGTAATTAAAAATAAGGTTTAACAGTTTCCCTTATTTGAAGTTTTAAAAACTAAAGTACAACTAATCCACATTTAAGTATGCACTAGACATTGTTTTTCGAAAATAGAGAAATACTTACACGAGGTGCTTCAACTCGTCCTTAGGTAGTAATGAATTTGTGGTGGTGGTGTGGTGGTGGTTTGTCAGATGAGACTCCAGTCCTATATGGCGCTAAATACTCGTACCTTGAAGGTGGTAAAACCCTTTGTGGTTCGACTCCGGTGGAACCACCGCCACACCTATTTCTACCTAGTAACAGCAGTGTTAGGCGCTGCTGTGTAGCGGCGCATCTGTGGCCGACCTCAGATAGGAATATCTAATCCTATCTGGGCTTGATTACAGATGTCCATGGGCGGCAGTAGCCACTTACCATCAGGTGGACTGTATGCTCGTCTGCTACTCCTATATTATAAAAACTACCCTTGAGGACTGAGATCGATGTTTTGGATGAGTATGTCTCCTTTACCACAACCTTCAAACACCAGCACTTACGCTGCCTTCATTAGGCCAAACTAACTACACAGGGTTGTAGAATCCTTCAACTTCATATTACCCGAATTACATTGCTGAATGAATCATAACATAATATTCTCAGAATATAATGTTATACTTGTTCTATTAATACTAATTCGGTTATCTAAGGAACCTTCAAACATTCCTGAAATCTCAAACATTGTTCCCGTAATTTAATATCAGGAAACCTTAATATTATATTTCGCAATGGGATATGCCGAGGCGAGTAATGTGTACTTTAGGCGTCCTTGACACACTAAAGGTGGTAGGAGCCGACGTGGTTCAACTACGAAGGTATCAACGTCACACGTGGACAGGGTGTTTTTGCCATTTGACTTACAAATATATTAGGCGACTGTCTTAGTTATCAGGAGCGAAAACTTTGTAGGTGGTAGAACCCTTTGTGCTTCGGTCTCCGGCGGCACCACCGCCACACCTATTTCTGCTTAATAACAGCAGCGTTAAGCGCTACTTTGTTCTGGTTTGCAGGGTGTGGTAAGGGAGACATATTTTTCCGAGGCATTCCAGCTTAGTCCTCAAGGGCAACGGCGTATTTGTGGCCGACCTCAGATAAAGATTTTATTGAACAAAAGATAGGAATATCTAATCCTATCTGGAATTGATTACAGATCCATGTGCTTCCATAGCCACTTACCATCAGGTGGACTTCATGCTCGTCTACTACTCGTATATTATATAAAACAAAAACATATGTGACCGTCTTCAGATAGAACCCCTATCTAAATATAAATAACTCAAAGGTGACTGACTGACGTAGTGATCTATCAACGCACAGCCCAAACCACTGGACGGATCGGGCTGAAATTTGGCATGCAGGTAGATGTTATGACGTAGGCATCCGCTAAGAAATGTTACTTCGTAACGCGAGCGAAGCCGCGGGAAAAAGCTCGTTCTATACAGATTCGCTGCTGTCGTCTTATTTGAAGGGTGTGGTTAGGAAAACATACTTTTATGAGGCATTCCAACTTAGTCCTTAGGGATAGCGGCGCATCTGTGGCATAGCTCTGTCTTACTGGAGACTTATAGTAGTTCCATCAGCGGTAACATCAGACACATCTTCTATAGTATCTATATTCCATGGATGACAAGTATCATTTACCATTAAGTAAATAAAAGCATATAATATCACTAAGAAAAGTAGGTACATAGAATTTCTAAAGCTTAGTCTACTTCACCTAAACACGTGCTTAGTGTGTTACAAAGTGGTTGACCTCATATGCACTACTAAAAGGCATTTTCGTCTACTTCTCTGACAAAATACACCTGCGGACTTAATATCCTGGATTTCTATATTTACCTTTAAATTACAATAATTGTTGCATGTATATGATATTATGACTACTATTGTAATCTTGTTTATCTCTACTTTTAATGTCCCACTACTAGGCAAGGGCCCTCCTCACAACTGAAGAATACTTTAATACATCGCATTAGGATTTACCTTGTCAGAGGCCTTATAGACGGTTTTGAATATCATCAAATTAGATTTACACTGCTTATCGTGCCCCTCGAAACATGGAAGCGAGGATTGCAAATTTTTCACTAGCATATCCGTCTAAAATCCGACAACAACATTGCTTACAAAATTATGTAAATTTATCGAACCATAAATTAAAAAATCTAAACATACAGGTAAAGATATAAAATATGCATATTTCAGAACGAATCAACGCTCTTTCTTTTAAAGTACATAAGCGTAATTTCGCTCTTTCTTTTAAAGTACATAAAGCATACTACACATTATGTTATTATATTAGTACAATACTGATTATAACAAATAACCGACCCACAAATTACTTAATACGTCACAGGTATAATAAATCAAAATGAAAATGTACGGTCCTATATCCTCACAAAAAAGGCGGTCTACACAATCAGACACATCGCAGGTAAGTGAGGTATTATTAATATTTCCGCACGTGCGTCGTGTGTCAGTCGCCAGCGCCACTTCGTGTAATGGAAACTACCATTATAAATTTCCACCGCTAAGAGCCTGTCAGTTCGAAGACAAGGGCTCATTGATATTTACTAAAAGCTCTAAGTATTTATTGAATGGCTCTTTTATCAGGTAAATGTTCTTTAGGAAAAATCCTCTTACTAATGCTGTCACAATCCCCGGATCGAAATATAATATAATGTTCTATTTATGTTCTGGATCTGGATGTTTTTTTTTTGTGTCTGTCATGACACCCACAGCACAATAAATCCTAGTGTTGATTGTAGCAAGACTTATTTATGAATTTTTTACTATAGTAAACTTAACACACACACGCACAAATTACTTAATACGTCAGAGGTATGATAAATCAAAATGAAAATGTACGGTCCTATATCCTCACAAAAAAGGCGGTCTACACAATCGCAGGTAAGTGAGGTATTATTAATATTTCCGCACGTGCGTCGTGTGTCAGTCGCGAGCACCACTTCGTGTAATGGAAACTACCATTATAAATTTCCACCGCTAAGAGCTTGTCAGTTCGAAGACAAGGGCTCATTGATATTTACTAAAAGCTCTGAGAATTTATTGAATGGCTCTTTTATCAGGTAAATGTTCTTTATGAAAAATCCTCTTTCTAACGTTCTGTTCTAATACCCGGCTAGAAAAGTAATGTTATGTTTTATTTCTGTTCTGGGTCTAGGTGTATTGTCTTTACGTCATGACAGACCCACTGCACGGATAATTCTAAAGTGTGGCTTGATTTTATAAATAGTTATTTATTGAAGAGGAGTTATTTATTAAAAAAAAGAAAAAATCTATATTGTTACTGTAATCTTATATATAAAATTCTCGTGTCACAATGTTCGTTACCGTACTCCTCCGAAACGGCTTTACCGATTATCACCAAATTTTATATGCATATTCAGTAGGTCTGAGAATCGGCTACTATCTATTTTTCATACCCCTAAGTGGTAAGGGTTGTTCACTCTTAACATTTTTTTATTTATATGGCAACACAACGTTTGCCGAGTCAGCTAGTAAGATATAAATGGCAATTACATCATAGTCTAGAGACATTATTGGGGATCCGAATAACGTATGTATTGTGTTATGAGCACTCACACGCCTCAAATACGGGGTACAGCCCGCGCCGGTAACCGTGGCCGACGAACAGCAGCAGTCGCTGACTACCGTCGCCAACCAGCCGGCAGGGATGGCCGCCACCTGCCTTCGACTGTCGCTGCGTGTTGGCACCGACTGCTAGTGACAGTCAGCAACCGTTGGCAACGAACCTCTGCGCGGGTGGTCGCTCAAGTATTAGTTTGCGGTCACTCATAAAATCATTGACGACCCGCAAGACGGGGCGGTCACCATACCGGACTGACACGCGGAGGGTCCCGCGAGGGTTTCTAAATGTTGAATTTAGATTTCTGTTTCTGGGTCTGGGTGTTGGTGTATTTGTCTTTGGGTGTGTTCATAGCCCACGATACAGGGAATCCTAGTGTGGGGCTGTGAGTGTAAAAAGCGTTTAAAAGCGTTAAAGCGTTAATAGGTATTAAATTACGCATATTTAGATCATTAGATCATAATGCTCGTATGTTATATCCCTAATACATACGACCAAATGTGGTAATCACGACCGTTTCTGACATTTTACCACAATTTCGCACACTTTCAAACCCAGCACTGAGCATGAGGATCCATGAATAAATTATTAAAACGTTTAAGAATAAATAATACAACATTTAATAAAACAGAGCAAATATAAGTTAAATAAATATTTCACTTTGACATTAAGTATGTTTAACATAAAATATATAACTGTTTAACATAAAACATATGTCGGTACTAAACGTTTTTATGAATACTTAATATACAAATAACTACAAATATTGACTTAGCAATATTGAAACATAATAATAAAGAAGTTTTGAACGATACAAAAGTAATATATTCATACACGTTTAAGGTATAATTTAGCTGGAATACACAAAAATGAAATCTCGAGTGTATTCAGAATTGAATTACCTTTGAGTCTAGACATCAAACGCAAACCTTGAGGTAACTATAAATGTATTTATAATTTACAAAACGGTTATTTTATGTGGTACTAAATTGAATATTATTGTAACGTTGACATATTATATTATTACTACCTGACCCGGCAAACGTTGTGTTGCCATATAAATAAAAAAATGTTACAACCCTTAGCACTCAGGGGTATGAAAAATAGATAGTAGCCGATTCTCAGACCGGCTGAATATGCATATAAAATTTGGTGAAAATCGGTAAAGCCGTTTCGGAGGAGTACGGTAACTAACATTGTGACACGAGAATTTTATATATAAGATTTTCGCTTAGTAGCCAGTGGTGTCTTCTTCTTTGAAGGGTGTGGTAAGGGAGATAACAGAAGCGTTCCTATTTAGAGATAACACACCTGTGGCCACTGTCCAACCTCTGGTAAGAGTCTGATTTTATCTGGGACTGATTATAAATGTCCACGGGCAGCAGTAACCTCACCATCAGGTGGACTGCATGTTCGCTTGCTTCTTTGTCTTCCTTACAACATATTTCAGACCTATATACGGTAGCGGTTAAGACTGTCGTTATTGGGTAGAAATAGATGTGACGGTAGTGCCTTTGGAATCAAAGTACTTTATGTCTAAATAAAACAGCACTGTTCAATAGATAATTCTGTCTCCGTATTTTGTAAATGCTTATGTATGTTATATCAAACCCTTGAAACTCACGAAATTTATACTTATTTAAACCTTTTTGATCAATTATTACTATAACATAACAATTTGTTCACCATTATATCATGTTACTTAAAATTATGATGATTACGTTTAGATATTCTAAAATATTGTTTTAAATTTTCACACTTTGTTTTCACATTAGACCCTCTTCCCGTCTCCCTTATTTGTGACGCTTATATCCCACACAATTCCACCCTTCTAAGGGAGGGTACCGTGGAAAATTTTAAATTATGCTTACGAGAAATTTTGTTCTTATAAACTTGGCTTGCCGAGAAAATTTTGTTAAAATATTAACATTTTTAGGAGATAGAAGTAATGGGTCAACGACTTAATCCACCTAATACAAAGTGACTTGTTGAACAATTTGAACAGCTTAATGTAAGTAAGTGCCTAGCTCTATGTTAAATTAGAACTAAGTAAAGTAGTGATAGCCTAGTGGTTAAGAAACTCTGCCTCTCGATCGAGAGGTCCAAGGTTCAAATCCCAGGCGTGCACCTCCGATTTTTCGAAATTATGTGCGTATTAGAAATTAATGATCACTTGCTAAAACGGTGAAGGAAAACATCGTGAGGAAACCTGCATACCTGAGAGATTAAAAAAAATATATCTCAAAGGTATGTGAAGTCTACCAATACGCACTTGGCCAGCGCGGTGGACTATGGCCTAATCCTTCTCATTCTGAGAGGAGACCCGTGCCCAGCAGGGGGGCAATAATGGGTTAATGATGAAAGTAGTACGAAGAAAACAAATGTAACAGTGGTGCCACTGTCAAACCATGAAGAGTTCAACCATTATAAAGCCATACATTGTATTTTAGTTTACATGAGTGCTACTCACGTACCCATGGTTCCGACAAAAGGCGTCCAGAGGAACACCGTGGGGTTTTAGTCGAAAGGAGTACGGGATATCCTCTTCGCTGCCCCCGTAGTTGAGAGGAAACCATGTAGAGGTTCCTCACGAAAAAAAAGGTGTAGGTACACAGCAAAAATCTTTAAACTCCCATCATACTCTTACTGCAACACCAGAACACAAAAGACCCTATTTTAAAGCAATTTATAGTGTTAACTTACTTTAATGGACACTATTTCATAAAGCGTAGGACTCTATCCTGCATCGACATGCGTAACGCCCACCCGGTATCTACATATCAGGTACAATGCTAAATTATTATACTATTTATCGGGCCATTTTGTGACTCCTGCTCCTTGCTGTTCAGAATTTAGGAGATATTTTAATATTCTTAATAGCACGAATAAATAAACGTAAAACCTATATAAATTCAACTGTCTACTTTTGACACTATTTTGACACTACATTTTGACACATTTTTTTTGAATTTACACTATTTTGCTGTTAAATTATTTTTAGGAATCTTTAAACTTATCCCGGAATTAGCATTTTAATACAATGTTATTAATTTACCTGGATCGAAATATCGGCAAGAAATAAATAAAAAACCGCATATCGTGAGAACCCGTTACATAAGAAGTAAAATGTTTAATTGTTTAAAAGTAACAGGCCATCTTTCCTTTTTAGCCAATTGCAAAGGATAATGTTTTTTGAGTGTATGTATATAAGTATATGTAAGACTCCGTTTTTTCATCCGCAGACACCCTGCAGCCCAAATGGCTTGACGAATTTTAAGCAAATGAGGTGTCATTGGATATGTCATCATAATAAGCAAAAGATTAATTCACTTCCCAAAAGCTATTAGCAGTTTAAACATTTCCGATGCCCGCTATAAGCACAATAAGCAAACAGCAACATTGTCGTTATCCGGTGCAGCACGCGTTACCGGCCACGGTGTTTGCATATCGCGCGATCGCGCAGCGGACCTGGCGACTGTAAAATAGTGTCTAGTTCAATGTTATTATTAAACAAGAGTAATGTTTATGAATCATAAGATCAATTATAATCACCCGCAAGCTATAAGCAGCTTACACAAATCAACCTCAACGATACCCGCTATAAGTTGCTATAAGCACAATAAGCAAACAGCAACATTGTAGTTACCCGGTGCAAGATGTGTTACCGCCCGCGGTGTTTGCATATCGCGCGATCGCACAGCGGAACTAGCAACTGTAAAATAGTGTTTAGCTCAATTTTATTATTAAAACAAGAGTAATGTTTACGAATCATAAGTTCAATTATAATCACCCGCAAGCTATAAGCAGCTTACTCAAAGCAACCTCAACGATACCCGCTATAAGTTGCTATAAGCACAATAAGCAAACAGCAACATTGTCGTTATCCGGTGCAACACGCGTTACCGCCCGCGGTGTTTGCATATCGCGCGATCGCGCAGTGGGGCTGGCAACTGTAAAATAGTGTCTAGTTCAATGTTATTATTAAAACAAGAGTAATGTTTAAGAATCATAAGATCAATTATAATCACCCGCAAGCTATAAGCAGCTTACTCAAAGCAACCTCAACGATACCCGCTATAAGTTGCTTTAAGCACAATAAGCAAACAGCAACATTGTCGTTATCCGGTGCAACACGCGTTACCGCCCGCGGTGTTTGCATATCGCGCGATCGCGCAGCGGGGCCGGCAACTGTGAAATAGTGGCTAGTTCGAAGATATTGAAACAAGAGCAATAAATGCGTATTGGACACTCATGTCTGTTATTGGCGTTATAGAAATAGTGTGGTCGTGTCTTTATTGCAGGGACTTGACATCGCAAAAAAATAAGAAAGGAAAAATAAGTAAGTCTTCGTTTTACCGCATTACAGATAATTTAATCGCATGCCTATAGATTGCTCTTTTTATAAGAAGTATATTTATTTTTTATTAATATTGCAAGCATGCATCTGACCTTTTTTTCTGCATCTGACCTGGCCAACTACATATGGATCAAGAGTATATCTGAAACCGCTCGCGTTGCCACTCCTGAGCTAATAAAATCGATATATAAAACAACTAAACTAAGCATTTTTAATCTGAGTTTTATCTGAAATTAGGCACAGCTGAGTAGCAACTCAGGGTAGCATACCCTTGAGAACTAAATTGAAACACCTCGCATATATGTTTCTACGAAGGCAGTGTGTAAACCAAAGCCTTCAATTCAAAACCAGCATAGCCTATCTGTCTTGAAAGACTATATACTATTAAATTAAGGTTCACTATTCATAAACAAATGCTTCAAAACCTTTTACGCTTTCCATATCCGCGATAACCTCGAATCATTTACACCCTAGCAATTTCTGTTCAGGTTAACTTAAAAAATATATTTACATTTTAATGTCATAACTTTATAACAAGCTTTAAACTTACCTATTTAACAAAGTTAAATGTTAGCAACAAGATAATATAATCTATGTCAAATAGGGCCTCCAAGCTACCGTAACACTTAACCTACTGATCTAAAATGTTAAACTAGGTTGATATTAAACGTACACGTCAAATGTTAAAGTAATTTGTATGAAGTGATCTCAAACGTACCTATGTTTCTAGTCTTGACAATTTTAAATTGGCATCAAATTTATTTTAAACTCAATTAACTGATGAAATATGTGAATTTGGAAACATAATGTGTACCTATTTTAGTAATTTCACTGATTGAACATATAGGCGTTCCTAGTTAGTTCTTACAGTTTGTGATTCTGTAATGTACCCATGTTCATATTTTGGGAAGTAGTAACCAACAAACATTATGAAATGCATACTAGTCACGGAGCATCTTTACTATGGACACAAGTTATTCCCACTACTGGGCATAGACCTCCTTTCAGCGTGTGAAAGGCTTAGCGTATACTCCACGTAGGCCTAGTGCGTATAGTATTCGAACATCTTTGAGAATTGAACTCTAAGCCATGTAGATTACTTCGACTGTTCTTCTTCATGTTAAAGCAAGTAATAATTAATTTGAAATATACTCAAAACGCCGAACATTCAAAAGAGTTTAGGTTAGACGGATGCCTAGAATTTAAATCTTTAGAATTTTAACCTGGGAGTCAGAAATTGTAATTACCACTGTGACTGAGTTTTAACCCAAAAGCTTATAAAATAGTGTAACTATAAGACATATATAATCGTATAGATAAGCTTTTGAACATACGCTCTACTTCTCTCCCCTACATCTCTGGGGTTAATGCGAAAGGAAAATTTATAGAAATCTTGATTAATCTTATCTTCCTCCTACTTGGTTTGTTACTGAAAGCCTTTATCGAAACATTCTACGTATTATGGTTTGTTTACTTTTAGGAAGTACTTAACGTAAGTACAAAACTTTGGTGGAATATGGGAATAAATTTTGTACATACAGATGCAAAAACAACGTATTGTACAATAAGTTGTACATATATAGATAGAAGAAAACTTTTTAATAGAAAATACCTGCCAGTAATTTCAAAACTAGCTACTACAGGATATGAAATAAGTTAAACTGTTCGATAATATCATAAATATTCCTTTTTGACAGGACTTTCATGCAAAAATAAAGTTAGTACGTTAGACAGAGATGTACTTACATAGGTACAAATTGTAATGATTCTGTAATTTTTTCTCACCAAAGGATTTGAATTTTCTAGGCAATAATTTACAAATTTCGATATTTGGTAAGCAAAAATTGGTTAAGATTGATGATAATCGGCAACTTAACCCAAAAATATCCATCCCTCAATACTCTCCAAGCGAAAAAATAACATACCATAATCATATATGTAACTTCTGATCCATTACGCAAAAAGCATAGAACAAAATGTGAACAATGCTGTAGGTACCCTGTTAGACTCGAGATCCCACGTTAGAGGAAAACAAGGAAGGGCTGCCGTGAATGATAATGGCCTGATTAAGAAAGGTCACGTCCTATATTATGTATTGTTATGTCTGTTTTAGAAAAAGCTGAGAAAATACGGAGATAGCGGATATAACCGTTCTCCCTAATGCTGCTATTTTGCATGGAATTTGACGACTCATTTACGCCTATGGTAATTCCGAGCTTCAAATAATTTGATTTTGAAAATATGCAAATATATTCTAGTAGGAAAATATTTAAATTTGTGTTGGTGATTAAAAAAATACGGTGCATTTATATGTACAGACACATAGATAGAATCCGGAGCAATATAAAATTATATGGTTTTGTAGGTACATTTTTTATGAATGTATTCAGGTATCTTTGGTAATTTAAAATCATATATCTTTCGTAACACATCTACACAAACACGGGCTGTGCCTGTCAATATATTGTATAGAAAGATATGATTTTGAATATAAATCCTTAAGAGGACAAAATATACATATTCCTAACAGATGTAAAAATATATTTATGAAGATATTTGTTACTAATTTTTATGAATCCACTATTTCATACCAAAATGAACATGGTACACTATATGATAGGTCATCACTGATGGTCACGGTATTCAACTCCAAGTAGAAATAGAGCCTTACTTGTGCCCGGCTACAAATGCGCAACTAAGGTGGTAGAACCCTTGTGGTTCAACTCCGGCGGCACCACCGCTACACCTATTTCTACCTAATAGCAGCAGTGTTAGGCGCTGCTGTGTTCCGTTTTGAAGGGTGTGGTAAGGGAGACAGACTTTTCCGAGGCGTTCCAGCTTAGTCCTCAGGGGTAGCGGCGCATTTGTGGCCGACCTCAAGTAGGAATATCTAATCCTATCTGGGGTTGATTACAGATGTCCATGGGCGACAGTAGCACTTTCCATCAGGTGGACTGCATGCTCATCTGCTACTCTTATATTATAAAAAAAAAATAAGTTTCTCGTCCTTATTCCAACCTCCAAACCAGAATGACTCGATATTTATACACAACAAAATTAGCAGAAATAAGCAGTGAAGCTGCCGTCCAATCACAAAGGGTCTTATTACAAAATATAAATACCTAACCAGACTAATATTTTCTTACTAAAAAAATTGCGATCATTAACACGTTATAACTAATAGCAAAACAATTAGCATTAAACATTTCATACTTAGGCATTTAAGCGCTAATTAAAAACGCTATAAAAAGCGTCGTTAATTCATCGCGCTAAGTACAGCGTGAATTATTAGAAACGTACTTGATTTATTGCGGAATTTAATTAATAAAAATCTTTCAGCCGCACCAAGCCCGCGGACACTCCTTCGGTTTTACCAGAATTTACGACCACTTACATCGCAACGACACGACGTAACGTGATGTTAGTTGCTCATAAATCGTTGTTGTATAAATCAACACAATTTTTAATACGACTGTATTATTTACAACTTATTAGTAATTAGTTATAACTATTAGTAATAATTATAATAAAGACTCGTACTCTAAGGTACCGTATTCATGTTTATTAGGGCCGCTTCAAAGTGTTGAACTTAGTACAAATCTAGCTGCAAAATATTGCAAAATAGTAGGCACGAATTATTTTTTTTTCTCAGTTATTTAACATTTTTTTTAAATATTGGACTAAATTTAGTACACTTTGCACTGTAACCGAGCTTCATGTAATTAGATTGAAATCAATAAAATATTTAAAGTTTCACTAATTATGATAATTTTGTATTGAAGTATCAATTACAAGACGATATTTACATACGATTGAATGTGTTTTATTGTAGAGAATTATTATAGCGAATTGTTTGCTTATTTCAAAGTGTTCATTGAAATTGAGAGCAAATAAAATTGAAATTTGTACTGACATCGAAGGTAAAGGTGACCTTATGGCTTCAAAGCTTATGAGAACCGAAGACTCTATATAGAACTATACAAGTAGCCGTAATAAACCAAACATGGGAAGCAAATGTGTCATCCACAAATTATAACGAATTGCTTGTAACTCGCTCTATCATATATGTCAACCGTCCATCAATCTGAAACGATGTTGTGGAAAGGGGAATAAAAGTTTTTGTATAAAAATATTTACACTGCACATTCTTCCGCTTTATATACATTAAAACCTTTGGTTAGAACAAAACCTATTACAAGTCGTTCCGTGGTCGTATCGAAAAGGTGTAAAGAGACCGCAGTAATTACGACGAACACCGCTTTCTGCAACGTCACGTCATGGTGTTTTCATTAGCTGTGTAAACAATTTTAATCGCTCGCCACAATATGGGCGCACCCTAAAGACGGCATACGTAGGTATAATATCTTTTAATTAAATTTTTGAGGGAAAATTTTAATATAAAATATTACTTTCACATTTTTTTGGTTATAATTACTCGTAGGTAAAAATGTCTTTTTTGTAGAGTTAGTGTACCTAACCACGGAACAATAAAAACTATTATCTTGTGTAACAAAGATCTAGACGTAAGAAGAAATAATATCTTATAGGATATTTAAGCGTCGTTGTAAGATTTCACAAAGGAAACCTATATTGCGGAGATGAAGACGAACTTTTAAAACCCCTTTACCGTTCTGTTAAAGTTTCATCCGGATCATTTCATCATTAAAGAAAATACAGTCGGGCTTGTAAAATATTTCTTTGTGCGTAAAAGTTTGAAGAGTTTTGGAATCAATGTAAAATTAACAGAATGGTAGAAGATTCCGATATAAGATGACCTTCACCGAGCTGCTTAATGGATGAAACCTTTTTTATATAAAATTAAATATGTAAATGGGTTGTCTAAAAAATTTCAGTCCAGAATATGATTTCGATGTCTTATATCGGGATATTCAACCAGAAGTCGTTTACAGATTACAGACAATTCAATCACATTTATTCGTATAAACTATGTAATAATATTCTATCAATAAGTGTGTTGACAGAAAACGAATTAACTTAATGGAATAATAAATAATCTTTTCAGATGACGAATAAGACGTAATTTATTTTTGGAGATATCTAATATAATAATAACGTTGTTTGAAGTTGTATTTGACAAACAAGCAACTAATACAATCTTAAGAAGTTTTTAAATGATTTCTTATTACCAATAATTTTATTATGTCTTTCGCAATAATAGCTTTTATTATTTGGTCTTTCAGTATTAAAAAAAAATATTTGCCAGTTTTGTTTATTGCTATTGGAGTAGTAAAAGAGGATGTGAACCTGGTTGTAGGCAGTACTACCGCCTATGGACGTCATGTGTAACCAACTTCATAATAATAAACTCTAAACGCTTTCTACACTCACAGCCCCTCACGAGGATTCTCTGTGTCATGGGTGATATGGACACACGCATAGACAAAAACACAAACACCCAGCTTAGAAATAGAAATCTAAATTTATAATTTAGATATCTGTCTGGCCGGGGATCGAGCCCGGGACCCTTTGTGCGTCAGACAGGTATGGTGACCGCTCCGCCACGCGCAGTTCTACATCGGCTACTACGGAGAATACAAGTTCTACCTCAGGCCGATCATAGATCACGATTCACTCTTAAGAACTAAGATTGCCACTCATAAGTAAGTCAACCGGCTTCCACACCTACCACCAGAACACAAGAACTGCTACACGCTTAAAATGGGTATGGCGGTGGTACCTCCGGTCGAAAAATACTGATTTTACCACCTGACGATAAATAAGAACTCAGCAACTCTATTCTACTGGAGAGTAGAAGACAAATTAATCATAACAGACATAAATAATAGAACTGGAGAGTTCATTAGTGTATCCAATGTTAATCTCTTTGTCTGTTATCAAATTGAGATGATACCTCTCTTTAGATTAAGTGGCACAAAACTATAAACGGCGTTAATATTTGACATTAAATAAAGTGCACGTTTTTAGTACGTACATAAAAAATCAAACCAAAACTGCTCCAAAAACGTTAAATGCAAATTCGTTTCAATTTTAACGGCTGCATATTAAACGCATCAATTGCTCATTTGTCATAATCTGCCAACTTGTTCCAGGGAACATGTGACCCCAAATTTGCATTTAGCACGTACCGAGAATTCAGACGACATAACACAACTTATTTATTACTTATTTGAGTCAGCGTTTCTCAATCTTTTAAACGACCCCCTAAATACAAAAATGTTTCGCAACACCCTACTCTCCGATGATTCTCACTTGTATTTTATTATGTTATCAAATCCATAGAAAATTTATACTTTTTTCGTAATTAAGTTTGTATCAGTTAAATGAATAATTTTGGTACCTAAAAGTGTACTTTTATTAACATTTTTAGTAAAATATATTTTTCTTACTTTATATTGTTTTTTCTTTTCTCACTGAGCATTTCCGAAGTCCCGTGATCACACATAGAGACTTTGCGATCCGCCAGGTTGTCGATCCTCAATTTGAAAAACACTGATTTAAATCATCCCACTCACGCATATTAATGAAGATATACACCACCAGGGGGCGTACATGTTGGTATTGCAAATGATACCGCATAAATCAATACGAGAATTATAATAAACCAAAGTCAATATACGCCTAATGAGATGCCCTGGGGCCTGATATGTTAGTACAATAAATAGGGCAGCGTTGCTCAAATTGAATACGATAGGGTTAATGAACTCTTTTAGCAAATTGAAGTAGTCATAATACTATTCAATAAGGACGATTAGTTTACTAGGTACTCTTGAGTTTAGATAAATGTACGAGTAGTTTACTACTACTTTTGAATTGAGATAAATTAGTTAAATCCGATTTGCTGCGGTTCATTTCGATATTTTCTTAGCAACTTCGATGTAAAATGTATAAAAAGTACTCTTGCACATTTGATATAGTATACTCTTGCTATTCTTTGAGTATCTATTGTGGATAAAAGAGACGGAATTCAAATGTATATAAAGATTAGTATTTATTTTACATTCGAATGATTTGTGTATGTATATACAACCTGTATGTATCGTATACCCACACATGTACGTGATGTAACCTTAGTTATTTTTAGTAACTTAACTTGTAATTTCTACTATTTCTTCTATACTACTATATTGTCATATAATTACGAAGTTTGAGAAGCGATTTTATGAGTTAAGAGCTCAAATGCTCGGAGATGCAAATTCGGAAATGGCTCGGTCATTGATGCTACAAAACAGGCTTGATAGAGCTATCCAGCTTATATGCTGTTAGCGAAGTAATTGTGAACTGTAAACTAATCAGTGACTGTATTAGCCGTATGCTGACCTGCTAACAGCCGCCGGTAAAACACTGCAAGCAAAACTGACCCTAACAGTTTTCACTTTACAAGTAACTTAGAAATCAAAACAGCGTGAAGTAAGTTTGGCGGATACGATGGTTTGGTTGTGAGGACACAAATTCAATGTTTTGCTTTCAGGCTTCAGCGAAAAATTTGTCGTGTTTATAGCTAACTGAGTTGCTTTCGTATCTGTCGTCGTATAATCTGCTCATTAGCTGAACAACTTTGCTAAGAGAACTAATTACAGTTACCAGATGTTTATTTGTTCAGATTTTGACGGAATCTTTGCATTTATATTAATCAGATGCAAATTATAGAAGTACCGGCATAATTTAAAATGGTAATTAACGTTATAGAATGGCAGACCTACTTTAGGTTGGCTACAGAGACGTTGCTGCTTTCAAGGACTAGCTTGGAACGCTTCATATTAAGAGATAAATCTAGATTATAGCTTTCAACGAGCTTGTTTTTGTAGATAGCAATTTTTCTCCGCAATTATGTGGCTGAAATGAATACAACTCATAGGTAACTGTCCCACTGCGGGTTACGGGTATCCTCTCAAAATGAGTGAGGTTATGCCATAATCCACCGCGCTGGCCAAGTTCGAGTTGGTAGATTTCACAAATCCTTGAGAACTTTTTTTATAAAACTCAGGCGTTCCCCAAGAAGATGGTAAGAAAGATGGTAAGAAAGATGGTAAGAAAGATGGTAAGAAGAAGATGGTAAGTGATAATTAATTTGATAACAAGAACGCATAAAGGGACGACTAACTTAGGATCCGCACATAACTATAAAAAATCAGAGGTGCAAGCCTGCGACTTGTAACTCTGTCCACCATACTAAAAATTATGGATTACGAGCAACCTTAGGTAAGATTAAGATCATTCACCGTCCAACAGCCAAACTGTCCTTGGACCTCTTAAAAAATGGACTGCTTATGCATTTCAGTTCCATAAGTATATATCAATTGATTATTAACTCATTATTCATCAGATTTTTACATTAAATAATGCTATCATCGTTTATTAACAAGTCAACCAAAATTATGTTCGCTTACTAGCAGGATTAATTAATGGTGCCAAAACTTTGATATGAGCTGTTCGTATTTTATGACTTAATTATTCGCGTATGACAAACATGCCGCTTCAAGTTTATGATATACGGACAAAAACATACCATTCGGTGTGTTTGTACACCCCGAAGACTCGTATAAGGGTTGCTTTTGAATAACACGTTACACTTGATCTATTGCTGTTTCGAAGTTATGTTACCCTTAAGTAATTGGAATTTGTATTAGTGTTGTAGTGTGGATATTGTATAGTGTGGTATTGTAGAAGTGTCATTGTAGATTAGAAGTGTATTGTAGAGTTATTATTAAGTACGAGTAACAAAAGTTCGAATCCCGGGATTTTTATTTTTGATATTTTTTTTAGTTAATTACATTTAATTAGAATTAATTTTGACTACAGAAAATAATTAATGTTTGTAAAACATGTTGAGAATACAAAATCTTTTCAAATTCAGAAACGAGCCAAGTCCGGTATTATTTTGACAATGAGTTTAGCAAACTAAATAAGTAAGTTAAACTTTACAATTAAAATAAATTTATAAATAATATTTTATGACTAATTGGTATACTCAACTCAATTTAATTTTCTCAAGTCTCATAACTTTCTAGGCAATGTCTTAAATCAAATATTTCAACACCAGTTCACACAAGTTTCAAGATGTCTTTATCCAAGAGGGACCTCTAAGGCCAGCTATCTGGCCCTGGAGGAGACACAACATAAGTCCATTAGTGTCTACCTCTCCATTTGACATCGGATTAATTAATTCACACGGATTGGACTCGGTCTATGGTTTTCCCTTAAACATCTTCACAATATTACATAGAATAAGGTTCTATATGGATGGACTAACTGTATTTTTGATAAAAATACGTTTTTTTTATAATATAGGAGTAGCAGACGAGCATGCAGTCAACCTGATGGTAAGTGACTACTGCCGCCCATGAACATCTGTAATCAACCCCAGATAGGATTAGATATTCCTACCTGAGGTCGGCCACAGATGCGCCGCTACCCCTGAGGACTAAGCTGGAACGCCTCGGAAAAGTCTGTCTCCCTTACCAAACCCTTCAAACCGGAACACAGCAGCGCCTAACACTGCTGTTATTAGGTAGAAATAGGTGTGGCGATGGTGCCGCCGCAGTTGAACCACAAAGTGTTCTACCACCGAACATACCGAATATTACATTACATAATATTATATTACAAATACCTTAGAGAAGATAGACTCAACCGTTTTAAACCTTATCAGGTATTCCACGGTACACTCAAGATTCAAGATGTCTCCGTCCATTACAGAGGCAGCTCGAAGGCCGGCTATTTAGGGCCGGCGGACACAGAGCAGACACAACAAAAGTCCATTAGTGTCCACCTCGCCATTTGGCGACGGATTAATTAATTCACACGGATTGGATTCGGCCTATGGTTTGTCTCTTGAGCGTCTGTACAATGTACTATATACAATTAATGAAGTTTGAATTCGAGTATGCTGATCATATTCTTGACATAAGCGAGTACCAAATATTTCTATTGCCTGCGTGGAACTCATGTAATTAGAAATACAATTTAATTGATTTATTTTATAGTGAATAGAATATTACACATGAGGTAGGTTCATTTACATGGTAACTATTATAGGAATCTAATCTCATGGGAAATTAATTACACATGTCCATGGACGGCAATACTTACCATCAGATGGACTGCATGATCGTTTGCTACTTCTAAATATTATGTAACCTATTCTATAAATTATGTTAAAGACGGAACGATACATAACAATCTAATTTATCTAATGGTAAACTGTCAGGTAGCATTAAAATTAACGATTAGTTGGCAGTAAGCAAAATTATGCCTCACATGTTTCATAGGTACTGTAATTACTAACGATATTAGCATTTACATTGAACGCTTCAGCGATCACTACAAGGTACATGTAGAATATCAAAGCTAACACCCACATATTATATTTTCGTGCGAACATCACCACTTGGCATCGTTGTATATTCTTCGTTATTTGCGGGAAATTCTTCACTTTTTGGGGGGTTAGTTAGTCTTTGTTAATCCGCAGAAAGTATTCATTTAATAAAACAATTTTAATGAAAAAAAAACATTTAAATCTATTCGAAATTAGAACTGACGGATCTATCAGTGTGACAAAAATCTTACATTTGTGTATCACGAAAAATAAGTAAATTACATAATATTATATTTTTGGTTTGCTTCACATATTGCTTCTACGAATTCACTATAAGCTATAATGGTGGGCTGAGAGTAAAACCCTCTTACTCCGATAGAAGACCCGTGCCCAGCAACTGGACAGTAAAGGGTTGACGATGATGCCACACTCTTCAATTTGTATGACCATGCTCTAATGTAAAAACTTCTACAACTTGTCTTCTTATATCACTATACCACCGGCTCATATTCAAGTGGCATATTCATCAACATAATTCTATAGAGTTTCACATAAAGATCTGGATACGAACTAAGCGAATCTACCTTGGGATCTACCATCAATTACAGAATACACATTCTATGAATCGGCTGCTAACCTACAAACACCTTCCGTTGGGAATTAGTTCATGACAGCGCGATAAAAGATGAGCGAGGGAATTTGAATAGAAGCACGTTTTTCATGGCAGTTGGACTGATGTTGAGAAATTGCTACAGTGTATGGACATCTGTTAACAATTTTAATGAGGGCAAACTAGCTACCAGGCAAAAAATTATATAATAAAATCGCCTAACAAGACTACCCGTTACCTTAAAAAAAAATATCGACTAAAAACTACGATTTTATAGTTATTTAAACTAAAAAATAATAATTGCTGCAACCTATCGTGCCAGTAACATTGCCATGAACTTCATCTAAGGCGCTCAAACGTCGCTTCGAAAATCGTTAATCCTGATAATCCTGATAAGGACAATAGGACAAAATTGTTAAAATCATATATCGTCATCGCTCGTGATAATTGTTCAAAATTTTGATGTGAAACATCTATAGCCGCACGTAAAACCGATTTCTGGCGTGGCCATGCTATACGATGGTATATTATATATACAGTCTATATGCAGTAGTGTGTACGGTGTGGCGTCGCCATGCGCAATCGAATTCAATAAATAGTCATCGTTATCTGGAAAAAAATCGTCATATTTTATTTTATCATTATGACATATTTAGTTCCTATCACAATATGTTCTTTTCTGCATATTACTTTTACAAAATAATGTCGATGTTTCACATCTGCCAGGCGTCCCGTGACGGCTCATATTTTTTTAAATTAAATTGACCGATCAAATCGTGTAAAATCGTGTTCAAAGATTATGTTACATACATACAGGTGAAGTTAATAAAAGCATGGTAAAAATACTTTAAATTCCTTCAAGGTGTATTTGTTATGATACAGACATACAGGTGAAGCTAATAAAAGCGTGGTAAAAGTACTTTAAATTCTTACAAGACATATTTGTTTATATCACGGCGTGCGTAAATGGACGTTTTACGCACGCTTCGCGTGCGCAAAACCCCCATTTCCGACCCCATAATATAAAATTTTATACAACACGCGGACGAAAAATGTTTTTCTGACTCGTGTGATTGCAGTCCTCGCCTGCGGCTCGGCCTGCAAACTCACACTTGTCAGAAAAAAAATTTTCGTCCTCGTATTGTAATGTACTATTAATTTATAGATTGTCGCCTTCTGGTATGAGTCAAACAACCAGGAAGAGTGCTGAAGTTCTGAAAGCCTCTTCAGTTTCTAAGGTAACGTCCAGCGAAGTTTACAGAAACGAGGCCGCAAGAGATATGGCATGCAAACTCATCACAACCTCCATTGAAATAGTTTTCATTCAGCATTTTCTAATTTGTTCACAAATATAATTAAAATGGGTGTCATTTCGAAATTACTGGATTTTCTGAGCTTACTCGTATATGTAAGATTATTAATTTATGTCTGTCTACCCGTATGTTTTATATGTTCAAGTAACAAATGAACATGCATTCCACCTGATGGTAAGTGGTTACTGAAGCCCATTGACATTGCCATTGGGTAGTCTATATATAAAACAGTGGGTCTGATCGAAGCCAATCTCAACTACATTGTTATGAGGAATAAGATGGCCGCCTCATGTGTAAGTCAGTCGGCACACTCGGCATGCACACGCTTCCTCTGTAACAACTGCTTCACGATAGAAATAGGTGTGCCAATAATACTTCCCCGATTGAACTATACACATATACAATACACACGGTAATAATTAAATGTACATTTTTATTGTCTGTTTTGTCGTTTCTTTTTCATTTGTTATATGTTATTTTTTTTCATTTTTTCTTGTCTTTTTCTGTTATAATATTTCATTTGTGGTACTTTAAAGGTGGTAGAACCCTTTGTGGTTCGACTCCGGCGGCACCACCGTCACACCTATTTCTGCTTAATAACATCAGTGTTAAGCGCTGCTGTGTTCCATTTTGAAGGGTGTGGTAAGGGAGACATACTTTTCCGAGGCATTCCAGCTTAGTCCTCAGGGGTAGCAGCGCATCTGTGGCCGACCTCAGGTAGGTATATCTAATCCTATCTGGGGTTGATTACAGATGTCCATGGGCGGCAGTAGCCACTTACCATCAGGTGGACTGCATGCTCGTCTGCTACTCTTATATTATAAAAAAAAAGGGTGGACTGCATGCTCGTCTGCTACTCCTATATTATAAAAAAAAAATTGTGTTGCAATTATCCGAATAAATGTTTCTTTCTTTCTAACTAAGTATATCACTCACCTTTCGAGTGCTTATTTCTAATTGTTATCTTGAAAACATTAGTAATTCTACGAGCATGACTAAAAAATAAAGCGATATGTGTAATTAAAAACTATTCTCAAGGCAGTGCAAACTATGAGTATGTGATTGACCTGAACTTGTCTACCAAATTGACTAAATGACCCGAAACTACGACCCGAACAAAAGAACAACATCGTTAAGATCAACTTAAAACATCTGAATAAGATAAAACTTAAGTAATTACTGTACAAAGTCTACAAGAACTAAGGTTGCTAATCAACCATTCTTTAAAGGTAGAAAAATGGGATCTATTGCGAACGTAAAAAGGTAAGCTGTGTAAAGAGTGTGGTCTAGAAAGCGAATGAATCAGGTCCTAGGACATCATGAAAAGGAAATAGGCCATTTCAAATGTACCGATGTGAACGCATTTCAGAAAGACTTTCAGGGATTTCTCTTAGGAATGTACGAGTCTATTCAAGACGACTTATGAGTAAAAGATAAGTATGTCAATACTCAATTATCTGTAGACTGAAACTACAAAGTATTTGTGAAACTAATGCCTAATACAAGCAGAGTTAGGCGTTGCTGTGTACCGGCGTATCTGTGGCCGGCCAGGTAGAAATATCTTATCATACCTGGGGTTGATTACAGGTGTCCATGGGCAGTAGCCACTTACCATCAGGTGGACTGCATGCTCGTCTGCTACTCCTATAATAATTTTATGTCTCATTCTTTGGCATCACGGCTTCAAGGGATTTAACCCGTGTTTTTTTTTTGATTCCGTGGTTTTAACTAATGAGGTGCTATTGAATTCGACTGTTTGATATTGTCTTAACATTATAGTCGGATTGTTTGTTTTTACAATATCAGTACCTTTCAACTAACCGTTGCTACAAATTTTAATACACTTCTAATACCAAAGCTATGAAACATTGCTATTTCATAATAGATAATAATATAATTAAATAGACGAAATTCCCGTTTTGTAGTATACGTGGTTATTTTCTGTGGTCACTACTGTGTTCTGTGAAGCAATATTACGAGTATGTCACTGATTCGCTTTAATTATCATAAAGTTCACTTACCGTAAATGTTTATACGATGCGGTCCGTTTTGCGGTTTTCAGGAATCTGAAAGTCGGACGAATCATTTTATTATAATAGCATTAAGTTAAATTTTATTAAGGGCATTTATTAATTTATTTTTATTTATTCGTTCACAATATAGGTACGAGTATGTACTTACATTCTAAAGGTTTGGTTTTTTATGAACAGTTAATTTGGTTCTATAGACCATAATCTAAACTCATTTAGCAGCGGAAGAGATTGTACAAAATATCATGTTTTATTATTGATTTTATTATATATGATACGCAAGATTACAAGCAAATTAAATAGCTTAGCTTACCGTATCTAATCGCAGTCTTACAGCTACGACTCCATAATTAACCCGATATTGCAGTTAACGCCATCCTGCAAATAAACAATAAAATATTCAGTGAAAATTGCTTAATGTAATTATTTGTTATTTAATTCGTATAATTAAAAAAATATGTACCTACCTACCAGCAAATATAATTTACATTTTGTTTCTAGACCGAACCGGTATAAAGAAATATTTACGTTAATTTAAGTGACCTAGCCTAAAAATATACATTTTAGTTAATATCCACAGATAATGTTTTTGTAAAGTTTATACACCTACCAGCGAACGCCTACAATTTTAATATGAATTTGTTTTAGACCAAGTCGATCTAAGCCAATATTTACTTTTACATTTGGATAGACACAAGTAATTAAACTTTCTAATTTAGTTTGTGTGGGGTACTAGAAACTAAATTAAACAATTTCAGTCCTAATGGTAGCCTACCCACATGTAAACCCACATGAAAATTAAATAAAATTAATTCAGTCCCTTCAGGACTTCGATAACAAATTAATATACTCGACTCCATAGTATTAGGTATAGATGTATTAGATAGAGATGAAGGAAGATGTAGAATCATCAGATGTAGTAAAATATGAATATTAAATGAAATAACTTAATGATGGTAAGTGGCTATAGCCGCCTATGGATATCTGTCATCAATCTCAGATAGGATTTGATTTCTACCTGAGGTGGCCACATATGCGCCACCACCACTGAGGACTAAGCTGAAATACCTCGGGAAAGTATGTCCATTACCACACCCTACAAACAAGAGAACAACAGCGCTTAACACTGCTATTGTTTAGGCAGTAATAGGTGTGGCGGTAGTGCCGTCGGTGTCGACCCACAAAGAGTTATATCACTTCAATCATCCATCGCCAATACCTTCAATACATCCTTAAATCATAGCTATAAAATACTCGTACATGGTATCTAACTAAATACCTCACAATACAATAATATGAATTCACTGCAGTAAATTATCAGAAATTTCTCCACCAAATTCTTATTGTAACACAGCTTTGTATTTGCACTTTGGCGTTTCGAGCGAAACAATGAATACGTTCGCGAAACTTCCGGCCGAGTAAAAGCCGCGAAACAGGCATTTACATTACCGGCGAAGCAGTAATTACTGAACTGAAGGCGAGCTTCACCAAAATACCGGTAATTTTAGTTATATTCTGATGCAATTTTACTGTAATGCTGTGTAAATTTACCAGAACATAGAGTAGGTATACTTCTCAGTAGGTCAATTAGTGTATGTTTACCAGTGTATACTGTACACTTCATAATAAGTATTTCGTTAAAGTGTAGGAGTGTTGTATGTTATTGACTTTCTTTTTTTCTACATTCCGTTAGCTTATCTTATATATCTGATTTGTGTTTAACAATTTTAATATGGAATTTCTACGATCTGACAGCTTTTAATCAATTTCTACTAGATTGTTTTCAAAAGAGCTAAGATAAATTTTGGAAAAGTGGCAAATACTTAGATAAATAGACTTTACATAGTAGTGATTTGTAAAAGTTGAAAAAGTCGTGTATAGAGTTACAATTTGTTGGCGTCGCGCGCTGAACTCGTAAAAACTAAAATAATTAATATGAAATGATATTTCATAGCAAAATGTATATAAGGGTTCTTTTATTACTTCTAAGTAGTTTACCATGCCCATAATTAATTAATTTAAATAAGAAATAGGAAAATTAGCGTAAAGTCGGTCTGTCTGTACGTAAGTAATAATTTATTGGCACTAGAAGGACATACGAGTAATTTGTACCGTCAGTGCCAGTTGCTTCCTGAGTGCTTTGGTCTGGCTAATTTGTGGTTTATTCTCTGTAGTGTAATTTACTGAAACTGCATGAGAGTCGAAATTGTAGAGGAAGCGTTGGTTTAGGTTGAAGGTACTTTTGATCATACGTTTAACTGAATCACCTGTTTGATCTAGAACGATTTAGTTCTGGAATAAATAATAATAATACTAAGCCCGTGAACGCCATTATTACTACCGATTCGCCTACATCTGAGTCGAGACTTCTAAAAATATAGGTACATAAAAATAATAATAATATTTCTTTATTTCAGGCCTATTTTTTTATAGTCCATAGATTTGGTTAGTACATATTTTCTTAAATGTTGGTGTAACGTGAATTAATGTTAGTAGTTTGTAACTAGGGGGTTAGTGTTAAAGACAACTTAGCCTATATTAGTAAAGACAATTAGAACAAAAAAAACTAAAATTCTAAGTACACACACACTTATTGGCTCGGAAGTTCACGTAAGTTCATGTTTGAAGGCAAAAGGCAAAATAATTCTATTATATCTTCATTTAGCATAATACTTGAAGTTTATTTTGATAATAATGATCACCAGTGATCCCAATCTCAGTCTCAATGTCTCTCCAAAGGCAATTGATTTATAAAGACAACATTGGCTTCCAAAAAAGTACATAGTACTAGTAGTAGTAGTATAATCACTTCATTTTTAAAATGTATAATATATCAACTGTAATGTGGTGGGTGGTATGTAGTGTGATAAAAACATTTTTATTAGTATATTTCGAAATGGTATTTTTCACTTATACTAGACTTGTAAAAATAAAACATGACAAAGGAATACAATAAACCCAACGCAGCAATGAGGATTCATATTATTTCCATGTAAAACAACTTAGCACATCAAATTTTATCGAGTAACTTCGCAAATTTTGAAATAACACGACCGGAATGATCCCGAAACTTATTTATCAATTCCTACTCTAACTGCGAGCCCATAAACTGAAACTTTACCACTATCTTACCTCCCCTATTGGTATTTTGGGTTGTCTATCTCGTATAGAATTTGTCTAATAGAGACACAGAGTAACAATTTAAAGGAGAAGATTTCGATTTTATTTTTATGAATTTCCAGTATTCAACATTACTGCTGCTGACTCGATAGTATGTGGTCGAACAGAATTAAAATCGTACAGGGGGCAGCCACACATGCATTACTATTGCTATCTATGTAACTTAGCTAAGAGCTAAGTTTTAAATATTTTCTGCCTCCCATCCGATACCTATCAAAACAAACAAAAAACAAACAAACAAACGCTTTCTACACTCACAGCCCCACACTAGGATTCCCTGTGTCGTGGGTGCCATGGACACACACATAGACAAATACACAAACACCCAGACCCAGAAACAGAATTCTAAATTCATCATTCAGATATCTGTCTGGCCGGGGATCGAACCCGGGACCCTTTGCGCGTCAGACCGGTATGGTGACCGCTCCGCCACGCGGGTCGTCAAACACAACACAGCACCACTCACCACTGTTATAAGATTCACGTAAGGTAACCTAAGAAGTGTAGTGGTACTGCCATAATTACGAACAACGTTAATTTACCACCTTAAAAACGTACCTAACATTTTAAATGAATAGACAACAAATACAGCTAAAAGCCAAGGAAAACTCTCTAAAAATAAAACAAGAATTCTAAGAACTAATTTCTCAGAATAACAAAATGAAAACTTGATACAATCAAGACTTACAATAAGCCTTATTTAGCAAGCAGTTTGTAAGCTTAGTTTGTTTAATGTTAAGGAGCTATATTCTAGAGGAATTATTCAGGAGCGCGGCCATTTTTTGCGTCGCGTGCTCCGCTAGGGGTGTTTAGTAAGCCTTACTGATAACGGTATTATATTGTACTTACAAAGAACGCTCCGATGTAAGACTCGTTTCTTTTGTTCTAGAATGGAACTTGGAGCTGTTTTGTTGTTTGCGCGCGGTTGCATTTTCTACACTGATTTGGTGCTCTAAATTTTAATTTTGGACTTGATTATTATTAATAATATAGTCCTTACGTTTGTGCAAATTTATTTTCATTTTTTATCCATTACTTTATTTTTAATTAATTATCTTTTTAAACAGTATAGGAGTGGTTACTACCGCCGATGGACATCTGTCATTAATCACAGATAAGATTAGATTCCTACCTGAGATCGATCTTAAATGCGTTGCGTTGGATAATATGTCCCCTTTATCAGACCCTTCAAAGCAGAACACAGCAGCGCTTGGCACTTCTATTACAAGAAGTAGGAGTGTAGGTGGTGCTGCCAGAGTCTAAATAAGAAGAGTCCAACTAAGCTTAGTTTGTTTAATGTTAAGGAGCTATATTCTAGAGGAATTATTCAGGAGCGCGGCCATTTTTTGCGTCGCGTGCTCCGCTAGGGGTGTTTAGTAAGCCTCACTGATAACGGTATTATATTGTACTTACAAAGAACGCTCCGATGTAAGACTCTTCCTTTTGTTCTAGAATGGAACTTGGAGTAATTTTTGTTGTTTTGTTGTTTGCATGCGGTTGCATTTTCTGCGCTGTTTTGTTGAATTTGAGGCATTATTTATGAACAATGATATGATGATATTAAGCCAATTTATTTGTTCTTTTTATATAGTATAGGAGTGGATACTACCGCCCATGGTCATCTATCATAGATCACAGATAAGATTAGATTCCTACCTGAAGTCGATCATAAATTGATTACGTCGGATAAATATGTCTCCCTTTACACACCCTTTGAACCGGAATACAACAGCGCTTAACACTTCTATTACTAGGCAGATATGGGTGGGTCGGTGGTTCTGGCGGAAAAGAACCACAAAGTGTTCTACCTTTACAATAAATAATATAGAACTAAGTTGCTATAAAAAATATTGAAGAAATTATATTTAACATTAACTTATTATGCGGACATTTTCCAAACTAATTTAACAATACAGTGTAGGTAAATAAATTACACAAAAATCTTTTCCAGTTATTATAAGAGCGTCTTATAACCTTTTTGCTTTTCTTGGTATCTGTTTTACAAGTATATTCTTTCTCTTATTCTCCAGCCCACCCTTTTATACTTCGTTGACACAAGTGCCGTCGAAAAGTGTAATAACTCTGCCTATTCACGTAATAGGGCCCAAAATGCTGTCCATTCAACCTCAACAGCCATAAAACCCAACCCCAGGAATAACAATAAAATATACATATTTCAATCTCAAGATCGGCGCGGAAATGACACTGTTACATAGCTTATAGGTGTACAGTCAGCGGCATAAATTTAGGGATATAAAAGAATAGAGGTACAAAAGTCGGTTTGGTTGGGTGAAATTAATGTGTGGCGACCGGAAATTTGTTTATTTTTATTTACGAACTCGTATTTAATAGTACTTTAACTTTTGTGCATAATTTACATTATACGGGAATACTCAACTCAACAACAAATATTAGCATATAAAAAATTTACTGTAACCAAGATACTAAAAATACTAATAAGGCAGTAAAATGCATAACTATACTACTGTACTATATGTAAGTAGGCACTTTATAGAATAAAAATAAATCGCATTTTTCTGAAGCAATGAAGTTCTATACAATTCAAACAACCTAATAAAACTAACTTATCTTTGCGCTATCTACGTTAAACTTGTAAGTAAAAAAAACTAAAGCTGTAAAAATACAAACATTAATATAATAATCTGGTAACTACTAAAATAGACATTTAACTAGATTATTTTTTACACAAACTGTAACTCCAACATTACATTACATTAAACATTTTTGTTCAATACATATTTCGTTACATAAAGCGGAAGACAACGAGGCCAGAGAGGGAAAGCGGGAACCCCCGCATCGAACCCCCTCGCAGTGTGGTGTCCAACCGTGTGGCAGACAAGGATGGCTTTATTAAAGTGGAGAGGAAGAAGAAAAAGCCTCCTTGTCGTAACCAATATGGCACAGCACCGACAGGAGCGGATCATGTACTGCGTCCTGCTGTTCCCGTAACGCTCGTGTATGTCTCGCGGCTTCACTACAACACGAAGCCGTCTGACGTAGTGGAGTACTTGGCGATCAACACCAATACCCGACTGGTGGTCGAGAAGTTGGAGGCGCGTAACGCAGTGAACTTTAGTTCATTTGTTGTACGCGTCCCAACCGAACAATTGTCGACCTTCCTGAAGGAGGAGCTGTGGCCGAAGGGAGTTGTGTTCCGGAAATTCCGTGGACGGAGAGGACCCCCGGCAGTCACCAGACCCGCGCCTCACGTCGCCGCAAATACGTGATTTAGTTATAAGTATATATGTGGGAGAATGCTTCATTTCATATATATAAATATTCCGTTTTTAAAATCACATGATATTAATTTCGAACTACCGCTCCGTATTAACAATTGGCTACCCGTATCATGGTATAAAAAAGGGGCGCGCAACTGTCAACAGATCAGAAGTTGTCCAATAGTGGGCACGGCGCGGTGGTGCTCTGAACTGTTTGGTGTTTTGCTTGGGTGTTATTGTTACTATGGTGGCATTAACGCTTATTCATTTGATTATTTTAACTATATTTTTATAAATATTGGTTAAATTAGTTGAATCGAAATACCATTGTAGATCTACCTACCGGCGCGCCCACATATATTAATATGTATGTTAGTCTGTAAGGTATATATGATATGGACCTCTGTATTCAATTATACTTTTGTATCTTTGTTTATATTGTCTGAAATAAATGATTATTATTATTATTATTATTATAAAGAAGTATAACGTGCATAGCTTCAAAGATTTATGCGTCCATGTGTACTCATACCGAGTTACCGAGGGGAACATTCGTACTGCGGTCGTCTTACCCTTTGTGACTTACTGATACACAATTTGTGATTCTCATGTCAGTGAATAGTTGATTAGACGTACGTGTAAACAGATGTTATGGGAGTTCTGGAAGAATATAATTTGTAGTAATTGTTTGGTTTATATTCTCTAGTATCAATCTTCTAATATTAAAAATGAAAGGATATGCCCAGCGATAAGTATAAAGAAATAATTGGACAAGTGCGAGGCGAACTTGGATAGGATATAGCAATAGGGTAAAAACAGAACCCTATTACTAAGCTTCCGTTCTCAATCAGTCTGTCCGTTTGTCCGTCTGTGACAGAGACCTATTTCTTGAACCGTAATAGACACTTGGTTTTTGTAAGAAACAAGTACTAAGAATAAAAAAATAAAATTTGGTGGTGCGTTCTTTGTGTGCGAGTTCGACCCTTTATTGGCCAACTATTTTCAAACACATTGGCTTCCGAAAAAATCCAAAATCGAATAATACTTAACAATTGATAATAACACTGCACCAATGTCACTGCTTCTTAAACTCATTTAAAAGCAAGTATTAAATGAATATCTACTCGTATGATAAAAGATACCGTCAAACCGAAAGTAAGAAAAAGATACACGAAACATTAAGACGCATGATAACGACAAGTCAATTGGAGTAGTCGTCATGTCTTATCGGCCTTTGAATGGTGATTACCCGCCCTCAAATGAACTAAAACGACTTGGTGTCGGATAGAGACATAGTTAAGAAATATCGGTAGGTTAGACTTAGTATTGTCTATTCATGTAGTATGTAAGGCTGCTTATCAAAAATAAAAATAATCTATTGAAATTGAAAATAATTTATGTTATACTGTGGTGAGTCTCAAGTTTAGTTTAGACAAATAATTAGTTCTTTATAATATAAGATCCATATGAATGAGACACATTAACAAGAAATACACTATTTGGTTATAATCTCGTTCTTTATTGAATCAAGTTCCCTTTTTGTTTTTTTTTCACCAACAATTTAACTTTTTTAGACCAGATACCTAAAGTATCCAACACTTATTAAACTAAAATATCTAAATGTATTATTTAGAAGTTTGGCTGACCGGGGTTCGAACCCTGTACTACAGTCTACATTACATCTGACATGATCATACTATTCTTCTTGTACATAAGGATCTCTCGAGTGTCATTAGTTAATGCGGCGGGCAGTTCCTCGGGAGATGTAATCTCTGAACTGTGTCCCTCGATCTTATCGTATACCGATACCGCCCTTTGACATGCCAGACAACTCTATTACCGTAGATTTTTACGGGCAGTTGATAAGGTAAGCCTATAATAATCTAACATTTCGACCACTGTTAAAATAACTTAGGTGTAAAGCGCGTAATAATTAGTAAAAAAGAAACAAAAATAAGCAGTAATAAATGTTAATTATTACTTGTTTACAGGGTACTGGGAAAAAATGGCGAGGGAGCCTTTTAGAAATATTTTTAATTGAAGTCTATCAATTTTACGACCCGCGTGGCGGAGCGGTCACTATACCGGTCTTACGCGCTAAGGGTCCCGGGTTCGATCCCCGGCCAGACAGAAATCTAAATGTTGAATTTAGGTTTCTGCATCTGGATCTGGGTGTTTGTGTATTTGTCTTTGTGTGTGTCCATGGCACCCATGATACAGGGAATCCTAGTGTGGGGATGTGAGTGTAGAAAGCGTAGAAAGCGTTAGAAATTCGCACTTGGCCAGCGTGGAGGACCATAGCCTAATCCTGCTTATTCTGTAAAAAGTAAGGAAATCAAACGTTACGATTATATTTTTTTTTTTAATTTTGAGTTTAAGTTCACAAACTTATAATTCTATTTTACAATTTCCTCCGCCTTTTCTGCATCTGCATGTAGCTTTAAAATCTACGTGTTCTCTTTACAACTATACGTAAACTCACAGTTTCTGTAATCCTTTCTGTTTTTGTGCATAGATTACTGTCTCCAAAGTATTATCTGTGTTTTCACGGCGCCGAAGTTATCGCATACTCGCTGTCTTTGTGACGCCAACGCAATACTTTGATATGGGGTCCGATTAAATAACACTATGGCTATGATTCATCGAACACCCTTTAGTTAATTGCTTTTTATTCTTGTCTTAAGCAATTGTATGCAAGTCCTGATAAGTAAGTAATTTATTTATCTATGCGCTGAAATACTAGTTTATTGGAGCGCATTCTTTTTAATTACTAAAACTCATTTTAAAATAAAATTTTTAAAAATTTAACCTGCTTAACGAAACCTAGTACGATAAATCAAGTATTTTTTTGGAGTTTACTCCTTAAGAAACGATTTGAGTTATAAGGCCCGGTACGGAAATTTTATGAGGAGTAAAATCAAGTGTAACACGAAAAGTTGAGGCGTTACGTAGAAAGAGACAAACATATATATCTGTAGGATTGAACGTGTAAAAGAATGAGATGGAATACATTACAAGCGTATCTCATTCTCGGGGTCTCCTCTTTGCGCGATACTTCGTAGTCTCACTGTATAGTTCACTACCTCCAGTCTAAGAGTTGAATGTGTGCGTATGTTTGTACGTGTGTGTTGCGCGCCTGCGTATTACGAAGTTCTGCCACAACTTGTATACTGCTGCCGAGTACAGGGTATGCATGCTGTATAATAAATGCATATAGTAGCATCTATTGTATACATCTATATACAACGTACATAAACAGCAACCTAACCATCAAGTTTTAATGTTTTTATTATTATTATTATTTATATTATTTTGTAACATACTTTATGTAATACGCATTATTGAAGTAATATAAATAATCCAAATAATTACAGATATATGTTTGTTTCTCTTATCATTTTAGCAGATGCGTTCATTTACCCTTTTTTTCTATTCGATATATATCATAATTATCGTTCGTAAGGAGTAAATTCCAATCGTGCGTCGTAGCTGACACACACACATTTTTTTTTATTTTTTCTCACCTAATGGCAAGTGGCTACTGCCGCCCATGGACATCTGTAATCAACCTCAGATAGGATTAGATATTCTTACCAGATGCGCCGCTACTCCAGAGGATTAAGCTGGAACGCCTCGGAAAAGTATATCTCCCTTACCACACCCTTCAAACCAGAACACAGTAGCGCTTAACACTGCTATTATAAGGCAGAAATAGGTGTGGCTGTGGTGCCGCCGGAGTCGAACCACAAAAGGTTCTACCACCTTCAAAATGAGTTACAAAGGCCTTATTTATTTAAAAAAATCAATAACCAAGTTATTCTTATCATTTTTACTACATTCAGACTATAATTTCACGTTTATTTCATTCAATGCTGGAAATACCGTAATAATAAAATCAATACACTAAATAAAAGCTCAACCGCAGTAGGACTATCGAAAATTAATCAAATCTGATTTTTGCCACTTAATCGCTTTACCGTGCTTTAATAATGAAATTCCGATTGAAATAAAATGCAAAGTGCGTCAGAAATTCAATTCTATTATACGCTCAATCGGGAGCATATCAGTGTTACGTACCGCAAATTAACACATAGCTTTGACCTCAGAGTAATAAACAGTATAGAGCGCTTTGAATATTGGTAGGAGTAGTTTGATCGGGGAGGTAGCAACGCCACACCTATTTCTACCGTGAAGCAGTTTTTGCATTTTGTTAGATAGGTGTGGATGCTGACTGAAGTTAGTTACAGATTTAAGACTTTCATTGAACTAAAACATATTACAAAAATAGTGTATTTGTAAAGCAGTAGTATAAAAATGTGTTGCAGATGCTTACGCTCATCCCGGTATGTTCAATTAACATTTGTTAATTAAACTTATTTTTTATTACATTTTCTTATTTTTTAATGTAGCTTTTTTTTTAATTTATAAACGAAGTCAGCGTCGATTAAAGAGACGTCTACGACAGCGATCACTTACATCAAGTAGGCCGTACATCTTTGATACTGCAATCTTATAAGAAAAATATAACTGTTAATCCTGTTTAGTCCGCGCCAAACTGCTAGTCCGCTCTGAAGTTGTTGCGCGCAGGTTTAGTAAACATATACTTCGTAACGTAAGGGTACACTAACGCAGCTATATACCCGTGGGGAAGTGCGGGTAGCGGCCGGGTGCCGGGGGCCCCCGCGCAGTTTTCATTCCACTAATATCTGCAATTTGCTATTATGACGCGATTCGTTCCTATATTCGGAGCGGACTAGCACTTTGGCGTGGACTATACCGCACATAGTAATAATGTTCTACTCTGTGCCTGTTCGCACCCGTGTAAGCTCGCTCTATTTATAATTACTCTCGCTAACCTATTTGAAAGAGATTCCATTCCATCGGTTTAAATTACAACTGCACATTACATGGAAAGTATTTGGGAACATTTGGAAACAAGGGCCTGGGGTCGAACCCTTCAGAATAGAAATAGTTTTCGGCCCGTCGGGGCGTTACGACCCCCGGGTCACGGGAATGAATTTTGATTTTGCTTTTTCTATAGAACACAGTCGGAATACTGTCCGCAAACTTGCTTATGCAAACTACCTGACGAAATTTGAATAGTTATGAGATACTAGCTTTTGTTGGAGACTGTATATGCGGTCGAGGCGACATCTTAAAATTACTTAGTGGGCATACGTCGTCAAAAATAAAAAAAGTTAAAAATTGTTAAATTTTCAAAGATAAAAGTGGTATTTTTTTAACAGTTATCCCCATATCAATACAGTTATAAGAGGAATTTCCGAATATCCTTTATGCTTAGTTCCGTATTTTTAGTCTCAGTGGTTTCAGCTATGTATAAAACTAATCGCACCCCATGTACTGTGAAATGATCTTACTAATTCAAAAACCTTACCGACGGTACGAATAACATTACATTCAAGTCTCACCTTAATTCGGTAAATGGTTTGGAAACGAATAAATGTTACCTTTAGGGATGTACAAACGTAGTACCTATATTCATTCGTGTATCAGTTGAAGGTGGTAGAACCCTTTGTGGTTCGACTCCGGCGGCACCACCGCCACACCTATTTCTACCTAATAACAGCAGTGTTTGATGCTGCTGTGTTCCAGTTTGAAGGGTGTGGTAAGGGAGACAGACTTATCCGTAGCGTTCCAGCTTGGTCCTTAGGGGTAGCGGCGCATCTGTGGCCGACCTCAGATAGGAATATTTAATCCTATCTGGGGTTGATTACAGATGTCCACTTACCATCAGGTGGACTGCATGCTCGTCTGCTACTCTTATATTATAAAAAAAAATCTATAACAACATTATTGTAACAAACGCAAACCCAGTTTTAAGGCTCTTTAGTTTAGTTTATGTTAAAACGAATTCTTAAATACATTATAGATTGAAGACTCAATATAAACATGTCCCATCACTACCTTCCTTACAAACCAGAATACAGCGCAATATTGCTCCTAAAACGTATAGATGCAGCAAGGACTTCCTATCTTCGCAATTTTCCAGAGAACCCATTTACAATGAGAACCGGATATGAAATTTTGCACCACTTTTCAACGCTTTCGTTCCTTAATATGTACATTGCGACGAATGCAGTTAGAGCTTTTGATATAAAATATTGCTCTTTCAACGTTTGGCTCGTAACGTGCTCTTAACTAGTGGACTCTGTACGCACGAAATCTGTACTCTAATGCTATATTACTATTAGTACTATTTCAGATGGACTTGACTAATAATAATTGTTTTTTGGTGGCAAACGACCATATGGTCCACCTGCTAACTTGTCACGTTGCCTTTAAACAGCTTCATATAGAAAAGGCAGAACCCTTTAGTAGAACCCCTGAAGCTCCTGGGCTCCTGAGGACTACGATGGCTCCGTCATAATTATGTAGGTAAGTCAGCCGGCATCTACACCGTTCTATCGAAACTTATAACTGTTTCACTTTAGAAAGGGATCTGGAGGCGGTCTGTCCAACAATATAGGTTTAGATTAGTCATCTGACACTCAAACCCATGCAAAAATTTAATTTATTTTTTTTTCATTTAATTAGATATGAGTAGTTACATCAAAAATTTCGGACATATGCGAAACATCGTTGACGAATGAAAAAGTAGACCTCTAGATCCATATGCCAACCGTCATATTGCATTGTAGCGGAAACATGAGTGGAGAATAACACACAAACATAATTTGTCCCTGTTTGGTAAAGAGTGGCTCGTAAACAAGCAATAAACGTCCTGTATTTCACTCCGAAGGGCATGAATAGGGATGGAAAAATTACGAATAATTCGATTAAAAATCACTGCGCCCAGTACCTTGAGTATGAGTTTTTACGTTTTGACAAAAATTACGTTTTTGTTTACATATTTCCCATATATCTCCAATCAGTTCTGATACAATCAGCTAGGGGCGCTGATTGGAAATGTATGGGCAAATACGTAAAGAATTACCAAAACAGTCATTTTTGTCCAAACGTAAAAACTCATACTAAGGTTACTGTTCCATCATCCTGCTGTAAATGTCAAAAAGGGCTGTAAATGTCAAAAAAGGGTTTTTATTTTAGTAACTTTAAAAGGTTTGTTACTTATATTTGGATCCCTGATATAAAGGAGAACTGAAAATAGTAGAAAATCGTTATAGAAATTCAGATTTTTAATTTGGATTCATTGCTTAACTTGTTGTTTTAAGCTCTAGGGGTAAACATTAACACAGAATAAAGAAAAACGCATATATAGAAAAAACACACAAGCTTCTAAAACTTAACCGAGGACTTAAATATCAGGTTATCTTAATTCATCAAAACGGACCAATTTTCTCTGGAAAAAAGTCTAACTTAAGGCTCCACCTGATTTACGTTCCACGTTCCACGTCCACCTGTTTCCCGTTTGCATTATGCACAAAAAAATCAAAGTTATAATTATTGCGTTACACCCATCTCTAGCGGGAATTGCTTCATCGTGACTAGTATATTTGCCTGTGAAAATTCCCAACTCTGCTTGTTTATTGTTTCCGGTTAATTGTTAAATTCCCATGCTTATGTATGCAATTCGTGACGTTAAATTTGTGGTACAACTGCTAGTTTTTATTGCGGTGTCGAGCACTATATTTGTTGGTTAACCCAAATATAAGTCAGCCCTAAATAGTTGTGCTTGATTTGCATATTTTAGTTTTTAGCAACAGAACACGAATATGAAAATTTACTCGTACTTACGAGTAGTTCGCATTCTATGTTTCTGGTTGTAGTAAATGAAGTTTTAGCTTATCTACGTAGGTAATCACTTCCTTAAATGAAATACGTACAAAGTAAGTAGTGCCTTACTGTATTTCATTAATTAAGACACAATATACTCAGATGTTATGTTGGAAATATTATAATACCAATGAACTTCCAAGATGTGTAAGGAGCTTAAGTGGACAATTTTTCTTTTTTCTTCAATTCTAGATGAAAATATTTTTATATAAAAATATAATACATATAAGATATTGTTCAAAGGTATAATATAGTGCAGTGTTAAATAATATCGACTTAACTTCTACTCGTATGTTGTATCGGACGCCTCATGTAAGAATATGTTATTTACTATTTAGACCCTTCCCGGCCACAAAAGAGAATGGACACAGTTAGCTCCAAAAGATATAAATAAATTTGAGAGACTCGAAGTGAAACTTCTACTTTCAAATTGCTTTACACTCCATCATATAAGCCGCTTGTTCTCAGCAATATAAAGTCAGTCAACATAACATCATAACAAACTAAATCATTGGATAAATTCGGTAGTTCGCAAACAAATGCGAGCACCGAGTTTAGCTTGCAACTGTCGCTGCGAACTGGTTGAAATTGCAAATGAAATTCCATTTCGAACATTTGTTTGCTGTTCACTCACTAAGTCAGTACTAAGCGTTTGTACTCAAGAGCGTCTTAAATTCGTTAAGTAAGACTTATTAGTCGGATTATGTCTAGGATTAGTTATTATAATTAATGTCCTATTACTTAGTTCTGATTGCCTCAGTTTGACGTTTAGGTACCTACCATTTTAACGAAATATCATAATTAATCTTGTCTTTCTGATTTATACAGCAGCATTTCTAATGTATTACAATTTCAAGGTTTTGGATCGCTGCATGGTGAACATCTTTTTATGAGTATGTATATTATTCATCTACATCACAGTAGAGAAAAGCAAAGTGAATTACAATAGAACACATCAGAAAATAAACAAAAAAAACGTTTATTTTTCATATGCTAAACTTCGCTCTATTTCCATAAAAACTAGGCAGTAGTTCTAACAAAGTATGGTAAAACCATAAAAGTCAACTTGATCGTTATTCAGGGATAAGAACAATACCTAGAATGATGACTACATAAAAATGTTTACGATTTCTGCTCGCCGCCATGAGTGCGATAGAGCAATTTTTATTTACCCATCAACAAAGGAAAAGTTGTGAAAAAATTCTAGGAGGGGTCCTATTCTAAGACATCGATTTAATTAATGCGTAAAAATAAATTAAATTCCAAATTTAAATCCTGATATTACGACGCTAAACACTCGTGATTTATGTATTTATATTATTAGTTATACGAAATGTAAACAATATATAAAAAATGACATAATATTGTAAAATAAACTAAGTATTACATACATTACAGTTCATTAATTTAATGAATTTACCATTGATATAGCCAAAATATAAGTATTTAGATACAAAACATATTGTTGAGGTAATAATATACAAAAATTCAACTATCAATTGAAATATACAAAATAAATAGGACGCCATGTTTTTCTATATATTCGATTTAACTCGTGAATTGGAACTATTTGGTACGATTTAATACGAGGGAGATTTACATAGACCTCGTAAATCTGACTAAATCGCCAATATCAACATCCTAATAGACACACGAAAATTAAACTTTAACCGAACCCTACCCAAGATTTATCTACCGAGGCCGGAAGGCAAACATCCTGTACTAGCATAGCACGCCCTCGTATCGAGCGGTTTGAGGATTATACACTTGTATTTTTATGAAATAGAGCAGTTTTTAATATTGTGCGTTTAGAAGGTCTTGTGCTTTTTTGTCTTTGATAAATTGTGAATATTGTCTATGATCTCCTTTTCTTGTTTTTAAAATATTATATTGAAAAAATAATGGTTTCATTGAAACTCTTAAAGTTTGTTTATTCAATATTTTTAGAAAACCTGATCACTGTGACTCAGAAGTAGTGTAGCTCCGTATTATATAAACGTGAAATGATTTTAAAGATATTTCCGAAAACTTTGCTTCTTTTCGTTAAAAACTTTTTAAAATTTAAAAATAACAATATAGCAATTAAAAACAACATGGGAAAAAAACAACAACAAAGTTTCTGTATTTAAACAATATTTCTGTATTTATTTAAAGGTAGATACTTTTACCTCCACCCTCCCTTTTGCTACAATTTCATCTCCCAAGACTTATCTATTGAAGCCGGAAAGCAAACATCCTGTATAGCACACCCACGTCATCTCGAGCGATCTGAGAATAGTCCCCCACACTTTTTATGTTTCCGCGGAACAGTTATTCGTTCAAGTGTAGAGATTTTCTCATATTTTTATTGCGCGTGATGTAAAAATCACGATCGAAAGTTACGCCGGATACCTCTGAAAGCTTTAAGGTCCCGTAGTGGTAGTTAAACGTAAGATAGGGTGAATATATCGAAAGCTCCCCCATATATTTGTGTAATATTTGCTGAGGTACAATCATGTGTTTGCGTATATTTGCCGAGAGGAGTTGTATTTTTGTACGGAGCACAAAATTTATGAGAATATACAGAACTAATAACTCTGTAGTAGTTGCTATCATATGAAGTATTTTAGTAGCCAAGACATGACGGAATATGGGCAATTGGGCATGGCTAGGAATTTAATTAAAATATAATTATTATAAACCTGCGTATATAACTATTAAGCTGAGATGAAATGAAATTACATTAAAGGAAACAACATAGGCATTACAAGGGCACTTACGAAATATCAGTCACAAAATCTTTTTTATTCTATCTAGTACTGGATCGGCCCACGACCTTAACTGAGAGGGCGCGGGAAAACCTCAGCGCGGACTTTTTTCTTTGTTTGTTATCACTGTATCTATTTCTATGTTTCTATACGAAAGATTAGAACTATTACTCCACCAGGCCGCTCCAATGCAGATTAGTGGAGAAAAGTATACCTATGTTAAGGAAACAATATCGAATATTTGTAAGGGCTCAAAAATTAACTACTTTCTACTATCCAATTATACAACCGGGTCCGATCGCGTAACATGCCCTACGAATACCGATAAAAATTGAGTTAATTAAATATTATTGACTATCATAGACAGGAAGTCACTCAACCCAATTAATTTGTTTACCCGCCGATAAAACAAAAAGAAATATCCTCTTCCCTAATTCGTATGTATAAGGGTGGGTAATATAATATTACTCCAAACGGGTCGTATTAACTCAATTAACTATTAATAGGATATCGTATAAAAACATCAGTTTCCTGTTAGTTAGGGAGGCATGTCGAAATAGAGCAGGTGCGTTTATAAAGATGGCCACCATTTATTTTTTATTTGTAATTAATCACTTTGTGTCTTCAAATTTTTTCATGTTAACTTTTACTTACTTTGTGAATTTTAATATTTTGAAAATTGCCATGAATGCCCACAAATACGTGTTTATGAATAAACACCCAAACTTAGAACAAAAATCTAAATTCAGCCTCTCAATCTCTTTTTTTCAAATTACTTATGAATGTGCACATTACAAATTGATTTATACTTGCTTTACTGAAAGAGACCCATGCCCAGCAGTGATACAGTAAGGTGTTAATAACAAGAAAACAATTTTTAAAATTCACCCCACAGGACTCAACAATATTTCAAAGATGTTAAAATTCTACCACTCTTATCTATCCTACAGCCATATTCAAACAGAATAAGTTATTAACAATTATTCAATAATGAAAATAATCTTGAATACCGTAACACGCCCGATATCTACCCTCTAAACGCCACCCCTCGATTTCAAGTCGAACAAGAATCGGCACGTGACCGGAAATGAATTTTCCGGACGCACCAATATACTTTCAACAAACTAGGAGTAGAAAATTCAATTTACTTCATACAATATGGATTTCACACAAAATATATTGCTACTATGCTTTCTGAATGCAACGTGACTTCGATTACTCACTGAAGTCAAGATTGGAGATTTTTGTAATGTTATAATTCATCATCATCGTCAACCCATTACTGTCCCACTGCTGGGCACGGGTCTCCTCTCATAATGAGAAGGATTAAGGCCATAGTCCACCGCGCTGGCCAAGTGCGTATTGGTAGACTTCACATACCTTTGAGATTTTTTTTTTATCTCTCAGGTATACAGGTTTCCTTCACCGTTTAGCAAGTGATAATTAATTTATAATACGCACATAACTTTGAAAAATCAGAGGTGCGTGCCTGGGATTTGAACCTCGGACCCGTCGATCGAGAGGCCGGGTTTCTTAACCACTAGGCTATCACTGCAATGTTATAATTGATTACGTGATAAGATTAATGTAATTATTAATAGTGTTATGTTATATCTACTACGGTAAACTAAGCATATTGTTTTCTTGTACTGCCTGTTAACAAAAACAAAAGCAGGCGTCAAAATGAAGTAATAAATAAATTAAATAAGATTTGGTTAGATAGATACAAAGATAGTTCCGGAGTAAGCTCTTGAAATGTAATAATTTCACAATATGCTGTATGCGGTACAAATTACGTTGTTTTACATTATGAGCCCTGTATCATCAGGGTTGAGGAATTCTGTAAGTAGCAAAAGACTAGCTTCCTATGATGTTGGTAGGTAGTTTTCCTGCGTTTTTAAGGCTAAGAACTTAAAAAAATATGTATGCGAGAAATAAACTTTTTACTTTGTGAAGTCGTTTACAATATTCGACTGTTCAAATAGCCGTAAATTTTACTATTAACTCCAAAAAAGATCATATCCTTACTAAATAAACGAAAGTATACATTATTAATGCTGTTGTAAGCAAACAATATCTCACACATAAAATAAAGGTCCTAATTAAACCTTTTTGAAGTCGGTAAAAAATGTCACGAGCGAACAAGATATTAACTGATAGGAATATGAGATGACCCAATTTAAGCTGTTTAATTTACAAGTAATGACGTTAACTTCGCACTTCATAACGTATAACTCATCACGCCGCCATATTTTATCATTAAGGGAAGCATCACTTCGGGCTTTCATATTTACCATTTGTTCTCGAATCATTATCGCTGTAAAATTAAATGCGAGAGTTTTTGATAATTTTGAATGCAATTTGAGTTATTTTTAAAATGTCTGTAATAATTTGTGACTCTAGAAATTACTAACTTAACGTCTACAAATTTTCCTAAGTTTTAATGATTTAATTTAAAACTCATTTTAGTATATTTAAAACAAAATTCGCTAATCGATAATTTATGTATAGCGCAATGCATGCTACATTAATAAGTAGTTGTACCTGTGCAGGTACAGAGGGCGGTAATGGGTTAAACAATAAAATCATAAAACTTTACGCAAATAAAGTAAACATTATAGTGAACTTCGTAAAACAGCATAAATAACATTGCTTTTGATTTAAAAACCATCTCAAATCACATGGTAGTGGTCGAACATTTATTACAACGTTATCGTAATGAAATATCATTTCCTCATGAAGTATATGGGTAATAAAGTTATGGTCTGAACTTTCCCGTGCAATTAAAATTTCAGCTCCAGTACCGAGAAAAATGAAGCAAAAAGTTTCTTAACGATCGCGTATATTCTTGATAATATCTTAAGTTCGTTTTAGTAGCTTTCTGCTCGTAATAATACTTAGGTTTGCGTTTTAAGAACTGTTATACGTGTTCAGCGGCATCACACCTTTTTTAATAATGTTTAAATAGGAAACGAGCATGCAGTCCTTTTGATGGTAAATGGCTACTGCCTCTGTAATCAACCTGTGTTATGTCAGCCGCAAATGCACCGTTAACCCTGAAGACTAAGCTGAAATGTCTCGGAAAAGTATGTCTTCCTTAACACACTCTTGTAACCACAATACAACAGTGCTTAACATTACTGTTGTAAGGCAAAATTAGGTGCAGCGCTCGTGCCGCCAGAGTCGAACCACAGAGGGTACCACCTTCTAAACTAAAGTACACCACTAACTACCACCACCACTATAAACTACCACCACCACTATAAACTACCACCTTCTAAAGTGTAACTAAGCATTAACATATAACATATATCAAAAATCTATATATATAAAAGAAAGTCGTGTTAGTTACTCCACTTATAACTCAAGAACGGCTGGACCGATTTGGCTGAAAATTGGTGGAGAGGTAGCTTAGAACCAGGAGACGGACATAGGATACTTTTTATCCCGTTCGACCGCGTTTCCTTGAAGTCATTTTATAACTCAAGAACGGTTGAACCGATTTAGCTGAAAATTGGTAAAGAGGTAGATTAGAACCAGGAAACGGACATAGGATACTTTTTATCCCGTTCGACCGCGTTTCCGTGAAGTCATTTTATAACTCAAGAACGGCTGAACCAATTTGACTGAAAATTAATCGAGAGGTAGCTTAGAAGCAGGAAAAGGACATAGGATACTTTTTATCCCGTTCGACCGCGTTTTCGTGAAGCATTTTATAACTCAACAACGGCTGAACCAATTTGATTGAAAATTGGTGGAGAGGTAGCTTAGAACCAGGAGACGGACATAGGATACTTTTTATCCTGTTCGACCGCGTTTCCGTGAATAAATAAAGTTGAAAGTTTGTATTAAAGTCCCCCAGTTTTGATGCAAATCTATATGAAAATTGGTATTTGATAGGATTTCGATAGAAAGTAATTAAATATCTATTTTACGATATTTGCAAAATCAACCCTTAAGTTGGTTAAGTAGGGGTTGGAATTTTATACTAAAATCCGTTAATTTGGAAGCAAAAACTGTAAAAATTTGCATTTGGCTTTAGAAGACACTTCGTTTAGAAATCGGCAGATTTTGAAGCAAAGTCTATGAAAATTGGAATTTAGCTTTTTGATTCAAAATAATAGAACACATTTTTCACCGTTTTTGGAAAATCAACCTTTAGGGACATTTAATCGGGTATGGAACTTTTATTTAATATCCGTTAATTTGGAGAACTAAGAAAATTATCATAAGACATAATGAAGCATCTGAGTCACTGTTTGTTTTTTTAGATCAACCCTTAAGACTGTTATAAATCGCCTTTCTATTTACACACCTGTTTCAGCATTTTTAGCTATTCAACAACCCGATTAGAGTACTATAAGTAAATAAACTTTCTTTAAAAAAACCGTTATTGAAGTTATAGGTACTTCTTTTCGCGTGTTTGTAAAAAAAATAACAAAAAATACAACCGACTTCTATGTCACTACAAAGTAAAAAATAATTCGAACGAAATATATTGAGCGCCGACTTCAGAAATATGTACTAAACCAACATTTATTTGAATTATTTTTTACTATGTAGTGACATAGAAGTCGGTTGTATTTTTTGTTAAAATTTTTTTTACCCTTTTTAGTGATGACATAATAACATTTATATTAATACAATATAAAATTGTATAAACGTGATCATGAATTAAGGTACGGTCTGAATTTACATTATTTTAATTTGAACTTAGTTTTATATTGTCTTATGTGTTCCAACCTAACCTAACTAAATAGTCAATGATTTGCAATTTCATTAGAACCTCCTACACCAAATATCTTCAAACACGACTCAATTATTCCCATCGGTTGAGGAGTTACATATTTTGTCTCCGAGCCACATTATCAGACCCTTAAATAGTCAATGATGAACTGACTTTGCAATTTCGTTAGAACTTACACCAAATATCTTCAAACACAACTCAAATATCCCCATCGGTTGAGGAGTTACATATTTTGTCTCCGAGCCACATTATCAGACCCTTAAATAGTCAATGATGCACTGACTTTGTAATTTCATTAGAACCTACAATAAAAAATAACACAATAAAAAAATAATTATTAAAATCGGTTCACTAACGGCGGAGTAATTCGTGTACATACATAAAAAAAAGATACCGGCCGAATTGATAACCACCTCCTTTTTGAAGTCGGTAAAAAAATAACAGAGTGCAGAGAGGTAGAGTGAATTTTATGTAATTGTATTTTTTATTTTCCTGTTCTCCTGTGGCCATTTCCTAATATTTACCAGTAGTTTATGGACATAATACATAAATTACACGAGTGAAACCACGAGGTACAGATAGTCACTCATAATTAGGTGGTACGAAGTTCACCGGGTCATCTAGTACTATATAAAATTAATGAAATTTTAAAACCTCATACAAAACAGAAACATTAGAAATGAAATAGGTGTGTTTACTTAAGCTTTATAGTTCCTGCCTAACTAATTTCAATTAACATCCAAGTTTGCTACAATATATCAAATTCTTATGCATAACTAACGGTAGCCTAAGGGTTTGTGTTTGTACTCGGTTTTATAGCTTGATATACAAGCTTGCATACATTAATTCTATGACTTCACTTTATTTTACCATTATATAAGTTCCGTGCTTCAAAGGGGACTTCGAACCATTTCGAGTTTTCTTCACTGAATAGCAATCGTTAAGCTTTTATTAAAACATCCGACAAGAGTAGGTTACCCATAGACTGACTACCAACAGCTATCGGAGCATCGTGGTGCGCTAGGCTTCCCCCAGACGTGGGAAAGACCTTTACCCAGCTACCAGAAAAATGCAGCCACGGACTTAACGTAAGTAAGTCCGTGGCTGCATTTTTAAGTTCCGTGTAAGTTTATAACTATGCAGATTAAGCGCTAGAATGCATGCTCTGGAAGCAACACAGCCACACTTATTGCTGACTTATAACAGAAGTTTTAAGCGGCACTGTGTTCCAATTTCAAGGGTGTGGAAAGGGAGACATACTTATCCGAAGCGTTACAGTTTCATCCTAAAGGGTAGCAACAATTGCAATGCTTTATGGCCGACCCTATGTAGGACTCTCATCTTATCTGGTGTTAATAGCAGATATCATGAGCGGCAGTGACCACATACCATCAGATTAACCGCACGCTATATTAAAATGCAACGTTAAGCGAGGCATTAATATTTTGGTTCATGGCTAATGTTATTTGTCAGTGATATATATAAAGCTTTACAATCAACTTGACATCAGTTTGGACAATCAGCGAGTGCAGCCGCTAACCGAGTTGCGCTAACGAACGGCCTAATTACCGACCGTCGATTGTAGGACGGACTTTTTGGGACGTCTTTAACAGAAATAGGTCATGTTTTAGATATAATACGATAGAATAATATGTTTACATGCTTCTAATAGCTGCATGTGTAATTAATAAACTGTTGCAATGTAATGAAATGGGGTGTAAAATCTCGGCTTTAAAATTTTACCTTTTGCTAAAAAATATCGCATGGATGGAAACTTTGTATCGGAAGGTGGTAGAACCCTCTGGTAGGTTCGACTCCGGCGACACCACCACCACACCTATTTCTGCCTTATAACAGCAGTATGAGGCGCTGCTGTGTTCCAATTTGAAAGGTGTGGAAAGGGAGATATATTTATCCGACGCGTTCCAGCTTAGTCCTAAGGGGTAGCAACACTAACAACGCATTTGTGGCCGACCCCATGGTAAAGACTTCATGTTATCTAACGCAATAACGTTGCATTGAAGGACATTTTTTTACACACATTAACTTTTTAGTTCATGGTTTATGTTATTTGTCAGTGATATATTTAAAGCTTTGCAATCAACTTGACATCAGTTTCGACAATCAGCGAGTGCAGCCGCTAACCGAGTTGCGCTAACGAACGGCCTAATTACCGACCGTCGATTGTAGGACGGACTTTTTGGGACGTTTTTAACAGAAATAGGCCATGTTTTAGAAATAATATGATGAACTTTATATAAATAAGCGCTATTTGAAAAAAAAAAGTTATAATTTGTAATATTGTATTAGATGTATATTTTATATGTTCGTAGAAAACAAAGATTGTTTTTAAAACGTTTATAGTATAAATTTATTTTATTAAAACTGAACTTATTACTTAAGTTGTTGAAACATACATTTTTAATTCTCAAATATTCTATGACAGGCCTTCAGGGTGAAGTCATCATTACAATTATTAAAAGCATAAGAAATTAAGTACTTCTAATAAGTATTCATTTTGCACTAAATTTGTCGCATTACTAGCAATGAAATGACGTCCTAATTTCAACAAAAGAAAACATATATTCTCGTAACTAACTATTGAATTTGGAAGGAAAATTCGCTCAGAGAATTCATTACTAGGAAATGATGAACCAGTGATTTTTATCTTCATTAATCATGATCTATCTCCATTTTCTAGCATAAAATGCTAAATCAGTCTACCCAAATAGGATTTCGGGGCGGCTTACTCGTATTTGGAGGTGTATGTACGACGAAAGGAAAAAAGTATTCAAAACTCGCACGAAGTTTCATTTTATTAACATTTTTTAATAATTGAATTAGCAAAGTTGCATGCAGGTAGGTGATCACTAACGACGGTGATAACTATACGAAACAGTAATATAAGAGCAGCCGCCAAAGCGAACCACAAGGGGTTCTACCACTTTCAAAGTTCTTTATAAGTACAAACAAATATACACAGAAAACTTATCGCTATAGAAATTATTAAAAAAGTCTAAAATGAAGATATTATCATGTTTTATTAAAAAATAGCTAAGAAACCCTGAAACGCAACACAATAAACTTAGATTAAGGTAAAACAAAAAGCTACAAAACGATAAATTAGTTAACAGGCATGAAAAATTCAATTTCCCGGGGTCGGCGTTTGTTATTTCTTTATCAGAAGGGCCAATTACCGGGATTCGTTCGCGGCTCCTTCGAATTGATTTGATGAATAATTTTCCAATTGGGTAGCTACGATATCTTCGTAAGGAAACACCGTTCTCTACACGGATACCGTAAAATCAGCATTTATGAAACCTGCCTTGTTATTTTTATATATTTCTGTTCTTTTTATGCTCGTATGATATCGTATTACATAAAGTGGATAAACCCACTTACTAGGGTTATATTGTAATGAAGGCCTCTCTTTAGTCTATGCTTAGGCTAATAATAGTCTGGCGTTGTAGCTATTTACTCCACTCAATCAGTTTACAAATCAAAAATGTATTATTTACGATAGGAAGCATCGATTTACTCAGATTTATATTATAAATACGAAATAGTAGGTTAAATGACAATTCTATTGTTTTGCTTAAAATTCACAGAATATAACATAATTTGCCTTCACCCCAATTTGCTTCCCTTTTCAAAGTATTGTCCCTCAGAAGATTATTTATAATATAGGGGCCGTTTTATTATTGTATTTCTTATTATGAAGAATGAGACACGTTCCCTAAGTAAAGGTCTGTGTATAAAATTTGGTTAACACGAGGGTCTTTAGGCTGGGTGCACATTAACGAGCTGTAACTGTAATCCAACTGACGTAGCGTGCTCGAATGTGTAACATTTAAAATCAGCTCGCCACGAGCCAATTGCGATTCGCTCGCGACAACCTCGTACACACTATGACCTTGTTAATAGTTACATGTAAAATTTACAATAACAATATAAGTACGAGATTATGATCGGCTCACTGCGAGGACCTCGGTTTCTGGTTACAGTAACTGCAAAATTACATTTACAGAAGCTCAATAACGGTGTCCGTTATATCAGACGCGGACGCATGTTCGTGTGTTTGTATTGAGAAATAGTACGAGGAGCGCCATAAGTGTACGCGCGTTTGACGGGTTTTTAAACGCGCGGTAGCCCAATCGTATTGTTACTTTGAATCATTTGGGCTACAGCGTGACGTACCGCGGGTCGCATGAGGCTGACATGCCAGTTCTAGTGGATTCCCAAATGGGTAAGCGGCTTTACATCCCTTCGAAATAAATGGCCACGTGCACGTGGATATTTTGCAGAATTAATAAAAACTTGTGACTTAAACGACCGCTACCTATTGAGCCGTTTTCAGTGACAAAAGCATTAAGGCATCTCGCGGGAAATTAATGGTTTTTCCCATTAAGGTTAAGTGCTGTTTTAGCTTATGTGACTTGACAAAAAGTTGAAAAGTTTCCCCGTCGAACGTTTTTATTGTTTTGGTCGAGCGCCATCATAGAGCCGTACTTGGAAAAAGCATACTACAAAGATTTATGAAAATGAATTCAGAATTTCATATTTAATATTTTAATTAATATTTAAATCGTAAATTAATTTTAATTTTTAAATTTCATTTTTAATTTAAATAGTGTAATTTATATACTTTTGCTGTTAAGAAATATTATTTTGTCATCGACTGTTTCATTTTTGAATAATTTTCCCCATCATTCTCAATGAAAATGTCTCAATTCAGCGATTATATTAGTCTATAATTCTGACTTACTATATCCTCCCAAAATCAAATAATAATGCACAAAAGTGGATTATTGTCCTCAGATACCTTTGAGAATTTTATAAAGAACAGTTAGGATGAAGCTGTAAGTTTAACGAACTTTAAAAGAAACCGTACTTTAACTAAGAAGAAATAGAAATATAATACCACAAAGCTTGGTACTTTCATAATATGAATTAAAAAAAAACAGCATATTCAAACTATTCATCACTGACTATATTCGTAATAATAAACATTTATACAAATACGTCATAAACAAAGTAAACAAGAACATTTGCACATATGAGACGAAACATTAAAACATGTTATCACACGTCTCGCAAATTGGCTGTGAAGCGTAACAAGGTGAACTTTTAATTACCAAACTTGAGGCGGGGACACTCGAGCGACACCAACAAAATATTGCCGTAAAAAACTAAAGTTTCTCCAGCGAGTTTTGTGTATATAAGCGAATGAATTTGTCTGTCTGTTGTTATGAATTTTATAAATATTTCGCGTTATAAGTTTTTTTTATATGTACCTACGAGTATATATAATATGGTAGTAGCAGACGAGCATGCAGTCCACGTGATGGTAAGTGGCTACTGCCGCCCATGGACATCTGTAATTGATCCCAGATATGATTAGATATTCCTTCCTGAGGTCGGCCACAGATGCGCCGCTACCCCTGAGGACTAAACTGGAACGCCTCGGAAAATTATGTCTCTCTCACCACGCCTTTCAAACCAGAACACAGCAGCGCTTAACACTGCTGCTATGAGGCAGAAATTGGTGTGGCGGTGGTGCCGCCGGAGTCGAACCACAAAGGGTTCTGCCACCTTCAATATACCAAGTTCACATGCCTTTTGAAAAATATCTTTAAGAAAGTTTTTTTTTTAATTTATGTTTGTTCCATCATATCTTAGAAGTTACTGAACGGATTACGATGCGACTTTTACGAAATTATAGACATTTTTATTGCCGCTGACATAGACTAAATTTAGTCTAGTAAATATCTAGAGTTCCTGCGTGAAATCGAAATACCGTGGCAGTTCCGGCGAAGAACGCTAGGTAGCAAAGCTCGTTAAGATAATAAATACACTTCGACTGCAGCAGACTTCAAAAGTTCTTGGAAGTATTACGGCGCTATTTTACGTACCTGCTCCGACATAATTTCAATTAGGTTTTCCTTTTTTGAAAAAATGTAAGGTACGCTGGAAATATTCCTAAAATCGCGAGCTCCTTACGGGTCCATTTTTGTTACCGCTAACAACGTCTTTCTTGAGTTCTTGATGTTTTATAAAAGAAATTGTAAGGGAATAACAATTTTATTTGGATTTTGCTTATTATATTTTACGACTACTTGGTTGATTATTACTTCTTCAATTTTCTATACAAAAAATAAAATAATATAAAATTTCGATGTATACTTGGAAATAATATATGCCTATTACTTGATTAAATAAAAATATCTATATTCGCTTCTCCTAAAAAGATAAAGATAAAAAACCGCAATTTTACATACGAGTATTTCAAGTTTTTATTTGATATTTCTTAGTGTTCTTAATACTTATTAAATAGAAAATTAATTAAAAAAATTTTTCGATTTCGTATTACAGCCCAGTTTTGAAATTCCCAGTTCAGAAGACTGCGTCATCAGTTCGTTATGTCCATCCACAAGTCTGTCAATCCGTCTGTCTGTTAAAGCTTCGAAGTCTACATTTTCGCTGCATCGTGCATAAAATTTTTCATACCGCCTGAACTGAAACTTAGTTACTCTCTCGAATTTAGTATTTTTGACCAAAAAAATCTTAATATTAATGAATATGAGTCAAACCCTCGAATCCGTATAGGGCGGGTAATCTATGTTTCTACATTTCGAAAGTTTTTATACGTAGAATATATGATAGCAGCTCTAAAATTAGATGCATTGCGAAAATTTTAGGTTGCTTGATTAATTGTAGTCGAAAGAATAAAAAAATGCCGGTTTCTTGTATAGTTTTTCTTTATTTCCTATATTTTTTTTATCGCATTTGATGTCATAAGAAATCTGTAAAAATGTCAATTATCTCTCTATTAAATAATAAAATACTTAAAAACACAATTAACATAATCAGAAAATAGAAAAACGTAGCAAATTTCTCGTAATTTTTTGTGCGTAATTTTTCAACCGTCCTTAAATTCTCCTCGCAAAATGAGAAGGGTTAAGATCATAATCCACTGTACTGTGAAAGTGCGGGTTATAAACTTCACAAACCTTTGAACATTATGAAAGACTCCTACATTATACTTTAAATAAGTAAATTATATGTTTATTTCTTTTAACTCCTTGACAAATTCACACCTTAAACTTATAACACCCCTTGTGTTATAAGTTTATAAGTCGTGTGAATTTGTTTTGTATCCGTATGACCCCGTAGCTCCGGAATAAGAAACGGATAGGCCGATTTATATTTACTTAGATTAGTTTCTTTAAAGGTGATTTGATTGTTATTCTTAGCTATAATTTAATAGAATCTGCGCGAAAAACATCGACTTTCTCTAGGGTACTAAGATTATAGTCTCATATAAGTCAGCCATCGTCCACTTCTTACATTGAAACTTCTTTACATTTGAAATAAGTATGGTTCTTTAAATTTTAGTTTGATTTACTTGATTGTACATGAGTTCGAAAATAATTGATGCATATTGTTACTTAAAGGAATGGAACCCGAAACGCACATGGGGATATTATATCGTTTTATCTTTATAAAGGAGAACATTTTGCTTCTCTCCCAAATCTTTCGGACACCTGATATGTACATTTGTCGAGAACTTGCATGACAGAGGACTAATGGGGTCCGATATTGTTGTCCCAATATTAAATTTCTATTTCAGTATAAAAACAAGTTCGTGTTTTTGCTTACTTTTAGAAAATTTCCACTTTGAAAATTTTCTTTATATCTATTGAAGTCAAAGCTGATAATTATTTACCTCTTATGTACTTGTATATACATATACGTACAATTTCATTACTCATTTAAATGTTAATTTAAGAGTTTAAGTATAAGTTAAGTTTAATACCTAAAGACTTTCTTTGGTAACTCTTTCATTATCATTTAGATCATTTTAAGAGTTTATTCCAAATACTGTCTGGCGTATTCAATCCAACTTAAGCTAAGCTTACCCTTTCTTGAATAAAGAATTAATTCAAAGACCTTTTCTAAAATAAATTCATGACCTGTATAGCGGAGCAGTTGCCGTATCCGTTTAACACACAGAATATTCCGTATTCCACTCTGGATAGAAAAATATGTAAAGTCACAATTTTGAGCAGAAGAGATCCTTTTCTAACTTTGAAGCCCGTAGTAGGACCAGCAGAAGTAAGGGAGATATCCCCCTATATCTCCCTAAGTATATACTTATCCGAGGCGTTTCAACTTAAACGTCAATGTGTGCCCTACTATCTGATAAACTGTTCTCGTTTGCTTCTTCTACATTATATAAAACTAAAGCTGTGTAGTCCGTGGAATAATTTCTATATTCAATATATTCCTACATAATATAACACTCTAGAAAGCAACACATTTCCGCTCCACTAAACAATACGCTACATAATTGCTATCACAATAACATCCTGACACAAGCTATATGTGAACCGCTTCAAGGAAGGGTTCAGCTTGACAGATGACTAATGCGGTCCGTTCTCGCCGTTGTATTTACTTTCAATACGACTTTGACTAATAACGACTATCTGTGTGCGGTCAGCACTCGCTTCACTCATAGATTAAAAGTGTACAGTAGATACATCCGGTACATGTTTTTGTTAGTCGCACACTCTCGTCAGCGTGGTCGTTGTTGTAATGATAAGGGCATTGAGAGACTCCTTTGAGGCTTAAATATACATGAACAAAACATATAAAAGTGGGCAAATTAAACTTCTGATTTTTTAACATTTGCCTACTCTTGCAGTGTTGTGTGCCTTCGCAATTTATGTTCTTATATAACGGGATTATATGAACAGGTGTTTTATTGATTAAATACAGAACAATAGTTCGTCTTAGACCCTTTTACACTCATAACACCACACTAGAATTTCCTATCTCGTGTGGCAACACACGGTTATAAACATAATTTATGGCAATAATCACATACACAAACACCCTAAACAGAAATCTAAATTCTTCATTCTTTCTAAAATCATCTAAATTCATATCTGTCGGATACTGCTAAAAACCCGATACAAATGAAGGCATGTAAGCTTAAAATGATACGTACTATAACTTCTGTGTTACATTATCTATGACGTTGCATCGTCCATCAAAAAACAGTCTTTACACGAGCAGTGCTGTTCGATCGCACAGGCTGAAAAGCCGAACAAGCTATTTGTTTGCAGCACGGAAATGGAAAAATTCCAAAATCGAATGAACATTGCATTACAATGTGGAAACGGAAACCGGTTTGTGTTGGAACGATGTTTGTTTCGTTTCATAGGTACGTTAGGGCTTAGTTAGCATATCGACATTTCTTCTTCATAATAATATTTGCATAAACAGCAGTGATAGCCTAATGGTTAAAAAAATCCCGAACGACGGGTCCGGGGTTCAAATCCCACGCACCTCTGATTTGTCAAAGTTATGTGCGTATTAGAAATTATGTACCACTTTCTTAAACGGTGAAAGAAAACATCGTGAGGAAACCTGCACACCTGAGAGATTTATGTAAAAAAAAACTCAAAGGTATGTGTAGTCTACCAATACGCACTTGGCCAGCGCGCTGGACTATGGCCTAATCCTTTTCATTCTGAAAGAAGACCCGTGCCCAGCAGTAGGACAATAATTGGTTGATGATGAATAATATTTGCAAGTTGGTGGTAGCAACATTAAGTACTTCTAAGTTGCTATCAAAATAACCGCTGCACACGCCGAATATACGAGTATAATGTATTATTTACTAATGTATAAGCAATAAGCAGTACTGACGAAGTGTCATATTTATTCATTAAAAATAGATTGTACTGAACATTATCCAGTATCATTTCTTTTCGTAAGTATGTAGTACTGAAAGAGCATATAGTTCAACTGGTGGTAAGTAGTGCCGTTAAAACAGAAGTACTACCGGAAACCATTCTAACTGAAGCCATTTCTGAGGACTCAGATGGTCGGTCGGTTAATATGTAAATGAGCCGGCCTACCTTCTAGAAATATGTAGTAGTGACGGCTCTTGAATCAAACCATATCTATTTGGAAGACTTGATATGCCGATGCAAGGTAAAATACATAAATTATACTAAGGAAAAATACCTCCTATAGTTTTTCATAGCCATGCAGAGCTTCGTTAAGGACTTGTATACACAAAATAAATTATCCGCCAGTTTGTCAATATACTAAAGTAAATATTTTTATTGTTGTGCCAAGAGCAGGCAACATTATCCGAAGGCATTCATCAATCATAATTTATTACCCCATTATTATCATGCCCCCGAATAATCGCTCATATCCGAAACACCTAGGTAAGGGCGTGTTCACAATGAAGCGTACTCGGTATGTCCGTCAACGAAGCTTCGGATCCGTCCGAAAGTTTTGACAGAACTATCCAATTTACGACTGTCAAGTTCTATACTTTCATGATTCTAAAATCATACAACTGACATAGACTTACATGGGACATACATAGGACTTAATGTAAAGTGCATCGAATTTGAAGTGTACATTATACAAAGGAAATCACACCCTTTTATAAGACAAGCTAATTTTAGACAAAAAAAACGTATAATTAGATGTATTTTGTAAGGTTTAAATTAATGACAGATTTATAAGCTCTCAATATGAACAATTTAAAATATCAAAACACATGGGTAGAAAATACATATTTTTATCTTAATATCTTTAACATACTGTACAGTACTAAAATATTTCCACCTAATAATTAAAATGTAAATCAAATTTATTTCATCTCCAACTTACTATATTGAAACACTTGCGCTAAATTATAAGGTTCTGAAAGACCAAGTATGAAATTTCCGATTCCGAACTTATAAAATCCACTCCATTGTGACAGCAGCATTAGGCGCCTTTCGTCCCTTCCAGTAATGCAAGCAAAGGAAATTGGATTTTTCTCTATTCTCGCGTAACTTGATATTGTGTGAATTATGGAAATTGCGATGCTAAATTGTTGATTTATTGCCGTGATCTATGTGATTGGTTCGCGCCGAAACGTGCCCCGCCCTTTGTTTTTGTGATTATGTATGTGTTATATTTCGTCATATTTGTAACATTGCATTTTGTGTGTGCATAAAATCGATTCGCTCTGATTTTTTATACACTTACAATTGTATCAGTTTTATAAGTCGATTGTTGGACATTAGCCTCTTAATAAAGAAGGATGTGCAAATGTGGATTAATCACGATAATTACGAGTGATGACCTCAGTGATGCTTTAGCTTTAGAGCAGCTAGAAGTTGAATTGGATTCAAGTTCCTTTTTTGTTTTTTCTTCACACGCGAGTCAAAAAAAAATCTAAATTCGCTTTTGATATAGTCCGCGTAAAACTGCTAGTCCGCTCTGAATATAGAAATGAATCGCGTCGCCATAGCAAATTGTATGACTACACCTGCTCGCAACAACTTCACAGCGGCCTAGCAGTTTGGCACGGACTATACCTATCTGACCAGAGATCGAACTCTGTCTTGCAGACTGGTATGGTTTCTCCTACATACCGACATTGTCAGTTAAATAAATGAGTAACTTAGCAAGAAAACGCCGTTCTTAAAAAAAAATATTTCGAAGACCAATTTATTACTGTCATCAGCTCTTAATATTCCAATTTCAATCCAACTAGGTTAATCCCCGCAGATAAACAATCCAACCGCCCACAGACTATAAATAGACTGTCAACAAACACTTTCACTCTAAGTGAATCGATCCATTTATTAACCTCACAGTTTATCACAAACTTAGTCTTGTCTCGTAGATTTATGAAGTAACATTACGTTTAACCGTAACGCAGAGGTTTAACGGAATCTATAATACTTTTGGTACTAGGATTGTGGTTTTTAGGCTTAAATTTTAGTAAATATTACTGAACTATTATATGATTTTATCTTTTTTACTCTTGATTGTATTTATTGTTATTTAGAAATAATTTGTATATATTTTAGCTTTAATAATTTCTTGTTATTTAGTTTTAAATTTATTATACTTGTTTCAATATAATAAAAAATATTTAAAAAAGTATTACATTAGAATAAGCAATGACATGTCATTGTATGAGAATGCTGTACATACTTATAATTGACATGTATGTAGAGCATTGGCATGTATTACAATAGGATTTATTATGTTGAAAATGATTTGTATGAAATTTTCTTTGTATGTCTTAATAAATAAGACGAAGACTCCTTCCGGACAAAAATAAATAACAAATATAATAAATTACTAGCTGACCCGGCAAACGTTGTGTTGCTATATAAATAAAAAAATGTTAAGGGTGAACAACCCTTATCACTTAGGGGTATGAAAAATAGATAGTAGCCGATTCTCAGACCTATTAAATATCCATATAAAATCTGGTGGAAATCGGTAAAGCCGTTTAGGAGGAGTACAGTAACTAACTTTGTGACACGAGAATTATATATATAGATTATTATTTATTGATCAATGTAATGTAAGTGGCAAAATGTGTTTTGACTCCGACATATTTGAAGTTCGCAGATATCTGACCATAATTATAACAGTTTTTTGACTTTCAAAAAGTATTAACTACTAAGAGAAATCGCTGTGTTTATTAGCGATTATTATTTAGCCAACAATTGAAGAGCACATCTTAAAATACGTCTTTTTATGTAAAAAAAATTGACGAATCAGCGTATATCTCTATTTTATTTATGTTTAAGTAAAACCTTTAGCTTTTATAAAATATTATAACGACACAGCTATTTACTTTAGAAAATGCTTACAACCAAACGAAATGACTTCATTCAGTAGTTTATCACGATATAATTCAGTATTATCACACCACAACACTAACTGCCGGCTTGTTTCCGATCGAATTACCTTTATTTACGGCTCCGACTGCGTCGTTAACACTTGCGCTAGGTAGCTTAGCGCGCTAAGAGAAATTGTTGTGTTTATTAGCGATTATCATTTAGCTAACAACTTAAGAGGCCGTCAAAACCGTTCTTAAAAGGTTTGTTTTAAGTCAAGGTTCTCACGTATTACGTTGGAATTAACGAAAGGGCGTATTACATTGATTTCAAGTGAAACCTGTGGCTAATATAAAATATTACAGATCCAACAAATAAATCATGACGACACCGGTGCTTACCTTACAAAATGGTTACAACCAAATGACTTCATTCCATAGTTTATCACGATATAATTCAGTGTTATCACACCACAACACTAACTGTCGGCTTGTTGGCGATCGAATTACCTTTATTTACGACGGCCTGGCTCCGACTGCGTCGTTAGCACTTGCGCTAGGTAGCTTAGCGCTAAGACAAATCGCCCTATTTATCAACTGTTATTGCTGTCGATATTGTGACGTAACCTGGTCAACGTTTATATTGTTTCACCTATTCCAAAATTAATAATGGAATATCTATAGTTACATGTGAATTACAATATGAATTTATTGCTAATTTTGGTTTTTCCGGCACCAACGCCACATCTTTTTTCAGTCTAACAATGGTAGTGTTCACCGCACATACTTATCAGATGCGTTCCAACTTAGTCCTCAAGGGTAGCAAAACATCTGTGGCCGACCTCAGCTCTAATCTATGTGGTTATCTTATCTGAAGTTGATAATAGCTGATGTCCATAAGCAGCAGTAGCTAATTAGTGTATCCCAATTGTAGGACATCCTTAGGAAAACACGGGCCATTTTCGTTCATATAATCATTAAAATGAGGTTTTCTAATGCGAAAGTGCCTACATCCCATGTAAACATTACATGTTAATAAGCAAAATGTCTGCATACAAAAAATAGTCATGAAAAACCTTACTCAAGCATAGTTTTATAAAATATATTTTAAATTGTTACGCAACTAGAATCGATAAGAATATATTATACAAGCATAAAGCAACATGCAATAATAAAAATATCTCCATCCTCCAAGAAAATATCTCCATCCTCCAAGAACTCGGCATCAAACAGCGTCTATCTGTAGTAGTACAATCTCGTATTCTCAAGTTCTTTGGGCATGTCACAAGACGGAATAATGACTCTATTGAACGGCTTGTTGTGCAGGGTAGAGTGGAGGGAACCAGGCCTCGCGGACGGTCACCCACGCGATGGACAGATCAAATAAAATCAGCTGTAGGTGGCCCTGTACACGAGTGCTCTAGATTGGCCACCAATAGAGAGAAATGGCGAAATGTCGTGAGGCGAGTCACATCAGCCCCCACACACGACACATGATGACCACGACCGCTCTGACAAGAGTGAAACCACTAAGAAGAAGAAAGCAACATGCAATCTGAATCTGACAAGGCAGCGTCTAATTTGAATACACGCTACAGGAAAGAGGAAAATTTGTTCCTATAAACTTAATATGAAACTTAGGGTCTTAGCAAAGTTTATATAATGCAAACAGTAGTTCATATTCATACAAAGTACTCTTTCGCAAGTGCACTCTTTTAATTCAACTTAAGCTGTAAGAAAGGTGGTAGAAATATGGTTCGGAGGGGTATCACCGCTATTGTTTTTCTTTATTTTTTTTATAATATAGGAGTAGCAGACGAGCATGCAGTCCACTTTATGGTAAGTGGCTACTACCGCCCATGGACATCTATAATCAGCCCCAGTTAAGATTAGATATACCTACCTGAGGTCGGCCTCAGATGCGCCGCTACCCCTGAGGACTAAGCTGGAACGCCTCGGAAAAGTATGTCACCCTTACCACACCCTTCAAAACGGAACACAGCAACGCCTAACACTGCTGTTATTAGGCAGAAAAAGGTGTGGTGGTGGTCCGTGTGTGGAAAGTGGAAGGGTGCGGATGTCAGCAGACTTACACATGAGGCGAAAATCTTAATCCATGAGAATAGCAACGTATCTGTGATCAACGTCGAATGGAACCTCTGTTCTGTATAGTTGGTTGTAATGTTTGCGTGCTTACAAATATTTGAATGACTATATGCCCAGGTTGCTTCTTCAACTTTATCTATCGAAAAAGTTCTTACTAAGGACTTTTTCAGCAATAGGTTTTTAACTGACTGCGGAGGGTAATGTTTTGAGTGTGTCTAATACTGAGCGTATGTATTGAACATGTTTCTTTGGCATGCCCTGCAACCCAAACAGGTTTACGGATTTTTACAAAAATGTAGTGTCGTTAAATTTGTTTAAAGCGAATGGTATTTACTATTTTTAGCCGTCGGATATTTGTTTTTATTATAATGCTCTCATCATCATCATCATCATCCCATTATTGTCTCACTGCTGGGCACGGGTCTCCTCTCAGAATGAGAAGGATTAGGCCTTAGTCTTAGAATTGGTAGACACACCTTTGAAAACTATTTTTTTAAGAATTCTCAGGTTTGCAGGTTTTCTTCACGATGTTTTCCTTCACCGTTTAAGCAAGTGATAATTAACTTCTTATACGCACATAACTTTGAAAATTCAGAGGTGCGTGCCTGGGATTTGAACCTCGGACCGCTCGATCAAGAGGCCACGTCTCTTAACCACTAGGCTATCACTGCTATTTTTATAATACTCTACTTCCATCTAATCATAAGCACTGTACCTATTCGAACACCTGTTCAGTACGTCATCTGTGTAAGTAGTGCAAAGCGTGCGTGCCCCTATTACAGAAAGCGGCTTATCTGAGGGCGCGACTTGACTCCAAATTGCTCCGTCACTCCACACCTTCTGCGAAGTCTCCCGTTATAAAGCTATGCGATTTGTATTACATTGTTAGGTGTTTTCACACATTATAGGTTCTATTTTTTATATGTCGTTATGTAAAATGTGTAAATTTCTCCAAATGTTACCCACCAAAGATCCAAATTTGTCAATTTCTGTATACTAACACATAGCATAGATTGAATTGACTCTTCATATTAACTCTTCCCCTTTACAAATAACCAAAATATCAAAATAATTTAGATATAAATTGGATAGTCTAATTATTGTGAATATCGGGCGTATATTGGATATTCATTGTAAACAACAGAAACTAAATATGAAAAAATAATTACATTTTCTTCTATACTATCTTATATACTAACTGCTAGGTTATTGTTTTTACGAGATATAATAATTATTATAATGTATAGCTTAACATGTTTATTTTCATGTTAAAGACCTACATATATTCAAATCAAATTCTCTATATATGCTGTAGAGTTTTAGGTCGCTGGTTTCTAATCCGAAATATAATTTGGAACCCTTGTGCGCTAGTGACGATAGTGTAGGTGAATATATGTATAAATACCGTAGAACTGTGCGGTGCTCCCTTCGGCGACCGATCGACCGTGATGCACACACACTCGCGACTTCCAAATAGGTCCCCAGGACCCCCGTAATAAATATAAATTATATTATACGTCCCGTGACGAAATCTGAATACCGACTGTCCGTACAATGTGTGTTATGACAGAAACGTCAACCTTTTAAATTTTGAATTTACTCCTTTTATTTATCATCAGTATTTCGACCAGTTCTAAATACTGAACATATGCTCTGTGTTTTTATGTTAAACATGAAATAAAAAGTCGTTAATAAAATTGTAATTAAATTAATTGTAAATACTTATTACGTTTACAGTAATAACTCTTACAACATTATCCACATATTCCTATCGCACTGTTAAGCTCAGGTATCCTCTCAAAATGAGAGGCTTAAGCCTAAGGCCTTAAGACTAGCGCGCTCGAGAATTGCGGATCGATAGACTTTTAACTTTTCAGAACATTATAGAACTTTCAGGTTTTCGCAGGATTTCATAAAAGCAAGAAATCTTTATTTTCAGGACGGTCACGTTTTTTTAATAATAAACGTTTGAACCGATCGTATACTACAAAATAAATGGTCGAAATTAAAACAAAAATAAAAATACGAAAAACAACAAATACCAAAACAGTCATATTTATCGAAACGTAAAAACACCTGGTAAGGGTACTGTACAGAAATTATTAAATGCGGTAAAAAAGACATACTTTTCCAAAACGTTCCAACTTATCCCTCAGCTCAGGTATTTCAGCTCAACTTATTCCTCACCTGCGGCTTTAAAAACTTTGAAATTTTGTAAAATGTAATTTTTGGCTCTTACAACTGAAAAGGTTGTCGACTCCTGGTTTACGAGACCTATTTAAAAATAACTAATAATCTCTACCACGGCTGTGTAATACCACGGGGATATCATTATCATTAGTATACAAACTAGCAGTCATGACAAACTGAAATAAAACTAACGTAACCCGTCAATCACCCGTTAATAATACAAACCATTATGTTTCATGTTACATTTACTAATTAAGTAATTGGACCACGGCTACGAATACTATTAGCTACGAGTAGACAGCTACTGTGAGTATATTGCTACGGACGCTACGAAATGCTACGAGGCTATAGATTAAATTCAATAGATATGACTGCTGAGTTAGGAAACACTCTTAAATAATATCAGACACTAAATTAAAATTAGCATAAGACACCACCAGTTCTTATTTTTGCTTACAATGTCAAGAGCTGCTATATTCTGGTTTGAACGATGATGTGAAATGTGTTTTTTTTTTAATAATATAGAAGTACGAGTAGCAGACAAGCATGCAGTCCATCTGATGATACTCGTAAGTAGCTACATCTGTAAACAACCCACATAAGTTTCAATTCCTACCCGAAGTGGGCCGCAGATGCACCGCTACCCCTGGGAACTAAATTTGAATATCTTGGTAAAATATGTGTTCTTTAACACACCCTTCAAATCAGAACACAGTAACTCTTAACTACTGTTATTAGGCAGATATAATGGTTAAGGAGAGACTCACACGACGTGTTCTACTTTTTTATATTACAGAATTTTACTTAGCGTACATTTAACTTGTGCCCCACTGCTGCCCATGAACATTGGTAATCAACACCAGATTTGACTAGAGTCACAGTTCTGTCGTTCGATGCGTTGTGTTTAACACTGATGTTGTAATACAGAAATACGTATGGTGGTGGTGGTCCGGAATTGAGTTGTAAGGCTTCTGTAACCTTCAACTAAATTAATTCTCATAGGTGGAGAGGGGTCTCTGTCCAACTGTACCTATTTGAAATTAGTCACAAATGCTCTTGGATAGCAGTGGCCAGTTACTACCAGAAGGACTGCGTGCTCGGTATTTGTATTAAAAAAAACATACAATAAATAAACTTATTGTTTTTTTATTTATCACAATTTACCTCTCTATATTTCCACAATGAATAAAATCAAACTGAATGTGGCCTTTATAAATTAGTGAATAAACCAAAAAACAAACATTTACACTTTCAGTATTATTTTCATATACGTATTACAGAACGGCAGATACAAATTGTTGGATCTAATTGTACCGCGAGACTGGGATTGCTTATTAAGAATGCAAATAGGTTTACAAGTTTAGATTAGTAAATTGCCCATGTTTAGGTATTACCTACTGTATTTTGATGTTTCTTTATTTAAATGTAAATTTAAAAATAATAAATGTTATTTGTCTTATTAAAACTCTTCAAAACAACAACGTATAAACATGCTTATTAAAAAGTGAATAAGTATTTTTTGTAATTAAATAGAATAAAAATGAGTAAATGCTACGTGAACATTATTAAGGGCGGTTGTCCTTGTATTTACTGTAGGGCTACCGTATCCCCTGCCTGTCGTAAGAGACGAATAAAAGGGGGCTTCCGGGGTCGGAATTGGCAAGAGTGGGAGCACGAACCGCCCGGTAAGCGACCCCGGGAAGGAAGGCGGTATATGTGGCCGAATACCGTCGTTCCCACCAGATAGTGTGGCGAGCTTTATATGCTAACCTAAGTGGAGCGCGAAGAGCAACACGCAAGGACTTAGAGGTGACGTATAGTGACAATAAGCTAATACACAAACGACAGCCGATGACCATCACCGATCGTCGCCAGCGATCGCCGACTGTCATTGAAGCTCGCCAGTGATACTTAAATTAAAAATCAAATTCAAATCTCATTTATTCAAAATTGATTAATATAGAATACTTTATGAAAGTCAACAAACTACCACCACTTCGAAAGGTGTTTCGCTATGGAGAAGGAGCGGCGCACGAAAAGCATGTACCATGGCCGATGATGGCCAAATGCGTTCTATCAGAGATTATTATTATACTCAGAAGTGATATCATAAATAACCTTCAACTGCGAGGATAGTACGGCGCTTCAAAACATAATTGTCGAAATTGAAATTGTTAGACGAAATCAACGACATCTCATTGAGTTGTGGGGCGTACCAAAAGAGTCATAGATATAGTAAGAGCCAATTTGATTTTTAATCCAATATCCTTTTATTACGACTAAAATATTTATTTACAATTATAGTTACTAAATATATGAAATTTTAAGTAATCCAATATCTCAATAATAAATCTTTCGATATTTATGTAACCCGAATAACTACTACATAATACCCGGTACATCTAATAACTCTTCACTCAGAACAAGTCACTTCAAACATCGTTGAGCTCATCTCGGCTAACCCTTATTTTTGCTAAGGTCAAATTCAAAGTACTTTTGTTTTGAAATCCCCTTCAATCGTCTTGTTATTCATATTTTATTCAAAACTTCGGAACAAGTATAAGTGTGCCTACTTCCATTGAAAACGGGATTAATTAAGTTTTATTAATTGACTTGTAATATAAATTTTAATTGGCGTGTTACAGTACGGTTTTGTTAATTTATTCAAAGAATTATGTTACTTGATATAATAGATTAAAAGAATATTAAGCAAAAAGTACATTTATCTGATATAAGTACAGGGGTACACTTAATTATGCAAAGGCTCTGAATTAAATAGCAAATATGTTCTCATATAGTTATTACTCAACTTTAAACCCTTTAGAATACAATTAGGGAATAGACTTTGACCTTAAATAATTATCTTAATATAGCAAAATGATAACTAGTAAATGTAGTGTCCAAAGCTATTTGAACGTCCGAATTTAAATATGACATTCGGCCTATAACGAATAATAACATTTACTTTCAATAAGGTATACTTTCTTCGGTACTAATATAAATGGTTTTCATGCGCTAAAAAGACTGTTATCGCGAGAAATCACCGTACTAATTATGTCTTGAACACAAGTTACAAGTTCAAACACTTATTAACATCTATTCACCGCAAGCTATTCTAACGCGACGGAACGTCAAACACATTTTCGAAAGTTACGTGAACTAGACCCGAAACTTCGTTCAAGAGCAAAGCAAGATTATTTCAACTCCGTAACGCTATAGAACACACATCAGGAAGGAAGACTTATGACGACCCTCGTCAAATAGCACTGTCACTCCCCGACCGGGTACACGGAAAACGTTTTACTTGTACCAGCATTTTATTGGTTTCGATTTCACAGTGGCCCTGTCGAGGATAATACGACAGCGATTCCGCCCCAAAGCCGTTCATCTATTAGTGCGCTTGTCGAACCGCTCTGAGTATTGTCGCGTCATCACTCACGCTCTTATGTTGGAATTGATATTTATATTAGTCCTTATAAGGCGGCCTGTATCTTTTTCCATACAGTTTTATCATATTTTTTTTTTAAATGGAGGCATTTCTTTTAACTTGCGCAAATGTTCGCGAAAAATATGTGCATAATATTTAATAATTTTAAAATACTTTTTCTTTGGAAAAACTGCAACAAAGTTAAATACTGACTCGCATACCATTCTGGACGACCGAACATTATATTGTTTTGTATTAATTATATAGCAACAAAAATATAACTCACGCTCTTAAGCGGTTCTTATGTTCGAATTGATGTTTATATTATTCTTCTTTGAATGGCTGTTTTTTTTTTGTCGTTTTGTGTTACTGTTTTACTTAACTGGTGGTATCTCTTCTTTTTTCGTATCATTAGAATAACACTCAAAATATTCATGAATATTTGAAAATGTTTATCATAAAAAAAATCGTAAATTTACTGTTTTATTTTCTAAATTTATCGACTCGATTAGGCGCATTAATATTGTAACTTTATGGTACACGTAAATTATATAAATTTCGATTAATCATGAACGGATGTCTAATATTTTCTTCTCAAAAACATAAAAGCTTTGAAGTGTTTTTAAATGCTTCAATAATTCTAAAGTTACCGTTCCTCTTATTAATCAGTATGAAAAGCCCCGAACTCGCATTTTCCTTAATCCTTATTAAAATTAATCTTGCTAAAAGTCATAATAATCTTTGGGAGGAAAAATAAAAATCGGCAGTAATCGACTCATTTTTCCTCTCCAAAGTTTTCCTAATGGCCGGTTTACACTCAACATCAGTGTTATTGGCAATTCGAAGGGGTCATTAGACAAAATGTATCAAATACTTGTAGCTAAGGAATAAAATACACATTTTACGTCCGTTATTAATAATGAATCTATCCAAAATTGCCTATGAAAAATCGACATTTGACAATTGTGTTGCATGACTTGTAGACATTCATTTTATAAGACAAAATAATATACGTTTTAAGGATCACAGAAATACACTAATTAATTATAATTTCAACAATAATTATAAAGGTAAATAACAATAACAGTAATTATAAAGGTTCTATTCGAAAACCACTCTAAAACGTAGAAAAACCCACACAAGCATACAATAATCATAATGACTTTTTCAAAGAATAATTGGATATCCCTTGCCAAGCTTTACATTGTTTAATAATACTTTTGCTATGAATCAAACGAGGTTTGTACTTGTAAAATATAAAGCATGCAAAAGTACAATTTGAAAAACTGAGTGCGATCTCACCCCGAGGCGGTGCGGAGTGTAAAGTTCATTACGTTGAAACTTAGTTAAATGAAGCTAAAAGGAATAAACCTCTATACCTTTTATTTAGTCTATAGGATTTATGTTGAGATCAATGTTTTGATTTACTATGTTTATGTAGCGTAGAACATCTGTAATCAATATTGAATAACATTAGTTTGATCTGAGGTTGATGAAATTATGTGCGTTGTTTTACCTAAGTGTGGAGTCATATGACACATATGTGTACGCTTATGGAATTAATTACTGATCACCCATAGATAAGTTTAGATATCTAACCGCCTTGTAATTGAAGGTAGCCATTAAATGACTTAAACGGCTGACAATTCTCTCAGCCATTGAATAGCTGTCATGGTGTAATTTACGCGGAATAATGCCGACATGTACAGTTAAGGCACGAAATCAAGAAAAAAGTGCGAATAAATATATCGTTTCATTCGTAAATGATCTAAAACTACATATTATTAATATTTTTCAAACACGAAAATAGATGACTGTGACAATTTCAATGGTTAAAACTGGTTACATTTTCTTATTAGGAGCAGGTAATCTTTAGTAATCTATGTGATCACCACAGATTTTTTCACTTATACGATAGTAGAAATGAATTGTCACTTTAATGGCGAAGCAAAACATCTTGAGTAAACCTACCCCTGAGAGTTCATAAAAAAAGGTCTCAAGATTGTGTGAAAACTAAAGCCAAAAGCCCTCTTACTTTTAGAGGAAACCCGTGCCCAGCAATGGGAAAATAATAGATTGATGACGAACAGAGCTAATCTTTTTAATAAGTAGAAAGGAAAAAAAAAAGATTTTACAATAAACATAAATAGTACTTAACACGGAATCTCCTTCCTAAGACTAACAAAGACATTTCCATTCAATAACAAAAGAGCAACAGAAATTTAATTTCTGCTCAAATTCCAGTGCTATTCGCTAAAAAGCTTTTTTTAAGTCTGTCTGAAATGGAAGGGATATAAAGCACGATTCAATTTCCTGGCTAATCTCTTTATCTCAGCGAGAGTACAATTCCTCGATTCTTATAAGTACAATGAGTATATTTTATTGTGCAGGAGCAAACGAGAATGTAATTAGTTGGATATAAAATTAGCTCCGTCTTACAAAAGAGAAGTTGTAAACGAATATGCACCACGTGATGGTAAATGGTCACTGCCACTCATCGTTATCATCAACCCATTATTGTCCCACTGTTGGGCAGGGGTCTCCTCTCAGAATGAGAAAGATTAGGTCATAGTCCACCGCGCTGGCCAAGTGCGTATTGGTAGAAAGCAAATATCTTTGAAATTTTTCAAGTATGTATGTAAGTATGTATGTAAGTATGTTTCAAGTATGTAAGTATGTTTTCTTTCACCATTTTAAGAAAGTGATAGTTAATTTTTAATGCGCACATAACTTTGAAAATCAGAGGTAGGATAGAGCCTAGGAATTGAACCTCGGACCGCTCGTTCCGGAGGCCGAATTTCTAAACCATTAGGCTATCACTGCTATTTTTAACACCGCCCATAGTTTTTTTGCCATCCATTTTGGTCTATGGACCACCCTATATTATATGCCCATTGAGTCCTACCTGTGGTCAGTCATAAATGCACTGCTACCAATGAAAACGAAGTTGAAACGCCTCATATTTTTCAAGGTAGCCCGTGACATTGTTGTTATAAAGTTCAAATAGATGTGACGGTAGTGCCCCTGATAACTTTTACATACCACTACACTTTATTAAAAAAAATTGGAGACCTGATAATACTATACCTAACGATATTATGCAATCATATACCTATATATTTTAATAAGGTATGACTTCTATAGGGATTATAATAGAGCTAAAGGTGAAATAATCCTTCGTGATTCATTCCAAACTAACAATAAAATTACTCAGAAACCCACAATCCTAGTTTAAAGAGCTGTGACGCGTTAACTCCCCCACGTCGACGTGCGAACTCTTTCACCGTATGTGTGTCAAGTATTCACACGTAACTAACTTAGGGATCGTTTCCACGGGATTTTCCTCTATTACTTTCTTATTCTTCTCGTTTTATTTTTTTATTATATATTTTTCTCTGATTTTTCTTTTTATTTTTTTGCGTATTTTTTACTATTTTGGGGTTTAGACTTTTGTGGGTCAGCTAAAGGTGAAATAATCCTCAGTGGTTCATTCAAAACTAACAATAAAATTACTCAGATACCCACAATCCTAGTTTAAAGAGCTGTGACGCGTTAACTCCCCCACGTCGACTTGCGAACTCTTTCACCGTATGTGTGTCAAGTATTCACACGTAACTAACTTAGGGATCATTACCACGGGATTTTCCTCTATTCCTTTTTATTTTTCTCGTTTTATGTTTATTGACATTAAGGTTGTTTTTTATAATGTTGAAGGTAAGTGGTCACCACTCATAGAAATTTGTAACCAACTTCATATACAACAGGTTCCCTCTGAAGTCAATAACACGTACGTTATCATTACTGAGGATAATGCTGGTCGCCTCATAATTTATAATTTAGGAATCCAAGCCCTTTCACTTAAACGCAAATAAAGTTTTTTTTTTTTTGGTTCTACCACAATTAATTTTTTTAGACATGATCAATTACCACATAACAACCATAGTTTGATAACAGAGACCAAGAAAACAAAACTTATAAACATTAAAAAAAACTAACAATTACATTACTCAGAAATCCACAATCCTAGTTTAAAGAGCTGTGACGCGTTAACTCCCCCACGTCGACGTGCGAACTCTTTCACCGTATGTGTGTCAAGTATTCACACGTAACTAACTTAGGCATCATTTCCACGAGGGATTTTCCCCTATTACTTTTTATTCAGATTTTTCTTTTTATTTATTTGCATATTTTTTACTATTTTGGGGTTTAGACTTTTGTTCAAACTTACTCCTGATCTATAGGAATATTTGATCATTTTTTTTGGAAATTATATTAATTTCAAAAAGATCCGTATTTAAATATGTTTAATGTTAAAAGCGTTGTAAGGATTCGAGGTGCTTGCCTCATTGCGCCGCTACCCCTGAGGAGTAAGCTGGAACGCGTCGGAAAAGTCTGTCTCCCTTACGACACCCTTCCAACCGGAACACAGCAGCGCCTAACACTGCTGTTATTAGGTAGAAATAGGTGTGGTGGTGGTGCCGCCGGAGTCGAACCACAAAAGGTTCTACCACCTTCTAAATGATACCACGGACTAAATTAATTTACGGATCTTTATACATATCTGTATCATTACATTATTGCCTTAAAGTGCAAACTTAGGGCTCGAACACAAAACTGCGATGCGACGCGATGCGAATTCGCAACGCAGAAAATTGCGATGCGAATTGCTGCGATGCGATATCGTGCGGCGTAGCGTCTCTCAGGGTGACCAACAACAACAACCACTGTGCGATGCGAATCAATTCGCAAGTTCTTGCGATGCGTCGAGGGAGCTCGCAGATTTTTGCGATGCGACGTCGCATCGCAGTTTTGTGTACGAACCCTTAGACCTATATTCTGAAGACCAGTTATAAAGTGAGCGCCACACAATACCTATTAATTGTCACCCCGTCATAACCCACTTCGACGTAAAAAAAGACTCTTCTCGAAATACGACGTGAATTTACTCACGCGGTAACTAGTTTATCCGTAACAAATACAGTAAACGGGGCATGTAGGTCGCGCTCTTCAAATCCTAAGCCGGAGGGGAGGCCTTACCCTAGTATTAAAATAAAGATTCCTTTTTTATACGTTTTACGTCACACTATTCAGGTCAGACTAACTATATCCCTTATTCCCGTGTGAGACATATTGTGTTTTTCATTGTTTACAATCAAATATCAGAAATATTTTTTCTTTTTTTGCCCAATAATATGAAAAATCGCAAGTGAAATTAAGAAATTATCGGGAAGATCTTAATCGGGGTATAGCCGCGTAAAACTGCTAGTCCGCTCTGAATATAGAAATGAATCGCGTCATCATAGCAAATTGTATGACTACGCCTGCTCGCAACAACTTCAGAGCGGACTAGCAGTTTGGCGCGGACTATACTACAATACAATGATCAACCCGTTGTTAATAAAAGTATAAACATCCTTTATTTATTTTTGTTTTGCTAAATGTACACGTATTAATAAAAACGATTAAAGGCGAATCGATTACGGAAGCAATCGAAGTAGATTAATGTGAAGCGGGTAGATAGAAATAAGAGTCCATTGAGAATCAATCGACTTTAATTAACAGTCTATTGGTGACCAATAAGTAATATTATTGATAAGTTGATGATCAATACGTAGCAAGGACCTTCTTGCCGCTAACGTGTAAGATGTGGAATGAGCTTCCTCCTGAGGTATTCTCGGAGCGTTATGACATGGGGCTCTTCAAAAAAGGTGCAAGAAGAGCTCTCATACAAAGCCGGCGATGCATTAGCGACTCATCCGGTGTTGCAAATGTCCATAGGCGGCGTTGACTACTTTCTATCAGGTAGCACGTCTGCGTAATCGTTAGGTTAAACATTTTTTTTCAAGCTTAATCCTTCTAAAGATTGAGGTTGAAAAAACGTTTCTAAAGTAACTTCATAAGTTTCGTAACACAACCGTACAAATATTTTTGACATTCCACGTACAGTGTATATACAAGTTGAAATACGATTACAAACTGATCCACAATTCTTACTACACACGACACAAACAGTTCCCACGTTTCGACGATATCCAGCGTTCCTGAATAACGAGATATTTTATATATGAATAGCAACGTCGGAATCATTTTCGTAACTATTCTATACTGAATTCCCCACCTCACTCTGATTCTATGAGATTAAGGTACGTTGGGGTAATACCGGCACTTTGATAAACACGTTTGATTCGAAATTCTAGCTAATTGGTCTACTTGAATATATTTTATGCATAATAACATACTCGTAGATACATCATTTCATAGTCATAGTGTATGATTACAATTAAAAGAGGTCAAATTAAGAGCAGAATTCTAATCTGATATTAACCCAACTTACGTTTTTATTCTAAAAACCTGTTATCAGACGGCCTTGATATTGTGAAAGTTCATATATTTCATTTCCATTTCATACGAATATGTTTTTTATTCTTTACAATTCCACGTACAAGCCTTTTTTAGTTTTGAATAAAATACGCATAAATTGGTCACAGTTACGTCAGTTGGATAACTTTAGCAATATTGTATTTTAGTAATAGTACAAATGGTTTAATTGTTTTTTATATATAATAATAGTAGCAGACGAGCACACAGTCCACCTGATGGTAAGTGGCTAATGCCAATGACATCTGTCATTAACCCCAGATAAGAACAGATTCCTACCTGAGGTCCGCCACAAATGCGCCGCTACACCTGAGGACTGCTGGAATGCCTCAAAAAAGTATGTGTCCCTTACCACACCCTTTAATTCAGAACACAGCAGCGTTAACACTGTTGTTATTAGGTAGAAATATGTGTGGTAGTGCCGCCGGAGTAAAACCACAGATTGCTCTACCATCTTTAAAACGTATATTCTAATGCAACCTTTCGTTGACTTTTTGGCAAAGGAAGATCTCCCGCCGGGCTCTATGATCATGTTCGAGGAACGGATGTGCTCCAACAGTGTCAGTTCGGAGCTTGTATATATGCAAGATGTCGAGAAAACTTCGATACCTGATAAAAAGCAATCACCGTCACCTATGGACATTTGCAACACCGGAGGAGTCGCCAATGCATCGCTGGTTTTGGAGGAGAACTCTTTTTACACCTTTTTTGAAGAGCCCCATGTCATAGCGCTCCAGGAATACCTTTTCATAATTTCATCCCACATCTTGCAATCCTTGGCACCGCCACGAGTCCAGTTGGTGTAAGTATCTACTTATGTATCTACTCCATAAGGATCTACTCCTAAATACTACAATGCACGTCCTAGCAATAATATGTAAAGGGTGTTAAATCGCTCGAGTAACTCCGAGCTCTCAGAGGAGTAACTTTTGAAACAAGTCTTAGAACTAATACGACTATTCGAAATCAACTTTTATACTTTAAACTAGGTAGAAAAAGCTGGTTAGGAATATAGCATTAAAGTTGAAAATTAGATAAAGTGTATATTTTTAAAAGATATTGCAGTAGCATTTGAACTTGCACAGCACTGATGGTAAGTGGACATCGCTACCCATGGACTTTCCATGGGTTAAGGTTATCATATTGGATAGACTCGTATAAATCTAACCACAAAAATGTACCACCTATAAAACCAATTATTGATATTATAATTTTAATACCAATGATTGTTAAAAGAAATTATCGAGTAAGAAGTGATTTCTACAGAATTTTATGTTACTTGATTTTTTTTATTTATAACTTAAAACACAAAGTTTGATAACGATATTATTCTAAGTCTATTTTAAGATCAACATCCTTCTCTATTTGAGTTTAAAACTGACATCAAAACGAATGTTTTTGGCATTTCCGTTACCGTTTCTGCAACGGAAATCGAAGTCAGAACCTTCAAAACATCCGCTACATACTAACGAAAGCCTTAACATGAAAATAAGAACTTTTATCTATGAATGTATGGATTGAATGTATAAAAACTATCTTATATTGAGGTAAATGACAGTGATTAAAAGAAGATACCAATTCGGACTTGGCCAGCGCGGTGGACAATGACCTTATCCTTCTCATTCTGAGAGGAACCCGTGCCCAGCAGTGGGGTAGTAATGCGATAATGATGATAAATTAAGATTGAAACAACTTTCATTTTCCAAGCATTTATTTTGTATTTCTTAACCGATTTTCTTTTTTTTGTAGCAGCTATTGGCAAGGTCTTAATATTTAAAATAATAAGAATAAAAAGTTTTGAAAAAAACGTCTAATTTGGACCACTGTGTTATCACTCCTACATTGATTTTAATAAGAACATCCTGTTGATAGTCGTAAATAACGTAAAATTAAATCAAATAATAAATAACGTGCTTAAAATAATCACTATTGCTATAATAACGGAATTTCAATATTAGGTACCTTCAGTGTATTTACAAATTTTAAGTTTTTTAATGTATATTTTAAGATTTTGTCACCTAAGCTCTAACTTAATACTGGCATATAGGTATTTCCAAAAGCCGACAACCTCGTTCTGCATTTGAATTTAAAACTGAATTCGTAGCGAGTGTTTTTCACTGTTTCCGGGAAGCGGAAATCGAAGTCAGCGCCCCAGAACAACATCCGCTACATAGTGACTAGTGCTTCGACGTGAAAATATACTTTATAATCTATGATCGTACGAACAGAGTAAAAATAAGTCAATAGATTGCCTCAGTTATTCTTATAATTTACAGTTCTTGGTTTTTTTATAATATAGGAGTAGCAGACCAGTATGCAGTCCACCTGATGGTAAGTGGCTACTGCCGCCCATGGACATCTGTTATCAACCCCAGATAGGATTAGATATTCCTACCTGAGGTCGGCCACACATGCGCCGTTACCCCTGGAGACTAAGCTGGAACGGATCGTAAAAGTATAAATTAGGACTCGAAGGTAACGGATGTCTTGTTGTCGAACTTCAAGTGTTCATTCATCTTTTAAGGAAGTTATAATTAATATATAATACGAACATGACTGAAAATTTAGAAGTCGGCCCCTCGATCAAGAGGACGAGTTTCTTAACCATTAGGCTATCACTGATTTTTTTTTAAGTATTTGTTAGTGGCCAACCTTTGTTCGATTAAACTGTCTATAAGGCCTCTCTCGAGTCTTAATATACGTGATTCTTTTCAAATTATAACAATTGCTGAAGCCGTGCATCAACGATTATTATAATCGGAAAATCATGAGGTTTGACCACTAGTAGTCATTATTATCATTAAATGAACATTAATTTCAGTCATATCGAAGAATGAAAAAGTCCAGAGATTCGTATCAAATAATATAAGGAAACTGTACAAATACATCCAAAGTCAATTAACGGTTTTAATTACGTTAATGGCATTGATTAACATCGCCGCGATGACTTGTGTGCTAGCCCAAACCAATTGAAAGGGTATATTTATTTTAAATGCCTTTCATATAATAAAAAGGTCTATAATATTATTAATTAATTTATTAAGCAATGTTAACCGCTCCTGTATTATGGTTTAAAAAGCATAGACTTTTATATAGACCTTAAAATTTATTTTTTAGAGAAAGGGACACATATATGGTAGACTTTAGGGTTCGTACACAAAACTGCGATGCGACGTCGCATCGCAAAAATCTGCGAGCTCCCTCGACGCATCGCAAGAACTTGCGAATTGATTCGCATCGCACAGTGGTTGTTGTTGTTGGTCACCCTGAGAGACGCTCGATATCGCATCGCAGCAATTCGCATCGCAATTTTCTGCGTTGCGAATTCGCATCGCGTCGCATCGCACTTTTGTGTTCGAGCCCTTAGATACTCGAAACCTATTCAGGGTTGAGGACTTTTCTTCATGAACGTTGGTACTACTTATCATCAGGTGGACTGCATACTGGTTTGATACTTAGTTTAAAAAAGATCATAAATATGTGTAAAGTGTATCGACCGTTTGGCAAAGTTATGAAGAATAGCCTCAACCCTTTTCAACCTACGAGGACACTCGTGCCCAGCATTGGGACATTAATGGATTTAGGATGATTATTAATGATATTACACATTTTATAAAATTACGATAAATACACAAAGATGTGAACTCAAACAATACCAAATAAACGCCAAGAATAGGTAATTAAACGAAACCCACTTTTACTTCTAATAAATATTAAACGATTGACAAATACCCGTATACATAAAACAATTCTACCAGTAAAGTTCGCCACAAAGGTAAAATTAATTTACTAAAATAATTATAGAACAGTTTAAATTGAGAGAAATCGACACGTACTAGAAACCGAAGTGCTCATTAATACATATTCGAGAATTAGCAGATACTTGTAAGTTATAATTATTTTCTGGTTAAACTATTACCTATTAATTAAATAAGAACGTAATTAGACATTAATTATAACTGTGATATTGGTTTGTAGAAATGAATAGGTGTTAAAATGAAATACTATTTTACCCGAATATGGAGGGTAATGTCTTTTCGAATGTGTGTGTGTGTCATTCTTTGGCGCGCCCTGCACCCGAACCGGTGTCACGAATTCTAACTTAAAAGATGTCATTGGATCCCTTTAAATTGTGGAAGTGATATAGGCTTTACATTAAATTAGTCAAGGTTTTTTGAGATAATACTCCTCTAATAAATAGCAATAGAACAGGGACGGTTACATAAGGTATTTTAATTCAGTCCTGAAGGATACCAACGAAGAAACATCTTTACACAAGTAGAATTCCAATCTCACTTAATCTAACATAAATCAAGTTCATATCTGTACAAAATATATTTGTTAAATATTATCAGGACACACCACATTCAGTAGATTAACCTATTTGTCCGTTGACTTGTATGCCAAACCCTTTGTAAGTATAGTAAATTAACTGAACAAATATTGCATAAAAAATAATATAACAGCTAAAAATACTCGCAATTAACTATAAATGACCTTAGACTTTGAATGACTTTTAGAAAAGTATGAAACGTAAATCCAGATCCAGTCATCTCAGAACAGTCACAGAAAAGACATATAAATTCCTTACGGAATAAACACATGTCTTCATACTTTGCATCCTTCAGATCCCCTTGCGTTGCTCCACTGCTCTCGACACACTTTCCTTTCCACTGGAGTGCTCTCGGAAATGCCTGCCGTGATCTTTTGCATTTCATTTCATCCTACCACTACTGTGACTCACTCTGTCTTTCAAATGGACACTTAGCTCAATTACTTGTAGACCCATTTATTCATTCATTCATATATCTCTGGGTTCGCTTTTTGTTCCATTTTTACGATATAAAAAAATTAAAAAAGCATCTTGGAAATGCCTGCCGTGATCTTTTGCATTTCATTTCATCCTACCACTACTACGACATCTCATTCTGTCTTTCATACGGATACTTAGCTCAATTACTTGTAAACCTATTTATTTATTCATTCATTTATTCATATATCTCGTGTTTCGCTTTTTGTTTCAGTTTTATGAAATAAAAAATTAAATTAGTAACAAAAAAGTCTTGGAAATGCCTGCCGTGATCTTTTGCATTTTATATCATCCTACCACTACTGTGACTCACTCTGTCTTTCAAACAGACTCTTAGCTCAATTACTTGTAGACTCATTTATTCATATCGATTCATTCATTTATATATATAGGGTTTTGCTTTTTTCAGTAAAAAAGTTGTATAGAGAAAAATAATAAAGCGTCTTGATATTGCTTGCCCTGATATTTTTTATTCCATTTGATCCTACCACAAATATGACAACTCACTCTGTTTTTCAAATGGACGCTTAGCTCAATTACTTGTAGACCCATTTATTTATTTATTCATTCATTTATCTCTGGGTTCGCTTTTTTCTTCCATTTTTACTATATAAAAAAAAATAAAAAAGCGTCTTTAAAATGCATGCCGTGATATTTTTCATTCCTTTTGATCCTACCACAATTGTCACATCTCACTCTGTCTTTCAAACGGATACTTAGCTCAATTATTTGTAGACCATTCATTCATTCATGTATCTTGGGTTTTGCTTTTTGTTTCCCTTTTATAAAATAAAAACATTTATATAATATTAAACCACCACGCCTCTAAAAATTAAAGTAACAGATTATGAGTGTAAAAATGTTGTAATTATTTATGTAGTAAATAAACTAATAATTATGTATTATTTAGCAACGATCTCGCTTTATATTTTAATTAATTAAACTATACTTAATCTGTTTTGCAACATAAATATTTCATATATTATATATTAAATAAATATCTCATGGCCACTCGCATTCTTTCGCATATAATAAGATAAAATTCTTACAAGTGACAAGAATAGCAATTAAGAAATAATTCAGTTACGATATAATTATTGTATATAAAATTCTCGTGTCACAATGTTAGTTACCGTACTCCTCTGAAATGGCTTTACCGATTTTCACCAAATTTTATATACATATTCAGTAGGTCTGAGAAACGTTTACTATCTATTTTTCATACCCCTAAGGGATAAGAGTTGTTCACCCTCAACATTTTTTTATATATATGGTAATCCAAAGTTTGCCGGGTTAGCTAGTAATTATATATAATCTTTATTAAATTCAAGTAGGAAACGAGCGTACAGTCCACCTGATGGTAAATGGCCAGTACCGCCCATGGATATATTTTTTATAATATAGGAGTAGCAGACGAGCTTGCAATCCTCCTGATGAATAGTGACTACTGCCGCCCATAGTCATCTGTAATCAACCCCAGATAGGATTAGATATTCCTACCTGAGGTCGGCCACAGATACACCGCTACCCCTGAGGATTAAGTTGAAACGCCTCGGAAAAGTATGTCTCCTTTATTCAAACTTAATTCGTTACCCTTCAAACCAGAACACAGCAGCGTTTAATACTGCTGTTATGAGGCAGAAATAGGAGTGGCGGTGGTGCCGCCGAAGTCGAACCACAAAGGGTTCTGCCACCTTCAAACATATAGAACAAGGATTCCACTCTGTGTTGCCACTTCTGTGGTAAGATGGTCGCCTAATATATAAACGCAACGGATATCCATACCCTGCTACCGATACGCAGATCTAATTTAGGTTAGAATTACTTGGTAGAACCATAATCGTTCAAGCACCTTAAACTATAATCCGGTTACGAAAATTAACAAATTACTTAACAAAACGTCTCATAGATCGTTATCTGAAACGGGAAGCAGTTTATCGGGATATAGTTCAGTTTACTGCATCGCATCGATCAATCACAATGTTTAATTAACAACTTAAAGTGGGATTCACGCTTAGCCGGCTCTGGCCAAGTTTAGACAAGACGAGAGTTAATAAAAGATAGTTTGTTAGAAGTATATTTGATAGATCGAAATTAGATAAAGTAAGATGATAAGAGAGAGAAAGTAAACTAAAAATAATGGGACGTACAAATATAGCAATAATGATAATCATTGATATAGTAATATCTTGTGTTTTTTCTACACTCACAGCCGCACACTAGGATTAGGGAATCCTAGTGTGGGTGCCATGGACACACACAAAGACGAATACACAAACACCCAGACCCAGAAATTATATTTAAATTCATCATTCAGATATCCGTTTGGCCGGGGATCGAACCCGGAAGCCTTTACGCTTCAAACCACGCAGGTCGTCGATATTGTTAACTTAATGAAAAATATATAAACAAAGAACAAAAGTCCTATTCTAAAACTGACAGTCAACACAAAGGCTAAGTAATTACCCTTTATTCAATGACGTAAAAGTAATACTATTTGCTCTGTTCTATATTTTTTAATAAATACAACTAGCGCAGATTATGTTACAGAAACAAAGAATAAAGCTTTCAAAGCAAAACAATGTATGTATTTCAGTGCTCATAAAATGCTCAGTAAATAAAGTTATGAAGCACAAATGAAGCGTCTATGTTGTCCTATTTGCATCTGAATGTTTAAACTGAATATCAAATTCATCTCTTTACCAGGTACTCCAAAACTAGGTCGGAGAGGCTTTTCGGAGTGAGGCATATCATATTTTTATTTTCTTTCATAGAAGCCATTACGTTAATGTCCAGCGAATACGGCGCATTGAATTAGTTTTAATTTTTTTAAGCCGCTCCTCAGTGAAAATTCTGTTACAATTTTTATGTTGCCTAGTCCAGATTACTGGTTATATTTGAGTATTATGAGTGGTTATAATTATTAAACGAGTAGCTAAGAGAGAAAAGCTTTTATAAATTTTGAGTTTGGCTTATCTATGGGACAGCATTTTAAGATTACCGACTAATTAACAGAAATTCAATTTTCAAGATTCGTTATTTAAGGATTTAACATTGCTTAAGAGTACTAAGCACACATAAGTAAGTACGTTACACCTACCTTAAGTAGAGGATTTGATGGCAAGTCAAGGCAAGATGCACCGATGTGCTTACTTCGTCTCCGAATAGTATGTACACAATAGTCACAGGTCACAGTAGGAACACATATTCACGAAATGTCTGCATAAGGTCGAGTAGCACAATTTAATTTAATTAATTTTGTGTGTCCAAACAATCTAACAAACGGTGTCCGGATTGAGTTACAATTAAAACAACGATGCGCGAAACAAGAGGGTAGATCACAAATAATGACGCCTGCACGCAATTACAAACAAAGCATTTTTTTTTTCATTTAATGTAATCAATGTCACATAAAAAGCAGTGATAGCCTAGTGGTTAAGAAACGCGGCCTCTCGATCGAGGGGTCCGAGGTTCAAATCCCAGGCACGCACCTCTGATTTTCAAATTTATGTGCGTATTAGAAATTAATTATCACTTGCTTAGACGGTGAAGGAAAACATCGTGAGGAAACCTGCATACCTGAGAGATTTATAAAAAAAAAATCTTAAAGGTATGTGAAGTCTACCAATATGCACTTGGCCAGCGCGGTGGATTATGGCCTAATCCTTCTCATTCTGAGAGGAGACCCGTGCCCAGCAGTGGGACAGTAATGGGTTGATGATGATGATGATGATGAATGTCACATATTCTATCAAAATAACTTTAGATCCACCTCATATTATATAAATATAAATCCATGAAACATAAACTACAACTCAAGTGGTGGAGCAGACACTATACGATTATAACACACAGGGTCCCGCGATCGATTCCCAGCTATATAAATACCTGAATGACGAATATAAACTTCTGTTCTGGGTCTGGATGTGCGTGTATTTCTCTTTGTGTGTATTCAAATAACCTACGATATAGCAAAAGACCTAATATAGTTTGAGTATACTACAATAGTATACTTTCAGTGCAGAAAGTGTTGATATCAAATTATTTATAAAGTATACTTAAAAAAATAATAATCCTGTCGAAGTTCTGTAAAAGTACCTTGATATTACAAAACATAATTACGTATAGCACAACATCTATCTCCTCACAATATTGCACTGTGCACTTGTCAGCGATCGACGTCGCCTGAAATTGGCAATCCAGTGCAAAACAAAACTTTCCGCTGCCGAGTAAAACTCGATCCGAGTATCGCAGTTTGCGCGTCATCCATTACGAAACCGTGTATTGTATACACAGAGACATAGTTCATATGCTAGATAAATGTTTGTTATTTGTGTTTGTAGTTTGTAGATTTGAAAGTGGTGGAAACCTCCGTGGTTCGACTCCAACGGCACCAACGCCACCACTATTTTTGCCTAATAACAGCAGTGTTAAGTGTTGCAGCATTCTGGTTTGAAGGTTTGGTAAGAAATACACATTTATCCGAGGCATTCGATCTTAGTTCTCAGGAGTGGCGACGTATCTGTGCTTACTACTTCGACATTATAAAAAAAACTACAAAAACGAAACTAACCAACACATATTTATGTTATGATTTACCAAGCCGCTCTGCTTATGCTTTATCTTTGAAATAAAAACACCACACATAAACACATATACACATACACTCGAAAAACACATCCCTTCTGTCGAAGTTCTGTAAAAGTACCTTGATATTACAAAACATAATTATGTGTAGAAGCACATCTATCTCCTCACAATATTGCACTGTGCACTTGTCAGCGATCGACGTCGCTTGAAATTGGCAATCCGGTGCAAAACAAAACTTTCCGCTGCCGAGTAAAACTCGATCCGAGTATCGCAGTTTGCGCGTCATCCATTACGAAACCGTGTATTGTATACACAGAGACATAGTTCATATGCTAGATGACTGTTTGTTATTTGTGTTTGTAGTTTATAGATTTCAACGTGATAGTAACGTCTGTGATTCTGCCACCACTATTTTTGCCTAATAACAGCAAAGCTAAGGGCTCCTGCGTTCTGGCTTGAAGGTTTGGTAAGGAAGACGTACTTATCAGAGGCGTTCGAACTTATTGCTCAGGAGTAGCAAGGCAACTTCACACCACAGATGTTTGCCACGTTCATAGCATAACAAAAAAACCTTATGTTTGCACACGAAACTTTGCGAACCTTGTCTTTGCAGACGAAACTAACGACGCCTCATATTTATGTCAAAATACTTCAAACCACTCTGCTCATGCCATATAAATATAAACACCATAGATAAACACCTATACACATATACTCGAAAAACACAAACCTCCTGTCGAATTTCTGTAAAAGTACCTTGATATTACAAAACATAAGTACGCGTAGAAGCACATCTATCTCCTCACAATATTGCACTGTGCACTTGTCAGCGATCGACGTCGCTTGAAATTGGCAATCCGGTGCAAAACAAAACTTTCCGCTGCCGAGTAAAACTCGATCCGAGTATCGCAGTTTGCGCGTCATCCATTACGAAACCGTGTATTGTATACACAGAGACATAGTTCATATGCTAGATGACTGTTTGTTTTTTGTGCTTGATATGATAAAGTGGGATATAACCAGGTTTCAGTAGGCTTCCTCTGATTTGAAGGAGTCACATGCGTATTAGAAACTAAGTAATTCATGTTTGTCACAGGACACATTTTGATGTTGGACATCAATAACCAAAATCAAAAGGATCAGAGTCAGGAGGATCAGACGTAGATGCATTGCTACTAAGTACTACACTGAACCGCCTCGTATAAGTGACGTCGCCAAGCCACTTATTCCAAAAAAGAACATGTATCGATCTATAACCAAACCGATTGATTGGCTAACTGGCTGCCTACGACCTATGTGACTAAAATCTTTAAAACGATGACAAATTACATAGGCTAATTGAGTTACATTCGTGACTTCAACAGTATTGCGTTCCATTTTCATCCACCCTGCCTAACATTCTGTCTCTCTTTGATCCGTTTTCCTCACTATTGAGGGTCGTGACCGCCATGATTCTTATTGAGCACAGTTCGGATAATATCGCGCTATTTGGTATTATCATTATTGCCTAACATTATTGATATTTAATTTGGCTCGTCTATTCCAAAAAAGGCGACAAATGCTGCAGGACACGGGTCTCCTTTTAAAATGAGAAGGATTAAGCCATAGTCCACTGCGCTGGCCAAGTGCGTATTGGTAGACATCACACACCTTTAAGATTATTTGATATAAATATGATATTTATACATGGATACCACGTAGTTCACATTACCTGCGTGTACACAACTGCACATAAAACTATGTACTTACAGTATTGGAGTCATCCATCACGGCGCAGTGAGGCGAAACGAATCGACGCGGATGAGGGATGCTAGCGAGAGAGATAAGTCACGTAGCCACCCCTACCATCTGTTTACATTCCATGGATTGATGGGTAGATTAGACTTACGTCATAATGTGAATAATTAAGAATTAATACAGTAGTGTATGAATAAAAATTTTATATAAATTAATACTTGGTCGTAAAACTTTTAATGGTTATAGGTTTCAATTGCATGTATTGAAAAGTTTAGTAAATTTACTTCCGTGAGGCGTTCCATTTAGTCTGAAGTAATAATTTTAAATCAGATTAACAGCATGCTCGTTTCTTACTCCTTTCGCATAAAATATGTATTTGCAGATATGTTTTTTTTAGAAAAAACATTTTTGCGACTCCTACTAAAAGACAAATGTAAACAACAAGACGTATACACATCACTATTGTTATATTCTTATACAACTAAAGTAAGATAAGACACCCGTGAACGCTTGAAAACAAGCTTAAAACAAAAAAGCAAAACAATTATTTCCTTCACTGCAGTCGCAACGTCGTAACTTGTTCTCCAAAAAGATATCGATCTATCATTCAAACATAGTAAGGGTCACTGACGACAGTTTACGATACCATATCATATCGCTAATGTAGTGAGCGGGAGCAATCCGACTTTCGGCTTCGATTTCGTAGAGTCGATTGTGTAAGCTCTGTTTTGCCCAAATGATTGCTAATCAATCCATGAAGGCTCCTCACATAATCTTTATTTCTTAGAAGTTAAGAGTTACTGTTGATGATTCTCGTGTCATCATGAGATGCATTGTTTTGTGTTATTGATTAGTCGGGATCTGTTTACTCAAATAGGGCTAATTGGATGTAAATGGAGACGCTCAATCAATTTCTATCAATTTGTTGTTACTGTCTTCGTTGGATTGATTACACGGAGTTATTTTGTTCGTAATTGTTTTGATAAAACTGTCTGTTTTCCAATTAGTGTATCTACTTGTACTTTGTTTTTATTCTTGGTTGTATCTTCCTTTTTGTGAGTAATCTGTATGTATAAACTAAACTTGAGCATTACTAAACAGATTTGGAAACTAGGCTTTAAATGCAAATAAACGCAATTGTATTCGCGCTGTCAAATTGTGTTTTATTAAATTTATACATAGAATAGTAAGTACAATCTTTTCCTAAGTGTTTTTTACTCTTTTTTGCCATTTGTAATTATACTTGAATTACTTGCGAACAAATGTTGTTAAAAAATGTGATTTAAATAATTAATTTCATTGAAAACAAATACATATATGAATTTATATCTTTATAACAATTTCGACACACAATAAAAATCTATTTTAAACATTCATCTTGCACTTATTTTTCTCCCACATCATAAATTAAGACATTTGAATCTAGAAATAGACGTGTGATGGGTATTACACATCAGACATAATCGCAAAAGAACATTTCGAAAAATGATTCACGAAAACAGCGGAGACTTGAGCAACTGTATAAGAATAGATAAATGTTATTGCTTACCTCGGATCGTTACAGATACCACCCAGAAGATGTGACTCATGAGCGAATTTCGCACTTTCATACCTAGAACTCATTTCAATTAAGATATTATTTTTGCCTATCATCTGCTCGTTTGTTTAACGTTTTATTTCTTGAAATTCATTGTTTTTATGGATGTCTTCGCTTATACCCAAGAATTAATACAACTACAATTTCTGATTGGTGGATTGATTTTTACAATTTTCTTTATTTTACTTAATCAAAGACCTTATCCTCTACTATCACACAATAAGTAGGTACATATCCCTTCATAAGAGCTTGTTATTACGTTTCCTCTAATTCATTTACATTTCATTCATCCCTACTTCATTTATATTTTGAATTTCTATTTTCTCTTCGTAGAAATAAACTTGCGTCACTACACCACCTACTTCTTCACAACACCTTCAAATTTCCATATTTTTACAGAGTTTCATACATTTGGTTGAAAGATATTCTGCATAACATCCCCACCTAATCCTATTCTACAGCTGTAGCACAACCATGAGTTTACAAAAGTATTATTCGCTAACGACTGCGTAAAATAAATGTATGAAAAATTGTACAGCGCCTCTGGTGGTTACTCGTAGAACTAAATTCCGTAGTGTGAGCCACTCGTAACGTAAAAACCTATCGAAATCAAATCGCTAGCGAATGTCATTATGATCTATTGCCATACAAATTCGGTCCCATGAGTCATTAATTTGACAGACGTTGTCAAGAAATACCGTAACGATAGTAGTTATGTTATTCACTAGCAAAATGACAATAGTTTTCTATTTACAATTTCTATAGTGGCGTTTCTATGCCAACTCATGGTAATGCTACTGAACAGAATGAGTCAAGTAATCTATTCATGAATACAAATTTCTATCTACTTCAAAGACTTTGATTTGCTTTTGGTCGAAAAATGTCTCATACGCCATTCAACCCCTGAACACGCGTCATTCTACTTCGGAAGGGTTCACGTTCAATGTGCACCTCAGATAAGAAGCCATCAATCACACTTTGCGTTACAAACAGAACACGGGAACCCTCCGTGGGAATTACTCCAAAAGCGATATTTCATGCCCGTCTAAGTTTATAATCATTGTTTGGTGTTGAGGTTACGTTTCATAGACCATTTGAAGGGTGTGGATAAGAGGGCATAAGTGGCATTATCTTTTGATGGAAGTATATATGTGTAATGTGTATACATGTATTTTTTTCTTTCGTTCTATGTTATTTTATTTTTTTGTCTCTTTCTGTTATAATATTTCATTATGCAATTTATCCCAATAAAAAATTTTTTGCTTTCTTTCTTTCTGTACTTCAATAGTTTGAAAGGTTCACTTTATAGTTCGTGTTTTTAAGAGAAAAGCTGTGTCTGTAAAGGACTAGGAAAGAAAATAAAATTATACGTATAAATATGTACTTTCGTTTTTAAGCTTTGTAAATTTTAATTTATCGTTATTCATAGTCAATCAATACCAAAGAAAGATCCAAATCTGACAGTTTCAAGTACGAAGAAAATGTGAAATGGAATGGAATCTAGTATCCAAGATATTAGATGGATTGATTATTAATAAAGAGTGTTAACAGTTCATTTTTTTATTCCTGGGATTGCTGTTGTTAAATATTTTCCTAACCCTCTAAATCAGTTTATAACGAAATAAATTATAACTAAATAAACTTTCCTTAAATCAACTTTCGGATCGTTGCTTAAAGTTAGCTAAAGTTCTTTCTAAGTTAATTCTTAGTTTTATGAAAGCAAATTTCATTAAATAACGTTTAACACGTTCCCAGCGGCACAGATTTTTCTGTACTTTCCATTACTGCGTTACGAGTTGTTTTAGACCTCGTCCTATATCCGACATTGTGGCGGCACGAGGCGTGTTAAATCCCACCGCCCGAAGGAGACTAAAATCCTTTTTTTGGCGCCAAATAAGACAAAATCGACGGCTTTTGTCTTGATTATTATTAACAATGAGTTGATTAACCTAAAACTGCCGCCGCCCTTGGTTAAATTCGTTACTTTAGATTCTATGGGTAAAATAAAATGTGGGTCTAATGCACCTCGGACCGCACTGAAAAATGGCAGGTTTCCATATAATTTAGTGATGGGAAAATAAATATCGATTTTATTTTATTGTTTTTATTTATCAACTTTATGGACAGAATGAATACAAAAAGGGGAAAAGTTATGGATGTTTTTCATTGAAACATTTCAGACAATAAGGTTTTTTGCAAACAGTGCATTCCGTGAGATTTTTTTTTTTTGGTTTTTTTGTCTGCCTCACGACATGTCAAGAATGTGCGGAGTTTTTCGTAGCATCCGACACATCTCTTCTTCTTTGGACCCTTATCGAGATGATGTGCTTTCTTTGCAGTGGATTCTGAAAAGTAGGAGCGAGTAGATTAGGGTAAAGAGTAATCGGAATACTCGGTAACGATTTTGCCTACGTTTCCTATATCAATAATGTAGCTACTTAACTTTTGTTTGAACCATAATAGGAAACGTAATTATCTATAATGTAATTTCTTACTATACGGATATACGCCTAGCCTGCCAAGTCTCACTACTGGACTTTCACCTAGACAGAGTATATTTGTGACTTACCTGTTTTTGAAATATCTTCCTGTATTCTGATTCTGGCTCAGATTTTTCAACCGGTTTTTCTTCATCTTCCTCCATGATCACCTTTTTTCGACAACGTTTCGACATGATAATTTTCAACATAAAGACAGCGGTCCTACTTCGTCGCTACGCAGCCTCGACTGCGTTGCACAACACTAACCACGTGAAGCTAGCGTGGGGTGCGGTACGAGGTGCGTGGGGAAACGAGGCGTTCCCAACCTCGTTCCGCACTGTGTTAGCATTATTATTTGTTCAGTGCGGTACGAGGTCTAACAAACCCGACATTAGGTTGGTGTACCATAGAACTAGGAATCAGTAGCACATCACAAACATATAGTTATCACTCTCCTACACTGAACCAGACGGAAGTTATGCCTCTCGCACCACAGAGAAGTTAAAGTTTTTTCTTACCGCTATAACGACCAGACATGGACGAGGTGTTTTAAGCCGCGTTCCGCAGCTAACGTGTTAAAATGCAAATAAATAAATAATAAATAAATAAATTAATATAAAATTATTACATACGATTTACAATATAAGATGGAAATAAGGACGAAAATGAACCAAAATATACACCTCCTGCAATATCTCCAAAAACCTCAACTAAAGCTCTTTTAAATGTCAAGTGGCGTTAGTTAATTTTCGGGGAAGTTTTAGTCTAATGTTCACCGCACCAGACATACGATTATGTGATCGTGACAAGAATTTCTTGAATTACAGATACTCTTAAGTACTCAATTTTTATTTGTTTTTAATGAAGTAACAAAGGAGTATGCCGACTTACCCCAAATAGGACTGAAGTTCTACCCGTGGACTACAGAGCAGCAGCTGATGTTACCCTTGAAGTTGGAACGCTTCATAAATTGGTATTCACACTCTTTAGATCAGAACTCAACATAGTCTAAGTTAATGGTTATTACCGAAATTGAACTTTTAAGAGCTTCATCACCAAGTACAACTAATTTAACTGGATCAATGCAAAAAACCATTTTAATATCATTTATTTCTTAAAATATTTATTAAAATATTTTCCATGAAGTTCATGATATGGTCTCTAAAGTAATTATATAAAAGTACCTGGCAAAACTACACTTTACTGACAGACTCTCAGATTCCTGTCGTAAAATTTAATTTTCAGTTTAATTTCATAAATTCTCCGCCACAGCCTGGCATGTTTCAGATCCAGATAGCTTGAACTCGTAACAACCTGAGACTGTCACTAGCAGTGCAATAGAACTTTCAGTATTCCATATTATGTACTTATAGGTACATCATAATAACGTAGGATGCATCTACTATCTTAACACGGTATATTTGTAATGAAGTTCCGCATCTCGTTACCTTAGTAGATTTATTTTTATAAATAAACTAGCTGACCCGGCAAACGTTGTGTTGCCATAAAAATAAAAAAATGTTAAGGATGAACAACCCTTATCACTTAGGGGTATGAAAAATAGATAGTAGCCGATTTTCAGACCTACTGAATATGCATATTAAATTTGGTGAAAATCGGTAAAGGCGTTTCGGAGTACAGTAACTAACATCGTGACACGTTATATATAAGATAAATCATATATATAGGCCTCCAAAATCCTTTTCTACTTCAATATTATGACATAATGTTTTAGCCGTTTTATAAGTAGGTATAAGTTGAAGTTTATTTTAATAACTAATTTGATTTAAAGTAACATTTTAGGTACATGTTTTGCTCACACGTTATAGAGATAGTTAAATACCAATAGTTCTACCAATATTAATTAAATTGCATCATTGCATATATGTACATAATACAAATATCACAGTCAATTTACGCTAAACCGTGCATTAAGTCCTTCAATATGGCAACCCAGCTGAATTTCTACTATATTAAAGTGAAGTATGGTGTCCGTTTAAATTCTATTTGATAGCGTAGATCGGATAAACGTCAAATAATAGAGCCAGTTAAATGTGATTCTGAATCCCGAACGAGTAAGTACGAATGCGATTATGGTTTGTCATTTATCAGGGACTAATGGGCAAATGATAAGTGTTCCTTCATTGCTATATCAATTTCAGATTTATAATAGTGTCGTTTAAATGGGTGGAAGTCGTAGAAGCTTGTGGCTGTTTTTTTGTCTCCCACTGCTTTTTACCCGACGGCGGAGGGTAGTGTTTTTCGAGGGTATGTACGAATGTATGTATGTCTCATTCTCTGCCACCCAAGGCAACTCAAGGCTTAATGGACTTTGACATAAGATATGTTGTTTAAATCGCTATTTTTATTTTAAACTAAACCATTAATTACAGAAAGACGGAGTGTCTTTCAGTGTCAGTCCTAATTATTACATAAATCAAACCAAATCAGATCAATTTTTATTTATTTAAAATGTTATGGAAAAGAAGCAATTCATAACTAATAGAAATCGATATATGTGCATATCACAATGTCTCCCATGCACCCGACTTCAAATTGTATAACTGTAGACGCTCAACGTCGACATTTGAATTTAAGCGGTCGTCATATGTACATTGACCATTTTTATTTCACTCAAAAACAGGACACCTATGTAGAGTAGGCTATTTTATGGTATTCGAAAATAAATTATGGAAAATTTACTTTTCGAGAGGCTTACGATAAAAGTTAAATTTAATGCCCACTGTAAAGAATAAGACGTCGAAAAAATATATGAATACTAATATTTTAAATGAGTACCTATCACTGCAATTTGTCGACAAAACAGAGGTCCTCCTGTTCAGAATATTAATAACTGACGATATTTTTTCTATAACGCATCGGACACCCATCCCCAACTTGTTTTAACGACACCGGGTCAAAAAACTGAAAGGGACAGTCCCGTTCAAAAAGGACGTGTGGTCACATTAGTCATACCTCGATAGCGTATTAGGGAAGCTCGGATAAACGGGATATAATACTCGGAATGCTGTCAGTTTGAAGGAAGAGACACGCCACACACACAAGGGCAGTATACTGAACGGTTAAGTGTAAAGGGATTTGTGCTTTGGGAATTTTAGGAATTTTGTGCTTATAGTCGGTTTGCTTGGGAATTTTATCGCTAGATTGTGAGATTTTTTATTACTCTTCAAAGTATAGAGTTCGATTTTAGGAACGTAAGTTAAAGGAAAGGTTTTCGCTCTTGGTAGTGCCTACGGAGAAACTTGACAACCCAAAGAATGCGATTTTTAATCTAGAATCTAAAAAATACATACCTACCTATAATTTATCCTAATTATTATTATTATACGATAAAACTTAATTAATGCTAACAAGTCTTCATATTCGTAGTCATGTTTGTTTCTTTCGCTTTAATGGCGAATTAATCAACATCATATTGGAAAAAATACGTAATTTTCTAGGAAATATCCATAAAAATTGTTTAGTTTCCAAAGAAGTTGGTGTATTAAATTTATAAACTTACTACCTAAGTACGTATAGGTATAGGTATACTTTAGTAGATACTAAAATATCGGGACTAAGATCTACGAAGCGCGCAAATTTATTTCAAACGTAATTGAACAAAAAGCTTAAACCTGTCTCAATTTCAAGCAATTTAAAAAGCTTTTATCCACCGACTGGCACTACAAAACGAATAGAACGATTTGAAATATTGAATAGATCTTAAAATAATATTCCCGATTCAAACCGAAATCGAGACGGGAGTATGACAGTCTATCGAATGATCGACATTCCGCATTCCACAAGATTAACGTCCGAGTGAAACTTCGCCATTCCCTCCGCCATACCTCGTCCCGCCATACCTCGTCCCGCCATACTTCATCCCGCCATTCCGGTATTCGCCATTCCGTCTTTCATCCCTCACAATTTTCCCGCAGTTATTATTAGAAATGCCAAGCGAAATAAGTAAAGGAGGTAGCAGCGAAATATTTATTCAGATCTTAATACGTCAGGGAAATAATTAAGAGGAGTTCTACGGTTATTCACAAAGCCTGATAAGAGGCGATACAAAGAGGTCTCCTTAAAACCGATGAGGCATTGGTGACTCTTTGAAGAAAATATATAGACGTTTCCATGACCTTTACTAGCTTTCGAGTAGAATATGGATGCTAAATATTTTTAATATTATTACAAATTATGTGATATCTGCCTGATTGTCTCTGTACTCATTTATATCTACTTTACATTCCATTTCCACTTTTTAATCCGTTTTGAAAATCATGATAAATTTAAAAAATATTTTTCTTATATAATCATTTTGTACATTTCAATGGGTACCCGCATGAAAACATTACTTTATTTTTATCGAATTTCAAATATATTTCAGTTAATCGAAAAATATATTTTCCTGTGAAATTGATTACAGAACTAACAGACAAGACCCAAATTGAGTGAATAAAAAACGTAATCAAAAGACCAATTTATATAAAGCTTCTTTATTTAACGTCATGTTTTGCAAAATAGACAAATATACATCATTTATAATCGTCGTTCCACTTAAAAATTCCGCATCAAGTTTTAACAATTATATTACATACATACACACAGCATTCGCTACCTTATAACATTTACAATAACCTTAATAACTTTACATTCGTTTAATATCTTTACATTGAATAAGTGTAACATAAGATTCAATTACATTTATTATGATCGAACGCAGGTTAATGAGGAAATTAGTAAGCTAATAACACTTTACAGCTTTAATTCTAATTATTGTCGTGGATCCCTTAATTTTGATTACATTCCACTTTTATAAGAAATAAAATTATTGTTATAAGTATTAACTTAAGCGTTCAATAAAATAGTATGATATTGCTAAATGATGTTAAGGATGTAAGTTAATGAATCATTATAATTAAATTCTTCTATTACATTCATAAGATATACAAATATGTAAATTTTACCTATGTAATGTAATTTACATTCAGTTACAATTTTACAACAAATGAAATTTATAATATTTTATGAATCCATTAACAATTAGTAAATGTATAAATTAATAACCTCACCTTCATTTTTATCTGAATTTATATTGAGAACGAATTATTTTTAACTATGCAGTAGTTAATTTGATGTCACTAGTACCTAATATAAATTTAAGCATCCCATATTCAAGTTCGATGCTCGTATTTTTCAAATATTGTAATTTGCTTTAATGATAAATGAAAACATAAAATCCTGATAAAACTTACACGCCTAAGAATTTTCAAAGATAAACTTCAAAGTGTATAAATGCATGACACACTTGATCTACAATTGATAGCAGTGAATGAACCAGACAATTATGGCATAGTAATGATAGACTTCTTTACAAAAATAATACTTTTCGAGTCCACAGAACACGATTAGTAGTTATAAGGATAGATTTGTTGTGAAATAGGTTAATGTTGTTTTAACTACAAAAACCTTTAATCGTCTTGCTTTTAAATTTACTTTTGAAAGGTTCATACTTGAAACCATACTAATAAATGAATTAACACATCAACAATTACAGAATATACGAAGTACTTCCATATTTCATCATCTACTCAGCTCAAATGTTTGAAGTCCAATTTGATTATATTGTCTTTACTGATACCAAAAACACTTTTTATAAAGATGAAATTAGGTTATAATAATAAATATTTCAAACAATGATAGAATAACTAACCAACCTCATTTATACAATACATTTTTCAATAAAAAATAATTTAAGTGCATTTTTTGAAGCCTTAAAATGAATGCCACATAAGTGTTTCCATTATATTTACATACAAGTGTTACATATAATTACGTACTACCGTCCCAGTGTTACTATACAATACACAGTCTCCTCCAGCTTTGTTCAAGTTCTTCATTTGTTTTCTATAGCTTATGTCAATATAACTGATGTTAATATTAAACAAAAAAATCACGATTTTAGTATATCTTTGCAAATAATTCACTTTTGGACACTTAGTTTAATTTTGTGAGTTATTGCGTTGTTGCTGTGGATTGCTTATTCTAAATAGATGCTTCATTTACCGTGTACCTCATTACTGGTAGAAATAATAATAGTAAATACCGGTAATCGGTAACCTCTTAAAGTCACAATGAGTCGGCCACGTCCATTTATAGGCTTTTAAGGACGAAAGGTTTTCCAATGACACGCCACTGTAAAAAAGCAACACAATTTGTTCACGGTTCAATAAAAAAATAGAAGAGTCCTAAGTAGGGAAGAGGAAAGTGTGTCCAACAACAAACTTCTAAAGATCCAAATAAGAAGAAACACATCTTTTATAACTTAAAATTAATGCATTTGTCAAAGCGATGACTTATTTCAAAAGTATTTAACAAATCTATAACGATGCCTAACATTGTTAATTCCTACAATTTTAAATAAATAACCTATATTTGCTCGTAACTTTCATTACATACAACATTACTGACTAGGTTCGTAAAAAAAATGCACCATTATTGTTTAGTTTTATATAGTTATGGCACTATATTATCTACTCTTGTTTACAAGTAGTTGAAAAGGTGATTATAACCATTAAAATTTTGGTCACATTTATTCTTATGTTATAAAAATATTGTTTTCTTACACTAGACATAATAACAACCATTACATTTCAACGAAACGGTAACTTACATGAAATTTTTAGACGCGGAAAGGAGTACATAAAAATAATTATTGTGCTGATTACAGCTATTTTACAAATCTAAAAACCTATAGTTTCCAAACTTTATGGTCGCTGCGTAGTGTCCTTGTTGTAGTATGCATATCAGGACTTAATGCTGAATAAGGACAGGACAAAGTAACGTTGAATAGCATAATGATCTTAAGTATCTACGAAGAATGGTGTGGTAAGGGAGACAGACTTTTCCGAGGCGTTCCAGCTTAGTCCTCAGGGGTAGCGGCGCATCTGTGGCCGACCTCAGGTAGGAATATCTAATCCTATCTGGGGTTGATTACAGATGTCCATGGGCGGCAGTAGCCACTTACCATCAGGTGGACTGCATGCTCGTCTGCTACTCTCATATTATGAAAAAAAAAAAAGAACGGTGACTACTTATAACCTGAACACTCCAGAAAGTAAGAAACAGTTGAACTCAGAAAGCACAGGATCGGTTCAAGTGACGCTAATTAGACTCCTAATTAGCGTCACTTCAATTAGGTCCACTGCTGAACACAGGCAGAAGCCTATGTTTTTCTCTGCTGAACTTAACTGCAGACTTCTGATTATAGGGAAACCCATCTTCATTATGTTTAAAAATCTTGTATTTAATTGCTACAGTATCCGAGTAGTAAAAATAGCAATCTACTGATTTTGAAGGTGGCAGAACCCTTTGTGGTTCAACTCCGGTGGCACCACCGCCACACCTATTTCTGTCTAATAACAGCAATGTTAGGCGCTGCTGTGTTCCGTTTTGAAGGGTGTGGTAGGGGAGACATACTTATCTGAGGCGTTCCAGCTTAGTCCTCAGGGGTAGCGGCGCATCTGTGGCCGACCTCAGGTAGAAATATCTAATCCTATCTGGGGATGATTACAGATGTTAATGGGCGGTAGTAGCCACTTACCATCAGGTGGACTGCATGCTCGTCTGCTACTCCTATATTATATAAAAAAAAGCATTTTCGAATGCAACAAACCCACAGCGATCATAAGGTTTGGCCTAAATTAGGTATTCCTAGAGCTTTTAGTCTTAAATATATACTTTCAGTAACCAAAGTAATGGAGATAACTAATTACATAACATATCTACATCAGTAAGCATGTATTTTACAAGAAATAAATAAACAAGCAACAAACCAAAATAATTTAACATGCATATATATTAACTATACATATACAATATACATATTGACAAAACAAAGAGTTATTGAAGATTAATTGCCAGTATTATGGACCCACTTTAAATACTCATAACATCTAAGTTTGCAGTTTTTCGAAATTCGGCTCTGTATATATACAGCACTTTTATTTATGAGTAAACGTACAATAATGTAATAAATATGTACAGGAAATGATGACGATTATAATTATATTACAATAAAACACAATTACATTTAAAATGATACGAAAATACTAAAAACAGGCTTTAAAAGCAAATATAATCATTAAGTAGGAAACGAATATTTAAATTTGTAAAAGTATAAATAATAGGCTCGACTTGGCGGAGGCACTGCCGTGCCTCCTGATCTATAAATTATTAAAATAAATGTGGGTTAAAATGTATTAAAATTGTCTTAGGAATTCTAAGAAATAATCATTAATAAATTAGTAGCACGAAGCAAAAGAATGTTAATTACGATAAGGCATTATCACAGGAATTAAATGATGGATTTATTTATATACACATTGAATCTTACGCTAAATTCTGTACTCAGAGATTTAATGCCAAATGCAGATTTTCTACTACTAAGTAAATATTTAATAGGACGAAATAGTACAATAACGTAAGAAACTATAAATTCGGCAGTAGACAATATAGATAATTCCGAGCTTAAGACAAACGAAGTAACAGTTATAGTTAAAAATAACAATTTCTTTAGTAACTTTCTACAGTGAAAAGACATTGTTGTTCTAAGGAAGAAAGTGGTATTTAATATCAGTACTGTGAAATTACATTACCAGAATAATTCAGTGTAATATATTTATTTTTGCAATGAATCATAACAAAATTAAGACTTACAGAAAGATTCCGTTTTAAATTTATAATTAGTTTTAGTGTAGGAACCCACAAGCAACATACTTACAATTTTATATACATATTTTTCAATAAAGGTATTATAGATTTATTATGAGGTAATCCAGAGGAAAATTTACTAATAGTTTAGGAAATGCTTAAAACGGAAAATTTCTGTATCGAAAAGATAAACATAGGTATATTCTATGGAAAAACCAAAAAGTGACAAGGCAGATTTTACATCTAAAAATCCCTTTTTTATATACTTACATTCCTGATTAATAAGTCTTCATTTTTACAAACGAGTAATTTGAGAACATAGTTTAAGATGAAGACAGTACTGATCAACTTGTAGCTTTAACTACTACAGCGGTTGTATTAACATTCTCAAATATAACTAAAGAAGAAAATTTACTTGTATTTAATACAAAATCTGCATTTGACGTCACATCACTCACAGTCAAACCATTGGGTAATACTGTTACTATTATCAGTCTCGAGCGTCGTACATTTCATTTAATTCATACAAATCTATTAACACCACTGTACACAGTCGCACCTAAGTTGCGCACTACACATAGTCCCGTCGCCCAGGACCACAGTCAATACTGTTTCGTTCACTAACCACTGATACTTCTGATCCATCCTTTTTCCTTTTGCAGACGCTGCAGAGTTTGGAGGACTGTTAAAGAAAAACGTTACGTTAACTCAAAATATGCTAAATTCATATTAACAAAAAACTATTCTATGATACAAGTATCTAAGATTTAGGGAAATCCAAACATCGAATTAAATCGTTACATTTTAGCGATAACACTTAGTTCTAAGTAATGTACAAAGGACGATAACATTATCAAAACGATTCAATCGTAGATAATAGCATTAAACATTTGGAATTCCCCGATAAGGATCACATACATTCACATGGTAACACAACACATACCTTGACATGTGAACGTACTGGTTGCTGTAGAACGAATATGGCGAATATGACCACGCCTTGCAATGCGTTGATGAGGTCGAACACTGACCACACTGAAACTGCTTCGGAACCAGCGCCAGCGGCCCATGAGATCACTTCCAGGGCCCAGGACAGACCCATAATGACGGAGAGCATACAGCAGGTTCGGAATCTATAGGCAAAAATGTATGATTAGTATTGTATATTGTAGTCGATTTCTATATTCATATCTTTATCTTTAAATAGAAGATAATCAAGTCTTTTGATTCGCAAAAAATAAAAATAGTCGATTTACGTCCACATCTGTATCTCATATGTATAACATCTGTATATGATACTAAAGATAAGAAAGTTCGGATGGATATTCACCTCATCTAAAGTCTTGTTCTATATTTATCAAAGGACAATTCTTTCACCCATGATCAGTTATCAAATCTTGTATCAATGTAATGGTGAATTGTTAAAAATCTTATTAATTTACTGATTAAAATCTTAGTACTTCTGTTCATGGACAGCTACGATATGGCGACAAAAGCATTACTCACATAAAATAAATAATTACTTACATCTTTCTATATCTCTTCAACCTCTGATTGAAGTTCATAGCTGTATCGCGAGGAGGTGACGATGCCCGCTCATGTACTGGTAATGGCTGTCCCAGTACTGTACCAAGCCGCACCCAATCATCAGACGTGCTAAAGTCTGAATGCGTCAGATCTAGTGCTAATGGAATAAAATAAATAGAAAATATAATAAATAATCCAGATGTACATGAGAACTATATAACTATATAACTCATAAAATTATATAAAAAAAACAATTAAATAAAAGTTATATTTATAATTATGTAAGATTAAATAATTCCAGATTATTCATGTATATTTTTGTCCAAAAACTATAAGATAGTTTATTTCCTAGTACCCTATTTGAAGATAAGTCGTAATACTTACGTGTAATATCTTTTAGCTTATCATAATGTAAGGTAAAGGCGCGTGAAGTGAAGAAAAATATGATAATATTGCTAAGAAGAATGACAGCCACTGGTCCATAAAAATATGGTAACGCTGCCTGATCCGCTGTAAAATAAAACAAAATGTTACATATATTTAAACAGACAAAATTTTACTTCCTTAAAAAAAGATTACTATTTCTAGTTTAGGAAAAAAGTTCTTAAATGGGAAGAATTAAAACAAAGTTTACGTAAAAACTTTATCACAAAGCTGCTTTTTTTTGAAAATAAATAACTCTCTTGCGCTGCTCACTATGAAATTAAGCAAAGCTTAAATTTAAATACATGCAAATCTTAAAAATGTAAGGAGTAAGAACGAAATGAATATGACATACTTATGGAATCTCAAATACTTAATTAGTAAATCCCCGATTCTTACTTTTAAACCAGCAACCCTTAACTCCAAAATTTGGTTTCAAATAAGTGCTGGGTACTGCAGGAGACAGATCCATAGTAATCGTCACACCAAGCAAGATCACTGGCAATAGTATAGCATACGTGCAATACCAAGCGAATCTTCTTCTCATACTCCGTCTACTGACTGACGAATTTATATACCTCCTACAAACAAAATAATTAATTAGATCCAGATAACAAAAATTAAAGAAGGAAATTAATTCTTTGATTTCATCGTCTTACCTGACGTTTAAGTAAGTATCGAAGCACATAACATTTAACCAGAAGAAACAGGATACAAACGAGAACTGGATTAAATATGCTGTAACAAAGAAAATACAGATAAACATACTATAGAAAACATAAAAAAAAAAACATAATGAAGTAGAAAAACAATTCTTACCCATAATAGTACAAGCTGGTTTTGGAAAAGCATGACCAGCTAACTGCGTAGTGGCTAAACAAGAGAATGCTATGGCCAAGCAAATAGCATGGCAAGACAACGCTTTGCCGTGAGTATCTCTTAATTCCGTTATAAATGTATATACACATGCCGTTGCTAGGAGGAACGGTACCGATATGATGAGGCCTGAAACAAGTGATTCACATTAAACGACAAAGTATTAATAAATGTAGTAAAATTTAAATTACAAAATATTTGAAGTTTTATATTGAAGTAGCCAACGAGCATCCAGTCCACCTGATGTAAGTAGCTGTTGCTGCCCAGCTACATATAAAATCAATCCCAGATAACATTAGATATCTACCTGAGGCAGCAGATATATTTCTATCCCTGAGTACTAAGTTGGTACACCTCGTATTAATATGTCTCCCTTAGTACACCCTTACCACAAAGCGGAACACAACAAAGTTTAACTGTTATTATAAGACAGAAATAGGTGTAGTGATGGTATCCCCAGAGCAGTGCTACCACCTTCAATTACAACGTATTCAAGATATTATAATTACTCACCAGTAGCATAAGCTATTAAAGTAATTGATGTTTTAGCTTCATCCACTGGTGCATTGAAACAAACTAATGGAAGAGTCACTCCTGCTGGATTCGATTCGTTGTAGAATGTTTCCATACAAAATTCTCTCGTTCCTAATAACGGCTGTTGGTTGAAAGGCACAAATAGTGAGCCGTTGAACAGCAGGTAGAACTCATCTTCGCTACGCTGGTCAGGTTCTAATTTATACCTGTGGGGAAAAAGCATAAATTTTACCATGCTTGATAATTGTTTGTAAGGATATAAATTATACAAATCAACTTAAATTACTAGAATCCTGGACTTGTAGTATAAAAATCTAAAATCCACAATTTTACTAATTAATTAGTCATGGAAGAATCAGCCAATGTTATTGACATAGAATTTTAAAATCACCCTAATAAAAACCCAAATGACAGACGATACATTACTGCATTTATCAGGTTCAAAGCGCTGTCATGTTTCGGTACATTAAAGCTTTGGCAAACCTCGTGGGCACATCTACTTTTCTCACGTATAAACAAATGAGGTTTATCGCTATACGAAATCAGTTACTTCAAAGAACCTGTCGTAAATGCAGGGGTTTCCCACGATGGTCTCGAACACGTTACTGTCGTAGCTCCAGATGTGGGTGTCGTTAGCTTTGTGGAAGATCGGTTGAAAGGTCAGCATGGATCGAGAGCACTTTGTCTTGTATCTACCGTCTTCGAACGTTACGGAGAGGTTTTGACCACTGGCACAGCACTTTGGGACCACTGGTAGTTGCTTCTTTACTTCTTCTTCCTGAGAACAAAAAATGAAACAAATTAATATATTGTCATATATCATACGATCATAATAGAACAGTACAACAGGAAAGTACAAAAAATTTTGTTTTAACAACGATAAATCTTGATGTAAGCTTCACAATTCTTTAAACCACGCTAATAAATGATTGTCAACTCAACGTGCTCGTTTTACAAATACTGAGTTTTTACCCAAGACAAGAATGATCTGAGTCAGAACGGGAAAATGTCTTCAAATCTTTTACAATTTGAAAACTTCGTAACGCAAGTAGCAAATTGGGTCATCCCATATACAAGTAATGAGGCAAGGACAAGTTAATTTGGTTGTCATTCCAACAATGATAAATTGTGCGGATCATATGACAAGCTTAATCAGAATTCAAGACGAGTATCTGAACTTTGATGTATTCATGAAAGAAATTAGACTGCGGTGGGCTCACGCAACGTTTTTGTTTAAAATTGGTCACGTCGCTGTCGAAAATCAAATCTGGTGGCTTGAGAATATTATGTCTATTTTGAACTTTTCTGAAAGTATTAAGTGAGCTCGCAAAAAATAAAATTTCGTCTGGCTTACTTCTTGCTTCCAGTAATTTTGTTTTAAAAATGTTTTCGCTTCTCAGATTATAATCTGTGGTCCCAATTGTATCGATTGCTTTATCATCACCGGGAAATTGCTGTATCATGGATGAGATAATCATAATAGATTCATCTTTAAGATTAAGCGATAAATTTTAACAACGTACACTATTAACAAATTATTATAAAACGTAAAATTTACATAATTATGTTACTCTCAGATCATACCAACGGTATGGGGCCTCTTAAAATTTTGTAAACGTATAAACTTCACTTCACGAGGTTTTTTTGTGAAATTTACGGTGAGAGTGGTCATTTGTAGGCTGTATCTGGCTAGTTAAATAAATTATTTGATTACATCATTTGAATTGTTTTAACTGCAGTACTAAAATTATGTTTATCATGAAACTCCAATATTCGATATTTCGGAGCTAGTTTTAGAATGCTTCCGAATTTTGCTTCAAAAACATCAATGAAAAGAGAAACAAATAGAACTCTGATCGAATAATAAGTTCGTTCGATTCGAATCTGTGCTATCGTTGGAACAACGAGCTTTACGCTTACGTAGTCTTAACTAGGCAATAAGCGTTGATAACTTCGATATTCGAAGCACCGTGTTCATGATATAGAAACAGAACCGTTGCCCTAATTTCTAAGATTTTTTATGCCATTGAAGTAACAACAGCGTATGCAATCCACCTGATGGTAAGTAGCTACTGCCATCCATGGACATTGGACATCTGTAATCATGTAAGATAAAATTATACTCCTATCTGAGATCGGTCAAAGATGCGTTGCCACCCCTGAAGACTAAGTTGGAACATCTCGAATAAGTACCTATTCCTTACACCTCACACCCTCAAATCAGAATAACTGATACATACGATTGTTAAAATATTATTTTTAACTATCATTTATTTTTTAAAACATTTTACTCTTTACTTCTAAAAGGACAAATCTATCGGAGAACCAACACATATTTTAGTGTGTCTAAAAGATAAGTTCAAAATCCACTTTCTACTTTTCTGTAAATACTTGAGTTGCTTTAACAAGTCGTGTTCTCGTGAGCAAACAAGGTATGGAGTATCGTGATGGTAGTATCATGTTTACACCAACAATTTGCATTCAACGTGGATTATTTAGACTTTAAGAGCAATGAGCAATTGTTTAGGTATCGCCTTTGATACATCTTCATGGTTGCTTGCTTGTAAATTTAATATTTGATTTCCAAAACCGAACCTAAATATTTAATCACGTCATTTTTGTTAATTCACATTTAGGCTGCCATAATTAATATAATATTATTTTTATTCAAAAGAAGAGCAAATGTGCATACAAGTATCTGAGAATTGTAAAGCTAAGAAAATCATAATAACTCTATATTTCCCAACATCTGGAACCTGGAAGACAGCAATTATTCAGAGTTTTTTTATGATACAAGAAGTACCATTTAAAGTTTTGGATTAGATATAACGAACCAAAGTGGGTATTTTAGAAAAAAAAATACAACTATGAGATTTCGTGATCTTTAATGTTCAACAGTTCTTAAAAATTAGACTTCGTCGTTACTATGACCTGACCTTTCTAAAGTCAGAACTAAGAATGAGTAGCTGACCTTCCTACACTTGTCCCATAATTTCACCGCTATTTTGTAGTATTATTACACGAAATTAGCTGTTGATTTTCCGAGGTCAACGTCGTCAACCACTTCTGTAATAATCGCGACAGGAAGCCCCGCGAATATTTACTTTTACCTTGAAACCGTGAGCAGTTAGCAATTATGGTTATTTTAGGAACGTCGGTAGGCGTACTCTTGTTTCCCTCTAGCTTATGATTTTGCGTTTCAAGTAACGGGTTACTGGTAATATCTTTTAGAGAATATCTTTTATAAAAGATAGACATTGTGCGCTGTTACCGTGACTTACGTTTGTTGTTACTGTGCATGATATGCCATTTTATTGTTATTTGTCACTCTGATTTTAGAAATAATTTTGGCGGGAGTTTCTCCTGAAAAAATTGAACGACACGACATATGTACATCACGGATTATTTAGAAGTACCTACATTTAGACAAATCACAGGTCGTTTAATATAATAAGATATATATTCATTACAATTTAATATACAGGCAGTGCCTTTTTGTAATTGAAATCAACGGTCATTTTGTAAGCTCGCTTATTTACAAAATAAAACACAAACTAGATTTTTAAATGTATCTGTTTATGTAGGGGATAACACGTTGTTACGCCAAGGTAAAAATTAAAATACTCTTTCTGTGTGTAAAATATAACAAATTGTACATAGTTGAGTTGTATAGGCAATTCTATTTTATTATTGTCTATCACATTGTTAGATACAGTTACAGTTATTCACAATCAGAGAGAAAGGAAATAAATCATACTTAAAGTGATTGATGAATATGACTTAACTGTAAGTGCTTGGTTTTGGTTGACAATATGGAAGTAATAAACTAGAATTCTAAGTAGACGCACAGTTTTAAGCGCTGTTGGGTCGTGTTATGCAGATAATGGTGATACACTCGTATCAGATGGTACTTAAAGGTGTTAAAACGCCTATTTCTGCCTAGTACCTAGCAGCAGTGTTAAGCGCTGCTGTGTTTTGGTTTGGAGGTAAGGTATCTAGTAGTTGTAAGGGAGATATACTTCTCCGAAGCATTCCAGCTTAGTCCTCAAGGGTAGAGGCGCATGTGGTCGACTTGAGGTGGGAATCTTATTTTATCTGGGGTTGATTACAGACGTTCATGGATGGCAGTAGTCACTTACCATGAAAAAGACTGCATGCTTGACTGCTTCTCCTATATTATATAAAAATTAGGCGTTCCAGCTTATTCCTCAATAGCAGTGCATCTCTGACCGAGTTTACGTAGATTTCTAATTTCCATATTACAGTTAGGTAGGTCAATGGATACGGTACACACTTTATCACGCGGTCGATCACTTTCGTGACATATTAACTGCACGCAGACCGGTTCTTGACAAAACAATCTGGCATTGAAACAATACAAATTCAAATATAAATGCATTATTTAAATGCAACAATGTTTCAAAATGTTACCTTTACAAATTGCCATTGCATGCTTCCCACATTTTCTATTATACAGTACTTTATATTCCCAAGAAATGACGCTTTTAAAATAAAACATCGTGTTCGTAAAATGAAGTGTTTTTGGAATTTCGAAGTTTAGCGGTGACACGCATTTGAATGACGGAATGGGCCCTTCTGCATCGTGAGGATACGACACGACATGGCACCGGAACGGGCCCGACACCGGTAACTATAGCATTACAGTATGTCACCAGCAGCTATTTTCTATTTTTTTATTGATACCGACACTAGTAACATGACACGATGACTTATCTATACAGTACAGCTGATCTCAATGGTGAAATATAACTGTGAAAACTAGTGTTCTCATTCACGCTCGTCCTCCCGACGGGCGCCCGCTCCCTAGGGAGCTCATGGGCTAGGATCCCCAGACCATCTAGGGGAGTCCGTCAACCCCACTCGGGGCAGCGCGAAGACACTCCACCCCCCCCCCACAATTATTCCGAAAGTCCGCCTAACGGCGGAACATAGCACCGGGGGCAGTTGACCCCTTGAGAATTGCCCGGGTAAAGAGGGAGATCTCGAGACCCGTATACCCCACTCCTGGAGGCCCCCAGGCCACAGAGTAGGACGTCCACTATTGTTGTAGTGTTCTCACACCTGAAACCTTAAGAAGTACGCAACACAATAAAGGTGTAATGACGACTATCGTCGGCAATAAAGACATGTTGGTGTTAAGCCAGTGATAGCGTTACGTACTCTTTCATAGAATTTTGCGTCTCTTAATGTCGCTGCCGATGTCGTGCCATTGTCGTGTCGTCACAATTAAGAAAGCCTCTTCATTTTTATACTGTTATAGATACACATATTAAGCTAAACATTCTCCTTTGTCACTAAGGTGTAACGTGGCCATGTGAGATAATTGTTGAAAACTGGAGAATCGGGGAAGAAACAAATAACTGAAGAAATGAAAGGCATTTTGAGCGACTAAAATTTACTAACGACTTTTTTCATATCGTGTTCTATTCCATCCGTAATTGAACAGTATTTTTAAGACGTTGTAGAAAGACGGAGTGATTTAATTTTATTCTTAGAGCTTCGACCTTAATTAAACTTAAGAAAAAAGATGTACTTATAACAATAATTTCCCAGAATTTTATCCCACGTATACATTCTTTTATTATTTTTTTTCTTTTTTTCCCGAGGGTGAAACCTTCATAAGGTACCCGGTGCCGTGGGAGCGACAGGAAGTTAAGTGGGACTTTTACCGCACTAAAACCCCCCCGGTAGCCGTCCTCGGCGCTACGTAGAGGACTCCGGGATCTCCAAAGGAACGCGACCGGAGTCCTCTCAGCGCACTGCCTTGTGGGCCTCCTCCCAGGTGAGTTTGTATCACCACACCGTCTGATGTATACGACGGAATGCATACCGCCGTCCTTCCCGGGGTCGCTAGCTGGGCGTTTCGAGCTCCCACTCTTGCCGCCCACAACCCCGAAAGCCCCTTTTAGTCGCCTCTTACGACAGGCAGGGAATACCGTAGCCCTATTCTGTCCTGGAACTACAGGGCCAATCCCACGTATACCTAGATATTGAATAAGTATACATATATATTGTACTGTATTACGAATGTACTACGAATTTTATCGTTAACAAATTTGTCGTTAAAGTTATATCATTAATTTGACTATACAAAATGACATAAATGCACGGATATCAAAACTCTATATTTCGCTAAATCAACGTACGCTATAGAAACTATAGCCTCTGTCTCTACTCTCAGCTCCTTGAGAGCTATATCTCGATACTTTTCACGTCGCTAGCTCTTGTAGGGCCCTTGGGAATATACGTTTAGATTCTTTTATTTACGAGTGATCTCTGATCTGACTCTGTCTTAATAATATTTTGTATTTTTTTATGAGTGAAGCATCAAACTAGCCCGCATCTATGGGCAAGTTGTAAACTTAGGGCCATTGCCGACCAGGACATTTCATCATCTCCAAACAAAATTGGGTCCTATCTGAAGTCGGACATAGATGCGTTCCTTCCTCGGAGGACTATAAAAGGTGGAATGTCTCGTGTAAGGGACGTCCTTTACAATGCTAAACCACAACAGCGTATGATATTGTTGTTATTGGTCCCTTAAAATAAGTAACAATACACTACAAACCAGAACACAGCGATACATTGCTATTATAATGCCGCGCCCCACGCTTGCCAAACCACCACAAATCAAACCTGTGGATAGAGGCCTTGTGTAGGTTTGCAAGTGCTTGTACCATAACTTTTGTTTAAGTAGAGCTTTCGAGTTGCAAATGCCAAGCGTGCATACGCGACTCAGAACAGATATAGGATTTTTTTCTAATATAAAAATAGCAGACGAGCATGCAGTCCATCTGTTCAGGGGTTCATCACAGATTGGTGGCAGTGGCTACTATGAGTGATGAACCCCTGATAGAATTAGATTCCTACTTGAGGTCGGCCACAGATGTGCCGCTACTCCTGAGAACTAAGCTTGAATGCCTCCAAAAAATACGTCTCTCTTAAAAGCGTCCTTCTAACTAGAATACAGCAGAGCTTAACACCACTGTTATTAGAAACTAGCTGACCCGGCAAACTTTGTACCGCCTCAAAATCTATATATCAAATATATTTCATATAAAATATAGCCTATGTTACTCGTGGATAATGTAGCTTTCGAATGGTGAAATAATTTTTAAAATCAGTCCAGTAATTTTTGAGCAAAACTTTGTTTGTTTGATTGTAATGTCAAAAAAACAAAGTTTTCCTCTTTATAATATTAGTATAGATAGGTGTGGCGATGGTGCCGCTTCATTGAAACTACTACTAAGGATAGTATTAAATGACAACTAATATGACAAACGCATCTTATTTACAACCTGCGACTACGACTTGGGTCACAAAGGTTCAGATACTTAAAACTAAACTAAAGTACGCAGATCACGTTTCAAGTACGGAGAAATAAGCGGTATATAGAAGCAAACATTACTGAGGAACGGAAAGTTAGTAATAAATTTATTTGCAGGTAAGTTGAATCCAAGAATGTAACTGCATCGTATACTCTAAGTGCTCAGGGATGAAGTTTATAAAAAATCGACATAAATATCGATATTTATATCTATGACTATAGATATCGGATATTATTAAAATATCAATGCGACATTATCGAGATATCGAGAATGCAAAACTTTGCAAAAATATTCACATATGCCTTTCGATGATGTAGTTTCGACGACACTACATTTTTGCTAACCTCTTTAAAATATAATAGTTTTGATATCCATAATTCAATATTGCAAATATGATATTAACGTATTGTCAATTTTTCGATGTCGATAATAATATCGATATTTCGTTCGATATGGTTGCATCCCTATATGTGATACGTTAATATGTTTACGGCTCTACTGTCCTTAACTTCGTGAATCCAAATATATCGCCTTCAGAAGTTTAAAGGTGAGGAAATTCGTAAGTACCTTCGGATGTTACTCCTAATGTGTTCTTGTGAGTGAATTTAACGCCGGTAATATCTTTTACAGCAGGACTTCTCCTTTAAGATATAATCTAATATTATCTCATTATTACGCACTGTCTTTTTAATATAGGAGTAGCAGACGAGCATGCAGTCCACCTGATGGTAAGTGGCTACTGACGCCCATGGACATCTGTAATCAACCCCAGATAGGATTAGATATTCCTACCTGAAGTCGGCCACAGATGCTCCGCTACCCCTGAGGACTAAGCTGGAACGCCTAGAAAAAGTAGGCCTCCCTTACCACAACCGTCAAGCCAGAACGCAGTAGCGCTTAACACTGTTGTTAGCAGAAATAGGTTTGGCGTTGGTGCCGCCGGAGTCAAACCAAGAGTTCTACCTCCTTAAAATGTTTAAGAATGAGAAGTGTCATATCCACGCTGGCCAAGTGCAGGTATAGAGACTATACACACTTTTAAGAATTTTATAAGGAAATTTCGAACATGTCAATTTCCTCGGATTTTATAGATATCTTCTCTATGTCTTCATATAACCTTGTAGCAAGAGATTTTCTACAGAAGTATTAATTGAACATTTGATCGATCCAATTGACGTCAATTAGTCAATAGGAAAATTGATTATGGCCAATTTCAAATGGGTGTCCCACGTGAAATCGACTGCTACTCTTAAGCATTACGATGAAACGCCTTTAAATATCTATTTAATGTATATGTAATACCTTTCAACCAACCAACACGAAAGTTCAAACCAACACGAAATGCTACTTTCAAATAAGACACAAGAATTATTTTCTAATACACAAATTACTTCAAAAATCAGAATTGCCTGGGATACAAACCTCGTACCTAACTGACCTAATCAGAGTGTTACCTCAAATTTTTATACCACTGTTTAAAATTACAACCTCATAAAACATTACCAATCAAAGTTTATTAGAAGAATTCTTTGAACTAAAAACCAATCAAGAAAATGTTGTTACAGCAGTCAATGTTTTTAATTACAATTTGAACTTAATTACCTTTGAACACTTTGACGGTTTCCCGTAAATGCTGGCCAATAAAAGTGTGATTATAATTACAAAAATAAATTCCTATATTACTGCTTTATGTTCAAAGTATTTACTTAACCAACTTGGTAGTTACTACTCAATTAATAACTGAAAAGGTTCTCGGCGTTTTAACTCAAGCAAAATGTGGCGAAGTTTATTTTACCTCTACAAACAAAAACCTTACCAGCTCGAGATAAAATAGATAACATCATAATAAGGTCCCCATACATCGCCTTTGATGTAAGTATCCAGATACTGTTTTCGGAGGAAGAAATTGTTAGTTACTTACTTTCCGCATAGAAGACGAAAATAGTTTTAGTTGTTGTCTAAAATCTATGTTCTAGAAACGGGAAAGCTTTAATCTTACATTATATATCTTAAAGTATTAGTTATCTTAAAATCTAATTTGTGTAGAAGGGTAGGTAAGTTCCCTGTTAGTTAAATATTATCTTTGAGTAAATAAGGCTTCTTCAATTTCGATTTATTTCATCAATTTGATCAATCTATCAATTCGAATTTGAAATATTTATTTTCCAAAATAACGTATGTAAATATATATATAACTACAACAACAACACAAACTATTGAAGTAACGTTTTCCTTAACGGATATCCCGGTAGCAGGTAATAGAAAGTAAATATTTGCCGACGATCCCGCGTTTCTTGTGAACTGTATCAGCCCGACTAAACTTTAACTTTAGTTTACGGTTCACAGTATTTTATGTAGTGTTAAAGAAAAACATGACACATATAAGTTTTACTTTTTTGACGGTGGTAGAACCCTTTGTGGTTCGACTTCGGCGACACCACCACCACATACCTCTGCCTAATAACAGGTGCGTTAGGCGCTGCTGTATTCCGTTTTGAAGGGTGTGGTAAGGGAGACAGACTTTTCCCAGGCGTCCCAGCTTAGTCCTCAGGGGTAGCGGCGCATCTGTGGCCGACCTGAGGAAGGTATATGTAATCCTATCTGGGGTTGATTACAGATGTCCATGGGTGGCAGTAGCCACTTACCATCAGGTGGACTGCATGCTCGTCTGCTGCTCCTATATTATAAAAAAAAAAAAAAACATATTCATCATTTCGCGTCGTATCGCGTCGTCGTAAAAATAATATATTTAAAATTACTTTTTTGGTTAACCTTTTATAAAACTTACAATATTTAGTAGCCAAAATTATACTTATTTTTAAGTTTTTTTATTAATTTAAAAAATGCGATAACGTTTAAACCAAGCTTTGTCAAAAGCATGCTAATGACGTCAAAACTGACATTCAATGTCACTTTGATACTTGTGGCAAAGTATTGACTGTAAACAATTGATCTAGTACACTTTAATTAACAATTGACTTTAATTAACTGTTAAAAGTGTCATATTGAGTGTATAAACAATATAAGGAGGACAAACGAAAGTTCTTTGAAAAACTCCCGTAGTGATTGTGGGTGAACTTTGTAGGTAATTCTTTGTTAAAACACAAAAAGTTGAATAGAACTCAGACAAACGTAAGCGGAAATGCAAACTTTCCTTTCCACAAAAACACCTAAAAGTTTTGAAGGTCTTGTCTGTTTAAGATCTTCTCTTTAATTTAAGAATTACTTGTTTAAAAACTTCATAAAAGTTACGGTATTTTTTTATCTTCTTTATTCGTATTGGACTGTTTATTCACATTTAATTTTATTCATTCATATCTTATTAAATGTTATAACGGTACTAAAACATTATTTCGCGTACAACATATATATTTTCAAATTATAAATTAATAAACGCGGATTGGTAGACTTGACACACCCTTGAGAATTGTTTAAAGAATGTTTCCTTCAACGTTAAAAGAAATGATAATTAATTTCCCATACGCTAGGTGCGTTTGTTTAAAATCCGTATTTTGTAAATCAAAGGCGGATTTAAAACTCCTACTCCTTCCACATTGAGAGGCAAGTTACTTACCAGCCACTTCCTAAATTTTCAATGATTTCGCGACCATAAATATAGTCATATACCAGTATTAAGTTTGTAATAATTATTATTTATTAAACACAACAATTTATTATCATTAATCTAGAGATTTCATGCTATATTTACTTGTTATTTCTCTTATTTATACCACATATTATTCTTGTTATAAATCATTCCATACACAAAACACTTCCGCTGTCGACAGGCATACTCAGCGATTTATGTCGACCACATATATAATGTTCGCGCTTATATTAATCGTATCTCATTCGCGAGTATATCGCAGACTGGGGCCAATCTGTATAAGTGGCCTCTGAGACCCGGCCTCATCGGGCTTTATTAGTTATTTATTCGCTACTCACAGGCCCGAATGTCCTTCATGTAGATTGCATTATTTTTCTCGTACATAGCGAACAATGTAGGTTATAGTGCCCTGATTTGATCAATCTTAAACATCTGCTCCAAATATTATACAGATACTAACACACTTTCACTGTATCTATAATTAGCGTAGCAACCACGGAATCTTATTTGCTTTATCTTTTGAATAAATAAATATTTTAGAAAGCAGAAAGAATTAGGCAGTTCTGTTATTGTTTTTCTTGACGAATGACAAAGAATATGCTTCTTTTCAAAATCGTTTTCTCTACATTTTCTTGCATTGGAAACCGCAAAATAACTTTAAAATTTCAAGCTATCGAAGAGAACTGTTTAACTTAACTTTATTTATGTCGGGTCCAAATATATAGAGGCTCGTGTTAACCGAATCTCTAGAGAGAGTGTATCGCGAAGGCTTAAGGCAATCTGTGTAAGTGGCCTACAGACCCGGCCTTATCGGGCTTTATTAGTTATTTATTCGAGTCTACTGAGACCCTAATGTCCTTCATGTAAATTGCATTGTTTCTCCTATACAATGTAATACAATTAAGTCGATATTCCGAAACTGGCACATGTGAACCTATCCTTATTTTCAACATATTTTTAGAGACGTTTCTTATTTACGATATAATAAGAAGGTCGGGAGAAAAAACAAATTATAATTAAGTTTAATCGACTTGCCAAAGATTATAGACAAATACACAATACGCATAGTTCCGAAGTAGGCGCTCATATTGTACGTTATTTCAATTATTTTTAACTTATTAGTTACATAGAATTTGGTTGTATTTTTTGTTCTTTTTTTGTACTCGTACCTTCGGGAAAATAATAAACTCTGATACGAGTGCCATAAAATAAATATTTTAAAAAGCTTTGAGTTATTAACTTTACAAACATAATAATTTTAATTTAATATGTATGATTGCGTATATAGGTATTTCGTATATTTGATTAATCGTAACATAATATACAATTTGTATAAAATTGTAATAAATACGCCATGTGCCATAAAACTTGATACTTTCGGAATGATCTAATCTAAAGACATTTGAATACATTTCCAACATATTCCTCAATATAATATTAAATTAAATTTCAATGATAAAAATGTATATTTACATCAAGACTCCTTTATTTGATGTTAATTTTATTGGATGTTCCCGTATCATTTACTTGTAAACACAATTTATTAGAAATGTTATCTAACCACCATTTTTGTAACTTAATCCACAGTACGGGTTTATGGTGTCATGTTTTGTAAATAAATAAACGTCACTTAAAAAAGTCTAGGGTTCTTGTGGTTGCAAAGAGAAAGGATCAAAACCAGAATATACAACATAATGTTATTTATTATTACTTTTAATAGGATGACTTTTCAAAAACTCTATCTTAGGTTGCGTACATTTTTCTAAAGTCTTCATTTAGATACCTGTTTGGCCGAGGATCGAACCCGGAACTGTGTATCACTGTGGTTATCTAAAATGCTTGCAGACCCACCGGCTAATACCTACTTTTGTTATTAGTCAGTGATTGAGTTTTATTTAGTTGCAACCTTTTTAATGGTTTGACTTTTATGGGATACGAGCCTCGCATGGATGGGAGGATAAAATTTTATTAATTTATAATTTCTCTTGTAGTCAAATTTATGTCGTAAAATCAAACATAAATTATGACTTCATGTAAATTTCGTTTCGCGTAAATTGAGTTGTTCTATCGCCTAACTTTTACCTATTCTATATCAGACAAATACATCAAGCCACATTAAACGAATGTCGCTACCGCCAGGTTAACGATAGCAAATTTGTTTCAAATTATTTATCGATGGATTTATGACACTCTGTTATTGTAAATTGATTTTTCCTGTTATCTTTTTTCTTTATGTACATAAACGCTTCACCATATTAAACGAATGTCGCTACCGCTAAGGGTTAACGATACCGCACCGTGTCGCGATAAGCCAATACACGCTATTAAATACGCATTTTATGGCACCTCAGCGATCAGGCGGTAACAGTGACGTCAGTGTAAATGTGATGAGTTATTCGGTTATTCCCTATAGTTGTTGAGTTATATGTGAAGTTGTTGAGTTATTTGCATAATAGTTAACCGTAGCTCTAATAATTTTCAACTGGGACTCGTTTGGCTTTAAGTACGTGTTTTAATTAGGAATATCTATAAAATTTCGAGATCCCGCTTCACGCTTCATGCGTTGGTGTATTTTGTTTTGTTTCGATATAATTAGTAATAAATATAGATAAGCAATTTTACTTCAAATTATTGTGAAAGTTCGTTATTGTAAATTATTTGTATCCGTACTATCGATATAAGTAAGTCTTTTCTCAACACACTGTTCAAACCAGAGCACAGAATGCCTAACAGGAATTCTGGTAAAAGCAGTTACCGGTAGCGGAGGTACCGTTGCAATCAAAAAGTAATACTTGCCTAATCAAAAATCATTTTATAGTACATAAACAGTTATGTCGCGGTGCGTATCAAAACATGATCACCGTCTGCGTGTAATAGGCGCAAGTAGTAACGCCTACACTAATATACATATTCGGAGTGAATACTATCCAATAATTTGTCGAAGCTTTCTACAGAATATTTTTAGATTTAAACTGTCATGTCGAGTACTCTATACATCGCTACTAGTAGAATTATCATAAAATTTAAATATATATAACTCAAAGGTTAGTGATCGAAGCTCAAAGGTGACTGACATACGAGTAGTGATCTATCAACGCACAGCCCAAACCACTGGATGGATCGGGCTGAAATTTGGCATGCAGGTAGATGTTATGACGAAGGCATCTGCTAAGAAAGGATTTTGATCAATTCTACCCCCAAGGGGATAAAATAGGGGATGAAAATATTACTTCGTAACGCGAGCGATGCCGCGGGCAAAAGCTCGTTTTAATATACAAGACGATGTTTTAAGTGGCCAAATCGAAATAGCGAAAAATGCTGAAAGGAGTTACGAGACGGATTTTGATTAACTAAAACTGAATCATTAGCTTTTTAATAATCTATTTCCCTAGCCGGGAATCGAACGAGTACATTTTGAAAAAACAACACCATCGGATATCGTCGCTTATATGGATCAAATTCTGGGAAGTAATGATAAATGGCAAATTATAGGAAAAGATCATTTAAATTATAACACACAACGGTTCCGAAAATAAATTAGTGAATTCAATTATAAAAAGCCCTCAGAAGCGTATATGCGGAGTACTTACTCCAATTTCAATAAATTATCTCCATAAGGAGCTCTTATCTGACAATCTCCTACATTAATCACACTAACAGCATAGCATTAGATTATCTCATCTATATAAAAAAAAGAATCGATATGTCTGTCTGTAATTTTGAAACTACTGTGATCTACTAAGTTCATTTGCTTATTTACCCGTTACTAAAATATAATTGTTTGTCTGTCTGTATGGCAGTACAAGATATTGTTTAAAATTTACAAAACCGATTTTAATAGATTCCTATTACGCTGTAAGAAGTTTTTATGAAGATTGAAGATATGAGGGTTCAAAAGTATTTAAAAATACTTCGGAATAGAAACGTAAGGCTCCTGAAGAACCTACAATAAAAAAATGTGTATAAATGTGCTCACGAGACGAGAAACACCCGAAGGCTTCTTGTATTATCTTTTTCTATGATAAGATAAAACTTCGTCTACACATTTTTTTAAATAATTTATTCGCTAATCGCTAATACGAGTAATAATTTTTATCTATTATACTGTCATTTGTGTCTTCAATGTCTTGTTTCTTTATTTTTTTAAATAATTACATTTAGCCTTCCATTATAATAGGGATAAGACAAATTGTTTAACAAGCTGTCGTAAAAATCAGTCAATCAGGTACATTTACATGATGCACTCAAACAGACATAAACAACTTGACAATAGCAGAAATAGTCATATAGTATTTCTTTAGTCTTTCGTTGTCTTTATTTTATTTATAATCAAGTAATTCTTAATCCATATTGGGTATGCTAAGTTTATATATCGTAAAGCACGCACGTATCGCCGTGACGTGGTATTGCGTCACTAACTGTAAATGGTCCCAACGCTAATGGACGATGAACCAAGCCCGCGCTTCACCGCGAACAGTACCCTTAGCAGGAGTTTTTACGTTTCGACAAATATGACTGTTTTGGTATTTGTTTACGTATTGGCCCATACAATTTCCTAGTTCTGACACAATCCGCTAGGGGCGCTGATTGGAATTTGTATAGGCAAATACGTAAACAAATACCAAAACAGTCATATTTGTCGAAACGTATAAACCCCTGGTAAGGGTACAGTAGGCTGATCGCCCATTGGCTACTATCGTTTGAGCTACTGGTAAATTTGAGTTGTGGCTTACGCATTTATCAAAAGTTTTTCGGCGGCTATTTATTTGCGTATGTATACAGACGCGTAAACAATCGACTTCTGACAGATTTTTCGAATAAAGTCCAACATGTGTCGCTCGAAAATACTTTTAATGCCCGGGCGGCAGCAAGATTGTAGCCTATATTATTCAAGCGACAAGATTGTAGCCTATACAACTATCGCTCAATTGGTTGGTTAATTTACAATGAGTTGTTTATAACTAATTTGTCAGAGTTTAAATCTATCCAATTATATAGAAACCTATCTAACCAAATATGTGGAAAACAAAAAAAAATGCAACTCTGTGTCACAAATAATAAAATATTTATATAAGTTTTTTTTTTTGCATCTGAATACTCTCCTTATTTATTTAATAACTTTTTTTTTCAAATACTGAATTTTTAGTACTTCGTTCGTTCGATCTACACAGAAGCGCGCGAGGGTATAGCTCGGTTACCTGCCGTTGTGTGACCGAAACCTTATTTCGACCGGTTGGTTATCGTTTTCCAATGATCAAATTAGTTGACACGTTAACATCTAACGCGCCGCTTCATATTACTTAGTAAAATAAAAATGTGAACAAGAACTATAGTGGATAATCTTTAAGAATGTATGTCTGTAATTCTCCCGTGCAAGCCTTAAGCTGTGACTCATGGGTATCTGATCGCCTAAATAGACAAGCGGATTATCTTGGTGTGAGTATGTTAATAAAAAATAATGAAATATAAAATATGTAATCTATCTGTAATGTGAAATGTTTTTAACGTAGTGGATATATTCTAAGCAAAAGAAACATCATACAAAATGTATCCTGTATGTATGGAGATTTAAAAAAAAATAGGGTGCCTACGGAGTAATATAAAAAAGGACTAAACCCCGAAATAAAAAAGTAAACGGAATAATTTTTGAATTACACGAAAGTCAAATTAATTTTGTAACGAAAATTTCATGATGACCTATTAAGATAATCGATAAGTTACATAAAATAATAATAAAAATAACCCAATGACAGCCAGACAAACAGACAGCTGAGGCTTGGTAAGAGGTTTCGGTTTTTATCCTTTCGGTACGGAACCCTAAATATATCTGTCATATATTCACTATAAGAATTTTCTGTGAAAATATCTGTCAGACTCAATCGGGCTCTTGTGCAATAGAACGAAAATAATGCAAAAGGGACAAGAGGCAACCCTAACGTAACGAGGCATATTTATAAGCTCTTCACGTCAGAGACGCAAGCAAATAAATAAACGGGAGCCTGAGATCTGCCATTTACTTCCCTCTTAGAGAAATATTTGGCTCGCTTCATATAAAACTCTTGTTTCGATGTTTATCGGATTTTTTCGAATGTGCTTGTACGCTTTATAAAGCTTTTGTAAGCTTTTTTGTACTTTCTACTTCTTAACAGTGTTACCATTGCCGCTACAACTAGGAAAAAAGTGTATTATTTTATTTGTGTAATATAGGAGTTGCATGTGAGCATGCAGTCCAGCTGATAGTAAGTGGCTATTGCCGCCCATGGACATCTGTAATCAACCCCAGATTAGATTTCTACCTGAAGTCGGCCACAGATGCGCCGCTACCCCTGGGAACTACGCTGGAATGACCAAAACACACACACAGCGCTTAACACTGATGTTATAGGCAGAAGTTGAGATTCGAACCACCTGGGTTCTAACATTTTTGTAAGTGTAAGCTCCAATCAAGCTTTTCTAAGCTTTTAAAATAATATTCTCTAAAGAATCTGTTCAATCTCTCTGCTACTAAACACTACACAACCACCTAGAAAAGAGACAGAAATTGTCAAATTTTCAAGCATTTGTAGAAAAAGGATTGATTATTAATTGTTAATGACGATTAGTATGCCAATGACAAAAATTGTAATCTACTGTTGAACTATTCAACTACACTATACAACTATACGAGACAACCAACCTAGCGGTTTCACTACCTTTCATAGTCGTGGTCAACAAAATAAATTTCCTCCTGTCACTAAGCCTGTTTCCAATTAAGCCTTATGCCATTGTTAACACTTTGTATGAACAATAACCGTTTCCGTTATACGTAACGAATCTCAGTATTTCATAGTCGTATAAATATCCTTCAGTTAAACTTTAACCTTGCTTAGGGCGAAACGGAACGCAACTAGGAATTCAATAACATTATGATTGTTGCACAGATTGCTTAAGCCAAGTGTGACAATAAACCACTGTGAAACAGGATATAATAAACATCTAAGTTTAATTGTTATTTGATTGATATGCTGTTTATATTCTTAATGGTTAATTACTTCGTAAGATTAATGCAATTACTAATAAGTACAGACATAGTTTGGTTTGATTGGCGTAACAAATTTACTTGAACATTTTGTATCTGACACTAAGAATGTGATTGCAAAATTTTACTTATACTTATGATAACGGTTTTGTAATCGCAAAACAATTTAACAGTTTTATTTACATCCTACTGTTTTGCTTGTACATAAAATAAGAAAACGGCCGTTTTCTGAAAATAATCAGTTTTAAAAACGATATTGGGATGCTCTATATTTATATTCGTCTGCTTGTCTTTAGGATTTTTTTCTATAAAATTAAGATTAAATAAAAAAAAATCACAGATAAACCGAGAATGGAACATTATTTTAAGTATTCTAACTGACATAAAATGACTTTATAAACATTATACCTTTATAACTTATAACTATAACTATATACACTATACTATACTATATAATTATAACTTTATAAACATTATGTATAAACATTAGCGATAAAACATTATATTTCGAGAACAAACGGTACATTAATAACAAAATCAATATAAGAATATCCTACAAAACACAAAAGGAGCCATCGCCTAGCCTGCTCCCCATAGAACGGTATCGGGAACTATCCATTTATCTAGCTAGACACTGCCATCGGTTTCGCCGCTAGCGTCCGACATATTAATATTTTATAACTAATAACACGTCATTTATAGTTATATCAATAAAAATACGTCTTACGGAGAATTCAATTAAATTTTATAGCTAAATTATACTGATTGATTGTGTGATCAACTATATGCAATCCTTTTTAATGAGTAATAATAGTTATTTACGTTTTAAGTTTGTATAAATAAAGTTATTAAGCAACAAATTGTTTTAGTGCGAAACACTTTTATCATACAGGGTCTGAAGGTATTGGATTCTTCCACCAGAAATCTCTACAAACTTGAAATTCATGCCTAGATTTTTTCGATTAATTGCTCTTAAAGGTGGTTCCACTTCGGAGGCACCACCTATGCCTGCCTCAGAACACCTAGTGCTAAGTACTACTGTGGTACAAGCAAAAATGTAGTAAGGTAGACACTCCAACTTAATCTTCAGAATAGCAACGTGTGGCTGAATTCTATCTGGGATTGTTAGTAGATTTCAATGTTTAACAATGGCCTAAAATTAAGTTTATTATTTTGTCTTATACTTCACAAAAAAGTGTACTAAACACTCGACAATTCTGTGATAAACACACAAACAAATGGATACACACTTGAAATCGCTATCTTAAACCAGCTTAATATTTATCAAGAGCTGTCCATCCACTGCATTTCCTTGGTCGATACTTATGACCAATCACAGAGATCTTACTGCGACTAGATAATTGTAATTTATTGTGTGCTGCGGCTAGACTCATTCTAGATCGACGTTAGATAGTACATCTATTTAGTTAAGATCTTTTACGACTTAAAGCGACTACTCTAATTAGACCGCCCATCGGCTGTCGTAAGCGATAGTTGCGTAGGCTACTTGTCGCGTAAGCTGCCAATAGGTTACCAATTTGTTGTTCGAGCGATTATTGATTAATGTTATTCTAAAAATCTATAAACAGTGGATATTCTATTTGACTGTATAGATGCATAAGCTACTAAATAGTCGCAGCGCAACTTGATTGTCGACTAAACAGCTACATAATAAATCTATAATGTTCCAGGGTTTGTAGGCTATTGCGGTCAGCATTAGATGGCAATTGATTAATTAATAAATCGGAATCAAGATGGATGGATTGAAGGCAAAAATATAGTAAAATTCTTGGTAACTCCTGTAAACTGGAGGATCGTTCATTCTCCGCAAAATGTGGGATTTTCTGCGCGAATAAAAGGGTTTAGCGTCCATATTCTTGCGCGCTTTTTAAATAGGTATTCTTCATTTTTTGACGAATTCTAAATATAAATAATGAGTAAATAATGCATATGAAATATAAAACCTCCTTCCTCCTAATCTTCATAGGTACCTATGAAGATTTTTCGTGGCTAACATTTTAACGATGAGAAATTGACACGCATTAAAACTATATTTAAAACATTAATATCACTATAAACTAGAGTAGTGGACGATTCAAATCTATTACTCTCGGTATTGGATCGATACGATATGACCAATCACGAGAGATCGCTTACTGCGGCAAGATAATTGTAATTTATAGCGTGTCCCACGACAGAGCTTATTCCGAACCGATCTGCAGATAGGACTACTGTTTAGTTAAGATCTTTCATTATTGCTCGAAGATGGGTTTTTTGTAATAAGTGGGATTATATTGCTAATGCTAAATGATATTTGATACGTTGGTATATTTTCTTTGTCGTCTTCGGCAGATTAGCGTAAGGCAGCTGTTACCATATTGGGCTAACAGAGGGTTCGAATTCTGGCCAGAAAAATATCTGGATAATAAGCTTAGATATTTGTTATTAAAGGTCTGAACTTTTATCGTGTGTGTCTGTTTGTATAGACACGGGAATCGTAGGTATTAATCCTAAATATACAATTACTCAATGTATGCGCTTTGATCGGATATATTACTTAAATTGCGTTGTTTGTCCGTTAGTACATAAAAAAGATTTTTTTTTGTCAATTCCGCATTTTTTTCTGTGTGACAACAAAAACAGAACATTTTCGATAAAAGTCAACATACTCGAACTCGTCAAAATCATTGAGCTCCACACACCCACACATACACACAAACAAACACATCATAATGAATTCAAGTATGGGCATGGAACTTTAATAAAGCAATGGGCACGTTGCCTATGCAAACATTGGGTGGGAAATGAAATAACTCGGTCGCCGAAGTGTCACCCTCGGCTGGGGACAAATATTTGTCTTCTATTATCTTCGCGAGCGCCATCTGGAGGCTTACGTGCTTGAGATGCTGATAGGTTGGCTACTTCACGCTTCGATATATTTTAGATGTTTTGAATTTTTTTTTTTTTAATATTCATCATCAAGAAATTACTGGGTACCCGTCTTCTCTTGATGGATTAGGCAATAGTTCTCCACGCTAGGCAAGTGCGTATTGGTAGAGCTTACATACCTTTTAGATTGTTTTTTAAATCTCTCAGGTGTGTAGGTTTCCTTAGGATGTGTTCCTTTACCGTTAAAGCAAATGATAATTAATTTCTAATATTTAGAAAAATCAGAAGTCCGTGTCTGGAATTTGCACCTTGGACCCCTCGATCGAAAGGCCGGGTTTCAACCACTAGAATACTACTTACACTGAGAACTGCATAAGCGAATCAAAAAAAATAAGTACATAAAATGTCTAAAACAAAGTAATCTTCCTACCCTAAGAATATTTATTATCACGACAGAGTATAAAACACTTTAATCTCCAGTTACGCCCATACTTGACAAGTGTTTACATATCATTGCCGAAGACAGCTTGGAATCGCCATGCGATCGGATTAATTGCTTTTGGCTTTTTGCTGAGCGATTTATAGATCCAGTTTGTTAGCGTTTATTGTAACTGTGCCCACGACTTCGTTTGCGTGGCGATTTGGATATGTTTAGGCAGGGAAAAAAGCGCTTTATCTGCTAATTATCTCAAAATAGAATTGTCTTTTTAGGTACGCTGGATAAACACATGAAAATTATATAAAACGCTTGATGCATAGACAGATCGTTAAATACGTTACTTAGACTAGTCAGAAATAAAACCCAGCACTTTGCACGGCCGGCTGTTATAGTTTGACTTCAAGTCTTCGGATCAGACTAGCAATTTGACGCGGACTATACCTTTTTTTTTATATTTAACCTAACAAAGCAGACGGGCTACCTTCTGATAAGCAGTCACCGTCGCCTATGGACATTTGCAACACCAGGGGAGTTGCCAATGCATCGCCCGCTTTACCTAAATGATAAATATAGATTTATGTTCTGAGTTCCAGTGTTTTTGTATTCTGCTTTGTATGTGTAAAAACTTTTTAGTACATTTGGGATGCACAGATATTTTGAAGATACAATCGAATAAGCAAACGTATATCTAACTTATGGAATATGTGGCAACCTTGAAATATAATAAGAACTCTTCCTAAAATCTTAATCTAAAAATATATATTTATTTTTCATACCTAGTGTGGCTCTGGCCTGGCTAGCCTATATAAACTTAAAGCTTTGTAAAATTATACATCAACATAAGTATAATCATAGCCCACGTATTAAGTGAACAAACATACCTCAAAACGTGTATGAGAAATTACAACAATTAGATTAATTGCCAACCTACAAAGACCACTGGGACGGGTAATTCTAAATAATAACATTAATTACTCCGAGGATTTGAGATGAAAACCAAAAAAATCCGGATTAAATCATTTAATCTAATAAAAACCTACAAACTCCATAATTTCCCTTTCCAGAGAGAATTCATCAATCATTAATATTTTTTGGGTCGGCTCCGTTTGCTTAAGGGAGACGCTTTGCCGAGGGAGTGCTGACATTCATCCCCATTGATTCGGTTTCAAGTGAGCTACTAAATAAGAGCGCAGAAGCATATCTCGGAGGTTGTGTATATGTTAACTGGGGGGGGACATTCAAAAGGTACCGGACGCCGTGGGTGCGACGCCAGGTTATGTGGGATTTTTACCGCACTAAAACGCCCCCGGTGGCCGTTCTCTCAGCGCTTGGTGGAGAACTCCTCGATCTCCGGCGGAACACAACTGGAATATCGTAACCAACGACCATAACAGCGAGTCTACTCTGATATCAGTCATGTAACGGGAAACTTTATGAGCGATTTCAATACGTCCAACGTGTGTTCACCATTAACCCATTTCTTCTTCCACTGTTTCTCAAAGAAGAAGTATAGTAAAATATCACCGGGCCTTTCTGTAGTTACGGGGAAAAACAAATTAAGAAATAATCTTATAATTTAAGCGGTTACTAGTTGTATACAAAAAGTTAATGAATATCCGAGAAAAATGCATTAACACTTGTACAGCAAAACAAAAAACGTTAAAGACGAAAAACAAAATGTAACATTTAAAAATCGACAAGCATAAGTCATAACTGGCCAATTATCGAGACTCCCCACACCGGCTGCAATAATCGGCTCAGAATTGAATTATCCCTAATATCGTCAGACGTGTAGGATTAAAGACTTATGGGGGTTTTATACAAAGGGCTGCGTTTTATATGAGTAATGACCTTATTACTGCTGGGCGGCTATATTCATCCTTAACGATCACTTCACTTCCTACTTCCTTCGATTTATAGGAGCTGTTTAATGTAAAGGGCTGCTATAACCCTATAATATCCTTGAATTTAATTCTAGTAACTCTTACGGATTTTATAATATATAATTAAAATAGTTCCAAGTAAGTTTATTCTAGTCATACGTTATATAGCTTTTATGATAGCTTTAAATATAGTACTATACGTAAAAGATTTAAGTAACCGTTTTAAAAAAATATGATATTAAGGTATTCTGAAATATATGTAGGTAGTTACACTTCGGCTTTAACACATTTTGGCAACATTTAGGTTTGTAATAATAATTTCCGTTCAAATATTATATATTTAGTTTGCAATTTAATTTGTTTATTCAACAGTTGTGGTAAAACATTAGTTTCATGTTTGACCGCATAAGTGTATGAACCTCGTACATACATATTTAAATTACTAGCTGACCCGGCAAACGTTGTGTTGCCACATAAATAAAAAAATGTTAAGGGTGAACAACCCTTATCATTTAGGGTATTAAAAATAGATAGTAGCCGATTCTCAGACCTACTGAATATACATATAAAATTTGGTGAAAATCGGTAAAGCCGTTTCGAAGCAGTACGGTAACTAACATTGTTGTGTTATAACACGAGAATTTTATATATAAGATGTACCTATGTATGAGTTTTAGAAGATTGTTTCGGTGCTTACTTACGCCCGATGTTAATAATCAATCTATCCTATGGTTTGCCTTATAATGATCGACATTTAATAATTAGATAGGTACCTCATGCTAGAAATCGTATAATTTCGATCTTCAGTAGACAAAATATGGATAGTTCGAGTATGAATAACGAGTGTTACCAAAAATTAAATAACTTTTCAGAATACCTACTTTAGATAAAACCTAAAGTCGATCAAATACCAAATAGTCATATGATTCGACCACGTTTTATCGAAGTCCAAAACAAACCGAGAGTTAGTACTATTTAGGTTTTAGCACTAAAACTTTATTATCTGTTATGTAGGCAAGGTGCAAATCCAATAAAAATACCACCGACCTAACAACGAAAACAAACAAACTTATCAGCTAATCCACTTGTTGGCTCTCCAGAATGTTATTTTGCCTTACAGATTGGCGCAGATAATATCCATAATATCGGTAAGTAGATAGCGATAAGGAAATAGGTTACTTTACTGTTACTGGTAGTGATAGCAGGAATTTTGACATTCATATTGGAGGTCGATTCGAAACTAAATTTAAGAAACTTCGTTATTTCAAAGTTTTTTTTTATAATATAGAAGTAGCAGACGAGCATGCAGTCCGCCTGATGGTAAACGGCTACTGCCGCCCATGGACATCTGTAATCAACCACAGATAGGATTAGATGTACCTACCTGAGATCGGCCACAGATGCGCCCCTACCCCTGAGGACTAAGCTGGAACTCCTCGAAAAAGTCTGTCTCCCTCACCACACCTTTCAAACCAGAACACAGCAGCGCTTAACACTGCCGCTATAAGGCAGAAGTAGATGTGGCGGTGGTGCCGCCGGAGTCGAACCACAAAGGGTTCTACCACCTTCAGTATTACCACCTCCAGTTATTTTGCTTCTTGTATATATTACAATTGATCACTTCCTTTGACAGTGTAGGAAAACATCGTGAGATATGAGTACCTATTGAGTACCTACTTATAGTAATACTCAAATTAGACTAGATAAAGGTAAAAAGGTATTTTGTGATAACACTCATTATTACACAGTTATTATAGTATTCGTAGGTTATTTTTTTTTTATTAGGTTAATTAAATTACATATTATCTCATATATAAAAGTCTCGTGTCACAATGTTATTTACCATTCTCCTCTGAAACGGCTTTACCAATTTTCACCAAATTTTATACGCATATTCAGTAGGTCTGAGAATCGGCTACTATCAATTTTTCATACCCCTAAGTGATAAGGGTTGTTTACCCATAACATTTTTTGATTTATATGGCAACACAACATTTGCCGGGTCAGCTAGTTTTTTTATAATATAGGAACAGCACACGAGCATGCAGTTCCTCTCAGCTGCGTTGGCAACGGAGGGGTACGCAATATAATAATAGCAATCGTCCGCGGTCAAAAATACCAGAGACATAGAATGCTATAGAGTGAAATTCCAATTAATTGATTTTTTTTCTTTTTTATAATATAGGAGTAGCAGACGAGCATGCAGTCCACCTGATGGTAAGTGGCTACTGCTATAAACATCTGTAATCAACCCCAGATAGGATTAGATATTCCTACCTAAAGTCGGCCACAGATGCGCCGCTACCCCTAAGGACTAAGCTGGACGGCTCGAAAATTACTAAAAGTAAAGCCTTGCAAACACTTCGCTTCAATAACAAAAATGATTTGTCACTATAATCTTAACGAGACAATTAAAATCAACAAATCAGTCATGGAAATCATGAGGTGGAATTTATGTTACAATGTTTTATTACTTTTAATTTAAAAGCCATCTGTTTCAATTGTGATGTTTATTTGTTTCTAAAGCAAGTTCACTTTGATAATGGATTTGACTCGCATGGTGTCTTTGTTACTCACAAGTAAACAGATTGACGTATAAACTATATTTATATTTATATAAATGACGCACAGCCAAATGAAAAGAAATTAAAGAATGAAGCCTATTTTTACCACGCTTTTATTTGCTTGGGTTGTATGTATGTATGTATGTATGTAACTTTGAACTCGATTTTAACCCACTTTGAACGCTCCAATTAATGTAAAATTTTGAACAATTATCAAAAACCGATGATAATACACGATTTTAATAATTTTATCCCATTCTTTGCATCAGGATCGTCAGGAAACAGGATGAAAGATTTTCCTTGTGCGATTTTAGCGCGGTTTTTAGTTTTAAAACTATAATTTATTTATTTAATTTCATTTCACTTTTGGGACAAAATTAGTACGTCTCATATAATATTTACAGTTTAAAGTTTTGCCGGCTGAGTATCCTATGAAGCGACTACTTAGTTCTTAAAAGTAGCAACGCTTCTGATCGGCAGAACTTCTTTTCTATATGGTGTTGGTTACTGAAGTCCATGGGCAACGGTGACAACTAATGGTAAGTTGTCACCGTTGCCCAGGTACATTGATGCAAATAAAATAGCCTGTTGAGCACATACATCATAACCTTACACGAGAAATCAAATATCTTTAAAATCAAGCACACTAAGAAAACCAATTTATAACTTAAAATAATCGTTTATGAAAGAAATATGTCGATAATATCAATAAAATATTCAAACAAACATGTGCTTGAGTCGAGTTACGTATTCAAATTCGGTGCTTATTTGTAGAAGTAAATATTATAGCCATTTCTACGAAAGACTTCATAGGTAAGTCAACTCGTGTAATGGAAGCCGTAAACACGACTTGTACAAAACAATGAACTTAATCAAATAATTTTGAAACACGTGTTTACTCTCATTATACAGGTGTAATGTTGCCAGTCGCAAATTCGGGTAATGTTGTGAACTGACACCCTTTAATTAAATTTATTAAATGGCGTCTACTTTTTGATTAAATTAAATTTAGATTAGATAAATAAATTAAACAGACATTGCGTATAATAAAAAGTACAACTTTATTGTTTCTCTCTACTAGTGGGTTTGGTTAGATGAGGATATGATTTACTTTAATCGATAAACTATACATTTATTCCTTAGATATAGATTATACTTATAGATTCTTGTCTCACAGTGTAAATAAGGCAAACGACAAAATTAATCACTAATACCTCAGAAAAATAAGAGGCCGAAAATCCACTACACTGCCACTATCACTATTTGGGATGATACGTAAGATACCTTACCTAAGATATTGAACGGAACCCCGAAAACTTAAGTTAATTAAAATATTAGACGAAAAAGACATAATTTCTCAAAAGAAAACTTTAAAATATAACAAATTCTAGCGATCATACGTATTCATAATTTACTGAATTAAAATAATTCGACCTGTCAAAAAGTTAACATTCATAAAATTGATGAAACCTTGCAAGACGAGAGTCACACACGATTACAAAGTGTTCCAATGCAATATTCAACGAGACTGTCTATCTTTTTTAGTCTGAGGTCAGGATAAAAGACTAATGGAATGTCCGGGAGACTAATGGTACCTACCGCATACACCTACATTGGAAATTCAAAGACGTGTCCATTACAATGGCGCTTATGTCATAGTTATCTTAACGTGTGTTGTATTTAACCTAAATGTATTATCTCATGTGCCAAACATAATGGAAAAATCGTGATATCATAATTTAAAAATATTTCAAATGATAAAATAATATTACTTTAATGTTAAATGTACATTCATTGTATTAGTATAATATATAAAAAAATTACGTTTTTGTTTCATACAAAATGTTTAAAAATTTAGTATTTCTTCCATTTATATTTGTGTAAACTTATGAAATACCCCTCCTGGACTAGTTTTTAAATTATTCAGTACTTTGGAAACTTAAAGGTAGAGGACAGCAACTCTACACTTGTACTGTTGTTTGTTAAAAATGTGTTGAAATGGTACCGGTACAAATTCAAAATATTTCTACAACACCTTCATGGACTTCTTTACAAACTTCTAAAAAAATTGTAATCTGCTACACCTGAGGACCAAGCTGGAATGCTTCGGAAAAGTATCTCTCCCTTATCCCACCCGTCAAACAAAACACAGCAGCCCTTAACAGTGCTATTATTAGGCAGAAATAGATGTGTCGGTGGTGCCACCGAAGTCGAATCACACAGGTTTCTACCACCTTTAAAATATAGATAAAATAAGATAATTTAAATAAGAAACCCATGCCCAGTAATGGCACAATAATAAATTAATGACGATGACGATATCTCCCTAATGTCTCGATGATGTCTATGTTGGTAAATTCCGGTATAAAAACCGTACCAGTTTTCCAAATAGTGAACTAATTAAGCACCTACTTCTTCTCAGTTAATTACTGTTAGCGCGCTAAAACGCTCGCAGTACAAACAGGCTACACGCTCTACCAGATATCGAGGTAGTAATGGTGTTGAGCGCGCGATAAGGGCCTGTTTACATCAACCGTGTTTTTTGAGCGCATATATTAAGAGCTTGTTTACATTGAACGTGATTTATGAGCGATTTCCACAAACTCAACCTCACAATACTTTTTATTACAAGCTACTCCTACTAATCAGTAGTCTTATAATATTAAAAGAAATAGATTCTTATCTGGGGTTAATTACAGATTACCATGAGCGGCAGTAGCCATAAGGTGAACTGCATGCTCGTTTGCTACTTATATATTATTAAAATATTTATTTAAAAAATAGACACGTGCCCAGCAATGATACAACAATCAATCAATGACGGTAACGATAACTCCCAAATGATTGAATGATGACTATGACGGAGGTAATTCCGGCACAAAAAACTGTATCAGTTTTCCTAATAGTGAACTAATTAAGCAGCTACTTCTTCCCAGTTAATTACTGTTAGCGCGCTAAAATGCTCGCAGTACAAACAGGCTACACGCTCTACCAGCTATCGAGGTAGTAATGGTGTTGAGCGCACGATAAAGGCCTGTTTACACCGATCGCGATTTCGAAAACTTACTGCATATAATTGAACCAAAAATGTAATTTCCGTTATACCTTACTACTGCTAATCACTAGTATAGTAATCTTTAAAAATCGTATTTTCTCTGGGGTTCATTACAAATTACCAAGAGCGGCAGTAGCCTTCAGATGAAGTGCATGTTCATTTGCAACTGGTATATTATAAAAAATATGAATTTAAAAAAGAAACCCGTACCACTAAGTTAATGGCGATGACCATAAGCGACTAATGGTTTAAATTTGTGATGGGAAATTCCGGCACAAAAAGCCTTACCAGTTTAGCTAATAGTGAACTAATTAAGCAGCTACTTCTTCCCAGTTAATTACTGTTAGCGCGCTAAAACGCTCGCAGTACAAACAGGCTACACGCTCTACCAGCTATCGAGGTAGTAATGGTGTTGAGCGCACGATAAGGGCCTGTTTACATCGATCATGATTATTGAACGATTTCCAAAACTATATAGATAGGGAGATATACTTTTCCGAGGCGTTCCAGCTTAGTCCTCAGGGGTAGCGGCGCATCTGTGGCCGACCTCAGGTAGGAATATCTAATCCTATCTGGGGTTGATTACAGCTGTCTATGGGCGGCAATAGCCACTTACCATCAGGTGGACTGCATGCTAGTCTGCTACTCCTATATTATAAAAAAACTGAATGCATGAAATTGAACGAAAGATGTAATATCCGTTATACTTTACTACTACTAATCAGTAGTGTCATAATCTTTAAAAATCGTTCCTTATCTGAAGTTAATTACAGATTACCATGAGTGGCAGTATCTATAAGGTGAACTGCATGCATTTGCTATTTGTATATTATAAGACAATATAATATAATTAAAAAATATACCGCTTAGTAATGGTGTTGACCGCACGATAAGCCTTGTTTATATCGTTACTTTGACGTAGATATTTTGCGAATTGGTATTCATGAATAACAGCTACATCATACATATTGGGCATGGATTTTAATGCTACTGTTGTAACAATACAATTCTGAATTAGTTTAGTTAAGACACAATTCAAAATTCCAATTCAAATAAGATATTGGGAGGAGTGGTGTAGAGTTATGCCAGCTTCTAAAATAACAGTATCACACAATAATCCAAAGCAAACAAAAGTCATTCAAAACGGTTTACACAAATTCACCTTTACAGGTTTTCCTGGCCGAGATTCAATACCTGGAATCTTCTGCTTTGCGTGTCGAACGGGTACAGTGACGTCATTCATCAAAGACAAATAATAACAGAGCGAAATAGTACCAAATACTTGATAGTAGGTATGTTAGAAAAAAGTAGAAAACAATTTTTTAGGAGTCGAGGTCAATTGTACTCGTGAAAAGTATACATGTTTCATAGGCATTAATTACTGTTGGCATTGTGCTAAAACGATCGCAACACAAACATTATCGTGCTTCCAGTGGCTAGTAAAACAGAGCGATGTAGGTAATAAGGGTTTGTTTGGACCAGTGATGCCCAAAGAGGTCTGTAGCGACCCTCCGAGGTGGACGACAACCTGAAAAAAAATGATGGCGAAAGAATCAGGGGTCGGTGAGATGGGAAAAGGATTCTACAATGGTGGTGATCCCGATGGCGAAGCGGATGCCTTTCTGACTAGATATTAGTGCTGTCAAATCCTACACAACCCAAAGCACCGTAACCTATGGAATTTTTCCCCCTTTCTAAAAGAATAGATAACCCTGTAACTTTTGAAGGTTGGCTCCCCGCAGCAAGTCAGCAAAAAATTGCCCGATGTTCAAAAGAAAAGGTTAGCCTAAAAAGGGAGTTAACCGAAATATATAGCAAATGGTCTTCAAGACAAAAAATTCAAATTCAAATCTTGTTTATTGAAAATTGATATAGAACTCTTTTTAACCGATAGCAATCTACCACCTCTTCGGAAAGTATTTCGGAAAAAGCAGCGAAAGAATCTCAGTTTGGGTACCGCTGGTTTAGACCATCACATTACGTAACATACGAACAAACAAGTCTCCATTAGCGCTAATTGTGTTAGTCGGAGCCCACACGCCGTACGAGCCAGTCTGTTTTGAAAACTTCAAAACGTTGTGTATTTTCAAAGAAATGACACAGCGACGTTGAGACTTTCAATTTTAACGTTTTTATTCACTTTCTAAGTTTAGACGTGATTTCAAAGTTAATTTAAAAAAGACGCAACGAATATTTCACGAAATGAAAGATGTCCAATTTTTTGTTAAAAGATGTAAATGAAAACAAAGTTACGCCTTAAAATTATTTTCTTTGTAATTGTAACAAACAAAACAACAACGATTGGTTAAAGGCAATTTATATCAACAACTGACTTCGAACGTTTTCACCAAAACTATCAATGTTAACTACATTTGATGAAATGCTAAATTAAGTAAAATGTGTGGTCAGCGTAAATGTAGTACTTTATAGGTTACAAACAAGCCAACAAGTACAAAGTAAAGAGGTCGTTACAACAATTAGGACTGAAGGCTAACATGACTCTGGTCAATAATATGTTCCCACCCTAAGGACTACTCGAGTCTCATATGTTATGTACCTAACTCCTCCCTTGAGGCCAGAATACTACAGCAAAAGCTCTCCTACATTAAGCTTAAAATAAGTCGCTTAATAAATTAAATAACACATTCAATATAAGATACTTTGAGTTATATTTTTGATTCTCGTCCTAAAAAGAAATGTGTTGATGCTATTACATGAAATTTGACATAACTCCTTAATTCAAAAATACTCGTTTAATAAACCAACTTGGCGCAATTAAGAGTTACTATTTACAGTTATAATTGGAGCTAAAATGTAGTCATAAAAAGTAAACAACAAATAGCACAAGTGCACGCGACCTTACCCACAAAAATGTGTGATTTCCCAAGTCAATTCTTATATTGTACACAGAATTCTATCAGCAAAGTAGCAGTAGAAGACGCCATAGTATAGCGAAGTGGAAACACGTTAATTATGGAATAACATCCTTATTTCTTAAACATACCTACCGCATGCTTCAGTTAGGGATGGCGATCGAAAATCGATTTATCGAAGAATCGATTTTTTTGATTTTTAGTTTTGATTATTTTAATCGATTTATTGTAATGGATCAATTCAGTAAAAATTTTTGTTTCGAAGTTGATTGAGTAACATTCAGTTACAGACATTTTTGGTGACGGATGCGTATTTTAGTGATTGTGAAAAGATCAAATATCGATTTACGGAAAAACGATTCTTTAGGTCTACATTTTTTCGTGGGAAAGAATCGTCATCCCTAGCTTCAGTTTACAAAAGACGTAAACCATTAACGCTAATTGTATTACCTCGCTACGGTGGTCCACGTTCCACGGAGTCTGTTTTGAAAGTTTTGTCAACAATTCGTTACACTTGTAATAAGTATCTAGTTCCGTTCTACAGTACAATGGTACGTGTCGTACACTTGAAGTTACACGGCACGGTGGTCGTAAACTTAAACATAGTTGCTGGTGACGTCAAATTTTATCTTTTAGTTTTTTCGAATCATCTTTATTGGTATTATGTTTCCCGTCCATTATTGTTTTGTACTTGACAAGTCGGTTTAGTGATTTCCAAATTGCAACATATCGATTAATTATCGAGTTGATTATCGATACAATTCTATAAAAATATTTGTTTTTATAGATAATTGACTTAATGTAAATAAGTAGTTCTTAGATTCTATGATAAAAATATATGTTACTATATGTTATGGAGTTATTTTCGGAAAATTGATTTTTAGGCCTCGATTTTTCGTGAATCGATTTATCACAATTCGATTCGAATCGATTCAAGAATCGTCATCCCTAACTTCAGTTTACAAAAGACGTAAACCATTAACGCTAATTGTATTACCTCGCTACGGTGGTCCACGTTCCACGGAGTCTATTTTGAAAGTTTTGTCAACAATTCGTTACACTTGTAATAAGTATCTAGTTCCGTTCTACAGTACAATGGTACGTGTCGTACACTTGAAGTTACAAGGCACGGTGGTCGTAAACTTAAACATAGGTAGTTGTTGGTGACGTCAAATTTTATCTTTTAGTGTTTTCGTATCATGTTCATTGTTTTATGTTAAACTCCATTATTGTTTTCTATTTGACAGATTTTCAAATTTGATTTAGTGATTTTCAAATTACAACATATCGACTATTTATCGATTATCGATAAAGATCTATTAAAGATATTTGTATTTATAGAGACTCGTATTACTTGAAATAAACCATTTTTACGTTCTATATTAAAAAGTATATCTTACTATTTTCGAGTAATTTAAAAAAATAGATATTATCTATAATAAAAACATTATTTAAGTATAGCAAGTAGTAATAAGAATTAATTTATTACCTAGTTTACTTTATGCCCGCCATATTTTACCCAAATCAATTATTCTATTACAATTCAATTGCTGTTAAAAATCCTTACACGTACAAAACATAATCACAGATAATCAAACGCAAGTTTGCGCTAATAAATTCATACGCGTATTCAATCGGAACGTGTCAAACCACAAAACAAACTATGTGGACACGACTTGAATATCCGTGTGTTTGTCCAATGTTAATGTTCGCGTCATGTTTGGGTGACATAAACTCAGGTGGATTAGGAACTGACGCTCGTGTTATAATATAAATAATTGCTTAAGGAAACATAATCAGTCAAATTACGGCTTTTGATTTAAAGGAGTACAGAAGGGGTATGATTCGAAGAGAGATGTCACCACTCCCATTTAGCAAGAAGCAGTTTTACGTTTCGTTGGAAGGTGTGGATGCTGGCTGCGATACATATGAGACGACCATTTAGTCCCCATGAGTGACAAATAGCTTACAATGAGGCGAGATGTCATAGATAGTAGTTATAGGTAGTGATTACTTACCATCAGTTGAAGATCGATAGGCCAATCTTATAAAAATGTCTATATTTTAGTAACTGCTTCAAGTTTTTGTCAAATCTTCAGACAAACAACAAAGTCTACAACAGAGGTATTGTTCATGTGTGAAGAAATTACTTGGTTATTTATATTTATATGTAAACAAGACTTGCCTATTATGTCTAATTTAAATAAAAGTGACCAAATTCACAATACAAGAACACATTACAGAAACACTACGCTAATAATTAACTTTATAGATAAGTAAAGATTACTCACTCCTAACAAGAAAATGTACCCTGTTTTGACAATTGAAATAGTTGCTTAAAAAGCTTTGTCACATCTCCGTACTAAAATGCCCCTAAAATATTTGAAATATTTATTTATTTATTATGTAAATTACGCAGTATTAGTTTATATTTTATATATTTATTCGTAAATTTTCTCTAAACATGTTTTTTATTTGTCAAATATTGAAAAAAACAACTGACAAATCAGCCTGTTGTGGCTTCTTTCAATTTCAAGGCGGCGAGGTATCTTTACTAATCTATGCTTAACTTATTAATATAATATCTGAAATGCTTTCGAAATAATAAGCAAAATATTATACAAAAAATAACATTAGCTTACTTTTATATTTGACTTTAGCAAACAGGTCCACGCGATCGGAGTCTTTTAATTAAACATGCACGTCTTAATTAAATAAAGTTGAAATATCTTGGCTCCACTTATTATGCAGTTCCGTCTGCACAATCCAATTTGCGTCGATATGGATGCAAATAAATGAATGCATTAATTAATTTGATTGAAAGACCTGATTGAAATGATTGATTGATTGATGGATGTGCGTGCTTGGAAGGTGCGTGATGGTACGATAATATTCCAAACATGTAGGTTATTTTTATGCTACTGTAGTATGTGAACGTATAAAGTCATTTGATAGCGTTATATCAACCCCAGATAAGATTGTTGTTGTATCCCAGATCGTTTATAAATGCCTTGCTACCCTTAATTAACGATGACGACCCGCGTAGCGGAGCGGTTACCATACTGGTCTGACGCGCAGAGGGTCCCGGGTTCGATTCCCGGCCAGACAGATATCTAAATGATGAATTTAGATTTCTGTTTCTGGGTCTGGGTGTTTGTGTATTCGTCTTTGTGTGTGTGCATGACACCTACGACACAGGGAATCCTAGTGTGGGGCTGTGAGTGTAGAAAGTGTTTAAGTGTTTAATTAAAACAATTTGCATAAGCCCTTTAACATCTTCGTTAAACTACACAGCAATGCGTAACATTGTTGTTATACAGCATAAATAGTGTACCGTTGCTTCCGGAGTCGAACCACACATAGTTCTATCACCTTCAACAATACACCTACTACGCAGTATTGTAGTACTACCACCCGTACATACATCTGCTTTATATGTAGTGCATACTATATTAGCGCTGCTGTGATGTAATCACAAATATGACAAGATAGAGAGCCAAAGGGCGTTCCAACTTAGAGTTCTGAGGAACAATACTACTTTTATCATAAGTTGGATTACATTGGTTTGTTTAATTTTTTTATGTTGCCCAATTGTTGTATCAATTACTCAAAACCAAATACTATATAGTCTCAAATAATTCAATCTAAATAAATAAAATAAGCCATAATCTAAATCCGGTCCGAGTTTTTACTGTAGCATCCGCCAAAATTATCTTCGATTCATCATCAAAGTTAGTCCGATTGCCTCATCGGAATAATTAACTATCATAACTTTGGTAGGTAGCTATACTATGTACTAATCGAATAGTTTGATATCCTTATTATAACCGTACTGTTATGTATATAAAATAGATTGTACCTTCTGTCGGTTTGTCCGATTCAATTTTTTTTCTTTAGAAAAAAGTTAATGTGCTCCGTACAAATTGTAAATCTTTATTCAATTGGCATTTTAGTATGTCCCACGGTCGTGTGTAAAAATTCAGCGCCCCTAGCGGACTGTATCAGAACAGATTGAAAATGTGTGGGAAATACGTAAACAAATACAACAGTCGTTTTTGTAAAAACGTAAAAACTCATACTAAGGGTACTGGTAATGCCCTCACAGGTAAAGTCCTACCACCTTCTGTTATTAAATAAGCGGCATATTACCGCTCCATTTGCATCAGTAATAAGCCCTGCATATGCCTACAAGCTTTAATTCGAAGCTAATCCCGGGGAGTCCCTACATGAATAATCCTCGTCGGTCACGATTTGTCACAATGACAATCATTCTGTCCACCGCTCTGATTCATGTGCAGTAATCTAGCTCCGAGAATCCTATCGGAAGCATCAATTGGAAGATCTAAGTGTCTAAACAGTCAGTAGAATTACAATGAACGTATTATACTTGTAAATGTAAGGTTATAGTTCTATGAAGTCGTTTGATCGAGAACGCCCAATTATGTACCTCTGAGACAGCTTCGGTGTTTTTCTTTTTATATTTATTTTATACTTTTCCTGTTCGCGTGACGTAACTGTCATCGGACCGTTTTCGGGCAGGGTAACATCTAAATAGTAAAATTTGGATGTTCGTTCTAAATGTATTTAATCTAAGTGAACTAATATACAAGCAACAACCCGTGAGGGCGACCACCGCCGACAGTCGCAGTCGCTGACGACAGGCGACGATGGTCGCAATTGCCGAATCGCCTAATAAAAGGTAGAGTTCTAACGTAAAACAAAAGATGTTTGACAACAAGCTTTGAAACGCAGATATCTCCTACGCAGATATGAGAATCTTCTTATACGATAAACTCACGTAAGGTGTGGTTCGACTCCAGCGGCACCACCGCCACACCTATTTCTACCTAATGCCTATTTCTGCTAACATCAGTGTTAAGCGCTGCTTTCAAGGGAGAAATACTTTTTGAGGCATTCCAACTTAGTCCTCAGGGTTAGCGGCGCATCTGTGGCCTACCTCAGGCAGGTTCATTTTATCCTATCTGGGGTTGATTACAGATGTCCATGGGCGGCAGTAGTCACTTACCGTCAGGTGAACTGTATACTCGTCTGCTAAAATAGTAGGGTATTTTAAAAAATAATATTTAAATCGCTTGACAACATAATCTTAATAATTTTAAGTAGTACAACAAACTTATCTAAAGTTTCTATCCTTACTATTAGTAGAATTGCGAAAGCTTTCGCGTTGTGTACCAAAACTGACGTGTGACATTAAAAAAACAGAACAACAATTTTCTAGAGATCTCGAGGGGCAAACCAAGTAAATATTTTATAGGTGACATTGCTCTTAAAAACAATTTTATACCTAAAAGGTATAAGTAAAATAAGTAAGACTAAGGCTGACCTACTCACACATACTCGTAAGCTGATTCAGCTTCTGCACAGTTCCAAAACCACTGTTGCTTAGGCGTCCTATTGTTCCTTGAGCGACCGACAAGCGATAGATGTTACATTATATTCGAAAAACTTTTCTACAATATCTAAATAGTCGCTGAGTTATTCGACATCAGCTTAGACGGTCGGTTTAAATGTAGCTTAAAGCTCACGGTTGCTCATGGTAGGTGGTAGAACCCTCTGTTGTTCGACTCCGGCGACACCACCGTGACACCTATTTCTCCCTAATAACAGCAATTAAGTACTGCTGTGTTCCGGTTTTAAGGGTGTGGGTAAGAGAGACATACTTTTCCGAAGCATTCCAGCTTAGTTCTCAGGGTTAGAGACACCTTTGTGATTGTGGTCGACCTCAGGTAGGAATCTAATCTTATCCGGGGTTTATTAAAGATCCATGACCGGTCCGTAGGCACTTACCATCAGGTGAATTGCATGCTCATTTGCTACTTCTAACTTATATCAAACTATCTACTATTATATAACGAACATTTCTCAGAATAACACTAGGATGTGAGTCAATCCGAAATGGCATTTATTCATTTGCTATTCAATTACCAAACGTACGCGATTATATTCTTGTTAGCCGCAATAAGTATACATAATTCATCCCGAAAATATGACTAAGCGTTTGTTAAGTACCTCAGACAAAAAAGGAAGACAAAGCTTCACGGAATTGCATTGAAACACAATTTGTATCTTTATGTGTGTTAATTGGAACGTCATAATAATCGTTTATGTGAATGTGTGCTTTAATTTTCATTCTCATTAACAATTCCATATTTGGAGTCTTTGTAATTTTGTTTGACTAATTAATGACAAGCTTACATTATATTTTTTGCAAGCGTTATCATAAAATAACTAGAGAGCTTGCTTTTTTTTTAAATGATAGCACTTGACATAATTTCCATTGTGTGTGTAATATGTGTACAATGTTCATGATGAAAATCGTCAGAGTAATATTATTTATGTATGTACTTATGTATTTGTATATTGTTCGAGAGGCTAAGTCTATCTCATTTTGTCTAAGACTACGTCCTTCTCGCGGCGCTGCATGGACCACCGTGGAGGGGATTTTTAAACAGAACCCTGAATATCCACTTCTGTCTGCCACCCAGGATGTTGGATTCATCCTGAACTCAAATAAATTATGAATTTTAATTCTATTCCAAATCTCTGTTTTTCTATGTCTATTCATGTCTGTACTTATCGATGCAATGAACATTTCATTAAACTTTTTAAAAGACTTGCCCGTCAAGTTTATTATTCGTAAAGATATTCTGAGTTTCCTAAGGCTATTTCGAATAAAAATTGTTGAATTAAATTTGTTTATTATGTCGAAGCATAGAAGACTTGCTATGTACATGACGAATTACTATGGGGAGCATGAGCTCATGATGATTTTTGTCGTTACGCAGAACTGCACGATTATAACCTTTTATCCTTGCAAAAGCCCAAGTAACATCGATTTAATGCTTTTCAAGTTTATCCCTAACATAAAGATGTAATATGTTTAATCCAAAAATTAATCATTGAAATATTTTTTTAGTATGTCATTAACATAAAAGGTGTAAAATTCTTTGTACATTTCAAGTGTGCTGTGGGTACCATGGACCCTCACACAAATATTAAAAAAAACTTGATCCAGAACAGTAACTTAAATTAATTATATTGATCATTTAATTTGCGTGTCTGCATACGTTCCAATACTAATTCTTCAAGAATTTCACAAATATGTGACCTACTAGGTAGCATTATTGCATTGGCGCTCTAACTCTGATTCCAATAATACCCGGCAAGACAGGAACGGAATAATGGAAATCTCAAACATTCCCTCAATCGTATGCAAATTTTATTCATCGTCCGAGGTCCATATGCATAATTCGTCTATATTCGTCATGCATACATGATACAATAGCATACCGCGTATACATAAGCTGTTTAGCATATAAAATTGATCGATTACATCAGTTATGATTATGATTTGGATTTAATATGTTTATGTCTGTGAATCCATTTTAGATTCGATTATCTTGTAATTTAATTTAACAAATTGTGGAACCAATCGTTTCATTGCGTTTCGTTTCCATCCTTTTTCAATTCGTTTCATGTCGTTCCGTTTCATTTCATTTCGTTTCAATTCATTTAATGTCATTTTTTACATTTCATTTTGTTGTATTTCCTATGGTTTCGTTTCCATTTCATTTATTTTAATGCCGTATGATTCGTCTATATTCGTCATGCATACATCATACCGTGGGTATACATAAATTGTTTAGCATATTAAATTGATAGATTACTTCAGTTATGATGACGATTACGATTTAATATGTTTATGTGTCTATGAATTCATTTTAGATTAGATTATCTTGTAATAGAATTTAACAAAGTTTGGAATATACTATTTTATTTCATTTCATTTCGTCATTTCTTACGTTTCATTTCTTTTAATTTCCATTTAATTCTTTCGTTAGTCCATTCATTTCGTTTCATTTTATTTAATTTCATTTCAGTAAATGTGATAGTTACCGCAACAATGGTAACTGTGCATTAAATGGGAGTCCTATACCTAACTTAACTATAAAACTAATGGCCATGCCTTGACGTGCACCATATTTAGCGTAAGATCGAATGGCACTCATGTAACACGGACGGACCAATTTATCAGCTCCGATTACATACAATTCCACGAACTGTTCGAACCGTTTGTTCTGCGACTCGCACCAATCAGAGAAGGTCACACACGACACATGCGTGATTCAAAATAAAATTATAATCGCCTCTGAGACTAATCCTCTTCCAAACATTGACAAAGTAGCCAAATATGTTTTTAATAAGCATTTGTTAGAGTTATATCACTCAAATAGAACGTGTGCTAAACCACGTCCAATCGGTCTTAGTATTGCGCGTTTATACGTTGAAATTGTTCATCATCATCATCAACCCATTACTGTCCCACTGCTGGGCACGGGTCTCCTCTCAGGATTAGAAGGATTAGGCCATAGTCCACCGCGCTGGCCAAGTGCGGATTGGTAGACTTCACATACCTTTAAGATTTTTTTTTAGATCTCTCAGGTATGCAGGTTTCCTCACGATGTTTTCCTTCACCGTTTAAGCAAATGATAATTAATTTCTAATACACACATAAATTTGAAAATGTTATATGATGATAAGGTTGAAATTGTTATATGATGTCAACTACCCACGATTCTATTACCCAATTCTATCGAACAAAATAATTATTAAGCAAACTAAATAAACACATCGTAAAATTATTTAACTAAGTACATTCAAATTAATAACTATTAGACTTAATCATCCAAGTGACTTCATTTATATCCAACATCTAACACTCAAGTTTTGTTAGAGACATAGTAGTTATTTTGTAGTTACACAACAATATACTCAAAATCAATGTCAACTTCTTGACAATAAACACTTAACTCGCTTATTACTATAGATAATATAATTACCTAACTACATAGGTATTACAACTGATAAAATACAAGGATACGATGTTATCTTACTTTGTTTTTATTTTGCGGTATTGCACAAAAAATATTATTAAAAACCAATCTACTAATTACTTTACTAATTCAATGACCAGTAATATTTCAGTTGCTAGGGTATACAGGAATTTATTTATCAAAACATTTATCTTATCGAAATATTACCTAAGTGTTTTTCCTTATAGATAGACATAAATACCGATGTTCAAGCTTTGTAACCAAAACTTTCATACAAAGTTTCAACGCCTATTTTACCCGCTTCAAGATTTAATTTTATAACAAAAAGCGCAAGGCTTTTCTAAAGAGTTAAACTGTTTTCATGCCAAAAATAATTATATCAGGTTCAGCAATTTAACCAGTTAAATGTGACTGATATACATAGAGCCATTTTCGCCAAAAATATCGCCGCCGATCGCCGTCGTTTCTGAATATTATATTTGGCGACAGAAATCTAACATCTAATATTTGAAGGTGGTAGAACCCTTTGTGGTTCGACTCCGGCGGTACCACCGCCACACCTATTTCTGCCTAATAACAGCAGTGTTAAGCGCTGCTATGTTCCGGTTTGAAGGGTGTGGTAAGAGAGACGTTCCAGCTTAGTCCTCAGGGGTAGCGGCGCATCTGTGGCCGACCTCAGGTAGGAATATCTAATCCTATCTGGGGTTCATTACTGATGTCCATGGGCGACAGTAGCCACTTACCATCAGGTGGACTGCATGATCGTCTGCTATTCCTATATTATAAAAAAAAACTACAAACATTGATTGGTATCAAACGAACTATATATTTCGAACGAACTATATATTTCAAACGAACTATATTTTAATATTTATTAACATAACTTCATAATGAAGTATACATCATCCATGGAATAGATATTTTGAATGTGTTTAAAATCAAAATATCTAAAATTAACGTGTGACCTTTACACCTACGCAATTAAAATTACGTCGTTTAAATAACAGACACAGCTTTATTTGTAGTTACGTTTAGTTTTTATTTCATTCCAATCTACGGAAAATATGCGAATTTAAATATTTAAAGTACCTACGGATAAGTCCAACTGCAGACTGGCGCCGCAGGGGAAAAGTTGGTTTCAGAAAGCATCTGAAATTAGCCCTGGGTATAGTTTTCTTATCTTTGAATTATTGAAAAACCTACCTATTTCTGTATAACAGCAGTGTTAAGCACTGTGTTGCAGTTTGAAGAGTGTGGTAAGTGAGACATACGTTTCTGAGATATTCCAGCTTAGTCACTTAGTCAGTCAGCCTATAGCCGTCGCCGAAGTAGCGTACACAGACTAAATTTGCAACATAAGAAGCCCATGACAGTTTTTAAATAGATTTGCTGTTGTAATAATAAAACTGGAATTAGACATGATGAAAATGTATTATCAATAACGGCACTACCGAAATCCGATAACTGCAAGTCCTGAAACTTACTCTGCCATGTTATCTGAGTTTATTCTTTAACTTTCTTTAACTTCAGTCTTTTAGTCGTCTCCATACTCTGAATTATTAGAAAAGTATACTTACTACAAGTTCGTCAAGTTCGAAAAGCCCTTGAAATGGTAACATGTGTGACCTTTACGACTTTAGAACCGCACGCAAGGACGAAGGCAAGCAAACATACTTAAATATGCATCATCATTAATAACTTTGCCATAATAACCACAAATATGTGTAATATACCGACCCGCGCTTAGCCACTAAGGGTTCTAATATATCGCAAAACGACGATCGTGTTTTGTCGCCGGTCGTTAACGACAAGTGGCGATTACTGACGACTGTTGCCGTCTGTCGTTAGAGATTGCTAGGAACAATCCGCAAATTGTCGTTGACGTCCGCCGCCGACTATCGGTATCTGTTATTAACGTCTGATAACAACACTCGGTGTCTGCCGTAGATGGTCGTTGATGACCGCCGCTGACTGTCGACGTCTGTCGTTACTGACTACTAACAACAATCGGCGACGGATGACGATGCAAGGGTTGCGAGGACGGCGGCGTCCGCGAAATGGAAGGTGGTAGAACCCTTTGTGGTTCGACTCCGGCGGCAACACCGCCACACCTATTTCTACCTAATAACAGCAGTGTTAGGCGCTGCTGTGTTCCGTTTTGAAGGGTGTGGTAAGGGAGACATACTTTTCCAAGGCATTCCAGCTTAGTCCTCAGAGGTAGCGGCGCATCTGTGGCTGACCTCAGGTAGGAATATCTAATCCTATCTGGGGTTGATTACAGATGTCCATGGGCGGCAGTAGCTACTTAGCATCAGGTGGACTGCATGCTCGTCTGCTACTCCTATATTATAAAAAAAAAACTGCCGCTTGTGTCTTTGCTCACAGTCTCTCGTATGTTATCTCAATAGGATAGACTATGAACTTCATCTTCATATACCCAACGGTGGAATAGCCTGAGAATATTCGCTTATAATGGCCTGAGTTCAAGCCAGGAGACCACTGCTATACATTTATTTATTTTAACTGCTACAATGGCATCAACCCTAAAATATACCCGAACTTATTAACTCAAGCATAGTAAAAAAGTACAGAAGTATTGTAAAAAAGTAAAAAAATATGTCACAAATGTGATTTTTTAAATGCACATTCGCTTCAATTTTTGTAATTAACATTGATGCTTATTTTGCGCCCAAAAGGTAACTAACATTATTATTTGATATTATGAATAGTTTCATCGTACATTATTTCATTTAAATCATATAAGTACTTCGTTAAAACACGTTCTGCACCTAATTAAAAACGTCCAGTGCATTCAATGAATACGTGCGACCATTTAATCAACTATTTAAAGTACATAAATACCGGAAAAAACGTAAATACCGGGAACACATAAGTACGGGAAAAGATAAATGCCGGAACAGTGTAGTAAGGAATGCTACTTTCATCGGTACAATTGGATCGTCGACTACTCATACTGTTCCACTGTTGTAAATGGGTCTCCTCTCAGTTTGAAAGTTGTTTAGGCTTTAACCCACCGCGATGACCCAGTGCGTATCAGTTAAATTCACAAATGAAGGTGGTGGATCCCTTTGTGGTTCGACTCCGGCGGCATCACCGCCACACCTATTTCTACCTCATAACAGCAGCACAGCGCTTCTGTGATCTGTTTTGAAGGGTGTGGTAAGGGAGACATATTTATCCGAGGCATTCCAGCTTAATCCTCAGGGAATATTTAATTTTATTAGGAGTTCTCTGTTAGAACAAATAATAGGCCATAGTCTAGGAAAATCAGAAGTGTATGCCTGAGAACTCCCTGGGACCGTAGATTGAAAGGGAAATTTTTAATTACAGAGCTATCACATCTCTTCACTTTATAACATCATCATCATCAACTCATTACTGTCCCACTGGGCTCAGGTCTCCTCTCGAAATGAGAAGGATTAGGCCATAATCCACCGCGCTAGCCAAGTGCGTATAGGTAGACTTCACATACCTTTGAAAACATTTTTTTTAAGTTTTCTCGGGTATGTAGGTTTCCTCACGATGTTTTTCCGTCATCGTTTAAGCAAGTGATTATTAGTTTCTAATATACACATAACTTTGAAAAATCAGAATTGCGTGCCTGGGATTTGTACCTGTTACTTTATACATAATCTATTAAACGCTAAAAAAAAATAAACGAAAGGTAAACAAAACCAGACTGTTTTATACAACGAAAGGTTTTAAACGTTTTATAATTACACTGTTTTTAGAAAGTATGACGCAGTTTGTGAGTTATGCCTAACTTAGTTGTCGCTGAAAGGTCAAATGCAAGTGTTACGTCATCGTAATGACTACTTCGCGTTTCTGGTGACGAAAATTAGTCAAGAAATCTAAGTTATGTTACTGTTTTAGAACAGTTTGTTGTTGTTTTAGAATAGTCAAGTTTAAGTCTTGACTTAGGTCGTAAGAAGCGGTTGGAATATGTATTTAGATTTAATCCTTTATTTAACTTGTATTAATTCGTATGTATGTGAAGACAAATTTTGCTACTGAATTTTAAACTAGTCAACCTCAACTAATTAAGTTTAAATTTTGTTTACAGGTTTAACGACAATGTATGATTGCTATTTCCTTAGGGGAGGCATTCTTGTCCTTGTAGTTTCGGGACCAGAATAGGACTACGGTATCCCCTGCATGTCGTAGGTGGCGACTAAACGGGAGCTTCCGGGGTTACGGGTGGCTAGAGTGGGAGCTCGAACCGCCCAGCCAGATAGCGGTATGTGTGGTCGCATACCGTCGTACGTACCAGACGGTGTGGTGAGCGCCAAGCTTACCTGCGGGCCTAAACAAAATACAACCGTTTCGTTTTCCGCACACGCTACGAGCTACGCGTTAACGTCTCACGCTAACGCTAAATCGGTAGACAATGTTACAACCAAACGCCAAACGTTCATTCCGCAGCGTCGAACTGCAAACTCTAGTTTATCTATGTAAGTTAGCGTGACAGAAAGAGAAAAATTACGTCGAGTCAAGGTTAAACGCAGAGTGGCGGTAATATTAGACGATTTCAAATTTGTTGTGCGAGTGTTTAGTGTTTGTTTTGAGATTATAAGCTGAAAATGTGTATTTGGTTATTATTTCACGCATATGTACTTATTGTTTATGACTTAAAATAACTATCTATATAGAATTAAATGTTATGTTGAACGAAGAGAACATACTAAAAGATTTATGAATTGCGAACGAGTAAGCTTTATAGAAATTATTATTTTCGATGGAAACTCGACTCCGAACTAGTAATGTACAATGTTTAATAGTGATAGATTTTATGAAAAAGTAAGTACAAAATTCATAATTGTTTAATAAATAACTAGGAACGAAAGTTGAGATTTGTTTCAAGTGCCTTTTATCACAGCTATTTCTTAAGTGGCTTCTTAGGAATGTTTACTTTTCTTGGTAAGCAATATAACGTTTTTATTGCTAAATGACTAAGGTAGAAATTAATAATTACAATGTGCATTCCATAACCTCATTCATAATAATAAATAAAATATAATAAACTCTTTATTCTTAATTGACAATTATTTCATATTTCTTTATTAATTGCGGCCCATAGCAATCTCAAATGATGCATATTACTTAATTTTAGCAACTTATTTTACAAAAAAATACTCGTAACATAAGTTAGCGGCACCTTCCTTATTCACGCTACGGAAAGTGACGTTAGCGTGACCAAAACTAACCGTAGCGTGTGTCAAAAATGACACTTGTCTACCATTTTGTCCGCAAGACGTCAAGCTACGGAAAAATTTCAAGCGTTAGCGTTAGCGTTCCGATACTTGTCAAACATTGTCTATGAACTTAGCGTGACGTGACGTCACCGTTCCGCAGCGTATGTCATTCCCATACATTTTTAAGTTAGCGTTTGGCGTTAGCGCTTGCGGAAAAGTATTTTGTCTAGGCCCGCTGGGCGGAGCCCGACGGGGCAACGCGCTAAAAGAACTCCGGTTGCGTTCCTTTGGAGATCCCGCAGCCCTCAACGCAGCGCCGAGGACGGCCACCGGGCCACATAACTCTGCGTCGCTCCCACGGCACCGGGTACCTTTTGAAGGTTTCACCCTCGTAAACAAAAAAGGGGGGCATTCTGCATGCAGTATGGCGCCTAAGATGAGGGATAAATTTTTTTAAACAGCGTTATAAATAAGCTTATTTTACTATAAATTTATCAATATTGCAACAATGTCGTGCGTTAAACATAATTACGTCCATCCACTGCCAAAACACCACTGGATTATTGAAATGACGCAAATTTAGTGAAACATTCTATAACCTTGTAAACTTTAATTAGCTTTTAAAATTTCTTTGTGTTTTTATATCATACGATACATTTTGTTTTTGCTGCACTAGAATTACTCCACTCATTGCCATTTTATAAACGCGCTACCTAAAATCATGAAGTATTTAGTTATTCACCAAAATCTACCAAAAATGTAAAATAGTCCGTAATATTTCACTAACATTGTTCATAAACACAAATACTAAAGTTTACTTGAAAACTTGTAAACTATAGATAGTTTATTAGATTTATTGCAAATGTAAACAAAAGCTTGGATATATATCTTAATTCTGTGGGCAGACTCATTAAAATTACTCATATCAATTGAACCATACCGTTAAGTCCAGTTTGGAATAAGCGTTAAATGTTTGGTTTATTGCGGTATCATGAATCATATCATTTAAGAGAATTATCATTGTGTACGACCACGACCAGACTACGACAATTAATTTGTTACTTCTGGCATTATAACTCCAAAGCGGATAAATTGATTATGTTTAAATTGTTTTCTTCTGGTTAAAGTCGTTGGAATATTCTTGGCTACGAAAAAAATGTCCGGTTATTTGAAAATCTTGTCTAATTGGAATCGAAGGCGTTTCTTGCAAAAGAGGTAGTTGAAGGTGGTAGAACACTTTGTGGTTCGACTCCGTCGGCACCACCGCCACACCGAGTTCCGCTTCATAACAGCAGCGTTAAGCTCTGGTTTCAAGTGGTAAGGGGGACATACTTTTCTGAGGCATTCCGGCTTAGTCCTAAGGGCCGTCTGTCTGTCTGTGGCCGACCTCAGGTAGGAATCTAATCCTATCTGGGGTTGATTACGGATTTCCAGTTACCACCAGGTGAACTGCATGCATGGCTGCTACTTCTATATTATAAGAAAAAAAAATTGAAAAATATGGTACACCTGTAAATCCCACAGGTATCGCAGTCGATGATCTAATCGGCGTCGTGTCGTCGGGAATGAATCATGCGATCGCGATCCGGTCCGGCCGTACGTCATCATTAGCCCTGATACGAAACCGACAAGCGAAACACTATCAGTATTTGTATTTTGTCATACAAATTACAATCACATTACAAATTGCACGAAAACTATACGAATAAATAAAATTGGACCGTCTGTTTGTAGATCTGAAACGCGAAATTTTCTACGCCCGTCCTATTTTTACAAGACAAAAATAAAAAGGATGACTATCTTTATAGTTTTTCTGTTTTTACAGAAGTTTTAAAAATTGAAGCACATTTTTTTCTATCTACACTATTTTATCTTAAATACCCTAGAATTGTTCGTTACTAATCGAATAATAGTTAGGCAGAGAGAGAATTCCACGAGAATGAAAATCTTCCTTTGTATACCTCCTAGGAGATATTGCAAAAACATTTTTTTTATAATAACAGAATACCCGGCTATTTAAAAACAGCCTTTCACTCCCACAATTTAGACGAATCCAACGACTCCTCTCAGATCCGATAAAATCCATCAAGCCCTTTGGAGACATCATACACATATACAACATACATACATACATCATACATCATACATCATACATCATACATCATACATCATACATCATACATCATACATATACTTGTAAAACATACCGTAGACAATCAGGTAAAAACTGTCTGCGAATAATCGGAAGCAAAGTCGCGCGATTATTTATAACTATCGAAACATATGATATGACGTTTTTCAGTACTTTCCGTACGTGTTGTTATTTGCATTCTGATGTATGTTTGCGTCAGAGATATGGTAATCGGTTCGAATCCTGTTTGGATTCGAGAAATGAAATAACGAGTAACGAGAATTCTGAAGTCATTTCAACAAGGCATGTACGGAAGTGCATACCGTTACTGATAAATAACAACTCATGACTTACAATCAATTTCCTATTTTAAGTGCAAATTATTTAAGAACTTACTGGCGGAGAAATTAAACAATGAGCACCCCTGTGACGGTTTTTGTTTATAATATAGGAGTAGCAGACGAGCATGCAGTCCACCTGATGGTAAGTGGCTACTGCCGCGCATGGACTCCAGTAATCAACCACAGATAAGATTGGATAAACCTACCTGAGATCGGCCACAGGTGCGCCTCTACCCCTGACGACTAAGCTGGAACCCCTAGGTCAAGTATGTTTACCACACTTATGAGCCTACCGTTGTGTCACGCAAAGAGTTCCGACTTCGATCCCCTGCCAGTTATCTTAGTGATGAATTGTCTTTGTGCCCATGGCTCCCATGACACAGGTTATCACATTGTTTTTCGAAATTAATTAAATTTAAAAAATAACTCTTCTTAAATATTTGAAAACTAGCATTTTGCGCACAGCTAAACGACACTATTGCCACAAAAACATAACAACGAGCCAAAGAATGTGTTAAACATCTCATCATAGACACACATGAAATAAAATCATAGACTTAATTGCCTATTAGCGAAAGCATTTTACAGTAACAACTTTAAAATGGCCAGTTAAAACTCTTATGAATTACATAAAAAAATGGCTAAGCCCAAGTCAATCAACACTGAGTACCACCTAATTATTATTATTTTTTATTAAATCCGCGTTTCCCAACCTGTGGTGAGCGGACCCCTGGGGGTCCGCGAGTATATGTATGGGGGTCCGCGGTGTCATCTCTGGACCATACATAAATCGCTCATTAAATGCAAAAGGGCCGCTTTACTGCTTTTTTCAAACACATACCTATGTGAAAAGGCATTCTCTACTCTTGTTTATACAAAAAATAAATACAGAAACAGATTACAAGTAGAATCTGATTTGAGATTACAGCTTGGTAGCAACATCAACCCGAATATCCCTGATTTAGTTGCAAAAAAACAACACCAGCTTCACATTTTTCCTCATATTTTTCATAATAACAGTTATAATTACCTTCTGTACTTGTTTTTTTTTGTATCTATAATAACTAAAATAAATACCTAATCCGTTATATTGCTGTTTATTTTATTGAGGGGGTCCGTGAAAACTGTGCTTGATTTCCTAAGGGTCCGTGGACTGAAAAAGGCTGGGAAACGCTGGTCTAAATGATAATATGAGCCTTAGAAGTAGATGATAATTTGAACTATTAACCATTATACAAACTCTGTTCACACCATTATATATTTTCAATTTCAATCGTTTATCTATTATGGTCCAAAAGATACTGCCCTGTGTAAGACAGATGAACCGACAGCGGAGGCTTAGTAACAGAGTTTCGTTTTTAACCTTTGAGTACGGAACCATAAAAATACATTTGCTATATTTTTGTAGAAATATCGCCGACAATATCGTAATGACGTCATATCACCTCGTGCGTTCAAATTAAATGACATATTAATCTTAATTTATGAGACCTTTTCATTTCAAATTCTCTCTTCATTTGTACGTAATATTTTTAATATAAATGAAACTTCTCTAATATTTCAGAGACTTAGTCATGAATTCGAATTTTAATATCAATGGACTTTCCTTAAACAGAAATCATAACAATAATAGTGACTGCCTAAATAAGAATCGCCTCCTTATATTAGAGAACACAATAACCAACTGATTTTCAGTAATTGGATGGTAATGATTGAAACCATGTCGGATATCTTTGAACGATTAGAAAACAATTTCTATGATCTATTTTTACGAATTCCTAAAATACCTTGGTGTATGGTCTCCCCAGTTGTGTAACAAACCTGTACCTGTAGTAGTAGGCGATAAAAGGACATAATAGGAGTCGTTGCCATACTACAAAGCAGAGTATACCATAAAACACACGACCTCAAACTCGATTGAAATCCAAAACAAAACGTCTCATCGAATCACCCGAACCCGGAATCCCAATACCTATCGCAAAAATAAACACCTGCCGTTTCCAATTACCAGCATATCTCCATGTTGTGTTGTATCACAAAAGCCTTCATAATGATTAACGAGCCAACGCACAATTAGCGAGCTAATTAAATTCCTGCAGCCAGATTGGAAGACGATCGACGCAAGGTCGGGAGATAAGGAACCACTTTCCCTCCGCATCTTGTTATTAATTTTATTAACTGTCTTAAAATAGGTACCGACAGTACATATACAAGCTGACTGGCACAGCTCTGTGCTTTTGCACCGTTTGTTTTACTCGGCAGCCCTAGAAATTTTAATTTTAGTAGCGTTAAAATGACGGAAGAATTATTAAGCAACCACTAACAACTACCAAATCAAACAAAATAGCTAAAAATAATTTTAACTACAAACGTTTTTCATTGGTAACACAACAAATAAATTACTTTTAGATAGGTTCAAATTAATAAATTACAAAAATACATAATAGTAAGTGGAGCGAATGGTATAACAATAAAAAAAAACCCGACGCTTTTTATAAACAATATTTTTTAATTTTCCATTCAAAATTATTAACTCATTATAAAAATACTTATCCCTGGATTTAACTTGACCTACATAATGCGTTCCCACTGCGCTTATAAATTATGTCAAAATGTGTTCATTGTTATTTGTATGACATTTGTCAAAGTTGTAACTTGAACAAACATTCTAGAATTTCATATTAAAAGCAATTTAATTTATTATTTTTCCATCACGATCGTTACGAGGTCAGAGATAAGCAGCCACTTTCATTTCATACAAATCATACAATACATTGAAGTTATTGTCATTGTAAGGACATGTTGATACAGATCGCATTGTTCCAATAATTTCTGTTCTGTTACAGGGATGGCGATTTTTTTCAAAGATCGATTCTCGAATCGATTCGCATCGAAGTGTGATAAATGGATTCACCAAAAATCGAGGCCTAAAGAATCGATTCTTCAAAAATTGTTCTTCGATCTATGGGGGAAGCTAGCTAAACTAGCGAAAAAAGGTCGTCAAGACCAAAAAAACACTGAAATACTTATCCGTCAGCAAAAAATATCTTTAACACATTTGTAAATATTCTGTCTGTATACATAAAACATCAAATTTCGTTTATCTAGAATGAAATATCGATTCACTGAATCGATCCATTACCGGAGATCGATTAAAATAATCAGTCTTTTGATCCAAAAGATCTATTCTTCCATTAATCGATCGGAGATTGCCAACCCTATTCTGTTATCTGTCAATTTATTGATTTTATCTGACATTGAAGTGAAGCACAATGGTTGGCAATCAAATAGGAAATTGCTTAAGAAAACTCCCGATTAATTTATTTCGCAACAAGATTGGATGGCTGATAATAACTGACATTAACAAGTGACAATTATTAATTTTGTATCGTGCCGGACAGGGTAGAGTTAATTACAGTTGGGGCAGTTAAAACAATGTATGCGCTGTAAAATGCCTACATGGTAAGCGTGTTCTTCTCTTTGTATCTTATTTATAATCAATCTATCCATTTTTTATCCACCAAAAATTGAAATTAGGCAACTTCTAATAGACAGATATTGTCAAATATCGATTGTTGGTATGCAAAACATTGTATAGGCAAAACATCATTCGAAAATTAGCATTCATCATGAATACATTTTCGACCTATAGGTATTAATTATTGTAGAACTAGCAAATGCGCATTAGAAATTAATTAACACTTGCTTTAATGGTGAAGGAAGACTTTGTAAGAAAACCCGCATCACTGACAGATCGTCAAAAAAGTTCTCAAAAGTCATGTGAAGTTCATCAATCCACACCGCTTAATCAACCTCACTCGGAGAGAAATTAATAAGGTGTTGATGAAGATGATGATGACGATGATAATGATGAAAAAAGCGTACAACCCCTAACCTAACTCTCCACTGAACATCTGTAATCAGTCCATTAAAATTCGATACAAGTACATCCAACTTAAATAGGTAGTTCGCAACTTATCAAAAAACTCTTAACTTCATCTTACGAATTTAGCTGTTTCCGACAAGTTTGTCTACCCAAACATCGGTGGAAATTGTTTTGTTTCTCTGAAAATCCGTTCGCGCGAACTTCAAAGCGGGAAAAACGTCAAATTCTCGCGAAAATAGGCCGTGTCAAGTTAGAGTTAAGAGTCCCGATGGCCCGCAGCGCTATTATGTAACCAAAGCCTACCGTACCGACTGCTTAGGGTTGACGAAACTAGAAACCGATTTTAGGAAATCGCTAAGCTGTCGACGTCAACGTAAACACCAACGTAAATACCAACGTTAACGTTACCAACATCAACGTCAACGTGAATGAAGATCAACGAATAATTATGAAATCAATAATAAATGAAAACTTAAGAGGTTGAACCAGAAAAGTAAAACCACATTTCTAGAATGAAACAGATCTTGCGTTTCAGTGGAAGGATATTGATGTCGATTGACTACTTTTCATTAGATGCCTATTTACATTTATCTTATAGTCAAAAATGTATAGAAATCAGAAAAGACAGGATCAATCATAAATTAATGGTACTATATTGATAGTATAAATTCCTAAATCATTCGTAATAGTACTAATATTAGTTTTTATCGTTGATAGATAAATTAGTGAATACTAAGAAGTAGAATGCTTATGAAACGAAATTATCTTATCGTACGCGTAACTAAAGCAGTAGCTATAGTATTTTTACGATAAAAATAATTGAATTTAATAGAAAAAGTGATAACTAATCTAAGGGTTTTTTATAACACATATCAGCGATAAACGCTTATCTTGAATATCAGCTAAACAATTAAGAAATGTATCGTATATATGTTCCTCATGTAATATGACAAATTGTCAATGTTCTTAAATACATACATATGTGTGTGTGTCCATGGCGCCCACAATACAGGGAATCCTAGTGTGAGGCTGTGAGTGTAGAAAGTATTTATATTCCACTTACTTGTTTCGGTCACAGTCAAAAGTTTTTTGAATATATGTGAAAATACTCAACTAGACGTTTTTAGTCACGTATATCAGTATGAAATCATCATGAAAAATTGCCGTACAATATTTTGTTAACAACAATACATAAAAAAACATATAAACTTATCATAGTATGCACGAACCAGTAACAACTATATGAATGCCCGCATGTCGTATTTAAATTTAATTTATAGAAATAAAATTTAAAATTGGGATCACAACCCTAAATCAAGGAGTGAATGAAAGCGCTACGAAATACCCTCGTCATCTGAATGAGTGCCACGCGTCCTACATGTGTGTCGTGTGTGCGTGTGACCGGGACTTATGACTAACGCGTGATTATTTACGAAGCAGGCTCTAAACTAGTGAGTTCTGCTGCACTAATTTTAATATTACTTTCAAAGCTCGCTTTAATACCCTAATCTCTCGTCATCTAACGTGTACCGCATCCTACATGTGTGCCATGTGTGCGTGTGACCGGGACTTATAACTAACGCGTGATTATGTACGAATCCGTCTCTAAACTACTGAGGTTTGCTGCTCTTGTGTTAATATTCGTTCTAGAGGTTATTTTAATACCCTAATCTCTCGTCATCTGAATAAGTACCGCATGCGTACATGTACGTGTGACTCGGACTTATGACTAACCCGTGATTATTTACGGATCCGACTCTAAACTAGCGAGGCTTGCTGCACTCGTTTTAATATTACTTTCAAAGCTTACTTTAATACCCAAATCTCTCATCAACTAACATGAACCGCACACATCCTACATGTGTGTTGTGTGTGCGTGACCGGGACTTATGACTTACGCGTGATTATTTACGGAGCAGACTCTAAACTAGTGAGGTTTGGTGCATTCGTTTAATATTTGTTTCAAAGCACGCTTTAATACCCTAATTTCTTGTCATCTGAATGAGTGCCGCACGCGTACTGCATGTGTGTTGTGAGTGCGTGCGACCGGGTCTTATGACTAACGCGTGATTATTCACGGATCCGACTCTTAACGTCTGTAGAACTTTGCTGCACTCGTTGTAATATTCGTTTCTGAGATCGCTTTAATATCCTAATCTCTCGGCATCTGAACGTAAACCACATGCGTCCGACATATGTGCGTTGTGTGCGTGTGACCGACTTATAACTTGAGGTTTTCTGACTCTTTTAATATTTGTTTCAATGCTCGCTTCAGTACCCTAATTTCTTGTACTCTGAATGAGTGCCACAAGCGTTCCGTGTGTACTTATGATCGGGACGTATCACTAACGCGTAATTATTCACGGATCCGACTCTTGTGAGGTTAGCTACACTCGTTTTAATATTCATTTCAAAGCTCGCTTTAATACCCTAATCTGGTGTTGGCAGTCATGTTTGATAGACTAATTTTTAAAAAATATTCTGCGCGTTATTGCCTATTCCCGAACAGAAAAATAAAACGTAATTATTTGAAGAACCGATTATTATCCAATGGTCTTATTTACAGTTCCGACTCTTAGCCTTATTATTACGTATACTCGTAAAGTCTACAAACTCTTACATTCTGGTTACAACTATAAACATTTCAGTTGCGTATTAAGGCAAATATTACAAGGTATGAAATAACCATATAGCCACGTTACAGTGTTAGACCGTTCTCATTTAAAAATGAGTTTTCATTTATTATTCATTTCATAATTATTCAAGGAAGATTCCGGGTACAATCGAGCTGTACCCGACCCTTGTCATCTGAATGCCTAACATTTTGTGCGGCTGACCGAGACTCTTGATAACTGAACAAACGATGACGCCATATTTTATGACGGGCGTCAGCTGACAAGGAGATAGTTCATCTCTGTCACACAGAGGTCGCTCAGCTTTTTTCAAAATACAATATTATTTTTGCGTATTTTGCCTTCAGTACTCTCAGTTTGAGTTTTTACGTTTTTACAAAAATGACTGTTTTGGTATTTGTGTACGTATTTCCCATACAATTACAATCAGTTCTGATGCAATCCGCTAGAGGCGCTGATTAGATATATATGGGCAAATACGTAAACAAATACCAAAACTGTCATTTTTGTAAAGAAGTAAAAACTCATGCTAAGGGTACTGGGGGGCTAGCCAAGTTGACATTCTACAGTCGCTTGCGCTGTAGAAACGCTATGGAAACGCTAAAATGTATGAAATTATCAATGATCACATGATCAAAATAGCGAAGTAGAAAAGTCGTAGCCAAGTTACACGATAGAATAGAACGCTAGCGATTATACAATGCCCATGTCATTGCTTTTTTCCATACAAATGACAACCTTTGACAACCTTTTGATTTTTGTATCAAATTTGTTAGCGAAGCGTATTCTAAGATAAGTGTCATAGTGAGCGATCGCGCCGACCCTGTAGAAAACGTAAACGCTAATATAATGGCGGATTCTGTATCAGCTGTTTATCACTTCACTACGCGCTATCACTGCATTATAGACTTTAATTACTTTTGATAATTTGAAAATGGATACTTTAAACGTGTTGAAATTTGAATATGGCTCTCTATAACTAGGGTACCCTAAAATATTATAGAAATGAATTACACAGTCGTTTTTCTATTTTAAATTAATAGGAGCATATAATATAATTGATAGATACGATAGAACTTAGAGTTATTCCAGTGTTTAAATAAAAATATTGTCTCAGTTTAACCGTTTTATTGCATCATTATTAATGCTTCTCATATTAGCTTTACTTGTAACTAAACCATTTATTTACACCTTAACAGAAAATATAATATTAATATCCGTATCCTTTTTTTCATTATTATCTCCTGTTTCCCAGCAAACCCCCTGTCTAGGCATAAAGCCGGTGGTTAGGTTTCATTTGTTAGCATGGCATGTATGGTATATACCCAGTGGCATTTTCGTTTATAATAAATGCCTCCTTGGAATCCGCTCCTACGATGGAAGAAGATCCTGAGTAGCTCTCCTTTTGATGAGCTTTAAAGTGCGGGTGGAATTCATAAGTTCACTAGCAAGTTGGAGTGTCTTTATATGTACGAGTATATGATTTTAGTTTATTTGTCACTTTCTCTCTCACTGTTGTCTCTGTGGCATCAGCTATCATGCGAAGAATTTTCGATTGGAAGCGCTGTATGATGTCCAAGTTTGAGTTGGATGCGGTTCCTCAAAGTTCGGATCCATATGACCATATCGGTTTTAGTATGGATTTGTAGTGGACAAGTTTGTTGCTGAGAGACTTTCGTGCCATGAGCCAGTAAATCGTAACAAGTTGGACGTCCAGATATTTTCTTTTGGTCCTACGTATCCTAAGTTGAAGTAGGTAATTTTATACAAAATACATGCAATAGCTGTTACTGTCATTAGTAATATCGCTATGAACAATTTGTATACTCTTTGTAAACAATCACTAACCACCATAGTTACCGTCCATAGACACATTATTAAGTTTAGTTTTTGCAAATAATTTTAAATAATAAAATACATGTGCTATAAAATATGGTATATTTTTTATTTATATTATGATGATATATTGTAATATTACTATTAAATAATTAATCATTACCATGTAGCTATTTTGGCTGTTGTAGAAACCAGACGATATTGTATTTGACGCCTAATTGATGTAAATGTGATAGCTAACCATAGACTTATCATATATGTAGAATGATATTAGCTAACGAATAGAATAGAAAACGAATAGAATGCAAAGTTTGTAACATGGCTAGCCCCTCTGATGCCATGACGTTTTATTTCTAGATACGGCATAGTTACGAACATTGATTCCGTTTTTACTCGACTGCGGAAGATAATGTTTTTCGAGCGTATGTATGTATGTGTGTGTGTGTGTATGTATGTATGTATGTATGCATGCATGCATGCATGCATGTATGTATGTATGTATGTATGTATGTATGTTAGTATGTATGTATGTAAGTATGTATGTCTTTATGTCTGTATGTATGTATGTATGTATCATTCTTTGGTATGCCTAGCAGCCCAAACGTCTTGACAGATTTAAACAGACGAGGTGTCGTTGGATTCGTGTAAATTGTGGGAGTGACGTAAATTGTGTTTTAAAGCTGTCGAATTTTTGTTTTTATAAAAAAACTCTGTAATATTCAAATGTGTTACATACATTTTTAGTTAACTTTGTGTTACTATTTTTTATGTTCTAATTATGTATCTGTGGGGGTACGTGAGCGTTGAATGGCGCCACAAATTACACTAATGACGGAAAACTAATTACAGATTACACGATTATTTGTAATCTGTAATGAGTTGAGTATATTTTGGCATTTATGTATTTATGTATTATTTATTTGACGTTTGTGTATAGCATAATATATCATGATAGGGTATAGGTATATGTAATATTGATTTTTAAAATCAAAATTATTTTGAATTTTGAAAAAAAATGTTTAAATAATTTATTGTTTTTATCTATAAAATTTAAAATATTGTGTTAGGACCAAGCCCTAAAACCCATGGTGTTTATTTATGGTGCTACCACAATGCTGTTTAAAATGTTTACAAACGTTCGTAAACATTTGTTAAGAAACATATGATCACAATGTTAGAAACTATTTTCATGTTAGATGTACTAGATAATGTTAGTAAACATTTCTAAACTAGTTTACAAATTGTAATAGAAAATGTTTGGAAACATTTTTAAACAGCAGTGTGGCAGCACCCTTACAGCTACAGACATAGGGTGTATCAGACACGTTCCGTGCAGACAAAATACATACATACATTACTAATATAGGGACTTACTGAACATATATGATTTTAGACTAAAATTGTCGCGGAATTGAGACATTTTATTATGTAACGGGTACTCACGATATGCGTTGACCACGATCCATGCAACTGGGTTGAAATATCGGCAATATAAAAAACGCATATCGTGAGTACCCGTTACATAATAAAATTACTGAACATAACTGCAATAGGAGCTTTTAGAATGCAAATAATTTTGGTATGAAAATATTTAATGTACGCACTGTTTTAAATTCACTGGATCGTATACAGATAAACGTTCGACCACGGACATTGTGTTAAAATACTTGACATTTAATTAACTCACAAAGCCTTTGTAACTAATCGTGGCATCCAATGTATTAATTGAACTCCAATATATTCAATAATGAATGGTTGTCATTTACGTCACTTACATTTACAATATAATATTAAATCAAGTCACTATAGTAGATTAAATATTTATTTGTATATTGTACGTGAAACACACACTCTAAAAATAATTCCAGTGTCTAACTGTTACAGTTCAGTACCCTTACCATGAGTTTTCAAAACATCCCACAATATTACGTTACGTTCACTCAATCCATTGTTCTGTTCCGTTTGCTTCAGTAGACTGAGTTAACGTAACAATAAGTAAGTGCTCAAGTGATGATGAACTTTTTGTCTACATCACATGTTCGTAAAAAAGGGAGACAAAACATAACGCGCCATTTTGTCAATTTAGACATTTAATGTTACGTTACTGACGCTATAGTTCTGATACAATCCGCTAGGGCGCTGATTGGAAATTGTATGGGCAAATACGTAAACAAATACCAAAATAGGCATGTATGTCAAAACGTAAAAACTCATGGTAAGGGTAGGTACAGGTACGTACCTGCCACCGGCGATGCCGATACTAAAAGTAGTGTGTCTGCTGAGGTCATAAACTACGAGTTATTTATTATTCGCGATTTTTTAAATGTCATGCATGTGTTTTAAATATTTATTATGTAAATACTAAACCGCGCAAGTCATCAAATGGAACGACACCTGCAACACTTAATTGTTAACAACGAAAAAATTACATGAACCTTAATGCCTTATTAATAATTAATAATTGAAGGTGGTAGAATACTTTGTGGTTCGACTCCGGCGGCACCACCGCCACACCTATTTCTGCCTAATAACAGCAGTGTTAAGCGCTGTTGTGTTCCGTTTTGAAGGGTGTGGTAAGGGAGACATACTTTTCCGAGGCGTTCCAGCTTAGGTAATGGCGCATCTGTGGCCGACCTCAGGTACGAATATCTAATCCTATCTGGGGTTGATTACAGATGTCTGCTACTCCTATATTATAAATAAATGGAAATGTATGATACTAGGATAATAAAATGTATCATATACATTTTCAAGCCAAATACCGGAAGAACTTACTACAATCAAAAACTACTATGCTCCCAAAAGCTTAAGAACAATTCGTAAGTACAACAACCATAATAAACTTCACTATTTAACTATGCCCACAACGACACAAAAACATTACACGATACATATAAAGCTGGTAGTCAACTGTTTATTCGTTATCGGTTACTTATTTGTGAAACTACTAACTACCTACTACCGTGTAATCCGACTTCCCTTCATTTTATTTTCCATATAAATCGATAACATTAGAAACCAGCAGATACCTGTCTATAATTTATCACTTTCCATTTGCATACGTAATAAGTGTCCCAGAGATTATCCTACAAGAATATTATTTATAGTGTTTATAGAAATTACGAAACCCTTGTTAGAAATACAATATTGTGTTATAATTTATCGGTCATAATATGCTTACACCTCATTATTCGGTTATGCGTGTTGGGTAAGATTACGTGGGTTAATTAGAGATGTTTAAGAATTATGGTACTGATATAGGAGGCTTAGAGCTAATTGGGTAATGTCAGGATTACTTCGCTTATATACCGCTTATATTCCTCACGTAGATGATATTGGTAAATAGATTATTACGTAATCCTCTGTCACGTTATAACGATTATGTTCAGTATTGATTGTCTAAGGATAGAAAAACTCGTTGATAAGTAGAATTAATGATGGATATACGTATAAATAAGTAACGTAACTTAACGATTAACCGTCGTAGAGTCAACTTACCCTGATGATGCTCCGTTTTGGAGCGAAACACGTGTTGGTAGTGGTATGTATGGTGGTGTATATTTTCAATTTTTGCATCTGCACGCATCCTTTGAGGGAGGGAAGATGGCGCATACTGCATGGTTTAAAATATATACCATCATACATATTTGTAGCGGATTGTTGCGAAGAAGTTTTAATCTTAACTTAATAGCATGGATTTCCGCAAAGTAACGCCTGATACAATTAACCATAAATGGTTTACTCATTTGCAATAACACTAACTGTGTACACTGTACGTGTAATATTTTTAGATACACGTCAAAAATATTATTTATTTAAGACTCTTCAGAAATCCATTGCAAATTACAGATCACCTGTAGACAAACATGTTTTTTTGAAATATAAAGAGTAAGTATATTATCTACCCTTTTCTTTAAAAAATATTCCGAGGTTAACATCGCTATAAATATTCAGGGAGGATACGTCAAGTCGAAGCAAAGATTTCAGAGGTGGGAGGTTATTAATATTTATAAATTCGTAAGAAGTAAGAACCTACTAATAAATAATTCCTTTTACTTCTTACCTTCTGTGATATACTGAAGGTAAGTTATTCCGGCGATGCTATCAATTGTGGCATCGTGTCTTTTAATAATATATATCGTGTTTCGCATTTAAATGAAATATCTACAAAAATAAAGATATAAAGGCACTTCGCAGTTACTTTCATTATTATTTAACTTTATCTGTTCGTCGCATAACGATCGCTACCACGTATAACACTGGTAACGGTACTTATGTATTACATATACTTACTTCAGACCATAGGTTACATATTCAAAAGCCTTTTATTTACTTAAAACTGGTACCTGCAGTTGGATAATAGTAGTAGTAAATCCATTACCTGTAAACAAATAAAAAGCAACATTAGAAAAATCCAAATATTTATAAAAGGTAGTCGAAATTGCGTTTTTCCATAGTAAAAAGTTTTCGTGTAGAAAAAGTTTAACGTTTTAATTTTCTACAAATTTATGAATTTGTTTAGACAACATTATATTGTATAGAGGATTTAGAAAACGTCCGTAATTACTGGTAATACCTTCTAAATTTGGGTCGCGTTCTCCTCGTTTAATATTGAGGGGTTGTATAATGAAATCAAAATTTACAATTAGGAATAATAGATCGACAACATTTATCTACTTAATAATTGTATTAAAGTGTCTGTCTGAGATTTCAAAATAAGTACTTAGTATTCTGCTTTCTAAACTATGTTTACATGATAATACAAAAGTAACTCCTTATAACAGTTATTCAGTTAACTGTTTAGTTGAATTTAGCAGGAAGAAACTAAAACTTGTTTGTAACTAAAACTAACTAAGGGTGGATTGCATCGAAAGCCTGGTTAAAGTTAAATATAACAGTAACTTTGACGGAAGCGATGGAATGTAAGAATTCTGTATTGCACCATTTGATTTGTCATTAACGTCATTTGTGTTGCTGTCACCGCAATTTTTATTCGAAATTGACAGATAGGGAAGTTGACAAATATAGTAACTTTAGCCGATCGAAATCGAGCGGTTAAAGTTAAGTATGAGTTATGACGTAATTTCAACCCCAAGTAAAATGGTGCAGCTAATTATTTATTAACCATGGATTTGACGTTGGAAAATGTTAAAGTTACATGATGCAACCCACCCTAACTAGCTAACTCTAAGTAAACATATAACATAAACGTCTAATACAAGTATTTATTTGTCCAGAAATATGTAAATCCAGCCTTAACTAATATACGACGACCATTTAACATAGATGAAGAATCCAGTAGTTAATATCACACAGTTAATTTGTTCCTACTATGTTCCGGTTAACGTGTAGGTGGTATTAAGTAGTAACTACTTTACATATTACACGCATTTTACGTGGTTAATAAACTATGATATTTATTACGCGTTTTAAAGAAACTACTTATTAGGGATTAGATACGAATAAAAAGGTAGGTCCTATACAGACAATAACTAGAAATTTTCTAGCACGACTATATTGTTTTTGCCGACTGCTACAGAAAGAACATTCTGTTTTTCAATGTATGTGTGTAAGTCTATTCTTTTAATTGGGGAGACAGTCTATATATCTATCTACTATTAGCTAGGTGGATTTGAACATGAAGTTTTGTTAAATCAATCTTTGTTACATTAAATCTTTAAAGTATCAAAGTGGCTTATTTAAGCAGTCAGATTTGTGGTTTTTGAAAACAATATGTCGTTTGATGATGACCGTCGCCGACGACTACCGACTGCTAACGATTTCACGTTTCTCATTCGATTGAAGACCCGCATGGTTGAGTGTGCACCTTACCGGTCTGACGCGCAAAGGTTTCGGGTTCGATTCCCGGCCAGAAAGGTGATGAATCTGGATATCTCACCTGGGTCTGGTTGTACCTATGTGTTTTTGTCTTTGTTTGTGTCAATGGCGCCCATGAAGGGAATCCTAGTACAGGGCCTTAAGTGTAAAATGCGTATTTTTAACACGCTTTTATTAGCTTGGGTTGTATGTATGTATTTATGTATGTCACTATGTAACGGAATCTTTGAACCCGATGTCTATCCACTTTGAACGTTCAGTTTAATTCAAAATTTTGAAGAATTATCAAAAACCTATGACAATACACAATTTTAATAATTGTGTACCATTGTCCTTATCAACATTCTCAGTATTAATGATTTTCGAGGCGAGATTGTTCGAGCGCCTTAGAGAAAATTCATCGCAAAGTTACTAGATTGCATCAATTATTCCTTTTTAGGTTCAAAAACTGTTATAGCGTGATTTTTAGTTTTGAAAATAATATAGTTATTTCCCTATAACTCAAATATGAGTTCTGAAACATGGTGGTCGCTATAACAACTAATACTAAAAATTAATAAAATAAATACATTACTTTACTGTTCCTTAATTGATTTCTAGATTGAAATTATATTCTACTTTTTAGTTGATTTTATCATAAAAGCGTGTCTTTTAGTTTCTTAAACTATATTTATTAATTATATTATTGCCATATAAATTGTCAATTATATTACACACATTTGATTAAATACCTAATGTACGACACTAGTTTCATACTAGCCAACATGACCCATGTGCTATGTTTAGCCTTATTCCAGTACTCCAGTCTAAATTTCACTGGTTCATAATTAATGAGTCGAGGGGCTTAGCCGCCCTGTTTATAGCCACAATTGTTTCGTTTCACGAATGCGTTATAGGATTAATAAGCGTAAGGACTTTAGGTTCGAAATCCAATAAATCACGGGATTGCGTTACGTAATCACGTTGTAAATTATTTTTGTATTGAACATACTTTATAACGCTTCTGTCAATCAGAACGGCGTTGTGTTGTGGCTAATAGTGAAGAATTGAAGTGCTTCGGAATTTTAAAACTCTGAAATTGTAAAATACAAAAACTGTTACTTTATAACAATCAATTGTTTTTTAATTATGTAAATAGTGATATTTTCTACTTGACTTATTTGACTGTAACTCTAATTGTTAAACGCTAATGCTTCTATCAATCAGAGTACTGTTACGAATAATGAAGAATTAAAGTGCTTCGGGACTTTTAAGGCTTTAAATTGGAAATAAGACAGTGACCTCAACATAAATATTCTATTGTATTTTAAATAAGTAAGAATGTAATTATATTTTTCTACTTGGCTTATTTAAATGCAACGCTAATTAATATGTTGCAATGCATGTTGCATAAAAATCTTTATAGGCACTTATAATTTTTACATAACATATAAAAGTGGAAAGGATTTTTCTAAATGTAATCCCTGAGGCTGCTAAGTACGGGTTGGAACCTTGTAATTTTGTAAAACTCTACTTTACATGGGTGATTGACTCCTTGACTTTCTTTACAAGAAATTCGTAGAATTCTAAAACGCTCGTGGGAGTGATAAAATCGTGTAACTTCTGAAATCTTAAAGATAATCTAGTCTATCTAGTAAAAAGCTTTCTACTTTTATATTTCTTTGAACGAGTCTATTAATTATTTATATCCGAAATATTTTTATTTATACTACTCAAGAATTTAGCTGCTTCTACTGGGATTTTAAAATTTTCATGTTAATTTAATTTTACACGTTTCTCTATAAAATTTTGTTCTGTCCAGTACTTAGTATCAAGATCAAAGATCCTGATTTGGTTTTGATTGGATTAAGGAAACTGATGTATAATATATTTTCCGGCTGTCTCGAATAATGAAAAATTCAAATTCTTCGTTACTGTTAAAGATTAATTTTGAATCAAACGTCGATTTAAGGGCAACCTACTTTACGACTTTGGCAGAAAGTTTAATTAACGTTTTGTAAATGATTGATTGGTATTGCCAAGTTAAATATCTTAAAACGTTAAATTGTTTTAATTAAAATTAAATTTTGGTTCTAATTTAATAATTAATTAAAGCAGGATTATTTTATAAAACCTTGACCATAAGATTTTAAAATTAAATAAAATTTAAAATTAATTAAAATTTGAAATTCTAAGTTAATATACCAGCTAGAATTTATTTTAGTTATTAGCCTAAAGTTGGCTATGATCCTTTTTATGATACCAATAACTGGACAATACTGTACCACTACTTCAGTAAGGACTTTTGTAGAGTGACCAACTATTAAATTATCACCATAGCGATCGATTACGAAACCACCAGGTTCGATACCTGATTAGGGTTACCTGATCTAAATTTAAAATTTCTGTTCTAGCTCTAAATACTATTTTTTAAAATGATCAATATATTATCAAAAACAATTATTTACAATATGTAAAAGATTTTAATAAAACAGAAAAAACTATAATTAATATTTCTATCAAACAATCAAAATCAGAACAATTACAATAGATCTTTACATTATACTACCAAAAGAGCTATTTAACTTACAGATGAGAGCATAGAGCTCAATTACTATTCCGTAATATGAATTTATTATGAGTGCCCGGAGGTCAAAAAGAGAAGGAAGGGCTTGAGAAAGGGCCGGGCCACCCGTGATTGAAACAACGTGGTGGGTTCCTTGTTGATTAGAACCTTCGTCATTCGAGTAATACAATAAAGTTTAGTTGGATACAATTTTTAATTGAATGGGTTAAATTGTTGCTTTGATTTTGGATTCATTACATGAAATATAAAAAGGAAACTACATTATTTAATATATTAGTGCATTTGTACATGTGTTGGTAAGGCCACTGCCTTCCGTGGACGTCTGTAAACAAGAGATAAAATTAGGTTCCCGCCTGAGGGCCCAGGAGGACTAAGTTGTAATCTCGAATCAATATGTCTCCTTTACCACAACCATCAAAGCGGAACACTACTAGAAAACATACAGATGTTTTCTAATACCTAATTATGAATGCTCAAAGTATTATAAATATTTACATACAACACAAGCTTAATGTGCCAATTGCCAGAAATTCGTTTATTAAAAATGTTAAAATAGCCTCCATACGGAAGCCGTAAGTCATGGCATCCTATGGAGGTATACAGTAAAATTTCTTATAATAAAATCCGTAGACGCACTAAGCTTGCTGACATAGCTCTCAGAATTAGCAAGTTGAAGAGTTGAAGTGGCAATAAACCAACTAAGTCGTTCGGAGGACTAACAGTGAAAAAAGATTCCAAAATAGCGACCATATTAAAGCAAAAGAACCACAGGTCATCCCCTATAAGATGGACCAATGATAAAAACTATAAAGCCCGCTCCACATTCTCGCGAGAATCTCGCGAGAACGCGAGAAAAGCACAAGAAACGAGAATGTGGAGCCTATACAAAACGGGTTTTTCTCACATTCTCGCTAGATTCTTGCGAGATTCTCGCGAGAATGTGCAGCGGGCTTAAGAGATCACATATTCATGAATTCCATCCATCATCCATGAATTCAGAGAGCACATAAATTGGAGTAGTGATAATTATGATACAGCGACATTTTTATAATAAGTTTGAAATTGTAAACGAGTAAACGTGCATGCAGTCCACTTAATGGTAAGTGGTATCTGCCGCCCATGAACATCTGCAACCAACTACACAATGTAAAACAGCTTTTCACCTGAAGTAGATCGTAGACGAGTTACTACTTTTGAGTATTACTAAGGTCGCCTTATAAGTAAGTCAACCGGCATTCACCCTATCCCCAAACATAAGAACTGCTTCATGCTAGAAATAGGTGTGGCGGTTGTACCTCCCCGGTGAAATGGAACTGACTTTAATAACTTTTATAAATTATATCATGGCACTACTCATCCTTGAGTCTTTTAAAAGCTACGGGAAGGTAAAAATCATTTTATTCTGCCGTCAATCCACAACTACAAAATAACCTAGAAATATAAGTTTCATAACTTTTTTATCATATTTCACTAACTGGCAGCTTCGCTATGCAAGACTTCGAAATGGATTTCTTTTCTGTATCTTCTATCTAAATGGAAGTACTTTGGCGTCGCCACAAAAATAAAACAACGAAGTGAACGTCAAGTAATGCAACTTTTTAGGGTTCCGTACTCAAAGGTTTAAAACGGAACCCTAGTACTAAGCCCACACTGTCTGTCCATCTATCACAGGGCTCTATCTCTTGAACCGTAATATTCAGACACTTGGAACTTTTACACAGTAGGTATTTATAACGGTGGCCGCCATAATAACAAATCCAAAAAATCTAAAGCTTGAAAAATAGGGGTCACTTTACAAGAATCCGCTATTTTTCGACTTCGGCCCTTTTCGACTATTGAACTGATTACAGTTATATAAATGAACAGTTAAAATTTTAAGAATGCATTTATTTTTAGGCTACTACGGTAAAAATGTTAAAACTAAGAAAATTAAAATTGGTGTTACGGAACCCTCATTGGGACTCGAGTTGACTCGACTCGTACTTGGCCAAATTCTATCATTCCGTTTCTTTATATATTAAACGGCTAATTGCAAATGTACAATTTAAAACTAAGTATTATCCACTGACAGTTCCAGAGCGGTTTCCTTTTCTAAAAAAGTAAAAGCTCTTTGAAATAGGTCATCGTTAGTTTCAAGTTTATTTCTTTCCCATCTATTCAACTAACCTACGCCTTACTAAGTTACTAACAAACTAAATGGTTCAACAAGAAAGAAATTTTACTTCGTAACTAACTTTGCTGGCTAAAGAAACTCGATTAATATTATTTAAGGTAAGGGCTTAAGGGTTGTTTTTATTAAAGTGTGGTAAATGGAATAACTGTAGTATGACCATGAGTTTCATCGTTTCATAGTCCCAGTCCGAGATTCGAAGGACTCATTCCAATGACTCTGATTTTTGAATTTTTTATATGCATATGATGCATCAATTATCTCATGCGAATTATGAGAAGTACATGAAAATTATCTAAAAAAGAATTCTTAAATGTATACCAATCTGCATTTATCCGGATTGTCCACCATGCCGGAGCTAACCCCATATTCAAAGAGAATTTGCCTAGCAATGGGTCTTAGACTTGCCGCTTGACTTAATATTGCCGATAGAGGGTTTCCAAAAAGGAAGTGGAAATCTTCAAAAATTAAATAACTCACACAATAGATTTGTGTGAGTTATTTAATTTTTTAATTCTTTTCAAAAGTTATATAGCGATACATAAAAATCAAATACTATCAAACATTCATATTAGTAACATCATAAAATGAAATCCGGGATGAAGCACAAATAACCCTCGATATGTCGATTTCCAAAACATTTAAACAGAGCGGCCATAAATAACAAATTTATGAATGCGGTCCAGCGTAGGCATATACAAACAAGTATGTTTGATCGGAAATGAAAACCTCTAATTAGAATTTATAATCACCTCGCTCAAAGCTAGTTAATGTCTGTCGGTTAGTTTTAATTGAAACATTTGGTTCGTGTATTGACATGTGACGTCATTCTGTTAGTTAACTGCCCACATAATAGAGTATGTGGCTATTGGAGCGACAAATACTATTGGGTACTTGTATTTTTATCCTTGACCTCGCATTGTCAAGAATTTATCTTATACGGAAGCCCTATTGTATGTAAATATCATAATATAGGAGTGTTATACATGATGTGATTATAGAGCAAATTGTGTAATAAGTGGTGTTATATTTTTTTTATATATAATATAGGAGTAGCAGGCGAGCATGCAGTCCACCTGATGGTAAGTGGCTACTGCCGCTCATGGACATCTATAATCAACCCTAGATAGGATTAGATATTCTTACCTGAGGTCGGCCACAGATGCGCCGCTACCCCTGTGGACTAAGCTGGACCGCCTCGGAAAAGTATGTCTCCCCTACCACACCCTTCAAACCGGAACACAGCAGCGCCTAACACTGCTGTTATTAGGTAGAAACAGGTGTGGCGATGGTGCCGCCGTAGTCGAATCACATAGGGTTCTACTACCTTCGAGCTATGATGTTATTATAGAGTCGTACTAATTGAAACGAAATACTTTATTCTAAAGTTATAACCATAATAAACTATTCAATACTACAGTACCCTTGCAGTGCATGAGTCAGTCGATCACAGATACGTTGCTGCCAACAAAATAAACTAAACGATTAGGTAGACAGTCTTCAAAACAGCACGCAGAAACGTTTCACTTTTGCTGAAACACACACATAGAACAAGATAATCCTGCCAAATTCAAGTGTACTCTATCACCAACTAGCGCTTATAGGTCATTGACATATCTTTATATCCACGTTATCCATATTATTTATTACTCTGCGAATGTACCACGGTTACATACAAAGTACTAACGACAAATAAATCAGTTAGCAGGCCAGCATCCACGACGGCACGCAGTTCAGTCACGATTTATCAAACTTGTTTTATTGAAGAACTTTACTATTTTTGTCCCCTCTGACTTATCACGCATTTGTTTTGAGAATCACAGCAGTAGCATAATGTGATTGGAAGTTTCTGTTTGTACGCGACACTTTTTTTGTATTATAGGAGTAGAAGACGATCATTCAGACCACCTGATGGTAAGTGGCTACATCTGTAATCAAACCCAGATAGGATTAGATACCTACCTGAGGTCGGTCATAGTGCGCCGCTACCCCTGAGGACTAAGCCGGAACGCCTCGGAAAAGTCTGTCTCTCTTACCACACCCTTCAAAACGGAACACAGCAGCGCTGCAGCTGTTATGAGGCAGAAATATGTGTGGCGGTGGTGCTGCCGGAGTCGAACCACAAACGGTTCTACCACCTTCTACTACTTAATTGCTATGATACAAACATATTTAGGTAGTTGCCATGTCATATTTATTATAAAAAAATAAATTAACCCGACTACTTAAAATGCATGCTATGTCGCTCCCACAATTCAGAGGAATTCAACGACACTTTATAATTAAGTTAAAATACGTCAAACCTTATCTGCTGTAAGGCATACCAAAGAATAAGATATACCTAAATACATACAATGTAAATAAAAAACACTACCCTTCGTCGTCTTAAAAATGTAAAAACCCACTTATAAAAGTTGTGTGTACGAACTAAACTTGAAAACGATGAAATCAATATTAATAATTGCTAGTATAAAATTTAAGTAAAAAAGAGTAATCATTACCGTATGGGAGGTGGTTAATGTCACCCATAGACTGCAATAACCCCAGAAAGAAGTATAGTGTTCTATAGATGCGGTACTGCCTTTGGCGACAAGGTTAGCACGAAAGGTACAAATATCAGTATTATCTTTTCAAACCATAAAAAACAGCGCTTAATTACGCTATCATATGTCAAAAATACGTGCCACAGTTAAACTATAAAGTGAGCACCTTTAAATAATAACCACATAAAAAATAGTAAAATGGTGTAGTTTTTGATACGACACAAGAATCAGATAAGTAGGTGCATAAACATTTGTTATCGCATAAATTAAGCGAGAAATAGGCCATAAAGTTGAAAGTGTGAGCAATAAACTCATTACAATCTACTCTCCAGAGCTAAGACCGGCTTATAACCGTAAAATTTTAAATACCAACTCAATAACCCATAAGCCGATTACTTTATTGGGCGTCGTTTGAGCTTTTATCTCAAAGTTTACGCGTTAATTCCATTTCAGCGCATACAAAACCGGTAATTCTGCGTAATGTTGAGACTGTAATCTGTTATTGCGGAGTCCGTGACACGGGTTAGGCGGTCTACACACAATCCATCCGCCAATATGAAAAAATATAATATAAAATATACGTGATATTTAATGTAACAAAATTTATTTATTAATTAATAGTTCATCCAGATTAGCCCTCAAGGGTAGTGGCAACCTCTGGCCGACCTCAGGTAGGAATCTAATCTAATCTTTTTTGTTTTCGGGAAACCTTCAAAAGGTACCCGGTGCCGTGGGAGCGACACAGAGTTATGTGGGATTCTTACTGCACTAAAACCGCACCGGTGGCCGTCCTCGGCGCTGCATAAAGGACTCCGGGATCTCCAGAGGAACGCAACCGGAGTCCTCTTAGCGCGTTGCCCCGTCGGGCTCTGTCCAGGTGAGCATGCCGCTCGCCACACAGTCTGTTGTACACGACGGTATGCGACCACACATACCGCCGTCCTTCGCAGGGTTGCTGGCCGGGCGGTTTCAGCTCCCACTCTTGCCGCCCGCAACCCCGGAAGCCCTGTTTAGTCGCCTCTTACGACAAGCAGGGGATACCGTAGCCCTATTCTGGTCCCGGAACTACAGGGACAAGGAATCTAATCCTATCTAACGTTCCTATATTACAGCTATGCGATTTCCATGGACGGCACTAGCCATTTACCATCAGGTGGATAGCACGTTCATCTGCTAAGTTCCGTAAAAAACGCATTGGTTCAATGTCCACTACCCTTATATTCTTCGCCATCCCCTGGACGACGAATATATGAGTTAATTGTCTTGAAGATCATTTTAGTTCTTGGAATGCTTTTATCGGTCCAATATTACTTTTTAATATTTCAATATTGATTTTAAAATCTATAGTTTTCAAATATTACTTCTGAACGTTTACTTTTATTTTTATAGCGTTTAAATGAAAATTATATATGATGGATGGACTAAATACTGAATGTCAATTAAGCCGTTATGAGATATAGAATAAAATCTTTAAAATGCCGGAACAAAATTAAAACATGTGCTGTATTTGATTCGCAAGAAATCTTGACGACGTGAGTCAAATTTGATCGTGTGTTCGCAGCTTTACATAAATGTAGTATCCCTAAGTAGTATGTGATTACTTGCAAGCTAAATAATGGCGGGACATTTTGGAAGTCAATGTCATTAGCGATTATACGAAAGCCAAGATATTTCGCCATTGGAACCAGTACGTCGATAATTTTTTATAACACTGGTACGTTCAAATTCAAAGGTTTTTGACCGAATTATATAGAAGATGGTACGAGTAACATACTGTTCAAGTTGGTAAAATTATGCATCTGGCAATTATTAAAGCCTAGCTTTTACCCGCGGTTTCGCTCGCTTTCAGATGTTTTTGTCTATCCCTCGGGAACGGTACCTTATGTCCGTTTCCGAATCCTTGACAACGTGTAGTTAATGTGTGAAAGTACAGCAAACAAACAAACACACATGTATAATATTAGTTAGGATTAGAATTGGCTTTTATTTTGAATTATAAATAAATGTTTTAGCAAGCTCAGTTCCTAGCGTTTGTGAAGTAATTGCCAACACGTTACATAAGTAGGCACATAATAATAACGAGATTTTCAAATTGGATTTCACAACATCAAGGTACTTAAACAAGTATGAAAATATTGTATTTAAATCCTAATTGACGTTTAAGATGACCTAACTTAACCTGTACATATAGAACATCGTGCCCAGTCAGAGGGCTGGAGTTAAATATACCTATTTCCTTCACTTAATTTAATTTCCCGTCTGAAATCAAACTCATCTTGAAGGTCTTGAAGTCATGTAATAATATAGTCACATAAACGGTACAGAGTAACGATATAACAATTATACGTAAGTAAGTTCATACTAGTGATTAGAAGTATTATAACTACACAAGTATCTCCGTTATTCGACTGCTCTTGCTGAAGTCTCCGACCAGAATGTCGCTCTCTGTTAATTCGAGCGCCGCCAAGGTGTCGTCCCCACTTCACCTACCCGCATCTGTTTTTAAACTGTAGTATCAAATGAGTCACTTATTACTTTAATGTAACGTTATAAAAATGTGATATCGTTAATATCCAAGCTTCTTATTAACGACGATAACATTCGGCCGTCCTGCTCACACGTTCGTCCTCGATCGTGTATGGTCTGATGCAAGAGCTGCAAAAGAAAACCAGTTGTTTAATGCCTAAGTCCAGAAGAGTTACACATTTTCTTGTAATACCGACTCGCACGTAAGAGGCCCGAACTGTTTATCAAAAACATGGCTTAAACTCTACGCATTTTCTTGCAATACCGACTCGCATGTAAAAAGCCCGAACTGTTGATCCGAACCAAGGCTTAAACTAGGTGATGTTCATATAGAATCACACTAGTTGTGTATTACCTAGGTTATAAATCTGCCCCAACAGTGTTCACCACGGATTTCTGTTGCAGGCATAGTTCATAAGGACTCTTTACATAAATGTCATATGCGCGACAGGTATTGAAGCGAATGCATTAGACCATTGTTAAATAATAAAACACACGGTTATAACTAGGTGATGTTCATATAGGATCACTCTAGTCATGTATCACCGCAGTTTTTATACCTTGTTTACGATAACATTCGGCCAGTGCTCAACTCAAATTTACTCTAAAAATGCAATATTCACTCAATGTAATACATCCACCCAACATACATACATACATACACCCAACCATATGCATCACCAAGAGACACCCGCGAACATTACACTGTTCGAGGCATCTGCACTAATCCATCTTAACTACAGATAAATAAAAATCAAACTAAAAAAGTTTCCTACACCTACAGTAATGACAACATCTAGCTGCCCACTTTACTTATGTCTGGATTCTAAGTCCAATAGTTAAATCTCCAACAACTATTGATTCGATAAAGTTACGCATCAGAATAACGACGTTAATCTTATTAGTCCATTTCGGAATGCTCAACAACCTGTTCAATAACTGTTATACTGATAGATAGATAGATCTATAGTTGGCCACTAAATGAATCTGTGCGACTCAAAATACTATTATAAAATTATTTTATTACTACTTAGTACTTCTTTTAATTATTACAATGTTATTTTATACAAATAGTTGCCTTTCCAATGTACGTCTTTTATCAACTGATGAAGCAGTATCAAAATAATAATATATCGTGAATATTTGAAATGAATGATATCAAAGTTAAAGACTAAATAATGGTAAACAAACCATGAATTTCACACAATATAACACGTATAAGTTGTATGAACCCAATTTTTTTACGTTATTTATCACAAATTCAAATTATTTCTTTCAAAGTAGGGCCACATAACCCACTTTTGAAAGTCAGAAAGAAATTTCATTACATTAAATTGAATTTATATTCAGTTATAATAATACATACTATTACATGAATTTCAAAATTTAATTAACAAAGCAAAGGACCCATGCGTTCACGTCAGCGACATACTTGTCAATTGTGTATGGCTTAACTACTTAACTTTTTTTTTTTTTTTTTTTTCACCAAAAGTTTTAAATTAAGATTCCCATAAGGAAGTTATAGTTTGGGCTATTTTACTGTAAAAGTTATGCATTATACTAAGGAAGATTTGCTAGACTTTACGCAAACGTTTTTTAAAAAAAAATCAAATAATGTTATGGAAAGAATAAACACATTAAAATGGTCCGTTAATCTAAACGGAGTTTAAACAGACCTTGTCTTACATTGAGTTCCTCGGAAGCGGATTTTTTTTTTTTTTTTCCGTAGGTAGTTATCAAACGGATAGTGTTATTGAATACACACTCGTAAACTACCTACCAAGAAAAATGACTTCAGAAACCGGCCATTATTTAACTATACTTATTTGTGTCTACAACTGATAAAAGATTTTTTTAAACACGCTTTTATTTTTGCCACGCTTTTATTAACTTGACCTGTATGTATGTAACGGAATATTTGAATTCGATTTTTACCTACTTTGAACGGTCAGATTTATTTAAAAATTTTGAAATACTTATGACATGACATGATTTTAATAATCTTGTCCGATTCTAATTTTGTCTCATCACGATCGTCAGATTTAAAACTATAACTGTTTTACATAACATGTGGCTCCTTATCAATCACAACCTAAAATTTCTATGACCTGAAAAAGGTCTATTAAAGTTGATCATGATTTTATACCAGCCAGCCAAACAAACAGTTAGTCAAACTATCTTATGATACACCTTATTACCGAACAATTCATATTCATTATATATATTTCAAACGCCTCGGCTTCACCTGACTTTTATATAGTTTGTAATAAAAATTATATTAGTGCGTAATATCTGTATAGATTATATTAATATAATATGTATCATTTACAACCAACACTCTCAAGGAGATGCTCGATGTTTCTATAGAGAAAACCTAGACATGACGCAATTATGAACCGTATGAAATTTATATGAAAAGTAAATTATTGTATAAGAAAATCCCATCGAAATGTACCTATGCTTTTATTTGATTACATTATTATTCATTTGGCTATGATATACATATAATAAGAATGAAATCTTCACGTGTTTACATCGAATATATTTGAAAAAGAAAAATTGTCTGTCGGTTTGTATGTTTGAAAATGCATTAAAACCAAAACTACGAAGTTGATGTCAAAAGTATACATTTTTTTTAAAAAACATTACATGACCAGGTAATGGAGAATTCCAAATTACTAACGTACTCCGTGATCTTGACAGAGGGCATTGTATAATTCAAATTATATTTTGAATCCACATGAACAAAGTCGCAGGCAAGACTAGTTTTAAAAATGCAATTCAAATTATATTTTGAATCCACATGAACAAAGTCGCAGGCAAGACTCGTTTTAAAAATGCAATTCAAATTATATTCTGACTCCACATGAACAAAGTCGCAGGCAAGACTCATTTTAAATATGGTATACAAGAGACTATCTAAATTTATGTAGGCTTCAGTGACCGTTTCTCACTTAATACGTATAATAACTTAATTGCTGTAACTTGTAAATAGAACTAAGCTCAAGTTATAAAAGCATCAATTTATTATTATTATTATTTTACTTAAAATAATTTATTCTCAATCCCATACAAAGTGGATCCCGTTTATCATTTCGTAAATGGCTCACATAATTGATAATATCGATAGTCTAAGCGTCTCAACGTTTAAGGTACAAACTTCATTTACCAGTATTTGATAGTGCCCAATTTTCAAACCAAAAGGACGTGTAATGTGTCAAATTCAAATTGAAATTTAAAGATTTAAAATTACGAGATGTAAAGAAATATTAATACAAAACGAAACGTTGCATACTAAATTTAAAACAGACATTTAATATTATGTATAAGTGAGTCAGTCAGAAGTAGAATGGGAGATAAGAGAGATATTTTTATATATAATATTCCAAAGACCGCTGCGCATAAGTTTCTCAGTTTTCTTATAGATCATTAACTAATGTGCATTTATACTTTATGGGAGTCAAAACACAGTAGTACACAGTACTGCGTGAGTTCGCCTAGAATTGATGGAAATCTAAATTTGGCAACGTACGTATGCTTCTTTCATAACAATTACGTATCAAGTATATGAAATCAAAAGGAAACTTTCATTGATTTATAAAATGAAAATGTGAACAATGTAGATGTGAATGCAAGTTTATTTTTAAATATAGTCAATTAATATCCAAAAAAAAAAAAACAATAAACCTTAAACTCATTTACCATTTCCCTCCTGGGTACACTCAGCCACTCAATACCGTGGTCGTGATACTTTTTTGCAGGCAGTTAAATATCTACCACGTAGATATTATACATTTCTGTACAATTATGAATAATCAAAATTTTGCAACTTAATAAACGTGTCACTTATATCAAGTAGGTATACTGTACTCTGTAACTGCGCTTGTTGCTACCGCATAGTCCCTTCCATACAATAATAACAAACGCATATACGTAAACCCCGTTTGAAACATTAAAAGTTATCAAAAATAAATTCAAATCTAACCTGTATGCAATTTCTGGCGTACATTAGCCTATATTAACAACCATTAGGTTCCCATATCTATAAAGCCTGACATTTAAGATTAAAGATCCTTAAAATATTTTCATAAGTACGTGTATTTCTATATATTTCAAAGTAGGTGTAACTTTAGAACAATTAGGATTTACTTTTTACACCACAGAATTTAAACAAATGGACAGATTTACCACAAGAACTGCCTTGCAAAATTACTTTTAGACACTTCTTCACAGAAAATGCACTTATTTTGAAGTAAACACCTCAGTTTACAATGTTAACAAGTAATTTGATAAGAGTAAAGTTTGTTCACAAAATTTAAGTATATCATTTTCAGAGGGTATTAACATTTCATTGAATTACTAGTCTCAATCTATCCATTTTCTTAATTCAAATGAGTTTTCCCTTACATCAACGACATTTATCTACCCCCATTTTTACTTATTCTACCAAGATGAATTCACATATGACATAATAATGTTTTAACTCACGGTTTTTATTCCTGTGTCAAGTATGTTCGTACTTACGAATCGCCGTCCATGATTGTGAGCTGGTTCTTGTACACTTCTGATGAAATCAAACTCATCTTGAAGGTCTTGAAGTCATGTAATAATATAGTCACATAAACGGTACAGAGTAACGATATAACAATTATACGTAAGTAAGTTCATACTAGTGATTAGAAGTATTATAACTACACAAGTATCTCCGTTATTCGACTGCTCTTGCTGAAGTCTCCGACCAGAATGTCGCTCTCTGTTAATTCGAGCGCCGCCAAGGTGTCGTCCCCACTTCACCTACCCGCATCTGTTTTTAAACTGTAGTATCAAATGAGTCACTTATTACTTTAATGTAACGTTATAAAAATGTGATATCGTTAATATCCAAGCTTCTTATTAACGACGATAACACGTCTTATAGTAGTTAAACGCTACTATTCTTTTTTATATATTTATATTTCTTAGTCCTCATTTGCAACACATCTGCAACCTCACGCACCTCACAAGACACTCCAATTCTTATTTGGGCCTCAGTAAGACTTCAATTTTATTCGTGGGTGATTACAGATTTGGTAAGAAGGTTTGTCACATTGATAGTCCAACGTTGGGATTCTCTTTACTGAAAGGTAGAACCAGTAAGAATGGTTCGCTTGGGGACCAAACCACTATTTCTAACGTGCAGTTCTTGCGTTTCAGTGGATGGGTATAGATGCCGGCGACCATCTTAGTCCTCAAGAGTGGTAGAATCCCTGTTCTATATGGAGCTGATCACAATGTTCAATGTGCAGCAATAACTTCAAGTGCCGTTCCGTTTTAAAGGGTTTGGTAAGGGAGATATACTTTTCCGAGGCGTTCCAGCTTAGTCCTCAGGGGTAGCGGCGCATCTGTGGCCGACCTCAGGTAGGAATATGTAATCCTATCTGGAGTTGATTACAGATGTCCATGGGCGGCAGTGGCCACTTACCATCAGGTGGACTGCATGCTCGTCTGCTACTCCTACTTTATAAAAAAAAAAAAAAAACTTCAAGTGCAGTTTGCAATTTCAAAGAATCGTTGGCCAATTCACACACAGAGCGGAACCAAAATCCCTCTCAAAGATTACTCGTATCGATGTAATCTCCCAAAAGGTAACCACTTACCACTAATGCTCGCCATTTCGCAAGCTCACAGCGATCTTATAAATTCCCGATAACCAGTAATGGAAAGTAAACAGAGTAAGCAGTTGTTTTCCGGCACTAACCGCTATATTAGTTACAGTTTCGCATAATTTGCCAGCGGATTATGCAATGATCATGCTGTAATTGTTTCATGTCATAATAGGGTTGCCACGCACTAATGTAGTGTTGTACGATACGTTAGACTTGTACTTTATAGAATAATAAGAAAGGTACTATATTTTATTTGTTAAAATATGTCGCGCCAGTCTAAAAAATGTTAGTTTAATTCTAAATTACATCACGATGGTAAAAAATAAATGTGTAGTACTTCTTTTTTCCTGGATTTCCAAAAAGATATTATTCTTGGGAAATTCGGAGATTTTGAAAATGTAATGTTAGTATGTTGAAAATGTTTGAAAAGATTTTGACAGTAATTTTTCTTCAAAAAAAAGGTGGCAACCCTATATCTATTCCATACTATCTAATAATGTCACGATGATGCTCTTGTACCAAGGAATAGGGTTGAAAATGGACCCACTATCAACCATCATGCTAATACAGTAAGCGATTGTCAGAAACCGCTCGATCATTTTCCAGTTAGACATAATGGCGGAAATCAGATACGTAATAGCGAAGATAACTTTGAAATTGAATGATAAAGTATGGAATATATTTACAAGGAAATAGCGTCGGTACGTTGACACTGTTGCGTTCATTTCGAATGCAATTTTATTTGAATGCACAAGCTACAAAGTCGTTTGGAAATCAAATGTAAGCATAGGTACTTGCATCTCGTGGATAACTACTATTTTTTCTTCTTAAAGTAGTACCAGTTTCTACCTGATGTTATGTAGTTATTATATAAGTGTAAACATCAAATAGGATAGAACATTGGTTATAAAATAAGATACCTACTGTCAAAATAAGGTCTATAAAATACGAAAAGTTGCACGTGGCGTTAGAACTTAGCATTCAGTTCTTGGTGGGCATCATGCAACATAAAACCAAAAAATTGTATTCACTTTCGATATTTTTTTCATTAATGTTCAAATTTAATGTGTTCCGGAGAAAAATATGAAAAACGTGTTTTAGGGAATATCCAGAAAATACTCAGTATGTTTGTTGTTTTCTAAAATCTTTCTACTTTCATTGTATTTCCTAATTTATTTCTTCTGTCACAGGAATAATAATGTTAGTGTATTTAGTAACTATAATGTGACTAAGAATATCTTCAAAAACTTTCTTTTACAGTTTCTATTCATTGAATTGTCTTTCAAAGATCTCAAAGGTACTAAAAGTCACACGAAACTTGTAAACAAAGCAATGAAGTTTAACAAAATACGTAATTAGCACTAACATCAGTAACTGTGGCCAATAAACGTTACAAGTTACTGTCACGTCGTATTCTAGTGACAAAGTTGTCGACGACGTGACAATACTTCAGCGTACGAGTGAATGCTTTAATGTACTATCAAGTATTTCTGCCGTTGCAAGTGCCGTGTTCGTTGTAAAATTGGTATGTAATATATATTTTAGTGTTTTTTTTTATAATTTTGAGATAGCATACGAGCATTCAGTCTACTTTATGAGTGATCGAGGTCTGAGTTTCAAATCCCATCCTAAATTTTCATTTTCCAAAGTTATGTACGTATTTCAAATTAATAATCACGTGCATTAACAGTAAAAGGTAACATCACAAAGAAACCTCCACCCTTCCCTCAAAGGTTCTTTATAAAAAAAAAGCAAAAGTGTGTAAAGTCTTCCTTTTCGCACTTGGTCAGCGTGGCGGACTAGGACCTAAAGCTCTCACTTTGAAAGGAGACCCGTGTCCAGTATTGGTGCAATATTACTAAGACGACAGCGTCAATATAGGAGGCTTAGAACCAATTACAATGCTGCCAAATACAATAATTGAAGATCACAAAGAAACATTAAATGAAGATAGCGAATCCTCTTTCATTCGAATCGTATTTACTCTTTCATAAATTATCACCAAAAATGTCTCTCAAATTAATATCAAAATGCTGTTTGTTCCCGGCTTAATTAAATCGTACAATTAATGGTGCGTCATTTGCAAAGGCAAAAAACGGTTTTATTATAAAAAGTTAATTTCCTTAATTTGGCCGCTCTTCCTTTTCGACGGTCTGAATCTTTTGCCAGACCGACTACAAAAGGAACAAATCTTGCTTATTCTCATTTTATTCTTAAAGCGTGTTGCGACCCGACTGTTAGGATTCCATTTTACCTAAAATCCAATGTTGTCATGTTAATAGCACCAGAAATATCGTTACTGTTACTTAACGATTTTTTCCTCTGAAAAAATTGTCCGGATATATGGAAATAGAAAAGCGATTAATTGGTATAAATACTTCATACCTATTGGTTCCATTTTACCTAAAATCCAATGTTGTCAAGGTAACTATTCCAGAAATATCGTTACTGTTACTTGACAAACGATTTTGTTACTTAACAAACGATTTTTTCTTCTGAAAAATTCGTACGGATATATGGAAATAGAAAAGCGATTAATTGGTATAAATATGTCATGCTTATTGGTTCCATTTTACCTAAAATCCGATTTTGTCATGGTAACTAGTCTTGAAAAATCGTTACTATTACGTACCGAACGATTTTTCTTCTCATCAATCTTCGTAAGGATATATAGAAATAGAAAAGCGATTGATTGGTATAAATACGTATGGCTTCTGGTTATATAACTCTAATGATTTTATTCACTAATTGACTTACGACTTCGGGATAATAATAGCTTGTTAGAAATATCAAAACAATTAACAACTAAGATATGTATTCAGGATCTCAACTATGACTACATTTTATTACGTATCACATTTATTATTACATTTTATTATGTAGTCAGCGTATATTTATTTAAAGCTCATATTTAAATTCAGTTGCTTAGATTGTTGATTAAGTAACCTTAACCTCTAAAATCTGTGACTTACTTTCAGGAAGTATGCCGTCCTGCTTGGATTTTAAAGGTGGTAGAACCCTTTGTGGTTCGACTCCGGCGGCACCACCGCCACACTATTTCTACCTAATAACAGCAGTGTTAGGCGCTGCTGTGTTCCGGTTTGAAGGGTGTGGTAAGGGAGACAGACTTTACCGAGGCGTTCCAGCTTAGTCCTCAGGGGTAGTGGCGCATCTGTGGCCGACCTCAGGTAGGAATATCTAATCCTATCTGGGGTTGATTACAGATGTCCATGGGCGCCAGTAGCCACTTACCATCAGGTGTTTTGCATGCTCGTCTGCTACCCTTATATTATAAAAAAAAAATTGGTAGCAGATGTATATTAGCTGCAGTAACCACTTAACACCGAGTTGAATGCTATATGCATGCCCGTTTGATATTTCCACCACGTACAAAGTGTTCCGAGGCACACGGAATATATGACTATCCTAGAAGTTTTAGTTCTCCGTTCTTAACTAAAAGACATCTGTAACATACTTACATTACGATGCATAAAAAATAAAAAAGTGAAGCCAACTTCAATGTCAGTACAAAAAGAAAATAATAAAAATAAATTATTTAAGTGGATGGTTTTTAAATCTTCGCTCGTATCCCCGGAACAATAAAAAGTCACATGATCCCAATCGGTCGAGGCGTCGCCGAATTATCGCCAAACATATAAAATATACACAGCGAACACGACACATTCCATTTAGGAAGTCGGTTAAAATGTACGAAAATGTCATACGCCTTTTAAGTGTAAATTAGTCAAGACAGGTAGATGAAAAGAGTCTTTTCCTTACGCCGGATGCCTCCGTACATACGTAATATTCTTTTGAAATCCACACGAACGCAACTTTTACACCGTGAAGCGTAATCATGAAATATTCATAAAACAGAAGCTATTTATGTTCCGGTAAATGTATACGCGGACATTATACGCTTGTGGAAGTTTTCTTGGGTAGAGGTAGAGGGCTACGGTCGACATATACTAGCATTTGTAAGGCAAATTAGGGCCTCTGCCCTAATGTGGTTCAAATTATTCTTGTTAGTGGATTTCTTTTTGGTAAAAAATATATCAACATTCTCACGTTAATGCCGGCTTTGAAAAAGCGTCGCAATATGTTATTTACGGACGTAATCCCGGTTGATATGGTGTTCGTATTAAATGCTGTTAGTTGTAATAAGTTACAATATTATTGTTTATGCTGACCCGCGCGTTGGTTGTGTTAAAACGTTTTTGCGGCTCAACATATTCGTTTGTTGCAGTTTTCATGAATTTTTTACAAGTATTTAAATAATTATAGAAGGAAGCTTCTTCTTTTTTCAATTATTTTGTTTCAGGTATTTGTTGTTATAACTGCTACGGGTATATGTACAATGAAATAGAATCCCCTGACAGATGGACAAAAGGACAGACACTGACAGCTTTATAATAGGGTTCTGTTTTTGCCTTTTCGGTACGGAACCCTAAAAAAGGATTGCAGCCAACACATTAGTAACAAAAACCTTATAAATATTTATCTGAAAACAAAACAATTTCCTCTAGTTAGTGTTCCGACGACATAACAAACAAAATAACAAATCATAATCACCTAAACGTGGACTACGTTAAACAGAATGTACAGAGCTCTACAAACAAGTCTGCCGCTATATGGATGGAAGCGAAGCATACAGAGATTATCCCGGAATCTTCTCTACTCTAAATATTTGACAATGCATGAAAGTTTAGCATTTTTCATGTTTATAATTCCTAGCAAACTGAAACATACTTTTTAAGCAGTTTGCCGCTTCCAAAATTGCTACGCGAAATCGTAAAGCCATAAATACCATGCACTTGATATGCCTTAAACGCAATTTGTGTTGATTTCAACCAGTCTAATTTAAGCAACCCCGGGCGCGGTCGGAAATTGGATAGGTGACCGTTGGTGGCAAATTTTTTGCATGCCTTGGAGTACAAAAATATAATAGCGGCTTAGCTTTCTAAAGGTTTGTTCATTCTATACTAACATTAAAGGGATTCAGCATAGTTTAAAAATCTAATAGGGGTTTATAGTCGTGAGTTACTCTGGGCTAAGTCATTTGCTTATAAGACATCTTATATTCCAACTGGTCTATTGGAGGTCTATTCGAAAAGCCACAGTGGGTAATCGAAGTGGCTAAATACTGTAAATTGCCTGTAGCAGGTCTGAAGTACAATACCGTAGTCCCTGGAGACCGGGTCTGGTGAAACAATTGCCTATCAACTGAAGCTGCTTGATTTTATATTGAATGTCTTATATTATTGTTTGTATAATTACACTGTACATCTATAAAAATAAATAAAATGAAAGTGTCTGTTTATAATGTCAAAGTAATAGTATTTTACTAGATGTATGTGATAGATAAATATAGTACTTATTAGCAAGTTTCTTTAAACTTGCTAATTGCTAACCCCTTTGGGTTCGCCATGTTTACAAGTCGAATAGGAGTATATATGAAAGCCACAAGTTTAAGCTACTCTGCACCAAGTCATCTGCTTCGTAAACTGAACGTCTTATCCTATAACCACAATGAATAATCGAAGTGGCGAACTGCTGTAAATTGCCTGTAGCTCGTCTGAAGCACAATACCGTGCTCCCTGGGGACCGGGTCAGGCAAAACAATTGTTTAAAAAACAAATATGGGTACATAAGACAGCCGCAAGTTTGACTCACTCTGTACCAAGCCATCTGCTTCATTAAACATCTGCTTATAAGAAATCTTATATTCAAACTGAACGTCTTCACGTTTTTTTTTTATAATATAAGTGTAACAGACAAGCATGCAGTCCACTAGTGTCTACTGCCGCCAATGGACATCTGTAATCAACACTAGATGGGATTAGATATTCCTACCTGAGGTCGGCCAAGCTCGAACGCCTCGGAAAAATATGTCTCCCTTACCACACCCTTCAATCTAAAACACAGTAGCACTTAACGTTGCTGTTATGAAGCAGAAATAGGTGTGGCGATGGTGCGGCTGGCGTTAAACCACAAAGGATTCTACCTTTAGAGATTCGTATAACCACATTGTGTAATCGAAGTGGCTAAATACTGTAAATTGCCTATAGCTTGTCTGGAGCACAATACCGTGCTCCCTGGGGACCGGGTCCGGCGAAACAATTGCCTATCAAGTCTTGTTTATAGCCGGAGTCCATTCATTAACCTGAATTGAGTTGTAGCAGAATGAAATTTATTATTATTAAATGATTGCCTTCAATTAAGACTTTGGATCGCTTTGTGTATTTACTTCAAGTCTCTTTGGTTTTTGTACTCAATTTCTTATATTATTTTGTTTGTATATACGCCGTATATTTTTAAAATAAAAATAAAAACACAGGATTAGTATTATCCCTTTCATCAATATTTATAATTCGCTTGATTTATTTATTTTGTAATGAAATATCTTTATGGTAATTAAATTTTGTAAATTCGTCATAAAATGTCAACGCACAAAAAATTTACAAATTTTATCGTTTTGCGTATAAATCCCTCATTATATTGTATTTTTAGGCTTTCCAGAAGCGTTGCATATGAAAACATTTGGCCTAATTAAATGAAGCTCCATGAAATAATGTGTGATACATAATTTAATATACTGAAAAAAAAATGTAAAACAAAATAAAAACCGCTCAATTCTATTTTACACATCCTAGACATCCATTGTAAGTGCATTACCATGTAGCTTCTTAAGCCATCGGATTTCCTAGATCTATTACCTAGAAGCAAACAGGTTGAAGAGTTACAAAGGCGCTCGATCTATCAGGAATAGAAAGTACAAGCTAACAACACATACCTACGAACCTGATGCAGAATAAAGGCATCCCACGGGAGTGAAGCCGGCGAAACAATTGGCTATTGACTACAGTTACTGAGCGTAGGTTTATTGCTTCTAAGATTGTTAATTTTAATAGAATTGTCAATATTGGACAAGTGCGAGTCGAACATGACTAAGGAAAGTTCCATAAGTACTATCAAATCATAACTTTTTTAGTATTTGTTTTAAAAGCGGCCGTAGTAATGAATACTGTGTAAAATTTCAAGTGTTTATGTTATTGATCATGAGATAGAGCTCTATGACAAACGGATAGACGAACAGACGGTCAAAAGAACAGACAGTGCATTATATTTAGTAATAGGTAGGGACATTTTAGTAATAGGGTTCCGTTTTTACACGATAGGTGTGAATGTTATGTAATGTGAAAGGGAGTCGCTATATTATGTGTTCATTTATTTTGTAAATTTTATACAATTATATTTAAAAAAAGGATGTTTTTAAAGAAAACATTTTTATAAACATACAATTTTAAATTTCCCTCAAAATAAATTTAAGCCATAATTAATTTAATTAGGGCCATAAATAAACATATTTTTTTTAAAACCACAGTATAAATAAAATTAAATGGTAACTAGAACCAATATCAGTAATTAAACAGACCGCGCTCGCAAGTGATGCAGAAAACAGATAAATCTTCTTGATATAAGGAAACTGTCATCATAAAGCATTCACAAAAATCTATATAACAATGTCGCTCATCTGTCTTCCCTTTTACAGATATCAACGATGACCGCAACCAGGGCCGGATTTGGAGGTTTGGAGAACCTGGGGCAACGAAAGAGACTCCTAATTACGAATAAAATGAACGATTTTATTCCATCAAGTTTTTTAAATAATTTAATTCCAACAAATGATTTAGAAATTATCCGTTTAGTAAAATAATAATTGTCGGTAAAAAAAGTAAGCTGTTTTTAGAATTTCGATATTTTTTATCTCTATTCTCGGGCCCCTTTCTTGTAGAGCAGCCGGAGCATCCACTTGCCCTCCCCTGAATCCGACCCTGACCACAAGTAATTTACAACTGGTGTACAAAGATTTATCGAGACGATATAAGGTCGAAACAGTCAAAAACAACGTTTATTTATAACGACCACCGTTGCGCTGTGGTCTCGCGTCTGACATGGTTCCGGGTTCAATTCCAGATCAGTTACATAACTATTATTGAATTTATTTCTTTGTTGTCTTCCTTTGGGGGCGGGATTGATATCCATATGCATGCATGCATGATCTTTCAAAGTTGTGTGCGTATTAGTAATTAATTTTCACTAAATATAACGGTAAAAGTAAACAATGCGAAAAAAACTACATGCATAAGAATTACTTAAGCAAAAGAAATACAAAATAATAACCATTTACTTTAACGATGAATGAAAGAAAACATTGTATCAAAACCTATATTCCTGAGTTTGGTTATTAAATAAAGTTCTCTACTATCTAAGCCCACTTATTCACAATGATATAAACTATTTTCGTGATAGGAAACCTCTATCCAAATAATAGTTACACGACGACAATTGATGAAACTTCGTGATAATTCTCATAGCATTCTAGTATGTAAGTATCAAAGTCTCTTCGTAGAAAAGTAGTATCCTGTAATGGACTTTTAAGGACAGGTACGAGTATGTAGATGGATTTTACAAAAGCATTTAATCCGCGTCGATTGAAGACATATTCTTTAATGTTCATACTGAAAACGAATACGTGCTTCTCGATCTTGGAATATTGCATTCTTAGGACTGTTTCACACTGCCTTATTATAGAATATCGATAATATCGCTGTTGCTTTTCAGTCTAATTTAGTCGGAAAAAATAATAATTGTGAAAAGAACAATGAAAATTGAACATAAATGTTTATTTCGCACTTACGTCAAAAAGGTATAAGGTTAAAGGAGGAGCCCTTTTTTTACTTCTATATAAATACCTATTACAGGAGCTTCCTTAAGTTCTATTAAAATCCGGCCAATATTTTTCAGACAAACAAATACAGACAGACGCAAGGACATAGGAGTATAGACAAATTAGCATTTAGGAAAATCAATTTTTCCTAAAGTAATTTAAACATAATGTTACATCTATATAAGGAACCTAAGAGATAAAATATAAAGTTCTTTACAAGTTTAATAAAAAGGCGCACAAGTGTGAAATAAGCCTTAGAACACGAACACAGCTTATATCCGATAAAAGCGTCAGAGGAATTCTATTGCATGCATTCCGAGCATACTCTAAACTTTTTCTTATTGTTTGCGACGACTAGACTATCCTTTAACACTCCTTTTTGTTACTGAAGTAGCCAACGGAGGTTATTAAGTGGTCACTTTAGCCTATAAGACTTATTTTATAGGTGGTAGAACCCTTTGTGGTTTGACTCCGGTACCACCGTTACACCTATTTCTACTTACTCGTAATAACAACAGCGTTTTTCAGTCCTGTGTTACGCTTCGAAGGGAATATTATGGTAGTTGTATATTAACTCTTATTCCACCTGAAAGTATGTGACCACTGCCGACCATGGGCATTTACAAACAACCCCAAAGAGAATAAAGTCCTATCAGAAGTTATCCTGAGTAGTTCCCTGGGAATTAAGTTAAAACTGCTCCTAAATAGGTGTCTCCCTTACGCGTCTGAGCAGGGCATAATACTTACTGTAAAAGACTGCGAGATGAACCTCGAGGGCTTCTACCACTTTTAAACGTATATTTTTAGAACTAATAACATTAATGCTGTTAAAAAAAGAGCTCCACTGCCTATTCAAACTATCTTATATGTATTCTTGTGTATCTAACTATCTTATATGTTATCCTTCCATTTTCACCCTTTCTAGGTTACACGTTTCCTATCTTTAGGACGCATATGTGAAGGCAACAATATGAAGCGTTATTAGCAGTAACTTACCCACTCGGAAGGTTGAATGAACAATACCTTTCGGCTTTCAATTTCCTTGTGAATATTAAGTTTTCTATTTTATTAAGGATTCGTTCCTTACCCTGAGGACGCTTTAACCCTTCTTATATGTACTACATGTCTCTCCTTTACATTTAGACCCGCTACCCATAGTATGAGTTTTTACGTTTGCTCGAAAACGGGCACCGTTTTACGTTTTCGCTCATACAGAGCCCCCGTGGTATTGGAACTAAACTTTCGCAGTGTGAACAGCGGAACAGTCGACTGTAACGACATATTTTAATTTTACGAATACAAATTCAATTACAAGGCATTTATTTTTAGATTTTTTATTTAATTTTGATTAAGGTTTTTTATCAGTACAAAATAAGCGTTATTTTTCGCATTTTTTTTTTTTTATAAAACCCCCCCGGTGGCCGTCCTCTGCGCTGCGTTGAGGGCTCCGGAATCTCCAAAGGAACGCAACCGGAGTCCTCTTAGCGCGTTGCCCCGTCGGGCTCCACCCAGGTGAGCTTGACGCTCGCCACACCATCTGGTGTATACGACGGTATGCGACCACACATACCGTCGTCCTTCCCGGGGCCGCTGGCCGGGCGGTTCGAGTCACCACACTCAGAGGGCCCACTCTTGCCGCCCGCAACCCCGGAAGCCCCCTTTTAGTCGGCTCTTACGACAGGCAGGAGATACCGTTGCCCTATTCTAGTCCCGGAACTACAGGGACAACCATGAACGGTCCTACCACATCTTAAATTAGTATTATTTAATAATTTAATTCATCGTCATCATTTTTTAATTTCCAATTTAATTCATAACACAGCTCAAATTCAACCAAATTAGCTCTAGAATTTTAATTGTCATAAGCTTTACTCATACTATATTTCACACAACATAAACTTGTATTTTACTACGCAAGCTTAATAGAATTCCAATTCTTTTTTTTTGGAATTTTGTTTCAACAAGTGTAATTGTTCAAAGTAAATATCAATTTAGAGTATTTGTTCCCATGATCGAATAAATAAAATCGGATACTTCAAATCAAATCTTTACAACACATTTGCAGTATGATTAAAAACACACTCGGTTTTACAAATAAACGGATTGTTATACAATCCAATCGGAACATCCATCACGGTTATCTCCGTAATATAAATCTGTTCAAAACGTTAACAATACGTATTGACATTGTGGAATTGAAGAGGCCTATATGCTATTACCGAATAAAATTTCATAGAAAGCTTCGCAAATAGCCATATGCCCGTTGTTAATAAACAATCTATGCATTGCTTTGCCTACGAAAGATTGAAATTGTCTAATTTCGATCTTTAGTAGGCAAAAATTGGATAGATTAATTATTATTAATAACGGGCAATAAATTAGTAGGGCATTATTTACAACCTTTGAATAACCAAACTAGTAGGTATATTATAATAAGGTTTTATTTTAATTTTATGACAACGCTTTAATTCTACTTCAGATAACATGCATAATGCATAATTATTAAAAAAATAACAAATAATTTGTAATAAAAATATTGTTTCACCATTTCAATTATTTTATTATATGTAGTTTTATTTTAATTAATTATTTTGTGTAATTTTCATGTGTTATTCTTATAACAACAAATTATCTACACTTATATTATAAAGAGGAAAACTTTGTTTATTTGTTTGGTTGTAATGAATAGGCTCAAAAACTACTAGACCGATTTTAAAAATTCTTTCACCATTCGATAGCTACATTATCTACGAGTAACATAGGCTATATTTTATATGAAATATATTTGATAAATAGATTTTGAGACGGTACAAAGCTTGCCGGGTCAGCTAGTTATTTATATAATAGCTGGTTGGTAAGATTATATAAGTTAGCATAACATATTAAAAAAAAATCCTTGACGTTTGAGTTACAATTTGAGCGGGAATTTAATTTACAATATAAATCTGTTCAAACCGTTAACAATAAGTATAGACATTGTGGAAATGAAGAGGAGGCCTACATGCTATTACCGAATAAAATTTCATAGAAAGCTTCGCAAACAGGCTGATGGAGGGACCCATTAGGGGCCATGCATAAATTGTTAGTTTAGTGACAACGGTGACGCCACCTCGTGTTCTCGCTGCGCAAACTCGACTATTCTCTTTTTGTTGGTCTCTGGTAATGTATTCTATTTTAGGGTCGCTTTTTAAGCACTGCCCCTTGCTTAGTTTGGCAAAAGTATAATTCAGTTTTAAATATGACACTATATTAATTAAATAATATCGGAAATATTTTAATTCCCACTGCAGATTAAAAAATTCTATATTTTTATTCAGCACCTAGCATTAAATCGATCCCAGATACTCTAAAAACGACATTCAATTTATTTTTGCTGTAATTACTAAAACCTTGCTACTTGCTACTTTTTTATAATGTTTTCACAAAAAAAACCTATACGAACATACATATATTAAACTAAAGATAGATTTTAAACAATCCTACCGATACAACCGATACATAGGTAAGTTAGGTTTAATTCGAATCGTTTTCTAAATCGATATTGTTTTGGACAACTGACATCCCTAACTGGATACTCTACTTTTTATTTTTTATGTTTATTTTTATATCATTCCAAAAACATATTAACACGGGACAGGTTTGTTCTCGCGGCGATAAATCACAAAGCAATAGTTTACAAACGGCCTAACTATTACAATTCACATGTCATCAATAATACCAATTTAATAAATTCAATATCGATTCGATTCCAAAGCAAAATAACTTTTTATGTAATCGAATAAAGAGCATGTTGTCGTTAGGCGTTTGAATCAAAAATTTTGTTAAGTAAGAAATAAAAATTGACTTGTTTTGGCTGTGAAAGTAAAAAAAAATTCGACATTGTAAAAAAAACTAAAGAAGTGAACAGAAGTTCTCACAAATGTATGACATCAACCCACCTTGGCCTTAAATAGTATTCGTCATCAATCCATTAATATCCCATTACAGTTACTTTTTTATACTTAGAAAAATCAAAGGTACGTAGACAAACCTCAGTCCGCACGATTGAGAGGTAGAGTTTTAGCCAGTAGGTATAGTAGTAGTACGTTAGAATATACACGTTTTCAGCACTCATAGCCCCACACTAGGATTTCCTGTGTCGTGGATGCAATGAACACACACAAAGACGAATACATCAACACCCGAACTCATAACAAAAATTTGAATTCATCCATTTGATACCTGCCTGGCCGGGGATCGAACCCGGAACTCTCGGCGCATCAATCCGGTATGGTGACCGCTCCGCCACGCGGGTCGTTAACGATGTAACTGCATAAAAACCTTCGATGATCCGAAATTTTATTAACTAAAAGCTACTATAGACTACTCTTTATTTTACGAGTCTATTTATACTTTACACAAAAATAATATCACTGTCCTTTCGAATAACAAATGACCGACATACGGACAGGTTGGTTCTCATGTCGATAAATCAAACCTTGTACGAGACAATGGGAAAACGGCAGTTTCAATCTATATTCCATCAATTATGCCATACTTTGAAAGATGCTTGCTCGGAACAATTGGACTTCTTCGATATTTATGTTAAGGTAAGCTTGTAAAGTTTATTCGATTTTGTAAGCAGACCATTACTGTATAAAACAAGAACCCAAACATTTATATTTTTGGCAGATTTATTTTGTTTATTTGGTAGAGTCGGGTGCTCAGTGGTCGAAATTCGACCATCACCAAAAATTAAATGATTTTAAGAATAAACAAAATTTTAAAGAAGTCACTGTGAACTTTTGTATAAAAAAATAAAAGAATTCCATAACTCGACTGCATTAATAAGAAATAACTTAAATGTAATGCTTTATATAGATTAAAGTAAAAAAAATTAAGTATATATAAATAGATATAATGCTGCCCACGGGCCTCCTCTAAGAATGATTAGGGAAGAAAGATAAGGCCATAGTCCACAGCGCTGGCCAAGTGCAAAATGATAACTTTGAAAAAAATAAAAATTGTACATACAACTCACACTCATTAAAAGGCGTTAAAAGCAATAGTGCAGGGCTCCTGTCCTGATTTGTCTACGTAGGCTGCAATATCCAAATGAAAGTACTCCAAAGAATTAGTGGGCGAAACTAGTCATAACTAACCAATGTGAGTGACACTCATTTCTAACAAGGTAGAGCATTGAACATCAAACAATACAATATCATATCATTGTTCACATTTTATTACGATGCTAACAAGCAGGCACGCCTGTATGACAAATTGACTATTGCCAACAATGTTCGATAACAACGAAACTATCATTTACGAGTAGCTTTACCATGAGTTTACAAAAGTATTACTCGCTAGCGACTGCGTAAAATAAATGTATGAAAAATTGTACAGCGTCTCTGGTGGTTACTCGTAGAACTTAATTCCGTAGTGTGAGCCACTAGTAACGTAAAAAACCTATCGAAATCAAATCGCTAGCGAATGTCATTATGATCTATTGCCATACAAATTCGGTCCCATGAGTCATTAATTTGACAGACGTTGTCAAGAAATACCGTAACGATAGTAGTTATGTTATTCACTAGCAAAATGACAATAGTTTTCTATTTACAATTTCTATAGTGGCGTTTCTATGCCATCTCATGGTAGTGCTAGAGCTCCGTGGCCGTGAATCCATATGAAACTATGACAAGATTATGCCGATGGCGACGCTCGTTCGCTTAACACATAAATAATACATGTAACATTAATAAGGAAAGGTAAGCATCGTCTTTTGTCTTCTACGGCTACAAAGGAAAATCGTGAAAGTTAAACTTAATTAATGTTAACACGTATAAATATTAAAAGTTGATTTATATATAAGAAGAAAATAATACGACCGCCCATTGTCCACTATCGCGCGAGAGATGATTGTGTGGGCTACATCTTGTCGCTTAAGCTACTGAGCGGTTGCTCAAGTCGCTGCCGTCCGGACGTCCAATTTGTTTATTGAGCGACCGACATATTTGATTTTATTCGAAATTCGAAAATCGTCGATAGTCGATTGTTCATACGTCTTTATAGATGCACGAGCTACTCAATATCCGCTAAGCAACTTGTGATAGTTGCACGAACCACTACTTAATCGCTTAAGCTACCAGTTGCTCAAGCGATAGTAGCCAATATTGCGGTGATCCTATATCTCAATATTAAATGAATCTGACAAAAGAAGGTTACCTCGATAGATGGACATCATGTAGGAGAGGTCTCATCTCTAGAGACATTCATCTTTTTGTTTTGTAGTAGATGCCAGCTGTATTAGATGAACCATAGTCTAAAGATGGCTTCTGTAAGTCATTGAATTAATAGAGAACAAAACCAACCAGAATAACGACACATAGAGTCTCTACAGCAGAGAAAACTTTAAAAAGATGATAAATATACTCAAATTATTATTGCAAAAAAAACGATATTTTTAAAGCGGCACGATATTTGCAAATTTTTATCCATCGAGTGTTCGTTCTGTTTAAAATTCAGAAACTAATTGGCACAATAATATTCGACAATAAACAAAACAATCCTGTAAATGTATTTCTGCCCCTCGGGTGTGGATACATATTTCGACGAAGCTTTCATTTTATGAACGCTTGCCACGTTATGTTTAAAATTCAGAAAGCTCAAACATTTGAACCTAATCATAAATGCTAATTTTTATATTAGTTGCAATGGAAATGTTAATATTTCTCAATTTGTATTAGATATAAGTATTTTGCGTGATGTTTTGCGATTTGTGGATAGAAATAAAGTTGGTGGTTTTATTTTTCTTTGCGTAAAACGTTTTCGATTCAACCCGTGTGGGAGTTGGCTAGGATTATCAAAAAGTTGTTATAAAATAAATATTTGAAATGTAGCTTTGTAGAACTGAGAGAATAAATAGAGCCTGTCGACTATTCTACATCATAATCTCTAGCTTATGAACAATGTTACTATGCCGCGCGATATACCCGCCTGCCTTTATTTTCAATTTACACAAGAATTTTAAATTTTCGAAGTAAACCTCGTCTGCGTTATTTCTTGTCGAGCTGCCTTGTCGGAAAAGGCTTAACAAGAAGACTCAGTTATTTTGTTGATTACCGCCCACGGGGTAACGCCTAACTAAGTACAAGAATTTTATAAATATGATCTAACTAGAATTTTAATGCTTGATTTCATAATATGTTTTCTTTTTTTATTTTTATATAGGTGTAGCAGACGAGCATGCAGTCCACCTGATAGTAACTGGCTACTGCCGTCCATGTACAACTGCAATCAACCCCTGATAAGATTAGATTTTTAACAACGTACATTGTAAATTTAAATAATGGCAAATACTCGATGTCTGCGAAACAAGCACAAATGAGTAACTCGTATCAAATTTAAAGGCCTGTTAGGTATATATAATTAACTAGTTTTTGCCCGCGGCTTCGCCCGCGTATAAAAGAAAATAATATAACATACTAACATACATAAAACTTAAAATTCGTACCTTCATTGGAATGACAGTGGCGCCACCTGACGAAAATTGGTCCATCCAACTCTGAAACCTTCGTGGGATCATGGACAACACCTTTGCTAAAGATCATCACTTGATCAAATGCATAGTTTAAGATTCAATCCTTACTAATATCGATTAAAATAATCGATTATTTTGGTCCAAAGGATCGATTCTCCGATTAATCGATCTTAGATCGCCATCCCTAGTTCCCGTGGGATTTCCGGGATAAAAACTATCCTATGTAATTTCTCGGGTCTCAGGCTATCTTTGTACAAAATTTCATTAAAATCGGTTCAGTGGTTTAGGCGTGAAGAAAAGACAAACAGACAGACAGACAGACAGACAGAGTTACTTTCGGATTTATAAATATTAGTAATTAGTAATTAGTAATTAGTAAGGATGATTTTAATAAAGTTCTTCCAAAATAAAAAAAATACTTATTTATAATTATGAAATGTACCACAACCAAGTACACATAAGCACTAAACCACATTAGTATCAGTTGCTCAGCCTGCTTTCTCGGCTGTGATTTAGGGTCGTTATGTATCGCAGGAGGTCCAATGTGGATCGCAGATGATATATTACACGACCACTGCCTCTGGCATGTTGTATTTTAATTTAGTAAATTATCGTGGCGGAAATGTACGTGTACTTTATAGTTTATAATGTCAGGATATTCCTAGATGTAAGCTATAATTTTATACAAATCTTAAGAGCATGATATACTAGTATCCATGTAGTCAAAATTTGTTCTAATGTTCATTTCTAACTATTAAATAAACGAAAAATACTGCTCTATTTTGTCTTTACCTTTTTCTCGAGTAAAGACGGTCACATTTTTTGAGCGTATGTAAGTATATCTCGTCTATTTCATGCCACACCCTGCACCCGAAACGGCTTGATGGATTTGAACATAGGTAATATAAGGTATCTCTAAATTCGTTGAAAAATCGTTGGACTCGTTTAAATTGTCCGAGGCCAGTTTTTATGCAGTTGGGTTTTTGTTTTAATAAGGATTGTGTTAATAGATATACGATAACGAAACGAAACTATAAATGACAATTAAATATTATTTGCCATAAAATATTGCATATACCAAGCGCTAAAATAATAAAAATAGAGAATTTACAATAAATAATCTTGATGCATAAAAACGAGTTACGTTTAGCCAAATTATATAACAAATTGCATGCTTCTAGACCCTACTTAAAAGTCGGAGACCTATCAGTCAATGTTAGAGTACTGTTAAGTAGATAAGAGATAAGATAACTTATAGTAGCGTCGAATCGTTGACATTACGACCCGCATGGCACAGCGGTCACCATAGCGGTCTGGCACGCAGTTCCGGGATCGAACTCAGTCAAGCAGACATTATTTTAAATAGTGAATTTGAGTTTTTTGTGCCTACCAATTTTGGGGACGGATTTCCTGTCAAGTGAAAATGTTTATTATAAGATTTATGAGTTAAGAGTGAAAAGAGTCCGTAAGACCATTGATCTGGCAGACTATATATTAATTTTAGAATATTATGGAAATCCACAACAAAAATGTTCTGTATTTTAAAATTATATTGATTATATACGTGTTTTGCACGATACAATTAAAACAAAGCTGGTCGCAGACATACCTGTTTTTATCTTTTCGATAATCACTTTTTATTGAGTCCTACGTGTCATAATATAGTGCCTTTGAATGTATTTCTTCATATGAGACTTTTAAAAATATTTCGACTTATATAAGTCTGCATTTCTATCTAGGTCCAAACGGGTCAACTATTGGTCGACCGAAATCCAAAAATTAGGCTGTAAATAACAGTATAGGTCAACTTAAAATAAGTTATTAAAGTTTGAAAAACTTTCATCTACTTCATATTATAGAGAAACTTGGCACAACATACGAGCACGCAATCAAGTATTTTTTGTTTAATTGTATCTGGAAATCTACGTAATGTAGGAGTTTCTTATCGTTGATTAAATCTTAAAGTTAATTGCGCAAAAACCTTTGTGTGTATAATTACCGGCGGGTAATTATTGATTAACTTTCTTTTACTTTAAACCATTATTTTACACTTAATTTCGTGGTTAAAAGTTTTTAAATTAGATTGACTCTGATTACTAGTAAAATATTACCTTTAGTAAGTACATTAACGTATTGTTAACACGATCTGTATCTCGGTATTACAAGTTATAGGTAATACGAAAATATTTTTATGAACAACAAACTTTTAGGATATGTCCCTTATCGCCATTTCTTTTGTAAATATATACCCCCAAACATTTCAAGGCCAAAAGAAGGACAAGTGTAACACCGGGTAAAGTCCTATACCTAGTTGTTTAAATCCTATCAAAAATGGATTCAGCCGATTCCAAAGTAAAAGGTTCCAAAGTAAAAGCATTGATGCAACGTGGGTCGAGAGAGCCTATAGTAGCGCGGACAAGCGTCAGATCAGCGAGTCGGTAATTACAAAGTTGCGTTACGACCTCTCGGCTTTGCATTTCTTTCACTTTATATTTTGGAATCACCAATAGACTAGGAATTTAAAGATCGACAGCCTTGGTGCTGTCCATGACTGTATCGTCCACCGCCCGTGCATATATACGAAAAATACTGATCGTGGAAAACTACTACAGACGAAATAAATTAAAACCGTGTTTTCGGGACTTGCATTTGCATAAATAGTAAGTAAATGGAAATTATTGTTAAATGATAGACAGACATTTCAAATTTATTTATTCGTAAAGATTATTTATATCTCATAAACTAACTTGAACTATAGTAAATCTTAAAGTACCAATCTATGCACGCTTCATAAATTGTAGTCACCTCTTGAAATTATCGACTGCATAGAAACATTAGCATAATACATATTTCACATACGACTCTACATTATCAATTATGGAAAAATGTAATACAAATGCATTGCTTAATAATACTCTGCATTTACATCAGAAGTTCATAATCTCTCTCATTTTTATACGAATGAGAATCTTAAGAATATTCTCGAAGCGGTCATTTTCGTTTGTAATAGAACGAATCGTTAAGATGAGACCCCATTCCACCCACACATTGTCCGAACTCACAAGAACTTAATTAGTCGCATCTTAGAGTGAGAACTCACGGAGCGGTTTTTAGCCGCCCCCGCGCGCGGACGCGTCCAGCTGTTATATGTAAAAACTCACGAGATTACAATTTAGTTCAATAACTCTACCACTGCACTATGCAATCGCACACAAACTCAGCGAAATTGCAAGTGGAACAGAAAGAGATAAATGTTGACGCCATTGCAACGAAAACTGCAAAAAAAAGCGCGGTAATAAACTAAATTTTACCTTCATTTTCATTTTCTACGCGTGATGCGGTTCCGCGTCGTGCACTAAAACGCTTCATGCGATCGAAGCCTAACACGTCATCGGGTGTTATTTATTGTCAAACTCACAATTCAACTGATTGTAAGCACCCCCAAAGAGGACTTTCAAATAAGATGAATGGCTAAAAATGGAACAGGAATAATTAGATTCTAAGATAGAAAGATATCAGATATCGAATTAAGATTGTAAAATTTACATTTTTAACCCATTCATCGCTACTTATTTATGTTTTAACACTTGAACCGTGATAAATCTTTTACCGTAATATTTAGTATCAATTTAAGGTTAAAGATGCTTCGAGATTAAAGATTAAAAGATTCGTCGTCATTACGTAAGACAAGCCGTAAAAGATAAGTTACCAATTAGGAATATCGAATACTGTAAAAATAAAACTAATGATTTAATAAGCTGTTGTTAATGTTTTTATAATTAGTCTAAACAGAGTCGACCCTAGATAAGATAAGTAGTAAATACGTAAGCCGTAAGTAAAAATCTTTTTAACCATTGCTTTAACTTGGTTAAAAAGTCTTTTTTTAATATTTTGAAGTCTTTTCAAATATTAACTTTAAACTCAATTGAACAATATTATAATAAATTGGTACGTTTTCATCGATTATAAAAATGACAAAATTACAGGTACGTAAATAAATTATTTCAATACAACATACAATTTTCAGTAATTATCTTGTAATACCCTATAAAAAGAAAATGGACAATCTAATCTAAAGCAGTTCAAAATTTAATAAAACGTCAAAGCCCGGTAGACTTTGGCAGCATATGTAATAACACACGTCACGAAATGCCAACCGAAGTCATAGACATCTATGATTGGCTTCACCCACATTTACAATTTATTCATCATCGCCCCCTTAGCCCTAGTGGAAAGAAAATAGTGAGGAATAGAAAAGCTGAAAATTAAAGGTAGGTTCCACTTCGGCCTCAACCCAATACCAGGGGTTAGTATAAATAGAGGACCATCTAAACTATCACAAATTCAGATCGAACATCAGTTGATTCATCTCTTAACACAATATTATTTTAATCATACGTTTACTTTTTTGCAGGAAATTTAACTATTTAAGCAAAATATGACAATTTCAGTTGGTTTTGTACAATGAATAAGCGAAAAAATTAATAAGGGTTTAAGTTTGTTCAACTGTGTATGACGAAATATTTTACAGTTTGAAGGAGTATATAAAACTTTCCTGAACTATGATGGTTTTTAAAAGATGGTGGTAGGTCCCCAGGTTTTAAAAATTCATTGTACTTTGTTGTGTACAAAATAAGTTTTATGAAGCGTATGAAAGATTTACACTTTTTCATTTTATTTTCATGAATAGGTTTTGATTAAATCTAAAAATAAAATCAATCTAAATTGTTACTGAAAAACAATATATTCTGATATATTTTATGCATGCATGTAATAAGCCATAAAACAAAATGCCAATCGAATCCGCGGACATTTCAATCTACCGACAATGACTTGCTTTGAATAGAAACACAATATATTTTCCTATCATTGAATATAAAAATATGCGTACAATCTTTCTTTCGCAGATTTTTTTTTTATAATATAGGAGTAGCAGACGAGCATGCAGTCCACTTGATGGTAAGTAGCTACTGCCGCCCTTCAAACTGGAACACAGCAGCACCTAACACTGCTGTTATTAGGTAGAAATAGGTGTGGCGGTGGTGCCGCCGGAGTCGAACCACGAAAGGTTCTACCACCTTCAAAATCAGATAATCTTTTACATGTACAATCTATATCCAATCACTTTATTTGTTCAAATTAAAAAGTATTCTTTTAATTATAAACTTAGAGATCGAAGAATGAGTTAAAAGTAGATTGATCCAAATTTAAAATTACAACATCCTTCGAAATCGATCTAACCAATATTTTTCCAACCAAGACCAAAATTTGTCAATTACTCCCTACTAGAAATTTTTTGATTATTGATAATGGGCATTTTTATACACAAATATTAACACAACTGAAAACTCTACTAAGGTTAAATAAGGCAGCATTTTTCTCTGGGTAGGTACACGAAATAATATACGAACTATTTTGTATGCGGCTTCTATATTTTCGTATATTCTAAGTCTATATATCGAACACCGAAACAATGTTGCAAAGCCCTTATTTTGTACAATTTCTTGCAATATCCTCATTCCTCTAATACGATTTAACGGTTCACTGCATTTAATGTTGTGCACCCCTTCATGAATAACTAAACAAGTACAGGGTTCCGTATCTTGTATATTTATTGTAATATTTGGCAGAATTCCTTAAAATATTAGGAAAAATAATAATAACGCTTTCTACCCTTGATTTACACACTACCACACATGTACTGTAATATATCTTGATCTAAAATGTAAATACAACACTTCGGTTTCTGCGAGGCGAAAATCGAAGTCGGCACTCCCTATAATGTCAAACCGGCAAACATAATACGAGTAACTTATCAGTCTAATTGAAAAATATGTGAAAAATCATTGAAAAACTCAACAAAAGTGAATATTAAAACGAACTATCGGAAAATCCTTAAATATATAAAAAACCTTGAAATAACTAACGAATTCTTTCTTATAAAGTCCCGACCAAAGAATAGGTCCTTAATCCTCCTGTCAATTTAAATCCTATTGTAAAGGTTACAATGTATTTTTTTTTTTGTTTCGTTTGATCTTTCAAGAAGAACCTTTTACATTCGCAAACCATTTTCCAATAATTCTTTCTTACTTAGTTCTACTTAAGAATGTTAGAATTAATCATGACATGACAAATTAAAGATATTAACATTGTTGTTCAAGAAATCATGAAAGGTTATTTACCTTTCATGATTTCTATTAAATATAAAAAATTAAATATAAAAAATTGAAACTGTTTGATTACAAAATATTTTTTTCGTAGTATCTACTTTTGATTTTCATTTTTTATCCATTTATTTATTTACATTAAGGGATACATTACATTAAGGAATTTGTTACATACCGAATGTCAAATTATTTAATATCAATTATACTCCGCGTAAAACTGCTAGTCCGCTCTGAATATAGAAATGAGTCGCGTCGCCATAGCAAATTGTATGACTACACCTGCTCGTAACAACTTCAGAGCGGACTAGAAGTTTGGCGCGGACTATACTATTCTGCAAATCAAAATTAGGTAAACTCTACGCTACTGGATAAATATTGACAGGAAGCTTATACGCAATAATACACAAGTACATAAATACTCGTATATATGTATATATCCAGCCGAAGACCCGCGGGGTGTAATGGTCTCCATACCGGTCTCACAGAGGTTCCGGGTTCGATGCCCAGTAGGCATACCTAAATCATGAATTTAGATTTGTATTCTACGGTCCATCGGTTCTCAAACTTAGCTCTGCGTTCACCTTTTAGATTTAAAATTTAATGCGAACCCCTATAACAAACCGGCTATAGATAAACAAAAATATCGTGTTGTTTTAAACAAATACAATAAGAAAGAACAATAAATATGTGTTATTAATGCTTCATTTCTGGAACGTAAGCTGCTTTCAGTAGGATTGGTTTATAGTTTAGCTAACTTTTGTCCCGTACTGCCTGAACTGGCATATCCCTAGAGGTACACGTACCGTACTTTGAGAATCCCTATGCTCGGATCTGGTTGTTTATGCACTCGTCTTCATCTATATCAATAACACTCATGGCATTAAGAATTTAATCCAGATAAAAATTGTGCTTTACACTTTAATATATGAGAAAATATTTACATATATAATATAATAAAATTACACTTTTATTATGTAACGGGTAGTCACGATATACGTATATTCTCAATTCCGCGATAATTTTAGTCTAAAATCATAAATGACACTTTTTATTTACAATTAAACACTTATAATTTTTTTTTATAAGTAGCGTTATCTAGTTAGGTATTAAAATGGCTTCGTCGTAATGAATTAGTATTTTACGATACGTTGAAAAATGCATAATACATTGAAACCAGGTTGTTGCATGTGAATATAATACGCCTTATTTATTATCAAATTGCTAAGCGACGATAGAACACGTTTCTCACAAGTGTTACGCAAGAGTTAAGTATTTCTTGATAATTCACTCCGAATAACGTCACATCTTAATAAAGTACCTGATTGAGATATATAGCAAGATCTAATGACGGTATATATTTTTTATGGGAATATATATATTAATGGGTTACTGCTTTTTTTTATAATATAGGATGGTAAGTGGCTACTGCCGCCCATGAACATCTGTAATCAAACCCAGATAGGTTTAGATATATCTACCTGACGTCGGCAACAGATGCGCCGCTACCCTGAGGACTAAGCTGGAACGCCTTGGAAAAGTATGTCTCCCTTACCACACCCTTCAAACCAGAACACAGCAGCGCTTAACACTGCTGTTATGAGGCAGAAATAGGTGTGGCGGTGGTGCTGCCGGAGTCGGACCACAAAGGGTTCTACCGTAGAACGTAATATGAGTTCCTTTAAATAATTGTCTTACGCCTATAATTAATCTCGAAACTGTTAAATGTCGGCAAAAATTGGTTATTGATTATAATACTTAAATAGTTATACACATATAGTATGTATACGCTTATCTCCTAAACCACTCTATCGATTTCAAAAAAAAAATTTGAATTTGTATTATTCATTTGATTCCAGTTTGAAAGATATTTTTGGATCCGATAGCGCTGTTATTAAGATCATTTTTGTTGGCAAGATAGTCCCAGGGACAGTAACAATAAATAAAAAACATAGCATTAAAAAGATTACAAACACTAAACAATTTCTAGCTCGATACAAAGTAACCGAGATATCGTAGTATACATAATATATTGATATCACTGCAAACATTGTATATTAGCCCGCCTGTCGTAAGATATACATCGGACGGCCAATCTCCCGATACCACTATCAGTGGCGGCATTACAACTTAATGCGGGGTTTCTAAATAACCTTCATTAGTAATAAAGATAGCAATCCCCAGGACGCCGCGGTGATCCCAACGACACTAGTTTAGATCGAATCGCGCCACTTCTGTACAGGAAATAAATACTTAATTACAAACAAACTGACGTCTTGTTCCAAGTCAGATTGACGCTGTAGGATGTGAAGCGAATGGGCTTTTATTTTTATCTCGTGGAAGTAGCGAATAAGATTGGAAGGGATTAAAATTCACTTGATCATATGTGGAAGTGTTTGGACGTTTGCCTATTACACCAGTAACTGTGTCGTTGTGATTTGATTTGAAAGGAATACCTACTAAAATAGAAAGACATTAATTGACTACAAAAATTATCAAATTTGGTACTTTGGCAGGCCAGAATTAGTTAAGCTTGGTACCAAATTTGCTGCGTTTCTTCAACTTTTCTTCTGTTCTGCAACAGTTTTCTTACTATCCTACTGCTGAGCACGGTTACATCTCTACTATTAAGATTTAAGAAGTTATTCAGTGGCAAACGTATGTCAAGTATTTTTAAAAAATGCAACTCTCAAACCTCCGAATTTTCTTATCTTTGTAGACTGTTGAAAATCTACAAATCAAGAAGATATGCAGTTATGTACGCTTCTGGAGTTTTGCTGTTTAAACCAATTAAATATTCAGCGTGTCAGTGACTGTTTACTTCCCATATTTATAACAATGTTGGATTTATGTGCACTTAACAAACATTGTTACACAAACAAGTTTGACACAGTGAAAGTGCAGAGTAATTAACTGCCAAGTTAGCAGGAACGAGTGTCAACTGCTTGTCTAGCTTATCCCGGAATAGGTACGCTTTGTACTTACGCAACTGTGGAAACATTGTTGCCTTGCTTTTACACAATCGGATTGGTACATTGTTTTAAGACTACCTATCCCAAAAGCTTATCACATGGTTCACTTTCACAATCTTATGATGGTCTTGAAGCAGAACACACAAATAAAGACACTGCTGCAGAATAAAAAAACTTGGCAGAATCCTTCACGGTCCTCGCGGTAAGGCAGAGACACAAGACATTCCAACTACATTCTCAAAGGTAGAACGTAACTCTCTTCAGTCGATCACAGTTTCTCATCCTGTTTAGGATAAATCATCATCAAACAAAAATAAGAATTGGCGTTAATTTTATGCCAGTCCAACCAATAGTATTATGTATTATGTTGATCATAGAGTCCAGAGATAAAGATTTTTATCACGTATATATATAAGGCAAATAAAAAAAAACATACTATCTATAGAAAGTATTAATATTGTATTAACCCTAGTAAAACACACGAGTTACGTAAGTACGAGGTATGTACCTACATACATTCTTAGAGCAGCGTCTCCGTGGATGGGTCCTCAAGATAAGAGTATAGCTTTATTAAGTTATTATAAAACGATTAGAAACCTGTTCAGAGGTAATGTCGTCTCGGTCCATAATGTTATATTAATATAACGCAGTTGATAATCATCAAGATTGTGTTTTAGTTACGTGGTTAAAGCAATTATGAGCATGCATTCCACCTGACGGTAAGTTGTCACTGTCGTCCATGGGGCTCTTAATCAGCCCTAAATAAGATAAGAGACCTGGAATAGGTCATATAAGAAAGTCCTACTAATTTAATGTCCTCCTAATACTAAGACGAAAATATGTGAGGATACGAGTATTGTTTGATATACCTCCAATATAACATAAGTAACAAAAGGTCAGTATGATCGATTTGAGATCGATTAACCGAAAAAATTAATTTAGACTCAAAATATCAATAAATACGATTATAAATTGATAACTTATTTTTTTTCTGTTGCAGGTAATATAACGGTAACGATAAGAACAAAAACTGGGTATTTATTTATAAATAAACGATCCTGCAGTACTCTATTGTTTGGATAATGATGAGTTCGACGTGATTTTAAAATCAATATTTTTCTGAGAGTAGTCACCCCTAAGCGACGTCCTAACAAGCTTAATCCTGCAAAAATAACCAACCTTGTCTTCGTAACCAGATCGTAGCATATTTTACGTCCCTGTTCGCAATATCTTATCAAATCAGCCTGTTCCTATTTAAATGCAAATTAACAGCGTCGACTCTAATAAAATCCACACGTAAGAGAAAGATTACTTCAATATTTATGATGTCGTTGAAATAATATTAGTACAGAAGAGATTAGATTTATATCTCGAATCTCTTAACGACGCTATAATCAATTTTGCGATGATATCTCTTAAATAACTGTATCATTTTCTTATGAATAAATTGGATCGCTAAAGCACCCAATACTACGAATGAAATATAAAACTTTGTGGCACTATAAAATGTCCTCGCTTTGGTCCGATTTAAATAAAACGGCAATAAATAAAATGAATACAACATAAAATAGAAACAGTTTGTTCCAAAATCAAGTTTGGACTAAAACGCATTCGAAAAAAACCAGTTCTCTGCATTATTCATCCTAATTGGTTGATGACCAATCAGATGATTATCTTGCCTTATTAGTTAATAGCGGATAGGTAAATCCATTGAAATACTAATTTTCTGCTCGCAATTTAATTGGAATTTGGATATAGATGTAACTTATAAAGATTTTGTCCATATATCTGTTGTAAAAACATGATGTCACCGTTTAATATAGCCATACACAATATTTTCGATAAAACAATATTAAAGGATACAATATTACAAATTGAACAACGTCAAATTATTTTAATTTAACTTAACACCATTGCAGCTTATTTCATTTCAAATTTGCAAAGTTATTTCATTTTTTTTTTATATTAGAGTAGCAAACGAGCCTACGGACCACTTGATGGTAAGTGGTCCACGATTTTAACCAACTCTGTTGTAAGTGATAACAGATTCTGCCTGAAGCTGATCAGAGATGCTTTGCCACTCCTACGTACTAGCTTCCACCAAAACGCAGAATTGCTTCACGCTATCGAACCATATTGGCTCTACCATTTTTCATTACAATTACGAGTAATTAAATAATGAATAGCTTTTACACGTTTCAATTAATATAAGGCATAATAGACTACTTTACCGAATGTACATCTGTTCATATTATAAGCAATAAATTATACTAATTTTGTAATCTAAAGCTTTATTTGAGAATTAATAAAACATGAAAATTCGCGACTTAATATTTTTTGATAAATAAGCTCTCTTATATTCCAAATATTAAATCTGTAGGCTTCCAACGACAATGGGCGAACCGAAAACCGAACAAAGGCATTTTCACAAAGAAATATTGTTCAATTACCTGTTAAATAAATAGAAATGGCGGAGCAATAACGGATAATTATTTCGGTCAATCACTGTCACTACTTCAAAGGCAGATGTTTGATTCTTCAAAGAATTATTATCTCCCTTTATAGGCCCATGATAAGATCTTTAAAGACTCATGGATAATTACTTTTGCGAACAATCCAGTCGCGACATTTTATTTTGCGTAAAGTTTTATTCTTACCATAAAAGAGCGGAGTTATTCGACTTCTACTTATAATTGGTCGAATAATAATAGTAATTTGGTTGGCAGGTATTTCAGTTTTACTGCAAAGCCCGGCGTCTATGAAAGTAAATGGGTTTAATTGCAAATGACTACTTTCATATTTCTGTTTTATATTCTTTGAAGTTTAATTGGCTATGGCTATTAGCTGAAGGCTGGAATATGTTGGAAAGTGCTTAAAACTTTATAGAACATGATATTAAAACCTGATGGCTTGTAATTTTAATGCAATATCTTGTAATGATAGAAGTTGTCTTCGCGTGCCTATTAAACGGTGCTTATTACTTTTCACTTTCCTTATTACAGCCGATTTCCTTATTAAAAGCCAATCGTGTATAAGACTGATGAAAATAAATCCGCAAACACGCGGATTCCGAATATAAATCTAATTACAATATTCATCGGCATTGACAATAGATCTCATTGACAGACCGGGGATCTATCTTCCATATTTTACTGCGAGACGTAAAAACCGTATACCTACTCTACTGTAAAAACATTAACGAAAAAAACATAGTAAGTGAATGTAACCAAATATTGAATCGTCACATCAGTTACGGTTGACACGATCACCAAACAAAAATAACTTACTTAAAAAACCAATAGAATACCAAGACAAACACAAATACGAAAAACGAACGAAAAACTTACCTAAGTTAAAGCATAAAAAACAAAAGCAAGAAAGCCCGTATTCTTGATACCGGTTACGTTAAATTTATGTGAAAAAGGACCACGAACAAAAGGCCTAAATATCAATTGCAATTTAGATAAAAAAAACCATTTAACTTTACTTACGGTTAATTAAAACATTTATTGGGCCGATAAAGAACCCACAAAAGGTTTTGTTTTAGGCAGTATACTTTTCATGAGCCACAGTCATAGTTTGCAGCACGCGAAGAAATTATAATACTTTCAGACTCAACTACTTGTAATGGCGGCTGATGAAGATTAAGGTAGCTAAAGCTAGTGTGACCAGGGCTGCTTTGTGTTCCTACTTTCTATTTGCGTAAAACTTATTCAAACATATTTTTACACTTATAACCCCACAATAGGATTCCCTTTGTCGTGGATGCCATATAGCCAAATACCCAGACACCCAGACCCAGAAACACATATGAAAAAGTGGTAATTTATATATCTGTCTGGCCGGGGATCGAACATAGGTATGGTGACAACTCTGCCACGCGGGTCATCAAAGTTGTAAACAAATTCTGCATTTTTAATATTCCTATATTCATTATAATTATGGGGGTAGATAATGTAATAACACTACTTAATTTTGTCTGCTAACAGTTCCACATACTTAGTATTTATAACCACTGTAGAACCACATACTGAATGCTTTGAGTTTATGCATCTAGAGATGCGTCAACAACAACAACGACTGTTGTTAGATTTGTCGAATAAAATCAAACATGTACCGCTCATTGATCTCTTAAGTTACAAATTTACTCTTAAGTTACAACATCTGCTCAATAGCTAATTCGACAAGATGGTAACTTTATTCAAGCGATAGTAGCCAATATACGGTCGACTTACTACTTCGCAGTTTTCACCCGTCCCGTTTTATTCCGCACGACGTGGTGTCAAGAACGATCCCTTAACTCGATAGAAAAGGGCCCGCCTCAAACGTGCCTGTGAGGTGCAATGTATTATTAAATTAGAGGCCGGATCCCGTTACTGTTTCAATTATTAATTAAAGCTGGGCCGTTGCGTGCGAACGATGTTGTGGTTGTGGCTTGATGCAGTTTAATTCGTAGCTCGGGTTAAGCGTTACTTTGTAACGTTTAGAACTAAATAGTGGATTTCCGAAACATTTGCTGTGTTAAATGTGGGATTTTGATTAATGTTTATTGTATAGACGTTAGTTTTTAGTGATGTAATTGGTTTAGTAGCGCTTGTTAGTAATTAATCAATTTTTGTCTACAAATATTCGGAATTTGACAATATAGGTTGGTAAAATTTTCAAATTACGAAGTCTGGAAGACAAGAATGTCTGTCTAGACTTTAGGAAGAAAGATATTCAACGTATTAAAACAAGATGGATACGAGTTGCGTATGGCGAGTATGCTTCGTAAAAATAAATGTTTATTTATACTTTTATGCCGTTTAGTAGACACTTTTTGTCTTTAAATTTTTGTAACTTTATTATCGTTATATTAACCGTGATAGTTTCACGATGAAATTTCGAGATAGATTCGAACGAATGAAGGTGGTAGGAAGAAGGTGGCTTTGTGGTTCGACTCCGGTGGCACCACCGCCGCACCTATTTCTGCCTAATAACAGCAGTGTTACGTTTTGAAGGGTGTGGTAAGGGAGACATACTTTTCCGAGGCGTACCAGCTTAGTCCTCCGGGGTAGCGGCGCATCTGTGGCCGACCTCAGGTAGGAATATCTAGGATAGATCTGGGGTTGATTACAGATGTCCATGGGCGGCAGGAGCCACTTACCATCAGGTGGACTGCATGCTCGTCTGCTACTCCTATATTATAAAAAAAACAGGCATGTAATAAGTTTGTTACGAGCTGACGACCAGTGCGCCAAAGCTGTCACCACTCATTCACGCAGAGTTTGGAATTCGAACCCCGTTTAGGCAGATACCACAATTATTTTATAGTAATAAAACAGACAAATAAATACACAGCTTATCTAATGATCTTCGATTTTTGATCGCCGACTGTAACTGGTTAATAGCGCAATACATTTTCATCGGCCATTTCAGCTCAGCTCAGCGTTTATAGAACAATAAATCTTGTTTTTGTGATATATTGTCGCGCTTGGCTTTTAAAACTTGTTTGATTTCACTGCAAACGGCCTACATCATGACGGCAATAAAATATCTGTCACACGGACAATGGATGTTGGGTGTTCTGTTCACTTTGTATGTAACCGTATAAAAAATAGAGCAATCTTCCTAACAGTTTGTTCGTTAGTGCAGATTCGTTAGCAGTGACGTTTTATGTAATAGTTTTTTTTTATATATATAAAATAGATGTAGCAAACGATGCATTCACCTGATGATAAGTGGCTACTGCCGTCCATGTACATCTGTAATCAAGCCCAGATAAGATTATATTGCTATTTGAGGTCAGCCAGTTGCGTTTTTACCCCTGATGACTAAGTCGGAAAGCCTTCGATAGTGTTTCACTTACATGTCGTTCAAACCGAACCGTACATCGCGTAACATTGCTGTTTTTAGAAAAAAAATAGGTGTGACGGAGGCGTCTGACCAACCACAAACTACAAAGGGTTCTACCACCATAATAGCTATCAATGGTAACATAGACAAGCTGACAATTAAATAAGCGAGAAAAATACCTTCAAGTTTAAGAAGTTCTATCTCTTAAAGCTTCAATTCGCCGATCGGAATATTAAAAAATGTAAGTAAAATTGTAAAATGTAAGAAAATCCTCATGAATGAAACATTTATTTCAATTTGATTTATTATAAACAGCATGTAATAAACAACCATCGAATTTAATGTGCTCTGCATTACAACACCCCTAAAATATACAAATAATAAAAATCTTCCATTAGTAAGGCGCACTTGAGCTAAATATCGCGGACTGAATAAAAGAAAACACAATTTATGTGGTGTACGCAAATAAGTTGTGCGTAGAGACTCACACAGCACACTTGACCGTTTTTTTTTTCGTTTGCTTCTGGCACGAACACTGTACTCTTTTAGCATGATCTACTTATAACCCCTACGTAAAAATGGGACTGCTTTTTAAAGCGGTAAAATCCTTTGTGATTCGTATCCGAAGCGACCACCATTACACATTTACCTATTTCTACCTAAGAATAACAGTTTTGAGTACTTCTGTGTTCCGATTTCGAAGGTGTGGAGAGTTATCTTCTAATTTAATCCTCAAGGGTAGCAAGGCACCTGTAACCGACCTCCAGTAGAACCGCAATCTTATCTGGGATTAATTATTTCAATGGGCAGCATTAGCCACTTACCAGTTAGGTGAACAGCATGCTCGATTTCACCTCATCACCTCATATTTTATAAGAATGGCTCGAACGTATTCTCCTCGATACTCGACGATATAAACTAAAGTTAGTCTACAAAAGTAAAGTTGTGTCAAGTGCTACCTACAGCTAATTATAGTGCCATTATCATTACCGTTCATTAAAACGAGGACGGCGGTACTTATTAAAGTCGAAACACGTTGTGTTGCGACAGTTGCACGATAATCCTCTTAAAATAATCGCGGTCCGCGGCCAAGGTTGAAATCCGGGATTAGCAGGTATTTTGGTTCAGGTAGGTAAAGCACTCTTACGGCTACTTATAAATATATAAGTACTCTACACTCATTATCACATAGGTTTCCGTGGTATAGTGCTATTTATATACCTATACAAAATTAAAAAAAAATACAAGAGAGTCCAGGAGTCTCATTTATAAATGATAGACTTCTTTACATAACGTACCTAACAAAGAAGGAAAGAAATCGCTTCTTAGCAATTAGAACGTCTTGAGGTACTTTAGTTATTTCTTTATACCTACTGGTTACTAGTTATTTCAGCGTACAAACATAGTATTATAAGGTATGGTAAGGTATGTATGGGTGACAGCCAGTATAGCCACCTAGAAAATGGGTGCAAGCTACCTTATTCCTATAAATCCCTAAAAGAGGAAATCGAAAACTAATAGTTTTGAAAATCATAGTCAATCAAAATGCATTAGTTCGTAGCACGGACAGTGCGAGGGAAATTATTGATTCGCGCCAAATTTCCGGGTGATGGCACCGTCGCTGCGGGCGGAGGGCGGGCCGTGGTCAGTCCCGGCGTGACGACAAACTCGATATACGATCGCCGTTTAAAACCCAATTAAATATGTCTAGTCCGCTTATTGCGAATTTGATAGACATCTCGCCTAAAATTCTACTACGAACATTTGTCTGTAGTGTTGACGTAGTTCTTAATTTAATTTTATTTTCGGGCCAAAGTATTTGAAATATTATGTCGCTCATAACCGTTTTATTAATAGATAATACCTGGTTTCCCTTATTTTGGATAGAGTGATCAAAAAAATTAGTATTTTAGTATTTAAATGCACGCAACACGCGGTACATAAAAATATCAATCAGACTGTATTATGACCATGTTGTGGATAGTGCGCGATGGTAATTATTGATTCGCGCCTAATTTCCGGGTGATGGCACCATCGCTGCGGGCGGAGGGCGGGCCGTGGTCAGTGCCGCGTGACGACAAACTCGATATACGATCTCCGGTTAAAACCCAATTAAATATGTCTGCTCTTTGCGAATTTCGTATACCTCGTACAGAATATTTAATTATGCATGTATTTTCTGTTGTTTTATTTAAAGACATAAAAAATGTTAGATGTAGATTAATTTAGCTAATTAACAAAGTCTGGCACAAACCTACAATTTATAATGGCATTTGTCTATGTCGTCATCACCGTTCGAATCCTAATTGTATACGATACAATAGTTACTTATAAGCTTTTTATTATGAACATTTCATGTAATTTATGTATCTTATTCAATTGATTTGTTTTGTAGAGATAAATCATAGTTCGGTGGCAAAATTAATAACATTTCAATTGCTTTATATGTAGCAATTTGATTGAAAGCATATTACCTTTAAAAACGCAGCACTTGAACATATCAATCAGAGTTCATTACTGACCATGTCGGGGATAGTACGAAGGAAATGATCGACTCGTGGCTAATTTCCGAGTGATTGCTGTAACGCTGTGGGCGAGGGGCGGAGCGTGGTCATCCCGCGCCGTCACGACAAACTCGATATACGATCCCCGATGAAAATCCAATTAAATATGTCTAGTCTGTCTATTGCGAATTTGGAATGTGTCGTACGTAGGTCGACTGTACGTTAGGTACAACATATGGTAGCAGTATGCCCGTGCTATATTTTAGCCAGGTACTAGGGCTCTTGGAATGGGCTAAGACTATTATATGTGAGTCGTATTCGTATTTATAAGGATAAGCAACATCGCTCGCGGTCAGGAGTTCGATGAGTGACCGCTAGTGGTGAAATTTCATGCGTGCATCTGTACTTTGGAAGACAAATTAAAGTGTTAGTCTTAGTTGTTGTAATTGATTAGAACTCGTTTAACCTTATTGGAGGCCTAAAATGACCTTATTTGTTTAAAAACATCCCATATGGCTTGGCCACTACGGGTCACCCTATTAGAACGACGTAATACCGATAATCCAAGCCATCTTTAGTCAAATAAGTAGGTAGGTATTCATATAATCATAAGGATTCCCGAAAATAATTTACATTAGCGATCCTACGTTCATAATAATACCTATCGTATAAATTTAAGTCCCTATTTCCATTCGTCCCAGATAAGACTGTGATTTCAATATTTACATTTTCATAACTAAATGGGAGCGCTCTTTCGAGTTTCGAGTGCTTTGTCAGTTCTTTCGTTTTCGTTGTACCGAAATGACAATATTCATCCCACATTTTTAATTAGTAATGAAGATCCTCTTTTAACAATGGGGACGAAAATAATAAATGTAAAACATACATGAGCGTAGAGATGCTTTTGTTCTATACATTTGTTCACATAAATGATTAGTGTTGTAAGTCGTGCTAACTACATTTATATACACACATTTATTACAGGACAGTTTTAAATGTATTTTTGTAAAATTCTCATTTTCTTAAGATGTACCTACAATTTCGGATGAGAAAATTTACTATAGCTCTAGGCCGATGAATTCTTCCTCCGAACAGAGAAAACTCAAAAACAATATCATATAATATTTTGTGGGTAAAAAAGACTTAAAGAAGAATATAGAGATCCCTCTTTAAAATTCCTAAAATTCTGCTGATATTAGTCGTATTATCTAAAATCCATGCAAGTTTATTCGAAGTTTGAAATTTGGAAAATCAGACAAAAATCGAACTTTGTCTATTTGTATTGATTACGGAGTGGTGAAAGCCGTTGTCAAATAAACCCGTACCCTCACAATACAGGATAAAGGTCAAAAGTTGGAGGAATGACGAAGGTTCGCACAAAAATATCAAACAACCAACAATAAATAGAACTCAAATCGACACAAAGGAGATTTAGCTACACTGATGGAATTTATTGAAACTGGAATTTCGGCGTCCATTTTCATTTACAGATTTTTTGTTATACAGCAACTCGAGGCTACGCTCCCATTGTGTTCCACGATAACTTGTATTAAGCGTTATTCGGTTTATTTTGTCAATTTTATCATCGTTCGTAAAAATTCAAGATATTTCTTTTGTAAATATTTTACGGTTTTTATTTTATAGTTATTTGTTCTTTGTCTGTTGAGAGAATTATGATGGGCATATTTTATATTTTAGTTAGTCCATGATCATCTATTGCAAACCCCAAATAATACATTATGTATTGTATGAAGGTAAATAGGTACCTATGAAACGGTCAAATTTACTTAAATTATTACATAGATCGCTGTAAAAAACTTGACTAAGTTGTCATTATTCAAGTAATTTTATTTTCATTGATTTTTTTAACTAACTTAATTACCTCCTAAGTTTAAGAGATTACGCCTACAAAATACTACCTATTTAAGTTTCGCTTTTATAATTGAAGTAATAAGTAGTAAAATAATATCAACAAAGATCAATGCTCTTATAACTTGTATGTTTCGATGCGTAGCTTACCTTACGCATATGAGCAATTGTCACATACTGTGCCAAGCACCAATATCGCTCGATAACTTATTATAAGCACCTTCTGTGGTAACTGACGATAATATGTGTAACTTAGCATTACATATGGAGCGGAAACCGTCAATGTACAGATTTCTGCGTCTATTAATATTGCAAATAGTGATATTCAAAGAGTCATAGAACGTTGGTACTATGCTTCACGATGGAATAATGTTAAAATACTCTACCCCGCCAATTATTCCGCGAATCGTGCAATAAGTAACTTCAATAAAACATGTATTAAACTAGCTACTGACTTTATAGGTTACTGTTACTTAATACAACTTCGTAATATGCCTAAAGAAGCATAACTTCAAAGAAATAGAGAGCTGCATAGCTATCGACATTTTTCTACGCATAGATGGCTTTAATTCTTGTAATTGATGTGAAGTTTAAAGCTTGGTATGTAAATGTTTTTACGAAATAAACTCCACTACGGGATTCAAATATGTATATTTTTTATAATATAAAATTAGACAATGAACATGCACTCCATAAATGGTCACTGCCCACGAACATCTGTAATCAACCCCAGATAAGATTAGAGTCCAACCTGAGATCGGCCAAAGACAGAATGTTATTCTAAGAATAAGGTGGAACGCCTCGATTATTAATTATGTGCCCCTTACACATGTGTCAAACCGGAACAAAGCAGCGCTTAACACTGAAGTCAAACCACAAAAGGTTCTACCACCTTTAATCCAGACGCACGGCAGTGGGTCCACCAAACTCAGGGTACATAATAATAATCCGTAAATATATAATTATAAAATCACTTTTACTCAGATACTTATTGAAAGTAACAAAAGCTTCTGTAAAAGCACACTGCTACGATAGTATGAATAGGTATGCTTTACAAAATATCACAAAATATCCCGTTTCAAATAATCTTCAAAGAGTAATAACCGACTAGCTAGTTAATCCAGTCCAGACCACAAAATTGAAGATACAACGTAAACTAGAGTAATTGACGTAACTTTAAGAAGCAGTACCGAAGTTATGAGCGACTTAAAGACTTAAGTTCTTCAATTTATTATAATTGCATTTAATTTAATTTCAACTTCTGTTTAATTTAATTAAACTTACTAAGTTGCTTAGACTTTTGAATGAAAGAAGTTTTATTGTGAGCGAACGACGTAATTCTTATTATAGGCAATTTTACCACGTATTCTGAGATACATAATTCGACGCTTCAAATATAATCCTGAGTAAGCGACATTAAGTAAAATTTACAGGAGAGGGATTTGATCTTGAAATATTTACAAAAAATAAAACAAATTCAGATGATTGTTTGAAAATATTTCTAAATATACCTACTAAAATTATTTTAATCCAAAATTTTAGTTCATCATCATCAACCTATTACTGTTCCACTGCTGGGCACGGGTCTCCTCTCATGAGAGGGATTAGGCCATAGTCCACCGCGCTAACAAGTGCGAATTGGTAAACTTCACATACCTACATTGGAATTATTTTTTTAAGATTTCTTAGATATGCAGGTTTCCTCACGATGTTTTCCTTCACCGTTTAAACTAGTGATAATTAATTCCTAATAAAAAATTGATAATAAAAACTTGATGATATTTATTATTACATTTTTTTAAATATTTAAAATTTAAATAAATATCCAGTAAAGTTTAGACAATTAGGCTTAGTAAATTTTGAGTGATAAGCATCCAATCATTATTAGATACACGTATTTGTATGTAAAAAAAATCCTTTCAGAAATTGCTAAGAGCATTGCCCCGTAATCAGAAGCAATATAAGCAATCTTCTAGGTAAGTAAAACAAACTTAACGCTTTTTCCTCATTTGCCCTAATTTGCACTGTTTAATTTTTATCCTGTTCTATTTTATCCCAAGAGGTCCATCGTTCAGCATCAATTTGTGCCCCTATCAATCTAGTCCACTGCGAAGGCACGGTGAGTGATGAGACGCTGTAAAATCCCTTTTTTATCTTATACTTACACAACTGAAGATTAAACAGTGGCCTTCAAAATATACAATAAATAAAGTGCCTTAGCATCATCGCAGAACCTAAACTACTAAGATTTTAAATTTAAAGAAAATTTAGACACTGGGTCCTTTTATGACGTAGGCTGCCACAAGCAAGTGGTTTATTTATTTTTTACTTCTAAGGGAGTTATATGCGGGTTGAAAGTTTGTGTGAAAATCCGCTTATTATGAAACAGGTCCAATAAAACTTAGTAAGAGTATTTTACCGTTGTTAGAAATTCAATCGGGGGTTTTTAAAGATTGTATTTGATATTATAACATAATCTTATATATAAAATTCTCGTGTCACAATGTTAGTTACCGTACTCCTCCGAAACGGCTTTACCGATTTTCACTATATTTTATATGCATATTCAGTAGGTCTGAGAATCGGCTACTATCTATTTTTCATACCCTTCAGTGAGAAGGATTGTTCACATATGTGGCACACATATATGGCAACACAGCCGGGTCATCTAGTAATATTATAACATAATATTATTATGTTATGATTTTCGCGTAAGAAGTCGCTGGTAAAAGTTAGTTCTACACAATTAATAATTTTAAATTGGTAGAACAATTTCGCTAAATAAAAGTAGGTGGACAAAATTTGATATCCAATCTATCTTATTGGATTTATGTTCTGACGAAAATGTTATTAGCACGTGTTGGGTTTTAACGATATTTTTATATCAAGATAGTTATTATAGATAAGAACAAGGAAAATTTCATCTATATATATTCGTGAAATATTATAGATACCCGTAAATAATAAAGTCAAGATAAGGCTCGCTCGTTAAAATATCAGTGGGGAATCGTGCCGGCGACCCAAACATAAGTAGGCGTATATCGTTATCACAAATCTATCTACTGATAACGCAATGCGAGAGTCAATCTCCTTTTAAAAATGTTTACTTATTCCAGCCATGTCCGAGTGTCATATTATCTGCATTCAACGCGAAAAACATTTTAAAAACAACGACGAGTATTCACTTTTATCAACGCATCGCGCAGGACGTCCGCTGAAAAGAATCGCTGAATGGGAAATCCTCACGGATTCACTGACAGACGAGTTGTTCGGTAAATGGGCATTAACCACCTCGGGCGACGATAGTGCTGAAAAGACTATTTATTTTATTCAGCTGTTTTTCCCTAAATCTTTACCTCTTCATCCTGGCGCAGCGTCATCGGCGGCGACACGTCCCGCTCCACATTCCCTGTGGAAATGGCACTCGAATCACTCACTGCACTTGCATTCACTTCCCTAGAATCTCCCCCTTCGATAACGTCCCAGGGCACATCGTCGTCGTAGACCGCCACGTTCAGTAGACTGCTATCGGCGTGGAATCTCCAGGGCAGGTCCGTCCCGCTCTGTCTGGGCCTCCGTCTCTTGTGCCTCACTTTGTGTCTCGCGAACCTGTTAACCCCGTGCTCATTCTCATCCCCCATCATAGCGTCGTAGAGGGTGCCCAAGTTAACTTTTAGCTTGTGTTGCCTGATGGTCGGGGCTGGAGCGGGGGTGACGGGGTCCTTGCTGAGCCCCTCGGCGTCCCAGAGTTGTATTCGGAGTATGTTGTCGTGGGAAGGTGTCATGTGGGCGCGCGCGACCGCGAGCGCGAGTGCGGCGAGTGCGAGACCGAGCGCGCGCAACCCGTCCATGTCTGTCGGCGGGCGCGAGCCTACTGACCCGCGAGCGCTCTGATAGCCGGCGCCGCGGCGCTTTTCCCGCGCTTTCCCGATAACACCGCTACGTAGTACAAGCCCGCGTACGACTTCGACGCCGCTCCTCGCTCGCCCAAGATAAACATTAGCCTGTTATACGCAACGCTTATCGCGAAATGATTTGTTTGATAAGACCAAACACCTGTCAACGCACAGACGGACACTAATTAGTCTCTTTATACATTGGTTTAGGAATGCTCACAAATAAAACAAAAATTCCAACTAAATAAATCTATTAAGGTATAACACAACATTTGTGACAACTAAAACGATTTGTACTAACATTAAACACTTGAAAACCCCAAAATGCATAGCATGGCGAGCATACACAATTTTAATGAACAATTTGACAATAATTTACAATGTTTATTTATAGCTATATTTTAGGAGCTTGTCCAAATAACATCGAAAATTTTCTAGTCTAATTAAATAACTAGGTACCTATATACTCTACAAATACTTTTACTGAAGGCACATGCCTTTCATTCATTCACCGATTACAAAGTTATCAGCGTGCTTATCGTTACCATTGAAACTGAGATAAGAAACGGAATTATAGAAATGCCATTGTTACTTATAACATTAAATATAACAATAATATAACAAGTAATATAACAGCTTAAGTATCAGAATGATGCATAGGCCCGAGGCCAAGGTGAATAATAGTATGTTATGACGTAGACATCCGCTAAGAAAGAATTTTGATCAATTCTACCCTCAAGGAGATAAAATAGGGGATGAAAATATTACTTCGTAACGCGAGCGAAGCCGCGGGCAAAAGCTCGTTTTCTAATATAACAGGCTATAATAACAGTGTTTTATTCTAAAACAACACACAACAAGGCTTTATCAACCATGTAACCGTTATATTACTTGTTATAATATTATTTCCACATTTTAAAGTTGAAACCTAATTAAAATAAGCCCAACGTAAGTAATAGGTACCTACTTACTATGCCTTAAGAGGCATACCAAACCTCAATAGTCATATTATAAAAATATTACCATTAAGGTGAGTGCACGCTAGAGCATTTACTTGTAACAGGACAGCAAGCCGCTCACGTGCCATTCTTAAACGAGAGAATTCGTGTATTTTTTACAGACACGAGCGAGCGCAGTTGGAACGGAGTTGAGTGGATCGAGAGATCAAGAGGAAAAGGAATGTTACAGATAAATATCCCTGGTCTAGACTAGAGCATTACGTCGATCCGGACGCTAAACATTTGCTTTGAATAACAAATGAGTGTTACACATATGTTATGGAGTACTTTTTATTTTTTCTTCTTTAATAAAAAAGCATCTTGCGAAATGGGGGTAATTATAACAAAGTGATACTTTTTAAACCACTGTCGTGAATTAATGTTCTGAAAAGACTAAAACAAAACTATGTACTTATTGTACCGACATCCGTCAAGGTCTTTAATTCTGTTACAATTAAAATAATTGTGTCATTAATAATTTCATTTCACAACGTCAGTCATTCGCAGAATTTTAAATATAAGTACCTATATTATTTAAATAAACTTAATATATTACTCGTTATAACGTTATATTACAAGTAAATGCTCTAATATGTATTCACCTTAACATAGTCCATAGCATACAGAATACACATAAAGCACAAGCAAATAAAACAATTTAAACAACAACAATACAACATAGTCAGAAACCAATTACCTAATATATTAAATCTCGCACAACAATAGAATAACGTTTTATTATTAAATTATTACACGTCAGGCAGAAATAATTTTGTGTGACATCATAAAATCCCTTGCGGTTCGACCTATATGTGAATGCGTACACGAATAATAACTATGAGTTAAGTTTCAAATAGAATGTTCGGTTTTACATACCTACTATATATAGGGAAATTGTAAACTATTTTAATTATCATTTGAGGTAAATGTTGAAAGTGGCAATGGGATGTGGTCGTCACAATTCCCAATAAAGGTAGAAACCTATCGCCAAATATAAATAGGACAGAAGCCCTACCGGAAGTCGAGTATAATTAATTTTGTATTGTAATTTAAAACTCGATTATATGATTTCTATGTCCATCTGCTTTAATTAACAACATAGACAATATATAGATCATCATCATCATCAAAAACCCATTACTGTCTCACTGCTGGGCACGGGTCTCCACTCATAATGAGAAGGATTAGGCCATAGTCCACCGCGCTGGCCACATACCTTTGAGATTTTTTTTCAATCTCTCAGGTATGCAGGTTTCCTCACAATGTTTTCCTTCACCGTTTAGCAAGTGATATCAGATATCAGATATCAGAGGTGCGTACCTGGGATTTGAACCTCGGACCCCTCAATCGTGAGGCCAAGTTTCTTAACCACTTCTTATCACTGCCTGGAGATAGAAAATTTTCAAATTTAATCAATATGTAGATATATTGATAAAATTTTAAAATAACTTAAGTGCTCAACTCGGCACAATCGCACATTTATAAAAGTATGGATTATTAAAGAAACATATTTTAAATAAAATTATGTAGATAAATGAATTGTTCATACAACACTTGTGCTATATACTAGTGTGGAACTAGTATTTTGCTATAGTGGTAGCCGTTTTGAACGCAAAGGGTTCCACATTCGACCTCCGGCATAGATAACGTCTAAATATTGAATTTAGATTCGCCTTAAATCTGGGTATTTGATCGCGGGTCTCTGTGTGAGTAGAGGTTTAGTATAAAAACGTCTCTATCCAGAAGGACTCCTGACCTATTTCGAATTGGTCGATATTTATTTTATATAAGTCACCCAATGTCAGTTATTTAGGACCCTTTTGTCTAAGTAAATTGCACCCTCCCCATTATACTATAATTTTATATCATCATCAACATCATCATCATCAACATCAGCAACGTTTATACTATGTTAAGTTACGGCAAGAACATGAAAATAAAATGTCTAAAAATTTGTTAATGCATTATGTCTACAAGCAATTAATATATGATTGACTTATAATATTTCGATCTAGCAACATTGATATGCACTCAATTGCTACTGATAATATAGACCTATATCAATTGTATATATAATGCCAATCACATGTCTTATAATATACATTGTTATAATTACATCAATTAGATACACGAATATCAAAGATATTTATCAGATTATCTTGATTACAAATTTTAATCTTATTAATCTCCGTCGTCTAAACGTAAAATATTGTCAATAGAAAGCTGTTACTTCTAAATAAGTTTATGTTTAAAGACCACAGGCTAGCCTATATTATTTCACCTTCTACACATCCGCAGAGCACAATAATGCAGCTATGCTCAAAAGTGTAAGTTCTTTTTATGGTCAATACTTACAACAATTACAAATATAAATTACGAACACCAATATACTATACTGCCATAAGCTCGTACAATTAAGCAGACTCGATTTTAAGTACATTAGTCACATTACGACGAATAATTATTATTAATAATTATTTACGGTTGACAAATACATATAATATTTCGTGCTTATGTAAAATTACAGAATTATTATATAAAAAATAAATCTTACTTCAAGTAATTGAACCCCAATACGGCTTACTTTAAGAATTCCTAAGCTTACAATAAATTAAAGAAATAAAGAAAATCAAGTTATAAAAAATAATTTTATATTAAATGGTAGTTCAAAAAATATATCATTATAATGATTACATCACTTGTGCATACTCGGTAGGTGACATAAAAATAAAAGTATATATATTAACAATAACTTATGTAGTCAAAATTTAATGAACTTTTAATTAAGAAATAAAGTAATTTGTACCTTTTGGCGGAGTACTTTTAGTGTTATTTAAGTTAGGATAACAACTAAAATAACGTTAAAAATATTTTTGTAATTATTAAACTAGACAGATACTAGTAACAATTTTCAATTACTACAATTTGTTTATCAATCCGTTATTATTACAATAATTATTACAATTTGTTTATCAATTATTACAATATTACAATAATAATTATTACAATTTGTTTATCAATCCGTTGCATTCAATTATCTCTTTACATTATTGAGAACGAATACATAAATACTATTTTACAAGCCCAATACTACCTCGAAATATTTTTATAAATTCCCATAGTCCATCTACAGAAGGACGAGCAAATTTTTATTATCAAAAAACTGAGCGAATAAATTTTGTCCAAATATACATAATATCTAGAATTTATTGTCTCAAGTGAGCTGTATTGAGCCCGAAATTTCTATTCACTTCAGTAAAAGACTAATTTCCATCGAATTAACAAGAAACTTTAAAATTACAAAAAAAAATGCTAATTTAAAATTACAAAACAAAATTGTATGAAATTTATTTCGATCTATGTTTTATAAATCTAGTTCTATAATATGAATACCATGTTGTAATGTATGGAAACACTTGTAATGCAATAAAAATGCATTTTAAATAAAACAAACGTGACTAATCCGTCGAATGTAACACATACGAATTTCTGTTTATAATACTTGAATTTGGAGATCTTCTAAATCTGAATGCTTCCGTACTTGTGTGTGTCTCTACTATCGAGTAACTATCGAGTGTTGAAACTATTTTAGTTAAGATACTATCGCAATATTGAATGATCACCTCATTTCACCTGTCAATTATTTTTCTTAACCTCAATTCGATTCACGTATTTGTTAAAACGGCGGCACGCGTCTTTGAATCAACATCAGTATTCCCATTAAATATTGAGATTGACAGCCACGTTGTGCAATTAAGGTCGATCATTTAATCATGTGTACTTGGAACGATCTTTGCCGTATCAGAATTATGATAAACTAACAATGTCGCTCGGTGTTACTCGCGTTTAAAAGCAAACTCTTTAGTATTTTCCCTTCTATTCGACTAACCCCACCCAACCTAATCTGCACACTTTCTCACGGAAAATCCTAATAACCATCTTCATTGACCTCCCGTGTATATGACAGCGTATATTACAGATAGATCAAACTGAATCTGCGTTTTCAGATTACCATTTTTTATAAATGATTACCTAAAACCTTCCTCAATAACGGCCTATCAAATACAAAAAGATTTTTTCTAATATGTCATAGATTATCGCGTCATAACAACCAAACAAAAACACCATCTCTTCAACTATAATATTACTATTGATTGATCGCATTAAGTAAATGAAATACATTTTATTACGGAACGTTTAAAAGCACTCAAGATATTCCGTAGAGAGTACATTTCACCTGTCACAGTGGAGCTCGTTCCGACTAATTATAATGAGATCAACGGCTTTGTCATCGTATTAACTGTTACGCCCTTATTTGTATTGTATTAATTGGTAGTTCTAATTATATATAACTTGATTTAATAAAGTGTAAATCCATATTTGCGGCATTTTTTGCTTGCTAGTAATCTTGAACAAGAGACATAGAATATGTGGCCATTTTGGATAACAATATTAATAATTATTTAATAAAGTTATAAGTATGTCAATTTAGTCGACGACCATGTTATTACTATAATCCTAAATAGGTATATTATTTAATATTGACTTGTAGGTATATGTAGATAATAACTAAAATTGACAAGAATTATTATTGAAACTTACCTTGTACGGGTGCTCTGTTGATTAGTAAATATTATTTATGTTTATTTACATAAATAAGTAATGGGCATATTAGCAAAAAGTTATTATTATTCATCAAAAAAATATTCTCTTTTATTTTACTAAATAAGAATTAAACTCAAAGTTTTGAAACGGTTTCACTTAAATTAGATATAAACTATTTGTCAAGGTAATCTCATAAAGTTTGTTTAATTATAAACAGTTACTTAAATATGTAATCTTCATACAATCACCAAAATCAGGGTTAACCTACATTTTACTAAGATATCGGTAACTATTTATTTGAATAAAATTAACTAACCTTTAAAAATTTGAAGTAATCCCAAAAATATGATTTTCATATAAACCGTTGATCCAAATTTCCATTACAATCATTTCCTTTTTTTATAAGTTACTCGTATAAAAAATTGTGACTTAATTTTTTGTGAGTTTTAGCACGAAAAATTTCGTTTAACCGTTAGAATTATACGAATTATATTAGCAGTGCACACTAACACATTAAATACTAAAGCATACTTGTATACCTATAGCCAAAACATATACTTTTTTACAATTGAACATGCTTTAACTTGAATATAAATTTATTTATTAAAGTATTTACATAATATACCATCCGAGTTAATTTCTTTTTTGCAAGTAAATAGAAACGCAGTATGGTACGGTCACTGCTTTATATTTTATCTAAGCTGACTGCAACATATTTCCAAATTATGATTGGTATGTAATGAATACCACATAGAACAGGGGGATTCTACCTCTAGTCGGTCACACATACACTGTCACTAGCAAAGACTGAAATGGTCCGCTGCATAATATGTAAGTCAGCAATAGACATCCAGCGTGCTTGCCTAAGAGATTTACGACATTGCCTAAGACAGAAGAATTCTTTTGGTAGGTAGTTTGTGATATGCCACAGTACATAGCATACACGGTGATGTTGCAAAATAACATATAGTTCAGTAGGTATCCTTTCCCTTTAGTACGCAACAAGAATTAAAAATATATCGCTTATATTGCATTAGCAAATCAAATTATTAATTACTAAAGCTCTTAACACAAGTAACTTCTAGTATTTATAGTACACACAATTGGCGCCTAATTATTTATTAAACATTCTAGTATTATGCTAGCAAACTAAAACTAAAAGGCATTTTATACCTACACCAATCAATGTACATATTATCCTATACTACTTATTGCACTACGTATTATTTAACTGATGTGATTAAGCCTGGTTTACAATTTTCTCAAACGAAACTAGATTATCGTATTCTAGTGCAGTAGCGCATTAAGTGATATAGAACTTTTTTTCTTATCACGCGTGTTTCTGTACGTATGCGATTCTGGCCCGCATGAGTGCACCATATGGTATAGACACTTTTCCTATCACAAACAACTGCATTGAATGCTAACCGTCCGCATATGACCACTGCGAGCAAGCTACAATACGGCGACGAATTATTTGAAGAAACGAGTCTATAAGTGGGGACAACCTTGCGCACGCCGTAAAATTTGTATGCACCAGTGTCAATTATAAAGCCGCTAATCTCACGCCCGCGGAACGCAAAGAAACTGCGACGGCTTCATTCACGCATGTGGGTGTGAACATGAATGTGGGTGTGGACATGCATGTGGGTGAGACACTCACGCGTACATATAACCGCGTGACAAGAAAAAGGACCTTAAACTTGTTTTTTAATTCCGCGCCCTTTTGCAGTTGTCAATCCTTTTTTAATACTAATTGCATCTTATTTATATTGGTTTATTTTCATCACAAGTGAAAGACTGGTACATGTAATGAACCAGACATTAATATAGATCAATTTTACTACTATAATATTTTATTATTATTGTGATGTAATCCTATAACCCTACTTGAAAGTTAGCAAATGTTATCTAATTAGAATATTAGTAAACTTCTCAAAAACCGTATTAATAACCTCGTTATGACATTCTAAATTTGTTGGTCTGCCTTACTTTATGCCTTACTAATAATCAAGCCTTTAGAGGCGGAGCCTGTGGTAGCGCACCTCAAAGAATGAGTCAAATACAAACGCTCGTAAAACATTACCCTCCGCCAATACAATATTGACGAATCCTGCCAATGCCAATGCCTCCGATTCGTCAAAATTGTGGGAGTGACGTAAGCTCTATTTTTGACAGTCGGTTTTTGTTTTTATAATAATTTTCTATTTTCTCCGTTTTACTACGGATTCTACAACTGAAATAACAATACAGAATCTTAATTAGCATATCGTATTACTTAGCACAAAGAGTTACATGTACACAACATTTATTTTTTATTAAAACTATCGAAACCTATCTCCATTGCAGATGTAGAGTCCGAAGTTCTCAGTGTGTATCCGCGATAAACTTCTATGACAGTGATAAGTGACAAACTGCGGAAACTCGTTTAAAAACTGACTGAACAAACATTTCTTAAAGCTACCGAAGTGTGTTTACAGAACCATCTGATTTTTTCGTCACGAGATATCGGTTTAAGCAATTACGTAAAATATGGCGCATAATGACTCATGAATGACCGCAAAAGAAAATAATTTATAATACAAATAAAAATATTATTGTAATGTCGTAAGAGTGTGGTTTACGTTATTAGATGAAAATGGTCTTAAGTGTAACTAACATACACTCCTAAAAGATAACGTAATACATATTTTTATGTGTATGATCTTAACATACCAGTTATCAGACTGCTTCTGACTGAGTGTCAAATTAAACCATCTTTTCCAATGCCATTCCTATGACTGCCTAAATAATGCGACATGAATTAATATTCGTAGATGTTTACAGAGTGCTATTACACTTATCCTTACTAATATTACTTACTAATATTATAAATCCGAAAGTAACTCTGTCTGTCTGTTTGTCTTTTCTTCACGCCTAAACCACTGAACCGATTTTAATGAAATTTTGTACAAAGATAGTCTGAGACCCGAGAAAGGACATAGAATAGTTTTTATTCCGGAAATCCAACGGGAACTAGGGATGGCTATCTAAGATCGATTAATCGAAGAATCGATCTTTTGGACCAAAAAGTCGATTATTTTAATCGATATTAGTAAGGATCGAATCGTAAACTATGCATTTGATCAAGTGATGATCTTTAGCAAAGTTGTTGACCAAGACCCCACGAAGATTTCTGAGTTGATACGACCAATTTTCGACAGATTGCGCCACTGTCATTCCAATGAAGGTACAATTTTTCTGTTTTATGTCATATTATTTTTTTTAGAACGCGGGCGAAGCCGCGGGCACCACTAGTTATTACAATCAAGCGTATATCTTGTATTAGGAGTCTATTCGTTACTCTATCTATGTTGTCCTTAGCTCGATATCGCGCCATTTAACCCTACAACTTTGAGCTAGCTTTTTAAAGATGATTGATTGAGCAATATGAAAGATGAGACATAGTGTCTTCGATGCATCTCATGCTTTACAAGAAAACTTTTTAATTTTTTATGCACTGCAGTTGAAATAGTTAAGTATGTAGAAAATATAATCTACAAATAGATTATGCTGTAGTCTATAGTTTTATATGAGAACTAAACATTGCGTTGCGTTTTATTGTATATTTATGAATGATCAATTGTTTTTCCACTTCTGATTTTCGTCCAATTATTTAATGGATTTACTAACGTCCTTTATTTCTAATCAATCTATCCAATATTTCGCCTAATAAATTTTGACAAATTCTGCGTACTAAAAGCTGTCAAATTTCGACCTTTAGTAGGCATCGAAATAAATTTATAAGGAGGCAAAAATCGAACAATTAATTAGTACACATTATGTAAAAATGTGTTAAGATAATGTTCATTCCAACGAAAACAAATCGATGCTTTCTTAGATATATTATTTATGATATATGCTAATGCCGTCATATATACAAATTATACATTATATAGGTAAATAAATAAATACATACATTACTGTGAGCACTCCCTCAATACTTGATATAATATGTAGGCCACCTTACCATTGTCTAATCTACATACACAATTTCACTAATTATTATCTATATAATACCATGAACATTAATCCACATTTTCACTATTTTACTATATATCTACACTTGTATGATGGAATGATACATACATTACAGTTTGAAGGAATGATTGATCCATATGACGCTTTATTTGTATCTTTACTATTATATTACACTTACATATATTTCCATAGCACTGATTCCAATGTCCGGCTGTAGGAAATATTTTAGGCCATTGCACCATTTAATCATCAATAATAATACAATAATTACATATATTATATCGCGAGCTTCAAATCATAAGGGCGTAAAGTATATTTGTTATATCATACATGCATAATCTTTCAATAAATCATTTTTTATAATGTTGGAGTAGCAGACGAGCAAGCAGTTCACCTGATGGTAAGTGGCTACCACTGCCCATGGACATCTGTAATCAACCCCAGGTAAGATTATATTCTTACCTGAGTTTGAAGATACCCCTATAGTTTGAAGCCCACGACACATACTAACACAATAAGCATCACCACTCACAACTGTCCATTTCATAACTGTATATTGGTTAGTCACATTCACATATCAAAGCTTGCACTTATAGTACATACACTAGCACTGAGTCAAGCCTCCCCGTCTCTCCGCTTGGCCGGTGAACCGGGCAGGTATCCCTTTAGTCAGTCGATGCTGAGGTCGTTGGAGAAGTGTCGCGAGAGCTTCGCGACATCTAGACCGGTGAAGTCGGTGAAGATGTCTGTGGTTGCAGTGCTCGGCTTCTGGCGGGACGGTGAGGAACTAGTGGATGGTTGCTCGCACGTGTCCAACATCACTAGCCTGTCCTCCTTGCTGCTCACTTCGAAGGGTTCGGATATACCTGTGGAAGAAAGTAAATAATATAATTTAATTTAATTATAACACTAAACATGTGTAGCGACTGATGATGTTTACCACAATCAATTTAGGATTATTTCCCCAAAGTAAATAGACGCTATTGCAGTCCGCACACCAATGCTAGGCGATTACCATTAGCAATCTAATCATGCAATCATAGTAATAATCATTTCAACTTAACCTAGTTCTCATTGGGACTGACTCAACACATCATAATTATCTTTACCAAACCTAAAACTTACAGCCTGAAAGAAACCCTTTGTAATAAGATTCGGGCAGCACCACCACCATGTCTATTTCTGCCTAACAACATACATTTCCGAGGTGTTTCAACTCAGCACTCAGCAGTAGCAACGCACATGTGGCCAACCCCAGGTAGGAATGTTATCTTATCTGGGGTTAATTACAAATGCTTGAGCAGCAGTAGCCACTTACCATCAGGTGGACTGCATACTCGATTGCTACTTCAATATAAATAAAAAAACAGCACCAATTCCACAAACATTTTACTGTACTCACCCAAAACGCTCCTAACATCGTTATTCGGCTGGCTGAAGTATATGAACCTGTAGAAGCCCGGGGTTCGCACTCCGCTGCCGACCGGGAAGCTCAGCGTGATGGTGCGTGGCTGGCCCGATACTGATGCGGTTTGAGGCAGGCTCACCTTCGCCAGGTACTCGTACGCTATGTAATCATCGAGGCTGTGGAAGTTTGCCTGGAGACAAAGAAGCATAATAATAATGTAATTTTAAACAAGAGTAAAGGATATTGGTGCACTTATTAATCAGAAACGGTCTTAATCTCTAGAATAGGAAATAACAAAGGTGTGGAAACATTTATAATTATAAAAAGGGTAAGAGTGCTAATTTGTAGGAATATCTGTGTAGCTACAGTTAATAATAGGCTCCAGATATGGGTTCAAATTTATATGATATCAAATTGATTACAGATGTATATAGGTAACCACATATTTCATAGAAATTTCACATAAGTTTCATGCTTTTTTCTTACAAATAATACTGTAAAATAAGAAGATATTCATTTTGGTAGTAACTTCAATTGTAACCGCACCGCCACACGGCTACAACAACACAACATTCTTCGACGACTAACGACAAACTATCTTTCGTGTTAATACTACAAAGGGATCATCCATAAATTACGTCACACTTTAAGGGTCGACGAAATGTCACATTGTGTGACAAGGAGGGGTCAAAAAATCAACAAATTGATGTGACGTTTATGAATGGCCTCTAAGGATACGTACATCATAAATGCCAATCCAATCGCTCGGGTTGATTTCGACGTCGGGTGACAAAGTGCACTGTGTCCTGAAGTCCGCGTCACCGATGTACCAGATTCGCACAACCGGCGCAAATTCCACCGTCTTCTCCGTGTAGTTTGAGAATGCCTGCAAAAAAGACAACATTAAAACAATAATTCTAGACATCTTGCAATGAGAAATTAGATACATTTGGCATTAAACATATTGATAGTAAAAATTAAACAATGCCTTATTATTTCCATGTGACTAACTGAACTAATTAAATGATAAATTTGTAAAATTTCCATTAACTTCGACACATTTCGAATTTAATATAGATAAAAAACATGTTTTCTAATAATAATAAGAATAACAACGAATACATTATTAATCATCCCGTCATTTAGTAGTACCAAAGTAAGTAAGTATATAACATGTTATGCAAAGAATATGTTATTTAATTAAGACTACCATATAACAACTATCAAACTAGAACATAATATGAGCGAAAATGGTGATGCCACCGCGAACTACCGCCTACTTCTTATCACTACAAGCAAACTTACCTCAGGCGTAGCTTCCTCAGCTTCGTTACAGTTGTCCAACACTATGTCGCCACTGGAAACCATCGGATCTATAGCGCTAAAAGCGGCTACTTCCGCTGGAGGCATTACTATTGCTGAACGCATGCGTATCGCTGAACGCGCTGCCTTGGGACGGTCCTCCAGTACAGAGCGGGTAAAGCCATGCCGAATCTACGTGGGTTAAGAATTAGAACCTTAGCGTGAAGTAATACGCTAAATGTTACTGAATGGTGTGATTGGTGTTTTTTTATGTTTTTAGTCAGGGCCTTTTCCTGTCACGCAGGTTAATAATTCAATAAAAGTGTAGATACATATGATAAACGCACGGTGACAGAATCCGGCGTGACAAGAAAAGGGGGATTAATTGTATAATGTCAATGTTCTTATTTCGATTATTTATATTAGTATCGACTTATCGAGTATGTAGTGGTAGTATCGAGTGGTGCAATATACTTTGGAAAGCTGGTTGTTAAAAAAAATATATGTTGCAGTAGCTACTGTAAGATACACTATTAATTCATATAACTTACAACTTATCTGTAATTTATATTAGTAATCACGAATTAAAAGACTTTTTATGAACGATTCAAAAAATACAAAACGAATTTCAAAAGCTTTCTGTTATACAGTATTTGTAGTATATGAAGTAAGATTCGTGAATAATTATAATGCCGCTGATGACTTTCGATTTAAAGAGATAATTATAGATACGATGCTTCAAGCTGATAAAAAGATTACGAAGCTACAAAATTGTTCGATGCTATTAATTAATTATTAATACATGCAATATACGTCATATTAGGTTGGCAATTAAGGTTCCACCAAAATAAATTTGAACACTTGTCGTATCAATAATTGTGGTCTGATATCTTAGTAAATTCTCAGTATGACGTTTTATTCGAGTTAACGAGGTTAATATTCAAATCAATTAAAATATCAAGTTGCTATGCGCGGAGGTTTGTTCAGTAAAAAAACACTGTACTTTCTTTAGTACTTTGATATAATTTTTTTATTGAAAAAAAAACTTGAAAAAAAAAACGTCGAGAATGAAGTTGCCAACCTATTATTGCTGAATACGTATTTACTATTTCCCTGTATCCTTACCTTGATGTTGTACTGAGCGATGACGGGCTTGTGGTCGCTGACGGTGTAATGTGGTAAATGGTTGTACGATATCAGTTCGGCCCTTAGAGTGATGTTCTCATAGTTGTTCGCGCTCACTTTGTACAGTATGCGATCTGTCCATGATGGTTTACGTCTGAAAACAAGTTTATAAAATAAAGTAAAAGTATTAACTAAGTATAATTTCGAAATACTTTTTAATAATACATTTATTTTTATATCCAAATATTAATATTAGGCTTATCCAAACTACTTCCAACTTTTTATAAGATCACTCGACCAACCAGGTGGACCAACGTCCTCAAGAAGACGGCGGGAAACCGCTGGATTCAAAGGGCACGGTACCGTTTGGAGAGGCGTGGGAGTGGACCTCAAAAGGCCTCAAAGGCCTCAAAGGTGGAATGGATGGATGGAGGTTCAATCTAGACATCCTCCAGGTCAAAAAACGAAGGAATCCTTGATAAATAATTAATTACTACTGATAAATAATTACATGTTGTATAGTGCGCATAAAACTGCTAGTCCGCTCTGAATATAGAATCGCGTCTGTGAATTGTATGACTACACCTGCTCGCAACAACTTTAAAGCATACTAGCAGTTCTGCGCGGACTATAATATGGTACAAAAATACAGTTATTTCATATAGACCAGAACAAACATAACGAAGACCAAAGTTGCGTAACAAGTAGTAAAGTATAAGTACGTACGAGTCCGCGAGGTCATCATTTCCAAACACCCATCATTATAAGTCATTGACATTGACCTGCGTGATACCTATTTAGTATTACATTTTTTATGTACACTTCTTTCCTCTATATTTAACCGACTTCAAAAGAGGAGGTTTCTCATTTCGACCCTATATAAAAAATTTTTGTTTCATTATTTTTTAAATGTGGTAGAAGTTAGAATGAGGAGGAATAAGAGGTACCATCGCCATAACTTTTTCTACCTATTAACAACAGTGTTAAACGCTGCTGTGTTCCAGTTTGAAGGGTGAGGTAAAAAAGGCATACTTAACTGAGGCGTTCCTACTTAGTTCTTAAGGGTAGCAAGTAACAACGTATCTTTGGCCGACTTAAAGCCTAACAAAATCTTTACTTTACCTAACCTAACCTAACCTAACCTAACAAAATCTTTACTAACTCTACATTATATAAAAACCCTTAAAATTACCTATATTCTGTGCCAAATTAACATACCTACTGCTAAGTCTCGCTTATACAGATTTCACAGGGAAAATACGGCTTCATAACGTATGTACCTAACGTGTAAGAGAAATAACAAAAACTCGGCTCAAAATCACTGAACTATGATCTCTCGTTAAAATACCCACGTCAATGCCAAGGATATAAGTAATAAATCGTGGCGTACGATCTTAAAGAATAATAATCAACGTGGAACAAATTTTACAACTACTGTTTCAAATTAATGTGAATTAGAAACAATAATAATTATATCGTAAAAATAGTACCTGATCAATGTAATAAAAACCGAAATAAAATTATTAAATTCTGATAAAGCTCATCATAACTCTAGTTATTTACACAGCAATCTAGACGTTTAATATCACGTTGTAACTTGCGTCTAATTAATAAACTAATTGTATTTTTCAGCTGAGCCAAAAGGTTAGTCCGCTTAGTTCGGTCGATGATTAATTAATTGATGAAGGTGGTAGATCTTTTTAGTTCGACTCCGGTGACACCACCGCCACACCTATTTCTGCCTAATAACAGCAGCGATAAGCGCTAGTGTGTTATGTTTGAAGGGCGTGGTAAGGGAGACATACTTTTCCGAGACGTTCCAGCTTAGTCCTCAGGGGTAGCGGCGCATCTGTGACCGACCTTAGATAGGAATATCTAATCCTATCGGGTTGATTACAGATGTCCATGGGCGCCAGTAGCCACTTACCATCAGGTGGACTGCATGCTCGTCTGCTACTCCTATATTATATAAACATAAAATTATAATGTTAAATTCAAGACTTACTTGATATCATAGTCATCCGTTCCTATCAGGAACTTGTAAGTCGGTGGGAACCGTATCTCTGCCTCCTTGAATTCCGAAAACGCCTCCCCTGTCTCCATCACGGCTACAAGCTGATCGTGTTTCAGAAGAGCGGTGTATTTGTCCTTTTCGACCTTCTGCAGTGCTGCTACAATCTCCTCCGAAGTCGGACTGCTGCCGGTCGGATGGTCCGTACGAAAGTTCAGGTCGCCGATCCAGAAAACGTAGCTGCAAGATACAAATTTAAATATTTTAAGTATAGGTATGACAATACCAAAGTAAATTAAGAGGTAGAACGTAGGCATTATCGTCACATCTATTTCTGCCCTGTAAAATTGCCATAAAACTAGTACGTACATTCTGTTTTGAAGGGTAATAAGGCAGTAATACTAAATATACATAGCCAAGTTGAATCTCGGCATCTCTATCGAGGATGCACGCATTTCTGATATTTGTTTTGAAACTTATGCATTTCTTACAAATTAATTATCATTTGTTATAACGGTGAATGGAGAAGAAACCTACACGCCTGACATTTCAAAGGTGTGAGAACTACCAATTCTCATTTGGTCAACGTAGTAGCCTATTATTACCTAAACCTAGTATATTATTACCTAAACCCATTTCACTCAAGAGATCAAACCCGTGCCCAAGGGAAGCATGATGGTAAGGAAGATGTCGTCGATTAATATATAAAAAAAGAAAAAGTCCTTACAGGAAGCAACACATCGGTTATCGAACTCAGATAACATACAAAATAGCCTAACCACACACCACAATCATAATACCAACATTGCTATCAAGAAATAGATGTGGCGGTGATATCGTCACGATCGAACCACAAACATATGTAGGTAACGTACCTAATCATATTATATTTAGAATTTATCGATCCAGATCGGTCGACTGGTAAAGAATGCATAAGGCATTAAATTTTCATACACTTGTATGGGTACAAAAGTTGAAATCAATAACATCCGTCATTAGATAGAAAGCAACAATGGCATAGTTGTAGGTATAAATTAGGTCTCTCATGTAAAATTTAAATTTTACCCTGTCGGTTTAAAGCATACTCCTATACCTATATTGGGATATTATGTGCATATTAAAAATGAATTATCCCATGTTTTAACGAAGGAAAACATACATGTCTGAGAAATTCCTAAAATAACAACGTTGTTTTCAAATACAATGTTGTCTTCTAATCCGTACTTGGCTAGCATGATGGCTTAAACCAATCATATTCTGAAAACCCGCGCCCAGTAGTGGGACAATAATAAATTGATGATGTAAATAATAAGTCTGGTTATTTACTCAATATAAAGGTAGATTCTGTGGTTTCAACAACTATCCTGTTGCACTTATCGTTTTACAACGAAATGTTATTTACTTACAACTTGGATCTGTGAATTCTGTGACGTCATATTACTATGAATAATGTGATTGATCGGTAACGTGTATGAAACTAACACATATTTGAGAATGAAATCGAGTTCTATACAATATTCTGTACTTCTAACAATCAAATCATATTTCGCATGCTTAGATATTTTAATACTGTTCATACATCAATAATGCAAACGATAATGCAATCCACCTAAAGGTATGATTACTGCTGCATAAACATATGTAACTGACTTCATATGGAATACAACAGGGCTTTTTGCCTGAAGCCGATCAGATTCGTTGCCACTTCTGGGGAATATTCACCATATTATTGTTTTTGGTTAGTCAACAAACATCGACACACATTCACCGAAAAGCAAAAATTACAAAAATTGCTTCACGCTTGAAAAAGTATGGAGGTGATACTTCTCCGGTCGAACTACAGTGGGTCTATCAGACATTTCAAGGTAAATAAAGTAATCATAACCTTTACAATTTTATAGTTCTAAAATATAAGTAGCTTAAGTTACTCCTTATTACATCAGCTGCCTGCCAATAAAAGTCCCGTCAAAATCGGTTCAGCCATTTCAGAGATTAGCCAGAACAAACAGACAGACAGACAGACAAAAATTAAAAAAAATGTTATTTTGGTGTATATACCGCATGTATACTCATATGTATGCAGTAAAAAACTGTTATTTCAATATTAAAAACAGACACTCCAATTTCAATTATATGTATAGAAGATATGAGTAAGATTGGTCAATTAACAACAAACGTCATTCACACAAAAACATTGTCAGGTAAGGAACACGGTATTGCGTCCTTGGTCAGGTGATTAGCGACATTCAAATCTTAGATATGATACAAACGACGCACTGTCTTCAAGTATTACTGAAAATTGATAACGATTTCTATGTTTGCGGACAGATAATAACAATGTGGTTGATAATTTATTTATCAGGACGAAGTTAAAATCATACATGACGACAATCACGATTGAATTGACATAACTACCGCAGAGTACAATGTTTTCAATTTCCGTTTACTATAACAAAAAGATTGCCTTTAATTACGTGTTCCATATACAGGCTTTGAAGAGGATAGAACCCTTCTTAGTTCGACTCCATAGACACCACGGCCGCACCTATTTTAGCCTTTTAACAACAAGTGTTAATCGCTGCTGTGTTCTGGTTTAAATGGCTTGGTGAGCGGCAGTACACGCTTTACATAAGGTAGACTGCATGTGCGTTTGCTACTTCTGCATTACATATAAAAAGAATATAGTCATCTCTAAATAGGCACGGGACTGATTCAGTGGCGGATTTACCAGCAGGCGTAGGCTTCAGATGCCTAGGGCGGCAGATTTTTGGGGCGGCAATTTTGGGGACCTAATTATCGCTAATTAGTGTGACGAGCAAAAAAACAACGGGAACCGTATCATAAGCCGGCACGACGAGCAAAAAACAACGGGAAACATGTTCTGAGCCGACGTGGCGAGCAAAAAAAACAAGAGCGCAAACTACTACCTAGTCCGAGAAACTACTGTTCCAGTATTTACGTCTCACCTCTAGTAAGACATGACCATTGTAGAAGCAGGGGCGGCAAACACTGTACAGCCTAGACCTTATTCTTTTTTAAATTCGCCACTGGTCTGATTACTATAGCGCATGAAGAATAATATTTTATTATCCACACCAGACCATACGTGAAACAGAATAAAATGTCTAACAAACAGCAAATTACAGGTTACACATAATATTACGTCATCATCAAGACTAATTTACGCCGAGCTTCCCTACGTGACTCCAACTGCAAATATCTCTGTTTTAACTCCTTTTCAGAAATCTTAAACATTTCCGACGTAAAAATTATAAAATATTTTTGGACTTATTTAATAATTCATTACAACGTCTTTGACGACAACGTTTTCAACGTATGTAACGTAACGTAAAGAACTTTTAACAAGTCTTTAAACTTCTTACGCTGAAAACGTTACTTTTGCATAAAAGTGACATCTAAATTCATTCAGCAGTTTACAAATGCGATCTTTATGTTATGGATGATCCATATTACATAGAATTTTACACGACATAAACAACTCATTTCTAACCATTACGAAGAATGTACATTACAAAATGAGCAAACGTTTTGAAATCAACAAAAACTCAAATTAAAATCATATAAGCAAGAATACTTACTCATGGTACAATATATTCGCAGTTTCGGCGACGTGGTAGATGTGTTGCTTAATGATGGTGTTGTAATCATTAATGCGGTCAGCCAACAGATGCTCGTGCGCGGTCAGATGGCAATTCACGAGACACACTGAACATCCGTATATGTTGAATCTTACGCTTACTGCTCCTTTGTTGCCCTAAAATAAATAAACAAGGAATTTGTAGCTACATACGTTGACCCGTGAGGTGGAGCTGTCACCATACACGGGGGTTCTGGGTTCGATCTCCGGCCCAATATTTGAATGATGAATTTAGATATCGATTTTAGGTCTGGGTGTTCGACTGCTGGTGTATTCGTCTTTGTGTGTGTTCATATAACCACGACACTGGGAATCCTAGTGTGAGAAAATATTTTTTTATATTTGCGAATTTACATCCGCTATAAATAGATTGCGTTAATTATAATTATACATGCTTTACAAAAAAGTATATAATTTCGACAAGAACTTCGGGAGGCGAGAATGATAGTAGATCTGTTCGAAGTTAAGACTCCCAAAGCATCACCACCATCCCTTTTACTACTGTATAACTGCTATGTCAAGAGCTGCTGTGCTGTTTCAAGGGTATGGTAAGAGAGACACTTAGATACATGAACTATTCCAAGTGAACTGAGCACATAGTAAGAGAGTAATTTATAAAAACTACCAGGAGTATTCCATTAGTTTTTAAATTGTGGCCTTAATCTTTCTCATTCTGAAAAGGAATACTGTGCTTTTCAGTGAAGTAGCACATACGTTGATTGTATTGTAATTGAAATCTATAGTATTGTCTTATCAAATCCTACTTTATGCAACTCTTGATAAGATCATAGAATACTCATATGATGTTATGGTACAATGTATAAATAATTAATAAAACAGTGTATTGTTTGTATGCTGCAAAATAAATAACAATAATCCATCAAATTTCCTCATAATTTATCCAGCTAATTAACTCTATATATAACTTATTATAAATGGCAAAATTGAACTGAAATTCAATTTTTAGAGTCATATTCTGTACCTAATAAATACAAAAAAAAAAACATAATCAAAATTGCTCAAGCATTTAAGTACAGAAAAATTATGAATATGGGCAGAGACACGCATGCATATTTCTAACTTTTATTCGCTGCTTTGCTCCCAGTCAGACAATTTTAAATATCACTTGTGAATGGTGAACCCCTGACAATGTGTTTACAAAATTTCATGACAATTGGTTATGTTGTTAAGGTGTAGAAGTGTAACATACAAACAAACAAACAAACCCAAATACACATTGATGATATGCTATAATAAAATTAATTAATTAGTATAATTAAAATTTATGGTATAATGTGGAATGAACTTCCTCCTAAGGTATTCCTGGAATGCTATGACTTGGGGCTCTTCAAAAAAGGTGTAAAAAGAGCTCTCCTCCGAAGCCGGCAATGCATTGGTGACTCCTCTGGTATTGCAAATGTCTATAGGCGACGGTGACTACTTTCCATCAGATAGTCCATCTGCTTCATCATTCAGGTAAAAAAAATCATTAAAACTCACCCACAGTCCACCTAAACCAGTCTTAGTGTACTGAGCCTCAATATCTCTGAGATGTGTAATATGCTTCATTTGGGTGTAGACAAGGAGGATGATTCCTTGGAGCCTAGTGTTCTTCGCAATGATGTACCCTTGCCTGCAGAGGATCTTGTTGAATGTGGAGGTCCATGCATCGGAGAACAGACTGTCCATCAACATGTTTTGGGGCTGCGACTTCACTTCTTGCAAGCTGAAAAGATACTCTTTTTTACAACTGTTATGATGGCTTATTGCTAATTATAAACTAACTATATTTCTTATATGCATTTATAGGTGTTAAAACTCTTTGTGGTTCGACTCCAACAGCACCACTATGTATTTCTGTCTCATAACAGCAGTGTTAAATGCTGCTGTGTTCTGATTTGAAGGGTGTGGTAAGGGAGACAAACTTTTAGCAGCGCATCTGTGGCTGGAATTGATTACTGATGTTCACATGCTCGTCTCCTACTCCTATATAATATAGAAAAAAAAAACCTATGGTACAGGTGTGCAGTAGGGTAAAGATTTATCATATCATAATGTATATAGAGATAACATCATGAACTCAAAATGCATATTTTCTACATGCTATGTAATGGTGTTGAAACATTTTATAAATGCATAAAAATTACTATATAATGTTGATATTTTCAAGTAAATATTGAAAGAGGATCTATGCTTTTTTTGTTGCTCACATGATTATGTTTCACATAACATGTTACACTCTTCCAATTTTTTATTATTCTTTAATAATTTAATATGCATGAAATAAATATGATTATATAAGGAAAGATTGCAATAATTTTGTTTAAACACAACAATTAAATCCTGTGTTATTACTGAGAACAATGGCCGCTAATTGTTTCCAATTATCATTAAACTTATTATTTCAGAAGATTGCTTTGCCAGTTATATAAATATTACCGGAAATGTTAAGAATTGAGAACAACGATCTCATTAATCATTTTAAATACACAAAGCTATTAAATTTGACCCTAAAAAACAAAGAAATATATATGTAAGAATAAATATATTTCTTTACCAGTAGAACTGGCATAACAATCTTATTTATCGTTTATTTTTATTTATTTATATGTGTACACAGAAACATAATAGAAAACGAGTAATATAAAGAAATATAGTACAGAGGACTACTTATTTCAAACTGAAATTTCTTCCAGCAGCCCCTATGATCGGAAAATGTATATGATAGGCAAACATAGTGTGCACAAAATGGATATCCTAATAGTTTTAAAGAGTGTAATATATACACAATAACCATTGGACCAATTGACCTTACAGATGTTTACACTCCCATCGACTTCCAAGGTCCTAATATTTTATACTGACCCAATAACATAGAAATCCGGCAAAGGTTTGTTTTTATTAAATTGCGACGGAAAATCCAACAGAGAATTCAGATCTTGACCTGGAGACCGCGTCGCCACATTCCAGGTCACGAAATAAAACCTGCAATAAATTATCTAATTAGCTTATCAATAAAATCGAATCGATACGAACTTATAAATAAATTTCCTTCAATCTGTACTTATTTAATTATCATTCTCGCTCACCTCAGATTATCCATTTATGCGACTTTACTCCAACTCTTAAAAAACTTGCACAAGTTGCACAATACAAGGAAAGTGGTTTATGTAGCGAAATGCACGAGCATAGGTAGAGATAAGATACAATAAACACCGACACATTCACTTCACCTCATTTTAAGACACAACTCGCCACTCAACTTTACACCAAATTGTATGAAAACGAACTAAAATTAAATGAATTATGAAGATAAATTTGACATAACGTTATCTGCCACCTGCCAAATAGCTGACATGACAGCGATTGTCACATCACAATGACATCACATTTACATTCTAACTATAGTCTTTGGAAACAGCTGTGTATTTTTTAATATAGTGTTTTATTGCCTTGGCTTCTTGTCTTTCAGCCTTACTTTTTTCCTTTCATCTGTGTATGTATTGTCTATGGTCATTTGTTGGAATTTTCATAAGCGTTATTTCTATTTGCCCGGGTAGAGAGATTATATTTTGGTGTTATTATAGTGTGTTATTAATATTTACATTCGTATTTCAAATACCTGTGAAAAACTCGAAACCTCCAATAATCTCTAAGACATATGATTTTGAAAATCGCCCATTTTACTATTTAATTTTGTACGAACAAGGGAATATGCATGTGATTTAGATTTACTTGTTATTTTTTTCCTCGGTACGTTACGGTCCTGAAATTACATCTAAACTATTATTTTTTCTTTATTTCGTATTAAATTGTTTAAAACTTGCAAAAAATTCAAATTTGCAAAACGCATTCCCATTGGTTGAATCGAAAGATGACGTCACATAGCGTGTTACGACGTTTATCGGCGTCGATATTCAAACTGTTTGAGAGAAAAATTGTTTTTGTGTATATCCCTGAAGTGTTATTTATTACCTAGTGCGATTTTTCTACATAGTATTATTAAGAATAATCAAGAACAATGATTTAAAGTAGTTTTGTCATAGCACAATCGGATTATACAGGGTGAATCTCCATAAAGTGCACATATTGAAACAGGTAAAATTAAACCGCATTTTGTCGACAAAAAAAATATATTTTATTTTGGGTTTTACGACCCTTTGAAGTTTTTTTTTGGGAATTGTGCACCTAAAGTAAATAAATCGCTATAACTTTTGAACTAAAAGAGTTATCATGTTCAAACAAAAATTACAATGAATGCCAATTATAGGCCGTACTGATCCATGAAAAATAAAAAACAAAAAGTTTATCTTCCCAGAAAAAAATAGTCAGATTAGTGTGAAGAAAGCAATTTTTTTAGGTTAAATTTCAGTAATCGTGAATTTACTCAAAATAATCTAGGCTTTTTATTTTATTTTTATTATTTAATGAAATTCTACGCCATATTACCTTTCAAACACTAAAAAAAGCATGCCTCTAACTTAAGTATAAAGTTTGCTAGGAACGTTTCAAAAAAGATACTCATGACGCGACGCACGTGCGCCCTAATAAATCCATCTTTATAATATTGTAATAGATTATAATGCATTTTGTTTGTTTCAAATGATAGTGTTTTATGTAGAAGTCGATAAGTACCTAACGAAGTAGCTGATCAATGCAATATTTTAAAATTATTTACCTAAAATTATTGTTTGTAAATGCAAATGTAGATACTTTATCTGTTTCCTATAATCATGCACCACTTTTTTCGTATTTTCGCATCGTTTGCAACAGAAAAAAAACTATATAATGTATTTATAGTAGTGGTTTTGCACAATAACTCTAGGAAATATTTATAAAGCTAAATAACCAATTTAGCCTTCCCATGATGTAAATAGCGATGAAACCTGAAAACGTTAAATAATAACTTTATATGCATACAGTTATCATCAATATCAATACAAATCACGCTACGTGACATCATTCAAACAGCGCGTAAAATGGCGGCGTTCAAATGTGTCAAATTTTATTGATACTTTAAATAATTTTTAAAAAACTATTTCAAACATTAATAAAATTGTTTATATTTTTTACTGTGTTAAAACGACGTGATAAGTGGTTTAAAATAATGAAATAAAAATGTGCATATTCCCTATTTAGATATATTTTTTATGTAACCTTCATTTTTTAAAAACTATTTCTCTTATAAAATATGATGTTTATAACTTTTAAGGAAATTACATTTTTATTTTTTTAGTCTTTAACTATATTGATTAATCATTTAATTTCTAATTATGAAATGAAAAAGGATATAATAAAATAGAAAGCAGGGAATCTAAGGCTACGTTAAATTGTCTATTAAAATGATACGAACATTTGACAGTTGACAATGTGACATTGACAACCTTTGCGGCGTTAATTTTGGCGGGTGAATCTTCGGTGCTGTGTTTCGTCTGGGAAACCTATCTATTTCGTGGAGTTGCTTGTTTATTTTTCTTAGACGATATTTACAAGTGTGGTAAATTCCTCTAACATATATTTTTTATAAGTTTCTAACCACTTCAAAGCTCTACCATGAGCGACCAAGAGCAGGTTCTGTTACGTTTCTTACGAATTTGTTCATAACAATGTGTTGTAGAAACTAAAGTAGTCGTAATATTTTTGTTTACAGGACATGCCGAAAACAAGGAGGTCGTTAAAAACTCTACAACACACGGCTACCGATCGTGAAAATTTAGTGGGTAGACCGTCAAAGAATTTAAAACATCAAATAAGTTTGGATTCGCCGGTGTTAGTATAAATCAATTTCTAAAACTGCATAATATACATTATTATTACTGTGTTCTATACACCAACATGTAAATAAACTTAAGAAACTGATATGATAAACTAATTTGTGTTCTAGCGAGGTGGAAGTAAAGAGAAAGATTGTACAATCCAAGGAGACGCAAGCGAATTTCACCAACAAAGTCACCGCTGAGGATCTCACAAACCCTAAAGGAGCCTCTGAGAGCTATTGGAAAATACTTTCGGAGAAACGCCAGTGAGTAACACTTAAATTGTAAATTGATAATATTGTTAATTAGAAAACTGTAAACACATGACTAGATAACATTGTCTATAAGAAAATTGTAAATACTTTAATAGTTTTATTATCAGTCTGGTAAAGTTCAATGATATTATAAATTATTGAAATAATTACATTAAAAATTTACTTTAATGTATTTTACATTTTTAATTAGTTCTCATACGAGATATTATCCTGGTAAGTGAGCTTTTAATGTAGTTAAAGTTGACATATTAGAGATGCTTGGTTAGTTAATGTTGATAAGTTGTGAAATGTTAAAGCTGCTGGTTTTAATGTATGCATGTCATGTGTAGTGGCCAAGTGAAGAACAGTTTGGGTAGACTTCACACATCCTAGAAAGCTTAAAACTCTCAAATACGTAGATTTCATCACAATACTGTCCTTCACTGTTTTAGCAAGTGATATTTAATTTCTGATGTGTATTAGGCATATAACTTGGAAATCACAGCCTAGGTTCCATCCACTACCATATTAAGAGGCCTAGATTCTAACCACTGCGCTATCACTCATGGAACACCATTACGTAAAATACAAATATTTGTCAATCTGCTACATAACATAAGGGTAATGATGAGAACACAGCTGAACCACACATACCTTATTCTGCAGGAAGGCACTAGAAGAAACATTGGAGGAGAATGAAAAACTCAAGCAAGAAATTGATGCTTTGAAAGAAGAGAATGCCAAGTACAAAGTAATGCTTGAGGAGGCTAACAGCTTTATAGAAGTATTCAAGGTAAGTTCTAAAATACAAGTTCAGAGTATTCTCCTTTGGGTTCAATTTAGGAAGAAGCCCTATTACTAAGCATATGATGTCTATCTACCTGTTGTCTGTGCTATAACAACCGTCTCGCTTACAAAATGTTGAAATGTGTATAACAGCTATCTTACATTGGTGACCATCATATTATTTAGAATTAGAGTTAGAATTGGCAACACATGTAACCCGCTTGAAGTAAAACCTACATTGAATTGGGTGCAGATGTTGTTGGGACTAACCACTTACTATCAGGTCTCATGTTCATTATCTACTTTAATCTGGTAAAAAAAATATAAACTGAAAACTTTACAATAACAAATTCAATCTAATTCCAGGAGGAGCTGCAAAACTGTGGCAATGATGACACAGGCATTGACGTCAATGATGTCAGTACAGCCGACGAAGCAAATGATGAAGAGCATAAATCTGATGAGTAAAATGACACTCACAAAGATTAAGTAGACAAATCCCTTTACTACACCAAATATTAAGTTCCATGCACTGAAATCTTGTGTCTACTTTAATTTAATTTCCTTGCTAAGTATTAGTTGTAAAGTTTTTGCTAAGTATTAGTAAATAAAACATCTTTTTTCTTGTTCTGGAAACTGGAAAGTTACTGGAAAGCTAAGTTTAACATGCATAGGGGCTTCTTTGCGTGTTAGACTTTTAGCCTTTTCAGTGACAATATCAACACTAAGTACATAGAATAACATTTTTAAAAGGTGTGTTTCAAAGACTAATTTCTATAATGTTTCTTTACATACTCCTTCTTTATGGAGTTACTATATTAGACTAATATTCAAAGCTTTTTAAAATGTATTTCATGTAAGTTGCTGCTATTATGTTGATGAGTATTACGAGTATTTATATGCTATAATATTTACTGTATCATTTTGGTTAAAGATAATATTTAAGAGTTAATAAATATATGGTCATTAAAACTGATTTTTATTTATAAAATGTATGTGATGTAACTTTTATGTGATAACTTGTTAAATGACTGTGGGAAATTATGGCATCGTGTTTGTAGACAACCAAAAATTCTAGTATTCGATTTTTAATAGATTTGTATAATAGAGAAAGTAATGTAACAGTATAATGCTATTTAAATATGGCCATATTAATTTAATCATTAAAGAAACCGCATATTCAACAAGGTCAGGTCTCAAGTTATCGCGCGCGGGTTTTATTTATTACGTTAATAACCTACAATTCCATTCAAGATGTGTACAATAAATGTTATGATAATCTGCAATATATAAACTAAAGGGTAAAGACCAACAACAAATCATATAATTATTATTATTTATTACAATACAAATGTTTAGCCCCTTCATTAAACAAGTATATAACACATAAGAAATGATGAGCACATAATATGGCAAGTAAAATATACCTTTTAAATTATAAACAATAGAAACAATATAATTATCTACACAAATTTTACTAAAATAGATTATAACATTCTTAAATTGTATTTACATGTTAAAAGTTCTGTAAAATGTAAAAATATCTTTACATGGGCACCAATGGTTTAGATGCCATAGTATAATACTTTTTCCTTAAATATAATTAATCTGAAATGATTTTAGCATCTAAATAAAACAGTAAAAAATTAAATCATGCATCCCTAGGAAATCTTATATATCACAAGATTGTATACATTTAAATTATGTATAAAGGTAATTAGAGTAATTGGACCATATCCATATAGCACTAGAAAGTAATTATAGTTTAGCTATATAATTAGTAGGTAACATAGCAGTAAGAGTATTCACAGAATAATTAATAAATTGCAATGTAAAACACACTACTGTGTACATTGTAGGAATTATTAAGTAATTTACCTAACTAATTTACATTTAATTGATATGGGAGACTTACAAAATAACAGCAAATTCATTTAAATTATGGTTATAAATAAAATAGTCTATAAGGAACTATCTTTGCTCAAGAAAGCTTTAAAATGTTCATCAAAATTTCCCTCATAAGTCCAAGGCAATAAGTCTGGATACATAGTGATTTCCCTTAGTACATCTACATTAGCATTAAGTGGTAGTACACTTCTTACTTTCTCATTGAGGCATCCGGTGGCATGAATATAATGATTAACAATTAGATTGTAAATGAAATTGACATATTTAAAATCCAAGTTGTCATTTGTACTGGGCACCTGGGGTGTGTGTGATCTTATTTGGTTTATATATCCCGAGGTTATAATTGGTACTATAAAATCAGCCTGAAATAAAAATTAAAACATATTAATAAATAAAAACATAAATCAAGTGAACTTCTGATAACTTAACAAACTTTATCACATAGGTTGCTAACGAAATTTATTTGTCTGAACATGTACATCCTAAAATCTTTTATAAGAAGAGGAGGTGGTAGAATACTTTGTGGTTCGACTCCAGCAGCACCTCCGCCACACCTATTTCTGCATCATAACAGCAGTGTTCCGCCACACCTATTTCTGGTTCATAACAGCAGTGTTCTGGTTTGAAGGGTGACGGAGCATCTGTGCCTGACCTCAGGTAGAAATATCTGATACTATCTGGGGTTGATTACAGATGTCCATGGGCAGTAGTAGCCACTTACCATCAGATGTACTGTATGCTCACCTGCTACTCCTATTTATAAAAAAAAGGAGGAAAAGAAGTTCTACCTCAAACAAATCAAATACATTACCTACTTAGAGGTAAGATGGAGGTTTCATAATAATATGTAAATCAGTCTCAATCACTATGAAATGAATTGTATTTATGCCACAATACTAAAGTATGAAAAATATTTGTTCTATTTACCTTTTCAAAATATTCTCGTATAAACTTCTCAGGATTCTGATATACTTCATCTCTCTTGTTGCTAAGTGTTATGACCGAGACAGGAGTATCATCCCAATTATTAACATACTCTTGAACATTCAGTGCTGTATCTAATCCATCTGCAGCATATGTTAGGAACAAAATTGGGTAACCATTTTCTATCTTTTCAATATCAGTTTTTAAAGGTGGTCTCAGACAATTCCTTTTTGAGTCTTTATCACTAATAATGTATTTTTTACTTAACGCAGGTGGGAGGTCACTGGCAAGATTTTTAGTAAACGTGATAATTTCCCTTTGTCCATCGCTCCTTTCACTTTGATAGCCACTGTCATCCTTGCTGAAGCACTGAGATAAGTCACAGAAAGGTTCTTCTATTGCCTTTAGTATATCATACCTTTGCATTTCAATTAATACATTCACTATCTTGTCGAGAGTTGCTTTCTCATTTTGCATGAACACCTTCAGGACCATGTCAGCTGGATCATCCTTTACAGAATTTGCGATGTACTGGAAATATATGTATTATATGAAAAGACTTTATAATCATACCAACTATTTGTATTTAATATTTTTACCTGAGTGCAGAGGGTAATGTTTTTGAGTCTATATATGTTTGTCCTATTCTTTGGCACACCCACAGAGCATATGCCAAGTATATGCCTATAGGCTAAATGCTATTTTCCCTTTTCAGTTAATTATTTTTAACCACTTGGGTTTTTCTTTTAATAATAACAATTTTAATTAATATTACACATATATTGTTATTAACAAGTTATTTTTACTCATAAAAAATATGTTAAAAACATAAACGAAGTATGTTTATAAGGCCTTTGTTTACAGCAGAATTTATCAAACGCAATAACAGAATTAAGAGGAAAAAGTTGTAAAAAATATCTAATAATATCCACTTACATTTAAATCATCTTGGGCAATTCCCAGAAGATAACCAAGGTCTTTCCAAGTATTTGGGGATCCACCTATCTTCTTAACCAGGGTTTTCCACGCGTCGTAGCACACAGCACCCATTTTGGACTTCGCATTTCTGTAGTACAGCAAGCTCGAATGCAGGAAACTCACTTTATCACATAACGTGTTTAATTCTGATAATTCTTTCGTTCTCTCCCCTTGAATTATTTCTTCTAGCATCAAAGTATCAATACTCACGGTGTCAGCATTTTCGTAATCCCTCAGAGATTCCCTGGAATTGAGATCACTATTAAATTCTTGGAAAATGTATGTACAAAAAGAAATTGCTATGAAAATGGACATTTACATTTTAGTTTATTTCTTAATTTTAAGTAAAACACAATATCATTCGAATACTACGCGAAATAAAAATAGGAGGAAAATGTTCCCAAAAAATGTTTTGTAATGACGGGAATGTTGAATGACAGATCGAGATATGAATGAGATTAGACGGCTGACGGATCTGAACAGTGTTGTTTATGTCACATTTCGATATTAAAATCGATGAAATCATAAATCGATTGTTCAGAATATTGGATAAGGTTGATTTATACTGGTAAATAATGTTTTTCTCTAAGATATATCTATGGATGGCAGTAACCACTTAATATAAGTTGGACTACGCTTTTCTTCCTCTGTATGCGAATCTTAACAATAAATGTTTTTTGGCAGAATGATTTGATAATCTTATTCATAATGAAAGTGATGAATATATTTGTTAATGGTCGCAGTAAATGGCGGGAAATATAAGCTTATTATTGAATGATCGCCCGGGAAACTTGATTTGAACGAATATTGCTATGAAATGAAAATATCATAATTATTAAGTGCCAATAATGAGTTTTATGCCAGAAATGTAAATAATATGTACCTATTATAAAATTTAAATAAATTATACGTTTTCTAACTTTTTTAAAAACGTTTTTTAAGTGCTAATTTTGCAGATTCACTGGGTGATGACATAATAGGCAACTCACAACCAATTTCATTGCCCTCCTCTCAAAGTTTAGAGAGTGAGGACAGAAATATTCATAAGAATGATGCACAAGGTATACGGCCCGCTAAACATACAGGACAACAGGGTGAATTTCGAAGTATTCAAGAAATAGGTAATATTTTTTTCTTTTCAGTTTTAACATTTAATTTATTAGGGTATATTGTAATGGTCTAGTCCAAAGATCTTCCAGACCAACATAAGAAAAACAATGTCTTGCGGAAGATTGCATTGCAGTCGATGATTGCAGTAGGTACTGCAGTAGGTTAATAGGTACTAAGGGCTCTAATATAAGATCGTTAGTCGTTATCAACAGGCGGCGATAGACGGCGGGTAGAATAGACCGTATTATATTAGCACCCTAATTTGCAGTTGTGTAAGTGTTTTTCATTTCGTAGTTACGACTCTGATAATATATATTGTTGATATGCACTTTGCTAAATAAGTGGAGGTTATCATGGACGTAGGTATTCATCGAAGATTGTTTATAAACTTTCGGACGTAGGCAATTAACACGATTTATATTTATCTACTGCATATGGGTAATTCGAAATACCTAAAATGAGTATCCTACGTAATCACTATAATTTAGTATGCTTCAATATCTTGTTTTCGAAGCTAAGTCAATTTTGTTGTGTAAGTAAATTTACAAGGACATGAAATCTCTACAAATGCGACAGCACTACCGTCATATCAAAATTTGCTTCTGTTTTATAATTTTAAAAATATCTATCAAATTATCGCGTTATCATAAAAAACGCTTATTTATCATATCTTTCCAGATCCCAAATACCGAAATATATTTACATATCCATATTTTAATCTGGTGCAGTCTCGTGTGATTGAAGATGCACTATATTCAGGTTATTCTTTAATTCGTTACTATTGAATACACAATTATATGCCAGACGATATTTCTGGATGTCTATGTTAATAGAAATTAATTAATACCTGTTCTGATAACTATTTTTGGGAGTCCTTCATTAACGTGCCTAAAAGGTTTTCATAAAATTCTCATAATAATACAACATCATCTAATTATTTCCTAATGATAAAATGCTTATAGTAGTTTTAGCATTATAATGTCGTAATGTGTAAATAAAATATTCACTTAAATATAAATGAGATAATTACAGATAAATCTATGGCAGTGTGTGCGCCCACCGGATCCGGTAAGACCGTTGTGTTCGAAATGGCTATAGTGCAACTATTGATGGACATGGAAGACAAAAACTACACAGAAGACTTCAAAATTATATACAGTTAGGTTCATAGAATTATCATTTTATATATAAGAGTTCATGCTATAAACTTTTGTAAAATTGTTCTTAGTTCGACTGATGCCACTGCCACACCTATTTCTAACAAACCTTTCCTTTTTCTGATTTATTTAATTCCTAAATTGAAAGTTACGAATTCCCAAAACTGCTTCATAGTTGAAAGATCCTTGCAGATCTTTCTCCTAAAAGAAATAGGTGTGCCTAGAAGTAGTGCTAACGTAAAATATACTATAACAGGATATTAAACAACGAATACGTATTATTACATTTTATAGTGGCTCCTGTTAAAGCATTATGTACAGAAAGACTGACAGAATGGTATCCAAAATTCACAAGATTAGGCTTATTCTGTATTGAAGTTACTGGGGATACGAACGTGGAGTTCCCTCAGCTGAAACCCTATCGGTTAGTATAATTGGAAATATTTTTTTTTTAAACATAAATTATAGAATATTTCTATAACCATCATATACCTACTGAATTCAGAAAAAAACGTAATTTGCGGTCATCAGGTGAAAAAAAAACTAATGATAGTCGACTTAACCTTTACAGTACTTTAAAATACGAGACTTGAGATTGTTACTAGCAGTTACAAATACATACATGTACACTGTAGTACATGTACATACACTCATGCATACAAATGCTTGAAAATATCTTCTTAGGCCAGTGTAGTTATCTATTATTCAAAAAAAAAACAGTCTCAAACCCTTGTGATAAATCTAAAACTTAGTGCTAACTTAGTACTTTAGTATATAATTAAAACTAAATCTACTCAACATATCTACATAATATAATTTCATTACTGAAATAGTTACTCTGATACATAGGATAATAATAACGACGCCAGAGAAATGGGACATGTTAACACGGAGATGGAGGGATCACAGGGGTCTTGTGGAAGTGGTCAAGTTATTCTTGATAGACGAGGTTCACATCCTAAATGATGATGTACGCGGACCTGTGTTAGAAGCTGTTGTTAGCAGGATGAAGACTATTGAAGTAATAATATATTTTTAATTTTAAATTAAAAGAAGTATGTTAGTTTTAATAGTAACAGGTACATATCTAATTTGAAGATTCTTTCAACCCTCTACACAAGTTTTTATTTATTTTTCATCATTCATTACATAGAACGAAATAAATACAACATGTAAAATAAATAAACCTACTTCTAAGTTAATGCAACTTGATGAAATAATAAAAAATTGAAATTGTGGTATACAAAATATTAAGAAAGTATTTATAAGAGTAAAAGAACTTTCAACTTACGTGAAATATATTTGTATCGTATTTTATTCCTAATCCTAATTATTAATATTTTTGCTTAACTTAGTCTTCGGTAAAATCCGCCCATCGTATAGAACAGCTGAAAAGACAGTATCAAAATAATGAAGGGAGAGAAGAAATAACTACTGCTGGTCCCCGAATAAGATTCGTAGCGGTTTCAGCCACGGTGAACAATCCTGAAGACGTTGCTCAGTGGCTCGGCACGGCTGAAAAACCAGCAGTTTACTACAAGTTCGTACTTACAAAATAATTAAGTTAGAAATTTAAAAAAACATCTATCCATACATATATAATTGGATTATGTTAGCTTATCAATAATTAAGAAAAATAATTGCTATTGTTGGTTACCAATAAAAACTCCTTAAATATTTTTGTGAAAAAAAAATAATAATTAATTATTTTTTTACGTAATCGAACATTGTCGAGCATTAGATACTGCTTTGATACTTTTTATAAACTTTTCTCATTTATTAAAAATACAATATCGACAATTCATTACGATATTGTAATTTATCCTAACATACAATTAACCAAGTTGTCATATCTATGTTTATGTATGCTTTCTATAAGATTTTGTTGCCTACTTATTGGCATACATCAAGGTGCTTTCCTTTGACCCATAGTCTTCTTACTTGCCTATTACAATAAATCAAATTACTTTTTGATAGATTTGGTGACGAATGCCGACCAGTGAAACTCAAACGAGTTGTAGAAGGTTATTCGTGTCCAGCAGGCACCAGCATTTTCAAATTTGATATTATCCTCAACTACAAATTATGGCCGATCATCCAAAAATATCATAATGGAAAGCCTACACTGGTAGTATACATTAATTGAAACTAAATACATATTTTTTTTTATGAAATTTATGTTTTTGTTGTTAAGAATGAAATTTTGCAACAAAAATGTTGACTTATAATTTATTAATTTTGAAAGTGGTAGAACCTTTTGTGTTTCAGTTCTAGAGGCAAATTCTGTGTTTCATGTTAAGGTTCTGTATTTTTAAATGCGCTTAAAGAGGTCCAGTTTAATTTATTTGTATTTCATATAAAAAAAGTATTTATTTATTTAGGATAGAGTTACTTTATTGAAACTAAATAACGGTTTTAGATATTCTGCAATACTCGAAAAAGTGTCGCTTTAACAGCAGAGACTCTATCGCGAGAAATAACTGTTAGCTTTAATCCCGAACAGAAAGCTAAACTAACGGCATTAGCTTCTACACTCAAGAACAAGAAATTGCAGGTAAGACATTATCTACAAAATTATCGTCCTAGGTACATAAGTAAATATATGAAATTGTATGTAATTTAGTCCAAAAATGTATTTTTAAGTTTCTTCTTTATTTAACCATCCAAAATTTGGAACTCTACTCGAATTACTGGTAAATTCATTATACATAGTGCAAAAGTAAAAGCTCTATACTAAAAACATTATTTTACACTAACATTTAAAATCTGCACAAGATTTGATTAAAATCCTTGGCTCCGAAATAGGCTATTGTTAGTAAAACGATGGTGAAAGATTTCAAATGTTATCTATCGCTGCAAAGCTAATTAGCCATGAACACAAAAATGGGCTATTCAGTGAACTTAATTATTTTTCAAGGTTTTCATGATTACATTGTTACATATCAAAAGGCGATAGAGCTAATCTGCTTCGACCGGAAATTTACCACCGATACCCATTTCTAACATGATGCAGTTTTGGGTTTCGTTTGAAATATGGTAGAAACCTCTGTGGTTCGACTCCGGCGGCACCACCGCCACCTAACAGTAGTGTTAAGCGCTGCTGTGTTCTGGTTTGAAGGGTGTGGTAAGGGAGACGTACTTTTTCGAGGCATTCCAGCTAAGTTCTGAGGGGTAGCGGCACATCTGTGGTAGATTACAGATGTCCTTGCACGGCAGTAGCCAGTTACCATCAGGTAAATTTCATTGCTAGTCTGCCACTTCTATGTTATAAAAAAAAGGTAGTTGCTGGATATGAGTTGACCATCTAAGTCTTCAGGACTGGAAACGAATATGATCGGCTTCGGGTAGATTCTGTTCTATGTATATGAAGTTGGTTATAGATGTCCATGGGCGGCAATGACCACTTTCCATCGGGTGGCTTATAAACTCGATTGCAACTCAAATCTTAAAAAAAAACATTATTTTCCAAACCACTATTTTACTTTAGACTTTAATCTTGAACGGTGTGGGATGCCATCACGCTGGTTTGCTGTTTGAGGAACGGTTGAATATAGAGCAGGCGTTCAGGAACAGAGATTTGCCAATACTTATCACGACGACCACACTAGGTATGTAAACAATTCTCATTTCATACTGGTTGTCATTGATATTACCATCGAGTATTCGAGAAATTTTAGAAATTAGTTATACTTAGTAAGAATGTGAAAAAGCTGCCAAAAGTAGAGTAGTCTTATCAAACACATAAGGGTGAAATAAATAAGTATAAGAATAATTCTAAGTTACAACTAAGCTCTCTAGAATAGCAACTTGTCTAGCTTTCTATTTAAGCAGGCTTACTCTTTTCTTGGAGGTTGGTACAGTTATAAAGATTTCTAGACTGAAACAACAAGGTGAATAGTAAGTAAAAAAAAAGTAATCTCTTTAATGTACATCTCTTTAATGTTTTCATGCTTACCTTAAATTGCGTAGGAAATTACACCTTTTATTTTCCCCTCGCCGATATATCTAAAGCTTCGTCATTGATCAAATAGTCGAGTTTCAATTCAGTATTACACACTTAGAATTAAATATTTTGTTATTGTATATCCCACCCATAAATTGCATAATATGAAGAGAAATCATCTTCCCAAGTGTTCACAAGCTTCCTCGAAGATCGCGAGATAGGTACAGTATGCTAAACCGTTTAAGTGGGATTCTGTATCAAAATCGCACATGTCTTTAACCTCATGTCGGTATGAACCTAGCGATGTTCGGATAACAGTGGAACAACGTGACATACGATCGTTCGACGATAATTGCCGAACCCAAGATTGTGCTATCATTCCCAGAATACGCTTTACGTTTCCTTTAAACAGATTTGACATAGCTTTCACGAATCTCGTGACATCATTTTCTGCTTTATATGTACATGTGTATGTATATGTATTAACTATATTTATAGGGTTCACTGTTTTATATAACTATCTTATTTCATAGAATAGCCAGGGTGATAACTGTTTGAATACAGACGGAACTTTAATTCTTGATCTAAAATTACTCGTATGAACACATACTTAACTTAATTATAAATTATAACGTAATTATAAATTTAACAAAGAAAAAAACATAGGAAATGAATCTTGACCTTTACTAGTTGTAGCAAATTTAAACGGTTTAAAAGACAACATTATTAGACAGACAGATTAATAAAGGTTTTAAAGAGATGAAAGGTTATTTCTTTTAAAGTGATAGGTAACTAAAGAACGCTTGAAATAAGGTATTTTTTGGCAATTTTTGTGTTATTCATATATTTTTGAAGTTATGCTTCTTTTGTGATTTTTTACAAAAACCGACAGCGAAAATCGTTACGTAATAGTTTTACTTCTTGCGTGAGATACCCATCTAATGCACTCTTTTTTATTATTATAAGTTGAAGAAGTATAACTTCTTACATGGTACATAAAAACACACCCCCCTTTTTTCTTATTGGTTTACGAAATAACTACAATTTATTTCAGCAATGGGCGTCAACCTACCAGCACATCTAGTGATAATCAAAAATACGCAGCAATACGTGAACGGAGCTTATCAGGTACTTAATCGGCTACCGTGTTCAGCAAATCCGTGTGTTTGATTTCAAAAGATTTGTTACGGTATTGTTAAAATTTCACTTGTTAGCGTCATTGTCAAGTTTGTAATGATCAATCCTCTAATACTATTTTTTCTAATGGTGTTAATTTTAATCAATTTCTTGAATGACCATTATCATTTACTTAGAATTATTCCAGCTACAAATTTACTCTCATAATATGAAGGATAGTATCTAGTCAAAATTATTCCACGTTGCTCTAACAAATAAGATCATATTTTATGTAAATATCGGAACTTTATTTTTGAAATTTTACCTAAAGTCAGCCACAGATGCGCAGATACATTTGAGAATCAAGGATTGCCTCGTAATAATTATTAAAAACACACTCAACATAAACACTTAAAAATTAGAGCATTTAAGGCGCGTTTAACATTGCTATTATAATGCAGAAATAAGCGTGATAGTGGTTCCTTTAGAGTAGAACCACTAAGGGTGGTATATTATGAGTATGACTTATGATAAAAAATTGTAGGTACCTACTAACATGTTGGTCACACATAATTATACCTACTTACTACCTAAGATCAGATGGATTGGATCATAGTGTGTTGTTTTCTACTTCAACCACATAAATATTACATATATTTGTATATTTTCAGGAGTACAGTATCAGTACAATTCTCCAAATGGTTGGTCGCGCTGGTAGACCGCAATTCGATACTGAAGCCACCGCTGTTATTATGACACGTATGGCGGATAAGGTAAGTACATCATTTTTGTTAAAATATAAAATAGTTTTTATTTCTAGTACTTTTCTATATATTCGAATAAACGATATAAAATGACTTACTACAAAGCAAATTAAATAGTTGTAGAGGAAAATCTAAAACAAGTTTAATATTATGCGTTCGACATTAATAATTATATATCTTGATATGCATAATATTTTAAATATTTTGTGCAATATATTCAATTAATTGTTGTAATAATTATATTTAATTTATATCTAATTTATTATCAAACTACCAACACTTCTACAACTTCTGAATAACGTGAAGAAGTTATTGAGAGATGTTTCCTTTATTTTAACATTAATTATTGCTTAAATTTTCTACCATTATTTCCACTCACTGTTTTAGAAACCTCCTTAATTTTGGTCAACTTAGTAAATAACATTACTTTATGTATCTATTATTATCCTTAAAGATGAAAGGGTTACAAAGTAAAACTATAAATTGTTAATATAAAAATATTTATTTATAAAATGTATACACAGTAAGACCACTATGCTAAATGAATAATATCACAATATAGTGATTATGAACTCAAACTAAGAAGGTACTATAGTTCCTTACTATAATAATGGCAAAGATGGCCTGGTAGATTAATTCAATCACAGATCTGGTAACTTCAAATTGTTATTTGTTAATAATCTTAAAAAATACCATGAAATTTGAACACAAGTTATTGATATTCCTACTTTTTTATACATTTATAAACTTTACCAATAAATCCAATTGCTAGTATAACATAATTAACTACGTTACCAAAATTCTATTGTCCATTAAGAATAATCTCTCTTTACCAACTTTTGTCTACTAAAGTTCGAAATTTGACAATTTTTCTTGGCAAAAACTGACAGTTTTTGAACTTGGTTAGGCAAAAATTGGTTGAGATTGATTATAAATACAAGGCGTGTCTGAATTTGTATTAAACACAGAACTATACTTACAAACATTTTATCTAAAATTGTATGTTATACTTTTGACTCCAATCTTTTAAATACTAACTCTTATCACTTTTCAAGTATCTTTCCATTACTTAACAATGAGAATCGTGTTTCTTATATACAAAATATCACGCAATCAGGCCACAAATTTGAACGTTTATATTCCTCTACTTTCCTGAGAAGGGATTGGCGTTGTTCTCAAAGCTAATCTTGGGTACGAAGCCACTGTCTCCCTCGACTGTGTACTCAACAGTCATTAGGCGCCCATCGGGTAGGAGGACCTTGTAACCGCCGATGACTTTGCCTTGAGCGTCGCCGGATTCGTTCGCGCCGAAGTAGAGTGTCTTTTCTGGGTCTTCCACGTCGTATTTGTACTCGTACTGGAAAATAAGATGATTCAATTAAGTTAAATACTTCGCAGTTGTTATGCATCATATAGGATTGTCAAGTGATGACTGACGAAGCGATCACTAGAATGGTTTGACATTCAGTGGCTTCTAGAATCGATCCCCTACTCAAGCAGAAATGTTAATCATCTATTTAAATTTCTTTGCTGGATTCTATTAAGAGTTTGTGTATCTTTAGGTCCATAGCAATCACGATACAATAAATCCTAGTGCAGGGGATTTGAGTACCTATAAATAGCATATAATAATTCTATGGATTTTAGTGAACGATCCGAACATTTGTTGTAAAAAGCTCGACTTATGGTTTTGCAAATGACCTCACGACAGTGACCATGAGAAAATTACCAGTTAGCTAACTTTGCTCTCGCGGCGCTCAAAGTTCCCTTGTTTTTTAAAAAGTAGAACTGCAAGGTCCTCTATCTTATCGTGAATCTGCCATAAAAAAGTGTGTGTGTGTCAGCTACGACGCACGATTGGAGTTTACTCCTTACGAATGATAATTATGATATATATCGAATAGAAAAAAGGGTAGGTAAATGAACGCATCTGCTAAAATGATAAGAGAAACAAACATATATCTGTAATTATTCGGATTATTTATATTACTTCAATAATGCGTATTACATAAAGTATGTTACAAAATAATATAAAATAGCGCCATCTAGTGGCAAGTTTTATAAATTGTAAGTTTGCAAGTTTATCAGTCTATGTATTTTGGTTCCAAATATTATAATGGTAACTTAATATAATTATTTATATTAAAGTAAATTTTAATATAATATAATTATTTATATTTAAAACAATGTTAAACGTTTTATAACTTAAACCTTAATAATTATAATTTCTTTGCCATCTATAAAATATCCTTGTTGCAATTTACGGATGAAATTTATATGAGACTCAATAAACATGTTATTATATGTAATTTGGATTGTTTCTGAATGTTTTATAATTCTAGAATTCATTTAAAACGTATTGCTAATTTTATATAACTTATTTTGAACATAATTCATTAGCAATAATTCTGTAATAAATATTAAATAATACTGTTTTGATTTTGCCCGTTTATCGTTGATAGATGGTGCTGATCAATAATGCATCCATTTTTATAAGTTAAATTAATATATCAGTAACTTACAAAAGCCTCTTTATGTTAAAAACTTATTTTGCTAATATTATATCTTATTCAATTGCTTACTGATTTTATATGTTACTCTTCTTTAAAAACGTTCATAAAAGATTGATAATCATATTATGGCGCCAATGTTCATATTTTTCACAGTGTTTATAAATGATCAAACCTATAACTTAATTTATGCAAAAATGTAAACAAATTAGTTAATGACGTTTTAATGTTTTATATATTGCTAATTATTTTTATTGTAATAATTACTTTCATATGGGATTTGAACTTACTGTATTTTAAATTAATAAAAGCACTCTTGATTCATATTTTGGTTTCCGTTACGCCTCAACTTTTCGTGTTACACTTGATTTTACTCCTCATAAAATTTCCGTACCGGGCCTTATAACTCAAATCGTTTCTTAAGGAGTAAACTAAAAAAATATATGTTTACAAGATTAGCCTGAATAAATAGTACCGAGTATATTCGCTGTAATCATAGCCAAAAACTAAATAAGTGATTCCACGTATGCTCTACACCGCACACTCGTTTACTCTCATAAACAATAGTCTTATAAAACTTCACATATTTCACTAAAAAAATACATATTTCATACAATCAGTAAGTCAAGTAAAGTCAAGCAAAGGTTTAAGGTCGTGTCAAATTAAACTATTAGTTATAATTGCACGTTAAGTTTGTCTTACGGTAATTAATGTTTCACCATTCATGCGTGTCTAAGGCCGCCAGCGACGGTATCGTGAAGTAACAAAAATAAATTTTCTCACTAATAATTGTTTGAAGTAACAATAATTTACGCATATTACATGAGAATTTAACGAAATTCTTTGTAAAGTCCATTGTGTTTATTTTAATACAGTTATGTGTCTTACTAGTGATGTCGGTATTCTTATCTTTAAGTTAAAGAGAGCGTTTTACAATGCTATCAGCATTATTCTATAATACGAGTATTACCTTGTTTAACAAATTGAGTTATCAACTGTCCCAGAAGAATTGTTTAATGTTTTAAGTTATTTATATACAAAGGTATGTACTTACATACCTTTAGGATTATTGGGATCAGCTTATAACTACAGCTTGATTTTTTCTTAATTATTTTATTTTCAAGAGGAGCAGAGGCTTTATTTACAGGCTATAATCTCGGTTTATTATTAACTGCTTACTAGTAAACTTTCAAAACTTACAATTTTGCATTCCTTTTCATGCAATCGAATTTTATGGTTTCTTACTTACAACTTTAATTATAATAATGTGTAATCTATTAATGTTAAATAGTAGATATTTCTGAAACTCTGTAATATACTCTAATGCATCATTTTGAAACTACAGCCAGTTGCTTATGTATGCGACAAAGTCTTACAAATAAGGCCCATCTTAATTTCTAAAAGTTGCTCTTTTACCTTATTATTTACTTTTTCAATATCTATATTTCTCAATATATTAAGTAAAACCTGGACCTTTTTAAAACGAGCCCTAAACAGGGCATTGCCTAAGCAAGGTTAGGTGAGAGTGCGGTTGACCGCAAGCCACAGAGAAAACCTTATTCACCAAATACTCAAACATTATTTTATTCTATAGAAAGAACTTCTTTAAATATCAACTTATAGCACGGTGGTTTGAATTTGGGACTCGTTTTCTGAGGAACTCAACTCAACTCTGTGTATTGGAAGTTACTCATATTAGAAATTACTTAACATCATTCACGGGGAAGGAAAAGATCGCCAGGAAATCTATTTGCGTGGGAGCTAAGTAAAAAAACGTTTATCAGAATGTGCGAATTCAACCTATTCGCGTGTTTAAGCCTTCTCGCTCTGAGAAAAAACCATAGCTCAGCAAGAACAATAATAAATTTATGATGAAGAACTTTATTATTAAGAAACAATTTATGGAATCTGTTTATTATATTAAGCATACTTCATTATATTTATATATCTAAAATGTGCGTCCCGCGTACGCAATGTGATTCAATTAGGTTTTTATAATCTTGATCGGGTTGTGATAAAACGTTGGAACGCTCACAAAGCCGTTTGAACGCAATTGCTGCCAATTAGTGTGTTCGAGCTGCGAATATTCACATGGTTAGCATAATGGCTGGTTACTGATGGTTTCGATAGCGGCACCACGAGCAAACGTACCGGATTAGTGCACTATGAATGAATAACGCCTTGCAATTAAGTATAAGACTAATAGGTCTGTAATTAATCCAAGGAAACTGTAATTTTCATATTATTGTCTCAGCCTGAAGACTTACAACTTGTATCGTTATGTCTACAATTGTACACAATATTCTTATATAACAACTGTATAAGCTCCAAATAGAGATCCAGGCGTGATCATTTGCTCTTGTGGAAGAAACACGCAAAGTAAAAGCATTAAACGTTGATAAACTATTGTGGCTGAACATGTGAAATGTGGTACAGTCAGTATGTTTGGACCCAGACCCCTCTTGGTACTGGGGAGGTACCAAGAGGGGTCTGACCACCCATTACTAAGATAAAACAATTTTGCGTCTCGATGGAAGGATGTGCTTACCGGCTGACTGACATATGAGGTGACCATTTTATTCTAGTAGGAATGACAAAGAATCTGTGATCGATTTCAAATAGAACTCCTGTTGTGGAGTTCCTTACTTACTTAGGTAGTCGCTATTTCAATATTTCACCCATCACAGCTTTACTATGGCTGATGGTAAACTCCCAAATAATTTACGACTTTAGTATTGAAAGATTAAAGACGCTAGAACCATTTGTGGTTCGACCGACGGCACCACCGCCACACCAATATCTGCCTAATAACAGTAGTGTTAAGCGCTGCTGTGCTCTTGTTTGAAGGGGAAACATTCTTTTTTATTGAAAGGCTTGGTTAAAAGGGAGACATTTTTTTCCGCGGCGTTCCAGCTTAATCCTCAGTGTTAGCGGCGCATCTGTGGCCGACCTCAGGTAGGAATATCTAATCGTATCTGGGGTTGATTACAGATGTCCATGGGCGGCATTAGCCTCTTACCATCAGATTGACTGCATGATTGTCTGCTACTTCTATATATTATTAAAAAAAAAATTGAAAATAAACTTACTGGCATGGGCGGATATTCCTCTTGAGGCGCGGGCGCAGCTATCGTTTGTCGTATACTGACGCACACCAACACAAGCGCGCACGCGATCCACTTTATTGACGCCATCTATAAAATTCGTATTAACATAATGTTACTAAAGTTACGATAAATTGAAAACAAAATTGAGAAGAAATAAAAAATATATAAGTAGAATATTTGTATGTATAAATACAAATACTTAAATTATGATTATTATTTTTATTATTTTTCTCCTGCTTTGAATAATTTTAATTCTTCGTAGGTAATCCTGAGGTCGCTATAGTCAGTAGGACATATTTTACATTAGCTGAATATGCCTTATTATTATTAATCACATATATAAAATAAAAACATTAGGTATCTACAAGATTTATTTCTAAGATTAACTTGTAGAATATTATGTTACCTGTATCTGTTTACACAAAGAATATCATATTCATATACTACAATACAAATACCTATATACAATAACTAACGCCCATTTCTAATAATAAATTTTATATTTATTGCCAATTATTGTCTACATAAAGTGACAATTTAATATTTATATTACTTAGTTTGATATACTTTAATTTGTATTAAAAATTGTATACATAAGCAACATAACAATTATATTTCAATTTTACACACCCGTATGTGCTGCACTTTTCCGCGGCATGATTAAAACAATGAATATTGTTATCGCTGATAAACGTTAGCCCACGTATAGAAATACAAGTTAGCGCGCGACATAGGTCCTAGAGTACAATAAAATAAGTTCAGAGACCGTACAGCTACAGGCTTACGAAACGTGCAACTCGAATCCTTTGTTTTGAATATTCGACCCGAAGGTTAATGATAAGTGGTGACCTCTGTGTGTAGTCAAGCTTGCTTGGGATCTTTGAATGCATATGTTACTAAATAAATTAAGCCTTAGTTCAGGCTTACACGTTTAGTCTAACATATTTCAATGTTGCCCAATTTTAACACTAACTTTTGACGCTCAAAACTTAATGACAGACTGTTTACACGTTTTGAAATCAATACTATATTATAGGCGATAAACTTGTGTATATTTCAAATAATTATTCGATATTTGTAATTTACGGTATATATTAGTAAAATGGATTAACACTCGTAACTCTACTATTCTAATCAGGCTTGGCTACGTATACAGACGTCCCCCTTGAATGCCCGTAAACGGAAACCTTATTTATTTTACAAACACGTTTGTTACCATCCATGTATACGTTCATTTGCTAAAATAATATGACGCAGCGAATATTAAGAAATAAATTATTATAAGTAGGATTATTAAAAATGCTAAAATTATATACACCCATTTTATATACAATTGTTCTTGCAATAACATACAACTCTAGTTATTTTCTTACTTCTTTGGTGACATGCTAAATGAAATATTTTAAAATCGCCTCAAACTATATAGATTTTATTTTTATTCAGTATGGTTTTTAAGCTTCTTCATTAGCATTAGAAGGATTTAGCCATGGCCGTAATGAAGCTAGCTTTACCTAAGTAACGATGAGCCTAGAAACATATGTCTTAAATCCATGTAGAGACATGTACAGAGGTGTGGCTGGTCGCATAAAAGTACTTTAATGATCATTATTCATTAACCTTGTTTTAATAATGTCATCAAAGTTTTAATTTAAATAGTCGAATAAGGAAAGTGCACATCTATTGCGTTTATTGGTTTTTAACTATTATTCTCCAACGGTAGTATCTCAGAGGGCTCTATATAAATATATTAACAGTAAAAGTAGCGTCGTAACATATCAAGAAAAATATATTTGCTAATTAAACAAATACACAATAAATATTATATAACAAGAAATGCGAGATAATTGATAAAATTATGCATGTATAATAATAATGTAAATAAATAAAATAATAAATAATGCATGCATTGTAATAATGTAAGGTACCTATAAATTACTTTTATTAAACAAATAATGATATTACATCGATTAGATACAAATTGTTTAAAAGGAGACAAAAGTATTTCGTAATTGGTAAGTGACATTGTAATTGAAAGAATGTCACGGTTAATTGATGGGAATTTCAATGGTGGGTAACGTGTCATTTATGAGCATTCATCACGGCTTAGCATGGTTTCATAATTGTTGTAACTCGAAGTAATTGTTGTTTATTTAGCGAAGTATGCCGTGCATCCTTGCAAGATCATGAATATAGAGGTCGCATAGGTATAAGTATGTCTAGAAGACCATATGAAGATGTAGTGGTGAACATTTTCCATGTTAAAGATGTAGAGACTATATTGCTTCGACCGCCATCAAAATTTTTATGTGAACGATAAAAATATAGAACAAAGATTTATATGATTTATTAGTAGTAGCAATACTTGATTATTTGAGTTTCATTAAAGCGAACGTAAAAGTCAATTAAAAACACCCAAATTATTACTTCGCGTGATTATATTAAAGAATGGATACAAAGTACCTAATAAGAATTTAAAATTTTCAAGTAGTTTCACTTAGGGTCAAATTTGCAATTTGTAATTGCAAAAATCGTTGTTTGATTCGTCTTTTATACATCCGACATTTAAAACGTAACGCAATAGGTCCCTTTAATACCTATAATACCGCAATGAGATTGCATAATCGCAAATATGCGATTAAAAAGAGTTTAAAGAAAGAAAAAGCTAAAATATTGAATAGACTATATTTGTTCAGTATTAATAAACTTAGAGTATTCTATTAAAGACAACACCATCTTCCAGTCAAAACGCACAAATAAGCAACATTGCTCTAACGTAATGGATCATTCAATAAAATTGCATGTCACACGCGCGACCCTATCAGTATCAGACCCTAAAAACCGGCAATAGCAAGTTGCGGCGATGTAATTATAATAAACAATAAAGCAGCAATATCGGAGGCTGCAATCTGCATAAAACATCGTTGGGTATGCCAATAATTGAGATTAGTGCGGCCTTGCGTGATCGAATCCTGCGGGAAATTGCTTTGTCTTGCGGCCGCGTCGCACCGCAATCGTGGTTCCGACGTGTGAACTCGCACCATATCATGTTTTTCCTAACATTTTGTAATATGATAATCAATAATAATAACTTGATTGCGAAAATCCGCTCGGTTACAATCAGTAAGCCATATACCATTACATTACTATAATTACATTACTTGTTTCTACTAAGCAAATGCAAGCCCGTAAGTTATTGAACGAGTTTAATTCAGGATATTTCTCTGTTAATTGTTTTTTTTTATGAAAAACAAAATTTTATTACTTACTACATTCATTTTCGAGAATTACTTTATGTTACTATCTAACAAAATATTGATGAAAATATAATGTTAGAACGAAAATAATTGAAATGAGTAATATTAAGTAACATTTAAAGGTATTATACTGAAAGGCACTGTATACATATATGTATACATAGTATAAGATACACGTCGTATCTCTATTTAAGAGGTAGCATCTTCAGTTAACCATTTAAGTATCGTTTGACATTTACTAGCTACTAGCAATTATTGTTAACGGTCACGATTATACGTTATCATTAAGTACATGTTGCTATGATGAAGTGTAGAGTCAAATACGTTTTTAGCAAAAACCATTTAACTTTTCAATGATTATCCACATGGGAAATTATAAGGCGATAATTTAAAGTAAGTATTGTGACTTTGACCAATATAATTGTGCGATTTTCGTCGAAAAAATGTATGATAAAAATTTTCGGTTTGATCGAATCGTTCGTCTCTCGTTAAGAAATATATTTTGTATACATTTACGAGTATAAAAAACGAGCGTGCAGTTTACCTGATGGTAAGTGGTCACTACCGGCCACGAACGTCTATAACCAATTCCACGGGGGTCCTACCTGAAGTGAATTAAAGGCGTTCCTGAGGACGGATATAGTTGCTACATATCTAATTCAGATGGCATCCATACTCATTCCCTGAAGTGTATGAACTTTTTACGCTGCTAATAGATGTGGCGGTTATATCTCCCAGGTTAAACATTTGTCTAAATTATTGTATAATATTGCATGAATTTATATTTTACTATAATTATATTGTGACGTAGAAATTGTAGTCCGTCAAATATTACATATACTATTGTAATATAATATTTAATTTAAAAGGTCTATTTTTTACTCCCATTGCAATTTTTAATTTCAATGTTGACAAAGAAATTTTACTGATAACGCCATGCCATAACTCATATAGAAATAGTGATCTAGATTCACACGAGTTTTACAAGGTAATGGGAACAACAATCGATTTTCCGATTTGTGCAAGCGACAAAAATCGTAATGATAACTGACACGTTAATGTAATTTGTTAAGATCTGTAGCAATCCTGTTGAAAAAGAGATTTAGTCCCACTCATTAAAATGGTTGTTAAAAAAAATTAAAGTTAGGAACCCTTTCCATGTTCCTGTCTCGATTGAATAACCTCTATACGACTTAGTGATAAATCTATATAAAAAGTTAAACATTAATTTTGCTGCATTAAGTTGCTAAGCTCCAAATAATATTAAGGTGATAAATTACCCCTTTGCTAAAATCCCATACAAGATTACTTCAGATCTAAAGCCGATCTCTGATTCGATGCGTAGGACCAAGTTGAAACTTTTTTATACCTCTATAAACCTATATCTTACATGAATACTTGTATAGAATTATAATAATGATTATGATATTTTCAAAATTTTAACAACACATATAAGAGTAAAGATTTCAATTAAATTAAAGCTCTTGGAAACAATTGGACGGAAGGATTTTTCAATAATTGTGCTAAAATGTGTTAGCACAACTATTGAAAAAAATATTTGACATCCTCTTTTTGGTAACTGGTTAAAATTATTATAATTTTGTAAATCATCGAAATAGATATAGGTACCTAACGGTCCTTGTAATGTGTCACGTAACGGAAATATATGGAGCTTTTTAGCCACAAGTATATACATCGCATACTCTAAAAGTATGAGTTAGATTAATATTCAAATGATTAATTCAATTTTTTTGTTGTGAATAAGAAACACTCTATGTTGATAAAATATATGATAAGGAGTTACAATTAATGTGGACTAAACGAAATTTATTATCCATCGTTAGTCTTAGTGCCCATTGTTTAAATAAGTTGACAAAAACTTAAAATTACGTACGAAGGTGCTTTATAATTCAGTTTTTTTCGAATAAAAGAATCCCACGATTTTTTTGTCTCGTATTTAACTTTGTGAATGACTTCCTACAGTTAACTAGTACTGAAGCATCCGAACACCTGTTCAGAAACTTCATTTTTTGTTGTACGTTATTTACTCCCAGAAAACAGTAGTATTTCGCTTTGTCGGATTTTTTCCATTGATACCTACGATAAATATTTGTAACATAATACGTATAATTCCATGCAATGTTTTAGAAAAGTGGAAATCGGACAGTGAGTACGATATGTCCTTTTTCACTTAATTATTGTCTCAATGACTTATTTATATCCATACATATATATTTTTTGTGGAAAAAAATGTTCGCCGCAAAAACTCACCGTAAAGTTAGAGAACACAATGCACACACACTCAGAACAATTGTTTGGACGACAATGGTGTCCTTAGGCGTGCTGAAAGGCAACTGGTGTCGCGCCCTGGCCTCGTCCGTATCTTATATGCACCCCACGGCTCCCCGGACGCTGCGAAGATGCCGCAATGTCGCCCTATCGAGGTGGACGCTTCCACACATGCTTCTCTGATGTGATCATACATCTATAACCCTGACTAATAAATAAAAAACTCATTGCTACTCATCACATTTTCACACACTAGGTAATAAAGGAATATATAAATAGTTAATCTAAACGACATTGTTACAGTCGAGTACTGAAATAAAGAAGTTACATCAATGTAGAGTTATGATTAACTATCTAATGCAAGTTTCATATTGAAGTTTAATTTAAGCATTCCGTTGGTTGTTTTAACTTTGCAAAAGGTATTTTTCGTAATATTAGTAAGTTTTATGTATCGTATTGTGTCGGTAATTATTTCATAACGTTTATTATTCGTAACTTCTCGGTTATCGACCAATTATAGTTAATAAACGTGTGACCGTGATTCTTTAATTTGTTTATGGGATTCTACAAATATATGTACAGATCGTGGTGGTAAAAACCTCGTTTACTAGCAATTAGAAGTGTGTATTATTTACACAATTAAATAATTAGGTGGCAAATTGTCATCATCGATTGTGATTCCATAGGTATAGCTTGTAAAATTATAAACAACTTTAACGCATACAGGTTTCTTATCACCATATAACTTTGAATTATCAAATCTGTAATTTGAAACCTAGACTCACAAGTTGAAGGTGGTTGAACCCTTTGTGGTTCGAATCCGGCGGCACTACCGTCACACCTATTTCTGCCTAATAACAGCAGTTTTAGACGCTGTTGTGTTCCGTTTTGAAGGATGTGGTAAGTAAGATATACTTTTACGAGGCGTTCCAGTTTAGTCCTCAGGGGTAGCAGCGCATCTGTGGCCGACCTCAGTTAGAAATATCTAATCCTATCTGGGATTGATTACAGATGTCCATAGGCGGCAGTAGCCACTTACCATCAGGTGGATTGCATGCTCGTCTGCTATTCCTATATTATAAAAAAAAAACTTAAGAGACTAAAATTTATTCCATTAGACGGAAATTGTATCAAATCAAATAAAGTCATTCAAAATACCGTTACCGTGATGTCTTACAAATGTATTTACTAGTATTTTAGCGTTAGTTCATGATAAATCTATTAGTTTAAAGGAAGATTTCACGTATATAGATGTTTGCTTGAATGCACGTCATTAAACGATTAAAACAATTAAGGCAATTTATAATATAATTCATAAAATGCAAAGCGTCGTGATGTAGCGGAGAGCTTTCAGAGTGCTTGAATATGACGCAAAGCTCTAAATGTAAAATGACATGAATTAGCGTTTCCTATGACGAACTAACTTGGTCACGTCACAATATAGTTCATTATGCGAACTGGGGCGCCCTTCTTCCTCGTAGGATTATCCTTGCCACAAAACTAGTGAAAGTGACATAATATTCTGTCATCGTTGCTCTTAGGAAGTGACTCACATACTCGTGATATGACACGCTCTTCAAACGTTTGCCGACAGCCTCCATTCATTATTGAATGTCCATTTAACCCGTGTTTGCTATTAGAAAGCTGTAGTAGCCAATGCTGGCTAGCAATGTATATAATATAATTACAACATATAATTAGTATTTATTTGTTTCAAAGGTTACAATTATCGTTTTTGCGTAGAGTACAATAATGTGATCGTATCATAGTATCATATCTTCAGATAATCTATCTCATCATCAATCATAATATTATGAATAACATAATATAAAATACAAATAAACTATGAGTAGTAATTTGTAAGATACGAATTGAATTTGTCTGCAGTCGCATAAAATTGAGTATTTATGTAGTATCGATATCGCCTTGAATGTTGATAGGTGACTACCGCGCGCTTTTTCGTCTATTTTTCGGTTGAATCTCTATAATGAGCTTCGAGTTCGAAGCATGCCTATTGCACTATAAAGTTATATGCAATATCAATAATTGTATGAAACGGATCTTCTTATCCTAATGACAATCTAGTAAAAGTAGATATTTTCCCAGATTCTTTATTACCATGTCTATTTTGTATGATGTCCTTAAATTTAATTAAAGTTAAATCTATTACGTGTCTGTTTGCTAATAAAGCTAACTGAGCATTAAACGTTTCCCGAGAAAATTACTAATTAAAATTTTATTAACATGAATTGTTAATAACGTTTGCTCGCGAATGTTATTCGCAAAATATATTTATTTTGTCGCTATGCTAAATGAAGACGTTAATTTGACGTGGTACAAATACTGCATGCAAAATTACTATGCACATCTTGTATAAGCGTGCTATGGCGTATTCAACGATCATAAGTGCAATTTCATTGTTAAGCTTTTATGTTCCTTATTCAGCTCTCCCTATAATTATAGGTTTAATTTTGGATCAATCGATGTCATCAATGACAATCATTTAAGGTAAATCCATTTTGTGGCTCAAGGTACTAACGGGGATGCATAAAAGTGTATTTTTTTATAATAAAGGAGTAGCAGACGAGCATGCAGTCCACCTGATGGTAAGTGGCTATTGCCGCCCATGGACATCTGTAATCAATATATGATTTTAGACTAATATTATCGCGGAATTGAGACATTTTATTACGTAACGGGTACTCACGATATGCGTTTTTTATTGCTTAAATATCTGTAATCAACCCCAGATAGGATTAGATATTCCTACCTGAGGTCGGTCACAGATGCGCCGGTACCCCTGAGGACTAAGCTGGAATGCCTCAGAAAAGTATGTCCGTCTTACCACATCCTTCAAAACGGAACATAGCAGCGCTTAACACTAATGTTATTAGGCAGAAATAGGTGTGGCGGTGGTGCCGCCGGAGTCGAACCACAAAGGGTTCTACCACCTTCATAATTGTCCATAATTGTTTAAATAATTCCTCTAAATTAACAATATTCCTTAATGATGTTAAGGAGAATAAAATAAATGACATAAATAATAGTGCCAGAGATACCACTTAAATATTTACGAGATAAGTACACGAGAAAACTTATCAGGTTATGCAAAATAAAATTTGCCAGTTTTACTTGTTGACATTTTGTACAATAGCAGATTTATTAAGCGAAAATTGTATGGTAACGCGACATAATTTAATTTTATAGAGTTTGAGACAAACAATGAAGGAAATAAAGTAGAGCCGCGTCTTTTCACTATCGTAGTTTCTGTTACTCCTACGGCTCTATTATTGTCATCGCTATAATAATATGATAATAAATCTCTAGAGCAAAATTTGGTAACATCAATACCGTTAGATAGGGGAAGTACACCGCCACACCTATTTCTAGCGTTTCGTTGGAAGTCTGTACACCGGCTGACATTCATATGAGACTATCATCTTAATGTTCATGAGTAGCAGTACATTCTAGATCACCTATAAAAATATACAATGAAAAAATATATAAATAAGCAGACTTATAAATATTTATACTTGATCAATCATGAACGCGCTAGACAGATAAAATTACTAAAAACTCCCATAAAACTTGAAAATTGTTTTATAAGGTTTTAATGGGTCATTGTTTCATTTAATTATCCCAAAACTTGTTTTATGTATATTGAAAAAATAAGTTAGTAAGATGAAAGAAACAAGTAAGATAATAACATCTTATTAAAATCAAATAGTTGAGCCGTTATTACTATGGTATTTTTATGATTTCTCGCTGCTCTAATGATAGAAATCCTCTTTTTGTGCATATAATATAATTGATAGAACTGTTTTTTATAGTAGTTACACACAATAAAATATTAATAAAAACAAAGATAAATATAATAGAGAACCATAAGAATAAATACATAAATGAATAATAGCTTAGAATTACAACGCTGGAACGCAGTGGTTATATTCTCTTTGAATGCTGGTATCAATCTGTTCAGAATCATACAATTTTGTTTATTAAATTGGGTAATTGTCATATGCTTTATTACAACTATTGAATATCTCCTGAATATTTATATTTACAATTTCATGCTGTATGAACTTGCATTTGCCAATACCTATTCAATACATGGGTAGGTGGCGCAAGTAATAAGAGTATGTTTCTAAAATTAGGACAATAGAGTGTCTGCTACATTATGAAATATTTTTATACTACATTGTGTACAGTTATATAAGTAACAGAATAATAAAAATATTGCCTTTTATTGCACTCTTAAATAATGTGTCTGTGTATATTAAAATTACCTACTGACTCCCCAATTTAATGTTATGAACTCCACAGGGACTAAACATATACATACGAGTATATGTACTATTATATTGCTCTTCATATCTCAAGAATGAAACGAAATTATTTAATGCAAAATTTTGCTGATTAACAGTTAAAACGTGCTTTACGAGCATTTCAGCTTATAATTGCCACATAAGGAATATGACCGCTTCGTAAGTTTTTTTTAATAAATAGCATAAGTAATTATAACATAATTATAATTATTGTTTCGCAATAATTTCTATAAAAATGAAAAATCGAGAATCAATGCTGGAATTTCATATATGTTTTTACTTATGTCTTGTACCACACTGTAAAAACTAGGTAAGGTCAAAGTGGCATCGTTTGCGCGTTGCACGGGTCTTATGTCATTGCGACATACGGAGCTCGCGCGACTCGCTGTGATGTGACAAAATGAATTAAAATGGTTGGGGACTTCTGGGAATCCTCACTATTACGTCAGAATTTATTCGAGGTTGAAAATGATCACGACGTTTGCATGCAACAATAAAATTTACTTCATTGTGTCATAAATAAGGATTTCAGATATAACACCTCATTGTTAAGAAAATGTCAAACGCAAATTATGTCACAGGATGCAAAGTACACGATATAAAATTTATTTATATTTATTTACTTCCAAAACACCTTCAACAGCCACAGGTTGAAAAAAGGACCCCTGTTTGTCCGTGCGCATACAAATGCATTTTTGTGAACCTGGTCCAATTTTTTTTTCTTGAAATTCTTGTATTTTCATCATTATAACAGCATTTTCATGCTCTAACAATATTTTTTCCCGTTGCAAAGCCCTTCTAGACAAGTCAGCTTTAGCTATCCGCTGCCACAATCTTGTCAATCCGCAAGTGGTAGTTATAGCGTTTACGACAAGTGAATCGTCCGATTGCTGACGTCGTAAACCTCCTTTTGCTTGTGTAGGTGACTGTGGTATATTGGAACCAAATGGCAAAACTTTTTCGCGTTGAGTTTCGTATTTTCTACAGAGCGCAGCCATACGAAGAATCTTTTCGCCCTTTTTATGTGCCGCCTGTAGCCATTCTATAGAACTATCCGCAACTCTTACCAATCTTGCCATTTGTTTTGTATCAGTAGTGCACCCGTCGATCATTTTTTTCTTAAGACGAAGGCATGCTACTCTATGACGGTCGCGACGGTCTCGAAATACTGCCTGCTTAGTACCAGACTCATACGCCGCGAGTTCCGCCCGAAGTCGCTTCAGCATTCCATCACTATTTGCTATTTTCTTACCCTGTGAAGCTATTATATCAGCCATCATGTTTTCCTTGCGCCGCAATTTACGTAAATTCTTTTGATTATCAGCTGTGTTTACCACGTAAGCTTTAAGGACTGCTTTATATTCGTCCCACATGACATTGTATACATTTTCAAGATATGATCGTAGGTTTTCACGTTCGTTCGCATATTTACTTCGTTCCTCGTCTTCTTTTACTAAATTTTCACCTCTTGTGGTCCAAGCAAGATTATCAGCAGTGGTATAGCCATGGTATAACAACAGTTGAAGATGTGTTTCAGCAGCATTGTGGTCGGACGCAATACGCGCTGCTGCATCTTCACCCGATTTAAGGAGTGCTGCTGTTCTAATATCATTTTCCTTTGTTAGCGTCTCGAGATCTGATAGAAATTTTGTTATCATTGTATCAATTGTATCGCAAAAACTAGCCACAGTTCGTTGAAACTGGTCGTCTGCTACATCCATGAGTTTCGTGGTGTAATTTATAAGATGGTCCTTTTTGTCGTATGCTCTTTCAAAAGTGTTCCACATTACTTCGATGTCTTGTCTGAATACCGGTTCCTTAATTTTCATCATCATTTCTCGCCAACTTTTATCCAATTCGCCACGCTTTAGGGCTTGAGCGGCCATCTCTCGATGAAGTTCATCTCGTTTGAGTTTCTTGCGAGCTTCTGCTTCTTCTTTAAGTTTTTCTAATCTTTTCGCCTCTTTTTTCGCCTTTTTTTCTTCCTTGCTTAAGGCCATGATTTATTTATTCTCGAAATATATTTATAAAATATCTAAAGTAACTTCAAAATGTCAACTGTCATGAACATATCAGGTTATGCCAATTTTAAAATTATTTTATTGTGTTATCAACTGGAAACAAAAACTAAATACGCAAGAAGTATTTATTTAAATTTTCATATTATGATATTGTTTTAACATTTTATATCCTTAAAATCAAGTTAGGTAGTTTGATTCAGGATATAACATTAAATATAGATTATTATTTCGGCATTGTAAGGCAATTAATTTTTAATACCCACAATGCACATTCTTAAAAAAATGTAAAGTCTATGCCTGGGATTCGAGCTCTACCAAGTAGAGATAATTTAATGTGGGATTTCTACATAATAAGGCTTCGCATCTGTGACCGACCTAACTTGACCATGACCCACTGCTGTTATATGAAACCCTGATTACAGGCCCGTTACCAAGCTTTGGTAGAAGGAACAGAGCCCCTCCAAAGCTTTCTCCATAAGCGCTTAGCAGAGAATTTGAATAGCGAGGCGGCACTACAGACCGTTACAGACGTAGCCCAATGTGTCGAGTGGGTGAACTCTACCTTCTTAAGCGTTCGAGCGGCTAAGGACCCTAGGCGATACCTCGGACTACCGCAAGCAGCTCCTGCTTATCAGATTTCGAAGAAAATTGAAGGTATGTATTTGAAGGGAATGTAATTGCAATATATCATCTCTATAATTTACAAGTACATTTTCGACCAATTATAATGTAGCTACTAATCATTATATTTCAAGATTTATTGTATTTTTTTTTAATTTCATTCATATTCTTGTGTTATTTTGATTCTCGATGTGTTTAAATATTTTGCCATTATTATTCTACTGTGTATATTTGTTAATTTATGCGCATATCACGATGTACCTACCATACAGCATTGCATACATTACATCAACCTATGTTAGTCAGTTTTTATTACAAAGGTCGGACATAGGCTCGCAGTCAATTAAAGAGCCATCTTCATTCATATCAAGACAATCGTGATCTTTGTTTACTTTAATGATTGATGAAACCTCTATTTTCACTGTGACAAGATAATCACGTTATTAACTGCAGATTAACTATTGTAATGGCTTTCGGTTATCTCTACATCAATAGTGAAGTGAATCAATTATCAACAATTCAATCGTTTAACTTGCTTTTCTTCTATAACCAGATAATTATTGAAGTTCTTGTTATAATAATCGATAATTATGTGAGACACGGCGATTTTTTCCTGCGTTAAAATAATTCCATCTTTAAATCTAAATAACTAAAACGATAAGGACTAGGTAGATTACAATTTATTTTTAGTTTAGGGAACTTGTTCAGACAGTTTTTAACTACGAAAACAAGTGTAATAATTCTTAGATTAAAAAGTTTCAATTACAAAATTATAAATAGATATTAATTAATAGAACACTAAAAATCCAGGGTTGTTAAAAAAATATAAACGGACTTTATATCTATTTATCTCAAATCTTTATGTAATTGTGATTTATTAATTATAATGCATATACCTTTTAAAAACTTAGTAGGTAAGTGTAAATAAGTAAGAAAAGTGAAAACGCTAAATAGCATTAATCATCACAGCATGGTAAGCCTTTTCGATCTATTTAACAATTGTGTCACATTTACCTTGTGGTTCCTTACTCGACTGGCTTGTCTTGATGACATGTTCGCAATTGTGCCTAATGAGCCTGCTAAACTATGCTATTACATTTACTTTTAACCACAAGAAAGATTAAACTATATGTTTTTCGCCCGACTTCGCATGCATTGCATGTATGTTTCTCTTAATCTAGTATGGGTATTTAACATTACAAGTAACATGTTTTTAAACGATAAACCTAATTGCGCCAATAAGACGTTATATGTCGCACCTAAAAAGGAAATCAAAGAAGCCATTTTGCTTTTTTAATTACCCAATAAGTATACTTGCGCTACCACGACAAACCATACGATAATTTTTACCTTAACGCCGTTAAGCCTTTTAGTTAGACCATAGAGCATGCCAAAGAAATAGAAATACATCAAAATCGGTACAATCGAAAAATAAAACCCTCTTCCTGTCGCAGTCAGGTAAAAAAATTATAGTTTTATTTTCTTAAAATGCTTTTGTATCCAATAACAATTTATGTCAATGTTCGTATCTGACACTAACTTATTCATTCTATTTTAGGTTTGGCATTTACAATAAAATAACAATTCTTTTAACAAACATAAAAGCCGAGGTCATCGCAAAAAATGTAGTCCAGAATAGGTCGGAATTTAGATAGAGAAACGGGACTTTAATCGTGATAGATTTGTAGATAGCCAGAAGAGGTTCTGTTAGGATTTGGACAGACGAGTAAATATGCGATCACGGCGATATAAATGTACCGAAATATACGTACATTTTAAATATTTTTTTCACATATGTACCTAAGATATGAATATAAATAATATGGTAATGATATACTATGCTAATTTAATTACGGCTAATTAAGTACATAAGTAGTGTACTTTTCGTGTACAAAAATTTTATCAAACATAAGATGAAGTTGAATTATATATCATGGGAAAATATTTATAACTTATGCAGTGCGTGCTGTGGTTGCGTGCCTCTGAACTAGGGTTGTTGCGAATATCAACATCAGCATCAGCATCAGCTGATATTAATCTGAAAAAATCAGCATCAGCATCAGCTGATCTAGTAAAAACCTGCATCAGCAACAACCCTGCTCTGAACACAAATATATATTAGCTTTATTAACGTTAAAGTATACATTTTCAAGCAAGTAGAAATTATCACGTGCTAAACGGTGAAGGAAAACATCGTGAGGAAACCTGCATACCTGAGATTTATAAAAAAAAAATTAAAGGTATGTGAAGTCTACCAATACGCACTTGGCCAGCGCGGTGGGCTATGGCCTAATCCTTCAGCAGTGGGACAGTAATGGGTTGTGGATGATATATTTTCAAGACCATTCATTACACTCTTATTGTAATGCACACATAAGTTCATACATTTTTGTTTCCAACAGTTTAAATATACACATTTTGTTTAAATTTTAATGTACATGCAAATGCTCACGGAGTGTGGGTACCTGAGATTACACCTTTTATTTATTTAGCAACGTGCTTACAAATAGGTATGAATAATAATTAATTTCTACCTGATTCCTCAAACCTTTTCCTTAAGTATAATGGGAGTTTAAAATACAAAATCGATAAACATAACATAAGTAGTATTATAAAGTAGTATATAAACTTAGTTATTCAGTAATATTATGTTAGTGTTGACAATTGCGATAGACCTCGACGTGCAGCTAGTTCCGGATCGTGATGGATGCGGCTGCAGACAAACGCGAACAAGAGATGGGTCACACACGCGATCCTTAGGTCATGCCACAAGTTATAAGAGATTAGCAAATTATTGTAAACTTCATGTAGGGTCTACTGTACTAATTACAACGTAATGATGTTTGAATATTGGCTTTTTAAACTTAATAAGTGGATTTTAAACCAAAGCTTAAAAAGAAAATTATTATCGAAATACAATATTATTACTGAAAGGCAGTTAAATAAAACACGTCAAATAACCGACAAAAATGGTTCACTTAGGTTTTACCTAAGTGAAATCAATATTGTTTCTAAATATGAATAAACGCGGTAGACCTTGGCGACTAGCTTGTTCCGGGCCATGCTGGGTCATATCCTTAATGGTCATAAGAAACGGGAACTAAAGGACGGATCACACTCATGGTTAGGGCGTATGTTATAAGCGGTTGGCGGTGTAGTGTACCTGAACACATGAATTAAATCCAATATGCATCAGAATACGAAGTATTCTGAATACGAAGTATTCTGAACCGTATATTAATTACGACTTCTTTCAACGATTAAAGAAAATATTATTGAGTAATTCTAAATGTTTTTTTTACTGGAGAGAGCTCTACAATATTCACCATACCAATATGACATAGAAAGTTCTGGGCTCTACGTCCGACCTAGGTAGACATTTAAATAAAAAAATAGAATTTCTGTTAGGTTCTGTTTGTATTCAACCCGTCTTTTTGTGTATCCATAGGAAATAAATCACAGGGATACATACTCTAGATAATAGATACGGAAAGCTTTAAGCGTCAAAACAATGAACAATACTTAAATCGCTGGAATCTCAACAACTTAAACCTTTGTTATAGTTAAGAATCTGCCTATTGCATGCCCTTTATCTATAAATGCATTTAAAATGTCATTGGATGCACTTAATGAGTTCATGTTTGTGCTCATCGTGAATATCACGTCATACGTAGAGTTAGTCATCCTTAAACATACTTTATGAGCTTTGTACTACCCGGTTGTGTTATGTGGATAATTATATTGTACATGTATGATTATACAAAGTTAATTAGCTTTATATGTCTCAATTATAACAACTGTAAGATTAGAACAATTTATATTAGAAAATCGTGTCTTTCAATAGAAGTAACAAATGATCAGTATATGTAAGTATGTTTAAGAGGTCACAACGACCCGAAAAATAATTAATCGGTCTAAGTTGTGAAAGATCCTTACATAAAATATAATTCCCTTATGAGAATCTGGAAGTACTATCGTCTTGTCTATTTATGCAGTATGTTTCAAAGTACGAATATTTCTTTGAGTTTTATTCAAAAGTATTTTACATGCGTAAATAATAAAACAAAGCTTTAAAGAGAACTTTGGCTGTAATAAGCCCTAAGTTGTAAATAATTGTTATTTGATGTAGGTACACCCGTTTTTTGAACGATATCAAGTTATCCGGACATTGACTCTGCATAAGCGCGTTGTAATAACGCATTTTTTTACTTTTTAATTCCAAATTTAGCCTTAAATAACTGCGCATCGTCAAAATAAACCTATTTACATACTTATCTACAAAATTAGTACCTGAAGGCTCAGTGTAGAAGCGTGAAATGTAGGTATTATACTATATTTCAGAGCTATGTGTAAAAGCTATGAACGGCCTTGCCAGCTCGGGGTTGATTATAATGGATGAAGCTTGTTGCATCGAGTCCACTGAAGCTGGGAAACTAATGTCTGTCTACTACATAGATTTGGAAACCATGAAACTTATTATGAAGGTAAGTTATATTGATACACAGACACTTATTAGCTAGTATTTTCATTATATACATAGAAACGTAAGTATCTGTATGATGTACATATGCCACTCCCCTAGTTCTTAAGACTTGAAAAGTTTTTATACAAAAAATCGTCATCAATCCAATTATGACCCACCGCTGGGCACAGGTTTCTTCTCAGAATAAGAAGGGCTTAGAGCGTATTTCATCATCATAGTTCATCAAGATATTTTTTCATTAAAATCTCGGGCGTTTCTCATATACTTTTCGTGACCTGCTTTTCCGTTAAACGAGTGTTATTTTTTATAATTTATAAGTATAATAATGTAATAGTATAATGCCTGGATTTCAAACTCCCAGCGTAAGACATGGAATTTCAAAGCCTATCGCTGTTTCACAATTAATATATTTTGCTATAAATAATTAATTACTTAAGAACAGCAAGATGATTAATTAAAATGATTAATGTTTTTTTTTCACAACAACATCCGGTGAGCCTTATCTTTATTTATAAATTTACTTATTAGATGATGGTCTTAATTATAAGAGAGCTAATCATCGATTATTGAATATGTATTACATTGTTGCTCAGCTTATAATAGGTTGTTTGTGGGAACATAACCCGTTGTTATTGTATAGGAATGCATCAATAGTAAATATCTTATTATGTTGTTAGATACATCCCGGATTCATATAAAAAATATTACTTAAATATGTATGACGGTTATTTTATTAACACTATTTTCTAATAAATCACATAAATAATTACCCATCGTAACTATGTTGTTAGTACCGACATTTGTAAGTAATTTAATGTATTTATAGATGGGCTTGTGTATCGTAACTGATCTACGAAGTTGAGTAACATAGGGTGCGGTTGGGAGTTGGGAAACCACTTGTTCTTAACTTCAGTCTTTAAACCTTGTCGTGTGGTTTGAAAGCACTCGACAACCGTCGTAGACAAAATAATAGTATGATATCTTCCATAACACGACCAAGCAGACAGTGCCCGTCAAAGTATTAAATATAGAAAAATATGACTACTTATGTCTGTGGATATAAATGACGTCATATGCTTATTAACTTCATAGATTGAAGGGTCAGAAACTCTAGAGCGGCTTCTATGGCTAGTATGCGAGAGCCACGAACTATCTGACATGCATCTTCGAGTCGACGAACGTAGAAGCTTAAACGCTCTTAATAGAAATAACAATGCCGCGACCATACGATTCCCCATGAAAGGCAAGATCAACTCTCGGCAGATGAAGTTGAACTGGTAAGTTACACCTTATATGAGGTATACAAATGATTCAATGCGACATTTATAAAAAAATACTTTTCCCTATACAAAAAGAAAATAATGAGCAGAGGAAGTTAAGCGGCTGATATGGTATCTACTATATCTTAACTGGTTAGATTTACTCGGATACTTCCGATATTTTTTTATCAATTAAAAAAATCATTTTATACCTCTATATGCCCATACCATGTAGTACTGATACAAGTTATAGATACTTAATATTAATGAATATGTCAATTTGCAATATAACGATGTGGGTACAACTAACCAAAAATACCACCAATCGACTATCCTTCAAAGTCACAACTGCAGCCCAAGCTTTTAATTTCATATTTAGACATTAATATAAACTTATCGAGCTACCTGTACCAAACATACAATTATAGTTAATAATGTACTTAATACGTTACATTAGGAAAGCCAATTTTACAATAACGCATTTATAATAGAAAACAATACATTTATACAATGACCTCATGAAACGGCCACATAAAAAGCGCTCGAAGCGAAGAAAAGTGTCAACAGATAGGTGACGATAATGGCCCTTGATTACCATTTAATGACCGATGTTAAATTGTTCCGCATGTTTTTCTAAGGACTTCTTCAGACTACAGTGTCATGTTTCGTGTTTAATATTTACTTATTACTGCGGTTTGTCTTACAAAGTTAAAGTTAATACGAATAATTTTAGAAAAATTTGGAGATGTTACTATTAAGGAATTCCTTGTTTTTTTAATGTCCTTTGTAATTCCTTTTATTAGAATACAAATTACTCTCTTCAGAAAGATCTTTTGACACTTGTAGCAGCATTAAGCATTCTTTTATAATTAAATAATTGATGGTAATGAGGGTTACGTTTGTGTAAAAACAATTATTATGTATTACGTTTTTCCTGGAAACCGAATAAAATAGGGTGGGCAAAGTAAAATAAAATAAATATGTACCCATGTAATTATGAACCAAGAACAATGACCTTATTAGTGCGAACTCAGGTTGCATGTTAAACTGTCATAAAGCATAACAAACGACGACGTTTAAGTAAGTACTCATAAATACTTTACTACGACGATTGATTAATATGTAAGGAGTCTCAGAATACTTCATTGATACGCACGGGTCTCCTGACAAATAAATAATAGAAAACCTTCGAGTCTTGAGTTTGGAGACCGAATTCATATCGCGAGACATCGAATTTCGATCACGTTATGACTAGAAATCAAAGATAGACTAGATAGATAGAAATATATATTTGAAGGTAGTAGAACCCTTTGTGGTTCGACTCCAGGCACCGTCGCCGTCACCATCGCCACACCTATTTCTACCTAATGACAACAGTGTTAGGCGCTGCTGTGTTCCGGTTTGAAGGGTGTGGTAAGGGAGACAGACTTTTCCGAGGCGTTCCAGCTTAGTCCTCAGGGGTAGCGGCGCATCTGTGGCCGACCTCAGGTAGGAATATCTAATCCTATCTGGGGTTGATTACAGATGTCTATGGGCGGCAGTAGCCACTTACCATCAGGTGGACTGCATGCTCGTCTGCTTATATTATAAAAAAAGACAACTGTTGCAGTGTCATTCAAGCGGTTTTCGGTTGCCTACCCATCCCAGATCCATCGCTCAACCAAGAAGCTATGAAGATAATGCGTATCGCCGATAGAGTCTGCAAATGTGAGTTTAGGTTTTAATTAAACCTAATGTATAAAACAACTTGTCAAGGTTTCGCATCTTGGGACTTGTTATATTTCACAATTAAAATACAAGACCTTAAAGGTTACTATGACATTTGTTGAAATTGATAGTTCCACTTAACTACTATTATTTTATTATTATATAGGTACTAAGTCGCAAAATTTGTAATTACTGTACAGTTGTTCTTCTACCACACGTGTCTTATCTAAGTATTAGTAAAAGTTTTGACTTTCACCCACACTGACATTGCCAGGGACTTAACAAATTATTAATGGTACTGTACTAGAAATTCCTTATAAATACCTTTATATCACGGCGTGCGTAAATGGACGTTTTACGCACGCTTCGCGTGCGCAAAACCCCCATTTCCGACCCCGTAATATAAAATTTTATACAACACGCGGACGAAAAATGTTTTTCTGACTCGTGTGATTGCAGTCCTCGCCTGCGGCTCGGCCTGCAAACTCACACTTGTCAGAAAAAAATTTTTCGTCCTCGTATTGTAATGTACTATTATAGCACTCTGTGACCTAAACCCGCATTTTAGCCACACATTTCTGTGTCCAAAGTAGCCGATTTTTACACCGTACGAATATTAATACACTACCCTCACAGTTGTAAAAAATAAACATAGCTATGAACGTTTCATACTTTTAAATGTCATTTATAAATTAAAAGAGAGTAATGAGTATTTTGTTTAAAGCTATAATTATTTTAATATTTTATTTTGGACGTATTTATAAATGTTTTTGCCATTGTGTATATACTAAGCAATAGAATCACTATAAGACTACTAAAACTAAAACTGTTGGGCTTTATCGAGTTTTATTGTTTGTTTTGACTGTGTATTTTCGCTACACACCATAGTAGAAGATATTTAAATTAGGAATCATTATCAAAATTAGCCATAATACTACTCCAGTAGAATCTCGACTAATCGACCTATTTGTTATCGTATTTGTGGCATTCGGATTATCTAAAAATTGGATAATTGAGTTTATGAAGAAAAGCTGTTTAAACCGATTTAGGAAGGTAATGTTTTTCGACTATATGTTTGTTACGTATGTACGTATGTATTTTTCATTCTTTGGCAAACTCAAACGACTTCACTAATTTTGACATATGATGTGTCGTTGGATTCGTCTAAATTTTGGAGATAACATAGGCTATATTTTTAGCAATCGGGTTTTTGTTTTTTATAGTAACTTTTTAGTTGCGATTTGGCGACTTTCCGGAATTTAAATGCACATGTCACAGAAAATGAGGCTGATTTGCAAGGGTTATTACAAAGTTACTTGTTCACTTTGTCAATGTCTCGAAGTCGAATATTTATAACTGAGGTCCGGATAATCGATTTTCTACTGTATCACTAGTATTAGTCATGTATTAGTACATTATGTGATTGCTTATCATATGTTTCTTTAATACGTTTAGGTGGAGTTCCCATTATAAGTCATTGTTCTAGACGCCTGTATGTAGCCTAAATGGCTTGGTAGATTTCGACGTATGTGTGGTGTTAGATTTGTCTTTATCACAAGAGCAGAATAATTACTAAATTTTCTAAATCAAGACTTCTTCACATCAAATTTCAATGGTTTTGGTTGTATCACATTTTTATTGTTTTTTTAGTTCATAATTTTTAGTTTCAATCATTTATAAGTTTCAAAATAATTATCATATTTTTTCATATTACTTCACAAGTATAAGCGGGTTTATGTCACACGAGCTATAAAATAGTATACGATACTTGTGACATAAGTAGCCTATTATGTGCACGGCGTTTAGCACTTCACGCCGTGCAAAAATAGGCTACTTTGGCCACGCGTATCGTAATGTACTATTTTCTAAATAAGTATACATATAAGCCCTTTCTAAAGCACCTACGTGTATTCCCCTATTTTCACTTTGATTAAACAGTTTGTAACTAACTAATTAAACGCTTAATATTTATTTATTAGGTTTAGTAGCTTACACAACCCGACCTACATCGATATGCCAGCAGCCCAAAACCTTTTCAGCTGTACTGAACTCTATAATATTGACAAAATGTATCGCGGTTCACTTATGGGAGAACTCTCAGTTCGTTAGTAAGCAACTGAGAGGCATCGGTCCCACGTTCAGTATGCTATTGGCTTCAGCGGGAAAAGTCAACTTTATGGTCTTGGAGGAAAGCCATCCGAGAGATTTAGAAAGAGTAAGATATTTTTTAGATATGCTAGGTACTTGCATGCTAGGTACATCTCAACATTAAGGATCAAATAATTTTAAAAACCTTTACCTAAGTAAATTGTCAAAAAACAGTAGCTTCTCATTAGTTCGGACGTATATTTCTGGTTTTATTTGTTTATGTGTAATGAATATCGACTTTTCCATTGGGGAATTTAATAAGATTTTTTTTTTTGCGAATAACTTAAGATATATTATCCTCATAAGTAGGCAAGAACCTCATCTCAAAATTCTACCTCTCTCAAAAATAATCAGGCCCAATAGTTAACATTTAGGTACTACGGTTAATATTTGCTAAAGGAAAAATTACTCGCGCGTTGATGTCTAATGTTCTAAAAATGAACTTTAATTTTAATTTACTTTACATGCATAATTATGTTTATATATAAGAGCATTTGTTTTTATTGTAACATTTTTTCCATTTCTATTTAAATAAACCCTATTTCCGTATTTCGTATCACAAGGTCAAGACGCCGCTCTACCATTAAATGCATATTAAAATATCATCAATCACGACTTTGAAAGCATCTTGTTAATATAAATGCCCTTTAAATTTACCACCGTTTATTGGCTAGTAACATTTTACGTCGATATTCGTTTTTTGCACAATTCGAATAATAATATTTTTGCTTAGATAATGAACAAGGGCCCACCGGCTGGTAATGTTATAAGGAAACAAATAAGTTTGCTTCCAAAGTATCAAATTACTATAACTCCTATAGACAGAGACAGAGCTCGAATACAACTGATACTACTTAATCAGTCTTACTTATCAGAAAACATGGATAATCTCACTGCGGGGGCTAATCATAAAAGCTATATAATCATCGGAGATTCTGAAAACTACCTTTTATATCTAAATTCATTCAAGTAAGTGATTTACTAAATGATTGTATTTTATTTTATACAAGAAAATGTAACCTTTTAGCTTATTAAAACATAATTAGAAATGTATCAAAAAATATCCTTACACAGTAAAAGTCCTACAAACTCCTTTAAATTTCAAATATTTCTTATTTTCAGGGACACCGATTTAATTAGGGTATATGATGGTTGCATTACTTGTGAAGTTACCAGAAAGCACAACTTTGAACACAAAATTACAGCTTATTGCATTAGCTCTAATTTTGGTATGTATTGTGCCTACCATATTTTATAATTCAATATTGATATTACGTATATTTTCATTAATAAATATATTATTCGTTGCAGTTGGTATCGATGTGCAAAATGAGTATTTGTTTATGGACGTTGCACCTATGTTCAAGGGCTCTGAAGGCAGTAAGAACGTACATGATAATAGTACTAAAACAGTATCTAAAACAAGTTTTGAAATAGAACAAATACCAGCGGACCGTAAAAGGAAAGTAAATAATATCATAGATGTCACGTGTTCTAAAGAAAAGATAAAACGAGATAATAATCTAATTAAAAAGTTTAATTGCCTTAAAGAATCTTTTGGCAAAGCCAGCAAAGAATTAAGAGGAAATTTCAATAAAACTACAGAAATGTCTAATAAGATATTGCACAATTTAAAGCCACCGGAATCGAATGTGAATATTAACACAAACTTTGTATCAGATGATATACGAGAAACAATAATTGAACCGAATTATGCAAATAATTTTGCCATTATTGACAGTAATGATGATTTATTTGAGCAGTTAGAAGACGACAATCAAGTAAACAACATCTTATACGAAATTGAAAATGAAATTGGTAGGACAGTTGCACAACAAAACGTGTTAGAAACTACAGAACAACCAACACTTGTTACAAATGAAAACAAAAATGATACCTCAAATTACACGAAAACAAATGAAACGAGGAAGTTACATAAAAAGCAAGTTAAATCCAACTATAACTTTATCGATGTAATAGATAAAAATAATTATACGAATGAGGAAAATGATGATATTGCTACCGGTGACGATGGTGGATTTGCAAATACTGTTAAATTGCAAATTGAAAAATACTTACAACATACCAAATTTACTAAACCTAGGGATGAAGATATAAATATAATATTAGAAACAGAAAACAAGAAAGAGTTTGATAACAGTTTAAGCCCAAAAGCGCATGGTGATTCTCCAGTCTGTTGCAACGCCGATAGTAAAAATATATTTGATAATAATACATTTGATGATACTCCCGAGGAAGATCCACCTATGTTGACAAGAAATAATGAGGGTTCGGCTACTACGAATTATGAAGTAATAAATGAATACGTTATGGTAAATGACGCAGGCCACAATAACACGACTACTCATTTAAACCCTAAAGAAGACAAAACGAATTTTAATACAATATCGCCATTAACTTCATGCTTAATTAATAACAACGCCAGACTTGAACATAATATAAATGAAAATGTAAGATCTTTAGGTGATATGAATTTAAATATAAAAGCTGCTCTACAAATCCAAGATATTCAAGATAATATTGGAGAAAAGAGAAATGTCAACGATGTACGTATTATCAGACAAAATTTAAAAGAAGAAAATCAGAAAGAGAATAATGAAAATCATTTTGATAATAATAAAACGAAAACTTTGCAAGCAATAACTAAATTTGCACCAATGCCTTCTTATTCGTCAGTGTCACAAAATATCATAGAAGAAAATTCGGATGTATCAACCGGCACTGAAATAAATATGGTTGAATGTCAAAGAAAAAATACATCGGATATCTATACTTATAAAAAACAGCACTTAAATCCTAAATATAATTTAGATAATAGTGTTCCTAAACATGAAAGGTTTAAAATTAATGAAGGAGATACAAACCATATAGACAAATATTCTTATCAAGCTACTAAATTAGACGTTTGCACTAAAAATGGCACCAAACATACAGTTAAAGTCATTAGAAAAGTAAAAATAGACTTCGATATTACGAGAATAATTTCTACTATTGATGAAAACCCTATGAGTAATGAAGTAGCAAATATAAATAATAAAGACAATGATATTCAAAACAAGTCCCAAACTTACTATAATTCCAATATGGCGATAGATTTCCAACCGTCTACATTACTACTAGAAAGTATTAAAGATGCTAAAATCAAAAATGTTGAAAAGGTTTCAGACGAGAAATCAATAGCATTACAAAACTCCTCTAATATACAAGAATCAACATATTATCAATCAAGAAGACAGAACTATGATATGAATGTAGGTTTAGATGTTCCCGAAATATTATTTACAAATAGTGAACATCCTAATGAAGCAGTTACAAATAACGTGGATTGTAGTGAAGTTAATAATATTGAAATTATAGAGCCTGTATCTAATAATAATTCAAATATAGGCTTTCGCCCGCAGGCTGTTATGGGATATAGAGAAGATAATGAACTTAAAAACGTTACAGAGAATCTAGATGAAAAATTAATATCAAAGTCCAATCAACCAGAGACAGGGAAATGTAATAATGTTGCAGATATTTTAAAGAAATATAGTATCATATTAAAAAGGTATAGGTTATACAACCATATTTTAATCATTTATGTTTTAACCCTTTTAATCGCTATGATTTATTAAAAGTAGTAAGAGCTATTTTTATTGTTTTTCTAGAAATACACCGGTAGCTCCCGTACTTGAACAAGTTCAACAAATTAATAAGAATCCCGTCATGAAAACGCCTATAGAAAAACCTAAGCGACGCTACAAAATTAGTGATATACCAAATTTGGAATTTCCATTGCTGAAAATGTCAATAGGAGATAAACATATCAACATAAATAATGAAATAACAGAAAAGGGTCAGAATGAAGTCAGTCGTGCTGATAAACTAAATCACGATTCACGATCCTTAGAAGTTTCTAACATTTCGGAATGTCAGTTACCTGTAACTCCAACCCTACATACAGAAGTTTTGGATAAGTTAAACTTAAACTTTGACTCGAATATTGAAATATTAAACACTCTACATAACGGAACGATCCAATCAGAACAAAAAGAGATACCATGTAATTTAAATAATGTTTTGCTCGACCCCAAAACCTTAATTCAATATTATACCAATGATGACACAGATGAACTTATTCCTCCTCCACCCGAATTTGCTGACGTTTTGATAAATTCGCCTAGAAAAAATGAGATCAGCGCCTACACGCCCTCATCGCCAAATTTTCCTTCTGAAACATATTGCTATAATGAAAATGAGAACTGGGTTTGTGATTCACTATTGGAGCAAACTGATACCGAAGGCCCTTTAGTAAATGTTTTCGATCGATTGACGCAAGGCACGGAATTAACACCTTCTAAGGAAATAGAGACATGGACTTTGTCTTGTGAAGATATACAAGACTATGACTTAAATAGATGTTATACAGTGATGCGAAATAATTCTCCGAATGTTAACTCGTTGTACCCAAGTTCTAGACATGCCAAGTTAGGTGAATTTAAATTCAAACGTAAAAAATATCTACAATTGAAAAATAATTAAATGTCATGAAATTTAAAAAAATAGGAGCAGGTGTAACTTGAAAGTACATTGGTTAAATTTCAAATTAATATGTAAATATTCACTGTGAACATGTTAATATTTTATTATTTTTAGACCCGAAAAGTAGCCTACAAAACTACAAACTTTCTATCTTCCTGAGAGTTCCATAGTACATTTTCACATCCGTAGTACATTTCTAATATCAAATTGACAAATCTATTTCGTTACACAAGTGTACGTAGTTCGGAAATTGTGTATCTGTATGTAACGACAGTAAAAAACGTGTTAAAAATGAGCTTGTAATCTGTGTAACCAAAATTACATCGTCATTGGAAAGGCTACATCATGAAAGTCCCACTTCAGGTCTATTTATGATTGAATTTGAGGGAATTGACTGAAGGTGAGACTTGAGAGTTCAATCAAATGTCTTAAATTAACAACTCTGTTTTACACCCTTCAAAGTACAACATTAGGTACATAATAGTTGCAAAGGTGGTGTCGCCACCATAAAGGTGTGTGGCCGAATATTCGATCCATAAATGTTCTACTACCATTATGTTGATGCACATTAAATTTTCATAGTTTTGTAGATTTAGTATTTATGTTGTATGTGTTATATTTTAACTAAATATTAAATAGATATTAGAATGTGATTTAGAAAAATAAAATACCATTTGAAGCAACACCAATTTTTATTGAAGTTAATTATGAGCAAAAACAATTCATAGCATAAAGTAAATTAATTTCTCACGATTTACATAGTATTAGTTATAGCAAGGGTGAGTTTTATAACGTTTTCGAAAGTGACAATATTCTATTGCTATATGATTCTTACTTATTACATATTTAAATATAAGTAAAACCAAGACTGACTAAACATAAAAGTATAACACGTGAACTTCGATGTCTCGATGGTCGGACATTATAATTTTATTTAGTTGGTCTTGGTTGAACAGAACTCCATTCCTTTACTCCAATTAGTCTTTTCTAACTTGAACAGTGCGATGTTATAGCGGGCAGGTTGAACTCACACCATTCAATTTAAAAGAAACTGGGTGCGTGCAGGATCCTCGTCATTGTCGACCACCGGCGACAGCAAGACGACGATACTGTACAGGTAGAAAATGTTACAACCTCTATACTTTGCATTAAAATAATGCCCATTTTCACAGGCAAGGGATCCTAACTTCGCAACCATTAATTCCAGTGACATATTCACTCTAACACATAGTTCTCAGCTTCCCTGCAAAGTTTTCTATCATGTATTCAAAAGAAAACCATACAATCACTGGTAAAATAGAAATAAAGTCATACAGCAATCCTGCCTTTTCACAAATGTGCTACAAGTCACCTGCAAGTTCCAACCCTTGCACTTTGTAAGTTCAACTGCAATATGGGAGTTCTTTACAAAGCAAAGGTCGGGCAGTTCGTCAACAAGACAATACCAGCTGAGAATATTTTTCCGTTTAATGCTCAGCATGTTAAAAAACGCTTAACACACCATACTAAAGGAAACTTAATTAAAGAAGGGCTGTTTAACTAAAGTACCAAAAAGTGGCTATTCTTTGATTATAATATACATTAAAAGCTAATATTTTTTTCAATAAGTAGACAATAATTTGATTATGAATGCAAAAACATGCCTAAATAATGCTGAATATTAAACTGGAAATTTATAGTCCACACTTTTTTTTAAGTTTTTTTATTTATTTTTTATTATTTTTTTTACTTTTTTATTTATTGAGTAATTTCCACGCTGGGAAAATTACACTAATTCTATGCAAAGTATAGCTTGTATTTTATGAGACCACTCCATACTTTGTTTCCTTAATTTAACGGGCTATGCTATTTACTCTCGCACATTAGCAGTAATATAAGTATTTCTTGGACACATCCTTAACAGTAAGATAAAATTTATTTTACATGCCTTATAGCAAGGCGTGCTACTATTATGTACACCATTAAATATTTAATTATTAAGAATGAGATTAGAAATGGTGTAAAACATCTGAATCACATAAGAGATTGATTTTTATGCTTTGTTTTAAAACAATCATCAGTTGATTGTTTATCATATCTTTAACTTAAATTTCAGATTATACGTCATAAAATGTGGTATAACTAGTACATTGATAATATTTTAAAGTTAATATAATATAGCCCTGTAATTGTGAAACATACTATTTATCAACAAATAGTTAGATCACTTAAGTAAACATTTATATATTATTACATATCTTACATTACATATAATATTTTACATGATTCAGATGGTAAGTAATTTTAAATCTCCCATTATTCACCTATCATCCATCAGAAATTATTATAACTCATTAAGATAAATCAATTCATAGGTGTAACAAAAACTTGATGTAAAATATTAAGACAATTGGATAAAATCACAAATAAATATACTGCAAATATGCCAGTTATACAGCATAGCCCGAAGTGCTGACCGCACATTGGCTTTATTGCCATATTCAAACAGGAAGTGGTGATAAAGATAAGTGTGGACTCACAATCTAGCGACATCAACTACTGGCCCATATGTCACATTCTACTCCAAAGAATATGATTTCACAAGAACATGTTTTATAATGTGATAGTGGCCAAATACATTGCAAATAATTATTCACTTCACATAGTGTAGTACCAGGCGTGAATAACTGATGTCGCAAGATGAAGGTCCTACTCACTTCTTGGTCATAATTTTGAGATATTCAAGAGCATTTTGGGCAGCAGAAGACTGAGCATCCTTGCTGGTTAGCCCTGATCCATAGCAGACAGCAACCGGCAGAGTGGAGAGCTGAACCAGGCATTGGCAGCGGCCAGTCATAGACTTCTCTTCAATGTCTACATAGGTCACTTCAAAGGACTGCTCAGAAGCAATTTCCTGAAGAAATTGCACAAAATTGAAATCCTTGTTGTTCAGAGGAGTCACCTGTAATAAAAGCCAAATGATTTATTTAAAAGCAGATACAATAAAACGAGTATGTACATGAAATCTAACTACACATGAATCCAATCTTATATCATGTAATTATTTTTTTTAACACAATGTAATGAACAGTTTCATGCATAATAATCAAAATTTTTGCATACCTGCAACTTGGCCAGGTTAGGGCCGACAGATTGTTTGAGATGTTTGTGAAACTGCGACACCTTGTGGCTGTGGCTGGTAGTGAGTGTGGAGATTTTACTATCTTTCAAGTCGGCATAACGGGCCGCTACTCCGCCCTAGAACACAACACGCATAATTAGTTTATTTTCCTTGTTAGTAATTCTTCTGTCCGTTCAAGCTGGCAGGAGCCGACCGAAAGATAGTAAAATACCTGGCCAAGTAGCAACCTTTTTCTTTTTCAGAAGTGCCACTTTTCATGGCTAGCGAAAAAATGTTGCGATGTGTGTACATTAGTCAATTTTTTTAAACATTTTCTTTAGTCACATAATAATAGAAAGCAAACAAATTGAGCAACTTAAGTTATGGAACAATGATGGGAATTGTGAATGTGGTATGACATTATGGGTACTCAAAATAGTTATTTTTTTTTTTTATATATACACAATTTTTATTTTATAGGTTATATTTTGTGTGACTACAGTACCTCTTCCTCTGGCTGGAAGGATTCTGGGGGGTTATCTTGCAGAGCTTGCCACATCTTGTAAGCAGCTTGACGTTTAGCCAATTTCTTGGACTTGCCAGTGCCCACCTCTCGGCGTTTAAGCAGAGTACACACAATGGTAAATTGACGCTCATGAGGCAAACCTGAAACGAAATAATACAGATGACACTATTGTACATAGAATACAATAAATAATTACATTATATCTTGAACTTAATAAAATTGATCAAGAAAACAATAAAGCAACAACACAAATAAGAACTGCAATATATAAAAAGTATATAAACATGTGCTTACGTCTGTTAACATTATCATCATTCTCAGCATGGTACGAAGGTGGTGGCCAAAATCGCGACATGCAAAGCTCTTGCAGCCATCCAACCGGATTACCCATTAATTTATCTTCAAACGATGTAACAATTGCCCCGCCACTGAAATAAGTGTATGAATACATTAACATAGAGATGACACTTGATGAACACTTGTTTTTTTTACCAAGGTATAGTCCGCTCCAAACTGCTAGTCCGCTCTGAATGTAGAAATGAGTCGCGTCGCCATAGCATGTATGACTACACTTGCTTGCAACAACATCAGGGCGGACTAGCAGTTTGGTGCGGACTATACTTGTAGAATACATATTGTTCCAATATTTTTTGTTTGGTAATCATTTCATTTATTGAGAAGAAGAAAAACCTAGTATCAATAGATTTTCGTAAAATAAAAACAGTTTTGATAACACGAGATCCACTAACCCATCCACAATCAACATTTACATAAATAGTAATCTAGGAAAGAATCCTTTTGTAGTTGTAAACACATTAACACCTATAATGTTCTATCTTTCATACACATAATATCCACTCCTGCGTACAGTAATACTTGAGAAACAAAGTATACTAACGTTTCGGGAACATTTCCATTAGTTGCTTGGTCAGCTGGTGCTGCACCAGTCAGCTTATCAAGCAAGGCTTTAGCGGCAGAATGCTTTGCTTCTTTTTTGGACCGACCAGTGCCCATAGCTGTAAAAGAAACAAAAAAAACAATGATTAAAGTTTCCAAGAAAATAAAATTTCTCAATTAAATAACTGTCATTAAACATTGAAAACAAAATGTGCCTTGCAACTTTAATTAAGTCAGCAATATTAAAAAAGCCATTTTTTTTATTTTCCTCCTGGAATTCTAATGAGACATTTATATTCTAACAAGAATTGAAACTGTAACTTACCAACTAAATCAGCAACAGTAACTCGGTAACGGAATGTAGGCTCATGTATCATTCCTTCAATCTGCACGAGTTCATATTTAGGCACAGTGCCTCTACGAGCCAATAACTCTTGCAATACAGACACTGGGGTCTTAGTTGGCAGTGACTCCATTTCCTGCAAATTAAATCACATTTAACATCAAAATTATCTGAAGTAAAATATTACTGCATTTAATAAAATTTTAATCATGTATGTCATGTATGTGTATAGTCATTAAGTAAAAAAAAAATTAATGAGGCCAACAAGTTAACTGAGGTACATAATAATGATGGACTGTAGGTAATAAATATGACAAAGGGAAATGTTTTGTCTCATCATAATTAGTAATTACTCAACTAGCCACAACCTAGTTCACAAAATATATATAGTGGTAAATCCAACATAACATTATTATTGTGACTAAAGTTTGTTCTAGTACTTTTTTATTAACTTTAAAACTACACCTGAATCCGTAGATTTATATCTGGTGTTCAAATTAAATAAATAATAATGACATGTTGAATGTAAAAATGTTATAAATGACTAACCCACCAAATAAAATATGGTTGATATGATATATGTAAGTATTGTTTAGTTACCCTCTTAGCAGCTTCATCGAGGGGCAAGCGCTCCAGATTGTTCGGTGGCTTAGGGCGGCTTTGATAGCGACGTCTTGGGCCATGGGGCGCATGCTCCCCATCAGGGCCAGTTGTGTGGACCGGCATGCCATGCACCACGCCAGGGACCCCAGGGTGTACAACACCTGGGTGTGGATGGACTACTCCCCCATCCATCTGTACAGCATCACATAATATATATTAAAATATTTTGCAATGATGCATATAAACAAGTGATTCAATTGTAAACTTTTAAACTAGTTCCTGCAAATAACAGCATTACTGGAGTTTAAATCAACCACTCTGACATATACCTGATTTTAAATAAACATAATATACTCCATACTTTCCTTTGTTTAACACTGGACATTTTACATAATAAAAAACAATTAATAATAAAATTGCACTACTAATCGATAACACATACCAAATTGTGTTATTATAATAAAATAACTATGTAGTAAGAATTGTTTATCAGATATGTTTAAAAATAATTGGCTATTGGGGACAACAGCTGGTTGTCTTGTAACCATTGCTTATAGAACTGTAAATATCATTATACTGTTTATTTGCATCACATATTGTTAATTAAATTAATAGTTTGCAAAGAACTTACTGTTCAAAGATCAATTTTAAGAATGTAAAGAATCGATATTTTTATTCATAAAATTGTACTAACTATTTATTTTATTACGTACTGATAATATTCCAGCTGATAAAAAAAATGGAATCTATACAAATGGAGGTTATTATAAATAAAACAGTTACAAGTATTGTTTGAATTTCATTTAGAAATTTTACATTGACCATCGCCTACTCCTATTCTATAATTAACTTACCTCCGACCTATTATAGTAACCGTAATTTCGAAATTAGAAAACTTAGATCAATCGACGATAATCTCAGGAAAATTATATGCAAATATTACATTTAAAATAAATTAATTACAGACACTGACTTCGTTAAATATAATATCTTAGTTTTACAAGCATACATTTCTTATTGAACACTGATGTTCCACAAAACTTAACATGTGATTTGTGATATTGTGATATGACATGGCGGCCCGGCCATTACATTATCTCAAAATGGCTTCAGCAAACGCATGCCGGTACATCATAGAATACGCATATTTTATAAAAAGTATTCCAGAAAAACGCCAACAAAAACTCTTTAAGAAATACAAGTTACATTTCTAACATATACAGCGTCGGTATTAATTAGATTCGTTAATTTAATATGAGAAAGTATGTAGAATAATAACTTACCATCTTTACGCCCCGTAATAGAATGTTGGAGTTAATATTGAACGTATGATGTACACCGTACTCCTAATATTTCCAAACACGGCTTTTACTATAAATACACGATTTTCTCCGTTTAATTTTATTTTCGTGAAATAAAATTCTCAGCGGCGAACGAACTATAATCTGCCCGGTTGGTTGGTAATAGAGTGAATGAGAATGAAACGAATGAATTGAATGAATTGATTGACAAGTAATGATAGTGACGTGCGTTCGCAATTTATGTTTATGTGTCACATCAAAAAAAGCTCTATACGTCAAAGTGTCGATTATACCTGAGTTCGAATGATTTAAATAATCGATTTAATTATGTTTTCTTTTTTTTTACATCCATGGAGGCTAGAATACACATACTTATGAATGTCGCCGATTGACGTTTCAGGACTTTCAGGTATTCCAAGAGCAGGTGCGTATTTTGGCCAATAACTTTCACCACGCAAAGTGGTTACTTCCTGTATAAAAGTTTTTATTTTTCAATAGGATTACCTTTAATACTTATTGAAATCAATTTTACTCAGTGACCCACTTTAGAGTAATTTAAGTAAAGCAATGATATTTCATGAAATAAACTAGATAAGTTATACCATAGTAAAAAAAGAGTAGTAGCACAGCTTCATACAAATCGGCCTCCGCCGGTTTGAATGTGTGCGTAAGTAGCAGGCGCCTTGTAAGCACGCACTTTTTCCGGACACAATCAAATAGAGGAGAGTGGTCGTGGGGTACCTCAGTACAGCTGAGTACGGGTTGCGCCAGGCGTATGATCGCGCGCATCCTGTTTTCTGAATTTAGCATTTTAGTACACATGTATGTAATTGTTCCAATTATGTGCTTACTTCGTACAAGGGTTCGTTCGAATCCCGGTTAGGGAAACAGATATTTTAATAACCACCTCCTTTTTGAAGTCGGTTAAAAAACTAATGACGCAGTTTTAGTTTTTATCAAAATCGGCCTCGTAACTCCTTTCAGCATTTTTCGCTAATCCTTATAGTTTCGGATTTGGCCCCTAAAGGCCTATTTGAAAAATTCATCCTGTATAAAATATGTTAAGGTGACTGTGGGAAAATAGCAATTAATTTTTAAATCTTAGTGTAAGTAGGTATCTATAATTATCAGAAATATATCTGAAATGGTTGTACATATTTATAGTTACTTTCAGATTGAAAGATACGATACATTTTGGATTTGAGGTGGCGCTGTTGACAATATTTAAAAAACCTTTTTTGTATGGTAGGACGTCTGCTTTATAAAAGAGTTTAGGATGCTGATTATTGATAATGTTTTGTAACCATTATTATGTCTATAGGTAGATATAGGTCCTAGATATAGATCAAATAATGCCGAGCTCTGGCTCTCGTCGTACTGCAGCGGTGGTGAGGTGTGTGGTGCGAAGGAGGTGGCGGGGAGAACCAGGGAGGACGATGTATCTTCCCTTTCACTGAAAACCCTCCTTTCCCCGTCCCATGAGCCCACAGATTCGAGGGAATCCAACACCAGTGTCCAGGGCTCGAAATATCGCGTGTGTGTTCTGCACGCTCGTCTTATACCATTTCCAGTCTATAAACAGCAGTGTTAAGTGCTATTGTGTTCTGGTCTGAAGGGTGTGGCAAGGGAGACATACTCTTTCGAGGTATTCCAACTTGGTCCTCAGGGGTAGCAGAGCATCTGTAGTAGACCTCAGGTGGGATTCTGGTCTTGTCTGGGGTTGATTGCAGATGTCTATGGGCGGCAGTGGCTACTTAACATCAGGTGGAATATATGTTCGTCTGCAACTTCTACATAATAAATGAAAAAAAGCTCCACCGAGAGGAGCCCCTCTCGGGACGTGGCTGGCGTTAACATGAGCACAGCTCGTGACCCGGCACTGAACGTTCAGAGGAATGCCGCGAAGTTATAGTCGGTAAAAGTCCGATATACCTTTTCTGTTCTCCCGATCAGAAGGGGATCAATGAGGATTTCTCAGTAGTAAGAACGGCAATTATACTAGTTTAATTTTTTTAGATATGTAAAAATAACAACACAATGTCTTAAGTAATTTTATTTATCATAAACTTCCGCGACAATTACAAATGTGTATGCATTTTTAAGATAATTATAGAATAATAGTAAAAATAGTATGACAATTTTAAGTAGGTAGTAGTTTCTGCCTCGTGTAAAAGGTACTACTACATCTTAAGGTACTTCAATAATATTAAGTATATTGAAATCAAAATATGTGCACGTAAATACTACCTAACGACTAAGGACTTCAACCAATCGTAAGTACGAGTAATAATGATCTACTAATCTCGCATGTCGAATTGCACCAGAATAATTAAATACATGGTTGCAGAAGCCATCGTCTGAAAAATGATATAAGAAATTAACGAAAATTCAATTGAATTAATTAAAATAGGTAGGTAATAATTTTACTTGTTTTAATTAAAAATGTAGGTAACTGGAAAACTTAATGCGCGAATTTTTTTATTAAAACAATTGCCAATTACAAAAAAGATTTCACTTTTTTTCATTTGTAGAGTGTCTTTAGTTTTCCTTATTTGTGAGACTTTTTGCTTTAATTAATTAATTCCCTAATAAATTATATGAAACTGCGCCCCAGCCTCAGACTTATAGATTCCTTCAGGAGGTATTTTTTGTCCATCTTTTGACATTTTATATACCTACTTGATATATAAAAGATTGAATATCATGGTATTTGATATTTAAAAAGTTTACGACCAGCGATAAAATCGTAGTTATAAGACATTACGAAATAATTATACATAGTTTAAAAACTAAAAACCACGCTAAAATCGCACAAGGAAAATCGTTAATCCTGATTCCTGACGATCCTGATGAGGAGAAAGGGGTTAAAATTATTAAAATCGTGTATTGTCATCGGTTCTTGATAATTGTTCAAAATTTTAAATTAATTGGACTGGTCAAAGTGGGTAAAAATCGAGTTCAAAGATTCCGTTACATACATACATACATACATACATACATACATACATACATACAACCCAAGCTAATAAAAGCGTGGTAAAAATATGTCTATTGCCGCGTCCGCTCCCGAGGTCCGCACGCTTGCCAAACTATCAAAAATTGAAACGGGTGAATAATAATTGACCGTCTGACTTGCTTTGTCTTGATGGAAGGGTGCATATCTACTCACTTATATGTACATTTATGAGGCGACCATCTTTTTATCACGGGAGGCTAGAATACTCTTATCGAATGAAGAACCCCTGGTCTGTATTCAGATTGTTATAGATATCTATAGGCGACAGTGACCACTTACCTACCATCAAGTGGACTGCATACTCCATTGCTACTTTAAACTTACAAAAAAAGTATAACGTACCTGTCTTAATTAAAATTTGTAAATTAAAAACTTACATTGTATATTAGTGTGGCATTTAGTGGAAAATAATCGTAAACAGTAAGCTCGATGTCCTGATAGTACATTAGTGTTGAAAAATGCTGAATCTGAAAATATAAAGCAAGAACATGTATACAAAATTACAAATATATTTTTATTTATGCTAAGAATGCAAAGAAACAGAAAACTTTTGATTGTTTCATAAATACATAGATTTATAGATTATAGAAAAACTTTGACAATTACTGGCTACCAGAGATAGCAAACTTCGATCTTTGGCAGACAATTTGAATTGATGGATATCCTTACTAATATTATAAATCCGAAAGTAACTCTGTCTGTCTGTCTGTTTGGTTGTCTGTTCTTCACGCCGAAACCACTGAACCGACTTTAATGAAATTTTGTACAAAGATAGTCTGAGACCCGAGAAAGGACATAGGATAGTTTTTATCCCGGAAATCCCACGGGAACTAGGGATGGCGATCTAAGATCGATTAATCGGAGAATCGATCTTTTGGACCCAAAACATCGATTATTTTAATCGATATTAATAAGGATTGAATCGTAAACTATGTATTTGATCAACTAATGATCATTAGCAAAGTTGAAGTTACGAATTTTCAGTTTTATGTATGTTAGTATGTTATATTATTTTCTTTTAAACGCGGGCGAAGCCGCGGGCAAAAACTAGTAAGGTATAAGTCTCCATCTTGGGTTGATTACAGATACATAGGCGGTAGTGGCCTCTTACCACCAGGTGGATTGCATAAAAATCCTTCATATGCTGTGGATAGAGATTGAATAGGGTAGGTACATATTTTATGTATCAGGTAGAAGTGTGCGGATTATTAATTGGATTTAGTTCTAATGTACTCGTATAATGAATTTCCGATTTTGTTAATTACTTATTAATTAAAAAATAGTACCACTATTGTTGGCGCGAACACCTCACATCATGTAACGCAGCCACAACTGCGCAAGAAAATTAAATTGGGGACATGGAACGTGAGAGGAATGATCCAACCGGGCAAGTTGGAAATCATAGAAAAAAATGGAGCATAATGTTGATATACTAGGTCTCACAGAAACCCACATGAGAAGATCGGGATTCCATAGCACACCGTTCGGTCACACACTCTATTTCTCCGGCCCAGAAAAAGAAAGCAGAAACGGAGTGGCTCTGTCTTTATCATCCCGTATCAACAAGTCTATTTTGGGATACAACCCCGTGAGCGACCGCATCATTACGATGAAAATAAACACGAAGCCATGTCGCATGAACCTAATAGTAGTATATGCACCAACAGCCGCATCGCCAGAAAATGAAATTGAAGTGTTCTACCAAAACCTCGAAGATACACTTAAAAGCTTTCCTAAGAGAGAAATAACGGTGCTGATGGGTGACTTAAATGCTAAGGTTGGGTCTACAACTTTCGATGACCACTTAAGAGATGTAGTGCGAAAATTTGGTTTAGGAGAAAGAAATGACAGAGGCGAGATGTGGCTTCAATTCTGCACTGAGAACTCCCTCACGATCATGAATACATGCTTCGAAAACCACCCAAGGAGGCTATATACTTGGGTAATGCCCGGTGACCGATGTAGAAACCAAATCGACTACATTGCAATTGATAAGCGATGGAGATCCTGTATTCGTAACACCAAAACATACCCGGGAGCTGATTGCGGAAGTGACCACAAACTCTTGATGGCAGAAATGATTGTAAAACTGAAACGGTGTCACAGAACAATGATAAGGCCTCAGAGAAGGCCGAACACAAGAGACCTGCCTGCTTTTAGAGAGTGCGTTGAGAGAAAGACAGCTGAGATTTCTCTGAATCTTAACGATAACATAGACACGAACTGGACAGCAGTCAAAGACCTAATTCTCTCAGCACGAAACGAAATACGGACTGTAAACTCGGACACACCGAGGAACGCATGGATCACAGAAGAAACATGGAAGGCCATAAAAGAAAGAAAGGCACTACTTGCAGGCAAAACTGACGCCGTACACGAAGATTACAAACTGCTTTCAGCTTGAATACAACGCTTGTGTCGAAGAGACTATAATCAATACCTGAACTCCATCTGTCAGGATATTGAGAATCACGCACAACACCTGCACACAAGGGATTTGTTTTTAAAAGTGAAAAATATCATCCGGGACGTAAGGCCAAAAACCTGGACCATTGATGACGCAGATGGGAACCTTATATCGGAGATAGATCTGGTTACTGAGAGGTGGAGATCTTACTGCGAAGGTTTATACGCTGACAACAGGAGCTGGGAACGCACAAATATATCGATCGAGCAGAATCACTTGGAACCTGATATATTGAAATCAGAGGTACAAAATTCTTTAAGGAAACTTAGGAACAACAAATCAGCCGGCGTCGACGCAATATTCGCTGAAGAGCTAAAATGCCTCGGTGATATAGGTGAGAAACTTCTGCTAGATTTGTGTAACCAAGTGTGGCGGATGGGCAAATGGCCAACGGATTGGAAACAGTCCGTATTAGTTCCGATATATAAGAAGGGATCTACAAAATCGTGCGCAAATTACCGAACAGTGGCTCTCATATCTCACGCCAGCAAGGTAATGCTTCATGTAATCAATGGGCGACTGCAATCTTATCTGCAATGGCAAATACCATGTGAACAAGCTGGCTTTGTCAAAGGCCGCGGCACAAGAGAGCGAATAGTGAATGTGCGAGATGATAGAGAAGAGTCGAGAGTTCAACGTGCCGATGCTTATCCGTTTCATTGATTACACGAACGCTTTTGACTGTGTACGATGGGACTGCCTATGGTGCATCCTGCAGGAAATGGGAGTTCCACACATCTGACAGCATTGATCGCAAGCCTGTACGAAGATGGTGAATCGATGATCAGGATTAATGACGTGATCTCGGGACCCCTGAAATCAGAAAAAGGAGTGCGCCAGGGATGTATTCTAACTCCTCTCCTTTTTAACATTTACGGAGAGTACATCATGAGAAGAGCATTGGATGGCTGGGATGGAGGCATCTCAATTGGTGGCAAAAAGATCAGCAACCTGAGATATGCAGATGACACCACACTATTTGCGGCATCAGAGGATGAGATGGCCGATTTGTTTCGGAGAGTGGAGATCGAGAGCAAGCTGGTGGGGCTGTCGATTAACAGGGCAAAGACCAAAGTCATGTTCGTCGATAGAGCTGGGCAGCTTTCACAGACTGGCCTTTTATCAAACCTGCAAACGGTAAAGGAGTTTGTCTACCTTGGATCCATGATCAGCATGAAGGAGATACGCCGACGAACTCAAATGACCAAAGATGCAATGGGTAAGCTCACAAAGATCTGGAGGATCAGAAATGTGTCCAATGCCACCAAAATGAGAATTGTACGGACTTTGGTCTTCTCGGTGTTCTTATACGCATCTGAGTCCTGGACGATCCGAGCTATAGACAGAAGGAAGATCGATGCCTTCGAAATATGGTGCTGGAGGAGAATGTTACGAATACCGTGGACGGCTAAAAGAACCAACAAGTCGATTCTCCAACAGCTTAAAATTAAAACCAGGTTATCCACGCTATGCTACCAACGCATTCTGACCTACTTTGGCCACATAGCACGAAGACAGCAAGACAACCTTGAAAAGCTGGTTGTGGTGGGCAAGGTAGATGGAAGAAGACCTAGAGGCCGATCACCTAGCCGATGATCGGACTCCATAAAAGAAATAATGAGACTTCCAGTTACAACGGCTCTCAGACAAGCGGAAGACAGGGTAGCATGGAAGCAGCTCGTCAGATCGTCCACAGAGGCTTACCAAAACGAGCACGACCTTCAGAAATGAAGAAACGACGAAAAAGAAAGAACCACTATTGTTAAGTACGTACCTCCATAAGCCATCTAGAATCATGTTTTTCAGTCGGAATGTTGTGTAAAATTTGACCAAGTTTCAAAGCCTGAAAACATAGTTATGTATGCATTTATTAAAATTATTACATTTATTAAATCACCTACGATTTATCATATGTTAATTTTTTTGTAGGTACGTAAGAATTTTTACTTACCTGTAATTTAAGAAGGTGCCCAGAGTACGCAATGCAATAAATTTTCCAAATTTGATACATAATCCAAATGGAACAATTCATAATTTCATGTGTTGTGATCGATTTATGAACAACAAGTCCGTGATATATAATGTGTGATTCGCTCACCATCGAATGAAAACATTGTAATGTTGTTATCAAAATAGGCCCCTGAAAAGCTTCATTAATGTTCGTTTTAATCTCGAAAACTTTTATATACAGAAGCTCCATTTGTCTCAGTGTTAAGGATGGTCTATTTTGTACTTGTATAAAGCCATCAAGAGTGTTCGTATTCTTCAGTAGTTGACAATGCCACCTAATATTCGTCATCAAAGCAACTACCATCATTACCAAAATATAAAAGAACGCGAGGGTAACAAATTGTACCATTTGGGGCAAATTAAATGTGAAAGTAACTAGAATCATCTTCCAAAAGCTATTATCACGAGTATAATTCACGGAAACCTGTAATATTACTATAACCAACAAGCTTCCCATACAAACCACGTTCACTTGGAAACGTAGATTCTTAAGAAGATTCGCACTATTATTATTAGCTGGTAAATCATACCATGAAGAGGTGATCTGGTTAAGCATTTTAACGTACTTGGTACGATTAAGAAAGGCACAAACATATGCTACGACACTAAATGTTATTAACGTGAGAAGTTCTAGAACATAGTTTATTTGAGTCATTAAAGCTTCGGTCAAATTAATGCTTTCGCTAGACAATAACACCTCCTGAATATGTAAAGCCAAGAAGGCAAAAATTAACAAGCAGACTGTGACTCCGCAAAGAGAATTCGCGTAGATCGACCTAGGAATTATATCAAAGCCATGTTTGTTCTTAACAAAATTAACACTATACGGAAATAAACCTAGTAACGACATCACAATGTACAGTGGCTTAATAATATTTTGAAAATGTAGCGATTCATTTTGAACTGAGTTCGGAACTTGTTTTTTGAATCGAGACATGTTAACTCCAGTACAGCGGAAAAGATACAAAATCAATGGTAGCAAAGACTTCAATATCAGAATGCAGCAACACATTACTATATTGCTAACATTTTACGAACCGATAACATCGATAGTGAATTTATTATTCATAGATTTTGTGATAGTTACGGCTAATATCTATGTACAATGCCAATTAAATACCTATTGAAGGCTTCATTTCGGTTGATTTCGATGTTTTCTGTAAAGTTACATCGAATAACATGTCCCATGTAAGGCATATCTATGTTTTTATACGACACTGCCGTTAAGTTACAATATCATATTATAAACACATTAAAAGTTATCTATTAGCCATATCATCACTCCCCAGGACCATTTTGTAACACTTACGAGTACCATAAGCAAAAGTGAACCATCTCATGTTTTTTTAAATAATAAAGAAAACTTACGATAAAAGGTCGACGATGAAAAAGAATTACCATGGATAATAAAATGTCTTTAGTGTCAAAATAAATCAGAAGTCTAATTATATCACAAAATTTGTAATTTTATAACGATGATATTATAAAAAACAACAAAATAATACATAACCAAAAAAAGTTAAAAAATTAAAAATGAATGTTATAAGGGTTTTGTGGAGAGGATACAGCAGCACTGTGTTGAAGACTACGGCAAAATGGAATGCGATGTATGCACCCGTGAACCAACTGGACACAAAGGTCCGTCCTTACAGTACCTGTCCTTCTGGCATGAAGGTGACCATTTGCGGAGCCGCTGGCTGTACCGGTATGTCTTACGATTTATTTTCCTCGAAGAATTAGCGGAGAGCACTCCTTTGGAATTTACAAATAACTTTAAAGATATATCACAAGATGAAATATCACAAACTTATATCTAAATTTAAATATATGTCTATGGATAATATGTATACATCTACGAGTACATAAATATACACATACATAGAGCGTATCAGACGCATGCCGCGGCAGACGTCGTCAGTCTGCGACTTCATAAGTTTAGACAACCTGAGTATATAAAAATATATTATGTATAGATTTATTAATGTTAATACAAAATTTATTAATACCATTCCATTTACACTCTTCCATTGGTATTTTATAGGCCAGCCTTTAGCGTTGCTGCTAAAGCAGTGTCCGTTGCTGGATGAAATAGCTCTATACGACTTATGCCCTACGTGCGGGTATGGCATGGAGCTCAGCCACGTGGACACTAAGTGTAAGGTCTCTTCGTTCTCTGGTCGGCACATGCTGTGTGATGCACTGAAGGTAAGGACAATTAGATATTTTGAAAAGGTGATAAAACATATTATAATTGTCTTTTCTTCAAAAGCAAAATAACTGGGGTTAGTATCATTACTACACCACTGTTAGCTAAACGTTATGCGCAAAGTGGAAGTACAGCTCATAAAATACGAGCTGGTAGACCTCACATATATTTGTAAACTTTAAACGTTGGAACGTTAATGGCTCTATCAATCAGCAATTCTACTGTCCTGAGATTACTCGTAGAATTCATATTATGTCTTATATAACGTCATAGTAAATAGTATTTTTATTTTTATTTTCAGGGTGCCAAAGTAGTCGTGATTGTGGCACGCGACGAGTGCGACACGTTTCAAAAGAGTGCTCCAATTCTGACGGAAATTGCCCTTCAGATATGCAATACTTGTCCAGAGGTAAATATTTACTTATTATGTTTGTACAAAATCCCAAAACATTTTTCTTTTCAAGAAAAAACAAATTTTCATTCGGATTCGAATTCGTTAGTTAAGTACAAGATAATTATTAATAAAGAGACAAAGAGAAAGTTACTTTATTGAAGACATTGGAAACATGTTTTGGGTGTAGTCATAAGAATACTTAGTCTATCGTGATTATGATCAAAATTATTCAAAGCAAGTAAAGCTGGTGCCAATGTATCGTAAAAAAAATATGGCACCCTTAAAGTTGTTATAAAATAATAACGATAATGAACTATCATAGAGCTGTCTTTATTAAAATACGAATGTATTCTTATTACATGTACATATTTTAGTATTAAATCTAGCGCATATGCTATTAATTGTTCTATCAATATTTAAATAAAAATATGAATTACTATGAATAATATTATCTTCGTACATAATTCAAAAGAATAATTCATAAAACGAAAGAGCACTGTCTGAATGTACTGCATTCAATTAAAATGATGTAAAAATAAATAGATCAATAACCATTAAATGTTCAATTTCAATTACTTAAACTTGACATACAATTTAAATATCTTACAGGCATTTACAGTAGTAGCGACAGAGCCTATCGAAAGCATGGTGCCTCTAGTGGGTGAAATTCAAAGGCTTCGCAGTGTGTACAACCCGAGAGCCCTTCTCGGCGTCGTGGAGCTGAACTGCGTGAGGGCTAACACCGTGCTGGCGGACTTCTTGAGGGTTCCACCGGAGACGGTGAGAGTGCCGGTGGTGGGTGGTGCCAGACCGAACACCATGGTGCCTGTGCTGTCAGCCGCGGTGCATCCTTGCACTATGAGTCAGGAACAGGTACTTTTTTTTTGTTTTTACTAAAGATAAACTTTTTTGCCGTATACGTGAAATTATTGTACACTAAAACCAAACTTTTCGATGAGTAATGTCGATATATACAAGAAGATTGTAATTCATACAGCGACAATTATGAGAAATTGTAAAAAGTATGTAACACTTTTTCACCTACGCCGTGGTACCGTCTACAAATAATAAAGAATTGTTTTTTACATCGATCGTCGCGGGTACAGCTCGCGTGGATGTTGAATAATAACAATGTACCTATCGTGCAGTCCAACAAATCATTTCAAATTAAACTACAACAGGACTGTTGAAATATAAGAATAGACCAACTAATATGACGTAACAAACAAACGTACAGTATTTCACACAAGGACCATAGACCACATAATACAACGTCAGAAAATATACTTGACTTTAAATTGTAATAATTTAAAGTCAGAAGTATATAAGTTTCGATAAGGCTGATTTTGATGAAATAAAGATCCTACAATTCTAATAATTAAGTTATTTTTATTATAACGTACCTATTATTAATTGTCATTTCTAACTTTTAAATATATTAAATGTGCAGAGACGAATATATTTTATTTTAATTATACGTTACATAAATATTTTCTTAATCATGACAACAGATAGAATGCGTGACGTCGTGCATAATGAGCGGTAACGAGGCGGTGTGCGCGGCGCGAGGCTGCGTGACGGCGACCCCGTGCCTCGCGGGCGCCTACGCCGTAGCGCGGACTACGATCAACGTAGTGAAGGGTCTACAGGGCACTAAGAACGTGATACAGTGCGCCTACGTGGACAGTCTCGGCACTTGTGCGCCCGATTGTCAGTTCTTCGCTAGCGAGGTGAGGGTTATAGTTAGGATTAACAATTGTAGTTCTCTCCTAATAATATAGAGCAGGAGATATTGTTTGTTTGCGCGAATTTCTGTAAGCATGAGTGAGATGAAAAAGTTTAAGTTAGACTTTATAAAAATCGATAAGCTGAAACCGAAGACCTAGTTTAAATTTTCTGTGGCATGTAATTCTGTACATAAGGGAGGTTTATTAATATCTGGTATATAAGGGTGTTTACTAAAATGTCGCCTTAAAGGTGGTGAACTCTTTGTGGTTCGACGTTCGACGCGGCACTACCGACACACCTACTTCTGCCTCATATCAGCAGTGGTTTTATGAGTGTGGTAAGGAGAGACATACTTTTCCAAGGCGTTCCAACTAGGCCTCAGGGGTAGCGGTGCATCTGTTACTAACCTCAGTTAGTAATATCTAATCCTATTTGGGTTGACTACGGATGTCGTGGGAGGCAGTAGCCACTTGCTTAAAACCTAATCTATCGATATCGGGTTCTATATTGCCTACCATTATTGCAAGTCAATCAATTACAACTTCGTATTTCTAAATGTTTTTTCGGAGGTGGTTATTTAAAGTTTCCATTTCAGGTGGTGTTAGGTCCATCAGGCGTGGAGAAGAACCTTGGTATTCCTGAATTATCAAAATTTGAAAATTGTTTACTGTGCACTTGCCTCCCGTACGTCAGAAATGAAATAGCACGAGCTCTTTGGCTGGTAAGAACTTCAAAATGTATAATGCTGTAGAATAGATTTTTTTATAAATCCAGACACTAAGTATAATACTTTCTTGCCTCTCATTCCAACCATGAATAAACATTGAGATTGAAATGAGATTTTCTTCTATATCTCGCTTTAATGGCTAATATCTATGTCGCTATTTTTCATTGTAACCGCAATATTCTATTTCTTATTTTTTTATGATTCACCTAGTTCTTTGTTTTTATTTCCAATTTCTCATTACAATCACGAATACGTGCATCTCTTATTATTTTTCTATCATTCATTGTAGCCACCATATTTTTTTCCCCCCACTTTTCTGTTCTCATGTAATTTTCCCATCTAGTTCTTTATTTTTTCTTTCTACCTCTCACTACGATCACAATTTTATGTTTCTTACAGTTTTTTCTACCTTTCATTGCAGCCGCGATATTTTATCTCATCTTAATTTTCATTTCTCTTTTCCATCTTTCATTTTAACCATGTTATTTATTCCCTTCCTTTTCTCTTTCACACGAATCCTATCTCTTATGATCTATTTATCACTTATACTCGCTCCATCCTATCCCTTAACTACGCTATATAGTCTCTTCCTTTTTATTTTACACTAATTCTATCTTTCACTCTACAATCTATTCCCCTCACTTTCACGCTATCCGTGCAGGTGTACTCGATGTGCGAGCAGTGCTGCTACTGCGCGGCGTGCTGCGCGCACCCGTGCGTGTGCTTCACGCCGCCGGTGGTGCCGTGCGTGCCGCCCACCAACTGGACCTGCTCGTGTCCGGACGCGTGTCGGGACGAGTACTTGGCCTCGGTTTGTATCACTTTTAATGTTAACCTTGACCCGTGCCGCAGCAAAATCTTGGTCTCTGTTCAGAAACAGATGAATTTGGCTCCAGCTCCAGGTGGACTTTGGCGAAACTATTCTATTACCGTCGATCAATTGTACCTACCCATTTTCAGGCAATAAATGATTTGAATTTGAATAAGTATAGATATAGATGACCAAGGTTATCATAATTATAACATGGTCGCATATCGTCAATTTAATACTGGATGAGGTAATTTATCATGAGAAGGATTTCGGCCTTAGTCCATCATGCTGGCCAAATGCGGATAGGCAGACCCCATACATCTTTAAGCATATTTTTAAATAGAGTCAAATTTACATGGAACATACATGGATTCCTCACATTTTTTTAAGATCGTAACAAGTAACATTTATTTTAATTACGTACCGTGTAGAATTTCGTGCGTGGGACCCCAGAACTTCCAAAAATGAGCATTAATTCATACTGTTAGCTATATTTCCCTTACTTTTTGTACATTTCGCATAATGTTAATAAATACGCAAATTCAAAATAATGTAGTGTACAACTAAGACGCTCTAATATACGATAGGTTTAAGGTTATATTAAGTTAGTTAAAGACATCAACACGCCTCTCAATACTATAAGAGCCTGCTTCCTTCACTACAAAAAGTTCTTCTACTAATGTTTCTTTTATAAACTTCTTGTAGATATGCCGCGAGATGTCGTGCAAGTGCGGCAGCACGGAGCTGTGCTGGCGGCCGCGCGAGACCGAGTTCGACGCGGCGCGCGCCGCCAACCTCAAGCACCAGATGCCGCTGAAGAGCGGCGCCTGCTCGCAGCGCCGCGTGCCGCGCAGCGTGCGCATGCAGCAGCAGATACACGAGAGGAACCGGAACCCTTGCGGATAGGATTCAGATGGCTGGACTGCGCAGTTTGAGACTTGCATAACTACCACATATGCAGTGTGAGAATCGCAAAATTACAAAGTGAAAGAAAAGTCGGAAATAAAAGATATAACGCATATTGAGCAGTGTGAGAATCGCACAATCACCGGATATAACGCAAAATAAGAATCGCAGTATTACAGATATCGCACAGTGTGAGAATGGCGCAACAAATGCAAGAGAGGAATCGCAACCGTTACGGTTTCTTGGATTTCGGCGCCACACGCTCCGCCAACCTCAAGTACCAGATGCCGCTCAAGAGCGGCGCCTGCTCGCAGCGCCGCGTGCCGCGCAGCGTGCGCATGCAGCAGCAGATACACGAGAGGAACCGGAACCCTTGCGGATAGGATTATGGGAAGGCTGAACTGCACAGTATGAGCATTACACAATCACCACATATGCAATAAAAAAGCACAAACTCTATCCCGCACAGTGTGAGAACGGTGCCACAGATACAAAAGTGGAATCGTAACCCTTGCGGTTAGGTTTGAGATGGCTGGACTGCACATTGCGAGAATTGTTCAACTACTGCATGTAATGCAAAATGAGAATCGCAGTATTACATATACTATACAGTGTGAAAATGACGCAAAAAGTGCAGGAAAGGAATCACCCTTGCCGAAAATCTAATCGATTTCAGATTGGTGGTCTTAGCAGTGTAAAAAATTCACAACTACCACATATTGAGCAGTGTGAGAATCGCACAATCGCCATATATAACGCAAAATGAATATCGTACAATCACATATACCGCGCAGTGTGCGCATCGCGCAGCAGATACAGGAGAGGAATCGGAACCCTTGCGGATAGGTTTCAGATGGCTGGATCGGGCCGTTTGAGAATTACACAACTACCACATATTGAGCAGTGTGAGAATCACACAATCACAACATATAATACAAGATAAGTATCGTATAATCACATATACGCGCAGTGTGAGAATAGTGCAGAGGGTCCAAGAGAAAAATTGCAACTATTTCGGTTATATTTAACAGATTTCTCGACCGTGCAGTTTGAGAATTGTACACAAAATGGGCATCGCACAATCTCGTATCTGCGATAGCAGTCGTAACCCTGTCGCTTAGAACATAAGGTTTCTGCATTCACCATGTATGGCGCCGTGTGAAAATCGCACAAGAAATCCACACTAGCCCTGATACAATGAAATATACAATGAAACCCTAGCCCGTGCTTAACTGTATATCCCTACAGAATTATACACAACCACCTCATTCTGCGCTGTTTGAGAATCGCACCGAATACCATGTAGTGCGAGAACCTCACTGCATTTATAATATGTAACAACGTACATCTGGCTCTGTGAGAATGATACAAGAAATCCGCGATAGAAATCCAGTGAGTCGATATTGAAACGAATATCTTACTAAAGAACCCATGTGTGGAACAGTTGTATACCGCATCATGTCAGAAACTTAAATTTCCAAACGATATTTACTAAAAAATATTTGTAAAATAAATACCACTAACCCTTTAAAATGTTTACAGACGTGGAATAAAAAGATAATAATTGATTTTCCTATGATTTTTAATTTAATAACAGAAATAAACTTCAATGTCATAAAGTAACATTTCAAAGAATTATATAAAATAACAGATAATAAATGTTCACAAAAAGGACAAATATGAAATTCTCTTCGATCACTAATAAGAACGAAATTCTACATATTAAATGCACACTTAATTTTACTACGCATTATGCTCACTTTCCCTCTCAAATTGTGAAAAAATTTAGCATAAGCTATTTCGCAGTCCATCTGTAAAATTAAAATAATATAAAATTATGTCAAAACAATGTATTTGCTAAATTGCATAGTATTTAATTTTCTACACATGGATGATAGTTTTGTAGAGAAATAACATTATAAAGACGGTATCACAGGACTGAACATAATAATATTTAAATATCTGCATCCTTAAAAATATACATTTCGTTACATAGGTTTTATTGATCCATTTCAGTTTGAATAGCTTTCGGCCAATTTTAAAATTTTACAAAATTTTAGAAAAAGATTTTACCCCGAAAATATTTGGCATGAAAGGTAAGAAAATTGCTGATTAAAACTTGTCGAGTTTACTGCTTAAAATACCTTAACTGGTGCCGTCAACTTATATCTCTTTTCTTGGTAGATGGCATTGCCAGGAATGTCCACGTTTTGACACCTTGATTTACTGGTGAGGCATTTCTGAAAATGAAATATAAGTAATATAAATAAAAAAAATATTGATATAATTGTAATGTCCAAAATCATCAAATAACGATAATGGAACAACGTTAAAAAATATTCCGGGACGAGATTTTTCGCCGACATGGTCGTATCACTATATAAAATATTCAAAATTATTAATATGGTACTATCGTACAGGCAAATGTTGAATATCGATATAATATATCCGTATTTTTTAGCTGTCATCGTCATCTTTGAAACTATTTTTAATGTGGCATACGGTCATAAAATACGGTACGGTAAATACGGTACATAGTAATACGGTCATAAAATTGAGTATCGTTAAGTAACCAAGTATATAATAGTATTATTTATTGTTGAATTCTTACCCTTGACACATTTATATTGATCCCAGACGGACTGGAAACACATCGGGAAGATTTCTAAAATGTGACATTATTAATAATAACATTTGTACACAATAAATTAAGACAAAATACAACACAATTAATTGAAGTGATTTAATCGAGTAGGTAATAAAATTATAAATCAGTACCTTAGGAACACAGATGGTTATACCAGATGGTCCTTCGAAAGGCATCCCAGGTCTAAAGCAAGGGCCTACCGATGCCTTTCTTTCCAACATCCAGTCCTGGCTTTTAGTTCCTAGATCCTAAAAGATATTGGAAGGTTTATTATGTTACAAATTATTAAAAAAAAAAATTATAGATTGTTAAAAAAACCGAACTCAAATACTAAGGTAACATTTTTGGCCTAATAAAAATCTAAATTTCACTACTCTTCGGTAGTTAAAATTGGGTAGAATATTTTTTATCGATGACAGGCGTAAACCCATCTACATTTATTTGTAGGTATATGTAGTCCTCGGTATAATTCATTTACATGTTAGGTAAAAAAATATATAAAAATATGCTAACTTGTAGCACAACAGTTCTTTGGTATTCATTATCATTCCATGAGACACCGTGCTTCTTTGTCATTTGAGGGTTAGCCTGTAATAATCAGAATTACGTCACGTGACTTGCATGTAAACTTAGATTTTTAATGTGGTGAAAAATATTACCTGTTTTTTGTTAATGATCGTAACGTATAAAATACTTCGTATTCGAGGCAATAGTGTTAACATTATTAAGCTCTATTTTGCAAAGTCACTGAATGTAGGTACCAAACCATATAAGTATTCTTTAGAGAAACATTAGATCTTCCGTAGTTTTCATTTTATACACGTATTATTAACATCGAAACACATACACAATAGAGACATAATTGCCTTAATAACAATGAATTGTTATTTATCAACGTCTGTAAACGTAGACAGTATAAGATTTAGCTCAAACAACTTTAAATTTAGCTCAAAGGCGTGTGAGTAGCGGGCTATATGTCATACTTGCAAGGATCAGTTCTTTTTGATAACTATGAATAAATGTGCTTAAATCTTAACCTATTGCAAAATATAATTTAGTCACTTAGCGTTTAGTTTACACTCTTGTTGGGGATATAGAATATCTGAAAACCTATTTACATTAAAACGCGAGAAACTACTGGAGTGAGCAGCAAAACTGGTAAGTAGGCAGTTTTAAAAATAATTAGGCAGTAATATTTCTTGTCTTTAAATCAAACAATATAATTAGAACTAAAATAATATATTTAAATATTAAAATATTACACCTTTTTACAATTTAGAACTTCGCAAAAAAGTTAGTTAAACAATTCAATCAAAAGTATCCACAACATTCAAATATTCCTGCTTTTTTAGGATTCTGAAGTGTGTTATTGTTTCAATCATTTATATTATTTACAAGAATACATACATGATGAATGTTTTATCCTTTTCCTACAACTGGCCATTCCTTAGTATTTTATTTCGAAAAGCTGACAAGCTTTTCCTATAATTCAACAAAAATAATTCGAAAATGTACCTACCTACATATCGATTAAAGCATTCAAAGTGGTCTTAGTAAAATGCCTATATGCTTATCCCATACATTCATTGCATTTATTCATAGCGTGTTATTGGACAACATTTATAAAGTCTCACTTATCGCTTATTCTACGAGTGAATTGCATTTTAAGGCCGGATACAATACATAGGAATGGCTAGCGCTACATAGGATATACAGAAACATTGCGCACGAATTGTGATACGTTGGAGTTATGATACTAAATGCCGTGATTGAGTCCACTGCGAGTGGAGATATTGTCTTCGGAGGCGGCCTCGTAGCGGACTCCACAGCAGAATAGTTGTCGCACCGCGCGCGATACGCGAGACGCGCGCGACTCGCTCCGCGGCAGCCCGCCCGCCTCCTCATCGTCGGACTACAAAAATACAAATATTATAATTTATTTTTTATGTAGATGACATCAAAAAGATTGTCCTGCGGGCTGCCGCGTATATTTTTGAATCAAACAATATTTTTTGTGTATTAAATTGTTTAAACTGTATTTATTGTCTTTTGTGTTTTGATATATTATAAATATGAGTAAATACTCATCGCACTTTTTCTTTAGGTAAATAGATAAAGAAATTAAAATAATGCAAATTCCCACCATGCTTAAAATAATTAAAATATCAATGGCCTTACCCATTCCGAATGTTTTTTAGAGTCCTCAATAGTCTGCAACTCTGTGACCTCCTCCATTATACTGTCTTCTTCTGTATTTTTCTCTTCTGCCTCTTTTGTTAATTGAAGAACTGATGCTTCAGATGTTTCTTCTGGTATTTGCGGCGGTATCGGCTGTGTCGGTGATGGCGTAGACTGTTGCAGTGTCTTGCTTGCAGCGTTGTCTTTCTGTAAGCCATATTTATTTAAGATATTACCAATGTAAGTCGATATTAGAGAACGATTCGATGTAAAGACAACAGATACAAATTATGATAAACGAATTTAATTAAAATGCCCGTCTGTGAAGTTTTACTATCCTCGTCTGTGTATTATTTTATTGTGTATCATAAAATTTCGCTGCGTTTTATTAATTTGTCTAAATGAGTGTTTAACTCAAATATGCTGAACCGAGTTTGACGGGACTTTCGTCAAGAGCCAAAGTTAGGAAGGAGTGACGTGTGTAGAAATATTAAGAAAATTGTGAATATTAATTAAATCTATGTGCGCGATAACGGTCATAGACTCAAGTAAAAGGAATTTTCATAAATGTTAATGTAAAAACATCGAAGCTGCAAACTCTTATGGCATCTCATTTTGTAAGATCATTATCCACGTACAATAAGTAATTTTGAGTGCCATTTTATTTTTTATTATTTTGTCATTTTAATTTACAATCATTAAAATTTAGATAAAATTGTCACTTAAAAATGTAAAAGGTATCCTTACCGTTGGATCAACGCCTATAGGTGCAAGTCGTATATCAGGCGATGAGTCTCGCCTTTTACTACTTTTTTTAGAAACTTTGTGTTCAGATGACATGGCTGAAAGATAAAATTTATACAATTATTTTCTTATTAATTAAATGATTATCTATGCCAAATATAAAAATATTGTTCTATCTCACCACGTTCATTATCTTTTAAGCCGCTAGAATCAACACTTCTTGTAGTGCCTTCGGCTAGATTTTTAAGCTCCTCTGCAACAGCTACATCAATAACAAATTTTTGCGTTAAAGATTTAACTTAATATTAACTTATAGGTACATGACTGATATGCCGTAATAAAATATTCGATTTTGGGGCTTTTCGATTTAAAACATTAATACGAAATAAAGTTTTAATTCAGTGACAACCTGCTAATCTGAAACGATCTGAAAATATCGCAGATATTTAAGTACTTAATGACATTTAGAACTTTACTCCATAAAGTTACTTAAAAGTACTCTATTACTCAAATGTATCTGACACTTACAAGGTACAGCAGGGGCTCGCGTACGCTTATGATGCACGTCGGAGTCTTGAATTTCTGTTGGTCGGCAGGGTTTGACAGTAGCGCTCGTCTGATCAACCATCACTATCGCCGAACCCTTGGTGGCGCCACCACTACCCTTCTTTTCCTGCTCCGACATTCTTCACGAATTCAAAAATCCATACGTTATATTTGCCCCGAACACTATTTGTCACCAAAATAATGGTCACAATCTTTACAAAAATACAAATGGCTGAAACGTCACGCGGTGCAAATTTTGACAGTTTTTATTGTTTTTCCACATTTTCTATATTCGAAAACCGACGTTATTAAATGTATATTGCTATACACAACAATTCTTGTCAATTTAATATATAATGAGTGAATGAATTCTTGTCAATTTAATATTTAATATAAAAAGAGCAATAAGGTCAATGTATAATTTTCCTTGTTTAAATAATATAATTAATTCAAGATTGAATCTTTAAACATTTTAGATGTATAAAGACATTTTATATATGCGAACAGTATTATTTAAAAAAGCTGTTTGAATTTCATTTACCTTATGCCACTCATAGACGTAGAATAAACAAGAAGAATAAATAAACGCATGACTCTTCTGTCATATCATGTAGCAAGATGATGTGACTTTTCTTTTGCAGAATCTAAATTTTTGTCGATATCACTTTTCTTTTCACCTTCTTAGAGAGCTAATCTACTTATAACTATGCTGGGAAAAAGGAAAAGTGATGGAAAATAAACAATTTCCATCCAACAAAAAATTATTATCTATACAAGAAGAAAAATTGATTCGTGAATTTGATTACGACTCAGCAGCAGGAGCATCCACTTGTTTCCCAAAAAAACAATTATTACTGGGTAATATTGCCTTTTTACTTTATATTTACATATCAACAATGTGTACGAATTGCTATTAGCTTGTATAATTATAAATGTTTTATTCTGAAGTCGTTTTGATTAATCTGCATCAAAAACCTTTTGTATCTGAAATTTTAGAAATACTGCAAAAAGGTCCTGCTTTCCGTCAATCAGCACAACAAGTACTAGTTTCTATTAAGCAAAGAGCGCCCCCTATTAAAACTTTATACATCGCCGAAAAAAGCCGTTACCATTCTAAAAGGGTAAGTTATTGTGTGTTTCGCAATTATTACATCTAAATGATTTAGCAGATTAAAATATCACTTTAATTTATTTTACAGAGTTCAGATAAATCTGGTTCTAGGCTCGCTATTGGTGATCACTCATCTTTTACCTCTCGTAAGTAAACTTAAACTATTCGGTCAAGTCTGGCTGATAACCGTACTTAGATATTAGAAAATATATTTCTTTAAATTATTTCTTAATTAGATTTCAGTGAAGATAACTCTAATATAGGGAATTCGGTCACACGCTGTTCACGGCAACAAAAAGCTTATCCTACGAGTGATCTTGATGCCGAAAAATATTCATCAAGCAGTTCCCAAATTAAAAACTACATAAGTACGACAAAATGTTCAAGTAATAATACATCGTCTAGAGACGCTTGTGAAAATAACCAAAGAAAACAAGAAGTAAAAAAGTATTATGAATACGAACAATCCCCTTTAACTATGAACATTTCAAAAGTTGTCCCAAACACAGAGAAAGCAAAGATCAGTCCAAAAAAGGTTGATATTGCCACACTAGTAGTCACAAATACGCCTTCTAAAGATACTTTGCCAACGTTTTCTGGTGCTATAAACAAATTACATAGAAGAATAGATCACTTAGAGCGCAAACTTTTAAGACAAGAAATGGTATTTCGTTCCTTTGATCCTAACATTCCCTTGTCTTCGTCAGATGAGGAAGTGAAAGACAACGTAATGAGGACTACATCAGGAATCGGGCGTCCTGGGTGTAGTTACATAGAACAATACAGCCACATTCCCGAAACATCAGCATTTCAGAGATACTCTCAGCAAGGACCGCCTGTGTCAGCAAATAAAGCCACAAATTTAGAAAAAGAACATAATTCGGAACAATATGGTCGGGATTTTACTGCCTATGATGGTATCACAGCTCGTGGTAGGCGGCAAAGCGCTTCTGTGCCATGCAAGCGAGATGACATACCAAAAGTTGCCGCCGAAAGAGTACACAAAATACGGCACAAACTCAATCCAGTCCGTGACTACAGGTTGATGGATACCGTTCATTATTTAGCACAAGGAGAATTTGCACCACGAGATGATGGCATAAAATTAACACCGTCCCGAGAAGCTGTACTCAGTGATATAATATGGGAAGATGTATGTCGAACACATTGGCCAAATACTCGGCTTGGACGTAGAATAACACACGCTGACAGATACAGCACCAGAGGTGAACTGCAGCGACTAATTGATAATCTCTTAAGAGAAAGGGTCGCACACGTGGAGCGCAGAAAACGACGCCATTACAGAATAGTAAAGTTGAACAATCGCAACGAAAATTGTAGACCTGTTGGCAAAACCGGTGATATTATCGTAGCCAATCATAAAAATAAACAAAATAGTAGGGATTTAATCGTAAATGATCATAAAACCAATAGTGCCGTAATGGCCGATCGGCGTCGCGGGGACAAGAGTCCACGAAAAAGTCATAAGAGCTACGAGCGGATGATAATACCAGGTATACAACCCACTTCTCCATTCCATCATCACGACTGCTCTCCTGGGCCGAGTTACGCAGCGTATCCAGCGAGTAACCGAGAACCAACTAACTGTTACCACACATCGACCTCTAATAATCAAAGACAAAATATAGCAAGTTGTTCGCCGAAAGACAAAACGCAGGAGCTAAGTAGCAGCAGTAGTATTTCAGCTTACAAGGGTGCCACAAGGAAGCCTCGTCTAGTTGTCAAGAAAGACGCGTCACGGCGCAAATTTGCGTCGAAAGAAGAACCGAATCTGGAACATTTCATACTTTTGCCAACATTAGTAGTCCGTACACCGTCGAATATGAAACGCCAGAAGAAGTTTAATGAGCTGTATCATCGCATATTAAATGTGCATATAAATGAAGGTAAACATTGAATTACCTACAATATAAATATTAGGTTTATGTAAAGTTTGGTTAATTTTTACACAGTGTAGAGTTAGGTTAAATTTTACAGATTATATTTGTAATAATCAATATTATATTGTAAGAGTTGGTAAGCTATAGGACACCATGCTAGATGTGGAATGGTAGACTTGACACTATTTTAATAGTGTCTACTATACTATTTAATATTTAATGTTCCATAATTATTTATTATCTAAATCTTTTTTATTGAAAAGTATTGAGATTTATACCACTCTTTCGTGTGTCTATTACCTATTCATTTATTTTTAGAGTAAATTATGTATAAAATTTTAGTTGTCATTTTTTCAGCGCAAAATGACTCTCCCGAAGCAGATGTTCCAGGATGCGCATCCAATTCAAAACCAAATAAAAAGGATATTGGCTTCAATATAAACATAACATTATCCGATAGTGAAGAAAAGTTACTTAAAAAATAAGATTACTTTTTTCCAAACATTTATTCTTATACATTTTAATATTATTGCAGTACAGTAATCGTTAATGATCTAATACGATATAAACTGTACAAAAATCACAGATTATTGGAATAAAGACTATTCAAAAGCTTTGTTGTTCACACTTATTTACAGACACTAATGACTTTGTTCTTCGAAAATATAGCGACGGCATGTCAAGTACCGGCCTAGATCGTTTAGACGCAGAATATCGCAAATTATCCAACATGCCTAAAAATCGAGTTTCATTACAAATAAAATTGACGTGAAATCCTATGTCATACAAAAATAAATATGTATTTGAAATTGTAACTAAAACAATGTTATCACCATACGAAAATGTAAACTACTAATAACAGACCCTAATTTTTTTTTTAATTATTGTTACATTAGCTTATAATTAATTTAAATTGCGGCACCCTTACAGGGTTTCATGCCACTGTATCAAAATTTGTGACACCTTTATAAGTGTGTGATAACTGCATGATGCAATTAAGATTATGATTATGATTGTGATCAAAAAAACTTCCACTATTATAATTACTCGTATAACTGTTTTGCATGTCTAATGACTAATAACAATGTCTTTATAGAAACTTCTTTGGGCCTAAAATTGTTAAATATTAAAGTGAGTAATAGTGACCAAACTATGAAGTGTTATAATTAAAATGGTGATTCCTTTTCACTGCAAAACGTAGGTACCGTGGTACCCATTAATAAGGCCGTCAATCCTTTGTGGTGTTTTTTATATTTTTTTCGCTGAATCATGGACAATGATGCCAGTAAGTATGTAAATTGCAATGAATAAAAAAATCTAAAATCAAAAAAGTAGGGTAAACCCTATTCATACAAATAAAGAATTATATCCAATAATATTTGACACAGTACCAAACACAAAAAAAGAATCTGTTTTAGTCATTTTCTACATTTTTATAGAGAAATATCTATAATAATTTTAGTGGAACTTCACACAAAGAGACAATACTTGGAAACAAGTCTTATGTAAATAAAGTTTACACATAAAACCAACTTATTATTAGGATGGCCTTTCGAGAAAAGACATGGTTTTCATACGACTATGACGAAATAAGAAACAGCGGTCATATCTCTCTGAACCTCTTTACTTTATAACAAATCTTTTGTTCAGAATTTCCTTTGATCTTTAACTATGAATACGACAACATATGTATTTGACCCATATATGTTAAGTTACTATAAGAAATAAACCATACTAAGAACAAACTTATTAGATAGACTGTACGCACTGTCAATCGTCAGTAGGCAGCGTGGCCGTATGAACACGTGTGAACTTTACTTTACCTTCAGTTCATACTAGATACCGTTTCCGCAATGTATGTGAATACGCTCGAATTTTCGTCGCGACGTACGTAATATTATCGATAAGTAATTAAATTATCGATGACATGAATACAGTGGAAAAGTATGACAAAGTTCATTGAAAAAGGTCAAACGATGCCCGCAAGTAGAGCTGTGTCAGTGAAAACGATACATATTTTATAAGGAAAGTTTTCAGTTTCGTGCCGGGAAGCAATAAATCGATTGGCGTACGGCTTAAATGACCGCGTTATATAGTAACCTCACACACTAATTGTTGAAGATAACTCGGACACTTCAAATAATTTGTTAAATCATTACGAGTACCTTATGAACAATAGCCAAAACTTAAAATAATATGTATCTAACTTGTGCCAACATTTAATGGAATGTCATCTTTAAACTTGAATCATTTATTATTCCACTTTCATGATAATCTTACTAAGGTAGTGTTAAAGAGATAATACAAGCGAGTAAGCGACTCCTATAGCTACAGTAGTAATACCAAAGACCAATTGAATACCAATCTAATACGGAAAATATGTCATAGTGTCATGTCATAGCTTATGAAAATATGTCATAGTGGTTCCATTCAAGTACTAACTGAATTTGATACTACTCAAGCTCTATTACATTGTCTATTATTAATATCATTTAGAATATGCAAGCGTTACAGAACTATTGACGCTTTTTAATTAAGACTATTGACGCTAAGACTATTGACGCTAAGATTATTAACGCTTTTTAATTGTTTTTTATTGTATCAAACCTTGTAAGGAGTCTTGGTTGGAACAGTTATTAAATACTAGCTGACCCGGCAAACTTTGTACCGCCTCAAAATATATTATCAAATATATTTCATATAAAATATAGCCTATGTTACTCGTGGATAATGTAGCTTTCGAATGGTAAAAGAATTTTTAAAATCGGTCCAGTAGTTTTTGAGGCTATTCATTACAACCAAACAACCAAACAAACAAACAAAGTTTTCCTCTTTATAATGTTAGTGTAGATTAATAAAAGTAGTCTTAATTGTTCCCTTTTAAAGTTATAAGCCCGAGATATAACAGTGTAGTCATATAATATTTTGCAGTTTATGTCCAAAATACAAATAATGCGTCTTTATAACGATTTCTCCCTTATGCCATGGAGAGCGTGAAGAAATGGGTTCGTGATGCTGAGGTGATTAAGAAAAATGGTCTTTATGTCCATTACAGCTTGCCTAAAGGTAATATTACAAATTAAGTTATACACATGTGTATGAACGTACATGTAGGTACATAATGTATTTTTTTATAATTTATTTTAAGGGTTCCGTAGATACGTCTAAATGGAACGGTACGGAACGTAACATCAGTATTTAAATATTTTTTTTATAATGTAGGAGTAGCAGACGAGCATGCAGTCCACCTACTGCCGCCCATGGACATCTGTAATCAACCCTAGATAGGATTAAGTATTCCTACCTGAGGTTGGCCACAGATGCGCCGCTACCCCTGACGACTAAGCTGGATCGCCTCGGAAAAGTCTGTCTCCCTTACCACACCCTTCAAAACGGAACATAGCAGCGCCTAACACTGCTGTTATTAGGTAGAAATAGGTGTGGCGGTGGTGCCGCCGCAGTCGAACCACAAAGGGTTCTTCCACCTTCTAACCATCTCACCTTAAGATCATGTTACCATCTCACTTTAAGATGGTCGCCTTATTTGTAAGACAGTTGGTATTTGTATTTGACAGACACTCTTCCACCGAACCGCAAAGCGATTTCACGCAAAAATTAGTTGCGGTGGAAGTTTTTTTCTGATGGAACTTTTTTGTTCTACCACGTTTAAAAAATCATATTCCGCACCTACTAAACTTAAATGATTTCAATGTACACTTTTAGGCTACAATGTTGTGTTGACGGCAGCCGAGCCCTGTCCGTAGCTCGCGTGTCTGCCACCTATTTGCCATGACATCCACGTGCATGCAGGATTCCTGTTTTTTTTTTCATACATTTCTACAGAAATATTTTTAAATGTGGTTCTATTACAATTGTTAAAAGCCTAAGTGAAGATATTTATCATTAACCTTTTACCGTCCCACTCTAGGACACAGATCTCAGAAAACTTGGCCATAGTGTAAGCTGCAGTCAAACTGAAGATTTTAAGTTTACACAAATATCTTTAAGACTTTAATGATCCTTCAGGTATGTAAGTTTCCATAACATTTTTTTCTACAGCGACAAAACAAAGTATAATGCTTGTTGTATTGAAAACATACATAACATACAACAAATATTCAAAACGACTGACAATAGATGTTTAAAGAATCTTTATCCAAGACTAAGTAACGGATGGTCACATCATCTTGTCAAACAACCCATTAAAGATCCCAAGCCTCACTGTTGGGAAAGCCAATAATCAACCACGCGGTTGTCCATACAAAAGTATTTCGTGGTCACAGCGTTTTTATGGCACATTGAACTTATCTACAAACATGTGTATAGATATAAACAGCAAACATAGTAAATGATAGGGGCATTAATAACCCGCACGTAGAGATAGTACGGTATCAATAGAGGTAAACAAACGGTAGATCGATACTTTGAAATTTCTCTATTTTGTATGCACTTTTAAAGTTGGTAAAATCCTGTGGTTCAGGCGGAACCGCTGACATGCCTTTTTCTACCGATACAGTAGTGTGTAGCGCTGCCGTGTATTAATTTGAAGGGTATTTGACTTATCACAGACATTCCGCTTTAGTCTTAAGAGGAATTCATAAGTACCTAACGAGTATGCTGTTAACTTTCTATTTTAATGCTGTAAAAAGAACATATCTCCCAAAATTACATCCTACAAAACCAGAATATGCATATGGTAACTCGGGAGTCAAACAAAATATACTTCAGAACCTTCTTGCTTCTGCGCTAGTATTTTTAAAGAAAATTTACATTCGGGCACACTTCAATGACACCGTTGAATATTTTATGTGCGAGCTAAGCCTATCGAAATTGCATTAAAAAATTCAAGAACCAATTTGTATCGCCTGACTGCCTAGCGCTGCTCCGGCTAGCCAATATTTGCATACGGCAACTGCCATTTTGTAAATTAAAGCCAGCAACATTTTGTTTGATAAAATAATTACTTAATCGAGCTACGATAAATTGAGATTTAAGAGCCTTCTGAAATAATATCGAAAATCATGCGTGTTATAAAATATACCTACCTAAAATCTCTTTTTTTGTTTGTCCATTTTTTCTATATTTAGAAAAAAAACTTCATTGAAGAAGTTTTTTTTTTAAATTTTAGGGTATCTTTACAGTTAGTTACAGTTTAATGTTTACGACCTTAGTAGTAGGTACTCTTAGAAATGTATTTAAATTATTTTAATGTAGAAATATTGTAACTAATAAGTTGTGCTATTTTCATTGTTTATTTTTATAATAATAAGTTCTCGTTTATGTAGTCACTGACTGGTACGATTGTATGCGTTAGCATAAAGGAAAAATCGATCTTGACGTTTGATTTGTATTTTGAGCGGGAATAATAAAAGTTGTAAATTGGTTCAAGAAATAGTTTTATTCTTTCAGTACATAAATAACACAGTAAATAAAGTAACAAAAAATCCAAAGTATTCCAAAGATTATAAAGTACTATACTAAACATGTCGAAAGATTTTATAAGATAAAATACCCATAGATTAGTAAAGATACTTCGCCGCCTTAAAATTGAGTGAAGCCACAAACAGCTTATTAGTAAGTTCTTTTTTTGAATTCTTGACAAACAAAAACATTTTTAGAGAAAATTTACGAATAAATAACTAATAGGTACTGCGTAATTTACATATTAAATAAATAATTATATCAAATATTTTAGGGACATTTAGCACGGAGACGTGGTAAAACTTTTTTACGCAACTATTTCAATTCTCATAATTGGGTACATTTTCTTATTAGGAGTGAGTAATCTTTACTTATCTATGAAAATACCATATACAATTTGAGCCACTTTTATATTTATTTTAACCAACTCTCCGTAGCTACCTTGATTTATAAAGTATAAATTTTAGAAGTACTTTACATATATCGTTCCTTATTAGCTTCAATTGTTAAAACGATTACTATAAAGTTTCTAAAACACCAAATATGAACCAAACTGAAGGTGTAATCAAATTGTCAGGCGTACATCTTACGTTAATGTTTCAATCGTAATAAATGTTAGGTTATTGTTATAATCATAGATTAGTAAAGATTACTCACTCCTAACAAGAAAACGTAACCAATTTTGAGAATTGAAATAGTTGCGTAAAAAAGTTTTTCCACGTCTCCGTGCTAAAATGTCCCTAAAATATTTGAAATAATTATTTATTTATAACGTAAATTACGTAATTATTACGTAAATTAGTTATTTATTCGTAAATTTTCTCTAATAATGTTTTTATTTGTCAAGAATTCAAAAAAAGAACTTACTAAAATAAGCCGTTAGTGGCTTCATTCAATTTCAAGGCGGCGAAGTATCTTTACTTATGGTTATAATATTACAGTTCCGCATTTATGATAAATTATGTATATTACAAAATACATGAATAAACTATTTAAAATAAGGAATTGGAGCACTACTTTTAAAAGGTAGGTAAAAGATTGAAATAAGTAATTTACCTTCGCATATAAGAATCGAATAATAAATGAAAAGTACCATAACAAAACACTGAACTGAAAAAATAATACCAAGCTGGGATTCCCAAAAAAGTAAGATATTCCCACTCTCTTAATTTCTTTCAAGATTTCTTCAGATCCAATTACAGATCCATAAATTTTCTACTCTAAGACAAAACCTTATTTGCATTAAGTATTCTGCTTTGAATGTAAGTACAGCTAGGGTTGTAATTGAAAATTGTAATATTGAAAAAAAATATTTCAAAATTAATCATCCACTAGACTTTTCATAATAAATAACAGAGTTACATCATTAATGTATTAGGAATGTTTGCGATCACCTTATTTGTGTCCTTGTGTGTCATTTACTTAATTAATCATCAAAATAATTTCGCAAAGTAACTTTCACTGGAATTTTAATAACAATAGTTTAATTAAACTTATTTCCAAGTAATAACTTGATTAACTTGATAATTTTTCATAAACACTTTCATTACCAACGAATTGTTTACACGAGAACATTACCTGATTATTTGGCGTGCGAATATGTAGGGCATAACGGCTTATAATAGTTCTTTCAATAAAACCCCATGTAAATGAGCGTGGACGTAATAAATTAGCATAAAAATTCACGCAAAACACTTTCTAGTGAGGTTCGACGTGAACTTAGGAATTACGTAATCGTTCCTGTGAGAAATGTTACTTTATATTCATGGGTTTGTCCCCTAATAACTTATAGGTATCGTACAAGGTTTTACATTCACTTATATTTAATTTTCGGCGGATAAACCATTGTGGTTCGTCTCCGGTGATACCACCGTCACACCTTTTCCTGTCCAACATCAACAGTCCTAACCAGCATCGCTGGTGTCTTGATTTAATGGTTTGGTAAGGTAGAAATACATGTACGAAGCGTTCCAATTTTGTTCTCAGATGTCTTTTGCTGACTTTGAAATTGAACTATGAAAGTTGTAATTTTATTTTAAACATTCCTTATGACTTCACTTGCTTTTCAAAATAATCACATTTTAGGCGATGCCAAGTCTCGAGCGCTTTTTAAGATTGAAAAATATGGCATACTTGGACAATAACATATTGATCGCTTGGCAGAACTTTAGAAGGTGGTGTGGAATTAAATTCGAAGTGATAAACAACATAGGTACTGCTTTCCCACAATAAACTGATAAACTAATTTATTCATTAAAACATGCTACTACGTAAACCTTTGCATTACATTTATACATATCAATTTCTGGCAAACAAACACCTGTCAATTGAATTTTATCATGATGTTTGTGTGGAAATAGAAATGCAAGTTCAGGTCCAGTAAGGTCACGAGATGTCGCGATAGCTGGTAACGCAAACCGGCTGTTAAGGCGTAAATCCTGTAATCTTGCCACGAAGATCATCTACATGCAACCTACTGAAACAGGGTGATTGATGGCTGACTTTAAGTTTTTTTTTACTTTTTATTTGTTCAATGTTCAATATAAAATCGTTTATAAATTTGTGTATCGAATTTAACATTTAATAAATTAACACTTCGAGTTACGACGATTTACACGAAAATTTAATAAATTTTTTTTTTTTAAATTATTTAAAATAAAGGTTTATACATAATGTCTTTTTTTCGTATACTTTTTATAAAGCCCTTTTCTTTCATATCTATCAATCATTGCATTGAACTAGTTCCAGTAATTTATTATCTTTGTGGCTTTTTATGACAATTTTCAAATAAATAAGGGTATATAATTTATTGTTTTGAAAAAGATTTATCTACACCCTCTTAAACCGAATTTAAAAAGTAGTATTTGAAATATAATATCCCTCCCTACAACGATCACGGTTATTTTTGTAATCATTATTTTAAGCCATTCCCAGGTGTAGGCTTTAAAATTAAATAAGAACAAGATTAAAGACGCAAATATTTCGAAACCACAGACAAAACCTGTAAATATGTTTAAAAAATATTAAATTTTAATCTCTCCAAAACCTTAAAACAAACACTCTGTACATAATCTATAATCGTAGCCCGAACGATCGGATAAGTAGGATACAGCGTCTACGAAGTGTAACCCGCGCTTACTTTGTCATTGGCTTCGTTACGCGATACTTCAACGTTCATTTGTGCCTGTTTCATGTCATCGTGCCATATTAATACGCAAAGGTCATAATTTATTTATTTATATTTAATAATTTATTTTCTTTGTAGCTTTTTATGTCAATTTTAAAATAAATAAGATTATAAATTTTATTGTTTTTAAAAAGATTTCTTTACACTCGCCTTAACCGAATCTAAAAGGTAGTATTTAAAGTATCCTTCCGTACAACGATCACGGTTGTTTTACATTATTTTAAGCCATTACCACGATTAGTCTATAAAGTTAAGCTATAAGTTAGGCCATAAGCACAGGATTAAAAGCAGCAGATATTTCAAAACCAGAGACAACGCCTGTAAATATGTTTAAAAAATATTAAATGTTAATCATTCCAAAACCTCATAAAGAACACTCTGTACATAATCTATAATCGTAGCCCGAACGATCGGATAAGTAGGATACAGCGTCTACGAAATGTAACCCGCGCTTACTTTGTCATTGGCTTCGTTACGCGATACTTCAACGTTCATTTGTGCCTGTTTCATGTCATCGTGCCATATTAATACGCAAAGGTCATATCATATTAATATCATGCAAATTAATGTTATACACACGATACAGACCTTGAAGCTTATGACCCGTGACGTGAACTAATGTAAGTTAATGCAACCCTTAAAGGAATGACGTAAGTGGCTATGGCATGCGAGCTTAAACTGTTTTTATATATTTGAAAAAATAAGAGAAGTATTAGTGATAAAGTGCAATAAGAAAGCTTTAATGTGTTCCTAATATCAAAAGAGCATAAGTTTTTTAGTCCATAGCATCTATAAAGCAAACAAGAGACATTTTATATCTTAATCTATATTACTATATTTTGCTGCCATCTCTGGTTTCAAGGGATAAGGGATATTTAGATAAGACTTTCCAAGTTACATATGGCGACAAGTGCAACCGACCTCATATGACTCCAATACTATCTGGGGTTTATTAGAGATCGCCATACGCAGTAAAAGCCACTTACCATCAGGTGGAGCACATGTCTTGTTTGTTCTTTCTCGTTTTCAGTTTCACGTTTGTTCTTTCTCTGTAACAAAATATACGAGTAGCACTGAGATACATATAATAGTATTGTAAGTTTAGTTTGAGAATCAAATTGTTCAGTTATTTTGGACAGAATATTAAAGCAGCTAAGAAAGTGGGCTAGTTAAAAAGCCATTTGTCCGGCATTAGAAATATCATGTCCCATTTAACTTATCGAACGCTTCGATTTAATACTACAACATTTTATCGAAGAACTTCTCAAGAATATCGAGGTATCATTATTATGTTGTCCTACTTCTTCCAATCATGGCCTTTCTGTTTTAACGTAAGTAACATAATTTAATTTCGTAGAACCCTTTTTTTCCATTCCTGATGTAACACCGCCACATTTATTCCTGCCTTATATAGCAGTGTCATTCCACCGCTAGTGTTTTTGGTTTGATGGGTGTGGTATGGGAAGCATATCTATCGAAAACCTTGCAACTTAGTCCTGAGGGGAAGCAACGCATCTTGGCCTATCCCAGGCATGATCTCATACCGCTTGGCACTTTTATATGATCTAAAATATGTATTGTGTGACGAATTATAGTAATGGTAAGATAGACAAACCAAAACAAACGATTACCAAGTTTATTACAAAAGGACACTGCCTATCACCGCGTACAATCTTTCAAGAATGCCTATTTAACGCTCCTTATTTAGCCATGACCTCCATTTTTTATTTATTATGTTTGGAGCAGCGTTTAGAGTGATATTAACGGACAAACTAAGGAAGTGCGTGAAGAGAGGGATAAGGGCCCTTAGTACTTAAAGGGCTCAGTGGTCACAAGGATTTCTAATTAACCGAAAACGATTGAATGTTATAAAATTTATAGGTATAGGTAAAATTTATAGGTATATAAATTGACCAGCTGTAAACAGATTGTAATAGGCACACTTTATCGACTGCGAGGTTTGTTTATTAGCTTGAAAATACCCTTTGTGGTTCGAATCCAGCAGTACCACCGTCACAACTATTCTACCTAATAACAGTATCAAGCGCTACTGTATTCTGGTTTGAAGGGTGTGGTAAGGGAGACACTATTACCAGGCATTCCAGCTTAGTCCTCGGGGACAGTGGCGCATTTGTGGCTGACCTCAAGTAGGAATGGAATCTTATCTGAGATTAATTACAGATGTCCAGTAGTCCAGGGCGACAGTAGCCACTTACCATCAGGTGGGCTGCTACTCCTATATTTTATAAAAAAAAAACTTATCCATAACTTTGGTCTAGTCTTAGGTACGATATCATCCGAGCAGCTACGCAAGTGGGCGGGTGGTGGTGTGGACAGCAGGCTGGAGCGCGCGGTGCTCGCCGGCCACGGGCACCGGCTCCTGGCTGAGGCGGACACACTGCATCTGTCACGACACCTCCACAACCTAATCAACAAGTGTGATGCTTTGCACACTGCTGTGGAGAAGGGATCGCTTTTGGAGCTACAGGTAAGTCAACTTCTTGCATATATACAAGTTCTGAAGGAAGACGCGGGGAGCACAACTGCTCCTCGGGCATGATCATCTAGTCTGGAGGGAGATCTCCCTTTGACAAATACTCATTGTGTATAATTATAATTTATAAATAGCAACGACCGGTTGCAATTTTTGTATAAATAATTTATTATGTAACTATGATTACGTATTGCAAAGGCTACATGAATACACCGGAACACCGGAAGTATTCTCACATCGAATGTCACAAAAAATATATCATACAAATAAATAAGTTATTCCCATTAACTTTTAAAACAGTGGCAGTCGACACGAATATTATAATAATATACTCGTAGAACAATAAACTATAACGTGTCGATAGTGTCAGCAATTTGGAAGTCAAAGCACCCGCTGGCATATTTTTGGGTTATCGTAATTAATGTTTTTAAGTGTTTTATTTGTTATTCCTTTCAATTGTACAGTCAATTATAATTATAGGAACTACTGCAATCTGAGTACAACCGCAACAAGTACGTGCTCTGCTTCGACGAAGCAGGAGTGGGCTTGTTGCACAAAGCAGTCTACTACAACTACTTGGACATAGTCGAGTGGCTCGTCAACAATTATCCGAATCTGGTCCATCAGAGAGACTCTGTAAGTATAATTGTAGTGCTATTGTAAACTAACTATAACCGTCGCTTTACTTCGACGAAGCGGGAGTTGGCTTGTTATACAGACCCTCTGTAAGTACTCGTAATATGTTAGGATGCTGTAATCTGACTACAACCACAACAAATACGTTGTCTGCTTCGCTGAAGCATGAGTGGACTTTTACTAGTTGTGGCTACAACTTCTAGGACATAGTCGAGCTGTTCGTCAACAATTATCTATCAAGGGGACTCCGTGAGTACTTGTAGAGCTACTGTAATCTAACTATAATGGCGGCAAGTACATATTCTGCTTCAGCGAAGCAGAAGTGGGCTTAATACATATATCAGCCTATCACAACTACTAGCATATAGCTGAGAGGCTCGTCAATCCGACCATTATTCTTCAAAGGCATTCCAAACGTGTACTCAGTACTACAAAATTTAATTGGAGGACAGAATTCAGTATTGTGGACCACTATGGCTCCTCAACAATTCACATCTTGACCGTCATAGACTTTGTAAGTAAATAATTGGAGCACAGAATACAGAATAATAGAGCATTGGAGAGAAAATTGCCTTAGATACCGGACGGCACTAATTTTGCAGACAATTCGTAGAATGGTTGTGACGTGTTTTGACGCCGCAAGATATATGATCTTGGAATGTTTCTGTGAGTGTAATCGATCTACTCGTATTTTAGCATGCATTTGAAATATTCTTAACGTAGTACTCTACTTATAAAGAAATCTTTAATATTTTGTGGAAATATTAAAGTTGAATGATTTCATCTTAAGGATCAATAAATTGATAATATGTTAAGTGGCTACTGCCGCTCATAGATATCTGTAATCAGTCCCAGATAGGATTATATTATTTCTATCTGAGGTCGGCTACAGATGGAAGACTAAGCTGGAAGGCCTCGGAACGTATGTTCACAGCAGCCTTTAACACGTTGTTATGAGGCAGTTAAAAGCAGTGATACAATGGTTAAAAAAACTCGGCCTATCGAACGAGGGGTCCAAGTCCGGTCTGTTTTTTCAAAGTTATGTGCGTATTAAAAAATAACTATCACTTGCTTAAAACGGTGAAGGAAAACATCGTGAGAAAACCTGCATACCTGAGAGATTTACATAAAAAAAATCTCAAGGGTATGTGAAATCTACCAACTTGGCCAGCGCGATGGACTATGGCCTAATCCTTTTCATTCTGTGAGGAGACCCCTGCCCAATAGTGAGACAATAATGGGATGATGACGTGAGGTGACGTGACGACGTTATGGGACAGAAACAGGTGTACCGGTGGTGCTGCCGAAGTCGAACCACAAAGTGTTCTACCACCTTCGAATTTTTCTTTCTTTTATAACGTTGTGGTGTCCCGTGTGCAGGAAGGGCGCACCGCCCTGCACTACACGGCGGCGTGCCGAGACGAGGCGGCGGCGGCGGCGCTGCTGGTGCGGGCGGGCGCGGCGCGGGGCGCGCGGGACGCGGCGGGCCGCACGCTGGCGCACTACCGCGCGGCGCGCACTCTGCTCGCGCTGCCCGACGCCGCCGCCATGCCCGCCCGCCCTCACGCGCCCGGTGAGTAACTTTGTAACTTCACTTGTAACATTGTTTTGTTATATTTTTAGGGGTTTCATGTGTCTTTTTGGGAAGCGTTAATGAATTAAATTGTAATGATTGGGGAAATATTTTTTTATAATATGATTATATAATTATCGTAAATTAAATTGAATTATTAATTTTAATTACGGAAAATAAAAAGTGAGGTATAACAAATAATTGATATGGACAGTGTTAAATATTGTGTGTACTTAAGGATAAATTATAAAGTGATTGTTAATTTTTATTTCTTATTAATAAAAATATCATAACGAGTTATTAAATCCAAAGTTCAATTCATTTTGAAGCTTTTCGCTTATTCACCGAGATCAAAAAAGGAGGAGGTCCTTCGAAGTCTGTATTTTTTACGATGCTAAAAATTGAAGAACTACTAAATAACTTAAAACTTCCGGAAGCACATAAAACTTGTTTTTAATGTGAATACTAGTATATAAAGGACAATTGTTAAATACCACCGAACAATGGACCTTTTTGCATATACAGCGTAAAACCTATTATTAAAAAAAAGTAGATACCCTAATTCATCCCTTATAATAACAAGTGAATATTATAATTAACCCATTATTACCTATTAAACAGTTAAAAATATTTAGAAACATAGGAACTTACAAAATGGCAACGACACTTCGATTTAGTTATTTGTATAAAGAGTAAGCTTTTTTTGCAATTCAAATTTAATGAAAGTAAATGTTCATGAATCTTGTGAGCTGTTAATAAATTGACCTGTTTTCACGACAGTGTCCCTCCGTTAAAGCTGTTCCATTAAGGAATAATTTGTAGTGTTACGTCTTTCCAAATGAGTGGGTAAGTGTTATAGGTAATAAAAACAAGAAATAGCCATAATTTTTCGTGTTTTTGTTGTTATGACATAGGTTATGCCATTTATGGTATTAATCGATCGTCGACAATGAATTATTATCTCACTGCTGGGCACGGATCTTCTCTCACGGTAAGAGAAGCTTAGGCCATAGGCCAAGACCTGATTGGTAAACTTCACACAGCTTTAAATATTATTTTTAGAACAATGAGGCGTATAGGATTTACTCAAAATATTTTCCTTTACGGAACAAGTGATTATTAATTAATTTCCTGATTAGGTTTATCAGGGATGTATATTGTGTAAGACGCAGAATTTTAAAATGACAAACGAATAAGTAGTGTATTTTGAAAATATTAAAAACTATAACAAAAACATTTCTAAACGATACTAAGTACTTACATTAATCTTCTTTTTCCTAGCGTTACTACTAACATATTTCAGTAACGACTTAATAGTTATAAATTTATTTGTTTAAGCTTAAGTTGACATTATTAATTTGTGTATTTCATTCAAAATATAAAAATGCCTGATGTCATTGTTGTCGTAAAATTGAAATATTAAAAATACAAAACTTATTCACGTATACCAGTTACTATACCATGGAAATACCTAAAGATTTATTCTAAAATAACTTACTAAACGTTTGCATGTTGTGAACTTTCAGTCAATTTCAGGAAGTAATACATTTATTGATTCCTATCAAATCAATCGTTCACGTGTTTTAATAAACATAATGAAGGCTGCATTCGTATTCAAATTTCTATACCTGCTTATTAACTTACCACGTGTATTCGTGTTATTGTGGCATTATTATTTATTATTCAATGCATCGATGCTATCACTAAGATGTGATACCAGAATTTGAATCGATCGATGTCCGATATAAAGTTCTTCAAGGGTAGAATCAGTATGGTTCGGCTAGGAAAGTACTACCGCCACACGTTTTTCACGCAGAGCACCCACAAGCTCTGTGTTTCAGTGGAAGGGTGTCAAAGCCGACTGATTTACATATAAGACGACTATCTTAGTCCTCGGGATAGGCAACGCATCTGTTGTCTTCGTAAGAAACCCATGTTCTACTCATATATGGAATTGGTTGCGGATGCTCATGGACGGTAGTGACCATTTGCCAGATAAATTACATGTTCGCTTGATATTTCAATCGTATAAAAAACATAATGAAAGCTGTTGTCCTACTTGTCGTCAACCCATTTTTGTCCCATTGATGGGCACGGGCACTGTTATCAGAGTAAAATGGGGTTAGGCTGCAGTCCACCACGTTGATCAAGTGCGAATTGGTAGACACCACAGCCCTTGAAAACTGTTTGTCTTTTTTTTGGCGTGTATGTTTCCTGTTGATGTTTTCCTTCGCCATAATAGCAAACCTCGGACCACTCGATAGTTACCACTTAGGATCAACCACTAGATTATGATTGCTTCAATAAAGGCAGTATTCTATTTCAAAATTCCTCTACCTGCTTATTATTCGACCACGTGTATTCACGTGACATTAATGTTTATTATTCAGTGCATCGATGCTATCACTCAGATTATGATAACAGCCTATGTCCGATACTATTTCATGGAATTTTATGGCGTGCAGATAAAGGCTTGGCTAGGTGGGGTTGTAATGTTGCGTGGTCATGAATATTTATTTTTATGATAGCCTTTCTACGCCTACGCGATGCCCCACCCGTTAGGCCTTAATTTACTTATCTGAAATATTTCAGCGTCATGTCTAACATTGTAGCATTTACAGCTTTTACGTAAAAGCTAAGGCTATTTCTGGCCATTTTAAGTGCAGAAATAGCACATGTTCTTGCACATGATATATTGAAAGTTGCTGAACTTCTTCAAATGTTTTAATGCGGTATAGAAGACGTTATCCAAAGATATCTCTCAAATGAAAAGGGGTTATGTTTAGACCATAGTTCGATTGTAGTTGTTAGAAGAATTCAGAGTTCTGAGAGTATTACATAAAATCTGATTTTCCCCTGTTGTTATACTTATTACTCGTAATTTCCAAATATGAAATTAAACAAAGCAAATACTTTTATAAAAATACGTTTTAAGATTCATAAATTGGAACCCGTTACCCGATTGCAACCTGATATTACACAATAGACCGCTGAATTTATAGTATTTGAAACTTGATTATTCCCAAATACGGCCTTAACGGATCAAGGGATGAAATCATAAATCGATAAGCACCCGGGCTACCTGATGGAAAAAAGTTGTCTATGGACATGTTTAACACCAGGGCAATCGCCAATATGTCACTGACTTTGAAGCAGAGCTCTTTTTGCACCTTTTTTGAAGAGCCACATATTGACGCTCCGGGAAAAGGTACCTCAGTAAAAAGTTCATTCCACATCTTGCACGTTAATAGCAAAAACAACCATGCTACTATTGCTATCATCTAAAAGCTGATAAAAGTAACCGATATTGTCACACAACTATTTCAGGAATAAATTGATTGTCAATAATACAAACGCATAAACTTGAAGCAATGCTTATCGTTCGAACACATTTCGTTCAGAAGTGTTTTGGAAGGTTCCCGTTATGCTAATCTCGGTAACGACTCGAGTAAGCACGCGAACTTGTTGCGTCGCATGATCTAAAGTTCCCAACTCGTAATGTTGGCTACAATTAAAAATTTTCTTACTAATTTCAGTTACGAATAAAGAATTTTACAAGCAATTAAGTCAAGAGGGCTGATAAAGTATTTAAGTTTACATTTTTTTATTAAGTTCGGTGTAATGAAGTGGTGTTTTAGTTTACATAATTAGTTTACAAGCTATTAAGTTAAGAAGGCAGATTATTAAGTTTTAAGTTTACTGTTTCTTTTTTAACGAGAATTTCTTGAATTTAATTTGATTCGTGATGTAATAAAGTAAGGTTTTGTGAATAATGCTTAGTAAGTAACTTAGAAGCTAATCAAGAAGTCTGATTAGAAGACTTTCATATTTTATTGTTTTTGTAACAAATACAAATTAATGAATATTTAAATCAAATTCATGACGATAAGAAGTACTACAAAACTTTGAATTAATTAAAATTATTCTTAATTTCCATAAATTCACGAAAACTAAGGAGAGCCGTATCATATCGGTCTACCAGGAAACAAGTCCCGAGTTTGATTCTCGGGTCGGGTAAACCAAAAGATTAATTCAAATATCTATCTTAGGTGTATTGTGTGTGACCATGCAATAAAATGGAATCCCTATGTAGAGCGAGAGATTATTAATTCATTTTATATTTATAGAGCATGCCACTAATAACCTAATAGCATGATTTTTGATTCTCGAATCTAGAACAATGACAGCCAATCACCGTAATGAACAAACTAACCTGTCAATACAATACTAATGGACCTACGAGCCACGTAGCACACATCTACCGTCGGACGAGTCTCGATCGATACCTCCATTAAACATTAACACTGTCTGTAGCCTGAATAATACAAAATACGGCCTTGACAGGTCACTGATAAGTTAACTGGCTACTGTCCTGTCACGATTAATTATTCAAGTTAACCTACAAAATTTACTTATATACTACATAAGTTACATACTCGTAGCTACTTATGCAACTTGCTTGTACCGCCCGCATGTCTATAACTGAAGCGACTGTTAAAGTCTACAGATAAGCAATTTTCTAATGTTATGCGTAAAGAATATTATCTTTTTACTGTATAAAACTTAGCAATAAGAATAATGAACTATGATAGTCTGTGGACTGCATTTGGGCTTCGCTGTAGAAATGCTGGAAGTATAGTAGGGGTACACCAAAGTTCTTCGACTTTCGAACTTATTAGGAAATAGTCACTTTCTTTAACGGTTATGAAAAACAACAGGTAGATCCACCACCTGGATCTCCAATCCACCTGGATGTCTGCAATCGCGAACAGTTCTACCTATTATTTATACTTTCCTTAAGTTTATTTAAATACTTAAAAATATAAAGTTTACAACTTGTGTCTACATATAATATATCACCAAAAGATATATATATAGAACTAGCTGACCCGGCAAACGTTGTGTTGCCGTATAAATAAAAAAATGTTAAGGGTGAACAACCCCTATCACTTACAGGTTTGAAAAATAGATAGAATATTTGAAACTGCGATGGTAGCGAAGTCTGTCGAATCCAATGTGAAACACGAATTAAACATTAATTAAAAAAAACCCTTTTCCCACGGACTAAATTGTGAATCTAAACCATTCTCAAGTCCCCTTGAACACACACAACAAATTTCATCAAAATCAGTCCAGTCGTTTAGGAGGAGTTCAGTGACATACACACACACACAAGAAATATATATATAAAGATAAACTCAATTTATAAATAAAAGATCAATATAAAATACTCGTAATACCGCGTTATGTTTCATATTCTACTACACTCATTAAAACTTCGCAACTTTGGTAAAGTTTTACAACTTTGTTACTTAGTTGGTGCATAAAAATAAAACTGAAGGGTTGTTTTCAACTTTTTTATCTATTTTACTTTATCTTTAGTAATAATTTACTTTAACTTTACTAATATATCAGCGATATAGTGAGTACCGATCGAATCGATAGTGATTGCAGCTCAATAAGTCGACGTGTCAGAATCGTTCGATCGTAGACTTGACTTTTTTTCGCTACGCTACACTCACGGCAATTAATGTCTATATTCATAGATAGTCGTAATCTATAGGTGACTGGGACAATGTCTAATTTAACGCCGTCGTAAATACTCATAACCATTCGAAGTATGTTTTGTCTGTATAAGCTATATGTATGTCTGTTGTTAGACTTGTTAGTCTGTTACGTTAAAAAGATTTTCAAAAGGCAAAGCATATTTCTTTGTACAAAAGCTATAAAATGAACGGAAGCTCACGAACTGGGTATCATAGATTATTGTAAGTGCTCTCCGGTTTGCTCCTACTGCAACCGAAATCAAATTGAATATGAATTGATGACATAAAGGTTCATATTTCTTTCACATCGTCGTGAACCCACGGCACGGTAAGGGCCTCCTCTCAATAGTCCACCACGGTGGACATACACCACAATAGTGGGACAGGTAAATTGGTAGACTTCACTTTACTTTTTTTTTAAGAAATGTCAAAGTTTAGGTTATCTCGCGATGTTTTTCTTCGCCGTTAAAGTTTAAAGGTATATCGCTATCGTTATTACGTTACCCTTAATGTTTCGGAACCCTATCACATTATAGCCTTCTCATTTACCTAATGACCCCAAAACTTGAATAGTTTCCGATGCTTTGTTAAATCAGGGTGTCTGAAGACAAATTGACACGAAATCAATACAATTATCTTTTCACCCTTTGTATGACTACAACCTTGACGTTTATCCAATGTAAATATTGTAAGCTTTAAGAAATTACACACATTAACAAAAACATGTTGGGAATAAACATGTTTTCATAAATATTTTATTATTTTATTTACAAAATAATTATACATACGAAAGAATTGTAATAAGCAGTTGGGTGAAAAATTACGTGTGCATGCAAAATGCAGTTCTTAGAAATTAATTATCACTTGCATAAACGGTGAAGGATAACATCGTAAGGCCTGAAAGTGCTTTAAAAAAGTTTTCAAGGGAATGTGAAGTCTACTAATACGCATTTAGACAGCGCGGTGGCCTATGGCTTAACTCCATCATGCTTTGAAAGGAAGACCATGTCCAGCATTGTGACGACTATGAGCTGACGACACGGTCTTATTATGGGGACTCTTACGGATGCTACCATTTTGTAATCGTATCGATCTATATTGTGTTTGTACCATTTTTGATTCAAGAATTGGCCGTATATTTTTTTATATATTTTACAGCTAATATTAAAATCTCCATAGAAGCAATCGTCAAGTCACTTGCTCGACCGTTACCTGAAAATCTTTATTCAAATTGGACTTCACGATAATACTCAAGAACCTTGATTCAATACGGGTCATACGATGATTTATTAATGATCGTGTCTTTCACACAGATATGGAAACCCGATGTACACGTTCCCACGTCCCCCATGAGCTCGAACCTTGAACTTTACAATCGATTGCAGTTCTAGGAATAACACTCATGTATCTCTCATTGATACTTCCATGTTTTTCATAGATATATAAAGCACATGACTACTGTAATATTTCATTGGAACCCTCTGCGTTTCAAATCCGGCGCTACCTCCGCCACACCTATTTCTGCCTCATAACCGCAGTGTTAATCGCTGCTGTGTTATGATTTGATGGGTGTAGTAAGGGAGACTCTTCCAAGGCATTCGAGCCAAGTACTCAAGGGTCATCGGCTCTTCCGTGGCTGATTACAGATGTCCATGGGCGCCAGTAGCGGCATACCATCTGGTGAACTGCACGCTCATCTGCTACTCCTATATTATTAATAATAATAACACTTAAATGTTTTGAAGATTCTTCTGGTGTTGTAGGCTTGGTGATAAAGCGTCACAATATACGGATATGGTGCCACGAGTGCGACATGGGGCGGCTGCAGCGCGTCGTGTGGGAAGGGCACGGCGCGCGGCTGCTCAGCGAAGTCTCCAATCAGCCTGTCGTCAAAAAGTTCTTGGAAGCTGTGCCTTACTTAATGGTAAGTCTAAGAAGTGCTGGTGTTGTGGGCCTGGTGAAAAAGCGTCATAACATACGGATATGGTGCCACGAGTGCGACATGGGGTGGCTGCTGCGTTTCATGTGGGAGGGGCACGGCGTGCGGCTGCTCAGCGAAGTCTCCATCCAGCCCGTCGTAAAGAAGTTCTTGTAAGCTGTTTCTTATTTAATGATGAGTCTAAGAATAACCGGTGTTATGGGTCTAATGATAAAGCGTCATTATATACGGATATAGTGCCACAAGTACTCCTAAACGTACTCTAGAAGGGTCAAGATTGTAGTAAATTTTACATTCAAAATCTATTGAATGCACTTTAATGTAACTTTATAATATGAAAGTATTTCCTTTTAAGTAAGTAAGCAAGTAGGGTAAGTTTAACAGATTTATCTAATTGAACCATGATAATATATTAAAACATGCATTACCCCGAATTTGTAAGAAATTTTAATAGATAGCCTAAAATTATCGATCAGTCATTACATTTCTTGCAAATTATTTATTGGCTGGTATGTTAGTTATTCTTTCGCGTATCCACTTTCGCGTAAGAGCTTGGCTTCTTTCACCAAACGTGCTCTATCGGAACATCTACAAAAACTACTAGTGAACTCTTTGTAAAATGAAAAGAATTTCTTTCTAGCTCATAGTTTACAATTATCAAAGTGCTGAATTCAGGCTTTGATGAACTTGACACATTTCTTACTCGTATGTTCTATATATCACAAATGAGTCTTAAAGGTAAGGTAAAATAGGCTATTAATTTGGCTGTAAAATTAAATGTTGAATTTCAACATTAATTCTATTATTTAACTAGACCTTCTGTGGAAAATCGCAACTTTTAGGAAAATTTGCATTAACTTAAAATAAGGAATTACCTTTCACCGCATTTTCAATATAATAACTATAATACATATGTATATGCCTTTGAATTGCATTTTGAAAATAGCCCTATTAAATTCGCTTATATTTAAATTGATTATTTTTCTGGCGTCATATAAATTATATACATCGATGGTGATTGTTGTTATTTTTGATATCTAAAATGGTTTTCTAAATAGCTTTTCTTTTTACAGAACACAATCCGCGACATGCACAATGCCGTGATTCAGAATGACCTGGAAGGCTTCATGAAGCTGACGGCAGACCCGGTCCCGCCTCAAGCTTTCTCCAGCAGGGACACCAATAATATGACCGTCATGCATAAGGTACTTTTCAACAAATTTTAGGCTCAAGTGCAATTATGACATTACTATTATTAAGGTAAACTTAAGCAGATGCGATGGCACTGTTGTATTTTGGTTATAATTATACACGTAAAGCAAAGTTGTCTAATTTGAGACGTTCTAACTTAGTAATTAGGTTACCTGGAATCACGTCGGGGTCACCAGTGTAGGTAATGTAGCAATGCGTAAAGTGTCCGGGTGGCAAGGTAATGGAAGATTTCACAAGTACGGAACACCGAAAAATCAACTGGTATCGACCTCCGGTCTGAGCAGGGGGTGATGTGGCGACCTCCCGCTACTCGTCAAGAGATGGCGCCACGAGTATTCTGAATCACGCTATCGAAGTATTCTAAGTATATGGCATATATACAAGTTCCGAACTGAGACTGTCGGAGCACGGCCGCTCCCCGGGCATGATCACCTAGCCCGGCGGGAGATCTCCCTTTGCCAAAATATAGTTTAAGTTTAAGTAGCATTTCTGTTTAAGTAGCATTTCTGTTAAATTTTGGTTACATAAATTTAACATGTGTTACATTGTACATGGATTACCAACAATTTATGAACACTCGAATAATTCTTAAAATAATTGCTTTTGCCCAGCTTGAGATATGATAATAATCATACCATTATGATTAGTTAAATCATAATGGTATGAATATTATATAGTATATATTTTCGTAAGAAACGAAAAACTTATTTTATATGGCATAGCGTACATATATTGTACTATATTTTTCTAATAAATACAGGCCGCGGGTCTCGGCCATGGCAGTATACTGAAGTACATCATCGAAAAGTACCCTCAAGGGATTAACGACGTGGACAATGATGGTCGAACACCCCTGCACTACGCAGCCACAGTCAAGGATGAGCAACACACATATAATATTCTGGTTGACGCCGGTGCCGATGAGAGTGTTGTTGATAATGTATGTAGATTACATAATATAATAGCTGACCTCACTACAACTACAACTTCTTTCCTTAATACATTTTTATTTATTCAACTCGTGAAATGCGCTGAAATTAAAACTATAATTTTAAATGTAAGGAACGGTATTCATCTTTACACTACGCATGACTGTCGTTAAAGATTTGTGCATGTCACACAGTATTTAAAATACAATATTTTAAACATGAGACAGGTATGACACAATTTCGTATTGAATTTATTGTCTAGTTTTATGTAGACTTCATAATATTACTAAATTTATTATTATTTTGTAGTAGACAAACTATAACTCAACTTTTTGTTTAAATTATGTTGTAAATGTTAAGTACGTCGTGATTAAGTATATGCCATTCATTTTAGAAAAACAAAACACCAGGGTATTACGTTAATAGGTCGCAAGAAATCGACAAAAGTTTGTTAAAAACCCTGCCTGAGGCGCCTAGAACACCATCAAGCGTCTATCCTTCGTCTTGGGACTGGAAATTACTCAGTACAGAATTTATAGCCGATTTAAATAAAAAATCAAGAAAGAAAATTAAAGCTTCAAATGAAAATATTTCCTCTAAGAAAACAACTACCAGTACAGTATCAGACAGTTTAGAAAATCATACTAGTGCCATGAAGGGAAGTAGCACACATGAACTCATAAGTAATTTGCCAGAATTAGATGACACTGAGAAACCTCAGGTAGAAGACACTACCGATAAAGATATTCACGAGAGTGAGGTGAGAGCTGCATGATAGTTCATGGAATGTTGTTATGGTTGTTTTGCGTTGCTTCTTTATAAACATTTGCATGAATTTTTACTTTATGTATTTTAGGAACATCATGAACCTACTGAAGAAATTGATGACGGTACACATGAGCAAGAAGAAGAAGCAGCTAGTGAAAATGAAGAAAATAATACCGCTGCTGTAGAAAATGCAGAAGATGATGCTAATCCTGATGATGCTGAACACAAAGAACACGTTGAAGAAACAGATAAGCCAGAGTTAGCAGAACAAAATGAACCTGAAAAGGTTGATGAAACATCTGAACCAGTGACAGAAAATCAAGACGAACCAGATAACGATAAAGAAGTAAATAATGAAAACGAAAGCCAAAAAAATGAAGAAAGTACCGAAGATCATAAGGAAAATGAGACAGAAACCAGTAATGAACCAAATGAAGAAAAGCACCCAGATGAAGCTGCAGAAAATGAAAATCTTGAGACTGAACCACAAGAACCACCCGATGAAAAAGATCCGAATTCACCAATAGATCATAATGAAAATAAAGAAGATGAAAGTACAGATGACCAAGAAAATAAGCATGATATAGAAAAGAGTTCGGAAGAAGTTGAGACTACAGATGAAAATAATAAACAAAATGGTCACGATACTAATGAAACAGAAAATTTGAACGAGGATGTGAAAGAAGACGAGGGCGAAGTTAAAGCAACGGGAGATGAAGGTAATTACAATAGCGATCACAATGAAGACGATGATGACGTACAAGTACAGGGAGATTGTCATTCTGAACACAGTGACGATAATGATAAAACCAACCCTACAACTGATGAAAACAGTATGTCCAAGAGAGGTGACACAAACATCTCTTCTGGTCATATACGTGAAACTATTCAAACTTAATAGATTATAAATAGTTAATAAATTATAAGGGGTCCCTGACTAGTTCAATATTTTTGGTTCTTTTGCTAATTAAGGAAAACTCAACCACGGCCGTAACTCACAAGAAAGTCTTATCGAAGGTATTATTAGCGGAGAAGCCGAACAGGACTCGCAAGACGCAAGTATGACTCATAGAGGGGAAACAGTTCAAGGAGACATATTGATTGTAGTGAGTATAATTTATAACGCCAATTTGTGCAGCTTACAAGGTAATAAAAAAATTAATTAGTCTTTTGTGGTGTTTATTTGTCTAGGAACATCATAGTAGCACTGTTTCACAGACACCTTACAACACTGATGTCATAGATTGAGTTGCTAGCTTCTTAGATATATGTTGAAACAAACGTAGTCCGCGAATGCCTTTCACTTTAGTTTTTGTTGATTACACGTTGATTCCTTTATTCATTATTTCAATTCTATCGCACAGGATAATGAAATTGATCCAGAAGTAACTGAGCTAATTAATACCACCAATATGGAAATGTTAGCTACATTAGTTCTGAATGGCGAAGGTTCCAGATTGCTTGGCAGGCGTTCCGAGAATTCAGAATTACAAGCATTTCTTGATAATGTACCGATATATATGGTAATTTTTATTATCTCAGTATTTCTCTTATTTAATTTTAAAATCACGACAATATAATTAGTTTACATAACATCTTTTGTATTGCAGCAAAAAATTAATAAAGTTCACCTGGCAGCAAAGGAAGGTAATATTAGAGATCTTCAGGCTGCTTTAGACAGGAGGAAATTTGCAATTGCTCGTGACCCGGTATCACCAAACGGCGCCACCCCTTTACATGTGGCTACGGTGTTCGGAAAAACAAATATCATAAAATATTTAGGGGGAAGGTATTATTTAGAATTCCATTATGAAACATCATGTAAATTTCCATATATTGTACAGCCAATTCAATTTTTAATTTCATGTAAACATTTAGGTTTCCTGAAACTCTATCTGCAGTTGACTTTGAAGGTAGAACAGCTCTCCACTATGCGGCTGTGTTGCCCGACAATGGCCACTACTATAATCTATTGCAACAACTTGGTGCAAACTCTAAGGACTTGGACGATGTAAGGAACTTGATTTAAACACTGTTTTCTTTTTGTATTCAAAGACTACGTGAATGTGCAAACATATTATAACTATAAATTAAATTTTAGAACGGAAGATCAGCTGAAGATTATTATAAGAATCCTCATTTGCTCCCTTTTAATCAATTGTTAATGGACTATGGTATAAGCGAAGAAGCAGCAAAAAATATGCTATCGGATAAAGGTATGTAAAATTAATATTTGTTTTTTTATTTTAAATTATAATAAAATATTATTACAACATTAGTGTGAACAGTACCCAGGGATCGTGTTTCATCACGTCGAGTTTTGGATATACCGGAAGCATTAGATACCCTGGACCGCTGCTATCGCCTTCTGGCATCAGCCAGGCCATCTCGAGCTCCGTTATCAGCATCGTCTAATAAAGCTACCCCTCCACTCGTATTAGGAAGATTCCTTAAACGACCAATATACGATATGATAAAACACAGGATAACAAAGCTAGATCATGACCTGTTCGATGTTATATGGCCAGCTGTAAAAAAATTGCCCGATAACAGGAATGTCATACAAACGGTTGAAGAAGACTTTCCCGGTGGAGTAACAGCACCTGATTATTATGTTTATGAAGTTTTTAGCGAGTTCATGTTGCCACTCGTCAAGGATTTACATAATATAAACGTTAACTCTGAACTTCCCATCCATCCTTCCTCAGATTTCATAAGAAACTCAACATTAACGTCGGTGTTGTCTTCGGAGCCTTTGGTTGAATTGAATATTGACCCAAATGATGAGTTCGTTTTATCAGGAACCATAGAGTGTTCAAGAAATCTAGAGGGCTTCGAATTGCCACTTAATTTAAAAATTGGCAAATTAGAAAGCATCGAAAGGATTTTGACCACCATTTTAATGCAAGAAGAATTTTCAAAAATTATTGAGCATCTGAACCCGGAATCTGATCAAAAGAGTGGCTCATATTACACACTAAATGAAGTTTTAGAAAAACCATCTGAAATATGTGCTGCGTTAGCATCGTCAGGCTTGTTGATAGCTTTATGCGATAGAGATGAAATTGACGACTGCACACGTTTACATGGAAAACACTGGCCTTATGGCCGTGGAGTTTATGTGAGCGATGACAAAACTTTAGCTATATGGATTAACGTTCATGATCATTTTCGTATACTCATTTCAACGCCTACCGAATCGCCCGGAGAAATAGGTCTCACGTTCAGCAAATTAACGTACATTATGACATATCTTCATAGGAGACTAGATTTTGTTTGGGATGCCAAGCTTGGCCATTTGTCTAGTAGACCTACGTTCTTGGGCGCTGGCATTCGTTTTAGTCTAATAGTCAATTTCCCGGGGCTATCAAAAGATTCAGAGAACATGAAACATTTATGCGCTATGAGAGGCTTACAGTACCGTGAGACATTAAGTCCGAATATCGCGCGAGTCAGCAATTATCAATGTTTAAATGTGACAGAAACAAACTGTTTTAATGATTTTGCTACAGCTGTTTCTAATTTGTTACATTTAGAAAAGGATCTATCGCTGCAAAACTCAGCGCACATAGCTACAATGCTGACCAACATATTTAAGAGAAAAAGAAGCAGTTTAGCTGATTTAGATAATTCGGCTGATGAAGGATCCAGCAAACATTAGTAAATCACCGTATATCAATTAGTATAGGCTATAATAATATTATAATTAAGTTTAATTTAGGAAACCACTTCATTTCGTTTAATAAAGTATCAAATGTTGGAAAGACCGGTGTTGGAAGATACGAGTAGAAAATAATGAAATAGCTACAAGGTACAAATTCAGGCGAAAAACATTAGGTCAGTACAAAATTATGTTTAAACGTGTCGTACACAAAATTGTTCGCGTGTTCGTGTGAATTCATCGGAGTGACGTGTTTGCAAAGGTTCACGCTTGTACACGGAGCAGTTTTAAGTTTAAAATTATGTAAAGCTTCGCATTTTAGCGCACGTACACCGCTATTGTCTTTCCAACATTAGATCACTATTAGATGAACTATATGTGCCTATTAGAAGTTATGTACCTTATGTGTTACTTATATCCTAAGAAGTCTATTTTTGTGTTCGAAATATAAAAAATGTTTAAGATCCAATATACGGAAGACTGCGTCGGTAGAATTTCCCTAAAACTCAACGATTTTATTTTGATTTTTTTTTGTCTATCTGTGTTTATTCAATTCAATAATCAACTTCCAAATTTAGTAATACAGTAGTTTAGTAATCAATGACTTAACTAACACTGGTCAGAGCCACGGAAGAAATATTATAAATAAGCTCATCATTTTAGGCGTGATCATATTCAGTCGTCAATCGTCGCGACCAATAAATACTTTAACAATTGTTTACCAACCACGGCATATAATTGGTTATGATACAGTTTCCCTACTTTCCGTTAAGGAAATCAATAACTGACCGAGTCAATTATGAATGACGTAGCTAATAGGGTTTTTATTTCATGTTTCCGCTTCTATAGACGGTCACAGCAGGTGTACACTTTCACATACACATATGTCCGGACCGACCTCACACCGCCTTATCGAAGGTCGTCGTATTGAATAATTGATCGCTTTCAGGTCTCAACCATGCGTCCAACGGCCATATGGACATTCCCATCTTTCACACCGATGAGGGCAGATATCTCGCTAAGTGTAAGCGTCTTATAATATCTTTATAAAATTTGGAGAGATGGATTCTGATAACGTGGGTGACACAGACACTGTTTTTGCAGCTCTCGGCGATCCTTTGATCAAAGGTCTGACCGAAGTGGCTAACGTAAAACCTAAAGACCCAATCGCCTTCCTCGCAAGTTTCCTGCACAACTTCCCCGATCAAGAGAAACCTCGATTAGGAACGCAGGTAATTCATGTAATTATGAATAAAATTAACACAGGACTTGTACTTTAGAGGTTTATCGTTGCTACCATTCAGAATTATATGACACATTTGGGGTATCTTATCACTTTGTTTAAAATTGCTGCTGCTGTAACATTCATACATTATAAGGAGTTGACGTAACCTGGAGTTTACGAACTTCCGATCAACCAATTTATTCTCATAATTATATTAATAAACAGGAATCCAACACGTTGATTACGGAAGAGGCATTCGAAGTTGAGAACGAGCAACCACCACCAGCACCAATAGATAGTCCAGAGATAGAGGGCGAGCATCGTGTGCGGAGTGCCGCGCGCACCGCCACGCGACCGCACCGACCCATCGACGTCATCACCGTGGAACCCCAAGCTGATATCAGCCCTGACGCACCCGAGGCTGCCTTTAGCAGCGCTAATAGAGTAAGTTCCACATAATAACTAGTTGAATGATCTTAAAGAAGCATCCAAGTTTCAACTGCGGCAGCACGGCAGCAGAATCAGCAATCGTTAGTACGTAACCCACGCCACGCCATACGCCACGTACACCAGGGCAAATTCCACCAGCACCAAAAGATTTTCCAGTGGTATACAATTTGGCCCATATAACACCTTACTTAGTTCCTGAAAGAAGTATTCGTGACATGTTTCTGAAGTGCGATTCATTAAGAAACAAATAGAAATAAATAAAGTTTCGACTGTAGTGACACCACAGCCTCTAAGTACCTATTATTAAAAAAAACCTAGTGAATAAGGTACTATACTGTTTATCTTAATGCTATTTTATTCTCAGGCAAAATGACCCTAAGAATATGAAATAACTGCAAAGTGACTTCGTAAACATTAATTTATAAAATCGGGACCTTAACATTTAAGTACCAAAGCCTACCATTCAACGCGAGCTATGCGCCTGTATTAAGTATAATAAAAATTGCATGTTCGTTGACCAAGCATTAAATGAGTTGTGTATAATGTGCTTAAAGGTCACGAAAATAGCGAATAAGTTTATCGCCGGACTATTTATACGTAGATTAAACTTCCTGAACTTGAAATATAACCTTAGTTATACTTTGGTTAAAAGTACAATGGATTTTTATACAGTTTTCTTTGCAATCGTCAATTATAACTAGCTATGTGCCTACTTAGTTTTAGAAACGTATTTTTTTTTATAGATAGGATTAGATATTCCTACCTAAGGTCGGCCACAGATGCGCCGCTACCCCTGAGGACTAAGCTGAAACGCCTCGGAAAAGTATGTCTCCCTTACCACACCCTTCAAACCAGAACACAGCAGCGCTTAACACTGCTGTTATGAGGCAGAAGGTGTGGCGGTGGTGCCGCGGGAGTCGAACTACAAAGGGTTCTACCACCTTCATAAATTTTGTCTCATTCATACAGGATGAGCACGGTCAGTCCATGCTCCACTTCGCAGCGGCTCGCGCGCACACCAACAACGCGCTGTTCCAGCTGCTGCAGGAGAGTGACGTCAGCTTCGGCTACCGGGACGAGCTCTACCGCACCGCTCGCGACGTATCCATACAAGCCAACGTGCCGGAGAATACTGTGGAGATTGATAAATGGGTGCTACACTTAGCTGCCAGAGGTAACTTTTATGTACCACTTTACAGGTGGAATCTTTGTAATTCCATAGCAGCTGCGATGTTGTTAATATTTTTAAAATGTGAATTGTGATGTAAAAGCCATACTTACTATCTTAGACAGGAATTGATTAAACACAAACGAAAACAGTTATATATGAAAAAAAAACCTATTTTGCTAAAAAAATATATTACATAAATACTGAAATCGAAGAAAATATTAAATAAAACGTCACATGTATCATTTATGCTACTTATACTCGTATTTACCCGAAAAAATAATTTAATGATATTAATTAAAAATAAACTATAATGCAAAAATAAGTCATAATTTGATACCATGGTAAATTCCAGGTCAAACTGACAAGATCATGGAACTCCTGCTGCAAGGTTACGACCACATACTGGACGTGGCTGACGAGGAGGGCGTGTCCATAACTGATGTGGTGACGCAACGCGGTGACAGCGATATGAGCAACTTGCTCGCATCAATACCTGCATTCGAGGTATCTTGCATAAGTATACACTTAAAGATGAGTACTTCATCATCATCATCATCATCATCATCATCATCATCATCATCATCATCATCAACCCATTATTGTCCCACTGCTGGGCACGGGTGTCCTCTCACAATGAGAAGGATTAGGCCATAGTCCACCGCGCTGACCAAGTGCGTATTGGTAGACTTCACATACCTTTGAGATTTTTTTTATCTCTTAGGTAATCTCTCAGGTATGCAGGTTTCCTCACGATGTTTTCCTTCATCGTTTTAGCAAGTTATAATTAATGAGATGTGAGAGAGTGAGATGAGTACTTAGATTACTGTAAATATTAAAATAGTTTTTATAGCACTGCTATTCGCCTACTGTAGCCAAAGTTACTTGTCATATAAATCCGAAATAAAATCACAACTCTTCGAAAGACTTTAAGCGCGTGGTCAAATGATTTTTAATGTATTTGCAACGTTGTATATTCTATGCAACACGAATCACGAACCCTTAAAACCTCTACGAGCACTAGGGACTTAAGTCTATTTTGTAAAAGTTTTTAGTTAAGTCGTATTTCGCACATATGCATACCATCTCACATTTCAATTTCTTAAGAGAACAGTAGCATTGCAAAAAAACAGCACACAGAAAGAAAATTAATTCACACTATTACAAGGAAATGATGCAACAATATCTGACCAAAATTTTTAGTACACGAAAAGTAATTCCAATTAATCTGCTTATAAATAAAAATAACTTTTATGTTTAGGAATCAAGAGAATCTCTACACGATGCTATACGACGAGGGGATCTACAGTCAGTTCAAGACTCAGTAGCAGCTGAGGGTGGTAAGACCCTCGCGTGTGGCCAGAACGCATATGGAAGAACCTCTCTCCATGTGGCAGTGTTAGCAGAGCATGAGGACATCGTTGCACATTTAGCAGAAACCTGTCCGGAGCTCTTACGAATTGGGGATAATGTAAGTTTCTTTATTAACTTATAGTATTACCTCGTTACTAGTTTACTAGTTACTAGTTTACTTGTTATTAACTACTAGTTACTAGTTTACTAGTTATTAACTACTAATATTACCCGCGCCCGGGTAACAAAAAATAACATGACATACGTATAACTGAAAATGTGTACCTTCATTGGACTGGCAGTGGCGCCATCTGTCGAAAATTGGTTGTACCAACTCAGAAACTTTGCTAAAGATCATCACATGATAAATGCATAGTTTACTTCTAGAGTGACAGTGCATCTGTGATCGGCTTCAAGCAGAACCTGTTCTACGAGTATATAGAGATTAAACTTTGACACAGATGGCCATAGGGACCAGCCATCAGGTTAACTGTCTCTGACCTTATGACAAAAATTCCGTACATAGTATTATGAACTCTCCCGATACTATGTATAGGAGTGTAGTCACATCTCATCTTACTTATATGTAGAGGTGCGTGCGTGTCTGGGATTTGAACCTGGGACCCCTCGGTCAAGAGTCAGACTTTCTTAACCACTAGGATATCACTGCTTTATGACACATGAAAACATGTGTCTTCAAAAATGTAATTTATAAATGAGCGCGCATTTTTGTAGTGATTCGACAAAAATAATTACCATTTTCTAATTATTTTGTATGTGTTTACAGCTGGAACGTTCTCCCCTGCACTACGCAATGGGTGTCGATAAAATAGAATCGCTAAGCAGGATACTGATTCGTGCGGGCGCTAAGAGAGTCCTGAAAGATCTCAAGGGTCGACAACCTTCTTACTATTTCATGAATAAATCCGACATACTGCGATTAAAGGAGGAAGAATCCGATCGTTAATATTGCTAAACATATACCATGTATGTATGCCAACTGAACTTAAAAACTAATCATTTCTTTGTCACGGGTCTTCTTACAGTGAGAAGGGTTAAGAACATAGTCCACCGCGCTAACCAAGTGCGAATCACATATTTTGAGAGTTTTTTAATAATATTCAGGCATATAGCTTTCCTCATGACTTTTTCCTTCACCGTTACAACAAATGACAATTAATTTTAAAAACGCAACGTAAATTTTAAATAAGCAGAGGGCCTCTCGAGTGAGGCAGAGTATCAACCACTAGGCTGTCACCGCCAATAATTTCTTAGTATAATTAAATTAAGAATATTACTATTTCACGTCACTAAAATCACTTTGTTTAATTATGTAGTTTATTTGCAACATTTATATTAAAATCGAAGCAATTTAACAGAATACATTAAAGTAGGTACTAGTTTAAAATATTTGGAGTTTGTGTGAAATTTTGTACTTGCAGGGACCCCGATAATCATTCTTATAAAATAAGTAGTTTATTAAGAAATAAACGTGTATTAAAATAAACTGGTTTTATTTTTAAAGTTAATTATAACATTGGTAACTAATTATAACACGCAGAAAAGTACATGGAAAAGTAAAATATGACATTACAATATTACTAGGTACACGATAATCTAAAAAATCAAAATTTACTCAAAAAAATAGAAACCGTGCCACGATGCTACACAATCCAGATTTTAATGAAAAAAAAATACTAAAAATATTGCAATGACTCCTCATGTCGGAGACTGCCACGGAATAGGGTTCACATACATCTGGGAAACTGAACCACGCATACCTGATGACAAAAAACTTTGATTAATTTTAAGTGGTCATACAATCTAAGGAGGACGATGTCTGAAATTGCCGCTTAATTATGATTTTTAATTTGAAATAACTTGATGAGCTTCTTAGTCCCCTCCTCCGGATAGAATCCATTACTACTTACCTACCGAACAGGACAGGATTAGAACAGGAGTCCTCAAGTTAATCCTTGATCGCGTTCTACCACATGTTTTGTGGAATCTTGAAACTTTTTCCAAAAGATAGTTATGAACCAATCTTACTAAAAACCCATTGCGCATATAAAGAAAATAAGACTTCTCTAGAATACATCGGTTTAACTTCTTCAGGATTATATTTAAAATCACATAATTATAGATTATCCCATAAAAATATGTAACATGTAAGTGTAAACTTAAAATGCTAATAATATGTAAATACTACACAGGGTACGATGTGTAGGTTTTACTTGAGCAAAAGTAGAAGTACCGGGGTGCTGCCGTTATTTCACGTTAAATTCTACCTTAAAAGTGCATTCGTGTGCACAAAGAACTCACTCAGCTCTCCCTGGTTGAGCGGCACCGGCAGCGGCTTATTCTTGCTGGTGCGCAGCCAGTCGCGGTAGGCGCGCTCGCCCTGCACGCGCCGCTTCTCCGCCTCGATCGCCGCACGCGCCGCTCGACGCTCCGCGCGGGTCTTCATTGCTACCAAATTTACTCTTGTTCGAGTTTAGTTTGTTGAAGTTGGTAGAACCTTCTGTGAATCGATTCCGACGGCACCACAGTCATATTATTTCTGCCTAATAACATCCAGCGTTCCAGCTTAATCTTCAGGTGTAGCGGCGCATCTGTGTCCGAACTCATGTAAGAAACTAATATTATATGGGGTTGATTACAGATATAACATGTATATTTTTAAGGTAATGTATGCTACCACAATTTTGTCATAGATACTGTCCTATATCTTCGGCCCGTACAAAGTTTGTCTGGAAGAATTATACATAGGTGATGAGACGTACTTAACTTAATCCTTACGCAAGACATCAGTGATGGAGTTAAAATTGAGTTTTAATTCATATTAAAATTGTTATGATTAGGTACTTAAAATTTGTTTTATATAAACTCTAAAACATTAGTATCAAGATTTCAGTAATCGACTTATTATTAACACGTACTCTATTTACTGCATTACAACAGTATATCAGACCAGTTCGATCTTACACGCGCTTGCTACTCCTAAAGAACACATGAAAAAAGTTGCCTTTCATCTCCTCCTCTTTCTTCTTGACCCATTCAGCGAGCCTCTCCTCCTTGTCACGCTCCCGTCTGTTCCTCTCCTGCTCCACTCGCTCCGTCTCCCGGTACCGTCGCATGATCTCGTCGGCACGTCGCCGCTCATTCTGTGTCCTCTTGCGATCCAGCCAACGACGGAACGACTCTTCGCGCTGTTCCGGAGTCGTGGATGGGACGACTTGTTGCTTCATCTTCTTTAGTTTCGCCTTTTCACGTTTCTTTCAACAAATACATTGGTTTGAAGGTTGGTCGTACTAAATGTATGCGGAAACGCGATATCACAAAAGAATTCAAATACAAAAAAAAGACTAGAAATAACATATTCGATTCCTGAACTTGTGTAAATTAAAAAAATATAAATCAAATTTAGATTAAATATTAACTGTTGTTTTCAATTCAATAATCGATTAGGGAAAACTTACTTCCTGTTCTTTTCGCTCCAGCCATTGGTTATACGCTTCTTGTCGCTTCTTTTCGCTGCGTTCTCGCTCTTCCTTAGCCGTCGTGGTAGTTGAAACTGAAGCGACAGATAACCTGAAAGTATCTGGTCCGTCTTCTCTATAGGTTTTGTCACATCGCGGCGTCTCCTCTTCCACGTGAAGACGAGGGTGTCCGTATTCAGTTAAGCGGCAAGATTTTCTTTTTACACTCCCAGAAGAAGCACTGGATATACGCCCAGTCAAAAATGGAGTGGAATTACTCCTGTACGTGCTGTGCGGATGCGGTGTCATCTCATCAATGCAAGATGAGTCAGTTTGCAACGACGTTGCAGAGTGCGAGGCTTCAACTGGCTCAATGTATATCGCCGGATTGATATAGCGAGTCTTACTCTTCCTAGACGCCAAGGATTCCGAATCACTGTGGTACTGAATATTCTCACCAGCGCCATCGAATACATGATTCGACTTTCTTAGATTTAAATCAAACGGTTTGTTACGAGCGCTGTCACCAAAGTAGCCTTTCTCAATATCGCTTGCCATTATAAATATGGTCTTTGTGCTTTAAAAATAAAACTCATACCTGGAATGTGAAATAGGAACATATAAAATAAAATAAAACTATTTATTTAAAAACAGTTATTAAAATATATTCCTAGACATCTTACCTCAAAAGAACAGTGTCAAAAATCCAATTTATTCTAAAAATGAAATTTAATGACAGTATGTTTTAGTACAAAGTATTTACGGACCTCTATCCTATACTCTGTACAAAATAGTTCCCTATTACTTATTCTAATTGGCCGGGTCTTTCTCTCTTCACAGTTTAATAACAACAGTTGCAGAGTTATTCATTAATATAAACTATTGAAATACGTAATATAACAATATGCATGACACATTTTATGTTCCTGTAAAACTGTCGGTCCTAACATGGACTAGTATGACAAGTAATCAATTACAAATCAAGTAATTAATTTTGAAGGTGGTAGAACCCCTTGTGGTGAGAGTCTGACGGCACCACCGACACACCTATTTCTGCTTCATAACAGCAGCGAGTGCTGCTGTGTTCTGGTTTGAATGGTGTGATAAGGGAGACATACTTTTCAGAGGCCTTCCAGTTTAGTCCTCAGGGGTAGCGGTGCACCTGTGCCCGACCTCAGGTAGGAATATCTAATTTTATTTGGGGTTGATTACAGAAGTCCATAAGCGGCAGCCACTTATCATCAGGTGTACTGCATGCTCTGCTATATAAAAAAATATATGTTAACTAGTCTATCCTAGTTGTTGTAACATGTTTCAGTCGACAAACAGGAAAAAAAAACATTATTATTATAATACAAAGGCATAGGTAAAGAAAACAACAAAATCACATTCATACAAATGTATTATTTATTATCGAATTGGTTATAGTTTTAATAAACATGGGCATTCAGCTAATCGACAAAAACTATCGGAAGGTAGCTGGTATTTGTCAAACCACTGTCACAAAGTTCATCATGAGGCACTTTTTCTCTAAGATAAAAAGCTATAAAATCAGTTTTTAATAATCACAATGTACGCTATCAATATTCTGAAAAATTATTTCACAGTTCGAGAAAACCTCGTCAGGGCACCGTTGAATATTCTATTAACGAGCCTACAGCTCAATTATTCAAAGTTACACAATAAATTAGAAATATTTTAACTTGCGAGCTCCTTGCCGCATGGTAAATACAATACGAGCTTAAACTAAGATCTCAAAAGGAATCTGCGAATCGTCATCGAGCCGTTACTGTCTTACTATTGGGTCACGGATCTCTTCTCAAAATAAGAAAGGTTCATTTTATACTAGTCGCCTTGGCAGACTTTACACGCCTTTGAGATTTTTAAGAAGCACTGTAGGATTCATAGATATCTTTTATTTTTCGTTCACATTCCAAACAAGTAATCATCAATGTCTATTACGCACATAACATCCAAAATCAGAGTTTTAAGCCTGGGATTCGAACCTCGGTCCCCCAACGTGAGACCGATATTATTACCACTAGGCTATCACTGTCATTACGTTTACGGATACTGAATGATAACATAAAATTGTATAAATTGTTCTGTAGCTCTGTAGCAAGTCAACCAATTGAAAATAATGTTGAATGTTAAACTTAAGATAATTCTTAATAAAGTACAAAACTTAAATTAAAATTTTCCTATTTGCATGAAATGTGTCACAAATTGCGTCAATTGTTTAATGATGACTAATTTATATAATAGCACTCAGTCTCTTGTATAATACAAAATAATTCAATATCAACTCGCTACAAGAGCACAGATTGACAGAAAAGTACCATATTTTTTACCCACTAGAAACAGTACTGAATTAGATATAACTTAAAAACTACTGGAAGTATAATTTTGTCTAGCATTAATATATGTCTAGTGTTTGAAGGATTATCATAAAATTGGCTGTTAGCCTTTTTCCTGTCACGCAGATTTGTGCTCGCGTGCGGATCTGGTCCGCACGTGTGGCCCTCACATCCAATCGGTTCAAAATACTCAAATTACAGAAAAAGTATCAAAAAAATATTGGATGCGATTGACGCGCATGCGTACCAAATCGGCATGCGGGCACAAACCCGCGTGACAGGAGACAGGCCTTTAACAATATATTTATTGCAACAGATGAAACTACTGCCTACTATGTGGTGTGGTATCAATGGGTATTGATGAGCGATAAATTGAAATAGGTCTCTAGAATTTTTAAGAAAATATGTACAGACAATAATATATAATCTAGTGAATAAAAAACAAGATATGAAATAGCTTCTGTATTACCCTTAATTCACAAGTACTCTTGTGTAGCTAAGATACTAATTGAGATTTGGTTAGGGCTTAGTATAATGAATCTGCATTGGAGGAACGTGGCTTCTTTATTTTCTCCAAGTTCTTGATGACAATGTCGTGGAGGGAACAGTAGCGATTGCGGATCTCGCACATCACTAGCCACAGTGAGAGGTACTCTTTCTCATCAAGCTCCTGTGAAAGAGAAAAATAGTTATATGATACTAAAGTACTTCATGATTCAACATTGGACCTCTGCACTATTGCCTGCACCTTATTCTGCATTATAGCAGCAGTAGTAAATGCATCTGTGTTTTGATATGAATATATGACCCTTCTACTAACTAAGGGAGAGTAACTTATACAAAACATTACATTGTTTACCATGAGGTGCACTGCTGGCTCTGTACTTCTGTATTATAAAACAAATCAACATGAATAAATGAAAAGCAGTTACATACAACATACAAACTTACAATCTTCTCAATTTTTATTTTATTTTAGTACAATAATACAATCTTACATTTAATGTAGTGTATGATATGAATATTTATATTATTCTTCACTTACCTTTACCGCTCTTCTGTAGTCATCAATGTGTGGATACTTTGCAACTTTTGATACAATTTTCGCCCGCGAAATGAAGTATCTTGAGATCTGGTCAAAGAATGCGGCAGCCTCCGACTCCACAGACTGGATCTCGGCAAGAGTGTCCTCTTGTATTGAAACGCCAAAATTATTTCCATCTTCGATTTTCGGAATCATAAATGATATCCACATCTTTAACTGTAAAAATATTTAAATCATTATTAAATACAATTCAAAATGTTAAGTAACGGGATATATTATAAGTTACAGGGAAGGAAAAATGTAGGACCTAATAAATAACTTATTAATATGTTTATAAGGAAATTTTTGAATCATTATCCTTACAAGAATTAAAACCACTGAGAATTTTATTTCATAACAATTTCTCTTGCTTGACTACAACAAAATACTATGTTTAAAATAGTTCCATAAAAGGATTAATGACTTGTCATGAGCAGTTTATCTTAAACTTTCAACATGTTCCTAAAGTGATGAACTTATTTGAGAACATTTTTACATGAATATTAAAAAATATTCCTTAATTAAGACATTGATTCAAATTGAATCTCAAATTTACTATAACTAGCAAATAACAACAAAAAGTGCCAATATTAAGGTAATAAAGCTAAAGTGCCAATTATTGGCACTTCTTGTTGTGCAGATTTTGCACTCACCAGATTAGAGTCCTCAACCAACTCTCTGATGTGGGGCTTGACAAGATGGATGAGTTCACAAAGGCGTTTGTTGCACGGCACCACACCATTGGGCAAGGAGTACACCCTCGTGCCCTCAATGGTAGTGTTGCTAGACACCTCTGATTCATCGACCCTAGGTCGCTTAGAGTTAGGCTCGTTCTGAGCTGATGCCGGGGGTGGAACTGGAATGTTTAAATCCTGAAACCAAATTATAAAGACTGGATAAAAATATATATCAGGCTAGTTTGTCATTGTACACAACAATGTTATAAGAATTAAATCTATGATAAACACTTCTCTTAATAGAGTTAATTGGCCATAAATTATATCATTGTTATTATTTATATTTTCTGGGCGTTTAGCAGAAGTGCCACTAAACACAGACATCCTACTTTACCAAAAAATATGTGCACTTGCACTTGTTTATAGAAAAATGTGGCTTCATAATTTTAAATTAGATCATAACTTTAAATACAAAACATTTTGTAAAAGTCAATACAGTAGCTTCAGCGTGATTATCAAGCAAACCAGCAAATAAATTAATAAACAACAATATAAGATTCTATTTCTATACACATTGTTAACATAAGTAGCTCAGTGACATAAGGTAAGAGTTCTATAAACTTCATTCTATAGGAAAAAGTATAAACCAAGGATTCCAATAAACATGATGTACATTGTAACATACATACAATACATACTTCTGCAATACATTTCGATAATAATGCACAGTATATATCTCTAAATCAGTTGAAAATGCATTTTCTATCTCACAAATTTATTACACAGTAATCATAATAAGTGGCCCCATATCTACCAATACCAGTTTAAGTCACTTGCAAAATACGTCATCTCATTCCATTATTGATGAATCAATGCATCTCATAGCATTACGTTACCTGATGTACATCTGATAGGTCTCGATTTTTAAAATTTGATATTTCCAATACATCATTTAACTTTACTATTTTCTCTGGGAATCCTTTTATAATTAAATGTTCAGCCTTCTGCTTGAGAGAGTCTTTGTACTCCTGAACCTGCAAAGACATGACAGCATCAATCGATTACTATAATTTTCCACTCGTAGCGAAGCGAAGTTACCACGACATTCATTGTCGACAGTGTCGACAGTGTCGACATGGTCGCGCCATTGAGGTTATGTTGATTATTCCGCGAAACATTTACTGTAATTTAAATTAAACACTCTTCAACAAAACGAAACTGACCATATTTGATATACACGCAACTTTAGCTACGATCAAACGTAAATATTCAAATACTGCTAAGGTCACACACAATAGTCGCCGTCCACTACTACCACAAAAATAAACGAAAACAACAGTGATATAAAGAAAACCTTTTACCTTTTTCGCAACGTCTGTCATTGTTTTAGACTTTAACTTATTACTTTAGGCCAAATTAAACCTCGTCCTATCGTATCTACAATGGAAAATCGCAATTTTGGACACTTTGATTCAATTCAACAACTCGTGTTGTATGCTTGAATGAATGAGCTGGATTTGTACTCGATGCGTTCACCAATTCACCGTGCGGGTTTGAAGTTTATGATTTTTATCTACTTAGATTAATATTAAATTAAAAATTAATCTAACCACATTTAACAATTCATTATTACAATTAATTTCCATTACTATATCTTATTATATTCTTTTTAATTGATTGAGTAGCTGCGAAATTGTATTATTACTTTTTAATTTTTTTCTCATAAATTTTTGTGGCATTTATAAAAATGATCACCAGTTTCAATAAATTTAGATTTTTTGTTCAGTATTTTGTAGGAAAAAATAATGAAAATTATTTATTACAAATATTATTATAAAATTAAATAATGTTATATAATTATTGCGCAATTATTTTGTTAATTACGATCTAGGTTATTATAACTCTTTGATTACGATTACTATATCCCAGTGTAGTAATGTATTTATTTATAAATTCATATTTTTAGCATGTTATTAATATTACAGTAGTAATACACAGTTTATTGTGCTGTATAAGACATACTATCAAATAGTTTTAGTACGATCAAATAATTTTTTGTATTGGCTGAATGTAATGAATTATATTTGACGTGATTGATGTTGATAATAAAATTAAAATAATTTACAATTATGACATTCAATCATGAAAATTAACGAATTGACATTGACATTAATTGACAATAATTCAATCAAATATCAATGACCAATGTGTAATTCGTGTGGCGGCCGGACATTGGGAATGAATCAATTTATTTAGATTATTTTCGATTTGAAATTTGAAAGTTATTGATATTAGAGACCCGGTTAATAATCTTTTGAATAGCCTCAATTTATATTCGATTTTTGTACTAAACTTACAATTAATTCTAGGAGCTTTACTTATTAAAATGACTTCTTTTAAGTTTAACTTTTCCGGTACCGCTGACGACACGCAACAACTAGGTTAGTGGATTGTAAACAAATTTTTTTTTTTTTTTTTTTATAATATAAGAGTAGCAGACGAGCATGCAGTCCACCTGATGGTAAGTGGCTACTGCCGCCCATGGACATCTGTAATCAACCCCAGATAGGATTAGATATTCCTACCTGAGGTCAGCCACAGATGCGCCGCTACCCCTGAGGACTAAGCTGGAACGCCTCGGAAAAGTCTGTCTCCCTTACCACACCCTTCAAACCGGAACACAGCAGCGCTTAACACTGCTGTTATTAGGTAGAAATAGGTGTGGCGGTGGTGCCGCCGGAGTCGAACCACAAAGGGTTCTACCACCTTTAAATGAACCTGATATAAACAGCCAAATTAATATTCTGAATACCATAATAGTAGTAATAATTATCTATTCCAATTATACTGTATATTTTTACAGAAGATAAAGCCGAAATCAAATGGTTTGACAGCGAACAGGTTATACCAAATGAAGATCAATTAAAAAACTTCGAAAATGTAATCACCCACGCTAAAATGTTTACATATGGCGATATAGAAATTGGTCACGTTCTACTGGATAAATCACAAGTTGATGAGAATTTAGTGGACGAACATTGTGACCTTGTGACTGGAAAATATGAGGGTCTGTAACACAATAATATGATATAATCATATTTAAGTCTCAGAACATTTTAAGAGGTGATAAAAGGATGAACCATCGCACCTATTTCTAGCATAACACAATTCTTTAGTCCCAAGAAGTGACAATGTATCTTTGATCAGTACTTCATGTACTATTGCACTATAAAGAGTTGGTTTCAGAATTCAGATGTTCATGGCGGCAATGACCATTATGGTTACCTGTTCTTTTGCCACTTCAATCATATATAAAAAAAAAATTGTGATATGAGGCTACACTTTAAGAACATTATTGAGAACCTTAGAACATGTAAGTTTTCTCAAGAGACTAATAAATAAACATATATTCAAATCCAACACAATATCTGTAATCTGCAGAAAATTTTAAAACAATATGTCAAAACTCTCATTTAAATAATATTAAAATTCTATTTGTAGGAAAAGAGTTGATTTACAAAATTACAAATTACAGGAGGTCTGAAAATATGGGAATGTACGTACGACCTAATAGAATATCTAACAGAGAATGAAGAAAGTAAAGATTGGGAAAAGAAGAATATTTTGGACTTGGGATGTGGTGCTGGAATATTAGGAATCTATGCATTTCTAAATGGATCTCTAGTAACATTTCAAGATTATGTAAGCAATATTTAAATAAAAGTTTTTTTTTTTAATAATATAGGAGTAGCAGACGAGCATACAGTCCACCTGATGGTAAGTGGCTCCTGCTGCCCATGGACATCTGTAATCAACCCCAGATAGATGCGCCGCTACACCTGAGGACTAAGCTGGAACGCCTCGGAAAAGTATGTCTCCCTTTCCACACCCTTCAAAACTGTTATTAGGCAGAAATAGGTGTGGCGGTGGTGCCACCGGAGTCGAACCACAAAGGGTCCTACCACCTTCATTAACAGTATAACTGCTTTTTGAGAGATAGATGCAGTTGTCAAACTACACCTCATATACAGTGGTAACAGCAAAGTTTAGCTCCTCAATGCAGCATTAATTCAGTCGTTAAAATTCTTGATATATGGACTGAATGCATCATGGCACCAAAACGTCATGCATTATTGATGATCTAAATTCAATCTTCAGCTTGAAGTAGCTGCTTAGATCAATTTCAGTTGGACGTAGCTGTTAGAGTAAATAATAGAAGTATTATAGTGAATGTTTAAAGAGCATTAGCTAACAACCTATTATATATTAATTTCTTTCAGAACAAAGAAGTAATAGAAAAAATCACTATACCAAATGTATTGCTGAATATTGAAGACGAGGATAGAGAAAATGATATTAGTAAATGTACATTCTACTGTGGAGACTGGGCATCTTTTGATAAAAAGTTATCAGAAAATGTACAGTATGATATCATACTTACATCAGAAACAATATATAACGTCCAGAATTATGATAAACTTATAAATCTTATTATTAATAGGTTAAGTAAAAGTGGAGTAGCTTATGTGGCTGCTAAAACATACTATTTTGGTGTCGGTGGAGGCACAAGACAGTTTGAAGCAGATGTAAATAAAACAGGAGTGTTAAAAAGTGAAGTAGTGTGGAAGAGCGCTGGCGGAATACAGAGAGAGATACTAAAAATAAATCATGTTAAATCTTAAATGCATTTTATTCATAACATTATTGTAAATAACAGTATAAGTATTCCTGATAATATATACATATACAAATTTATAATTGGAAGACCTATTTTGACTTTTCAATAAAATATTAACGATTTTATTTTAAACTTGATTTAACAATTATTTATCCTTATGCAATATAAATAAAAAATAATAATGTACATTTAAGTTAAGAAATAACAATGGTTTCATGCATATATTATAGTCTATGGTGAAAGTCGTTCATAGACCCATCCATCTTCACCTTCATGCAGGATCTTGCCATCTGGCACCTCTCCCGCTGCTGATTTTCTGAACTTGATCCGGTCGTGAAGACGGTCACTCTGACCTTGCCAGAACTCGATTGCTCGGGGACGAATAATATAACCTCCCCTGAAAAAGAAGGGTCAACTCATTTATTACTGTGACCTTTTTGCTTGGCACAGGTAAGTTTTTAATTTTATTAGCTAGAAATAAAATTGTAGTGCAGATTGAGTCATGTAGTTAGCACAATAGATTAATATGTTGAGAAATTTAGTCTATGTACTTTTTTCATTTTAAAGATAGGCTATTGTGGACTACCAAAGTAGTTTATGTATAATTCAAAGAAAATACACTTATTTTCCATTATAATGCTTTATCAAAAACAATATGAAAGAAAATTCTTACCAATAACTTGGTTTGGGAACTTCTTTCTGTGGGATTATATATTCAGCTTCTAGGACCTTCTCTCTTTCGCAAAGAACATCTCTAGACTCAATAGGAGTGCTCTGATAGCTAGCAGTAGCGGCAACTTGGCTTGGTACAGGACGTGAGTGGAAGTATTTGGTAGATTCTTCTTCGGAAAGCTTCTCAACATGACCTTCTATCCTTACTGATCTATTGAGAAATTCCCAATAGAAAGTTGCTGCTACATTGGGGTTCTCATCCTATAAAGAATATTCATGTAAATACCAAAGTATTATGTTAACATTAGTAATATTAGCAAGTGTTTTGTAACACTTTCAGAGAACATACCATTTCTTTAGCCTTCCTGCTCCCATAGTTGGTGAAAAACTTAAAACCATCTTTCCCATAACCTTTGCATAGCACAAACCTGGCTGAAGGAAATCCATCTCTACAACAAAAAAGATAAAGAAAAAAATCTAAAGTTCATAGAATTACTGAGTGAAATGTGAACTTGTGTGAACTATGTAATTTTACATAAAGTTGTGGAATAATGTTCTAACCAAACAATATTGAAATCCTACAGAAAAACAGTGGTTTTATGTAACCAATAAGTTATGGCTAAAAGGCATAAATAAGGTAAAGTTTCTACCTTTTTCTTCACATTTAAAAATATAACCATTCATTGTTTTTTTCTTGTGTTACTGGCCAGTTACAATACTCACTTAGAAGTTGCCAAGCACATAGCATTGGGTTCTAGGATTTCTTTCTTGGAGCAAGCTTCTTCAAACCATGATTTAAATTGAAGAAATGGTTCTTTGGACACAAGATGCTTTTCCAAAAATGTGTCATCCTTGTTCTTGTATCTAAGCCTCATGCCTGAGAATTAATTACAACAAATTAAAACGTAAGTATATGTGGGTCCACGTTGTAATAAAGATATAAGATAATGAAGTAGTTAAAATAAAATATAACTAAAATATTGCGTTAAATAGAAATATACAACACTTATTATCACTAATCACATTATGTTATCATACCTCCAATATCGATGCTCATTTTGCGCAAATTAAATTGTTGACTTATATTAGAGAACCTAATACACTTGGTGGCCATAAAGTGTAACTAATGCGTGAAATTCCAATACAATTACAACACTACATTAAAAAAAGCGGTAATTAGATAATAGATAATCATAGTAGACTTCACTGTACTGTTATCAAAAGTATTTGAAGTGATATAATCTTTATTATTTGAAATTACGTTTCATTTGTAGATAAAAGTATTAAATATAGTATAAACTAATTAAACAATACATCTCATCACATCGTTATACAAATACAAAACAGTCAGCTGTTAACTGTTTTCCTTTTCTATCTAATCTATATTCTATGTATAGTTAGTTGTACGTGTACATTATTTCATAGCTGAGTGCAAAATGTGTGCAAAATTGCAAGTTTATCATAATAAGTTACGCAAAGTAAGAGAAGTAAAAAACTTGAATGACGTAGTTTTTCAACAAAAAACTTGAAAAGTGTTGATATTTTTGCACAATATGTTAAATCATTTATTCGATTCCCTATGTAATCTGTGCTTCCGAGCACCCATAAATAACATTTATGTCATCTGTGAACAAAAAACACGAGAGTTGACGTGACATTCCACCTGATAAATCGCTGTCACATCGTAGTTTGTTTGTACTAATAAATAGTACCTATTTGTCTATTTATTGCAATTATAAATACACTATAAGTGAAAACAATGGAGTCGGAGTCAGAAGTGATTAAAGAAAAGATTCACACCGAGCCGATGCTCAATGATCCGCGGTACATAACCCTACTTAGCTTAGTAGTTCTCCTGTTCACATTGTGTAAGTACTGCGCATTAATTTAACAGACCTTTTAGTTATTACATTATTTAGCCTCTATTTTAAAAGTATGGTAAACATAGAACTCTTTTCTAACAGACCTTCAATTTTCATAGCCTCATCCTCACATTTCCTGCGTGGCGAGTGACATAGACGCCACAAAAACATGTTTATAAACACCCAGGCTGATAGCAAAAATTTAAAATCATAATTTTGATGTCTGATTAACCTGGGATCAAACCTGGTGTGTGAGGCTAGTTTGAATACTACTAGTATAGTCCGCATAAAACTGCTAGTCCGCTCTGAATATAGAAATGAATCGCGTCGCCATAGCAAATTGTATGACTACACCTGCTCACAACAACTTCAGACCGGACTAGCAGTTTGGCGCGGACTATACTTCTAGTGTATGTATAAGAAGAAAATGCTTTTAATTATCATTTTAATATCTGAAAATGTGAATGGTTCTTTACAGTGTTTTGGTGGTGTTTCTCCCGTCGACGTCATGCAAGGAGATCAGTTCTGTTCACTGGATTGTCAGATTCCGGGAAAACATTGCTGTTTGTTAGGCTCGCATACTCCCAATACAGACCGACATTCACCTCTATGAGAGAAAATGTTGAGGAGTATGTAACATCTAATGTAAGTAAAATACATGTTATTTACACTTTCTATTATATTTTTATGTAAATATTGCTAAAAGTGAAGCACACTTAGCAATAGTGTAAAGTGTTAAAACCCTTTATGGTTTGACACTTGAAGGCACCACCCCCACGACATATTTAAAAAATTATTCATCTTATATCCAACACTTACGGTGCAGTTCGGTATCCATTGTATAACTCCAGGATTCCTCCAGTTGTCAAGACCCTTGCATTTAATGGGGAACTTTCTTTACATAATGATATTGTTAACAGTGATCTAAACATATTTTATTTAAATTCCAGAACACTCTTAGAATTGTGGACCTGCCTGGGCAGGAGAGGCTGCGTAACAAATTCTTTGATCAGTACAAAAACAGTGCAAAAGCTATAGTCTACGTGGTTGACTCTGTTACCTTCCAGAAGGAAATCAGAGATGTCGCTGAGTAAGTATACCTGTCTTTTAAATGAATTGTATACCTTGAATTCTAAATCGCATGTAATATAAACATTGGCACACATAACCCTGACAAAATGTATTATCCTTCCTTATCATAGATTCATTTCCATTTAGAGTGAGATGGATTGAAGCTATATTCAGTTCAGAGTGATGTCTGACCAAGTGATTTCATAAGTTCATAATGCCTTTATTAAGAACTCTTAAAAATAGAGGTTTTATGTATTACTTCACTTGTACTGTTAAAACATTAGTTCGATTTAACAGTATATGATATTGCAGATGCAAATTACGAATCTTTATATATTCTTTAGGCTAAGGATTTATACCTACACAATTGAGTATAGTTGTTTCAATATATTTATATTTTTATATACATAATTATATGTATATACAGTACACAATCTTTTATATATAACTTGTAATTCTTTACCAGGTATTTGTACACAATCCTACAAGATCCCGTAGTGCAGAGCAACTGCCCTCCATTGCTAATTCTGTGCAACAAACAGGACCAGCCCATGGCTAAAGGGAGCCAAGTGATCAAGAGCTTCTTGGAAAAGGAAATGTAAGTTAAATCATGTTTAGACTTGTTTTGTAACATCTTTCTAAAAATGTATACAGGGTGTCCCATAAATAACACGAAATACTTAAGGGGAACATAATTTACGGGCTGACCTTTTAATAAAAAAAAACCTTACTAGTAAAAGTGTCAACATTTCTGAAATTGTGTTTTCTATTTTTTTTTAACTCAACCCTCTTCATCTTCTTTTGTTAACTGCATGTACAAATAAGATGTTGCATTGTTTATTTGTTGTAAAATATTATCAGTTAATTGATCTACTATATTCAAAGATAAACTGGTTAAAAGGCAACAAGGAACCATGAAATATTAGCACGATTTTGAGATTTATAACCTTCTTTGACACAGGCTGTATTACTTCTCATTCTGTTGATTATTTTTTGGCAGTTTTGTAAAAATGATATATTTTTTCTTTTCAGTAATTTAGTTAGAGTAACCAAGTCCAGCCAGCTCCAATCAGTCGACCCCTCTGAGTCCAACAACACTGCATATGTTGGCAAACTTGGCAAGAACTTTGAGTTTGCTCATCTCAACTGCAAAGTAGACATTGTAGAGGGCTCAGCTAACACTGGTGATGATGATAATCCAACTGACATCAAGGCTGTACAAGAATGGATCTCAAAACTTTAGGTTAAACTTAAGAAGATTTTGCAGTACCCAATTGTTTTATGGACATTTTTAATATCATACAATGCAATGTTTAAGATCTTAGAATCTTTTTATAATAATATCAGAAACACTGAATGAAATTTTGATTTTAATTCATATAAGTTAGGTATCACCTAGGCAATCGCAAACTTTCAATAGCCTTAGTGAGGAGCTGGTATATATGCAAAATGTTTAGAAAACTTCGATAGTGTGATTCAGAATACTAGTAGCGCCATCTCTGTACAACCTGTTGAAAGCTGCCACACCGTAAACCAATGTACCACATGTACACAGTAGTCACATTTGTTCCTTTTTATTTACTTTTATTTTTGCCATTATGGGACTTTTTAATCTTTTAATAAGTTGTAGTTATATTTATAATGATAACATCTTTTAGCTAGCTTAGTATTTTTTATACTTAAAATCGAACTCGATTTTGTTGAACTGCTTACATAATAAGATGATTGGTGTACAAAACGTACTGCAAGTACTTCATTATTGCGCATCAAATCTTTAATCCTTTGGTCCGTCTTCTATAAAATCGTAATCAGTATATTCTAATTCTTTTTTCTAAAACATGACATGTTAAAACGATTGGGTACTAGAACAATATACTCTGTTCCTTTTTTTACTATTTTGTGAACGTTTAAGATTGAGGAATGCTTTATAATAAGATTGAATAAGATTTGAAGTGACTGTTACGAAATTGCATTTTTTATATTATGTATATTGCATTTGTTGAAAAATAAATAAACAGTATTTTTTATTAACTTGATTTTTAATTGTGAATATTATGTTTTGAATACTTTAAGTATTCTAACTTTTTAACCGAAGAACATTTCGGTTGTTGTGTTTGGTGAGCGCAAGTGGCACGCAGTAAGATCTGGGTTCGATTCCTGGCCACAAATATATCTAAATGATGAATTTAGGTTTTTATTGGCTTTTGGTGTTAGCGTATTTGTCTTTTTGTATGTCCATGGCAAAAAATCGTGGTATGATGCTACGAATGTAGAAAGCTTTCATTTTTGAAGGTGGTAGAACCCTCTGTGAGTCGACTCTGGCGGCACCACCGCTACACCTATTTCTATCTAATAAAAGCAGTGTTAAATGCTGCTGTGTTCCGGTTTGTAGGGTATGGTAAGGGAGACATACTTTCCCGAGGCGTTCCATTTTAGTCTACAAGGGTAGCGGTGCATCAATGGTCGACCTCAGGTAGGAATGTTATCCTATCTGGTGTTGATTATAGCTTTCCATGGGCGGTAGTACGCATGAACAGGTGAAATGCATGCTCGTCTGCTAAAGTAATAACAATAATAAAATAATTACGTTTACTACACGCTGGAGTCATAGAGTTATGAATACCTTAACAGAGCCTGTAAAACCATAACTTTCCACTAGTAACTTGACTTTGAAGTTTTCTATATTCATGAAGATTCCCTGTGTCATGGGTGATTTGATCACATACAAAAAGGAATACATAAGCACCCTGAACAGTGAAATCTATATTTATTGAGATTTATGCACGACCGGGTTATCACAGAAATACTTCTGAGTTTTGTTAAAATGCAAGTAACTAAAATGATATTGACAAAGTACGGTTAGGGAGCAATGATTAAAATATTGAATGGAAGTGAAATGATATTTTGCAAGATTTAGCCGGTCCATACAATACGGAGACATTGAACGGTAAAAACTGATACGCAATACCCTAATGATACCATGATGACTCGTCATATCGATTGAGATCAAAACCAATATTGATTATTATGCATAAGTAATTGTTATTTTTGAATATTCATATCCCTAATTTATTGACAGGGTTCGAAATCTATTGTCATTCATTCATAGATTTTTATTATTAAAACGAATTTGTTGTTGATCGATGTTAAGGGCTGAAGGTGAAGGGTTAAGTGACAATAGGATTTAATGGATGTTTCGTATTTCATAATAGGTTAGAGATCGCAAGGTGCAACTTATGCATATTCATGACTTTACCATCAATATTTGTTTTATAATGTAACACGTAGGTACCTACCCTACGCGTTGTGTGTTGTAACACAATTGTTAAAATTACAATTCAGTATTACGTCTTTGTAATAGGTATATTTATGTCGCCGTGTCAGAGTAAAATAGTGCTTAAGTAAATTGGTAAGTTATATATTTTTTTATCTTACTATAGGCTTGCGTTTGGCTGCAACGTTACCTGAAGTTAAGTGAGATACAGCCTTGGATAAAACACGCTTGCCTAGATGTAGCCTATTCACCCTTGACTTGAACAATCCCAGGTCGTATGTATCGGGAAACAACGAAGGCGGGAGTGTGTTCCATTCTTTGGTTGAGTTGCTGAAACGCTTAGTCCGCACAAGAGGAATATCAACCAAATATTGATGGTATCCCGCGGTTCGTCTAGATGTCCGATGATGGAAAGGGGCAGCAGGAATTAAGTTTTGAAGTTCAAACGCACACTCTCCAAAATGTATTCGATAGAAAACAGCCAGGCGCGCAACATGGCGTCGGTGCTGCAAGCTGTCCCTACATCTTGGCATAAAAAGTGCATCATCGCCTATCAACCTTCTCGCTGGTCTTTCCACTTAGTCCAAAACATCCAACTGATACTTGGCAGAACCATCCCAGAGGTGGCAACAATACTGTATGTTATATTTTGTTACTGTATGTTATTTCTCATCTGCTCACGTCAATTCCTTATTTGATTGTTAGTTCTACTTTGTGATGTCCCTGTAGTTCGGAAACCAGAATAGGGCTACGGTATCCCCTGCCTGTCGTAAAAGGCTTCCAGGGTTGCGAATGGCAAGAGTGAAAACTGGAACCGCCCGGACAGTGACGGAAGGATTCCTAGTGGTGTTGGAGATCCCGGAGTCCTCACTGTAGCGCCGGGGACGTTTTAATGTGGTAAGAATCCCACATAATCCCATGTTGACATCATCATAGTTCATATCATTACATCGACATCGTTAAATATTGTCGGAGGTCGTTGCACTACAGATCTCCAACTGCATCCTTCATAAAATAAGTACCTACCAACTTCGCTCGAATGCAAGTAACGCACATCCGATCTCCAAACTTGATTTTTTAGCCTAAAGCATAAATGTAAACATGACTTGAATACAGACTCTTATCGTTAAATGAATGCCAAACGGCTATCCGGAGAAAACGAAACGCGTGGCAGTCCTACTATTGCCGACAGTGTAAGTCTCATTATCACACGCCATCAGAAATTTCACAGCTTAGTGAAAAACTGCAAATTTTGATCAAAGTGAGGGAGCCGCGTCGTTAAGCAGAACAAGTCATGTCATCGCACACGACCGTCGTGTTCCATAATGGACGTGATTTCTCGAATGGACGATAATTTCGCCTCCTGTTATGTGCCCAATAAAATAATTGATGTCGGGCGGCTCGCAAATTTTAAAGTTATGACACGTAGCCCCTGAAAATTATTTTAAATGACTTGATTCTTAATGGTTTTTAAATAATCCCTTAATAACGGGGTACCTACTCACATCTTTAACGTGGCAGTAAAGTAAGGCACATTGAGCTTCACAAAATGTTATTAAGTTTTAGTGTTAATTTAAGATAATAGCGAAACCGCCAAAGATGGTCCTAAGCCTGCGGAAATTTACCCTTTCGTAATTTGAATTTTATTTAAATGAAACGTATGTTTAACATCTGTTAACAATATGCTGCCTTTAGATATGTGGTATTTAACTTAAAATGAGATATTAAACTTAATTGAAGTTTATCATATTAAATAATGAATAATATAATAATAGGTGAAGTCGTAATGCAGCCGCATATTCAAATGAACAGAATTAGGTAGAGTTTACCAACTTCAAACTGATTGCGATGAGGTGGCTATTAAAAACCATTCTTTTCTTCAATTCGGTCCGGATATGATGTAGAACCCAATGATTTAACAAAAAACAGGCAATGTGTCACACATCCAATATATCATGTCGGCCGAACAATAGGTAACGTTCCGTGCAATCAATTAAGATATAGAGTTAATTTTCCATTTTTTAACTCCTGATATCTACATTGTTCATTTCGTTAACTACCTCGTACTTAATGACCTATTTATCAATCACCAAATATTTAGGTAGGTATACCTATTCGTAGAACATTTAAAGTTAGTTACTCAGTACGTGAAATTCAGTTCTCAAAAAACATGGTACGAATTCATACCACACACTACCTATTGTATTCATACCGTCAATAATTTTGTGATAGCCTCTATGGCTAACGATTCTGTACAAGGTTTTATATGTGTAACACCCTGTTTCCTCATTATTTTTCGTCAGTAATGCAGACGCCACTAACTGCGAAAGCCTAAAAATTAAAAGAGTCAGATTTTATTCATCTGACAGGTGCTCCATTCGGTTCCATATTTGGTTTGTATGTTTTTTGACAAGCTATAATACATGATTCGTTCGTTTTGAGGTCCTTCCGTATAATTAATCAATTAATTACAATTTACAATCGAATATGAATCTTGCATGAGCTCTTGTGAGATTTTTTGTTTTTGTACATTTTATTAGCGAATTACCCTTTATCTCATCATCTTAAACAGCGGTTAATTATCATTAAACTTGCGCTCAGATAATGCAGGTGGCTTAAATACCTTCGCTTTGTAAGCTCGTAACAATAACTTTAATAGGAACATATCGTTTTAAGTTAAAACATTTTAACTATAAAATATGTGTTTAAAAATATACGACTTTCTTTATGTAGCCACTTAGTAACAAGGATATTCACAAATCCTTGTATATTGCAAGATGGTCTTTTAATGTATTTCTTTAAAGTTAGCTATTAGACCTATAGCAGTAGCAAAAGATGCTCGTTTCCTACCGCTACTTGTCAAGGTACATGAAATTAAAACGTTATGATTTCCCATGGACTGCATCCAATTTAAATCCCATTCAAGTTGAGACAGACTCCAGGCCTTCCCAAAGGTGGATAGAGACAATTGAGACATAACGGAATGCAGCCTCAGAGTGAAGTCATAATAAAGAAAACATACTTAAAGTACCGATTCATCAAAAAGTTTTACTTTCTTGTGGCTCCTGTAAGACCTTATCAATAATATGACATGATTGATAAATCATTTACAAAAAGTCCAATGATTGCGTCGTGCGCCGACAGTAGCGACATGGCACGGAACAGCGACTCCGTAACGAATGGCTTATTATTTTAATCAAGAAATAATTGAAGTCTTTGTTGGCGAGATAAAGAAGCCTTCAAGAACGCAGCAAGACGCTAAAATATAACCCCGTTATGTACAGAACAAACGCGCCGCACCGTGTGTGGTCCCAGATGGAAGCGAACGCAAATTTCAATATTTATCAACAAATGAGAACTCATTGCACCATTCAGATATGCAATATGCAAAACGTTAAATATTGAATATTCATTTCATTTTCATAGGTACTCATTTAGGTAACTTACATTTTCGAAATTGGGCATCTACGGTTGTACTTAAATGGGATTTTATTTTATTGTCTTGTAAGATGGCCCTTGTTATGGATTCAGCCATATAATAATACGTGAAGCGAAAACAATTGAGAACAACAAAAATTATGTTTGTATATTTGGGTTTAATTACGGTCAACTTTCGGCCACTGCGATGTTGTGTTATAGATGTAATAGATAAAATCTTAATGAAAAGGATTGTTTAAACTAAATTAATTATGTACAATGGACTTAGGAATTCTAGGAAGGTACTTACTAAACGGAAGTTAGAAGCAAACTGGACACGCGGGTGGTTATGGAAGTTTAAAAGAGATCGCTATATTTTTGAGATAACAAGTACCTAATCTATTGAGTAACTTTAATTTACTAGCATAAACAATTCACCAAAAGTACTGACACTAAGAATTAAAAAGCCGAGGCCTTTGTCTAGCTATCGAGTTAATGAGCAAATGGTGGTCATAGATACGACCTATGATCTATCCAGCCACTTTTGAAACCCAATGTTAAAGTCCATCATAGGATTATTACCTACATAGTTAGGTAGGGGTACCATCCGTCGACTAAATACCTAATAGATATAAACAATAACATGAAGAATTATACTTTTTCAAAAAAGCTTAATAGAAAAGTACAAAAAAATAGAGTAGGCGGCATCTTAGTATAACAGCCCCAGTATTGGACGTTTAAAAATACAAGTTTACAGTTGATTATCACTGAACATTGGACAGAAAAGTGCAATTATCACACATTCTGATTATTTTCTATTACCTACAGCTTAAAGGTCATTAAAATCTCGTCGTAAGCAGCAAAACGCCCATTTTGTCGAGTCGTCACGGGTGCACATTTGCACAATTAACCGATTATTCCAACAAGCGTGGCGGGCCTCGGATGCCCGAACTGGCCCGAGCCTAGGGTTACCACCTTTTTGAGAAAAATAGTATTTCTTATTATACTTAATATAATTTAAGGCGACACATTTGTAACGCCCTTTTTATTCGCTGATCTATTTCTAAATATTGGAAACCACTGCTCATGAGGCGTTTTTGACATCTGAATTACCGATGAAATTATAGTGTTTTTTTTTATTTTCCTATAATATAAAGTGCAATTGACCAACGTATAGTATGTCTAGATTTCAACTAAAGTGGCAACCCTATCCGAGGCTGCCTTTGTCGGCACTCTTGTTGACATTTTGTGAAGCAAATCGTCATTCCGCGGCTCCTTTGAACGAACCACCTATTATCTTTATTTGACGAATGTTGCTTTCTATAAATAGTCATATTCATTTTTTGCGCGATTAAAGTAAGATGCGCGAGATCATTACACTCGTTTATTAGGGAACGCTGTTTCAAATTCATAAATAAAATACCAATTTTATTTCATGGGCATAGACATAATAAACTATATCATTGTTCATAAGTATTTAAGAATTATCACCATGAAGAGACGTTTTCTTAAACAAACAGGAGACTGTATCAGCGAGTACCTAAAGTATGTAGGACACTTTGATAAGTATAATTTACTCATCTAAGGTAGGACATAGTAAATTATTTTAAAACTATGAGGGATGTTCTCCAACTGGTAATAGAAGCATTGATATGTCATAATTACAGACTCTACTCATTACTAGGACTAGGCACAGCTCGCTCTACAGATTGAAAATTGCTTAGGAGTTAGGACAAAGTCTAACACGTTCGCCAATTGTGCATTGATAGGTAAGACACATATATAGCACAAAGCACAAAGGTACCTAATTTAAAAAAAAAAAAACCTAAGTTACCTACGATTTGAAACTGAAACCACGAGGCTATTACTGCTTACGAACACAAAACACGATCTAAAAAACAATAGACTCCAAACAAGTGTCCCTACATTCAAAAGTATTGTAGCTGTGTCAACTGTATTCATGAGTTCGTGTCGTCGATAACGTCTGTAAGAACAAGCTTTCCTTGATATCTCGTCGGAACCGCCTCCGAGTAAGACGACCTCGGAATCACCCATTCATTGGTGGATCAGATACGCAAGACCTACTCTCCCTTCACTGTTGATGCAGATAATAGATCCATCTTTATTGGCATGCTGTTTGCCGTAATTGATCCAGAAATATTACAAGAAATGGTTAAAAAAGAAAGAATTCAACTTAATTGCGCTGTGTGCAATTTATTTCTAGAATTCGATTAATATTAATATCGTTATTATCGTCAATCATACTATGATTATATGTAACTATAGTATAGTATACATAAGTATTATTTATTATCAGAACTTTAAACGGTAAGTAATATCTGCTTACAATTTTTGAAACATTTTGCTATAATCTACAGTAAATATAGGTATCTATACTTTAATCTTATCCCAAACACATTACACTTAATATATTTTTATCGTGTAAAGTTTATTAAAAATGCTATTTATAATTGATATCGAATACTGAAACTCTTATCTCTGCCAAGTAGGTACCTTCCTGCCTAATCTTAAATATGGATTAGCTTATAAGATTGTGGCGTCCTCCCGCTACTCGTCAAGAGATGGCGCCACAAGTATTCTGAATCACGCTATCGAAGTTGTCTAAATATCTGGCATATATACACGCTCCGAACTGAGACTATTGGAGTACGGCCGCTCCCCGGGCATGATCACCTAGCCCGGCGGGAGATCTCACTTTGCCAAAGTGGTGACCCCTGACAAGAATACGTCCCTTCTGACCCTCATCGATGGTGGCAACCTCACGCCCTGAATGGACTGCACCCTCACATCACCAGTTCAGCTGTCCATCAGGTTCATCGCAACGCACAAAGATACGCTTCCTGATCCTGATCCAACTACTCTCCGGTACTTCAAAGTGCATTAATACTGCATTAGTATGATATTAGGGTATCTATAAAAAAGTTATAATAGTATGTATATATGTATAGAAATATAACGAAAAAAAGAGATCTTCAGTTTATCAGTAAGTTGGTATAAATCTAGGCACCTATGTATATTTAAATGAATTCCGTATCGAGATTTCAGTTTAAATTAAAAATAATTTTATTTTTATTTTTTGACAGGAGTTACAAAAAGTCATGAAAGATGGTCATAAGATCATAAGAAACGCGTGGACGCAACATGATAAGTTCGTATTTACGACATCATTATAAAATGAACTTGACATTTTCATATCTTTAATCTATGGGCACGAGGAATAAGGATAGCATAATTATGGAGTGCGGATTATCTTATTGTTGTTAAAATATGTGGGATGTTTATGTGATATTTTATAACTACCTATGACATTATAACTATGTTTTGGAGAAATCTATCTACTCCAAACGGGTTCCTCATCTTATACTTATGCTTATGATTCTTCTTTGAGCAAAGTTCTCCTCACTCGTCACGTAGAATTTTTCACAATCGTTTTCGATCTAAGCTAACAAACTTTAAAAGAAAACACTATAATACTAAGGCCTAGAATAAAATGGAGCGCAAACACATTGGTGTTTTTGATACAGGTAGATTACTTATATTAGTTGGTACATAATTGATAGTTAAAAATCTGACTGTTCAAAAAGTTCGTAATTGGTAATTTGATCTTCGAATGAATATAAAATAGTTTAGTTAATTAAAAACTATTTTAATTTATCAGATAGGTAACTACTTTCAGTCTTTCGCTAAAATGAATGAAAGATATTATGAATTCAGACGTGCCGTTCCAATATCGAAAACTAATATCGCATTCGCGCACGCGCTTCGATTGACAAGATGAATTCCAAGTAGCCGCTGTGAAGAGCTCATTTCGCGTGCATAAGAAATGGATCCGGTGAAAACGATTTGATTTTTATTAATTGAACTGCCAGCCGGGCCGCAATCTCGCAAGAACAACAAGTCTGTACATCTGCCCCCATTTATTAATACCACTGACAATAAAACGTTTGAGACACGTTCTTGCGAATCAATACTCGCGTTCCCGGTATGAATTATTTATATATTTTATTGTCGGTTTATCGCCTGTATCGCGGGATGCCGGCGGATGCCGTGCGGCTGCCTCTCGCTTGAAATAATAATCAGAACATAATTTTATTTTTGACAAATAACTGGTCAGCATTGGGTGCAGTCAGGTTTTTACGCGACCGGCACCGCCGGCCGCTTCTGGGTGCGTATTCACATGCCTTCGGAGGGAAGAAATATTTATTAGACACAGGGAATATGAGTACATCCCTGGTCGATGTTGATAATGCTTAAGTAGTAAAACAAAACATGCAGATAAAAAACATAGTCAAAATTAGAAACTCCAAGATGAAAAATAAAAAAAAAAACTATAGACGTTACACCTTAAAAGCTAGTCAGCATTAAACATTAGGTTTAAAATGTATCTGGATAGTTAAGAATAGATTGTGCTAAGCGGATAAATTGCCTACACGAAAGATATTTTTGATGGAATCAAGTAGAATGATTTATAATTATCTAGCCACATTGGTACAACTTTGATTTCCAAACACATATCTGAAGAGATTTCATCACGAATTGCTTGTGAATAGGGGACTATCCAACCGATTGCAAATATCGCGATGCCAAAGATACCTGTGCCCTCCTGCTATTAACATACGTTTATACTGATAGCATTTAACTTCTTGTAATTACCCATTAGTGGAACAAACTTTACATCCCTAACACATTAAATTTTATTCAAAGTAATTCCTTTGTTCCTTAAGCTTAATTAAGTAACATCGGGCTTCTGAAAATGAAAGTTTAATTATTAACCACTTTTTCATTTGTACGTATTGATTTATTGATACAAGTTTGATAACAGCTTGATATTAATATTTCTATTTGATTTGATGATTGTTAAATGTTGAATGAATTAGTAAATATGTGTGATACTCAAATTGTACTTTACTATTTTTTTTACGTATACTTAATCGTTAAAAAAGATTGCAATTTACATTAATAAAATGGTGAAATAGGCGTATGTATATTAATGAAAGTATTCGAGGTGGACTTGCAAGACTTCTATAATTATGTACCTTAAGGCCTCAGTAGGCATGCCACTTTTGACATCAGTGATCGACTTAGCTGCTTTTTGGGTACTAGAAGTTAAGATCAAACGCTACACACATTTGAGCGCCGTTCGCAGCTGATTTTAGACGTTCGTTTAGTAATGGTAAGTGAAAAACGCGACGTTAATTTGCACTTTTAATAACGCGCGTTGTCCATACCGCAACAGAATGCAGCAAGAAGCCAAAACATGATGCAACATCCATAAAATTGTGTATATCTAAACCGTACAATTAACGGGGAATAAACTAGACATGCATTCAATCATACGTTTAATTAAATTGAGTTGATGCTTCTATATTAAAGGGCTTCATGCAAAATACAGTCATAAAAATTGTGGCATATAAATACAATATTATGAAATACAAATTTTACATAGCCTTTATACTGCGTTACACTATAAAACCTTACTTAGCGTTGTTAGTGAGAAAAATGCGTGAATATAAAATGCCTAACGTTAATTCAAATAAATCCCGACATTTAGGTATGCAATGACAACAAAAGTTTGAAGGTGACAATTTCCTAACAGATGCAGCGAAATTAAATTAATGATCTAAGATTCGAATCGGTGAAGGGCATCCCTAATTCTGATCTTCTAATATAATGATTGTTAATGATTAGTTAAGAATGTCATCAAATAAAAAATCGATCGTTGCATTTGGGTAATGCATATGAATTTTAAGCTATCGAAATATCTGATATTAACGATCTGAAATCAATTGGTGACCGTATTTGAAATAAGTATAACTATTCAATACTAACTAGTTTTTGCCCGAGTTTAAAAGAAAATAATCTGACATACTAACATACATAAAACTGAAAATTCGTTCCTTCATTGGAATGACAGTGGCGCCATCTGGCGAAAATTGGCCGTACCAACTCTGAAACCTTCGTGGGCTCATGGGCAACAACTTTACTAAAGATCATCACTTGATCAAATGCATAGTTTACGATTCAATCCTTACTAAAATAATCGATTTTTTGGTACCAAAGATAGATTCTCCGATTAATCGATCTTAGACCGCCATCCCTAGTTTCCGTGGCATTTCCAGGATGAAAACTATCGTATGTCCTTTCTCGGGTCTCAGACTATCTTTGTGCAAAATTTCATTAAAATCGGTTCAGTGGTTTAGGCGGGAAGAAGAGACAAACATACAGACAGAGTTACTTTCGGATTTATAATATTAGTAAGGAAAAGTAAGGAAATAAGGATTTGAACTGCCAGACACTTGGGCATGGTATCGTCACTACGTTTCTATACAATACTCCTCCAAGACGGGTCCGAGACATTAATAAATGACACTCTGTTACACAGGGTGATGTGTGTCAGTCGTTACAATGTGGAAACGCCCAGGTTATGAATTGTGCGCACGGCACTTGATCGCCCTCTTATTATACTTCATATAGGGACGGGATTCTTCAAGAAAACTCGATTTTTAAAATCGAATTGAAGACTGAAGAATCGATTCACAAGAGGACTAGATATAGTAGAGATGATAGAGTAGAGTAGGTCACTAGTCTTTGGTGCCGCGGAGAAATTTTGTCTGCCAACAAAAATAGGTGGATACTGCAGACGAATGAGTACCAAGTTTATTATGAAGGTATAGAATAAAACCTTGAATGACGGTTTTTTGTTAACTGAGATCGATGTTCTTCGAATTCCTTCAATGCTTAATAGTTAAAAAATCTATATTTATGGTGCAAAAACATCGATTCTTCGATATCAAATCGACATCCCTAGCTTTAGTTAACTTCATCATTGTCATATCGGTCCAGAGGCGCTGCTCACTCGATAAAGTTGGCTCATTTACGTACTTACAATGTAAGGTGCTTTGTTATCCAGAAAATAAGGTGATTAGCACAGGCGGGGCATAATACTTCATCAGCATTTCTTAAGCAAGTATTATGTGTAATAATCTCTTATTGTAAACTTATAGAAGGTGCTTACAATAGGTTTATGTTTTGATTAGATAGGTACAATGGTCATCAAGCTCAATTATCGTGCAGTGATCGATATCCAATTTTTATTTTCATCATCATCATCAACCCATTACTGTCCCACTGCTGGGCACGAGTCTCCTCTCAGAATGAGAAGGATTAGGCCATAGTCCACCGCGCTGGCCAAGTGCGTATTGGTAGACTTCACATACCTTTAAGATTTTTTTTTTTATAAATCTTTCAGGTATGCAGGTTTCCTCACGATGTTTTCCTTCACCGTTTAAGTAAGTGATAATTAATTTCTAATTTCTAATTTTTATTTTAGTAAAGTAAAATTCAAAATTATTTAACTCGGTATACTCGTCTCGGTACACTCGTGGAAATTATAAAATACCTATACATGAATATAACTCTTATTTGCACTTGGCCAGCACGGTGGACTATGGCCCAAATATTTATTATTCTGAGAGGATATCCTCGCCCAGTAGTGGGATAGTAATGGGGTGACGACGAAAATAACTTTTAAGTTCTGGAGTATTGAAGATACCACTATATATGGTGTGGAACAACACATTGTTCATTACACTACATCTTTTCATAACTTTATGATACAAATTCCCAATCACCAATCCAATACATCAATAATCTGAAGCCTCACGAAGTAAACAACCTATAGCTCTACATTTATCGCATGCAAAGCCTTCAAAACGAGATCCAGATCCCTCCCGAGTTCTCCGCCTAAATGCGAATCGAGAACACGAATTTCGATTGGCAACGAGAATCGAACGGGTTGACTTAATGAGAGCTCATTGTCAATCGGCTGTCGAAGCCCGGCGGCGGCGTATGCAAACCCGTACGGGTTAGTCCCGTTCTCTACTTTGTTTTTGATCTGCAAGTGCCAATATGGTAAAGCTCAAAGCAGCAAGAAAAGGTTGATAGGTTTAAATTCTAATCCGTATCCTGTCCGGGGCTTAAGTCTGATTTTTCAATGTTATGTGCATATTAGTAATTAAGTAAAACTTGTTATATGTGTCAGAGTTCAGTAAAAAGGCCTTATAGACGTGTGAAGTCTACTAATCTGCCCTGAGCTAGCGAGTTGCACTAAGGTTGAAACCCTCTCATTCAGATACTAAAGAATCGAAAGGATTGCGTTAACGATCATATGATTATTAAAAATAGATCTTGCCTGATTTTGTCGGTTTGGTTACAATAAACTCTGTCTATCAACGATGATTTCATTTTAACTGCACTTTAAATGCTATAAAATGTAATATAGTGAACGAACAAACCACTTATTTATTATCTCGAGAGTATTTAATATGTATGAAATATTAGGTTAAGGTTAAGGTATAAGCACACTTGCACTGAACAGGACCAACCCACACCAGCACGAACAGGCACGCTTTATCTGATACACTCTTTTATTCTTCTTTTCCACTTTCGACACCGGCTTATTCTTTTGTTGCTCTAATTTATTTTCATTCGACGTACAATAAGAGATACTAATTAAAGTATTATGGTACAGCGAATTTATTGAGCTTACCATGTTACACGTTATCTACGATAAGATGACATTGAAAATAATAATACAATGTAAATCCTAGATCATTGTAACATGTTCTTATACTTTTATTACTTTGTTGTATAACTGGCGATTTATATCTCGGAGAGTTAAATTTAAATGTATCAATTAAATGTATCATATAAAAAAACGTTTTCGAGATGACCTTTAGTCCCTATATATAATACCTTAGCTATATAGTGCCTCAGTACGAGTATATCGTAACTCTTTCATTCCGTGGATTTCCACAATATATTTTTTTGTCACTCGCTGGCGTTAAAATACTGATCCCCTGTGAAAATATGAGCCGATTGTTATCCGAGGAAGAACTGTCAATTTAGCCTTAAAAGTTGGCAAATGAAAAATAAGGCGAAAAGTTGTGGGAAATTTATGTGTTTTTCAAGAACACTGCCAGTGGCTTTGGGCCATTTTAATTTGTAGAGAGCGTGGTAACGTTAATCCATATTCTACTTATTTTACGACCACCGTCTATGTAACAAAAGATTTTGCTGCCGAGGGCATTCGATTTGCCATGTTTTTGCCAACTTTACTTTAATAAGTAAATATTTGCGCACAAAGTAGGTAGGCACCTAATTCATAAAGATTAACTTCAAAAAGCTTTCCTTTTTATATAATTTTAAGGCCTTTTTAAATGCAATTTGCATTATTGCAAGAAATTCATTAATTAAAATACAATAGAATCGTAAAATAATTTAAATAATAAACGTAAAAACCAAACCGTTAATTCGCGTGAATGTCTTTATAAATAAAAAAATGCAAAAGCCTCTTGCAAAGAAACGAGACGAGAAATACACATACAATATTTTGACTTCTTTTATTAAACATTCAGCCAAGTAAGGATTATTAATAGGCTGTTGGTTAAAGAATTTTTGTACAAATTTGGGCAGGTGTGCGTTATCTCCGCTTCGTACCATCTCCATTCAAGATTTATAAGTTCAAAGTTGTTGAATAAATCCGTTGAAATCAGTAGTTTTTATCAAAGCCAACCGTTTTACAAATGTGGTTGACAGATTGCGGTATGTGCGGTGCTTGCGAATTGCCGCCGAGTATTTTAATTAATGCCACACGAGGGACACATAAATTTTCAGTTCATTTTGGTGATTAAGGTTTCTGCGTTCCGTTTTATCGGTGAAATTTCGCAGATCGCCGTCATACACGGCCTTTTGTGGGTTTTACGAAAGCTTTTCCATTTTTTGGGTTCCGTAATCTAATGGTTTAAAATGCTGAAACCTTATATTTTTAGCTATCTGTCATTATTTATTCAATTCGATAGTTATTGACAAGAGTATGTGATTCTGAAAGTAGAAAAACTATTCTACTATGGAAAATTCTAGAATACTTAGAACTTCATTTATGTAATATTGCCGGTAACACGCTGTAATTAATTAAACGAGTGTAAAAATAGCTTTTTTTCATCGATCTTTAACAAATACTATATTCATCTTGCTTTGACTACGCAACCCTTTTATGTGCGTGGTTTGCACGAACTTCGCCGCTTTTTACTTTAAATAATTGCCAGTGGGTCCGTCGCATTTTTGTAATAATTTTACAGACCATGCAAAAAGGGAAACAACAAGATGAGTACTAAAATACCTCCCAGATTTTAATATATAATGAAGGTTATTAAATGCCTATTTATAACAGATAGTCAATTATCTACAAATGTCATCAAATTAATTAGTATTCTTATAACATTGAGAATCTCAATTATTCTCTCATAGAATCTCAACTATATTGCAATTGCATTTAGATTATTTCTTTAATTCTTCACTGATAAATAAAAGCAGCAATCAATAAAGGATCCACATCAAAAAATAATTGAAAGCTCATAACTTTATCTTTTATATTGCGTTCGATAAACCGTTAAAATTTGAGAACAAAATATTTTATCAGAGAATGTTCATGCACCAATAAATCTGTCGGGCGAGCCTGCAAGAACCGCGATACGATGCAGGAAGGGAGCGCGTGCTCTCCACGAAACTTCGTGGCGACACGTGCATTATTCAGTACAGTATTATCAATAAATTAATGGCCACATTGGGCCCTCGCCGCACATACTAATGACGACACGCGGCGTCCCGCTTTTTGCTCGCCGCTCCATTCAGTTCCATTGATACAACGCTCGCAAAAAGCGGTCAGCCCTCCTGATTATGCCACTAACAAACATTGCCACTTTTTGTAAGTACAAGGACGTGATCGGTTTCTGTTTCGATCAAGTGAAGAGAATTTTTAATCGGTCCGTCGATACGTAGGATGCTCGGCTAATTGTTCGTACGATCGATGTATTGGATGTAGCTGTATAACTAATCCCATCAACCCATTACTGTCCCACTGCTGCGCACGGGTCTTCTCTCATAATGAGAAGGATAAGGCCATAGTTCACCGCGCTGGCCAAGTGCGTATTGGCAGACTTCACATAACTTTGAGTTTTTTTTTTAAATGCAGATTTCCTCACGATGTTCTCCTTCACCGTTTAGCAAGTGATAATCAATTTCTAATACGCACATAACTTTAAAAGATCAGGTGCCTGGTATTTGCACCTCGGACCCCTCGATCGAGAGGCCGAGTTTCTTAACCACTAGGCTATCACTGCCATATCTGTATAACGCTTAATGATTAAAATAGTCGATGCTTAAATACTGAGCGAGAAGACACGCCTACAGTTCTGCTCATAATAACTGCTCATATCGGCATGTAATGGGCGGTTTAGCTCATGAACTTAATTATTAGGTATTTACGCTCTGCAAAAATCGTGGTTAAATTACTTACCATGTGATGTTAGTGGTATAAATCTGAAATATCTGAGGGTCTCGTCAAAGATGGTTCAACCGTTTCTAATAAATGAAGTAACAGAAAGTCAATAAATAAATAATAAAATCATAATTATCCTTGTGATTCTGACATTTTACTTAACTCAATCAACATATTTTTTAAATCTTCTTATAACTATTTTTAATACTCCCGCAAAAATCGCAACTATAAGTCCACTAATAACAAATGTGGCTTATGACGTTCGCCAGTCAAATCAACTTTAGCGAGAGTTAGAAATTCACTCGCATTTCTAATCACAGGACCCAATCTTTGATACACTATATTATCAATGGAAGTAGATTGATTAGAATTATTTGTACGTTTACTGAATTTTCTAAGGCGTCTAACTTTTAAAAAATTATAGCATTTAAATATGCTTATTATCACATTTAATTTAAAACTCTACATAGGTAGGTACGTGGTTTTCTACTAATTATTACAAAATTTTGATGTGAAACATCTATAGCCACACGTAAAACCGATTTCTGGCGTGGCGACGCATGCCGTGGCGACGCCACGCTATACGATGGTATATATATACAGTCTATATGCAGTAGTGTGTACGGTGTGGCGACGCGTCGCCATGCGCAAAAATCGTAATATTTTATTTTATCATTATGACATATTTAGTTCCTATCACAATATGTTCTTTTCTGCATATTACTTTTACAAAATAATGTCGATGTTTCACATCTGCCAGGCGTCCCGTGACGGCTCACATTGTTTTTATTTAACCATATTTATACAGTGTAATTTTGTATGTACCCACATTGTAAGTCCAATTTTATTACACCTCTATTAAAAACATTTATCGACTTGCTCCACCTACAAACCACAAAACGTATTTAAAGTTTTACTTCAATAATTAAGTCGTAAAGTATCGATAACAGAACAAATTTAATGCACATCATTAAACGAAGACGCGTCAATAAATAATTTAAATTAAAGTAACACTTAAATATAAAGTTTATTGCACACTTCATACTTTGTAGCACTTAAAAGTTGCGACTGGTAATAAAACATACCAGAATTAGGAGCTCGTAATAAAATTTATGTTGATATTAAAAATATTAAAATCATTAGCCTATTGGTCGAAATGAATCCACTCATTCGGCGGGTCTGGGATTCAAATGCCTCTGCTTTTTCAAAGTTAATCGTACCTAATAGTGAGTTGTTTTAAAAAAAGTTCAAGATGTGTCAATTTTATAAATCGATTTTTGGCCAGCACGTTGCACTATGCCATAATCCCTTCTCGTTTTGAGAGGAAACCTTTGCCCAGCAGTAGGTCAGTAATGGGTCGACGTCGATTAAAGCATCCGTTCCTAGAAGGTTCACTTTAACGACAATTTTAGGAAATTCTCTCTTTATGACCTACACAAGCGTCATAAGTAGTGAAAATATATGATGTAATTAAATATTAATATGTTTGAAGTATTAAAAATCAAGGAAACATCTATTTCTGACAAAATATAAGTATTTGGAAATTTCGTAAATAATAATTGGTCAAAATTTATAATTATTATATTGAGGATACAACAAGAATACAGATTTCCTTACTATATCATCACTGACCGTTAAGACAAGAGATTAATTTCCTATGACTTGAAAAATGAGTTTTACCTGGGATTCGAAGTCGGACCTTTAGCAATTATGCTGAATTAGCAGCGGAAATCATACCACTACACTATCATTGCACTCACTACGCAAAGCCAGGCATAAGTATAGACTTACACGGATAAATCAGCCTTTAATTAACTATTGCCCACGTTACATGCCCACTGATACATTAAACAGAATCTCAAGTTGTATTAAACTCAACGGATGGGCAGTTTCGCAAAAAGTTAAAAACAAAGATTGCTAAAAGCAAACTGGTAGAAGCGGGAAGTGGAGACAGAAATTTGGCAAAAAGTGTCCGTAAGGCCGAGCCGGCGCGGACACGTGTCTCATTAAGTCACGTTATTATTCAGGCGAAGCCGCCATCTTGTTTTATGTCCAATTTACGGGTCGCGTGTGACAGATGAGCGAAGCGCACGCGCATTGACGACTGCATGTCGTTATGTGGGCTTTTCCAACGGAACGGCGAAGGATTTTTGATCATTTCTTGCCCTCTAAAACTTGTTTACTTGTTAAGGTCACTTATTTAATTTCTTAATAATGTTAGTTTGAACACTGGAAAATTCTCACTGTAAAAGACATCAACGCTTAATAGGCGTATATAGTATACGGATTAACAAGTAATTCGCATTTTGTTATAAAGGGATATTATATTTAGAAATACACATAAATAACGTATTAAATCTTGATAGGCAGTTATACGTATATCTCATTACCGTGTAAATCAAGAGTTCTTGTATTCTTAGATATTATTGGTGTTTTCATAGAAGTACCTATTGCTTCTACTGTAACTTAAAGAACTGGAAAAAAGATATAAAACAGGTAAATGGGAAGTCAGTAACAAAGAACCACAAGACTTATAAAAATAACTTATAGGAAGTTAAGGTAAGTTACTTATTTATTATTCAGTATAATTGCCGGGATTCGGTACGCATTAGAGTTATAACGGGCATCTGTCGAATCAGTACCCCTGAGAGCCCTTCCGCGACACGTTAACATAATGGAAAAATTCACGCAAGTAACGGGTTATCTCTAATTGAATTCAGCGGTAGCCAGCTCGAATTATATCAATAAGAAAGGGCAGGCGGCGGCGCCGCAGCAAATTGCGCCTACCCAGCGTTTTCCTTTTGTGTTATCAGCACTCCACGACGCCCATTGGTCCATTTTAATGAGCTCCGATCAATGGGCGTAATTATTTCTTGTATCATTCTTTGTTCGCGACGCGAGCGCGCTGTCATCTCATATGGTAAGCCGGCACCGATCCGCATAGGCATTTTATGGCGAGTTTTTGCCTGCGTTTTTGGAGGATACCCGTATAAGATAAGTTAGTGTCTTCCAATTACTGCGTTCGTATGGAGAATCGGATGTCGGACAAAGAATAACAGGCGGGCTAGCTCGCGCCGATTGCCGTATATGTGCCCATCTGTTTCCATGTCACTTTAATGAGATACCCGCGCCGGCCGCCCTAGGAATTTATTATCTTTATATAAAGGACCACACTGTTCCTTTGTATTACAATCGGACTACATTATAAATTATACATATTTATTAACTTATTTTTGTAGCTTCCACGGATTTCACGAATATAGGTATCTACCTGATATGTAGTTACAACGCACAATAAGCTTATAGGTAGGTGTGCTTAAGCTTTACGTAAAGTAGCGATAGCCTAATTGTATCTGAGGGTCCGAGGTGCTAAGACACGCATTTGATGCTTTAAATTATGTATTATTAAATTATCACTTGCTTTAACGGTAAGGGAAAACATCGTCCAGAAACTTACATGCCTAGAAGACTTAAAAAAGTTTCTCAAAAGCGTGTAGATAATGTCTACCAATAAGCACTTGGCCAGCGTGATGCTCTATGGCTCTATACTTTCACTCTAAGAGGTGACCCGAGCCCAGTAGTAACGTAGTAATAAGTTGATGACGTAACAAGCTTTAAAATACATTAATGATCCTGTCTTTTTACTGTCTTTATTAAGTCGTACATCATGATCATCAAAGTCATATAAAACCGCTCCTCAGATAAACCATTTAGATATGTTTACATTTTAATGTTGTGATTATCCGATTTCTTGGACGCCAGATGCGTTACTTACTTATATACACGATTCAAATTTGGGCCATATTTCGATTATTTGCTATTTATCCCAGGGAGCATTTTATGAGAAATTTATTGTGGACAACACGGGGAATTCATATTATTGCAATTCGTCATAACGCAAACATTTGGAGACCTGTAGAGGAATGGAGAACTGGAGAAAAGTTTGGAGAACATTGGAAATCTTCTGGGTCCAGCTAACAAACGAAAGTGTCTGTCGCCAAATACAACGGAAGTTTTTTCGAAATCCATCATAGGTGATTTGTTATAATGAAGACGACCAACCAACTCCTCCTCCAAACCAACACAGTAAACTTTCAACACTACCACTATAAAATTAAATATTTCGGTGTCACTATATCTGACGTTCCAATCCATTTCTTATCCGAATCAGACTGGACGAATGAATGTCATTAATTCACTTCATTATTAGCATTTTGGCCTAAACGTTACCAATTACGGCACATGTTTAGGTATACGTTGAACTGCGAGCTATAAACGAGTAAGACTTTGTATTCAAAGTTTTGTTATGAACACAATAACAGTAATTGAACTTTGAACACAGTATAAAAGTGCCAAACTACCAACCAAAACTAATAGTACAGTACAAGCAGAAGCAGTAAGTGGGAACTACTGACCATGGATATCTGTAATCAGCCACATATAGAATCAGACTTATATAAGGTGCGCTATATGTTGCTATTACTGAGGATACAGTTGGAAAGTCTCATATAAGTCCATGTCCCTTGATTGACTAATTGTCACTTTCGTAAGAGCTCTTTAAAAAATCTCTCAGGCGTTTAAAGTTCACCGATTCCCTCTTGGCCAGCGTAATCTCACTCTGGGAAGTCTCTGAGAAGAAAGAGAATATTGACAAATTCGGGTGTTTCGCCGTCAATAGAACAAGTGTCTTACAGCTCGTAATCAGCACCTTTGCGTCAGCTCACTCATTACGTTTAATTTCTTAATCGTGCCCTTAATTGAAATGTTGAGCTGCCACGATAGCGGACGACTCGTTAATGCCCGTGTCGGATTATGCTATGTCTTTCCTTTTTCCTTTCGACAATTCCAGTAGCGTAATGACATCTACATATGCGTTTGTAATTTACGGTGTCCTGGAGCTTAAGTGTTAATCTTTGTATAATGCAGGTTTAATGTATTTTCGTTGTTCTGTCGATGGGTTGATGCCAGTTAAGAATTCTTTAGCATTAGCATTTTTGTTATGTGAAATAGTAGCAAACGCGCTTCAGTCCACCTGTTGGTAATTAGAGTATCTCAGAGTTCGGCCACAGTTGTTCCCAACCTCGGGGCTAAGTTGGAATTCCTTCAATATGTCTACCTTAACACACCCTCTAAATTAGAATACAGCAGCGCCTCACACTACTATTATACGGCAGAAAAAGGTGTGGAGATGATGCCTTTAGAGTCGACACATAAAGGGTTCTATTACTTTTAAAAGCTGGAAACCTGGTTTCGCCTGCACCAGTTCACCATGCAGCTATGTTCTGATTGGAAGGGTGTGGCGAACCAAATACGACAGGAGACGGCTTTGTTTAACATTATCTTGGGGATTACAAGCACAATTCTGATATTCCTGCTCTGCCCGCAAGGCTATAACATCTCTGATGGCGAAACAGAAGTTAGACCTTTGTAAATATGTAATTTAGGTGGTCGCTGTAGATTTAATGACTGCTACCCAATTATTAAAATAGAAGCTCAACATTTCTTCCGAAGTTCGGAAGCGCGCATAATCTTGCCTCTGGCGATCGGTCACTCATCATTTCCCAACCGCGCCCAACATTGCTTAACTTTGTAGATCGTAACCGATCTATAGATACAAGCCGCAGGGCTACGCGTGCTTCAAACCTTTTTTGAATAAATTAGATTAAAAGCCCTATAAGAGGTTGGTAAAAATGCGTTGCTGAGACGGTTTGAAAATTCCAGTCGCTCGTAATTATATAATTACATTTTTTCGGCGATTTCAGAATATGTATATACAATATTCTGAGTACCTACACTTGCAAAGCAGTGATAGCCTAGTGGTTAAGAAACTCGGCCTCTCGATCGAGGGGTCCGAGGTTCAAATCCCAGGCACGCACCTCTAATTTTTCAAAGTTATGTGCGTATTAGAAATTAATTATCACTTGCTAAACGTTGAAGGAAAACATCGTGAGGAAACCTGCATATCTGAGAGATTTATAAAAAAAAATCTCAAAAGGTATGTGAAGTCTACCAATTCGCACTTGGCCAGCGCGGTGGACTATGACCTAATCCTTCTCATTAAGAAAGGAGATCCGTGCCCAGCAGTGGGACAGTAATGGGTTGATTATGATGAGCACCTACACTTATTTCCATATAATTCAAAAACGTGGAGCACGTATGCACTGTTCTTCCTCCCTGTTATAACAAACGTCCATTAAAAAATAATGCTGCCGTCATTAATACCAGCACCAATATGTTTCGCGCTTCGTACTAAAAGAGGAAAAGTATATTCTACCACGAGTAGACGCCAAATAACTCTTTCAAACAGATTAAGAGCGAATTGTTGCAAATACCGATATACCTACTACACCGATGATGTTTGCCTAATAACAGCAGTTTTAATGTTGCTGTATTCCGGTTTAAAGGCGTGTAACTGTAGGCACACACATCCCAGGCATTCCAACTTGTCCCTGTCCCGTTCCGTGACCAGAATAGGGCTACGGTATCCCCTGCCTGTAGCAAGAGGCGACTAAAAGGGGTTTCCGGGGTAGAGGGTGACAAGAGTGGGAGGTAGAACCGCCCGGCCAGCGACTCGGGAAGGACGGCCGTATGTGTGGCCACCAATGGATCTGGCAAACATATGCTCACCTGGGATGAGCCCTATGGGGCAACGCGCTTAGAGGACTCTGGTTGCGTTCCTTGGAGATCCCGGAGTCCTCAACGCAGCGCCGAGGATGGCCGCCGGGAGGGCTTTTAGTGCTTTAAGAATCCCACATAACCCCGTGTCGCTCCCATGGCATAGGGTACGTTTTGAAGGTTTCCCCCTCGTAAACAAAAAAAGGCATTCCAACTTAGTCCTCATGGGTAGCAAAGCATTTGTGACTGATCTCGGGTGGCAGTACCCAATAAAAATCACATGGACTGCTCGTTTGCTATTCCTATATAATAATAAAATAGTATTAAATTATAACTTTACCGCATTAAATTTGTTTTGGAAGCTGGCATTTACTTTTGAAACAATATCACCTGCTTAACGTGTTTTACAGCGAAATAAGATCTATGCACTTACGATCAATCGATACGATCCGATCAATACAAGTAATTAATGATAGGCAATCTTTGCACCGCAATTTACAAGTGTTATTATTAAGAAGTAATTAATCAAGCAATGTCATTGTTAATCAGTCAATCAACAATCTTGATTTATTTTGCTATGGTGCGCGTTGCTTTAGAAGTAATTAATCGTAGAAGGACTTTCGGCCAAGTATTCGTTTATTTAGCTACCTACTTGTTAGATATTGCAATACCGATATAAAATACAGTTAAGTATTATAATTGTAAAGAAAAAAGGTCAATAAGTTATATAAAATAAAGTGTCAGAAAGTCAATAAATGTAGGTGCAAAAACATTCACTTTGGACTTTTAATATATGTGGTTATGCATTTTTCATTGCCGTACCTTATTCGTGAGTATTTATCAAGGAAATAGAATGAAAATTATAAGTAATCATACCAAATGTACCTATGCAATTTAGTACGAGAAAACCATGTGGCTAAGTATTTTGATATAGCAGATGTATCAATATAAAATACATTTAAGATATGCCAAACAAAACGCTTAAAACAATTACCGTTTTTCATTTAGTTCGCTCGAATTTCCACTACGAACACTTTAATAGTTTATTGCATCCACCTAGGAAAAAAAGTCCCGATTTTATTATTTAGTATTAAAAGTGGCACGTCAAAGATATGTGGACCGGACAACGAATATGGGTGACAGAGAATAATTAAAGTTAAATGTGTTCTTAACTAAAGCCCTCGGGCAGTCGCCCACGCGCCGGCCGACTTAAGGATTAAAGGACTGAGCAATCATTGAATAGCATACAGACATTAATTTATCCTCGATTTGTAAAAGCTTTTAACAAAGAATTATTATTGCTATTCAGAGCTAATAAGCATGTTGACTGAGGACTAAAATAGAATGATCTTTAATGGTATGCTGCGTGGCCCGAGGCTTTCTAGGCGAATTTCAAGTTCATACCTCTGGAAAATGTTTTGTATATAACCTTTTAAAGGTTTTATAAGTTTATGTAGGTATATGCATTAATCCAATTATGGCATGGAATTTATGGCCGAGGTTTTAAATAAAAATGCAGACTTAGTTAATTTGAGCTCCCAAGCTAAATCTGGAGCTCCAATACATCGGTAGCTCTAATTTTCCAATACTTTTCACAGGTATCTCACTAAAATGAGGAGAGGCTTGAAACATATGTACTTATGTTAATAATGTGAGGTATTAGATTTTAACATTTTTTATCATTGTGAGGTGTTGCTGTATTCTAAATTATGTGAGTGACATAGGATGATACATTAGCATAAGTACTTTTCTTTTCATTAAGTTGCAAATTTGAAGTTTATTTTTTTTATGATCATTATACTTATTTAAATTTAGAACACCAAGGAAAACTGTCTATTTACCTGTCTACTTTCATAGATTAGTAAAGATTACTCACTCCTAACAAGAAAATGTACCCAGTTTCGAGAATTGAAATTGTTGCGTAAAAAAGTTTTGCCAGGTCTCCGTGCTAAAATTTCCCTAAAAAATTTGAAATAATTAATTATTTATTATGTAAATTACGCAGTATTAGTGATTTATTCGTAAATTTTCTCTAAAAATGTTTTTATTTGTCAAGAATTCAAAAAAAGAACTTACTAATAAGCCGTTTGTGGCTTCATTCAATTTCAAGGCGTGAAGTATCTTTACTAATCTATGTCTACTTTAATAAAAATGTAAAAGGTATATATAAATAAATATACAATCGTAAAGTGAGCTAGCGGTGGCGTGGCGTCACGGACGAGTGGCGCGCGGTTCCGGCGGCAATTCCATTGTTCTGCCGCTAATTGAATCGATGCCACTGATAGATTGTGTGGCGTTACACCTTCCCGGTAACACCGTGTTGTTAACTTATGGTTGAAGTTTGGAAAAACAGTAAATGCATAGTTTTATGTGTTTCTTTAATATGGTCAAGCAGAATGATTGCTTACTCTTGCAAAGAGTAGATCAATAAGTATAGATTTTGTTAGTTACTCATTCAGCTTTAATACGCTTGACGCTAGAGTAAAAAAAATGTGAGCCGTCACGGGACGCCTGGCAGACATCGACATTATTTTGTAAAAGTAATATGCAGAAAAGAACATATTGTGATAGGAACTAAATATGTCATAATGATAAAATAAAATATTACGATTGTTGCGCATGGCGACGCGTTGCCACACCGTACACACTACTGCATATAGACTGTATATATATACCATCGTATAGCGTGGCGGCGCGTCGCCACGGCATGTGTCGCCACGCCAGAAATCGGTTTTACGTGCGGCTATAGATGTTTCACATCAAAATTAACATTTTTAATGATTTTAGTGGACTTTTTTCCGTGGATATCGCAGAAGTGAACGAGGAAAATAAAGCCAGTCTTCCTATGATAGTATTCATTTACTACATTCAAGCGCTAAGCGAGGTAACTATGGTAAAACGTTCAAAGGGTCTAAGGGAAGCGTTGGTATTCAGTTAACATAGATAGTTTTAAGGATTACTGAACGGATTTAATTGTGTGTATTTTTTTTCTCCAAGCAGCATGATGTACTATTTCATATGTTCCGTCAACAAAAAGCGAAACCGCATAGTTTTTAGTGCGCAATTAGTGGTTTTCCAGTGTTTGCGGCGAGTTGACCTTCAATAACTTTACCTCATTGTAGCTGAGAACATACCATACCTACCTAATTTAGGTAGTTTTAGTTTTACTATACGCACAGATAAAATATTTAATTTGATTTCATACATTCATATAGGTATATTAAAACTATTACCACGAAAAGGAGTAGTTAGTAGTAGTTTGAATGTATTAGAACTCTTTCTGGATCAACTCCGGCGGCACCACCGCCACACGTATTTCTGCCTTTTAACAGTTGTTTTAAGCGCAGCTGTGGTCTGTAAGGGAGACATACTTCTCTGAAACATTCCAGCTTAGTCCTCAAGAGTACCGGCGCATCTATGGCCGACCTCAGGTAGTAATATCTAATCCTACCGGGCGTTGATTACAGATGTCCATGGGCGGTAGTAGCCACGTACCATCAGGTGGACTGCATGTTCGTCTGCTACTCCTATATTATAAAAAGATATCAAATCTATTACCGCGAACGGAGTAGTTAACCTTTTCTTTAACGTTTAGTAACCCGTTGATTAGTGATTGTGTCACCGAGCCCGCCGCAACGAGTCGTTAGCGCTGCCCGACAATAGGCAAATCGAATCTGTTAACCGTTTCGGTACGTACACGTGACTCGAGTGGAATCTACATAACAATTATGACGAGCCCTGACGTATTTTACCATAGACAAAAAAACTTAGCTGATAGGTTTTCATGGTTCCACCCCGAGAACCCGGCACACATATTTTGTCTCATAAGAACAGTAAGATTTGATTTGATTTGATTTATCTGGGGTTAAATAATGAATGTCCAACAGTTGCCACTTACCTTCGCATGCTCGTTTGCTACTTCTATAGTATATTAAAAAAAACTACTGTAAATAACATAACGTTCTTGTTGTATATACACTCCACATTTTAATCTATCGAGCGTTGAGCACCATTTATAAAATTCATAAACCTAGCATGTATATCGATACTTATTTAGCGAAATTAACTCCACTATATTGTATACAATAATTATATATCTAAATATGAGCGCATGGATCAATAATTATTAATTCCTTCAGGCACAAATAAATGAGTCCGTTAGCTCTCCTTCAGAGCCTTTGTGCGAAGCCGCTGCATAGCGCGAGCCTATTCATTATGTTTAATACCACAATTTCGAGAAGTAATTACCTCTGTAATTAGCACGTGCTCTCCCAACCAAGATCTCAATTGACTTTACCTTCTAATTTTTCTTTTAAACGCTCGCAGCGTTGATTAAGTATTGTGTTCTGAAATTACACATTCACTAATTTATGAACGCTATTACGAATATTTGGTCGTTTAGCTGACGTTTGTTGTTTTAAAGTTCCATAAAACATCGTGAATGCGATTTTATTGTGATTGTTGTAATTATGAGCCTTACTCATAAATCGTTTAAACAGACCGGACATGAACACCTCACCTTGTAAATAGTTATAAAATAAAGTGGTTTAGTATGTACAGCACGTGATACTTCAATGGTTAGGTATTTCATAATAAAATTGTTTTTTGAGTCGGCGTCCCTTGCGTGGATGGAAATATGGTTTATTAAAATTAATTTTATGTTCGTAAACTTGCAATTAAATGAAAAACAAGCTTTAATTTCTATGTTCAATATTGCATCTCCGCACTCATTTTTTGAATCAAATCACTATAACAAAGAATGCACACACTTACTTCAATGTAGGTAAATGTGTGTAGTTTTTATGTCAATGTTTTTAAAAGTAAAAAAGCGTTTAGTATTTATTACTCACTGATATTTTTTACACACGTACCATATAGGTAATATTTGGAATTTTCCTCAAATTGATAATCTCCATTTGCCCACAAAAACACAGTCTGCAAAAAATCAATCTTTTACAGTTCACGAGACAGAGCCCTGTGAGAAACCGACAGACATCGAAGGCTTAGTGAAAATGTCGCGTTTTTACCCTTGTAGTACGGAACCCTAAAAACAGAAAACCAAAGTAATAAATTAAAATACGAGTAATATAGTAATAGTAATTATACAGTTTAAAACAAACTTTATCCAAAAGTGCAGAGTGCAGACCACCAGAGACGGTTGCAGAGAGATTTACGCCGACAACTCAATATGTCTGTAGGCAGTCGGATTACAGAACTAAGCGCTACTCAACGTGAACAGGTTAAACCTTTTTTAAAAGTTTTTAGTCGGTTTTCTTCAAGGTTGAGTTACACATAGGTATATGTACATTATTGACTGCTTTTTCTTCAAAAGTATGTCATTGACATAATCATAGCCCCCTTGTTGAGAGCCTGTTCCTGATTGTATCCATTAAGATTTAATTGCATTTTAATTATTAAGGGTTGTAGCATAGTCCCTAAAGGCTATCCGAAATTAGAATAAACAATTCACACATAGTCGAAATCGCTAAGTCTAGAAGTATGTAATATTGCACAGAAGTTGTTTAACTAAAAATGTTTTTGAGAAACGTTTAAACAAGAAGATAAAAAGGGGACAGTTTTCAAAACATCCCACAATTTTACGTTACATTTACTCAATCCATTATTCTGTTCCGTTTGCTTCAGTAGTCTGAGTAAACGTAACAATAAGTAAGTGCTCAAGTCTTTTTGTCGGCCTCACATGTTCGCAAAAAAGAGAGACAAAACATAAAGCGCCATTTTGTCAATTTAGACATTTAATGTTACGTTACTGACACCATAGTTCTGATACAATCCGCTAGGTGCGCTGATTGGAATTTGTATGGACAAATACGTAAACAAATAACAAAACCGTCATATTTGTCAAAACGTAAAAACTCATGGTAAGAGTACAGAGTTGTATATGAAAATCTATCACTATTTATTTCTTCCACAAGATTACTAAGTACATTTCCGTTAAGTAATTTCCGGAGAAAACAGCAATTAGCAATCAAATAAATAAAATGTTAATGAAGTATGAATAAGCATTAACACATTATGATACCTATTTTATGACCAGAAATTAGCATGCGCATGAGCATTCAAATAAAATAATTAAACAATAATTAATTCATCTATAAACTAACGAATAGTACAGTTGTGTGTTATTAATGATCATAAAATTGTGCGCGAGTAATTACTGGTTTTAAACGCAGATTGGTTATTTATGGTCAGTATCAAGTTACCATCAGTGTCATTTAGAAACATAACGTTCAGGTATATCTCCGTTGCTTATATTTTTATCATTTTAGTACCTGACGTATTATTGTTATCGCTGAATCATTGTGAATCTATAGTTCGTTTTTTTAAACTAACTAGTAGTAGTACTAATGATAATAAGTAGTCACTGCCGTCAATAAATATTTAGTTATCAACCCTAAATAGGATTAGAGTCCAAATTTAGGTCACTTACGAATAATTTTCTTCCATTAGGAAGGATTAACACCCTACTTTTCCAACAGAGAAGGTAGAGGTAGCTTATCTGCAGATGTATGTCGAATCCACCGAAAGGATTGCTTGATTTTCATTGTTATTCGTGGATTGAACATATATATCCTTAATTCCTTAATAACTTAACTACCTTAGGGGCCGTTTCCAAATGTCCCGATATGTGGTACATCTGGGAAGCACCCTTAAGCTTTAATACCTCGTATAAGTGTCTCTACTCTCTACATAAATACATCTTCAAACTAGAAAAATACAGCACTTCCGAACAAAGAGTTCTACCATCTTTATTTTTTTCCCATAAGGCACCGTTATGATCTTCATATTGCCTTGATGGTTCGCAGAGATTTCTTGAACGTTAAATCGAGGAGTAAATTTGATATTAATACGCTTATAACGACCGTGTAATAGTGCTTCATCAATTCTTACTTTGATTATTTTCTTCCGACGTTTCTTTAGTATGATTAATTTCTTCTGACTGTGTTTCACGAATGAATGAGCTTTTGACTTTGATTACCTTAATTACTGATGTAATGAAGAGGAGCAAAACTTGAAGACTGGGCTTGACTTAGCTCGTTAGGACGGCGATAGATGTATGTTCTACAAGTACAATTCAATGGATTAAATCAAATGATCAATAATAACATCATCGACTCAATTCTACGCATTAGCGTGAGTCTCTCTTCCGTATATAGATACAGTGAAACTTGGTTAAGTGGGACCTGGATAAGTGAGAAACCTCCATAACTGGAACTCATGCTGAGGTCCCAACACTTTGGCACTGAATTACCTCTGTTAGTGGGACGAGGTAAACCTCTATATCTGGGATTTGTTCTTTCGATTTATCATCATAGTTACCTCTATAACTGAGACAGCGAGTAAATTTTATATGCATAAACCTCTGTAACTGAGATAACATTGTTTGTTTACTCATTCTTATTCTACCCACAAATTCCACACGTAATTCCAAATACGTAATGTTAATGGAACCCTCTGTAAATGAGACAGATATTTATTTATACCTGTATATCTGAGACACTGGGTAAGTGGAATACCTCTATAAGTGAAACGACATTGCAGGTCCCTTGATGTCTCACTTAACCAGGTTTCACTGTAATAGCATCCACATCACGTTCAAAGAGGTTTTAATACACTTCAGACTTTATAAGATGATATAGGGATCTTTCAAAGAATCCGGCCAGTTTAATGTGTCTTTGGTATAGGCGACCGAAACAAGTGCATTACGTCGACCCAAGGTATGTGAGTACATCTATCGGTGTGGACATTCTAAGGATTTTTTTAAAATCCCCAAAAACCACAAGCGTGTCGCGCGTCGGTCCTGCCTCAGTTGCACCACAAAAGCTACCTCACAACTTATTTTTTTCCGTCTACGGTCGGAACGTTTTTAACATTGAATTCCGAACAATACCACAACAAACGCAGTCATAAAACATGTCCAGCTCAAGGTCTCGGTCGATTAGACACGCTCGGCCAGGGGCAAAGGTGTGAATCGACATTTAATAAAATAATTTATCGGAGGCTGATGTGATTTTAATGACCGCGGCCTGTGGTGGCCAGGTTTTTGTGTAACGACAACTGCAATATAACAGCCAGGGTACTGTTAGCTCTCGAAAAACAAGGACTGCAACACAGGGAGTAGGGACCTCGCGATAACGTGCTCAAAGCATAAAAGCTTATTAAAAATGAATTATTACGTAGCTACTTTAATTAACTAGAGAGTGCGCAAGATTTTTTCTTAATCGCGAAGTAATCTTGCAATAATGAATTATGCGATAAATTATATTTTCTATTAACAAACCGCAGATTCACTTTAGTAAAGGGTAAGATAAAATGTTCCATGTGGCAATACCTATAGCTTCCAGACTTCTGATAGGTATATGTGAAATATGGGAGTGACATACACAGAGCTAAGCACTAAGTTGGTATGTTAATTGTCTTCCTTATTAGGTACCTTAAAACCAGAACGCAGCAGCTCTAAATACTGTTGTTATTAAGAAGAAATAGTTAAGACGGTGGTGTCGCGTCGAACCACAAAGGATTCTACTACTTAAAAAAGGCGGTTAAACAGCTTGAATCACAATTTCGAATCCCAATAATTGCAGCAAAGCAATAATTGCATTAAATTATATAATCATTCATAATTATAATGTACTATATTATATAGTAATTTTAATCAAACTAAAGAATAAAAGATGCTGGAAAATACCAGCAGGAAAATAACAATTATTAAAAAAATCATTCGAATCTCAAAAATCCTTAAATCTTATTTATTCAACGGCGGCCTTTACATTGCACGCACTTACCCTTTCAGCTCAGTCGACCGCGTTTACATGTTTGCCACAATTATTTAAAAAGGCCCGATGCACGCATCCCGATAACGTTATCTCCGGACAATCAATTAACCGCCTCGCATTTCGATTATTGATTTTGTAATTAAATCCCATCGGTGGGCGTGTCGCGTGCAAACGTACGTATGAATTTATGCCCAGTTGATCGTTAGCGATGTTTGTTGACTCTTTCAATTAAGTCATTATGATTAAGCGCCGCGAAATGCAAATATTGTATTAATTCTCAATTTGTTGGTTGGTTGGGAGATATTTGATTGTTTTTAGTGGGACTGCACCTGCACCTTAGCTGTGCTAGCGTGAAAATTCAATATAAATAAAGAAACGCTTTCTGCACTCACAGCCCCACACTAGGATTCCCTGTATCGTGCCATATATACACACAAAGACGAATACATAAACATCCAGAATTCCAGACCCAGAACAGATCGAACCCGGAACCCTGTGTGCGTCAGACCGGTATTGTGACCGCTGCGCCACGCGGGACCGTCAAAAATCATTATGAAACCCTGTTATAATCAAACAAACGTTATAATTCGAGAGAAATAGGTATGGCGGTGGTGCCGCCAGAGTCCACCCATAAAGACTTTTACCACCCTTTATATACCTACTAGCTGACCCGGCAGACGTTGTGTTGCCATACAAATAAAAAAATGTTAAGGATGAACAATCCTTATCACTTAGGGGTATGAAAATAGATAGTAGCCGATTCTCAGAACTACTGAATATGCATATAAATTTGGTGAAAATCGGTAAAGCCGTTCGGAGGAGTACGGTAACTAACATTGTGACACGAGAATTTTATGTATAAGATAAAATTTACACAGGTATATAGATATACTAGCTGACCCGGCAAACGTTGTGTTGCCATATAAATAAAAAAAATGTTAAGGGTGAACAATCCTTATCACTTACGGGTTTGAAAAATACTCGTATATAGAATATTTGAAACTGCGATGGTAGCGAAGTTCTCCAGTCCCCTTGAACACTCATAACAAATTTCATCAAAATCAGTCCAGTCGTTTAGGAGTTCAGTGACATACACGAGCACATAAGAAATATATATATAAAGATTGTAGCTTTATACTTTGATATGTATCTAGGCGACTTAAGTGCGCTTTAGTTGCTGTCAATTTTACATTGTAATTGATTTGAGTAGCGGAAAATTACCATGCAAAGCGATGACTGATGAAATTATGACAATGTTCAGACATTTTAATCATTCAATCAAGGCGCAGTCGAGGACAACCCCGATCTGCGAATATACATCTTTTTCAAAATATTTCGTAATAATGAAGTTTGACTGACGATCAGTCACACTTCTTTATTTTAGTACGCTTTTCACACTTGTAGTTACACACTCGGATTATTCCTATGAATCCCATGGACACCCATAGGAAAAATAGACGACGAATACACAAATACCCAGAACAGAAGTCTAAATTCATCATGAACCTTTTTTTTTCTTAACGACGGGGAAACCTTCAAAAGGTACCCGACGACGTGGGAGCGACGCCGGGTTATGTGGGATTCTTACCGCACTAAAACCCCCCCCGGTGGCCGTCCTCAACGCTTGTTGGAGAACTCCGGGATCTCCGACGGAACGCAACCGGAGTCCTCCAAGCGAGATGCCCCGACCGGGCTCTGCCCTGGGGGAGCAGTTTTCGATTCTCCCGCACCATTTGGTGTACACGACGCTGTGCGACCACACATACCGCCGTCCTTCCCAGGATCGCTTACTGGACGGCTAGAACTCCCACTCTTGCCGCCCGCAACCCGGGAAGCCCCCTTTTAGTAGCCTCTTACGACAGGCAGGAGTTACCGTAGCCCTATTCTAGTCCCTGAACTACAGGGACAGAATCATCATCATGTACCTAATTGTATTTCGCCGGTAATCAAACCCAGAATCCAATACGTGGTGAAAGCTTCAACAGGCGGTCGATAATTCTATTGAATTAATAATCAAAGTTTATAAATTATTAATGATTTGATTATATCCAGATTATAAGACGATAATACACATGTAAATATGTAAATAAGTAGGCGGCTGAAGAACTATGAAATATTATTTCATTTGTGTGTGTTTTAAGACTTAATTGGAGTCTCCACTTCGCCTAAATCACTCTACATATAGGGACGTACGTACATATAAATACGTAGGTAGGTACGTACATATAAAAACCTTCTCATTTACGTTCGCATGTGTGTATAGGTAGTATAATTTACTTGTATCGCCTTCATTAATTTACCACATCGACATCCCCGTATAGTAAATTGGAATAATATGTCACTATGTTATATATCTTGCCAATGGGTCTGAATGGGAATAATTATGGCGTTATAAAGCACAATAAGAAAGGCCGAGCTAATGTAATTATTCACCAGCCGATTTCTTTATTGCCATTGATATAAACTAAAGATGTGTTACTAGCGGGCAAAACTTGAAACATACAATATACTCCATGACTATTGTTCCAACAGCTCTGTCCCTTATAGAATATTTGTCTATGTAGTAATATTTGTATATGTAAGTGAAACGAAAAATGTGCATGTGTGTCTATGCGCTCGCAGTTCTCTCACATTTTTGTGTTCTTTAAGGGGCAGGTAACATATCTATAGTTTTAAATATCATTGTTTATTGCCTCGTGAGCTAACATTATAAGTTAAAGCGTTGTTGTCGCGCCGAGGGTCGCCCGGCCACAAAAACGCACTCCTTAATCATGTCTACCTTAATCGATTTTCGAAAATGCCCTCTTGGCTCTTATTTTTCACCTCCCGGTCCAAACTTGCCTGCGTTTAATAATATCGGTCGGTTATTAAGGCTGAATTGTGCACAATTTTATACTACTTACTCACGGTGCATAAATTGCTTAAAGCTCAATTCAAGTTTCTGTTTGGATTATTTGGTTTTGAAATTCAAATATATTTATAGCGAAGTTTGGTCATCATCATTGCTCCGTAATTGTCTTATTACAGGGTAGTTTTGTCGCGGAACATGTAGGGTTTTACTCTTGGTCCACCACGTTAACTTAATGATACTTTATTGCCCATCTTTTAGTAGGTGGTTAGATACATTCAGGGGAAGACCACATTTTTTTGTTACATTATTGTATTCGTTTTGTCAAAAAAAATGAGATATTAATTTTAGCTTCCTATAAAATTAATTACCTTCCTAATTTCCACAATTTTTACATTACAATTTGGACGCGCTTGTCGGTATTTTTTAGGTTCCAGTCAATTGAGAGGCAAACTAATCATTAAAAAAATAACTGCTCTACACAGTGTCCTGGAGAGGATTGTCTGAATGACTGACCAGTATGCACGGTGGGACCCTGTTCACATGTCGCTTCCATTCATCCGCGCCAGACACTCAAATACAAATTGCCCCAAACAGGACCCATGGAAGTGGACCATGAGAGCCTTTTTGGAAAAAAACACACGTTGGAATGTTTCCCGTTGGTAATTAAGCGGTCGTTTGGGTACATACTTGAAGTATTGTACCAGTTATGATCTGTCGATTTGTTAATCTGTAATATTCATGTATAAGTCAATCTTTCTCAGAATATGTAAAATTATAATATAAAATATGCAGATGCCTAGTTTATGATCCGATTATACTCGTGCCTATCTTGCAATCTACTCGACGCCAATTACCTTCCACGGTTTAATATTCCTTTCAATCATAACATCAAGAAGATTACAACTGAGATTTGTATCAGCCCAAGTAGCACCCGTTTTATTTTCAGACAAATGGTGCAATGAATCTGGAATCACAGTTTGGTTATGAAACGGAACGATTACAGCAAGAGCCCAGTGAGTTAGTAGGTATCTTGGAGAGCGCAAATTGAATTAGCATATATTTTGCATAAATGCTACGAGCCACCAGCGGCGCGGCCGACTGCCCGAGAGAGTTCGAGTTATGGGTATACTGACCATTTTTTAATTTTAAAACAGGACACGTTTTCCGAAAAAGTGTTGAAAATTTAAGGACATTTTTTATGTGTCCTTTGAGATAGAAATTGATTTCGCAGCACCTTATGTACGATTTTGCTAACTAAACGTCGTTTTCCTAAAAATGGACATTTTCGCATCTCCACGTTGTTCTTGGAGGACCGCGACAAAGAAGCTGAAAACAGGACAGTCCCTTTCAAATCAGGATGAATGGTTACGTTATTTATGGCGCGCAGCGTGCCATCAATTAAAGTTTAAAATTCGATCTGCAACGAATGAGTCGGCAGCCTCGTAATTGGCCAGGCCATCCCGATGATTACTTTATTGGTCACATGCATACATTAACACTGTTGTGCGTAATATTCGCGTGTTGCGAGCTGCTATTTTAATTTCAATTCACCGCCGTAATGACTCTGATTCGATATTTTACTGAAATTTCGCGGTTAGGCCTGCAATTCGGCGTCGCGCAAGGGCGCACGTAGGCGGTGCGTCCTCTCGTCGGTGTAGGGTTGCCACCTTTTTAAATATAGGTAATCTTTATTACAAAAATATTGCAAAAAATTAGTTCTTCAGGAAAAACATAGTAGGTATACATACATATATTTCTCTAAAGATACGGTTTTAGACACCCCATTCTAAAGTATGCCAGGGCGTACTATATTCATTTTTGACGACCTTTTTTCCCCGATCTATTTATTTCTAATTATTGGTAACCACTACTTTTGAAGATTTCGAAGAAGAGCTTCACAGTCCACACCATTTGAATTACCGATAGAAACATTTTACTCTTTGTACTTTATAATTTTCAACTTTTGACTAAAACATACACTTACTATTATAGTACGAGTGGCAACCCTACTCGAGCACTGCATTTAAATAACTTGTTTCGGCTTCCGACCGCCTCGGCCGCAAGGACGCAACCCTTGGCTTAGAATCTTTATATTCCTTTTTCTTTCCTTCCTAATAATCGATGGAGTCTGTCTCTGTCTATGTCTGCTAAATTTTGGTCCCGTCAATTTAGTTGGACAAAATGGAGGACACAATGAACTAAGGAGCAGGTAGCGCGTTTTTGAAGTTTTCTTGCTTAATTTGAGCTGACTTTTTTGTTTTTTTGTACGTGTGACCCTTGAGGAAAAGCAACAATGTAGTCAACGCCAACTTCTAATATTAACAAATTACTAGGACGCTAATGTTATGAAAAATAGTAAAAGTGTTTTATTAAGTGATCTAATGATAGAGTCGTAATAATGGCATTGTTTTCATCAAAAAGTAAATAGTGTAGGGAGTCTGATTTTACCCCTTATGAAACATAATATATTTAAAACAGAAAGAACATTATATAAAACTGTGAAATGTAAAAATTCATATAACATTGGAGAAAATAATCTCAATATTTCACCACGTCTAGTCGCCATCTTAAGAAGACCTGTTGCACCCGCTAACATAATATTGTATATGTAATTTATAAGCAAGAGCCCCGTCATGTAATAATTTAGAAGAATCACGTCGTATCGAGGGCCAAGTGTACAGCGTGTTGTACAGCAACGTGCGTTGTAGACGAGCGGCTACGTGCCCGGACTGCGCGCCGGTCCACGGCGGCGACTATTGTACTTCACATCTGACGCTGCATCACGAGCACAGATTATGTAAATCCTCTGACGTGCTATGTCCCTAAATTATACCTCAATGTTAGAACCGCTTCCTAGTGATAGAGTGTTCAATGAAAATCTAGCTGCTACGCGATAACTAAAAAGCATTTGTGTTTCTGTGTGTACCGTATAAGTTATATTTCTATTACCTAATTAGTAAAATATTTTTATACATTCAAATAAAATTTCACTGCGCAAATAACCATTACAAATAAATTATGTGTTACATCGGCCCGTGAAAGTACGACCCACTTTAAAAACCTAGCCAATTTTTTTCCTAAATGTGCCATAAGATGTTTAACTTCAAAAAGTAAAATAACCTATAGTTACTATTATTCCTATGTATTGGTATAATATAACAGTGGAGTTACAATATAATTTGGAGGGGCAAGTGTACAGCGGCATGTTATACAGTAACGTGCGTTGTAGACGAGCGGCTACGTGCCCGGACTGCGCTCCGGTCCACGGCGGCAGCTTATTGTACTTCGCATCTGACGCTGCATCACGAGCACAGTTTATGTAAATCCTCTGACGTGCTATGTTCTTAAATTACGTCTCAATACCTGACATGCACATTGCACAGTTTCTTTTTTCTATACGGGTACATGCTACCCCAAACCAACTATCATATGAAAACTAATAAATACGCGTCGAGTAGACAACCTATTTATGTAAGAGAGTCGATTAAAAATCTACTTTAGTTGGTACCTAAGTAAATAAATGATCTACCTAGGAGACTGGAGATTAAAACGGTTGAAATATATCCTGTCACACCCACAATATAGGCGAATTAAACGACACTTCATATGTTAAAATCCCTCAAACAAGCAAGGCTACAGCACCAAAGAATGAAACATTTATACGTACATAAGCTCGAAAAACATTCGTAGTCGGGTAAAGAATTATAACGACAAAACAACATTGAAACTAAATTTAATTATTTCATTGCCTTATCGAGTATTATTTACATGCAATGCAAATTTCCACCAAGAAAAAACTTTCAGCTATTTTTGTCGTCCGCTCATACGAGTAAATAGCGCAAACGAGATGAAGCATCTGTAGCCAATGCAGCGAAAGTACGGCTCACATGCATGCAAGTTTATGCGGTAAGAGCCGAGATTATACTATGGAAATCAGATATATGCATTCCGTGGTTGTTTTATGTTATAATCAAAGCGCATAGGCTGAAATATAAAGCGTCGGCGAGGGGCTCGTAAAGCAAATAGATTGCATCTGAGTGTGTCGCGGGACGTGCAGGCTCCGCTATGCCGCATGAATAAGACGCTGCCGTAGACTAACTCTGCAATAGAGAAATTGAGATTCAGAAAATTTTACAATTTAATACCATTTACAAATTGATTTAATTAATGAAACTGATTTTATATTGTAAAGAAAAAATATTTATCACGAGCTTTAACGGTGAAGGAAAAGGTCGTGAGGTAACCTGCATACCTGAAAAATTTATAAAAATAATGTGTGAAGTCTCTTACAGTACACACTATACAGAAGTGAATACGCACTTGGCCAGCGCGGTGGATTATGGCCTAATCCTTGTCGTTCTGAGAGGAGACCCGTGCCCAGCAGTCGGACAATTATTGGTTGATGACGAAAAGTGGTGGTTCTATTCTTTCACAATATGTGAATGAGTATAATTTCCCTATTTCCTAGTATATGTCTTGCCTGACAGATAATTTTGTTAATAACGAAGTACAACTATGTGATTGCAGTACCTACTTCTACTTTTCTACTCTCTATTAATCTGCCACCATCAATCTAAATCATCTATGCAAATCATTCTAAACATTTTATGTACTTTGTATTTAACATAAAAATATCCCTAAATTATTTTGCCTCTGAGGTTGAGTTACTCTAGAGGCGGGGAGAATCACGTCGCATGCGCCCGCGCACCTTCGCCCAGATAACTCTAGCGCAGCGATGCGACTGGATTATTGTTTAGCAATTAAATGGCGACTGTGTCGGTGCTTTTGTGCAACTTGTTTCGCTGATATGGCAGGCATGTACGATGTACGCGGTGTACGATAACTCGGTAGAGGTTTCCGCGTTTCAACCGGACTTGAAGTCACAATTAAGTATTGTTAAGTGACATGTCTGTGACAACTGAAATGGCTATTAATATGTATGTTGAATAATTGAGAATAATTATAATAGAGAGTTATATTGTAAGGATATTAAAGACATATATTGTAGTTGTAACTGATATTTGAGAGACATGCTATCACTTAAACGTTAGAATTTTAGCGACAAAAAATCTGTAGCTTTAGTAATTTGAATTCTTACTAATAATATTTTAATTAATATTTTATACCATTTTAAGTACTTACTTAATTTGACTAAATATAACGTTGGGTACTTTAAATAAAATATTACTTGATTCATACACAGTATAAAACTGACACAAACATTATCTATTTTTAACATAACTTCAAGAAAATATAGCCTATCCAACAATGTTTTGTTAAAGAAAATAATTTTCTGTAACACGCTAATTTTCAACATTACATCAACAGTAGATACTTACTTCCCTCAGTCGAGAATTTGTAATGTAGCATTAATTTCGAGAGAGTGTAACGTTCTGCGGGAAATGGTAATCGTTGCTTAAGGAACTTGTTACACCGCTATAAAGGAATAAATAGCGATTTATGTTTTAAAGTAGATGAAACATTATTAGGTAGGTAGATTTGTAGGTGGTAGAACCCCTTGTGATTCGACTCCGGCGGCACCCCTACACCTATTTCTGCCTCATAACAGCAGTGTTATGCGCTGCTGTGTTCGTGTTTGAAGGGTGTGGTAAGGAAGACATACTATTCCGAGGCGTTCCAGCTTAGTCCTCAGGGGTAGCGGTGCATCTGTGGCCGACCTCAGGTAGGCATAACTAATCCTATCTGGGGTTAATTACAGATGTCCATGGGCGGTAGTAGCCACTGACCATTAGGCGAATTACATGCTCGTCTGCTATTCCTATATTATAAAAAACGACTATGCCTATCACGTCGTCCACCCGAATGTATCTTTTCCTGTATGTATGTTATATCACGGGTCTTTTGTACCTACTGATTTAAGTAGCCATTTATTAAAATAAAATAAGAAGAAACAATATTTTCTAACAAAAATGTTTCGGATTCCAACCCAATGGATCTGAATTCGGCTACATACGCATTGTAACGCTTAAGGACTAAATCTGAACGTCTCACAACCTTCAAAGGCAAACAAGGATAATGCTGTATCCTAAATTCCTTTAATTTAACTGTAAGAAAATAGCAGTTGTACCTTTTTAATTATAATACTATTAACAGATCAAACCACCCTGTTACATGCTTCCACTTGTAGATGTCCACCACCATTATATAGATTTTTTTAAGTTGGACGTTATTTCATTTTTGACAACACCTGTAGTTCACACTCATATGAAAAGAATTACATTTGCCGTATATCGATTTCTGTCGTGAGAAAGTTTCTCGCCTCTCGCCTACCACATTTCCGTAGAACAAGTCGACAAAAAGCGTCGGCTTGAAAGACTTGTAGCTATTACCTGGATAACACACCTGAGCTCGTGGGAAACTCCGTAACATTCTTTTCGGGAGGATTGTTCATGGTATAACATAAGTACTCGAGTCATTATAAAGAAGCACGAACGGATTATGGCTACATGGGATCTATGGGATTCGATATTATAAGTATTAAAGCTATGTTCGAAGTCGGACAAGGATTTCGTGTCTTAAAATTGTGTTTTACATTTCTAATCTTCTGATTTTTCTTCGTTACGAGCTATCAGTATTACATTTCAGAACTTAAGGGAGCGCTTGAAGTCAATTAGTATAGGTAAATTAAAGGGGAAATTACTTTAAAATTACGATTTTAAGTATTACTCCTTTCATTTAGACGGAAAATGTAATATAAAATCAATACACATAAAATATAAAAATGAAAAAATCCTACTCGACACTAACTTAAACTTACATATTTTTAGTAAATACTCGTATTTACCTACTTGTGATATGTCTTTTAAATATTCGCCTACTGATTTCATAATAGATTTTACTCGCTCGATTTGTACCTACTAGGGTTTAGTCTGCACCGAAATTATGTGCATGTCCCCATGTAACTGAACAGTGCATAATAAAGGGTAATCATTTTAAAGATCATTTTCAGAGTCAAAAATGGTTATGTAAAAAAACTGTAATGGGACCGAGTTGCGTATTAAGTCCGTTTTAGTGCACCTTGTTATTAAGGATGTATTTTATTCCAGAAAATACATTAACAGTAACAGGCATTGTTCATATCTCCTCAGACCACACAAACGAGTTGGCAAGGTGGAAGAACTCTTTGTGGTTCGACTCCGGTGGTACCACAGCAACATCTATTTCTGCCTCATAATAGAAGTGGTAAACGCTGTTGTGTTCTGGTTTGAAGGGTGTGGTAAGGAAGATAAGCTTTGCGAGCCATTTCAGCGTAGTCTTCAGGGGTAGCGGGGTAGCTTATCTTAACAGGGGTTGATTATAGATTTCCATGGGCGGTAGTAGACACTTACCATCAGGTAAACTGCGTGTTCATCTGCTACTCCTACTACTTCTATATTATAAAACACGAAACTTCGTTTGTATTGTCTGAGAAAGCTATAGAGGTATAATAATGTCAATGAATTGCTAAACTCTATAAACTGTATTGCAATTTATCGTATAACACGCGGTTAGAGTAATAAAATTGCATAGAGACCGTTAGTTAGATTGCAAATCGCTCTAACATCCAAGTTAGAGTTGTAGACACAGTCCATTAAGTTAGAAAGTACATGGCAGCAATATATGTAGCGAGTAGAGCGTGGCTGATGGTAGCGCGGGCGGTGGTCACAAAGGTGAGAGGCGGAGAGGCGCAACACACTCTCCACAAAGAAAATACAGACACAGAAATACCACTCCAAGTCCAATTATACTTGTTAATATTGGTAGAATTAATTGTTTTCTTATACTCAGTTTCAAGATAGTGTCTTAACAAATCATTCCCGACATTTTATAACACGTATCTATGTAGCAATAGCGCTCACTTTGCACATTGCAAGTAATATAATCTTATTTTACTAATCTAAAATTATCTAATATTCACTAGATACCTTAAGTTTTCAAATTACTTCCTAGGAATAGTAATTTTTAAGGGTGAAACTACATAAAATGACGCTTAGTCATCTTTAACTATCAGACTTATATAATTTTGGTCTTTTAAGACAATCATCAGCAACCTGTTTGTGTTTTCTTACTCTAAGATCCATCTTACTCTAAGATCTTGTGGCGAGAAGTATTTACGTCATACTCCACGACGCCGGCCAAATGCGGATCTTCTCACAGCTTTGATAGCTTTATGTTTTTTACAGAAAGCATGGGCGTAGATTTTTTCATAAACAAGCAGCAAAATTGATTTGTAATACGCACTTAACTTCAAAAAATTGAACCTCGGACCTATACCTAGCCGAATTTCAAACCACCAACCAATGCATCTTAATGCTCAAAACCAAAAAAAAAACAGATTCAGCCTAATAGCCCTTCTGGCGAGACGCAGGCAGCACCGCGCGGAGGCTGCGCGGAGGCTGCGCGGGGGGCGGGTCAGCGGGGCCGTGAGAACGCGCGCGCGCCGCCGGTTCCCAGGCACGCGCCGCCCGCGCCCAGCAAGACGTACACCCACACTACCTTGTATGTCTATATTTTTGTAACTCCACGGTAAATTATTGTTTAATGCTTGTGTTTGAAGTGTTTTTGTTTGTAGCTTTTGAATAAATAAACTGATTTCAATGATGCTCGTATTTTTGTATTTAGGTTCTTGGATGAAAAATTGTTTAATTGGAAATTAGTTATTTGTGTCGAAGTGCGCTTTCTAGCTTCCCGTGTACTCGCGACGAAAGGAAAGATGCTGTTGCATCTTCCAAACCTTTTGTTGGAGGATGTTCCCTGGGTCTCTCCGTCGTCGCATTCATCAAAGCTTCGCTGAAGGATAATTGCTTGCTACGACCTGTCACTACCGACCAAGACTGCGACCAACCGCGAACTATGGTTGGAAGATAGAAGTTAGGCACCTCCACGCATCCACCATTGGTACCCCATAGCAGTAGTAGTTTTATATACCCTTCATGCCAGGGTATAAGGAACTTAGTTTTATATGGATTCTCTCTAAAATTTTATATTACCTGTAACAATATAAGCTATATTCATTTCAACCCACTTCAAAACAGGAGTTATTATTTCGCACACAAATGGGTGGTTGCCACTGACGAGTATGTCTTGCGGGTGTGCCGGACGAGCGCGAGGTCGCAGCGGTCGTGCGCCGCTTGCCTCGTGGGATGCCGCCAGCACCACTGTATACAGTATAGCTAACCATAGCATACAACCTACCTTTTGCATTTCGTGCTAATGCTTCAGAAATGCTACCCAAAAGTTTGGATTTTTGTGTTTTAGCGGTTTTGGAATCTATGCGTGTGATGTTTCCTTAAATCAGGGGTAGTTAATGGATTTAGTCTTTAGGGGATTCTGGTAACTATTTTATGTTTTGGACACAGATCTGTTTTAACAATAAGAGAAGGCTTGGAGCTTAATACATGCCTATTTTGAAGATTGCTTTGCAGTAGATCTTTATGTAATATCTACATACTCGTAGTTACATAGGTAAGTCTAGTACTAAAAATACTCACGTAAAGCACAAAATCCTAAAGCAAATTAAGTAAGTCATTATGAAACGATTTATTCACACTGCGAATTTCGTGCGATGGAGCGCTAGAATACAAGAATAACTGCGATTTTAGGCACTTTAACTACCAACATTAAACGTTATTAATCAATTTCGTATCGTAGTTTCGTTAGTATCAACATACCAGATTGTGTTACAACTTACAATCAAGGCTAACACATTATATTTTTATTTTAATCACATACCAAAGCATACGTGGCAAGCAGGCTGCAGCCACGTCAGTCGTAATTTATGCACAGTCGTGTGCATCTCGCCGCCCGGCAGATAAGTCGTGACGTGCCGACTACATGGAGAATTAGATCCTGCCGCCTCAACGAGACCAGTGGAACTTGAGCTGTACCATCTTTGACAGTTTTAACACGTTATAGTCACCTCATTTTATACGGGAATAAAGCAGGCATTCTTAGGAACAGAAACCGATTTTGATGAGGAAAACGCTAAAATGACGCAATCAACTCGTACCTATAGCTGTTTTATGAATTGATTAGTAGTATCTTTTTTTTAAATAGTTGACCAATCTAAATATATATAACTCAAAGGTGACTGACTGACATAGTGATCTATTAACGCACAGCCCAAACCACTGGGCGGATCGGACTGAAATTTGGCATGCAGGTAGATGTTATGACGTAGGCATCCGCTAAGAAAGGATTTTGATCAATTATTCCTCCAAGGGGATAAAATAGGGGATGAAAGTTTGTATAAATCTTCTTAGTTATTAATATTACTTCGTAACGCGAGCGAAGCCGCGGGATCAAGCTCGTTCCATATAAAACACGTGAAATCGATTACAATTAAATACTCCTTAAGACTAAGGTGGTCGCCTTGTATATAAGTCACTCGGCATTCCCACCGTTCCACCGAAACGTAGAACTGTTCACGCTAGAAATCGGTGTTAAAGAAGATCATAAATATGACAACTGGACGATCATCATTATCACCGAAAACAGAATACTACATTAATTTTGATTTCTGCTTAACCGGGGATAGAACCCAAAATTCATCATTCGACACAAGGGTTTTTTAAACTTTTAAGATCTCGTATATTGCATTGGATACATAATTAACTCTTCAAGTCATTCATTCATCAGTATGTGACAAAATAATATTCCTTGTTAAGTTGGCTGCTATGACAATGATTACCTACAAGCATGGCGATGCGTGTAAACTGTTCAAGTATACCGCAAGAACAAATAAACTAGTAGCATATGCATTTACGTCGGCCAATATTGATTGATATGTTTCCATTCCACAATGAGGCATGCTTGAGGTTTACATTGGATTAATAGGGAGCCGTTGACTTGATTTTTTGTAGTTACAACATTTAGATTGTTCAATAAAGAAACATTTTAGGTATCGTACATTAGGTACCAAGTCGGTACCGTCAGTACTAACATCAATATTGTCATCATATCATCAATACCGTCACTTCCAACGTTTGTAATGCAACATGATTAGTATGAATCAAAATAGTTTTTTTAAAGATAGCAACAAATAACGTTATTGTAGTGGGTAAGTATTTTGTGAGGATGTATTAGAAGTGCTAAAAAATAATAACTCGGTGGCATACATTAGTAAAGATTACTCACTCCTAACAACAAAATCTAACCAGTTTTGACCATTGAAATTCTCACTGTCATCTATTTTCGTGTTTGAAAAATATTAAAAAAATGTAGTATTTAAATCATTTACGAGTGAAACGATATTTCTCCGCACTTTTTCTTCGATTTCTTGTCCTAACTGCGCATGTCGGCATTTTTGCGTACAAATTACACCATGGCAGCCATTAAATGGCTGACATAATTGTCAGCCGTTTAAGCCATTAATGGCTTCCTTCAATTACAAGGCGGTGAGATATCTATACTTATCTAAGTTCAGTGGTAATATTCGCACTCTTACACTAGTGATCCAGTTTACAAATCAAGGCACGTATCTTTCATTTTTCGAAATTAAGTGTACCTAATAATATACATTGACTATTAACGTGTTTTTTTAAATGTAAGAAAACATACATACGTCATTTTTATAAACTTTTTCAATGGACGGACGTACCTAACTACCTACCTACAAGGATTTATAATAAACAAAAAAAAATGTAACGTTTTAAACTTTATAACGATCAAGGGTTTACTTAATTACTTTGAAACAGCTCAAAGTTACAAAAATGTTTTAATAAAGCTATGAGTCAGCCACGCAAGGCAAGTCTTATGTGCAAATTACAAGTAAAATGTAGGTGTGAAATTACAGTGATTTCTCAGCGGCTAAATTGCGGTAGTTCGAAGACAGGCGTTAATTCCAGTAGCAGTACTAGTGTTGTAAATGGATTGTGGTTTGGGTAGTAACAACGTGTTTTAGTACGAATGTGGTACAGTGAGATTATTTTTGAGACATTTTTTGGTGTTTTAAGCATTTGTTGTGTGGGTGTGTTTTGGTAGAGTGCGTCGTCGTCGAGTCGGTAAGTATTATCTATTTCTGCTTATGATCTTTTTCGGATTTGTTTTTGTGTGTTTGTAAGGATTTATTATTTTATGTGTGTTTTGAAGGTAGAAGAACCCTTTGAATTCGCCCCCGGAGGCACCACCGTCAATATTATTTTTGGTTAATAACAGCAGTGTTACCTAGGTACTGCTGTGTTCTGGTTTGGAGATTGGTAAAATATAGCTACGTAATTTTACGACACTTTCCAACCTAACCCTAAGAGTAGGAACGCATCTGTGGCCGAACTCAGATAGAACTCGAATCCTATCTAGCATAGATTAAAGATGTCCATGGCATAGCTACTTACCATCAAATGGATTGCATACTCCTTTGTTTCTTTTATAATATCCAAAAACATTAAATTGATTAAAATTAACTTGTTTAATTCAGCAAGAGCTTTGCAGAAAAAAATACAAAATCAGAAAGGGAATCCTGAGTAAACCGCTATGTTTGGACATTCTACCACAGTAATCTGATTTACTCTCGGCAGTTACGTAGCGAAATTATGCACTCGCAGCCTCCACAAAGAGTAACGACAATGTCTCCTTATTACTGGTGGTGACTGCGCAAGGTTTGTGGTCATCTGTTATTACGTGATAAGTCAATAGAAGCGACGTAAACTATATCTACGAGTAGGTAGATTAATATCTACTCAGTTCAGAGAACGGCCACCTTGGGGTTTTAGTGGGTAATACTCCCATGGCATCGCATACCATTTGAAGGTTCTCCCCCTCGTCAACGAAAAAGGTAGAAAAATATGTAAATCTGTGAATATTATTTTACAATAGCTTACAAACATTATTAAAAAGAATGCATTGGCATTTTTCACAAATATTTTGTTATTATTTTTATAACTTCCTATTAGCATTCGTCATAGATGATTCTAATCTTACATGTTTATCGATCAATCCTTTAAAGTTTATTTCCATAAACCTATATTTAGGTCATTCGTTTAGCCTGTGATTAGAGGATTTGTTGCAGACTGCGTCTTGATAATCATATTAGACGGTTAATTTATCAAACATACGCTGATATTACTGTTTCCACGACATCCACGCCAAAAGAGGGAACGATACTACTTTATTAGTAACTATTACCATACAAACTTTCCCACATCATGAAAGGAGACTATATTAAGAATTAAATTTTCCGTCACACTTCTATTTAGACTTCAGTAAGTATTTGTTAAAACAATAACTTTTAGCATGTGACTATTGTCTATATGACGTTAATCAGAGATCGTGTGACTGTCCCGTAGGTGTATTTATGTAATTGTACTTCACTGCATAGTCTCTTCAATGATAATGTTGACATGTAGTACACCGCCAGTCGTCAGCCTTGTGTCACGTATATTCAGAGCTAAAAACCTCGAATTCAAATAATTTAAAACAATATCCAACCTACTTATAGCGCCCCCTACCGGTAAATGTCATTATCGTTTTTCGTGCAGCCTGTGTACATTTGTGATTTTTCAAAATAAGAAATAAAATAAGTAATTTATAGTAAAAATTGTTAATTTATAACAAATATTTCAATTAATAATTTATAAAAGACGTAGGTGTGATATATTGTGCAGAAAAGTTACAATGGAAAATAAAGAATTTTGACGAAATTATTCTGAAGACTTGTACTAGGCGGCCATTACGAATGCCGTCGCAAATTGAAAATGTATTATTTTCATTTATTAAAGATAAGATGATAATCTTATATATTCATGAGGAATGACAAGGTAAATTTTTACATATATATTTTTCCAAGCAAAGGATTTTTAGATTACCATATTGTTCTGTAGCAAGGAATTTGACGTCTTATGTTCATTAACTAAGCTTGTCACCTATTTAGGTGATCTCGCTTATTTAAATCCTTATATAAATCTCGCTTATATAAAGCTATGAACATAGAAATAGGGTGCTATTTAGCCCATTATTTGCATGGGTACTAACCCGTTTATACTGAGTATTTACTCACATAAAAGAATCTACTATTGAGTAGAATATACCTAAAGGGTATTCACCCGTTCAAATAAGGTTATGACCCTTACATATTGGATATTTACCTACATTACAAGAAATAGGGTGCTATTTAGCCCCATTCATGGGTACTAACCTGTTTATATTGAGTATTTACTCACATAAAATAATCTACTATTGAGTAGAATATACCTAATGGATATTCATCCGTTCAAATAAGGGACCCTTACATATTGGATATTTACCTATATAACAACTATAACAAGATACTACTATTAAGTAGACGGATACAACGGATATTCACCCATTCTAATAGGGTATTATGTCCTTCACATTGGGTAAATAACCCATATAACAAAATACTAATAATCAGTAGATAGACACAACTATTACCATCGAGTGGGTGTAATGATTTTAATGAATGAACATTTTATTGAAGAATCATTCAGATTAATAATGTACATGATACAGGATATAGAGATGACAATTTATATCCTTTTGTAATACTCTAGAAGAACCTAAATTTGGTTTAACCATTCATAAGAATTTGGTATCTAGGTAGATCAGCATATTAAAGAGTAATTTACTAAAGGAACTCTCCATCTATCTAGATGGTGATAGATAGACTAAAGGAAAAAATAGTTAAAGGAAGAACACTAGCCTCTAAGAAACTGTGGGACGGATAACACATGATTAGACTTTAAAAGTTGCACAAGTCGCAGTTACTATTGTAGCTGTAAAGAGTCAAAAGCCATGCCACATCAGGCGAATGCTTACTGCTCTCGAGCATTTGACATGATTGTTTCTTAATAATTTTAAATTATTTGCCTTTATAAAGATAATTTGCTATCAATTATCTTATTACTGGTGCTGGTCATTTATTATGTATAATAAATAATAAGAAGAAATTTCATAGTACAAGTACTGGAACAAATAATCAGCAAAATGGTTTAAGAAACAATGATTGTTCAATTCATATATATATAGTACAATATTTTATAATAACAAATATAACGAAGATATTTACACTTCATCCTATGATAAACTTCATCCAAAAGTTTGAGATACTCATACCAAATAGGGTCATTATCTGACTTACAACAAGCCTCATGCACAAATACCTGTGTCACAGAAAGGCTTGATCGAAGTTTCCTTTGGAATAAATCTTCAATCACAACAGATTTTTAGGTGAGTGGTTAATAATGTGGTCGATTATAATTATAATTTTAAAGACCAGTTGTAACAAATAACTATTGACCCAAGCTTTGCAAGTGGTTAGCTTTAAGAGTATTTGTATAAACACTTAAACTCATTATTCTCAAGGAATGAAGATTTTGTTAAAATATACTCGGTATGTATGTAGAAAGACTTCTCACATCAGTGGTAACATATTGTTTACTCTTAACCATTTTTTTACAATATTTTTACTTTACCAACACCTGATGATGGTGATGTTGGTTTATATTGAATATCTTGGTCTTAATCTTGAGCTTTAAATAAAGCCTGTCATTCCACTCACTACTTACTATTGTTTTCAAGAATGCATATTTGGATACTAATTCATGATTACCTTAAACAGTGTTTACATGTCTATGGTTAAATGGAAATTATATGCATTTCAAGTTCTTTCCTTTGGTTTGAGCAGAATACTATATTTATGTTAATACTAACCTTTTAAACATATACAAGACCATACATAACTGATTAAGATCTAGAGACATTGTGTCAGTTATATATTTATATAACATAGTTCCTATTTGAAATGTCATAATAATGGACAAGGAACAATAACGACACTTAGTAATTTAGGATCACAGACATAACAAGCTATATCATTCTTTAGGATTTAATGGTTACTTAAAAGATAGTTCGATAATTGGAAATAATACAACTGTTAAGGTTGTTCATTGTATTATACAAGCAATAAATAAATAAAAAATCAAATTGCTTTACCATTAGATAAAAGATTAAAAATCAACACAAGGGTGAAATAAAAAGAAAAAAAATAAAAGAAATATATAATATTAATATTATTAAAAAATAAAAATTATAATAAATGCAAAGATATGTATATATATATATAACAATTTTAATAATGTTTATCAAAATACTATCCCTCTTACAGATAGATATAATTACAGGTGGTAGTTGTCATATTATTTTTATTATTGGGACACAATCAGTTATGTAACATATGGTCATTATTCTCGGTATTTTTGTTATTTGATTTAAATAACAAATCCGATCAACTATTTAAAGTTAAATGCAGCGTTACTTGTGCTTAAAGATATTTTTTTCAATAATCATCTTCAACATGGTGAAACCCTAATACGTGTAGGCAACTTCACAGTTATTTCATATAGAAACAGCATGGTGTTTAATACCCACATTTAACCGTAATATCAAGGCACATATTGGATTTATTGAATACCCAAAAAATGTTTTTATTTCCCTAATACATTCAATAATTTCAGAATGAATTTGCTATCACTAAATCAAGATTATACATTGCGAATTAACACTTTGAAGGTTTTTAAATAGATTTATTTACTAGGAAACCTACAAGAAGTATGACTTACATGTCATGACTAAGGTTATACTATTTAAATGGAAATATTCATTTTATTTCTAATAAAATAATTGTTGTTAAAGATTATCTCTGAACGGTTGGGGAGTTTGTGGTAGTACCAGACTGGTCCAGACAGTCCTAAAAAATAGTGTTGAAAAAAAAAAAAAAATTAATAAATAAATAAACCTTTCTTTTTGGAAGGGTTGTTTTTTGGGTCTCATATGAATTTAAAAAAAAAAAAAAAAAAAAGATCTAAATCCATTTGTTTTTCGTCAACGCTTTACCCTGTATGTTACTCGCTTCCTCGAGGAGCGTTTCGTTTCTATACACGAATCTCAAGATTTTGTTGCTCTACAAGCAATGTTAGACGCAATAATGAAAACGTGATGCTGGTGCTTATAATATTTTGGCCTAAACAGTGTAAATAACTAGATCTATCTGTAGACTGGTTACAATATTCTTTTCATTTTGATATATATATATCTAGAATTATTTTTGTTCTTAAAATGCATATCTAGGTTTTCTATCCTCCATATCCCAAGTATGCTATTACTTGGGATAGTTACATCTGATGTATAAATATTTTTAGCGAGTTAAGTGTAAAATATTATATATTATTTAATGGAGATGAAGAAAAAATACTATTTACTTTTTTGGTTATTGTAATTACTCATATAGTAAAAAAAAAAAAAAAAAAAAAAAAAACAATAATAATATATAAGTAATATATATATAAGTAATATATATATAAGTAATATATAAAGACAATAGATATCGTATATATTATGACGTTCACTTGGTGTAAGCCCGTGAATGCCATTATTACTACCGATTCGCCTACATCTGAGTCGAGACTTCTAAAAAGTATACATAAACATAATAATAACATTATTGTATATTAACCAAATTGCTTGGCGGAAGATATTGTATATTAAATTGCCACATGAATTTAAACCTTACTATAACCAGTGTTCAAACAATCTAGTATTACCATTATTTCATAGTAATCATAGTATTTGTCCAGCACATCCTTAATAAAATTACCTAGATAGGCCTAGTAACACTTGAGAGTTACAAGAATAAGTTTATTTCCTTTATGTAATCTTATAATACAGTGACCTCCCAGACGACAGTTTCTAGATTTTACCAACCACGGAGGATGATGGCATTGATATATCATTTTTTACAATACATACCATTAGAGAGCACGCTTTACCACGCTGCTATGCTGACGTCTAAACATATGAGTGTCAGTTAAGACCCTCTTAGAAGGATAGCTGAATGGATCAGATCTAAGTTCAATTTTGTAGTAGAGACGTTACATCAAACGTATACTTGATAACTGTAATTAATATTTAAATAGATATATTAAATTAGGAATTTTAAAAATAATAGGATTTAAATGTTTTTGTATCTTGTTTAATAGGCTCGTTATTTTACAAATCTCTAAACATCTACATGTCAACATTATCATTGAAGAGACTATGCAGTGAAGTACAATTAGAAATTAAACGAACTTACCTAAGTGAAGTTCCAATTTCAATTGTACGAACTGCATAGTCTCGAAATGATATTATAACCCACCCACCCATACTTATATACGATAAGTATTACCCATAATATCATCTATGTTGTAAAATAATCGAGCTAATGAACTTACATCTTGACCCCAGGATCTCTAAACTTAATGACATTTACCGGTAGGGGGCGCTATAAGTAGGTTGGATATTGTTTTAAATTATTTGAATTCGAGGTTTTTAGCTCTGAATATACGTGACACAAGGCTGACGACTGGCGGTGTACTACATGTCAACATTATCATTTCGAGACTATGCAGTTCGTACAATTGAAATTGGAACTTCACTTAGGTAAGTTCGTTTAATTTCTAATTATCACCTAATTTAAAATGTAAGAATAGCTTTGTGGCACAGCGGTCACCTTGTCGATCAAACAAAGCGTTCCGGATTCGGATCACAACCTTACTATATTAGTAAGAAGATATAAAAATATATTTAGAATTTAGATTTAGGTTGGGGGTCTCCGTTTGTGTAATTGTCATTGTGTGTGCAATAAAGGGAATCTTAGTGAAGGCGTAATTATAATTAGGTACCTTCGCAACATCATTGTCGTTATATAAACGATATGTCTTTCATTATTATAGTAATTTGTTAAAATTAATAGTAATTTATTAAATGCGTTAAAATTTAAAACAAATTAACAGCTGGTGTTCCGCTTTATAGGGTGTGGTAAGGGAGACATTCCTATTTATCCAAGGCGTTCCAAACTAGTCAAAAACTCAAAACACTAATCTTAGCTGGGGTTGATTACAGCTGTCAAAGGGCAGAAGTAACAATCAGGTGAGTCTGTGCTTAGCTTAAACCTCGGTTTTTCAGACTAAGTACCTAACCGAATTTCGTACTAATTTTACAAGTATCAATTCATAAGGGTGCCGTAACACTTAAGTGGTTTAAGTGGAGATACCGTGACGGACGAACAGAAGACAGACGAGTCGGTCACGCTCGCAAACCCGCATGTCTTTTCACGCCGCGTCAGCCCGAGACGCCGACAAAGAAAAATTATACACACGTACACGGTACAACCGAATAATCATACGAGCGTCACTAAATGAGAGCAAGGCCTTCGATTTAGACGTTAATGGAGTTTTAGCTGAATTGTCCTAAAATTTTAAGTTTCAATTGTGATGAAAATGTTCGTGAATCTTTCTTGAGCGCAATGATATCCAATATGTATAGAAGCTTAATGTGGAGTTTTCATTTAAAAAACCGCGATCTAGATAAGAATTAACAGAGAAAATTCTATTGGGTATGTACCTATTATGTATTTTACTAACACATTGCTCTACCTCAGATAGAAAGAATGTATCTGAATTCTGTTGGATGGAGAAGTAGGAAAATAAATGTAGATAACCACGGAACAATAAAGTTTTTCTTGTTCCATGTTGATAACAAACACATTCAACTATGCAGTAGAAATAGATCTGGGTGGAAAAATGTCATCGGCTTAGTCAAGCTGTAATGAGTTTTAATTCGAGGTTATGTCATTGTAAAGTGGTATGAAAGTTTTTGTACGAAAAATTCGATAATGTCAGCTCTATAGCCTTAGGTATACCTTTAATCTATTTAGTTGATGATAATATACCACATAATTCCAAATGGTAGAGCGAAGAACAATAACTACACGATTATATACCTGCTTTGTACTTACCCTTAAGGTGAAATTGCGATAAAAAAAAGTAATTCGTTTCTCGAACCTGTTATTCTATAATTCGAGGGAGCCTCAGGCGTATAATAACTGTAATAAACAACGTGTACCGAACCCCATAAGTCACATATAGCTGCGATGTGATAGCTCCCATTACTAAAATATCTGGATAAAAGCACCGATCGGTTATTACAGGCATTCTCAAAGTAGAGTACGCTTAACTCTTGGGGTTTTTTTTTTTTTTTTTTTTTTTTTCGCGGAGAAATCCTCATGGATTCACTTCCGCCCGGGGGAGCGAAAGTGATATGTCGGACTCTTACCGACTAAAACTCCGCGGCGTTCCACTGGACGCTTGATGCCGGGTCGCGAGAAGCGTTAGCATTACATTCGCGACCCGACAACGTCGGCCGGCGCTGATGTTAACGCCAGCCACGTCCCGAGAGGGAGGGGCCTCTCTCAGAGATATTCCTCATGAGAAGAGCGTGCGGAACGCACACACGACATCTCGAGCCCGAAAGACCGGAATTGGATTCCCCCGAATCCGCCTCCGTGGGCTCAGGGAACGGGGAAAGAGCGGCTTTCGAAAGCCGCTCTACGGCGTCCCGTGCGCCTGCGACGGATTGGCTGGGCAGAAATAGCTTCCCTGGCCCTTTCCGCCGCCTCCTTCGCGAGCATTACTGCTTCGCAAAAGGAGCGCACCGCCTGCCACGACCTGTCACTCTCGACCATGGCGTGAACCACGGACGGGAGCGAGAGGTCGGCCCCCAATACAGAGCTGAGCGCGCTGCGCTCCGCACTCCACGCAGGGCATACCTCCAGCGTATGCTGGGCCGTCTCATCGAGGCAATTGTCGCAGTGATTACACCTGGCCGTCGGCTCCCGCCCGATCCGACACAGATAACTCCCGAAACAACCATGTCCCGAGAGTATCTGAGTCAGACGAAAGGACATGACGCCGAATCGCCTACGCAACCACTGTAGAAAAATCGGACGAATTGCCTCGATTGTCCGCAAGCCGGCACTAGGATCCGCCAGCCTGGACCTCCACGTCTCGATAGCCCGTTGACGCAACTCAGCTCTGTGCCCCTCCAGTTCCTGCTGTGCGGGCGGGCGACCCCAGGATCGGTGCGCCTCCTCACGCCACTGACGTAGCGACGCGAGGGCTCTCGCTTCCAAATCCCAGGGCAGAGAACCCGCTAGCACGCAGGCTGCCTCACACAAGATCGTGCGATAGCCCCGTATAACCCTGATCGCCATCACTCGCTGTACTCGCATTAACAGAGCGACGTTTCGGCGATTCAGGGCATCGGCCCATATAGGGGCCCCGTACAGGGCCATCGATCTTACGATGCCCGTGTAGAGACGTCGACACGACATCTCTGGTCCACCGAGGTTCGGCAACAGTCTTCCCAAGGCTGCCGCCGTCCTCAGTAGCCGAGGCACCAGGCATTCGAAGTGGGGACCGAAGTTCCACCGGCTATCCAGGACAAGTCCTAGATACCTCATCGACGGCCTCACGTCGATACGAACTCCGGAGACGACGATATGTGTATCCCGGGGTGGCGCTTTCCGTGGGCCGTGAAACATCACAGCCTCGGATTTTTCGAGCGCCACCCGCAAACCCAATCGCCGTATGCGGCCCACAACGAATGCCGTGCCGGCGGTGGCGCGAAGAGAAGCGACCCTGTGGTTTTCGCCACAAGCAGTCACCAGGGTGTCGTCCGCGTAACAAATAACACCGACACCCGGTAGGGTAGCTCCTCGCAGCACCCAATCGTAGCCGATGTTCCACAGGAGGGGACCCAGCACTGACCCCTGTGGAACTCCGCACGAAATTTCCCGCCGACACCACCGGTCTTGGCCGGGGTATTCCACCGCACGCCCAGACAAGTAGTCCCTGACGATCCGTTGCAGGTAAGGGGGCACACCATGGTAACGGAGTGCCTCCCTGATGCAACTCCAGGGGAGGGTATTAAATGCGTTGGCGATATCAAGAGACACCGCCAACACAACCTCACCCCGGGCAACTGCATCCTGCACAAGGGACTTCACTTGCTGCACCGCGTCTACGGTGGATCTCCCTCTACGAAACCCAAACTGATTGTCAGCCAGATCCGGACCGACCTCCTCGAGGTGCCCGACGATTCGGGACGCCACAATCCTCTCGAAAAGCTTGGCATCCTCGTCAAGCATCACGATAGGCCGGTACGCGGATGGGGATTCCGCTGGCCGCCCTGCTTTTCTGAGGAGGACAAGACGACCTGTCTTCCACCGCTGTGGTATCCTGGACTGTGCCAAACAGGCGTCGAAAAACCTCCTCAGACGAGGCGCAAGAGCTTCCATGGCCAAGACCAATACGCGGCCCGGTATGCCGTCAGGACCGGGGGCGGTGTTTTTGGTACGAAGCCGTGACACCGCAGCTCCCAACTCTCCCAAAGTCACTGGCGGTACATTATCCGGTCCGGGCGCCACGACAGTTGGAGACACCATGGGAGGACACGGGTGTTCCTCCGTCCGCGGAAACAAGGACGTCACGACTCTGTCCAGAAGTTGAGGCCGGAGACTTTGCGTTAGTGGGGGTGCCCAGGGGCGAAGTTTTGACATCGCCAACCTGTACGGCCTGCCCCATGGATCGATTAATGTACCCCAACTCTTGGGGTACATTAATCGGGGGTACAAAACAACAACGTAACGGCGTTTAGTTAGCTAACTAAACAAGCAATCAAATCAAAGCAAAATTTCTACTATTATCGATTAAATTTTCGACAAGCAACAAGCCTATCGTATACAATAAATAATATAACTTAAGTATCTATTTGAAGGTGGTAGAACCCTTTGTGATTCGACTCCGGCAGCACCACCGCCACACCTTTTTTGTACCTAATAACAGCAGTGTTAGGCGCTGCTGTGTTCCGGTTTGAAGGGTGTGGTAAGGGAAACAGACTTTTCCGAGGCGTTCCAGCTTAGCTCAGGGGTAGCGGCGCATCTGTGGCCGACCTCAGGTAGGAATATCTAATCCTATCTGGGGTTGATTACAGATGTCCATGGGCAGTAGTAGCCACTTACCATCAGATGGACTGGATGTTCGTCTGCTACTCCTGTATTACAAAAAAATCTATTGCACTTTGTAACTATTTGTGTATAACATAATTTACTTCAAGAAGTTCTTTTAAAGGGATGGGGGTACGTGATAAAGTTTGAGAAACCCTGAGTTATTAAAATACTACGGTTATGGGACTTATGGGTCTTAAAGGTAACTGATCGTTGTAAGATCCTGCTTCAATGGCTTGTATTATAACAGTTCGCGTTCTTTGGGAATATAAAAGATGATTAATCGTTCATGACGTGCAAATCTGTTATAGGTACCATATAGCCAAGATCACGTATCCACTTTTTGTTTTTTTTTTATTACGAGTATGTGGGAGTAGAAAACGAGCATGCATTCAGCTATTGTTATTGACTACTGCTGATATAAGATTGGATTACTAGTAAAATTAGAGTCATTAAGTTAAGATTAAAACTACTTCGCAACGATCCGCTACAAATATATATGATGGTATATATTTTAAACCATGCAGTATGTACCATCCTCCCTCCCTCAAAGGATGCGTGCAGATGCAAAAATTAAAAATACACACCACCATACATACCACCACCAACATACATACATGGAGCGAAACACATGTTTGTGGTGGTATGTATGGTGGTGTATATTTTTAATTTACCATCATACATATTTGTAGCGGATTGTTGCGAAGTAGTTTTAATCTTAACTTAATAGCATGGATTTCCGCAAAGTAACGCCTGATACAATTAGCTATCTAAAATTAGAGTCCTATCTGTCCGTCTGAGCCTACAGACGCTTTAATTACTATTATTGACCAAGTTGGAACGCCTCAATTAAGATTGTCCTTATCTTTAAACCAGAACACTGTATGTTTCATTAACACTGCTGTTATAAAGAAGTAATAGGTGTTGCGGTAGTGCCTCCAGAGTCAAACTACAGAGGGTTCTACAAACTTCAAAACCCTATTAATCCATGAGAGGCTTGAACGAAATGTAGGCAAATTACTTAATCGTTCTCGTAGGAATTTAAAATAAAATTGGAAGACTTTCCGATTGTAACAATTTTCATGGCGCAACAAATGCAGAAAGACCTACTTAGTCGAAGAAATAAGATTTCCATAATATGAAACGCAACTTCACTCGCAAAAGCTAAAGAGTATTATTAGTTTCAATTCAAATGCCCCTTATGACAGAACAAGACGAGCAGAACCGAGCGTCACGTTTCTCGATATTTCCCGCGCTCCCACACAACTAGTCACGAACTTATACTTCACTTAATTAACGTAAATAAGACAGTTTTGCGAACGAAAAAACAAACGGAACGCAGAGGTCGATGTTTCTCTCGAACCGGATCCGCAGATTGAAGAGCTCTTGGAAAAACACATACACACGATGCGGCGTCGCATCGTGGCGTGTTGCGACACTTGCGACGTCGGGTCGCGGCACGATGCCGTGTCAGTATTATTTACAGAGCATGTCGTTTATATTGGTTACGTTAAATAAAAGGAATAAAAAGGGTGTAGTTACGTGGAATTTTATGCGTTTCTACATCTTCTTAATGTTAGCATGAGATCCGGCGATATGGACCGTCTTAAAGTCATTCTCGTGTTTCTGATAATAACATGCTCAAAGCTTGAAAAATTAACGCAGGATTGCATCACCAATTTTCATCGTAAATCACCTCACGACATCGAATCGCGACACGACGATGTCATGAAAATCTACATGCGTAAAAAATCACGCCACGCCGTCACGTGTCACGACGCGACGCCGTATCGTGTATGTGTTAGCTCTGCGGCGGCCGCTTAGCCCACAGTTTATGCCACTTTTTATTTTTAATGAGCCCTTTTATCGTGACGTTAATAATCCACGGGGGGAATTTCTGAAATTATTAAGAAGCTGCTCTAACAAAGCGGCCGTTATCCAAACATTGTAAGCTTTTACGGGCATAAACGTCTGTTAAGACTATAATATTATAAGTTATTGTTTATTTTAACTTCGGCGATGGGAGTGCAATTTATTTTTAATCGCTCCCCGTGTTTTTAATTTCCATATTTTTCGTACATTAAATTTTTAAAGGTGCTTATTATCATGTCGCGTTATGGACTCTGGACGTTATGGGCATTTGACTCGTAATTTTTTATCTTAATTTTTATACGATTCAACCTATTTACTTAACAATATATTCATTCACCGCTATAGTAAGTAACAATTAATTTTTAATTCGCACACAACTGAAAAACCATGTTTGAGATTTGAACCTCAGACTCCCGTTTCAGAACTGAGATTTAATCACTAGGCTATAAATACTTTATATTCCCTACATTACCCTATTAACCAGTATAAGAACAAGATCATTAATTCAACTTTCATCTACGATACCTACAAAATACACTTTAAAAATACAAAGCACCTATTTGCGAGGGTAAAAAACCCAACATTATCCCAATAACCCTTGCGAAGTATAAAATTATTTTCAATTCTTACAAGTCACTGCAGTTATAATGTAAGTTACATTTACCGTTGGATCTCGACCGTGAACAACCGATTCCCATGACAGGACGAAACCGCGTACTCATTGCTCTTTGTATTATACAAATAAACACACTTCTTATGATTGAATTCGCATAATAATCATTTTGTACACCGCAATGTAATCTGCCTGCTAAATGTAACTGCTTATTCCTTTTTTGATTTGGTCTCAAAAGCAGAAGCTTTGAATAGTTGTTTGTTTTTTGACCTTTGGCAATAATATTTCGATTATGATCATGATGATGTTTTGCTAGATGCTTTAATATAAGACAATCTAAATGAAGGCGACATCTTAGTATGTAGTGTAGTCTAGGGAGCCTACTAAGCACTATAACACAAATAGATTACGAAGAAAACGTTTTAATTCAATTATACTTGTCCATTGCTTACAAAGATAAGGTAAAAAATTCGTTACCTTTATTATCTTCGTTACCTTTGTTATCTTTATTCGTTGTATGTATGTAACATGCTTACTTACACCTACTTAAGTACGAAAATTACTCCTTTTTTGTTTAAATAGGGTTCAGTTTTTTATTTTTCTCCTATTTAAGACTTGAAAGCGGCGTCAAGCTTTTTTCCAAGAATGAAGTGTATCATGGTCATACACTATATTTTAAGAAAGAAAGTACGTTAAGTACATATTTTTAGTGAAAATACAATTGACAACACTAAGACCAACATAAAAGTATTTTGATTTTTTGTAAATTATCTAAATAGGTATATATACTTTATTATAAAATAGCCTGGGCCTGCGATGCTTTTGAATGGATTATTTAAAAGACGACATGTATAATTGTGATTAAATTTTTGCCAGTATATCGATGCCTTTGAAAAGTTTTTATACATACCTACTTATCCGAATTTAAATAGATATTAAAGGGATTACTATATTGTTTTCGGAAAAAATCTACTAAAAATACGCTACATTGGTAAATCACGACTAAAACTGGGACAAATCATAAGCAAAAAAAACGTAGATACGACGCTACCATCAATCTGATAATACAGTACTTACATAAATTCCTTACGCATTATAACAAATTGCATCCTAACATTAGTCTAAAACAGGTTATTTATAAGTTGGATATGAACAAAACAATAGCAGCGTAGCTCGTTACAGCGTAGCATCGTGTAGGTGCCTACTGTGATTGCATATGTAGGTATATGTATGTGCTATATTGTGTAGTATAGGACCGGTCGCACACCTGCCGCCGGCACACGCCACGCGCGCTTCACGCACACTGCCGGCCTTGTCTAATGAAGCTTATGATTGTGATGTTATTTTTTTTTTTTATTTATTTAGTTTAAGCTAATGATTAAGCAGACGTGCTACCTGATGGAATGTAGTCATCGCCGCCTATGGACATTTGCAACACCAGAAAAGTCGCCAATGTATTGCGGGCTTTGAATGAGAGCTCTTTTTGCACCTTTTTTGAAAAGCCCTTCGTCATAACATAGCATAAATATAGAGCATAGTGCTAAAAATATTGTGTTTTGCCTGCCTACTACTAAATCAAAATATACATTAAGACTCCTTATAAAAATATCTAAGTGTTACGTGTATAAAAATATATGCAACACGGTTCACACATCGTGCACGCAACGCCACGTGTGCTCCGCGCATTCTGTCCGATTTGTCTAATCACTCTAATGTCAAAACAAATTGCTAACAACCTCAGCGGTTGTTAATCCTCTATTAATCGCTGCTAAAATTGAAGCCAATGTTCTTACAGTCTCTCGTCTCGTCATATCGTCTCTACCGTCTTGCAAATAAAACATATTCAATTTTAATAGACAACATTTATTTATATTATTTAATCTATATGATAAAAAAAGATAAAATAAGCCACAATTGCGCGTTATAAAATATTAAATGCAGCCACTATATCTACACGTCACGATACAAATGCATAAATTGCAACTGCAACTAATCCTGAGTAATTTTACGATAAGCGTATTCGAAATACAAATGCGCGGGCGTCTGCGCAGTGCGCGCGCATCCTTTTCTGTCCTCGCTATGCGCAAGCGCAAGATAAGCCGGGACGTGCGCATTTTATTTATTTTAACATTTTTAAGGCGGCCGCGTAGGCGTTTATTTCTTATTGCGCGCCGCGGCGGTAAGTCACGAAGTGGCCCATACCACCTTGAGGGCTAAATAGCACCTACGAACACCATCTACCTCTTTACCTACTGAAATAGGGCGAGTGCTATCTCGGGTGTCTTTTATAAAATATCCATACATTACGAAGGGCAAGGTCCTTTCTGCACGGCTTTTTATCGCGCAATGTGCAACACGTTCAGATTTAAAAAGGTCACGCTGTTTAAATGTTTGTGTTACTGAGAAATTGCACATTATAAAGTAACGATACTTGATACTGCCTTATATATTTAATCGGTGCTCTATCGTATATTTCAAGTTAATGTGCAATATTATTTCTTGCAGACGGTTATGTTTCGAGTATTTCTTATTCATAATTTTATATGTATTTTACCTATTAAGGAGAGACTCTGGGCCCAGTATTTACTTATTAACTATTCAGAAGTGTGCATAATTATTAGAAGTTAATAGTCAAATACTGAAATCATTATGCGAATATGTGAATGACTCGGAACTTTAAGTTGTATTGTCAAAGGTGTGTGAAATTTACTATTTCAAAAGACTTAGCTTGTTTACATTCCAAAAGATCTTATAATTAACATTAAGGGAAACATACTAAAAGTAAATAAGGAAAGAGAGAATAAAAAATTAGTAAATATGTAAAACTTATCGAAATCATATTGTAATTTATTCCGTCGAGTTAGTACTACTTGTAATACCATACCATACCATACCATAAAACACTAACTACCAAGAGCATAAAAAACATAAAAACCTTTTAATTATATACTAAAGTACTTCTATTTTATACCACTTAACACTTTATCACACGTTTTAGTAGCTTACTCTCTTACAAACGATGGGTACTGAACGCAGTGAGATGAAGAAAGATGTCATGATCAAGATAGCTAAGTGACGGGTAAAGTTATATTTTAAACGCATAATGACATGCTACTACACTTGTATAAAACAGAAAAGAATAAGATGTCCATAACATCATCACACCTCATCTTTATATGCCATCTCCAGAAATGTCGGCGTAAACTTATATATAATGTATAAATAAGTAAAAGATAAAGTTCTCGATAGCTATTTTATGTTAAAATTTACGTACCTAGGTCCTCGCTACACTATTACGCAATCTGTTCAGTTATTTGTGTACATACATTTATATAGTACATAAATTAATTATTAAATTATTGTAATTTAACGATGGACAACCGTATTTAAAAAGCAATTGAAAAGTAGATATGTAATTAAATACATGTTTACACTCTTGGTATTAATAATATGGTTAGACCATCCGTTTTCTCATGGGGTAATTTTTCTCAAAAACTCACGCTAATTTTTAACAATAATGTGAAGCACTACTGTGCCTCTGGATTGAATAGTGGAACTAAAATCCTATTAGGAGTTGATTACATTTCAGAATCAATTTTTAGTGATTCGGATAGCAATGCATTGGACAAAAAGTCTGCAAAAGCTTATTATGTAGGTTGTATCTATACGCGGAAGCGGCCAGTATTATTATACTCGGTCACTACTTAATTTCGAAATAAAATCTATTCAATAGAATTCCTAAGTAAACCGTCTAGTATCTTAAATCAAGTACTTAGTATTCAAACGTTAACTGTAATGCGAATGTAGCGAAACCAATCAAAATATATGCAAAACTAGGCAACTCTCAGTAATCATTGGTTCCGTTTATCTGAAGATTACCTATAATGAAATTAACGGTCTTTGCTTGTTCAGCGTGCAGTGCATAACTGCATACATTAAATTAGAAAGTTGGTTGTGACTTCAACGTTTTAGCGTTCTTTATCCTAAGGGGTAAATCGGAACCCTAATAAGACACTTGGAATATTTATAGCTTTTTTTTATAATATAAGAGTAGCAGACGAGCATGCAGTCCACCTGATGGTAAGTGGCAACTGCCTACAGCCCCAGATTGGATTAGATATTCCAACCTGAGGTCGGCCACAGATGCGCCGCTACCCCTGAGGACCCTTCAAACCGGAACACAGCAGCGCCTAACACTGCTGTTATTAGTTATAAATAGGAGTCGAACCACAAAGGGTTCTACCACCTTCCATCATGAGTGTGTATCATTGTAACCATTTATTTATTTTGTTTTATGTTTGGCATGGTTGTCTTTATAATTGGGACAGGTCGGAATCTTTCAACATTTACTCAATACCTACAAGTGTTTATTTAATTCTACTCTCATGTAACAATGTTAAAGCTCACAATTAAAATAGTGACGACGAAAAAAATGAAAATAGTTTGAACATCTTTTAATATAACAAAAAAAAACTAAAACAGTTTTTAATGCGTTTTATAGATACCCAATACTTGTAGTCTCTGATATTTAATTACTTTAGGATAAATATACATATTAAAAGGTACGTAAACGTTTAATCTCACATTAAACTCATTTTATGATTATGATAAGGCAACATTTTAACCAAACGTTCTGGCAATAAAATTAATTAAAGTTATAACGCGAATCTCAACTGATAAAGCTTACAGTTTCGAAGCAACCGCACCTACTTACGGAGAGCACGCTGATCATACACTACTGAGTGTATGATTGTGGTAATGCTAAAAGGTATTCGTGATACCATGAACCTTGATTTAGTGGAGACGTCCGGGTTTTTTGTTAACTTACTTTGCTATTTACCACGCCTCAGATGTGAAATCACAGAGCTCTACTCTCGGTCGAAAGAAAAATATTTATAGTCGAACGCGAAGTTTTTTTTTTCAAGCGTATGTACAGTAAAGAAAGAGTAGTAGGTTAGCTAAGGCCGCTTGGCGAGATAATTACCTACTCTTGCAGTGATGCATAGGGGTTGTCACTTTTATATTTAATTAAATACTAGCTGAAAAATTTTTACTATCTCAGAATTTATTTATGAATTATATATGTATTTCATATTTACTCAGCTTTTAAACCTTCCCTGGACTTCCACATATTATTTTAATCTAAAATTAACTAAAAACGCGCTACTCGCCAATTATTAAGACAGTTTCTCAAATACACCTATTCAACTTGTACCATAATCTTGTCTGGTGTTGATTACAAAAATCCATGGGTGGCAGAAGCCATCAACCATCAGGTGGATTGCATACTCGCTTGCTAATCTATATTACTAAAAAAAACAGAGTTCCAACGTACATATCCTTTCAGCTTAATAAAAATTAAATTCCCACACGAATTCCAAAGTATAACAACACTAGTATGCCCAGATCGGCATTTATTCCGACCGTTGGCTGTCGTGACAGGCCGTCCCCCGCGGTCGCGGCGCACGCGCTGCTCGCCAATTATTGAGGCAGCTTCAAAAACTCGCCTATTCAACATGTACCTTGTTGTAATCTAAACTTATATTGATTGATTACAAATTTCCATGGGCGGCAGAAGCCACTTACCATTGGGTGGAGTGCATGCTCTTTTGCTAATGCTTTATTTAAAAAAGAAACTCAGTGCTAAAGTATAAACTTTTTATTTCTGTCTATTAAAAATGAAATTCCCCCATGAATTCTGCGGCGTAACAACACTAGTATTCCCAGATCGGCATTTATTCCGACCGTTGGTTGTCGTGACAGGCGCGTCCCCCGCGGTCGCGGCGCACGCGCAGCTCGCCAATTATTGAAGCAGCTTCAAAAACTCGCCTATTCGACTTGATTGTGCCTTACCGCAAAGATTTTCTTATTAAATACTGCGTTTTATTTGTAGGTCAATGTTATCGCAATTAATTGGTAGATTCATTGGAGAGGATTTAAAAATATAGGACTTTGAAACTTTCACACATAGGTATACATACGAGTAGATATAAATGTTAAGTTTCATTTTATTAGGGTATGAAAAAGCCTATAAACAGTAATAGGCTAGTGGCGGAAACTAGGCATAAATTTATGGGTCCGAAGTTCGAATCCCAGGTCCTCCTTTGATTTTTCAAAATTATGTGAATTGTGCATATTATAAATTAATTATTACTTTCTTAACGACGAGGAAGACATGATCAGGAAACCTTCTCAAAAATAACTATATACGAAGTCAAAAATATGTGAAGATACAAATATATGTGAAGTCTACCAATCGACACTTAGCCAGAACTACTAATCTATGGCCAGAACATAGAAAAATTAAATAGAAAACGATAACGTTTTTTATATGGTCATAAAATTAAAAAATAAAAGAAAGTGAGAGGAAATTGAGAACTTGTTTAGTTTACCTTACTGCATTTTATTTTATTGGTCTTTAATTACAAAATACACCTATGCGATTTTTCAGTTACCTATTAAGGAAAATAAATATAAAAGTTTATAAGACAAACGACAAGACGAGCTAATTAAGAATCACTTATAGTAGGTATTGCACAAAACAATACACTTACAAAAAATAATATACGATGAGAAGCAGCCTATAAACATCTACGTATTCCCAGTTAAAAGAATATTAAATGTGCTAAGTTTAGCTTTTATGGCCAATAAAATGATCAATAAACCAATGAATAAATAAATAAACTTAAATCGGAGCTATAAAGTAGGATGACATTTAGCACCTTGGGTACTTTATGTATTGTCTTATTTTCTATAAATAATTTAAGTCATTTGCGATAAGGATTAACTTTTACAAAGTCCTAGGTCCTAGGTGTATGTTTTTAACACAATGTGTTGAATGTTTTCACCAGTGAGTACCAAATTTGTATTTTATGAATAGGGTATACTATGAAGAACTTAGAGTAGATAATTATCTACACTAATATTATAAAGAGGAAAACTTTGTTTGTTTATTTGGTTGTAATGAATAGGTTCAAAAACTAATGGACCGATTTTAAAAATTCTTTCACCATTCGAAAGCTACATTATCCACGAGTAATATAGGCTATATTTTATATGAAATATATTTGATCAATAGATTTTGAGGCGGTACAAAGTTTACCGGGTCAGCTAGTAAGTAATAAATATAATAATGGTAATTGTAATGAGTGACGTGTGGTAATAAAAAAACAATTTTTATTTTAAGTGGTATACGTTAAATGGAATAGAAACGTAAAAATAAAATTAGGATCTGCACTCTAGCTTTGTGAAAGTTTTATTTCCTAGTTCTACTATTTATAACGACATACATATAAATATTACTTTATTAAATTGCTCTAATTGTTTTTCACATCAGATGACTGTCAAACCAATCAATTATAACAATATTTAGACGTCCTCTCAATTCGCAGTTTGAGAAACAGTGTGTTGATGAAGGTTGTCGCGGAATCGTCTCCGCTCGATAAAATTCCCGTCTGGCCATTTTATTTTAAGGTGCGCATTAACAGCACGGGTAATTAAGCATCGAAATGTCGCCGCCATTCTGTACGGAGGCGTCGCCCTAAGTAATGGCCTCTACACAGCCCACATTAACGCAGCATCCACAACCGTAAAGTATAAATGCAATTAAGAACTTCGCCGAAATGGAAAACTTGTTTAATTACCAACAAAAAGCTTATTATCATTACTTTAACAAGAATATATGTCCAATTACACGGTCAACATTAAGATGAATAATTTTTGCAGATATGTCGTGTTGATGGAAAAAATGCTGGTAGAGTTGGAATGTATGAGAGACGTTTAATACGTGTATTGAACTGTTTTTGGACCGTTACACCTCAGTCTGAAGATTGCGTGATTGTGCAAAGTGTATATCAAATATTAAATATCTTTTTTGATAAGTTTGTACTGGAAACGTGCTAACAGACCTAATAGAAAGTGTGTACTGCTTCCCGTGGACATCTGTAACCGATTCAATATATAACAGGGGTCCTACATGAAGCCGATTGCGGATGCATTGCCAACCATGAGCTAGCTAGCATCCACATCAACAACCTACACCGAATAGTTAGAACAGCTTCACGCTGGAATTCGTTATGGAGACGGTCAAAAAAAATATAGAAGGTATTGTCAAATAGCCGACATCTGGTCAGATTTTATCCTTCTTTGGTAACCAGGTTCGTAACTAAGTACATATCAACATGCTTCAATGGAAAGTTAACATCAAATAAACTTCAAGCCTCGCTCCTATAAAAATAAACGAAAACACCGAACATGCTCATTGTGACTTCTAATTAAACGATTGTGGAGGTGTTATGAATGGCCGGTATGATAAGAATTTTAACCGTGGAGCAAAGAAACAAAAAGTGAAGTACGCTAAATTCAATTGGATAATCAATTCAATTAATTTGAAAGGATAGCTAGCTCCCAATCGCTGGCAATGGAACGTGCCCGTAATTGGTACGATTAATGCCCACTCCAAAGAATCGATTCATTCTTTGTATCGAGATCAGACATATTGAAGGCATGTTCGGAATGAATCGAACTCAAACTTAACTAGCCGCCCTTTACTGAATAGAGATAAAATCGTTAATGAACCTTTGAAACGGACAGATAGCTCGCACGGGTATGCTATTGAGGTAACTGTTGCTGCAAAAATACGCGCTGTGGAATTACTTGTACAATTGCCGGCGTTTTTATGGGAGCACTTAACGTAATTTGTTTCGTATTAGTTCGTAAATTATGAACTTTAATGCTATTGTAAGCTAATTTTGCAACAGGTATCATGTGTTTCCTTTCGTGTTTCGTATTTATCACTGTGACTATGATTACTACGTGAGCGCGTGTGTACCTTCAGGTTTACACTTTACACAATTCAATTTTAGACTTAACGTGACGTAATGTGAAACCTTTAAGCACCACCGAGCATCAAATCAAATCAAAATGTTTTATTCAAAATAGGTTCTTTATAGAGCACTTTTTGAATGTCAATACAACTACCAGCACTTCACACGGTGTTTCGTTATGGAGAAGAAGCGCATCAACACCAACTACGTCATTTGTAATTTAGTATGTAGTGGTATACGAGTACTACTTAGTAGTTTTGTGGATTTTTACTTTTAATAACTTATGTTTAATTAATATTATAGCAATCTTTTACATAATTATTATGTGGTTAGTTTATATTACGAAATGTCCCGTAGCGTACTCTGTAATAAATTGGCTTATTATTTTAACCTAACCTATTATATAATTATTACTTATGAGACTAGTCTACAAATATTATTTAGTTCTTGAGTAAATCTTAGGAGCTCTTCACACTCTACTCAATCTTAAACTTTGACATAATTATATAGTAGGTACATATCACAAGATCGCAGCTAGCGTGAATGCCGAACTATCTTTACAATTCACTTCAAATTTTAGACAGTGGCATTAAGGGCATGTCGAAAAGCATGACATAAACTGGCGTTTACAGTGAGTAAGTTTACTTAAAGATTAAGACGTCAACAGGGTCTTCTAAGCTGATTACGAGCATTGACGGAACCGGTTTAAGCTTTACGGCACAGCTTCTCAAATTTATTTACATTGTATTCGGTTTTATGAGTTATTTTCTAGCTCCCCGTCAACTTATCGGAGAAATATATTTTCTTATAACATTTATCTCAGTGTCTCTACAGTAATCGGGCGAAAAAAGGTCCTTCTATTTTTTTTTTTATATTGTATAGGAATAGCAGACGAACATGCAGTCATGCACCTGATGGTAAGTGGCTACTGCCACCCATGGACATCTATAATCAACCCCAGATAGGATTAGATATTCCTACCTGAGGTCGGCCACAGATGCGCCGCTATCCCTGAGGAATAAGCTGGAAAGACAAGCCTTGCAAATCGCTATCACATGCCCCAAATCCAAATTTGACATTTGATTTATTTAGTAAAACATAAATCAACCAGCGTCCTTTAAACCGCTTAAATACCTACTCCAATTTTCTTGAATTCTATATCGGTCGCGTCCTAAACATACTTCATCTACCCCTAATTTGCTTCGGATCCTTCTGACTTTTTGGCCCGCCTATAGGCCGACAGCACTCACAAGAAAGCTTAGTCACCCACTTTGAGAAACACTGCCTTACAACGTGAAGCTGTCTAACAATAAAAAGTAGGTACAAAGGTTCTCGTGAAGGAGCACGTGCGCGTCTCTGTGGGTGGTGTCTGCTTGTTTTTACATTTTTTGTCTAACTTGACACGTGATCTTGTAAACAGCTTGGGGACATAACCATTTAAGGTTTGTTGTCAATATGGTTCCGAAAAAATCCCTGTTTGGACGTGAACTGAATTCCTGTCACAAATGACGGCATGCCTGAACTTTCCAAAAAATAACCTCGTCTATTAGTTCTCATATGTTTATTGTTTGTCCAACAGTGGATCGTAAGACGCTCGAGATGAATTGGATAAATTTTGCCGGTCAGTGCTGGCGTCGTACACAATAGGTAAACAACGCCTAAAAGTGATGTTACAAAAGCGATGGAAAGAATACTGAAGAAATACTAAACAATGGAATGATGCTGATGGTGGGTCTACTACGCGGTTTCACCGCCACACCACACTGTTTTGCCTAATAACAGCAGCACTGATGTGTTATGGTTTGAAGGACGTGGTGAAGGAGATACACCTACTCAACCGTTCTAACTTGTCCCCAGAGTACCGTAACATCGCATCTGTAGCCGACCTGTGGTTGAATTCTAATATTATGAGGAGCTGGTTATAGATGTTCATGGGCGGCAGTAGCTATTTTCCACCAGGTGAATTGCTCGTTTGTTATAATTATAAGAAATATGTTAATGGGACTGCAGGTTTCCATTTTATAAGCGCACAATCACAAACAAAGAAATGTGTTTTAATGTAAGGATGTTACACTAACAAAAGGATGACAGTAATTGAGGTTTCAAATAGCCGTTATTAAGCCACCGGGGACCACCCATACTGTGATTTATATGAAATAATATAATATTATGTTAGAAAACTGGACCACTGTTCGAAGATGATTTGTTTGACTTTAATAAGTAGTTTCCAGTTGGTTTTTATTTTGAAAGTAATAAAGTTATTTGATGATTTACGAAAATTAATACCCTCGTACGAATCCCAGTCACGCACATTTGATTTCGAAAAGTTATGTGCGAATTAGAAATTAATTATCATTTGCTATTACAGTGAAGATAAACATCATCAGTAAATATACAGGCCTTTAAGAAAACGTTCTCAAACGTGTGTGACGTCTACCAATTCGGACTTAGCCTTTGGTGTGGTAAGGGAGACGTACTTTTCTGAGCTTATTCCTCAGCGGCGCATCTGTGGCCGTCCTCAGGTAGGAAGATCTAATCTTATCCAGGGTTGATTACAGATGTCCATGGGCGGCAGTAGCCACTTACCATTAGGTGGACTGCATGCTCGTCTGCTACTCCTACATTATAAAAAAAAACTTAGGCAGTGTTACTTAAAACGGTGGAAACTGTTTTGCCTTGTCTTAGTAAGCATTCAAAACTTTTTCATGTAGAAGGTTACTCTTTATGGCTCGATAAATACCGAATAAAAAGTTTTCAACGGTGGCCGCTAAATCTCCGAATGATTGGCTATGACGGCCAGGCTAAGCTTTGACGGCCCGCCAGCGATCAGCGACCACCTAGACTGTTGCCATAAAAGAGAGCAACAGGGAGGTCTAGCACAAAAACTATACGAAGAACTTAGCTGTATAAACTTCGTTGTCTACTTTGCTGTTGTGTTGTGTAAAGTTAAATCTTATATATAAAATTCTCGTGTCACAATGTTACTTACAGTACTCCTCCGAAACGGCTTCACCGAATTTCACCAAATTTTATATGCATATTCAGTAGTTCTGAAAATCGGCTACTATCTATTGCTCATACCCCTAAGTGATAAAGGTTGTTCACCCTTAACATTTTTTTTTATTTATATGGCAACACAACGTTTGCCGGGTCAGCTAGTAGGTATATATTATGTGTAAGCTCAGTATATATGTGTAGATACCTCCTTGTTAGGTTCGCAATATTTTATATTTGAAAATAATGCAATTTGTATGCCGTTTGTCGTTTTTGCCGTTTCGTTGGTAAATTTTGCAATTAAAATTCTGGCTTACAAAAGTCTTGCAACTTTGCAGAACGTCAGTGATACGTAAAAGGTTAATGATCTTCAAAAAGGCATATAAATGTTGGTTATTATAGAACATCCTTGATCAAGTCATCTTTGAACAAAAACCAAGAAAAAAATACGTGTGGCACTCGGAGACTGCCGCGGTAAAGCTATTGCATAGCATTTTTTATGCTATGAAAACGCTCAGAAGTAATTCCAGAAATACAATATATTCTTCCATAATCATCAACATTTACATTAATACATATTTATCCACTATTTTATCATATCTCCATTATATAAGACATTGCAAATATTAGCTGACATTTCATAACTCCAAGCAAGACTGAACATTCTAAAATATAAAATAGAAAAGTATTTAATAAGTGACGTAAAGTATTAATAACCAGCAATATAAATTGATCAATGCGATGTGCCTGTGACATTTGGCCGAATGTTACAGGTACATCGCATTTTTCATTAATAAATGCACTTTGTTTATTCATATTTAAAACACTTTGTACACAAATTATTTGTACCATAAATCATAATGGCGTTTTGATTTTGTGCTGTCAAGTCTGTCAGTTGTAATTGTACGTTTAAAAATAACAAACACTCTTTTACGTTATTTTATCAATCCAGAATTCAACATAGCTTATGTTGATAAAACATATTATTTGGATAATATGGTAATATAATTTTGAATTTTATAATGGGAATATAAACAATACTTCACGCAATTTTAAGATTTCTGCACGGATTATAAAAAAATGTGTATTACTGCCATCTGTGTTCAAGTTGACGAATTAAGGTTATCAAATAAAATAATAAGGAATGTAAAATAATACTTTATTCAATTATATCCATATTTTTCTATTGACAGTTAACAACTCGGTTGCCTGGAGACTTGATATCCAACAGTCCTCCACCGCTATTTTCACTTACACCACCAGGGGCGCCGGCAGCATTTGGTCAAGGTGACGGCGCACCAGTATGCCATTTTCAGTTCTGACTTCATAATGGAGTCTACCTAATCTTCGGATGACGACTCCGAACTCCCATTTAACTCTTGGGTTGGTGTAACTGCGGACTTGTACCTTATCACCTTGTCCGAACTCCTGCGTTGGCGGTGCATTGTAATGTAATCTGGATAGTGGGGCGGATTTCTTAAATAAGGCATGCATATAGGTTCTTACCTCTCTGCGGAACATTAACTGATAAGGTGATAACTCTTTTGTATTAGGTGTACGTCTCAAGCGTGCCTTGACAGTTAACAGTTTATCAAATAAACTTCCGCTCTTGCTGATATAAAAGAACATTCAGGTATTAGCCGATTATTTTCTTTTTGTACATTCAAAAATTTAAATTTTAGCTTTGTATATATTTCTTCAAATTCGTACCTGTATTTTATTTCCTCTTCTAAATTTTCTTCTTCTGTAAGCCATTCAATTTTTTCTTGAATCGCGTAGAATTTGTTCAAATTTTCTTGTAAAGAATTCAGTCGTATATTTATTTCTTCAATGTCATTTTTTTTTATTTCCGAAATGTAATTTTCGGTTCGTTTCATTAACCCACGTAATGTGGCTCGTATTTCCTTATTGTTTTTTAGTTCATTCGACATCTCGTCGCCAATATCAAATAAAATAATAAGGAATGTAAAATAATACTTTATTCAATTATATCCATATTTTTCTATTGACAGTCAACAACTCGGTTGCCTGGAGACTTGATAGTTGGATATCAAGTCTCCAGGCAACCGAGTTGTTGAAAGGTGTTACTTATTTTCGTTACGGAATTTCTCGATTCGGTCGCCGCGCTCAAAGCCCGCGATAAAAGCTATGCAATAGCTTAAAAATCGAAATCGGTTATTTATTTAGAAGTTTCACACATAGCCACATAGGTATGTCCGCACTTTAAACTTATGATACCTTCCGCTCATTTGTGGCTCGGAATTAAGAATAAAATTGAGATAAAACCCGACATAACCTAAATAGAACAAACAAACAATTTTTTTAATGAAATAAAGATAACATATTAAATTTGAATAAATAATTTAAATACATTGTACGGTACCTAGCCGCCCATGAATTCAGAATAAAGGCAGCGCCCGCTCATTACGCCGTGTCACGCGTCATAACATTGATTAATTGGGCTCCACAGCACTGATACAAGTTAAAAAGATAAAAGGAATGACAAGAAGCAAGCAATGACCTTTTGGTAACGAGGAGCCGTCAGTCAGACGAAGCATGAGGGTCGATCCGCTTGACAACTTCAATTTAAATGCAACTCGATCTACGTTTGAATGATAGGTAATAAACTGAAAGCTCGGGTTGTGAGATGATTGCCCCTTTCTTAAATTAACGTGGAAAGTAAGCATAATACTTCACTATAAGGATATGTATCTAAAATACCGAATACAGAAATGTACTTTACGATTTTCACACAATATATATTAACATAGGTAGGTATTGTTAACTTTGAATAAAGTGTAGTTAATTGAAAAGCACTGAATTAATTATAGGCACGTATTAGCTCTTCGTCTGCACGTACTGAGCTCTATAGATGCATCTCTCATTTACATTTAAATAATTTATCTATTAAGATTTTCTCCATCTGGAAAATACAATTTATACTTACCTACATAAATAAAAAACATTATTCCAAACGTAGGTTTAAGTAGGGTAAAATATATCAACCTGGATGAATCGAAGCAAGCAAAGTTTAAAAAGTCGTCTTTGTAAATTACAAGTAAAAAACAAATACACCTCAATGTTGTGTAATTAAAATAACCCTTGCCATTCCCAAACTTGATTTCAAGATAGCATTTAACTACGCCCGCGTAAATAAAGCAAACATTGCTTCTTTTTTCATGAAGACATTAAATTGGTCTCGAAGCGGTGGTCGAACTAATTCGTCAATGAACGTTTGATTATAAGTGTTTTGTTTGCACTGTCTGCGCACTAATGGTGGGTTATTGGAGGAATTATTGCACCGGCGGCGGCAATTTGCCACAATCACGGCTTAATTATTTCATGGGATACCACCCTGGTGCAAGCGAAGATTAAGGAATTAATAATACGTATTCGAACGATTTTAAGGCCTTTGTTCGCGTAATTCGCTTATACTAATTGTAGTTATTACCACACACACATCAGTGCTTTTAGTGTGACTTTTGTTGTTTATGAAGACAAGATTTTTATTTATCTTTTTATTGTACTCAAGTTCTATTATATTTTGTGCGTCTATTTATTTTATTTAAATTACGTTAAAAAGGTCGCATCATATTTAAACGAATTTCCTATTACAGGACTACTAACAGAAAATTCTTTAGCATCTTTGAACGAAACTTAAACTATTCATTGATATGTTATTATTATAATCATATGTGTTATTATGTGTGTGTGCATAAATAATTAAAATAAAAATGAAATTGAACAAAATCTTCAGAACTTTCCAATTACGAACATAAACTGATCTTAAATCTCTATTTGGACATGAAAATTATAAACCAAACAGCTAGGACCCTAATAAACATACTAAATAAACATATACGTACAATTCAAAGTATCGGTTTCTAATTAACCGTTTATTACGTGTCGCATTAAAATTCATGAATGTGTAATGCACACGGTATCAGTGTATAATGATCGGAGACATAATTGATATGTGATTTTGTTATGAGTTTGGGCAACATCTGTCGAGCCACCCAAGAAGCGGGAATCGCGGCTCGAACTACATTTACTTTACGTAATTGTCATCCCTGGAACCCGACTTCATTTTAAGACTCTATATAACCGCAATTAGAATAAAATGTACCTAATGGTTAGCATATTTTATTTTTCTTCTTTGAGTGATATTATTTAGGTATTCGACGACCCGCGTGGCGGAGCGGCCACCATACCGGTCTGACGCGCAAAGGGTCCCGGGTTCGATCCCCGGCCAGACAGATATCTAAATGATGAATTTAGATTTCTGTTTCTGGGTCTGGGTGTTTGTGTATTTCTCTATGTGTGTGTCCATGGCAACCACGACACAGGGAATCCTAGTGTGGGGCTGTGAGTGTAGAAAGCGTTTATTTATTTATTTATTTTATTTCGTATTTAGGTGCTTAGGTCGAATTTGGAGATTTCTATGTAATATGTGCTTGTTATATAAAAGGATGTATAAATGATTGTTGTTAGAAGCTCTACCTAGCTACGAAGATATCAAGGAAATGATTGCAATAAGGAATTATTAAGTGTGACGCAAATAACATAGTCATTACGAGAATCATTTGTATTGAATGAAATTATAATCTCGTGACGTTGAAAATGGTTCAATTGTTTACGAGAATCGGACTCCAGCGCGCAACGCTGATCATCAGAGTTAAGAATAGCATAAATTGATTCGAACGAATCGTCATTTCTTTCTCCATGAACTGACCCTTTGTACAAAGTAAAAATCCATGATCAACATCTACCTTTACGACATCGATACAAGAGTAAATACTAAGTATAGCCATAACCTGTAGGCACTGTTCTCATGACTAGGGTACGGAAAGAAAACCATTTAATATTATTTTATATTTATTTTACATTAATGGCATATAGTTATGTCTTTTAGGTACATCATCTTACATTTATAATAACATTTATTTCCTTAACATAGTATCACGTTATTCTTTATAATATTTACAACTGCATATAATATAAAGACGTAGGCTCCGTGCACATGAGCTAACTGACCACAGCAACTGTTGGCTGTCGAGCGTCCTCTCTTTCGGTACCAAGCAAGCGAAGATGGACACTGGCCGCAACCATTTGTAATACTTTATAATGCCTCATTTCGATTGTTGAAAACTTTCCGCCGAATAACTTGCCGAGCAATGACGAATATATGCAAATGTCGCGCACGAATAAAGATACATATTCCTTTAATTCCCGCCAGAGTACTGGCGCTGTGCGAAGAATGGATTAGTATTCGTGGAATGTATCCAATATTACGAATAATTTATATACGAAGTCTTGCATAGTCATCTATAATCAGCGAGTGTCTTAATTTTGTATAAGAAATTATACAGCCCTACAACAGCTAATAAAATGTCGACGATTCGATGGCAAGACATTGAGTCGCAAGTGCTAAGTCTACTTAGTATACTAAGTCGCTAGTTGCTGCCACTCCATACACGTGTAATCTTGTATATAAAATTCTCGTGTCACAATGTTAGTTACCATACTCCTCCTTAACCGTTTTACCGATTTTCACCAAATTTTATATGCATATTCAGTAGGTGTGAGAATCGGCTACTATCTATTTTTCATACCCCTAAGTCATAAAGGTTGTTCACCCTTAACATTTTTTATTTATATGGCAACACACGGTTTGCTGGGTCAGCTAATAAATCTATATTAAACATTTATGAACACTCATGTAAACTTGCCACTAGCCACGGGTGGCTGTGGTCGGTCGCTTATTTTGCACGGAGTCTTATATTTGCGACGATACGTCGCGGGCACTTACAACATAAAAATAAACGTTCGCATCATTAAGCCAAGTTTTTATGTCCTGTGGCGTTTAGTCGCTTAATGATCAACATAATAAAAACCGTTTACCTTTACAATTTGTACATTAAATAAATATTTTGGCGCTCAAATTAAACTTAATGTCACAGCGCGTTTATATTCAAGCCGATTTCCATTACAGCACAGTTAATTACTTAAAGTATACGGCAACTGATAAATGAATCTAAATATTTACATAAACTGCTAAAAACTAAAAAGCTAGTATATAAACGCACCGATAAGCACTAACATAGATAATATTTTTATTTTTTACTGCCCTTGTTCGGTAACTGGGAAGGAAGACAAAGTAACTGAGTAATACCGGTAACGATATAATATTTATTATTATTGAGCATTTAATATTTAGTAAATAAAATTATTGGTAAGATTAAGTTACAGACGTCTCGTAACCATTAATTACTAAGTAAAAATAGTAGCTAATACTATGAAATGGAAGACTATACGATTTTGCTGTTTAAGGCACTCGAACTCTGTTATTATATTATGCTGTACAATATTACGTTAAATAAGTGCGCGTTCACACCAAACGTATTATCAGCCACTTATTGTAAGCAGGCTGACTGACTGGTGACACATAGAATAAAATAACCTGCAAACAATGTTACAGATAGCGTACTGTACCCTTAGTATGAGTTTTTACGTTTTGACAAAAAATATTTTTTGTTTTTATTTAAGTATTTCCCATATATTTCCAACCAGTAGTCTTAGTATGAGTTTTTACGTTTTGACAAAAATTAGTGTTTTTGTATTTTTTTACGTATTTCCCATACATTTCCAATCAGTTTTGATACAGTCCGCTATGGGCGCTGATTGGAAATGTATGGGCAAATACGTAAACAAATACCAAAACAGTATTTTTTGTAAAAACGTAAAAACTCATACTCAGGGTACAGATAGCATACTACTCAAAGTGACGTTACTCACTGTCGGTTCAGCATGAACACCATTTTAATATTAATGAAAAGAGAAACAAAAAATGCGTAACGCGCACACAGTGTTTTACAGGCTCCACAGAATACCAGCGTTTCAGGTGACTAAGCTTACCTGAAACATTAAAGCTGGGTTAGAGAATATTTATAATTTTTTTTATGCAATTTCCTATCCGTGTTTATTGTATATTTTTTGCCGAATAAATTATTCTCTTTCTTTATTTCTTCTTTCTTTTCTAACGCTCACTTACAATAAGCAGCTCATAATATGTTTAGTTTGCACACGCAGTAAGTCTTAATACAATCGCAGGCGGTATACGTAAGCCTTGACGCAGCAAATTAACTAGAATAATTGTTATTACAATGATATATATGGCACTATGTGCTTAGTAATAATATAAAATATATTTAAATGTGCGACTTCTAATATATCGGACGTTGTTGTCCCTATATGAAATACTGCCTCAGATGTCATCCTGAAATTTACATTTACACTTAGAATTAAAACTAGCTTAATATAGACCCTATCCTTAAACAGAACGGCCATACTAAAATAAAAGGTTAAAAATATTCATTTACTGACCACGCAAGTAACTTCGAAGAAGCCAAATGTACATATTATAATAGGAACTTCAATACTCTATCACTCTACTTACTTTTAATTATATATTTATATCACAGTATCTAGTAGGGATGCATCCGATACCAAAACATCGTCGATATCGTTGGTTTTACGATAGGTGTATCGGAATCGGCGTTATTCGTTTGCCGATACGCCAATACATTTTCTTTACTTTATAATCATCCATCATGTAAACGCGCAATCCCAGCGTTTATGTAAGTCAATAGTATTCTTCAGAAAATAAGCAATGTCTTAAATTACAGTTTTAAAAACTTAAGAATTATTTTTTTGATTATAATTTCTGATTTTCCTTTTACATTCTAAAAAGTCTGTTTTTTTACTTTTTAAACATTTCGAAACCTACAGTGGTAGAGTATCCTGCCTAGAGCATCGGTATCGCTATCAACGATACTTTATAAATAACGGTATCGATATCCTATCGGCCGAGCGTATCGATGCATCCCCAATATCTAGCGAATGGAATGGAGACGTCACCAGGGGCGCCAGGGTTTTTCTTCTGGGGGTTGTCGTCTCATGACGAGGGCGAGGGGCGCGGGTTCCTCTGTGGGGGGCGGGGGGGTGCCCCAGCCGGAGCTGGCGGGGGAGAAGCACCTCGGCTCCGAGGAGGCGGACGAGGGGGTGGCGTCCCGGGGGGAGAGGGGGACGAGGGTGGGCACCGCTCCCAGCGTGTTGGCGGTCACTCCCGCGGGCAACACGAGCGCGATGTCCCCGTTGGATAACCTCGTTGGGACCAGCCGCACGCCTGATCCGGGCCCGGCTGTGGACAACCGCTCCATTAATATCTTAAACTAAAATTATGACAAAACTACTGCTCGACGTATTTTGTACCTCTATCAAAGTCATATTTATAACATTTCTATTATTTTTGAAATTTACAAAATAAAATATATTAATTTACAAAATAAATATATAGTTATAATAATTAAAATAGCTTATAATTATTATTGTTAAAGCTTTATACCGCATCTGTTTATTATTTTACTTTTATCTTTTTAGAAACGCCTCTAAAAAAGTAAAACTCAAATATATTAACTACCAACAAAATTTTGAAGATAAAAATGCGCTCTTCTTAGTTCTTACATATCAATGCAAATAACATGAATCACAGCATCAAGAATACGTAGTGTCGCGGCACACACGTCATTAATATTTACCTGAGATAAATATGGTGGAGTGTTGCGTAGGAGTGACGGCGTCTTCGGTGTCGGAGGGCGGCGTGGGCGCTGCGGCGGGCCGCGCTCCCGTACCCACACACCCTTCTAAATGCCGCACTAATCTCCTCTTCAACCCAGACTCTAGGCCCGGGAACTTCGCCACTTCAGATAAACAGTGACGATATCCAGCCCGGAATCGATCCGGCGAACTCGCGCCTTCAGATCTGAGACCCTCAAGATGCTTAACAGTCATCTCTAATATGTCAGCTTTCTCTAACTTCGAGTGTCTGGCGGGCTGTAACAAAAATATTATCTAAATAAGTTTATCTATAATTAATTCTAATTGAATTTCCGATAATTTGACACTTATAATCGTTGTCGTTAAATGTAACATTTAAGTTGAGGGATCTTTGGATAGTTTAAGAATAAGGGGGAAATAAATTTGCCATTAAATGAAACGAAAACCAATCCACATTGAAGTTACGTGACGAAATAAACATAATTGTTATAATTAAATATTTGCCTCTCGTTTGAACAGTAGTGGATCGCATTCAATGACACATTAATAGGTTACCGTAACTGATTGGAACTAAATTCGTGATGGTAAGTAATTTCAAATTAATCAAATTTCAAATTAAATGCCGTATACTACTACTAGGTCAAATTTCATAAGTAGCTTTAAGAAAAAATAAAATATAATTTTAAATTTTAACGGCTTTTAAACATACAATCATAAATTACCAGTTAGGTAGTGTATAATGTACTTTAGTCACGATTTTTATAATAGCCATAAGTAGTTTCCCTAACAACTAAAGTATGACTTTTAAACATTACTTTAATAGCGTCTATTGACGTACGAGAATAATTTCCCACGTGAATATGTAAAGTTATTATCGAGAGCGTTTTGCTGCAATGCAGTATATTCGATAAAGCAACACAAATACATACTAATAAAGGTATCTCCATAATGAACCTATATTATCATTTGCGTCATTGAATCATTAGCATCTATTTTATATCCGCGTGGTGATTGGCGCATAATTAGGGATGGTAATCTGAGATCAATTAATTGGCGAATCGATTTTAGTCCTACAAACATCACTGTCTTCAATCGATATCAGATAGTGAACCGCTGTAATAAATCAGTGTCAGGAACCAATTAGACAATTTGTATTTTGTGTGCATTTTAAAAGACAACAATTTAACACTTTGCTACTTATTTAATATTAATTTATTTTATCGTCGACCTACTTTCTGATTGGTAGATTGATCTTTCCACTTTCTTAACATAATGTCTTGAGAACCATTTTGCCTGCCGATTTATCCCCAAAGTAGGAACAGAATCTACATCTAGTTATGTGGTTCGATTCTATCGATTTAAAAATCGATATCTTTGAAATAATTGGCATCCCTAGGCATAATGACAGTGTATTCAGAAGAGCATTAAGTACTTACATCTTTTTTCATTGCGTCAAGGATAAGTGCCTTCAGCTCATTTAGGCAGTTGTTTATTCGCGCGCGCCGCCTCTTCTCCATTATTGGTTTATTACTCTGTAACAAAAAATATAGCACTTTAAGATTTATATAAGATATTTTCAGATTTGGTATGCAAATAAATTGCTGTTTAATTACTTTAATGTTAATTATCGTGATAAGAGCGTGAGATTCCTAAGTTACGCTACGTCCACTGCTCTTATGCAAAATAGAGAAATTCGGTAATAGACCCATAAATATTCATAGTAATTCAGGAGTCAGGAGTATGACTACACTGTAAGTCTAAAACAGCTATTAACAATTCTAAATCAAAATTGTTGCTACTGTACATACACTCAACTGTCAACTGAGTCTATAATGTTAAACTAGTTTTGACTTACACAGAGCATTAAACTGAACATAATATATAACTAGCTTTGTTTTTTGGTATAGGTATAATATTCAGTTCATGCAATTGAAGCATAGAACAAAGAAGTAAAGTAAGAAGAAAAAGTTAAACGACTATTGCAGTTATCAAACTAATCTATGGTAATCAATTAAAAAATGCTATTTTTTGGCAGAAATTAATTTAATTGCTGTTATTACTAATTACAAATGTGACATTTACAACTAAATTTATACAACATAAATAATATACCTACGTAAACAAATCATACTACAGTATCTACAATCATAAAATAATAAAACAAATATTTATTATTATATTATTATACGTGCAATTTAAAGTTATCGCTACGATTTCCAAATTAGTCCGATTAAAAGTCACACTATTGTTAACCTACAAAGTAATCAGCTGTGTCCAAAGGCATCGCGATTAGTGCAAATTAATCCGAGGCTTGTCGCGAAAGGCGCGTGACAGCGGCGGCCATTAATCTCGTGTTACACGGCAATGGCGCGCGTGCGACGCTCAAGGCGAAGGCCGCCGTCGCGACGTGACGCCGCGTCACGCGTGCGAACACCACGTGACTGGTTAGACGTTCGTCAATCGATACAATGCGAGTTGCGAGATTTTTTCATTACGTTTGGCGTTTTTTTAGGAATTTAAAAAACGTGTATTTGACTAATGGTTTCTTTGTTATTAATGTATATAATCTTAATGCCGTATTAAACATATATTTTTCGTACTATTCGTATTAGGCACGTATATTATACGTATATTACCTGATGGACTTCTGTCATGATTTTTAATTGGTTTGTAATTAAATGCTTATTTATAAATGTAGGTACTTATAGGGTTAGTATAATAAAGTCTAAGCTCCTAATTGCGAAGAAAAAATACCAAAAACGTGTTCAATCGTTCCAAAAATTTTATTAAAATTCTAAATATCAAACACCAATGTATGATGTCAAATAGTTTTTATATTTTGTGGGCGTTAATTGAAAAAAGTGACTATAAGAACATCATCGAATTCTAACACCCCCATCCCTAATCCACTAGTGGTGTGCTGTGCCCCATGCTAGGGGCCGTTCGTTCTGTGATGTCAGATAAGAAAAGACACGGACAGTGCATGGGGCGAGCATGATTCCGGAGATTAGCCTAGAATTAGCGTCTTTAGATAAACATCCAACTGATTATAAAACGATTTGCAGGATATAAAGATAAGGTAAAAATTCGAAATACGTGCCCGTCACAAACTTTCGCTTTGTAGTATCATATTTTTTATTATTTTGTAATTTTACATAATAACATAAAAATTAGACACATTCAGTTCTCCTGAGATGAAGTTTTAAACGAACACTAGTAATTCATAACTTAATATTGTTGTAAAGATAACCTCTCTTCCTTTGGGAAGTCGGTGAAAAATAAGATACTAATGCGAAGAGAACAAAAAAACCACTTAGATGTGTAGGCACAAAGATATTACCTAAATGGTGCAATCACAGACCTATTTAGATATAGGTCTGTGGGTGCAATGTGTTTCACTTTGAATATTATATTATATTCAAAGAAATGAATTTATATTAGGCTAATCTAAAATGTAAATAATGAATTTAAAAGTCTAGATCTTAAATTTATTTTATTATATGCTACACCCACAAGAGAAATTAACTTACTTTAATATAGGTATCTTTTATATATTTATTTTTTATTTATAATCTGTGACAAAAGATGCACTTCAACAAAGACACTCAACTGTTATAAATTATTTATTTATATAATCTGTGGCGATTGAAGCGCACTTCAACATCAAATCATTTCTCACAGAAGGTCTCATTCGCAACACAAATGTCACAATAGATCGGGGACGGCATTGGTAAATGTTTATGTATTCTGACACGTGACAGCACTTCCGCACTAGGAAATACGATGTGAGTAGATGTACTTAGAGGTAGTTACATTGTTCTTGCTGTAAACACCAATTATTTTAAACGCACGGAATAAAAGGTATGTTTATGTTATAAAATATCTTCGTTCTCTAAATTGTTATCGTGACTAATCTATCTACACGCAAAAAATATGAAATTGCTATTCCGATAAACTTTGAAATTGACTTTTCATTATAATATATATGATTTTAAATGCCTTAATTCAGCGATGTATGAAATCTCCAAATATACAATTGGCCAAGTTAATGGAATATAGGCCTAATGCTTTTCACTCCGGGACACGCAGCAGTGGGACAGAAATAGATAGATACTGGTGAAATGGCAATGAAGCCTTGGTCATGATGTTTAAAACAGCCCACGAATATTTTTAACCTAACTACATCTACCTTATCACACCCGTAAGCCTAAAACAAAAACACTTCGCAAGTTGAAACAAGTGACATAAAAACATTATTTACAATATAAAATACAAATTACTAAATAAAAGATATAAAGGTAAAGATAATTTAAGCAGTGAGTTCCGATCTTACTGATATGCTTGTTTGGTTCGAGTGTTTACCCGCTTTTATCAACGTCAGTTATGTTAATTAATGAAGACTTCAATGAACACAGTTTTAATGAAAAATACATGAACCCAATCGTAATACATTTACATAAAACTTCAAAAGTTGGCTTAGGCTCAAGTTTAAGGTAAGGCAAAAATTATTTTATGTAAACAATGACCAATTGTTTAGTTATATTTAAGTATTTATTTGGTAATAAATTGTCTCGTATTAAGATAGATTTAAATGAAATACAAAATACACCTAATTATTAACTATAAGTAATGACTAAAATCAATATGTTTATGCATTTTTGTTATGCTATTAAGATAAGATAATTCACAAAACCAGCAGTCCTTTAACATAAATAGTTTTCGTTGAAGTTTTTTAATATTATTGACAGAGCAGACGAGAGTGCAGTCCACCTGATAGTAAGTAGTCACTACCGTCCTATAAACAAATCCAAAATAGAGCACAAACTCTAAGTGGAATTGATCACAGGTGTGTTGGATTACAGGTCCTGATTACATTCTGAGGTCCTATTACATTTTCCGTTTTTTACATAAAATAATTCTATGACAATTCAAAATAGATTCTTTACAGAACTCTTTTTGAATGTCAATATATCTACCGTCACTCTTAACAAGAAGTTTCGTTATGGTTTTGATATGAGATATTTTAGCACAATTTATTCGTAGCGTCCCTACCCTAGTTTGTGTACAAGGACGTAAGCACGTGTCGCCCCGCATGGCGCCGACATGCCTACACAACGCGCGTTTATCCCGCATTCATTATAACTTCCCTTAAAACTGTGTCTCGCCCACACATCCTTTCCTTATAAACACTGAAGTATCCTGTACCCTTAGTATGAGTTATTGCGTTTTGATAAAAATGACTGTTTTTGTTTTTGTTTACGTATTTCCCATATATTTCCAAACAGTTCTGATACAATCCGCTACGGGCGCTGATTGGAAATGTCTAGACAAAAACGTTAACAAATACCAACACAGTCATTTTTGTAAAAACGTAAAATATCGTACTAAAGGTACTGTAGGCAAGTTGTATTGGTAAATATATTCAATGACCATTTGCACACTGTAACAAGAGATATTTGTTTTAGGTGTATCAAATTGTAAGTTATTTTGAATGATAGAAACTCTTTTCATATGTGCATTTCGTATGTGGTCATTATCGCAACACCTATTTCGACTTCATCAAGTTAAAAACATACTTCAATAAGTCTTACACGTGTAAGGTATGAACTCTAGGTAGAGTAGGTAAATTATTTTGTATATTTCATTATATGCGTCTTTATAAGCATTATCTTGAAGGGTATTACGCATAATTTGTAAATACAATGTAGAGTCTATTTTGTATAGTCAACATCTTTGCACGAAGTATAAGACTTTTAAATTACTTCTACATTACGCTCCTTTATACTAGTACTTTGATACTTTGTAAAGATTATATATTACTACTACTATTTAACTGTGTCTAAACAGTTCTAACAATAAATCGTACTGCTGTGTGATCGTAAAAACAACAATCATTGCGTTGTCGATCGGCTAGACAGCTCCTCGTGCCAAATATTTTACCCTCATCAATCTTAATATATGACAAACAACTAATACCTATAATAGAGTAGACAGACAATTTTTAAATCTTTTTATTTAGTTTCACTTCTGTCCACTCTACTTCAAATCTTGTAATCCAATTGTTCACTGATATCCAATCGAGATGAAAGGTACATATGTATAAAAAAATGTGAATTCCTATGATTATACATTGTCCCCTATGATTTACAATGATTCCATTGAAGTAGTCTAATCAAGCGGACAGAAGCAGTTGAAATAGTTTAATCAAGCCTTCTGAAAGGTGTCGTTGTAATAAGTTTGAGCTCATTAAATGTTTAAATGGTTACTTAATCTACGCAAAGTAGCCGAAAAAACTATTTGATGCTGTTCACGTAACTATTGGATTGATCAAATTCCTACGCCTAACCATTCGGGCTTTATGCAATTTCTCGCGTCTTTAATATTGGAATTGTAAACTAAACCAAAGAAACTAAAAACGCACGTAGTTATGCGAACAAGCAGGTTAAAATATAAGATTAAATAAAGAACCAGTTTCCACTGAATCGAAACCATTTTTCTACCTAATTAAGGAGAATATTGGAATATAGAGACGTGGGTCAACATGGCGCTCAGGTACAATAAATAAGCAACAATAAATTATATTATAAATTCTTAGTGATAAAATATACATTAGACAGCCCTAGTTAGTGATTGTTCGCAAGGACGCGCGGCGGAGGCGGCACGTGTCGCCTGTCCGATACGATGATATGCCACCACAGTTCACCACACTCACACACATCGCACGTTTAAGGGGCAAGTCATACGTGTAACACACAGGTTTCTTGACACTAATTTCATAGGTTCATTAACAAACAGCGTGCCCGGAGCCTAATGGTAAGAACCCATTGTGGCCCACATACATTTGTGATAAATCCTAGATACGATTGGAGTTTGCCTGCTATCGGCCACAGATGTGTTGCTCTCTTATTTATACTCCTGATGAGACCGCAGTTAAATAGAACTAGAGCAGTAGTAATCCCGTTCTCTATATACTTAAATCAACAGATTCAATAAAGTAGGAGAATAATACCAAGTTGTAATGATATTGACGCATATATTAACGTTACCACATTGTCAGTTTACGAGTATGTTTCCGCCTAAGCCGGTATCTCTTCAGCAAACACGTGATTTTCTCTATACAGTCACGTCATATAATTATTAGTATATATTTCTGCTTATGCAAGAGTTTATATCTGTTCGAATACCTGTCATTTATAATCATTGGGTACAATTAGTTACCAGTGAAAATTAATAACAGTAGTTTGTAACAGTCAATGTTTGCTAGTAAATAAATCTATTTGAATTTATGTAATTAGAAATAGAAACAATAAATTGAATTGAACTTAAAATACGCCGCATATAAAAAATAGCTTGCCCGTATAAGTAACACAGTATAACATTTTTAATTTGAGTATGTAAGTAAATGAATTGTAATTAAGTATACAGTTTGAGAGATACTGTTTTGATACTAGGTGTGTGGCACTGTTTAAGGTAATATTCGGCTTTGACGCGATGGTCAAACGCTCGTAATTAATAGTACCAAAGCATCTAATATTTACGTACCAAAAATCAAAACAATGTTTAGTATGATAAAATTGTGAAATGTCGATTTACGATAGGAATAAACTGGATAGATCGATAGACGATTATTTATTAATTACGGGCGCTTCTCAATAATGTCGCGTCCATTAGTAAAATGAATAGAATATCGTGGTGTCGGCGAGGGCAGAGCGCCTGCCGGAAGCCGGAGCGCTCCCACGCCTTGGCACTCCCGGGCAGCGTTGGCACGCGACGGGCCGCCGAGCGTGCCAGCCGCTTGCCAATAGCCGACCGACGCTGCCAACACTATCGCGTTCCATTACAGATATTTTGGGAATTTCGCTAAATCTTCGCGACATCTCGTATTTGTGAGTTAATTAGACACTCTTATCGCTTTGCAATTTAGTGAGGATTTTGTTAGGTAGGCATTTTACTATTTAAACGTTTGTAAAGCGCACTCTTAATACTAAAATTACACAATCCTGTCGCGTTCCATTCCAGATATTTTGGGAATTTCGCTAAATCTTCGCGACATCTCGTATTTGTAAGTTAATTAGTCACTCTTATCGCTTTGCAATTTAGTGAGGATTTTGTGAGGTACGCTGCATTTAATATTTAAACGTTTGTAAAGCGCACTCTTAATACTAAAATTACACAATCCTGTCGCGTTCCATTCCAGATATTTTGGGAATTTCGCTAAATCTTCGCGACATTTCGTATTTGCAAGTTAATTAGTCACTCTTATCGCTTTACGTACCTAACAAAATCGCTTAGCGTACGTAACAAAATACTCACTAAATTGAGGATTTTGTTAGGTACGCATTTTACTATTTAAACTGATATATTATTAATGTTAAATGATATAATAGCATAATAACATAATATAATAGCCTGCCAAAATGTATATGCATATTATTGCATATACATCATTTGGTACCTACAATGTAATTCTTAAAGTGTTAGTGCTTATCCTTTATATGATATTTGTCTGCATATAAAAAAATAGTATGCTTATTTGACTCGCTTTTATCGATGCAACACTTTCGCTTAATCCAACATCTAAATTTAAATTAGTTGTCGAAAGTGTAACAAGTTATTAAATGTTCTAAAATTCCACTATTCGTAATAATATGCACTACTATTTGTTAACATAAAAGTTGAATAAAATATCACAATAAGCACTTAAGAATGAATCATACATGCGCAACAAACCATGTCTCCTCGAGTTGTGACGTTATCTAGCTGAGAAGAGAGACGTTAATATATTATTCGAGATGCCAAAGGTTTGAGTCTGAGCGGAAAATGTGTCACGGGACCGTCTGTGCTGGCCCGATCATTGAGTCTGTTATAAAAAGAATTTTATACAAAAATATACCTAACCGTACAGATGAAGTATGCGACGATCGAATCAAATGTAGAGTCGACTAGTATTAAAGATTGGATCCCTGAATGGCGATTCCGAATTCGATTTGACCTCTTATTTTCATAGTTATATGCGTATTAGAAATAAATTAGGGCTTGCTTAAGCGATGAAATAAAAACGCCGTGAGAAAACCAAGTGTAACGATCATTGACTGGGTTGACGATGAAGATTTTTTTTATAATATAAGAGTAGCAAACGAGCATGCAATCCACCTGATGGTAAGTGGCTACTGCCGCCTATGGACCGATAAGATATTAAGGTTTATATACTAAGGTTGGACACAGGCCACTAAGCTGGAACGCCTCGGAAAAGTATGTCTCCCAAACCGCCCTTCAAAGCAGAACGCAGCAGCGCTTAACTGCTGTTATTAGGCAGAAATAGGTGTGGCGGTGCCGCCAGAGTCGTCACAAAGGGTTCTTCCACCATCAAATCAGTAAATAATAGCGTGGATTAGCAACCGGTGGTTACGACCTCCGAGACACGTGCCGAGCGTCGCGGCGCCCCGCGCTATATCCGTACGCCGCGTTCGCCAAAAGTTACATAAATCTCAACGTGTTTTCACTCGACAGTTAGTGAACAATTGATACTAAACTTCATTAATTTTCCTTAATTTATAGTAGCAATTGCTTTTTCTAATAGTGGTTGAAGCTACTCATATACTACTAGCTCATATACTACATAAATGCCACACAAATACTAGCATTTGCTGTTAAGAAATGACAAATTAATTGGAGTACTTATAAATTCATTTCTTTCCCACATTTTATGATTTTTTCTTCGATGAAATTGTTTTAATTGCTTTATTTTATTGTCATGCACTGTACAGTTGGATAAACTAAAAAATAAAATCCCTAAGTCACTTTTCTATTTATTATGTATATAAATAGAAAAGTTGCTTAATGTTAAAAATAGTAAGTAACAAAATCTACCAAAATCCACGACCCTTAATCCAGACCTCATTTCAAACCGACAAGCCCAAAAAAGGCAAAAACCAGTCAAAAACGCATCCCAACATTCCGTCGGATAACGCCGAAGCGTGTTTAATCGGCCGCCTACAGCGTAGACGCGGGCAAGCGTGGGCGCGATCTCACGAACGTCTAATCTCACGGCGATGATGTTTATCGCCGGATGATGGATCGCCGCGCCTACTCGCCCGCCCGCGGTAACAGCTTCCTCCACACACGCGCCTCCACGAGGGATGCGATGGTTGGAAAGTTTGTAAATATCGATAATATAGTGTATATATCGATATTGTAAAACTAGAATATTGATATTTCCATCGATATTAGCCGTCGCCGATACGAAAAAGGTCAAAACTAACAATCTTTCACTTTTGTCGTCGAAAAGACGTTCGGCTGTACGCATATTGCATTAATTGACTTGTAGAAAATGCCATTTAGCATTAAGTCCGCCTTTTGTCCCACATTTTCTATAATATGGTCAATAAAGAGTAAATAAATAAATATCACGTGACTTTTTACATACCATGTTTCTAACCATATTCCATATATCAAATGCGAAAAATATCGATACACTGATACTATATTTTCTCCCTCGATATAAATATCGATATTCCCACACACGTGCCTCCGCAAGCGTCACGAATTGTATGGAAATGATTACAGCGCCACCGTTGACGCAAACGTTCAAACGATTTAACTCCGCGTCGGCAACTTTAAATTACAGACGGTTTGATATAATCAAAAATGGTATAAGAAATATTCCGTGATTGGTTTTGTATTCTTGTAAAAATGTGTTTAGTTTCACGGCAAATTTTTACATCCAACCAGTAAGATAAAATTGATATTTTTAATCAGAATAAGATTTTTGAAAACATACGCACGGGATTTTTGAAAACATAATTACTTATGCGTTTGCGTTGCGAAAACATAATTACGTATGAAAATTTAAGGCCTTAAACAATTTCGATAATTTCTTTAACATAAATTGGTATTTTCTGTAATTAAATCAATTAAATCTACCTTCAATCACCATTAGGAATAAGTAAGCAACAAAATTAGGAAGCTTTAATAAATATTAATTTATCATTAAACCTACGTAGTTGACCAAAGTCGAAATACTCGAACGCACTTGCATTTCAGTATTTCGTCTTTGGTTCATGAATAACAAACGCGCTGTAAAATTATCACTCATTATCGTCGGCAAGGTTAAATTAAATAAATCTAACAAAAGACATTGTGTAAAATGCGTTATAACATTACTGTTCATAATACTCATACTTTTTATAATATTTTAGTCTATTACAATCAGAACATTCAGGAAATAAATTTTAGTGAAAAATAATGGAAGAGATTACGATAACAATAACATTTAAAAGGAATCTAAAACTTGGTGTACCTAAAACCTATTAACGAAGAAAAATTATAAGTTTCAATTTAAATCATAGGTATACAAAATATATTGTTTTGTATGTAATTAAGAAAACTGATCGTATTAAATTTTAGAACTTCTATTGCTGAGGGCTAAATTTACGATATTAATTACTAATATGTAAAAACCTAGCTAATAGCTAAGTGCATCGCCAATGTGCCAAATAACCTTCACTATACGCATACTCTAACTGAAATACCTACAGTAAAATCCAATTTATCTTAATTCAGATATAGCATGAGTGCGCATCCGTGCATTCAACGCGTATCTAATCTTCGCCGCTAGTGTTGTCTAATAAAGCGGACGGTGGGCGACCGCTCGTTCCCACGACAATTAGCCCACGGGTGCCCGCCGCCCACGCCCACGCATGACTCAGCGCCGTCTGGCCTGCCCAGGGCTGACAACGACCACAAGCTATGCAAGACACCACATAATATGCAGACATTATTCACATAAAATAAGGCTCGAATATTTTATAGAGCTCTCTCTATTCGAGCCGATAATTGACATGGAAAAGTAAGTGCGTTTTTATATTCACATTTATCTTTATAAAGAAAACTAATTGCAGACTCGTTATCATGGTGGTGTGTAAGCGTTGAACTAATATTATTTCGAGTTCGAGTCGATAATTAATAAGGAAAAATAAAGCGCGATTTTTGATTCACATCTATCTTTATAAATAAGCGTAATTGCATACTTATGTTATCATGGTAGAGTATTTATAATGCTATGCTCCTAAAATCAGTTGTAAGTGCAATCACGTGTAATATTTTAATTAGCGTTTTTAACATTTTAGCATGTGATAGTGATAAATGTCATCACACTACCACAGAGACGCATATTACCTATCTTTAGGCAAGATATTTCGGTTATGAAAATCTTAGGCAAGAAATACAATAAATGGAAATCGTAAATGCTTAATCAGTTCGTTATGTCTTATGAAACTACAGCGAGCTTACTTAATAGAGGGAATTTGGTTGTTTTGGCGTCACATTGTTTTAATATCGCTATGGTTAATTTTATGTGGTATTACTCTCAAAGGTATACGTATACAATTCTAAGGATTCTGCAACACGAGCCGTCGTGATGGAGAGTTTTGCGCAGTTTACACCATTCCGCTAAACAGCACGCGCCGACATATTTATATAGAGGTGTGAAAATGTTCACATTAGTGTCTTTCCTGTAACCGACCGCAACTCGTGCCTTTGTTCAATATAAGTTTTTATTATATAAGCCTTCTAAAAGTCTTTATTCCTTGGCTCTCTGTGGGTAACATAATATAGAAATGTTTGCTCCTATTTAAGAGAGGTTTTCTATTCGTCGCGTATATGTTTTCCTGCTAGAAGCGCCGCTAAATAATAGGCTAAAACCACATGACTAGATGTAACTAATGTGCCAATTATTTCAGATTCTTTTGCCGACTCTATTGTTTTTGGCACATACCTACTGAACAGGCGCCATCTTCTCAAAAATGTTAATATTTGGAAATTAAATTTTAATGAAAAATTAAAAAAAAATACGGTTTATTGCTAACCATTGAAAAAATATAAAATATATAGAGACAGTAAACGTAATGCAGAAATGATAATACCTATACGTAATACATATTTTCCAATAACGTATGCATTTCGAAAACTATCGTAAACAAAACACAAACTATAATCACTTTAAATAGAATAAATTCCGAAAAAACTTCGTACATTTTCAATCAACAGATTATTTCACGCAAAAACGACTGCTGTATAACATAATATATTATCTGCAAACATTTGCAAAGTATATTTGAATTTAGATTAACCTCCTCGACCTTAGCTGGATTGGCTAAAGTTAATCTATTCTCTCATCACGAGTTGCCAAGAAAAATATAAAGGTATGTAGAGTCGCCATTCATGTCCCTAACTAAATAAAACAACAGCTCGTAGGTGTAGGTTTGTGCACTGAAGCTTCTGCCAAGATTATAATATCCTAAAGATAATAAAAAGATAAGTCTCAAAGTTATAATTAAATCTCTTTCGTATCTTTCTCTTTTTTCTTTCACTTGTGTGTTTGTTTACGATACAATAAAACGTTTATAATACACATTAAGTAGAAAATTTAGACTAAACCTTAAAATTAAATAGGCTTCGCAAATCATAATCTAATAAGAATACATCTAACGGACGGATTTGCGTCCATCAAATTCACGGCAATTACGTATATAATTACGTTAAATGTTTAGTTTAAATTTGCTATTTCAAAAAATATGAAATGTAAATAAAACATAAAATAATATAAATTAATTCCACATGTACTATGCTACCTAATTTAATAAGATAATTTAGTAACTACATGTTTATTTATATCCACAATAGATGGCTCTACATTTTTCAAAATTACGCGTTGATGTCTTTCATTGGATACATTTTCAACGTCAATAATGGCAAGAAGATTTAAATATTTAATAAATTCTTCTGTTTATTTAATTCTTAATATACTATTTACCAATTTTGCTTATAAAATATTTTAATTTGGTCTTTTTACGAGTAGTATTTAATAAAGAAAAAAAATACATACTCGTCTGTTATCTCCTACAGATTTCTTCTGTTCCACTTGCACTGTCACTGGGGGTGTCATATTGTTGAGTACCACAGGGTTGGAAGCACCCTGCTGGGGACTGCCAGCGATGCCGGTCACCATTTTCAGCGTAAGATTAAAAAAGCACAAGCACCCGCGATCGTATGAAAGTCACTGCATAGTAAAACGCAACACGTGCGGCGCGTACGACAGCCGACGCACGACTGACACGCGGCTGCGGCGGGCGGCGGCGGTCGGGCGGGCACGCGACCGCCGCGCGCCGCTCGCGGGCTCTCGCGTGCCCGCAGGGTGCCGGTACACGAGGCGCTTAGATATCAATAGCACACTATACGTTGTTTTTCAATTGATAGCGAGCAATTGCCTAAATTGTAGAATTTATTGTTAAAACGATAGTGTACTCAATCAGCGCATTACCATGCCCGATATGACAATTACTGGATAGATATATTTTTGTAAATATATGTATACAATATAGCCTTGCTCTATTATTCGTAATTGAGAAGCAAAAAAGCTTAAAATGATTAAATCCAACGGAATAATTAAAAAACCTTACTGTAGTAATACTTAACTATGTCTTACTTAAAATGTAGAGTCAGATAATTTTCATAGATTGTCTCTCGATAAACAGATAATAAACCAAATAAATAATTCAGGACTACATGAAATGTTCTTGTTGACTATCTTATCACTTGAATTTCTGTAGTAACCTCTACAAAATCAGCACATACAAACCATCCTTTCTTCTTGTACCTTCATGTTACAAAGATCTAAAACTAATATTACACGTAGGTATAAGCACAATAAGTATGTTGTAGTCATTCTATTTACTTACTGTTAGAGCTTAGAGCAGCCTTATTCAAATCGGCTCTAACGCTGACATCACTCGGCCCGCCGCGCCTTTAATGTCTGTCGGTAAAGACGCCGCCGATCTCTAACAGCCTCCGCTTTGCATATGCAAAGGTTGCTGGGACACAAGGGCCACCCGACTGCACCCTAATTATATGTTACCTATTAGCTCTACATACATACGTGATATTTCCAGGTGGAAAATATTAATATATCATTTTTCGATTCGTTCTAAGTCGTTACAAGTAGATACCGGAAATAAGTCAGAATGTATATGAAAGAAGTAAAAACATGTTAAAATGAACATATAAAAACCTATTTATTAATTACGTACTAAGTGATTTGAATAAAATAAGGCTAAGAATAAAGGTAGAGACTATCAAAATAAATAGAAATAATTGACTGTATTGTACACGTGTTTTATTAAATCAGACTCTTAAGAAGTTAGAGATTTGGCTTCAACGCACACTTAAAAAGTTACTCTGTAATCTGTACCACGTATTAGAAGATAAAATTAAAGTCCGCGTATTGCGATATAGGTATAATTTGCATTATTTCCACATTGAAATATTTTAGAAATTAGAGGATCACAGAAGAACACCGCTAGTTTTTTTAATTTCAATCATTCATGTTCACAGTATCTTTTAGGTGTCAGACTGTCAGTATAACTAATGACTTTTGGAAAACAACTTTTACCATTTCATAGCCAAGGCATTAATTTTCTTATCTTACATTTATTTGGCGGAATCTTAGATTAAAAATCTTGTTTTTATACGCGGTTCATTATGTATTCATCAAGTGTGTGAATATTAATTGCATAATAATCAAATCTATTAATATTGACTCGCGCGGTTCTTAAGCAATTATGTTAATAATAGGATAGAAGATTTCTTGTTTAATCATTTTAGGATTATATTAAATCTATGCTGTTCGTTTGTCAGAATATCGTCTTTATAAAGCTCTGTATTTTAAGCCATAACAGGTAACTGATTGACGTACCTATATCGTAATAAGTGTTTAAATAAACAAGAAGATACAAATTAGGTAGGTATGTATCCCACACAAGGCACGTTATTTTTGTAAAAATAGTCGTAACCTACACTAAGTAAGAATTATTGGACAATATTTTTTACAAATACCAAATACAATCTAAACCAAAAGAAGCACTAGTTCTACGAAGAGATAACTGTTAAAATTTAATAATTAAAAAACGACACTGTTACAATTTAACGGACCGAATATTTTTTTGTAATTTGTTTTTAACATCCTACTGTCTATTTCACAAAAAGACATAACAAAAGAGAATTGCTCCATTTTAAAATATTTAACAACCTTAAATGGAGCAATGCGCTTTATTCTCATAACTGCATTTTTGCCCAAAACTAATGACTACTTTGCACAATGTTATTTTGTTCCTGTTTCTGTGCAATTTGGTTATTAAACATTTTGAGTTTAAAACGTGTTTTAACAAAAGTGACAATTCATATCAAAGCCTACGGGCTGCTCGTTGGACATTTTTTTTAATTTACTTAAACATGTAATTTATTTGATTTTTTGATGTAAATATTATGTAATGTTACAACACCCCACGGCTAGTTGATAAAGATCTTTAAAAAGTTGATCGCACTCAAGAGCTTAATTGCCATCTATCAATACTAATTATAAGGCAATATATTCCCTTTTCCCCATACAAAAAAAATCATTGTATGCAGTTTTGATACATATCTTTGATTAAATATTACACGATGCTAATTTTGTATTATTTGCCAACGTAAATATATAAGTTATCGAATTGACAGCACTACTGCGTGACCAATGCTGTGTACAAAGTAAAACGTTAAGCGAATTTATGTTAGGATATGAGAGCGATCATCTATCATCTTCATCCCTTCTGAGAGATAGGTACACCACTCCAATATACTCGTAACATACTAAGGTAATATATTGTCGACGTCGACATAATATTAATGTTGCCGCGCGACTTAGTGTTGGCAATACTATACGTTTAGAGATTTAAGGTCGGTACATAATTACCTACTGAATATTCAGTTTAGCCCTGTGGTCTACCGATAAAGAGACGTAGTCACGATCTATTATTCCGACGACACCGCATTAGTTTCGGATGACATAGTACGGAGGTTTTCAAAGTACAAATCGCGATCCCCTGGAGGGGTACTAGGTGCCACTGCTCACAAGGTAATCGAGTATAATATGGAAAAGCAGGCTCAGTTAAAAATAAAAACACCACCAATATAATGTTCAAACAGTTATTTATTTTCACTAAGATAATATTATATGTACCTATGTAATTATGTATTTAACCGATGTTTATAAAAGAAAGAAAGAAAAAAATAAATATTTGAATCACAACAAAGGATAGAAAAAAGACGGAGAAAGATGGGGGATAGTAAAGCATTTCTACATATTATCTTTTAGGGGATCGTAGCATGAAAATATTGAACACCACTGACATGGTCTAACACTGCCCACTACCTTACCGGCTTATTTGTTTAGTCTCACGTTTTATTCACGCTCCCTGCGGTTTCGAGGTGTTTCTGAGAATGTAAAAATAAACTCTTTTGTCTCCAAAATGTTACTTTTATTGCTACCGTAACCGAAACTGCCTTTCGGGACCGTTTGCTTACATTTCTATGGAACTTCTTCTTCCTTTATAACTAAATTAAACCGTAGCATGCACCGCAACAAATTTATAGACTCAATTTCAAATACCTATTTGACATATACCTACCTGAATAGACTGACTTAAATATAAATATAGGTATGAAATATTACCCACTTGTTCAGCTTCTGTAATAGCTGATTTGGAATTTTTATTACTGAAAATATTTTTTTCAAGCGACTCTATATAAACTGACTAAAACGCTATTGCAAAAGTAAGGAACGTTTTTGATAATAAGTCAACTCAATATAAATCAAAATAATACAGTAGGTAAGTAATACTTACTAAGTATGAGTTTTAATAAGATTGAATGTATTTTTTCCTAATTATTTACATATTTTCGTATCGAATACATAGGTATAATTGAGAGCGTAAGGCAAATGTTAAACGACGAACAAGGATAAATAAGTTATCGATACAAACCAAGCCATTGTAACGAAACAAAAGCAAGGGTTTGTTCCCTACCCGAGCTCTAACGGTTATTTTGTCCGCGACCAAACAAAGTAACAAAATTACAAAAACATAAAGAGCGCTGCAGACAAGTATTCTGAAAAACATTGTGAAACGTCGTCATAAACACGTTGGTCGTTAAACTTTATTAGTAGCCTTTGGCGGCTCGTAAAGTATCCTTTTAAAAAGTTACAGTACAATCGGTGGGTTGAACCGACAACCGGACAACGTACAATACCACCAATAACCAAAATATTTAGCAAAATCGCGGCAAATACTTTGTTAACGGCCAAATGCAAGGGTTCGACAATTTCGCGCTATTGTTAGGAACTTTTTATTCACAAATTTTACAACGACGGAGAACGGTTTATATTGCGTGAATTAACTTTCTTCTTAAACAGCATTTTGTTGTCCAATGTATTGCAAAAAAGAACATAGTCGTTATTTCTCTTACACAATATTCAATGGAGCTTACCCAGTTTTACCCATTATATTTAAATGACAATGCCATTAAAGTAAAAGTTTCCGCTAAACTTCTTTTGTGATACAGTTTTAAAGATAAAAACGCCTTAGTAAGATAAGTTAGTGCGGTAAATTACACCATTGATCTATAAATACCTAAGATTAATCCAGAAAGGACCACTGACCGTTGCATCTATGATTTATTTCACGTAGTCACTCCTAATATACACGCATAGAGTGCGTCAAAACCAAATTCCAGCCTCCCCATCGAACACACGCAGTATTTGTTAACTACATGAAATAGACCTCAATACTTTAAGAGGCAGAGATTTTTGTATAGGAATTTGGTCTCTAATGTTTGTTGCAAGATATTACTAATAATATCACTAATGGTTACAGGTGTCCATGACCATCATGTGGACTGTATACCTACATACATTCGTCATTATTGAGCGCAATATCGAATTATATGTCGGATATGCCCAATAATTTTGAAGAGTTTATATATAGATATACATGTTTTAAATCAGAATATCTCAATCTAAAAATTCGAATTAAGCCATCTTTTTATTTGTGTAATTAGACAGAATGTCATTAATAGTAATAATGTCATTAATAATAATGACTTTCTGTCTAGCAAAGCGCCAACGCAGTTGATAATGGTTATAAAGGTTAGGTGTAACAATAGACATAACACGAGTTCAAAGTTTATTAGAAAAATTGAAATAAGGACCCTTCTACAAATTGTCCATAATTTATGGAATTCGAGAAGACCAATTTAGTTCGTTCCACCTGTATTTAAACGCTCGCACCCATCCTAATAACACACCAGGCACACTCGTTACGTGATAAATGCTTGCGAAACAAAAAATGTTCTTCAGGGCGAAAACAAATATTGACGCACGGTCATTCACACGCCGCAATCACCGTCCGAAGCCGTCGCTGATAGTGTTAAGATTGCCACTCAACACAGCCCGCACCATCATTTTACCCGCAAGCTATAATTTTCTACCAGCACATAAAAAACCAACCCTTATTACACCTCCTGCCTTCGTTTTCAACATCCTCATCCAAATTAAAATGGGTTCGAAAATAAGTCAAAAAAATCTGTAAGTATAAACTTTATTTCAGATGCCCTCTACAAAAATACATTAATTATTCAAATATATACTAGATCAAAACTTATTCTTATATGAAGTTTACCTTAAACATAGGATATTTTATCGTTGAATTGGGTGACAGACATACCAACCTACGGTTTGAACGTTGGGCGTTGTTAAAATGAAATGATCAAATGTTAAACAAGTAATTTACTGATAGCCTAAACATGATAGTATTTTATCACATGTCCGGTTACTAACCGAAACACTATGGATATTGAATCAGACACACAATGCGATATTTGGGATTTGCTTTCAATCATGACAATATGACCTTGTTCAAACGACCATGTTACATAGCTAGCTATATTTTTTATTCACATACAAAATCTAGTATTTTAATACAAATAAATTAATATTGAAGAACAGTATAAACGCATTATTTGCGATAAAGCTAAAGGGTTTAGTTTAGGGCGATTTCAGCACTTTCTTAATTGTAATACAAATTATACTGGGGCTCAGAAGTAAGTCTACCACCCACTTAAAAATCACAGCGATATAGCGGAATTTAAAACAATCACTAATATATAATTTTGTAAACATATTAATTACTTAAACTATAAGAAATAAATTCATATAAATACCGCATGTACTTTTGGAGATTCTCATTTTGTTATTTATATTTGAAATAGTTATTTCATAAGAAAACTTTGTTTCGTTGTCATATAATGTGATGGAATGGAATTGTATAATTATATGAGGTCATGAATTAATGTAATTCAAAAAGGATCTCATAGAACGTAGTGTAATATAAAAGTGGCGAATGTTGTGTAATGATTAAATTACATGAAAGAACAAAATTTAAAGCAAAAAATATTATATGATTAATAAATTCAAAAAACTGATTACGTCTCTACTTGGTTCTCAAAGATTTTACAACGATACCTTACACCTAGTTCACAAGCCGTTTACACTGCTTTGTTATGTAATGCATTAGATAAATACATTATAATATCAAAGTACAGGTAATAGAGATACATATCATACAAATGGACCTTATAAGAGCCATGAAAAAATTGTAAGCAAAATGGATGATTATCTGTCCTAATAACCCCAAATCAATGAAAAAAGTGTTAATATGTAAACTTATTTTAAACAGTTAAATACGGATAATATTACGCAACGAATATGTTACAATTCTGATGTAATGTAACGTTAATATCACATTGGATTAAAACAAAGATAACATCTTAATAAAATAAAATTACAGCTTGCAACAATTTATCAATCACATCATTTCAAATACTGTTTATAAACAATTCGCTACTTATGAAACAAATTATGTATTCTTGGAATGTAAAACATTAAAAAAACTACAAATCGAGCTACTTAGTTTTTTACAGCTAATAAGTGCGAGTATTTAATATACTCGTATAAAACAATTAAGGAAAGCGGTGAAGGCATAACGTTATAATATTTAATTATTAATAGTTTCACAAAACTTATATATTGGATGTTTTAATGAAAATCGATATTTTAAAACGACATCAGTATATGGAACGAATATATGAACCATTAATTTAATATGAGTGAATAGTGAAGTTATGAAGGTTTATTATTTATTGGGTTACACAAAAATAAACTTACATATAAAAATATTTTTACGGAAAACCAGCTGTAAAATTATGATAAAAGTATTGAAAATAATGAACCAGAGAATGAACTGTATATGGAATCCCTAATAGCATGATTTATGTAATGTTCACATAATATTTATCTTATAGAGAAATAGTTATTAATAATAGAAAACAATAAACTTATAATGTTTGTGAAACATGGCGTATTCTAATGATATAAAAACAAGTTATCATTCTTTTTTAATTTAAAAGTATTAAATATTAACTTTAAAACGCGTTAACGTTTACAATTATGTTTGTTTTTTAATATTTATTTTTTGAATCTTACTTTTACTTTTTACGTCTGAGATAATTAATTAATTCTTATCAAACTTGTTTATACCAATAATTTTTGTAAAGAATATTTTGTGTATTTTTTAAACATTTATCATGTTCAAATTTAACTGTCTACTTTCATTTTATTAAACCTAACCGAACATTTTAATAGTTTTGTCACGGATAAACACTCTTGAAATGAATTATACATATTACATTTAAAATTAGCAAATGGGCACGCGGCCCACTTTGTGTAAAGTGATCACTAAGTGATCATTTTACACACTATTACTATATTCTGACCCTGTGAAGTCTTCACAGGGTCAGAATATAGTAATATGAAATTGTTACTAATTGTTGTTAATTGTTGTTGTTGTTGCTGTTGTTGTTGTTGTTGTTGTTGTTGTTGTTGATTGTTTGTTTGTTGTGTGTTGTGTAAACTGTTATAATTTAAGACAAAGGTTTAAAAATAATGTTACAGATTAACACGATTACATACGGTAATTTTTTTGCGGCGATACTGTGGCGGTACAGTTACAAAAAGAACGCCCTACTTGTGTCCGTTATTAACAAACAATCCATCGAATATTTTGCCTACCAAAGATCGGCAGTGACTACTTGTTCATACTAGACAAAAGACATTGTCAAATTTCGAATTTTGGTAAATATTGGATAGATTGAAAATTAATAATGGACTGCAAATGTCGTAAGTAACGTCTCTTAAACGGAAAGTTTTAACCTCTTTACTTCATATTATACATAATTATTTCTTTATAGTGGTTTAAAAATTCCGATATTATATATTTACTTTACAATGAATACAACTGTACAAGAGTAACTGGATTTATAATTTAAATTTAGACAATAAATACACCACGAATACTGCTAGGTATCTACTTTTGGTTAAATAGCCACTGATAATAATTTACTTTAATTATAAGATACTTTAAAATAAGCTCATAAATACCTATTTTTGCTTCTATATTACATCTTTCATAATAATATGTAATTGACAAAATTATTGATTTCATATACAGCGCTATCTATTTGCACGCTAGAATTAGAAATTATGCATAAATTGCACGCTGTCTCACTGATCCGGCACGACACCGACATGTCGTTGACGGAAAGTCTCCCACTGATATCATGCTGGCATTGTTATGTCTGTTTGTTTGTACGTTAGTTTCCATTTGTAAACCCTGAGAACACTAGTTGACATGTACTTCATCCTTCACTTGTTAATTTATTCTGTAATTAAGTCGGTCGTGTCGATGTCGTGCCGTTGTGCATTATTGCATGATTATTATTAAATTGATCAGCATACATGAACATATCAATAATAAATCTTTGATAATGTAATATTACATCACGAAAATCTTTAACGTTATAATAAGCGGTACTCCTGATTAAGAACTATGTAGCCAATACGGCACAATAATAAATTAATTAATTAAATTTGTACATTAGGGGACTAAGTACATGATTTTAAACAGTATATTCTAAAAACGATAATTTTTTTAACAAAAACTATTGTTTATTGATTTAACTAAATGCTATTTTGTAAACGGTAAGATATGATATCCTAAACGTATTTGTAAATAATGTAAATAAATGAATTATTTTAAAATATTATTTACCTGAATACTATTGATATATGCTCCATTTTAATATATATCAGTTTAAAAATATATTGTATGTATTTAAAACCCTTTATGAAATGGGTCTCGGCCCTTATTGTTCTTATAAAATAGCATGAGCAGCTCAAAGCTATGTTTTGATATCGGCTGATCTGTATTAAGTAGATTTCTTTTAAAATACTACCCATTCATGCACTATCACATGTTGACATGTAATGAAATTTGTAACGAAGTGACTAAAATTTTTAACACATCACTAATATTTTTTCATAAAAAAATAAATAATTATTCCTACGATGGTTTCTTGGGGTCGTATATTTAAATTTGATTATGATTATGGGACGCGAACAATATGTTATAATGGACTTTTGTACATTTATACAATTTTGAATATCTTACGAATTTCTACACTATGGACTTAGGACTGACAATTTAACAATATGGAGCTTAAATATAACTATTGTTTACATTACTTAACATTTATGAAGAGAGAACTTATTGTCATTGTATTTTGTAACATTAAAAAATGTCTTATCGATACTTACATTAATAACTTCTTAATAAAAAAGAATTTTCTAATTATTAATAGTCGAATAATGCTGTCCTTCATTTTAGAATAAAATTTCTAACATTACAATCACAGTCCTCTCTTATGTATTACGTATCGACCCTAGATTTTGCTAATAAAATTAAATTGCTCTAAAGTATTGCTATAGGAGAAAACAATTAAACTTTAAGGTATAAACACCGAAATCTTTGGCAATTCGGTTTTTTGGATGCACCAAAATATTGTTGTCAGCACCAAGAATATGGGTATTTTTTCGAAGTGATACTTCTTTCAGCGCATTTGGGGAAAATAAAAGGGTTTAATTTAAGTTGCGCGCGTCGATGTAACATATAATTTATTTTTACCTTCGTCCGTTTGCTTCATTAAAATTTGTTTTAATACTTTTATTTAATTTATTACGCCGGGAAGTATTACTTCTTGTGTACATAAGTACACATACACTTTTTATTGAGACATAGCACATATAGGAGAAAGGCTACGGTCATTGTACAAGATAGAATGTAGTGTCTTTAGATCATTTACCAAATGAATATTCTTAATTAAATTTGCTACTCTTAAGAGATCAATTTTCTATGAAAGACTTGACAAAAAATATGCGTATATCACGTGTTTAAAGAAGTTCGAAATTTTTGTTTAGAAGCCGGCATACAGTGATGAATTTCAGTCATGAGTTTAGATGACCTAAAAAATTATTATTATTCAAATTTCGACCACCAGCCAAAATCAATGTATTACTCACACTAAAGAAGTGTAACTTCTCACATGCGTACACAAGCACACACGCATTTTGTACGAGAGTTGTGTAATTAAAACTTCGCGAACCATCTCATTCCCACTGAGTCAGCACTTGGTTAAACGTTCTCCGCTCCCGTGTTAGAGCGCGGTGAGGGCGAGCGCGGGGGCGCGGCCCTAGGACTCCGCCACGAACAGGCTCTCCACAGGCGCTGATGCTGTCATGTCGTCGTTGTCCGGCCGCGACCAGTCCTGGCACAAAAATATATTAATTTTAAAATACATTATTAATTGTTTAAACCAGTGTTCCGCAAACTTCTTGTGTTCAAGGTACATCTAGGTAAACTAAAACTTTTGGAGGTACACCACTAATAAAAATATATTTTAAGTGATATTAATCCACATTTATTGAAACCAAAGAATTAGATGAACGAGACAAAACGCCTCGCTCGTGCGCTCGCGTGATTTGTGTAGGTATTTTACTTACCCTTGCTTACTTCCTAAAATAATTCTATAAGATAACCTTATTTTTCCGCGGCACACCAACTAATGTTCACGGTACAATTCATTTAAATTAATTGTTTAAATAAAATTGTAATGTACATTATTGACGATTATAAATTATAATAATTTCTATAATGTAGTGGCAAACGAGTATGCAGCCCACCAGATGTTATATGGATACTAGTGGCGATGGACATCTGTAATCAACCCCAGATAAGACTCCTACCGGAGGACGGCCTTCCATGCATTGCTACCTGAACTAAATAGCAACGTCTGAAATAAATAATATATTCTTTTTCAGACTCACGGCAGCGCTGAACACTAATAGTAGACAGAAAAAGGTGTGGCATTAGTGCCTTCAGAAAAAAACACAAAGGATACTACACCTTTCCAAGTCCAACAACTAAAAGTTGGTCGTTGGTGGTAGTATAATGGACAATGTATGTATAATTATGGACATATTATGAATGTGATAGCTAACAATATTTCGGGATTTTGACCCATTATTCACTACCATCGCTGACCAACTGTTAGTTTATGTTTCCACTTATGCTCAGCGTTTAAGCAAACATAGACTATGTAATTAATCTTATATATAAAATTCTCGTGTCACAATGTTAGTTACTGTACTCCTGCGATACGGCTTTACCGATTTTCACCAAATTTATATGCATATTCAGTAGGTCTGAGAATCGGCTACTATCTATTTTTCATACCCCTAAGTGATATTGGTTGTTTTTTTTTTTCATTTATATGGCAACGCAACGTTTGCCGGGTCAGCTAGTAGTATTATGAAAACATATTGATCAATTACCTGTTCTTGCGTACTCGCAAAGAATAAATAGAAGAGATTAGCTCCGAGATCGATAGCTGCAGCTAAGTAGAACACCTCTCGCCACTGACCAAGGGTTTGCTGAAAGGAAAATACAATATTGAATTAATTAATAAAGCAATTAATTAGCTCATTCAAAATTTATTTCTAGCGTGAAGAAATTCTCGCGTTTCGGTAGAAGGGTATGGATGCTTGATGATGATGATGATGTGACCATCTTAGCTCTCACGAGTAATATCGCAATTTTTTCGGCCACAGATGCGCCGCTACCCCTGAGGACTAAGCTGGAACGCCTCAGAAAAGTATGAACACAGCGGCGCTTAACACTGCTGTCATGAGACAGAAATATGTCATGGCGGTGGTGCCGCCGGAGTCGACCACAGGGTTCTACCACCTTCAATTCATTTCAAAAATCACCTGTTCAGGATCGATTATGAGCCCGATGACGTAGGGCGCCATGAAGCCACAGATGTTGCTCGCGGCATTGGTGATGCCGTACATGGTGCCCGCCAGCTGCGGCGACAGGTCGATGTGGTTCATCTGGTTACCTGGGAACACAAAGCACATAACATCATAATAAGTACTTTTCATCATCATCATCCTCAACCCATTGATGTCCCACTGCTGGGCACAGGTCTCGTTCAGAATGAGAAGGATTAGACCATGAACGCCTTTAAAGACATTTATTACTAACCAGCGTACACAGCTCCTCCGAAAGCTGATGTTATGCTCAACAGCAACATGACCGCCATACGGTCGCAGCCGGCCCACGCGATGCCCAGCAAGCCCAACGCTGGGATAAACGCAGCTGAAAACAGTTAAACCAATTACTTATCTTATATTTATGTAAGTACAATAGAATTTGCAAAAAAATATACTTTATTTGTTTAGTGCATCATTTAAATGTTTCCTTTTGGAAAAAAATATATTTATCATTTTATGTTCTATATCTAACTGCATAAATACCTATAATGGCTTTGAAAGCTTAAGTATTACTAAATGCAATCTCAATAACTAACTATCTATGCAGTTTTAAGAGATGTTAACCTCTGGTTTCAACTTAGTCGTCAGGGGTAGCAATATATCTGTGTCCTCTGGTAGGATTCTAACATGTATTGTTGATGACATTAGCGACAATGGCCACATACCTTTAAATTGACTGCATCCTCCTTTGCTACTAGGATAATATAAAAAATAACCAATAATAAAATGATTATTATTTATATAATCTTTCTTATTTTTTAATTTACTTTGTATATAATTTACGAAGTATCTTTTTTGTTTACATATATATTTTTTTTATTGGCAATAACCTTACCGACAGTGTTCCATAATTTCATGCTAGTCAAGCGAGATATCCATCCCTTGGATAGTATCCAGTCCGCGAAGATACTGATTACGATACCGGCGATCCACGCGGTCAGGTAGGGAAGCGCTGATAGCCTTGCATTCTGTAATCAGTAGAAATTTAATTTATTTACTCTAATATCTATACCCATTATCAACTATTTCCTGACCCACTATTGGTTTGTTAGAGGGTTTATGTGTGGCAGTGATCAATCGTGGGGGTTCGATGTTGCAATCCATTTAATTATAAATTATTTAGGTGAAACGTTTATTTATTTATTTTATTGTATTTCGTTTGTTTTATTAACGTTTGCTAAAATTAAAGGTGAATGAAATTATAGTGAGAAAACCTAATTAAACCTTTGCATTTTTTTAATGTTTCCCTTATCACATTTGACCAGCATAGTTGACTGTAAGCCTTTTTATTATGAGAAATTACTCCTACCCAGCATTAGGACAGAAGTGGACCAGTGGTGTACTTTTATCTGCGTCTAATCAAGAGCAAATTGATGGCAACACAGTTAAATGATCATCGGAATACCGGAAAGTTACCGAAAGCTATTCGAAGGTCAAACTTACTTAGCGACAATCGCCGAAACGAATTGTTACCAAACACGGAAACGCGGTAAAACCCAACCAAGTATACAATGGATCTCCATTTAGAAGGTTAAGAGTTTACAACGCATCAATTCCAAATAGTGCTAGACCAGGACCAATAGATAGCGTCGGCCCTAGCCCTTGAGAGGTAGCCTTTCAACGTCTATTCGTCGACGCTTCCTAGAAGGACTTTTTCTCGCAGACTATTTCAATGTTAATCTTTTTAACAGGCTTCAAAAAAGGACAAGGTTTCTCAATTCGACCGTATATATATTTTTATTTTTTTGTTCGGCGATTACTTAGTCTTTTATGAACCGATTTTGATGTTTTTTTGTTGGAAAAAGAACATTTCCAAGGTCCCATTATAAGGAAATCAGGGTCTGATGATGGCAGACCAGAGAAATCTAGGGGAACTTTCAAAAATCGTAGGGGCGACCATTGACCTCATTTGATTCAATTAATAACGAGCGTTTATCCAGTTGTCGAAATTCGACCATAATCATGATTGATTTGAGTATATTTTATAAATATAGCTCGCCAACAGCTAGCAAGCAAAAGACACTCCGTTAACAAGAGATTGCTGAACTGTTATGTTTTTACCTTTATATATTTAAGTAAAGTGCAGTTAGTAGCAGATAGTGCAGCCATTTAAATAACAAAAAATAACAATCATTCTTTACGCCAGAATGATTGTTATTTGTTATAACGCCAGCTGGTTTGTTATGGTACTTACAAATGATTGCAAAACATTTTCAATGTATGCAATATATCAACGAACAGTCATCCGCTGTCGTCATTTGTTATTAACATACATTTTATCTATCGCGCACCGAATGTCAAATGTCACCCACTTTGGTACGAAGATATGTCGTTATGGTACCAAAGTATTTGCTCCAATTACGAAATTACAACACATAAACTATAATTTAATGTTTTAGCTTTTGGATCCTTAATAACAAGTTCGAATAGCTATTCTAACTAGTTATTATAGTATTCTAACTATTAGTTATTAAGTAGTTACTTATGTCCTACGATTTATCCCGTTTTTCGGAAGTACCTTGTAAAATACATATAACTCGAAAATTTTAAGTACCACTTCATCAATGACCATTTAACTTTCCTTAGGTATGAAAGTCCGTACTGCAGAGAGGTCAAGCTGAATCTCATGTCCCAGATTACAGATTTTAATAAACTGTAATCTGAAACCTTTCTCAATAACCTCCCCTTTAAATTCAAAACTCCATTTTCGAATCGTTTCGAAAATATTATTTATACTCACAGAAATAATATCGAAGTGCAATATATTGTTCATGTAGGTGGGTAGTTCGGTGAGTTGAGTGTAGAACAGCCACGACTGACCACACTGCGCGATCAGTATCGCCCAGAGCGGCAGGCATGTGAGGAACTTGCACCACGGTATTGCTATAGGCCTTTCCTCCTGAAAAAAAATATAAGCGACGAATTGAGAACTTTTGCAATTCTTTTGCTAGATTGCGAAAGATTTATTTATTTATTAATTGGATAACCCACATAAGAAACAGTGTTTACACTGCATAAATTTTAAATAAGCTCAAAGGATACATTCCAACTGTTCTTACTATTACGAGTAATCACTTCATACATTATTCGGTACATGTTACACATTTTTAAAATTTTCCATTAAATACATAGAAGATTATGTTATTCGGGCGTATGTATAATGTATATGTAAATAATTTTCGTCTAATAGTCGAAATTATAGCCACAATCTTTCAAGAAATTTGAAGAACTTCGAATCTTCTTTATTGATATTTCTACTTATAAATTAAATACATGGTGTCATTTTTCATGAACGTAACTAGTACGCATGCGTTCCTATGCTAACGTCACTCACTTTTATAAGCTCCTAAAACCACCTGTGCTCTAAATTAACAGTTCCAAATTTTTAAATTCCAAACAATAATATAACTTTAAATCGAATTCGCTAGTAACGCCGTGACCTCAAATACTGTAGCGTGAGTCATGCCTCGTCCCAGATAATTTGATAATGCTGTGTGCAGTATTCATTATTGCCGTTCTATCATTTTATTTCTACATGCAAATGTTTTATCTTTCAGAATTTATGGCACAATGATGGTTGAAGAAGCAGTGATAGTGCGTGGGGTGTGGCGAGGTCCGAAGTTGGAATCCTCTCATAAACACCCCATACAGCTCTGTTTTTTTGAAGTTGTGTGTATAAGAAATTAATTATTATCCTTTGTGAAGGAATCGTAAAAAAACTAGACACCTGACTTTTAAAGAAACATTCTTAAAGATATGTTAACTATACCAACCTGCATTTGGCAAGTGCATAGTATCTATTTAAAAACACCAAATGAATTCCACTATCATTTAATATACCAAAACGAAAAGATGGTCTTTGTATGACATAAAGTTAAAATTGACAAATATTTTACCTGAGGCCCAATCGAGTGTGTAATGTATTCGACTTCTTTAGGACATATTCGTGGATGTGTTTGTGGACTATCATACACCAGCAGCATCCATGCAATAAACCATATCACTCCAAGACCACCAAACAGGTAGAAGCAGAGTGGCCAACCTCCGGCATAGTCCAGAGTGCACAGCCAGCCTGATATTGGCAGGGATATCACTGTGCCTATATTCGAACCTGTAAATAAAAAAAATACTTATAGAAATAGAAATCTACCTCTAAATAAACTATATACATATATTTACAAAGATACTCTTTGTGAAAGAATAAACAAATTGCTAGTATGTATGTTTTCCTTATGTCTGTTGTTGCACATGATGTGTCTAAGAAAGGCTAGAACACAACATAGTAGGTCTCATTTCATTAGTCACCAATTACACTTAATGATCCTTTTCATAATACCATACATGTAATGGAGATATCATCCTTTTTTCAGTTTCTATGACATCATACAGATGGTTAAAAGTATATTTGTCTAATAAAAAGTTTATTTTGTTATCTAATTTACAAGATAAGTATCAGCACTAACCTGCATAGACATAAGCAGCAAACTTAGATCTCTCAAGTGGCGGGATCCATCTTGCCAGCATAGCGTGCATGGCTGGGTAAGTCACACCCTCACCCAACCCTTCAAGCACTCTTACGACAATGAAGAATTTGAAATCCACAAATGCTGCGATGGGACTCAGTATCGTAAATATTGCCGTTAGAAGCACCCCCACCCCATACACAAGTTTACCACCAAATATTTCAGCTATTCGGCCACCAGGTATCTGTAATTACATATCAATAAATATGCATATCAAGTTACTATTTTCATAGTAAGAAATAAAACTAAATAAATAATTAATAAAACTAGAGAGGTCATTTATTTACATGCCAACAGCAATACACACAATACTTTATATAATACTTAGTAGTATACTATAGTAGTATTCATAATAATATGGCTTGTTTGAGTGCCAATTATAGGCATGAACAACAATATAGGCAATAAGAGTCATATTTGTACCTGTGTCAAAACATATCCATAGAAAAAGGAACCCAAAATTATACTCTGCTGTTCTGGTGTCCAATTGAATTCACCTGGTTTCTGTAAAAAAAAATGTAACTTGTAAAATTATTAACTAATATCATATACCTATACATATTTACTACTGAAATAAGAAACGTAATTAAAATTGTTATACACTTTAAATGTCCTTTCTTAACAATTGTTGTAACTTTTGACCAACTTGTAACTAAACAATATAACTGTTTTATCAGAACAATTGTTCTTAGTTCCAATATTCCACTGTCATCAACTTATCGACAATATTCATAGTAAATTCATGCTTACAAGATGATTAAGTGATGTGTATAACACTGCTGTTTTTAGGCAAGACCGGATGTGGCAGTGGTGCCTCCGAAATCGAACTACACAGAGTTCTACCACCTTAACCTTGCTACTTTTATACTATAGTAATTACAACTTTAATAATACAATAATACTTACAGCTGGAACTGAATCATTACTAGGCGTTGATGTAGGACAGACGTCCAGGGTAGAATCATTTGATGGTATGGGTATAGTGGAGTTGATCATGGCAACAATGGCAACGGAGAGGTTCACACGCATCGCATACACATTGGCAAACCCAAGGAATCCCATGATGCCAAGTACTGTCCGGGATTTGATCCATCCTGTTGTCTCTTCTACTATATCTTCTAAAATCAATACAATACATATATATATTTTTATATTCATTATGTAAATGGAATCTCCAATGAAAGACTTAAATCCAGCTAGTTATTTCTAATTAATTCCAAGATATACAAATACAACATCCTTATCATCTGCTGTTTCCTGCCATAATTCACTTTTTGTTTTTTTTTTAATTCACAAATACAGTGTTATAGACAATTAAATAAGTGGCCAGTGTTGTTTTTTGTGAAAGGTTTGAAACTATTTTTATTTATTTTTGTACTGTTGAACTAACGCAATAAACTTTTAAATGCGACCTTACAATTAACATAAACATTACAATCAAAACAATAGGATTGCTTTTTTGCAACCTTACTAAATTAAGGTGTTTGAAAAGATAATAAACAAAAATGATAATCCAATGATGCATTAAAAATCAATATACAGGAGTTATCAAATTAGAATTATCAGTAATCAGATATTTTTACAATACCGTTGTATTTTTATTATATCAAAAAGTATCACAATTATTGTAAACATTAATTGTAATAAAAAAATGTATTATTTTTTAAAAGTAGCAGCCGAATGTCACAGAATTTCCATTGTTATTATGAAGTGTCAATTGAATACAATTAAAATCATTTCTAAACAAATAATGATTTAAGTATTCCATTTTTTTTATTTCTAATAACATTTGAAGAATTATTTACTGACAGTACATACAGCTGACATATGAGGCGACCATATCTCCATGACGCATCTGTGATCAGCTTCAGATAAGACTTGATCTATATGGAGTTAGACAAAAAAGTCCATAGTACTCCATAGGTAACAGTGACCGAATATAAGTTGAACCGCTTCGTTGCTACGTCAGTCTTATAAACAAAGGTCTTACATGTAAAATATATTAATGTTACCACAATTTAACAAAAAAAGTATGAAAGAGAATATACTTTTTGTGACTACGACTAAGTACATTAGCTGCACATAGATCGCGTTCACACATGAATAATGTTATGGTATGACCATGGTATGACGTTAACTGTACACTACCTCTCTCTGTAACAACGAGGTTTCGGCAACTACTTGTTACATCGTTCTCTATATCCTCGTTAATACACGAACTTTCTTCACCGGGAAACGACATGATTGAATTATAATAACACCATTCCTCTCATAAAACTAGCGACTAAACAAGACCAAAGATTCCGCCTTTTTTCAACTAGTATTATGTGACTCATAAAGATTTTCTAACGCGAAGCTGTACGTAAACAAAGAGTTCGCCTTCAATTCAATTTCAATGACAAACTAAAATGACAATGACAAATGAGACAGGCTGATTTGACTGATGACTGATTGACCGAACAATGTTGCAACTATCATTTTTAAGAAGATACCATATTTAGCCATAATTATTATTTATGCACATTAAGAATACCGTACAAGTTCTGCGATTCAACGGTCTCAATCTCAATTGAAAACTCTACTTCAGTACTGAGCGTAATGACGTCACAGCGCAATGTTAACAATTGTCTCAAATTATTGGCCTCAGATAGTAACTGCAAAATCAAAAAGGATGTATTGATGCAATCCATGCATTTTATGAAAAAATACTGTACAACAGCATTTTTTAAATACTATATCGGCTTTATTCGTTGCCAGGTTGGTTATGAACTTTGGACATGTCGCTTCTACGTAATTTATCGACTTTCTAAAAAAATTATTTCATTTAGAAAAAAGGGGTTTTTAAAATTAATAAACACGGTATAAGTACAAAATATTTTAATCAAAATTTAACACCAAACAAAATCAGACTTAACATAATATAAGTAACACTCTCCTCAATTTAAGATGCCATGAAAATATGTTATATAATATTTACTCCATTTATATTCTTCTGCACTACTTATCGCCCATAACTACGAAGTGAATATTCCTATTGCTTAAAGTTTTAAATAACATTATATTTATCTTATAACAAAATAAATAGTATTACCTGATGATAATATTATAATAATTTATTGTATAAATAACTCAATAATTAATTGTAAAATAGTAAATAATTTCGTGTAAGTAAAGTCCATACATAAATATCGGGAAAGCTTACCTTACTTAGAGAACTACTCGGGCAATCCCCATGTTACCTCCTCACTAACACCTTACCATTTAAAGGCCTTTTTACTCCACTATACCTTTCAAGTAAATAAATATTTGTTCTTTTTACCAAGGAACTTCCCTTTCCTACCTTAATTTAAATAGTAAAAATTTAAAGTTGTAAAGGTTAGGGTTGGGCATAGGGATTTTAATTTTGAGAATGTGAGACCTATCCAAGCAATGAATCCAGGATGGTCTCAAGGGCCCAAAAACCCTTGATGGTGTTAATAAGGACAATATTTACACCAACATCTATAATACAGATAATTTAATAATATTGTATGTCATAATATTAATAAATCACCAACCAATTCAGTCTGAGAATTTTGGGCGGACCCTATCCACTTAAGCAATTTTATATTGCACATTACATACAATTATGTATACTAGTACCAGTTAATTTTACAACTATAAATTGAATATATTTTATGAATAGTTTGATTTATGTTTATTTTATACAGTGGTGGATTTACCAATACGAATAGCAGGCTAGAGCATAGGGAGGCAGATTTTAAGGCAAATTTACCTTGAACCACTTTTTTATATAGGTTTTTTTGTCGTCAACTGTCAGTCTTCAGATTTTTATGCTTTTTTTGCAGATTATAGGTGCACCGTAGCAAATAGTGCCTTTTATTGCGACCCGCGACAGCATTTGGTTTGGACAGCCCTAAACTAGATATCAAATTATAGTGTGCGGTAGGGGCGGCAAAACTTAAATAATCTACTGGTGACAAATTTGTAAATCCGCCACTGATATCCCTACATGAATAAATTTAAATAATTATGTTATAAAATATATTATAATAGAAATTTGATATAATTTTAATAATTGTCACAAATTGGCTTACAAATTAGGAGTGTAAAATGAAATTATTGTATGTTTTATTTACCTAATGAAGATATTTGAATTTAAAAACCAATGGGCATGGGTTTTACTTTAAGTATTCAATATTTTGTGACATTATTCATGTCACATTGTTGTCCACCAGTATTTACTGATTGTAGGGATCAATACGCCCATAATTATTGTGGATATGAGATTGACGCTGTGGTTATCCAAAATGTTCCTTCCACTTATATGTTTAACTGTAAGACTAGAATGAGAGACAATTTTTCCATCTTTATCTAAACCTGTAAAAAATGAAATAGTGGTTAATTTCATGTACTGACTAATTATAAATATTACATATTTATAATTTTACTGCCAAGGCCATTTTGGTACATTGCCTTTTTGGTACCATAGACAATAATTACATTATATGTACAATAAATCACAATTTATATTCATGAAAGTATAATTACCAGAATATTGCAATGTTGCTCCCATAACAGAGTCAATAAAGCTTCCAAAGAATCCTGCAGCTGCTCCCATTACTATAACTGGCCATTGGGGTGGTGAGTATGCCAAAAGGGTTTTATCAGCAAAGTACAAGATGGCTAAATAATGTGACAATCCAATTACTAGCCCTCCAATAGTACTAAAGAAGGTTCCAATGACACTGATCCCTCCATTTGTACCTTTAGGTACTCTTTTAAAGTTAGTCACAAGAAAAGGATCTGACTTTGTAAAAACTGTGCCGAGTTCTGATGCCCATGTGTCGCCATTGCAACATGCAAAGACACCTGAAATACATAGTAAATTTATCAAGACTTTTTTTGTATTTTTAATCTGTAAGTACATTCAACAAACTCTTACAAGTATAAGAAAATCCATTCAACAATCTTTAATTCTATTATATTAAATTGTATTAAAGAATTTCAAAAAGTTAATTTAAAAAACTAACAAGAAAAAAGAGTCACCAAATATGTACCTTTTAAATCACAACAATATACATTTTCGAAATCAATAAAAGAAACTCCTTAATCTCTAAATTTAAAAAAAACTGTTAGAAAGGTACTATTCGAGGAGGTATCACCTCCACATCAACTTCTAGCATGAAGCAGTCTTTCATTTCAGTGGAATGATGTGCATGCCGACAAACATATGATGCAACCATCTAAATTCTCAGAAATGGAAATACACCTACCTTAATAGTGGACTGCATGCTTTTTGCTAATTTTGTCATCAAATTTACATATGCATGCAAGATTTCAGCTTAATTGGATTCCAGAAAGTCAGTCAAATTTAATTTGTAGAATTCCTAGACATACATACAAATAAAGTTAAGTAAAACCTTTTAAAAAAATATTACCTAGGACACCAATACTGAGCCAAGAAGCTCTATAATCCTTGACAAAATCAATTGGTCTTTCAGATGAGCCTATATCTAACAAATATAGTAATCCGAGTTGAGTGGCCATGCCTCCATTGCAAAGCACTTGAATCCAGTTTCTTTGGCCTCCTGTAAACAAATTTTGTATATTGACAAGTATTATAGAGACTTTGAATGTTGAGTTTATTAATAACAAGTTTTATTTTTTATACATGATACATGAATATGATGAATGTGATGTAAATATGAACCAAAAATTTTTCGAAAATTTTTTTCTAACATTTACTCGACAATCCCATGAAAATCATTAGTTCAGCCAATGTCAAGATCAATTCAAACAGACAGACAAGGATCTGAGAAATGTGATTTTTAAGTAAAATGTTAATAAAGTATGCAGTATGTAAGTAAATATATAAAGTAAAAAATTATGTATAGTTTTTAATAACTAACTGTATAGAGGCTAGGGATATTTCTTTAATCCCAAAATTATTTAAATTACGAAACAAACCTTCTTTAAAATCCTCTTCAATTTTGCGTTTCAAGTGCGGTCTAAACTTTGTTGCTTTAGAGGATGATAGGAAAAATGTGAACAGGTCAGCCAAAAAGCAAAAATTGGACAGTGTCAGTATGAATGCTACTACAGAACCGAGGAGGGCTCCACTGAGGTTTACACTGTTTTTCTTATAGCCATATACAGCTATCAGGATTGGTATGAAACATGAGGCGAGCCACCTGCCTGGTGGTATCACTACTGGTTCTGAAAAAAAAAAATCTTTCAAGTGACCTCTATATGGTTTGAGACACAAAGTAATTTATTGCATTTAATTATTCTTGTAATGTAAGTTGTTAATATGCTCATAATATTTATCATTAATAAACATTGATGTCAACATGGAAGGATAAAGAGGTCAAATTTTCAAAAACAATGTAGTACAAAGGGTTAACTAAACAAGAGCTTACCATCAAATCCTTCATTTTTTAGTATGAATTTGGAGTAGATTAAATTTATAATCCACATTGACATTGATAAAGGTATAGCTGTTACACATAAAATAATTGTTAAAATATGATTGTTTTGAATATTTTTTAAATCGGTCTTCGAACTAGATTTGCTTGATGTAGCCATGGTTTTAATTATTCAATACAGAACCAATGTTTATTAATTTAAAAATAAGTATGGTTAGTGTAGTTATTCTTTAAAACTTAAAAATTCAAATATTTAACAACGATTTAACACGACGCGGCTACATATGATTTTGACAATTTGACATTTGATTGGCATAGATAATCCTCAAGCAAAGGAAAAAAACCTGTCATATTCTACATGACAATAGTAACGACTAATACGGTTTTCTAAGGATAAAATTGGGTACTTGACAGTTATAACAATAAAATATGAAATATGTTGGATATGATAGCTTATAAGTAAACATAAATTATGCAGTATTTAGTTTATTTTTTAATACGTTCTAAGTATTTTAATTTTTAAAAAGAAATTTTCGATTTTTTATCTGTGGATTTTAAATCCCAAAACTGCGACAGTGCTGCCTCAAATGTCATGTGACGTCACCACATCCAAAAGTCAAAACACTCAAAACCAAACAAGACAAATAATAATTAAATCGTTTGCTGCTAGAGTTGGTTAAATTTATGTTGTGAACCGAAATGAAGCCATACTATATTAAAGCTGATAGCGTGAACTTGCTTAAAGAAGATCCATATATGCAGTGCAATAAATCAAAATGGATACAAAAACTTCCGTGAGATAACCTATGGAAATATCAAATAAACAACGTAAGTAAAACATTCTTTATATTTACATTTAATCATATCGGACAATTAAAACATATCTTAACTGACTTCAGACAGAAGAAAGGTTGTCTTCAAGTGATTATTAAGATTTTTTTGAATGTACTTATAGAATATAAGTACATTTAAAAAAATCTGAATATTATGTGAACTGCTTTAAGGTTATTAATTGGTTATATTTATATTTACAGATCTTCCCGACAGTCGTATAGTGACGACGTTATAGAGTATGTGCAGTTTAAAAGGAAGGCAAGTTTGTGTTTCATGAAAAGTAAAAGTTGTCCTGAACACAAGGTACATCAATGAAAATGAAAATGTGATGACTGTCCTGCCTAGAAGAAGTGAGGAGCCAAAAGTTTCGAAAGTGGGTACCAGTCTGAAATACATAAAGTAAAGGACACGGGAAATAGTACTCCTTTACTTGCGTAACCTACCTAACAAGATGAAAGAAGAAAAGTGACCATACAGTTCCTATTATTGCATTGCAATTTAATTCTGAAAATGACAGTGATAAAAATATATATCCATTTGTATTTGTTACAGAAAATAATTTTAGTAATGAAGAAAAGCAGACATGCAAGCAGCACAAAAATTTAGCTTAGGTGATCTGTAGTAATTATTGTAACTGTAACATATGATAAATATATGCAAAAGTTCTACTGTGTGTACTGTGTACTCACTAATAGAACCATATAAACCAAATAAACAAAGAAATCGGTTAATAAAATACTAATATTAGCAAATCATGTATTTTTAATTATACAGTCCTGTAAGTTAATCAGTGCACAATCAATAATAACAAAGTCATCGAAATAGTTTGTTTCTTATTAATTACAGAATGAGGCCTTAAAATAGAGAATTCTCATAGATGTCTTATAATTCATTTCCTCTATTAACTCTATTCTTATCGTAGACTTCTATATAATATATTAAATATAAAAATACTTCAACTTGTTTAGTTCTGATTGCATCCGTTTTTGATGATTTAGTGTAGACGAATCACTCCTTATTCCTTTTTCTCATTAATACTTCTCTTATATGCTTAAATCCTTTGTCTGCAAGTTTTTTAACGTTTAGGAGATTTTGATTTAAAAACGTGTGTAAGAAAATTTGTTTGGATATTTAGAGGTCGTACTTGTACACACTTGTGCACACTTCTCATAATTTGTCATTTGTTCCAATTTTAGTTATAAAAGCGAAATAACTCCCAATTTACTTCTGAAGATTACGTATTGGTTGGATGTAGCCGTCAGTGTAGCGTTGTTTGTTTATAGCGTAGTGACGTTTTGCCTCGAAATGACACTTGACCGCCTGTTTTAGTGCAACGTTCCGTTCGCCGGAAAGAAATTTCGTTTTTTATTAATAAATAGCCCTTTTTTCGAAATAATAATCAATGAAAGGCATATATAATACGTATATGAATTCATTAAAACACTTTCCCAAAAAGTGTCAAGTAGCCAATTATCAAAAACAAGAATGCAGAAGTGCGAATAGTTTTTATCACTTTATTTGTATCCTTTACTATTGTCTTTACTATTATTAATTTAAGGTGTTATTAAATGTTATTTTAATTAGAAAATACAAGAGGACATGATGCATGATATGCGTAATATTTTATCTACGATGGATATAATCGAAATTATGCCCAGATAACTTTTTAGAAATAATGTTTAGAGCTTAGACAGCTTTTTTCTATGTACTATAAATGTAGTCGTTTTAGATATTAAGTGGAATAAATTCTATTTACGCAGAGACAATAGGGAATATGCACATTTTTATTTTATTATTTTAAACCACTTATCACATCGTTTTAACATAGTAAAAAATATAAACAATTTTATTAGTGTTTGAAATATTTTTTTAAAAATTATGTAAAGTATCAATAAAATTTGACACATTTGAACGCCGCCATTTTACGCGCTCTTTGAATGACGTCACGTAGCGGGATTTGTATTAATATTGATGATAACTGTATGCACATAAAGGTATTATTAAACGTTTTCAGGTTTCATCGCTATTTACATCATGGGAAAGGCTAAATAACCACTTTATAAATATTTCTTAGAGTTGTTGTGCAAAACCAGTACTATAAATACATTATATAGTGTTTTTTCTTTTGCAAAAGATGCGAAAATACGAAAAATGTGGTGCAAGATTATAGGAAACAGATATAGTATCTCCAAAATTGCATTAACATTTGTATTTACTGTAACAAACAATAATTTTAGGTAAACGATTTTAAAATATTGCATTGATCATCTACTTCGTTAGGTACTTATCGACTTCTATAACAAACACTATCATTTGAAACACACAAAATGCATTATAATCTATTATAATATTATAAAGATAGGTGAAGATAGGTGATAGGTTGAAGGTGGTAGAACCCTTTGTGGTTCGACTCCGGAGGCACCACCGCCACACCTATTTCTACCTAATAACAGCAGTGTTAGGTGATGCTGTGTTCCGGATTGAAGGGTGTGGTAGGAGACAGACTTTTCCGAGGCGTTCCAGCTTAGTCCTCAGGGGTAGCGGCGCATCTGTGGCCGACCTTAGGTGGGAATATCTAATCCTATCTGGGGTTGATTACAGATGTCCATGGGCGGACTGTATGCTCGTCTGCTATATTATAAAAAAAAGAAAAAAAAGAATATTAACATAATAAGTTATGATCAGTTAAATATTTCCGAATTGACCTATGCATAAAAAACAGTTTATTCATTTTGCATATTTTAGGTAAATAGTCCGATTGTGCTTTGACAAAACTACTTTCAATCATTGTTCTTGATTATTCCTAATAATACTATCTAGAAAAATCGCACTAGGTAATAAATAACACTGTAGGAATATAGACAAAAACTATTTTTCTCTCAAACAGTTTGAATATCGACGCCGATAAACATCGTAACACGCTATGTGACGTCATTTTTCGATTCGACCAATGGGAATGCGTTTTGCAAATTTGAATTTCGCGCGCATAATTTACGATTTTTGATTAAAGTTTTAAACAATTTAACACGAAATAAAGAAAAAATAATGGTTTAGATGTAATTTCAGGACCGTAATGTACCGAGGAAAAAAATAACAAGCAAATCTAAATCACATGCATATTCCCTATTATGATTGTTTCAATTTAAAAAGTACCTAATTTTTATCACTTTAATGCCTACATTTAATTAATTAAAAACATTATGAGCTACTTTTTCATACAAGCAAATAAAATAAATTAGTAGTAAAATAGAATGTAAGAAAGCCATAAAAATGTGTTTAGTCATCTATGAGTCTGTTTAAGGACCGAGTTCGGATACTTATATTCTCTTTGACATATTCTTTATGATCTGTGGACTGTGATTGCGTTAGTTATCTTCATTCATTGTTCATGTTCATTGATTTGATTGTGTTGTGTGTTGATGATAGCTTGACGTTGATCTAGTGTGAAATAGTAACCAGATTTATTTATATAATAACAATGCCAATTTAGGTTTATATATTGTAGCTATTTCTTGCAAATATTATAAATTGTAGTTAAAGCCATGAAGCCCTTAATCGATTTCGATGAGTGCCTTAGAGATTCTCCTAAATTTCGGTATGTGTAATCAATGAAAGTTGTTGAGAGTGAAATTTTACGTGTTTTGTATAATAATTGATTGTTTAAACGTCTCAAATGTGTTATGATAGGGAGCAGCTGGAGACCGAGGAGGCAAGCATAGATGGCTTGGAACAAAAACTGGATAAAGTTCTAAAATCATGTTCTGTTATGATTGAGTCAGGAAAAACATACATGACTCATAGGAGGTGAGTACCGATACCGAATATTTATAAACCTATATATTTGACACTATAAAACGCTTATTATTATCATTATCATCTATCAAAATATTATCTCATCTTTCAGAAAACATTTATTCAATGTAATAATCGCATTGCTTTGTGTAAATATTGTTTACATGTAAGCAACAAACTGCTCCAGATGTTTGGATAGTTCATTCAAAATGTTAAAAAAAAACTCAAAAGCTTAGACCAGTAGTTGCAATATTGATCTAAATGCTATCATTTATTGAGAATTTTTTAAGATTTTTGATCTGGATGATGAAAATTAGTCTTATATAAAAATAGTAAATATGAATCAATTTTTAATGGTGAAAAATAATTGATATTAAGATTTTTTTGGTTTGGTTGACAATTATTTATCTTTGTTTAAAGGAACTGTGTGTTGCTAGTGTAAATGATATTTTGTAAAAAAATCATATTCATTTTGAAATTATGTTCACCAGAGGTCAAAAAATCAATTTTGGCAACATAAGCCACATAGTCATTATATAAGGTAATGGTATGCCTCATTCAACATAGTCTCTGAAATTGATTAGGAATAAACATAAAATGGTTATTGGTATGGGTATTATACATACACCCAAATAGTCTATACAAAAATGTGCCAGGGAAGAAAAAGAATAGGTAACAATAGTATTTTATTATATTTGCCAGAAAAAACATAACACTTATCATCATCATCAACCCATTATTGTCCATTGCTGGGCATGGTTCTTTCAGAATGAGAAGGATAAAGTTTGTCATCCAAAAAAAATTGTTTCTATATTGTAAAGTATATATCTCTGTTAAAAACATCATGTATCATTACTTAAGAGTATTTCATTGTTACAGCACATTCACAAATGCCTTATGGGATCTGAGTGGAAGCTTCTCCGAGGATCCATCAGTGATGGCCCCCCTCAACCGGATGATCCATTCTCTGCAGGAGATGAACAAATTCCACTCTATCCTGCTGGATCAGGCTTCTAGAACTATCATTAAGAATCTCACAGCTTTTATTAAAGTGTAAGTTAATTACAAAAACATTTATTATGCTCTTTTAACACATATATAGTAAGTAGTACAGTTGTAAGTAAGTGATTAGGGTATGCTATTTCTGAAAACAAGAAGAATGTAAGGTAGATAAAAAAAAACCTCAAAGAAACATACAAGTGTGAGCTTACTAAATGGCAGTGTTTTCTTAAATTACATCTAATTATTACATCCTTTTTATTTCTATTGAAAACTAACATGATGTGTGGACACCACCAGGTTTGATTTCAAATGACAATATTTGATAGTAACACATGAATCAATGCATGTGTTATCAATGTAATATTTGAAATTTTATATAACACATTCTTACAAACAACAGTAAAAATCACAGCTTCATGAGTTTATTACCCCTTTTTACTTTTATTCTCGTATGATAGACAACATGCTTTATATTTAGATTTTATAGACATTGTAACACATCTTGTTTATCCCAAGGTTCATTAACAGCTATGCAGGGGATAAGTATAAACTGAACTAATTTTAAATTTAATGTCTTGGACTAGAGATATAATAAAGTCCATTATCATATAGTCTAGCTATGTTACTATCATTCTAAAAATATTAAAATGGTCTAAGATTAAAATGGTCTAAGAGGATAATTTTAATTATTTTTTGAAAAATTAAAATTTAATTGAAAATTAAATTTTGCAACATCAAGATAATAAGAAAATTCTATTCTGAGTGAATGTTAAAAACATACAGAATGTGCAGGCTTTGGGTTGCCTATTATTTACGTGGACGAACTACTAAGTTGTCAGGTATTAACAGGTATTTCGCTGGCAACTACTTTCACTCATGATGATAATAGATAAAATTTTATATCAGTAGAAGCGCTGTTTTATTGTGAACACGTTGATATAGGGTTGTCTGTAAAATGAAAATTATTTTTTCAAAAAAAAAAAAAAAAAATTATCCTGTCCAGGATTTTTTTAGCAAACCCATTTTTAATGTATTACCCAATGTACTAATTTCGTTATAAAATGAGTTTCATTCTATTATCAGCTCGGTCCAGTTCGACTTAGCTTCGGATCTTCTACTAAAAGCTTTGTTTATTCTCAGAAATTGTGTAGGCAAGTACTAAGGTTATATTTTTATTGTCAATGTTAAAGATCAGTCAATGCATCTAAGAACCTCTATTGGCTTGGTTAGTTTCCTACATAGGAATAGGTCCGAGAAAAGGCCTTCTTAATTGACATGTCAGTGAAAAAAAAGTTGTCATAGAGAAAATCTGTAAATTAGCTGTCTCCTTAAAGGCATGGGACTTAATACGTTATTTTGAATTTTGGGGTGGGGGTGATTGGGGGTTATGAGTCTCCTAGCTTTTCGAGGTCTTAGTGCAGTTATTCTAAATTATTCATAAATATTCTATTTGATTGTAATTTGTGTTGGCTTGTCACAAAGTCCTTATCATTGGTTTTTAAACAATTATTACACATAACATGATTCACATACTGGATGATAATGACACAGTGTCTGTTGTATATATTACCCTTGCTTTTTTTCAGAGATATTAGAGGTGTTAAGGAAAGTAAACACCACTTCGAAAAAATCTCAAATGATCTGGATATAGCTTTAAATAGGAATTCACAGGTAAATAAAATACACTTTATATACTCATAGCTCATACTTTGTCAATGTTATATATACAAAGATGATTCTAGCTTCGAATAAATGCCCAGACCTATGTCAGGACAGATGTCAGGCTGTCCAGGATCAAACCTGGAACTCTCTGCTTGTCACGGTTGTCATCGCTGATTCGCTTAGGATTATTTTACCAAATCCACAACTAAATTTGACACTTTTTTTTTTGACTTTTTTTTTATCATATAAGAGTAGCAGACGAGTATGCAGTCCACCTGATGATAAGTGGCTACTGCCGCCCATGGACATCTGTAATCAACCCCAGATAGGATGAGATATTCCTACCTGAGGTCGGCCACAGATGCGCCGCTACCCCTGAGGACTAAGCTGGAACGCCTGGAAAAGTCTGTCTCCCTTACCACACCCTTCAAACCGGAACACAGCAGCGCCTAACACTGCTGTTATTAGGTAGAAATAGGTGCGGCGGTGGTGCCGCCGGAGTTGAACCACAAAGGGTTCTACCACCTTCTACACTATTCATTAAAATACTTTTCAATAGCAGTTGCATAAAATGAAATAATCCATAATAGATAAATAAGTACTAGATAGAAATCACATTAGAAATTTATATCAAAAAATATTTAATCGCTTCATAAAATGCATATTGTTATTTAAATATGAAAATATCAGAACATCACTTATAGGTAAATTCGTAAATTATATGTACATATTGACATAAATGAGGAAAATGTGACAATTTTTTTATGTTTGTTTAAACATCACGACATGAAAACGATAAAAAATCTGCCTCACCGCTTAAGAGGCAGAGTTTCAACCATTATTTAATCAACTACTCGTATCTATCAATTAGGAACATATCTCAGAAATGTTCCTAATTGATAGATACGAGAATAGAAACATATATAGTTATATACCTATAAATATTTTTATATCTACAAAATCTTTTACTTTCGCAAAATGTTCACAAGTATGCATACATAATCATACCACTGAATTGAATGGCGGTGTTTGTTTGAAATTGTGTTATTTGCGCCTAATTCAGTCAATTGTAGGCAATCTGTACATGGTTCCTAACAAATAAATTCGTTATACTCGAGTCTGGTCGCTCTCCCACGCAATAAAATTGACTCATAATGTAGTACAAAATTGTCATATACCTATATAAGGTATATTCATCTATGAAAATTATCGTATCGTATTTTGTGACAGAGAATATAATACCGATGTCTTGCAGAGAGTTCAGGGTTCATACCCAGTTATATTTCTTAATTAAGTATTACCTATAGATACTATAATATACCTATGTAAGTATCATAAAGTGGCCATGACACTTATAGAGGTAGATTCTAGTTGTGGTAAGCCATTTTACTAGTAGATCTATCTCAATCTTTATGAGTAGCACAGTACCTTTAGTTCATATTATGACTGATTTTTTTCTTTAAGAAATTTAACCAGTGCGATATTGGATACCTAAATCCTTGTGAGTTATTATTACGCGAACTAGATATTATTTAAAATTTTTCGAGAAGGAATTTAAGTTAATAATCTCTCCTACAATTTATACGAATCCAATGTTCTCATATATTTGAATCCGTCAAGCGGTTTATTACAGTCCAAACCCCTTGACGGATTCAAATATATGACATGTGTAGGACTAACAAAAAATATTACCCTCCGCAGTCACGTACAAAAACAACAAGCTGCACACAATACTTCATAAAATAGAGAAGATAATACATAATCACATTTTAAACTGTATTACTTGTGATGAATAAATCGTATGTGGGACGCAGGTGTCTCGCCACAAACCCATCGACGTGGAGGAAGTGGTGAACCTGCTGCTGGCCACCCGCTCCTGCTTCCGCCACACCGCGCTCGACCATGTGCAGAAGATCACCATGCTGCAGGCTAGGAAACGGCACGAGATACTCGCTACGGTAAGTTTTGTAAACACTAGTTTTCGCTTCAGGGTCAATATTCCATAAAGATACGTTTTCGAGAAAGAGCATGCGTGTACTCTGTACACTAAGAAGTTACACTTCTTTGGCAAATTTAATAAGTACTTTACAGACGTTCTCCCACTTGTCGAAATTATATAAACATGTGCTTTTTCAAAATAAAGCGTGTATCTCATGTATGATACCACACAACATATCGTATAGTATCATGTCATAATTATGATATCTAAAAATGAAATATGTGTCCTTACTTAATGGTGTGTACTTTACTTGTCGGTTTTGTAAAAAAATCATATACCTACAGTTATTTTTTTACATTGACACATCCACTCTTTTTATTGTTTACCCCAAAGAAATATAACTGTTACTTAACACACGTTGATTAATTTAATAGAAGAAACAAATAAAATAAATATGAAGTAGGTATATCGTATCCCTAAAAAATCGTTCCCGCCTATGGACTTCTATAAATATCCAACTAAATCTAACACCTAACTTAAATACTAACACATTCACATGAAATATAATTCACATATAATTATGTTTGTCGTGTGTACGTAACAGGTAAATAAATACACATTCTTTACGCTCGTTGCTGCATATAAATATGTACCTACATATGTTACCTACGAGTTAGAGATCGTAAATGTATATGTGGATAATAATTATTCGGTTCATAACATTGTTTTGATAGGAAAAATTACGTGCTTTTTCAATATTTGCAGGACGTTGTCCACAATTTTATAACAATTAAAGAAAGAGGTCGATAAGTAAAATAAGAAGAAATGTCTAAAATATAACAATACATTGTTTGAGAAATAAGTATTATAACAACCAAACTCCAGACTGCTAAAAATATAGTCTGTCTCTTCCACGATTTAGTCTCACCACCAATGTCACCTCATTTTAACATCACCTCGGGATTTAACATACAAGGGCGTCCTAATTAATGATACTTACACTAATTTATGCTCGGGAAACATTACCCTCCGCAGTGAAGAAAAAACACTTAATGTATTTTTAATATTTCTAGTATAATGTCAATCGATAAGTACGATAATTAAATACAATTATCGGGAAGACTTATTAATAACATTTCCGTAAACAATAATTGCAAAGCAGTTCCTACTATAAACACACAACTGAACTAAATTTGCTGTATAATTATTTTTATCTATTCCCTTTCATACCTTAATTTATGACCAGATATTTCTTGTCGGATCATATAATCTCATGTTTAAGTGACGTTAAAAGACGACTCTGCAGTTTCCGATTACTAAAAATGCGTTGGAAGTTGAATAATTTGAACCGTAATTGTAATAATGATGGAAGATAAATAAATAGAAAAGTGATTATAATTGTATCACGAGTACTTATTAGACCTGTAGATAGAAATATTTCAAGGAAAGGATCCGTGCCAATTTCCCTAATGACCGTATCTTCGGATAACGGATCCGGATATCCGTATTTCCGCATTGCAGTTCCGTCCGAAATGTGAAACGCGCGAACGCGACATCTTGACGAAACAGCTGTTTCAATATTACAAATAGGCAAAGTTTGTGAAATTGGGTTCCAATTTACGTAGTGCTCAAGTTGACAACTAAAGAAGGTAGGTTGGTACATTTTAAAACTAAAGTCAGACTTCGATGTTGATTTTGTACTTACTGATTTCAAAAACATTTGCTGAACATAGGAATGTGAACTCTTAGTTAGACGTTGGTCTTCCTGAATACCTGAATATTTATTTATTTATTTATATACTCTTTATTGACCAAGTTAAAATCAGTGTGGTGCAAAAGGCGGACTTAATGCTAACTAGCATTTTCTCCCAGTCAACCTTAGGGATGTGCAGAAAAATTGAAGAAATATTTCTTAAGTTGTTATCGATAAAGATGTCTCTTAATATTATATTTCTAATTATTATACTCTCTTTATTATTATTATTATAGAACTATTGACAACATCCTGCAAATATTGAGTATATTGCACGTTATTTTTCATATCAAAACAATGTTATGAATTTATCATTAAAAAAAATATATTATTATGTCACTTCTTATGCCGGTTTTATGCGTATTTTCTAAATTATGATCTAGCAAATATTTTTCATATTCTTAAACTATCAAACGAAAACGCAATGCACTTGACAGTGAGTGGACATTACCGCCCAAAAGTATAATTTCATGATACTTTTCATTTCCGCACGCTCAATATTTACCGCGTGTCTATCTACGACAGTGACGTGCACTTGCAGTTGGCCTAAATCTAAAACAAATAAAGAGAAAGTGCAATGACTCAGTCTATTCTTCGCTTTCGAAGCTAAAACGACGACTTGTTAAACCTTAAAAAGAAAAAAACAATTGTTTTTCAGTGGTATTTGCTGTCTGGTTCATATTTCGTGGAAATATTTTGCAGATTGTCCTTTCTAAGCGGGATATTGTTATACATGACCATACACGGTCAATGGAGCTGCTGAGTACACTGAATTCTGTTACGAATGTGCGTTCCAATTATAATTCTGCGGAAATACCACCAGCCATACAAAATTACCTTCTACTTTATTATCCCCTTGAGTCATCGATAATTGAAACAATCGAAATAATCCAATCAATTGACTTAATTGTTAATCTACTTCGAACGAAACTAATCTGAGTTTGTCTACAGTATTCAAAGGTGGTAGAACTCCTTGTGGTTCGACTCCGGCGGCACCACCGCCACACCTATTTTTGCCTAATAATAGCATTGTTAAGCGCTGCTGTCTTCTGGTTTGAATGGTGTGGTAACGGAGACTTACTATTTGGAGGCATTCCAGGGTAGTCCTTAAAGGTAGCGACGCGTCTTTGGCCGACTTCACGTATGAATCTATTCCTATCTGGGGTTGATTACAGACGTCCATGGGCGGTAGTAGCCACTTACCATCAGATGGACTGCATGATCGTCTGCTACTCCTATATTATAAAAAGGTTGCGTGCTAATAATATATGCATATTAAAAAATAAACTACACGGTAGGTAATATCCTACCCAAGACTAATTATACACGTAGGTAGTACGTATCATATAAAAATAGTACTTCACGTGTTAGTCGCGGCGTCAGGTGTTCAGGAAAGCCTTACAATTGACAGGATTTCTTAGCTTAGCGTGAAACGCATGACACTCACGTGCTCATATCAATGACATGTTAATGATATAATTGTTGTGTAATAAAATTTTCACTAATTACGCAATGACGACTACTAAAATAGCGATAGACTGTTAGTTTGAATGGCGTCTCAATATGTGTGTTCGAAGTTGGATATCCGGGCATGTAATGATTTTTGTGTGTTATGAACTTATGCGCGTATTAGAAAATATTTTGTACTTTCTTTAACAAGGAAGGAAAAAAAAATTTGATTAACCCTTCAGCCCTACACTCATGACTCATGACACCTCTTTTAAAATATTTCAAAGGTATGATACGAACACCACTTGGCCAGCGTGGTAGAGTATGGCCTAAAGTTTTAACCACTCCATCAGAGACAAGAGCCTTTCCCATCAGTGGGACAGTAATTTTGATAACGACCTCGGAGTCATCATCAACCCATTACTGTCCCACTGCTGGGCACAGGTCTCCTCTCATATGTCCCTGTAGTTCCGGGACTAGAATAGGGCTACGGTATCCCCTGCCTGTCGTAGGAGGCGACTAAAAGGGGGCTTCCGGGGTTGCGGACGGCAAGAGTGGGAGCTCGAACCGTCCAGCAAGCGACCCCGGGAAGGACGGCGGTATGTGTGGTCGCATACCGTCGTAAACACTACGTGGTGTGGGAGGAGCGAAAACTGCTCCCCCAGGGTAGAGCCCGTTGGGCATCGCGCTTGGAGGGCTCCGGTTGTGTTCCGTTGGAGATCCCGGAGTTCTCCAACAAGCGTTGAGGACGGCCACCGGGGGGGTTTTAGTGCGGTAAAAATCTCACATAACCCGGCGTCGCTCCCACGTCGTCTGCATAGACTATAGTCCACCGCGCTGGCCAAGTGCGTATTGGTGTATGTAACTTAGGAACTCGGAGTAACTTAATGTATGTTTTCAGTTGTTAAGAATAATTACAATAGTAAGTACAATTAGTGAATATGTTCGTGAGAACAAAAAAACGCAAACCCTCATTCTTTGTCGAGGAACAATGAATGGATTTGCCTCGCTCATTGCGCTAGCGGCATACAAATAGGTAAACAATGATTACAAGTAATTATACGTGCTGTATCGTCATGTATGTGTATAATAATTATTTTATTGACCATATTTTATATGTTACGTACTTGTATTCAGTTTTTTTAAATGATTTTCTACTACAATCGTTCAAACAAACTAGTATGCAGTCCACTTCATTTGACCTGATGGTTAGTAGTCACTGCAGCCAATAGACACTTTCTACACTCACAGCCCCACACTAGGATTCCCTGTGTCGTAGGTGCTATGGGCACACACAGAGACAAATACACAAACACCCACTCCCAGAAACAGAATTCATAAATAAATTCATCATTCAGAAATCTGTCTGACCGGGGATCGAACCCGGGATCCTCTGTGCCTCAGACCGGCATGATGACCGCTCCGCCACGCGGGTCGTCAAATAATAAATATAGAAAATCAATCAAAAAATATAGAACGTCTGTTCTACCTAAAGCCGATCACATTGCGTTTTCACATCTTGAGGACTATGATCGTCGCTAAATATGTAAATCAGCCGCCATACACATCCCCTGAAGCCTTAAGCTAGAAATTAGCGTGACCAACAGGCATTCCAGCTTAGTAAAGCACCTGTGGCTGACCTCAAATAGACCATCAATCCTATCTAGAGTTAGTTATAAATGTCCAATTGTCCATTCCCGTTAAGTTTCCCAGCGATAGGCTTACCAATTAATACAATAATGTTTTAAAATAATAAAATTACTTTACTTGAATCTCTACCAATAAATAAACTTAGTAGTGGTTTTCTTAAGGTATCATGTTTAACCAGTTATTATTATAGCATTATATTCGAGGAAACGCTAAACCACAAATCTAAAACAGATATCGCGGACTAAAGCGGAGATACGCTATCATTATTCGCTATTAAAATTTAATACACTTGTGGATAAAGATATGAAAGATATCGGTTACAGTATCTGTAGTATTAGCGAGTCATATATCTCTTGATAACATATCTCTTGTATTCATAAAAATATTTGTCATATTACTCAACGAATAGTGGGCAGGGCTCGATACTAACTAAATGCGAAACGTCTAAATGAATAAAAATAATACAAGGAAACAACAGTTAAAAAACAGCAACAGTTAAATGATTATATTAAAATTATATCATTACAAGAATATTTGAAACAATTTGATTGTGCGATTTACGTACGCCCAAACCCAAAATAAATAACATAACAGCATGTCTTTTGAATATTATTAAGGCTTGAGATGGCTTACGCCCAGTTCGTAGACTCTACCAGTAGGATCCATGAACTACAATACATTTTCTGCTCCCCTCCTTAGCTTGTTAACTTGCATATTAATTCCGAGTTTTATACAGATCTCAACCAATGTACAAAGATAAACAAAGTCGGGCCAAGTAGCAGGTTGGATATTGGATAATCTTCGGCAGGCTTAAGCCGGCGGCTGTTATCATAGGCCATTAAACCTCACCGGAGGCCTTAGAGCGGTTTGAAAACATTTGACACAGGTTGGAATTAACCTATAGGTATACTCTCCACCTATACGCATTAGGCCTGGCACTCCAGACCTCCCTCATATGTGACCCCCCATAAAAAATATTGCAGCAATTTCCCACTAAGCCCTACCCCGTTGCTGTGGACAAAGCCGCGCGCTCTGCTAGTTCACAGTTTCACTTGCAACCGTTTGAACTAACACAAGGTTACTCAAGTGACTAACTTCGCGTCATCTACTCGCTGATACCGAGTTGCAAACGACAAACGTGTAATGCGCACTGTACCATCGGTATCGCATTATTCGTCACACCTAATATTTTAGTGTGTAATTGTATTTTTGACCGAAAATGGTTTTGGTGATGTGTTTTTGTTTCTAGTGAAAATAGTGTTGACGAGGTAATGTTTTTGCGTAATCATAATAAAATGTTTTAAATGTAGTTTTAAAATCTATTGTAAAACGTCGAGAAACCCCCTAAAAACGCCGTTTAGTTTGTTTTTTGTTAACTTTTTTATTGTCTTGTATCTTAGTTTTTAAATTCCGATTTAAATCGTTCTAATTTGAATAAAATTGTTTGTGCTTGTTATGATGGTAAAACGACTAAAGAAATTAAACATTGAATTAATAACAAAAATTCTAATTAAAAATAAATAAAATTTTTAGTCCTAAATTTTAAAAAACTTAAAAAAATACTAAAGCGTATTTTACTTAATAATGTTTAATGAACTATGTTTTGATAATATTACAATAATCTTTACGGATAACTTTTATTTTAACTAACAAAAAATAGTTATAGAATTGAAACTTGATTATAAATATACAAGAAGGAAACTGTGACTTAACATAATAAACTACAATTGATTCACAAGTGATAAGCATGATATCATCAATATTTCTTGTTAATATTTATATCAGCGATGCATAATAATGTGTACAAATGTTATTTACAGTTTCTGTCGTACGTCCAAGCTTGCTGTACATACTACCACCAGGGCGCTGATCTGTCTGAAGACTTGGAACCCTTCCTCAAGTCCACTGCTGACGACGTGAGTTTATTTTTTATAATATAGGAGTATGCGGCGAGCATCGAACATGCAGTCGACCTAATGGTAAGTGGTTACTGCTGCCCATGAACATCTGTAATCAAACCCTGATAGCATTAGATTCCCTGAGATCGGCCACAGATGCGCCACTATCCCTGAGCACAATCTGGAACGCCTTGGAACACTCTTCTCTTCACTACACGTCTATACACTACTATACTATACGTCTCCTTCAAACCAGGATATAGCAGCGCTTAACTCTGCTGTTATTAGGCAATGGGTATAGCGGTGGTGCCGCCGGAATCGAACCACAACGGGTTCTACCAAATCGCCACTGTACTTATTCTTGGGACAAGAGTGCAATATAAGTATTGAGTAAGTGTTAAGACGTGATGCAATCCACTATTAATTTCTATTAATTAACCTATTATATAAATATGCACCCGAAGGTCAAACAAACTAACGGATGATTCATCAACCATCCATAGTATACGACGCACGAATAACTAATGATTTGGACGTGTCCTTGTTTGAATACGTATTAGTTTTAATTAGTCTACGAATCAACAAAAACCCATTATTTTATTACGTATCACTTGAAGTGAGTTGAACTTGTGTTAGTTGGCTTCCTAGACTGTATGACTGGTGGTATAATCCCAGGCGTCTATGCTTTGTAGTTTTATGTGAAGATTCTTATCATTAGATAGCAGTCGATAAACTTAGTTGAAGGCTTTCGGGTTGTTTGTAAACTTATACAGGGAAATTAAGCTGTCCTCTGATCTTATATGCATGGTTGCGTCTCAGACCTCATACCCAGCTCAGCCTAGCAATATTTAATGACAGAAAAAGCTCAAAAAAGTACTATGACCGTTCAGAATTCGAAGAAGGTTTCATTTCACATTTTTTCCACATTTTTGATAAAATGTAACATTGTACACATTCTGATAGGTAGTCTATTAATGCGATCGACGCTCAGCTCTTATCTTGCTTTGGGGGTTGGAGTGTGATATTTTAGGACTGGAAGAAATGCTAAGCATTAAAACTTTTGTCTTTATATTATGTCATAGAGGATCTTGAGAATAGAACGTATTCAGAAACGTTTTCTATGGCACCTGTCTAGTAAAACGATGTTGGCGGGTATGTCAATGTCATACGAAAACAAACTAAAACATTTTAAAATTTGCTCATTGAACAAGCGTCGTGATTTATTGGATATACAATTCATACTTAAGATAATAAGACATAAATTAGATTGCCCGCAAATATTGAATAGTCTAAATTTTAGAGTACCCTGTCGTTATCCTCGTTTCAAGATCTCGCCTCTTGTACCACCCCTGCGTCGAACAGTTTTAGGATCTAACTCCCCAATTCCCAGACTATGTAAACTAGTTAATTCATTAAACGACTTAGATATCAACTTTGATAGCATGTCTAAGTTTCGAAAAAGATGGTTAAATTTATAGTGACAACAGAGCAGAAACAAAACTATGTTAAAATTGTCATGTTAGTTCTGTCCCAATACATTAATTTATTATTTATTTTACATCTGTTTTTTTGTATTCTTTTATAATGTAGTAAAAGAATCAAATTATATTATTATAATATTGTTAAGATCAAATTTAATTTACTACTAGATTACCCAATGCACTTATGTATCTAAAATTGTTGTGCATGCTGTGTTTGCCTGTAATAGGTTGTGCACGTACCATAAGACCATTGTTTTGTAATTATTTATAATACATTTCGTGTAACAATTGTTGGCAAATCTTATTAAATAAATAAATAAATAATTCTCACCGAAACGAATATCGTATGTGCCATCAAACAATTAACACGTGGTTCTTTAACTTGTCTCCTCTAGGTAGCAACAATGCGCAGCGACACGAAGATACTAGACAAGGAGATGGAGAACCGTCACACGATAGTGAACAGCAAGGACACGGTGATGCCGAGCTGCAAAGGCAGCGAGAACGACACAGAGAACAAGGAAGGCCGGCTCAGTACCCCCTGCATGAAGAACATGCCCAGGATGCAAGGGTACCTGTTCAAGCGGACATCGAACGCGTTCAAGACGTGGAACCGCAGGTGGTTCTACCTCTACGATAATCGCTTGGAGTACAGGTATGCTTATGACGGATACTGTTAGGATTAAATGTACTATTATTATTGATTTATATAACAATTTATGTATATTTGAAAGTATATAATAGAATTTGGTGAAGAAGTGCTGCTTGTTCAGCGGATCCTGATGAGTCTGCAAAAGATTAAAATCAACTATTGTTATGTTTTATTAAAAAAGAAGGTGTGACGAAAGGCTAGGTTAACAAATTAGTCCCCTCTGTTCATTTGCATTTTAAGTGCTTACTGCCACTTATATACATTTTAATCAATGCCATGTAGTTCTACATGAAGCTGATAACAGATGCTTTGCTACTCCTGAAGACCAAGTCGATCGCCTCATATATAAGTCAACAAGCAGCCACCGAAACCCAAAACTGCTCCACGCTAGAAATTAATATTTTTTATACTTATATATAAATGAAGTAATTACAATATATTGGAGTACCCCAGTCACCGAATCCGTCACGCTTGAACCCGAAGGTTGCTTAAACTGGGACACGATCGCATTGGTCATGGTCTCTTTAATTAGCGTCATCGATATTATTCACATCTCAAATAATATTATTGTGACTTACGTGCAGATATTTGCAACAAATTGCAAAGTATACACTGATAAACCTTGGTGATTTTAAGCTATTTAACAATTTGTTTATGTGTTAAATTAAACGGAGGCTACGTAACATTAAGTCTTAATGTTAGGTTTTTTATTATATCAATAGGTAATTATTTAGTTTGCTGTCTATATAAAAAAAATCTTTTTTTTTTAAATAAAAGCGTTATAATTCGAATTTTATTTTATAGTAGGGTAATCAGCTTATGTAAAATTAACAGCTAGACTTCTATAAAAACCCTTAAGTACTATAGATGATACTAAATAATATGCGTTAGCGAGGAAGTTTGAACCTTTGAACAAATTTTGTCTGTACATAATTCTATTTATATGAAAGATTATTATGTGTTACAGAAAAAGAACGGGTGAATTGAACGTTACAGTAATGGAAGAAGATCTTCGGCTTTGCACAGTGAAGCCGGTGCTGGACGGCGAGAGGCGGTTCTGCTTTGAAGTCTTATCGCCTTCTAAGTAAGTTATGATTTATTTTGTAGTAGCTGTAAAGACTTCATTGTGGGAGTGGAAATAATAAGATAGATATAAATAATGAGTTGAAATTGCATTTGAGGGTACTTATATTAGTAATATCTATACTCAAGAGAACTTTTTGCAGCACGTATTAATATATAAATATTTATATTACAGGAGCCACATGTTACAAGCAGATTCAGAGGAGATGTTGAGCTGTTGGATCACGGCGTTGCAGAACGGCATCCGCTCCGCCATCCAGCAGGGACAGAGTCGGGACAACCCTGACTCGCAACTCATACTCGTACCTGATGACAGCAAGGTTGCTAATAACAAGCATTACCTTGCCAATCCGGCTATGAAGAAAATTAGGTTAGTAATGACATGTGTCACTTACGAAATTTATTGATTAACTAGCTGTGCCCCGCGGTTTCACCCGCGTTAAAAAGAATCAGGGGCACAGCTAGTTCTAAAATATAAGTAGCCTAAGTTACTCCTTATTACATCAGCTACCTGCCACTTAAAATACCGTCAAAACGGTGGTCCTGCCGTTTTAGAGATTAGCCAGAACAAACATACAGACACAGACAAAAATTGTAAAAAATATTTTTTTGATGTATGTACCCTATGTATATTCATATGAATGTAGTAAAAAGCGGTTATTTCAATACTAAAAACAGACACTCCAATTTTATTTATATGTATAGATAATTGTACAGTATATAAGGAAAAGATGTAAAATGATAGTAACAATGATTCCAGACCTGATACAAATTTACATATACATATGGAATATGAAGTCACTCGCTTCGTGTATAAAAACATCGTGAGAAGTAGGACATATATGCCTAATAAGTTTCAAAAGGCATAAAATCCAACAAACCCCACTTAGTGAATTCAGCGCTTAATTATTATCCATTGCCAACCAATCACATCGAGATTTGACAATGACTACATACTATATTCTCAAATTTATATTTTTGGCATACACAAGTTTGATAGGTTGCTTATTAGTTTTTAATAAGAGGCGTAATTAAAACTTTAAAAATAGTATATTTAACAATTCATATTGTAACAAGTTTTAAGTTTCCTTGTTGCGCTACATAAAATAAACACATTTCATTTAAAAAAAATGACTATAATAGACAAATTTGTGGAGGGTGACGTCATAGTAATATGTTAACTTTTTTCAAGGATATGGGAGCAGTTGCTAAGCATTCCCGGTAATAACAACTGTTGCGACTGCGGCAGCCCGAATCCACGATGGGCCAGCATCAACCTGGGTATTACCTTGTGTATAGGTAAGTGAATATCAGTTTATAAACTTTTTTTTTATAATATAGGAGTAGAAGACGAGCATGCAGTCCACCTGATGGTAAGTGGCTCCTGCCGCCCATGGACATCTGTAATCAACCTCAGATAGGATTAGATATTCCTACCTGAGGTTGGCCACAGATGCGCCGCTACCCCTGAGGACTAAGCTGGAACGCCTCGGAAAAGTCTGTCTCCCTTACCACACCCTTCAAACCGGAACACAGCAGTGCCTAACACTGCTGTTATTAGGTAGAAATAGGTGTGGCGGTGGTGCCGCCGGAGTCGAACCACAAAGGGTTCTACCACCTTCAACTGAAACTATAATATTATATCCACTGGTGTAGACTAATCAATAAATAGACGAATCAAGTATCAAATATAATAGACAAATGATCTGATCATGCAGTCCATCTGATGCTATCTAGTCCCATTTGCCTGTTGCATTTCAACTGTGGCCTGTTACAAAATTTGCAGCAAAATGAAATAGTCCGGTCAAATTAGACATTCGGTGCTACATAAATTCGCAACAAGCTGAATTTTGGTACAATTGTTCAAAACCCGATTATAAACAATAGCTGAAAGTTCCCCATCATTCCCGTGTGTGGAAATTTTTTTATTCAAGGTCAAATGTCAAAAAAATTAGTTTTTCGCGATTTTCAGCAAAACGGTAAGTTTTATCAGAAAAATTTCACAGACTAAAATTGTAGATCATTAAATTATCTATAAAAAATATATCAATACTTTTTTTCTCACGAGACACCGTTTCGGAGATATCGCAGTGTAACGACCGATTTTAGCTCCAGTGGTAGGTCTCAAGAAAGAAACATAGCAATCATGATGATATTTAGCTTCACAAGCAACTAAATCAATGTTCAAATCCGACTCGAGCAACAACAGCTTTTGCTGTAGCATCGTCACGAGTCCGAGCTACTTCCAGAATTGAATTTATAACTTGAAGAGTACTAACGTGGCTAATTCGACGGCGGAATTTTAAAGATCTTTTTTTTTCATACTCTTCATTCAACTCCTAGCCACAAAATAAGCATTGTTCTTTAAAACAAAAAGCGGATTCACTGACACGTGACCTAGTACGAGGAGGACTTGCTGTGGAAGTACTGGCTTCTTGCTCTTCACGTTCTCTCTTTTTAGATGCAGCAATAAAAGACTTTCGGGTATAATTTTTACGACACTGTTCATGTATTGTCACAGATTTCTGATTTTGGAGATATTCCGAAAATTCATCTTCTCTTTCGATACTTGCATTAATCAATGTCTTTATACCACGTTCAACAGTAACAACATCACTTTCAGTTAAAAGTTTAGAACAAATAAAACAATATTCAGACATTTTTGTTATAAAATTCAAAATAGCACGATATTGGTTAGGATAAACACGTGTTTCCACTGTAGCGTACTGCTTCAGACTAAAATCATGCTATTTCATTTATCATAGCAGGTATAATACCCTAGCCACGCACACAATTGAACAGAAGACAGATGTTGTCCCAAGGCTACACTTACGTATAAATGAAGGGACTGGGTTTCATTTTACCTGATATTCTTATAGTTATAGCTGATGTATATTTTATATTTTAAGTGCAAGTTACAATGACCGACAGAAAAATATTTTAACCTATACTAGATAATATTACAACTCTAGGGATGAATATACGTGACGTACTCATGCATGTTATGACAATTGCAACTGTTACAACTTTTTACACTGCGATATCTCCGAAACGGTGTCTCGTGAGAAAAAAAGTATTGATATATTTTTATAGTTAATTTAATGATCTACAATTTTAGTCTGTGGTATTTTTCTGATAAAACTTACCGTTTTGCTGAAAATCGCGAAAAACTCATTTTTTTGACATTTGACCTTGAATAAATTTTTTTCCACACACGGGAATGATGGGGAACTTTCAGCTATTGTTTATAATCGTGTTTTGAACAATTGTACCAAAATTCAGCTTGTTGCGAATTTATGTAATTTCACCCTAATTTTTTGGTCTAATTTGACCGGACTAAAATATGGTGTAATAGTCTTAGAATTATGTTCTTTTGTGTTACTATATATTATTATAAAAAATATTTTTAATTTGTAGAATGTTCCGGTATCCACCGTTCGCTGGGCGTTCACGTCAGCAAAGTCAGATCTCTCACATTAGATGATTGGGAACCTGACATAATTAAGGTATATCTTAAATTAACTATTAATAAAACAAAAACCCGACTGCTTAAATGCTTAAAATCATATGCCTATGTTACCCCCACAATTAAGATTTTAAAACGAATCTAACGACAGACAATGCATAATTTTATCCGTTTGGGCTGGAAAGTGTACCGAAGAATGAGACATAAATACGCTTGAGAAACATTACTCTCCAAATTGGAAATATTATAATTTATTGACACATTTCATAATATTACGAAATGGTAATCTTTAAAAGTTGTAAAATTAATTTGTACTTTAAAATTTGTAGGTAATGGCGGAATTAGGCAACAACATAGTGAATTTAATATATGAAGCCAATACTGATGGCGCCACCATTCCCAGAGCTACACCGGATTGCGAAACGTAAGTTGTAGGATTTTTATGGTTTAAGAAACTTTATTTTTCACAAAGATTTAAAATCATTTGAGAAATAAGATTTTCGTGTTTCATTTTGTGAGCAGGAGATTTTTTTATGTAGGAGTAGTAGACGAGCATGTAGTCCATTTGATGGTAAGTGGCTACTGCCGTCCATGGACATCTGTAATCGACCCCAGATAAGATCAAATTCATATCGGAGGTCGGCCACAGAATTAGGTGTGGTGATGGTGCTACCGGAATCAAACTGCGGGTTCTACTTTCTTCCTTACCTACCTTTAAATTTTAGTAGGCGAAACATTGGATATATCGGTTAATAATAATGTATGTGACGTACGTTTATTTATCGTTTATCGTTGCAGGTCGGTGCGCGAGGCGTGGATCCGCGCGAAGTACGTGTCGCTGTCGTTCGTGCGCGACATCGTGGGCAGCGCGGCCAGCACGCTGGCGCGCGCGCACGCCGCGCCCGCCGCCGCCGCGCCCGCCCCGCCCGCCGCGCGACGCTGGTCCGTGCGCCGCGCCAGACGCAGGTACACACACACGAGCCCTTTTTTTTTGTTCACAAGGGGGAAACCTTCAAAAGGTACCCGATGCCGTGGGAGCGACACAGGGTTATGTGGGACTCTTACCGCATTAAAAACCCCTCGGCGCTACGTAGAGGACTCCGGGATCTCCAAAGGAACGCAACCGGAGTTCTCCTAGCGCGTTGCCCCGTCGGACTCCGCCCAGGTGAGCTTAACGCTCGCCGCACCATCTGGTGCGTACGACGGTATGAGACCACACATACCGTCGTCCTTCCGGGGCCGTTGGCCGGGCGGTTCGAGCTCCCATTCTTGCCACCCACGACCCCAGAAACCCCCTTCTAGTCGCCTCTTACGACAGGCAGGGGATACCGTAGCACTATTCTTGTCCCGGAAGTACAGGGATAACACACACCGAGGCCTGGGTAAACAATGCGAACGTGCGGGGTGCAAGTCATGAAAGATGACGTCAAAGGAATGTGACGATGCCGCACAACTCGATATCGATAAAGGTATGCTCCTCAGACACAGGTAGCTTAAAGGACGCTTCCTTTGAAGAGTAATGTAATTATGCTAAAATATAAGTATGGATATTATTAATGGACGTTTTAAAATACATCCTAAAAATATTTTGCATTATTTCCTTAACTTTTCCTTGATTACCTACTATTGACTATCGATAAGTCCGTTTGTTGTTACGCACAACACTAGAAGTGCGAGCGATAGTTCCGATATACCCATAAGTGTGAACGAGAGATCTGATAAAAATGATTTATGACTCTGGCTGCACGTTCATAATGACCCGACTATAGCGCTGTGATAGGCGTTACAAGTGACTTGACACTGCCGAGTTGTGTTGTACTAAGTTAGCAGTTAACCATCATACAGAGCGCGAGCGCATACGCGTATGCGAATACGCTCGTATGAGTGTTTTCACTCTTAATGGCTCTAATACGCAAAATAGAACGCTAAACGACATAACGCCTATACACCAATTTTGACGTTTCACATCTGCGCTCTGTGAAATGACTCTTTTTAAGGTTCCATGCCCAAAGGATAAAAACGAAACCCTCTTGTCCATCTGTTATAGGGCTCTATCTCTGGAACCATAATAGATATGATGACCGCTATAACAACATATACAATGAATACAAATATGAAAATGAATAAAAAATCATGAACATTTGGTGGTACAGAAGCCTCCATGTGCCAATTCCACTTTAACTTGACGAATTATTCACTCGTGATGCCCCTAGAATGCAAATCTGTAAAACAAAGTAGGACGCCTATATACCTTTTGACGTTTCACATCTGCTGTATGTTCAATGACTTTTTTTTGATAAAACAGAAGTAACAAAAATAGCCACATATCCTTACACAAAAACCACGCAAATTCATGCACTCACACAAAGTAAAAATAAACATTAATCATTGTTTCCAGAGTTCGTGCACCGCCTGCTGTTCCCGAAACTATAGAGGACAAAAGTGACATCAACAGCAACACAAGCAGTAAGTATTATGTGGAAACTTTAAACAACACTACTCTTGAACTGGAACAATGAGTGAAATTTTGCGATATTTACATCAAAAAACTACACCATAATGTTGCTTAGTAAATGTCGCATTTTTTTTGGAAAATGCTTACTAATAACGTAAATTAAAATATTTTATTTTGTACGTATAATGCACCACTTTTTTATATTTTTTGTATTGTAATCACATTTTCATTTCTTGCACGTGCACTTACACATTGATATACTAAATACGCTAAAAATAACTTATATACGAACACGCACGCTCTTTTCATTTTGTAAAGAGTCACTTCTTTTCTTAGTTAATTATGCCAAAAAAGGAATAATTTTATACGTACTCAATGTATATAACACACATCAATCCTGCTATATGATCAGTTTGATATATTAATTTCTTAAATATCTGTTTTACTGTGCAGCGTTTTACTTGAAAATTATGCCCGTTCCAGCGTCGGACAGCCCGAGCAAGTCGTCCGAGGGCAGCCCCGTGCTGGAGGTGGGCGCGGAGCTGGCCGCCGGCCGCTCGCTGCGCCTCAGCCTGCCCTCCGACCACTCGTCCACTGAGGGGGAAGATGATGATTTTGGTACGATAATTGTATTATATTTGATAAGAGGATCAAAATTATGTATTCTGAAAGTGTTCTGTAAAGTATTCGTTGCAGCTCGTCGTATGTTGGTAACTAGAAACGTGTATGTAAGTAGTGTATTGTAGTTCAAGATGCCTGCATCGTATCTAAATATACAGGGTGAATTTTTAAAACGGGCCTTCAGGGTCAAATCCGAAACTATAAGGATTAGCGAAAACTGCTGAAAGGAGTTACGAGGCCTATTTTGATAAAAACTAAAACTGAATCATTAGTTTTTTAAAATATATTTTTTCATAACCGGGAATCGAACGAGTTCATTTTGAAAAAAATTACACCCTCTATATTATTCCACCATCTGATAGTGTCGCTTATAAGGATCAAATTCAGGGAAGTAATGATCAATGACAAACTAAAGGAAAAGCCTGAATTTTAAGAAAATACATATTTTTTCATATTAATTTGGCAGTTAAGTTCCCGCCATTCATCAATTTAAACATTTTGCGTATTAACATTTTTTTTTCTCTCAATGCTTCAAATCATTCGAAATGGACGTTTTGTTCTTCAAGAATTCATATTTATATGTCCGACTTAGGTAAGGTTACTTTTAGGACCATCATAATAAACTAACTTATTATGAGTGGGGTGTTGTGCGCAGAGGGCGCGGACGGCGAGGAGGCGGGCGCGCTGTGCGCGGGCGCGGTGCTGGCGCGCGCGGCGCGGGCGCACAACGTGGCCGTCATGCGCGCCGCGCTCGCCGCCGGCGCAGACGTGTGCGGGGGGCGCGCGCGCGGCCGCACGCCGCTGCACCACGCCGTGCTCAGCGTTAGTATATACACACACATAGATAGGAAAGAGAGAGAGACACGCATACACATACACACACACACACACAGATAGAAAAAAAAGAGAGACATACACAAACATGCACATACATACATACATACAGATAGAGAGAGAGAGAGACACACGCACACACACACACACACAGATAAAGAGAGAGAGAGAGCCACACACACACATACGCACGCATAGAAAGAGATACACAGACAGAGCACCAATACTACTACCACCACCATGGTCACATACTTGTTGTTCAGAGTACAAGTTGGATCTTGTATGGCGGTAATAAAATACGGTCTTCGATATATGCGCTATAATTTCTCGTTATGTTTATAAAAGTGCAAGAAATGGTATGTGTGGCAAAAGAGCGGCGGGTCGTGTGCCGCTGCTCCACGTGGTGCTCATGAGCTGAGCCTCAAAACTACTACTGCTATCGTCATCATCAACCAATAGTCATTTTGATTTTTTAATAACTTATCAATGATATATGTAAGTGCCGCGGACGAAAAAGACGCTTAATTTTTTGACTAGTGCCTCTGACAAAACAAACAGCTAAATGTTAATCTATTGTTAGTCTCGATCATTAAATTTATTTTTCAGGGTTCCGTAATGGCGTGTTCATTTCTCCTCTTAAACGGCAGTAAGCTGAACGCGCAAGATGAAGACGGCAAGACACCTTTACATCTCGCTACGGAGGCAGGCCATACTGCGCAGGTATTGCTATAAACTAAACTATTTACACTCTTTATATAATTTGTCAATTAAAATATTAAAGTTTAAAGTTATTTTAGGCACAGTTATGTTTTTATCATATTTTTTTTTGATTTTTCTTATGCAGTATGTATAATGTATAGTTATTAGAAGATTATCGGGTGGGGTTACTTATGTTACGAGTTGTGTGTGTAGTATAATTTTGTACTAATTGTTTTATTATGCAATAGTCATATTGCATTCTTGTGCGTGTACGTATTGATAAATTCACTTTTTTTTAATACGTCAAATAATGTTATATGTATGTCCAAATTAGACATTGCAGACAGACAGCTTAGTTTTATATTATTGTACAGAATAGCCACCTATTAGTTTATTTATCTCCATTAAAAATAATAAATCTATTTATCTTTTGCTACCAAAGATCGAAAAATGACAATATATGCATTAAAAAAAATGTGAAATGTTGATGTTTGGTAGGCAAAATATTGGATATATTTCTATTAGCGCCTTTGGTTATGTCACGAACGTTATCTAACTAATATACTAAACTTATGTAGTTACATAAACACTACTGCTACAAAAGCCGCAGCAACTATATATAACTTTATTCTTATATATATATATATTTCTTATGTGTGTATCTGTATGTCACTGAACTCCTCCTATACGATTGGACTGATTTTGATGAAATTTGTTGTGTGTTCAAGGGGACTTGAGAATGGTTTAGATTCACAATTTAGTCCGTGGGAAAAGGTGTTTTTAATCAATTTTTAATTCGTAAGTAGTTGTTGATTTTGGAATGTTTCACATTGGATTCGACAGACTTCGCTACCATCGCAGTTTCAAATATTCTATCTAATTTTCAAACCCGTAAGTGATAAGGGTCGTTCACCCTTAACTTTTTTTTTATTTATATGGCAACACAACGTTTGCCGGGTCAGCGAATAGTTATGTAAAATAATGGTTTATCGCACTTACCATGTGTCCTTCGTTCCCGCCAGGTGTGCCTGCTGCTGCGGTACCGCGCGGACCAGGCGCTGCCGGACTGCGAGGGCCGCACGCCGCTCGACATCGCCGTCACCAACGCGAACGCCGATATCGTTACTTTGTGAGTTTATGCATTAAATGTGTACATATTTGTTGTAGATATTAAAGTTTTTTAGTTGTATTACTGAGGTTGCTTGTTTTAAAAATAATATACAGTTTAATTACAGCAACTAATCGATATCGGTATTTGGTCCTTCGAGCCGGATGTGTATATAAAATAACAAAATAACAATTAGTATTTTTTTATATAAACAACCATAAAGTATAGTGCAATAAGCTATACATTTGCTTAAATAACCATACATATGTGATCGCAGGCTGAGGCTGACGAAGCTGAACGAAGAGATGCGGGAGGGCGAGCTGTCGTCGAACGACGACACGTACAACGAGGTGTTCCGCGACTACACGCAGCTGGCGCACTCGCACCCCGAGCGCCTCGTGCGCGCCAAGCACAACAACAACGACGGTGAGCCCACCCCGCAACCCCGTTTTTTTTTTGTTTTCGAGGGGGAAACCTTCGAAAGGTACCCGGTGCCGTGGGAGCGACACGGAGTTATGTGCGATTCTTACCGCACTAAAAGTCCCCCGGTGGCCGTCCTCGGCTCTGCGTAAAGGACTCCGGGATCTCCAAAGGAACGCAACTGGAGTCCTCTTAGCGCGTTGCCCCGTCGGGTTCAGCTCAGGTGAGCTTGACGCTCGCCACACCGTCTGTTGTATACGACGGTATGCGACCACACATACCGCCGTCCATCCCTGGGTCGCTGGCCGGGCAGTTTGAGCTCCCACTCTTGCCGCCCGCAACCCCGGAAGCCCCCTTTTAGTCGCCTCTTACGGCAGGGGATGCCGTAGCCCTATTCTGGTCCCGGAACTACAGGGACAGAGCCCACTCTGCCCTGCTCGCAGCGCGGCCACACGCAGGAGGTGTTCCGCGACTACACGCAACTGATGCACACAACGAGAAGAGATCATTTTTCAAGTAAACGCCGGATGACGACGACATACGTTGCTGATGGTAGAACATTATATGATTTGTCTCCGGTGGCTGCAACTCTGCACAGTCACATTAGCGTTGCAACACCGCGCCACAAAGCGTGTTGCTGCCGTATCGTGAGGAAACCGTTTTTTCAAACAAACGTCGAAATACGCGGCGCGTTGCACATCGCAAATTTCTACGCTGTGACTGGCGGTGTCGCCAATTTTAGCGGTGCGGCATTATAAAGCTTCAAACGGCCCTAAGAATTATTTGAGATGAACTCTTCTTCAAGCAAGTTTAATATATTTTGAAATTATTTTTTATAGAGTGTAACTTAAGAGACTAAACGTATTTCCGTTTCGCGTGATAGACCAGTCATAACGACTAGACGCTAGGAGCTGTAGGTTTGATTCCTAAAAATTCTGGTTATTTTTCAAAGAAACCTTGTATAAAATTACAATTTAAATTCTGTGTGCAGGTGAACAACCAAGCGAATGACGATTGGAGCAGAAGCTGCATCGGCTTCGGAACTGGTGGCGCGACAGCTGAGCTGCACGCTGGAGACGGTGAATGTTTAGTTTTAGGCCGGCCGCATACATCTTATTATCGAATCGTATGTTTTTATATAATATTTGATACTATTAGCATGAAATTATAAGAACGTCACAAAGACATTTTTGATGCGAATGATGTGGATTATTAATATTTCATAACGTTAAAGTTTGGTGTTATTTTAATACATCGAATTTTCTTTGTGCACAGTTGCTATCATTATCGAAGCATTATTAGAAAATAACAAGACATAAAAAAAACAATATAAGAATTTAGTTTAAATCGCTTTAAATTTAACTTCCGCGTGGGACGTATCAATAAAGTTAATCAAATTAGAAGCTTTAGAACGTTCTTTTTTAAAAAATACAGCCGAAACCTTTAGCCAAGTGGGTTAAAAGGACCACATAGAATTAGAAAATCTGATGTGTGTGGCGGGCCATATATAATATAATGTGTAGTGATGCTATATAGCAGTTTATAAGACTGTATTATCGATGTGCTGTTGTCGTATTATTTACAATTAGTTTAGCGAGGTTCTAATGTTTTCGATATTAAATCTTTGTTTGTAATCGTGTTATTATAATGTTAATCGTAACGATACTCGGAACAATGATTGGCTTTTTGGTATATTTTTAATCTCATAGTAGATAGAAATAATAAATAAATTTTAATTAAGTGTTCATACCCAAATGCGATTTATTACCCTTGTGTAGTTTTGTGATAAAGTATAGTTATTTGCATTTAATTTGAATATTAAATTTAAATCTTAAATATCTTCAATATTCTATTCATTAAAAATCGTCTGTAATTTACTAATAATAAGTAAATAGACAACAAATATATACTTTATTGTGATCCCAATTAATACGATTAGATATATTAAAAGTTATAAAATAATGATTTTGAACTATGACACTATAGGTATAGTAAAATTTGCTTGTATCTTTTCTATCTCCTGAATATAATTATGGCGTAGATCAAATAAAATGTGATAAACATATTCGGAAATATTCAATGAAAAATGAATGCAACCAAAAGATAAGGCATTTTTTTTGTGACATGTCGGGAATGTATTGTCTGAACGGTCTTACTATAGTGCTCAAATTAAATGCTTATAACTGTACAATGCAATTAACTACCGGGTTAATATCATACTTCCACAACGAAAATACTAAATTCCTAATATAAGTACGAGAATTCCATTCTTTTCCTAATGTAGTGTTGTTATTGTAATCGTTGTTTTAAAGATATTCGTAAGCGGTGATGTGATTTGCTTTTTATTGAATTAATATTATAATTAAGTGAACCAAAGATTTCAGTTTCGGTATTGGGTTTAGTGTTATTACTTTAACCTTAGGTGATAGGCAAAGACTAGTAAAAATAGAGGTGGTCATTGGTAACATTGAGTCGAAATAGGTGCTGTTTTGACAATGCTACTAAGTACAATAGCTAGTTAAATAGAAAAATATTATGAATAGTGTATTGTAAAGTTTTCTTCATTACTGTAATTGAGACTGCTAGAACCAGAGTGGCCTAACTGCATTTTAATGATTTTTGACCTATCTGTATTTTCGTAATTAAAAATGTATAGTCGGCGTAAAACTGCTAGTCCGCTCTGAATATAGAAATGAGTCGCGTTGTCATAGTAAATTGTATGACCACCCCTCCTCGCAACAACTTCAGAGCGTAACTATATATACACTTTAACTTTTCTCCATATTGTAAATCATGTCTTTGCAATGCCTCAATTAATGATTCCTCATTATTGTTATTATTATGATGATGCTAGAACCCGTCATGGATCAATACCGGAGGCATATCCGCTTCATCTATTTTTGCCTTACAAAATCAGTGTTAAACATTGCTATGTTCTGGTTTCAAACCAGAGCATGGTATGGGGAGACTTAAGATTATGAGGCGTTCCAACTTAGTACTCAGGGGTAGGTCAATGCATCTATGACTGTCCTCGGGTGGGACTTCAATCCTACTTGGAGTTACTTACAGTTGTCAATAGCCCGCAATAGTTACTTATAAACGCGTCAAATATGAAAAGTAATAAGAATATAACTGCTTTTTCAGCAATTTTTGGCCGCATATGTCAGAATCGTAACTATTCTTAATTAACTTACAATATGCAAACACCAAGGAAGAATGATTGGCTCATATTTTCAACTTACAACTTTACTTTATAGAACCAAAAGTACCATCTTTACTTTTTATTAGTCTTTGGTGGTAGAACCCGCTATATAAGATTTAGATGTTCCGGTTTGAAAGACAGTGCAGAGTGCATTAGTGCAGCACGAATTTTAGTGTATCTGCATGAGAGTGCATATTAGTACATAGTTTTATCTTTTTACTCGGCCAATGTAACTGTATTCTATTGGAACGAGTCCCTATTTACACCTCCCCTGCCAATACTATAACATATCTCTTTCTATGGACATTTTATATCAACTCCCAAGTTTGTGTGGATGTTCACTCCATTTTATTATATAATACCTTGTGTAATAATTATGTCTATGTATTTTGCCTCGGTGTAAATGTTTGCTGTAAATTTGACCAAAGTAACGTTGTGTGAGTATTTGTATTCAACTTTTTAAAATATGCATTGCCGTTCAATTTGGTATGATAGTATGCACTTTGTTATATAACTCCTTGTTTAAATTGCAGTTTGTGACGTCATCAAAACGTTACATCGGCTGAGTAATATTTAATGTGAAAACACATCTGTAGGCGAACTAAGTTAGGCCTATAATTTTGAAATATTCAGTGAGTAGGAAGTGACTCTTTAACAATTTTTGTCTAGGACAAAATCCAGGCCTTTTTAATATAGAAAGCGGATACTAACTTACCACAATATGCATATCTCTCGGTACTGTGATAAGGTTTACAAGTGATAACGGGAACCTTCAAGTAAGGTTCTGTAGTTTAGCTAGGACTCCGAATGCACTACAATAATATGTGTAGTATTACCACACATAATTTTGTTGTTATTACTAACAATTTGTTCGAAAAATAATAAAAAATAACTCCAAATAAGTACATGCCTATTGTTTAAAAATCGTTATTATTATAATGTATTGTTAATATTTTGCTTATATTAAATGGTGCGTATATACATTTTATGTAAATAAATTTATAATTGACATTTCTCATATATACTCATAAAAACCTTACTTTTTAATTTAATAAAAAGATCGAAATGCACCAAATTTAAGAAATAAAACCACGACAATTTTATTGTGTGGTTTTATTCAACATTTTATGTATTTAAAAATGTTTTTTCAATAACTTCCAAGTAATTTTCCCGATTTGAAACTATTAGGAATATTTTTTGTATTATATCCACGGTTCGGTTTGCACGGACGTTCTTGCCGCGGACGTGTAAGATGTGGAATGAACTTCCTCCTGAGGTATTCCCGGAGCGCTATGACATGGGGCTCTTCAAAAAAGGTGCAAAAAGAGCTCTCATACAAAGCCGGCGATGCATTGGCGACTCCTCTGGTGTTGCAAATGTCCATAGGCGGCGTTGACTACTTTCCATCAGGTAGCACGTCTGCCTAATCGTTAGGTTAAACGATAAAAAAAAAAAAAAAAAAAAAAAAAAATATATTTGCTTTTTTTAAGTATTTTCTTCAAATCAAATAGTTCTTCCATAGAAGTAGGAGTTCTACTATTAATACACTTCAGAAGTAAAAAATACGTCGTATTACACTAAAAACTTAATAAACAATAATATAATTATGTCATTTGTGTAATTATAAATATCATTAATTTATGTTGCATACCATACAACGTATTCTATAAAATGTATAAACAATATTTGATATAAGATTTTCTCTCTCTAGTACACAAAAAATATTGTGTAACAATCGTGTAACGCATACAGCCAGTGACTATATAAATGGGAACTTATTATAAAAATAACATACAATAATGCATTAAAATAATACCATAATTAAGTAATTTGAATATATATCTAACACGATGTTATCGTATTCGTGATTTATTATTTATAATACAGTAAGAAACTCGGAAGAAAAACATTACCACTTATCGCTGCGATCGACGGAATTTTCCTCCCTTCTTGCAGATAAATGTGTACTAGAGGTTCAGTATATAAAGAAGCATTCCTTTACGATATCCGAATATCAAATATTCATCAATATAGTCTAAATTTTAATATCATTCCACATTGGCATTTATGTAAGTATTATACGCCTTAAAGGTGTTATTATTCTGTTAATTTCACTAACTACCTGTCTTTTTCTTTCTTATACCAGTATAGATTGTACTTCTATAGTCAATTATGTATGTAACGGCATACCAACTCAGTCTTCAATAGAACTAACGCATCTGTTGACCAATTATCGATGTCCCATGACATGCTGAACACCAAATCTGTATACCATAAAAAAATCCGAGTTTAATATTTGTGTGTTCATCACTGTGTGTGTGGCATCCACTAATTCTTACGCCCGTTAGTAGTATCCAATTTAAATAATTCCCACCCATAGATATATTACGTCAGTAGGATAATATATCTATGTTCCCACCACAGTTCGAAATTTGACAATTTGATTAGAATTTGATTAGAAATAAAACAAACTTTGATAAGAAAATTATAATTACTAATAGGCAATAGACTATCAGTGTAGAACATATTATAACGTTACTTCTTTTTGGACTCATGTTGGTAAATATGTATTGGCTTGAATTCATGTATCTCTCTTGAATCTCAGTTAAAGGATAATTATTTGTATAAATATTTTACGTTCTATGTTGTAAGTAGATATAATTTTATATTTACACTTATTCGTCGATGGCTTGCCAAGTTTTTGATATATTGTAATTATAAATATGTATGCATCTAAGAATTGTTTCTTTATTAGTATGACGCGATATAGTCTACTGTTCTACCGAGTGTGGATTTTTTTTGAAAACATTGAAGCGAAATATAGTTAGTCTTTTGATGGTAACTTTATCTATGAAACATGTGAGGATTTATTTGATTTACAGACAGATCGAACGAAAAAGTATTTTCCTATACGATACTTATTGATATGAGCCGTAGGTGCCGCGCAGGCTGTCAAAATATTGTTTAGAAAATTATAATTTTCTCTGCCATGGCTTGTGTTCGACACGTTCAATATCTGTATATTATGTTATTGGGGTCTGCTCCATGTGTAATACGTAGACCAGTTTGAAATATATAATGAAGGTGCTTTGATGATTTCTTCCAACGTGCACATTGCACATTTCTAAACAAACCCTTTTATTATACTATATAGTTTTTTCTTACAAATATTTCGTATCATATGGTTACCGGTCACCCATGAACACCTCAAATTTTGTCGATTATTTCCAAACGATATAGGCTTATTAAAATTAATGTGATGTTAGAAATATTTGTTTTATGTTGAGTAACCCAATATTATGCTATTTTCTATCAAAACACTCTCTGAAATGTCTTCGAGTTAATCATAAAACTTATTTTAATTAATATACTTTATGATGTATCCACACATTGTTATAAGTTATCGTGTATTTTTTTTATATTTTTATGTTCCATTACAATTATGAATTAAGATTAGAGCGATTTAGTAACAAATTGTAAAAAAAATAATATGAATGAAATAGATGCGAAATACAAGTATTGTATATGTTATAATAGAACCAATGAAATAATGAATTAGTCTATACAATTTAATGTGAAATATCAACTAATATTACGTGTATACAATTCAGTATTTGAAATGTTCAGATAGTTCAATAGTTGCATGAAGTAAGGTGCATAATACCCGTATAATTCAATAATACAGTATATATGTTATAGTCAAAGTCCGATACACAGTCTCTTCGCGGAAGGACTGGTTTATCCTAGGTTTGGCCAAAGCCATCAGGCAATCGCCGAAATACATTTCAATTTCGCCCTTTGCCTGAAGTATTTTTAGTCAAACCCAGGAGCTCCTAACTTTTCAGTCAAACGTCGAAAGTAAATTATTCTGTTTCGGTTTTGGCCTAGTCAATCCTAGAAGCGACTGCAAAACTCGGTCAAACGTTGATCTGAACATGTTTAAACAGGTTCATAATGTCTCTCGCGGTGTTCCGACCGATTGTTTTGTCATTTCATGTTCGTTCATTGAGCGTGCGGGCGTGTAATTGTGTAAAATTGAAGATGAGTGAGGTTAGGTTAGGTTAGGTTAGGTTAGGTTAAGTTTTTTTAAATTATTAAAACAATAAACATCAAAATTTTAAAAATGTTATTTTTTTATACCTAATCTTACAAACTAACCTCCGTATATTCCAAAGCATTTATTTATTTATTTTATACTTTATTGCACATCGTACAAAAGGTGGGCCTAATGCCACACGGCATTCTCTCAAAGCATCTCAAATATAAAAGTGAAACTCACGTAAGCTGACCAATCAGGTGTCAGAACTGGCAGAGTTAAGCGGTTCTTAAGACTTGAAAGCTGCTTAAATGATAAAATGCTTCCAAATATACGAAGATAAGACACTTCATACCTATATCGGAGTTTGACTCGTCAAACCCCGATTTAATAAAATTGTGTTTTGACGTTTGCCTGACCAAATTAGTCTCTCCCAGGTTTGACGAAAATTGTTTAGTCAAAGGCCGAAAATTTACATTTGTTTGGGCTTTGACTAAGTCATTCAGTCTGACCTGAGGATTGACCAGTCCAACCTAGGAGCGCCGGAGCTTCGGAGTTTGCCTATAACATATACATATGATCAAGTGTAATCAGATTGTTATTAGATGTAAAGTAGTTACAATTAATTATGAGATTTTGTTTTTACGTTTATACAAAAAAATATTTACATATACTTTTGCCAAACTAGGTGCCCTTTACAATATGGTTAAACTACTGTAAATAGTATTAATATTATAACAATCACAACTGTTAATCAAATAAAAGTAAGACATATAAGAGATTTTGGAACTAAGAAGGTACCCAATAATTTACCGTTGAGTGTTGAGTAAATTACATCGTTGTAAACAGGCGCGGTCGCAAGGGGGGACAGAGGGGTCATGACCCCCCCCCCCCCTTCTCCACAAACCAAACCGTCGAGTCCGACTCGCACTTGGTATTTTTTTTCGTGGGGAAACCCTGTATGGATTACTGCCGCGGGAGTAGGAGAGAGGATTCGCCTTACTTTACAATAAATACATTTAAAACACATTAGAAAAAGGTGGTCTAATTTAACCAAATTTCCCCTGTACAATCCCCCGGAAAATCTTTAAATGCGATCGCGCCTGGTTGTAAAACGAAGATTCTCTCATTTATGGTGTTGTATCTAACGAAGTTGAATCATTAGAATGTTATTTATATGAAATATAAAGTGCCATTGCCACAAACACTGGCAAGAAGGCACAATAAACATGTACTAAATGATATTTGTTAAAAATATTGCTAAATAAAATACTCCCTGTTGCTATATTGTTGATGTAATAATCCTTATTATACTTAGTTATATTGAATAAACAATTTAAAAGACTATTGTATTAAGAAGAGTATTATTTATTTAATACCTGACCTTATATAGTTCAATTTTGGAACGGCGTTTATTCTTAAAGAAATTACTTTAAAATCCGAATACGAATTTGAAGTATGAATGATTATTCATTCGATCGATTCGATGTACAAACATATCGATAGCCAAAGTATCGTTTATCGTTATCTTACAAATTGTTTGTAAGAAATCGATACTTTCAAATTTATTTGATTGTTACTCTGGGAATCAAAAAAAAATCAAAAAAATCAAAAAAAATTATTTACTTCTCTACAATGTTTTCCTTATATATAAAGTTATTGGAGCCCACCTGATAAGCAATGTTACTTACTTGTGTTAGGTGAGCCCCGCTCTTCCAACATTGCACATAGAAAAACATTGGATACAATAAATATTTAAAGTATTACACAGTGTATGTGTGTGTGAGTTGTGTGTGTGTGTATGTGTGTGTGTGTGTGCGCGTGTGTGTGTGTGTGTGTGTGTGTGTGTGTGTGTGTTATTTTATTTATTTATTTTTCCTATGTAATTGAACCTTGTATCAGATTTTCTACTTCCTCGTAAGTAAGGGTTTTTAACCAATTAGTAACAAGTTTACTGTATTCATATTTTGTTTTATCATGTATTTTTAGCCTATCATTAATTAAATTGTAAAGGAGAGATGATCTCTTGTCTAGTTGCATATCTGCAAATAGTGTTTTGGTTTGAGGAATAGGAACTACCTTATTCCTTCTCCTGTTTTTGTTATCAGCTTTGAACGGTAAAATATTTTTATGTCTTTTTATTACAGTATGTTGCACATATAGCTTCCTAACCGAAAGAAGGTTGCTTAAACGATAAAGTTCTGCCGAAGAAAATTTTCTCTTTTTAAAGTACATGATTTTTATCAGCCCGCGTTGTGCACGTTCTAAGTGGATAAATTTAGTTTTAGTTGCACCACCCCAAATTGTAATACAATACACTAAGATTGACTGTACCAAAGCGATATATATGTTATTTAAGAGTTTATTTGAAACAAGGTTGTTCCTCGAATCTCGCGGAACAATATGCCTGAGATTACGAAATATCCAGTTTAATTTACGAGTTCGGCTTATAAGTTGTTCAATGTGCGGATGCCATGATAGTCTCTGATCCACTATGATACCTAAATATTTAATATTTGTAACTTTTTCAATGACAGGACACATACAATTGACATAATTTTTACACTCATGAATTTTTATATTATAGTCCTCTGTTGGTTGTGTATTACTATAAATGCTGAAACATACATATTTAGTTTTAGCAGTATTTAAGCTAAGTAGGTTGCTATTTAGCCATCCAGCTACCTGTACCATTCCTTTCTCCGCAAGATTTTTAACTTCTTTCCACGTATCCCCAGTAAAGACAATAGCTGTATCATCTGCATAAGATATAATTTCTGCATTTTGAAGTTTAAGGTTACAGAGGTCATTAATATAGAGCAAAAATAGAGTAGGCCCTAGCACACTACCTTGAGGTACGCCATACTCTACCGACAAATCTTCACTAGTATACTGTTCAAGCTTAATTTTTTGTTTTCTGTTTGAGAGATAATTCTCAATCAAGTTTAATGAAGATCCTCTAATTCCTACTTTTTCCAGTTTGTACACAAGTATAGGAACGGAAACGGTGTCAAATGCTTTTTTTATATCTAGAAATACCGCCAGACATTTCTTGCCGCTGTCGAGATTTTTTACGACTAATGAGGACAGAAATGCAATTGCATCCTCTGTAGATTTACCATATCTAAAGCCATATTGGTGTGATGATAAAATGTTATATTTATTTAAGTATGTTAGTAACCTATTATTTAACAATTTTTCAATTATTTTTGATATGACTGGTAAGACAGATATAGGCCTGTAGTTACTAATATCATCTCTGTTCCCGCCCTTGTGTATAGGAGTTATAATAGATTTTTTAAGTAGATCTGGGAAGATCCCTTGTTTGAAACAGCTATTTGTAAGATGAGTAATAATAGGGACAACATCCTCCCTAACCATTTTTAAGTATTTGGTGGAAATGTTGTCCCATCCTGGGGCGCTATCAGTTTTTAAATTCATTAGAATGCTATTTACCTCATTTATATCTGTGTCGAGTAATACAAATGAATTTGATGGAGAAATAATAACACTATGAGTTAAACTACATTGATTATTATTTAGTCTACTTTTAATTTCATTTGCCAGTTGCCAACCAATATCAATGAAATATTTATTAATAAAATTTACTGATGCCGAAGGAGATGATTTAATATTTATCAATTCTGTATTGTGTTGTTTTGACTGTTCCGAGTAAGTAACTGTTTTTATATGTTTCCAAAGTAATTTATTGTTTTTAATCGATTTGGCGAATATCTCCCTTTCATATTTCCTTTTTACTTTTTTAATCAAGTTATTACAATAGTTCCTATAACGTGTGTACGTTATATTTTGAATTTCATTATGTGGATCCCTACGAGCAAGCCTTTGTAATTTATTTCGATTTCTAATACAGCGTAGGATACCAGGAGTTACCCATGGTTTAATTATCCGTTTACTGTTAGGGATCGTTGCAATTGTTGTGTGAGATTTTAAAGATTCAGCCAAAAAATTAATAAGTTTATTTGTTATTATATTTGGGTCGCTACAAAACAATAACTCACTTATACTCTGACGTTTAAAATGTGCAATGGCCTTTTCATAGTCAATAATAGTTTTCGTTTTCGTTAAATGTACATTATTTTTAATTTTAGATAAAACTAAGAGTGTTGTGTAGTGATCAGTGATAGAAGTATGTATTATGGCAATGCAAGCTGACAACTTTTTATTATTTATTTTTAGCATGAAATGATCTAATGAATTATTTTCTCTAGTGGGTAAGGTATGACCGGGAAGAACACCATGATTAGCCAGCATACCTAAGTATGCGATCCTATTTTTGTACTCATGAGATACTTCAAAATCTTTGGGTTTGATATTTATATTTATGTCCCCTGCAATGATAATACTATTTTGCCCGCATAGAGTATCTAAATGACTTTCAAGTGAACTAATAAAGGAGTCAGTGTTGCTATATGACGGCGATCGATAGATACATAATATAACGTTATTAAGGATATCCAGCTGGAGACAAGACGCTTGTGCTAATTTTATTTCTTTGACTTGGTGTTTTAACGTTTTTTTAATATAAATAACAACCCCATCGTTTTGGTTCAACTGACATTTTGTTTTATACGAATGGTAATTATTTAGTTGGGGTATAGGTTTGCTAGTGCTAAGCCTACACTCAGTCAATATAATAACATCTGTTGAAAATTTTAATTCGGAAAATAACAGCAAGAAATCGTCAAAATTATGGTATATGCTTCTTATGTTTTGAGAGATAATTGTAAAATCATTTTTATTTACACAGATTTGCTTATTTAGATCTAAACAGTCACATTCAATAGCGCGTGCTATGTGTAATTTGTCCAATTCTTTGATATTGTGTAAGACTTTATTATCCATTAATAATAATATCAGGAATAGACGTCCTTGTTAGGTTATGATTCGTTTCTGTATGTATAATATTATGTACATTGATATATACTTTATTATATGACTTCAGCATGTGCATGTGATATATGACTAAGCAACCATTTAAAAGAAAAATAAAGTTAAACACGCGGTACGTATGTGTAAATAAGAAATCTCTAAAGAAATTCATAAGGAAGGAAACCATGTAGTAAAGAGCTAAATTTAGGTAAGGTGTTGTAACTTTAATTGATATATGTGTGTCAAGATTATAGTATAATTTTTTTACATTAAAGTTGAATGCATGTGTAATGTGTGGAAAAGAATGTATGTGTGTTATGTGTGTGTAAATACAAGGAGTAGTGTAGTTATTACAATTAAAGTAATTATTACTAAAGAGAAATATACAAAAATATATTGGGAATATTTGAAATGATTCCCAAAAAGTCCAAAATATATGTCAAAGTAAAAAACAAAAATATATGCCAAAACATTTATTAAAACCCAATTTCATAACAACCCAACACCTTAAACAAGAATAACATTTTTCATTGGTAACACTTTCCGTATATATTTATTGACATTATAATACTTTGCCAGAATTAAAAACAGGATAAAGATGGTGGAATAATTCTCATTGATTAAATTTACAATTACAGCAATCATTGAACATTAGAAGTAATTCATTGAATTTAGAATTGTAAAATTAAATGTATTGTTTGCGGATTAATGATGATACTAAAGCATAAATAATTAAAACATTGAACTTCAAGATAACGGTGTCGGCAAAGGCACAAAAACCAATGAAAAATTTATATGTATGAAAAAAAAAGAAATTGCATGGAAGCATAACAATAGAATATCTGTACATTTAACATCTCGATGCTTACATTTGGACGGGTCCTACGTAAACTGGTGCAAGTGCGTTTTCACAACTTTACAGTAGGCCGATTTGAATGTTCTAATGCGTGTAACTTTAACATTATTCACGTATAATGCGGTTTGTTTCAAAAGTATTCAATTATACCATTTTAAAATTTTAACTATGTACGTTGAATAATGTTAAAGTTATACGCATTAGAACATTCGAATCGCTCTACTGTAAAGTTGTGAAAACGCACTTGCACCAGTTTACTTGCGACCCGTCGATTTGTTTACGCCCAGTCTCAACTTGTACTATGCGGAAGTAATTTCAAACTAAATATGTCCTGCATACTTTATTTGAACTTACTTTATGTGTTCAACACGTAACATTCTTAAGCGTTTCACATCACTATAGTTAATAGTAAAGTGAACATGTGTCTTGGGACTAGGCGTAAACCTAACACACTTAGTTATTCGATTTATATAATTTTTAAATTGTAACAACTTATTGCATACTATATTGGAAGAGTATGCTCTTCTAACACAATCTTTCAAACCAACACCCTAGCGTATACTCAACAAATGTATAACGAAACTTAATAATAGCCTTAATTATATTTCAAAATCAGTCGACATGAGTACGACATGAGTCGACATGACATGAGTACGATATTCAGCAAGTAAATGATGAGCAACAAAAGCACATTTATTTGCTGTATTTTGAAAGGAATTTAGTACAAAATTTGACTTTTTGTACATCTAGAATAGCCAGAGGCGCATTTCGGAGTCTTGGGACAAAATCTTACAACCAAAGTTATGCCGACCTAATTTTAGTGGGCAAAATAGTCAACTTCTGCCCGGGTGGCTTAAACCTACGCCAGGCCACTGACGATAATAATTTATTAACTGAATATCGTACTATACAGGCCTGGCCAAACAGAACGCGTATTATAGCGCCGCGCTTGACGTTAGCGCTAGAAGTAAATTCAGACACCGCGCTCTAGCGCAGAATTGTGTTGTACTGAGTTAGTACTAAGCGGTCAACGCGTATGCAGTAGGTACGGTTGTCGCAGCGATAGCCGTTCTTGTCGCCGAGCGTTGTATTTTTTTACAGATTTGCGTACTAGCGTCATTATAAGGAAAAAAGTAGCGCTTAGTACTAACAGTTTACATCTCAGCGGCGTCAGGATTTACTTCCAGCGCAAACGCCGTAGTGCGGCGCTAGAGTACGCGTTCGGAGAGCCGGGACTTATGAGTGTCGTTCCAAGCTACGTTCAGTTGATCCCGAAGCTGGACCAGAGCGAGTGTTGCAGCGGCGCGGGCGAGGGCGCGGGTGCGGCGGGCGCGGCGCGGCCCACCGCCAGCGCCGCCGGCGCGCGACGACGCGACGACAGGCTGCCTGAACGCTCCAAACCTACATTATTATACACAATTAGTTAACCCGGCAAACGTTGTGCTGCCATATAAATAAAAAAATATTAACGGTGAACAACCCTTATCACTTAGGGGAATGAAAAATAGATAGTAGCCGATTCTCAGACCTACTGAACAGGCATATTTAATTTGGTGAAAATCGGTAAAGCCGTTTCGGAGGAGTACGGTAACTAACATTGTGACACGAGAATTTTATACATAAGATTGACTAATGCCGGTTACTTGTATTCTTTCTATTCAATTGCTACCTACCAAACATAGAGTTTATCAATCTCTTCATACTAGACTATAATGTGAAAAATCGAGTTTTGTTATGAAAAATTGGATAGATTGATTTTCAATAACGGGCGAAAATCAATCTTAATAATGTCAAATTAAAAACGTGTTCCTTTGACACCATAGATCACGCAATTTATACAAGTTTCATCTCACAAGCTCACAAAGTTTTTAGCGTGAATCGATAACTGCTCGATCAAAAGTATTTAATACCACAGATGTCACTGACAACAATATTGGTGAGCAACATCATAAGTTCAATTGTTCTACATTAGCATGTCGGTAACACGAACTTAAAGATATTCGTCTATTAAAAAAGCTAAAGGAGTTCCAAAAATATAGAGACTAAGGTCCAAACTCCAAACCTCCTTCAACGTTCTCGGGGCAGTACTTGATGGTGTGCGCGCGGTCGCCGGTGGCGCCGCAGCGCGGGCAGCGAAAGGCGCGCAGCACGGGGCACAGCACGCGGCCGCGCCAGTCCTTCAGCGCGTGCGACGAGTAGCACTCCTCGTTCTCGCCGTTGTTCTTGCAGAACGCACATTCCTGGAAAGCGGACACTTATTAGTTGATTTTATTTGCAAGGTGGTAGAACCCTCGGAGGTAAGACTCCGGCGGCACCACCGACACACGTATTTTGCATCATAACAACAGGGTTAAACGCTGCAGTGTTCTGCTTTGAAGGGTGTGGTAAGGGATATGTATTTCCCCGAGGCGCTCCAGCCTAGTTTTTAGGAGTAGCGGCGCATCTGTGGCCGACCTCAGATAGGAATATTTGCTATCCGAGGTTGATTTCAGATGCCCATGGGTGGCAGTAGCCATTTACCATCAGGTGAACTGCATGTTCGTCTGCTACTCTACATTATAAAAAATGTTTCTCTTTTACTCAAGTCCTGGCATTGGCATAATGACGGCACAGACGAGAAAAAACAATAGGTTTCCTTAAAATGAGAAAAAAAAGGAGGCTGGTGGACCTTTATTCGCCAACATGGACCCCTAACCTAAACTGTACCTTCAAAAAGTACCGAAACATGAAGTGTTTATATTATTTCACTCAATTATCGTCGAATAACAAATCGCTGTCGACGCAGCTTCATTTAAAAAAACTTACATTAGGCAGCGCTCTTCGCATTCGCTTGTCGCTCCGCACCTTGGCCACTTCTTGGAGGAACTCGTAGAGCAAGCTGGGTCGGATAGAGCGCAACACGTACAACTGCTCGCGAGTCAACATCGACACGTAATTGTTGGCAGATGATATACCTGCAATACATAGATTAGTAAAGATACTTCGCCGCCTTGAAATTGAATGAAGCCACAAACGGCTGATTTGTAATTTTTTTTAATTCTTTACAAATAAAAAACATTTATAGAGAAAATTACGAATAAATAACTAATACTGCGTAATTTACATAATAAGTAAATAAGTATTTCAAATATTTTAGGGACATTTTAGCATGGAGACGTGGCAAAACGTTTTTATGTATCTATTTCGATTCTCAAAACTGGTTACATTTTCTTGTTAGGAGTGAGTAATCTTTCTCTCTATCAGGTAAATTTATACGCCCACGTAAAGATCAAGAACTAGTAGAAAATGTTAAATGTTAAAAATAATGTGTTTTGACAAAGATAACGCGTCCTATTAGTCTAAGAAACAAGAAAAATGTAAAATTTGTAATTCGTACAGTAGCAAGACAAATCAAAATTGTAGTTTTAATTGCTATTGGCACCCTTCTAGATTTTGTTGTTGTTGTGACATATTGCAAAGCGAATAAATCATTAGACCATATGTCATCCAAGTAAATTATTAAAAATAGGTAGGTAGGTACTTTTAATGAGAAAGTCGAATGTATCTATCATTTCTCCATTCCTGCCGCCTGTAGCTGCGGGAGTTTCGTTCCATATGCCAGAATGATGCGTGACTGTTTCGGCGCGACCACCATCTACAATAAGCAAAGGACATTTTAAATATGTATAGTTATCACCAAACTGCTAGTCCGCTCTGAAGTTGTTGCGAGCAGGTGTAGTCATACAATTTGCTATGGCGACTCAATTCATTTCTATATTCAGAGCGGACTAGTAGTTTTACGCGGACAAAACTGTTGAGTGCTTCCATGTCGGCGAAGTTTTGGCGTATCATAATAGTAATTTTAAATGAATTATTTTTCAATACAGAATATAATGTTCGTAATCAAATTTACTAGCTGAACAAAAACGTAAACGTAATATGTAAATGTAAAATGGATTAAATTTGTCTAAAGTTTTTATCGTAAATTCCACCAATATGTCCTACATTATTTACAACTAATAATAACAAAAATTCAAATAATAAAACATTAACTGAAATTGAGGAACTTACCCATGAAGTAATTTTGAGTGTTGGTCTGATCGGTGTCGTCAAACAATAAATCGGACCCATTGAGCCGTAAATTCATCAACACATCATCGATTTCCGCAGTTGATGGAGCTAACAAAACATTATTTTAACATTAAGACTAAAGTACCCTCCATTGTAACTTCCACATGAAGAAAAGACGAAAAGAAGAAAAGAAAGAAAAAACATTAACTTGAATATACCTAATTAAAAAAATATTATGTACCCCCTTGAGTAATACCTATAGATTAAATCTGGATTAAGGGGATTATAGTAACCGATCAATCGAGCGAGCAAGAAGTTTATCGTCAATCGAATTATTTTCTTATTTGTATGTCTGAGTTGTTACAATAACAATGTTCTTATTTAACGTTATAAGTTGTGCTCCACTGTCACACTATTTTTTGCCTCAGTGAGCAAAATTACAAAGGGGGTTCACTAATTAATAACAACGCACCTTTGATTAACAAGAAGGAGCCCTACACTATTACGAATTGGTGATAAGTGACAGGCTTCTTTCGTCTGCCAAGACAATATGAATTGGACTGCCAGTTCTTAAAAAGAAACAAATGAACGTTATTTACATTTACTTCAATTAAAATTCAGATTTACCTGGATCAGCTTGCCGGGGCTCATGCTGAGACATGAGATTCAGCAGGTCGTTCCCCACTCGAGTTTGGAAAGGAGCAGCCATGGGGGAAAATCCGCTGTCCTGGGAGCTACTCAGACTACTACCGTTAGGTACGAAACACTCCTATTAAGATGTTAAAATATACATAGTTAAAATATATATAGGTATTACGGTATTCGGATACATTCTCACACAAAAATTACAGGAGAAATTTTAAAATTACATTGCAGTGCAGGTATTTTTTTTATATCAGTTACGAAACCGGCACTAGAAGTATATAGGAAGTGATATAGAATAATAAATAATCTATAGAAAGCCGGTCTAATTATTGCGAATGGAATTTTCCTAATATTCAGCAAATAAATTCCTAATTTGCCTTCAGCAAGGTTAGCCAATGCAGAGAGTAACACTTTGATCGTCAGGATGACAATAATCGACATTTAAGAATCTTAAATACCTATATAAAGGTTTACTTATATTTTATCGTAAAAATATACAAGGCCTAAAAATGCTTACAACTAACGCGGGTGGAATGAAGGCAGTTTTAAAGAAATTGACCAGATTGAGAAAACTACCTGAAAAAATCATATTCAAAATCAACTTACAGTAGTTGTTGTTGGCTGTGTTTCACTAGCTGTAGTAAAAATTGACTTCCCGTCGTCCATATTATAATTATTAAACGGCAAAGACTCCATTTCTGTTCTTTAATTGAAGTTAAACTCGAATAAGGTACGTTTGAATGCGCGCGTCCAAAAGAAATTTCGAGAAACCGAAAGACAATATATACGGATCGTTAAACTATATTTTATAAGTACAAATTGTATAACTGGTCTAAAGTGTTTATTGCACCAACCGTTGTTGTCAGCTATGAATACATGGTACGTCTGCAAAGTGGTTTAACATTATGTTTGACTCACAACGTTTTCCAAAATGACCGCTCGACTCTTTAAAAAAATATCATCATTTAGCTTTACACGCCTTTCCCTTGCAGCAAGAATCAACACAGCGCGACGTAGAAAGCTTGTGCATTATCTGCTTTACAATCTGTTTTATCAAGATTGTCGAACTACCCTCAAATAAAATCTAAATAAGAAGATGAATATTATTCTAAAGGCATCTACATACACACACGTACGTAATACATGTCAATTTCATAATAAGTTTATCGTAAAAATACGCACTATTTAGTCAGAAAGTATAAATTAAGAGAAGTAACTTGCCCAAATGCTCCTATGAGTTTGTAAAACTCAAGTGACTTGTGTAAATGAACGTAGTAAGCCTAATAATAAGCCTAATTTTGATTGGTATAGGTAGCGCGGCTTGGTGGTGGCTACCCCTAACTACCCCTTTTGGACTTTCGATACCAACTCCACATAGAGCAGAGGTTCTTCCTGAAGTCGATCGTATCCCGGAAAGGACGGTCCGTCCCGAGCCTCCTAACACAGATGCTAAACCTTCTGAACTAAATAGGTTGAGATGTTCATGTACCACTGCTACGCTCTTATATGGATTGTCATCAATTAAATCCAAGTCGGATGTGACCAAACCTACTATGTTACCGATTATGCTTTGTAAATGATACAATAATTTATTAATGTCACCGGCGCTGATAGCTTAATGTCCTTTTAACTCTTAAAAGCATAAATAACGCGAGTCGTGTCTTATCCAACTACCTATCGACCGCACCCGACGTTGCTAAAGTTAACCTGTATGTATGCTGTATGTGAACAAACAACAAGCTAAAAATAATGTGATGTTGTCAATTTACTTGTCTCTTATGATACAACTACTGAGTTTTGTTTGTATGAATTGGGCTTTATAATAGTTCGTAGGTAAAGGGCAGTGAAAAAATATATTATTATACCCACATATCGTATCAAAAAGTACCCACATAGCAATGACAATTCCGCGAGAGACACGAACAACCATTTACTGGTAAATTAGTAATTACCGGCTATAATTGTAGGTCATATAATAAAGTATATTAATCCCAGGATTATTATTTTTTTAATATTCAAGTAGCAAACGAGAATGCATTACGTCGAAAGTGGCAGCCCCTGATAGTGTAGGTGTCCTCACTCCTCAGGTCGGCCACAGTAACATTGCTCCTCCTTAGGATTAAACTGGAAAGATTCATATAAGTATTTTTCTAGAAAGAAAGAAAGAAACATTTATTCGGATAATTGCAACACAAATGAAATTCTATAATGTAGAGAGACAAAAAAAAAAGACATATAACAAAAGAAAAAAATAAATAAAAAATAAAACAACAACAAAAGGACAATAAAACGTACAATCAATTATTACAATAATATGTGTTGCAACGACCACGAAAAGGGCAAACTCAGCATGTGCCACGTGCAGGTAATCTGCGTCATGGCTCTGATTCTACTACTACTCCCTTCAATCTTAGCTCTACTGTGCTAAGACAAAAAGAGGTGAGGTAAAAGGCAAAAGGATTATAAAATAAAAAATCTGTTACAACAGAAAAATTTATTTCACAATTAATACAAATCCGTTTTGCCGTCTAAAATATAAATCACTTGAATTAGTAGTCCAACGGTCATGTACTTATGTGCAAGATGTCATTGTAGACCGTTAATAAACGGCTGATAATATTATTATAACTAATACTATAAGCTAAAGAGTTTTATAATTAATTGAAGAAACTTCACATATACCTATAATGTAAGTACAGTAGATTAGTAAGGGAGCTGCTTTAATGTAAAAAAGTGACTGCCCGTGGGGCGATCAAAAAAGTGAACAGGGGGCCTACCACCATCTTTTAAAACCCATCATAGTTCAGGAAAGTTTTATTTTAATATTGCATGAACATTATTTTGTTTCGTACCACGACCTTCTTAAAACATGTCGTGGTACGAAATTTCAATGTATTCTTAAAATAATATTGTTTTAAGAGATGGTAGTAATGCCCCAGGGCGCCTTGTGTTCTATATGGCCATCCATAATCTAAAATAATCCACAATCCATACGTTTCCAAAAGTGTATTTGCGTTTTCAAATTTTAAATCAATTGTATTATGGATTTACACTATTTATCAAAAATTCTCATTGAGCACGACAAATGAACTGATCTTAAATAGGTACATAACATATCACTTATCTTCATAAAATATTACATTATTTTGACAAGTGATAAAATAATAATATAAGTAAATTATAAACGAATAAGTACATTTAACACCAGTATTAATACAAAATTCTTGTATCGACATTTTGGAAACGGTTTCCCAAACAATTTCTTTTAGCTATTTATTAGTAACTGAGTCATGCGCTGAAGGTTTCGTCAGTAATCATTCTACATTTCATTTCATATTCAACATTACTCAAAAATGATATAAGCAAAGAAAACTCGTACCCAAAATGTGGTTAGCTAAGATCTTCTTAGTCTTATAAAATATAAATTGAGCCTCTCAAACAAATTATTGAAGCATATCGTATTATACCGACTTGCGTAGATTTCCGCACTACTATTGTCGATGTGGTTGAATACAAAGTAAGATAAAGAACAAATAGCTAGATAGATATTATTCTTTTACAAAAATAATTGCTCCAAAGAAAAAATAACGTATCTTTAATTGGTATGCGACATTATATAAAAATTCATGTTCTTTACATTCTCAAAATGAAATACTCGTTCACACAAGCTTCCATAGCTCAATAATTATGCTTCAATAAAGTGATCTGCGAGACTTTATTGATAGCCTTAATAAGTAACATTATAGGTAAAAAACAATACAAAACCAAGCAATCTACATGATATTTGAAAATAACTGGCTTAAACTGCTGTTTTAAATTAAACTATAGGGTGTGTCTATTAACACCATAGATTAACATTGTATACTGATTTACACGGATACCGGACTAATTTATTTATTATTTGTACAATAACTGAACAGGTACCTAAGTGTTTTATTATTTGTCCGGTAATATTATTGGTCCGGTAAGTTAGAAGTACCTAATCTGTAATTATACGTTTACTTTATGAGTCACAACGATATGTCATTAATTAAATCAGAAGTTGGATCAGAAATCAGAAGGATGGTGTTTTTTGAAAGTACTATACCCAGACCAATGATATATTAAGACTATATATCAATGATCCAGACGAATACTAATGATTTTATTCATTCGGTACCCGGACAAATAGCCAATACGTAAATTATATTACGCGAAGCCAATAATAACCAATATTTTTAATGTGTGCAAGTTGCTATTGTAAATGCATTAACTTATAAAAAGCTAATTAAAATTCTACCCATAAAACTGTTTCGATGAATCCTACAATTTCTGTAAAATTAAGTCTAGGTCCGCACTTATACAGTAGGTCCATCATGCTAATGCTAATGTGAATAGAAAACGAAAGTACAGATAGAAGAAATTCTTCAAAACATATGGTTGCGTTAAAAGCACATATTCCATTCAATTCTATGACGTCATGCATTTATAACTTTACATTTATTTTTATGTTATTTACATCTCAATCCTATTACTAAATTTTAACAATGTTTGCTAACCGCAGGTTGTAAACACTTATTTTTTATTAATCGGGGTAGGTACTGAATTGAATTATTCTAACTACACCAATATTTAAAGTTTAGTTTTGCAACTTTTCACATTAGCATTTCGCGATCTACATGGATGAGAATATCTAAGTCTTCTTTATAATTTGATATCTTCTTTATAATTTGATTATACAGTATGGTATAAGGATAAATGAGAAAAGAGTCGTGACTTGTAGGTCGGCCGTCACTTTTTAGCTGGTGTTATCGGGATCTTTACATGTATAAATGTAAGTTCTACCTATGTCATCATCTGTGTCTTTCGCGCACACCTTGCCTTCGGCGCAAACGCAGCTGAAATAAAATAAATCAATCACAGGGTTAATATGACAAATATATATTTTATACCTAATTTTCATATACTATTTAAGCAAAAATTAATGAATCTCTTAACAAACGATTTCAAAGCAAAGTTATAAATTCAAATAGGTACATTTATATTGTGCATCAATTTTGTTAGTCTTTTTCTTGTTCACGAACCGAAATGGAGGGTTGTGATTTTGACCGGTATACCTTTACCTAATTAATTACCTACATATGTACTTCAAAAGGAAGTGACAAACACGTTACTATGACTAACTGCGAATTCCTTCGCGAGATACGAGTTTGCTTCTCCATTTCTGCCTCATAACAACAGTGTTAAACGCTGCTGTGTTCTGGTTTGAAGGGGCTGGTAAGTGAGACATATTTTTCCGTGGCGTTCCAGCTTAGTCCTCAGGAGTAGCGGCGCATCTGTGGCCGACCTCAGTTAGGAATATTCAATCCTATCTGGGTTGATTACAGATGTCTATGGGCGGCAGTAGCCACTTACCATCAGGTGGACTGCATGCTCATCTGCTACTCCTATATTATAAAAAAAGTATCTAAGCAATTAAGTTTGATTTATATAGGTAGGATATAGGATACTCACTAACTATTTGGTACGCTGTGACCGATTACGTCTTTCCTATCATAAACTTCCCATTGGCATGGTGTATGCGGTGCACAGAATTGTCCTTCCCGTTTAACCTGCAAAATTAACGTTATTATATTAAACGCAAGGTACGCTTACGATTTTACCTAAAAGCCTTTAATATTTTCGGGCAAAAAGCACTAAATAAATATAGTTTAAAAAAACTAAAGTACACGCTTTTATAGAAATCAAACTAAAAAATATAAAATAAACTTAAAAACATTTTAATGAAAAATTGTATTAACAACAAAAAAAGATATATTTAATTGTAAACAAAGCGTGGGGTGCACACTCTCGGTAGTTATAAATATTTTACTGACAGACATGAGCAGAAGGACCAACACTTTGATATTTTCAAATATATATATTTCTTATATATGTGCGTATGTATGTCACTGAACTCCTCCTAAACGACTGGACTGATTTTGATGAAATTTGTTATGCGTGTTCAAGGGGACTTGAGAATGGTTTAGATTCACAATTTAGTCCGAGGGAAAAGGTTTTTTTAAGCTATTGCATGGCTTTTATCGCGGGCTTTGAGCGCGGCGACCGAATCGAGAAATTCCGTAACGAAAATTAATAACACCTTTGTTGGATATCAAGTCTCCAGGCAACAGAGTTGTTGACTGTCAATAGAAAAATATGGATATAATTGAATAAAGTATTATTTTACATTCCTTTTTATTTTATTTGATAACCTTCATTCGTCAACTTGAGCACAGATGGCAGTAATACACATTTTTTTTATAATCCGTGCGGAAATCTTAAAATTGCGTGAAGTATATTTTATATACCCATTATAAAATTCAAAATTATATTACCACATTATCCAAATAATATGTTTTATCAACATAAGCTATGTTGAATTCTGGATTAATAAAATAACGTAAAAGAGTGTTTGTAATTTTTAAACGTACAATTACAACTGACAGACTTGACAGTACAAAATCAAAACGCCATTATGATTTATGGTACAAATAATTTGTGTACAAAGTGTTTTAAATATGAATAAACAAAGTGCATTTATTAATGAAGAAAGTCACGAAAAAATAGTGAAAGAAAATGAGTTAGTACTCTATATACATTCATTTTATTATTATTATCACAAATGCAGTGTTATTTTTTGTTTTGTTAATATATATATATAATCCTGTATTTATATATAATACTGCTATAAAGATAACCAAAATTTTTGATATTAAAAAAGCGATATTAAAAGTAGCCCTCTTTTATATATATATACACACACACACATATAGTTTAAATTCTCAATATTAATGTATATATTTATATGTGTAAATTCATTCTTCATTATGTATATAACAGAAACCATTTTTTTAAGCTATTGCATAGCTTCTATCGCGGGCCTTGAGCGTGGAGACCGAATCCAGAAATTCCGTAACGAAAAAACCTAACACCCCCCACTCCGACCGGCACAGCGGTGATACTTTTTAGTAGCGACACGGTTGCCAACTTAGGGGTTTTCCCCCCAGATTTAGGGGGTAAATGAGTGGTATGGGATTTTTCTAGGGGTTTTATATGTCTAGGGGTTTTTTTAGGGGTTTTGTAAAGGCGCGACGAGCAAAAAAAAAAAAAAAGAAACGGGAAACGTGTCATAACCTTGCACGGCATCCAAAACAAACATGTTCTGAGCCGGCACGGCGGGGCTAAAAAAAAAAAAAAACGGGAAACGGGTCATAAGATGGCACGGCATCCCAAAAAAAAAAATGTAATATATGTAATATATTTTTAGGGGAATTTTCAAATAATTAATGCAATTATAGGGGGTTTCGACTTCAGTTTAGGGATAAATATTTTTGAGAGTTGGCAACACTGAGTAGCGATCTGTGCGCCCCGGGGCGCACACGCCAGGTGACGGGTTAATGACTTTTTGCATTCTGCATAAATAAAATAAATATATAATTGTAATTGCATAAGTTGATAAAAAATGCTATGCAATAGCTTTACCGCGGCAGTCTCCGAGTGCCAGACATATTTTTTTAGTCTGATTTCTATAAAAGCGTGTACTTTAGTTTTTTTTAACTATATTAATTTTTTTCATGCGTAAATATCGGCGTAAATCACATTTTGCGTCCGTATCACTTTACTTGTGGAAGGAATACTTGTCTCTTTCTTGTTACTTAGGTAATCATGGCAGGCCCACACGAAATATAATCAAAATATAATAATTTCTTCTTATTTACCTACTTATGATATGTGATACCAAGAAGCTTTATTTTTTGGGGCATAATTTGTACATTTACGCATTGCATAAGAAAGGATTTGAGGGTTGGAAGACTATAATAATGACGTCTATTCATGTAGGTACAGTGACATACGTATCAATTACTACGCCGCGTGTAAACGACTGGAGTCGACAAAGTATGAAGTCGGTTAAAAATTGCCTGCTTTTGTATGTTTCAAGTTTTTCCCGCAAGTAACGTATCTTTAGTTATTATATCAATGTCTGATTCATAATTTTTTGCATAATGCTTCGATCACTAATAAGAACTAGTGATCGAAGGTATGATGGCAGTTTCCACTTAACGTCAGGTGGATGGTGAGCTCGTTTGGTACTTCAGTTTCACTAGTAATGTTATTGTAACTTTTGAACTTCTCCGTCGACTCCGGCTTATCATTCGAGTTTTGCGATATCAACCGTTCAACGGTTCAACTAGTTAAGCTATCAATCTATCTATCTACTATATAGACATTCCACGACACTTACGCAAACAAAACATATAAATGACAATATTAAAAGCTAAGCGAATAATTAACAATTCATGGTATTGTAGATAAAATACAAGCCGTCTGATTTTTTTAACTCGACCTTAGTAAGTTCAACAGATAAGTATATATAAGAGTCTTCGAGTCGTTCAAGCAAAGGGCAATACGAAGAATTCACTATCTTAATTCAAAGTTCAAATTAATACGTCAATACAAACTCACACATATTGTGTTAAGCTACAAGAATCTTTATCTCTACTGATAAAAGTTGAAGTACCTATCATTGATTTTGAGTAACGTTTTTCGTAATTATGACGTTTAAAATTGAACTTCATCGTTCCCTATGTCGGTCAAGTCCCTTTTTTCTTTTTTATATAGATATTCGAACCTCGTAAATTCGAACCAAATTGAATATATTCTATAGTCTCATCAGGGGCGGCCGTAGGGCGGTACGAGCGATGGGACCGCACCGGGCGCCGTCATAAGAGGGGCGCCGAAAACACACGAGCGTCAGTGTTTAATAAAGAGGCTACGCTGTTAATGAACGGCTACTTATGCTACTTGGCTGCAATTTACATTCGGTAAGGTAACTATAGTGTGAGCTAAAAAACGATTAGATTCCTACCTCAGGTTGGCCACAGATGTATTGCTATCCTGATTACGCAGAATTAGTCGTGGCGTTACCTATTGATTTATTATAAGACTTAGTTACTGAATTGTGTTAAAAAAGTCTTAATATATTGATGCACACGCTATAGGTACTTACAATGACATGTACCTGTAACCCTCAAATTAAACAAGGATTTAAAAATGTATTTTCATATCGTTACATCGTTTATTTTTATACTTAATCATCAATAAATTTATTGGATATAGTGATTGTTTCTTCTAAGGCAACTATTTTACTTAACAAAAAATATTTCACCTATTCAGAAGTGCTATAACGATAGTAAAATTATTTAACGATTTAATCAAATGATTTGATTGGCTGATATAGTGGCGTGTGATGACTAAGCGGTTCGGTGATATATGTAAACATAATGTATCGAAAATATTTTGATACTTGATATTAAAATACTACAACTAGTTCATAAAAGTCCGTGACAGCAAAATTATGTGTGTGTAACTTTCATGTTGAGGTAGCCTTTATTAATTTGGTTTACAATAACAATTTGCAGATAAAAACTAAATAGCCTGCAGAAAACGTAGGTTGGCCCACCCGCATATATTGTAGGTATGTAGGTATACGTAGCTTCGTCCCTGTAGTTCCGGGAGTAGAATAGGACTACGGTATCCTTTGCCTGTCGTAAGAGGTTGAACGATCTGGGATTGTTCAAGACAAGGGTGAATAGGCTACTTCTAGGCAAGCGTGTTTTATCCAAGGCTGCATCTCACTTAACATCAGGTAACGTTGCAGCCAAACGCAAGCCTATATAGTAAGATAAAAAAAAGAGGTGACTAAAAGGGGGCTTCCGGGGTTGCGGGCGGCAAGAGTGGGAGCTCGAACCGACCGGCCAGCGACCCCGAAATGCACGAGTATGTGTAGTTGCATACCGTCGTATGCACCAGGAGGTGTGGCGAGCGTCACGCTCACCTGAGAGGAGCCCGACGGGACAACGCTCTAAGAGGACTCCGGTTGCGTTCCTCTGGAAATCCCGGAGTCCTTTACGCAGCGCCATGGACGGCCACCGGGGGGTTTTAGTTCGGTAAGAATCCCACATAACGCTGTGTCACTCCCACGGCACGTTTCGAAGATTTTCCCCTCGAAAACAAAAAAAGGCCGTCCAGCTTGTCCACAGGGATATTACCATGGCCGCCTTCAGATAGGAATCTACTGAGTTGATTATAGATGTCCATGGGTGACAGTAGCCACTAAGCATCAGGTGGACTGCATGCTCGTCGCTACTCTTATATGTATTATTAAAAAGTCGGATGATTACGCTTTGAAACATTAGGATGAAACTTTAAAGCATCTTAAGCAATATAGCATATTGTCTTTAAGCTTCAGCTTAATCGATTCTGATGCTGCAATGATACGCCTTTTTGTCATGGAGAAACCCACCGTAGGTTCCTCTCAGCTGCGGGTAACGGAGAGGATATGCAGGGCTCCTACCGGCTTAAACCCAACCATGGTCCTCTAGACGCCCTTAGGGCTCGTACACATAACTGCGATGCGACGCGATGCGAATTCGCAACGCAGAAAATTGCGACACGAATTGCTGCGATGCGATATCGTGCGGCATAGCGTCTCCCAGGGTGACCATTCTTTCGACAATCGTCAACCGTACGGAACGTATTTTGAAAATTAGGTCGTGACATGGATCGTAAAGTATGGAAAGTAAAGTGTGCACTTTTGTTATTGCTTAGGAGATGCAGGAAAGAGTAACAAAGAAAATTTTGGGTTCATCAATTTATCATATATCATTTATTTTATATTTAGTTTCCCAAAGAACAGGGCGCTCCTCAACCAGTAATATAAAAAAGTCAACGACGTACTTTGTCATTTTTTACATTAAAGTATACGCCTTCCCACCCAACAAATACAAGTCTGTACATCTTTCCCACACGCTGTCTCAGAACGAACTAAAAATGGCGTCAACAAGTGTGACGAAACATCGCAGGAATGTGCGATGCGAATTAATACGCAAGTTCTTGCGATGAGTCGAGGGAGCTCGCAGATTTTTGCGATGCGACGTCGCATCGCAGTTTTGTGTACGAGCCCTTACAGTTGAAAACACGTTTAATGTAGCTACTGCATGCTCAAAACTTAACTTCTTGAAATTGCCAGATTCAAATTATTATATTGGATACACCTAACACTAAAGTTTAAACCTTTTTGTATTTCCAATTACGGCTACTCAATTGCTACCTGGCCACCCAAACTAAAACAGTTTGTGATCTGTAGGTACTACAGTAGGCTTTACATTTATAATAGGTAATATACAAAACAATCTTACTTGAATATCGTAAAGGCGTATTCGTGTGACCACGTGACCACATTTGTTACATGGATGAATGGATGTCACACAAATTCGATGGCGAATTTACATTAATAGTATCGTAGGTACTCATAGGTACATACGAATTGCGTAAACAGGAAGCAAGGAACTGCGCAGCACCGCGCACGTACGACAAGGTACTTACCGAAAAGGGTCATTGCCCATGTTTTTCTAGCAAGCATAATATTTACAAACGGAGTGGAATTTTTCACCAGTTTTAATTATAAATAAACATGGTCTCGCTTTCAACCTTACATACCAGAGACACGGAGGCACTTTCAGATTTTCAAAACACATGTGAGTAGTTTTTTTTTTAATTTTGAATGGACATTTTTGCGAATATACCTACATAATATTAGACTCTTCGAAATAGTTAGTAAGTACTTAATAAAAGTATTACATTGGTATTCAATTGTCACGTGTCCACTACGCTGAAAGACAGATTAACTTAACGCCTTAATTGTTATTATTCAATTTACACCTTACGTGATTACAACACACATCTAAGATTGTAAACTTTTAAAACACATGTGATATATAAAGCGAACACAGTAAAACTGCAGAGTGATATAGGACAACTTGATGCCGAAAAAAAATGTGGTTTCCATTATACTGAAGAGCACGAGGACCACTTGGGCGGTGTAGAGCTAAAACTGTGTACAACTCTGTCAATCAGTTATCTTATGAAAACTAAAGAAGACGCCAGACAAACGGCAATTTTACCAATTTTATTATATACGTAACTGATAATTCACCTAAAGGGTGGTAGGATAACTTAAAGATTTTTTTGATGAAATTCGTCACTTTAGCTTTACTAGATTACAAATATTACGATGGAATGGCTGGTTACCCACACCCTACGTAAGTATATATTTACTAGCTGACCCAGCAAACGTTGTATTGCCATATAAATAAAAAAAAATTAGGGTTGTACTACCCCTAACATTTAGGGGGTTGAAAAATAGATGTTGGCCGATTCTCATAGATACCGGATAAGCACAAAAAATTCATCAAAATCGGTCAAGCCGTTTCGGAGGAGTATGGCAACGAAAACTGTGACACGAGAATTTTATATATTAAGAAGATATACAAATTGATTATATAACTGAGCAACCAGCAGAATTAGTATAACCAGCCTATGACCTCCACCGAATTTTTATCCCCACTACTTATTTACATATATTTTTATATGATAACTATCAGGTACCGCGCAGGTCGAGTATGGTTCTGACTGATGTTTCAAGGGAATATTACCTAACTAAACCTAGTTTAGTCTCGGTTGTTATTAGAAAAGAATCATTAAAGCTTGCCGGAGGTATTATGGGTAGTTTTAAGTATCCAGTACACTGTTATCTATTTGGTAGAAACCTTTGTTGTTCTACTCCGGAAGCACCACCGCCACATAAAATCTCTATGATCGACCTCAGGTAGGAGTGGTAGGACACTTATCTTATCTGAGGCTCGATTATAGAGTAATGGGTGGCAATAGCCACGTACCTTCAAGTGAAGTGCATGCACGCTTGCTACTTCTACATTAGAAAAAAAATCATTTACTGAATCGCATTAGAGCCACTTAACGAAGTACCTACGCTCCAAATCTTTCCTACTTGTGGAATAAGAGTTACCAACAAAGGGATACAAAAGGTTTGCACCCAAACTAAAACGGTATCAAATGGGAATGAAGTCCACATGATGTTAGGTCACCGCATTTTACTATGAAACTATAACTAATGAAAATTAAATCCAAATGAAACACGAGTACCTACTACTTGATTGAAATTGATCTATGAAACACCATGATGGAATACAATATAAGTGGTATTGCCAGATTGCCACGCACTACGCTCGAAAAGACAGTAATTCTATGTATTAAGGTACAACACCAAAATAAATACATACACTTGTCTGAATATATTTTAAGTGTGTGCCTTAAGTTTACGGATAAATTATAACCTCCTACATTCTCAGTTGCTTTTCTGTAAATGTAATCTAATATTAAATTTCGTACTGACATAGTTTATTTAATTATTGTTTTTCTTGTTACTATTTAACTTTCAGCTATTATATAAATGTTTATTCTATTTAATAATGAAGTCTCCTGTATTATGACATTGAATTTGACATGTTAATTAGTGTAAGTGATTAATGTATCGTTCTAATTAACAATAAATAAATAAATAAATATGTATTTGTTACTGTGGGAACGCCGTAGTCCAACCATGAGAAGTTCCTAAATCAGTTCACTTTACCTAATACCTTAAAGCTGACTAGAGGTATCTGCCGCTAAGCGAATGCATTTAATAAGTAGGTACTTATATATTAATTATCTATTAGTAAAACTATAATTATTAGCTAAGTTATGTACTACATACGTACTAGTAATTAAGAGGTACCAAAATATAGATTCACCACGTTAATGTGAAATCGCCCAAATAGTTCATTTATTTTTAGAGCTTCACTGGAATTGTCAGAGATATGGAACATGTGCTAAAGTTGCATTATTTTGTGAATACCAATTGTAATATATCTTATTTTGTAATGAACCGCCGTAAGTGCTCACTAACATAAGGGTTTAGTTACTTTCATGCTTTTATTGCAAAATTAAATAATCACTCGGCATTAATATCTAATTCAGTGCACATAAATATAATTTAACAAACATAATAATAATATCCGCGGGTATTCTGATATATTAGAACACTCACCCTGTCCTTTGGCAAGGCGAAGGTACACGCACACAACAGTAGCAAGATCGGCAGCGTCGATGCCATCATCCCTATGAGTCGTTACTCGGATTTGGTACAAAAACACAAATGCGATGTGAAAACGTGCGGTGATCGCGACGACGGAGCGTAACAGAGTGTCGGAGGCTGTCGGGAACGCAGATATATAAGTAGGTTGGAGGCCTGTCGAGTTATGCTACGACACCGAATAGTTTTCCAAATAAAATTACGACGTATTTACCACTACTACGGCCGGATAACGAACAATTTATCGCTTTTATTATTTGTTGCGCGAATCGAATGACATGAATGAATACGCCTATCTTACGCCACCGATACGCACGCGGTCAGAGCAAACATGTTGTTGTTGTTATTGTACGCGCTAATTAAGCGATCGTCTTTCATTTCAATGAATTGTAATGTTTCAAGATCAGTCAGATTTTTTTCCGCGATATACTTATTTTCAAGGATTCTTCTATTTCGATTTCTTCTATTCTAACCAGTAATATGATTTACATTCTCACCTTAAGGATGAGTAAAATACATAGTTTGATCACTCCTAACAAGAAAGTGTAACTAGTTTTGAGAATTGAAATTGTTGCGTAAATAAAGTTTTGCCCCGTCTCTGTTCTAAAATGTCCCTAAAATGTTTGAAATACTTATTTATTGATACGTAAATTTTATCTAAAATGTTTTTTATTTGTCAAGAATTAAAAAAATAAATGACAAACTAATCTATTGGTGGCTTCATTCAATTACAAAGCGGTGAAGTATATTTCTGTTTTACTTATCAAAAATTCCAATAGTAGGTTCTTTCTTAATGTGATCTTGTTACGTTTATTTTTAAGTCAATTAAGTAATTAGTTTTATTACCTATGTGCACAACTTATGCATCCAATATTTACTTGTTTAAGGTTAAAAGTAATAATTCCTCGTGAGAAAATAAGATCACACACGTAGTCTTAATTCGTTTTTACATTTACATCAATGCTAAGTAAGTGTTTAAATAATTTTCACAACTTTATCAAATTTCATGAACCATAATATATTTTAGAGTAAAAGTTGTTATTCCCCAATGAAATCAAAGTACCTACTTAACCTATATATGGGGAAGTCTAAATAGCTTCAGTACATTTCCGAATTACCTAACCCTTGCAGAAACGTTACAATCATAAAAAATATGAGAGCAACTACCTACCTACTTACTTAAATGTTTTTATTTTTATTTTGGTCTCGTTACAATAACATGACCTTCAAAAGGCACTTATTATGACACTACAAGCATACGCTTCAATTAATTCGGTTGTAAAGATAACGTGACCAAATTAATGTACGCTTAGAATCAATTAGTGTGGGAACGCCCGCCCTCTGCGCTCCGTGGCTCCGGGCCTGACGCCTCGCGCGCCCTACTTGCATCATCCATTACGTTCCGACGCCGAAGCCCTGAGGAAGCAATAAAATCTTTTTATGTCATCCCCGTGTTTTACTACCACCATTTTAAACTTCTTTTAATTTATGGTTGTGTTCAATTTTGAATTTACGTCTCATTCAACAATTTTCTAATAATAAGTATGTAGTCATATTATAAGTAGATAATGGTTTTTGATGCCTAATAACAAAAATAGAAAATTAATTTTACTTATATAGATTAAACGTAAAATAGGCAGTGACAGCTTAATGCTAGCCTACTCGGTCTTTATCCCGGAGACCGAGGTTTCAATGCCAAGCATGCATCTCTGATTTTTGAAAGGTTTTTGCGTAACTATTAGAAGTTAATTATCCCTTGCTTTAACTCTGAAGTAAAATATCCTAAGGAAATATACACGCCGGCCTAAAAATCCTCTGAGAGGAAGCAGGTGCCCAGCAATGGGACAGTAATGGTTTGATAAATATGAAATAAATAAGTCAGATCGTTACTTCGTGAAAGGGTGCCCAAAACATAAGCCAGAACAGTTACCTAAATGACGTAGGTAAATATTAATATGCTTAAGAATTGCTTTTACTTGAAATTAGATATGCAAGCGACGCTAAATGCGAGTACTACTTGCTATGACTCTATGATATGAGTAAGATATAGTTTAAAGTTCGGATCACGCCATATTGTTATCTAACGGTGATTCACATGACGGGAACTATTTCGACACAGCGTAAGGAGATAAGTCTTAGTAAACTATTTTTACGTTCAATCGAATAGAAGGATAACGACTTCTAGGTAAAATGAGTATGTCGTACGTAGTTTAGTTATAAAATATTTTTCTTAAAATTGATAAATGTGTGTTACGGATGCCCAATGATTTACCTTCGCACACTGAAGATCTGGCATTCGAATATCCGGTAACTTACACACGATATGTAAAGAATAGGTCACCACATCTATGTCTGCCTTATAACAGCGCTGCTGTGTTCTGGTTTGAAAGGTGTGGTAAGGGAGACATACTTTTCCGAGGCGTTCCAGCTTAGTCCTCAGGAGTAGCGGTGCATCTGTGGCCAACCTCAGGTAGGAATATCTAATCCTATCTGGGGTTGATTACAGATGTCTATGGGCGGCAGTAGCCACTTACCATCAGGTGGACTGCATGCTCGTCTGCTACTCCTATATTATAAAAAAAGAAAATAAAGGTACATTTATGTATTATTATTTACGACGCTCGTAAAATGTTATATGTATGATACGTAATAAGGTGATATAATCAATATATTTCGAACGGGGGAAAAACCTACCACCGCCAGGTTTTTCAGGCACAAAATAGATTTTGCGTTTTGCCAGAAGATCGTGGATGGATTGCTTACACAGGAAGCGACCATATTAGTCTTCAGGAGTGGCTTCTGTTATCGGCTCCAGGTAGAACACGTATTCTGTATGAAATTGTTTAAAGATGTCTAAGAGCGCAAACTTACCATCCGGTAGACTTCATATTTGCTAACTATTTCAATCTTATAAAAACCAGCAAAAAGCATCAAGGCACTTTACGCTAAGTAGGTACATTTGCAACGTAGAACACAAAATTAAAATATTCTTCATGATGTTATTTATTTAACCACATTACCACCCTTTTCGTAAGAATACATATAGGTTTTTCCATTTTACACCACTTTTCAGAGCACAAAACGGTATGCCAATTGTGTCTTCGCAATCGAGTTGCGAAAGTTCTATAAGAGTTAAGTAACTATTTCCTGTAGAAGCATTTCTAAGAACATTATTGTTACTTAGTTGTACAGTTAGGGGTAAACTGTCGGGGGTTCGTTAGATGCCATTTATTAATAATAATCCTTTGTAATCAAAAGACATAATTATGAAAAAATTCTGCTCATCGGCTAAAAAGAAAATATTAAAACGTAGAACCTTGACGTGTGCTCATGGCCATGGAAAATCCGTTATCCCGAGTCTATTTTAAGACTAGCTAATGCATTCAGGATCAGTCTGTGAGAGCTGTCATGTGCATTGAAATGTATAAAACATCGACTTTGTCGCTCCGCTGAAGATTTAAGTGAATACGAAATTTCCAAGAAAATTGCGTGTATGGCATCAAACACAAACAATATAACAATTGCGTAGGCGTTTGGACGTAATTAGAAGCTCTCATTCTGTTTTTACAAATGATCGTCACCCACACTTACGTCGTTCGTCTATCAACACACTCCCAATATACTGAAAAATGGAATTTTTATTTAAGCGTAGGTGTTTGGTGTACCATTCAGTAGGTACTTTATTCATTACACTAACCTATTTTTGACATATTATATTAGTAGTATGTGGCGCTGTTTAAATGAGGAATTAAAATGACAAATAGTAGTTTTCACCTTTAGTATGAGTTTACGGTTTTACAAGAATAACTGGTTTGGTATTTTTTTACGTATTTGCCCATACATTTCCAATCAGCGCCCCTAGCGGATTGTATCAAAACTGATTGGAAATACATGGGAAATACGTAAACAAAAACAAAAACAGTCATTTTTGTTAAAAACGTAAAAACTCATACTTAGGGTACTCGCTACCTATCACCTACCTATAAAATATCATTGGGCTCAGACTTACGAACTTTATATCAGATGTAGCATCGCTATTGTTGTCAGTCAACTAAAATAAAAAAGGCACATGGGCCCCTGCACTGGGCTAAGAGCCCGTATGTTAAATGTGTAGGTACTGACTGAGCCGCTCATTACACAAGGCAAAATAATTTTAATCTATGTTTACATGATGTTTACTATCTATGCCTGTTTTCCTAGAAGTATCTGGAACTACTTGGAATAAAGGGGAGCGCGTGTTCGTTTTTTTTGTTTTCAAATAAATAAGACGCTAAGTAATTAGCAAAAATAGGTCTGATGTTTTTGCCAGCGAAGACACCCAACAAAATATCGATGCTTGAAATACAAGCAAGCATTATAGCTAAAGGTTCAGCGAACCCGATCAAGGTTAGTTTAGACTTGCTTATCTTACACGCAACAAAACAGATTTACTCATTTAATTTTTAAATTAAACTTTGTACCCAATCAATATCAATTTAAATATTGCCTGAAAATTTACAACTTTTCAGTTTGTTAATCAATCAATTTATTTATTGTAATGAAATTAGCAAAACTGTTTCGTCTTTTTCTAACATACGTAACATACGGAGGGCGTTGGACAAATTTGCCTTTCAGTATTGTTTTATTAAATATTATCTATGTATATTCATGATTAAAGAAAAAATACCTGTTAGTGGAGTGGATATTTAAAAAATATTTCAAAACAATAGATTGAAGTATTTTATTGCGATTCGTAATCCAATTCACGTAAATCATATATGGATCTCCTTTTCACAATATATTAGTAGCCAACGAGCAATTTCACCTGATGGCTAGATCACCCCGTAGGATTGTCACCCCACCCCAAGCCATAGATTTTGCCTCTATATATCTATACTTTCAGTCTGAGGTTTTCAAACAAACATTGTATGCAAAATACCTTTAGCTACAGTTATTGCATAATATAGTGACCGATCAAATACAATGCAACCAGTGATCTATTTTACAACATAAATGCCGTAACTCACACGTAACGCTTTAGACATAAGAGTCATCTTCTGAGCAAATAAACTAATAAATATGGAAATACATCACTGCATAGGACATTGTGTATTCGACATAATATTACAGTTACAATGAATTACAATGCGGAGTGCGAAAATTGTAGCAAAAACAGTAACTGAAGGCAGTTCCTCAAGTAAAATCTGCACTAATATTATAAAGAGGAAATCTTCGTATGTTTGTTTGGTTGTAATGAATAGGCTCAAAAACTACTGGACCGATTTTAAAAATTCTTTCACCATTCGAAAGCTACATCCACGAGTAACATAGGCTATATTTTGTATGAAATATATTTGATAAATACATTTTGAAACGGTACAAAGTTTGCCGGGTCAGCTAGTAGTAAATAATTTGGATATGCGATAGCTAACCATTACCATACCATTTAGTATATTGTGGGATGTGTGAGTAGAACTTATCCTGGATCACAGCCAACGCAGCTCTCCACAACCAAAAATGCAATTTTACGACTCACAAAAAATGAAACATCACAACGAGTGCGGCCCGGCTCCACAAAGAACAATAAAACACTTGGTGATTTATGCTCCTGTCTGTCTGTCCGTCTACAGAAACGGGACGAACCTCAGAGAAATAAACAGCTTAGAGTGCGTCCATGCCGCCAACACTGGTACGATTTGTAGACAATATTTGTTGTTCCAATCTTCAAATATAGTTTAGTTGTGATACCTTATTTCTTCTATGGTTCACAGCATATTTCACCTGAATTAGGATATTTATTTTTAAAGCTAAATTCTATCTAACTCGTATTCGTCAACCCATTACTGACCCATTGTTGCACTACTCTCAGAATAGAAAGGGTTTAGGCACGGTTTAGGCCATAGTCCCTGCGCTGGCCAAGTGCGAATTGGTAGACTTCACACACATTTGCTAGCTATTTTTAAGAACTCTCAGGTGTGTAGGCTTCCTCAGAATGTATACCTTCACCGTTATAGCAACTTGATTGAGAATTTCGTACTTCAACCACTAGGCTTTCGTTGCTATAGCGAGCTCTACTTAAACTTGAATAACATTATGACTGATGATGATGATGTGTTCCCCGCGTATATTGATGGTGTTCTAACTTGTGCCCACTGTTTACATGAAAATAGAGTCGCTGTATATTTTTTAAATTTCTCTTAGTTATGAATCACCAAAGCGAATTCTCTTAGTCGTAAATCGATGCATTTACGACTAAGGGACTTCGCGCAGCCCTTCGCAAATTGTTGCCAAGCGCGTCATCGGAAACAATAAGAAAATAACTATTCTCGGGCTCGACTTCTGGCCTCATGGGCGTAAATGAAAAAGTAAGATATATCGAGATATGTATAGATACTTATGATGTGTTAGTACAGTGATTGTAAACTCATCGTGGGTGTGAGTACTTACATAATAAGGTTTTCTTGTTCTTAGGTTTTTTTATAGTATAGAAGTATCAAACGAGCGTGCAGTCGACATAATAGTAAGTAGATACTGCCACCCAGGACATTTGTTCGACCCCGATTAGGGCAGGTTCCTTCATGAGGTAGGCCCCAGGTGCTGCCCGGGGAATAAGTTGGAATATCTCGTTAAGTAAGTCTCCCTTACCACAGTACTTCAACCAGGATTCATCTGCGCTACTGTACACAGAAATAGATCCATGGCTGAACTACAAATGGTGCTACTTTTAAATATCAAAGTGAAAAGCATTTTTGATTGATATCCCACTGTAAGATGTCAATATTTTATTATGAAAGTCTTAAAATTATTATAAGAACATTTCCTAACTTCGGGTTAATAGAATAGATATATTATGAGAAGATAACTTAAGTTATCCGGATTAAGTAAGTACAGTTAGTGTCGGTTTTTTACAATTATATGTAATTTTCTTTTCTCATAGGCACGTGAAATCTATCAATCCGCACTTGACACCGACAAAACAAATTTATTAGACTTCGAGAGAAGCCCCATGCCCAGAAGGGAAGGAATAATGGGTGGACGATGCAAAAGTATGTTGTTCTTAGATAGTCTATCAGTATCAACATTATTTGTACCTTATCAACGAAAAAAAAAATAATAATTATATGAAATAGCGAGAGAAACCATCTCACAGATCGTAACGTATACATCATACTTACATATTAATCGTATTATTTATCATGATACAACATTGTGAACCGAAATAAACTAGTGCTAATCTCATGCTGACCTATCATATGCGCCCTTTGTCGTAGATATATTACTATACTTCCATCTGCCTACTTACTCCAACTGCGGATAAGTTCGTGACATAATCACAATTATTATAATTAGGTATAATGGTGAATGGTGGATATAATTAAGTATAAAATCACACATAATATAATAATATATGTATATATATATAGCAGTGATAGCCTAGTGGTTAAGAAACACGGCCTCTCGATCGAGGGGTCCGAGGTTCAAATCCCAGGCACGCACCTCTGATTTTTCAAAGTTATGTGCGTATTAGAAATTAATTATCACTTGCTAAACGATGAAGGAAAACATCTTGAGGAAACCTGCATAACTGAGAGATTTATAAAAAAAAAAATCTCAAAGGTATGTGATGTCTACCAAAACGCACTTGGCCAGCGCGGTGGACTATGGCCTAATCCTTCTCATTCTGAGAGGAGATCCGTGCCCAGCAGTGGGACAGTAATGGGTTGATGATGATGACGATGATGTATATATCACAGTTACTGAATGCTATTTTCTATCAAATTTTCGATTAAAACATAAGGGTATGTGAATTTTAAGGGTGGGCTCGCTCGCTCGTAAGTATATACATATTGATCGTGCATTACCATTCCATTGATAATAATAAACATTTCACATTCACACCCAGAATATTTTCTTTATGCTACTATTATTATCAACAGTTATTTCCTCCTTGATCGTAGATAATATAGCTAGCTATAGTCGAAGGCGTCGATTTCGGCGATCCCTAAGCATCTGGAATGAAATAATAGTCTGTGAAAAATTATCTCATTTCTTTTCGAACGCAAATAGAGAGGTCCGGATCCCCGTTAAATACCTACACCATAGCTGGTCAAGTGCGAATGGCTGTAGGTAAGTATGGTATGTCCCTGTAGTCCCGGGACTAGAATAGGGTATCCCCTGCCTGTCGTAAGAGGCGACTAAAACGGGGCTTCCGGGGATGCGGACGGCAAGATTGGGAGGTCGAGCCGTCCAGCAAGCAACTCCGGGAAGGACGGCGGTATGTGTGGTCGCATACCGTCGTAAACACCAGACGGTGTGGTGAGTCCTGAAGCTCACCTAAGAGGAGCCCGAAAGGGCAACGCGTTCAGAGGACTAGGGTTGCGTTTCGTAGGAAATCCCGGAGTCCTCTTGGCGGCCGGCTGAGGACGGCCACCGGGGGGGTTCTAGTGCGGTAAGAATCCCACATAACCCCGTGTCGCTCCCACGACACTGGGTACCTTTTGAAGGTATCCCCCTCGTAAACAAAAAAAGGTAAGTATGGTAGCCGTAACGTAATCTACCTTCGTGAACATTTTTGTAAAACTTACAGGCATATACGCCGTTAAAATATAGAGCAATTAATTTGTAATACCTACACATAAACATCGAAAAATTAAGCCTGTAATAAGGGCACAGGGCCCCCGCCGTCAAAGACCAAATTCATTCATACATTTTGGTCTAATATCTTTTAATGAATAATAATACTATATCAATGTATTTAACTAGTTCACAAATGTATAACGAAGCGGATTTAATTATTAATGATAATACCCATTCATACGAGTCAAGTTCGTCGTAAATTTAACTGCGTATAACGCTAATTAAGTAACGTACTCGCAAGAATTGCTTAGTTAGGCACAAATAAATGGGAATAGATTACCACATCATAGTATGATAATACGCAATAAGCAACAATTTAAATGAAATAGTATGTATACATATAAATGAATGAATGAATTTAAACGTGTCTGTCCGTAACATAATTACTCCTACCCTGTCTCACTATAACTCTTGTATTTATCCTTTTTTCAATTTTCGTACACAATTTACCTAATAAACAACTTTATATTGTATTAAAAATTAATTAATAAATCATGTCTCGCAAATTAGAACCGTAAGATAATATTGTACCGCTAGTCCCCTAGGTATACCTTCTTTGTACTCTCTCCCATAATAAATTACAAGGCTATGTTTAATTACTTAAATTACAAAATAATTATGTTCTTCAAATGACATTTTACAATAATTACTCATTTTTAGTCTGTCTGTCAATCAGGTCATAGCATCGCATCAAGTCAACGCTTCCTGCTCCTGAACAGCTACTATCCGGTACTTCACGGACGGCTCGAGTAGCCATTACTCGCCCACCTCACTTCCCTCCAATCTCAAGGCCTTGATTCTCCCTCACATCTCGACTCAACGCAGACAAAGGACGTTTGGAGCGCTTGTAAGCCATGCGAAATATACCGAAGTACGGATCACTGAAGATATCGACCTCCGGTCTAAGCAGGGGGTGATGTGCGACTTCCCGTTACTCATCAAGAGATGGCGCCACAAATATACTGAATCACGCTTTTGAAGTCCTCTAAACATCTTGTACATATGCAAGTTTGGAACTGAGAATGTTGGAGCATAGCCGCTCCCCGGGCATGATCACCTAGCCCGGCGCGAGACCTCCCATTGCCAAAATAGTCTATCCATATCAAAAAATATAGTAACCTATAGTGGATTTCAAGGAACAAGAACGTGGTGAATTTGTACCAATATTACCTATATGTTAAATAGGTCAATAATCCAATCAAACAATAAAAGCATCAAAATATATAGGTTTTTTCTAAGTACTTCTTTTTCATTAATGCTCCAGTTGTTTAGGTGCTACCACCAAATATTTCCAATTTCACTTGAATAAAATCATACCAAGGAGGCTCGAAAAATACACCTTATCATGTGCAACATGCAGCTACAGCAAGTATAGGTGTTCTGTGAACTACAGTGTGTAAGTGAGTTGGTTGTATGACTGTTTATATTATGAGTTTGTGAGAATATCTGTGACTAATAATGTGCAATGCTCCGTTAGCAGTATAGGTATTCTGTGGTGCAATGTGCCAGTTGTCACAATAACATTGTCAATCAGTCAATGTCATACTATACTCAAAATCAAAAAATTGCAAACGCAGACCTTCCTCGCGTAACTGAAACAATAATACAATATAAAACTACTATAGAAATTTGAGAAACAATTATAAATACGTATTTGAGAAATAAGCACTAAAACTATTTCCAGTATGTCTCTAGATACCGTGCCGAAGGACATCAGAGGACTACGAGCTTGCTTAGTTTGTTCTCTAATAAAGGTGATATTTCAATATAATACTAACATTTATTACATGTGTCTACTTCTAAGCATCTATATTAATATTATAAAGCCAAAGAGATTGTCTGAACCCGGCAATTTCTCTAATTACCAGTGGTTTTGACAAAACTATGGATTCTTTGGGCCGTTCAAAATTTAAAAGATCTATCGCAGGGAACCCCAGAAAAAGAAGTTCACTTGCAACATCATTATTGACTTATTCTGAGCACTGTCGTCTTCTCAGAATGACAAGAATTTAGGCCATAGTTCACCAAGCTGTCTAATGTGGATTAGTAGACTTCATACACCTTGCAATTTTTTTTAAGTACATAACTCAGATATGTTTATTTATTTGGAATGATTTTTGTAATCAATTATTCTATATATCGATATATATTTTATAATATCAAAATATTAGGGTTGCATACCTAACTGTGCAACAATCATCTGCAAAGTGATTGTAGTGAATCCTCTTTAAACCAGCCATTTTGTCCTGATAATTTTGTAATTAAACAAACCAAACATTCCTCTGTATATGCTTGAACAGGTTACAATTGCTTATGTGGCTGCATGTGTTTTAAATTTGTCGGATTACAATGTACTGCTCTTAAAAACCTCTGGATTAAAGTGGAATGGACGCAGTACTCTATTATAATCAGACCCTCAAAATGATTTCCAAGAACTGCTAGACTTGTGGTTTTTAGAATTATGACTTTATTTTCAATATATAAATACTCCTATGCAACATACACGTTACACTTATTTCAGACATTTGACCAATTTGAATATGATGGGTGCGACAATTGCGATGAATTTCTTCGAATGAAGAATAATAAAGATAATGTTTATGACTGCACAAGTAATAACTTTGATGGGTATGTATTAACGAGTAATTTAAATTGTCGTCTAATAATAATTACATAAATTACAGTAGTATAGTTCTGATATAATAATTAAATAAATGTAAGTTTCTTTGTGTTGGTTTCTGCCTGCAACTTTTGAAATAGCTTATCTTAGATAGTATCATTATTTTATTTTAGAGATGTTAACATTATTAATTATTATTTTTACAGAATGATAGCTGTTATGAGCCCCGAAGATAGTTGGGTTTGCAAATGGCAACGTATAAGTGAGTATTTCATTATTTAAAATTGATCTTAAGGTATATATGCTACACTTAAAATATTATATGCTTTCTAATTAATAATAATATTGACGGTAGCAAAGAACAACTGGCTGGCATCTACAAAACCACTACTTGTAGATAGCCGTTTGTTCTTTGCTGCCGTCGATATGGACCACTTGTTTATTGTGCAATGCGACTGCCAAGAAAGGGTTGTTTTTTGCATGTATCTTTCTTTATTACTTAATATCTCTCAAACAGCTAGGTAGGATTTTGACAAGGTATTGGTGTTTGTTATATCCAAGTCCTTAGATAGGTGTTTCAAAAATAACAAAAGGTCATCAACACATTACTATTCCATTGCTGGGTGCCAATCTCAGAGTAAGACGTCTTTAGGCCACTGGACCATGTGTACTAAATGGTGTATGACCAAACCAAGTTCAAAAAGTGCAGATTAGTGGCTTTAAAACTTTAATAAAAAAATTTAAAGGACTCACTGATGTGTGGATTCCCTCACAATGTTTTTCTTTACTGTCATAACAAGTAATAGCTCATTTCTAAAATATACTATAATACTAATAAATAATAAAATTTGTCAATTTCGACTCCGGCAGTTCCAACACTACACTTATTTCTGTCTCATAACAGCAAGCATAAATAATATTAAACGTTGCTATGTTCTGGTTTGAAGGGTGTGGTAAAGGAGACACTGAGGCATTCCAGCTTATTCCTCAGGAGTAGCGGCGCGTTTGTGGCCGACCTCAGGTAGAAATATCTAATCATATCTGGAGTTGATTACAGATGGCCAAGGGCGGCAGTGGCCACTTACCATCAAGACTGCGTGCTCGTCTGCTACTCCTATATTATATAAAAAAATCACATCTATAAATACATTTTTTAGTTATTAAAGCAATTCCTATTGAAATAAATGGTGTGCTTAATTCTAAACCATATCTGATTACAGGTCGTTTTTGTAAAGGAGTTTATGCTATATCAGTATCTGGGCGCCTGCCTGCTGGAGTGATAAGAGATATGAAAAGCCGAGGTATCGTGTACAGACCAAGGGATACCAGTCAACGATAATCAGATATTTTTTTAATTAATAAGTTAATATATAAAATTTAAGCTTGAAGTGTCTTTGATTATTTCTTTTTATATTAATGACCTGTCCCTGTAGTTTATGAAATAGGTCATACTCACAATATTAGCTTAGCTGTCAGAGGTGAATTAGAATAGGTGGATTATCTACCTGTTTTACTTATCAAAGGCTTCGCTAAAAAAAGATCTAGGGTTACTAGAATGTGTATAAAAATTTGGAACTCCATAATACAATAAAAATTGTCTACTATTTATACTAGGTGTACAGTTAAGCAGGATAAATTTATCGGGTTCGGATTCCAATAAAAGAAACCTATGAAATGTCATAAAATGGAGATCAAAGGGTAGAGTATAGATTATTTCTTAGTATCATTATAAAATAAATATAAATATTTTATTTACTATAATATATTTTTTGCAGAACTATTATTGAACATGAAGAACCACCAATCCTTCATAAGGTAGTTCATTGTAAGAAAGTAGTGGCACAAGATATATTATCTTAATTAATTTAATTATATTATGATAGTGTGAAGAATTTATATATCTATACCTTAATTCGCAAATCAGCCAACTCCACTTTTCATCAAGATGTTTTTTTTATTTTTTTTTATAATAAATGGAGTTGAACTAAATAAAAATAAAAAAAAACATTTTGAAATAATAGTAGACTTGGCTGATTTGCGAAGTAAGGTATCGATATGTGAATTGAATTCTGATATATAGCATTCTATTAGATACTGATGCGAATACTATTGTGTCAAGGATGTTAACTATATTAAACTATTACTATTAATTTTATTACAATGGAAATCAAATCCAATAATACAATTGTTAACATTGATGAATATTTGTAAAAATCAAACAACATTTTGCTAACAAACATAATGTATTCTAATAGTTAACAAATAATACTTAAAATATGTAAAGTGCTAAAATAAATGCAATTTACTGGCGTCATCTGTATGTGATTAAGATATTTGTCATGATTGCATAAGTAACACCATAGCACTGAAATTTGTACATATTGAATACTTTTTCAAGTTTAAACTTATTACACTATAGATTGTAACACAACTTTTGTTAATCAGGACATTTGGTTATGCCTTTGTTCTTAGAGTTCCAGTAGAAAACTGGACTAAATGCGCACATGAGCAAACTACATTTTTGTCAGCTGCTATTGTTTTCGGATGGCGGTACTTTGAACTCGTTTTCGGTGCCCAGCACATCCTTTTCAATTTCCTTAAAATCAATGTTCTGCTGCTTCATAGCTTTCTGAAAGATAAAGAACAATTTAGATACAACATGCAGGTTGCATAACATTTGCGTGATTTTATGTTTTTGATTAGATACCTTTACACAATCTTGATAAACTTTGAAGATTCCAGCACACACTGAATCGTCGTGATCGCCCTTAAGGAAACGCTCCGAAAACCAACTGTTGAAACAGTCGTCGTATTGTTTCTTTAAGTCTGTACATTCTTCCCCTATGCTATTCATAATTACTTAAAATTAATATTAATCTTTATTGATGAAAAAGACCGAATTGATTTGATTTGACAATTCTGGATTGTCAAGTTTACCACAGAGTAACATAATTATCTGTCACATCAGTCAATCTATGATCAATAATGTAGACTGATATCGCGGCACACTTCTAACGAAATTAGATTTGACAGTTTTTTCCAATATAGACTAGGTGTAGATAACTTAATCGTTTCGTTTAGCTCTATTGGCAAATTAAAAATTCTATAATATTTAATTAGGATAATAACAATGTCTACTGTTTACTTCAATTTGCTTTTGCCTAGTACTCTATTTTAATACGCTTTTATTAGCTTCAGACGTATGTATGTTGGTATGTTAGTATGTAACGGAATCTTTGAACGTGATTTTAACCCCCTTCAAAACGTCGGATTAACACGAAATTTGGCATACTTATTAAGGACCGATGACAATTCAATATTTTAAACATTCTGACCCGTTATCCTTACTAGGATAATCAGGATCAGCGATTTTTGTTTTCCTGAGACCCGGAAGGTCTGCGTTAAGACCAATAAAGGAATCTACCAGGCGCGCCGATCACCTAACCTAACCTAACCTGACCTGACCTGACCTGACCTGACCTGATCTGATCTGACCTGACCTGACCTGACCTGACCTGTCCTGACCTGACCTGAGCTGACCTGACCTGACCTGACCTGACCTGACCTGACCTAACCTCAACTTCGACGCGTCCGTTGTTAATAGCATCATGAAGCGGTGTCTCATCATCCTTATTCATTCAGCACTTCAACATCTGCAACTTCCTTTAACAAGATTTCCACTATTTCATTGTTCCCATTTCTTGCTGCCAAATGTAAAGGCATATATGATTTCAGCTCATCGTCATACACAACTTTTATTATTAACTCGAGCTGTAAAATTAATTAAACTACTAACAGTTTTAAAATCTCTGCAGGCAGCAGCAACACAAAGAGAAGAAATTCTAGAATTATTTTTGATATTAACATCATCATCATGCTGTAATATTAAATCGATGATTGGACGACGTCCTTTTGAAATGGCTAGATGTAAAGCAGTTGACCGTTTTTTTCTTGAGTATTGCCATCAGCGCCTGTTTTTAAAAGATGCTCTATCATCCTTTTTCCGTGATTACTTTTATCCAAGATAGTGGACCTGGGATATGGTATAAATTATGAAAGAAAGCATTGGCAATTCGGATGTCATTCAACAACTCCTCTGGGATTTTCACGATAACAATAAAAATAAACACCAATGTAAAACACCACTTCATACAGCTGTGTTAAACAATGACCCAATATTCATTTTTGCACTGCTAAGCAAAGGTGCTGATGCTGATTCGAAAGATAAACTTGATAATACGCTACGTAATAATCGTTAAAATAATCGCTAAAATAATCACTAAAAAATGAAAAATAAATAATAGTTAAAAAAAACTAAAAAATACGCTTTTATAAAAAATTCGACCAAAAAATGAAAAATAAATAATAGTTTAAAAAAACTAAAAAAATACACTTTTTATAGAAAATCCAACTAAAAAATAGAAAATATTTTTTTTTAAATTTGAATTAAGAATAGTGTAAATAAGATAAAAATATTTTTTATTGTAAAAAAAGCGTGGGGTGCTTTTTAAGATATTATCAAAATGATAATCCTTCTACTCAATATCTATCAATAAAATATTTATAACTATTGACACCATGCACCCCACGCTTTTTTTACAATAAAAAATATTTTTATCTTATTTACACTATTCTTAATTCAAATTTAAAAAAAAAAAAATTTCTATTTTTTAGTTGGATTTTCTATAAAAAGTGTATTTTTTTAGTTTTTTTTTATAAGTACACTTAAGTTTCAAAACTGTCAAAATCACATGTTATTGTGGAATGTCATGTATTCATTACACATGTCCTGTACTCCTGTCGTGTAACCTAAAATATTTTTTATAATTATATACCATTGATGTAAATTGCAAAACAATAAATGAGATAAAAAGACTATAACTAAAAACATGGGTGACATCCTAAAAGATAGTCGTTTCGCGAAGTATCTTAACGATCCGCGTTATAGGCAAATTCCGAAGCATGAACGTAAAATTAAAATCGACAAAAGATTCCAGTCTATGTTCAACGATGACAAGTTTAAGGTGAAATATACTGTCGATAAGCGGGGTCGACCGGTGAACGAAACATCTACAGAAAATCTGAGAAAATATTATGAACTAGAAGACTCGGGCAGTTCCGATGCAGAATCCGAAGAGAATAGAAAACATGAAGATGAAAGTGAGCCCGGGCGCTTCGTCCGACCGCCAAGTGAGGATAAAAAGAGTAGCGAGGAATCGCCAAAATTCGCTAATGACAAGCTAGTTCGCGGCAAGCTCGATGGGAGAACCAAGAAGCGGCTACTAGATCTTGATATTGATTATGCCCGCGGTGAAGGTATGTTTATTTAGTTCATAAAATTATATTCATACTCTTTTTATTTACACTACTTCTGTAGGTATTTAGTTCAATTGTCTCACTAGTACACTTGTTAGCTTAGAATATAGTGCATAATGCTGATGTTTGGTTAAAGTTTTTAATTTACGAATAATTATAAAAAAATATATCTTAAAGTAAGGCTAGTGCTTTGTACCAGAATTTTATGTTTTACTATTATTACTACTTTTATTTACACACAAAAGAAGTACTAAGATTTAGTATGGCAATTGTAATGAAAATTATGGTCATTTAATTAATTAGGTGTGCTGATGACTGACAGCTCGAGTGATGAAGAAAGCAGTGAATCAGAGGCAGACAGTGAATTGGAACATGAGTGGGGGGAATTAGACGCTGATGCCGGGACAACTGATGAGGCAACAAAAAGGTGATATCTTCATATGTGTTGGCAATAGCAGGGTTATTTTATATAAAATAAGAATAGCAGACGAGCATGCAGTCCATCTGATGGTAAGTGGCTAATGCCGCCCGTGGACATCTGCACTCCAGGTAAGATAAGATTTTATTCCTGAGGTCAACCACAGATCGCCGCTACCCCTGAGGACTAAGCTGGACTGCGTCGGAAAAGTATGTCTCCCTTACCACACAAATAGAACTGGCAGCCTATCTCTGCCTTATTGCCTGCTATTGCTGCACTGCTGTAGTTTAATTTGGATGATGTAACTTACCACACCCTTGGAGATATGCTTACAATAGGCATTCTAATTTAGTTCTTAGGAGTATCATTCTAACTTATATTGGTTAAAAATGTCCATTGATAGCAGTGGCAACTTATTGTCAGGTGCTGTATGATACAGTACTTAAAAAAAGCCATCTACTTCATGTTAAGTGGTCACAACAACTCATTGGCATTATTACAATCTAATAAAAACTTGTAATCATAATATTCTTAATACTGTAATATGTTTTTCTACTGTTTATGTTTTTTTTATGACAGAATAGATCGATAGATTTTTATAAAAATGCACTATAATTTTTTTATATAACTATAATGAGGCTAAAGAAACTTGTTAGAGCAGACAATACGTCTTACTTATGATGTTTTAAATTTTTGTGTATTTCTTTTGCCGCAGTTTATTAACTATTAAATAATGTTTTCAGAATTGCAATATGTAATATGGATTGGGACAATATTAAAGCAACTGATTTAATGGTCTTGCTGAGTTCATTTTTACCACCAGGTGGTGTGATAAAGAGTGTTACTGTGAGTATCACAAATTACCAAAATGAACTGTAATTATAGTCTATAATTAAATAATGATCAAGATATACTGTAATAATAATCTATTCTTATGACATGTAGCCTTTCAAAAAGGCAGAGAAAGAGCTTTTCTTGAATGCCAGTGATGCATTGACGCCCCTGGTGTTGTAAATGTTTGTGGGCGATGGTGACTGCTTTCCATCAGGAAGCCCATTTATCTCATCGCTACATTTAATGATAATAAAAATTAAAGTAATCGCTTTCGCAATTGGAATACAAATCTGATATTATTTTGAAAGTGCTACAAAACAGCAGAAATACTTTATAAAATATTGTAGCTTCTCATCACTACAGATATAATGTACATTGTACAACAAGTCAGAATCTTAATGGACATTCAATCAAATACTGATAGTATATGATATTCATAACTTTATCGATTTAATACATTATTTGGTGATTCAAAATTTCAGATATATCCCTCAGAGTATGGATTGAAACGGATGCAAGAGGAAGAAATTCGTGGGCCCATTGAACTAACCGATCGGAAGGAAGACGTCGATTTATCAGATGACGGTGGCAATGAAGAAGGTATGCTTAATATACAATATGTGCAGTGTTCAAACTATCAGTCTCACAGCTATTTCTTCTGTTACTTTGTTGCGGTTGTTGGCCGAACTGGAATATTTACTTGTGTTATACAATTTACATGGTGTGATACCTCAGGACATTTCCTATGTAAGATATGTACTTCTACACGAGCTCAGTAAAATTTCCCATTTCCCATAAATTCCAAACACACATGTTAGTCCTGCATCTGGATTTTTTATCGATATTTACTTATCAATGGCACCAACCACCACTTGAAACTATTTACCGACACTAGTTGATTTGGTATAACTGGTATAAGTTCTTTGGTAGTGTTACTCATTACTGTAAGATATATAAATCTGGCCTTTTATGATAGTATTCCAGGGTTCGAATCCCAGCAACGCATCTCGGACTTCATGAAATCATGTGAATATAATAGATGAACTTTACTCATTTATTAGTGAAGGAAAACATTGCATGGAAACATGTCTAAGAGTTGTCTAAAAGAACAATCGTATATTATTATATGGTATATCTACAATTTCTTCTCATTCGAAGAGACCCATGCCCAGCTGTGGAACATAATCGAAACCTTGATCATGATGATGTATAACATCTTACATACAAAATTCTCGTGTCACAATGTTAGTTACCGTACTCCTCCGAAATGGCTTTACGAATGATTTCACCAAATTTTATATGCATATTCAGTAGGTCTGAGAATCGGCTACTAACTATTTTTCATACCCCTAAGTCATAAGGGTTGTTCACCCTTAACATTTTTGTATTTATATGGCAACACAACGTTTGCCGTGCTAGCTAGTATATGTGTCATATTTAGAAGTATTCGTCCAGGTTCAACGTACCACATGGAGAAGCTGCGTCGCTACCAGCTGAACCGGCTGCGGTACTACTACGCGGTGGTGGAGTGCGACTCCGCGGGCGCGGCGGACCGCCTGTACGCCGAGTGCGACGGCATGGAGTACGAAAGCAGCGCCACGCGGCTCGACATGAGGTTCATCCCCGATGACGTCACGTTTGATCAGGTATTTGTTCTTGACAAAGATAAGTAATAGTAATCTATGGTTCTTGAGTGAAACTTCTCTCAGTGCAAACTCAGAAAGCGATATTCTTGCAAGGACGCTAAATAGTTTTTTTTGTTTTGAAAACGACCTGAATCGTATACATTTTCGTATTTTACAAACGATCCATGATGCGTTTCTATTATTTTTATATATATTTTTTTATTATTATCACGTATATGGCGCGGCACGGGGAGGTAGTGCTAATATCTACCTTTATGTACGGCTTTTTATTTAGTAATTTGATGTGCTACTATCCTGTTAATGTCTGTATATTATTAAAATTATACAGGAACCACGAGAAGTGTGCACGAAACTACCCGACCTAACGAAATATAAGCCGCGGCTGTTCACGACAACCGCGCTGCAGCAGGCGAAGGTGGATCTTACATGGGACGCCACAAATCCTAATCGCACGGAAGCTATTCGAAGCGCACTGGATGGAAAGATTGACGATCTCGACCTCAAAGACTATTTGGCGTCTAGTAGTGAAGGTAGTTATAAATTCATTCCTTAAGTATATGCATTTCAAATTTGCCGACCTCTGCCCATGTATATCACGGCAAATTCAAAGCCTTGTTTAAAAAAATATACTACGTATCAACTGCTTATTAATATTTGACCATAATAATTATAGAAATTTTGAAGAGTTTTAACTTTTTAAAGTACATATCGTTAATAGCTAACAAACAAAAAAAAAGATGATCAATTAACAAACGAAAGATAAAAATGTTATTAAGTGTTATGTACTTTATATTTAGATTATTACCCTTAGGTATTTCACATATGAATCATATAAGAGAAGAAAATTCCTCCTGACTTAATACTTATAGTTATGTTAATTAGTAATTTGTAAAAAAAACTCCAAAAAATTGTTTTAAGATTAATATAGTTGGTATGTACATTTAATAATGTAGATTTTATTTTTAATGTTACTATTTCGCAGATGACAATGAAAACGAGGAAGCAGAAGAATCACAGTCTGAAACAGAGGATGGTGACCCGATAACGAAATACAAAATGTTGCTTCAAGACATTGAAAGTAAGGAAGATAAGAAACGGAATAAGGATATGGAAATGGAAATAACATGGGGCTTAGGTGTCAAGGACAAGGCAGAGGAGTTGGTTAAGAAGAAAATTAATGAAGGTATGTTATTTTATTACAACTATACTTGTAAAATAGATGAATATGTTCAAATCTGACGCATTTCAAACTATATTATTGGTTTCCATTTTAAAAAAGGCATTTTTTAAGATACAAGTCAATTGTTGTTGCGTAATTTATTTATTTATTAAACATGTTGTACTGAATTTGAGCGCAGATTTACTTTTTACTCATATTGAATTGAATGAATATACCTTTTGGATAACTGAATTAAAACTTGATAAACTATCATTTACAGAAAATAAAAACTTGACACCATTCGAAAAGTTATTACAAAAGAGGAAAGAGAAGAAGAAACAGCGCAAACTCAAAAATAAAGAAGAATTAGATAACGAAGATAATTCAGGAAACATTTCATCTGATGATGTACCGTCAGATATTGACATGAATGACCCATACTTTGCAGAAGAGTTTAACAAACCTGAATTTAAGAATAAAAAATCTATTAAAAACAAAGTTAATGACAATTCTAATGATAATGAAAGTGAAGACGAAAAGAAGAAAGCTGAATTGGAACTGCTGTTAGATGAAGACGACGGGAAAGCACACTTCAGTCTTAAGAAAATTCAAGAAGCAGACAATGTTAACAAGAAATCAAAGAGGAAAAAGAAACTAAAAGAAAAAATGAAAGAACAAAAGGAAGCCTTGCCAGATTTCGAAATGAACATGCATGATGAGCGTTTCTCAGCGTTATTTAACTCACATCTTTTTAATATTGATCCCAGTGATCCCAACTTTAAGAAGACCAAAAATATGGAGAAACTAATACAGGAAAAAATAAAAAGGAGGCCAGTTGACACTCCCGCAGATGTGACGCAGCCCAAGAAATCTAAAGAGGATGCAGAATTGAGTTTATTAGTTAAAAATATCAAACGTAAAACAAAGAATGTTATAAAATAAATGTCTTGAAATAAGCCTCAATTTTTGTTTTTACGGAATTATTTATAGTAACTAGTTAATAGTTAGCAGAATTATGTTTTTTCAGACTGTACCGCGCAACATAATGGCGTTAATCGATAATTAGCTTAGCACTAATAAAAAACGTAAGGAATGTCAAAATTGTATAATAACTCAACAAAAACATTTATCATGAAGTGGAGGCATATAAAGCTTTCTTGATCTCTCTGCCCAGCGCCGCGCCTAGTGGAGGAGGTACTGCATTCCCAATCTGGAATGGAGAAAAAACATTACATACTGAGACATCATTAATCCTAAATCTCTACTTCTCGGCACGGCCCTCACAATGAGTGGGATAATGAGATTTTGTAATAAGCACATAATTTTGAAACCTCGCGTTTTAAATTCGTATATGTAATTGCCGATTCTGTGCCGATAACACCCGTCGGTGCTAGGCCAGGATAAAGTCAGCACTGACCGTGCAGGTAGAGTCCACGACAAACTTCCAGTCCGCTTATCTTCGAGAGTATATTATATAAATTTTCGGAATTAGTGCTTGGTACTCCCTTAATTTCGATGTTATTCAATCGAGCCCGTTGCTCACTTTCGTGGGCTGTGGTTTCGAGAGCTTCTTACCAAAATTTCCTGTAGTGATGTGCCGAGTCAGGTCGACTCGAGTCAGTACTCGAGCACTTACATAAACTTGCATACTCGAGTACTATAAGTGATCATTTGAGTACCAGCGATATTCGAATACTGACGGTACTCGTACATTGAAGCGAGCCTTACGCTGTTTGTCCACCAACCACGATACCGAGCCGATACCGATAATTAATGACGGCGCCAAAGTAGCGTACATACATTTGCTATAGCAGCTTGTCCACCGAACGTCCGTCACCCGAGCACCGTCATCCCATAGTAAATGTATGTGTACGCTACTTCGGCGCCGTGATTAATTATCGGTATCGGCTCGGTGACGGTGCAGTGGACAAACAACCTTAGGTACCTTATTTAGGCAAACAAGTGAATACGGCAGGAATTGTGCAAGTTAAAACTTGTTTATTTTTGTTTAGTGAGTGATTTTTTGTACTAAAATAGTAAAAAAAATCTTGCTTGCTGGAGTACTCGAATACTTCATGCTAACTCGAGTACATAATTAATACTCTGGACTCGAGTCGTAACTCGATTCTTTTTTAAGAGTACTTTAGTACTCGAATACTAAAAATGGGCGACTTGGCACATCATTAGTTACCTGTAGATGCATGTCCATGACGGAGCCGGCAGTGTCCGTACATTTTTATTTTATAATATATAGGAGTAGCAGACCATGGACATCTGTAATCAACCCCAGGTAGGATTAGATATTCCTACCTGAGGTCGGCCACAGATGAGCCGCTACCCCTGAGGAGTAAGCTGGAACGCCTCGGAAAAGTATGTCTCCCTTAACCTTCAAAACGGAACACAGCGGCGCTTAACACTGCTGTTATAACAGAAATAGGTGTGGCGGTGGTGCCGCCGGAGTCGAACCGCAAAGGGTTCTACCTTCAAGTCTGTAGTCTTCACTGCCGTTACCTGTCGATGCTTGTCCATGACGGATCCAGCGAAGAGGTACTGGTCGCGGAAGCCCTGCGATCGCGCACACTCGCGTACGGAGACCACGCGCGCCTGCGCGGGGTGCAACACGCGGCCTTGCTTGCCCATCGGCTCGGGGTCCGTCACCGTCGTGCTGAAGTACCCGCCCCACGACACACGCCCTGGAGTACAGGCGAGTGATGAACGACTTAAATACGCTTATGACATAGATTAGTAAATATTACTCACTCCTAACAAGAAAACGTAACCAGTTTTGACAATTGAAATAGTTGCGTAAAAAAGTTTTGCCACATCTCCGTGCTAAAATGGCCCTAAAATATTTGAAATACTTATTTATTTCTAATGTCAATTATGCAGTATTAGTTATTTATTAGTAAATTTTCTCTTTTTATTTGTCATGAATTCAAAACAATAACTGACAAATCAGCCGTTGTGGCTTCAATAAATTTCAAGCGGCGAAGTATCTTACGGTTTTTTGAAAAAGAATTTTTTTTATTTAAGTAACAAATGAGTAGCTCCGTACGCCCATGGACATCTGCAATCAGTCCCAAATAAGATTAGATTTCTGATTTTAATTTGAGGTTGGCAACAGATGAGGACTAAGTTGGAATGCCTAAGTTAGGCATGTCTCCGTTCCTAATCACTACACATTTCAAAGCGGCTTAACACTGCCGTTATTTAAGAGAAATAGTGTGGAATCGGTGCTTCCAGAGTAGCTGTGTTAATTTAATTGGAGCCATAATTTTTCCAAGGTGTCCCAGTTTAGTCCTCAGGAGTAGGAATCTAATATCATTACAGATGTCCATGGGTGGCGCAATTACCATCCAGCAGAGTTACACGTCTGCTATAATAAAATAAAGAAATGAATATAAAAAAATGTGTGCTTGTTACCGTAGAGGCCAGCCCAGTGGTTGTGTCTGTTGCCGGTGTGCGGCAGGCACCAGGGGATGAGCGTGTTCTCCTGCTTGTCGCCGGGCGCGCAGGCGGCGGCCGCGGCGCACGCGCACACGCCGCGCAGCGCGCCCATAGACGACCGACCGTTCTTCTTGTCGTCGTAGCGGTACTGCAGCACCTGGACACGATACACGGCTTATATAACTGTAGATGAAGGACGTAAGTAGGACGTGTTTGTGTAAACAGCAAACAATATTGAGATGTGTAAGGGAGCCCGTTCTTCTTGTCGTCGTAGCGGTACTGCAACACCTGGACACGATACACGGCTTAAATAACTGTCGAAGGACTTGTTTGTGAAAACAACAGTAAATAATTCGCCAAGTACGAGTCGAACTCGCACATGGAGGCTTCTGTACCACCAAATTTTCATTATTTTTTACTATTTTTTTTAATTCCTTTTATTATTTTCAATAAAACCTAGTTATATGAAACAACGCCATCTATCACTATTTTCTGACAATATATGAGGCTGCTAGAAACAGAGTAGATCATCGTAGATGGGGTTGGAGTGATGATGAATGATATGTAAACAACGTATAATACAATTAAAATAACTATATTAAAATAATAATATGTTTTAATGTTCTTATTTGCATTTATTATATTAGCAGTTATAGTAGTAAACGGATTATAAAAATTTCAACTGTCCTCCTAGTATGGTTTGACAGTTAGATCGAAAAATATCAGTATGGAGACCACCTTTAATAATAAATTTCATTTTATTTTTACTCTTTGTTGTTAATAGCTGCCACCGTTATGTATCCTCTGTAAAAATTTCAAGTGTCTATCTATTACGGTTCCAAAGATAAAGCCCTGTGTCAGCTGGACATACAGCTAATTCTTAGTAATAGGGTTCCATTTATACCCTTTGGGTACCCCTAAAAATATTAAGATGTGTAAGGGAGGATTTTACATTATTGTAAAAGGCACTCGGGTGAGACTTGAGTATTATTGGCGCAAAGTCAACCTACTCAAATGATGCTCTGTTTTGAAGCAAAACACGTGTTGGTAGTGGTTTGTATTGCGCCACATATCCTATGTAAGAGGGCGGTGGTACTTGGGTGCAAAAAAAAAGGGTCTGTGGTAGTACTGTATTATTTACCATCATACACATTGATAGCAAAATGTTGTGAAGTAATTTTTATCCCATCTTTTTATGCTAGATTTCCACTAAATAACACCAGATACTATGAATTATATAAGGTTTGATAGTAGTCAAATGTTGCTGTGTTCTAGCTTATGATAAAATTTGGCTTTGGTATAAAGTGTTAAACAATCATTACGAAAAATATTTGCATTATAAATCAAATATTGATTATACAACACATAGACACAGCTATTGATTAAGTTACTTGTGTTTACATACCTTGCATTTCGTTCCATCTGATAATGTCACAGATATGTTTGGTAAATCTCTCCAGTCTGAGCCCGGTGTAGTGGGTATCCGACAAATCCTTGCTTGAATCAACGGGGCCATATTCTTACAAATATGGTCGCGCAGTTTTGCATTCTCATCCTTGCTGCGAACCATGCGCTGGAAGTGACTCTCGGGCATGCAACCATAGTCTATTTCTATTTTATTAGCTCCATTGCATATTTCCGGCAAGTCGCTCATAGCATCACTTATAGTACACGTTCGTCTTGGAGCTGATTCGTCCCATTTTATATTAGTCACAAATCTTTTGCCGTCAATAGTAGTCGTCAGGGAACAAGCGCGTCTACTGAATACGTGCGTGGGTTCTGGATATAGAGGCAACTTGTATCCAGGAGCGGCTGCCAGGATAATTAACCGTCTCCGCGTCTGAGGAACCCCATAGTTACCAGCCTGTAGAATGCCAAACGTGCACTGATAACCCATGTCGAGCAGCGCCCTCAAGGTCAACTTTAAAACCATGCCCTTCTTAAAGGCGACGAAGTTTCGAACGTTCTCCAGTATAAAATATTTGGGGCGGTAGTAGTCACAATAAGACAAATAGGACGCCACCAATGAGTTCTTGAAGTTGGAGTACTCACGGGAGTTGAACCTAGTTGAAAATAAATAATCATTAAATGCTGTGAATTATACATCAAGTTTTGTTGTAATGTAATATAAATAAACATAAATTCCTTTTATAACAAAATATAATAAACAAATGGATATTGGGGAACCTGTACGTCTATTTCTATAACATAATTTTATAAAGCCACGTTTATACAAATAAGAATATAAAAGCTAACCTGTTCATGCCCGAGAAGCCCTGGCAGGGCGGGCCGCCGCACAGCAGCTCCACCTCGCCCTGCGCGGGCAGGCGCAGCCCCGCCGCACTGTGCGACGAGCCCTCCATGGCGGCCTTCAGCAACGCGTTGCAATCCTCATTGAACACCGTACAGCTCTTGTTGTTCAGCGAATACGCGTGCGCCGCCGCCTCCACGTTCTCGATGGCCCACTTACACTCCGCCAGCCCCGACTGGTGCAGCCCGTCCGACAGCCCCCCGCAACCGGCGAAGACGTCTAGCGTTCGCAGCGGTCGCACTTTAGCTTCCGCCACCGACTGGCTGACCTCGACCGGCTTGCTCGACTTGCCCTTCCCTTTCCCCTTGTCCTTGCCCCTGTCGGTGCGACCGACCGCGGTCGCGTGCTGCGGAACGTCCTCGAGCTCGCCGGAGGCCCTGTTGAACGCCATTCGGAAGTAAAACCTGCTCGGGTCCCTCCCGAGCCATTCGTGTAATGTATCTTGATGTGGAATATTTTTTTCGTAGACTAGATGACACGGGCCCATTACTGCCGAAAAGGATATCTCTTTTATTTCATCAGACCAATAAACGACGTTTAAGTCTTCGTGCTGTGGGAATCTGCTCGTAGTGTTTTCAGGTCTGTACAAAATATTCACCTTTACATAAATGTCTTGGGGAGATATAAGAGGGCCCTCCCCGGCGGCGGTGACGGCGGCGATGTGGCCAACACAAAAAGGTTCTCCCGTGTCAACGTTAGAACCGCGTAAATTATTATCACTTTTTCTGTAGTACTCTGGGTAAATATCTTCATCAACATTTTCTAATTTAATGCTGCAATTTTCTTTCATGATATTATTGTTATTTTTTAATTTAAATGTACCCGGTTTTAGAAAGACACCACAACCCTTCTTGTAATCATAGTTGTGCCACCTAACTGTAGTCCATTCAGTTCGATTAACTTCCTTCACAATTTCAGATTTCTCCACTAGTTTTCCTGAAACTTTGGGAATGTCAATTGCATCTCTCTTGGTCTTGCGCTCACAAGACGGACAAAAACGGTGCTTCCTTAATACATTTGGACAAATTGGATCTTCTGGTACATCCTCGAACCGTGCCGTGAATCGTTCGTAATATTTTTTATAGTAGTATGTTTTACCATCATCTTCAATAAACTCCTCATCTACTTCTTTTCCACCAAGTCTGAACCAATCAGCTGGTGCATTTTTCCTTTCTACATTTGCTTTTCGTAGTATAGAAGATAGTGGAGCTCCATGACAGCATCTATCAGCTAAAAATACTTCTCTTGGATCACCACACTCCCCCAAAACCGTATCTGATGACCTTATAAAAACTTCTCCATGAAAATAGCCAGCTTTGGGATTAATACTGTCTTTCCACATATATGTTACTCTCGCTACTAAAGCAGGAATATTAGATTGGGAAGTTTCAACCATAACAAAGTCCCCAATAGTCAGTTCTGCATCATCAATTTCTACTTTTTCAAAGTATACTTTAGTAGCATCTGCTTTTGTGGGTTCTCCAATCCATTTGATTTTTCTGCTATTGGTTCCAGTAAGTTTTACAGGTAGAATTTCATCAATCTTGTCATGTTCCTTCTTTTCTGCCATCTGTCGATATTCTTCTTCGTCTTCAGGATCCGAATCTTCTGCTTGCTGTACAGCCATGTTTGGACAAAGTCTACGTACACACGCTTTTTTTGTACGCCCATGACCACCAAATTTAGCCATCGCCCTACATGCATTACATTGACCACAATCTGGTAACTGACAAGCTTCACAAATACCACATCGTTTTCTTCTCAACACAAGCTCATGGTTCGTTTTATCCAATTGATTCGTAAAGAAACTCTCAAATGTTTTTCTCACAAGCGGTGTAGTAGTAGCTTTAGTCCAAGCTTTTTTGTCAACCTTCTTATAATCTATTTTAGGACGAATTTTACGTTTACCAAATTTGATTCCCATTAGCTTTATCAATTCCCTCATACATGGCAATGTGATCAATGGTTCTGCATCATCATCGGCTTCTAAGGTAACAACTTGATCACATACAAATTGGGCGTGTTTGTGTAGTATTTCCTCTGACATTTTTTTATCATTTAAATCTGGAATTACTGATTCTCTTACAACCTGTAATAAATCTTCATAAGTTGGTTGAAGGTAATGATTCTCTTCTAAATACTCAACAACAACTTTACTGAGCCATATTTTTTCATATAAATTGTCCATTAATGGTGTGTATTCAGCACTAGGTCTGAGCAAGTTGTATTCACCAAATTCTGTGGAAAGTGTTATACAATTCCTCATACCTCCATCAAAGCCATGAATAAACCTGCAAGAGCAAAAAATAAGTCCACAGTAAAATAACACAGAACTATTACAAAAAAATAACAAACGTAATGAGAGCATAATTCAAAACGAAATACCATTCTATTATAGGGCCCACATCCTTAACCGGAATAGATTCATCATCAATATCTGGAGAGTCAGAGCAAATTGATTTTAGATACCCTGACATGTAAATTCGAACATCACTTTCAATTAGACCGCCATCAATAGGGCACAAATGTCCATGGTGATCAAAGATTGAAAAGCCGGTTATGTTAGTTTGCGGTCTTTCCATAATATCTCCTTCATCACCTAAAAAAAAATTATGTTACAATGAAAATAATTATGTAATGAAAACGTTACCAACAATTACATCTCTTCTCAACTCTGATCTCTCAGGTGTACAGGCGTTAAATTTCTTACTTGATGTAATAAAAAAATTACATCATTATAAGCATTAGGCTTATTTAAATCTAGTGTTCCCAACCCTTTACCCCCTTTACCCAAAATTTAAAATGATAGTAAAGAGGTAGTAATGGGAGTTGGTTAAGCATAGGAAACTTACCAGCTGATAATATTAGTTTATCATTAGTCAAAGCTATGAATTCTTCAATAGCATCCTGTGGGTGTCCTTGGTAAAATATAATATCAGAATTATTTAGAAATTGCCCACAAGTATCACATTTCTCTATGGGATTGGGTTTGTGTATAATTTCATTTTGGCTTGAATTTTCAGTACACAAATTAACTTCTATATTTTTAGTCATTTCATTGTTACTTTTTTGCTCAATCGATTCATTTTTGTCGCACATCTCATTTGCAGGTTTAATTTCATTTGAATTTTTATCTATTTCCAGTGATTCACATACAATTTTAGTTTCTTCCGCTGTTTGATGTTCAATCTCTTTAGTTGAAAGTGTGGTGAGCTCAACCTCTTCAATTGAAGTATGTTCAACATCTTCTATTGGGGAGTGATTGAGAGATTTGGTATCATCATCAATAATTGTTTCAGACTCATTTTCTGATTTATCCAGTTTTAATCTTTTCTATAAAAAACGGTATTTAGTTATAACTACATACTTGTTGAATGACACAATAAAAACACATACTTTAGAGTTTTACATTTAAGTAATCAATAACTCTAACAATTATGTTCTATTTATTATTGATTGATTTTTATAGGATATAATAAGAACTGCTGTAAAAACACTCAAGTCGGCAATTTAACACTTGACAGCGCTCAAGCTGATTACAAACTCTCAGGTCGGCACTTGAGTCTGTTCTGTAACGCTCAAGTTCCTGCCTGTTTTCATAGAAAAGCTTTCCAAAAGCATCAGCCTCGACATTCGACTCAGACTTGAATACAAGTCTTAAATGTTTGAGCGCTAAAGACTCGAGATTTCAATGTTTGACGCTCGTTGCTTATTTTACAACACAAGTAATAAAGATAGGCCATGCACCATCCTACCCACGTGGAGATTAATGGTAGACTTATTCTTTGAGAAGCTTTTTAATAAAACTGCACATTGCTTCAATCACATAAGAATTTAACAAATAGTTACCTGCTCTGAGTTATCACATGAAGGACTCCTATTCCTTTTGGCTGGAAACATATTTGTAATTTTCAACTGGGTTCCATTGCTTTTTAATTTTTTGTTAATTCTGAAATTTTATATTAGTACAAATGTTAGGTTCTTGTTCGTATACGTAGGGAAATTGAAGTTATTTGACACTAAATGATGTATGAGAAAATATATTTCACTGATTTTAACAAATATATCTTGTCTAGCATGATTTAATATTTTTATTACTTGTTACTACTTATTTGGTGTTGTCTGTTTAAATCTGTACTTACTTTTCTTGTGGGGAAACAGTTTTTGGCGTGAGAGAAGCATTTTCTTTATCAGGAATACCTGTATTTTCATTTGAAAAACTTTTTTCTTTAAGACGGGGACTTACACGTAAGTTACTTGACACCGGCATTTTTATCGAGTGTCAACTAATAAAATTCAATATAAGCACAATGAAGCTCATAGTTTTACTCAAATCTCATAGTTTAATTCAGATTTCAATGAATAAATAAAACATATGTATTGAACAATATTTCTAACTTTTATTTGGTTTGACATATGAATGTAGCGACTTGTCAAAAAAAGGCGCGAAATGCGCGAATATTTATGGTCATATGATTAGTATTCGATCCTATATAGTGTCCGTGAAACTAGCACAGCATTTGCCAGCAGAGCACTAAAAAATGAGAGTTCTATTCGCATGCACATGAGTTCTATAGTTCCTGATAGTTTTCAGGAATAGTTCTGGCGATTTCAGGGAGATAAAGCAGAATGAAATAATGCTCTGCTAACTTCACACAGCAGAGCATTTTCTACAAAATTGAAAAAAAAGCTATTGATTAGTGTAATTAGCTAATACCTGGAGTTCCTAATAGTTTTCAGTGATAGTTCTCGCGAAATAAACTTAAAAAATAATTTATTGATAAAATAAATTGACACAAATTTAACCAAAAAAAATCTGCAAAAAGGTTATTTAAAAGTGGAAACTCGTCGATTTTGCAAAGCTTAGTAAAAAAATGATACATTTGTACAATAACTGACCCAGGAACTCACACTAAAGTGCCAGCACAGCATACTAGAATAGTACAAATCGGAAAGATTTTCGACAAAACTTTTTTAATATTATTTTCACGTACCCAGGGGGAAGGAACTCAGCGGTTTTACATAGGCTAGTAATATGGCTACAATTTAAAAATATAACCAATCCCAGAACTTACACTAAAGTGCCAGCAGAGCATACTAGAATAACAAAAATCGGATGGAGTTTCGACAAATATTTTTTTTTAATTATTTTCACGTAACCAGATAGCGATGACTCATCGGTTTTATATAGAATAGTAACATAGCTACAATATAAAAATATAACCAATCTCAGAACTCTCACTAAAGTGCCAGCAGAGCATACTAGAATAACAAAAATCGGATGGATTTTCGACAAATATTTTTTTCAATCATGTCCACGTAACCAGATGGCGGGAACTCATCGGTTTTATGTAGACTAGTACAAAGCTACAATTTAAAAATATAACCAATCCCAGAACTCACACAAAAGTGCCAGCAGAGCATGCTAGAATAACAAAAATCAGATGTATTTTCGACAACTATTTTTTTTCAATCATGTCCACGTAACCAGATGGCAGGAACTCATCGGTTTTATGTAGACTAGTAACAAAGCTACAATTTAAAAATATAACTAATCCCAGAACTCACACTAAAGTGCCAGCAGAGCATACTAGAATAGCAAAAATCGGATGGATTTTCGACAAATATTTTTTTTTCAATCATGTCCACGTAACCAGATGGCGGGAACTCATCGGTTTTATATAGACTAGAAACATAGCTACAATTAAAAAATATAAGGAATCCCAGAACTCACACTAAAGTGCCAGCAAAGCATGCTAGTAGAACAAAAATCGGATGGATTTTCGACAAATATTTTATTTAATTATTTACACGTAACCAGATGACGGGAACTCATCGGTTTTATGTAGACTAAAAACATAGCTACAACTTAAAAATATAACCGATCCCAGAACTCACACTAAAGTGCCAGCAGAGCATACTAGAATAACAAAAATCGGATGGATTTTCGACAAATATTTTTTTTTTTCAATCATGTCCACGTAACCAGATACAATTATTGTTGGCTACTGGCTACAATTATTTGTTGAAAATCCATCCGATTTTTGCTATTCTAATATGCTCTGCTGGCACTTTAGTGTGAGTTCTAGGATTGGTTGTATTTTTAAATTGTAGCTATATTTCTAGTCTACATAAAACCGACGAGTTCTCGCCATCTGGTTACGAGGTCATGATTGAAAAAAAAATATTTGTCGAAATTCCATCCGATTTTTACTATTCTAGTATGCTCTGCTGGCATTTTAGTGTGAGTTCTGGGATTGGTTATATTTTTAAATTGTAGCTTTGTTTCTAGTCTACATAAAACCGATGAGTTCTCGCCATCTGGTTACGATGACATGATTGAAAAAAAAATATTTGTCGAAATTCCATCCGATTTTTGCTATTCTAGTATGCTCTGCTGGCACTTTAGTGTGAGTTCTGGGATTGGTTGTATTTTTAAATTGTAGCTTTGTTACTAGTCTACATAAAACCGATGAGTTCCCGCCATCTGGTTACGAGGTCATGATTGAAAAAAAAATATTTGTCGAAAATCCATCCGATTTTTGCTATTCTAGTATGCTCTGCTGGCACTTTAGTGTGAGTTCTGGGATTGGTTGTATTTTTAAATTGTAGCTATATTTCTAGTCTACATAAAACCGATGAGTTCTCGCCATCTGGTTACGAGGTCATGATTGAAAAAAAAATATTTGTCGAAATTCCATCCGATTTTTGCTATTCTAGTATGCTCTGCTGGCACTTTAGTGTGAGTTCTGGGATTGGTTATATTTTTAAATTGTAGATATGTTACTAGACTACATAAAACCGATGAGTTCCCGTCATCTGGTTACGTGAAAATAATTTAAATAAAATATTTGTCGAAAATCCATCCGATTTTTGTTATTCTAGCATGCTCTTCTGGCACTTAAGTGTAAGTTCTGGGATTGGTTATATTTTTAAATTATAGCTATGTTTCTAGTCTACATAAAACCGATGAGTTTCCGCCATCTGGTTACGTGGACATGATTGAAAAAAAAATATTTGTCGAAAATCCATCCGATTTTTGCTATTCTAGTATGCTCTGCTGGCACTTTAGTGTGAGTTCTGGGATTGGTTATATTTTTAAATTGTAGATATGTTACTAGACTACATAAAACCGATGAGTTCCCGTCATCTGGTTACGATGACATGATTGAAAAAAAAATATTTGTCGAAATTCCATCCGATTTTTGCTATTCTAGTATGCTCTGCTGGCACTTTAGTGTGAGTTCTGGGATTGGTTGTATTTTTAAATTGTAGCTTTGTAACTAGTCTACATAAAACCGATGAGTTCCCGCCATCTGGTTACGAGGTCATGATTGAAAAAAAAATAGTTGTCGAAATTCCATCCGATTTTTGCTATTCTAGTATGCTCTGCTGGCACTTTAGTGTGAGTTCTGGGATTGGTTGTATTTTTAAATTGTAGCTTTGTTACTCGTCTACATAAAACCGATGAGTTCCCGTCATCTGGTTACGTGAAAATAATTTAAATAAAATATTTGTCGAAAATCCATCCGATTTTTGTTATTCTAGCATGCTCTGCTGGCACTTTAGTGTGAGTTCTGGGATTAGTTATATTTTTAAATTGTAGATATGTTACTAGACTACATAAAACCGATGAGTTCCCGTCATCTGGTTACGTGAAAATAATTTAAATAAAATATTTGTCGAAAATCCATCCGATTTTTGTTATTCTAGCATGCTCTTCTGGCACTTAAGTGTAAGTTCTGGGATTGGTTATATTTTTAAATTATAGCTATGTTTCTAGTCTACATAAAACCGATGAGTTTCCGCCATCTGGTTACGTGGACATGATTGAAAAAAAAATATTTGTCGAAAATCCATCCGATTTTTGCTATTCTAGTATGCTCTGCTGGCACTTTAGTGTGAGTTCTGGGATTGGTTATATTTTTAAATTGTAGATATGTTACTAGACTACATAAAACCGATGAGTTCCCGTCATCTGGTTACGTGAAAATAATTTAAATAAAATATTTGTCGAAAATCCATCCGATTATTGTTATTCTAGCATGCTCTTCTGGCACATAAGTGCAAGTTCTGGGATTAGTTATATTTTTAAATTGTAGCTATGTTACTAGTCTACATAAAACCGATGAGTTTCCGCCATCTGGTTACGTGGACATGATTGAAAAAAAAAAATTTGTCGAAAATCCATCCGATTTTTGCTATTCTAGTATGCTCTGCTGGCACTTTAGTGTAAGTTCTGGGATTGGTTATATTTTTAAATTATAGCTATGTTTCTAGTCTACATAAAACCGATGAGTTCTCGCCATCTGGTTACGAGGCCATGATAGAAAAAAAATATTTGTCGAAATTCCATCCGATTTTTGCTATTCTAGTATGCTCTGCTGGCACTTTAGTGTGAGTTCTGGGATTGGTTGTATTTTTAAATTGTAGCTTTGTTTCTAGTCTACATAAAACCGATGAGTTCTCGCCATCTGGTTACGATGACATGATTGAAAAAAAAATAGTTTTCGAAATTCCATCCGATTTTTGCTATTCTAGTATGCTCTGCTGGCACTTTAGTGTGAGTTCTGGGATTGGTTGTATTTTTAAATTGTAGCTTTGTTACTCGTCTACATAAAACCGATGAGTTCCCGTCATCTGGTTACGTGAAAATAATTTAAATAAAATATTTGTCGAAAATCCATCCGATTTTTGTTATTCTAGCATGCTCTGCTGGCACTTAAGTGCAAGTTCTGGGATTAGTTATATTTTTAAATTGTAGCTATGTTACTAGTCTACATAAAACCGATGAGTTCCCGCCATCTGGTTACGTGGACATGATTGAAAAAAAAATATTTGTCGAAAATCCATCCGATTTTTGCTATTCTAGTATGCTCTGCTGACACTTTAGTGTAAGTTCTGGGATTGGTTGTATTTTTAAATTGTAGCTATGTTTCTAGTCTACATAAAACCGATGAGTTCTCGCCATCTGGTTACGAGGACATGATTGAAAAAAAATATTTGTCGAAATTCCATCCGATTTTTGCTATTCTAGTATGCTCTGCTGGCACTTTAGTGTGAGTTCTGGGATTGGTTATATTTTTAAATTGCAGCTTTGTTACTAGTCTACATAAAACCGATGAGTTCCCGCCATCTGGTTACGTGGACATGATTGAAAAAAAATATTTGTCGAAAGTCCATCCGATTTTGGTTATTCTAGTATGCTCTGCTGGCACTTTAGTGAGAGTTCTGAGATTGGTTATATTTTTATATTGTAGCTATGTTACTATTCTATATAAAACCGATGAGTCATCGCTATCTGGTTACGTGAAAATAATTAAAAAAAAATATTTGTCGAAACTCCATCCGATTTTTGTTATTCTAGTATGCTCTGCTGGCACTTTAGTGTAAGTTCTGGGATTGGTTATATTTTTAAATTGTAGCCATATTACTAGCCTATGTAAAACCGCTGAGTTCCTTCCCCCTGGGTACGTGAAAATAATATTAAAAAAGTTTTGTCGAAAATCTTTCCGATTTGTACTATTCTAGTATGCTGTGCTGGCACTTTAGTGTGAGTTCCTGGGTCAGTTATTGTACAAATGTATCATTTTTTTACTAAGCTTTGCAAAATCGACGAGTTTCCACTTTTAAATAACCTTTTTGCAGATTTTTTTTGGTTAAATTTGTGTCAATTTATTTTATCAATAAATTATTTTTTAAGTTTATTTCGCGAGAACTATCACTGAAAACTATTAGGAACTCCAGGTATTAGCTAATTACACTAATCAATAGCTTTTTTTTCAATTTTGTAGAAAATGCTCTGCTGTGTGAAGTTAGCAGAGCATTATTTCATTCTGCTTTATCTCCCTGAAATCGCCAGAACTATTCCTGAAAACTATCAGGAACTATAGAACTCATGTGCATGCGAATAGAACTCTCATTTTTTAGTGCTCTGCTGGCAAATGCTGTGCTAAGTTCACCAACATTCCTATATAAGATACATTGATATTCTTTTGATTTCTTTGATACTCTGACTCTGATAACTGGTATTTTTTATAAATATAAAAATTGGGTACTTGACAGTTATAACAATAAAATATGAAATATGTTGGATATGATAGCTTATAAGTAAACATAAATTATGCAGTATTTCGTTTATTTTTTAATACGTTCTAAGTATTTTAATTTTTAAAAAGAAATTTTCGATTTTTTATCTGTGGATTTTAAATCCCAAAACGGCGACAGTGCTGCCTCAAATGTCATGTGACGTCACTACATCGAAACCAAACAAGACAAATAATAATTAAATCGTTTGCTGTTAGAGTTGGTTGAATTTATTTTGTGAACCGAAATGAAGCCATACTATATTAAAGCTGATAGCGTGAACCTGCTTAAAGAAGATCCATATATGCAGTGCAATAAATCAAAATGGATACAAAAACTTCCGTGAGATAACCTATGGAAATATCAAATAAACAACGTAAGTAAAACATTCTTTATATTTACATTTAATCATATCGGACAATTAAAACATTTCTTAACTGACTTCAGACAGAAGAAAGGTTGTCTTCAAGTAATTATTAAGATTTTTTTAAATATACTTATATTCTTATGTGAACTGTTTTAAGGTTATTAATTGGTTATATTTATATTTACAGATCTTCCCGACAATCGTATAGTGACGACGTTATAGAGTATGTGCAGTTTAAGAGGAAGGCAAGTTTGTGTTTCATGAAAAGTAAAAGTTGTCCTGAACACAAGGTACATCAATGAAAATGAAAATGTGATGACTGTCCTGCCTAGAAGAAGTGAGGAGCCAAAACTTTCCGGAAAGTGGAAAGTTCTGGAGGAAAGTGGGCACCAGTCTGAATACATAAAGTAAAGTACACGGGAAATAGTACTTCTTTACTTGCGTAACCTACCCAACAAGATAAAGGAAGAAAAGTGACCATACAGTTCCTATTATTGCATTGCAATTTAATTCTGAAAATGACAGTGATAAAAATATATATCCATTTGTTACGGAAAATAATTTTAGTAATGAAGAAAAGCAGACACGCAAGCAGCACAAAAATTTAGCTTAGGTGATCTGTAGTAATTATTGTAACTGTAACATATGATAAATATATACAAAAGTTCTACTGTGTGTACTCACTAATAGAACCATATAAACCAAATAAACAAAGAAATCGGTTAATAAAATACTAATATTAGCAAATCATGTATTTTTAATTATACAGTCCTGTAACTTAATCAGTGCACATGCACCATCAATAATAACACAGTCATGAAATATTTTAATTGTGTCCTATTTGGGCCCTTAAAATAGAATTCTCATAGACATCTTATAATTCTATTCTTATCATAGACATCTATATAATATATTAAATATATGAATACTTCCACTTGCTGTTTTGTTTTGATTACGTCCCGTTCCAATGATTTGGAATTGACGAATCACTCGAGAGTTACTAAATTTATTCCTTTTCAATAATACTTCTCTTACATAGATAGTATAAAATGTCATTGCTTGCAAACAGATGATTTAAACATATAAGAATCTGCAAGTTCTTTAACGTTTATGAGATTTGGGTTTAGGAACTTGTATAAGCAAATTTGTTACGATCGTACTTGTACACATCGTCACTGCACACGTCTTATAACTTGTCATTTATTTCAATTTTAGTTATAAAAGCTAAATAACTCCCTATTTTCTTCCGAGCGTTGTTTGTTTACAGTATAATGACGTTTCGCCACAAAATGACACTTGACCGCCTGATTTAACGCGACGTTCCGTTCACCGTAAAGAAACTTTGTTTTTTATTAATAAATAGCCCTTTTTTCGAACAAGTGATCAATGAAAGGCATATATAATACGTATACTAATTCATTACAACACTTTCCCAAAAAGTGTCAAGTAGCCAATTGTCTTACCTTTCGGAGTTTCCAGGCAGTTTAAAAATTGTTATATCTGGATGTGTTATTGATGAATTGAAGCAATCAAAAATAGCACAATATAGTCTATAACTTTTCTTCGCCATATTATTCTTGAAACAAAAAAATATACTTCTTAAAAAACCGTCACATTACCCGCTCGTCACCGTGGCACATTCACGACAGTGCGTATACCAAGTGATTACGTTTCGTGCGTTTGTATGAAGATAAAATACTGTATATCCTTATACTGTGCTATAGTTTATCCGGTTTTATTTTTATCTTTACTATTCTTTACTTTTTATCTTTGTTATGAAAGTATGTTTATATTTCAATTTAAGACTGAACAGACTGAACAGATGTCAAACTTGACAGTATATGAACTCGCACCTCAGTTCATAGTTCGTAATCATTAATCAATGGGATTACAATTTACATTAAGTTTTTATATAAAACTTTGAATTAAAAATGAATAAATTGTACCATTAAGCTATAATTACTATGTAAAAAATGATTTCCTCGAGGCTCACAAGCAAGTCACTATGGAGAAAACTGTCAAAACAATTTTATTCTACAGTATCATTACCAGATATCGATACAATTTATTATTGTGATTCTAAAAATGCTACGGAAATAAAAGAAAATATTGATTTACGCAAAGGTGTCGGCGATATAAATCGAGTGTTGGATATTTATAACAGTTTACTGAAATTGCCAGATGGGGATGAAGGTTATCGGAGACTTAGGGAAGATTTATACATGGAATTGAACAAACTACCGAATAGGACCCACCCCGCGGTCCAGAACTATAAAGACCAGCCACATTTGGTACACGAAATAAATGCGAAAAGGAACTTTGGTACATGTACACCATTGCAGTTCAGTGAAATAACAGACCGGCTAAACTTAATGAGGACGGACAAGCTTGGCAATACTTGTGGTAATAAGAGTTACTATTACATAGCAGAGCTCGCAGAATTAGAAGAGGCGTTAATCAAGTACACCGTCTCGGCCTTACTTAGTAAAAACTTTCAGTTAGTGTCTGTCCCTGATATTTTATCTAGTAATGTGTTAAAGAGCTGTGGGATGACTATAAATAGTGATAGAACTCAGGTTGGTAACAAATACTGAGTGTTTATTTTACTATAAGTGCCAATGGCCAGTGTGCTGTTGTTAGACTCCCTTTTTTTTTTTAACTTACAATAGGCTTACGTTTGACTGCAACCTTACCTGATGTTGAGTAAGATGCACCCTTGGACCAAACACGCTTGCCTAGAAGTAGCCTATTCACCCTTGTCTTGACCAATCCTATATCATATGTATGGGGAAACAATGAAGGCGGGAGTGAGTTCCATTCTTTTGCAGTTCGCAGCAGGAATGAGTTACACTTAGTCTGCACAAAAGGAACATCAACTGAATATTGATGGTATCCTGCGGTTCGTCTAGAAGTCCGATGATGCCCTTCCATCATCGGACTTCTAGACAAACCGCAGCAGGAATTAAATTTTGAAGTAGTTTGTCTTCAATGACACCCCTGCCTTTTTCTACCTTATAACTGCAGTATTAATCTAGCATGTTCGGTTTTGGTGATGTGTTTAGGGAGATTTATATGAGGTATTCCAACTTAGTTCTTTGGAGTAGCAATGCATCTATGGTTGACCTCGGGTAGAACTGTAATCCTACCTGGGTCAACAACTCTCATCAATCATTAGTCAATACCTTGCCTATTTATTTATTTATTTATTTATTATTATTATGTTACACCAACAAAGTATACACCAACAAGCGGTAAAGGTACACAAAAGGAAATAAGACACAGGTACAAGTGCTACCTCAATTATAGGTGCAAACTACAATGCAAATAATAGAATAACATAAAATAGTATACAAATTAAATGGAAAGAATTGAATAAAATTGTAAATATAAATTAATGAAATAATTGTAAAATGTTAACACTTAAATTTCTCATAACAATTATAAATTACATGTTCATTATTATTATAAAAAAATACATTGATGAAAAAAAAAATTGCATTATTACAGCGACATACAAAAAGAAAATAAACAATCATAAAAGTAATTAAAAAATTTAGAGATTTATTTCAAAATGTTAATTAGGTTATGCTTAAAATTGTACATGCTATTTGAGAAAATATCTATGCTATTCTGAGGGTGTGACTGTTCTTTACCATGTACACTGCATGGAGAAATGTCTGTATTGCGGTGATGAATGACATTATAGCTTCTGACTGATCTATTTAAAGGAGAGTTATGCCCTAAATTAGATTTGGCCGATTTAGTTAGAAAAGGAGTGTACTTCATATGTCTAGGCAATACTCTTGGCACAGATATATTTATCTGAGAAACCAAATAACTATCATCAATATGCCCATTAACGAGTTTATAGAGAAACATAGTATCCAGCAGGTATAGAGATGTCAGACTAAAGTAGCGTAATCGGTCAATATAGCTTGGTAAAACTTTAGCTAAATTGCAACTATAGACTAAGTGCCATAAAAACCGCTTCTGAACCCTCTCTATGCGTTTGTTATATACATCGTAGTATGGATTCCAAACCACGCTACAGTAATCGAGTCCGCTGCGAACAAGAGAGTTGTATATCGCGATCTTAGTACCTGGGTTTTTGAATTCTCTACAAGTTCGCAAAACAAAACCCAATGTTTTAAATCCTTTTTTTACTATATTATCAACGTGAATGTTAAAACGTAATTTCCTATCTAGAGTTACTCCCAAATCCCGAATACTGTCTGTCTCATCAAGAGGTACGCCGTTTATGAGATATGAACGAGGAACAGTTGTATTTTTCCTAGTAAAACAAATCACTTGACATTTTTTAACATTTAAATCCATACCATTCAACTTGCTCCATAACACGAGTCTATCCAAGTCCATCTGAAGTGATATACTATCCTCTACTGAGTTTACTTTGGCATAAAATTTTAGATCATCGGCAAACATTAAAAATTTCGAGTGTACGAAACATTCATTGATGTCGTTAATAAAATAATTAAACAACAGGGGTCCCAGGTGCGAGCCCTGAGGAACACCAGATAGTGTAACAAAAGGCTCGGACCTGTAACCGCCCACCACAACCATAGATTTCCTATTCTCTAAATAAGATCGGCACCATTGTAGTAAATTTCCGGCAATTCCACAAGATGAAAGTTTTCTTAACAATATTTCATGGCTCACTTTGTCGAAGGCCTTGCTGAAGTCAGTGTAAATAACATCAACAGACTGTCCACGGTCAACATCCTCAGCAAGGTCCTCGACAAAGGAAACTAAGTTGGTTGCGGTAGATATTGCTTTCACAAAGCCATGTTGTTCTGGCATAACAAGTCTTTTAAAATGCCAAGCAAGAACAGGACATACTAGACTCTCGAAGACTTTTGCAAATACAAGAATGATAGAAATTGGCCTGTAATTCTCTACAAAGCTGGCATCACCACTTTTCAACAAAGGGATTACCAGTGATTCCTTCCACACGCTAGGAAATATACCAGAATGTAACGATTTATTTATTACTCATAAAGTAATTGTAAATATGGAAGGCATATTGAAGGTAGAAGTTCCTTCTCAATAACAGTGACAGACTCATATTGCATATTATTGCATCGACAACCCGTGTGGCGGAGCGGTCACCATACCGGCCTGACGCGCAAAGGGCCCCGGGTTCGATCCCTGGCCAGACAGATATCTGAATTTAGATTTCTGTTTCTGGGTTTGGGTGTTTGTGTATTTGTCTATGTGTGTCCATGGCACCCACGACACAGGGAATCCTAGTGCCTAGAGGCTGTGAGTGTAGAAAGTGTTTGTTTGTTTGATTATTCCATTAAAATTCATACAAACAGTTTGTATTCTACCTCCAAAATAACTTAATTTGCAGTTTGCATGCGTAAACTGCCAACTGTAGTACTACAGTCTGAGTGCAGTTTTAACAAATGAACTATTAACACTTGTATCAACTTAAAAAAACTGCAATTTTGAAATTCGCTTGCAGTCTAAATGTAGACCATCTGTGATCTTCTTCCCAAATCTTCACATTGAACTTTGTAGACCAGAGTTGCTTACTTTTTTATAGATTTACTCATTGGATCCTGTGCATCATGGGCCAGATTTGTACCTGTCAGGTACAGCTGAAATGTCATTAGCAGGTCTGCTAATGAATTCTCTGCATACTAAGGAACAGTTGCCCCTCAAGCTAGCTGCTGTCAGCAGATGTTATAGAGCAGAGACGTCAAATGTAGTAGAAGAGAGAGGAACATATAGGTATGTATAAAATATGTAAGGTGTTTTTTTATATTGATGCTTGCAAGGCAATCCTTACTATACAACTACAACAAAAACAAATAACATTAAGTTAAATTTACAACAGAGTACCAATGCGCATTTGGTCAGCGCGGTGGACTATGGCCCAATCCTTCTCATTATGAGAGGAGACCCATGCCAAGTAGTGCAATGATGCTTGCAAGGCAATCCTTACTATACAACTACAACAACAACAACAAATATGAAATAACATTAAATTAAATTTACAACAGAGTACCAATGCGCATTTGGTCAGCGCGGTGGACTATGGCCCAATCCTTCTCATTATGAGAGGAGACCCATGCCAAGTAGTGCAATGATGCTTGCAAGGCAATCCTTACTATACAACTACAACAAATATGAAATAACATTAAATTAAATTTACAACAGAGTACCAATGCGCATTTGGTCAGCGCGGTGGACTATGGCCTAATCCTTCTCATTATGAGAGGAGACCCATGCCAAGTAGTACAATGATGCTTGCAACAACAACAACAAATAACATTAAGTTAAATTTACAACAAAGTACCAATGCGCATTTGGTCAGCACGGTGGACTATGGCCTAATCCTTCTCATTATGAGAGGAGACCCATGCCAAGTAGTACAATGATGCTTGCAACAACAACAACAAATAACATTAAGTTAAATTTACAACAGAGTACCAATGCGCATTTGGTCAGCGCAGTGGACTATGGCCTAATCCTTCTCATTATGAGAGGAGACCCATGCCAAGTAGTGAAACAGTAATGGTTTGAAAACAAGGTAACAAAAGTTGGGCCTCTAGAAATTATTATGTAGTTTTACACTGACCCCAAAAAATAAACCGGAATGTCCTTTTAATCTTTACTTATGTAGGCACCTAAGTATTGATGGATTTTCAGAGTACACCAATTTACTAAGGTGGAGATGTTTGCAGTTACAACACCAGAACAATCTGATGACATGTTAGAATATCTGAGAAGGACGCAAGAGGAACTGTTTGCACCCCTGAATATCCATATGAGAGTGTTGGATATGCCACCTCATGAACTTGGTGCACCGGCATATAGGTGAATTCTTCTATCTTGTGCTATAAACATAAACTTTAGTTATGGAATTAGTTATTCCTTCATATTATTGCACGTATAAAAAATGATCTATGTGAAATAAATGGTTTATAAATCAATAATTATTATTTAGAAATAAGTGTGTATTAAAATAGCACTATTAGGACCTTTTTTAATTGCAACATTGTACGTATGAATTATTTGTGACGCAAATAAAAATATTACATCCGCTATTACCTCAACTATACTCACTATGCTCTAAAGCTGATTTTTATTTATCATTATGACACACATTTGTGTAGATAAAAATAAACACCATGTATGTAACAATCTATCTATATTGTTTAAGGAAATATGACATTGAGGCTTGGATGCCCGGGCGTAATAATTATGGCGAAATATCAAGTTGCAGCAATTGCACCGATTACCAGTCTAGAAGGCTACACATCAAATATGCACAAGATGATGGAACAAAGTATGTCCATACATTAAATGGAACAGCCTGTGCAATACCAAGAATGCTTATTGCCTTGTTGGAAACACATCAAGACCCTAAGGGAAAGATATTTATTCCCGAAGTATTGCAACCTTTCATGAATGGCAAGGAATTCATAACTAAAAATAATAAAGTGCCCAAGTTGAAGTTGTTAAAAATAAAGAAATAAATGCAATCCAAAATACCTCAGCTTTTTATTCCAATTCATATAGAAATGAATGAAACTCCTGCTGAAGGATATCATTCCTTTTTTAGCAGACGAGCATGCAGTCCACCTGATGGTAAGTGGCTACTGCCGCCCATGGACATCTGTTATCAGCCCCAGATAGGATTAGATATTCCTACCTGAGGTCGGCCATAGATGCACCGCTACACCTGTGGACTAAGCTGGAATGCCTCGGAAAAGTATGTCTCCCTTACCACACCCTTCAAAACAGCACCTGAGACTGCTTTTAGGTACAAATAGGTGTGGTGGTGTTGCCACAGGAGTCGAACCACAAAAGGTTCTACCACCTTCAGAGTTCAGTTCTACTACCTTGCTACGATAATAATATACCTTTCCTACCACACCACAACCTAAGACTTTTACCTCACATCTATTAACTTGACCTGTATGTATGTATATGGGTCTGTAACAAAATCTTTGAACTCTATTTATATCACTAGGGTATTTCTAATCCTCGTTTCCCCGTTTTTTATTTATAAGTTCACCTCAGTTTTTTATTTATAAGTTCACCTGATGGTAATTAATCGCATGGTCATAATATTTGTGGAAGTAATAAGCATTGTAGTATTAATTATTGTTATGCTCAGATTAAAGGAGGGATAAAAAGATATGGGAAACATTGTGCAAATTAGATGCAAGTATAAGTACATTATTTTTAATTATTCATTATTTATATCTTTATGCAAAGTATGTATCCATACATTATATTGAGTTCTCATTTCTATGGCCTTTAATCAGACTAAATATACTAATAAAATAATAATATCTCTTAAATCCTTAATTAAGAACTAAAATTGTTGTTAAAGATGGTGATGATATAAATAGTGCACTTTCTAGTAATACAGTTGAGTTTTTAATCATTCTTACTCCTTTTTTTAGTTAATTTCTTCATTTTAGCCTTAAACTGAGTTATGTCAACAGCAGCTTCTTCAGTATCTTTAGTGGTTGGTATTTTTTCTTCAGGTGGTATGAAATCTTTCTTTCGTTCCTCCTCTCGAGTTTTCTTCACTTGAAGCTGTTTCTCCTCTTTCTCGTGACGACGTTTAGCTTTCTTTTGTTCGTCTTTGAGGAAGTATTCACCAGTGGCCAGCTGCTGGTCAAGTTTACTTTCAGGTTGTGGCGGAGGGAAGGGTGTGTAAGGCTTCTTCTTAACTTTCTGCTTGGGCTGCTTTCTAGGTACATTCTTACTTTTAAATTTAGGTAGGAAACGATCCCAGCTTTCATTTTTAAGCCTAGGATCCTTCATTAATTCTCTCTTAATCATTAGGCTCTTAATGTTATACATAGGGTGAATATTTTTCATGGTATCTTCAACTATGCGTCTCACTTGGATTAAACCTTTATAGGGGCCGACGGCAGAAACTGTATTTCCTTGAACTAGTACATAACACTCAGTGAGCAACTCTATAGATTTCAGTGTGACTCCATTAGGCCCTATTAACCGCTGACGTCGCTTTAAAAATGTCTCTTTCTTCCGAACAAATGAATTTATCTTTATAATATCACAACCTATTTCATCTTGCAGCACTCGCATTGCCTGTTCAAAGGGAACACTCCTCGAGAGTAGTTTCATAAGATCTCTAGCTTTGATTATGATGTACGGGTCCCAGGTCTTCCTCGTAGTTTTGACTGTTAAACTTCCTTCAATAAGATCCAATTCAGCCACAATATGATGTTCTTTTAATACCTTCTGAACTAAAGGCCAGCATTCCTTAAGATACTGTTCCCGGTATTTTGGAAACAAAGTAGCAAACTTACTTTCTTCTAAAAGACCATGTGGATTATCTTCTGGCGTAAATTTAGGGATTTTCATTGCCCATGCATTTTCTACTGGACCGGTTTCAACTCTCTCCTCGTTTATTTCTTCTTCATCCATAATAACGAATTATACAAAAGGCAATGGAAGATAATTGGTTTAATTTTACAGTTTTTCAACTAATTGAAATTGTTTAATATATCGCGAATCTTGTTCTCCACTATATCACAATAATTACATTTGTCAAATATTTGACAAATTTGATGAAATTTGTACTCAATACTCATTGTGACTGTGACTTGACATCATCAAAAATTCTAAAGAACTAACAATAGATCCACAGAATATAAATTGTACATATCATACAACATCTGATTTTCATAAAATTATATCATATTGTTTCATATATATTTCATTATTAATTTGCGCTCTGCTAATCAGTTAATCTATAATATGTTGGTGAACTTAGCATAGCATTTTCCAGCAGAGCACTAAAAAATGAGAGTTCTATTCGCATGCACATGAGTTCTATAGTTCCTGATAGTTTTCAGGAATAGTTCTGGCGATTTCACGGAGATAAAGCAGAATAAAATAATGCTCTGCTAACTTCACAGAGCAGAGCATTTTCTACAAAATTGAAAAAAAAGCTATTGATTAGTGTAATTAGCTTAATATCTAGAGTTCCTAATAGTTTTCAGTGATAGTTCTCGCGAAATAAACTTAAAAAATAATTTATAGATAAAATAAATAGACAAAAATTTAACCAAAAAAAAAAAATATGCAAAAAGGTTATTTAAAAGTGGAAACTCGTCGATTTTGCAAAGCCTAGTAATAAAATGATACATTTGTACAATAACTGACCCAGGAACTCACACTAAAGTGCCAGCACAGCATACTAGAATAGTACAAATCGGAAAGATTTTCGACAAAACTTTTTTTCATATTATTTTCACGTAACCAGGGGGAAGGAACTCAGCGGTTTTACATAGGCTAGTAATATGGATACAATTTAAAAATATAACCAATCCTAGAACTCACACTAAAGTGCCAGCAGAGCATACTAGAATAACAAAAATCGGATGGAGTTTCGAGAAATATTTTTTTTTAATTATTCCCACGTAACCAGATAGCGGGAACTCATCGGTTTTATATAGACTAGTAACATAGCTACAATTTAAAAATATAACCAATCCCAGAACTCTCACTAAAGTGCCAGCAGAGCATACTAGAATAACAAAAATCGGATGGATTTTCGACAAATATTTTTTTTTAAATCATGACCACGTAACTAGATGGCGGGAACTCATCGGTTTTATGTAGATTAGTAACATAGCTACAATTTAAAAATATAACCAATCCCAGAACTCGCACTAAAGTGCCAGCAGAGCATACTAGAATAGCAAAAATCGGATGGATTTTCGACAAATATTTTTTTTTCAATCATGTCCACGTAACCAGATAGCTGTAACTCATCGGTTTTATGTAGACTAGTAACATAGTTACAATTTAAAAATACAACCAATCCCAGAACTCACACTAAAGTGCCAGCAGAGCATACTAGAATAACAAAAATTGGATGGATTTTCGACAAATATATTTTTACAATCATGTCCACGTAACCAGATGACGAGAACTCATCGGTTTTATGTAGACTAGTAACAAACCTACAATTTAAAAATATAACCAATTCCAGAACTCACACTAAAGTGCCAGCAGAGCATACTAGAATAGCAAAAATCGGATGGATTTTCGACAAATATTTTTTTTTCAATCATGTCCACGTAACCAGATGGCGGGAACTCATCGATTTTATGTAGATTAGTAACATAGCTACAATTTAAAAATACATCCAATCCCAGAACTCACACTAAAATGCCAGCAGAGCATACTAGAATAGCAAAAATCGGATGGAATTTCGACAAATATTTTTTTTTCAATCATGTCCACGTAACCAGATGGCGGGAACTCATCGGTTTTATGTAGACTAGTAACATAGTTACAATTTAAAAATACAACCAATCCCAGAACTCACACTAAAGTGCCAGCAGAGCATACTAGAATAACAAAAATTTGATGGATTTTCGACAAATATATTTTTACAATCATGTCCACGTAACCAGATGGCGGGAACTCATCGGTTTTATGTAGACTAGTAACATAGTTACAATTAAAAAATACAACCAATCCCAGAACTCACACTAAAGTGCCAGCAGAGCATACTGGAATAGCAAAAATCGGATGGAATTTCGACAAATATTTTTTTTTCAATCATGTCCACGTAACCAGATGGCGGGAACTCATCGGTTTTATGTAGACTAGTAACATAGTTACAATTTAAAAATACAACCAATCCCAGAACTCACACTAAAGTGCCAGCAGAGCATACTAGAATAACAAAAATTTGATGGATTTTCGACAAATATATTTTTACAATAATGTCCACGTAACCAGATGACGAGAACTCATCGGTTTTATGTAGACTAGTAAAATAACTACAATTCAAAAATATAACCAATCCCAGAACTCACACTAAAGTGCCAGCAGAGCATACTAGAATAGCAAAAATCGGATGGATTTTCGACAAATATATTTTTACAATCATGTCCACGTAATCAGATGGCGGGAACTCATCGGTTTTATGTAGACTTATAACATAGCTACAATTTAAAAATATAACCATCCATATAAAAATATAATAATCCATCCGATTTTTGCTATTCTAGTATGCTCTGCTGGCACTTTAGTGTGAGTTCTGGGATTGGTTATATTTTTAAATTGTAGCTATGTTACTAGTCTACATAAAACCGATGAGTTCTCGCCATCTGGTTACGTGGACATGATTGAAAAAAAATATTTGTTGAAAATCCATCCGATTTTTGCTATTCTAGTATGCTCTGCTGGCACTTTAGTATGAGTTCTGGGATTGTTTGTATTTTTAAATTGTAGCTATGTTACTAGTCTACATAAAACCGATGAGTTCTCGCCATATGGTTACGTGGACATGATTGAAAAAAAAATATTTGTCGAAAATCCATCCGATTTTTGCTATTCTAGTATGCTCTGCTGGCACTTTAGTGTGAGTTCTGGGATTGGTTATATTTTTAAATTGTAGCTATGTTACTTGTCTATGTAAAACCGATGAGTTCTCGCCATCTGGTTACGTGGACATGATTCAAAAAAATATTTGTCGAAAATCCATCAGATTTTTGCTATTCTAGTATGCTCTGCTGGCACTTTAGTGTGAGTTCTGGGATTGGTTGTATTTTTAAATTGTAGCTATGTTACTAGTCTACATAAAACCGATGAGTTCTCGCCATATGGTTACGTGGACATGATTGAAAAAAAAATATTTGTCGAAAATCCATCCGATTTTTGCTATTCTAGTATGCTCTGCTGGCACTTTAGTGTGAGTTCTGGGATTGGTTGTATTTTTAAATTGTAGCTATGTTACTAGTCTACATAAAACCGATGAGTTCTTGCCATCTGGTTACGTGGACATGTTTGAAAAAATATATTTGTCGAAAATCTATCCAATTTTTGTTATTCTAGTATGCTCTGCTGGCACTTTAGTGTGAGTTCTGGGATTGGTTGTATTTTTAAATTGTAGCTATGTTACTAGTCTACATAAAACCGATGAGTTCTCGCCATATGGTTACGTGGACATGATTGAAAAAAAAATATTTGTCGAAAATCCATCCGATTTTTGCTATTCTAGTATGCTCTGCTGGCACTTTAGTGTGAGTTCTGGGATTGGTTGTATTTTTAAATTGTAGCTATGTTACTAGTCTACATAAAACCGATGAGTTCTTGCCATCTGGTTACGTGGACATGTTTGAAAAAATATATTTGTCGAAAATCTATCCAATTTTTGTTATTCTAGTATGCTCTGCTGGCACTTTAGTGTGAGTTCTGGGATTGGTTGTATTTTTAAATTGTAGCTATGTTACTAGTCTACATAAAACCGATGAGTTCTCGCCATATGGTTACGTGGACATGATTGAAAAAAAAATATTTGTCGAAAATCCATCCGATTTTTGCTATTCTAGTATTCTCTGCTGGCACTTTAGTGTGAGTTCTGGGATTGGTTGTATTTTTAAATTGTAACTATGTTACTAGTTTACATAAAACCGATGAGTTTCAGCCATCTGGTTACGTGGACATGATTGAAAAAAAAATATTTGTCGAAAATCCATCCGATTTTTTTCTATTCTAGTATGCTCTGCTGGCACTTTAGTGCGAGTTCTGGGATTGGTTGTATTTTTAAATTGTAGCTATGTTACTAATCTACATAAAACCGATGAGTTCCCGCCATCTGGTTACGTGGTCATGATTTAAAAAAAAAATATTTGTCGAAAATCCATCCGATTTTTGTTATTCTAGTATGCTCTGCTGGCACTTTAGTGTGAGTTCTGGGATTGGTTGTAATTTTAAATTGTAGCTATGTTACTAGTCTACATAAAACCGATGAGTTCCCGCCATCTGGTTACGTGGACATGATTGAAAAAAAAATATTTGTCGAAAATCCATCCGATTTTTGCTATTCTAGTATGCTCTGCTGGCACTTTAGTGTGAGTTCTGGGATTAGTTATATTTTTGAATTGTAGCTATGTTACTAGTCTACATAGAACCGATGAGTTCTTGCCATCTGATTACGTGGACTTGATTGAAAAAAAATATTTGTTGAAAATCCATCTGATTTTTGTTATTTTAGCATGCTCTGCTGGCACTTTAGTGCGAGTTCTGGGATTGGTTATATTTTTAAATCGTAGCTATGTTACTAGTCTATATAAAACCGATGAGTTCCCGCTATCTGGTTACGTGGAAATAATTAAAAAAAAATATTTGTCGAAACTCCATCCGATTTTTGTTATTCTAGTATGCTCTGCTGGCACTTTAGTGTGAGTTCTGGGATTGGTTGTATTTTTAAATTGTAGCTATGTTACTAGTCTACATAAAACCGATGAGTTCCCGCCATCTGGTTACGTGGACATGACTGAAAAAAAAAATTTGTCGAAAATTCATCCGATTTTTGCTATTCTAGTATGCTCTGCTGGCACTTTAGTGTGAGTTCTGGGATTGGTTATATTTTTAAATTGTAGCTATGTTACTAGTCTACATAAAACCGATGAGTTCCCGCCATCTGGTTACGTGGTCATGATTTAAAAAAAAAATATTTGTCGAAAATCCATCCGATTTTTGTTATTCTAGTATGCTCTGCTGGCACTTTAGTGAGAGTTCTGGGATTGGTTATATTTTTAAATTGTAGCTATGTTACTAGTCTATATAAAACCGATGAGATCCCGCTATCTGGTTACGTGGATATAATTAAAAAAAAATATTTCTCGAAACTCCATCCGATTTTTGTTATTCTAGTATGCTCTGCTGGCACTTTAGTGTGAGTTCTAGGATTGGTTATATTTTTAAATTGTAGCCATATTACTAGCCTATGTAAAACCGCTGAGATCTTTCCCCCTGGTTACGTGAAAATAATATTAAAAAAAGTTTTGTCGAAAATCTTTCCGATTTGTACTATTCTAGTATGCTGTGCTGGCACTTTAGTGTGAGTTCCTGGGTCAGTTATTGTACAAATGTATCATTTTATTACTAGTCTTTGCAAAATCGACGAGTTTCCACTTTTAAATAACCTTTTTCCATATTTTTTTTTTGGTTAAATTTTTGTTTATTTATTTTATCTATAAATTATTTTTTAAGTTTATTTCGCGAGAACTATCACTGAAAACTATTAGGAACTCCAGATATTAGCTAATTACACTAATCAAAAGCTTTTTTTCAATTTTGTAGAAAATGCTCTGCTGTGTGAAGTTAGCAGAGCATTATTTCATTCTGCTTTATCTCCGTGAAATCGCCAGAACTATTCCTGAAAACTATCAGGAACTATGGAACTCATGTGCATGCGAATAGAACTCTCATTATTTAGTGCTCTGCTGGCAAATGCTGTGCTAGTTTCACGGACACATCTATAATTAATATTAATCTATAATATTATTAATTAGTACTTTTATAACATGGCGTAATGATGGCATACTATTATTAATAGGTATATAGCGTCCAATAATTTACTGCGTTGATTATGGATCATTTCTATTATAATTACTACCGTAATAACTTAATTATTATAGTCTGTACTTATGATCTTTGATTTTGCTGCAGACTGCTGTGCGTTACGTACACACGTGCATTGTCTATGATTCCATTATAGAGAAATAAACAAACCGGTAAAGTCCAACTATAAAGTACTCGTGTTGCCATCAAAAGTACATACATGTTTCCAAATAAATAAGGATAATTTAACTTGACCTAATTTGATCTGATAATATTACTAGATAAACACGTAATGCATCGTACTTCTATATAAATTTAAGAAGATAAAGTTTTTTGTTACATTCAAATAATAACTATCTATAATATACAAATGAAAGTAGGTATTTTCATAACATAGATTAGTATTTCATAATAACTAAATAATATGATTGCTTGTGTTAGCTTTCTATGAGAATTAATCATAAAAACGGATAATCTCATTTTACAGTACGAAAGAATAATTATATGAGAATGATATAAGCACCGCAGGTAATACATATTTCTTCGCGATTGATTAATGTTAATCACATACTAAAGTTTACTAAACCATGAGCCGTGACTAGGTTAAATCTTATTTTTCAAAAACTCATGTCCAGCAGTGAACTTATAAGAACTTATGGATGAATGGAAATTCAGAATGTTTATTGTTATTTGACGTCCCACACAATTTGTCTTTAACCCACATTAATTATTATTTGTATTTAGTTTTATTTAATATATATTATATAACTTTACAGAAATAGAAACATTTTATTAAATATTTCAGAGATTTATAAGATAAGTAAAATACAATTTAAACTTATGTTGGAGTATTCGTTGCTAAAGTCTTGCAACATCTTTTATTACTCACCCTGTATATATAAGTATACTAATTACGTACAGCTCAATACTTGCATGGTAGACTCTGGTAGAGTGTCTGCTAAGTGCTAGTGTTAGCTGTGCCCTACTATACTTTAGTACTGAATATTTTTCTAAAAACAAGTAATAGGAGGCCATAGGTAGCGAAAGCGTTAGAACAATCATTGCGAAGTTATCATCTGCGGTTTGCAAGCACGTAAGTATTTCTTATTCATAGCTCTTTAATCAATTTGAAACATATCCATACCAGGCGTGAATAAGTTAACCAAGTCGGAAATGCACATTTTCATGGCTGCTATTTGTATTTTTTGGTGAGAGAGTTATTTAAAACTTTACAAGTTCTGTGTGTGCTTACTTAGCACCCAATAAATTAAACAATCCTAATGCTTATTTTGAATTAAAGTAAATAAATTTATATATACTAATATGTATATGTATATCGGCTTATCACATATACACGCCTGTTACATGTATATAATATCAATATTTTTTATCTATTTTATTATAATGACGGAAATCCAAATTAATCGATAAGAACGAATCATACCTACTGAATACAATCATAACATTCATAACTTATCATCATTGTGGTTGTTAGATGAATACTGTGCTGTTACAAACAGGGAAGGGATGCATTTCCTTCATTTCCATAATGACGGAAATCCAAATTAATCGATAAGAACGAATCATACCTACTGAATACAATCATAACATTCATAACTTATCATCATTGTGGTTGTTAGATGAATACTGTGCTGTTACAAACAGGGAAGGGATGCATTTCCTGTTTGTAACAGCACAGTATTCATATACATATCCCATAGATTAGTAAAGATTACTCACTCCTAACTAGAAAATGTACCCAGTTTTGAGAATTGAAATAGTTGCGTAAAAAAGTTTTGCCACGTCTCCGTGCTAAAATATACCTAAAATATTTGAAATAATTATTTATTTATTATTTAAATTAATGTAAATTACGCAGTATTAGTTATTTATTCGTAAATTTTCTCTAAAAATGTTTTTATTTGTCAAGAATTCAAAAAAAGAACTTACGATAATAAGCCATTTGTGGCTTCATTCAATGTCAAGGCGGCGAAGTATCTTTACTAATCTATGACATATCCATATTAAAATTAATATTACTCTGACAGATACGATATTCGCTCATTAAATGGTCACTTGTAGATTGTAGATAAAAGATTTTAAATTGCACGATTGCAATATGCGGACTGCGGTTGTAAGGGGCAGAAGGAGTAAAGCAATACATAAAACGGTTTTAAGAGTGAAACCGGTTAAAACACATTTGGAGAAAAATACATACTTAAGTAGTGTAGTAGTGACTTTATTTATAAGTAGTTTTACAAGAGTATTATCAGTTTTATATAGATTATTATAGATGCTTTTCATTGAATTTTCAGAAACGTTAGCTAATAGTCATGATATTCACGATAATATTCTTGTATGTAGGCAGGGCTGGATTTAAAGGTGTGGAGGCTCTGGGGCAATGAAGGAGCGGAGGCCCTTATTTTTCGAAAAAAAGGAAAAAAATTCTTCCGTCCGAGATCTTCCATAAATTTAACAAATAGGTCATAAAGTACAGTTATACCAATAAAATTATTTCGACAAAGAATGTAGTGATTTTAGTTATGTGCTAGTATTGACGTTATAAAGGGGAAAAACATAGCTGGGAAAAGAAAATGCTAAAGTTGCTGACCCGTTGAAATTTAGGTATTTTTTTTCATTTCTTTTTGGGGGGGGGGGGGGCTTCCCTGTGGACGCCCCAGGGCAGTAGGCCTGCCTGTCCTCATAAATCCGGCCCTGTATGTATGTTCGGGGATGCATCAACCGATTGCGATGATTGTCGATGTCCTAATCTCTTAAATTTTGAAATTTCTACTAGTTTTTCCAAAAGCTTAGAAATATACGATGATTTCGTAATTATAAATATACTCGTATTTTTATCCCGAATTAATTTTTTTAATTTATTCCTTTAAGATATTTTCACGCTTTGTGATATTCGTTCTAATTTTGAAATGAATTCGTTCTAATGCTGATCGATATAACATCTTGTCCCCCCGCCGTGAGGCCCCTGCATTATAGAAAAGGGGCCTCCCCCTCTTTTCCCATGGATGCCGTAAAAGGCGGCTAAGGGGATTTGTGCTGACCATCCATGCACATTATATAAATACGTATTTTATTTTATTGTTTATTTATACCTTACTTTATTGCATTTTGCATTAAGTGCATTGATCGATCGTATCAGTATCAAATCGTAGTGTGGGATGGGGTACGATTGGCACCCCATCACATTACGATTTATTTTTATTTGAGCGTGGACTAGTAATCGCCGCATTAAAAAAGGCCTTATCATCGCTAAGTATGTATTTCTTATTATTTCAGTATATTAGCTGCAACTGCGCATAACCGTCGTCGTTATGGACGTCGATACAGACGTAGATTGTGAAGAACCAGGTAAATCCTAATGTATACGCGACTTACTATTAATTAATGTTAGAATTAAGTAGGTTGGGTCTTAAACATTTTAGTGAAATAACAGTATTACATCTTTAATAACTTTATCGATGGACGAGATTTTTTTTCGGGGGAGAGGAGATGGGGGGGGGAGGGTGATATCTGATTTAGAGCAAATAAGGCGTAACGGTTGACTGCTGAGATAAATCTTCGGCTTCGGCTTAAATAGGTAGACATTTTGGCCGAAGCCTACGGCCGTCTTAAGGAATGCCGGGGCCCCTCAGCAATAACTCAGGCCCGAGGGGAGGGGGTGGGGATAAAAACAATGTAAGGTTAAATGAAACCCGACCATTGGTTGCTTATTTGGGCCCCGCTTGTAAAATTGAATAAATTGTTACGAATGCGTGACATCGTAGCAACGAAACAATATTTTTAATTACACGTGAGTAATATTAGTTCTTATTTTAATCTGATAATTATCAGTAAAAGACGTGATCACATGAGACATCACTTATTAATAAATAGTAAGTTGTTTATTTTTATGTACAGTCAAAATAAACCTTTCATTTAAATGTTTTTAAAACATAAAATATTCTTCATTCATCACACAATCGTCGTTTCTACGATTTTTCCTAACCTAGACCCAAAATATAAATCCGAAATTATCATTTAGATATATCTCTTTGGCCGGGGATCGAAGCGGGAACCGAGATATCATAGTATCATCAACAACCTACAGGTATTTAACTGCTGGACACAGTTCCCTTGTGTGCAGCAGTTAAATATCTTATGGCTCATTTTTATTGGTCGTTAGAGCCCGCGTTCGGGTACGGGCCGTACGGGAGATTTCTGTTTAAGCATGCCGTAGGGCTCTAAGTCGATGGGACTCGCATGCGAGGTACGGGATATTTCTGTTTATACATATGTTCCGCGTGCGTGAAAACGTTTAGTTTTCATTAGTCGATGACGCCCGCATGCGGGATGTTCGTGGTGCTGAATAGACGTACCTGCTATGGAATACCAATTAATGTTGTGTGGAGTAATTTTATCTATTTCTGACATACTAAAGAAAAAAATTATTAGCTTCACTAAAGAAAAAGAAAAAAGAATTTGGGTGCGAAATTTACTGTGAAATAGAAAGGTGCACGGTGCGTCAGAAACATTGTGTATGAAGTTAAATTTAGGTCTGGACTGTGACGTAGAAGATCACAATAACTTTTGCAGAATTTTTCAGAACCCCCGCAGCCCGCACTATGGTTGCTTTACACCACCCGACGAATTTCATTGGTTGTTATGGCCGCTTGCGGGGAGCACCCGCATGCTGTATATCGACTACATATTGACGACGCACTTTCACTAGTTGTTATAATGTATTCGGGGACGCCCCGCATGCTGTTTATCGACCGAGTTATCGACCAATGAAAATGAGCCATTACAGTTATGAGAAGGATTAGTCCTTAGTTCATCACACTAGTGGGGAAAACCAAAGCTAAGATATGTTTGACAACTTTTTAAAAGATCTTTCAGGTGTAGGTTTCCTCACAAATTTTCCTTAATTCAATTTTCATACATACTTTTCCGAGGTATTCCAGCTTAGTCATCAGGGGTAGCGGCGCACCTGTGGTCGACTCGGGTAGGAATGTAATCTTTTCTGGGATTGATTACTGATGTCAATGGGTATATCACTTACCATATTAAGTGGCAAATGCCAATACGATAGAGTTATCCAGAAGTGTCATCATCATCAACCCATTACTGTCCCACTGTTGAATACGAGTCTCCTCTCAGAATGAGAAGCATTAGGCCATAGTCCACCGCGCTGGCCAAGTGCGTATTGGTAGACTTCACATACCTTTGTTTACCGTTTTTTTTTTTGATAAATCTCTCAGGTATGCAGGTTTCCTCACGATGTTTTCCTTCACCGTTTAGCAAGTGATAAATAATTTCTAAGACGCACATAGCTTTAAAAAATCAGAGGTACCTCGAATTTGTACCTCGGACCCCTTGATCGAGAGGCCGAGTTTCTTAACCACTAGGCTATCACTGCCTGCAGTGTACTGAGGGGTACTGAGGCTGAACTAAAATTTCAAGAGGTCAAAAATCTGTTTAAGGACCTTCACAAAATCAGTCTTGGAGATCAAAAGCTGGAACAAGGCCTGAATCAAATTTGACATCGAATGAACGATATAACAATGCGAGAAGTAATCAAGCCACACAGAACCCTCGTAGGGGTCAACCGGAAAACTGGCGTCAACGAGATACTAATGGTAAGTATTATACTTGAGTATAAATGGTATTGAAGATCGTAGAATCCTCTGTGGTTCGACTCCGGCTACACCACACCTATTTTTGCTTGATAGCAGTATTGAGCGTTGCTGTATTCTGGTTTGAGGAGTGTGGTTAGGGAGACCTGCTTTTCCGACGCATTCCAGCCCCAGCTACCCCTGGGGCTGGAATGCGTCGTCTCATATTATCTGGGTTTGATTACTAATGACGCCCATGAACATCTGTAATCAACCCCAGATAGGATTAGATATTCCTACCTGGAGTCACAGGTGCGCCGCTACCCCTGAGGACTAAGCTTGAACGCCTCGGAATAGTTTGTCTCCACACCCTTCAAACCAGAACACAGCAGCGCTCAAAACTGCTTTTATGAGGCAGAAAGTTATGAAGCACTAGATGTGGCGGTGGTGCCGCTGGAGTCGATCCACAAAGGGTTCTATCACCTTCAAAAGTATTAATTTAGTTCTTAAGATAATTATAATAATTTATTTGCCATGAACAATATGAATATTACAGTCATCATTATTTATTACAATATACCTATACAGGGTTCCTGAAAATTCGATACATTCCCTTGAAGGGGTAAAAGTAGAGCTCATTTGCAATAGATTTTGTCATTAAGTACCCTAGCCGATAGTGATTTGTTTTTGAGATATTCATGTCTTTGTGTTTTTATTTCTTAATACCGATTTCAGGCATAAAATAACATGCTCCTAAGTGAATGTCCATGGACATGGTCCATGGACGGGAGTGACCGTTTGCCATCAGGTGGACTGCATGCTTGTTTGTTATTTATATTTTATAAAAAATACACAATCGTACATACCTCTTCCATCGAAGTCGGTAAAAATGTACAATGTACTCGTACATAGTTGATTTTATTTTCGTTCGGAAATTACCTATACCTACCCAACTAACTATAAGACACACCTGAATTCTCCTCCTAAATCTCTAAGTAGGCAACAAACCAAAATTGCGGCTCAGTAGGTACCATAAGTGCAATTCTTCGTATTATTTTGGTAAATGAGGTAATAAAAAACATAAATATATTCATTAGTACATGTTTAATATATTTATATATAATACAATATATATATATAATATTAAGTAATGTAGTTTTTATACTAATACCGTTGGTACTTTCTAAATACAAACTGTGAATTGAAATGATTAGGATTTCCATTTCAAATAATAATTCAGATCTCGTCTTGAGGCCTTCTTAATACGGTGTCACTTCAATGATGAGTATCGATTTACAATTTTATTATTTTTAGCTGGAACTACAACCGCTTTTCAATGGAATAGACCAAGGACCGACGGAAATGATAATATGCAACAAAGAAATAATGGTCCCGTACGTCACAATCAAAGAAATAATATCCGTCCATTAAGCAGAGAAATGAAGAGTATGTCATTACAAACTACAAGCAGAGGAAAAGACGTCGGTTTCAATTATTTGCTGGAGTTATCTAAGTCAGATAGTAAACAAATTATCGGATCGATCAATGTAAGGAGGGAAGCTTTTTTACAACTTCTACAGTCGCCCATCGAAAGGCTAGATTTGTATGTGTTAATTGTGAAAATATTGACAATAGTAAGCAAGTCCTCGTTCGAACAAATTAGGTCTAATTTGTTGTTGGACGTTTGTAATTCGCAATTCATTACAAATTTGCGTAACTATTTAATGGATTTGCCATACACGGAAGAACGTTCCTCAAATACCATGTACTGGGATAAACCAGAAGAATTTTGGGAGAATTTTATATCATTTTGTGATTATATCATAAAGACGATGCCCTCAATTGCAATGTTCAAGTGCAAAACGTTAATTGAGGGCACTACGAAATGTTGTTTAGAAGGACTGAGCCAGAAACACGACTTTAACTTATCGGAGGAGCTGGTTGAGAAACTTGAAGTTATGCGTCGGAAATTGATAACTCAGGAAGAAGAAAGCAAGGTATGTGGTCCTGCGACAATATTTTTACTATAATTACTATTTTATACTATTTTTAGCTATAAACTTCTTGTTCGAATGGAATAATTTCAATTTTACCGAAGCCGAAGTATTCACTGAAGGGGAGTAAGATGGCCAAAGCCGAAGCTTCGGTCGGACATTTATTAGCCTGCGGCTTCGGTTTCTACACAAAATAAAGTTTTTTTTTTGTGCTTTCTCATCATCATCAACCCATTATTGTTCCACTGCTGGGCACGGGTCTCCTCTCAGAATGAGAAGGATTAGGCCATAGTCCACCGTACTGGCCAAGTGCGTATTGGTAGACTTCACATACCTTTGAGATTTATTTTTGTTTTTTATAAATCTCTCAGGTATGCAGGTTTCCTCACGATGTTTTCCTTCACCGTTTAGCAAGTGATAATTTATTTCTAATACGCACATAACTTCGAAAAATTAGAGGTGCCTGGGATTTGAACCTCGGACTCCTCGATCGAGAGGCCGAGGTTCTTAACCACTAGCCTATCACTGCTGTGATTTCTGGTTTGATTTGTGATTGATTGTGGATTGTGTGATGTGATTTGTGGTTTCTAGCAAGTGCCAAAATTGAATGATCTCGTGTAACGAATTCGCCGCCCGCGATGCAGATGCGATGCGACGTGTGGGAGGCACACGCACATTTGACTTGCGTCGGCAAATGTGTTACAGTTCACATTAAGTATTTAGAAAAGTTATCATAACGTAATTATATATTTAATGTATTTAAACATTAGGCTTCCCCTTGAAATCTACCTTCGATCGGACAAGTTCTGGAACTTTTGATATGTGACTTATTGATGTTGTGCAATTAATTCCAATACACATGTAACGAGGTTGTTTACGACGAGAAAAACTATGAGATAATTATTAAAAGATAATTAAATAATATCGTTCTTAAAATAATTGCTTGCAGGGTGTGACATCTGCAAAAGGCTACGAAACCGAGCCGCCTGAGAACTTTCGTCTGCTCAGTATCCTACCGCAGGTGGAGGACTTGGTGGGCTGTCGTCCGTACCTGCGCCCTAATATAGTTGAAGGCAGATATGCTGACGTAGAACATTACCTTGATGTACAATTTAGATTACTCCGTGAGGATTGCTTCGGGCCACTTCGTGATGGAATATGTAAGTGTCAAGCAGGAGTGGGTAGCTAGCAGCAGGTTCACCACTTCCTTCACGTCGATAAGTTTGTGGCGAGACACCTGTGAATCACATAGATAGATTATCTTATATATAAAATTATCGTGTCACAATGTTAGTTACCCTACTCCTCCGAAACGGCTTTACCGATTATCGCCAAATTTTATATACATATTAAGTAGGACTGAGAATTAGCTACTATCTATTTTTCATACCCCTAAGTGATAAAAGTGGTTCACCCTAACATTTTTTTTATTTATATGGCAACACAACGTTTGCCGGATCAGCTAGTAATTTAATAAACTTATTACACAAGTAGGAAACTCCGTTAGTCATCTATGATTAAGATTCCCAATGATTACCTAGCCAGCCATGTTTTTACGTTAAGGATTTTTTCATACAATGGCATTTGCTAGTTAAAATTCGTTTTAATTGTTTAAATCTTATCACATAAGTAGGGACTAGACATTCGTTTAATTTGGGTTGGTTAAAAAAATAATCTCATCTCATCTCATTTTATTTTACAGCTCAATTTGTACAAAATCCAAATGAGAGAAAATATGACAATATACGGTAAGTGCATACAAACGGAGTAGTTAAATAGCTGTACAGCATCCCATAGGTACTCGTAACTACTATTTCGAGCTGCGAGTTTCTTGTAAAGTTGTAATCAATGGTCTCCCAAATATACTTGTATATTACGTCCAAAGTCCGTAAGCTATGTAAACATATCCGGGTTTGATTATGTTTTCTAATATATATGAGTAGCACACGAGCATGCAGTCTACCTGATGGTAAGTGGCTACTGCCGCCTATGGACATCTGTAATCAACCCCAGATAGGATTAGATATTCCTACCTGAGGTCGGCCACAGATGCGCCACTACCTCTGAGGACTAAGCTGGAACGCCTCGGAAAAGTATGTCTACCTTACCACACCCTTCAAAACGGAACACAGCAACGTCTAACATTGCTGTTATTAGGCAGAAATAGGTGTGGTACAAGTCTAAGTTACTCTTAAGATTCCAGTATAGAACGACCTTCATAGAGCTGGTAAATGGATGAAAAGTATTTAACATCAAATTAAATATGTCATTACTCATTAAATATATTGCAAATGTGTTGACTTAAAATTTCAGTCCAGAATATGATTAAATAACAATTTAAAAAAATGTCTTTATTGGTTTGGTTAATGGACAATTTCACGACAATAGGTTAAGTAATTAAAACAAACAAACAAGCTCACATTTGCATTTATAATATTAGTTAGGAAGTTAGAATGCAATAAAAAAACTAAGAAATAAGTACCTACATATTTATTTTATTATTTTGCAGTGTTTTTCGAAACGTAAAATTTGCCGAACCCTACGTATCAGCAGATAAAATTGGAATGATGGTGCAAGTTGATGCAAATACTACAAAATGGTTTAGAACAATAAATTGGGCGCAAAGCAAGCGGTTAATTTATGGCTCCCTGGTGCTATTGACAAAGGACAACTGCAAAACTTTTATCGTCGCTACCATTTTGGACAGAGACATGAAACATTTAAATAATGGAATGGTAAATAGATTTAAATGCTTTTTATCTAAATATATATAACTCAAAGGTGACTGACTGACATAGTGATCTATGTCACATCTATGCACAGCCCAAACCACTGGACGGATCGGGCTGAAATTTGGCATGCAGGTAGGTGTTATGGCGTAGGCATCCGCTAAGAAAGGATTTTGATCAATTCTACCCCCAAGGGAATAAAATAGGGGATGAAAATATTACTTCGCAACGCGAGCGAAGCCGCGGCCAAAAGCTCGTCGTAAATAAAACACAAATGTAATGTAAATGTAAAATCCTTTGAAATATATTAAATATATATCCTATTTAATTGAAGTTTAATAATTATTGCGCAAGTAATAAAAATATGTATTAAAACTACCTTTGTTAATACTCTACGATTTCATCCGTGTGTGTAAGTGAACTCTATAAAATTAATAAATAGGCTATATGTATTTTTATAATATTTAATTAACGTAGGTAATATCCTATAAAAAACAATCAAAATAGTACAAGTTACACTTTAACAAAATTTACCTTAAGCGAATCCTTTAAAATCAAATACTTAACATCTTTTTCAATTTGACTTAAACATCAGTGACACTTACAAAGTTACGTTATTTTTTAACAAAGATAAACATTTAGATAAATTGTTAAAATTACATGATAAACTTAGTTTTAGTAGAAAAAAAGTTACTGAAAATAGTATTAGATTTACTCTTTGCGTTTTATTTTTTTCCCGAGTTTTGGGATTACATCTAGCTCTTAGGACGCGTTCAAACGTAATCTTTGAACCTCAAATAGTAACAGGATCGGTCAAATTCAGTTACGTCTTATTTGATATTTAAATACATCATTTTGTATTTCTTTTGCAGATTCCAATTTCTCTGGTCGATAAAACAATAGATGATTATATATGTAAAACAAATGAGTCATATATCATGATAGAAAGTGACGTATACTTCGAACCATACTTTCACGTTCTTAGAGCCCTCCAGGATCCAACGTTTCCTGAACACATTGCCATGAGCAAATATATTGTTCAAGTTGATGTAAGTAGCTACTTACCAATAATAATAATTTGTGTCAAGTACTTAGCAAAGCATTAGTTGGTTTTCAACAAAATGTAAGCCTTTTTGTTCCGTTTCAGTCCATACCCCGACATCCAAGGTACTTGAGAGAAAATTCAATATACAGATACCCCAATTCAGATTATAAGTTTAAAGTCCTTGACGAAAGTACGTGGCCTTCGAGTGTAGAGATGGGATTCAATGAAAGTCAATATGAAGCTTACCGGTTGGCCCTTACTCATGAGTTCGCGGTGATTCAGGGGCCTCCAGGGACGGGCAAAACATTTCTAGGAGTAAAAATCGCTGAAACATTGATAAAGAATCGTACTGAGAATGGATGCCTTATACTATTAATATGCTACACAAATCATGCTCTAGATCAGTTTCTAGAAGCTATCCTGAAAATAACGCGGTCTATCGCTCGAATTGGCGGGCAATCACGGAATGAAGCAATGGAAATGTATAATTTAAACTTTCTTCGCCACGTTGCCAGAATGAAAAGAAAGAAAGTGGGGTGGCGTACGTATGACCTGGATGACTCATATGAATTCGATGAACTTTATGACCTGGATGGACAAAGTAAACTGAATGTTGACCTAGATGAACTGAATAAACTTTTCCTACAAAAAAGATCAATTTTAGAAGATATAGTTATATGCTTACAAGAAAAGATAAAAATCATCGAAATTATAGACGGTAATAACGGTGTACTTAATTTTCATTATGTGAAAAAATACATTGAAGAGAGTGGTGTGATCAAAGACTTTTACGACAAACGTAGGACAGATCCACTTCATAAGTGGTTGTTTGAAAACATGCCTATTATTAGCCTAGATTCCAATATATACAAAAAAGAAGAGCTTCCAACAAATGCTGATGTCGTCGATGATGATATATATAAACGGGATAATATTATTTTGGATGATTTCGACGACATGGACGATTACAAGATTGAAATCAGTGGCGCTTTTTTAATTAACGACGCGGAAATAAATTTATGGAAAACAATATATGAATATCGAAAAGAAAAAGATATTCATTTAAAAAACAAGTTGGAAGCGGAAATTATTGTAAAAACCTCGCGTATCAAAATGTATCAGGTTAGTTTCATTAATAAAGTTTCACATATAATAGGTATACAGGGTGAATTTCTCAAATAGGCGTTCAGGGCCAAATCCGAAACAATAAGGATTAGCGAAAAATGCTGAAAGGAGTTACGATGCCGATTTTGATAAAAACTAAAACTGCATGATTCAATTTTTTTTTAATCTATTTCCATAGCCGGGAATCGAACGAGTTCATTTTGAAAAAAAAACGCACCCTATATTATTCTACTATCGGATAGTTGCTTATAAGGATTAAATTCTGGGAAGTATTGATAGATCACAAACTGAAGGAAAAGCCTCATTTTTAAGAAAAAACATTTTTTTTTCATATTACTCTGGCAGCTATGTTGCCGCCATTCATTAATTTAAACATTTCGCATATTATCTATCACACTAAAATAGATATGGCATATTACGTACACTTAATCTACGTATGTATCACATAATCCAACTTTAGATAATATTAATGTATTATGCAGAAAATGTCAAAACTGCGCCTTCGATCAGAACATCTGGAAATGGAGTCAGGAGATCCAACACGGTACACTAATGAAGAACGTTGGAGAATATATTTTGGATGGGCTCAAAGAATCAAGCAAGAGTTGAAAAAAGAAATCAGAAATTTGCAAGTTAGTAAACAAAATATAAATCTTTGTATAGTACAAACATAAAGTCACACTCCGTTATCAGTATGTCTAGCCGCCTTTATCTTCTAACCTACGAAACGGATAATTATACGGTTTTTCTCTAACGGAAAGAGCGATAATCCAGGAAGACATATAAAAATCATTTCTGATTCTGATTGTAATGAATTATAACTAAATAAATGTTTTCGTATGCTTACATGGCTAACGCTAACGCTAACTAAACCTTACGCGATGCGAGTATGAATGTATATACAACAATTTACCTTCTAGAAAATTGTAGATCTCAATAAGTCCTATTGAAAAATCTGCGATAATAGAGTCTAACACTTTAGGTACGTTAACAATAACGTGAATGAAACCACGGGGTCCGGTAACTTTAATATACTTAATTTTAATAAAATTATTCTGACTTGTGATAATGATTATGGGTAGTTGTTAAATAAAATATTTAGGAACCAATTTAACCTAACCATAAAATAATATTTTTAAAGACGTGCTTGCAAGTAGCAAACGAAGAATATGAAGAAGTAAGAATGATGATGGATCTGGCGATATTGAGAAATGTCAAAGTGGTTGGAATGACTACTACTGGAGCGGCTAGGTTGCGGAAAGTGCTTCAAGCACTGGCACCGCCCATAGGTAAATATTTTTTTATAATATTGCATTAGCAAACGAGTATGCAGTCCACCAGATGGTAAGTGGCTAATGCCGTCCATGGACATTAGTAATGAGCCCCAGAGAAGAGTAGTCTTACCTAAGGTCGGCCTCAAATGTGTTGCTGTCCTCTGAGGAATAAATTAATCATAGTAGTGTTTAACACTGCTGTTATAAGGCAGAAACAGGTGTGGCCGTGGTGCCGCCGGAGTTAAACCACAAAAGGTTCTACAACAATTCAATTTATGAACATGATTAATTAATTAAGTTCAGCTAGATTCATATGTGTTATTATATAAGTACGCAGGCTGTGCTCATGACAAATGCAGTTTTAGTCTTTATCAAAATCGGCTTCGTAACTCCTTTCAGGATTTTTCGTTAATTCTTATACTTTCGGATTTGGTCCTGAAGGCCCATTTGAAAAATTCACCTCGTGATTCACCATTTATATATGTGGGCGGTATTGACTCAAAAGGTCTATTCGATGGATATTTCGTAATTTCGTGTCATTTTATTTTGTACAGTGATTGTGGAAGAGGCTGCTGAAGTATTAGAGCAACATATAGTCACATCGTTGACAAAAGACTGTCAGCACCTTATATTAATAGGTGAGTAGAAATTGCACTTGCGAAATACAGATTTCGTATACACCTGCCTTTGCCATATTTATTTTCCTTTCCGAAAGTTGTTTGGTAGAGGTCCCTTATACCGAGAACACCGCTTTTAAGTCATCCATAAATTACGTCACTCGTCAAGGGGAATGGCCCTTCCTTCCCCTTGACGTGTGACAAAATTGGGAAGGATTCCTGAATTTCGTGACGTCACATTTCAAATGTCATATATCTACAATTTTATCATATGTGAGATAATTTAAATAGAAATATCAATAATTTCGAAACTGCTATTCTAATTTAATAATTTCTATATATAAAAAGGCAAAATATGGAAAAGGAGGTGGGTATCATAAAATGTGTGTCGGGTCGGGGAAGGATGTAAAAATCAAGAAATACGTGTGACGTAGGTAATTTATGGATGGCCCCTTTTCGAATTATAAGTACCGACTATGTTTAACTCATCCACGACGACATTATTGTTATTTTCATTTTTTGTTGCTGTTAACACGAGATCATATTTGCTCCAACACAGCGGATAGGTATAAGTTGTGCTTGTTAAGATGTACAAAAAGATAGGAAAAATATATCTATGAAATTTTCCCGTTTCTATATTCTTATTTATTTCGACAACACAAATATTTTGTTTTAAGGTGACCATCAACAACTGCGGCCATCGGCCTCCCACATGAGAATGGCAAGAGACTTCAACTTGGATGTATCGTTGTTCGAACGCATGATCAAGAACAATATACACAGCCGGAGATTGTCCGTGCAGCATCGCATGCGACCCGAAATAGCTGCACTCATCTCGCCACACATATATCTCGACCTCTCGAACCACGAGAGCGTCGAGAGATTCCCCAATGTACGGGGAATGTGTAACAACTTATTCTTCTTCACTCACAACTATCAAGAAGAAGTAAGTAGTTTTGGGCTTGTACATGTAATTTTTAAAAGGTATTCGTTTTGGAAAAAATAGGTTTGAGGTAGAATCTGCGCCAAACTGCTAGTCGGCTCCGAACATAGAAACGAGTCGCGTCGCAATAGCAAATTGTAGATATTAGCGGGACGAAGACAGCGCGGGACCCCCGGCACCCTCCGCTGCCCGCACTCGCCCGCGGGGACATAGCTGCGTTAGTGTGCCATTACGTTGCTACGGAGTATAAGCTTGTAGTTGTCTCCGACCTCATTGGCTCTCTGACTGACACCTACGCGCATTAACTTCAGAGCGGAGTTGAAGTTTGGCACAGAGTATACTTACACTTGTATATAATAATTAGTGTTAGACCCTCGGAACATGCTAGTTATTGTTCCGAGGTTTGACTGAAGTTCGGGAACTCTCAGGTTACATTCGGCCGTAATCGGGAGTCTGCATCGCAGCACCGGCATTTCGTGACCACTCGATGGTCAGTACGCCGGCAGATCACTTCTGTCAACTGAAATTTTTGCTTTTATATTTCTATTATACTACTACTATACTAGCTGACTCGGCAAACTTTGTACCGCCTCAAAATCTATTTATCAAATATATTTCATATAAAACATAGCCTATGTTACTCGTGGATAATGTAGCTTTCGAATGGTGAAAGATTTTTTAAAATCGGTCCAGTAGTTTTTGAGCCTATTCATTACAATCAAACAAAAAAGCAAAGTTTTCCTCTTTATAATATTAGTATAGATACACGAGGTAACACGTTTAAGTGATCCTATCCTTTAAAAGATTTACGTATACGTAAATCTTTTAAATCGCAGGGCATCGCATTTTCATAATTCCTCAATCTGTTGAAACTAGAACATAAATCAAAGGTTTGGTAGAACAATTTCGATCGGAAAATAATAAAAGTTATTTTATGTACGTTTTATATTAAAATTATTATTACTTGTACAGCAAGTAGATGACAATACAAGTAAGGCGAACCATAAGGAAGCAGACATGGTGTTGCGGCTGGCCAACTACCTCATGCAGCAAGGTTACGACCCCAGCGAAGTCACTATATTAGCTGCTTACTCCGGGCAAATGTTTTATATGAGGAATGTAAGTGTACACTTATAGACTTCCGTACCCAAAGGGTAGAAAACGTAACCTTATTACTAAGCTCTGGCCGCCTATCCATCTCTCACAGGGCTATATCTCCTGAACCATAATAGATAGAGATTTTGATTTTTTAGAGAGTATGTAGAATGGTGGCCGCTATAACAACAAATACCAAAAATAAAAAAAGTTGGAAATAAAATTATTTATTGAATGAGAGATAGTACGCACCTCCACTGCATGATTCATTTAAAAAAGTTTTTGATTTCGCCATTTTGCGATCTTCTTTGACATATTTCATGAAATTTTGCATAGTTGTGCATTACAATTTTTTGATAAATTCTCACGAGTGTTCAATATTTTCAGCAACGAGAGAGATATGCTCATCTATCTGAAGTGAAGATTACTATTGTCGACAATTATCAAGGGGAAGAGTCGAGGATCATTCTGTTGTCACTCGTAAGAAACAACATCGGTGGACATATAGGATTCTTGAAGACCGAAAACCGAGTGTGTGTTGCTTTGTCACGTGCCAGGGAAGGTAATAACATGTTTGTAATCCTTCAACTTTTTTGTCCTTTTTGGTGGTGGTAGAACACTCTGTAGTTCCACTCCAGCGGCACCCCGTTACACTTATTTCTGCTTAATAAGAGCAGTGTTAAGCGCTGTTGTTCCGGTTTGAAGGATGTGATAAGGGAGACATACTTTCCCGAGGCATTCCAGTTTAGTCCTCAGGGGTAGCGGCGCATCTGAGGCCGACCTCAGGTAGAAAGGGTCTTCCTATCTAGGGTTGGTTACAGACGTCCATGGGCGGTAGTAGCCACTTACCATCAAGTGGACTGCATGCTCACCAGCTCCTTCAAAAAAAAAATGAAAATTATACTGTTCATTATACTTACCATATTTGAATATATTTTATGCACTTACTTACACGATTCAATTATTTTTACGTTCATTTTAGGTTTTTATATATTTGGCAATATCAATATATTAAAGACGAATTCCAATCTATGGGTAAAAATCGCAGAAACGCTAGAACAACAAAACTCTCTTGGAACTAGTTTGCAGGTCCGTTGTGATGAACACTATCACAAAACTACCACGGTAAGAACATTACAGTCTAAATATTATTAATTAAGTTAAGTCCTGACCTGAAAAGTCGGTGCACTGTAACCTTATTCATGTTAATTTGAAAAAAGCCGTGGACATTGAGTGAAATGAAATGTTAAGCGGAGAAGTCTCGCCAAGAAATATCACCCAGACATTGGGCGAGAACCGAGAAGGCATGTACACTCATGCGATCTTCTCATTCACATTCTGGACATGTTCGCACTGAGACCGAAAGAGAATGTGATACCGTTCTTTTTTCTCGCTCGGGAGAACCTTTGAAGCGGGCTAAAATACCGACACCGATCGGAGAACAGGCGAACGCTGGAGCGAGAAGGCAAGGAAGCTATCACATTCACGCTTCTCGGGTGTTCTCGGCGTGAGTCTATAGCCGGGGTTACATTTTGGTTGCAATTGTCACAGGACGCCATTATATTTCTAGGACGTCAAGAAGGGGTTAGTGTAAAAATTAGGTTTTTTCTGGGATCGCAGCTCTGGTTCCTCTTCAAAATAAATAAGGACCAATTTATAAGAAAAAGCTATTTTTCGGCATTTTTCGCTTTATCTACTAAACCGTAACTTTATCTATTGAACAAGGTAAACAGTTCAAATTTCACATTGCATTTACTTCTATAGCGGCTATGATAACATAATTATACTATAAATAAAAAAAAAAATGAAACTTTGGTGACCCTCCGTGTTCGACTCGAATTTGGCCTATTATTTAATTTAAATAGTGTAATGTTGTTAATAACCCTTTATTTATAGGATTTTACACATTTGAAAATATTGTTTCGTTAACATTTTAATTTTGTTGACTAATTAAAAAAATGACTTTTCCCACAGATAACAAATGTCACAGATTTTGAAGAAGTACCTGAAGGGGGATGCTTGGTGAAATGCATTTTTAAACTCCCATCCTGTAATCATCGGTGTCCTCTTGTTTGTCATGGCTATGATCTAAAACATATTTTTATCAAATGTCCTCTGAAATGTGAACGGTAAGTATGATACTAGTTTGTTTTTAAACAATATTTAGATACTAGTCGACCACTGACGAATACGCGCGAATACGAATATCTAAATAACCGACTCGGCTGTATCGTTGAGGCGCAGGTATTTGCCACGATGCGATACTCGTCCATATGATACTATGCGGGTGTACGTTTTTAGCGTGATTAGGATTAAACTGCGTCTTTATTCGTTTACAAACTCGTAAATATGCGGTGTATCTAAATATTGCATTTAAATATTTCATACGCTCTGTATATACACGTCTGGTGTATATTGCTGATGTGTTCTGTTTTGAAGTTGTAGTTAGTGGTGGTAAGCACTTATATTGCCAACTTGTTTATCAAGGGTATAGTATGCGCCAAACTGCTAGTCTGCTCTGAAGTTGTTGCGAGCAGGTGTAGTCATACAAATTGCTATGACGACGCGATTCATTCCTATATTCAGAGCGGACTAGCAGTTTTACACGTACTGTACCAATGTAACTCTTTATTTATTAGGCCGACACGTAAAACTTGCATCCTATTTGGGGTTTATTATAGATGATAATGGGCGACGGTGGCCGCTTACCATCAGGTGCATTGCACGTTCGCTAATCAGAAAACTTATCGTATTGTATTTTGAATGTGGTAGAACTCTCTGTGGTTCGACTCCGGCTCCACCGTCACACCTATTTCTGCCTATTAACAGTAGTGTTCAGTGTTGTTGTGTTCTGATTTGAAGAGTGTGTTAATAAATACGTTCACTTCCGAGGCGTTCCAGCTTAGTCCTCAGGGGTAGCGGCGCATCTGTGGCCGACCTCAGGTAGGAATATCTAATCCTATCTGGGGTTGATTATAGATGTTCATGGGTGACAGTAGTCAATTACCATCAGGTGGACTGCATGCCTACAACTATATTATAAAGTAAAAGTAATAATTTTCGTTAGTGTAATCTGCGAGTTGGGGCACGTATGTCCGCTGACATGCTGGCAGGAGTGTGGTCCGTGCGAGGTGCCCGTGACGAAGGAGCTGCCCTGCGGACACTCGCAGGACTTGCCGTGTAGCGTGAAGCCCACGGACTCAGGCGTCAGGTGCAACGTTACCGTTGACTTCACGTTCCCACGCTGCGGCCATCGGGTCAGTCTCTTTAGCAGTATTACGATTCATGTTTTCCAACTTTTTTTATTAATATATTATTATATTATTTTGAAGGTAGTAGAACCCTTTGTGGTTCGACACCGGCGGCACCACCGCCATACCTATTTCTGCCTAATAACAGCAGTGTTAGGCGCTGCTGTGTTCCGGTTTGAAGGGTGCGGTAAGGGAGACATATTTTTCCAAGGCGTTCCAGCTTAGTCCTCAGGGGTAGCGGCGCATCTGTGGCCGACCTCAGGCAGGAATATATAATTCTGTCTAGGGTTGATTACAGATGTCCATGGGTGGCAGTAGCCACTTACCATCAGGTGGACTGCATGCTCGTCTGCTACTCCTCTATCATATAAAAAAATATGAGTCATAAGGGTGCGCGCTAAAGTACACGCGGGTAGTCATTTTAAAAAATATATATCCTGTTTTAGTTGCTGATAGTGTCATAAAATGATCAAAATAATGTGTAATAATAAAATGAAGTGTAATATTTATGTTTTTCTTTTTTATAGATAAATAAGCCATGCTATGTAGATGAATGTCCAATCATCTGCGGTGGTCCATTGAAATGTGGACATACGTGTGTTCGGACATGCCACGTCCCGATTGATCCTGATCACAAAAGATATGTGAGTAGATAGATAGCAAGATAGATAGAAATAGATAGTATTTGTTTTCTAAAAAAAAAAAACTTTCGTATAAATTACATTATGCTTGTTAAAAATTCGTTTCTTAATTTAAAGATATGATAGCGAAACTCTGAACATATTAACTACCCTTCAAAATCAGATTGCCTAAAGTAATACCTAAAGGCCAAACGAGCCTTTGAATCGCATAAAATAAGCAGTGTAGTCTATGTTAAGAATCTCTAACAGAAAGTGTAGCGTCCGTTATTAACAATCTACCTATCCATCGTTTTGCCAATCAAAGATCGACATTTGATTACTTCATATTAGCAATTGTCAAATTTGGATTATTAGTAGGTATTACTTGGATAGATTGACTACTAAATAATATCAAGCTTAATTCGGCCTTCCAGTCAGACAGACAACGTAAGCCACACATGGCTCGGTAAAATTAGCACGGGGTTTTCTTATGAAACGAAAATTAATATGCGATCCGTTGTCAACCCGTTACTGTCCCACTGCTGGGGACGAGTCTGCTCTCAAAATGAGACCAATAAGGCCACAATCCACTGCGCTGGTCCAGTGCATATTGGTAGATTTCACATACTTGTACCTTTTAGAACTTTTTTTTAAGATATGCATATATAGGTATGCAGGTTTCCTTAAGATTTTTCCTTCACTGTAAAGCAAGTGATAATTAATTTCTAATACGCACAAAACTTCGAAAAGTCAGAAGTGCGTACCTGCTGAAGTGGTGATTCAGAACTTGGATCCTTCGATTGAGGGGCCGAATTTGCAACCATTAGGCTATAAGTCCTCAAATTATGCGACTCCGTTTCTGCAAATTACATTAAAATCACGCCTGTTTGACCTTAAATGTGATAATTTTGGCAGAAAAAATGCCAAATATAGTTTAAAATATATGGATAAATTAATTAATAATACCAACGAGCGTACCTAAGTTTGTTCACTTATTTACAGCATACTTGCGAGCAGCCGTGTCTTAAGGCGAAGAATGGCTGTAGTATGAAAATGGAAGGAGACCTAGGGCCCCATCGGTGTCCTAAGATGTGCTATCAACCTTGCGAATACTGCAAAGTCGAGGTATTTTAATTAATTCTCTACACGTATATAAAACTATTTAAAAGTGGTATCCCTTCGTTCCACTCCGGAGGCATCACCTACTTATCTATTTCCCATCTTATATTAGCTATGTTATATAACACGGCTAGAACGCCAAATATGAGGCGTTCTAACTTTACTCTCAGGGTAGCTACGCATCTTGTCGACATGGTACGACGTGGGTGGCAGTTGCTATTACGACCAGGTAGACTGCAAACTCGTTTTCTACTTATAATAAAAAATATACTAATAAAGCAATTAACTACTTGTATCCCAAATTTTATAAAGCGTTATTGACTATCCCAGGAGTAATAAGAGAGCAATTTTATTGGACTTATGTTTAAGAATCGGGTTATCTTTGGCTCGGCCTCTGGAAAGTTTGCCGAACTGAGTCGACGAAAGAAAAGGTCATTTTATCTTCCAGTGTAGAGTTGCAAGCTTCCGCAGCTAAATTTCATATATAAATTACCTAAAACTTGCCTCATCCTGAACCTTTTCGGAGCTATTGACATGTGGATTGTGCATATCGGAAAGTGTGATTGACAGACGAATCGTTTTTCTACGCCGCCAAATGTCAGCGCCATTTTTTCTTTTCTCTTTATTATTTCACCCCAGGGACCAGTGGCAGACTAAGGTCGTTGGAGACCTGGAGCGGAAAGTTGAATGGTGGCCTCCAGTCATAGATTAGTAAAGATTACTCACTCCTAACAAGAAAATGTAGTTTTGAGAATTGAAATAGTTGCGTAAAATAGTTTTGCCACGCTAAAATGCTCTATGCTTGCTAAAATGTCTCTAAAATATTTGAAATAATTATTAATTTATTATGTAATTATGCAGTATTAGTTATTTGTTCATAAATTTTCTCTAAAAATGTTTTTATTCGTCAAAAATTCAAAAAAAGAACTTACGAATAAGCCGTTTATGGCTTCATTCAATTTCAAGGCGGCGAAGTATCTTTACTAATCTATGCCTCCAGTGTAAAAAAATGATTTGATTTTATAAGATTAAAAATATGTCATAGAAGTTTTCGCCGACAAATACTTATGAATCCGGCGACATTTTTTTAGCTGGTTTATACACATTTCTCTGGTTGTTTCTGACGACATTTTTTTTAGGTAGTTGGCAACTGTATTTGGGGGGCCCCTAAGGTTCGGGCTTGGGGAGGATTGCCCCTTCCGCCCCTCTTTAGTTCCCTAGAGCCACGGAACTTTGGCATACAAAAGAAAAATACCTATGATTCAAATAGGACGTTTTTTTCTGACAAATTTTGAGTCCATTTTGGTCCCCTTTAAAAAGCCATGGAGCACTGTATACGTATATTTTATCATTACATGTCCGATTTGTACCATAGGTAGTAAAGAAGAGGAGTAATTGCGAGCACACTGATAGAATAGCTTGCAACGAGGACGTTGACCTGACGCCGTGTTTCAAGAATTGTTCCAGAATTTTGGAGTGTGGGCATATCTGCAAGAAGATGTGTTTTGAAAAATGTGGGGATTGTAAAGAAAAGGTATTAATTATCTCCACCTGTCTCTAATTGTGAATATCATAGAGAACTAGTTTTTATCCATCAAATCATATGCAACTAGTGTATAGTGTTTGTACCATAGGGCGTCTTGTGGTTTGCCTCTGTATTATTTTTTTGGTCATATCAAATTTACATTACATAAAATAAATAAATACAAATAAACATTAACGTTAAAGTATCTATTAATTGAGATTTATGTGGATAGTATATGCATTTCATTCGAACCTCGGAGGCCGAGTTTTACATAAATTAGTAAAGATTTCTCACTTCTAACAAGAAAATGTAACCAGTTTTGACAATAGAAATTATCCCTGTCATCTATTTTCGTGTTTGAAAAATATTAAAAAAATGTAGTTTTTAGAGCATATACGAATGAAACGATATTTCTCCGCACTTTTTCTTCAATTTCGTGTTGTTATTGCACCACTTAACTGCACATGTTGGCATTGTTCCGCGTAAATTACACCACGACAGTCGGAGACGTAATAGGAATACAGTCAGCCATTTTACGTATGTGTATGCCATTTGTGGCTTCCTTCAATTACAAGGCAGTGAGATATGTATACGAATCAATGCTGCGTTACTATAAAACCAGGGTAAATAAGTATTTTAAACTTTAATTTATTAATATGTGTAACGCCGCCTTATATAGCATCGGTTCGCTCGCGCCTTTACCTACGTCTCCGGCGCCGCGAGTTTCGTTCGCTCGTTCCCCCCGTTCGCCGCGCCAGTCCGCTTTACGCCGTCTTTATGAATACACGCTTTTGTGCAAGTACCAACCGACTATCATTCCGTGTCTCCCGCCCTCAGTTGAATCATTTACAGTGGCGTCCCAACTCGTGGCATCTAAAGGATTTTTAGAACTCACATTCGTAAATTAATTAGTGTTAACGATCGTGTTCAACTGTGTTGACACGCCTGTGACTATAGTTTATCGTGTTCGTGTACTTGTGTTAAGTGTTAAGTTTTAAACATGCCTCGACCACGTCGTAAGAGACAATCCTTGGACAGTGCAGAGGGCACTGACAAGAACTTGGACTCGTCATACGAGGATCGGCTGGAGCCGTTGTTGTCAGCGTTCGCCAGAGCTCAAGCTCAGTCGAATCGTGAGCTTATTGAATCTATTCTGAACTCGCACACGCTCAACCAGAGCTCTACCAGCCCTACGTCTCCAGGCATGTCATCAATGGTTCAGACTGGAAACTTCGCGAATTGTACCGCTCGTTTCAACGGATCAAAGCAGGACTCAGAAGTCGTAGAAGCATTCGTCGACGCTATATGTGTGTACAAGGAGTGCACTAACATCAGTGACGACCATGCACTACGTGGCCTTCCGATGCTCCTAGAGGGAGAGGCCGCTGTTTGGTTCAGGGGAGTTAAATCGTCGATCGCATCGTGGGACGACGCACTCAAGCGCCTACGTTCAATGTATGGAGCTCCTAGGCCTCCGCATAAGATTTTTAAGGACATCTTCGCGTCAGACCAGCGCTCCGAACGTGCAGAGGTCTTCGTGACTCGCCTCCGTGCTCTGATGGCGAAACTACCCTATACCATCGAAGAAAGAATACAGTTAGATATGATTTACGGTTTACTCAACAACATAATTCGTGAACGTGTCAGTAGAGAATCCGTTCACAGCATCGAAGATTTGATAAGTAAAGCCAGACACATAGAGGACACCATCAATGAAGCGCCAGCGTATCCAAGTACTGTCGGTACTTTGCGCGGTTTTCATGTGTATCAAAAGAAAACGCTCCCTTCGTTCGCCGCGCGCGGCTTTGCGGCGCCCGCTTTGAATACAAGCGTGCCGCCGCCAGCCCTTTGTAGCGCGCCGCCGCCGACTTTAACCGCCGCCGCGCCGTCGCCCGCCCTTTGTGCGAGCGTGCCGCCGCCGCCGGCCGTCGCGTCGGTTAGAAGCGCGGGAAACGCATCAAACGCGCCGGTGCTGACCGCTACTTCTACGAGTGACGACACGACTAAAGTAGTAAGACTTTCGTCGAGTGCAGGTAAACTTTTCTGTGTTTATTGTCGTAAATCGGGACATTCGCGCGATTTGTGTCCGAAAATTAAAAGTAAGAGTGAAGTGTCCGGTTCTCAAATTTCGTGTTACGGTTGCGGTCGAATAGGTGTTATCCGTTCTAACTGCGTAAAATGTAACTCTTTCGCGTCCATTAATGTTTTACAGAACTCTAACTCGGGTTGCAAATGTTCAAGTGATGTTTCTGTTTGTAATCGTTTAAATCATGATTCTGTTTATGTTCGTAATGTTACAAAAGATAAAATGTGTAAAAGAAATTTGAAAAAGTGTAAGGTTCAAGGACACTTGTCTTCACGGCCCGAGTCGAAACTCAAACGCATGCCGACAGCGTCCAAGGCTAATGATTTTGAGTCTTCAATTTGTGATAACATACCTACTCGCGAACTTTTGCCTCTGGAAGACAAGTTACCTTTCAACGGTTATAGTAATAATGTATCTAAGAATGATGTTGTACCTACTTATGCATGTTTGCCTATGAGCGGAACGGTTTTGCGGACGGGGCGACCGACTGAATCGCGTGTTTCAGATTCTAGTAAGGGCCGTCCCATTCTTTATATCGAGATTTGTGGTAATACCGGTACGGGTTTAGTTGACACGGCTGCCAAGCGTTGCATTGCTGGAGCCTCACTTTATGCACTATTCCAAAGGCTAAATTTACCTTTTCGCGATAGTGTCATGTCAGTGAAGCTCGCGGACGGAGTCGTTCAAACACTGGATGTCAAACTAGTACATGTAAAGGTAAGGCTCGATCGAACTGATGTAGTAATACCTACCACCTTCGTTATTTTTCCGCACGCCGTCAACAACGAAACTCTTCTAGGCGTCGATTTCTTGCGCAAAGCGCGCATTACTATTAACATGCATCGTAATACATGGTTCACGGCTGATCGACCTCATGTTACTCACCGCTTGCACTGCGAGTCTTTCCGCGGCACGATTACGATTCTTACGGCGCCAAAATTTGAATGCGGATCCTTATAGATCTCGACGAGACAAGACGAAAAGTAAGAATAAAATTTTTTGATATCTCGCTTAGTTTTCGAGATATCGATATTTAAAAATCGAAAAATAAAAAAATATATATTCTTTTAATGATGTATTTCGATAGATTTTTGGAAAAGAAAACGAAAACAAAGAATAATTTTTTTCGATATCTTGCTTAGTTTTCAAGATATTAATAAATACATTATTAAAAATGTTGGAATTTTATTGAAAAAATTTTTTGAAGATATATTTTATCCTTTATTATGATTATCACTATTATTATGATAATAATAATAAAAATATAATCTCAATAAAAATCCACACACTCCATACTACACTTATACTGCCCTTCCAATATTAGAAAACACCACACACAAATTATATTACGATCGCACTGTCCTTACAGATCATACTATATATAACAACAGACCTGACATCACTCTCGTAGACAAGAAAAATAAACATACATACATAATAGATATTGCAGTACCTAACACAAACAATTTACAATCAACAATCGCTGAAAAGATCAGAAAATACACAGAATTACAGGAAGAAATGAAGAAAATATGGTAGATGAATTCTGTTACAATAGTTCCTATAGTTGTCTCCACCACCGGCGTTATACCAAAGCAATTATTCCATAGCCTTAAAACGTTAGATCTTCCGAAATTCTCATACCTTACACTACAGAAAGCTGCAATATTAAATACATGCAGGATAGTTCGAAAATTCCTCCAATTAGATACTGATAATAACACCTTACATGAACCGAACACTATCATTCTGAATTAACACTTGGCTGTGCCCGTGTTATTTCATATAACCTGGTAAACCCAGAGAAAAGAAATATATACCAAAAATAATAATAAAAAAAAAACCTAACCTAACCTAACCTAAACCTAACCTAACCTAACCAATACCAACTCAAATCTCAATCACCTCTAACTTCGTTGTCCCTTGCCCGATTTCTAATTATTTTATACCATCGTACTCGTCTCAACGATACCTTTTCGCACATACTACTTCCGTTTCTCTACGTTTTCTAATTTTTTAAATATAATTTTCTCCGTTTTTCAAAAATCAATTTTTGGTTTTTCTCATTTTCCTCCGCCGTTTCTTAACGAATTCTCTTCATTTTTCTTCTACCGTATACTGCACGTCCTCCCCTATCCGGAGATACCAGTCGCACCCGTTTCCGCCGCGCCGTTCCTCGGCAATTTCACTTTTAAAACGCAAAAAATCAAAATTTTCGAATAATTTTTGAGTATCGATATCTCGAAAACTAAGCGAGATATCAAAAAAAATTATTCTTACTTTTCGTCTTGTCTCATCGAAATCTATACGGATCCGCATTCAAATCTTGGCGCCGTAAGAACCGTAATCCCCCCCTTTCCGCAGTCTGCTTCCGCGGATTTTCTGAGGGCAGACGAGGGTACGATGTTGGAACCAGATGAGCGTACAACACTTGCTGAAGTACTTCAGGAGTATGAAGACGTTTTTAAGGAAGGGGGAGGTCCAACACCGTTTGCTGAGCACCGAATAGAAACGGGTGATCATCCTCCCATTGCAGTTCCTCCTTATCGCCTCACTCCAGCTAAGAGGGCTATTATGGAAGCCGAGCTCGAGAAGATGTTACAGCAAGACATTATTGAAGAATGCGAGTCTGCATGGGCTGCGCCAGCATTACTCGTTCCAAAGAAAGACGGAACTTACCGTTTCTGCGTCGATTATCGAAAGCTTAATGCCGTCACCAAGAGTGATTCCTATCCATTGCCGATCATCGACGACCTACTGCAGTACACCGGTAAGAGTTGTTACATGAGCACGATAGACCTTCGCGCCGGGTACTGGCAGGTGTGTGTTCGAGAAGCCGACCAGGATAAAACCGCTTTCGTCACGCCTTTTGGGGTTCACCGTTTCAAACGTATGCCCTTTGGCTTACGAAATGCGCCCGCGACGTTTCAACGCCTCGTTGACCGATTTCGTTCGGGTTCTTCTCTCAAAAACACCACAGTCTTAGGTTATATCGATGACCTTATTATAATTTCTGACAGCTTCGTGAAACACCTTGAGGATCTCCGTGCTGTATTTGACCGTCTTAGAGTCTTCAACCTCCGAGCCAACCGGGATAAATGTGTTTTTGCTCGGGAGAGTGTGAAATATCTTGGTCACATCATAATGCCTCAAGGAGTATCACCTGATCCTGATAAGATCAAGGCCATAGCTGATATGAAAGAACCTACATCCGTAAAGCATCTCAAGAGCTTCTTGCAGACCTGTTCTTGGTTCCGGAAATTCGTGCCAGAATTTTCGAAGGTCGCACAGCCTCTTACGATGCTCACTAAAAAGGCTCAGTCTTGGATCTGGGGTGACGCACAAGTCAATGCGTTTACAGAACTGAAAAGGTTACTCACCTCAACGCCAATACTCGCCCAACCGGATTATATTTTGCCGTTTGTTATCCGCACTGATGCCAGCAATTACGCCTTAGGCGCCGCTTTGCTCCAGGGGGAGTTATCACGTGAAGAAAAACCCATTGAGTACGCGAGCCGACTTCTCACGCCAGCAGAACGTAATTATTCAACGACCGAGCGGGAGGCTCTTGCCGTCGTATGGGCTTGTGAGAAGTTCCGAGGATATATTGATGGACATCCAGTTCGTGTTGCCAGCGACCATCAACCGCTCAAGTGGTTACTTACCCTGAAGTCACCAACCGGTAGATTGGTACGATGGGCCATGAAGCTCCAGTCTTTCGATCTTCAAGTCGATTACACACCGGGAAAGGCCAACGTCATCGCGGATACGCTGAGTCGACCGCCCTGCGAAGAGGATACTCGCGAGTCCTGTGGAGTATGTACAGTTATCGTAGAGGTACCTCGATGGGATGCGACGAACGTCCGTCAATCTCAGCTCGATGACCCCGAAGTTTCGAAGATCCTTAAAGACCTGGAAGGAAAAGATGAAGTAGCTCTTAAAACGTGGACCGAAAGAGGATACCACCTTGTTAGAGGAGTGTTGTACAGGTACATCGAGGCTGACACCGAAGAACCGCAGCTCGTCGTTCCTGAAAGCCTTAGGAAACAGGTTATGTTGGAATGTCATGATTCTCCAACTTCCGGTCATGGCGGTATAGAGAGAACTCTTCACCGCATTGCCGAACGTTTTTATTTTCCCGGGATGCGTCGTTATGTAACAGAATATCTCAAGACTTGTGTAGAATGTCAACGCTACAAGCCAAGCAATGTGAAACCAGCTGGGTTGCTCCAAACACCAGTTCCGGCTCAGCGTTTTGAAGTTGTCGCCGTCGATCTCTTTGGGCCTTTACCCAAAGGACCTCTAGGTGAGAGGTGGATCCTGATAGTCGAGGACACCACAAGCAAGTGGGTGGAACTCTTTGCCCTCACCGAGGCCACGGCCCAGATCTGTGCGAAAACATTAGTCAATGAAGTCTTCATGAGGTTTGGACTTCCGAGGCGTATGATTTCTGACAACGGTGTGCAATTTGTAGCCGATGTCATGCAGCACGCTATGTTTGTTCTGGGAGTCAAACAAAATCTGATACCTCTGTACCATCCAGAAGCTAATCCCGTGGAACGGAAGAACAGGGATTTAAAAGTCCAACTCGCCATATTAGTTGAGAAGGAGCACCGACAGTGGGCCGAAGCTTTGCCGTTTATCCGGTTCGCTTTGAATACTTCGTTGACCCAAGCAACAAAGCAGACTCCTGCCTTTCTTACTTTTGCCAGGGAATTGCGTTCGCCCATCTCTGTTCAAAGTGACCTTCGAGCGATAGTTGAGACCGAGAATTATGTCCCTCAGATCACGCCTTATTTGCTCAAGCTAGCCGGTATTCTCTCAGATGCTAAGGAAAGCATCGAGAATGAGCAAGATAAGAGGAAACGCGTTAAGGACAAGACTCGTCAAAACGCCGAGGGTTATGTTCCAGGTGACTTAGTCTTGTTACGCGGTCATATATTAAGTAGTACTAGTAAGGGGTTCAGTTCAAAACTCGCCCCACGGCAAGATGGTCCGTATGTTATAACTAAGAAGGTTAGTCCAACTACATACATCTTGTCTCGTTGTGGTAGACCTGACGAAATTTTGGGGAAGTACCACACCAGGGATCTGCGTCGATACCACGCTCGTCAGGACGATCAGCCGGAGCCTGTATGTCCTAAAAGACCGCGCGGTCGTCCTCGTAAAAACCCTGTCGCGTAAGTTTTACTGGTGTTTGACCTGTCGTGAGGTCACCTGACTAGGTCAAAAGGGGGAGACTGTAACGCCGCCTTATATAGCATCGGTTCGCTCGCGCCTTTACCTACGTCTCCGGCGCCGCGAGTTTCGTTCGCTCGTTCCCCCGTTCGCCGCGCCAGTCCGCTTTACGCCGTCTTTATGAATACACGCTTTTGTGCAAGTACCAACCGACTATCATTCCGTGTCTCCCGCCCTCAGTTGAATCATTTACATATGTTTTTTGTTTATAGTTTTTTAACTTTAATTAACAATTTACATTTAATTATTTACAACATTAACCTAATACAAAAGTACTAAAATAATATGTGAAACAGGCTTTAAAAAAATACTTACAATAAAATAATTAAATATAATAAGTTTCATCCAAATTGCTATACCTTGGAAGACTCTCCAAAACGCTGGCGACATTACTTCGCTGAATAGCAAAGCTAATTTCTTTGCCCGAGGTAAGCGCCAGCCCTAAACCGTAGATTAGTAAAGATTACTCATTCCTAACAAGAAAATGTACCCAGTTTTGAGAATTGAAATAGTTGCATAAAAAAGTTTTGCCACGTCTCCGTGCTAAAATGTCCCTAAAATATTTGAAATAATTATTTATTTATTTATTATGTAAATTACGCAGTATTAGTTATTTATTTGTAAATTTTCTCAAAAAATGTTTTTAATTGTCAAGAATTCAAAAAAAAACTTGTGGCTTCATTCAATTTCAAGACGGCGGAGTATTTTTATTAATCTATGCCTTAAACTGATTAAAGGTGAAGAAGACTATACCGGATTGCGGGCACGAAGTGATGTTCGAGTGTGCGTCGGTGCCGGCGCGCGAGCACTGCACCGCGCGGGACGTGTCCGCGCGCGACGCGCCGTGCGGCCACCGCGTGCGGCCGCCGTGCGCGGGCTACCCACCTGGGAACTATGGTGAGATCGTTTATTGCTTTCTTTATTTTTTTCTCAGGAAACTTTATATGGGTTTAGGAACCCATATAAAATTTCCTAACCCCTACAGTCCTACACCCCTAGTATCCTAGTATCCTCCCCGCTACCCCCACACTTGATAGGTCAAGTGTGGGGGTAGCGGGGAGGATTTGCCGGACACCTATCGGCTAGAGCTCGTCCGCGGTCTTGACGGAAATGCTTGTTTATTTTTGTTTTCGAGGGGAAAACCTTCGAAAGGTACCCGGCGCCGTGGGAGCGACACAGAGTTATGTGGGATTCTTATCGCACTAAAACTCCCCGGTGGCCGTCCTAGGCGCTGCGTAAAGGACTCTGGGATCTCTAGAGGAACGCAACCGGAGTCCCGGAACTATGACATGTTTATCTCCACCCAGCACCCCCCGCTAAATAGCGGGGTTACTATAATTTTAATGTTGTCTCGTTATCTTAGAATATTTTAAATAATATTATATTAGAATTATTATATTATTATATGACGGAATATTGAAAGTCCGGGGGGTATTCACCCCCTTAAGAATATGCTCGGGCAAAAACGGAACCCTCGAGAGCTCAATAATCCCTATTAACCTCCATATTGAAAACGTAGTCACGGCATATGAGAGACCAGATGGGTAAGAAATCCCCTTGTCAGACATCCTTCTAGCCCTTTACCCCAGCGCTGATTTTACGACAACCTGCTTTACTTGTCTTATTCCATGTTTTACAGTCTGTCGATGGCTATGTTAGTTGTTAACAAAACGTCAGTCATCATATTATAAAAAATAAGAAATAATACCAGAGTGTTTACATTTCGGTTGTTGTCCATCAGAATTCGACGGGAAAGCGTTAGTGGAGTTGTGCACGGCGGCGTGCGACGCGACGCTGGCGTGCGGCCACGCGTGCGGCGGCGACTGCGCGCGCTGCCGCCGCGCCCGCCTGCACGCGCCCTGCGCGCGGCGCTGCGCCCTGCCGCGCGCCTGCGGACACCCGTGAGTGCTGACGCCTCTTGCACCTTGACTGACGAGGTGCATCTTGTCCCTGTTGTTCCGGAACTAGAATAGTAGAATAATATCCCCTGCCTATAAGAGGCGACTAAAAGGGGGCGGCGAGAGTGGGGTTCGAACCGTTCAGTAAGTGACCCCGGGAAGGACCGCGGTATGTGTGGTCGCATACCATCGTGAATACCAGATAGTGTGAAAGGAGCGAAAACTGCTCCCCCCGGGCAAAGCCTGATCGGGGCATCACGCTTGGAAGACTCCGTTTGTGTTCCGTTGGAAATCCCGAAGACCTCCAACAAGCGTTGAGGACGGTCACCGGGGGGGGTTTTAGTCTGGTAAAAATCCCACATAACTGGGCGTCGCTCCCACGTCATCGGGTACCTCTTGAAGGTTTCCTCCTCGTAAAAAAATCAAAGGGAAGTGCATCTTCACCTATACATACCATTAACGTATTAAACATATTTACCATATTATAAAGTATTTAAATATACTTGTACAACCTGTATAGCCTTTTGGGCCGTACCGCGTATTATCGAAATGGTGATAACTGCGTAGTCTACATACATACATACAAAAATATATATACATCAATGGCGGACTAAGCTCGCCGGAGACCTTTTTTTTTTGTTTACGAGGGGGAAACCTTCAAAAGGTACCCGTGTAACCTTCAAAAGGTATGCCGTGGGAGCGACACGGGGTTATGTGGGATTCTTACCGCACTAAAACCCCCCCCGGTGGCCATCCCCGGCGCAGCATTGAAGACTCCGGGATCTCCAGAGAACGCAACCGGAGTCCTCTAAGCGTGTTGCCCCATCGGGCTCCTCCCAGCCGAGCATAAGCTCGCCACATCCTCTGGTGTGTACAACGGCATGCGGCCACACATACCGCCGTCCTTCCCGGGGTCGCTGGCCGGGCGGTTCGAGTTGCTCGCCGGAGGCCTAGGGCGGAAATGTTGAATGAGGCCCCTAGTGTAAAAAGTTGATTTTTTACAAATTTGAAGATTTTTTATTCGCTGATGTAATATACGTTTCACAGATAGTTTGGTCCTGGCGAGGTTTTTTGTCGCTGATAAATGCGGATCGGCACGCCTCTGTCGGCGCCCGTAAAACTTTACATACGTAGCTGTCGTAGCTTATATTAATTCGGCGGAATCCTTTTAAGAACGTCTTTTTCGTTTTTTGTCCATTTAACAGGACACAAGTGTAGCTATCCATTCCGTTGCATATTGTTGCATATGAATTCTGTAAAGGTTTGGCCGTTTGGATCCGCACAGTCTCGCACTCAGGGCTCCAGCCACGATAGTTACAGTCGGTCCCTTTAGATTCCCTCCTCCTCTTTCGAAACCACTATTTAATTAATATGAAACTATTATTTATTCCGTAGGTGTGAAGCGAAATGTAATGAAGTCTGTCCACCGTGTGCCAAGCCATGCGAGGTGGAGTGTGAGCATTCGAAGTGCAAAAATCTTTGCGGAGAACCTTGCGTGCCGTGTAAGGTAAGAGTGATCGTGATAAAATAAGATAAATATTACGTATAGTTGTTAAAAATCATAATATACATTATTTACTTTAAATTATCTTCATTTTTCAAATAATATTTAAAATATCATTTACATATTTTTTCCAAGATTTTATCATTCATTCATAGATGGTGTTAGGTTGATGATGAATGATACATATACAATCTATAATAAAAGTAAAATTACTATATCAAAATAACAGTTACCGTTTTTATTGTTACCGTTTACCATTAGTTACCGTTTTATTTTATCTATATTTATTACAATAGCAGTTTTAGTAGAAGATAGATTGCAAAAATTTCAACTGTCTTCAATTACTACGCTTCAACAATTAGTTCGAAAAATATCGGTTTGTTGTATGGGGACCCCTTTTTAACCGACTTCAAAAAGGAGGTGGTTATCAATTCGGCCGGTATCGTTTTTTTTTTACATTCAACTGTTTTATTTTTAGTTTTTGTTGTTATAGCGCCCACCGATAACGGTGAAATTTTTACAGAGAATATATAAATATTCTCTGTAAAAATTTCAAGTGTCTATCTATTACGGTTCATGAGTGAGAGCCCTGTGACAGACGGACAGACAGCGGAGTCTTAGTAATAGGGTTCCGTTTTTACCTTTTGGGTACGGGACCATAAACATGTTTTAACGTGCGTTACTAATTAAGCGAATAATGTCATAAAACGCTTAATTAATTGGATCGCCATGTAAGGTGCGGAATAAGTTAAACAACTGATCCGTTCCACGTCTGGTTTATTACTCACTGTTACAACTACACACTTAAATATATGTTAGTATTACTAGCTGACCCGGCAAATGTTGTATTGCCATATAAATAAAAAATGTTAAGGGTGAACAATCCTTATCACTTAGGGGTATGAAAAATAGATAATAGTCGATTCTCTCAGACCTACTGAATATGCGTATAAAATTTGGTGAAAATCGGTAAAGCCGTTACCGAAACGGCTGGAGTACGGTAACTAACATTGTGACACGAGAATTTTATATATAAGATTAGTATTATAAAGGTCGTGTTACACTATAGTCCACAGTAAAGCGAGCAGTCTCATTTAAGCTAGTTTTGTCCGCAGGAGCAGTGCCCGGCGCGCCGCCCCGACATCTCCGGGGAGCGCTCCGCCGACAAGTAAGCCCACCTCCCCACCGCCCCCCGTCGACGTTAACATTTTTTTTTATAATATAGAAGTAGCAGACGAGCATGTAGTCCACCTGATGGTAAGTGACTACTGCCGCCCATGGACATCTGCAATCAACCCCAGATAGGATTAGATATTCCTACCTGAGGTCGGCCACGGATGCGCCGCTACCCCTGAGGACTAAGCTGGAACGCCTCGGAAAAGTATGTCTCCCTTACCACACCCTTCAAACCAGAACATAGCAGCGCTTAATACTACTGTTATGAGGCATGTCGGGAGAGCGACTGATCTTGTGTAAACTCGATCTTAAATGGTTCGAGTGACACCTCTCAAGTAGTAGACCCCGTAAATTGTTGTGTAGCTTGTACCTAGTAGGTAGTGTTGAAAATGATCTGACATCGATTTAATAACTTAAAAAATAAAACCAACTACGAAAATTACACTTTAAAGTAAAAGTATACATGGTAAACAACACGGAACAAGAAAATTTATGTAGTTTTATGGTTAATAAGCATTGGTAATAGAACCCTTGCGGTTCGACTCCGGAGGCACCACGGAGCGACAATTTATGTCTTGAACATTTTTGTATTCAGTATAAAGTATTGTATAAAGTAATAGATGCTAATATATTCTTTCATTTCAGGTCCGTTCTACTTGAAGATCGCAATCATGTGTTAGAGCGTGAATACGGAACTGAGGCACAAATAAAAGCCAAGAAAGCAGAACTAGTAGCAAAAGTTAGAATGATTGTAGACAACCCTCCAAAAATATATACAGGTAGGTAAAATGTGGTCAGTTGTGGCATCTGTTACTTACTCCTTGTAGGATTATTTCTAGCGTGAAGCAGTCCTTGCGCTTCGGAGGTGGAGTGTGGATGCTGGCTTAATAATTATGAGTCTTGTAACTTAGTCCTCAGAAGTACCAAAGCATTAGCAATCGGATTCGGGCAGAACCCTACAACAGAGGTTCTGTATATAAAATTGTTTAAAACGTCCATGGACGTCCATATCTTCTGGACTGCATGCATGTTTGCTTCTGGAATAAGAACCTCACCCGAGAGACAAATCACACCCAAGAAATGTATTATTTTTACTAAAAATGTATCTCATTTATTTACAGATAAAGTTTGGCTTGTTCAGAAGTGGTGTACTGCGTTTGTTATCTTCTTAAAGAAAGTTAATATGAAAATGAAACTATCCCTCCCACAATTGGAAATGCAATTTGTGTACCTTAACATATTAGAGAGCCTTTCTGACACTTACAACTTGTATATCGATGCAAATTTGGTCGAATTTAAAGATGAAGTGATACAGCAAATAGACCTTATATGCGAAACCCTTATCAACAATGCAAATAAAATTAGTCAACAACAGAAACAAGACATAGAAAAGGAAATAAAACGCACAAATTCTATAATACAGTTAGCAAAAATTGCGAGTAACCCAGATTACAAAAGTTTGCAGGAACAGCCAAAAGTAAAAGCTGCTTTCGACAAAGCTAAAGCTGTAATAACCCACTGGGCTGTTTATGACGAAAATATGGGAATTACACGTATGAAATTACTTCAAGAGGAGATAAATATACCCGATGTAGATACTAAACACGAATGTGAGTCACCAATTGGGCCAAAGGGCGGACAGTGGTACAAGTGTCCTAATGGTCACATTAATTATAACAAAGAAGGTGACGAACCAATTAATGAGTTGAAATGCAATGAGTGTGATGGGGTAAAGCGTGGACGTTGGTACAAGTGTCCTAACGGTCACATTAATTGTAACGAAGGTGACGAACCAATTAATGAGTTGAAATGCAATGAGTGTGATGGGGTAAAGCGTGGACGTTGGTACAAGTGTCCTAACGGTCACATTAATTGTAACGAAGGTGACGAACCAATTAATGAGTTGAAATGCAATGAGTGTGATGGGGTAAAGCGTGGACGTTGGTACAAGTGTCCTAACGGTCACATTAATTGTAACGAAGGTGACGAACCAATTAATGAGTTGAAATGCAATGAGTGTGATGGGGTAAAGCGTGGACGTTTGTACAAGTGTCCTAACGGTCACATTAATTGTAACGAAGGTGACGAACCAATTAATGAGTTGAAATGCAATGAGTGTGATGGGGTAAAGCGTGGACGTTGGTACAAGTGTCCTAACGGTCACATTAATTGTAACGAAGGTGACGAACCAATTAATGAGTTGAAATGCAATGAGTGTGATGGGGTAAAGCGTGGACGTTGGTACAAGTGTCCTAACGGTCACATTAATTGTAACGAAGGTGACGAACCAATTAATGAGTTGAAATGCAATGAGTGTGATGGGGTAAAGCGTGGACGTTGGTACAAGTGTCCTAACGGTCACATTAATTGTAACGAAGGTGACGAACCAATTAATGAGTTGAAATGCAATGAGTGTGATGGGGTAAAGCGTGGACGTTTGTACAAGTGTCCTAACGGTCACATTAATTGTAACGAAGGTGACGAACCAATTAATGAGTTGAAATGCAATGAGTGTGATGGGGTAAAGCGTGGACGTTGGTACAAGTGTCCTAACGGTCACATTAATTGTAACGAAGGTGACGAACCAATTAATGAGTTGAAATGCAATGAGTGTGATGGGGTAAAGCGTGGACGTTGGTACAAGTGTCCTAACGGTCACATTAATTGTAACGAAGGTGACGAACCAATTAATGAGTTGAAATGCAATGAGTGTGATGGGGTAAAGCGTGGACGTTTGTACAAGTGTCCTAACGGTCACATTAATTGTAACGAAGGTGACGAACCAATTAATGAGTTGAAATGCAATGAGTGTGATGGGGTAAAGCGTGGACGTTGGTACAAGTGTCCTAACGGTCACATTAATTGTAACGAAGGTGACGAACCAATTAATGAGTTGAAATGCAATGAGTGTGATGGGGTAAAGCGTGGACGTTGGTACAAGTGTCCTAACGGTCACATTAATTGTAACGAAGGTGACGAACCAATTAATGAGTTGAAATGCAATGAGTGTGATGGGGTAAAGCGTGGACGTTGGTACAAGTGTCCTAACGGTCACATTAATTGTAACGAAGGTGACGAACCAATTAATGAGTTGAAATGCAATGAGTGTGATGGGGTAAAGCGTGGACGTTGGTACAAGTGTCCTAACGGTCACATTAATTGTAACGAAGGTGACGAACCAATTAATGAGTTGAAATGCAATGAGTGTGATGGGGTAAAGCGTGGACGTTGGTACAAGTGTCCTAACGGTCACATTAATTGTAACAAAGGTGACGAACCAATTAATGAGTTGAAATGCAATGAGTGTGATGGGGTAAAGCGTGGACGTTGGTACAAGTGTCCTAACGGTCACATATATTGTAACAAAGAATGTGATGAGGCCACAGACCTGGATGAGGCAATGAAAAAGTTGAAATGCAATGAGTGTGGTGCAGCCTTCGACCTTAACTAAGCACCAAGGACATTATCCAGAAACGTGCAGATCATTGCTGTATAGTCGGAAAAGTGCAACGCCATATTATTTTGATTAAAAATGAAACTTCAAAACAGGCGTAGATGATCATTTTATGCACTTTATTACGTTGCGAACATTTTTACATTGTTATCTTTCAGTGACAATTTGTAGTGTAAGAATAGTAATAAGTAATTATAATTCTTTATTGTAGGTTATTACGCAACCAATTTTACGATTAAGTTAATTTTATATTCTTTGTTTACTGTTATTTACTGCTTACATTTGGATATTTTTCAATAGACATGAAACTGTACTCCCTAATCTTCCTATACCTTTACTTATACCGTGCTTGATATTTTAAATGTTACAATCATTCTATTGGCAATTATCTATGAGAGAATAGCTATGAACCGCAGTAAAATGCACCCCGCATTTTTTACTATTGAATTGAATTATTATTTTAATAACTTAAATTTTGTTATAATTATTTTCTAGTTTATAGGCCGATTAGCAACATTATTTAGTCTGTGGCAAACTCATAAATTTGGAAATTAATAAATCTAATAAGGATAATGGGAAACTGTTATCAAATTATTGCATTGTCATCGGTCATTAATCTATGCAAAGTTTCAAATAAGAGTTGTGTAAAATGGAGAAAATTAAGCTCAAAGATTCCGTTACATACAAACATACATAGATACAACCCAAAGTAATAAAAAGAGTGTTCAAAATCGTCCCACTGCGTTTTGGACCACGAAGTGAAGTACACTACGAAAGTACGAACATAAATCTAGAATCTGAGAACCCTTTTATCATGTAGAAAGAAATTATTGTAAGTAGTTTTACCACGTGCTTTATTTAATCTTTAAGTAAATTACTCTTCTCATGTTTTCTATAAAGTATATTGTAAGTGATATAAAACTATGTTTGTTCTCATTATTGTATTTTTCATGAATAAATAATATTTGTACCTACTCTTGTTTTTTTTCAACTTGCATGGAAATTATTACATTGAAGAGGTGATTTGAGACCTTATTTTTATACAACATAGAAGGAATTTTGTTATTCTTTGAAGGAAAACTTGGATTGTAAATAAAACTACAAAATTAAGAAAATATATGTTTTATATTTCAACTCATAGGTGATAGAGAGCATGACTAGTATAATATAACATATGACTGACATTTTGTTCAATAGTCATAATTAACATTAATAATTTCATTTAAGTAATATACCATTAAAAGTAGTTTATATATATATTGGCTTAGATTGACAAATTATATTTGACAATACATTACAAAGTTTTTATGGCACATTCAGGAGCGGCGCCGGGTAAAATTGATAGATCATTTTCATTCTATTATGGTACACATAATTAAACTGCAACATAAAGGTGCGTCTACACTACACGAGGCAGCACGAGTGGAAAAATGAACGCTTTGATCGATTCTACAGACGGTTATTGTTAACAAAGTCAGTAACAAATCCATTGGCAACGTAAATGGGCGTCCATTTCTCTTTTAGTATAGACGCACCTTTACATAACGATATTGTAAAAAAATATTGGGAAAAATTGTGTCCCAAAAATTGTTTCAAAAGGGCGCATATTTTTATAAAGGCGTTTTTACAGTACTATGGGGATGCGGTGCAGTTGCATATTAAATATCAATGAGTTCCCTTAGCTATGTGAAAAAATATAAATATATTCGGTTAATTAATCTATGTTGGAGACCTTTTTATGAATCCTATTTAAGAAACTATTACCCACGAAAGTTCTTTCGTTTGGTTTTAAAGTAAAATTGTATTATCTTTACATGAAATATAATTAGTTACAACCTTTGAGTAAGAAAATTGGCACAGAGTACGTTCAGGGCCAGATTTGAAAGCCCGAATGTCCTGGGACAACAAACAGGCGCACTCCTCTAATTATTTTTGGAATAACAGGAACAATACTTTTCTGTTATCTTTCAAAATGAATTACTTACCAAATATTTTTTAACAAAGAATGTAGTAAGTTAAATGCAAATATCGTCCGTGAAAATGCGAAAAAGTACGGTTTGAAAAAAAAACATGAAAGATCCCTTCCTTTAAATGCGGCCCTGGACATATCCATGCTGTGCTAATAAGTTGGTACGAATCGAAGGTAGATTAGTTCAAAAAAGTAGTTTTTACACCAGATTTTCAATCATAATTTTTACCAACGAATTCATCCAACGCGTTCTATATTAAGTTGAATTGTGTTCGCACTACATTTTATTACACTCCATTAGGCCAGACGATGCCTTCTATCCAGTCGAGGTAGGCAGAGACTTGGGTGTAAACGCCCGGTACCGTAGACCCACAGCCGCGTCCGAAGGAGGTGACTCCTATTACTCTGTAATGTCCGTCCCGTGCGGTTATGGCTTGAAGTGGGCCGCCAGAATCTCCCTGTAAAGTATTTCAGAGTTATTAAAATAGTTTTTTCGGTAAGCTCGCAAAAAAATCTAGTCAGAATTAAGTAATTATAAAATAATTAACTTAAGGACAAGAATTGCAATATTAACAATAATGAAATAATTAATTTACTAAATTATTAAGTTGTTGCATGTCCTAAACAAATTGTTATTTGTCTTCATTGTGCGTAAATGTGTGTGTACTATGTACGTGACGGTGTTTGTGTGCATGCAAGTGTGTGTGTGTATGTATGCGTGCGAGTATGTGTGGTCTGTGTGCGTGTGGAAGTATGCATGCGTGCGTTTGTATGCATGGGTGAGCGCAATTTTGTGTACGTGTGTGCGTATGCTATTTGTGTAAGGTAGTGATTGTGTGAGTGCTATATGCGTGAGTTTGTGCATGCGTGCGTATGCTATTTGCGTGAGTTTCTGCGTGTGTGCGTATGCTATTTGTGCGCGTGCGTGTGTGCGTTATATATGTGTGAGTTTCTGCGTGTGTGCGTATGCTATTTGTGCGTGTGTGTCTGTCACTCGCCTGGCAGGTGTCGGTGAGGCCGTGCGAGTCGCCGGCGCAGAGCTGGCCGTTGCCGATGCCGGAGGGCAGGCGCCGCCAGTTGGCGTACCCGGCGGAGCACTCCTCGCGGCTCACCGCCGTCACGTTCGCCTTCTGCAGCACGGGGCTGCGGATGTCCTCTGCGGAAACACGCGCCCGTCTTTTACAATTTTCTTTTTAATATAGAAGTAGCAGACGAGCATGCAGTCCACCTGATGGTAAGTGGCTACTGCCGCCCATGGACATCTGCAATCCACCCCAGGTAGGATTAGATATTCCTACCTGAGGTCGGCCGCCGCGCTACAGATGCGCCGCTACCCCCCCTGACGACTAAGCTGGAGCGCCTCGGAAAAGTATGTCTCCCTTACCACACCCTTCAAAACGGAACACAGCAGCGCTTAACACTGCTGTTATTACGCAGAAATAGGTATGGCGGTGGTGCCGCCGGAGTCGAACCACAAAGGGTTTACCATCTTTCATTAATTTATTAAAACTCACCGACACAACAATAAACACATAATTGGCCAAGAGACAGTCGAACTCGTACACAGAAGACTCTGGGTTCTGTCTCACCACATTTTAATTGATTTCTTATTTTCTTATCTATACATACAAATAAAATTGGAGTGTCTGTTTTTAATATTGAAATAACCACTTTTTACTACATGCATATGAATATACATACGGTGCATTTTTATAATTTTTGTCTGTCTGTCTGTCTGTTTGTTCTGGCTAGTCTTTGAAAAGGCTGGACTGATTTTGACGGGACTCTTATTGGCAGGTAGCTGATGTAATAAGGAGTAACTTAGGCTACTTATATTTTAGAACTAGCTATGCCCCTGTTTCTTTTTAACGCGGGTGAAACCGCGGGGCACAGCTAGTTTTTAATATCTGACCAGACAGAAGTAAATGAATTGTGATAATTTAAACTGCCTACTTAATGCGTTTCAATAGATAAACCGTATAATAATACAGTTGCTTTTAATGGTGACCCCACGTGACCCTGTTTAATTTTATTTTTTTATCTTTAGAGTTTATTGTTATAGCAGCTACAGTAATCTCAGATACTCTGTAAAAATCTTAATGTATCTATTACGGTTCAAGCGATGAGTCTTGTGATGAGGTGACTATTTAGGCAATCCGTGATCACCTTCAGGTAGAATACCTGCTGTAAATGTATTTAAAGATGTCTACGGGTGGTAATAACCACTTACTATTAGGCGAACTAATAACACTTTGAGAACATAATATGATATTTGTATGAGATATATATTTTTATATATATAAGAGTAACAGACAAGCATGCAGTCCACCTGATGGTATAGTCCGCTTAAAGCTCCTAATCCGCTCTGAATATAGAAATGAGTCGCGTCGCTATAGCAAATTGTATGTCTACACCTGCTCGCAGCAACTTCAGAGCGGACTAGCAGTTTGGCGCGGACTATAAGTGGCTACTGCCGCCATGTACATCTGTATTCAACCGTAGATAAGATTAGAATTCCTACCTAAGGTCGCCTAAAATTTCTATTACCCCAGAGGACTACGCAGGAATGCCTGGGAGAGTATGCCTCATGTTATCTTATACGTTACTAGCTGACCCGGCAAACGTTGAGTTGCCATATAAACAAAAAAATATTAAGGGTGAACAACCCTATTACTTAGGGGTATGAAAAATAAATAGTAGCCGATTCTCAGACCTACTGAATATGCATATAAAATTTGGTGAAAATCGGTAAAGCCGTTTCGGAGGAGTACGGTAACTAACATTGTGACACGAGAATTTGATATATAAGATAATGTTAATGGCATACTGTTAACGCTGCTTTTTCCCCAGCCTGTTATAGTGAGAGCGTCTCTTGGGACATCATCTTTGGTGTAAAGACAAGCAGGGTTGAGAAGGGCCGAATATTCCACTTTTCTCTGCAACCTGTAATCATTTAACAGCCTTCATAAGCACATCAGTACAAAGTAAAATAAAACAACCTACTGCAATGGCGGATTAAGATCGTCGGAGACCCGGGGCGGCAGTTGGCGACCTTTTTTTTTTAGCTGATTATTATTAGGCTATCACACAGCAGTGATAGCCTAGTGGTTAAGAAACTCGATCTTGCGATCGAGGGGTCCGAGATTCAAATCCCAGGCACGCACCTCTGATTTTTCAAAGTTATGTGCGTATTAGAAATTAATTATCACTTGCGAAACGGTGAAGGAAAACATCGTGACGAAACCTGCATACCTGAGAGATTTAAAAAAAAAACTCAAATGTATGTGAAATCTACCAATACGCACATGGCCAGCGCGGTGGACTATGGCCTAATCCTTCTCATTCTGAGAGGACACCCGTGCCCAGCAGTGGGACAGTAATGGGTTGATGATGATGATGATGAACCTTATTTTTCTGCAGCACACAAACTAATGATCACGGTACACACTTTGCGGAAAACTGCACTAGGCTATCACTGCTTCTTAATTTGCATTCGTATCATTGTAATTATAAAGTTGAAAACTATTACTTACCTTATTAAAGCTATATCATGGTACTTTACTACAGGCTTCCGATCCGGGTGAACAATAATATTTGCAATACGTATATCAGATTCTGGATTAAAGACATCTTTGCCAATTTCCACTACGCCTAGACGTACTATGCTGGGTGTCAATCTGTAATAAAGACACATATTCATCATATTACATACATACAATATCAATATACAGGGTGAATTTTTCAAACGGGCCTTCAGGGCCAAATCCGAAACCATGTCATGCCATTGTCACATAAAATTACTTTCCAGAATTTGATCCTTATAAGCGACACTATCAGATAGTGGAATAATATAGAGGGTGTATTTTTTTTTTCAAAATGAATTCGTTCGATTCCCGGCTAAGAAAAAGATGTTTTAAAAAACTAATGATGCAGTTTTAGATTTTATCAAAATCGGCCTCATAACTCCTTTTAGCATTTTTTGCTAATCCTCATAGTTTTGGATTTGGCCCTGAAGGCCTATTTGAAAAATTTACCCTGTATATATATAAACTTCCATCCTGCTTCAACTGATACGCTTTTTGGATTGACGTTTAGTCATACATTTTTGAGAACAACTTGTTACCAATCGGTAATAAGTCGCTATTTCGATGGAAAGGTGTGGATTCCGGCCGACGTACACAAATACTACCATCTGAGACCAAAGGAGTAGTGACACATCTATGATCGGTTTGAGGTAGAACCTGCTTTATATGGTTACAGATGTCCATAGGCGGCAGTGACTACTTACCATCAGGTGGACTACATTTGGTGATGGCTACTCCAATCATATAAAAATATCCACGGCAGTGACTACTTACCTAGAGATTTATGTAATAAACGAATAAAGTAAAAAGAGTAAGAGTTTTGAAGGTGGTAGAACCCTTTGTGGTTCGACTCCGGTGACCACCGCCACACCTATTTCTGCCTAATGACAGCAGTGTTAAGCGCTGCTGTGTTCCGGTTTGAAGGGTGTGGTAAGGGAGATATACTTTTCCGAGGCATTCCAGCTTAGTCCTCAGGGCTAGCGGTGCATCTGTGGCCGACCTCCGATACGAATATCGAGTCCTATCTGGAGTCGATTACAGGTGTCCATGGGCGGCAGTAGCCACTTACCATCAAGTGGACTGCATGCTCGTCTGCTACTCAATATTATAAAAAGAAGAGTTACCCTTGAATATTTTCTATGCAGTGGGCTGCTGTGAGAACGTATTCTTGAGAGATCAGGGATCCACCGCATGAGAAATTATAGCCGTCTCCCAGTGTGTAACCGAGTGCCGCCTTTAAATAAAAACAAAAATTATTGCAAATAAAATTGGCGAAAATAGTAAAACCCTTTAGAAAGTATTATCTCTAAACTTATTTCTACATGATTGAAACTCGATTATAAAATTATAGGAAATTAAATGATTTTTACCGAGCAAAACTAAGGGTCGTCAAAGCTGCCAAGCAAAAAAAAATCACTTACTTATTTCCTAAAGGCACCAAAAGAATGATATATTAAAAAACAAAATCGTTTGACAAACAAAACAATAACAGTATGTTCTTATAACGTACTTGGGAATGGGTAGTGCGGAGAACTATTGCCTAAGTTCCTCTCACTCTGAGAGACAAGGTTTGAACATAATGTCCTTGTTAATATAAAAATTATGACCCAATAAGCTTGCAATTTGATTCATTTGAAGGTGGTAGAACCCCCTGTAGCTTAAGGCGGCACCCCGCCACACCTATTTCTGCGCCAGTGTTAAACGCTGCTGTGTTCTGTTTTGAAAGGTGCGGTAAGTGACACACTTCGCACTTTTCTTAAGCATTGCAGCTGAGTCCTCACGGGTAGCACATCTGGGGCCGACCTCAGGTAGGAATCTAATGTTAGTAGTCATTTACAATCAGGTGGATTTTATGCTCGTCTGCTACTCCTATATTAGACACTAGCAGACCCGGCAAACTTTGTACCGGCTCAAAATTTATTTATCAAATATGTTTCATATAAAATATAGCCTATGTTACTCGTAGATAATGTAGCTTTCGAATTAGGGTTGTTGCGAATATCAGCATCAGCATCAGCATCAGCTGATTATCAGCTTTCTTTTACATATCAGCATCAGCATCCGCATCCGCAACAAAAGATGCTGATATTTAATGCTGATATTGAAATTGTAACGTGTTCGTTGAAGGCGGGACCGAGCTTAAATCACGTGGGGTTTTAGCCAATCACAGAAGTTTATAAACACAAGTTGTCATCAAACAATCATTAGATTGTATTGACAACGTAATTTGGTCAGACATCAATAACTTTCGATCATAGTTCAATCAATCAATAACAGAATTATGTTCTCAATTCATAATGCCACATCCAGTGAAAAGTGCAATATGACCAAATATTTCGTTATTGAACAAAGATACGACACAGTGTAGTTTTTGTAAAAAAAAATAAGAAATAAATGCCGACTTCTGTGTCACTGCAGAGTGGAGGGTAGCTGAAGTGGGTGTTGGTTTGGTACATGGTTCTGAAGTTGGTGCTAAATATATTTCGTTGGATAACGGCGTAAACAGCGTGTTCAATATGAGCGCCGGCTTCGGAGATATGTGCTGAGCCAAAATTTTGTTTCAGTTGATTTTTGCTTTGTAGTGACAGGGAAGTCGATTGTATTTTTTAATTATTTTTTTTTCACCTTTTTTAGTGATGACATACTAAAAATCTTACAAATGCACTAGTCGCCCTTACGATTTTTGAAAGTTCTCCTCGATTTCTCTGGTGATCAGACCCTTATTTTCTTATAATGGAACTACTTTGGAAATATCTTTTTTCCCAACAAAATAAAAATCATCCAGTTCGGTTCATAAACGACAAAGTTATCCGCGAACAAACATAAAAAAGACATTTGGTAGAATTGAGAAACCTCATTTTGTGAAGTTAAAAAAGACTATTCTCGTAAGGGACGTACAAATACCTCAGTATAAAATATATTTATTATTTAGTATTTTTAAATATCAGCATCAGCATCAGCATCAGCTGATATTAATCTGAAAAAATCAGCATCAGCATCAGCATCAGCTGATCTAGTAAAAACCTGCATCAGCAACAACCCTGTTTCGAATGGTGAAAGATTGAGCCTATTCATTACAATCAAACAAACAAACAAAGTTTTCCTTTTTATAATATTAGTATAGATATAGATAAAAAAGAATGGTTTTACCCCAGCGCTGATATTACCCCAACTTAATTATTTGGAGTCTAAATTAGGTTTACTGATTTCATACAGTCTGTCGATTGCCATGACGTTAGTATTTTGTTAACAAAACATTGATATGTGCAACTGTAGGAGTTATTATAAGTATATAGCTATGTGTGATTTTTCTACTCTATCATATCATAATAACAGTATATTCGTATATAACATATACTATGGAGTGCTTACGTCATTGTTACAGGTACATACGTCAATACGGACTATAATTTTAAAACAAATTATTCATCGGAATTTCCTTGTTGACGTGTTGGAATATTAATAATTAACAATGGGTATAATAATTCTTTAAATTTATTACTTAGCTTTAATTTTAGTGTATGTTCGTTATACAAAATAATTAATTTATATTTCCTATTAAGTACACGTATTCAATGAATTGTATTGAGTAATAAAATTTTCCTCCTAAGTTTTATAATGAATCATGAGTCTAGTCGTAAACTAAATATATTTCCGTCAAAATTATAGGATACATTATGTTTTTCCTATAGAAACATACCTAATTATGGCGTTCAAATATATCATTCAAAACTCATGAGTCAAAGCAAACTAATTGGGTCATATTTATTAAATTTGTCAACGTTATTCAATTACCAAAAAAAGTAAAATTAAGCTTACCATATGTGGGAATTCCCCGGGTTGTGCTTCCTCTCCGCCTATTATGTGCACATTGAGTGGCGGTAGAGTGACTTCGATGGTCTTTTTACAAACTAAAATAAAAATATTATATCATTGTTATTATTAATATTTGATAATAATTGTATCAAGGTTGAAATGTATATGGTAATTAATAATTTAATGAATACAATTAATACTTATGAATGTAAATTATTATATTCTACATTTTTCTTTTTTTTTCTTTAATGATCTGTAATAAATTTTGATAATTTAATTTAATATATATTTGTATACCTGCCAAGGTGGAATATAGCGCACTATATGTAACTTTTTAATACCTGTATTCACAAATAAAGAGATTTGATTTGATTTGATCATTATATAAATTGATATTCTATATTTGTACTATTGTACTGTATATGTATTTTCTTCAAAATTAGCCTTTTATTTTAGTTTGTCATATATCATTACTTCCCATAATTTGATCCTTATAAGCAACACTATCCGATAATGGAATAATATAGAATATATGTTTTTTTTTTTACAAAATAAAGTCGTCCGATTCCCGGCTAGGGAAATAGATTTTTAAGAAATCGAATGAACTCATCGCGGTAAATGCCCACAACGAAAGTGTGAAGGTGAGCGGTGCGAGTAGAGTAACATAGTTCGCATGGCACTATTAACCCGTATTTCATGAATGAATGAATGAATGAATGAATTTATTTATTTGTAAAAGCATGCGTTTATAAAGTAGTTCATACATAGTAATTGCGTTCGGCATACTCTACCGGTTGATCCGGTGTACAAATCTTTGTTTTATACTTATAAATAAACATTAATTTATATACTTAGTTGTCCATTACAATTTACATATAAAATTTAAAGTGTTATAAATATTTATTACAATATATTGTCACTATAATTAAATCATGTCATTTATTAAATTATATTTATAATCAATTACTTTAATTTGTCATGTGCCACTTTTCGAATGTGTATGACCTATCTATTAAAACGGTATTTTAATAGTGGTACTTATATGAATGATCTAGACTGTATGATTATGGCTATTATGAGTATGTAAGGGTGTTAAAAAAATTAAAGAAACTTTTTCTGTCTATTCTTTTTTTTATTTTTACTTGATACAAATACCAAATCAAATCTTGATACCCAATCATGCACCCTGTATAACAAATATTTGATAAACAATGACATCATTAAGCTAATCATGCACTGTCATCCAAACTAAATAAACATACAAACTTTCAGATCAATTGGTAAGGGTTAACTGGTTTAAAATACAATAGCAAGATTTGATCCTCACTTACTAATGAACTAACAAAACAAGTTAAATAAAGATTCTAAAACCGAGGTATTAACCGACTTCAAAAAAGGAGGTTTCTCAATTCGACGATATTTTTTTTCATGTTTGATCGCGGATAACTTCGTCATTTATGAACCGATTTTGATTTTTTTTTTGTTGGAAAGATATTTCCAAGGAAATTTCCTTTCCTTATAATTTGTTGGAAAGATATTTCCAAGGAAATATCTTTCCAACAAATTATAAGGAAATCAGGGTCTGATGATGACAGACCAGAGAAATCGAGAGGAACTTTCAAAAATCGTAGGGGCGACGAGTGCGTTTGTATGTTTTTTCATTAAGCATTTTTCTTGATATATTATATCAATATAAACGTTAGTATGTCATCACTAAGGGTGAAAAATTAAAAAAAATAATTAAAACAAATGTTGGTTTAGTATATATTTCTGAAGTCTGCGCTCATATTGGACACGCTGTTTACATCTTATCCAACGAAATATATTAAGCGCCGACTTCTGAACTATGTACTAAACCAACATTTATTTCAATTTTTTTTTACTTTGTAGTGACATAGAAGTCGGTCAGTTATTTTTTTCTCATTCCGATCTCAAACGAAAATAGCATAATAACAATAAATATAAGCTTGTAAAAAGGTAAATTACTTACATTGATCAGCAATCCGTTCTGAATCTTTTGTACCTGAAAAAGGAACTGTAATATAGATGTTATACTTACAAACTTAGCTCTCATACAAACAAATTAAGACATTATTATTATTAAGCATATTGCAGAACTTAATTAACATAGGAACATTAACATAATTAATTTGCATAAGACATGGTTGGGTGGTATGATGTGTCTTTCCTAGACAGTGGACACCTATCAATATCATAGTCACTAACTACTTTATGTGGGCATTTTTTACTATATTTATTTGTTTGTCTTGGTCATATCACTATCTAACATGGACATCTAATAGCAGTATACATATAAGAATTGTATGAAGTAATAATTGTGTGAAGTATAAGAAATAGTGCAGCAGGTTTGTATCATAGACACATCTGATTTTTCACTGTTATGTATGTATTAGAAATTAATTAACCCTTGTTTTAACAGTGAAGGAAAACATCATACACACATACATTAAATAGCTTTATAAAAAAGATTCTTAAAGGTATGTGAAGTCCACCAATTCGCACTTAGCCAGCAATAGTGGATTTCAAGGCACATGCTAATCTTGCTAGATTATTTAAAATATGTATTTTGTATATTTAACGGCATAAAGAATTGATATTTTTTTTTCAATAATAATCTATTTCATTAATTAGAAGGGATATCTCCCATTTATATTAATTAATAAAAATAATTAAATTTAAAAATTCAAACTATTATAATATCATAGAATAAAAATAAAGTAAAAACTGAACATATACATAAAATAAAATAAATATATATTTAATTTTTAAAAATAAAACACATAAATTAAACACAAATGTTAAACCGTAATTGCTAGAGACTTACCAACACGTTGTACTGTCTTTTCAGTGGTAGTAGTAGTCTTCCTTGTCACAACTGGGTTTAATTTTCTTGGACAACAAACAATCTCCATTTCCCCAATAAAGCCACATCGGTAGAATGGATGTGATTCCCTTTGTTTAATGTACCTTAAAAAACAAATTTAGTATGAAAATTCTTTAGTATATGTTTCATAGAGTTTTCTAATACACCTTTTAAAAATCACCATCATAATCATTTCAGGTTTTTGGTACAAAAAATATTGTTTACACACATAAGGACTGCATCATGCCCAGTGGACAGTAATAACAATTAAGAAATTGAACATGAACAGATAAGTTTGTGACTCATATACTATGTGTTATTGTATCGTGACACGATTCCTAATACACCAAGCCACACATAACCTTATAAGGCAATGGTAACTGCTGCTGTTCGTGTTTGGAGAATGTAGTTAGAAAGAACAGAAACAGATCCCTGAGAAAGCAGCATCTGTGGCCAATGTCAAATAGGACAATAATGTTATCGGAATTTGATTACAGGTGTGAGTGCACGACAGTTGCCACTTACCATCAGGTGGACTGCATGCTCAGCTAATTCTATTGCTGATTGCTTCTATAATATAAAAATGAATAATCAAGTGAGAGCAGAAGCATTAGGTGCATTAGATTTATGTAATTTGTGGACATTTTTGTGTCCATTAGCAGTTATCGTCACCTATTTATGTCATTGCATGAATAACTGATTCCAAGAAGATTGGAACTCGTCATCAGGAGGTCTGAGTAATCGTTTAGTCCGCCTTAATACATATTTAAACAAATAATAATAAATATGAAAAAATGAAAAATATTCTCAAGACACGAAGAGTCATCGATTAATATTTATACGCATATAAACTTGATTGTATTATCACTAACCTTAGAGCGAGCTCACAGTTGGTGGCAAATACACAAGTTCCATGGGGAATATTCGATGTGGGTTCGCAAGCATCACCAACTGAAATATTCAATAACGGTACTTCTTGTTCTAAACACGCACAACATATAATTTAACTGTAAGACAAGCACTTACCATCTTCAGCGCCAATATCGTTAAAAATTAGTATAACAAATAAAATAAATGAATGTAACAACATCGTTCTACGTATTCCGAAATCAAACGGTGTAAGACCACTTTGGTTTTCCTCACTCGAAACAAAAATAACTCGATAACGCTCACTTAAAAGTTCATCAAACCGGTTTGCACATCAACTATGCACGTCAATAATTAGTTTTATTCACAAAATATATTGTTTGTCAAGTTTTAATTCTGCAAACACATCGCTCTTTAAACTACTACAGTCCATCACCACCACAAAATGAATTGCTTTATCATAAAAATGAATATATATGTTCAACGCTCCCAAGAGGAAAACATTAAACTAAAAGTAAAATAAGATGAGTAGGTATAGGTACAAATCGCTATAATGAGACACGAGATGAGACAAGTAGGGAAGTAAAGTCAAGTGATTTTGAAACTGGATATTTCCCCGCGTATTATTAGTGTTGTGACAAAACGCACTTTGTAAGATAATACACATAAAGATATAGATTTGTCGAATCATCGAGTCGATGTATTGTATAATGTATGAGATACAGGTTTTCTAAAGAGAAATAAATGAAAACACTTAAAAATATTAAAATGCATTCTTAAAATTGATAATATTGTATAGTATTTGATATAAAAGCTATATGAAGGTCATTTAATTCGTAGTTGACTAGTGGGTTGGTCAATATTTTATCTATCTGGGGTTGATTACAGATGTCCATGGGCGGCAGTAGCTATTTATTTAGTAGGTGGACTGCATGCTCGTCCTGCTACTCCAGTATTATTAAAAAAATGGCAAGATTTTTTGATGGAATCTTGAATTTTACGGAGAAGCTTCTTTTTAAAATATTTAGCATTTTTTGACGAGAGGTGTTTCTGAGGATAAGCTTAGTTATAAAGATTAACACAGCGATAAATGTTTTATCTAATACCCCATTTATATAGAGAGAGTTTCTCGTCTCGAAGATACGATTATCAAAGGAATATTATTTTGTTCGTCTAAACATTCGCTCTTCTCGCTCGTTGCCATGGGCGATAATTGCCTCGCATGGAATATTTCATTGCGTCCGTGTAAACAGAATTTCAAAGCAATAATCGTATTTCGAGAATTTATGCCAGTTGCTAGTGTTGCTACCATGAGTGCAATAGACGAGGGTGTTTTTAATTATGTCTTATTTTAAACGAGGTTTAATTTGTAATTATGTCTTATTTTTCCGTTTAATTAATTTTTGTAATTAAACGGAAAAAGAAGAATAGGTTTTGTGTTAAAAATGGATAGCGAGAAGAAATGATTTGGGACCATATAACACGTTGTACCTTGAATTCGTCTTGAATCACTAAACTCGAATGAGAATGAGAAATCTCTCACTGAAAACGGTTCAAACTGATTTATACGATACTCGTACGAATTTCAAAATATGTCATACGAGATCGTGTTTTTACAAGTCGAGATTCTCATAAGCGAGAATTTCCTTACTATAATTTCGTCTTGTAAACACACAGGCAATTATCGCCTGGCGGTATGCGAGTCTCGTGTGATATAATCGTAGGCGTGTTTTTGTTCTTGCCTGTGTGTAAACATTTTGATACGATTATGTTATGGCGATTATTGCTTGTTGTTGCTTACGATTTCTCGACCCACAATGTGCGAGAAACACTCTCCATTTAAATGGCTCTTAATGCTGCAACATCTATTCGAGATGTATATTACAAGAATTACGTGTATATAGTCTGATTCATAATTAGGTGTCCAAAATGTAAACAAAGAAATGTCATTGTCAAAATTCGATTACATGTATTGCAAACCTTAACAAAAATAACAAGAAACGAAAAATTTCACAAAATTCAACATAAAACAAAAACTTAATAACTGCACACAATTAAAAAAAATGCGCTAAGAAAACTAGAAAAAAATCGAGTTAAAAATGGCGGCACCAAAAATGTTTTGGATGCCGATTGTGTGACCATTATCACAATTTAATTGTCTCTCATAAATATTGTTTTTATTATTATTACTGTATGAAATGAAATTGAGTTAATATAAATATTGCAAAATGTGAATTGATTTTAATTTATTTAGATTATTATTTTATTATCGATGTATTAATTTAATATTATCCAAAATAAGAAACCGCCATTTGACACATATTTGCTTGATAGGTTAACACCTTTGTTTACATTTTGGACACCTAATTATGAATCGGACTATAGAGTTATACATAAGAGCAAAACTCTTAATATTTTTCCGACACCTCTTTTCCACTGCAGAAAACATACTCAATGCTTCTTACATTATTTCAACTATAGTATTATAAAAGTGGTCATTAAAAAAAAATGATATTGTGGAAACTTACCAGGATGATATATTGGTAGTGGAATATTAATTCTTGTGGTAGATTTCGTCGTGTCATCTAAGTGAGATTTCTTTGGACAACATACAATCTCTACTTTGCCATCAAAGCCACATCTTTTGTATGGATGGCTTTTCTTTTTCATAGTGTTGCTTTAAAAACAATTATACCATAATTATTATTCAAAACAAGTATAATACAATTTTCAATTTTTTAAACGGTATAAGCATTTTTGTGGCCTTCTGTGTAATGTCGATACGCGCAGGAATGCACATGAACATCTCTATTAGCTATATACTTAATTATAATATAAATACCACAGTAAATACATAGATTAGTAAAGATACCACGCCGCCTTGAAATTGAATGAAGCCACAAACGGCTTATTAGTAAGTTCTTTTTTTGATTTCTTGACAAATAACAACATTTTTAGAGAAAATTTACGAATAAATAACTAATATTGCGTAATTTACATAATAAATAAATAATTATTTCAAATATTTTATTGACATTTTAGCACGGAGACGTGGCAAAACTTTTTTGCGCAGCTATTTCAATTTTCAAAACTGGGTACATTTTCTTGTTAGGAGTGAGTAATCTTTACTAATCTATGTATAAATATAAGTATGTAACGCATAGCTGTATAGCAAATAAGCACATTTATTAATTTATATGTAATCGGCACCAAGAGCCCGGGGATATCTGCGCCGATAAACGCTCTGGAAAGGTATAATTATAATAATACTCGGACGTATTATCACTGATCACTAACCTTAATGCGACCTCACAGTTTGTAACCAATACGCATTCTCCATCGGAAATATTCTGAATGGGTTCGCAAGCGTCACCGACTGAAATATTTAATAAATAAATATAGTTCAAAAAACAAAAAAAAACGCTTTTATGATAAAATCAACTAAAAAGCTTTCGGTATTCTATTTCATTATTTCATACAAGCAGGGTAAGATAAGGATGTATGTTGATCTCTTTCTACTGAATAACGGAGTTGCTCACTGACAAACATACAAGGATACAAGTGAAGCTAATATAAAGCGTGTAATAAAATATTATCTATTCAGTAGCTAAATGAAACTAATTGAAAGAAACTTACCATCTTGAGCAACGATGACGTTAAAAAATAACATAATAATATCAAATAAAATTAATGTATGTAACAACATGGTTCAATGTATTCGAAAATCAAACCATTATAAAAAACCACTTTGGTTTTCCTCGCTCAAAATAGAGTGAAAGGTGTTTTTTTTAAATCTTAATTTTCAAATTCACTGATCGATGATTACTACGTACTATCTGCTATGTAGATACCGCTAGCATCAAATGACCTGTTTTTACATATAAATGGATCTATATAACCCACTGGATAAAGGAAATAATAAACTTAAACTAAAATATGCTAAAATAAAAGGACAGACATACTTACGGTCTTATACGAGACATGAGATGAGATATTCAGGAAAGTGGTTTTAAATTTGCATATTTGTCCACTTATTATTACGGTTGCAGTTTGAATGTGCATTAGGTACATACGTCATTTTATAAATCGAATCAACGGGTCAAAGTATTTTTATATCAGGAGACTGCAGCATCTTCAAGAGAGTAACGAACTGCATTGCAAATATATGAAAAAGCTCCTAACGATGACAAAAACAACGTCGCTCAATGAATTGATGTAGTAATTCAAGTAGATGTAGAAGTTGATGTAGTAGGAAAGGTTCATTTCCCAAAAATCTGGGAAAGTGATAATTTTTATGGTGGTATGAGAATGTATGAATAAAATGACTTTTCTTAAAAATGAGCCCTTTTCTTAAGATTTTCATAAATTATTACTTCCTAGAGTTTAATCCTTATGGGACCATTAAATCATTAAGCCATTAAATGAACAATGCTGACATGTGGAGTTATGTGGTGCAAAAACACGAAATAGAAAAAAAAGTGCGGAGAAATATCGTTTCATTCATAAATGCTCTAACAACTATATTTTTTTTAATATTTTTAAAGCACGAAAGACTTAGTTGACAGTTCTACTTAGTTCTTGTTAGGAGTGAGTAATTTTCGAAGTAACTGGTGAACTTTAGTAGGAACTTAGGAAGAATTATTATAATGAATTTATTACCTTAACTGCTATTAAAATAAATACAAATAAGAACAATAAAATATAATTTAATATAGTTATTTTAATTTTATTATATGTACTTTGCTTACATATCTTTCATCATCGCCCCAACCCCATCTATGATGATAGTCAGAAAGCCCACTGATAGACATGGCTTCCTATCTTTGGATAAGGCATATGCACAGACCTATCTAAACAAATACAGGTCTGTGGGCATATGTATCGGTACTCGGTAGTTCTAAAGGGTAAACTAGATGGCGTTGTTTCCGCACAAGCAGACCTGCGCGTGCATATAACTTACACATATACAATATGATCTGTTTGTCCGATGTACATACATAATTTATATTATATAACTTAATTATAAAGTCATTTAGACAATTAATATTTTCAAAATACATGTACTTATAGCTGCTATGGTATTATATACTAAAAATAAAAAATAATAAACATTTGGTGGAAGCCTGCATGTGCGAATTCGACTCGTACTTGGCCACTTATTTAGTTTTTAAAATACATTATAGTCATTCTTCTCTTGAAAGAAATAAAGATGTGGAATATTGATTGGATTACATTCAACCACGGCCATCAACTATTGTTAAATAGTTGTATACTAACCCAATCATTAATATAATATGTATATAGGTAAAAAAAAAATGACAAAATTAGTCGATAGATGCCCCGGAGGAAGGTACTAAATAAATTAACCGTCTTGGTTGTATAGTCCGCTTAAAACTGCTAGTCCCCTCTGAATATAGAAATAATTGCGTCGCCACAGGAAATTTCCTGTGGCGACGCAATTTAATTGAATGACTACACCTGCTCACAACAACTTCAGAGCCATGTTGAACTTAAATCTCGTTAAAAAAGTTCTCTGTATTTATCTGTAAATTCTAAAAAAATATTTTATGTATACAAATTATACTATATTAATGGGCATTATTTGTACATTTATCTTTGCCTTCGTAGTATAAGAATGAAAGTTGTCGATGGTTATTAATGCTTACGTAAATGTTCCCTGCTTCCAAAAATCTCCCATAATTCGCCCTATTAAAGAGTTATAAAATAGGTCCGCTTAATAATATATTTGTAGCTAATAATTTATACGGAATATACGTGTATAATGTTATTTATAATTTGAATACAATAGTATATATTTTTTTATATTTATATTAAAAAAGGTACAATTTGTTTAGATAACAAAATATAGTAGACTAAAACGGTTAAAAATAAAAAAAAACGTCTAGTGTTAAGTAATGTTAAATGCAAAATTTTAAACGATGGTAACTGCATTTTAGAGTAACATTCTAGGTATTACGAGGATGAAGTCAAAATGTAAAACTCTTTCGCTTTTTTACATGAATATTAGTATTATATTTAATATATTTATACCAAGGAGTCGATCGTACTAACTAATAACGAAAGATTCAAATGGTTATCATTCGCTGTTAAATAAAACATATTTATGGGAGATAATGGTGTTTTAATTGTGTAACGCAATACTTATGATGTCTATCACATTATATTTTAGATTACTATTTATTATATAAATAAACGAGAGTGTAAAAGTTGAAAAAATGTAAAATTACCGTGATGTGCACATAAATCACAAAAATGCACACAACTTGCATTATTTCAAATTGTCTTTCGTAGTTTTCTTCAGTAAATTGCTATATCTTATACAATTATTACGGAATTAGGGAAACTAAGGATAATACTTTAAAGTTTAACCAATAAGATGACAACACCACATTGCTCTATTTGTCTATAGTTCAATCAAGTCGCATTCCTCTAGCTTGTCTGACTGCAGCTGTTCGTATGACAGTGCGGCAGGATTGGTAAACGCGGGTTTATTTCCTAGTGAATGTTTATTTGTGTTTGTAGTAAGTGACTAAAACATCCTTAGTGTTCATTTGTTGTACATTAATAATACAGTATCATGGATTTAAGTGAAATGTGTGGAAACAAGAAATGTAGTTCCGTGTTTACGCCGATGAATAATTTGATAGGGCTCATTGTAATGAGTGACATCTAAACAAGGACATTATTCGCGAGCGACACGAGGTAGGTTTACTATGATGTCGACGCCTGGTGCAGCGGGCGGTCGGTACGCGGTCCACGCAGTGTCGGCCGGCCAGGTGGGCCTGCCCAGTCCGGATTTCGGTATGGCTATCGCCGTGCCGCCACCTTCAACACCGTACGACTTGGTCACGAGCGGCGGAGAGTCTTCCTCGGAGTCTCGCTCACCCGACATACCGGTGCCGAAAGCCAGCGACCGTGAAGCTCGTATAAAGGCCGAGAAGCAACGTAGAAGTCAATACAACTCTCAAATAGCCCAGATCATGACTCTACTCTCCGATATAATAAACTCACGCCGCAAGGTGGACAAGACTAGTGCGCTAAGACTGGCGGCAGACAAGCTTCGTAACGAGCACGTATTTGGGAACTCCATTAAGTGCAGCCACTTAGAGACTTGGACGCCAGCTGTCATGAAATTTTTTGATCTCTTCGGTGGCTTTATGCTGGGCATTACCTGTCGCGGCCGAATATTCCTCGTATCGCCAAACGTCCAAGAGAAGCTGGGCTATTGCCATATAGACCTGCTCAGCCAAGACATATACAACTACATACATGTTGAAGATAAAGAAATTCTGAAAAGACACATCTATCCTCCCGAGTTGCAGGTTGGTTCAGATACTAGTTTATTTAACCAGCATCATAATTTTCAAATAAGAATAATGCGTGCGGGCGCTCGCACTGACCCCCCTCGGTATGAACGATGTCGCATTGATGGCATGTTGAGGCGTTCAGATCGTGCCACAGCGAATGGTGTCCAAGACGAGCAACAGATTAGAAGGCAAAGAGTGAGGCAAAATAGAACATTCTCCTCCAGTGGCAACGACTTCGTTTTCATTGGTATGGTTCATGTCGTGTCAAATGCCTTGCCACCCCGAATCTTACCTCCCTCTGCATACTCTGAATACTGGACGAGACATCTAATAGATGGCAGAATAGTACAGTGTGACCAGAGCATATCCCTCGCAGTAGGTTATATGATAGAAGAAGTCACTGGAACATCTGCTTTTGTGTTTATGCACAAGGAGGATGTGCGCTGGGTTATTTGTGTTCTCCGACAGATGTACGACCAGAGCAAAGAATTTGGTGAGTCTTATTACAGATTGATGTCTCGTTCTGGGAACTTTATATACATGAGAACAAGAGGTTTTCTTGAAATAGATAAATATACCAAGAAGGTGCAGAGTTTTGTGTGTATAAATAGTGTAATTGGGGCAGAGTACGGACAAAAAATGATGGAAGAGATGAAGAGGAAATATTCAGTGATTGTGGATATGGATATGCAACCAAATGATAAAGTAGTTACAATTGATGATGTCCCTGTCGAACATCCAAAACGGTTAGAACGCATCGTTATGCACTTGGTAGAGCCGTCTATGAGTGAAACTGTGGATGAAATAAAGCTAGTAGCACCATCAAGAGAACACATCATTTCAGCAATCAAAAACAGCGAGAAGGTAGTTCACGAGACTGGAATAAGGTTTGATACACGTAAGCGAAAAAACTCAGATAACGATGGTACCGATCAGTTGAAGAGGCACAGTGGGTTGCTGGACTGTTAATTACTGTGTTTGCACATAATTGTTGAGTTCCTTGTTTAAATATATGGATTGGATTCGTTTGCAGAGAGTGTCGACTGTCCTGTACCTTTTTAATAAGATATTGACACCAGAGCGAGTGACGCTCTGTTAGTTTTGTAATAAGTATAATTTTTTAATTGTAGTTGTATCTCTGTCTATTCTTTCGTTATCCTATTGTTATGATGTTGTAATGTAAATAGTATTTGGACTATGATTAAAGGCAATTTTTGTAAGAACCATGGTTTTCTTACATATCCGTAAGTGAATATACATAAATTGTAAAAGAAGACCATTAGGCAGCATAAAATCCTTTACATGTACAATGCTAATTGATCACTTTGAATAAAGTTAATTTTTCAGTAACTATAAGTCTTAATGATAAAATTTTCTTAATTTTATATTAACATAAAATAAAATATAGAAACTTGCCAAATATTATTCATTATACTATATTGGATAGATGGTATTTGTTTATTGGGTAAGCGATATCAATTGATATGTTAGCATCATAGACCAGATTGCATTCATACTTTTAAGCTTCTCTTTGTTTTCGATATGCAACTATTATTTGATGGTAATTTAGACATAGAATACTGTCTCCAGTGATTGTGGCTGGCCCCTGTGAGTCTAAACTGTGTCTTAAAAGAAATTGTGTCATCCAAACATGTTATGGTGGTATATAGGTATGTTATTTCAAAAATGAGGTGTGCAGTGTGATTTTATAAGTGATGGATTTGCAACAGTCATGGAGGACCCCTCATAAATTAACTGTTATCCTTACAAATTACATACATATGGTACATTAAATGTTGTAAGTGTCAGTCTTTGTTAGTATAGATTCAAACTTGGTGTACATGAAGTATGATCAGAATCAGGGTCAGATTTAGGGAAGGGCAAGCGGGACTATTGCCCAGGGGCCTTAACAAAAGAGAAGCCGTACAGTAGAGAAAAAAATATCCAAATTTCGCTGGGTCAGCTTATAAGAATCTTATAAGATTTTTTTCAAACAGTATTATTTGTGTTTCTCCTAACAGTGTTAAAATAATTTTATTTGTAAAGAGAAAATTTTTTGGAAGACTTGATGAAAAAAATAATCCTTTTCATTTGGAAAATAATTAAGGGTTTCCTTTCTTTCGCTGCCCTAGGGCATCAACTCCCCTGTTGCTCGAGGGTCTCCGTACCTCTAAATCTGGCCCTGATCGAAATATGCAATGAAGTACTAGTATATGAAAATATACATGTTGTTATAAGTTTATCATAAGGATTTGATGTTGTAAAAAGGTTTTTGGTTTATGGATGCTTGTAATATTACTCCTAAGGACAAGATAAACTGTCATATGTATGTGTTATTATTGAATTGGTATTTGTAACATATGCATGCTGCTTTATGGCGGAATAGGTGTTTTAGTTACAGTGACCCACCCAAATCCCACCATAAGGAGGGAATTCTATAATCTATTTTCTAAAATGTAAGGTAATTTAGGGTTATATCAGGGCTGAGGTAAAATAAAATGATTGAAATTGTAGGCTAAACTGGTCATCCTTAAAAATTGGCATCACTTACACATACATTATTATTTTTTTTTTTTAATATAGGAGTAGCAGACGATTAATTCACCTGATGGTAAGTGGCTACTGCCGCCCATGGACATCTATAATCAAACCCAGATAGGATTAGATATTCCTACTTGAGGTCGGCCACAGATGCGCCGCTACCCCTGAGGACTAAGCTGGAACGCCTCGGAAAAGTATGTCTCCCTTACCACACCCTTCAAACCAAAACACAGCAGCGCTTAACGCTGTTGTTAGTTAAGGCAGAAATAGGTGTGGCGGTGGTGCCGCCGGAGTCGAACCACAAAGGGTTCTACCACCTTCAATTATTTATAGGATGTGGTGTGCGATGTTGCTAATTTTTAAGAAGATGGCTTATTTAGTTTACTCTTACAATTTTATGATTCTATTCTAGCTCTGATATTACCGCAACTGATCTTACCTTTTTACTTTTATGCCATATTATTTTTTAATTTTGTAACATAGCTATAACAATCAAGTTTATGACATTGTACTTTTAAGAGTACTTGAAAGCGAAATGGGTTTATAATGGGATGATAAACAGTAAAATGTTATTATAAAAATATTGGTTTACGTATACAAAATCCTATAAGAATTAATACCTTTTACTAAATCTGCATAGAATGATAAAATTATTTGAATAAACTGTATATAATGCATTCATTGCCTGCACTAGAATTCCTTGTATAATGGAAAAACAATTACTACTATTATGAACAAACAAGCACAATCGTTAAAATTTTTGTCTGTCTCGGAATTGAACCTGGGACACTTGCTCGGTAAGCCTGCATGGTGACCACTAAAATGCGGGTTGTCATTTGATTCCTATCTAAATTGCTCAATGATGGTCCAAACATGCATATGAATTTTATAAGTATATGATATAATAATGCTTAGGTAATGAAGGCATTGTCGAAGAGCCAAACATTTTTTTTTAATTCATTATATTATTTTGGGGAGAAGTAGATAAAACGTGTTTTCTTTAAAAATCACACATCCAAAGGTAATTTTAACCGTTCGTATTGAAATTAATGGAAATTAACAAGTAATTATTAATACAATCAAGACATGGTTACAGAAATAACATATTATGCGAAAATTTAAACTACATCATTAATTACATTCGTTACACTAGATGCCATAAATGTATTTGAAATTAGTTTTTTTGTTTAAGGGAGGTTATTTGGGTTAATATTGGAACTGGGGTCAAACCATATAAAACAAATTGTAAGACGACGAATTTTAATTTTGGTGGCATCATAATTATACGATGCTATAATAATCATGAAGTACCTATTTGTATTTTTAAAACAATCGCGAAAGGGCATATAACCTATTTGGTATCTATGCTAATGAATGCAGAAAAAAATAGTTTAGACGGCCAGTGGGTTCATTTTTCATACATGTACGATAATATTTAAAAAAAAAATGTTTTTTTCCACGGTTTTGAACCCAAATATCAGAAACTACGTCATCGTCGTAACCGAATACTCTATGATTTAGTCCCGTAGGCTATCGCTGGCCGCCGAAACTCGATTTTTTAATGACGTCCCATACAAAATGTAAGATGCCCTCAGAGTTCCAATCGTAAGGTTTTATCCTAGCATCGAAGCTAGGTGATTTCCCTAAGGAAGCGACCATTAATTATGTGAGGCGTTAATCGGGGATCGAGCAAAACATCGCCTGATCTTTGGTGGGGGAGAGAGGGCATCTCGGCATATATTACGCATTCGCAAAAAAAAGAAAACAAAAATTCGGAAACGTTAAATTAAACTTGTATCTCTACTAAAAAATGTCCGAAACTATACTAATTGTCATAAATGTGTGAATGCATTAAAGTAACGCATTTCGATTATTCGTATTTACACTGAAAACGAGGGCGAGGGCCAATACAAATCACGTGACATCTCACTAACGGGAGAGATTCGATTTTTTTTTTCAAAATTACTTTATGTACCTAATTAATGGACACCCCTAACTTACCTCACTACTCGTATATGTACATTTGTTTTGCTGCATATTCTTGTATTTTTTAAATTTGTTCTATTTTCCTCAAACAAAACGCAATTGATATTTGGATAACAAACTTTGCTCACTTTCCCACGAGAAGGCATGTTGCAACAGGTTGAACATTTAGGGTGCTTATGTGTATAACCCTATAGGTAAGGGAATATTATTTGATAATTCAAGTCTACCAAATAAGTTGAAAAATTTCCGTCGAAATCAACAAAACAGGACAAAACAATTAGAGTGAAGTTTTAGAAGTATGAAAATTAATAAAACATTTTAACATAGACCTGTGTTTACGGAATGTTGAATTAAGAAGATAAAAACAATACTATAATAAGTAGAATTGATTACGCCTGTTATTAATAATTAACCTATCCAATGTTTTACTTACCAAATATTTTAGTTTTTGTTCGATTTATCTTTGGTAGGTCAAAAACAGACAGATCTTTTATGAATGCCTGCGGTTCCGTTTCTGTTTAGGTAATAATTTTCCCTGTATTCACTAAGTTTCCCCGTATGTCGTTTTACAAAGTAAACGAACACCTATATCTGTAAAAGATATTTAATTAAATTTACGGAAATTCTGCAACAAGATATCAAAATCATAAACTTTCGTCCTGTTTGTCCGTCCGTATGTCACGGTCATTTCACTCCAAGACTAATGGCATTACGATGATGGCATGTAGGTATGCTTGATCTGCGAACTGTTATATATTAGAGTAATTAAATTATACAATTTCAAAACAAGTCCTAATTCAAAGATGAAAAAGATTTCGAGTGCAATTAAATTTGTGGGATAGGTCAAAAATTACTGGTTATAAATGATTTTGTGCTTAAGTCGTTTATTAATAAGAAGAACGTTAAAGGTTTTTCGGATCGACTGCATGGTCATTGATCATGGTGCTTCCAGTATATTAAAGAAGACGCACGGGTCTTTAATAAGAATAGATTGCAGGCATTGTGTGAACTGACTAACAATAGGAAACATTTAAGCAAGATAGTATGAATTAAAAAATTTGCTTTGACATTTTGGTTACTGGACATTGGAAAAAATATTTTATTTTGTAGAGGAAATTGAAGCGTCGTGTATTTTCACATTAGTATCCTTGTTTATAAATAAACTGCTTATAGAACCTACACTATTTTTTTCTGCGTGGATGGCCAGGGTGAGCAAAAAATATTTATATATTGAGGACATTCTAAAACAAGAATTAAAAGATAAAGTATGGGAAATTTAAAAGAGAATGTATACGGCAAAATTTTGTCAAGTGCGAGTCGTCGGCTAAGGATGGTTACGTGTTTATTGTTACGCGACCCCTAAGGGAATCGTAAGGCCTCTACAAGGAAGTAGACGACCGCAGTCTCATTAAAAATAAACTAAATAACAATACAAAGTTCAAAAATATATAACTTCGTTAAAAATGTGAATTAAAGGACATTTGTAGGTACCTAATTACGTATTTGACATATTTAAAATATTAAGCAATTTATATTTTGGTAACATAATAAAATACAAGTTAGAAATAACGGAGAGAAATACAAATACATACAAAGGGGGTCGTAAGATAAAGGAGATAGAAAGATTGTATAATATGATGAAATAGATTATGATAAATAACAATATATACAATTATATACTTTCTTAATACCTCGTCAATAACTTAATCATCTGTATTGTTAATTTTATATAATATGTATGTATTTTATATTTATATATTTTGATATATATGTCAAGTATATGTATTTATTTATGTATTTATAATAAATTACAAAATTAATTTCATGTATATAATTAACACCTGCCTCCATTTTCTCCATCCACCAAGGGTTGACTGGCAGAGAATGCCATCAGGCATTAAGTTTGCCCTATTGTGTCTTTTATTTTTATAGAGGTGCAATAAATAAATAAATAATCTCCCCTTATTCAATTGATGAGGCATTTAAAATACATCGGGTACAATTATAACATTTCACTATGGTACTCATAGATTAGTAAAGATACTTCGCCGCCTTGAAATTGAATGAAGCCACAAATGGCTTATTATCGTAAGTTCTTTTTTTTTAATTCTTGACAAATAAAAATATTTTTAGAGAAAATTTACGAATAAATAACTAATACTGCGTAATTTACATGAATTTAAATAATAATAAAATAATTATTTCAAATATTTTAGGGATATTTTAGCACGGAGACGTGGCAAAACTTTTTTACGCAAGTATTTCAATTCTCAAAACTGGGTACATTTTCTAGTTAGGAGTGAGTAATCTTTACTAATCTATGATGGTACTCTAATTTATTCATTATGTGTATGATATCAAATATAAATTACCCATTAGAATTCATGTGTACATAATTGGTAGTGCCAAAATTATTATTACATACGCATAGTTAAATACATCTACAATTCAAATAATATGTAAATAAAATAAATGTCAATTTCGCTCTTATCTACCATAATTATGGGTCTTTTAGTTTTTACGATTATGTATTTTTATAACTGAATATTTCAAAAGAATACATTTAGGTACATAATACATCTAGTAAACAGGATTTTATGCAGTAAATTGTTTAATCGGTAACCTGTCAGTGTCTCAAAATCATTTTTATCTGGTTTTCTCTGGTGACTATCTACTTTCAAAATGAAATCGAGTTTACGAAATTTGGCATCAGTTTCTATATTACTACGTTGAAAGTACTATATTTACGTCTTAAAATATCATCAACCGTTGTATGCACCTAGCGTCGTTGGTATCAAACGATTGTGAATCACGAGTGAACTTAGCCGTGTCACATTGTCCTTGGTCTTGACTGAGAACGACATTGCAAACAACCTATTATTTAAGTGTCTAATGTTAATAAAATACATTTCTCGGGCTTTTCTCTTGTAGACAATACAAATTCTTAATGCACGTGCCAATCAAATTTGTCCACCTATTGTTGCCATCAGATGTTGACTTTCTTTCAATGTGCCGTCTGCCATCGTCTAGAATTACCTTAGTCTCTGCATAACACGGTTCTCCGCATATCTAGCTATACAATAAGATAAATCTAACACACGTATCAAAAACATTAGCAATCGCATTCGTCATTTTTATTGTTTCATTTTATACAACATTGTAACGCGCGCGTTATGTAACCGTGTTGGGTTAATGCAGTTAATTGTTTACCTTAAGTTCAACTAATTGGAAATGATTGAATGACTCCCAAGTATTTTTTTCTATAATATTTACTCGTGCTGTTTTGTAGGGATTTATTAATTAGTTTTAAGTTCTTATTCTGTCTATAAAAAGCATGAATAATGTTTTGGCGTTGAAAAATTGAGAATTGTTTTGTATTTTTTAGTAATTTGTTTATATAATTCTAGAAAGTATAATCATCGCTATGTATAAAATGGTTTTCTATAACCTGTTTGTGACGGAGAAGTAGTTAAAGCAACGACGTGGAGAAGAATTTGGCGAATTTATGACAGACTGTATAATAGTGATTGACAACGTTTATCAATTGACAATACTTGTTTCAGGATGGGACAAGTTGTGCTGTTAGCAGGGTAAATCGTAGATTATACTGTGGTTTCGAAAAATATATCAAGTAAGAATTTTGACTGAGTCGATTGGATTGAAATGTAAACGTACAACTGTTGTACACAAACTGGCGGATATATAAACTATATGAATATATTGGTCTGACGACGCTAAGTATTTAAAAATGATACAACGTGTCGTTTGAAACGCTACTTTGTTTTGACTTAAAGGATATTGTATTGGAAAAGGATATTGTAAGAGAGAGTACTCGTACTTTCACGAGGTGTTCTAACTTGGTCCTCAGGGCGGATATCAGGTAGGATTGTAATCCTATCTGACACCAATGATAACAGAACCCTGGTGGTTTGGTGGTGGGTGAAAACATCATTAGTAGGTGCTTCGATGCAGTTTATAAATCCGCTAGTTTGAAAAATAAAATTGACTGATTAATTTGTGGTTTTATGAACACGAAATTATGAATCAACGAATGATGTGTGATGGTAAAGATTATTGTAAATGCGGTTCTAGAGCAAAATTGTTTATTGTTGATAAGGTGGCATGACTTATTGTTTTTATTTAGCTAATTTGAATTTAGTTAATGATTGTTGATTAGACTTATTCAAATTTTTGATCTGAAAATTAAATATGTTTAGCAAACTGATTCAAAACAAGTTAATAGCTATACTTACAAAACGATATATAAATGCTTTACTAAGAAAGATTCTGGTATTGTTATAGAGCAGTGTATTTCAATGTGTGCGTCTCGACCACCTGGGGATTGCAAAATCTCTATAGAGGGTCGCGAAGTCTTAGTAAAAAGAAAAATTCATATGTAAAGAAAAAATGTTTTTACTAAGGTAATGTTTTACTACGAAATTAATGAGAATTAATTTGTTGGTACTTAATTATGTATTTAATAGTGTACGGGTGTTATTTGAAACAATAAATTTGCAGCATAAAAACTAATGTATTGACGCTTGTGCCATGAAATACTTTAAAAAACACTGTTATGGACTATAATCCGAGATGCTTTTTATAAACCACTTTATAAAATCAAGAAGTTAAAATATAAACGAAATAATTTATATTTTAAATTTACATTACACATACCGACTCTTTATAAACATTATAATAAAACGTACGTTGAACGTTGTTACAGTACAAAATGTTTTTTTTTTTTTGTAATTGTTGTAGTATGCTAATGTACGCGGTAATGATCTTTTAGTTCCTCAATTTAAATTAAAATAATGAACACATTTTTTATTGATAGAAACTTAAAATTTCGTTATAAATTTTTAATAATTTTAAATTATTATTACCTACTTATTATTTAGGACATAATTTGTTTTGTTTGAGAGTAAGGATTTGGTAGCTTGGTACGTAAATTTTATATCAGTATATAATTATCTGGTATATAGTGAATAACACTTCGCGTGCTCATGCAATGCCGGTCCATGCTGAGCACATGGCGAGATTGCCTTTTAGCGCCCTTTGCACAGTACATGACGTTGTTAGTACGTGAGGGTCAAATATTGCAACTGAAATTTAGCTCAATTAATTCCAACCGATTGAGCTAAAACTTTGCATACACAATTGGTTTTGACGATAAGGCACGATTAGCTGAGTAACGCTATTTTAAATCCATTATGGCGAATGCCCCAAGATTGCTAACCAATTTTTTATGCACCCCGATGATATAGGTATTTGATGAAAATATTTTTTGGGAAGAATACAAAAAGAACTTGTTTTTAAAAATTCGTAATTACTAATTTGACATTTCGTCGCTCGTCTCGCTCTAACCCAGTATCGGTGCTGCTCTCATGTCATCTTAAAACGTTAATTCATTTGCATGTGGTCACATCGATAATACTCTCGGTGTTGTTTAGAAGAATAAATTGTCTATTTGATGTTACATACTAGGGTAAATATCATAATACGTGTATCTGTTGTATGTTGTAACTTAAGAGATATTATGACGATATTTGTATCATGAACGTTATCGCTACTGTCATCATTGGGTGTTCAATGTATCTTCAAGTATATTTGTAGTGATTGCATGTAAATTATTTGTAGGGTGTCGTCTTCAAAAATGTGTTATTCATACCATAAACATTGATCAAGCTACATAATTTTGTGGCCTAATTGTGCTGATACGAGTATACCAGGAATAGGAAAAAAGCGTGTTAATAGTCGTGTATACTGATGTTCTCACGTTGAAACATATACTTTTTGGCGTATTTGATAAAATATGTTTATGCATTCAAAGTAATGTTAAATGAAAATACTAGTATAGGTGAAATAATAATTAAAATCATTATTTGTTTCATTGGCCTATGCTAAAATACAATCTGTTTTCTCAACCGCGCCAAAAAAGTATACCATCAATAATGGAACTTAAAGTAATTGTTATGGCTGGTTTATGTATCTATGTATATCTAAGTGTATCAAGACGCGTTCCCGACAGATTACTAAATATGGCCTACACACGAGAGCTCACAAGCGATCAAATTTAAGGTCATAAGACTAAGTTTAGTATCTACTTTAGTGTGAGCCAACGTTTGCTGTTATTTGCAAACTTACTTTTTTGTAGCTAAGGCTATTCTTTTAGCCCGAGCCTCATAGGTCGCCAGCTCAATGTTTGAGCCAATGTGTGGAGCCATTTATCATAGTCATGTAACGAACGCACATCTTCTATTTTTGAAAGATTGCACAAGTACTCTACGAATTGTTATTTTGAATATATTGACCATAAGAGGGCTTTTCTAACGTCCTGATGGAACTTGTACTTGTATCGAAAATACATTTTTGATATTATTGTATCTAGTTGGTTATGTTATCGGTATAAAATGTATAAAATTGAGTGTAATCATTTGTATTACATACTTCACGAAAACATTGGATGTATTGCTTTCTATATTCAATATATATCACCGTTAAAAGTATATTGTTCGAACAAAGACTGCACGTCGTACCTACAAGGTATTGCCCAGGCAGTGATGACTTCGCATTGATTTTGTGGACAGATTAAATCCATCACAGCAGACTTAGATTTAATGGGCAATGTCAAATTTTGCGCATTTGAAGTTGACCATTAACAACGAAATAAGTAACAATTTTACATCGCGCATTGCCGCCGTGAATATTAGGCTTATTAGACTTGCAATCTGCAGGGTGTGTGAAGCGACACTGCTCCGGCATTTAACTTTGAGCGTCTTGTGGACTTTGTTTGTAATATTATCTCAGAGGCGTAGCGTACAGAGGGAATGGTCTGCCTCGGGCGGCAAGGTTTGAGGGGCGGCAAAAACGTTTCGTGTTGTGTATATTGTATTACAATAGAAGAGCTTTACAACCCAATTTGCGGTACGTTTCGAGGGCGGCAAATTTTAGAATTGGATGACCTTTTTCTACCCGCCGACACATCGCGAAGGTACATTTCAGAGAGTAAGCGGTCCTTAGACTGTTTATTTTTCTTGGGTTTTTGTAGAATTTTACCATTTTGAGGGCGGCGAATCCAACTTCCGCCTCGGTAATATGATCCACGCTACGCCACTGTATATTATAACAAAAAATCATATTTTCATATTTGAAGGATGGAGGATGTAGATATTTAAGTAAGGGTTGTGACTTGGGGCAAGCTGTTCTGTTAATAAATGGAAAATTAACATCGCATTCCGTATATCTGTATTTAAATTAAATTGTTCGCAGATTTAAACAATTATTCTCAAATTTGATGTGAATGTTATATGTATTAAAAATATTATATGTATGTAATATATAACTGTGTGATAGTTATGATACAGTCGTCTTATCTATTTGTGACCAAAATTTTACATTGATATTATTTGATGTATGTAATAAAAATAAAGAAATACTTTATTGTTTTATTTTCACTATTACATGTATCCTTTGATTTTAATCTCTATACTTTTGAAGTTAGTCCTTTTGGCCAATATACTTTTTAGTGGCAATTTCGAGCGCCGATGTAACACATAATTTAGTTCTTATATTTACTTAGGTACATATGCCAATTCGTCGTTTGGTAAGTTAACCGATTCATTGCGATGTCAAATTTTCAAACTTCTAGCTGTGGCGTTGAACAAAAATACCGTGACACTGCTGCCGTGCCAAGCGCCATACGATTAAATGACACGGCTCCTGTGTCTTCAGCCATGCGGAAAAGAAACCAGTGTTTTAGTCATTTTTACGTGATTCTAAGCCTAAAAACTCTTAGTTTACATTCGAAATCTAACGTGGACGGCAAGGAGCGTTGTTTCAAGTGTTAAAAAGGGGCAAAATAAGTGTATTTTTTGAAATGGAGGGTAAGTTGCTTTTTTAATACAGGTGTGCTAAACCTTTAGGTCTAAAAAAATTGTTTTGATTTTTCTCGTAACAAATTTCAAGTATTTTAAACTATGCAAATGAAAATTTACCAAGTTTGATTAAGTAGTTATTAGATATTGTCATGTAATGTAATAATAATCAAACTTAAGTAGTCAGTTACAATTATTATTGTCAGTATAAAATAACATTTTGCTAAATTCTGCCATTATATTCTGGTTATCTATTGTCTATTTATTGTTTAAGAATTACGGCGTAAGCGTAAATACATTCCCGAGACAGAAATTGAAACTCAATTCGACTATGATGACGAAATGTTTGAAAAGAATTCGCAAACATATTTAGAGGACTGGGAACACTCAGAACACTGGAAATCTATACAAAAGGATAGTTCTACGTGCATAGATAAAGTGATGGTAGACAAAGCAACGTGCATAGAAAAAGAGATGATGGATAGAGCAACGTGCATAGAAAAAGTGATGGTAGACAAAGCTACGTGCGTAGAAAACAATATGGTAGACAGTGCAAAGTGCATAGAAAAAAATAAGGATGATAAGTGTCAGGACCCAACTGTATTGGATATCCATGGGTGTAAATATTTTGGCCAGTTAGTTTCAAATGAATTACTGCGCTTCAAACCATGCGACAGAAATATAAAGATGCAGAAAATTTTAGATATAATAAGAGAACAATTTTAATATTTAACAAATCTTAGGTACATTTAGGTACATTTTGATTTTAAAATAATTATACATCAAGCATAGAAACATTATTAATAACGTTTAAGAATTGTAGGTAGGAGCGATTTAATACAATTTGTGGAATATTTCAACGTATGACATGTTTGTGTGAACTGTTTGTGGTTTAAAATAGTGCAGAATTTTAACAATTTATAAAAAAATTGCGATCCGTCTAGCTTTGCACGTTTCAATTTTCAAAAAGGTTGATTACCCCTATGACTCTTAAAATCGTATAATATCCAGAAACGAAGGCTACTAGCTTGATTCACGTGAAAAATTAATATAGTTTTGTTCTGGGTAGATCTCCCTAAAACTTAATTTGAAGGAGTTACCATCAATTTCAACATGACACGGTTCTCGTGCCTAACGCCACACGAAAGAAATTATCATGGCACGGTAGCCGTGCCATCCGCAACGAATCGGTTAAAACTAATATCTATCTCCATTTTTATTTTAATTTACGAAAGTATTTTATCAATTTCGCCAAGGAAGTATAACTTTTTACGTGCGAAGGTATAACTTTTTATTATGTTCTTGATGTTGGTTCACAAGCCATTATATTTAATCTAATAATTTCTTAAATACCTAAGTATATAAATTATAGCAGTCTTCGTTAAAAACAATAGTCCACTTATGGAATTATTGTCAATTCTACAAAAAGAAAAACGTCTAGGTACGTAACTGGTAATAAACCTAAGTTGTTTACAATAGTCGTTGTCAATTTAATGATGACTATAATACTTGATCAACTAGTTTTTCTCTTGTTTGTACGTAGGAAGTACCTATGTTGTCTTGCAAGTTACGTAATGTGCGACAATTGTATTGAATCTATTGTATAACGTACATACACTATATTTACTTCTTAATTATATTTATATAATTATGCGCCTACATATATTTCGCAACAGATTGGCATTTTTTGTTTTCTTACGTAGATTCTGTCAAAACAAAAGGTGATGTTAGTTGGTGTAAGATTGGAGCTGGAGATAAATCTAACGAAAAATTGGAGGCCAAATTTTAAAATTGGCGACATGAGAGATATATCTACCGTATACCACACCACATAAAACTGAGGTAGGTACGTGTTTGATGTTACTAGTTTAAAAACCATTCCTAAAACCTACAATTTTATTATTTTATACATTTTTATTAAGTAACTACGTATTGAAGGATACTTTAAACATTAATATGGTCTCCAGACGGTAAGCAGACTGGTATGATATGTCATACATGGATATAGTAGGTTCGCTGAAACGGTAGATCATGGCCCTTTAAATTGTGTTACAAGTGAGTATTTTTATTGAAAATGTATAATAAAGTGGATGGTAACATGAAAATAACTATTCATCTATCTCAAAGACGTTCCCCGCTACACATCCTTTCGCCATTCGCCGTTTTTTAACGCAGATACAAAAAATATTCATCTTACAATCAATACAAAAGTAAAAAATCTTATATTTTTGTGAAGTATTATGTCATAACGTAAGATTTTTGCCAATAAGGACAATCCAAGATTAGAACATGCCGAGTAGAGACAGACACACTAATTAATTCATTTACAACTTCATAAGTATCTCAAATGCGGATAAAATTGTATTATAAATATACGCAAAGTAAACGCTAATCGAGATCAGAATGGGCGAGGTTATTTCGAGAGGACAAATGCCAGTAACGTTATATTTTGAAATTCAATGTCATATTGAAAACTGGTTGGAGAGATGATTAACCAGAAGTTTGCTTCATGCGATCCGGTTTGGCCGACTTTGGCTATACTGATCGTGCGAGAACGAGAATCCATAGAGAATTTTTAGGCGAATGTCATTAAGGGCCGATGTTTTAAATATACTTTGTATTTGTTTGGATCAAAATCTATACAAACACGCGTAGGAGATAGTATAGGAATTGCGGACACTTAATTTCAAACGTTTATAATAATAAATTATATTACTAAGTAGGAATTGTTTTCGGTATTAATTAACTTAAACTTTGTAATTACCTTATTATATTAACATAATATTTTAACCGTAAAATTTATAAAGAAAGCATAAAAAATCTTGCCTGTAATTACTCTCATGTAATTACTCAGAAGGTGGTAGAACCCTCTGTGGTTCGACTCCGGCGGCACCACCGCCACACCTATTTCTACCTAATAACAGCAGTGTTAGGCGCTGCTGTGTTTTGGTTTGAAGGGTGTGGTAAGGGAGACAGACATTTGCGAGGTGTTCCAGCTTAATCCTCAGGGGTAGAGCGCATCTGTGGCCGACCTCAGGTAGGAATATCTAATCCTATCTGGGGTTGATTACAGATGTCCATGGGCGGCAGTAGCCACTTACCATCAGGTGGACTGCATGCTCGTCTGCTACTCTTATATTATAAAAAAAAAAAAAACTCTGAACTCGTGGGGTAAATCCGAACAACAATGATAGGTCACAATTACCCCAAGTATCAGTATTTATTACTAAGTTCTAATGTTGCGTTCCTTATGCGTTTAAACTAAAAGTATCGCTTTGGTAATATAAATATCACTGAAAATATCACTAAAATAGTCAAATATTGTTAGAAAATACATAAAAAGCTTTTTTGGTGCTTAATTCGAAAAGCGGCTTTCCATGACGACTGTCGATGCTTGGGATATGATGGGTGCGACCGAAACATTGCAATGGTGGGAGGTTTAACCCATCAAAAACAAACGTGAATTTAACCCGCCTTCGTATTTATCTCACTTTCCCCTAATGCAAAAAATGTAACAGGTTACAATATATTGATTTTAAATTGACAAATGATTGCATACGAAGTATAGTCCGCGCCAAACTGCTAGTCCGCTGTAAGTTGTTGCGAGGATATAGTCTTACAATTTACTATGGCGACGCGATTCATTTCTATATTCAGAGCGGACTAGCAGTTTTACGCGGACTTAATTAACATTACGGCATAATTTGTTGCGAATATTCATTTAAGCTTTTTAGTGAGCGCATTATGTAAGTAGGTACCTAAGATATAGGTCAAATTTAAAATACATAAAAAACTATGTTCGTTATTGATGTTTCAATTAACGTTACTGAATTTAAATAAATACATTTTTAGCGACAAATAAACTGAAATGTAAAATATTATGTACCAAATGTATGTAAATGTAATGTAATATATGTATGTATCCAAATATCCAAAATTAAAATTCCAAGTATCCAAAAACAGCCGTTTACAAGCCAAGTAATACCTACTCTTAACTATAAATATGTGGCTTGCTTTTATCACTCAATTTATTAACAGTGTTAAAACTACCCTCGGGCTAATTTCAGGAATCAGGAATTTTATTTATGATTTTAGACTGATATTATAACGGAACTAGATGAGTAACATTTTTTTTATATTATAGTAGTAGCAGACGAGCATGCAGTCCACCTGATGGTAAGTGGCTACTGCCGCCCATGGACATCTGTAATCAACCCCAGATAGGATTAGATATTTCTACCTGACGTCAGCCACAGATGCGCTACTACCCCTGAGGACTAAGCTGGAACGCCTCGGAAAAGTCAACCTTAGTCTTACCACACTTTTCAAACCGGAACACAGCAGCGCCTAACACTACTGTTGTTAGGTAGAAATAGGTGTGGCGGTGGTGCCGCCGGAGTCGAACCACAAAGGGTTCTACCACCTTCAATACAGCGGAGTTGAAATTATGCAACTGGGACAAGGTAATTATCGACAATACAAAAATTAAACATCTTACCGTGAATACCTGTTACATCATCCCACTGCTGGGCACGGGTCTCCTCTCAGAATGAGAAGGATTAGGCCATAGTCTACTGCGCTGGCCGGATGCGTAGAGTTCACATTCCTTTGAGATTTTTTAATATATAAATATGTCAGATATGCTGGTTTCCTCATGATGTTTTCCTTTACCGTTTAAGCTAGTAACAATGAATTTCTAATACGCACACAACTTTTAAATCAGAGGTGCGTTACTGGGATTTGAACCTCGGACCCCTCGATCGAGAGGCCAAGTTTCTTAACCACTAGACTATGACTGCTATGTTACATACCTAATACTTATTACTAAATTACTTACATAATAAAATGAATATCTATCTATGGATACATGAAATGTTTAATTTTTTTGAGTAAGAAACTTACAACTCAAGGACACGGATAAAATATACAAAAAAGTACATTGCGCAGCTGTCACACGCCATTGTTCTTTGACCAACTTTTATAGTCATTCATTACTCATTACCTACTCACTTCGTAATACGTGCGCGCTAATCTTTTTCTGCTAGCATTAGTTTTACTGGTATTACAGCGACAAACGCAATGGAATGGCGCACGTTGGGTCACGGCCGCGTCCCTGACCACGGTCAACGGCTGCGTTTGAAGGTGCCCCCTACGAAATGAACGACGCCGGTCGCCGCCTTCATTCTTAGGGTTACCAATTGGCGAAAAGCCAGAAGACTGTCCGCGTTACATTATGTATGTAATTAAGCATCCACTCGTATGTATTTTGTAATAAATCACACGATCAACATTTTATTTTTAAATAAATTAAATTAAGTAAGTGCTTACTTTTGCTTGTGTCTACGGATTTTGATTACTATCGGCGATTGATTTGAATGACAATTTTATCTAAATAACGTATAGGTAATAAGTAAATGGTAATAACATATATGTATATGTTACATTGAAGATTTGCAATTAATTTATACTAATATTATAAAGAGGAAAACTTTGTTTGTTTGTTTGATTGTAATGAATAGGCTCAAAAACTACTGGACCGATTTTAAAAATTCTTTCACCATTCGAAAGCTACATTATCCACGAGTAACATAGGCTATATTTTATATGAAATATATTTGACAAACAGATTTTGAGGTACAAAGTTTGTCGGGTCAGCTAGTTAGTTATAAACAAGACATACTTTGGATCTAAATGCCGTATTTACGAACGTCACCACGCATATAAATTAAACTAATTTGCGGTTACCTACAGGACTTACTTCGAAATAATTATGTAGTACTAAATCCGAGTTACAACGCGGACAAATCCTGAGCAAGCAAAACCGATGGTAGCCATAATATTGATCTTCACAGCAATAGGGACAATTTTGCAATGTCAATGGGTATATCAATATGATGTGCGCGTCAATGTTTATAAACTGGTCATTAAATTATTAATCATTGCAAATTGCAATCAATTGATCGTATCATGGTTAAGTTACATCCTACATCATTAAGATGTGAATTTGTTTAAAACATATTTGTAAGTAATGTCTTAATTTCGGGACCTCATACTGATATCATATTCCTGGGCAGTTAAATAAAATATGAATAAAGATTTCGAAGAAATCAGAATATATCGCTAGATATACATTCCACAAAAAAAATCCGATCAATTAGATTAATTAATAATAATTAATAAATGATAATTAATTACTATAATCGCTATTAATTATCCTTGCAATCATATATTATTTTAAGCGTACGAACATATCGATAGGTTGCAACGAAAGATTCCAGCGTGTTGACCTACTTTTGACAAAAATATGATATTGTAAATACGAGAGGTTTCAATTTGTAAAAGATCAATAATTTGCACGTAGGTCTATGTAGGTCTTGTAGAAGACAAACGCTTCTATAATACTTTAAACACCTCTCCACTTACGAATATAGCTCTGCCCATTTTTTTCTTTTATAATATAGGAGTAGTAGAGGAGCATGCAGCCCACCTGATGGTAAGTGGCTACTGCCACCCGTGACATCTGTAAACAACCCCAGATAGGATTAGATATTCCTACCTGTCGTCGGCCACAAATGCGCCGTTACCCCTGAGGATTAAGCTGGAACGCCTTGGAAAAGAAAGTCTCAAATAGGTGTGGCTGTGGTGCCACTGGAGTCGAACCACAAAGGGTTCAACCACCTTTACACAGGTCTTCAATCCGGGGAAATTGGACTAATGATCCATAAACGACTTATCAATGTTGGATGGTAACACATCATAATTATTATATTTCCTTGTTTGTAAGATATCATATAACTGTATAAGTATTTAATAGCATTATTCTTTAAATAGGGTTAGTTAGAATGCTGCAGTCGTTAAGTACATAAATGAAATTATATGTAAATATTATAGCAATATGCGTCTGATTTTAGGATTTTTTAATAATAAAAAAAAACAAACCTCGTATAGGTGGTCGTGCCATAGGTATCACACTCCAAATAGAATAGTACAGCACCACTAATATTGTGATGGTGCTGTACCACCTTCAAAATAGCATTTTTTGTGACAAAAGAAATATTTTCAAGGTTCCGTCTTCAGCGTTGCGCATTACTGGATACGCGCTTTTCCCGGGATTAATACCCAGGAAGAAAATTTACCTTAAGGAAGTTAAGTTATGTCTTTCTTGTCGTTTTTCAAATATGTATACAGAAATCACTCTCGTATATACACTGTGTGTAGTTTAATATTTCCGTCATTGTCATACCTACATAAAATTAGTTTCTTCGTTGAATATACTACAACTACTATAATTTGCATAAATTATAAGTGATATTATAAACGCCTATTTTTAGAGTCGGTTAACACCTTAAAACGTCAATATTATTTGTAACAACACATAAATTCTTTTATTTTAATTTAAGACACCTTTATTATTTTTTATAAAGGCACCTTTACATTTGTGATATAGGTACTCTACTAATACTCTACTTATGAACGCCTATTTTTAGAGTCGGTTAACACCTTAAAAAGTTAACATTCAATGTATCAACATATAAATAATTTTATTTAAATTTAAGACACCTTTATTTTTATAAGGGCACCTTTACATTTGTGATATGGGTACTCTACTGACTTCCCCAAACGAGGTTATGAATGTGTTGCTTATTATTTTTCTTATGTTAAAAGAATTTTATTTATTCATAGCAAAATTTCTGCTACCGGTTATATTCACAGTATTAGTAATGTAAGTGGACTTTGTAGTGATTAGCGTTAAGTACCGAGCTTTGTGCAAAGAGTCGTCTCCACGGAGACGTCACTATTCTCAGTATCGATATTCAGTATCGGGTATCGTCAGTAAAAATTTAGTCTAATACGATAAGAAGTTACGCAAAAAAGGTTTTTTGGGTTACATGGAAGATCGTATCATTTTATTATTGGAGTCAGATCTCCGTCACGATTGGTGATTAATTGTAAATAATGATCTAATGTGATTTATGTGATGTATCCGCGATAGAATTTATTAATAACAATCTGGTTTAAATTAATGCTATGTTTCCTCATGTAGTAAAAAGTTCAATCTCCCACTAATTTGGCGTAAATAAAACTATTACACCTACACTTAAGATGTTTGTCTTTAATTGCCGACAACAATTTCCATATTTGCTTATCACGCCTATAATACTTGAGCTGCCCTGATTTATTTATCGTGGTGTCGTGAATGCATTTTAGATAAACACTTGCAGCGGCATTACGGCACTAATAGATAAGGCGGGAAGCGGGTGTGGGGGCGGAGGGCGTTTATCTTCGCTGTTCACTGTTGGAGGTGACATTGCTCGGTCGACGAACCCGACGGCCTTGTATTGTGTCGGTTAATGGGCCTTCCGTCAACTTGCATTCACACGCTCGTCAAACCCAGCGAAACTACAAAGTCGTGCTCGACGACGCTCGTCTTCAATTAATTCAATCGCAAGCTAAAAAAGGCCGTATTTACAGTAGAATCAGTACAAAGTCATGTGCAGTGCGGCGCGGTCGAAGATTTTCTTCAATTTGTGTAGGGTCACTATTATTTTTGGTTACGCGGATTTGTCCTAGTTTGAAAGGAGATTGGAATGCTAATGCAGTTTGAAAGTCGGATTTGCAAATTTGGATATTAGTATATTAAGTTTATAGCGTATGTATCTTTAAGTATATGGTATATAGATATCTAATTATTATTTTAATTACATAATATGGTAACTTATTCATTAAGAGTGTCGCAGTATAGAAATAAATGGCCAGGTACAATCTGGAGGGTTCCTACCATAAACATTGGATCCTAAGCCCCTTTGCGAAGGAGAAAGATAGGAAATTCAAGCTTCTTTGTGATATTACTTATAATATAAATAACAAATACTCTAAGGAATGTCTATGTAGGTACTACCCATTACGGTTCAAAAGATACAGCACTATTAAGATAACACTTGAGATTAAGACACAAGCATGACGTACTCGTATATAGTTCACGTACAGTTCCTTACACAATAATCAAAGATATGTATCTTTTTTTCAAATAACTCTAAAATAAACGCAGAGCCGAAAATACATAACTATTAAAAAGCTTTTTCTATATAAAAAATATTTTTGAATTACTTATGTATTTAGTTTTACCTGACTGCGGTAGGTAATGTTTTTCGATTGTATATATATATCTCATTTATTTGGACGTCCTAGGTCTAAGGGCTTATTGCTCCCCCAGGGCAGAGCCCGATCGGAGCATCGCGCTTGGAGGACTCCGGTTGTGTTCCGTCGGAAATCCCGGAGTTCTCCAACAAGCGTTGAGGACGGCCACCGGGGCGGTTTTAGTGTGGTAAAAATCCCACATAACCCGGCGTCGCTCCCACGTCGTCGGGTACCTTTTGAAGGTTTCCCCCTCGTAAACAAAAAAAGAAGGTCTAAGGGCTTGACGGATTTTAAAATATTATGCGGTGTTGCTGCTGCTATATTTATAAGCAGTCGGGTTTCTAATTTTATAACAATCGTTATTATTTAGTTTTAATTACATAATTTTGATCGCTGCGACGGGCGACAACATATTATAATGATGTCTCTATTTCATTTTAATGTGGCGACACAATCGATACAATGTTGCAATTTAGAATTGTCGTATGACTCCACTCCACAGGTGCAGGCAGTTTTATAGCATACTGTAAGTACTTACGTATATACGCCTTACAATAACAGAGTTAATAATAATTAGGTACTCAGTCTTACCACGGTACAAATATCCTTATACTGTGTGTGTGTGTGTGTGTGTGTGTGTGTGTTAATAATTCTTATACTGTGGTCTTTTTTTTTATAACATAGGAGCAGCAGACGGGAATGCAGTCCACCTGATGGTAAGTGGCTACTGCCGCCCATGGACATCTGTAATCAACCCCAGATAGGATTAGATATTCCTATCTGAGGTCGGCCACAAATGCGCCGCTACCCCTGAGGACTAAGCTGGAACGCCTCGAAAAAGTATGTCTCCCTTACCACACCCTTCAAACCGGAACACAGCAGCGCCGAACACTGCTGTTATTAGGCAGAAATAGGTGTGGCGGTGGTGCCGCCGGAGTCGAACCACAAAGAGTTCTACCACATTTAAACTTACTTATCTTCTTACTCATAAACGTTGTTTCTTAAGTGATAGTCTACCGGTTTGAAATTCGGCCTATCAATCGGGTTTCGCTGTTTTAATCCCTGGCACCGGCAATTTTTCACCACGCTTTTATTAGCTTGTCTTGTATGTGTGTAACGGAATCTTCGAACTCGATTTTACCCACTTTAAACAGTCCGATTAATTTAAAATTTTGAACAATTATCAAGAACCGATGACAATACACGATTTTAATAAATTTATCCCATTCTCCTCATCAGGATCGTCAGGAATCAGGATTAACGATTTTCCTTGTGCGATTTTAGCGAGGATTTTAGTTTTTAAAGTATAAGTATTGAAGTTATGTGCGTATTAGAAGTTCGTTATATTTACATTACTGGTAACGGAAAACATATTTAGGAAAGCTGAGAGGTAATTGATAGTTCTTTAAAATAGTTCTATTAATCCGCAGGTGACCTGAGAGTAGAGTAGGAGAAAGGCGTACCCAGCAATGAGACAATAATGGTATGGTATTAGAAATTAATTACCACTTGCTTAAACGACGAAGAACAAAAAATCGTGAAAACACCGGCATACCTGACTAATTTATAAAAAAAAATCTCAAATGTACGTGAAGCCTACCAATACGCACTGGCCAGCGCGGTGGACTATGGCCTAATCTTTTTCATTCTGTGAGGAGACCCGTGCCCAGCAGTGTTTAATGGGTTGATGATGATGATTTTTGTTGAGCTCTGCAAAATGTTATCCAGAAATATATTTCTTTGACTAAGAAGGCTAGACAAATGAAAAGAGCAACACATAAATTAAATATTACATATTAAATTTATGTGTTGTGGTCTCGTGTTTGTTGAGTGAATTTGTTCAGCTTTTCCTCTGTCATGTTTCCGTAGTCTACAAAAATTACATATGTAATGTAAATATGTTTGCGAAGGGAAAACTTAACCTAATATTAACAGTAATAAGCAACCGTAATACTCTTTATGATAATATTCCCTATTATTGTTCCACATCTGGAAAAGTTTCTTTGAACCTTCCCAGAAACCAGCACCGATCCACCACAGTCTAAACACGAGGGCGGCAAAATGTACACACGCCTTCGCCCCAATTTGCCGCCCACAGATGGGTGGGCAAAATCTTTTAACGTTGACCTATTTTTAGGAGACAGCTAAAACCTACTAAATCACTCAGATATGTAGGGTCCCAGATGTTTTCCTTCAGCGTTTAAGCAAGTCATAATTAATTTCTTTAATTATTATTAGCGCATATTTTCACATTGTGCTAGGGTATGGATTAAGGTCAGGTCTCTCCAAGGTCATAATGTTATGTTAACTGGATCGTAGATAAAAGATAAACATAGACCCCTAATTTTGCTAACAGTTATTAGAGTTATTTTCTAATTAACTTAGGAAGGACATGTGTATTTAGAGCGTGTGATCTTAGCCTTCGACAAATAAATTAATTCTAACATCTTTCACTTGTGTCTGGTTTGTCTTGTGTATACTTCAGGATTGAAGTTATATTTATTAAGGGTCCCTGTTGTTTTCCACTAATCTACTCTTCTACTCTAATATTATAAAGAGGAAAACTTTGTTTGTTTGTTTGGTTGTAATGAATAGGCTCAAAAACTACTGAACCGATTTTAAAAATTATTTCACCATTCGAAAGCTACATTATCCACGAGTAACATATATTTGATAAATAGATTTTGAGGCGGTACGAAATTTGCCGGGTCAGCTAGTATAATATATTATTTGATAGTTAATATCAACTGAGCGTGCGAGAATCGTAGATTAGTGCTAAAACCATTTGTGGTTCGACTCAGCGTTGAACCCCTCTTCGACAATGATCATCTTCCCGATGAGTCAAGCCTTCAACCGATGACACCTTTAGTCTCAACCACCAGCGGGCGCTCTCTAGGGAGCACCGCTATCGCCTCTTTTTTCCCGACTCGGTTTTTTCCCGGTCAGAGGTCTGATGTCGGCTGTACGTTCCCGCGTCGGATGTTTTGATTTGCAGGATGCATAAATTAGTAGAGATAACTCACTTCTAACAAGAAAATGTAACCAGTTTTGATAATTGAAATTGGCTACTTGACACTTTTTGGGAAAGTGTTTTAATGAATTAGTATACGTATAATATATGCCTGCACAACAATGCCTTTCATTGATCACTTTTTCGAAAAAAGGGATATTTATTAATAAAAAACAAAGTTTCTTTACGGTGAACGGAACGTCGCGTTAAATCATGCGGTCTAGTGTCATTTTGTAGCGAAACGTCATTATACTGTAAACAAACAACGCTCGGAAGAAAATAGGGAGTTATTTAGCTTTTATAACTAAAATTGAAATAAATGACAAGTTATAAGACGTGTGCAGTGACGATGTGTGCAGTGACGATGTGTACAAGTATGACCGCTAAATATCCTAACAAATTTGCTTATAAACGTTCCTAAACCGAAATCTCATAAACGTTAAAAGAACTTGCAGACAGAGGATTCAAACATATAATAGAAGTATTAATGAGAAAAAAGAATAAGGAGTGATTCCTCTACTCTAAATCATCAAACCCGGATGTAATCAGAACAAAACAGCAAGTTAAAGTATTCATATATTATAAAGATGTCTACGATAAGAATAGAGTTAGATACTATTCTAACTCTATTCTAGTTAAGAATAGAATAAATGAATTAAAAGACGTCTACGAGAATTCTCTATTTTAAGGCCTCATTCTGTAATTAATAAGAAACAAACTATTTCGATGACTGAGTTATTATTACTTGTGCACGGATTAACTTACAGGACTGTATAATTAAAAATACATGATTTGCTAATTTTAATCTTTTATTAACCGACTGCTTTGTTTGTTAGGTTTATATGGGTCTATTATTGAGTACACACCGTAGAACTTATGTAGATATTTATCATTATATGTTACATTTACAATATTTACTACAGATAACCTCAAAGCATTTTGAAGCTGTTATTTTCTTGTATATTCAAGCTCTTGCTAAGCTGAATTTTTGTGCTGCTTGAGTGTGTACTTTCTTCATTTTTACAATTATTTTCTGTAACAACTATATATATAATTTTTATCATTGTCATTTTGAGAAATCTGTAGTGCAATAACAGCAACTGTATGGTCATTTTCCTTCCCTCATCTTGTTGGGTAGGTTACTCAAGTAAAGAACTACTATTTCCCATTTCCTTTACTTTATGTACTTCAGAGTACTGACCACCTTTGAAACTTTTGGTTCCTCACTTTCTATGACTCCACATTAAAAATGCTACTGCATATTTGCTGCATCCTTGGGAGGCAGGACAGTCATCACATTTAATAATACTTTGTTTTTCATATACAGTCATGGACACTGAGCATGACTTTTGATGTACCTTGTATTCAGGACAACTTTTACTTTTCATGAAACACAAACTTGCCTGCCTCTTAAACTGCACATACCCTATAGCGTCGTCACTATACGACTGTCGCGAAGATCTGAAAATATAAATATAACCAATAAATAACCGTAAAGCAGTTCACATAAGAATATAAGTATAGTTTAAAAAGCTTGATAATCATTCAAAGACAACCTTTCTTCTATCGGAAATCGGTTAAGAAATGTTTTAACTGTCCGAAATGATTAAATGTAAATATAAAGAATATTTTACTTACGTTGTTTATTTGTGATTTCCATACGTTATTTCACGGAAGTTTTTGTATTCATTTTTATTTATTGCATTGTATATCTTCTTTAAGCAGATTCACACTATCAACTTTAATATACTGTGGATTCATTTCGGTTCACAACATAAATTCAACCAACTCTAACAGCAAACGATATCAGTTTTATTTGTCTTGTTTATTATGCATGTGGTGACGTCACATGACATTTAAGGCAGCACTGTCGCCGTTTTGGGATTTAAAATCCACAGATAAAAAATCAAAAATTTCTTTTAAAAAATTAAAATACTTAGAACGTATTAAAAATTAAACTAAATACTGCATAATTTATGTTTACTTATAAGCTATCATATTGGATATATTTCATATTTTATTGTTATAACTGTCAAGTACCCAATTGTCACTGTCATCTAGTTTAGTTTTTGAAAAATATTAAAAAAATGTAGTTTTTAGAGCGTTTACGAATGAAACGATATTTCTCCGCACTTTTTCTTCGATTTCGTGTTGTTCTTGCAACATTTAACTGCACTTGTCGGCATTGTTCCGCGTAAATTACACCATGACAGTCGGAGACGTAATGGGAAAACAGTCAGCCATTTTACATGTGTCAGCCATTTAATGGCTTCCTTCAATTATAAGACTGTGTGATATCTATACTTATCTATGGCAGGATGTGGGAAGGAAAGTCATCCTTACTTAATCGTCAAGAGTACGAATGTTGTGATCTATTTCGGGTACAACTTCTGCTCCTTATCAAATTGGTTATAAATATACACGTGTGGTAGTGATTACTAAACAAAGTCAAGAGGGTCGAGCATGCAGTCCACCTAATGGTAAGTGGCTACTGCCGCTCATGGACATCTGTAATCAACCCCAGATAGGATTAGATATTCCTACCTGAGGTTGGCCACAGATGCGCCGCTACTTCTGAGGACTAAGCTGGAACGCCTCGGAAAAGTCTGTCTTCCTTATCATACCCTTCAAAACGGAACACAGCAGCGCCTAACACTGCTGTTATCAGGAAGAAAAAGGTGTGGCGGTGGTGCCGCCGGAGTCAAACAGAAAGGGTTCTACCACCTTCTTTCGGTCGGGAACTCTCAGTAAAAAAAGAATATATCTTCTATCTTCAGCCCACGATAGTCCACTGTTGGACATAGGCCTCTAAAAAAGAATATCAAGTTCAAAAATTTTAGTTTTGTTAAGCAAATGTAGATAAGTAAGTATGCAACTCTGCAAATTATAAATATCCTATTATACCTATTTGTGATAAAGTTCTAATCGTAATATATTTTATCAATTTGTCCTATTATGCTTGCGGAGACATACCGCGTCTCCATCATACCACCCTGATTATGAAAATAAATAACAAAGTGTATGGTTTTCAAAACTTAATAAAATACCAGATATAAACAGAGTGGGTCGCGATATTTTACGCGATAACACTGCATTAATCTTACATGCCCTTTGCTATAACTATTAAAATATGTAATGTATATTAAAATCAATAACTTGTTCCGAAGGTCTCTAAACAGACCAGTGATGGTGAACGTGTAACTGAAATTCTCCACTGCATTTATCTTTCAGTTTTCCTTCAACTTTACAAGCTTTTATTTAAGTTGCTTTGTTAGTTCGTATGTATGAGGGTGAAATATTATCTATCTATCTAATACCTTTAAACGAGCAATTCTTCTATATATATTTATATTAATGATCTCGGAAACGGCTCCAACGATTTTCCTGAAATTTTGTATTTAGGGGGTTTCGGGAGCGATAAATCGATCTAGCTAGGTTTTATTTTAAGAAAATGTCGTTTAAAAAACATATACGGTCGAATTGAGAAACGTCCTTTGTTGAAGTCGGTTAAAAAACATCGCACAAAGCTCGGTCATCCAGGTACTCTACATATTAAATTTGATACGGGAAGTGTATCCGATTGACCCACACATATGATTTTAGATTAGATTACTGACGTCATCCAAGATGGCGCACCAATTGTATTTTACGTGCCCCCTATATAGATATTAAATGAAATGGCTGTCTGAGAATAATTAAGAAAATAAACAAAACGGAATAACAATAAATTTGAAGAAGTTCCTATAAGTAGGTACTAGGGTTTGGGCGTCGGACGTAGCTGGTTTCGGAAGCTCGATGCAGCAATTGAACGAGGGAGTTGCTATACACCTTTAAAGCTGCCACACCCATTTGTAGGGCGAAATTCTGGGTTTAAATTTAATTTCCGTGGAAACGTGTGAAAATCAATCTACATATAGGTACGAAAGGCTAAAAGTGTAACACGCAAAGCGGCCCCTTGATGATATGAGGTGCGTATCTTTTTTTTTATAATATAAGAGTAGCAGACGAGCATGCAGTCCACCTGATGGTAAGTGGCTACTGCCGCCCATGGACATCTGTAATCAACCCCAGATAGGATTAGATATTCCTACCTGAGGTCGGCCACAGATGCGCCGCTACCCCTGATGACTAAGCTGGAACGCATCGGAAAAGTCTGTCTCCCTTACCACACCCTTCAAACCGGAACACAGCAGCGCCTAACACTGCTTATCTTATATTATTCGTCAGGAGTGACAACGCATCTTTGATCGACTTCCTATAGCATTACCATGAGTTGGCATAGAAACGCCACTATAGAAATGGTAAATAGAAAACTATTGTCATTTTGCTAGTGAATAACATAACTACTATCGTTACGGTATTTCTTGACAACGTCTGTCAAATTAATGACTCATGGGACCGAATTTGTATCTCAATAGATCATAATGACATTCGCTAGCGATTTGATTTCGATAGGTTTTTTACGTATCGAGTTACGTAGTAGCTCACACTACGGAATTTAGTTCTACGAGTAACCACCAGAGGCGCTGTACAATTTTTCATACATTTATTTTACGCAGTCGCTAGCGAGTAATACTTTTGTAAACTCATGGTAGTCCTACTGTAGTCCTGTCCTATATCGAGTTGGTCACAGATGTCCGTAATCGACAATGACCGACGTCGACTACAAGCTTATTTCAACAACAACAATACTTTAATGAACCGCTAAAGTAATCTCAACTCGATCTCGTTACGCTCTGTGTTTGGTAGAAAGCAACATAGGAGACCTACAGCGTACACTGATAGCTAGATACTATGTATACTAAACCTACATGTGCCCTGGAAATGCGCCAGACGGCAGATCACAATTTTCCGCCGACTATCGATTCTTGCACGTTACGCACACAAACGCAGCGCGGATGCACACTCATGCAATGACCGTGCCCTTCAGTTTCTGTAAGGGCGCTGCGCTGCAACGATGTTGTGGAATAATTATTTGCAGTTGTCACCAGGTTTTTGTTTTCGTTAGGTTGACGTTGATCCCTTTGTAATCACAAATACCTCACAGATTTACTTATGTTAGAACAGATATTTTACGCGACTCATAATAAGTATAAAACATATCAGTTTACATATTTTTGGGCTAGATGTCTCCCACATAAAAGGCACTACTTTTGGGTACAACTCTGCAAATTATAAATAGCTTAATATATCTACTTGTGGTAAAATCCTAAACGTAATGTATTGTATCAATTTGTCCCACTGTGCCTCCGGAGATGAACCACGTTACCGAAATTACCATCGCCACACCTATTTTTGCCCAATAAGCGGGGTTGCTGCTGTGTTCTGTTTGAGAGGTTTGGTTGTGGTGTGTTCTGTGGGGAGACTTACTTATTAATCCAGGCGTTTCGACTTAGCTCTCAGGGGTAGCAATTTGTAATTGCTGTAAATAAACTATATTATAGTATAGTATTGTTCCTCATAAAACGATTTATCTTAGGAATTTTAGGCCTTTTCCTCTTAGGAAGTATAGGGAACATAGTATTGTACGGATCCCGAAGAAGGCTAGGATATTTTAATCAACTGCCAATATAATATGTAAGTTTCTTACTACCAAAGCCAATGTAATATAACACACAGACGCAGCTGAATTATGTAATACACACTAGCGTGTTGGTGTGAAGCAGACTTTACCAACACAAATGCGAATCATTGTGTGAGTGCCGGTTGCCGTGGAAGATGCACTGGGGGGTATGGGGTAAGGGGTAAAGCTCTTCAGGCATCGCTAAGCTTAAGTACACGCTTATACCAGTACTATTGTTTGAAACAACTAAAGGGTTACGAAAGTTATTTTCTTGTAAATAACTGTTGGTTGTTGGTACTCATAATAAACCTTTTAAATCGACTTTTGTTTAGGTCAGCGATTGTTACAAATTTTAGGAAAGTTAGGAATAATATGGTCCTGTAAGTACAATATTGTCTATGTAAAAAGTTAAACTTATTATTACTTATATGAAACTTAATTTTATTATGATACCAATATGGAATCTATTCAAAATGTTAATTTAGTTTCATCATTAGCTACCGATTAAATACATTATTATCTACCTACAAATGTCCTTGAATTAACTTTATATCGTCCTTTTTACTAAGACTGTCCTAGAGAAAAGACGGGGAAAGAGGACAATCTCGAGTATTGTTCTCTCACTACATAATATAGGTATCTGTAGTTATTTAAGATAATTATTTTAAGATACGAAGAGCTTGGAATAACTCTGAAGGAGGTCTACGCTGTAGGACAGGAAGTTCCACTACTACGACGTGTACGAACTCTACTTGGTTCAACTCTTCAAATATATTTAAAGTTGGTAGAACGCTTTGTGGTTTGACTCCGGCGGAACCAGCGCCAAACCTATTTTGCCTCATAATAGTAGCGTTAAGCGCTGCTGTGTTCTGGTTTGAATGGTGTGGTAAGGGTGACATACTTTTCCGATGCGTTCCAGCTTAGTCTTCAGAAGTAGCGGCGCATCTGTGGCCGACCTTCGGTAGGAATATCTAATCCTATCGGGGGTTGATTACCACTTACCGTCAGGTGAACTCTATGCTCATCTGCTACTCCTATATTATAAAAAATCTATATAATTCTCTTAAAAAGAAAGAAACCAGCGCTGTATTGCAACAGGAAATGCATAAGGAATTCTCATTCAATCCTCTTATTTTCATCCTTTGTTGAATCTAAGCCCCTTGCAGTTCGCTTTACCACAGAGTAAGTAAACAAGTAGACGAATAAATTATCGGCATTGTATGAGTATATGTAGAGGTTAATGACTGTGCTAGTGCATTCTGGCGCGATGTTTACTATGACAAATAATTCGTGTTGATAACGCTAAAAAGATATGTGTAAGAATAAATTATAAGTATATACCTAAGTTATAACTCAGATTCAAAAAACATTTATATAAAAAAATGTAAATTGCAATTTATATTAATATTTTTAAATTCATATAAAACATGTCAAAAACAAATTTATGTTTGTTATATTACGACTTAAGAATCTATTTGTTTCTTCGTCTAGGTTTTCTGCTGAACTCGCTTCACCGTGTTGTAGGTATAAGTATACTACTAAGTATTACTTGTACTTAGGATATCTGATTGCTGCAGCACATCTCGGATAAAATATCATATTTTGCGATTTTGGTATTTTCTGTGTGTGGTTTAAGGCGGCGTCTTTTTGCAGAGTTTCTGCAGCGATACAAACGTAAAAATATCGCGATATAGTCCGGAATCACGCGTAATCATAGATATATTAGTCTACGTCAGTAGGATAATATATCTATGCGCGTAATGCACATTCATGAAAACATACTGAATTGTTGCAAAAAGAGCGTCTATTAAAACTGACGTGGATGCATGCTCGCGTGTTTGTATTAAAAATATGATGCGGTATAGTCCGCGCCAAACTTCTCGTCCACTCTGAAGTTGTTGTGTACCACCATCTTTTAAAAACCATCATAGTTTAGGAAAGTTTTATTTCAAACCAGACATCGAAACTAGTGTCATCTCTTTCTCACCACGGTCTTGATTGTGTTTCGTGATACGCAGTTGAACAAAAAGCCCTTATTAATTTTTCGCTTATCCATTATATAAAACCAACTGAAATCGTCATAGGTATTTTGCTTAAAAAGTTAAATTTTCTGCAAAATAAATAATGAATAATATCGACCGACATAATACAAAACTGCTTATTGTAATATTACAAAAACAATCTTACTTTAACGAGGTCGTGGTACGAAATTTCAATGTATCACTAAAATAATATTGTTTTAAGAGATGGTAGTAACCCCCCAGGTGTAGTCAGAGAGCCAATGCGCGCTGTCTTCTTCCCGCTAATATCTACAATTTGCTTTTGCGACGTGTTTCGTTTCTATATTCAGAGCGGACTAGAAGTTTGGCGCAAGCTCTACACGCGTGCGATGGTTTTGTAGTTTGTACATGCGTTGCTGGAGGCAAGGAACGTTCGCACGCGGCGGGCGCCCGCTCGTTGATATACTGTGTTTCCAAATCTGTAACCCCGCTGTATTCGCCTCATTCAGGCATGTTTACAGGTTACGTTTGTTGTTTTTGTTTGCACATTTACTATTTAGTTATTATAGTTATAAATAAATTGTAGTAATCTAATAGGAGTACATATTAGAATGTATAACAAGATACAAAGCAAGCATAAAAAGCAACATGAGATAGGTATCTGTCAATCCTGTGATTTATCATGTGTGTATTAAAAATTAAATACCACTTGCTTAAATGTTGAAGGAAAACATTGCGACGAAACCTACTCGTCCGATTTTTTTTTAATCTTATACGTGTGTGAATTTTACTGACCCGCATTTGGCCAGCGATGGACAATAGTTTTAACCACTCGGAGTCTGAGAGATGGCAGTCATGGATTGAATACTCGTGGTAAGGGAGATATACTTTTCCGAGGCGTTCCAGCTTAGACCTTAGGGATGACGGAGCATCTGTGGTTTACCCCAGCTAGGTAGTTGCAGATATCCATAGGCAGCAGTAGCCACTTACCATCAAGTGGTCTGCATGTTCTTCTGCTACTCCATTGAAAATAAAAAAAATGTACAAGTTAATGTTAAATTAATGCAGGTCTTGATCGAGAAATCCGTGAGAACTTGTGTCATAGTAATGGTTATCATGTCCTTGTCATTTCTCTAGTCTAGGTAACAAGTCCTTCAGGTTACAACAACTTCGCCTCGACCTGATTATGGGATGTTTTCTCAGATATTAATCAATTCGGATCCGAAAATTAATTGAATACCAATTGAAGTAAACAAAGATAAATGTAATATTATTTATAAGCACAATAATGAACGTAGATAAGAAATGAAGGAGGACATCTACAGTTCAAATAATAGAGTAAATTAAAGAACTTAGGAATTATATAATTGGAATAAATTCGAAACTAATTTGATCACATTAATAAAATGAAGATTGAAAAAAACACTATTTTTGAAAAAAAAAAGTATTCTATATTATTACGAAAACATTTCAAATACACAGGGGCAAAATGTAAGCAGCTATGAGTAGGTAGTATTTATTTTTCGAAGACTCGCTTTAATATAGACGTTAAAACTATATGGTACCTTACGACTTTTTAGTATTAGTAACCACTTGTTAATGGAGCGATTTGTTGTGTTTTCGCATGGCTAGGCCGATGGATATTTAACAATAGTGTGAGACAGTTTATAATGAAGTTTATAGTCAAAAGGCCAGATTGACAAATAAACGCGACTTGAAAATCGCGTAACTCCTGATTCGCGTAAGTCCGGGTCCACGTAAGTCGAAGTATTACTGTACAATGCTATATAGCAGCGTTTCCCAGCCTTTTTCAGTCCACGGGCCCTTAGGAAATCAAGCACAGTTTTCACGGACCCCTTAATAAAATAAAGAGCGAAAAAAACGCAATCCCAAATATATTTTTTTTACAGGAGAGCCAAAACATTTTTTTTAGAGATGAATAATAGTGTTATACATCATTGGATGCATCTTTTTTAATTTTTTAAAATACCGTGTGCTTAGATCACCTTTTCTAATAAAACTGGTTTGCTGATTTTTCGTTTTGCGGCACTTTTGTATTTAATGAGCGATTTATGTATGGTCCAGAGATGACATCGCGGACCCCCATACATATACTCGCGGACCCCCAGGGGTCCGCGGACCACAGGTTGGGAACGCGGCTAATAGTATAGTACGAAAGGCAAAGTAATTTATTGGAAAATGTTGTTACCGTTTTATAAGTAAGTAAACAATACAAATCCCCATTTTTGGGGAGTGGGGTGGAGTGGGTCGAACCCATCTACTTAAAATAATCTGCGTAATTAAGCAATAGTTATTTTCATGGAAAGGATTTACATATTTTTGACTTGAAAAACAACATCTTTAGAAGCGGTAGTAACTTGTTGATGTTCAAAACAATTTCAGTTAAGTTTATTTCGGTTAAGTCAATTAACATTTATTCTAAATACAATATTTATATTTCAATTTGGATGAACGTAAACGAGAAGGTAAAATAATCTGGAGAAAATGGTTATAATACATAAATACAAAACCATAATTGAAATATTATCCCCTAAGTACATTCATTTCTAATCAAAGATAAGTATAGATATCTCATCGCCGTGTAATTGAAGAAAGCCATTAAATGGCTTAAACGGCTGACAATTCTATTAGCCATTTAATGGCTGTCATGGTGTAATTTACGCGGAACAATGCCGACAGCGCAGTTAAGAGGCGCAAAAACACGAAATGGAAGAAAAAGTGCGGAGAAATATAGTTTCATTTGTAAATTATCTAAATACATTTTTTAATATTATTCAAACACGAAAATGATTGACAGTGACAATTGTCAAAAGGTTACATTTTCTTGTTAGCAGCGAGTAAACTTTACTAATCTATGATTGTACCCTCGAGAAAAAATAGACCATAGATAATAACCACATTTATACAGGATCTAATGGAAGTTATAGCCTTGGGAGGATGAATTTTTAAAGAATATTTTATGCATAAAATTGTATTCACTGCCAATATGTAATATTTTTTTGTTCAGCACTGTTTGAAAATTGTTGTAACAAAATACTGTAGGTACTCCTACTGTTGTAACAAAATACTGATTATGACAAATGTGCCGGCATTGTATTTCTATGTAATATACATACTTATTGCTACTAAAATCACCATTTATTTTATTTTATTTATTTAAATTTCTTGTCACACCTTAAACTAGTGTAGCAAAGGGTAAACTTAATGCCTAATGGCATTCTCTGCCAGTCAACCCTGGGCGATGGCGATAACATGTGGTAGGCTTCTAAATCAAAACAATAAACTGCATACAATAAAATGACATAATATACTAAATACAAAAAAAATAAAAGTACAATTATACATATAATATACGTATATATATAATACAACTAAATATGTATATACATATAAATATATAAATATATAAATATATATAAATATATAAATAATGTGGACTATGAAAAATTGATAGACTCATCTGTCAAATGACTGTCGTAAATAATGCTCCCGTACCAGTCTCTTAAAGGTGGTTTTAGAAGGTGCTTTCCTGATGTTTTCGGGCAGAGCGTTCCAGAGTAGAATTGCCTGTACTGTGAAGGAATACTGGAAAAAACCACTTTTATGTGGTGGAATATTGACTTTTAAAATTCTTGAAGAGCGTAGCCCACTGGCGCGATCCGTACAGTGGAACTGAAATTTTTCCTTTAGATACGGAGGAGAAGTTGGATCATGTAAGATGGAATACAGAACCAGGAGAATTCTAGAGTTACGCCTTTGACGAATAGTTAGCCATTTAAGCTGACGTCTGAAGTTAGAGATATGGTCATACTTGCGTAAATTAAAAACAAATCGGATACAGTTGTTCAAGAGGCGGTCTAGCTTATCGAGAAGTTCCTCTGTTAGGTCTGGATAACACACATCCGCGTAATCAATGATGGGTAGAACGAGACTGTGTATTAATGTCAGTTTTGTCCTGTGAGGTAAAAAGTTTTTAAGACGATAGAGGGACTGCAGCGTGGCATTCACCTTGCGGCATATTTCAGTTATTTGCTCTCGCCAGCACAAATTTACATTTAATAGTATACCAAGGTTCTTCACCACGTTAGAAAATGGTATGACAGTACCGCCATATACTAGAGAGGGCAGATTTGCAAAGTCCACTCTAGTCATCAGTCTCGGACTACCCACCACTATCCCCTGACATTTAATCGGATTAACAGCAACGCCATACCTATGAGACCAAACTTTAACGGCCTCTAAGTTTTTATTGATAATATGTATAGCGTTGCCCACATCATCAACACTAGAATGGACATATAGTTGCAGATCGTCTGCATATAGATGATACGAACAGTTGATAAGTGAAGTGATGGAGTCGATAAACAACGAAAATAATAAAGGAGAAAGTATACCGCCTTGCGGAACCCCAGCAGTAAGGTTAGCCCATTCGGAGCTTTTCAGCTCAAGTCGGACTGACTGCTGACGGTCGCGAAGATAGGATGTAAACCACTTAAGGGCAGATGGGGCAATATTCAGATGAGAGAGAATGGAGAGGAGGATTTCATGGTCAACTGTGTTAAAAGCGTTTGAAAAGTCAATTAGCACCACGACTGTGATCATTCTGTCATCCATGGCCAGTCTTATATCATCGGTGACTTTAATTAAAGCAGTAGTGGTGCTATGACCCGGACGGAACCCAGACTGAAAAACGCACAGTAGGTTATGGTTACAAACAAAAGAGGAGAGTTGCTTTTGAACACAGGCTTCAAGAACTTTAGAAAGGAACGGAAGTATAGAGATTGGACGAAAATGATTCACAAGGGTGGGAGTTGGAACCTTAGGGAGAGGTCGCACGAATGCCTTTTTCCAAAGAGTTGGATATTGGCCCGATAATAGAGAGTAATTAATGATGTGCGTGATGATCGGTAGGAGAGTCTTTATTATCGGACATATCATGGACCTACTAATGTCATCACACCCCATTGCCCTTGATTTAATTGATGTAATAGTTGTCATTACTTCCTCCTGGGTCACAGGAGAAAATTGAAAATTAGGAATGCAGGGTGATTGCATGGCCGCAATTGAAGATTGTGTGCTACATCTGATTACAGGGTCCAATGATGAAGTAGTGACGAAATAATTATTAATGGAATCAAGAGAAAGAGACGGACCGCAATCATAGGTTAGTGGTTTACAAAAGCCAAGGGAGCGAAAAAATTTCCACACATCAGCGGAAGAAGAATTACTAATGTTATCATGAAAATATCGGCGTTTTGCTGCTCGTACCATCTGGTTGCACCGATTTCTCGCCGCTTTAAAAGATGACCAATTTAAATCGGTTCGTTCCTTTTTGAAAGCACGGAAGGCCCGATTTCGTCTTCTCATGGCCATTAGGATTCCTCTAGACATCCAGGGAGCCGGAGCACGCCGGGAGCCGGAGCACCATTGTGTTAAGCAATCGAATATCTTTGTTATTCAAAACAGTTAAGCACGAATAGTAAATTCTGTAGGCAATAAATACTAGAGATATGCCTAAGATGTTGTAAACAACTGCGTCACGCTTAAAAATATACCTATTCATTGTAAAATGTAAAAGGCGTCACCGAGTGCAGTGTGCAGCGTTTGAGTATGGTTTGAGCGTTATTATTATATTCGATTTACGTATGTTGCGTTTAATATCTTTCCTCAAGTGCGAATGAGCCTAATTCTCGGTATTCAATTCAGCAAAAATATATATTTGACGTTTATCTTAGAGTTCATTTAGGTTTGAAGTTTGTCCACTTACGACGTTGTGCCTTACAGGCGATGTAACGCGGCTGCCCGGCTGCCATGCCAGTTTACAGGGGCACGGGGAGGGGGTGGCTATGCATCTGTGTGCATTTTAGACGTGTGAGTGAGTCGATATCGTTGGGAGAGCGCACCTTTACATGCAAACTTTACAACTATGTATGCACAGTATGATGTACAGCATTGTAGAGGTGAAGGGTTGTGAGGTCGAAAGGCGATCTAGCGATGTTGTTTACTCGCTGCAGGAACTCTTATTCAATTACTGTGGATAAAAATGAAAGCAGATTTATCAGTTGGTATGTACGTATAAGATAATTTACTGTTATTGAGATCATTATCTTCATTAAAGACCTATTTCATTGGTCATGTAATTATATCCTTAACTTGTTTCTTCGTTTTTATTTAGTTGCCGCAATTACAAATGGCGGTTTTATTGACATATAGAAATACCTTTAGACAACCTTTCGGAAGACAAATACATCCAGTAGAGTTCGCTGGAAATCCAATTTGAAAATAAATAGAGGAAGAATGTAGATATAACTAACTAACAAAATAGATAACCTCTTTCCCTCGGGAAAGCCGTTTAAAAATAGTACTGGATGTGCCTATTTATCTATAAATAAATCGGCTAAGACCACTTTTCAGTACCTATCTTTTTTGTTTTGGTTCTAAGAGCAAAGTAAGCCCACAACAGTTAATGTATTTTTTAAGGATAAGGATAATTATAAATAATGCTTCTAATATTTTTTAATAAGAACCTATTTACTCGAAGATCGAGAAACATCTAATAACACGCCGTCTATTATTGGATTAGATGAGATTTGAAGGGATTAAATTGGATTATATTGAAAGATTAAAATATTCCGATTCTTTATAGCACAATAATTAATTTAAATAATTGATTTAAGTAGGTACTGTAGTGTTTATAACTCGTTATTGTTAAAATAGGTAATAGAATTAAATTTTTCGAAAAGAAAATGTGCATGTTCTATGCAAACAGATTAAAAAATAATTCTATTATATTAAAAACAACATTTTTTACATTATGAAGTAGATAACGAAGGTATCCTCGTTCCACTTGATGGTAAGTGACCCTCAGACCCACTGAAACTCCCTTAAAATACACCCAGTCGGAAATAGGTATAGAAATAGGTGGTGCGGTGTTCCTCTAATCAAAACACAGGTTTGTATGTGGTAGAACCCTTTGTGGTTCGACTCCGGCGGGACCACCGCCACACCTATTTCTGCCTAATAACAGCAGTGTTAAGCGCTGCTGTGTTCCGGTTTGAAGGGTGTGGTAAGGGAGACATACTTTTCCGAGGCGTTCCAGCTTAGTCCTCAGGGGTAGCGGCGTATCTGTGGCCGACCTCAGGTAGGAATATCTAATCCCATCTGGGGTTGATTACAGATATCCATGGGCGGCAGTACCCACTTACCATCAGGTGAACTGCATGCTCGTCTGCTACTCCTTATATAAAAAAAAAACTCGAAATGTTCTACTAATCTCGTATGTAAAAAGTTTTTATTGTTTTTCGTATTGTTATTGTCATAAAATAACTATGATAATTTATGGAAGCAGTCAACTAACTTACTAAGCAGCGTAAAATATTCTTATTTAATACTATTTACTATTTATATTTATAATCCATTCTGAAAGGTATACAAAACATTTTTATGTTTACAAATTGATAATTATTTTATGGTGGATAATTATGCTATTTATAAATTTTGTTTTCAGTATTTTGAGTTGGTCGTAGGATGTAACGACTGGGTATTAGGAACCTCATTATCGATATTACTCGGCTCTAATAAAATTAGTTTACGAAAACAAAGAAGAAGTTTAGTTATGTATCGTTTTTTTACTCTTGAAATTTTTTAACGATTATTTTCTAAATTGATTGTCTTATTTATTATTAATTAGTTTTGTAAACGTGCAGTTTGTTTATTTTTTTGTCTATTTACAATTATACTGTGTGTTGCATTTTCCTGAATACAGTATTTTCTTTCTTTCTTTCAAAACCATCGGCGTAATAATAGCGGGTAAGTATGCTAGAGATAAATGTTTTTTAAGATATAGTATAGTAGGAAGGTTACCAACGCCACACTTATTTCTAACGTGAAGAAGTTCTTGCGTTTCGGTGGAAGGGTGTCGAATCTGGATGTCAGCTAACGTCAGCGAATCTGGATGTCATGAGGCGGCCATGGAAGACAGTCACCGCATCATATAATATTCGGTGCTTTGCAAGAATAATGGCACAACTCAAAATTCATTTTTCTGTTAAAAATATAATTGAATCCCAAATATTTCCTATTTTAATGTGTCCTAACAGTACTGTGGTTATATAAATAACTACTTATTGTATTCATCATTATTTTAATTCTCATTTAAATAAAAGATTTAGAAACAAAAACATAGTTTAATTTTAAACTGGCGCTCCTGGCAAATTACCTTTTTTACTTGTGCCATTATTCTTGCAAAGAAGCGAATTATGGAGAAAACCCCTATCCTATATGGAGTTGGTTTCAAATGGTCCATGGGCGGCAGTAACCACTTTTATGGGTCTATTATTATAGCTGCATGATTTTTTAATAGATTAACCTTAGAAAAGTATACTTTCTTACCTTTTTTTTTGTTAACGATGGGGAATCCTCCAAAAGGTACCCGACGCCATGGGAGTGACGCCGGGTTATGTGGGATTTTTACCGCACTAAAACCCCCCCCGGTGGCCGTCCTCAGCGTTTGGTGGAGAACTCCGGGATCTCCAACGGAACACAACCGGAGTCCCCCTAACGCGATGCCCTTTTATCGGGCTCTGCCCTGGGGGGAGCAATTTACGCTCCTCTCACATCCCCTGGTGATTACAGCGATATGCGACCACACAAACCGCTGTCCTTCCCGGGGTCGCTTGCTGGACGGTTTGAGCTCCCACTCTTGCCGCCCGCAACCCCGGAAGCCCCTTTTAGTCGCCTCTTACGACAGGCAAGGGATACCTTAGCCCTATTCTGGTCCCGGTACTACAGACCTATTCTATGAAAATACAGAGAATTATACCTTTAAATACAATTTGTCCTACTATTTGATTACATACTAAGTTTGTAAATACTTTAACGATTGTTGTAGGTCAATAAACAGTTAGTTTTATTGTATCTATTACCAGTAGCGTAGTACATACTACATAGTAGGTACTTGATGGCAAACACTTCAAACACCCACTTCACGTTGTTAAAGTAATTCAAGAGATTAGATAGTACTCTTAAGGTGACTGTGCTTGTGCTTGGTCTACATCATCATCGCATCTGTGATGGGCTTAAGTAAATATGTTTTATATTGAGTTGGTTAAGACTGTAAGAGACTGTCTCTTACCATCAGTACCCTTACCATGAGGTTTTATGTTTTACAAATATGACTGTTTTGGTATTTGTTTACGTATTTGCCCATGCACATTCCAATCAGCGCCCCAAGCTAATTGTATCAGAACTATAGTGTCAGCAACGTAACATTAAATGTCTAAATTGTAAAAATGGCGCTTTTCGGTTTTGTCTCTCTTTTTTGCGAACATGTGAGGCAGACAAAACGACTTGAGCAGTTACCTACTTATTGTTACGTTTACTCAGTCTACTGAAGCAAACGGAACAGAATAATGGATTGAGTAAACGTAACGTAAAATTGAGGGATGTTTTGAAAACTCATGGTAAGGGTGCAGGTGGACTGCTTGCCTGTTTGCTATTTCAATATTTTCAATAAATTTTTACAAGTACGAGTCGAACTCGCACCCGGAGTGGATCCCGGAGGGTTTCCACCGAATTTTCATTTATTTTTATTTTTGATACGAGTTTACTATCCATACATTGACCTCAATTTATTCATTTTTTTATTTTTAGTATTTTTTGTTATACCGGTAACAGTACAAAATGACACACACAAATGACAACAAAAAATACACCTTGCATTGTTACGCTACCTGACAGTATCACATAAAAGGCTCAAACTCTATAAAGTAAATATTTTTTTTAATGAAAAATATTTTGAATTACATTCTCATATTAACCTATTTTGAACTTTTAATTAATCATATTCTGGCTTGGACTTTGCCAACCTAAATATTAAAATTGATTAGTGCGGTAAGAATCCCACATAACCCTACGTCGCTCCCACGGTATAGGGTACCTATTGAAGGTTTCCCCCTCGTCAAAAAAAAAAAGTAGTCTATGCTTCGATTCTAACCTTGCATATTACAGTAAATATAAGCAAAATTCTGTAAATCCTTCCCAATCTTTGTAAATAATGAAGAACACATGCTTGTGTTGCGTGTCACATGCAACGCATGCGCAGATTTCGTCACGATGGTTTCCCTCATTGTTAAAATAAGTTATAATTATTTGTAATACGCTCATAACTTTGAAAAATCTGAGATATGTGACTGGGATTTAATCCTCGGACCTCGATTGAGAGGCCGCGTTTCAACCACCAGACTATCACTACTTGTTCCTATTACTGCTATGTTAATAAACGTCCATTCCCCTGATATTATGTATAATCTGATCGCGCCGAGTCGTTCAAAGTGTCGTACATTACTAAACTTATGAAATGTCAATAGGACATAAATATTTATCAAGTTGATTATACAGTCACGTTGCAATTCACGCACCGTGGATGGCATTGTAGCAGCGCAAACATTGCATAAATCTATTATGTATAGGTAATTATCGGGCTTAGTTCCAAGTACATATTTTTGATGGTTTGAAGTTGATTAACAAATAAGACGACCGTATGTACATTAGGCTGTAAATACTGTAATCGATTTGTTAATTTTACCTACGTGACCATCCAAAAGTTTCATAGACCTTGATTGAAATGTTGCGTAATTCTATCGGAACAAATTTGTGACATTTTGTTGTTTGAAATTTGGGTTGGCGTATTGGACCAAATGGGGAACATTGGATCAAATATGTTTGAATGTACACAAGACTGTTTGCCAAACATATGGCAGATTCCATTCTGTGAATACGACGTCAGCACTATTATATTTTATTATCTGTTCGCTATTCTGTACAATTGAGTTTTCAGAAATGTTTCGTCTATATGTCCTACCTTACAAACAAATCGTGTATGACCCCTTTAAGTAACTTTAAATAAATGAATAATTGTATAATATCTCAATAATGAGAGAATTATACCAATATTCAAATAATTAACAAATACCTCTATTTCATGTCAATGTATGTACATATAAATAAATACGGTTAAACAACAATAGATCAGTGGAGAACGAGAAGAAAATAGAAACTTAAAGGTGCTAGAACATTTTGTGGTTCGACTCCGGCGGCACCACCGCCACACCTATTTCTGCCTCATAACGGCTGTGTTAAACGCTGCTGTGTTCTGGTTTGAAGGGTGTAGTAAGGGAGACAAACTTTTCCGAGGCGTTCCAGCTTAGTCCTCAGGAGCCACAGATACGCCGCTAGCGTATCTGTGGCCAACCTTAGGTAGGTATATCTAATCCTATCTGGTGCTGATTACAGATGTTCATGGGTGGCAGTAGCCACTCACCATCAGGTGGACTGCATGCTCGTCTGCTATTCCTTTATTATAAAAAAGAAAAAATAAAGATTGATTAAGTAAGTAGTTAATAAGAATGTAGATATAACTCATATATAAAAAAATAACGACATTATCAATTACAACCAAGTGCTGTGTGGGGTTTTGGTTAGTTAGAAGGTAGGGCGTCCAACTTAGTCCTCACGGGGGGCATCGTATCTGTTGCCGATTTCAGGTAAGAAACCAATGTAAGCGTTCTTTATCTATAGATATCTATGGCAGTGGCAACTCACTTTCAGGTGCACTGCATGCTCATTTGCTACTGCCACCAATGTACATCTGTCATCATCTTCAGCCCACGTTGTCCACTGCTGGACACAAGCCTCTCCCAAGGTCCGCCACTGAGTCCGCCACTGAGTTCGGCTCTCCTCATCCAACTAGTTCCGCCGCCCGGCGCAGATCGTCGAGCCACTTTCCAGGAGGGCGTCCGACACTACGTTTGCTTGGACGCGGCAACTCCAAGCACATCTGAAACCAATGCTATAAAGAGCCTATAGAATTGCGGTTTTTCTTGAAGCCGAACTTCTTAAGAAAGTCAGCCGGCGTCCACAACCTTCCGTCGGAAGATCCCGGAGCTCACCAACAAGCGCTGAGGACGGCCACCTGGGGGTTAAATCCCACATAGCCCGGTGTCGCTTTCTACGGCGTCAGGTACCTTTGGAAGCTCTTCCCCTCGCGAACAAAAAAAGAAAAGATATCTCTCCTGTTGAACCATATTCACTCTACCACATTTTGATTTATATACGATAGTTGTGTTTTGTGTTATTTGTCTGAGATGGTATAAAGAGATCATTATACTAGTTTATATGTGTTTTATTTACTATGTACGAACACCAAACAAGTTATTTTAATACAAATGACGTGTTAATACAATGTTATATACGGAGGAATTTATTCGGATTTCAGAATAAGGTGAATGAGTAATATTTTGAAAAATATCACTTTAGATTATAGAAATATCGAAAATGGAATAAAAATGTAAGTATGACAAGTATACTCGTTCTATACCTATATTATATACCTCTCGTTATTTACCTATAAATACTGATGTGGGGTGCAAACATAGTGTCAAACACAAGATAATTAAAATTAGTAGATTATACCGGAAATGAGGAGGAAAAGTGCCATCCACGACTTATTAGCAATTCGTTACAAGTTGTTTCAAAATATATCTTAAAAGTCAATCCCAAATTGTGTCAGTGTAAAGGATGAAAGCTTTTACATAAAAATCTTGACAAAGACCGATCTATCTCTTTATATGTATAAACAAATGCTATGAGTACGATAAAAGATGTATGAATTGGTGAACATTTATTTTTCACCTTCTAAGTATTGTCTCATGAAAGTGAAAAAATGTCTTAACACCTAATCTTTAAACCTTTATATGTAATATCGTTGTCAGATAAAAATATTAAGTTTATATCAATAAATAGAAGCTTTGAGATTTCATTTTGTGCATTGAAAGCAGGGAACGGATCCGTTTCTGTATACAGATGAGTGTGGCTTGCAACAGAATGTATAATGCATACTGGCATGGCGTCGCCGGCCCCCGGGAACACATTTGCATTCAGATATAAGTGGAAATTGGAAATAGCAAGCTGACTACATTGTTTACAAAACGAGGTCCTGTAACTGGTTTATAAGTTCAACCCACCCTACAGTGGCCTCAAATGTCTATGTATGTAATTCAGGATTGTAAGATCTAGAAAGTCGTAAGTTGAACTCGATAGTTCCATAGATTTTGACTTAGTGCCTGTTCATATGTACCACATCATACTATAGCTATGAAATCGGCAAGCAGTGGTTACGTTTTGGTTGCGTTGTGGTTGCGTCGTAGTTGCCTTGTGGTAACTAAAAACGCATTATTATGTTAGACTGTCCGATCTTATGCGTAGTGTCGATTGTATTTACTTTGTGGCTACGATGTGGGAAAATGCGTCAACATTGTTGATCTGGGCAAAATGTGGTGTTTTGAACAAACGATGCATTTTAAAACAAAGCACGCGCTCATACAGTGTGGTTTAGTTGTGGTACTTGTGAATAGACACTTAGTGCGCATTGCGCAGTGCATGATTGACGTAAGGAATGATAAATAAACATTAAAGATTCTTCAAATTTCGGATCCCAATTAGTATCGCTTTACGGCCGTGGATTCCATGGTTTTTGCTGGAGCTCCGCAGGTTTCCAGGCGATTTACAGATTCTTATGTGAAGACAGACAGGCAGTCCTTCTGACGTAACTTGTCATTGTCACGGCAGTTAAATACAACAGGGTACCAGCTGAAGATGATTCACAGTTGTGTCGTTCTGAGCAATTAAGTTTCAGATTACTTTGTATAAATAAGTAATTGGTACATTATTGGTAAATAATACGCTTCCAGTTGAATCACAACAGGTCATTCCTACTTAGTATTACCAGCAATAAAGTGTTAAGCGCTGCTGTGTTCTGGATTGTAGGGTGCGGTAAGGGAGACAAACTGATTTGAGGTGTTCCAATTGACTCGTCAGGGGTTCAACGCATCTGTGGCCGAGTTAGAACTCTCATCTTAATTGGGATTATAGATCTACATGGATCGCAGTAGCTACTTACCACCTGTCTGCATGCTGGTTTGCTACTTCTCTAGTATAAACTAGAGAATTATTAGGAAAACAAAAATCCGACTGCTTAAATATGAAGCCTGTTACCGCAATTTAGGCGAATTCAACGACACCTCATATGTTTAAATCCGTCAAGCCGTTTAAGCTTTAAAGCATGCCAAAGAATAAAACATGGTTTTAAGGAACATTACCCTCCGCATTCGGTTAAATAAGCAAGTGGTGGGTTGTTTGTAGCCATCGTCGGATAACAAACACTTCGCCCACCCGTTTATACCAATTTAGAAGGTAGTAGGTAGGAAGGTAGTATTATATAATACCAATATAAATGGAAAATAAATAATGCGAACCTTTGAGATGTTTACACGTGTCACTGGGTGAAAACGAGGGAGTATTATTCATAATAAAATTTTCCCCTCAGATCTTAAGGAAATCGTAAATTATTGATAAGCTCCTTTTTAAGCGATTTCAGCATTGGTGAGGTTTTCTTCTTGAAACGTAATATGTTAGAATTGTACTAATTGGATTTTATTCTGCCAGGGATTTGAAGGTGGTGGAATCCTTTGTGGTTCGACTCCGACGGCACCACCGTCACACCTATTTCTGCCTCATAAAAGCAGTGTTAAGCGCTGCTGCGTTCTGGTCGGACGGGTGTGGTAAGAGAGACATACTTTTCCGAGGCGTTCCAGCTTAGTCCATCGGGGTAGCGGCGCATCTGTGGCCAACCTCAGGTAGGAATATCTAATCCTATCTGGGGCTTATTACAGATTTCCATGGGCGGCAGTAGCCACTTATCGTAACTACTTATAAAACAATAACAGTTTCCTATGTTTAATAATCAAAAAATATCTATACTAATATTATAAAGAGGAAAACTTCGTTTGTTTGTTTGATTGTAATGAATAGGCTCAAAAACTACTGGACCGATTTTAAAAATTCTTTCACCATTCGAAAGCTACATTATCCACGAGTAACATAGGCTCTATTTTATATGAAATATATTTGATAAATAGATTTTAAAGCGGTACAAAGCTTGCCGGGTCAGCTAGTATTATATAAGTTAACAAATTACAATTTATGCAATGTTAATTTACAATTACGATGTAGGTAGAGGGTGAGGTAATGTGGTAATCTTGCCGGCGCTAGACATAATACATTATGCTAATATTTGTAAGACTTCACCACACATTAACACATGTTACAAACGAGTGCACCTGTCAGACATCGTATGCGAACTACATTGGATAGTGTCTTTTATCCAGTTTAGCGTCTTGTTAACCAACCGCGAAAAGGAGGAGGTTCTGTATTAGGCTGTGTTTTTTACTTTTTTCAACTGATAACTGCGACCGCAATTTTTTTCTTTTTTTTATAATATAGGAGTAGCAGACGAGCATGCAGTCCACCTGATGGTAAGTGGTTACTGCCGCCCATTGACATCTGTAATCAACCCCAGAAAGGATTAGATATTCCTACCTGGGGTCGGCCACAGATGCGCCGCTACCCCTGAGGACTAAGCTGGAACGCCTCGGAAAAGTATGTCTCCCTTACCACACCCTTCAAACCGGAACACAGCAGCGCCTAACACTGCTGTTATTAGGTAGAAATAGGTGTCACGGTGGTGCCGCCGGAGTCGAACCACAAGGGGTTCTACCACCTTCTAAATTGTTAATGAATAGTGTTATGATATCCGAATTTAATTAATTATTTCATAATAAAACCTCCTTTTGTATGTGGCGACTCTCTTCTGGTATGTGGCTACTGCTGCTTTGTATCCGGACATATGTTATGAACCTCAGATAAGATTATATTCCTACCTGTGTTTGAGAAGTTTGAAGGGTACGGGAGACATACTTTTCCGAGGCATGCAGTTTAAGTTAGTTACTTCTCATGTTCTCATGGCTGCACTGCTATTATTAGGCAGAAATAGCTGTGACGGTAGTGCCGTCGGAGTTAAACCACAAGGGGTTTTACCAATTACATAATAGATATAAATAAGATGGGGTAACAATTAAAGTAATTGGGAACTTTCCATTCGGGAAAAGCCGTGCTAATGACAATCAACTTAATAACAAAATGAGCTAATCAATTTGTATTAAATCCTCGATACTTGACTCCCTATATCATTTTCATCTACTGCAGTTATAGTATTAATCCTTTCAATACATATATCGTTGTAAGCCCATTACTGTCCCACTGCTGGGTACGGGTCTACTGTTAGAGACCGCGCTGACAAATTGATAGACTTCATATAGTGTTTGAGAACTTTTTTTTTTTTTTTAAATATGCATGTCCTCATGATGTTTTCCTACACATATTTGGGATTCGAACTTCGGCGTCTTCGACTGAGAGGTCTTCAAATCACAACTGATGTACAGCACATAAAATTTATTAATTCATTATCTTTAATTGTAAATTTGATTATGTGTATAGGTAGGTTTACTTGAAAATTAGACGAGCTTACCTGTAAGCGAAGTCTGATTATAATTTTATGAATGGTGATCTGAAATATAATTGAGAATTACAATGTAGTATCCTTCTTCCCACTCGTCGGCATCGCGATTGTTTAGCCTTTTAAAAACAAAAAAGTTTTAAGACCTCTGACACTGCGTATGACAGTGACACTGTATTGACAGCTACCTCACTTAATTTAGAGTATCATTTCCAACTTAGTCTCCTTGATAATATGCATGCTGTCTATATCTAGGAGACTCTTTTGTTCTTATTGTTGCAGTATGGGTTTTGATTTTGGGAGGGTGGGTAATTATATTTCAGATCACCATTCATAAAATTATAATCAGACTTCGCTTACAGGTAAGCTCGTCTAATTTTCAATTTTATTTCATGGTGATCTGAAATATAATTGAGAATTACAATGTAGATGTTTAGAGACAACTGCAACAATGGAACATGTAATTAAATTAAAGATTTATTACCATACATATATATTATTATATGGATTTAATTACATTGCTGAATATTTATTCGTTCTGCATCATATGGATGAGATGTTGTGAAATCCATAGTGCTTAGTGAGATTTATTCTCAATAATAAAATATATATAAAAATACAACATGAAAATATCATATTAATAAGAAATTTTTGTCTTAATTAGGTATAATTATAAAATATACATAATTATTAGGATTGCTAACTGAATATTTACTCTTACTGTATAATATGGATGAAATGTTCTGAAACACATAGTACTAAGTGAGATTCCCTCTGAATTAGATGAAATAATATTCAGTGCAATAATAATGCAATATTTTTCTCTAAATATATTATTACTAAAATTGGCCAACAATAATAATAATAGTAATATTGCAATTTAGTCAGTATTAATGATTATTCAATTCAAGCTTTTGCACCTTGCAAAAAATAAATACATACAAGGTCGAAAATATGTTTTCTACCCTCCATAGTATGTCATAATTATGTGTAGAATTAATTACTTGGTCAATTTTATTGACACAAATAATACTATTTCCTTTGCTATGTAGCAATATATGTATAAATATGTTTCATATGTGATGTGCATTATATAATAATGTACTTTTATATAATACTATACTTATATGTACCAGTAGGTACATTGTATGCATTCCAATATTATTAAAATAGGAAGCCATCCCATGTTGAATATTTAGGAATTAATACCATTATTTATTGACAAATTATGATTGGGTATTTGATTTGATCTTGGGAGGATATATGCCCCATGTGAGATAAATTTATATTTTATGTTGTAGGTATACCCGGTATAATATTGGGTGTTATACCTACATTGTTTCATTATATTAGTGTGCATGTTCAAGAGGGACATGATCATTCTTAGATCAATGAAACATTTTAGTTTTATATGACTTCCTGTTTTTGTAGGTGTGTATCGGATTTGCAAAAGTTACTTATACTTTTTGCTGTACCATGCTTATGCATGCCCTCTGTAAAGTTACATATCTATATGGTTGGTTGGAAAGCTTATGATGTGTTTCCTTTTGAAATCCAATCTGACTTTCGATCTAACATCTTTTCCTAAAAATGTGTGTAACTATCAGTTATGTGTATGTATAAGTTGATATCAGTTTTCATAGCAGTATTTATGTATATGATTATTTCAAACCCCATTCATGACTAGACCAGAAAAGCTTATCTTTACTCAAAAGTATTTGTGCTGAGCATTTCCAGGATTAATTCAGTTTTAATAAGTCAAATATTTTATAATTTCCATGGGGTTCTGGCTTACTTAGCCTGTAATGATTACTAACACAGCAGGTTCTAGTTACAGCTCTGCCAGTGATAAATTATAAAGTTATTACCCACATTTTTCTCCATCTTAATTCTTTAAGAGAAGGAAATTAGAGAAATCTTCTATATATAATAATTATTTATATATATAATATAGTTTTCTTTGTTCCAGGTAAGATGTCTGCCATGTGTGTCCTATATAGTAATGTTAGAGTCCTATATAGTAACGTTCATCACACATACCCCTAAGGAATTCCTATTAATTCTAGGGATGCTAGATTTACATTTGAGAATTGATTGGACATGCAGCTTACTTTCTTTGTTTTATGTTTTATAAGAGCATCTAAGTATACACACTAGGCATAAAAGACCCAAAGAAGATATCATATTAATGGCTGGCCATTCGCATGATATAATAATATTGTTATTATTTTTATATCATTAATGTGTCACATATTACCATGGTGGACATTATTAAATTTCATTATGAAATGATAACAATTTCAGTTTTATTGTAACTAACATAGACATTATAAAGACTTAAGTGCAATAGCAATTCTCATATTATGCTTGTCTTTATTCCAGGGTTAATGGGCTGTTGTGTTATTTGTTGACCTGATGACTGGTGTATAAATGTATGATGCATGTTTCTATATAAACCCGGTGTTGCTAAAGGAAATGTTTAAGCAACAATATAAATAATATATTATTATTTGATTGCATTTTGTAATGTTGGGAGTACCAGGCTTCTGTTGTAAAACATTACATAGGTACTACCAATCTTTAGTCAATTTTTTCATGATGATCAACCTCATATTTTAAGCAGTTATGTACAGTAAAAGTGAAAAATATGTGCAGATATTTAATAATTAACCATATGTTTGTGGACTGAACTTCCAAACCTTTAATTATTACTGTATTTATTCCTATTGAGTCACTGAAAGATAAGTGTAACGAAATCCAAAATGTTAATTTTGTATAAATTCTCACATTTGTACATAAAGTTCACTCTTGACATTCACATATTTGCATTTATGTCACATATGCCACATAAATAAGTAATACTAGACAAGGTTTTTGAATTATTTACAAGTATGGACATTTATTATTTAGCACATTTGTATTGTTATAGTATTGCAGGTATTGTTATAGTACCTGGCCTTAGAATAAATCATAAAGGTATTTGTGTCCAAAGACAACTCCAGACTTCTGGATTGATTTTATCACTGTAAACCAGTGTATTAAATAGATAATTTAAAAACTTCAATTCAAGTTACATCTATATATAATAGAGTTATATATATTATGTAAGCTCAATGACTTTAAGTAGGTACTCTGTACCAGTAGTTAAGTGGTGCATTATAGTTCTGATTGTACTCCTTGATACAAATCTCCTTAGAGTTATACCTTAATAATACGAGTATTTCCTGAAATCCGCAATATCTTGAAATACACCTAATCTGGATGTTAGGATATTCATATATACCTAGCCCAAAAGATATCAAATCAAACAGCTTTATATAGCTGGTAACTGATTAACTTTTATTATACATAATTTGTATATATGTGAGTAAGAGGTACTACAATATAACCCATGTAATATTGTTTACTTTGAGCCATGTATAGGTACCTGTTATTTGCTTATAAAACAGCTGAAATTGAGTAGGAACTATAGAGTATCCATAACAAATCAATGAACTCTGCTCGATTGTGTTGAGGTATTAACACAGAATGCTACTATCAAAGCTAGGACTTCAGACGCTGGATCCAATATATGGGATACTTATAGTATTCTTTCTTCATGTAACTAAAAATATATTGGACAGATATGTGTCAGTATCAATAAGCCGGAGTCTTGTTTGCTTAATCATTGTCCTCCTGATGTGGTTCTTTTGAGAGAACATGCCTTCCGTTCTATATCAGGTTAACATGAAACAGTTGTCATGTATATACACCAGTGTGTATGTGATAATGTGAAGAGCACATCTATTACCATTTGAGATCGAGCATTGGATTAACTAGTATGCAAAAATAATTTTGTCATCAATGTTGTAAGATTTTTATCTTGACGCCATATATTAAATTTTAATATCATATAACACAATTGATTTGTGTGGAACAACCAATCTCAACCAATTTAAAATTGGCAACGGGGTGCTGCATAAAACATTTGTCACAAATGTCTATTTTAGACATTGTTTTCTGATAAGATAGCTAGTCTTCTATCATTTGTAATGCAGCTAAGTGAGTTTCAATGTCTTCAGTATGATTCCGTTACATGAGCTAATGAGCATCATGCTGTGCAGTGAATCCTGATAAGATTCTTATATGCACGGGGTTATATTTGTTTTGGGTTAGCGCACCAGCAATGTGATGATTCCTATTTTCTGTTCTCCACCATGTATTACATATATTTTTATCGTGTGTATTGTGGTGGAGCATAAATTACCTATTATGACCTTTATAGGTAGCACTAGTTAAAGTGTTATTCTGAGAAGAACATCAAAATGTACCAGGTTGATTTCCTCAGTTCTCATTGGAATATGTCATTCATCCAGTTGCTTCACACATACCTCCCAATTTTAGAGAACTCTGATGATATTATTGTATTCACTCGTTGTCCCAGTATGTTGACATAATATTTTCCATTTCTGTTAGGACACTGTTTTGTCATATAGTTACAAATATGTTTTGCTATTTGCAATAACTCCATGAATGATTCCTGAAATTATAGCTGGTTCTGAAAATTATTTTGTCAGAGTTGGTATAACAGGGATGGCATAACCTTGTGTTGTAGCAGCTCTAGCTTGGTGCTTATAAATCATTCATGCTTTATGCTGTGTATTGTTAGTGCAATAGCTAGTGATGGAAGCATTCAAGCCATTTGCCACATATAAATGTAAGCGCAGGTATCTCATACTCAATGGCAAATGAGTGAAACGTTTAGTGTCAACAAAGTAACACTTGGAGTATCTCGTACTCGACGGTTCTGATGCTTTGTATATTCGACCACTTGCAACATAGAAATGTTAGCGCGAGTATCTCGTACTCAATGGCGAATGAGTGAAACGTTTAGTGTCAACAAAGTAACACTTGGAGTATCTCGTACTTGACGGTTCTGATGCTTTGTATATTCGACCACTTGCCACATAGAAATGTTAGCGCGAGTATCTCGTACTCAATGGCGAATGAGTGAACCGTTTAGTGTCAACAAAGTAAAACTAGGAGTATCTCGTACTCGACGGTTGTGACTCTTTGAATATTCGAACATTTGTCACATATAAATGTTAGGGCCAGCATCTCGTGCTTAATGGTGAACATGGGAACCATTTAGTGTCGACAAAGCGACGCCACGAGTATCTCGTACTCGGGTGGGTGGTACTCGTGGCTCGGGTGCATTTTGTATTTGGACCATTAATTGCTAAATTATATGCATAAAAATGCAAGCATCTTACGGTTAATGGCGAATATGAGCACCGTTTGGTGTCTGTAACGTGTAACAGCGAGATTGGCGTGCGTGAATAGTTTTGAGGTTGTAGATACGAGAAAGTTTTTCGAACAATATAGTTTCTTTCTGAGCATGTTAGTTATTTAGGCATTTTTATAGTCGTGCACACATACTGTAAAATGTGAATAATGCATTATTTTCTTACATACCTGGTAAGTAATTTGTACATAACCTCTGTACCGGTGATCCAATCCGAAGAAGTGCTTCGTAAATTCCTGCTACTGCGACTAAAACTACGCAGACGTGATTCTTCATTCCTAGTTTCCATTTTCTTCATTTTTTCACTAGCTTTGCTTCACTATACACGTTTAACAAAACTTTGAAAAAATAGTATCACGATGCCTTGGAAGCGCGAAAAAGAAGTGAGGTAGCTGTCAATACAGTGTCACTGTCATACGCAGTGTCAGAGGTCTTAAAACTTTTTTGTTTTTAAAAGGCTAAACAATCGCGATGCCGACGAGTGGGAAGAAGGATACTACATTGTAATTCTCAATTATATTTCAGATCACCATGAAATAAAATTATATTTATAGTGGTCATCATTGAAATGAAAATTCGTAATTTTACACATATCATTATCTATTTAGTGACAAAAACATGCATCTCCGTTGTATTCGTGGCTTGTGATTTTCGTATAACTGCGTGCATTCGTCCTTGTGGATAATCATAGGCGATGTCGAGTGTGACTTGACGAGACCTTATCGCTGACGACCGGTACCGTACGCATTTATTATTTTACATATGCAAGCGCGCGGCGCCTCTCGCGGTCAGTTTGTGGGTTTTACCGAATTCGAAGTAGCTGGAAGTACTATTTAGCTGTGTTCACGATAAACTTACTCAAATTAATGCCATTATTTTAACAAACAACAACAATAACAATGTTTCTTATCATATCACTTACATATTATTATTTGTCTTTTCTAAACCTGCCTTGAATAAATTTGTGTCTTTGGAGCACTTGCGTATAAAAATTGGATGGATGGGGTAATAAACTATGTTTGGCCGTATGTATTTTACAATATTTCGATGCTCTCCCTTGCATTATTAAAATTGTTTTTGTTATGTTTGTTTTTTCACACTTTTTATTTCACTTTTCTAAGCGCACGGCAGTGCCTTAGGCAAATTTGAGCCTTTGGAGCAATTCCACATAAAAATTGGATGAAGAGCAATGATATTCTATGATGGAGGGTACTTACCATGTTTGTCTGTATTGCGATATACAACCTTAAATTATTAATATTATGTTTGGTATGTTTCTTTAAATTTCATATAATACAATTTGATTTTACATTTTGACTTTTCTAAGCGCACGGCACTGCGTTAGACAAATTTGAGTCTTTCAGGCGTTCCATATAAAAATTAAATGGAAAATTCCACAATCGTCACTCAAAGACAATTTAGATTTTTTTCTGCCAGAAATTAAAACTTCGTAAAGCGTATATAATTTATAAAAATAAAAAAAAACTATATAGAGCGTTGATAATTATAAAATTACAGAAACATTTTCTTTACATATTTTTCAACTAATAAAAAGTAGGTAAGTGCTTAAGTTTCTATCTTAATTCCTTTTTTATTAATAGATATTGTAATTAATTTAAATGAATGTCTACGACGTGGCTAATTGTGAGATTCCTAGCAACTATTGTGGCCACTATTACCGCAAATATATTTAATTATATAATTAAAAAGACAATGAGAAACCCTTACATGGAGTCGGTTAGTATAAAGTCTATGTTATCTATATTTGGTAAAATCATCAACAATTTTGGTTCTTTTTAAAGATTAAGATAATTAAGTGGTTATTGCCGCCTGTGGACATCGGTAATAAACTCCACACATCACAATGCCACTCCTGAGCATAGATTAGTAAAGATACTTCGCCGCCTTGAATTTGAATGAAGCCACAAACGGCTTATTAGTAAGTTCTTTTTTGTATTCTTGACAAATAAAAAAATTTTAGAGAAAATTTACGAATAAATAACTAATACTGCGTAAGTTACGTAATAAATAAATAATTATTTCAAATATTTTAGGGACATTTTAGCACGGAGACGTGGCAAAACTTTTTTACGCAACTATATCAATTCTCAAAACTGGGTACATTTTCTTGTTAGGAGTGAGTAATCTTTACTAATCTATGCTCCTGAGTATTACAATCGCCTCATGTAAGTCTCATCGACACCCTTCCATCGAAACGCAGAACTACTGACGCTATAGGCTTATATACCTACTTCCCCGGTAATACCATATTGGTTATACCACCGTTCTACTTCTGCAGTATAAAAAATGACCAAGTGCAAGTCGAACCCGCACACGAAGGGTTCCGTTCCACCAAATTTTCATTTGTTTTTTTTTTGAGTGTTTATTATTTAAACTGTCTATCTGTTACGGTTCAATGTTTAAGCGTAAAAGCGTGTTAAAAACGTCGAAAAAATAGCGGTTTCTTATATGGCGATCCTCATTTATTTTCAACTTATTTATTTTATTTGTAGTTGTGGCGACCACCTTTACACATACTCTGTAAAAATCTCAAGTGTTTGTCTACTACGGTTCCCGAGGTAGAGCCCTGTGTCAGACAGACAGCGGAGGCTTAGTAACAGGGTTCCGTTTTTACCCTTAGGGTACGGAACCCTAAAAAGCATTCTGTCAACAACCCAAGTTGCCATGACGAATGAGCGTAGCTAAAAGTACTATAGTAAAACGCGATAGCATTGCAATCAACTACGTAGCGTTTTAGTACGATAAGAACGGTGGTCACGTCAAATTTTCTTAGGTAACGATAGAAAAATACGTTTTAAGAACGTCATATTGTTTGTAATCTTGAATCATCGACTCTAATAATATTCCTTTTTGATCTGAATCTACTGGCTTTGAAGTTTTTTTTATAATATAGGAGTAGCAGGCGAGCAGTCCACCTGTTGGTAAGTGGCTACTGCCGCCCATGGACGTCTGTAATCTACCCCAGATAGGATTAGATATTCCTATCTGACGTCGGCCACAGATGCGCCGCTATCCTTGAGAACTAAGCTGAAACGCCTCGGAAACGTATGTCTTCCTTACCACACCCTTCAAACCAGAACACAGCAGTGCTCAACACTGCAGTTCTTGCAGGTAATTGTTGACTATTTTAATTGTTATTAGAATATCTATAATAACATAATAGTTAATTGGAACATTAGGGTTATTTTCTCGGAGGCTGGCCACCGGGGGGTTTTAATGCGGTAAGAAAGAAGAAGAATAGAAGAAGGTAAGCGGAAGAATGTCATCTTTTATCGTACGCCCGTTATTAATAATCAATCTATCCATTGTTTGGCTACTAAAGATCGACATTTGATAATTTCTTCATATTAAAAATTAACAAATTTTGAGGTGGTAGAACCTTTTATGGTTCGACTCTAGCGGCACCACCGCCACACCTATTTCTACTTAATAACAGCAGTGCTGAGCGCTGGTGTGTTCTGGTTTTAATGATTCTATATTGAGCAGAGATTATTTACAATTACATGGACTGCATGCATTCCAACCCTTTTACAGTACTTATAAAGTAAATCGTAAATAAAGGTATAAACCAAATTGTAAATAAAAGAGTTACGTAACGAGGTACCTACCTTGTAAAGATTAATTATTTTATACGGCGGAAAAAATGTTTTATAATCACACAGCGATAACCATTAAACCGCTAAGAAGTCAAGTTTAATAAGTGCATGAAGTCAGAAGTCTACAGGTATAATCATAAGTTTTCCATAGCTCCACTGTGAATTCACTTTGTCATAAGTGCTATGAACATAAATATAAAGGATAATACCAGATATTCACCAACCTGGGCGATATAGACTGGTATGATGACAACTACGCCAAATAGGTCATTTTTTTATAATACACGAGCTTTTGCCCGCGGCTTCGCACGCAATACGAAGAAATATTTTCATCCCCTATTTGATCCCCTTGGGGATAGAATTGATCAAAATCCTTTCTTAGCGGATACCTATGTCATAACCTGCATGCCAAATTTCAGCCCGATCCGTCCAGTGGTTTGGGCTATGCGTTTATAGATCACTATGTCAGTCAGTCACCTTTGAGTTATATATATTTATATAATACATGGAGCATGCAGTCCACCTTATGGTAAGTGGCTACTGCTACCCATGGACATCTGTAATCAACCCTAAATAGAATTAGATATACCTACCTGATGTCGGCCATAGATGCACCGCTACCCCTGAAGAATAAGCTGGAAAGCCTCGGAAAAGTATTCTCCTTTACCACACCCTTCAAACCAGAAGACAGCAGCGCTTAACACCGCTGTTATTAGACAGAAATAGGTGTGGCGGTGATGCCGCCGGAGTCGAACTACAAAGGGTTCTATCATCTTCGATCATAGATCGCTCTGAGGCTAAATTGCTTTTAAAGTTGCTGGAAATTTAAGAGTATATTTAGGTATATTAAAGTATTCTTCGAGCAGTCCGATGCATGCAGGTTAACATAAATATTGCAAATCAGGGTTAATGTAATAATATAATTATGTTGATGCATCTAAATTAGGTAGGTACTTGGCTCTGTCACAAGTATGCGTTACAATTTACTAAAATACTAAGTTTTCCGAGGTATTTTCATAATGTCGAGACCGACAAAGGAAGATAGACGATAGAGGGTGAAAATAACATACCTATAAACAACTAAACAATAAAAATACTTATAACATTTAAACAATAAAAAATGAATATTTTACTTCTATTGTATATACCTACCTACTTTTTAATACTATGTATTTCAATGTACTAAGTATCCAAATTACGAAAAAAAATCTATTTGCAAGTACAGTCACGAGCATAAATATATGACTATGTGCAGATCAGCAAAAATATGTGACCCAATAACGAGTTCAATAATATATGCCTGCACGAACGCAGGAAAAATATCTGACAATTATAGGCCACAAAAATATGTGATGATAACGTTGATCATATAATTGTGACATGTGTTATGACATGTGACGTCAACTAAGGTGCAATAATATCTGACATAATTTATAAATATCTTTGATGTAAATATCAATCAACCTACCAGTCAAAGGGGCCAATGTATTTTTCCGGAGAAAGAATATGAGCAAAAAACACGTTATAAATATTTTTTCATATTTTTTTATTTAAGTAAGAAAAAAACAGGGTTAAAGACAAAGACAGGATAAATATATTTTAACAGGGTGAATTTTCCAAATCCGAATCTATAAGGATTAGCGAAAAATGCTAAAAGGAGTTACGAGGCCGATATTGATAAAAACTAATACTGCATCTTTAGTTTTTAGGGTTCCGTACCCAAAGGGTTAAAAGACAACCGGAAAATAAGTATTATACTTATTTTTATAAAATAGTAAACATCTGGTGGTACGGAAGCCTCCATGTGCGAGTTTGACCCGTACTTGGTGAATTATTTAAAATATCCCTATATACGGGGATCGAACCAGTTCATTTTGAAAAAAAAATACACACCTTATATATTTCTACTATCGGATAGTGTCCCTTATACGGATTAAATTCTGGGATTAAATGACAAATTATAGGAAAAGCTTCTATTTCACCCTGTATACAACAGAAATTATATGTCCTAACGACTTTTACAATATTATATAGATTATACTTTATTAAACTAAAATGGTTACGAATATTCTGCTAAGACAAAAATATAAAAAGAAGTTACCGCAACAGTTAATTGATACATGTAACTTTAATTATTTATATTAGCAATACCAAGTTCTACAATTAGCAATATTATCGGAGAAATAGGTTCCATCTTTATAATGTCGCTTTGATATATTTTTATCGTTAAAACGTGGGTAGTAGATCTTTTTATCCAACGCTGCCGAGTAACGTTTAGGAATTGATTGATAGTGTATTATTAGAAACCTATTCAATTTCTTTTTATTAAAGTATTATTTTAATTAATTATTTTGTATTTTTTTCATGATGTGTTATTTTTATAATAATAAGTTCTTATTTATAAAGTCACTGGCTGATACGATTCTATGATTTTGCATAAAAAAGAAAAAGAACGCGGCTTGACGTTCGAGTTGTATTTTGAGCCGGAATAACAAAAGTGAATAGATTAATATTGTCACATATTTTTGCTTCGTAAGGTGGTCACAATTATTTGATCAACGTTATCATCAGATATTTTTGCTGCCTATTAATGTCAGATATTTTTGCTGCGTTCTTGCAGGTAGATATTACTGAACTCGGTCTTGGGTCAGATATTTTTGCTAATCTGCCCATAGTCATATATTTATGCTCGTGACTGTACGTATGTGATGGTAAGTGGATAATGTTACTAAAAACTCAATTTAATAACCTTGTATAACGTTAAATTTAAATTGCATATAATTTTTAACATATTTTTGTAACAGAAATGATCAACGTCATGCATGAGTTTAAGTAACGCCTGTAAGCCATCAATTCTTATTGTATATTACGTAAACATGTACTATTAGCCAAATAACAAGAATCGTGGTACCGTCACTAAACCAGGAAGGGTTCTACAACCTTGAAATAGTTCCGGTGTATCACACGCTTCTGTGCGAACTTGTAACGTCACAAAAAATATGCGGATTACATTTTTTACGCTTGCCACGTCTCGTTTGCGTAGTTTCGTTTCTACTTTTATATCAAACAAGTCCTACTCACACTGTACTGTACACATGCTCTTCCTGTTTGACAGAATAGGTCACTAACCTAACCTAACACTAATCTATTCGGCTGTGTTTTGTTGTAGATTGTGAACCCTAATCATTGTTTGTCTAGATTACAGTAAATTATGCATGCGCAACAATGATTTGCTAAATTGCCGCTATTTGTAGCTAGATTGCAAGTTACAAGTACTTAATTATGGTTTTAAAATAATTATAAACTTTGTTTCAAAGATTAATAACTGATTTCTGCTGCACTTAATCGTAGCGGAGAGCAATTAGATTACTATGCAGATTTTAATTCCTGAATGCAGAAAAGAGGCAAGCTTAACTCGATATAAATTGCCCATTTCGATATTCCTGACAGATATTTCAATAATCAATTAATTACCTAGTACCTGAGAGATTTATAAAAAATAATAAAATCTCAAAGGTATGTGAAGTCTACCAATACCCACTTGGCCAGCGCGGTGGACTATGCCCTAATCCTTCTCATTATGAGAGGAGACCCGTGCCCAGCAGTGGGACAGTAATGGGTCGATGATGATGATTCAGAGCGGACTAGAAGTTTTACGCGGACAATACAACCTTATGTGAACGTATAAATAAATTCTATTAGCCGATCAATTAGTCGGTTCGTTAATTGCTTTCTCTATAGGTAAATCCACTGTCTTATCCATGATGGTTCCAGTGCGAAAGGAAACTATTTATAAACATGCTCCGAGGCATGCCTTCTTACTTATGCATGGCATTATGTGCACTTAGTGGTCACCTTTCTTACGTCCGAGTGCGCTCAATGATCCTAAATGGTGAGGCGCTTGCAATTTGCAGTGCCACAGAGCTATTAACGCTTCGAGAAACCATAAAACAATTAAGCAAGGAAGGTGGTAGAACTCTGTGTGGTTCGACGGCAACATCACCGCCACATCTATTTCTGCCTCATAACAGTAGTGTTAAACGTTGTTGTAGTCTGGTTTGAAGGATGTGGTAAGGGAGACATACTTATCCGAGTCGTTTCAGCTTAAGTAGGAAGCTAATCTTATCTGGAGTCGATTAGAGATGTCCATGAGCGGCAGTACCCATTTACCATTCAGGTGGACTGTATCTCGACCTTAAAATGGCGACGTGCTTGCATTTTGCATTGCCATAGAGCTATTAATGCATCGATGTGCCATAAAACAATTACGCACTCATTCACTATTATTTTAAAGAAGTGCGGAATCGCTTAACTTAGCGAATATAAGGACACATAACCTTGTCTATATTATCTTTATGGATTATTATATTATATAAAGATACGCTAAACAGCCTTGCCATTGGTGCCTATCAAGGGCAATAATTTTAAAATGTAAAGTAAATTTATATTAGAAATAAGAGGTCGCGCGCAGTTAATCTCTGAAATATCCCGCTGAGGGGCTTCAATGCAGGTTATTTTCAAAGCATAAAATAAATATAATATCCATTCAGCTTACGCATGTCACAGTTCTAATTCCAGACAGGGTATTTTGAGTATGTTTTTAGTATCGTAATTGGTCCAATTTGCCCGTTATTGTGTACAGAAGCACGTTTATCTACCACTAGACATGATCCCCGGTTTTACTTGTCAAATGTACATAATAAATTAATAATTTATAACAATTACTTGCACATAAATTAAATTGATGTATGATTTTAGTAAATGTATCTTTGTAACATTTTTAATTTTATAAGCTTATACTTAATAATAATGTTGGTATCTATAATTAAAAATGATCTGTTAAATATAGCTGATTTCGAAATACTGGGCTGGGTCTAATCGTTTATCATATTTGCGACAGAGTAAAAACTATTAGACCATTCTAAAAATATGTAGCCTTTTATTTAAAATACGCCAAGAAATTGAATAACGGTAATATTTAATTTCTTCAAATATTGCTGACAGATTTTGAAATTGTAGTAAGAAGAATTTATACACTTGGAATAAGTATATAAATATATGGACTTTTACAATTGTTGGAGTAATTTTAGAACTTGAATATACATGTGACATTCATCCTACACGAAATCGGTTATTATTAGATTGGTTGAATTAAGTATCTGCCTACTATATTTTATTTTGATATAATAAGACCGCTAGCAGCCGTTGGTAATTTGTGAAAAAGTTATTTTTAGGGTTCCGTACCCAAAGGGTAAAAACGGAACCCTATTACTTAGACTTTGCTGTCTGTCCGTCTGCCCTGTCACAGGGCCATATCTCCGGAATCGTAATAGATAGATACATGAAATTTTTACAGAGGATGCATAACGGTGGCCGCCATAACAACAAATACTAAAAATAAAATAAAGTTGAATATTAAAGGGAGTCTCCATACAATAAACCGGATTTTTCGTCATTTTTCGATCTAACTGTTAAACCGTACTAGAAAGACGGTTGAAATTTTTACAATCCGTTCACTACTAAATAATTACTGGTATTATAAAAAATACATATAAGAACCATAAAACATATTTTAATACAATTATTTTAATTTCATTATACGTTGTTTACGTATCATTCATCATCACCCCAACGCCATCTATTTTTACGTGACATAAATAGTTATGTCACAAAAAAATAAATGGCGTTGGGGCAAATATTACTTAAGTATTATTGAAAATTTACGTATCATTCATCATCACCCCAACGCCATCTATTGTTGTGTCATATAAAATAAATAAAAATAAGTAAAAAATAATGAACATTTGGTGGCAAGGAGCGAGTCCACGTGCGAGTTCGACTCGTACTTGGCGAATTATTTCTTATGATCCACTTATTTTGTTTCATAATTTCATAAGAAATCGTAAGATTGAACTATTCGTAATATTGAATGAAGACAAGTGGCCGATACCGCTCATGGGTATTTGTAATTAACCTAGATTAGACTACCTAATACTGTCTGAGGTCAGAAGACTTTGAAAAAATCTTCTACAACATTCTTCAAACCATAACACAGTAGTTATCCTTACATTTATAAGACAGAAATAAGTATGACGGTGGTTAGTCGAACCACCAAGGGTCGTGCCACCTTCAATCCATTGATAACAAATTCTTTGACCTACATACATATGTCCATGCCCATACATATAATTTAGGACTCTTAAACCTTTGCGACTTTTATTATAAATAACTTGTAAGAAGCTTAGTAAGAAGACTTAAAAAAGTTCTCTCAAATATATTTTCGAATTTGGCTAAATAAGCTTGGTAACAAATGAAAGATCACGTTTATATAACATTTTATTAGTTTTAAAGATTGACAAGTAGTTCAAAAGATAGGCAACAGACGACTGGTCTTGATATTATCTTGATCAATAAAGGTAATTGAGAGGAACCTGTTGAACCAAGGACGTCTGCCTCTAAGATCTGAAAGGAAATAAATATTTAATCTGTGATTAATTTTGTACCTATATAAGAACAATGAGTTTTCTTTAATTATATTGTAAAATTCGCAGGCGGGTTGGCAACAAAAGAAAAGTAAATGAGAAAATTTAATAACGCTGGAAATTTAAATCAAAGAGTACCGATATTAGCCTATGTTTGAACTAACATATTTAAGGTGATGATAATTAGTGCGTATAGATGTATAATAAAAAAAAAACGAAAAATATTAACAAAATAAAAAAAATCAAAAATTGCGTAATATCCTTCACGAAAGAACACTATAGATAGCGAACTATAGTATGAAGCGCGGCATTTGTTTTAGCAAATATTATTATTATCTAGGTCTAGGTTTTTGGTCTGGTCAGTTTTCATCAATATATTTTTACAATATAGTAGAGGACGGGCATGCAGTCTGCCTGATGGTAAGTGGCTCCTGTTCATAGGCGGACATCTGTAATCAACCCCAGATAGGATTAGATATTCCTAACTGAGGTCGGCCACAGATGCGCCGCTACCTTTGAGGACTAAGCTGGAAAGCCTCGGAAAAGTATGTCTCCCTTACCACACCCTTCAAACCAGAACACAATAGGTGTGGTGGTGGTGCCGACGGAGTCGAACCACAAAGGGTTGACCACCACAAGGGTTGACGAGGGGTAAACCACAACCTTCAATCAATAATGTATTTAACTCAAAATTATACTGTCTAATATTAAAATCACAATTTTGTCTAAAATAATTAATTGGCCAAACATAATGACCGCATGAGTGTAATTATTAAAAAAAATATTTAGGTATAATATTATCAATTAAATGCTTAAACCAAAAAAAAACAGATGGCGCCTAATATTTGTATAGCAAAAATATTTTGTGAATTCGCGTAAAATCTGTCTCAACAAAAAAAGAAACATATGAGACGGTATAACTAAATCATGCAACGTGTATTCTATTTAGGTTATATATTCTAAGATACAATATACTTAATATACAATATACTTAAACATATAACTTTTAAATAACTACTTCCGCGCAATAATTATTTAATTTCATTTCATTTGCATTTTAGGAGGTATTAACTTATGTCATTTATTTAATTACCATACTTTAAACAGTTGCTAAGTAGGTACTGTATTATTATCTGGAAATTGGCAGAACTAGTATGGTTCAACTGGATAGTGACCGCCCCGTGGAAGGGTATATGTGCCCGCTGATTTAAATAACAACCCTTTCTACACTCACAGCCCCACACTAGGATTCCCTGTATCGTGGGTGCCATGGACACACATAGACAAATACACTAACACCCAGACCCAGAAACATAAATCTAAATTAATCATTTAGATACCTGTCTGGCCGGGAATCGAACCCGGGAACCTTTGCGCGTCAGACCGGTATGGTGACCGCTCCGCCACGTGGGTCGTCAGTCGCATTTATATATAAGGCAGGCATCTTAGTCCTCTGGCACTCCAGAGCAGCACATTTGTAATCGGCTTTAAGTAGTACCTCTGTTTTATATACAGTTGGTTATAGATATCCATGGGCGGTAGTGATCACTTACCATCAGATGAACTGCATCCTCAGTGGCTAATCCTATCTTATGAAACGTACTGCTCCCCAGAAAACACTTCCTGTTCTTTGTCCAAAAGTATTAGATTTATCATCATAACCCCATCCCTGGCCTACTAGGCACGTCTTAAAATGAGATAAGTATTTGAGTTCGTCCAAACTATAGCTTAAATCCCTCTTTGATAGATCCTCCTGCCTACCCGTGGGATGATGCAACCTTATCTTCCTATTTTACAAAAACAGTATAGGTATATACCTTATATCTCTTTCAGGGCAGTACTTGATGGTGTGTGCGTGGTCTCCAGTGGCCCCGCACAGCTGGCAGAAGAAGGCCCTGAGGACAGGACACCGTACGCGTCCTTTGTTGTCCTTCAGCGAATGGGTGGAATACCAACTCATTGGTTGGCCGTTCTTCTTGCAAAATCTGCACTCCTGAGGAAATCATTGTAACGTGTTCAATGACGTCACTTCAATTATTACTTGTTTTTATCGAAACTACAAATCCTTGTTTTTATTACTTGCAAAAACAATAATTATTGTTGAGATTTTTTTTGGTAGAAAACCAGTTATTTCTCAAAAGAAGTAGCAGTCCATCTTTACAAATAAATTAAATTGACGTGGCCGTGGTTTATGAAAATAAAAATAATGGTCTTTTAAATCCTATTAGAAATCATAAAACAGGAGTTCTCCAACAAGCGTTGAGGACGGCCACTGGGGGGGTTTAGTGCGGTAAAAATCCCACATAACCCGGCGTCGCTCCCACGTCGTCGGGTACCTTTTGAAGGTATCCCCCTCGAAAAAAAAAAGGAATAATCACATATAGAAATAGAAATCCAGCGGAGAAATTATATCTACCTTTGTACTTAATTATAGAACAAATCTATTTAATTTTACTGTTACTAATTAATTAGTTAAGATACTGATAATATAATTGCAGAAAGTTCCTTTATCATAACCATTACCTTAACTATAAACAAATGTAACAGCTGCAAAACATTATAATATAATATTATTTATTTGAGACGTAGATTAACACGTGCATCCTATTCTATGTATTATTTAGCAATAGCCATAAGATTAGAAATGATTTATTAATACTTGCTAAAACGGTGAAGGAAAACATTGTGAGGAAACCTTTGACATACCCCTTTTACTAATAGGTATATGAATGCGAGGAAACCTATACTTAATCGTGTTTTAAAAAAGGTTTAAAAAGTGTGTGAAGTCTACTACTTCGCACTTGACTGACGTGGTGGACTATGGCCTAAAGTCCTCTGACCACAAGACAATGAAGACCTCTCCTAGATGGTATAGTAACTAGTTGAAAACGATTTAGCATTATGTCACTAACCATAGACATTTTTTAGAATTACGCCATTGTTTAATGAAGTAAATATTGTTTGATAGTATCAAAAGGAATAGGTAAGGAGTCGAATCAGATTAGTAAAACCCTTTGTGATTCGACTTTTATTTCTGCTGTATTCTGGTATGAATGGTGTGATGGGAAGGACACTTATAGGTACGTGGCGTTTCAACTTAGTCTATTAGTATTTGTGGTTTATTGAAAGTAAGACTAAGTAAACGAAGGGGCTTTGCTTTGCTTTGTCTTTTCCACCCCACCGCTCTGGGTTTCTCTCCAATTCTTTCACGATTCAATCAACACGGCTTTGGAACGCTCTTCCTGAGGAGGTAAGAAAAGTGTGCTCCAAATACACTTTTAAAAAGAAAGCTATAGCTCATTTCTTTAAAAAATCTAATATTAAATAAGTAATTGCATTTTATATTTGTTCGTTGCTTATCCTAGTTATCTATTTATTTGCTATATATCTATTTATATGTCCTTTTTTCACTCTCTTTTCTTTATATTCTCATGTTTGACTTTCTTTTTCTATCCTTCTACTCTTTTGTTTTCTTTTTTCTACATATATTTTTTTCTTCTTTTAATTATCTTAAATATTAAATGTATTGTGCGCCGCCTTTATATTTTCTGCACATCCTAAGGTTGACTGGTAGAAAATGCTACTTAGCATTAAGTCATCCTATTGTACCACTTGTTTTTATTGGTCAATAAAGTGTAATAAAAAAAAGGGCGACAGTTGCCTCTTACCATCAGATGAATTACTACTAGCTTGCTACGTCTATTTTGAAGGTAGAACGAGTTCGATTTAAGTTTCGATCCCAGATTGAACCATGCATGAGTTTTTGGTGGACGGTGGATGCCAGCTAACCTACATTTGAGGCGACAGTCACACAGAGGCACAGTCCTCAAGGGTGACAACTGACAACACATCTGCGACCGGCTTCTAGCAGAACCGCTTCATATCGTTAGTTCCAGATATCCATGAGCACAGTGACCGCTTTTTTTTATAATATAGGAGTAGCAGATGACCATGCAGTCCACCTGATGGTAAGTGGCTACTGCCACCCATGGACATCTGTAATCAACCCCAGATAGGATTAGATATTCCTACCTCAGGTCGGCCACAGATGCGCCGCTACCCCTGAGGACTAAGCTGGAACGCTTCGGAAAAGTCTGTCTCTCTACCACACCCTTCAAACCGGAACACAGCAGCTCCTAACACTGCTGTTATGAGGTAGAAATAGGTGTGGCGGTGGTGCCGCCGGAGTCGAACCACAAAGAGTTCTACCACCTTCAATACTTACCATCAAGTGGAGGTCACGATCATTTGCTGCTTTTGTATAAATAATTAAATAATGTATTATTTAATTGTTGCGTTACCATTTGTTTCTGGACAGACACACGTTGTTTGCGCAAAGTGTCGACATATTTCAACAGTAAGTCGAACTGTTCGGACGATAACGACTGAAGAGCTGCTTGTTGCATTGATAGCATCGCTTTGAAGCCATTCGTTTGTGACGAATCTAGAAATAAACGTAATATTTTTTTAATTTTATATTAAAAAGGTTTAAAACAGCTTTTCACCGAACTGCAGAGGGGTTTGCAAGCTATTTATTTATTTTATTGATCTAATTAGAATCGCTATGTATGTATGTATGTACGTCTCATTCTTTGGCACGCCTTTTTATTTTTTTTTTATTTTTCTTCACGAGGGGGAACCGGTTATGTGGGATTCTTACCGCACTAAAAACCCCCCGGTGGCCGTCCTCGGCGCTGCGTAGAGGACTCCGGGATCTCCAGAGGAACGCAACCGGAGTCCTCTTAGCGCGTTGCCCCGTCGGGCTTTTATTAAGTAAAGCTCTTCCACTAGACGAATTTCGACCATAGTTTTAAATTTGTAATTAATTTTAGTGATTAAATATCTCGATAGTGTCGATACATGGTCGATACCAACAAAAGATAAAATGATATCTATTTAAGTGAAACTATACTTAAAGTTGCCAAAACTATCTTACCTAAGTAGTAGAAAATTTTAACGATTAACATTTAGGTAACATGTCCAATCCTAATGTGAAAATTTTCATAATAAGTTCTAGTCTTTAAGATCGTAATTTTATGAAATTAACGTGAAAATTAAAAACAGTTTGATTGGCTAAATCAAAAAATTGCTCATGAATCTGACAACAAAGTATTGTTTACGAAAACCCCGACACGCATTGAAAAGCTTATCTGGCTATAATTAAATTGGGCATGGTTTGACAACTTACAAATAAGAAAATCATCGTCTATTTATATAAGCGTATACAAACGTATTCAATCACGTTTATATATAACTTGAAGAGCCTGCGGCTTCACTCGCGTTATAAAAAAGATAAAATGACATACAATAATTGAAAATCTCTACCTTCATTGGTATGACAATGGCATCGTCGCCGTTCAACGTCCAACTCAGAAACCGTTGTAGGCTCATGCACAACCACGTTGCTAAAGACCATCACATGATCAAATGCATAGCTTACAATTCTATAAAGAACATACAGACAAACATTCGTTTTTATATATAAAGAAGATAAGTTATGTCATTACAATGCCTCTATATTAAGGTTATTTTAAGCCTTTATCCCATGTTAGGGGATAGCCCCACTCGCTATGGGGAGAAACTTACAGGTCTATTCATAAACTATGTACACAAATAGATGATATTACATATTCATGTGAGAGCTAGCAAGATATAGGTGAAAGGATCATATCTATGCATATAAATAAAATTGGAGTGTCTGTTTTTAATATTGATATAACCGCTTTTTTACTACATGCATATGAATGTATATACGGTACATACACTAAAATAATATTTTTCTGTCTGTCTGTTTGTTCTGGTTAATCTCTGAAATGGCTGGACCGATTTTGAAGGGACTTTTATTGGCAGGTAGCTGATGTAATAAGGAGTAACTTAGGCTACTTATATTTTAGAACTAGCTGTACCCCTGTTTCTTTTTAACGCGGGTGAAACCGCGGGGCACAGCTAGTCTTATATTATTATATACCTTTATCGTAAATTGCTTCAACTACTTACAAAATTCCTTAATAAAATAACATTTTATGAAAAGGTGAGTGTAAGGTTAAGTACACACAACGAAAAAGTTTTTGCCTCAGGTTCCCAAGTAGGTAAGCTTCTAAGAATATGTTTTGATCTTAATAAAATCTGTGTCACAATCAATAAGGGTTACAAAATGAACTGTATTTTGGATGGAAAGTTTTCCCAGATTGAGGTTACTTAGACCAGTGTTCCCCAACTTTTTGTGTTCAAGGTACATACAACTAGGAAAACTAAAATTTTTGGAGGTACACCACTAATTTAAGTAATATTAAGTAATCAACATTTATTGAAACCAAAGAATTAGATGAAAGAGACAAAACGCCTCGCTCGTGCGCTCGCGTGATTTGTTTAGGTATTTTACCTACCCTTACTTACTTACTGAAATAATTTTATAAGATAATTTTTCAGCGGCACATCAACTAATGATCACGGTACACCAGTGTGCCGTGGTACACACTTTGCGGAACACTGCTTTAGACTTGTGTTTTCCAATCTCCTCTATGACCTAACTCCTTTAATGTGTGAAAATATTTCACGAGCCCCTCCTCTCCACTGTTTTCAACTTCCTCTCTATTCTTTTCTAAGCTTTGTAATCATGTTATCAATATCAATTCCAATTAAAATATCAATTAAAATGTTTATTTATTTTCATAATAAGGTACCAGTTGAATATATAATAAAGTAGGTACTTATACATAAGTAACAGATTTTTATAAAGACATCTTTTTGAATATGTTCCTTTTTTAAGGAGGTTTTACAGCTTCAGGGGTTGCGACCACACTTTGAAAACCAATGCTTTACAAAATATAAAATAATATATAACTTATAATGTTATTTATGCCAAAAGCATTTTCGGTTAAGCCTTATGAGCAGGGAAAAGAAAGCAGGTAATGCCTAGCGGAGTTTTTGTAATATACACAGAAGTAGCAATCGAGCATGCAGTCTACCAGATAGCAAATGGCTACTGCCGCCCATGGACACCTGTGATCAATCTCAGATACTCCAGATAGGATTAGATACCTGAGGTCGATCATTGATGTGTCGCTACCCCTGAAGACTAAGCTGGAACGCCTCGGAAAATTATGTCTCCCTTAAGGGTGTGGCCTTCAAAGCAGAACACAGCAGTACTTAACACTGCTGTTATTAGGCAGAAATAGGTGTGGCGGTGGTGTCTCAGGAGTCGAACCACAAAGGTTTTATGACCACGGCTCGTTTTATATAAAAACCAAGAATGTATGCATAATTGCATAACTCGGTAGATCAACTACATAGGTACTAGTAAAGCTATTTTAAATACAACACATTGTATTCGAAATAGTTCATACTTACTTGTAGCCAAACACAACTTATAGTTTATTTTACAGGCCGTTAACATTAAACATATTATTTACGTTAAAGCCATGTTCTAGAGTTAATGTTTAATAATAAAACAATGTTTTAGTTTAGAATTTGTGTACAGTATTAACACGGGTCTCTTTATGTTTATAGTGTAGTACTTCCGTTCACTGTTACTCATGTTCTATCCAGTACTTGTTTCAATTAGAACAATCTAGATTCTAGATAATCTAGAATGCAGTCCACCAAAAGGTAAGGTTACTGCCGTCCATGGTCTTCTATAACCAAGTCCACTTAGAACAAAGGTGCGGCCTGAAGCCGACATGCGTTGCTCTTCCAGGCCTCATTATGAGAGTTAGCCGACATAGGCACACACCCTTCCATTATAAGGTGGTAGAACCCTTCGTGGTTCGACTCCGGCGGCAGCACCGCCACAGCTATTTCTGCCTAATAACAGCAGTGTTAGGCGCTGCTGTGTTTCGTTTTGAAGGGTGTGGTAAGGGAGACAGACTTTTCCAAGGCGTTCCAGCTTAGTCCTCACGGGTAGCGGCGCATCTGTAGCCGACCTCAGGTAAGAATATCTATCCTATCTGTTGTTGATTACAGATGTCCATGGGCGGCAGTAGCCACTTACCATCAGGTGGACTGCACGCTCGTCCGCTACTCCTATATTATTAAAAAAAAACCATTACACAGAACTCGTTTACGTTAGTATAGTCCGCGTCAAACTGCTAATCCTCTCTGAATATAGAAAGCAGTCGCGTCGCCGTAGCAAATTGTATGACTACACCAACTGCTGCTCCCAACAACTTTAGAGCGGACTAGCAGATTGGCGCGGATTATATCTAACTAGCTGACCCGGCAAACTTTGTACCGCCTTAAAATCTATTTATCAAATATATTTCATATAAAATATAGCCTATGTTACTCGTGGATAATGTAGCTTTCGAATAGTGAAAGAATTTTTAAAATCGGTCCAGTAGTTTTTGAGCCTATTCATTACAAACAAACAAACAAAGTTTTCCTCTTTATAATATTAGTATATAAAGGCGTTAGGAACTGGGATGTTACCGGGGGGTCGAACTATATTACTTTTACCGTTTAATTTTAAAGGATAAAACGTTTATTTATTGTTACCTGCATGTTGACTCGTGATGTTACTTGTAGATTTGGTTATTTTTGACTTGTCCTGGGGCGGAGCTGGTGCAGGGCCGACGGTAACTTGCGCTTCCAAAACTGCTGGGTCCAGCTTCACAGCAAACAGGGCATCTGGGAATAAAGAAGTGTGTCATCAGCTGAGCAGATGCTTATTTAATCTACTTAAAACGAATGTATTCTAAGCTCTTCAAAAAAGGTGCAAAAAGAGATTTGACGATTCCTCGGGTGTTGCAAATGTCTATAGGCGACGGTGACTACTTTTCATAAGTTTGTATATAAGTTTGTTGCCTCATTATTTAGGTTTACTTTAAAAAGCGAACATAAAGAACAAAATATATAGATATAAATTATGCCAATTGATCTCTTAAGTTAAGTGGAAAGTTTTGGTTATAACAAATTACCTTATAGCAGAAAGGACGTATATATATTTTATATGCATAACTGTATAGGTTAAACTAGGGAATTAGTCAAGCTCATATTCCATGCTCACATGTAATGTAAGTAAAAAACATGAAATTCCTAATGCCTAATATAAACAAATTACAAAAAGAAACAATTAAAATGACGTGAAGAGTCTTCTATGAACACTATACTGCTACCGATTTTTTTATACAATAGCAGTAACAGACGAGCAATCAGTCCACCTGATGGTAAATGGCTACTGCCGCCCGTGGCCATCTGTTATCAACCCTAGATAGGATTACAGTCCTACCTGAGGTCACAGATGCGCCGGTACCTCTGAGGACTAAGCTGGAACGCCTCGGAAAAGTAGATACTTTTATCAGATTGATTGATAAGATCAAGCAAGGCATGTGTTTTTATAATCAAGCCTTGGGTAAGCTCACTGTTCATCAATAATTTATTTTAATAGACAATTGTGTCATATTAATATATATTTTATACTTAAATAAATATAAATTATACTTTAATACTCTTGAAATGTCTTTCTACACTTACCTCGTAACTGTATTCATATTCTGAACAATTTATCTATATGTATGTACATACTTATTTAATCCTCACTCATATTTCGTTGACGCAACTCTTTCTTTAGTTTTTAAGTCACATTGAAATTAACAATAGATATAAGTAAATGATATTAATCAAAGTATGATATTGAAAATATGTGTTTTTATAATAACGACAAGCCACTCACCTCCTTTGGCATAAGTTTGATTCTCCAACAGGAACTCGCATTTTGAATTAAATATCTGAAAATTAACATATTAGGTACAATAGAAAATATAATATACATATTTAAACAATTATCTTAATTACATTCAAAAATGGATTTATTGACCTTCTAGTCGAAAGTACGACAGTTTACATAATCATATTCATTAATTATGTAAGAACGATATTTTTATACAATATACAGGTGTTCAAATAACTGTTTGCTTAATACGTACAAAAGTTTTCATAGTTACGTCTTGAGTTTAATCTCTAGATAAGAACTGAGAAAAGGTACACTAAATTAGAATACACTCCGTACTAATTTGTAGGAAGAAAAGTTTTTATTTAATCCTAAATGAAATGTAGGTATACAATTTGTATCTTTATTTTATTACCCTCAATTTTATAATATTTTATAACATATACATTCCATAAATGAGGAAATGTCTAATTTATTTTTCTTTTGTAAATAATCTTATTTGTTCAAGAATTTGAAATAATACTTTATATTGTAAATTTAAATTATTAACTTCATTGAAATGCAAAGTAATACAGCTTCATAACAGCGCCATCTATTAGACTGCCAGTATAATTACATCTCTAACTGTACACTATTGAAGAATAAACGTATCTTGTACGTACGCTACAAGCGCCCATTCTATAAAGTTACGGATATAGCTAACAGATGGGGTTGTTTACAGCATATTAATTTTATAGAAACTATACTCATTTTTGCATCGTCTAAATAAAGCTAAAGAGGTTAATAATAGTTATTGTAAAATATTTTTCGTGCATTAGGAACTTTAGGGATTTTAAATCAATTTCCAAGTTTATTAACAAATTAGGATTCATGTACATTAATGCTATCTTTAGGACATTTATATTTTTAACGTCTTTCGAAATATGTTTAATTAAATGTATATGTATGTAAATGTATATGTATGTTGTTTACTTCTACCGACAAACAAAATCGAGGTGACAATTTTAATAATTTTTAAATATTTTTGAAGTTAAATTTCTTCTATTTCTCTAAGCAATATTATGTAAAGAGATTCGAAACGTAGGTAATATTAAGATCTTTATAACCATATAATACATTATGTTTAAAAGCATTTTTTAAATTACATGAACATTTTCATTAGATTGCGTAAACCTTTACATACACTTCATATATGTAAAAATAGTCATATAGTTAAAAATAGTCATATGAGCAAATAAATAAAAAATCGTAATGAATATTCTAGCTATTTGCATTTAGTTTTACAGCTCTGGCAACCCTAGACGCTCCTTGTCAAAAGCATTTATAAACCGCATGAACAATATTATTAATAGGTTGCATACACCTCAAATTGAGACACCTTCACATACACTTCATGACGTAGAATTAATAAAATAAAATAATTGCAACGAATATTCTAGCAGAAATATTTCCACAGTCTTACAGTTCTGGCAACCCTATCCGTACTTGACATGCGCATGCGACTGTCGCGGCTCACCCGCCACTCGTTAGTTCGATGTAACCAGGAGCGGTCGTGTTGCTACAGGGCTCATTGTAGTTCGCACGAAAGCCCTAAACAGTGCCTATTCAAATGTAGTCCCTTTGTCGTTCCACGTCACAAGCCACCTTCTGAAATTCGAGAGGAAAATCGATGCAAACGTAAGTGGTTGTTCATTTTTCACGGAATTTCCCTATGCATGATGATGTACATATTGCACAATTTTCCTTTGATGCACTCGATTTTCATGACAAATAACGTTAATTGTATGTTGCGACATATTTTTACTGAACGTATTTACCTCATGTTTACATGCTTATAGTAAGCGTCCTTAATCTAAGTGACTTTCTCTTCACTGAAGCCAAACACTTAACTTCCAAGTTTAAACATGTTTTCTGACTCTACACAAAAGATTTAATGTTAAGTTAATTTACAATACAATTTTCCGTGCCTATGTAGGTTAAGACACAATTCGGAATACAATATATAAATTACATATTCATATTTTTGATTTAATCTCTGTACCCATGAAATGGGGAGTCTAGACGTGCGGTACTTGACCCCAATCTGGCCTGTGAACCGAATAAGTCCGAACAATGTCCCCACATTCTATTAATGAACACGTGGTGGTATATTTAGACTTAGCGAGACGGCTTTAAGTTAAATGTGAATCTGTTAACTAGCCGACACCTTCCCGGAGTAGGGATGGCTCTGAGATCAATTAATTGAAGAATATATCCTTTAGGCTTAAAAAATAATTATTTGATTCGATCTCCAGTAATGGATCAATTCAGTGAATCGTTCTTTCTTCTTAGAAAATGGAAAGTCGATGTTTTCGAAGCTGGTTCAACGTGTTATAGACATTTTGCTGACGGATACGTATTTCAGTGCTTGTTTGGTCCTAATGACCTTCTTTTTTCGCCATCTTCGCCCATTTTTCCAAAGATCGAAGGTCGATTTTTGGAGAATCGATTCTTTGGGCCTCGGTTTTTAATGAATCGAGGCCTTTCGAGACACTTCGATTCGAGTCGATTCAAGAATCGATCTTTTTCGGAAATAATCGCCATCCCTATTCCGGAGCCCAATCAATTTGCACACTCGTCTACTCTTCATAATTATCGTTTAACCAAGTTACTATAAGACCTCTAACAACTCAGTGTATAAATTAAAGTTAAATATTCAGGAAATATATACATACGGCTACTCTACCTTGACTTAACGTTTTCTAATCTGTCTTAATACGTTATAATTAAGAGTATTTTTTTATAATATAAGGGTAGCAGACGAGCATGCAGTCCACCTGATGGTAAGTGGCTACTGCTGCCCATGGACATTAATGAACCCCAGATAGGATTAGATATTCCTACCTGAGGTCGGCCACAGATGACCCCTGAGGACTAAGCTGGAACGCCTCGGAAAAGTCTGTCTCCCTTACCACACCCTTCAAACCGGAACACAGCAGCACCTAAAACTGCTGTTATTAGGTAGAAATAGGTGTGGCGGTGGTGCCGCCGGAGTCGAACCACAAAGGGTTCTACCACCTTCACTAAAACTAATAATAATTGTTAAACTTGTTATCTTTTGGATATTTTAAGTCTACGGTTTTTAGGTATTGTTGACTCATGCAATATTGATTCATGAATAATGTATGAGGCGTTCTTTAAATGTTATCTATGTATGGTTTGGTCACCATGCGTGTGATATAGCTGATAAGATTTGTGTGATCGTTTCGTAACTCACCAGTCTGAGTACTAAATTACTTATCTCTAAATTTTCCTTTGCCTTTTGAAAGATCAAGGCAATTTAAACAAGTACAATTGTTTGATGTATTAAAGGGTAGCAGGGGTAGGGTTGCCACCTTTTGTCAAAGAAAAATAGTATTTCTAACAAAAGCAATACAAAAGTATTATAAGTACTTGCGTATTCGGTAGTAAGTACTTAGGTATTTTAGGAAAATAGGTAGTAGGTATACATTTAGGTTTCGCCGATTTAGTTTAAAGTAGAGTAAGCCACGTATTTTTTTCTGATAACTAACTGAGAAGCACTTATTTATGTATCTGGTGATTTTTTTTGGAAACTCAATAATGAAGCGAATTTGGGGAGTATTATGCCAATTTGCCATTACCAATGAAACGATACTATCTTTGGTATATCATAATATAGGATAAAAAATCCTATAAGTAGTTTCACACTTTTTCTATTATAAGAGTATATATAATAGCTCTAAAATATTACTATTGGAGTAGCAATAAATTAATAATAACTATATTTTGGACGCATGTCAAATTGTAGTTACACTACGCATTTTTGGAATTAGTTAGCGTGTCGCCAACGTGAATCTGAAAATAAACGTTACATAAATTCATTCATACTTAAATAGCAATAGGATGTAATTTTTGGCATATTTTTTCTAGTACAAGAGTATCGCTCTGCGCTTATAACGTGTACGTAAATAAACGACTCTAGGCCTCTACCTAGTGTCTTTTATCTTAGGGATACTTTACCTGTCAGTTGGATTATAATCCTACCTGAGGACTACTAAAAACTTCTTCATATTTTCCTGGCAAACCCTCAAAACTTGAACAGGAAGTTAAGGTTTTAAGCAACTCTACTGTACGGCAGAAAACGGTACAGTGATGATGTCACTTCAAAAAGTCCTTTCGGCGAAAGTACGATCTAGTTGACTTGAAGATACACATTCTGCGATATAAGTGCTTTTAATGACAGATGAGAGGGAATCTTCAACAAGTATCAGGCCACACCTATTTCTGCCTAATAACAGCAGTGTTAGGCGCTGCTGTGTTCCGTTTGAAGGGTGTGGTAAGGGAGACAGACTTTTCCGAGGCGTTCTAGCTTAATCCTCAGGGGTAGCGGCGCATCTGTGGCCGACCTCAGGTAGGAATATCTAATTCTATCTGGGGTTGATTACAGATGTCCATGGGCGGCAGTAGCCACTTACCATCAGGTGGACTGCATGCTCGTCTGCTACTCCTCTATCATATAAAAAAAGTATCAGGGCATCGGAAAGGGTTATGAAGGTTAGGAAAAAGACTGGGTTATGTGGCATTCCGCACTAAAACCATCTCAACACTAGTAAGTGTTAGGAGACATTCCGGGATCTCGATTAGAACGCTATTTGTCCTAGCGCCTCCTCTCGGGCTCTACTTGAGAGAGATTTTCTCATGTTATGCCTGCAGTTACAGCACGCGGTCACACATACCATACACACATATACAGGCAAGGTATACCATACCACCAAATTGTGGTCCCGTGCTCAGAGACATTGCAATAGGTCTATTGACAAATATCTTATTTCTACGCTTTGGCATTGTGCTTATAAACATACTAGCTGACCCGGCTAACTTTGTACCGCCTCAAAATCTATTTATCAAATATATTTCATATAAAATATAGCCTATGTTACTCGTGGATAATGTACCTTTCGAATGGTGATAGAATTTTTAAAATCGGTCCAGTAGTTTTTGAGCCTATTCATTACAATCAAACAAAGTTTTCCTCTTTATGATATTAGTATATATGTATAAGTTTAGGAAATGATAAGTATTTATTTAACAATTCCTTTATTGTGTGAATGTTGCATAGATACTCGATAACATTAATAAAATTAGTCGCGGTCTGCGCGTTGGTAACAGTCGAACTCTAAATATAAGTTGCTAAGAGTTCATTAAAATAAATAATGGCCAAAGAACAATAAGTAAGCAAAAGTAAGTAAAATGCGATTAATCACAATTAAGGTAAATTGGGGTATATCGGCGCTTAAATCTAAATATATATAACTCAAAGGTGACTGACTGACATAGAGATCTATCAACGCACAGCCCAAACCACTTTACGGATCGGGCTGAAATTTGGCAGGCAGGTAGATGTTATGACGTAGGCATTCGCCAAGGAAGGATTTTGATCAATTCTACCCCCAAGGGGATAAAATAGGGGATGAAAATATTACTTCGTAACGCGAGCGAAGCCGCGGGCAAAAGCTCGGTAATCCATATGAATCAAATTGCAGGGAAATTTAGACATGTTTTTAAATTTGGTGACATCATATGTACAGGATTTTTGAGGACGTGGTGTATAAAGTTGCATATAAAAAATAATAATTGAGAAAGTGCAGATCAAACCGGTGGGTTCCTTACCACCAAATGATTTATACATACATATGTATATAGAAGTACATGTATCAACTGAAACTAAAGAGTCTACCTATTTAAATACATTACCAGTTATAAAACTAGTTGATAAAACAAAAACTAGTCTCGGAGGAAATTTACCGTGACAAACAGATGGACAAGTGTGATTCTAGATGGGTTCCGTTTTTTCTTAGAGAACCCTAAAAACCTAAAATAACTGGTTCTTGGGCCAAGATTAGTAAAGATACTTCGCCGCCTTGAAATTGAATGAAGCCACAAACGGCTTATTAGTAAGTTGTTTTTTTGAATTCCTGACAAATAAAAACATTTTTAGAGAAAAAATTACTAATAAATAACTAATACTGCGTAATTTACATAATAAATAAATAATTATTTCAAATATTTTAGGGACATTTTAGCACGGAGACGTGGCAAAACTTTTTTACGCAACTATTTCAATTCTCAAAACTGGGTACATTTTCTTGTTAGGAGTGAGTAATCTTTATTTATCTATGTTCTTGGGTACCCAATATTAAGTAACGATTCTCTATAATATGGTCTAATTGCAATGCGATGGTTTAGCTCCAGCTCCGGTGTAACCCCAACCTACCTTTTATAACCATTCGACATGCTATGGAAAGCGTCGCCGTATTGTTTCTCATTTGCATGCCCACCTGTGGTTCGAAAGATTTCCACTTACCTCGTTGGCAATATCATAGACAGTGTTTGCCGGATCAGCAAACTTAATTATTCAGTTATCGAACGGAGAACATAAGTTACAAATGTAAGTAACTAGGAATTATTTATTGCTATTGTTCTGTATTTTATTTTATTTACATTTATACTATTTCCATTTCTTTATTTTCTCGATGACAGTTCTTTGTAGTGTTGTGACCAAATAAGCAATGATATTATATGATATGTTATTTTACAACAGCTTAGAAAATTTTAAAGAAGTAGGTATTATCTATCAAAAATTTATACGTGTAACATCTTGTAATGAAATATAATATTATAGTTAATAAATTTGTACAAAAGTATCCAGCAGTAGTTTAGTTTCTTACATTTTGTAAAAATCGGGTCTGTTATCGTGTTACGTTCATCGTTATAGCTCCTATAGTAATCATTATGTGTCATCATCATCATCATCAACCCATTACTGTCCCACTGCTGGGCACGGGTCTCCTCTCAGAATGAGAAGGATTAGGCCATAGTCCACCGCGCTGGCCAAGTGCGTATTGGTAGACTTCACATACCTTTAAGATTTTTTATAAATCTCTCAGGTATGCAGGTTTCCTCACGATGTTTTCCTTCACCGTTTAAGCAAGTGATGATTAATTTCTAATACGCACATAAATTTGAAAATCAGAGGTGCGTGCCTGGGATTTGAACCTCGGACCCCTCGATCGAGAGACCGCGTTTCTTAACCACTAGGCTATCACTGCTGCTAATCATGTCATGATCATTATGTGTAGCACATCACTATCTGTCCATGAAGTATTATCTGTGTGACATTTTAAGGTAAACAACACAAAATAACATGGGCGTCGATCTGTCATCGAGAAAATAAAAAAAATAGAAATAGTAAAATACGTTTTTAAAAAACGTAGTAAACGAAAGAGAGATGGTTTCCTGCCGTCTGACAGTCCTATTATAAGTGATATTATAACTACGAATATGATTTTGTTTGTTTGTTTGTTTCCTACACTTTCACGTCTTAACTACATAACCGATTATCATAAAATTTTGTACACGCGTAGTCAGAGATTAAATAATAGATATTGGGTACCTATTTTCAGAAAAAAGGTACCGTTCCCAAGTGATAAATAAACAGTAACAATATAAGCACAGTGGTTCGCAGGCGAACATATTTATTGTCGCCGCGTTATTATTAATCAATCTATCCATTTTATCGAAATTTGACAATGTCTTTTATGAAGAATTTGACAAATGTATTTGCTAAGCAAAACATTGGATAGATTATTAATAACGGGCTTATAACGTCATTGAACTCATTATAGTAAGTCCCACCTACGCTAGATCGGACTTTACTCTAGTTACTTTTATATTTATAACATTGAACTTGAGTATTTCAATTATTTTTAACATTCAATTTATCAAACGTGTTTCATTTATAAGTATGATGTAATATCACTTAAATATTGAGACCGACGATAAAATTAGATCAACTATCAATTAAAAAGGAATTTGAATAAACCTTTAATCACAATTTTAGGGCTGAAACTGAAAACACGTATACTTGATACGACGTCACATGGTAACATGTCGTTTCGCAAAATGATGTCATGTGGTGGTAATCTAGGACAAGCGTCGTGAAAAATCATGACACGGTATTCGGGAAACGATGTCGCAACATACCAGGATGCGAAATTTCATATTTATAACATCCCTAGTATTATTATTGTATTAGGTAGTATTAGGTATTAGTAGTAGAAGGTTTTAAAGTATATATTAAAATTGTGATATTTCAATTTGGACGTGTAAAATACAATTATGATATCTTATACCTACATTTGGACGCGTAAAAACATAAGTACACCCAATTTTCCTTATATGTAAATTCCAGTGATAAAATGTCTAATCGAGTAAATTCAACAAATACCTCATTAAATATTTGTCCATTTAATCTGAACTGGAACTGACAAATCGGTCAAGTTTATCATAAATTACGAGTGAGATCAACGATGTTCTACTTCACATGCAATATGCATACAATGGGTACTCCATTTCATAGATAATAAAAATAATTGGATTTAGATTCCGTTATAACGGAACGAGTAGAATACAATTCTTCTCAATTAAAACATATTATAGCATTTTTATAAAATAGTAGTCATAAGGAGACGAGTAGGATTTGAAAATTATATGAAAACATAGCCCTGAGAACTTAATGATTAAGCAATAATAAAAAAGTTTTAAATCTAAAAGAGACAAATGCACAGTTGAGACAAAATACTTAAACAATATATTAATCTAATATATTCGCTGAATTTATTTCGAGTATTTCATGTTTTAAATCAATTTAAAGATGACACGTTGACAATGTTCGAAACCTTTTTGTGAATCAATACTAAGGCCTTTTACCCACCACTATATACCCACAATTTACATTTTGAGAGGAGAACTCACAGTAGATTCTTATACTAATTTATGTATATAGCTGATTGTATGACCATATCATTATGAGTCTAATTGCATTCAATCATGATGCCGTTTAAACGATATGAGTGCGTTCAGTACTTACTAGAAAGTCTGTCACACGTCACATTAAATTACCTACAGTTATCTTTACGGCCATATAATTAATGCTCACGAGGCCACCTCGATGCGCCCGCGTCTCTAATCGTTCATCTCGCGTCCAGACATATTACGACTACCATAGGGATGGGATACGGAATAAAAACGATTTTGAAGTTTATTCGAATCGATTCGACGCTGAAGAAATGTGGGGATTCTTTCCGAAGAATATCGATTTTCAAATATATTCGAATCGATGCGAAGCCGAAGAAACTAGGTATTATTTCAGAAAAAGATCGATTTTGAAATGTAAGGGTATGAAAAATGTATCTATCATAATATCTAAGACTAGAGGAACGATTTTTGTGCGTGATTTTAAAAGTTAGAAAGGACACTACAGTTAGTAAGTCTGGAATCAACGCAATTTACCTTACTTATTATGACATCTTTTTGTCATATTAAAATATTTTTTGCAACAGAAAAACTTCTTATATCTGAGATCGATTCACCACTTAATTACCCAAAAATCGTTTAGCTACAAGAATCGATTCTCCGATTAATCTCAGTTGGCCATCCCTACACAACATGATCTGGAAGTCAAACCCGAGAGCGGTGTCGTGTGGCCCGTCTTGGTTTCTACCTGCTAGCCGCAATCCGGTTGCCACCGTACTCATGTGTAAGTGGTATTGTAACCTGGCTTGCGCGCTAGTAACCTCTTAGTACAAGATCCGAAGCTAAATCGAACTGGACCGAGCTGATAATAGAATGAAACTCATTTTATAACGAAATTAGTACATTGGGTAATACATTAAAAATGGGTTTGCTAAAAAAATCCTGGACAGGATAATTTTAATTATTTTTTGAAAAATTAATTTTCATTTTGCAGACAACCCTATATCAACGTGTTCACAATAAAACAACGCTTCTACTGATATAAAATTTTATCTATTATCATCATGAGTGAAAGTAGTTGCCAGCGAAATACCTGTTTATACCTGACAACCCAGTAGTTCGTCCACGTAAATAATAGGCAACCCAAAGCCTGCACATTCCGTATGTTTTTAACATTCACTCAGAATAGAATTTTCTTATTATCTTGATGTTGCAAAATTTAATTTTCAATTAAATTTTAATTTTTCAAAAAATAATTAAAATTATCCTGTCCAGGATTTTTTTAGCAAACCCATTTTTAATGTATTACCCAATGTACTAATTTCATTATAAAATGAGTTTCATTCTATTATCAGCTCGGTCCAGTTCGATTTAGCTTCGGATCTTAGACCATCTTGAGATTCTTTTGGTGCTTCGAATTTAGGGGTGGCAGCAAAAATATTCAACTATCGAGTAGCAGTACAGCAGTTATGGAAAGGAATAGTGTCATACACAATGACGGCTCTATATCCCTATTTACTTAATATCTTCAATTTTTGGGTGGCATCACTTAATTCAATTAGGTTTCAAAAAGTAGGTATTTTTACGGCGTAAGATAAGACATATAGTAATACTACTTCATTAAGCGAACTTAAACCGGTATTTTAAATGAGTGGTTTACTTTGTAATGTTTTTTTATATTTATTTTAAAGCTAAAGCAAATTACATTGTAATATATTTGCACAACGAGAATTAAAGAAGTTAAAATTCTATTAAACCTACGCGGATATATGAAACAGTATCATTATATTAGCCAGAAAATATTAGCCAATATTTTCCGGTCTAAATAATAGTTCTATCGACTTTTTTCCCTATATGAAGCCAACTATTATCATTATGAATAATAACTATTGTTTCCTAATACATAGTTACAAAAATAGGTCGCGTTGTCCTTTACAAAGTTTACGGGTCAAACAGTCATACCTACTTAAGTTATGTTAAGATATGATACTGATAATGATGTATGTGTGATTCTAAAAGGTAGAAATTTACCAGACTGTGGAAGGTAATGTTTTTCAAGAATATGTATGTATGTATGTATGTAACAGACGATAATGTACCTATTTGTATTTTGTGTAATCCGAAACAAACTCTTTTACCCGACTGCGGAAAGTAATGTGTTTCGAGCACATGTAAGTACCTATATATGTCTCTTTACCTATTCTTTGGTATGTCCAGCAGCCTAAACGGATGGATTTCAATACATGGTGAATATTGGATTCCTCTACATTACGAGGCAATATTTTGAAGCAGTTAGCTTATCTTTTTATTTATTTTTTTGTAATATAGAAGTAGCAGACAAGCATTCAGTCCGCTGCCGTCCATGGACATATGTAATTAACCCCAGATAAGATTAGATATTCCTACCAGAGGTCGGCCACAAATGCGCCGCTACCCCTGAGGATAAACTGGAACGCCTCTGAATATTATGTCTCTCTTCCCACAACCTTCAAACAGAACACAGCAGCGCTTAACGCTGCTGTTATGAGGCAGAAATAATTGTGGCGGAGGTGCCACCAGAATCAAACCACAAAGATTTCTACCACAAAGGGTTTTTATATTAAAGGCAAGTTTTAACTGAGTTCTTGAAACTTGAGGTGCTAAAAATAAACATCGTTCTTTTTCAGTTTGTAACGGTGACTTATATTGAAAGTTGAGATGCCTTAATATATTTTTCCTTTTTCAGATCAGTCGCGGTCTAACACAGTAAGCGACCGTCGCCCATCGCAGATATCAGTTCCATCCCGATGGGTTGAGTACGCCGACATTTCGTGTTTGTGGTCACACCACCGACGCTGTAAGTTCTTTTTGTATTTATTATTTCTCCGTGCGTTCCGTCTCATACTTGGAATGTGAACAACGACGGATTAATTAATTTTAAACTAAGTTATGCACACGACTAACATTACTTTTAAATTATCAAATATGCAATAAGAAAGGAAAAATAGGCAGTGTTTTTATAATAAAGAAGAAGTAAACGAACATGCAATCCACCTGATCACTAAGTGACTAAGGAATCGTCAACAACTCCAGATAAGTTTTAAGTTTTACCCGAGATCGGTCACAGATGCCTTGACGACTAATGTTTCGGATAAACGTCTCCTATAATAGGTGTAATTATACTACTGCTATTATTAGACAGAAACAGATGTGACGGTTGCCTCTACATAGGGTTCTACCAGCTGTACATTGGATGGAGACACGGGCCACTATGGTACGGTAAAACAATGAAATTGAACTAGAAACCATATAAATAGCCAGATCGAATACGGAACGATCCGAACCATTCTTATTACAATCATGTTACTCGATAGTCAGGGCCGGATTCAGCGGAGGGCAAGCGGGGCTACTGTCCGGGGGTCTCTACAAGAGAGGCCCTCACAGTAGAGATGAAATATATCTTCGACGGGCCAACAATTTTTCCTTTTTTTTCTATCAGTATGTTTACTCCACTTGCACTTAATTTATACATTCTTTGTTAAAATAATTTGATTTATTAGCAATTAACTTTTGAAAGACTCTACGAAAAAATTTGTTCCTTTATTCGGAAAACAAGGAGCCTCCGTTCCTTCGAAATCCGGCCCTGTCATTAGTTAATAGAGCGTTAGTCGTCAATGACACAAACTCGTTTGTTCGACCCATATATTTAAGTGACTAATTACAGTGGGAACCAGAACAACAGTAATAGTCTTGGTCATAATTTAAGTTAACTGTTCGATAAATAATAATCGTATACATTTTTTTTACTGATTTGATGAATGCGATAAAACCGGCGGACAAAATGACGCGGCGTTTTTGATGATAAGAGAAACCAATTTACAATTGCAAAATGTTTAACAAAGCCATTGGTTTTTGTTCCTAATTTATTTATATTCTAGCCCTCAATGCTTCGACTCTCAAAATCTATAATGTAGAATCTTTCTTTATGATACTAGTTATGATATTGTACTATTTTTTTTTATTATTATCATCCATACACCAGCCTCTCATAGTCCACTGCTGTACCCTACGTCCAGCCTTCCCTAATTATTATTATTATAATTTAGGTTTAAAATTGATATAGTACTAAGTACATTAAAATTGTAGCTGTATAGACTTAAAATAACTAAGTAGTGTAAAATTTAGAAGTACACGCGTTAAAATTGAAGTGGTGTAGACTGTAGACTACTTAAGTAAGTGTAAAATTTAAATTACTTTCATACTTAATTACAGTTTAATCGTATTTCCATTATCATTCGCCAAAGTGATTTATCCATCATTTACAGGCAATTTAGATAACAGCTTGCAAACCACACTTATATGTTATGTGGTATATTTTATATACTTCATAAGTTATATTATAAATAAGTACGGTTCTATAAAAAAATAAAAGCATGTTTATTTGTTTTTGTTTGAAGCAAAAATCCTAAGTATATATAACTCAAAGGTGACTTACATAGTGATCTATCAACGTACAGCCCAAACCACTGGACGGATCGGACTGAGATTTGGCATGCAGGTACATGTTATGACGTAGGCATCCGCTAAGAATGGATTTTGATCAATTCTACCCCCAAGAGGACCAAATAGGGGATGAAAATATTACTTCGTAACGCGAGCGAAGTCGCGGACAAAAGCTCGTTACTTAAATAAATGCGCGCATAACTTACTTACTTATAAGAAAATTATCTTATTACTTATAAGAAATGTCCGCTTTTGTGCCGTCGAAAAGGTATAAAAACGTCTAGGTCAAGTAGCTCAGGTAGATTTAAGGTTTTTTATTGGATTACGTTTGAGTTACTTAATTAAAAATATCGTAATTCATAGAATAATATAGGAGTACAAAGATAATGCGACTCTACAACGAATTAATGGACATACGCATTAAAAAAATAATTAAATTAGTAATTGAAATCAACTAATAATGCGCAGTCTACAACGCAATAATAGACATACGCATTAAATTAACTAATTGAATTAGTTATTAAACCAATTAATTGAGAATTAAAGATCCCAAGATTGGTCCGCGATGTGCAATGCTGACGGCGTAATTAGTATCGATTAACATTGGAATTCCCGGGCAATACATGGGGCTCGGCGGTCAATGACCCGGCCGGAGTGCGTTCACTGCGTGCATGCATGCATCTAAGTGCATTCACCTATTAATTTCACCATGATGAGACATTTTATAATCATGCGTATTTTTTGAACCATGCGTAAAATTTTTATTTAAACATTTTCGCGATAACCTATTAAATTACTAGTTTTTGCCCGCGGCTTCGCCCGCGTTAAAGAAAATAATATAACATACTAACATACATAAAACTGAAAATTCGTAGTTCAACTTTGCTAAAGATCCCCATTTGATCAAATTCATAGTTTACGACTCAATCGTTACTAATATCGATTAAAATAATCGATGTTACGGGTCCAAAAGATCGATTCTCCGATTAATCGATCTTAGATCGCCATCCCTAGTTCCCTTGGGATTTCCGGGATAAAAACTATCCTATGTCCTTTTTCGGGTCTCAGACTATCTTTGTACAAAATTTCATTCAAACCGGTTCAGTGGTTTAGGCGTGAAGAAGAGACAACCAGACAGACAGACAGACAGACAGAGTTACTTTCGGATTTATATTATTAATATATAATATAAATATATATATATATAAATATATAATATATAATATATATATAAAATATATAAATATATATAAGTAAGGAGTAAGGATAAGGATTTGTCGTTAACCTCTGTCCCACTACTGGGCACGGGAGGCTTCTCATAGAAGGAGGGGTTCAGGTTACTGCTAAGTGCGGATTCGTATACTACACGTATTCGATTTGAAGGTAGTAGAACCCTTTGTGGTTCGCCTCCAGCGGCACCACCGCTAAACCCGTTTCTGTCTTATAACAACAGTGTTAAAGTCTGCTGTGTTTGGGACTGCTGGGTGTTGTAAGGTAGAAATAATTTTACGAGGCGTTTCAGCTTAGACTTCAGGGACACCTGTGGCTGACCTCGGGTAAGAATCTAATCCTGTTTAGAGTTCATTACAAATGTCCATGGGCGGCAGTAGCTATATACTATAGGTAGACTGCATGCTCGTCGGCTACTCCTATGTGAAAAACACACACACACACACCGTTGGGAACTTTTAAAATACTTTCGAACTTCATACCCCCAGATTGAGTTGAACATCAAACTACGTGTAGAAAGCTACATTGCTTACTTTATTACCTGGTAAGAGGTATCATAAAAGAACAATTAGGTTTTATTTGGCATTTAAAGTAAAAGACAAGTTCTTATGAGTTTTTAATGACGAGGTCTGTTAAGCGATAATAAATTCATGCGACATTTTGGCGCTAATAAAGGTCGCCGAATTCTTTGTCATTTATCGTATTTGTAATAATACTGTATTCATCATTTAAATTGATATTACTTTGTGGACAAATGACTAGGATATATAGCTGATTAATGGCATTTTACTCCCATATGGCCACCCTATGGCTTGTGGACAAAATTATTGAGTAGGTAAGTAGGATACAATGGGGAGTGCGCCCTGGACACAGCTCGCCTGTGACTTTAAGGCTAAAACGGAATAGTTCTTTGACAAACCCCAACATGACATTCCGACCCCGAGCAGATAAAAATAAATTCATAATTTAGATCTGTTTATCAGGGTTAAATCTTGAACTATGTGCTCATTACATCACTGTGTTATGCCACACAGGTTACCAAATAATTGTCCGACAAACCTTTCTGTGCATATAGCGGTTTTCGGAAATGTTATTTATTGGCAACTTTCAATTTCCCTAGGAAAAAAATATTATCGTTAATTTGACAGAATTAGTATGTTAAAAAGTAACTTACGTTATTTGTCAATAAAAGAATAATTTCTAACATTATTATTAGAGATTCGTAGAAATATGTTAGACATTTTAAATAATCGTTAAAATGTTCCACTTTTTAGGATTTTTTGATAACATAGCAACGTTATATTGGCCCCTGTCACGCACATAAAAGCTTGTTAGCCCATAAAAGTTTGTTTTGTCGCTTAAAATTCTAATAGGCCTCGAATACGAGCGACAATGAAAAGGTTTCGTTCAGACAGACGGGTCTCACCAGACAGGAATTTCCGGCCTGTGTACCTTGGGGTTGGCTGAGGTCATATTATCATCTCTGCGTTATAGGTGAATGAGGGTAATAGGACTGATGTTATGGTTTGGAGGATATTTTTATAATTTAAATAAAAAACGACTTGATTTATTAGGTAATTAATACTTGCTTAAGTCTGCTTGAAACTTGTACTATTTCATAACTACAGAATGTTTCAATTAATTTACAACATATTAAAATGTAGTAGAAACTTAGTTAGTGAATTAGTATAGATTTTGAACTTTAGCTCTACATGACATCTATTCTATTAAGGAATTTACGTAACAGAGGTCAATTTCCTGTAAGTGTAAATCCCAGAATTTGGTAACGCACTTTGTGCTTCTCAATGACCCTTACCATGAGTATTCAAAACATCCCACAATTTTACGTTATGTTTACTCAATCCATTATTCTGTTCCGTTTGCCTCAGTAGACTGAGTAAACGTAACAATAAGTGCTCAAGTCTTTTAGCTACCTTACATATTCGCAAAAAAGAGACAAAACATAAAGCGCCATTTTGTTAAATTACACATTTAATGTTACGTTACTTACACTATAGTTCTGATACAACCCGCTAGGGGCGCTGATTGGAATTTGTATGGGTAAATACGTAAACAAATACCAAACCTGTCATATTTGTAAAAACGCAAAAACTCATGGTAAGGGTACTGTGTACAAATTAAATACATACATGCTATTTAGAGCTTGACAAACATTTGTTTATATTTGCGGTTTTGTGCAAATTATTTCACATCAAAACCGGAAAGACAATGTGATTCTGTTTAATTGCTTCTTGATACACACGTGCAAATTGAGTTGTCACAATACTCTCTGAATGATTGACTAGAACCTCGGTACTACCGTGTGTTTGATAGTATGAATATGGAAATCAAATTATGATTATAAATAAAATTAAAGTTACTATGACTTTGGTTAAATAGTTAATTGACACAATGAAAAACACATTTTCTACCAGCTTCTAAACTTTAAACCAGTAGTTCCTAAACTTATTTTTCTCGTGGACCACTTTCAAAATTTTACTGGTTTCGGTGGACCCCCTGCTGCTACATTTCTACCACATTCTTAAAGTCGCCAAAAAATTGTGTCAAAAATATAGGTAGGCCCTACGACACACATTAATAAATAAAAACTATGCTTACATTTTTGCTCTTTAGTATCAAAAGCAGATCAATTTTCGTGGACTAACATCTTGTGGATCCCCATTTTTTGTTCACGCCTACGTAGACCCTCAGTGAGTCTCCTGTGGACCCCTGGGGGTCCATCTGGACCACTTTGGGAATCAATGCTTTAAACCATAGTCCTTAAACATTTCTATTATAAATAAAGATTTCATCTGACGCATTTTAAAAGGAATATTCTATATTACATACATTAGATTACACATTTATTTGGACTTAATAATTAACCATTTCTATTATTAATATAAATTTCATCAGACGCATTGAAATGAATACCTTCAACGTTAGATACTTATAAACATTAAAAGACTTGTAAAAACATGAATTGTTCATCCACTCATTGTTTGTTCAACGCAAGATTGTTCAGTTCACACTCAGATTGTCATTCAGTTGTTAATACAAACGTGCTAAATAACACGTTTATCGTGATATCGGCATGTTTAGCACTGCGAATACTGTCAAGGAAATACCGAATGATTGTTGATTCAAGCACTATTCCAGTTTAATACATTTTTGACGTCGTAAATCATAAACTCGTAAGGGTTCTAGCAGACATACAACGTTTAACATTTTTATTATTTATTGTAATAGCATCAACCGTTATACATACTGTGTAAAAAAGTTAAGTCTTTTTATTACGGATTAAGAGATAGTTCTGTGACAATAGGGATGCGTTTTTACCCTTTGATACGGAACGTTAAAACGATGCAGCATATATTGCATGCTAAACGCTTGTCGTCAAAATATGTAATCGCGAATCGCTCATAAGTAGCTCGTCTGCTGGATCCGGAAATTGCAGATTTACTGCGCATGTTTATATGTCGATAAATAGTCGATAAATCATATTGCCGTAAGGATACATAACGATATTTTTAGTACTCAACTAATATAGAGCACTATAATAAACTGTCAGACGGATAGACAGTGGACGCTTAGTAACAGGGTTTCGTTTTTACTCTTTGGGTAAGGAACCCTAAAACGTCACACCATAATGCACGCTAAAATGCGCGATCGATACCGCGACCGAAACGCTAGTCGCCAAACTATAACATATAGTCCGCGCCAAACTGTTAGAAGTTCCCCTCTGAAGTTGTTGCGAACAGGTGTAGACATACAATTTGCTAGGGCGACGCGATTCATTTCTATATTCAGAGCGGACTAGCAGTTTTACGCGGAGTATACCTATGTATGTACGTACGATGCAATCGCCAAAACGCAAATCGCCCATGCTATAAGTAGCTAGTCTGTTAGTGCCGTAATGCGAATTGCGAGGAATTTGCAGATTTACTGCGCGTGTTTATATGTAATCGATAAATCATATCGCCGTAAGAATACATACAGATATTTTTGGTACTCAACTAAAATGTTGATGTGCGCATTGACGTAGGATACTAAGAAGTAATACTTCTATGAACTATGAATAGTGAATAACAGATACACGTGGAATTCATAATCGATTAGATTAGGTATATGCGTTGGTAGAAATGTGATGTCAATGATTTAGTGTACAATCTTATTATTGTTTTTTACTACCCAAGAATAAATATAAGATTGTTTACTATATTATACATTTACAGAGTATATATAATGGTAGCCGCTATATCAACAAATATTAAAGATAAATAAAAAAACACGAAAATAAATACGAGTCGCCTTATAAAAATTGCTATATTTTGTTTTTTTTTTCGCTTCTTCTACTGAACTGTAATAGGTAGACCGTTCAAATTTCCACAATGTATTTCTATTATATGGCTTCTACGATAACAAATGAAAAAAATAATAAAAATAAATGAAAATTCGTGTAACGGAACTCGTGCGACTCGGAACAGTGTGCGACTCGCACTTGGCCAATTATTTATAGAAAAAAATCTATCTGACGGACTTGTAGACATGCATTTGTTTTAGTAAATACACTATTGCAATGACTTGTGTCTTCATTGTGAATACGAAAAATAACTCAAGGAATGTCGGTGTTCACCTACCTGCATCGTTCACTGGTTTCTGACCTTTTTTGTGGGTTCCACTGAATGCTAAAGAATTCGTTGGTTTTGGTTATCGTTGTTGGTTTTTGTTTTTGTGGTTGCGATGTGGGAATACAAACCAGAAATATAATTTGAAAATATAGTTTGTTATGTTAGAACAGTGAAACTTAAATAAAATACTGTTATAATAGTTATTAAAGTAGTATAAAGAAATATAAAAAATATTTATTGGTTATTTATAAGATTGAAGTAGCAACAGAATTTGCACCTTTATAAGTGGTTACTGTCGCCTTCGGACATCTCCATACTATACGGAATACTATATCTACATACGGAAACCAACTCCATACTAGGGGTTCCCCCCGAAGTTGTTTGCATTTGTGTTACCACTCTTAAATACTAACGTCGCCACATTTAATGAAGACAATGTCCACATTCTACACTCTTACCGAAACGCTGAACTGCTTTACGCTAAAAATAGGTGGCTGTAGTCTCTCTGGTAGAACCATAATGGTTCTATCACTATTACATTACATGGTAAATAAAGAAATAAAATACTTTAGCAGATCAATAACGTAAACGCCATATGGGTAAGAGTTAATTAAGAACTCTTTTCAAAAAATAATAAATACACACACAAGAATATTCTGTTTTTTGCAAAATGTACGTAAGCAATAGAGAGTAAATTAAATTAATAAATATAGTTCAAAAAACTAAAAAACACGCTTTTATGATAAAATTAACTAAAAAGTAGAAAATCTAAATGAATCTAGGAATCAATTAAGGAACAGTAAATAGTATAATTGTGAAATAAATCTACAAAGTTTGAACGAAATCTGGCCGTTTAAAGTGGGTCAAAATCGCGCCCAAAGAAGTCGGTTACAAACATACAAACAAACATACAAACATACAGGTGAAGCTAATAAAAAGCGTGTAAAAATAAGCGGCGATCGGGCAATGAAGTCCTAACTTCGAACCTAACTTAAGAGGGAGAGTCTGAACCAGTGCTGAACGAGCTAACCTGTGCTAGCACAAGCTGAGACTCTTCCTTTGCTAACAACAAATTATTATCTGGGAAATAGATTTAATCATTTTTTGTAGTCTATGTGGTAATAATTATTATTTATTTACTATTAAATTCTCGAAGTAATAGCCTGAATCAAATACTGCTTACTACGACTAGCCTGGATTTCTATAATGAACTTTGATCCATTGATGTCATTGAGTGTCGATTGTGTAAATTATATGACATATTACGATGTTTACAATTCGCTTCATTTTATATTCTCTTTGAGGCCAGTTGAATCAGCAAATAACGTTATTATTAACAGATGAAAAGTCTCATTTGTTAATAAATTCGTTATTTGCTGATTATTATGAAGTAAAATCATTACAATTAGGGCGATCGAAAGAATCTTACATAAATACATCCATCATAATATTTCAAGGTGGTAGAGTTCGTTGTGGTTCGACGCCGACGGCACCACCGCCATACCTATTTCTACCTGATAATAACAGTGTCAGGCGCTACTGTGTTCTGGTTCGAAAGCAGTAGTAAGGGATACATACTTTTCCGAAGCGTTCCAGCTTTGTCATCAGGGCGGCGCATCTGTGGCCGGCCCTAAGCAGGAATCTAGTACCATCTGGGTTTGATTACAGATGTGAATGGGCAGCTGTAGCCACTTACCGTCAGATACATTGCATGCTCGTCTGCTACTCCGATATTGTAAAGAGAAACATCCATACGCTCGAAAAATATTACTCTTCTGCGTCGAGTGAAAAACTGTCTCAATACGACACGTTCATTATATTTACTAAACTTATGTGTAGAGTGTGTGGCAAACATGCATAAACATGTGCATTTATTGTAAATAATATAAAACAATAATGTTTACACAAACTTGCGACAAGCATATTCTTAAATTAAATTAGGTATGACAAGCTGTGACTGCATTCGCGTGTATGACCCGTGCCAGACTTGACACAAATATTTGAACAAAGACTTTGCTCACACATTTGAACGCTTATTGTTTAAATTTTTTAAGCTGTCACACATGTCATGGTCTCCCAGCAACTGGACTTTGCGCATGTTTTGAAGTTTGAACGCTTCGATGTGCGCTCGCAAAACCGACACCAAGTGGCAAAGTCCAAATATCTATTTGAAGTAAGCTTTGAACAAATACGCCATTAAGGTGTTTCACTGTGTTTTTTGGCAAATACATTCAACGTAGAGACACGTGAAACATAACATTTACATTACTTTGAAGGTGGTAGAACCCTTTGTGGTTCGGCTCCGGCGGCACCACCGCCACACCTGTTTCTGCCTAATAACAGCAGTGTGAGGCGCTGCTGTGTTCCGTTTTGAAGGCTGTGGTAAGGGAGACATACTTTCCGAGACGTTCTAGCTTAGTCCTAAGGGGTAGCGGCGCACCTGTGGCCGACCTGTGTGGTAGGAATATATAATCATATCTGGGGTTGATTACAGATGTCCATGGGCGGCAGTAGCCACTTACCATCAGGTGGACTGCATGCTCGTCAGCTACTCCTATATTATAAAAAATATTATATGTAACATATGCAAAATATTTACCAAATAACGATCATAATGAACGCAAAGACACCAAGGTTTACGTCACGAAACCATTGAAGCAGAACATAATGTAATTTTGTTTATGAAACCAATTGTATTGTGGGGGCTATTGTGTTCGCCGTAGGCACGACGTTTGCCCCATAATATTATTATGAGATGTTGACACGAGGCTACGTAGAATTTACAAGCAAATTAACACAAGACATTCCCTAAATGTAAATTTTAACCTTCGTATTACGTTGCGGCGGTGTTTACATTATCGTGTTGTATGTGACGTTTTAGCAATTACGAGTTCAAAGCATTATTAATTATTGAAGGATATAGATATAAAACTACCTGAAATTTCTTGCCTTAGAAATATATTCAAATGATTTAATTATAGTATTATTTTAATTATTTATTTTGTGTTATTTTTTATAAACATGATATGTTATTATTATAATAATGAGTGCCCGTTTATATAGACACTGGCTGGTGTGATTGTATGAGTTAGCATAAAAAAGAAAATGAATGCTCTTGACGTTTGATTTGTATTTTGCGCGGGAATAATAAAAGTAATAAATTGGATCAAGAAATAGTTTTATTCTTACTTGTAAATTGAGTTCCAAGAGTACTGCCGTCTTTGGAGTCCTTAAACATTTTTTGTGAAAATTCATAGTGAATGTCACTCAAAATTATTTTATTGTTGATGTAAATTTCTAACAACAGAGTAGCAAACATAATTTATTAACTATCTCATAAAATTTAAGGATTTTATTCATACGTTTCATTGAGTAATATAGACTTATGGTAAAAGTTCATTACCTGTAATTTGTCCGGATTTTAGCCACTGCACACGTTTTTACATAACTTATTATGAAAAGCTTTCTGAAAAGTCACCAATCTTTACATGGTAATGTGAAAATTGCAACGTTGTGTTTCGAAATTAAACCAACACAACTTCTGACATTTTATATACCGTTGTTTTTAAATTTGAGTTAAAATTATTGTAACATCATATTAGATGGTTTTTTTGTATATTATGAAGAAATTCAAAAATATTTCATACGATTTTTATAATATTTGAAAAATATTTTATTTATTAGTTTATGATTTGTTATCTAAACAATGATACTTATTTAAATCTTGGCTTCTCAATCGTAGGGTAGGTTGATATTTATAATTATAAAAAGATTATTTGCTTAATCCGTAAAGGAAAACATCTTGAAAAGGCTAACATGTCTGAAAATTCTTAAAAAAAGTTCTCAAAGGTGTGTGACGTCTGTCAAGCCGTACTTGGCCATCGCGGTGGACTATGACCTAAGCCTCTATCACTCTGAAGGAGGCATGTGTCCAGCTGTTTAATACTTATGGGTTGATGCATGACAATTCGGTTTTGAACTTTTTTGGAAGTTTATGATTATTTCAAATACTTGAGCGGTTACGTGGGAGGAAAACGAATGCAATAAATACGCTTCGATTTATTTGCTTCTAACTTTTTAGATGTCAATAACATTCACAGTTAAGATAAATACAGGGCACGTGCTCTTCAAAAATATATTTTACCACACGAAAGCATCATCATAAAATTCATGAAGCAAATGTATGGGCGCTCGCTCAAACTGTATTGATTTACTTCCCAAATGTTTACGTGCACGGACGTCCGAGATTTCGATCTAGTATTGATATAGATAAAAATATTATGCTACTTTATTTTAAAATATCTGACCGTGGCTCCAATTGTTGCTGATAGCGGCAAGTATTTTTTTGGCAAATTTAACACTTACCCTAACATTACCTTTAGTTCAAACATGAAAACTCGCTTTCTTGTCTTGAGTTGAAATAATAACGATAACCATTGAATAACTAGTTTATTATAATTAATAACGATTTAAACTATTATAATTATTATTATTTTATACTGTTATTTAATTTTAAACCTTTTTAGGGTGTACTAACTTTTACCCACGGCTTCGCTCGGGGTCAGAGATTTATGAAAATACAATAATTTGAATTACTGAAAAATACATTTTGAGAAACGAACTAAGAAACGCTAGATATAAACGTTGCGATAGTACCTATACCTAGAAGATATAAGTGTGAGATAGAACGAACCAGTATGATTTCGGGAGGTACCATCGACTACCTTGAATATTTATTTCATCTAATTAAATTTGAACCGACAAGTGTAAGCATCAGGCTTTTGTTACGTTCATAAAATTGGATATTACGGTGTCAGTGTAAGCTTAGGTAACCCGACACGGCTGTTGCCATGGCGCTAAGGTCGGCTCTAGAGTCAGACAAGGCTTATCAGGTTTCATGATAAGTGCAGAGTGCGGAAGCACCTAGCCTATCTTAGTGCACATGCCCTGATCTAAATAACTACGTATAGACTGTGGCTTGACTCGCTCGTATATATTTTTATAACAAAATTGAAGTAAGACTGATTGAAGGTGGGAGAACCCTTTGTGGTTCGCCTCTGGCGGCACCACCGCCACACCTATTTCTACCTTATAACAGCAGTGTTAGGCGCTGCTGTGTTCCGGTTTGAAGGGTGTGGTAAGGGAGACTGACTGTTCCGAGGCCTTCCAGCTTAGTCCTTAGGGGTAGCGGCGCATCTGTGGCCGACCTCAGGTAGGAATATCTAATCCTATCTGGGGTTGAGTACAGATGTCAATGGGCGGCAGTAGCCACTTACCATCAGGCGTGCTGCATGCTCGTCTGCTACTCTTATATTTAAAAAAAAACATGCAATCCACTATGTGAGAGTACACTGCAGCCCATGGACATCTGTTATAAACCTCAGATTAGCGTTCTACCTGAGGTTGGCTACAAATTCGTTGCTACCCTTGACGACGTTGGCAGGCCTCGAATAAGTCTCCCTTCAAATCACACACACAGCTGCGGTTAACACTTCTTGTGCAGTCATAGATTTCGAAGTCGAACTATAAAGGGTTTATTTAATAGTATGTATGTAATATATAATTGTTGGTTATTACTACCTAGAATTAGGAATCATTAAAATAGGAATTGTCCCTTATGTCAGTATCGATATCGGCTGAAACACACGTAGAAAATGCGACAGTTAAAATAAATAAACAATATGTAGTTGCATAATTAAATTTACAAAACTAATAGAGTAATTTCAATGTATTTTTTTTATTTTACCTGTTAATTAAACCTTTATTAAATCAAATTCATAAGTATGGATTTGCGCCCGCATACAACAAACAATGTATGTACATGTATGTGTTTCTGAATCGTGCAAATAAGCGTTATTTCGAAAACGTAGACAAATTTATTTAAATAAAGTCATGCTTACATTTTTAGATGTTGCATCGTTTTAAAATAAACGCCTGACGTGACAAAAATGTACTAATTGCACAGTTTTGCTGATTTTTACTTTTATTTTTAGTTTAACAGTACAAAGGTGAAATATTCTAGACTCCACGTGTAAAATGGATTGCCTATGGTTTCAGTTACACAGCTTTAGGTATTGTATGTATTGTAGGTCGTGTAATTAGCCTACCGCCCTTATTACACTTGTAAAGCATTTGAACCTTTATATTAAACGGCTTGAAGTTATAGCGTCGTGGTTGAAACGCGGCTTTTAATCTAGGGGCCCGATGTTCGAATCTGAGGCACCTCAGATTTTTGAGTAATGTGCTTAAGGAAAACAAACAGACCTGCACTGGCACTGGAGATATGAAAAAATAAACAGAACTGAGTAGTTAACACTAAAAAGACGGGACCGTCAGTTTGACAGTTTTGTGAAATTCATCGTACATAACTTTTTACATGTGTTTTCAACCACTCTGATATTTTATGACTTTTTCTAAAGTATTGTTTTTGAAGTATTTATATAAAAATAATAGTCGTAATGCTTTTATTTTTAAAATTACAAACAGTAATACCTATAAGGGCCACTGCCGTCAATTTTACGGTGAACTTGTCAATTTGGCTAAATGTTCCGTACCTTACGCGGGTAGTTCGGAAGTGCTATCTCAAGTCGATCATTAATGCTTTGCTATTTCGGGGACTAAGTAAGAACGCCTCAAATATGTACACGTCTTATATTCAAACTAGATCACAGATACTGACAGACATATGTAGGTAGGTACTAATCATGGGTTCAAATTTTCCATAGAAAAGTAGGTATGTATGTTACTTGCTATCACTTGTCTCTTATCTTTCTAATAACACAAAAACATACAAATATTATGTCCAAATATTTAAGCAGTGAGTACTAGCGCTAGTGGTCTGACCCGACACAATCCGTATAAAAGGAAATTATAAGCTCTATATAGATTTATAGACGCTACTTACCTGTGGCACTTGTGCTACCAAATCGAATGTAACGACACCTCTTTACGTTCATCATCAACCCATTACTGTCCCACTGCTGGGCACGGGTCTCCTCTGATAATGAGAAAGATTAGGTCATAGTCCTCCGCGCTGGCCAAGTGCGTATTGGTAGACTTCACATACCTTTGAGTTTTATAAACCTCTCAGATATGCAGCTTTCCTCACGATGTTTTCCTTCACCGTTTAGCAAGTGATAATTAATTTCTAATACGCACATAACTTTAAAAGTCAGAGGTGCATGCCTGGGATTTGAACCTCGGACCCATCGATTGAGAGGCCGAGTTTCTTAACCACTGAGCTATTATTGCCTCTTTACGTTAAAATTCAACAATCCGTGTGGGCTATACAGCCCGCCAAAGAATTTGACCTACAATCTACATACATTCATATATACATACGCTCGAAAAACATTACCCTCTGTTTGACGCAGTCGGGTAAATAGTGATGGCGCCTTTAGAACATAAGCTCACTAATAAAAACAAATATTTTTAACTGTTATAACAGATACATACGCCAAATAACAATTTGTTAGAGGAAAATTTAACACACGTTTATACTTATATAATGTTTGCACAAACAGACGTTCGCTGTTCATAATGGAAGTGTTCTGTTAATTAATTTAATTTACTTTTAGTTACATATTACCATTATAGATAACGGGAGCGCAATCCCTCCATATTAGAGTATCTTTTATTGATACTACGATAACAAGATACCGTTCTGTATCTACCAGTTAGTTCATTTACGAGAACCATCGAGGTGTTAAACAACCGTCTTCTATTTTATTATTTTGTTGTTGCCAAACTGCAAGATATCGATAATTCAGTGTTCGTTATAGGTATTGGATTAACCCTAATACGTGTTGTACAAGATTATTATGTTATTCCGTTCCATTGTTTTGTTAGTGAAGTGCATGCTTGTGTAAACGTAATGAAAGTTATAGCGTGCGGTGTGGTGATTATCGAAAATGTAGTCTGTATTTGAGATAATATTAAGTATTAAGCGCGGGTTTACTCGTCTCTGCACAGTGCATAAATTTATGAAGGATTTATCACGAGTAAAATTGAAGGTGGTAGAACCCTTTGTGGTTCGACTCCGGCGGCACCACCGCCAAACCTATTTCTACCTAATAACAGCAGTGTTAGGCGCTGCTGTGTTCCGGTTTGAAGGGTGTGGTAAGGGAGACAGACTTTTCCGAGGCGTTCCAGCTTAGTCCTCAGGGGTAGCGGCGCATCTGTGGCCGACCTCAGGTAGGAATATCTAATCCTATCTGGGGTTGATAACAGATGTCCATGGGCGGCAGTAGCCACTTACCATCAGGTGGACTGCATGCTCGTCTGCTACTCCTACATTATAAAAAAAAGAAAGAAGGTCCCTTTAAATCTTTAGACCAAAAATGTATATCGGCTGATATACATGTGAGAGGACCTTCTTAGTCCTCAGGTTCAGCATTGTTTGTAATCAGCTTAAGGTAGAGCCTCTGTACTTTGTTGTAAATAGTTAAAGACGTCAGTAAGCTCTTACCGGGTGAACTGCATGCTCATTTATAAATTAATGTTATACTTCGGTAAAATCGCGTCAACCGTTTATTGCGTAAAAACAATATTTTGCGTTAAGAATGATCTGAGATGTCAATTATTTTGTTATTACAGACAAACGTTTTGATTTTATTATTCGTACGTATATAGCGCTGTTATTTCTCGCGTGTTTGTTTTTGTTTCTCGATCGGTTTATGGAAACGTATTTGTTGAAATTAATGCCAATTTACGCAATTTTATTGAATACTGTAACAAAGGAAATGTATATGTAGTGTATCTTGTTTACCGTCAATATAAATTGTGTTCGCGCAACCCGTGCCGTCTTTATCAATAGTTTAATGTGTAACTGTCTTCCATGGTACGTTACAATAAATGTTTTAACAATTCGTATGATACTTTAAACCATGCAGTATGCGCCACGCTCCTTTCCACATAGGTTACGTGCACAGTGAGCATAACGTACGAGGATAGCCAGGGACGGATTTAAGGGAGGGCAAACGGGGCAGCAGCCCCGGGTCCTCCACAAAAGAGGGGCCCCCACAATAGAGACGTCGAAATTTTTTTTTTCCAACTAGTAAACACTAGTAAAAAAAATATATATCCTTTGATATTTTTTTTCGCTGTTTTGCCTTTATCTACAGTACTTTGTACAAACATGAATACTAGAAGAATCTACCTGCGTTTCACAATAAAATATTTATTGAAAAACTCAACTGAAAAAATAATTTGGGGCCAGGGGGCCTCCACTCCTTTGTTGCCCCAAGGCCTCTAGACCTCTAAATCCGGCCCTGAGTATAGCGATTAACCGTCGTAGAGTCAACTTACCCCGACGATGCTCTGTTTTGGAGCGAAACATGAATCGGTAGTATGTTTGGTGGTGTATATTTTTTATTTTGTTCAAGTGCACATATTCTGCATGGGAGGAAGGCTAGTGCATACTGCATGGTTAAAAATATATGCCACCATACATATTGGTAGCGGATTGTTGCGAAGTGGTTTTATAACCTAACCTAACCTTACTAATGAATGCTTTCCTTTGTTGCAGAATTGAAGGGAAATAGTAAATAAAATCTGGTGCGACGATACACCACCACAACTATATCGCCATCCAATGAGGACCTCGCGCCGAGTCGGTACACCGTCACCCTGAACACCGCGCAACAAAAGATCTTTGATGGTCGCTGTTTTATTGGAGAAAATCGTCTACACGCCCTGTCACTTCATTATTATTAAATACCTTAATATCTTCTTCATTTTATAGCTTATAGTAACACAAAAGTAAACGAGATGACTAAAATTTTGAAAGTTGTAGGAGCGTCTTGGTGGCAAACTAAGATAAGCTCCTACATTTTGGGATTCCTCGGTGTCCTAGCCATTCTAGCCGTCTTCGTTGGACAAATAGAGAGGTAAATATTTTTCGTTTTATTACTATTTATTAAACTTCATTGCAGTGATAGCCTAGTGGTTAAGAAACTCGGCCTCTCGATCGAGGGGTCCGAGGTTCAAATCCCAGGCACGTACCTATGATTTTTCAAAGTTATGTGCGTATTAGAAATTAATTATCACTTGTTAAACGGTGAAGGAAAACATCGTTAGGAAACCTGCATACCTGAGAAATTTATAAAAAAATATCTCAAAGGTGTGCGAAGTCTACCAAATCGCACTTGGCCAGCGCGGTGAACTATGGCCTAATCCTTCTTATTATGAGAGGAGACCCGTGCCCAGCAGTGGGACAGTAATAAGTTGATGAAAACTTCATTGGTTTGTTTATTATACGAAATAGGTGTGTATTGTGGTTGACTCCCCCCACCCCTTGATTTAACCCCTTGGTTTGACTCCAGGCGTATCTATTTCCATACACCTATTTCGGCCTACATATAGGTGGATGGGTTTAGTAGATAGTCTATTTATTGTACAGAACAGTATATTTACTATACAGTCCATTGTCTTGTGATTACGCAATATCCTTTAGATGAAGTCACTTAAACTAGTAAGACTAAATCTAACTATGTGATACTCACGTCTTTAAGATTTCTTACAAAACATAAGTTATGTTTATATCTTATATATAAAATTCTCGTGTCAGAATGTTAGTTACCGTACTCCTCTGAAACGGCTTTACCGATTTTCACCAAATTTTATATGTATATTATGTAGGTCTGAGAATCGGCTACAATCTATTTTTCATACTCCTAAGTAATAAGGGTTGTTCACCCTTAACATTTTTTTATTTATATGGCAACATAACGTTTGCCGGGTCAGCTAGTATTTTTATAACATTAAAACTGCTTTATACACATATAAGTGTACAATCAATCAACTTGCAGTCCACCTGTTAAGTGGTCACTGCCGCCCATGAACATACTCCATACACATTGTAACCAACTCCATACTCAATACTCCTGAAACCAATCACAGATGCGTTGCCTCTCATAAAAACTGATGGTTTCCTAAGTATAATTATTTACGACCATAACTTAAAAGGTAAAATTATATTCCTTTCTGAATTTACGTACAAAATTTTTAATTGGATATAGAAAGTACAGACCCAACAATCTTTTTAAATGAAATATTGTTCTTCAGATTCTAACAAAAGATTTTTTTAGGATCCAAGAGGACGGTAACTACGTGGCAACTGTCTTCTACTCCAAAACCGGTTATAGTATCGAGTGCTGGGGACAGAGCAACGAGCTGGCGGACGTCGCCAAGGGAGTAGCGAGAGGGTACTTCAGAAATGACATCAAAACCACGGGGTAAGTCACTGGAATATATTTATAAATCAGCAAACGGGCATGTCTACGTGATGGTAAGTGGCTATTGCCTATGGACATCTGTAATCAACCTCAGATAAAAATACATGCCCACATGTGGTCGGTCACAGACGCTCCGCCACCTCTGAGAACTAAGCTAGATCGCCTCGGGAAAGTATGTCTTTCTTAACACACCCTGCAAACTAGAACACAGCAACACTTAACACTACTGTTAGGCAGTAATACGAGTAGGTGTAGCGGTGGTGTCACCAGAGTCTCACTACAAATAATAATGATGGTCGTACCTTTGAAAACTTTTTAGGGCTCTCGGGTATGTAGATTTTCTCATGATGGTCTTCTTCGTCGTTAAGTGTATATATTTTTTTTTATAATATAGGAGTAGCAGACGAGCATGCAGTCCACCTGATGGTAAGTGGCTACTGCCGCCCATGGACATCTGTAATCAACCCCAGATAGGATTAGATATACCTACCTGAGGTCGGCCACAGATGCGCTGCTACCTCTGAGGACTAAGCTGGAATGCCTCGGAAAAGTATGTCTCCCTTACCACACCCTTCAAAACGGAACACAGCAGCGCTTAACACTGATGTTATTAGGCAGAAATAGGTGTGACGGTGGTGCCGCCGGAGTCGAACCACAAAGGGTTCTACCACCTTTATATATTTAGTGGTGTACAAAACTAGTTTACATTAATGAGTGGTGTACAAAACTTTATTATTAGTCTATTGTGCTTATTATAAAATAACTTTCACTTGCTCTAACGTCTCTAAAATGATTAAGAGTTCTCTACAAAGTCTTTCTCAGTCTGAGAGAAGACTATGTCGTTACTTAAACGGTACATAATATATGGAATATTATTATTAGTTGTGTGTTACGCTACACAATAATTCAACAGATATTTAAATGTTATATTTTCCTGTTCCTTTGAGTGATTCATCGATACCTTCTACGAGTTTGCGACGTTTGTTTTAAAACCGAGATAATTTATCTTAACAAAATGTGACATAGTGTAACAAAAGAGCATAGCGATCATGCACTTTACATTGAAAACGTTTTGAGGAAAAAGAAATAGCACGTTTTTCTATATATATATATATATATATATATATATATATATATATATATATACTTAGCTTTTTATCTCGTTTTCTTCACAATTGCATTAAATAAAATGAGATATACCTAAGCCTTTACTTGTTACACGTTTACTTGTTACACGTCAAAGAGATCACGCAAGCAAGTCTACTTGTGTTATCTTTTCGACGTGAAATTGATTGTCACGTGACTACACGTAGTCACACTCACAATCCATTTTATCTCACATCATTTTATGTAATGAGAATCCCTTAATTTAAAAATAAAATTATTTTTTTGTTATTATTTTTAGCTGGTATGTCCTAGAAGTTGAAACCGATGGATCCTACCCCGATGAAATCCAGGCTTACGCCGCGGGGGTGGTCGAGGGTGCCCTCACCTCATACTTGATACATACCCACCTCGAGAACACCATTCGAGCGAAATGTGAAGACCAGCCTTTGGAGAAGCAATGCGAAAAACTGAGGGACGCTCTAGATAAATCTGTTAACATATGGAAGAGTCACGCAGCAGATAAAGGAGCTACGGATCCTTTTTGGCATCATGTAAGTTTTCGCTATTTATTAAAAAAAATGGTCGTTCTTTTTAGACTGGGCCTCCTTCAACTTTCCGCCACGGACATCCGATGAGCTTGAATGAGGTGAAATTATAAAGAATAGGTCGTAAAATTATATGATTTGAACTAAATACGAATTTTGCGTAGTTTTTGAAATACGGTAATTATTTTGCCATATCAGGGATCTCTTAAAAGCATTAAAATCTACGATTCCAGGTATCTTTATACTACGCCCAAATCAGTGGAATGTATACGGGTTGGAAGTATGGAATAATGCGAAGCCAGAATGAATACGAAGCTGATATATCCGATCTGTTTTGGTTGAACTCTGTTGCCGAAGTCGCCGAAATACAACACAAGTTGAACATATCGCTAGAAGACACGCCCGTAAGCCGTCTACCTGGGCTGTCGAGTGCCTTTCTGAGAATTGTAAATGACACGAACGAAGATGGTACAACCACCAAAAAGTTATACGTCGCTCAAAATGTTGCTGGAAGGTATTGTTTTTTTATGTGATTATTTTAAGAAGTTTAATTTAAAATTAAAAAAGTATTTCGATAAAAAATGATTTAAAAAATAGTTTTATACCAACCATGTTTCATATTAGGCAAAATATTGTAATTTTTTTTAATAAACAAAAAGTCCCTGTATGATAAAAAAAATAAGTGCACTTTCTTTTTTTTTTTAAATAATAACAGGTAAATGAATAAAGTAATTTTTGAAACGGGTTTACTGGTTCTGATGGAACTTTCACAAAACAGACAAATCCTAAGGATTCAGAACTTTAAATATCCAAATTACTCAGATCTGTTCTTCTTACAGTTATTCATCAATGACTAGAATCATGAAACGCTACAAATTGAACTACCACCGCACCTCCAAGGACACTGCACCAGCCCCCGGGGTCACCGTGGAGTTCACGGGGTACCCGGGCTCCATAACCAGCCAAGATGAGTTCTACGTTGTTAAAGGAGAAAACCATAGAATGGTGGTCAGTGGTACCACTTTGAAGAACTATAACAGCAAGCTGTGGAAGGACGTCAATATCACTGAACAGGTTTGATACTTTAAAATTGTATTCATTTGTAATGTTAAAGTTTCGAAGGTGGTAGAACCTTTGTGATTCGACTCCGGCGGCACCACCGCCACACCTATTTCTACCTAATAACAGCAGTGTTAGGCGCTGTTGTGTTCCGGTTTGAAGGCTGTGGTAAGGGGGACAGACTTTTCCGAGGCGTTCCAGCTTAGTCCTCAGGGGTAGCGGCGCATCTGTGGCCGACCTCAGGTAGGAATATCTAATCCTATCTGGGGTTGATTACAGATATCCATGGGCGGCACTAGCCACTTACGATCAGGTGGACTGCATGCTCGTCTGCTACTTCTATATAATAAAAAAAAACCTGCGCAGGTTTGCCTGTACAGGTATACCGCCGCGGTGTACCGTAGTGAGTATGGCGGGCATAACAGCGCTAAAAATGTCGCAAATTAAGTTATGAAGATAGTTACATTTCAAATAAGCTTACCTTAAGAAAGACTTTGTAAGCTGCGAGAATATTACATTTACGGGTGAATATTGATCTTTTTTTATATTTGTGATATTTTATCAGGAACTTGGTAAACATAGTTTACTATCTAAATTATTACATGTATCAAAGAAAAAAATGTAAACGGTAATTCTCATTAAGACTGTAAAATAGTCAAAAATGTATAAATAAGTATGAAAAGACAATAAACTAAATAAATAGTGTTAATTAGTGTAATTAGTTTATGTAATCATATGTTTTAACAATAAATAAGATAAATATATGCCCCTGGTGGTATTTCTTACAGGATACAGATTAGTTAGGTAATTCCCGTGATAGCAAAGCCTGTAGCAAACATATGAAAAAAGAAAAATAAATAAATGATAAATAAAAGATAAATTCTAGTTGGTATGATTTGTACACCCCTACCCTGTGTTTCTTGTGTCTGATATGTTTCTCTTTCAATTACTCTATGGTTGTCTGGAAAAGATCGGTTTTAAGTGATAAGGCCGCCTTTTGTACTTTTCATTATATGTATGTGAATATTTCTCATTTATTAGTTGGTGTACAATAAAGCATTTTTGTACTGTATTGTATTGTATGAAATTGACACGATTTAACATATTATTTTTGTTACAGATCCCAATAGGCCCGCGAATCACTGCTGCAAATCACTTGGCTACCAACGTGAGCTCGTGGGGCCGTACCCTCGCCACATACAACTCGGGTACCGCCTGCAAGCAATGGCTTGTGGTGGATTACAACAAGTTCGACCATCTCCACAATTCGCCGAACACAGACGCTGTACCCAAGACACATAAGAAAGAATACGCAACGGAAGTTATTGTCAATAAGTAAGTGACACAATAAGTTATTTTGTATACGTAAAACAAGTGGGCACGAGAAGAAATATCTTCTCCGATCAATAGATCTGCCACATAAATGCATGTATGTATTTATGTACGCGTGAGAGAAGTTATATTTCTTTAGCGCATTGAATAAAAAATAGAAAAGAATGCGTGCATAAATGTACGCACAAAAAATAAAACAAATTACAAAACGAGAAAGTATTATAAAATGATTGTGTATTATTAATAAGAGCACTTGTTGAGTCTTCGTCCAAATGACAAAATTTCATTGAAATCGATAGAGCGGCTTCGTAGCTTAAAATGTGACGCACACAGTGGCATGTGATTTAATTAAAGGTATTATATAAACGATAAGATATAAAAAACATACAAAACATTTTTACTCATTCTTTTTCATCTTTTCCTTGTAAAATGAAGAATTTTGATCAAATGGTCAATCAATAGTTTCGCGACTATGTACAACTCTAAACCGTCATAACTCCTTCAAACGCGTCAATTTAACAAACAGGAAACCAAGTTTTTATGAACATACACCGCATACTTACAATATTGCGCTTATCACTCATGTTATAAATAGTGAAGCGTGTTTACGCGGAGGTTTACCGACTTCTGGCAATCTGTGATGCTGTCACTCGCTATCTCGTCTCGTACATTCTAATGTTGCATGCTATGTACAGTATGTACTAAGATAGTCTATAATTATATGCAATAATTATATTTAGCGTATGATAGGCGGCCGACAGACTGGCGCAACGATCAGTCAGGCTATTATATATGATGCACTGAGAGTTACATTACATTTGAATGTTAAGGTGAAAATGAATGCTTTTGTTTTCAAGTTATATTTACTGACACGTTTAGTGCCACGCGTGATCGCGGGTTTAATTAACTAATGATAACCAATGTGTAACTTCTTTAAAAAAACAAGCAATTTTACATTTAAATTTTCCTGGAGCTTCATTTACACGAGACTCAATTGGAGATATTGGGATTTAAAGAGTAAATAAGTAATATGGTATACCAAAAACTATTATACATTTAATTTTTCCTGGAGCCTCAAACATTTACACGAGTTGGAGATATTCGGATTTAAAAAGTAAATAAGTAATATGGTATACCAAAAAATGTCTTACCTTATTTACAAAGACGTTTTTACTTACGTGGTTGGATTTATGATGATTATACTATACCAATACTAAGATATAAAACTGTTAGTGCAAACATTAGGATTTTTGTAATTAAAACTATAGCTCAATTAACCATACAATCAAAATAACTCCGGTTGACAGATAAACGTTAAGGAGGTACTGTTAACCGTTTTGTGCTTACCTATTTATATCATAATGATGATGATTGAGGATTAAACAATTTTGAAGGTGGTAGAAAGAACCTTTTGTGGTTCGACTCCGGCGGCACCACCGACACATCTATTTCTACCTAATAACAGCAGTGTTAGGCGCTGCTGTGTTCCGGTTTGAAGAGTGTGGTAAGGGAGACAGACTTTTCCGAGGCGTTCCAGCTTAGTCCTCAGGGGTAGCGGCGCATCTGTGGCCGAAATATCTAATCCTATCTGGGATTGATTACAGATGTCCATGGGCGGCAGTAGCCACTTACCATCAGGTGGACTGCATGCTCGTCTGCTACTCTTATATTATAAAAAACAAATCTACATTGTTCCAGGGAATCAGACATAAAGCACACAATCGTTCACCGTGCTGGCAACGGCCGTGCGAAGGGCCTGTTGTGGTTGATAGAGCAGGTGCCCGGCCGGACCCACTCCGCTGACCTCTCCGACGCCTTCCTGGACAAAACTTACTGGGCTACCCATGGACTACCTTTCTTTAAAGTAAGTAAAAAGATTAAGGACGATTTTTTAATAATCTGTGTGTATGTCCTGTATGCAATTGTGTATGTAATTAAATGTAATTAATTAATTAATCTGTATGTAATTGTGTGTAAGGCATTATGTTGATTAAATTTGTAGTTAGTTAGTTATGTAGACGTGGCGTGGCATATGTCTTGTTTGACTGATGTTATACCAGAAAATGTTTTGCCTTGTATTAGAATACTTAGCATTTTTACGTGTGTTACCTAATATACAATATCACTTGTAAAATTATTGGTAACATAAGATAGATTTGTAAAGATTACTTACTCTCAACAAGAAAATGTAACCAGTTTAAAGAATTAAAATAGTTGCGTAAAAAAGTTTTGCCACATCTCCGTGCTAAAATTTTCCTAAAATATTTGAAATACTTATTTATTTATTATGTCAATAACGCAGTATTAGTGTTTTATTCGTAAATATTTACTTATCAAAGTAAAATAATTACAAGTTGAAGGCGTAAGCGCAGTCTATGTATCAAATATAAAAATTATTAAAATCATACTTTTTCAAATTACAGGACATTGCCGAACTCACAAACGTTACCAAAATGGAAGAGATATATGGAGATATATTCTCAGAATCTGAATCACCGAGAGCGATACTGTTCAAACGGGGCTACAAGAACGCTACGTCATTGGAGAGCATCATTGAACTGATGAGAATGAACAACATCACAGCTATGTATAGAGCTAACAACGAGACCGAGGGTTGTACTGGCCAGGAATGTATTTACACAGAAGCAGGCTACTTGGCCGTCCTGGGCGTCAGAGGTGATCTTGTCAGATATGGCAAAGAGGCGTACGGAGTTATTGATACTAAGGTTGTCAGTGGTAAGTAAATACTTATATTTTTTAATTTGTAGTTGAATGCTTGCTTTAGGATTTCGTTGGAGCACTTTATGGAAGTATTAAAGTTATTCTATCATACTATTCAGATAAAAGCAATACCACATAGATAGATCATATTACTTAGCAACGGATCTGTAAGAGTAGGCGAGAAAAATAAAGAATTATAAAATGTACTTCTTCTCAGTCGTTTCGCTCTTGTCAGAGCGGTCGTGGTCATCATGTGTTGTGTGTGGGGGCTGATGTCACTCGCCTCACGACATTTCGCCATTTCACTCTACTGGTGGCCATTCTAGAGCAGTCGTGTACAGGGCCACCTACAGCTGATTTCACTTGATCTGTCCATCGCGTGGGTGATCGTCCGCGAGATCTGGTTCCTTCCACTCCGCCCTGCACGACAAGCCGTTCAATGGAGTCATTATTTCGTCTTGTAATATGCCCAAAGAATTTGAGTATACGAGTTTGTACTAGTGTAGATAGACGCTGTTTGATCCGGAGTTCTTGGAGGATGGAGACATTTGTGCGAAACTCGGTCCATGAAACTCCAAGCATTCTTCGCCAACACCACATTTCTAGGGCGTCTATCTTTTTCTTTTCCAATTCTTGTAATGTCCATGTCTCAGAGGCGTACAAAAATATGGGAAAGACTAAAGTTCGTATGAGCCGGGTTTTAGTGGCTTTGGTGATATTTCTATTACGCCATATCTTCTTAAGTTTGTCCATTGCAGTCCTTGTTATTGTCATCCGACGCTTGATCTCATCTATGCAGCCGCCATTATTAGAAATTAACGCCCCAAGATATATGTACGTCCGGACTACAGAACAGTTCGCAATTTCTGTTATTTGCGGGGAGTTATTGGTAGCATGATCTATTATCATCATAAAATGTACTACCGTAATCGAAAATGGTTATAAAATGTCTGTGGTTAAAAATAAACATTTTATCTCTGACAATGTTGCATACATCCGTGATAGTCATTCCTTAGACAAAAATAACGCATCATTTTCTTATCTACATCGTAAATCATAATACATTTTATATTACAGTCAATATTAACGAAAAAATGTTTTAGCTTTTATTTATCGCCTTATTAGTTCGTATGAATGCAAGAATACACTGAGCTGCAATTTTCCATACACTTTTCATTGTCAATGTCAATTGGGCAGATGGTCCAAGATATTATTATTATTTAATAGTTTTAATCACCCTCATGTTATCAATTAAAACGTTTTTTCTGATAAGTATTGAAAAAAGGTTTTTTTCTTAATTTTTCATTTACTATTCTAGGTACTCTCAACAAGATATCTATGGAATTCGTTGGGATTTCCAGTCCACCATTTACAGAATCGAAAACGCTCAACACCTCTGATGTACCATTAAATAAAGGGAATCTTGTATCCACATACACCGACCAGTTTGACGACGTACCGTCCCTCGATGGTAATGAAATTAGGGACCTCATGAAGCATCAACAGGAAGAAGCGAAGCAAGAAACCTTGGAAGAACTGAACAAAGACGTCGTTAAACCTTTCCAATGGTCTGAGAGTGCCTTCAGGAATGACGCACACGAGGTTCTCCCAGACAAATGGGAATTTAAGCCCTTCCAACCTTACTGGCCTTGGTGAAAGAATCTCCGTATTATTCTACGTATCCATAATAATGATTTAATTTTTAAGAAAACTCCAGTGAACCTTTTTGTTGGAGTGGACCATCTTATAGGCATAATGATAGTTTTTTAACGTATTCACTAAACTTGGCCGTCCGTCCGATTCGATTAGAACTGCAATGAAATAATTTACGAAAGTTTGATCATGATTTAATAAAATTTTAGACGATGTATTTTTACATAGATTTATTTATTGGAATAATGTTCGTCTCGTCTTGTCCTTTGTGTTAGTTACTTTTGTGTTTTGTGTACTTACAAATCATTTGTACGTAATTTATTGTTTACTTTTTATTTTTTAACAATTCCTGTATTGTTTTTTTATATTCAGAACGTCACAAATGTTTTATAATTTGTTACACAAAAAATATGTACCTATTTTATTATCTAATTCTTTTACGGATATCTAATAAAAATGAAGTGACTTGAACCGGAAATATTTGGAATTTTCTCTCGAAAATAAAAGTGTTTCAATGGAAAACTTATTGTTTATTTCTATTTACCTATTCCATAAATGGTCATACCACCTTCTGCATTTACTTTAATGTGATAATGCGCAATATTCTTATACGATATTGCGCTTTTAAAATAAAGCACTAATTTTACTTGTTTAGAGATGCAAACATGACTTTGTTATTTTAGGCCAGTATTTAAGGCCACAGCTTGACCTAGGCCTTGTTAACCGTATACTATATTTTAGTCTATCCTTGCTTCCCTTGAGAAACAAATTTGGAATGACCATGTATAGACAAATACCCAGGTATAGTGTCTCTTCCTTCCTGCATCCTTCAAACCAGAACGCTGCGATATTAGGAAGAAATCGCTACAGTAATAGAGAATCCGCCAAATAGTAAAGTACTACCATGTTCTACCACCTTTGCCAGATGTAATTACACAACCCAATATATTTTCATGATTATGAAAAAGCTATTCAATATAAATCTTTTGATAAATAAATGGTGTAATAGATTTGTTCTTTTGATTCTATCTTTATTTATAAATATTATTTTTATGCAACTTTTTGAAAAATACTACCTTATGGTTACTATACTCTTTGATAAAGACCGTGAAACAGAAAAAAATTAAAGACGATTTGAATAAGAATGCTGTTGGCATATCACAAAGTTAAGTATTAATATTAAATTATTTTATCTGTTATATTTAAAGTACGTAGTGTTTGTCATTGTCAACAATTGTCAGTTGTCATTCATGCCATTGTCATTTCATGTTTTAGAGGATTTTGTAAACTTATAAACTTTGGTATAAAAATAGATAAAATACATATATAAAATACATTTTGTATTGTAACTAAGGAGGCTACTGAAATACTTAATGTGTGTGTTTATATTTGATTAAGTTCCAGCCTAGTACACAAGAAAAGTTATAATAATGAATTTCTTCAAGAAGGCTCCTACTGTAAAAGGTGAGTCATTTTGTTTTATGTACCTAGCATACTAATAGATGAGATTACATTATTATGAGCAGTCGTAGCCTAGTTGTGATATTAATTTATTATTATATTATTAAATGTCATTTCCTTAAATGTTGAAGAAAATATGAAGACAATTGAGGAAACCTTTCATGCCTGAGTGATCGCCAAGGTGCGAAGCCAATCAATTCGCAGTTTCCCAGACTATTGCCTAAACCCCTCTCACTCTGAGAGCAGATCAGGGCCCAGCAGTGGGACAGTAATGAGTTGACTACGATGAATTCGACATTATTGTATTTTGTTACATTAGCTACATGTTTTGTATTACAGAACAACAACGAGAAAATGACCGGGAGCTTCGTAAGGCTACCAGAGATTTGGATCGTGATAAAGCAGCCTTAGAAAGAGAGGAAAAGAAATTGGTACAAAAACATTGTTTACTAAAATGTTAAATGTTGCATCATTATATTATTTTATCACCATAGTGATAGAAGGTAGTGGTCGAAACTAGGGTTTTCAACGGAATGGTCCTAGTTTTGAAACCCATTCAAAGTTGCGTGTGGTAGAATTTATTTATAACTTTCTATAATAAGAAGGAAAAAATTGTGAGGAAACCTGCACACTTGAGAATGAAGATAAAAGTTATCAAGAGTGTGTAAAGTCGACCAAAATTTACCAATATACATTGGCTGTGTAAGTTGGTAGGCTTGGCTTAGTGGATGGTGAACTATAGTGGTATGGAAGGTGGTAGGAACCTTTGTCACCTATATCTACCTAACAACAGCAGTGTTAGGTGCTGCTGTGTTCCGTTTTGAAGGGTGTGGTAAGACAGACAGACTTTTCCGAGGCGTTCCAGCTTAGTCCTTAGGGGTAGCGGCACATCTGTGGCTGACCTCAGGTAGGAATATCTAATCCTATCTGGGGTTGATTACAGATGTCCATGGGCGGCAGTAGCCACTTACCATCAGGTGGACTGCATGCTCGTCTGCTACTCCTATATTATAAAAAAAAATATAGTCAAAGACCACTCTCAATTTAAGAGGAGCATGCTCAGCAGTATACAATATTACTTTCTAAATTGTGTCTATCTTAAAGTGTATTTTTATAGAATGTATTAAATAAGGAGAAATAAATCTTCTCAAATATAATGTAACACATTTTCATTGATTATTGCAGGAGATGGAAATTAAGAAAATGGCAAAGGAAGGGAATAACGAGGGTTGTAAGATATTGGCAAAACAATTAGTACAGTTAAGAAAACAAAAAACTCGAATTTACACAGCTAACAGTAAGGTGAGAATATTATTATCAGTATTTGTATTGTCAGTATTTTTTTTGGCTTTTGGACTCGTACCTGCTCTATGATATAAACAATGGCAGGTATGGCTGTGTCAGCTCATGGAATCCAGGCCCTGCCCGAAAATGTTAATTTTGAAATTTAATAATACCTTTTTTTGCACCAACTTTCAACTTATTTTGGAGACCATTCTTATATTTCTCCTTAATAAAGATTTTTTCACTATCAACATCTATGATTATTCTATCACCTATTATTAACAATTTTCTAGATTACCTTTGATACCTACAACCGTAATAATCTTTTTATTATGGAGTTGTAAGAGTAAACAACATTATTACTTATTATTGTTACTAATAGCAAGAAGCAGTGATAGCCTAGTGGTTAAGAAACTTGGCCTCTCGATCGAGGGGTCCGAGGTTTGAATACCAGGCACGCACCCCTGATTTTTCAAAGTTATGTGCGTATTAGAAATTAATTATCACTTGCTAAACGGTGAAGGAAAACATCATGAGGAACCTGCATACCTGAGAGATTTATAAAAAGAAAATCTCAACAGTATGTGAAGTCTACCAATACGCACTTGCTCAGCGCAGGGGACTATGGCTTAATCCTTCTCATTATGAGAGGAGACTCGTGCCCAGCAGTGGGACAGTAATGGGTTGTTGATGATGATGATGATGATTGTTACTAATCTGTTACAGATATCAAGTGTACAAATCCACAATAAAGCTATGGGCGCTAACATAGCGATCGCGGGAGCCATGGGCACTACAGCCAAGACCATGGGCACTATGAACAAGATAATGAATCCACAGCAAATAGCCAAGGATATGGAGGCCTTCAAGCACGCTAGTGCTAAAATGGACATGACCGATGAGATGAGTAAGTGTATTTTTTTTTTAAATTGGTATGAGAAGAAGCGGTGAAAGAAACTCCATAACACACATCTTTTAAAAAGAAATGTTTTTTACATTGTTTAACTTAACCTAATGGTACATGTGGAGCTGGAACTACTTCAGACCACACCGTTTTGTCAGTCAAATAATCACTAAGTTTATAGTACCCTTTTTTTTACATAGCGTTTGTTTAACGAATGAACTTTTTTTCTGTAAGAACCAAATAGTGCTATACAAATTTTGTTTCCTTCCTAGTTTCAGACACTCTTGATGACATAATGGACGAGTCTGGAGATGAAGAGGAATCTGCAGGAATTGTTAACCAAGTGCTTGATGAAATTGGCATCGAAATTAGTGGAAAGGTAAGTTTCTTCATTGTTTTTCATATTTACATTATCTAGATCTAACGTGATCGACTAGGTCTTAGACTTCATTTATCTTTTATAAGTATAGAATTCACAATGGAGTCACAAAATTTGATCTTTTTGCTTTGTTTGTAATTTATGTATGTAAATATATAAACAAATATTACAGTAAACCTACATGTAAACAGTACAGAGATAAGTCACACATATATGTGTCTCTGCATATAAACAACCTTACTTTTAAAATATTTAAGCATAAACTATCCATTTTGAAATTGAAAAATGTTACTATAAAAATATAAATGTCAGAAAATGATAGTGTATGGGTCACTATTAAGTGAACTATGAGCGATTGTGATACATTCAATATTTGAATATTATATTTTAAATCATTTCACTTGAGCTGATTAGTAAAAAAGTACAACAAAAGTAAAAAAAGTTTAAGTTAAAATATATATTTAAGGGAAAGGGATGTATGGAAGAATGTTGTTTTTAAGGGAACGTCTGATACAATTAACTATCAATATATTTTCAGATGGCCAACGCTCCGTCCGTCGCACGCAATAAAATTGGAGAATCAACGACTGATGCGGATAAAGAACTTATGGCACAGCTAGCTAAACTTAAATCTTAGATTATTGTTTACTTAAGAAAGTTGTTTACAAGAACTTAAACAAAGCGTATGTGTTCTTATGTCGCACGTGACAAGTTATACTTCTTTGGCGCATCTAACAAAAAATAAATGTAACATTATGTACATATAAAGTGGGAAAGCTATTACAAAACAAATAAAATCGGTTGTCTGTAAAGTCGGTTTACTGACGATAGTTGAATGTGACAACGTCATAAGAAAGGCCGATTGTCCCTCTGTGTCGCCCGTTCCGCGCCCTCGCTTGCACTTGAAGCCTTAAATGGAACGCCAGAGCGAGGTAACGCCGCATGAGTCATGTTTTTTGGTGCGTGCAGCCGGCTCCATCGAATTATAAGACGTTGTCACGTCAAAAATATTACAAAATGTACCCGACACGACTAATAATGTGACGCAACGCATCGTATCATATGGCGACAAACTTGCAATATATAGAAGCCATCTTAATGGTGTCGATTTTATCTGTCAGTTTTGTAAAAAAAATACATAGTTCTTCCATATGCTCCGAAAGAAGTATAACTTCAAACTGTTATTTATTTTATGTAAATAAGATGAGACCTGATCAATTGCTTATATGTATTTCTATGTTGTATTTTTTGTGTTATATAAATATGCACATTTTTTTAAGGTTAATTACGTATAAAATTTTGTTATTAAATCGATAAAAGCCGATGAAAATAAGACTTAATTTATAGTCTGTGATAAACTTAATGGTTTTCTGAAATAAATGTTATTAAGTAAAAAGGTACATAATTTTATTTACTGCACTTTCCTGTTAGGATAATTAAGGCTTTCCTACACCTAATGTGTAAGGAGCTTATTTAATGTTACTCCCTTCAATTGTTTCTTATGCAATCTTGTATGTAGCAATGAGACTTTCAGTCCATCAGGTAGGAAGTGGACATTTGTCAGCAACTTTATATAGGACGAATTCTACCTGTAGCCGATCATAGATCTGTTGCTATTCTTGAGCACTAGGTTGAGCATGTGTTTTTTTTTTAATAATATAGAAGTAGCAGACGAGCATGCAGTCCACCTGATGGTAAGTGGCTACTGCCGCCCATGGACATTTGTAATCAACCGCAGATAGGATTAGATAATCCTACCTTAGGTCGGCCACAGATGCGTCGCTACCCCTGAGGACTAAGCTGGAACGCCTCGCAAAAGTCTGTCTCCCTTACCACACCCTTCAAACCGGAACACAGCAGCGACTAACTCTGCTGTTATTATGCAGAAATAGGTGTGGCGGTGGTGCCGCCGGAGTCGAGCCACAAAGGGTTCTACCACCTTCAAATGTGTGAGCAGAACTGCTCCATGCTAGAAATGTGAATGGCACCTCTCTGTACTATATTGGTTCTATCACCTTTCATCTTTTTTATATGCCGGCCGCATACACGAAATCACCAAATACATAAGGTTTATGATTTTTTACAAACATATAAGTGGTTAACTGGTTACTGCAGTAGAACACTGCACATTTATCCCGAAAATAAAATTCGGAATATAGTTATCTCATTCACTCTTTAAAAACATTGCATCTACTAGTAGGCCTTTATAAAAAAAATATTCAAAAATAATTGCAACAACAACAGTAAATTCAAATAATTACATGAACTTCAATATGTTCAAATAAAATATACCTAACTTTCCCAACTCGTTATTCATCATATTACTTAACTATTTATAAACAACGCTTAAAACGCTATTAAACCGGTCATTAGTGTGTTAGGCTCGGTTATCACATTTATATTCGTAAAGCGACTCTCATTTGCTTAAATACTTAATGAAATTTACACTTCTAGTTTACCTGTTCGATAATGTCAAGGGGAGTCGTTTGTTAGCGTTATTAATTAATAGTCTTACGCCAGTCTTAACCCTCCAACAGGGTAGAAGAAGATTGTCTTAAGCGCTTCTGGTATACGCTTTTACTTCACGTGAATTTTATTTTGGTTTTATGCTACTTAAATAATCACCAATTCTTGAACATTAACTTTTACTGGAAATAGAGACACTTAAGTACCTACTCGTAAATAGACTCACGGAGTGAATTAATGCCAAATTCTAGCCAAACGCAAGCGACGTTAAGTAATTCATACCGGCACTATTGCAATCCGTAGGTATAGGTACTATTCTATTGAACTTTTCAGACTGTGGAACCATGATAGCAGACGAACATTTATTCGATGAAGGCATAACCAATGCCTTACATAATGACATGAAACATCTCTACACAAATAAAGTTGTGTTTGAAATGTCCCAAAAAGATTATGTAAGTATTAAAAAGTATAATATACCTATAAATAATTACATTGTAAAGAATTATATACTCACCTATGACGGGATCAGTGATCAGTATTATAGTGCATTGAAATGTTATATTTTTTGGTCCTACCGTATTAAAGTAAGAGAACGTAATTTTATTTGTGGGATGTTAATGGAAGATTAATGTAATATGAAGCTACTTAAGTGCAAGTTGGTGGGGTCGCAACTCTTTTATTTAACTTACAGCAAGGAAAGCAAGGTTCGCTCGTATGTATGTGAGGGAATTTTTGCATCTGAATTTTAACCAGGTAATCCCAACCAATTAAGCTGAAATATTACATACAAGTTTGGTCTGGATTAAAATTCATGATTATTTTAGTCAGGACAGTCAGACGTCAGACGTCATATAAAATGTAGGGACGAATGCCCCAAACCAATTATTTTATACACCCACAGGACATATGTATCAAATGAACAATATAAATGAAAAAAACTTGTTTATTAATATTTTTTTCAAGTTTTTTTAAATTAAACAGGAAAGGGAGCAACGAAACTTGCTTTCGTCTCAGGACGGCGACACTTGCGAGATTCACGACCAATTCTACCGGGACCACAAACTGCTTCTTGTTTTGTTTCGAGCGCTAGCAGTCATGCCTATTACGCGCTCACGACCTGGTCAGTATTACCTTTTTATATCCCTTCGAAGGGCTATTAGAAATTAACTAGCACGAAAATGTCGCGAGGAATAATAAAAAAAGTCTCAAGGGTATGTGAGGAAGGAGGAGAATTCCATACCTACCACCAAATATTCATTTTGTATTGCACGACTCATGATGCGAAGCATCAGAGAGTGCTTTACGATCGAACAATTTTTGGAGTTTACTCCTTAAGAAACGATTTGAGTTATAAGGCCCGGTACGGAAATTTTATGAGGAGTAAAATCAAGTGTAACACGAAAAGTTGAGGCGTTACATAGAAAGAGACAAACATATATATCTGTAGGATTGAACGTGTAAAAGAATGAGATGGAATACATTACACAGCGTATCGCATTCTCGGGGTCTCCTCTTTGCGCGATACTTCGTAGTCTCACTGTATAGTTCACTACCTCCAGTCTGAGAGTTGAATGTGTGCGTATGTTTGTACGTGTGTGTTGCGCGCTAGATATGGTACAACTATTGATGCGGTGTTTTCACGATTCATAACTCATGTAACTTCCGAAGTTCACGTATCGTATTTCAGTTACCACAAACCTATAATTACAGTATTTAAGAATGATATTTTAATTCAAAGTGAAAGAAATCAATCATCCTAAAATTGGATTTGTATAAATTGAACACAATTATTATTATTATTTATATTATTTTGTAACATACTTTATGTAATACGCATTATTGAAGTAATATAAATATTCCGAATAATTACAGATATATGTTTGTTTCTCTTATCATTTTAGCAGATGCGTTCATTTACCCTTTTTTTCTATTCGATATACAGTGAAACTTGGTTAAGTGGGACCTGGATAAGTGAGAAACCTCCATAACTGGAACTCATGTTGAGGTCCCAACACTTTGGCACTGAATTACCTCTGTTAGTGGGACGAGGTAAACCTCTATATCTGGGATTTGTTCTTTCGATTTATCATCATAGTTACCTCTATAACTGAGACAGCGAGTAAATTTTATATGCATAAACCTCTGTAACTGAGATAACATTGTTTGTTTACTCATTCTTATTCTACCCACAAATTCCACACGTAATTCCAAGTACCTACGTAAGTACAAATTTTGAGCTTCAATTACCTTCAGTTTTAGTTTCGCTTTACTATCATACAGATGTTTATTTGAAAAATGTCAAAACGAAAGCTACAATCGTTATTAAAAGGTGAGTCTTGTCATGGCGGGAAACTTAGTAAAGAGCGCATTACAATACTTCTAGGTGCTAACATGTCAGGAACTGAAAAGTTGCCTATCCTATTAATCGGAAAATCTAAGTCTGTAAGTAATGGAACCCTCTGTAAATGAGACAGATATTTATTTATACCTGTATATCTGAGACATTGGGTAAGTGGAATACCTCTATAAGTGAAACGACATTGCAGGTCCCTTGATGTCTCACTTAACCAGGTTTCACTGTATATCATAATTATCGTTCGTAAGGAGTAAACTCCAATCGTGCGTCGTAGCTGACACACACACACTTTTTTTTCGCTTCATTTTGGCGGCTATTTTTATTATTTAATAATGTAATGTATTTAATAATCATGTAATGTTAAGGCAGTGATAGCCTAGTGGTTAAGAAACTCGGCCTCTCGATCGAGGGGTCCGAGGTTCAAATCCCAGGCATGCATCTCTGATTTTTCAAAGTTATGTGCCTATTAGAAATTAATTATCCCTTGCTAAACGGTGAAGGAAAACATCGTGAGGAAACCTGCATACCTTGGAGATTTATAAAAAAAACTCAAAGGTATGTGAAGTCTACAATACACACTTAGCCAGCGCGATGGACTATGGCCTAATCCTTCTCATTCTGAGAGGCTACTTGTTCCCAGCAGTGAGACAATGATGGGTTGATGATGATCAAGAAGGGGCTGACCTGATTCAGGTCTCTATGATATAAGTAGATTAGTAGGTCGAATTCGAATCGAATCATCTATTCATAGTCCAAAATGCGACATGACAATTGGAGTGACATAAATAGTGTCTCCGACCTTTGAGTAGGTATTAAGTAGTCACGAATGGTTCTATGACCTTCAGGTTGCCAAACATTATCTCCCTTCAAAGCGGACCCACCTGAAGGAGGCAGCCGGTGTAATCAGTAGTTATTAAACAAAATATCAAAGAAATCATAAAGCTTGCATTGTTAACTGAAATTACTGCGACACATACGAGTAGGTAGGTACCTACTTTATGTTCTTATTAGCATTTAGCTGTAAGAAAACGCGGAAATGGGTTGTTTCCCCGCGAGCGCCGTATGTGCAGAGACTTCTGAGTTTGTTCCCTATTATATCTAAAGTTTTGAGGGCCGCAATAAAGTTGCGGTTACTAAGTATACCGGTCCGCTATTTAGGATTCCGGGTTTGTTCCCAGTGGATGAGATCTAAATAATGATTTAGATATTTCTTCTATGTTTCATTTAGTTGCTTTTATAATTAAGTAAATTTACTTATAATCTATACTGCAGATTAGTATGGAGCAGTGATTGAAGAACGTGTGTAGATTTTTAGGGGTCCGTGCCCAAAGCGTAAAAATGAGACCCTGTTGATAAGCCCATTTGGCCTACTTTCACAGGATTATTTCTTTTACTGTAATAGTGTGTATTATTATGATTAAATATCAAAAGTAACAAAAATATCAAAAGTAACAAAAATATCAAAAGTAACAAAAATATCAAAGTAGTAACAAAAATATCAAAAGTAAAAAAATTAAAGGAATATTGAACTATTACGCGGACATTATATTCATCACCATCAACTCATTACTGTCCCACTGCTGGGAACGGATCTCCTCTCATAATGAGAGGGATTAGGCCATAGCCCACCGCGCTGGCCAAGTGCGTATAATGTAAGAGTAGCATACGAGCATGCAGTCCACCTGATTGTAAGTGGCTACTGCCGCCCATGGACATCTGTAATTAACCCCAGATAAGATAAGATATTCCTACCTGAGGTCGGATGCGCCGCTACGCCTGAGGACTAAGCTGGAACGCCTCGGAAAAGTCTGTCTCCCTTACCACACCCTTCAAACCGGAACACAGCAGCTCCTAACACTGTTGTTATTAGACAGAAATAGGTGTAGCGGTGGTGCCGCCGGAGTCGAACCACAAAGGATTCTACCACCTTCAAATCTCTCAGTAATGCAGATTTCCTCACGATGTTTTCCTTCATCGTTTAGCAAGTGATAATTCTAATAGGCACATAACTTTGAAAAATAAGAGGTGCGTGCCTAGGATTGAACCTCGGACCCCTCGATCGAGAGACCGAGTTTCTTAACCACTAGGCTATCACTGCCTTCATCATCATCACGTCAGCCTTTATCATTCCACTGCTGGACATAGACCTCCCCTAGGGTGTGCCACAGCACCCAGCACCCCAGCATCACTGCCTTAACATTACATTATTATTAAATATTACATTATTAAATACAAAATGAATATTTGGTGGTAGGTACGGAATTCTTCCTGTGCAAGTTTGAGTCGCACTTGGAGGATTGTTCACGCGTCTGTGATAAAATTTGGGACTTCAGAACTACTGTCTTTTGTCTCTTAGATAATCAGTCAGTAACTTATTATCAGTTTAACAATGCGTAACTCGTACGTCCTTCAGGAAAAGCATAAATCTCTCTTCAAAAAACTATTATGTCTTATAATACAATAGGAAAATATGTGGTAAGGGTGACATATTTTTTCGAAGCGTTCCACCTTAGTCCTCAGGGGTAACAGCGCATCTGTGGCCGACCTCAGGTTAATATATAATCCTATCTGGGGATGATTACAGATGTCTATAGGCACTGGCCACTTACTCAGATGGACTGCATGCTCGTCTGCTACTCCTATATAATAAAAAAAATATTTATATTTATCTTAAATCACATAGCGCGGATGTAACTAAAATTATCCTTAAGGAAGCACAATGTATTCTGTAATGACTTTAAAGGTCGTGAACGTCGTATGTATTGTTTAAGGTACAATCACCTTTAGTTGGAGATCTCGTGCCACAGCCTACGCCATTTGCTTCTACATAGCCGCTACGATCGTGGTTCTCATTGTGGGCTACGAGCGTATCATGATTCTACGGTCCATTAAAAAGTTCGACGATTATATCTACGCTATACTGTTTGTAGTTTTCCTTGTCCCACACTTTTGGATACCGTTCGTCGGATGGGGAGTGGCGCACCAAGTCGCTATCTATAAAACGAACTGGGGGAAATTTCAAGTAAGGATAATTCTCTTCTTCTCCATAACCAAACACTTTGTGAAGTGGTGGTAGTTTTACTGACATTCAAAAAGTGTTCTGTAAAGAACCTATTTTGAATTTAAAAAAAAATTAAAAATTTGATTTGAAATTTGTGTTTTATAAAAGAATACCCATTTATAACCTCATTTTATAAGATTTATGGTACCAAAACATAGTAGGATTTTTTAAATATTATGTACGAGTCAAACGTAATGGCTTATCTTAGGATCTTAAGCATTGATATAGCTTTTTCCCAAAAATATGCGCGTAGAAACCTCGTAAATGTGTAAAATATTTTAAAAATTGGCTTGTGAAATATGTTCTCTTTATTTAAAAAATGAACGAATTTAAATATTTTATAGGTAAGATATTACAGAGTTACTGGTGAAGATTTAAAATTCCCCAATCTGAAGAATCTGATCGTTATAATCAGCGTGGGGTGTTTGCTACTCGCCGTATGTTTTCTTCTGAGCCTCTGTGCGCTGCTGGATGGGTTTATGTTGCGGCATACGTCTGCTTACTACCATATCATCACCATGATCAACATGAACTGTGCGCTTTGGTACATCAACTGCAAAGGCATCAAGATTGCGTCGCAAAGCCTGTCTGAATGTTTTCGACGGGTGAGCAAGCTTTTAACAAGCTTTTAATGATAATGTGCCTTCTTAGTCCGTATGTGAGGACAATTTTTATATAATGACTGAATGCTCAATGCTAATTCTAAATTATAGAAAATGTTCTTACATTACATAGATAAAAACACATAACCATTACATACATACAAAGCATTATATAAGAATTGAAAGGAGTTTGTGTAATGTTTTATATCTTTATTTTATGTATTATAATAAATAAATAAATTACTCGAATTACTCGAAGATTATGGTACCTATTTGTAATATGTTTCGAATTAGACCCAAATATGGGTAATTTCGTCTACGTTATGAATATTTACCTTATTTACAAAACATTTCGCAGTTAAACAGTGAAGTAGCGTTACCTGTACCCTTACCATGAGTTTTTACGTTTAAACAAATATGACTGTTTTGATATTTGTTTACGTATTTGCCCATACAATTGCCAATCAGCGCCCCTAGCGGATTGTATCAGAACTACAGTGTCAGTAACGTAACATTAAATGTCTAAATTGATAAAATGGAGCTTTATGTTTTGTCTCTCTTTTTTGCGAACATGTGAAGGAGACAAAACGTTGTCACTTGAGCACTTACTTATTGTTAAGCTTACTCAGTCTACTGAAGCAAACGGAACAGAAAAATGGATTGAGTAAACGTAACGTAAAATTGTGGGATGTTTTGAAAACTCATGGTAAGGGTACAGTTAGCCACGAAGTATTTTCTACTCTGAAACTAAGTTAGAGCTTAATACGCTAGAGCACTCTGCTTTAAAAGAGACGTCTAAGTTTAATGAATAATAGAGTAATTTTCTTAACGCAGTGTTATTCAAAGTGTGGGTCGAGACCCCTAGGTGGTCACAAAACCTCTATAAGTGGTTCGTTCGTTCAGTAAAAAGGAAAAAAATATACTACAAAAATATATTTTTCCTATAAAGCCAGTAATAAAAGGCATTAAAGCCGTCTCTTATTACCTCTGTTTTAATGGACAAAACAATATTTTACAACTTTTATATTAAAATATGGGTTTAAACAGTGGAGGAAAAGTGGTCGCGAAATATTTTTTCATTGGCGTTGACGACCCGCGTGGCGGAGCGGCTACCATACCGGTCTGACGCGCAAAGGGTCTCGGGTTCGATGCCTGGCCAGACAGATATCTAAATGATGAATTTAGATTTCTGTTTCTGGGTCTGGTTGTTTGTGTATTTGTCTATGTGTGTGTGCATGGCACCCACGACACAGGAAATCCTAGTGTGGGGCTTTGAGTGTAGAAAGTGTTTATTGTTCATTTTAAGTTGTAAAAGGTTGAAAAACACTGATTGAATGTATTATAATCCTAACCTAGTTTTCCTTGTTTCAGGACGTTCACTTAGAGTGTACAGCCAAATTGATTTCGAGTTATCGCTACCTGTGGCTCAATTTATCGGAACTGTTACAATCTCTCGGGAATGCCTACGCGCGGACATACTCCACGTATTGCCTTTTCATGTATGATGTTTTATAATACTGATTTTATATAAAAATGTAGTACGATTTGATAAGGAGAGTTCGATTTCTGATGCTTAGATCGGACACTACAAAGAGATCACTTAAAAGTGAAGAAATGCATCTGGTCACACCAAAATAGGAATATTTTATATGAACTAGCCGACCCGGCAAACGTTGTGTTGCCATATAAATAAAAAAAAATTCAGGGTGAACAACCTTTATCACTTAGGGGTATGAAAAATAGATAGTAGCCTATTCTCAGGACTACTGAATATGCATATAAAATTTGATGAAAATCGGTAAAGCCGTTTCGGAGGAGTACGGTAATTAACACTGTGACACGAGAATAGTTGAAAAGGGGAGTTCGATTTCTGAGGCTTAGATCGGATACTACAAAGACATCATTTATAAGTGAAGAAATTCATCTGGTCACTCCAAAATATGAATATTTTATATCAAATTAAAATCATTTTGAGCACGATGCTTTTAGAACTCACAGAACATATTGACGAAGTAAAACAAATAACACAATCATGATTTTATTTGTTTAATTGTCCAGTCCATTACATTTTATATGGTGGTGGTTGTACCTATCCCTACTTAAGTACGTAGAACTATAATCTTTAAAGCTAGTTGTGTGTTGCCCGAACTACCAAGTAGCGAATTCGAAAATAATAGCATAATAATAGCTCTTTAAGAATAAGTTAAATTAACTCTTTAAGAATAAGCTAAATTAGGATGTGTCATGGACGTATTACGGAGTGGCAAAGTAATCACGTAATAAATTTAAATCTACAAATTCTTGTACCTTTCGCTTATTTTAACTGTCAAAGACTTTCTGTAAAATCCGATTATAACCAAAACGTTTTGTTTCATGAATATTACAGGTTTTTCAACATAACAATTGCGGTATATGGAGCTTTATCAGAAATCGTGGACCACGGATTTGGGTTCAGTTTTAAAGAAATAGGCCTGATCGTTGACGCAGCTTACTGCTCCACTTTGCTCTTCATCTTCGCAGATTGTTCTCATAAATCTACGCTTAAGGTTTGGTTAACGCTTGTTATTTAAGTAGATTGTATTTTAAGAAAGTATATAGTATAATGATTAATCCATTTTATTTCGTGTTCTGTTTATATTTTCGCATACTTTGATTTCAGTTTCATTTGGGTGTACCGTACCTATTTTATTCTATGACTATTTATTTTGAAGATTGAGTTGTTGCCTAAGGTATTAAATACCTATAGACCAAGTCATTAAAAATAATTGACTAATTAAAAATTAATTATCACTTGCTTAACAGTGAAGGAAAACATTGTGAAAGAAACTTACATACCTGAGAGATATTTAGTAAAAATTATCAAATGTACGTGTAGTCTACCAAATACCAATATTCACTTGGTCCGCGCGGCGGACTATGGCCTAATCCTTCTCATTCTGAGAGGAGACTTGTACCTGGTACTCGGATAGAACCTAATGGGTTGGTAACGACTAATTTAAATACTTTATCATACAGGTTGCTGCTGGCGTTCAAGACACGTTACTTTCTATAGATGTTTTATCCGTGGACCGACCAACTCAAAAGGAGGTACCAACATACTAATTATACCTGTTATGTGCCATTTTATTAAGGCCCGAAGTAAAGATGAGTATAAAATTTAACGTGTGTCTGTCTGTGGTATTATTGCTCTTAAACGGATGAACTGGTTTTGATTTTAATCTTTAAAAGGAAAAATGGATAGATTGATTATTAATACCTAAGGGTTGTCAATTGATTTGTTTGACACTTGAGTGGATTGATTTGAGCTAAATTGAATTTTGGTTATCTGTTTGAACTATTCTTATTCTTCTGAAGTTAGGTGTTATTTTAATTTAACTTCAGGTCCTAAGTTTTAGCTATAAGGCCTATTTTATTAAGCAAAAGCTCGCTTTGTTCCAACACCACTATTTATAAACGACGATGTCTTTCAATTCACTTTTCAATCACCAAATTCTAATTTCAATTCATTTTTAGGGTTCCATACCCAAAGGGTAAAAACGGATTCCTATTACTAAGACGTCGCTGTCTGTCCGTCTGACCGTCTACTATCACAGGGCTCTATTTCCGAAACCATAATAGATAGGCACTTGAAATTTTTACAAAGGATGCATAACGGTGGCCGCTAATACAACAAATACTTACAATAAAATAAAGTTCAATATTTAAGTGGGTCTCAATACAACAAACCGGTGTTTTAATAAAAATTTTAAACTTAGTATTGTAATTACATTTTCGCATCGTCTCCATACATATAAAAAATAATGAGTAGTTGATGGTAGGGAGGTCTCCATGTACGCGTTCCACTCATACTTGGTCAATTTTTGAAGTTGTAAGCTATATCTTATGACTTGGTACAAAACCCGTTCGCTTAAATAATTGAGCGCATTCATCATTCAACGATAACATTTTCTTGTTTCTTTGCCGTACCATAAATTTATCATAAGTTCTTTATCCTACATGATATATATCATACTTCAAACTCATATTTGATACATGTCTTCAAGAGTGTTTTTTTAAGTGAAAACTTCTTTAGCTTTTGTGCACATTTTGTGATGGGTAAAAATGTTAAACTCGTGGGACATTGGCCTGATCGAAAATTCGTAAGACTGTCATGTTTGCGTACGATAGCGCAATAAATAAATATTGTATTTTACCACATAAATGATAGTACTTTTATACTGATAATTAAAGCATATCGTGCAAAATTATTCCCTAACCATTCCAAAATATCAAATAGCACAACGTTAATATTCAAGTTTTCACTTCTGTCGACACTCCCGGAGTAACCCGTTGTTTTTTTCAGATAGATCACTTCATCCAGGCTATTGAGATGAATCCAGCGGTCGTGAGTCTGAAGGGCTACGCTCACGTTAATCGGGAGCTACTGACATCGGTTTGTATTTTTTAATACAAGAGTAGCAGAAGAACATACCGTCCACCGGTTGGTAAGTGGCTACTGTCTCCCATGGAATTCTGTAATCAATCCCAGACATGATTAGATTTCTACCTGAGGTCAGTTTCAGATGCGCGGCCACCTCTGAGGACTAAGCTGGAATGCCTTGGAAAAGTATGTCTCCCTTACCACACCCTTCATACCAGAACATAGCAGCGCTTAACACTGCTGTTATTAGGCAGTGGCGGTGATGTCGCGGGTTCTACCACCTTCTTAAATATGGTACCAACGTCGCACCTTTAACTGATAACAGCATTGCAGAGCGCTACAGGGCTATAGAATGCCATCAAGACGTGTTCTAATTTAGTTCTTAGGCCTAGCAACACAGCTATGTTTGACCTCAGATAAGTTTAAAAACTGACAAGGTATTTATCAGTCATCACTTATCAGATGGACTGCGTGATCATTTCAATGACAAAAAAAGCAGACATTCCAACACAGAATAGTGGCTTTTTCGATTTCTCATTCACTGTTCAGGCAGTTCTGCTCTGGAACGCCCTGCCCGTGCACATCAGAAAAGTAACCAGAAAAGCTATTTTCAAAAAACTTGTCCGAGAGCATCTGAGCACCTCATCTGACAAATAAAACTTCTTTTTTCTTTTTTTTTCTCTTATCACTTATATGTATATTTATTTATTACATTTAAATATGTATGTATGTATAAAATATGTATATTGTTTATTTATTTAACACCTACCGCAAATTTTCTCCAATCAACAAGGTTTGACTGGTAGAGAATGCCATTAGGCATTAAGTCTGCCCTGTTGTAATATGTATAACTTTGTGTTACTTTTACAATAAATATATAAATAAATAAATAAATGACGAACCTATAGCTAAAATCTTTTTTTTAAGAGGATATCCGTGCCCATAAGTGGGGCCAAAGACAGTAAATGCTTAATGTTTATATAGTAATCCACAATACTCGTATGATCTAACGCCCCTCACACACGTCATCTTAGATTAATAACGTAGTTAGTAGGTAGTAGTTCCATTTGCTAATCTACGATGATCAAGCTGTTCTTAATGAACCGTAACGTTTAGTAACTGTATCAACTAAATTAATTTAAAGGGAATAAATTAACTACCGTAATATAATCTTTTTTAATAAAAACTTTTTAAAATGAATAATTCGTTTGCCATTATGAAATTTTGAAATACAAACTTTTAATTAAGTGCATTGGCTTATTTGCACGTTACTAAACAGAAAGAAGACGATTAAAATCTTTGTCTGAACTAATCCCAAAGGATATAATAAAATAAACTTAAAATTAATTACAAAATGACATATCAAATAGTTAAATAATAAGTGAAATTTAAATGAAATGTTTTAATATACATCTGGAGGCACGGCAGTGCCTCCGCCAAGTCGAGCCAAAGCCAAAAAATCTACATTTCTTGAGCCATTTGTGTAATTATACATAGATACGAAACCGGCAGCCATCTTAATAAAAAACAGAAACTTCAACTTTCTATATTTGTATTTACCTACCTACATATGAAAGTTAATTAACAACTTATAAAAAGTATAAACAACATATGGATATGTATAATTAACAGTTTTACTGTGTTACATTAAATAAATGTTTTCTTAACGAGTTTTCTACACTTGTAACTTTGTAAGTCATAATGTGCCAGGCAGCTGTCACACGCTTGTCATTAAAAATTAAAATGGAAGTTGAAAAAACCTCTTAACTAATGCGGCTGTATCTTGATACGTTATTTGAGAGATAATTCAAGTTTTATTGTTACTTGGAACTTGACGACGGTGTCGTAACGATAATTGTTAGGGATGCTTACGCTAAAGAAAAAGTCAAAATTTCAATGTAAATTATAACGAGTTTTATATTTCAAGATGTTTTAGGAATATTGATGTTCTTTATTCAAACCGTATTTTCGTTTTGTGAAAGTTTTCGATTGTTACAGCTTAAAATCGATACGTATAGTACATAACTATGGTTCGCTAAAAATGTAATCAATTGAGTACGTTTTTTTTTAGTTCGGATCAAATACTTATTTTAGCAGTGATAGCCTAGTGGTTAAGCAACGCGGCCTCTCGATCGAGGGGTCCGAGGTTCAAATCCCAGGCACGCACCTCTGATTCTAAAATTTATGTGCGTATTAGAAATTAATTATCACTTGCTTAAACGGTGAAGGAAAACATCGTGAGGAAACCTGCATACCTGAGAGATTTATTTAAAAAAATATATCTTAAAGGTATGTGAAGTCTACCAATACGCACTTGGCCAGCACGGTGGACTATGGCCTAATCCTTCTCATTCTGAGAGGAGACCCGTGCCCAGCAGTGGGACGGTAAGGGGTTGATGATGATGATGATGACTTATTTTATACTCAACTAGCTGACCCGGCAAACTTTGTACCGCCTCAAACGCTATTTATCAAATATATTTCATATAAAATAGAGCCTATGTTACTCGTAGTATAATGTAGCTTTCAAATGGTAAAAGAATTTTTAAAATCGGTCCAGTAGTTTTTGAGCATATTCATTACAACCAAACAAACAAACATAGTTTTCCTCTTTATAATATTAGTGTAGATTATAAAGTTTCTACTTATAATATCGTTCATCCCCTTGTAACACGCATAAGAATGAATTATTTCTGGATGGAACTCCTTAATTCGCCTTTTTAATAAACCGATACGAGAATATCGAATAGCGTCATTCGAGTAAACTAAACGATATCTATCCAAGCGCCCATCCCTAGTAATTACCTGAAGGAGAGTAATGGACGCCGGCTGATGGAGCGAGACACGACCCTTAAGTACTATGAAATGTAACGCCGAAGATGATCTCTGAAACAATTCTACCCTTAATTTCTCTTAGGGTCAACAATTTACAGACTAGTATAATATTTGTTGTATTTTAAGATGATAACTCGAAATATAATTTTTAAAGTATATTATTTTTATTTGTAAAATTCGCTTGTATTTTGGATTTTTTTTCAAAAAAGTATTGGAGACTAGACTGTTTTCTTCGACAATAATGATCATATAAATTGTAAGAGTGAAATATTATAGAATCGCCTTACAATTCGTAAAGTGTAATAAGAGTTTTTCCAACTCTACCCAAAACAATAAATGTAGAGTCCTTTAAAAAGTTATATTTGTTTAACAAGAGCGACACAGGTGTTTTCGTTGAAAGATAGAGGCGAGGTACCTAATCGTGGCAAGTTAAAAAGATAATTGTAAGCAGTCCTTATTTAAATTTTAATTAATTTTTATTATAGAGGTACTTATAAAACTTTAAATAATATTATGTAAAACTTTACTTTGAGCTTTTGAAGGTCATAGAGCCCTTTGTGGCTCGACTACGTCGATACCACCGCCACACCTACTTCTGCCTATTATAGCAGTATTAAGCGCTGATGTGATCTAGACATACTTTTTTGAGACGTTCTAGTATAGTCCTCTTGCGTAGCGGCGTATCTGTGGCCAACCTCAGATAGAAACCTAAACTTATCTGGGGTTGAAAATAGATGTATGTGGGCGGCAGTAGCCACTTAATATTAAGTCGACTGCATGTTCGTCTGCTAATCTTACATTATAAAAAAAACTTTTGTATTTTTTTCAGGCAATAAGCATGATTGCGATATACCTAATAGTCCTGTTGCAGTTCAAGATTTCGCTACCCAAGGAACCGCAGATTACTGGAACTTAAGAAAATCGTCATCAGAAAATATTATTTAGTTTTAATAAGTATCAGAAAATTTATTATTATATGTTACACACTTTCACTATAAGATGTTTTTTTTCAGAGATAGTCTCTAGTAATAAACATTGTTTTTATATGCGCTCCTTTCCATAATTGTTGACTTATTTCGACGACACTTATAGATCCAGCAAGAAAACCGACATAGAATAAATTTAATAAACACCCCTGTGGGGGAGCGGTCATTATAGCGGTGTAATAAGCAAAGGGTCCGGGTTCGATCCCCGGCCAGAATATCTAAGCCATGAATATAAGTTTCTATTCTGAAACTGTGTGTTTGTGTGCATATCTGTGATCATTCAAGGGATCCTTGACACAGGGTGTGTGTGACTAGGGGTTTAAAGAATATGTAGCTAAATATATTAGTCGTTCGTTTAATGAATCGGAAGCTGCTACCCTCATCTAATGCATTTTATTACTTACTTGTTATGCTTAGGCAATTGTTAGTAATATGTTCCTTTAGTTTTACTTTGTTTATTGTATAACTGTGCTCCTTCAAAGGTCTATGAGTATGGGAATACATATACCTAGCACTTTTATAATTTGTAAAACTATACAACAGTGTGGCACTGTCAAAGTAAGTTAGTTCTAAATAGAAGACACAATTGTAATAATCTAATTAATGTCAAAATACAGTCACGTTTCAATTTCAACTAAAATTAATATCACACGTCTCATACCTCGCGGTTGCAAATGAAATTATCTTGTTGGCACGCTTATATTCTAAGCAGCCTGATACATAATCTAAAATACAGGCTAATTAGTAATTACGTCTAAGCACAATGTAATAGAATTGTGAAATAATAATATGCAATTAAGAGTATCGCAAATAAAATAAAGTTAGAACATAAAAGCGTTGTTTTCTTTTTGCCTTTTCAACTTTTTCACCGATCAATAGTTAAAAAACCGAATGATTGTTTTTCCCTTTACGAACTCTTATGTAACTTCCTTGACAATTCCTAGACAGCATGAGGGTCAAAGCTTGCAAGTGAACGTTTTTGAACCAGTTAATTCCTACGGATTCAGCTGCAAATTTTGCATACACGTTGTCTTTGGATGATAATGCATGAGCTTAGTGACGTCATTTTAACTCCAATACAATCGTCCAAAGACGACATTCTAATAATACATAGAGTATTTTAAGCACACCCGTCCCATGACATAAGTACCAAATGAAAAGGCTTGCTGACATGAATATGTAAAATGTTATTTTATATGTTTGGAGTATTGAAGATGGTAGAACCCTTTGTGGTTCGACTTCGGCGACACCACCGCCACATCTATTTCTGCCTAATAACAGCAGTGTTAAGCGCTGCTCTCTTCTGGTTTGAAAGGTGTGGTAAGGGAGTCATACTTTTCCGAGGCGTTCTAGCTTAGTACTCAGGGGTAGCGGCGCGTCTGTGGCCGACCTCAGGTAGGAATATCTAATTCTATCTGGGGTCGATTACAAATGTCCATGGGTGGGATTTAAAAAAAAAAACTTTTTTAAAAATCTTCGTATTATAAATTTATTTCTGGCTACCTCTTTCTTGTGTGTGTCAGCGTGTACTTATTTGGTTTACGAACGATTTTCATTCGTTACTAAGATTTTTAATTATTTGTTTGTTATAATTAAATTAATTGGGTTTGTGCCCGAGACCAACAGCACCCGGCTTTTTCACGGACCTTTTTTAAAACCCCTTCCGGTCAGCACCCTTTAATCTAGGACAAATCACGATTTTGTATTGATTTATTCAATTCGAAATGCGTGACCTGAATAAGGAATATACCGTATATTAGCTAGTGTTATTCCTATGATGTTAACCAACTTGGTATATCTGTTATGATGTAATAAGGTACACAGATACAATTTTAAAAACTTATTTGTCAACTTATTATTGTCATAAACAATAAGAAGCCTGATGGTTTAACCCTTATTCCCGGAAGAATGGAAGGTGTCTTGTGTGGGACGCTACTTGCGTGGACACACTGGCACCTTCTCATATTCACATATCTTCCAGGGCAGCCGGTGTCGTGGCGACCGACGCTGAAATTCGCAAGTTGCAGAAATATGCAGATCTTATTAAAGACTACATATTTCTGCCATTTGGTGTTGAAACATTGGGGCCGTGGGGTTCCAATGCTAGATTATTTTTTAAACATCTGTCCAAACGGTTGATAAAGTCAACGAATGACCAGAGAGCTGGCACATACCTCGGACAGCGAATTAGCCTCGCTATCCAACGAGGGAATGTTGCCAGCATTCTGGGAACTCATCCCAGGGACAGCAATTTAGATGTAGCTTTTTATATTAAGAAGCTTATATGAAGCTCTGGTGAAGAGTCATTTGGAGTGTAACTCGGTTATATGGTCTCCGAGTGAGGCTAAGTACGGCGACGTCCGCGTCTTCTGGCGTTGCCACACGCACGCACCAACATGATGCGCGACGCACCCTTAACACGAGCATTGCGCACACTTAACACTATAGCAGACCATATCGACTTGTTCTGTTGCACACTTGGAGAGTTCACGAGGGTAGCCTTCCATGTAATTGAAAATTATTAATTAGTTTACTTGTATATATTATGTATATTGTATATTTTATGTAATTTGGACGTCAATTATTGTTATTTTTAAGCTACACTAACGCATTAGGATTTTTTTCCTGTAATGTTAGATGTAAGTTGTGAATAAATAAATAAATAAATAAATAAATATTTAATTTAAAATAAAGTTATATTATTAACAATAACGTAAGTAACCGTAATATATTATTATCTGCGATATAAAAAACCTTAAATCATATTTGAAACATTCCTACAGTTTCGTGAAAAGATACATTACTATACAATTGACTTATATAAATTTTAAATCTGAAGATGTATAGTTACTTATCTCTTAAAGGATTCCCTTGTGGGGTATTATACAGGCCTGTGTTTTTTTATTATTCATAAGTACGATTGAATCGAGCAGGAATATAAGAACTTTGCGTAGTAAACAAGAAATAAAGTGTGAATGAAACAAACTCGGTAATAATTCCGTGTTAAATAAACATAAGGATAATTTAAAAGAATAACACATGGACATTTTTATTAAATATAAAATTCCACGTAAGAAAATAAAAATAGATAGATGGACGAACCATCTATAATTTAAAAACAAGATATATTTCTATGTTTATTTGTTATTAACTTGAAAATGAAAATGCAATGAAATGAAATGAAAATGTTATGAAATTTTGGACCAAATTGGCACCTTTAATTATTCTGCGTAAAAACATAAAAACTACTGCGTAAAAAACATGTACTGAAAACTGTCATTGGATCGCAAGCAGAGTCACGCGAAGAGCCTTGTATTAAATACAGAGAGTGCGACGTCAATATCACGCAACGACCTATTAAAAAGTTTAATAGGAGACTTAATTAATACGGAAACAGTTTAAATCGAATACAATAAGAAATAGAAAGTAATCAAACAGAAAAACTGAGAGAAATCGCTACGTTTTGCTTTTATACGTAATATAAGTTTAATAGTTTCATAAATATATTTGGTATTTTTTAAATCAATTTTTAAAGTTCGCTGAAACAGTAGGTACACTTTTCCTCGGTAAGAATTGCACCAACCATCTCTGTAGTGTTCGACCACTAATAAGTCATATATGTGATATATGTCACAATAAGTCATAATAGTCATAGTCATACACTATAAGTCACAGGGCATGTGTGTTTTATATTGAAAGTAGCAAACGAGCAAGTTGTCGAGCATGTGCCTTTCTATAAGTGGCCACTGCCGCCCATGGACATCTCTCCGCAAATTTATATAGAACAAAGTATATTGCTTAATTAAAAAAAAAATTCTTGATCAATTAACGTTTCTCTTTTTATTTTACAAACTTTTATTAAATTAACGAGCTTTTCCTACTGAAATTCCTTCTCGTTTATAAATTCAGCGTTTGATGCTATACAAACTTATTTCTACCTTATAACAGCAGTTTTAAGCGCTAGCATAATGAATGAATAGTATGAATTGAAGGGTAAGGTAAGAGTATGGTTTCGCGACGAAGGACTGAAAGGGTATACTTATATGAGCCGTTCCAATTTTATCTTAAGCGACAGCAAACCATCGGTTTCTGACCTCAGATAGGACTCCGGTCCTATTTGCGATTGATTACAGATGTCCATAACGGCGTACCAACTTCTTTTCATCAGATGGTCTTATTACTACTTCTATACATATTACACAACAAAGTTAAGGTGTATTAAGCACCTCTTATTAAGAGTTCACAGAGGACATACGAGTCCCCTTCGCTCCTGCCGCCCCGACTCAATCTGTGTCACTCACAATCAATCCGATCTTCTGACACCTAAACGGGAATTCATTAATCAACTTTTCCAATTTTCAACGATCCACTCCCTTATCTGTGAATTTATTAAAATCAGAAAAATCACTCATCCAAGATGTACCGTGAAAATATTCAATTCGATCACTTATTACCTTTGATGATATGGATGTTTTAGAGAAAGGTTAAGTAATGTAAATAGCAAATTCAGGCTTTATTCGAACTAGATAAAGAAGTACGTATATTAATAGTGGTTATTGAAATTAGCCTGCGGTATTTTAGGCTTCAGTCCGATAATAATCACGAAATGATAAGAAATTAATAGTTGCCAACATAGATTAGTAAAGATTACTCACTCCTAACAGGAAAATGTAACCAGTTTTGAGAATTGAAATAGATGCGTAAAAAAAATTGCCAGGTCTCCGTGCTAAAATGTCCCTAAAATTTTTGAAATACTTATTCATTTATTATGTAAATTACGCAGTAGTAGTTATTTATTCGTACATTTTTTCTAAAAACGTTTTTTGTTTGTCAAGAATTCAAAAAAATAACTGACAAATCAGCCTTTCGTGACTTCATTCAATTTCAAGGCGGCGAAGTGTCTTTATTTATCAAAGCTTGCCAAGGTCAATGGAAAGTACCGGTTTAATCCATATCCAATCCAATTCAAAATTTGTGAAACTTGATGGGAGATTATAAAGTTGTTGATAATCGAATGCTGCCCCACTCTCGAAGTGAGAGAGCTACAGTCAAGGTCTGCCGCGTTGCTAGTACGGATTGGTAGATTTTAAATACCCTTGAGATTTTTTAGAACTATCAGGTGCATAGGTTTTTCACGATGGTTTCCTTCGCCGTTTAAACAAATGAAAATTAATTTCTAATATTCAAATAACTATAAAAATTGAGGTAGTAGATTTTTGGAATAAAATCAAACATTCCGCTCGTCCATCGTTCCAACAACAAATTAGAAGCTTTAGCAACTTGTCAGTAGCTTAAGCAACAGGAAGTGTAATCTACTCAACTATCACTCAGGCGATAGTAGCCAATGGGTGGTCAGCCTTAAATAACATTATGAGTTGTATGTGTCACGGCTCAACGTTTTTATTATAGATACCCTAGGGATACATCCTGTCACAAACATCCCAAGCTTTTTCTGTTATATCTATTTGTTACAGTCAGACGCTGTCAGAACATTTTTTCTAACAAATAGTTCCTGCACATTATTGTGCAGAGTTTTATAAACTTAATAACTTGTTGGGCATACGTATTACTGCAATATTAATTAACAAATTTATTTGTAATGTTTTTGTTTTTTTCATTATTGTAACATAGACTGTAAATAAATAATATTTATTTATTCATTCATAATTTACTGTAAAGGACTAAAATTGAGTTGTGTCTTTCATGCTCCGGATCCGGGCTGCAAATCCAGTCCATCATCATCATCATCAACATCCCATTACTGTCCCACAGCTGGGCATGGGTCTCTTCTCATAATGAGAAGGATTAGGCTATAGTCCACCGCGCTGGCCAAGTGCGTATTGGTAGACTTCACGTACATTTGAGATTTTTTTTAATAAATCTCTCAGGTATGCAGGTTTCCTCACGATGTTTTCCTTCACCGTTTAACAAGTGATAATTAACTTGTAATGCGCACATAACTTTGAAAAATCAGCCTGGGATTGAACCTCGGACCCCTCGATCGAGAGGCCTAGTTTCTTAACCACTCGGCTATCACTGCTTTTTTTTTAAATCTCGTCCACCTATGGTTTACAGATGTGATGTGCGATTTTAGAAATTAATTATCTAATTCTTTAATTTTGAAGGTCTTTTTACTTTAAACGTCATGAGGAAAACTGCACGTCTAAGTATTATCTAATGAAGGTAGCCAAATATACTCGTAAAGTCTAGAAATCCGCATTTGGTAATAGTCAGTAAGTTAAGGCGTGTATAAAAAATCATTATCAGTTGTTCGTCAAATAGCCTTCGCTGGCCAACTTTTGAGCCAATTTCATTATCTAGAGTGCTCTCGAGATTTAATAACAGCACTTGACACGGAGTGGCGGATGATATAGATCTGAGTTCCATATGGACAGCGATATGCTACCATGACGTCATGTGATTTATTGCGTCAATTGTACGCTGTGAACAATGCCGCCGTAGACACTTATTTAACCCTTCGTGGTTTAAGCCCGAAGGCACCACGTTCCTTTAAACGCTAAACGCTAAACACTCACAGCCCCACAGTAAGATTCCCTGTATCGTGGGTGCCATGGAAACACACAAAGACGAATACACAATACCAAGAACAGATACCTAGAACAGATATCTAAATTCATCATTCAGATATCTGTCCGGCTGGGGATCAAACCCGGAACCCTATGCGCGTCAGAGCGCTTCGCCAAACAGGTTTTCGAAAAGGTAGAACTAGTATAGTTCAACCAGGGAGATGCCTAGATCTATAGTACAACAAGCACTGGTCTGTGTCTGTGTACACGAATCAGTGTGATATGACTGTAACACTTGTCCTGTAATGACTGTATATGACTGTAAATCTTGTCCTCCACCACGGAACAAAAAAAAATTACTAGTTTTTATTGTTTCGTGTCCTCCACCTCAATAGTGGCAGCGCATCTGTAATCGCCTTCATATTGAAATCCAGTACAATAAAACTTATCAATTTGTACAAACGTATAACACCTACTTTTGTGAAAGGATATGTTACTGACGCAACGTAGAGGCATTTTTGAACGCTCCCTAATTATAGATTTTGGTGTTCGAAAGAAGATTTACGACATACGTCCCACGTAATTCTAGCCCCTATAAATTTCGTATATTAAAAAATATATTGTTTCGTAATAACATGTCATTATAATGTACGTTATATTTATGAACTTGCATTGTTCGACGTCACTGAATTAAATGAAAATTATTATTTTACTAGCTGACCCAGCAAACGTTGTGTTGCCATTTAAATAAAAAAATGTTAAGAGTGAACAACCCTTATCACTTAGGGGTATGAAAAATAGATAGTAGCCGATTCTCAGACCTACTGAATATGCATATAAAATTTGGTGAAAATCGGTAAAGCCGTTTCGGAGGAATACGGTAACTAATATTGTGGCACGAGAATTTTATATATAAGATATATAACGCAAACGCAAAAGAATTACACCATACATATATCTCTAGCAACGGTACTATTGTATCCATTTTTAAAAACATACAAAAAGTTGAGTATGTTGTGTTACATTACGAACAATAGACGTAAAGGTCACGAAAGGGAAATTCAATTCTTAAAGGGCTAAAAAGGTATGTTTATAAGGAAGCCAATCATATTCTATACACGGTTCTAACGGCGTAACAAACAGGCGAACAATACAGCAAATTAGATGATTTCCAACTCGTGCAAGAAATCTAGATCATAAAATAAATCTACAGTATTTACGATAGCATAAAGCAGTGATAGCCTAGTGTAGCTCGGCCTCTCGAGCCCCCTGCCGTGTCCGAGGTTCAAATACCAGACCTCTGATTTTTCGAAGCTACGAGTATGTGCGTATTTGTCTATACTAATATTATAAAGAGGAAAACTTTGTTTGTTTGGTTGTAATGAATAGGCTCAAAAACTACTGGAGCAATTTTAAAAATTCTTTCACCATTCGAAAGCTACATTATCTACGAGTAACAAAGCTATATTTTATATGAAATATATTTGATAAATAAATTTTGAGGCGGTACAAAGTTTGCCGGGTCTGCTAGTAATTAATATAGTTAGCTTTAATACAGTGTGGCTTCATTTCGTTTCACAGCCATGAATCACAATAACAACGCATAAATTCAATCAACTGTAACAGCAAATGATATAATTATTATTCTCGTTTTGTATTAGTGTGGTGACGTCACGTGACATTCAAGCAGCACCGTCGCCGTTTTGGAATTAGCAATCCATAGATAAAAAATCGAAAATTTCTTTATAAAAATAAAATATTTAGAATATATTAAAAATTATACTAAATATTTCATAATTTACGTTTACTTATAAGCTATCATAACGAACATATTTCATATTTTATTATTATAACTGTCAAGTACCTACCCAATTATCACTCTCTTTGGATAATACTTCATTTTCTGCAACGGCACGTGTCTGCCACGCTCTTTATCTGTATGTAAATAAACCGAGCTACTAGGGAAGTTACTTTATTTTCACCAAAAACCTAACCTTTAAACTCGAATTAAAGCAATGTTGACCTCATCAATTATGATGCAGGGAGAGGTCAGCGTGCATTGTGCTTTGTCTGGCATCCTGATCGATAGCCGAATATTCAAATGTAATGTGTACTTAGTGCTAGCGTTCCATCATTATAATATAGGTATTAGTAGGATATATCTAACATTAGTATTTGAAACTGAATAGACAGTGAAAACCTAGTGGTTGAAACTCAATCTCTCAATCGGGGAATCCTAGTTTTAAGATAGAGATAAGTGATAATCTAGTTTTGGAAATTCGGGCTCTCTATCGAGGGTCCGAAGTTCTGAAGCCCACGCACTTCTAATTTTCAAAAATTATGGGTATTAAAAATTTATTATCTCTTGTTTTAATGGTGAATTAAAACGTCGTGAGGAAACCTACATACCGAAGAGTTCTTAAAAAAACTAGTTGTCAAATATGTGTAAAGTCAACACATTCGCTATAGACTAGCACAGTGGAGTATGGTCTAAATCCCTCTGATAACCGAGCCCAGTTGTGGGATATGAGCTATAATTGTCATGAAAGGACAATGCCCATGAAAGTATGGACCGCCGTCCAGAGTTGCATCAAATTGAAACTTGTTGTGGACGATGTATAATTAACCAAATACTACCACTAATAATTATTTTTTAGATCAGCACCCGGGTTCTGAAGTTATTTACCGAAATGTTACATAACCTCAAAATCGAAAATATCCGACGATAGATTGATGGTCGGTTTTAACTGATATTAGGTACCTATAATGTAGTTCGATTAACATATTCCATTTACTTTTAAAGGTATTAGGTGAAAAAAACCTAAAATAATCCTAAAAACTTAAAATAATGAATTCCGAGTATAAAATATCGCCATTTTAATTTTTAAGAACAACCATACAACAACAATCAACATTTCGTCTTATTTTATCTTAAATGGAACCCCCTTGTTCAAAGAAACTATTCTGATCGACAAACTATGTAAAAAAAATCAAAAAATAATTTTAATATTACTTTCATTTTGACGCATGAGAAAAATCAGTACCAAGAATGGGCATTCTCCTTTGAGTTTGATCCCTTCCGCGTTTGTTGCAGGACATATTAAAATTACATGTATTATTTTTTTATTGTTTCACTAGCTGACCCGGCAAACGTTGTGTTTCCATATAAATAAAAAAAATGATAATGGTGAACAACCCTTATCACTTAGGGGTATGAAAAATAGACAGTAGCTGATTCATAGACCTACTGAATATGCGTATAAAATTTGTAAAGCCGGTAAAGTGAAAATCGGTAAAGCCGTTTCGGAGGAGTACGGTAACTAACATTGTGACACAAGTTTTATATATAAGATTATGTTGTTAATTATTTATTGTAATGTATTTTTCATCGTATATGATATGTGTATTTTTTGTCGTGTCAGTTGTTATACATATCTACACTATGTATAAACACTATGTGTTATTTTTTCTTTTGATTTGGAAGGACTTTGGACTAACTTGACATCGCGCGTAAAATGCATTAAAGTTACTAATTACACTTAATTGTGTATCCTAATTTTCGTTAACCATTGACTATCCATGTACTTATATCACTTTTCAGTAAGCATTAAGGTATCCATTATACAACTCTTATATAAAAACGAAACACGTGTATAAAGGAAAATTCCATAGTTAGAAAATTTAATAAAGAGAAAATTGAACGTAATAAAATAGGAATGTATCTACACGACTATCAGAGTGAACTATTTCACAGAGACTGTCCGTTTCAAAAGGCTGATTACTTCATTAGGAGTAGCATTCATCAGGCTCCGAGCCATAATTAAGGGCAGCGTCATAATATCCCGATAGAACTACTTATTAAGGAAACGTCTAATGTCAATAAAATGGCCGTGCTCTGTGTACATGAGTGTTTTATGCTTGCAAATGCGTTTAATGTAACAAATTTAAGTAATAGTTAAAAAATAAGTAATTAGAAACTAAATCATGTCTGAAGCACGCTATGCACGCTATGCGACTTTCTGCAGCTTCAAGAGATGGGGCTTTCTGAGTCACGCTATCGAAGTTTTCTTAACATCTTTCATATACATATACAAACTCCGTACTAAGGCTTTTGGAGCACGGTCACTCCCCGGACATGATCACTTTGCTTAGTGGGAGACCTCCCCTTGCGAAAGTGGTGGTGCCAACGTGACATGAACATGCCATAAACAAAGTTAAGCAACGTCGGGCAAGTCGAATATTGGATGGGACCAGCAGTGGAAAAGTTTCATATTCGCTTTCGTACTTCAAAGGGCACGTTAAGTCATCGATGCCAGTTATTATCATAGGATAGCAGTTAGAAGAATGGGCGATTTTTCATAGATGAGGTATCTTAGTCCTCAGGAGTAACAACGCATTTGAAATCAGCTTCAGGTAGAACCTTAGTTCTATATCTTTGTAGATCTGGTTATAAATGTCCAAACTTGTCAGTCACCACTTACCATCAGGTGAACTGCATGTTTTCTACTTCAATCTTATAAGTACAGTTAAGCATGTATAGCACAGCATTTTTCATAGAACATAATCTAATCTAGAGCCTTGAAGAATTACCGGGTTGGATATATGAAAATGTGGTAAAGGAAAAATTAAATAAGGCTCCATTACTTCGCGCTACGAGATGCAATATGCAGGATGTTATAACTCGAACAAGAATGTGATGAAAATGCACGTTCGCAAGTATGAAATATACATATAAAATTGGATTTTTTATGAATCATATCTTGACGATCCTTGGATGATGAGTAAGTAGTTGCTTCTGGAAAGTAACATATTTATGTATTAGGGCAGTAGTTAAATTGTACCATAATACCTTGTCATCTTAATTTGCGTAAACGAGTAAAGGAGAATCACAGCCTAGTTATAGATATAGAGTTATCTGGTCATTTCTGGAGTCTTTAACGTTATTTACTGTTTGTTAATATATTAAAAAATATATTGTTTTCTGGTATTTCTTTCTGGTCCTAGTTTTTCAATAGATTTAATGGATTTTTTATGAAGAAAATTTATAGTTCTAATTTTCGAAAGAATTTGGATACTTTTGGTAACAGGAGGGAATCTTTTCTTTTGTAGATAAAATTAAAATATGAAATGTGTCAGTCGGACGCCCAATAAAAGGAACTATTCGGGCGAATACCTTTGTAGAACCTTTTCCGCACATTCACGTCATATTTATTATTGTCAAGTAAGACATTCGTATCACATATTATAAATATATGGAAGTCATGCCAAGACAGGCGAGTTTCTTCCTGCGTATAATTGCAGCTATAATATAATTAATCAATATTTCACATATATTCTATTCTATTATATGTAGATTTATTTAGTCTATTTAAAAAAAATCTAATATTTTTTGCACCGGAAACTACCAGTAAGTTTCGGAGACGGTATCATTATAAAGCGAGATTAAAGTCAGATGAAAAGCTTGAAAATATCCGTTCTATGGCCCTGGATATTTACTTTTGTATCCAATAAATGGAGCTTCTTTTAATCTAGAGCAAGAAAGAGCTGATTTCTCAATACAAGACCAATAAGGTTGTTCATAAATAGTGCAATAAAATATTCGCTCAATTTCTATTGCAACTTGCAGGATTCTGGCTTCGCTAAACCCACATATGAATTCAAGTGGAAAGTAAATAATACTAACATCTATTTCCAATTCATACAAACGTTGAAACGCTGAGAGAAAAGATGAATTGACTTTTATACTCATTTTATATTTGCTCTGCGGTAAAACGCTCCTTGAGAAAATTCAATAAGAAACCGATGGGGGTCTGAAAACTAATTATCAGATGCGACGTTCGACGCATCGTGGCATGTAAGATGTGCTCGAATTAATATTAGCACTTCACTTCCGCTAATTTAATGTTATTATAGCATACATGTCAAAATAAATAACAACGTCTACATGTAGGGTTGTCACCCGTACTTTATAATAAAGTATTGTACGTTATTTCGGGTAATTGTACTCTATACTTTATGAGAACAATAAAGTACACGAAAATAATTTATTTTGCATGATTTGATTTAAAAGTTTAGTCGTAAGTATTTTTCTTTAAACGAAATTTATCGATTGGTACTGAAACGATATCGTCACTCGTCAGCGCGACATCCCTTAACTTAAATATATTAATAGAGAAAAATAATGTCTCTCTTTATTTTGATCCTATGTACTTCTTCTTTCTTACCTATAATAATCAATATACTTTATCTGTAGAAAAAAAAGGTGGCAACCCTATCTACATGGTACATCACTGCTGCCCATGGACATCTGTAATCAATTCTAAATAGGATAGGATTTCTAAATAGGAGGTCTTATTGCTTTAAAATGGCAGTGTTTTCCTAGAAAGTAAATATAAATTTTCATTGCTCAATATATATTTTTTTCGAAAGACTATTTCGTAGTGATTTCAAAAATTTTAATTATTTATTATGATAGACAAGTTTCTTATTCATACGAACAGTTCTATTAGTCACCCGGGAGCCCACTTTGTCATGCAAATTTATAATGTTTTCTTTAATAACTCTCAATGAGGATTCATTTTAACTTTGTGTAAAATATTCATTGTAATAATTACTCATAGAGCAACAAGTACAGTGTACACAAGTATCTGTATCAAAGATTTTCATTAAGATATCCTGCACAAACATAATTATATGCACAAACAGATTCAGACATTGAGACAATATTTTAACTGACAGTTATATGCAATTTTTTTTTGTTTTTTTTTTGAGATTCAAATGTTTGAATTTTCATTCGACACCTTTCGAGGTGGCTCACAGAATGCACCAACGACCAAAGGTCTGGCTTACCTAGGTCAAAAAATACACCCGAGTCTTGGAAATTCTGAGAAAGAATAAGAAATCTTTTTCTTCCAGACTACATCCAAATTATGTGCAATAATTTTTATTTGTAATAATTTAAAGTTATTTCCGTTTTCCAATTATCTTTGCGGTACCTGGGCGACCGAGATTCTCCCGGGGCCGTCTAATGTTGCTTATATTAGCATGTATTTAGCTTTATACTAATACATGAATATTCCAGCTTGTATGAAATAGCTACATAAACCAAATCATTATCCGTGCGAAAACGATTTCTGACTATTTAAAAATACATTGTGTGTTAACTGCCAATAAATCTACTATCTACAAAACCAGAATACGTTGTGGGTCCAAACTTTGTTGAATCTTGTAACTCTCGTAATTATTACCTATTTAAATGCATCTTGTAACAAAAGAAAGTTCAACTGACTATCCCTATACTTAATGCGTATAAGTTTTTTTATATTTTTAAGTTATTTCTGATGAAAAATTATAATAATACCATTACTTAGTATTTTTCGAGCTTATTGTATGTAGGTCTCATTTTGGTATGTCCTACAGGCCATATGTCATGACGATTTAATATATGAGGTGTCGTTGGATTCGTCGAAATTCGTGGAATAGGCTATATTTTTAAGCAGTTTTGCAATTATAGTAATTCTCTACTTGTTAGTTACTTTTCTGTTTTCTTCCATCAATTTACTAAAATAACAATAGCATTTCTTGGCATACCCAACTATTCTAGCAGAGGTAAGGATAAACTTTACAGTTTACACACAGAGTCCAGTTCAATTGGAGTTTAAATGAATATTGAACTAACCATGAATATTATTAAAGCAGAAACTTTGGCTCATGCCTTCCTCCACGTGGCTTCTTATATTTCACGGCAATTGGCAAACCTCTTTCAGAAAAGAAGTCGGTTAACGATAGATTACAATAGACAAGTCGCCGTACTCAAATAGTCTTTCACGAATCCCTAGGGTTCCCCAACCCCTCATTCCTACGACAAATCCCAGTGTAGATCCTCGAAAATACTGGACATAATGAAATAAAATTATTGAAGGTGTTCCTTTTGGTTGCAAGGTAAAATAATATCGTGGATTGAAACCTACGTACCTCCGATTATATTCATATAATTATTTATTAAAAAAAATATTATTAATAAACAAACATTTTAGGGTCAAATATTTGCTTATTCATATGTATCTAATATAACATAATCAAATAAACGTGCAGAATAAACGGTTTTGTTGATGCATATTATTTTAATAAATTCACATTCATAAGGTGTTATACATTTTACCTCGCTACAAAACCAACAAGTAAATATTTCTCAATAAAAAATTGTATTGCTTATTTTCAATTTCAACAAAAAAATTCGCAGAACCGATATTGCTTTTTAATAATCTGGCTTGAATTCGGTTTGGAGCGTAATTGCACCTTGCACAGTGCTAACAAGGCGGAGGGCGGGCCGCCCAGCCGCCCGCCCAGCCAGCCGGATATATAAGCTCGCGCTGAGGCTCTACGGCCACATCGCATCACAACGGCTGGCTCTACAACAGCTTTCCTCTGTGCTGAACACTGACTAAAGGTAAGATCAAATTTCTTATTTTTTATTCACAACATTTTTTATGTATGTGTGTTCATTCCACTCTCCATATTTTTTAAATTTATTTATTAAAAAAATATTCTGTGTATTTATGTGAGTACTATTTATATTTTTTTCCTATTTTATTTAAAAAATATTATTTTTAATTTCTATATAATATCTTTTTTTTGTTAATGAAAAAGGAGTACTAAATATATATTTAAACCATCTTTATTTTTAAATTCTTAAAACTTTTCGAAATTCAAAACTTACATATTTTACATAAATTGTAAAATATAATTTAATTAAAGTTACTTTGTGTGCTTCTAACTAGAAAGATTATGTAACTACATAATCGTAAATATTATTTCCGTTGCTAAATATAGATTTATTTATATTTTCACTACAATATTTCTGTTCAATTTACTGTTAATATTTTCAACGTGTCATATATTTAGGCATCATTGGTCTAAGACTTAGACATTTTCGAATGCATACAAATACGTAAAGTATAATAATATCGTAATGTTTACGTCTAAAAATAAAGCAGATTACTCGTGCCGTTATCAGATCATAAATTACCTTCTATATATAGGTGAAAAATTGCGAGCAATCACGTATGATTGCTTGCACGTGTAACATTTATTTTGAACGCCGGGAATATTGTGTTTGATACGACAACAGTTTAACTCTAACCCAATTCGTGGTGTAAGAGTCAGATGAACGTATCTACATTTTGTCAATTTTACAGGAGAGCAAAAATAGTGTGAAAATTCGCCACTTCAAACTTTACCAGATTATTAATAGAGATAATATACAGTAGTTCAAATAAAAATATTGAATATAGCGTTACGTCGTTTTGCCATTTCACAAAAGACTACATTGTGGACCTTTTTGTGAAAAAGAAACCATTTTTGTTTTTTTGTACACACGTCCATCTGACTCTTACACTGCGAATTGTGCTGGTATAGACCGTCGATGGCAAGGTTTCAATCCTTGTCTATTAGTTTCGTTACACAATTTTATTTATTGTTACGAGAATTCCCTAGTCCAATACCAATGGTAAGAATTCCCTAGTGGTCAACGGTCCAGTAAATAATGATGACTGAAAATTCGAACATTAATTGTATTCTATTATCTTACTGAAAAGCTCTAAAGCTTATCAAACACTACCAAACAAAAAAGAGAAAACCAGTGGACAAAAAAGTTAAAAAAGTACTAGAAGATTTCATTTGACTATATGCAGGGTGGCGTAAAATTAACCACCCAATTTTGTTTTTGAATTTGAATAGGCACAAAATTGGATGATAAATTTTTCGCGACCCTATATAGATATGAGATGTCGTTGTATCGTATCGACGATTTCTAACCGACTTTAAAAAGGAGGTGGTTATCAATTCGGCCGGTAAATTAATTTTTTTTACAACCAGTGACGTAGACGTGCGGTTGAGTCCTAACGCAGATCGTTTAAGCCCAAGACACCTATAGTGCTTGAATGCTGAATTAAGTTAAAATTATCGGTATGTGAAGTCTTGTGTACTTGCACTAGTAGTAGACTAATTATGATCTTAAGCAAGTTTAACAAATGAACAAGTGAACCGCGAAAATCATAAAGCAGCTGACACTATTGTACAAAGTACATAGTTATTTTGAAGGTGGTAGAACCCTTTGTGGTTCGACTCCGGCGGCGGCACCGCCACACCGATTTCTGCCTAATAACAGCAGTGTTAGGCACTGCTGTGTTCCGTTTTGAAGGGTCTGATAAGGGAGACATACTTTTCCGAGGCGTTCCAGCTTAGTCCTCAGGGGAAGCGTGTTTAATGTTTTATTTAATTGTCGGCCAAGGTTTCCTGTTGTCCATCGACAAAGTAAACATTCTTCTACATGAGAACGAAACTCTAAAGAAAAGTTACTCAGAAAAGAAAGTTATTGTCGCATTTTTTAACTTTCCTTTTCCAAATGAACAAGCCCTTGGTAAGTCTTTAGATAATAACAGAACACTCTTAAAACAATATTCCGCTCATGTTCGTAAATTATTAAAAAAAAAGAACAATCAACTTCTCTGATGTACGTATTTTCGTTTTACTATAATAAAATGAAAAAAATATATAAATAGATATTTCTGTAGGACTATTTTGTACAATAAATGTTACCATATGACGATATTAGACAATATCCTTACTTCTTTTTACTTAGTTTCCTATTAGAGATAGGTGAGTATACCAGCACTCAGACTAGGTCTTGCATACAATTATTTGAATGCTTACGAAATACATCATATAACTTAATTAACTCCTACACGAGTTCTAAATATAATTACTTCTGTACTTCAACAGGAAACTGCATTAATTTAATAGTAACATTAGTATGCAGTGTCACAAACACTGAATTCAACTCACTAGTTCCTTCATAAAGATAAAATTTCACTAGACATTCCTCCATATAAATAAAATTTCACTATGAGTATAAAAGTGAAGCATACTTGTTCAACGCCCGTACAAAGTACAGAATACGCTTATTCGAGTATATCCCCTGAAACTCAACAAGTTTCGCTTTGACCTCTTTGACGCTGGCCTTGTTTGGCTGCACACGGGGGCTTTTGAATTACCTGCCAGGCCTGCTATAAGCACTCATGTTTGCAGGACAAAAGCTCTGCAGGCCGCCTCGTTGAAATATATGCGAAGCTCGCTCTACTGTGACTGAATAAACGAGACATTTTATTTACGTATTTCGAATATGTGATTATTCAGTAAACAGTTTTATTGTACATATGTATCATTATGACGCACTTTATAACTCAAGAATGTGTGTTGTTTAAATTTGAATTACTATTACCTACTTTACATATTTATTTCAAATATTTAATATTTATGAAGAGTTATACTCGTAATATAGAATTCATATGTCAAAAAAGTCATGAAGCATTCGCAAATATTTTTCGAATAATATCCTTAAAATTTTGGAAATAAATGATTGCAATTCATAAATGACAATTGAGAATGTAAAATTTGCAACGATAGATTACTCGATCTGTTAAAAAATCTTGTTGAACTAACAGTTTTAAACGAAACTTGTAAATAAATTGATACTTAATTCCGTCAAAGATTCTCTTCGAGTTATCTCAGAAACTTAATGCAAACAGGAACACGGATAAGGATAGTATAATAAAGAGGTGTAGTCCTATGTCCTATAGGTGTAAGATGTAGGTGTCCTATAGGTAGGTCTATGTCCTATATTTAATAACGTTTTACCTCATAAATACTTCAGATCCGCGCGATCTCGACACATGCATGGTCGGTTCGTAGATAAAGTTAAAAAACCCCACACGAAGATAAACACGGACGGAACCGTAGACTTGTAAATAAGACCCGTTGATGTCTCTTAAATCTTTCGTTTATACCCACATTAAAGTTACCGAAGCCTGTTTAATACTTTTAATTTTCTTATCAAGGACTTGTTTAAGGTTTATTAAATTCCTACTTTCCGCAGTAATCTTTATGAGCCTCATTTTTGTCTTTAGGTAATACGGATTATCCCTAATATCTTGGAGTACCTTTAATGTAAAGAAGATGTTTCCACGAGTAAGTTTATTTTACGCGGTATGTGTTAATCTCGGCTTTCAATTTTGTATATACATTTAACGTAGTAGTTTGCGTTTCGTTGGAACGGTTTACCGGCTGAGTCACTGAGGTGATAATCTTCGTCTTCAGTAGGGGCAAAGCTTCTATGATTTAGAACCCTTATTCTATTCAATATATATTGAGTTGATTACTGATGTTTAGAGCGACAGTGACCGCTTACTACATAATCGTTTCCTACTTCAATTTTATAAAAAATAAAACAAAAAATCATATATAATCGAATTCTACAAAATTATTAATGTGTTTAAAAGTTTCATAAAGTTCAATAACATCAGAGTAGAATTATAAAAATATACAGGTAAATTCTGTTCAAGGTTCATCTCGTTTCAGATTCAGATTTCAGCACGTATTTAGTTTTAATAAGCAAATTTGCCGTGTTTTAGTGTGAGGGGTATCACGGCCGAGTCTAAGGGGAATTTCAGATGACTATAATATCTTGTAGCAGTAACTTGACTACATTGTAATCAAAAATCTGTTTATTTGGATTTTGAGAGTGAAATCTACTTTTTTATTGTAATCTACACACCAAAGAGTTCTTTAAATAAAATTGCAAGGATGCATGAAGCCTACGAATTTGCATTTGGGCACCACAGTGGACCATCTTCTAAACCCATCTCACTTTAGGTGGAGCGCAATAAGATAGTAGGTTAACGACAAAACGTAGAATTGAGTTGTTGCCATGTATTTGTGGTCATCTTTTGGTATATGTTTGGTAGTTCATATAATTTACCTATGACATCATTACTTAACATATATTCATACTTCTTTCTAAATTATAAAGTTTAATTTAAATTCCATCTTACGCTTGCGTCACGCAACCTTTAGTATAAATTGATGTTGCATCTATATTAAAATCAAGTCCGCATTATTATAATATAAATACATAACAGATTATGCAGACAAAACTTACAAATCAGCTATCATGCGTAACGTTCTACTATCATCTATTAATTTGTGTACTATCAAATAGACTTTATATAGATAGATATCAAATAGTATTTTCAAGATCAGGCTGCATTAATGTAGGTACATACACAGTTCAAAATAAAGGCATTAAAGTAAAACAAAATCATCGTGACGGAATGTACAGGCCTGAGAATTGTTTCACACAGTTCTCGTCATCAACATCAACCCATTATTGGATAGTCAACCGTGCTGGCCAAGTGCGTATTGATAGATTTTTTTTTTTAATTTCTCAGGTCTAGAAATCTCCTTAAGTTCAGAGTTCTCAAGGTGTATGCAATCTTCCAATCTGCATATACAAACTATGGCTTAAATCTTTTTCACTCTCAGACCTATGCCCACAATTCAATAAAGTTTAATTCATATGCTATAAATTCCTCAGAACTAATTTCCAATGCAGTCGGCGCACTTCCCTTAATAACATTAGATCGGAATTCCTTTGTCTTTGATACGCCGCTTATAGTCGTCCATTAAATGACATAATTGACCGTCTAATTCCATTTCACTAGAAATCGACATAATGCCTTTAGAATAGAATACATTCCATCTTTATTAATGATTAACTTTTGTTTCGAACATGTGAAAGTTATGGTTATAAACAACGTAATGTAAATGTAAAATGCAATTCTTACTTTTCTATGAACGATTTGAAATAGAAGAGAAAATATATAAAATACATGTTTTTGCCATATAAGGTGATCAAACCCATCGTGGTCATCAATTCCGGAAGCCTAGCCACACCCATTTTTGTCTTATAACTGCGCTACTGTGTTCCAGTTTGAAGGGTGTGGTAAGGTAGAGTCACACGTGATGTTCTAGCTTACTCCTCAGGGATAGCAAGTTATCAAAACACCTGTGTTATCTCTTTTCTTTTTCATGCATAGGTTATCTGGAAGAAATCGCTACTTAGCGATAAGACCGCCTATTGCATACTGTTTGACCTGTGTATGTATTTTGCTATTATTTAAATTCAACTGTAAGTGTGCAATAAAGGGTATTCTATCTATCTATCTATCTATCTGTGGCCGACTTCAGACAGAACCCCATTCCCAGCTGGCGTTGCTAACAAATGTCCATTACCGACAGTGACGTACTTAATGGACGTCTATAATATTGTTGTTAAAAATCTTCGTCCTGTAATATGAAAAGTTTGCGTCTAATCACCTCTAGCCCTTTTCCAATAATACGCATACCCTGAAGGCATATTGAACTTATTAGTGAAAATCCAACCATGTTTACGATTTTCCGGTACCACGCAAATTTCCTTACATTTATTTACTCAATATTATGATACACATAATTATCCTTTATTTACCGTATTATACTCGTACTGCAGATATACTAATGAACTGAAATGCAAATTTCAATACGATGTAATTTAGTCGTCGCAGATAGCAAATTGGTTTGAGAAATTTTCCTTTGAATGAAATGTAATTTTTATTATTCTAAATTGAAATTGTACTGACTATTTTGTTATTTTCCGATGGTTTGAATAACTCTTTGTCGTTGAAGTACGAAGGCATCACAGCCACACTTATTTTTTCCTGATTATGGCAGTGTAAAGAGCTGTCGTGTTCCAATTTGAAATGTTTGGTAGCGTAGACATACTTATCCGAGGCCTAAGTTGGTACGTTTATCCTCAGGCAGCAACGCATCTGTTTTCGATATAGATAGAACTCTGATTTCCTCTCGGGTTGACTACAGATGCCTTGGGCGGCAGTAAACTACCGTCAGGTTGACTGCATGCTCGTATGCTATTACCATAGATTATCAAAGATACTTCGCCGCCTTTAAATTGAATGAAGCCACAAACGGCTTATTAGTAAGTTCTTTTTTTGAATTCTTGACAAATAAAAACCTTTTGAGAGAAAATTTACGAATAAATAACTATTACTGCGTAATTTACATAATAAATAAATAATTATTTCAAATATTTTAGGGAGTTTTAGCACGGAGACGTGGCAAAACTTTTTTACGCAACAATTTCAATTGTCAAAACAGGTTACATTTTCTTGTTAGGAGTGAGTAATCTTTACTAATGGCTATTACAAAAAAATATATAATGAATTGTTTTCTTAGCATATTCTGTGTTCTACATTCTAAGATTTTGTCTCAGCAGGTGCAATGATGAGAGCCAGTGGAGCGGTGGCCGTGGCCATAGCCGCGTTGCTAGTCTGCTGCAGCGCCGATCCTCATCAGGTAACTATAACTCCTAACTTTTATATTCAAATAACCCTGCATAAAGATACCCCGTAGTAATGAGTGACCCTCACTGATGGATATTTATATCACTAAGGGCGACTACTTAAAAAAAATTGAAGATCGTATTAAAAGATCCATATTAAAACAATTGATTATAGTAACATACCAAATAATCTGTTCTTACTTCTGAAGTTTTCTTACTTTGAGGTAAGTTTTTAACCAATCACGGTCAGTAATATTTAGGAGCGTATGTATGTCTGTATCATCTTTGGCATGCCTAGCAGCCCAAACGGCGTGATGGATTTTAATATATTTAGATTCGTCAAAATTGTAAATTGCTACTTTACTTCTACTTCCCGTTCCAGTTAATTAAGCAGTTGGGTTTTTGTTTTTGTAATTTCGTAGATTGTCTAATACCTCAGCTTAAGTGCTTTTTGTTTGAAATTATTCAAGATGGTTTTATGCATTATAAATAAACATAGTTCTCGTTGTTTACTCCGAGAAAACAGACGGCGACAGAATGTTAATTAACCTTAAATTTCAGTTCTAAGTCCTCCATTCCAACAATTTCGGAGCAAATATTTAATGAAAACTTAAGCTTCCAATCAGATATATAATCACCAAAATCAAGGCTTCCACTTAAGTTACAAATTAAGAGAAAGAATCTCACGAAGCACCCGAGCTTATGTCGGTTTCGGTTTCGTTTTCGTTCGCAAACATTACCAAGTCAACTTGAATTAATACTTTCTGAATTTATGAGCTTGTTACAATGTTTCAAAGTCGAAGTTGCTTGATATAGGGATTGATGAGTTTGAAAATGTTTTGCAGAACTCGCGTTTATTAGCAACCTATATGGATCAATTAGCTCTACATATGTGCTAATATAGGGATGCGTTGAGAATTGAAATTGATCCGGGATTCCAAAAATTACTTTTTAAATGATACTAAACCTCAAAGCCTGATTTTAGTTCTTTGTAAATTTTCAATAATACGGAGGTGTATATGCATGTGATCCTCCTTCTGATAAGTGGCCACTGCTGCCTATGGACATGTGTAAACATCTCCAGATAAGATTAGGTTCTTACCTGAGGTTGGTCATTGATGCGCTGCTAGCTCTGAGGACTAATTTAAAATGCGTCTGAAATGTATTTCGTCCTTGCTTCCCTTTAAACCAGAACACAGTAGAGCTTAACACTGCTGTTATTAGGCAGACATAGGTTTACAGTGGTATCGTGGTTGTTTATCCACGCAAAGGTCTTCTAGACTATGCCATATGGTCCTCTAACATTAAAAATTAATGTAATGATAAACTTTATAAGATAAACTAATAAGTTTCTTCTTACCAGGAACAAGATGCCATTGGCGAACACGCCACCGGAGATCGCTACGACAACGCTGGTAAGATATTGACAGATCACTTTCTATCCGGTTGTCGGGTTACAATTATCGCACATTGTGAATGCCTACACACACGTAACACGATCCTGAGCACAACTAGGGAAGCGAATTGATAAAATTATCGATATTTATATCGAAAACCTGAAATATCGATACCCGATAATAAAGAAATTTTAAAGGCAATATAATCAATAAATGGATGAGACATATATATTTTCATATTATAGTATCGTATCGACAATGGTTAATAATTGAAAAATTATCGATATTTTAGGGCTCAACTGTATCGATATTTTCGAACTTACTATATATCATTGCATCCCTAGGCACAACCGTAAACCTTTATCACCACCCTGTGACGTTTCAATGAAATTTATTAACAAATTTTCTATATTATGTACTTTATAAATCTATTCACATAGTTAGACCCTTGCACTTATTACCAAGTATATTTATATGTGATAAAACTTTATCGATTGAATCAGCACATCACTACACACATTTTATATTATAATATTTATTATTTACACGTCTATTTATGGTGATGGAATCGCACTGTTCACAGATAAGTTCGCACAACGATAAGTATTTCACTTTTTACAATGCACTGTGCATCTTTACCGCACTATTTGGTGAGTACCCTTAATGTTCTACTATACTTGCTGATATTTAGATAACAATATAACTATACATTGCGGTTGTTACAGGATACAGGCAGAGGGAAGAATTAGAAAGGATCTTACCCTACCTTCTGCAATACGAGAACCAAATGGGAGAGCGCAATATTAACGGCATTGGAGGCAGTTCTCTATTAGGCTTGAGGAATCTTGGAAATATCGGCGGACCCTCTTCGCTCGGAAGAAATTCGTTCAATCCTGACAGAAACATACACGGCATCGGTGGATCTTCTCTAATGGGTCGAAACCTAAACGGACTCGGTGGTTCCAGTCTTTTGGGCAAAGAAAGATACGCAAGATTCATCGACTCGCTGGGCGGTGGTAACTTTGTTCGAAACTTGGATTCAATCGGCGGCGGAAACTTTGTCAGAAATCTGGATTCTATTGGTGGAGGAAATTTCGTCAGAAATTTAGATTCTATCGGTGGAGGTAACTTTGTCAAAAAGAACCTTGATCAAATTGGTGGCCCCAACCTCGTTAAACGAACCCTGGACTCCATAGGAGGTGGAAACTTTGTACGCAACTTAGATTCCATCGGCGGAGGGAATTTCGTGCGTCAAGTAGATCCTCTGGGCGGTGGAAACTTTGTTTAAGTTAATACTCGGTTTCCATCCTATGCTCCGAACAATTCTTCGATTATTCTACGTAATAAATGTGATAATTAATGGTCATTAGTATAACGTAAGTATTATTTTTATTATTTAACATTAGAAGCCGGTATTTTCAAATAAAGACCTTGCAGACGTTTCATTTGTTTTTCTTAATAACCTACCTTTACTTCCTCCTGTTATATTCTAAAATATTGCGATATAATTGAGACTTTTTCGCGGAAGATTTCCTAACCTGAAAAAATTGTGCGTCGAATTCAAGGAGGTAAGGTGTTTTCAAACAAATATGTGATAGCATACCAATTATATAAAGTGTGAAATAATATTAATAATGTGATGTTATAAGGTCATAAGGCACGCAACCTGGATCCTCTCGGCGGAGGCAACCTGGTCCGCGAGGTGCGCGAGTCTCCTCAGTTCCCCTACCTCATGGCCAGGCAGTATGAGTACGGCACGTAAGTGTTTTATATAATATTGAAGTAGCATAAGCTAACTACCGTCACGTCATTCCTCCATCGCACCACTCGCCGAAGGATGAAGTTCCATCCACACCAACTGGACCCGTGGCGGTCCTCCACGGTTCGGTGTGCACGGACGTTCTTGCCACGAACGTGCAAGATGTGGAATGAACTTCCTCCTGAGGTATTCCCAGGGCTCATCAAAAAAGGTGCAAAAAGAGCTCTCCTTCAAAGTCGGCGATGCATTGGGGACTCCTCTGGTGTTGCAAATGTTCATAGGCGACGTTGACTACTTTCCATCAGGTAGCACGTCTGCTTTATCGTTAGGCTCAAATATATATATAAAAAACTAGCAGTCCACCTGATGGTAAATGGACACAATCGCCCATGAACAACTTTCTTATCAGAAGTGGCAACGCGGATGGGCTTCAACTAGAAACCCTTATTTTGGAAATAGTTACAAATGCCTTTTATTTATTTATAAATTTTTGTACCTACACAAATACAATACAATACCATACAAATACAGTAAAAAGGACTGTTTATTTCAAAATGTCCATGATGCTGCTTACCGTGTTCGTTGCTTTTTCAATATTACGAAAATTATTAAAACATACATTATTTCTGCGCATATTTTTGCAATAAAGCAGCAGAGTCCCCACAATAATTGTTCATGAAAGTTAATTCAATTACGACATTTGAACTTATTCCGTAGGGTCTCACTGTATAAAGAGTAGTGCCGTCGCCTAGTTCATACAATTTGAACTTGGACAAGTTCAACAGCAAACTATAATTAAATATTCACTCAATACTTTATTATATTAAAGTCCTAAGTATATATTTATGAAAGTGGTAGATCCTTTGTGGTTTGAATTCCGGAGATACACCGCCACATTTATTTATTACATCAATTTTAAGCACTGCTGTATTTTAATTTGAAAGGTGATCGAAGGGACAGACACTCATAAAAGGCTTAGTCCTGGGAATAGCAGCGCATCTTTTGCCGACCTTAAGTGTCCCATCCCCAATCATATCTGGGACTGGTTAGAGATGTCTATGGGTAGCACTTACCATCTGTTAAACGTTCATTTTCTACTCTTACTTTATTAAAATGTTAAATAAATCGTCGATAGCAAAACTTACCAATCATTTCTCAAAGTATTAGATCAAAGCATTTATTCGTCTAAAAATAAATTGGATTGAATCCAATTCACATTGAACTAAATAAACACAAGTGGAGCAATAGAGGGGAAACTACTCAACAACATGTGTGGGTGTTTTACTGATTTCGCTAAGAAAACCTTTCATACATAGATTAGAATTAAATGTTTTTATATATTTTACGAAATTTATTTTTGCTTTACTGAGTAATAATTTTATACAAATACACCTGTGGCGTAATATACAACCTTTAAAATTACGTATTAATACTTACTTTCTGGGGGCACGGCGGTGCCCCCGCCAAGTCGAGCAATATAATTATTACGTATGCTACTTTTTTGACGTTACTGAAGTTTAATCCGTAATGATTAACTAATTTACATTAATTTCCACCCATCGAAATACATTCATATCATCGACTATAATTAATCATGATTGAAAATTTAAATAAACATGATATCTTAAGTTTTCACATCTTTATTTAAACTACAACTCGCCAATAGCCAAAGAAAAAAATTACACGGATGAAAAACAAAAAAAAACAATCAACTGTTTTATTTTTAGCTATTCAATAAATCTAGAATAAAATATCAAAAAATCCAAATTTAAATAAACGCGAGCCATGGGACGTAGTCACACAATCTGAAACGCTCGCTACGAGATTAACCTACCTCCTAACAATGTATACATTGCAGTCCTTACAGAATGAAGCGCGACCCCTGGGCTCCCCCGATTGAATACACCGGATATTATGAGGGTTTCCCCAAGCGCAACTTTGATGAGATTGACCGGTAAGTGAACTAAAATTAATAGAATGGTTTATAGATGTTCTAAACTTCCCTAACTATCCAACTTCCTATCAACGTAGAATATTTTGTTTGTCTGATTAGAAATTCAGATTGTTGGCTGAAGTTACCACACGGGTATTCCTTGTGGTAACTTCGGCCTGTCACGCTCATGGTCTACGATTCAAATCCCACATTTTTGACTTTTAAAAATTATGTGCGTATTAGATACAAATTATCGCTTTTAACAACACATTCAACGATATAAAAACATCGTGAAAAACCTACACTTTTGGGAATTCTTCAAAAACAAAAATATATCTCAAAGGCATATGAAGTCTACCGATCCACACTTAGCGTGATGGACTATGTCCTAAACCCCTTTAACTCTGTGAACAGACCGAGGCTTTGTAAAACAGTAAATACTCTATAGGTACTATTTAGACGAAGTGTTCTAATTTAGCGGTATCATAGTGAAAGTGGAGAAATGATAAATAATTTGTCATATTCTTCAGTCATAAAGTCACATCTAAAAGTCTAAGTGGGTGATGTAAACTAATTTGCACGCCACGACCAACTGGGGAAATTTATAGCTTCACCCGTTGGACCTCTAAAATTTCGTATTTTAACTAAAAACTTTTCGTTAAAAGTAAAAAGCACTTCGCCACTTTGCTATTTAGTATTAATAACCCCAACTCGTCCTGGAGTTAAATTTTCAACTCCAACTTTTCTTTCTAAGGTACATCCGGAAGTGAAATTAACCCAACATTTTGAATGCAAAAGGATTTCTCACATCCTGTATTATTATTCTGTGGGTTAGGTAGTAATGTTTATGCAAGCAGGGTTATTGGTTAGAACCTCGGACTCTCAATCGAGAGGTCTGAGGTTCGAATCCGAAGCACACACTTCTGATTTTTCAAAATTATGTGCGTATAAGAAATTAATTAAGTCTTGCCGTCGGTGAAGTAAAATATCGTGAAAAAACTTAAACGCCTGAAAGTAAAAAAAACTCAAACCAATTCAAACTTGGCCAGCGCAGTAGATTACGCCCCATTCACTCTGTGAGAAGAGAGAGGAGACCCGTACCCAGTAGTGGGACAGTAATGGGTTGAGGCCGATATAAATATACCATTTATATCGCATATATGAAAGAGAATTGACCCGCATGGTAACACTATAATGATCTTCTAAGTAGAACGTTGTGGGCTCGTACCCAATTTGGTAAAAACCTTTTATATTTTAACTAAAACTGGAATATTAATTTACCTTCATAGATCTAACATGGACACCTTCGTGAAGAAGCGTAACTTCGACGAAATCGACCAGACCTCCATGCCTTTCCCCTTCAAGCGTTTCTACCACCGGTATGGATCCAACTACGTTGACACCTCCTCGTAAGTATCAACAACTACGAGCCGACGCAGTTACTACCAACCTGACACGCGGTGGGTTCCGGGTTCGATTCGATTTTGTCTATCGTTTAAGTACTATGGTTCGTGTCATATGACTTTACTAAGTATGACAAATATTAATATTTTTTTCTTTTTCTTTGTGACTTTTTTAATTATGTTTCAATACAACTGTCTTAAATTTCCCTCTCGATACATCAGACCATCGTTACTTGTAATGATGGAATGGCGTGATTGTCCGAAACTTAATTAATTAAACGACTAATGTCCTAATGACTTCCGAATTGAGGAGAGCAATTATGAAGCATAGCTCATCGCGTCTCCATTCAAAGACGTCAACTCACACAGATGTTTTCTTTCAGGTCCAACTTAGACAAGAAGAGGTACAGGCCCGACTACCCCATGGACGAGATCGACCTCTCCTCATTCCCCATTGGCTCCAAACGATCCCCCACATTGAACTTACGTCACCTGTAAATCTTCTAAAACAATACACAAAATCTCCTCACAGAGCTACACGTTGATAATGTCTTAAAATCACAAGTACAAACAAAAAAATATATAATGATATTACACAGTAACTAAAATACTGTTTGTCGTGAATAGTGATGATTTATTAAACATAAAAATAAACTTATAAAATAACTACAACAACTTTGTTATTATTCTGCACGGTGATAATCCCTCAAAAGCAGTTTAATGAGTTCGGTCTAAATTTTATCCCCACTTACAACTTAGATAACGTGACCGAACTTTATAATAAGGGAAGAGACACACGAGCGACAGTGAGCGAATACTAGAGTGAATGTTCAGGTCTATGATCGTTGTTGACGACAGGCAGTATAAGTCGACGGCAGTCGGTGACGGTCTCTGACGACATATTACAACAATTGACAATCGATAAGTGTCGCCTGTGGGTTATCTCCCTTATGCATTATCTCGCGATGTTTTGCCATCCGAACTGTCGTAAATCCACTTTCATATAATTACTCTTGAACTTACTCTAAATGTTTGGACGCTGAAATGAAATTAAATATTTCAGCATTATTAATTATTGTACTATCGTAGACATTAAACTAATATTAGGGAGAGGATTTCTCTGTGAAATTTTAAATCTTTATTATCTATTTAATTAAAATATATCATACAATTATATCAAATTTGTCTCGAATATTTATTGTTAAGACAGATATGTAATAGATATTTATGATCATTTGAAGTGTGTTATTTTAATAAAAATATATTAAGAAAATTCATAGTTTGCTTAATTCGACCTGATTCCTATTGTCTTTAATATTTAAGTACACTGAGAATAATTTTAACCTACCTATTTACTAACTACGAAGATTTTATAGCCCACTGTTTGAAATATGAAAAGTAATCTACTTGAATACACTCAATACTGAATTTCTAAATGAGTAGGCTTCATTTGAATAAGGATAAAAATATTATAATAAATGAAAGTCATCTACCACGAACTGACTAATTAAATATATGATTAAATTTACATACTGATACAGATCATGCAAAATAATGTAACAATGATCACCTGACGTTTTCAATAAATATAAATATAGACATATGAATGGAATATGCCTATCTTGGACAATAATGGAACAAGAGTTATATTCATCTCTATTCAGATGCGACATTACTCCGTAAAACTAATTTGGTACATCTCGTATGAACAATAAGAACTAGTACACTTCATTTAAACAGTAAATAAAATATGCAAATTATAAACACAAAAAACCCGAGTGCTTCAAATTATTAACGTAAAACGGAAAAACAAGCACTACAATAATGAAATCCATTAAAACAGATATTTAATTAAACTGTGACTCGAATGGTAACAACGTGTATTCGAATGGTAACAGTCATAAGAGAAATTGTTATTAAAATAAGTGTGGCTAGTTCCCGTAGCTATCAAATACGAGTACACGGCAAAATCTCGTAGCTCCGTAGCGACTACGCCGTAGGCTATTCTGTAGCAATCAACTAGCGCAAATAAAACCTTCGGTTGTTTTGCAGGAAATATACCTCTGAGACTGCCAAGTACTTAAAGGAAAATTTCTTTGTATTATTTCTTTGTATGAAATTGGATAAAATATTTCAATTATTAAAAAGACGTGATTTTAAAGTAAGTAAGATGTGATCTGAATAAATATATAATACGAGTAGTTGTGTAAGAATTTCTACAGATCTGGTTTTTTTACATATTTATTGACTTGTGAGCCACAAAACATACGCTACATACAAAACATAGCTACTTTTATTCGCTTTAAACGACACTTCAAATTTACACGAATTTCAGAGAATTTCGGAGAATTTCAACAAGCGTCAACGTTGAGCTTTTAAAGACAAATGTTAGTGTCCGCCTGACTCTACCTTTTAATTTAATTTAAATGAACTTTCTTATTTACACGGATATATTTTTTGCTATCTTTTTTCGAGAACTTGGCTGGCACGCTACGGCGTGTCTTATTATTGGCAATTTACAAAAAAGTTGTACATAGCAATCAAGCAGGCGCACATACATAGACTTATTGCGTCTTGTCCTTGTCCGGCGTTCCTTCTGTGTACCCTTGCCTCCGCTAAACAACGTCGTCGAGCACTTTGAGCCGTGAATGCATCCAAATAGCTCATAATACTAGAAAGATAACTAAGATAATAAAGGTTATATTGTTGGAGGGTTGACAAATAAAAATCAAGAATGGGTATAAAAGGCGGTGCGAGCACGACGGTCGGTCATTATTATTCAAGACTTTGTGCGGAGCGGACCTCTTGTCAATTTTCATTAGGAATCTATTTTTGTTGAATCTTTGATTGTTATTGTTTTAATTACATAATTCATATTAAATATAGTTAAGGTTATTTTCCACGTGTATTTTTTTAAATAAAAACCGCTTCTGATAGCTAATAATATAATATTCTACCTCCAAATTAATTTGAATCATAATCTATGTGGTTGAGATAATGAATAAAGAGGCAACAGTTTTGACAAAGCTTATTAAACAATACAATACAATACAATACAATACAATACAATACAATACAATACAATACAATACAATACAATACAATACAATACAATACAATACAATACAATACAATACAATACAATACAATACAATACAATACAATACAATACAAAACTCTTTATTATACGTCAAAATTAAAAGTAAAAAGTACAAAGTTTAAAAATAAACTAATGTACAATTGGCGGCCTTATCACTAAAATAGCGATCTCTTCCAGGCAACCATTTACTTGTTGCACAAGAAATATAAAATAAAAGAGATTCAGTTACATATAATATTAAAAGTTATTATTCAATTAAAAATGTTAAGCATAATAGGATAAATGGTATTTCGATCTTACAACTTGTAACAGCTAATCGTCCACTAATTAAAGTAATCCTCGAAAGTTCAACAAGTTCCAATTTAATCTCCAAAACTTTACAACAAGATCTAATTAGTTAGAACAGCGGCCCATTTCTCAAACCAAACAAATATAGCTCCGCGAAATCGTAATAGAGCAAACAGATGTCAAGTGAAACTTTATCTTAACATTGCAGTGTTTTCTCATACTTTCGTTGAGATCAAGCTTTATGAGCGCACATATGTTTGAGGGCAACCGAGGGCAGAGTTAATGGCAATAAACATGAAACATGCCTTATTAGGAAACCTTGCTTCGGATTTGTATGGCAACTTTCTTTCTCTGGGACTTATGTTTCCTTTTTTCTTAACGAGGGGGTAACCTTCAAAAAGTACCCGACGACGTGGGAGCGACGCCGGGTTATGTGGGATTGTTACCGCATTAAAACCCCCCCGGTGGCCGTCCTCAACGCTTGTTGGAGAACTCCGGGATCTCCGACGGAACGCAACCGGAGTCCTCCAAGCGCGATGCCCCGATCCAGCTCTGCCCTGGGGGAGCAGAAATTACACATATTATAGTGTAAGGTCACATTCATTATTATACCTTACTGCGTTAGTTTAACATTATAAAATAAATAAAATTAAAATTAGCTTAAAACCTTGCACTCGAAAAATAATGCTGGCCACATATTTAATTGGCCGTAACGCTGTACTCGTGATTTAAAAAACAAGTGTATTATGGCGGGAAACGGGAAATATCAAGGACGATGTTTGTGGAGGTCTTGGAATTAATTAAAAATAACTAGCTGGATTCAAGTCTTTCATTGGAGATACCCCTAACAATAGTATATATTTTTTTCATTACATACTGAATGTAAGTCAGTACACACGCTCTTTTTAGACATCTACGATAGGAGCTGACAAGTATCACACAATACACTCCCATCTTAATTTATATAACTTTCATATTACGTATCGTAACATTGAGATTGCGTTGGTACGCTTCCCGAGAGTATTGGGCGAGGTTTTATCGATATCATGAGTAGCATTTTCAAGTAATTAAAGTTGGTAGCGATACACGCCGTGACAAACAGTTTCTGTAGTATGACTAGATTAAAGGAAAAACTAGGATAAGAACTATATGACTAAACTATTGCAAATAATTCGACATTTTTTTAATAATAATGAAAAGATAATCAAATGACGATTGGCATCGTTATCGTAACGTTGATTTTTTTAATTACTTATTTAGAAAAATTCATATTCATGTGTCTATTAATCACCTTATAACAAACCTTATAAACATTGACTTTTTCCTACTAAAGATCAAAATTTAACAATTTCTGCTTGCTACCCCTGAGAACTGATAGAACACCTCGGATAAGTGTGTCTCCGTGACCACACCCTTCAAAGCGAGACAGCAGCGCATTACTACTGTTATGGGGAAATAGGTGTGGCTGTAGTGTCACGCAAAATTAGAATCTTTCATACTATAACTCAGGATTTACACATAAGGATATATCGCGTAGCAATACTTTTCGAACCCTTTAATCTTCGCCAGTTACATTCGATTAAAATAAGCAATATTGGAATAAAACTAAGCATTTTCTTAGTTAGTATATGAATGAAACATAAAAATAAAACAAAACGTTTTTTTTCAATTTCTTATTTTCCCTTAATTAAGCTATCTTGATTTCTGTCTCTTTTAATTGATTTTTGGATTGATTACAGCAAGAATCATTTTTAAGGAAAAAGTAGAAAATTTTATTGGGACGCAATGTAGGCCATCATTTCAAGGCAAAAGCCCCGTTTGTGTGCATTTTGTGACCTTATAAATGCCAAATAGGTACTTACGATGAGTGACCGTGGCAATGAACTCCCTATTAACGTTTTCAGTGGTGTCTAAATTAAACATAATGCGAATTAACGAGGCAAATCACGTGCAAGGTCATTGGGATTCTCGGCCCTCAATAGCGAGCTTTATACACTTTGAAATATTCCTAGTCATCTTACGCCGATGTCACAATCGTTATGCTACATTGTTGAGTATCATTACAATACAGTACCCTCACCATGAGTTTTCAAAACATCCCACAATTTTACGTTACGTTTACTCAATCCATTATTCTGTTCCGTTTGCTTCAGCAGAGTGAGTAAACGTAACAATAAGTGTGCTCAAGTCTTTTTGTCTGCCTCACATGTTCGCAAAAAAGAAAGACAAAACATAAAGCGCCATTTTGTCAATTTAGACATTTAATGTTACGTTACTGACATTATAGTTCTGATACAATCCGCTAGGAGCGCTGATTGGAATTTGTATGGGCAAAACGTAAACAAATACCAAAACAGTCATATTTGTCAAAACGAAAAAACTCATGGTAAGGGTACAGAACTAGAAAACGTGGGGGCAACTTAATAGTTAATGGCGATTGCCGCTTATGAACATCCGTAATCAACCCTGGATAAGATTGGATTGTCTAAAGGCAGCCACAGTTGGTTTTCTCCCTTACCACCACAAACATTGCTGCTTATGGCAGAACTAGCCTACAGAGTCAGACCTATGTAGGGTTCTACCTCATACATACATATCATTGTCATAATGTCGAAAATTAATTAGGTCATAGTAATTATTACAGATATATAACTATTAACCAAAAGCACTTACCAATGGTATACAGTGAGGCTTTCTTATACAGAAATAAATATACAATAGAATTTTATATTCAGATCAAACATTTTAGTTTTTGAGTATATCTAAAATAGTGGCGCCTGTATGACAGTAAGTTCTTATGGAAACAATAAAAGTATTTTTTAAATGACTTAACTACGAGTATATTACTATGTAATTAGTTCTTAAATTCATTAATGAGAAAAATGATGTTGGAATATAGCAAAAACCCAAGCCTCTCATAGTGTATAATATTCAAGTAGGTTGTATATGATAAAGCTGGCAGCTGAAAAACATATATTTTTACTTCTTCTGTTTTGTCATTCTGTCAATGATTCGATATAATAAAAAGTGTCTTTTTGGAGTGAATTTTATTTTATTATATTTCATAGTTTATTTTCTCGTTCTCCTGTGGCCATTTCCCAACAAATGAATACTGATTTATATTATAAATATGGCTACGAAGATAATAATTACACAAAATATAAGAGAATACACAGCATAAATGATAAGATAATACGTCATGTCCTTCGTAATTATTCCTTAATTAAAAAATGTAGTTCAAAGATTGTAATGAAGTATAAATAAACTGCTGCTAATTAATCTTCCTTGTACAATGAAAATATTTTACCTTTCTTCATTTCATATTTATTTATTTTCATAAACTTCCAGCGATTTTTATTGACAAAAAAATTCCAGCTGCTAATATTTGTTAGTTTTAAAGCGAAAAACGACGTAAAATAGCGGTTTTTTTGTATGGCAACCACCATTTATTTTCAATTTTTTTATTTTTAGTATTTGTTGTTATAGCGTCCACCGTAATACATACTCTGAATACATTTCAAGTGTCTATTTGTTACGGTTCAGGAGATAGAGCCCTGTTACAAACGGACAGACACCGGCGGCTTAGTTTAATATGATTCCGTTTTTACCCTTTGGGTACGGAACCCTAAAAATATCTTAACTTACAAATTACAGATGCATATAAAACTAAAAATTGCTTTTGTAGTTTGTTTTGAAGGAAAATAATATTTTACGGTATCCTTGAAATACTCAAAACTTTGCACTACCTTGAGCTTCTTGCATCAGCCAAAGAGGAATTCATTTCAGTCGAAACTTCCCGGATGATATTGGAGAGTGTTTCAATGCTTTGAGTTCCGAATAGTTGTGATCATGGCTGAAGCTCGGAGCGGAGTTTTAATTTGCTTTACTGACAAAGTTGAATCTGCGTAGCTTCGGGAAGTTGGAGTTATAATTGCGTCACATCGCTGCTATGGTACGTAAGCTATGTCCCATCCTGACGCTAAATATCCGCAGAAGGATAATTAATTATCACTTGCTCAGACGGTGAAGAAAAGCATCGTGAGGAAACTTGTATATCTACTTGAGAGTTAAAAAAGAAATTTAAAAAGCTTGTGAAGTCTACCAATTCGAACTTGGCCCGCGCGGTGGACTATGGCCTAATCCGGCTCATTCTGCGAGGAGACGAGTGGAAGATGCTACGGACTTTTACTTTGGTTAGGAAATAAATAACTCAATAAAAGTGTGTTCCGTGTTTTAAGTGTGTACTGATGTGTAAAGATGTTGTAAATTGTAAAGCAGAGTGCTCTAGCGTATTAAGCTCTAACTTAGTTTCCGAGTAGAAAATACTTCGTGGCTAACAGTACCCTTACCATGAGTTTTTACGTTTTGACAAATATGACTGTTTTGGTATTTGTTTACGTATTTGCCCATACAATTTCCAATCAGCGCCCCTAGCGGATTGTATCAGAACGATTGTGTCAGTAACAGTAACAGTAACATTAAATATCCAAATTGACAAAATGGCGCTTTATGTTTTGTCTCTCTTTTTTGAAAACATGTGAGGTAGACAAAAAGACTTGAGCACTTACTTATTGTTACGTTTACTAAGTCTACTAAGCAAACGGAACAGAATAATGGATTAAGTATAGGTAACGCAAAATCTGGGATGTTTTAAGAACTTATGATAAGGGTACAGCACACGTTATTCTAATTTTGATTATATTTACTTAGAAAGAAACCTCCGATAAAATAAAGGATAACTTGGTAATAGGTATGTACTTCTTATGGTAATAAATAATAGGTATCAAAGTAACTACTTAACTACGACGTTGGTAACTTTAATCAAAGATTTAATTTTATACGTACGCGAATATTGTCTCTAAAATTGGACAGTTATTCCGTTACAGAGATAAGAGAGATGAGATCCTCTGCAAAAAGGAAACTTGAAAATGTGCATTTTTCAACGCGTCAACTACAGACTATTATTCCGTACGTACTGAAAAACGTAGCATATCATGGACTGGATATACCTTAGTAATATTTAATTTATAGTGCAATAAAAAATGTAATTTATTACTATGTATAGACGGATAGATAGCGAACTATAGTAATCCTTTGCTATTTGTTCGTCTGTCACTGGATTCTACCCAAGAGATAGTCTTGAATCGTAATATATAGACATTTTTTTACAGAATATGTAGGTATTACTATAGCGACAATAACAGTAATAGTAAATACTAAAAATATTAAAGTTACATAATCGGGGTTCCGTTACAAGTAATATGTATTTTTCAGTTTATCTATGGGACTGAAATATTTAATGTTAAATTTTCTCAAAAATCACTTGTCTAGCGAGTTCAAAAGTAACCAAAAAATGTGTATAAGTCAGCGAAAACACAGGTCGGCAGAAACCAACAATCATTGAGGCATGCTGAGCATATATTATAGGAGTAGCAAACGAGCATGCAGTCCACCTGATGGTAAGTGGCTACTGCCCCCATGGACATCTGTAATCAACCCCAGATAGGATTAGATATTCCTACCTGAGGTCGGCCACAGATGCGCCACTACCCCTGAGGACTAAGCTGGAACGCCTCGGAAAAGTATGTCTCCCTTACCCCACCCTTTAAACCGGAACACAACAGCACCTAACACTGCTGTTATTAAGCAGAAATAGGTGTGGCGGTGGTGCCGCCGGAGTCGAACCACAAAGGGTTCTACCAACTTCCACCTTATAGTTACGCCACTGCTACGTTCTTCTGAGTAAAATTAGTTACAATTACCCAAATGACCATTGTTAACAGTAGGTTGGTGTAGGCCTCTTGAAATTTTAGTATAAAGTGTAAAAGTTTTTATTAAAACAACCCTGTCTAATCTTAGGGATTATTCACTTGAGAGCTATATCAACTGACACGACACTACTAGTTGTAACTACATATCACAATAAAATGTTTCCCGGGCGAGTATTAGTCCAGAAACAGGCGTTAGGAAACTATAAACATCTTTAATAATTATTGAAGTTGTTTCTATTGCGACTTTGGGGAAAGAAAAGTGGAATTAAAAAAAACTCACACCTCCAATCGATACCCAAAAGTTGTCAGGAATTGATAAAATATCTTAAATAATGTTGTAAAATGTAATAATTTTGTAAAAAAAGTCGAAGAGACCAAAATGTTGCACGACGATGTTGTATTTTAAATAAAATAAAACATTTAGATCAAAAATATTTTTATTTGGCTACAAAGCCACTTCTATTCGACCATATTAATAGTACTAGTAACCCATTCGCTTGTATTGCATAAGACAAGTATTGAGATACCTGCAGTGCCTGTCCTTTATACTTAACAAAAATAAAAGATGAGTTGCCGTAGCCAGGAGTTCAGACCCAAAATATATCCCTAGGTGTCTAGGTATTGCTTACCTGGGCTGAGCCCGACAGGGCAACGCGCTATGAGGACTCCGGTTGCGTTCCTTTGGAGATCCTGGAGTCCTCTCCGCAGCGCCGAGGACGGCCACCGGGGGGGTTTTAGTGCGGTAAAAATCCCACATAAGCCCGTGTCGTTCCCACGGCATAGGGTTCCTTTTAAAGGTGTCCCCCTCGTCAACAAAAAAAAAAGGTGTCTAGGTATAGATATTTTGATGAAAAAAGTATGAAAAATGTTTTTTTTTTATAATATTGGAATAGCAGACGAGCATGCAGTCCACCTGATGGTAAGTGGTTACTGCCGCCCATAGACATCTATAATCAACCTCAGATAGGATTAGATATTCTTACCTATGGTCGGCCACAGATGCGCCGCTACTCCTGAGGACTAAGCTGGAACGCCTCGGAAAAGTCTGTCTCTCTTACCACACCCTTCAAACCGGAACACGGCAGCGCCTAACACTGCTGTTATTAGGTAGAAATAGGTGTGGTGGCGGTGCCGCCGCAGTCGAACCACAAAGGGTTCTACCACCTTATATGCTTCTTCAGCTTAAATAACACATGACCGCAATGTACAGCTGAATCACAACAAATCCATCGCCTTTAAAATTGCATTAACTATTATTAACCGACTTCATTTTACATCACAGAAGTACAGATACAACCTAATCACTATAAACAAATCATTTGATATTAAATATTTCGACCTTCAATTATTTATGCATTTATAGTATTTTTAAAGTCACCTTGTTCAAAGGCATTCAACACTTTTAATTCATACATGAGTGCCTCTCCAATTTTCATATAACTACAACTATATATTTGGATCATTCCAACTCTACGGACGATTTAATACAGATTAGTATCTTGTCTGACATAATTGTACGTCATTATTTATCATTTTATTTTCATGATTATGCTTATACAATTGAAATCATATTAAATAATATTAAATAATAATATTAAATAATATGTTTTCAAGTAATATTCAGGAACAAGTTCTTTAACCTCTTGATAAGAATGTTTTGTTTAAATTATAATACTACGTATATGTAGTCCCGTTGTTAGGCACAAGTCACATTTTTCTCTTATTAGATAGAGAAGAAGTACCAAATAAGCATGCCGGCCACTTGAGTAGTCACTGCAGCCCTTAGAGATCGTACTCCTAAAGAAAGACTCGTACTCGTTGGACTTGTTAAGTGTTTTACGGTTGCTTACGGATCACTGTAGGTACCCAACCTACTTTAGACAGTTGGACTATGAATTTTAAAATCTGTTTTCTTTCTGGGGCTTTACATAAAAACTCACAGAATGTATTAGCAACTGTTACCACCCGAACAGTGTCATCAAGCTTCCAATAATTTTAATAAAAACCAAATAATATAAAAGGGTAACAAAACATAAACTTAAAGTTTTAGTAACATATCATTCATAACAATCAACAAGGGATATCGACAAGTCAATGCACTGTATGCGCCCATAGTGCTCGTAACGAGCACCGATAATATCAATTAGGTATAATTTTCTGTAATGCACTTTATTACATTACCACAATCAAACTGATATGAGAACAACACTATATTATAAATCGCACCTCACATCATTTGAAACTGTCCGACGTGTTTAAGAGTTTCACTTGCTTCTAAATTTCGAAATGCGGATTATATTATTCACATCTATTTTATATTTTATGCCCGTGAATTGTGTTAATTGGTAAATATTTTCGATATTTTATTAAGGAGTTTTTCTGTTGTTATGAATAATTATATTTCGTGCTGGATTATTAATTAAGCTCTGTATAATTGTACCTACCTAGTATTACACGTTTTTAAGGTGGTCCAACCATTCATAGTTCGGAGACACCACCTCCGCATACATTTCTCCCTAATAACGCTACCGTGTTCCGATTTGAAGGATGTGGAATGGGTGACATATATATCCGAAGCTTTTCAGCTTCGTTCTTAAGAGTAACAATGCATCTGTGACTGACCTCAGCTAAGCTTATCTGAAATGTAATCTGGAATGCATACTCATTTGCTATTTCTATTTTATCAAAAAAAAAAATAGACAAACGATTTTACGTCTTTCAGGTCTTCGAAGGGATTCCGGAAAGGCCGGTAATAGAGTTTTACAACAAATCGTATATTTCGTTTGTAAAAATAGAAATACAAAAACCTCGTCGGCGCAGTCCTTATATGATTAACTTTAAAATAGAAACCTTAGCAGGTGCTGGTAACAATATCACAGTAATACTTTTTTCTATCTATTTGTTTATATTGAGCTTCAGTACGTGATATTGCACATTACATTTTAGTTTTTAATATTTTGTTAAATTTTAAGTGTGGCGAGGCATTTTATAATATATAATAATAATTTTTATCATGTTAATTTTGATTGTTAATGCTACATTTTATTATAGTAATTTTAAAACGATGCTCAGACAGTTAAAGTTCTACAAATAACGGAAGACAAGTTATTTTGTACTCTTAATAAAATTGTAATGATGTCAATTCGAAAATAGATACTCTCTCATAAAACCACAAATCACCTATCGAACTAAGAAGGATTAACACCTACCAAAGATCAGAATTTCACAGTTTCTACAATGCAGATAACGATTTTTGGAAAACAAAACATTAGATATAATTAATTTCCTTAATCCGTTACAACTTTTCTCAAATACAAAACAAAAACTTGATCACTACATAAAAAAACCCAGACATAAGGAACTTTTAACATTATAAACTATGTACACTTAGGTATAAAAGTATTCAGTCGCCATTAGCAAGCTGTGCATCAATCGACACGATGGACGATACTCCATTATGTCCATCTTTATTAATTCTGCCGCATTCTATTCCTACAAAAGGTATTGAGAAGAAAATTAGCACGTTTGTCGTTTCACTTCTCTCTTGCTTCCATGTCCTTTAATTTCATGTTCCAAGTGGATAATTGTTAACTTTAAAAATGTTGTAAAATAGATTGAAGATGTCTGCATTTCGATTAAGCTAAATAAAATTGAGAGTTCTAATGAAAACAATAAACTCGACGCCTTAAAAATATAGCCTATGTTACTCCCACAGTGTAGACAAATCAACAGCCACGTCACGTTTGAGCTGCAGGGTATGCCAAAAATACACATACATGCTCTCGAAAAACAATACGTTTCATCGAACTTCAAAAAACCCAGGTGCTTGGGATTGCTAACTTGGACTCCAAGATTAAGGTTGACTTTCAAACGACAAAATTATTATTGGTAATATGAGTTACTTATTTCAGTTAAACTGGATGTAAACATTATAATCGTATCAGTAAACTACTCTGTCATTTGATAGATTTCATGGATGTCCTCATTTACTTATTTAACCATGCACATTTAATCACAATAATAATATAATGACTTCCATTCAACATCTATAATTAGTACAGGAAGTGTAGGCCCAAACATACAGTATATTATCGATTAAATTTTAATAATATTATCTTTTCTTAAAAATAAGAAGTCTGAAAGTGTAATAATTTTACTTTTTATTTCTGAATCTATTACTTTGCTACAATTTTAAGTCATAGGCAAAGCAAATGCAATCAGGTAATCATTTTTCATTCTTATAGGGCAGCGATCGGCAATCTTTTCGGCAAAACGGGTCACATCGCAGCCACGTAGTAGCTACATGAGGTAATCGCGAGCCTTCAGAATTCTTCTAAACATCGATAAGTGTTTAAAGTTTATCGACAAGTGACGCACCGCGTCCCTAGCGCTTCTGGGGCACATACTCGTACTCGTATACGTTATTATAATCAGCGGACAGCAACATTTTAAACATACATAGAATAGACAGTATACAAACAATAAGTACTAGAATAATACTGTATTATTACCATCAGTTTAATATAGTATCATTTAAACTGCTAAAAGTCATTTGTGATAATTCAGTTCCATTTTTATAGGTGTTTTACAATGAGGGTTATATTTTTCACGACTACTTTATTTATTGTGCATATGACTCAATGGTCGGCTTGGGTAAAGTTATATTATTGCTTCAACGTACTATTTACATATTTACCAATGCGTAACATTTTTAATGTGGTAGAACCTTTTGTGGTTCGACTCCGGTGGCACCACCGCCACACCATTTTCTGCCTCACAACAGCAGCGTTAAGCGCTCTTGTGTTCTGGTTTGAAGGGTTCGTTAAGGGAAACATAATTTTCTGAGGCGTTCCAGCTTAGTCCTCAGCGGTAGCGGCGCATCTGTGGCTGACCTCAGGTAGGAATAACTAATCCTATCTGAGGTTGATTACAGATGTTCATAGGCGGCAGTAGATCTTAATTTTTTTTATTAATAGATTTTTTTATAATTAGAATTTATATTTTTCAGGCTCTGGAAGTTATTGCTGAACGGCCGGTAATAGAGTTTTATAATACATCGTACATTTCTTATATAAACATTGAAATACGGAAACTGAGTCGACGAAGTCCTTATATGATACACTTTGACTTGAACACTCTAGCAGCTGCTGGTAACAATGTTACGGTAATACTCATTTTGTAGTTTATTTTCTAACTGAGCTTCCGTACTTGAAATCCTGATTTCATGCAATTATAACATTAGTATCACAACTCATCAGTTATTCTGAGTTCATCAGCTTTTTATTTAGAAATATATATTTTTTTATAATTCAGTTAAAGACATTTCTCAAAGAAATCTCAAAATAAATATACCTACACATTATCTTACCGAGATAATTTAAAGTAAATAAGCTCTCGCTCTGGCATCATTACGTGCGACTAAAAAATGGCCCTCAGGAATTTCATTCTTGACATCTGGATTCCCATTAGCGCACACGTGAGTATATGGTTTAATTATATATGTTATAATATTAGAGTAGCAGACGAGCATGCAGTCCATCTAATGTTAAGTGGCTACTGCCTCCCATGTATATCTGTATTCACCCCAGATAAGATTAAATTCCTACCCGAAGTTTATGGTGCAAACTGAAAAGTATGTCTCCCTTACATCATTCAAATCACATCACAGCAGCGTTTAACTGCTATTATTACGGATATATTTATTAAACTTCTTAATTTTACACGACAGGTTGATTTCGTGTTATTAGAACGTCTGAGCAGTGGCTACCAGCCTACTCCTATTCGGTACACGGTGAAATTGTGTGACCTCTTCTACAATGAAATCTACGTCGGTCAAATGTTTTCGAGACAACTTCCTGCCGGATGGTCGTGTCCTTTTAAAGGAGTAAGAACATTTATTTAACCTTTACAACCTTTACAATTCATTCAGAATAGAAATTAAAACAGAAGTTGAACGATCATGACTTTTTTAATACTGAGGTACCAAATGAGCGTGACTAAATGGGATTCTAATCTTCCCCAAATAAAGTTAAAGTACCATCGAGACGCGTTGCTAGTTTGCTTCCCCTGAGGATTAAGTTAAAATGTTTCAGCTAACTGTGTTTCCCTTGCCATACCCAGAACATGTAACGCCCAACTGTGTATTTTTTAGATCGAATATTATGAGTGGCAGTGGCGCCTTCAGAGTCGAGCCACAAAGGCTTCTTTCACCTACCTTTACAAGCCAAGGTGTAAACTCATTCGATAAAATTAATTTAACAAAATCAGCTGACCTCTGATTAGACGAATTTTTTTACAAAAATAAGGTTCATTCCGGATTTCGGATGAGCCCTATGAACATAAGACAAATCTAGTGCACATTTGTTTATCTTGTCAAGTTGTTTTAAATTTTGTTATAGGGAAGGTATGACTATGACAACATCACGATGCAGATGGAGAATTTCCCGCACAAGCTACCGTTTACTTGGGCGTCGGCTACTATGAAAACCAAAGCCGATATAAACGTCTTCCGAACTGGCACGAAACTCCGCATCTTGTCGTTTAAGGTCGACATCACAATACGTACGATACCAACCAAAAAGGGGTAGTCGTGGAATTTGTTCAAGACTGTAAAGTTGGTAAAAAAATGTCAAATAGTAGTAGTACATAAATGTTTTATCATTCGGTATAAATGTAATATAGATAACTTTGCTTATTTGAAAAAAATTGCATCGGAAATCATTAAACATATGAGTACGTAATTTAAACGTCTTAACGGTTACAATAATACTCGTAAATAGTATAATTGTGAAAAAAGCATGGGGTGCTCCATTTATCAGTATTCGAAAAGCGCCCCACACTTTTTTCACAATTATACTATTTACTATTCCTTAATTGATTCCAAGATTGAAAATTATTTTCTACTTTTTAGTAGATTTTATCATAAAAGCGTACTTTTTAGTTTTTTAAACTATACTTATTTTAATAATTTTTAGTATTTGTTATTATAGCGACCACCATTATGCATCCTCTGTAAAAAAATCAAGTGTCTATCTATTACGGTTTAAGAGATAAAGCCCTGTGACACATGATTACACAGCGGAGGGTTTCCTTTTACCCTTTGAGTACGGAATCCTAAAAATCATTCTAAAAAAGATGTATGGAATGTGTCGTGCAAATTATTTAAATAATAGCCCTATTTCACTAGCTATCCAAAGTGCTACGAAATATTATGGTATTTTTTTTTAAATAAAAAAGTTAAACAAATATTCAGAACATCAGTAATTTGTGGATTCGCAAACTGCACTAGAGTCTTACTGTTCGGCACCGGTAAAGCACATGTTATTTAACACTTTAAACTGTGTTATTGTTGTGATTGTCAATGTAGATAAAAGTTTTATACCATTTTGGAAAGCTAGTGAAATAGGGCTATTATTTAAATAATTTGTACGACACATTCCATACATCCTTTTTATGCAAATTCACTCTGAAGTGGAAATAAAAAGGGTTTTTTTATTGAACTCTAGCAAATTGACCTTCATAGCGTTAAGTTTAAGAGTACTACTACAGCGTATTGTCATTTTAAGAATGTGTTGCGATGTTAGGTATAAGATTATGCACAAAAATAGGATCAAAATAGGACATTCACTTAGGAGCATTTTATTTTTTGCCTGAAATCGGTACTTAGAAATAAAAACACAAAAACTTGAATATCTCAAAAACAAATCACTATCGGCTAGGGTACTTAATGACAAAACCTGTTGCAAATGAGCTCTACTTTTACCCCTCCAAGGGAATGTATCGAATTTCCAGTAACCCTGTATGTTTCAGAACATTTGAGTTATAGGGAAATAACATTATTATATTCAAAACTAAAAGTCACGCTATAACAGTTATTGAAACTAAAAACCGTTTAAAAAGCAATAATTGTTGCAATCTAGTAACTTTGCGATGAACTTTCTCTAAGGCGCTCGAACAATCTCGCCTCGAAAATCATTAATCCTGAGGATGTTGATAAGGACAATGGTGCAAAACAAAATTATAAAAATCGTGTATTGTCATCGATATCTGATAATTCTTCAAAATTTTGAATTAAACTGAACGTTCAAAGTGTATAGAAATCGGGTTCAAAGATTCCGTTACGTAGTTACATACCTACATACATACAACCCAAGCTAATAAAAGCGTGTTAAAAAAGTATTCAGTGATGAAATAAATTAATAAATTATAAATTAATATTAAATTAATAGGGTTCCGTTTTCATCCTTTGGGTACGGAACCTTAAAAAAATCTTAACATAGAAATAACAGGTGCAAATAAAACTGAAATTTGCTTTTGTAGTTTGTTTTGAAGGATAATATTACGGGAAGTTGGGAGTTATAATTGCGTCACATCGCTACTGTATATAAGCTAAATATCTACAGTACATTACATATCCACACTACATTAAGTATCACTTGCTTAAACCGTGAAGGAAATCTTTAAAAAAAATGAAAGGTATGTGAAGTCTAGCAATTCGGGTTTGGCCAGCGCGGTGGACTATGGCGTAATCCGTCTCATTATGAGAGGAAACCCGTGCCCAGCAGTGGAACAGTAAAAGGTTGACAGCGTGTTACGGGGCTTACATACATTATGGAATAAATATTTCAATAAAAGCGTTCTTTGAGGCATATATATCACACGCAATTCTAATTTTGATTAAATTCACTTAGAACGACACCTCCATTAAAATGAACCTAAATAACTTATACATATGTACCACTTTTGATAAAAATAATAGGTACCAAAATACAGGTAGTAATCTATACCTAAAATGTACCTTTAATTAAAGGTTTAATTTTATATTTATGCGCATATTCTCTTTATAATTGAGCAGTTATTCCGTTACAAAGATAAGAGAGATGAGATCTACTGGAAAAAGAATCTTCAAATGCGTTTTTCAACGAGTCACCTACAGACTATTATTCCGTACGTACTGAAAAACGTAGCATATCATGGATTGGATATACCTTAGTAATATTTAATTTAAAGTGTTATAAAAAGTATAGTAATAAATTATTAGTAATCCTGCGATATCTGTTCGTCTGTCACTGTACTCTACCCAAGAGAAAAACTTGAATCGTCTTAGATAGACATGTGTAAGTTTTACAGAGGGTGTTACTATAGTGGTACAGGATCCCTAGTATAGTTTTCATCATTTATTACTAACAAGCTGATTTTTCGTGAGTAGCTTCGTTTCGACAAGACGCCCAACATTTTTCCTTACAGCAATGTTGGTAAATGGTAGCTTGATGGGGCAGCAAGGATAAAATATGTTGACCGGACGAATTCTAAAAATTTATTACTAACCAAATTTTTCTTTGTTAATTATCAAGATAATTATTTAAATAACGTGAAAAAATATTTGTCCTACAAAATATAAGGTTTTTATTAAGGCGTCCCCCCTCTCCAACATGTATCATAAACAAGGTCATGAAAAATAATTACTAACCAGCTGATTTTTTTTTTATTGGCTGTCTACCATTTACATAGTCTACCATGCACATTGTCCTACAAATTGCATGGTATGTCATCTCGGACCTACGCTGAAAAGATGTTAATTCCGCAGGATTATTTTTTTTATTAGTAACTGTAGGACAAAGGTATCACGTGATAGGATAATATATTTTTTATCTAAATAAAACAATGTCCTACAAAAAAAAGGGTAACTTTTATTAATCCTACAAGATTTGTAATTTAACTATAATATAATATAAATAAACTATAAAACTGGCGGACTGGAATAACGTACTTCGCAATTTGTAGGACAATGTGGGTAGTAAGCTGTGTAAATGTTAGACAGCTAATAAAAAAAAATCAGCTGGTTAGTAATTATTTTTCATGACCTTGTTTATGATACATGTTGGAGAGGGGGGACGCCTTAAAAAAAACCTTATATTTTGTAGGACAAATATTTTTTCACGTTATTTGATAATTGTCTCGATAATTAATAAAAAAAAAATCGGTTAGTAATATTTTTTTTTTGATTCGTCAAATCAACATATTTCATCCCTATTATTTTAGTTATAAACCACAATCGAGAACTTTCGTACGAGAATTTGTTGGGCGTCTCATTGAAACGAAGCTATTCTGGAACACTCAGCTTGATACTAATTATTTTTACATTAAGTATTAGTACTACAACTTCTATGTGTAGGTCCGAGATGACATACCATGCAATTTGTAGGACAATGTGCATGGTAGACTATGTAAATGGTAGACAGCCAATAAAAAAAAAATCAGCTGGTTAGTAATTATTTTTCATGGCCTTGTTTATGATACATGTTGGAGAGGGGGGACGCCTTAATAAAAACCTTATATTTTGTAGGACAAATATTTTTTCACGTTATTTAAATAATTATCTTGATAATTAACAAAGAAAAATTTGGTTAGTAATAAATTTTTAGAATTCGTCCGGTCAACATATTTTATCCTTGCTGCCCCATCAAGCTACCATTTACCAACATTGCTGTAAGGAAAAATGTTGGGCGTCTTGTCGAAACGAAGCTACTCACGAAAAATCAGCTTGTTATTAATAAATGATGAAAACTATACTAGGGATCCTGTACTATAGGTACTATCGCGAGGAACCCATGAGGGTTTCCCCACGTAAAAAAAAAGGTACTTTAACAATAAATATCATATTCTGTGTGCAAGTTCGATTCACCTTTAGCTGTTTTTTTTTCTATTTAAGTAGTTGGCACGTTTTAGATAAAATTATGTTTAATTACCCTAATGTCTATTGTTTACAATAAGTAGGTGGCGGCCTGGGACTTTGGGAAAAGTAAAGTGGAATTTAAAAAACCCACACCTCCAATCGATACCCAAAAGTTGTCAGGAATTGATAAAATATCTTAAATAATGTTGTAAAATGTAAAAATTTTGTAAAAAAGGCAAAGAGACCAAAATGTTGCACGACGATGTTGTATTTTAAATAAAATAAAACATTTAGACAAAAAATATTTTTTATTTGGCTACAATGCCACTTCTATTTGACCATATGAAAAGTACTAGTAACCCATTCGCTTGTATTGCATAAGACAAGTATTGAGATACCTGCAGTGCCTGTCCTTTATTGTTAACAAAAATAAAGAAGAGGTTGCTGTAGCCAGGAGTTCAGACCCAAAATATATAAGAGCCCTAGGTGTCTAGGTATCGATATGTAGGTAAAAAGAGTATGAAAGATGTCTACTTTTTAAATTTGCTTCTTCACCAATGTAAGTACAGCGGAATCTCAAAAAACCATCATCTTTAAAATTGCATTAACTATTATTAACCGACTTCATTTTACATCACAGAAGTACAGATACAACCTAATCACTATAAACAAAAATATTTGATACTAGCTGACCCGGTAAACTTTGTACCGCCTCAAAATCTATTTATCAAATATATTTCATATAACATATAGCCTATGTTACTCGTAGATAATGTAGCTTTCGAATGGTGAAAGATTTTTTTAAATCGGTCCAGTAGTTTTTGAGCCTATTTATTATTTGAAGGTGGTAGAACCCTTTGTGGTTCGACTCCGGCGGCACCACCGCCACACCTATTTCTACCTAATAACGGCAGTGTTAGAGGGCTGTTGTCTTCCGGTTTGAAGGGTGTGGTAAGGGAAACGGACTTTTCCGAGGCGTTCCTGCTTAGTCCTCAGGGGTAGCAGCGCGTCTGTGGCATTACAGATGTCCATGGGCGGCAGTAGCTACTTACCATCAGGTGGACTGCATGCTCGTCTGCTACTCCTATATTATAAAAACAAAACAACCAAATAAACAAACGAAGTTTTCCTCTTTATAAGATTAGTGTAGATTAAATATTTCGACCTTCAATTATTTATTTATGCATTTACAGTATTTTTAAAGTCACCTCGTTCAAAGGCATTCAACACTTTAAATTCATACATGAGTGCCTCTCCAATTTACATATAACTCCAGCTATATATTTGGATCATTCCAACTACACGGACGATTTAATACAGATTGGTATCTTTTTCAGACATAATTGTACGTCATTATTTATCATTTTATTTTCATGATTATGCTTATACAATTGACATCATATTACAAGTAATATTCAAGAACAAGTTCTTTAACATCTTGATAAAATGTTTTGTTTAAATTATAATACTACGTATATGCAGTCCCGTTGTTAGGCACAAGTCACATTTTTCTTTTATTAGATAGAGAAGAAGTACCAAATAAGCATGCCGGCCACTTGAGTAGTCACTGCAGCCCTTAGAGATCGTACTCTAAAAGAAAGACTCGTACTCGTTGGAGTTGTTAAGTGTTTTACGGTTGCTTACGGATCACTGTAGGTACTATTATTATATTCAAAACTAAAAGTCACGCTATAACAGTTATTGAAACTAAAAACCGTTTAAAAAGCAATAATTGTTGCAATCTAGTAACTTTGCGATGAACTTTCTCTAAGGCGCTCGAACAATCTCGCCTCGAAAATCATTAATCCTGAGGATGTTGATAAGGACAATGGTGAAAAACAAAATTATTAAAATCGTGTATTGTCATCGATTTCTGATAATTCTTCAAAATTTTGAATTAAACTGAACGTTCAAAGTGTATAGAAATCGGGTTCAAAGATTCCGTTACGTAGTTACATACCTACATACATACAACCCAAGCTGATAAAAGCGTGTTAAAAAAGTATTCAGTGATGAAATGTTTATGTTGTTCTTATCCCGGCTTGTGTTGTAACGTTAGTTTTATCGCTCGCCCATCGAGACCGAAGGAAAAACCGAATGTGATAAAACGCAATGCGTGCGCCATCATACTATTACTATGGGACAGGAAAAACGCGCTCGACAAGCCGCGGTCAAAATGTATCGTTTACGTTAAGTTTACGTTTTTCAAATCAGTCACTGAAAAAAGCCACTAATTCGTGCACTTACATAGAAAACAATGTGTTACATTTTTTGCGGTTTCGGACATGCGGTTAAACGTGTGCGTAAATCGTAGTGCGTGCTACGTCAAAGGCTAGTTTAATAGGGTTCCGTTTTTATCCTTTGGGTACGGAACCCTAAAAAAAATCTTAACATAGAAATAACAGGTGCAAATAAAACTGAAATTTGCTTTTGTAGTTTGTTTTGAAGGATAATATTACGGGAAGTTGGGAGTTATAATTGCGTCACGTCGCTACTGTATGTAAGCTAAATATCTACAGTACACTACATATCCACACTACATTAAGTATCACTTGCTTAAACTGTGAAGGAAATCTTAAAAAAAAATTCAAATGTGAAGTCTAGCAATTCGGGTTTGGCCAGCGCGGTGGACTATGGCCTAATCCGTCTCATTATGAAGGAAACCCGTGCCCAGCAGTGGAACAGTAAAAGGTTGACGGCGTGTTACGAGGCTTACATACATTATGGAATAAATATTTCAATAAAAGCGTTCTTTGAGGCATATATATCACACGCAATTCTAATTTTAATTAAATTCACTTAGAACGACACCTCCATTAAAATGAACCTAACCATAACTTATACATATGTACTACTTTTAATAAAAATAATGGATACCAAAATACTACCTGTAATCTATACCTAAAATGTACCTTTAATTAAAGGTTTCATTTTATATTTATGCGCATATTCTCTTTATAATTGGTCAGTTATTCCATTACAAAGATAAGAGAGATGATATCCTCTGCAAAAAGAAACTTGAAAATGTGCGTTTTTCAACGCGTCACCTACAGACTATTATTCCGTACGTACTGAAAAACGTAGCATATCATGGACTGGATATACCTTAGTAATATTTATTTTAAAGTGTTATAAAAAGTATACTAATAAATTATTAGTAATCCTCCGCTATCTGTTCGTCTGTCACTGTACTCTACCCAAGAGAAAAACTTGAATCGTCTTATATAGACATGTGTAAGTTTTACAGAGGGTGTTACTATAGGTACTATCGCGAGGAACCCATGAGTGTTTCCCCACGTAAAAAAAAAAAGGTACTATAACAATAAATATGATATTCTGTGTACAAGTTCGACTCACCTTTAGCTGTTTTTTTTTTCTTTTTAAGTAGTTGGCACGTTATAAATAAAATTATGTTTAATTACCCTAATGTCTATTGTTTACAATAAGTTGGTGGCGGCCTTAGGATACTATAAACATCCCTAATAATTATTGAAGTTGTTTCTATTGGGACTTTGGGACAAGTAAAGTGGAATTTAAAAAACCCACACCTCCAAACGATACCCAAAGTTGTCAGGAATTGATAAAATATCTTAAATAATGTTGTAAAATGTAAAAATTTTGTAATAAAGGCAAAGAGACCAAAATGTTGCACGACGATGTTGTATTTTAAATAAAATAAAACATTTAGACAAAAAATATTTTTTATTTGGCTACAATGCCACTTCTATTTGACCATATGAATAGTACTAGTAACCCATTCGCTTGTATTGCATAAGAGAAGTATTGAGATACCTGCAGTGCCTGTCCTTTATTGTTAACAAAAATAAAGAAGGGGTTGCTGTAGCCAGGAGTTCAGACCCAAAATATATAAGAGCCCTAGGTGTCTATAGTCTGATTCATAATTAGGTGTCCAAAATGTACACAAAGGTGTTGACCTATCAAGAAAATACGTTAGAAATGGTAGTTTCTTATTTTTGTCGATATTAAAGTAATACAACAATAATAAAATAATAATCTAAATAAATTAAGATTAATTCACATTTTGTAATATTTATATCACCTTAATTTCGTTCCATACAGTAATAAGTAATAATAATAAAAACTAAGTTTATGGTAGAAAATTCAAATGTGATAATGGTAACACAATCGGAATCCAAGACATTTCTTGTGCTGTCATTTTTAAGTTTCGTAACTAATATTATTCATTTTCGTGATTGTGATCTAATTCGGAATGTTTTCTCGTTTACATATAGTGGAGCGCCTGGGGCTTTTTACCTCGGATTAGAGTTATAGTGAATGAATTAATATGATCGATGTTGGATATTGTTTTTAAAACTATAAATTGCAATGTTTACCCAAAATTTTTTTGTGCACTTCATTTTTTCATTGTTAAAAAAAAATATTAAAAAAAAAACTATGTTTGACCATATATTTTCACTTTAAACAGTAATCTTTTTTATTTATATGTTAAATATTACCTGAGTAGACATATAGGAACATTTTTCAAAGATACCTGATAGATGTATAAAAATAGCCGTACCTAGGGATCTCGAACAGGTAGAAAAACGTGGAAGGGAGAGCGGAGCGACAGCTGCTATGTACAATGGAGTTTCTCGGCCAGTTTAGTTGCAAGTAAGACGTGTTCTGTGAATATTGTGCTTCTATAACAGTGAAAATTTGGTTTATTAGTGAAAAAGTATTGTATATTTTTGTACTGGAAGGTGTATTGAAGACGCCGTTTTTATATTGAACTATTACAAATTATTTTGTATTGCTTAATTTGTTAAGTGAGTAGATTGAAAACTACAGTTCATTATTGAATTAATTAAATAATAAATAAATCGAAAATTAAAGATCAGTTTCAATAAAATAATATATATGATTAAAAAAATGCATTTAAATATATGATAATAATGAATCAAATGCAATTAATTAATTAATAATTGTTTTTTATTAGATTTCAAACAATGGATAAACCAACGGCTAGCAGTATGGCTGATGAAAATAGCTACATAATATGTATACACCTGGGTTCATCTTCCCAAACAAATTCAAATTTAGGTGAAATTATAAAAATTAGTCGAGGAGTAACCTCTTTACAAGCTGCTTCAAGCGAACGACAAGATGGATTGTTACCTTACCTACAAACTGAATTTGTTTATGCTCATTCAAATTGTCGACAAAAATATATTAATAAAGAGTATTTTGGAATGTAAAAATAAGTTACGTGAAAATCTCTCATTATCGCCTCCGAAAAAAAACTTCGAAGTAGCATGAATTTCAATAACTTCAATTGGGAAAAAAACTGTTTTCTTTGCGGACAAGAAGCTGATAAAACAAAAAAAGTATAATTAAATAAAGCTCGGCGTAGGCAGATTTCATACATCAATACTCCAAATTTAAATGAATCCGTCACGAATTTTATAGCTGTCCAGAAAACTGCTTATTATCAAGATATCCATAAAAGGATTTCTGATATACTTAACCGACTTACAGACACTTGCAGCAAAATATCATTCGGATTGCTGAAAAATTCAATTCACCTCAGTAATGTTGAAAAGAAAATTAATCCGAGAATTTCGATGGTAGATGCAGCAATGGAGTTAATATACAAGTACATAGAAGAGAATGATGATTGCCAATTTACCATGCAAGAGTTGAAAAACGTCATCACTACAGAGCATATCCCGGATGAAAAAACTATTAAAATAAGACTAATAGAACGCTTTCACGATATTATCATTTCACCTAAATTTGGGTCCAATACCATTATATGTTTTAAAAAAATTAACCATGATGTAACCGTGTGGATGCCGATGAAGTGGTTTATACTGCAGTTTAGCATGTTTACAGTGCAGCGGAAATAGTTGTTCCAATACTTCACCTATTATACAGATAGATGAAGTAGAAGAAAATATTTGATGTAGACAACAATGTAATATATTTAAATAAACAGATTTTGTACTAATATTTTTTTTTCTTTTCATTAGTCATAATTAATTACCTGTTTTTTTTAAATGTACACAATAGAGTACGTTTCACTTATAATTAAACTGGCCGAGAAATTCCATTGTAAATAGCAGCTGTCGCTCCGCTCTCCCCTCCACGTTTTTCTACCTGTTCGAAATCCCTAGGTACTGCTATTTTTATACACAGATATCTTAGAAAAATGTTTATATATGTCTACTCAGGTAAGATTTAACAAATAAATAAAAAAATACTGTTTAAAGTGAAAATATATGGTCAAACATTATTTTTTTTATAATATTTTTTTTAACAATGAAAAAATGGAGTGCACAAAAAAAAATTGGGTAAACATTGCAATTTATAGTTTTAAAAACAATATCCCACATCGATCATATTAATTCATTCACTATAACTCTAATCCGAGGTTTTATGATTTAGAATGCTCCAGGCACTCCACTAATAACGCGTTTATTAAATTGTGTATATTTGATTAATATTCGTTTTTATTGAGTTTATTAAAGTTTTTGTTTCTTGTCAATTTTGACAGTGACATTTCTTTGTTTACATTTTGGACACCTAATTATGAATCAGACTATAGGTATCGATATGTAGGTAAAAAGAGTATGAAAGATGTCTACTTTTTAAATTTGCTTCTTCACCAATGTAAGTACAGCGGAATCTCAAAAAACCATCATCTTTAAAATTGCATTATCTATTATTAACCGACTTCATTTTACATCACAGAAGTACAGATACAACCTAATCACTATAAACAAAAATATTTGATAGTAGCTGACCCGGTAAACTTTGTACCGCCTCAAAATCTATTTATCAAATATATTTCATATAAAATATAGCCTATGTTACTCGTAGATAATGTAGCTTTCGAATGGTGAAAGAATTTTTTAAATCGGTCCAGTAGTTTTTGAGCCTATTTATTATTTGAAGGTGGTAGAACCCTTTGTGGTTCGACTCCGGCGGCACCACCGCCACACCTATTTCTACCTAATAACAGCAGTGTTAGAGGGCTGTTGTCTTCCGGTTTGAAGGGTGTGGTAAGGGAAACAGACTTTTCCGAGGCGTTCCTGCTTAGTCCTCAGGGGTAGCAGCGCGTCTGTGGCATTACAGATGTCCATGGGCGGCAGTAGCTACTTACCATCAGGTGGACTGCATGCTCGTCTGCTACTCCTATAGTATAAAAACAAAACAACCAAATAAACAAACAAAGTTTTCCTCTTTATAAGATTAGTGTAGATTAAATATTTCGACCTTCAATTATTTATGCATTTACAGTATTTTTAAAGTCACCTCGTTCAAAGGCATTCAACACTTTAAATTCATACATGAGTGCCTCTCCAATTTACATATAACTCCAGCTATATATATTTGGATCATTCCAACTACACGGACGATTTAATACAGATTGGTATCTTTTTCAGACATAATTGTACGTCATTATTTATCATTTTATTTTCATGATTATGCTTATACAATTGACATCATATTACAAGTAATATTCAAGAACAAGTTCTTTAACATCTTGATAAAATGTTTTGTTTAAATTATAATACTACGTATATGCAGTCCCGTTGTTAGACACAAGTCACATTTTTCTTTTATTAGATAGAGAAGAAGTACCAAATAAGCATGCCGGCCACTTGAGTAGTCTCTGCAGCCCTTAGAGATCGTACTCTAAAAGAAAGACTCGTACTCGTTGCAGTTGTTAAGTGTTTTACGGTTGCTTACGGATCACTGTAGGTACGCAACCTACTTTAGACAGGTAGACTATGAATTTTAAAATCTATTTTCTTTCTGGGACTTTAAATAAAGATCTCACAGGATGTATTAGCAACTGTTATCACCCGAGCAGTGCCATCAAGCTTCCAACAACTTTAATAATAACCAAGTAATATAAAAGCGTGTATACATAAACTTAAAGTTTTAGTAACATATCATTCATAATAATCAACAAGGACATCGGCAAATCAATGCACTGTATGCGCCCATAGTGCTCGTAACGAGCACCGATAATATCAATTAAGTAGGTTTTTTTTTATATATATTTGAGCCTAACGATAAAGCAGACGTGCTACCTGATGGAAAGTAGTCAACGTCGCCTATGGACATTTGCAACACCAGAGGAGTCGCCAATGCATCGCCGGCTTTGAAGGAGAACTCTTTTTGCACCTTTTTTGAAGAGCCCCATGTCATAGCGCTCTGGGAATACCTCAGGAGGAAGTTCATTCCACATCTTGCACGTTCGCGGCAAGAACGTCCGTGCAAACCGAACCGTGGAGGACCGCCACGGGTCCAGTTGATGTGGATGGAACCTCATCCTTCGGCGAGTGGTGCGATGAAGGAATGGTGATGTAGGCACCAGGTCAAAAAGTTCCTCGGAACACTCGCCATTGTAAAGCCCGTAGAACGCGCAGAGGGAACCTATGTCCCTCCGTAAGCTTAAAGGTTCTAACCGATCGGTGATCCTGGGGTCGTTGACGATTCGGATAGCGCGTCTCTGCACGGAGTCAAGTGGGTTAAGTTGGTATTGGGGCGCCCCTGCCCAGAGATGGGAGCAGTACTCCATGTGAGGTCTCACTTGTGCCTTATACAGCAAAAGGAGTTGCCCCGCAGTGAAGTACTGCTTCGCCCTGTTCAGGACGCCCAACTTTCTTGACGCCAACTTGGCCTTAACGTCCAAATGACCCCGGAACTGCACGTCACACGATATGTCAACTCCCAGGATCCCCACACTTTTATCAATGGTGAGTGGAATACCTTGGAACCGTGGCGCTATGACGAATGGGGTTTTTTTTAGCGGTAAACGCGCAGACTTGTGTCTTTGTGGGGTTAAACTCAACAAGGTTAAGTCGACCCCATGTCGAGACCTGCTCCAGAGAGTCTTCGATTTCGGACACAAGTCGGATTCTGCTTACCCTATGTTAAGTGGGTAAATATTTTCGATATTTTATTAAGGAGTCTTTCTGTAGTTATGCATAATTATATTTCGTGCTGGATTATTAATTAAGCTCTGTATAATTGTACTCACCTAGTATTACACGTTTTTAAGTGACCCCATTGCATTGAGGAAAGTTTTCGAATGGGTGATCCTCGTTCATATAAGAGGGCACCTCTTCCCAACAGATGCCCCCCCACTTATCATTCCTCACCAGTTCGGCTTTCGCCACCAGCACTCGTGCCCCCAACAAGTCCACCGCATTGTCGAATACATCACAAGCGGGTTTTATCCAAGACGTAATAAGACATTAACAGTCTTCTTCGACGTCGCCGAGGCTTTTGACAAAGTCTGGTATGGAGGACTGGTATACAAGCTATACCAATCTGGTCTTCCCGATCGCCTAGTCCGCATCGTGGCTTCCTAACTTCAGGACAGAACCTTCCGCTTCAGGCACGAAGGTGTCCTTTCATCTCCACGCCCCATAACAGCCGGAGTCCGTCAAGGCTCAGTGCTCGCTCCTACTTTATTCATATCGTACTCCAACGATATTCCCATCCCCAAAAATGGTGTACAACTTTCACTCTTCGCCGATGACACCGCTCTTTACATCCAAGGGCAAAAGGAGTCAGCTATCCTCACCAAACTCCAACGCTCGGTCAACGAGTTAGGAGATTGGTTTAGAAAATGGCGCATCGAAGTCAATGCAGAGAAAAGCTCCGCAATGCGCTTCGATCACAAACGCAGGCGCATACTCGACCTGCCCTCCTTCAAATTACTAGGGGCCCCCATCCCATAGAGTCCCACAGTAAAATATCTAGGAGTAACCCTAGACCCGTGCCTCACCTTTAGACCCCATATCACCAAGGTCACCCAAACCGCCCGCTCTTACATGAGCCGCCTTAAGTCCATGATTGGTAGACACAGCAAGTTGTCAGCCAGGAATAAGCGAACGTTGTATAAGGTTTGCATTCGACCGGTACTAACTTACGCCTCTCCAGTCTTCGCTCACTCGCGAATCCCACCGTCATAGACAAACTCCAGGTCATACAAAATCTCGGGCTCTTAATGCCACCTGGTACGTCAGGAACGCCGACCTACACCGCGACCTGGAGCTCGCTCCCATTCAACAAGTCCTTAAACAATTCTCTGAAGCGTTCTTCTCTCGCTCAGAAAATCATCCAAATCCCCTAATTAAGGGTACAGTGGACTACGCTGCCCCTCTTCCTACTCGTCATAATTGCCGCCGGCCAAGAAATATCTTGACCGACGACTGATCTGGAGAATCTTCTGGCCGCCCACAGGGGCGAACCACTTTCCATTGCTAATCGTCTTCCCGACGATGTTAGTCGTATTCATGATACGTTGACGCCTTCAGTGTCAACAACCCAGCGGTCGCTCTCTATAGAGCGCCGCTAGCGCCTCTCGTCCCACAACGAGAGGTCGCCATCCGATGTCGGCTGTCCGGTCCCATTGGACGAAGCTTTTAAGGAGAGTTTTTAGTGGGTTGGTCCTCCCTTCAGGAAGTCCTTTCATGAGCCCCACACGACGCAGGCACCGGCCATCGCTGATAACTGCATTAATGTTTCACATTCCTAATTAGCTCTACTTGAATTACAGATAACAATACACAGTAGATAGATGCTTCGTTATATAACATTGGATCTGATATATTTTGACCCTCGATTAGTTATGGATTATGAGTCTTTTCACATTCACATCGTTCGAAGGCATTCAAAACATTAAATTCATACATGAGTGCATCTTCAATTTTCACATAACAACAGCCATAATGTATTTGGATCATTTTGGCTACACCGTCGATTTAATACGGATTGAAATCTTTTTCAATTGGTTAAATAATTGTACGTAATTATTTTAACAATGCTACATTTTATTATAGTAATTTTAAAACGATGCTCAGACAGTTAAAGTTCTACAAATAACGGAAGACAAGTTATTTTGTACTCTTAATAAAATTGTAATGATGTCAATTCGAAAATAGATACTCTCTCATAAAACTACAAACCACCTATCGAACTAAGAAGGATTAACACCTACCAAAGATCAGAAATTCACAGTTTCTACAATGCAGATAACGATTTTTGGAAAACAAAACATTAGATATAACTGAACTGGCTTTGTAATTTCATTAGAACCTACACCAAATATCTTTAAACACAACTCAATTATTCCCATCGGTTGAGGAGTTACATATTTTGACTCCGAGCCACATTATCAGACCCTTAAATAGTCAATGATAAACTGGTTTTGCAATTTCATTAGAACCTACACCAAATATCTTCAAACAAAACTCAATTATACCCATCGGTTGAGGAGTTACATATTTTGTCTCCAGAACCCACTCTGATCCTCATCATATTTAAATGGGACCAACTTGTAGCAATTGTCCACACACGAAATTAAAGGCATTAAAATAGGTTCATAGACGGCGAAGTTATGGCTGTTATATTTACATGGGTGGAGGAGTTCCCCTCATTTTCTCCAGAACCCATCGATCCTAACCATAACTCGACGCCTTAAAAATATAGCCTATGTTACTCCCACAGTTTAGACAAATCAACAGCCACGTCACGTTTGAGCTGCAGGGTATGTCCAAAGTTAAGACACACATACATACTCTCGAAAAACATTACGTATCATCGAACTTCAAAAAAACCCAGTTGCTTGGGATTGCTAACTTGGACTCCAAGATTAAGGCTGACTTTCAAACGACAAAATTATTATTGGTTATATGAGTTACTTATTTCTGTTAAACTGGATGTAAACATTATAATCTTATCAGTAAACTACTATGATTATTTGATAGATTTCATGGATGTCCTCATTTACTTATTTAACCATGCACATTTAATCACAATAATAATATAATGACTTCGATTCAACATCTGTACTTAGAACTGGAAGTGTAGGCCCAAACATACAGTATATTATCGATTAAAGTGTGCATGTATTTTAATAATAATATATTTTCTTAAAAATAAGAAGTCTGAAAATGTAATATTTTTACTTTTTATTTCTGAATCTATTACGTTGCTGCAATTTTTGCAAGCAAATACAATCAGGTAATAATTTTCATTCTTATAGGGCAGCGATCGGCAACCTTTTTGGCAAAACGGGTCACATCGCATCCCCGTAGTAGCTACATGAGGTAATCGCGATCCTTCAGAATTTTTCTAAACATCGATAAGTGTTTAAAGTTTATCGATAAGTGACGCACCGCATCCCTAGCGCTTCTGGGGCACATACTCGTACTCGTATACGTTATTATAATCAGCGGATTATAAACATTTTAAACATACATAGAATAGACAGTATACAAACAATAAGTACTAGAATAATGCTGTATTATTACCATCAGTTTAATATAGTATCATTTAAACTGCTAAAAGTCATTTGTGACAATTCAGTTCCATTTTTATAGGTGTTTTACAATGAGGGTTATATTTTTCACGACTATATTTATTGTGCATATGACGCAATGGTCGGCTTGGGTAAAGTTATATTATTGCTTCAACGTACTATTTACATATTTACCAATGCGTAACATTTTTAATGTGGTAGAACCTTTTGTGGTTCGACTCCGGCGGCACCACCGCCACACCAATTTCTGCCTCACAACAGCAGCGTTAAGCGCTCTTGTGTTCTGGTTTGAAGGGTTCGGTAAGGGAAACATAATTTTCTGAGGCGTTCCAGCTTAGTCCTCAGCGGTAGCGGCGCATCTGTGGCTGACCTCAGGTAGGAATAACTAATCCTATCTGAGGTTGATTACAGATGTTCATAGGCGGCAGTAGCCACTTACGATCAGGTGGGCTGCATGCTCGTCTGCTACTCCTATATTATAAAAAATAGACCTTATTTTTTTTTTATTAATAGATTTTTTTATAATTAGAATTTATATTTTTCAGGCTATGGAAGTTATTGCTGAACGGCCGGTAATAGAGTTTTATAATACATCGTACATTTCTTATATAAAACTTGAAATACGAAAACTGAGTCGACAAAGTCCTTATATGATACACTTTGACGTCAACCTTCTAGCAGCTGCTGGTAACAATTTTACGGTAATTCTAATTTTGTAGCTAACCTCTAATCTAGGAGCTTGAAATCCTGATTTCAGGCAATTATAACATTAATATCATAAATTCATCAGGTTTTTATTTAGAAATATTTATTCCACTATCTGATAGTGTTGCTTATAAGTATCAAAATCTGGGAAGTATTGATAAATGACAAACTAAAGGAAAAGCCTCAATTTTAAGAAAATACATATTTTTTCTCTGTATATAGAGGGTGAATTTTTCAAACGGAATTTTTCATACGTATTTTCTTCAAAATTTTCCTTTTCCTTTAATTTGTCACATAACATTACTTCCCAGAGTTTGATCCTTATAAGCAACACTATGAGATAGTGAAATAATATAGAGGGTGTAATTTTTTTCAAAATAAACTCGTTCGATTCCCGGCCAGGGAAAAAGATATTTTAAAAAAGTAATGATGCAGTTTTAGTTTTTATTAAAATCGGCCTCGTAACTCCTTTCAGCATTTTTCGCTAATCGCTTTCGCTTTCGCTTATAGTTTCGGATTTGGCCCTGGAGGCCCGTTTGAAAAATTCATCCTGTATATATTTAATAATTTAGTTAAAGTCATTTCTCAAAGAAATCTCAAAATAAATATACCTACACATTATCTTACCGAGATAATTTAAAGTAAATGAGCTCTCGCGCTGGCATCATTACGTGTGACTAAAAAATGGCCCGTAGGAATTTCATTCTTGACATCTTGATTCCCATTAGCGCACACGTGGGTATATAGTTTAATTATATATGTTATAATATTAGAGTAGCAGACGAGCATGCAGTCCACCTAATGGTAAGTGGCTACTGCCTCCCATGTACATCTGTAATTAACCCCAGATAAGATTAAATTCCTACCCGAGTTTTATGGTGCAAACTGGAAAGTCTCTAAAGTATGTCTCACTTACATCCTTCAAATCACAACACAGCAGCGTTTTACACTGCTGTTATTATGGAGGAATAGGTATATATTTATGTAACTTCTTAATTTTACACGACAGGTTCATTTCGTGTTAATGGAACATCTGAGCAGTGGCTACCAGCCTACTCCTATCACCTTTTCAATGAAATTATGCGACCTGTTGTACAATGAAGTCTACCTCGGTCAAATGATTTCGAGGCAACTTCCCGCCGGATGGTCGTGTCCTTTTAAACGTGTAAGAACATATATTTAATCTTTTCTTACAATCTTTACAACTCATTCAGAATAGAAATTAAACAGAAGTTGAACGATGGTGACTTTTTTAATACTGAGGTACCAAATGAGCGTGACTAAGTGGGGTTCTAATCATTCCCAAATAAAGTTAAAGTACCACCGAGACGCGATGCTACTTTGCTTCCCCTGAGGACTAAGTTAAAATGTTTCAGCTAACTGTATTTCCCTTGCCATACCCAGAACATGTAACGCTCAACTGTGCATTTTTTAGACCAAATATTATGAGTGGCAGTGGCGCCTTCAGAGTCGAGCCACAAAGGCTTCTTTCACCTACCTTTACAAGCCAAGGTGCAGACTAATTCGATAAAATTAATTTGACAAAATCAGCTTACCTCTGGTTAAAAGGCATTTTTTACCAAAATCTGGAATTCCCTATGAACGTAAGGCAAATCTAGTGCAAATTTGTTTATCTTGTCAAGTTGTTTTAAATTTTGTTACAGGGAAGGCATGACTTTCACAACCTGACGATTCAGATGGAGAATTTTCCGTACAAGCTACCGTTTACTTGGGCGTCGGTTACTATGAAAACCAAAGCTGACATAAACGTCTTCCAAACTGGCACGAAAGTCCGCATCTTATCGTATAAGGTCGACATCACAATACGTACGAAACCAACCAGAAAGGCGTAGTGGAATACGTTCAATTCCTATCACAGTCACGTAAAGGAATTGGTCGAATTTCTATGATATAAATGTTGGTCTTTCTTCCAATTTCTTGTACATAGAGATAGAGACCGATTACTTCCAACATAGTATAATAAAAAAAAAATTATAATAAAATTATAATAAAAATACGCGTGGCACTCGGAGACTGCCGCGGTAAAGCTATTGCATAGCATTTTTTATCAACTTATGCAATTACAATTATATATTTATTTTATTTATGCAGTATACAAAAAGTCATTAACCGGTGGACCAGTGCAGGTCGGAGTGAGGGGTGTTAGGTTTTTTTCGTTACGGAATTTCTGGATTCGGTCTCCACGCTCAAGGCGCGCGATAAAAGCTATGCAATAGCTTAAAAATATTTAGTAAAAATTGGAAAAAAGATTTTGTAAAGCACTAAGTAGTAGTAGTACTCGTATACTATTTAGTTTTAGATGAAAGCACAGCATATTTAGGTGTTAAAGAATAAATCTTTTCATTATTTATTTCGCTATTTTGAAGAAAACCTCCATCAAGTCGGATACTTGTACTGTACCTTTGTAAATACAAAAAATAAAGCTCCTTCATTTTATTAAAGCGTAAAACACATGAGTTAATGAAATTATTTCAAATCAAATTAAATGTTATCATCGTGTGCAATGTTTGACATGATCCTAAAAGATATAGGTGCAAAGATTGATAGATCTGTCTATCATTTACCAAAAGACATTTAATTTACTAACAATTAAACTTTTATGTCTATACTCATTCATATCTATAATTATTCACGGAATTATTTAAGTTTATATAAGGTTCATTCGAGATAAAAATAATAAATTGGAAATTATTTGGGCCCTCCCATAACTCTCACTTATGGGCTTCGAAGGCAAAACTTTTTCATCCATCGAGTTTAAGTTATGTAATAATTTTTAATACAGAAGACAAACAAGTTAATAAGGTTTTGCTGCAGTTTGAGCTTTAGAATTATTTAATATATTTTAGCTAGACTTGGCATGACACCTGGAGTATAGTAGACACTGGAAACTACTGTCTGGACCCAATTGTTTCGTTTTGGGCATAGTCCAGCCGAACGTAGGCTTTCAAATAATGTGATGGCGAAACAAAAGGTTTTCCTTATAAAAAGTACTTATGTAGTTTTTAAAAAAGGTCGAAAGGGCCTCCTATATCTGATATTTTGTCACAGACAGATTAGTAGTAACTATATTATAAGTACTTACACGATTTTGTATTTTGAGGAGTCAATAATACAAACAAATAAATCGGGTCTTTATAAAAAAATTCTTTTTTGCGTACTTGAAGCATGGTGAAAACCTCAATATAACAAATTTTATTAAGTATATATCCCTTTTTACTATGCATTCTACTTTTCACTTATACCTATAAGACATTTAAGGCATCCCGTATCTTGCCAATAAAAGAGTCATGAAATTGTTTCAGCGAACGTACCTAATGAAGTATTGATAAAATTATATCGGTGCAAATTTTTTTATTGACAGCCACTCGAAAGTAAAAGTGGGACAGAGGTTAAAGGAAAAATATTAACTCAATTTTTGCAAATGGAAGCAGACTCTATTAAATTAGAAATATTCCTTACGACATTCAAAAGTTTCTCCCCATGTTTTAATCTTTTTTTTTAAATAGATGTTACAAACGTGCATGCAGTCTTCCGACGCATTCCAACTTAGTCGTTAGTGGTAGCAATGCATTTGTGGTTGACATCAGCGCAGGAATTTTGTCTCGTCACCATTGTCTGGGGTTGATTAGGGATGTGCATGGACGACAGTAGCCACTTCCCATCAGGTGGACTGCATGATCGTCTGCTGCTCCTATATTACAAATAAAGCTACTGTTGTCTGACCCCATTAGTTAATATTGCTTGAACGACTGGTAGCTTTAGTGATTAAGTACAAAACTCGCAGTGTTTATGCTGCCGCTGTATTTTAATATGGAGACAATGGCCGATCCAGAAGTTTTGTGTAGACGGGGCTGCACCCATCAAAGGTAATCAAGATAAACACTGAAAAGTAGGTACACAAATGTTTATTTAGCTCGTTTAACGCATAAAATTAAATGAAAAATGATGATACATACAAGTATACGTATATTGCGTTTACCTTTATAAGTTATTCAAAAAAATATTGTTACTTATTTCGGATATCATCTGAGGTAACTTTATAAAAAGGTATGATCCGCCCTTTAAGGGTTTCAAAGAGACTTGAGAGCAGAAAGCAACCTTAATTAGATTCGTTAGCCTTTCCTCTCACTTATCCCGCGCCTGATCCTTTACTTCAGCACACGTGAGTGGGATACATCATTGAAACAATTCGCGAAAATAAATTCCTACCAATAAAATTCCCGTACTCTTGTACCGTTTATATTATGCGCCCTCTGTCAGCTCTTTCGATAATTTTGATGGAACGTCCTATTTCATCTCCGGTATTAAACCAAATATAGGTATTAATAATGTTAAACCAGTGTCGTAAGGTCATGGGCGGCCAGAATAAAGACACGATTCTTAATTATGGCAGTGATAGCCTAGTGTGTTTCTTTCTTAGTGTTTCTTAACCTCTGTGTTCAAATCTCTGGCTCTGCCTTTTCAAAGTTACGTGAGTGTTAGAAAATTATTATCACTTGCTTTAACGGTAAAGGAAAACATAGTGAGGAAACCTGCATACCTGAGAAATCTTAAAAAAAATAGTTTTCAAAGGTATGTGAAGTCTACCAATTCGCACTTGGCCAGCGCGGTGGACCTATGGCCTAATCCTTCTCATTCTGACAAGAGACCCGTGCCCAGCAGTGGGAAAACAATGGGTTGATGATGATGATTTAATTATTGTGTAGATCTGGTCTCCAACTGATCTTAGGTCAATGACAATACTCACCAACGTGCTGACACGAGTGGACCAACAAAAGTGGAAGTGTAACGACCATATGGTGCGCAATAAGAGAGAAACATGTACCAGGATTGTTACATAATAGTACCCAATAAATGTGAAAAGTAGTCGAAAAAACAAAATGATATGATTGTAAGACAAATTGAAAAATAACAGCGGAACCACATTGGCGAAGAATAACACTAAGCAGGCGTTAATGGAAATAGTTAGAAAAGACGCACCACGACAGTCATACTGAATCATTGTTCCTAAAGAAAAAAATAAATGAAAAGGAAGTGTATATTTCGGATATTTTTATAATGTCATTCTTTGGAACATTTTATCAGGCGCTACCAGAATATTAATATGCAACAACATATCACTTTTTTTATACACTTTTTTTTTTTAATTTTGTGTATGCTCCTTATTTTTAGATGTAAAGTATGTAGCTGTAGAATGTGTATGTAGCCTAAGCTTTAGAGTATGCAGCTGCTTCCTAGAAAGAGAATGTATGTGTAAAATGTGTAAAATGAGAACATTGTAACGCCGCAGTCAGCCCTGCGAGTGAGGTTGCCACCATCGCTAACTTTCAGAAGGGTTGTATTCTTTGTCTAGAGTCAAAAAAGAGATGACTCTACACAAAGAATACAACATGGACTGAACTACATTATAGGTTATACCCGGGGAGTGACCGTGCTCCAATAGTTTCATGTTGGAGCTGGAGATATACATATGTACAAGATATTGAGAAAACTTCGATAGCGTGATTCATAAATATTACAACGATTTAGTATCAGCCAATAAAATAGTTGAACTTGCTATATCATTGCCTTCAAACTTTTTATAGGCATTCAGCTGATGGCCTAACCAGTGTGATGCTCTTACCACAAGCACGTATTTGCTGATTTTTAAGTCTATATCTTCTTCACAATATTGTGTTAATTCTCATTTCACTCATATAAAACTAATCTCTACAAAATTTGCTTACAAACCAAGAAATCTGTAACATCTATACTAAACTTTCCAACTTCTTTGAATATAAACAAATAAATTCCAAGAATTGGATTTGAAACGATAACGACATCGTTTCTCAGCGCACTAAAATCCTTTAGAGCGCAATAAAATCGCAAATAATGATTTCATTTGGAAGAATAGAAAAATCGTGAAAAGTCAAATTACCCTAAATGTAATACAATGTAATTTATTTAGGTATGAATTAAAAGAAATCGGGTATTTTCTACCTAATGGGCTACCCCTATAGAATCGTGTTGTAGTTTTTTGGGCTAAATCATGGCTAAATACAGATTCTTCAAGAAATCTTGTTGGACAAGGGTGACGTTATTGGGAGGAACAGGAAGAGCAACTGAACCCCAAGCCTAGAAATTCAAAATTCGCAGAATATGCCGCAGCTATATCAGTGATTTTTCAATTTTGCCTTAAAAAGGTGTTAATTTTTGCTTTAATTAAATAAAATTACGATGTAAAATATATTACGCAGAATATTGATAAATATGCTATTTAATTTTTTCCATTCCTTAGTAGTTTTAACCTTAGGGCTCGAACACAAAACTGCGATGCGACGCGATGCGAATTCGCAACGCAGAAAATTGCGATGCGAATTGCTGCGATGCGATATCGTGCGGCGTAGCGTCTCTCAGGGTGACCAACAACAACAACGACTGTGCGATGCGAATCAATTCGCAAGTTCTTGCGATGCGTCGAGGGAGCTCGCAGATTTTTGCGATGCGACGTCGCATCGCAGTTTTGTGTACGAACCCTTACTATGGCCAGTGCCACCCCCCCCCCCCCCCTTCCACGGGTACAGAAAAATTAAAAAGAACATGAAACAATACCCAACCGTGCGCTATAGACACAAAACACCTGTAGCATATGCAAAGTGCATATGCATAGCATGGTGTGGGTAAATATTGTCAATAGTGTCATAGTTGTCAATGACAGCTGTTGTCAATATGACACAACTAAAGGAGCCCGTGAATAATATTTATCGAAATTCAATGTCGATAAATAATTAATCAGAAAATTCTAATAATATTTTTTCTGATCAGTATCAGCAAAACATACTTAAATAATAAGCAAGTATTTATAAAAAAAAATTAACAATGTCGTATCATTCTGAAATAAATATAACGATTTCGGAACGATACACTACTGTTGGCATATTTTATTGGACTAAAATAAAACGCTGGCGAGATAATGGATAAACTATATTTGTCTCTCTTTTTATCTTTTAGCATTCCAGAGCCCAGTAGCGCCATGATTGACAAATGTACCTAACTTCTTAATTTTGCCGTATATTACAGTCAAAGCAAATGGCATCGCATGAAAATGACAATTTGACAGTTTGCTTCATTTTGCCTGAGAATAGAGATAAAATTTGCTTTTTATAAAATAATCGTGAAAAATACAGTTTTATTTGTAGAATGATTGATATTTAATGGATATTATTACATAAAAACAAGAGTAAAGCTGTATAAAGTGAATATAAATTATCATCTAAAATTGAAAGATCTTGTGGTGTGTTCGCTTACTTGTGTTATCAATTTTGTGTTTGTTGTTGTATTTATTAAACGTTTATCGATAAGATGACGGATACGAAAGTTGCAACGATGGCATCCGCGAACGGGCTAAATGATAAATCGAAGGAACTTCAGAAGGAAATCCTTATGGAAAAGCTGAGATCGAAAACGTCACAGTACAAAAATCTAAGCGAAACCTCAAAAGCCGTGCGAATGGCTATGTTGGTGAGTAGCGAACATATACTTGTAATATACATTACATACTAAAAACCTCAAGTATCTATATTCACTACGTTGGGCAAGGCATGTAGAAAGGAAGGGTAAAACCTAGTACCTAAACGTCTTCCAAACAGTAAATCGAATGAGTGAAACCGTGGAAGTCCAAAACTCAGGTGGCTAGACGGAGTTGAACAGAACCTGAACACTGGGCATGTAGAAATGAAGAGAGAAAGTTAAGAAAAGACTGAATTGGTAGAATGTACTGGACCAGACCAAAGCTCATGTGTAGCTGTAGCACATTAGACGATGAACTATACTTACATGTCCACAGGCCCTTTTAAGTCTTTAAAATTAATAACGCTCGATATCCACCACCACCTCAATATTAGCATACTAACATTTCTATTATATGAATAGAAATTTCAGTAAGAAACACTAATTTTTCTACAAAGAGAACTCATACACTCGCACCACTCGCCAAAGTATGAAGTTCCATCCACACCAACTGGACCCGTGGCGGTCCTCCACGGTTCGGTTTGCACGGACATTCTTGCCACGAATGTGCAGGATGTGGAATGAACTTCCTCCTGAGGTATTCCCAGAGCGCTATGACATGAGGCTCTTCAAAGAAGGTGCAAAACGAGCTCTCCTTCAAAGCCGGCGATGCATTGGCGACTCCTCTGGTGTTGCAAATGTTCATAGGCGACATTGACTACTTTCCATCAGGTAGCACGCCTGCTTTATTGTTAGGCTCAAATATAAAAAAAAATTATACAAATATTTTAAGTCTGTGCTAAGTTTAACGGCTTTACTAAGAAAGTTCAACCTATTATGGTCATGTAGCAGCAATTTTTACTAGACTACAGTCTGAAGAATGGTCCTGGGTTTAATTCCATGTACAGCTAAGCATTTCTAGCCAACTTAATGTACTCCAATTGTACCTGGTTGGCTAGATGTGTCTGTAGGCTTCCTGATAATATCCTATAAACTCCATGATTGTTGTATATATGATCTTATAAATCAGAAGAATTTATTGAATATTGTAATTATTCATTTGTGTTGTAAGCTCCTCTCTTCAATTTTAAATAATAGTCAATAGTAGCTTATGAAACTATAAAAACATGTTAACAATCAACTGTTGTCAGATTTTGCAAATTCAAATTCAATTATATTCATCGGCAAATATCATTTTAAGCATCCAAGCAGCAGCAGATTAAGCTATTACTTAGTAGGTTAAGCTGTAAGGGTGTGGCCTACACAACTATCACTCATTTGATAATAGCCAATGGACTGTCAACTTATTGTCTTTATTCTTACAGGATAAGAGGTGGGCAGTGGACAGTGCTGACCGAATGATCCTTCAAAGGTGCTTGGACAGTTTGCAACACTGCATTAAAGTTAGCTCCCTGCAGAGCCTTATCGAGAGGCTTGACTGCCTCTCCAGACAGCTTGGGTAAGTAACTATTCTTGAGTATAATTGAAAGTATTAAAAAAGTTTTCAATACAGCTGAACCTTAGCTTGTCATTATATGTGCTACACATAATTTTCACACTACTTCATAACCATATGGTATTAATAATCCAGTGATAGCCTAGTGGTTAAGAAACTCGGCCTCTCGATCGAGGGGTCCGAGGTTCATTTTCCAGGCACACACCTCTGATTTTTCAAAGTTATGTGCGTATTAGAAATTAATTATCACTTGCTAAACAGTGAAGGAAAACATAGTGAGGAAACCTGCATATCTGAGAAATTTATAAAAAAATCTCAAAGGTGTGTGAAGTCTACCATGTATGTACTTGGCCAATGCGGTGGACTATGGCCTAATCCCTCTGTCTGAGGTGAGACCCGTGCCCAGCAGTGGGACACTAATGGGTTGATGACCTGTTAAAGATTAAAATATAACAATTTCTTCCTACTATATGTTGTCAAATCAAATCTTTGATAGACAAAAATGTAGCAACATTAATATTTGTAATTATTTAATATTTGTAATTTTATGTAAGGAATGTCACAACATCGTCCCTTCTGGTTGGCCCTTCTGCAAGAATACATGCGAAATAAACATCTTAAGCAGAAACAAAGTTTTTTATTGATTTGGTACAAGAAATACGGTCCACAAATACTAACAAGAAGTTGAATAGATTGCTTAAAAATATATATTTCTTTTTTTATAATATAGGAGTAGCAGACGAGCATGCAGTCCACCTGATGGTAAGTGGCTACTGCTGCCCATGGACATCTGTAATCAACCCCAGATAGGATTAGATATTCCTACCTGAGGTCGGCCACAGATGCACCGCTACCCCTGAGGACTAAGCTGGAACCACCATAATGGTCATTCATTTTGAATTAAATGATCAATTACAACATACCTTAATTAATATAACAAATAATTGTACATAATATGTTTGTATCATGGTTAATATGATAGAAGTTATAATATTACAAAATGTTTTGAAAATAAAAATTAAAAATACAAACAAGAATACAAGTTGCGAGGGTGAGGTGTTAAATTTTACTAAGTATTGGTTATATTTGTTACAGGTTAAAATTTGTTGTAGGTACATCAGGTGTTAATTTGTTTATATCTTCAGATATGTTTTATTTAGAAATTCTTGTCGAATCATCAGGAAACATCAAAGATGTTAAAATTCATCATGAGGGCAAGGTAAGATTCATCATTATGTATGTATAATTAAGTTAAATGATGCCTACACAGATACTGTGTCTTACAGCCAGTCCACACGGCGCGTTGCATTGCGTTGCGTCGTCGCAACGCAAAGGTTTTGACGCATAGCCGGCCACACGGGCGCTGCGCCAACGCAGCGTTACTACGACGTAGTCGTAAAGCTCCGTCGTCGCAACGGCGACGCACCGTTGCCGGGAGCATTTTAAGTAATCGTAGCAGTCATTCTATAGAAAGCATGGATCGGAAAAGACGTCTGGCATTGCTGCTATTACTACGTCACCGTCAAAATACGTAAAAATAAGCGAGATCAGCTTGCGTGTGCGTTCCTTATCAACGCATAAACAACTGAACGCTGCCGCTCCGGCGACGCAATGAGTACTCTCCCGCCCGATTCGTCTCGTGCGCTGCAGTTCAGTCGCGTATGCGCTGCGTCGACGCAGCGCATCGTGTGTACACTATGATTATTAGTATGTAAAACGACGCAGCGACAGTGCTACGTCGACGCAACGCTGACGCAACGCGCCGTGTGGACCGGCTCTTATGGTTGCCACCTTCTTTAAGCAAAAAGGGTATAAATATTTATAATAAAAATATATAAAGAATAAGTGAAATAAAATATTGTATATATAAATGCTATTTTTGGTGCTACATCTACGAAAACATCTATAACATCTACCACTGTACATATATGTCACTGTACATTGCTGAATTAGACAAAATGCAGAAAAAAAGCATTTGCAAGATAATCGCGACATAATGCCATTACATCGTAAAACAATTTCTTTCTACATAATATAAAAGTAATACTCTTTTTTATATCATGTCAACAGATAGAGCAACAGAGCTGTGAAGAACTAGTTCAATGTATCTCTCGCGGGGACTTTGCGGACTTCACGGCACAGCTGGAAGGGCTTACTGCTGTATATCTGCTAAATGCTGAAAAGAAGGTAAGTACATGAACATTTCTTATTTGTTTCTTTTAACCCCAACAAATTACACTGGAAAATTAATGTGGAAACCTCTTAGTATTTAGACAGGATGCCTAAACCACATCTGCTTCTTATTATTTTGCAAATAAATGTCCTAGGCATTCTATCACAACTCTTAGGAAGCAAAGCCAGTTATGGATGTCCATGTTGTACATTTAAAATATGTTTTGTTATGGTTTATTAATTATCTAACATTTTACGCTGGTTCTAGGTAAAATGCAAAGCATTCAGTGCCCTTCAGAGTTTGGAAGAAGACTTATGCGCCCTCAGGCAGCTTCAAAGTTTTATCAAAGATCCATGGACCCAAGTACACAAGAGTCCTATCGGTTTTCTGCAGAAGCGGAGGGGAGGTATTATTTTCCAAATGAAAATTCCAAAAACACCCAGAACCAAAAAAAAATCCAATAAATTTAGCTTATACACTTTTGTTTTATTCTTCAAATTAATTGTTTGTGATGATAGTAAATATAAAGATGAAATAGAAAGTATAGTAATGTGACTTTAAGATCTTAATCATTGTTTCGTTGTTTATGAGTACTAATTAGAATAAGGTTTGAAATACTAGTAACATTTTATTGTTGCTTGACACATTTCAGGACACGCCATGCGCTTAACATACTTTGTTTCCCCGTACGAACTTCTTGACAAGGATAAGGGTCTCCAACCCCTTACTGTAGAGCTGCTCACGGTTGGGAAGACAGTTGGGTCCAGTTCACTCTCGCCTCTAGTAGCCCCTACGTATACGCCAGTGGGGCATTCAGCCACCGTACTTCTAGAAGGATCTACTGCGAACAAACTGCAGTTAGCGCCTATCATATCTGGGCAGAGGTCGGGTAAAGGGTGAGTACATTTACATATACAGTAGTAAACTATATACATGTTTTAAATATTCAAGGATATGCCTTATAATACTCTTATATGATTATACATGAACTATTAATAACTAATTAATAACTAGTAATTGTCAACAAAGTGAACTTTGGAACTTAACTGACCATAACAAATTTTTCTATTGTATGGTTACAATTCTATAAAATGTCTATCATTAGAATATTAATCCTTTTAAAATTGTTCTTATTGTCACTTCTCAGGAACGGTCCAGTATACGCGCAATTGGTGCCCCAAAATAGTTCTATGCTGCCAGCATGTTTCACTCTTAAACTATCCCAGCCAATGCCATTGTGCGCAGGTCTTGCTAAGCTGATTTATGCTACAACAGAGGTAAGTGACCAGACTGGCAAAGTGCGTCTGCTTCCTTTAACTCTTTTGGTTAAGGTTATTTAGTCTAAACTTTAGAGTAATATTCATTTTATATTTAAGGTGGAAGTATCTGGCGATTGGGCAAACGCGAAACCCATGCTAGGCCTGGTAGCTCAACAGGCATACAACAAATTGGTGCCAGGAAAGAATATCGAGTTGAATCTCAGTAAAGGACTATTTGTGGTAAGTATTATTGTACTTATACTTCTTTTGGGGCATTTCGGAAAAAATATGGGAGAATTGTCACAAACTTGACGTTATAAAATTACTTTTAACCGAAGGTTACCAAAAAAGTAATTTGAAATATTTTATTACTTAGGTGTGATAGAACATAAGAATCCCACATAACCCTGTGTCGCTCCCACGGCACGGGGTACATTTTGAAGGTTTCCCCCTCGATAACAAAAAACAAAAGGTGTGATATGACATAACATGCTATATAGTACGTTTCGGCCGAGTCGAATACATTACATACCAATATTTACAAAATCCTTACTTTCGCCTTAATAGTGTCTTCTTACGTGTGTGTAAAGACTCTTTTTTTAATAAATTACAAAAAAGAAGTATAACTTCTATCGTGCATACCAGTCCAAAGGGTTTTATTTTTCAATTTTACCACTTATGTTTTTTTTTTGTTCACAGAACCTACCCGAGCAGTCGCAGTGCTACTTCCTGTGCGAGTCGCGCGGGCTGGAGGGCGCGGCGGTGAGCAGCGTGCCGTTCACGCACCCGTCGCACGTGCCGCCGCTGCTGGCCGCGCTCCGCCAGCAGCAGCTGTTCAACGCGCTCGTCGCCAGCTGCGTGCGCGCGCAGGGCAAGCACGGTAACCCACTGACGGACACACGCGAGCGTAGTGACGAGTAACGAATACATGCGAGTAGGCTATTTAAACACACGTATTGCCTATTCGTCTGTGTTTGCCAAATGTTTAGTGCAGCACTTAGATACGCGGACGAATACGGACGCGCACTGTGGCAAATAACGAATACACCCAAGAAGTCTATTTAACCAGACAAACTGTCTGTGTCTCATAAAACATTTAGGTCGTCGCGTTAAACCAACCGATCAATGACGAGTATGTAAACACCGCGAGTACCGAAAAAAATACGAAGAAGATGTTGCATAATGGGAATATTCAACTGGCTGGGAAATATTTGGTGACTCGACGACGAGCTGCGTACCATACTCGGTACAGTGCGCGGGGAAATACAGTAACGCATTCACTTTTGTACTGGCGCAGGGGAAACACGACAATGCAAGAATTTACTTTAATTTACTTGAATTGGCTATTTTTAATGCAATGTTTGTTATTTGTGACAGTGACGGAGCTCGAGAACGTGATAATGTTCGAGGTGAGCGCGCTGTCGTGGCAGCACATCTCGATCTCGCTGGAGCACCCGCTGGACGAGAGCATGGCGACGGTGGAGCTGGACCTGAGCGAGCCGGCCGCGCCCCGCGCCGCGCTCTACACGCTGCACGCGCACCAGGCGCGCGACCACATCGACGAGTACATCACGCGCGTGCTGCAGAAGAGCCACTCCATACCCATCACGCTGAGGTATGTGTAGAGCGTCATGTCGCCATAAATACGGTGTGATGCGCAGGCCTGGATCTAGGGGGGGAAGCCGGGGCCTATGCCCCGCCAACGAATGGACAAATCATCACTTACTTAACTTTGAGCTACACTACGCACGAACATTATTATCCACAAGGCGCGTAGGCATAGTTCGGTAAAAATAAATATAAGTGGTCGGGGGCGGCATTTTTCACTTTTTGCCCCACCTAAAAAAACTTGAATATCCGGGGCTGAAGATGCGATGCTAAGACGCTCAGCGGAGCTCGCACAGCGTGTCGCTATCTTAACGTAAAGAGATTGTTTTTAAAACGAACGCCAAAATACACGGAGCGTTGCACGTCGCACTACGTAATTACGTACGTAGGTACGGCGTTGCCTTTTATGTCTGTTCCACATCGCACGGCTTTTATTTGTATGGTTGACACTTATATGTAGTTTGTCTTGGTGTAGAGTACTTATACACACACAGCATACAGTTATAACTATTCATAACATATACGAGGGTGCGTTTTTAAGTCCGCGGAATGGCAGGGTTGGAGGGGGATAGCGGGCTCGTTAAGGGCGGTACGTGTTAAGTGACTCATAAATAGTATAAATATAAAGTTTTATCACAATTGCATCATTAGTTTTAAAACTATCGACAATTAAACAACTCAATCCGGAAGAAAATTGGAAGTATGGAGAAAATCGAGCATCGCGCCGTTATAAAGTTCCTTACCAAGCAAGGAAAGTCTGTGCAAATCATAATGGAAGAGATGTCATCGGTTTACGGGGACTCTTGCCCTGGAAAAACGATGGTTTACAAGTGGAACAACCTTTTTAAGCAAGGCAGGGATTCACTTGAAGACGACCCACGACCAGGACGGTCTGTTGAGGTGACCATTCCGGAAACGATAGCGGAAGTCGAAAAATTAGTACTGGAAGATGCTCGGCTAAAGAAGAAACAGCTTGCAGAAATGGTTGGAGTATCGGATACAACCATTTTTAAAATTCTGCATGACCATCTTGGCATGACTAAGGTCAGCGCGCGGTGGGTGCCGAGAATGCTCACGCCGCCTCAGAAACAACAGCGCGTTGAATGTTCCCGTGCGTTTTTGAACCTCTGTGGAGAAGATAAGGATATTGTACTGAATCGAATTGTTACTGGAGATGAAACTTGGGTTCACCATTATGAACCTGAGTCTAAACAAGACTCCATGCAGTGGCATAAAAAGGGTACAGCACCTCCTAAAAAGTTTAAGGTGTCACAATCGGCCGGCAAACTCATGGCGACAGTCTTTTGGGATGCAGAAAGAATTTTGTTAATAGATTACAAAGATAAAGGTGTCTCTATAACCGGAAAATATTACGCAACAATCTTGGAGCGGTTAAAAGAAGCCATCAAAGAAAAAAGACGAGGAAAATTATCCAGAGGTGTCCTGCTGTTGCACGACAATGCGCCCGTACACAAGAGCCGTATTGCACTGGCTGCCCTGCATAAGGTGGGCTTTGATATTTTAAATCACCCACCCTATAGTCCAGACCTGGCTCCCAGCGATTATTATCTCTTTCCAAAAATGAAAAAAGAGCTTCGTGGAAAGAAATTTTCTACAGACGAAGAAGTAAAGGACGCAATTTCCTCGTATTTTTCCGACAAGGACAAAACATTTTTTTATGAGGGTTTAAATAAGTTAATACAAAGATCTGAAAAATGCATTCGTCTTGCAGGAGAATATGTAGAAAAAGAAAAATAATTTTGACATTTTATTTTCGCTCCTTGTCCCTCATTCCGCGAACTTAAAAACGTACCCTCGTACATCATATTCTGTGTAAACAATGTGAAGAATTGTTCGATTAAATTTTAGCTGTATTAATACAGTGTAAACTGCATGTAACGTCACTCGATTTAACGACAAACTCTCTAAAGCGTCGAAAACAATTGGCTTAGTTGGTTTAGCTTGTATTCCATACAATGATACACTCTACATAGCATTACACTCTCTCTCAATAACGACCACAACTGAGTAATAAAAAGTACCTTTTAAGTTGCTAAAATTAGTAAAAACTGCGCATCTGTGTACGTTCTTTTGTCGCTTTATTATCCTAGCCCGCAATAAACTCGACTGTCGGCATCATGCATACGAAACTTTCTAAGAAATTGGTGCTTTTACTTCCTTGGTCACCAAGATGCCTCAATATCAGAAGATATGAATAAAATAGGTACAACAAAATTACTGGTGCAGCAAAAGACGTCAGACAAAAATAACAGACTACACGCAATAGCGTTCAAATAAGATTATTTTTTATGTACATAACTACTAACACTAGACTGAAATAAACTTTTTCTTCTTCTAATTCTGATTTTTCTTCTCTCCATTTAACGACCACTCTCTATAACGCCATAAAATGCACAGTCCCTTCAGTGCCGTTATATAGAGTTTACACTGTATTATTTTTTAATAATATTTTTTTAGAATAATTTTCTTTATTAGGATTTTTTTTAAATATTGAAGCCTATCTATCCTACAAATCCGGTATATCAGATAGATAGATAATTATCCTATTTCACCCACTATCTAATTCACAACTCAAATCAATCCACAGGTCCCTAGTAAAGATCTGGGAGCGCGAGGCAGCCACGAAGCAGATGAACGGCAGCTACTCGGCATTGGATTCAAATTTTAGCTGCGGCCTCGGGGGCATCGACCCCGGCGGCGAGCACGTCAAGCACGAGCCGGGCTCGCACCCGCGCCCCATGTACCCGGGCGGCGTCGGACACCCGCATGGAGGCGGTTAGTATCATCGACGAACGAAGGAAATAGATATTTAAAGCAAATACACTATTGTTCTTCCTTCTATTATTTGCGTGCTTGAAAATAATGGAACGGACTCTCTCTTCAAGTATTCACCAAAAAAACGAATTAAAAAAATATGCAATATTATTTACATTGAAATTAGCGGTGCATTAATAATTCTGATATGCAAATAATTATGGGCTACACAAGGTTCAAAAACATGTTTTTCAAAGTTGGTGAAGTATTAGCAACTTATAGCATTAGTATTGCAAATGTCAGTATGAAGTGATGAACACTTTTCATCAGGTGGTATAATAATATGTGCTAACTAAATCTACCTTATACATCCTACCATACACCATCATCGTAGGTATAAGGTGCAGGCAGCATAGACAAAATCGCGTTGATAGTCCGACGGTATTGGAACTAGTGGGCTTTATCACTGTTTAGCATATCTCAAATATAGTTCCGTATTTATCTTCCAGGTGCATATCTATCAGAACAACAGCATCACATGACGTTGATGTGTCAGGACACCGGCTCTAGCGAGAGCAAGCCGCAAATGTCAGACGATCGGAAACCGAAAAAGAGAAAATCCGACTCCGGCATGTGGCCGTCCACACAGAAGAAAGGGAAGCCCGGGATGAACGATATGATGGACTCGGACAGTGAGAGTGACAATTCAGAGAGTTATGCCAACGAAGACGATAACACTATGAACAGTAACTCTACGAATGATGATATAGAGGGTCAGGAGTCGTCGGTGTCTCAGAACGAGTTCGCGTCTGATTTGGAGCTGTCGGGTATGGATGCGACGGACGCGCTAGGTGGTCAAGATAACAGGACGTCGTCCGATATGGACAACTCGAATGATGGAGACGTTGAGGATTTAATCAGGTATGTTTTCTTAATTTTTGTCTGTATGTCTGTCTGTAAGTTTGAAATAGCAACAAACACTTTAATTGATTTACAATTTATTCATAGTATGTATACTCACTTAACATTTTGTCTTTATTACATTCAAAGCGTTCTACTTTATCAAAAGTTATAACAATTTAAAGTCAATCTATTATCAATATTGCATGACGTGTACGCAGAGTGGTGAATTTTAGTTTACGGTTTTGCTCCTTGAGTTTCATAGATGGCGTCTGTTGTATAATTGCCATTATATCTTGAACCCATGCTAACGAAATGGCTGGCACATCTCATTTTATACTAGTCACTACAGTTCATTATCATCATCAGCATCATCAACAACCCACTGTCCCACTGCTGGGCACGGGTCTCCTCTCATAATGAGAAGGATTAGGCCATAGTCCACCGCGCTGGCCAAGTGCGTATTGGTAGACTTCACATACCTTTGAGATTTTTTTTTTATAAATCTCTCAGGTATGTAGATTTCCTCACGATATTTTCCTTCACCGTGTAGCAAGTGATAATTAAATACGCACATAACTTTAAATAATCAGAGGTGCGTGCCCACTACAGTTTCACTTAGGTTTTCCCTATTGTTGACCACAGATATTGTTGACTACAGCAAATTCACTTAGGTCTTCCCTATTGTTGACCACAGATGCATCAAACATTGAATAGTCGCGTCTCGTGCGAGTGTTATGCTGTACCAAACCCTTCAAGCTCGAACAAGACGCTGCTGCTATAAGCATAGATAGATATTTTTATGACAACATTCTTAGTTAAATATATTTTATTAATCATGTTTGTTACAGGAATTCTTTTCACAAGTCTGAGCACAAAAGGCAAAAACTTAAAAGCAAAGACAGCGAGTCCCGTAGTAGCAGGAGTGCGTCCTCCTTACTGCTAGATCTCACCGAGGGTAAACCTTACATGCCGTCCTCCGTGAGTATCACTCCTATAGGGTCAACCTCCACTACTCCAACCAGTGGGTCCGGTTCAAATTTATCCTCAATGCTCTGTTTGGACCGAAGACCAGGTATTGAGATCATACCGATAACTGCTTCAGCGCCAGCAGCTCTACCCAGTTCTATTACAATCACACCGATTTCCTCTACGCAACTAAAGAACATGGATGACCGAAGATCCGAAAAGAAGTCCAGCAGATCCGGAGAGGAACGCAGTAAAGAGAAAAAGAAGAAAAGACGACGAGACGACTCCATGGGTCCGCCGGAAAAGGTCCCGCCGAAACAAGACCCTCTCACAAAACCAGTGTCAGTCAGCATCAAGCCGACAGATGGCTCCCCAATGCGTCCGAGTTCCCCAAACTCTATTCTACGAAAATTTAGCCCGAGTCCAACGCACGGTAGGTCGGTGTCAATAACGAAGTCGCCAAGTCCCAGTACGGTTAAGGGTATGGGGAAACCGTCGGGCACGTCCAGCCATCACAGTAGTCCGAGGCATTCGCCGGTCCAAAACAGCCCTAAACACTTGCCAGGATACTCGAGTCCAAAAAACCACAGCATCTCCTCACCTAAACATAGTTCCTCTGGGTCGGGAAAACCTAGCATGTCCACTTTAAAATCAGCAACCAGTGGCTCTCCCTCTGGGAAATCAGGAACAACGGGATACGATCTCTCAAAAAAAATCTCAAAAGACAGCTACGGATCTAGCTCGATGACGTCGAGGGATAAAGAGAAAAAACATTCCGGCTTGTCTTTTTCTAGCTCTGACAGAAGTAGCCCTAAGTTAAAAAACCCAATGAAACTGAAGCAATTAGAAATAACTCCTGTTACCTGCGATAGTCCAGTGACGGAGCCTCTCATATCCCCACCAAACATTGAAGTGAACAAGTCGAATGCCCCAAGTCAAGCTAGAAACAGGAAAGGATCGCTCAGTGCTGTGATAGATAAACTAAAGTCCGCTCAACATTGTGGCACGGATGCAGAAATGGCTACTGCCAAATCAAGTTCTTCGAGTAGCAGCAATAAATTTTCTGATCCTAAAAACAGTTCAGTTAGCGGGTTGAAGATCAACAATGACATTAAGAATCAAGAGTATATGGTGAAACCGAGCCTTGATGGAATGAAAATTACTATAAACAAAACACGATCCAAAGAATCTTCTAGTAGCAGTTCTAAGCTAAACTATAGCAGCTCTAGTTCTGGTAAACAGTCATCTCCTCAACTGACTCCACCTAGCCAGGGCTCGCCTAAAACCCACACTGGACTAAAACCTGGAGTTATTAGTGGACCTGCTTCGAAGAAAACACAAGCGATGCAATCGTCTAAATCAGGCAACGTTACGCCCGGTTCCACGCCGCCTAAAGCGAACATGAGTCCTTCAGAGACGTCGGGATCAAGTGGTTCAAGTAGCCAGTCGAAAGTGCCTTATTCTAAATCGTCCAGCAGTAGTAGTACTGGAATTAATTTATCCAAGTCTGCATCTAAATCTAGTTCGGGTTCGCCAAAAAGTAGTAGCGCAGATCTTGCCAAGATAAGAGAAAGAGAACGCGAAAAAGCTCGAACCAAACTTATGAGTAACTCAGAGAAATCTATATTTTCTTCTAAATCAGAAAGACATTCAAGTCCCAGTGGCTCTAGGGATGACGTCGATGGGGACAGGTTTAAAAATTCAAAGGACGCGAATTTCCTCGTAGAAGGCTTGATCAAACCTCTCGATACTAGTAAATTTCAAATCCCTAAGCTAAAAAACCAAAACACTCCAGATAAAAATAGCCCAGCATCACAATACGATAACCGTTCCATGGTGAACGACTTTTCGCGATCATTAGATCAAAATAAGTATCCGTTCTCGCATTTCGACAACTCGAACGCTAGAAATTCTGACCCGATACAAAAATCTGCGTATCCTCTAAACGTACCAAAACCTTTACTAAACATGGGCAGTATGAGCCCAAAAACCGTGCCATCTAAAGCAGATCAAACCGACAGGCCTATCGAGTTCTCAAAAAACCTTGCGGATAGCATATCCAAAGTAGAGAGTCCACAGCGAAATAAAGACGATACAAAAGAAGGCTACTCGGGGTCCTTTCCCATGATGCCGTTAGACTTCAAAACGGATATGTCGAAGGGATTCGCGGCACCGAAGGGTAGCTTGGAGGACAGAAAGGGCGCGGATTCGTGCATGAGGCCACCAGCCAGTGGGTCGGTGCCACGCAGCGGAGCCACGACTCCCCAGGAGGCTGCAGAAATGCTACTCGATTTTTCCTCGTCATCGGGAAGTAAAGTGTCCGGGGTGGTAGCAGTACGGCCGGTTTACCCCGCATCTCCTGTGATAGCACTACAGCTAGCAAAGAGCCCCGCCCCATCTCCGCTCGTGGCGCCCTCTCCACACTCAAACTCACCTTGCATCACTGACGACGAGCTTATGGACGAAGCGTTAGTCGGTCCCGGCAAGTGAATGCGGCACAGAGCCCATTCTTAGGTTTTATTTGTATTTACAGACATTAAACGTATCAGACACGGGCCGTAGCAGCATACTTATGTTTTTCTATAGCATATTTTGACAGGACAGCCCGTGTATGCCTGTTTGTGTCACAAAAATCATACGTCACTACATATTGTAGTATAGGAAAATACTCATATGTGTGCTAAGGCACAGATCTGGTACACTCTGTCTTTAAATGCAAATAAACCCTTAAGTCCAACCATTGAGTTCAACCAGTAATTTATCTTATGTTTAAGAGTATTTACTTGCTTAGTCTCAAAATTTATATAAATTATATAGCTGTATTATTATGTAAATTGTGTAAAATATGTATGTGGGAATTACCAGTTACTTGTAACACTATTATACAATTTATATGTATGTAAATCGATAAAAGTGGATGGTGGGAATCAATCTCATTATTTAATACAAGTAAGCGTAGGCTAAATTTCGCGTATATTTCTTAAACATTGACCTGACAAACTGTTCAAAAGCTAAAGGAACTATAATATAGAAAAACTGCTGTAATAATAATTCGTATTCGTTACTTGTCCAAGCGAAACACCAAAAGTTAACAATATTGTTTTAAATAATATAATTGTATACTGTATTATACATATTTAAATGTCCGTAAGTTACAAAGTTCCTCAAAGTTTACCGTTCGCTGACTTCCGGGTTTTACCCTTCACCTTATAATTGCAATCAACCTGTAGATACGACCTGATGTAAACAAAACACTCTCTTATCGCTACGGGGCGTACAACACGAACGACAGCCCACGCTGGTAATGTCGCTGACGGTATTAAACCTCTAACTTCGAATTACACTTTAATATATTTTAATTAAGGTTATTTTAGACTGCAATCGGCAATGATAAACGTGCCAGATCGAACTAAAATGAACTGGAACTAACGATAACATTGACGTTGAACGTCGTACGTCATCTACGATAATGTTTCTTTTAATTTTATTTTACCGCCGAGGTCCATTTGTCAGGTCAATGTGTTACGCAGATTTGTATTTCATTTATCAGTTTTTTGCCACGATGTATACCTATACTATTTTATCATTAAGTCGTTAGTATCACTTACTCATATGTTTTAAGGTAAACGGAAATAGGTTATAATATTTATAAATTAATTATAATGTAACGTCTCGTTTTCGTGTATTTAATTTATTTTAATTAATAATCATAAGGTAATCAACCGCTGCTTACATAATTATCAATGAGTGTATTCTTATATTAAACGAGAAATCTAAGAATTTTGAATTGTGAAATGCTTCGTATTTACAGAAAGAAAATGTGCTTGTTTCATTTTGTAAAAATACATATAATGTCCATTATTTGTATTATGTTTTCTAGAATAAAAAGCTTCAGAAAGACTACACAAAATGTTTTTTAAATATATTGTTGATATATGATATTATTTTCAACGTAACTGCCATAAAGCGAATACGATTTAGTTAGATTTGTAGGAGACCTGATGTAGCGGGTAGACGAATAACTATTTTACATACAATGTAAATATTATAATATGAAATGTAATACAACTGATAAGGCATTTATGCTTTTAGAAAAAAAAAATATTCAGAAATAAATGTAATGAAAAATGAAAGGAATATTTTGTTTTTATTTATGTCTTTATTAACCTACATCTTATTACATATTTTAAATATTACAATATAAATAAATTCGTTTTTATTAACATTATTATGTACTTGTCATGATTATTCCATAATATAGTACCGTTATAGTTTAGTGATGTGATGCGTATACAGTAACTAAAAAGGAATAAAAGCCTAATGAATAAGTACTAACAAACTACAAATTTAAACTCCATTTTAAGTTGTAGGATTGAACAATATGATGACTATCTAGAGAGAGAGAAGATGAATGCACAAACGCCCACACACAACAGAAATATAATCTTTATCATTCAGATATCTGTCTGGTCAGAGATTGAACCCGGCGTCCTCTGCGCGACAGACCGGTACGGTCCGCTCGTACCGTACCGTACCGCTCCGTCACGGGATCGTCGAAGATATAAAAGTATTGGCCATGTCGAATGCAATCAAATATTTTCAAAAATGTCTGTAGGTACTATTCATTGGCATAATACAGATCACGATCAAGGACTTGGCCCTGCTCCGATTCTAATTAAAAGTGGTATTTTTGTGTATTCAAGCAATCGTTATCTATGCTATATGTCTGTGATAAACTTAAGTACCTACACTTGAATTTGTCTGAAGTACGCCCGATCGTCGCCAAATACATAATATCAACACTACTGAAGATCGGCCCAAAGACATAATCAACCATGAACAAAATATTTACTTACTAGATTAAAACTTAATAAAATCTAAAAGAGTTGTATGGATAAAAACCGTACGTAGGATAGAAGAAGAAAATTCTTCTGCGTGGAGAGGGCTTCCGTCTGAATTGGCGTCTAGTTGCAAAACGTCTTTTCGCTTTCTGCTTATTCCTAAATATTGGTATTGGCACGAAACCTGCAGCTGTGTCCATTATCTCGTTAGGGTCCTTATTTAAAACATCAGTGTATATGTCGTCGTTTTCTATTGGCAATTCACTGTCGAAATTAGGTTCATTCACTAGATCCAAAAATACGTCGGCGGGTTTCTTAATATTCTCTTCCATGAAAATGTCAATTGATGCTCCGTAATTTGATTCCTTGTCCGTGTCAATTGGTATTTCGTTTATAGCTGTATCGTCTGCTAGTCCATTATTTGTAATGTGGATAGTATTTTTTTCGGATTTTTCTTCTGAATTACTATCTTTTGGCACTGGTTCAGGTTCAGGTGCTGACTGTTCTTTAGGTTTCGCTATCACACCCACTAGCCCTATCGTTAATACTAAAAATACACAGCTCTTCATTTTTTCTGAAAAAAATAAACTTGTATTACTTTCGTGCTTCTAATAGAATATGAAGTGAGCTCGATGCTACAGCTTTATATTGACAAAATGTAGGTCGAAGAAAGGTAACAGTAATAAAAGTGACAATATTGTTTACCTAAAAATTAGAACTTCGAAGTATATGGCCTCAATTTTCTGTAAAGGGTTGTTCAATTTGGCTTAGCTTATAGTTGTAACCTACATCTTTGCAAAATATAGCACCTATAACTAGAATTGAAATGTGGTAAAAGCAATATGATTCGCTAGGGGAAGTACCATTGTCACACCTATTTCTAGTGTAAAACAGTGCCGTGTTTCAGTGGAACGGTGTGAATCCGGCTGATTTGCCTACATACCTATGAGACGACAACTATCTAGTCTTCTAGAGTGACAACATATCTATGATCGACATTACTACGAGGAGATCCTGTTCTATATGGAGTTGATCACAAAATTTCCATGAGCAACAATGACCACGTACCATTAGATGAACTACAAGCTAAATCAATAAGGCTACGATCTATATAAACCATAAAGCTATACTAATTTGCTCGCTATATGAGATAAATAACGACCGCCGATTTTTATTGTCGTCATCTTATAGCTTTTTAAATTAGGACCTTCCCTTCAGTGAAAGTATATAGCCTTCTACTTAAAATAGATAGAACTCTCTGTAATACCTTATAAAGCAATATATTTAATTTTGTACACAGAAGAACAAATAGCCTTATTATACTCACATAATATCTATGCGCGTAATGGGGGCACCTAGTGGTATGTACCTGCTGTCTCCTTATTCCTTGACTGTTTCGTCTTTGAGCCCGCGCTTGCTCTCTTCTTTCCTTTAATCGCTTCATTGCGAACCGCGGCAAGAATGGATTTTGTGACTCTGCAGCCTCCATCATTTCCTCTTCAGGTTGGATTTGAGACACACTGTTCGTCTCTTCAAGTGGCTTTGCTTGGATGTTAATAACTATGACTACCAAGAATAAAAAACAAATCAAAAAAATCTTTCCAGGACCCATGTTTGATTAATACGAAACTAAATTTATTGAGTAAATTTGCTTGGGTTAGTATAACTACTAATACGGTAGATGATCCTGTAATAATCTTAGTAGAGTGTCGTCCTCGGTTTTATAGGGAGATCAAGTTCCGATGACACACATTGGGTGCATCTGTTTACGAGAACGAATGTGTTTTAGGAAATGTAACGGGTCATACGGCCGTTTTCAATTATCACTTAACCGCCCGTATTCATAGTCTAGCCCAAAGCAAGTTAACGGCAAAATAATTTCCTTTATGAATTAATTTAGAATTAAAATTTTATAATAAGGATATACCTTAGTTTAAACTCTATATTTCCGTTAGCCTACAGATATTAAAATAACGGAAACCTTGGTAGTATTATGATAACCTACTAAAATGTCGTTTTTACTCACATGCTATTAAAAATGATAAGAAGTTATTAAATGACAATCTTGAACAAACTAAGGTAAGCCAAGTCACAATAAAGAAAAAGAAATTGAAAAATACATTTTTGTTATAATTTCAATTATATTTTCTTTATTTCGATCCGACTTCTTTGTCCTCCTATCAAGAACAACATACTTTTATCGTCTATTTAACTTCTCTTTGTTTAAAAATTCTGAACTTGCTGGCAATAAGACGGGTTTAAACTAAGCAGGGGAAGGTTGCTTTAGTCGTACCAGCGCTTAAATCGTACCACCGCAATATTTAGTCCCCTATGCACGAAAAGGGATCTCTGGTGCTTCAAATGTTTACTAGTTGTACGAGTAAACAAAAATAACATAGCACCATGTCGGCACCATTGATTTCAAAATATTTTAAAAAACAAGTTTTGTCGATGTTTTCACTAATAATTTAAGTTCATTAGTAAGCAATTTCAAGGAAATTGCGAATGTTAAGTTAATCTCTGTGTTTCTTTTCTATTTCTGACACATTAGTTGACACATTGGAAAAACGTTTAAATCACTACGCAAAAGATTTTCCTTCATATAAATTACCCCAAATAATACAGCATTTTCCCTTAGGGGGTACGACTTCAGCAACCTTACCCTACTCATAGGCTATTAGTTATTAATGAATTACATATGAGCGATCTGGGGCGGCAATGGATCTGTGATCGACTGATAGAACCCCTGTTCTGTACCATTACCATGAGTTTTTACTTTTAGACAAATATGACTGTTTTGGTATTTGTTTACGTATTGGCCCATACGATTTCCTAGTTCTGATACAATCCGCTAAGGGCGCTGATTGAAAATTGTATGGGCAAATAGTCATATTTATCAAAACGTTACGTAAACTGTAATAATATGCAGTTTTTTTACAGATGTCCATATGCGGCAGTTAGGTGCCACCTACCATCAAATGGACCGCTCATTTATTAATTCAGTCTTTTAACAAAAGTTTTTATCGTGTTAAATAGGTAGATACATAAATTAAAATAATTATAATATGTAATTTTATTATTTTTAAACATAATATTTTTTGTACCTCCTTATTTTAAAATTTAATACGTAATATATGTGCATACTAAGTTCGGGTCAGTTCTCATAACGGTTATTTATGCACAGTACCTACTATAAATACAAGGCACAAGCACGCATGCGTGGCACATATCGGTCATTACCGAGGCTGTGATGATTCACTTCCATGAGAAGTCATAAAACTAGAATAAACAGAGATAAACCCAAACAACCTCGAATTCTCTGAAAATAATCCAATAATCATCACGTTTGACCTCTAAGTCGGGTATTTATAACAGATGACTATAATTGTTTTCAGGTATTAAGGTTGTTATGTGTTTGCACTTGAGCTTAAATAAGGCATGGTGAAGTTATAAGCGCCCTTGGCAAGATTAAAATTTTAAACCCCACTTAAGATTCGAAGTTTTCGCCCCCGAGACTATTTCTTGTTAGAAAATTATTCTAATCAGTTGTTTGACTCTTGATGAAGTATTTTTTCCCTGACTTATTTTAAACATATGCATAGTTTAGTATCATTGTATGTAGTACATAGGTACATACATAAGGTGGTACATAGGATGTATTATTATTATTACACATGGTTTATAGTACTTATGTATGTGGATTTGCATTATACATGTAAATAAAAAAGAAATATTTCCTTCGTAGAAAATAGTTTTTAAAATACTTTAAATGTCTACTACTTAACCTAGTTAATTACATAAAATCTTATGTAATTCATTTTTAAATAAAATGTCTTATTTTATAAATGATGAGGCAAATGATTAATTCATATTTAAATATTTTATTGTTCTCACCGATAGAGCTCTCTCATTTACCTTTTTTTTTTGTTTACGAGGGGGAACCCTTCAAAAGGTACCAGACGACGTGGGAGCAACGCCGGGTTATGTGGAATTTTTACCACACTAAAACCCCCCCGGTGGCCGTCCTAAACACTTGTTGGAGAACTCCGGGATCTCTGAGAGAACACAACCGGAGTCCTCCAAGCGGGCTCTGCCCTAGGGGAGCACTTTTGGCTCCTCCCACACCATCTGATGTTTACGACGGTATGCGACCACACATACCGTCGTCCTTCCCGGGGTTGCTTGCTGGACGGTACGAGCTCGTATGCCGCCCACAACCCCGGAAGCCCCCTTTTAGTCGCCTCTTACGACAGGCAGGGGATACCGTAGCCCTATTCTATTCCCGACCCTCTCATTGTGGTTGATATAGTGCGTTAAGTATGGTAGGTATTACTTAACGCACCATATCGTTCTGTAGATACTTTGTATAAGTACTGAGGTAGCTGTAGGTATACCCAAATTTATTTGAATTTGATTATTATTTATTTATTTGTATTCAGATTCGTTTTGATTTTAACCTAAATACTCTCCACACAATTCACAGAAATCCAGATAAACTTACGTTAAAACGTTATCAACATCGTTAAGTGTTTCCGTTTGCTACGTCACAGTCAAGTGCGAGACGTATTTTTTGTGCTGCGATTTTATTATAAGTTTGTAGATTTTCTACAATATCAATAGTAGGGGAGCCCACTATGCTAAATGTGTACAACATCCAACGTCATTAGGACCTATACGGTTGTGAAGATTAGACGTTAAAGAAAGAAAATGTTATATAATATTTTTCGATTCAGCGGGGGAGTTCAGCTTCTAGAGGGTTCCAAAGATGTCAAAAATGAGGACGATGTACATTCTCGAACGCGGCAGATTAGTGAAAGTGTATATAGTACACATATCTCTGATCCTGGAAATATGATAATCTGCCGTTTTGCATGAGCGAAGCAGCCGTACGAGAGTTAAAAATTACTCCAAACCATCCGATATTTAGAGGGTAAATGACATTCGAAAATCTGACGATTCTGATAAGACGAAAGCTGTTTGAAAATGCAAAAAAATCGCTATCTTGACATACTCGAGTGCGTCAGATGATTATAGGCAATTCCAGCTTTACGTTTTAGTTATGATAACCCTTAATCTGACGATTTAGTGGAGGGATTTCCTTCTTCTGACGATTTGAAAAAAATAGTATAAGAATGTATGGAGAATAATGTATTTTCATAAAATTTAGCCTTTTCCTTTAGTTTATCATACATCATTACTTCCCAGAGGCTCATGCTAATAAATGACACTATCAGATAGTGTAATAGGTAATATAGTGGTCCTTTATATTAAAACAAAAATTGACTGCGCTCGGGTTTTTCCAGGTAACGATTTTTTTGCAATTTTGTGACCCTATTACTTCCTAACGCCACGCGCAAATTGTCAGATTATTATAAATTTATTATTTTCAGCATGTAATTAACCTACCATTCCTTAATCTGACCCGCTCGAGCATATCCTTAGTAATCGATTTTTTTTTAACTAATCTGACTGGCTCCCCTGTGCAAACCCCCTACATAGAAAGCTCATTTATGGTTTAGGATACTCTACAGAGTGTAAAGTATCTCCCATATCTTAGTTTGCCGCGCTCGATACACTCCCGATCTCCCCTCTTGGCTCCCCAACTACAAGTTAAGTTACTAAACGATTGAATGTCGTTTATATAACATAAAGTCCGCGTAAAACTGCTACTCCGCTCTGAATATAGAAATGAATCGCGTCGCCATAGCAAATTGTATAACTACACCTGCTCGCAACAACTTCAGAGCGGACTAGCACTTTGGCGCGGGCTATTCCCTTGTCGGACTAATCAGCTGTAAAACTTTGTTGTCAACTAGTCAACGAGATGTCAACAAAAGTTTTCTGTTTGGATACTCAGACTACTTAGGTATAGGGTAGGTGTAAAAAATAATAGATTTTTATAATAATCGATCACTCTCGATTACTATCTATAATTATTAATCGATTTTTAAAATAGTACTAATCCTTTTTCATACATTAGTAAAGATACTTCGCCGCCTTGAAATTGAATGAAGCCGCAAATGGCTTATTATAGCAAGTTCTTTTTTTGAATTCTTGGCAAATAAAAACATTTTTAGAGAAAATTTAAGAATAAATAACTAATACTGCGTAATTTTCATGATAATTAAATAATTTATAATAATAATTTAAAATATTTTAGGGTCATTTTAGCACGGAGACGTGGCAAAATTTTTTTACGCAACTGTTTCAATTCTCAAAAGTGGGTACATTTTCTTGTTAGGAGTGAGTAATCTTTACTAATCTATGTCCTTTTTAATGAGCATCGGCGGCACCGCGATCCTGTTTGTGCGTCTTGCTTGAACCTAGAATTAAAGAGCATTTTGTGACGAGATTTTTTCCCCGTCAAAGTTCAGAGCATCGAACACATTTTTTCGCTTTTTTATTTTATATAAATCGATTAATTTTTAACGATCGAATCGATTGTTATCACGCGTACCCACATCCCTATTTTATATACGGAATACTCAATATATTTTAAAAACTTTGTGACCAATTTATTTCCAAATACTCTCCTATGCACTCTGCTACAAATACAAATACCACAGCTTATTCATATAAATTGTTATAAATACGATATAAAATGTAAATGAATATTTTTAGGAACTCAATATTATGCCTGAACTTTAATTTGAACGTGAATTTTATGCAATAATAAAATCTAGTCCAATTTCTGGAAGATAATAATAAGAAGATTACTATCGTTTAAAAATAATAATATACCTATTAATAGTTACGTGCAAAAGTTAGAGATACATAACCAACACTTATTACTAATCTTCTAGGTATTTCCCAAGTTCTTTGCATATTTTTGTAGTTATTATTTTACTATTATAACGTGAGATTTTTTTTACTAAGGTTTACTTGTTGAGAGCATTGAAATGACACAATTCCACACTTTTCAACATTGTAAATATTTGAAAAATATATTGTACATAATCTCAATCTAGAAAAAGATGCTTAAGTCCTTTTTTAAGTGTTTTATTAAATAAATTTTAGTCTCATCAATGCTATATGTAGAGTATCGTGTATTTGCACTTTCCTTTTCCATCCCGCACATAGATCTTTTTACCCGACTGCCAAGGATGGGTTATGTTTTTCGCGCGTATCTTGTATGTTTGTCTTTCTTTATTTGATCCGATCTAACAAACGGCTGGATGAATTTCAACAGTTAAAGTGTCATTATATTTGTCTCAATGACCCGAGTGTCCTTAGATAGGTGTTAGTAAAAAAAAATCAAAATGGCGGATTTTTGGCGCGAAATAGTAACACATTTAAAAAAAAAAGTTAACCGAACCTATCGAGTAGGGTATCAAATGAAAGGAAATTAAACGGAGATTATAAAAACATATTTGTATATATATAAAACAGTAAGGTGACTGACTGACTGACTAACTAAATGACTTTTTCATTTTTCAGAAATCAACGTACAGCCTAAACTAAGGACTTTACAGTTCTGAAATTTTGCACACAGGTTCTCTATATAGCTTGAATAAGTACTAAGAAAGGCCTTTTGGAAATTCTACCCTTAAGAGGGTAAAATAAGGGAAAACAGTTTTTTTGAAATCCTTTAATTTTGAAGCAACTACTATAAAATTTTGTATTTGGCTTTCTGGATAGGAACAAGGACGCACTTATTTAACTCCCTCCGAAAAATCAACCCCGTAGAGGGTAAAATAAGGGTTAAAAGTTCATTTGAACTATCGTCAATTTTGAAGCAAACACTATGACATTTTGTATCAGGCTTGTTGGATAAAAATAATGAAATGAGGTAAAATAATAACGAGGTAAAATAATGACCGAAACTTTGATTTACTGAAGTTATATATTTTATAGACCGTAAATGGTGAATTTTTTCGCGAAATAGTAACACGTTTTAAAAAAGTTAACCAAACCTATCGAGTAGGGTGTCAAAATAAAGGAAATTAAGAGGAGATTACACATACATTATTTAATATATCTTATATATAAAATTCTCGTGTTAGTGACCGTACTCCTCCGAAACGGCTTCACCGATTTTCACCAAATTTTATATACATATTCAGTAGGTCTGAGAATCGGCCACTATCTATTTTTTTTTTACACCTAAGTGATAAGGGTTGTTCATCCTTAACATTTTTAAATTTATATGGCAACACAACGTTTGCCGGGTCAGCTAGTACATATATACTCGTATATACACATCGAGATGACTGTCTGACTAAATGAGAGAGTTGATGTGCCAGAGATCAACGCAAAGGGAAACCGTTGAACTTAAGCGTGCTGGAATTTTACACATAGGTTCTTTATATAGCGTAAATGAACACTACGAGGATAAAATAAAATAGGATAATATTGTTTTAACATTTTTTGTTTTTGAAGTAGACACCTACTATGAAACTTTGTATTTGGCTTTCTGGATAAAAATAATGAAATGCCTATTTCACTGCTTTTGCAAATTCTACTTCAGCGTTTTCGATGCAGTCGGGTTTTTGATTTTTTAAATTAATTACTTGTTAGATACAGGTCTGTAATCCCGCATCTCTACCTAATTATCGAATAACAAAATGGAGAGTACAAATTTTTCTTCACTATCATTCCTATAAAAAAATAACCATCAACGTTAAATGGTTAGAGCTTTGATTTGAAAAGCACAAAATTAAATGATTCGGATGAAGTTCTGTTGATGTAGAGTACAATTCTGTCGGAGATAGAGCAAAAGGCAACGTATAGAGTACCTACTATATGCACCTGATTTTGCACTATAATAATATTAAAGTTAAAAAGGTAGGTATACCTACGAGTAGATACTTATAAATAATAAAATCCTGTAGAAACTTATAAAGTTATAGAGCAATCATTACTGTCGCTAAGCAGTTGGGGCGCAAGGTAACGGTATTCAAATTGCAGTTCAAATCAGTGATTTGACAATCGCACAATATTTATCAGCTTGAAGTTTGTGGCAGTTCAAGGTCAGCAATGTCAACTACGATGCGTGACGTCACGTGGGCTTCGCGAAATTGTGCTTTAGCTTGCGAAATCTGAGCACGAATTCACAACACTCGCAAACCACGCGCAGTCGCTCGGCGCTTCGCCCGCCTACAGCCGTCACCACACGGCGCTACCAACACTAAAACACTATTGATCGCATTCATTCATAATGTTTTGACTAGCCGTAGTGAAATCAAAAACTCTAGTTAAGTTCTGATAGTATTTGACTGTACTTAAAACACGCCAGGCGTAAACAGAGGCTTTATTACATACGTTTTATTAGTGAAATTTTGTGTCATAGTTAATCTTAAAGTCTAGGGACCTGTAACCTCTTTATTATTAAGCAACATGAAGGACAAGAAACAGAGGTGAGTTGAATGGAATTATTAAGTTTTCGTATAACAATAACATAATATGTTAGTGTCTGTTATTTCTACACAGTCCACCGATTTAGAACGCACACGTATTCTATTATAGCGTACCCATTCGTAACAGACTGTACTTAACGTCCACAGTTATTATTTGTTTTTGGACACAAATATAAACGTCTAATCTATACATTTATTTAAGTCTAAACACCCATATCTCCAAAAATCATCACCAAAGATAATACTCAAATACTTTATTATATAGAGAATCTTACACGGTGTACTGCTCACTCTACTAGCTTCTTCTTCATGATCCAACCATTGCCACCAGTTCAACAATAACCGATTACTCCCAATCCCATAACTCAGTCCCAGTGGTTGATTTCAGTATCTGATTACATTAAAAGAATGTAGGCCACCAGGCTTGTTAAGTGCCTTTGAAATACCTGTACATAAATATTTGCATACAAATACATAATAATATTGTTTTCCTTATATAACATTTCATTCGATCTGACAATAGATAATAAGGTATAGGTACTTACGTTGAATATTTAAATTTACTGACTAAACACACGCAAACAGCCTACTTCACAAATAGTTAACAAAACTGTCTTCGCGATCGAATATTTAAATTATGCACGACCTTTGTACGACCAAGTTTTTAGCCGAACAAAGCAAGATAATTTCCATAAGAGGTCACAAATCACAAAGACTTAAAACAAAAGCGGTTTATAATTAATAAATTATTTTAAAATCGAACACATAGGTTTTTACGTTTACGTTCTAAAGTTTAATTTTCACGGATCTTCCATTAATAGGTATTTACCATACCGTTTAGCGCAGCATCGGTAATTGTCGTATATTTGACAGAAATTATGCACAATAGAATATAATAGAATCATATTATATATAAGAATAATATAAGAGTACTGCGTCCAGAGCCGAAATTTGGCAACGCACTCCGTGCTTATTGATACATTATATTAAGTTTAAGTTTCCGACCAAATGAGCATGTTTAAAACCCGTTGCGGTAAAATCATTCATACAGCAGACAAGTGTAGGTCGGTTAGTAGCGCATACCTGAGATTTGTTTGTATTTATAACACTAAAACTGAATATAAACTACTTTTTTCCTGTAAGTAAGCTAAGTTGTAGATAAGATATTTTTATATTGCAAGCCTCATACAGGGTAACATTAGAATCTTTATATATTATTTGCTAGAAAGTTCGCTACCCCGCTTTACAAGCATTGTCAATACCAATGACCACTGTTGAGTTATTTGCGTATTTCCACTTCTTCAATACAAGATTAACAATTGAATATCTTGATTCCGTGAACTATCAAGGCTATAATAATAAAAATAGCCGCCAAAATGAAGCGAAAAAAATTTTTCGATCGTAAAGCACTCTCTGATGCTTCGCATCATGAGTCGTGCAATAGTTTTCACTCTTTTAAAGTGGTCTTTAGGTAAATGCTGTATTTGGATTGTTTTACTTTGGAGATTGTATACCTAAATGCCACATGTTTAGAAAACTTCGAAACCGTGATTTAACTGTCTTTAAAATCTAAATAAAATTAAATTGATTATGGAACATTATAAAGTTACAACATAGAAACGTAAAAAACAACATAGAATATTATTTACAAGGTTAATTCTTGGTCTTTACTTTAAATTCTGAATTGCATAGTTGTCCTAAAATGTGCGTATTATATTTCAGATAATATTAAAAACAGATTATAACTCGCTGGGAATATAGTAACTCAACAAAAACAGATTTGAATTCTTTACGTAATGTCCTAAGTGTATTTTTTATGATTATTTTAATTACCATTTTAATAGCAGAATATTTCCATACCAAGAAACGTGATAACATCTTCACTAACCCAAACAAAGAAATGAAGTGTTTGTTTGTGATTTAAAAATAACTACCATTGACGAAGATCATTTGTAATTTCCACGGTTGAAAAACTTACCTCAAACTCGTTTTTTCTTGAAGTTTTCCGGATACAAACTTTATACATAACGTAACTCTTATCTCGAACTTATCACTTATGCTGTAACACCCGCACACCGTACGTAATCAATCAAATTTACAGATAACTTACGAAAAAGAATACTCATTTCAACAAAAAAATATAATAGTAAAGAAGACAGTATAATTTTATGAATAAAGGTGCATATACATGCCTGCAGATATATGGTGAATATTATAAGAAATTGAAATAAACTGAGCATCAGCATGACTTTAAGACCAGCAATTTGAACGCCCGAAACTTTTTGAATTTATGTACCTACGTATTAGCAATGGCACGGCACGGCATGACGTGGGAGCGACGCCGGGTTATATGGGACTTTTATCGCACTAATACCCCCCGGTGACCGTCCTCAGCGCTTGGTGGAGAAATCCGGGATCTTCGATGGAACACAACCGGAGTCCTCCGAGCGCGATATCGGGCTCTGCCCTAGAGGGCAGTTTACGCCTGGTGTTCACCTGGTGTTCACGACGGTATGCGTCCACACACACCGCCGTCCTTCCCGGCGTTGTTTGCTAGACGGTTCGGGCTCCCACTCTAATTTCGCCCCCGCCACCCGCAACCCCGGAAGCCCCCTTTTAGACGCCTCTTGCGACAGGCAGGGGATACCGTGGCCCTATTCTAGTCCCGAGACTACAGGGAAGAAAATAAAACCCCTAGTACCTAGGTACTATCAAGGTTCAACTATGAAGCACCGCCTGAAGACATTATGGTAGTGCCTTAACATACATAAGTAATATAAAAAAGCCTCATTTGTCACTCACATGATTTCGAACAATTATAATAATAATAATAAAGTTATCTCTCGTGAACTTAAAGGTTACGTAAAACCATTTATTTTACATTTCGCATTTATGTAGTACTATTTAAAGTTGACGTTTAACTAAAGATAGATATAATAATTTAAATAATGTTGTAATAATTAAACTAGTTTTCGTCATTTGGTACATTGAAGCGATACCCTTGAAATGTATAAATCTATTTATAAATATTAACCAGTAGGTACTTTTTTAACTAATATAAAACACGATAATACGTTCTCGATTATCATTTTATAGTAAGAGATTGCAATTGATGCTTGAACAGATTGATGGTTTATAACGACAAATTAAATACATGGGGTATATGTGAAGAAAATACATAAAACTTTTTGTCCTCAAACGACCATCTTTATACTATTCTGCCAACTCACTTTTAAAATGGTAGTTTCGTGGGTCGACTCGACGACACCACCTCGACGACGATTCCTGTGTTATAATGGTGGTATGAAGCGTGATAGAGTAATGGTTTTAAATACGACCACTCAATCGCGGAGTCCCAGGTTCGAGTCGTAGATCTCTGAGTTTTCTTAGAAATTAACAAAAAAAACCATTTGCTTTAACGGTGCATGAAAACATAAGAAACCCACACGCCATTAGAAAAACTTCTCGAAGGTTTACCAATCCATACTTGAGCTTTATCCATTTCGAAGCTACGACACAGACAGACATACTGACAAGCATGTCATCGGACAGTCCTACAAACATTACGTGTAAGTACTATGTACACTATGTACGCTAACATATGAGTTTCATTCAATACACGTTGCGATACGAGTACTCATAGATCGATGGAAACAATGGAATAAATTGATAGCACACGCAGTACGAAATAAATCACGTATATAACTACTTTTCAATTATAATTTTATTGCTTGAACAACCATATAGAACTATACAAAAAATTATAAAATCAAAAAAAACATTATGTACAAGTGTAATTCTACACTTCTACTTTAGAAATAGAGGCGACACTATAAACAGAAATTAATAAATTTGATAGAACGCGAAATCTTCGATAAGTAAAGTTACTGCGCCGCCTTGAAATGGAATGAAGCCACAAAAAGTTATTTTTTTGAATTCTTGACAAATAAAAAACATTTTTAGAGAAAATTTTCGAATAATTAACTAATACTGCATAATTTCCCCAATAAATAAATAAGTATTTCAAATATTTTAGGGACATTTTAGCACGGAGACGTGGCAAAACTTTTTTACGCAACTATTTCAATCCCAAAACTGGTTATATTTTCTTGTCAGGAGTGAGTAATCTCTAGTAATCCATGTGCGAAATATTACTTTTCCTGTTTTATTTAATACATGATAACATCGATTTCTGGTGTGAAGCAGTTCTGCGTTTCGTAGGAAGGGTGTGGAATCTGACTGACTTACATATAATTATTATCATATGTATAATATCATTGGTCTTATCAAATTAAATAATTATTTTTGTTGAAATATAAGAGAAACAGCGAAGAGATATGGAAAAATGTAGAATATAACTATGATTTATTATTTGAATTACTAAAGTATTACAGATTTACTAAAGTAGAATAAAAACATAACAGATATTATATTGCTTTCTTTAAATATATTCACATTTCTTTTTCAATTCGCAATACATTAAAGTATTGTAACTGCTACTTTTTGAAATCATTCATGAAATGTAGAGATTTAAAATATTTTAAATAAGATATTATTACGAAAAAGGATAAGTCTAAAATCTATACATATAAAAATTAATGTTTCTCTGTATGTCGTTTATAGAATTGTAAACTATGCATAATCATGTGATGATCTTTAGCAAAGTTGTTGTGCATAAGCCCACGAAGGTTTCTGAGTTGGTAGAACCAATTTTTGGCAGATGGCGCTACTGTCATTCCAATGAAGGTACAAATTTTCTATTATGTGTATGTCATATTATTTTAACATGGGCGAAGACGCGGGCCCTAGTAGACTATAAAAATTAAAATTTAAAATCCTAACCAAGAACCTTCAAACGGACATAGCAACGTAGGTACATTTATTAAACGAATGTCATGTGCCACGGTCGAAATATGATCACGGGTCAGTATGTTTGTTACGCCAATTAAACTGTTTATCAACATATTAAGAGACATTTGAAACCAACCTTAGACGGGGACATGGGTTTATACTGAGAAATTAGGCATATACATTTACCCAGAGGAGTTTCCACGCTATCATAGAGTCATGCATATAATTATATTGTCACTGGAGACGGATAGGTAAAGTCTAACACGCAAAGAGGCTTTTTTGCTTGTTAGACTTTACAGTGACGATATGTATGTATGTCAGTAATAACAATATTGGAAGTAGGTACTACAGCAGAACATAGTCAGTGTTGTATGTTATTTGTACCACGAATAATTCTTATTTTTAGGCATAATTTAACAATATTATTTCCTTTTTTTATATTATTTTATAGAAAATTTTACTTACCGAAATAACCCATAACAAGTACCCAATACCATTGAACCCCGTAGCCATTCAATCTATACTATAACATTATAAAGAGGAAAACTTTGTTTGTTTGTTTGGTTGTAATGAATAGGCTCAAAAACTACTGAACCGATTTTAAAAATTCTTTCACCACTCGAAAGCTACATTATCCACGAGGAACATAGGCTATATTTTATATGAAATACTTATATTTGATAAATAGATTTTGAGGTGGTACAAAGCCGGCCGGGTCAGCTAGTTTAAATTTTAGACATTCATACCGCAACCATCTGTCTACTCGTAGGTTACCGTAAAACATTGCACGTATGGTTTTTATTTTTAACGTAAGTACGTATTATTATGTAGTAGTCATTTAATCAACGTAATAGTTTTATTTCGTTCTACGAAATGTGTGTGATGTGTGCCAAAACACAACATAAGTTTTACCTATAGTGGTATGTTTTGTTATGTCATTGTAAAATTATTGTAAAATATAATTTCTCGTAACAGTTGAACTATTTTAAATCTACATCTACTTAGAACCTACAACTGTATTTAACGCCATCCAGGGGTTTTACGGAATTTTTACACTTATGAAGGTAGAAACCTAGTAGAAGATAGAAGGTATAAAATATTATGTAAATGACGTACACTGTAAATAACACCTAATTTAGTAAGCTCATTTTCATAGTTTTTCCCAGCCCAACAATCCATTTAAAAATATTATTATGTATATTAGGTAATATTTTTAGTATTTGCGCCACTTTTATCTAATGTAACAAATCAGCAGCCATGCCATTTTTTGCCGTTTTGTCAGATTTAAAACATAGTTACGCACTAACTTGACTTCTGATCTCAGATCAAACTCAACCTTATATTGATAACAGTGGAGTAAAGCTTTACAATAGACAAGATCGGGTTTATCCTAATAATTAATCGTAGTTTACGTACTTAGTATGGTTCGAGTTTTTTTTACTTATTTCTTAACATAAAAACTAAACATTTTTTTTTATTCTAATTCTATCATAAAAATATCATTGTTTGACTTAACTCACGTTAATTTTATATACCTACTCGTAACATTAAACAAAAAAACGTCGAATAAGATTACTGTTACTTCTTTTAACGGTAGTTTTTATAAGTGACTGACCTTCCAGCTGGTTGATCAATGGTGGTTCCGGTATAATATAGTTCCTAATAAAAGAAAAGATAAAAAAGAATCCTAACTTACAAAAATACTCGTCAATGTCGTCGAGTCAATAATCTCCAACATAATTACAACATCTCAAATCAAATCTCATTTCCAAATAGAATCGACACTTCTACATCCTGCGGCTCAAAAGAAACATCCATCATCCAAAAAAACAGCTCTTTTGTTGGGCCGTCCGATAGGATATAAGTATAAAATCCTGGAAAGTAATGATAAATGACAAACTAAAAGGTATATAATAAAAGAATATTTTTTAAGAAAATACATTTTTTCATAAATTCTCATAATAAGCCATAACTAACGAAATCTTCGGTAGTATATCGATTGGTTTGGATACATACCAGTGAACTGTAATATACGGTAACAAAAAATATGTCTAACATCAGTCATACGCGTGTACTTCATGATTATCACAGCACACCACGCGTGACATTGCTGCCTACTTGAAAAATAGATATAGCAATAAATATTTAACTTAGAAATTCTAGCAATGTAGTGGGACAAAAATAATTATTTTATATCCATGTATAAAAAATAAATCTATAAATAAGCAAAGATAAAACAGAGTACCTACTAAACTATGTGAACGCTAGTATATTATTGTACTAATTATCCATGTAATATGTACTTATATTTTTATCTAAAATAATTAAAGTTTCCTTAGTTGTGTTGTACTTGAAAGGTAACTCGAACACGCTTTTACTATCTTTATAAGAATATACCTAATCTTTCCTATCGTAAACTTGCCCTTAAATTTTGTCCTTTTATTTTATTCTTTGCCATTTCTCAATGATTATCTCAAGGAAATCACTGTTGAACGATAAGATCGCCTTTTGTACTTTTATCTTAAACATACTTATCTTACAAGTAGGTACTTGTGTTAAAGGATTTGCGTAAATATAGTATAAAATATTTTTCTTTAAAATTACCAGCATTTTTTATTGTTTTGTATAACCGTAATTGTATTTATCTCTCGACTTCGAATTATCCTTCGAATTCACAGATAATAATTTCAATAACCTTATTTCTTAAAACCATAAAAGAAAAGGACTTTGTTGGCTAAATACTACTAAACCATTTTTATAATTACACCTAACGATGAGGCAGACGGTCCTGATAAAAACCTGATGCATGGTAGTCAGTCAGAGTCTCCATCGTCTATGGACATTTCCAACATCAGCGATTACTAATACTAGGAACTATTTGACCTGGTGCCTACGTCACCATTCCTCCATCGCACCACTCGCCGAAGGATGAGGTTCCATCCACATCAACTGGACTCGTGGCGGTCCTCCACGGTTCGGTTTGCACGTACGTTCTTGCCACGGACGTGCAAGATGTGGAATGAACTTCCTTCTGAGGTATTCCCGGAGCGCTATGACATGGGGCTCTTCAAAAGAGGTGTAAATAGCATAAAAGAGCTCTCATCCACAGCGGGCGATGCATTGGCGACTCCTCTGGTGTTGCAAATGTCCATAGGCGACGGTGACTACTTCCCATCAGGTAGCCCGTCTGCCTCATCGTTTAGTATAATTATAAAAAAAAAAAACATCGCCTGCTTTGAAGGTGACCTTTTTCGCCTTTTTTGAAGAAAACCATGTCATAGCGCTCCGGCAATACTTCAGGAGGAAATTGATTTCACAAATTACATTAAAATTGCGTAGAATCATTAGTTAGCTGAATAAATGTTATATTTAACTCTACCTATTTATCGCTTGAACCACCGATAGCCTTACAATCGCTCTCGAGACATTACTTAAAATTTTAGCAGATTTAACAATAACCATGAAATTCTGAATTTACCGCTTTTTACACGCTGCAAAAATAAGTATATTCAACAACTTGAAAATAACAAATTTATGACGTAATTTAGTTTATACTAGAGTTTTAAGATACGAATAATTATACTTATTAATGTAGAGTTATTAAATTATTAACCTATAATGAATGCAGTAACTGAATCACAATATCAAAAGTTTTCGTAAGTTTTGGACGCAACGGCTACCAATCATATACCTCAAAAGTATTTATATAATCATTGCTACAGACCCGTTGAATAGACTTAAAAATAAAAGTAATAGATATATTAAAATATAAAGTATGTCAATGATTGCTTCGTTATAACACAAAATCGGAATTATATTTCTTACTTTATCCGTCAACCTCATGTAATCCATTGCTGGAGGCCTTTCCTGGCGCCACTCGGACCAGTCCTGTGCCTCCTGAATCCTTCGGTTTCCCAGTGTCCTCTTGAGGTCACCGGTCTGTCTGCACAAACTAATATGTCTTTTACCCAAACATGATTAAACTCCACTCGAGGAATTAAAATAATTTTCGTCTCCATTGGTCGTCGTATTATACATACGTAGGCAAAACAATTAGCCATGTTACACTGTGCTATGCAAGTCACTTATTATTTCTACAACAAGTTTCCTTATTTCATCAAACATATTATCACAAATGTTCTTTAATAAAAACTCAACGAAAAGTACAACCGCAAAAATATTCAACAATTGTATTAAAATGTTTAAATAGGTATCTTGAAAAACCGCTTTGCGCGCCGAAAGACATATGTAAATAAATTACACAATTGTTGTGCAATAAACTCGTTTATTTCATTTCATAAGTATAATTCACTCTAGACCGTAAGGAAAGGCAAACTTATTTTATTAATATCAAGACCATTAATTAAAAGCGAAGCGGCTTTGGCCTGTGTGTTAGAAGAAGCAGTTTTAATATCTACGTGTCTGACGTTGTAACTTTCTTGGGACATATCCCTCAAAGGACCAACAGCTTTTAAACGTGCAATACAAGTACAGGGCACGTGCTCAACAACGTTCTTAAGTTACATCCCTCAGACGACTCTGAGATACACGTGACCAACAACCTTTATTCGCTCATATCCTTAGCTCCAATTTTTAATATCACATATTCAACTGTGGGAATTCTTCCTGGAGTATACGTTCCGTATGCCCTTCTGTCATTAGTATCCAATTAGTCACTATCGTTATTACTTCGATATCATAATGTTTATGAACAGCTGTTCAGTATATGCTGACTTCATCATTTCTGCGCTCAAGTGGCTTATAATGAATGCCTAATGGAGAACAGTTACTATGAGTGCTAATGTTGTTATGTTAATGTTTATAGTTATTGAATGTCGTCCCATAGAACGTGATACGTATGTTCTAGTTCAACAGGTAGGTAATACGCAGTGTTTTTCTTAAGACAGGCATAACTTCAAATACTTGTAAACAGAAAACATTGACAAAAACAACATTCAGTTGTTGCAAACAAACAATAACAAAATGCTGTTTTATAACTGTTTTTATAAACAGCATCTCGTTAGTAAGCCTCTAGTAAGTATATAAAGTTAATAATTAAATATTCCGTATCGATTTCTTTAATATTCGAAAATTGTGTTAGGTGTTAGTCATATCGTTATATAGAGAGTTATTTTGTTTACATGCATACTTTATTTACCTATTATGTATCGCAATGTATTTTCTATTAGAAACGGAAGCTATGAGATACAATAATGTTATAAATCTTAATTCAGTCACAGCAGGCAGAAGGAAAATCACAAAATATACGATTCCGAGTAAGATAAACTCAAGAATCAATCACAGGCCTAGTGATTCTTTTTGATTAAACACGACTACTGATCTCTTAATATACCATGAATTAAGAATCACTGGAACTAGATTCGTTTTACCCAGGAAAAATATAGTGAAATTTGCCTTTCCTAAAATGACCAAGTTACGTCATTTATTCGCGGAATATATTGTACATAAATATTTACTGATAAATACAGGAAACGCAACAATATCAGCGAGAAAAAAGATCGTCAAAATTGAATAGATTTAAAAAATTGTAGGCGAAAAAATCCCGCAGCTGATTTTTAATAACCAACTAGAGCAAAGTTTATGAACCTCTCCAAGTCCACTTTTAAATGCACCAGGTGGCACGTTGTAACCTTATATAAGAACGTTTCCACGCTCAGAAATAAGTACTTTGCCATTGCTATAATACTAAATTAAAGGACCTCTCCAACTTTAAACGTACCACGAGGCTAGTCGAGACCTCAGTATAAGGACGTTTCCTCGCACAAAAATAAATATTAGAGCCGCAAAATCTTCATTTTTTCCTCGTGTACATTGCCATCTCCATTGTCCTAAAGTTCACAGCAAACACCAACATTACACCCACCAAGACCAACTGAATGGACCGTAAAATACTTATCAATAAGCATTCAAGCAATTAATCCGATACTATTTCCGTTCATAAATGGTCAACCGCGTGCAAGTATACGCTATGCACGTGATTTCAAACATTATTGTACTCGACATTATCATAACGTTGAACAATACAAACCGTCTATAAGATAAAACATTGATGAATTTACTGAAGTACAATGAAATATAGATTATTTAAATATACAATGAAGTAGGTATATGAAAAATTAGGTGTAAACTTGGCTACAGATATACTTATTTTGAATGCTGCTACTAAAATATCATAATTGAAAATAATATAATAAGGCTAAGAATTACTAGGTTTTTAAAGATTCAACATCGTTTTTAAGCCATTATCTGTGTTCGATTACTGCTAAATCTACTGAAAAAGGACGTTAGTGACCAATAAACATCGAGAGGTCTACATCTCCCACATGCTCACTACCCCAGCCTCTTCATCTTCATCTTCAAGTTAAGTCAAGTCTTCACGTACATGAATATGTGAAATCAAATTTTATGGTAATTTTATATTTTCGTATATAAATATGCTCCGAGTCATTCACCTATAGCCTACATACATAATCGGTAATGTATAAAACGTAAAATTTAAAGAATATATTCACGTTCTTAAAAAGACTTTTTTCGTACTACCAAAGTGGCATTATTGCCATTAGCATTTCGTGTAAATCAAATGTAATTTTTACGAATGTTTATAGGAATGACGTAGTTAATTTTAAAACTATTTAATTTAATAACCTTTGTGCCGAATAAAGATGACGTTAAAAATACAAAAATAAATTATATTTTTATTGAGGCCCCTAATTATATTTACATTACTGCGTAAAATAAAATTTAAATATTAGTTTATTTATAAAACCAAATTTATGAAAGGAAATTGACTCTTAAATGCAAAATTTTGAGCCAGTTAAAATTAATTGCCACATACATAATTTTAATTAAATTCACACGGTTAACACAACAACTCAAGATTACAAATTATTTGCATTATACCTAACTAATTTAGTCATCATTAAATTAATAGTTTCTATTTCCATTAGAAGAAAAATAAATAAATTAATGTGAAAAGAGTAATTTTGCACCATATTTTGGTTTACGAATAAAATACATGTGTAAATTAAATAAATAAGTATGACAAACGCTTTCCTTCCTTATCGGAGGATCAAATCAGCATTCTTAATTCCAATCCTATACTTTTGACGTAGCTGCTTTGAATGTAGTGATAGACTAAGTATGCCTTTTTTTTTTCTTCTCGAGGGGGAAACCTTCAAAAGGTACCCGACGACGTGGGAGCGACGCCGGGTTATGTGGGATTTTTACCGCACTAAAACCCCCCCGGTGGCCGTCCTCAACGCTTGTTGGAGAACTCCGGGATCTCCAACGGAACACAACCGGAGCCCTCCAAGCGCGATGCCCAACGGGCTCTACCCTGGGGGAGCAGTTTTCGCTCCTCCCACACCATGTATGTTTAGGACGGTATGCGACCACACATACCGCCGTCCTTCCCGGGGTCGCTTGCTGGACGGTTCGAGCTCCCACTCTTGCCGCCCGCAATCCCGGAAGCCTCCTTTTAGTCGCCTCCTACGACAGGCAGGGGATACCGTAGCCCTATTCTAGTCCCGGAACTACAGGGACAAGACTAAGTATGCCTACGTTATTAATAAGCAATTCCATGTTGTGTATAGATTTTCATTCATAGATAAATCAAGTCATGGATAATCCTTACTTCCTTATTAATATTATAAATCCGAAAGTAACTCTGTCTGTCTGTCTGGTTGTCTCTTCTTCACGCCTAAACCATTGAACCGATATTAATGAAATTTTGTACTAAGATAGTCTGAGACCCGAGAAAGGACATAGGATAGTTTTTATCCCGGAAATCCCACGGGAACTAGGGGTGGCGATCTAAGATCGATTAATCGGAGAATCGATCACTTGGACCAAAACATCCATTATTTGAATCGATATTAGTAAGGATTGAATCGTAAACTATGTATTTGATCAAGTGATGATCTTTAGTAAAGTTGAAGGTACGCATTTACAGTTTTGTGTATGTTAGTATGAAACTAGTATAAATATAATTCGTGAAAAGGACTCATAGTCAAAACAAAAGAAAAATCGTTAACGGCCAATCTCTTTGTAGTTTGACCGTGGTGGTACCACATCTATTTCTTCTTTGTAACAACTGTGTTAAACGTTTACTATATGTTCTAGTTCAGACTAGAGTGTAATTAAATTGATTCTTTTCAACAAATATTAAAAGCAATCAAATAAAATTCATACAAATCCATACAAAAAGGTGGCAATTATTTTTAAAATGTGCCAAAAATTCTTACATTCACGTTAATTTCATGAACGAACTGATAAGAATATGCATATAGATTATACACAAATGCCTATATGTATTGGTCTTCACTTAAATGCACGGCAGTAGTAACAGCAGGGTAAAGGTTAGCTTGATAACAATGTTATAATTATTTACACTGCACAGTCTTAGGGCTTGTCGCTAGGGAAAGGACGTATCAATTACTTGGACCCTTATTCTTATATATTTTAATAACAAACCTACATTTATTAGAAGCCAACAAAATGGTAGTGTTACTGTTTGGTTATGCATTTTATTACCGTCATCGGCTTCGAATAATCAAGATACAGCGGTGAGTTGTTTTTGCTTTGCATCTGCGTATAGGAACAAAACATTCGTTGTGTGTCCTGCACAAGTAACTAATTGGTAGAATCAATAACAATGAGTCTTTGATTGATTCTACACGTGCATAAATCATTCAATTTATATTATATATACTAATCAGCTAAAATATATTGCTAGACATTTATATTTTGTATACTGTCTTGATAAAAATGAGGGTTCACTCGTGTTTACAGACAGTATCTCTTGTGAAAATGTAAACGAATTTTTCAAATATGGGTAACATTTTTAAAGAGCGTTTAACAAAGAAATATTATTTAATTATATAAGTATTATCGATTTCTTTTAATAAGTTTATTAGACACAGACTAGGGCCTACACGTTAAATGGAGGTCCCTATAAAAAACTATAACAGTAATGTGCTGCTGACAAAACACGAGACGAAGTTGAAAATCAGATAAATAATTATATTATATCCTTCCTTATTATGCTACATCATGCTGCTACATCTGAAATTATGATTCAACATAAAATCTACAAGTTTTTGAATTAATAATAAGGCTTAAATGTGATTGAACTCCTCACAATTTGAATACGGAAATACCACCGCCGCAATTATAACTGTCGTGTAGCAGCAATTATTCGATTAATGTTGATACTCTATGTCAGAAAGACATACCTTTTTTTGTAAACGAGGGACTAACCTTCAAAAGGTACCCTATCCCGGAACGACAAGTGGGATACGCGGTAAGATACCGCACTAAAACGCCCCGGTGGCCGTCCTCGGCGGTGAGGACTCCGAGATCTCCAAGGAAACCAACCGGAGTGGTAAAGATATACCTACTAAACAAAACCTTATATTGCTTAATCTTCTAAGTTAACAATTGAAATAATTTACATTCGTTAAATAACATGTTTTTGTCAAATACATACAAAAAATGTATAATTAATTAAGTTGTATAGATAAGTACACTAACTCTTGAGCTTGTATAACTGAACATGGCGACTACTATCAGTGGTTGAAAATAGAAATGCTTCAATTCTATTTTAAGTCAACAATCTACACATTACCATCTTATAATATATAGGTACTTTTATGTTCAAAGTGTCATATTGTGTCGATTTTCGTTTCCGTGGTAAAAAAATTAATTAATTATTATACAGGTGAATTGAAAATTTCAAATAGGCCTCCAGGGCCAAATCCGAAACTATAAGAATTAGCGAAAAATGCTGAAAGGAGTTACGAGGCCGATTTAGACAAAAGCTAAAACTGCATCATTAGTTTTTTTAAATATATTTTCCTTCGCCGGGAATCGAACGAGTTCATTTACCAGTATGGTCCTGGATGATTAAAAAAACCCTTGGAGATTTTTATAAAACAAATTCCCTCCCACCGTGCGTGTTAGAAAGGAGATCAGGATAATTTGGGATCCTATACATACTTAAACAAAAATATTTCCATACGATGATATGACTATGACCAACACGCCTCTTATTCTGAGAGGAGACTCGTGCCCAGGAATGGGTTAGTAAAGATTTGACAAATATTTCCATATGAGAAATGGTCCATACGGAAAATGGGTCTCGTAAATATTCAAATAGCTAGGGAAATATCTATGAGTGAAAGTCGTAAGTTACTACGTACATTTATTCCGAATCCGAGCGATTGCCAACAAATGCAAACATGTTTATTTTTAGAATTTGGCTCCTACATTTTTCAGTGTCAAAAACCTAATGACTCTAAAATAATATTTCACCTTTCTCAGCAAATAACCTCTTAGCTAATTACAACTTGGTTATCTATGAGCTTTCATTCATGACTCTACTTGCGTATACGCGCTCTAGTACTGTAGTATAGCTAGATTACATTCGTATTGTAGAAAACTAATTGCCACTACATGTTAAATAAAAATAGCGTGAGTAATAATAAGCCCGTTAATTTCGGTTTAGCCATCTCTAAATATAATTTTAACAAATAAGCAAAATTTTAAAAACTGTTTTTGTATGTGCATTTCCTTTTTGCTCTAAAGAATGCGCTTTTCTACTTTATCTTTAGACCTTCAAAGCCACCTCAGATATTTAGTCTTTGTTATTAAAGTAAGTAAGTGACCTAAAATGCTCATTATGCAGACAAAGTAAGCATTCGTTTCGGTCACAATAATTTATATCACGGTTAATGGAGAAATGTCAGCACTGCTTAGATTTAAATTATTTGAAATATTTGTCCAGACTTTATATCATAAACGGTTACTAGTAACGTAATATTCGTGAACCGCGTTCGGCGTTAGTTTTCTTGTAAACAAATTTACTAGCATGCATGTATGTGAACTGACTGAATTCAACAAATCTGTGGTTCACCTTAATTAAGAAGCCACTAGAACCCATATCACTAATCACATATTGCCTATGGCGTAGCTACTCGTATATTATTGAGGTAGACGTCTTACCTCAAGTTACAAAGACATATAATCATACAAGTATGTACCATAACCAACCTTAAAAAATCCTTAGTAGTTTCAGATTCATCCGAAAGTAAATTTGAAATAATAATTCCAAAATATAAATGAATTTTTAGACGAGGAGCTACAGAAATGAATATTGTCAAATAACTAAATACATAAGTTGTTAGGCCCGTCCATAACAGACATCCGTGAGTAATCATGAAGAATAGGAAATGTGCGAAACTTCATATAAATTTACAGACTGCATGCTTTCAGAATAACTCTAGAACACATATAGGTACACAGCTTCTATAGAGCAGAACTATTTACCTAGCTGTTTAAACATTACTTATTGCAAATTGTGGTGCAAGAAGTCGGCCGCGATGACTACCTATTTACACATTTATACCCTAAAAAATTAACATAATTCTTATCAATTCATGACAAACGTGATTATGAATAATACATTCACATGGAAGTAGTATTATTTTTTAAAATATGACTGTCACTGTCATTGTCGATGAACGTTGTTGTAAGCTAATGGATACTTGCTTACGTAGATACTTACCCAGTAGGTGCTATTTAATGCGAACTACTTTACTGTAAACACCAGTAAATATTCTTATGTCTAATTTGCCTGACTTGGTTCTTATTGTATCCATTTGGGTATATACAATATGCGGACTTTCAGGTACTATTTACGTCAGCAAAAAAAACTATTTCTTGTTGAACTTTAACTGGAAAATCTGATCTGCAAAACAGCTGTTTTCAAATATTTATGATACAATTAAATGACTGATATGTGGATTAATCGGATTTTATTGGATTGCTTTGAAAATCTTTACATTCACTTTACAATGTTCCACAGAGTAGAGAGAATAGACAAGTGTCACAGATCATGAAAAAGACATTAGATGGAAGGCACGAAATTTTTTAATTGTACAGATAATATATTTTAATATTTTAACACTTCCTTCAAATGAGAGCCTTCCTTCAAACACAAAATTAATTTTTAAAAAATATATATTAAGTTTCTATATTTAACATACCAATGTTACCTCTTAACAACTTAAATCTATCTCGAGGTAATGCTTTTGTAAAAATATCAGCAAACTGATGATCTGTGCTTACATACTTTAAAGAAATAATTTTTTCATTATACTTTTCTTTCACAAAGTTATACTTAATGTCTATATGCTTGCATCTTTTGTGAAATTCACTGTTTTTAATTACATTTATAGCACTTAGATTGTCAATATGTAGGCACACAGAGTTTTGTTTATACTCTCCTAAATCACTTAATAAGTATTTCAACCACATTGTTTCTTTGGTGGCTGCACAGGCAGCCATAAATTCAGCCTCAGTGGTTGATAAGGCTATAGTTTGCTGGCGTTGACTGGACCAAGTTATTGCAGCTCCATTTTTTATAAAGACATATCCTGTCTTAGATCGCCTTGTTGTTATATCATTGGCATAATCCGCATCACAATAGCCAACTAGATCTGAAGACAGTGGCTTACACTGATAACTTAAACCCAGGTCAATGGTCCCTCGTAAATACTTCAATATTTTCTTTACAGCACTCCAGTGAGACTCATTATAATTGTGCAAGAACTGACTTACCAGACTAACTGCATACATAATGTCAGGTCTGCTCACAGTCGCTAGGTGTATAAGTGATCCAACTGCTTCTCTGTATGGTAGATTGTTGTCGGGTACCGTCTCACTTTTCTGGAGCTTCACATGAGGATCTGACCGTAGGTGAGAAGGTTTCATCATAGTCGATTCCTTTGGTTTGTGCATATCCCTTAGCACACAGACGGGACTTGTATCTTGGACCTGTTGGTTCATCTTTCACTTTGAATACCCATTTGCATCCAATCACTTTGGCATTTTCTGGTTCCTTGACCAATGTCCATGTATTATTTTGACTATGTGATTGTAGTTCTTCACCTATTGACATTTTCCATTGCTCTGCATTGGCCGATTTCATTGCGTCTTTGTAGGTCAGAGGTACATCTAGACTTCCTTCATTGTAGCATAGATATGTTTCAAAATATTCAGTTTTAGATTGTAGTTGTTTGTTTCTTGGCCTTAATGTGACATTAGAGACTGGTAGGTTGTCAATTTTCCTGTCTGGTACATAGATGCTGCTGTTTGGTGATGAATCATAAGATTCATACTCTTCACAACTACTGGAGGAGTTTGTGGAACTTAATTGTTGACTGTCACACGATAATTCTTCATTTACAGACTCCTTCTTTGATTCAGTTAAGTCCACCGGAACATAGTTTCTTACAACAGTTGATTCTAGAAAAACTGCATCTCTGCTTTTCACAATTAATCCAGAGGTAGGAATTATGAACCTGTAGCCTTTGGTGTCACTACAGTAACCAATGAATATGGCTTTCCTTGCTTTTGGATCCCATTTCTTTGTTTTCTCTTTTGGTAAGTGCACCATGGCTTCACAACCAAACACACGCAGGTGACTAACACTTGGTTTTGTTCCAGACCACATCTCCTCAGGAGTTTTATATGACAATGATTTTGTTGGTATTCTGTTTAATAGATAAGCAGCAGTTTGAATGGCTTCTGCCCAATACTGTTTAGATAATTTGGCATTAAGTAACATACTTTTGGCTTTTTCTATTAAAGTTCTATTTAATCGTTCAGCAACTCCATTTTGCTGCGGTGTATAAGGCACTGTGGTTTGATGTACAATTCCATTACTTTTTAGTAGCTCAGAGACACTGTTGTTAATGAACTCGAGGCCATTATCAGTTCGAAGGCACTTGATTTTACATTCTGTTTGATTTTCTACATATCTTTTGAATTCTTTCAATTTCTCGATTACTTCTGATTTCTTTCGTAGGAAATAAACAAATATCTTCTTTGAAAAATCATCGGTAAAGGTTAGGAAATACTTTGCTCCGCCAAGAGATTCTGTCTCCATTGGACCACACACATCGGAATGCACTAGTTCAAGGAGTTTTGAGGCACGTGTACCTTTGTTTTTGAAGGGCAATCGTGCCTGTTTTGCTTCTAGGCATGTTATGCATGTTAAATTGTTATCCTGTTTCTTTAGTACTTTCATACCTTCAGTATTTTCAATCATTTTATTTAAGTCATTGAAATTCAGATGGCCCATTCGCTGGTGCCATAAATATGCATCATTTTCTACAATATCAGATATGTAAGCATGTTCGTTATACATATTTAGTCGATACATATTGTTCACTAAATCTGCTGTTCCCACTATAGTGTTATATTTGTTCAGAATAACACATCCTTTGCTATTGAATTTAACTTGGCCACCATTTCTAATTATTTGGCTAACAGATAATAAATTAGTAGCCAGCTCTGGCACAAAAAGCACATTCTGAAGTAAAACTTTACTGCACTGACCTGTTTCATCACAAACATCTAGACTCAATTGCCCCGAACATTTCACTGGTAAACATTTTTCATTGGCAACCTTGATTGTTTTGATTACTGATTCTTTCTGATGTGACAATAAGTCACAGTGTCTGGTCATGTGTGCAGAGGCTCCGGAGTCAACATACCAAGCATCACTGCTGTTATTAGAAGCAATGAATGCAGCAGCATAACTTGAGCTTTCTGCTTTATTTTTCTTGGACTTACATTCCGTGCTGATATGTCCATACTTGTTACAGGAATAGCACCGAGGTCCTTTTGGAATAAACTTTTTATTTCCTTTCCTTATGAAGTTCGTCTTAGTTGCAAATGCTGAAGTTTGACTTTCACTCATTTTAACATCTTGTAGAATTTTCGATTTAACAGAATCTGAACTTATTTTGAGTCCTGAACTTTCAATTGCAATTATCATGGGTTGATATGACTCGGGTAGACCGGAGAGCAATAAGGTTCCTAACCACTCATCGTCTACTTTAAACCCAATATTTCTCAGTTTGTGTGCTGTCGTCATAATTTTACTGACGTACTCCTCTACATTTTGGCAACCTGTCAGTGTGGTTGTGCACAGTTCCCGAAGCAATCCAACACGGCGTGTCAGCCCTGAGTCATCGAAGGCTTTGGCAAGATTGTCCCATACTTCCTTCGCGCTTTCAGCCTCTTGTATGTGAACGTAATTAGTGGAGTCAACCAACAATATTATTTTTGACTTCGCTTTGGTATCGCGTTTGGAGTCAGTACAGCCTTTCTCAACGCAATCCCAGAGTTCCTCGTGCTGTAAATATGTTTTCACAGCAAATCTCCACGTTGAGTAATTGTCTCGGCCGCTTAGTTTTTCTATTAATGTTAACGGATTGCTGGAAGACATCTTGTACGCGTGAATACTTTTAGGTTAAGTATTTGCCGGCTTGCCGAAATCACACTTTTACAGATTACTAATCTTTTATGATCACTCGGGCTATTCTGGGCCCATAACCTGATACAATTAAATGACTGATATGTGGATTAATCGGATTTTATTGGATTGCTTTGAAAATCTTTACATTCACTTTACAATGTTCCACAGAGTAGAGAGAATAGACAAGTGTCACAGATCATGAAAAAGACATTAGATGGAAGGCACGAAATTTTTTAATTGTACAGATAATATATTTTAATATTTTAACAATTTAGCTTAGAATATTCGATAAATAACCTTTCAAACAAAACAAAACTAAACCAAACACACATTAACACATCTTGTCTCTTGTACAGTGATGGCGCCCACGAGGTTATGCTGGCTGACAACAAGAAGCCGCAGGTGAAGACCAAGGAAACCAGGACTCGGGAAGAGTATGAAGCTCTGCAAAGCTTCCTCCGCAGCATCAGCTCCACCGCCACCCTCCCTCCTTACGTCAAGGGTGAAACTTATTCATCTTCACGGGGTGTATTCAATCAGGTACCAGTTCTTAGTTTTACACATATTTATTTTATTTGAAATGTGGCGGAACCATCGCCACAATTATTTTAGCATGAAATAGTTCTTGCTTTTCGGTGGATGTGGATATTGGCTCGCTCATATAAAAGGCAACCATCCTAGCCCTCAAAAACGATAACGCAGCTGTGATCGGCTTTTGGTAGCGCCATTCATCTATATAGAGTTGGTTCCAGAAGTCAACAAGTTACCTACCTACTATTTTGGTGTGCTGAGAATACTTCTTTGATAATAATAATGCTATTTTATAAGTAAATACAAAAATAATTAAGGGACTTAAAATATGATTATAATTAATACGGTCGATAAACTGTAAATTGAAAGATAATTATAATTCAAAATGTTTAATAATTAATATTTTGTTATATTTGCTTTACTGTAAAAACACGTATGCAAACGAATATGCATCATTATATACGACGACGATACGATTATAAATATCTAAATATATATAACTCAAAGGTGACTGACTGACATAGCGATCTATCAACACACAGCCCTAACCACTGGACGGATCGGGCTGAATTTGGCATGCAAGTAGATGTTGCATCCGCTAAGAAAGTTTTTGATAAATTCTACCCCCAAGTGGATAAAATAGGGGATGAAAATATTACTTCGTAACGCGAGCGAAGCCACGGGCAAAATCTCGTGATAATATAAAATTCCAGTGTTAAGTGGTAGGTGCTAGGTACATAATAATTTTATGATTGTTTTGTAATTAAACATTTCAAGAAATTGGATACTTCATACTGAATTGAAATAATGAGGACGATTATCTTTTTGTTTATAATTATCATTATCTAGCATTGGGTTATTACATTGTCAAATTGTCATTTTTCCTAATATTTTTGTTTGCTATGAGTCAGAACGGAAATGGAGGGAGATTACGTTACAAAGCTAAGCGGGAGCGGCTAAACATCCGGCAATCTCTATAGCAGTTTTATTTGCGCTCAGCCGACCTATTAGGGAGATTTATGGCTATTTTTGTCAAATTTCCGGTATAGAGCGATAATGATTTTAGACACATCTATGTAGAGAATACAATCCTAGGTATCTTATAATCAAGGTAAGTACAAATCGCCAAGTAATTAAAGTTAATTAAACCTCAGCTAGTTATTAGGTAAACATATACTTGAGTACTTCCCGAGGTGTCAGCAACGTAACTATAGATTACGGAGCCGTGTTCTACTTTGATGGGTCTTTCAAAGTATGTTACTTTTAAAGCATTCCAACTCAGTCCTGTTAAACTTGAGATTTGAGCACGAGTGCACAACAGTACCCTTAGCGTGAGTTTTCAAAACATACCACAATTTTACGTTACCTTTACTCAATCCATTATTCTGTTCCGTTTGCTTCAGTAGACTGAGTAAACGTAACAATAAGACTTGAGCACTTATCAAGTATTTTTGTCTCCCTCACATGTTCGCAAAAAAGTCAAAAAAGAGAGACAAAACATAACGCGCCATTTTGTCAATTTAGACATTTAATATTACTTTACTGACACTATAGTTCTGATACAATCCGCTAGGGGCGCTGATTGGAATTTATATGGGCAAATACGTAAACAAATACCAAAACAGTCATATTTGTCAAAACGTAAAAACTCATGGTAAGGGTAACAGTTGTCCATTGGTGATACTTCAGGCGGACTCTTAAGATTTTAGGTGTATTAATTTTCACACAAATTTAATTTTCAAAATAGATTTAATCTAGGCGCATTATTAATATTAAATTATTAAAAACAAATATTCAAAATGAATACACTCATAACCACGGTATCTAAGAATGTTTATGCAATTATAAAACCATAGAGACATAATATACGCATTAGGCAATGTACCTATATGGATTTCATTTTACAAATGATAGGATTCTGAGAAACATCGTGGCATGTTGTTTGGACATACCCGTATCTAATATTAAAATTAGTAGGATATCACATCATCATGTTACGTACTTAACGCTGAGCTCACATGACATATTGCACGATTTTTGTGCAGAACAAATCTTATCCAGGAATGGTTCGTTTACATCCTCAGACTTAAGTGTCAAAAACATGCCGTGGTGGACGAAAAGTATGTCAGAAGGTGGTAGAACCCTTTGTGGTTCGACTCCGGCGGCACCACCGCCGCACCTATTTCTGCCTAGTAACAGTAGTGTTAAACGCTACTGTGTTCTGATTTATAGGGTGTGGTAAAGGTAACATACTCTTCCGAGGCGTTCCAGCTTAGTCCTCAGGGGTAGCGGCGCATCTTTGATAGACCTCAGCTAGGAATATTAAATCCTATCTGGGGTTGATAACAGATGCCCACGGGAGGCAATAGCCATCAGGTGGACTGCATGCTCGTCTGCTACTCCTATATTATAAAAAACTCTCTTATTAAATGTATAGTAATGTATCGATATCTATCGTAACACAGCCACGCAGACAGATCGTGCCTGGCAAAATATTGTATAGAAATTATGATTTTGTCAACCACAGTCCGTATCTGACATGTGCAATGTTTATAGATAAAAGTGCCCAAAAATTGGCACGTTCTTTGGGTACTGTGGTTGAGATGACGTTTATATTCTGCAAAATAGGTAGGTACAACGATGAACACGTAGACCACATAATAAAATGTAACGCATTTGGTTTGCGACATTAAGTACAGCAAAAAAATATCGTTGTACGATTTTTTTTAATATTTTGATCTGTTGTGCGCCCTAAATAGTCACTTTCGATATCAATAAAAAATTTAAACTAGTTGACATAGAAAAGTGATTGTACGTTTTAAATAATATGCAATATAAAACGTGCAGTACGATGCCATGTAAACCCAGCCTTACAGTTTCATATTATAACGTTTTTGTTCTATCAATTCCACACTATTATGATGATTGCGGCCGTAATAACGTACAGCAAACGTAAAACATTATTTGCAAAAGAAATAATGACCTGATTTAAGTACATGCCATATGAGTACTGTAAATAAGTAGATACTTAAAACAAAACAATAGAATTGCCTTCAATTTGCATATGGCGAACTCAACATTATGTAAAAAATATACGACTTGTCATTGCAGAAATAACAACTCATCTAATATATAGCCTTGTAATTTAATATTATTAGTTAATTAGAATGTAACATTCAAGGACTTCAGCAGTTATTTAAAGGACTATTCCCACTGAAATAATACCTAGGTATTTATTATAATACTTTGGACGCCTGGAGATATTTTTATATATCTTTTATGTACCTACTTATCGTACTGTATATAACATAAATATTTGTATTAGATATATTTTTATCAATCCTGAATAAATGGTAACAATTAATAACAGGTACCTAATGATCAAAAATAATATAATAATCACAATAATATGGTGACTGTCCTATTCGAGAATAAATTGTATTTCAGTTTCTTAATTTTCTTTCTTACAAACATGTCAGACTCTTACTTAAGGATAACTTTATCACTTATTTAAATTAAAACATTGTCCCAAAAAGAAGATTATTCAAATATGTCCAAATTACAATAAGAAAATGGCATTATGATAATAAAGATAGCATGTGTATGGATTTATGGCAGCTCACAATAACCTTATTCGATGTAGATGCCATTTATTAGGTTTTGTCTCTTCAATTTGGTTTCAGGTCAAGGTTTAAAGCTTTACGTTCCATGCCATATTTAGCATTATTTTGCAAGCTTTTATTATCGTTCAATGATAAAAATTTGGAAATATTCCTTGGGATGTCACGGCTTCTAAATATGTATGTATATTGTAACCTTAAACGGATCGATATCTGAATTGCATAACTCATAAATAAAATTGTTAACAACGAAAACGATTTTTTCTCTCGCAATCGTTTCAGATCAAATTGTTTTATTTTATTCAAGGTATAGGTACTTATCTTGTGTAGGTATATTTTAGCGAAATATCGGATGGGTCACAGGAAGCACTATGTGTTCAGACAATCAGATAAAATTTCAGATTTAAAGATAATTTCAGATAAATACTAGATAATTAGGTACATAAACATTATCTATCTATGTATGGTAATGAATTAAACATAAAAAATAATTATGTTACTAGAGAACGCTAATTACCTTTAATGCAACCATCTACAAAATAACCCAGTACCTACACTAATAATAATTAAGATTTTTTCATAAAGACAAGTAATTATCTTAATATGCGAAGGACATTAACCAAAGCATTATACGGGCATAAGTGGGTACATAACTAGAGAATTATTATAAAAACAAAACCTCGACTGCTTAAAAATGTAGGCCACATCAGTATTAATATTTAGACATAATTTAGAGATAAATCTAATAACACCTCGTAATAATATGTCACATTAAAATCCATCGAGCCGTTTGAATTGCTGGGGGTGCCAAAGACGGAAAAATACAAACATACGCTCGAAAAATATTACCCTCACAGTCAGGTTAAAAACACTGAATTTATTACATAATTAATTAATACAAGCCAATTATAACGTTAGACAAGAAATAACAACACTTTCCGAAAGTCGTTGATAAAAATAAAATTACGCGATGATGGTACGAATAACCAGTTATTTAGTTTGGAAATTCGATAACTATAAGTTTTTATTGGGACATTCTTACTTGAAGCCTTCAATGTGTACAACCTAGATAGACGGACTTGAACGACCAATCGGGCGACGCTCTAAATCTAAGACTATTTTACCGTCTGCAAATCGGGATCTACCAACAATCACAGACTACTTAACTTATGGTTATGATCTATGAGCTGATTACAAATATCCGTGAGCCACAATAAGTGTTCCACTTACCACCAGGTGAACGGTATTCTCGTTTGCTGCTTCAATGTTATAAAAAAGTCAACAGCCTTTGGAAGTTTTATCTGAGACATAAGTCTCTCTTAATTAGCGCAAATCCGACCATCCTTAATCCATATGAACTTTCAAGTGATTAGTGAACCTTTTGACTACCTATATGTCGTTGCCGGTTTCGAATCTTTCTTCCAAAAGAAAAGAATGACCCCTTCCTCACTTCCCAATACGATTTCTATAGCCTTTAAGGACTCATCAGTAATATTTTAATACTTATTATGAATTGACTCTCGTTGCAAAATACCAAGCATAACTCTTGCCATCGCTTCCTAAAATCCAGATCATCCACTTTAATGCAATAGAGAGTAAAATATAAAAATAACTTCAATGATAACATAGTTCCCCTATTTTTAATTTCAATATATTCTCTACTACTATAAAGTTGAACAACAACGAGAACCTTCGTTAATTAGAACCTGTCAACACAGTAGCCCACTCCTTATCTGGTCACATGAGGAAGCAATCTATTTAATTGGGATCAAATGATGTTTGAACACTTGCCGTAATGGTGGCTAGACCAAATTAATATCACAAGTGTGGAAGAATACCGCGTGATATTTCATACAGGACAGTAATGCATAGAACTATTTCGGCCTAGGTAGGTCTCCTGCTGGGCTTGTTGATGTCTTTTGAAGATTACGTTTATTATTAGCGTGTCGCATATGCATGCAGTATTTCCGTATCGTGGTACAAGAAAAAGGTATATATTATTTACTAATTGCCAACTTTTTGTCTTTAAATTAAACACGAATATTTATCTAAAAATATCTATAAAAATTAAGGGATAGAAAGAAAATAAATTTAAACGAAGGTAATCTCGCTCTGGAACTTCGTTCAATTAGTTGTAATTTCGACAAATAAACATAATTAATCAATCAATGATAGAAAGTTACTTTTTTTACAATATAGGAGTAGCAGACGAGCATGCAGTCCACCTGATGGTAAGTGGCTGCTGCATGGACGTCTGTAATCAACCCCAGATAGGATTAGATATTCCTACCTAAAGTCAGCCACAGATGCGCCGCTACCTCTGAGGACTAAGCTGGAACGCTTCGGAAAAGTTTGTCTTACTTACCACACCCTTCATACCGGAACACTGCAGCGCCTAACACTGCTGTTATTAGGCAGAAATAGGTGTGGCGGTGGTGCCGCCGGAGTCGAACCACAAAGGGTTCTACCACCTTCACTTTATTTCCATTTTAAAAGTTAGAAACCAATATACTTATTTTTTTTTAATTTCTTAACTCTTTTAGGGATTAATTATTGCAATTTGCATATTTACATCTAGTAACCAAAAGTCTACTAAACTTGAACACATAATATATCGAGAGATTTTATGATCACTCAATGGTAAATAGCTTTTTATTGATAACATAAAGAGGTAACATCTCTTGATGCATAGGAGAAGAACGCTAATAAACAACGTCAATATTAGTATTGATCATCTGACCATCCAATGCAATTGCACGTATTATCTAATATCCATAAAATGTAATAAGCACACAATAATCAACCTGTATTAGGTTACGTCAGGATAGGTGAGTTGACGTTGAAGTTATCTAAACATTTGTAACAGCAACAATTCAGGTTAATTAATACGTAATCTTATATATAAAATTCTCGTGTCATTATGTTAGTTACCGTACTCCTCCGAAACGGCTTTACCGATTTTCACCAAATTTTATACACATATGCAGTAGGTTTGAGGATCGGCTACTATCTATTTTTATACCCCTTAGTGACAAGGGTTGAACCTTAACATTTATATGGCAACACAACGTTTGCCGGGTCAGCTAGTATAATATAATAGATTACATTCGTGATCGTAGCGTTTAAATAACAAAGTGAAGGAAAGGATACCTATTATATACATGTTCACGTAATAAATATAGAACTTAAGGGGCAATCTGTAATTAATTGAAGCATTTAGGGGGGATGGGGGATTGGTCAATCCAAATCCCACCCAATCTTCCGTGTGGGAGAGAGAGTTCGATTGCAGCAAATATCATACGCTTTTCCCGCATTAAAAAAATCCTGGCAATATTAAATTACTACGAAGAAGTCAAGAAATCGCCAAATGTAATTAATTGAACCTCCAGGAACAGAATCTAAGTAGGTACCTCTATCTATATATATAAAAGAAAGTCGTGTTAGTTACTCCACTTATAACTCAAGAACGGCTGAACCGATTTGGCTGAAAATTGGTGGAGAGGTAGCTTAGAACCAGGAGACGGACATAGGATACTTTTTATCCCGTTCGACCGCGTTTCCTTGAAGTCATTTTATAACTCAAGAACGGTTGAACCGATTTAGCTGAAAATTGGTAAAGAGGTAGATTAGAACCAGGAAACGGACATAGGATACTTTTTATCCCGTTCGACCGCGTTTCCGTGAAGTCATTTTATAACTCAACAACGGCTGAACCAATTTGACTGAAAATTGGTGGAGAGGTAGCTTAGAACCAGGAGACGGACATAGGATACTTTTTATCCTGTTCGACCGCGTTTCCGTGAATAAATAAGAGTTGAAAGTTTGTATTAAAGTCCCCCAGTTTTGATGCAAATCTATATGAAAATTGGTATTTGATAGGATTTCGATAGAAAGTAATTAAATATCTATTTTACGATATTTGCAAAATCAACCCTTAAGTTGGTTAAGTAGGGGTTGGAATTTTATATTCAAATCCGTTAATTTGGAAGCAAAAACTGTAAAAATTTGCATTTGGCTTTAGAAGACACTTCGTTTAGAAATCGGCAGATTTTGAAGCAAAGTCTATGAAAATTGGAATTTAGCTTTTTGATTCAAAATAATAGAACACATTTTTCACCGTTTTTGGAAAATCAACCTTTAGGGTCGTTTAATCGGGTATGGAACTTTAATTTAATATCCGTTAATTTGGAGCACTAAGAAAATTATCATAAGACATAATGAAGCATCTGAGTCACTGTTTGCTTTTTTAGATCAACCCTTAAGACTGTTATAAATCGCCTTTCTATTTACACACCTGTTTCAGCATTTTTAGCTATTCAACAACCCGATTAGAGTACTATAAGTAAATAAACTTTCTTTAAAAAAAACCGTTATTGAAGTTATAGGTACTTCTTTTCGCGTGTTTGTAAAAAAAATAACAAAAAATACAACCGACTTCTATGTCACTACAAAGTAAAAAATAATTCGAACGAAATATATTGAGCGCCGACTTCAGAAATATGTACTAAACCAACATTTATTTGAATTATTTTTTACTATGTAGTGACATAGAAGTCGGTTGTATTTTTTGTTAAAATTTTTTTTACCCTTTTTAGTGATGACATAATAACATTTATATTAATACAATATAAAATTGTATAAACGTGATCATGAATTAAGGTACGGTCTGAATTTACATTGATTGGAACCGCCCGCTCGCAGGGCGCTGCCGCGCCCTGCCCGCTTAGTTTTATATTGTCTTATGTGTTCCAACCTAACCTAACTAAATAGTCAATGATTTGCAATTTCATTAGAACCTCCTACACCAAATATCTTCAAACACGACTCAATTATTCCCATCGGTTGAGGAGTTACATATTTTGTCTCCGAGCCACATTATCAGACCCTTAAATAGTCAATGATGAACTGACTTTGCAATTTCGTTAGAACTTACACCAAATATCTTCAAACACAACTCAAATATCCCCATCGGTTGAGGAGTTACATATTTTGTCTCCGAGCCACATTATCAGACCCTTAAATAGTCAATGATGAACTGACTTTGTAATTTCATTAGAACCTACAATAAAAAATAACACAATAAAAAAATAATTATTAAAATCGGTTCACTAACGGCGGAGTAATTCGTGTACATACATAAAAAAAAGATACCGGCCGAATTTATAACCACCTCCTTTTTGAAGTCGGTAAAAAAATAACAGAGTGCAGAGAGGTAGAGTGAATTTTATTTAATTGTATTTTTTATTTTCCTGTTCTCCTGTGGCCATTTCCTAATATTTACCAGTAGTTTATGGACATAATACATAAATTACACGAGTGAAACCACGAGGTACAGATAGTCACTCATAATTAGGTGGTATGAAGTTCACCGGGTCATCTAGTAACATAATAGAAGTCAACTTACATAATTAAGATGGCAAAAAAACTATTATAATCCATCATAATCATAACAAATGAAATGGCAAAAAATGGCTGCTAATTAAAATCCGTAATTATTTGATGTTTTTTAAATGTAAAATTTTAATGAGTTATTTATTCCAATAAAAGTTAATATAGCACTAAGAAGGTATGAACTTTACTGAAAGATTCAAGTAAAGCAGCCAATGGATTTTATCCAATGGAACCAATAGATAGATATAACTAATCCTAATTAATGTAGAGCCAAGCGACTACTCCCTAGAGTAAACTAAATTGGAAAACCTAATTCTATAGTTTACTTCACCACATTCTTCAAACTAGAACGTTGCTGCTACAAGACAAACACAACTGCCTTGTTGTTGTGTTGTACGACAAACCGAAGAGAAATCTTAATTTTTTTTATCTCAAATTGATTTGTCTATGGGCGACAATAGCAACATACAACCAGATGGCATGGACCGTATTTCTTTACTTAAATAATATATTTACTTAGTACGTTAAGAAAGTTCTTAAATTTCTGATATCCTAATACTAGTACAGTTTGTATTATATTCTCCTTGTTTCAGTGCTTAATAACATGTGCAGTGCTGGTATTAGCGGCTGGCGCGGGCCACCCCATCGGCTTCTCGGCAGTAGCGTTGCCTCAGCTGCGGACAGAGAACTCCAGCTTACAGATAGATGACGAAATGGGTTCTTGGATTGGTAAGTACAAACACCTGCTTTTTCATGATCTATAGATAAGGAATACTCGGGATTGGTCTTTCACGCATTATTCGTTCCGACGCCGTCCATAATTGCGTTGTTACCTTTGAGACCTATGAGTTATACGCCCAATATTAATAATTAATCAATCTAAAGTGACTACCAAAGATATCGATCTTAGACAGGAAGGTAGGGTATCGACCCTACCTTCCTGTCTATTAGAAATTGACATATTTTAATGTTTGGTAAGCACCACATGGATATATTGAATACTAGTTGAACCGGCAAACTTTGTACCGCCTCTAAATCTATTTATCTCATATATTTCATATAAAATATAGCCTATGTTACTCGTGTATAGTGTAGCTTTCGAATGGTGAAAGAATTTTTAAAATCTGTCCAGTATCTTTTGAGCCTATTCATTACAACCAAACAAACAAACAAAGTTTTCCTCTTTATAATATTAGTGTAGATAAATAACAGGCATTAGTCTGATGAAAAACACAGCAACGCGAATACTATTACCGAGCAATAATAGGACAACTGCAAACTACTAACTCTATCTATATTCCCCTGGGAGCCGCTTGAAATCGATGTCGTCATATTCGAAATTAGGTCGAGCTAAGCTGTTTGATTTAGTGACGTTTTAAAATTAAAGAATAATATATACGCGATTGATAGAAAAGCTTTTACCTCTGGGAAGTCTGTTAAAACCGCGTGTAGCGATCACACATCAAATAAGGTAAATCTTATAGCTATAGCTGTGTATAAATTTTAGGTCTAGATTTAAAAGTTTTACGCACGTATCCTTATCAAAAATTGTGTTAAATGTCTAGATTGACAGTTAAGTTAGAGAAAATGATAAATAATAGAAGATAATGAATCGCATATGATTGAAAAACGTTATCCGCAACATGACAATGAAATGAAGAACATATTTTATACTAACTTCCGCCCACGTTTTTCGTGTGAACGTGAGGTTATTTTTACGTTAGCGGCAATCTTCATGTATAAGTGTTGAGCTTTCATGTATTAATGTTTACCACACCCGCAATGTTTACACAACATTGTTTCTATACCTATAGTATATAAAGGTATTTCTAATTTGTAGTTCCCCAGGATTAATTCAATTCTGCGATGTTTACTTGAATAAAACAAATATATTTGGGCAATAAATATCTATTTTTTTTTTGTTTTCGAGGGGGAAACCTTCAAAAGGTACCCAGTGTCGTGAGAGCGACGTAGGGTTATGTGGGATTCTTACCGCAGTAAAACCCCCCGGTGGCCGTCCTCGACGCTGCGTAGAGGGCTTCGGGATCTTCAAAGGAACGCAACCGGAGCCCTCTTAGCGCGTTGCCCCGTCGGGCTCCGCCCAGGTGAGCTTGGCGCTCGCTACACCGTCTGGTGCGTACGACGGTATGCGACCACACATACCGCCGTCCTTCCCGGGGTCACTGGCTGGGCGGTTCGAGCTTCCACTCTTGCCACCCGCAACCCCAGAAGCCCCGAAAGCCCTATTCTGGTCCCGAAACTACAGGGACAGGGCAATAACTATCTACATGTATCATAACTCTCACACTAATATTTTACTCGTATACCAGACTGCCACAGCGACGCGTGGCCGAATTTAACTATTAAAAGCATCATTCCTAAGTAAATCTCACTTTTCATACCTTTATAAGGCAACGGAAGTCATTATGAAATAAAATTTATGAAAGATCATTGTAGGGACTACTTATTACTGAGATGTGATGATGATATTTCATAATTATGTGCTATTCTGGTCACGGTCAATGTGTGTGCCAAATTTCATCCAAAACTTTTCTACTTAGTTTTCGTGAAACGGAGACCGACTTTCACATTTGTAATATTAGTAGGAAGTAAAAAACAATATCATATCACAGACATGTTTATGAGCTAAACAATCAATCTACTATATTCCACTGTATTATAATCTCTTTGACGTTTAAATGAGTATCAACTACCGTATTTTTGTCAGTAAAAAGTGCATGAGACAATGGCATGTCATACTTTATTATAAATATTAATAAAACCTTTATAGGTATAACTAGTGAAAATAATTCTGTACCTTTTTCGAGAGAAAGATCACGAACTAGAGATAGTTTGTTAACTGATTTTCTTTTTTGTTGATAGCCATTAAGCTTAAGTGTTACGAGTATCAATATAAAAATTCGACACGACACAGGGAATTCTAGTTATAAATATAGCATATACTACTTTAAGGCCTATGGATGTGTAGAAAGTGTCATAGGTGCATGCCAAAACGAAATTACTCCAGCAAATTCCTGTCCGAAGCCACTTTAAGCGACAAATATCCAGTGATAATCCAAATAATATCCTACGCCACTTACTGGCAAAGTAAAACAAACACCAAACTCTTCATTATTATGGGTATTTCTTGAAGATCACTATACCGTTATCTCTAGTTTTAAATCGTTTGCTTTTGTTTCCGATATCTTTCAACAATGTCTACTTTAACGTTTATGTTACTTAGGTACCGGATTTTAGAGATAAACTCACTTTATACTATGTTAATAATACTTTCGAGGGGGAAACCTTCAAAAGGTACCCGGTGCCGTGGGAGCGACACGGGGTTATGTGGGACTTTTACCGCACTAAAACCCCCCTGGTGGCCGTCCTCGGCGCTGCGTAGAGGACTCCGGGATCTCCAAAGGAACGCGACCGGAGTCCTCTCAGCGCACTGCCCCGTCGGGCTCCGCCCAGGTGACTTTGTGTCACCACACCGTCTGGTGTATACGACGGAATGCGACCACACATACCGTCGTCCTTCCCGGGGTCGCTAGCCGGGCGGTTCGAGCTCCCACTCTTGCCGCCCGTAACCCCGAAAGCCCCTTTTAGTCGCCTCTTACGACAGGCAGGGGATACCGTAGCCCTATTCTGGTCCCGGAACTACAGTACCTACCTACTTACCAAAGATATTTGTTGAGGCGTACTAACTTTTTCCTCATAATCAATGTTCCCTAGTACCATCAACCTAGGGGACCCTAGTTACTCAGGCCTCTCACCATCGTTCTCCTTATTCTTATTATTTACTTAACTTCACTTTGATTGAAACGGTTAGTTACACCCATTTACATTAATTAAAGAAATCAGTCATACTTCACGCTCGCCTAACTTCAAGTATAGCTGACAATGTTTCCAACCAATCATTCGCGAATAAGTCACACTCACGGTTTGACCAATGCATCTGGGATTGGTTCCAGATATGCATGTCATGTGACCACTTAACACCAGATCACGTTCCCGATTTTATTCAAAAGTTGCTAATTAGGTACTTGTAAGGATTTATAAATCTATATAAACTAACAATAAAATTGAGAGAAGCTCAGCAGGGAAGCTGAGATTGTCAGATATAATAGAAAATTAAAGAAATATTCTAAATCAAACTTGGTCCGAAAATTGGAAATCTTGGTCTCAATCACACTGGCACCTACTGATCCGACGATAGCTTAAAATCAAAGAAGAAGCACACATTTTAAATATGTATATTAAATATATAATATTATCAAAAAATAATAACAAAAAAATACAACCGACTTCTATGTCTAAAATTAATTGAAATAAATGTTGGTTTAGTTCATAGTTCTGAAGTCGGTGCTCATATTGGACACGCTGTTTACGCCGTTATCCAGAAATATATAGAGTACCTCGATTTCTCTGGTCTGCCATCATCAGAACCTGATTTCCCTATAGTGGGACCATCTTAGAAATATCTTCATTTCAACAAAAAAAACATCAAAATCGGTTCATAAACAACAAAGTTTTATCCCTGAACAAACATTAAACATTAAAAAATCATATATACGGTCGAATTGAGAAACCTCCTCCTTTTTTGAAGTCGGCTAAAATAAATCAATACCATGCTATGTTATATAGTAAACAATGTTATACTTCCCTCAATTTAGATGAATCCGCCGGCAACTCATTTGTTTCCGTCCGTCCAACCGTTTGAGAAATGCATACGCGTCATACTTCAATTGAAAATATCAAGTAGTATTGATAGTTAAGTACGACGCAAATTTCCATCGTAAAACTTTAAATAATCATTGAGGAAAAACATGATGCATGAGCAACTTGTTTTGTTTAAATTGACTCTAATAAAAGTGCTTACATGAACCTTCATTTGGTACATAGGATATTTAAAGACAGCTATTTTTAAGTACCCAAGATCAGTACGGTCAAGTAAATGTCAGTTAATAATTACCCACTATTATTTCAATGAAAAAACGATAAGCAATATTGTAAAGCGGTTTCTTCATGGTAGGTACAAATATTTAGTTATGTATAGTTTGCGCCAAACTGCTAGTCCGCTCTGAAGTTGTTGCGAGCAGGTCATACAATTTGCCATGGCGACGCGGTTCATTTCTATATTCAAAGCGGACTTTTAAGCGGACTATACATGATATATTTATTGGTAAATTATTCTCTTAGAATAAATTTAGCAAGCATTGACAGTAAATTTCAATGAATATGGAGCTACTGTGCAAAAATACAGATCAGCTGAAATTTACATAAGTATAGGCTCTGTTCCTAACTTGCTCGTAACTGAACAATAAAATATGAAGTTGAAGGAAAAAAAAACCTTTGTTACGCTTCATAAATGATGAAGAGACTACGATAATGATGACAAATAGGTTTCACTACATAAGTAGACATACTTAACTTTTTAATGACGGATATTTTGCTACTTAGGTATTGATAGTTAGGCAGTTATTTAAAGTACGTAATTTACGTAATTTACGTACTTTATATCATTTATACGCATTTTAAACACACAAGCATTCAATATGCCTGTTAGTAATAGTCATTACCGGCCTTGAAATTTTACATTCGATGTTATAAAGGGCTGCAAACCTGAGGACTAAGTAGGAACGACTCTTGTAGGTATATTTGCATTACCACACCTGATGAAGTTTAACACAGCAATATTTAATACTTCTATTACAAAGCAGAAATATTGTAAATTTAACGTGTGTGTCCCGACGTCGCTCCCACGTCGTCGGGTACCTTTTGAAGGTTTCCCCCTCGAAAATAAAAAAAAAGGTAGGTACTGCAAATACTGTCATAGTCGAACCACAAAGGGTCCTCACATTTTACAATAACTCTGTGGTTTAAGTGCAGATGGCGAAAACAACCCCAGACCAGTCAGTCAGCCAGTCAGACCCCTATAACTATTGTTGTTGTTGTTGTGAACATTTATTATTAACGTTTTATGGTGCAAAAAAGATAGGTTGCCTATGCTAAGGGGACGGGTTTGATCCCCACAAGACCATAGTATAATTACGTTATTAAAATATTCGTAATTTCATGATTAAAATTTAAATTACATCCGTAAGTTATGTCAACCACTTGCCCACTTTTTCTGCGATATTTTTTGTTGTGCGTTAGTATTTGGTTAAGCAATCGTAATTTGAAATTAATGAGGAATCCTTATTGCCTTGTGCAATTTTGCATAATTCCAACCGACATCTTGATCATTACATGTTCTGTAATATTATAGTATTTATAAATATATTATACTTTACAAATCTACAAAACGAAAATCAATGAAACATTGCGGAAAAATTAAAACTCATACGACAACTTTTGAAAAATATACCTATATACGTAAGTAATTCATAAATATTAGGAGGTGTCCTAAGTGTGTCACTTATATATGACGTTCCTATTTAGTTCTCAAATTTAGCAAAGCTTCAGCGACCGATTTTAGGTTGACAAATGTCTATGGGCATGGTACAGTAGTCGCCTCTTTCGACAGGCAGGGGATACCATTACCCTATTTTAGTCCGGGAACTACAAGAACATAAGTAAGAGAACCTAAGAAAAACAGGTAAAAGAATACACGGCCGTTGTTGTTAGCAAACTGATTATGTATGTACCTAATATCAAACCATTAGTACTATACATACACTTAATGATGAATGTTTTACATGTGTCGTTTGCTTCACCCATTTCAAACCATACATAACAATTTAAAATGCAACGTAAATGAAGAAAACGTGAATATAAATAAAGACAACGTGAATAGACAATTAACGGTACAAATGCGCGATCACTTAACAAAAACGAGCTCATTACTCATTAAACGTATGAACAGATGCTTACAGTGTGAATAGCTTATATTGAATTTACTCATATGCACAATTGTATGGTTACTTACCTATTATTTAAATCAGTTTCTTATCTACAGAGATAAAGACAAGATGAATTTAAATAAAAATAATTTACCATGTGCAAGTCGAAGTCGCGTACGGAGGGTTCCGTATGAGCATCATTTTATCGAAAATTTTAAGTCTCTTCGACGACGATTCAATAGATAAACCGAAAAACGCTAAAAAATGCCGGTTTCCTGTATGGGGATTGAGAACTACCACAGTTTAGATATTTTATTTTTAATATTTTTGGTATAGAGGCCATAGTACCATAGAGCCATACACTCTTAAAAATGACATGTCTCTCTCAACTACGGTCAGTGTTGGCAACCGTACGATAATTATCGTACATGTACGATAATTTGATACCACCGTACGATGTACGATAGCGAGTCATTATCGTACGCAAATGTACGATAATTGGCTACTTGAAACTTTTTGGGAAACTGTTTTAATGAATTCATAAACGTATTATATATATGCCTTTAATTGATAATTTTTTTCGAAAAAAGGGCGATTTATTAATAAAAAATATATTTTTATTACCGTATCTGCCGAAAAATTATCGTACATTTCATAAGAACGCGTGCATCGCGCCTAATGATGTGCCGAGTGGGCCATTTTTGGTATTCGAGTCCAAAGTAGGCACATCTCTACTCGCGCCCGCGTTCTTATGAAATGTACGATAATTTTTCGTCAGATACGATAATTTTACGCCCCTGGTACGATCAACGCCATCTCCCAGGTTGCCAACACTGACTACGGTTCAAGAGATAGACACGTAACAGACGGTCAGAAGGATAGACGGAGGATTAATAATAGAGTCCCGTTTTTACCCTTTTGTATTCTGAGAAAGAGAACTAGACTAGCAGAACCCTTCGTGGTTAGAAACCGGTAGACTTTCAACACCAAACTTTATAATAACAGAGTTAAACGCCGCTGTGTCCTGGTTTGACTACCACAACGGAAGCTACCACGTTTCAGTGATGAAGTAAGTCACCAATTCTATCTGGGATCAATAACAAAATAACTTTTATGGGCGGCAGTGGCCACATTCAATCTCGTTTTTTTATTTTTACAATGTAGAAGATTGTACAAATAAAAAAACGAGGACATGTTACTGTTAAAAATAATTACATAGTAGATATAATTTAAATATTTATCCAAAAGATATTAACTAACGGTTCTTTACAGCTAGCATACATTCAGCTGCAACTCCGTTGGGATCGATGATATCGGGTCCTGTGATGGAGGCTATAGGGCGGAAGCGGACGCTACAAGCTTCCACGCTACCCCTCGTCCTGGGCTGGATCCTCATTGGCTCTGCCACACATCACGCCCTGATATTACTCGGTAGAATTGTATGTGGATTCGCGGTCGGCATCATGGCTGCTCCTTCACAGGTACTTAACTCTTTAAAAAGTCAACATCTTGTAATTTAGTCACAGTAAAGGTACTTTGACCAAATGTTTCATAGATGAAATGCTCTAACCAACTCTCACCGAATTAAAATAAGATTTTATCTTCAAACGACAAGGACAAGGACTTGATAGAGTTCAGACATTCACATCTCGCCTGCATTATAGTTTTATCATGATATTTTCTTATTACTTAATAATAATTTCCAAACCTCAGCGCTTTTGAATCACTTAAAAAATCCTCTCTATTTTCTTAATATCACGTAGGCTGAACACATATTCTGCCGTTTTTGTGTAAAACATCTCATATTTCAGGTGTACCTGGGAGAGATCTCGGAACCGCGGCTAAGGGGGCTACTAATAGGCACGCCATTCGTAGCTTACTCTCTCGGAGTGCTATATGTGTACGCTCTTGGAGTCGCCCTGCAGTGGAGGTCGGTGGCGCATATGTGCATAGTGCTGCCAGTCCTCGCATTCGCGTGCCTCTGCTTTTCGCCCGAGAGTCCAACCTGGCTTGCGAGACGAGGCCGCTTTCACGACGCTATGGCGGCTATGTCAAGACTTCGAGGAGACTCTGACACGGTATGCCATTTCACATATGTTAAGGAATATTCACGGAATTCACATTAGAAAACTTTAGAAAGTAGGCCAGATGAGATTCATACCATTTAAACAGAAAGTCGTATTCAACACGGAATATATCCACCAATATAAGTACAGGAACAAAGAAAGAACGCAAAAAACATTCACCTTTTAAAGACGGAAGTTAATAAATAACCATATAGTTAATTTGAGGATTATAAGATTATACTTGCGAAATCTTTAAATATAAATCCATTAAGACAGGGATTTAAAAATAAACATATTTAAATAATGTCCTCTATTTAAAGTATGTTTTTGGTCAATCAAAAATCCAATCAACTAAACCTGTTTTTCCTGTTTTCAACAAACTTGTCAGCTGTTACTTTTGCGTAGTACTATATATGTATATTAATATGTCTTCACTGATATTAATGCGTGAGTCATTTACCTGTTACCTCCTTTAAAGATTTCTCTTCAAACTTGTACGATTAGCTTCCTTGTTACGCTCTTCAAGTTATAAATCATGAAAATTTGAGGGTTTTCTCTCATAAGCTCATGCTTTGCTTAACTTTGTAGTAGAGTAGAAGATATTTTGGAAATAGAATAATTAAAATAGTTACAAAGTTTGTCGATACCTTTTAATATACACATTTACATGTTTTAAAACCATCAAAAATCTTCTACTGGACATTTATGTGCCAGTTATATATTGAAATATATAATGAGTCCTCTAAACATGACATAATTATTATACAGTTTCCATAAATAGGACATAATTAAGTCATCGCCAAACCTAGCACAAATCTTAGGGGAATAACAACTTTTCCTGTTTAGAGGTAGAGTCGAGGTTAGCTACAGGAAAAATAGTTAACGTGACAACATACTTTGCGAAGACATAATCATTACGTAAGTAACAAGAACGTTATTATGTGTGTAGGTTCCAGGTTACTAAAAATGGGGAAACACAATCTTATTAAAGCAGGTAGGTAAGTATTGTCCAAAGGAGTATAGTACATAGGTTAGAGTTTAATCTGACAACATGCGCTTAATAAGTTTTTTATGTATAACATTGGATTAGATATTCCTACTTGAGGACAGCCACAGATGCGCCGCTACCCCTGAAGACTATGCTGGACCGCCTCGGAAAAATATGTCTCCCTTACCACACCCTTCAGACCAAAACAAATCAGCGCTTAACACTCCTACTAATATGCAGAAATAGGTGTGGCGGTGGTGCCGCCGAAGTCGAACCACAATGGGATCTACCTTAAAGAGGGTATGAACTGCCCAACAAATATATAACTGAAATTAGTTTCCTGTTTCTGTACAAATTAACAAAATAATGAAATTGCTTATGTATATTCCTACTTACCTTAGTAGAGTACCTACTTATTAACAGTTTTAACGCACAATAATTAATGATGAATAAATGAATAATGTATAAGCAGAAAATATAAACAACTTAATCTGCATTAATTTAAAGTTAACAAACAAAATTTATATCTACTTTTTATTAGTTTTAATCATTAGCCGTGAAAGAAATTTAATGAACGTTTTTACTGCAAACATAATTATGTTTATTATACTAATTATACCTTTTTCACAACCGCTAAGTGTGTCTCTAGGATGATAATCACAGGTTGTAGTTAATTTAAATTTAAATGCCTTCTTTCCCCGTCATATCCAATTATTTAAATAATATATCTTTACGTTTCGTAACTTATAGGACCTAATTTCACGGATTTAATTATAATTTAGACAAATCTATAATATTCGATATAATTATAAGTTAACAATTTGCCAATTAAATTTAGATTACCTATTGAAAAGTAATTGGTTGATAAGAGTACCTAATAGATTTACTTTACTTTCTATAAATAAATTTCTATAATTATAATTTCTTTATTTAAAGGTGGTAGAACCCTTTGTGGTTCGACTCTAGCGGCACCACCGCCACACCTATTTCTGCCTTATAACAGCAGTGTTAAGCGCAGTTGTGTTCTGGTTTGAAGGGTGTGGTAAGGGAGACATACTTTTCCGAGGCGTACTTTCTAGCTTAGTCCTCAGGAGTAGAGGCGCACCTGTGGCCGACCTCAGTTAGGAATATCTAATCCTATCTTGAGTCTATTACAGATGTCCATGGGCGGCAGTAGCCACTTACCATCAAGTGGACTCATGCAGCCCTCGTCTGCTACTCCTATATTATATATAAAAAATAGGCTGTTCGATTAGTGTAGCTAGAATACCTAAAGTGCTATTTTAAGTTATCTTTAAACATCGTATAGTGATCTGTATATATGCTGACCTGTGGTTATTATTGTTTTTACCGCTTAGACATGTAATTTGCTGTAGGTTAATAAGCAACACTGACCTATGCATATTTTACGTACATAGGTCATAAGAACTTGCTGATGCAGTGCACCTATTATTTACTAAGCCAGCGTTTTATTTCTTATATAACTTATTAGACATATTTTCAAACTTTGAGGGCATTGGCTTACATATATCAATGTATTATTATTAACTTACTGGAAACTAGCAGTTTATCGTCACCAACTTATTTTACTAGTCTATTTTTTATATTCCTTTCTGAGATAACGTTGTGCTTCAGGAAAATATTGTATCAATAAAACTCCGCTACCTACGTATAGTTTCTACGACCGAGCCATTTGTTTACATCCTATTGTTTTCATTCTATCGATTTGTTTGCGTTTATTCCAGCAATCGCTGCTAATGAGCTCAACAAGGCACTTGGCAATTGACGGGACGTTTCTCGAACAGAGGCAAACACATTGCATGTGTAATAATCCGATTGTATAGGAAGGGAGACTGTTTTACTTCGACAAATTGACCTGAATACGCGTGGAATACGTCATTACCGATCTCTTGATTGAAATGTCCAGGAGCACAGACTCAATCACTCAATAATGTTTCTTAATATCATGCACGAGTCAATATAAAGTCTTTCATCTGCCTACAAACTGTTTACTACCGATTTCGATCACTTTTGTATATTAGGCAATTAGGTTAACCTACCTATATTTCATCCGTGATTTCGTCTCGCTGCGATAACTGCGTTTCATGTAAATTAATATTAATTAATATTAGGGGAAGACACTTTTTAGTGCTATTTTAGTGGCACAAAGGAAAGTATTGGTTGATCAGTGGTACCTTATTTTTTCGTTTTTTTACGACGGGGAAACCTTCAAAAGGTACCCGACGTTATGGGAGTTATGTGAGACTTTTACCGCACTAAAACCCCCCCGGTGGCCGTCCTCGGCGCTGCGTAGAGGACTCCGGGATCTCCAAAGGAACGCAACCGGAGTCCTCTTAGCGCATAGCCCCATCGAGCTCCGCCCAGGTGAGCTTGTCGCTCGCCACACCGTCTGGTGTGTACAACGGTATGCGACCACACATACAGCCGTCCTTCCCGGGGTCGCTGACGGGCGGTTCGAGCTCCCACTCTTGCCACCCGCAACCCCGAGAGCCCCCTTTTAGTCGCCTCTTACGACAGGCGGGATACCGTAGTCCTATTCTACTCCCGGAACTACAGGAACTGATCAGTGGTACGCACATAATGGTTCGAGCATGACTTGTCAATATGGAAAATTAACTAGCTAACCTAAACCGGTCGCAAGATAATTACCATAGCAGCATTTTATTATACGAGTATGGCGATAACAGATTCGTCAGCAATTCAGCATGACTTTCACAAATTGATTGATCTTTGGATATCTGGTAGTTGAACCAATACTATCTGCATTACTATAATGTTTTCTACAGATATAGTATATCTTACTATAGTGTGTTATAACATAACGGCAGAAAACTGTCGGTCCTCCTGTCAGTAAAAGGTCACTGCCGCCCTGTCCAAATGTCCAAATAAGAACTGAATCTTACCTGAGATCGGTCAAAGATACATTGCTACCCCAGTATACAAAGTTGGAGCGTCGTATCCCCTTAGCCTTCAATCCAGAAATACTTGTAGCCGTTGTGTTTCCAAAGTCTCTCAAACCACAAAGGATTCTATCACCTTCCTAAAGGGTACGAATCACTTCAATAATGCTTTATTACAAATTTATAAAGAATGATAATATTCTCCAGGCTCAACGTGAGCTCCACGAGCTGATATCTGCGCGGGAGAAGGAAAAGGCGCGTGGAGAGGAATCAATAAAGTTCTTCGCAACCGTCTGCCGTCCGCCGGTCTTAAAGCCGCTGCTCCTGATCAACGCGTTCAATATCCTCCAGATCCTATCAGGCAGCTACGTCGTCATCTTCTACGCTGTAGACATCGTTAAAGACGCTGGTGGTTCTCTTGACCCTAATGTAAGTAGCATCTTTATGTAGTACCAACTGTAGCACGAGTGGCGACGCAGCCACAACTTCTTCAAGTTTTTAGAAGCAATATCGCTTATGTTATCTATTTCGAATTAGTAGCTAAAATTCTGTGAATGATGTTTATTCTATTTAAAGTATTTTTATATGACTTAAGTAGCAAACGAGCATGCTTTCCACCTGATGGCAACTGGTCACTGCCTCCTATAGACATCTCCTCAACCAACCAACTCCTCATAGTACAGGAGTCCTATCTAAAGTCGATAAAAGATACCTACATTGCTACTCTTGACGACCAAAATGATCGCTTCATATATAAGTCAACAGCTTCCACAGCATTCCCCTGCGGAGCAAGAACTGCTCCTATAGTGGTTCTACCTACTACTTATATTAGAGTGACGACTTAATGAACTTGCGTTTATTTCAGAGTGCAGCTCTCGCGAGCGCTGGAGTGCGTCTCGTTGTGACCGTTATAGCGTGCGTGCTGCTGCTGAGAGTGACCCGTCGGTCTCTCGTGCTGGTGTCCGGGGTAGGCACGGCAGCGTGCACCATCGGCCTCACCATCCTCCTCACCGTAGGCTCTAGCTCCGGGATCTTACCGCCACTACTCGTATTAGGATACGTCGCCTTCAACACTTTAGGCTTCTTCCTCCTCCCTGGCTTAATGATAGGAGAACTGCTCCCGACTAAAGTACGCGGGCTATGCGGTGGCTACATATTCTGCCTGTTCAACGCCATTCTCTTCGGTTTTACGAAACTGTATCCGATTATGAAACTTAAAATCGGAATAAGCGGTGTCTTTGGATTGTTCGGAGCATCGGCGATGCTGGCTACCATAGTACTTTTCCTCTTACTGCCCGAAACCAAGGGCAAATCTCTGATACAAATTGAACAGTATTACCAAAAAGATAATATATTGTGGGTTACGCGTAATAAAATGAGTGAAGGTCAGAATGTTTGAGGATACTTAACGCTTAAGGTTTTGGATGTTGTAGGTACTTGCAAGCAGATTAAAGGAATGTTATTCGACTTAAAGCATATTTAAAATATAATAAAACAAAGTGTTCTTGAAGTATAGTGATATATTTAAATATTTTATAACGATGTAAATCGTTGTTGTCGCGTTACATAGTGAAAAAATCTAAGCATATGGTCGCGTCGTGATTTTCATTTCACGTGTTGATGCCCGCAATGTCGTAAGTATTTATCAAGCAACCTAGAAGTGACAATGAAAATAATATTCTCCCGGCCATTGGCCGAAGCAAAATGATATATTTTGTCACTGAAAAGAAAGTTCATCGTCATACGACATTCATATACCTACCTACTCGCGAATAATCTGCCCAATAACTTGTTAAACAACGAATAAGTATGTAAACGTCTTGCACGAATATATACAAATAATCCTCTATAGTACCTATCACGTTTAAAAATTGACACCGAGCTGTGAACAGTAGGTACAGCATTCATGACGAATACAGAATACACCCGATTACTTTATTCACATGCTCGTGTCCTATTCGTCTATATCTGAATGTTGTTTAAGCGGTCAACGTCTTATGTATCAAAAAATGATATTAAAACCAAAGGACTAAATAAAGAACACCCAACGAAATAATTGGACGAAACGTTCCAAAAAAATCCGAAAATGTCCTAAGTCGAAAACACGACTAGAACTAAAATGGAACTCTTCATACCGATCTACCTACTATAGACCAGGGTCGATAATTTTTGAAACCAAAAAAAATTACAATAGAATGAAACCCATTGGAAAAGGAGGGGAATATGATCAAAATGAAAGGAAAAATAAATTACGGTCGATCCGAGTTCGGGAAGTGGGAGGGGGTGAGTTTTTAAAGGTAAGAAATGGTTTATCTTGATTTCCGGCTAAACTACACGTCCTATGCGAAAAAGTTAAATGGCAAAGTTGTAGGTAATAAAAAGATCTACAACTTTTGTATTTGCAATTTTTCACATAACCTCAAAATTTGGGTGAAAAATTCTAAAAACCAAGTTTTTGGTTTTTTATTTATATCTTATTCAAAAAAATTTTTTTTTTTACGAAATTTGGTGAAAACTTACCTTATTATGTCCCAAATACACTGTAATTTATTTGATCAAAAATATTTATTTTTTCGCCTTATTTTCACTTAATATCAAAAAAACACCCTAATTTTCAATCGAAAATTCTGACGTCAAAATATCAGCTTTTTTCAAAAAGTTTGGGGGCTTTTTGTTCGTTGAAATATCTACTTTCTGATGGTGTAAAAAAAATATACATTACTATAGGAAATGTTCTCAGAAAATGCAAAAAATTGAAAAAAACCCAATTGTATTTATTGTCGATTCTCTTCTTGCTAGACTCCACTAAACGATTCAAAGCTGATTTTTTTATTTCATACACTTGCTTATCATCTGACTTATTGCAGATTATACAAACAAATCCATCCATACTGATAATCTGAAAAGACAAAATTAAATTAATAATGCCTTCAAAGTTTTATCATGATGAGTATAACTAAATTTGTTTGTATAAAATAAACGAAATTACTATTTTTTATTCTTGTACTAAAATATCATTCAATTTTAATTTTTTAGGTTATGTTATGTTAAACATACTATTTATGAAAGAAAATATTACTATTTTTATTTTAAAGTTGATTAATATAGATTAAAATACAGATTGTATTTACCTTGCTATGTAGATTCCAAACGATTTTTTGAATGAAGTAAATTTCTCACAATTCACTTAGAGTAACTGAGCCTGCACGTGTATTTTTAAAAACGATGTTGTACACTGCTCTGTATCTCGAATACTGGCTAACGGTTTTTACAGCTGCTACGAAATAGCAGGTATGTAGTAAGGCCCAGACCCTCCTAGGTCCGTCCCCACTTCTCTATGAAATAACTTACAATGGGCTAAAATTTACCGAAGGTCACACAGGTATATAAATTATCTTAAAACAGCAGTAAATAGACATCTACAAATATTATTTAAATAAGATTCTACAACTTTTTCAAAATATTGTAGATGTCTTATTAAATATTAACTTTATTAACTTATTTGTTTGTTAATTATTGAAGTATATTTTAATTTGCAACTTTTTCATTTATCAATAAAACATGAAATCTTACGTTTTTTGAGTAATTAAAGTGTAAATTTTAATAAATACCTCAAAATTGTACATAATGATATAAAAATTTTTTTCGAATTTGGTTTTTTTTCAATTTTTTGCATTTTCTGAGAACATTTCCTATAGTAATGTATATTTTTTTTACACCATCAGAAAGTAGATATTTCAACGAATAAAAAGCCCCCAAACTTTGTGAAAAAAGCTGATATTTTGACGTCAGAATTTTCGATTGAAAATTAGGATGCTTTTTTGATATTAAGTGAAAATAAGGCGAAAAAATAAATATTTTTAATCAAATAAATTACAGTGTATTTGGGACATAATAAGGTAAGTTTTCACCAAATTTCGTATAAAAAAAGAAATTTTTGAAAAAGATATAAATAAAAAACCAAAAACTTGGTTTTTTGAATTTTTCACCCAAATTTTGAGGTTATGTGAAAAAATTGCAAATACAAAAGTTGTAGATCTTTTTATTGCCTACAACTTTGCCATTTAACTTTTTCGCATAGGACGTGTAGATTAGCCGGAAATCAAGATAAACCATTTTTTACCCTTAAAAAGTCACCCCCTCCCACTTCCCGAACTCGGATCGACCGTAATTTATTTTTCCTTTCATTTTTATCATATTCCCCTCCTTTTCCAATGGGTTTCATTCTATTGTAATTTTTTTTCATTTTTTACCATTTTTAAAGGCTTCGGCACTGGTCTACTATACAACACCCATAAAATAAGTTTAACCGCAGCTATTGTTAGGCAGAGAAAACTGCGGAGTCGCGGCAATAACTTACAAATGACCGAAAAACCTTTCAAAATATTTTAATATAATCAAGGACTGTGACCTCTGTAACTCCAAGCATTCAATTGACATAAACTTAAATAATAATGAAGTTTATGTTAATTATACCTATTCATTAATATTGACATCAAAGACAATACTTTTCTGTTGAAAGTGCCTAAACTAGTGATCTCTAACAGGGAGTTTTTGAAATGTCCCTTACACAACTCTGTTATTGTTATATCTTTGTATATGCCATATATAAACTTTTAAATATTATCTAGCTTGTAAGTAATAGCTAAATAATTGTATCGAGTTATTAAATTTTTTTGATGCTTTTAAATGTGATTGTACTCACTTTATTAATGGTGGTAAAGCCCAGTTAAAATACGTAAGTATATTGTGTACCTACACTGCTATACTTTGGGTAAGGATTTTAAGTAATAACTTAATAATTTTGTTTTATGACTATTCTTATGAAACGACAAAACCTTCCACATAAAAATCCAGGATTCTCTGTGTGATTTCCTTGCTTAGAAATGGAACTTATATACAAAATTATATTGTTATCTAATTATTTGTATGCCTATCCCGCGTTCCACTAGCCGGTCACATCAAATATATTAGGAAAACAGAAAAGTAATTAAAATTTCATCGAAATCTTAAATACTAATCAACAAAATAATTTCCACCGTCCAACAGTGGCAAAAAGTGTTAGAAAATGATGGAAATTATTTTGTGGATTTTGTTTCTGATTTTTTAATCAAAATAAATTTTTCGCCAGCAAACAATTTTATATAAGAACAGCTTAATGTTCTTTCTCCTCCGTTCATCCTTTTATTTATTGGTCATGAGACCTTATCGTTGTCGCTTAGTGGATCGCGTCTCTGATAAGACTTCGCCCTTCCTTTACCCAATATAATGTTTAAATAATATATAACTTTAAAAGAAAACCGAATTCAAATATTTAGAAATAATATACGTATTACGTACGCAACATTGAAATCGAATCATTAAAGATGAGAATCGTAGATGGCGGCCGAATTTGTCTAAAATCGTTTTGGGTACAAAACAAAGTCTGTGATTCCCACTGTATTCATATCTTGTTTTATTATTGACAATCTCTCAGGTATGCATGTTTCCTCACGATGTTTTCCTTCACCGTTTAGCAAGTGATAATTAATTTCTAATACACACATAACTTTGAAAAATCAGAGGTGCGTGCCTGGGATTTGAACCTCGGACCCCTCGATCGAGAGGCCGAGTTTCTTAACCACTAGGCTATCACTGCTATGTAAAATAACGCCTACACTGAAGAAACATTTAGCCGTCAATAGTCAATATAAATACCGAATAAACATAATTTTACATATAATACGTTTATTCATTTACTTATCGAATGTAACCTTCGAATGTTAAACATTAAACACTATTTATAATAATGAAAACTAATTTAAATATTTACTTTACTTATACTTTATAAATTCTAATCTTTAATGATTCAGATTATAAACAGTTCAATGTGAGATTCTTATCTGTGATTTATACCATACAAAGACTATTGTCCGTAATATTTAAGAGTAGGTGCTTCTCAAATCATGTATTTATGTATGGACAGTACATTCTGTAAAGCTACGTAGGAAAACAAATGTGATATACTTAAATAAAAATCTTAAATATTTTACCACAAACTTTTATTTACAAATCCTAATACATTCTTATAGTATCTTAAATTAAGTGACAGGAGAGACGAATTTTCTTACGAAACAATGTGTCAAGACAAATAAAATGAATGAAATCAAGTAATTTCACCTATAGATGAAAACTGGTATTAAATGAGAATAATATAGTAGTACTAATATTCACAGTACGTACTGTTAGTAGCAGTACTAGTATAAGTAGTAAAAGAGATGCATCACGATCCCGATACGTGACGCAATCACACTCCCAATATAGTACCGCGGGCATCTATTCCAATTTGCATACAGCAGTGATACAAGTCAAGATGTTCATCGCGCACTCGCACCGCCAACAGCAGCGGTGGCCCTGCGTTGCTATCTTGCTATCAGTGGGGTTACCGGTTCGGGTATACCGGTGCGGCGCTACCGTTGCGACGCTATCGGCACGGGGCTACCAGCATGGGGCTACCAGTGCGGGGTTAGAGGCACGGAGCTATCGATGCGGCGTTATCGGTGCGACTCTACCGGCACGGGGCTACCGCATGGGGTTACCGGCACAGGGTTACCGGCATGGGGCTACCGGTACAGGGCTACCGGCACAGGGCTACCGGTGAAGGGTTACCGGCACGGGGTTACCAGCACGGGCTTACTAACACGGGGCTATCGGTGCGGGGCTACCGGTGCTGGATTACCGACACGGGGCTACCGGTGTGGCACTACCAGTGCGGGGCTACCGGTGTGGCACTACCAGTGCGGGGCTATCGGTCCAGGGTTACCGGTGCGCGGCGCCGTCGGGCAGGCGCTGGTAGAGGCGCGGGCGCGCGGCGCAGCCGGGACACACGTGCACTGATATCGTCACCGCGCACTCGCACTCCCAGCAGTAGTACTCGTGGCAACGCCCGCAACGATATATCTGCATAAACACACATTACTTAAATATTTACATTAGAATAATAAAATTAAAAGCTCGTCAAGCTCAACAATGTCCTTTAACGTTTTACTAAACAGGCTACCACTAAAACTGGCGCGTAAATCCGCTCCGTTCGGCTTTGGAACGCGGCGGTGTTCAACTTATTTGGAGAAACAATATACGAGCGGGTACTCGCTCGCGCGTACGAACGCGCAGTCTTCCCGCCTCACGCGTTTAAATAAACATCACTACCCTCATACTAGTGTATTAAATACAGTCACATGAGCGTGCACCCGTAACAATTTATCAGACATCCTTACTCTTAGTGTAAAATATGATAATAACATTACCTGTTTATCAAGATCTGTGAAATTCCTCAAACACGCAAAACAATATTGGGCCTGCCCTTCATTTTTGAGTTCTTCATAAGGTTCAACAGGAAATAGATGATGATATGATCTGAAACACAAAATCATTTTAACATTAATACCTGTCACCATTTTAGGTACCCTAGTACTAAAATTATTATTATAATAATAAACTTCACCCTCTGACATAATAAATGGTAAAACAATGGTATAATAAACGCCATTACTAGTACTTATTAAATTAACTACTCCATGAGTAGTCAATATGGAAGAGCTATATACCTGGCGAGATGCGGCGCAGAGGCGAGCGTGAGGCCGCACGTGCGGCACTGCGCCGGCAGCGAGCAGTACTTGCTGCGGCACTGCGGGCACAGGTGGCCCTCGCCGCCCACGCCCTCGCCCTCCTCCAGGTGGCTGCAACACATACATAACGTGACTAGATGGCAGTGATACTGATGACACTAAGCTTATAACAGCAAGGTTTCGACACCTCGCAAGAGACACTTGTTGAAGGTGAGATTTGTGTCTTACTTTATAATATTTGTCTTGAATGTTACAGTGTTCTACTTTCAACAATTTAGTACAAGAGAGTCACTTATATGATGCATTCCAGCAAGGTCCTGAGACTTAGACATCCATAGCTGACAAGTAGATTTCTAAACCTACCTGGTATCAAAATTATTCATGCTGCCCACATACAATATAAGTCGCGCTGCACTTATCTGATTGAGGCAGGTGTGCGGGGAGCCCGGTGTGGCGCAGGCACACATACCACATGCAGACGGTGATGGGCGGGTCCGCGCTGCCGGCGTCGGGCAACGCTGCGGGTGGCGCGGTGTGAGGGAAGCCCATCTTCACGAGCCCCGCGTCCAGCGCGCGCGCCCGCGGCGGCGGCGCCGTGCACTCCAGCAACAGCGAGCGGTAGTGCACGTCGTCCAGCACCACCTGCATACACAAAAACAGTGTTAGTTATATTAAAAGTAACCACTTGAATTTTGAGTCAAAGCCTAATCAAAATAAATAACATATGATTACATAAGTGATTTCTACCAGAGAATTGAAAAAAATTGTAAACCATAATTTGAAATATAAAATCTAAAAATATAGCTAGAACTCAATTGCCAACCTACCACAGTTAATTTTTGTTTTAATAGTTACAGTATTTTTAAACTGTAAAAAAGCAAATTATTTAAAAATAACATGGATAGTGCTGCTTGCTACTTCTTAATTTGTCCACTTACCCCATATTCCCCACCAGTGTCTTGACATAATTTCTTGCATATTCTTACTTCAGCTGCTAATCCAATCACTGAGCACCTTATTCCATCTGTTTTTAATGCCTGCAAAGTCACCACAAAAATAGAGAACCTTTATCAAGAAACTTAAATAAATTTATCATACAACAAAATTATGTTGAATGTCATTGTAATTCCAATGAAAGTTTACAAACATACCTGTATAGTGGTATTAATGTCTCCAGGATCACAAGTGGTGAGTGATGCAAAGAGGACAAGCAGTTCTCTAGATGCATGGCTGGGCAAAGGCCGCAGAACTCGGCCAGCCAGCTCTAGAGTGTTCTGCAAGGATGGCTCACCAGTTAATGCTACTGTAGACATTCTGTAAACAATGAGTGATAGAATAATAAACTGTAAATTAATTATAATAAAAAATAATGGTGGAATATTCAAATAAGAACATAAATAGCATTAAAATATTTTTAGCAACCATAAATTAAATCATACTTTTTATTTTAAAAATAGAACTATCTAAAGTTATACATCTTATTTTTTTTAAATAACCTATTTTTGTTGAATATTATAATAGATTTTGGTATAAGCAAGAAGATATTTGGAATACTCACCCTTGCACAGCTTTAACATGCTTCCTTATATTTCCTGAGAGTTCAGTAACTTTTTCAGCTCTTTTGTTTTTCATTGCTATTATACCCAATTGACTTAATGGATTTTGGTCAAAAAATTCTTCAATAAACTTCTCTAGAAGCTGGAATAAAATAAAAAATACAAATGCTATTCAATTATGATATTTGGGAAATACCCCTTCTTTCTATGTATTACATAAATAAATCAGTGACATCTGCAGAATTATGACTTCTCTTTCTCTAAATATTTATTTACATTGACATGATAATATACACTGATACTTGACAAACAAGTAACCAGTTTATATTCTCAAATTGTGCCATTCAATGACACTTGGTGTATGAAAATAAAACACACCTTACCTTCAAAGTACATAAGAATCTCATAGGTTTCAAATCCTGGCAGCTCATAGCTTCAGAGCAGTCGATAGCCACCAGTAAGTGTCTCATCATACCAAGGCGCACGGGTCCACGGCGAGGTGTAGCCGCCTTCCTCGCTGCCTTCTGCGCAAACTCTGCCACCAGGCCTTCCACCAACCCATCCTCATCTTCTTTGATAGCCTCCCTTTAAAAATTTATAAGATGGATTTTTTTCAAAGCAATTAATGACATATAATTTAATACTTGTAGAATCATTGGAACATATTTGAGACATAAGAGCAATGCCCACACTGTTATATTCTCACCTGAAATAAGTGCTTGTAAAACAAGAACTTCGAAGCTGATTTACACCTAATTACAATACAACTGTGTTTTTAATCCGTCGTGAATATTATTTAAAGAAGATTACAGAAAAAGGGCAATTAGTTATAGATAAATACTCTGTTATTAAAATTTAAAATTTTCAAAATGCTTACCAAGTTTTTTCATAACCTGTTTCCCATCTATACTCTTTTGGATCTGGCTCGTCGTCCGCCATTATGAGAGTTTAAGAATATTTTCGGTTAACTGTACGTTATAATTAGTGTAACAAATATGGAATAAACGGAGATATCGTAAAGTTTTAAATTTATTATACAGTATACACAAAACTTTCAGTCCAACCCGCTTCTTTATATTATCAACTTGTTTGACAGCTTTGACAATTGACATTATTCACAAACAAATGACAGTTGTCAGGCGTCGTTGTCAACTTGTCACTGATTTTTTTTTTATAATTATAAGTAAAGTATTTAAGATATACAGCCATTTCTGTTACAAAGCTTTGTAAAATATAAATTTTGAATATCTTCAAAATTAATCATACCTCCTGGTATAACAAAACATTGTTACTATTTTTCATTGAGCACAAATAATTCCATCATATATTAATCTTTAAAGAGAAATAATCATCTCCACTTTGCGAATAATATACATTTATACATAATTAAATAAAATCCAAACATAATTAAGTATTTATTTATTTCAAGACTAACATAAAGATACAAAAATAATAATGAAGATTCTTATTGTAATTCGTTTTCTAGCCGTGGTGCTTCTACATGTGGCGTAATTTACAACTGATTTACCATTTACTCATTTTATTTAATGTAATTGTAGACACAAAACGTTACTCAATCATGAAATCTAAGCTGAACAATTCTAACAATGGGTTAACATAAAACCAGTTATTTAAATCAAGACTGTATGTAAGAAAGTTATAAAATATTGACTTGAAACACTGGTTTTGTGTGATCCCATTATTATAGCATATATAAGAAGTCAGTTAAAAAGTGATTTATTCTAAAAAACAAACAATTTTCTACATATTGAGATACTCCTTGCTTATTTGTTATTTAATAACCATCAATTTAAAATTAACTAATGGAACAAACTTATGAGTAGTGTTTCACAACAACTGGATTGAACATAATTTGCAATGATAAATACTAGATAACAGCATTACAATAGATAATACTTGAAATTGTGTTTAAAAGGACTCCGTTACTAAACAATTATTTTACTAATAACAGGACCGGGATATTAAAAATTGTTTTTTATTCGACACACAAATAAATTAAAGACAAACTTAGACTTAACAATAAATCTAGAATGTTATACGTGAGTAGTACTTACAAATGCTACAAAAACCACTTTAAAATGGAATTTTTAAATTTAAATTTTACATCATTACTCATTCAGTGTTTTTGTGTGCATCTGAGAATGATCACTCTCAAATGCGTTTAATCTCTGGCCGCAGCTTAGCCACTTTATAGCAAGGATTTGTAGGCAGTGTATGATGCGTGATTTAGAACTTCTGCAGTACATATGAGACTATATATCATTAAAACCCCCTGCTATACAGCAACTAGCCTGAACCAGCGGCTCTCTAAGGAACATTCTTACAAATAGCATCAGATTCATTCAGTTGCAGCCATCGCTCGTGCCTGTGCTCTCACACGCTTATCATATTCTAAACGGTTTTGACTGAAACAAATAAAACATTAAATTAGATGTGTTGAATGATTGTCATTTAAATAATTAACCCGCCGAATTTATTAATTAAATTTGACGACCCGCGTGGCGGAGCGGTCACCATGCCGGTCTGACGCGCAGAGGGTCCCGGTCAGACAGATTTCTAAATGATGAATTTAGATTTCTGTTTCTGTGTCTGGGTGTTTGTGTATTTGTCTCTGTGTGTGTCCATAGCACCCACGATACAGGGAATCCTAGTGTGGGGCTGTGAGTGTAGAAAGCGTTTTAGTTTAGTTAGTTTAGTTTAATTGAATGTGTGTAAAATTTGCTTAAAAATTACTCATATAGTGTAATCTACACAAATTTTGTATTGTTAAATTTATAGTGATATTGATGATAAAAAATTATAATTAATAAAAATGACAAAAATATTGTCTATGTAATGGTTTAGATCCCATAATTTTTCAAATATATTTTTATAATGATGGCTACAGGTTTACGAGTAATCTGATGTTAACACATAATGTAACAACAGTGCGGCCCCCACAATTTTTTTTATTAAAAAATATTGTTGTATTCCATCAGAGTTAGCCAATGCAATATTTACTGTAACACTATAAGCTACAACATTGACCTACATTAAATGAGTGTTCATGGTCAGTTATAAACAAAATTATCAGTAAAAGAAAATTAACTTTCAATGATAATCAAGGAGTTCTTACCAGTAAATTGTGTATGCTTCAGCCTGTGCCGGATCTTTGACATTGGGTTCATTAAGCAGATCCTGGATGCCGAGGAGAATCTGTTTGATCGTGATCGCTGGGCGCCAGTCCTTTTCCTCATCTAGCAGAGACAGGCACACTGTTCCTGATGGGTACACGTTAGGGTGGAAGAGGGGTGGCTCAAACTTGCATTTGGGTGGACTTGAAGGATAGTCGTCTTTGAAAATCATACGCAACTTGTAAAGACCTCCTTCCCATGGGGTCTGAAAATATTTGTAATTAATTTAATTAGTACATTGTCAATGTTCTTTTACTAAACATTCATATGAAGGAAACCATTGACGAATTAGTTTACACAAGGCCAGGAAGTCCAGGATGATCAACATAACCAATATTCATAAAGAATAATAAGGTAGTAAAACTAACTCTTTGAACTAGTATTATAATTACTGTTCTAGAAAAACTTAATACTAACCCCCTTTTTGCCGGGAATAGCGCACTCCCATGTCATTAAGTTCAACGATCCATCAGAATTTTTCATAGGCCTGGCCACGAAACCCTGAAAAAAGGTATTATTATGGAAACAGTATAATTTCATAACGATTAAACAGGTATGTAGGTAGTTGCTTACAAAAGGATGGTCCTTGCGCCAAGCTTTCCTCTCTTCGGCTAAGCGTGCACTTGCTATCCCTGACATGTCCTGTGATCAAAATTATATTAAAAAATAACTGTAGCGTCATTGCTGGAAATTACTGCAAATATCTGAATAATACTCACGTATTACAACGAAACAAACGTAAAAAAGAATTAAATCACAACGCGAATAAAGAAGCGTCCCACGATGCGTCAAGTACAAAAACAGATAAAACAAACATTCATTTCATACATTTCATATCGCACGAATAAATAATTTGCACAGATAATAAAATAATATACATTCTTAGTTTTCTTCTGTTTTTAATTAAACCTAATTAAATATTTAATACCGTTCTTTTATAAAAAAATGCACTTAAATTTATTAACTTATATTAATATTGATGGAATAACTAGTGTAGCCATTAATTTCAATCTAATCCTAAAGTACCGCTTTGTATGAAATTCGCTCTTATTATTAATGTAGTTTAGCATGAATTCGCTCTAAGCCGATGCACGAACTTGTAACACTAATATTGGACCGAAATTTCGTACGAACATTCGTCCGAGATGGTATCCATTCACAGAATATCTATACTCCTATCCAAAGAGTATAGTAACCTATCTCCTATCCATTGCATCACTTACACAGAACACCTGTACTGTGCCTGTAGTCCTATCACTTATCATCATCGCTGTAATCATTCTTATCATTATCATCTCCGCATACAATTAATTAAAGAGTCCACTCCAGTCCGACTCATGTTTATTTGGACTTATCTCATACATTTCTGTACGAGTTTATAGCGTTTTCCATGTTTTCACATTAGCGAAGACCGCACTAAGACCGTACCGTATCGTTTTTATTAAGAAAGCGAAAATAGTTTAGAGAATGTTTCAAAGCAGTAGTGTAGGGTGGGCTCGTACCCAAAGCGTAATGTATACTCGTTCCACTTGTACCCAGTATCTAAACCATGTGTTAGATAAAATATTACACTCATAAAATTAAGTAAGTAAATATATTTTGCGATATTGACCCCTTTTCCCTCGTTACACGACAATAGAATTGACGTTTAATACCTACATCGAGTTAGTGTTCAACAACCTTAACAATAATATTAACTACACAGTGCGTGACCGCGGTCGTAGAGATTGAAAGCATACAGAACTTACGAAAAGAGCAGCACGCATATTATAATGTAGATACATAGATTAGTATAGATATTTAATGATTTCGGAGAAGTAGTCGTTTCTAATGTCGCACAATGTAGAAAAGTATTCATTCATCATTGGTTCCATATTGACCTAAAATCTTATGAACTTTGAGCTGCTAAAGTTTATTTGTTTTATTTAAATGTTTTTGATTTAATCTAAATGGTTACATTCATGTACACATAAGTTAATATAATAATAATTCCTTAATTGGTGGATTAGATTTAAAATATTTGGAGAGGGCGGATATATGCCTAAATGACTAACTGACTATATTGGTGATTAAGATTAAGTATTTTAATGTTTGCACACTCTTTGCTATAAAAACCTGAGCGTGCAAACTCCATGCGGATCGGTTTATCCATTCTAAAAGTATCTGAATGTTAATTCAGACATAATATGGTCAGACATAAAGCTATCATTTAGTATTTTAAAATAACAGCCATTCAATCCTATAAGAATAACCTAAGTACCTACCTATATATGACTGTACTTAAATAGGCTCTACTCAATTAAATAATAAAATTCAGCCTGTAGAATCATTACAAGCAATTCTAAATCTTCATGTAACAAACATAATATTAATATTTTTATAATTTTGCTCATAAAATTAAAAATTTAATACAATAAAAGCCATTTCGGCTAAAAATGACGCAGTAGAATTTTTGTCGGCGAAATATTACGCCGACTCTGCGACAGAACGTTCGTTACGTTATGCATGTCGACAACAATTTTTTGATTGGTTATAATATGACGTTTGTAGCATTCTCATTGGCTCTTTGTGGTAATCTTTGTAAAAGAGAACAGGAAATGTCGGCAATCACTAGGGGGCAGTGTAGCTGTGTCGGTGACGCTTTTTTATGTCTCACAAAATATTTGATTCTTGGTGTAGTTTGTTCCGTTTTGCGTTGTATTCTGTTCTCTGAAAGATTTCATCTGTGAAAAAAATAATTTAAATGACATTGTTTTGGTAAGTGAAATTGTGTTATTCAAGCGTAAAATAATATTTTGTGATAAACATAAATATTCAAAGTGAAGATTATAATTTATTGAAGCGACGCCAACTAATCAGAAGCAAGCGTCTATGTATGTGTGTCATGAAGAATTTATTTGATACTTACGAAATTAAGTTTGGTGATAACTTTAATATTTTAAACAAATATATATTTTTTATTTTAACTGTGTATAAAAGTTGTGAATTGTAAATATATATTATGAAATAATATGTTATGTGCTACAATGTGTTGATTCAGTTAATGTGAACATTGTGGACCGAATTATATGAGTTGGCGGGAACCAGCCGGTCTAAATAATGAGGTTATATTTATACTCTTTGTAAGATTTTACGAAAGTTTCCTATTTTAATATTCACGTTTTGTTATATTGTGAATATTATTATTTTCATTTCAGATAGGCTCTCAGTAATACTATAATGTCGACTGTAGAAGAAGGAGAGACACCTCCCAGTGAGGATGTGTCGATGGGTAATCCAGATGAATTGACTAAAAATCCTACTGCATTAAAAGGTAAAATACATGTATTACATTTCCCAAAAATATTACAACTATAAAATGGCATGACAAAACACTCATATATGACATACATACTTAAATAAATTATTTACATTATACAATTTAAACACTTAGTTACACATTATGAGTTAACTCTTGTAGTTTACTGTACTATTTGTTGTAGTATATCACAATCATACTGAATGAATTGGACAGGTGTAGTACAATTTATTTATGGTTAATAAAAGGAAAGAAACGCAGAAGAACACATTGATTTAACTTTTTCACTGCACATTATACTTTACCCAACTGACATTTGATCTAAATATAAATTACATATTCTATTCACAAACACAACTTGTATTTGCAGAAGCCCATGAACAGATGGCAACGCTAGATGTGCTAGTCTGTGGGGAATGCCACTCAGCGTTCCATTTTGTAGAGGAGTTTAAAGAACACAAGGATGCCAGCAATTGTACGGGAAAGTCACCTGTCAGAGATAGTGTGAGTTGCTTACATTATTTTTTTTTAAACTGAATGGACTTTTTTTGTAGTTTCTGTTTTCTGTAAATCCAAGACAATGAAAATTAAGTTTGTCAAAGATTTCACCAATATTTATTTCTATTTATATTACTTTAATCAGAATCTTCATTCACAAAAATCTGGATTTGTTGTGACTTGTCAATATAAATTTATGGTCTATGTGCTAGAGATTGCAATATCGTCAGTAAGCAGTAAGCACTTGACTAGCATTTGGGGGACAGAAAAAACTTTATTCTTAATTTCTTTACTAAATGTCCAATACATTTGGTCAAAATAAAGCAAACTAGATTCTCTCTAGAACACTAGAACCCTAGAAAATTTCATTTATTAATTCAATCATCTGATAATTATTATGTTTTCTCAAATATTGTGTTCATTTTCAGAATGAGAGCAAAGCACAAGTCTGGGCATTCCTGCTATGGAAGTGTTCATCAGCCCGTGATGGGTCCACATCCAACACAGACAACAGCTGGAAGCTTTACCAGCAGTGGTGCCGCATGCCGGAAGCACAGCGCACTGCTTGGATAACAGCTGGGGCCAGTGTGCAGGCCTTATCCAAGTTTGCACATGCTAAAGTTGTGAGTATTTCACCAATTAGCTGAACCCAGCCACATGATGGTGGTTCAGTGCATATTAATTAAAGTTCTATTTTCGTCCCCATGTCTGAATGAAAAGTTTATAAATAAACTCTTGCATATAAATGTATGATAATTCAATGTTGTAGAAAAAATTTAGGTCATCCATCAAGTACATTAGAAGTTCTGTGCATAAATGTATAATATTGGAAATTTTATAAAGGTCAGGCTATGAGAAAAAAAATTCAATCCTGTAGCTGTTTAGTATCATAAGTTCATAGTGGTTCGAAAAAAACATAGCTTTTACATTGACATATATATGGACAGTATAGTCTGTACTGTAGTATTTAAAATTCAACCTTGTGAACCAAAGTCTCGATTTGTAAATTACAATGACAACATAGTTAGAGTAATTTATGTTATTTACATTATGATAATGGTGATAAAAACAAAAATAAATTGTTTTAAGATGGAGCTCAAGACTGAGGATCAACTAGTTCCTGTACAGACTGCAACACCAGAAGTGAAAAAGAGAGGCAGACCAAGGAAACACGTCAAACAAGTAAGTGTATGTATATTTATAAAACAACAAAATATTATACTATTATAGAATCAAAAAAACACCACTGCTTAATATGCAAAAATATGTTATTTTTACAATTTAGAAGAATCCAGTAATACCTCATACATTAAAATCTATGGGCTGCAAGACATGCCAAAGAATGAAACGTGCATGCATGCATAAGCTGCCAATAAAATGATATTATCATATGTTTGTATGTTATAATGTTATAATTTTTGAACCAGCCCAGCCAATCTTAATTGTCTAAATATGCAGTTATAACATTATAACATATATAATATTATAATATTTAAACCAGCCTAGCCAATCTTAATTGTCTAAATATGCGGTTAGTTATAGGTTGAAAGATAACCTTTTAAAAGATGGTGTTGTTGTTGCAATAAAAAAAAACTGCAAAAGTTAAAAAAATGAATTTCGTAATTTTACTTATAGGAAGACCCTGAGACTCATCCATCAGGAGAGGAGAGTGATGAAATCAAAGCAGGCCAAAAGCTATTGAATAAAACATTGACTCCAGCCATAAAAACGAAGGTATATTGTTGACAGATTTACATAGATATTTTTTTTAGACACAATATGTTGTTGCCTGCTGTCGCACTTCATTTAATATAGATAGAAAAGATGCTATTATATGCGTTAAAACTTAATTTATATGCGTATATAACGTGCCTATCATAGTTTATAAGGAGTAACTTGGCTAGTTTTGTTTCCTCCGTGCGAAACATTAAACCACATTAGTCTCCAGGATGTTTACAATCAAATGTGGGTGAAGCTACGAGGCATGGCTCAATTAATAAATCGCCAAGTACGAATCGAACTAAAAATTTAACCGTCTTCCTAGTACGTTTTTATGTTAACAGTTTGATCGAAAAATGCAGAAAGAATTCGGTTTGTTGTATGGAGACCCCTTTAATATTGAACTTTATTTATTTTTAGTATTTGTTGTTATAGCGGCCACAGTTATGCATCCTCTGTAAACATTTCATGTGTCTGTCCATTACGATTCCGGAGATATAGCCCTGAGACAGACGGACAGACAGCGAAGTTTTAGTAACAGGGTTCCGTGTTTACCCTTTGGGTACGGAACCCTAAAACTAAGAAAATAAAGACGAAGAGGAGAGATAAAATGTAATTTGTCCATGTAGCCGGAGGCGTCGAGCGGCGAGCGCGAGTCTGTGCGCAACGCGCAGGAGCGCGTGCCGCCGTCGGAGCGCATCGCGCGGCGCACGGAGCGCGAGGGCGGCGACCCGGCCGACGCGGGCGAGTTCGTCGTCGAGAAGATACTCGCCAAGCGGTTCAACCCGCGCCGCAAGCAGTACGAGTACCTGCTCAAGTGGGAGGGCTACCCGCAGTTAGTATACCATGCAGTACACAAATATAATCAGATTAAAGCTCTATTTGAAAACAATCAGCGTGCGTGTCTAGCGAGTAGCGTGACATGGCACAGAAGCAAGCCTTTATGTATACTGATAAACAACTGATAAAAGGTACTATCATATAAATTTTAGGTGTTTATTCTTAATATAATTTTCTGCTTGAATATAATTAACAATAGATCAGTATTAAACATTTCAAATATTCTAAGTCATATTAATGACCTAAGGCTAGAAGTAGTTATTTCTCAATGATTCTATTTAGCAGAATATTAAGCTATTAGTCTGTTTTATACATTTAAAAAATCGTTAGTTATAATTAAATTCACCATGTTCGAATCACACTTAATAATATTATGTATTTAATTTAGTGAGCAAAATACATGGGAGCCAGTTGAAAACATGGCGACATGCAAACATCTCCTGGAGGCGTTCGAAAAGCAGCTGGCGCGCCAGAAGGAGCTCAAGGCACTGCGGGCACAACAGCAACAACATCCTGTTCAGGTACTGCTAATAATATATGTACAATAGTTATGTTTAAATACATTAACTTCTTTCACACAACTCTGACTTTCCAGGTTGTCCAAATATTACGTAAGCGTCTTTTTAGTAACAGTAACCCCTCCTTATATTTAAATAAGCACCCAAATGTATACACAGTTGTCAGCAGAAGTCTGAAGCAATGAAGAATGTTTATTCATAGGAATAATTTTATATTTATCAGGTGAAACAGATAAGCACGCCAATACCTCAAGTGGTCAAACAGGCTGTGAAAAAGAACGATAGTCCGGCCCTGACGCCAACAGGGTGAGTTGATAATTATTACATCATTGAAATAAATAATGTTTTCTATACACTTAAGTTTTGTCCTAGATGGTGGGTGTCATGGTCACACAACACGAATACACAAACAACAGGGTCGAATATTCAGAATGGAACAGGACTTTCTTATTCCTGTTCCTGTTTTATCCCAGAGCAGGTCCAGCTCTTTAAGCCGTTCTCGTCGCTTGACAATGCTGATCCCGGGAGGTTCGGAGTTTTCCTCCTCGTCCGTCATAAATGGTTTTGTCATGTGGCCAACGCCGCCGTTCCCAATAAATGGTTTTGTCTTATGCCCAACGCCGCCGTTCCCCAATAAATGGTTTTGTCTTGTGGCCAACGCCGCCCTTCCCAAATAAATGGTTTTGTCTTGTGGCCAACGCCGCCGTTCCCCAATAAATGGTTTTGTCTTATGCCCAACGCCGCCGTTCCCCAATAAATGTGGTTCGAAGGTGGTAGAACCCTTTGTGGTTCGACTCCGGCGGCACCACCGCCACACCTATTTCTACCTAATAACAGCAGTGTTAAGCGCTGCTGTGTTCCGGTTTGAAGGGTGTGGTAAGGGAGACAGACTTTTCCGAGACGTTCCAGCTTAGTCCTCAGGGGTAGCGGCGCATATGTGGCCGACCTCAGGTAGGAATATCTAATCCTATCTGGGGTTGATTACAGATGTCCATGGGCGGCAGTAGCCACTTACCATCAGGTGGACTGCATGCTCGTCTGCTACTCTTATATTATAAAAAAAAAAAAAAAAAAAAATGGTTTTGTCTTGTGGCCAACGCCGCCGTTCCCCAAGTTACATCCGAATAACGACTCGGAACCACTCTTATCGTATAGATCTTCTCCACCAATTTGCACTCTTTGGTGAGAAAGTTATTTAAAAATGCACAAGTTGCGTGTATGCGCTAAAAATACCCGTTTAATTATTTTAGATATTTAGATACATATACGTATGTCGTCTTATCAACATATTCACGAGTTGTTTCCATACAATAACTTGTATATAATTTATTACGTTCGTTTGTCCGGTAGGCGGTTGCAGCGCACGAGCAAGGTGCGCGCGCTGGACCAGGTGAAGGCGTGGTGCGGCGCGGACGACGAGCCCGCCGTCAAGCGCCTCAAGCGCGAGCTCTCCAGCGAGGACGAGGACTACTCCGACGCCGACTCCACTAAAGGTAACCGCTGCTCTTTATGCTCGCCTGGTACTTTGGAACTTTCAATTGGACGTAGTTATGCAAAATAGATCCAACCACAAAAACTAGCTCTTGAGAAAATAGGTTTTTTAGTAAAAGTTAAATTGCTTAATTTATGGTTGGTATCACTGATATCTATATATTTCAAAAGAAAAAAATGTACCATGCACCTTGAATAATTTTTGCATATACGAAAGTTGATGTGGAGATGCCATTTGTGATAGTAACTACAAAAACGGTTTTTATGGAATCCATTTTGCATAAATATGTCCAATTAGTAACTGCTTTAATAAGAAACTGTCGTAACAGCATACACACAGTATACGTAAGACAAGCACATACTTGTGTGTGACGTGATGTGTGTTCTAATAATGATAGTTTGAAATGTCTAATACTGTAATAAGTATTACATAGCATAGTTTTTAAAATTTAAATGAGCTCCTATTCGGTTGTATACACTGCGCACTATTTCTTTCAGTAGCTTATTGTAATCCCATAATATCTTAACATACATGCCATGCAGAACATTGCAATCAAGTGAAAAATAACCGTTACAATTTGCTGTTGCAAACTGTAACTACTTTAGCTTATTTATGCTTGTTCAGTATTTTGCGTGGTATTTTACGAAAAACCTTAGTTTTGTTTGTTCTGACTACTTATTAATTATTTTAATTATTATTTGTTTGCAGCTGAGAAGAAGGTACTGAATGGTCAAGCGTCCCCCAAGTCGAATCTGGACCCCGAACTAGTAAAGACACTGGGTCTCGGCGGTAAGGGCATGCCCAACATTAAGGGAGTTATCAAAGTGGACCCTAAACACATGCCAAATCTCTCTACAGGTATTGTTATTGAATATGTATTGGTTCGAAATACACTAGCTTGTTTTTCGAACTTTTTCATGGCGTGATATTCTCTACTCTCCTGTGTCCTTTTTATGAATTATTAAGATCATATAATATTAAAGTGTAAGATTACAAAAAAAGCATCTATAATTTTGAGTATGTTAAAAATATCTCTTATATTGTTTTCACTGAGGTTGCCATGTTCGTGTTGTATCTCATATGTATAGTCAAAAAAAAGTAATTACCTAATTTATCTTTTAGAATCTTACATTGCAATCTTATAATGTAAGGAGTTTTACACATGGGTCAGTTAGTCAGTCAGTCAGTCAGTTAGTAGTCTTCTATATACTATATTATGAAGTACCTAAATTACACTTGTTTTAGGTCCTTTATTATAAAAACGTTACCATAGAATGTTCTACTGATATTTTAGGAGCCTATTGCAATTTTTCCAGGTGTGTACATAATGTCAAAATCATCTGGAATAATGAAAATAGACTCACCTGGAAAAATAGGACCTGGATTGAATATAGATGAAGAGAAAATCAGAAAACAGATTATGGCCGCTAAACAGGTTAGAATCTCACTTTTCACATGAATGTGTATTGAATGTGAAACACTGGCGTGTTTTTCGTAATTGTATTGTATTGTGTGTGTGTGTGTAATGGGCATGATGACAAGTTTTGAAGTCCTCTTTATAATTGTATTATTTCGGCTATAAATTCAGAATTAACGGATATATTAGCATTTTTAAAACAAATTTTGAACTAAGCTCGAAAACGCTCACGGGTGGCATGGCGTCCGCGAGTGGCGTCACGCTTCAATATCCCATAGAAAAGTTCAAGCAATACGGTGACACGCCAAAAAAATGACGTCATTTCGCCCCGATTAGCTTTTTAGACAAGATGGCCGACTGCATTATTTTATACTTTTATTTTATTGAAAATAGAATGAATCTAGAGTTTTTATTAAAACTGGGCTATTTTTGAGAATGTTTTTAACATATTGTTTTTAAGTAAATCATTTATTCTTCGATTTTTTAATACTGTCATCATGCCCATTGTTATTGTAATCGTCGCATGGTTATTTTCGCTTATGAAGTTTTCTATGCAAAATGATGATTTCGAAATCAATTCATCATTCCTTCGTTTTATGATTTTCTATTTTTATGTTAATATTTTTTTATTATAATTGTACTCGCAGAAAAAGATGGAGGAAAGTAAAAGAATGTCGCCCGCACGGGTCCCAATATCATCTCAGGTAATGTATTTATATGTTTTTCTAAGCCAATTCTGACTTTACCTTACTTTCAGATTTTCTTTGAAAAAGTATTACAATTGAGTATTGGCTTTGTTATATTTTTAAATTTGTAAAAAAAATATTATTTTTGATTAAAGTAAGTATTTTTTTAGATGAAGAAACCACTGGGTGCCGCAGGTCAACAAGTGACAGAGAAAACTATCATCACACCTTCAGGTCAGAAGATCATACAGCGCACGATACAGAGGCCATTCGGACAGCCCGACGGGAAGTCACCCGTCACGATACTCAACAAAAAGTTGGCTCAAGTAAGTAAAAAAATAACTTTTTTTAGTCTATAAAAATCTGAATGTTCTTTGATTTCAATTTTAATTAATTTTAAAGTACTCCAGTATAATATAGTATCAATTCAGGTTGTAATAATTTCAAATTAAGTGAAGTAAGAAAATCACAAAGTTTATAATATTAGAATGTGTTATTTAGTAATTTTGATCTTAAATTGAAACTTATTATTAAGGCAGGATTTCATTTTGATGCACATGTACAGCTGTAAATGCTAATATACATATGACATACATACATACTCCTTATAATATAAAGTTTTCTTTACTCTATATTTTCTTCAAATAATTCATTCATGTAATATTTTTTTCATTTAAACAAAGTAGGAACAATTTGTACTTCAATATTCTCTGTATAATTTGTATTTTATTGCTTTATTATGTGTGGAAAGTAGTATTATAGTAGTAGCATATCTATACATATAAATAAAATTGGAGTGTCTGTTTTTAATATTGAAATAACCGCTTTTTACTACATGCATATGAATATACATATGGTACATATATCAAAATAACATTTTTTACAATTTTTTGTCTGTTTGTTCTGGCTAATCTCTAAAATGGTTGAGCCGATCTTGACTTGGACTTTTATTGGCAGGTAGCTGATGTAATAAGGAGTAACTAAGGCTACTTATATTTTAGAACTAGCTGTGCCCCCGCGGTTTCACCGGTGTTATTTCTTTTTAACGCGGGTGAAACTGCGGGGCACAGCTAGTTGCACAGCAATATTATGGAAGTGAAAACACTTGTAATCGGTTACAGGGCGACAGTCTGCTGCGGCGCGGCGGTGGAGCGCGCGGTCGCGGGCGCGGCGGCGCGAGCTCGGTGTCGACGGCCGCCGGGAACATCGTGCGCATCCGCGACAAGGCCATCTCCTTCGACTTCGACAAGGTACTTTCAACTTCCTAAATAGATGGCACTGAAGTGGTTTGAATCGCGCTATCAAAGAGTTCTAATATATATCTAGTATAATATGCACGGTCTTTCTCCAAGCTGTAGTTCCAGGTGTATCAACAACAGCTGATGATAACCAGTATGTCCATTTGAACTTACTGGAGCTGAACTAACCTTTTTGTCTAAACAGCTTTGATGACATTGTAGTTTTTTATCCTACAAAGTAAATATAAAATACTTGCTACTCAATGTTAGAATGTTTTAGAAATAACCTTTCTTTGAACTTTACATAATTAAACATAATCACGTCTTACTATTGAATACGGGTCTCTCCCCACTATTGGCAAAAGTGCAGAGCGTATGATATTGAAGTTTGACTCACATCAGTGTCCGTCCAACAGTCGGCCGCGTCATCGGACACGTCGGACGGCACCCAGGACTAATTCTAATTCACGCACATAATTAATGAAATATATTACATCTGTTTTTTTTTGTCGTACAGTCGGACGCGTCATCGGACACGTCGGACGGCATCGAGGACCCGTTCCCGCGTGCGCTGGGCCCGCTGCCGCCGGCGAGCCCCGAGCGGCCGCTGTCGCTGTGCCCGCTGACCGGGCGCCGCCTGGCGCGCGCGGAGGGCGAGCCCACGCCGCCGCCCACGCCCTCGCCGCCGCCCGCGCCGCCGCCAGACGCGGAACACCCCGCGGCCACCATGCTCATGAAGGTATTCTCATTTGAAACATAGTTTTCAATCGTGCACTACATAATTATATTAAATATCAAAGTTTGTTTTGCACATTTAAACGAGTTATCAGAGAGAGAGAGTGGTCGATTAAACATCTTCACTTGTAAGAAAAATAATTAACTGCAAACGTAATGTTTGAGGATTTCCGAGAGAAATTATATTATATAATTTCCTCAAAGTAAAAAAATCCGAAATGTAGTACTTTAGTCTTAGAGTTAACTATGATATAAGATATGAATACATGACTAAAAATTCCATAACATCTATTTCTAATCTATTTATTATTGTATTACAGTCACATTTTTTTAATGCCTAATTGACTACACTTTTGCATCTCTGCAGGTCGAAATGTCTCCAGGTGGTACGACAGGAATGTTAGTACAAGGCGATGGTGCTCAACCGTCACTACCAGTGTTAACGGATGAGGATGGTGTGAGTATGATTCTAAATTCACTTCCCCATGAAAACAGTTTTTCAAAGATAAATATTTATAGAAGACTACAAATTGTGACAGTAAAATAGATTTTGCTTTAAATATGTTTAAAATGAAATGAAGTTTTGAATTTAGGAATCTAAAAGATCTCGAAGATACTTCTGCAGAAAAAGGTAGTAATGTAGCAACGGTGGCTTCGCGGCAATTCGCAATCTATGATAAAACACGGAACAACTGCTGCTGTAATAACTATCCGGAATTCTAAAGGATTCTGCTCATAATCTCGTAGATTACGAGTTTTGACATATTCCTTTTTATGTGATTACTTCCCAAGGATTGTGTGTTTGTGTATCACTGCAGTGGAATAACGGTTTTAGATTATAATTATCAATAAAATAAAGCAATAAACAGTAAGGGTCCATTCACACAGACCGGCTCGGAGAGGAGGGCAGATTTTTACCACGTTGAAAACAGAGTTTTAAGTAATTGTATTAAGGTTTATTTTTTCATGTGCACTTCTTTTGACATTAAGAACGCTTGAACGCGCTTCGTGTGGTATAATATGAAGAGCCGACCAGCACTGATTGCGTGCTCTTTGTCGCTCGCGAAGCCGATTGACTCTGATTGCGAGCGCACCCGCTTTCAGATCTTTTCCAGCCGGTCTATGTGAAATAGTTGGCAGCTCCGCTCTGGCCAATTCCAAGCGTATACGGTCCGGTCTGTTTGAAAAGAAAAGAGCGAGAGTGTGAACGGACCCTAAGAATGGTATGTGTTGTGTGCAGACGGAGGTGAAGGTGGAGGCGAGCGCGGTGAAGCAGCTGCTGGACGAGGACGAGGGCGTGAGCCTGCTGCACGCCGCGCACGCGCCCATCATGATCCGCGGCGAGGACGGCGTGCTCTACCAGGTAACGACACCATTATTAATAACCTATCAATTACAATCCTTTTTTTTATAATATATAGTAGCAGACGAGCATACAGTCCACCTGATGGTAAGTGGCTACTGCCGCCCATGGACATCTGTAATCGACTCCAGCTAGGATTAGATATTCGTACCGGACGACGGCCACAGATGCGCAGCTACCCCTGAGGACTAAGCTGGAATGCCTCCGAAAAGTATGTCTCATATCCTTTCATGTGAATCAGAGGTGCATACCTGCCATCGATTCAAACTCCCACCGTAAAGGGCTGAATTTCTCCTATAAGCATGTAACATGTGTCATTTAGAAAAATCCTGTGTAAACATTTATAACGTCACTTTGCAAAAATATGATTCAGGTTGCGGGTGAGAACGAGGACGGTCAGACGTTACTGGTAGCGGCCGATACCGTTGAAGGAGTGGAAGGCGTGGAGGGCGCTGTGGAAGGGGTTGAGGGCAGTGTGGAGGGGGAGAGCGACGGCGTCATGTACGTCACGAGAGAGGATGGCCAGGTTAGAACTTGTTTTATTAAATAATATTCTGGATTTTCTGATAACTTTTGTGTATTCTTTTTGCTATAAATAGGTTTTTTACGTCATAATTAATTTCGTTGTACGCATTTACAAATATTATTTGTTAGATGAAACTTGGCATATTGTAGATTTTTTTATAAAGATTTTAGTTCCGTCTATTTATTGACTTGTGTACGAGGGCAAGCTACTGCATGGTTCTGTATAGCAGTATTTCTCAAAATACTCCCAGAAAACAATGTGCTGAAGTGGTTTTGGAGGCAATATCTAATTTGTGTTTTCCTTTTAAGTTTCCTTTTATATTGCTGTACTATTAGATTTGTCTATATTAGCTCTTTTGGAGATTTCGAGATGCGGTAGAAGATTTTCAGTGAGCGATAATCTACGTAAGTTCGAGGTTTGGCATACAATATTGTGATTGTTTCGATCAGGACGTGCTGGCGATCGACCCGGCGCAGCTGGGGCAGCTGGGCGCGCTGCTGCCGGGCGAGGCGCCGCTGCAGCAGGTGGCCGTGCAGGTGGAGGGCGAGCCCGGCGAGGACGCCACGCAGGTCATCGCGCAGCTCGTGCAGGCCGACCTGCCCTCGCCAGGTAACACACGCAATATTGTCCCTGTAGTACCGGCACCAGAATAGAGCTACGGCATCCCCCGCCTGTCGTAAAAAGGGCTTCCGGGGTTTCGGGTGGCAAGAGTGGGAGCTCGAACCGTCCAGCAAGCGACCCCGGGAAGGTCAGCTGTTTGTGTGGTCGCATATTGCTGTAATCACCAAGGGATGTGAGAGGAGCGTAAATTGCTCCCCCTAAGGGCAGAGCCCGATAATATTTTATTAATAATATATATTGATAATATTATAATAAAATTATTATTATAAAATGGTGCCACAAGTATTCTGAATGTCTCTATTGAAGTTTTCTAAACATCTTCCACAAATATAAGCTTCGACTTGGACAGTCAGAGAGCAAGGTTACTTGTGTCATTAAATTTATTTCCATCTAAGGATATCTTATGACAAGCTTACTTACTACTGTGCAAAATCTGTAATATGTGTTTACACCTTTTCAGTTATTACTTAAGAAATGCTTCATTTTGTATTTATATTACCTATGGATTTATTTAAATAATATTAAATTTCGTATCTTTCTAGGTGGTACCCGGCGTGTCGTTTTACTACTACCGGACGGCAGTTTCACAATGACGGAACTCGACAAAGAACAATATGAGTCTATCACAGAAGCGAGTAAAGCGCAAGAGTAAACAATGAATATTTAATAAATATACAATGACTTGTTGACTGATCAGATTTAGGTCCTTATCGTGTACACTTCATTAAAATAGCGGCACCAATTGATGTCATTTGTGATCAAGAAATTGCAATATAGTTTTTGAGGCATCATAATGTTACTGAGCAATTTTTTACTTTTTGATTGTATGTAAAGAGTTTCTGCTCAAGTGTGCGCTTGCTTTGTGTCCCCTCCTCTCCTCTGGGAAAATATAGCCTGTCGCTCTGTATAAAGTCCTACTTTCTTTTAAATGTTTTATTGTTTGTTTTCCCCCAATTACCTAACATAATACATATATCGCAAAAATTATGTACAGCATAAGAAAAAACTATTTTGAAGTATTGAATATATCGATTTTCGAATCATAAGTGCTATGTTTTGGTGCCGCTAGCTTTAAAAAGAATTGGTTATTTATAACCGCAATAAATATTATTAAATATTTTAGTAGATGTGTACTTTTGCAGTGTCCTTTAAGTCATATTTCTTATAAACCTGAATATATTTTATTCCCTCAAAAACCACTACTACTATCCATAAAGTATGCATATTGTCACATAATTTCCTATAATAAAATCTGTTAGAAAATAGATTTCAAAATGATAATTTACAGAATTATAAAATGATTCTTGATTTCGATTTTATGTATATGTAGTACACAAGCATGAAGTCCGTCTAACAATAAGTGGCTACTGTTGCCCAAGGGATATTTTTAGTTAACTTCAAATAGTATTGGATTCCTATCTGTTGCCCAAGGGATATTTTTAGTTCACTTCAAATAGTATTGGATTCCTATCTGTTGCCCAAGGGATATTTTTAGTTAACTTCAAATAGTATTGGATTCCTATCTGTTGCCCAAGGGATATTTTTAGTTAACTTCAAATAGTATTGGATTCCTATCTGTTGCCCAAGGGATATTTTTAGTTAACTTCAAATAGTATTGGATTCCTATCTGTTGCCCAAGGGATATATTTGGTTAACTTCAAAAAGTATTGGATTCCTATCTGTTGCCCAAGGGATATTTTTAGTAAACTTCAAATAGTATTGGATTCCTATCACTTTATGAGAAGTACTGAGTGTAAGATTTCTTGAATCGCCTCATATAAATTTTCTCTATTACCACAACCTTTAAGCCAGGTCACGATAGCGCTTAACACTGTTATTATACGACAAAAATATGTGGCGGTGGTCCCACCAGCGACTAGACATCTTAAACATAGTCAAAACAGGTAAACGAAATTACATTGTCTGGATCGGCAAACGAATTGTGCTAAAATCAGCACACTTTAATTACGCAGTCTGGCAAACGACACTTGCAGCCCTACAAGACCACGGTGCATTTATATCAACAAACATCATATGTATTAGACACGGTCAGTGACAAAACAAAATCATATAAGTCTACATGATATGTGTGAATATATTTATATATTCCGTAACGCGATAGCGCAGACACGGGCCGTGCTTATCAGAAATATTTAATAGAAAACATGATTTTGACATGATATTTTATGTATGTATATCGCTTACACTTATAACGCCTATAAAGTCAATGTAAAGGTTGTGCATAAATGATATTGTAATATCATAAGGTTAGACTATTTTTCATTTTAATTTAATAAAATATTTATATGACGAGATGCTATGCAGTTGGAAAGTGCAAGGAGTTAATAGCAACCTGTAATTGTGCAGTTAATTTTATTATGTTATCATTGGAAATTTATATATTTTAAAAATTTATGAATTTTACGCTCAAAAGACCAATGTGGTGCAGACCAATAATTTTAACTTCATTACTTTGTGCGTCCAATGTTGTATAAATACAAATCTTAAGACTACGTGTTTGCAAGGATTACAGTTTGATAGTAAATGTCGTTGAACGAAATCAAAATAAATAAATATTTTGACAAAAAGTGGAGTTGGCTGATTTGCGAATTAAGATATCGATATATAACATTCTAAGATTTATATAATATGTGTTATATCAAATTTTTAAAAACTCCAAGTAAATGCGATGAATAATTTGTGGTCCTAAACTTCAGTAGAATCAAATTATCAGACAGTGCTACATTTTTTGTAAGAAATTTAGGTAAGAAAATTATTATTCTCGTCTTATGGTTTTATTTTCTATTTAAGCGCTTGTACACATTGTAGACGCGGGCGCCGTGCGGACAACGTTCCAAAATATTAAACATCACATTGTATAGAAATATTAATTACAAATCTGAGGCTAACTCGCGTCTGGCGCGCGCGATTTATCAAGTGTCGTATGAACAAGGGTGCATGCAGCCCATGGCAACCAGTGTGGACTTTAATCGGGAGGTCCACCTCGCCGCCGCACACGCCGGGTGCGTAAGCGGTCATGTTTTGTGTAAACAAGCACTTAGACTTAATTCAAATGAATTGTTTAGGAATGATCTTTGGATTTGCATGAACATTCCGATGATAAGAATTTAACCCGTGGCCGAACGGTATAGTCCTAGCCAAACTTATAGTCCGCTCTGAAGTTGTTGCGAGCAAATGTAGTCATACAATTTATTATGGCGACGCGATTAATTTCTATATTCAGAGCAGACTAGCAGTTTTACGCGGACTATAAATGTCTAATTAAAACATTCATAGATGTAGAAATGTTAAGAAAAATGTGACGTGAATTTACGAAGGATATAAAAGCTTTTAAATATCAAAATAATAAACTGGATAATTTTTGTAGTTTTACATATTTTTGACTTGTGGTAATTTCATGACTTTAAGTATATGAATATAGATTTATATTCATTTGGTCTGTAAATAATAGTTGTCATTTTTCGTAATAAAAGTACATGTAAATATTTACCGCCTTTTTTTGATTGATTTTCTGCTAATAACCACCCCATCTCCACGCGCTTGCTAATTTCTGAAATAATAGCCTGAAATTTATCTGCGACACTTCTCACTTTGCTACAGCTTCCTAGATTACACTTACCCCCAACTCAAATACATAATATACACCCATGGAATCAGTATAACCGTCTTCCAAGATTACAGCAACAAGTGGCGTATAAAATTAAATGAATCTTTGTTTTGATGGTAAATATCAAATTAAAAGTTTATTTAAAACAAAACGATACACAGTTATGACAATGTTCACTATAAATAAATTATAATATCTTGTGTATGTACAGATTAATTATTCTTAATCAATTGTGCTTGCAATATCATATGCTTAGTCACATAATGTTCGCATCCTATTTACATTTTAATAACACTACTAAATCGATTAGCAATAAAAAATATCTTTAACATCGATATTTATGAAGTCGTAATCGAGAAAGAATTGCAACACAGAAACACAAACAAAATGTCAGTTGTCAAATCTTTAGTGGTTGTCATCAATGACAAATGACAACGGATTTGCGTTTACGTGTATTGGGAAATTTTGTTGTATAAAATTTCATCACTATTATAATTTGTGGTAATACATCAAATTGTTCTGTACTACAATTAAGGTTTACTACATGATAAGTTCAATTAATTATACGGATCATCTTCGTGCAAACTACGCTGTGAGTGGTATTATTTGTGATTAAATTGCAAGTAATATTGTTGGATTTGCTCTAATAAGTGATCAAGACGGCGGGACGAAACGGAATGAGACGAGCCAGGGACGCCTACCAGTACCAACCCATTCCAAGGGTTGCTACTGAAGATGCATTGGAACATGAAAATGAGCGAATGGCAGAGGAACTCAGTGGCAAGATAACGACTTTAAAACATATGTCGATAGAAATTGGTAATGAGGTTCGATACCAAGACAAAATTTTGCGTGGAATGGATGACGATGTAGACAGAAGTTCCGGTTTCCTTGGGAAAACTATGGGCAGGGTACTCAAACTGGGCAAAGGGAATCACAACTACTATATCTTCTACCTGTTTTTGTTCTCAATATTTGTTTTCTTTTTACTTTACATTATATTGAAGTTCAGATGATCTAATGTAACAGATACCATTATATATTTGCATTACATCACTATCCCGTCATTCCCTTATGTATTATTGGATATATTTGTAAATAAATCTGTAAAGAAATAAATTTTGTTAAATTATTTAGTATGTTGTTTATTATCAATGTATGCCTCCAATGGAAGAGTTCATGTTATCCTGCAAGTATTAAATGTAACATTAATACCATAAATGTAGTGATAGATTCCTAAAATTATTGTTTGATATACTTACATAGATACATAGTTATACATCATAAATTACTTTGATTCATCTATGCTTCATATTTAAGTTGCAAACTTTTAATTACTATTTACTCAATGTTATTACTATTCAATAATAAAATAATTATTAAATACAAAGATTTTAATTGTAGAGTACACATATTAAATATTGCCAACAATTCAGCCTTATGTCAATATTTATACTTTAATAAATTTTGCAAAATATCTTTGTGATTTTAATGTTATAATTTTTAAAGATGAATTACATCACAGTATATTTTCATCATAGAGTAGCAGTGTATGTATATATTATAAATTTAGAAATTGCCAATAATATGTTTTGGTCAAGGTATCACTTAAAACAACTGCCGAAGTTTATTTAGTCAGTGTAACCCCTATTAAATCACACTGGCTTAGTGTGATTTAAAAGGAGTTACACTGAGAGAATCCCTTAAATCTTTCCCCTCACCTGAATGAATTTTACAAGATATAATCCATCATGTGATCAAAATTATTTAACCGATTCCGTGCGGATGTGGCAAAACTGTAGCGGATGTGGCACAACCGTGGTGCCTTCCGCACGGAATCGGTTAATAGATCCAGGTTTACATTAATAGCAGTCAAAAATCATCCTCAATACTTCTCATTTTAATTTACTTCATACAATTCTTGTAATAAGTTACAATAGTCATCACCAACAACATCCCTATTAATTGAAATGTAGAGCTTACAATTTGTTTTTAAGTGTTTGGAGCAACTATGAGCTGCATCAATAAGCATTGCAACCACACCGCAGGCATTGTGCTTATCATTTTTATCACAATATTCACAGAGGTTTTCCAGTATTATTGTGCATGGAACATTCTGCCAATCAGGTAATGTTGATACACTTTCTATAAGGGCTTCTAGAGTAGATACATATACAAAACTAATCATTTTTAAGTAATGTCTATTTACTTCACTTATGTCCTGTGAGAGCTGGGGTAATTCACTCAGCTCCTCTCGCAAGATATACATCACTTTACCTGTTTTAGCTTGCAGTAGCGCCTCTTTAAACAGTATACTTCTGTTACTGATCTTTCCGTCACAAAAGAATTTGCAACGAACACTTGTTTCATTCATTTTGCACCTTAGAAAATATTTTTTCACTGAAATAATAAATTATGTCTCTTTATATAAAGAATAAGAAGCAGTGAAAATTTTGTAGCTTAAATTTTAGCTTTTCACATGTCTTCCTTTAAAAAAGTTCTATTAGGTATCATAGATTACTAATCTATGTTAGGTATTTGAAATTTGAAAACATATGACAAAGCAGATATAAAAGTATTGTAGTAAAATTTAAAAATATTTATGCATACTTACTTAAATTATCAATAAATAGGAATACATGCACATAGTTGGGTATGTGACTAAAATGGAAAATAATTTCCTCCAGTCTACTCCATTAATACAATATAACATACAATAGAGCACAAATGCCACATAATCTTACAGCATACTAGACTGCAATCTTTACTTATAGTATTCCCAACAACTATATATATACTAGTTTCTTTTTATTTGTAACATTTGAACTTGTTTTGAAATTTTTGAATCACTCTTTTTGCAATTGAGTTAGTGGTGTGATTTGCTGTTGGTGTGTAATCGATAATCATCTATTTTGTTATATAAAAATATCGATTGCATGATTATTATAGTCGCGACTCGCGATTTTTAACTGGTATGGCCTAAGCAGAATTTTGGGTAAATTTTGGCTTCTACTATAGAAGCAAATATAGTAGCTATTGCCAAATAGATGTATTATTAGTAAGGTGCCATGAGAAAGTTCAGTTAGTGTATCAATAATAACATCGATTATACTGATTATACAATATAATATTGAATATTGATTGACGTCCCTAATATGGATTGTGTAAGTTTATTTGAAGTTGACATTTGACAGTAAAGTAAAAAAGGAATTCTAGTTTGTAGATGCAGATAATTCCCTGTATACAGCCAATTAACTCTCACAATCAAAATCTTTTTTTTAATTGCTCAGACTTATAAAGTATAGATTGAGCATATTCAGTTACGAATAATAATTACAAGTCAGAACATCATTATATCAGTTGTGATAGTCAAACTAAACATTCTTATCACATCGCGTTAGCTTTCATTGTTTCGGGCTCGAACACAAAACTGCGATGCGACGCGATGCGAATTCGCAACGCAGAAAATTGCGATGCGAATTGCTGCGATGCGATATCGTGCGGCGTAGCGTCTCTCAGGGAGACCAACAACAACAACCACTGTGCGATGCGAATCAATTCGCAAGTTCTTGCGATGCGTCGAGGGAGCTCGCAGATTTTTGCGATGCGACGTCGCATCGCAGTTTTGTGTACGAACCCTTCATCCCGTGGTTTAATCGTATTCGAATTCTTCTTATAATTTTAAACTGTTATTACGTTCCAAGTTAGGAAATAGGTATATAGAAAATACGAACTGTATTTTATCAGTTTATTATATAAAAATAACTCTATTCAATAGCCTTATTGTTGGACATGTCCTCTCGAAAGGCATGGATTGAGAATAGGGTTTGTACTTGTGTGATAGTGACTGTAATATATTAATAAATTTATAGAAAGATTTGTTGCCTATCTTTATTATTAAATCACCTAGTCGTTTATAGGACATCCACAGGAATATAAATAATAACATATGTTAGCGGCCTTACGTCGAGGCCGCAGCCACAGGGGTTGAACACGAGGTCTGCTCTTGTTCCTGCAGTACCGAGACCAGAATAGGACTATGGTATCCCCTGCCTGTTGTAAGAGGCGACTAAAAGGGGCTTTCGGGGTTGCGGGCGGCAATAGTGGGAGCTCAAACTGTCCAGCAAGCGACCCCGGGAAGGACAGCGGTTTGTGTGGTCACATATCGCTGTAATCACCAGGGGATGTTAGAGGAACGTAAATTGCTCCCCCCAGGGAGAAGCCCGATAGAAGGGCATCGCGTTAGGAGGGCACCGGTTGTGTTCCGTTGGAGATCCTGGGAGTTCTCCACCAAACGCTGAGGACGGCCTCCAGGAGGGTTTTAGTGCGGTAAAAATCCCACATAACCCGGCGTCAGGTGCCTTTTGTAGGTTTCCCTCTAGTCAACAAAAAAAAAATAGTCTGCTCTGAAGTTGTAATCAATCAGCCAATGGGGTCAAACACAACTACAAGAATATATTCCGTAGCAATAGTAAGGGCACACTAACGCAGCATGTACTCGCGAGCAAGAGCGGGCAGCGGACGAGTGCCGGGGGGACCCGTGCTGTCTTCGTCCCGTTAATATTTACAATTTGCTATTGCGACCCGACTCGTTTCTATATTCGGAGCGGGCTAGCAGTTTGGCGTGGACTATCAGCCTAAGAAAAATATTATTTAACTCGATACCGCTTCTAAATAATAAAAAAACTTACAAATTTGTTGTAGAAATTTAATTAATTAATTATGTACATCTTTGTATTTACATGACAACTGATTTTAATTGAGTCACTCATATAATGCTGTATCTTCGAATATTATAGTTAAAAGGTATTACAGTACATAGTACAGCGAAGCGTTTAATGATTTCAATTTTAGATTAGTTGTACCAATCCATCAGTGGTATTTAAATAAAAATAATATGCGCATTAACAAGGGGTATATCACTCGGATGTTTATTTACAATTATAATGTACCAACAATTATTTTACTACATATATGTTTATTTTTTGTATTGATAGTCTATAAGGGAGTGTATAATACTAAAATAATCTAAAAAATAGTACAAAATTATATGTAGTTAAAATAAGTACATGCTTTGTTTTACTAAATATTTTTTCTGATGCATTTGACCCAAATCCTTTTTATCATACCTCTTTTAGAATCACGCACCTAATAAATAACAATATATCTATTTTATTACAAAAATGCTTACTGTGTAAGACACTTAATATTAGCTATAAGGCATTTTATTAAATTGTAACAGCTTTTTACGATACAACAGTATAATGTTATATATGCACGTAAAAGTAAAAGTTAGCATTTAAAAATTACTCTAGTTACAACGTGATAAAAATTAAAATATGTAGAGGCATTTTGTTTAAATATTTTTTTTTGCATTTATGATTAAAATATGACATTTTAGAAATGTCTTCAAATCAGATTTATATTTTTAACGCCGGTCCGGCCTGCCGCGTAGTTTAATATAAGTTTATTTATAGTACAACGCTTAAAACCAATCATTGTACTTATTTCATTAACCGATTCCGTGCGGATGGCACCACAGTTGTGCCATGAATTTCTTTTGTGTATGGCGGGTGGCACCTGAGAGGTGCCAAAATTTGAAGCCATAAAACTCGGATAAATTGAAGTTTATCAAAGTTGTTCTGAAAACAAAAGTGTCTTTATTTATCACGTAGATCCTTCCTAGAATGTCAGTTTCAGCAGATCACGTGATTTTACATACTTCAGGGATTGTAAACCTTTCAAAAAATATATTATATTATTTTGTAAATTACTGTGATTGTATTACTATAATAATACCTACTATTAGTTAATAGTAAGCCAATAGACACTGGATTATAATATTCGTACTTTCGTGTTATCTTTGTCTGAATCAATAGCGCAATCAATTTCGATATTCTATTAGAAACCTATCCATTAATAGTTTAAATTTTTCATTCTAAACAAAACACCAGAAAAGAACTATCATAGCGCTCTGCACTTCTCGAATGTTCATATTTAATTCTATAGTAACACTAAAACAATGAATTCATCAAAAAATTACAAAAATGGTTACAACACCTGATAGAAATAAGACACTTACCTTCCATTTCCGTTATTACACGTAGATAGTCACTTTTGTAAACACTAATCTAACAGTTAAACCATTCACTTTCGCTTTTGGGTGGCTACTAAACTTACAGCACTTGGAAAAAATAAAAAAACGATAAGTTACAATTCACGGCGGACGGCACCTTAGCGGTGCCATCAAAGTCCCTGGCGTTTGGCACCACAGTGTTGCCACGAAATATTTGTTCGCCGCCAGGCGTTAAAGTTTGCCCAAAAGGCCGCCGCATTGAATCGGATAAATTAATTATATTAGTGTTAAAAATCGCTGTGATGATATAATAAGTTCAATTTCATAATTGTATGCATAAGAGTAATATATTTATTACCAATTTATTACGTTATTTACAGTACAATACACTCCCTAATAATTATGGAATTAATTTTATTATAGTCATAATCAATGTGCATACCTCCTAGCTTACTAACAAAAATCAATATCAGTCAACAATACAACAGACGAATTTTGATTACCTCAGTCAACTCATGTAAATGCTTATTAAGAATAATTAAGATTTAAAATAATAAAAAATGAAGGTAGTTTGAAAAGATATAGACATAATTATAGTACATAAAGGGTCACTTCAGAAACAATCCTCAACTACTATTACAATTGACATTTACATGGCTCGATATTTATACATTCGTGGCGCGCATGAAGAAATCACGATCTTTTCTTCACCATATATAACATAAAAATAAGGAAACAAGATTTAACGAGGTCATATCCTCTATTTACATAATTGTATTTGTACAAGTGTTCAGACAACGCATACTTTTATTGCCAAAATATATAATGGCGAAATAAAGTGGGGGTTTGCTCCTGACGTATAGTAGTACTTAGTTCCCCGGAATATATCTGATATTTAATATTGCACTTGTCATTCTCAAATATAATGCGTCATTAAAAAAACGATTACCAACGTGTAAAGTTTGAATAACTTATACATAATTTATTAAAAAAAAAAACTTGTGATATATTTGGAGCATTAAGATATTTTTTTTAGAAGATGAGATAACAAAATCGGAGCAATAACGGAGATTCTACAAAATCATTCCAGCATTCATCCGTGTTCATCTTCACTTTATTCACGCGTATTTACCACTGTTCGACTGCCCGTGGTAGGTTCTTCGGTCGTACCGTGTGACGTCGAGGTTCATACGATCACGTCACACTTACGATCAGTCGGCACGGCGGCGCTCGGCTCCAACGCGTCGTGCGAGCTCGTCATATGTGCACCGGAACGTGCAGGAGGAGCATGTCGCGCCGCGGGAACTCCAGCGAGCACATCTCACACTTGTAGGGGCCGTCTTCGGTTTGATGCGAGCGGGGTGGCGAGCTGGCGGGTGACGGTACCGGCGACGAGGCGGGGGAAGTCTTGAGCGGCGGCGGCGAGGGCGACGGCGGCGGCGACGGCGAGCGCGGCGAGGGCGACGGCGAGTGCCCGCCGATGGCGCGGAGGTCGTCCGCGAGATGCCGAGGTGGCCTCCTCTGTCGTACCTGCCCAAACATTATGGATTATTATTCTTTTTTAGAATTTTAGACTTGATCATCGGTAACATTTTTTGAAATTCGTAACCGTACTACAAGGTTAAATACCCGTTGGACTACTATCGCTTAAGGAATATTTGTTAAAGCTAGCTTCTTTTCGTTTAATCTACTGAACAGTTGCTAACGCGGCTGCCGCTCTCGGCCATCTAATTCGTTGCTCAAGCGACCGACGAGCGGCATATATTGTCTTAGACAAAAATCTATACAGACGTTTAGATATAAATAACAAATAAGTTTAGATATAAACATCAAACACCAACACCAAAGCCAACACTAACGCCCATTATTTATAATCAATTCATCCGATTTTTAACATCAAAGATCAGCTGCTCAAGCGATAGTAGTCAACGGGCGGTCACGTTAAGCCTAAGCGCTATTAAGTACTAGCGGTTGGCCGCTTAGGCGGTTGGTTTCAGCAGCCAGCCGTCTGAAGCGGTTGCTATCGTGGTTGCTACAGCGGTAGACCGTTACGGCGGCCAACCGCGATGAAACCACGTAAGCGGTTGGACCGCTCGAAGACGTGTTGGCTCCATTAGCGAAATGGACGCTATCGAAGTAACCTGTGTTTTCTATTTTTATTACCGAAATCAATTAAAACGAAAGAAAAATAAAAAAACGATACTGGATTCATCCTTTAGTACAAAAGTAAAGATACAAACTCTTCGACGGCATGCCGCAAACTGAACCGCCAGTGCGTATAAACAAGAGTAAATTCATGGCGGTTAAGTGCGTACAATCACAGGCGGTTTCATATTAAATTATAAAAGCTAACCGCTCCCGCGGCTAACCGCTAGTGCGTTAAGGCGCTAACTATACCAACCTGTTTGCGCGTGCGCGGCTCCTCCGTGTGTATCATGCGAGGTCGCGGCGCGGGCGCGCGGCGGCGGCGGCGCGGCGCGGCGGGCGGCGCGGCGGCCGCGGCGGGCGACGCGGAGCGCCCGCGCGGCGACGACCCGCCCGACGAGCACTTCCAGTCGCGGCTCGGCGACTCCATCTTGATTTTGCGCCGCCGCTTGTATTTGCGCGGACCGCTCTGTGTACACACATAATATAAATTTCTCTAAAGTGTCTTTATTATAATGAGGATAAACATAGTGAAAAAAGTTCTTGTTTCTGGTATGGTTGGTTGGTAATAGTGGGCAACCTTTTACTGGATAACTGGTTTTTATTCTAATAGTGACTAAAAATGGTAATGGTATACACGATTCTAACAACGACTGAATGGTATTGGTATTGGTAATGATATAGAATACGCACAGGCCTTGTAGATGCTGATTACTTACTAATTTATATTAATAAAACGAATTTAAGGAAAGCGATTGCGCTTCAATTGCAAATATGCAAAAACGCGTAATCGCTGACCTGTTCGAATGTACAAATCCGAACACATAGTACAAATATCCCTAAAGTGTCATTATTATAAAAAATAGCAGTATCGTTAACACTATACTGGCATCGTGAGTGCAATAAAGAACAGAATTAGTTTTTGTGGTTAGTTCATTTCCAATAGTGGCGACAGTTTTTCTACATCTTTGAGTATTTTACTCTTCTACGGAACCATAAAAAAATGACATTAAAACATTCATACAGCTAAAATGAAGTCGATTATAAATATTTTTTTAAACATGAAAGAGTATTTTACCTGTGGTTGCCTTTTCATGGCTGTGTTAGCGTCACAATGTTGGATGAGATGTTGCACTAGTTCAGCGCTGGAATGCAATGTTCTGCCACACACCACGCACGTATATGCGTTACCACCTGCAAAATTTTAATTATTCGTAATTTCCACCTTATTTCAAATGGCGTCCTATTGCATTTTGTCATTATGTACTACACTGTATATAGGCAATAATTACAATACAATAATAATTTTCTCAGAATTCAAGTAAAATTAAAAGATCACCATTAGTTTTAAAACTTTTATAAATAGTTAAAACGGCAAATTCATGGGAATAGAACATGTATATTCTCGTATTTTCATTTAAGAACATGCTTATGCTTATGTGTGAAAAAATTCCAACCCGTGATGAAATATTTCGTACTAACGTCGAAACAAAAAAAATACCTTTAGTTTTATTTGTAATGCGCATATCGTGTACGTACCATTGGCCCGGCGGTCCGGCGCGGAGTGGTGCGAGCGCACGTGTTCGCGCAGCACCACGCGCTGGTTGAAGGCGCGCGGACACACCGCGCACGCGTACGGCTTTTCACCTGCCACACAAAACCATACATAAGTATTTATACTTTACAAGGCGGTGAGATATCTGCATCTCAATGCCCTTTAATTGAAGGAAACCATTAAAACCATTAAATAGCATTAGCGTAAAATAGCTTAAATGGCTGTCATGGTGTAATTTACACGGAACAATGCCGACATGCGCAGATAATTGGTGCAAAAACACGAAATTGAAGAAAAAGTGCGGAGAAATATCGTTTTATTCGTAAATAATCTAGAAACTACATTTTTTTATATTTTCAAACACGAAAGTAGATGACGCTGACAATTTCAATTGTCAAAACTGGTTACATTTTCTTGTTAGAAGTGTAAGTAGTCTTTACTAATCTATGCACAAAACATACAGAATACTTGTTGCACCATTGCAATATGTATTTGCAATGGTGCAACAAGTATTCTGAATTGTATCAGAATATGGCATTCCATAGGCATGATTGTTTTGCCTGGTGGAAAATCTCCTTTTGTTAAAATTGACATGATAAAAGACCATTTTGTTATTATATTTGTTATTTTAATATAGTTTTGGTCCAATGTACTATGAAAACTAGTAGTGGAAAATGTAATACATATTTATAAATTAATTATGAAATTTCAACTGATTTTCGGTGCTTTACATCTACGATTCGTAGCAAGTTGTTGGCGACATGGACGTACTAAATGTGATAAATATTACATAATTAATATTAATATAACGATCTTAAAGTACAAGAGGTATCGTCCGCGTAAAACTGTTAGTCCGCTCTGAATATAGAAATGAAACGCGTCGCCATAGCAAATTGTATGACTACATCTGCTCGCAACAACTTCAGAGCGGACTAGTAGTTTGGTGCGAACTATACGAACCTGTATGTATCCGCTCGTGCTTGCGTAACGTGCCACCGTCCGCGAAGGCCTTCCAGCAGAAGCGGCACGCGTACGGCCGCTCGCCCGTGTGGATGCGCACGTGGATCTGCTGCGAGCTACGTGACCCGAACACCTTACCTGCACACAAATAATAATTGTGTAAACAATTCAAAGATATAACATATACGTAAACAACTCAAAGCGATAAGGATAAATTAATAGTGTCCAACCGAAATTAGTTTATCAGCCGAAAATAAAACCGAAACTCGCGTTTCTGTTCCAGTAGACAGTCTGCTATTCAAATGCCCTAATACAGACCAATGCAACTGTTAACGAACGTATTTCGGCTGAGTTGCAAAATTGAATCGGTTTCTCAAGGAAACAAGCATTACATGGTAAATGATTTTGCGCCGCAACTTTGCCGAAATAAAAAAATCGGGTGGTCACTATAAATTAATGTTGGTAAAATCCTTCGTGATTCAACTAAGGAGACTACACAACTATTTCTGGGTAATAATGCATAAGCTGATGTATACAATAAGAACAATAAAGTGACATGATTAACCACATTCTTTACATGGAAATTGTTTAATATTACTTAATAATGTAAGCTTCTGTATTTAATAAGACCAATAAAATAAAATAATTACCACATTCTTTACACGGGAATTGTTTAATATTATTTAATGATGAATTATTTCGACCTCTTGACATTCTTTTTAACCTGAAAAAGAATAATGCAAATATGTTACAACAGTTATATATTAGCAAAATGGATAAAAAGATAATAAATAGGTGGTGAACTATCCAGATTAAGATAATTCAAAATTTTTCAAACCATAACACAGCAGCGGTTAACATTGCTGTTATTAGGCAGAAATTGGTGTGGCAGCGGTTCCGCCGGAGTCGAACCATAAAGGGTTCTACCACCTTTAAAGTTCGTAACCGCCCATGGACATATGTAATCAACCCGAGATAAGATTACGTTGCTACCTGAGGTCGCCTACAAATGTTCCGCTACCTTTTTTTTTTTTTTTCTTAACGAGGGGGAAACCTTCAAAAGGTACCCGACGACGTGCGAGCGACGCCGGGTTATGTGGGATTCTTACCGCACTAAAACCCCCCAGGTGGCCGTCCTCAACGCTTGTTGGAGAACTCCGGGATCTCCGACGGAACGCAACCGGAGTCCTCCAAGCGCGATGCCCCGATCGGGCTCTGCCCTGGGGGAGCAGTTTTCGCTCCTCCCGCACCATTTGGTGTACACGACGCTATGCGACCACACATACCGCCGTCCTTCCCGGGATCGCTTACTGGACGGCTAGAGCTCCCACTCTTGCCGCCCGCAACCCCGGAAGCCTCCTTTTAGTCGCCTCTTACGACAGGCAGGAGTTACCGTAGCCCTATTCTAGTCCCGGAACTACAGGGACAAAATGTTCCGCTACCTATGAGGACTAAGCTCTCCATATTCCATTCCACTAGAGTTTACGATCTTAACGCTCGCAAGCAAGTGAGCGCTTAGTGGAACAAACTAGAATATCTGAGAAAGGAGTCGCGTCGAGTAGCAATTTGTAGACGTTAGCGGGACGAAGTCGGCGCGAGACCTCACCCGGCACCCGTCCGCAGCCCGCTCTCGCCCTCGGGTACATGGCTGCGTTAGTGTGCCCTAACGTTACTGACTATATGCTAAATAAACCTGCGCGCAACAACTTCAGAGCGGACTAGTAGTTTGGCGCGGACTATACATCCTATACACGGATGGCTTGTCGCGTGTGTTCGTACCTGGAGGTGGCGGGCCTCGTGTTGTCGGCGTGGCGCTCGGCGTGGCCCTCCGCGTGCGCGAGCAGCTGCAGCGCGTCCGGGCACGTCTCGCCGCACACCTCGCACGCGTGCTCCTGCTCCCACGTGCTCGTGCTGTCGTGACGCTTGTAGCTGCAAACGTACACGTACACATACATAATAAACTCGTGCTAAAAAGTGAGCGTGTAGTCTACCTGATGGTAAATTGCTAGTGGCATGCATAAAAAATCTCGTAAATAAGATACGAGTTGGAGTTAGGTACAAATTTATCACTATTCCTGAGTAGTTTAGGAATTATGACGTTATTTACGTAACACATAAAGGAATACACAAAAAAATTAAAATGAAACGAAAAGCCCAAAAAAGTAAGAACAATAAATATTTCACAAAAACTTCATTAGCAGTTGTTCGTCTACAGTCCGTAACTCGTTAATTCGCATAATGTTTTAAAAACCTTTAACATACATGTAGTAATACATAGTATACATGTAGTGCCTTCTTTGGTCGGATTACGAAAAGTCGCCACAGTCCAAAGAGAAGTTATAATATGACGTGACGCCGCAACAGGTCCGGGCGCTGGAAGGCCACGCCGCAGTCGACGCAGAACAGCTCGGGGCCACGCACCGTGTCATAACAGTTATTATAATGTAACAGTGCAGCGTACCTATGCGCGGCGGCGACGTGACGCCGCAACAGGTCCGGGCGCTGGAAGGCCACGCCGCAGTCGACGCAGAACAGCTCGGGGCCACGCACCGTGTCATAACAGTTATTATAATGTAACAGTGCAGCGTACCTATGCGCGGCGGCGACGTGACGCCGCAACAGGTCCGGGCGCTGGAAGGCCACGCCGCAGTCGACGCAGAACAGCTCGGGGCCACGCACCGTGTCATAACAGTTATTATAATGTAACAGTGCAGCGTACCTATGCGCGGCGGCGACGTGACGCCGCAACAGGTCCGGGCGCTGGAAGGCCACGCCGCAGTCGACGCAGAACAGCTCGGGGCCACGCACCGTGTCATAACAGTTATTATAATGTAACAGTGCAGCGTACCTATGCGCGGCGGCGACGTGACGCCGCAACAGGTCCGGGCGCTGGAAGGCCACGCCGCAGTCGACGCAGAACAGCTCGGGGCCACGCACCGTGTCATAACAGTTATTATAATGTAACAGTGCAGCGTACCTATGCGCGGCGGCGACGTGACGCCGCAACAGGTCCGGGCGCTGGAAGGCCACGCCGCAGTCGACGCAGAACAGCTCGGGGCCACGCACCGTGTCATAACAGTTATTATAATGTAACAGTGCAGCGTACCTATGCGCGGCGGCGACGTGACGCCGCAACAGGTCCGGGCGCTGGAAGGCCACGCCGCAGTCGACGCAGAACAGCTCGGGGCCGCGCACCGTGTCGAACACGGCGCGCTCGCGCTCCCGCTCGCTGCCGCTGTGCGCCGCCGGCGACAGCTGGAAGTCCATGTCGTCGCCTGATAAATTCACATAAAATTGATTTAGAACGTGGTTTTAATTTATTCGACACGGAATGCGCCATGAATGTGAGGGTTTCAAAATGATGGAAAATAAGTCTTTAACAAAAGTGGCATGTGATTAACAATTACTTTGAAGTCGTAAACTTCGTATAAAGAAATATAAATGTCTAAATTTTTTTTTTCACGTTTACAGTATAATTCCCACGTAATTAAACGACGTTGTTACTTAGGAAAATGACTGCTATTTAAACATTGTATACTGCTTTATAGTACTTTCATTTGGTATATTTTTAAATGTAAAATTAAATCCCGTTCAGTTCTGAAATATAAAATATTTTAAATTAAAGGGAATGATGACATTCTTTACCTTTATCGAATATTGACAGAAAAGCAATATATATTAAACAGTCTTCTTATTCTTCGAAGTCGCTTAAAAATAAACTAGATCGAACAAAAGAAGCTACTCGGGTCTGCTGGAAGTCGCGAGTTAAGTATAGTTATCGCCAAATTGCTAGTCCGCTCTGAAGTTGTTGCAAACAGATGTAGTCATACAATTTACTATGGCGACAGGATTCATTTCTATATTCGGAGCGGACTAGCAGTTTTACTCAGACTGTACATAATATAAAGTGACGTCACCCGAGTCGTCGGCGGCGTAGTCGGGGTCGCGGCGGCGCGCGCGCGGCGGCGGCGCGTGCGGGTGGCGCTGCGCGGCGTGCGCGGCCAGCGCCTCGCGCGACCAGCACAGCTCGCCGCACTCGCCGCACTCCACCGGCGAGTCGCCGCCGTGCACCTGGGATTATAATACACCAGAGACTTAAGACCCGGCAAAATAGAACGCGTATTTTGGCGCCGCGCTAGAACAAAATCCTGACGCCTCGCTTTAGCGCCGAGTTGTGTCGTACAGAATTACTACGCTTGTCGCGGCGCTCGGCGTTCTCGTCGCCGGGCATTGTATTCTTTTACAGATTTGCGTTCAAGCGTTATTGTATGCACGCACGTACGCGTACGCGCTCTGTGTGACCGTTTAATAGTAATTCAGTACAATGCAACTCAGCGGCGTCAGGATTTACTTATAGCTAACGCTAACGCCCTAGCGCGGCGCTAGAATACGCGCTCTGTGTGGCCAGGCCTTAAGTGTACATTTTTAGCACACACCAACAAATAACATTGTTAGGTTCATTTATATTTATAGACATTGAGATACACAAGATAACAAAGATACGACAGACTTGGACAGACACCATAGACTGTATCGAACATGGTCTACCCCTCCACATGGACCACCCCTTCTTTCTATAATATCAAACAAAAAGCTATCATACCCTGGAGTGCGACTGCAGCGCCTTCTCCCTCGCGAAGCCGACGCCGCAGTGGCGGCACACGAAGGGGCGCGAGGGGTCGGCGGGCGGCGGCGGCGGCGACGGCGGCGAGGGCGGGGAGGGCGGCGACGGCGGCGGCCGCGCCGGCGACCGCGCGCGCCGCGACCACTGCTGCGTGCGCGCCGACGTCATGTTCTCCCACACACCGTTCTGGTATACCATATTTTATATTATTATTATCTACATACTACTCACCGAGTTAACTAGTCTATACTGTCAAAATGCCTTTAACATTAGTTATTGCTTAGTATTAAAAATCTAATTAGTGTCGTAATCACTGAATGAGTACTGAATGAAATGTATTCGTAATGTGTGATGTGATGTGAAATGGAAAAGAAACAGATTCATTATGTATCATCGTACATTAATTTTTTTTGTTTTTTTTTTATAATGTAGGAGTAGCAGACGAGCATGCAGTCCACCTGATGGTAAGTGGCTACTGCCGCCCATGGATATCTGTAATCAACCCCAGATAGGATAAGATATTCCTACCTAAGGTCGGCCACAGATGCGCCGCTACCCCTGAGGACTAAGCTGGAACGCCTCGGAAAAGTCTGTCTCCCTTACCACACCCTTCAATCCAGAACACAGCAGCGCCTAACACTGCTGTTATTAGGTAGAAATAGGTGTGGCGGTGGTGCCGCCGGAGTCGAACCACAAAGGGTTCTACCACCTTCAAAAAATGGCAAAAATTGTTAGAACTTTGCTGCCAAATAATACATGATTATAATTTTATATGTGTAAGTAAATAATTTAAAATGAACTTGCAAATCAAAGATTAGAGGAGGAAGCTGGCTTGTTTTATTAATCCTTTTACACTTCAACACAATGCATCAGTGACCAACCTTAACAATAAATTAAATTATTTTTACCTCAACAGGTTCTGAATTCTTTTTCCGTCGTCCCCTCTTTTTCTTTGGTTTAACTACTTGGCTGTTATCTATTACATCATCTGGAAAAAGAGAAAAACAATAACAACATAAACGAAAGGAAATGTTAATTTTAGTAAACTATTTTGTCAATTTAGATTTAGTATGTTATTGAGTATGGTAGGGTCACTGTACTATTTACTGGTCACTGTATTATTTTCCCTTTATCAACTGTTACTTAATTATTGTCAAATGTTGAAAAAAAAACTCGATATAGCACCATGTTTATGTTTGCTGATAATATAGAAATATTGGTAACACAATTATTCTATAGCAACCAATTACAAATACAGTTGTAATACAACAAGTAGCTAATACAATTAAGAATTTGCATGCTAATTCCTCATTTTCTGTTGGCCTTTATGGTGGAACAATTTCAGGCACAGACGAATCCAACGTCCAGTTGTTCGCTCAACTGTACAAAAACTCACCATATTCCACCGGGTCGGGGTCGTCCGGCACGAACGCGTGCACCTTGAGGTGGTTCATGAGGTCGCACTTGCGCACGTAGCGCACGCCGCACAGGTTGCACGCGTGCGGCCGGTCGTTCTGGTGCGCCACCATGTGGTTCATCAGCGCCGCCTTCTTGCGGAACCGCCGCGAGCAGAAGTCGCACGGCCACGGCCTCATCGCCGTGTACTCGTCCTGGTTGAGGAGATACGGTTGAATATTTTTGATACCCGTGATAGCCTAGTGGTTAAGAAACTCGGCCTCTCGATCGAGAGGTCCGAGGTTCAAATCCCAGGCACGCACATCTGATTTTTCAAAGTTATGTGCGTATTAGAAATTAATTATCACTTGCTAAATGCTCAAGGAAAACATCGCAAGGAAACCTACATACCTGAGAGATTTATAAAATAAAAAATGTATGTATAAATGGATGTGAAGTCTACTAATATGCACTTGGCCAGCGCAGTGGACTATGGCCTATTCCTTCTCATTATGAGAGGAGACCCATGCCCAGCAGTGGGACAGTAATGGGTTGACAATGATTTTTGAGAGTGTATTGATTTGGCTCTTGTTAAATGTGAGACTGCTGAGTGTAGCAAACACACATACAATAGATCTTTATTGTATTAAGTGCAGAAAATATGAATGTAGTCCACCATGATCGTAAGTAGGCACTGTCGTTCATGGAAGCCAATAAGTTGACAGTAACAACCACAAACAGAGTAAAATGTTTCATATATGTCTCTCCCTTACAATGACATAAATGACATTCCTGATTTGATCATACATTAGCTTCATCAGTGGTGTAACATTCTTGGCCTAATTAGTGTGATCATGTTCTGTGTTTGGTTTATATATATACATATAATTGAATATTTTACTTATAGTTGATATGTTTCTGTTTAAATAGACATATTACAACAGTGATCTCAGTATACAACATTTTCAACCAAATGTACACCATTAGATTTATTAAATTATACTTATAGTACTCATATAGATATGTAAATATGAGGTTAATTAGGTACCTGATCAGTTGGCAAAGGGACGTCTATATCATTTTCTATCTTAATACCTGTCACTGGATTAGATAAATGTTCCAAAGGCACTTCCACTCTGAAATAAATGAACATTTTAATAACTTTATTGATTAATACAAAAAAACATATAAAAGATTACCAAAAATTTTAGTATAATAGACATGCCATGATTACAATATAAGGTTTTATATTACATGTAATCAATCTAGCCTCCTTCATATACAAGTAGTGATAACTTTAATTATTTCAAAGATAAAAAAGTAAATAAAGATTTATGCATTTCCAAAAGCTATACTATTTTTTTTTATAACAATATAATTTAAGATTAGTATTAGAACTATCTCTCATCATCTACAATGAGAATATTGGGTAACTTGAAGAATAGTATAGCTAAGATAAAACTATATATACATTTTTCAAAACATAGGAAATTAGCATATAACTTTAATAACATGATTTTACCACAACTTGCATATTACGCCGAGTATAAAGTTGAAATAAATAAAAAAAAGGACTTAGCTCACCTTTCCTGTCCACCTGGCATGACCCAATCATCTGTGATGACTTCCTCCGTCACACACTCAACCTTTAGGTCATCTGCTAACTCTGCACCATCAGTATAACTAACTACATCTTGTGATAAGAACATTAAATTCTCTGCAGCCATTTGATCTGTGTCTGCTATTATTTCTTCAGATGTCTGTGTATGAGACAAATATTAAATGGTCATAATGTAAATAACACTCATATTGTTAATAGATTGATATCAAATCCTGTCACACTTGGGAGTACATCAAATAATGAAAATATACATATTAATATACCTTTTTTTTAACTTACATAATATTAGCACTTACAAAATATAAACTATACTTTAATTGTTGACAACTTCTCCTTATAAGTTATTTCATATGTTGCATTATCAAGTAATTATTCATTTACTGTATGCATTTTAATGAAGCACTGCATACTATTAAGATTATCATGTATTTTTATATGATCAATGTCTAATGTTTCTGTCACATGCATAATTTGTTAATGGCATCCCTCTAATAGAGACAGAGGTAGCCTATTTTAAATATAAAAAAGTACCTGCACCATATGTACTTTGTCATAATTTCAGGTCATCAAAATTCAAAGCGTAGTTAAAAGAAAAGATTTTCAATATATTCAAAGAATTTTTACATATATTTTGCACATGTAATGCAGGCACAATCTAACCATAATCTCAAGAGATTTGACTGCCAATATTGAATAAAAAAAAGAAATTTTGCATACCATGTTAGAATAGGATACTGATTGCACATTATCAAGGCCACATATCACTTCGGATGCCACTACACCAGCTGTGTGCTAAAAATAATGGAAAAATAAAGTAAAATAAAATAGGAGAAAACAAAAAGTGAAAAATGAGAACAGCCTAAAATATGCAATTACTGTGCTTGTAATAAAGGGGTTGACGGGCATACTAAAGGATTACTGCCACATGTCATATTGTTTTTCTGACCTTTAGAATTTCAAATAGGATATTTTTATGCCATGTGGAAAAACAGGTACAAATAATGGACTGATTTACAATTTCACAGAAATAAGTATGATAGCCCAAAGGAAAGGTGTGAAAGAAAAAATTCCATGCATTATTTGCATTGAATAATTGGCATATTTTTAATTAGCATGTTAATTTTATTGACCACATTGGGTACCATACTGATTTAATTGAAATATGGGTGCACATAGGTCATGTCAATTGACTATAGGATTATGAGTGATTAAAAAATGTATAAATTAAAAATATTTTAAACTACCTTGACTTCCACTTCCTCCCCCCAGTGAAGAGTAAACTCTTCTGTGTCACCCTCCATTCTTGTGTTGTCTTACATTTCAGGCATTAGATATCAATGTGCTATCTGTAAATTTTTATGTTGATCTGTATAAAAACTCCTTCTTCTTGATACATTCATTTACATTTACAATAGACTTTTACAAAGTATGTATGACAAAAAAATGTTTTATAATCGCTTGAAATTAATTTATACACACACAATTATACAAAAGGTATGTTGTTTTCTAGAAAAAAACTATATACCAGAACACCAGAATTATATGTTTTAAAATTAGAAGAAATAATAGATAAAGCCTTTAATCTAACGTTAAAACGTAGTTTACTAATCTTTATGTAAGACATTTCAAGTACCATGGGCGTAGAATACTTTAATCACAGCTGAGACACTCCTGTCACTAATTTCCCCATACATCTTACTTCAAATCAAAACATCAACATAACCTTAATAAACAAACATCAAGATATTTAAGAAATAACATAAACTATTATAGTTATTTCGATTTTAGCGCTACCAGCAGTTAAGTCATACGAAACATAAAAGGTAAATACGGACGTAAAGGCGAAACAAAAATGGTGTCAAGTCTCAACTCTTGAAAATGAATATTAGGTTATACGTCAAAAGAAAAGGTTAAGAGATCTAAACAAACTTTATGTTTCACGACAATAAAAAAATACACTCAAATTATAAAAGAAATTGTGTTTTTATATTGCGGATTGAAAAGATTTACCTGATTATCGAATCCACATCCTATATCTATACGTTTACATGACGCAATCACAGAACTTAGCAGTGCAGTTTATAAGGAGCGAACATAAAGTAATTAAGCTTACACTATCGTGCAATGATCTTAAACCTCACCAAAAATTTCTTTTTGTTGCTAGGCATTTATAAATCAAACTTTTTAAGCTATATCTGTCGGAATATTTTGATGTTTGGTTATTAGGCAAATGGCTATCTTGCAAACTCCGTTTCCAAAATTATTTCTTCTAAAAATCTTTTCTATTCTATTCCACAGATACACAATAAAGAGTGAAAAAGCCTATAAATTTGATATAATCTGTATAAGATTTTTAATCAATATGGTTTAATCAAATCTTAAATAGAAATAAAAATAGATTTAATTTCCTTTTAGATTTTATATAATATATAATAAATAAACGTGTTGGTATGGGATTTTTATTTATTTTATTATCACAATATTAAGGTTAATGTACAGTTCAAGTGGATTGCAAAATATGTCGTAAATTCGTAATGCTAAAATGTATTAATAGTTGTTATAAATAGTTGTTGAGGAGTTGAAGCTTAAAGTGTGTAATTGTGTATATAGTACGTTAACTATAATTTCATTAAGTTATCGAAGTTAGTCTTCCTTTGGGAAAATGATGTGACTGTTTTAACTAATCCCATTAGATAAACAATTGGCACCATAACATTGGCTAGTAAATTTTCCAAGTTTTACAGAAAAAATATGTTTAAGTACGTGAAACGATATATGGATTGATTGATATGCGGATGGATGGATTGATACCTATATTTATTGAATACACTAAAGAAATATATTGTCTTGTATGTATGTGTGTTTGCTTACTTAGATTTTTGTCACGTAGTCGACGTACACGTAGTCACTTCCATGAAGTTTCAGGAACATTTGTGGCCTCAAGAAAAGAAACAATGAACAACCATCGAAAAAATGTGCATGGTAGTGCTGTGGACAATTTGTCTCGCGTGCGACCTCTTCTGGTTCTTTCCAGGAGGCCACATGAGGTTTTGTGTGTTATGCGAGAAAGCGTGGAGTGGTTACACGTCAGAACCGTTGGTGAAGAGGAAATAAAGTCTGAACTAATCCTACTGCCCCCGTAATCAACGATGTATCATCAAAGTGGATTGATGCTGGATGCTGGCTCGTGTTCATTGAAGACGTGTGAGGCGGATATTGATACTAGTATGATTACGTACGTATAATACGTGTGTTTACATATTTCTGCAATAAATGCCGTCCCAATAGTAACAAAAAATATTTATTTGTTTCATTTTATGCGTTCGTAATGTTAAAATTCACATTCGTCGTAAAAAATGCCAAACCTGACTTATACTAATGTATAGTTTTTTTTCTGAGAGGTCAGTCCCCAATAGATTTAGAGAGTGATATCTCAGAATAAAATAACTATATAAAAACATAGATGTTTTCCAGAACATTGTTGTTTTACTTAGCAGACGCCTTGAATATTTTTACAAATAATGTTTACCTTGGGTCCGTCATGGTTCTCTAAGAAATTCCAGTGCCATCAAGAAAGTGTTATTGCTCACTTTGAGAAACACTGATTTCCACTGACCGAAAATGCTAAAATAGTCTTGCAAGTGCATAATATACATCATTAGAATGCGCACTAAGTCTATAATAAATATGATCATCTATCTATGGTCATCTGTTATCAAAACTTAATTGTCAGAAAGAGTGACAATGACAAAGTCAGAATAATCAATGTCAATTGTCATTATTGTCAATAATGCAATATACGTTATCAAACTCGCCTTGTCAATAGTTTCATTAATTTTACAAGATTTATCGTATAGAACGTAGATTTTTGCCTTTTATTCTTATTTACGAAAAGTAGACTAGATATCAATTTCTGTTAGATTACTTTGAACCACTTTGATTTGTATCACGTCCGAGTCAATTACTATTAAACTTTTGCCTCAACCACAAGAATGGCTACAGAATTAAAGGAACTCTGCCAATTATTGTTTCCAAATTCAACTACAGGTAATTATCGTATCGTGTAACCAAAAATACAAAAACGCAGTGCCCACACATAGAACAAATTTTTACAACATAGGACCATGGGACATAGGATTTATTTGTTATTAGTAGAATTGATAGTATACAAACTTTATGTCATATTTGTATTCCAGAAAATGCAGACTATTTTAGTGATGTCACTGATTATATTAAAAAACTGGGTTCGCAAAACTGGGAGCACATCCGCAAGGAACCTGAAAGATTGACTGAAGAAATGAGCCACCTGACAGAACAGACACAAGATCTTGCATTTACCAACTACAAAACCTTTGTGGAAACGGCAGAGATTTCACAAACTATCATGAAAGATTTGGGGAAGTCTAAAAACTCAGTTGCAACAGTTTTAGACACAATGCCCAACTTTGTGGAGGAATGTGAGAGTTTTTCACAAATGGCTGGGAACATCATTCAAGAGAAAAAGTAAGGGATACTAGGTATATTAATTATACCATGATATATCTGTGAAAGAAATAATCTATTTGTCATTTCCTTTAGGACTACTGGTTATAATGCTTATTAATAACATAGTACTTTTGAAAACTCAGAAGTTATAATTGGACGTAGTTACACGAAGAGGATCCAATCCACAATGGACTCCATATGGATTGGATACTTTTCGTTTAACTATGTCCAATTAAACATGCTAATATTCGTTACAGATTTTACTTACTTGATGCAGCATACAATTTCAACTTTGCTTACCTGTTTTTTAAATCTATGTCAAAAGTGACTCTATCTATGTCTCTAAGAATGTTGATAAAGTCTTCCTTATTATTTTCAGGCGGTTTAGTAGTGTCCGTAATCAAAGTGACAAGCTTCTTGAGCTCCTGGAATTACCCTCCCTTATGCGAGAGGCACTCAATGCTGAAGACTATGAGAGTGCACTAGACATTTTTACATTTGTTCGTAACCTATCCAAAAGATATTCAGAGATACCTATCATACAGGTGTGATACAGTTTAGAATTATTCTTAATATCACTTGGCATGAAATGAATTAATTAGTAACAATAATTATTTATTATGAATCTTAAGTGTTAATTATCTAATTATCTAAATGATCTAATTGCATTTTCAGAATACTACATCAGAAATAATGACCCTCTGGTTTGAAACACTTTATCATCTTTTTAATCAACTTCGTTATGATTTGCCACTGCCTCAATGCCTACAGGTAATACAACTTCTTTAGACAAACATTATTGTTATTTCCGATTTTGAAAAACTAATTTAATTTTTATTAATAGATTTTAGGATACCTACGACGTGCAAACACGGTGTTCAAATCTACAGATGATGAGTATAGTCGTATGCAATTGTTGGGCACTAAAGGTAGTGGTGCTGTGATGTCAGATGGTCTTCATCTGCATTTTCTGAAGGCCAGGAATGCATGGTTTGAAAAGGCTCTTGAAGATGCAAAAAATACAGAGTGTAAGTTCACAAAAACAAAGTTTCAAACTATTTAAATATATGTATTGCATACTTTCTGCTTTACCCAAAGGTTTATTGGTAGAGCATGCTTCTAGCATTAAGTCTTTTGTACCAATTTGTGTGGTTTAATAAAGTTTTAAATAAATAAGTGTATATGTTTAGGTATACTTATCTATAATTTATTTTCAGCTTCTGAAAAACTTTTACGGAGGATTGTGGAGTTACACAGAATTCACATATTCAATGTTTTGACACAACACAAATCTATATTCTTATCAGACTCCCAAGAGACAAAAGTAAGAGATGATGAACTAAGTGGAACAAGTGCATTGTCATGTTGGCTTAAGCAAAAGGTAAAATTACGTTTGTTTTTAAATATAGCTAGTGGACTAGGCTGATGACATCATGTATCCTTATCACCTCATTTATTGTTTCAGGTTGAAGTGTTGGCTCAGATATTGAATCAAGACATACTTCGAGAAGATGAATCAAGTTTTGAATCATTACTAAATCAATGCATGTATCTATGTCTATCTTTTGGAAGAGTAGGAGCTGATTTAAGATGTGTTCTGACCCCGTTATTTCGTAATAACATCCTTACGCATTTTCATAGTGGGATGGAAAAAGTAGATAGCCAATTTGAAATTCAAATGAGGTCATATAAGGTTGCTACGATTAAAAATGTACCAAGACCTGTCAATGAAAACATGGCTTCAGGACCACCAGAGAATTTGTTGGACTACTATCCTTTAGCAGAGTACTGTAATGGTTTATTGATGGTGTTAAATTCACTGAGAGTCACAGCGCCATTAAATATTGTTAAGAACGTGTATAATTCATTCCGGAAATCTTTTGAAAAGGCTATGCAAATTTTGATTGCTTTCTATCACAAAGAACAGCAAGCCTTCACTGATATTGAGAGACAAAATTTTGTGTCTCTGTGTGTTTGTTTCTCTGAAGATTTAGTTCCATATATTACAAAATGCCTCTCTCAATCATTCCCGCCAACACAAATAGCAGAGCTCCTTGGTGTAACCCTGACTAATTTGCAAGAGAGTAAAATATTACAAATTGATCAAATTGAAATTTGTAAGCCTTTGAATGTAATAACGGGACTAGTAATGGGTTAATCTTGTGATAAGTAAGTTATTTATATATGTATAATAAAATATATGTGCTGTCTTTATACTAATTGTTTTGATTTCAATAGTATCTCACAAAATAGTGGAATTCTAACTTGAAGTTCATAGTCAAATATAGTTTGGCAAGTGAAATGAAAACAAATGTTAATATAAAAATTTAATTTTCTTACAAAATGTATGTAATGATTACTCATAAACATAACTTAAGGCACCGCCTTCTTAGGGACTACTTGAAATAGCAACAGTATTAAGGAATGATTATAATTAATGTTTAATAAACTAAAGTCTAATTTTATATCGCGGGACAAAACTGACTGTTATCAAATTAAAAATAAAACCGTATTAAAAATAATTTTACATAGCAACATTTCAAGTTTCTATTTTCTTAGAAAATTGAGAACAGCCCTGTAAAGACAGACATACGCACGTAAACTCAGATGGAAAGATAAACTCTATTGTAGTTACAAAGCTTCAATTACAATAAGGAAAAGTTGAGTAACAAAATCAAAGGTAATTAGAGATTTCAAATGTGAGCAATTTCTATTGGATAATAGTAAGACATTTAATATAAAAATATTTTAAGCGTAATATTGATTTATTTATTGTTGTACTCTACAGTATTTAACATAATATAAGCTAACAACACCATATATTGTTTTTTGAACTGGCAGTTTTGTCCTACAAAAGTAAATTAAGACTTTAGTAAGTACGAAACATTAGGAAAATCTTATTTTCTTAACACGCGATTTCCCGTCATCATTCCGGGAAACTTCATAGAAGTGGGAAACTTTATCGATATTTCCTAGAGACTCGATAAATTCTCTATCGTGCGTGATTATGATAAACATAAAGTTCTTCTGCGCCATTCGTTCCTGTACTATTTCACCCAACGCTGAACACAGACTTTTAACATTTTCTTCATCTAAGTTTGTTGTTGGCTCATCCAGCGCTAAGATACCGAATCTGAAATTTTATGGTCCAAGTTAGAACAACGCTGGAACACAAAACAACGACAAGCGAACAAACAACAAAGACGTTGTAACAAGTTGAAGTTAGTTAAAACAAAAATAAACATAATCCTATGTTTATATGCTAAAACTTAATTGGTAAGCGTTGAGTCTAGTTTGCAAGTGCATCCTTTAAAATATTAGCGACGAAAATAACAGCGAATTAGGAATACTTTGGAATCTTGATCTCACCTTGAACTGAAAGTTTCAGCGAGAGCTAGTCTAATAATGAGACAGGCAAGAACTTTTTGACCTGCACTGCAGCGCCCTCTCATGTCTATTTCCACGCCATTCTTGGATTGAACCACTCTGTAATTTAAAGCTTAGTATGAAGAGATCAGGTATTTATGTCATCTGATTTTAATTCTTTGAGTAGAGAAATGAAAAACATCAGTCTTCACTCAAAATGGAAAGTTCATGTTCTCATGTTCATGTATGGGAATAGTCAATTTGTGTCTAAAATATCCGGAAGCGTACAGATGGTTATACTATATTTATAAAATAATTTAAATAACCAATTAATAGTATATTATGGTAAGTTGGGTACAAAACAAATACAGGTCTATGATGATAAGTGACAGAGCAAATTATTTACCTATAATCATATTTACGGCGTTCGGAATCCGCAGTCATGCCTCCTTCAGTCTTTATCTCAATATAATCAATATCATTTCCTCTATATATCTTTCTCCACATTTGTCTGCAAAAAAAATTAAGAAATGTTACGTTTATAAGTGGCGATATTATCCCAAAAAAATACTAATTTCATATTGTTACCCTTGCATATTAATGATATCCGTAAAATTCTTTTAAAAGTGTAACTAACGGTGAATTTGATCAATAACGCCTTAATAAACTAGGCTGTATTTTACGACCCAAAACAAGACATATCCCCTCCCCCGTTACATATTACGCGCGACTGTGTATATCGAACTTCATAAACTTTAATCTTTAGTGAATTTATACTTTAGGCGTCTCCTACAACATCTTAAATATTAATTAATCACAATTACCTTATGATCAGGTTGATATTTTCCATCTTTTCCCGGTGGAATTCCATAAGGCACTTCTCCAACGCCACTGAGTAATCTCTTATGTCTTTATCAATTGCTTTCGTAACATGCAACTTGTAGAACGCTTGTCTATATTTAGTTTCTACATTTTTCTTCAGAGATCTATTTAAATCAGCTTTGCTTCGTTTTAATTGCTCCTGTAATATTAAATTAAAGATATGTCATACATAAATAATAATAAATACATAAATAATAAGAGTCGTCCGTTTCATAGAATGGCGCGACGGGCGTGCTAAGCCATGTTGTTAAAGGTATAACTAGCAAACAAACATGCAGTTTACACGATTATACGTGGTGATTGCCGCCCGTACACATCAGTAATCAACCCCAGATAAGAGTCTTAACTAAGGTTCGTCACAGACAGCGGCCTACCCCTGAGGACTAAGATTAGAGCACTACTTGAGGTTGGTCCCATAATTGTTGTTACTCTGAGGTCGATAATGAAATTGGAACTCCTCAAATGAGTGTGTCTCAGTATGTTCATAATACATTTTCCTCACCTTAAGTTCCCGCAAGCTTCCTTCGTTCTGTGCCTTCTCCCTGAACAATCTGGTTTGTTGCTCGAGCAGCGGTTGTTTCTCCGCGATCATCTCCACACTGACGCCGCTCAGTTTCTCATTAATGTTCTTTAGTTCCTCCTCGTGCTTGACTATGCCTGCTTGTGCCGTTAGCAGCTTTAGATTGTCGTCCAAGTTGCGTTTATAAACCTAGACAAAAATAATCAATATAAAAAAAATATTTGAATTGAAATGGAAAATTTCCGAGCTACTATTAAAGTCCTGTGTATATGTATGTTTCTTTAATTTTATTAATGAATGCTGTCAGAATGTGTACAATTTTTGTGGGTTTAACTTTTCCAACATAAAGTGTCAATTTGAAGTATTGTAAAATAAAAAATCAATATGTTGATAACACTGTGTTAATTGACATTCCACCCTTGTAATCCCATTTTTTTTTATTTCTATTGTTAAATAAGAATGATAAATTAAGTTATTATAAGATTTAAAAAAAAATTGCATACCTCCTGTCTTGCGACCTCATCTTTTAACGTATCAATCCTCTTAGTAAGTGTGTCGCGGTCGATCATAATCTGTTTCTGTTTGTCCATCAATTTGTCATTCGCTTTTTTAATCTTCTCAATCTCATTCGGTATATTTTTGTCCAAATGCTGCTTAATTTCCTTCTGGACGGTTTCCACCTTATCAAATGCATGTACCACCTTCATAATGTAATTATTTTTGACATCCACTTCACCCCTGTTAAACCATAACACGTTATCAATACAATACCAATGGTAAGGTAAACATATATTTAACCAATTGGTCAGTTTGGTGGATTAATGCTAAATTGTCATTTCGAGAATGACCGAGATGAGAGATGAAAAATAGTTTATACAGTTGATAATGATTTAAGTGGCCAATAATTAAAAATTGCCAATAGAAAAGTATAAAATCCCACTTGTATCAGATAAAGTAATATGTTTCTCTGTTACATTTTGACAGGCACGGCCCACGCGTGCGCGGTCGTGTTGCAGAAGAAATAAATACATTCATACATATTGTAGAAAATGGTATTTTGTCTGACACATACAATGCCTGTGGATATTTATGCACCATAGCGCGAGTAAGTAATGAAAATCAAGACAAACCTATTTTTCTTGACAACTTCATTCTTTGACTCTTGCTTCTCTTTCAGTACTGCTTCAAGAGGTTCTGTTCCATCTTTAAGTTCTTTCAATTCCTCTATAAATTTCTCCTTGTCTGCTTCAAGTTGCTTCTGTGTTTCTTGTAAGTTGTATAACTCTTGAATCTGTCAATATAGATAATAAAAATCGATTTTTATCAGATGAAAAAATTTTTAAATGATTGTTTGATAAATAAAGAATTATGGATCCAATTTTTTGAAAGTGAAAATGCCTCCTCCGCGCTGCACTAGGATTTCCTGTATCGTAGCTGACATGAGCATACATTAAGGCGAGAAGACAATCACCTACATCAAGTACAGAGATTTAAATTCATCATCTAGACATCTGCCTGGCTGGGAATCGTACTCTGAAGCCTACATATATCAGACTTGAGAGATGACAACTTCATCACGCAGGTCATCAAAAATTTTGGTTGCTTCTTAGGAAAAAAAGTGTACAAATAAAAAACTAGATGGCGCTGGGCGCAATCAAAAGTAAATAAATTATATAACACATCGGCGCGAGCAACTTCTGTTCCTCGCTTAATAGAAGTATTATTTTACTATTATATGAAATTGATTAATAAATCCAAACCTTCTTTTGTACGTTGAGCATTTCTTCTTTCATTTTATTCTTCTTATCGGCCATGGTTTGTAGTCTCTTGTTGTGCGAGTTGATCTTAGCGTTCGCGCTCTTGATGCGCGCGCGCAACGTACTGATCTTCTGCTTCAGTTCCTTCTGCTTCGCGATCGCGTCCTCTAGCGTAATGTCCGATATGAGGTCGGTGCACTGGGAGTTGATTGTGTCGAACTGTAAACAAATCTTTATTATTTATCATGTTGGTTACCATGCAAATAGATGGACATAACATGCTTTTTTAAATTTTAACAAGCTTTTTTAAATACAATTATTTGAAAAGGTCTGTTTCCGGACATGTTTTGTCATGACATAACAATATGATAAGGGTTGGGAAATTTAAATTTGACTAGGGAACTATCGCTGATATCTCACTCTAATTTGTTGCTGTATCTAGAAATATATGTACAAAACTACAAACTACACACAAAAATGAAGGTCTCTCCTATAAAAAATTTCTTCAACGAATACTCGCCTCTTTAGTAGTGGTTTTAATTTCATTAGTGTAACGATCCAACAACGGCATGTCCCCTTTGATTTGCCGCGCAGAGGCCAACTTCTGTTCCGGTTCGGCCAGTGACAGCGATAGCTCCTCCGTTGACTCCGTGATGGTCGCTATTTGCTGCAAATTATATCACAGAAAAATGAATAATACAAATATGTAAATACAGATGTGTAACTTCACCAGATACATTTAACTCTTGGGGATAGAGTACATAAAAAAATAAGGATTGAAAAATATAAGTATTAATTTTTTACTGTGCTCTACGAAGCATGGAACTGCACTTGAAGTTTAGTTACTAGCATTCACCCATTCAACTCCTGGACACCACTAAAGTTTAAGCTTTGAAGATCCAACAAGCTGCAGTTATGCGCGCTTTAAAATAGTTTAAACTTTATCAATATAAAAAAAATCTTCGAAATCATTACGTACCTTATCAAGATCACTCAACCGCTCCTCTAGTTTGGGTATATCCGTGTCTTTCAGAGAGTTAATCTTATCGTTGAGCGAGCGCATGGCGAGCAGGTCGTCCTTCTTAGCGGACTCGCGTTGGAGCTCCTCCGTCGCGCGCTCCAGCTTCGACGGTACGTTCATCACTTGCGTTGCTAGCTGCGATATCAGATCTGTCACCTGGAATACAACTAAATATTTAAAATTCTACATGCTGAAAACATAGATAAGTATGGATATCGCACCGCCTTGTAATTGAAGGAAGCCATTAAATGGTTTAAACAACTGACCAATGTATCAGCCATTTAGTGGCTGTCATGGTGTAATTTACGCGGAACAATGCCGACATGTGCAGTTAAGACGTAAAAAAAAACGAAATCGAATCGTTTCATTCGTAAATTATCTAAAAACTACATTTTTTTTTAATATTTTTCCAACACGAAAATAGATGAGTGGTTTCAATTGTCAAAACTGGTTACATTTTCTTGTCAGGAGTGAGTAATCTTTACTAACCTATGCCTGGAATACAATCAAATATTTAAAATTTTACATGCTCTAAATATAACCTCTCTCATTTTCGAAGTCTGTGAAAACATACTGAGGAACATGTAATATGTACATAAATATTACAAAGGTATGTGAACTGGCCTTTGATTAGTGTGATAGCTATAGTACAAGATTTTGCAGTTGCGGATACAAGTGGGTTGATTGTAATGAATAAAATTATATACAATTAGTTCCATTTAAAATTACATTGTAATAACTAGTAAATTAAGGGGAAATTGACAATAATTTACATATTGTAGATAGTTTATAGATGGAATGTTATTTTATTAGATTGCAAAATTCCTGATATACATACCTCAGTCTCATTATCAAATCCCCTATTACAGAGAGGACAGCAATTGTTGTCCTTTAGCTGACCCTTAAACTTGGAAATTATGAATATTGATGATTGAAGCTCATTAGTTTCTTCCTGTAAACAAAAACGGGTCAATTAGTTGTATTAAAGTAACAAACAAGCATGCAGTCCACTTGATGGTGTGCCTGCACTGCCACATGAGAACATCTAAAACCAATTCCACATAGAACAGTACTTATACCTGAAGTATTTATACCGCTCTAAAGGCCTGAGATGTAGTCAGTCTCAGGTGAAATTTAGCTGGCATCTACTGCTACACGCTAGAAATCTTGCGTTTAGTGCTCGCGCTTCGTCTGCAATGACGTCACCTGCTGGGGGAGCACGTTACCTGCAGCCGGTCGACGCTGGCGGTGACCTTGGCGAGCGTGGCCTCGTAGGGCTGCGTGCCGCACGCCTGGTACATGCGGTCCTCGGCCGCCGCCAGCTCGCGCTCCGTCTGCAGTGACGTCACCTGCTGGGGGAGCACGTTACCTGCAGCCGGTCGACGCTGGCGGTGACCTTGGCGAGCGTGGCCTCGTAGGGCTGCGTGCCGCACGCCTGGTACATGCGGTCCTCGGCCGCCGCCAGCTCGCGCTCCGTCTGCAGTGACGTCACCTGCTGGGGGAGCACGTTACCTGCAGCCGGTCGACGCTGGCGGTGACCTTGGCGAGCGTGGCCTCGTAGGGCTGCGTGCCGCACGCCTGGTACATGCGGTCCTCGGCCGCCGCCAGCTCGCGCTCCGTCTGCAGTGACGTCACCTGCTGGGGGAGCACGTTACCTGCAGCCGGTCGACGCTGGCGGTGACCTTGGCGAGCGTGGCCTCGTAGGGCTGCGTGCCGCACGCCTGGTACATGCGGTCCTCGGCCGCCGCCAGCTCGCGCTCCGTCTGCAGTGACGTCACCTGCTGGGGGAGCACGTTACCTGCAGCCGGTCGACGCTGGCGGTGACCTTGGCGAGCGTGGCCTCGTAGGGCTGCGTGCCGCACGCCTGGTACATGCGGTCCTCGGCCGCCGCCAGCTCGCGCTCCGTCTGCAGTGACGTCACCTGCTGGGGGAGCACGTTACCTGCACCCGGTCGACGCTGGCGGTGACCTTGGCGAGCGTGGCCTCGTAGGGCTGCGTGCCGCACGCCTGGTACATGCGGTCCTCGGCCGCCGCCAGCTCGCGCTCCGTCTGCAGTGACGTCACCTGCTGGGGGAGCACGTTACCTGCAGCCGATCGACGCTGGCGGTGACCTTGGCGAGCGTGGCCTCGTAGGGCTGCGTGCCGCACGCCTGGTACATGCGGTCCTCGGCCGCCGCCAGCTCGCGCTCCGTCTGCAGTGACGTCACCTGCTGGGGGAGCACGTTACCTGCAGCCGGTCGACGCTGGCGGTGACCTTGGCGAGCGTGGCCTCGTAGGGCTGCGTGCCGCACGCCTGGTACATGCGGTCCTCGGCCGCCGCCAGCTCGCGCTCCGTCTGCAGTGACGTCACCTGCTGGGGGAGCACGTTACCTGCAGCCGGTCGACGCTGGCGGTGACCTTGGCGAGCGTGGCCTCGTAGGGCTGCGTGCCGCACGCCTGGTACATGCGGTCCTCGGCCGCCGCCAGCTCGCGCTCCGTCTGCAGTGACGTCACCTGCTGGGGGAGCACGTTACCTGCAGCCGGTCGACGCTGGCGGTGACCTTGGCGAGCGTGGCCTCGTAGGGCTGCGTGCCGCACGCCTGGTACATGCGGTCCTCGGCCGCCGCCAGCTCGCGCTCCGTCTGCAGTGACGTCACCTGCTGGGGGAGCACGTTACCTGCACCCGGTCGACGCTGGCGGTGACCTTGGCGAGCGTGGCCTCGTAGGGCTGCGTGCCGCACGCCTGGTACATGCGGTCCTCGGCCGCCGCCAGCTCGCGCTCCGTCTGCAGTGACGTCACCTGCTGGGGGAGCACGTTACCTGCAGCCGGTCGACGCTGGCGGTGACCTTGGCGAGCGTGGCCTCGTAGGGCTGCGTGCCGCACGCCTGGTACATGCGGTCCTCGGCCGCCGCCAGCTCGCGCTCCGTCTGCAGTGACGTCACCTGCTGGGGGAGCACGTTACCTGCAGCCGGTCGACGCTGGCGGTGACCTTGGCGAGCGTGGCCTCGTAGGGCTGCGTGCCGCACGCCTGGTACATGCGGTCCTCGGCCGCCGCCAGCTCGCGCTCCGTCTGCAGTGACGTCACCTGCTGGGGGAGCACGTTACCTGCAGCCGGTCGACGCTGGCGGTGACCTTGGCGAGCGTGGCCTCGTAGGGCTGCGTGCCGCACGCCTGGTACATGCGGTCCTCGGCCGCCGCCAGCTCGCGCTCCGTCTGCAGTGACGTCACCTGCTGGGGGAGCACGTTACCTGCACCCGGTCGACGCTGGCGGTGACCTTGGCGAGCGTGGCCTCGTAGGGCTGCGTGCCGCACGCCTGGTACATGCGGTCCTCGGCCGCCGCCAGCTCGCGCTCCGTCTGCAGTGACGTCACCTGCTGGGGGAGCACGTTACCTGCAGCCGGTCGACGCTGGCGGTGACCTTGGCGAGCGTGGCCTCGTAGGGCTGCGTGCCGCACGCCTGGTACATGCGGTCCTCGGCCGCCGCCAGCTCGCGCTCCGTCTGCAGTGACGTCACCTGCTGGGGGAGCACGTTACCTGCAGCCGGTCGACGCTGGCGGTGACCTTGGCGAGCGTGGCCTCGTAGGGCTGCGTGCCGCACGCCTGGTACATGCGGTCCTCGGCCGCCGCCAGCTCGCGCTCCGTCTGCAGTGACGTCACCTGCTGGGGGAGCACGTTACCTGCAGCCGGTCGACGCTGGCGGTGACCTTGGCGAGCGTGGCCTCGTAGGGCTGCGTGCCGCACGCCTGGTACATGCGGTCCTCGGCCGCCGCCAGCTCGCGCTCCGTCTGCAGTGACGTCACCTGCTGGGGGAGCACGTTACCTGCAGCCGGTCGACGCTGGCGGTGACCTTGGCGAGCGTGGCCTCGTAGGGCTGCGTGCCGCACGCCTGGTACATGCGGTCCTCGGCCGCCGCCAGCTCGCGCTCCGTCTGCAGTGACGTCACCTGCTGGGGGAGCACGTTACCTGCAGCCGGTCGACGCTGGCGGTGACCTTGGCGAGCGTGGCCTCGTAGGGCTGCGTGCCGCACGCCTGGTACATGCGGTCCTCGGCCGCCGCCAGCTCGCGCTCCGTCTGCAGTGACGTCACCTGCTGGGGGAGCACGTTACCTGCAGCCGGTCGACGCTGGCGGTGACCTTGGCGAGCGTGGCCTCGTAGGGCTGCGTGCCGCACGCCTGGTACATGCGGTCCTCGGCCGCCGCCAGCTCGGCGCGCCGCTCGCGCACCAGCTCGCGCACGTGCTTGCGCTCAGTCTCCAGTGACGTCACCTGGGGGAAAGAGAGGAATACATATTGCTGTATTGTTCATCCATATATCCTCTTGAGATACAACCACGTTCAAACAAGTTAACATTGTGTTACGCCGAGTAAAACTATGACTTAATAATTAAAACACCCGACGACATTCCACCGAGTACATGGAACGCGTGCGCATCGGTCGGAGGTTACGATCAAACTGCCAGTAAAACAGGCGTCCCTCCAATGCGCAGCTCAGTGTTGCTTCATGATGATCACAGAAATTAATTTTATAGAATACATACTACATCCTAAGCATCACATATAATTTTTTATTAAAATATGAAATCAGATACTCACTTTTGTGTGGTTCTCTTTAAGCTTCTTCTTCAAGGAATTTACTTCGGATTGCATTGCAACTTCCACCTTGTTAATAGACATTGCAAAACTACTTTCTGGCATTTCGCCCAGGAGTTCTGTAATAGTGGTCCTGTGTTTGTTTTTTAAAACAGACAGTTGTTTTTCCTTTTCTTTCAAAGATTCCTCCACTTTCTTTTTTTCAATCAACTTGGCACTTTGTTTTTGTAGTAATGATATCTGTTAGGCAAAAAATGGCTCATTTATTATGTGTTATGGATACTATGTACTTAAAATATATTGTTATGTAAATAAGCAGCATACATAAATGTGTACACATCAATTTCTTAAAGTATAGCTAGTATAAAAAGTTTAAAAAGATCAATAATACAATAATATTTATTTTTAACTTTTTATTTTTAGTTTATTTGATGTTTTAGTGGTCATAGTAAAACACACTATAAACAATAAAGTGTCTATCTATCAAGTTCAAGAGTTAGTTCGCTGTGTCAGATGGACTGCTTATTAAAAATCTCGTTTTTACCCTTTGATTACATATTTCTTAATTATTTTCAAAACATTGCACAACTAATCTTTAATTACTTTCATAGATATGATATATAGCAAAAATGATTAAATTTCAAAGTAACATACCTTTTCATCATTTTGTTCCTGCTCTTGCTCATGAGTCTCCATTACTTTTTCCTCTTCGGCAATTTCCTTCTGGCTCTCCTCAATATTAAATTCCTTTTCGGTTCTTTCATAATCTCTAAAATTAACATAGTATGATGTACATGTATTTGCTTACCAAAGCCTTCTTTTATGAATATTATCCTATCCGAAATTATATATTTTTTTCTATAATATATAATTATAATCTTTTTTTAATATCTCTGAATAAATCAATACCTCCAATGTAAAATGAGTATGTATTTTAAATTTCAATTGGTTAAAAATAAGTGGTATGTCATTATGACCCTACCATTCTGCCCTATTGCAGGGTATGGGTCTCCACTCAGAATGAAAAGAATTAGGCCTGAATCATAATATAATTTATTATATAAAGTTGGTAAGTATCATACTCACTCTTCAGCAGTTTTCAGCTTTTGCTCCAACAATTCCAACTTTTGTTTTGACTTATTAGCATCTGTTATTTCTTTACCAATTTTCACTATTTTCTTTTCAACTGCTTGTATGTCTGATTCTTTGCTGGATATTTTTTGATTGTGACCAGACTGAAATAAATAAAAGAAATGTGTAGTTTATGCAATCCTTCTTGTAGTGAAAGCCCAATTGGGAGTGCAGATTGGTGGAAGGTACAGGTTGGATGATTTCCAACCCCCCATAGGCCTCCAACTAGATTTACCTACTACATATATAACAAATGGGATCGAAATAGAAAAAGATTTTATATTTAGTTTAGTTTAAATAACAAATTCTAGGAAATTAGAGATAAGACTAACATGACTGCAATATTTATGATAATCATTATCTATGGAAATTGAATAGTATCTTTCGACATGATTCCATTTGAAATGTTCAATGGTACTGTTTTCCTACACTCTTACACCTACAGTTTGCTTATGCACCCTTGGCAGCAGAAATACTAGTAGTGTTGTTCAATATTTAGCCCACAGACCTTTGTAGATTACAGGTCTGTGATCTAGCCACTCCTAACAAGAAAATGTAACCAGTTTTGACAATTGAAATTGTCACTGTCATCTATTTTCATGTTTGAAAAATATTAAAAAAATGTAGTTTTTAGATCATTTACGATATTTCTTTGCACTTTTTCTTCGATATCATGTTTTTGCACCACGTAACTGTTCATGTCGGCATTGTTCCGCGTAAATTACACCATGACAGCCATTAAATCACTGACAGAATTGTCAGCCGTTTAACCCATTTAATGGCTTCCTTCAATTAAAAGGCGGTGAGATATCTATACTTATCTACGCTACCAAATATAACTTACTAAGGCGACTATACTTTGATCCACTATTGACTGCAGTTTCTTCTCCTCGGCGTCGGCTTGTGCCTTGAGTTCCTTGAGCTCTGCATTCAAACTTTTTATTTTGTCTGTTATTTTGCTCATCGCCTCTGCAGCATCTTCGTTTTCAACCTTGTCCATTTCCATTTCTGGAATTATAAATATTTTGATTCTAAGTTATTTGCACTTAACTTTCCAACATAACCTAAACTGTTTCAAACTGTCATTTAAAAAATAATGGGTAGATTATGTAATGATCATTCCAATGAATCTTTTCGAATTACAGTATTGTTTACATTTGCCAATTTCGCCTAAATCTATGAGAGATGGCACCACTATAAAACTCTGATTGGAATTTTGAATCACGCTATGGAAGTTTTTTAAACATTTTGCATATAAACAAGTTGTGAAGTGATTTTAATGAAGAACTGCTGCCGGTCTAGGTATTCTGGCATGCAAACTGTCTTTGCCAAGTATTAATTTAGGAAGTCTCATATGCCATAATCACTTACCAGCAAGTTTTGCAACATCAACTATCATTAAGTTCCTCTTGTCCATTTTTTCTTGGTTCTGGCTCTCCAACATAGCAAGTTTGTTGTATTTAACTTCATTTGACATTTTTTCGTTTGCAATTTTCTCCTCCTCCTTGTTAAAGTTCATGTTTTTCTTGTAGGAAGCATTAAGCTCTTCTTTCTTTGATTCAACTGTTGCTTTATAATTACCTAAAATATAAATTAATAAATGAGTAACACTAAGACTATTTTTAATAAGAACAATATGGGATGAAAACAATATATCAAGTATTCATGGGCTGTCAAACATTTAATTTTACCAAAACAGTTATTTATAAAAAAATACATTACTTATAGATTTTTCTAGCTCTTCTTGAGACCCTTCAAATACACTTGTGATTCTTTTTTTCAAATCTTCCTCCTGTGATCGACATTGTTCTAGTCTGTAAAGTAAATGGATGATGTAAATAATTAAATAATATAAGTTGTACTAATTATTAATTAATCTAACAGGTTACAAAACGAAAATAATAAAGAAGACAATAAGAAAGAAGGAATAATCTGAAATGAGAGAAGTCATTCTCATAATTGGTTATTAATGTTATTGTCTAGTTTTTCCACTATTAAAGAAAATCATAATAAATGTTGTAAAACGATAATAGCACCTGTTAAGATATGATAAATTTCTCAAGTAATGACATGTGGTAAATTATCTAATATATAAAATTCTCGTGTCACAGTTTTCGTTGCCATACTCCTCCGAAACGGCTTGACCGATTTTGATGAAATTTTTTGTGCTTATCCGGTATCTATGAGAATCGGCCAACATCTATTTTTCATACCCCTAAGTGATAAGGGTTGTTCACCCTTAACATTCTTTTATGGCAACACAACGTTTGCCGGGTCAACTAGTAAATATTTATTATTGTAAAAGTTGAAGATGGGAATGTATATATTGTATTTTGAATTCACTTTTGAGTGTTTCTTTACTGGCAAGCGCAATCTATTTTAATGACCCAACTTTTACAAAGAGTGTAATAATTAAATATGCAGATATATTATATGTATACATGCAATAAAAACAGTCACAAATAAAAATAAAACCTAAGTAAACCTAAGTAATAAACCAAAAGTATAATTACTTATTTTTCGCCTTCTCCCGTTCAGATTCAAATTCCACTAGATTCTTCTGCAATGTTTCTATTGAATTAATTTTTTCAGTGATAGGTGTAAGTTCTTTTGTTAGCTCTGAAACTCTTATTTCAGCTTCGGATATCCTTGTTTCTGTATTGACAACGTCTAGTTTCCTCTTATCCAATTCCTGTTTCTCATCAGTTAAATGCCCCACTTCCTGTTCTAAAATGGAACAATATGGAACAAAAATAAAACATCTTTCTTATTACATAGGAAGACACTCATAAAATTGTTTTTATACACTATTATATGTAATGGTATGTTAACAATCTGCAATGATAACAAATGACAGGTTTACTGCAATAAAGATAAAATACTGGTTTAATTATGTTCATATTTTTCTATATTTGCACAATGAGGAAGTCTATCATAATAATTTCTCAAGCCTTCAGACTTTTTATAGGAACTGAAACATAAAATGAACTTTCCATCATCACCATAAATGAACTGGTGCTGAACTTTCCATGTATCTGATATTAAAGTTTTGTTTTTTAGAACTGTAAGTGATATCCTTAAGTTGGTAAATGAGATGTTCAACTGCATATTTCCAGTAGAGAAATAACATACTTAGAATTAAAATAATTCATCTTTATTGCAGTGGAGCATTTAAATGGCGAATTTGAAATTAATGTACTAAAAATGTAATAGATATAGATAAAAAAAAAATAAAGTACACGCTTTTATAGAAATCAAACTAAAAAATATAGATAATATAAAACTTAGAAAAAATTTAATGAAAAATTGTATTAACAACAAAAAAGATATATTTGACGACCCGCGTGGCGGAGCGGTCACCATACCGGTCTGACGCACAGAGGGTCCCGGGTTCGATCCCCGGCCAGACAGATTTCTAAATGATGAAATTAGATTTCTGATTCTGGGTCTGGGTGTTTGTGTATTTGTCTCTGTGTGTGTCCATGGCACCCACGACACAGGGAATCCTAGTGTGGGGCTGTGAGTGTAGAAAGCGTTATTTATTTATTTAATTGTAAAAAAGCATGGGGTGCACACTCTCGGTAGTTATAAATATTTTACTGACAGACATGAGCAGAAGGACCAACACTGATATTTTCAAAAGCACCCCATGCTTATTTTACAATTAAATATATCTTATTTTGTTGTTAATACAATTTTTCATTAAAAATTTTCTAAGTTTATTTTATATTTTTTAGTTACATTTCTATAAAACTGTGTACTTTAGTTTTTTTTTAAACTATATTTATTTTTTAGATAAATTTCTTATAAAAGCGAGTTCTTTAGTTTCTTTAATTATTATTTATTGTTTTTTTTATACTGCTGTTCACATTAAGCATCCACAAAGCATTATAATTATAAGGATGTATGTTGATCTCTTTCTACTGAAAAACGGAGTTACTCACTGACAAACATAAAAGTGAAGCTAATATAAAGCATGTAAACACACTTTAAGAAGTAACTGCTGTTTCCAATTAGAAATCACATCAGAATTTTTTGTATGAAATATTTTCTTTAAAACTTACCTAGCAACTTGAGTTGTACTGTATACTCTTTTCTTATTTTACGAAGGGTGTCGAAGCAATCACTATACTTGTCTGCATCAAAGATTTCATCAAACCGTTCCTTTACTTTCTTACCCTCGTCTAATGGCCAACTAGAGTCCTCTTGATGGCAAAATATTACAGAGTTTAAAATTGCCTTGGATACACCTGAAATTAATTATTAATTTTTGAATGCCTAGCGACTTGTATACATGTCCCGAAACAAAAAATGTCCTAATCGGTCCATGGACATGCATACATGTCCGAATTTTGCACCTTGGTATTTGGCTTATTTTAAATTATCTACATATTATTTGTGGCTAAAAATACTTTTAATATGTAGTATGTGAACCTATTTTACCGATACAACGTATTCCTTCATGTCACTAGTACAAAAAAATAAAATTATGACATTTCTATTCAGTGACTTCTCGGCGTCAAGTGAAAAGTTTGGTAGGGGCACGCTCGGGCATCTTCGGTCGAGTTCGGCTGGACGGGTAAAAGTTAATTAGTTTAAATCTCTAATTAGATAGGTTGGTAGACTGGGAGGCAATTAGTAGGCATAAATTACTTGAGATGTTTCAAAGATTTTCCGATTTTATGATGGAGGATGAAAACATAAAACATTTTATATTCTAATTTACCTAATTCTTCATGCATCACAGAATCCAAATCTGCACACCTGGATGACACGTCTGTAGTTTTACCACTTTCATCGATAATTGAAAGGAATGAGTCCAGAGTTTGAAACTTAGTCTTTTTCTTCTGCAAAGCGGTGACCTTCATTGATCTAGTGACCTCCAACTTCCTATCCTTGGCATTAAAAATCTGTAAAAGCAGTATTTATGAACAAATTGATTGATGAATAAAAATAATTAAAGGGCAATACTTGCTTTGTACATGAAATTTTAGATTTTGTATTTTCATTTAGCAATTTAGTTATTGTGTTGACAAGCAAATTGGTACATAAAGTGAGGAGGTCACTACAGCTCATAAACACAATAGATGTTGACAACTAAATCAGACAAGAGTCTAATCTGACTTATAAAGATCCAACTTCCTACGCACAGCCGAATGTAATCAATTCTACAAATATAGCTAGACCAGGATGCGTTAAGATAAACGGTAATAAGAGATGTAGCCTACACAGCATAATACAAACATTGAACGTGTATTCATATTCACTAACCTTTAATTTAACTTGCCCCAGTACTTCAGTAGACCTATTAATTTTAGCATCATGAACAAAACATTCATTACGGCTGCCGGGTGGCATTTGCCCCGTGATAGCATAGCGAAGACATTCGATAATTGTGGTTTTGCCGCATCCATTTTGCCCTAATATTAGCGTCAGAGGCCTCTCAAACGATATACGCTGTTCGTCAGTTTCTTCAGGCCCAAAACTACGTATCCCTCGCACAGCTAAAGATTGTATTCCTGCCATTTTATATCTAATCCGGAAGATTATATTCAATCAACAAACATTTTACGACAACACAACCGTCAAACAACCATGCCGCCCGCCCGCCACCGGCTTGCAGAAATACAGATTCGAAATTAATAGTGTTGCTATATTTGAATATATCGTAGGGGTGCTTGATTAGGTTACTATACTCTTTGTGCTTGATCAATGAGTAAATTATTTTTAGGGCCTTTATACACGACAGCTGACCATGGTAATTTTGGTCATTTCTAATCAACAGTCATTAGTTGGCCTGAAAATAAAGTCTAATTCATGTCTTGTTTTCTTATATTCGTCTTGTCTCTTACTTTAAAATTAGCAACAATATTATTACACTGAACCAATGTTACGAACACATTATTATAAAAATACTATACAAATTGATATTATATTGGAAATCATGCATATTTAAACATTTATCTCTGTAATAAGTAATTGAAGGTGGTAGAACCCTTTGTGGTTCGACTCCGGCGGCACCACCGCCACACCTATTTCTACCTAATAACAGCAGTGTTAGGCGCTGCTGTGTTCCGGTTTGAAGGGTGTGGTAAGGGAGACAGACTTTCCTGAGGCGTTCCAGCTTAGTCCTCAGGAGTAGCGGCGCATCTGTGGCCGACCTCAGTTAGGAATGTCTAATCTTATCTGGGGTTGATTACCGATGTCCATGGGCGGCAGTAGCCACTTACCATCAGGTGGATTGCATGCTCGTCTGCTACTCCTATATTATTTAAAAAAAAAGTAATTTTTAGTGTATTTCATTGGAGTAAATAAGGGGAAATATAAATTGTTAATTGGTTCGGTTACTATTCACGTTATTTTGTTCTGTTCCGAGTGTATTGACCAAAGAGTATAGTAACCTAGGTATTGACCGTTCATAATAGGTCATAATTGATCATAATTCATAATTGTCTATGCATACGATTTAATTAAATACATTGTCACCGATCATTTAGATATTTTTTATGGTTCGTTTTAATTTACGCAAAATAAATCTCAATTTTTTAATTTTTAAGAAATTAATTATGAAACCCTTAAGAAATTTTAACTTATGTACCACAGACAATAAATTTGATAGTGATTCTCCTGTATAGGTTACTATACTCTTTGGTGATTATAGATACCGATTTTTTTAGAAATGTATTAATTTCCGATCGAAGTGATAAAAGTATAAATAAATAAAAAATTATAGTAAACATAGTACTCAAATTAAGTGTAGTTTCTTTATGTAATTTAACACTTTGTTTCCTATTAATGAAATGGTTAAATAAAGGGATTCGTAGTTTATTACAAAATATACTTCGATAGTAACTCGATACACTAACGACACAATATACTACGTACAAATATCGATATCACTGACGACAAAGACAATAAGTAATAACATAAACTTTCTTGCTGCTTCTGCACTGCGCGCATCACTGATTTACTACTTGAAAAACTTGAGTGTGCGTCGGGTTCATGCATTATTTCTATTATTGTGTTTTTGTTCATGAAGATTTCGTATCAAGTATAAACTGAACTTATTCGATATAAAAAGCAAATTAAAATGCGTACTATTTAGGTATTTATAACGTGTTACAGTTTGATTTTTCTCAAAAATAAGCATTCGGAGAGTGATATAGAAACGTTTTTATTACTAATCTATGTTTCGGATGTATAGCGTTACATGTAAGTATGATTTCATTTATTTAAATGTATTTATTTGTGTAAACAAAAACATTTCATAATTCAATAATCGTATTTTTGTTAATTTTCGTCTATAATTATAATTTTTGTTACCAATTGTACATTGGATGTGTATTTCTTTTCTTATTGTTATAATAATATTTCTGACGGTTCACAAACAAACTCCACTCTCCACAATTGAATCAACTTTGTTAATTTACTAAATTCATCTTGGAATACGTGATCATAACATGGTTAAAACTTTGTAAGGGAATGTATATCAACTGGCTGCCCTAGTTTTAATTATAATTAACTCTGAATGGCCTACTTGTGTCAAGATTGATAAGTATTTTGAATTCTCAGTTCATATTCAGCGGAAACAGTTAAAAGTTATTTTAAGAGTGCAGAAATTTCCAGTAAGTAATTTCTGCCTACTTATTAGTGTAGTGAAGTAAGATGATAAGAAACCAAAAGTAATTTGTATTCTGTGTAAGTTCCTGATGGGAATGTTAATTTTAACTTTTAAAACATTTTATATACTTATAACTTGTAAATGGGTTATCTAAGTTCACCATATTGTGATTATTGAAATAAAACAGTTGACTGTCCAATGAAACTTATAGGATGTGGTCTCTTGATGATCTTGTCTTAAAATAATTACAATTTTCCATGTTTGGAGATTAATTTGTATTTAATAAACAGATTGTAACTATGTCATATTCTTAAAATGTAACATATACTAAATCTTTATATTTATAAACAGTATGATGATTTTAAGGAAATTAGTGTCTTTTTACAAATGTAAATTTCCCTTAAAATTTTAGAAAGATACACATCCACATCAGCATCAACACACTTTAACAACACACTGTTGCATATAGTCCAAACAAACAAGTGATCATTTATTTTTTATGTATTAATATTCAATGGTCAGAAAAACAGAAGCTACTGTGAAATCGCCATTAAGACCTTTGTCATTCATTTCAAAATCCTTATTGGTAAATAGCTAAAGCCTCCTACTATATTTACTTTTACCTAATGTTAAGTGCAGCAACACATGTGGTTAACCACTTCAATCCTATGTGTGGTACGTTATAGACCTTCATGGGTGACAAGCCCTTTAACATCAGGTGGACTGCATCTTTGTTCAATTTGTAAAAACTACATAGTATAGTGAGGTTCTACTTCAATACTTACCACTAGAATAAATATTAATACTGCATTTCAACAGTATAGTCTATATTAATATATCCAAGGTGAAAAGAACAAACAAGTTTTTATCGTCTTTGTAATGTCATCAAGGTTATTTTATTATTTGTTTGTCTGTAGTGGTAAACAACAAAAATTTATAATACAGGTATGAAGACTTTGTAATCATTTATAATATGAGTAATGTCATTCATTCATTCATATGTGACTAATTTCTAGATTCACGCACTCAAATCTATATAAATCCTTGCAAATCCTTACAGTTTTGTCTTCGTAATTTTCTTCATTAATGAAGGTCATGCTCATTCTGATAAGCAGTGGCGGATGATCGAACGGGCTGCCTCCATGCTACCAGATACCATATACCAACCCTTGAATACCTCCATGTAAAGGCTGTCCCTCTACACCCAAACTTTATTGCAAAAAGATTTACTTATTTTTTTTGCAAAATAATATGATGTAACAGATAACAATTGTAAACTGAAAGAAAACTCAATATTACACACAAGTTTTTGCAGTGCAAAAAACAGTTGGTACAGGATCCCTAGTATAGTTTTCATCATCATCATCCCTAGTATAGTTTTCATAATTACTAACCAGCTGATTTTTTTTTTTATTAGCTGTCTAACATTTACAGTATTTACACAGCTTACTACCCACATTGTCCTACAAATTGCGAAGTGCGTTATTCCAGTCCGCCAGTTTTATAGTTTATTTATATTATATTATAGTTAAATTACAAATCTTGTAGGATTAATAAAAGTTACCCTTTTTTTTGTAGGACATTGTTTTATTTAGATAAAAATTATATTATCCTATCACGTGATACCTTTGTCCTACAGTTACTAATAAAAAAAAAAAACCTGCGGAATTAACATCTTTTCAGCGTAGGTCCGAGATGACATACCATGTAATTTGTAGGACAATGTGCATGGTAGACTATGTAAATGGTAGACAGCCAATAAAAAAAAAATCAGCTGGTTAGTAATTATTTTTCATGACCTTGTTTATGATACATGTTGGAGAGGGGGGACGCCTTAATAAAAACCTTATATTTTGTAGGACAAATATTTTTTCACGTTATTTAAATAATTATCTTGATAATTAACAAAGAAAAATTTGGTTACTAATAAATTTTTAGAATTCGTCCGGTCAACATATTTTATCCTTGCTGCCCCATCAAGCTACCATTTACCAACATTGCTGTAAGGAAAAATGTTGGGCGTCTTGTCGAAACGAAGCTACTCACGAAAAATCAGCTTGTTATTAATAAATGATGAAAACTATACTAGGGATCCTGTACTAAGTGCAATTTGTTGCAAATTTAAAATTCAGAATTGAGATCAATAGTCTAACACTAAATGTTTTTATTCATGAATATTTGGTTACCTTTTGAGTTGCAAAATTGCAATCTTTTTTCTTTTATTTATCTATTTGCTTTTTAGACGTCAAGTGTAACATATGTATTGTAAATGTTATTGACCTACTCTACAGCAAGGTTGTATTATGTGTGAATATAGTAATATATATCAGAGTATCAGAGTCATTTTGCATTCCACCTGGCTTTGATTAAGCATTGTAACCCAAGAAAATCTGTTACTTATCTCAATAATGAAAATAGTAGGTATTAAATGAAGCCAATTAAGGATGTATTGTTAACACTGAGGACAAAGTTGGAACTGTGTTCTATTGTTATCTTCGGATTGTTATCTGTTGACTCTGGTACTGTTATCTGTTGACTCTGGTACTGAATTATATTAAAAAAATGTACAAGATTTTTGATTGATTTGATTCTAAATGAATGATGATAGCTAAACACAGTAAATGCAAATGAAATGTCAAAAATAAATATTATTGAAATACTGTAATACAAAATATTATTAATTAATAAAAATAACTAATATTATTACGTTATTTAACAGGTAACCCTCCTACAATGGCATCCACCACTATGATCGAGACGGTCACTATCACCAGGCCGCTAAAGGTAAGTGCAACTAAAATATTGGAAACTGCATATTAAGTACACGTAGGTACGTCTTTCGCGCGCAATTTTCCGCATCCGAGTATGTAGTAAACGCTTGATCCAATTAAAAAAGCTATTTGATGTACTTGTATATTTTATTATCTCTTGAATACTAACAAGTGCACAAGACTCTGTATTGGATTAGTGTAGCTACCTCGCGTGTAGTTAGTAAAGGTTTGCGACGGGATGCAAACGCACGGAAACTTGACAGCCAGCTACTTGTGGCAACCGGGGGAGCTGGCCCGTCGCATGATGGGCGAGCGGCCTGCCCCGGTCCCACCGACCAGAGACCTCTGGCCCCCGCCGCAGCAACCATTGAGCATCAGCACACTACACCTCGCATATCTACACGACGAGCCATCGCCCCGACGTGCGTCCTCAACGATACCGATATCAACTCACGCGTACAATGTAACGACGGCGCCAATTGAACGCGAATATAGAAGACCGCGCGTATGCACGGTCGGAACCAATACCGATCCGCCACCAACGATTCTCAATAGATTGCGACGTCTCGTGAAAAGAGACCGCAATCTTCCAGAGGGATGTCCACCGCCTATTTATCTTCGACCCTCGGCGAGAGTGTGCCCTGAAAGGGACGATGAAGGACCGACACGACGCGCAATTAATGGTATTAAAAGAGCCATATCCTCGGCTAGACACCGTATAGCGCCAGGTGCAGATCCTGTCGATAGTCCTAAGATAGTTTACGATATATCAAAACCGGGTGACCGAATGGTGACCACATTTGGTGTGAAGGAATCTAGAAGATGGTGGAAACTTCCTTCCAGAACTGAATGCTCACGTCGGATGCGTAATCTGGGACGTTGTTATGAGCAACCGCGACCACCGCCTCGTCGGCAGCCGAATCCTCCGCGCTTACAGATTACTCAGGTGTGACCGTCGAGGATGTTCACTTCTGGAGATCCCCTTTTTAATTTACTAAATTTAGATGCATAGTTATCATTATGTTCGTTGTACGAGATTGTAAATGTAATGTTTGTGCTAAAACGCTATGCTTTGTTCGTGTTTGTTGTAGAACGATCGAAGTTTAAGTAGCGTTTTGGCTAATAAACGTGTCTCCGTAATCTGTGTTTTGTTGGGCGCGGGAGGGCGGCAGATGCGAGTTGGTGCAGGGCGGGGCGGGCGGCAGTCTCGCGTCAGGCGCCGCCCGGTCCGGTCGCCTAACTAGTGACTCCCGCCCTCGGGGACCATTCACATTGTCATCTATCCCCCGATCACCCAAAGACCCTTAAGAGTCGTTGCAAGTAATACGCATTTAACCGTTTTAGCGTTGTAGGTACTGCATAGGTGTCTTTGAGGAATGAGAAGCAAGTAATAGGTATTTTTTGTGTAGATCTACAAAATCGGCGCGACCGAATGCGCAAAACTCAGAGGGACTGAAGAATTGCGTGAATTTATAGAGGTTCAAGATTTATATTCCCAATATATATTTGTCGTTAGGTAGGTAGGTGAGGAATTATATATTCCGAAGAAAAATAATCAAAATTGATGATGTTGGCTTAAAAAATATATTTTATTAAAGAAAGACAGGTGGCACCAGGTATTTATTGTAAGAAAGAAATAACTTTTATCTACGCCATATTTACCAAAGTCAAAAGTGGGAATAAATATAAATTAATTATTTCACAAAGCAGAAACATATTTTATTATCACCACTATTTGAGTAATGTCAAAACAATTCCGAACGCAATAATGTATTAAGTTGCGAATTGCGATATTCAAATCTTAGATGCTTACTCATATTTCATTCTCATATTCAGAGAAATCTTAAAAGTAACAATCCTTTCACTTTGGAATGAACCAACGACGAAATGAAAGAAATCTGTATACAAATAAACGGATTTCTTGGTATATTTATAATCGTAATGGGGTTCCGTGACGCATCGTTCTCACTCCCCGTATGATACGCATTTGTTCACGTCGGACAATATCTGTCGACGTCATATTTACGTTAGTGAAGCTGTCCACATGCTTAAACGATTTTAGTATTTCTGGGCTGAATTATTAAGCATCTGTATCCGTCGTAATTATCATATCTGTCGTTTTATTTATTCTTCATTTATATTGGTTCGCCACCTGTGGCCATTGTTTGCGGTTACACGCAGATATTTCGTATGTGACTTAATTATCGTTTTCATTAATGTTTATGATGAATTAACATTTAAATAAATATGATTGTAAATGCCATTGCAACAAAAAATGTTTGGTTGTCAATCTTAGATCGTTTTTTTTTAATTTTAGCAATTGAATTACCTACTCATTACCTTAGTACTTTTTTAAGTTTATTAATTTAGTTTAAAATTAATAGCAAACATCAAGATTAAAGAAGTTAAGATATGGTAGCTGATAGATTTCGAGTGCTAAATATGTGATCGACACATAAATACATATATTAAACACTTTTTACCAACATAACCGAGTCACGACGCATCTCCGTGGGATAATCATCATTTGATGTCGCCAATACATCGTAGTCACAGTTTTATATCGGAATTTGCTATATATTATGGCATATCGTAATAATATAAATAAACATAACATAACATAAACGTAATAAATAGAGTGGTCCAAATTGCCTTCATAACTTTTCGCTGGGCTTTTTAAGCTCATTACTTCAAAGTAGAGACGAGAAGGCTGTTGGCTTGTTTGAAACTAAATACTGTAAATGCACCAATTGGAAAGTAGTAGATTATAAAAATAAATACTAATAATACCAACTTTATGACAATTTGCGACATTTGCCGAAGTTTATGTATCTAAAAGTTTCATTATATGTTTCGAAAATTCGAAAGATTCGATGTAAAATTTTCCGAAAAGGTAAATTAAGGGTTTCTTTTGAATTGCCACAAGGGTGATCTACAGTGACTGATACTTTTGTCATACTTCTTGTGAACAAAAAATATGTTGTTCAGTAATCAACGTAAATGGAGGCAGCATACGGAAGTAATACATTAACACAATTTAATTCATTGCTTTGGTCACATAGCGTGAATTTGAACAAAGTATGTAATTTGTAAGGGTGTGCGTGACTTACAACCCATTATACTACACAAAACTGTTGTAGCAGAAAATCAAAAATCTAAAGCAACTACCAACGATAGCTAAACGATTCCATATTGAAATAGACAGGAATTTGAGCGTGTAAAAGGAATCGGGACTAAGAATTATGTAAATGCATTATCTATCGATACTATGGTATTTGTAGCCCAAATTCGTATTTTGGTGAACAATTGTCCACTAAACGCAGCAGATAATAATTTTGGTTGAAACATTCTCAGCCACAACAATGTCAGGATCGAGGCGGGTCCTGGCAACCTGCCAGCACCATGTTAGGAAGAAATCTGGGAGTCTTAATTCCTGTTAACAGAAATATTTTAAGCTTAAATTAATGGAATTAGATGAATATAGAAAATAAAGCAATAGATAAAGTCGTAAATTAATAGTATGAAATTAAAATTAAATGACTAAACGTACTATATGATATAGAATCAGTAACTAAATGAAGATGACACATAATGTTTTGCTATATTAATTTTTGTAACGAAGTTGTCGTATGTAACTGACTATTACTAAAGTTGTCGACTGACTATGCTCTTCAGTTCAAGGCAGAAATCTTTGTAATTCGACTGTGGCGTCATCACCACCACACCTATTTCTACTTTATAGTAGCAGTATTTCTGCCGCTGATTTGACTTTTAAGTATGTATATTCGTCAAAAAACATTGGCAAGATTTCTGTAATCTAGTTTAGAAACACGTCTCCCGTGCTACTTGAAATTGATAACAGTTGTTCATGGACGGCAGTGACTACTTAATATTGCGCGTTTGCTTCTTGTATTACACAAAAACATTTATAACGATGCTTCGAATATATTTTACGCAAGGGTTCAAGCAAAATTGACCTCGAGATATGAGCGCGATAAGCGTTGTGTTCTGCTCTAATTTAATGGCGTGCCCGTTAATATTGAATTTTCATTTTATTGGACTGAGGGTCTTTGCCTTTTAGCCGTAATTAAATTGAGTCCTCGCATCGTTCGTTATGTGACGGGACATCTCATTTTCGTTTTTGACGTTCGTGTGTGAGCCTCATGAACGACCTCATTCTAAGCATTTTCCCTACAATTACTGAAACGCGCACTCGCTCGGCTCTGACCTAATTTGAGGAAAGTCATGCAAAAGGCTGTTCGTTTCACCCGGTAGTTATATGTACCGTAAAATATTACTGACTCGTTGCGATATTATATATTCCGAGGTAAAAATACGGATATGCATTAGCAGCTTTTTGGCGAAGGATGTAGGTGAGAGGTGGCACTTGTTATGTCGGGGCCGCTTACACTCACGTGAGTACGCACTTCACCATGCTAGGATTAAAATGCGCTACGTCTAAGTGTACATTTTTAGCTCTCTTCAATCCACGTCTGACGCGGATGATTTTAACTGTGAAGGGGCTTTCTTAAATGTGTTGCCTTCTTTATGTATCGGGATATGGCGTCCTTGTAAATATGTTACAATAAATCGTTTTTGAAATCTGGTTAAGACAACAAGCTGGTTAAGACTTGATAGAAATTCCCATTTTCGTCACGTACCTACAACTAGCATTATAGGACGCAATCCGTCCATAGGCTACTTCTATGAGATACAATATAAAAGGAAAAAGGTTTCTTCCCAATTAAAAGTGTACATAATACTAAAATTTCCAAGGTCGAAAATAATTTGAGATGTCTTTTTAGAGAATTTAAAGGCGGCTTTATCAAAAGAGCTGCTCGTTACCGTGGTTTCGTTGGTTAAAGAACGTTCTTTATTTGAAAGGTTGAAGCGGTTGCTTACTAAGCTGTGAAAAGAAAGTTTTATTTTTGTTTCCCAATTCCGATGTATTTCAGAACGTCTTGTAAAATTTGCGTAGCAGGCGCTTTGTAAATAGTGTCTTAAACTTTGTTGCCTTTACAAAGAGGAACTTCCGGAGCTGTCTGGTTAAGTTATGCTTACGTTATGCGAAGACATTGTACGCCAAATTTTCTTTTAGCATAAACGTTCCGGTTCTTATAACATTATTCGCATTTATGCTATCATTTTACTTCAGTCTTCTTTGTCCTCGTTTAGGTATATTCTTGGAATAACTTTTATCACTTTTTCTTTATAATTACAAAAGTATTAGGTTTTAGCTTTTAGATACATGTATATCAAACTTACGCCTATTAAATTATGTACATACCAGTGTATGCATACAAATGTCGATGATTCTGATCTCATTAAAAGTATGTTAGCTTTCAATGCTTTAATGTGTGCTTCATGTATTAATTCTGTTATTTGCTTCATAAAATGTATTGAAAAACCTATCGGGAAAATTAAATTCTTTATGAAAGTAATCTTTTGAATCACTTCAATTAGAAATGAAATTACCTAGCCTATTTCTTTTATAAAAAAATCGTACTCGGTATTTATATTATTATTATTATTATATTTTTCTATAATGACGATAATTTTAGTACTTGACACAGACATATCATTAATTATTTTGCATATAATTAATAATATATCGTTTCGTCTATTGGACATTATAGTCGCGATCGAATTCTAGAAATTCTGCAATTGGGAGAAAATCCTTACTTTGGGCGTGCCTTTAGTGCGGGATTCTGAGTAGAACGGTCTTCGGTGTTGCCAAGTGTGATAACAGTGTTAGCTGGTGGCGGTCCCCGCTGGCCGGCAGTGGTGTGATGTGTTGAGGGGCGAGTAGCGGGCGGGCGCGAGCGCATGCAGGGGCGCGCCGCGGCCCCGGGCGGGCTCCGCACCCACCCGCGCGCCCTCCCCCCCGTGCTGCCGCCGCCGCCACAGTTCGCAACTGAACCCGACGAGATGCCTGCTAACCAGATTGCTCAGGTGCTCTATTTAGTCATATAACATAGGTTTGAAGCTTAAGCAAGCTGACAAGTGAAAAATGTTAAGAGATATACATATATCTCTTAACTTTTTTCACTACTAAGTTAAGAGATATATGTATATCTCTTAACTTTTTTCACCTAACTAGACGAAGCTGTCTAACTTTGATTACAGATTTCCATGAGCGCTAGTAACCATCAGGTGATCTGCATGCTACGGCTATATCACAAAAAAATAAATGAATATAGATTTTTACCCGACTGCCAAGGAAGGGTTATGTTTTTCGCGCGTATCTTGTATGTTTGTCTTTCTTTATTTGAACCGATCTAACAAACGGCTGGATGAATTTCAACCGTTAAAGTGTCATTATATTTGTCTCAATGACCCGAGTGTCCTTAGATAGGTGTTAGTGAAAAAAAAAACAAAATGGCGGATTTTTGGCGCGAAATAGTAACACATTTAAAAAAAAAGTTAACCGAACCTATCGAGTAGGGTATCAAATGAAAGGAAATTAAACGGAGATTATAAAAACATATTTGTATATATATAAAACAGTAAGGTGACTGACTGACTGACTAACTAAATGACTTTTTCATTTTTCAGAAATCAACATACAGCCTAAACCAAGGACCTTACAGTTCTGAAATTTTGCACTCAGGTTCTCTATATAGCTTGAATAAGTACTAAGAAAGGCCTTTTGGAAATTCTACCCTTAAGAGGGTAAAATAGGGGAAAACAGTTTTTTTGAAATCCTTCAATTTTGAAGCAACTGCTATAAAATTTTGTATTTGGCTTTCTGGATAGGAATAAGGACGCACTTATTTATCCCCCTCCGAAAAATCAACCCCGTAGAGGGTAAAATAAGGGTTAAAAGTTCATTTGAACAATCGTCAATTTTGAAGCAAACACTATGACATTTTGTATCAGGCTTGTTGGATAAAAATAATGAAATGCTACCTCTAACGAGGTAAAATAATGACCGAAACTTTGATTTACTGAAGTTATATATTTTGTAGACCGTAAATGGTGAATTTTTTCGCAAAATAGTAACACGTTTTAAAAAAGTTAACCAAACCTATCGAGTAGGGTGTAAAAATAAAGGAAATTAAGAGGAGATTACACATACATTAAATAATATATCTTACGAGTATATATAAAATTCTCGTGTTAGTTACCGTACTCCTCCGAAACGGCTTCACCGATTTTCATCAAATTTTATATACATATTCAGTAGGTCTGAGAATCGGCCACTATCTATTTTTTTTACACCTAAGTGATAAGGGTTGTTCATCCTTAACATTTTTTTATTTATATGGCAACACAACGTTTGCCGGGTCAGCTAGTACGTATATAGTCGTATATACACATCGAGATGACTGTCTGACTAAATGAGAGAGTTGCTGTGCCAGAGATCAACGCAAAGGGAAACCGCTGAACTTAAGCGTGCTGGAATTTTACACATACTCGTAGGTTCTTTATAGAGCGTAAATGAACACTACGAGGATAAATAAAATAGGATAATATTGTTTGAACATCTTTTGTTTTTGAAGCAGACACCTACTATGAAACTTTGTATTTGGCTTTCTGGATAAAAATAATGAAATGCCTATTTCACTGCTTTTGGAAATTCTACTTCGGCCTTTTTGGTGCAGTCGGGTTTTTGATTTTTTAAATTAATTACTTGTTATCTAAATACTTAATGTAATCAGCGTAGTAAAGTGTATTGTCATTAGTGGAGACACTTAATTACATTAAAACAAAGTCAGGAAATGGATTTTATACATAACAGATGCTATTAGAAATTCAAATTCAGTCTTGTCTTGTCGAGATCGTTTATAAGTCTTAGTATAAAGTGGTTTTCTTGCTAATGGATTAGACTTGCGGTCTCTGTTCTGTTAACTGTTCGCCAAGAGAACTGCTAACTGTATTGTCCTACTTGAAGACAGAACTAAGTATGATGCGATTCGTGTAAGTGACATTAATGTTATTATTTTATTACTTCCTACTGTATTTTTAAGCGAAAAAAAAGGGTATTATGTACTTATTAGGGTTCGCTGAACATAAAATAATGAGCACGTACTTTTTTACGAATTGAATGACAAAGTTTTTATTTTCACAGTCTATTTTTATTATTACTTTATGGGGGTGGTGTTGACTTCAACATCGGTTGATTTGTGCGTCATTGAACGGCGAATGGATACGTCACTAGTAGTCACTACGATTCAAATCTTCGTGATAAGCCTGTGTCATTTCGCTTGTGATTTTGCATATCACTGGTCATGCAGCACTCACAAAATATTGATGTTCCTACGGTCACTACGGTTGAAATCTTCGCGATAAGTCAGCTATTTAGCTTGTGATTTTGAGACATATAGTAAACACAAACAATTGATGATCCTGTTTAATTACCAATGAGTTATGTATGACCCTTTAATTTTTTTAACCGACCAAGAGCGAGAAATAATTCTGCCGAATTCACAGATTGATTTGAGATTAACCAGACTAACCTATACAAGAAAGGCTGGGTCTTCTTTTAGGGTATTTCGTATATAAAAGATCCCTCTCGCCTAAATAGTCAATTCATCTATCCTTTTTCGTCGGATGTACCTTTGCATACCTGTCTTTTGAACCGTAACAGGTAGTCGGTTAAAGCTTACACACTATACGTGTTACTGTGGTGGATTTTTGCGCTATCCTTACGCCCGGTCAGAGTATGCGGTACTCCACATAGGCTTAGCCTACTACTATAGGCTTCTCTATCCTCTAAAAATCTGCTAAGTATAAGTCAGGTTCGGGATCGGAATTGAATGAAAAGTATGTCTCCCTTACCATACCATTCAAATCAGACCGCAGTAGCGCTTGACACTTCCATTGTTAGGCAGAAATAGGTGTGGCGGTGTGCCGCCGGAATCGAAACATGAATGGGCCTGCCTACCTCTTTTAAATCCAAATGAATTTATAAATATTCTTAAGTAGATAATTTATCACGAGCTGCCCTAAATTTATTTGTGAAATCTTTCAAATACATTAAAACTTATCCGAAGAAGTCGTTAACTTCCAATTCCAATATTTGGATTGAACTCCATTTCAATGAACAGTGAAGTGAAGCGGATATTAAGCACGGACTTCCATTTTGTTCCTTCCGAATTTCTTGATATTATGAAGATTCTTATTATATGTGCGATTATTGGATTTGTGATAATTTGCTGTCTATTTTTATGTATTTCCAATATATCTTGTTTTTTTATTTGCAGGAAAATATAAATTGTTAGGAATATCTAATGCGAATCTTGAATTATGACGATTCAGCAAGTGATTCATTGGTCTATTAGTAATGATCTGTAGCTGGATATTGATTGTTTTTATTCACAAATATGTGAAATAATACTGTAATATAGTTAAATTGTACTATAGTACTGGAAAAAATTAAGGGATCAAAAAAAAATTCCAAATTTTTCGGTAGTTTTCAACAGGCCGTAACTTTGAGAGAAATGGTCGTACAGGAAATAAAAAAAAAGGAAATTGTAGCTCCAAGTGTCTAGTTTTTGGATTAGAACTTCAAAATTTTGTAGCCTCCGCGGTTTTTGAGTAATCGTAGAAAAATCAGCAACAAAAAAATTTTCAAATTTTTTTTAGTTTTTTTTTTGGTCTACGGGCGTGGAAAAAATTTTTTTAGCTTAACCACCATAAGGATCGGATACTTTGTTCATTTAGCTTTAATTTCTTTTTTTAAACACCCTGATACGTCCACTCCTCGCTGAGATATCGGTCTTCAAATGGAAAAGGATCTTTTTGTCTTTGATTATCGATATCTCAGCAACCAATGATCGTACAGAAAGTTAAAGATGGCTTTCAAGAACTTGAATAAATTCCCCTTAACGACTGTCCATTGTTTTTTCGAAAAAATTGTTTTTTCTTTCTGTCACATGAATTTGAAAATGCAACAAAAAAAGGGCTTTTGGTGGTTTTTTGGAAAATCAAGCGCTGGATCGTAAATATTGAGGAAACCACTAATGTTAAGTGTGCCTTTTACAGTTCAATATGTCCACAAAAACCCTACAAAGAATCAAATTGATCCAGCCAGCCGTTTTTTTGTTTCACTTGATCGAATTTTTGAAAAAATTAAAGGATCATGTTTTTTGCTCTGAAAAGCTCATAATTTTTAAAAATGAGAAAAAAAAAATGTTTTTCCGAGCTTTTTCCACATTTTTGTTCCAGAAAGTGCTTAAATTTTCAAAAAGAAAAGAAAAAAAAACTCCGAAAAAACAATGGACAGTCGTTAAGGGGAAGCCATCTTTAACTTTCTGTACGATCATTGGTTGCTGAGATATCGATGATCAAAGACAAAAAGATCCTTTTCCATTTGAAGACCGATATCTCAGCGAGGAGTGGACGTATCAGGGTGTTTAAAAAAAGAAATTAAAGCTAAATGAACAAAGTATCCGATCCTTATGGTGGTTAAGCTAAAAAAATTTTTTCCATGCCCGTAGACCAAAAAAAAAACTAAAAAAATTTTGAAAATTTTTTTGTTGCTGGTTTTTCTACGATTACTCAGAAACCGCGGAGGCTACAAAATTTTGAAGTTCTAATCCAAAAACTAGACATTTGGAGCTACAATTTCCTTTTTTTTTATTTCCTGTACGACCATTTCTCTCAAAGTTACGGCCTGTTGAAAACTACCGAAAAATTTGGAATTTTTTTTTGATCCCTTAATTTTTTCCAGTAGTGTATAAATGATAAATTAAAATCATATCATGGCTTACAAACCTAACCATCTCGACATTTAATTAGTATTTTAGTTTCTCAACAGCCAAAACGTGTTTGTGTCTCTTAATTGTACTTATTTAGCTAATTTTAGCGATATTTTACAAAAAAACTATTTTATTGTAGTAGTTAGTACTTAACTATAACTTTTTTACTTTCATTCAAGACAAAGCTATCTACTAAATATCGAATAAAAGCAAGAAACATAATATCCCTTTGTTATTGAGCAACACGCCCTTTTAAGGACCGTACAATATTTACCACTGAACCGAAAAGGTAATGTCGAATCGAAGTTGTCCAGCTGACTGACCTCGTGCACCATGAGTTTAGGTGGTTACATAACGAACACGAAATCAATAAATGATTCATCGTCCAATAATGTTTATAAAATTCACCGAAATGTAGTAGTGTGTCAGCAAACGAACCAGCCGGAAATGTTGAATGTGATAGAACCTTTGTGGTTCGACTCCAAAGGCCTTATAACAGAAGCGTTAAGCACTACTGTGTTTTGGTTTGTGTGTGGTAAGCAATTTACTATTTCTAGACGTTCCAAATTAGTCCTCACGGGTGGCACAGCATTTGTGGCCGACGTAGGACTAATCTTTTCTGGGGTAGATTACAGTTCATGTCCAATGGCGGCAGTGGCCACTTACCATCAGCCGCATGATCATTTACTACTTCCATATTATAAAAGTACAAGTCCAGGTGGGTCGCTGTATTTAATAGACACTCTGTATTCATTTGATTCTTGTTTGAATCAAGTTATATGAATGCGGACGCATTCATTTTTGACACCAATTATGGTATCTTATTTGTTATTTAAATTAGTCGAATGCCATATCGGGGTTGGATTGCATTTGATTAATGCTTATACATTTTTGTCGTCCGATTTGGTGCTATATCGGATCAGAAGTCCACTATATTAACATAATTATCTACCTCTATCCTAGGTATGTACCTACATGTTTTTTCCTCAAAACGTTACCACCAGTATGAATGTAATATGCTCCTAAAATAATAAACCCTATAGTCATTTTCCTCAATAGTGAGGAATCATAGGAATGAAGTAATGATTTTCCGTAATATCGCATTTAATCTCTTTATCTCTAGAAGTCAGAATGACGGAGATCAATCCCATTACTATCACAAAAATAATCCGTGTAAAGAGAATTCGGGGGTCGAGTGGAAAGTTAAAAGAATAATAAAGGTTGGCGCGAAGTTCGTCGCGTGGGTGGTGCGATCAGTGTTTAAGGGTACCAACAGACATGCTACTTTTAGCATCGGCGATTTGACAGATTTTCGGATGTTAGATTAAAACTACACGCCATACACATTTGAGCGCCGGTTGCAACTATTTTGATAATTCCAAGCAGTAATTGAAGACGAAGAACGCAATGCAGCATTAATATGGTCGCTTAAATGCGCGTTTTCAATTCCGCGACCGAACGCAGTGAAATCGTCGAAATGAGATACAGCATCAATGCAATCGCCAAAACGCGAATCGCCGCTAAAAAGTAGCATGTCTGCTAAGGCCATAAGTCGGGGTGTCGTCTTAAAAGCTGTGGGAGTATAGCGTCGAGACGAGGCGGATCGACTCGGCTAACAGCTGATGCGGGGCGGCCGCGATCGATGCGGCACCCGAGCGCCCCGCCACCCCTCGAGACACCCATACCTCTCACTTTCACGTTTTTCTTTCCCTGCCAAAGGGACGGATCTACGCCTGACAACCTTTAGCTCGTAGACCACCCGTAGAATCGAATGTTTCAGCTTTTCTCGTAATCATTATTTGGATTTGGTAATTTCAGAATCTTTTTTGGAATCCTATATTTGATTTTATGTTGTATAAAGGTTTCCCTCAAAGGTTACTTGTGTGACATTTTGTTTAAATATTTATCGCAGTGTGTACACCCAACTCCGAAAAAACGCGGCCAAAGACGTGACAAATATGAATTCACACTACACCTACTATTAAAACTTATCTGCGTGGTAGGAAGGTTTTGTAAGATATATTTTGTTTGTAACATGTAGTTTATTGAAAATTAAAGAGATTACAATGAGTATTAAGCAATTCGCTAAATACCTATAGGTATAAATAAGTTAAAATAGATATGTACTTACATCTCCAATCTTTTCAAGCAAAATGTCTTGGAACTTGGGATTATCTTAGCATGATTTGTTTAAATAAATACCAATATTTAATGAACCTTTCTTTACATTATGTTTAATTGTATGAAAAACGGCACCCCTGTAACCTTTATATCACAGCTAAGCTACATTATTAAATTGCTGGAAGTATGAAACAGCGCAGTGCATTATAATTGGTTTTCATCGACCTAAATCCTCCTGGGCAAACATTTCCAATTTGAACATGAAAACCCTAATATTTAAAACTGGACTGCTTCCTGTTTTACAACCTAGTTCTATCATTGTGTAAAAATCTATTTTAAACTGGTTCAGCCATTTTTAATTAATGAACATATCGCTATTCAGCTGGAGAGAGTAACGAAGAGGAAAAAAAAACACAAACAATAGATTACCGTCTATCGCGAAATCACACTTATGTGAGGTGAGGTCACACTTATGTAAGGTGAGGTCACATTTATGTGAGGTGAGGTCACGTTTATGTGAGGTGAGGTCACATTTATGTGAAGTGGTGCCTCTAGGAACATCGAAAATTTTAAGAAAATGTCATTAGATCAATAGCACAATATGCGAATAATTCATTTATTTACGTAGGTTGATATAGTCCGCGTAAAACTGCTAGTCCGCTCTGAATATAGAAATGAATCGCGTCGCCATAGCAAATTGTAAGACTGCACCCGCTCGCAACAACTTCAGAGCGGGCTAGCAGTTTGGCGCGTACTGTATATTAACGTTTTACAAAGTAAGTCAGTAATGTGAACGTATGACAAACCGTATAGGTGGCCGCGATGCGATGCAACGTGCTTTGTTGTCGGCGTTCTTTGTTGCACCCATACATTTTTTCTTGGCACACGATAACAATAGTTACATTGTACATACGAGTAAGTACTATACCTATCTACTTAATGAGGAGTAGAGAGTTTATATTACTTATATATACTCGTATATTGAAATAACTAAAAAAAGGATGCGGTAAAAATGTCACTGTTATGTCGTCACTCGAAAATGACTTGTTTGATGACCTTTAAAATATGAACGGAACCCGCTAAAGATAACTAACTTAGCATCCCTTACAATGAAATTGAAACTGAAACTAGTAGGCTCAAGCGGTTTTGGTCTTTACAAAATGTCAATAGCGTGATTTAGAAACATTTTTACTAACGCCATCTATGTTATGTTTATATTTTGAAATTATAAATTGACTGTTTAAAATTTAATTTGCATAACCTTGACCATAACTTGACCCAAAACAATTAAGTATTCATTAAAATTTTGCATACCTCTAAGAGGTGGAATATAGAGGACAATTTTGAGGATATAACAACTGTATTTACCTATATTTAGCAAAATAAATGATTTGATTTGATTTGCTAGCATGGATCAGAATAATCAAATGTTTTGTGTGTACTTATTTTTAATAGACAAATAGATAGTTGTACATTATAATATTATTACTTATAATAATTGGAAACTTATGACATTAGGTACTAATGTTTCTAGTAAATCAATGGAGCGTTGCATATGCAAATATGTCGCGTAACGCTTATCAATAAACTTACTTGTGTATCGTCAATTCCAGGTGATTGCGCTGATATGCGGCCTGTTGGTCGTAATCCTGATGGTGCTCGGGCTCGCGTCAGCGGACTGGCTGATGGCGGCAGGCTGGAGGCAAGGACTCTTCATGCACTGCATCGACCCAGAGGCGCCGACGCCGCTGCCCTTCGACATTACCGCACAGCCCGGCTGCTATGCTGCCAGACCCGCTCCGTATATTAAGTAAGTTTACCAAAACATTCTGTGATCTTTTATAGCACAGTAGGAAACGATAAATGCACTGCGCCTGATGGTAATATGTGACAGTCACAGTGTGGAGTCGGCCTCATGTGCGCAGTGAGGACTAAGCTGGAACGCTTCGAACGCTGAAACTATGTTTTCCATACCACACCCTTCAAACTAGAACACAGTAGCGTTTAACACTCCTGTTATGAGGCAGAAATAGGTGTGGCGGTGGTTGCCGGAGTGGTCCGTCGGAGTCGAATCTCAGAGGGTTCTACCACCTTCAGCCTATTGTACAATTTCATCGTCATCATCAACCCATTATTGTCCCACTGCTGGACACCGCGCTGGCCAAGTGCGTTTTGGTAAACTTCACATACCTTTGAGATTTTTTTGTAAATCTCAGGTATGCAGGTTTCCTCACTGTTTTTTCCTTCACCGTTTAGCTAGTGATAATATAATTAATTTGTAATAATTAACATTAAAAAATCAGAGGTGTCTGGGATTCGAACCTCGGATCCCTCCATCGAGGCCGAGTTTCTTAGCCATAGGCTATAGGCTCAAGTTGTACATGTACGATTCAAGAATGTGTAATGTCAGGGCGGCGGCGGGGCTGTGCGTGGCGACGCTGGCGGCGGACGTGTGCGGCGCGCTGCTGACGGGGCTGGGGCTGCGCGCCGCCGACCACCGCACCAAGTTCCGGTACTACCGGTTCGCGGTGCTCGCCATGGCCCTTGCGCGTACGTATACTACACTAAAATACAAATACAAAAATCTTTATTTGTAGAATAAGGTTTATACATTGGAGTTACAGTCAATTTTTTTCGCTCATTCTTCCATAAATGGCGTACAAATATAATTTTAAGCCGCATTTTATAAATTCAATTTATTAAATTGTACTAATTATACTAATTTCCAATATTATTAAAACTGTACTAAGATAAAATGTCAATAACAATAAAATGTCAAATAAAGATAAAAATGAAAAATATGAGTGGTATCTCAATAGAAAATGTCAAAGGAGCATCAGTGGACAATAGTACATTAATATTGTAAGACACTAAGACAAGATAGGAGGATTTTTCTTCGAGTAATTAAGGAGGCGTTCAAATCCCTAAAGTTATTAGTAGTCACTTCACGGTTTCGTCGCTAAAGTTGCAGTGTATCTCTATGAGTACAATCATAATACGAAATCAATAAGAATTTTGAACCTGCACTAAAATCGTCCTAAGCCTATCCAAAAATACTGCAATAGCACGTCAGTCATCATTTGTACATAAATGTTCTCCATCTCGATACTTTGTGTTGGTCTACCCCAATGTCTCCTAAACTTTGGAGCATAATGAACCATTCAACACATATTTTGCCTCTCTATGGACTGCTATGTACTTTTTTTTTTTTATAATATAAGAGTAGCAGACGAGCATACAGTCACAGTCACAGTAAGTGGCTACTGCCGCCCATGGACATCTGTAATCAACCGCCGCTGGCCCTGAGGACTAAGCTGGAATGCCTCGGAAAAGTCTGTCTCCCTTACCACACCCTTCAAACCGGAACACAGCAGCGCCTAACACTGCTGTTATTAGGTAGAAATAGGTGTGGCGGTGGTGCCGCCGGAGTCGAACCACAAAGGGTTCTACCACCTTCAACTTAGCAGCAACTTTAAAGGAAATAAATAAACAAAATAACATTGTTTAATACCACGAGTAGTAATTCGCAAATACTTATAGTGCCCGAATTTAGTATTCAGTCCAATTTGTAATGTTTTGTGCTCAGGTTATAATGGTAATCCACGGTATTATTTTAATTAATTAATTATTATATTTTCAGTGATGTGCATCTTAATAGCTTTAGTTATATATCCGGTCTGCTTCGCTGCGGAACTCAATCTGGGTAAGTTTATTCGTTATAAATTGTGACAGTCTATTTAAATTTAAATAATTGCATATTCCTTGTTTTTTGGACAAAATATTGGCAACTAAAAATAAGACAAGAGTCTGTTGACCTATATCTATAACCTTCTTACAAACATGCGGTCCACTGAGGTGACTCTATTCTCTTTCTAGGCAAGAGCAATGTCAATTGGTGGACTTTTAAGGGCTTATGGATAGACTAAACTGCCGCCCATGGACATCTTAAACCAACCCCAGATAAGATTAGATATCCGTACCTGAAGTCGTCAGACACACAGATGTACAGATGCGCCGCTGCCCCTGAGAAAAATATGTCTCCTTTACCACACCTTTCAAACCAGCGTGTAACACTGCTATTATGAGGCAGAAATAGGTGTAGCGGTGGTGCTGCAGGTGTCGAACCACAAAGGGTTCCATCACCTTTGAATTAAAGATTAAAATTAAAAAAAAGATTATAAAACTTAGTTATAATATTTCTATACATACTATTGCAGGTAACAGATCGGTATGGGAGTTCGGGTGGGCGTACGGCGTGGGGTGGGGCGCGGCCATCTTCCTGTTCGGCGCCGTCGTGCTGCTGCTCTGCGACAAGGAGAGCGAGGAGCTCTACTACAAGGAGCGGAAAGTGAGTTTCCGAATTTTTGCGTGTCATAAATTATATTAATTTTTGTCAATTGTTTATTAATCTGGTGTTAATTCTGTTTAGTAAAAATATTGAAACTGAATCATAACTATTCCATGTATTCAGTTCGCCTGATGATAATTGGCTTCTACCGTCTGTGGACATCTGTAATCAACTCTAGGACAGATTATAGTCCGCGCCAAACTGCTAGTCCACTCTGAATATAGAAATGAGTCCCGTCGTCATAGCAAATTGTATGACTACACATGCTCGCAACAAATTCAGAACGGAACACACTGCTGTTATTAGGCGGAAATAAGTGTAGCGGTTGTGCTGTCGGAGTCGAACCACAGAGCGTTTTACCACTTTCAATGTTTTGTTATGTTACGTCCACCTCTTAGATGAATCCAACAATATTGCATATACATATTAAAATTCGTTTGCTTTTTGAGGTTCAGTGCGTGTCAAAGAACGAGACATACATAATAATTATTATAACAAGGAAAATAAGTGTATTGATTGTATATAGTGAGACTTTTGTGATAGTATATTTTTTTTTCATTCTTAGATCAATAATAAATTCAGTAACTTCACACATGCTGTGATTTGTTATTTTTTTATAATATGGAGTAGCAGACGAGCATGCAGTGCACTTGATGGTAAGTGGCTACCGCCGCCCATGGACATCTGTAATCGACTCCAGATAGGATTAGATATTCGTACCGGAGCCGGAGATCAGCCACAGATGCGCCGCTACCCCTGAGGGCTAAGCTGGAACGCCTCGGAAAAGTATGTCTTCCTTACCACACCCTTCAAACCAAAACACAACAACGCTTAACACTGCTGTTATAAGGCAGAAATAGGTGTGGCGGTGGTGCCGCCGGAGTCGAACCACGAAGGGTTCTACCACCTCTAGTACTGTGTGTGTGTAAAATTGTTAGGTTAGTGCTAGGAATCTGGATTAATTTAGGTTAGTTTATAAGTATGCAGCGACAGATGTAGCGTCCACTAACCGTGTCCCCCCCCCCGGCAGGTGGTGAGCGCGGAGGGCTGCGCGCGCCCCTAGGGCCGCGGGCGCCTGCCCGACCTGGTGCCGTGAGCGCCGGGCCCGCGCCGCCCGCGCCCGCGCCGCGCCGCGCCCGCGCCGCGCTAGCTCTCCCGCACGCACACACACAACACACACACACACACACACACACAGCACACATATACACACACACATACACACAACACACACATACAGCACACATATACACACATACTTACACATATACATACAACATCATCACAAATCACTTTGCTTCAATGTTTGTTTTCAGTTTTGGTTTTTCTAATTGATTGAATTTACCCCCATCCTACACAGAACACATACTCATATACGCCATGTCGTACTCAGTTTTTTTTTTATATGAATCTCTGTTTTCAATTGATTATTTTTTTTAGTTTGAAGCTCTTTGTGGCAGCTTAGAGAAGATTTTTATTTGAAGCTCAATAAGTTACACTTTTTATTTTCATTTGTATCAATTGAGTATATACTTGCATTTAAGCGTAACAGTTTAAAAATATTAATTTGTTTGAAGCTTTACGAAATATACATAATGTTTTAATTTTTTTTAGTCAATTACTATTTAGAGTGCAAATAAATAACAGCTTAAATAGAATATTTAATTTTGAATCTCTTTGTTTGTAATATGTTTAAGTTTTTTTCACTTTTTATATTATTAGAATGAATCAAAATTTTTTGGATGTGATTTTGAATCTCATGTTTTAAAGCTTAAATTAAGTAAAAAATCTCATATTTCTATTTGATCATAAAGAGTTTGGTGATTTTCCTATTTTTGTTCTGTTTTGTTTGGGTAAGCTTATATTTTAATTTTCTTGTCCTTCAAATACTATTTGCTTTAACTTTAGGCGGTGATTGATTATAAAAGAGTTAATGAAAAATTTGATAGTGTTGTTAGTTATTTTTAGTTGGACTTTAAATTTCTTATTTCCAGAAAGAATTGGCTTAACAAAATTGGAATTTATCAAAATAGAGCTGCGTTGAAAATAATTTGTTAAAGATAAACTTGGTGGTATGATGGTCTATATAAAATTTATGGGACATCTTGTTACACCAAGTTCTCAAAATCTAATTGAAATATGTTTAGTTTTCTTTAGTTAAGTGATTTTGGTTATTTATTATTTATTATTGATTTATAGTTTAGTTATCTCTTAGTGAATCTCAAATGTTCTCAGTCTAAAAATCATAGTCTGAGTAGTAAATAGTAAGTGTGGGATGTACGGAGCTTTTTGAGTCAACGTATTGTATTTATTTAGCGTTAATTTATTTGAAATGGTCGTTTTTGTTTCGCTGCCTATCGGTAGTTCGGGTCGGGACCGTCAATACTGGGAAAACTTTATCTATTTATATAAATGAAAACTGTTCTTTGTAATATGAATTTAATGATTTTCAAATGATCATGTCGTTGAATGGTGTTGATGGGATGATTGAGCTTATTAAATCTCGTACGTAATGATGTAAAGTGGGATTAAAAAAAGTGTTAGTACTAAATTAAATTTGATCTGGACAGTATGACTGACCCTCACATTACCGTAAACTCAAACACACGAATCTATATTACTTCCTTGTTCATAATAATAACAGTTTTTGTTAAATATATGAACAGCAAATTTATAAATTATAAAAACACGAAATTAAAATAGAACAAGGTTTTCTTCACGACGGTTCCGCTCCCGCGTACCTCGAACGCAACCCGTTCCAAAGAGCGTAACATTATTATTTATTTGCATTTTTTCATGGGGGAAATCCTTTACATATGCCACCACCTGGGAATATGGAGATTTTGCCAGGTTTATACAGACTAAAGCCTGTGTTCTTTCAGAGAAGTGGCCACGCTGTGGCTTGCCGGGCCTTATCGGAGCTGGATATTATAGAAATAAGAAATTATTTTATAGAAAGGCAGAGAATCATTTCGCTTCTCTGTATTTAAAACGAATATACCCATTATTCTTAACAAACAGGTTTAACCAAGTAACTTATACTTAAATTAAATTTAGTTTCTGGTAAAAATGTGTTCGCAAACATAACTTAAGTGAAATTATTAAGTTTAGGATTTTAACGTCAAAAAATCGATTAACAACTTGCAAAAATTGTGAAATGATTCCATCAGTGTTTCTAGTGTGGGCGGGCATTGTGAAGGATGTTCCTCGCGATCGTGTTAGGTTCCTCCTCATTACGTTAAGCACGCCAGTGTTGTGGGAGACGCTTGCGCGGCGCTCGCGGCCCGCGGGCCGAGCGGGACAGAGCCGGGCAGGCTGTCCCGCTCGCACCCCCGCCTCGCGAGACGGACTCGTACTACGTTAAGTTAGTGTTAAGTGACCGAACGCCTCCGCGAGTGATGTCGACTCTATTGTAATATTGTATTTGTAACTACTGAGATAATCGAGGAATTAATTGTATCTTATCGAAGTTACCGACGGGACGCTCGATAGTGCGCATGTATTTTTGTCGATCCCCTTAATCGTCGTCGTTGTATATGTATCCGGATGGTGACGGGCCCTCGCGGGCCTCGTCCGTAGATTCTCGTGATGTTCCATTCGATGTAGATGTCGAATGGCTCCTTCGGAATTGAGAATTGCTTCTTGATGGACGCATATTTTCTTAGAATGTATTTGTATCGTATTTAAACTACTAAAATCTACAATTAATGTAACTGTAACTCGTATAAGTATAATATTAATGCTACAATTATTACGATTAAGGCATCTAATATATTATAGGAATGGTGGTATCAAAGAAATTGATATTTCCATTTGATTTTGCTAATTAATTTATCTTTTTCATAAGTGAAACCATTTTGAATAAATTTATTCAAATTTATATTCTCTTGGTTATGGCTTTAATTTCATATTTTTACACGTGTATTTAAGTTATAAATAATCCTTCATGTTGCGGTTTGGTTTCGTAATTTTTATGAACTTATTTGGTGCCGCACCGTGAAGGATGGCACTATCTACATTTAATTTTTGTGATAAAGTATAGGTATATGAATTTATTTTGACAATGTGTAAACGATGTGTACTAAGTAATTTATTTTAATATGCCGTTGTGGAGATAACTTTAAATGAAATTCGGCAGCTTTAATTTTTAAGAGATTTCTTGTCAATCGACGTTAATTATATTATTTTTGTGTACTACTTATCGCTAAATCGTAAAAAGAGTTAAGTCTTATTTATTTTTTTATTGCTGCTACAAAGCGTAGTGCTGAAACTAATTTTGATGAAATGAGGTTATACAGTATTATATTAGAATATTTTGGACATTTTAGGCTCTAAACAATGTTTGTTTGAATATTTATAAATGTGTACTCCATGATGTACTCGAATGTAACAGTATTTTAAAATAGATGTTATAAATAGGAATATCTAAAATTTGACCCAAAATAACATATCCAATATTTTTTCTATTGTACGGCAATAATTCTACAAACTCTTTTGAAATTGGTGCGATACGCATAATTATGTCTTGTACTATTGTAATGCATGTATTCCGATATTGAAGAATCTGAAAGTAACAGATTGTTGACGACGGTTGATACCAGACACCACCACCGGGTTTGCCTGTTTATTATATTTTAAAAAATTGCAGGGATATTGATCAGGTACACATATGACATTTTGGAACCTAGACACTCGGTAGTGTGTCAGCTGAGTTGTTATTAGTACAAGTGTTGGTATTGGTAAATATGCTTTCGCTCGGTTTCAAAAGAGTGACGCGTGTAGCAGCAATGTATGTGGTACCTCCTAAGCACATGCAATGTAATCACACTGCCATACATCTAAAGATCAAATTTTACTTGTCGAAGTAATTTTTATTATATTGTCGTTTTAAATTATTGTATTACCTTGTAAGTGTACAATTTTATAGAAGTTCCAATCTCTACATACATTACAATGGAATGTGTAGCTACTTGTTTTGTGCACCTTGATACCACTCGGGCAATCAGTTAGAGATTCTATTTTCAAATAATACAAATAGGTATGTGAAATGTCGGTTTCATGTTTTCGCTTCGAATTTTAAATGATAGATAGAAGTAATATTGATGTACAATAGATTTAGGATGTAAAATAGCTAACAGAGTCATATTTATTGCTTTGTCTATAGATTCAAATTCATATTTGTACAGTAAGCTGTTGAATGTAGATGTGAAATGTGGTTTAGTTTACAGATTCAATGTTACAATTTCTGCATGTAGACTTAGATTCATTGTGTGTATTTCAAATTCAAAATATGGTATATAATTATGTATAGGAAGCATTAACTTTGTTAAATAACTAATACATTTATTAGTAAGTAATGTTTGTCCACCTTATAGTATTAATTTGTTGTATGGCAGTTTGTATTCCAAAATTGTTACTGTGATTTGTAGTTAATACATGTTTTATTTGGCCTAAGTTGGAATAAGATACAGAATTTTCCATCGTAATAATAAAGATTTTAATATTTCATACTGTTTACAGTTGCCCGAGTGCGTATATATTTAAATGTCCATTTTATTAGCCAAATTACAAATCATATCAATGAGGTTGAATAAAGTAACTAGTGAACTAATGAGTAGTTTTATTTATTAATGGTATTGTATTCCTTTCACTTTATATTTGTATGTAATGTTGTTATTGGGGTATATGAAGTAGTCTTCGGTTTTCTTTTGATAATAGGGAGTCAAACATATATTGGTGGGTACCAAAGTATTGCCAAGAAAAACAAAAAATAATTCTATCACATTTATTATTATTTATTAATATTTAGAAATTGAGATAAACAATTCGCTGGGAATAACATAATTTTAAATTAACTTAATTTTATTTCCTTTAACAAGCACAAGTACAGTTAAACAACACTTGGCTTTAGACAAGACCTTGCTAATGACACTAACATTTTGATCACATTCTACTGAATACACAAAAATCTACTGAATACATATAAAGAATACACTTAAAAATCTATACCACTTAGGGCTTTTATGCTTTTGATTAACCTCGCATTGGCCTCTTTGTAATCAATCGGCTGAACATTCATAACTGTAGTCTTTAATCTTGTTTCATCCTGGAAATAGACAATAACTTTAGCATAAATTTGTTTATATCACGGCGTGCGTAAATGGACGTTTTACGCACGCTTCGCGTGCGCAAAACCCCCATTTCCGACCCCGTAATATAAAATTTTATACAACACGCGGACGAAAAATGTTTTTCTGACTCGTGTGATTGCAGTCCTCGCCTGCGGCTCGGCCTGCAAACTCACACTTGTCAGAAAAAAATTTTTCGTCCTCGTATTGTAATGTACTATTTTTTGAAGTTGAATTCAACGGAACAATTAAGTACATGTAAATTTTTATAAGGTCAACAAAATGATGTTTATTACTCCGGCATTGTCAGAAAGCATAGAATAATGATAAATTACATGCTTCGCCATCGAGACTGGTATGAAATATTAGAGCGAACAAAGTTAATATCGCTTACAAATTTGGAAAGTCGAAGTAGTTCAATGAAGAATTAAAAGGCATAATAACAACTATTAAGATTATTCTCCGGGAGGATTACATTATATCATGGTCTTCTGAACTCATGTCATTCTTTAACCAAGTAAAGAGCAGACTTGCAGGACAGTTATAAATAATAATAATAATCCTCATTGTACCCAGATGTAGAACATAAAATAAAAACATACAATTTAGGACGACACAAAAGGCGGTCTTATCGCTAAAACAGCTATTTCTTCCAGACAACCTTAGGGTGAGGAGTTAAAGAGGGTAAGAATTACAATAATAGGTAGGGTGGAAAGTAATTAAAATTATAACTACAAATATGTAAAATCAAGTGTTAATTAAGGTATAGCATATAGTAGAAGAAGAATAAATAAGTAAAAGGGAAATAATCTAATAATTAAATTTAGAAGCAAATTAAGAATCTTTGAATTTTTAAGGAAACTGGTCACCGCCATATTTTATTTGTAGCTGTAATACTCACATTGTAGTTCTCCATTTTAGTGCGGAACTTAAAGACGAACGTCTTGAATTTAATATCCTGGAACAAGGCTGCGTATGCGTTCTTGTCGTATTCGAACATGGCCCCGACCTCGGCGGCCGTGCGGCCCAGCATGGCCTCGGCGGCCTCGTTGAACGCGGTCACGCGCTGGTCGCCGGTGGGGTCGGATACGTTCGCCTATGAACAATGCCAAATATTATTCATGCTTATATGTTATGATATACGTATTATCACTTTTTAAAAATATTGACATCACACACAAGCCTGCAGTCCACCTGATGGTAGGTTGCAACTGACGTTTATTTACATCTGTAATCATCACCAGATAAATGTGGTCATGTTGTTGCGTCGCATGTACGTACGTACGCGTTCACAATGGGCCAAATGCCCATCTGAGAGGCTTCGCGCCCCTCCACGCTCGACCAACTGACGGTCGTCCGCTCTCTAGTGAACTCGAGCGACAGGTCTTCTCCGACCACCTGGAGGGCTGAAAATCTACACACGCAGCCTAGCACAGGGCGCGCGGCGAAGTCACGCCGCGGCATACGACCGGGACGACCGCGGCATATCGTACCAGATAAGACTATTAAAACGGAACACACCACTGCTTAACAATCCCGATAAGTTATAACTGAGTCTCACTGGCGAAACTTTAGCTTATAAAATACATACGACCTTGAGGATAACTCTACTCACCGCCAAGAGCAAGCGATACTTGAAGTTAGGGTACTCTCTATTGCACTTCTCGCAGCGGTACAGCCCGTTCTCCTGGTCGACGAGCTTCTTGTTGCACTGGTCGGAGGGGCAGGCCTTGTACACGGCGTTGTCGGGGTACGTGAAGGTGAGCGTGCCGAGCAGCGAGAAGTAGTCGCCCTTGTCGCCGGCGCCCAGCTGCCGCTCCTCCGCCTCGGCGAACGTCAGCCACTCGCCGCTGCCGCCCTGGTACCCGCCCGCCCTGCGCTCGACAATTATAAACGTGTTATAATAACAATAATATACTTTATTGCTTCAAATATACAATTTAAGAAAAAAGGGAAAAATTTTAAAAAAAAGCAAACAAAATTGTAGGCAAAAGGAGGTGACTCAGCATTTGCTGACACAGAATCAGAGTTCCGTGCAGCGCTGTTTTTCAGCCACATTCTTGTCCCACAGTTGTTAAGCGGGGATAAATGACCGCCGCCTTTTGCAATACATGTTCCACAGAATTTGCATTACAATTTATATTTATTTTCCATTTAATGTCAACTTAATAAATATAATAATATAGCGACACGGGGTTATGTGGGACTTTTACCGCACTAAAACCCCCCCGGTAGCCGTCCTCGGCGCTGCGTAAAGGACTCGCGGATCTCCAAAGGAACGCAACCGGAGTGAGCTCACACCAACCTGGCGGAGATGTTGACGACGTCCATGTCGGCGCCGCCGTTGTCGTACCAGCCGCGCAGGCGGTGCGCCTCGCCCACGTCCGGCTGCAGCCGCAGCATGCTGCTCGCGAGGCACGACAGCGACTTGCTGCCGTTGAACTCCGTCAGGCGGACACCCTGGTGCATTCATTTGTTATATCATTACTAGCTGACCCGGCAAACGTTGTGTTGCCATATAAAAAAAAAACTCCCATCGAGCGGTTTGAAAAATGATTACTAAAATGGCTATTAAAAAATAGCGGTTGGTGATAAAAGGGTAAAAATTTAGGGTTGTATGTATTTGTATACTAGTAGCGCCCGCGCTTTAAAAAAAAAGTTTTTAATGCAACATTATAGACAAACAAAAAAAAATGTACAAAAAAAAATGTTAAGGGTGAACAACCCTTATCACTTCGAATGATGACTAACTAATAAAATAATGTATTGTTTCTAAGATATATATTTTTTTTATTTTATTTGTACCATAATACAGCAGGACCCTCGTTAGAATATTCGACTATCATGGGTATATGCGGGTCGAGTATATAGGACGATAATATAAAATGTTAGGTCGAAATAGAATACCTTGAATTCACATTTATTTAATAGTATTTTAATAATTTTTGACTTCTTTATTATAAAACCTGACGTGACGAAAGCGTGCGTATCATTCGGAGGTCAAGATCGAACTGACTGTTAAAATAATGTGCTGCCCCGCACGTCTTCCGGGTTACGTCACGGTGACAAATGGCGTGATATTTGTAATGAGAGGGTACTCATAAAAAAAAACATTCCAGCGATATCACGATGATTTCTACGTGTCGTTAAATTTTATATAATATTTGTAAATTTGTAAACAGTCAAAAATGTTCATGTGTCGCATGTACACATTGATATATGCACTCTTATTTTTTCATTATTTTTCAATTAAATATGCCAAAAAATGTAAATGGCTAACATGCTTACATAATAACACGCTTTTTATAATTGTTATTACTTACCTTAACAGCTATAACAGGATTAGTGCTGCCATCAAACTTCTCTGCATCATTACCCCACAAAGTTAAGACAATCTGAAATGAATAGAAATCACAAATTGCAGTTTATGCATTATGCATTATTAATTGAAGGAAGCCATTAAATGACTGACGAATGAAACGGCTGACGATTCTGTTAGCCATTTAATGGCTGTCATGGTGTAATTTACGCGGAACAATGCCGACATGCGCAGTTAATTGGTGCAAAAACACGAAAGCAAAGAAAAAGTGCGGAGAAATGTCGTTTCATTCGTAAATGATCTAAAAACTACATTTTTTTAATATTTTTCAAACACGAAAATAGATGACAGTGACAATTTAAATTGTCAAAACTGGTTACATTTTCTTGTCAGGAAGGAGTTATCTTTACTAATATATGTAGAAAACAAACAAAAATAAATGACTAGACATTTATAATACTAGTGGGACTATAAAAAAGGTTGCTTACAGCTCCACCTGATGAGTCCACAAGTGTGACTTCCCTTTTTTTCAGCAATTTTCCCGTGCTCCTTGCTGTCAACTCTTGTAAATCTCCAGCTGATTTGCATACTCCAATTACATCTGGAATATTAAATGGCTAATAGTTATGTACTTTTAAACTTAAAAGGTTTCTAACATAGATTTTTGAATAAAATGACCACTAAAGCCCTGTAGTTATGTAGGGTACATTTTGTAACTCTTATAGTTAAACTGCCATAAAACCTGATTTTTTTGGCAAAGGTACAAGTTCCGGCTTTTTGAATAAATGGTATTTCGGTAGCCGGTGCTGAAAGATATAGTTTAACACATTACTTTCAACATTAAATTTCAACACTTTTATATTGTAATCACCTAAGCTGTCGATGGATACGTGTTTTATTACTGGCCTCTTATAATTCTTTTTTTTTAAATGGCGGACTAGGTACGCCAGGTACCATAAATACTGTCAAATGTAGTTTTATCTTACCGAGAATGGTATCAGGACTTTTATTTGCTATTTCGTTGATAGGTTGGAAGTCATAGTTAATGCTGGGAACTGATGATGCATCCTCCATGCATTCTGCAACTACTGTGTCTGCATTGAATGACATCTCATAGTCATTCTTCAGGTTCGTGAATTGCTTGTTTGCAGTTTTCAGCTGGCATCGGCTGATGTAGTATACTTTGTCAACCTGTATGTTGCACACAAAAATTTATGTAAAATATATTAAGTTTGTATGAGCCTGTTTACTTACAAATTTTTACAAACTTTATTTACAAAGTCAGTTAAAATATTTTATTATTGGATTAGAACACTGATCAGTATTGGAGGCCTGAGTGGCAGCTGATTAAGGAACAACTTCATTAAGGATTAAGGATCTTAAACTTACGCTATAAAACTATGGTTCATGCTATAGTAGCCACTGGTCAGTCTAAATAAATTTTAATATTGGTGAAATTTGAACAAACCTTATTTTTATTTAGAATTGACTAAGAAAGAATCATTTTTATGTTTATACGAATAAAATAGTGCAATATGAAACAAATGCCTAAAAGTGACTTTGATACTGGCTTGAGACATTTCTTATAATAAACCATATTCACCTCAATCATATCATAAAACTTGTCACACTCATTCTTGAATGCGGTTGCCCTTATTTCACCGCTCTCATCACACAAATCCATACTGAACAGCTTGCCTTCACCTCTAGCATTGCTCCAAGTCCGGATTGGCGTCTTATTCATAACTCTAGCTTTTATCACCCATCTGGTAGATAAACAATGCAAATTATTCTCATTGTCCATAAATACGAAACATACGATAATATGGTATATTCCGTGCCAAACTTCTAGTCCACTCTGAAGTTGTTGCATGCAGGAGTAGTCACACAGTCAATGCGGTCAAACACAACTACATGCATATACTCCGTAGCAATCGTAAGGACACACTAATGCAGCTATGTACCTGTGGGCGAGAGCAGGCAGTGGACAGTTGTGGGGGCGCCCCGCATTGTCTTAGTTCCCCGCTAATATCTACAATTTGCTGTTGTGACATGAATCGTATTTATACTCAGAGCAGATCAGAAGTTTGGCGCAGACTCTAAGAAAAAGTAATACAACTTAATAAGAACATTTAAAGGTAGAAGTTAGGTATTACAAAGATTGTGATATATGCAGAAAATAAGTTGTCAGAAGGGAAAGTGAGACTTGTATTGAAAAATATTTAATTGTTAATTGCAATATGATTAAGCATTATAAAGAAAGAATGAACTGATCTAACAGGCTATTCAAAATTGATCTAGAATTTAGATGTTTTCAGATTATAATAGTTAAACAGACATAATAGAGATAAGAATAGATATGCTAATAGTGATACAACACAAGTAACAATTCCATACTGTCACTGGAAAAGGTAAAAGTGTAACACACAAGGGAGCTTCGTTCCATGTTACATTTTTAGCCTCTCCAGTAACAATATTACGATTAACCTTTATTATTTAGATAATAATGCAATAATTACTCACTTGTTTTGATATGGGCTAAGACTAGCAATGGGGTGGGTCATTTGTGTGGATATGATGCTGCTGTTCAACCCTGATGCAGTGGAAGGGAGTGGAGTGGGCTTGGGTGGGGCAGGTGCAGCCGTGGGTCTCATGGGTGCTGGTGCTGATGTACTAGCCGCTGACTCCTCTGTCCAGTTCTGAGGGTTGCCCAGCTTCTTACCCACTTCGGCACCTGATGCCAAGACAGTCACATCCAAGATTATCATGACCCGCCTGGAAATACAGATTCAATTAAACATGTTAATAGGTCTACACTAGGATTCCCTGAATAGGGAATATGCATGTGATTTAGATTTGCTTGTTATTTTTTTCCTCGGTACATTACGGTCCTGAAATTACATCTAAACCATTATTTTTTCTTTATTTCGTGTTAAATTGTTTAAAACTTTAATCAAAAATCGTAAATTATGCGCGCGAAATTCAAATTTGCAAAACGCATTCCCATTGGTCGAATCGAAAAATGACGTCACATAGCGTGTGACGATGTTTATCGGCGTCGATATTCAAACTGTTTGAGAGAAAAATTGTTTTTGTCTATATTCCTACAGTGTTATTTATTACCTAGTGCGATTTTTCTACATAGTATTATTAGGAATAATCAAGAACAATGATTGAAAGTAGTTTTGTCAAAGCACAATCGGACTATTTACTTAAAATATGCAAAATGAATAAACTGGTTTTTATGCATAGGTCAATTCGGAAATATTTAACTGATCATAACTTATTATGTTAATATTCTTTTTTTTATAATATAGGAGTAGCAGACGAGCATACAGTCCGCCCATGGACATATGTAATCAACCCCAGATAGGATTAGATATTCCCACATAAGGTCGGCCACAGATGCGCCGCTACCCCTGAGAACTAAGCTGGAACGCCTCGGAAAAGTCTGTCTCCTACCACACCCTTCAAACCGGAACACAGCATCACCTAACACTGCTGTTATTAGGTAGAAATAGGTGTGGCGCTAGTGCCTCCGGAGTCGAACCACAAAGGGTTCTACCACCTTCAACCAATAACCTATCTTCACCTATCTTTATAATATTATAATAGATTATAATGCATTTTGTGTGTTTCAAATGATAGTATTTGTTGTAGAAGTCGATAAGTACCTAACGAAGTAGATGATCAATGCAATATTTTAAAATCATTTACCTAAAATTATTGTTTGTTACAGTAAATATAAATGTGAATGCGATTTTGGAGATACTATATCTGTTTCCTATAATCTTGCACCACATTTTTCGTATTTTCGCATCTTTTGCAAAAGAAAAAACACTATATACTGTATTTATAGTAGTGGTTTTGCACAATAACTCTTGGATATATTTAAAAAGTGGTTATTTAGCCTTTCCCATGATGTAAATAGCGATGAAACCTGAAAACGTTTAATAATACCTTTATGTGCATACAGTTATCATCAATATTAATACAAATCACGCTACGTGACGTCATTCAAAGAGCGCGTAAAATGGCGGCGTTCAAATGTGTCAAATTTTATTGATACTTTAAATAATTTTTAAAAAAATATTTCAATCACTAATAAAATTGTTTATATTTTTTACTATGTTAAAACGATGTGCTAAGTGGTTTAAAATAATAAAATAAAAATGTGCATATTCCCTATTGTAGATGCCATAGACATACAACAGTTATGTACAGTAGAGTAGCTCATTTGCTACTACATAAAAAAATCTTACTTTTCTCCTCTCCCAACATTTTTCAGCAGCGATGTGACAAAGCGATCGATCTGGACCACTGAGTTATCAGATAGCTCTCCTGTAATGAGCTTATCATTGAGCTGTGTCGCAAGCATGGCGAAGCTGTGGGAATGTTTCCCATCTGATACTAGTAATCTGAATCTCTCGTTCGCCCCACTGCCCTGTATCTTCTTATTTCCCAAAATTTGCATTACCGGTTTGTCGTAGTGTCCGCCATTCATAATCACCTACGGAATTAATAATTTAATCTAGATAGTCTAAAGATAGACAAAGAAATATAAGGATCGAAATAATAATCTCTTTCTGAGAAATCAATAAAAAATAAGACGTACGTACAGTACTAGTCATACTGGAGGATTTGTTTATAAAAATAAACGCCATTTACCGGCTTTAATAATATTTTTTCTTTCAATACGTTATGAACATTCGATAGTAAATATAAGAGATTTCATAAAAAGCATAACAGAAATTTTCATAAATACATATTTAAAATACAATTTGTTAAATTCATGGCGTAATACGTATAAAACAAGTCACGACATGCTTACTTACCTCCAAGGATCCCTCTGATAATCTGTAAGACATTGTGAAATATTTCACTAACGTAACAGAATAATATGTCCCACAATCTACAGAGTTGTATTAACAATAGTCAAACAGCACACGATTAAATCAATCTATTAATTATGAAAAAAGCCAAAACATGAGTATTGATTAGTTATAAGTGAGTGACCGGCGAGTGAATTACTTGAAGTGTCATGTTTGTTACTTGCCAGTTGTCAGTTAAAGTTTGCCGCGAAAAATCATTAAAATAAACATTTCAGCACACGTTAGACGTAAGAGCCCACAGAACACCTAAACCTAGTCTGTGTAAAACCGATGACTTTCCACACCTTGGTTTCATGGAAATAGTTTAAAAAAAAATGTCGAAAATCTATCCGATATTTACGGTTCTAGTCTCAGAACAATACTACAATAGAGATGAGGCGTATATACTGGAACAGGTTCAGGGACTAGGTATTTTACCGGACTAGGTCGGACCTAGTCCAAGAATAAGTACCTAGTAATTTATGGGACTAGGTGGAATAGGTTCAGGGACTAGGTAGTTTCCCGGACTAGGTAGTTTCTCGGACTAGGTATTTTACCGGACTAGGTCGGACCTAGTCCAAGAATAAGTACCTAGTATTTTATGGGACTAGGTGGAATAGGTTCAGGGACTAGGTAGTTTTTGGACTAGGTACTTTAGGTATATCGGACTAGGTGGTATATCGGACTAGGTAATTTATCGGATTAGGTAGTTTACTGGACTAGGGAGTCTATCGGACTAGGTAGTTTATCGGATTTGTTTCCGACAGGGGTCCCGTTTTTTTTTTGCTCGTCGCGCCGGCTGGCTCATGAAAAAAAACGGTTCCCTTTTTTTTTTGCTCGTCGCGCCATTTCATGGACACGTTTAAGGCATAAACGAACTAGCTTCCTAGTCCAAGAATAAGTACCTAATCCACACCAAATTGTACTAATGAGACTTTATGGGACTAGGTGGAACAGGTTTCTGGAATTCAGGAATATTATAAAGATAGGTGAATGTTAACAACATTTAACTTATGATCGGTTAAATATTTCTGTATATAAAAACCTGTTTATCCATTTTTGCATATTACTGGTAAATAGTCCGATTGTGCTTTGACAAAACTACTGTCAATTATTGTTCTTAATTATTCCTAATAATAATATATAGAAAAATCGCTAGAAACTAGATAAAAACATTTTTTTCTGAAACATTATGAATATCGACACCGATAAACATCGTAATACGCTGCGTGACGTCATATTTCGATTTGACCAATGGAAATGAGTTTTGCAAATTTGAATTTCGCTCGCATAAATACAATTTTTTATTAAAGTTTTAATCAATTTAATACGAAATAAATAAAAACTAATTGTTTAGATGTAATTTCAGGACCATAAGGACCGAGGGAAAATACATGAAAATCTAAATCACACACATATTCCCTATTACTGTGCTAAGTCCACCTGCATGGGCTGACGGTCGTACACAGTTCACTCTTACCTCACAGCCAGAGCCCGGCCCGGCATTCATCTTATGACAGTAGTGATGTATGCGAAACAAATATCCACCTACCCACTACACGCTACTTGTCATACATGTCAAATTAAAGAAATGTACACTTTTAGCGTGTAATTATAATAACCCATCGTATTATATTCTGACAAGCTCGAGTTATTAAAGCTATTGGGATATGGATCCATATAGGTATTCTACAGAATAACTTTTTATATGTACCTAAATCGGCCACGCTTGAGTAACACGAAATTCCCTTTTGTGCCTCCTCTTCACAAGGCTTGTCGTTCCTCTATGAACTACACGCACATAATACATATTATACTTCTTGACTACACTACGTCTGTGACTACACTATGAACGCCATTGGCGCCCTTTTCACACGCCCACAAAAGTTTGTCAGAATATAGATGCAGAGATATATCCCTAGAATAACTTATACACACGGGAAGGTAAATAAAAAATATTGGTTAGCACAACACAATATTTATTTTATTTTGTACTTTAAACATTAACATCACAGAAATTTATAATAAAACTATAAACAAACACAACACGCATCAAATGCAATATTTTGTTATTATAGTACACAAAGGTCAATGTTTGTTTCCTGTAACAATGTACAAGTACCTAAACCTTTTAAAACTCATTTACAAATTATTGTAAATTAAATGATATAAATAATTATTAAATCACAGATAAAATAAATGATAATATAGGAATTCAAATAGTGATTATTATTATATACAAACAGAAAAGCATGAAGTATGATGTTTTACTCGTTTTCGGAATCATATTATTTTTCAGTAGGAATATTTTTTTATACTATTATAACATGACAATTATACTTATATACAGATTATTTTAGTTACATTGTATATTATCTATGGTATTTTAAATTAATTTGAGACCCATGGTTACTATACTCTTTACCTATAATAGTTTAATATTATGTTTATAGCTGTTTTTAAGTAAGTATTTAGCACAAAGATTTTGTAGGATGTCTATTTCAATATTTGTGTACAAGTAAGTAGTGTTAAAATATTAATATAAATAAGTATATTTTATTAGAATACCATAAAAACTTGCAATACTGTTCACTCTCTGTCCTCGTTATTTATTTTTACTTTGCTAAAACGAGCAGTTTAGATGAATTTGAAAAGTAACCATATCCAATTAAATTGAATTATTTTTTCATTAATTCTTGCTTGTTTATAGCTATTGTCACATAGTAAACGGAGGTGTAGTAGGTAAGATAAGGTCATGTTAATACTATACAGGATTTAGTTTTACCTGTATGAATCACTTGTCTTGCTTTTGACTTTATTTGTTATCGCATAGACCTGGGTAGGTATTGGTCAAGTATCCGGTCCATGCAACAGTCAAATAGGTACATACTTGACTGTTGCATATACTCATCATTCCATGCTTTGTTTCAATCAGGAAATGTGTTCAGAATATATTCAATTAAAAGTATAAATATACAACCGTAATATTATGATTCTTATGTTGGTACCAATGTCGATCATTATGAAACATGCTGGAAACCGATACATCACAAAAGGTGAACGTTCCATCGCTCTCTCTGTCTATCTTTACCTAATGCAACATTGTACCTGCTTAAAACGAAATTCGGATTTGGTACATTACATACTACGGTCAATATTAACGGACACATTTATATAATTTGTGAACATTTTAGAATCCGTCGATACTGCCCACTCGCCTCCTGTCTGTTTGAGGAACAAAGTACCCTTCACCGTCACGTTTTGCTCCGATCATGGCCGCGAAGCCGGCGGTCGGGCTGAGCGCCGTCGTCGCGTGGCCTCGCGCTCGTAACGATGCTATCACTTCCTGCAGATAAACATAAGTTATTTAAAAAATCTTTTATAAAATATACGGGGTGAATTTTTCAAATAGGCCTTTTGGGACAAATTCTTCGATGTTATGACTTATGTATAGTACTTAAGGATTATACATAAGTTTTCAAATAGGCCTTCAGAGCCAAATCCGAAACTATAAGGATTAGCAAAAAATGCTGAAAGGAGTAACGAGGCCGATTTTGATGAAAACTAAAACTGCACTATTAGTTTTTTAAAATATCTTTTACCCTAGCCGTGAATCGAACGAGTTCATTTTGAAAACAAAAATACACCCTCTATATTATTCTACTATCTGATAATGTCACTTATAAGGATAACTTTCTGGGAAGTAAAGTTATTGGACAAATTAAAGGAAAAGGAAAATTTTGAAGAAAATACATATCTTTTCATACATACTAATCCTTAAGGATTATAATATGTTATGTATAAAGTCGGCCTCGTAACTCCTTTCAGCATTTTTCGCTGATCCTTATAGTTTCGGATTTGGGCCCTGAAGGCCCGTTTGAAAAATTCATCCTGTATATTATCGATAACATCTTACTAATCGCTCTAGTTAAATATATCGACTTCATCGATATCCTATGCAACAGCATAAGAAAAGAAAAAAATAATAATAACAATATAAATATACCGGATTAAAGTCAGCCTCATGTTCAACCTCCATTGGCACCAGCTGATGATGGAGACGAGGCCGGTTCATTACTTCGGGTAACTCCTTCCCCTCAACGATTGTATGAACCACCGCCTACAGTAATAAATAAATACAAAGTAAGTACATATGGGCGCATGGGTATAATAGCGCCATCTAGTGGCAAGTTTTGTAAATTGTAAGTTTGCAAGTTTATCAATCTATGTATTTTGGTTCCAAATATTATTATGGTAACTTAATATAATTATTTGTATTAAAATAAATTTTAATATAATATAATTATTTATATCTAAAACAATGTTGAACGTTTTATAACTTGAAACATGGAGGAGAGCCCGGGAATCCCCGGCACTCCCAGGGGAGCGCCGATGTACACGTAGTAAGGACTTATATGTAGGAAAATATGTTTTAATATGTATCTGTAATATTGCAGACGATTTAATATACGATTACAGTGATTTTTTTAATTTTGGTAATTAAGAATTATTTTACATATAATACATACAGTGCCTGACTGTATCCTGATCCTTGTTAAATGTAATTAAGTTGTGCTATATTATAAAAGTAAAACTATTTACAATAAAGTTTAAAGGTGGTAGAACCCTTTGTGGTTCAACTCCGGCGGCACCACCGCCACACATATTACTGCCTCATAACAGCCGTGTTAAGCGCTGTTGTGTTCTGTTTTGAAGGGTGCAGTATGGGAGAAAGACTTTTCCGAGGCGTTCCAGTTTTGTCCTCAGGGTTAGCGGCGCATCTATGGCCGACCTCAGGTAGGAATATCTAATCCTATCTGAGGTTGATTGCAGATGTCCATGGGCGGCAGTAGCCACTTACCATCAGGTGGACTGCATGCTCGTCTGCTACTCCTATATTATAAAAAAGCAAGTATAGAGACACATACCAAGGCAACTTGAGTGGTGATTTTAGTACCGCCAGCTGCCCCGACCACCAAAACAGGGATGCCATCTTTATCAAGTACAATACTGGGTGTCATCGAGCTAAGAGGCTGCAGATTCGGTGCCAACATGTTAGCTGGCGACGGTGGCATACCGTACGATGACGTGCGGTTTGGAATGGCAAAGTCATCCATCTCATTATTCAACATAATCCCCAGGCTCCTCGACCGCCTTTGTGAACCCCAACTGTAAACAGATATCGTTCAATGTAAATATATAACAGTCAATTCAACGTAAGACTAGCGATGCAGTGTTTGTTATTATTGTCAAAATAAATAATAAGCAAGCAATTCAAGATGATTGCTGTGAACGTAAAAAATATTATGTTTCATCTCAGCAAACAATTGTTTTCACATGCTAAGGCATTTGGGTTACGCATTATTCATTAACTCAGATTATCGTATTAACTTCATGGCAAAAGCAGGAGAACAAAATTTTACAGCATAAGTAGAAGTAGACACCGTTGCCTAAATACACAGAAGTGTTGTAATTGCATCGCGGGATTAAACAAAAGAATTTGTTCGGATTCTAGTGGCTTATTGAAATATCCACATTTCTTATATATACTGTAGATACGAACGAAGAATTAGTCGTAGATTTAACTATAGTAATGTAAAATACGACAACTAACATGTAGTTAATAGTACTCGTGACGGACACAGCGCTCCCGTCAGGCGCGATGACCACAATTTGCGCAGTTCCGTGGTCGTCTGCGCCCTCGAACAATGCACCGTAGTGTTTCCAATCGGAGTAGGTGCGGGTGTCGTCCACCAACTCACGGTACGACGCAGCCCACGCTGGCGAAGACAAATTGGTCTCCAACTAAAATGTTAATGTATTGATGTTATTACAAGTAGGTACTTTTAAAGAAATAAAACGCTCAAGTTATACCTACCATTGATAATATAATCAAAAAGTAGATATAATTAAGAAATTGTCTATCGAATCCATTTTACGGGTAATCTTATAAGAAATAAACGAACACGCAGTCCACCTAAAGGTGAGTGGCCATTGCCGCGCCTGGACATCTGCAATCGGCCTCAGATAGGATTAGAGTACTACCTGAGATCGGTAATAGATGCGTAGTTATCCCTGACGACGAAATTGAAGTGCCACATGTAAGGTTTACCCCTTACTGAACATTTCCAACCGTCACTTCAATGGATGGAAATGGAAGACAGGAATAGATGTGGCGGTATTTTCTTTAAAGTAGAATCACTAAAACACTTTAATAAGTCGTACTCACCTCCCTGATATCGAACGGTATGTCCGGGCTGGGGTTAGAGCGTGCAGCGTCGCCGAGTCCGGTGCGTTTCGCGTACGCGTACTTGAACGTCTCGACGATGCGGTGCCAGTAGAGGTCGCTGTCGGTGGGGGCGGCCGTGCCCGCGCCGACCCACCCGCGCAGCATGTTGAGGATGAACGCCAGCACCGAGCCGGAGCCCGGCAGCGGCACCGAGTACAAAGTGTGATCGTCTGTTATTGGTATTGCGATTGGTTCTTGCCATTCTGCCCTGAAGACAATAAGTAATTAATCAACATTTGGACAGCGATAAATCGAAAGTGGCGGTCATGCGCCGCTCAGCCATCCCCGTAGGGCGTTGAAGATAAATGTCAGCAACTTAGCAGCGGGACTAAATATGGCATGTGCGTTTCTGTTATTGGTGTCGCGATAGACTCTTGCCATTATGCTCTGAACACTCTGCAATTTGCTATAAGTTGACGTCATACTCAACACGGAAAGTTTAACTGTTTGTATACTATGTACCAGTTATATTATTCTGAAATTCTGGAGTAGATATTAGATTCGTCTAAAGTGGGGTCGATCCCAGCCCGTCCCCTATTTAAGACAATGACGGTGTATCTCAGCCAGTATATTGGAGCCAATGGTCTCACCTGTAATTCCTCAAGTCGTCCTCTGTGATGATCCCGCCATACCCTTGTATGTCGCGCACCAGCGCCGCCGTGAGGGACCCGTTGTGCATCGCCTCCGGGCCATCCTGCGCGATGATGTCGAGCGTCCGTGCGAGCGTCGGGTTCGGGATGCGGTCGCCTACGTTCCACACTTCTCCCGTCGCTGGATTCACGTATACTTCGCTGAAATCATTAGCAATAGTAGTTTACCAGAGACCCTAATTCTTGTTCAAATATTGAACGGAGCTCTTAGATCTAGTTATGTGGTTCCAATATTAAGCAGTTCAAATGAACTTTCTTTGGACTAACGTCCATCACGATTAATCAATCTGTCCGATTTTTCCCAATCAAAGATCGAAATTGTCAAATGTTAGTTTTGATTATTAATAACGGATTAAGATTGATATTTGGCAATTTCTTCAGGTTGAAAATTGTAAAATTTTTGTTCGTACCTCATGGAGGGCTCTGCTTTGATGCGATCGCTGTAGGAATTCAGAACGCGGCCCATATACTCCGTGACGCGGTGGCCACGCCGGCACAGGTCGGCTGCTGGCTGCACTAGTTCCCGCCACGGCAGGCGCCCATACGCCCTGTAGATTACAATAAAATCTTTCAAATCGAATCAAATAAAAATAATTTAGGTATTCAAAGATCTTTTACAGAATTTTTTTAAACATCAATAATCTCCCATCACTTCGCAAGGTGTTTCGTTATGGAAAAGAAGCGGCGAAGTTATAACTTTTTACCTTTTAAAAAGTTCCAACAGGTAGATACCTACGTCAATTTTCGCTATTGGAGAATGTGGAACTACTTCAGACGGCACAATTTTATCGGTTGAATAATCTAATACGCTAATTTTACACAGCGTCTAAATAATAATCTGTTTAAACTTGATTATTTGGAGATACGTGATCGGGGATACCTGAAAACTATAGTAATCCTACCTGTAGAGCTCGCCGTAGCCTCTCAGCTCGCCAGGCACGGCTATGGCCAGCCCGCCGACGGTTGAGGACGCGTTGTCGTACATGTTGTGTTGGGTTGCCGCCGGCGCCCGCTCGCGAGCGTTCAGAGCTCGCACTCGCCGCGTCCTCGAGTCGTACACCGTGGCCAGGAACCCGCCCCCCAGGCCCATGCATTGCGCGCACCCCAGGCCCTCGCAGAACAACGTCGCTATTGCCGCATCAACTGCGGATCCGTTTCTTTCCAGTATCCCCCTTTATGTTAAAATGGGTAGTCAATTACAATAGTAGTGAATTATGCATAGCAGGTAGGTATATTCCAAAACTATCTTATCGTGTAAAATTGGCTGATTTTAAGTTAAAAAAGGGACGTGTAAAAAGGGAGTTTATTTATTTTAGTTTATACTTACAGAATTTGACACGATATTGCAATGTTTCTGTTGTTCAACAAATTAGTTCAACGTATAAATCGCATGCTACACAATGTCAATGGGCACGGGCATCCCCTCAAAGAGACAGGACTTAGGCCCTTTCGTGTTAAGCGAAAAGCACGATGCACGCCTTTGAAATAAAAATAAAACTTTCAGACATATAGGTATGTTGTTTTCTTCACTGTTAAAGTGATAAGTAATTTCAAATATTTACATACGTAACTCGACAAAAACCGGATTTGAAATATTCGACGAGTCCAAATTTAACGAGGTTTTGATCGAATATAATCTGCAAATACGCCGTGAACTAAAGAACGTTTAAATAGCATACCTAACCTGACCATTTTATTTTCGGGACATTGAGTTTTTCGTCAATTAGCAGGTTTCGTGACGAAAAAAAAGCCACACGAAACACTTGCACTGCGAATATAGCGCCTATTACTATGGTGATAAGGGCGAACTCAAGGTCAACATGTACAAGATCGTCTAAGGTGTGACCTTATAAGTCTGATTCATAATTAGATGTCTAAAATTATGAATCGGAATTAAACACAGACATGTCACCTTCCCTCTCACAGCCCTGTTGTTAGACAACCGACAGGAGCGTATCGTGACTAAGCGCGGTCCGGCCGATCAAATTTTCACGCCATTTCGAAAAAACGGGACAATTTGGAGTCCCGCGGTTAACGTTGGGGATACCGGGACGGACAACCGGAAAACGGGACGGTCACGTTCAAAACGGGACGTCTGGTCACTTTAAGCATACCTCCCAATGGACGAGCATTCGAAGCCATTCGAGGCCACGGCGGCGGCCGGGAAGCGCGGGTGCGGCGGGTCGCGGTCGGCCCACGGCTGCAACACCAGCACGGCCACCAGCGCCGCCACCGCCAGCGCCGCCAACACGGCTCCCCCCACCAACCAGCCTCGCTTTCTCAAAAATCTTCAACAGAATAACATTACCGTCTCAATAACACTTTAATTAACTTACGGCCACTAACATTTTGACTTTGACCAACAATTTTATTCTAAACTGTAAGGCAGATTTACTCGTTCAACTATATTATGATTTGAAATTTTATAACGTTAGTTTGACAGTATTGTCAATCAATCGTTTGACTATTGCATATGACTGCAGAAAAAAAGTAGGTAATGGCCTATTCACTGCGGTTACATTTGATTTAAGTATTGTACACTGAAATTCAAAATCATTGTGATTTCCTACGTAAGTTTATGACTTGTATATTTTAAATAAATGTTATATGCATACCTTCCTATTGTGTAGTGAAAATATTTAAGTCAAAATTGTAATTTTATAGTACAATGCGTTTAATTAATAACCTGTTTAAACTTTATTTTTAAGAAATTCGTGGTCAAATGAGGAAGTTTTATTTCGAGTTAATTATAGCAACGTTATTTGTTACTCAGGGGGTCTATTTTGTAATATACCCAGGAGTGTGCTTATCATCTTCGAAGGTAATTTCGTATTTCTTGCATACAGAGTACAATATAAACACCATACATCGCTATATGTATCATAGCACCACTATAAAACAGAAATAAACATAGTAAGTAGTCGACTAATTATCCAGTCATAAACTGAAGACGACAGGTAATTTAAAATAGTGGCATTTCCCTATCAAATTACCATTGTTACTGGGATCAATTATACATTTATTACCTACGGCGCACGCAACTTGAGATAATATATTTTGTGTTTCAACGGATTTAGATGCGGCGAATGTTATTCGATTTATAACTTATTATGACGATTATAATATCATATTTGCTACATTTTATAAAGAAGTGTTATTCACATAATATTCACGTACGTAATTACGTTTGTGAATATAAGAACTTTTTGTGGTATGTCTCGGGCGGTACAACCGCCACACTTATTTCTGCTTAATAACAGCAGTGTTAATGTTAATCGCTGCTGTGTTCTGTTTGAAGGTTATGGTAAGGGAGATATACATTTCCGAGTCGTTTCAGCTTAGTCCTCAGGGGTAGCGGCGCGTCTGTGGCCGACCTCAGGTAGGGATATCTAATCCCATCTGGGGTTGATTACAGATGTCCATAGGCAGTAGAAGCCACCATCAGGTGGACTGCATGCTCGTCTGCTACTCCTATATTAAGCGCAGCTCGGGCGGCAGTTGATCTGGCGTTATGGATTGGGTACCTACGTGGCTTGCCTAATGAAGAATAAAGAATAAGACTTCCTAAAATACAATAAAGGGTTAACATTTTTGACACTTTTACACACTTAGTAGTATCGTAAGGATTGTTATATTATGATTCCGAAAATCGATTACAATGATATTAATGATATCTATTGATTGATATGTACTATCAGTTTTTATTATCAAGAGTTTTATCAAACATTCTTTTACACATTGCCGATATAATAGATTTTATGTATTGATAGGACCTGGATTACATTGGATCATTGCGTAACTATTTAAGAGTATGATACTTAAAAATGTGTGTCGATTAATTTAATATCTGCAATCTTACTAGTATTAAGTAGTTTACGTATTATGCAATATCCGCACGCTTGCCAAACCGAAAATGCAAACGTGTACATATGACGACGGCGTTTGACTTGGTTTGTATAGACTTGTTAGTGTTTAAAGCATAGATTTTGTCCAGACAAACGTTATATAGTGTGGACTGGTGACTGTTAAAGTCGATATGTCATTAAGTACTTAGAGTCTTTCCCGTCTAATAAAGATTGGTTAAATGCCAATGCGGTTTTTATTACCTAAGGGTCTCATTTTTATAAGAAAAATAAATGGTTTCGTAACTTAACGACCAATTCAGGAACTGACAAAGTTATGAAGAGCTTTACGATATTTTAATGTTTTTAAAGTTAATGTGCGGACAAATATTTTTAAAACTGGTTTAGGATTATTGGCATCGTAAAATCTTATAAATACCTAAGCATAAAAAGAAAACATAGTTAGGTACATACATGCGCTCTTTCGAACTTATAAAGAATCCAAAATGAGCTTTTTCAACAAACATAATATGTACCTTTATGGTAGATAAACTGGCTAGCTAAACTGGCTAAGCCGGTTATGGCCTTAAGGCTTTATACAAAAATCCTGTTAGGTACTTCAAATTTAAGATATTATGCCTTCCTACGGGAGGTTACTGTGATACAAGAAAATAAACCTGTATATTCATTAGAGGTTTAGAAAAAGCGCAGGTGTTTTATGTTGTATTGTTAATTTATTAAGCAACGACCCACTGAACGTGACATCCTCCAAATTGGGATCAAGGTCCGAGTACATTCATGCAATACAATTGTTCACAAAAACCTATCGAGGGCTCAATATCAACTTCTTTATCCATGTTGATAGGCATTCTTGCTCAGTTATGTATGCGTGTAACCTCTCTTAATACGTTAATACCACGGGTTAATAGATTGTAAGGTAAGAGTGGTGTACCACTCTTTAGTGTTAAATGGCAGTTCCTAGAAAGCGAAGTCACATCAAAACGGCTTTTGTTTTCAAGATAAGCAGACAGTGCATTAAGTTTATTACAAAGTGGAAATTATTAATTTATGCACATTTACAATTATTAACTTTTGTATAAAGCATGCAGGGAAAGGTTGCTCAAGTCGTACCCCCTATGGGAAAAATGCTGTATTTTTTGGGGTAATTTATATGAATAAAATAAAATAAAAATATTTTATTTACCTACCACCTATAGCCTAAGTACCTACCACCTATAGCCTAAGTCGTACCTAAAGTAATACCACCGGTAATTGCACCCATTTGGTGTTTCTTTTTGGTCTGTGATAACTTGTTGAAGGTGGAAGAACCCTTTGTAGTTCGACTCCGGCGGCACCACCGCCACACCTATTTCTACCTAATAACAGCAGTGTTAAGCGCTGCTGTGTTCCGGTTTGAAGGGTGTGGTAAGGGAGATAGACTTTTCCGAGGCGTTCCAGCTTAGTCCTCAGGGGTAGCGGCGCATCTGTGGCCGACCTCAGGTAGGAATATCTAATCCTATCTGAGGTTGATTACAGATGTCCATGGGCGGCAGTAGCCACTTACCATCAGGTGGACTGCATGCTCGTCTGCTACTCTTATATTATAAAAAAAAAAAAAACTTTAAAAGATCTCAAAACCATTTGTAAACGCTTACATTGTATTTTGATCGGGATTGATTGAATGGGTGCCGAAATTTGCTGCTGCATGTATTTACTTCATATTTAATAAATCCCAATTTCACATTTCTAACTTTCAATAAAGCTTTCTTTCATTCCTAACCTCCTGCTTGCAAGTGTAGTATCTTATTTTGAGAAAAGATAATGTTTAGCTCACAAAGACAAAAAATTAGAATAATTTCTAACAATGCCTTAGCCGTACACGGTACGACTTAAGCAACTACACTTCAAAATTTGATAATAATATTACTGACATAACCTTTAAATTTTTTACCATTTTATTTGACTAAATGAATAGTAGAATGTGTCACAAATAGAAAAGAATCACAGAAATTAACTTAACAATAGCACTGTCTTTGAAATAAATATTTTAAAACACTCGAAAAAATATGCTGGCCATATTATATTGAACAATAACTTAGTCGTGATTACTAATCTATGGTCGTGATTTAAAAAGTCAGTAATGAGGACTTCTCGGCTTACAATTAAAATATTATCAAGTCTATCATTTTCTAAATTAATTTATTCATAATCTTACAAAAATGCGGTTTATATTAAAATACCTGCCAATATATTTTGAAATACACATTTATATGTCTGTTTGTTTAAAGTCCTATTGAGTGGTAAATATGGATTGAATGGGCATGATGACAAATTTTAAACTCCCCTTCTATAATGTATAGTAGGTACATATATACTGATTCCAAAAATCGTATTATTTCGGTAATAAATTCATTATTAACGGAAATATAAGCATTTTTAAAACAAATTTTGAATTAAGCGCGAAAATGCTCACGGGTGTCATGGCGTCCGCGAGTGACGTCACGCTTCGATATCCCATAGAAAAGTTCAAGCACAGTATAATTATACTGTGGTTCAAGCAATACGGTGACTCGCCAAAAAAATGACGTCATTTCGCCACGATTAGCGTTTTAGACAAGATGGCCGACTGCAGTATTTTATACTTTTATTTTATTGAAAATATAGTGTATCCTAGAATTTTTATTAAAACTGGGCTATTTTTGAGAATGCTTTCAACATATTGTTTTTAAGTAAATCATTTATTCTTCGATTTTTCAATACTGTCATCATGCCCGTTACGATTAAATCCATATTTACCACTCAGAGGTCTAAACAATGTATAACGATACAGAACAATGTTGTAAGTTCTACGCAATAGTAAAAATAAAAATTATGCATAATTATAACAAGTTCGTATCCTGATAGCATAATCTCAGAAACAATACAAGCATATTAAAATGTAAGCACCCATAATGAAAAGATTAACTGGGAGATTTGTAAATCAACTTGTTATCTCTTTGTAAAATTTATATAAATTTTATTGTTCCTAGAATAATAAATGTTAAAATAATGTACACACAAATATACAATTAAAATACAGATTTAGATAATATATAAATACTGTTATCAAATAGTACATTACAATACGAGGACGAAAAATTTTTTTCTGACAAGTGTGAGTTTGCAGGCCGAGCCGCAGGCGAGGACTGCAATCACACGAGTCAGAAAAACATTTATATCACGGCGTGCGTAAATTGACGTTTTACGCACGCTTCGCGTGCGCAAAACCCCCATTTCCGACCCCGTAATATAAAATTTTATACAACACGCGGACGAAAAATGTTTTTCTGACTCGTGTGATTGCAGTCCTCGCCTGCGGCTCGGCCTGCAAACTCACACTTGTCAGAAAAAAATTTTTCGTCCTCGTATCGTAATGTACTATTTTCGTCCGCGTGTTGTATAAAATTTTATATTACGGGGTCGGAAATGGGGGTTTTGCGCACGCGAAGCGTGCGTAAAACGCCAATTTACGCACGCCGTGATATAAAATATTTTTATACAATCTCGTACGCACATGAAAATAATGATTTCAGTTTTTAATATAAGTAGGTATACAAGTCGAAGCGAGAAAGTGTTTTCTGTAAGATTGGCTGGATATAAAATCCAGAATATTAATGTATGTAGGTACATAATAAGAGAGAAGAGTGTCATCATCAACCCATTATTGTCCCACTGTTGGGCATGGGTATCCTCTTAGAATGAGAAGGATTAGGCCATAGTCCATCTCACTGGTCAAGTGAGTTTTGTTAGACTTTACATACCTTAGAAAACATGATTTTATTTTAGGATTTCTGAGGTATGCGAAGTTTTCCTTCACCGTTTAAGCAAGTGATAATTAATTTCTAATACGCATGTAACCATTTGAACCTCGGACCTCGTGTAGGGCACTTTTTTGTTTAGGCAGGTACCTACTACCTATCTCGGTAGTTTATACTTTATTTATTGCCATTAGATACGATGGAGTACTAGTAAAATAGGTTTATCATGTAAAATAGGGATGTCATAAGCTTTATTTTATCCACTTAAAATAAAATACTATGAAGGGTGTTAGGTATTTACTATGTGTTCTATATTAACTTACGGGAGTCGTAAAGGCTTAAATAATAAACTTCAAATATTTTATGAAATCATAAAGTAATTGCATAATTTTCCTATCAGAAAACCCATTTTTGATAACAAAAACGTTGATCATTCAACTGCTTCAATATTTGTATATGCTTCGTAAAAAATCTCTTGGTATGGACATGAATATGAAATAATAATTCGGCACAGTTCTTAAGGAATCATAAATGATTTGTTTTTATGTTTTTTTTGTGTGAAATGACTGAACAGCGTCGGCTTGTTCGGTCAATAACTTTTCATAATAGTGAGCCACACTCCGTTCTTATATGAAAATATTCTAAACTTTTATATCGGACTCTGTTATGGTTGCAAAGATATTTTTTATGTCGATATACAATATATTATATCCGATAGTTTCGGTAACGGTTACGGAGCTCGATAAAATAATAATAAGATGGTGGTGTTAGCTCGGGAATTACTACATATTTATGCAAAAAGCAATTGTAACGAAATAATTTTTAAATCAGTTTAATGGCATATTCACAAAGATACTTGGCGAAAGGGCGGTTAATGCAGAATTATAAAAGTGCGCCTAATTGTCTTCGAAAAATGTTACTAGTTGTGGAGGTAAAATACTATAACACCTAGTTTTGTTTAAACGATAAATATGAAATACCTCATACATATTCAAATGGCAGTGGTCATAGAGCACTAATTAAAATAACAATTATAGTACAAAAGCGTTTAGACAATTTGCTCCTTTAGAGACAAATTTTTGCGCAATATAGATACCTACACATTTAATTATTGAAGTAACAACGACCTCATATTATATATCGTTTTCTGTTCCATAATGTGCTCTGCAAGAAAAATCATTTCTAACTAAAATTTTAGAAGCCGGTTTACAAACATTTGACATGGGTCGGTCTTTATCATAATATCACCTACTTTCGCCAATTCCGCCGTCGTAATGAAGAACGCAGTATTTGCAAAATGATATTTCAGAGAAAAACGGGTTTAAATTAAAGATTACTATCTAATCTAGTGCAAATACTGCATTTTTCGTAACGATTCCACCAACTTCCAATTGAAAAACATTTTTTCTCCCACCCATAGTCATTTCTGCAAAAAACTTAATTGCACGAAAGTGACGATTAGTACGTTCTTTATTACGAGGGTAGAATTGTGCTTCAGTCTTCCTTCTAGGAGCAAAGGGACATACCTACTTAAGACGAGTAAGATACATGAACATTCATCAGCTAATTTCAATAAGTTGTTATTAATCGCTAGAAGATATCACGATAAAGCAAAGATTAAATAATATTGTTTATTTTGAACAATGACGTATGTAATACATAATTATGTCTACCGAGCTGTGACTTCATATTTGTTTAGATGGTTATTATCATTATCACATTTATACGAGTACATGGTATACGGAAATTAGTAACATTGTAGGTACTAATTGTAATCATGCAAGTAGGTACTTAAATTTCGGAACACCTTGAGGTACACCAACGTTTCTATTTCTAACTTTTTTTTTGTTTTTTTTTTGTTGGGGGAAACGTTCGAAAAGTAGGAACCCGATGACGTGGGAGCGACGCCGGGTTATCTGGGATTTTTACCACACTAAAACCCCCCCGGTGGCCGTCCTCAGCGCTTGGTGAAGAACTCCGGGATCTCCTATGGAACACAACCAGAGTCCTCCGAGCGCGATGCCCCTATCGGGCTCTGCCCTGGTGGGAGCAGTTTATGCTCTTCCCGCACACCTGGTATTTACGACCATATGCGGCACACACACCACCGTCCTTCCCGGGGTTGCTTGCTGGGGGTTCGAGCTCTCACTCTTGCTGCCCGCAAACCTGGAGGACCCCTTTAAGTCGCCTTTTATAACAGGCAGGGGATACCGTAGCTCTATTCTAGTCCTGGCACTACAGGGACATCTATATATTACCTGCGACTGAACAGATTTTATGAACTTCTAAAACAAAATGCTAAATTTTGCGTTAAAAAGGGTAGGTACTAAGTTATATTGTTGTATCACAGGCACAAAAAATATACACTTACCCATGTATTACCTAGGTAGGTAATATATGGGATATTAAATACAGGTATATTTAATACCCATATCGATACCCAAGATACTAATTGTAACCTATCATCGAGGTGAGGTACCTTCATGATCGGTTCAAAACATTTGTTTTATTTTTGGCTGTCACACATTAATTATATTACATTCTAGTCCTTTCTTATAACTTGACCTAATACCTATATAATACCTATATAACATCGATATACTAATATAACATCATGTTTCTGAAATGAATTAATCAGTCTGTGGGAATTTTCGGAATTACCGGAACTTTATGTTTGACTACCCATTGCCTGCTATCCCTTGAGCAACTGATACGGTGTCCCGTTATTAATAAAGAACAATTTAACCAAATTTTTGCCTTCCGAATTGACGAATAGTTAGAAATTTTCAAATTTCGATATTTGGTTGGGTTTCATTTCGTTGTTTCAGTCAGGTTTTATTTAAAATTTTAATTGTAATTTAATGATAACGAAGTATCGTTTTTTTTTCTTAGCGGTTATCCATCCATGGACTCGCCGTGTTATATGTTACTTAACCTGACATAATTTGCGATATCGGTATTGTTGTGACAGAGCTATTAGCGTTTCTAATCACCTTATCCGTATTGCTAGATTAGTGTTATATCTAAATTACACTTTCATTCATTTAGGTCATATTTTTTTCATTCAAATAATTCGTTAAGCGACAAAGTGCAATGTTTCATGAAGAATTTACCTACTTTTAAACCTTGCGAAATACTATAAGAATTGAAGAGGCATGACCGACCCTCGCTGCCCAAGATCATTAAATGCAGTAAAAAGTAAATTAAGTATAAGTACTCGTAATAGAGGAAATCACTATGCGACAGTCGATAATGTTTGTAAACAAATTAGTTATGGTAGGTAAATAGGAAAATAAACTAGTTACTTAAGCGTTTACAAATTGGTAGCCGTTACCAAATATTTAAATAAAATTTAAATAGTGACCGTCATTATATGCTTAATCAGGTTTAAGCAATACACAGGTATTACTTAAATTAAACTAAATTGCAAACTACAGAATTATATTTGCCTAAACTGTTAATGCCTGAGTTTGCAACAAGTTTGCCCCATTAAATGTCTTTATAGCCGGTTAACTATCGATTTTCGTATCGAATAAAGTACTTATCACTTATTTTAGCACTTCCACTGTTAGAACTGTGTAAATAGATCTGATAGATCTCACCTCAACATTATGAAGTCTTGATTCAGAAAGACGACGAGTTGTGACCGCCGCTACACACAGACTGTCATACAAATTCATAGAAGAAGGTCGTATTACATTATACCGAGCGCGACTAATACGGATAATACTTATTGCATCTATCACGGATATGACTTCTCATGATCAATGAATATACTAAACGTTTTTATCATTATCTTAATCGATAATAGCTATCACACGTTACTATAGATTTAAAGATTGGTGATGCTGCGCGAACCGTTTTATCTCATAGTTACACTATTATGTACCGATGTAAACGACATAATTGTACACGGAAAACGTAGTTACGAGCACGTGCAATTAATATCACATTATTAGATTGTGATTTACAAATACAAAAATAAAATAATGCATAAGTTTTTAGCTTTATTTATTTTGGTCCATGGAAAAGAGAAAGTACCCACATATTTTGCACTAAGTGAAAGTGATCAGCGAATGTTGTCGTAATGTCCTAATAGGCCTGCCAGACTATAATGATGCTTGGGTCGCAAGTTCAAATTCTGCTTGCATCATAAACTTGCATTATGCACTTATATAATTATATTATTTAATTATGTACCTTTTTTTAACGAGGAGAAACCTTTTAAAGGTACCCGGTGCCGTGGGAGCGACACAGGTTAATGTGGGATTTTTACCGCACTAAAACCCCTCCGGTGGCCGTCCTCGGCGCTGCGTAGAGGACTTCGGGATCTCCAACGGAACGCAATCACTTGGCGCGTTGCCCCGTCGGGCTCCGCCCAGGTGAGCTTGAAACTCACCACCATCTGGTGTTCACGACGGTATGCGACCACACATACCGCCGTCCATCCCGGGGCTGCTGGCCGGGGGGTTCGAGTTCCCACTCTTGCCGTCCGCAACCCCGGAAGCCTCCTTTTAGCCGCCGCTTACCACAGGCAGAGGATTCCGTAGCCCTATTCTAGTCCTGGAACTACAGGGACAATGTTTTGTACCTACAATAGTTTTAAGGTCTGAGGTGGTAGAGCCCGTCGTGGTTTGACCGTGGAGGTACCACCGTAATATTAATTTCTAGCGCAAAGGCAGTTCTGCGTTTCGGTGGTACGGTATGGATGTCGGTAGACTGACCCAATACCCATATATGAGTTGCTCATATTGGTCCTCAGGAGTGACAATGTATGGCTTCATGCAGAAAATCTTTTTTATAATATATTATTTTCTATCTTTTATGAGTTGGTTATATGTGTGTCTATATGAAGTTGATTACAGCTGTTGTTTTATTAAGTTATTGCTAGATTCCTTCTGCATTCCGAAATTACGAAGTCATGCTGAATTGTTATGTAGTTTTTATTTAGGTTTTTATACGTAATACGTGACTATGTTAGATATTAATTATGGCGTAATTCTTTATCTATAATTTATTAATTGCAATCATAGATAAGTACATTTTGTAGGATAGGTACGTATTTTATATATAATAATTATGTATATAACAGAGTTCAAGTTGATTTTTTGGATAACCGGACTAATAGTTTCGAATCAACTTGAATTCGAGTTACCAGTGGCATTGCGTGCTTTAGACAAGCATCGTATCAAACCTTGTTACCCCAAAAACAAGAGATTCCTTTTTGACCTTCGTAATTTTTGAAGTAAAAAAATATTGGAGCACTGATTGATTGATTGAACAAGTTGTTTAAAACTAAGAATTAATGACTCATATTAAACTGCAATCACATGCTTTGTACTGTAGCCTGTGTGCATGGAAAATGGAATCATCTTTCGGAACAATACATGTGAGTCAATGCAATGAAAGATGTGCCAGTATTTAGGTGGGTACTATTTCGCAAGAAACAACTACTTGTTACTTGTCCTTATGATACGTAAGCAATACGAAAAGGGAAAATCCCACTCTCTGATTCAATATACATTACCATCATCAACTTACTAAACTTTTTCCCTCTCTGAACGTCAAGGGGCCATTGCACACTACACTGGCAACGTGCTGTTTGGTTGGTAACACACCTTTTAGATTTTTAAAATTATTTTTACACGCTTTTTATTACACGCTTTTTATTAGCTTCACCTGTATGTTTGTATGTTTGTTTGTATGTTTGTAACCGACTTCTTTGGGCGCGATTTTGACCCACTTTAAACGGCCAGATTTCGTTCAAACTTTGTAGATTTATTAGCTTCACCTGTATGTTTGTATGTTTGTTTGTATGTTTGTAACCGACTTCTTTAGACGCGATTTTGACCCACTTTAAACGGCCAGATTTCGTTCAAACTTTGTAAATTTATTTCACAATTATACTATTTACTGTTCCTTAATTGATTCCTAGATTCATTTAGATTTTCTACTTTTTAGTTAATTTTATCATAAAAGCGTGTTTTTTAGTTTTTTGAACTATATTTATTATTAGAGGAGAAGTGCGCTAAAAGCAGGGATGCAACGCAAAAGATTTAATCATATGATAACGATTTTCTAACATGCAAATAGCTAACAAAAAGGTCCTGTAATGAAACCGCAACGTAAAAAGTTGAAATTTAAACCACCAAGCTATCACTGCTATGAAATAACCCGTTTAATTCTTTTCTTCTATGCTGTTATAGGCAGGTATTTCTTACCCTATTTGGGTTGTATTTATTCTTAAGATACCTATAGGCCATGAAATAGCACGCCTTTGTTAATAGGTGGCCTGATGATTATATTTTCAGCAGAGGAAAGGATAGGTACATTCTATGCTAGAACAATATTGTACAATGTTTATACAATTCATAATGAGAAGTTATAACAAGGTGATGTTATACTTTTAGTCACGACGTAATATCTACCAGATTCTGTGATTGCAACGGCCTTCGATGCAAGACACATTTGCTATGACTATCTGGTACATTTGTATTACAATAGGGTTATCATTACTACATTTCATATACATGTTTTGCTGTATATTGTATTGTGAACATGCGGTATACATTCATAAAGTACGTCACCATCTTTAGGGGAAGGGAACAGCCATCAAAATGTATGTGTTAGAAGGTATTTATTTAGGTACACGGTGTCGATTTATGGGTAGCCGCGTACTAAATCATCTTCCTGGTTGAATTGGTCTTCGCTTCCAAAAATGATAAACCTTATTAAGAGGTAGGTATATGTATATATATGTAGGTATAGGTATATGTACATATACCTACCTCTATAGGCAGGCATATAGGTATTTATGTGCTGCGTGTAGGTAGAGATCAATATGTGAGAATGTATGAGAAGGAGATGGCGAGGTCTGAAATGTACAATTTGTATGACGGCATTTATAAATGTGCCTTAAATACTTAAGGCCAGTTAACAATATTAAAATGTCATTGACTTTAACTGCAACAACCTTATGATACGCTTATCTTGTAATCCTTAATGGAGTGGTGGATTAAACGACCTACGAAGTAACACCTGTTCTTACATTACTTAGGTACATTTGATTACTGTAATATTTAATTTTTATATATTTTAAGTTTAATGTTTAATAACATAAGGTTTTCTGTAAAACAGAGCGAGGTTAGTTAGTTTAAATCCGTATGACTTAAATTGTAGGCTAAATTGGCCTAAGTAGGTTCATGGGCCGATTTAGCCCACAATTTCATATATCATATTGCTATGTTAAGGGGGGTACAATTGCAGGGACATAGGCTGAGTCGGCGAAAAAGTCAGGTCTCCTTGCCTATACTAAGGGGGGTTGTCTACGCCTATCATGGCCTACATCATATACATACATCATCTTCATGGCACAGTATGTCGCACTAATATAATATAGATCATTTTGAAACATTTAGTCTACAATTTCAATCGTACACCGTTGCCCAGCTCCTATATCGCCCCAACTAACCTTATCAATATCAAAATGCAGAGACCTTCCGCATCGTAAGGTCTTCTAATCATAATTTTATCGCCAGTGTCATATAGTCAAAATAACAATGACAGATAAAACATATGTAATAACGTTTATTTACACAAGCTTTTTATGATAGTAAGTGGGTCAAATCTCCTCCAAATATCTCGTCGGGTTTAGCCTTACGTAATGGTTTCATCTCAATTACAATTATCAATCGTTTTATTACAGGAGTTAAATAGAAGGCTATTTAAATAAAAATAAAAAATTACAAATCTATTCCCGTTCGCTAAACTTTCCTGTTAAATACTATACGGTACTAACTTGACAGCCCTGAAAATAGATAACGGATGCAATATACGATTATACGACTCCGACGAGATTGCATCGGACGTGGGATCGAGTAGGTATAAAAGTCATAGGTACAGTGTAAAAAAATATTTATTTACAATACGTCATTATCATTAAATTACTTACCTACATAACAATGTGCGTTTCAGAATCATTTGACCAAGTTTGGCGGTATACTTACAACATAGACTACGCTACACACACTATAATATATAGTGAATTATTAATTATTTGTCTCGTACGGGAACGCTCCAAAGTAGTACTTAAAGCATATACGTATAGGTAAAGGGTACACTTTTCGAAAGTTGATTTTTTTTAAATAAAACTTCGAAAGTTAAAGATAACGATGTTAAAGAAGGCGTCGGCAATAGTTTCGAGCTGATGACGGCGAATTGATTAACGAAAAATACAGGCCTTTATCGGCCACCCAAATTCAATACAAATATATGAAATACTGTTGCCTAATAAAATGTTTTGTGGATTACATGCGAAGATGAGGCGGATCGCATCCAACCCGCGGGCCATTGATGTCCCATCTGTGACTTAAAGGATTTATTAATAAAGATGGGCAGCAGAGTCATAGCATACTCGGGTCGACGCGGACGGCAATTTTTTTTCAAATTACAGGTTTTATAATTTGCATTTCTTACATGCTACCTTTGTTGGTTTGATGTTGTTATGCTGACCTATGTTCTGGGCGGCAAATTGTCTATCCTGGGCTAGTCGAGTCGACGCTACGCCGTTAGTGGACAGCGATTTTCGGTGAGCTTAATTTAATATTAAGTTGATCACATCAACAAGTACCCGATACTTTACATTTGTTTAGTAAAAATTCCTGACCGCCTTTTTATTTTACGTCTGACTCCTTCAGAACCAAAAACATAGGTATAAATACAAAATGCAGATAAAAGGCAGAAATACTTGTGACGCGGTTCTATCATATTTGTAAAAACATTTCTTCGGTCTAATTAAATTCATAATACATAAATAGATAAGTATAGATATCTCACCGCCTTATAATTGAAGGAAGCCATTAAATGGCTGACAAGTGTCAGCCATTTAATGCCATGTAACCACTTTTGACAATTACAATTGTCAAAAGTGGCTACATTTTCTTGTTAGGAGTGAGTAATCTTTACTAATCTATGAATACATATTTAATATTTGAACATTAAGACTATACAGATAATTTAGTCAGTTGCATATGGTTTTCGTATTAAATTATTCTTAAATATAATATTCCCTGGTGGCACACTTATTTTCCCTGGCGGGTAAAAACCGAGGAGCGTATCACCCCTGTAACATAAAATCATACATGACATTTAACAATAATATAGAATCTTCAATATATTATTGTTATTAAAGTATAATATTATTAATCCGAATATATATAATATAATCTTGATTATACATGAAACAACAATAATTATTTTCGGGGTATATTGCTTTTTTGAGAACTTTTGAGACAAAGAGGAAATTACTTGGCTATCTGCTTCTTTTAACTGAAAAGTGGTACAGAAAGTCAGTCATTTACACTCAACTAAGATCAAATAACACTGAAACGTATAACAATGATACAGGGCATTGGTAACTAAATTAATTGTCTATATTTATGTAATAATAAGTAATTATTTGTTGACCTACCAATATCAATGCTATCTTGAAGTGTGCCTCAGACAAAAATTAAAATGAGACTCAGCTTCTTTAAAGATTTTTTGCAACATTGAAGTAGCAACCGTGGCTTAAGAAGAGAGAAGTGGGTTAATGGGTTAATAGCCCATGCCCATCTGTAGCCTACACCCGATAAGATTCCTATTTGAGTTCGGCCACAGATGCATTGGCCGTTCCTGAAGACAAAGTTGGAACGTTTCAGATAAGTATGCCTCCCTTACCACACCCTTCAAACCAGAACACAGCAGGGCTGAAAACTGATATTATTAGGCAGACCTAGGTGTGGCGGTTGTGGCGCCTGAAGGATTTTACAATGTAAAGTCCCGTTAAGCATTGTCTTCTTTTTTAGTCTAAGTTATGGGCTAGAATTGCATTAATTTCTTGGTAGGTCAACGGTTTCAGTACAAATGTTTTTGTTCTTAAAACATATCATCATTCGTCTCCATTACAAAGGTAAAGGTAAAGCTTTCGACATTTTACAAAAGTTGTTATTATCAAAGTGATCGATTTTGTTCTATGAATAAAATCATATTCGCAAAACAATTTTTGGTTGATTTAAAGGTGGGTACACACTGCTGTAACGTAACATGTAATGTAACAGAATTCCCATAGTGTAGACGTCTTATGCGCACGAACCGTGCACACTACGCGCGCGAACAATTATTTCAACTCGTGCGCGCTGTGATCCGCCATTTGTCGGTTTTTTCGCCCAACACAAAGGGGCGCGCAGTGTGCGCGTAGCGCTAGTGTGGACGGCTCGTGTGTGTCTGTACTGCGGAATGGTATTGTCTTCGTTGTTCTCGACAGACTCAGCTATTTTCGCCGCGTGCATGCCGGAAACAAATGCGAATGGGTACATGCTCAAAACGTGCGCGCGCTGCTTCCACACTTATGAAATGCTCCTTTCCTGTTACATCGCTTGTTACGTTACAGCAGTCTGTACCCATCTTAGTATGCAGTGGTCGGCAACATGGGCCAAATAGTACTTACAAGTGGTTAGGAAGCCGCATTCGGAAATCATCTTTGAAATTGGTCAACAAAAAAAAAATAGTCTTTAAAAGGAAATTGCCTGTATACAAATGAATGTAATGCAGTATAGAAATTGTTTCAGTAAGTTCCGTAAGCCGTAAGAGGTTTTAGGAAGACCCGCGGACCTCTACTTGCCGACCGCTGATTTACATTACGACACAAACGCTCTTTAAAAATTTACAAATAAGTTTCTTCCCTGATATATGAACCAACAACTATTACACAATAAACCTTTAAAGTCAATTTTCTAAAACCATATATGTATAAAATTAAATTTCAAAATAATTTACATTTCAATGAGGATTTATAGATACTTTACAAGTCTTTCAAAGTTTCAATTATTTTGAGTAGACCAAGTACACAACACTGTGAATTTATTTATAACTTTAATTAAAATATAGTCAACAATTGTAAGTAACGCTGCTTTGGTCCTGTGTTCCTCAAAAAGTGACACGGAGCAACAATTACACAGTACAAAACCTGTATTCACAAGTACATAGACATTCACTATACACTTATATAAAACATTGTCTATTTCTGAGTATTTTGATATTAAATGTTAATCAGGCGGTCTGGTTTCCGGTGGTTCGTGACCAAAGCAGTACTTATTTACGGGATCTTTGTAAGAGTTTTCATGAAGGACACTGTGAGAGCTTGTACGACACTTCGTCAAGCACAGCTCGTAGTCGTCAGTCAGAGAATGAAATAACACATTCTCATCTGCTGATAGCTTCGATAGTACTATCTCGAGCATATTTCTCTGAAAATTAGCGACGTAAGTAAGTTATTCAAAACAGACAACATTTATATATACTTTTTCATTTCTATGTTTTATTTCATGTGTTTATGTACTCGCACATGGTGCCATGAAACAAATCTAACATTAACAAATATATATATACTACAAAAGACTTATCTTTATTTCTATCTCTTCAGAAAATTTATGTTGAAAATCTATGTTGTTTTATTTTAGACTGACACCAGACACATAACCAGTAAACCAAAGTTTAGATGTAAACAAACCTTAGTATGAGTATAATAACCATATAAATCATTTAATTTTTAAACTAGATGGCACTGTTTATATTCACAAGCAAAAGGATTATATGTGATACAACAGCTCATGAAGCTTCTGTCATCACCAAATAAAAACACTGCCATCTGTTTTCCCAAACATGCCAAAACCTATTCCTGTCTAATAACAGCTGTGTTAAGCACGCCATGTTCCACTTTCAAGGGTATGGTAAGGGAGACATACTTATTTGAGATTTTTCAACTTATACTACTTCAACGGTACCAACACATCTGTGGCCAACCACAGGTAGGTATCTAATCTTATCTAGCATTGATTACAGTCATCCATAGACAGTAGTAGACACTTACCATTAGGTGGACTGTATTCTTGTTGCCAGGCCCATATTATAAAAAAAAGTATAGCTTCAAAAATGAGTACCTTACTAGGATCTAAACAGCACGAGACGCAAAACTCGAAGATTTTGCAGCAGTGGTTCGGTTTGCATGTCTTACAGCTATACCTCTGATATTCTGTGTCAGTATTGCAACACCCATTTTTTGTTATGTCACTTCTTTGACACACATAACCTGAAAATGTAGACATGAATTTCTATAAAGATCATTATATTAACTATGATAATTGATCGGCGATTAATTTGAAGAACTGTGATTCTAATTAAAATACATAAGTTTAGTTACTAGCGTTAACTAGACTTAGCCATCCTAACGTGAAATCAAATTATGTGTGGTATTATAAGCCTAAAAAGTTGTAGAACTCTCTATTTTTTTTTATAATATATGAGTAGCAGACGTGCATTCAGTCCACCTGATGGTAAGTGGCTACTGCTGCCCATGGAAATCTGTAATCAACCCCAGATAGGATAGATATTCCTACCTGAGGTCGGCCACAGATGCGCCGCTACCCCTGAGGACTAAGTTGGAACGAGGCATTCCAACTTCCAACTAAAGTCTGTCTCTAGTTAAACTATGGTGGTACTTATGTCACATATCAGGCATTTTCCTGTCAGTTATTTCCAAGATGTTTTATTGTTGTTTATATTATAACTTCAGCCAAAGATGTTGTATTGTAGTTAGGTCTATATTATAACTTTATCAAAAGTAAAGCCAAAAGTTTATATTCTTCCACACATTTATTTTATTGCACGAGTTAACAGATAGCACATACCTTTGTCATCAACAATGAATGATTTCCCTTGTAAAGAATTTCTACACATTTCATTCGTGTCATTGTGTTCTTGCAGAGTTCTCCATACAAATGGTTTTTGATCCATGGATATATCTTGGTATACCATGCCACGATTGCTGCCCTAGAAACCAAATTTATTTTTCTTAAAAATTAACCCCTCAAAGGACTACTACTAACTCTATTTAAGTTGTTAAACTTAACATACTATAGTATTTTGCCTCATAAACAAACATACTTTTAGGTCTCATCATCATATCATCAACCCCATTTCTGTCCCACTGCTGAGCACGGGTCTCCTCTCAGAATGAGAAGGATTAGGTCATAGTCCACCACGCTGGCCAAGTGCGTATTGGTAGACTTCACATACCTTTAAGATTTTTTTATAAGTCTCTCAGATATGCAGGTTTCCTCGCGATGTTTTCCTTCACCGAGTAAGCAAGTGACAAGCAGAGGTGCGTGCCTGGGATTTGAACCTCGGACCCCTCGATCGAGAGGCCGCGTTTCTTAACCACTAGGCTATCACTGCTGTTTTCACTGCGGCTATCACTTTTAGGTCTATTTGCTTCAAAATATTGTCAATCACAAGTGTCCTGAATCAGGTAACCAATCTTTGAGTCATTACAGGATTAATTTCCTTTCTGAGGTCGGTAATAAATTATGTGCTAAGGGTAGCAGACTAAGTCGAAATGCTTTTATAAATGTCTTTCGTTTACAGCATCCTTCAAACCATAATACAGCAGTGATTAACTGTTGTTATTAAACATACGTAGGTGTGGCAATCATGCCTCTGCAGTCGAATGACAAAAGTTTCTACCACCTATATTCATATATCGAATTCACAGAAAAGAATAAAGTGTTGAAATACTAACCTCTCTAAGAAAACTAACAATACAGTAGGTAAGCGAGGACGCAAATATAACACCCAGGACCAATGGTTTTCGGATGAACCGCAGCAGCGCGGCATACCACATTTTAAAGTCCTTGGCTCCTCTCTCACAGTAAATAAACCATTGAAGTAAACACGGCAAGTATAATAATAACATTCTTATTTCAATTGCTGTATCCACAGTTCACGTCATAGTACTGTACTTTCTCTGTAGTCATTTTCAATGTGGGAAAATTTTATAATAGTCTAGTCCTGGGAGGGATAAACAATTACAATTACTTCTTGAATTAAATCTCAGACCTGATATAGCATCTAACAAAACGAAATTACTTAAAGTAAAAGTATGAGACTATTATTTTAATGTTTAACGTCATGGTTGACAGTGACACTCTTGACAGTGACTTTTTATCCTTCAAATAGTAATAATCATAGTAGCAAAAAAATTAAGTCTATGGTAGAAGCAATAAGTTGAAGTGTTTTGCAAAACATTATTGTTTTGCAAAAAAAAATCTCTTTCTCGTGTTCGGTTCAGTGTATTAAAATTAAAAATACATTATGAACTTTATGCTCGCCATCAAAATCCGGCGAAGCTGTAAAAGCTACACTAGAGCTAACAGTAACTACACAATATGAAAAAAATCTATACTGTCTTTAACTATTGAAAAAGTGTCGTAAAGCCGTTATTGTATGGAGTGTATAGGTAATGAGGTAAAGACACATTTATCTCGGGGATCTGTTGAAAAAGTGTCCACTTCAGTCAATAAAATGGCGCTAGTGTTGCCAAAGAGTATAAAATAAAGTTAGCTGTTATCTGTTATTAATTATTGCTTATTTAAAAGTTAAAAGAAAACTAAATACGTGGACTTTACTAGTTTATTCGAATAACTTGCAATTTAGATACAATTAAGTTGCAAATTTCAACTGTTACGATCGTGTGCCTACGGTTGTTGGTGCAGAATAACGTTTAATGAAAATTCTTTCTTTATTACCAGTTATGTCAATGTGTAAGTTTCGTCAATAACAATTGTGTTTGTTTCACTTTTAGGGGTACATCTAAATGACAATCAGATTTTGCCAGTGCTGGGTGAGGAGAAATATATCGGACATTGAAGATCTTCATGAAAGTGAAGAGCCGATGATTTCAATGAAATCATCGGCTCTTAATAGATGAAACGTTAATGAAATCATTTCATTAACGTTTCATCTATTAAGCAGCTCGGTGAAGGTCGTCATATATCGGGATCTTCTACCAATACGACAAACTTTTCTGTGTTACGTTATGCACCCATATGTACCAGGTTATTTTCTTTTCGACACATCGATATAGATAGACCAGAACGTGATGTCATCTAGTAGAGGCGATCACTAATCACATCTATATTAAAAAAAAGTCCCGCCGTCTCAATTAAGGCCACTTGTGTGAATGAATTATCATGTTGTGATATGTAAAGCGATATGTGTGATTTTTTTTGCATAAATGTGAGACAAAATTATATTTATTCACTCGGGCAACTTGAGTTGTGGAGCTCTTGATTCAATTGATCGTGTCCTCGATTGAAAACTCATAATTAAGGTGCAGTCTTATTATTGGCCGGTTTATTTTTCACTGAAAGGGTTTCAGGCTACTCGCGCCTTTTTGCGATTTAAAACCGAGCAATCTATTAGCGGGAAGTACTCCAGATTCGGAATCTACTACGATTCTTCAAAGATTTGACTATACCTTGGGAGCAATCACGAGTGGATGTTAAAAGAAAGGTTGGAAACGATTTTGTCCCATGTTATGTGGTTATTAAAGAACATATCAATTAGGTATGGAGTAGGGAGGGTATTTACTCCCTTGAGAATTTGCCCAGACAAAGAGTGTATCCTCAAGACCTTGTCCGCTTCTATATTGCCGTGCGGTGATATATGAGAGATGAGGAAGGTAAGAAGGACCATAAAACATGTTACCGTGGATTTAGGCGGAAACCCTGTCCTATATAGAGATGGTTATTTTGCGGCACTTCCCGCTTACCATCAACTTGGACTGCATGCTTGTTTTGCATGTGAAGGTGGTAGAACACTTTGTGGTTTGACTCCGGCGGCACCACCGCCACACCTATTTCTACCTAATAACAGCAGCGTTAGGAGCTGCTGTGTTCTGGTTTGAAGGTTGTGGTAAGGGAGACAGACTTTTCTGAGGCGTTCCAGCTTAGTCCTCAGGCGTAGCGGCGCATCTGTGGCCGACCTCAGGTAGGATTATCTTATCTTATCTGGGGTTGATTACAGATGTCCATGGGCGGCAGTAGCCACTTACCATCAGGTGGATTGCATGCTCGTCTGCTACTCTTACATTATATAAAAAAAAAATGTAACGACGTCCGTGGTTAACCCTTAATCGGATGCGAGCTCGTAAGTTAATCATAAATGAGTTTACTGTTAATTCTGCACAATTATACAAATAAGAAGTTCTCATAAAGAAATATATATATATGTATATATTTATATACTTTTTTTAGGTGGACAATATGTTGCCATTGTCTGGTAAAGGTTACAATTATTTTCAGATAGTGGCTATTATGTCGCCATTGTACGGTTTAAGAAAATACACATTAAGATTTGTTAAAATAGTTTTATTATAGTATAAAATGAAAAATAACAGAAAAAATTAAAAAAAATATATCAGAGTATGTTTTCAGCTAAGTGAAATTTACGAAAACAGCCTTTTACACATAACGCAACTCCACAATGTGAACATTTTATATTAGATCGTTTGCTCTCTTTTTTCGTAGAACAAAATTTACACCGTGTGTAGGTGCCTTGCGGTTCTGGGAAATGGATACCTACACTTTGGAGGCGAACCTCACCCGGGACTCCAAAATTCCCACCTTTCTTGTTTTTAAAAATAATTTGCCGCTGCTTTTTGCTAGTAAAGTCTCCAATTAGCGATCTAGCTAGTCGTTATCGAAATTCTCTATGGGATGAATCGCGCTGGGTGTGTTTAGTAAGATAAATAATATCAGTAGACCAATACAACTCGAAATCCGGTAGTGGATGCAAACCCATCATTATCATCACACCCAAAAAAGCTTTTATTTCACCTGAAGTCGTTGGTTGAAAGTTCTTGCTGCATTTTTGAGTCGCGTAGCGATTAGTCTCCATCACAATATTATCTATCAACAGATCTGGAAAAAGGTTACTGAAGACATCAATTGGCTGACTTTTATGTGAATAAGATATTTTAGGGCAAAATTTAGAAGTAAACTGAGGGATGCTATGAATCCTTTTTTTCATTTTCCAGTCCTGGTAAGTCCTATGTGGCTTTGAAGCTTTATCCAAATTTAGAGAGAAATTGGCAGCGTTCAGATCTATCACCATGTCTCTCTCCTCTGATGCAGTCGCGTGTTCTGTTTCTGCGACGGAACTAAGCTCTAAACCACCCTCAAAAATTTGTTCCAGTCGGCGCTCGATAACGTCCTCGTAGGGTAATTCTTCCAGCGCATGTTGTGGGGATGGAATAAATTCTTCATCGTCATTGTCTGATTCTATGTTCGACCAGTTTTCTAAAATATTTTGAAGATCCTTGTCGGATAAAATTCTTTTAGAAGCCATTACTAATTACTCTGAAAGAAGAAAACCAATAATCATGAATAAAACCTACATAATAATAAATAAAACAATATAATGTAAGTAATACTCCAAGAACGAACAACGGTGGTATTTTGAACACTCATTCCCTATACAAAACCTCTAAGGGACAATTGTAATATATTGGCCACCAACTTTATAATCCTTTTTGTAATACAAAACTCTCAAAAAAGTAATATTTCTATTAGTTCTACAATGAATTATATAAAATACTATACAAATCAAACATTTATTTGTACTTACCGGAATTTTTAACATCAAAAATCAATTTTTAATTTTCAACTTGCGAAAATTGTGTTATTTCACTTAAATTTTGGCGCCCTTTGTCAAAAAACACTCTATAGACAATAAAATGTCACATTAAGTTTTTTTGTAATGCCACCTTAACAAAGTTACGTTCAAAATAAATGTATTTTTTTCTTGTTTCAAATAAAATTTTTCTTTATTCAATAATCCTACAAGTTACATTTAATTATTTACAATATTAACGTAATAAAAAAAAGTACAAAATAATATATGAAACAGGCTATAAAAATACTTATAATAAAATAGTTAAATATAATAAGCTTCATCCAAATTGTTGTCTCTTGGAAGAGTTCCCAAAACGCTGGCGACATTACCTCGCTGAATAGCAAAGCTAATTCTTTGCCCGAGGTAAGCGCCAGCCCTTTGGTCGTGGGTGCACTCGATCAAACGCCTTGAAAGGTGTTTAAAAAAAGATCGAGCGTCAGAACCCCACGGCCCCATCGTCTCTACACCAAACGGCAGAAATATATAGTCTCGACTGAGACTAGCATATTTCTGCAGTTTGCGTATTTCCGCATCGGTAGCCACAACACCAGCTGCCCTAGAAGATAGTTGAAGATGGGATGGTGCCATTGTGTCGACACACGTTGCATCCCACACAAGACACCTCCCATTCTTCCAAGGAATTAAAGTCAAGCCGTCAGGCCTCTTACCATCGTCTCGTACAACACCGTTCGGCTCTAATTGTGCCGGTACGTTGACGGTAGCAAGAGCCCTGCGGATGACATCATTGAGGGCAGCATGGCGCGATTGGCGACCGGCGCTACGACGACAAGATAGGCCGTGGTGTCCCAAATGGTCTACCTGAACTCCACAAGGGCAACAATGTGGATGAATTAAAGGTAAACCTAGTCGCAAGCCGATAGCAATGGTAAATGATGTATTGTCTAACACTGACCCTAAGTTGTTGGACGGTGTTGCATGAAGCCAAAATCCTGATTCCTTAACAGAAACGGCCAGGAGACGAGCACGCTCAGCAGAACTGACACTTGAGTTTACCAATGAGGTGTGTGTTATTCTGCAAAGCGGCTCGTCCCAAAGCCTTTGCACATTCAGATCTACAGGTAGAGATACACCTGGGCAAGCTGTGTGCCAAGCATTCCTGGCTTCCTCACAGTACGAGATTTCTGTAAGACCTAATGAAGAATTCGTTATTTTTTGGAACAGAGAACTCGTACCGTGCACAGAAGACAGGAATGCCGGTAAAGCAACGGATGTAGCTTTCCTGATACCAAGACCTCCAAAACGTATAGGTAAAGAGGCCTGGGACCAAGATCTATCATCCAAATTGCAATTCAATATGTTTGATAATATCCTCAAAATATGAGAATCCAATACTGACAGAGAATTTAAAAACTTTCATGCTGGGCAACATCTTAAAAAGTATGTAAATTTGGGAACAAAAATACAAAATCGAATAATGTGATAAGCCATGTGTATTTTAATTTTGCCTAAACGTTCAGAAATTATATCAAATTTTGACAAGAGTTCGTCGAAAAAAGGTTGAATAGAATCTTCTAAAACGGGAGAACCGAGGAGGCGCAATGATTCTTTTCCTACAATTTTTATATCAGATGACAAAGAAAAAAAATTTTGTAAAATCATTTCTCTGGCAGGAACAGATAATAATTCATTAATAAAAAGTTCACATTTCGAAAAATTCAACTCAAGACCAATTTTTTTTAAACCATCTAATAGGAAGGTAAAATAATCAAAAACCGTAGTTGCATCGCCTCCTAAGGTCCCGTCATCCAGATACCACATGTTCAATTTTGAATTTAGTTTCGAAATAATGGGATGAATGGCTAGACTAAAAATGGCTGGCCCAAGTGGATCTCCTTGTTGACATCCGACCGCAGACTCAATTAAGTTGTTCTTATATAAAAGATGGGTTGGAGTACCATAACACTGAAATAAAAATGGAAAAACTTCTGGGACAATTGTTTTAATTTCGTGGAGTAGAGTGCTGCGGTCCACAGAGTTAAATGCATTTTTAACGTCAACCTTTAATATAACATCACCACCACCCTTAAGCAAAAAACTTCTAAGGCTGTGTACGGCTGCCTCACAACCTCCCTTCGACCCGAAACCCAACTGAATAGGTTGAAACTTTTGTTTCAGTGAAGGGAGGATATGCCTACAACAAACCTTAGAAGCTATTCTTCTTAATGTGTTTCCAATAGCAATGGGGCGGATACCCCATCTTTCTTCTTTAGGGCACACAAATTTGCACCATAAAGAAGATTCGTTATATCTGGATTGACTTTTCCCGCAAGCATAAAGTTTATAAGATTAGTTATATCGTTCAACAATGTTCTGCCAGAGTCACCATTTGCGCCACACACAAGATCTTTAAAATGTTGTGGCGTTAAAGCATCTAAACCTCCGGCAGAACCATTTTTGAAAGACATAATCGCTCCATAAACATCTTTTGATAGAACAGTTAGGTGCGAATCATTACAATCGGGAGAAAGTCCAGGAAGTAATGAAGAACCAGGTGGTGGGTGTTTATTCCGTAGAGCTGAAAGTGTTTCTGGGGAATCAGGGGCGACAACATCATTTGAAAACAGAAGAGTAGAAGCACCTTTTATGTCTCCATCACTGATTTTTCTCTCAATAGACCGAAAAATACATGTTGGGTGAAATTGCTTCTTATCTTCTAATACATTTTCAAAGGGAAGAGGTTTAAGGCAATTATTTTTAATTTTTTGTGTAATGGATGTGTGTCCAGACAGAGGATCAGAAGACGCGTGTAAAATATTATAAGAAAATGTAAAATACTGCTCCCAATGATCCTTAGAGTTATCCTTCAAAATACAGTTTATTAGTTGAGACAATTTGTTTGCAACTAAAATACGGGCACCTTTTGGTATCCGTTTCACTATTGGAATGGAAGTTTTTAGTTTATATAGATATTTCCAAAAAGGCTCTTTATCAGAATTTTTATTTGGATGTGTTTGACTTGGTGGAACAATTGGAGACGTAATCAAAAGCGTGTTACTAGATTGGGACACTTTATGAGATTTGCCTATATGGATATTAAGGCCTCTTTGACCTTTCAAATATTTAGGATGGGAGCAGTATGGACATTGAACAAAATCAAATGATGAGTCGCCAGATTTGTTACCAAATACCAATGCATTGCTTGTACCAGGCACCTGCGACATGAATTAAAAATATATAAACACTAAAAATAAAAAGTAATTAATACAACAAAAAAAAATTAAGTAATAAAACTAGGATTAAAAAACTAAAACTATATTTATTTATTTTAAGATATAATAATTAAAATTGTTTAGCACTGAATTACTCCACAGTCTTGAAAAAGGGATAGCGATTATGTGGCTTATATTATTAAAGACAAACATTTCCATAACGAGTAGCGATCCTCGATAATCTTCACTAGTTATAATATTTGCTATTAATTTTGAGGGCGGCTCATTTGATAATGAGCAAATGTGTAAATTGCTTAACCCTTAATTTGGCAAAGTATAAAATGCTATAAAACCTGAATTTTGTCATCAAAAATGTTATTTACACACATAAAACAACCATAGAAAAATTTGAAAAAAAATCTGAAAAGCTTAGTTTTCCTGAAAACTCATGTATGCCACAACATACACCGCCAACTACTCAAGAATACAAATCGTAAATGTGTTGTATGCAGGGGCATACATTGCCAATTACTGTAGGTACTTACTACGTATGTAAAAAAAACAACTATTATATTTATTATTTATTTTTATAAAAAAATACATAGAAATTACGTAGGCACATGGTAATCTAGTTGACAATTACGGGAATTTTTGCCAGTTACGAAACAAAGGCGGACTTGGCACTTCATACATTGTACGACTGTAAGTTTTGAACACAATCGGCATCTTCCTTGTGTGGTCATTGTCATAAAATGACCAACGTTGTCAAATCGTGACGTTTCAACTGGACTGGCTTGTGGTACTCTTTTTTTGGTGCCTTTGTTACTACCCTCAGAACGCTGGTATTTTATTAGACCTTCGTACAATTCGAATCTAAAGTCCTTCAAAGCAATTGACTTTGTCTTGGAATCTCTTCTGTGAAGGAGCCATGCGTTATTGATACAGATGTCAAGAAGTTGGGCAAATATGCCGATATACCATCTCCTAGTCTTGAAAGGTGTTCTATATAAGGAGATAAGCATATCGGCCAAGTCAACCCCTCCCATATGCTTGTTGTACTCCTTTACAATTTGCGGACATTGAACGTCAACCTTCGTTTTGGAGTCCTTGCAGTATCTTTTTATTGTAGCTACTGGTTCAACGCCGACATAGGAACTTATCAAGGTCACTGCTTTGTTGTCATTCCACCGTACTGCGACCAAGCGGTTTTTGCCGCAGGAGACTTGAGCATGACTACCTCGATGTTTCTTTTTCATTTGTTTCTCTGAGGGCAAAATTGCTTCCGCACCTCTCAACCTATTATTCCTGATGGTTCCTAGTCCAAAGATCCCATAGTCTTCTCTGAGAATGTATAACAATTCCGGGCAACTAAAAAAGTTATCACAAAAAATAAAGGCTGGTTTGGATTTAATAGTTTTGCACAAAGCAATCACGACTTGCGCTCCAAATCCGATTGATACTTCCTTTTCTGTAAATGAATGAAATCGGAATGTGTCCTCTCCTCCATACAATACGAAATCAAAAATCATTCCTGAAACTCCAGCGCGGACGTAATTTTTAAAACCCCACTTATTAGGTTTGTCCTTCATATATTGACGCCGCTTCCCTGCTTTTGTCCCTTTGTATGGGATCATCATCTCATCGATGCTGAATCTCCTTTCATTTTCTTGAGCTAAACAATTGTCTCTTATTTTTTGCACTAACGGCCTAACTTTATAGTATCTGTCAGAATCTTGTACGTTGTTGTCAACAAAATGTAAAAAACGACGTATTTGTTGATAACGTTTTAGTGGCATCAAATCAGCCACAAGTTTGTATCTATATCGCAAACTCCAATAATCAGTATAAGACGGCATGCTTACAACACCCATAATGATATGAATCGCTAAAAAATCCCGTAATTCGTCTTCAGTCAAACCCAGAGTACGTCCAGTTTGAGATATTGCATACGTATTTGTTTGTTCGACAATATCTGTCAAAATGTCTGGGGAAAAAAACTTGTAGAAATACTCCAGGGGAGTTAGGACTGTGACGCTCCCGACAGGTTCCGATTCCTCTTCTATAGAAGCCACATGTCGAAACACAGCTTTTTTCCAATTATAACTAAGAGTAAACTTTTGCATTCGTCTAGGTCGTTTAGCAACATGAACAGTGGGACGTTGTGATCTTGTTTTTCTGGAAATACGTGATGTGGAGGAAGCATTCGTCGACATGCTAGGTGTTACCAAACCAGGGGGTGCATTAGGTGCAATTAGTGTAGCAGTTGCAGGAGTAGCAGGGGTTGCAGGCGTTGCGGGAAATGAGGGAATATCACTCAGTACTGGTACTTGACTACAATTTGGTTCTAGAGATGGGCTTGAATAAACATTTTGGAAAATTGGTGTAAGGCGAACTTTTTCGCTGATGGGGTCTTCATCATCTAGAAGATTAAGTCTTTCTAAAGAGCTATCAATTGAGTTTGCAGAGGAGCTGGACATGAAAAGCGGTGTGTGCACACGTATTTCGTCTTCAATATCAGAATGTTCACTATCATCAGAGGGTGCATTTTGAGCAGGGACAAGCGCTAAAATTCTACCACCACGAGTTTCAAGCTTTTGCTGCAGACAAAGAAAAAAAATGCTAATATACAAACTAAGCAAAGCAATACCCTAAAATTGGCAATGTATGCCCTGACATACAAATTAAATAGGGGTATTTTTTTACAAACTTGGCAATGTATGTCACAGCATACATCATGTTAATATGCAAAATAACACCAATGTAAGTAGTTAGAACTGCAAACTTATTAGACAAATTATATAATCATGATACCAAGCATAGGATTCAGTCGTGAAACTTTTCCCAAACTGGGTAATAATCAATAAAATTATATAAATACCTTGGAGAGAACAGCTGACGGCCGCCGGTACGCCATTTTCGCCAACTAATGTCAAAACTAGTGATACCAGATGCCTGTTTTATATTTTCTACTAAAAGTTGTTTAAGTTGCAAGGTGATAAAAATATAATTTTACGTTATTTATGTATTTTCTAATACAAAATATTTTTTTAAAGTTGGTGTATGTTGGGGCATACATTATCAAATTAAGGGTTAAATCATTCACTTTTTATAAATGAAGCACTCGTGAAGACTCCATTAAAAACACATCACAGTCGTCCTTTAGTAATAATCACTCGTCCTTTAGTAAAAATAGGTGGTAGGTATAAAACCAAAACACCGAATTCTAGAAATAAATAATATTTCACCACATTTTCGTTATTTTATTATTTAAAATCATCGATATACTACTATAAGTATAAAATGTCATTGTTTAAAATAGATTTACAATCATTGACATGACAATGACATTTTTTCATCCAAATTCATTTTTTTCTTTACAGTAATCTGCGTTCGGATATTCACTATAATTTACACGCTTAAGTTTTAGGTGTCGAAGTGGCATACATATGACCATTGTTTGATTAAGGGTTAAATATATAGGTAGAGATCCGGAATATGGAGTGTAGAGCTAATGAAAAAGTAGTTTTATCAGGTCGTTAGTGTAGTATGTGGGTAAAAAACACCAAGAATATTTATTATTTTTTTGAACTACGTAAATATTTGAGGTTCTCTACACTGTAGTTTTATTAACTAGTTACCAATATTATTAAATTTTCTTCCCCTCTGTGGTTAAACTCCGGCGGTACCACCGCCACACCTATTTCTACCTAATAACAGCAGTGTCAGGTGCTGCTGTGTTCCGTTTTGAAGGTTGTGGTAAGGGAAACATACTTTTCCAAGGCGTTCCAGCTTAGTCCTCAGGGGTAGCGGCGCATCTGTAGCCGACCTTAGGTAGGTATATCTAATCCTATCTGGGGTTGATTACAGATGTCAATGGGCGGCAGTAGCCACTTACCATCAGATAGACTGCATGCTCATCTGCTACTCCTATATTATAAAAAAAATCATACTCTTTGGCTAAACTAGCGTTATGTTTAAAGGTTTTCGAATTATTATTTACAGCTTACAGCTGGATATTTTTTCAACAGATAAGTACTACTATTTTAGGTGGCTCTCCTTATCTCAAACCTCGTTAGGGTCCTGGGACTTAAATGAGAGAGTGGACTGTATTTTGCTGGTTTAATAGGCCGCTTAATTACATTAGGGTTTCCCGGTCGATACAATATTTTTAATAGAAATCGTCCGTGGCCGACGGAGGTCGCAAGCGTGAGTAGTGTTCGGCTTGTACCACCACCGCACCCGGGCGGTGACGATGCCCGCCTCCTCCGCCCGCGCGTCTCCTCCCGTGCGTGTTACGTAGGAATCTTAACAAACCTTCACTGGAACACCATCATTAAAATTAGGTACCGTGAAAATAAGCATAATATGATTTCTATTCTGTAATAATAAATAAAATCTTTGAAGTACAAACAAGACAAACGCTATATGTAATTAAAAATAATTTTAATTAGTACAAAAATAAAAAATGTACAAAACTTACAATATTAAAATACTTTTTAAAGTAACTTTTTGTTCCAAGTCCTATCTTATCTTTAAAAATATATATGTTATATAGGTACATAGATTTTTATTTATTATGCCACGTCCGCAGTCTAGGCATTTGACGCAACTCCAAATATCTACAAACGTTTGGTTTAATCAATAGCTATGCTACAAGTACTTGCAAACCTACACAAATGAAGCCAATCGCTCTAGCCACATGTTTGAATTTGTGACGGTTTGGCAAGCGTGCGGACGTGGCATTGTATCTATTCTCATAAATGTCAGAACTGGTTCAGTCTATGTGTTATTTTTCTTCAGTAGATTCTTCTTTCAGCGGGTTCGGTGACTGCTCCAATGAAGGGTCTGAAAAATGAAAGGTATAGGTAAAAAGAAATAGGCAGATTCATTACTATACCAAATGTTTCTAATAAATTTAATTAAGCTGTGAAAATATTTTTCATTCATTCTAAAGTTACATCCCTTTAGATGATAAGCAAATGCACCACTCAATGGCTTTTGGGTTCTGTACACATGTAAGTACAAATGTTAATCGGGCTCGCCCAGAGCATTTGGATTTTTTTACTTTTAATGTTTGTACAGCAAATTACTCGTTCTAGCTGACCCTTAAGAATTATGCATAATTTAACTATGATATTATTTCTATCGTAATGAAATTTTCACGTTTATATCTACCCGAATGAAAGAATAATGTTTTCTATATCTGTGTCTCATATGTCTGCACGCCCTGCAGCTCAAACGACTCGACGGATTTCAACGTACGAGTCTAAATTGTGAAAGTAAAAATCTTCACATAACTACCCTTTTTCATACAATAGTTTTTAAGAAATCGAATTCTTTGTTTCTATAACAACCACTAAATCACTTTTATGTTTTTGATTTTACGTAAATAAAACATAACGTACCAAACAAGCAGCGCTACAATAGTAACATTTGTAACATCCTATGCATATTTCTGTAGCATTTACTCCACATATTACGCAGTAGTTTGTTGAGTTGGCACCAGTTGCGTCTTGGTTCGCAGACGGCAAGCTTGTCATATTATACGGTAATGTTGATTCTTGAATATTTTGTTCTTCATTTAATTGATCACCCTAAAAAGTTAAAATATTAAGTAAGTATAAGGGCAAGGGATATTGGCGTAATAAAACGTAGTTCGGGTAGGGACATTTTTTTCAAAAGAAAGATTTTTATACGTAGTTTCGACTAAGTAATTAATTTGACTTGAGGTATACGTAATGACCGGCCATTATGTTGTTGTTGGCCACGGAAGTGCTGTTACCCCTGAGGGCTACGTTGGAAAATCTCACGTAAATCTCTCACTAGTTATGTCCTTAAAACCAGCATACAGCGTCACTTAACACTGTTGTAAGGAAACTATAGGTGTGGAGATTGCGCCTTAATGGGCTTTTACATCTCAAATACCCTTAAATTTACCGTTACATAAAATAGTAAAGGGATACTTACAATTTGATTGCAGCTAGGGCTCATAATACCACTATCTCTAGATGTTGATCTTAAAGGTACGTATCGTGGTTGAGACTCTTCATTTTGTTGTATTCTACTTAGTCTTGTTGTCGCATTTATATTTACGTTGTTTTCATTTCTTGTAGTAGTTACGTTTACTTCGTTTATTTGCAAGTTATCACTTGGTGATTGTTGAGTTTGACCACTTACATTGTGTAATATCTCAGTACTAACGTTTAAGCTGATTTCATTTCCAGGACGCCCATATCTAAAGATACACGTTTGATTATCTGCTGGGTTATGTTGTACCTCAACGTTATTATAGGTCTGACCATTTTGTGGATGATTGCGTGATGATGATTGAGGCGCATTATTTACTTGTGGTAACGAAATATTATTGCTCGCTATTTTCTGTTCTGCCCAGCACATTAATTCATTAAAACCCCGCGTTATGTCTTGATTTGTAAAATGTAACTTCTCTTTGTATATCATGTGTCTTGTTTTATTTAGAAAAGCCCACGTAAATTGTTTATTATATTTTTGAGGTAATAATACGTGTGTTACTATATCGCAAGATATCGAACAATAATATTTTCTGGCTTCGTGAAATTTGTTTTTAGCGCACATTATTTGTGAATAAGTTAATCCCTTCCTGTTTATGAATGATATGTAATAGCTATATACTTTTAAAAGATCTATTAGATTCCTTGCTACAATATACAGTAACTTCGCAGTCTGGGCATCAAATTGTGGATTATTACTGGTGTTCGGATCTTTTTCAAATAATAATTGTGTTATCCAGTGCGGTATCTCATAATTCATATGTGAATTATTTGTAACTGCTGCATGGTTGTTGTTCATCGTAGGTATTGCTTGATTGTTATTATTATTATTTAATCCATGTGGTAATGCATTTGTAATTTGGTCAGAATTAGAATTTGTCTGATTACTTCTAACCACGTTAGATGGTTGGGTTCCATATGTTTTATTATTGTAATGGTTTCTTAATGGATCTTTACTAACTACATTGTCAGTTTCTTCAAAATATATCCTTATATGAACTGGTTTTGTAAGGTCATATTTGGCCATTTTTTCGTATAACGATTCTAAATCTGAAATTAAACGGTAAAATATGTAACATATGTAATCTTACAATTAGTTTTTATATAATGTTCATAGATTAGTAAAGATACTTCGCCGCCTTGAAATTGAATGAAGCCAAAAACGGCTTATTAGTAAGTTCTTTTTTTGAATTCTTGACAAATTAAAACATTTTTAGAGAAAATTTACGAATAAATAACTAATACTGCGTAATTTACGTAATAAATAAATAATTATTTCAAATATTTTAGGGACATTTTAGCACGGAGACGTGGCAAAACTTTTTTACGCAACTATTTCAATTCTCAAAACTGGGTTCATTTTCTTGTTAGGAGTGAGTAATCTTTACTAATCTATGATAATGTTAAATATCTTTTATCCTGTTTCCATGCAGATAATTATGAATGCACATAAAATTTAAAAATAATTTTGTAGCGCATAAAAATAAAAATAGTTGCTTTATTTGTATCGTTTACAATCAAAAAATCTCGTAAAAAAGACAGTAAGAAAACAAAATAAAACCTAATTTGTTTTGTGGTAAGTAAGTGAGTATACACAAGATTGTTGTTTGACTTAATCACTGGTTCAGGGTGGATAGAATACGCCGAATAAATTTACAAACTTTTATTTAACTAGGTTTGTTAGTTTGTAGGTATGAGTATCTTGAAACTTTATCTTAAATAATGAACCCTTTTTTGTTTACGAGGGGGAAACCTTCAAGAGGAGTGTGAGTGACGCCGGGTTATGTGGAATTTTTACCGCAGTTTACCGCACTAATATCCCCCCGGTGGCCGTCCTCAGCGCTTAGTGGAGAACTCCGGTATCTCCGATGGAATACAACCGGAGTCCTCCGAGCGCGATGCCCCTATCGGGCTCTGCCCTGGAGGAGCAGTTTACGCTCCTCCCACACACCTGGTGTTTACGACCAGTTCCCGGGGTTGTTTGCTGGACGGGACTACCGGGACAATATCAATGAATCCTAACCGATTTAACTGAAATTAAAAACATAAAACACTTCTAGTTTGAAATACAACATTAGCTAAGTAACGTAATCGAATATGACGTAGGTACGCCGGGTAACCCAGTTATTTTTATCCATTCATCAAATTAAAGGGATTTCTGAGAAGAACACGTAAAACAAAATGACGTTAGTAAAAAGCTTGTTATGAAATTTATTTATAAATTGGTTGCTCATATTATACGTATGCGTGCGTGAGTTATTGTGTGAGTTGTTATTTTTATAAGAGGAAAATGTTGGTACCACTGCTTTCCCCGTCCGCCATTGTAAAATATTGCGTATATCTGCGTGCTCCTGAAACAAACGAGAATCTTAAATAATTTGGGTTTCATATTAGTCGTAATTTACCGATTCCTGGATATGAGCCAGAACCTATGTAATTTTTCATTGAAGGCCAAAATGGCCATCAATTGCGCAATATCACAGTATAAGGATATACAGTATTTTAACTCGGCCCTGACCTTGAATTAGATACCTACGGTTGCGCTGGGCAAGGTTACGCGTTAGGGCTGCCTGCCTACAGTTTTATAATTACATCTGCATACTTGACTTTCTTTTTAATTTTTTGATTGTAAATGTTGTATTTTTTATTTAAACAAATGAATGTTATAGTAAATTATATAGAAAAGTGTTGAATGAAAATGCATGTTATGTTTTTTAATATGTATATATTACGTAATAAAAACTATTAATATAATTGGGTACTTGACAGTTACAACAATAAAATATGAAATATATTCGACATGATAGCTTATAAATTAACATAAATTATGCAATATTGACTTTAATTTTTAATACAATATTTAATAATAATTTTAATCTATACTCCGATTCATAATTAGGTATCCAAAATGTAAACAAAGGTGTTGACCTATCAAGAAAATACGTTTCAAATGGTAGTTTCTTATTTTTGACGATATTGAAATAATACAACGATAATAAAATATTGATCTAAATAAATTAAGATCAATTCTCATTTTCTAATATTTATATTACCTCATTCAGAATAGTCCCTCGGCGGCATATCGCGCGAATAAACGGGTGCCGAAAGGCTGCTAAGCCACGCCCTAAGCCTTTGTAGCGCCGCGCGACGACGAATAAATACGACGCGTGCGTTGTGCAAGCAAGCCCTTCGTTTATCAACAGTTTCGAGTTTAATTTTGCACGGGAATAATAAAAGTTGTAAATTGGTCGAAGAAATAGTTTTATTGTATTAATTCAGAAGAGGGATAATCTCAAATAACAAACTCTAACACCTGTCTACTAAACCAAAATTACAACAATCATACGTATTTTTTTTAAATATCAAATTATATTAATTAAAAACTAATCTATTTTTGTAGTAGTAGTACCTAGTAGATTAAGTATCTAGTATAAACATAAAAATCATTTTAATTGTCTTACCTTTCGGAGTTTCCCGGCGGTTTAAAAAATGTTATATCTGGATGTGTTATTTATGAATTGAAGCAACCAAAAACAGCACAATATAGTCTACATCTTTTCTTCGCCATATTATTCTTGAAACAAAAAAAAATATACTTCTTAAAAACCGTCACATCACCCGCTCGTTACTGTGGCACATTCACGACTGTTCGTATACTAAGTGAATACTTACCTCGAGGCGAGTAGGCGTGGCTTGCGTTTCGTGCGTTTGTATGAAGATAAAATACTTTATATCCTTATACTGTGGTAATATGGCTCATGTTTAAGAAGATAGCATTATGTCTGTCTGATAATTTTGTTTAAGGCGAATGCCTAACTATGTTGGTTAAGGCCAATATAACAAGATTACTTAATTAACACGCTTTTATTAGCTTGGGTTGTATGTAACAGAGTAACGGAATCTTTGAACCCGATTTCTATCCACTTTGAACGTTCAGTTTAATTCAAAATTTTGTCAAATTATTAAAAACGATGACAATACACGATTTTAATAATTTTGTACCATTGTCCTTATCAACATCCTCAGGATTAACGATTTTCGAGGCAAGATTGTTCGAGCGCCTTAGAGAAAGTTCATCGCAAGTTACTAGATTGCAAATAATTATTGCTTTTTAGTTTCAATAAGGCGTACTGTTATAGCGTTTAGTTTAGAAAATAATGATGTTATTTCTCTATAACTCAAATGTTCTGAAACATATCTATAATGCCCTCTTGTAGAATGATTTTTAGGATTCCGTACTCAATGGGTACTTATCAACATCCTCAGGATTAACGATTTTCGAGGCGAGATTGTCTGTTCGTGAGTTACAGGGCTTAAATCTCTTAAACCGTATTAGATAGACACATGATTTTTTTACAGACGATGCATAATGATGGTCGCTATAACAACAAATACTAAACATTAATAAAATAAATAAGTTCAAAAAACTAAAAAACACGCTTTTATGATTTATCATAAAAGCGTGTTTTTTTAGTTTTTTGAACTATATTTATTCGTTTTATCATTCACTAAGAAACAGGCACAGTAGAAATATGGATACCTTATACTGTGAAACAGGTCTTGATTATTTTATTGTTGTTATGATGAAAAAGAGATAAATAAAATTAATTATTGGTAATTCTAAGTTTCGATTATTTGAAAGTTAATCGATTATGATTTCTTCTGAATGCTTTGAAGTCGCAAGATCTAGCCGTCCGTAAACTGCCTACTACAAAGTCAGATTAAAACATTAATGACATTAGGATGGCATGTGTCAAAATGGGCCTATTAAATTGTGACGACTATAAGTTGCGTAATTTTATGATAACTGCAGCTGTAACGCTTTTTTCTCATCATGTTGTTAGTTTGTGTGTTGTGATTCTCTCTTTAGTCGTTCACTCTTGACAGAGCGGTCGTGGTTTCACGATGTTGCATCAGTTCTGGACGATGCCACCCTTGCGATGCGCCTGCACTTGTTGTGGTCTTCGGCGTTGCGGCAACATTGGATAATGGAGGCTTGTGTGGTACTCTTTATTAAGTCGGTCCAACGCGTAGGAGATAGTCCACGTGACCGCTTGCCTTCCATGTGCCCTTGGACAACGAGCCGTTCCATGGAGTTTTGATTTCGGACAATCGGACGGTGTTGTGATTAAGTTACACGTATTTACCTCGGTTGCTAGACTGTCGTCATTGTGTGTGGTCTTTATGTTAGTGCCAGAACGTTATTCTCGGCGCTGATTCTGAACGCTAAGGTACAGAAGTTTGATAAATATTTGGGCTTAATCTCATCAATCAATTATGGTAAAATTAACCACGAAGCACGACATATTGTTGACGTTACTTGCGAATCTCACTACTGGAATAGATATTTGGCAAAGGGAGATCTCCTGCCGGGCTAGGTGATCATGCCTGGGCATGCCCGAACGGCAGTGCTCCGACAGTAGTAGGGATTCACCGGTTCTGGGGCACTGATTCTCCTGGGCTTCCCCGTCCCCCCGCCGCTCTGTTTGCCACGATCGAGGGGCGAGCCCGGCTAAAAAAAAATTGGTGTCAAAATGGGGGTTTCCGACCATGCCCGATCGATTGCACGCATTTATTTTACGCTATCTCCTTTGCTTACGAAGTGAGCTTTTTTGAATAACGACCTCTAATTCATTATCTAATCACCTCCTTATCTCATCAAGCTCGCTACGTCCATATAACAATACGGACCTTACTTATCTAATCACCACTTGCTGTCCTCACAACATAATACGGTCATTATCACTGTGTCGGTAATGATCGGGGTATGCGCATGGTAATGCAATAAAAAATCTTCGTATTGACATTGTTTATTATTTCCAAAACAACCTTTTGAACAATTGCGATACTACAATATCGTTTATCAATTTATCCTCAAAAAACAGACTTAAAAAAATCTCTGAGTGTATTTCCATAATACATGTAATGCAAGTATGTAAAGACTATATTCTCCACAAACTGAAGACCAATCAAGTTGTATTCTATATCTATTAAAATCCCAATGCTTTGCGTTCCTTCTGAAAAAGGCTTTGTGATGGCCTGTTGGTGGTCGACCGTATGAATCAAAATACCCACCGATGCCATTTCTGTCTATGTACATGCCTACCCAGTCAGAGCCTGGTTCACTGTCAGGGTCCAAATTACTTATCAAGTACATTGGAGTCTTAACGTATAGCGGTAATCGGTTTGCCGCATAGACATTGTTTTTCCAGCTACAATGAATTTTACTTAAATGCTTCTGAATCTCGATTGTATCCATTGTGCATGGGGCCGTTCAAGTATTACGTAACGCAATTTTTGAAGATTTTTGACCCCCCCTCCCCCCCTTGTAACGTACCGTAACGTTTTTCTATACCACCCCCCCCCCCCACCTAACGTTACGTAACACTCAAGTGTCAATTTTTACCCTAAACTCGCTAAAAAGTTATGTTAGGTATAGTTTTTATCCTTAGAATACTTTTTTTACTTACATATTTACTTTATAATACTAAGAAATAAAACAAGAGATTTTTAATGCGAATAAGAGTAAAAACTAATAAAACATCAACTCATGGGCAGGCAAAAATATACTTGTCCTTTTTAACTACACCTAGTCGCTGTCGGATCAAACAGATACTCGATGCGAATTAAGTATGAAATGTCAAATGTGTGAAAATTCGGAATTGTTCAGTCGTGCATCTATTCCGAATCTATACGAATGTCATTTAGGTGGACGCCGCGCCGGCTCACGAAACCTTTAATGATAAATCAGACTACTATTTCGATAAATCTAACGTTGATAGTTCTAAGCCTGTATAAAGTATGAAGGAAAGATTACAATTCATTATTACTAGTGAGTGCGCGTGCAAACCTTACCGCCCTTACGTATTGATGCAAGGCATGAACGAACTAGCTTCTTAGTCCAAGAATAAGTACCTAGTCCACACCAAATTGTACTAACTAATGAGACTTTATGGGACTAGGTGGAACAGGATTCTGGATCACGTATTTTTAAATACTAAGAACAGGCATACCTAGTCCCAAATGTACCTAGTACAATCTCTACTTGTCTATAAACACTACGAACGAATACTGACAACGGAAACAACATTAAATGACGTACAATACAATCTCGGGATTCCCCGTGAAATATGAACGAAAAGATTTGCGAACTTGCGAGAACAAATTAAAAATGACAACCAGACTATACAAAGAGCGTGTTCAGCCGAACTAGGTCTCCTGAGTATTCTAAGTTAGTTTAAGTATAGTCAAAGCATACATACTGCTATACTGTACTATACTTAGTCTAACTCAGAATACTCAGGACTTAGTTCGGCTGAACCAGCTCATTCAAGGGATTTCCCGTAAAACGTAAATGAAAAGGGTTGCCAATTTAGGAGTTTTAATTCCCTATTTTTTTTATTAAAAAAATGTTACGTAACGTGTATTACGGAAGACCCCCTCCCGCCCCTGTAACGCATCGTAACGTTTCACAAGACCCCCCCTCCCCCCCAAATTGCGTTACGTAATACTTGAACGACCCCCATGCCTACTTATCGATACCTCTAATAGGTACAATACACTATTTACAAATGGACAAAGGGACGCAATATGGTTTAACTCGAATGAAAGACTTCAAATAGGTATAATATATTACATTTATTAGGCTTTTACTTACATCTAAGTATAGAAATTTATCTTAACTACTGTATTCGACGGTTACATTTCGGTTCTTATCAATTTCAATAACGTTATCAAACTCTGCATAGTTAATGTTAATAGTTTCTGTTAGAGTTGATTCAAACCGAACTTCTACCCTTACACTGCCATGCTTTATAAGATTCCAATGAGTCATGGAATTTGATGACAAATCAGGAGTTAGGTCAAACGCTAATAGGCAGTAACCTTTTGCATATTGCTCCCTAGATATTCCATTACCTTCATTTAGAAAATGTATACCAGTCCCCGAAAATAAAGTGTGATAGGCTGCAGTAAAAATATCATTCTCGAATGATGGTTGCAATGCTTTTGAAGGTATTTGTTGGCCATCAATATATAAACAAAATGTGTTCATAGCATAGTTTTCAAAATTGAATGGATTTTTAGTAAGACTTCCATTGAATGCTGTGTTGTTTACAAATCCAACTATACATCTTTTAGGTACTTGCCCCAGAAAAATGTTGTCAAGAGTTTTTCCCTGAACCCCTGATGGTATAGTTAAAACTTTGACTTCAGCTCGAGTAATAGGATATTTTGCTGTAGTAGAGGCTAAGACTTTTTGATGTGCGAGGAGTACAGTTGGATTTATTCGTGCTCTACGAACAATAAGAGTTGCATCCGTAATGCATACTTCACATTTTAAATAACTCTGAGCACTGATAAGGTACTTATCATAATGAAAGGAAACTTGTTCGTACTTGTTTGTTGGCCCATTTGGATATGGTGAATCAATATCATTGGAACTCTGACCGATGATAAGGTACTTATCATAATGAAAGGAAACTTGTTCGTACTTGTTTGTTGGCCCATTTGGATATGGTGAATCAATATCATTGGAACTCTGACCGATGATAAGGTACTTATCATAATGAAAGGAAATAGGATGTAGTTATCTCGGGTGGGTCCAATAACCAAATATATTTAGACGCTGATAAGTGAGTGCTTATCACACCGAAACAAATATTGAGAGTGATACCTAAAACATATTTAAAGAAAGGTGAGCTGTTGCTAGGTTTCTTGTCTGATCACAAGGATAAAATTAATTGGGATGGCGAGGGTACTGTATTCATAGACAAAGTTAAAATTCCTGGAAGTAACATCATAGACTTGGTGAGTGATTTTATTAGACCAAGTAGAAAAATTGATCCAGTAGGATGGCAACAATTTGCAACTTTATTGAAAGATATTAATACACCAGTTACCTACCTCGGTAATACTAAAAGAACTGGCTTTATAACTCAGCTATTATTACATGAGCATAAGAACTTTACACCGCAAAAAGATCTGAATTCAACACAACTAGTACTGAAAGAGAAAAAGTAAAACCCAAGAAAAAATTAGTCTGGGAGAAATGGATCCCTTATTAGAAATAAATAGTATAATGGATGAGAAGGGTTATAGAAATAATTACTATAACCCTTCTCATCCTGCTGCATTCGGTAGTATTAATAAATTAGCCAAAGCTATGAAAGGTAAAATGAAAAGAGAAGATGAAAGGGATTGGCTACAGTCACAAGAAACATACACATTACATAAACCTGTAACAAGAAGGTTTTCCCGTAACAAATACATACTGTCAAATCTCAATATTCTTTGGCAAGCGGATTAAAGTGATTTTAGAACATTTTTTTTTTTTATAATGTAAGAGTAGCAGACGAGCATGCAGTCCACCTGTACCCCTAGTATGAGTTTTAAAATGTGCACTTGCGAGATCGAGCCGAGTGCTCGGGTCGTTGGTCCGAATCCAATGCATTGGTAGTATAAGTTGTCGGAAATGCACAAACGAGCAATCGCAACTCGTTGACCAGGTTGTTATTTAAAGAAAATTTAAAAGATATACAAAGTACTTTATATAATTTACAAAAAAGAAATTAACGACGCTTTGCTATTAATATAAATATTTATTTTAAATTTATCACTACCATAAAGATAATAAACTTCTTTGTCGTTGGGATTGACAGTATGACTGTCATGTATTGTTTATTTAAAAAATTTAGAAACTTTTTAAGTGTCAGTGTTTATCATCTCTCATAGTTTTTGTATACTTTTAAAATCAAAAACAATAAAAAGTCTAAGAGAATATTATAACCACTACGTTTTAAAAAAGGTGCTACTCAATAAAAGTATAAAGTTGTACTTTATTGAAGTTGAAGTTGTAGTTGTGTTGTGTAAGTTTAAATAATGCTGGAATTCATAAAATCGAGTACCGAGTAGAGAGGTGAGTATACGATAATATTTTCTATGTATATGTGAAACGTTTCTTTATACTTTCATTATTACATTAGCCCCACGTAATTATGCCTTTTGTTTTTAGACACGTCAGTTTAAATAAACCAGCTGCTGGCCCCGAATTTATAAGCCGGTGTGGAACATATTGGCGTTAAAATTGCATGTGCACTACTCACATTAAAAGATAACAAGTGGATTGTAAAAAGGTAAAAAATCAATCTATTTTTATTTATATTATAAATATTTACATGTTTTTACTAAATAAATAAATTTGAAACACAAATGATGTTGACTGAAACATTTCTTATTTTATTAAACAGAGATGATAATATGTATTTGCATATCCTTTGATTCTGTTTATTGTTTCCTACAAAACTTTTTAACTGGTTTACATGTTTTTCTTTTATAATGTTAATACATTTTAGTTGTATAAAAAAAAGATATAAAATATGTTTCTAAAGTTTCAAAATTAATATTTTAATTGTACTGTATAGATTGACAGTTATATTAATACATAAGTCCCAATAGGGTATGCAAACAATATGTTACAATACATCAATCAGTTAGGAAGCAGTCAAATTCAGAGTAGTATATAAATTATTTGTTTTGTTGTTTATTTAATTATTCAAAACATTTCATCCCCATAAGTAGACTTTATAGTCTTCCTTGCCACAGTCATACAATAACAAACACTTATAAATGTAATACTCCCTGGAATAAGCTTACTAATTATTTTATACTCTGTTTTAGTGGAACTTGTCATCCCCAACGGCATGCTGAAATTTTTGCCTTCAAAAGCTGCATCCAGAATTGAAATCCCACCAGTTGCAGTTCAGGGTATGTCAGGCAGTTGTCTCCCACCTTTGGACTCACAAGGGAATTGTCACATTTGAAAAAGAGGATAGCATATAATGTATCTATAATAAATGTCTACGTCAAATATCATTCATAGAAATAATGTATTATAAACTATTATTAGCTACCTTGTAATAATGTCATTAATTATAAATGTTTACTTAAATATAATATTAATGGAATGAATACTTTAAATGAATACTTTAAAAGTAATATAATGTATACAAAAATATTATGTTATATTTTTGCCAATTTAAATATCTTCCATTCGAAAAAACTAAAACACGATCAAACTAAGAACATTATATAAGTATTGAAGTTAATGTAGATTTGTGCAATAGCAATAGAGATAGGTCAGCTTCTAATATTTCCCCAAATTGATTTATTATCCAATAGTTTATTTTATAGAAATTATAGAAAAGGATTTGGAACTTACTTGATAACATATTATTTTTTCTTTTAATAATTTACTTTTCTGTTAATAATATATGTTTTTTTTTTATTTGTCACTTATATTATTTAAACAGTGAATTTTATAATGTTGATATTTTCTATAATGTTATTAATCATTTATTTTGTTACTTACTAATTTATTCATATTGCATCACTTTATGATACAATCTTTTTTAAATTATCAATGTATTTATTTAATTAAATATTGCAGTAATGATTTGCTACATTATTTAAAATTTAATACTATAAGTTTATTGTACATGTAATTTTCACTTTTACTACTAATGTTTTTATTTGCGATTATGTTTATTAATCTTTCCTATTTTTTAATGACATAATATTTACTCACATTTAATTGTTGATACTAATAATTGTATAATATACATTTGTTGTAAATTATTAATTGTAAATTTGATTTTGAATTCTTTATCATTTCTTTTTCAACTTTTAAATAACTATTAAAAATAAAATAAATTTGTATGTTTTTATGTTAATTCTTTTGTTAATAATAATAAAGTTGTGAGTAAACAGTTACTGTTGCATATTAATGTAAAAACAGTCTTCAGTCACCTCTAAACACATACTTTGATACTAACTATAAATTGTATTAATATATTGCGTTGTACCTGCAACTTGTATTATAATACAATAAGACATAGTTATAATAAAAGATTAATTCAATCTGTAGCCTAACAAGAAAATAAATTAATTAAAAAACAAGAACTTGCATTTTTTATTACAATTTATTAAATATTTTTATTACAAAATTTACAATATACAAGATAATGTAACAAAATATGACGATATTGTGTTAGTATTTGATGGAATGTACCATGGCAGTTTCATAGTTTCATATTTGGGGGAAAGGATTCGAAATTAAAGTAGAATATTATTCTTAATTATTATTTTATTTAAAGGCGTCTGAGTCTGAATTGAATTGAACTATAAGTCCTATACAAATACACATGGACTTAACACTAGAAATGCATTAATGACCTTCATATTTCCATGGAATTTGCCAAAAATTGTAAACTGATTCTTTCTATAGGTAGATGTAAAATAGTAGCTGTATTATTCAAGGGGGTACTCTGCCATGTAGTAGACATCCTGGACACAACAGGGAAGGCTCATCAGATGCCCATTATACCTACACTTCATAGCTGCATTATGTGAAAATAGTACATTACAATACGAGGACGAAAAATTTTTTTCTGACAAGTGTGAGTTTGCAGGCCGAGCCGCAGGCGAGGACTGCAATCACACGAGTCAGAAAAACATTTTTCGTCCGCGTGTTGTATAAAATTTTATATTACGGGGTCGGAAATGGGGGTTTTGCGCACGCGAAGCGTGCGTAAAACGTCAATTTACGCACGCCGTGATATAAATAAATATATAGATATAATACTTATTTAACATTGATTTTATGAATTAAAATAACTCTCAAACAAATGTATAATCAAATTCCACTTCACTTAATTTGTTGTTGAATGCTAGTATTAGTAGTATTTTGGTCTGTTTTTCTAATTACTTTATATTCAAAGACAATGGTCACCAATTGTACCTTAGGTTTTTTTCCAATGTTGTATTTGTTACTTTTAATTTGGTGTTCAACAGTTTTGTATTCTATTGTAACGGCTTCAAGGAAATCAAATTCTACTTTTTAAATTATACTGAGTAGTTATATAAATCAAGGGGTTATAAATAGAAATATAAAGCCTTTAAAACCTTTGTAACTTGAAGGCTTAGTCTTCTTTGATAGGTGAGTAATTAGGGACCCAAATAACATTCTGGTAGTATGGTAACATGGAACATATCCAAGTCATTGCACTTTGTAATAAATAAATTACCATTTAATATATAACACCGATGATAATGTACCTAACGTATTACTTATAATTTCTCTTTACTTGCCTTAGTCACTAGCGTCATCCTTGGTAAGCTTTTGAGGTTGGTATTTTCCACGGCACAAAAGTAGTAGTTTCCCTCTATAAGAAGCACAATAATCAAACTTCTTTGAATGCCTGGTTTGCTTGAATTTGGTTGTAATCCGGGTAATATGACATAAGTTTAGTACGATGCACTAAATCGTTCACTTTCACGACAGTGAGCGTATACACAGCCTCCTTTATAATTCTCGAAGCATAATATGATCTCACAACATAATTTTTCAACACAATTTATTAAATTTATTTAGTTTTTTTTCAATCACAACACAACTCACGGTTTAAAAGCTACCGAGTTCAACGCTTGCTCGTAAACGACCGACGACGTCCGAGTCGAAAATGACGTCATTTTACTTTGTAAGAAATGTCAAATGTGCAACTTATACTAACATACCACTCTTTATCGACCGTTTACGAGTTCGCCTTACTCGGTCAAGCGAGTCCGAGCTCGTAAACGAAATATAAAACTCATAATGCCATATTTTAGTTCCAACAAATTCCGCTAGAGGCGCTGCTAGGAGATGTATGGGCGAGCTCGTTACGAGGAGTGAGTCGCGGAAACGTTAAAAACTCATACTAAGGGAACTGATGTTAAGTGGCTACTGCCGCCCATGGACATCTGTAATCAATCCCAGATAAGATAAGATATTCCTACATGAGGTCGGTTACAGATGCGCCGCTACCCCTGAGGACTAAGCTGGAACGTCTCGGAAAAGTCTGTCTCCCTTACCACACCCTTCAAAACGGAACACAGCAGCGCTTAACACTGCTGTTGTTAGGTAGAAATAGGTGTGGCGGTGGTGCCGCCGGAGTCGAACCACAAGGGTTCTACCACCTTCATATATATTCACATATTCTACTTTATTCTTTGTGTAATTGATGTAGTTAGCAAATATGCATTTGTAAGAGCTATGAAAAATAAATATTCATTTAATATTAAAGAATGTTTTGAAAGTATTTTCATTGAAGCTAATGCAACACCCATACATAATACATACCTATACAATACCAATACAATACATGCAATACCCATACATAAGTTTCATAAGGGCACAGAATTTATTTCCAAAGATGTGCAAAGTTATTTAAAAAGTAAAAATATAAATTACTATACTACTAATAATCCCGATATTAAAGCAAGTATTTTTGAAAGATTTCAAAGAACCCTCAAAATGAAGATGTGGCGTTATTTTACACACAATAATACTTATAAATATATTGATGTTTTACAAGTATATGCATATAACCATAGTTATCATTCAAGTATTAAAATGTGCCCCTGTGATGTTAACTCACGTAATATTATGACTGTATGGAATAATTTATATGATAGAGATAAGAAACAAACAGAAGCAACAACACAATTACCTAACTTCCACATCGGTGACTATGTAAGAATAACCAAGTATAAGCATATATTTCAAAAAGGATATGAATCTAATTGGAGTGATGAAATATTTATTATATCCTCAATTATAGATCGGTCTCAATGGGTTGTATACACTTTGAAAGACTTGCAAAATGAAACAATAAGTGGGACTCTCTATGAAAAAGAGTTACAAAAGGTAGCTTATAATCCTACCTCAAGTTATAAAATAGATAAAATAATCAGTACGCGATATTTTGGTGTCAGAAAGCAAGTGTTGGTAAAGTGGAAAGGTTATCCAGATAAATTTAATAGTTGGGTGTTGGCCTCTGAATTAGAAAAAATATGATGAAAGAAAGTTTCTATTTAACATTGCTAAGTAACAGTTCTATGGAGTACTTTCCTGATAACAAAACAACGAAGTTTTCAACAAAATTACCAAAATCCTTAACGCTAGATGGGGAATGGTCAGTTGGAGTTGCTGAATTTCAATATCCATGTACCATGTTTACTGTACAAGAACATGAAAATATTATATATATTACATAATCCATGACGGTCGGACGGTATTATATATATTACATAAACATGATGTGGTCGGAAACCCCCATTTTGACACCAAACTTTTTTTTTTTTTTTAGCCGTGCTCGCCCCTCGATCGTGGCAAACAGGGCGGCGGGGGGACGGGGAAGCCCAGGAGAGGGGGGGGGGGGGAATCAGTGCCCCTGAACCGGTGAATCCCTACTACTTTTAAGCTCCGAACTAAGACTGTCGGAGCACTGCCGCTGCACATCTTGCATATATACAAATATATGCAAGATGTTTGGTAAACTTCGATAGCGTGATTCAACAGCGCCATCTGTTGACGAGTAGCGGGAAGTCGCTACAGATAAAAAATAATATAAATTTTGATTCTTGTCGCCAACTGCCGTGCTCTTATATCTAACCCTTGACACATGTAAGTCGGAACTTTGTGCCAGTTGTATGAGAGCCGAAGTAGAAACGAGATCCGAGTATTATAGTGAAGATGCCTTTTATTAATTGAATTGAAAAGTTCAATGTTGCCACCAAACTTTATTGAAAATGTCAATTCGAATTCAGACTTGATTGCAGACATAGAGAACGAGTTCTACCATTTGTCATTTTTGTTAAATATTGGGTGTATGCACTATTTTCTGTTAGGGAGCGTTCAAGAAGTACGTAACGCCATTTTTGAAGATTTTTAACTCCCCCTCCCGCCCTTGTAACGCATAGTAACGTTTTAAAAGACCCAAATTGCGTTACGTAATACTTGAACGTCCCCTTAACTCCTGTTATCATTTGTTGTCGTAAAAGGAAATTGGCCTCTAAAAGATTATCAGAAGTAGGTTTTGGGAATTAAGAGATAATGAAGGTTATCTCTCTTGCCCCACTCCTACTACGAATAGAATTCCTTGTCCGAGTATATTTGCTTTTCGCTCTGGATTTTTTTTCCAATTTTATCAGACTTGGAAGTGACAGAAAGTAGTTTGAGGACAGAAACAGTTGAGCTCCAGGCTGACATCGTGATCCGGAACGATCGTTATGTTTTAATAAGAAAATTATCGATTTCTTGCGATAATAAGAAAACGCAGGGAATCCAAATAAATATGCTTCCTGTGAGATATGAGCTTCAAGTTACGTTATTCGCTGTAGAAAATATAAGAGAAGAAATTTTAAATTCGTAAGTAACGGTAAGGTCAAAGTCATTCTGCATTTTTCGATTTTATTTGGCCAAGGCCACCCAAAGCTAATAACCGTTGCATAAATATTCATTGAAGAAGAGCATTGACTCTGACGCTGTGGTTACCGTGTAGTTGCGATAGCGTTTCCTATGTTTGAGCGTAATATGTTTCCGTAAGTTGCAGGCCGTTCTCAGTAATTTTTTACCTACAAAACAATAAAATTATCTTTCAGGTCAGCTTGTAGGTACATCAAGATCTTTAATTAAAATTCTTTATTCACAAAATATAGGTACTCGTAGCATACACCTTCGTAGTATAACTAAGTAGTGTGTACATTACATATTAGTACATTATCATATTATTCATTAAAATATATTTTATTCTCGCTTTATTAATGCGCTCCTTCGGACATTATTTTTATCTGAACTTTCTTCTATAAAATCGCCGTAACTTATAAAACGCTAATCGCTTGTACTAGTGTAGCAGCCATAGTAAACAACTCATACGTCCAAGTTTCCAATATAAGTATCTATAATAAAATGCATAATTTATTTTTGTTATATCTTCCGAAATTCTTTTGTTTTGTCTGATTGCTGTTTTTGCGGTTAAATGTCTTTTTGTAGTGAACGACCTAACTGCATCCGACTAGTTTCGACTATTTTTTTTATATATTTCTTTATATTTGAACCTGACGATAAAGCAGATGTGCTACCTGAAGGAAAGTAGTTAACGTCGCCTATGGACATTTGCAACACCAGAGGAGTCGCCAATGCATCGCTGGCTTTGAAGGAGAGCTCTTTTTGCACCTTTTTTGAAGACTATACGTTTTTGATCAGAATTCATCGTGAAAGGTTAAGTTTTTTCTATCAAAGAATGAAATTTGACAATTTTAGTAGGCGTACATTTTCTAATTTCAATATTTAGTAGGCAAGTACCTACCGAATACACCTGATTTATATGTTTGTTTTTTTTTTCTCGAGGGGGAACCTTCAAAAGGTACCCGACGACGTGGGAGCGACGCCGGGTTATGTGGGATTTTTACCGCACTAATACCCCCCCGGTGGCCGTCCTCAACGCTTGTTGGAGAACTCCGGGATCTCCAACGGAACACAACCGGAGTCCTCCAAGCGCGATGCCCAACGGGCCCTACCCTGGGGGAGCAGTTTTCGTTCCATGTAGTGTTTACGACGGTATGCGACCACACATACCGCCGTCCTTCCCGGGGTCGCTTGCTGGACGGTTCGAGCTCTCTCTTGCCGCCCGCAACCCCGCAAGCCCCCTTTTAGTCGCCTCCTACGACAGGCAGGGGATACCGTAGCCCTATTCTAGCCCCGGAACTACAGGGACAAATACAGTATAAACCTACCGCAATGTTTTTATGGTTCTGACTTCTGATACACTGCAGTTATCAAATATTATTATTATTAACCGACTTTGCAAAGGAAAGAGGTTATCTATTTGCCTCGTATATATCCCACATATTTTTTGGGACACATACAAATAAATATAGCCCTGTTAGAGCAAATGCAATATAATATTAATATAATTATTTAAACCTAAGCGTAGCGTAAACTACCTTTTTTTTGTTTACGAGGGGGAAAATTCTGATTACACCTATGGTTCATACATATTATACAAACAATATAAAGTTCAACATCGGTAACCAAAAAAAGAAAATAAAAAGCTATATATTTTATAGTATACCTATAGCTGCAACTGCAACTGCATCGCTTCCCAGATACTATAAAATTCATCACTACATCCACACGCCACCTATTTCTGCCTAATTAGAGTGTTAAACGCTGCTGTGCTGTGGTTTTATGGGTGTGGTAAAGGAAGCATACTTTTCGAGGCATTCCAGCTTAGTCATCAGAGGATGCACCACATCAGAGTTCGACCTCAAGTAGGAATCTAATCTTATTTGGGACGAGCTTTTGCCCGCGGCTTCGCTCGCTTTACGAAGTAATATTTCCCTATTTTATCCCCTTGGGGGTAGAATTGATCAAAATCCTGTGTTAGCGGATGCCTACGTCATAACATCTACTTGCATGCCAAATTTCAGCCCGATCCGTTCAGGGGTTGGGGCTGTGCGTTGATAGATCACTACGTCAGTCAGTCGCCTTTGAGTTCTATATATTTAGATTGATTATAGATGTCAATATCCACTATCAGGTGGAATTCATGCTCGTCTACTGCTCTAGTATTATAAAAAGCTTGGTAAGGTTAATTAGGATTGTTTGCATGGCCCATCCCACAGGCTTGGTCCTAGGGGGAGGATGACCCCCCAAAAACCGTCGAGTCCGACTCGCACTTGGCCGCAGTTCTTTTTTTCGTGGGGAAACCCTGCATGGATTCATCTCTGGCGCAGGGGTAGCGGAGAGGATATGTCGGACTTTATAATAAATACTAAAATATAGGTACATTTAAAACGCGTTAGAAGAAAGTGGTCTAATTTAACCAAATTTCCCCTGTGACCACCCCCAAAATTATATGCTGCGATCGCACCTACCACTCCATAATATTTAACATAACTAAATGGGGTATAACACATATAATTTACGAGCTTTTGCCCGCGGTTTCGCTCGCGTTACGAAGTAATATTTTCATCCCCTATTTTATCCCCTTGGGGGTATAATTGATCAAAATCCTTTCTTAGCGGATGCCTACGTCATAACATCTACCTGCATACCAAATTTCAGAACGATCCGTCCAGTGGTTTGGGCTGTGCGTTGATACATCACTATGTCAGTCAGTCACCTTTGAGTTATATATATTTAGATTATCATAAATCTAAATTAAATAAGTACGTAGTAGGTTCCAAAACATGCCACAAGTATTTCTTATCAGTGACAGCCGATATTTTTTTCCTCATTAATTATAAAACACTAAAATATTTTTAATGACATACTGGATTTACATTATATGATTATGTTGATATTAAAATAAACACAACCTGCGGATTCTAATTTCTAACATGCCACAAAACATATTTCACAGTTATTGAATTAAAAAGTGTCAATTATTATATTAGACCGTACACAGTCGATCTGTATCGCGATTCATGATCAATATTAATGATTGTGATCTAGATTGATCATGTACGAAGCAGATCGACAGATTAATGCAATAAAGCGCCTGATCACTAACTATCTAGATATTTTGAATTTAAATCAAGCTGACGATCTGCATAAATTAAATGCTAAAATTAAATGTACATATGGTACACACACTATGTTACGATATACACTTTTGAATCTACTTAAGTACATTAAAAATAAGTAAACTTACCTCTCAAGTAGTCACCATTTAAACAAGTGTCATTTCCATTCCTTTACTTCATGGGTAGAGTCAACAGAAGACATACTAAGAATTAACTTTATTACGTAAATCTATAACTACCTATATTATATTTTGTACAGTATAAATTATAGATCCTTATACTGTGGTATTTGTAAGAAACACTGTTCTTTCTACAAAAAAAAAGGCAACCCTACATGTAATGCACATCCTTGGCCTAAGTAATCTGCGCAAGATCGCGCCTTTATTTCTTGTAACTTTTTACTTGTACAATCATTACGATTAATATGAGACCGTTATAACATTACTAATTACGTTACAAATTCCAAATAAAACATCTCACTTTTGCGCTTTATATTTCACAACGTATTTCGTATATGCGTAAATTAACCTCTATGGTGAACTTTTAAATCAATAATAACAATACTTACTTGCAGTTAGTTTACGGCACAACGTTCCTCAGACTCCCGTGTGTATACTTCAATATAGATCCATTAATGCACTCCAAATTGCGACACTTCACGTTTATTTATACAGTAACTCGTGAAAGTAGGTATAACAAGTATGTTAAATGGTATTGCGTTCGTTAAGACAACCACTCCCGTCAACGTTCCGCTGCAGACTAAATGTATGTATGTACATAATAAACGATGACTAAGCTCCAAAGGTCAATGCTAAAATTAAAATGGAGCTCCATATCGTCTACAGGATACTTATACAAAAAATGTAGATTTTCGCCGTGCAATTTTAGTTTTTATCCAAATTTCTTGTAAAGGTTCAAAAAAATAAAACTGAGCCTTAGCTGTCTGTCTTTCTGCCACAGGGTTCTATCACATCGTAAGGGCGTGCGCTGCCGGATACTTGCCGGAGTGGCTTTGAAGGTTGTATAACCTTTGTATCTATTTCTGATTTTCTGCCTCATAACAGATAGGTTTAGCAGCGCTTAACCTATCTGTTGACCTTATCCTATGACCTTAACCTATCTGCTGTATTTTGAAGGGTGTAATGAGGGATATACTTATTTGAGGCTTTCCAACTTAGTCCTTTGAGATAACAACGCGTCTATTGCCAACCTCAGGTGTAATAAGGAGTGTAATATTATTGGGGTCTGAATATATTTGGTCGTTGCCGTCACTTATCGTCAGGTGGACTGCATTCTGGTTTGCTATTTCAATATTATAAAAATTTTGGGCCTAAAAAGCCTTGAACCTGCGGCGGCTGTTCTTCGCGGCGCTATGTAGCAGCGGCGTCCATATAAACGTTATTGACCTAAGCCGAGGTTCGTACTGAGGTACCCAAGAGTAGCTACTATGAGTAGTAGCTACTCTTGGGTCAGCCGCAATCCCTGTATAACAAGAGGCGAATGGTAAGGATTCCGGCGGTAGCAATTATCAATTTTTACATTTATTATACAAGGACATTGAATATTTTTGTATGGCGGTAAAACATAATAAATGAATTGATGAATTGATTAGATTGAATGAATGAAGTGAAAACATAATGAATTACAAATAGTGGCGGCCTTAACTATAGGAGTTATGGCATAAGTTTTGGATATTTTATACATTATACACATAAAATCCCCAGGATTTATAAATCCAGATATAGTAGTAGTACCTATATGGTATACAATTAAGTTGCCGATTCGATACGTGATAAATCTTCGGATTAATTTTACTACTAGTAAGATAGGCTCGCAACGGCAAATTCCCAATACACAAAATCACATATTTTACTACCGTACCGCATACCACCGTGCCGCAAGAGGTCAACTCAATTTAAAGATGATAACTTATTGCTCTCACAAAGTTGTAAGTAAAGGATTAGAAAACGAACGTTATAAAATTGAGTTTTGTTTATCAGTAACACGAAAGAAGTTTTTCTTGTTCCATTCAATAACCACTACACTTGAAGGTGACTGTATAAATAGTCAAGCCTCATCTCCACACATGCGATCCCCGAGCATTGTGTGTACTGCATTGACACTTGTCAATTACAAGCGATGCGCACAATCATTAATACAAGAAATTGTTACAATGTAGTATTACAATTTCTGATGATTTTAAAAAAATAAAATGCAATAATAAAAAAATTACATGATGAACGTACTAAAAAAATAATATCATAGTGATTAAACAATGAATTGAAACTGTAGTAAGTGATTACCGAAATTCTAATTTTTATATTTTTTTAAGTTAACTTTGAGAAGTACTTAAGGATATAACTGAGAATCCGCTACCCCCCAGGGACTAAGCTGGAACACCTCGGAAAAGTATGTCTCCCTTACCATACCCTTCAAACCAGAATACAGCAGCGCTTGACGCTGCAGTTATAAGGCAGAAACAGCTGTGGCGGTGGTGCCGCCGGAGTCGAACCACAAAGGGCTCTACCACCTTAAAGGTATGTGAAGGCTACCAATACGCACTTGGCTAGCGCGGTATATTATGGCCTAAACCCAATTCAATTCATTTATTGCAGGACCCTTATAATTGAACTAGAGAAATAATGTTCCCCTTATATTTGACCAAATGGAAAATATAAATACATGCAATAAAAAAAAAACCATTTTCACATATCCGTATGTATAGGGACCGTCGATTTGTTGTGTTATTAATGAAATATTATCTACCAAAGTACATTTTTAAATTTGCATAAATATTAATTCAACGAGATGTCTTTCCTAAAATAAAATAAAACATCTTGCAGAAAAGGTGTCCATGACAATTAACCACATATTTACGTGACCACTTTGTACGAAACAAATAGATTTTTAGGAAAAATACTAAGGTCGGCTAAATTAGCTTAAAACTTCGTGACAGAACTTAGTAAAGAAACTAAACAATAATTCAAAGTTTATAACGAGAAAAATATTTGTCCTAATAATGTCATTTCAGCTACTTATTTAGTCTAAAAAGTTACAAGTTAAACTTTGTGGATTGTTAACAGTTTTGTTGCTTATAATTTATTATACATCTTATTGTTAAATGAACGTAACATAATAAAACATTTTTAGCGACTTGTTATTTCGTAGACTTGTCCCTTATGATTTTATTGGTATGTTGACCTTGACATAGACTATCATATATTATATACACATTACTAGCTGACCCGGCAAACGTTGTGTTGCATATAAATAAAAAAATGTCAAGGGTAAACAACCCTTATCACTTAGGGGTATGAAAAATAGATAGTAGTCGATTCTCAGACCTACTGAATATGCATATAAAATTTGGTGAAAATCGGTAAAGCCGTTTCGGAGGAATACGGTAACTAACATTGTGACACGAGAATTTTATATATAAGATTTTACGTCTCTAATGTAGTATTTTGTGTCGCATATTGATGTTTTTATTTACTTCAAAATAGGAAGTTCTGTATTTGACCGCTAGGTATGTATAAATGTAAGATTTTATGTTTGCGATTTTCTCAAGAACTATTACTCCACTTTGGAAGGGATTTTGATTATTGGATATCCTTCACGGTTGGAATGATGAATAAATAATTCAATGGCGCATTTCTTTCTATTCTATTATTAGTGTCTATCGTAAAATTACATCTATAGTTAACATCCACGTATCACTGGTGGAGTAAGGTCGTCGGAGACCCGAGGCGGAAAGTTGAATGGATACCTTCAGTCTTAAAAACTTGATATCATTTTATAAATTACAAATGTCTCATATTTCAGTGATGACGAGTCCGGTGACCTTTTTTCTAGCGGTGCCCGGGTCGGATCGCCCTATCCACCACCCAATTAGTCTCCTAAAGACACCTATAAAACTTTAAATTGATGTAGGTACTGTATTTTACTGTTCGTATTTTTTGTTAGGACACAGCGTCTTACAAATTCGTAGGCATTTAGATCACACATCCAACATCCGACCACACACACAAATTGTAGAGCTGTACGCGCTTTACGAGTATCTATTTCTGATGAATTCGCTTTGTTAAGACATCGGACACTCGGACACAAGGAAATTGTATTTTAATCGATTTCCGAAAAGGAGGACGGTAACAATTCAGTTTTACAAGATTACTTGGCGACGCCTCCACCTTTTGAGACGATTTAAACGGTATTGTATAAATCTAGGGGTGGTCTCATTCAAAGAAATTCGTAAAATATTCATCAGCATTCATAAAATTCTAAAGCAGCTAGTTTATATATATTTTATAAATCTAATCTCTGACAATTTTAAGTGTTACCGTGAAAGATTTTTTTAGTATATATGGTTATAGACCAATAGATTAATAGGTCAATAAAAATAAGAGCGCAAATGTGATGAGGATCACTAACTGAAGAGTGCCCTAGTCTGTATAAACTAACTTATAAAGTTTTAGCAATATCCGGCTTCATAGGTCCTTGATGTGCAGGTTAGCATCCCGACTGCGACTGTAATTCCATGTCCTTGCCGAAATGTAGCAAATATAAACGTGCGAGATGTAATGACTGTGACTTACGTTACGTGACGTAATGTGACGTACGTGATGTGACGTAACGTACGTGCCTGGAGTGTTTGATTCGGTTAGTGTAAGTTTGCGCTTGTAGCATAGCTTTTGATTAGCCAAATTTGTTTGAGCCAAACGTTAGTAGAGGTATGGACGCTGCGGCATAAGGGTCTGCGTTTAATGGAATCAGATAAGTTGAATGATTTCATAAACATGGATTTATTTAGGCATACAAATAAACATATACAATAGTGATACAAGTACCTAACAAACACATTCTTTTGTTATTTTTTTAACGTGGAGCAATCCTCATTCTCGCCCAGGGATGCTTCTAGAGATTTACACAGTTGTAATATCACAATATAACTACTAAAAAATTACCGTTAAATAAGTTATATTGTACTATCATGCAATTACGGTTTATATTACAAGTTATAATAAAATTAAATGGGCTCTGGTCAGGCAGGCACCGTGGGATAGGCATGTTGGTTGCACATGTTCCTTAGTTTCGACTTTCAATCATTGTTTTGGTTTCGATTTTTTCTTATCTTCCTAAGGGATCTATTGTTTTAATAAAGACTGTTATTTTGATGACTGCCATCTTCTTTCTAAACTAACAAAAGCTATCCAATGTTGTAATTAAGTACACTTTATTCTACGAATGTCATTTAAAATAATGAAACTTAATACTAAAGATCCCTTAACAATAAACCCTTAATCAATTATTATCAATTATCAAGAAACACGTGTGCCGAACGTTGCGATGCCATAGTACAATTACCTCCTCGTGAATTCTTTATACTGTGTTATAAAATTTCGGTTCCAATAGCTTATATAAACAGTTACAAATAAAAAATATGTAGCGTATATACAATTCTTACGTAGGTACTAACTCATTCGCACCTTTTTTCTTTTTTTTTTTGTTTTCGAGGGAGACCTTCAAAAGGTACCCGAAGACGTGGGAGCGACGCCGGGTTATGTGGGATTTTTACCGCATAAAAACCCCCCCGGTGGCCGTCCTCAGCGCTTGGTGGAGAACTCCGGGATCTCCAATGGAACACACCGGAGTCCTCCGAGCGCGATGCCCCGGTCGGGCTCTGCCCTGGGGGGAGCACTTTACGCTCCTCTCGCACACCTGGTGTTTACGACGGCATGCGACCACACATGCCGCCGTTCTTCCCGGGGTTGCTCTCCGGACGGTTCGAGCACCCACTGTTGCCGCCGGCAACCCCGGAAGCCCCCTTTTAGCCGCCTCTAACGATAGGCAGGGGATACCGTAGCCCTATTCTAGTCCCGGAACTACAGGGACAAATTCATTCGCACCTAACAAGTTTCTTCAGATTAACTTCTATTACACGATACACATCATGAAAGTTAAATAATGTGGTAAATACAGTGTACTAAAAGTCATTGACATAACTGCGATTTTAAAACAACGTTACTAAAAATAATTTTGATATTTGTATTAAGTATATGTGTAATAAAGATTATTTGATATCGCTAAACAAAATAAAAACACCTTACGGTTTTTCGAGTATTTACATACCTTTTGAAAAACTTTTAACAAATCTCAAAGGTTTGTGAAGTCTACCAATACGCACTTGGCCAGCACGGTGGACTATGGCATAATCCTTCCCATTATGAGAGGAGACCCGTGCCCAGCAGTGGGACGTTAATAGGTTGATGATGACATACCTTTTGAAGTCACCATAGTCCAGGTCAATCTAAATGTGGTTAAAAATCAATAATTGTTTTTTTAATAAGTACGTACTTCAAAATCGACTGCAAGATTAGCACTCAAAATCATAGGATCAGCGGATTTATGAATAAGTGGTAAAAGACATAATTGGGTATATACAAACAGCAAATCTTAATTCAATTTAAAAATGTTCTATTCTGTAATAAAATTTATAATCTACTTAATTTAAACATTTTCAGTATGTTAAAATCTCATTCTCCCTAAAAATATACAGGAAGCAATTTCTCATTCGCCTCAGGCACAGTGATTTTTATCCGTTTGTTTTTCGCGTAGCCGTTGTTTGAGATTTCCATTTTCAGGCTTTCAGTCCGTCCGCGTTCGGCGAGCGCGCTTTACGTACACAACCTTCGGAAAAGCGGCCATAGTTTTCCGCGAGAACACTCGGCTACGGCCGCATAATTTGTTTTCCCCGAACTTATTTGTGGGCAGTCAAGTGATACAAGATTGTAATGTGGAAATTTTCGCTGCAGATATTATTTTTCGATTAAGATTGTAGTGTTTTTAAGAGCTTATTTTACTATCAAAGTGGAAAAGCGATATCATGATTTTAAGTAAGTTTTTGTATTTGTTGTATATTTCAGTTTTAATACATTTATAAACATATGAATATATTGTATGATGCACAATCCAATACATGCAGACCTGTTCAAAAGATTTAGGTATTGTTAATTGGTGACATATAAATTTGATTAAAGTTGCGTCTTTCACGAGTTCGAAGTTCCTTGAGTTTTTATTATTATTATTTTGAGCTCTATGTAATATTTCAGAACCTGAGGAAACTTCAGAATTAATAAAATTATTTACTTTTACTTTACATATGATAAAAAACATTAAATGTTATAATATTTTTGGTATATTCATTGATGAGCTTCCAGATTAGAATATTGATCTTAGTTCTGATTTAATATCTTGTTCCTAAAATGTAATATTAACACTATTATCAAAGTATTGAAAATATATATTTAAAATATTGTGAAATTAATAAGAAATAATATATGTTTTATAATAACAATAACTAAATTCATCTACGCTTTACTGGGATCCAGTCTATTTTCTTCATTGAAAGGTATAAAAATACGGTTTGCATAACAATGTACTCGTAACACTGTTTAAAAGATTAAAAATAACCCATACACTAATTTTTGATCTTCAGACCACATCTTTATCTTTTTTTTTATCGAGGGAAACCTTCAAAAGCTAGGTACCCCGTGCCGTTGGAGCGACACAGGGTTATGTGGGATTCTTACCGCACTAAAACCCCCCGGTGGCCGACCTCGGCGTTGCCAAGAGGACTCCGGGGTCTCCAACGGAACGCAACCGGAGTCCTCTGAACGCGTTGCCCCTTCGGGCTCCGCCCAGGTGAGCTTCAGGACTCATCACACCGTCTGGTACTTACGACGGTATGCGACCACACACACCGCCGTCCTTCCCGGAGTTGCTTGCCGGACGGCTCGACCCCCCAATCTGCCGCCCGTAACCCCGGAAGCCCCCTTTTAGTCGTCTCTTACGACAGGCAGGGGATACCGTAGCCCTATTCTAGTCCCGAAACTACAGGGACATCCACATCTTTATCTGCCTCGGTCCGTGTCTGTTACGTTACATGTCTGTAGATATAAATGGGGCCTAAGAACGTAGGCGTACAACACGTTAGGTAAAGATTACGTGTGTACTGTGTAGGCGGCTACGTGCTACGCGTTGATTAATAATATTGATTAGGTACATTATCTAACTATTTCCTGTTTGCAATTCCTCTTATAATAAGAGCAGTTTATGGCCGAATTACCTTTAAGGAACAAAATACAGACCCAAGACCCTCTTGAACTAAGACCCATAAGAACAGCCTTCTATGCCTTCTTTGGCTGATCAGATGGGGCCCACAAGTTGTAAGTTGACACTGGAAATTTTCAAAGAGTATGTATATTGATGGCCGCTATAACAGCAAATATTTACTAAGAATAAAAAAAAATCAAAATAAATCGGGGTCGTCATACAAGAAACCGCTATTTTTCGCTTTATCTTTTGAACCGTTATAGATAGACAGTTCGAATTTTCACAATACATTCACTTATATGGCTTCTCTGATAAAAAATACTACAAAATAAAAAAAATAAAACTAAAATGTCGGTGGTGCGGAACCCTATGTCCGTAAGTTCGACTCGCACATAGCCAATTTTAATATGTAAAACCAAAACAGAAATACCACCGTATTCACGGTCAAAATACATTTAGATGTCTTTGTTTTGGTGTGTAAGAGTTACAAATGACATACACTTAAACTAATTTGGTGACACCATTTATAACAATTTACACGTTCGCACGTCAACGTGAACACGGAATCCATAAAACAAAAACTAACACAAATTAAACTTCCAAGTAATAATAGTTTTAAGTACTTCCCTATAACTACCTACTACCTACGCGTTGTAATATGTGAATGAATTTTATTATATATTTCTTGGTATTTTTTACCGAATGTAGAGGGGAGTATTCGACCGAAAATAAATATGTATGTTCTATTCTTTGGCAGACCCTTTAGCTCAAACGGCTTGACGGATTTTAACATTTGAGCGTACCCAAAGGGTAAAAACGGAACCATATTACTAAGACTTCGCTGTCTGTCCGTGTGTCCGTATGTCCGTCTGTCACAGGGCTATATCTGCGGAACCGTAATAGATAGACACACGAAATTTTTACAGAGGATGCAAAACGGTGGCCGCTATAACAACACAATACTAAAAATAAAATATTTTTGTTTTACAGTATTACTTAAGGTGAATTTACATAGGTAGAGTTGTAGAAGTACATATACCTTTAGCATAGCACAATGTAGCGCTTTTAAATTTCCTTCAAAACTTTTTCCATCACCTTATATTTATGCCTTCTTTTGAAACTGGTTGAACTCGTCATGGTGCAAGTCTAGAGGCAGCACTCTTACTTCTGTATTAGCCCTAAAACAAGGGTGCCTTAAAACATATATGAGGTGTTCTAACTAGTCCTCAGAAAGTAACCAGAAACCATCTTAAGTAGTTCTTTACTACAGGATGTACGGGGTTGATTATAGAGTTCACATAGTATGTATTTTCCATATAATAAAATAAATAATAATTTTAATTATAGATACTCGTATATGTGTAGATAAATGACAATTCCTATATATACGACTCATATCCTTAAATATTAAAAATACCTGATTCATATTAGAAGAACCTTTTGCGTAAACAATTAGCGGCTGGGAGATAAATGTATTAATGTATTGAAGGTCGTAGATCTATCGCAGATGATTTGGTGCAAATTGTTCAGTCACGTTACGATCTTATTGACTTTCATGCTAACAAGTAAAATGATACAAGATTGGAAGATCACCAGCAGTTCTGTGCGGGTGCATCCCCGTGCACGTCTCTTTCGTTATTTAATTATTATGACTAAAACTTTGGTTTTATTTTTGTAATGTAGGGAAATAGCGTGTAGTCCACCTAATTGTATATGGTCATTCAATCAAATCAGAGCACTTTTTGAATGTCAGTACAACTACCGCCACTTCACAAGGTGTTTCGTTATGGAGAAGAAGCGGCGAAAGAAACTCCATCTTTTAAATTAAAACACATTTTTACAATGTCAAACCTAATGATTTGGGGCTGGAACTACTTCAACCACACCGTTTTGTCAGTCAAATAATCACTTAGTTTATAGTACGCTTTTTACATAGCGTTTGTTTAACGACATGTTTGGACTTTTTTTCTGTGAGATTCAAAATGTGTCGGGTATTTTATTACAGTAGCGAATACAGTTACCCATGAAAGATCTAGTCACCTTACATAATCTATGTTTAGGAATTGCTAATTTATTTTTATTTCTAATTTTAAAGTTAAATTTTACGCACATTACCTATATTCCCCCTATCATTTATTTATGCATGAATTGCTACCCTGACGACTAAAGTTCGAATGACTTGTTCGAGCCTTACTTAAACCCTAAAACCAGAAAATAATAGCGTTTAAAACCGTTGTTATTATGTAGAAATAGCTGGAGCTAGCGGTGATGCGTTAGTTAAACCACATATACTATCGCCTTTACAATATAATATAATTTAACATATTATGTTAATTAAACAGTTCCTATAATATAATATTAATTTTATTAAACCTCATATTTGATTAAAGTCCGAGTTCAATAATTTAATTATAATTATAGAGTTAACATTTGGGCGAAGCGTTATTGTTTCAGATTAATTTGAATAATATCAATACTTTGGGATAATACTTTATTATCATTGAAAGTACTTTCAAATAATATTATTATAACCTCTAACTTTATATTTTACGCAAGGAAAACCCTATCAGTAAAAAGGCCGAGGAACGCTGTTGCAAATTCTAGAAGTTAAATATAATTAGCGTTTTCTTTTCAGAAGCTGAAATTAAAGGGTCAATTGGTACTCATAGCATAGCCCATACAATTTTCAAGTTCTGACACAATCCGCTAGGGGCGCTGATTGGAAATTGTATGGGCAAATACGTAAACAAATACCAAAACAGACATATTTGTCAAAATGTAAAAACTAAGGTAAGGGTACTGATGAAGACGAAATTTGTCACAAACGTTTAGTTTGGAGGACTCATGGTAAGGGTACAGTTGTGGTTGGCTGGTTTAAAAATCAGCGGCACGCAAGTGCAGCTTTTAATAATTTTATCGGATTACAATGGCTTACTCATCAGAACAAAATGTAATTATTTTGAAGCTGCAAATGACTTGTTTTCGCGATCAAAACGTCCAAGCAAAAGTCATTATAGAACCAAGAAAGTGTAACAGTTGTTTACGTTTCTTAGTTTTAATTTACTCGAGTAACAAATTTAGACCGTTTTACTAATAAAATTATGCAAATATTTCGGTTGAAAAATGAAAAAAATATTGAGTAAATAACGATATGCACGAAATTGTTATTACCAATCATAGATTAGTAAAGATTACTCACTCCTAACAAGAAAATGTACCCAGTTTTGAGAAATGAAATAGTTGCGTAAAAAAGTTTATATCACGGCGTGCGTAAATTGACGTTTTACGCACGCTTCGCGTGCGCAAAACCCCCATTTCCGACCCCGTAATATAAAATTTTATACAACACGCGGACGAAAAATGTTTTTCTGACTCGTGTGATTGCAGTCCTCGCCTGCGGCTCGGCCTGCAAACTCACACTTGTCAGAAAAAAATTTTTCGTCCTCGTATTGTAATGTACTATTTGCCACGTCTCCGTGCTAAAATGTCCCTAAAATATTTGAAATAATTATTTATTTATTACGTTAATTTCGCAGTATTAGTTATTTATTCGTAAATTTTCTCTAAAAATGTTTTTATTTGTCAAGAATTCAAAAAAAGAAGTATGTAAAATAACAATATTTTCTCTCAAAAATATAAAATTAAAATATAATATAATTAAAAATAAGTTATCGCTTATTAAATAATAATTAAAGCACATTATTTACATGTTTAAATCGTTTACGCAACGATCATTATAGCTTCACATTAAATGCTGCTGGCTGAATACACTATAAAAAAGAAAAAGGTAGATTCGGGCGGGAAAAACAAATGGCGCGAGCTTGCAATTAATTAAAATGACTGATTGAATAAAGGCGTATAGAGTTGCCTTTCCAGTAAGAAGGGAAATTAATTCTACGTTTTTGTTTCAGATTTAAGAGTGACATTACTTTTGAGTGTCATACGAGCGGCAACTCCGGGTGTCCAGCTTCGAAGAACAAATGAAACTGTTCCAGTTTTAAGAGCGTGTTCATTAGCGGAATACACATCTTCAGCGTTCTGCTCGCTAAGAGACCATCATCTGATGTGTTCTAGAGGAATCGCTGGGCATTGGCTCGACGGTGTGAAGTAAGTTTATTATGATTGAAGGTGGTAGAACCCTTTGTGGATCCACTTGGGCGATACCACCGCCACACCTATTTCTACCTAAGAGCAGTGTTAGGCGCTGTGTTCCGTTTTGAAGGGTGAGGTATGGGAGACATACTTTTCCGAGACGTCCCAGCTTAGTCCTCAGGGGTAGTGGCACATCTGTGGCCGACCTCAGGTAGGAATATCTAATCCTATCTGGGGTTGATTACAGATGTCCATGGGCGGCAGTAGCCATTTACCATCAGGTGAACTGCATGCTCGTCTGCTACTCCTATATTATAAAAAAAATGTTAGTAGTAAAGAAGCATGTAGTCCGCCTTTCTAAAGTTGTCTCATATTAAGTGAACAATATTAGAATAACAACCTTTTTTCAACAAAGAGTGTGTCTTACAAAATCATTGCAAAAATGTTACTGGAAATTAAAGTACTTAGATAAAATATACTTATTGATACAAAACGTTGATTATTTCCCGTTTCACTGTAATTAATATATTACATTTTTCTGATGACTTCGTACTATTTGTAAATATTATATTGGAAACCTCTGCTTATTGAAACGATTTCGGGGAAGAGTCTCGACATCTTTTCTGATTAAAATAGAGTATGTTTGTACTAAAACAATATGTTGTCTATAATACCCATAGATGTATAACCTAGTATAAAATGTCATTGATAATACCTATATAGTACAACTGAACTAAATATAGTAGGTAGTAAGGGTGACAAACCTATTGCTTACAGTTATTTATAGATACCCGATATAGTAACTAGTTTAGTAGTATGAACAGAATAAAACAAAACGGACGTTTTAATGTTTTTTTAATTGGTGGTGGTAATCCGAGGTTCGAATCCCAGGATCACACGTCAGGTTTTATAAGTTACTAGCTGACCCGACAAACGTCGTGTCGCCATATAAATAAAAAAATGTTAAGGGTGAACAACCCTTATCACTTAGGGGGATGAAAAATAGATGTTGGCCGATTCTCATAGATACCGGATAAGCACAATAAATTTCATCAAAATCGGTCAAGCCGTTTCGGAGGAGTATGGCAACGAAAACTGTGACACGAGTATTTTACTATAAGTTATGTGCGTATTTGAAACTAATTGTAACTTGCTTAAACGATGAAGTTGGTGAAAGAAAATTTAATTAAACCTATCGGATATATAAAAAAGTTTACATAAATGTGTGTACTGTGTAGTCCATCAATGCGCTGTGTAATAATAATAATAATAATAATACACTTTATTGTACCAACACAACATGAAATAACAAAGTAACATACAAATATAAAACAATACAACAGGCGGCCTTATCGCTAATCAGCGATCTCTATGTACTATCTCTATCATCATCTCTGCATCTATATGTGCTGTGTACTATGTATGTGTACTATGTATGTGTGTGTGTATATGTGTATAGCTCTATAGCATCTCTATGTGCTGTGTACTATGGCCTAAAGCTTTCACACCAACAGGAGACCCAAGCCCAGCGGTGGGGCAATAATGCGTTGACGACATACCTACAATCTACATGTATTGTATACATAAGCGCTTTGAAAGTTGTCGCTAAGCGTGTTAAATATATTTTTGTACACTCTTACAAGTCTATTTCTTTAGAAGTATTCAGGTTGAACCTTTGAAGTTCAAGTATGTTTAAGTATTTCTATTTTTTGTTCATTCGTGCCACATATGTGTCGGTACTCAGTAGGTTCTCGTACTCGTACATAAATGTGAATGAGAACATCGCAAACAAACAAACAAAAGAAATATTAATGGACCATATTATCCTTAAAAGCTAATATTTAACTTAATCATAACAAAATAGTTTGATTATTACCTAACTATGAATACATTTAAGTAACACAAAACTAATAAAGAGGTAGAGTGACACCGTTTGGGCAGTTTAGGTCTCCTTTAACTACGAAAATGCTTCAAAGCAGTGGCAGCTTAGTTGATTTTATATTCGGCAATTGTGGGAAAATCTCAGGCATCTCTGATTTTTCGAAGGATTCAGTGGTACTTATTTGAAGTTAACTTATCTTCAATTGGCCCTAAGTGTTGGTGACCTATGATCTAAAGCCTTCCTATTTTGAAAGGTGATCGAAGAAAAGGCGAATTTTTGATAATCGCATTTTTAATTACATTAGATAGTACTCAGTGTTGGTCTAGCCCGATGGCCGATTCTTAAATCTTTCGCGTTACCTCTGAAAACTAAATGGGTAGGCTTTGTATATACATAGTAAAGAGAACAAAGTTATTAGCTTTAAAATCTTTCGAGTAAAAAGGTATTTGATACTTATATACGGTAAATCTTTCCTTTCAAGATCAGCGAGGGAATAAAGTCCTAATCTAAGATTATGTATAATACTTTGAGATGTTTAATATTCTAAGTTATATTAAGTATCAAAGTTTGATCCATGTTTTAGGTACGACGTAACGCATTTGAGTGTGATGGAATGGCCGGGGGATTGCCTCGACGTGGGACGCCTGCAAAAATATTATCCAGAACTAAGGACTTTAGATATCGTAAACTGTACCGATATTACTAATTTCAAAGGACACTTCGACGAGACGAGTAAAATTGAGGTAAATACACTCTTTTCTTAACTTATAGTTCTAAGTATGTTAGAGATGATGAAGGTGAATGTGTAAAAAATGCGCTTGTCTAAAATCCGTGATAGCCTAGTGGTTAAGAAACTCGGCCTCTCGATCTAGGGGTCCTAGGTTCAAATCCTAGGCACACACCTCTGATTTTTCAAAATTATGTGTATTAGAAATTAATTATCACTTGCTAAACGGTGAAGGAAAACATCGTGAGGAAACCTGCATACCTGGGAGATTTATAAAAAAAAATGTCATAAGGTATGTCAAGTCTACCAATACGTACTTGGCCAGCGCGGTGGACTATGGCCTAATCCTTCTCATTATGAGAGGAGACCCGTGCCCAGCAGTGGGACAGTAATGGGGTGTTGATGATGATTGATGAAAATCAGGTGAATCGAAATAGATTGCCACAGCTTTTTTGAAAATAAAATGAGTAAATGGTGGAAAAGAAATAGACCAAGGCTACGTTTATCGGACCAAATAACTATTGTGAAGAAAAAACGTAAACTAACCTACGTTAGAATATTGTGCTCCTCGTATTTTAGATTTATATTTATTTTTTTGGCGAGTCGGGAGTATAAGAATATTCATACGCTTCAAGTATTCAGTTTTCAATCTTACTAACTGTGATTCTTGAACGGTTTATCATATTTAAGATTGTTTACCATCGTTTAGTGAACTAATCTTTTACAAGATTTTCTAACATCTTATTTCATAAAATAGTACATTACAATACGAGGACGAAAAATTTTTTTCTGACAAGTGCGAGTTTGCAGGCCGAGCCGCAGGCGAGGACTGCAATCACACGAGTCAGAAAAACATTTTTCGTCCGCGTGTTGTATAAAATTTTATATTACGGGGTCGGAAATGGGGGTTTTGCGCACGCGAAGCGTGCGTAAAACGTCAATTTACGCACGCCGTGATATAAAATACTTTTCATCTGACAAGCATCGGATCCTGTATAACGCGTGTCTTAAAATGACAGGTTCTTTGATGGTGACTTTCGCACATACACTTACATATTTGCATATACATATGTATTAGAAATCTTTGCTGCGATAAAAATTGATAAAAAAAAAATTTTTTTTAATTAAGTAAAAGTACTTAGTATAAATGCTACCGCTTTTTTCAGACACATGTTTAATTTAATGCTTACTTTTTAAGTCAGATCTGAATAAACTTTTTTATATTTTTATGTTTGTAAACTCTTCATGGGTTTATTCCTAAGGCACCACCGTCACACCTATTTCTATCTTGTAACAGTAGTGTTAAGGGCTGCTGTGTTCTGTTTTAATGGGTCTGGTAAGAGGGAACCTTTATACAAGGCTTGTGAACTTGGTAGGGGTAGTAATGCATCTTTGGCTGACCTCAGGCAATACTGTAATCCTACCTGCGGCTGATTATTTATCGAGGTCCAATGTCCATGAGCGGCAGTTGCCACTTTCATCATGTGGACTACATGCTCGTTTGCTACTATAAAAATATTGTCTCTTTTGATCTCTTCATGCTAACGAAGTTATTAGACTTTATATAACTTGAATAATTAACTGTATTACACTTTATATAACACAGTGGTGAAGAGTAATACCTAAATTAATTTAAAGCCTAGTAAATGTACAGCCTAAATTATGTGGTGTTGTATTGTAGTAATAAACTGTAATATAATTATGTAAGTTTGCTACGAAATTAATATCAAACAATATTAGATATGAAGCGTATAAAGCGTTCATATACCTACATGGCTATAGACGGTTTAAGCCATTTTGTAATTTATTTGTATCGATTGTAAATTATTCAAATATAAATCGTGTGGCGCATTTGACAGACAAATAAGTAAGTTTTAGTTGGTAAATACATCTAAAATAATATTACATTGCAAATTATATGAACTGTTGTAGTAATATTTCTGATAGTCTCTGTAGCTACTTATTACTATTTTACATTGTGGAGTATACAATGTGGCGACTTCCTGTGGAGACTGTCAAACCCGGCTGCTTCCCGGGCATGATATCTTGCTCGGCGGGAGATCTCCCTTTGTATGTTTGGGCTGTAGTGCATGCCAAAAATAGTATATAAATAACTAGCTGACCCGGCAAACGTTGTGTTGCCATATAAATAAAAAAATGTTAAAGGTAAACAACCCTTATCACTTAGGATTATGAAAAAGAGATAGTAGCCGATTCTCAGACCTATTGAATATGCATATAAAATTTGGTGAAAATCGGTAAAGCCGTTTCGGAGGAGTACGGTAACTAACATTGTGACACGAGAATTTTATATATAAGATGTAACATACATATAAACATACATGCTCTCGAAAATCATTACCTTCCGCAGTGGGTAAAAAACGTTGTAAAAAGACGTAGAAGACAGATTTATCTGCTTTTTCGTTGGGCTTGTCATATAATCCTTCATTTACAATTTTGATGAGACATTGTTCCATTAGTTTCTTGTCAAACGTTTAAAGAGTGATTTTTTCAGAAAGAACAATTGTCAATTAAGTCTGAATACATTTTTTAACCCTATGAATTCTCGACGACTATGAATTGAACATATATTTATGTGTATGTTTGCTTAATCATAGCTTCTGAACGGATGAATCGATTTTGTTTTATTATGTTTAAAAGTGATATTTTATGAGAGTGTTTTCAGATAACATTAAAGAAAATTCGTTTAGCTGTTTCAAAATCATCACCTCCTCTTAGTTGGGAGTTGGGATGTTGGGATGGGAGGGAGTTGGGATTTCTTTTTATTTTTAATGTTTGTTTCTTACTTTGGTTTTAAATTATCAGTGCGTTCGTGCGGCACTAATGACTGGTCGTTTTGTCAAGTCCGTCTGTTGTGATGTCATTACAAGTTGCTAGAACTTTTTACGGTTCATCTTTGTGGCTATATGTATACGTATACCTATATCCTTATCAAAAAAGTTTGACAACATATTAATAACTATTGTTTTTCTTTAATTATATATAGGAATAGAATACTAGAAAATTGGTAGTAAATATACAGTATTTCTTACGATACATTAGAAGTTTTTCGTATAATATGTTTGATAAGAAGAGTATACATAAGTTGAGTATATTTCTTTGAGTGTCGACCAGAGATAAAGTATAAAGCACTAGTTGCTGTAAGCATTTATATATATATATATATATATATAGTTATATATATATAGTTATAGTTATATATATATATTTATAACTTTAGGTAGTTCTAGCCAGCTCCTAGGTGGTGAAAACGATTTCGCTTCACTTACATTTCTCTAATAATTTATTCAAGTCTATAAATAATTAAATGCCTTCATACAAAGTTCGTTAAAGCTCATTACTGGTAAAATGTAATCTTATCGAAATCCACAAAGTGTTTAGTTATTACGTGCGATTATCAGTAACGTACTGATGTTACTGATAATGCATATTGATGCATCATACAGACAAATAGTAAATAGAAATATCTGTAGTAAAAATATATTCTGAAGGTGGTTGTTGTGGTCCCTCTGTGGTTCGACTCCGGCGGCACCACCGTCACACCTATTTCTACCTAATAACAGCAGTGTGAGGCGCGGCTGTGTTCCGGTTTGAAGAATGTGGTAAGGGAGACAGACTTTTTCGAGGCGTTCCAGCTTAGTCTTCAGGGGTAGCGGTGCATCTGTGGCCGTCCTTAGGTAGGAATATCCAAATCTATCTGGGGTTGATTACAGATGTCCATGGGCGGCAGTAGCCACTTACCATCAGGTGGAGTGCATGCTTGTCTGCTACTCCTATATTATATATATAAAAAAAAATGAGTTCATAATCATATTACTGTCACAAAGTCTTTCCGTTTAAATCTGCACCACTCTGACTGATCTTGAGCCGTCTGAATCATATAAGATAGTATGAATTTTTAAATAGGAATCCTCTTCAAGTATTTTATTTACATAATATTCCTCATATTCATTATGTTTCTGAGGGCTTAATGTGGCGAAGACAACGCCTAACAAGGCTCTTAAAATCCGTATCTAAATTAAACGTAAGGTAATCATGCTTCGTATTTCAGTGAAACATCGGAGGCAATTAATTACATTGTGTCTCATGACACCATGACGCGTTTTAATATATCTCGCCTAATTGCTGTTTTAATGTTTATGTTTTGAGTTACATGTAGTTAGATAATAATTGTTTTATAAGATACTGTATCTTAAAAGAATGTACCACCTTACTGTTAATTATATTCTCTTATATGATAATTGTAAAAGATTTATGGAAAGCGATTATTTGAGATATATTATAATAAGTATATTGTGTTTCGTCTCTTACCTAAGAAATTGTAAAGGAAATTTCAATTTCAGAATAATTCTTATTATTCAGGATCATATTGGGTTTCGTATACCTATTTAATTCGATTAAGGAAATCACCTACACAGCTTTATTCATCAAATAGATTATCGAGGGCTCTTCTCTGTTTTCAATAACGTAAATCACTTTGCATAAAATTCTAATATGTGCCTATATAGTTACACTTGTGCCGTAAAAGAAACGATTTTTGGGCAAACAATACAAAAATAATGTCGTGTTTTTCGAATGGGATATTTTTTAAAATATATTTTTTTTTTTAGAATTTTGGACAATTTTAATACTTTCATATTTTGTAAAGTAATAACCGAAAAATATTTGAGAATTACCCGAGGCTTAAGCTCAACATTAGTAATTTAAGAAAAAAATATAAATCTGCATGGGGTATTTTTACGGTCGTTATTATAAAAAAAATCAATATAAGTTATGCCTACTAAAGATCAAATTTCTATTAGGCAGCATTTGTCAAATGTCAATCTTTAATAGGAATTGTCCTAAAATAACGAACGTTGGATGAAGTTAGGAGCGATAACTCGCATATTATAACGTCATTGATAACAATGTTATGTTGCACTTTTTCTAATTTTAGCTTATCTGGTTCGCGTATTTGCTGATACGTGTATATTTATTGTAGATAAAGATAAACTATATATAATATTATACTATTGATTTTACAAGCGATAATACGTTAGCTTTGGAACCAGAATAGGGTTACGGCCAGCGACCCCGGGAAGCGCACTAGAATGTGGTTACCATCATGGTCACCTGGCCGGACTCTACGAGGCCGCGCGTTCAGACGACTCCAGTTGCGTTCTTTCGGAGATCCCGGAGTCCTCTAAAAATCACACATAACCCCGTAGCGATCCCACGGCACTGGGTAATTTTCAGAAGTTTCTCCCCCGAAAACACAAAAATGCCTTATTTTATAACGCTCTTTATACTCCAGACTATATAAGAACACCTCGCCATTCAAATAGAAATAGAGACATAAGACGATTGATCCACAAAAGTCTTCATTTATTTTTTTATAACATTGAAATAGAAAACGAGTATGTGTAATAGTAACCTTGTAACTCTGTAACACCTGATGGTAAGTGGTCACTGGCGTCCATCTATAATCAACTTCAAATACAACAGTGTGTTGCCATTCGTGTGGTCGACTCTGTAGCCACGGCATACCTCTTTTTGACCGAAACACAAAAACTGCTTCACGCTAGAAATTATAGGGAAACTTCATCGAACGAACCACTGGATTTCCACCTTTCAATTAGTTCAGTATATTTTATTTTAATATTAATTGCAGAAAATAGCAGTTCATGGTCTAACGTCGCTATGGGAGATTCCGCCAGATGTTATTAGAAGAATGCTCGAGTTAAGGATATTGGACCTTCGAGGAAATGTTTTAAGGCACTTGAAACATACCACTTTAACTGGCCCTGAACGGCTTGAAAGAGTGTATTTGAGTGGTAAGTAGCCAAACTATTCGTTATTAAAGTGTTATGCCCACGTTCTTTGATTTTTGTAGTCTGTTAGAATGTTATACTGCTGAGCTTAGGAAATTTCTTCGGTCGTAGTCAAAACATCATAGGAAAATCGATAATCTAGGCGCTGAAACTTAGGTATTTGCTATATTAATAGACAGGATTAGAATTCCAATTACCAAACCCCTTTCTTTGCCCCTCGAACCTAACCGCCATCAAATATTGGTTAACGAGAAAACGTCTTTGGTGTCACCATAATTGATTCTAAATCCACTGTGTTTACCTTACTCCAATGAGTTTTTTATACAACTTTATAGGACGTATTTACTTTATTTGAAAATAAATCGGACATTAAATAAAAATTGACTTCAACATCATGATAAAAATGACGCCAAAACACTAACAAGATTTAGTATAATGTTTTTGTCGCAGACCTACCGTCAATGTATAGTTTTTGGTAATGCTAACGAATGTTACTAATGAGTTTACCCATGTAATGTTGTACCCATGAGGTAATACAAGTAATTAGCGCTAGGGACGCCTTGCGGCATGACACTTATCAATAAACGAATATGGAATCCGACAAAAGTTAAGTACTTTAATATACTATATACTACTTATATTATTATAACAAATTATAATTATCGCTTATATAGTTTATTTATTTATTTATTAAATGGATTATTCACATAAGAAACAGTGTTTACATGAATAAATTTTAAATAAGCTCAAAGTATACATTCCAACTGTTCTTACTATTACGAGTAATCACATCATGCATTATTAGGTACATTTTACACATTTTTAAAATATCACATTAAGTAAAAAAAATAAATGTCTTAAGGTAGTATATAGACTTATTAATTAATGTCTATAATTAATAAGTCGAGTACAATGGAATTAAGTTAGATTGAATGAATTGATTGATAAGCAGTGATAGCCTAGTGGTTAAGAAACTTCGCCTCTCGATCGAGGGGTCCGAGGTTCAAATCCCAGGCACGCACCTCTGATTTTTCAAAGTTATGTGCGTATTAGAAACTAATTATCACTTGCTAAACGGTGAAGGAATCGTGAGGAAACCTACATACCTGAGAGATTTAAAAAACAAAAAAAAAAATCTCAAAGGTATGTGAAGTCTACCAATACGTACTGGGCCAGCGCGGTGGACTATGGCCTAATCCTTCTCATTCTAAGGGGAGACCCGTGCCCAGCAGTGGGACAGTAATGGGTTGATGATGAAGACAATAACCACTATTGTTGTATTAAACGTAAACCACGCTTTCCGTAAAGTCGGTAAGTGCGACAGAGAGCACAATATTAGGCGTCCCGTTCACTTCATTTATCACAGGTACCTACGACGTTCGTAAACGCAAGAGTTGTAGCATTCGTAACTGTAGTTCTAATTAATCAATGTACGTATTAATTTTTTGATTGTATGATTGATTGTATATACATATATATATAAAAAAACAATCTAGTAAATATGTATGTCTCAATGTATGTAACAAAACATTAACTTCAACATTCTCAGGGAAAATCATTCTTTGAGCATGGTTACGCAAGGCAGAAAACATTCGGTTTATCTAAGGAATGTCTATCAAGCCGAAGGCCTCAAAGCGGTAGACAATAAACAGCTGTTATAACTTTTGATCTGCATTCCATTAGTAGCATCAGTTTCCTCAAATTTATTTGTGCTTTAACTTTATGACGATGTTGAATATAAATATATATATATATATATATATATATATATATATATATATATATACATATATATATAATAATGTAATAGGTGCATTTGTCAATATTTTACACATAGATACTTAAAATTTGTCGGTCCAGAAAGTGAAATGGGAAGTTTTGTGAAAGTTTTGATTATTATATGTTGATAATACCTACCACGTTGAAATTTTCTATTTTCTCAATTATAGGAATAATATAAAGATATTTTCGATATTTATATAGATAACTTCAGGAACATGCCTAATACACCCTAGCCGTTACACAAGAACTCCTAGTCTGTAGTTTTGAAATATTTATTTATGTATTTATATGCATACGAAAAAACTGCAACTTACACGGTAATTTTATTCATGTTATTAGTTTGTAAAGCTTTTTTGCGTATACGTTAAACTGAGTATAATGAAACTCTTATTTAAAATATGCAAATTCGAACATTTGTAGACAAGCACATTATATAAGAATAAAAGAAAATATTATCCAATCAGTATCTTCTAACTCAAATATAAATCCACATATTTAAGCAACCCTCGTCATTGGGAAGTCTGTAACACATTCAAGGGCAAGACAAAAATAAATTCGTCGTCAATTTTACTACTGGTATTAAAAATACCGTATATTTTAATATTAAAGCTGGTAGATCTTTTCGAGGCTCGACTCTAGAGGCGCCATAGCCACACCTCTTCCTGAATTCCTGATTGATAAGGCTCGTTGCTACTTAAAATATTAAAAGATAAAATAATACATTATACAATACATAATACAACGGCGCGCGCAACTTCGTCCAACAATAATTAGCTATGTGTTACATATGCATCATAGGAATTGACATATTTTTTTTAAATGTTTAGATAATAAGTGGGACTGCAGCGACGGCGGTCTGGATTGGCTAGCAATGCAGCAGGACAACAGTACAATAAGGAGACGGATTGTGGACTACTATCAGTTAGTCTGCCACCAGCAGTTGTATAGAGGGAAACCGTTACACAAGGTCATGGACATCATACGAGTAAGTGTGGTTATTATATGATTTGTTCTAGTTAACAATGGTGGTATTTTAGTTCGCTCGCTGATTCTCTATATGTCTGAGAAATAAAAAAAAAGTTTATTGAGGATAGAACCTACCAAAGCTACGAATATGACGCTCTACACTATCCGAAATATTGTTGTAAAAATCTTTTTTTCTTCGTTTTTTTTTTTCAATTTAGTATCTTATATTGATTTGAGGTTGAAATCCCGAATCCTATACATTTCGACGTGCGTATTGGAATTTAGACAAATGCTTAAACGGTGAAGGAAAACGTCGTATAAATGTATGCGGAAAAAATGCCCCAGAAATTCGTCCATTTAACTATGGCCAAGCCTCTAATTTAAATCTAATATAGACTTAAATAAAAATCATATTTACCTACTAGCGGTCGGAATTCAGTTTAAATCTGTTTAACTTTTCCTCAAGTTAGTTCAACCAACAGGTTTATTATTATATTACGCAAATAATCGTATATTCTAAACAGAAATTTTGAATTAACAGGTTTTGTTAGGTAATTTTGTTTTATTTTTGTATTCGGTTGTGTAGCGTAAACGGGTAGGTGGTTTGTGTAAAGGGAAAATTCTAGGAAACGCCTGTTCTGATATTAATTACCTTGTTTTAATACCATTAACATTGTTTATCTTATTTCATAACATAAGGCCGCCTTTCCACGTGGGTTATGTGAGAGAGCTAAGCTTTTGTTTTTGTTATCGAGGGGGAAACCTTCAAAAGGTACCCGGTGTCGTGGGAGCTCTCCGGGAGTAGAGGACTCCGGGATCTCCAACGGAACGCAACTGGAGTCCTCTTAGCGCGGTGCCCCGTCGGGCTCCGCCCAGGTGAGCGTGACGCTCGCCACACCATCTGGTGGGCACGACGGTATGCGACCACACATACCGTCGTCCTTCCCGGGGTCGCTTACCGGGCGGTTCGAGCTCCCACTCTTGCTGCCCGCAACCCCAGAAGCCCCCTTTTAGTCGCCTCTTACGACAGGCAGGGGATACCGTAGCCCTTTCTGGTCCCGGAACTACAGGGACAGAGACAGCTAAGCTACGCATATGGGTTAAATCCACCAATAGGAAACTTCATTTATTTTTTGTAGTATAGCTGTGTAGGTACTGCAAGCAGATGGTGGTGGGAAGAACGGACTACGCGACCATGTCGAGTGTTATTAAATGACATGGTGATTCATATGTAAACAATCGTTTTTTTGACATTGCTAACTTATCAGTTAAGATCCACTAATATCTTTTCTAGACGGTGTATTAAATGACAACGGAACATTTTATTACCAAGTATGTTAATGCAAACATTTTTACAGAGATTTTGTCATTTAATTGAAATTGAAGGCTATTCATGCGTAATGCCAAAAACATATTTGGTTATTCAGCTGTGAAGCTCCTATATATCAATGAACGGGAGTAGGAAGCTTTATTTTTACTTGTTTACAGACGAACTGTCCCTAACCCGCGGTTTTACCAACGTTTTTTACCCGACTGCCAAGGAAGGGTTATGTTTTTCGCGCGTATCTTGTATGTTTGTCTTTCTTTACTTGATCCGATCTAACAAACGGCTGGATGAATTTCAACAGTTAAAGTGTCATTATATTTGTCTCAATGACCCGAGTGTCCTTAGATAGGTGTTAGTAAAAAAAAACAAAATGGCGGATTTTTGGCGCGAAATAGTAACACATTTAAAAAAAAAAGTTAACCGAACCTATCGAGTAGGGTATCAAATGAAAGGAAATTAAACGGAGATTATAAAAACATATTTGTATATATATAAAACAGTAAGGTGACTGACTGACTGACTAACTAAATGACTTTTTCATTTTTCAGAAATCAACGTACAGCCTAAACCAAGAATCTTACAGTTCTGAAATTTTGCACACAGGTTCTCTATATAGCTTGAATAAGTACTAAGAAAGGCGTTTTGGAAATTCTACCCTTAAGAGGGTAAAATAGTGGAAAACAGTTTTTTTGAAATCCTTTAATTTTGAAGCAACTACTATAAAATTTTGTATTTGGCTTTCTGGATAGGAACAAGGACGCACTTATTTATCCCCCTCCGAAAAATCAACCCCGTAGAGGGTAAAATAAGGGTTAAAAGTTCATTTGAACAATCGTCAATTTTGAAGCAAACACTATGACATTTTGTATCAGGCTTGTTGGATAAAAATAATGAAATGCTACCTCTAATGAGGTAAAATAATGACCGAAACTTTGATTTACTGAAGTTATATATTTTATAGACCGTAAATGGTGAATTTTTTCGCAAAATAGTAACACGTTTTAAAAAAGTTAACCAAACCTATCGAGTAGGGTGTCAAAATAAAGGAAATTAAGAGGAGATTACACATACATTATATAATATATCTTATATATAACATTCTCGTGTTAGTTACCGTACTCCTCCGAAACGGCTTCACCGATTTTCACCAAATTTTATATACATATTCAGTAGGTCTGAGAATCGGCCACTATCTATTTTTTTACACCTAAGTGATAAGGGTTGTTCATCCTTAACATTTTTTTATTTATATGGCAACACAACGTTTGCCGGGTCAGCTAGTACATATATACTCGTATATACACATCGAGATGACTGTCTGGCTAAATGAGAGAGTTGCTGTGCCATAGATCAACGCAAAGGGAAACCGCTGAACTTAGCGTGCTGGAATTTTACACATAGGTTCTTTATATAGCGTAAATGAACACTACGAGGATAAAATAGGATAATATTGTTTGAACATCTTTTGTTTTTGAAGCAGACACCTACTATGAAACTTTGTATTTGGCTTTCTGGATAAAAATAATGAAATGCCTATTTCACTGCTTTTAGAAATTCTACTTCAGCCTTTTTGGTGCAGTCGGGTTTTTTATTTTTTAAATTAATTACTTGTTGACTCATTTTTTTAAATAAAAGTGTCGCAACATTACAAACAGACACTTCAATTTTGTATTTAAATAAAATTCACTTTAATTGTTACTGCAGTGAGGAAGCAAATGTAAACAACATTATAGACCAATTCGGTCTATTTCGTTGTTTATTATCGGTACATAGTTCAACTTGCCTGTTCTTAATTTAGTACTTGTTTTTCTTATTGGTTTTCCTTAACTCATTATGCATAAATTCTATTCACAAAGATTACGTGCCACTGGCTGACTACGGATCGAACGATTTGATACAATATGAATGTAATAAATCCTTATTGTAGCAAACAGTAAGTAAAATAACATATATTTTATAAAGGTGAGTCTTGTATAGCGTTTACTTTAGTCCTCAGGACCTTATAGGGCATTCAGAACTCCAATTCTATTTTTTTAATCCTATCGATATTCATGGGCGGCACATTCACATAATTTAAGGAATAATAGGCGGATTTTTCTATAAAATAGCGACTTCTTCTCAATAAAAAGCTTTGATCTAACGCCCGTTACTAGGCATACTGTATCGAAATACAATACTCATGAGTAATATCCATATAAAAGTATCGATACTTCTAAACATTAATACTTTTCTGAGGGCCTAAACCGGATAGTAATATTTATTACAGTCCATCTTAATCAATCTCTGCCTGCCATAGTTATAAATTGAACGATTTAGTTGTCAAAAGCTTATAAATTTCGAACCTTGTTGAATAAAAATTGGTTAATAACAATAAAACTATTATGTTGCCAACAGATTATTTTATGTAACATTTAAAGGCAAAATATACAGCTTGTCTATTAACCGTGTTATCCTCTTACGTCATAACAATGAAGATCACACTATAATTGGCGCTTAGGTGGTTAAGCAATCAGCATTAATCCATTAATTACAAGTGTTACAGTGTTATTGGTGTTTACGTACGAAAATAACTCGATAATCGTGTTTATTGATGGCACTTAACAGAATTAATAAGAGTTATCTGATAACAAAGGCATGCCGTCGAATGTCGGGGCTTATTAATGATACAATACCTATATAAATTGTTCCAGTAAATAATGTATATACATAATCCGGTATGACTGGTTTTTCGACTCCGGAAGCAGCACCGCCATAACTGTTTGCCTGATCATAACATTGTCAAGTGCTACTGTGTTCCGTTTGGAAGGGTGTGGTAAGGGGGTGGCACTTATAACGCATCTAAAATTAGTCCTCAGGAGCATCAACGCGTCTGTGGCCGACCTCGGGTAGAATTCAAATTCTATCCGGCGTTGATCATAAATTACCATACTACGTGTTACAGATGACAGCAGGGGCCACATACCATCTATTCTTATATTCTTATATTATTATACTAAATTGATTATTGTTTAACAAGGTCAACGACCAACAGGGAAACAGAAACGCTGCTCTTTTAAATCATAGTATTTATTAAAATAAGTTGTAGAGCAATAAATGTAGAGCTTTTACGCTTTATTGAATCTGAAATCAATTAGGCAGAAAAACTTTTTGGGTCGACATAAGCCTGTGCCAATGGACTAATATTACGAATAATGCGAAAAAGGTTCTTCTAAAGAGAAACGCCAGTAATGCTTGTTGAAAAATTTTGTATCAGATTTTGGCGGTTCAGTTTTCTAGAAAAGTAAATGTTAAAGTGTCATGTTTGGAGTTTCTAATTTATTTATTCTTTTTTATTCAAAGTAGAGTTGATTATTTATATACTAGTAGTACTAGGAAAGTTCAGTTTGGGCAAGCGTTCTCTTGCCCCTAATAACTAATAGATATCAAGTTCTGCGTCACCAATCAGGTTCAAAATAATCTTTCAAGCTGGAATCAACTACAGACATCCACAAAATCTTGCTGCATCGATTGTGTACTTTCAAAGATTAGCGTGTAGGAACACACGGACATAAAAATATGAAAGATAAAATGTACATTACCGAATACGAAACCTTTTTATAATCTTCTTGTTTTCTATGCTTCAATACAATGACCATAGTACGCGTATTTTAAGAATCTGGAACAAAGAAAAAAACGTTATGTAATAACTATTTATTATAACGTAGAATGAAAACAAATTTTATTAAGTAGGTAAACATGTATCAATATTTTTGCAACAAGCACGGTTCGAATTCCTACATAGGCGTGCACTGACATGAAGCGTAGTCAGCGTAGTAGCGTGTCAGTAATAAATAATAGTGCTATTTCAGACTAAAATGAAGTGTTAGCATCTATTAGCATAATATGATCCGTGTGATACTGTACCAACATTACCAACACACCCAATAAAAGACGTTACGCCGATTTTGCAGCATTGTGACCTACAATTTTGCATTATATTCAGTTTCATCATAATTGACACTTTGGAAAGTGGTTCGTTATGGAGAGGAAGTGGCGAAAGAAACTCCGTATGTGCGCAATTTAAAATCTTTTAAAAGTATGTACTCGTATTATACAATTATGAGATGAAATGCTTAATAGTTTCTTTGTACGGGATGATGTGTTCGCCCAGCGAAAAAAAACCATTTTAAATTAAAAATAAATAAATAAATAAATCATAATTGAAATTATTTAAAAACTATTTATTATTTTAATGGGTTTTAAACAGGATTTCCGTCGAGAGGTTTGAGGAATAAATCTAACTCACCCTTATTTTTTATACTATTTAACCGACTTCTTGACGTAATAGAATTCTATTTTCATTTGTTTTAATGGTGAAGATAAATATCGTGAGTCCTTTAAAAATAAAGTTGTCAAAGCAGTGTGAAGTTTACCAATCTCTTGGCCAGATAACCTATGGCATTAACCCTTTTCACTCGAGTCCCGTGCGAAGAAGTGGGACAGTAATAGATTATGACGACATCTAAAATAATTTACTTAAGCCACCAACATTGTAGATCCGAGGTTGAATTCCAGGCACGCTTCTAATTTTTCGAAGTAATAGGCAATACCAGGAAACCTACTTGCCTTTCTTATCATTGGATATTAAGTACATACTTAATCTTAAAAGTATGTAACTAAATATCTTTATATATATACTAGTTTTTCCCGCGGCTTCGCCCGCGTTAAAAGAAAATAATATGACATACTAACATACATAAAACTGAAAATTCGTACCTTCATTGGAATGGCAGTGGCGCCATCTGGCGAAAATTGGTCGTAACAACTCTGAAACATTCGTGGGCTCATGGATGACTTCGCTAAATATCATCACTTGATCAAATGCATAGTTTACGATTGCATAGTTTAGGTTTAATATCGATTAAAATAATCGATTTTTTGGTCCAAAAGCTCGATTCTCCGATTAATCGATCTTAGATCGCCATCCCTACTTTCCGTGGGATTTCCGGGATAAAAACTATCCTATGTCCTTTCTCGGGTCTCAGACTATCTTTGTACAAAATTTCATTAAAATCGGTTCAGTGATTTAGGCGTGAAGAAGAGACAACCAGACAGACAGACAGACAGAGTTACTTTCGGATTTATAATATTAGTAAGGATTTCTTTTGTGCGTGTATATGTCACTGAACTCCTCCTAAACGACTGGACTGATTTTGATGAAATTTGTTGTGTGTGTTCAAGGGGACTTGAGAATGGTTTAGATTCACAATTTAGTCCGTGGAAAAGGTTTTCTTAATTAATTTTTAATTCGAAAGTAGTTATAGAATCGGAAACTATGCATTTGATCGAGTGATGATCTTTAGCAAAGTTTTTGTCCAAGAGCCCACGAGGGTTTGGGAGTTGGTAAGACCAATTTTCGACAGATGGCACCACTGTCATTCCAAAGCAGGAACAAATTTTCCGTTTTATGTATTCCATATTATTTCTTTAAAATGCGGGCGAAGCGGGTACCACTAGTATAAATATATAAATATAAATTTGAATCAAAGATTCATATATTTTCGCCCGTTATCTATAGAAATCATTATATCTAATGTCTTGCCCACCAAATTTCGATTTTTGGTAGGCAACCCTACAACAATAACTGGCAGAAGACGCACTTCTTAAACGACTGACCAGTCGACAAATCATCTTATCGGCTTCCCGAACAATTGAAAAACTGTCAGAGCCACTGACAAACTGATCGCCTCATTTATTAACCTACTGACCGGACGACTTATTGACTGAAACCGATAAATATTTAGATAGTTAATTGTATCAGGCGTTACTTTGCGAAAATCCATGCTATTAAGTTAAGATTAAAACTACTTCGCTACAATCCGCTACAAATATGTATGGTGGTATATATTTTTATATTCCACACACCATTTAGGTATCTTTTTTCGTGTTATTTTGAGGAATGTAATATTTTCTCTAAAATGTTTTTGTCGTGGAACGAATGGTTTACCTCACGGACACCTCACCTCACCTAAAGGGAACGCCTCAGAAATTTGTTTCATTGTGTTACCTGTTTCGGTCGCGTGTTCCTAAACTAATTCAGTCTTTATAAATAGGTCACGTGAATTTTACTAAGGCTTTAGACAAGAGAAGAATACCCAAATACACTTGAAATTTAGAACCACGTTTAGACTACACGTTTGACCTAGCGTAGATGTTATACAAAAACGTGACCCAGATTTATAGCTTTTACGGGGAAAATCGTGCAAATATTACTATTGCTATTACAGTTTGGGCTATAGTCACTGCGCCAGCTTAATGCGGTTTCCTCATCATATTTTTCTTTACCATTTAAGCAAGTGATAATCAATTATTAACTTGCACATAACTTAGAAAATCAGAGATGTTTCTGATCCTCGCATCCCGAGCACTCGAGGATTCGAATATCGGACCTTTTGATTGAGAGGGTGAGTCAATTTCTCAAACCAAGGTAATCACACTGCTTGTGACACACATGCGCTTGTTGCACATAACATAAAATAATACTGTTATAAAATGCAGTTTTTTAACAGACTTCCAAAAGTAAGAGGATTTATGTTTGTCTGTATCCGTGTACCTTTTTTAATAATCTTGTATTGCAGATGGTGCGTCAGACTTGTCCGGAGCCGTGCGCTTGTGCGATGACCCACGTGGTGTCGGACCGCGAGGGAGCCATCATCCCTCTGATCACCGTGGACTGCGCCAACAAGCAGCTGGTGACCCCGCCTGCCACCCTACCACCCAGTACCACCACCTTACGACTTGAAGGAAATAAGGTAACGGGCTCATAAGTTGAGCCGTAAGGACGTTTATGACTGGTTCGTTTGTAACATTAAATGCTCATTTTTCGAACTTTCGAGAATAATGGACAATATCTCGAGCTAGACCAACCATACGCACACATTGATAATTAATGTTTTTCAATTATATTTATGTATAATTGTATATAGTAGGTACATATGGTTTGTATCGTTGACGGATTTTGTTATAATAAGGTATTATAGGATTATTTTAAATTATGGTAGTTTTTTTACACGTGTACATTAAAAAATCTTTCGTAAAAATCCCAAAAATAAAAAAGTAAGATTTCGTAAAATTTCGTAAAACAATATATTTCTCCCTTGTGATCTTGTAAATTTGTCTGTTATTATCCATGGGGACTATATGTTACAAAGAATTAATGACCGAACAAAGTGACCGAACGAGTAATCGTTTAAAATAACGAAGTGATATCAGCGTTTCCACTGATATGTTAACTAGTATGCTAATCGAAATATTGTATACCATAATATGGCAGTATATAATTATATACTTATATATTATATACCAGTTAAATTATCCGCCTCAGGCGGTGATTTCGCAATGCATCGCATCTGAACGCATCTCAATCGCGCGTTAAGTTAAAATACCCCCCCAGTAGTACAGATTCACCGGTTCTGGGGCACTGATTCCCCCCCCCCCTCTCCTGGGCTTCCCCGTCCCCCCGCCGCCCTGTTTGCCACGATCGAGGGGCGAGACCGGCTAAAAAAAAAGAAAAAAGTTTGGTCGACCACGCCCGATCAATTGCACGCATTTATTTTACGCTATCTCCTTTGCTTACGAAGTTAGCTTTTATGAATAACGACCTCTAATTCATTATCTAATCACCTCCTTATCTCATTAAGCTCGCTATGTCCATATAACAATACGGACCTTACTTATCTAATCACCACTCGCTGTCCTCACAACAACCAAAACAACCTTGCGTTCCTTCTGAAAAAGGCTTTGTGATAGCCTGTTGGTGGTCGACCGTATGAATCAAAATACCCTCCGATGCCATTTCTGTCTATGTACATGCCTACCCAGTGAGAGCCTGGTTCACTGTCAGGGTCCAAATTACTTATCAAGTACATTGGAGTCTTAACGTATAGCGGTAATCGGTTTGCCGCATAGACATTGTTTTTCCAGCTACAATTAATTTTACCTAAATGCTTCTGAATCTCGATTGTATCCATTGTGCATGCCTACTTATCGATACCTCAGATAGGTACAATACACTATTTACAAATGCAGAGAAAAATTATCCAAACCTTATATTTAAAGGGACGCAATATGGTTTAACTCGAATGAAAGACTTCAAATAGGTATAATATATTACATTTATTAGGCTTTTACTTACATCTAAGTATATAAAATTTATCTAAACTACTGTAGTCGACGGTTACATTTCGGTTCTTATCAATTTCAATAACGTTATCAAACTCTGCATACACTATACAGTTAATAGTTTCGGTTAGAGTTGATTCAAACCGAACTTCTACCCTTACACTTGCATGCTTTATACGATTCCAATGAGTCATGGAATTTGATGACAAATCAGGAGTTAGGTCAAACGCTAATAGGCAGTAACCTTTTGCATATTGATCCCTAGATATTCCATTACTTCATCATAACGAAATTTTATATTTTCCTTTGTATTATTTAAAGCTACCAAAATATTATCTATGTTGTCATAATTCGTCGCTGGAATATGAGTCTTGTAATATACTAGGGATGGTATTTGATCGCCTGGCATGGTCATGGATTTTGTAATATATATATAATATTTTCATGTTCTTGTACAGTAAACATGGTACATGGATATTGAAATTCAGCAACTCCAACTGACCATTCCCCATTTAGCGTTAAGGATTTTGGTAATTTTGTTGAAAACTTCGTTGTTTTGTTATCAGGAAAGTACTCCATAGAACTGTTACTTAGCAATGTTAAATAGAAACTTTCTTTCATCATATTTTTTCTAATTCAGAGGCCAACACCCAACTATTAAATTTATCTGGATAACCTTTCCACTTCACCAACACTTGCTTTCTGACACCAGAATATCGCGTACTGATTATTTTATCTATTTTATAACTTGAGGTAGGATTATAAGCTACCTTTTGTAACTCCTTTTCATAGAGAGTCCCACTTATTGTTTCATTTTGTAAGTCTTTCAAAGTGTATACAACCCATGGAGACCGATCTATAATTGAGGATATAATAAATATTTCATCACTCCAATTAGATTCATATCCTTTTTGAAATATATGCTTATACTTGGTTATTCTTACATAGTCACCGATGTGGAAGTTAGGTAATTGTGTTGTTGCTTCTGTTTGTTTCTTATCTCTATCATATAAATTATTCCATACAGTCATAATATTACGTGAGTTAACATCACAGGGGCACATTTTAATACTTGAATGATAACTATGGTTATATGCATATACCAAGTCTTGTAAAACATCAATATATTTATAAGTATTATTGTGTGTAAAATAACGCCACATCTTCATTTTGAGGGTTCTTTGTTAAAAAGTGCAAAAAGTTAATAAAAACCAAGAAAAGTTATCAGACTAAATACAGACTCTGCCAGTGAAATAATAGTTTGGTGCAAATAATCGAAGACAAGTGCAAAAACACACGATGAACACCTAATAACAAAGCAATATGGATACGGCGAAAGAAACGAACGCGGCCAGAGACTAATAGATTTTGCTTTTGAAAATAAGCTTTCAGTCATAAATACCTATTTCAATAAAAAACCAAACCGCAGATGGACGTGGCACTCGCCGAATGGTAAATATAAAAACGAAATTGATTATATACTGTCTAATAAACCAAGAATATTCTTAAATATAGAAACATTAAACATAAACTACTCATCGGACCATAGAATGGTCAGAGCTACAATATTATTAAAAGATTTAAAGAAGAGCCGTGCTGGGTTTAAAAGTAATTTGACGACCAGCCTGAAAACCGAAGAAGAAAGGGAAAATTATAGAACGAATTTAAAACACAATCTAACAAACTCACTAAATAGTAATCAATTGATAAACGTCCAAACATATTATGATAAACTAGCACATTCTATTAAATATAGTTTACAAAATGCAAGAGTAACGAGGAATATTACAACGAAACATAAATGCATATCTGAGCGAACCATGTCACTTCTAAATAGAAGACAAGAATTGCAAAGAACCAAAAACAAATCTCGGTCACAAAAAAACGAACTAAGTGCTCTATATAAGTTAACAAGCAAATATATTAAATCTGATTACAAAAACCACAGAATAAAGACTATACAAAAATATCTTGAACAGGGAAAGAGTCTTAAAAAAGCTTTCAAAGAATTAAAAACAAATAAAACTTGGATCGAGGGCTTGAAACAATCGGGAGTCACATCGCACAACCGCAAAGATATTTTAAAAATTGCCACGGATTTTTATAAAAACCTATACAGCGATGAAAAACACCCAAAAACCACGCCTCTGACCGATGATCATTGTCAGGAGTACAATATTAAGGCTGTCGAAGAGATAGAGATTGTGCAAATGATAAAAAAATTAAGACTAGAAAAAAGCCCAGGTCCCGATAACATAACCAATGAAGCTTTAAAGATTGGCTCTGACTTACTAGCTGCACCACTAACAAAATTATTTAATTTAATATTAAAAACAGGAAGAACACCTTCACAATGGTCAGAATCCAATATAATACTATTGTACAAAAAAGGGGACCCAAATGATATAAGTAACTATAGACCTATCAGTCTCCTGCCAACTCTATACAAGCTATTCTCTTCTATCATAGAGCAAAGAATAAGCAAAAACTTGGAAAAAAGACAACCTATAGAACAGGCAGGTTTTAGAAAAGGATTTTCGACTATCGACCATATTCACACCCTGGAACAAGTTATAGAGAAATATCAAGAACATCAAAGACCGCTCTACATAGCCTACATTGATTACAAGAAAGCTTTTGACACAATATCCCATGAAAGCATTTGGGAAGCTCTGGAAGCTCAAGAAGTAGAAAAGGAATACATACAAGTCATAAAATGCATATATAATACATGCTCAAGTAGAGTCAAACTAGAATCAATTGGCCCCAGTTTTCATATAGAGAGAGGCTTGAGGCAGGGAGACCCAATCTCGCCAAAAATTTTTATTACCGTATTGGAGTTCGTTATAAACAAATTAGACTGGGAGAGGTACGGATTAAACATTAAAGGAAAGCACCTAAGTCATCTAAGGTTCGCAGATGATCTCGTACTGTTATCGGAGAGTAGTGACAGCTTACAATACATGATAGAATCTCTCTACAGAGCTAGCAGACAAATAGGCCTGGAAATCAACTTAGCAAAAACAAAAGTCATGACAAATAGAGCGAAGAGAGTCATCACAATAAATAACGAACCAATACAATATGTAGAACGATACATCTACCTTGGAAAACAAGTAGGATTCAACAATAATACCAATGAGCTAGAGGTAGAGCGAAGATCAAACATCACTTGGAACAAGTTCTGGAGTTATAAAGAAATTTTAAAAAGCAATATACCAGTAACTTTGAAAAAGAAAATTATGGACTCATGCATTCTCCCCTGTCTAACTTACGCATGCCAAACATGGAAATTTACTAGAAATATTAAAAATAAAATAACAAAGTGCCAAAGAGGTATGGAGTGTAGTATGCTAAAAATTAAGAAAATACATAAAATAAGACATTCAAAAATAAGACACGTAACAAAGGCTATAGACGCGTTAAGTTACGCACAAAAGTTAAAACTGAGATGGGCCGGACATGTTGCACGTTTGGAAGATAAAAGGTGGACACTGCGGGTGACTACATGGAATGGTCCTTCAGGCAAGCGCCGCGTAGGTAGACCTTATACACGATGGGAAGATGACATTAAAAAGATCGCAGGACAGAACTGGGTTAAAATGGCTAAAAATCGGGAAAAATGGAAAGCTTTGGAGGAGGCCTTCACCTGAGGTGGGTTCATGCAATAATTAAATTAATAAAAATTAAATGTCAATATTATAAAATAAAATAATGTGTAATTTAATAATAATAAAATCAATTAAATAAATTGTCTAAATGATAATAATGTAATAATGTAATAAATGATAATAATGTAAATATAATTTAGCAGTTCCTATTATTACGTTAAGCTGATTAATAATATAAGTAAAAAAATGTAATAATTTAAATTTAATAATTTAATTTAATACATAAAATTGTAAAACTGTAAATTGTAAAGATGAGCATGGAATAAAAGGCTTTTTTTTTTTTTTTTTATTTTTAATTTTTTTAATTTTTTTTATTTATTTATTTATTTATAGTAATTTATATTTTTACTTTTTAAATAACTTTGCACATCTTTGGAAATAAATTCTGTACCCTTATCAGACTGAATATGTATGGGTGTTGCATTAGCTACAATGAAAATACTTTCAAAACATTATTTAATATTAAATGAATTTTTATTTTTCATAGCTCTTACAAATGCATATTTGCTAAATACATCAATTACACAAAGAATAAAGTTAAATCCATCATTGTACTTAGAATATGTTCTCAAATCACTTAAATCCGCTTGCCAAAGAACATTGAAATTTGACAGTATGTATTTGTTACGGGAAAACCTTCTTGTTACAGGTTTATGTAATGTGTATGTTTCTTGTGAGCGTAGCCAATCTTTTACATCTTCTCTTTTCATTTTACCTTTCATAGCTTTGGCTAATTTATTAATACTACCGAATGCAGCAGGATGAGAAGGGTTATAGTAAATACTATTTATTTCTAATAAGGGCTCCATTTCTCCCAGACTAATTTTTTCTTGGGTTTTACTTTTTCTCTTTCAGTACTAGTTGGTGTTAAATTCGGATCTTTTTGCGGTGTAAAGTTCTTATGCTCATGTAATAATAGCTAAGTTATAATGCCAGTTCTTTTAGTATTACCGAGGTAGGTAACTGGTGTATTAATATCTTTCAATAAAATTGCAAATTGTTGCCATCCTACTGGATCAATTTCTCTACTTGGTCTAATAAAATCACTCCACCAAGTCTATGATGTTACTTCCAGGAATTTTAACTTTGTCTATGAATACAGTACCCTCGCCATCCCAATTAATTTTATCCTTGTGATCAGACAAAAAACCTAGCAACAGCTCACCTTTCTTTAAATATGTTTTAGGTATCACTCTCAATATTTGTTTCGGTGTATACGTTGGTGAGTTAACCTTTTCGTGTTCATTTATTTCAACTGTTGTTCGCTTTGGAGTCTGTTCAGCAACTATACTAGTCTTAGCTTCTTCCTGTAGTTTTATATCACTAAAATCTTTCTTTAAATTAAATTTATTATTCGTATCTAATTCCAGTTTATTATTATCAATTTTCATTTTGATATTATCTGTATCACCAGTATTAACATCAGAAAAAATAGTAACAATAGGTAACTCATAAGGTTTTCGGTCTTCTTGAGTATGGTGTAGGTACCTTTGTAAAATTTGTAAATAGAGAATACACTTTTCTCTATCTTCAATATTACTTTTTAATATATTTTGCATTTCGGCATCCAGTCTAGACATGGGACTGTCTAACATTGTTTGTTGATTATTTTTTTTATTATACCTGGATCTATAAGTAACATTTTCTTAGCGTGTTCCATGTTCATGTTAGGGTATTTACTAGTGCACTCAGAACTGAACCTAATATTATTGGTAAAAAAGATCCCCCTTTTTGAATTATAATATTTTTACGGACTTTGTTTGTAGTTTTACGCACCAGTTGTCGAAGTAAGTGTTTGTATTTCTTTAATTTATTCTTCTCATTTTCTTGGAGATGTACTTTACCTTGTAAAACGTTATAGATACATTCACAAATACAATTTATCTCTTGTTCGTTGCAGGATTTTAAGAGTGCTTTTTGGTATTTTGGTTTAAGAATATGAAGAGCTTCTAAAAATGTTTTATCTGTCTTCAAGGTTCGAGACATTATTAATAAATGACGGAAATTTCTTGTTGCTTTGCATATTTAAACCCCTTTGTAGGTAAGTATATAGTACAGTAACAGTCAGAAGGGAATATTTTTGTTTTTAATCTACATATATCACTAGTATTTTGTTTTAAATCTATCATTAAATATCCATGAGGTTCTTTCGTTGCATCTTTATAAGAATCTTCCATGAATTTAGTATTTTCGGGTGATACTTGTCTCGCTAAGTGTCGAATCTGTGTTTTATCACGTGGATTTTTAAAATATATTATATAACTCGAGTTTAAGGAAATGTCCCTCTGACCTCTACCTTGATGAAACAAATTTTGAGTTATATAAAACACACTCAAATTTCTAAGATGACTTCCTTTTGTAAAAATGTCAACGATGCGGCTATCCGATTCTCTCATAAGATCATCGATGGTAACAAGCTTGCATTTCATCAAAACACCATGTAACTTGATCGAAACTTGAACTACAAATATCTTTTACATATTTCAAGAAGTTTGTAACGAATTGTGACTTTCCACATCCACTTGGACCAGCAACTATTGCAGTAGACTGCACAACGTTTTATTTAACAATGAACATAATTTAAAGAACAATACACATTTATAATAATCAAGTATAATTTGTCTTAAAACTAGAACACATACATTAAATGGTTTACAGGAACAAACATTGAAATACATTACCAAACTAACAATTATAAACTAGACGTACACATTTATAAACACAATTAAGATAATATATAGTTCAAAGAATTACATTAAACATATTTGTAAGTAAACCAATATTTCACCGTTGTTATCTAAGTTTGTAATGACCCCAAGCTAATCGCTGATCGCTGACCGAAAGCTGATTCGATTACTGAAACATTAGCTTGAGTACTATGAGATTTAAAAATATTATTTTTGTGAATGTTTCGTCATAGCTGCTTCTCTTCATTGCACCTCCGACTTGTTGGGGTTGACTAAATATACTATATATATATATATTTATAGTTCAAGATTTAAATAATGTAATATAGAAAGAAATGTATGTAGAAAAAAAATATACATACTTAGTAGGATTTTCAAGCAAGCAAGAAGTCTGAAGCGATTCTTTATCGTGTTGACTACTTTGATTTATGATTGCACTTTCGACTTGTCTGCATATATCGATGAGTTCATTGTCAATTTCTACCAAACGAACTATGAGAGCATACTCCTCCCTTCCTGCTTATAAGCACTCACTTATCAGCGTCTAAATATATTTGGTTATTGTAACCACCCGAGATAACTACATCCTATTTCCTTTCATTATGATAAGTACCTTATCATCGGTCAGAGTTCCAATGCTATTGATTCACCATATCCTAATGGGCCAACAAACAAGTACGAACAAGTTTCCTTTCATTATGATAAGTACCTTATCAGTGCTCAGAGTTATTTAAAATGTGAAGTATGCATTACGGATGCAACTCTTATTGTTCGTAGAGCACGAATAAATCCAACTGTACTCCTCGCACATCAAAAAGTCTTAGCCTCTACTACAGCAAAATATCCTATTACTCGAGCTGAAGTCAAAGTTTTAACTATACCATCAGGGGTTCAGGGAAAGACTCTTGACAACATTTTTCTGGGGCAAGTACCTAAAAGATGTATAGTTGGATTTGTAAACAACACAGCATTCAATGGAAGTCTTACTAAAAATCCATTCAATTTTGAAAACTATGCTATGAACACATTTTGTTTATATATTGATGGCCAACAAATACCTTCAAAAGCATTGCAACCATCATTCGAGAATAGTATTTTTACTGCAGCCTATCACACTTTATTTTCGGGGACTGGTATACATTTTCTAAATGAAGGTAATGGAATATCTAGGGAGCAATATGCAAAAGGTTACTGCCTATTAGCGTTTGACCTAACTCCTGATTTGTCATCAAATTCCATGACTCATTGGAATCTTATAAAGCATGGCAGTGTAAGGGTAGAAGTTCGGTTTGAATCAACTCTAACCGAAACTATTAACTGTATAGTGTATGCAGAGTTTGATAACGTTATTGAAATTGATAAGAACCGAAATGTAACCGTCGACTACAGTAGTTAAGATAAATTTCTATACTTAGATGTAAGTAAAAGCCTAATAAATGTAATATATTATACCTATTTGAAGTCTTTCATTCGAGTTAAACCATATTGCGTCCCTTTGTCCATTTGTAAATAGTGTATTGTACCTATCAGAGGTATCGATAAGTAGGCATGCACAATGGATACAATCGAGATTCAGAAGCATTTAAGTAAAATTAATTGTAGCTTGAAAAACAATGTCTATGCGGCAAACCGATTACCGCTATACGTTAAGACTCCAATGTACTTGATAAGTAATTTGGATTCTGACAGTGAACCAGGCTCTCACTGGGTGGGCATGTACATTGACAGAAATGGCATCGGTGGGTATTTTGATTCATACGGTCGACCACCAACAGGCTATCACAAAGCCTTTTTCAGAAGGAACGCAAAGCATTGGGATTTTAATAGATATAGAATACAACTTGATTGGTCTTCAGTTTGTGGAGAATATAGTCTTACATACTTGCATTATATGTATTATGGAAATACACTCAGAGATTTTTTAAGCCTATTTTGTGAGGTTAAATTGATAAACGATATTGTAGTATCGCAATTGTTCAAAAGGTTGTTTTGGAAATAATAAACAATGTCAATACGAAGATTTTTTATTGCATTACCATGCGCATACCCCCGATCATTACCGACACAGTGATAATGACCCTATTATGTTGTGAGGACAGCGAGTGGTGATTAGATAAGTAAGGTCCGTATTGTTATATGGACATAGCGAGCTTAATGAGATAAGGAGGTGATTAGATAATGAATTAGAGGTCGTTATTCATAAAAGCTAACTTTGTAAGCAAAGGAGATAGCGTAAAATAAATGCGAGCAATCGATCGGGCGTGGTCGGAAGCCCCCATTTTGACACCAAACTTTAACGTTATAATTAGAATTTCCAGTATTATCAAGTAAAACTATAGCGAGTTCTATTAGTTAATTTTCTCCATAGCGATTACTCGGTTGAGTAAATCTTTTCGATTGATAGCTTTATAATATTCAATACTATTCGATATACATATAAAATCACACATGATTTAGAAGAAAATGATACATATTTTTAGGGTTTGTTGTGAGCCGATTCTACGAATCCGTAAAACCAGTCGTTCTCTGATCAGAGCGATATATTTATCACTAAAATATTATTTATAGTTCAAAAGATATTTTCAAAGATTTGTTTATAATTCTATAAATTTTAATACTTACCTGTGCTTATTTCGTATACATTAGAAAACTCGTCTGATAACTTCGTAAAATTTGTAATCAAGGTTTTCATTAACATTTGAATCGAATTATTCATAGTTCGTTAAATTTTGCTAATTCAAATTAGTATCAAATTGATACTAATTTGAATTAGCAAAATTTAACTGAATTTATATTGGAATAATTAATTTAAAAATTGTTTTTCTTCGGTATAGTTTAGTAGCATCATTTTCTACTCATAATTTATAGTCCTACATAAGGTTCCCTGTGTGAGTGCCAAGGAACTTCTTATGCTACACAGCTGCGAAGATCTGTGTAGCTATAAGTTAGTGTAAGGAAATCTTAGCGGTATTCTTTTGAAAATGGTCGAACCAATTGTGGTTTGAGTCGGGAGACATCACCGTCGCATCTATTTCTACCAGTGTCAAGCCCTGCTGACTTGGATTTCAATGTGTGGTTTAAGGAGCCGTATTTATTTGAGGCGTTCCAACTTCTCAGGGGTAGTAACACGTCTGTGGCTGTGTGGGTGGCTAAAATCTGGTTGAACAATAAAGAAATCTGAAGTTAATTTCAGTTCTTTGCCTATACTATATTATAAAAAGAGCCGATCACTGCTCCATGTAGGTCATCAGAATTTGTTATTAGATTTTTTTATGGATGATAAATCAATCTTATTAAGCGTATGATCTGATATAATCTTATAAGAATATTAGGTAGTTCCAAGTATATAACGAAATAATTGTTTCAATATTGGTTTCCGTAACATTTATTATCGTATTGCAGTCCTCGGGGATTATCCAATTTTCCACGCGTTCAGGAAAATATTATGGATCGCACTTTAATTCGGTCGAGATATAGGTGTATTAGATAAGAATAACTGTGTAAAGCAAAAGATGTTGGCTATATGTCTGAATGTATCATGTTTGTTGTAGAAAATGGAAATGATTTAAAATATTTTATGCTGAACACTCACTTGGAACGTTACAGAAACGTTATATTTGCAAGTCTAATAATATTTTTACATAAACACACACACAGTGGTAGTTTTCAGAAAATAGTTGATTAGTTGAACCCTTTCAGGTTTAGGTTACTTAAATATGTATTGGGTCGTGACATTTTTAGGTCCCTCGAGAACATACATGTCTAGACCTAATTACGAAAATACCGAAACTCTACATTTAATTCCTCTACATGAATTATTCAGGATTATTCATGATAATTACTTCGATATTAGATTTAGTAATAATAATAATAATCGACTATAATCTTAAGGATTTTTTTCATAGTCAATTGTTGGTGCAACATACAATTAGACATTTTTCATTTGATTTGTATTCGTATTATAAAACTGATTCCATTTTAATTAAGCCCACAAACAATGAGTAGCTTTTTCATTATTTGTTTTACAAAGCTCATTAGGATCCAGCCATACGGGTTAAGTGGCCTGGATTCATTAACAACGACCTTGGATAACTAACTTTGATCTAGCATCTGTCTGATCTAGCATGTATTTGTAGTTGTAGAATCAGACCAGGGTCCTCGGATTATAACTAATGTCACAAAACAGGGAACTAAGTTACTCGTAATTTCTCATGCCATGGGAAAAACCCATTTCCAATTGAGTTGATTATACGAGATGTGTTGTTCTCGTAAGTTCTTGGGAGGTGATGGTTGATGATAAGTCTATTAATATGACGAGGTAATATTTTTTTGATGACTACAGTAGGATCTTGAGGTACATCATAACATTCTTAACCGCCTTAAAAAAAGGAGGAAGTTCTCAATAAAAATTCCTTGCGACGCTTTTTCCTAATAGCGAAATATATTCTGAAGTGATTGTAAATTGTCGACGTTTAAAAAGAGTAAATTTTTAATGAATGAGGGTGGGATTTGATTTTAATTTTTTTACTTCTTGAAATGTTGCTGTTATATGTTTTTCTTAATTGAATTTTAAAAGAATCTTCTCATCAGGTTGTTCACTTTAGGATGTTCATTGTCATACTTAACTTTCACTCTAATGATTTATTTTATTTTGGCATCTACCTTATCTTTTGAATCATCGTATATCACCCATTACATTTTTAGCTGTTTCTCCTTTCTGTTTATTCATATATCGATAACGCTTCTTTCGTCACTGGGATTTTCCGCCGGTACTTGGTTAATTATATTTCGTTTTACATAAACTTCTCATGTTTATCTCAGTCATCATACATATTATGTATGATGACAGAGATATGTTTATCATAAACGTGTTTCTCATTTCGTAATTTTCGTATATGATGTTTCACGTTCATAAAATCATCTCTACATGAAATATAAATGTGACTCCGTGTGTTAAATAATTATATTGAAAGCACATGAATTTTATAAATATCATCGTATTTAGGGCGTAATCTTTCGTTTTATAAAACGTTAAAAGGTAGGTAAAATTAGTTATATTATAAGTATAACATTTTCCATGGAACTAATGACGCTTGTGCGAGTCGTAGGTTATTCTGATATGCCATCCACAAAATAGCCTCGCAAAGTAATAAAGGGCAGACTGTAATTAGTTTCAAATTTCAAAGCCAATATGTGTGGACTTTGTTTTCGCATAAAGCTATGTGTGCGTATGGTAGAAATATATTATGGCAAACGAAAACAAACACATTAAAAGCGACGTAGCATTTTTTAACATTTAACTAGATGAAGCCTGCGGCTCTGTTCACTATGCCGTGGCATTACGATGTTATAATACCTATTATTTATATACAGTATTTCATTTAGCCCTCAGCGATAACGGTGAGTTTAGGATTGACCTTCGATAGGATTCCTGTCCTATTCGAGTTGGTTATATATGTTTATGAGTATTGACCAATTAAAACTAAGAGTTTTAATTGGATTATTCTATTCACTATAAGTAAATTTATTCTGGTGAGCTGATGGCCCCTCATTATTAGTAGATTTATGCATAGACATAATGAGTTTTATGCTTATAATTTTATCAAAATTGGTGCAACTTCATGAGCTCTGTATAATAGAAACACACAATGTAATTTGCAGGCTTCAGTGGTTTCCTCCTACATACATGTATGTTATTTCTTATTTTGTATTATAGGGCATAGACAAAATTCTTGAAAAGGGTGTTTTATCGTTTAAGCAAAGTGACAATTTTTCACTGCTGGGCAGGGATTTCCTCTTTGAGCGAGAGGGGTTTTAACGCATAATCCTCAAGACAAACAATTGCATTTTTATATACAAACATAGTTTACAAAAACAAATATAAATCAGCACAGGTGGACAATTTCTTCGAATAGTTGGTTTCATATTTCTATGCGTGTTTTAAGTTCACATCGACACTTGACCCCAGGGAATGCTGATGAGTGATACGTCAGCGCTGATTGTGACGCTTCGAGGAACTTGTTTGTATCGTATATCACTATTATATCAAAACAAGCTTCAAAGACCTAAATAATGATGAAAAATAAAATATATTGTTTACCTTTGTTGTTGTTTAAAGGAGAAGAAAAAAATATTTTGCTTCTTGCTTTCTTATACGTTGCTGTTATTCTATTTTGTACACAATCATGTATGTGGTGATGAAAATGACGAAATCCTTTGTGATTCGACTTCAGAGGCACAACTGCTACACCTATTTTTGCGTATTAACAGCAGTGTAAAGCGCTGTCGCGTTCCGCATTGAGACTTTTTTTTTATAGGAGTAGCAGACGAGCATGCAGTCCACCTGATGGTAAGTGGCTACTGCCGCCCATGGACATCTGTAATCAACCCCAGATAGGATAGATATTCTTACCTGAGTTCGGCCACAGATACCCCTGAGGACTAAGCTGGAACGCCTCGGAAAAGTATGTCTCCCTTAACACACCCTTCAAAACGGAACACAGCAGCGCTTAACTCTGCTGTTATAAGGCAGAAATAGGTGCGGCGGTGGTGTCACCGGAGCCGAACCACAAAGGGTTCTACCGCCTTCAAAATTGTGGTAAAAGAATAATTTTTATTTATTTATCCAACGCGTTTGAACGCAGTCCACAGGATCTGTGGCCTACTTTAGGTAAGAATCTTATCTGGATTTTGCTACTTCAATATTATAAAAAAGTTAAATTATTATCAACCCATTACTGATAACCTAGCTGGATATCAGTTTCCTCTCAGAATGAGTCAGTTTCCTCACGATGCTTTCATTCATCGTTAAAATAAGTAATAATTAATTTGTAATGAGTACAATATATAAATTTGTAAAATCAGAGGTAACTGGAATTCGAACTTCGGATCCCTCATTGGAGAGGCTGAGTTTCAATTACAATATCACTGCTGAAATTATATTTTGTCGTTACCGTCAATACCCTTGACTTTGTTTCTTTTATTTCTTTTATTATAATTTCCACGATAGTTACTAGAAATAGCTTTTATAGTCAAGACCTCTTGACCACTATTATTAAGATGCTTGTATTTCTTATAGTGTATAATAAATATATTTATATCACGGCGTGCGTAAATGGACGTTTTACGCACGCTTCGCGTGCGCAAAACCCCCATTTCCGACCCCGTAATATAAAATTTTATACAACACGCGGACGAAAAATGTTTTTCTGACTCGTGTGATTGCAGTCCTCGCCTGCGGCTCGGCCTGCAAACTCACACTTGTCAGAAAAAAATTTTTCGTCCTCGTATTGTAATGTACTATTCCTTTCTATAAAGTTACTTATAATAAGCGTAGAACAAAAGTTAGAAAGCATATTAAACCCACTGTTATTGAATAATTTTGACTTTTGTCATTTTACTGAATCCTTTGAGCAAAAGTTGTAAATATGAGGAAATTGTAAATATAAGCCCTTTCAAATATCTCCATGAACATTTCAACGAATAAGTCTGGCATACATTAGTTAGCAAACATGTATACAAATAGGACTTTTTAAGAAGGGATCAGATCGTAAAAACCTCTGCTACGATAATAATAAGACTGTACATGAATGTAAGCGACAATAATAGTAAAGTGAGAGATGTAGTTTGAATTATCAAATGTGTAAAAAGTAGAATAATTCGGAAATAGGCAATAGGTATTGCAGTCTTTGATTATCTGTAACCCACAGTAACCCACAGAGCAACTGCAGATAAGTCGAGATTCGCGGAGGCATAATCTATATGACGCATGCAGCGTCATATAGATTATGCCGGAAATGTCTATCCGTCCCATAGATATATTATCCTACTGACGTAGATCCGCCCGGTGGATTAATCTTTTAAAAAATGATAAAATATATTTTGATAGTAGGTATTGCCATTCTGGAAAGAACGCTGAATAATCCTGTTTGAAATTTAGAGTTACAATATTTTTAAAGTTTCGTATTTATAAAAGAGTAAGGAAACATATATTTGTTATGTAAGATGTAAGTATGTATAAATAAGTAAATTTATATATGATTTTTATATGCGATTTGCGGAAAAATTACAGCCTCACCAATCTTTAGCGTGAAACAGTTGGTGTTCGTTGGAAGAGTGTGCATAACGTTACCGGCTGACTTACACCGCGACCAACTTAGACCTCAGGGGTAGTATCGAATTTGTGATTAACTTTAGGTAGAATATCTATTCTGTATGGAGTTGGATCCAGATGTCCATGTGAGCTTACCATCAGGTTGTGACAGCTTACCATCGGGTACAATCCTATGTTAATTTAATCGTATTTTTATGTTATTTACTTAAAATACTACAGTGTATAATTTGTACTATGTAAAACTTAAAGGCAATATGAAGATAGCCCAGGCATAATTGGAACTAAACGAATTTGTTTGGAGACAATAATAGTGTGTTCTCTCAACCATATTCATTAGATGTGATGTGTGGGCGTCGGTGCCGATCCTCGATCTAATGATTGAGTCAAGACTATTTGAAACATGTAACAATGCTTCTTCTCGAGATCCGTTGATATGATTTCGTTACTTAGAATCCGATTTACAACTTACAAGTAATTCGAATGTTGTGAAACTACCAACAATGGACCCTATCGGTTTCCTGGTAATCTGATTTCATTACGTAAGTCAATAGTATCTAATACAACCGGAATTACTTCGTTATAGTATAATCCTCCCACGATGGGACGTAACGTACCTTGTACCTTTTAATATAAGTTACCGCAAGCCATATTAAAGTATTAGTATTGATCTTGTCCCTAAAGAGAGCAATGTTTATCGGGGTATATTTATTTTGATCGGCTTTATTATCACTTTTTTGCACCAGTTACGATATCTGTTGTGCATTATAACTATTATTTAGTTAAACATATATTTAAGTATTGTAACAAAATACTTTGACAGATGACTTATTTAAAAGTAATAAGTTAAATTATAATAAAATTGAGTCGCTATGTACCACAGAAAACTTCCACATGATGAATTTTAAACCTGCTTCGTTGAAAAGGGTATTATGTTTTCGTCGTAAATCTTTGTAATCTTTTGAAGACAACTCCACCATTGTATTGCTATTGCGCTTTGATTTCCTATTTCAAAGAGGTTCAGTCATTCTTATTTTTATGAATTTAATCAAATGAAATATAATGATTTGTGATAATGTTTATTATTTTTGTTACTGAATGAAGAGTCTCTTTATTTTATCATAATTCGTTACTTTATAATAAATTATGATAAAATAAAGAGTGTGTTATTTATCGTAAACAAACTAAAGTTTGTCATAGTAGAAAAATGTGATCTAGTATCCTATGCATCCTAGTATCCGATCTGTTACATCCGTGCTTAAAATTCACAATTTATTTTTAGCAAAGGCTTTTCTACCATCTAGAATTATCACCAATTTTTATTGACCTCTCATGAATACTATAAAGAAGTAAAAGTTATTCTTTGTTCTGTAACTACGATAACTAGCTTTACATAATAATATAATAGGTAATATAATAGGATTATCTGTACAATTAGTGTTGAAGTGAGGCTTAAAATACATTAGTATACTGGTTCCAAAAATAATTTATAGGTTTAATTGACATTTAGCTAAGTATTTGATCGTAACGTACTCCCACGTTAACTCCCTAACTTCGCTAGTTACAAATGGATCAGTTTCCATTGATTATTTAAAAAAGTTAAAATTTGTTTATACATGTGGAAGTAAATCAATTGTATTATATATTGAGAGCACATATATAAACTCTAATTAGGCTGATTAAACAACTTATTTGTAGGTGTCGTCGTGAGAATTAAAAGATAGGTTATCCGATTAGCTACCGGTTTTAATTTTTAAATCTTTGTTGTATCACAACGAACAAACGTATTCAAAGAGTTTTTTTTTTATTCTGACTGGTATTTCCAAAGTCAGATTGATGCATTAAATAATCAAATTAATCAATCTTTTGAATGTTATTATTGTGTTACGTTTTAATTTTTAAATCCCGGTTGTATCAAACCGAACGAACGTATTCAAAGAGTTTTTTTTAAATTCTAACTGGTATTTCCAAAGTCAGATTAATGCATTAAATAATCAAATTAATCAATCTTTTAAATGTTATTATTGTGTTATTATTTTATTGTTATAATATTATGTACGGTTGTGCAACCCCTTTTTACGTAAACATTGCAAATATAGCAACATTTAAATTGTAGTTTTCAGTTGTAAGGCGCCTTCATTTAATTACTTTAATTATGGTCGTAGTGTGTCGCTAATTTTAATGTTTGGTTGAAAGCTTTTTAATTTAAATTTAATAGCTCTTACAATTATCTTTGGAATTACTAATTGCACCCGTTAGTTTGATGTGGTCTCGTTCTTGTAACTGTTAATTAATCTACACAAATACTCTAACGAATATGTATAATTGTATTGCCATTTTGTAAGATATTATTATGGATATGCTTAAGGATAGTTATGTTTTGCCAGGATACAGCAAGAGTGAATTACTTATTATACATATTTGTAGTTAATCAAAACCTAATGTTACAAATTTCAATGAGATCTAACCTAAATTACAACTAACTAACATAGTGACTTGCTGGGGCAATATTAGCACCCAGAGTGAGTTTCCACGTTCGGAACTATGTGGTGGCAACGGAGCGGTCGCGGTGGTGCGGAGTCAGCGTTCTCACGGCGGCGGTGCACAATCGGATGTCTTCCTGATAATTTTGTTCAAGGCGAATGCCTGTGTTGGTTAAGGCCAATATATAACAGGATAGCGCGTACAAAGACCCAAAAATATTTTTGTAAATATGCTTCTTTTGGCTCGTTTGGCAAACGAGTTCAGAGTGTTTTTAGCATGGCACGAAGTTAAGATAGGGATAGGGTGAAAGGTCAACCCGTCTATTAGACAAACTTCTTAAGTTCCGAAATTAGCTTCCGGGGAGTTTTCAAACCGCCTGAAGGCTTTCTAGAAATTTAAGCGGTTGTTCCCTACGGATTATTTAATTATTATTAAGCTTATTATAGTTCGTGAGATATTGCCACTAACGCTAGTCTAAGAACCCACGGAACTTAACATTTAATTGAACCCTTCGTGGGTCGGCTGTGAAGGTACATACTTATTTCTGCAATGTTAAATGCTGTTGTGTGTTGGTGAGTTAAAAGTCTTACTTTTAACTCACCAACACACAACAGCTTTGATAAGATAGAAACTTTGATAAGATTTGATAAGATTTGACACTTTGATAAGACATTTGAAGGTGGTAGAACCCTTTGTGGTTCGACTCCGGCGGCACCACCGCCACACCTATTTCTACCTAATAACAGCAGTATTAGGCGCTGCTGTGTTCCGGTTTGAAGGGTGTGGTAAGGGAGACAGACTTCTCCGAGGCGTTCCAGCTTAGTCCTCAGGGGTAGCGGCGCATCTGTGGCCGACCTCAGGTAGGAATATCTAATCCTATCTGGGGTTGATTACAGATGTCCATGGGCGGCAGTCGCCACTTACCATCAGGTGGACTGCATGCTCGTCTGCTACCCTTATATTATAAAAAAAAAGACATTTCAATCCGAGATAACACATCATTAGTCGATCTCAGGTCATTCTCCAATGATTTTTGGAGATCGTCAAGGCTGCAGCTCGTTTGTTACTTTAACACTTACATTGTACTACTATTTTTATACAGAGGAGAATTAGATGCAACTGTTGTTACCACCGGCACCGCGAAGGGTTATAATACTAATAATACTTACAGACGTGAGGGTGGAAACAAGGACTGCACCTTAATTTTTTTATAACATGATGACATTATAACATTATACAGATGCAAACCTGGATACAGTTCAGTTGATTGTAAGTGTTTACCAATGGAAATGCAGGTGCTTCATATTGAAATCCTACAATAAAGGCTTCCACACCGTTTCACTAAAACCCAAGAACATCGTGCCAAATATAGGTGTGGCGGTCGTACGTCCTTCGTCTAACCTTACCCTACTAATACTTCAAATTCCTCCATGTTCTATAAAGGATTAACAAAATATATTTTCTTACAGATAACAACGATCAGAAGTATAGTACAGAACCCTCAGTACTTGAAGTTGATGCACCTATATTTGGACAACAACAGCATACAGGCCGTGAAGGAATTGGAAGGCTCCGAGTGGTTCAGCACATTCCGAGTATTAAGTCTTCGTGGGAACATGTTAAAACAGGTACGTATGGAACTAAATAACTAACTTGAAACTACCTTCTTAGAATTTAACAAAAATACTTCTCCACGTATCATGAAATACAATGAGATAAATATTAACAATGTATAAATAGTGACTTGCTGACCCCGCAAACGTTGTGTTGCCATATAAATTAAGAAAAATTAAGGGTGAACAACCCTTATCACTTAGGAGTATGAAAAATAGATGGTAACCGATTCTCAGACCTACTGAATATGCATATAAAATTTGGTGAAAATCGGCAAAGGCGTTTCGGAGGAATACGGTAACTAACATTGTGACACGAGAATTTTATATATAAGAAGATAAGTCCTTTATATGCTTTTAAATGTTTAGACGTACAGGTGGAGGCACTATAAGTTAAAAATATCTTTTATCCTATTCTTGCTTCTAAAATTATATTCATAACAAAATTATGTTTGTCTTGTAAGAATATGTTTGAATAAAATAATAAGCGTAGTACTCGTACATAGGAGAAATAACAAAATAGACGCCTAAAAGCAACTGTCTAAATAATCAACCAAGATAGGATTGGGCCGTGAGGTTTGCCGCAGACATGTACTACATAAACCCGGGAGGTCTAAGTCGGAACGTCTCGTACACGTGTATCGTGTATAAAATAATAAGACTTGTTGTTTATCAAATTTATGTATGGAACCCTGTCATATTTAATTTGCGAGAGAAACAACCATGCATTTTCCTTGACATTTATGAAACGATCCTTGGTATTTTGATAACACATATTGCCAAGCAAAAGAAAAAAATGTAATGTAATACGATCGAGTGTCCAACGAGACCAATACTTAGTAGTGGATTTTCACAACTACTTAAGTCTACGTCATTATAACGCTGCTAAGTGTGTTTTCTATTAGGACTCTATTTGTCGTATTAGTGAATGGAACAATAGAAAACATTACAACTACCATTTATATTAAAGACAGTTGTCTATTCGCGAATCAACAAAGTGAAATAAAATGGGACAGAAAATGTATATCGAAATAAAACGTTAAAGAAATAACGATGCCTAAAAGGTCCCTTAGCAAAACACTTACATTTGATTTTTGATTTTATTACGCTGATGGTTCGTTTGTAAGATATTCCTTGAAAGAAGATTGTTGAAATCAATACGTCTTAGGTTTAATGTATAAAGACAAGTACCTACGTAGCGAAATTGTAATACTAAATCAAGGAGTAAGGTGTTACAAGCCTTTGTTGTTCAAATGCGGACCCACAACCGTGGTGGTTTCTACCTTATGACAGCAGTGTTAAGCGCTGCTGTGTTCCAATTAGATGATGTGGTAAAAGAGACAAAGTTATCCGAGGTGTTCCTATTTAGTTCTCAGGTAGCAACGCGTCTCTGGTGACCTCAGATGGGACTTTAATCTTATCTGAGATTGATTACACCTGTCCATGGGCGGCAGTCGCCACTTACCAATTCTTCCGTGTATTTTAGCTGCAAGTTTTAAAAAGTATTCAATGATTAACCTTGAATTTTTAACACATTTAGCATCTATCATATCTAAACGAGAGTTTATACTCGTATATACTTTTCAAAGTTCCAGTGAGACCAGGAATAAAACTTTTGTTTACTTCCGCAACAAACATCGCACTGAGCCACAGCGTGGGTTTATCGCGTAGGTATATATAATGCCGGTAGCAGACTGAGAACCAATCTAAGTTAGTTTAGATTAGTTCAGCTTAGCTGAAGTAGCTTTTCGTATTTGAGTGCAGAATGCAAGTTATATGAACTAAGCGTTTGGTATTATACAGGGTGAATCTCCATAAAGTGCACATATTGAAACAGGTAAAATTAAACCGCATTTTGTCGACAAAAAAATATATAAAAAAAATAAAAAAAAATTTTTTTGGGTTTTACGACCTTTTGAATTTTTTTTTTGGGAATTGTGCACCTGAAGTAAATAAATCGCTATAACTTTTAAACTAAGAGGGTTATCAGGTTCAAACAAAAATAACAATGATTGCCAATGATAGGCCGTACTGATCCATGAAAAAAAAAAACAAAAAAAAATCATCTTCCCAGGAAAAAAATGTCAGATTAGTGCAAAAAAGCACTTTTTTTAGGTAAAATTTTCAGTAATCATCAATTTCCTCAAAATAATCTAGGCATTTTATTTTTTTATTATTGTTTTATGCAATTCTACGTCGTATTAGCTTTCAAACACTAAAAAAACCACGCCTCTAACTCAAGTATAAAGTTTGCTAGGAACGTTTCAAAAAAGATACTCATGACGCGACGCACGTGCGCCCTAATAAAACTGGTATAGTCCGACCCATAATTAGATGTCCAAAATATAAACAAAGAAAACTATCAAAAATATGTTTCAATGGTAAATTCATGGTAGTTTCTTATTTTTGACGATATTAAAGTGGTAAAACTGTATTAAAATAAATCTTTAATAATTGAAAAAAAAACACTAGTTTGTATTAAAAATGTTATTTATTACCAATACCCTTAAAAACTGCCTTTGTTTAAGCGCTCGTAGGAAACTTTATACTTAAGTTAGAGGCATGCTTTTTTTAGTGTTTGAAAGCTAATACGACGTAGAATTACATTAAATAATAAAAATAAAATAAAAAGCCTAGATTATTTTGAGGAAATTCACGATTACTGAAATTTAACCTAAAAAAATTGCTTTTTTCACACTAATCTGACTATTTTTTTCTGGGACGGTTAATCGCTAATTAGCGATTAACCGTCGTAGAGTCAACTTACCCTGATGATGCTCCGTTTTGGAGCGAAACACGTGTTGGTGGTGGTATGTATGGTGGTGTATATTTTTAATTTTTGCATCTGCATGCATCCTTTGAGGGAGGGAGGGTGGTACATACTGCATGGCTTAAAATATATACTGTACCATCATACATATTTGTAGCGGATTGTTGCGAAGTAGTTTTAATCTTAACTTAATAGCATGGATTTCCGCAAAGTAACGCCTGATACAATTAACTATCTAATAATCGGAAAATAAAATTAAAGTTCAAAAAACTAAAAAACACGCTTGTGTGTATATGCTGTGTTTCAGAACATTTGAGTTATAGGGAAATAACATTATTATTTTCTAAACTAAAAATCACGCTATAATAGTTACGCCTATTGAAACTAAAAAGCAATAATTATTTGCAATCTAAACTTGCGATGAACTTTGCTGAAGGTGCTTGAAAAATCTCGCCTCGAAAATCGTTAATCCTGAGGATGTTGATAAGGACAATGGTACAAAATTATTAAAATCGTCTATTGTCATCGGTTTTTGATAATTCTTCAAAATTTTGAATTAAACTGAACGTTCAAAGTGGATAGAAATCGGGGTCAAAGATTCCGTTACTGTTACGTACATACATACATACATACAAAACGTACAACCCAAGCTAATAAAAGCGTGTTAATAACTGCCCCGAAGGCGATGTACAGTGCCCTTTTATACGCCTCTTTTTAGTGAATACCCTCATTTTACAATTAAAAATTCCATCTTGTTGTTGTTGTTCTTGTTGACGTTCCTAACAATATTGTAAAAAAAAATTAGTATGCAGTCCATCTGATAGTAAGTGGCTACTGCTGTCCATGGACATCTGTAATGAACCCCAGCTAGATTTCTATTGGAACTAAATTGGAACGTCTCGAATGAGGACAAAGTTGAAATGCCTCGGAAAACTATCCGTTCCATCCACATCAACTGGACCCGTGGCGGTCCTCCACGGTTCGGTTTAATCGTTCATTTTTGCCGCGTACGTGCAAAATGTGGAATGAACTTCCTCCTGAGGTATTCTCTCAGGACTATGACATGGGGCTCTTCAAGAGGGGTGTAAAAAGAGCTCTCCTTCAAAGCCGGCGATGCATTGGCGACTCCTCTGGTGTTGCAAATGTCCATAGGCGACGGTGACTGCTTTGCATCAGGTAGCCCGTCTGCCTTATCGTTAGGTTACATATAAAAAAAAAAAAAAACTATGTCTCCCTTACCACATCCTTCGAACCACAAAACAGCAACGTTTAACACACTATCATAAGGTAGAAATAGCCGTGACGGTAGAACCACTGGAGTCGAATCACATAGCGTTCTCAGGGCTCTTAAAACTTAGTTATTGTCCTACTGCTGGCAAGGGTGTTTTCTCAGAAAGAGAAGGATCAGGCCATACCGAGTTAGTCCACCGAGTGCGAATTGGTGAATTTCACATACCTTTGAGAAGTCTTTTTTTAAAAATCTCAGTTGTATAGATTTCCTTACGATATTTGTTTCATCGCTATAAGCAAGTTATAATAAATTTCTTACAGGCAAATCATATCTATGATGGTTGGAGTTCGAAGCTCGGACCCGCTTTGTTCTCTAAGTGCTGTCGACAACTGTTTTCATAACTTTTTTCTGACAAAGATATTGCCATTAAATAAGTTTGGAAGTATTGTATAAATTGACAGCACGTCAGCGGGTCCCCGTCCTAGCTATTGTATTGGGGGAAGAGAAATCAAAGCGTGTAAGTACGGTTCTAAATAATAAGGTTAACGAAGACGTTCTGTATTAAAAAAAGCGTATTAATATGTATTTTCAAGCGTATTTTCTATATAATATCATAATTTCATAATGAGTTCATCCATTTTTAAGAAAAGTTACACCAGCCATTGTTACATATAACTCCCTTAATTATTTATATACTAATTAATATTTGCATTACTGTAATCATCCCTAATTATTATATTTCTAACTTAGTAAATCTGAATATTACTAATAATCGTGTTTAAATAAATAATCTAATTGTCTTTCTTAAAATGTAGCTGTGATCATTCGTTTGTAAATAATAATTATTAATGTTATTTGTTCTCCTTCCACATTTTCCGTTTTTTAATGAAAGTACGAGTACAATTATCATTTCAATACAGTAATACCTCTAATATAAAGTAAATATATATAATTAATATCTGAATAAAGTATTTTTAAAGTGTAAACGTCTCTCACTACATAACACCATCAAAGCCCGCTCCACATTCTCGCGAGATTCTCGGTGAGAATTTCTCGCGAGAATGTGGAGCGCGTATAACATTTAAAACAAGTTTAACAAACTCCACAAATTATATTTTATTTTTATAAATATTTAATATTAATAAAGCACTATAATGTCACCAAAAGAAAACGTGAATCACGCATTCAGCATAAAGACTGGCAGCATCACCCTTGTGAACCCAAAACTCAAAACTCTTTTACTGAAAAAGTTCTTTCTTTAATGGGAATTTCTTCATTTATTTTCAATTTATTCTTTTATTGCATAACCTCATAGATATACTACTAATAAAGACGTTAGTAGTATATCTATGCATAACCTATTATAAAATTCTCGTGTCACAATGTTAGTTACCGTACTCCTCCGAAACGGCTTTACCGATTTTCACCAAATTTTATATGCATATTCCATAGTACTGCGAATCGGCTACTATCTAATTTTCATACCCCTAAGTCAGAAGGGTGGTTCACCCTTAATATTTTTTATTTATATGGCAACACAACGTTTGCCGGGTCAGCTAGTTGTTAATAATTTTTAATATTTTTTTAATATATAATGTGGCAGGAGCGTCTCCTAGGTGACCCAAGTGAGTAGGGCCATGAGTGTATAAAGTGTTATTCATTATTAAGGCATTTTTTTCCTTAGAGATGACTTATGTGTTAGACTTCTAAACTATAAATCTTTCTTCTTAAGAAGTGGCACTGGAATTGTAAAGTGGCCACGAGGATCATAAGTGTAATTTACACGAGTGGAAGTCACAAAAAATCCCTTCATCAATAGTTTACGCATAGGGTTCCATAAACAAGATTATTTATTGCATTTCAAGGATCTTATAAGTGAAAAATTTTAAGACGTAAAAAGTCGGAACAAATGACCTACTGACATTTATTTTGTAAATATGTTTTTTGCTTGTTTTGATCTGTCGGTCACACTACGTAGATTACGACCCAGCCATGTCTAGACTAATAAATATTTATTCAATTACCGCATAATCTTCTCAAACCGAACATTCTTGGGATTCTATTAATATTTTAAACTTAAGAGAAATAATCACATGTTCTTGTTATATATTGTAATAATGTAACGTGATAAATTTGTGTACAAATTATTTTACTAGTATATACTTTATATCAGAAAATAATCAGAACGTTTATTTAAGAGTTTGTTTCTAATTCAGAGCCATTCGTATCAGATAAAGAAGGTACCTGTATAGGAACATAAAACGGCACCCAGTTTTGCAGTCATAGTTTCCTAAGTATTTATTATAATAAAATTCAGTTTTCTGTATGGGTACTTATAACGTGTACATAAGCTTAGATTCTTATTAATAAATGAGGTATATAAATAGAGAATCTTTGAGACTTTAAAGACGAAATACTTAGGACCGAAAATTAGGAAAGAACTTGAACGGAAATACTTTGAATAACACTGACATAAGCATTTGGTATGCAAAAAAGGCAACGCCAACCACTTGACCTTTTAGCATAAGTGAATGAACTGGGTTGTTTTGGAAGTATGGGTACCTACTTTTAGTTTAAATGTGATTTAAAATAAAAGTACATGGCGGCAATGATATTGAAGACTCACACTAAAACAAGTAGGTATATATGTATACAAATTTACTAGGTATATTAGAACAGTCTTTTTGTAAGATTGAAGTAGCAGACGAGCATGCAGTCCATCTGATGAATATTATCACAATCGTCTATGGAGACCTATAACCATAATCAGCTCTGCCGCATATTTGTCCTTGACAATTATCGACGAAGCCGAAAGCGCAGGTTGTTTGTGGTTCCGCCTTATCGCACTGTGTCGCGCGCTAAATCGCCTGTTCCTCACACACTTGTGACATTGAACGCGCTCATGGATCGTTTTGAATTGTGATGTGCTTACTGATGACTGGAAGTTGATCATGTCTGTATGCTTGGAGTTCTGTGAGATGTCTGTATGTTAGATCTTTCTAGTTATTGGAAGTGGCCTCGGCCGTTCTAATTAGATCAATAAAATAAAATCAATAAATAATCCATACAGGACCTGGGTTCCTACTTGAAGCTGATCATAGATGCGTTGCCATTCTTGAGGACTAGTGGCCTCATGCAAGTCAGCCGACTTCTAAGTAAATACAGTAAGGAGAATTTCTTCGCGTTAAAAAAAGGTTAGATTGTGAACAACTAAAGGAAATCATGTTGTTGCATACAATTTGTATCTTAATGTCTCTCATTTCCTTCAAGTCTGTGATAAATTTCCTAATGTTTCCTAATACGTCTTTTATTTTACTTTTGATTTCTATGTTTACTGTCCCCGTTTCTTACATTTAATTCCATTCGGAGTTGTAACAAAGAATCATTTTTGTACTAAATGTTTGTAATCCGTTAAGTGAATGAAAATAATACAAAGGCTTATCTTTCGTCTAATTCTCTCTAAAAGCAATGTATAAATTTAAAGTAATAATGGAATTATGAGACGGTAAAATTAGAATTTAATATGCCTATTATTTTCGTATCTTCTTTCACGAAAGTAATTGGCAACCTACGCAAATATTCTATGATAAAAGGAAAATCAGGAATAATTAACGTAATATGTAATACGAACATATCATGAGAATTTTAGTCCTATAATTATGAAGTTAAGTTTTTTTTTAAACTGTTGTAGGTATTGGATGAAAAATATGTATTTTTGTAAAATCCTTAGGGTGTGTGGGTTTCTGATTTATTGGATAAAATAAACGTCCCCACAGGACACAAAATACAGTTTGTGGGATAAATTTAACTAACCTATAACAAATTAATATTGAGTTTATGACACAGGTTCATAAGATCTTCAACAGCTTACACGGTGAGAATTAGCACAATATTATTTATGATGTATGGTGGATTAAATTCTTGTATAACTATGGGTGGCTTAATGGTGGAAGAATTCATGTTGATTCAACTCTAGAGACAGCACCGATACACTATTTCTGCCGAACTACGTCAGTGCGAAGTGCTGCTGTATTGTGTTTGATAGGAACTGCTGTATTGTGTTAGTGTCCAACAATCTTAAATATTATGACTAAACCTTCCTGGGAAGGTAAAATAAAATCTTAAATACAATAAATTCCTTTTTAACTACCTAGAAGATTGCGGGCTTTGTACTATTTCACAATGAAAGGGCACTGTTCTAAGAAATAAGCAATAAAAACTCGTGTGAACCCATTTTGACATCGTTAGCTTCGACATAAGTGTTTATAATACCACTTCATATGCATGACACTTGACAGAAATGGTTTAAGGCGATTTGGTCCTTGTACCTGCTGTGCTAAAATTAATTTTATTTTTGGAGAGCATAGTTATAATCATCATCGTATCATTACTCTCACGGCTAGAAATGGGTTTAAGTGTAAGAAGGGTTTAGTCTATAGGGCTAAATTCTGGTGGATTGGTAGACTCACACTTTTTACAGAACTCTCAAACATTTAGGTTTGACCACAATGTATTCTTTTAGAGTTGTACAGAGTGATATTTAATTTCTAATTGCAAAAAAACACAGGTGTGCGACTAGGAATAAAATTCTGGAGTCACAGTAACACATAGCTTTAGACCCAGATACTTTTAATTTGAAAAAGTCACTTTTGTGTCTTTTTAGAAAACTTTTTAAAAACTGTGAATAGTTCAAATTATGTACAAATTTTAAAAAGTATTTTAGATTGAGATTTATGACGGAGGTACATAACAAAGTTTCTAATTCGCAATTGCTGATCTACAAAACATTGTTTCCGCGAAAGTTCAAGTTTCACCCTTTCCAATTAATTTGACAGTTTTATTTTATTGATTTTTTGTTGCTATGCCTACAAATTTTCGTTTACCTTACATTTTCCTCAACTTTAAGTCTAAACACCATTTTCATTACGGAAATATTGCAAAATATATTGAGATTTTATCTTCTGAAGCTCTTGCTTAATTTTCTTTTTAAAGTTAGTAAAAAGATTTATAATACGAATGTGACGGCACTATCATTGTACTTTTTGACTTTCCGATTAAGGTTCCATTCATATATTAAAAAAATGTGTATCCTTATTTCTTACTTAACTTATGTGACAAAGAGATGGAGTATAATTCTCGCAGCTGAGGGGAGAGACTATCCAAGAATGAGACATATAAGTGTAAAGTTATAAGTTATATAATAACTTATGGTGTTTTGTTTTCTTTTTCAATAAATCTTCAACACTGCACTTAGATATAAGGTGAATTATTTGGGTTGCTTGTGTTTCCAGATTCCTGTATATGCCTTCGATAAGGCGTTTCAAGTGAACAACAACATCATGCACGTGTTCCTAGGTCACAACCCTTGGAGGTGCGACTGCCACTTCATACCCAGGTTCCAGGGTCTACTCCTCAAGTACAAACGGGTGATACGAGACCTAACAGATATAAGGTGCTCCAAGTCCGACGATAAGAAAATTTCCTTGGTTCAAGTGAGTAAATGTTTCGGATTTAACTTTGAACAAGACTATTCTAGGGATTTCATTAGCACTTGAAGGTGGTAGAACCCTTTATTGAAGGTGGTAGAACCCTTTGTGGTTCGACTCCGGCGGCACCACCGCCACACCTATTTCTACCTAATAACAGCAGTGTTAAGCGCTGCTGTGTTCCGGTTTGAAGGGTGTGGTAAGGGAGACAGACTTTTCCGAGGCGTTCCAGCTTAGTCCTCAGGGGTAGCGGCGCATCTGTGGCCGACCTCAGGTAGGAATATCTAATCCTATCTGGGGTTGATTACAGATGTCCATGGGCGGCAGTAGCCACTTACCATCAGGTGGACTGCATGCTCGTCTGCTACTCTTATATTATAAAAAAAAGGAACAAATTTAATTATTGGTAATAATTTGTACAGGTTACTTGTTATACTAACTTAGATACGATATTCATAGTTGAGTGCTACTCGTATAAATTAATAGAGTGTAATGATAATTTACATGATCGTAATCAACAAAATTGAGTATCAATTGAAAAACATATTTTTTATGATAAGTCATCATCGTCATCAATAAGAGATTTGGTGTTTTTCAAATTTACGGCTTTTTGTTTTTCTTTGTCTTACAAACTTCCAAACCGATTGGAACGGAATTTTTACACAATAATAGCGTACATTTCAAAGCGGAACAAAGAATAAATTGTATTTCTAAAATATTTGGAGCCTTTTCGTAAATATAAAATATTTTGCGTGGGGATATTTGTGTGTTTGTGAAAGGTTCTTGTAAGGTCGTTTATAATCAAAACTGGCCAAGTGCGAGTGGGATTCGCGACTAGACTATTTCCTATCACCATATTGAGGCAAGAACTCTTGTAGAAGTCGTTACACGGAGCGTTCTTCACAATGGGTGGCCCATGGCGAATCTTCCAAGAACCGATGAGGTGGTCCGATGTTCTTGTGCAATACTCCCTGAGCGTGGGAACGATATCGGGCCGACAGGGGTGTAAGGCCATGGTAACACGTTTCAACAAATATGACTGTTTTGGTACTTGTTTACGTATTGGCCCATACGATTTCCTAGTTCTGACACAATCCTCTAGGGGCACTGATTGAAATTTGTATGGGCAAATACGTAAACAAATACCAAAACAGTCATAATTGTCGAAAAGTAAAACCTCCGGGTAAGGGTACAGTTCTCTAAGCCCACAATAGGGGACCGTAAAAAGACAAAATTAGGTACTAACTAATCGAGGTACTTTTCAAACCGATAATTAAGATATGCTACCGCTGTCAAAAAATAATAATCTACTACTTCCTCCAAATTGTATAAACTTATAAATAATAGTATATGAGCGAAAAATAAGGTTTCTGGTGCTAAATACCTCGTGTTCTGGTATGAAATGTAAAGGCGGGCAACTTAGCCCTAATCATAGATTTAGTTTTCGTTACGAGACTATGAATAAATTGTTGTCTATTGATTATTTCGTCCATAAAATTTTAGCGTCTCAATTCAATTAACGGTGTTTGCTACAAGAACTAAAATAAATTTATAAGAAGCGGCAAAATGATATTTTAAGAGATTTTGATCACCTATTTATTGGAACAGTGGCGATTTTTTATTAAGTGACGAATACTACCAAAAGCCCTGTACTTGTGTTTCGGTGGAAGGGTGTGGACTGTGGATGGCTGCTGACTTACGTGTGAGTTACCATCTTAGTCCTCGGGAGCGATATCGCGATCGTCTTCAAGTAGAAACCCTATTCCAAATTTTTCCACCACAATTAGTCCACCTGATGGTAAGTGGCTACTGCTGCCCATGGACATCTGTAATCAACCCCAGATAGGATTAGATATTCCTACCTGAGGTTGGCCACAGATGCGCCGCTACCCCTGAGGACTAAGCTGGAACGCGTCGGAAAAGTATGTCTCCCTTACCACACCCTTCAAAACAGAACACAGCAGCGCTTAAGACTGCAGTTAAGAGGCAGAAATAGGTGTGGCGGTAGTGCCGCCGGAGTCGAACCACAAAGGGTTCTACCACCTTCAAAGCCACCACCTTCAAATATTCATTGGTTACCAATGTCAATGAGCGGCCATCATGTATTTTGGTTTGCTACTTCAGTCTCAATCGGGAGTCTAATATCTTTTTGTATACATACAATGTATTTATTCAACAGATAGTCAGATTTCTTGTATGTATTAGGTCATTTCATCACAGCGGAAAGTGGGGTGCTTCTAGTACTGACGACTTCTAAAAACACTATTTTGGTACTTTCGAGATCATGAAACTACATATAGCACTCTATTCCCTATTTTATGTAACAAATTCACTCAATACGTACGGAATTACATTGTTCGTATTTTTGTCTTTGGGTCGTCAAATAGAATTCTTCTTCTAGGAATGTTGTTTTATATTTATCCAGGGATTGGAAATGGATCTTGTCGAAATAGTTTTTGTATAGTACTTACTTATGAAACGTTTCTATTATTTCAAGTTACGTCTCTTTGTGTCACACCTACTCGTATTTATACTATATTGTCATTTTGATTACTTTCACGCCTACTATCCAACGCAGTAAATTGGTTTCGAAATAAATTCAATACGTAGAATTCTGATTATGGCTGTAAGTTTGTCTTATAAGCGTCTTTTAGGGTTCTGTACCCAAATATAAAATCGGAACCCTATTACTAAGCTTTGTCTGACAAATAAACAAAAATAAACGTTTTTTACACTCATAGCCTCACACTAGGATTCCCTGTGTCGTGGGTTCCATGGACACTCAAAGACGAATAACAACATTCTGAAGGTGGTAAAACACTTTGTGGTTCGACTCTGGCCACCATGGCACCACCGCCACACCTATAACCTCATAACAGCAGCGTTAAGCGCTGCTGTGTTCTGGTTTGAAGGGTGTGATAAGGGAGACATATTTTTCCGAGGCGTTCCAGCTTAGTCCTCAGGGGTAGCGGCGCATCTGTGGCCGACCTCCGGTAGGAATAACTAATCCTATCTGGGGTTGATTACAGATGTCCATGGGCGGCAAACACCCAGACCCAGAACAGATATCTAAAATAATCGTTCAGATATCTGTCTGGCCGGGGATCGAACCCGGAACCCTTCGCGCGTCAGACTTCGACATTTTTATTAATTAATATCCTTTATTGTTGTTTCAGATCAGCAAAGTGTCTTTGGGAAACGTGTGTAGTAAAAGTGAAGTGGAAATGCCTATAAGTACTATAAATATAGTGAATTTAGTTTTAATAATGTTAATAGTTATAATAGTAGGACGTTTTCTATACGATTGGCATAGTTTTAAGACAACTGGGAAACTACCTTGGATATCTTCTATATTGCCATAAATATGTTAAATGTGTAGTTGGTTTAATATATCCTAATCTATACATTTCTTATTTTTCTATCGACACGAAAAAGTTAACCAATAAATGCTTCCGTATATGTATCTATAATAATTTTGTATATAAGTACCAACATGTGTATTTCGTTCTCGTTGTCGTTGGTGGTGTTAAGTGGAATATCTCAAAATTTAAGTACTTACTAATTATTCTGGACACTGTAATTCTTAAAAAAAAAGATAAGGTTTAAATACGGTTGTGATATACTCAGGTAGATATGTATAATTGTATATTATGTACTAATAAATTGTTTTTCTTTAATAATGTATATTCTGATTTATATGTGTATATTAGAATTAAATTAACACAGTGTAAATAATTAAAAACTAAAATAATTACTTACAAAGTCAATGTTCGTTTGTTTTCCCATTTCCTAATATTTACTTAAGGTAAGTATAGTTATAAAAATAACAAAAAATCAATGAAATCAGCATGATTAACGCGAACTTTATCTAGTAGATACGTATAGTACCATCTGTCTGGTTGTTCATTAAAATATGGTAGAAAATACTTAGTTTTAGTCCCTTAAACAAATAAAGTTTAGGGACAAATAAAATTTAATCAAATTAAGCTAATTATCAGAATCATATTTTGAAACCCATACCTAAATATATTACGTTTGATGTTACATTTTCTTTACATAACAAGTAGTCTGTAAATGGAGTAGGTACCTACTTGATTTTAATGCGTCTTTCATAAACCAAACAAAACATTAAACCTAATTGTATTGGTAAAGGATCGTTTTATTGTATACAAATGTGAAATGGTACAATTAACATTACAACGACATATTGACCATTGACGCTTTGGCTTTCGACACTCACAGCCGCATACTAAGATTACCTGTGTTGTGGGTGCCAAGGATACATACATAGTCGAATACACAAATACCAAGACTCAGAACATAAAAAAGAAACATCATGTAGATGTCTGTCTGGCCGGGGATCGAACCCGGATCCCTCTGAGCGTCAAACCGATCTGTATATCCGGGTACATCAACGTAAATTTGTCAACAAAATTATATTTTTATGAAAAACAAAAACGAGTTGGTGTAGTAATTAAGTCGAGTCTACGTTTACGAGACTAAAAGTAGGTAAATCATTCTATAATGAACCGAGACATAATTAAATTTAGTCTTTGTCTTCGCATTTAATTAAGGCTTATGAATATACCTAATAATAATACGACTACACACCAGACGGTGAGGCATAAAAGAAATTATGATGTATTTGTTTTCACTACATTCTTTTTACAATCTATTTGTATTTATTAACATGTATGATCTTATCTTTAAAATAAAAATTAATTTAAAATAATGTTAGTAGCGCTACTTCTATATAAGCTAGGAGACTATTTGTTATAAGGTTAGGTTATGAATCATAAAGTGACCATACGTCCCGTTTTGAACGGGACAGTCCCTTTTTTCGATGCTTCGTCCCGTTGTCCCCGAAAACGGGACACAAAATTGTCCCATTTTCCCAAATGACAATAATGATAACTAAATATTAAAAGCCATATTAAAAGCAAATTAAAATAACAATGTATTAAAAGCATTATTTTTCATCTGATACCCATGTTATCATAGGGTGGGTGTTGAAATATAGACATACTTTTTGGACGATTCTTATTGTCTCGTTTTCTATCTGTCATTTGAGCTGTCACTTGCATCCACGTATCTATGCTTGTATCCGATATTCTCTCATTTGAATAAAACTAGAAAACTACAAATTGCTATTTTACTTTAGGTTATGGGCCATTGACCCGTTTTTAGTCATTGTTGTTTAAATAGTAATTCCGATAGTTCAGTAAAACTAGTTCCGCGAGTGTTTTCTCGATTTTTAGGTCGGCCGTTACAATACAAAATTTTCATTTTGTACCGAAGTAAAATGGCCGTGTCTAACGTTCATATAGACAAATTAAAGGGACGAGAGAATTATAATACTTGGAAGTTCGCAGTCCAAACCTATTTACAACATGAGGATTTGTGGGATTGTGTCGATTTGGTAAATACAACCTTAGAAAGTTGTGACAGCATAGAAGAATATGTGAATAAAATTGTGACCACCGCCCACAAACTTAGAAATATAGGTTTTAATGTTGATGATGAGTGGCTTGGTACTTTAATGTTAGCCGGTTTGCCGGAAAAATACAAACCGATGATCATGGGGTTAGAAAGCTCAGGTATAAAGATAACAACTGATTGCATAAAAACCAAATTACTTCAGGAAGTAAAAGACACTAATGTTTCAGTTCTGTACACAAAGCATACTAATAAAAATAATCTCAAATTTAATAAATGTACCAAATCACCTGGTCCCCGTTGCTACAATTGTAATCGATATGGACATATAAGCAAATTCTGCAACTTTAAGAAGAAAAATGATGATAATGGAAAAGGTTATGCAGCTGTTTTTTCTGCAACTCCACACTCCGTAAATAATGCCTCATGGATTGTAGATTCTGGCGCATCTTTACATATGACGAATATTCTTGATGGAATGTATGATATCCGGGCACCTCCGATACAAAATATAATGGTCGCCAATAATGAATCAGTTGCTGTACAATATATTGGTAATATTGACTTAAACCTTATTGGTGAAGATGGTAATGTAAACAAAGTACAGGTGAAAGATATTTTGTATGTTCCAAAGTTGAATTCGAATCTATTGTCAGTCAGTCAGTTGTCTAAGAGTGGTTGTCAAGTAATGTTTAATAAGATTGGTTGTCAAATATTAAATAAACATCAGAAAATAGTGGCTACTGCTAAGCTTATAAACAACATGTATAAGTTGAATACTTTTAATGGCAATGCATTTGTTGCTACTTCCGAAGAAACGAGTTTAAATATTTGGCATCGAAGAATGGGACATCTGAATTACAATGAAGTACGGAAACTGCCATTGTGCACTGAAGGAATTAAGTTAGTAGAAAACAATAATATAAATATCAATTGTATTCCCTGTTTGAAAGGTAAACAAACCAGATTTCCTTTCTCAAATTGTGGTTCGAGGGCAAAAGAGCCATTGCAAATCGTGCATTCTGATTTGTGTGGACCTACGGAAGTGCCATCTATGGGTGGAGCAAGGTATTTTATAACCTTTATAGATGACTTCTCTAGGAAGGTCAATGTCTATTTCTTAAGAAATAAAACAAATATAAAAGAGGTGCTTCAAATATACAAAAACGAAATGGAAAATCAGCTTGACTGTAAAATAAAAATTCTTCGAACAGATAATGGCTTGGAATATATTAATCATGAAATGTCAAAAATTTTATCAGGTTACGGCATCAGGCATCAAACATCAGCGCCCTATACACCAGAGCAGAATGGGCTGGCAGAGCGCATGAATCGCACGCTCGTAGAACGTGCAAAGTGTATGCTGGAGGATGCTGGATTATCCAAGAAATTTTGGGCAGAGGCAGTGGAGTCTGCAGCTCATATTATTAACCGTTCTCCGACTCGCGTCCTTAACGATGTGACACCACTGGAAATGTTGACAGGTTTGAAACCAAATATTTCTCATTTGAAAATTTTTGGATGTAAAGCCATGGTGCACGTGCCGAAGGAAAAGAGATTGAAGTGGGATTCGAAATCCACTGAAATGATATTTCTTGGATATTGCGAGAATACGAAAGGGTACAGACTGTTGGATCCTGTCACTCAAAAGGTTACAAAAAGCAGGAATGTCGTATTCATAGAAGATGTTCAGAAAGATGTATTATTGCCGAATGTTAACACTGATGCCCCATTACAGGTATCCATGCCGTTAGATGAGCCTGCTAAAACTACTGATAGCGTCAACAATCAACCTTGTAGTTCAAATGATTCTAATGAGGATGTAACTAATACAACTTTATGTGAAAGCTTTGAATCTGTGGATAATATGACAGATCAAGATCCGACATATGAACCAAGCACAGATTGTACATTTAGTTCTCCCGATAATTTTATTAATCTTAGGCCTCGAGGAAGGCAGCTAAGATATGTCAGTGATGATGAACAAGATGGAAATGAAATAGAACATGCATGCTTAGTTTTAAATCAAGATCCTTTAACATTAGAAGAAGCTCTATCTAGCCCAGAGTCCAGTCAGTGGCAAAAAGCAATGGAAGAAGAATTCAAATCTTTACAGATTAATAATACTTGGGTACTATGTGAGTTACCAGTGGATAAGAAAGCTATATCATGCAAATGGGTGTTTAAAACCAAAAGGGATGAAAATGGTGACATAGCAAAGTATAAAGCTAGATTAGTAATTAAAGGATGTGCTCAAAGAAAGGGATATGATTATAATGAAGTATATGCACCCGTAATAAGATTTTCCTCTCTACGTTATTTACTTACGCTAGCTGTGAAATATAACTTGGATATAGACCAGATGGATGTTGTATCAGCGTTCCTACAAGGCGATATTGAAGAAAACATTTATATGCTTCAACCTACAAACTTCGAAGTGAACAATACACAAGTATGCTTATTAAAAAAGAGTTTGTATGGTCTAAAACAAGCTAGTCGGCAATGGAACTTAAAACTCGATCGTGCACTTAAATGGCCAATGGGCCTAAAACAGTCGTTACTTGATTCTTGTGTTTATTATAGAATAGATAACGAAGATATAACTTTTTTGGCTGTCTATGTGGATGACATTATTTTATTTACAAGTTCCATTGAAACTAAGAATTATATAAAAAATAATTTGTTTGATAAATTTGAAATGAAGGACTTCGGTGAATTGAAATATTATCTGGGTATACATGTACGTAGAGACAGAGAACGTGGAATTCTAAGTATACATCAAACAAGATATATAAAAGATATATTGAGTAAATATGGAATGTCAGATTGTAAGAGCGTTAAAATCCCAATGGATCCAAAAACAAAATTTAAAATAATTGAAAATGTAGATTCAATTACTGATAAATATCCATATCAGGAAGTAATTGGGTGTTTATTGTACTTATCACAATGTACGCACCCTGATATATCTTATGCGGTAAATACATTGAGCAGATTTAATTCAAAGCCACAAATGCAGCACTGGGTGGCGTTGAAGCGCATACTGCGATATTTGAAATTCACTGAAAATTATACACTTACATACAAAAGAAATGAAGAAAATTTTATACATGGTTATTGCGATGCAGACTGGTGTAATGATGAAATCGATCGAAGATCATGTTCCGGCTTTATTTTTATTCATCAAGGTGGTGCAATTTCATGGAACTCTCGCCGACAACCGACGGTTGCGTTGTCTACTACAGAGGCGGAATATATGTCACTTTCAAGCTGTACTCAAGAAGCAATGTGGCTTAAACAGATGCAAGAAGAATTTTGGCCGCCGTTAGTCTCTGAACCTATAATTATTTTATGTGATAATCAAAGTGCCATTAAACTTGCAGGTACCATTAACTATCATCCCAGAACTAAGCATATAGATATACGACATCATTTTGTGCGCGACAAGGTACGTCTGAAGAAGATTGTAATAAAGTACGTGCAAACAAGTGAGATGGTCGCTGACATTCTGACGAAAGGAACTCCTCAGCAGAAGATTGAGTTTTGCTCTTCAAAGATGGGTTTATGTCTAAGGGAGGATGTTGAAATATAGACATACTTTTTGGACGATTCTTATTGTCTCGTTTTCTATCTGTCATTTGAGCTGTCACTTGCATCCACGTATCTATGCTTGTATCCGATATTCTCTCATTTGAATAAAACTAGAAAACTACAAATTGCTATTTTACTTTAGTGGGTAAGATAATTTTCGCCGTCTTGAATTCCTAGTAACGTCTTTATATTTTTTGTATTCCTCTCTCCAGCTTGGGGTGCTCCATTTAACAGTTTCACCACACTTATTCCACAATTACACTATTTATTGTTCTTTAATTGATTCCTAGATTGAAAATTATTTTCTACTTTTTAGTAAAAAGAATATGACATAAAAAATCGATGTCCCGTTTTGACTGAAATAATAAATGGTCACTTCAGTTATGATACATTATTGCATAGAAGTATCTTACAAGCACACAGTCTACCTTAGGGTAAATAATTACTGCCACCCATAGACGTTTGTAATCAATTTCAAGCAGAAACGTTGTTCTATCTGAAGCTGGCTATGTACCAGCGTCGGGAAACCGTTTTGGCGACATGGGCTACAAAGAAACTAACCAAAATAGTGAGTTGCATTAGAAATTGGCCGGTGAAAAAAAGTACACGGGTCTTAAGGAGAAGTTCTAAAAATACCCGAGGATCCCTAGCAGAAAGTCGTGGACCGCTAGTTGCCAATCGTAGCCATAAATAGTTATAATTCTTGAGGACTAAGCTGGAATGTCTCATGTAAATAACGCTTCCTACCTTTCACACCGAAATGTGATACGATGTTGATACGAGTACTATTGTTATAAGGCAGAAATAGATGTGTCAGTGGCGCCACTGGACTCGATGTTAAATAAGGGTACAAAAGCGCCATCTGTTATGCAACAGGTGCAGTATTGTTCCATTTGTAATCCGTATCCTACTCAACTTAAGTACCTTATACTGCTTAACTAAATATCCGACAGATGGCGAAACCAATTTGTTTAAAAAAAATGTTTTTATCTTGCAAATAAAAATATTTTTGGAAAATATTAAATCTATGAAGAATTAATTAGATTTTTATTAATAGTAGTGTAATTATTATAAAAGCCTTATTAGGAGATGTTAAAGACAAATTGTTTTTTGGTAAAAAGAGCCACCTATACGCTTCATCGAGTAACAGTTTGTTCTTTCTTCACGTAGGCGTATTGTTGACCGTCTTCGTGTAGAAATATAGAGATGGCGCTTAAAACATTTTCCAACTATTATACAAAAATATAATATTAATTAGTTATGTTTTAAAATTTAAAAATAATAACGGCGTTAACTCCCGAGTATCGGCGAGTAAAATTTTTAATCTTTAAAAATATTAATAAGGTATTAATAATAATGGATATATAAGTGATAGTGACGTCGAATGAAGTGGTAGAGCCGAGATCATACCGAGTTGTCGCGCAGATCGGGTTTCGATCTTCGGCCAGGTAGACATCTAAATTATGAATTTTGATTCCTGCATTGGGTCTGGTATATTATATTTGTCTTTGCGTTCGTACAAGTTAGTGATGCTTTTTTATGATTCTGTGCCGTTACTCGAACTAGTTCATACGTATTGGTAAGATTTTCACCGGTTTTGGATTTTGCAATCATTTGCTTATTACTTTATTAAGACTTTGTGTAGGGACCATAGTGTAACGGGTCATAGAGTACACCTTTAAAATTTCATTAATATGGTATACTTGCTAATCATAGATTTACGAATTCACTACGATATATCAGTCTCAAGTTAAGTTATCGATATGGCTACATAATCCTACAATCGACGGTTACATTTCTGAAGATTGCAATATCCTTAACCAGTAGTATTGTAGAAAATATAGTATTGTTAGAAAATAAATTTCGAGTGTAGTTCGTTGCGGAAATCTCTAAAGAGTAGGTATCCGGGTTGGGTACAAATAAGTTGAACTTGTTTCCGTCATTTGGGTCGAGTCATTTCCTACTTCCGAACACGATAGGGGCTCGAATTTATTGCACGAATTACATTTCGACGAAGATTCTGTGGACGAAGCTGGAATAGATGGCGAATGTATTGTCGTGTTGTCATCAAGATATTTTGTGCGAGAATTGCGGATGGTTTGTAGAAATGTACCAGATTCATGTTATTGCTGTTAAATTAATGTTACATCGAAAATGCACGGTCTTTCGGCAATAATTTCAGAATATTATTAAAGTCTTAAGAAAAAATCACTTCGAATATAAGTAGATTAATAAATTAAACTACACCTAATGTATAGGAAATTGTTAAGGTATTTTAAACAGATAAGTAACTCTAACTAAGTAGGTACTCAATGAAAGTAAGGCTGCTTTACATAATCACATATATACAGTCATACATAGGTATATTTTAATCAATTTCAATTAGGTATATAGATTTTTATGAAAATTCCTCACACACATATAGAGTATAGAACACACACATATAGAAATCAAACAAAAAAATAACGAGTAGGTAAAAAAAGTGTCTATCTTAAAAGTATCTTAAGAGGTTTTCCAACAAAAACACCCACGGAACCTTCGTTGAACAGCCGAAGAAATCGAAGGAAGCGGATTAATCAATTAAGTGTAGGCAATATATCGTACCGTTAGCTAATAAATTTTGCTACTGGGTATTAATCATTGCAGAACTAGAGGGCAACTTTGATCTATTGATTTTTGGCATTGACTTCAAGATTAATGTGAATGTAACAAGTAAGAAATGAAAATGTACGACAAATTAATCTGTATTGTACGGCTTTTTCGAGTTTTTCGAATGTCTTTTGAATTTAACTCGGAGATAATTTAAAAAATGCTGATTATCAATGAAATACGGCTGTGTAGTTCTCTAAGGTTCGATTTGTCACTACCGTTATACTTACTTCTGCCCTTATTTATTGTTGCAACCGTAGAGTTATTACAGTAAGTGAGTAGGCTCTACTGTCATTACGTAAAGTATTCAGCTAGATATTACTGTAGTCATTAAGTAAGATCACTTTTGTATTGTTTATTGATCTTTTAGGTGCAAGTAGCCACTTAATATCGCGCACTAGCGCACGCTTATAAAAGCTTACTTGATGGCATATATTTGCCGGTTTTATATCACATGGTAATTTTCATCACTCAAATAGAAAGCTATGAACATTGGCCACCAATCCACTTTTCGTTACAGTAAACCACGTAAAATTTCGTTCGATCGTCCGCCATCATTCTAATCTAATACACTTGTTCCCATTTCAATAATGAATGAACACGACTATTCTATGTAAAAAATATTACAATACTAATATAATACTCAGAAAAAATGGATTATAGCTTTAAATCATTTTTGTACTGAATCCAAAAGAAACGCGTTTTAGTTTGAATGAAAGTATTCCAGTTTGATTACTAAACAAGCGAGGCATAAGTCACTTAAAGTGGCTTACAACAAAGTCACGCTTATAAGTCATGACTAATTGTGAAAATTGATAAGGATTACATATAACGCGCGATAATTCGGCACAATAGATCTATTCGGAGTCACAGTTAATACCATTTAAACCTCTATTAAACTCGACGATGTAATTGAATCTGTTCCCTCGCCAATAAATTGTTCTATAAGTGATTTATCTCTCCGTCGGACAGGCCACCTCGCTATGTATAAATGTATTCGACATAGCATTTCAGCATTAAAAGTGTTCCTGAGAAACCGTCTTAGATATGTTTGATATCCTTATTGATTTTTATGTGAAGTATTTGCGATGACATGGCTTAAAATTGTTATTGGGTGATCGGAATCTTAGTTCAAGAAATACATATGTGAGAAAGCTTCTTAATGATACAGAATGAAATTGGTGCTCCTTATTCTATTACAATGAGAGGGATTGACGTCATAAGTAGTTTATTACGCTGATTGGCTGAAGTCTACCGCACAGCCAGCGCGGTGGACTATGGACTAAACCATTCTCACCAAAGACCCGATCCTAACAGTAGGACAGTAATAGGAAGACGACCAAGAAAGTTAGTATAATGTTACTAAAGGGAATGTATATGTACCTATATTATGTATTGTCAACAACTCTTTTTAATAATCTTAACGATTGGTAGTGTTGCCAAGTTTTTGTAACGAATCAGAGTATAATTGACATAACGAATGATTAATGACTTCTCAATACGATGTAACTTTTTATGTAACTTCATTTTGTTCACGATCTATGCCAAGTTTTAGTGGTATTGCCAAAATAATTGTTACGAAGTTACGAGTATCATCTGGTATAAATCGGAACTTTAATACACATAGGCTTAGCTATAAGTCTATCAGATTAACATATATGGGATTATGGGATGATCTACAATCGGGCAATTCCAAGAGTCCGTCATATCTTATTATAATTACTAATTCGTTTATGTATCTGTGCTTGTACCTACATGGTCCTAATCACATGTCCGTGGTGCTGTGTACGTTGTCTATTTGTTTGTACGACATAATCTTGAACACGACCAATCAAGATAAAAAAGGAGAAAAAGCTTGTTCAAGGTATATTATTTACAAAACTTTTTATGAATGTATTTTTTTATAATATAGCAGTACCAGACGAGCATGCAGTCCACCTGATGGTAAGTGGCTACTGCCGCCCATGGACATCTGTAATCAACCCCAGATAGGATTAGATATTCCTACCTGAGGAAGGCCACAGATGCGCCGCTAACCTTGAGGACTGCCTTTAAGCTGGAACGCCTTGGAAAAGTCTGTCTCCCTTTCCACACCCTTCAAAACGGAACACAGCAGCGCCTAATACTGCTGTTATTAAGCAGAAATAGGTGTAGCGGTGGTGCCGCTGGAGTCGAACCACAAAGAGTTCTAACACCTTCAAAATTATTAACTGTCGTAACATAGCATACTCATTTATACGAGGCATTTGAACTTAGTCTTCAGGGGTAGTAACTCATTCGTGACCAGCTTCAGATAGGACTCTCATATTATTTGGGGTTGACTACGGATGTCTAGGGGCGGCTTTAGAATGCAGCACACATTGTGTAAGTGCATTCGGTATGCTGCATGCTAATGAGTTCTTCTATATTATCAAAAATAATCTTACTCACACAATCAAAAAAATCTTATACACTTGAGTATGTGGATATTACACATATTATTATCGTTTAAGTAGTCGCAGGTTCCATATCAATATGTGATAGGTCACAAGGCGGCACCGCGTGCCCACTCCCAGTCAGCACAAAGAAGCGAAACATTCCTGTAGAAGCAAGAATTTATCTGTCAAACAATTTGCTGTTTTCGCGGCGCCCGAAGCAGACTGTCGTAATTGAAATGCAAAGAAGAGCAAAAGAAAGTCCTTTTGCTTCATTATATTCTCGCTTTTTGCTTAGAGTTCAAATGTTCACTGTAAAAAGTAAAAATCGTCAAGTGCGAGTTTCAGTTTAACACTAATGATTCCGTAATCTTGATCCTTCATGATTTCAATTTTAACTCTAGAATTCTGTGTATTTATTCCTATGTTATTTCTTCCTTTTATTTAGAAATCTTGAATATTTTTTACAATACTCTTTAGAATGAGCGTGTATTAAGCAGACGAAAAGAGTTTGAACCTTTTTGGCATACTTATAAAATCCCTTATATGAAAATTATAGTTTTGGCGGCCATGAATAAAACGTGCCAATGGACAGCGTGATTATAATTAAAAGTATTCATTGATAAAATGATGTGAGTGATGAACATCCTAAGATATAATTGAACTATCTAATGTGTTGACAATGATGCATGGTCAACCCATGTGCTACTGTTGGGCACAGGTCTCTTCTTAGAAAAAAAGGTCTTTATGCTAGTCATCTGCGAATTAGTAGTCATCACACACCTTTCAGAAGTTTTTATTTAGGGTTCCGTACCCTTTTTTACCCTTTTTACCCTTTAGGTAAAAACGAAACCCTATTACTAAGCCTCCGCTGTCTGTCCGTCTATCTGTCTGTAACAGGGCTTTATCTCTTAAATCGTAATATATAGACACTTGACATTTTTAATTATTTCATAAGCATGCACTGCACTGCTTGCGACGTATTGCGTCAGTTAATCAAATTAATATTATTTTTATTTTACAAAAGTTATTCACTACTTAATTATTTGAAGAAAACCTTGCTCCGTCACGGAAGTGAATAACTCTGCCAGATTTCATACGTTTTGCGAATGTTTATCCACGGGCGGAGTATTCGAAAGTCTTCGAGTTTAAGCTTCTCAGGTGCAAGTTATAATGCACTTTCCGTTCACTTTGCGGATATGAAGAAGTTTGTGGAGAGCTGTTTTATTACTTTTTGATGATATACAGTCTTAAGGTGATGCATCTTGTTTAAATTCTCGGGTTTTTTAAAAGAATGTTTTTAGATAAAATTTAATTTAATATCATTTGCGTTATACAAAAAAACTGATAAATTTTAAAATATAACAACCCTCTTTAAAAAGTCTTAGCTACTATATTATTACTGACTTTTTAAAAATTGAGCTAAGATGTGTCTACGTTGCTCCCAAAATAAATAGGGATCCTGAATAAATCTACAAATATAATCCGTATATAATGTATGAGATCAACCAAGAAGTCAAATTATTCTAGATTCCCACGAATTGTGATTAAAGCCGAACTAGCCCCAGCGTGCACGCACCGTGGGAAGAATAGCGTCTATGATACCGGTAACTGCAAGTATGCATTGCTCCTCACTTTGTATTTCTCTTACTTTGCTGTTTGGAATGACGATATAACAACGAATATCTAGACCAACAGAACGACATGCATCGTTGGAAGAGCCGTCCTTAGCTGTTTGTAATCGTCCGCCATTCGTGCATATATTCGTAAAATCGCAGACCGTCAAAAGCGGTAATTAAAAAATGCAAATTTTTTGACTTACATAAATACTTACCTACACATATAAAGTAAGATTATACGTCATATCTATAAATAATAGATACTGAAGATTCTTTTCCGTGTTTATTTAACTTTGATAATATTTGCTTTAATCTCTATTAGAGCATCTAGGGAACGTAACTGCATTCCAATCAAGATGTTGCAAGACCACACAGAAATTGCAGGAATAACTCCTCTTAGGCATCCTAACGAGTTATTTATAGTTCTACCTGGAAAATCTGAAGGAGAAATAAGATATGGATCACATTATAGCGTTGTATGAATTTTAGGTCCGAAATACTAAGCAAGGGCATTATAACGAATGTAGTTATTATACAGGGCGGCAGGTAAATTAAAGTACATCAATTGGTAGTAGATACAATAGTATAAACTTGGAATTTCATTCTAGGATTTTACAATTCAAGTTGTGGACACGAATCTAATGTTGGCTTTCAAAGATACTTTACTAATAGTTCTGATAACATTTATTTTTTTTTTAATTTATTTTTTTATGATTCCAATATTATATCCCATTACTGGACAAGGGTCTTTCTACGAGAGTAGTGGCAGATCTGGAGGCCTGAAGCGATAAATATATCACCACACTTGTTTTATGCGGATTGGCCGTGATATTTCTTACAATACTATTAAACATCTATGTTAGGGAGGTAAGATACGAGTAACAATAGCTGTCGTGGCCTGTCGGTAGCAACTGTTAGCGATATTTGGAAACCGACGACGGCAGAGGGTGGTGGTCATCTCATTTATTACATGAACAGGTTTGAAGGATAGAACTAAATATATAAACAAAATTTTACCTCAAAAATCCGAATTTCTAGCAACGTTCTAAAATACTCGCATACGTCAGAACATTATCGACATTTCGTTTTGCGGGTCGCATTCGAAAAATGCTTCATCAATTTATCCGTTCCCGCTCATTGGCGTGATCGATGAGACCGTCCCGGTATTTGTCAACAGCACGACGCGACGTATGATATACGGGACGGTTCGGTCTGGTACGCGGTTTTTATAAATCGTTATCAATATGCTATAATCATCAATATTAGATAAACTTTATACTATTACTAACTAATAATATTCTTATTTATTTATTTATGCACACATAGATAATTAATACAATAAAACTTATAAATAGAATATCGTGCAAAGGTACTGCTTATTCCTAACGAAATATCTTCCAGCAGACCTGTAATTCTTGAAGTAGGTGAACGTCTCCATTATTAGAATATTCAGCCAGCTTCGTTCATCACATTTAGGTACGTTTATTTCAATAACCTATTAATTTTGGTACTATGCAGGGTAATAAGGTAGAAGCACTTAATTAAATAAATAACATTTTACTATTTTCTTTAGGACTTGACGTTTTTTGGTCACATTTGAAAAATGCTTCATCAATTTATCCCGCTCCTTAATCGTAATCATTACGCTAGATTATCAAAGATAGATGTTTTTAAATTTTATAGTAAAGAATATTTACAATGCCGCAATAATAAGTGTATCCAGGCACCGTCGACACACTAAAAGGCTTCCTTTGAAGGGTAATAAGTCCGAGGCGTTTAAATATCCTTTTAAATTTTACTTTAGAACTTCATGTTCTTCTCTATAGGTTGCATTTGAAAAATGCTTCATCAATTTAACCATTACCACTCCTTGACGTCATAGATGAGTCCGTCCCGGTATTATTTTGTCTACAGCACGACGCGACGTATGAAATACGGGACGATTCTGTCTGGTAAGCGGTAAAGGCCATTGTCATTACGTAACTAAGAAATGTAATTTTGTGAATGACGTATCGAAAGTTTTTACCGTGTAAATAGTAAGCGTGTTTATTTTAAGGGAGCAAGGCAGTATTAGTGTCATTGAGTCATATGCTGCAACGATATTAGTTCTTTAAAATCTTCGTCGTTATGAACTAATCAGTATTAATTTGTTGTGTGGTTATCTCAAAAAGGACTGTGGTCTACTATGTTCTACATACTTAATTTAAAAGCTAAACAGTCGCAAAAAAAAGATGATGGAATTATTCGTAGCTCGACTGCAATTGTACATACGAGTATTTTTGCTTTACAACACACGACGTTTCAATCATTTGGGAATAGCTATCCTGTGACAACTTGATTTAAGATTTCAATGGGGAGATCGCTGTAATATATTGTAATGGGATAAATTAATGATCCTTATATACAAGTCTATTCTACCTATTATTTACGGACAACAGGACATAATTCTTTTCGTACCCATAGATTTTCTCTTAATAGGTAGATAGACACTAGATACTGCCGTAATTAATTTAATCTATTGGACGGATGTGTATCAACAACGCCATTATAACTTGATCCCTCACTAGAAGTTTCTTATTAAGTTGCTATATCAGGATTGTTATGAGGCAAGTAGCCTCAAGGCACATTTGAATTGGACTTGGGTGTCTAAGTGGAAAATTATTATTTTTGTTTTAATTCTGCAATATTTTATTACCAGTTAAATAAGATATTTAGTTATAATAGAATGAATCATACAATAACATTATTGTTTTGCAAAGAATTCAGAGAAGAAGTAAAAAAATGTAAAATTGAAACTTAAGGGCGGTTACAAATTAGTAGCATAGCAGTAGTGTATCATTTACTTATATTTATGGAAAAAATGAATGGAAATTCATTATACGGATTTAGAAAGTAGGAACGGCTGTAGGTAAGCGTTTTTCTGTGGCGATGCGACCGCGCGATTAATTTGAAAGCATCCTAATAAAAATATACTCCGAGTGTTTATTGATCAATGTTGTCCGTTCTTTAAGATATACATATACATGTATTGACTTGTGCTCTACTTTGTAGCGAAATATATTTTTCATATGTAATGGTTGCTAGTTGACATTAAAAAATAATTGACATTAATAAAAACATCGTCGGTTTAAGTATATCTTGAGTACACATCCTTGGAGCAGCGATTTGGCTAATTAATTTTATTTTAAAATTTTAGTGTTAATTGTAGTAGTTTTATTTTAAATAGCGTTTCATTGTTTTCAAATGTAGTTAAATAAATAAATTACTGAATAAGTATTATTTGAATTTGAGTAACGGCAAGGAAAATATATTTATAAACTGCTTAGCGTTCTTCAAAACGACCTCTAAGCCGAGTTACATGCATTTGGTCGGTGTGGACTATGCCCAGAATTGTTTCGTTCTGAGAAGAGATCTTTGCCCAACAGTGGAATTAGTAAGATCAATATTATGAAGAGCGTGAGGGGTCAAGTTAAATTGGATGTGTGGAGGTTGTCTGATCTCAGAGCAGCGCCTTCTTGTACTGGCAGGCTCCTTTAATTAATGTCTCAGAAACTACGAGATTCGCGTATCCAATATGAGGTATGGACATGACGAAAATTCTAATTTGGAATTTGATTAGTTTTCCAGAATTACAGCTATAAATAACTTAAATAAGCTTATTTATACATCCTACACTTAAAGTAAAATTAAGTTCATATAGACAGTGCTTTCCAGTTTTGTATCGCTCTTTAAAAGTCGGAAAACAAGTAGGTATGAGTAGGTAAAAACTGAAAACGGATGTTCATTATTTTTCAGTTTAAACACATAAAAACAGGTATGTATACTTTAAATATACATACCTGTTTTTATGTGTAGTTATTTACATGGACAAATAAAACTGAATATTTGTAGACATTAATATCTATATTGTATTTAATTTGGCTACCAAGATAATTTCTTGCCAGAGTGCGTAATACGTATTTGATGAGAGTTTAACGCTAAGATACTAGAACAGTTCATTTTAAAAACAAAAGACATCTAAAACGGAAGATTTTTTATCTGTGAATGCAATAGGCTCATCCGATGAAGACTAACAGCGATCTAAATTAATTATTTAGCTGTCTACCTGACCAGGGATAGAACCCGGAACTTTTTGCAAGACTGGCGGCCATAATACGAGCTCGTCAATAATAGATTAAGATATATCAGCAAGCCGCTATGACCGGATATTTAAACAACTACTTCCATCATTCATCTACAACACGTCACATGCAGGATCGACGAAAAGTTGAACAAAAACTAAGAGGACACAGCTAGCTTTTTTAGTTATTAGAGACATGTCTGAAAGACAGTATGTAGCGAGTTGAATAAGAAATTTGAACTCGCTGCTGTATTTTATTTTTCTCTCAAAAGGTTCTTTCTTACATATAATGAGTCTGCTACACTGTGAAACAGTTTGTCGGCAGTCTCAAAAGATACATTCACACATATTATAATTAGGCAAGGCGTTTCAACTTAGCTTTCAGGGGTAGAAATATGTGGCCGACTTCTGGTAGGAATCTAAATAAAGGTGACGAAAGTAGCGAAGCTATCTCTGTATTATCGTATGAAGGAAAAATATACCTACGAGTTCGATTACTTACAAAGGTAATATACGAACCACAACTCACATCGACGACGGTCGCCGTCGTTTGTCGTCATGAAGTGTCGCGTGGATAAGCTTACTTTTGTTCTTGTGTTAACATTCTTAGAAGTCTCAAAATTCCTACTTTACTTTACTTCCTTGTGTTTATTTGTGTGTATTATAGTGTTGTTACGAGTCGAGAAAACGTAGTAATACCCTTAAATGCGTGTGTACCTAATATTTAAGATATTTTCTTGCAATAACATATATCATCGTATTTGGTGTCTTATAAAAATTACGAAGAAAGTTTTTCACAGCTAAATTAATCGATAACTCGTTTCTACGTTAGTTTGCCTCACACTAATACAAGTGAAGTGATCGAAATCACTCGAAAACACCCTTTATTGATTTATCAGAAGTGTAGGGGATGAACAAATAGCTACATATGCACCTAGACATCAGATCTGCGGTTCGAGATAGATTTATTCAAGCGTGAAAAATGTAGATACATATAGAAGAGGGGAAATACGAGTAAAAGCTGCTAGAATATAAATAGGGATTTTATTCATATGTTTAAAACGGTCGTTTCTCTGGAGTGGCTCTACATCACATAAATACTTAGTGTGGAGCTCAGTGGCGCAATGGAATGGATTTACGTCCAAATGTGTGGTTTGATTGAAATTAAGCTGTAAAATGTGTTTTAGTCTACATATTATATTCCATTTTTTGAATTAAAAGTGGATTAATCATCTTATCTTTTACGCCCGTTGTTTATAACCAATCTATGTCATTTTTGCCTTAGAAAGGTAAACCAAAGATTTGAAAATTTCTTCATGTAGACATTTCCAATTTTCGATCTTTGGTAAACATAAAATGAATATAGATAAAGATAGACTAATTATGAATAACGAGCGTTAGAGTAACGTAAACTTACGATTACTAAAACTACAACTATAAGTGGAATTCTGGTTTAATGTTAATAAGTTGAGTAACAAGATTTATTATTACAGATATTGCAATATACCTTCAAACTTTTTTATAGCGCTACTAGCTGTACATTTTGTTGATCGTTAAGCGCGGACTTTTTATATAACAGCAAGGAGTTTTAAAGAGAATTTTCCTTACAAAGGGCGTTTATCGGTGGCAAGACGTTACTTAAGTTCTAAACTATTGCGGACGGTAGGAACCTATCGGGACTCCCGGCAAACACGGGATTATGTGGGAAGGGAATAGGGATGTGTTGCGGGACTTAGGAGTATGTGCTGTGTCTGTACCCGAATGTCTGGGTATGTATTTAGGGGACACACTGTGTAGTAAGTTTTAAAAGTTAATCAAATGTAGGTTCTATACAGAAAACTTGTAAGTTTAATAGTGAGATTTAATAGCAGGTTTGAACATTAACTTTACTCTTACTTAAACTAAAATTAATAATTGTAGTTCAAATCAATAAATTCATTTGTTTTTGTTTTATAACACTGAAGTAATACACCAGGTTCCAGTTTAGCTGTTGGTAAGTTGTGAATGCTATCCATAGACATATGACAAGTTTGATATACCACCTGAAGTCGATCACCGATGCCTTGCTCTTCCGCAGTACTAAGATGGTCGCCTTATAAGAAAGTCACCCGCCATCACCGAAACGCATTTATGCAAAAGCATAGTAAGAGTAATTTTTGAAAAATACAGTATGTACCGATTTGATATATTCAATATCGCTAATTACGAAAAGTTATATCGCTTTTAAAATATTACTGCAACTTACACAAGTATTTGAACAAAATACACATCCTTTTATGTAATAATTTATGTAGGTATTCCAAGTTATTGTGGATACATCTCCAAAATTATCTTCACGAAATATTTTTTCCAATTACTATATAATTTTCTTGAGTTGGGTTTCGATACCGGTTGAAGCTCTAAGCCTGGACCTATCATCAGCCTACGTTGAGAGGCTTAGAGGTATCTGCGCGGCCCGATACTGTTTGGGCAGCCGCGATAACACTGACATGCTAATAGAAACTGAATATTCGTAATGCGAAAAGAGGTCCAATTGTATAATAATATGCCACGGCAATAATATTGCCTGATTTTTTGTAGAAAAATGTCTTTTAACTAAATTAGCAGTTAGCAGCTATAAAAACAAATTCTAAAAATACGAGTAAAAAAGTTGTATATAAAAGGGGATCGAAATACAAGAAATCGACGCTCAGACGTTACCACTAACGCCATCTTTTATAATTACAAATATTATAATTACAACTAAATAATAATATAATTATAAACTTAGATTTTCATAAGAACTTCTTAACATTTTCTATGAGAATATACTAAAGTGTCGCCATAAATATAAGCAAAACAATGAACATTTGATCTACGGAAGCCTCCATGTGTGAGCTCGACTCGTACTTGGCCAATTATTTTTTTAATGGAAGACACTATACTTATAATATCTATTTCTATATTTTACCCGCGTCTATTTTTACGCGACCCGAAAGAAATCTTCACAAGAAAAAAGGGATTATAGTACAAAAACTTCCATTAAATACAACTTAAGTACGAAACTTAGCTACGGCAAAGCCGGGACGTTTTTTATAAATACAAATAAAATATAGGAGTGTACGTGTGTGGTCTTAAAATAATGAAATAAAGCTCTATTTTATGCCTATTTTCACATTATTGAAATATAAAACAAAAGAAAAAAGAACTTCTTAAAAACAAGTTTTTATTACTTGTTATTAAAAAAGAAGTTAACGTTAAAAATAATTTAAACCTGATGTATTAAATATTTGCGTTTTTATATCAGACACGTGTTTTTAGGGTTCCGTACCCAAAGGGTAAAATCGGAACCCTATTACTAAGACTTCGCTGTCTGTCCGTCTGTCACAGAGCTCTATCTCCGAAGCCGTATTATATAGACACGTGAACCTTGGGATGCATAACGGTAGCCGCTATAACAACGAATACTAAAAATAAAATAAAGTTGAATATTAAAGGGGGTCTCCATACAACAAACCGATATTTTACGGCAATTTTCGATTTAACTGTTAAACCGTACTAGGAAGACGGTTGAAATTTTTACAATCCGTTTTCTACTATAACTGGTATTATAATAAATACAAATAAGAACCATAAAACATATTTTAACCAGCCACATAACATAGTATTGTTGAAAATAATAAAATGAATAAAAATTAGTAAAAAATAATGAATTGAGGTACGGAAGCCTCCATGTGCGAGTTCGACTCGTACTTGGCGAATTATTTTAAATAAAAGCGTGTAATTCTGTAGAAACTCCCCAGATCACAAAATTTAATGTTACGTTCAACCATCTTATTTTAGGCATTCGGACGCTTTATTCGTCCGGCTGATGAAACAATAGCACTTTATTTATATTTGCACGGCTAAGTATTCCCGTAAAAGCTCATTATCAGGACAATGCCGCTGTGTTTATTAGCTATTAGTATATATTATAGTAGTATAATATTATTTGTACTTTTCTACTCTTTATCACTAAGTACTCTGTACAGCCTAATAACATCTTTTAAACCATATGTTATGTTACTTTTACAAAAGTATATTGCGGGAAAGCCACAAAAAAAGAAAGAAAATTGTGTCACATAATTTTCTATGATATGTTTCAATATTCCACTCCTAATTATTCTTATGACACACAAAACGATCTCAAAATTGAATGTTACGTTCAACCGGCGGTTTTCAAATGCTTATTATAGGCTATAATAAGCATTTGAAAACCGGAAAAGAACTCTAAACGCTTCGTTCGTCCGGATGATGAAACAATAGCACTTTATTTATATTTGCACGGCTAAGTATTACCGTAAAAGCTCATTAACAGGACAATGCCGTTGTGTTTATTAGCTATTAGTATATATTATAGTAGTATAATATTATTTGTACTTTTCTTCTCTTTATCATTAAGTATGTACAGTCTAATAACATCTTTTAAACAATGTTTTATGTTACTTTTACTAAAATATATTACGTGGAAGGCCCGAAAGAAGAAAGAAAATTGTGTCACATAATTTTCTATGATATGTTTCAATATTCCACTCCTAATTATTCTTATGACATACAAAACGATCCCAAAATTGAATGTTACGTTCAACCAGTTTATAATAAGCATTTGAAAACCGGAATAGAACTCTAAACGCTTCGTTCGTCCGGCTGATGAAACAATAGCACTTTATTTATATTTGCACGGCTAAGTATTTCCGTAAAAGCTCATTAACAGGACAATGCCGTTGTGTTTATTAGCTCTCACCTGATCCTTTGTTATACCGGCGAAGATTTCAAAAGAACATTTTAATGTGTTTTTAACGATTTCACTTTTTAAAACTTAACGCTGTTATAAACTTACGCGGTAACTTTTTAAGCTTAATTGCATAAGGAAGTATAATTGTGTTTTATTCTGTTTTATGTAGTTTAATGTTTGTTTCTCCTAAAAACTCGCTTATCTCAAGCTGAAACTTTACTTTTTACTGAAGTGTGTTTATTTGCGTAATTATGAACCATTTTAATTTTTTATGGATTAAAGTGCAGAGTAAGTTTAAGTCTATAATTTTACAATAGTGTTTTTTCAAGATTTTGCTTTATATTGTTATTAGTATCTCCTATGTCCATGCTCATCTAGCTCCAACTCCATATCGATGTGATGAAAGTAACTTTCATAAGGCAGTGCAACGAAAAACGTCAACGCAAAAGAACTCCACCAACCGATAAAAGACGATTCATTAAGTTTTGAATAATTGAAACTTAATATGTATTTAGAATATGACGACTTATATTGTTCACACGAGCGTAGACATTAACTCCAAATGGTGGTAGCGAAGCTAACTTTCGTATTGGAGTACTAAACTAACTAAACTAAACTAACGGGACTTAAGTTAACTTTCTTTCACAAGGCATAAGGGAAACAAAGAATGACATCGCTAAACAGCTATTACTGAAATTATGGACTGATAACCACACATGTTATATATATCACCGCACATGTTATATACGACTGCGTCATGTGACAGTACTACATATGGTATTCGTGAAGCTACTCGTAAGTCTCCTTTCACAAGGCAATAGGTAAATAAAGAAAGTTTCATTCGGTCTTAAATTACTAAAAATATACTGAGAATACATATTCGTCATACAACCGCGTCACGTGACAGTTAGGACTACATATGTCAGTGGTAAAGCTAACTCGCCTTTGACAAGGCATGACGGAAATAAAGAACGACAACGCTTAACAACTACGGCGACCGGTGAATGATGTTTCATTCGGTCTTAAATAACTAAAACTATAGCCTGAGAATATTGCATCACATATTCTCCATAATAATGAATTGCGAGACAGTACTGACTAAATATATATAGCGGTGGTCAAGCTAGCTCTCCATTCACAAGGCAATAGGGGAATAAAGAACGACAACACTAAACAGCTACGGCGACCGGTGAATGACGTTTCATTCGGCCTTTAATTACTAAAACTATAGACTGAGAATATTGCGATGCATATTCTCCATAATACTGAATTGTGAAACAGTACTGACTAAATATACTCGTATATAGCTGTGGTGAAGCTAGCTCTCCTTTCACAAGGCATAAGGGAAATAAAGAATGACATCACTAAAAAGCTATTACTAAAACTATAGATTTACAATATTATGCCGCATATTCTCCATACGAGCATGTCACAAGACAGTACAGACTACATATGTCGGTGGTGAAGCTAGCTCTCGTTTCACAAGGCATACGGGAAATAAAGAACGACAACACTAAACAGCTACGGCGACCGGTGAATGACGTTTCATTAGGGCGCAGTCAATTACACGAGGATCGCGGGAAACGTATGCCGCCTCGTATTTCACTTTAAATTGCCTTCGTTCCGCTTCATATCATGAATGGGAAAAATGACATTAATAATGCCCCAAAAGAAAAAGTGAAAATGCCGTAAATATTAATTTGCGTAAACGTAATTTTGTTTTTTTTTTGTGTAGTATATTTTATTGAAATGGTGAATTACGGTCGATTTGACTAGAGGGAATGTTGGCGTCGTGTCTTTAATGTTTAAGTTGGTAAACTTGATTCTTTACATATGGCATATAATTTTCATACTTATATAGATACTAGCTGACCCGCTTTTAAATGTCAAGGGTGTACAACCCTTATCACTTAGGGGTATGAAAAATAAATAGTAGCCGATTCTCAGACCTACTGAATATGCATATAAAATTTGGTGAAAATCGGTAAAGCCGTTTCGGAGGAGTACGGTAACTAACATTGTGACACGAGATTTTTTTATATAAGATTTATTTTGTGAAATATTAACCATTATTAAATATTCAAATAAAAATATATCTGCCAATGAAATATGTGCCTGAGACTAAGAAACAATTCTCTAATATATTCTGTCTTGAAAATTCATGTCTATTATATAATAATCGCGCAAGCTTTACGCAGGAAAGGAGAGGCAGATAGGAAAGCGCTCATTTTGGAGTACAATGTATACGGAATCAAATTATACAAAAATATGTATTAAAAGAAAATCCTTTGCTCAGTTGTAGAATTATATTATTGAATTTTAATACTATCGTTAAGTTTCCATCAGAAGTAAAACTAATTATTTCTATCCGATAAATAATATTTTTACGCGAAATTTTCTCAGGACGCAGCCTTCCATTAGCCGTCTAATTAATTACTATGTAAATTACCAGTAAAGCGCCTCGATCCGAATTGCCCGGACGTTTACCGTGATTTATATTTATAAAATCAATTAATATTTAACATCAAAGCGATCCACATCCATCATTTGACTTGGAAAGCAAAATAGCCAAGAAATTAAACAATTTTCGGAGGAACTTTAATTGCGCGAATTGATTTTGAAACTCAGAAGGGTTGTTTATTTGATATAATTATTTTTTGCTTGTAACTTGATAATTTGCTTTTTGTGTTAGTTGGGAAATTTTGTTAAGATTGCTTTTAAAATGTATACCAAATATGTAATATGTAATACCAAAAAAGATGTTAAAATTAGGGCTTTAAACATAATTCTTTTTTTCGATTTAAGTAGGTAGGGCGATCCTTTACCAATGAAATATTATCTTAAAAGGGTTGCCTTTTTTATCATTCTGGAGGCCACAGGTTATCTCCCAACTAGGAGTATACTTCAATTTCTTCAGACTCAACCACGCTGCTCCAATGTAGACTGCTGGAGGAACGTACGAGTACTATTGTTACCAAACTATATAGCGTTTAAACTACCCATAAGGCCTTCTACTTTGTAGAGACAACTGCTATACAACGATAATCCACAAAATAATATTGTAGTTCTTCAGTTTTTAATATTGAAAAGAAACCTATCTTCACAAAAGAAAATGTAGAAAACTTGTCAATGACAGCGATTTTGCAGCAAGTATTGTCATCAATGTCACGAAACTATATTATTATATTATTATAGTAGAAAATACTTTGGATTTTCATTAAAAAATAATATTTTATAGTTTCGAGGTCCTTTCCAATTTCGGTCAATGGAAAACAATAGCATTTATTATGCATTAGAACGTGCTAAAATGTTACTGCAAGAGTTTACTGGATGCATGGAATATTCTCATGGTAAATTTTCTACAGTGAAAAAATATATAATTTCTATGTATTTTAATGTCTTTTTACCCGACTGCCAAGGAAGGGTTGTTTTTCGCGCGTATTTTGCTAATGTATTAAGAAAGAGAAAAGAGAAGAGAGAAGAGAGAAGGTGGTAGAACCCTTTGTGGTTCGACTCCGGCGGCACCACCGCCACACGTATTTCTACCTAATAATAGCAGTGTTAGGCGCTGCTGTGTTCCGTTTTGAAGGGTGTGGTAAGGGAGACAGACTTTTTCGAGGCGTTCCAGCTTAGACCTCAGGGGTAGCGGCGCATCTGTGGCCGACCTCAGGTAGGAATATCTAATCCTATCTGGGGTTGATTACAGATGTCAATGAGCGGCAGTAGCCACTTACCATCAGGTGGACTGCATGCTCGTCTGCTACACCTATACTATAAAAAAAAAGCAGGAGCATTTTTACTAGACTGTGGAGGGTAAAGTTTTTTAAGCGTGTCTTATTTTTTGGCACGCCCAACAACCTAAACGGTTTGATTAATTTAAACACCTATGTGGTGAAGTTAGATTTGTCTATATTGTAGGAGTGATATAGGCCACGCTACTTCCCTGAACAAATTTTAAGCTGATTTTTTTATAAAAACGTCGAAGTAGTTATATTTAGGTCCTTTTTGTTTTATAATATGTTGTGAAGTATTCGAAAAAAACCTAAACCTACCTACATATAAACTTAAATTGTAAAAATGTAAATCGTAAATTCAATTTAAAATTTGTCACAAGTTATAATGATATCAATTGTACGTAATGCTATAATATGTACGGCAGCGGATGACGTCGGCGTCGCTGAAGACGCGGCGCGTCCTGCGGAAGCGAGCGCGCCACCGGACGCGACCGACGCGCGCCTGCCCGCGCAATGCACACCCGGCGGTGAGTAGACTACCTATACACAGAGACTATACTTTTATTGTAAAGGGAAGAGAAAATTTTATTTTCACTGTCAAAATTACCTGCGGTAGCAAATACGATGCGCGCCAAAGATGGTTCGATTATGTGGTGCGCGCTACTGTCTGCACTCACGTGCGTCTGCCCGCGCAATGCTCACCCGGCAGTGAGTAGAACATTTACCGATAGAGAATGCATCAATGTAATGAAGGAAAATAAAGGAATGGACAATGTCAAAAATCCTTGCGGTGGCGCGTGGCTGGCCGTGCAATGAACGACGGTGGGTAGACGATTTACGGATAGAGACTGCTATTATAAAATTAAAGATGGGAAGAAAAACTCGTTGCTGTTGCTAAAGATCCTTCGTTTCCTGGGGTGCGCAGTTGCACATCACTGCCCGTCATTGATGCGAGCATGCCCGTGCAATACGCACCAGGTGATTAGACCACTTACATAAAAATACCGCACAACTATAATAAAAGGAAGAGAAAATTCCGTTTTCACATAGCTTACTTACAGAACCTGCAGCTATTATATTAAATATGAGAAAATAAGGTGGCTTCACGGTCGCTAGAGCTGCAACCGAGCATGACCTAAGATTAGACGCGCGCTTGCCCGTGCAATGCGGCGAGTAGACCAGTTATTTGCACACTCAACGGTCAGTAGACCAGTTTTTTTTTTTTTTTTTTTTTTTTTTATAATATTGGAGTAGCAGACGAGCTTGCAGTCCACCTGATGGTAAGTGGCTACTGCCGCCCATGGACATCTGTAATCAACCCCAGATAAGATTAGATATTCCTACCTAAGGTCAGCCACAGATGCGCTGCTACCCCTGAGGACTAAGCTGGAACGCCTCGGAAAAGTCTGTCTCCCTTACCACACCCTTCAAACCGGAACACAGCAGCGCCCAACACCGCTGTTATTAGGTAGAAATAGGTGTGGCGGTGGTGCCGCCGGAGTCGAACCACAAAGGGTTCTACCACCTTCAAATTTTATTATTAACAGAGATTATTTATTACAGAGACTGTGCACTTACATTAATGATAGGAGGAAATGCGGAGTCACGGTTGGTCTGGTTGCGACAGAGCACAAACTCTCGCCCCACCCACCTGACACACCCAACGGTAAGTAGACCACTTACCAAGAACACCCATTATATTAATTTTACGAAGAGTATGTGGCGTCACGGTTGGTCTGGTTCTGACCGAGTACAACCTTGGATTAGACCCGCGCCAGTGCAACGCATACTCGGTGTGAAGACCACCTACCTATAGAGACTGCACCGGTATAATATACTTGAGATGGTGGCGCCACAGCCGCTTTGTGTTATGCAACTGTATGAGGGACCAAACTATGACCGAGGATTAAGAGTCGCGCTCGTCCGCGCAATGCACACTCGGCGCTAAGAAAACTACTTATCTTCTCATAGACACTGCGTTTATTACATAATTATTATGCAGAGAAGATGGCGTTGCAACTGCATCATTGTTGATGATGAATTCTGGGAAATCGTGCTCGGCTTTAGTCGTTAGTGATGTGTGCTGGCACACCACATGAGTTTATATAGTTCACCTATAGATTCTGTATTAATTACATAGAAGGTGGGTAAATTAGACGAACTTAGTATCATCGGTGTGCCTTGTTCTACAAAAGATAATCCATCAACAGCATTAAGTATATTATCTGCCTGATATTGTTTATCTATTTTTAATCCAATTAGTTCTTTGCATAAATCTCCATGATACCATTTTAGTTTTACTATATTGTAATAATTACATCTAATTTCTTTTTATATTTTTTCCTGTACGTTAAAACTTTAAGGAATGTGATCTTTAGAAATTCTCACGATTCTTAGAAGGATGTGCGATACCGCAAGGAATCTTTTCTAAATATTCTTATGCTAGACCTAGGTTATTGTGTTACAAAGTAAAAGCTGAGAGTGTAGGGAATGTAGACATGTCTTTATGTACTATCTATTCGCCCCTCGATTCGATATAATAAGGCTGGCCGCCCGCCAAACATTTTCACTGAGCACGGCGGCATAAAAGTATGTTTTACCACGCGTAACTTTTGTATACATTTTTTTATTATTTTAAATGGCTCTGTTGATGTTACTGCAACGTTTTGTGTTTCCTTTTTTGTCGAATTGAATATTTTGAGCCCGTTGGTTCCTAAAAATTGCCACACTTTCTTTGAATAATGTAATCTGTATGGTGATTGAAATTCGTCTATTTTTAACACTTTTGAATAGGGATTCAGACGTTAGCAAATTAGTTACCGAATTCAATGTTTGAAGTAATCAAGATAACATACCTACTCTACTAAATGGCTAAAAAATAAGATTTTTTTACATTTAAATTTCTTTAAATTATAAACGCGACACTCACATAATACACACTGATGCGTAGCCTCTGTAAACTACCTAGTCTACAAAGCTCGGTGCGTCTAATTCGAAGGCAAGCTAGCAATTTATTATAGAGTTACTTGAGCGCCGATACGCTCCCGGATGCTATAGTTTACGTGGAAGCAGCTGCTCTGCTATCGTTAGCGCGTAAGCACTGCTTTGTGATACAAAGGTATCTTTAGTTTGTTACGAACGTTGTTATGTAGCTACTTTGTTGGTTTGGTAGTATCACTCTATATTGCTATTTTTGTTTGTTAGTTGAGTTAGCTCTATTTTTTATAATGACCAACATTATTAATTGAGTTTTCTTGCATAATGTAAAAAAAGCAATCGTTTCGCCTGATGGTATGTAAAACACTAGTTGTAATGTCGCTTATGGTTCGACTCCATAAGCGACACTACCTATTTCTGCCTTATAACAAGGTTAAGTGCTTCTGTATTCGGATTTGAAGGGCGTGGTGTGTGAGAGTAACACGAGGCGTTCCAACTTAGTCCTTAAGTCAAGCGAGTAACGCATCTGTGTCCGATCTCAGTGAGGACTACTACCTCACTGTGATTGGGGCAGAGGAGGCCACTTACCACCAGGAGCGAACGAGAATGTAGTTCATTCTCGTTCGCTACTTCTACATCACAAAAATGCCATTACTACTAAGTTAAGTTATATTAAAACGAATCCACATCAATATATCCATTCAAACAAGAACTATCTAATATTTTTATGGATACGTGGAAAATTCCGTACGTTGAAAAATCGAAAACGCTTACTCACGTTCCATTATGGAAAATAAATAAAGCGTAAAGCTGAAATTATTTCGACTCTCAAATGGAGGTGCCCTCGCTCATGATTCGACATTTCAAAGAGGTGTATTTGAACAATAGTTCCAGACGATTGTTATTTTCTATCGATGTTTTAAAATTGGATAAATCATTGTCAATTTACGTAGACGTTACGTTGCAAGACTTATACATTTTTTTTTGGCTGCTTTTTGCTTTCGTTTATTAGTTAAAGCCTCGTTAATTAATAGCATTAATATAAGCCGTAACAAAATAATTTGATAACTGCAAAATCGGGAGAGTACTAGTAATAAGATATTTCAGTTTCTAATTAGACATATTTAAATTAATTTCTTATCGAATTTAAATAAAATTATATATAAAGAAAGTACTGAGCAGTGAACATTTTAACAATTAAAATAGTCTTCGTAGAAAATCAATTTCGCAGTAATTGTGACGCTTAAAGTCAGTCTCATTGCTGGCGGAGTAATTCACCAAAGCTAACCTTCAGAAAAAATACCCTAATTATATTTGCGATTCCCGAAATTGGGTCTTAGACCGTTCCAACTAGTTAATCACAAGCGCCGACCATTTAAATCTCGGCCTGCCGCAAAGAACGCTCACCATCATGGAATCGCGATTCTCATTAAATTTTCCACATGCAAAAAACCGGTACGGGATCGCGAAGCAAAAAACGGTCGACAATTTATTCCGGGCCGGGTTGGGCATCACTAATCGGCGTCATCAATCAGCTCTTCCCGCGCGATCGGATCAACTGACGGACACGCTTTCCCCTCACTACCCCGCGCCACCCTCGCGTAGGGTTGTACTAAGAGTTTTATTAAATTTAATAATTACATCGCGTAGGAAAAGTTAGAGTTATTTTTCAGCCATATTATCAAATGATTGACTAAAATCTGCATTATGTTAAGTTGTTCTGCTGATTAGGAATTAACAGAAAATAGAATCTCTGTTGTAAGTTATAGCTTATGTTATTAAATTTGATCTCGTTCACTCTTTTGTCATTTTTTATTTTGAAGCAGAAACACAAAATATTTTTGGGCTACAACAAATTCGAAGGCTGAAAAAATGTACTTGCTTTCGTCTTAAAACCGGCTGCCAGAAAATAAAAGAAAAAAAGTATTATTTCGTAATGTCTATCTAAAAGAGAAGTATCAGTAGTTATAAAGAGCACATAACATACTATCTGCATATTCTTAAGTCAGGCTTTTCGTTTTATAATGTTTAGCGGCCCTACTGATTCCGTCATTTCATTCTACTAATACCTAGTTCACGAAGTCTACGTAGGCTCGAACATACGTTCAAAATTAAATCCTTGTTCAATTTGTCATTCGGCAACCCTGTCCCGAATGTATAATATGGCGTGGGGGTTAATACCGAATAATTAAAACTTTCGGATTAATTGGATTGCACTGTGCGTATGTTGAGTTAGCTATTGAAGTTCGTGGGTTTACATTGACTTTTAACTTTTGCTGCAGTACTGTTTGGGTACCCTTATGGCTTATTTGCAAGATATTTTTACGTTTCTTTTTTAAATAAAATCATTTTAGGCTCGCCCTACAGCCCAAACGGCTTGACAGATTTTAATATGTGTAGTGTCTTTGGATTCGTTTAGGTTGTGAGCAAATACGGGCTGTGAGAGTGACATACGCTATATTTTTACATTTATACAGCCAGAATTCTTGATTTAATGATAATTTTCTAGTTGATATGGGTTTAGATCAGCATTACATCATGTATAAGATAGCGGTCGACGGACGGTCGTTGCAACCCCACAAATTAGGATTTGGTTGAAACTAAAAAATATTCCCTGGACATCTAATTAAACGTGCGTGCTTTGACTTTTTCACGATCAGGACCAAAATTTGTAACAGATCAATAGACCAGATATAATTAATTAAATAATACGAGTAGAGTGTACGATTACGACGTATAACACTATTAAAATGCAATATCATGAACTTATTAACTAAATCAACTAAACAAACAAACGATACGAACGAAAATGATGCACTGAACATAGTAGAGAGATTCCCTAAAAGAATTCGGTATATCAAACAAGAAATGCTCGAAATATCATCCGCATAATATTTGACAAAGCATATTTACCGGCCGTCGGCGATGGGTGTTTTCTTTGACAACAGAGCCCGACGGGTCCAGTGTTGAGCGTTCTGAAATATTGTGTGCGTACCGAAATTTATGTCGTTTAGATAGGGTTCAAATCAATTTTATGTGAAACAATCCTATGTTGGTTCGAGCCGCGCTGACGTACGTAATGTTTGCGCTTCGCACCCAATTGATTTACCCAAATCCGTAAATGTCACGCCTTTCCGTATCTCGATGCGGTACGGTTTGTTCTTTGCGTTCACGTGAAGATTGAATATTACATATGGTTTTCTTTTTGATAAAAGAGATCTATTTTTGTGTAGTCTGAAGTAATTATTGTTAATAAAATGTTGTTCAGTTGCGCAAGTGATTATTTTAACTAAATCCGTAAATGTGACGACTTTTTGTACCTCGATGCGATACGGTTTAGGTACTCTTTCGTCGTCTTTAAGGTAGCGGTACAAGATGTTTCGTCGGCGGAAGTTCATTTAAATGATTATGACTAAAGTTATCGTGAATAAATACTTATATGGATATTATACTTTCTATTGCTTAAGTATGCGCTTCTAGCATAATGTGCGTACCAAAATATATGTCGTTTAGATAGGGTTTAAATCAATTTTATGTGAAACAATCCTATGTTAGTTCGAGCCGCGTTGACGTAGGTAATGTTTGCGCTTCGCACCCAATTGATTTACCCAAATCCGTAAATGTCACGCCTTTCCGTATCTCGATGCGGTACGGTTTGTTCTTTGCGTACACGTGGAGATTGAAAATACGTACGGTTTTCTTTTTGATAAAAGAGATCTATTTTTGTGTTAACTGAAGTCATCATTATTGATAAAATGTTGAAATACGCAAGTATTACTGATTTGGATAAATCCAAATCCGTAAATGTGACGTATTTTTGTACCTCAATGCGATATGGTTTGTTCTTTGAGTGTACCAGTTTAGATATAACGTATCCCAATACAGGTCTGTGTAACGTATTATAGTTTTCATTATTAACAATAGTAAAAAAGCTTCGCTATCAATTGTTTTACTTAAATTTGTAAATTACACCTTTTTAAATCAAATCAAATCAAATTTTTTTATTCAAAATAGGTTCTTTACAGATCACTTTTTGAATGTCAAAGCAACTACCACCACTTCACAAGGTGTTTCGTTATGGAGAAGAAGCGGCGAAAGAAACTCCATAACACACATCTTTTAAAAAAAATGTTTTTGACAATGTTAACTTAACGTAATGGTACATGTGGAGCTGGAGCTAATTCAGACCACACCGTTTTGTCAGTCAAATAATCACTTACTTTATAGTACGCTTTTTTACATAGCGTTAGTTTAACGACATGTTTAAACTTTTTTTCTGTGAGATTCAAAATGTGGTCGGGTATTTTATTGTAGTAGCGAATACAGTTGCCCACGAAAGATCTAGCCACCTTACATAATCTACGTTTAGGAATTACTAATTTATTTCTATTTCTGGTATTAAAGTTATGGTGGTTACTATTTTTTTCAAACATATCAGTGTGTTTTCTTACATACATAATATTTTCATAAATGTATTGACTATGCACCGTCAATATATTAATAGTGGGAAACAGTTCTCTTAGGGACTCACCACGCCGCAGACTATATATTGACCTTATTGCTCTTTTTTGAATAGTAAATAAAGAGTCTATGTCAGCAGCACTGCCCCACAGTAGAATGCCATAAGACATAATGCTGTGAAAGTAACTGAAATAGACAAGTCTGGCAGTGGGTATGTCTGTTAACTGTCTAATTCTTCTGACTGCAAAAGCTGCAGTACTAAGTCTGCTGGACAAAGCAGAGATGTGGGGACATTTAAATATCGATTATGGTGTCAAACGATTGGCACAAGGTGTCGTTTCGGTGAAGCTCATTTAAATTATGATAGCATGTTCGTGACTAAAGTTATTGTGCATTATCTTTAAGAATTAACTATTTACTTCTATAATAGTGCTTTAGTTTCTAACGAATATTTTACATATTTTCATTAAGTATCTTGAGCCTTAATACAAAATACAAATAAAGATACAATTTGTGGATAACACAGAGTAGTTTCGCTTTAGTCTAATAAACAATATTTCTGGTCACGGCCGTTTTATGTAAAATCGTTTGCAAATAATTTAAACAATTTTGTTGTAAAACTGTTATTCATCTACTATTTTATGTTCGAAATTGTTCTAAGCTCTATCTCCTTCAAGTATTGTTTCGTGAGCAAAAAGGGAAATCTTTAAGAATTTATAGCTTTGAGGGGAAAATAATATCACAATTATTTATGATGCCGAGAAATATTTTGTGGAACATTTTTAAGCGTCTGTTATCTATAGAAAATTTACATTGTAATCATGTTTATATAACACATGTATATATACAAGCCACAAGGTCATGTGGAAAACATTGACAGCCTCTCATTAGCAACAATTTTCCTTTTGTAATTATTCATGAACCATTTTTAAAAATAGACTTAAGTTTTGGTGTCTTGTCTGACACTTTTTAGATCCATAATTTATAGTAAGTAATTATGTAAAGTCCCGTACGCAACCGTTCATAAAAATCGTAAAAATAATAATTTCGGAGTACGATGCGCGCACGACTACGTTTACGTATATGGTGCTTTCTTTTGCTAACACAATAAATAACGGAATGTAAATATTATTTATTGCGTGTGTGTAAATGTCACTAATATGGTCCAGCGAGGTTATTACCTAATGTTTTCCAAATGATAAGCTTTCTACACTCATACTCCAAAATAGTGATATAGATAAATATACAAAGACGAATATATAATCATTCAGATTTAGAACAGGAATCAGAATACACCTAATCGGGGATTGAACCCGGGATCCGTTTCGTGTCAGACCGGTAGACGGTCACTCCGTCACGCGGGCCGTGGTATGATAACTGTTTATTTTTAAAATTTTAATAATGATCATTATTATTGTTTCAGAATTGGCAATACTGAAGAGCTACTTCACTCTCATGCGTCAGTACATACAATTATTGGGATTTGAAACTTCAACTACTAACTGAGAACGACAAAGATATAATATATCTATAGATATAAATACTATGTATTAATAATATTATAAGGAATTTGTATAAAACATATAATAAAAGTGTTATATAAAACATTGTGAACGTCTGATAAACTTCGTTGATAGTTTACATAATCTGAGTAACGTCCGTTTGTATATCGATTTTTACCAATTTCTACCTAAAAAATGTGAAAAATGACAATTTTTGTCCCCAAATTGTTAAAGTTCTAACGAAATTGTAATAGGAAAAATATAAGATTAATTATATATAACGGGGGATATGGATGTATACATAGTATATGTAATAAGAAACTACCTTTTGTCGAGGTCCTATTAATAGAACGAGAAATCCCCCTATTTTAATAAGACGAAGGGACTGAAGCGTAACGAGTAATTCCGGAAAAAATATTGATCTTTCCGCACGATGCAAACAGTCCCCCTTGGATTTCAAGGGAAATTTACGCGTAGGTCCGGAATCATTTGACGGCGATTGGACGAATGCGTAGAATGCCCCGGAAATGACATGGACGAAACGGCTGGAGTGGCTTCAAGGAATTTTATGGAGTTTCGGATATTTGCCTCTTAATCACTGCGAACGATTAGCACGGTTTCTATATATAACCAGACTTTTAATAGCATACATTTTTGATACAATGGCTTATGTTTAATACTGTGTCCTCTGATGGTGAGAGAGATGTGATCTAGTTCAACACGCTTGCTTCGAATAAATATTATGCGTTGATCAGTTTCGAGTAAGGGATGACATACTTTGGACTGGAACCTCGTCCGAAGCAAATCATCTAATCGTAAGTGGTATTTACTACACATGGATACTTTTAACCATCTCTATATAGAACTGGGAGACCGAAGGCTGATTAAAGATTCGTTGTCAGTACTAAATACTAATAATTAAAAATACTAAATACTAATACTCGTATAACGATTCAAAAGTTAGTTCGATAAATATCGAATAGCAGTTTGTTGTATGGGGACCCCTTGTTGTTTTCAACTTTTTTATTTTAAGTATTTGTTGTTATAGCGACCACCGGTATGTATCCTCCGTAAAAGCTTCAAGTGTCTACCTATTACGGAAGGACAGACAGCAAAGTCTTAGTAATAGGGTTCCGTTTTTACCCTTTGGGTACAGTACCCTAAAAAGGTCACCTCATATGTAAAAGGCGACAAACACATTCTTGTTGTGAAGGACAATAACTCCTTCACGAGATAATTGTGGCAGTGGTACCTCTCCGGATGAACCCAATGCTATGAGCCAATTCTATTCGTTACTGATCTTGAACCATATTGATCACTTATAAGTAAGACTGTGTATGCTTATTTTGCTTGAAAAATCATCTGGTGGAAGATCCCGATATAGGACGACCTTCACCGACCTGCTTTATTGATGAAACATTTTTTATATCAAATTAAATATGTCAAAAAGTATATTGAAAATGGGTTGACTAAAAAATATCAGTCCAGAATAGTTTTTTTTCCTAAAAATTTCACTTTTTTCGTTAATAGAAAAATGACATATTAATCGATAGTATCAAGCCTTATAATATGCAAATGTTAGGTTGACTATTTTTTCCCGTCACAGTCCATGGGTAGACTTGATTACCTGTTTTTACCTGCCTACCCAAGGGTTGTGACAGGAAAAGAATAGTCAACCTAACATTAGCATATTCTATAGGCTTCATACTTTCAATTGATATGTAATTTATCCAAAAAATCAAACCAGTGAAATGTTTAAGAAAAAAAAGAAATTAATTAAAAAAAATCATATTCTGGGCTGAAATTTTTTAGACAACCCATTTGCAATATACTTTTTGAAATATGTAAGTTGATATAAAAAAGTTTCATCCATTAAGCAGCTCGGTGAAGGTCGTCTTATATTGGGATCTTAGACCAATCGTTTACAAAACTATTTATTTTATCCAACCAATTAGTTTTAATGACAAACTGCGTAAGGTTTGAAAAAGTCGACAACTCTTATTTATACGAATAATTCAACATTTCGATGATCAATGTATTTGATATCTTTTTTATTTCATCTCGTGAAGTCAGTTCCTTTGAAGTTCCTTTGACTTATTTTATACAATGTCACCTCGTGACCTTTCGCAAATTGACGTTCCGTTTGTTGTTTTCTTTGTATTGGTAATTCGTTTTGTCATAATTTGACTACAATACGTTTCAACGATGACTTCGTTATAATATTTTAATTGTAATAAAAAGAAATGTGTAAAGAAAATATGTCTTTTAACAAAATCAGTTATCATTTGTAACAAAGAATATCTCATTCATATATCATCGATATTTCATTTGACCTTCTTTTTTATAATATAGAAGTAGCAGACGAGCATGCAGTCCACCTGATGGTAAGTGGTTACTGCCGCCCATGGACATCTCTACTTAACCCCAGATAGGCTTAGATATTCCTACCTGAGGTCGGCCACAAATGCGCCGCTACCCCTGAGGATTAAGCTGGAACGCCTCGGAAAAGTATGTCTCCCTTACCACACCCTTCTGTTATTTGGCAGATATAGGTGAGACGGTGGTGCCGCCGGAGTCGAACCACAAAGGGTTCTACCACCTTAAAACCTTCTAATCTAGTGATGCTTTACGAATTTTTTTGAAAATGGACGGATGTTTATACAATTTTGGATCTACTAATCGGATATGGATGTTGTTTTTTTTCAATTTTAATATAATATCGTCCTAAGCTGGAGTCCGTATCACGTGACTAACTTGGTTGCAATGTTTTTTTGGGCATTGAGCGACGCTGCAAATGATCACTTGCATTCATTCATTCTTTGCCGAATATTTGTCCTAGACAATTATCGACGAAGCCGAAAGCATAAGTTGATTGTGGTTCCGCCTTCCCGCACTGTGTCGCACCTGTTCCTCGCACACTTGCGACATTGAACGCGCTCATAGATCGTTATCCGAACTTTGATGTGCTTGCTGATGACTGGGAGGTGATGTCTGTATGCTTGGAGTTCTATGAGATGTTTCTATGTTAGATCTGTCTAGTTAGTGTAAGTGGCCTCGGCCGTTCTGATTAGATCAATAAAATAAGTAAATGATTATCAGTCACTTTCTCTAAGTCGCCAACTCCTATGCAAGGTGAGCCCTTATACTTACAGGGTAGAACCTTCAATATATTTTTCCATTTCATTCATTAAAAAAAAATAGTGAGAGTATACTTGGAAACAGTTTTAAAAAAGTTTCGTACAACATTAAAGATTGTTAGTGACGCAACAATATGAAAGCACCGTTTCAAAATTTCAATTAATCTTACAATTTCTTAAGCAGTATGCATATTAAATTCTGTTTAAAGCTTTCTTATTCACACAATACAATACACGGCACTACAATACCCACGTCATACTGACAGAAAGACAATGTGATTCAAGGAAAATATCTGTAATTGCCTTCATCCCCGAGGTCAGGTAGGTATTTGTTGGATTTGAAAAGGTCTCGTCCTTTATTCAGCGGCTCCTTGATTTTCCGCCTTAAACAAAAGACGTGCTCTAAATAGGCCCTTCCAGACTCTACTCTTTTGTCGCGGCACGAAATTAGGGAGGTATACGATATTATATACGACGATCCAAGATTAAAGCGGCTTAACAATTAATGCTTAGTAACACGGACCGTTTTGTGTGGCACCGTTTCTCTAACGCAGTGGTTCTCAACCTTTTTTATTATATGACCCCCTTATCACATAAAAATATTCCGCGAACTCCTTTTCTGTAGATAATTCTATTGCATGTTACTCCGCTGTTTCAAGCCTATATTATATTATAAATATTAAATCTGTACATCATTTAACTTACATCCTTAATAAAATGTCGGTTAAATACATCATGAAGTACCTAAAACAAAGATTATTCCACATTTAATTAACATTATCTTAGTTAAAATACCTTTTATTAACTTTTTATTTTTCTTTCACTATTTTATGGGGGTTCACGACCCCCTTATAATCTTTGCGATCGCCCACCTACACTTTGACAAACACCGCTCTAACGTATAATCCTGGATATTATCGCCCTACATAGAAAAAGCGAGATTTTTTCTTTGCTGACTGACATTAAAAACTGAAAGCTCATTTTTCTATTCGTGATGAACTGTAAAATGTAGTTCAATGATTAAAATATAGCGGAGAGAAGCAGCATTGCAGATGAGTTGATTGCGCAGTACTCATCATGGCTTCATTTATTATTACTTAGGTAAATACCATGCAGTGTTGCCGTGTGGTTTTCAACGTTGGAAAGTAGACGGTTGATTTATAATTAATTATACAATTTTCTGATCCCCTTTGACTGGCGCTGGTCTTCTTTTGAGGTCGCGATGCAGATTCATTGCAGGTAAAATTAACTTTAGTACATAAAATATTTACATGGTCTGTATTTGTATCTTTTTATACTATTTCAAAAGTGTATATTTGTTATAATCTTGACCGGTTTTATTCATTTTTTACGCGATCTACAAATATTTTTAATAAAGGTAATTTCAAAATTATGTAAACGTCTACAGTTTGGTGAAGGAAATATACTTTTCCGAGGCATTCCAGCTTCTTCTGGGCTTAGCGGTGCATCTGTGGCTGACATCAGGTAAATATCTAAGCTTATCGGGGATGGATGGACACCTGTAATCCATGGGTAGCAGTAACTACTTACCATCAGGTGGACTGCAAGCCCATCTGCTATTCCTATGTTACAAATAATAATAAAACGCTTTCTACAGCCCGATACTAGGATTCCCTGTATCGTGGATGCTATGGACACACACACCGATAAATACGCAAACACCCAGACCTAAAAACAGAAACCTAAATTCATCATTTGAAAATCTGTCTGGCCGGGGATCGAACCCGGAACCGTCTGCGCGTTAGACCGGTATGGTGACTGCTCTGCCATGCGGTTCGTCATATATATAAGTATGTAGCTATATTACCGTATGGGTTTCTTCAAGAGGGGTGTAAAAAGAGCTCTCCTTCAAAGCCGGCGATGCATTGGCGACTCCTCTGGTGTTGCAAATCTCCATAGGCGCCGGTGACTGCTTTCCATCAGGCAGCCCGTCTGCCTTATCGTTAGGTTACATATATATAAAAAAACCGTACAGGTAAAAAGTCTAAGTACGTTGGAATATAAAACGGATCTTTAATTCTTTCGGTAGAAGGTCGAGTAATTTATATTTAATGGCTCAGAAGATGTTATAAGCTTCCGTAGTACAAGAAATGATGAATCGGGCTAAAGTTGGGAATTTCCTAACTTGGGAATTCCGTTGGTCGCCAAGTGCGCAAAAGCGCACCCAAGTGTTTCTTTATGATGGAACTTGGGAATTTTTGAAATATCGATCCGAGTTTTATGTATTCATGAAGTTTGAAGCTTCACACTTAGAAATTATTCCCCGGTTCTACGTTCGGCACATTGTTTTATGTGAGTGAGCTCGTAAAAACTTAATATGTAAGGTTAATATAGCAACTGAGGAGTGAGAATATGCTCAAACAATATAAAGTTTTTTTAATGTTTTTCTTTGAGCAGAAGTCAAATATGGGATACGAAAGAGGGTACTTAAAATGTATTGTAAAATAATGGGCTCTTTATAAGTCATGGAAAAGGTACGTTGCGTTTAAATTTGAAAATACTACTTTTGTCTGCGACGACATGCGGCTAATACACTCTGTTTGTATGTAAATTAACCCTAAAGGTGTCAACACATCAGCAATACATTAGGCCACAAAAACCTACTCGCTATTTATGTAAATAAATCACAACCAAATAAACGAATCTACTTTGAAAATCCTCCCTAAATCATCGTGCAAATACTGCGGAAAACAAAAAGTACTTCCAAATTCCCAGGAGTGTACCCGTAGGCGAAGGCTATCTCTATAAATATCTATTTTGTGATAGTTTATATCAGTTTAGATATATTTTGGGTAAATTCGACCGTGCGGGGTCGGACGGGCTTTCAAAGGATTTGGCGTGGACAGCCGTGAACAAATATTTGTCACTCTCTTTGTTTCGATTCAACGTTCACCCCTGTTTTCCATAACTATAAAGGCCATTGTGAGAATTTAAGGGTAAGACCTTGTTACAATAGGACTCGTTACCGAAATCGCTAATGACGCGAAACAGATGTTTTTAACGGACTTCAGAACGGAATATTCAATTTCGGGCTTTCCTTTGTTTATTTGTAGCGTCCGATTTTTACGATTTTTTGATAATTGTCATTCTTTTTTGACGCAAAATAAAAGAACTTATTCTGTTTTAATTGGAAAATGTGTTTTAAAATGGTTATGGAAATCCTGGCAACTGTTACGAAATCTTCCAGCATTTTAAACAGGTACTTTTTTATATATTTTTGTAGACTTTGAAGTAGGTAAGTAAATTCCTATTAAGATATTATAAACAAAAATTAATTATATAATTTTCTTCATTTTTACTTTTATCAAATTAAATTACGAAAAGCTTTTCATCAAATTCCTCTTTCTCTATCCTCCCAAACACATATGGGATTTATAGATGAACGTACGTTACCAAATATACTTTGCCTTGCTACGCGCGTTACCATTATAAGATAGATTAGATTTTAACAATTTCTTCCTTTTTGGATTGATAATTTACGATCTTTGATGGGCAAAAAATAGATAGATTATTATTGATTACAATAACAGGCGTTGGATACACACATTTGTATAAACTATAGTCAGGTACTCGCATTTAACATCAAACGACTTGCTTTACGTCTATTAAATATAAAAGCGTTTAATAATTTTATAAGCGGTAGTTCAACATTAAAATTGGCTCGTTCATCCACAAATCGCTCGGAAACCGAAGGATCAACCACAGAGTTATATTAATCCACAAGCCTGTATTAATCTATTAAGGCGAATGACAAATTTGACTAAACTGAGGTCTAATTGATAAGACAACGTATTATCAATTATTCCAGGCAATCGATCAGGTCAATCCCGAGGGCGACGGGCAATCAATAACAGTTTGTACTGGATATTGACACTCGTAGCACCTGTAACTTTACGATGCGTTGGGGATTGCTATATGATTGAATAGAACTGCTATATTGTGCGCATGAAGATATGAAATCGTTTGCTTGAATTCTATTTGGTTCTATAAAAAATAATGGAGGAGAGTTGGATAAAAGTAAGAAAAGTCGAAAATGTTGTGCATTATTACTTTAAGCTCTGATGTCAAGTAGTTGTTCTTATTAAGAGTAAATAATCAGGTACGTTTTTTATATATAATATAGGAGTGGCAGACAAACATACAGTTTACCTGATGGTAAGTGGCTACTGCCGTCCTGCTACTACTACTTATTATGTACTCAACACCAGATAGGATCAGATTCCTTGATTGGTCGGCCACAGATGTGCCGCTACCTGAAGACTAAGCTGGAACGTCTCGGAAAAGTATGTTTCTCTTACCACACCCTTCAAACTAGAACACAGCAGCGCTTAACACTGCTGTTTTATAGATGTAGTTGTGGTGCCGGCACTCCGGCGGCACCACCGCCACGCCTATTTCTGCCTCATAACAGCAGTGTTGAGCGCTGCTGTATTGTGGTTTGAAGGGTGTGTGGTAAGGGAGACATACTTTTCTGAGGCGTTCCGTCTTAGCCCTCAGGGATAGCGGCGCATCTGTGGTCGACCTTAGGTAGGAATATCTAAACCTATCTGGGGTTGATTACAAATGTCCATGGGCGGCAGTAGCCACTTACCATCAGGTGGACAGCATGCTCGTATGCTACTCCTATACTATATATTTAAAAAAATCGTGAATGTTATATACAGGAAATTCTAAAGCCATAGGCAGGTTATAGTATCCAGTTGAACTTTTTCTTGTTTTTGCGCGTTATCGGCAGTTCCGAAGCGCGACTAACGACCGTGTCCGTGTCGCCGAATGTCGCGATGATTTATCACTTGCATCGAGTTATATATCTATCATTATGTGTATAAATAAAATTAGTTTTCAGAAGTACCAACATATTTGTGATCGCCTTATATAGGTGGAATTGGTCACAGATGTTCACAATCGGCAGTGAGCTCTGGTTGCAACCATCAGTTGGACTGCGACTTTGCTGCTTAAATCTTATTCATATTCATATTAATATTCATATTCATATATCTTTATTTGCTCGAATAAGGTTAACAAATGTTCTTAAAATTATACAGTTCTCTTATTCTGCCTCGTCAGCATGCAAATTATCAGTCGGTTATGTATTATGTACACTATAATTTTTAAATAAAATAATAATTACCACAAGCAATACAATATACTAAATTTCTTTAAAATGTCAATTTACCAATATGAATTAAATTATTATAATATGTCAAACAAATAAATAAGTCATTTTTAGTCAAATTAATTTTCATTCCATTCAATTATATCTTAAAATCTAAGTACTCATTAATTGTATAAAAGCATTTCTCTTGTAACCATGTTGTCAATTGGGACTTAAATTGATTGTATGTCAGATATTTAAATGAGTTAGGAAGTCGATTATATAGTGCAATAGTAATAGTTAATTTCTTAAACACACATGTTTTTTACTTGAGATTTAGTTTATCGTAAAGTATAATGTTTTCAAAACTATTGGATAAGTCCAATAGTTTTTTTAACAAGATTTATGTATCAAACGTGTTTTAAGACACACGAGATTTATTTTTTCGTAAAGTAGAATGTTTTCAAAACTATTGGATAAGTCCAATAGTTTTTTTAACAAGATTTAACTATCAAACGTGTTTTAAGAAACACGTTTGGTTTTAAGAAACACGTTTGATACTTAAATCTTGTTAAAAAAATCTAGTTTCTTTAACACTGATGCCTAGATAAAATTTTCCTGGTTTTGCGCGTTATCGTCAGTGCTGAGGCACGACTAACGACAGTGTCAGTGTCGTCGAATGTAGCGATGATTTATCACTTGCATCCTTATTAGTGACCGAAGCTTGCGTCGAATACTTCTTACCAGTATTTAGAAATATTTTCGTGTTCATAAAGCAGCAAAATTGACTGACTTACATATGATGCGACTATGTTAATCTTCAGGTGTGGCAGCGAATTTATGATCAACTTCAGATAGAACCTATTCTATTCAAAGTTGGTCACAGATGTTCATAGATTGCAGTTCAAATTCAAATTCAAATCTCATTTATTCAAAATTGATTCATATAGAATACTTTTCGAAAGTCAACAAACTACCACCGCTTTGGAAGGTATTTAGCTATGGAGAAGAAGCGGCGCAAGAAACTCCATACGTGTGCATATTTGCATCTTTTAAAGGTAAATAATATACAATTTTACATAGTGACGCGCTGTCTACCATTAGTTGGACTGCAGGCTCATTTTTTCTATTAATGTTAGTAAAAAAGCACTTAACTTAACACTTAAACACTGATGCCTAGATAAGTTTTCCTGTTTTTGCGCGTTATCGGCAGTTCCGAAGCGCGACTAACGACCGCGTCCGTGTCGTCGAATGTCGCGATGATTTATCACTTGCATCGAATACTTCTTACCAATATTTAGACATATTTTCAGTCTAGTATAAATCAGATGTGTCTACGACGTATTACATCCTTCTGGATTTAATTTGAAAAGTTGGTTTTGGGTTAGATTCAGTTTAATCTTTATATATTTATTTGTTAAATGTTCAAATACGAAAGGTACTAAAAAAGCTTTAATTTCAAAATGTTGCATATTGCCTTCATTCTATTTAGTTAATTTAATAATATTAATGATTTTTGTAGCTCAACGCTACGATCGTTACATCCTCTTAGAGATTTATATGCTATGAACATATGTGCGATATCTCCAATTTATTCAGATTCCTGCTTGATCGAACTCGGGACCCCTTACGTGTAAGAACTATTGAGAACAAACCGAATCGTGACCTTTTCACTACATGCGTAAGATCTATAAGAACTGGTATTTTAGTAACCTATACTTGTAATTTATACACTTCTAAATGTTGGTTAAAAATGTTTCAACGACTTTATAGTAACTGCCATGCTATAAATTAATGATTCCATGAATTAATATATTCATTCATTTCTATATTTAGTTTCACTCCCTCGTCTTAGCGTGGGAAGGTACGAATTAGAATGATCCTACATATTCCTTTTGAACAGTATCATATCTGAAGTCCCTCGATATAAATATTTTTCGAGATAGATCTTATGTGGGATAATTTATATACATTCAAGAGCTGTAGCGATTACTATAGAGATGATATTCTCACTTGTAATTTAAAAATATATGTAAAAGTTTAGTTTTTACTTTATTTACCGATATTCGAGTTATCGACAGTTTGTGAAACGCAACTGAGGACCAAGTCGGCGCCGTTTACCTGTCACAATGATTTATCTCTACCAAAATATACCGTTTAGATACAGTTTTCAATTTCATACAATCTGCGACATTTTATTTTGTACAACTACTACTACTATTTTTAGAAACATTTTTGCAGTTCAAAATATGTTCAAAATGTTTTTAAAACTATTTTTGTGCTTGCGCACAAACGAGCACGTTGATCGTTGTCAACCCAGTGGGACAGTAATCTGTCCCACTACTGGGCACGAGTCTCCTCTCAGAATGAGAAGGATAAGGCCATAGCCCACTGCGCTGGTGAAGTGCGTATTGGTAGACTTCACATAACTTTGAGAACTTCTTTATTAAGATCCACATAACATCGAAAAATCAGAGGTCCCTCGTACTAATCCAAAATATATAAAATAGCTATGATGTAAATTTTCAATCACCACCAATATTGTAATCTGTACCTACATGAATCACTGTGATGTAACTGCAACACGATGCAAATCAATACCTATCATTTTATTCCATAGAATATCGTTAAAATATTGGCGATAATGTAGTTATCTGCATAAAATATGTAAGGTTTTCTGTCTTCCGTGTTATCGGTCGCCGAGGTTCATCTACCGACGGCGACGTTGCTTGCCTGTCGCGATGATTTATTGCCTGCATCGAGCATCGATGCTTAGGGCCAAGTATGTAGTTTGCTACGAAAATATGGGACGGCACTCCTCTTTATTTCTACTACCACTTTATTTTTTCTATTTCTACTACCTCCTTATTTCTACTAACTCTTTATTTTTTTTTTCTTTTTAACCGAATGCGAAGGATAATGTCTTTCGTATTTTTGTATGTCCCATTCTTTGTACCGCCTTACAGCCTACGCAATATGATGGATTTTAACATAGGAGGTGACTTTGGATTTATTCTAATTGTAGGAGTGACATAGGCCACAAATATTTTCTTTTCAATTAATTATTTTTAAATAGTCGAGTTTTTGTTCTTATAATGATTGTTACTGCCGCCCATGTACATTTGTAATTAATTCCTGATAAGATTTAAGTTCTACCTGGTTTTTCTGTAATATGTATATGAGTAGAAATTATATAAATAACTAACTGTAGAACCACGAAATTGTATTGTCGCAGATGTGATTTCTATGACGTCCCGTCATATTATATCGAACAGGAACAAGTTAACAAATCGTCGATCAAAATAAAAACGGATCTGTGCTTCGAAATTTTTCCACCACGTCCACATCCGCGTCCTCATTTCCGTGTGGCGCAGAATTTTCGATAACCGCACAGGCCACTTATTTGAGGCGAATTTGTGTAGCGACGTGTGCAAAATTGGTGGCGAAATTGGAACACAGAAATTCCCGGCTTATTCCCGTGCTCGACACGGCGTGATGAGGTGTGGCGCGGATACGTTTGTGGTGCAGATCAACGGGGCACGAATAAATTATTCGCGATGCTCCTTCGTTGGATTTCTGCGTTAATGATCATTATTTTAAAGGATTTTATGAAAGTGATGTTGTACTTGCAGCTTATCTGATGTACGTGGTATTTACCGTTTCTATCAGTCTTTCATACGTTCAGTCCAGCTTTTAAACGTAAAATGTCCTTTTTTTCTTAAACAATTAACGTTCAAGCTAGGATTCTCCAGGGCCTTTACCGACGTTTCTGCATTGTAATTGACAAGCAATTATAATAATAATTACTCATATTGTTTATTCCTACATAAGCATTATAATTAGCGCGAGCGAAGTGAAAGGTGAAGGAAAACATAATGAGGAAATCTACTCGACTGGGAGTTCCTTAAAAAAAACTTGTCAAAGGTGTGTGAAGTCTACCGATTCATATTTATTATTCATATTCATATTTAGCCAGCGCGGTGTTCTAATCTTTCTCATTCGAAGAGAACCATGCCCAGCAGTGGAATAGTATTGTGTTGACGACAATGCTACGACGATACTGCTTATTAGAAGGACGATATTACTTATTAACTAGTAAATATTTAACCACACAACGAGTACATCGTAGAAATGGTAGCTAGTTATTGGGAACAGTAAACACAACGGTTATTACGGTTGGGTCAACAAGCCCAAATCAAGCTATACGACAAACCTAGTTCTGAATTAGTGGATCGATAAAATCAAGTTGCCTATTAACCCGTACATTTCTCTATCAATTCTCATTGGAGTAGAATGTTGGGGTATTCTGATGCATCTGTCTGGAGACCTTCCTTACTGATGGAGAGGAAACTTTGCTCAGCCGTGGGACATAAAAAGGATTGCAGTGGAGTTGAAATATAGATAGTTTTTTTTGTAAGATTGTTGCTAATTCATAAAATATTGAATGATTGAAATTATAACATTGAATTAGCAAAATACAAGTTTTATGACATTGTGTAAGTGGATTAAATTTAATTCTTCATAACAAATTCGATTGAGTTATTTGTATTGTTTCATAAATAAGACATTTTCAAAAATGGTAAACTCTCTTACCTCTGTTCAACATGGAATTAGTAGCAGATGTCCGTGGGCAGCAGTGACCACTTAATATCGGGTGTAACACATACTCCTTAGCTTCTTCTGCTTCATGTGCCTCTTCACTACTGAAGGTTAGCCGTTAGTTCTTTGAACCTCTCTCTATCCATGGCCAGGCGAAACAGTTGTTCGACAGAGGTGATTTTTTTTTGTTGACGAGGGGGAAACCTTCAAAAGATACCCTATGCCGTGGGAGCGGCACGGGGTTATGTGGGATTCTTACCGCACTAAAACCCCCCCCGGTGGCCGTCCTCAACGCTCAGACAGTCGACAGACGTGATGCTCCTTAGCTAACTACTTCCAACTCATTAAAATGTTACGTCACATGACGATATCGAAGTTATAAAAAACGCTACTTTTTCATCTACGCTTGTTATAAATAATAGACGTCGTAAGCAATAAAGATCCTTGTCTAACTCCGATTAGGTAAATCATAATTTTCTCCTACAATAATAACTCGGCATTCTTACCATTATTTATGATCTATCAAACTTTTTTGGCGTGCTGATAATAGTCTTAGAAATTCAGTGATGAGTGAGCGATGTCATTTTGAAGAATGGGGGCGTTCGTACGCGAATTCAAAATTTTGGCATTAATAGTGTAGACGGGGGCATAAATCGTCAGTAGGACTACCATGAGTTTACAAAAGTATTACTCGCTAGCGACTGCGTAAAATAAATGTATGAAAAATTGTACAGCGCCTCTGGTGGTTACTCGTAGAACTAAAATCCGTAGTGACGTAACTCGATACGTAAAAAACCTATCGAAATCAAATGTCATTATGATCTATTGCCATACAAATTCGGTCCCATGAGTCATTAATTTGAAAGACGTTGTCAAGAAATACCGTAACGATAGTAGTTATGTTATTCACTAGCAAAATGACAATAGTTTTCTATTTACCATTTCTATAGTGGCGTTTCTATGCCAACTCATGGTAATGCTACAGATCAGACTTTTAAATGGACTTTGTGTATGAGTTATTGAAGTTGGGATTACCTTCTACTTTTCATAATGCACTTCACATTATGAAAATTAGTAAATATTATAAAAACTAAAACTCTCATACTAAACTAAGTGCTTAAAATATAGCCTACGTCACTTCCACAATTTAGACAAAACTAACGATACCTCTTATGTTTTGCTAATCTCCAAATGATTTTCCCCAATATAATAAAACTAAACAAAGTTAGCTACTGCAATATAATCGAAATATATATTTTTTTATAATATAGGAGTAGCAAACAAGCATACAGTCCACCTGATGGTAAGTGGCTACTGTCATCCATGGACATCTGTAATCAACCCCAGATTGGACTAGATATTCCTACCTGAGGTGGGCCACAAATGCGCCGCTACTTCTGAAAACTAAGCTTAAACGCCTCGGAAAAGTATGTCTCCCTTACCACACTCTTTCAATCAGAACACAGCAACGCTTAACAATGCTGTTATTAGGCAGAAATAGGCGTGGCGGTGGTGTTGTCGGAGTCGAACCACAGAAGGTTCTGAATAATAGGAAGCAGTAATATTAAAAAACTTAATAAATACAGATCTTAATACAGAACTTTTATTAAAAATCTTTATTTCTCGAGCACTCGGTGATTCGATACGAACTACATAAATACAGGCGCCATTTCTTCCAAGAGTTTCATATCGTAAACCTGTCGGTGGCAGCTAGGGCAGTAAAATCATGAACTATAATAAGAGGCAGTATAAATTGTTTTATGATTTAATCATACTGGATTTACTATTGCTTAATCGTAGCAATCGTATGAATTTATTTTCAATTGCTGTATTATAAAATTTACTTAGAATTTTACTAGGTAGGTATATAGTCACGTATGATGGAAAGTAGTAGTAGTAGTATTTTCTGCAAAGTTTGATCCTACCGTATGATATGTTTCACTGTTTTCGGGATAGAGAGAAAGAAAAACTATTGAAAACAAAATCTGTATATTTATGGTTAAAAACGCTTAAATAACATCTTTGTTTATTGCCTTTTTTATTTAAGTATTTATTATTATTATTATTATTTATTTAATTTTTTAATCAATATATTTTTATATTCGCCGTAACAGCTCTTATCTAATACTCTTAAGGATAACAGCATATATGACTGTTGCATATGTAAAAGATGTATATGTAAAAGATGCAAGCATTTAAATACAGAAAAACTCACGAACCTAAGCTTATATATATATCTTATCTTCAAATAACCCTAAAACAGTCACAAAGTCTGGTTCTCCCGATACCTGTATAAAACTGCATAGTTTTTCCCGTCTGAAACGGAAGAATGTTAAAGGCAAGCAAACGTGATCTGTTTTATAAACACCTACTTTCAGAATCTTTCTAAGAACTGTCGTTATACTTTTTGCTAATAAAATCGTCACGTACGAACGAACTTTTTGCTTTATAGAAGACTTCGGGATCGGTGAGACCCCGGTCGTTAAATTTTCCGGTTTTCTGTATTTTTGAAGACTGGTCATCTTAACCTTTTACAAATAAATAAAATTGTAGCCGTGGTACTTTTGATCGATTTCGTAAGGTAAGCATGTAGGTTCTGTGTTCGCCTGTTTGTATTAATGTATGTTTACAGATTATTCTGCATGCCTTAACCGATCTTAATTCAAACGGTATTTATTATATTGTGCGTGTCCAATTTCGGAGGTGTCCCATTTTATAGAAATAGGAAATATGTAGAAAACACAAATTCACAACTCAAATTTAAAATTTATTTTTTTACTCTGCAGTGGCATAGAATTCGGTTCAATTAATAGTTATTTTTTTATTAGTTTTTCAAAGCTTATGTAACTTGAGAATCTGAAAGTAAGGTTTCAAATATGTATATTTTGTTAGTCATGTTATATATTTCATGGGTCGTGAAAGGCAGTATTAAAATATATCTGGGGAACATTGGCTACCAAAATACAGTATTTATTCTTTTATACGCTATTTTTGGAACGAGTTTAATGTCTATTTTGGATGTGATATTCAGACGACCGTAAACGCAGAAAAGTATTTTACGTTATTCTTTTCAATGACTGAATAATAGTAACGAAATTTATTTGAGGGTCGTATATTGGTCGTATTATAAATTATTTTATGTTTTAATGTAGAAGTACAACGAATAAGGTGCTTTAATGATCTGCGAGGCGGAGTGGTCTTCGTACCAGTAGGTCAGGTCTCACTTCCCAATGTTAAGTAGGCATTGTCGTTCTTCTCGATTCCTACAGGAAATTAGTACAGTTGATACCCATCTCAGTACTACAAAAATATCTAAAAATATAATTCCAAACTGTATTAGTGACATTTAAAACATGCAACATATTCCTGTCCTGCTTCCTCTTAGCTAAACTCCATAAGCCTGTCTCACTTCCCCAATATTAAGCAGGTATGGTCGTTCTTCCCGAGTCCTACAGGACATCAGTACAGTTGATACCCATCTCAGTAGTTCAAAGACATCTAAAAATATAACACTGAACATAAACTAAGTATATACAATTAACTTAAAATTACTAAAAACACACATACGAAAAAACAAACACGAACCAACTAATGTCTAAAACATGCAATATATTTCTGTCCCATTCTCTCTTAGCTAAGTTCTATAAACCTGTCTCACTTCCCCATTATTAAGCAGGTATGGTCGTTCTTCCGGAGTCCTACAGGACATCAGTACAGTTGATACTCATCTCAGTAGTTCTCTAGTCACGCGCGCTACGTTTATCGTGGACACGTTCCTCGCTGCAATAAAAACTGCTCCAAAATGAAATATTTAATACCGCCCTCCCCGAGCTACCGCTTCTTACTTATGAAATGTTAAATTATTCCTAATTCCTCTGTTTTAGACGTGGTTTATATCTATTAATACGGTAGCTGTGCCTCTTCAAGGATAAAGACTCTTTTAACGCATTTGTCGTCAAAATCACTCTGATGAAAGTGCTCGACTGAGAAAAAAACAATGTGAGCCGTCACGGGACGCCTGGCAGATGTGAAACATCGACATTATTTTGTAAAAGCAATATGCAGAAAAGAACATATTGTGATAGGAACTAAATATGTCATAATGTTAAAATAAAATATTACGATTTTTGCGCATGGCGACGCGTCGCCACACCGTACACACTACTGTATATATATACCATCGTATAGCGTATAGCGTATAATTTGAGGGGTAGTAGACCCAGTATAGATAGAGCAGTTAGATGAGGAGGTACCATCGTCAGATCTAGTTCTAGTGTGAAGCACGTGTAGCGTCCAGATATTTATTCCAATGATAAATTTGCTCCATATTTGGATTTTGGATACTCTCTCTGTGTTAATGGCACCCAGAACATATAAGAGATAAATTTTGCGAGCAGAAATAAACTTATGAAGTCGTATGTTACACATGTTTCACCTAAAAACGAGCCAATTTGCGTATAATCCTTTATAAATGCTTAAATAGTGGACACACATTAATTATTTCTAATTTATATTACAAGCTAACAAACTAAAGTTAGTAGTTAGTTTTAATCCATTAGACCGAAGTCTTTACATTGTTCACACAGAGACACTAGATCAGAGTTACTCAAACTTCTATACAATTAATAAATAAATAGTAATGTTTTTTTTTCTTAAATTAATGGCAATCATTATTACCAGACGGCGGATTAAATGTTTTTCGAGCGTATGTACTCGTATGTTTCATTATTTGCCATGCCCTACCGCCCAAACGGCTTGACGGATTTTTGGCTTTTATAATATTTCTGGAAGTAATTTTAATTTAATCATAGCATGTCATAATTATGAATCCTATACTGTTTCTGAGTATAAACTTACATTTAAAATAACTATTATAATCAGAGCAATAAAGTATAACTTTACAAGTAATATTTAGAAACTTTTACTGCCCTCATATAGGCCTCCAGCGGCCACTTTGAGAAAGTCTGACCCACATAGTCAACGACCTCACATGTGCCTAATGATACAAAATTCATCATTTACGGTAACCCGAATTAAATATGCTAAAGACGGGTCAGAATACTAATTCACTAAATTAGAGTTCATAGAAAATTACTGTCTATAAAGTTCCCACAGAAGTCAAATGAAGGCACAACTGGTACCCTAGGCGACAAAGTTTGCAACTTAAGTTGGCTTAACGCAATCCTCTTTCCCTTTTGCGGTGTTGGCATTCAGCCTGTTGTGGTAATAATTTTTTTGACAGATCACCCACTTAGCTTTGCTTTTATAGTTTAAGAGTAGCAGGAGAGCATGCAGTACACCTGATGGTAAGTGGCAACTGCCGTTCATGGACATCTGTAATAGACTCCAGATAAAATTAGATTCCTACCTGAAGTTGGCCACAGATGCGCTGCTAGTCCAGAGAACTAAGCTGGAATGCCTCGGAAAAGGATGTTTTATTTTATAATATAAGAGCAACAGACGAGTAAACAATCCACCTGATGGTTGCTACCGCTGCCCATGGACATCTGTAATCAACCGCACATAATATTAGATTCCTGAGGTCAGCCACTGATTCTTCGCTGCCCCAAAGAAACAAGCTGGATCTTCTCGGAAAAGTATGCCGCTTACCACACCCAAACTAGACCACAGCAGCGCTTAACCCTGCTGTTATAACCAGATAAGTGTAGGCGGTATCTGCTCCGCTGAGTATACAGTAACATGCCGGTCAAATATTAATTCAGGTCACATTCCCCTCACAATGTCCGTGTTTGAGATACAACTTTGCGGTCATCGTTTAGAATGGTTTACATGGGCGTTGTGTATTCGACTATTTATGCAAATTAAATCTGACTCGCAAACACGGGTGACATGCTAGTGGACATGAGATTGAAGGTTATAGGGGTTGATATGTGATACTAAAGAGAAATGAGGAACGTTGTTTAGTTCGATAAAGACGTGAATTGTCAAGTCTACGAAAAATTTATGGTTTAGTTTAGTTGGTAGATGGTGTTGCCATTTGAAGGTTACAGGGGTTGATATGTGATACTAAAGAGAAATGAGGAACGTTGTTATAGTTCGATAAAGACGTGAATTGTCAAGTCTACGAAAAATTTATGGTTTAGTTTAGTTGGTAGATGGTGTTGCCATTTGAAGGTTACAGGGGTTGATATGTGATACTAAAGAGAAATGAGGAACGTTGTATAGTTCGATAAAGACGTGAACTGTCAAGTCTACGAAAGATGTTAGTGGCTTTTTACAGTTTAGGATTTATGGTTTAGTTTAGTTGGTAGATGGTGTTGCCATTTGAAGGTGGTAGAACTGTTTGTGGTTCGATTCCAGAGCCCACACTACCACGCTAAATAGAAGTATTTAGGTTTTAAAACATCAGTGTTAAGGCGTTCTAGCCTAGTTTTCTGGGATAGTCATAAAGGGTGTATACATAATACTCATATATAATGCATATACAACATGTGTAATAGGTATTATATTACCCCTTTGGAGAACATTTTAAAATGTACTTAATGAACGGGGAGGTAGATCTATTATGTGCGATTTTATCTCACTTATGCCCGTCAAAAAGAGGTAGGTAGTGGTACAAGATGAAATACCCCGTGTAAATGTCGGTCTTACTACACCTTTCAAATCAGATACCAAAGCTGGCTGCGAAACCAGTGCAGTCAAATTTCATAGGAAATTAATCTAAATATATATAACTCAAAGGTGACTGACTGACTGACATAGTGATCTATCAACGCTAACCAAACCACTGGACGGATCGGGCTGAAATTTGGCACACAGGTAGATGTTATGACGTAGGCATCCGCTAATAAAGGATTTTGATCAATTCTACCCCCAAGGGGATAAAATAGGGGATGAAAATATTACTTCGTAACGCGAGCGAAACCGCGGGCAAAAGCTCGTATTCAATATAACGATATCACTGTCGCAAATCAATTAATTTTGTGTGGTAAGGGAGACAGACTTTTCCGAGGCGTTCCAGCTTAGTCCTCAGGGGTAGCGGCGCATCTGTGGCCGACTTCAGGTAGGAATATCTAATCCTATCTGGGGTTGATTACAGATGTCCATGGGCGGCAGTAGCCACTTACCATCAGGTGGACTGCATGCTCGTCTGCTACTCTTATATTATATAAAAAAAAAAAAAAAAAAAAAAAAAATAATTTTAAACAATTTATTCCAAAACAAACCACATCTAGTTCCAAATACTCCAAGAATATTACGCACGAGTGCTGAAATTATGCCAAGATGAGCCCGTGACCCATTGTTCTGTCCGTGATCCTGGCATTTTTATTACGGACGATTTATTAAGACCGCCCCTTGCAATTTGTATTGTACGGAAAAAATACCTCTATCTTGTTTCTTACGATAAGCTCCGAAAACATACAACTAAGTGGTTAAGCTCTGCGAAGTTCCTTGTGCTAAGTTACTTATGATGACTTTGATCAAAATAATCGAAATTATAGGAATTATCTTATGTAATACATGTAATAAATTGAGTTTACAGTTTAGTCCTATAAACTGTAAACATTAATATATACAATATTTATATGGGGGTTAGTTTCAGATGTCTCGGGCAGTGATCAATTACCACCAGGTAGACTGTATGCTCGTTTACTTTTTCCATCAGAAAAGGAAATATTCAAAATATGTTACCATTCCTGCTATAGAACATGAAGACGACCTGTGAGAATGTTTGACAAGAAAATATGTAAGCTCATATTCTACTTCTTTTCCCTTACCATTATTAAACATTATCACGTTTTTTTATGTTAGGCAAGTACGAGTATGAATATCATTGATCTTTAGAAAAAACTGACAATTTATAGGCGCATTCATAGGCTGCTCTGAAGATTAGAACTTTTCATGTTTCGAATCAGGAAGAGCCACCTCCACGCCTATTTCTGCAGTGTAGTGCAGTGTTAAGAGCTGCTGTATTCTGATTTGAAAAGTGAGGTAAAAGGGATATATGGGGCGTTCGGAAGTAGTGATCAGTGATGATAATCTGTGGCCGTCAGCCCAGGTATATTCCCAATCCGATATGAGGTTAATTAGAGATCTCCATAGGCGACAGTGGTCACTCACCACCGGGTGAACAACATGCACGTTTGCTACTTTCATATTGTAAAACATATCTTCTATACATGTTTCCTTTCAGTAAAATCTAGGCTTACAGCAGTAAAAAAGTGTCATTCTAAAAACCCCAAGGTAATATTAAATTACGGAGACTTTTTTTAATAAGTACTCATTAAAAAAAGAAATAATGAAGGATGCTCAGCGTACACAAAAGTTGAAGCACTCTTAATTTCAGAAGTAGCATCTGAAACTTCATATTCATCTGTTAAAAGGGTTGTATAAAGAATAAGGGATGTATGTGTGCAGCTCTCACCTACTTTCTAGGTTGAACTGAAGCTTCAAAGGAGTTGTGAATAAAAAGTGGGTCATCTGGGAGTTAGCGTTCAGTATTATCTAATCTGATAATCAACGTGGACTTAAATGTATATTTACCTATCTAAAAGATCTTTTGTCAATTTTAAAAAGATGGTATTCGTGTGCCAATGTAGTAAATTTGGTTGAATATACGATTTGTCAGTTGTTAACTGGTCAGAATTTCAGGTCAGGTCAGAATAAACCTTAATACTGTCGTTTTCGTGTGACTGTTAAGATTTCTCTCTCATCTTTTTCCTTCCTTCCTTCCTTCAATGCGTATAGGTTACGTGTATAGGTATAGTGTTTTGGTATAATATCACAATATAGATAAAGGCGGTCCGTATACAATAAACGGGTATTTTTATTTTTTTCTAACCAAAAAAGTAACAGTACACACTATAATTGTAAACACTTAATTTTTACAATGCACTTCTTAAAATACTGCAATCCATTTAGTTGTCCGAAAACCTGCCTCCGAGTTCGAATAGCACTTAACCAATTAAAAAGAACATTCAATTTTGTAAATAAGAAAAATAAATATAACAATAGTTAGACTACAGTTACGATTTTGCAAGCGCTTGTATTCAAGTAGTCGTATAATAAATTCCTAAGCCTTCAGGGCAGGTAAGACACATGGGTGTGTAGATCCTTTCTGACAGGGTGTGAGCGCCTTTGATGGATATTAAAGCCTCAAGTTTGAAGTTACCCTCCTGTTATGAATGAACGTATTTCAAATTTATTATGACATGTGGTTTGAAGGTACTTTTAAAACAATATCATAATATTTATAATGTAAGTTTACGGATGTAATGTATGTTCGATTTAAATTGTCTGGGTATTGGGAATTTTCTTAATTAAAAGTTAGAAAATTCGTAAACAATAATTAATTTTCTCACTATATTGTAAAATTCCAAATTTTGATTTCTAAAGTACAGTAAGGTTGAGCATACACGTGGCGTTTCAATTAATAATAATTATTTTAATTATTGAAGACCAATGATCAATCTATCCATTGTTTTAATATTTGCTCACTTTATTTTCGCCTATCTAAAACGAAAATTGAAAAGTTCTCTTAGAAAGAAATTTCTTTCTAATAGAATTTTTCACACAATTTTACACAGGTTACAATTGTATGGGAGATAGATGACTAATAATTGACGATTATGCCATCAGAGTAAAGTAACACTTCTATGGCCAGCCTTAGCATATGATTATAGTTGGTATACATACATGCTTATTTGTTATTTCAATTTAAAAATAAAAAAGTAATTTAGTCTCATAGTTATAGATATAGGTTCAAAGTTAATTAAAGTAATTACATAAGGGGCTCCAACTTAGTCATAAGGGGTTCAAATATTAACAATTTAATGAGAGCTTTTGTGACTTTGTTTACAAATGTCCCCAAGGGGCAGTGACTACATCGTACGAGAATTTGTTGAAACATACATTGAAAACAAAATTATAAAATAAAATATCTATTTTAGAAAGTTTGAAGACATTAACTCTTATTATATCGTATATTATTTCAATGGATCCTGAAACATATATGTTGTTGCAATCCAAAATTGTATAGCATTTAAGCAATTTTCGTTCTTATGCTGTTGGTGATAGGGATGTTGTATGTGCCTTCGTGAGTTGAAAAGTCTCTAGAATAGCTGGGTTTGTGTAGAGGGCATAAAATTTTATTAGCTGTTCCAGATCTGCGGTCAACATGACGGTCTATCGTAGAGCTTGTGAAGTGACTCAGTACATAGACAAGGCAATTAAATAGAGTCCTAATATACAGCAACCAAATAGGCAGCAAATACTAGACAATTTCTGCTATCACATCGGTTATGAGTGATGATGATCAATCGTTGAGCCTATACGATGTGTGGAATTTACAAAAAAAACGAAATAGAGTCCCAAATGCAAGACACTTTCTGCTATCACATCAGTTATGACGATCCACTGTTTCGCTTGTGAAGTTGGTCTATAGATATAATTTGACATAAGACTTAAAATCTATGATTAAAGTTGTGGAGGGGTACAGACTCCCTAAGTCACTACACAAATCCACCAGATAGAGAGTAACATATAACAACGAGCTTTTGCCCGCGGCTTCGCTCGCGTTACGAAGTAATATTTTTATCCCCTATTTTGTCCCCTTGGGGGTAGAATTGATCAAAATCCTTTCTTAGCGGATGCCTACGTCATAACATCTACCTGCGTGCCAAATTTCAGCCCGATCCGTCCAGTGGTTTGGGCTGTGTGTTGTTAGATCACTATGTCAGTCAGTCACCTTTGAGTTATATATATTTAGATATACTTCCAATGTAAAGAGACCAAATAGACTGCTAATGGTGTCTTGATGCTATCATATCAATGATGATCCTGCGTTGGGCTTGTAAAGTTGCTATTACATAAGTTATGAAGTTCGTAGTTGAATTGATGAAGCGAGTCGTTAGTTACAAAATGAATTAATAATTATATTCCTACAGAATACAAGATTTTTTTTTGTTATCACATTAGAAACAATTTTAATCCCTTTGTTGTATCCTGCAAGGACAACAATAGAAGAATTGACAAAAACTCTAGACACACAGAAATAAAAAAAAATACGTGTGGCACTCGGAGACTGCCGCGGTAAAGCTATTGCATAGCATTTTTTATGCTATGAAAACGCTCAGAAGGAATTCCAGAAATACAATATATTCTTCCATAATCATCAACATTTACATTAATACATCTTTATCCACTATTTTATCATATCTCCATTATATAAGACATTGCAAATATCAGCTGACATTTTATAACTCCAAGCAAGACTGAACATTCTAAAATATAAAATAGAAAAGTATTTAATAAGTGACATAAAGTATTAACAACCAGCAATATAAATGGATCAATGCGATGTGCCTGTGACATTTGGCCGAATGTTACAGGTACAATCGCATTTTTCATTAATAAATTCACTTTGTTTATTCATATTTAAAACACTTTGTACACAAATTATTTGTACCATAAATCATAATGGCGTTTTGATTTTGTGCTGTCAAGTCTGTCAGTTGTAATTGTACGTTTAAAAATAACAAACACTCTTTTACGTTATTTTATCAATCCAGAATTCAACATATAATTTTTAATTTAATTAAGGTTTAATTTAATTAATTTTAATTTAATTAATTAAGGTAATATAATTTTGAATTTTATAATGGGAATATAAAATATACTTCACGCAATTTTAAGATTTCTGCACGGATTATAAAAAAATGTGTATTACTGCCATCTGTGTTCAAGTTGACGAATTAAAGTTATCAAATAAAATAATAAGGAATGTAAAATAATACTTTATTCAATTATATCCATATTTTTCTATTGACAGTCAACAACTCGGTTGCCTGGAGACTTGATATCCAACAGTCCTCCACCGCTATTTTCACTTACACCACCAGGGGCGCCGGCAGCATTTGGTCAAGGTGCACACCAGTATGCCATTTTCAGTTCTGACTTCATAATGGAGTCTACCTAATCTTCGGATGACGACTCCGAACTCCCATTTAACTCTTGGGTTGGTGTAACTGCGGACTTGTACCTTATCACCTTGTCCGAACTCCTGCGTTGGCGGTGCATTGTAATGTAATCTGGATAGTGGGGCGGATTTCTTAAATAAGGCATGCATATAGGTTCTTACCTCTCTGCCGAACATTAACTGATAAGGTGATAACTCTTTTGTATTAGGTGTACGTCTCAAGCGTGCCTTGACAGTTAACAGTTTATCAAATAAACTTCCGCTCTTGCTGATATAAAAGAACATTCAGGTATTAGCCGATTATTTTCTTTTTGTACATTCAAAAATTTAAATTTTAGCTTTGTATATATTTCTTCAAATTCGTACCTGTATTTTATTTCCTCTTCTAAATTTTCTTCTTCTGTAAGCCATTCAATTTTTTCTTGAATCGCGTAGAATTTGTTCAAATTTTCTTGTAAAGTATTCAGTCGTATATTTATTTCTTCAATGTCAATTTTTTCTATTCCCGAAATGTAATTTTCGGTTCGTTTCATTAACCCACGTAATGTGGCTCCTATTTCCTTATTGTTTTTTAGCTCATTCGACATCTCGTCGCCAATATCAAATAAAATAATAAGGAATGTAAAATAATACTTTATTCAATTATATCCATATTTTTCTATTGACAGTCAACAACTCGGTTGCCTGGAGACTTGATAGTTGGATATCAAGTCTCCAGGCAACCGAGTTGTTGAAAGGTGTTACTTATTTTCGTTACGGAATTTCTCGATTCGGTCGCCGCGCTCAAAGCCCGCGATAAAAGCTATGCAATAGCTTAAAAAGATTCGGTGTCTATTTATTTCTTTCTTCGTTGTCCATAGGTATACAAGGTGCTTGTACACAAAGACAATGCTAATGACAACTAGATTTCCCCAACGGCTCCGACCGCATTTGTAGTTTGATTTGTACACTTTTGCTGTAATTCTACCCAACAATTGCTACTCTAGTGGCTTGTACTTTATCTCTATACCCTTCCCATGCCGCCCTGAGGCTAAGACCGAGATTTAACTTAGGTCTTTGTTAATATATTAAGGGTTAATTAGTTTTTGTGCATAGATTTTTATTTTTCATTGAAGTAGCGTACGAGGTGGAATGCAACCACTTGATAATAGTGATCATTCTTGCCTATGGACATAAATAATCAACTCTTACTCATACAGATGATGATATCCCTGCGGAAAAGTTCAACTACCTTTGCGGCGACTTTCCGACTGTTTCCTTTTTACACAGAGGATTTTGAGAGGAGGGAAAACTACGAGGTTTTTTCATTATACAACGATTTGTGTGATGTACGGTTTAACTGGTGATTACTGCATCTAACTTTCGGAAAGAAGGTAAAATTTCCATCCAGATGTTAAAAGTATATCTTCTTTTACTTTACATGTAATATTGTAATAATACAATCTAGAAAGTTGTCTCAATAAAACTTAATTTCAATATATCAAATTACATTTATTTAATGGCTTCCTTAAATTGTGTCCAAAGCTTTCAAATTCCTGTTTGACATTTAGCTCAGCGTCAATTTATGGCGGATTTCCGAGTTTACTATACGTTATATATCAAAGTTAATCTCGCCGACCGATGATCGAAAAATGGTTAAAATAAAACGGGGTTTAAAAAATAAAGGCTCGCGACCAACCCGTCAACGGTATCGATAAATCATTGAACCCCCCGCGAAACCCCCGGGACCCGCTGCGGCGCAAACACCCCAAATCCGTCTGGACCCACCCTTGTAATCGCAAGATAATGGGCGCAGATTGAAAAATCATCCCATCTGCAGACCCGTCTGAAACAAGACCGCGATATGGTTGGAAAAGGAAAGTGTGAAACGTAAATTGATATAAATGTTCGCGATTGTGTTCGGGTTTGTGACTAATATTTGCTCTTTAACGATATGTGCTTTTATTTTGTATGTGTTTTTGTCATTCGAGTGGTTAAATTGGAGTGGTTATCTTAGTAGTTATTGATTTGTAAAATCATCATCATAAGATTTCAGATTTGTCAGAGAGAATCTGTTACGTTGCGAATTGATAGATTGAACACATTTTTAAAGAACTTATTTATTTAATTTTTCTCTATGGTGTTCCACTTCACCATTAAAGCATATGATATTTAATTTATATCGGCAAATAATGTCTATATTCGACATATTATATAACATTTATATTACCCTTATTTTAAAATAAAATTTAAACTGTGGCAAAAGTCGACAATATAATAAATTTAAAACAAACCCAATATTGGCTCAATCAACTTAAAAAGCCGACGTGCAATCCAACATCGATTTGCAAAACCCTTGAAAGCTTATTCAGCACACGAACATTGGCTTAATAATCTGTTCTGTAACCCTCGTGTACAGTCGCCTCGCACAATGAAGCTAGTTTTCCAACGCGTGTAAAAATAACCGAACTGCATGCAATCAGCCGCACTCAGCGATTAGCTCGGAACATCAGATCTCACGTTCATTTTGTGTACGGTTTTATTTAGTTTTGTATTCGCAATTTAAATGCTTTATTTTATACTGACTACTTTTATAGTCATTTTAATTTGTGTTGCATTTATTTTAAAATTAATTTAAATTGTAGATGAAGTATAATCAATTGCAATCAAAGATAATATTAGTGCAATGAACCTAAAAAAACTGACGTTCAAACTAGCATCAATTTTCAAAATTCTTGAAAGCTTATTCAGCATACGAACATTGGCTTAATAATCTGTTCTGTAACCCCCGTGTACAGTCGCCTCGCACAATGAAGCTAGTTTTCCGGCGCGTGTAAAAATAACCGAACTGCATGCAATCAGCCGCACTCAGCGATTAGCTCGGAACATCAGGTCTATTTAGTTTTATATCTTGTGTCTTCTTTATTTCCACAGTGATATTGTTTTTTGTCTTCCTATTTATATTCATCGTCGTATGTGTGCTGTCCCAGTGCAGGGCATGGGTTTTCTCTCAGTTTGGGTACTTGTAATACGCTTGCCAAGTAGGTACGTATTGGTAGACTTTACATGTCTTTATCAACTTTATTAAAAATCTTTTATCAAATGTTTTTCTTCACCGTTAAAATCTTGCGTACTTTAAACCTCGTTGCAGATTTAATTGATATATTCTCTTGCTCTCTGAATGAATTTACAAAAACGACACTGTATGTACTGTGCTATTTTGTTAAAAATTAAGGAACCACAATATCGCTTTGGGAAGGACCTGTAATGATATGTGTTTGTGTGAAATAAATAAATAAATAAATAAATAAATAAATAAATAAATAAATAAATAAATAAATAAATAAATAAATAAATAAATAAATAAATTTTCTAATACGCACATAACATCGACAGAGGAGTTTAATTGGGATTAGAACCTCGGTATCCCAGATTGTCAGGCTAAAATTGAAACTACTGAGCGTTACGTTATATAATACGTTTAATACTGTTAATTAGGCCCCGTTGCGTAAAGTTCTTTAATTATATTTCATTTTGATTAATTTTAAGCTATAGACAGTTCATATCAGTAATAAAAAACAATTTTCTGCAAAGTTTTATATTCATTTAAAAGTTCTTAAAATGTTTAAGAGCGAAAGAGAAAAAAATAGCGAATCGGGTTAACTGAAGAAAGACAAAAAATAATACAGAAGTCACTGTCCCATAAAATCTGGAAAATAAAAATCGAGAATACAATTTCTCCGTAACAGTTATTGCAAGTCCCTGAGTGAAATACTGGCCAATATTTTTCAAAGTGGCAGAGGGGTAACTTTGCAAAGCAAAGTGTGCGACTAAGTTATATTCAACTTCGAGTCTCACTTCCAAATTCTTTTGTGTGCTCTGAGTGTGGGTAATTTTTAGGGTTCGGTATCCAAAGGGTAAAAACGGTATATATTACTAAGCCTCCGCTATCCATCTGTCAGGGCTCTATCTATTCAGACACTTGATTTTTTTAAAGAGTATGTATAACGGATGGCCACTATAATAACAAATACTAAAAATAGAAACAATTTCAAAATAACCCGGGGTCGTCATACTTGGTTATTTAACTGTTATTTAGTTTGTTTTACGCTTTATCTATTGAACCGTAATAGACAAACAGTTCCATTGTGCATGTCGGCGATATCCCAATACCGCACTTTATTAATAAACTGAACGAAACGACTTTTATATGAGAATCACTTTTATTCACTTTTATTTACAATTCGAGCAGAGTAACGGCTTACATGACTGATTAAATGCGAATGTAACACGCTCTACCAGCGCGTGGACTTAAATACTACTCGAGTGACAAACAGCATAAGAACTACCTCACATCACTTGTTTTGTTATAACAAGTGACGTGATTCACAATAAATTTAACTGTTAATAAAATAACATTATATTGAAAATATTGTTTTAAAAATACGAGAATAAGTATTTTAATATTATTATAATTTACATAATTTATTTGGTATGACTAACAAAGTGTTTTGAAGTACTACCGGAAATCGTCCATATTTTAATCTAAATATTAATTCCACATTGACAATCAAAATTGACATAATAAAAATTAATAATGAATTTTATGTTACTCCAAATAATTTATCTTACACAAATTATATTTGTTTTAATAAACAAGCGCGTTACAACACGCAAACATTCCTTACAAGTTTTCATAAATCGCCAAAAGAGGGCGCTACTAGTAGGATGCAAATTAAACTAAGTTTTGTTTATAAAACAATAAAATTGGAGTCATAATAATCTAATTGATTTTTACTTTGAAGGTTTGCAACAATATGAATTATTAAAAATAAATTACAAAATCAATGTTTTAAAATCAGTCGAAAGAATCAGTGCAATGTCTAAGAGACATTGAGGTTAGATCAATAACAGTATTGTAATTACGAATAATTATTTTAAACATTAAATATTATAATATAAACGTAAGATACAGATTTACACCCATAAATAATTATTTTAAACATTAAATGTTATAATATAAACATAAGATACTGATTTGCGCCCATATGCACAATGCATTAACGTCTATGGCTGCTATGATAACAAATACTAAAAATAAGATATCGCTGGACATACATAAAAAAATTAAATAAATAAAATATACGCGTCGAATAGACAGCTTCTCTTCTTTGGGAAATTGGTTAAAAAACATTTAAAATTTGGCGGTACGGAATCCTCAGTGTGTGAGTTCGACTCGCACTTGGCCAATTATTCGGACGATAGTAACAAGGTGAAAAGTTTGAAGGGACCAATATCATCAGGTCCACGAATATAATGTGGTACAAGTTGTCTGTCCGCTTCAAATTTCGTAATACTTTAAGTAAACTTGTGGACCGAAGTTAGCAAGTTGTAGAACAGGTGCTGCACCGAATACGTCCCGATATTCTCGAACGACGATCATGAATGCAGGAACGATTGGATGTGCTATTTAAACTTCCTGTTTTTCATTAATATAGAAATGTTGTATGATGTAGATTCATGTCAATGCTATGTTACCAATTTAACTCGTTTTGTTTTATCTACTACTTACATTTTGTTTTTTTTTTCACATACCAAGCTAAAAACAATCCTTTCTTGGCAGTCGGGTAAAAGAAACTCGGCCTCTTAATCGAGGGGTTCGAGGTTCAAATCCCAGGTTCAAATCCCAAACAAATACCAAAACAGTCATATTTGTCGAAACGTAAAAACTCCTGGTAAGGGTACAGGTCTGAACGCCATTTGCAATACTATTGAATGTAAAAGTAACAGTTCTCCGTTGGCGCCAATTTGGTAAGCACGCATCGCTCCCTAAATATCTACGACACAGAATCCTAGCGTAATGCTATGCACACATAAAGCATTATAATGTTGCATTTGGCATCTCTAAGTAGTTTAGTAGATCCTGGGTACAGCGCAGGCGGGGATGAATGAGATAACGAACCCGCTCGGTACGTGCTCTTCCTGCGCCGTCTATCAAACTTCGGATTGATTATTTTGTCAAATAGTTTACTGGGAACTATCAGCTGTAAGCTAAGTGACTTTATAGTAATTTCAAGTGTGGGTAGGCTAGAGTTAAGTGAATACTGTTATAAGTACTATTATAACATGTATATTTGTATTGCTTGTTGACGTTTTGACAGAGTTTAGTAATTTTATTGAAGGGTTCTTAACGTGAAGCCGTATGAGAAACCATTTTGATGACAATTACACTAAGGTCACGTAACAATGTTATAGAGAACGGTAGGCTATAAATGAATTCTTAACTTCGAGGACTAATTTGGAATGCTTTGTGTGCCTGCCTCGTTGTGTACCTTAACACTCTTCAAACAAACGGCCTTTCAATCGGCGGGATCTCTTATGAATCTAGTTTTAATAAAATATTTTCTTTCTAAGTGAAGATCGATACGCAAATAATTCGACAAATAGTTCATCCAAACTTAAACCGAAGAAGACTAATATGTACACAACGAGGTCATCACAGCCGACGACAATAGCATATCTACTTTCACGTAAACTTATCTTGCTGATGAATAAAACGTGCATCTTTGCGCGTATGAAGCTAACTTGGACAAAGTTCTTTTTGGTTCGTTTTAGTTCGGGAACTTCAGTAATGTTCAAACTTTCCGCTTTCCTCCGCGGACGCTCCATTCAACCCCGGGAGGCGTTCATAAGACTTTATTTTCCTTCCCGCACGCTGTTCATTTTAAAAGAGCTAGAGACAAATATAAAATACGTTAAAGAAGTAAGTTACTTAACTAGGTTTTTGGTTCACTTTGATACAATTAATAAGAACCGAGCTTAATACAATATTCTTTGACATAAATAGCGATATCTCTAGTGTGGTAGTGCTTCTCTGTGGTGTCTTTGGACAAAGCTGAATTGGGCGGCGACGAAACATTTTTCTTTGTCTTGACTCCAGTAGACCAGAGAACACATATGCATATGAGTCAATGGCGAATAAACTTTCATGGATTCGACGTTACTGTTAATGTCGCTTTCCTTATTCGTGTCTTTAAAAGAGGTGCTACCAGTATGGTTCGACTGAAGAGTTACCACGACTACACCTATTTCTAGCGTCAAGTATTCCTCGCGTTTCTCAGAACTTATAGAGCATCTGCGATTGGCTCCAGGTAAAACCACTGTTCTATACGAAGTTGGTCAAAGATGCATACGAGCGGCAGTGACGACTTACCATCAAGTGTATATGTTCGTTTGCTTATATTATCGTATTAAAAATAACTATTTTTAGCTCTGCTTTAGTCTGCACACCTATATCTTCCCACCTTTCCACTTTATCCAGGACACATTTTCTCCTCATTTTGGAGATTACCTGGACGATACGACGTTTATCTCTCCTCTGCAGCTATTCTTTAATAGAAGCTGCTCCTTACGAGATAATCAGTTCAGTTTCTACTATAATAAAGCTAAGCTAAGCTGTTACTGTCTTATGAAATTTTAGTCTTCTAAGCTCCATAGCTTCACAAATTTCGAAAGGTGAAAGGCAAAAATTGATTGAAGTTGATTACTTTCATTTTACTCGGCGTATATTAAACTTGAATGACAGACATTTAATGTTTTTTCCAATTTCAGTGCTGACTGAAAAGAAGTACCTACTTGTATGTTACCTTGATGTGAAAGGGAATGTATGTTAAACATTGACATGAATAATTTATTAGAATATTTCCCATTAAGATATTAGAACTGAAGCGTCTGTCTATGATTTCAAAGAAGTAATATAAGTTAATAACATAACGATTAAATACGTTAAATAATCATTTCTTGTATTATTTTGTGCATATATGTAACTAGCTGACCCGGCAAATGTTGTGTTGCCATATAAATAAAAAATGTTAAGGGTTATCTTTTAGGGGTATGAAAAATAGATAGTAGCCGATTCTCAGACCTACTGAATAATCATATAAAATTTGGTGAAAATCGGCAAAGCCGTTTCGGAGGAGTACGGTAACTAACATTGTGACACGAGAATTTTATATATAAGATTAGGTCTATAACATTTGTTTAAGATGTGGTCGTAGTTTTTCTTAATATAGAAGTAGAAAACGAACATCCTGTCCGCCTGATGGACCACTACCGCCGGCATGGGAGGTCTACTTGTGATTGGCCAGAGATGCGTTGTTAAATGAAGTCTAAATTGGAATGCCTCGGTTGAGCATATCTCCCTAACTATACCTTACAAACCAGAGGACAGCAGCGCTAAGCACTGTTGTTATAAGGCTGAAAAAGTCCTAAAGCGAAAAGCGGTTCTTCCATCTTCCGCCGTTTTAGCTCAAAATCATTTATCATCATATCATTTAGGCGTTCGGCGTAAAAATGAAAAAAAAACTTTACCCGGAATGTCCAACACTACTACTAAGATATTCTACTGTTGAAACCACGTTTGAAAGCCAGTATATAATGTATTCAGGTCCTTGCAAATTATTTACTCTAATAGCGTAACTGTGTCTCGGCGAGCTCGTGGGACACCACGCTTCCTTAGCCGGGATAATCCTTGTTTATGTTCGTATGTTTTCCTTTGCTTATATACTTTTTTCTTTGAGCGTTTGAATATGGTTACGCTGGGAAAATATGGAACGCTTTCTATACTCATACTCTCATAGTCTTTACTGAGTGTTACGCACGCAACGACGAGTTGAAAAACCCAGACCCAAAATAAAAAAATTAAATCGATTCCATTTAGATCACTCTCTGGCCGGGGTCAAAGCCGGTACCTTTTGTTTGAACAATAGAATCATGTACCTATCATAAATACACACACAATGCTTATACTCGTACATCCACAATACCAACAGAAATGTAACTTCATTATATAGATAGATACGTGCCCGTCCGGAGAAAGAATCTAGAACTCTTCGCGTGTCAACCGCACCGCCATGTAGGTATACAAACATAACTTTTTAGCTATATAAAATTAATATAAAATTAAACTATAATTTTAAGCGCAAAAACTTTAATTGGAGTCTCTGTCATCGAAAACTTACACGGAATTAATTTCAGGCCGGTTTAAATATTAAATTCGCCCAATTGATGCAAATGAAATTTATTTGCGCGAAAGTGACAAACATGTGAATTGAAATAAAATATCAATATAATTCATGTTTCGCATGGTATAGTGGTCATGTTAGGTGCTATTGTGACGGGAGGATTTCGGGTTCGATTCCCGGTCTGTAAGACACCATGTCAGTTTATTTTTATTATATAGAGACCTAATTTTTAATATTGTTAACCTATTTAAGGTAGTAAACTCTATATATAACAGAAGTTCTACCAGAAGCCGATCACAGATGCCTGTCCTGAGGAGTAAGATGTTCGCCTCATATGTTAGTCAGCACACACACATTTACACCAAAACACATGAGTACTTCACGCTACAAATAGGTGTGATGGTGGCATCTCCCTCGCAGAAACATACTCATTCTATCATCTTTCAAAATATATGTACAATCGCAATTTAATTCAGCAAGTAACCTATTTTGAAAAAAACTCAAATTACTTTTATAAAACCAAACTAATTCTACCGTATTTAAAAATATTCTTATTTGAACAATTTAGGTTTAAAACGAACTTTAATACACAAATTTATTTAATTTTATATCGATATACGTTTTTTACAATCGTGAGGCGAATACAAAAAAGCGTTTCCATTTAAACGTTGCAACGTTCCTGTGATAAATCTTCATAAACTGTCATATCTCACGGTGGTATGTGACGTGCATTGTAAATCATTTATAGTTGGGCGTTAATTGTCACGAATAAACTGAAAAACGTAGAGTGCATTGAACGTGATGTAATAACGACGGTGGAACTCTTGGGTGGATTCCATCATGTAACTTTAACGTCTACAAAATTTTAACCAACCGTCATTTCCACAGACAAAATATCCTGTACCCTTAGGATGAGATTTTACGTTTTGACAAAAATGACTTTTTGTTTTTGTTGACGTATTTCCCATATATTTCCAATCAGTTCTGATACAGTCCGCTAGGGGCGCTGATTGGAAATGTATGGGCACATACGTAAACAAACACCACAGCAGTCATATTTGTAAACACGAAAAAAACTCATACTAAGGGTTACAGGTCTGTGGTCAAATCCATGGTTAAAAAATTCATTAGTTGCACCATTTTAATTAGTCGACTAGAAATTGTGGTGACAACGACAACAATGACGTCAATGACACTAAATTAGTGCAACATAGAGTGGTTACATTCCGTTGCTATCGTCAAATTTATTGTTATATTTAACTGTAACGCAAACTTTTAACGGGCTTTCGATGCAACTCATCCACTCAAATAAGAGTGGTAGGCTATTGATTTTAATTTGCCTTTTTGTGCTTTGGTAAGGGGGAAATAAATATTCGACGCCTTGTACTTAATCGTCTACAACAACGCGTCTGTGATCGACTCTAGTTAGGACTCTTATTTGGGGTTGATTACAGATGTCCAAGGGTGGTCATAGTCCTATACCATTATATGTTCGTTTGCTTTTTTAATATTATAAAAAAATGGATTAAAGTCCTACTTGAGTGTACCATTTTGATGATGGATCTAAATAATCAACCCATATTAAAATTTTCCTATAAATTAATTGATACAGATGATACCTAACCTGCATACAACGAAGCCCAAACTGAAGGGCATTGTGGAGTGTGCTTCCAACAAATAATTATGTGAAAAGACCCTTCGTTAGCCTACATTATGTACATGGGGGAGAGCATCCCTAGCATATACCGTTCCACACGTTGCAATAATATACATACCTAACCTACTTATAAATGCAGGCAATTATTTTGGTGATTAAAGATGGTAAACCCTTAAAATAATAGCCGTTCGTGATTTGACTGTGGAGGTACCACCACCACACCTATTAATAACAGTGTTAAGCGTTGCTGGGTTCTGCTTTGAAGGATGGTAAGGGAGACATACCTAAACATCCGAGACGTTCCAACTTCCTCAGAGGTAGCAACGCATATGTGGCGAACCTGAGGTAGTTATCTAATTCTATCTTGGGTTCATCACAGATGTCTATGAGCAGTGACCACTTACCATCAGGAGGATTGCATACTCGTCTGCTTCCATATTACATAACAAAAAATGATTCTGGTGTCCGAGCAGTATTTGACGGCGGTAGAACCCTTTTTGGTTCGACTCCGGCGGGACTACTACCACATCTATTTCTGCCTCATAAAAGCAGTGTTAAACGCTGCTGTGTTCTGGTTTGAAGGGTGTGGTAAGGAAGACATACTTTTCCGAGGCGTTCCACCTTAGTCCTCAGGGTTAGCGGTGCATCCGTGGCCGACCCCAGGTAGTAATATCTAATCATATCTGGGGTTGATTACAGTACATGTCCATGGGCGACAGTAGCTACTTAACATCAGGTGAACTGCATGCTCGTCTGCTACTCCTGTATTATAAAAAAATGGTAACTCTCCACAACGCAGATCGTCACTATCATTGCGCACGACTGTAACATTTTGTTAGGACTTTAGTATAGGCTTACTAGAGTATGAACATGGACAGCCTCTACTCTCATAAATACCGTATGTTGCTGGCTTTTAGCTGTTATGGGCAGAGCAGCCTGAGGTAACAATGCGTTACGTAAACCGTGGAAGCCTCTAATCTATGGGTTTGCATGCTTTTACGAGTACCGGCTTTTACGGCTGTGTGATGGACTGTTTAGGCACGCCCGATTTTATGGAAATCCCAATAGGTTAGTGTTTTTGACAATTGCTAACGTTTTTTGCATTTGCGACCTTTTTCGAAGTTATGCAGGTGTGTATAAGGTATTTTAAATCTTTTTAAGGAGATGCATTTTCTGAAAATTATTCGGAGTGTACATCTAAAAACACGTTCTGTGATTACTTTGTAATCGCTAATACTAAAAGAAATCAGAGTTAGGCGAATTTTACATAAAATTGTTCATGACTTGTTAGGGGGGCGGCTGTCGTTGTTATCAATTTGTAACTGTTGTTAACAATTTGTAATATTTGTCGGAGGATTCATCACTATTTCGTATTCACTTCATCAAGACATTTCATCATTATATAAGTGTGGTTCATAGAAGGTCTCCAATTCGATTCCCGGCTAGGAAAACATTGAAATTTAAATTTCAATCTCGATCTACCGAGTTTTTAGTTCGGACGGTCACTTACAAGTGAAAACGTTATATATATTTGATTGTTATGTTATATGGTTGATGATTTTTGCAAATAAACTCTATCCAAAAATATCTTATTTACCTGTTATAAGTTAATCGAAATTTTACTTAGAATCACATATTTTTTCATATTGTTACATAGATAGATTATATTATTTATTTTAAAGAGATAAGTTTAATCTGTCTGTAACAATTCGTTATTAAGAGTTCAATGAATACTTTAATCCCTTAATACAGTTGACAGAAAAGTTGTGTATTAATACTATCGGTCCGTCTGCAGTCAGCTTTAGTTGTTATCTCACAAATCCAGTTGCTAGACGGCTTAAATAAATGTACAGCCATTTACATTTTGTATGTACATTTTGTTTTAACTATCCGCAACAGACAATTTCTGTTAAGGGATCGGTCGTACTGGATATTATGAAGAGATAGACCGGGCGTCCGCGATAGTTGACTAAACGGAGTATTTGATTTTGAAGGTGGTAGATCCCTTTATGGTTCGAGTCCGGCGGCACTACAGCCACACCGATTTCTGCTTCATAACAGCAGTGTTAAGCGCTGCTGTGTTCTGGTTTGAAGGGTGTGGTAAGGGAGACATACTTTTTTGAGGCGTTCCAGCTTAGTCCTCAGGGGTAGTGGCGCATCTGTGGCGGACCTTAGGTAGGAAAATCTAATCCTATCTGGGGTTGATTACAGATGTCCATGGGCAGTACTAGCCACTTACTTACCATCAGGTGAACTTCATGCTCGTCTGCCACTCTAATATTATAAAAAAAATATTATTACATGTTAAGATATTCATTTGAGAAGTGAAGAGAGATATTTATTGTCTTGATTTTTTTATAATATAGGAATAACAGACGAGCGTACATACCACCGGACGGTAAGAAGTAAGAATACAACTTTTTGGCTTTATAAAATTAATATTCATATTGAAATAATAAATAATAATAGAAGAATATGGCATGATTTCATTGAACTGAATATGACAAGATGTATCCCGGACTTTTAAAAATGTGAGTAATATTAACATTAAAACTTATGATATTCATAAAATATACTTTATCTTATTATAGTTTTTCGCTTCCAGTCGGACAAATACCTTACGGCAGATCATTCGTAACTTAGTTAAAATCAAGAGTCCGGCGCTAAGGCCGCTTTAACGTGTATTTCTATAATGTATTTCTTTTTAAAGTATTTGACTATTTGTATAAAATTGTTTAAGAGTAGATGTAGTGTTCAAATGTAGTGTACGTAGTGCACTATTTATTTATGGTAAACTAATTATAATAGTTAAGAGTAATGTAATCATGATAGTAGAGAGTTTAGGAAAACATAATTTTTATAAGACAAGTTTTTGGGACTACCTCTGATTGAAAATTTGACTTTCTTAATAATACTTTCTTGTTTATCACAAGTACAATATTTTATCAATAATCAGTAAAAACGATAAAATTTATTTTATTCTTAAATTTTAGCATTTTTCATTCAAAACAAATGCCACCAAGCATGTCTAATTTTTATCAGGTTTTATACAGAACCTCGTTCAGTTTTTACTTTACAAAGTTTGATTTTCCTTTTCTTTTTTGTTCGGTTCTTTGAAGATCGTCCTTTGTAGATTTCAGTTCATTATTATTAAAATATATTGTTAAAAATATACTTTTTTAAAATACAAAAGTGAAGTAACAAACAAGTCAGATCTAACAAGCAATCCACGTGATGCTAAGTGGCTACTGCCGCCCTTGGACATCTGTGATCAACCCCAGACAAGATTAGATTCCTGCCTGAGGTCGACCACAATTACTACCGTTGGTGCAGAGGACTGAGTTGGAACGCCTCGGAAAAGTATGTCTCTTACTACACCCTTTAAAACAGAATACAGCAACGCTGAACAGTACTGTCATTAATTAGAAATCAATTGTCACTTGCTAAACGGTGAAGGAAAACATCGTGAGGAAACCTGCATACCTGAGAGATTTATAAAAAAAAAAAAAAAACTAAAGGTATGTAAAGTCTACCAATACGCACTTGGCCAGCGCGGTGGACTATGGCCTAATCCTTCTCATTATGAGAGGAGACCCGTGCCCAGCAGTGGGACAATAATGGGTTGCTGATGATGAACAGTACTGTCATTAGGCAGAAATAGGTGACGGTGGTGCTGCCGGAGACGGAACACGAAGGATTTTATCACCTTTTATGGGTAAATGTTAACCGGTACTTATTTTAGAGTAAAATCACGTAGCAAATTCAATGTTTTCCATAATACATGATTCAGTTTGCTAATCCCTCGGGTTACCTTTTTACATGCGGATTTTGGCAAGCGCAACATCGATTTGTTATCGGAACAACTGGGGAATAAACAGATATTTGACTGATAGAACGGAATTTTGCTTTTATCATGAAATTCGAGTGTATAGTATGGAGTACATTATGTAATTGTATTTCGATGATCCTCGTGGCGGGGCAGTGATTATACCGGTCTGACACGTTCCGGGTTCGATTCTCAGTCAGTCAGAAGTCTGATGAATTTAGATTTATATTTTGAGTTTGGGTGTTTGTGTATTCGTCTATTATGTGTCCTTGGTTGCCATGACACAGGAAACTCTAGTGTACCTAGTGCTATGAATGTAGAAATTGCTATTGATTATGGCCCTGGATAAAGTAAAATTGAAGTCGATGGACGTGACTTAAATTCTAATAATATTTTAATTTGCATATTATAATAGGTGTTAGTTCTGTAATATACTTGTTGATTACTTTACATTATATATTTCGTGTTAATACTTCTTTTTGATAATTTCTGTACAAATAATTTAAAAAAAAAATCAGTATTGCACAATTCGAATCAGTCAGTATATCTATGCCTATGCATTTGTCACCTATTGTTTAGTTTATAATTTCACAAATCGTAGGAAAATTCAATTTACAATTCACTATCCGGCAGTGCGGAGCCCGGAGGCGCGATCCGTCACATTTCGGAGCATCTGACGCCTCGAGCACTAAACAAATTTGTCATCGTCGGGCTTTGTATCGCTACGGCAATGTTGAAATTTTATTAATAGCGGCTATATAATAGCGAACACTGATTAATTATAATAAATAGAAATCATTTGCATTGATAGCAGTGATAGTAGAAGACTTAGCGTTATTATGTTAACATTCATACGACTCGTTCTAACCGGTATTGTTTTTTAGAGTTGTGATTGTTTTTAGGAATAGCATCTGTGGCTGAACTCAGGTATGACTCTAATATTTTCTGTTGTGACAAAATCACTCAAAAAAAATAAAAAAATATTTAAAATATTACAAGGCTCTGCGCGTAACATAATCAAATATATTTATCAACCTTCAATTGTCATAATTATATTGCTTCGAGGTTTATAATTAAACAAATTCCTGCAGAATTCAATTTACTATCCGACAGTGCGGAGTCCGGAGGCGCGATCCGTCACATTTCGGAGCATCTGACGCCTCGAGCACTAAACAAATTTGTCATCCGTCGAGCTTTGTAGTGCTACGGCAATGTTCAGATTTCATTAATAGCGGCTATATTTTACTGATTAATTATAATAAATAGCAATCATTTGCATTAATAGCACTGATAGTAAAAGAGTCAACGTTATTATGGTAAGTATACATTGATACGAAGCGTTCTAACTGGCATTGTATTTTGTAGTTGAAATTGTCTGTAAGGGTAGCAAAGCGTATGTGGCTGATCGCAGTTTTGACTCTAATCCTTTCTGCTGTGACAAAATTAGTAAAATTGAAATGAAAATGTTTAAAATATTGCAAGATTCTGCGCGTAACATAATCAAAATATCAATTGTCCTAATTATATTTCGTTGACGTTTATTATTTAACTAATTCCAGTTAAATTCAATTCACTATCCGACAGTGCGGAGTCCGGAGGCGTGATCCGTCACATTTCGGAGCATCTGACGCCTCGAGCACTAAACAAATTTGTCATCGTCGGGCTTTGTATCGCTACGGCAACGTTCAGATTTCATTAATAGTGGCTATATTTTACTGATAAATAGCGAACACTGATAAATTATTATAAATGGTAATCATTTGCATTGATAGATGCAAATGATTACCATGAATCTACATCTACATCTATACTTTGTTAAGTCAGGTACTACGGAGGAACAGGTACGGAAGCACTTGGAAAATGTCTGCGGAACTGATGTTTGTACTGTAGAAACATTAAAACCACGTGGAAACTATGCTTCCTTCAAATTAAACGTTCCGTTCACTATGACCGACTTAGTCATGAATGAAAATAACTGGGCGCATAATATTTGTATTAAACCGTGGCGCCATATTTTTCGCCCAAAAAATCAAGAAGGGCATCTTAAATAGTATAAGCATACAATATCAAAATGTACGAGGCCTTAGGTCAAAAGTAAATGTATTTTATAATAACATTGAATCTTGTAAAGCTGATGTTATCGCATTAACCGAAACATTTCTTACTAGCTCTGTATATGATGCAGAATTATTTCCCTCCAATTATAAAGTTTTTCGAAAAGATCGTAGAAATGATATTGGATGGGGAGGTGTACTTTTAGCAGTCAAAGATCAGTACCCTGTTACTCTTATAACTGACATAGATGGCCTCTCCGATGATAAAGAAATACTTTTCACATTGTTCTCATGCCATAGTGTTAAATTCATATGTTGCGTGGTTTACTTGCCACCTAGCTATAATGATCTTCAATATTTGGAAGTTTTGAATTGCATAGAGAATGCAGTATGTAAATATCCATCTTTGGACTTTGTAATATTGGGAGATTTTAATTTAACGTCATGTAGTACAAATGTTAAAAATCAATTCTCTATGTTTTCTGCATTCTGTAACTTTTATCAATATAATAATGTGTGTAATAAATACGGCGGCGTTCTGGATTTGGTATTGAGTAATATCGCAACACAGGATCTAAGCCTATCTAGTGACATTGAACCATTCGTTCCCCCACTTGAGGTTAAGCTTTCATTCACTAAATATCTGCATAATGATGTTCTGCAGTTCTGCAGTTCTGCAATATATAAAGAACTAATGATCTGCTGAATATCTAAATATATGCAAGATTGCATCTTGATGAAGAGTCAGCATTGTTATATTATTAAGGTAATACTTTCTAAGTTTTTTTAAAAAATAACTTGTACTTATGGTATGCGTTTTTGTGATATTTTAACCCTTTTTTTTGAATACGTTCTAACTTGTCTTTAGGGGTAGCAACGGGTTTGTTCTCAACCTTAGGTCTGACCCTAATATAATATATAATCTTTTCTGGGTTTCATTAAAGAAGTCCATGGGCAGCAGTAGCCACTTACCATCAGATAGACCGCCTGTTTATTAATAATAATATAAAAAAAAAAAACATAAAACAACATCACAGGAAATTATTCAGAGTAAGAAAATATGTAGACAGGATCTAATCTTTAAGACTAGACGGTTGTCTCGTCGGCATCCGCTTTGACAGCGCACAGGAAGTGAGTAGGCTTTCCTTATAACTGAGCATTTGCAAAAAAGAGGCAACGTTCCTTCATGTGACGGAAAAATATATAGTTTAGTTTTATTTTATTCAGGTTTCAATATTTTTATCACGACTCTAGGTGACATCTCTGGTTAATCAAACTGAAAAATGTGTTATTTATATATTTAATTAATTAGAACGGTAGTTTACCATTTACACTAATTAATTAAAAGAATTTAAACACTTAATTATAAATAATAACACTACTCGTATTAAAATAACAGAATAAGCTTAAATGTTGTCATATTATGGGCGTTATGTTTAGAATTATTATTATTTTATGTTGCTTTGTACGTTGATAATAATTGTTATATATTCTAAGTAGTATCTTTTCAGCTTTACAGCTTCAGCAATGTGGGTCATCATAATCGTCTGATACACAAATGGATCCATTCTCGGTCAGAGACATGTAAATAATATAGTTGTTAATACTCCTTACATGGTAATATTTAAATGCAATGAGTTTTAACAGTGATATTTTGAAAGGAATCTATATTCATATTTCCATAAACTAAATTTACAGTGGTTGTATAACATATCAAAGTAGCTACTAGAAAACACGGTGCGTATTTTGTAAAACGGTGTCGGACTGGCAAAACGCCAGCTCTGGCCCAAACAGCGCATTACAACAATCTGTTGTAATGCGTCAAACATGGTTACGGCTATTGCAACACATTTAAATAATGTTCAAAGAAAAATTAGAATGTAATGCGCTTAGTTTGTTTAGATTTTACTTTCAGTGCATTATAACAATATTATAGCTATTATATAATTAAGATAGCCTAATTAAAATTAGTCAACGAATTCAAAAAGATGGAAATATATAATAATAAATGTTATATTTGTATTTATCTTTGCTTGCAGACCTTTTTGTGTTCTACTGTTAAGTAAGTATCTTATACTACCTATGAAGAGAGGTCTAGAACATACTTTATCACTGTATAGTGATATTAGAGTACTCCAATGTGAATTAAAATTATAATACCTGGACGTCGTGATTTGGTGTTAGTTTCCATTTTCTGTTTGTTTGTGTAATGTACATATGAGGAAATGTATGATTTTTGTTTATGTGACGCTTTCATATACATAGTTGTTTTAATTGTATTGTAAAACGTCCACAAAATATGTTATTTTAGGGTAACATTTAAATGCAGAATATAAATGATATATTATTTTGTATAATGAGAATCACAAGTGTAAATTAGTACCATATTGGCATCGCGCCAGTCGCTCGCCATTACAGCTTGTTACAACAATCTGTTTTTACATCATTTGTCCACCCAAACCTAACTACGGATTGGGTTTTAAAAGATTTTAAGCAGCGCAAATAGTCGAAAATAATGTTACAAGCCGCAAAAGACTAACTTAGTTATTTTTAAAAACGTTATAATAAGAATTATGAAATATTTATATTTCAAAAATTGCTTATGTAATGAGCCATACTATTGATTATCGACCAAACCGAAGCGACTAGTTATTTTCTATAATGAGTTTCGTATAGAGTGAATTTGTAATCGGCTTCGTACTGGCACTGCGCCAGCCGCTGGCCAACACAGCGCGTTACAACAATCTGTTGTTAGTGTTGTAGTTTGCCAAGTCGCGGCACGCCATGTACTGGATTTGTTAAAGATTTCATAAGCCTAAACGTATTTACTGACCTTAAATAATCTGTACCAAAATAAAAAGCTACTTAAATATATTATTATTTTACACTTGAAGACGTTCTTTATCCGCGTATTACTGGGTTTCTTAATAATAAATACAGTCCGTAAATAAAGGATAGAACTCACTGTCAAACAGATAATAAAGTTAAGACCGTTTTGGAGAAGATAAAAGTTATCCATTAGTTCGTAGAAGTTGACTGTAGAATAAAGGGTTTACCTAAAAGTATGGGTTAGTATTCGATTTGTTGAAGATAGCCCATTTGATAGATCTAACCCTTCTAAGTAAGCGGGTTGGCAGTAAGAGAGAGACATATTTCTGGGTATTCAAATATTTTTACCAACATTCTTGAGATTTATTTATCGCTTAGCTTCTAGTAAGATACAATAGTATTTTACTTATTATTTGTTATTTATTCATATTTCATAGCCAGTAACGGTGGCCTATTACCTATGTATCTAACTACTTATTATATTTACCAAGCTATAAAGTAAACTTAGTTCACATTATATATTCGTTCTATTATTTGCTTTACATCAAGGGTAAAATAACATCAATTTTCCTTTACCCAAAGTGTTTGTCGATTTCTGGGCATCAAAGCTTCGTTCGACGATTGCCGCGCGCGTGACGAGCATTACGACAATACGCGGGTTAGTATTCTGGAATACCAACTCGAATTCGAATTTGTTTTTTTTTATATTCCGTAGTTTTGTTTTATTTTTGTGTATTGTATTATTTTATTTTTCTGTATTGCATTGTTTTATTTAATTATTATTTGAATTTTAATCGCATGGTTTATTTTTAGTTAAGTATTTATTTTGTCTCTTTACAATTGTGATATTTATTTTTTGTGTTGCAATTTTCGGCATAAAGTATTTCTTTCTTTCTTTCATTTATCATACCTCAATTGCGGAGAGATATATGAAATTATGATAAGTAAATTCGTGTTGCCTTAACTGTGACGGTGGTAAAACTCATCATTATCCGGTAATATAATGCCAATAGCAACACAGTAAAGAGCAGTGTCATAAAAAGTATTGTCGATTTTGAAGTCACCAATATAACATTTTACGTGCGCTAACTTTCGAGATTATAAAATGATCATAGAATAGTGTCCTAGGCATTGAGATGAGTTTGCCGTTATCCTGTTTTACTAAGGCGACGGATTCAAATGGCTTTCTATAGGTTTTATTTTAGGGTGAATTTTTGTAACACAATCTTGAAAAATGTTGCCATTGTCAACAGAAGGGTTGTTAATATGTACTCGTACATAGTTTTGATATAACGTGTGTGGCGTTTACTTTTAAAGATATAAAAAATATAATATTTTGTTAATTTAAGAAATATTAAAAATATAAATAGGGCGACACGTATACTTATATTAAAATCCGTCAATCACTTTGGGTTGGGTGGAATGAGACATACCTACATATATACGAACAACAAAGTAAACATTACGTTCCCGCTGAGTATCTACCTAAATCCCCTGAGTTGATCTTAATCTTAATCTTCGATCTGGTAAAAAATATTGTAACTGATAATTAAGTTAAGATTAAAACTACTTCGCAACAATCCGCTACAAATATGTATGATGGTACATATATATTTTAAACCATGCAGTATGACGAAAAAAAAACATTTACCATCATACATATTTGTAGCGGATTGTTGCGAAGTAGTTTTAATATTAACTTATTAGCATGGATTTCCGCAAAGTAACGCCTGATACAATTAACTATTGTAACTGACAATTTGCACGCGAACACAAAATAACATTTCAATCCATTTAAACATTTTATTACTAAGTGTTAGTAGCTGTAAGCGGGTTTAAACGATATTAAATAAAACCGCTTATCGTGAGAACCCGTTGCGTAATAAAAATAGAATGGTTATTGAAAATACACACGTAACTTTCAATACAAAGGAACGTGTTCCTATGTAATTTCTCTGCGTCGATGGAGTCCCGTGGGAGTGAGCTCGTTCTTGCACAGTAATAACATTAAACAAATGTACAATGGCAACTCTTTTATTAAAAACTATGGTGTTAGAACCGTAGCCTTAGGGAATTGCGACATTTTATACGAAAGAGACAATGCTTTGGCAGAGGAGTAGAAAACTAAAAAAATATGAATTGTTTTGTAATGTATTTTTTTTAGTATCTAAGTTTTTTTTTATTCAGAGAAAAAAGGGCTTTATCGCTCATGCGATCATGCCGCCCTGGTTATAAACATTCTAATATAATTAACCAAGCAATAAATTAATCAAATTATAGTCAAATTAAATTCAAGTTATCTAACGTCTAATGAGCCCATAAAGCTTTCTAGCGTCATTAGACGTCGGATCCGACAGCATGCTGTTGCAGCATCCGATGAAAATAAAATTAAAATTAAAATTGACATTTCATTAAAATATAGTAGGGGTCTTTGACGACATAACACGTTAGGCAGTTTGGTGACGTATTTTTACGCACCATGTACGAAAATCTGTTACATTATTCTAGTTTATTGTTTTGTAGTAAATATAGTCAGGCATCTAAATTTTAAAATTTATATAAATAAATAATGTTGTCAATCTCACTTTTCTTGATATTGATATTTATGTACTCCAGATTTTTGGTAACCCCATCCATGGTAACGAAGTTTAAATTTCAATCAATATTAATCTTAGTAAATTTATCACTTATGAATAAACGCGTAAATTTGATAGGGCTGTCAAAGTTTCAAATCACAGACGCAGAAAGGAATTGAAAGGGAATTAGCGGATTCGGGTGGGGAATGCAAATAACCTTAGGGAAAAGCCCTTGCACGTTGGAATCATTTCGGCTTAAACTTTAAATTTATTCATTTCTGAATAATGCCCGGTATTAATAATCAATCTATCTGAAGTTATTCTTACCAAAGATATACATTTGACAATTTCTTTATACTAGTCAAAATTAGTCATCACTGTCAAATTTCGAGCAGAAATAGGAAAAAAATGCATTTAAAAATTAGTAATAATGGGTCATATTAAGACACACGGTTTTACTTTACTCTTAAATAGTTAGTTACAGCCATTTTAATACAGTAAAGAGATCGCAGAAACATTCTAAACCCCCGGCTAACTGACAATATTTTTAACCTTTACGTAAATATGCGCAGCTGGGCCACTTAAAATGCTAAGGACAGATTTATAGGGTTTTAACGTAACAAAAGTCACAATGTGCTTACTGTCTAGGGACATCTGTTACCTAAATAATACAGGAGGCTGCTCAAAGTCGATGACAGATGTACAGTCCCTCAGGACTAACGGAACGTACCACGCAACTATTTATATGTTATCGTATATCGAAACCAGATTTCAGCACCACTATTGCTAGAAGAGTTCTAGGCTATTCCAGTTGTTGTCTCCGTAGTTTCGGGACCAGAATAGGGCTACAGTATCCCCTGCCTGTCGTAAGGGGCGACTAAAAGGGGGCTTCCGGGGTTGCGGGCGGCAAGAGTGGGTAGCTCGAACCGCCCCGTAAGCGACCCCGGGAAGGGCGGCGGTATGTGTGGTTACATACCGTCGTACGCACCAGACGGTGTGGCGAGCGTCAAGCTCACCTGGGCAGAGCCCGACGGGGCAACGCGCTAAGAGGACTCCGGTTGCGTTCCTTTGGAGATCCCGGAGCCCTCTACGCAGCGCCGGGGACGGCCACCAGGGGGGTTTTAGTGCGGTAAGAATCCCACATAACCCCGTGCCGCTCCCACGGCACAGGGTGCCTTTTGAAGGTTTCCCCCTCGTAAACAAAAAAAGGGCTATCCCAGTTGTAGAATAATCCTCATTTATTTCTACTAACTTTTGCAGTTCAAGTTCACTTCAGGGAACTTCAGAGAAAGCCGAGAATGAATGTCATTGTGGTAAGAGTATTGTATGTAAATGTTATTTTGAAAGAGATTCTATAAAATTCAAGGAAAATATTGTTTTGATCAGTGATTTGAAACATTTCAATTTCCAGAATCAAAGATGCATAAAAAGGGACGTAAATTACTTTAAGGGTAGAGGGATGCAAAAATTTGTTCTATAAGGGTGCTACGTCGCGTAAGGGTGACCTTTTGTTTTCTAAAATCCTGTAGAAAAGTATATCATGGAAGTAAGCATAATTTTACAAGTTTTTATTTAGTGCCGCTAAAATATGGTAAATTATGTACACTAAATTAGGTTACTTTTGTATTTATTGTAATAAAATATTTGTATATTTGTATATTTGTATTGCAAATTATTTATTATTAATTATTTACATAAACATATTCTTTTTGTTTTAGCAGGCTTATAAAAGCTTGTTTTGTTGGTAAATATATATTTTTTAATAAATTTATATTTAAAAAAGTTTAAAACTCTTTTACTTAGGTACACTATAAATAATTTTAAGGTGATGTAACCCTTTGTGGTTCGTCTTAGGAGTTACCACCTCCACACGTTAGGGAGTCGAACTATTCTGACTATAACACTTCTAGATATTCTAGATATTTACACGAAAAAGTATTATATTTATCTGGATATATTTTCCCACTATGTACATAATTTTGCGACTGGCCCGGCTGTATACAAAAACCTTGCAAAAACTAAATATTTTACACCGTCGTAAAAACCTGTACTGACGTCCAAGCAGCTGAAAAGTGACTTTTATGTTGTGCCAAAACCAAGTAATAAAATAGAGTCTTAATGGCAAACCCTTTCTTGCGATGATCTTGGGAACTCGTTACGGTACCGGGGTTGATGCCCGCTGTAATGAGATCAATAACAATACGTAGTGAAAGATCTAAATAGAAATAAGATCTATTTCTAATGTAATAAGGCTACCTTTGTCTTACCTTCATACGATATGTAAGGAAGTCCTATGTCTTTTTAAGCAAAGTTTATTGATGACTCGCGTGGCGAAGCGGTCACCATATCAGTCTGACGCACAGAGGGTTTTTAGGTTCGATCCCCGGCCAGTCATATCTAAATAATAATTAGATTTCTGTTTTGTATCCTAGTGTGGATGTATAGCTTCTCTTATCTACACTAATATTATAAAGAAGAAAACTGTGTTTGTTTGTTTGGTTGTAATGAATAGGCTCAAAAATTACTGGACCGATTTTAAAAATTCTTTAACCATTCCAAAGCTACATTATCCACGAGTAACATAGGCTATATTTCATATGAAATTTATTTGATAAATTGATTTTGAGGCGGTACAAAGTTTGCCGGGTCAGCTAGTAAGCTATATGTGCTTTCGAAGTAATAGCGAGCCGTGTTGAAAGCCCCAGTATGCAGCTAAGATTCATAGAATTCACATATATGTTATAGCTAACAAGTTACGCCATTATTTGAGAACCTCGGCTCTAGAGGCATTATTAAATTCAAAGCGAGTTCTGGCACTAGGTGTCTATTTAGTTACCACGTCATGTAAGCCCTTGTCGAGAGCCGTTCAGTCGCGAGTTACAAGGGACAGCCGAATTGAAACAACAATCGCTATAAACATGTAGAGAATGTGTTTATAGCGCAGTGAATGTTTTATTGGCGTATAGGTTCTTGGATAAGTATTACGCTTGTATGTACATATTATAGTAGTTTGTGGTGCCTTTCTAGTTTTATTGGCCGTAAATCGAATTACGGTAGATGATGTCGAGTGATGTCTTACTTATAAATAAACGCTAAATAAACGCTTTTTACATAGCCCAATAGTAGAATTCACTTTATTGTGCGTGCCATGGACATATATAAATACGAATAAACAAACACCCAGACCAGAACAGATATCTAAATTCATCATTCAGATATCTGAGCGGGGATCGAACCTGGAATCCGTTGCGTGTCAGACCGATATTTAAAAGCAAATTACGCGTAGCATATATTGATCTTACTACATTCCATGTATAACTTGGAAAGGTACTTTCATGTATCGGAGAGCATTCTTAATAATTCGATAGCGAAACAAATGGATTTAAATTATGAATATTAAACCTGAACGTATCTAAATATATATATAACTCAAAGGTGACTGACTGACATAGTGATCTATCAACGCACAGCCAACCACTGGACGGATCGGGCTGTAATTTGGCATGCAGGTAGATGTTATGACGTAGGCATCCGCTAAGTAAGGATTTTGATCAATTCTACCCCCAAGGGGATAAAACAGGGGATGAAAATACTACTTCGTAACGCGAGCGAAGCCGCGCGCAAAACCTCTTAAACTTATAAGTGTCGAAGAAAATCTGACACCAATAAAAACTACTAAACCACTACCTTCAAAAGAATTTGAAGGTACGAGTATCTTAGAGCTAGCGAACCTCTCTAGGGGTACGTAATGTAGGTGCTAAGAGGATACCAGTACGTTTCGGAAATCTCAGAATTATCCGAAAGCATAGACGCAAGCTATTAAAGGGTTTGTTTGAAGAAATCCTACATGAGCCGATGTCTATACTATATTATACGCTGCTGTGTTCTGGTTCGAAAGGTGTGGTATGGCAGATATACCTATCCAACACATTCCAGTTTAGTCCTTAGGGGTATCGGCACATTTATGACAGACCTCAGATATGAATAAAATCCTATATAGGGATCATTAGAATTGTCCATGGTCGGCTGTAGCTACTTACCATCAGGTGGACTACATGCTGTCTGTTACTCGTATATTATAAATTTTATTATTTTCAACAATACTTTTATATGATACAACAATAGATAGCGTTGGGGTGATGATGAATAATACGTAAACAACGTAAAATATAATTAAAAAAAGCTATATTATACCTAATATGAATAAAAAGACGTAATTATTCGAAAAATCAGTCACTTTTATGGTCCGAAAGCGTGAAAAACATAGATAATTTACGACAGGTACGCTTATAGGTTGTAGATCTATTTGCCAGACCAGTGATTTGGGGCGGCTTCCTCCCTTTCATTGCGTTCCGTTAAGACGAGCCGAGCAAATGACGCGTTGCTTCGGGTAAAATAGAGGAAAATTGCTATAAGTTATGCAATCTCCCCACACGCCATTAGCTTCAGCCTTCGAAGCCGGGAATCCAGTACTTATCGCGTATTTCAGCTTGCAATGTTAGGCGCGTTGCTATGAAACTTTCGTTTTTTATTACCTACTTGTAGTTTGGTGAAGGCAGTTTTGGGTAATGTGGTAAATGAGGCTGTGTTAAGTTTTTTTAATGATATTGAAGTAGTACACGAACATGCAGTCCATGTACTAGTAAATGGTTTTTCTATAGGAGTAGTAAAAACAATATGATGTAGACAGACTATGAACAAATATGACAGAGAAGAAAAAATCTCACCCTCAGTGTTGCCGTTCCTCAATTTTGCCACTCTGGAAAATTGCCCGGCTCGCTTCTTCTCGATTGGTCTTTGACCTGAGGTGGACAAGAAATTAATTATTATTTTGGAAAAAAAATCTTATAATCTTACTTAATAATCTTACAAAGGCTTTAAATCAGAACAATTTAACTTTCCATAATTATTATAACAGAAATAAGTATGGCCGTGGTACAGTTAATATACCTACAATGAGTCATAATCGACATATTAAATTTGGAAGTCATAGTTACAATAAATTATTTCCAAAATAATATTCTTCCATATTAATTCAACCAAACTTATTCCGTTTATTATTTACTTCTGCTGTAGGTAATAAATCCATTCGTTTTACAGTTGAAATTACAGATTTTATGGGCAAGTTTTATTCGTTTTTTGATAGCCATTTACGTCTAATTAAACCGTCGAGAGAGTGAAGGCGAAAAAATAATTTGCGCTTTTATGAGTCCGGGCCGTCAGGTGTCCAGGTCCTGAATAATTAAACAGTTTTGTCATGTTTTTGCTGTCAATAGTAACGTTAAATTCATGAGCTCGTAGTCTATTAATGAACAAAGGATCCAAGTACAAAGGGGGATAACCCCTTTTATACCATACGGTCTAGTTGCTATACATGAAAGTGGTAGAACCTTCTTTGGTTCGACTCTGGTAAACCACCGCTACACCTATTTCTGCCTTATAACAACAGTGTTCAGCCCTGCGCTATAGACATATACTTTGTTTTTTTAGCATTGATAACAGAACTTCTTTACCACTGGAATAAGAAATGATCAGATGATGATGGATAATTAAAACATTAAAAATGAAATTTACTTGAATGTAACATCACTTTAGAGCCCATCCACTTATTATAAGCACTGAAAAGCGACGCAAAAATGATATAACACAGCTCATTATTCCCAGAATGCGACGTATCGTGCGATTTACAAGCGTAAGAACCTTTTAATACAGGCTATATTACAGGCTTTCCTAAAATAAAACAACCATCATAAAATACCTAGCCTAAACAAACTGTCCGATTTTTTCCTAGGCATGTTGAAAAAAAATATCGATACCAAATATCCAATATCGAAAATTGTATAAAACACGATATATTTTTAACACGCTTTTATTAGCTTGGGTTGTATTTATGCATTTTACTGCGGTTCATAACTATTCTCTCATAGATAATTGCCAATAGAATGATTGTAACATTTATAAAATATCAAGCACCCCACGCTTTTTACTCTGAATTGAAACTCTTTACTCTTAAACTCTTTGTCATTAAAAATTTTTTTTTTAGTTTTTTGCGCGATTAGTAGTAAAAGCGTGTTTTTTAGTTTTTTTAACTATTATTTATTATATATGAAACTAAAGTCGTTAGTATAAGCCGTATAAGATAGGACAGAACGAACACGTTGCGTTGAGTGTGTGTTTGTGTGTTCGGTACTTTCTTATATAGCCTCTACCGACTTCAACCTCATGAATACTTTATACTAATTTAAAATCACATTTCACGACGGCACAACGGATAATGATATGATTATCATCGTCCAGCAGTACTGCTGTTCGACGATATTATTGTGATTTTGTAATTTTGACTTATAAAAAGAATATTATGTATATTCCATCAACTATTTTGAAAAAAATACCGATTATCGATACATCGATATTTTTGTTCGATATATCGACGCCGACATCGATACATATATTTTTTTCACTTCCGACATCCCTATTTTTCTGAACTTGACATCAACACGCCTACTTAATTTGACTTTTCTTAACTTATACAATAAACCGTGAGCCAAGTCGGTGTTTTAATACATTTTACGCTTATTGTTTCAAACTTTAATTTGTTAGAAGTTTAAATTAAAAATGGCTTTTTGTATCTGCACAAATGATTGATTAATTGGGTGGCTATAATTGATATTACCGAACAACTATGTTTTTTGGAATCAAGTTAACAATGACGTTAACAATGACATAAATATCATATAAGTAACGTTAGTGATTTTGTTCATGTCGGTGTTCGGCTACTTTTGATGCGTTAGTTGATTTAATTATAATGCTAGTGGTGTTCAGTTACTTATGAACGCTTGGGTGTGTAGGTATTTTTGAAATATTCACCTGCTCATCTACTTCTGAAGCTGACTGTACATAGCAAACATACGTAAAATAATTCCATCATAACAGGCGTTGCAGAAGCAGAATTTCAATTTACTGCTAATTCGGTATAATATGCTAGCACGCGGCACGGGAACTGAGACCTGCTTGGGAATTTATGCAAATGAATTTACTACGCGCTACTTGACGGCTTGCATTATTCCTCTGTCGTCGCATAAAGCACACATACGTGTAATAACGTCGTGTGATCTAAATAATATGTTTGGTCGTGATTTAATAGCTTTTTCTTTGCTTGTATGCTTGGTATGGTACAATAGTTCTTATTTGTATTTAAGAATTATTACTTGTCTCTTTATTTGTCATTAAGAAAGAGAGGATTTTGTAGGGAGATACGAGTAAAAGTTTAAAACATAAGGATTGTCATATAAGCCGCCTTTCAACAGAAGATCATGTTATAATGTAACATGAGCCTATGCTTATAATCTAAGTAAAGGTAAGGTAAATAGGTACAAATTCAAATCTTTATAAAAAGTGATTAATTTGAAACGGAAAAATTTACAAACACATTCTAGTGCAATGTAGAATATTTTTACAACAAAGAACCTGAATTAATTTAAATACGTTGCAAAAGAAAAATAGCTAAGTCAATTCAACTGAAACCTATGAAAAACTCTTCTAAAATAATCAACTCACAGTGATTGAGCGCATAAAAACAGAATTGAATTTCAATAGAATTCGTTCCTAAAAATAACGTAGAATACTAAAAGAGTGAAAACAAATAGATAACAAAAGGGATGAAGCAATTGAATGAATATCAAAGTCTATTGTTTCACTCATTTAATTATCGTCCATCGTTTGTAGCTCTAAGGCGCTGGCGCGAAACAATGTTACAATAAACATTACCTAATAATTTTGAACGTGCAATCTTCTATTTAATAATCTATTTAATAACTTTTGCTCGTGACTTCGTGATGTTTGTAAAATGGTTTGCATACTCCGCTTAATATTAATATTGTCTGTAAATACCTCTGTTCGTCCGTTTTCAGCATACTTGAAATGAGAGCTAACCTTATGGTCGTACTTATGAAGAATTTGGTTTAATTCTTATTTCCTCTGGATATTCCTTACGCTATCGTATGAATTTTCGGTCACAATCCAGTAGTTCTTACGTAAACATTGAGGACGTATATAAGTATACTTTATATATACATACGCAAATCGATATGCCTGACGAAGATTGCATAATCCTTGCTTTGTTTCAAGTAAAACATGAAATTTTATTTCGAAGCTATTTTATTCACCATCGGCGATTCCACTCATTCACACTGTGATTACATTAGCATCGATTCTAAAATAAAATTCCATTCCGTCTCGTCTTAATTACCAAGAAACGTAAGTTTTATTCAGTTTTCTTTCTTTCTGCTGTTAGCACGAACAGCTTCATAAATTCGAACACTCGCATTTTATTGCAATGGCGCATAAATTATTTGCTCGTTTGCTATTGTGGTTCAGTGCCGCTCGTGCAATAAATCTAGTTGTGTTCCGCAGCGTTATATGGCAACACCTCTGTTACGCACTCGTTTATGAAATTCTAGTATATTGCACTCAATGCGCACAATTTGAATTCGCTTTTGAGTTTATTATAAATTCTGTAAAAATATATTTCATACTACTATTTTGTAGGCACTTTATAAAGGTATGTACATTTTGTTATGAAAATTATCAGAGTCTATATGTTAGACTATACATAAGTGTTATAATGCATGTTGTTGCCTATTATATTTTATTTGAAAAATGTTGAAATGAAATGAAATCAACTACGAATAATTATTTTAATTCAACCATTTTGAAATAACAGACTTTATTAAATACTAGCTGACCCGGCAAACTTTGTACCGCCTCAAAATCTATTAATCAAATATATTTCATATAAAATATAGCCTATGTTACTCGTGGATAAGGTAGCTCTCGAATGGTGACAACTTTTTTTAAAATCGGTCTAGTAGTTTTTGAGCCTATTCATTACATTACAATCAAACAAACAAGCAAAGTTTTCCTCTTTATAATATTAGTATAGATGTATACTTTAGTTAGAGAAAATATAAAAACTATTAACAATATAACAAGACAACAAGACAATTCACAAGACGAGGTATCTATAAAACATGTATTTCCAAATCTTTACAACATTTTTATGCAGTACCATATTAAAAAAATACTATTTATCCCCAGCTCAATTCTAACACCAAATACCAAAACAACCGACTCAATCCTTTCGTCCACTTTTTCCTATCTGGAACCGTTTCAAATACCCTCGAATATTCATTTTATTGCACCGTCACATAAATTATTTGCTCGTTTGCTATTGTGGTTTGCTCGCACAGTGCAATAAATCCAGCGATGTAGTGCTATATTATACTAGTGTTCGCGATTCGCACGCATGGGTTTATAACATCCTGGTAATATTTCCGCTGTCACCGTACGTGTTGGCGTTGATATCTCTTTGTGGAGTGCAATAAACTGCGCAAATTAAGGCTCAACATTATAGCTGGAATATGCATAATTTTCTGCCCGTATTTACGATTTCAATTGGACTCAATAGTAAGCATACTTGTCCTGTCTGAGTTGTCATATAATTTTTTAAATATTTTAAAATGCGTAGTTTTTTATTTAGAGTGTTATTTAAAGTGTTTTGTTATGGGACATCACTGCAAAAATGTTTTTAAATAACCTTTACTCGTAAATAAGTTACCATCGCTTCATAATCTGGAGGAGATGCGGCAAAAGAAATACCATCATATAAATTAAGATACCATTTTCAAAATTATATAGAAAAAGGAGCCTGTTTAAGAAAATTCTTGTAATTATTGTAAAAACCGACTGCTTAAAAAAGGCCTGTGTCATTCCTACTATGTAAACTAATCTGATGAAACCTCATATTTTAAAGTCCCTCAATTTGCGATGTCGGGCATGCCAAAAATGAAACCTACACACACACACACATACGTTCACAGTCGGTAAAATCAAAATAAATTTCAATGTCTACTTAAGATACGGCCCGTTAAGATATAAGATACGCAATCTGTCAAAGATTTGTATCTCGACTAATCCTGTACAAAATATGTACCGGACCATCGCCAGACAGACCAAACGACCCACTTTAATTACCTCGTTACCATTTCGCATTTGTATCCCTTATCGGGCCATTCTAAAGGAATAAGAAAGCCTAGACGCTGTTTTGTACCATAATTGTGATTTGTGTGAAATTATTGCTTAGGTTATTCTAAGGACTTTGTATACAGGTTGGGAGGTGAAACGGAGGACATATTATTATGATAAGTAATACTCACAGGTGCTCAAATAAAAAGAAAATCGTAATAAAAATTACCCTCATGAAAGGACACCATAGGTAGTAGTTACAAAGAATTAAATTATCGTCTGAAGCGCAGCATTTAAAACATATCAAAAATATTATTAATTATAGAAAAACTTGCAACATTAATGTTGTTAAATGTCCCCTGTGTAAAGATACATATTAATAATCAATCAAAGTTCGGAAATTGAAAATGTTTGGAAGAAATTGTCAATTATGTCAATTTTTGGTAGGTTACATACTGAAATACCTCTCGAGTCATAAGTCCCTTACCTGCCACCCTGTACAATTCCTTTCTGAATGAAAAGGTTAAGGTCGTGAAACACAGGCAAGGGCAGCTCGGTAGACTATTTACTCGTAATTGTATTTTTGAAAACTTTATGACTAATATTTAGTTATGTTGGTTTCCTTTCAGTAATAATATTATGAAATCATTTGGAATACGCACGTATTTGTAATATTCCACCTGATCGTGTCTGTCTACTGCCATACTACATCAATCCCAGATAATATTAGATTTTTATCTGAGATCAAAAGGGAAAAATAGGTCTTCCTTGCCTCTCTTAACCAGAATGCAGCAGGGTTTAACATTGTTGGTATTAGGCAGGAATATGTTCGTTTACTCTTAAAAACGTTCGTTTAAAGTCATGGAGTACAAGGATAAGTATGTTGTAGTATACATATACTACAACTATTAAGGGATTAAGAGACTTAAATTAGCCAGTACAACTAAGTCTTCGAGTATTTGCATGCTAACAGCTTGCCAAAGATAGTTTATGAACTTAGAAGCACCACATCGATTTATGGACAGTATGTGTAAACAAATATTTGTGCCACGGCACGCCGAACGTTATTACAGTTCTCTATATGGTAACACGTGTACGGGACATAAATTTTGTCCTGCACGTTAAAATTAGAAATGTAAGCGCCGCACCGAGAAATATGTGCCTTTAAAATTTATATCACGCTATTATATATCTCGCATTGAAACAATTGTTTATCTCTACTAAATTGGGAGCACTGTTTTAGGGTTTCGTGGGCTGTTACGAAACCCTAATAAGATCTCTCAATTCACGCCTGTCTATCCCAGTTTGAAGCGAGAATCATTTATAACATTTTTACCTAAGGTATAATAATATATTTTTGTAGGTTTTAATAGATCTACAAAGTTAAGCAAAGTGGAGAGCGGTCGGAAAATGGATGGGTGACCACTATTGGCAAAATCACATACGCGCTACTGCGTTTTTAAGAGTACGTAAAGCCAGTCCCGGTTATTAACATTGGACAGCAGTTTTTGAGCCTTATTGGAGGCTTAATGAGCGTTTTGAAAATATTTGACATGGTTTGGCCACTAGTTTGTACCTCGATCGCATCGTAATGGAATAATGTGGTGGGGTACTCTTCACTCCTCCCTCTTTTGTCAAGAACGACATGTGCAGCGCAGAGCGTAAGAATGTTGCAGTAATTTAATTTGTTAATGTTTTCATTAGAAAATTGTTTTCATATGACCATTCATCAGCCACCCTATTTTGGAGGATACATCTACGTAAATGTGCTACTTAATTTGTTTTGAAATCGAAATAATTTTGGATACAGTACGATGAAAACTATATAGGAAAAAACATGACATCACTACAGAACCATATATTAAAAGTCGCCGACACGCCCTAAACCAGTTTTTTGGGAAATAAACCCGTTTTTATGTGAACCAAGGTTTTGGATAACGATTTGGTTTTATATCGCAACAAATTCCGGTTGACTGTTTGTCATCTGATCTGATTGTGAAACATCTTTAAATCTTTATGTATCATTCATTAGTGGGAACTTTCCTGTTTTTTGTTATGTATATGTGAAAGTTACTGTATGTATTAAATATTGTATGTTTCCCAAATAAAAATAAAATAAAATCCAAATGTAGATGGGAGACTGTGCAAAATAACCTATTTCGTAATAGTTGATTTGCAACCAAAATTAATTCGATATGGTGCGACGAAACAGAGAAAATCCTGTCTTCGGTATAGAACCATATATTAAACGTAAACAATACGCCCTAAACCAGATTTTCGTGAACCAAGGTTTTGGATAACGATTCGGTTTTATGTCGCGACAAATTCCGGTTGACTGTTTGTCAGCTGACTACGGCACGGCTCACCATTGTTTTCATACCGTAAAACAATATGAACACGGTAAATGCTAAAACGCTTGTAACGTGAAAACTTTAATCTGGTTTCTGAATTTTTGTTTAGAAGATTTGTTTGTTTTAATAATGGCGGAATTGTGTACAGGATTATTTCTGTATCATGAATCTCTGGTGTATACAGTCATTAGATTTTAGGCTCTATTGAACTGACTTATTAAGGTCGTTTTAGTATTTTTATTGGAAAGAAGCTTTAATTCGTTAATAAGAACTGATAACTTTTTTGTGGATAGACAAACTCTCTAGTCGAAGACACGTCATGTCATGGAAGACTGTAGATTATTTTCCTTAGAAATAATTATACTATCCCGTTACAAGTTGTAGGTTCTATACGTTAAAATCAGGACTAGTAGCTATTTTCACTAGGAAAAGAAAGATAGACATAATTCGTTCTGAACAAGGAATTTTTTAGATCTATTGATTAAAGTGTTAGGAAGCTCTTTCATAATATGATTTCTTTGTATGATCTTTAATGGATTTTAGTAATTGTTTGAGGCTTGTGTGGATGGGCAATAAGGCCACGGAATATCTTAATACTTCGCAATGTTAATATACTATAATGGAACTAAATAGAATACACATTTACATAGTATGTTGGATTCCAGTAAAGTAATATTTTACAAGAGAATTAAATAAAATACTGCAGACTATGTGGGTTTTTCTTTGGTCAAAGGGCTGTCTCGGTTTTGAGTGCAGTTGCTTTTAAGCCAGATGAAAGGACATCTTTTCAAAGAGTTTTTGAAGGGATTCGTCGTGTATTTTGTCTACGTACGTTAGTAATATTTTTACTTTTTTGGTGTCTGGATTATAATTAAATTCTAGTTTTTTTCTGTATTGGTCGTCTATTTTTTTATAATACTGACTGTACCGTACCTACATAAGTTCTTATTTGTATTTCACATGCTAAATGAATTATTTTATTCGAATAAGAAATAAATGTCTTAAACCATTCAACCATTATTTGAGATTTTTTTTTTATTTATAATATAAGAGTAGCAGACGAGCATGCAGTCCACCTGATGGTAAGTGGCTACTGCCGCCCATGGACATCTGTAATAAACCCCAGATAGGATTAGATATTCCTACCTGAGGTCGGCCACAGATGCGCCGCTACCCCTGAGGACTAAGCTGGAATGCCTCGGAAAAGTCTTTCTCCCTTACCACACCCTTCAAACCGGAACACAGCAGCACCTAACACTGCAGTTATTAGGTAGAAATAGGTGTGGCGGTGGTGCCGCCGGAGTCAAACCACAAAGGGTTCTACCACCTTCAGAATGATACCTTCAGAGATGTCACCTGAAGTACATAAATTACATATATGGATCGAGGAGATATGGCTTATTAAAAGTATTTGAAGTAAATGTATGTTTGGACTTGGTTTGAACAAAGTTGGGACACTCCGTATAGTACCTAAATGTATTTGACTAGATACATTATTTAATTTAGAATCACTTTGATTTCTAATAAGTGTTACCAACTTCTCAATAGACCTAGGTACAACATTATAGATGATCTTTACACTATAAATACATATTTACATTGTATTATTACTATAATTATTAATTAGCATTCTAATTTATTCAGTAATTGTTAATTGTTATTAGTCGATATTTGACTCTCAATGATAAAATTATATAAATAGGGTAGAAGATTATTAAACAGCATTCGTGATACGATCATTGTGTAGGACGTTACTCTGCCCGTGCAATATACGGTATGTGTAAAAATCATCTCTGCGTTTCATTGTGCAAGACTGTAACAGTTAACATAACAGTAACTATCTTCAATAAGAGCAAATAATACTTCAATCTGTACATTTCTAAATTGTTAACCACTTATTTCTAAGGCAGTGTGCGTTTCGGTAAAAAGGTTAAAAATTTTGCCTAAATTACATATGAGCGGACCATTTTAGTATCTAGGTCTGACAATACACCTGTGATCGTTCCATCGGTGAAGATAACAGAAATATAATAACAATATGTAACATTACATATTTATTTTAGTTTCAAAGTACCTCGTTACGAAGAAAATATAACAGCAAAATTTTCGCCCGACCAATGTTTCTTTTAAATTAAGATAACACAAGAAGAAGATACAAGAAAGACGTTGATTAAACTGCAGTGCTGGACGGGACAAAATTTTGCAGGAAATATCACGAATAAAATGCAGCTAAGAATGTCGAGATAAGTAAAATGGCCTTGTTATTTGAAACAGACTTGACAGTGCCAACTATTCGTCTCTTATCGTAACTGTACGTAATATTCTTTGTTTTACAGGTAATTGTGTAAGATTTATTAAATAAAGGTAGCACTTAGACGGGATGTTTAAATATTTAGAAGTAGCAAAGAATATGTGGATGCCCTAAATCCCTAGGTCTGAATTTCAATTCTATCTAAGCGTGATTGCAAATTTCCATGGATGACGTAACTGTGGACCATAAGCTCGTTTCGTATTTTATATTATAAAAAACCTTTTAGGATCACATATATAGTAAATTATGTAAGTTTAAATATTTTTATTATCCGCCCCACGGTTTGAAAACATACAGGCTTTTTAACATCGGGTTCATTAGTGCATAGTATCGCGACTGATATCTTTCAAATTAGTCTTTGTCATTTTGCACGCGGTGGAGTATGCTCCAGGCCTCCCAGTTACGAGCAGAGACCTGTGCCCAGACGGACATGTTAAGGGTTGCAACCAAGCAGTCACGTGGCTAATTTCTCGCCTGATGGTAAGCCTTGATGAGGGCTAAGGTTGTTTGTCCGCCGCACCGTCACCGAGCCGATACCGAGAACGAGATTATTTTGGGGCCGATTTTAATATGTCGTGACGGTTATAGTTTGTCCACCGCGACCGATATCGGCTGTTTATTCTGTTCCCGCTGCCACGCGTGTGACGGCAGTGTATGGACAAGTTCCAACGTGTTCTATATTGCCAGCACATCGGTCCGTCGAAACCTCGGTGCCGATCTAGCGGTAACGCTGATCTACTCGAAATACCGGCGGCCGGGATGACGGTGCTCGGGTGACGGACGTTCGGTGGACAAGCAACTATAGTAAATGTATGTATCGGTATCAGCTCGGTGACGGTGGCGGTGGACAAACAGCGTAAGACATGCCAAGCTTGCCTAGAAGTAGCCTATTCACTCTAGATTTGAAGACTCCTAGATTGTATTTATCGGGATACACAGACGCCGGGTATACCACTACTTGACAGTTCGTATTTCAAATGACGAAGCAAAACATTTTGTTCGAACCAGAGGAAGGTCGACTTGATAGGGGTGGTAGCCTGCTGTGCGTTTTGATGTCAAAGAAGTGGAATGGTCCTGGGGGAACTAGATCGTGAACCGTGTGCGTATAATTTTAAATAATGCAAATATCTTGTGAATATTCTATATATGTAGATATTTAATCTCGTTACCATAATGAAGTGCTTTTCATCTTTAGTTTACAAGTCTTATCAAAAAGCAACTCCTTCCTTAAATTCTATCTTCATTATGTTTGTGCTTCTCAGAAAAATTCCAACGCTGTACATAGTTTAATCAGCTTATTTCTCTTATCTATGCGGGTGGTATCTCTGAAAATGAAACCCGCTGAGGTTCCAAGGAAAACTTGCAAAGAAGGTACAGAAATATTTTCAGCAATATTAAAAAATGCCTTAATTTTTTCTGTTCCTAACTAGCTGGTTTACATTTATGAAGTTATTTACTCGTAGGTCTGTTATGAGGACATATGAAAGTAAAATTATACCCGACAGTAATAAGTTAAAGTTATCTCTTAAAGTAAATTAGTTGTAAAATGTATTTTAAATTTGGGCTGCGTTTATTGTATTTCATTTTAATTTACGTAAATCATCGGAAGCGAATTATTATGGTTAAGGAGCTCGGCCTCTCGATCGAGGGGTCCGGGGTTCAAATCCCAGGCACGCACCGCTGATTTTTCAAAGTTATGTGCGATTTAGAAATTAATTATCACTTGCTAAACGATGAAGGTAAACATCGTGAGGAAACCTGCATACCTGAGAGATTTATAAAAAATAATCTTAAAGGTATGTGAAGTCTACCAATACGCACATAGGCCATAGGCCATAGGAGCGGGGGACTATGGCCTAATCCTTCTCATTATGAGAGGAGACCCGTGCCCTGCAGTGGGACAGTAATGGGTTGTTGGTGTATGATCGGAAGCCTTCTAACTTACTCTTGAGGGGTAGTAACGCATCTGGGGCGAAATCAGGTAAGAGTCTAATTTTTCTTGGGGTTGGTTACAAATGTCTATGGGTGGCAGTAGCCTCTTACCATCCGGTACATTGCATGCTGGTTTCCTATTTGCACATTTAAGAAAAAATATGGCTGAATATAAAATAGATGCTTGTTTCAAAGTTATACTCGTATCTATTTGTGAAAACGCAATTACATACTTTGCTAAGTTTTCGCAAATAGCATCAAAGTTGCGGCTACACTTACGATTCATTGTAGAATGTTCTCTTAGTATGGATTTAATCGGATACCCAACGGAGCGGTCTATAGAAAGATTTATTGATTTACACGAAGAAAGATGGCCGGCTTTACAAGTTTAATCTACATAGAGCAGGCGAGCAGAATACTACTTGCTTAAGTCTATTGTAGTAGTGTCAACGAATAGCGGGCGATGCGATTAGGTTTTGATGAACTAATTCGTTCCGATAAAGTACGATTTTGGGCTAGATTGATAATAGAACAGGTGATAATAGAACACAGTAACCGCTATGGTGATAATAGAACGGTTTACCGCCACCGCGTACAGACTTTTGTTAAGAAAGAAAGAGATATTTTATTTATGCACTTGATAAGCTTTGACAATTCCAATGATACAATTTCTAATTATTTCATTTTCGTATTGTACGCGTGCGTGTTTTAACAAAACCTCTTCGTGTGCCCGAGGTGGAACTCACTCTAATGCAACGTTTAGAAACAGTAAAGTATAACAATAAAACGAATAAAGTTAACATGACCGAGGAACGGAATCATATATGGAAATCAGCTTACTGCGCGTGTATGCGCAGTAATCTGATACGTGAGAGGAAATTCTATCAAAATTGTATAAAAAGTTAATTATTGATATATAAATTATTTATATTAGTGACAAAAACTTATTTAACCATTAACATACTTTAAATTGGAAGATTGTTATGTTTCACTTGTTTAAAGTCTTTTAATAATATCGTCGCATGTCGCTTACTCGCTCGCAGTGGACAAGTCGCTGTGGCGCTCGCTTTATTTGACTTTCAAGTATTCTACGAAGTTAGAATTAGCTTAGTGTAGTGCTAATTATCTACTGTTTGACCTCAACCTTGGATTTAAGTTTTATAGCATATTAAATAAGTATAATATTTATTTTTATTAGGGTATTTAAATTTTAATGTTGTAATTCTGACTTGTTTATTTAAGGAGGACGCTAGAGAAATGTTTATTTGTATCTAACGGGTAGTCCAATTATTGTATTGTTTTTTCTTTTTATTGAGCTTTAAGTACAAAACACACAAGCATCTGATAATAAGTGGTCGCGCCCTCATGGATATCTTTGACCATATATAACAAATGATCTATCCGAAGACGACCTCAAATGTGTTGCCACTTGAGGGCTGTGATGTGTGCCTAATATGTAGGTCAGCAGCTACTATTACCACCAAAACAGAAGAACTGATTCAAGCTAAAAATATTCTTGACGATGTCAAATATGGTATGCTTAGCCACTTATCACCTGTTAATTTATCTTCAAATTGCAAGATACTTCATATAAATATTCAACACCCAACCTGGGTTTATTTGCAGAAAACGTCATAAGGTATTAAGGTTTTTATTATTTTATCTCTTAAAATTGTCTATTGTTAGAAACTTTCGGTTTTAAAATTGAATCCGAGTTTCAAGTTGAATTTATACACAGAATTTTGATTATTCAGTACGATAATCTGATAATATTAAAAGGTAAACCCTTTACGGCTTAGCTCTTTATTTCTTTCTGATAATAGTAACTTTAAGTGCTGCTGTATTCTAGTTGGAAGAAAGTAGTGAGGAAGTTATGTACCTACTAACGTATGAACACAGTCCAACTTAGTTGTTAAGACTATGCTTAAGCTGTAGGTAGCAGTAGCCAACCACCATAAGGTGGTCATACTACTTCTAAAGCAGTGATAGCCTAGTGGTTAAGAATATCGGTCTCTCGATCGAGGGGTCCGAGGTTCAAATCCCAGGCACGCACCTCCGATTTTCCAAAATTATGTGCGTATTAGAAATTAATTATCACTTGCTTAAACGGTGAAGGAAAACATCGTGAGGAAACCTGCATACCTGAGGGATTAATAAAAAAAATCTTAAAGGTATGTGAAGTCTACCAATACGCACTTGGCCAGTGCGGTCACGCGTCAGTGGGTGACTATGGCCTAATCCTTCTCATTCTGAGAGGAGACCCGTGCCGAGAAGAACAGTGGGACATTAATGGGTTTATGATGACTACTTCTATACCATAAATTATGTAATTTATTTGAGTAGAAGATTTTATTTTACGTAAATAATACCTATTTGTACATCTCAGCGCACAAGGAATCTAATTATTTCATTTACAGCTAATGCAGAAAGCGATTTCTCGCAGAAAATATAATTTAATAAGCTTGAGTGGGCGATGTCGTGTTTAACTTAAAAAATATTTCATTTTAATTAAATTATAATATTCTTCAGTGATTAAAATACGCTTTTGTGACTGAAAATGAAATAGTTGTAGTTTTCAATGATAAATGAGTAAAATATGAAATAAAAATAGATCTATTTAGAAAAAAATATTTATAGTGTTTTTATTTTATTTTTGTATTGTGATAATTTTTAATCCTTAGAAAAAAACTTGTTTTAAAAAAGAGGTACTACAAGGAAATCCAATTTTTTTTTTTCCACACATTTTTCCGTAAAAAAATATTTCCCTTATTTTCGTGGCCCATTGGATCATATATATTTGGATGGGATGGGAGGCTGTATAAAAACTAGACCGGATTATCGGGTTATGGTTATTTTAGACACTATTTAGGGCGAGGCTTTTTCTCGTATTTAAAGATTAACATATAATAATACAAATACTTCTTGTATATCATAATGTTATTTTAAACATTTGGAAGTATTAGATACAAAAAATTGTATCAGATGGAACTATGTATTCTCAAATGGTTTCTATTAATAAGTTTACTGATTGAAATACTTAACATTCATGTTCGTTATTAATACAATTTATACAATATTTTTCCTTCTAAACATCGGCGTTTGATTAATGAGACCACTAGAAATTGAAAAGTTTCCCTTTGGTACACAAAAATTGGATGGATTGATTATTGATAATCGCCATAAGTTGGTACCTACTTGGTACTAATAACTCCTTTTGTTCGCTTTTTGGAACACTTAAAAGTACATAAAGTATAATAAATAAAGCAAAAACCATTTGCTGTTTTCTAATAGTTAATTGCATATTTGCTTTGAATCTGCGTTAGTTTTATTACCCAGTCCTAACGAGTCGCATTGTTTTGTATAATCACAATTTTCTAACAACTTGGATAATTTTTGCACTCGTCTCTATACATAGTTTTATGTACGTGCTAATAGCCCGGCTTCATATATTTCTAAGAAGTTGTTTTACGACCGTGCAAATGGTACTTTAATGTCTTTGAATAATTATATATTGAATAGTGTGTTCTGCTATATTAAAAATGACAAAATAAGGTAAGATACATTGTTCATGAGGCGACTTACGCAAATCATTAAGAGATGACGCTCCTGAATCACGCTATTGAAGTTTTCTCAAAATCTTGCATACATAAAAGCTTTAAATAGACACAGTCACGGCCGCTCCTTGGGTGTGAAATATCTGTTTGCCAAACATACATGTCTTTTACGTGAATATCGACTTATTAAATTTTAAGACAAATTGTTTAAAAGATACTTGGTTATTAAAAGATGCACCATTTTTTTAATGATATAGTAGTAGCAGACGAACATGCAGTCCATCTGATGGTAAGTGGCTATTGCCGCATCAATCCCAGACAGAGTCTGAGATAGATGAGGTCGGCAATGCGACCTCATCTATCTCAGATGCGCGACTACCCCTGAGTTAGAACACCTCAGAAAAGTATGTCTCCCTTATCACACTATCGTGTACATTTATTAATATATTAGAGAAAAAAGATGCTTCAAAATAACTAGATTTTCTCTTCAAACACCAATAAAATATCGTAAATTAAACCACAAGAACCGTTCCCTTTGCGTTTCGAAAATATTCAAAGTCTTTACGTGTACAATCTACATTCGATGTGCGGTTCGTATGTGAGGTTTTTTAAAGAACCTTATTTCGCGGTACAAAGGGTCCGTGCTTTGGAATAATGAGGTTCTCGCGAGTGTCCTCAAGCGATCCTTTCAAACTTAACACTGGAGACACGCCCGTCACACTGACGCCTGCAGATTGAATGTCTGAAACGATAAACGTATGACATATGTGCTCGAAATCACATCGAAAATAGATTTTTTTAAAATTAAGTTAAGAAATATTTCACGAGGACCTATGTCCCGGAGATTTTAAGGTTTAAAGACCTTTCAAGACGGAATAAATATTGGGATGATGATTGAGGACTTTTTGAAAAAAAAACATACTGGCCTATGATGCCGACTATGGAAGCATATTTTATAGGAAGAGGAAGTTTCACAGTTTAGACATGTGGGAGGTTTTTTAAAGAACCTTATTTCGCGGTACAAAGGGTCCGTGCTTTGGAATAATGAGGTTCTCGCGAGTGTCCTCAAGCGATCCTTTCAAACTTAACATTGGAGGCACGCCCGTCACACTGACGCCTGCAGATTGAATGTCTGGCCGCCTTGACGTTTCAGAACGATAAACGTATGTCATATGTGCTGAAAAGCGTATCCAAATAGAAAATTCGAATTAATTGTTTGTTTAAGTTGAAAATCATTTCAGGAGCATTTATGTCACTGAGAGATTTTAGTGCTCAAAAATGTTTTAAATGTAAACATTCCAACTTAGTTCTTAGGGTAGCGACGCACCTGTGGCTGATCTCAAGTAGGACTCTCACCTTATCTGGGGTCGATAAAAGATGTCTATGGGTGGCAGTGTCCACTTATCATCAGACAAATTACAAGCTCGTTTGTTACTTTTCTTATTTTATAAAAACACGCCTATAATCTAAATAAATAAGTGGCTTCGCTGTCTATAAGCAACTCAAGTATAATGATGTATTTCTACTTAAACTTACTAAACCTGAAGCCCAAATGAAGAGTTATTCAAACTTAGTAGTTGAACCACTCCTTATAAGTAACTCTACCATACCACGCCGTTCAAATCAGTATCAATGACGCTATTATTATAAGGCACAAACATCTGTGCCACCACCATCAACCAAGAAAGTATTCCACCACCTTTTTAATTTTCAAATGCATTTCATCTTAGCGCCATTAATTCAGATGTGTATATGCATCATTAATTCACGGTGGAACAAGAACAATTGCTTTACGGTACAAAGCAAATGAAACCGCAGTACCTAATAATTAGGGATGTTATAGAGGTGAGATTTCGGATCTGCATATTAATTCGGATTTATTTTAAATATTACATCGATTTCGGATGCGGATAATGGAATTATATCAGAATATTTAATAGTTTTGGTTACGTATATTCGATTTTTAAGGAATTAAAATAAAGTAAATACAAATAGGTAAATAATTGATTTTATATGTAAATTTGTATTAATATTAGATTTCTAACTGAAGTTCAACACAGATGCGCCGTTACTCCTGAGGACGAAGTTGGAATGTCTCGATAAAGTATATCTCCTTTATCACATTCGTCTAACCAGAAATAGGTGTGGTGATGATGCTACCGGAGTCGAATCGAAAGATTTTCGACACGAACGAATATATTTATATCGTTTTCTTTTCTTGTTTTAGATATATTTTTATATCGGATATCCATTCGGTTACGGTTACGGTCCATAACATCCCTACAATAATCCTGGCACTGAGTTCAACAACCTGATTAATTAATGTATTATGTTTAATACATAGAACCCGTAAAGCCGATTACGTATAGATGGCCGACGTCAATCGTCCTCTAGTTGATTGTTACTCCAATGACAGATAATCCCACGTAATCAACGTTACCTACACTTCTCGGCCGGTTATCGCCTGTTAATAATCTATCTATGCGCCTACCTTTTCTCCTACTAAAGATCGAAATTTGACAAGGTCTAGTAACACCTGTTATTATTTATTTAAAATAAACAAAACAACTATTTCTAATTAAAAAAAAAAACAAAACATTTTTATGTTTTAGTTAACAAAGGCTTTAGTGAAATGTAGTAAGATAATTATTATAATTACAAAAACCCCGACTGCTTAAAAATATAGTTTATATTATATAGCCATACTTCACGTTATTATATTAAAATCCGTCAAGCCATTCGGTCCTTTATGCCCTAGATCCCAATCATCGGTACCTATCTATGTACGTACGAAAAACTTGAAAGTCGTATAACAAATCATTATATTAGTTATTAATTATACCAAATTCATATTCATTTCATTCTATTAATATTGAAAAAATAACGATTTCGACAATTTAATTGTCGTAATATATATACCTATTTATTAGTAGACAAATACAGAGTACAATATATCTCATAGGAAAACGAAAAAGTCACTAAGGTACATTATTCCCGCGATCGCGATAACCGCACACAATACCATTAAATAAGTGTTTAGCGGAACACGATCATTTTCTATTATCTTCATAGCCGGCCGAGTACAGTCTCAAAGGAAACGCGCTATCATTGTTTATGGAAAGCCATTCAATCAGATGATACAAAGGAACCATATCGTACAGGTCGGGACGCTCGTTAATCTTAATCTTGGCATTGTGCAGGTCACGATTGGCTCCAGAATACTGGATATCTCAAATCTTAACTTCCCTTCGTATTACGGACCGTTGTACACTGAAAGGGTAGGTTTCGATGTACGTTCATATGATGTACGGTTAATCAAAGTGAATTAGTAGTGATCTGAATATACGTAGATGATGATATATAAACATAAGAGAAGTCGGTTAAAAAATTGTTATGGTATAACGATTTTTTTTTTATAATATGGAGTAGCAGACGAACATGCAGTCCACATGATGGTAAGTGGCTACTGCCGCCCATGGACATCTGTAATCGACTCCAGATAGGATTAGATATTCACACCGGAGGACTAAGCTGGAACGCTTCGGAAAAGTATGTCTCCCTTACCACATCCTTTAAACTAGAACACAGCAGCGCTTAACACTGCTGTTAATCATGTGTAGACGCTTATTAATAAATTTTAATAAAATTGTAGTGGTAAACGATTATGTAGTCAACTTGATGGTACCCTACCCTATATCTGTAATCAAATCTAGAAAATTTGGAGTTCGATAGAATGCCACTTATAACAGTCTCAAACCATATACTTCAAACCAGAATGCAGAATTGTAACACTGATTACACAAATTACACAGATATATAGTCTGCCCCAAACTGCTAGTCCGCTCTGAAGTTGTTGCGAGCATGTGTAGTCATACAATTTGCTATGGCGAAGCGATTCATTTCTATATTCAGAGCGGACTAGCAGTTTTACGTGGACAATACCCGAGTATATAGGCGCTTCCATCAAAATCAAATTCTACCTACCTAATACACTATGAGCGCTTTATATCAAACCACAGTACGAAACTAAAGCACAGCCATTACCTAAAGTCAAAATAGCGCAGTTTAATACAATGTAACAATCCGAAATATGAGGTAGTGCCAACTTTGTCAGCTCGTTTGGATCTAGCACGATCTGAAAAGTTATCTCAGAGTGCATCGGAATTACAACGTGCTCCCAACTTCACGATTCGAATCGGGATATGCACTGGAGTTATAGGAACTAGATGTGACAAAGCATGGAATTTTAATCAAAGCAAATTTCCATGTAAAAGGATAAGGTTTATTTTTGTTAATACTACTTTGAAGATGAATCTATTTTTTCATGTCTCGATTGGGGGGATAATAACAAGGGAACAAATACGAGCCGGACCTCAGTTTTATTTTCGTTTTTAGATGTCTTTGTGTATCCATGGCACCGCCGACATAGCAAAAATCCCAGTTTTTATAACATTGAAGTAACAAACAGGCATGAGTCCCCTGATGCATTATGACCACTTCCGTCCATGGACATCAGTAATCAAGCCCAGATAAAATTAGAGTCCTAATTAAAATCGACATCTGAGGACTAAATTGAAACGCCTCGGATAAGTATGTCTCTATTACGACAACGAACCACAAAGGTTTACTACCACCTTCAAATTAGTTCAAGTTTAATATGGAGTTATGAGTGTAGAAATCGTTATTTTTCATTATATACTGACTAAATTCATCAAAAATTGATAAGTATCTTAAAATGAAACGGGATAGTACGAGTATATTCAATATTATTCAATCAACATAAAATATAATAAGTAGCCCACTTAAAGAAAACGGTATTAAACAAATCCCGATACACACTTGACGCTCCTTCAACCGAAAAGCCTGTTGACATTTCGCCTCGTTATGGAAAAAATATTAATAAATTGTTTCCAGGATTGTATGTCTCTGGCATTAAGGTACACATTTGTGCAAAACGGTACGTGCTACTTCGAGATCCGGAGAATACGCGAAGTTCGAGTGCGCGAATGATAAGTTTTCGAAGTTGGATTCTTTGCTCTTAAACTTGATGGAGTGACGCCCTTTAAAGTTAAAAGTATTTCTTACGGTTTGTATTGAAAGAGTCAATTATTTAGTTACTGATTACTTATTGTGTGGTATGTATTATAATAAAATTGTTTTAGTGATAAAGGATTTATTTATGCATGTGGGAGAATGCTTCATTTCATATATATAAATATTCCGTTTTTAAAATCACATGATATTAATTTCGAACTACCGCTCCGTATTAACAATTGGCTACCCGTATCATGGTATAAAAACGGGGCGCGCAACTGTCAACGGATCAGAAGTTGTCCAATAGTGGGCACGGCACGGTGGTGCTCTGAACTGTTTGGTATTTTGCTTGGGTGTTATTGTTACTGTGGTGGCATTAACGCTTATTCGTTTAATTATTTTAACTATAATTTTTATAAATATTGGTTAAATTAGTTGAATCGAAATACCATTGTAGATCTACCTACCGGCGCGCCCACATCAGAATCGGGATAGGATACGCCCTTTTATTACGTAATAGTTTTAAAGTAACGGTAACAGAAGATAAATCAACCGCGTGTATAGGAAGTGTTCTACTGAAGAATTTATCGTGGCTGTACTCCTGACGACAGTTTGGGACGCGCAATGGAGGCGATATTGACAAGGCCTTCGACATTGGAGGAGCTGTGTGTGAAACACATGATGAAACCGGTTGCGTGAGTAACGTGTACGGTTTGTCTAAATATTGTAATAATTTTTATGTGCATTATTTTAGCAAGCGTGTGAAAGCAACCGCAAGCTTGGGTATGAAAATTGAGGAGGTGGAAGGTGGTTAGCATCGTCCATGTTAACCGTCTACGTAATTAAGACTCATTGGCGCCGAGACTCATTGGCGAACGATTGGCGCTCCGGTATGATAAAACCAATGGTTTTTATATTTTCGATTTTGCTATTTGAAAGTTGTTAAAGATTATAAGAATCACTAATATGAAAATATTTGGTTATGCGCGAAAAATTTAACAATCACACTCGTAGGTACCGACATTTTTTTAGAAATGTTTTGGGTTTTTAAAATCTTCGAGTAATTTCAACTATGCTTTTCACAGTTTCGTTGCTTATATCAACTCTTTAAGAGTCGATGCTTGCTTATGCTAAATAAGTAAATGATTAACGATCATATTGTTTTAAATTATTGCGCTGCAAAAATATTTCACGATTGTGAATACAAGTTCTGATATCTACCCTTTTGTATGTACCTATTCGTTATAATGCATTTAACATTCTTAAATAAACTCCGTCTTAAAATAAAACTAGTCACAATGAAGATTATTATTGAAGTAAAAGGTTTGATAAATCAGGTAGCATACTTTTTGCCATCGCAATTCCATGGCCCGTGAATTTCGTAAGTTTTATTTCTAGTTTCACCTGGAACACTGTGATAGTGAGATATGTATTGTGCTCATTAAAAGGTGTACTCTCAACCAGCGCTTGTCATTTTAGTAGGATGTTATCTAATAATATTTACCTAGCGCTTGTTCCCAGAATCTGTAACTAAAATGAAAGCTGCTTATTGGGGTTTTGTAACAACACTTGACTTGTGATGGCCGTAGACGTGGACCAAAATTGAATGAAAATGTAACATTTAGATTCTGGTGGTGAGTCAGTAAGTTGTTTATCGGTAAGCGACTTTGAGCTCTTACAAATTTGTGTATTTAAAGTTATTGGTTATTGGTTTATAAAGGTTACAAGTTGCGAAGGATACATTAAGGTAAAGCTGAAGAAAAGGAGTTTGGTAACGTTCGCATCACCCCAAATGGTGTATTGGACTAGGCAAAAAAAAAAAACGGTGAATTAAGTTATAACTTATTAATAAACATTTAGTCTTCTGTGTTTTTAACATTGTTTTGTGACATAATGTGTAACTATTACTTGCTATTCGCTTTAAAAATTGCAGAAGTAAAGAGAATCGAAGCTTAGCTGACTGTAGAAAAAAAAAACAGTTACTATAATGGTGCAAAGCTGTAAGCATTTTGATCGGTCAAATGTGTTTAAAGGTTTAATTTAACAAAGACAATTCATTAGCCTCGCTCGGAGTCGATCAAGTATTTTTAATAATAACTTAAAGTTTGAACTTGTTTTACAGTAGTTTAAATTGTTATTGGATCTTATTTCTTATTTTGTGTCATAGTAAATAATACCTTTCGAGATGACGTACATCACGATCCTAGACTTTACGTGTGAAATTATATTATGTTGGTACCTTTAGTGAATACTTTAACAGTGGTAAGTCAACTATACCATCATGTAATCTAGCTAACAATCTAAATGTTTTAATTATTCATTGACATAAGGAGTTTATTGTTATTTTATTTAGTTTTGTAACTGTGTAGATGACGACATTACGTCTAGATATACGGCTGTGGATATAACAAATTCAGAATATTCACGCACGTAATGTTTATATTATACGAAACAATTCGGCGTGTTTTTCTCCTATTCATAATTTTGTCGTCGTTACACTCAAGCAGATAAAGGTTATAAAGGTGGTAGAAACTTTTAGGGTCCGGCAATACCAATACCATACAGCAGTGTTAGGCTCTGCTGTGTTGAAGATATTGATGGGCCTCAGTAGCCACTTACCATCAGGAGGACTGCATGCTTGTCTGCTACTTATAAAATTTGGTTTAAAGTTTTTGTGTGTGAGCGAATATTATGTATAAATCAATACGGGACGAAATAACGGTATTTGTAGGTATACTTATTATTCAAATGGTTAATTACAATAACTTTTGGAAGTTATTCACAATTTCTGGTGATAACAGTTACTTAACGTATGTGTTATATTAAATTGAAGTAGGTAATTCTATTATTATCAGATATTGTATTGGAACTCGCGGTTCATACCAGAAAATATTCGTTATTATTTTGTGTTCATACTGTTTCGACCGCTGTTTGTTATTCTACTAATTAAAATGTATATCTTTGCAGATTTATAAGTCAAAGTCAGGTTCGGACGAGCAATTATATACCTACTGCAAGTTCTGATAAAATTCGAAAAATCGAATACTGCAAAAAGAAACAGAGACAAGAGTACATACACTACTGTCAAATTGGACTCTGCAATGTGTGATCATTATTGTGTGGTAAAGACTTTGTTTGCAGCAATGCCTATCGCACAAACGAAGGTAATTGTAAAATTCAAGGTAAAAGTAAAATGATATAAGGTAAATAATATAATGAAGGTAGGATGACTCCAATAACTTTTTACGTTTAATGACCTGGTTTTCGTTGTAATGTAACTGTGGACTTCAGAGTGTTATTTCGTTGGCATTTAACGTCATCACATGAACGGTGCGAACTATAGCTCATGTTATGGTAAGGCAATAGTATTTTAAATATTTTATTAAGAATAACGACCACGGAGTACTTGCTGCTCTGATATTTTCTTTACTGTATGTAAAGTTGACATTAAAACTGTTTTGAACGTGACAATTCACTTTATTATTATTTTCACACATTTGTGTTGTAGACATCAGGTTTTTCGGTTTGAAATTAACTTTTACTTTTTTATTTTTATGCTTGTTACAGCTTATTTGTTTACAGTTCTAAATAAGAAAAGCACTCGTGCATGGTTTTGAGCAGGTCTCGAATAGTTTCTTATAAAATTCTGTCATAGTCAAATGAGCTGACTTAAAAGGCATTAATGATTTTCAAGAAATGAGATAGTCAGACACATTATAACAAATTCAGTAAAGGAAGACATCGTGAAGAACTACACATCGGGAAATATATTCTCAAGGGTATCTGGAGTCTCTACCCAGTGTACGTTTGGCGATGCAGAAGACTATGCCATAGATTTAAGCGAGCCAAACGAAAAGATCTGTAGATTTTACTCTCAAACCATGAACGAAACGCGGAGCTCTCTCGTTATATCGTATATAATTATTGACTATACATATAATGTAATGTGTTTTCAGACTACGAGAACATGTGCTATGGAAAGTAAACTATTTGAACATGTCAGATGACTGTGAACCCTGTGAAGCAATGACAGTATCGACAGTCAAAAATCTGGTAAAAACTTTGTGTTTCTCTTGAGTACCTGCGAACTTTGGAACGGTATGTGGATTGTAAGTTCAGTGTTATCGGGATTGTCTTGCATATCGATGATTGTCTGGCCAACAGTCATGTTTATGTTTGATAATAACCCGAGTGCCATGTGACTTGGCAATTCTTTTCAGGGAATAATCAATTATGTACGTACGTTATGTGACTTAACGAATGTTTTTGATGTCATGTGACTTGACATCAGCCATGTGACTTGGCAATTCTTTTCAGGAAATAATCAATTATGTACGTACGTTATGTGACTTAATGAATGTTTTTGATGTCATGTGACTTGACATCAGCCATGTGACTTGGCAATTCTTTTCAGAAAATAATCAATTATGTACGTATGCTATGTGACTTAGCGAATTTATGATGTCATGTGACTTGACATCAGCCATGTGATTTGGCAATTCTTTTCAGATAATAATCAATTACGTACGTAAGCTATGTGACTTAGCGAATTTATGATGTCATGTGACTTGACATTAGCCATGTGATTTGGCAATTCTTTTCAGGAAATAATCAATTATGTACGTACGCTATGTGACTTAGCGAATTTATGATGTCATGTGACTTGACATCAGCCATGTGATTTGGCAATTCTTTTCAGATAATAATCAATTACGTACGTAAGCTATGTGACTTAGCGAATTTATGATGTCATGTGACTTGACATTAGCCATGTGATTTGGCAATTTTTTTCAGGAAATAATCAATTATGTACGTACGCTATGTGACTTAGCGAATTTATGATGTCATGTGACTTGACATCAGCCATGTGATTTGGCAATTCTTTTCAGATAATAATCAATTATGTACGTAAGCTATGTGACTTAGCGAATTTATGATGTCATGTGACTTGACATCAGCCATGTGATTTGGCAATTCTTTTCAGATAATAATCAATTATGTACGTAAGCTATGTGACTTAGCGAATTTATGATGTCATGTGACTTGACATCAGCCATGTGATTTGGCAGTTCTTTTCATGTGACACGACCATTTATTTACACTATTAGACACCGGTTATGGGGTTAACCAATTAAAGTTACGTGTTTTGTGTACCATGAGATTTGGCTTCTGTGGTTAAAATTGAGACTATATTATCCGCGAATCTAAAGTAGTTTATCCACTTCTTTAATATTATTGAATTTGATTTTTTTAAACTTTTGTTCGCGAGCCGTAACGGCTGCTCGTCAGAATGGCCGTGTGGGAGAATGCTTCATTTCATATATATAAATATTCCGTTTTTAAAATCACATGATATTAATTTCGAACTACCGCTCCGTATTAACAATTGGCTACCCGTATCATGGTATAAAAAAGGGGCGCGCAACTGTCAACGGATCAGAAGTTGTCCAATAGTGGGCACGGCACGGTGGTGCTCTGAACTGTTTGGTATTTTGCTTGGGTGTTATTGTTACTGTGGTGGCATTAACGCTTATTCGTTTAATTATTTTAACTATAATTTTTATAAATATTGGTTAAATTAGTTGAATCGAAATACCATTGTAGATCTACCTACCGGCGCGCCCACATGCATTATATATTATCGCTTTTTTAGACTCTTAGTAGATGAATCTTAGATTTTAGTACCTACAAGGTAGTTGACGCTACTAAAATATACAAATATTAATGTCGATTTTGTTTTCTATTTATTTAATCAATAATTAATTTTATAATACTTGACATATCTGATTAAAATGTTTAATATTAGGACACTGAAACAGTATACGTATAATATATGGATCACTTCGAAATAGTCAACGATCTTCCTTATACAACGACAAAGAGATCTATTAAACGTTTTTTCAAAATAGTGTACTAATTCATATGTTTACTAAATACAAGTAGAAGATCATATTAAACAAATCTGCATATATTTCTTCATACAACTGTTCTTATATGTCAACGTTTTTTATATGACACAATTATTATGTCCTGTTAATTATGATTTAATTATTTTCTCACTCCATAAAAAGAAACGAAACGAATGAACGAAATAATAATGCCTCTGGATATTCCGCAGAAATAAAAGTACTCGTCAATATTTTTTATATTACATCGTGACAATATCTGAATGGGAACATCCCTTGTGAAGGGTAAATGAAATTCGGAAACATTTTTGCTACCTACGGGTTTTAAATTTCATAATAAAATCTTAAGAACTCAAGCTACATAAGGAAAATAATTTCCAATGTGTAGTGTTCCCGACTCAACATCGGGATAGTAGTGTCGTATGCGCTCGAGACAAACTACCCAAAGTGTGATACACTACACAATGTATTAAATAAGTTAGTATTATGGTACTAGTAAGTCAGTCAGTAATTGAAAACGGTAGCATAATATTTATTAATTTTGCGTGCGGCAGTTCTAAGGTACGAATCATTACAAATTGAATTACCATAAAACGACATTGCGCCTAATAATCGTTTACCCAATATTATTGTCCCATAAAATACGTAGCGCCTATTAGAAAAATAAGTATGCCAAATTTCAAGTTAATCCGACGTTTTGAAGGGGGTTAAAATCATGTTCAAAGATTCCGTTACATACTAACATACCAACATACATACGTCTGAAGCTAATAAAAGCGTATTAATGAGCTCAAACGCTCAAAGCGTGCTTTCCTTTATGCACCTGTGAAATAGGCACACATCTGATGCTTATAGGTTTTGTTACAATATTTTCCCTCATCGTTAAAGTAAATGATTATTTTTTATCATGCACGGTTGCATGCATGGTTGGTGGACTCTAGTCTTAGAGAACAAAATGTACATGTTAAAAGTTCGAATAGTTCGAGTATATAATATAGATACCTGACTGGATACTGCACTGTGTTATTGTTACGACCCCTTTATTCGAATTCGTAAATATGTTGAAGATGACCAAAGGATTAAATCCTGCAGCAGATATTTTTGAGATATTACAACCAATAACTATAACTATAAACCAATAACTTATTGCGGTTTTTACCGTAACGTGACGATGACAAATCTCCTTTCTAGGAGTCTGTATAGTCTGATAAAAATCGGATGTATCTTCAAATCTTTAAATATTAATTTATAGTGTTATGTTACAATCTTTATTTATTCTTTCACTCATTCAAAATTTATTTGAAGTTCGGTTGTTTGGTTATGGAAATAGTGCACGAATAGTACGAATAGTACTATCATTATGCACGAATTTTTGGACATTCGGGTTTTTAAGACGAATATAACGATATAACTGTTGAAATACATTCAACATTTTGCAAAATAGGAGGTAATAAAGAAATTTACAAACATACAAGATACGCGCAAAAACATATAATTCAAATAGGGATGGCGATTATTTCGATCGAATCGAAGTGTAATAAATCGATTCACAAAAAAATCGAGGCCCAAAGTATCTATATTCCAAAAATCGATTTTCGAGATTTTCAGCGGGTCAAAAGATCGATTCTTCGATTAATCGATCTCGGATCGCCATCCCTAAATTGAAATCCTCAAAGAGATTACTTTATAGTGTTACAATCAAAATTTATTCTTTCGCTCATTCAAAACTTATTTGAAGTTTGTTTGGTTATGGAGATAGCCTGGCTAGCTACCAACTCGTTTGTCCAACGAAGTATTGGTTATGGTTTATTGCTTTTGCATTTCAGTAAGCAAACGTTGTAAACTGTGCTATTGTGCATTTATTTAAGAAGTTTATGAAATATGGACTTACGTACATAATATATCAGAAGATGTGTGAGAAATAACTCCTAACAAAGGATGAAATGAAAATGGATATTTCTTAAAAATTATAAATAGGTGTTAGGTAAATAAAAAAATACTTATATGTGTATAATGTAAAACGGGTAAGGTTTTGGTGCTTCGAAGGGTTCTTGCCTTATAAATTATACAGAGTTCTACTAAAACTATGGTTCTACACAGTGTTTTAGACCAAGTATGGAGGCTACGACATGAAGGGTTTCGCACTTCCTAAATCTTACGGTTCTTCCCTTTTTTATAAGACTACTTAGTCGCTAACACATTTATTATTTGAAGCTGGTAGAACCCTTTGTGGTTCGACTCCGGCGGCACCACCGCCACACCTATTTCTGCCTAATAACAGCAGTGTTAAGCGCTGCTGTGTTTTGTTTTGAAGGGTGTGGTAAAGGAGACATACTTTTCCGAGGCATTCCAGCTTAGTCCTCAGGGGTAGCGGCGCATCTGTGGCCGACCTCATGTAGGAATATCTAATCCTATCTGGGGTTGATTACAGATGATCGTGGGCGGCAGTAGCCACTTACCATCAGGTGTACTGCATGCTCGTCTGCTACTCCTATATTATAAAAAAAATATATTTAAACATGCTCACATGGGATCCACAAGTGTCTCCTCAAGATCTACGTCACTTTTACAAACAAAACACTTATTAAAGATATTTCAAAACAATATTTGTTATCATTTGTTTAATTGTATGAGTCGGTGTACTGTTAAATTAAGTGCATACAAACTAAAGCCTAATCCATTCTGAACAAACTGAAAGTTACTTTCGGCTTTGCTTGTCCGCTCGCGGATTTCGTTGGCCAGTTGCGAGACAGTAGGGTGGACAACGATTTTGAGTTGTTGGGATATGTCTGAGTTTATAACAAATATGGATATGTATAGTCGATTTTATAATAATAGCTCTATGTTCCTGTAAGTTGTATTGTTTATTATTTTATAGTTCTTATTCTATGACATTTATGGTTTATATAGACTTTTATATTATAGACATTTTATGGTCTTCTTGTTTCTAGTTGGAACATTCCTCTCTTTAGAATTGGAGTAATTATTTTGTAATTATACTAAACATCGGCCTACGTATTATATTATTTATACTTTAAAAACCAAATGATTGTGTTTGTGATGTTATTTTCTCTCTTGCCACTTTAATTTTCGTGACTACAAACCTTGAAACGAAATTCAGGGCTTGGTATTCCCATAGAATTGCATTTTGTGACTTACTTGGAAGAATCGAGTATTATTGATGTAAGGGAGACCACAGAAAAAAACCTCTTCTTTACATATATTAAAAGGCAATCACGTACTGAGCAACCCTCCTATGGTGTTATTTTATTGAATCTGATGAGAATATAATTATTGAATGGAGCGGAATGGACTTTGATTATGACAGTTCTCGACGTGTCTCCTAAACATCGGAGCACATAATCATCCTAACATAGATTAATGTGTGACGCATGCCGCATGACGGCTGACGTTACATTCGGTAGTTTTGTTTTATAATTTCATAAAACTTTTATGGTCTCAACTATCAACTTTCGTGACAGTTATCGACGTGTCCTACAAACTCAAGAGCACATGGTCTTCCTAACATAGATTAATGTGTGACGCATGCCGCATGACGGCTGACGTTACACTTGGTAGTTTTGATTTTATAATTTCATGGGCGAGGGCGTCAGCTCGGTTAACCTAGCAATTTGGGTTGTATTTGTTGCTTTAATAAATAACGCTTGGTTTTTGAATTACACTTGCTGTGAGATAGATATTATGAATTCATATACTAATTTACTTGTGCCGATAGCAATGTTAGATACCTATGTCGCGTTAAATTTAAGGGTTTATTGGCGGTGTTTATAAAATAAATTGTAAAGCTTATACTCGTATTTCTTAGATGCTTATATTGCAAGGGTTTTGCCATAAGAAGTGCTAAGTCGAATTTGTTCTTGTCTAGGTGCTTATCATCGTATATATATATATCGTATCATTATTTGCTAAAATACGATAGTTTCCGAGTTTACATGTTTTAGTGATTGCAACCTATACAAGTATTACTGTAAGCGAGTCCAGGTATGTGTACTATACTTCTAACGCATTGTAACTCCAAATTAAGACAAACAATAACAGAACATACTTTCTATAGTATATTAATAAAAAGTTATAGGTGTTAGTAAAATTCACGGTGATCCCAAATCAAGGCTCGGGCTATAAAAGTATAAATCCAGTTGGACAGTGCGCGGTTCAAATGAATTCTCTTTGTGCATCCGCCGTGTTCAAACAAGTCCGCCCAACTTATGACGTGTGAAACAATAATCCCCGCTGTACCAACACTAGCGTTAATATGGAGCTGTTTTCCTTTTTCAAGTGAATTTTCCGCTGAGATTGAAGATACTTTGTATGTTACGCACTAAAGTCTAATAAGTTTTCTTTCGGATATTGATAACGATCTTCGTGATGAGTAAGATGATTGATGATAACTCCATGATTAGCGTGTTAACTCTGTGTATAAAATGAAATATATAATATAGAAAGACTTCAGATATCCGTATGGTTTGATTGGTAACTTAACCTACCATAAATTCTATACTTTCAGTATTATTATTTCATAAACTGTAATGACATTATGGTTTAAGAGAGTAACCGTCATGATACGAGCACACAAAATACACATATTTCATCACTTGCGCAATATTCTTATTATCGTCACCGTGAATTGTATAAACTAAAGACTTTTCTATCTGAAGCCTTATTTCTTATAAAATCAGGGACTTGATTCACGGTGACATGCTTATGTCACTACGTACTTACGTAACGCGGTCGATCGCGTCATTTTATAATCTAAGATTTATTTCTATGATCTTGAATTTTAATCGAATTATAATTAATACGGAATCACAAGGTTGGTTATCGTTAGTTTTATCGAATTACGGCCGCAAGCAATTGTAATTAAAATTTCGTATAAATTTATTAGTTGTTAAAAAATAAAATTGTGCGTTGATTGAAAACACACATTAACTTCGCAATCAAGCAGTGGGGTCTTAGGTTGTTATCTAAAAGAAATGACAAGGAAGGACATTCTTTTCATCATTTCAAAAACACGGTGAACGTTATTTTCATGTTTTGAATTGTCAAGATAATATGTTTTGCTAGTGTATGGAGAAACGTGCAACAAGGCAATACTAAGTTGTTGATACTCAATGAAAAGATAAGCGTATAATTAGTCGTTCTTAAGATCAATTTTTAATAGGTTTTCATTTTGAATGAGTAATTCTTTCATTTAAATTTCAATTTTGAGCAAGTTTTGACGTAACCCGTTATTGGCACGGAATTTATGTCATAGCGAATCAAAACCCAGACTTGTTCAGAATTTCACCTTCAAAGCTACATAATTTCATTTGCTGGTTATCTGCAGTATGATTCTACTTTTATTTTTAGAAACAATTTTAAGTAATGCGAAAGATAGTGCGGAAAGCTCTTCATTACTTTAAATATTAGTCTTATTTCGAGATAAAAATATTAGCGTAATTAGTTAACCAACAGTTCGTGAATATTATGGTTAAGGTGAAAAGCTCTCGTATTCGAATGAAAAATGTTTGAAAGATTTAATTAATATAACTTCAAATTAAGTAGAGTAATATTTATCTTTTATACATTTCATGACGATGTGGTAAAAATATAAACTGCTATATAAATTAAAATTATAATTATGATACCAAAATATGACTTAGAATGTGAATATGAATGTGAAATATGACTTATGAATATGACTACGAATAGGTACGTATCTTCGAATAACTATTATTGTAATTAATTTGAGGTACAAATTAATATAGGATACGGTATTTGTATATTATTGTAAAATTGATTTTAGACTCCGTAACCAAAAAGCAAAATACAAATATGACAAAATATTAGGAGTTGAAAATGTCCACTCCTAATGGACATACTGTAGGATGAAATAAAGTCACATGATATTTACCAGAACCGTATAGAACTGATGAGATAGATTGTGCTTATCATCAAATTTATTATAAAGAATTGGACAGATAAAAACTATCTGTAATCAGCGAAGAGGTACTCACGGAGGGTTAAATCGGGCGCACTGAAGCCAACAAACGTTCATATGTCTATCCGAAAGCTATCTGATATAGCAGTATTATGCCGTTACAATAAATGATTCAATTTCCTTTACGCAAGTATCGGATCCACTTAAGTATTATGAAAGTAATAGAGGAGAGGGAATAGTTTTCTTGCTGACGCTCCTTTTACGATAATGACGGAAAATGCGGTCCAATATCTATAAAATATTACAACCTCGCCCGAATACCGAGCCGGACCGAACCGGACCTAACCGGCCAAAACCGGAGTATGGTTCGTGGATTTGATCGTTCGAATTAACTTTCCCGGATGAAATTTGAAGTAGGAAACTATTGGTACGGTACGAACGGGACTTTAGTATTTGTTGTACTTTGTTTACTGGATTGTGGGTTGTGGGATATAAATTGCGGTGCTGTAATGGATAAGATTAAGGTTTTCCTTATTTTTATATATGAGCTTTATATTGGTATCTTTATTTAAGTATTTTGATACCTGCAAAGCAAAAATATAATGGATGCAAAATCTATGTAAGTAAGTATGTGTGTTCTGAATTTTAATATGTTCTGTTAATTTTATGTCATTTATCTGTTTCGGGGACACTACTCGTGCAAACCATTATGTTGTACATTTTACTTTTATTTTTCTAGAAAATTTTGAATTTCTCATACGTGAATCGATTGTGTCCTTCGTAGAACTGGAGAGTTTAAATGTATTTTTCAATTTTCAAAAATATAGAAAACGTCCAAAAATCTATCTCGTAATATATCTAGTATATCTAGTTGTAATGAAAAATCCAAAATTTAAGAATATTTCGGTTCAATTTATAAATGTCATTCTAACATACAAACTAAATTTGTGATTTTGAAGTTAAGCTATTTTGTTGTCCAATCGCTGTCGTGATTTCGGAGTTTCTCGAGATTGTTGGTAAAGAAATCTAGGTATGCTCAGAAAATACGAGTACATACAATGTTGTTACTGAATCGTGATCTGAAATTTCCAGAAACTTCCTTTGCTTTAAAGAAAAGCAAAATACAAACTAAAGATTAAGCAAAGTGTCCAAATCATTGGCTATGACTCCTCATGATCCCTAGAATGTAGCGTTGTATGGGTTTCATTAGTAATTTACCTTTTTTTTATAATATAAGAGTAGCAGACGAGCTTACAGTCCACCTGATGGTAAGTGGCTACTGCCGCCCATGGATATCTGTAATCAACACCAGATAGGATTAGACAATCCTACCTGAGGTCGGCCACAGATGCGCCGCTACCATGAGGACTAAGCTGGAACGCCTCGGAAAAGTCTGTCTCCCTTACCACACCCTTCAAACCGGAACACCGCAGCGCCTAACACTGCTGTTATTAGGTAGAAATAGGTGTGGCGGTGGTACCGCCGGAGTCGAACCACAAAAGGTTCTACCACCTTCAGAATACCTAATAAATAAATAAGTATTTTAAAGATTTTAGGGACGTTTTAGAATGGAAACCTGGCAAACTTTTTACGCAACAATTTCAATTCTTAAAACTGATTACACTTTCTTGTTAGGAGTGATCAATCTATGTATTTTACTCATCTAAGTTGTATAGCCAAATGCTAAAAACACACCAGACCTTGACTCAGAAACGTCAATCAGTGGCAACGATATGCCTTTTACTCAGGGTCGTACTTTTACCGCGAACACATATAATATGTAGCCCTTATTGGCAACCCAAGAATAATGTTTTGATTTAGTTTTATATGTGACAACACCGGGTTCTCTTGCCTCTACCATTATTGCATTTTTTTCTAATATACATAGTAAGTAGCAGACGAGTATGCAGTCCATCTGATGGTAAGTGGCTACTGTCGCCCAAGAACATCTGTAATCAACCCTAGATAGATTTCCTAACCCGAGGTCGGCCACAGATGCGCTGCAATCCCTGAGAATTAAGCAGGAACGCCTGGAAACAGTTTATCTTTCTAACCGTACCCTTCAAACCAGCACAGTAGCGCTTATCACTGCTGTTATAAGGCAGGAATGGGTGTGGCGGTGGTGCCGCCGGAGTCGAATCACAAAGAGTTCTACCACCTTCAAAATGTGTGCATGTAGGTATTTGTTTATGTGTATGAAATTATTAAAAATATAGTTCTGCCTTATGATTATTATTATTACAGTCCACAAACCAAACCCCTAATAGCACTCCCCCAAAGCTGGCGCCCCCAAAAAATGATGGAACATACGAGTATATGCTTCAATAATTTAATTGTTTGGTTACTGTTCAAAATCATAATTATAATATTTTATCATCATCAATATGAATTCATTATTTTGAGGAGCAGCGAATCTCTTATTGTTGTCATAATTAAAAGGTTCCGGGCTGGATTCCCTGCGAGGCACTTTAATAGACGAATTTAGATGCGAGATGTAGTCGAAAATACGATTGTTTTGCGGAGCAGTGGTTCCATTGCCGTTGTCACAATTAAAAGGTTCCGGGTTGGATTCCCTGCGAGGCACTTTAAAAGACGAATTTCGGTGCGAGATGTAGTAGAAAATACGATTGTTTTGCGGAGCAGCGGTTCCATTGCCGTTGTCACAATTAAGAGGTTCCGGGTTGGATTCCCTGCGAGGCACTTTAAAAGACGAATTTCGGTGCGAGATGTAGTAGAAAATACGATTGTTTTGCGGAGCAGCGGTTCTATTGCCGTTGACACAATTAAAAGGTTCCGGGTTGGATTCCCTGCGAGGCACTTTAAAAGACGAATTTAGATGCGAGATGTAGTAGAATACGATTATTTGGCGGAGTAGCCGTTCCATTACCGTTGTGACACTTACAGGGTGCTAGGTTCAATTCCCTGCGAGTAACTTTTGAAGACGAATTAAGATGCGAGATGTAGTAAAAAATACGATTGTTTTGCGGAGTAGCCGTTCCATTCCCGTTGTGACACTTACAGGGTTCAAGGTTCAATTCCCTGCGAGGACTTTTGAAGACGAATTTCGATGTGAGATTTAGTTGAAAGTAGAACCTCAGACGACGTATGTGCGATATTGCAGAGCTGAGACACTGCAGAGCTCAATACTGTAAGTACCTATAGAGTATAATATACTTAAAAGAGGAACTTCCGTGTAAATCTTTGCCTGTACACAAGCGTTCACATATATCACGTATCTCAGACAAGAAAACATAGACTTAGCTCGAATAAAATCTTTGGGTATACCAAATCAAGCAGATTGCATTAAGTACAAAGACATCTGAGGTGAATCGTTACAATATTGTTACAATTTAAATATTTGTAAAAATAAATGCAAATATGTTACAATAAGTTTTAATTTGTAAAGGTTTTTTTATATGATAGAAATAGCAAACAAGCATGCAGGCAAGTTCCACCTGCAAACATTAACAAACCTCAGATAAGATTAAAGGCCTATCTGGAGTCGGTAGCAGGAGTTTGATGTTCTCGTGTGGATAACTAAGTTTGGAACACTTTGTCTTTCCCTTAATAAGTCCTTCAAATCAGAACGCAGTCGAGCTTAAAATAGTTTTAAGACAAAAATAGGAGTAGAAATAGGAATGGTGGCCGGTGGCTTTTCTGGAGGCGAGCCACTTATCATTATAATTATTACTACCACATCACATTACTACAATTACACAATCATTATATAAAAATAAGATTCACAACGTCCACGAAATTTATCGCTCTTAAATCAACGTTGTATCAACGTAACGCGAAGCGTTGTCTGTCGTTTTTGGTCCGCGTCCCTAATCAGGTGTATCGTACTAATGATCCGATTTCAGCTAATCCAGTCGAGGGCCGGCACTTTTCCAGTAATCCCGGTATCAGCTCTCTTAGAGCCTCGTGAAAACTTTATCTGCTTGTTTCCTTTGTTTACTGCGGATAGTACTCGTATCTTTATTTTATTTATTCATGGAAAATATATAAAATAAATTAAGAAAAAAATATTACGTAAACAAGACGAAAACAATTTCAACATCAGCATATTCTACCAGAGATTATTACGTCATTATTAACCCACTGCAGGTAACTTAATCGCTTAGCCGGAGAAGGAAAACAACTAAATCAACATGCCTATGAGTTCTCTAAAAAACCTCAAATGTGTAATAAAATTTCTATTAGAGCTTATTACAATATTGTAAACCCATCAAACTTTTGTGTACTTAATTACTTTATCGGGGAAGGAAAACATCGAAACCAACATGCTTCTTTAAAGACTCAAATGTGTATGTAAAAAGTCTACCAATACACACTTGGCCAGCGTGATAGATTATGGCCTAAATGTTGATTTTGAAAGGGAGACACGTGCCCACCAGTGGGACAGTAAAGATCTGCCTAATAACAGCAGTGTTAAGCGCTGCTGTGTTCCGTTTTGAAGGGTGTGGTAAGGGAGACATACTTTTCCGAGGCGTTCCAGCTTAGTCCTCAGGGGTAGCGGCGCATCTGAGACCAACCTCAGATAGGAATATCTAATCCTATCTGGGGTTGATTATAGATGTTCATTGGCGGTAGTAGCCACTTACCATCAGGTGGACTGCATGCGCGTTTGCTACTCTCATATTATAGAAAAAAAAAGACTTGAGTCAAGAGTGGGAGTGTGATAAGACATCTGAGATTTAAATAACATTGCAACGATATGTGTAAACTAGATAAAAGTCGCTCAATCCACACGATTCTCGGGTCTAATCTCGGTTCCATGTTTTAATTTTTCACAACAACGATTCGATCTATTCTACCATTGTTCGCTTTGTGCTATCGAAGCTGCATTCACGAATAAAAATGGTTAGAGTTGTATAAGATTGGAAATGTATGAATATGTTACAAGAGATAGTGTTTTAAGTTACGATGTTTGTAAGCAATTATAGTCACTAGTGTACAGGGCCGGATTTAGAGGTCTAGAGACCTTGGGGCAACAAAGGAGTGGAGGCCCCCTGGCCCCAAATTATTTTCCGAATAAAATGAACAATTTTTTCAGTTGAGTTATTCAATAAATATTTTATTGTGAAACGCAGGTAGATTCTTCTAGTATTCATGTTTGTACAAAGTACTGTAGATAAAGGTAAAACAGCGAAAAGAATATCAAAGGAAAAGATATTTTTTTTACTAGTGTTTACTAGTCGGAATTAAAAAAAAATCCCACATCTCTATTGTGGGGGCCCCTCTTCTGTGGAGGCCCCGGCCTCTTCAACCCGGCCCTGCTAGTGTATTAAATAAAAAAATAATATGATTATATGATTAGTTTCTGATTTAAAACACTAGATACGCGGTATTGTAGTAGGCATTGTGTATGTATAACTGTGTCATGCTATTTACGACAGATTTGAACGGTTACATAAAAAGCTTAAATGAACAATTAAAAGGGTTTTTTGAGGTGGTAGAACTCTTTGTGTTTCGACTCCGGTGGTACCGCAAACCAGTGTTAACCACTGCTGTGTTCTGATTTGGAGGGTGTGGTAAGGAAGACATACTTTTTCCAGGCGTTTCAATTTAGTCCTCATAGGTAGCGGCTCATCTGTGGCCAACCTCAGGAATGAATCTAGTCCTATGTGGTGTTCATTACAGGTGTTCAGGGGCGACAGTAGCCACTTACCATCAGGTGACTGCATGCTCGTCTGCTACTCCTATATAATATAAAAAAAAACATAATATCCACATTAGATTCTATAATTACAACTCACTATCATTGCTCGAAGTTTGTATACTATCTACAATTGGCATGATGACAGTATTTAAAAAATCAAAGAATAAATGATTTAAGAAAACAGAATATATTGAAAGGATTCTGATAAATGACTCAGTTTAAAAAAAAACTTTAAGTATTATTATATTTTTAATTAAATAAAAGTAAAAAATACTGCAGTCGGCCATCTTGTCTGAAACGTTAACGGGGCGCGAATGACGTCATTTTTGGGTATGTCACCGAATTGATTGAAATTTTGTATGGGATGTTCTAACGTGATTTTACCAACGGACGCCATGACACTCGCGAGCGATTTCGCGCTTAATTCCAAATGGCTATAAACAAATGCTATTATTTTCCTTAATACTGAATCTATTACTAAAATAATACGATTTTTGGAATCGGTAGACGTGTACCTACGTTATAGAAGGGGTTTTCAAAATTTGTCATCATGCTTATTGTAGAAACTTTTAAGTTTCATGGTGTTGTATAAACTAGAACCCTATAAATACGTATATGAGTGGAAAGCTTACATCAGCTTTATCTATCTCATTTTAAAGTTTTATGTAATTTATCTAAGCGCTGTTTATGGTAGTGTGCTTGCATTTTAAGTTCCTAACCTTATTTGCTTTACAAAACGAGAAATAAAATGGAGACACAAATAAACACTATTTTATGGTTTGCTGAAAGGGTGCAGTTTCGTTCATTTTGTTTTTGTACGATATACATATAAAGAGAGCACTATACGAATGAAACAATTTGAAGAAAATTAATTAGATTTTTTGTTCATAATAAAATTATATAATGGTTTTTGATTACCTCATTGATGAGTATATTTTTTATTTATATTTGAGGATTCAGATGTAATTGAGAGTTTTTACGACACTCTAAGGAAACCACACATTATAACTATATTTTATTATTTTTATTAGGAACCTTAGACATTTAAATGCGTCTAGTTAATAACTTCCTTATATCTTGTTTTCTTTTCTGTGAAGCCCTTCGTAGTTCTTTGCATAAAAATCGAATAAAAATTGTATAGCTGTTGCTAATTGAATCCAGGACTCTCTGACAGTGTCCCTGTAGTTCCGGGACTAGAATAGGGCTACGGTATCCCCTGCCTGTCGAAAGAGGCGACTAAAAGGGGGCTTCCGGGGTTGCGGGCGGCAAGAGTGGGAGCTCGAACCGCCCGGCCAGCGGCCCCGGGAAGGACGACGGTATGTGTGGTCGCATACCGTCGTACACACCAGATGGTGTGGCGAGCGTCAAGCTCGCCTGGGCGGAGCCCGACGGGGCAACGCGCTAAGAGGACTCCGGTTGCGTTCCTTTGGAGATCCCGGAGCCCTCTACGCAGCGCAGAGGACGGCCACCGGGGGGGTTTTAGTGCGGTAAAAATCCCACATAACCTGGCGTCGCTCCCACGTTGTCGGGTACCTTTTGAAGGTTTCCCCCTCGATAACAAAAAAAAAAAGAAGCTGTTGCTAATACAAGTGGCCAGGCAGATATATGTATAGACAAACGCTAAAAGAATACATAGAGCCGAACATAGTACCTCCTCTTTTTCAAAGTCTATAAAACCAGTCTCTTTAGTTTCATGTTGAATAAATGTGCAGTCTGATGGCTAATTAACTAACACAAAAAGGAGTTTTTTTTATATACGAAGTATACAAATACACTTTATTGATTGATTACTTTAATACGGTCTTGCAAGCAAACTCGGCAATATATTTAGTGTGTCTCATTTCAAAGTCGCATGTAATCTAGCTAAGCACTACACAACAACGCTTTAATTTACTTGTCTTGTCAGCTTTACAAAGTGAAGTGCTTCCTTCGTTAACGGATAGTTATTGCAACTCACGACGGCGCGTGATGCAATCAGTTTTGTATCCTATGCACGCTGTTTAAGTGTCCGTATCGAGCGTCTTCGTCAAAACTATACATTGTTTAAACTTCATTTAAGAGAGTATTTTAGTCAGCGAAGAATAAAGAAAACGCTGATTAAGTGAAGGCTACGTTTGTTATATTATTTTGGGTTTTGATGTTGTTGAACGTCATCAACCTATTACTGTCTCACTGCTGGGCATAGATCTCTTCTCAGAGTCAGAAGGATCCACTAGGATCCATCTCGCTGGCGAAGTGCGAATTGGTTAACTTTACATACTTTGAGGACCTTTTTTAAGATTTTAGGCATGCCAGTTTCCTCAGGATGTTTTCCTTCACCGTGAAAGCCAGTGATAATTAATTTTAAATACGCACATATCTTCGAAAAATCAGATGTAACTGGAACTTAACAAAATCAGACGTAACTGGAATTTGACACTTAAACCTCTCGATTAGGATTTTTTATAGTATGAGAGTAGCAGACAAGCATGCAATCCACCTGATGGTAACTTCCACCCATGGACATGTGTAATCAACCCCAGATAGGCTTAGATATTTCTACATGAAGTCGGCCACAGATGCGCCGCTACCCACGAGGACTAAGCTGGAACACCTCGGATAAGTATGTCTCCCTTACCACGCCCTTCAAACCCAGCAGAAAACAGCAGCGCTTAACACTGCGGTTATAAGGCATAAATAGGTGTGGCGGTGGTGCCGCCGGAGTCGAACCACAAAGGCTTCTACCACCTTCAAAGGATGCCGCATTTTAAACAAAAGAACATTATTTTTTTGCAGCTGTTATCAAACTATAAAGAGCCTTACCTTTAAAATATCAAAGTAACTTGTCAGGGTTGCTTTATAGAGAAGGCTTTCTCCGTTAATTGATTACCAGACGGATCCTTGTTCAAACTTTATTTTGTAGTAAGTATTTAAGACAGCAACTAAGGAGATTAACAGGGATTGCTATCTTATTAGCCTGAAGGTTGTTTATGGAATTTAGCAATTTGTTAGTTATTTGAAACAGGGTTATAATAATTCGATATTTAGTATAATTACCAAATTGTGTACCTTAGGTTAGGTTAGGTTTGCAGGCTATTTTATATACCATTAAAGGAGCAAACGAGCATGCAGTGCACCTGATGGTAAGTGGCTATTGCCGCCTATGGATATCTGTAATCAACCCCGGATAAGATTAGATTCCTATCTGAGTTTGGCCACCTATACTTTGCTACTTCTGAGGAGTAAGTTGGAACCTCTGAAAAGTATGTCTCCCTTACCACATATTTTAAACCAGAAAACAGCAGCGCTTAACACTGCTGTAATTAAGTAGATATAGGTATGGTGGTAATACCTACGGAATCAAACAATCACCGAGGGTTCTACCACCATCCAATATAGTTTTCTATTAAAGTTGTTAAGTATGAAAACAGCGCTTTTATAAACAAAAGCTGGATCATATGTAGCTCATGACTTTCACAAGCATTGCATGCAGTTTCGCTTAAACCAAGCTTAACAGTAAATCTCGTAGACTGTACATGTGATGTTGGATTCTTACATTAATTTGCAGACCTCGCTCAACGTCAAGTTGAACAGTACTGAAACTGTCTATTGTTAAGGGAAGTAGGCTACAGCGCTGCCTCTACGCTACGAGGACTAAGTTCGAAACGTTAGCTGAATACAAGGGGCTATACAGACTAATTTATAAATATATAAATTACAATATTCACTGTTTAAAGACTCAATGATTATTTATTAGATGATATAACAGATATACACAGAACTCACATTTAAACAATAGGTTGTAAGTCGATCCAAAACAGGATTACACAGGTTATATAGGTAGAAAGTTAACGGCGTGTGTTTGTGTATGTGCGCGTGTATGTTTGCGTGCGTGCAAGCATGCATGCGTGTTTGCATGTAATACTGAAAGTCATCTTTTTTCTCTTTTCGTAGCCTAAAAATATTTACTAAAATGTCTCCGTTCCGCTTAAAAGAATAAATACATACATTTTCAAACACAAGATAAGACCTAAGCTGTAATAAACAAGACATTGATAACACATAGCTCATGATTAAACATGCACTTTCGTTAATACCAAGCTTCGCAGTAAATCTTGCAGACTGTACAGAGTGATGTTGGATTCTTACATTAATTTGCAGACCCCGCTCAACGTCAAGTTGAACAGTACTGAAACTGTCTATTGTTAAGGGAAGTGGGCTACAGCGCTGCCTCTACGCTCCGAGGACTAAGTTCGAAACGTTAGCTGAATATTAGGGGCTATACAGACTAATTTATAATTATATCTTATATAAAAAATTCTCGTTTCACAATGTTAGTTACCGTACTCCTCCGAAACGGCTTTACCGACTTACAACAAATTTTATATGCATATTCAGTAGGTCTCAGAATCGGCTACTATCTATGTTTCATACCCCTAACCCCGTTGGTTGTATATTAGGGTTTAGGCAGATAAATCAACATTATTTACGATTCAAAACTATTCAAAGACTCAATAATACCAAAATCCAATTTATTGCCCGTCAGGATGGATTTTATTATACTCGTATGAATTTGTTAGCAAATTCGTAGGTCTAAACTACTAAATCTTTTATATAGGTTAATATTTATATAGATTTGTCTATTCAACGCACATAAATATTTAAAATATAAATTTTAATTTATTATAATAATTATTATATATGCATGGTGATCAAACTACTTTATAAAACCCTATGGTATTCTCTTTTCTTCATTTGAACATTAAAAGAATTAATGAAATAAAACAACACTTTATTATTATTTTTAGCGGACAGTGAAACTATTAAAGTTTTACTGCCCGATAACCAAATATTATAGATAATATTTAATTCCTTATTAATAAATCAATGTATCCATTTTTTACTTACTACCAGTATCTGCCTATTTGAATTACGGCAATTTCTTTAAGACACTGATAAAAACGTTGAACATTTTTGTACCTAAAAAAGATAAAAGGTGTCACGCGACATAAAATTAAAACAGGACGCGACCCTTATTTGTAAAATTGGGAAAACGGTTTAAAAAATAAGCAGGGTGTCGCAAATCAATCATTCGGGATTTATTTTATAGCGTACTTTAAACTGCAGTAAATGTAAACATAAAATGACGCGTTACGATGGGATATAAGTAGGATAAGGAACTTGTTTCACTGTTAGCGGTAAACTGGTCTTATTTAATGATGAAGTACCACCGCCACACCTATTTCTACCTAATAACAGAAGTGTTAGGCGCTGCTGTGTTCCGGTTTGAAGGGTGTGGTAAGGGAGACAGACTTTTCCGAGGCGTTCCAGCTTAGTCCTCAGGGGTAGTGGCGCATCTGTGACCGACCTCAGGTAGGAATATCTAATCCTATCTGGGGTTGATTACAGATGCCCATGGGCGGCAGTAGCCACTTACCATCAGGTGCATGCTCGTCTGCTACTCTTATATTATAAAAAAATGCTATTTTATATTTGTACACATTTTGTGGGAACAACTGTTTCTGCTATAACAAGTGTTTCTGCTATAACATTAAACTAAAATAAATAAATCATCGCGTATCGCTTAAACGTATGCGGTGAGACACATTGAATGAATGAATGTCTTAAATTACAGTCGTTTCTGATCAGATCGGAAATTCTGCAATAAATATATATTTTTAAGGCAATGTGACACAATTTATATCCTTTTTGTAATAACAGTTCTTATTAATATTATATAATATTTTATTTATTACAAAATTTACCCATAAAGTATAACTTTACATTATGTAAGAGTATATAGAAGAATATAACAAAATTAAACTATGCGAGTAGCTCTCCAATGATCGATATCGGAGCAACGCAGCATATGCTCCAAGCTTCCCCCAAGTGTGGGGTGAGACCCGTGCCCACCTGTGGGGCATAAAATTTGTTGTTGTATGTATGCATGTATGCATGTACCTATTATATTTGATTTCAGCACAAAGAAAATATATCAGAATATTATATACCAAGCGCGTAGAGGAGCTACGAACTTCTCGCGTAGAGGTACTACGTGGCTACTAACTTAATCTAAGTTCCAACATGGTATGTTAGGAAATGTATGTGATATTTTGATTTAATAGCTAAGATGATTTATTTACCGTGTAATAGATTTCAGTCCTAAATTACATTTTAGAAATGTTTTCATTCTTCTAGATGGATTTCGTTACAAAGCGAATGTAACAAACAATAACATTTCGATTGATAAATGTAAGGTTAATCCGTGTTTGTGCACTTCTCAAGAGAAAGCAGGTACGGTCCGAACTAAGGGCTAGTCTAAGCTAACCTAGAAATAGAAGGAACATAAAACATATTTCATGTTTCCAAGAACGAGATATAAGAACGAGGTAACCATCTTGTAAGATAAATCGCTATTTTGATTTTCAAAGAACACGCATATATAATCTGCGTAAAAATATATTATAATTAGTAGTATATGTAAAATAAAATGTATTTTCAATATTATTTTAGCCTATATAAATGCTTGTTTACACAAACAACATTGTGTAATAATTTGCGGTTCTGGAAAATATATTTAAAAAAATATTTTTGACATGAATACACATTTGTAGATAAAATATTGAGGATTTATATGATAAAGTAAATAATTCTAACCTGTATATTTATTTTCATAAAAATTTCTACATAATAAAATGTATGATCTTTCTATAAAATAAATCCGATTAACTTAAGTTTTAATTTTCAATCTTACAACTCTGTGAAATTGAGAAGGTATACTTATAACATGAAACTACAGCATTTTATTCGATAAATAGCCTCAGTTTGGACAAATCCTAACTCAAACAGGGAGCTTGCAATACGTGGGGTTTACGTGTTGCCTTTCAAAATAAAATCTCTTTAGACATTTCCAGTTTTATTCATTCGCTCCATTCAGCACACACAGATTAAAGTGTAACGAGGCGTCCACTTCACCGCTAATGGCCCTTATTGATTTTGAACTTAACTATTAGGGTTCCGTAATCGAAGGGTAAAAACGGAAACGGAGTTCTAAACCGCTATCTACCCGTCTGTTACAGGGTTCTATCCCTTGAACGGTAATAGATAGAAATTTACAGAGCATGTATAACTGTGGCCAATTTAACGACAAATCATCATCAACCCATTACTGTCCCACTTCTAAGCATACTCCGAGCTCCCAAAATGAGCAGGATGCTATAAAAACCTTGAAAACAAATGAGGGTAATCATACAATTGATATTTTTCGCAGCGATTTTCAGCTCAATAATTTACAAGACATTTACTTCTATGGAAGTTCTGAAAACAAATACTAACAATAAAATTAATGAAGATTCGGTACGGAACCCTCAGCGTGTGAGTTCGACTCGCACTTTGCCAATTATTTTTATTTTGCGAGATTCAATACAATTCAAGTGCTCTCCTACTTATATTTCGAGATCGCCGAAGGTGAGCGTTGTTATCGAGGTTCGCATTGAAATAATACAGTTTGAATGTGGCTCTCAATGTTTTGAAGGCGGTGGAAACTTGTATACTAAGGGCTTTTGAAACTGAATAGATAGCGCCTTGGTTCAGTCTTATAACTTCAGTTTTATATGCTATGTTATTGGTGGTAGACCCCTTTGTGGTTCGAGTCCGGTAGCACCAGTACATCTATTTCTGTCTAATAACAGCAGTGTTAAGCGCTGCTGTGTTCTGGTTTGAAGGGTAAGTAAAATATACTTATATGAGGCGTTCCAACATAGTCTTCAGGAGTAACAACGCATTTGTGGTCGATCTCAGGTAGGAATCTAATCCTATCTGGGGTTTATTACAGATGGTTGGGCGGCAATAGTCACTTACCATCAGGTGGACTACCTCCCTGTTTGTTACTTCCACATTCGAATATAGAAACAAAATTGATATGATCTAATATTGAAATGTAATGTTATACTCGTAAGTTAGTGTTCTAATGTAACATTATAAGTTAAATTATGCTCACAACACTCGCTTCTAACTAATCTATGAATAATGATACTAATATCGTGTGCCCGCTAAACAACAGTTATGTAATTTTGGACTCATTAAGCGGCTGAAACCAAACATGGAGATAACTTACGTTTAGCAGTTAAATGGATTTAGCGCGGCCGCAGCTGCCTGCTCGCTAAACTTTGGTTATTATGCTCATTTTTAGGGTTTCGTACTAACTGGATACGGAGTGTAGTTTAAATCGGTGTTATAAGAATTATCCTCACAGAATTAGAGTCGTATTCGTGCGTACTTACCGTATTTGCTACGGCTTGGAATAGTTATTGTTTTTGCTAAGGTAACATAATCTTTAGGGGTAGCAATGTATCTGTGGCCAAGTTTAATTAAGACTGTAATATTATCTGGTCTTTTAATGTTACGTAATGTTATCAATTAACCCTATACTTGGCAGAGAATTTTATCCTGAAAAAAATATACTTTTGCTACTTCCTTGCGTTAATTGGGTTACAAGAATATTAGGAAAAATAAAATAAAAAATCTCTGAATTTCAGTTTTCAGAATATAGTATGTGTCTTTAAGTGCACACTGCCAGGTTCACAAGAAAAAAAATATGTGTCTTTAAATGCACACCGCCAAGTACTCACTAAACTAAGAAATAATTAAAAAATATAAAAAATATCATACATTTTGAAAATACTAAAGATAAAAGTCTCGGAAGTTATGACATGTCAACAAGTTTTGAGATATTTTAGTTGAGTTGAGAGATTAGAAGACCTCCTCCCAAAAAAAGGCTGTTCTCACATAAAGCGACTCAAAACTTTTTGAGTGGCAATAATTTTTGTTTACCGCTGTTCCCATGACGAAACAGCAACCAGGAATTGCAAACGAAGATGTCCAAGATCTCTGAAGACAATACTAACGATGGCCTATCATATTTGTACGCTATAACGACTTGTCTGTTTAGACCTTCATCTATGTTTCCGTTAGAATGTTGTATTAAATTTAAGCATGTGATTGGACTTTATTACACTTGTTTGAAGGATGTGGTAAGAAGATATACTTTTCCGAGGCATTTCAGCTTAGTCTTCAGGGCTAGTGGCGCATCTATTCCCGACCTCAAGTGGGAATTTGGTCTTATCTGGGATTGATATTGCAGATTTTCTGGAATCGTCATTATTGGAGATGTTTACATTTTTGACAGAAGACGCTATTGATTGGACAGAACTTGAGTTCAGGGACGTCTTGATGAGCCCTAGACATCTGGAATTCATCTTTCTAAGATTTGCTGGATTCTACATCAGATTTAATTACGCAATTTAGATACGAAAACTAGAATTTTTCGTCCTCCAGTTATCCGAAAAAAATATTGCAAGCTAAGGACTGGGAATTTAGTGGAAACGGGGAAATATTAATTTCAGTCATGAATTATAAAAAAAAAACTCTGTTTGAACTTTGTTCACGCTACCCCTACCTTGTGTGCAGAACCTTAGTATATAGTAGCAAAGTTGGCAGTGTGCATTTAAAGACACAATATTGACAAACAGTAATATTGTATGTCGTTGGCAGTGTGCATTTTAATGCACACATAACAAAAGTCATGAATTACTATATATTCAAAACATTATATCCCAAAAAAATATCACTAAAACATTGAATAAAGCTTGCAGAAAGTAAGATTATATAAATTTCGTACATATAACTTAATTTCATTCAGATACCATAAGATACTTAGAGAGCGTTGTGCAGGCGCTGACCGACGGCTCGCTATTTTGTTTACCACTGACAATGTGTGAACGAGACAGATATATATTTCATTTTCTGACATAAAGAAACGTTTGCTAAGTCGCTTTGAGTTATTATTAATAAGATTCTATGTTGCATTTTCGAAAAAAAAATATCTGATTTGAATGTGCATTTAAGTGCACAATGTCAAGTATAGGGTTAAACTATGCGAAAATAACTCACTTCGAACTAATCTATGAATAATGCTAATAATATCGTATGCCCGCTAAACAACAGTTACGTAATTTTGGACTCATTAAGCGGCTGAAACCAAACATGGAGATAACTTGCGTTTAGCAGTTAAACGGATTTAGCGCGGCCGCAGCTGCCTGCTCGCTAAACTTTGGTTATTATGCTCATTTTTAGGGTTTCGTACTAACTGGATACGCAGATAAGAATGGAGTGTAGTGTGGCTTACGAATGGCCATGGCTTACGAATTATGCTCACAGAATTAGATTCGTATTCCATAGTACTTACCGTATTTGATAAAGTATGGAATATTTATCGTATTTGCTTAGGTATGTAATTACGAGTATGATATGAATGAAAACATTTTTGAGTAAATTATTTATGTTGGTCAAATAGTGTTGTATGTCATTAAAAGCTTTAGATTTATCGATAAATTGTTGGTTACTTGTTTTATATCCCGCCGTACTTAGAAGGTATTACATACGCATTATTATTCGAAAACAGTACCCTTACCAGGAGTTTTTACGTTTCGACAAATATGACTGTTTTGGTATTTGTTTACGTATTGGCCCATACGATTTTCTAATTCTGACTCGATCCGCTAGGGGCGCTGATTGGAATTTGCATTAGAACCTATGAAAAATACAAATAGAATTTCTTAATAACTATGTAAGAAAAAAAATGATTTGTGCAATAGTTATTATAGGCAATAAACGAAACTGTACTTAAACAACCACGTAATAATATATCCAATACATTAACCGGGCAATTCCACACACGTTCGAGATAACTTACATAATGTTAAATGGATTAATTTTCCGCTAGAATGCTGCAACCGTTTGTTTATTATATGTACACGTTGTTTATGAATTTCATGTTATTTTACTTTCGCATGAAAAGTTAATTGGGAATTGGTACAGACAAGAGTTAATATTCAGTATTAAATGTTCATAACATTGTCATTTTTTTATATTATAGAAGTAGCAGACGAGATATCTATATAATAGGGTTGTACACAATATTATTGGACCACTAATGGATTCATGCGTTGTCATCCAGACCGATTATGTATGCAAAAATTAAGCTCAATTAGAATTAAATAATTCAAAATTTTGTTGCAAAATTTGACCGACTAATACTAAAAGAACTAACAAGGGAAGTTAAATAAGCTTGTTAAATACTCGAGATATACGTGGTAATGTTTTTGAAGGTGGTATAACACTTTGTGGCGCGACTCCGGCGGCAACACAGCCGCACCTATTTCCGTCTAATAACAGTAGTGTTAAGCGCTGCTTTGTTCTGGTTTGAAGAGTATGGTAAGGGAGACATACTTTTCCGAGGCACTCCAACTTAGTCTTCTGGGGTAGTAGCGCATCTGTGGCCGACATATGGTAATAATATCTAATCCTATCTATCTATATATCCATGGGCGGCAGTAGCCACTTGCCGTCAGGTGGACTGCATGTTCTTACTCGTCTACTCCTATATTATAAAAAAAAAACTTCTGTGATAATTATACGATGCATAATATACCTACAACAAAAAAAACCAACACAATATATAGCTAAGTAGTAATAGCTGCGGACTAGATATGTTTAATAATTCATTATACACGAGTCATTAAAGTGCCGTTTTAACGTGCATATTCGCTGTATGCATTAAACGGATTAAATTCGACCACAGCTGGTTCCGTAATGGACTGTGTGAAAATAGTACGAAGTTGGGAAAGGTCTCCTTTTGGTGGTTTAATTTTTGGAATCGATTTTCAAATGAGTTTCCGGAGTGGAAATTTTATGAAATGAATACAAGAGTTGACTCGATAGCGTTTCTTTTTATGTGTAACTTACCCTGCGCTTACACTTTGAAAGTGTAGACAATTATGGATGATAATATCGATTGCCGGATAAGAAGTTTGGGATAGTAAAAACAGATATCGGACAATCTATGCTGGATGCCATATGAACAATGACGCCGGATGATTACAAAACACTTATACATATTATAAGCAACTTTCCGATATCGGATAAAATACCGGATGCCAGATAATTGCACCGGGTTTACCGGATAGCCTAGAAACACTAAAATGTGACTCTTTCAAACGGACAATTTCAATTTCAATCTATCAAACGGACAATATGGGACGCTAAATGAAAAATACCTAATTTGCCGGATGGCCTAAAACACTCATATCATACATAACTATTTCTTTTTTACATCACCAGTATTAATATAATCTCTCACAACACATTCCGATCTAGGTTCATTTACGATCTACGTTGCAAATAAGTCCTCAGGGAAATCAACATATCTGTAATCGACTCGAAGTAAGATCTATGCTTATTTTTGTAAAGGCTTCTTTCAAAATCATACTCTGCCAATAATGTAAATGTATTTTCATTATAATCTAATAGTAGTACAAATTATGCAGACAGACCTTAAACTATCTCTAGTCTAATTTAAGTTCGTCTTCGATCAAGGTAGATTATACGCTGGAACAGTGAATAGACGTGACTTTCCATAGTACATAACTCAATAGTCCAGGTCAGACGAGATTACCATACGGATAATGGTATCTTGTAATCGGTTACAAATTCTCAGTTCGAGCTGATTTGATGATAACTGCTTTAAATATTATACATTAAATTAATCAATTAAACGACTAGTTACAATGTAAAGGGGTTACCGAAATGTTAGTTTTTAAGGGATTTAGGGACACCTAATTTTGCCTCATAACACCAGTGTTAAACGCTGCTGTGTTCTGGTTTGAAGGAAGTGGCAAGGGAGACATACTTTTCCGTGGCGTTCCAGCTTAGTCCTTAGGAGTAGCGGCGCATCTGTGTCCGACCTCAGGTAGGAATATTTAATCCTATCTGGGGTTGATTACAGATCTGGGCGACAGTAGCCACTTACCATCAAGTGGACTGCATGATCGTCTGCTACCCCTATATTATAAAAAGAAACATTCTTATCACGCAGGCATATTCCTATGTGTATGCCACTCGAATCCTATCGTTTCATAGTTACATTTCCTTTCATTAAGCACGCACGCGTGACGCGGGACTGAGACGGGTCAATTCACGCTTCCACGAGAGATCTCATTTGCAACATTAAAGTGATTGGTTATTATTTGGTTTAAGGAGAGCATTACGCATATTTAACAGTTCGCTGTCAATTAACAGTCCCGTGTTTAACAGTTCCCTGTCAATTAGTAACCATAATTAGAAAGAATTCGATAAGAAACTATCATGTATTAATCTAATCACTGAAAAGCGTCTCCATTTAGAATAATCAGGAACAGTTAAAACGCTAAATAGCCCACTTATAGACATCAGTAATCAACCGTAGATTAAATTAGAATTTCACCTTAGCTCCGCCACAGATGCGTAGCTATCCCTGTGGACTAAGTTGTAACGCTTCGTGTATGTTTAAAGTTGGTAAATAAACGGTAAACTTTAGGCACGGTGTCCAGTGTTTTAGCGTGTATCGTGACATACATTAAACGGATTAATTCGGCCACAGCTGGTTGTGGCGTAATGGACACTGTATAGTACAAAGCGACCATTTTGTAAAAGATTTCCCCTTTTGGGTAATAATATTTTGCTTGTGAATACGGCTTGTGATATTGGCGAATATTTTTTCAGATAGTTAATTGTATCAGGCGTTACTTTGCGGAAATTGCCATGCTATTAAGTTAAGATTAAAACTACTTCGCAACAATCCGCTACAAATATGTATGATGATATATATTTTAAACCATGCAGTATGTAAAAATTAAAAATATACACCACCATACGTACCACCACCTTATATTAATTCAATATTTTGTTATTTACTGCAATACGTTTGATTTTTTTTACTTATTTGTTAGGATAGTTGTTTGTTATTTTATTGACCGATACAATAACGAAAAATGACTATTTCAGTCAAAAGTCAGTTGGCAAAAAAATGGAGACGAGAAGACTGTCACTCAGAGAAGAAACCCGTACCAAGTAGTGCGACAGTAAGGGGCTGATAAAAAATATGAATTGAACACTTGAATATACCTCTTCAATTATCTAAAGGTAGGTATTCTCAGTAAGCCATTTCCAAAATGTAAGTTGAAAGAAGAGTAGAGGTGGTGTACACCATGAGTATCATAAAAGCATGTTAATAACTGTAATAAAAGTGAAATATTAATACTTGCAATAACTGTCTTATTAAACCCATTTGTGTATTCAAACCGTAAATCTGGGAAAAATTAACGAACGCACTTGGCTTGTAGCAAACTTTTACGAGGCAAAAGCAATAAAACAGTAAGAAATAATTCCCACCTACGTTTAAAGAGGTACCCGAAAATTTCGCTCATAAAACTCGTCGGAGCGCCGAAGCTACATTAACTAAATTGCAGGAAACAAACATATCTAATAATTACGCCTGGGGCATGGAAACTCGTTTTGTGGAATTATGCGACCGCCATAACTTTTTCAATCTCAACTTCTACAATTAAATTTACTTCGGTTCCAACATAACATTTCAATAACCGGATCGGCCGCTCTCCGTTTGTCTTTGCTCGATTCTTTCCTTTTAAGATATTAACGGAATATTCTACGTAGATAACAATCTGGTGATTTTCTTTTCTTAACTTTATTCAACTTTTGTTAGTGACTAATTTTGAAATGGTTTCTTTTTTTATGATTTTGTTATACCATCCTGTAATTACCCAAATAAAGTAAGACATTAAAGCCTAAATGGATGAATTTTACACATATTGTAAGTACAAATATGTAATTTTAATATGCTATGATATATTGTACGCTTTTATAAGGATATTTATCAATACTCTTGAGGGTTAAACTCGTGTATTATTATTATTACATTTGAATTTACATGGTGATATGTAAGAAAAAGTTATACCTGAAACCGATCACACATGTAATGCCACTCGTGAGGACTAAGATGAGTGCCTTATATGTTACTAAGTCAGTCGACATCCAAACCTTCCCACTGAAACCCAAAAACTGTTTCACGCCAGAAATTAGAGTGGCAAAGGTGTCTCCTAAGTCGACTTACCACTTGCAAAATCACCTCTACCATTGTCAAAATCGTTGATAAAAAATAAAAATTCGAATATTGTTCTTTTTCCATACATGTATAGTTCTACTTATACAATGTAAACAATGATGCTCATGTAAGTATTTGGTACTTTTCCAAAATGACAACATCACAACAATATTACGCTTCAAGCTTTTTCTATTACGTATGTACAGTTGTACACAAATGAAAATTAATTTTACATTTCAGTAAACGCCAGTTTTAAAGCTAATTAGGCATTATGCTATTAATATTAAATGTCCGACATTTCAAATGTTGCTTTCAAATAAATTAAAAACGATGTCGACGAACACTACAACTCTAATTATATGCTATTATTGTTTTACTTCGAAATTATTCGTTTATTTTGCTTAAACTCTAATTAACAAACGTATTAACGTTTTAACATGTGTGTACACATATGTGTATGTATATTTTATATATGTAATGTACACTAGTAGTGTATATATTTATCTTATAATAATTATCAATATGTAAAGGTATCTTAAAGGTGGTAGAACCCTATGTGATTCGACTCCGGCGGCACCACCGCCACACCTATTTCTTCCTAATAACAGCAGTGTTAGGCGCTACTGTGTTCCGTTTTGAAGGGTGTGGTAAAGGAGACATACTTTTTCGAGGCGTTCCAGCTTAGTCCTCAGGAGTAGCGGCGCATCTGTGGTCGACCTCAGGTAGGAATATCTAATCCTATCTGGGGTTGATTAGAGATGTCCTTGGGCGGCATAACCACTTACCATCAGGTGGACTGCATGCTCGCCTGCTTCTCCTATATTATAAAAAAAAATGTAATACACTATTAACGTAGTATAGAACATGTGAATCTATGTAATGTTTGTGACAATTTTTATTGTCTTTTTAATACAAATTATACTTATCCGAGGCGTTCCAAGTTAGTCTGACTTCAGTTCGGACTGTTATCCGGATCTGAGATTGGTTACAGATGTCCATGGGTCGCAGTAGCCACTATCCATCAGGTGAACTGCGTGCTCGTTTGCTACATACAATAAAAAAATATTTAAAAAGGTAAAAAGGTAAGTGGTACACCTAACTCTTTTAAAATTAGTTTTTTATATCCAAATCCATATATTATGAAAAACTGTAATATACAATGAAGCGTCACAAAGGACATATGGGCTTGATAAATACGGTAAGAGTGGCAGTCGGAGGCTTTTGAAAGAGCTCGTAGCATATATCATTAATCTTTGCATTACAAATTCATTCGGTAAGAACTCACTCACTTGGATTAAGCAGAATTATAAATGAAGTGTCACTGGAACGCTCACAAAAACCGTGAAAGGAGGAAACCTTTGAATAACGGTTGGGTGCGTCAGTTTTTAACTTGAAGGAAATAGGCCCCTCTGTGTGGATTAATGGAGATTATTCCCGTCTTAATGCTTCAAATGCTGTGATATATTGTTTTATGGTGCAAACGTATTCAATTGTTGTGTAAGATGTTATTATTTTAATTTAAAAGTATTTTATAAGAGCAGTTCCTTTTATGGTAAGTTAATTAAGCTCGTGGAATATTTTTTTCAATAGGACTAAATAGCAATGAAGTACCAAAGGAGCATAATGTATATCTACCAACTCACTGTTTAAAAACCCTCCGAGTAAAATGTTTTTTCAATAGAGTTGATAATAATTCATTAAAGTTAATTTAAAAAGTAAAGGTTGTAATCTTTTTGATGAAAAGGTGATAGATATCATTTTATATTCACTTTTACATCTATTTAATTTTATATTACCTTCTATCATAATTTTTACACAAATTAAATTTAAAAACTAGGTATTTGTTCTTAAATGTGTAGAATTGGGGTGGCATTTGTTAGAAATATATTGAAATTATTTTATTATTAGTTTAATTTTATTTAATTATTTTGTGTTATTTTTAAAATAATATTTTTTTATTTATATAGTCACTGGCTGGTACGATTGTACGAGTTAGCATAAAAAAGAAAAAGAACGCGGCTTGACGTTTGAGTAGTATTTTGAGCGGGAATAATGAAAGTTGTAAATTGATTCAAGAAATTCTGTCACAACTCACATTGAAGAACAAATAAAAAGTAAGCGAATATTTGTTAATGTCAGTTAAAGTGCAAATAAATAAATAGAAAATAGAAGCTATATTCGTTTAAGCTTAGCGTATTTTAATCTACGTATTTTATTGTTCAATATTCAAAAGACGTGGAGCGCAAAGGGACTCGAAAGCCTTTGTCGCGACATCACACGACCGCGACAGACAGCTCTCCGATTTGTATGTAGATAAATGGAACGCTCCTATCAAATCGACTCTTAAGACAGATGCTCCCTCTATTGTAGCTGGAATTACTTGCGGGAAAACTTGCTCATTTTTGTTCGAATTTTATTAATTCTTTACGTGCGTTCGTTGTGGAATTACGTGATTGATGCGAGTTGCTATAAGTATAAAATCAACATCAAAATGTTTTAATGAAAGTAGATTTTTTAAAGGATTATTTTTGAGCGTCAATAATCTACCATCATTTCTGAAGGTGTTTCGTTGTAGAGGAGAAGCTATAAAAAGAAGAAGAAATAAGAATAATACTCGTAACATTGGAAATACCAAATAAGTTATGTATCTTAAACGTTATTATAAAAAAAGTTTATAAAGTGTAAATTATAAAAAAAGTTATATATCTTAAACGTCTACCTATTCGAGGCGATGTCAATTTGAAGCAGGATGAAAATAAAAATCTCGAACTTTTATTTAATTTTGATCACATAGGAAATTATTCAAACAAACCATCAAAGTGTGTGTGTGTAAATAATGTGAAAATAATGTGAAAGCTAAATATCCTATATTAAATCAAAAACTACACCAAAATAGTAAAAGAATGTATTAATGTAGAATTTAGATTCATAATTAATTAAAATTAAATATAACTAATAAAAATATGTTTCAAAACGAACTAACGTTAAAATAACAGAATAGAAATACTGGCACGTGCAGTGCATTTATGAACGAACCGTGAATAAATTAGAGGACATGCAGTCGGAATAATGTATCGTACACTCAAAGGAAGATAAATTGAAATAACAAGATAATTTCAATTCGCATCTAACTAACGAGGACGGGAATAAAAACAAAAAATTGTAACGCTGCTGCACGCACGGCCTTTGATTCATTACAGTTGTCGATTAGCTCCGGCGCTGGCGGGTTCCAATATTCTTTATTTGGAATTCGAAAATCGTTAACTGTGCACGTTTGGAATAAAATGTTGGAAACATCTGCATTTTTGAAGATAATTTAAAATTAGAAAGGGGATCGTTTTGGCTTCCAGTACACTTTTGAAATGTTAAGAAGCAACGTTGAAAATTAAAGCAGCTGTAAGTACGATCTTTGATTCATTACAGTTGTCGATTAGCTCCGGCGCTGGCGGGTTCCAATATTCTTTATTTGGAATTCGAAAATCGTTAACCGTGCACGTTTGGAATAAAATGTTGGAAACATCTGCATTTCTTAAAGAACATTTAAAATTAATGGGTTTGTTTTCACTTACAGTACTATTATGAATTATTAAGAAACAACAGTGAAAAATAAAATAGCTGTAAGTACGATCTTTGATTCATTACAGTTGTCGATTAGCCCCGGTGTTGGTTGGTTTCAATATTCTTTATTTGGAATCAAATAGTTTACCGTGCGCGTTTGGAATAAAATGTTGGAATCATCTGTATTTTAATATCATATATATTTCAATATCAAATAAATTTAATACTAGAAAGGGATTCATTTGATTTTTATATGATCTTATAGAAATAACCTAGTTTATACAAATCATTATGAGATATTGACGACGACCCGCGTGGCGGAGCGGTCACCATGCCGGTCTGACACGCAGAGGGTCCCGGGTTCGATCCCCGGCCAAGACAAATTTCTAAATGATGAATTTAGATTTCTGTTTCTGGGTCTGGGTGTTTGTGTATTTGTCTCTGTGTGTGTCCATAGCACCCACGATACAGGGAATCCTAGTGTGGGGCTGTGAGTGTAGAAAGCGATATCCTGAATATTAATATTCTTTATATCTAACTCATAATTATAAAATTGAGTAATATTTTATTTTTCAGAAGGAAAATACAATGAGTACAATAAAATAAATTCAGTATATTTGGCGAAAGTCCTCGGGCCTGAAACTAATTAGTGCTTTCAATTTGTTTCTAAGTAGGACCTGAAAGTTTGGACATTAAATAAAATTATAATTAAGGTGACCTCAAAACTCCCAACTTGTTATTTTATATAACATTTTTGATAAGAGAAAATATTTTAAATAGCCGTTTTAGTTTTTGACTGCACGCTTGAAATAAGTCAAAGGTCTTAAAATTTAAAAAATATGTGACTTTTTCATTTTTACTTGTAACATTTGCGCTGTTATGGCGCAACTTTACTGTTGTAAACTTTTTCTAGCATATAAATTCAGAGTTAGTTAAAATAGGAGGCGTTCCAATTTAGTTTACAGTTTTAGCAATTGTATATATGACTGGATTCAGGTACGACTCCAACTTTATATTTAATTGGTACCTAGTTGATCTAATGTCCATTATCAGCAGTGTCCATTACCCCAAGCTAGACTATAAATCATAATAATCGGTTAAGAGTGACTCAGACTCGTGTTAAGAACCATAATCTGGAGATAAAGTATATTTTTCGGTAAATACAGAAATATGTTGTGCGGTCGCATGAAATCCTCGGAATGTAAGACCTATTCACACTTAGCCGATTTTCAATTAAAGTATAAAGTCCTATAATCATCACTTGTATTGTATCGTCGTAGTATAATATCGTACTACTATATATACGAGCATACAGTCCACCTGATGGTAAGTGGCTACTGCTGCCCATAGACATCTGTAATGAACCCCAGATAGGATTAAATAGTCTTACCTGAGGTCGGCATAGATGCGCCGCTACCCCTAAGGACTAAGCTGGAACGCCTCGGAAAAGTCTGTCTTCCTTACCACACCCTTCAAACCGGTACAAAGCAGCGGCTAAGACTGCTATTATAAGGTAGAAATAGGTGTGGCAGTGGTGCCGCCGGAGTCCACAAGGACCACAAAGGGTTCTACCACTTTCAAAATATACTCAATAAACATCACCATATACAACAAAAGTACATAAAAATCCAAAAAGGTACAAATAATTTCCCCATAATAAGGCTACAGAATTGTGACGTCCTAATTGTTCGCTAAAAGGCAATTAAATATATCTGGGCGAGCTTAAGGGCGGCTTAGGGTCTATCATCTTACGAAAGCGGACAGAGGTCTTAACTTTATTAATTGCTGCGCGACCTGTCTCAGGAATGGATAAATTAATGAGGACTTTACTTATGCCTATGTTTATTTTTGTTATTTTTTTGTTTAGTCTTTCTTTAGTATTTTAGTAGTTATTTGTGCGTTAAAACTAGCAAAGGCAGTAATAGAAATAACGCATAATTGTTTGATAGTCCACGGTATGGTTATGGTTATGGGTGTATGTATAGAATGGGTAAGTCTGAGGTTCGAGGATTTTTGAAAATTAAGCGCGTGTTAGACATATATATTAGGTACTTGCTATAGTGACGAAAGGAAACACTGAAATCTTCACTCCTGACCGTTCTTTATGTTTTTTCTGTTCCATGTTCTTTATAAAACGTTCTTAAAAGTTTGTGAAGTCTACCAATTCACAATTGCGTAGGGGGGAGGCCATTCCCTAAACCATTTTGTCCCTGCGAATCGTGCCTAGACTGCTAGGCACTGGGGAGAGTAATGGGTTGATGATCTATTTTAACAGTAGCAAAAGTAATCACTTAAGCCAATTTAATACTTAAGTAAATTCTAGGTAATCAATAAGTAGAACGTCTTTCAATTCGTAGTAAAACGGAGTGATCTTTACGTAGTAATCATTTTACGAAATAGTTTTACCAAGAACCTTATTTGAAGAAATAAGCTAAGATCATTTTCTGTGTAAGTGATTAGTATAGAAAACTGTTTATATTTTCAGTTCATAATAGGTACATTTCGATGAAATTAAGGTGGGTTGCATCGACATCCCGTTTTAAGTTTGCGTAAAAGTGAATAATAACAATAACTTTGAAGGTAGCGATTGAGTGTAACCGTTCTATATTGTACGAATTTATTTGTTATTTGTGTCGCTATCACCACAATTTTTAGTCGACGTTGACAGATACAATAACTTTAACTGGTCGAAATCGAGCGGTTAATGTTAAGTGTTACTTATGGCGTAATTTCAACCTCAACTAATGGTGCAACTAATAATTTTTAACCATGGATTTGACTGTTGGTTAGGCTTTTGTAAATGTTAAAGTTACAAGATGCAATCCATCCTTAGTCACGTTTTAGGAAATGAAATAACCTACAAAATTTGAAAACTGTACAATAATAATTCTCTTACTGTAAACAGGTGCGTGTAATATATACAGAATAATACAGATACAGGAACATACAATTTATCTTACACATTTTGACAGAGGCGTAGCAGTGAGTCGGTAAACATGAGGTGAATTATGGTTGTAGAGTATTATTAACGGTTGTTGGACTACAACGGTTGTTGGACTAAAAAGTATTTGAACAGACACGATACAAACTTACGCTAGGGATGTGACGAGTAAAAAATCGATTAAATAATAATCGATATTTTTTTCGCGAATAGTAAAATTATTAAAAAGATGATTATATAGTTGATTTTTGTAAATGAAAGCCGTCGAAAAAAAAGTTAAAGTCGCAAGTCGCCTCTTGCCGACCGCTCATTTAAATATTTGATTGCTATTTTTTAATACGATAAATAAAAATCGGTTACTATACAAAATATCGATGTAAAATCGATTATTTTTTAGACTATTATACAATCGAGTATTTGTTCACAACCCTAACTTACGCTTGTTTGTGTTAGGAAAGAATGCCACTTTATTCGCCCACATATTTCCTTGATGCTCTTAATGTGATTGTTACGAACAAATGGTTATGTAACTACTTATTATCGTTATGGAACATTCATGTATTTGTAATATAAAAATCGGCTAATTACAAGTTCGTGGTCCTCCACGAAACCTTTCCCGTATTGGAGTGAACTATTAAAACCTGCATAATTTTAGAGATAACCCGAAAAAATTTAAAAAAGCCGTTGTTTTTGTATGGGAACTTAACCCTTTTATTTTTAACTGTTTGTGGTAGTAGAAGTAGTATTATTAGTAGTCATAGTGATTAATAATTATAGTAATACAATGTTTGTTATTTAGCATGATATAGTTTTTATTTACGATATTGGTTTTCCTATACCTAGATGTGAGAGATGAAATTATACAATGTTTAAAAACATTTTTGTACTTAGGTTGTAGATCTGGTCTGGCATTGAAACTGAACCGTAATAAAGTACTCGAACCTGACAATTCACAGGCTTAATCTGTTTCAAATAGTTCTCACCGTGACGAAACTCCAAAACTCCTAGATCCCACCTTATAATTTCCGCCATAAATCAACAAACTCGGTTGAACCTGCCAGAACCAAATACAACACTTAAGGAATTTTCCCCTTGGGTACATAATGTAAAAATAAGGGTCGCTTTGTCGTACGTGATCGTCTAGCTACCGTCACGCTCACGCACGAGCCGCAGTTAGTCGGGCGATGACAAATACCTAATTGAATTTTCAGACACGGTATTGTTGCGTTGTCAAAAAGATTTATATAGTTATTTACTTTAGATTGTTTTGTTAATATCTTGTGTGTATTACATATACACAGTAGGTATGTGTGTGTGTGTGTGTTTGCATGCGTGCGTGTATGGGTGTGTGTAAATAAGTGACAGTATCAAAACGTCGTCCAAATACACAATTTTTTGTAATGCTTGAATGTCTGCAACCATTTTCATAAAGAACTTGCTAAATTGTAAAAATAAGGGTCCCTTTGTCGTACGTGATCGTCTAGCTACCGTCACGCACGAGCCGAAGTTAGTCGGGCGATGACAAATACCTAATTGAATTTTTAGACATGGTATTGTTGTTGCCAGAAAGATTTATATAGTTATTTACTTAAGATTGTTTTGCTAATGCCTCGTTTGTGTCACTTATATATAGTAGGTATGTGTGTGTTTGCATGCGTGCGTGTATGGGTGTGTGTAAATAAGTGACAGTATCAAAACGTCGTCCAAATACACAATTTTTTGTAAGATTATCAGACGCTAAGTTATTACTGCTATGCTTGGATGTTTGCAACCATTTTCATAGAGAACTTGCTAAATTGTAAAAATAAGGGTCCCTTTGTCGTACGTGATCGTCTAGCTACCGTCACGCACGAGCCGCAGTTAGTCGGGCGATGACAAATACCTAATTGAATTTTCAGACACGGTATTGTTGTTGCCAAAAAGATTTATATAGTTATTTACTGTAGAACGTTTTGTTAATATCTTGTGTGTATTACATATACAAAGTAGGTATGTGTTTGTTTGTATGTGTGTGTTTGCATGCGTGCGTGTATGTATGGGTGTGTGTAAATAAGTGACAGTATCAAAACGTCGTCCAAATACACTATTTTTTGTAAGATTGAAGTAGTCGATTAACAGTTTGGTTAACAGTTAGTAAGTAATTACTCCTATGCGTGAATGCCTTCAATCAACTAAATTGTAAAAATAAGGGTCCCTTTGTCGTACGTGATCGTCTAGCTACCGTCACGCACGAGCCGCAGTTAGTCGGGCGATGACAAATACCTAATTGAATTTTCAGATACGGTATTGTTGTTGCTAAAAGATTTATATAGCTATTTACTGCAGATTATTTTGTTAATATCTTGTGCGTATTACATATACATAGTAGGTATGTGTGTGTGCGTGCGTGTATGTGCGCGTGTAAATAAGAGACAGTGAGGGTGTCGTACCACACGTCGTCCAAATACAGTATTTTTTGGAAGATTGAAGTAGTAAACGATCATATAGGCTAATAGATAGTAAGTAATTATACGTACGTAGTAAGATTATCAGACGCTAAGTTGTTACTGCTGTGCTTGAATGTCTGCAACCATTTTCATACGGTCCCTTTGTCGTACGTGATCGTCTAGCTACGGTCACGCACGAGCTGCATTTAGTCGGGCGATGACAAATACCTAATTGAATTTTCAGACACGGTATTGTTGTTGTCAAAAACATTTATAAAGTTATTTACTGCAGATTGTTTTATTAATGTGTCTTCTATTGCACATACAAAGTAGGTATGTGTGTGTTTGCATGCGTGCGTGTATGGGTTTTGTGTAAATAAGAGACAGTATCAAAATGATAACAAACGATGACAAATACCTAATTGAATTTTCAGACACGGTATTGTTGTTGTCAAAAAGATTTATATAGCTATTTACTGCAGATTATTTTGTTAATATCTTGTGCGTATTACATATACATAGTAGGTATGTGTGTGTGCGTGCGTGTATGTGCGCGTGTAAATAAGAGACAGTGAGGGTGCCGTACCACACGTCGTCCAAATACAGTATTTTTTGGAAGATTGAAGTAGTAAACGATCATATGGGCTAATAGATAGCAAGTAATTATACGTACGTAGTAAGATTATCAGACGCTAAGTTGTTACTGCTGTGCTTGAATGTCTGCAACTATTTTCATACGGTCCCTTTGTCGTACGTGATCGTCTAGCTACCGTCACGCACGAGCCGCAGTTAGTCGGGCGATAACAAATACCTAATTGAATTTTCAGCCACGGTATTGTTGCGTAATCAAAAAGATTTATAAAGTTATATACTGCAGATTGTTTTATTAATGTGTCTTCTATTGCACATACAAAGTAGGTATGTGTTTGTTTGCATGCGTGCGTGTATGGGTTTTGTGTAAATAAGTGACAGTACTACTATATCAAAATGATAACATACGAGTCGTACGATGACAAATACCTAATTGAATTTTCAGACACGGTATTGTTGTTGCCAAAAAAAATTATATAGTTGTTTACTGATGACTGTTTTGTCAATATCTCGTATATGTTACATAGTTTGTGTGTGTGTGTGTGTGTGTTTGTTTGCATGTAGGCGTTCGTGTGTCCTTGCGTAAGACAGTAAAGTAGCCTATGCGATGTCATCCGAATCGAGGATTGTGTTATATGATTGGAATCTTATAAAACTTCTGTAGCAAACTCCTACTTTAATAGCAAACGAGCATGTAGACCATCTGATGATAAGTGGTCACCGCCGTCCACATACGTCTAGTTTAAGTTTATTTTAAAACTGAATGTATTTTTAAGCTTTAAATATTCCAAGTTTCATTCAAATGCTCCACGTTGTCTTATCATCCTTTAATGCTTTAAAATATTCGTAATTTTCCAGAATACGCTTCCCGTCCCGGGAGGAGCTAGTTTAACTTTTATAAGGATGGGAATTTCTAGCTCCACACAGTTTGGTGAAATATTTTTCCGCAATTTCAGCGTCCTGCCATTATTTACACCGAAACTGTGTCACGTCGATATTTGTTCTGACGTAAGAGAACACTTGATATTTCGTTGAGTAATCTTAACTTAACCCGAATTTGTAACACCGGGCCGTCGGGGCTACGAGTGTCCTTAACTTAATTGAAAGAGATCGGCCGTCGAGGGCGGCGTGTCGAGTGGACAAACTACGATACCATTTAGTTTAGCACGTTTTGTGTTGCTATTAGGTACGAATTGTCTCTTACTATACTGATGCGAAGTTAGGAGCAGTTAGCTTGTTTTCGTTTAGAAATTATAAATCGTGGCGTATAAGAAATGATTTGTGACTTGTTTCAATGGGAAAAATTACCATGAGGTAATCAGATAACCTTTTTTTATAATATAGGAGTAGCAGACGAGCATGCAGTCGACCTGATGGTATGTGGCTACTGCCGCCCATGGACATATGTAATCAACCCCACAAAGAGGTCGGCCACAGATGCGCCGCTACCCCTGAGGACTAAGCTGGAACGCCTCGGAAAAGTATGTCTTCCTTACCACACCCTTCAAAACGGAACACAGCAGCGCCTAACGCTGCTGTTATTAGGTAGAAATAGGTTGTTAAGTGTATAGCTTGTTTTCGTTTAGAAATTAGAAATAGTGGCGTATAAGAAATGATTTGTGACTTGTTTCAATGGGGAAAATTCCCATGAAGTAATCAGATAACCTACATGCCTACTAGTTATCTATAATGTTCTCAAAGGTGTGTAAAGTCTACCATACGCGCTAAACTATGGCTTATCTCCTCACACTCTGAGAGGGAAATCACGCCCAGATGTTTGGTTATGAAGTGTTATGCGCATACCGGCTTAAATTGGAAATTTCGTGTAATTATTTCTGCCTTACTACACGACTTACAATATTGCTACGAAGGCAAAGGCGGTGGTAATATCGTACTACAATCACGGAAAAGTCAATTATCTTATAAAAACCTGAGTCTTTGTTTGAGTAGTACAAGATTAATAAATTAGTTTAAAAATCTGTAACGATTATGATGTTATTATTTTGTTTATCTGTAACCCTTTTTATATCCTACAGCAGGACACGGTTCTTCCTTCACAGCCGAAAGGTACTAGAGTCCATGCCTAGACCGAAAGGTACTAGAGACCCATGCCTAGTCACATGTTCATGGACAACAGTGACCACATGCTATCAGGTAGAATGTAAGTTATTTACTACCTCAAACTTATAAAACGAGACTAGGAGAGGCCTAAAGTACAGATTACTATTGCCTCAATACGGTTTGCTGGTTAAATTGTATTGTAAGTAGCTCATTATTTCCTACTAAAAATAGGATGCAATGCCCCTACAATGACTTGCGCTTTGTAATTAGATTTGTTAGTACAGAAACGAGATCGGGGCAGTGAGGGTCCTTTACTTAATTGAAAGAAATAGAGAGTCAAGTGGATTCGTGAGACGTGGACAAACTTCGATAATATGTATTACATTTACACGTTTTACTGGTGTGACATCTTATATATAAAATTCTCGTGTCAAAATGTTAGTTACCGTACTCCTCCGAAACGGCTTTACCGATTTTCACCAAATTTTATATGCATATTCAGTAGGTCTGAGAATCGGCTATTATCTATTTTTCATACCTCTAAGCGATAAGGGTTTTTCATCATTAATTTTTTTTTTATTTATATGGCAACACAACGTTTGCCGGGTCAGCTAGTTATTTTATAAATATTGCAGGTGGTAAAGTTAGTATCATTCGACCGGGGAGATACTGTCGCCACGCCTACTCGTACAAATAATTCTAGTCATAAAGCAATTCTATGTTTCAGTATAAGGGTTTGAATGCCGGCCAAATTGACAATATCAGGTCAGGACAATATTAGTCCTTAGGAGTAGAAATGCCATGTGATGCGCTTCAGGTACAACCCGGCCTTCATGTAGTTGGTCATAGATGCCAATGGCACGGCAGTTCAGGTGGATAGCAAGTTTGTTTTCTGCTGCAATTTCATAAACATAAATCAGTGGCATTATAAACTACTAATTGACTAACTGCGGCTTGTGGCATAATTGGCGCAGTAGATTTCATTCACCTTTAAATTCCTTAAACTGTCTAAATTAACTTAAAGAAATGTTCAAACAGGTGCAAAGTTCGCAGGCGCTCATACTATGTCCCTGTAGCTCCGGGACCAGAATAGGGCTACGGTATCCCCAGCCTGTCGTAAGAGGCGACTAAATAGGGGCTCCGGGGTTGCGGGCGGCGAGAGTGGGAGATCGAACCGCCTAGCAAGCGACACCGGGCAGGACGGCGGTATGTGTGGTCGCATAGCGTCGTTAACACCAGACGGCGTGGTAAGACCTGAACTCACCTGAGCGGAGCCCGAAGGGGCAACGCGTTCAGAGGACTCCGGTTGCGTTCCGTTGGAGATCCCAGAGTCCTCTTAGCAACGCCGAGGACGGCCACCGGGGGGGTTTTAGTGCGGTAAGAATCCCACATAACTCTGTGTCGCTCCTACGGTACCGGGTACGTTTCGAAGGTTTCCCTCACGACAAAAAAAAAGGCAGGCACAAAGTCCGCAGGCGCTCATACTATATCACAACAACAACATGAAGTACTTTAGTGGTATTTATTCTACTGAAGTGATTTTACTTGCACTCCACTATTATTGCAACTAAGAACCGCGATAAATGAATTAAATCGCCTTGTACGCTAACTTAAGAGTCAATTTCTTTCAATTAACTGAACAACACTTGCGGTCCGGGCCTCGTCTTGTCTGTACTAAAAATTAATACTTCAATTTATTATTTTGTACTTTCTGAAATTTAGTAGATGTAAAGTAATAAATAGTTACTTATTGTGTTAATTGTGGCTTATAGTTAACTGGCTTTAATAGTAATTCATTCCACAAACCTACAGATACGTATGCGCTGAACAATATTAAATACATTTTATGTACTACTAGCTGACCCGGCAAACTTTGTACCGCCTCAAAATCTATTTATCAAATATTTTTCATATAAAATATAGCCTATGTTACTCGTGGATAATGTAGCTTTCAAATGGTGAAAGAATTTTTAAAATCGGTCCAGTAGTTTTTGAGCATATTCATTACAACCAAACAAACAAACAAAGTTTTCCTTTTTATAATATTATTGTAGATTATTGTGTTTTTCGGTTCTTTAGAACGTATCATAGTAGCGATTACAAACTAAATCCTTCTTGTACTACACTATCATAACGACTAACCGTAAAGCCGAGTAAAACTTGCTTAGCGCGCTAACTTTAGAGTCGACCTCTTTCAATTAACTGAACAACTCTTGCGGGCCAAGCCTGGACTTTTCTGAAACAGATATTGAAAATACTACTTTTATTTACTACATTTTGTAATGAAAAATCAAATAAATAAAATCAATCATGCTAAATACGAGTAAATTAGTCGTTACTTTTTTGTGATAATTGGTCATTATGTACTGGGCATGTTAAAATAAATTATTCAAACACACCAAAGCATAAACATGCATTTACAAACACGCATATTTACTATAGACATTGAAGTAAGTATTATTTAGTGCTTCAGTTGTATTTGTAAAGCCAATATCAATGTAGTGATTACAAGCCTACCCCTGCAAGTACCTGAACTATCATAACTAACCGCACTAGCTATGGAACTCGCCTAGCGCGCCAACTCGAGAGTCGATCTCTTTCAATTAACTGATCTAACCTCGCGGCCCGAGTCTGCTTTAGTATGGATCAGAAATTAAAAATATGACCTTTACTTAATTTTTAATTAACGATCTATAAAAATATAATAATAAAATAAAATAATTAATATGGTAATCAGAGATTATGGATGATTATAAATTAATAATTTATATCGACCAACATATGTGTGCGCTTACGAAATACACTTGAAAGTACTTTAGATATTGAGTGAAGTATTATTTAGTAGTGTATCAGTTGTATTTGTAAAATGAATACTATTGTAGTCATTTTAAGCTCAGCCCTTCTCGTACCTGAACTATCATAACTAACCGCACTAGCCATGCAACTCGCCTAGCGCGCCAACTCGAGAGTCGATCTCTTTCAATTAACTGATCTAACCTCGCGGCCCGAGTCTGCTTTTGTATGGATCAGAAATTAAAAATATGACCTTTACTTAATTTTTAATTAACGATCTATAAAAATATATTAATAAAATAAAATAATTAATATGGTAATCAGAGATTATTGATGATTATAAATTAATAATTTATATCGACCAACATATGTGTGCGCTTACGAAATACACTTGAAAGTACATACTTTAGATATTGAGTGAAGTATTATTTAGTAGTGTATCAGTTGTATTTGTAAAATGAATCCTATTGTAGTCATTTTAAGCTCAGCCCTTCTCGTACCTGAACTATCATAACTAACCGCACTAGCCATGGAACTCGCCTAGCGCGCCAACTCGAGAGTCGATCTCTTTCAATTAACTGAACAACCCTCCCGGCTAGAGCCTGGTTGTGGTCTTGTCCGTACAAATTGATCGCAATTTTTATTTGGCACATTCTGTATTCCAATTAAGGATCTGCGTATGGATTTTGAGGAATGAAAATAAATATTGGACGATGCAATTTTTAAAATTTTTATGCAATTGAAAAACCTTACATTGATTCCATATATAAATAGTCACCACTAGAAGTCACTTCAGTTGAACAAGCTTCTACTAAATCTGTCTTGACACACCCTCAAACCATATTAAAACAGTACAATTACTGCTGCTGTTATGATATACCTACGTAACAAAACTCTACCTACGTTTTTCCCTTTGTGTGTAATGGGGTTTTTCAAAAGAATCGTTCGAGGCCCACAACGCGTTTATGATTTCCTTAATGATTCACGCGTCTATAGGCGACAATGATCACTTATCAGGTCGTGTGTTTACTTTGTATAAAATAATGAGATCCTTAAACATTTATATCTACATATAAAATTAAAAATATCTACTATTAGGAAAATTAGTCAGGAAATAATTTAAAAACAACGTATTAGGAAAACTTGTCAGGAATTTATTAATTAAAAACAAACGTTTATAAACCGAGAACATTTTACTTCACAATTTTTACTTTACAAAGTTAACAAAATAACAATTAAGCATACAAATTATAGCTTCGACAAAAAAAGTGGCAGAGTAACGTTCTTTACAATAGTCGGAAAATAACTGCCCAGAAAGCGATCTACAATGCCCTTTTATACGCCCCTTTTTACTGAATACCCTCATTTTAAGATTACATTTTCTATCATCTGTTGACGTTCCTAACACGGCCTCTCCTGACGGTGTGGCGTCCTCGACACACTCTTCTCATGCACCTGTAGACGCCTTGTAGATCCAGGAACTGCCTCGTACGCGTGCAGTAGTGGCACAGGCGCGTTGACTGTCCTGGCTGAAGTAGCAGACGGAGCTGTTGCCACGGCTAGACAAGGTGGTGTAGCGTCGTCTTCAATGTCAAACTCTGTAGATGAAAGAACGATATAAAGAAAACTGACAGAATTCAACCTTCTTAATCTAATCTTACCGATACAAAGTACGCCAGAGGAACTTTGATTCGGTAATACAACTGTTTCTGATGGCGAGGCATCCTCAACCGCTTCATCACCCAACAGCGGCATGCCTCGACCAGCTGCATTCAGAGGATTAGATTGTTCACCTTCTGTAATTGAACAGACACATTTAAGGTTTTATACTTATTGGTGTGTAATGTCCTCAGATCGTTGTTTTTGAGAAAGTAATTAGAAATAACAATTCAGAACCCTCATTACAGATGCAAGCGTGCACTCAAGCATCAGCAATAAGTAATTCAATATGAAATTTTGAAAAGAGATATAACAAAGATCTAGGCAAGAGAAAACAAAAAAAGATGAATGTCGTGCATATGTCTCAAACTGCGCAATTCAAAGCACAAGCACGACACCTTTACAATGGCTAGCCCGTTCAGAAAACGTTCTAACAAAGTAGCACGCTGTATTCCCAATGCTCACCGATACAATGACCATTAGCAACACATCGCTTTTGCGGTAGGAGAAGCAAAATCCGGCCGAATCCACCTCAGCCTCACCGCAAAGGATGGTAAAGTAAAGCATAAAGATGCTCACCTCTATGCAGGCCACGGCAAAAAGTTTATTCTTTAAGTCAATAAAATTGGACATAGTAATGTCTAAACTCAGCGGATATAAAACAAACAGATACGAGTACCAATCACCCGGGGCAGTTCCTGTCTACGGAGTGCACCCTCATGACTCGTTAGGGGTCTACGAATGAGACATAACTTTGCATGTGTGAATCGGTACCCATAAAAGGTTGTTCCAACCCAAACTAATAATAAAAACAAAATGTTTGCCACACGAACGTCACACACACCGTGACTCATCACAGGTGTCCGTGGGTTCACTCTGCGTGTACAGTTGCACACAGCTCCAGGACCACATGTCTGAGCGACTCCAAGACAGCGTCCGAGCACACAAAGCAAAACACAGCATTCGCTAGGGTATGTTTCATATGCACCCGCAGAGTGAACTTTACTTACGAACAAAGTCCTACACATTGTGTAGTTGAGTACACTAACTAATACGTTTACCATTATTTTTCTTATTATTTCCAACTTGCTATAAATATTACACAGTTTGTTACACTTTGTTACATGTTCAATAGAACCGCGGTAAATGTGCTAAATACTAAAAATGTCTTATTACAAGCTCAGCCAATATCGTCACGCTGTCGTCACTATTATAGCCCTAACACTCGGTACCCAGGCATTACATGGACTTAGTCCACAGAGGCCGCAGCGGGTCTTACACTGTATCCTTCCAAGTACCACAACCCGTCCCGGACAGTACCCAGGCATTACATGGTCTTAGTCCACAGAGGCCGCAGCGGGTCTTACACTGTATCATTCCAAGCACCAAAACCCGTCCTGCAACACAGTACCCAGGCATTACATGATCTTGGTCAACAGAGGCCACAGCGGGTCTTACACCTGTATCTTCCAAGTATCAAAACCCGTCCTGCAACACAGTACCCAGGCATTACATGATCTCGGTCAACAGAGGCCACGGCGGGTCTTACACCTGTATCTTCCAAGTATCAAAACCCGTCCTGTAACAGTACCCAGGCATTACATGGTATTGGTCAACAGAGGCCACGGCGGGTCTTACACTGTTTCTTCCAAGTACCAAAACCCGTCCTGTACGCACGATACCCAGGCATTACATGATTTTGGTCAACAGAGGCCACGGCGGGTCTTACACTGTGTCTTCCAAGAACCATAACCCGTCCCGTGATTGAAGTGACAGTACCCAGGCATTACGTGGGATATAGTCACCTCGAAAGCATAACAATTTTTCGAAGAGTCTTCTATACCAATCCACAACCCGTTGTTGACCTCCAGGCATTACATGAATGATCTTGGTCCTCTCGAAGTCGCGTTAGGCCTTACACGCTCCGTCCTCCCAAGTCATTACAAAACCCGTATATATTGAGCTGATAGCAAACATTATAACGAGTACGGAAAATACTGATAGAACAAACTTATTTGCACATTGTAACAAAAGTGTAACAATAATAAAATTGTAATTTAATTGAACTCACCCAGGTTCAAATTCAAATCGTACATTTTCTTACCAAGGACCAATTTAAATTCCTTTTGAAGTACCCTTAATGCCAGTATTGCACGGTAGACCATGCAGCACACGTTGGCACCAGCAGTGCTCGCACCGCACGGCATCGCCCGCAGAAAACGGCGGCGCCCGCAGAAAACGGCAGCGCCCGCACAGCGCAGCAGCGCCCGCTGACCGCAGTGGCGCCTGCACAGCGCAGTGGCGCCCGTAGAGAGCGGCAGCGCCCGCAGAGCGCAGCACCCGCAGAGAGCAACGGCGTCCGCAGAGAACGGCAGCGCCCATAGCGCACAGCTGCCCAACACCATACGACGACACGCACAAGTCAGCACTGGGCTCCATCGTGTCACTATTTCACTGTACACTGAGAATAATTATTTACAAGACAGTTTACATAACATAACGTAGTGCAGTGAATTTAATAAAAGTTTCATCATCATCGCTCGGCTAAACCTGACCCCGATTTACGTACATGTTAAGTCAAGGTACAGTTTTCCATCATTAGCCTTCAAAGTCTTCAATCTTGTAAACTTAACTACATAGGTACATATAGACAAAAGGGACTAAAATTAATGAGAATTCCGCGTACAGTAACTAAATTAAAATAAACGCCAAGAATATCTACGAACGAGGCTATTAGCAAAATCCAAGTATAATAATTTTTAACGATTAAATAATTTGAGTACAAATGTTTTGAAAGATTACCAGAAGCCAAAGGTAACCTACAAGAAAGTTAATATTTTGTCTGTGTCACATAAACATAAAATGTTTTAAAAAAACTCCAACTAAATATTAGCAATTAACTCTGAAATGAAGAGTAAAAGAAAATATTGGTTTGATCTTACCAAATTGCCAATCGTGTCTAACTTGCCAGCAATAACCTCCACCTTAGGCTCCACTATATGCCCGAGCATTCCACCAGCAGTGAACAGACTCGAGCCGCGCCACGGTCTCCATGGTGGTGATGCACATGGTTGACGCAATATGTTCCATTGCGCCGCAAGCCGCTTTTATAACGCTAAAACCTCACCAATTTCGCCTCTGGAGTACAGCCACAATACTCACGACTTCCGTTGTTATTTTACCGATACACGTGCTCTGCCACTCTTCTTGCTTACTTATTTAATTATTAAGAACAAACATACAAGGGGGGTGGATCAGAACGTGGGGCGGATACAATCCCACTTCTGATATTAGGAAAATTAGTCAGGAAATAATTTAAAAACAACGTATTAGGAAAACTTGTCAGGAATTTATTAATTAAAAACAAACGTTTATAAACCGAGAACATTTTACTTCACAATTTTTACTTTACAAAGTTAACAAAATAACAATTAAGCATTCAAATTATAGCTTCGACAAAAAAAGTGGCAGAGTAACGTTCTTTACAATAGTCGGAAAATAACTGCCCAGAAAGCGATCTACAATGCCCTTTTATACGCCCCTTTTTACTGAATACCCTCATTTTAAGATTACATTTTCTATCATCTGTTGACGTTCCTAACACTACATATAATATCATTTTTAAATTCGAAGATTTTTTATTTGTCAGTCTACAGGGGCTTATCTTCAGCATGAAAAAATAATAGGACTTCTATGAAAACTCCACCACGTCAGTAGGTACAATGCCGGTATCTATATATATAAAAGCGAAAAGATACTCACGTTCAAAACGTATTAATCAAGGTTTTGACTAAACTGCTGAAGCTACAATCATGAAATTTGAAACATAGCTTCATTTTATAATGTAGATGCGCACTAAGAACGGATTTTTTGATATTCCACCGTTAAGGGGGTTAAATGGGGGTTGAAAGTTAGTATGAAAGTCCGTCAGTTTTAAAGCAAACTGGATGAAAATTGGTATTTAGCTTTCTGATTTAAAGTAATAAAAATCTAATCTAAGGGTTTTTCCAAAATCAACCCTAAAGGTGGTTAAATAGGGGTGGACAGCTTTTTTTGAATTTTTCCATTTTGGATGCCAGCACTATGAAAGTTAGCCATTGCTTTACTGGTTAGATATAATAGAACTTTAGTTCTACCGTTTTTGGAAAATCAACCCCTATGTGGGTAAAATAAGGGTTGTAAGTTTGTATGGAATTCCCCCAGTTTTGATGTAAACTCTATGAAAATCGGTATTTGGGTTTTGGATTAAAAATAATTAAATACTTATTTCACCATTTTTGGAAAATCAACCCTTAACTTGGTAAAATAAGGGTTGACAGCTTATTTTAAAATTTGCCAATTTGAAAGCCAGCACTACGAAAGTTAGTCATTGATTTACTGATTAGATATAGTGGAACTTTAATTCTACCGTTTTTGGAAAATCAACCCTTATATGGGTTCAATAAGGGTTGTAAGTTTGTATGAAAGTCCCCCAGTTTTGATGTAATTTGTATGAAAATCGGTATTTGGGTTTTCGATAGAAAATTATTAAATACCTATTTCATCATTTTTGGAAAATCAACCCTTAAGTTGGTAAAATAAGGGTTGATAGGTTATTTTAAAATTTGCCAATTTGAAAGCCAGGACTACGAAAGTTAGTCATTGCCTTACTGGTTAGATATAGTGGAACTTTAATTCTACCGTCCTTGGAAAATCAACCCTAATGTGGGTTAAATAGGGGTTGAAAGTTTGTTGGGAAGTCCGCAGATTTTGAAACAACGTCTATGAAAATTGGTATTCAGCTTTCTGATTGAAAATAATAGAACACCTATTTTACCGTTTTTGGAAAATCAACCCTTAAGTTCGATTAATAGGGAATATAAATTTATTTTAAAATCCGTTAATTTCGAAACAAGGATTGTAAAAATAGCATTTAGCTTTCTGGTTCAAAATAATAGAGCTTCTTTAACACCGTTTATGGAAAATCTACCCTTAAGAAGGTAAAATAGGGGTGGAAACTTCGTTTAGAAGTTGCGGCTTTTTAAGCAAAGTCTATGAAAATTGTTATTTGGCTTTCTGATTCAAAATACTAGGACACCTTTTTCACAGTTTTTGGAAAATCAACCCTTAAGGTTGTTTAATAGGGGATGGAATTTTATTTTAAAATCCGTTTATTTGGATACAAGGACTGTAAAAATAGGACTTAGCTTTCTGGTACGGAATAATAGATCTTCTTTAACAACGTTTATGGAAAATCTACCCTTAAGAGGATAAAATAGGGCTAGAAACTCCGTTTAGGATTTCGCAGATTTTAGAGCAAATTCTATGTAATTTAGCTTTCTGATTGAAAATATCAGAACACCTATTTCACCGTTTTTGAAAATCAACCCTTAAGGTCGTTAAATAGGGGTTGGAACTTTATTTTATAATCCGTTAATTTGGAAGCAACCACTATGAAAAATTATCATTAGACTCAATAAAGCATCTGAGTCACTGTTTTTAAATCAACCCTTAAGACGGCTATAAAAGGGTGTATGCATTATGCCTTCCTGTTTACCCATCTGTTTCAGCATTTTTAGCAACTCAACCATCAACCCCATTAGGGTACTATTAGTAAAGAAAGTTTCTTTAAAAACCGTTATTGAAGTTACTTCCTTTGGCGTGTCTGAAAAAAGAACATAGAAGAAAAAAGCAGAGAAGTTTAGTGTAGGGCGAAATTCCACGGGCCGACGTAACATATATTTTTAACGTGTATGGGGACCCCATACAACACAAACTGCTATTCGATATTTTTCCAACTAACTTTTGAACCGTTAAAGGTAGACAGTTCAAATTTTCACAATGTGTGTACTTTAATGGTTGCTGCAATATTAAATACTAGAAATTAAAAAAAATGAAAATTTTGGTTCTACGGAACCCTCCAGGTGCGGGTTTGACTTGCACTTGGCCAATTATTAGTAACGCGCAGACCCGCGGGCCACAAGGGAAAGTCGCGGGCCACACACTACCCGTGGGTGTCGGGTTGCCGACCGTTGGTGTTGAATATTACCTTTCAGAAATTTGCTGATAAAGTAGATATCTATTGATGCATATGTACATAGGAATGTTTTTGAAATTCTACTAAGGAGGTAAAAGAAGTGTTATATGTATGTATACGGGAATCTTTTAGGTTCGAAGTTAGAAACATGAAATTTCAGATAACGTCTATTCAGACAAATATACGACAACGTTGAAGGGGTGCAAATTTCATATATGATAATGCGTAAGTTTATTCAATTTAGCCTACATTTTGGTATACTGATTAGGTACATCGCAACTACTTTGGACACACTGCGTGCCAACATTTTGTCCTGCCGTGGGGTATGGTTGTGGTGGGTATGCGTGGATTAGTGATGGTGATGTGGTAGATACATAGACCTTGGATTAAAATTTTGGGCTAGAACAGGGCTACCCCGTATCCCCTGCCTGTCGTACTAGACTAAAGGGGGACTTTTGGAGTTACGGGCGGCAAGAATGGGAGCTCTAACCGACCAGCCAGAGACCCTGGAAAGAACCGCTGTATGTAAGGCCCCATATAACATGGACGGTTCCTATGGAATAATGTAAATAATAATTATTGTATCCTACATGAAACTTATATTTTAAAGAAAGTTTCATTACAGTCCACTAATTAGAGTTTTTGTGTATGTTTCTGAAGAAAGATTGACCAATTTAGGTAGGTACACAGTGACGAAAAAAAAGCTTTTATTAATTAAATATGAATGCTTCTTTATCGTTAAAATTGTTAAAGGTACAAATTTACGATTACAGTTATTTGTATGTCATATCATATTGTTTGACGCGGGCGAAGCCGCGGGTTCTGCTAGTATTATATATACTTTAGATTTTTATTAAGCAGTTTATGTGCATGTTATAAATATATAATTACATTATATTTTAATAGTGAAGGAAAATGTCGTAAGAATAAGTTACATTTCTAAGCGTTCTTTAAAAAAAGTTCTCAAAATGGTGTTAAATCCATTAATTTGCACTTCGCGTAGCAAACTATTGCTTAAATCACGCTGAAACGCAACCCAGTGAAGGGTTGTTACTGATATATGACATTGTCAAACCTTCGTATACATGTTTCACCTTAGCAAATCGTGCGCCAGTGTGCCAGCAAATGGAAGGATTAGTCGGTCGTTAGAGTAGCGACCTCAGGTACCCGTCCCGGCAATTAATATACGGCTTAAAATATAGCACTGATCAAGCAATTACTTTTCAAAGCTTAGCCTGTAGACTTCCGGTGCTCGAGTTATTACTTTGTTAGAGATTTAATCATTTTACGATCGCGCAGTTTAATATTAAACGTCGAGAAGTTATGTACTTAAATAAAATTAAACTGACTGACAGATTACACATGGGCAAAATTGATTCGTCTATTAATTACGTCACCCTTTAATATATTTTGAACGGCTCTAAGTACCTTTTTTGTAGAAATAAAGCTCCCGATATAAGAGCCTTTATAAGAAATGTTCAAATAGGAATTAAAATATTTTTTGATAATTCAGCCCCTAAAGAGTCAAAATCATTATTTTGAAATAATAATAATAATAAACGCTTTCTACACTCACAGCCCCCACTAGGGTTCCCCGTGTCGTGGGTGCCATGGACACACACATAGACAAACACACAAACACCCAGACCCAGAAACAGAAATCTAAATTCATCATTTAGACATCTGTCTGGCTGGGGATCGAACCCTTTGCGCGTCAGACCGGTATGGTGGCCGCTCCGCCACGCGGGTCGAGAAATGAAAATAAAGTTTTAATATAAATAACAGAACTTTACTTATGTGAGGAAACATTGTTGTTCACAAGAAATTCATGTGAAAATTGACTTAAACTACTAACAATACTTATTATTACAGCTGTTTTGGAAAATTGCCTTTACAAATTGGAGCTAAGATTACAACAATCACAATCAACTACGTTACCTGGTGTTACTTCAGAGGCAACACTTGTCCGATACCGCCTGAGTCCCATTGACAGTAATCACTCGTAAACTTGTGTGTAAACGGTAACAGATGTAATTTACAGGTGAATAAGTTCTTTATGATACTTTCCTAAAATTATTTGCAATTCTCTCCGTTTTACAGGTAAAACGATGGTGACCTTAGATTCAATTTTAAACATGAAAAAAGCAAATATCTGACTAGTTCAAAATAAAGACTTTGTGACTAACACAATAAATGATTCCAACGACACTTCATATTACGTTAAAACCCATGGCGCGCCAAACAATGAGACATACATTCAAACACACGCACAAATGAGCTTATTCTTCGCTGCCGAATATAAACACCGTTTGCTAATAATTCCACCGTTGAAAAACAAGAGGCGTTAGTAAATTGATAAAAACATTCACATTTATTTGTTGTATCAGGTTCGTAAAAATGAGCTAAAATAACAACAATCACAATCAACTACGTAAACTGTTGTTAATTCAGAGACAACACTTCTTCGAGACCACTCGACTCCCATTGACAGTAGACGCTCGTAAACTTTACTGCGAATGAAACGTGGGGTGTAAAAAGTAATACATGTAAGATAAAGGTTAATAGGTTTTTTATGATAATGCCATATGATTATTTATATAGGTTTGTCTCTTCTCTATAACGCTAGAATCTGTTTGAAACATCGAGGTATACTCGGCAATTACGATATTGAGAATACTCTGTTTAAATAATGATGATATGCGGTTTTAGTTCTTTCCAATTGATGTTATTAATTTTATTAGCAATGATTTATTAATTACGGAGTTATTTATTCATATGGTACTGTAAAAATTACACGAGTTTCCACTTTGCAGATAAAAATGAAAAAGAGACACTCGCAGAATTTTTAATTAAGGCTGTGTTTCGTATACTCGTAAGAAATACTAATAATTAAAACACAAAAATAAAGAACCAGACTGCTTTAAAATATAGCTTTGTTCATTCCTAAGATCTAAGCGAATCCGTCAACACCTCTTATGTTAAAAATACGTTATGCCGTTTGGACTGTAGGGTGTGCCCAAGTGAGACATAGGTACATAATACATTCGCTCAAAAAACTTTACCCTCTACAGTCGGATAAAAATATTCCAACTGATATTAAGTATAAGTTTGAAGTGTTTTTGTGGATGTAGCCAAAACACATTTAATTTAATTTGGGTTCTAATTAAATTAGTAGTTTGCGTATCCAACTAATATTTCGCAAAGACAAAGTCAATTAACTTTTATGTCTTCACAAACAAATGTGGACTGTGTATATTTTCAATTCTTTAACTAACTTTGACATTTGTAACTTTACTTTGAAACTTCGAAAAGTAATCCCTAATTGTTTTAATACAATTAAGTAACGTATAACGCAGGTAATATAAGTTTTAGAAACAATTACGAAGTTATTCTATAACCGTTTTGCGATCGTAAACGACTTTCGGAGTTATTGCTAAGTGAAGAGCCGAACTTTTACTAGCTAGATTAGATAGCCGAAAATTTAGATCAGCTATTTTCGGCTATCGTATTGACGAGCAAGGGACTTCCAAGGTTCTATAACATAAATTAATTTGATGTGTAATTTCAGAATACGTATCATATTTAAGTTTCTCATCATCAACCCATTACTGTCCCACTGCTGGGCAAGTTCTCCTCTCGGAATGAGAAGGATTAGGCCATAGTCCACCGCGCTGGCAAAGTGCGAATTGGTAAACTTGACATACCTTTAAAAACTTTTTTTAGATTTTAAGTGTAAGTTTACACATGAAATATTTGGAATTCGTTTAATAAAACGTTGATCTAATAATTACTAAACTCTCAATATATTCTATATGAAAAACTATAAGTGAATATACATATTTCAAAATTTATTTTAATATATCCAGTGGTTAAAGTAACACCACTTTATATTCCGCGCTAGCGTCCTTAAACAATAATTCCTAGAGATCTATTCAATCGAAACATGGTATGTGAAGTAATCATTTCTGCCTAATAACAGCAGTGTTAGGCGCTGCTATGTTCCGTTTTGAAGGGTGAGGTAAGGGAGACAGACTTTTCCGAGGCGTTCCAGCTTAGTCCTCAGGGGTAGCGGCGCATCTGTGGCCGACCTCAGGTGGGAATATCTAATCCTATCTGGGGTTCATTACAGATGTCCATGGGCGGCAGTAGCCACTTACCATCAGGTGAACTGTATGCTCGTCTGCTACTCCTACATTATAAGAAAAAAATAACTAAGATTGTACACGATAATTTTATATATAAGACATTCAGTGGTTAAAGTAATACCACTCTATATTTCGTGCTGACGCCCTTTAACAGAAATTCCTAGAAATCTATTCCATCCAAACAAGGTATGATTATGTTATAGGGGTTTTGTTATTATAACAAAATAAACATAATAAACGTAGACAGTCTTGTTCATCTAAAATACTCGCTAACTATAGTTACAAGTCTTCCTTATTGTACGTGTATTGTATAGGTATGTAGGACATATAATGTAGAACACACATCGCCCTTAGACATCCCTCATTTACCAAGTCTGTGAAGCGCATTAATTCTCCATTACACCGAATCGCTTCTACGAGAATGATGTGGAACGTATAGGGTTGTGATTGTGTTGTGGTTTGCGAAGGTACGCCTAACTAGGGATATTTAGTTAGTATCTATGCATACGTATTGTGTATTCTGTGTACCGCAGTAACAAAAGGTTCTGGATTCGATATTTGGCGAAGCAAATAAAACATATCTGTAAAACTACCTTATAGTGTTTAAAGAGATTAAATTCTAGAGCACATAATATACAACGTAAATTATGCATCGTCTGTAAAAAAATCAAGTGTCTATCTATTACGGTTTAAGAGATAAAGCCCTGTGACTCACGAACAGACAGCGGAGGGTTTCGTTTTATCCTTTGAGAATGGAATCCTAAAAATCATTCTACAAGATGGCATTATAGATATGTTTCAGTACATTTGAGTTTTAAGGAAATAACATTATTATTTTTCAAAACTAAAAATCAATCTAGTAACTTTGCCTGAACTTTCCCTAAGGCGCTTTCACTCGCCTCGAAAATCGTTAATCCTGAGGATGTTGATACGGACAATGGTACAAAATTATTAAAATCGTGTATCTGTATCGGTCATCGGTTTTTGATAATTTTTCAAAATTTTAAATTAAACTGAACGTTCAAAGTGGATAGAAATCGGGTTCAAAGATTCCGTTACGGACATATATACATATAACCCAAGCTAATAAAAGCGTGTTAAAATTAATCGAAATGAAGCAAAATGTATTTACCTTGTACGGGCGCCTACGGGGACGCTTACAAATTTTCACGGATTGTAGCGTGACATATTAAAAATATCAATATCTTTGTATTGGACGAAGGTATTGGTATCATGCCATCCGTTCTAATTTTTATGGATATTCAAAATTATTTTTTTAAAAAGTATTTTACAAAACTTGGCCTGGACGCACTGCGTGCATCTAGATGTTATGTCTAATGCCGCGTCCGCACGCATAATACTTGCCACAAACTCCAAACCTTTACAAACATTTGCCTTGACTTTGGCAATCAAAAGCTGGATTTCAAGCGCTGACGTACACACACCAAGCCAAACATTCTATCCACACATAGGAATTTGTGAAGGTTTGTTGATTTTTGGCAAGTGTGTATACAAAGCATTATGCTTTAATTTCCAATACTTAAGTAACATTGAAAAATCTTTCCATTTAGTAGAAACTGAAAAATCTACTCTATAACTCATGTTTTTGGTTCTATGCCAACTAGAATTCAATCTCTATTAAATTCTTTCCGGAGGGGTTCGTTTATAGAGATGCAGATTTCTATTTTCAATCAATTTCAAAAAGAGGTGCGTATTATAAACATCAAAACAACTAAACAGAAACATTTATAGTAACCAAAGAAAATATGAAACTTATTATACTTATACGCAGACCACTCCGGCAATAACTACTACCTATGAGGTGGCATACATACTCATTTGCTACATAATACATGAGTAGCAGACGAACATGCAATCCACCTGATGGTAAGTGACTACTGCCTATGAAGGACATCTGTAATCAATCTCAGATAGGATTAGATATTCCTACCTGAGGTCGGGCACAGATGCGCCGCTACCCCTAAGGACTAAGCTGAAACGCCTCGGAAAAGTATGTCTCCCTTACCACACTCTTCAAATCAGAACACGGCAGTGCTTAATGCTGCTGTTATGAGGCAAAAATAGATGTGGCGGTGGTGCCGCCGGATTCGAACCACAAAGGATTCTACCATCTGCAAACTCTACTTCTACATATATTATAAACAAAAAAGTTATGAATAACAAATAACACAAGCTTGTTTAATCCAACAAGCATTTGATCTCATGTTCACAGCTTAACCCTCCATAAAGCCAAAGCACTATCAGTTAGTTAGGCCAGTTAAGGGGAAAATTGTAACAAGTCATCGAGTTGTTTAAGTCACAACTTAACGGACCATTAGGGGCAGATTGCGTGAGTGGAATACCGGTTATTTGCTTAATGTTCCTTAGAAAAACCAATTTGTATCCTAACGCCGCTGCTCCCCGGAGATCAGATAGTTTTTAAATTGTTCTGTCGTTTATAGCTGAGCGAATGTACAATGAATTTGTGAACAGTTCCTGTTTTTGGAGTTTTACTCGTTTGTGAAAATGTTGAAAGAGAAGTTTTGGAAGCGTACATACAAAAAAAATACATTATTTTGACTAATAAATATTGCAAAATTGCAAAAAAACATATTTTATATTTTATTCGTGCGTCTATCCGTCCGTCTGTCACGGCCAATTTGCTCCGAAACAATTGGACTAAATGAGTTGAATATTGGTACTAATGCTTTTCTGTAACACAAAGACAAAATAAGTTAAGTATATGTAACGTATACAACTGAATTTTTAATTAATGGATGACTTTTGGTGACCTAAATGAAAAATTAAAAAAATAAGTTTTGCAAACTGTATCGAGTGGCATATCAAATGAAAGAGCTTGTTTTTCATTTAAAGTGTTATATTCGTACGGAACCCTCTTGCCTAGTTTTTGCGTTTTGTTTTGGGTCCTTCAATGCCACAAAACAACGAGTCATTTAACGACTGAACATTTTTAAAACTGTCATAAAATGCGTTTATTTATTAGTAACTTTATATTAATTTGTGCACCTCCTGTTTCAGTTATAATAAAAGTTTTAATACAGTGCTTAATTGCTTTTGTGTTGAAATTTTAATGAAAACTTGGCAACTTTGACTATTATTATTTACGGAATAAAACGATACCTTTTCATATTAAACCAATGTTTAAATCAGTATCGGTTTTACGAGTAATATGAATATTTCGAAACCCAGCGTAATGAAAATGTACAAGTAATTAAATTTGAGTTCAATAAGCTTTCGATGTGATTTTTATTGAATGATAGGTATCTCCTCATTACACCTATAACTGAATCATTATAATTTATTTTACAGTAAATATGTTTAAGTTATGGATAACTAAGGTGGAATGCCTTATATAAGTGTATCCTTTATAGCACCTAAATTAGAATGCAGCAGCGCTTAACAGTGCTATTAGATAGAAATAAGTATTGTGACGATGCTTTTGGAGTTTAAACATTATGGTTTTCAAAAATGTTACTAAAAATATTTGAAGATGGTTAAAACCACAGTTGTTCGAAAAAAAGGAAATAATCGTAGTTGGTAAAACATCGTGATATAAATCTATAAGAAGATGTTAGAAATAGTGGTATGTAGAAATATAGGTAGGAATTATCTTATCTGGGGTTGCTTACAGATGAGTGGCAGTAGCCACTTACCGTCAGGTGGTGGATTCCTACCTGAGGTCGGCCACACATGCGCCGCTGCCTCTGAGGACTAAGCTGGAATGCCTCCCTGGAATAGTATGTCTCCCTTATCACACCAATTATTACATACTCGTACATTTTAGATAGACAGAACGCTCGTTTTGTATAAAAGTCGAAGTAGCAATTTTATTTCCCAACAGATTGTCTATTTCAATTTTGATATTCACACTGCACCTCTACAGTTGTACCCTTACCATGAGTTTTCAAAACATCCCACAATTTTACGTTACGTTTATTCAATCCATTATTCTGTTCCGTTTGCTTCAGTAGACTGAGTAAACGTAACAATAAGTAGGTGTTCAAGTCTGATTGCGCCATTTTGTCAATTTAGACACTTAATGTTACGTTACTGACACTATAGTTCTGATACAATCCGCTAGGGGCGCTGATGGGAATTTGTATGAGCAAATACGTAAACAAATACCAAAACAGTCATATTTGTCAAAACGTAAAAACTCATGGTAAGGCTACTTTGTTTACGAGTGTGCAAGTTTATGAGCCTTGTACAATGTTACTCTCGACTTTGTTAGTTGTTTCGTTCCTCGTTGAGGTTTAAGTTCAAATTGTCTGTACACCTGGTAATGTTTAAGTACTATTTTTAATAAAGTAAATTGTTTTAAATATGAGTTATGGAGGAAGAAAACGATTACATGTAAGGGATTTTTGTAGTGTTCAAGTAGAGAATGAACATGTGATAGTACCTAAATAATAACAATTGTAATCAAACCCAGGTAGGATTAAACCACTAAATAACTTATGGGTTATTTTAGTTTATGCCCCAATCTTATACTCGTATATAAAATTCTCGTGTCACAATGTTAGTTACCGTACTCCTCCGAAACAGCTTTACCGATTTTTACCAAATTTTATATGCATATTCAGTAGGTCTGAGAATCGGCTACTATCTATTTTTCATACACCTAAGTGATTAGAATTGTTCACCCTTAACATTCTTTTATTTATATGGCAACACTACGTTTGCCGGGTCAGCTAGTAACTTAATAAAACTTGTAATGTATACGATGTTACGGAAACTTCAATACCGTGATTCAGGTTACATAGCGCCAACTCTATTCAAATGTGGTACATTTTGATCATTGTAGTCATTTCATTAAACTCAATTGAGACGAAGTATGTGTACTTATAAAATAACCAAAATTTGTCTATAACTTTGGACTTTAACTGGGTATGTAGCTCAAACATTTCTAGATACTTTAGTAACTGGTACCAAAACAGAAATTTCCGAGAACAGCAAGTATTTTAAATAATATCGGTCGTGACCACAAAATGCAGCCAGACGGGGACCATTGGTGCGTGGTCTGCTTATCTTCAAACAATTCTTGATAAGAAGCTTACGAGCCAAACATAATATGAGGTGGTCTGGACACTACACTTTACCTTGTAGCTCTATACGTAAGGTTCCATTTACTCTGGGTTTGGATATTAGTACAGGTCACCTGGGTGGTATCGTTGGAACACTTTATGCATAACAATACCGTTGTTCTACGGCGAGTATGAAAAAGATAAGCGAGGGGCGATACTTTCGTTAAATATTTTGAATTTTAATTGGTTGTTGGTATTGAAGATATCCGTACACTTTACTGTATTTCACTACTTTAAATGTAGCTTAACGTGACATCAAAGTACATCCGACTTTTATTTGGAAGGGATAGTTTAGTCTATAGAACTTAATTTGAATGTCGTGCATGTTAATATTTTTGTAATTTTATTTTGTACACTATTTTTTCTGTAATCAACCCCCGATAAGATCAGATTCACTGAGGTTGGCCACAGATACGCCACTAATACTGAGGACTAACCTCAGTATTTGTGGCGTATCTGTGGAAAGCCTCAGAAAGCCTCGGAAGCCTCGGAAAGTTGGAATGCCTTGGAAAAATACCTACGTTTCTATTACTACCTGGGAACCAGAACACAGCAGGGCTTATCACAGAAATAGGTGCCGCCTGTGTCGAACCACAGAGGAGAGTTGAATAATACTATAATGATACTCGCTATCAATAAGACACGGGCTTTATGGGGCTTTTTGGGTATAAAGTGCACAATGGGGATGTAATAATGCTACGTGTGCTTTGTAACATTCGTAACGCCGCAGATGGTGTAAAACAAAATTGAACACCGTAATAGGTAGTTCTAAATGAGCGAGTTTGCATGCAACCTGCAAGCGGAGATGAAAATTTTATTCTAAATATCGTTTTTATGCTAATTCTGTTACCTACGTGAAACTTGTATGGTTGGTTTTGAGTGTATTACGTATTTTTACCGTAATAAGTTATTTGTTTTATATACAAAACAAATCGTCGTATTTGGTGATGTCTTACGTTTGTGGTCGACTGTGGTAAATCTACTTTTAACTGGGGTTGATTACAAATGTCCATGGGCGGCAGTAGCCACTTACCACCAGGTGGACTGCATGTTCGTCTGCTACTCTTATATTATATAATAAAAACAATCATGCAAGCAAATGCCAATAATGGCGCATACTTTTCCGACGCGTTCCAACTTAGTCCTAAGGGGTAGTGGCTCAGGGATCAGTTCTGCATGCTCGTTAGTTATTTAAATATTATAAAAAATATAAGAAAATTATATTAAGCCAATGAGCCAGTAACAATCAAGATTAATGAGCTTAATCACCTTTAAACAATCGAATCATTCAAGTGTACTTCCAATATTATTTTTTTATCATAAATTAAACGGAATACAATTCCTATTTACCTACTCGTACATACGACTCATTAAGGTTAACATTGTTCATTGAATTCCGAAGCGGAACGGTTATCCGGGCATATTTTACCTTTTTCCGCTAATTGGTAAATTAAAATCTGATAGGTACAGAATAAATCTTTGCCGGGATTACGTAGGTGAAAAAATTGCCCTGCCTTCCAATGGGCTTATCCCTTAAACGGAAAGCCTTTTTCGATATAGCCTTTTCAATATCCTGGCATAACATAATGGTATTGAAAATTCTTTTGGAGAAATATTTCAGATTTGTGTTATTTTTGGTATGTATTCGTGTAGTAAAAATAAAATACTTAATTTTGAAATACTATTACATTAGGCTTCGTATTTATATAAGATTGCAGATTTCCTCATGATGTTTTCGTTCACCGTATTAAGCAAGTTATAATTAATTTCTAATACACACATAACTTTGAAAAATCAGAGGTGCCTGCGATTTGAACTTAGAACTTGATAGTAATACCACTAATTACCAGTCATACATATCTGTAACCAATTTCATAGATAAGGGGTTCCATCTGAATCTCATCACAGATGAGTTGTCATCACTTGTAACTCCTGAAGACTTAGATGGTTGCTTTATGTGTTAGACAGTACGCATTCCCTTCCACCGCACACTGCATACGCAACAACTCTCTCACGCCAGCAATAGTGACTGCACTAGTGGTATCTCCTGTGTCGATCAATACTGTTTCTATGTTTTAAAAATATCATATCATTATACCAATATATTTCTATTTTTATAAAATGTTAATATTTTTTTCTTAATAATGTTAATAATGTGAAGGGTTGAAATGCTATTTATATTTTCTTTATAACGGATTAATTTTACAATTTCAAACCCAAGAACCATTTTTTCAAAATAATAGTTACATGCCCAATTTTTAGATTTTGGTAACAACAAGCACATTATAGTTTACTAACTTGAAATGTATGGACAAACATTATTTTTGTAAGATGTAGTTAATTTTAATATTGTTTTTAATTAAATACCCAATTTATCAAACTCATCATCATGAGATAATCTTGAAAATATCAAATGTTTTGGGTGTTTATACAGACAATATTGTAAGTAATTGAACTTTTTTGATAAGACTTTCATTCAACCAAATCCATTGATAACGAACCACGTGGCCAAAGCCACATTTTTTAATTTCTAGGGTTGCTGCGTCAAAACAGAAAAACCCCTACTCAGTAGTATATATGAGAGAGGTGAACTTATTAAATAAGTAAAACAAGAATGCGGAACACAATACAGTTCACCTCGTTTTGGTAATTACCCGGAAGAGAATGTAGAGTAATTAAACATAAGTGCAAATTGCAGCATTCGTACTAATTAAATGCATTATTTGAGATGTAACAACAGCTTTTTATGGAGATGAATAGTTTATACAATTTAAAGTGTTGCTCTACAGTACTTCATTTTTATTTTTGGATGGTCTATTAAATGGTTTATTTAAAATTGCATATCACTTGCTTAAGAGATAAAGGAAATCTTCGTGAAGAAAAGGAAATAGTTCTCAAACATGTGCGAAGTCTACCAAATCGTTCTTACTTCCTTTCACTCTTAGATTCCTTTACTGCTTAAATTCCTTCTTAAATTCCTTTCTCTTCTTAGAAATTTCTTTCTCTCCTTCTTAGATTCCTGCTTAAATTCCTTTCACTCTTAGAGAAGAACTGTGCCCTTGGAAACGCACTCAAATTTAATTCTATCTAGCAATAAAATAAATAACAAATACGTACGTTGGATTTTGCCCACAATTTACTGTTGAACCAGTGCAATGAAAGCGGCTGACATTTTAATATTTCACAACAATTATTCCACAACACAACAACTATCTCTCTGAAAACATTAAGTTTCCAATTCACAAATGTAGCGAACTCAACAATGTTCTCGTTCCAAATTCACTGGGATCGTTCGTTGCGTTACTTTTCTTTATGTTAAAAATTCTCATTACAATACAATAATGTAAAACAAAATTGTCATAGTGTGGCATGTATCTAAGCCCTGTATTTGGTATCTTATGATTAGCTATAGAAATAGCAAAAGTTCCAGATAATATATTAAAGCTAATATATTTAAAAAATATTAAGTGGATTAAATAAGGATGTCGCAGAGGAGCATATAGTCCACATGATGTTAATTAGCCATCACCGCTCATGGACATCCATAATGTCCTACCTGAAATAGAACGCCTCGGAGAAGTATCTCTACCACACAACACATAAAGATGACTAATTATTATGAATTGATTTTACACAGGCAGTAAATCTTCTTAATTACAATCAATGTCACTTCATTTAACCTTTTTATTTGATTAAACCATCATCTTAATTTTAAATCAGACTCGAGTTATTTTTCACTGCATTCGAAAAAATAAACAATATCAACGTAAAGTCACATCGACGTAGCGAGCATAACCTTCCACTGCACAGAATGGAGCGAACAATTTATGAGAGAGCACGTGTGAAGCGCTCGCGGTTTTAATATCAGCTGTAAATTAGAACGAGCGGCGGATACTGTACAAATTGGCTTTGTTGGCGCCCGTACCTGCTTATTGTTTTATGATGTTTTTAAACGAGTGTTCCTCGAGTAGAAGCTGAAACTATTAGGTACTGATGAAAGTTATACACTGTTTTGATCAAGCATAACGTTACTTTTGCATTACATGCGTGTTTACACTATATATTTTGTGTATGTATGTGTGTGTGTGTTTATGCGTGGGCGTGTTTATGTGTGTGTAAAACATGATATGACATGATGGTATGTATAGTATATGACACAATTAAAAATTTGGGTCGATGAGAGATGATGATTCGCTCGCGGTTTTAATATCAACTGTAAATTAGAACGAGCGGCGGATACTGTACAAATTGACTTTGTTGGCGTCCGTACCTGCTTACTGTTTTATGATGTTTTTAAATGACTATTCCTTGAAACTATTAGGAACTACTGAAAGTAATACCGTGTTTTGATCGAACATAGGACGTTACTCGTGCATTACATATGTGTTTACACGATATGCATTGTTTTAATGTGTGCGAGTTATACAGTGTGTGTCTGTGTGTGCGCGCATGTTTGTGTGCGCGTGTGTATGTATGTATAACGAACTAGGAATGTATACAACATGTCTTAAATTTTATTTTATGTCAACGAAAGGTGTGAAGTGCTCGCGGTTTTAATATCAGCTGTAAATTAGAACGAGCGGCGGATACTGTACAAATTGGCTTTGTTGGCGCCCGTACCTGCTTATTGTTTTATGATGTTTTTAAACGAGTGTTCCTCGAGTAGAAGCTGAAACTATTAGGTACTGCAAGTTGTAACTTGTTTTTGATCAAATATAGATCGTTGCTTCTGCATTACATGCATATTTACACTATATACTTTGTGTATGTGTGTGTGTGTGTGTGTGTGTGTGTTTGTTTGTGTGCGTGTGTACGTGTATGTATGTAAAACGAACTAGGTATGTATATTACATGTTGTAAATCTTATTTGTTTCGAAGATAGATGGATCACTCGCGGTTTTAATATCAGCTGTAAATTAGAACGAGCGGCGGATACTGTACAAATTGGCTTTGTTGGCGCCCGTACCTGCTTATTATTTTATGATGTTTTTAATCAAGTGTTCCTCGAGTAGAAGCTGAAACTATTAGGAACTACCGGAAATTGTTTTTGATGGGTGTTTACACGGATGTGTAAACACCCATCAAAAACTGTAACTGTAATAATAATGTATTATATATGTGTGCGTGTATGTGTGAGCAGTGATAGCCTAGTGGTTAAGAAACGCGGCTTCTCGATCGAGGGTTCCGAGGTTCAAATCCCAGGCACGCACCTCTGATTTTCAAATTTATGTGCGTATTAGAAATTAATTATCACTTGCTTAAACGGTGAAGGAAAACATCGTGAAGAAACCTGCATATTTGAGAGATTTATAAAAAAAAAAATCATGAAGGTATGTGAAGCCTACCAATACGCACTTGGCCAGTGCATTTGACTATGGCCTAATCCTTCTCATTTTGAGAGGAGACCCGTGCCCAGCAGTGGGACAGTAATGGGTTGATGATGATGTGTGTGAGTGTAAGTATGTGTGTTATTACATGACTTACATGTTATTTGAGGTTGATTGTCATCAGGTGTCCATTAGAAATTACCGGGCGGACTGACCATTTGCTGTCGTCAAAATAGGTTCACGGGAAGGCAATACTTAAGACCTCCAGAGATGAAATCTCTTCGCAACTTGGCACTTGCAATCCATTTTGCTCGTCTGGGGTAGCAACAATTGACCGATCTCAGGTACGACACGAAACCTATTCGGGGTATGATAACAGACGTTTATGAGCAGCAGTAGCCACTTACCATCAGATAAACTGCATACGAGTTCGCGTTTCCTACTTCTTCGAAAAAAAGACAAACAAAACGATAGCAAAACGAAAAACGGCTGATGCCTTTTTAAAATCTTACTGATATTCAGCTCTCATTCAACTAGTTCTTACGTCACTATTGCTTTGCTCTGTTCTTTTTGATAGATTGAAAACGGATAGTTCTTTTCGAAATTCGGAATGCATGCAATCCGTCTGCCTCTCTAAATCACTGTAGGCAATCGTTAGCACTTTCCATTAGATGTAGCTCTATTTGATTTCGCTGCACGAAACGTATCAAAGGACTTGGTTGATCTTTCGTTGTTTCGTTTTATTTTTGTACATAGTTAGAACGTTATATGGGTTTATGTTTGTGCTTAGTTTGTTGATGAGTGTGGGCGTTCCTTTAGCATTTAGTTGCTATTCGAGACATACAATTATTATCTATGTACCAAATTAATTTATTTGATAACATTTGGTAACTCTACGATTTTAAATGTTACAAGTATAAGGCTTCTAGTTAGACTTAATTAATTTGTATATGCATATAATAACGTCAATTGTTAGGAAGTTTAGATTAGACATCACTTATTATTTTATATCATTGCAAAATGAAATTCAAGAAAAAACCTAATTGATATTTTATTTTAATTTCATAATTTTCGAAGATATATCATAAGTATTTTTTATCATTCTTTTTTTAATTTTTATTTATATTTCCATGTATTATTTCTATTTTATGTACGCGTCTTCTTATGCGCTATAGGTATACTTTACTTTTAGCGATGGTGAAAAGTATATTGCGAACAGAAAGATAGTTAAGTTAACCTCAAATATGTTTAGCTCGTCCTGTAGTGGAATACGAGTCCTACTCTCAAGTTTTTTAAGTGCAGCAATTTATTTTATTTGCATTGGCGGTGCTTCCTGCGATATCTGTTTCACGAGTACCTACACTCACATTAACGCATCGTCAAACTTGACAAGCCCTATATTCGCAAACTGCTATATAAAATGTGAAAATCAGACCAAGCGCTATGTAATTCTCACGCATGTGTGTTTTTGAAACGAATAAAGGAGCTTGGAACTTAATACTGATTTATGTCAATCAACTGTTCTTGTGAGATGTTACATAGGTGTGTGTTCTTTGTTCATAAGTGGTACAAGCTGAAATTTTAGAAATTCGCTTGTTGTGTATCCCGTGATATGCAAGTTCGGCGAAATTACAAAGACTTTTCTGAATCTAATGTTAAAATCAAAAAAATATACAAAAAACAATACCAATTTAGAGTGGATATAAAAACTTGTAATATCATCATAGATGACACTGATGAAAAAAAAATAGGGCAGTTGAATTCATTTTTAAGTTATTTTATTTTTAGTGTAAATTACGGTACGTTACATTTTAATTTCTGATTGAATATTATACCAAATCGTTTTTAAGATTTAATAAAATTTTAACTTTACGGTAATGCATAATAATGCAAATTATTTCGCGAGTAACTTTGAATAAACCCGTAAAATAAAAATAAACTTCAATTAAGAACGCTCTATTAACCCCTCTCGTATTTTCAAGTTTTAACAGTTGATTCAAGAAAGATTCGCAGCCAACAGGAAACTCGTTTACCAGAAAAATTACCGCTTTCCACGGAAGCGTAATTAAAAGAAGGTAAACCCATAAAATTAAATCATAAAGTTCTGACACTAATGTAGGAATACAACCTTTTATTCAATCTAACTTTGTGAACGAAATAGGCCCGGGTAATTCGACGTTATTCCCTCATTAATATGACTCTGGAAGTTGGGGGTTGAATTAAAAACTCCCGTGGGGTCTCACACCCGCGCAATTACCGAGTAGGCTAAAGAGGGTATATCTCGTGCGCTTAATTGAGAAATAGCATTATTGGTAATGTAGCGTTGAAGTTGGATCATACATAGTAGATAATAATGTGTCATATCTCATACACGATACGAAATTGAATAAAATAATCGTTTAGAAATATGTATTGTTATATAATCTAATTTCAACGTTTGAAAAGCAATGTATGCTTTTTAAAGAGCTTTCTAAATATAGGGCAAAAGAATATTAAATTGAAGCAATTTAATTTTCATGCATAAAATTACATTTGTTTGAAGACTATTCGATATGGTAATATACATGTGGTTTAGTAGTTGTCTAGTCGCCTTTTTGTCCACTTTACCTACAGGTATGGGAAAAAATACAAGAGAATATCGTTCGTCACCTATCGTCAATACGGTTTCAGTGCAGCAAGGTTTAAGCGAGAGAGAAACAGCATATCATGTATTATACTATCAGTTAAAGTCAAAAATGTGGCAAACTTGCTTAAAAGTGTTTGTTACTTTACTCGTTGTACTTAAAAAAATCTTACGATAAACTTTATTTCACTCTTCTATATTGTGCCCGATATGGGCAAAAATGTAGTAAGTTTAATAAGTAGTATTGCGTTAATTCATTAGTCATTGAAATATAAATGTTACCAGATAATTCTTTTAATCAACTTTTTTTTTTTTTTTTTAATAATATGAGAGTAGCAGACGAGCATGCAGTCCACCTGATGGTAAGTGACTACTGCCGCCCATGGACATCTGAAATCAACCCCAGATAGGATTAGATATTCCTACCTGAGGTCGGCCACAGATGCGCCGCTACCCCTGAGGACTAAGCTGGAACGCCTCGGAAAAGTCTATCTCCCTTACCACACCCTTCAAACCGGAACACAGCTGCGCCTAACACTGCTGTTATTAGGTAGAAATAGGTGTGGCGGTGGTGCCGCCGGAGTCGAACCACAAAGGGTTCTACCACCTTCAAACCAAAGATGGAGAAAATTTCATTTGCAGTTTATCGCAAACACGTCCTTGGTCGAGCAACTTAGTTAAGCGAGCCTATTTCGTTAGTTTAACTGAGAAACAGCATTATTGGCGTACCATTATATCGTCAAAGTTGGGCGATGTTGCGCAGAACGTTACGCGAATATGTTATGTGTCGAGTTGCTCACATCCAGTCGAGTTACGGCGAAACTTGGATGAGACAACGTGAGTTTATGTGCCAAGTGTTTTAGTTAGTTTAGCATAACAATGGCGTGTGATTTATTGCGTTTAAGGTGATATTTTAATAGCTATAGCTGAAGGTTTTTTTTTGTTTGTATAAAGTACCAAGTGAGTAATACTACTTTATATTAATTACAAGTAATTAAGGTACTTTGTATTAATTACAAGCTAGCTTAATTTAAGACTAATGAGTAATTCTAAGCTATTAAACTGCTAAATAATCATATAATGAAGGTAGCGTCCTCTGACACTGCACTTCTTTGTTTTAGGGTTTAGTCCGTTTGAGTCTTCTCACTAGGTCCAGCAGCTAGGTATAACTAAAGGTGATTAAATTTTTTGTGTTCCCTAATAACAGCAATGTTAAGCGCTACTGTGTTCTGGTTTAAAGGGCGTGGTAAAAGAGACATACTCTTCCGAGGTGTTCTAACTTAGTCCTAAGGACTAGCCATGCATTTGTGATCGACCTCAGATAGTAATTGAATCTTATCAGGGATTGATTACATTTGTCCACGAGCGACAGTAGCCACTAACAATCACGTGGACTGCCTGCTTTTAATATTTCTGCATTATACAAACATAGCAAATCTCATCTGACCTTACTCGCGGATATATCTTCAACCTGAGGAACTTTTCAAAATGCGGAATGCTTCGTTTTGATATCATTTGTTTTAGGACATCCTTTAATCCAGAACACCAGAATGTTATTGCTTAATTCATTGTTATCAAGAAATAGGCGTGATGGAACGGTGGTGCTTTCGCAGTCACGGGCATCGGTCTCCTGTCATGCGGAGTGCGGATCAGCAGAATTGACACTCATTTGAGAACGTTACTTTAGAAACAAGCTTGTAAGTTTCCTCACGATATATTTCGTCACAGCTACGACGCTATAACTTTGAAAAATCAAAAGTGCACGCCAAGGATTCGAACCTAAGAATCCATTGAGAAACCAAGTTTCAACCCCTAGGCTGACAGATATAAACCATTTAAAACGAAATGATCAGATCTGGTTCGATTGTAAAAAAAATATTACATAAAACAAAAAAATATTAAACATAAAAAGAATTACCGTATTTTCCCTCACCTAAGGAATTTATATCATACAAGCGATAAAAGGTTGACATAAAAAATGTATAGTAAAGACCCACAGGTATTCGTAGTACCCTCAGCCGTCATTAAATAAATAACGTAAGGATCAAACCGAGTTTTATTGGAGACAGTAATATGATGAAATAGGAATTTAATACAAGTTAGGGTTGCCAGAAGGTTTTTTGGTTTCGCAAGGATAAAATAGTAGCTTTTGTAGTTAAGCTAGCAATTTTGTTAGATCTAACAAAATATCGGTATTTCTATAAATATTCCATCATAGGTCTAATAATTTTGTTTTAAATTACATTTATCGATGTATGATTTTATAAATAAATTGATTACAGACTTTTCTTTGTAATTTTCAATAATAAAATATTTATTACGATTTACTATTACCTATTACTTGGTCAATTATCGTTATATAAAGTGATAATAAAAAATACGTTAAATAAATTATATCTTATATATTACATATATTTAATGTGTAATTATTAATTTTTATTTTACGGTGCACTAAGGACGAGAAGAAATCCATCCACATATATACATACACACTTACACATATACATATATAGGTAGATCCAATAGGTATAACCGCAACAATTCTAGCATCTGAGCCAGTTGGATAAATAAATAATAAATATTATATTTCAATCAATCTGACAACCCTAAGAATTCTGAAAGATATCTACTGATTGTAAACCGTATTGAAACTGTATGATGGATTGGCCATGAACCGACAATAATACTATATTTGATATATAAACCTTGCGGCCGAATGGAATCAATTCTGCTATCCAATCACCTTTTTGATCTCTGTAGCAACAATAATTATAGGCAAATCATTTGGACTGTCAATATGTTAGCCTGTCTACCTTCAGACCTAAGATAAAGGATCTTCATGAGAAAAACTATATATCCCTTTTGAAATATCAATCACTATGGTAATCATATTAGTCTGATATACAAAGTTCTCAGGTTCATTCCCGGTGAAGCTAAGCTGCGTTAGTTCGATAAAGTTTGTGGATAAAACATATGCTTGATTAGTTCAAATATAATACAAATCGGTCCACAACACGTTCTACCCGCACGGCATCCAGATTATGAGTGACATGCCAGATCAACTGGCATCTAACTAGATGTCCCCAGATGCAGCCCACCAGTACTCGTGTCTAATTATGAGTGTATTTACTAATCTTTATATATATATATATATATATATTTCCTTTGTGCATGTGTATGTCACTGAACTCCTCCTAAACGACTGGACTGATTTTGATGAAATTTGTTGTGCGTGTTCAAGGGGACTTGAGAATGGTTTAGATTCACAATTTAGTCCTGGGAAAAGGTTTTTTTAATTAATATTTAATTCGTAAGTAGTTGTTGATTTTGGAATGTTTCACATTGGATTCGACAGACTTCGCTACCATCGCAGTTTCAAATATTCAATCTATTTTTCAAACCCGTAAGTGATAAAGGTTGTTCACCCTTAACATTTTTTTATTTATATGGCAACACAACGTTTGCCGGGTCAGCTATACACTATGTATTTGTCTTTTTAGTTAATGGCATCCACAAAACATGGAATCAGAGAAGCTATTTTAAATTTTAATTTTTAAAGTAGCATTTTCTTGTACGTTCAGTGAATAAGTAGCAAAAATGAAACGCAAACGGACGGTAGCAAACGCAATCTATCTATATTGACGTCTAGCGATACAAAGCTCCTATCTAAGGTTACAAAGCATACTCTTAGCTAAAGACTGGCTCCGCATGGAATCCTTGTGTGCATTGGCTTGCATGCGCAACGGAAACCAAAGCATGCATGCGTGCACTGCTATTTTGCGGTAGAAATAATAAAATCTTAGCAAACCATTCGACTGTGTATGGTGCACCGTAGCACTACCATGAGTTGGCATAGAAACGCCACTATAGAAATTGTAAATAGAAAACTATTGTCATTTTGCTAGTGAATAACATAACTACTATCGTTACGGTATTTCTTGACAACGTCTGTCAAATTAATAACTCATGGGACGGAATTTGTATGGCAATAGATCATAATGACATTCGCTAGCGATTTGATTTCGATAGGTTTTTTTACGTATCGAGTTACGTCACTACGGATTTTAGTTCTACGAGTAACCACCAGAGGCGCTGTACAATTTTTCATACATTTATTTTACGCAGTCGCTAGCGAGTAATACTTTTGTAAACTCATGGTAGTGCTACTGATGTCTGCTTATAAAACTGTTTATTAAATTTGATGCATTTATCAAGTCGTTGACTTTAAGGTACTACCATTTTCTAAACGCTTCTACTTAATATATTTTACAACATAAGCTTTTAATTTTTCCTTTCATCCATTTGAATGGATGTATTGGTTTCGTGAATGAATTGGCTATTTATAAAACTAAAAATATACAAGTTTTATACATTCAAATAAATTTGATGTTAAGTTGACTGGTAAATGGACAATCGTCGTAAAACTACTAAATAAATTAGCAAATAGTAATTATTATTGTAAATTCTGTGTCAGTCTTGAGTAACCAAAGTTCTTATGACACCCAATACTGAGTGACCAAGTACCACCTTAGTTATGCTAATCTAGTCCTTAGCTAAGGACCGAAGACCTTAGCTAAGGTCCAGCAATAAAGGTCCAAAGGTTTTTGTCGATTTACTGATGCATTTAAATCCTTCTCAGATAAGTTTTTATGCGAATACTTAACTATACTAACTAACTTTTATTAGGAAGAGATTTTTTCAAGTCTTTTTATGCGTTTAATTTGAACTATGTCTTTTTTTGTCTCAATTTTTAGATATAGAGATCAAATAGATTTTATAACGAAAGTTGTGTCGAAAAATATCTATTTGCAAGTAATGCATATAAAATCAGCGTCTGTGACATGTCGGTTTGTTCATATCAACTCTATTATTGGTTTTCGAAATAGAATTCTAAATCGGGCTCCATACAAATATATTCGCGCGTGGTTAATTGAGAGAAACTCTATTATTGGTATGTCGGAAGAATTGTGATAGGTGTTTCAATTGTTTTGGAACGATTTTTTAGATTTTTTTGAGTGAAAATAAACTATATGACACCTTTTTTGTATTGCATGAAAAGTATGCTTCAGTTCAATAAATAAAAAAGAATAATAATATTATACAGATTAGCCAGTGAATTTTCCGAGTATAAATACGATGAATACCGATACCGATAATAATATTTCATTTTAGAAGGTGTGAAGGTAAGGTTCTCCGAAGTACGAGCACACCCGTTACACTTATTTCTATTCTGGTGTGTTCTGGTTTAAAAGGTGAGGTAAGGGAGCCATACTTTTCCGAGGCGTTCCGCTTAGTTCGCAGGAATAGTGGAGCATCTGTTGCCGACTTCAGGAATTCTATCTGGGGTTGATTACTGATCTCCACGGGCAGCAGTAGTCACTTATCATCAGGTGAATTGCGTGCTCGTCTGCTACTCCTATATAATAAAAAAATATCGTCGCGCGGTAGAAAAGGAGAGGGATACTTCCTCTCCTACGCCGCGCCGGCGGTCCACTCTTACTCCGTCTTACGAATTTTCGATCAGGTCACGTGTCCTGACGCGAGTTCAACATTTTTACCCGTCACAAAAAGTGCACAACACCGCTAAAGAAGTTTTCACTTCAATTAAAAAACATATATATGGTGGAATTGAGAAATCACCTCCTTTTTTGAAGTCGGTTAAAATAACCGCAGATCGATAAATAATCTGGGACAAAATGTACCTTGACAGAGTAAGGTGCTACTAAAGCAAGATTTGTTAGCACGTAGGGAGGACACGTGCACGGGATTAGTTCCTGACAACAAGCGGGTAACTTTTACAATTAATACCCGCCCTCAATCTGGGGAATATAGCCTAGTGGTTTAGATTGGTGGTCGGGGTTCGAATCCCAGGCAATTTAAAATTTTTGAATGTGTATTAGGAATTTTATCACTTGCCGTAGTGGTGATCAAAATCATGCATGTTTAAGGGTTCTGAAAAAAGAAAATAGTTAAACATGCAGTAGTGGTCCATAATTCGATTCCAGCACATGCATCTTTGATTTTTCAAAGTTATGTACTTAAATAAGTGTTAATAGATTCTCCATTTGACCTGCGTGGTGGACTATGGCCTGAATCTTGCTAATCTTAGAGGAGAGCCATGCTCAGCAGTCGCACAGAAATTAGTTTGGGATAAAATTGGGGAAAACGACACAGCGTAGTAAATCTCACAATCTGGGTTTAAGCGATGATCATAATTATTGTATTGAATTAACTTCCCCCTTATGAGGGCAGGTCAGGTATTACATCTCGTTGTCATTAAAGAAGTAAGTGCTCGTTAGAGTCATAAGAGGGTCGTTTACGGAAGTATTAGCTTAATTTATTATTTTGTAAGAAAATCCATTTCTTAATTGGATACCTATTTTAGATTAAATGTATACATCCGAATAGTAAGTCAGTTAGCGCATTAGTAAACACTTAAAGCACGTGTGTGCGTTAATCTATATTTTAATATATTTTATTATTGATTCATTATCATTATTAAATTAAAACCTTTTTTTGTCTACCGGCAAAGGTTCGCCATTTTTTTCGGAACATATCTAACGATATCGCGCACAAAAAGGGATCAGGAAATTTAAAAATATATTACCTACAGCATATTTTGTTCGCGGAATGGTAGAAAAAGTACATATGGCATTGAGTTTTAATTAATTTTTGGGTATACTACAAATACTTGACTAGGCGACCTCCAGAAATAATATAAAAAGTAATTAAAATCGATCATAATTTGTCAACAAAAACATCGGTTCTCTTGCTGATACGTTTATATGGATAAATTGATAATATCGGGTTGAAATTGTCTTAATTATCGGGAAATCGATATTTTAGACTACCTATATAAATATACCAAATGGTACTGTAGACGACCCGCGTGGCGGAGCGGTCGCCATACCGGTCTGATGCGCAGAGGGTCCCGGGTTCGATTCCCGGCCAGACAGAAATTTAAATGATGAATTTAGATTTCTGTTTCTGGGTCTGGGTGTTTGTGTATTTTCTCTGTGTGTGTCCATGGCACCCACGATACAGGGTATCCTAGTGTGGGGCTGTGAGTTTAGAAAGCGTTTAAGAAATAGCCCTTCACTACGACCACTTCATCACACACCATGACGAGGTATTCCAAACAACCATTTAGTTCAGCAGCTACCTAATTGAGATAAACAGGTAAATTGGCCTTAGCCTAATACCCCTTAATGCCTTTAATAAGCCCCAATGAAGGCGGAAGGTACTTTAGTATCCCAAACCGTAATATAATATTACTTCATCCGTCGACTAAATAGCTCCAGTAACGTCGGGAGGCTGACACAAATTAATCCTATTTAGCAGACACGATTACTTGATCTGAATATTCATTAACTTCGATAACATTCTTCAGGAGACCTGTAAGTTTAATTTAATCTGGGGAATATCGGTATATGCAGATATTAGAGTTGGGTACGCTGTCTCGAATTATCAGATTGTAAACAAATATTGTACGATAGGTATTTATTTTCGATCAATATTTCAGAATTAAAATGTTTCCATAATAATCACGTAGGTATATACGAATTTGAAGGTGGTAGCTGTTTTAGAGGTTACATGGATAAAACGATGATATACAATTGTAATTGTCTTAATCATTGACACGTCCATATTTTAGACTACCTATATGAATATACAAACGGTCCTAACGAAGAAATCGACCTCCAATACGGTCACTTCGTCACAGTCTATGATGAGATCCAAACGATCATTTAGTTCAGTTACCTAATTGAGATAAACAGGTAAAATTGGCCTTAGCCTAATATCCCTTAATGCCTTTAATAAGCCCCAATGAAGGCGGAAGGTACTTTAGTATCCCAAACCGTAATATAATATTACTTCATCCGTCGACTAAATAGCTCCAGTAACGTCGGGAGGCTGACACAAATTAATCCTATTTAGCAGACACGATTACTTGATCTGAATATTCATAAACTTCGATAACATTCTTCAGGAGACCTGTAAGTTTAACTTAATCTGGGGACTATCGGTATATGCAGATATTAGAGTTAGGTACGCTGTCTCGAAATATCAAATTGTAAAGCAAACATTTTACGATAGGTATTTATAATCGGTAAATGTTGAAGTATTTACCGATAATTTACCAATATTTATGCATTATGTAAACATTTTAAATTTTCAGAATTGCGTAGGTATATAAAAATATTAATATATGACTATTTCAGATATTGTTATGTTAGAAGTAACCATTTACCATCACTATCCAACTGTGGATATTTGTTTGCTAACTCATACATTTCTTTTTGTATCTCATTGTAAATGAAACTCTGTTTTGTATGAGAATAAAATTCTTTAAACCTAAACCATGCACCATGCTAATCATGGTGCATGGTTTAGGTTTAAAGAATTTTAAAGATTAGGTTTAAAGAAGAAGTGTAACATATCATATTGTAGCTTGTTAATACCTTATAAATCAAAAAAAATAGATTTGAAATATAATTACTTGTTGAATTGATTTGATAAAAAGAAGTTACGAAGATAAATAAAAAAGTTAAAAATCAGATTTTAATGCGACTCACGACATTGTTTCAAAATTAACTAATGAAGTGAAATAAACGCAGGCTACCAAAAAGATTAATTAAAATTAGCATTAAAGAACAACTCAACAACTAACACAATAAAAAAGAATTAAGACGAATTGTACACAAAAGAACATTAAAAATTAGGGGATTTGGCGGGAATTAAACTTTCCCGTGGAAGTATAACAAATCCGGAATAAACCATAAAATTTCCGAACTTCTACGAGGAAGCATTCGGAATCGTTACAAAGGCGACTTCATAAAAACGCCTCAACTCCATTCTGTGTACTGTAATCATCTCCCATTCCCAATTCTGAAACTTTTTTCATCTTTGTTCACATCTGTTTGGCCGCCGCTCCGTCTTTCGATTTGAATCGCTCTTAAGTGTGCAAAATATTAACTGTGGGTTTGGAGTTCTTCATTATAATCGACCATAGTACTATACATAATGTTTAATATATTAAATTGGTATTAAAAAAATGTCCAGTAAAGAAATTTAATAAAAATACGTGGAATAGTGGTCTAGTGTAGTTTGTACATGTAAAAAAATAAAAAAAATATCATGTTAGTCATTAGGTTCCACTAGTAAACGAGTTTGCAGTCCATCTGAGTGGTCACTGTCGTCTATAGATAATTGTGATAAACTCCATTTAGAACAGACTCTACCTAAAGCTGATCATAAATGCGTTGTGTTAACTTTAACGTTCTTGACTCTCTTCCTCTTGCACTTAAATTTATTTGGGTTACATCACCTTAAATTGTAAGAAACAATATCATTTATGTTTGTAGTGTACAACAAAGTAAATCGAAGTACAAAGTCCGGATCACCTTTGCCCAGTAATTCGATTCGCAAACATTTAGCCCGTACATCAAGACAGGCGGTCGTAAAACCCGCTATAAAATCTACCATGGCTTCATCCAGTTTACAGGTTTCGTACCCAAAGAGAATACATATATAAGGAGCGCTCCACGAATCTCAATTTCCGTGGAAACCGTTTCGACAGGCAGAAAAGTGTACTTATCGTCAGATGCTTCACTATTTTACGTAAGACAGGAATAAAAATAAAAATAGCAGAATAAAATGTAATCGTAAAAACGATGTAGATGCTGCTAAATAATAATTCGCGAATAAATAATTACATACAAAAACAAATATATAAAATTTTATCTCACTTATGCGTAGGAGCGAGACTTTTGAAACAGATAATTCTATATCTATTCTATATTTATACGCGAGGCGAAGATTATTTGTATCAATAAAAAAATCGGGAAGACTTTGTAAACGTTTCTGTTATCAAAGAAATATAAAATTAGATATATTTATTAAGTAAATTGGCAATTAATTTAGAGGATGATACATATTTTATAAAACGTGAAGTGCTCTTAGGTGTAAAAGTCCTAGCTCTTATGTATCTTTGTAGATTTAGCTCACAGCTCACGTAGCGGACACTCGCAGCGCCGTTCGACCAATCGCCGACAATGTTTGAGACGGGAATACGTTAACCTGCACCCGATATTAAACATTGACGCTTTTACTACTGTTCACCTCACTCCCCGTAAAGTAACATTTCGGAACACTTGATGAAGAATGTAAGTACTACGTTTTACTCATCGTAAATAATTTGTTGATAAATATTAGATTGATGTTTATTTTTTTCTTGTAATTAATGCTATTTTTATGCTTTAGGATGTTTATGAATAAATAAATTATTGACACGACATCAGTAAACTTCGGGTTGATTATTTCTTTTTTGTGACATTTCTTTATTCCCAAAATAATTGTTAGTAGACTTTTAAATTAATTGTGACAAAGTATCTACTTCAACTACAATGTATTCTGTATTATTTCAGTTTGTTTCTACTATTCTAGACTTGACTCTCAGCTCACGTAGCGGACACTCGCAGCGCCGTTCGACCAATCGCCGACAATGTTTGAGACGGGAATACGTTAACCTACACCCGATATTAAACATTGATGCTTTTACTGGTGTTCACCTCACTCCCCGTGAAGTAACATTTCGGTACACTTGATGTAGAAAGTAAGCACTACGTTTTACTCATCGTAAATAATTTGTTGATGAATATTAGATTGAATGTTTATTTTTTCTTGTAATTTATGAGATTTTTATTCTTTAAGCTGCTTATGAATACATAAATAACTGACACGACATGAGTAAACTTCGGGTTGATTATTTCTTTTTTGTGACATTTCTTTATTCCCAAAATAATTGTTAGTAGACTTTTAAATAAATCGTGACAAAGTATCCACTTCAACAACAATGTATACTGTATTATTCCAGTTTGTTCCTACCATTCTAGACTTGACTCACAGCTCACGTAGCGGACACTCGCAGCGCTGTTCGACCAATCGTCGACAATGTTTGAGACGGAAATACGTTAACCTGCACCCGATATTAAACATTGATGCTTTTACTGCTGTTCACCTCACTCCCCGTGAAGTAATAATACTGAACACTTGATGTAGCGAGTAAAGTACTACTTTTTACTCATCGTAAATACTTTGTTTATAAATATTAGACTGAATGTTTATTTTTTCTTGTAATTTATGAGATTTTTATTCTTTAAGCTGCTTATGAATAAATAAATTACTGACATGACATCGATAAACGTTGGATTGTTTATTTATTTTTTTTGACATTTATTTAGTGCGAAAATAATAATTGTTAGTAGACTTTTTAATGAATCGTGACAGAGTATCCACTTCAACTACAAGGTATCCTGTATTATTTCAGTTTGTTTCTACTATTCTAGACTTGACTCTCAGCTCACGTAGCGGACACTCGCAGCGCCGTTCGACCAATCGCCGACAATGTTTGAGACGGGAATACGTTAACCTGCACCCGATATTAAACATTGATGCTTTTACTACTGTTCACCTCACTCCCCGTAAAGTAACATTACAGAACATTGATGTAGCGAGTAAACTACTAATATACTTAATTTAAATACTTTGGATTAAATTATATGACATCTAGTGCAAGATATTATTACAATTTGGTTATTACTTGATTAATTTTATTTGCTTTTTTTTTTTTTTTTATAATATAAGAGTAGCAGACGAGCATGCAGTCCACCCGATGGTAAGTGGCTACTGCCGCCCATGGACATTTGTAATCAACCCCAGATAGGATTAGATATTCCTACCTGAGGTCGGCCACAGATGCGCCGCCACCCCTGAGGACTAAGCTGGAACGCCTCGGAAAAGTCTGTCTCCCTTACCACACCCTTCAAACCGGAACACAGCAGCGCTTAACACTGCTGTTATTAGGTAGAAATAGGTGTGGCGGTGGTGCCGCCGGAGTCGAACCACAAAGGGTTCTACCACCTTCAAAACCTTGTTCTTTTAATGTGATTTTTATTACGACTTTTGTTATTTGGACCAACTTTACTCCTTCGTAAATAAAATGTGCCAACGCTACGTATGAATGTGTGACACTAAATTAGTAATGTCTATTTAATTTTGAGACATTTCCGTAATTAAGACATTTCTGTAATTAATTAATTTGAAGGTGGTAGAACCCTTTGTGGTTCGACTCCGGCGGTACCACCGCCACACGTATTTCTACCTAATAACAGCAGTGTTAGGCGCTGTTGTGTTCCGGTTTGAAGGGTGTGGTAAGGGAGACAGACTTTTCCGAGGCGTTCCAGCTTAGTCCTCAGGGGTAGTGGTGCATCTGTGGCCGACCTCAGGTAGGAATACCTAATCCTATCTGGGGTTGATTACAGATGTCCTTGGGCGGCAATAGCCACTTACCATCAGGTGGACTGTATGCTCGTCTGCTACTGTATGACTTACGTTATGTGGCTTTTAAATAAATTTTGATACTCGTAAATATAAAATGATTTATCATATTGTCTAACACCTAAAAATGTAACTACAATGTATTGTTTTAGTTCAGCGGTGACGTAGAGAATTTAGCTCACAGCTCACGTCGCGGACACTCGGAGCTCTGTTCGACCAATCGCCTACAATGTTTGAATACGTTAACCTGCCCGATATTAAACATTGAAATGTTCATGTCCATTTCAAGGAGTTATATACGTTTTTTTGGTTTTCTTTTTTATGCAAAAAGGTTTTTGCTTTAATTTGTTACTTTTTTTGGACATAAGAACAGGTTAGCACTACAACTTTCACCGTACTTTCCTATTTTCATTTTGTGTATTTTCATCGTCATCATCGACCCATTATTGTCCCATTGCTGGGCACGGGTCTCCTGTCAGAATGAGAAGGATTAGGCCATAGTCCACCGCGCTGGCCAAGTGCGTATTGGTAATAACCTGCATATCTGAGATAATTAATTATCTCAGATATGCAGGTTTCCTCACGATGTTTTCCTTCACCGTTTTAGCAAATGATAATTAATCTAATACGCACATTATTTCGAAAAAATAGAGATGCTTGCCTGGGATTTGAACCTCGGACCCCTCGATCGAGAGGCCGAGTTTTTTAACCACTAGGCTATCACTGCTATTGTCATAGTGTATTGTCATAGTTATGCTTTAGTTTTATTTAGCCAATCTAATTTTATTTGCACATTTCTACTCGACCGCGAAGGGAGTGTGTCCCATTATTAAGCATACCCCACAGTTCAAATGGTTTGACGCATATAAGCATATGAGCTGAACAGTTGTTGGATTCCTTTAAATACGAGAGACAGCTTTATTTTAAGCTGTTGGTTTTTATGTAATAATTCTCTATTTAAACACACATTTAACATTTACAAATGTGTTCCTAACACATTTTAAAACTTGGCATTTTTGCAAAATCTCTTTTATCAAATATGTAGAACGGTACGTAGGTATATGCAGTGTAACAGATTGATTTATTTGGGTCGAGCTTCAGGGCATTTCTGTTCTGTTAATGGAAGGGGCGAACTGGTGTCAGTCTTTTTTCACTTTCAAACGATGACTTCGCTTAATGGTATGAAAAAGTTTTTAAAAAGTTCCGGAGTATTTTTCCGGCACCGTATTGGTACAAGAGCTTTTTGTATTAAATACAGGGTGTCCGGTGTAAAAATCTAAAATTACTTTTTGTTTTTATATTATGTAACTTTTTAAGGGTGTGGTGAAAGCACGATCTCTATTACCATGAATGAATATGAAAGGTTAGAATTTCAAATAATTATTTATATTATAGAGATGTATATTTTTTTTATCACTCATGTAAGATTCAACAAGTTTCGATTACTCAAGCTTATTCATTCCATATTAAAAACATGTCTAACCGAACTTTTCATAGTTTTCATATTAGGTAACGTATATAAAGTTGGTAGAAAACTTTAATGAGACATTTCAATATAGGCCTCGGCGGTAGCAATTATTTCTTATTGAATACAGATGTGTACGATCCACTTACTATCACTCTCGTTTTCTTCTTCAATTTCATTAATAAAAACATCATTATAATTACTTACAGCACAAACAAAAGTAGGTACTTTACTTATTATGACAAGTGGCGCTTGAAACTACATATAACAATACTTTATACTTTGTACTGAGTGACGGTCTTAATTTTATGAATTATTACGATCCAATATGGAACACCTATTTTTTCAGATTATTTTTTCAGACTATTTTTTCATGACATGGAAGGTCGTGCACGGATGCCTCCCAGACCTGTTAATTGACAATTTACAGGTCCGGTGCGGCAATATTCAATCAAGGCTATTTTCAGTGACCCCGCATAGCTGGTGTGTGCTGTGACGTCATTTTTTACTAATTCAAACGGTACTTGCGTTAAAGTCATTTTATACATTTGTAATAATATGTACATCTGTTTGACACGGACTGCTTTTGGTCTCGGAAAGGACAGTAAAATTCTTTGTTCTTTGAGGGTTGTGAGCAATGTGAATATCTACAAATTTATATAAAATCAAAACAGTTATCTAAATTTATATTATAACTAGCTGACCTGGCAAACTTTGTACCGCCTCAAAATCTATTTATCAAATATATTCATATAAAATACTCGTGGATAATGTAGCTTTCGAATGGTTAAAGAATTTTTAAAATCGGTCCAGTAGTTTTGAGCCTATTTATTACAATCAAACAAACAAACAAAGTTTTCCTCTTTATAATGTTAGTATAGATAATGTGATATGGTATGGAACCTGGCATTCTTAATTTTTAAATTATTACTAAATAAGTAAAGTTACATACATTATTCAAAGCAAAAAAATGGTTTCACCCCAAATAGGAATTATATCTCACATATTTTTGTAAGGCCCTTAGATTTGCATAACATTAAGTTATTTTTAGATATCTTATTAAGGAACGATATTATCATATGCCAGGCTCAGTGAGGCCCATTTTAATTAAAAGGCCCACTAAGTCCACAGAAACCAAAGTCTAGCATTTTAATTAATACGGTTCTTATCGTGGTCGTTTCAATTAATTTAAGGGTCTTTTTCTGAGCCTGATATAAATGAAGTAAAGAATAAGATTGAATGATTTATGCTATTGTTTGGATTATTTATTTAGTCAACATCATTATTAACTTAATTTTCTAGTTACGTACGCTTTGAATTACAAGGATTAATGCTATAATAATTAATTTTTAACCGACTTCAAAAAGGAGGTGGTTATCAATTCGGCCGGTATCTTTTTTTTATGTATGTACACGTATTACTCCGCCGTTAGTGGAACGATTTCAATAATTATTTTTTTATTGTATAGAGACGACCTGGAAGTTGGTCCCATTTATATATGGTTAGGATCCATCGATGGGTTCTGGAGAAAATTAGGGGAACTCCTCCACCCACGTAAATATAACAGCCATAACTTCGCCGTTTCTGAACCTATTTTAATGCCTTTAATTTCGTGTGTGTATAATTGCTACAAGTTGGTCCCATTTAAATACGATGAAGATCAGAGCGGGTTCAGGAGACAAAATATGTAACTCCTCAACCGATGGGTATAATTGAGTTTTGTTTGAAGATATTTGGTGTAGGTTCTAATGAAATTGCAAAACCAGTTTATCATTGACTATTTAAGGGTCTGATAATGTGGCTCAGAGACAAAATATGTAACTCCTCAACCGATGGGAATAATTGAGTTGTGTTTGAAGATATTTGGTGTAAGTTCTAATGAAATTACAAAGCCACTTCATCATTGACTATTTAAGGGTCTGATAATGTGGATCGGAGACAAAATATGTAACTCCTCAACTGATAGGAATAATTGAGTTGTGTTTGAAGATATTTGGTGTAGGTTCTAATGAAATTACAAAGCAAGTTCATCATTGACTATTTAAGGGTCTGATGATGTGGCTCCGAGACAAAATATGTAACTCCTCAACCGATGGGAATAATTGAGTTGTGTTTGAAGATATTTGGTGTAGGTTCTAATGAAATTGCAAAGCCAGTTATTCATTGAATATTTAGTTAGGTTAGGTTGGAACATATAAGACAATATAAAACGGGCGGTTCCAATCCGGTCGACTTCAGAAATATGTACTAAACCAACATTTATATGAATTATTTTTTACTTTGTAGTGACATAGAAGTCGGTTGTATTTTTTGTTAAAAAAAATTAATTAAAATATTGCCTTTTATTACGTAGTAACTAATTTGGACAAATGCGAATTGGTAACATTTTCACGCCTTTAAAAACATTGTATTTTCAGGTATCTATTAGATATTTTACGAGTATTTTATGTTGAAGTTGGATTTAATATAAATAGATAACGTAAATTTACATTATAATATCCATCTTTAAGATTTTGAAAAGGAGTTGTGGAACATTTAGAAAAAGTTGTACGTAGGTATTTCTTTAGTTCTCATAAATAAGCTAAATATCAATATTATTACATATTAAAATCTATACCGACAAAATCACGTGTAATGTTAATAAAAATAAAAAACAAATATGAAAATTTATGATGATAAAAATCTTTGTTTATCATAATGTGTATTACCCATCATTTTTATCGCTTTCATAGTGTTCGTTGATTCGAACAGAGCTTTAGAGTATATTCAGAAGTTGCTTATAAATAAGCAATAAGCAATAGAGTTACCGGAAGCGCAAATCCATAACCGAACAGATTTGCTCGGAACTTCCCGGTTAGTTTCTTTGTAAGCTTCTGTCTACTGGTTTGAATTGCTTATTTATGTAGGAGGTATAATTATACTCGGCTTCAGTTTTAGGAGAATATTGATTACATACAAGAAGCATATTATTTGATAGCTATCCATTTATTATCACAAAATAATTTTATACATACATTATTATCATATTGGGAAAGAGCCATTGTGAAGAAGATTATTTAAACTAACTGGCGAGTAAGCTCGGCATAAATAAAATCATAATTTTTAATTTTTTTATAGTATAGGAGTAGGGAACGAGCATGCAGTCCACCTGATGGTAAGTGGCTACTGCCGCTCATGGACATCTGTAATCGGTCCCAGACAGGATTCCTACCTGAGGTTGGCCACTGATGCGCCGCTACCCCTGATGAATAAGTTGCAACGCCTCGGAAAATTATGTCTCCCTTACCACACCTTTCCAACCAAAACACTGCAGTGCTTAACGCTGCTGTTATGAGACAAAGATAAGCGGTGGTACCGCCGGCGTCGATCCACAAAGGGCTTTACCACCTTCAAATTTTATTTTATGATTTCCATGGCTACTTAAATCAAATTAAAAAAAAACTATTTAAAAAAAAATTCAAAAAAACTAAATACTTATACATACTATAGTATATTTGATATACATATTATACGGTATCGTATAAGTGTTGATATTAACACTACCAACTTTACATATTATATACGTAACTGTATCTAGAAATTCGCCGAGTCGTAAACTGTTGCAGAAGTGAAGTTAATTAGTGCAATAACTCAGTCTGTAACTAATAAGGTAAGACTAATGATGTGTAGATAGCAATACTCGTATATCTGTTGCAGATAAGCGAGTTACGTAGATAATGGATTAAATACGATGTAATATTTTTATCTTAATAGAAATGTTACACGTAGTTTTCAGATATATCTGAAGTTGAAATTTGAAGTTGCATTTATTTTTGAAGTTATTTAAGTATATTAGGGTGTAAGATAAGATAAATATTTAAAAGCATATTACACGGAAATTACAGTAGTTAGCCGTTTATGTGAGTGCCAGTATTTATATTACATTTATTATTATGTACTCAGGCAGATTTTATTCGTTCTCTTTTCCATTTTGAGATGAGATCTGAACCGAGAAGAGACAAGAGTTTCACTTTTATTGTAAAGACTATTTTTTTGTATTTTCACGGTCGACTTCAAGTAAGACTAATTTAATCTGGACTTTATTACTGAGGTCAGTGGGCGGCAGTGGCCACTTACCACCTTGGTGGTTCTATTTTATGAAAATCATACATGTATTAAATTACTTCAAATACGTAAGTAGTATAGTGAAACTAAGGTACTTCTATGCAGAACTTCTAGTTGCTTAATGTGCAAAATATGCACAGAAATAAAATTTATTGTGCCTCTTTCTCGCCCTGGCTAACCGAACCGGTTGTTATAAGTCACAAAAAGAGTTCTATATAAACAGTTTTTTAGTATGAGTTTTTACGTTTTTACAAATATAACTGTTTTGGTATTTGTTTACGTATTTGCCCATGCATTTCCATTCAGCGCCCCTAGCGGATTGTATCAGAACTGATTGGCAAATATATGGGAAATACTTAATCAGTATGGCACCACTGTCATTCCAATGCAGGTACAAATTTTCCGTTTTATTTATGTCATATTATTTCTTTAAAATGCGGGCGAAGTCGCGGGCACCACTAGTTTATATATAAAATACATTACGTCTCTCGTCCGTTTGACATTTTGTAGTTTTCAACTACAGTTCGGTACCGCATGATATTATTTGGCGATACAAATTGAATACACAATGCGCTGTGCAGATATTCAATAGACGTATTCGCGTTTCGCTTTGAACTATTAACTAGTTGCGATTCGAAGCTCCACAGGACTCTATTCTAATGTTATTAAACTTCTTTTGTCTATGGATTGCTCGCTGAATGCTCTCTGCTGATAAGTGGAATATACGGACATTATGAATGAATGTCATAATTAATTCTAGTAATTATTATGCAAAATTATAATTTTAGGAACACATAATTATGGTGTATCGAAAATTAAAAATAAACACACACACTTAAAATATTTTCATCACGTCTTTCTAAAGAAAAATCATTAAAGATTATTTGACGTAAGATATAGGTACCATAGAGTTTCTTTAATATACGGAAAAAGCGACTCGCTTATGGACATTGGCAATACCTTTTTGCCTGGAAAGTAGTCATTGTTTATTCATAAAGAAATATAAGCATAGCTTTCGAAAAACTAATGAAGTATCCATTATCATCGATTTAAAAATAATCTTTAAAGAATCGCTCCAAATAAAATGTGATGCATATTCATCAATGCAAATTCATATTACTCTATATTTCACGGGACGTCATAGAGATCACCATGATATCGCTTCGGTCACAGATGATATTATATCACTACCGTGTCTTAACGAATATCAAAGTTTATCGAAGCATTGACATCATGACGTAACACCAAGCACTGGAGGGGATGCCGGCTAGTTTGACTTGCAGTTCGATCTTAGCCTTCGACTGATGCGCTCGCGCCCCACGCGTACAGTAGACGCTTTCGGGTGTTTTAATTATAAAGTCATAAATATCATAGTATTTTAGTGTGAGTTGATATCGTTCTCTCCGGTGGATCAATTTCTTGGCCTTGACGAACCGCATAGTCCTTCGTGATAGATGAAGACTAAAAAAAAGTCATGTGGTATTGTTATAATATAAAAATTAATAATATATGAACAAAAATATGCATTTATGACTTATGTGTGGGGGCTGTAACACTAACGAAGCCAGTAAAAGTAACTTAGTAAACGAGTTCGCTTTGTGCTATCGATTTGAAGTGGCTCTACAGTTCCATACTCGATTTTACTTTATGCGTTTCAGTTAGCTTTGTGTTTTAAATCTGTTTTATCGTAACAACTTTGAACTAGCAAACTTATTTAAATGTCTTTCGTAACAAAGGAAAGATGTTCCGATGTCTAACGGTAGTAGATATTTTCATTATTTTTGAAAATTCTTAGGTACCTATACTTATTTACCAACTTTATTTTAACGCTAAGGCTGACCGCTTATTGGCTACTATTACTATGGGAACTGATAGTTTTAGCGATTATGGGGGCTTCAAACACGATTGTCAAAAATAAAAATAGCTATCACATCTTTTACACCTTCTAAAAATACCAAAATAATTAAGTAATATTGAATATCTAAGGAATTACGTTACATTATTCAGTGAACTTCTAAGTTAATGTAAGGTACTTTGAGCAAAGTAGTAATTAAATTGCTAAAAATATGGTATATTAACGTAAATAAAGCTACAAAATTATACGTAAAGCTTTATTAATTACCGGCTATATGCCGTACGGGTACAATTTTTCCTCGAGTTAATTAACAAATTTGTTTTAATTAGCTCTACTGTAATTTAATTGGGGCGTGATATCCTCAGCCTAAAAGAACCGTGTATAATTTTCACACCTATTGAATTTACTTTCAAGGTAATTTGTGTTTTTTATTTTTATTTTTAGTTAAATCGAAGAGGTAATATCGGCCGCCTGGACTTTTTTATTTATCTTATGTGCCAGGTTTTTTTTATGTAACCTAACGATAAGGCAGACGGGCTACCTGATGGAAAGCAGTTACCGTCGCCTATGGACATTTGCAACACCTGCAGAGTCGCGAATGCATCGCCGCCTTTGAAGGAGAGCTCTTTTTACACCCCTCTTTAAGAGCCCCATGTCATAGTTCTGAGGGAATACCTCAGGAGGAAGTTTGTTCCACATCTGACAGCGTATGTCGCCAAAAACGAACGTTCAAACCGAACCGTGGAGGACCACCACGGGTCCGTTTGATGTGGATGGAACTTCATCCTTCGGCGAGTGGTGCGATGGAGGAAATGTGACGTAGGCTCCAGATCAAACAGTTCCTAAGAACACTTACCATTGTAAAGCCGGTAGAACACGCAGATACGGAAAAACCCTATTTTATAGGTAAGTATGGAAGATATTGAAATGGAATGATACCTATTAAAAAATCAAACCAAAAATGCCATAAATCCTTTAAAGGGAGATTTTGCTGTAGTCATTGTGTTTAGTAATGCGTGTCATTGATCGCAAGATAACCTTATTATACTTACTATAATTCCTTAGTCATCTTCTACATCACTTATGAGAAGGAAAGGGGGTTCTACTGCACGAAAAATTATTATTTGTTTAATCGGTATTACGGATAGAGCAATATGAGGATCCGTTACTTATGCGTTGCTAATGTTGTAACCTTTACGACTTACTTATGTTTTTTTTTTAATATAATAGAAAAGCAAATAACCAATCCGTCTGATAGTAAATAGAAACTGTCGCCCATGGAATCAGTCGACTAAGCGTCAGATAAGAAACTAATATATTTTTATATAAGTATTGGACGTACCACATCCTTCAAACCTGAACCACAGTATAAGGATCTATACTGTATTGTAACTCGGCCCTGTCCTCGAACTATATACCTACTGGGGCGCTGAGCGAGAGTTCACGTTAGGGCTACGCGCCTACAGTATTTTAATTACGTGAGACTTTCTTCTAGTTTTTTTTTTAATTGTAAATGTTATATTATAGCCTTAGCCGCTCCTTAGTAAACAAGAGGTCAACCTTTTGACATTTTGTTTTAGTGGAAAATAATAAGAAAATTAACAAGTTATAATAAGTAAGTTGCAAATTAGTAGGTATGAAAAGTGTATCTATAATTTGTTCATGTTGAACGAGAATAGCATTGGCTAAATTATCATTCGTATGTCTTTTTCCTTCGTCCTATTCATTTATTTATTTATGAACCCAGGTATTTTGCTCGGTAAAAATCGAAATATCAATCTTTTAAAAAATAAACAAATCATTACAGTGCCTACTAGTACTGACGCTATATAACTGTTTAAATAAAAAAAAGCATTGCCTAAAAACCGTCGTACCGACCACTCATCACTGCGACACATTCGGGCCTGTTCGCATACCGAGTGCATATCGAAGTCGAGGCGCGTAGGTATAACTTGCGTTCCGTGCGTTTTTATGAAGATAGAATACTGATATCAATAGATACTTATACTGTGCCTGAACACGGTAACGTAACTTTGAAATAAGGCATAAATCAACGATAATGGTTTTGCCAGAACGATACCAACAAACACCTTTACGTTTGAGAGTAAGCTAAGAATATGCTATACCGGCTTACCTACGGGTAGGTGGCCAGGCTTAGTGACTGCAGATTATTGGGGCAGGTAAATCTTCACCAGCTGAGCGCCGCGAATATTTTAATACAAATGACAGACGGGACTGAAGTTTATTACCTCGTATATACTTTAGCTGTTCCTTATTAAAATGAGATTCTCGTAATTTTCTATTGTTTAGATGCTTTCTTCGTGAACATAATTATTAGGCACATGATGAAAGAGAGTGTTTTTATAATATTAAAGTAGTAAAAGAACATGCCGTCCACCTGCTGATATTTACCTACTGCCGCCCATTGCCATTTGTTATCAACTTGGGATGAGATTAAAGTCCTACTTGAGGTTGAACAGATTGCGTTGCTACCTCTGAAAACCAACTTGGAGCGCCTCGAATAAGTAGGTATCTCCCTTACTATGCAAACAAGAACACATCAGCTGAACACTGTTGTTATTACTCAGAAAAAACCGACTCTATCGGAGTTTATTTGTATTGTATATAGTGTATACAAAAATGTATTGAAATAACGCTTACATCATACTATAGTCTGATTCATAATTAGGTGTCCAAAATGTAAACAAAGGTGTTGAACAACCTATCAAGAAAATCAGTTTCAAATGGTAGTTTCTTATTTTTGACAATATTAAATTAATACAACGATATTAAAATAATAATCTAAATAAATTGAGATTAATTCACATTTTATAATATTTATATTACCTCAATTTCGTTCCATAGAGTACTAATAATAAAAACAAGGTTTATGGTAGAAAATTAAAATGTGATAATGGTAACACAACCGGACGCCATAACATTTCTTGTGCCGTCATTTTTAAGTTTCGTAGCTAATGTTATTCATTTTCGTGATTGTAATCGAACTCAAATGTATTATCGTTTTCATAGCGCGTTTGTTAAATTGTGAATAATTGTAAAGTTTTCGTTTTTTGTTGAGTTTGTGAAAGTTTTTGTTTCTTGTTAATTTTGACAGTGACATTTGTTTGTTTACATTTTGGACACCTAATTATGAATCAGACTATAGATAATAGTAACATATAAACTACCCCAGTAGTAGGGAAGACGTAAAAAGTCAGCCAAATTCTACACAAACTTACAATTTACCCGAACAATATCAAATTGTACCGTTACGCAAGCAAGCAAATACTGTATGATTTATTGAATGTCCCTCTTTGTGGCGTATCCCGCGAAATATCAATGACAGTAGGGAAGATTTATTATGTTCCACAAGAAACAGGACGAAGTTTAGCTGCAGTCGACTAACCGATAACTTCGCTGGAGTTGGTATTTAAGAGCTTTTAATCTGTCCAGTGCTACTGCAAACATTTCCGAGTCGAATGTAAATGATATTTATTCACTGAAATTTATAGCGAAACTTCGAATAAGGTATTTGTCTCACTTTTGATGAGTGAGAGGATAGTAGAAATTTACTTTGGAGTGCTAAGGACTGAACTGTTTAAGGTTAGATTTTTTTAAGGAAATTGAATTATAATCAAACATGCAGTTCACCTGATCAAAAATGGCTACTGTCGTCGAAGGACATCTGTAATAGATTCCACATAGATTTAAACCACTATCTTGGGTTTCTCATAAATATGTAATCTCGAAGACTAGAATTCCTCGTGTCAGTATTTCTGCTTTACCAACCCTCAAAATTGGAACACAGAAATAACGATTGTGTTAAATTTAACCACTTAATCTTGGCTAAGTTCGGCACTACCCTTAAGGCTTAAACTAGATTTTTTCGGAGAAGTATATCTCCCTTACTATACATGTCTATCCAAAGAGATTGTATGCATAATAATAATTTAGTCAAATTGTTTTCTGACTATCTAGTTAAAATAATTAATGATTTATCTTTCATCGCTGGTAGAGAAATAATTGAGTAAGCGACTTTAAGTGACAATATTAAAATATTAAAGTCTTAAAGTTATAACTGCAGTCTCTTATCTCTTTTTGCCAACTGTAGATAGTCTACGTAATTTCACAGAAATATAATTTTGAAAATTAATTTTCCGGCGCTGATGTTTTTGAATTCAGCGTAATATAATTTGAATTTAATGCAAGCTAAAGTTAACTGAGATAATTATAGTAGATAAAAAATAGTTTTATATCACGGCGTGCGTAAATTGACGTTTTACGCACGCTTCGCGTGCGCAAAACCCCCATTTCCGACCCCGTAATATAAAATTTTATACAACACGCGGACGAAAAATGTTTTTCTGACTCGTGTGATTGCAGTCCTCGCCTGCGGCTCGGCCTGCAAACTCACACTTGTCAGAAAAAAATTTTTCGTCCTCGTATCGTAATGTACTATTGTACATTTTTTGGTTTTAATTTTTCTTTTTGATTAAGGTTTATTGAATATGTGTATTATTATAGTGTTTATAATTTTTGGTTTGATAATGTTTTATGTACTTAAAGCGTGTGTGGACTTATGTGCGATGTTAAGAAATTATACTTGTGTCGGTTTTGTAAAATACAACTTTCATCACCTCATCCAACATCCCAAACGCTCCAAAAGAAGTGTAGGTAACTCAAAAAAAAAATACCAAAAAATACTCTTACTGGCTGACAATTTTCAGCACGTATACGTATATATAGTTGACAAAATCTTTGCATTTATTTAAAATCAAAAATTCTCATAAATCTACATCCATTCTACAAAAACATGACGATAAACTTGTGCTTCCCATAAACATGTTAATTCACTTCAACTTCAATATTAACTTCATATAGTGTAAAAAGACGTTCAAAATTTAATGGAAAGTTGTGTAGAAAATTTCCTTGTTACCGGTGCGGTTAAATACCGGAACCTCTTATAGATACCCAATAATTACCCAGGGTGGTTGGTTAAACGTCATTAGTTAGGTTACTCATTAGTTTACTACTCTGTTGTTCTTTAATGAAATTAACGAGGAAATATTTATCGGCGGCATTTTCGCTTTGTTGCATGATTTTTATGTAATGAAATTAAGGCTTGCTTGTGTTTGTTATGAGTATGTCGTTGCAAATGATAAATGTCAAAGTATTTTGGTCCTTACAATCTCAGAATCAGAAAAACAGCAATATACCGCGCGTGTCGTAAGAGGCGATTGAGACGGAAAACCCTTCCATTTATTTAAAATTAAAAATTGTCATAAATCTACTCGTACATCCATTCTACAAAGAACATGACGATAAACTTGTACTTCCCATAAACATGTTAATTCACTTCAACTTCAATATTATCTTCATATAGTGTAAGAAGACGTGTTCAAAATTTAATAGAAAGTTGTGTAGAAAATTTCCTTATTACCGGTGCGGTTAAATATCAGCACCGTTTATAGTGATGCGCACGGTTAATTACCCAGGGTGGTTGGTTAAACGTCATTAGTTAGGTTACTCATTAGTTTACTACTCTGTTGTTCTTTAATGAAAATAAGATTCTTTAATAAAATATTTATCGGCGGCGTTTTCGCTTTTGTTGCATGGTTTCTTATGTAATGATAATGTGTGGGTGTTTGATATGAATACGTTGTGTAAATGAGCATGTTGGCTATCTATTACAATATGTCTTGTCGTAAGAGACGACTAAAAGGGAGCTTACAGGGTTGCGGCGGCAAGAATGTGAGCTCGGACCGCTCAGCCAGCGACTCTATGTAGATCGACAGTACGCTTGACCGCATGGCGCCTTAAACAGTCGAAGGTATGGTAAGCGTAAATGCTCACCTGGGTAGAGCCTGACAGAGGCACAGCGCTCGGAGGACCTCGGTTGTGACCCGTTGGAGATCCTGAAGTCCTCTATGTGTCACTAAGGTCCACCATCGAAGGGTTTAGTCGTGGTGGTAATACAAAGTACACACATTTAATTTTGACAATAAAAAAGAGTTACATGAAGTTAGGTTTCATAAGACAGTAAACAAATTATAATAAATCAGAAAATCTCCTAATTGTATTAGCTCAGTTCGTACTTACCTTCCTCTCGTAAGTAACCAAGTAAAATTACCTGATTGCGATAACTAGGTTAGACAATCCAATTCACTCTTAATCCGTACCGACGTAGTTGACCTATGAAAGCCTACAATGGGTATAATAACAGCTGGGCATTTTCAACCGAGCTCCTTTTACGATAATTGCCAAGCGCCTAGGGATGGCGATCTGAGATCGATTAATCTAAGAATTGATCTCCAGTAATGGATCGATTCAGTGAATTGATCTTTTATATAGAAAATCAAAAGTTGATCTCTTCGCAGTTGGTTAAATGTGTTATAGACATTTTTGCTGACGGATAGGTATTTTAGTGCTTGTTTGGTCCTGATGACCTTTTTCGCTATCTTTGCCCTTTTGAGCTGAAAATATCGAAGATCGATGTTTGGACAATCGATTCCTTGGGAATCTATTTTATGTGAATCCATTTATTGCAATTCGATTCGCATCGTTTCAAAATCGATATTTTTCGGAAAGAATGGCCATCCCTACAAGCGCCTACTGACTGAACCAGTCAGGCCTTGATTTCTATTTGCTCATACCGTTCACAGAAGAAATAACGATGCCTTTTACCGATGTGATTTGCAGTTAGACTTATGTTATGGTAATTATATGGGTGCTTGGTCAAAGCTTTCTTGTCATATATGAAGGGGTCGTATGTGGAGACTATTGAATTTTTTGTCCGATAAAAATTATATAACATTTTCAATCCTGACTCAGAGTTGACACGTAGTTTTGTTCACTATGTAAATATAGTTAGTGAAATAGCCGATATTGGTATAACCATATTTTTTTATTTAATTGAGCTTTAAGTTCGCTACCAAAACCTGGTGAAGCTGTGAATGAAGGGTCAACACCAACTACACATTTCGAAAAACTTTACTAACACACAAGGAACGCATATTCATATAGATAGCCGTATACCTATAACACACGCACACACAAACACACGAAATACAGTATGCTAACTGTAGTTTGGGGTTTTGCATATTAACCAGAGTAAAGGAGTGGAGAGAGGGATTCGGATTCGGATTCCTTAGAAGTAGCCGAGGTTCAAAATAACCCTACACCCCTAAAACAAGGTTACGATCACCCGAAAGATGCCTTGTGTGAGGGCAAACCTTCCATTAAGAGGTCGTTGTAAGATTTATATTGCTTAGATAAATTACCAACTTATTTCGATGTAGGTATTTTTTGTCCTCAACGCAATACTATTCCCTACTATACCCTTGTTGGGAATGGGTCTCCTCTTAGAGTAAAAGGGGAGTTTTAGTCATAGTCCAACTAGCTGGCCAAGTGCTACCTAGTAAACTTCACACATCTTTGAGAATTTTTTTAAACATCCTCAGGTGTGCAGATTTTATCGCTATGTTTACCTTCGCCGCTTATGCAAATTATAATTAATTTCTAATGAAAACGAAATAACTAGTAAGCCGATCCTCGTGGCGCACTATACCGGTCTGGCGCGCAAAAGGTTCGATCCCAGGACAGACAAACTGAATGATGAATTTTGATATCTGTGCTGATTATGTATGTTTGTATTCGTCTCTGTGTGTGTGCATGACACCCACGCCACAGGAAATCGTCGTCTTTAAACATAAATATTAAATTTTCAACTTAGTGTTTGGTTTCAAACATTACACTCATATGAGCGAAGATAAAATAAATCGCGTAAAACGTTCACCTATAATCACGAATTCCGGTCTTTACAAGCACGGAACTATCTGGCGAACATTTTCCAAAGAAAATTCGTTCGGGAGCTCGAATGCCACAGCATGGGCGGTCGTTTAAAGAAGAAAATGCGATTAAATTAAATATCCGATAGCAAGTTTCAAAGGGCTCTTCAATAGCCGCAATATCTTAAGCTTTGAAAGGTCCGATCGCGGTCTTCGCAAAGGAAAAGCCTTTACGTATAGTAATTTAGCTACTATGACTCGTGTATATTAGATTCTTTGTACGGCTTCGAAGAAAATGTTTATGCGGTGCGATGTGCTGTGGATGTAACAAGAATATTAACCTGTTTTAGTTAAAACAACGTTTTTGATATGAAGTGAAGTATTATGAAGTAATTTACGTTTCCTTTTTATAATACTGGAGTAGCAGACGAGCATGCAGTCCACCTGATGGTAAGTGGCTACTGCCGCCAATGGACATTTATAATCAGCCCCAGATACGACTAGATGAGATGATTCCTACCTGAGGTCGGCCACAGATGCGCCGCTACCCCTGAGGACTAAACTGGAACACCTCGCAAAAGTATATCTCCGTTACCACACTCTTCAAACCAGAGCACAGCAGCTCTTAACACTGCTGTTATTAGGCAGAAACAGGTGTGGCGAAGGTGCCGCCGGAATCGAATCACAAAGGTTTCTACCACCTTCAAAAGACAATGTGTACGTAACTATAGTCGTAACTCATACTTTAATATGTTCATAATCGTCTATAGCTTACTGTCTCACTGTTGGATATCGGTTTCCTATCAGAATATCTGTCCAATCAGACAGTTTTTCTGAGAGTCTGTTCACTTAGGAGTGGTAATGCATCTGTTAAAAATTCATAACTTTTATAATTTTCATGAATGACATTTAATATAAATTAACACGTTCACTGCGGTTCACCCACAATCGGCCCGACGCGGTGCCAAACCAATATGCGCACAGGAAAAATAGGTCTTTCTCGCTAGTGCGAAACCTGTTTCTTGGGTATTTTTACGGCAGGCCTTTTTCGACCTCCGCCGCATAGAACGTAAAAAAAGTTATCTCAGTGCGGGGGCAGGCCTGTTTTGGTGGATGACCGCTCGCGACCTGTTGCCGCACTGTGCAGATGCGTACGCGTTGACCCGCTAGTAGTGTTGTGCTAGCTTCGAGAGAAGGACGCGCTCGCGCTACTCGGTTTCCTGCAAGCTTCGTTACAATGGCGCATTGTAAAAACAAAATAGTACTAGAAAATGATAGTGATAACGAAGAAGAATACGGTGGTTCATATTTCGAAATCCCTAAGAAAAATCTTTGTAATTATATAAAATTTTGGTCTACCTTTATAATTACTATTTTTGACTTATGTGTAACACATTAAAAAGGCTCGGCTTGTGTTTATTAAAATTTAATAAAATTAATGACTCGATATTTTCTTTTCTTTTACTATCCCATCACTACAGAAATTACACTCTAGTGCGGTATCGGGCCTTATCGACCAGACATTTTTGATTGCTAATTTCTAATTTTCTATTTGGAGGAGCCAGGGGCGGGACTAATGTATAGACAAGTGATTCATGAGGATTTTAAAAGTATAAAAATTTATAATGTAAAATGCGCCTTGACTAAGATAATAGGGCTTCAATACCACCCAGAAGTGTCGGGTCGAAAAGGCCTGCCACGCACAATAAGAAAGTCAAGTGGATGCATTTTTGGACTGCCGTCGCACTAGCTGAAAGTTACTGTTTTTTTTTACGCAGCGAACGTGTTAATTAGCGTTTAATAAAGTAATCATATATAATGTAATGTTGAATCTTTGTTGAATTAATTGTATTTAATTAGTAATATGCTATTATTTTAATATAGGTGAGCCTGATACTAATGTTTCTATTGTAAGACCTGTAATGACTGTAATATTAATGGCCAATAAATGATTAAATTATTAAAAAGGTTATCTTGCATTAGTTCCTTAGGAGTTGGTTACGAGTATAAGTGTCTATGGGCAAGGGGACAAATCATCAGATGGACAACTTTGTCCTTCTCAGTTTAAATCAAATAAAACAGTCAGTTCAGACATAACCAAAAGAAATATCTTGTATTATTTATTTTTCGCCGTACTGGGTACCTTTTCTACTAGAAATAGCAGCAAAACAAAGTTACCCAACTATTCAGTTCAACAATTCGGTTTACATTAGCGGCCGATCATTCTTTTCACGCCACTTACCGCTCGATTCGAACGCAACTATCTTAAGGGATCTTAAGGGAACGACCCGAATGGGAATGTGGGAAACTATTAAGACAGGAAGCGCTCGCGTAACAGGCTTTCTACAAGGCAGGAGAAATAAGTGCCTTTCGATACAACCCTTGTACCAATTCTGATGGTACATGATGTATTAGTGGTAGGCGGTTCTCGTTATAGATTTCTGTGTGGATGTGCTTGTGGTTAAATATAAGTGTGCTATATTTACAGACATAGAGGGTGTAAAACGCAGACGTACAGTGACAGACCAAAGTATTCTCTTATGCAATATGTATTGGATGTATTTATATTTACCGTAAAAGAGTCGCGTAGGCTAGGGCTTATTAAAATATTTTTCAGATGAATACGACTTTGTCGGTCATGACCTGTGTCTGAAACGTACAGTGTATGTATATAAATGGTAAATGGGTTTCATGCTTATTTCTGTTATCGGAGGTTACCTGACGTCGTTGATCCCCTTTATTATTTTTTATATTTTACTAGCTGACCCGGCAAACGTTGTGTTGCCATGTAAATAAAAAAATGTTAAGGGAGAACAACCCTTATCACTTAGCGGTATGAAAAATAGTAGCCAATTCTCAGACGCACTGAATATGCATATAAAATTTGGTGAAAATCGGTAAAGCTGTTTCGGAGGAGTACAGTAACTAACATTGTGACACGAGAATTTTATATATAAAATAATAATATAGAAGTAGCAAACGGGCGTGGGATCTATGTAAGGTAGTTTACTATTGCCGCTCAAGGACATAATGTACATATATAATCCCAGATACATTAGCCCTTTCTGTGATTAGTAACAGACAGGTTGCTACTCTTGAAGACTACGTGAACGTCTTCCTTATCATGCAACTTTATATTAGATGCCATTCGTTAAACCTATTCAGAGGTCCAAGAGGGTAGTTTGAAAACATTCCACTCGGGTATGGTAGGCCGCAAACCTTATTTCACCTAACCAGTTGAAACGGCGTATCATGCATCAAGCCCTCTTCATTTTTCGGAACATATGCCTTATATGATGACCTTAGAATTTAAAGTATCGGCCCTAATGCACTTTTAATATTATAAGGTCTATCCGTTTAATGCATGAAAAGCAATTAATCAATCAAAAAACAAATCAATTATTAAAGGTATGTTTAAACATATAGTCACTCACATATATAAACACATTTTATGTAATTCGAGGCATATAGTTAATATCCCTAGCAAATAGCGTTTGCGCTCACGGTAATAGCCAATCGGGCCAATTTGGACCTGGCACAGGAAATCTTTTCAATCTTGTTATAGATTGCGTAACGTTGAATACATTGACGTATAAAATATCGTTTTAAATAAAGAAAAATGTTCGCAATTTAAAATGCTGCTAATTAATACGCTTTTATTAGCTTCAGACGTATGTATGTTGGTATGTTGGTATGTTAGTATGTTAGTATGTAACGGAATCTTTGAACATGATTTTAACCCCCTTCAAAACGTCGGATTAACTTGAAATTTGGCATACTTATTTTTAATACGCTTTTATTAGCTTCAGACGTATGTATGTTGGTATGTTAGTATGTAACGGAATCTTTGAACATGATTTTAACCCCCTTCAAAACGTCGGATTAACTTGAAATTTGGCATACTTATTAAGGACCGATGACAATTCAATATTTTGACCTGACCTGACCTGACCTGACCTGACCTGACTGACCTGACCTGACCTGACCTGACCTGACCTGACCTGACCTGACCTGACCTGACCTGACTTGACCTGACCTGACCTGACCTGACCTGACCTGACCTGACCTGACCTGACCTCAACTTCGACGCGTCCGTTGTTAATAGCATCATGAAGCGGTGTCTCATCATCCTTATTCATTCAGCACTTCAACATCTGCACCTTCCTTTAACAAGATTTCCACTATTTCATTGTTCCCATTTCTTGCTGCCAAATGTAAAGGCATATATGATTTCAGCTCATCGTCATAGTCACAACTTATATTATTAACTCGAGCTGTAAAATTAATTAAACTACTAACAGTTTTAAAATCTCTGCAGGCAGCAACAACACAAAGAGAAGAAATTCTAGAATTATTTTTGATATTAACATCTGTATGTATATGCTGTATGTATATGATGCTGTAATATTAAATCGATGATTGGACGACGTCCTTTTGAAATGGCTAGATGTAAAGCAGTTGACCGTTTTTCTCTTGAGTATTGCCATCAGCGCCTGTTTTTAAAAGATGCTCTATCATCCTTTTTCCGTGATTACTTTTATCCAAAATAGAGGACCTGGGATATGGTATAAATTATGAAAGAAAGCAGTTAGCATTGGCAATTCGGATGTCATCTAACAACTCCTCTGAGATTTTCACGTTAACAATAAAAATACACACCAATGTAAAACACCACTTCATACAGCTGTGTTAAACAATGACCCAATATTCATTTTTGCACTGCTAAGCAAAGGTGCTGATGCTGATTCGAAAGATAAACTTGATAATACGCTACGTAATAATCGTTAAAATAATCGCTAAAATAATCACTAAAAAATGAAAAATAAATAATAGTTAAAAAAAACTAAAAAATACGCTTTTATAAAAAATTCGACCAAAAAATGAAGTATAAATAATAGTTTAAAAAAAACTAAAAAAATACACTTGTTATAGAAAATCCAACTAAAAAATAGAAAATATTTTTTTTAAAATTTGAATTAAGAATAGTGTAAATAAGATAAAAATATTTTTTATTGTAAAAAAAAGCGTGGGGTGCTTTTTAAGATATTATCAAAATGATAATCCTTCTACTCAATATCTATCAATAAAATATTTATAACTATTGACACCATGCACCCCACGCTTTTTTTTACAATAAAAAATATTTTTATCTTATTTACACTATTCTTAATTCAAATTTAAAAAAAAATATTTTCTATTTTTTAGTTGGATTTTCTATAACAAGTGTATTTTTTTAGTTTTTTTTAAACTATTATTTATACTTCATTTTTTGGTCGAATTTTTTATAAAAGCGTATTTTTTAGTTTTTTTGAACTATTATTTTTATCGGAGAATTGCAATTGCAATGCTGAAATGAGTTTGTGGTGGCTTTAATCATAATATCAACTGTTCTGTTAATTATGAGGCCTAAAGAAATCAGTAATGACGTTTTTAGAAACTGCTTATTTTACTATTTTTATGTAAAGGTAGTAAGACTATTGGAAATTGTTAAGACTCGTGTGAGTTTAGTGCTCATACTGACCGATGAAGAATAAAATTTGAACATTTGAACATTGAATTAACTACCTTATACATATTCGTATAAGACGTGCTAGAAATTGACTACACATGCGTTATTCTTGCCCCTGAGAGGACTTGAGAAAACTCTCCTTACTATTTAACGAATACAAAGCAGATACATCTTTTGTCATATGAGAGAAAAAATATATACATTTGGGTGTGGTGGTGGTTAATTATCAATTTGCTTTAACGGCGATTGAAAATATCAGAAGGAAAACTACATATCACAAAGATCTCAAAACATAGCTGTCAAAAAATAAGTGAAGTAATGCCCACTTGGCCAGCGTGGTGAATTATGGCCTAGTCGTTGTCATTTTGAACGGAGACCTGTGCCCAGCGGTGGGACAGCAATGGATCCACGACGATGACACGTATAAGCTGTACAATATTCACACATTAAAAAGTTGCTGACTCATAGTATGGCCGGAGTTACGACTTTTTTTATTTTTTAAAATCTCAGTTACACGATGTTACTAACCAAAAAGCTGATTGGCACACAGCATCCTATACGTCGATAAACATTCCCGGAACGAGGGGTCCTAATGAAAAAACTTTCTTACATTTCAATTAGGCGTTCGTTGGCTGTAATTTTCAAACGTTAACGAGCTAAATTTTATCGAAAATTAATTGCGACATCTTCATTGAAAACTTTTCGGTCAACTTTGATATCTGAAATTTTCTGAAGAACTCGACAATGCAGTGTATTTGCTGTGAAATTAAGAGACGGCTAGATGAAAGGTAATTACGTAGTCAATATTAAGCGGTTGTCTCGTTAATCATCCTATTGTTCGTGGTGACAATTATTGGTTGTCTTTTAAAGATTTTGAAGGTAGAACGGATATGGTTTAACTGGGTAAGTATCAATGTAATCAACACACTTATTCCTGCCTTTAACAGCAGTGTTAAGCGCTGCTGTTTCCTCCAAGCCGTTCCAGCTTAGCCCTCAGGGGTAACGGCGCGTCTATTACAGGAATCTAATCATATCTGGGGCTGATTACCAATGTTCACGGGCGGCAGTTGCCAATATCCATCACGTGGACTGCATGCATCTTCTGTACCTAAATTAAATGAGAAAAACCTCATATTACTAGTGTAAAGCAGTCTAGATGAAGTAAAGAATGTGGGTGTCGGCTATTATAATATGAGGCTTATAAAATATGAGGCGACTATCTTAGTTCACAGTGGCAACTCATGAGTGATTGATTTAAGGTATAACCAGGGGTTTACATAGAGCTTGTTTCCTCTTACATAATTTACCAATGCTTGCCATTTAGTTGTCGCTGCCGTTAGATATGGTCGGAGTACATGTAAAGAGCTACTTATCACGTGATATGGATGTGTAGGGATTATTTTTTTTACAATATGGAGTATCACACGAGCATGCAGTCCATTTGATGGTAAGTGGCTACTGCCGCCCATGGACATCTGTAATCGACCCCAGATAGGATTAGATATTCGTACCTGAGGTCGGCCACAGATGCGCCGCTACCCCTGAGGACTAAGCTGGAGCGCTTCGGAAAAGTATGTCTCCCTTACCACATCCTTCAAACCAGAACACAGCAGCGCTTAACACTGCTGTTATAAGGCAGAAATAGGTGCAGCGGTGGTGCCGCCAGAGTCGAACCACAAAGGGTTCTACTACCTTCTATTGGACGATGTTATTATCCTGTCAAATTGTAGAGCTCAGTGGACACTGCATTTTTTGAGGCTTGAAACATCAACTCTATCAATATTCCTTTTTAATATTTTTTAAACATTATGTAGGTACATATTTAAATAAAAATGAATAAAAAATTAGCATTTACATATAAATTTATACAAATTAAATTAGCATCAATGCCTAATTTTAGTATCGGGACACGAAACTCCAATTATTGTAGATTTAAACGGATTGCTTCAAACACGAGACAGACGGACAGTTTGACAGATAGATAGACAACTACATTAACCGGGTTCCGTTTCGACGATACCCTGAAAAGTTTAGTATACATGAACCTTTTATAATTAAACTAGCGTGACCTGTGACTTCACTTACGCAATTTGAATTTCTGCCTTGTAACGGCGGTATCAAGTATTGATGTGATTTGTTTTGAGGCGTTTTTTTATTATCGAAGTAGTAGACGAGCACGCAGTCAAACGATGTTAAGTGGCTGCTGTCGTCCATTGACGTCTGTACTCAAGCTTGAATTAGCTTGGGCTTAGGTATTACCACAAAATATAAACTAACAGAAGTCAATCTTCATACAAAGCGGGCTCGAGCAACGCACGCATAGACATTGCTCACCGACACGTTATCTCGGTGGGACTCGGGCGCATACGTGCGCGGCTGTCAGTCCGCTTCTGGCCGCGCGGCTGTCAGTGAAAATATAAAGTGACAATAAAAACTTAACATACAATTTGTATTCAAATAAAATCATAATACTCAGACCAATCAATCCTTTTTAGAGTTGAATGCAGATGTCAACAATACTCGTACCACGTGGTCGGTCATTTGTAGTCATCTGTAATTACACAATAATCACAAAATAGATTGGAGTTCTATCTCGTAATAATACGCTGTTATCCCTAACGATTAAGTTTGAAAGTTTCGTGTAAGTTTCGCACCCTTATACACTCTACTGCACGTAACTACTTAGTACTATTAAGTCCTAGTCCTATGAATTGTTGTATCTTCTTGACGATTATAAACTTTGTTTGGACAATATATTCCCAAAATTAACCTTAATTAATTAATAACAAAACATTTGAGCATATTTATATGGTGTACACTAAAACTAAGTAAAGCAGAGTTTTTCAAAGTATGGACCGCGAACCCCTGAAAGTTTGAAAGCTCGACAAATGGGTCGCGAGACGTCGCATAGTAAAAATAAAAAGAAAATAAAATACATACATTTTAAATAAATATATACTATAGTAAATATTTTTTGGTAAAGAACAGTTAACTCTACCTTAGTAGATAGATAATTATGTATTTAACCAGCATATATATTTTTTTTAATGGATTTATCGTTAGTAACATAATTAACACAACTAAGAACAAATTAGAAAATGCGGGGAGTCGCAATATATTTTTACATATTAAGGGGCCATTAAAAAGGTTGAAAAGCACTGGTAAGATATTTACCAAAAAAAAAAAAACAATTTATTATTCAGTTTTAATTTTACAACCACTGTCTTTTGTATAATTTAAAAGTCTTCTGAAAAATTTAAAGTTTTTGTGAATTATTTTATGTTTTATATACGACTTGATTATAGTAGTTCATTAAAATCATATTTTTAAATTTTAAGAAGAAACGTTCACTGTGAATTACTAAAATATATTTCTTGAATAAATTTCGCCAACGTGTACCGGCTTTGTTGTTTTATCTTGGTTATTTTAATTAAAAAATACCTTTTCGGCGATGTAATATAAAAATGCAGCTGACGCCTTGATTTTTATAGCCGTTATGAGTTGCGTATAACTTATTTTTACGAGCTTTCATAAACAGAAAACTCCAATAACTTGATTTAATAAACGTTTCGAAAATATTTATCGAACTACAGTTTCATTAAAGTAACATTTTACTCTTTTTTTTTTTTTTTTTTTTATAATATAAGAGTAGCAGACGAGCATGCAGTCCACCTGATGGTAAGAGGCTACTGCCGTCCATGGACATCTGTAATCAACCCCAGATAGGATTAGATATTCCTACCTGAGGTCGGCCACAGATGTGCCGCTACCCCTAAGGACTAAGCTGGAACGCCTCGGAAAAGTCTGTCTCCCTTACCACACCCTTCAAACCGGAACACAGCAGCGCTTAACACTGCTGTTATTAGGTAGAAATAGGTGTGGCGGTGGTGCCGGTCGCCAGTCGAACCACAAAGGGTTCTACGACCTTTAAGAATCTAACCTTTAAGTTCTAGTAAGAATTTCTTTTTTGGTTTTCGTGCGCGATGTAGGTATATACGAAGCGAGGCTACAACCGATCCAAATTTAAAATCCAAATGTTTTGCATTTGTTTTATTGTCGCTAGGATGTACTAAATCCCTTAAATTCAAATCATCGTTAAGGATTACAAGTTTAAATCGCTTCACTGTGTATGGGCATGAGCGTACTTATGCGACGGCGGGCGTTTGGGTGTGTGAGTGAATCACCATTAGTGTGTACATCATTTACAAGCCCAAAAATGTTACTTTCCCGCTTCCTCTTGTGGGCCTCTTGTAAGTGGAACGCTAGTGTGCGTTACCGGGCGCGTAGGTATAGCTTCGTGCTCGCGTGTGGGTGCACGGTCCGGGCCCGCGTAGCCCCCACCAGTAGCGAGCCGACCGTAGCGGCACTACGACGCGGCTACGGCGTAGCTCCCCATGTGTTCCCTACCCACATTATCGGACAATAGGACCGGCGACGAATCGTGCCGTTTTGTTATTTTTTGTTTGATGTGAATAAAAGCCTTGTGACTCGTAAAAGCGGAGACAGTATGGTAAGAGAGGACGTCCTTTGTCCTCCAGAGGGGCCGTTACTTAGCGTTTATATAATTTTTGAAAGCTAATTTATCAATGACATAAACCTTAGTTTACATATTGGAACTGCTCGCAGTCGGTTTGACAGATTGAATGAGATAGAGTTTAATTAATAGTTTTGTGTTTAATAAAGGATATTAGGGGATTTTCGCCGTACATACTGTTTAACGTGCGTTGCTTTGTGTTAGTGGAACGTAATTAATATCGAACAATTGGGTAGCGAGTGCTTTCATGGAGTTCCTGTACTTGTGATGCTATAAGGTAAATAGTTACTTCTTTTTATAATAACGTATTCTTTTTATAATTGTTAGTATGTGAATTATGATTATTTTTAATTTTTTTTTCGTAGAGTTAAATCTGTTTTATCTTTCAGATTCACTCTATTGTTAATTAATTTTTTTTAAAGAAGTACATTTTTTATAATCAATGACTATTTATATAGTGTAATTAATATAATTTTTAACTAATAATTTAACCAAAAGTAATATTTATTTAAATTAATTTATTTATTTTAATTAGGCTAAACTTACTTATTATTATTATTTAGGCAATATTCAGATATATAATTTATTCCTAAAGACTCTAAGCAGGAAGCACATCTACCGTGTTAGGAATCAGTTACAGCAGCTCATGTGTTCAAGATAATAGTACATATTAGGTTTCATTTATTTATGACACAGACCGTGTCAGACGCGTGCTGTGACAGACAAAAAGTATTTTCCTTTTTAATGTATGCTTACGTATCTACCGTACGAAGCCGTGCAAACACGGGCAGTGCCTGTCTAAATAATGACGGTCCGGTTTAGACGCGTTCAGTGTCTGTAGGCCGTTTAAAGCTAGCCTATTGCTGTCAATACATGACGTACTTTATTGAACTAATAAGCATATAGTTCGAGTCAATCTTGCTACCTGGGGTAGTCAATACTTCCGTACGTTTTGTGTGAAAAAGCATAACCAGTAAGTAATTTATTTCATTACTTAGTCTTTGTGCATTAAGACAGACATCTATGCTGGTATTACTTCGACAGGTATAGTGGCGGTCACATAAGGTTACATGCTTATTCGCGGCTACTATTTTATACAAAATTCATATGTGTATATGTTTTCATGAGCTCATACGCAACTTTGTGAAGAAATATATTTCCCTACACTTCTGCGGCTTATTAAAGGTATAAATAAGACCAAAAATTATAGTGTTTAAATAACCAAATTAACTTTGTCAAATCACCTGTTAATAAAACTAGAATTGACACCACTTAAAACCTTCTAAGCCACGAAAATGCCACTAGTGGTCATCTACACAAGGGCCGTCTATATTCGATGTTGGTTTACCATGATTTTGGTTACCCAAAATATCGTTTACATGCTATACTAAAGTCCAATTTATACTAAGGTTATTGCTACACTAATTTGTAAATGACTCGGCTTTTCAAAGATATATTAATTTTTTATTTCAGAATTTTCTTTATAAAACAAAGAACAGCTTCGTATATCTGCACAAAAAATATACTAAATGTTCCTGTTCTCTCTCTCTTTACCTAACTTTCTCTTTTATTTTTAATGTAATTTATGAATTATATAATTTAATATATATTTATAAATACTATTCAAAACCAGTGTTGGTGCTACATATCAAAGGTACCCCGCCCAGTAAACAGAAATGAAGGTTGTATATCCAAAAGTTCTAGCTTAGAACCGTGACGACCCGCGCGGCGTAGCAGTCATCGTACCGGTTTGACCCACGGTTTCAGGTTCGATTCTCAGTCAGCCAGAAATTTAAATGATAAATTTAGATTTAAATGACAGATTAGATTTTAAAATGATTAGATGATGAGTAGATTTTTAAATGATAAATTTAATTTAGATTTCCAAATGATAATAAATTTAGATTTCTGTTCTGACTATGGGTGTTTGTCTGTATCCATAGCACCCATGACAGGGAATCCTAATGTGAGATTTTTAGCGTAGAAAGCGACTGAAATGAAATAAAATAAAATGAAATATATATTTATTTTTTATAGGCCAACGACGGCACTTACAAATTGTCAGTTACAATATTTTCTTAAACTACTACCGGATCGGAACGCGACCTCTACTCTTTAGTTTCGACTCTTTAGTTCCTGTTCGTTGATAAAAAGGTCCATTGAAGCGAATGATGTCACTTTATTGGTCAAATGTACGGGAATATAGCGGAAATGTCACTAAAATGTCACCTCATATGAGAATGTGTGAGAATATAGATGGAAAGTGTACGAGTATTTGTCCATTATGTGTGTCAGGAGGGACGTAAGGCCTTTTTGCTTCGCTCTACTTATGAATTTAATACAACTTTGCGCAAAAAGGTTACAGGCACAAGGCCGGCACATGGACGCTTTGTTTTGTTCACACCTTTACGGTTGTATAAGGGAAGAAGTTATCTATTTCTTATTGTTCTCACTAGAATAACGTCTGTTTCACTTTGCGTTTTAAAAACAAGATATGATAAGCTAGTATTTTCTGACAAAAATAGAAAGAAAATTACATTTGAATTTTCTTTCGTTCTTTCTTACGTTTGAAATAATCTTTATTATACTTTTTATGAAATAAGAAACTGTCTTAGTTCGGTGGGCGATTTTGGGTCGACTTAGATTCAGAAGGCGAATAGTAGGTAATGTGGCATATAGGCATTCTCAACATCAAGAACGTCACCAATGCAGGGTTTTATTTGAAAATGAATTATACTTGACTCTTTTGACGAGCTCCATGTTATAGCATTCTGAGAATATGGGAGGGAGTTTGTTCTACATCTGGTACGAGTATCCCTTCTCATTGTTACCTTGTTAGCAATTGACGATGATGTCCACGAGGTACAGTAACTACTAGTAGGTAGCATTAGTAAAAAAGCAGTAATAGCCTAATGATTAAAACTCGGCTTCTCGATCGAGGGGTTCGAGGTTCAAATCGGAGGCAAGCCTCTCATTGTTTTCAAAATTTTGTGCAAATTACAAATTAATTATAACTTGCTTTAACGGGAAAGACTAAAAGCTGTATACCTTAGAAATATTTATTAAAAAAATCTCAAAGTCTACCAATACGTACATGGCCAGCGCGGTGGACTATGGCCTAATACTTCTCATTCTGAGAGAAGACCCGTGCCCAGCAGTGGGACAGTGATGGATTGATGGCCACTAAAACTACTAGGTGGACTGCATACTAGTATGCTGTATGCTTGAAAGTAACAAACTTATATATAATCAACAATTCAGAAATCTTTGGTTTTGCTCGAGCGATTATGTACTCTCCCATTTTCTACTTAGTTTCGTGAACAGTCTTTATGTTAACTTGTTTCAGTTCTTGTTAGTTTTACGTTACTTTAGACTTGCTGGCCTTGTCTTGTCTGTTACTTTTAGCTTTATTAAACATGTGTAATATTTCGTAAGATTCATTTGTTATATTGTATATTTTGTTCAATCTTTATACGCAGACTTCTCTCGTGTTTGGTAATGGGTTATATTTAGAATGCAATCTTTATTGAATATTTATTCGTACATATCTCCTCTACTAGTTGAAATGGTAGAACATTCTGTGCTTCAACTCCGGCGGTACCACTACTACACTATTTTTGCCTCTTAACAGCAGTGTTAAGCGCTGGTGCGTTCTGGTTCGATGTGGCAAGGGAGTATTTCTAGAGTGAAGCAGTGCTTACATTTCGACGTTATGAATAATTGAGCATATCGATGGATGCCGGCTGACTCACATATAAGACGACTATTTTAGGTGTCGGAATTGGCAAAATATCTATTAACGGCTTCAAATAAAAACTACAAGTATATGGAGTTCGCTACATATATAAGCGGAAGCAGGAATATAAAAAAAACATTATGACTTGATAAATATTCATCAACATCACATTCCGAGATCAATAATATCACAAGGGCTGTCGAATTTTATCATGAATATTAAGTTATCCAATTCCCAGTTATCGTACTTATCCCTAAGGACTACGCACTTGTTTCTCAATAAAATTACCACAGAGTTCCGCTTTTTAATATTCAAAATCCGTTCCGAATATTCGGTATATTTACATAATATTATTATGAATTTCTTTCAACCCTTAAAGTAAAGCAGTCGACTGTAGGTACTTCAAGCGACTTCTCAGGATATCCGCTCCAGTGGGTCAAGAATCTGATCTATATGTTAAGGTATAACTCGAGCAATTTATCGATCGAATACTTGACTTACGGGAATGAGAATTTTGATGTTGGGTTTAGAAATCATAATTTTTGTAAAATGTATGTAAGAGCATAAGTAAGGTAACACAGTTCGTGTTGCCAAAAGTTACTGGCGATGGGGGACCAATTATTTTATACGTACCCGTGATATAGGTATCAAATGGAAAGGGTTTTCTAGAAGAATAAGGAAAACAGCTTGTTATTAACTAATAAAATAACTACTTTTATAACCATATTTTTATGAAATGATAACAAACCACAATGTTTGACAACATTTACAAATTTAACAAATGAGCAAAGCTTGATCTTTTTTGTCATAGTAGGTCAACAAGTACACATAGATACTTTATTTTTTAATAATACTATACATATGGAAGGTGGTAGAACCCTTTGTGGTTCGACTCCGGCGGCACCACTGACACACCTATTTCTACCTAATGACAGCAGTGTTAAGCGCTGCTGTTTTCCGTTTGTGGTGAGGGAGACAGACTTTTCCGTGGCGTTCCAGCCTAGTCCTCAAGGGTAGCGGCGCATCTGTGTCGAGCTCAAGTAGGAATATCTGATCCCATCTGGGGTTGATTACAGATGTCTATGAGCGGCAGTAGCCACTTACCATCAGGTGGACTGCATGCTCGTCTGCTACTCCTATATTGTAAAAAAAATATATAGTCAACCAGAATTTATGAAGTTGACAAGTTATTCGCCGCGTTAAGCTACGAACAAACCAGAGCGATTCTAAGTAATGGTAACTCAAATTTTATAGTATTACTAAACTCTTGTGAGTTTCTGTAAACAGTCGAGCGGAGAAAATTATTGTATTTCGACGAAATGATACTATTGTTGGAATTCATTTGTTCAATTAGTTGGCTTCATTTAATTCGGCTATTATTGAGCGAATATGTGTGCCAATTTCAAATTGATTGTAAAAGGCATTTGCGCTAAAATGAAAATATATGTTGGTAAAAAAATATCATTACTTAAAAATATTTTGCCAATTATGGACCAAAGACTATTATTTATTAATAAAATGAGGCGAGAAAAGTCTAGACAATATATCAATAAAACAAATCAACAGAAGGCAATGTAAAAAAACTCATTTTCCTGAATTTTAAACTAGACCTGATCATTCATTTTCTAATTAGTTAATAAAAAAATAAACTGATAAAATGATTTTGTGCGCGTTTTGCCGACTTTTTGTTCTGTACTGACGACGAAATGAACTTTCGACGAATGTTCAAGATTTTGTTACAAGTGAACGCCCTAGTTTGTACCTAACAGAAGATAGACAGAAAGCCGCAAATAGAAGCACGAAGTGTCGGACTCAGTTCATCTTGACTACAATAGTCAAGAGGCAACAGCTGGAACCGCCGCAATCTGAAATATTAATCTGGGAGCAAGAATAAGCGCTGTTCACTTTGTTAAGGTGAACAACGCAAAACAAGGAGGTCTATTTGCTTTGTTTGAAGACGACTTGTAAGTCTTATTAACTGTCTTTTATTTGAAATTATAGATTTGTGGTAACATATTGCTACCGACAGTTTAAGCTATGTGAATTTGTTTGGTACAACCGACTGACTTATATGTCAAATCAAATATTTTTTTTTATTGAAAATAGGTTCTTTACAGACTACTTTTTGAATGTCAATAAAACTACCACCATTTCACCAGGAGTTTCGTTATGGAGAAGAAGCGGTGGAAGAAACTCCATAATACACATCTTTAAAAAAATATTTATTACAATGTCAAACTTAACCTAATGGTACATGTGGAGCTGGAGCTACTTCAGACCACACCGTTTTGTCAGTCAAATAATCACTTAGTTTATAGCATAGATATATTATACTAAGTCAGTAGGATAATATATCTATGGTTTATAGTACGCTTTTTTACATAGCATTTGTTTAACGATATGTTTCAATTTTATTTCTGTGTGATTAAAATGTGATGCGATTCCTCAGGAGTGACAACGTATTTGTAAACGGGTTCAGATGGAAGCTTTGTTATTTACTAAATAACCACTTATTTACGGGCGAACTGCATGCTAACGAGCACTACTTGCTACTACTTACACGTTATAAAGAAAATATTAAGTTTAGGTCGTCGATCTCAATTGTTACTCTTTTGTTGAATTTGTTAAACATTTTGAGTAACCCTTTAAGTAATTTAGACAGATAGGTAGCAAAAAATTTTTTGGTCGACCGAAATTTGTAGCTTTAGCAAGCCGATTGTGTGATTTCACATTGGTTCCGCCAACAGCAATATAAAGATGTTTTAGTAACTTTTAAAAATTTGAATAATATGATACAGTATCACTATGCATTCCATATTTCTTTGTGTGAATAAGTAGCATGTAAGCGACCATATTTCCCAAGACGAGTAATCAGTATGAGGTGCCGTTAGATGGCGTTACAATAGAAACTAGTTAATCATAATTCTTTATATTTGTTATTTTTATTGCAATTATTTTATTAAATACAACTTCAATTATTTGTGTCAGTAATTATATGGGTAATGCGTAAAATTTGAATATAAAGTATAAACACGATAAATTCTTCATAACTATATATCTTGGCAAACAAATTAGTTGTTTCTAAGCTTACGTCATTCGATCTATCATAGAACATTATAATATCACTCTAGGGTGCCATACGAGCCATATTTAGAAGTTGAGCTGCCGTAGCTAATTAAAGTAAATGGAACTATTCATATAGTTATTATGATATATGTGAACTCCGAATATGTTATTATTAGGACTAATTGATCAATGGTAACATGAGTGGCTGTAATACAAAAAATGAACGGTTAGCAATCTGTATCCTGAATAGTAAATATAACAAATAAAATTACACATATATTTTCCATGCTAACACCGGAAGACATCTTGACTTTTGCAGTTTGCTTTGCCGTTTTACGACTTTTCGATCAGAACACGTGACCTTACGAGAGTTTAACATTTTTTACCCATCATAAAAAGTGCACAACGCAAGTAATATAAATAAAATCTGAAATATTTAAGTAAATATGTTATAATTCGACTTGCATAATAATTTCAAAAAAACGGCAAAAATACACCTAAACATTATGATCCTTGTATACCACCGTCCACACACACACACATGACATACTGCTTTACAAACAATGACAAATTCCGACACATTCATGGAACAATTTTTCTTGCGTGACATTTTTTTGATTTTATTCAGCTAACACGACGATGTCGCTACCACATATTTCATTCGACCAACCCCATTGAGTGTGAAAGATTAATCATACGAAAAGTGAACAATTACGAGACTCCCCTATGCACGCGCTGCGGATTACAATCACTGGCCTGTGTTATTATGGGGACGGTTTTTAACACGTTTTGCTTACGAATTTTAATAATGAATAGTTTTTGTTTCCAAGGATAATTGTATTTTTTGTTTACTTTTTAGTTCGAATTTTACACTCATGCATGATATTTCTTTATGTCTCAAAAACGGATTTACGTAATATGGTAATAAACAATCTATCGAATGTTTTGTCTATCAATGATTGAAATGTAACGATTTCTCCCTACTTGTCACATTGAATGTATTGATTTTTATTAATAACAGGCGTTACACAGTTGAAAAATCAATCTATCTATCGGTCAATAATAGTGCCATTTCAGTTTTGCCGTAACCACGATCCATATAATTGGGTTGAAATATTAATACTTGTGGAAAATCGTATGGTTAAGCCATTTTTCCTGTCGCGCGTGTTTACGCCCGCACGCGTTTCTCCCACACGCGTGCCACTTCAATATTATCGTTTTATACACACGCATACCGGTAACGAAAAGACAACAGCGAATCAATTCATGTGTGGAGTGGGTCGTATATGCAGGCGTCGCGCGCGACAGGAAAGGGGCCCTTGCTACTCTGACCCATAATTTAGATAAATTGCAATACTTTTATATATTGTGTCTCTGTTGGACACGACTTCCCCTAGGGAAGGCCTGGAGCACACTCGAGCGCTCAGCTCCAATGCGAATTGTTATGCAAATAAAATTAGTCAAACGATATCCAAAAAATAATCTTTTTTTAACACATCGTTACAAAGTCGAGCCATTTGCCATAATCGCATATCTATATGCAAATCTCAATGGACGGTCGGTTCGGTTTAATTGCGTAACGGATGGATATAGGGTATAGGGATCGTTGTGAAAGGAATATCTTTATTAATAAGCGTTACATTTCAAAAGAATTGTAAGTTTAGTTGTTGAAATGCTTTTCAAAGGTTTGTATACGAGTTTCGACTGTAAATAGGAATATGATTTTTTTTATAATATAAGAGTAGTAGACGAGCATGCAGTCCACCTGATGGTAAATGGCTACTGCCGCCCATGGACATCTGTAATCAACCACAGATAGGATTAGATATTCCTACCTGAGGTCGGCCACAGATGCGCCGCTACCCCTGAGGACTAAGCTGGAACGCCTCAGAAGAGTCTGTCTCCCTTACCACACCCTTCAAATCGGAACACAGCAGCGCCCAACACTGCTGTTATTAGGTAGAAATAGGTGTGGCGGTGGTGCCGGCGGAGTCGAACCACAAAGGGTTCTACCATATTCAAAATTTTAGATTTAATACATGTTTAATGTAAATAATAAAAATACTAAATGGTAATACATGATACAGACTACACTCGATTCAATTTAATAGTTTTCATTTGATGCGCTTTCAAACACACATACAATTTTGCTAATGTATATCAGTTTTATTTCTTTCTACTACTATTAATTATATAATAAAAGTATTACTACTATTTGTATGTCCCTTATGATTATTATTAAATATTAATACAAAATACATAAAACCTCCAGTATACGTGGAAATATCAGAGCTCATCAGCTTGTAATGTGTTTCTGACGACAAAAAGGAATCATTTAAGTATATGGGGCGGGTAGGAATAGACAACTCCGGATCATTTCACGTTGTAAGGTACATTTAGCCGGGAGGCATATTTGAAGGAGCGAGCATAAAATTCCTCGTCCCATATAAAAATTCATAAGGGTATTCTACCTTTTAGGCGGACCTTTAAAATGCTTTCCGAATATCTACTGGTATATATCTATGTATATAAATCGCGGATACCGATGACGTGTTTTGTAAATTCTTTTGTCACGATAAAAAATTTGGTTGGAGGGAACAATTTCAGAGTTTGATACTGTGAAAATACACACACGCAAGCACGCATGCATGTATACACATACACACAAACGCAAGCGCGCACACTCACACATGTAAAGCAATTCTCCTTATACAATGTACATACTGAAAATCGTAGATGATGTTAGCTAGCTGCCTACGTTAAAATATCTGGTATCGGTTATGCAGGTAAATCAATACATTTCGAATTTTCTTTACAAAGATTTAAGCGAGGCATGGAAATCAAATCAAGAACGGTCGCAAAGCGCTTGGTATTGCCATACATAAAAAAAACTCCCAAATTATTTGGTACTGCGTCATTTGACGGATCGCTTACTCCCTTATGTTTCGAGCGATTCATTTACAAAGCTGTTGCAATTTACACATTTTCCAAGAGACATAACCGAAATAGTGTCTTGAGGAGCTCAATTCAATTTCCCGTGCTCATGGCAGTACAGATTCGACGGCAATCGCATTCTCGCACGAAGCGTATTTCATGGTTATGACATTGGATACCCCCTATTTTATCTTTCCATTCTCATTGAACAATTCACGAATTATGCTGAATGCTGTAGCAAATTAACATCGGTCTACGATATTTGAATAAATCTTCAAAATTTAAGTAACCACAATTTTAAATTCAATTATAGTCGCGTAGAGGCCGATTTAAGACTAATAGAGTCCTGGTTCAACAAGTAATTAATTTAAAAAATCAAAAACCCGACTGCACCAAAAAGGCTGAAGTAGAATTTCCAAAAGCAGTGAAATAGGCATTTCATTATTTTTATACAGAAAGCCAAATACAAAGTTTCATAGTAGGTGTCTGCTTCAAAAACAAAAAATGTTCAAACAATATTATCCTATTTTATTTTATCCTCGTAGTGTTCATTTACACTATATAAAGAACCTATGTGTAAAATTCCAGCACGCTTAAGTTCAGCGGTTTCCCTTTGCGTTGATCTCTGGCACATCAACTCTCTCATTTAGTCAGACAGTCATCTCGATGTGTATATACGAGTATATATGTATGTACTAGCTGACCCGGCAAACGTTGTGTTGCCATATAAATAAAAAAATGTTAAGGATGAACAACCCTTATCACTTAGGTGTAAAAAAATAGATAGTGGCCGATTCTCAGACCTACTGAATATGTATATAAAATTTGGTGAAAATCGGTGAAGCCGTTTTGGAGGAGTACGGTAACTAACACGAGAATTTTATAAAAAAGATATATTATATAATGTATGTGTAATCTCCTCTTAATTTCCTTTATTTTGACACCCTACTCGATAGGTTTGGTTAATTTTTTTAAAACGTGTTACTATTTCGCGAAAAAAATCACCATTTACGGTCTATAAAATATATAACTTCAGTAAATCAAAGTTTCGGTCATTATTTTACCTCGTTAGAGGTAGCATTTCATTATTTTTATCCAACAAGCCTGATACAAAATGTCATAGTGTTTGCTTCAAAATTGACGATAGTTCAAATGAACTTCTAACCCTTATTTTACCCTCTACGGGGTTGATTTTTCGGAGGGGGATAAATAAGTGCGTCCTTGTTCCTATCCAGAAATCCAAATACAAAATTTTATAGTAGTTGCTTCAAAATTAAAGGATTTCAAAAAAACTGTTTTCCCCCATTTTACCCTCTTAAGGGTAGAATTTCCAAAAGGCCTTTCTTAGTACTTATTCAAGCTATATAGAAAACCTGTGTGCAAAATTTCAGAACTGTAAAGTCCTTGGTTTAGGCTGTACGTTGATTTCTGAAAAATGAAAAAGTCATTTAGTTAGTCAGTCAGTCAGTCACCTTACTGTTTTATATATATACAAATATGTTTTTATAATCTCCGTTTAATTTCCTTTCATTTGATACCCTACTCGATAGGTTCGGTTAACTTTTTTTTTTAAATGTGTTACTATTTCGCGCCAAAAATCCGCCATTTTGATTTTTTTTTACTAACACCTATCTAAGGACACTCGGGTCATTGAGACAAATATAATGACACTTTAACTCTTGAAATTCATCCAGCCGTTTGTTAGATCGGATCAAATAAAGAAAGACAAACATACAAGATACGCGCGAAAAACATAACCCTTCCTTGGCAGTCGGGTAAAAACAATGAAACTAAAAACCTTGATACCTTTAAAGAATAACTCCATACGTGTATTATCAGATTTCCTGGCATAACATGTATTTTATTTCCTAACGAAAAACGAATACAAATTAGATATTTCATCGCACATTAACTTTTTGAGATTAAAAATCATATGAAAGACGTTAAAAATAATATAAAAAACTAACGCTTTTAAAACGATATTAAAATTGTCGAATTAATGTTCTTTCTATTTACATTTAGAGTAATTTTCTACTTACATTTAATTGTTAAATAAAAGTAGAACGATAACTTTGTTTGAATCCATCAAATAATAACGGTATAACCAATGAAAATCAATTATCCGTCCTTTGTAGAATGCAGACAATAGTCGCTTTCTTGAATACGAAGCACGTTTTACTGTCAGTAAACGCTACTGTATGATGATTTGTTTGATTATAAATTAATAGTGGCTTTTACACTTAATAACCAACAGTAATGTACGTATTGTTCGAGTTGTGATGCTTGGATATATATAATTTTTTTCTGCAGTATATTTTAAATTATTTTATAATCTTATACCTATATAAAAGTCTCGTGTCAAAATGTTAGTTACCGTACTCCTCCGAAACGGCTTTACCGATTTTCACCAAATTTTATATGCATATTTACTATGTCTGAGAATCGGCTACTATCTATTTTTATACCCCTAAGTGATAAGGGTTGTTCACCCTTAACATTTTTTTATTTATATGGCAACAAAACGTTTGGGTCAGCTAGTATTAGTCTAAAATCATACACATTTTAAAGATAGACCTTTGTGGTTCGATTCTAGTGTCATCACCATCGCACTTTTTATCCCATGTCAATGGGTGGCAGTAATCCACTCATCATTAAGTGGACTGCATGATCGCTTGCTAATTTAAAATATATATAGAAAGAATTAGAAACAAATTTCAAAAAATCATGCTTATATCTGTTTGACGTTACGATGACAGCGGAGCTACACGGTTTATCAATAGTGGTACATTATAAAAGCCTCACAGCCTTGTAGCGTCACATTAGAATACTTTTCCGGAGTCTTTGGGTTTAATTTTGGTTACAAAGATGAATACGCTCACAGATCACAAACGATACATTCATCATTTATGTGTTTGATTTGCCGAACATCAAACATGGAACACTGCGTGACAAACTAGTATGGTTTACTAATGCGAGTTGTCATTAAATGTGCGTAAATTAATAATCCAATGTATTGTGTAATTTAAAATCGCCACAAAACTTTTCCAATAGAAAAAAACATTTAGGCGTACTTACTATGAATCAGGCACAGCAACTAAAATAGAAATAGAACTAACTGTTTGATCTCCACCGAGCGGGTACAAGCAAAACTTTTTATGTGGAGCTTTAAAAATATAGTATCGATTTGTTCAGGACAGCGGCGTTCTGAACACAGGCGGGAAATAGGCCGCTCTGCAAACAGAACATTTCAGTTGCTACATTTGTTGGTACTTGGGTGCCGTTCGGAATATATAAAGTAACTTTTGCAGCTCCACTCCACTAGCGCACTGGTATGTATGAAGCCTGGATTTAAATAAATGGTACGGTTTACGTTCGATGCTTTTGTGATAACTTTGGGACAAATGTTTGTATTACTTTTATATTTTGTCAGGTGGGCACGGGATGGTTATTCGTAATTGACCCTTAGATAAGACCTGCTTTAGTTACATAAAATTCACTTTTATTTCATCAGCGGTGAATTAAGGATGGGTGGACCGCAGTTGAACTCTATAAAATAAAGAATAATTATTAATTCATTGTATAAGTAATAGGTATATTACAATGGTAGTCAGTCTAATAAATAAGGTTTATAATTTCACCTTACTGCATTGCGAACTCAAAAACAAAAGACATAAATAAATATTGCGACTATCAGTGACAATGATTTAAAATTCACGAAACTTACAAATAATTTTGTTTGAGACTCTGTTCTAAAACCTGGTATAATTAATGCTACCGGTAATAGCAAAGAAAACCAAGTTATCAAATTTAAAAATAACGTCTAATAAACATGTTTTCATAAACAAGAATGCTGTCAAAATAAATCCAATATTTTCCGGCGCAAATCCTTATTGTTTTCGCCTAATTAATTTCACTTTTTAATTTAATGTCGTTGGCATGTGTTGGTCACTTTTAGAAAGACCCTCGTAATTAAAATCTTGGGTAGATTTTACGACCACAACGTCGAACAAAATGTGCTTTATACTGAAACTCAATAGAGCTTTCAAAGAAAAAATATCTATTTAACCTCATTCTTTTCAAATGCTTTTTATTTTCCCCTTTATTTTAATGACTTTCACGCTCTCATTTTTAAATAATATAAAGTGTTTAAACGAATGGAGATGCGGATTGACTTTTAGCAATTACTTTGACTATCTGAAAATATTTAGTGCATTACGATAACTCTTAAGTTTAGAGAGATCAAAAATTTTGCTGTTTTGTATAAGGTTAGACGACTCCCTTTAAAAAATTTTTTTAGAAATAGGTACACTTTCGAGAAACATACAATAAGCGAACATAATAATGCTAAATACTTGTCATTAACTTACTTTCCCAAGTTTGTTAACTTCCTCCATTTTTCGAATATTCATTGCAAGAATGCTATAAAGAGACAATATAACTCAAGTACGGTATTAACAAAATGAGATAATTATAAATATTCGATGCGTTCAGCATTTAAATTATATAATCAGCGGCGCATGATGCTCACCTGCTCGAATTTTGATATTTGCGCGCACACATACACTACGAGTGTCTGTTAATACACACACTAGAAGGAGACAGAAAAGGAGGAAATTGCATGAAGGGATCATAACGCTTTTTTCTTATATAACGATTTGACAACTTCGTTGCAAAAAATTTTTTTAACGCGTCTAATTTTCCTACATTTATACAATTTATATGAACCATCAACATACGAAAATTGTAACACGCCGCAATGATTGTGCAGCAGTGTTGTATGAAAAATGGAATACGGTACAACGTGCTTGTAATGTACAAAAGCCTTTAAAGAAACAAGCAACCAGTGATTATATGACTTACTCCTAACGATCCTTGTTAAAAGTGCTTACTCTAGACAGAAATTTGACAAATTCTGCCTAATAGAAAGTGTAAGTAGGTACTAGAAAGTCAGTACGGTGCGAATCCATGTAAATTCTCACTGTAAATTATATGTTTTCATCCTATTGCGGTCACTTTAGGGCTCATATCATATTAAGTATCATATTTTTTTCTCAAAATGGTATCGGAAGCGAATATTTTAATTACTTCATTTTTTTGTAAATTAACGCTAAATATTTTGTAAAATTATGTCAATCTTTAGTAGTTTTCGTTTTTGTTTGCTTAGGACCATTTTGTAACAATAAAAAACCTCAAGAATACCTTAAGCTTTTCATAATTCATATTCATAAAATTATAAAACCTACTCTGAACATAGCATATACATACCTAATATAACATTATGTTAGGTGGTAATAGTGAATTACAATATTAAAAGTATATAAAAAATAAAATCAGAATTAAAAGACTGTAACTGTCTGCATTTCGATTCTAATTATAAAATACATGTATAAATTATAAAATGGTTGTATAAGAACCACATCTTAGTCCACTTTTAGCAACCAATCAATTGGAAACCAACAAAAGAGCGAAATTTTATATACAATGCATACACAAGCGAAAAGGATAGTCGAAGGTTTAAATTAATTAAATCAGGATAACTCCTGGAATTGATTCTTATCAGCTGAGAATCGAAACAGAAAACCTATTCATGGGTATAAATTAAAATAAAAAGTGCGATACCATCAACGACATACACGCAACTGATAAAAATCAAGCAACAATAGTTCTTTGATATATCAAAAATGTAGATAGCGTTCAAAGCAAAAACAATTATAGAGCGTCGAAGCTTTGATCATGAATACAAACACAAAGATAGCCCGGGGTTGGTAATTATCGATCAACTGACCACTCGAACCCTTCGAAAAATGAATAGCGACCCCCTTTGTAATCAAAACAGTAATCAAATGGCACGGCGGGGAGAATGCGAGTTAAAACTTTATTTGAATTTTAAATACGACCATGAATACCAATTTTGGTAGTGAGTGTATTGATTTTTCACTTAACGGGACGCCAACTGAAAGGGATTATCTCGTATTTTGTTCTCTATTCAAATTCGGTTCTATTCATTAGTTTTTATAGAAAGACCACCATCTGTCTAATAAAGTTATCTACGATGTTTATTTTATTGAAATTGCTTTGTTATGACCTATCGATAATATAAAATTTGTTTAAATAATTATGATTACAAGTGAAGAATACGTAAGATAACATAGTTATCCTTAATAATAAGCAATAATTTAAAATAATGGTAATATAAAATCTTATATATAAAATTCTCGTATCACAATGTTAGTTACCGTACTCCTCCGAAACGGTTCTACAGATTTTCACTAAGTTTTATATGCATATTCAGTAGGTCTGAGAATCGGCTACTATTTATTTTTTATAACCCTAAGCGATAAGGGTTGTTCACCCATAACATTTTTTTATTTATATGGCAACACAACGTTTGCCGGGTCAGCTAGTATATATTATAATATGACGGTATAATTGAATCACGCCGATTGTAGAGCCATCTAGTTTTGTCTTTATTCTAGCAGCTTTCAAGATTAAAATTGGGGCACGAAAGAATGTTGATTATCTTTTTTTCTAATCTGATCTACAAAAACTGAATTTATATATTTAATCAAAGTATTATAATTAATCTTCTCATTCTATCCAAATCTGAATAAAGATAATGTTTACTACTGAGATAAGTGTTTTAGTAAAATAATAGTTAAGATAGAAGCATTTTATTATGTAACGGGTACTCACGGGTAATTTTTTATTGCCGATATTTCGACCCAGTTGCATAGATCGTGGTCGCGGCGAAACTGAGGTGGAGAGGAGAAACCGTTGACAAGTACTAGTGGTAGATTAATCTATCTATCCTACGTCTATTTCGTTTTTCTTTTCTAGGTTTCATGTCACGACACACAACACTAACAATATCCTTACGTACCGTACTTTGCATTATTTGTGACTTGCATAAACTAATAGAAACTCTAATTTATTATCGGCTTAAGCTGTATTATGTTAAGAATCAGTATAAGTGACTTTGTGCTAGTGCGGTTTATTTTTTCCATTAGGATTTAACTAAGACTGCGTTTATGCTACGCTTGCACACATGTTACCCCTTATGATATAATATCTTGTGCTCTTATATAATCTTAATGAGTCTTGTTTAGCAATAAAACTAATTAGTTTCTTTAAAGCTACAAAAATAGTAATAGAATTTTGTATTTTCAAAATATTTTTCTAGATACACCTGCATAATTTTCATCGATTAAAACGATATAATGAAGATTTATATTTCAAAACAATCTCAATTGACGTACTAATATTTTCATACTGTCATATACCTACATATTTCAATTTGTGAGGAAATCTACTTATAATGACAATTTAATGAGCCTATGATTATGAACTAATCATATTATCAAAAGAAATAGGTATAGGAGAAATAAAGAGAAATTCGCTTCACTACACAATTGAATGGACACAGCCAGAAAATCTTCGTAATTCGTAATTATCCTTCAAAGAAACATCTTTTCACGCGAAATAACGCGAGTCACCGACTCACCGACCAAACAAAAAGAGTCTTAATGGAAAATAATAACCGCTATTACATTATGGTACAGCGGAGTATCGGACACAAATCTGTATACGTAATGTGTCCCAAACGGGTGCTTATTGATACATGTGATACACCAGAATGTTCGTGAAACGGCACTCCCGTTTCGTATTGACATAGATAATGTACTCTTAAGCTGTGAGACGCTCGCAACGAATCCGGTCTCCCGAGAGGTTTTCTAAAACAAAGACGTGAAGTACGGAAAGATTACACGATATCCCGACTTATCAAAGAGCGGGTGTGCTTCAGAAATATCTTAACTACGTTCAGGAACCGCTGATAAACGTTTGAAGTTTAATAAAAGTGGAAAAATGTTTTGTTGTTTTTCGTAAGTAGTTTAGCGGTAGTGTAAACGTTAAACTTGATTATATCATAAGACAATAATTTCAGGTGTAATTACACCGGTTATTTATACTCGATCTATTGTAAATTTGACTGTCAAAGATCAAATTTGATCATTTCTAATATGAACTAAGTCAAATATCGATCTTTGGTAGGAAAAAGTTTGGATAGATTGATTAATAACAACGGGCATTAATAAATTAAATATTCAAATGGTCACACTTACAGTCTTTTTTTATAATATAGGAGTAGCAGACGCGCATGCAGTCTACCTTTCCTACACTCTATGACTATTATATTATTTACGTGTACAGATAAGTGATTATATATAAAAATTATAGATAAAAATATAATCATAAGTTGAATTGTTGAATAATTTTATCGAAAATATACAGCGTATTCTCAGCGTTTTAACTTGCTCGTATTGTAAAGGTAACTTTGAATAAATACTTAAGTAAGGAGCTTTGACAAATTAATTTTTAAGCCCAAATAAAGTACACATAAACCTTTGAGTACACAGGGACTAAATATTTCGCTACGTTCGTTATTGTTTAATTAATTTGTCAATGCTCAGTATCGACTACCATTGGAGGTATTAGGGGATAGGAGATATATTTCTATCTTCATTGTGAACCAATTTCTTAATAGTGATCACGGGACCTTTGTTAAATTATAAGGGTTAAGTTAAGGACGTATCTACTGCCACTACTATATTTTTTATAATATAGGAGTACCAGACGAGCATGCAGTCCACCTGAAGGTTAGTGGCTACTGCCGCCCATGGACATCTGTAATTAACCCCAGTTAGGATTAGATACTCCTACCTGAGGTCGGCCATAGATGCGCCGCTACCCCTGAGGACTGAGCTAGAACGCCTCGGAAAAGTCTGTCTCCTTTACCACACCCTTCAAAACGGAACACAGCAGCGCCTAACGCTGCTGTTATAAAGCAGAAATAACAACATAACGTTTGAGCTACATAAATAATACAATACGAATGTACAGTTAATCTTTATTAAATTTTTGAATTTCTAAAAGTTACATGAAGGTACATCAATGAAGTATATCCTACTAACATGAACATTGTATATAATGAAAACCAATAGAATATCCAATTATATCTTCCCATCTATCCGAGCACAAGTGTACAAAATCCTTACCCTTGCTTGTTTTGTTAAGCCGACACCATGTGGCGTTGCAAAAACAGCTGGTGACGTCACTCCCTTTAATCCAGGATACACAACCGCTTTAAATACCCTTCATTCATTTGCATAAGTCCTGTTCTAACAAGACGGGTTTGTCTAATAAGACTTTGTAATGTTGAGTGGACATGGACGATTTTGGTATCGTGTAAAATTGAAATTTAAATAGCTCTTGTTATTGTTTCGGGCAATAAAGGGGCAAGTACAATAACTAAATGATTCTAATAAAAGTTGAATTATTTATATGCAATTTGTATGTAAATGTAGGTTATTTTATTGCATCACGACTTTTGATTACATTACTACTTACAGAAGGTGTACAAGTTTGGAAAACAGCGATAGTCTAGAAGTAGTAAAAGGTGGGATTTGAAACCACACACAAAAATGATATACAGGGCGTTATAGTCATAATTTTGAAATGTTTGAAATTAATTACGTCTTACTTTAACGTGGATCATGGCCTATACCTTTCTTACCTTTGATCAAGATATTATTGTTAATCGAAACTTCTTACTTTGCAACCTTTCAACTTTATTTTATTTTTAGTATTTGTTGTTATAGCGGCTACCGTTATTCATACTCTGCAAAAATCTCATATGTCTATCTATTACGGTTCCGGAGATATGGCCCTGTGACAGACAGACGGACAAAGAAGTCTTAGTAATAGGGTTCCGTTTCTACCCATTGGGTACGGAACCCCAAAAATTACAAAAGCAAGAAAAAGCCGTAATCCATTTTTTTATTTTTATATCTGTTTATCTAAAAATACTAAACCAATTTTCGCGAAAATACCCAGGTTACGTAATCAGTAGAATCCCGAATAATCCAACATAATATCTTTCGTAGATTGGAACGTCTTAGCTACAATATTTGTACTAAATTACTTGTAACTTACTTCGATACACTGATCCTCTCAGTTGAAAAGTTTTAAGCTCGGAATTATATCAATAAAGAGATATAGGTATGGGTGTTCGAAATATTGAAGATAAAAGTTTTACGTTCAATCTTGGAATTGAAACAAGACTTGCTTGAGGCAACGAGAAAATTTTAGGAGCTTGATATTTATGTAGCCCTATTTGTCATCAAAATGACCTCCATTTCGTCTTTCTATATCTTTGTTTACGATCGACTCATTCGAAGACATTTTGATGGTATATTAAGTTGAATGTTTTTTTTACCAGCGTAATAAATTTCAATTTTATTTGCATATCAATAGCCAGTGTAACGCTGAGTTCAAGATATGAACAAACCTTGAATTGTGTTGGATTTTCTTCTCTTCGAAGTCACAGACATTAATTACGCGAAGAAAACATCATGAAAAAATTTACACGCCTGACAGATTCTGAAAAAACTTTAAAGGATACTAGAATCAGTATGTTTCGACGGAGTAGGACACTTTAAATCAGTGGGCTGTATACTCGTTTGCGTCAACTTAATAAAATTAGGCCATATCTTACCGGTATAGTAGGCCTCCAACTCTTTTCTTAAAACTCGAGTCCACAAGTGAAATAATAATAACTTAATGATTAATAATCAAAGCTGACTGGAACAGCATTTTAACGACCATTGAAACCGTTATGGTGTTCGATATATCAGTATGGGGCGTGAGAGAGCGATACAAAATGGCTACAATTGACTAAAAAGCGACATTACGCTACAAGTTCACCCAATAAATATTTCTAACTGCCGTTTCGTAAGGAAACAAATGCTCGAAAACACAATGATGGCCGCCAACAAGATACAATACTGCTCAGAGCAAGTGATGCGTGTCCAACATATTCTGTTTTGTGGGGAAAATTGTGGCGTTCATGTTTATCTCTGTTGTGTTTCCTTTTTCAATGTTGTTTGTTTGGAAATGCTTATTATTTAGGACACCAGTTACGATAATATGGTAGCATTGTACTTCTTTCATCTTCGATTCAGTTTTCACACTACATTTAGTTTTATATAGTTTAATATGAAATTGTATTGAAAATTAGCTTTTAAAGCTGATTGGACTAGTTAAGGTTGACCGCCTATTGGCTACTGATTATATTTGAGGTTACAACACATTGGTGATAGAGGTCGCTACGCGTAATAAAACTTTGGAGAAGAAGACAGACGGCTTGGGCATGAGGATAATGTTCTGAGGACTCAAGCGGACCGCTGTGCCACCATATCGGTATGGGTCTTATTATTCTGTCTTAGTTTCCATTTATTGAATTTCTTTGTGTATTTATGTTGATATGTATAATTATGCATAAATTATGTTTATCGTTTAATTTGCTGACCTTCTGTATCACACTATATACGCTGAAGCTAATGAAGATAATGTCATCTTCATGACCATCAGGCGACGTATAAATATTTGTTTTTAGCATTGAAATGCAGCAATGGAACAGTATTACGTCATAACAATCAAAAATAGTAGCAACGGAGCAGTCTGCCGTGATATTATCTAAGTAGCTGCAGTTTATGGACATTTATTACTAAAATTCAAATTGGACAGTCCTAAGTGAAGATTATAGTGGTGCTATTCGTGAGGCGTGATCATAGTTCAACTCAGTCCTTGGGGGCAGTCTCAGGACTAACTTTGGAGTGCCTTAGGGTACCTTGCACTTCAGACTAGAACTTTGATGAGATTTTTAGATTTAAGGTGATTAGGTATGATATATACTTTGAGTGTGGGTTTCTTGTATATGTCTTAATTTCTGTGATATACGAATACTCGGTGTGTGGAGCTTTGTGCATAGAAAACGTTACTTATTTACCTAATATTATTAAACCGTATTTTATTACTTGTAGAAAAGATATAATTCAAGACGAAATTTATCAAAGCGTGACAGAGAATACTAATAAAACCCGAAAATAAAAAAGTATATTATTTACACTTCTTACTAAGTTTTTTATTGTTTATCAACCCCAGGTAGGATTAAATATACCTACCTGAGGTCGGCCACAGATGCGCCGGTACCCCTGAGGAGTAAGCTGGAACGCCTCGGAAAAGTATGTCTCCTTTACCACACCCTTCAAACAGCGGTGCTGCCGCCGGTATCGAACCGCAAATGGTTCTACCACCTTCAAAACGACTACAGTTATTAAGTATTCGATCATCAACTGAAGAATCACGTATAAGTGTATGAAATATAGGCTTCGAGACGATATGCCGTGAAGCGATAGTATAAGACCTCGGAAGCCAGTGATTGACCTCAAAAGCATTCACGTTGTTACCCGTCAAGTGCTATTGGATTCAACGTAGAAAATGGGCTGGTGACATAGGAATGAGGTGAAAAGACCTTTTTCATATTTCATAGAAATTAAAATGGATTTTTAAACATCATCATTAATGCGATAATGCCCAGGTGTAAAATGATCATTGGTTAAAAGGTAAATTTAATTATAATAAGATTAAGAACTGTTCATTAAATAATAATAGAGTAGGGTGGTCTAGACGGTTCAAATATTGGTTAATATCTTCAGAAACTTTGAGATTATTATGAGCAATATAAGTTTCCTTGCAATTTGATTTGTACTAAAACAAAATTATAGTTAAATCTCAGTGGCCTGAAGCATTTTGCAAAGCAGTCTGAATTCGTAATATTATTTGACCCATTGTATTGTATGAATACCATGTAATTAGATTTATTGACCAATTCAAGTAATTCAACATGTAAAAACACGGCAAAAGTTCTACTTTCTGGAATTTATAGGAAATTAAATCTTACAGTTTAATAATAGCGATGCTAAATAGTTAATTCTTGCTAATGACTAAGTGAATAATGCCAATAGAACGAAATAAACAGCAAGATTGACCTGAAAAGCGCTAACATTGTTAAGTGACAACTAATGGAGTCACCAGAGCATCCGAGTTAGGGCTGGATTTATCTGAAAGTAGGTCTTAACACTTAGTTTAAAATTATTCCGTAGAGTAAGAAAATACGAAATGCTTTTGCAATTGACCGCAGACATTATGATGTGAGTAGAATGGATAAAGAACATCTGTTTTCGAGACGAGAAATTGAATTAGAAAATGCAATTTGAAACATAACCCGCTTAGTATCTATTGGGTGGTATCGTTTGTTTCAAAAATACTCAACTATATATTTTGTTTTTGTTTGACAGATTTTTAGAGCGATACTCGATACTCGATAAATATAAATTTCATTTATTGAATTATTTTCAAAATTAAGCGCTGTTGTGTTCTGGTCTTTCACGTCACGTCACCCTTCAAGGATGTGGTAACAAAGGCCTTATTTTCCGAGGCCTTCGAACTTAGTCCAGGGTAGCAAAGTGTCTGTGGTCCGCAGATAAGACTCTTAATATAAGATCTTAGGGCAAATAAAATAGCCTCAATACGGCATCGTAGCTTATTCATGACGTCTCGCCGACATCATACATGTGTATTTTAGATTTTTTACAATGCATACAATGGATTTTCACGGCACGGCACTGTAGAACTCCACGACGCCGTGAAACAACTGGCGTAGTGTGGTAATGTACCACGGCACTGATCGTAAAAAATCACGACACTTCATCGTCCGTTGTGCCAAGGAATTCCACAGCACCATAACGTGGGTTCTTTTCGACCTTACCTAGGGCTTGTAGATAGATGTCCATGAGTATGGACCGTATGTCAGTTTGTCGTTCCTATTATACTACTAACTAACCTTGTATATTTTTCACTCTTTTACTGTTCGTGGGTGATGAGGTAATAAACGAACCGAAAAGCTTGTTAATGTTAATTTATACGCAATTTGCTAAGAAGCTTATTCTCGTAATGTTTTCTTATAAATGAACAAAGAAAATACATTATGGTCCCGACTAATTTATAATGATTACCGCAAAAGTTTAATAAAAACGTAAATATGGCTATTATGGTTACTTATTAAGATTTATTGTTTTTGTTACTTCAAAGTTAAGTAATAGGTACATAGTTTATAAACATTATGTAATCACGTAAGCTTTTAATTATATTATATTACATAATGCCTGTTTTAAACGCTTACGTTCAATGTCCATAAAAAGTTAGTCGATTATCCATGAAATGTTTGTATTCCTTATTTTTGGAGTCTAATACTTTAAACCATGTCAAAAAGTGCTTCATATTGTCGGTTCCACATGTAATGACTTGTGTTTATATTGTTGGGTTCACATACATTGATCAACTACTATGAAAACACGTAAATTCTTAACCCCTGTAAAATATTTTAATTACTCATCTAGACGTGGGTTGCGTAGTGTTCGGTATAGAATAGCATTTCTTTATTTGTGCCCGTGGATACTATGAGAGGCAACTAAGGAAAAGATCTAACTAACTCTAGAACGACTAAATCTAGAAGATGGACAGCAGTGTTTTCTTACAATGTTATTTATCTGCTGCTGTCACCAATAGTTCAGTTTAGTGCGGCAACGACGGCAAAACATTATTACAATATAAAATTGTATTATTTTATTTTTAACAGTCTTATATGTATAGCACATACAAATATAAATTACACTAGTTAACAGGCCACATTACGGCCTTACGGGTAAGAATAATGTACCAAACGAATGTTACTCCAACATAAAGCTGAACATAATTGTAATCTCATAATAACGAGTGTATGACAGGAGTTCTACAGACTAATTGGTGCAATTGGCCTAATTAGCCACCATCCTTAGTTAACGAGGGAAATTCTCGAGAGCTGAGATAAATAAGTAGGTAGATAAAATAAAGACAAAAGTGTAACCTAAATCCACGGAATGGATATTGTTATGTAAGCCATAGCTCACTTCCATCTTAGGGACTTGCTTCACTGAGTATTGATTATTTCCACTGAGCGTCTTAAGAATAAATCCCTATATCTTATAACTTTAAAGGAGCAGTTCTTGACGTATATTTGTAGGAAGGTAGCCCATCTTTTTTTATAATATAAGAGTAGCATGCAGATGTTATGTGTAATCAACCCCAGATAAGATTAGATACCTACCTGAGGTCGGCTACCAATGCGCCGCTACCCCTGAGAACTAAGCTGGAATGCCTGGGATAAGTATGTTTCTCTTACCTCACCCTTCAAACCAGAATACAGCAGCATTTAACACTGTTATTATTAGGCAGAAAAGGGTGTGGCGGTGGTGTCGCCGGAGTCGAAACAAAAAGTGTTCTACGTCCTTTAATCTACCACCATGCAACAATTCCTGTGTATCAATGGAAGTGTGTAAATATCGTCTGATTTACATATGAGGTGAACACCTTAGTGCTCAGTACCCTTACCATGAGTCATCAAAACATCCCACAATTTTACATGACGTTTACTCAATACATTATTCTGTTCCGTTTGCTTCAGTAGACTGAGTAAACGTAGCAATATGTAAGTGCTCAAGTGACGATAAACTTTTTGTTTCCCTCACATGTTCGCAAAAAAGAGGGACAAAACATAAAGCGCCATTTTTGTCAATTTAGACATTTAATGTTACGTTACTGACACTATAATCATGGTACAAATATCTATATCCTTATACTGTGCTATAATTCTGAGACAATCGACTAAGGGCGCTGATTGGAAATTGTATGGGGTAATAAGTAAACAAATACCAAAACAGTCATATTTGTCAAACGTAAAAACTCATGGTAAGGGTACCGGAGGGGCAACACAACTTTGATCTATTCTTCATGGAACAGAAAAAACAAGGTATCATTAATACCACTATGGAAAGTAATGATTCGATATAATATTATTATTACAGAAAAATATTAATTATTTTAATATATTACATATTATTCTTAACAGTAAAAGTAGTCAATTCTACAATTAAGTAACATAATTATATATAATATATCTATCTATTTACAAACTTGAAACCTATATACAATATACACAAAAAATATAATTTAAACAAAAAAAGAAATATTAAAACTTAAATAATTAAATATAAAACAATGAGTCCAAATCACTGCCTCCCGGTAGAGTCCCAAGAATGCTGGCTGCGTTGCCGCGTTGTATGGCCAAACTTAACTTACAGAAAATGTAGAATAAACATTATTATCGTTTATTTCTTCAAAGTAAAGCAAGTCCTTTATCCGAAGTTTGGAAGACTAATGTCAATCCATTTTTCGTTGTCGCTCGGATAATTCAGTTCACGGATGCGTGATTGGTCAATTAAGGATGATACAATAGAATTATGTAAGCCGTAATGTCTTTTAAGATATGTATTACGAAAAATGGGGCCCCATTTTTATCTCAGTGATATTTCAAGCCAGTTACACACTTTGTTACAGTATGTATGGAATAAGATAAAGTGGCCTTTTTAGTGTGTGAGATAGACGCTAAGTTAAGTGAGTTTGGAGGTTGGCACCTTTGAAATTGAAATTGAAAATGTTATGGGTAAACGGGTTGTGATCTTTAGCTCACATCCGTAGCTCGAATCCTGAGTCTCCATCTAAAACATAACTTTTGTACTGGAGCAACCTAAGCATGGCAAATCGAGCATTTCTACTGTAAGATTCCGAATACATAGCTTAAGCCAAATACATTAGATCTGGTGGAGAGGCAATACGAATCTATGCCTTTTTTTTCTGCGAACGAGGGGGGGAATTTTTGAAGGGGGATCCCTTCAAAACGTACCCGGTGCCGTGAGAGCAACACAGGGTTATGTGGGACTCTTACCGCACTTAAACCCCTCCGGTGGTTATCCTCGGCGCTACGTAGAGGACTTCGGGATCTCTAAGGGAACGTTACCGGATTCCTCTTAGCGCGTTGTCCCGTCGGGCTCCGCAAAGGTGAGCATGACGTTCTCCACATCCTCTGGTGTACACGACGGTATGCGACTATACATATCGCCGTCCATCCCGGGGCCGCTGGCCGGGCGGTTCGAGCTCCCACTCTTGCCACTCGCAACTCCGAAAGCCCCCGTTTAGTCGCCTTTTACGACAGGCAGAGCATACCGTAGCCCTATTCTGTTCCCGGAATACCAGATATAACGAAGCTATGCCTAGAATACTAATAAGTGTAAAAAAAAAATAAATTACGAAGAATTGGACAGGTTAGTAGAAGTTTTCTTGTTTTGTACCCTTACGAACCATCCCATTTCAATCCACATAGCATTTTTAATCCTTTTTTTACATTTAAGTATCAAAAAATATCCGTATGAGTAAAAAATAACAGTTCACACGCTCAATCATAGACATTCATTTCAATTTTATTTACGAGTATTTGTAGCTATAGATAACCGTCCACGCAATATTGAATGAACGGACACATAATAAGCTTTCTCAATTGAATGGACCGAATGAATGAACGTGGGTATCGATACAATTTTCATTCCCAGACACGGATACTTTGTATTCACACATTATTATTTATACATTCATCCTTCGGTTATACGACAGATTCATTTACATTCATGTTATCCATGATTCAATAGCTTAAAAAATGAATACCTAACTAAATATGCCGAGAATTTTATGTTCGCTTTTCTTCGTTATAAATTATGTTTCATCTTTGGAAGCTTTTATATAATTTGCTCTGTTAGTTCGTATGTTTCTAAGGGTACAATCTTGGAACTGAATTTTAAACTTTAACCGATTGCGCTGAAATTTTGCATACTTGTTTGGTTTGGATGACAATACATGATCAGCATAGTGATATCATTATAAAAATAATAGTTTAAAAAAACTAAAAAAATACACTTTTTATAGAAAATCCAACTAAAAAATAGAAAATAAATGTTTTAAAATTTGAATTAAGAATAGTGTAAATAAGATAAAAATATTTTTTATTGTAAAAAAAGCGTGGGGTGCATGGTGTCAATAGTTATAAATATTTTATTGATAGATATTGAGTAGAAGGATTATCATTTTGATAATATCTTAAAAAGCACCCCACGCTTTTTTTACAATAAAAAATATTTTTATCTTATTTACACTATTCTTAATTCAAATTTTAAAACATTTATTTTCTATTTTTTAGTTGGATTTTCTATAAAAAGTGTATTTTTTTTGTTTTTTTAAACTATTATTTATTTTTCATTTTTTGGTCAAATTTTTTATAAAAGCGTATTTTTTAGTTTTTTTTAACTATTATTTATTTTTCATATTTTAGTGATTATTTTAGCGATTATTTTAACGATTATTACGTAGCGTATTATCAAGTTTATCTTTCGAATCAGCATCAGCACCTTTGCTTAGCAGTGCAAAAATAAATATTGGGTCATTGTTTAACACAGCTGTATGAAGTGGTGTTTTACATTGGTGTTTATTTTTATTGTTAACGTGAAAATCCCAGAGGAGTTGTTGAATGACATCCGAATTGCCAATGCTAACTGCTTTCTTTCATAATTTATACCATATCCCAGGTCCTCTATCTTGGATAAAAGTAATCACGGAAAAAGGATGATAGAGCATCTTGTAAAAACAGGCGCTGATGGCAATACTCAAGAGAAAAACGGTCAACTGCTTTACATCTAGCCATTTCAAAAGGACGTCGTCCAATCATCGATTTAATATTACAGCATAATGATGTTAATATCAAAAATAATTCTAGAATTTCTTCTCTTTGTGTTGCTGCTGCCTGCAGAGATTTTAAAACTGTTAGTAGTTTAATTAATTTTACAGCTCGAGTTAATAATATAAGTTGTGACTACGACGATGAGCTGAAATCATATATGCCTTTACATTTGGCAGCAAGAAATGGGAACAATGAAATAGTGGAAATCTTGTTAAAGGAAGGTGCAGATGTTGAAGTGCTGAATGAATAAGGATGATGAGACACCGCTTCATGATGCTATTAACAACGGACGCGTCGAAGTTGAGGTCAGGTCAGGTAAGGTCAGGTCAGGTCAGGTCAGGTCAGGTCAGGTCAGGTCAGGTCAGGTCACGTCACGTCACGTCACGTCACGTCAGGTCAGGTCAGGTCAGGTCAGGTCAGGTCAGGTCAGGTCAGGTCACGTCACGTCACGTCACGTCACGTCAGGTCAGGTCAGGTCAGGTCAGGTCAGGTCAGGTGATCGGCGCGCCTGGTAGATTCCTTTATTGGTCTTAACGCAGACTTTCCGGGTCTCAGGAAAACAAAAATCGCTGATCCTGATTTTCCTAGTAAGGATAACGGGTCAGAATGTTTAAAATATTGAATTGTCATCGGTCCTTAATAAGTATGCCAAATTTCGAGTTAATCCGACGTTTTGAAGGGGGTTAAAATCATGTTCAAAGATTCCGTTACATACTAACATACCAACATACATACGTCTGAAGCTAATAAAAGCGTATTAACAATTTGGCACCCGCATGATAGGGGTAAATGAGTGTTTTTTTTATAATATAGGAGTAGCAGATGAGTATGCAGTTCACCTGATGGTAAGTTAAGTTAAGTTAAGGCTACTGCCGGCCATGGACTTCTGTAATCAACCCCAGATAGGATTAGATATTCCTACCTGAGGTCGGCCACAGATGCGCCGCTACTCTTGAGGACTAAGCTGGATCGGCTCGGAAAAGTATGTCTTCCTTACCACATCCTTCAAACTAGAACACAGCAGCGTTTAACACTGCTGTTATGAGGTAGAAATACGTGTGGCGGTAGTGCCGCCGGAGTTGAACCTCAGAGGGTTCTACTACCTCCAAAATTCTGACATAAATACGAAAAACAAAATAACGTTACATGATAGTTGTTTTTTTTATAATATATTATGCTGTTTTCGAGAAATATTGTGTTTGACCGAATTTAAGTTAATCTATAATTGAAAAAAAGCGTGTTAAAAAGAATGTTCTTTCTACAAAAGTGATTCGTGGGAATATCATTGTGTATGTCTGATGTATTCCTGGAACGCAATACACAGAGCTTTGAAAAAGTAAAACAAAGAGTTTTCCTTTATAGTCAGCGTTATATTGGTGACTGCTATGCTTTTGCAATTTGTACAGGTGAAAGCTCCATGGCCACCACCTTGTACCCTTACCATGACTTTCCAAAACATCCCACAATTTTACGTTACGTTTACTCAATCCATTATTCTGTTCCGTTTGCTTCAGTAGACTGAGTAAACGTAACAATAAGTAAGTTCTCGAGTCTTTTTATCTGCCTCACATGTTCGCAAATAAGAGAGACAAAACATAAAGCGCCATTTTGTCAATTTATACATTTAATGTTACGTTACTGACATTATAGTTGTGATACAATCCGCTAGGGGCGGTGATTGGAATTTTAATGAGCAAATACGTAAACAAATACCAAAACAGTCATATTTGTCAAAACGTAAAAACTCATGGTAAGGGTAAATACTAGTTAGATTGGCTAAGGGTTCCGGGTTCAATCAACGACCAAGTGATGGTTACTAATGATGAAGTTAGATTTTTGGAGTTTACTCCTTAAGAAACGATTTGAGTTATAAGGCCCGGTACGGAAATTTCATGAGGAGTAAAATCAAGTGTAACACGAAAAGTTGAGGCGTTACGTAGAAAGAGACAAACATATATATCCACACTTTACGCGCAACACCAGTGAAGTCACTGAATAGAAATGTCATAATTTTATTTTTTTGTACTAGTGACGTGAAGGAATGCGTTGTATCGGTAAAATAGGTTCACAGACTACATAATAAAAGTATTTTTAGCCACAAATAAAACATAGATAATTTAAAATAAGCCAAATACGAATATATTAATGATCCATTACAATCCCTCCTTTTTATTACAATCATCATATCCTCTCAAAAAGGAAGTAGCGTTTTTAACCAAAATATGAATCAAGAGTGCTTTTATTAATTTAAAATACAGTAAGTTCAAATCCCATATGAAAGTAATTATTACAATAAAAATAATTAGCAATATATAAAACATTAAAACGTCATTAACTATTTTCTATTCGATATATATCATAATTATCGTTCGTAAGGAGTAAACTCCAATCGTGCGTCGTAGCTGACACACACACACTTTTTTTATTACTCTTTATTGACCAATAAAAAATTGGTACAATAGGTGGACTTAATGCTAAGTAGCATTTTCTATCAGTCATCATTTCGGTATTGGATCTTAATATTTATTTAATTGTATTTGTGTTTGTATTTATCCATGATGTCAGTGTCAAAACATTAAAAAGCTTAGCTTAAGTAGCAAATGTGATAACAGATTTCCAAGTTCGGCCATAATTTATTATCATTTTTTGGAGTTTATTGGAGTTTACTCCTTAAGAAACGATTTGAGTTATAAGGCCCGGTACGGAAATTTTATGAGGAGTAAAATCAAGTGTAACACGAAAAGTTGAGGCGTAACGTAGAAAGAGACAAACATATATATCTGTAGGATTGAACGTGTAAAAGAATGAGATGGAATACATTACACAGCGTATCTCATTCTCGGGGTCTCCTCTTTGCGCGATACTTCGTAGTCTGACTGTATAGTTCACTACCTCCAGTCTGAGAGTTGAATGTGTGCGTATGTTTGTACGTGTGTGTTGCGCGCCTGCGTATTACGATAATTACAGTATTTAAGAATGATATTATTATTCAAAGTGAAAGAAATCAATCATCCTAAAATTGGATTTGTATAAATTGAACACAATTATTATTATTATTATTATTTATATTATTTTGTAACATACTTTATGTAATACGCATTATTGAAGTAATATAAATAATCCGAATAATTACAGATATATGTTTGTTTCTCTTATCATTTTAGCAGATGCGTTCATTTATCCTTTTTTCTATTCGATATATATCATAATTATCGTTCGTAAGGAGTAAACTCCAATCGTGCGTCGTAGCTGACACACACACACTTTTTTGTGTCTTAATTTTGGAAATATCCCGTGGTTATTTATTTATCAGCAAAAATAAGAAATTAGAAGGCATGTGTGAACTAATGCAAAACACTTCTAGTATCTAAATCGTACTACAGTTAAAAAGCATTTTTATTTGCATCGGTATAGAACATAATGAGGTTTTATGCGAAGTATTTTTTTAATATTAATATTGATGACGAAAACAATTTCAAGAAACCGCATTATCATCGCATTGGTTTTTATCTCGAAGCGAATAAGTCGTAAAAATGATTTATTCTGTCTAGTTCATGCCTATAGTTTCATGCTATTATAAGATAATCGGCTTAAATAGGATTATGTTGAATGACGAGGACGCCATTAAATCATTGTTAGTAATTGTCTCTAAGTCTTTATCTACAATACTAAGTATTGAATTTGATGAATGAAATATTATTTTGGTTTATGTATTTTAAGAGAACAAATAAAAAAGTCAATTAAAATTGTTCATACCCTTATATCCTAGTATGTTTTAGATGCCTAACAATATGCGTGTGTACGTGAGGCCTTGCGTGCGTGTGTGCGTATGTGCTTGTGTGTGTGTGTTTGTGCGTAAATGGGTGTGTGTATTTATTGCGATAAAGTACTTGCATATTTACGGAAATTATCCATTTCGGAAACTTTTCTAAACACTGGCCTATCATAGTAACACAGTTATTTCAAACAGATATTTTTGAAGGTGGTAGAACCCTTTGTGGTTCGACTCTAGTGGCACCACCGCACCGCCACACCTATTTCTGCCTAATAACAGCAGTGTTAAGCGCTGCTGTGTTCCGTTTTGAAGGGTGTGGTAAGGGAGACATATTTTTCCGAGGCGTTCCAGCTTAGTCCTCAGGGGTAGCGGCGCATTTCTGGCCGACCTCAGGTAGGAATATCTAATCCTATCTGGGGTTGATTACTGATGTCCATGAGCAGTAGCCACTTACCATCAGGTGGACTGTATGCTCGTCTGCTACTCCTATATTATAAAAAAATATCATAGTAACACAGTTATTTCAAACAGATATGCAGAGCAGATGAGTTCCAACACTAAAACTGCAAACCACCTTAATCTTTTGAGCAAACCGAAAATTCCTTTTAGTATACACAGTAGTTTTACAACTTGTAACTAACTCTACGAGAATGGCGGAGTGAAAATGCATGAGTTATCAAGTGACTCCCCAGATTGGCTTGCATAAGGGATTTAACTTGCGGCTGCTGATTTAGTTTAGCTTACTTCCACGGACGGACATTAGTGAATTTGCATGCCAATACTATCGGGAGCTCGCTCCGAAAGTTTCGGCTTTTCTGCTACGGGAAATGCTAATCCTCGTTTTCTTAGTATCTAATCAATATTTAGTAAGCTCTTAGGAGTTTTGGCTGAATGTAGATTGTATGTCCGTCACTAATTTCACAAAAATGTATGTATGGAGCTTCACGCTTGAAATAGGTGTGACGGCGGTACCTCCCTGGTTAAACCATACCGGTTCTACTTTGGAAGTTATACTTGTAAGAACTAAGTGACAGTAAGTGCCTGATTAATTACTTTAGCTTACGATACCAAAATACAATAGCTTCATATTTTATTAAAGTTTATTATATGTTTGAATAATGTATCCTTGATTTAGTTGTACAAAGCTACAAGCACATCAAAAAAGATACAGATATGTATTAGTACACGATGCAATACATAAACATTATACATTAATATATTCCTAAACATAAAACTGTATTTAATTCGGTGTTATTTTAAGGGGCGTACCGAATATGTCAAATATATAACCGGCCCTAAACTAGGAAAGTTTCGGGACGGACTTCATCCGAGAGTTTAGGGACAAAGTGTTACATCCTGTACGAGTAAAAACATCAGTACCCTTACCATGAGTTTTCAAAACATCCCACAATTTTACGTTACGTTTACTCAATCCATTATTCTGTTCCGTTTGCTTCAGTAGACTGAGTAAGCGTAACAATAAGTAAGTGCTCAAATCTTTTTATCTGCCTCACATGTTCGCAAAAAAGAGAGACAAAACATAAAGCGCCATTTTGTCAATTTAGATATTTAATGTTACGTTACTGACACTATAGTTAGGGGCGCTGATTGGAATTTGTATGGGCAAATACGTAAAGAAATACTAAAACAGTCATATTTGTCAAAACGAAAAAACTCATGGTAAGGGTACGGAGCTCTTTAAATATAGTTAATGGACTTAATTTTCATATAATAGGGATAATTTTACAAAGGGTGTAGAGGATTCTGTATACAGATTTGGTTTGATCTAAGTGTTATCACCGTTTAAGCTGTTTTTTACATCTAGATAAATAAATAACAATAAATTATTGGTAAGCAAAGTTATCCCTCGGCTATGTAATATCTAAAAGTTTGGCAATTATAATATATTGTTTTATTTAATCAAGAGTCGTTCTCTATAAAATTATGGTGACACTACATTTATGTATAATATATCGTGTGATTATCACATAACAGTAATACGATATTTTCTTAAAAAACGACTTCTATTTTTAAATCGTAATATACTCTTAATAACTTTTTCCACAAGTATTATTAAAAATGGATACGTTTAAAATATAAAATAATATTAACACAATATTACCCATAGCTTAGTAAAGATTACTCACTCCTAACAAGGAAATGTAACCAGTTTGCACAATTAAAATTGTTACTGTCATTTATTTTCGTGTTTGAAAAATATTTAAAACATGTAGTTTTTAGAGCATTTGCGAAACGATATTTCTGCGCGCTTTTTCTTCCATTTCGTGTTTTTGCAGCACATAACTCACATGAGGGCATTGTTCCGCGTAAATTACACCATGACAGACGGAGACGTAACACATAGGCTGATACATAGTCAGCCATTTAATGGCTTCCTTCAATTACAAGGCGGAGAGATATCTATACTTATCTATGACATTACCTATATAACAAAGTTTATACACTTTGTTTAAATATAAAATTACAGAAAACATTTTCCCAATTTTAAAATGGGTCATTTCTTCGAAAGGTGCGAATTAATTTACTTTCACTTCTTTATTCCATCGTCTGAGTTGTGAATAAATGCCTAATGAAATTCAAATGAGATGCCATGAAATGCAATGAAAGTGAAATAAAAACTAGCTCAATTGAATGAAAAGTATTGAAATGAAATTACTAACTAATAACACTCACACTAGAACATTTCGAATTGTTACATACCTTAAAATTCATCCATCATCATGAATCATGGATGGATCGTTTAATGGAAACAAGATTAGTTTTATTTGTGTTAAGAAATGTAATTAAATTAAAATTTTAAGCAATTAAAGATTGGTTGCTTTATATAAATTAGTACTAAATGGGAATTTCTTATGAAATTAAATATAAGGTAGGTACTTATATATTTTGAGTAATACCTTACTATTGACGTTACAATCTCATTACTAACATTTCTTTTTTCTATTTAACTACTATTATTAATAGTAATTTTATTGTATCATTGAATTTGAAAAAGAGTTAATTTAAAATCCCAAAACTGACATTACAGTTCAAAATACCATGAAAAAGAAGGATATTGTACCCTGTAACTGGCACACTAAAATGTGAAACATAAAAGAATTGCGAAAACAATTTCAAGTCGGAAGCAACGGCAGCGATCATGAAAGTCAAGTTTTCCACTCAACTATCTTTTAACGAGGGATGAATATAATTCAAGAATGTTTTATGTTCGGGCACCAAGTTTCATCTGCGGCAGCCTTTGAATAATGTTTCACATTAATAAACAGGGTTTCTGCAGTGGAGTAAGGTACGTCCCCGATACTAGAGATAGCGATACGCGAACAAATAACGGCTTTTAATCATCATTTGAATAATATTCTAGAATATTTTGGTCGAATTACAGATTGGCTTTCATTTGTTTTAAGATTGAAAAAATATTTGTAAATAGCTCCTTGTTAGACATACTACAAAATATTTTGTAGACATTTAAATTTTCAAGTGTGGAAGAAAATCGTTCATAGAGATTATAATAAATTGGAATGATTTGGCATTTGTTTTTTTGCGGACCAGTTTCTAGCACGCATAATTTGTGATTTAGTTCTTTAGTTGGTAATAATTAAATTGATTGATTTTTAGTAACAGTCCATGGTTATCGCTTATTCGATATAGGTATGTCGTTGTCGTTGGGCCTATATCGTTCTGTCGTTGTTACTAGTGTCGCTACCTAACGTAACGTACTCAAACTATAAGAGGATAAAATTAATTATATCACTGAGAATAGGTACAAGTAGTACACCGACTATCACTTAGGCAATACTGGGATCGTTACATACCGGTTTGTATAACGTTAATATTCTGGATTTCGGTATGTTGCTTATCTGGGTATGGTGTCTTTGAGAACACGTTGCGTTGTTCATTCTTTCAAAAAGGTGAGGTTAAATTATTTTTTTCTGAAAAGAAATTGAGATTAGATGTTTATATTATCATTCTTATTTTTACATTCAAGTACTGATTAGTATACCCATTGTAGTTTATTAGCTATATGAGATATAATAATATTGATTTTAAAATAATTTAATATTAATTTAAACAATAACATAAACGCTATTCGTGTGTAAATAAACTATAAGGACCTATTCAAATGTTACTCATGTACTATTTTAATATAACATAATATGCAATTTATATAAAAATCGTAATTTTAATAAATCCTTATTTCATAAACACAATTTTAAACGTAAAACGTAAAATTTAAAGTGCTGTGCAAAAACAAATCTGTGTTAGTATGATTTAATATTTTGCATGCATGGCCGTCGTATGGCGTGGAATAACATGCAAAATACAACATGCAACCGTTTTTAATGTAATTATAAAGTTATAGGGAAATTATGCCTAAAAACCTTTTTATAACCTTAATAATGTCTTAATTACGCCTGTCGGTGTGAAATAGAAAAAAAACGCTCATTAATTTGCTTTTTGTGATATCTGTTTTATAGCCTCACGTTGTCTTTTTTTCTTTCTTCCTCTACTTCTTTAAAATACTAAGATAATGTTTTTATATGCATAGAATAAACAATATATAATTTTTCATAGTGAAATATATTCCCGGTAAAATTTGAACATAAGTTCCATTTACTGAACTCTAAGCTCATAATGCTTATTTGCACGATATTGAATATAATGTATAACTGTAATAAATTTCTTTGTAACATTCCATGTTTTAATTTAAACCCAATCGTTAAAGTGCATTGCCTATTAGCTAATTAGATGACTTTTATTGAGTTGATTCGTAATATAAAGTAAAAAGTAGATTCACAGACATTATAGACATAAGCAAATAAAAGATTTTCAAAAGGTACGTATCGTGAAACGTTTCATCGTGACGTCCATGCAAATTTGATAAACCAAATGAAATTACATAAACATTATTTGAGTCCCTCCAAGTTGTCTTTTAATAAGTTCGTAAAACATTCGCTTGGAAATTCCTAAATAAACATTTATGAAATGTTCGCATCGGTAATGCCCAGGAAGTTTTTGAGCCGTTGCCAAAAAAGTTTGTTTCCATTGTCAACCGCAACCTTGTTATATGTGGGTGAATGAGTTTATTGATACTGAATGAAAACTTTTAGAAATTGTTACAAATGTTCATATTTGTTTTATCGCTTTTGTTTGTACTGTGTGGTGTTATGTAAGTGCATGAAGTGGAGTGGAATGGAGTGCTCCGACGGTCCGTCAGTAGTTGGCGACGGGCGGCAATTACCAGCGCGGGCTATCGCTTTTGTGTCGCACGTGTGATACCTGCCTAATCGCACTGCTTCAGACTTGGGTTTAGTGGCATCGCTTAGCCGCGTGGCATGGCATTTGTTCTTTAAGCTTTTCGTCCTGGTCTTAGCTGTCGCTTGACGATTCAATCGATTAGAGTCGACGCCAATCGATTAGAGAGATATTGAGTTTAGAGAGATATTAATTTTCTTACGGATATATTAAGCAACGCCTACGGTATTTATCTAGACAGCGACTTCTTTCTATACGGATATAATATATTTTCTGCGGTCATCTATCCAAGGATGTCTTTCAATCCTAAGTATGTCTTTGGATTTCTATTGCCTTTTCTTGATTCCGAGAATTTTGTATAAAGTTTAAAACATTTTATAAAAAAATACATTATTATAGAATTGTGATTAAAATGTTCACTGTATAAATTACCCCGGTTCATATTACACTGTTCACTTTTTAAGACTATAAGCAGATTACGGGATAGAATAATCTCATTAGTTCTCTCATTTAAATGGGACTTCGAAGCTTCTCGCTTTTTCATAGAAATAACTTTGATTAGCATGCGTCAGCGAAAACTTGACGCCTGCAATTCGTAAACTAATGGGATTTACGTTTACTATTAGTGAGTTGCATGCTACTACATGCTATAAAAGGGACTTTGAACACAAACTTGGAAGCTATCTGCTTCATAGCGAACAAGACATTGATTTGCATGCGTCAGCGAAAACTTGACACTAACGAATGCTCAAACCAATGCGATTTACGTTTCCAGCAATAGATTTGCATGCATAACTTTAAAGTAGTGGATTTATGTACACTACACTTAAAACGATAAAAGAACATTATGGTTTGTTGATATTTATTTCACAAGGAAATTTTTGAGGACTTGGAAGCTGGTCTATTTCACAGCGAGCATAACATAGATTTGCATGCGTCAGTGAAAACTTGACGCTGACGAATACATAAACCAATGCGACTTACATTTCCCGCTGTTAGTTTTCATGGTGCAAACTTGTTAGCTTTCTGTATTCTATAGTTGAAACCGTAAAAGAACATTCTGATTTGGTGATATTTATTTCACAAGGAAATGATTGAGGACTTGGAAGCTGGTCTATTTCACAGCGAGCATGACATTGATTTGCATGCGTCAGCGAAAACTTGACGCTGACGAATGCTTAAACCAACGTGATTTAGCTATCGCACTGGAGTGCTGCATGCTGTGATTTTAGAGATCCTACATTTTGCGCGGAAATAAGGAATACGTATGTCTACGGATTAAAAAAGGAAAATCATTTAAATTATATTGAGCCTTTCTTATTTTTACCCGACAACAGAGGGTAATATTTTTCGCTTATGTTTGTTTTTAGGGGTGTCTCATTGTTGTCCATGCCCTAAAAGTGACACGACTTGATGAATATTAACATGAATGACGTGTAAGAATTATAATTTTTAAAATAATCTTCTAGTTTGTTGAAAACACCTATTTTGTTTGAATGTAATGCTTATAACGTTTTATTAGTTAGTTAATACTAACTAACTAATAAAACGTTATAAGCATTACATTTTGTCCTGTAAGTAATACTATTTACAGGACAACTTTATACATAAAAAGTACACCCCATTAAATATACAAAAACGTATGTCATAATTCATAGCTAAAAATATTTCTCTCCACACATGTAAGCCACACTAGTTCGGCGCAAAAAATTGTTTTCAATGTACTGTTTGAAAATTATTTTTCCCCCATTCCCGTTTGCCATGGGAGACATAAATATGCAGACGCGTTCGAATGTGGACCGGATGGCGTATGCCAAAAGTAAGTTGCTAATAGTCACTTTATATTCCATAAAAAAAATTGCTGCATACTAATTTATGCGGCAAACGGTTTTGTGAATACGTTTATTTGAGTTGTACCACACTGTGCCCAATTATATCGGTGTTTCGATTGTAGGATCTTATGAAATATGCGTACCTGACTACCTGTTGTTTAAACTATGGGCGTGGTATAGGGTTAAGTATTGAGGTTAAAATACTATAGGTATTACCGTGTTTCAACTTAGGTGATTATTTCTTTGCGTTCACACTACGTTAATTTATGTACGAAAATATGTAACTGGAAAGATAAAGCATGATATCTAATTTGAAATCTTCAATTAAAAAATAAGAAGACATGAAATACTTAATTAATTTAAACATATTAGAAATTACCATACGAAATTATGATATTAAATTTAAAATATTTTATAAAAATCTGGTATCTCCACATTTACATGGTATATACAGATTTAGATTACGAGTAACCTCAATGGCCAAATCTCTCTCAGAAATCTCAATTTAAATAGAAATTTACTAAAAATTTTTTGCGTAATATGTACAAAACGCTGTAATAATATAACGATCGTTGCATATTTAAACGCGCTTCGCAACAAAGGACGAGTGATATTTAAAAATATTTTATTTTATGAAAATGCACGCCACAGCATTCCGAGAGAGCGGTGTATGGAATTTTACAAAGGATATTATTACCCGACGGCGTTAAACCAAGAAGTGTATTGTTTTTACCATTCCGTGTATTTTCATGGTTATATCCTTTGTTCCTTTGTTGAAGCTGCAATTTGGACATGCTGTCTGTTAGTCCATTTGCAATACTGGACTTAAAAATGGAGCGTAAAATTCAGCTACTTACACTGAAAGTAGGCACTATTCCAGAATAAGAGATATTTTTGGGGCCATAATAACCAATCAGCTTGTGTTCTCCCACAACAAGAGAAGGTCTGGATACTTTATGGTGTGTTGAAGAAGAACACGGGTAATGACCATATCGCATCAGAAGTATATGAACAGACTTTATAATACCCAATGTTAGTGACAGGGAAATAATGCTAATGCCTCTTCCGAAAAGAGAAGAATGTACTGAATATACTCTCTAGCGATCACCCATTTCACTTCTAATGTATCCGATGTTTCTTGACTGTCAGATAGATGTCATAGCGTCGCATTTTGTATATAAGCTGTAAGGCTCTGGGCGCTTCAGAGCAAAAAAACATAGTATCTTTTGTCTTAAAAAATCTTGGGTGCAATAAGTAAAACATTTTCGGTTCTGCTGGACCTCGCATAATAGAATTCTAAAATATATTAAAAGGTTAATTTCTTATTATAATAGATCAGTTGTTAAAATGACTTACCTTGCTATCCAAGTTGATCTGCAGACTCGAATCTTGTCACGGATGATGCGTTCGGCGCTCAACCTAGTTGACGTGACGTGTCCTCCTGAGGAGTGGTTTATTTACTTTAGAAGACACACGTAAAAGCACAGCCAGTCTACATAATAAATAGGAGCGAGAAGACACATACAAAACGGCTGTATAAACTCGCCTATCACAAACCGAGGACTGATCGTAACAAGCCACATTAAGAGGCAACTTTTTTTATTTCTACCCACCTACAAATTACCAAGGCTTTTTTCAATTTTCAATAAATCATTCAACGTTCAATCAATACATAATAAAGGTACATACCTACCTGCAAATGAGTATAAGTTTGACCTCATTAATTTGAAGCAGGCACGTATTTTACCTCGAACTCGACTAAACTGAACTCAGCTAACTTGTGAGGTCTCTGAGTTCCGAACTTATAAGAAATCTTCAAGATTTCCAAGCATTCGTGCCGTCGATTTTTTCTCTTTCACGCTGAAAACTTATAGGTATTTGCCTCTAGTTCAACGACTGGCCCTTTTCTATAAGTAATGGGTGAAAAGTTGGAGTAGAAATAAGTATAAGACTGGTTTATGAAACGCTATGGCGTTATATAAGATTTGTAATGTTATAACAAGTAGGTAGGTAATGTTTACATATAAATGTAAAAGTATGGTCATAAGCCATTTTTCCTCATATTTTTTAAGAAACAATAAAAATAATATGCTTAATTTTCGATCGTGTACTATACGGAGTACCTTTGGTGCAATACATAATATACTGCAGAACATATAATTGTAATCTCCGTAGGTATACCTACTACTTATACACATATATCTAGAAGTTCCTGCCGTAACAGAGACTGTTGCTTTTATTTTGTGACAGGAGAAAACAAGCATCAACTAAAAATAATTACGACAAAGAACTCTTAAATTTGTATTAAAGATTTTTATTCTACCAAATTAATTCCCAACAGTAGAATAGTAGTAGAATATTGTCGTTAAATACACAAAAGCTACGTAAATGTATTTACGTTATTTAAAACTAAATACTATTTTTAAAACATTTAAAATCGCATTACAACAATGGATGATTTTAAAAATAAAGTTGTTGCCACAAACGTTGAAATTTTATTCTCCATTTTATTCTCCACACAACAGCTTTTATGATGAGCGGAGGTACGCTTGCAATTATAATCTTTAATTGGAATTGCGTACGGTTCGCATTTTAAATAAATTAATTTTAAATTGCACGACACAGATAGCAGCTCGAAAATTATTAACTGTAAATCTTTCGGTCTTCGGGCGATTTGCAATGTTTTATCCGACGTTTTAACAGGATTAATTTATTATGGCTGAATCGGTATTACGGTTTTGTATTATTCACAATCGGTATTATTCAATTGTTGCAAGCTTGCATATCTCAGTAATTAAATATAAATACTTTACGCTGCATTTGTATGGAAATTAGCCCAGTTGTGCGTTTATAAAGGATTGCGAACAGAAAAGTTAAATAGGGGAAAGAGAGTTTTAATAAAAAGGAGTTCACATTTAAATCTACCCTTCACTTTCATACTTCAAGATTTCTATGAAACGGACTGAATGGTTTCATCGTACTGTAATTATGATGCTAGAGACAGATATGCTTTGTTATGCTACTTAACTCTATAATAATATCAAATATTGTATATAAATAGTGTGGATAGATAGGCATTCCAACTCCTATTCTCTTCCTTACTACGAAAAGAAAATGTATATTTTTTAAATTTATAACCAAATACACCAAATGTAACATATATTTTTTGGTTCAATATAAGTTGAATAATATAGATACGTTAGTTTTTAATCTATGTTTTAGACCATAATACATAGTTGTTCTCAGTTATTTTTTATAGATAAATTACCCAAAGAATACAATATGTATCAATGTAATGTGAACAATAATAAATTTGAATTTCGCTAATTCTACGTAAAAGTGAAAATATGTTTTAACAACTCACTCGAAATTATGCACCAGTTAATGTATTATACATAATTTCAAAAAGGGAGAAGTTGATCTGTCACGATTTAAAAGGGAGATAACTGAAATGAATCCAAATATTTTTTACGCCCAATTCATTTGTAACAAGACGGGCTGTTTTGTCCGTGGCAGTTCTCTTCAGATCATTATCGGCGCTTATTTAGTCATTAATTTATCACTGTCCAGCAAATTATCGTGTTTTTCTCGAGGAGACAAACTCAAGATTTAAATTTACTTAATGGCGGCTTTTTCTAAAGGAGGTGGAATGTCTGCAACGTGTTGTTATTTTTTTAATTTCTAATATTATAATAAATAGTTTGTTAGCAAATAAATATAGAAGTAGTGAATGGGGGTTCGTTAAACAGAAGAAACTTTCATACGATTGTAATGGGTTGATGTAAAATCACATAATATGAAATAAATCTTAAAAGATAAGGTATGGTTATCCCCAATATGTGTTGCTGATATCCAAGTATTTTTCAATAACGTTTGCCCAAGTATAATATTAAATGTATTCCATTCCATCGTTACATTCCTATGGCCAGATAAAATTGCATCTTCTGAAAAAATAAAAATGATATTGGAATATAATTTTATAATAATACAAAGAGACTTAAGTAGTTACTTAGAAGATATTAGACCATAGAAACCGAAGATAATCTGTAGGTACGTTTCAAACAGAGCGTAGTAATCGCAATGCAAATAGCTAGCGGCATCCTGCGCCATAACGATTGTGTTTGCATATAATATTAAAACGGGTGCACAGTATGCACAGTTTGCGCACTTTGCACAGTTTAGGCACAGTCCGGAAGTCGCCGCAACTGTGACACAGCATGCAAATGACCGTAAAAGCGAATTTGTGTTCCCAAATGCAAAACGCTTACAAAGGGCTTAAATTTGCAATTCTGTCATAAAAGCCGCGCAGATGATACGTGGAATTTACCGCTCGATTAGCTTAATCCCGGCGTTGGGTCTGTTTGTTTTTTAGTTCTGCTAAACCACTTAGTTTAGTTGCCATGGGATATGTATTTTTCAATATAGAAATACATATTACTAATCCATGTCAGAATTTATTGTATCACTGAGTTAGGTCAATTTTTGTCACCCGGGTATCCGTAATTGCACGGCATACGTAAATGGAATTGGTTCTCTTCGCGGCATGTGTACCAACATTTGGTTTAATGTGGTAGAATATCTATGAAATTATAATGATAACCTCGAGTGGTATTTACGGTTATTGATGTGCATGCGGACCAACGCTGCACGCGGGTGGAAAACCTATAAAATTATATATTTCACAAAATGCAATATTCTATACAATCAGATCGATGTTACAAAATTATTGTTTTATGACCAAAATTTGTTGGTATTACATTTATATACTAATAAAGCAGGTATACTGCATGCGTAAAATACGCCGCTGTCCACTTGTTTTTGAAATGCAAAATTCTATCAATTAATCACTAAGAATAATTCGACCGCGTCTTAGTCGCACTTTCAAACAGCGAGTGTGTTATCACCCTAAACTAGTTAGTTCCGTTGTGGATATAGTAATTGGAACTTTATTAGACACCAATTAATTTTGGTTAGCATTTAATTAAATTACTTGGAACCGGTCTCAAGGCTTTACTTGCGAACATATCTAATACTGAGTAGTTTGTATTCGTATTGTTGTCTCTGTAATATAACAGATTGATCTGTAGGAATATTGTATGTGAACTTATATGTATGTGTGGTTTTAGGTTTTGTTGTTGTGTACTAACTTATATGCTGAACGAAAGGGTGATAATAGTTAGTGATTTATAAATTTAAATACTTTTCTTTATGAAATGAAAGTTGTTAATGAGAATTAATCATGTTTTTTTGGACATGGACAATGGACATCTATATCCAACTTCAAATAGAGCGAAGCGGTTCGTCTTATAGGTGTATTGTTCTTCATAAGGATTAATAATTTTGTACTATAATACTTCATATAAAAGTTAGTCAGCTTCCACAGGAAACTGATATCCACCCTTTAACTGATATGCAAAAACTGATTAACGCTACAAATATATAACCTCTATAATCATTACGAATGTAATACAAATAGGTGATACCTACCCTATATCTATATGATTCAATAATGGTTATAATTTATTTCAAATCGCATAAGTAATTCTGTGTTACAACTTCATCTAAAACAAAACAAAATAGGCTTAAAACATGCCACCGACGTTAAAACACAGTTCTATCAAATGTAGGTAAACTTTTTACTACGCCATTTTAATTTATGTAATTAGGTTAGGAAATAAAACGTTTATTTATTTGTGGGATTTTCGTCATAAATTATAACAGTTAAAACCGACTCGTAAACAATAAAGCGAGTGTAGTTAGTGTAAGGCATAAATCAAACAGCGGATTAATGAAACTGTCGCATTGTAAGCGAGTAACGAAAAGCGAGTTGATAGAGATGAATTTTTGTACGATATACATATTATAACTACAAGTGAAAGCTTTATTATGATAGGGGAAAACACGCTGAAATATTCCGCGAAGCACGCAAGTGTTATCTACACTAATATTATAAAGAAGAAAACTTTGTTTTGTTTGTTTGGTTGTAATGAATAGGCTCAAAAACTACTAGACCGATTTAAAAAAATATTTCACCATTGGAAAGCTATATTACCCACGAGTAACATAGACTATATTTTATATGAAATATATTTGATAGATAGATTTTGAGGCGGTACAAAGTTTGCCGGGTCAGCTAGTAGTATATACTGCTGGAAAGCAAAATTTTCCAACGCACTGCCGTGCGTCTAGATTATAAGGACCATATAAATTGTATGTAATAGACGAATAATTCAAATCTTAATATGCTAGTTCATAGTATCATCTATTTTTGTTATTTCGGTTGCTAATAACAGAGCTCTAGCTAAAATAAAAGCAGAAGCAAATATATCTTCAATATGATAATAAAAAAACTCTTTTATTTTTCATTTTAATATTACTCGCAAAACTCGTAGCTAGTAATTTAGAGCGTAGCTTCTTTAGCAAAAAAAAAAGACTATCGCCTACACTCTGCATAAATATTATTCTTATAACATTGAAAAATCGTTTATCGCTTACTGCTTAATATTATTTATCAAACAATTCGGCAAAGCAGTAACAAATCCCGACTAATACTCGCAGGCAAGTACACAAAAGTGAGAAAACACGATCGACCCCCGTAAGTAGGGCAATACATTCACCCTTTCCAGCATGTGGAGACCATAAATAATATTGCGCACCTGCATTGCTAGATTGGCTAGATAAAGAAATTTAATATGCGTAAGTGTGGGGCTGATTTATGTGTGGGTGGGTGACGATATTGCTGATTTTGGGCGCTGGGAGTTTCTCACGTTTGTTAAGTTAGATTATTTTAATTTTTAGCTTATAATTATTTCGAATATTTTCCCCCTGGTGTACTTATGTATTGTGTATTGACGTACGAGTATGTTGCGATATCAATTGACGTGAGATCGATGTGTGAGTGAGATGCCTGTGGTTGTGCCATTGCTGTGTTACTAATTATTACTTTGCCTGGATGCGTGTATATTTGCTATTGCTGACTCAAATCAAAATCATTATTAAAATCGTTTCATATATTTTCTATAAATCTATTCTTCTGGAGGTTTTTCGTTTATAAAGAAGAATCAGCGCAAGATGGCAGCTGTAGTGGTTTTTCAAATCGTTTTATTGATGACAGACCCTGCTCTATCTGGGATATGCAAGGAGTATTTTAATAATACGATGAGGCGCTTTTTCATTTGTATTTCTCCTAAATGTACCCAAAGTTATAATATTACGAGTATTTCATAAATCTTGTTGGGTTTACAAAAATTATGTTTGATCGCTTCTCGCTGATTGCCGGTAGTGAGAAAATGAAATCTGACCTTCTCTGTAATCGGCGTTTCGTGTAAAGTAAAATAGTATTTTAATATTAAATTATTCCGATTAGTAATCATATGGTTACTCTATAGGATTTTACTTAAAAGAAACAAATTATATACATAATTATTTAGTCGCGTAGTTATTTGCTTAGTACCTATTATTTGTGATGTAATCAATTTGACAGTTGAACTTGCTTTAACCAAAAATACTGTACACAATGTAAAGCATAGTATTTTTTAAATTATACGTGGGTTTTCTCATGATCCCTATTAGTTGTGTTGCCATTATGGTGGGTACCTACTATTGTCCAAAGGCCGCTATGTCGATGTAAAGGGGTGCTGCATGATGCAAATAAAAGGTAACACCTAAATTGCTTTGGAAGGTCTCTGAGAATAATTCTGAATGTTTAATAGAAGTAACTCGAGTAAATCGAGTCCCTAATATTTTTTATAATATGAGAGTAGCAAACGAGCGTGCAGTCTAACTGATGGTAAGTGGCTACTGCCGTCCATGGACATCAGTAATCAACCCCAGATAGGATTAGATATTCCTGAGGTTGGCCATAGATGCGCCGCTACCCCTGAGGACTAAGCTGGAACACCTAGGATAAGTAAGTCTCCCTTACCAAACCCTTCCAACTATAACACAGCAGAGCTTAACACTGCTGTTCTGATGTAGAAATCGGTGTAGCGGTGATGCCGCCGGAGAACCACAAAGGATTCCACCACATTCAATCACCTCACCATATTAGTAAAAAAATGCTGCTGAAAAGCAGAAACATATGTACTCGTAGTTTGTGAAAACTGCCACCGTTTGCAATTTTAACGAATCGTCTGTCATTTTTATCGACCGTTGCATTTTACTATACTACCAGCATTCAAGAAGTAAATAGCTACGTACATTTTATAAAAGTAAGTACGGCAAGATTAAGTGCGGCAATACATCGCCTCTTGCCGACATGTTGAGACCGTAAATAATTTCGCGCACCTGTACTGGCTAGATTGGCTAGATAAAGAAGTTTAATATGTGCCGAGCTGGCTTGTGTAATGAATTACTAGTATTTGTAACGGAAAATTAAAATACTTCCGTATATAATGTTAGAAAGTTGTAGATAATTACAAAATTTTATAATTTCTAAGACAGACATTATCAAATTTCGATCTACGGCAATTCACTGAACGGATTGATTATTAATAACGGGCGCATGTAAGTAAGTAGCCTCAAATTTTGTTTATTTTATATAGGTACTGTTGAAATATATTGAAGTAGTAAATCAAGGCACTTAAATTACTTACATATTTTATTTGTGTACATTTTTACCCGACTGCCAAGGAAGGGTTATGTTTTTCGCGCGTATCTTGTATGTTTGTCTTTCTTTATTTGATCCGATCTAACAAACGGCTGGATGAATTTCAACAGTTAAGGTGTCATTATATTTGTCTCAATGACCCGAGTGTCCTTAGATAGGTGTTAGTAAAAAAAAAAAACAAAATGGCGGATTTTTGGGGCGAAATAGTAACACATTTAAAAAAAAAAGTTAACCGAACCTATCGATTAGGGTATCAAATGAAAGGAAATTAAACGGAGATTATAAAAACATATTTGTATATATATAAAACAGCAAGGTGACTGACTGATTGACTAACTAAATGACTTTTTCATTTTTCAGAAATCAACGTACAGCCTAAACCAAGGACCTTACAGTTCTGAAATTTTGCACATAGGTTCTCTATATAGCGTGAAAAGAAAAGAAGAAAGAAAGGCTTTTTGGAAATTCTACCCTTAAGAGGGTAAAATAGGGAAAAACAGTTTTTTTGAAATCCTTTAATTTTGAAGCATCTGCTATAAAATTTTGTATTTGGCTTTCTGGATAAGAACAAGGACGCACTTATTTATCCCCCTCCGAAAAATCAACCCCGTAGAGGGTTAAATAAGGGTTAAAAGTTCATTTGAACAACCGTCAATTTTGAAGCAAACACTATGAAATTTTGTATCAAGCTTGTTCGATAAAAATAATGAAATTCTACCTCTAAGGAGGTAAAATAATGACCGAAACTTTGAATTACTGAAGTTATATATTTTATAGACCTTAAATGGTGAATTTTTCTCGCGAAATAGTAACACGTTTTAAAAAAAAATAACCAAACCTATCGAGTAGGGTGTCAAAATAAAGGAAATTGAGAGGATATTACACATACATTATATAATATATCTTATATATAAAATTCTCGTGTTAGTTACCGTACTCCTCCAAAACGGCTTCACCGATTTTCACCAAATTTTATGTACATATTCAGTAGGTCTGAGAATCGGCCACTATCTATTTTTTTACCCCTAAGTGATAAGGGTTGTTCGCCCTTAACATTTTTTTTATTTATATGGCAACACAACGTTTGCCTGGTCAGCTAGTACATATATACACATCGAGATGACTGTCCGACTAAATGAGTGAGTTGCTGTGCCAGAGATCAACGCAAAGGGAAACCGCTGAACTTAAACGTGCTGGAATTTTACACATAGGTTCTTTATATAGCGTAAATGAGCACTACGAGGATAAAATAGGTTAATATTGTTAGAACATCTTTTGTTTTTGAAGCAGACACCTACTATGAATCTTTGTATTGGTTTTCTGGATAAAAATAATGAAATACGTATTTCACTGCTTTTGGAAATTCTACTTTAGCCTTTTTGGTGCAGTCGGGTTTTTGGTTTTTTAAATTAATTACTTGTTTTTTACTCTTCATCGTTTTTCAAAACTTCTACATTTATCCGCATAGCAGTTATTTACTCCTTTAGTTAAAATAACAGTTATTAATATACCTATTCCAGTTACACAGTAATGTGTGGAAGTTAAAAGCTAGCTATAATATAAGCATTATATTATATCAAAAGGCGTTAAAGTATATCGCAACCTGTATCATCTCCGAGCCATTGAACTGTTATAATCAAATTTAACAAAATTCTTTGTCCCTGTTTAGGTCATATCACTACCGCATCTACTAGACAAAGGCTCGCAGTATACATATAAGTATCACACTGAGAAGATTTTCATTATCATAAAGAATTTTGTAATCTTTTGAAATTTAATATTATATAAAAAAGCGCTTACTACACTCACAGCCCCACACTAGGATTCCCTGTCGTGGGTGCCATGGACACACACAGAGACAAATATACAAACACCCAGACCCAGAAACAGAATCCTAAATTCATCATTTAGATTTCTGTCTCGCCGGGGATCGAACCCGAGACCCCCTGCGCATCAGACCGGTATGGTGACCGCTCCGCCACGCGGGTCGTCGTACAATAAGGCTTGTTGATAAAAACTTGCAGAAGTGCCTAGGAAGAAAGAGGGAAAAATACCAAAAATTAGTTAATTTTTTTGGTCATTACTTACGAGTACCGTTCATAATTATAAACTTAGAACAATGTTATCATTTTGATATTACTATTCGACTATGCACTATTCGACTATACACTAGTCGAGTATGCACTATTCGACTATGCACTATTCGACTATGCACTATTCGACTATACACTAGTCGAGTATGCACTATTCGACTATGCACTATTCGACAATGCACTATTCGACTATGTACTATTCGACTATGCACTATTCGACTATGCACTATTCGACTATGCACTATTCGACTACGCACTATTCGACTATGCACTATTCGACTATGCACTAGTCGAGTATGCACTATTCGACTATGCACTATTCGATTATGCACTATTCGACTATGCACTCTTCGACTATGCACCATTAGAGTATGCACTATTCGACATATTATAAGTATTTTCTTATTTGTTATGTTTTAATATAGCCTTGGTAACATACATTTCCGCAGTGCTGCTTCAAAACTTACCTCACTGCAAACATTTAACAATTGCAACCCTAACTTTAAAACGCAACTCCATTTTCAAGAAATAGCCAGCCGTTCACAAATCTACCTGAATATAGGCCATTACCAGCCAAGCAGCGGCTTAACGCTCTCGGCTACAGCGCCACTTAAGGCCTTATATAAGCGTGCGACCACACATTGTATTACGTAGTTTATAGCTTGTTACTACCCCTTCTACGAGTATTGCCTGTATTGCGTTTAGTAGTTGTATTTGAAAAGTTACAAATTTCATGTTAAATGCTACAATTTTTAAAATATATCAAGCCAAAATCAAAATATTTATATGATTGAAGTAGAATCCACCTGACGGTATTTTTTTTAATAATATAGGAGTAGCAGACGAGCATAAAGTCCACCTGATGGCAAGTGGCTACTGCCGCCCATGGACATCTGTTATCAATCCCAGATAGGGTTAGATATTCCTACCTGAGGTCGGCCACAGATGCGCCGCTACCCCTGAGGACTAAGCTGGAATGCCTCGGAAAAGAATGTTTCCCTTACCATACCCTTCAAAACGGAACACCTAACACTGCTGTTATTAGGTAGAAATAGGTGTGGCGGTGGTGCCGCCGGAGTCGAACCACAAAGGGTTCTACCACCTTCAGGTAAACGATCAATGTCGCCCATGTACATCTTTAATAAGACGTCCGTTCTTCCATGCTCTAACACGGATACATAAGAAATGTTTCACATTCAGTACCCTTACTATGAGTTTTTACGTTTTGACAAATATAACTGTTTTGGTATTTGTGTATTCGCAAATACGTATTTGCCCATACAAATTCCAATCAGCGCCCCTAGCGGATTGTATCAGAACTATGGTGTCAGTAACGTAACATTAAATGTCTAAATTGACAAAATGGCGCTTTATGTTTTGTCTCTCTTTTTTGCGATCATGTGAGGCAGGCAGAATTATTGTTACGTTTACTCAGTCTACTGAAGCAAACGGAATAGAATATTGGATTGAGTAAACGTAACGTAAAATTGTGGGATGTTTTGAAAACTCAGGGAAAGGGTACAGAGTACGTGTAGTATTTATTCTTAATGATAAAAAATAAAACCATAGTCCACTATTATGCTCAAATTGCCTTGGTAAATTTAATTGTGATATTATAATAAGTAATTCATATGGATCTTTACAATCCAAAATGTAAAATAAGCTAAGAAGGATACCACAAACTTATAATTGTAATATTCTTCTACTATGTGATTAAATACTACACATTTCAATAACATATTTTTTCACAAACCGTATTAAATTTATTGTTCTATATTAAGAGTCCTGAACCAAATTATGGGCTATTACTTTCCAAGAATGCTGACTGTTATATAGAGGCCCCAGGTTTACTAGTAACCTTTATAAGCGCGTAACACATACATTCACACAGTTTATAGTTACCATGAGTTTTTACGGCATTAACTACTATTAGATCTAGTATTTGAGCAGTTTTATAAACTTTATTACTTTACCTGTATTTATAGTATAATTGGTTTCTTACAACCTTGCAATAGTACATAAAATTTTATTATCACTAATTTTATATACTCCAATGAAACTTATTGGGTTAAATTCGAAGCATTTTTATCAAAGTAAGTGGATCTTAATTATACTTGGTTAATAAAATATTCTTACTATAAATGTGTTGTAATAAAATCTAGTTCAAAGAAAACCTTAAGTGTTCTCAGCCGCAGGCCATATGAGGTTGTATATCCATATCGCTACATACTTTATCACTTAGTTTACATCCACTGAACATAGCTTTTGTTCAGTATAAAAATTATGTTATGTGAAAACAATATTTTGTCAAGTAACAATTTCGCAGATAATAAAAATATAATAAATTTTCGTATAGGTTTCTTACAAGGATAATAATAATAATTGTGAATAGCTTTAAATTATTAAGAATAGTAGGTTTACAAGAATGAATCAAGTATTTAGTGTCAAAATCGGCATCGTAACTTTTCCAGCATTCTTAGGGAACCGTAACCAAAGGGTAAAAACGGAACCTATTACTAAGATTTCGCTGTCTGTCCGTCTCCGTCTGTCCGTCTGTCATAGCGCTATATCTCCGGAACCGTAATAGATAGACACATGATTTCAATTGACGATGATTGATGATGATTTTTTACAAATTATGCATAACGGTGGCCGCTATAACAACAAATACTAAAAATAAAATATAGTTGAATATTAAAGGGGGTTTCCATACAACAAACCGGTATATTTTGGCATTTTTCCATCTAACTGTTAAACCGTAGAAAGACGGTTGAAATTTTTACAATCCGTTTACTACTATAACTGGTATTATAATAAATAAAAATAACAACCATAAAACTAGTTATTTTAATTTTATTATACGTTGTTTACGTATCATTCGTCATCAACTCAACGCCATCTATTTTTGTGTCATATAACTAAGTATTGTTGAAAATTTACGTATCATTCATCATCACCTCAACGCCATCTATTGTTGTTTCATATAACTAGGTATTGTTGAAAATAATAAAATGAATAAAGATAATGAACATTTTGTGGTACGGAAGCCTCCATGCGCGAGTTCAAATCGTACTTGGCGATTTTTTTTCGCTAATTTATATTTTTCGTGGGTTTTGCCTAGAAGACTAACTTGAGAAATTCATTCTGTTTACTTATTTATTTTTTTGTGACAAGTTTAAATATAAAATGGAAATTTAATTATTATGATAATTCTTTAAGAAAATAGATATTGTTTATTGATAAAAAACCTATTATGGTTAATCGAATTTGCTTACGGCACTCATTTCAAATATTTTTACACCGATAAGTGAAAACCGCCCTTAAGTTCCGTGCTACGAGTTATCGCACAATCAATTACCCAGTTTAGCCTCTAGGCTTGTTACTGTAGCCTAGTTCTGTTTGCTTACTTTGGCATATTTATTGTAGATAGACTACACTGGAGAATTAATGTTAGTGCTACATGCTCATTTTTGTAGAGCAAAATAACACACAGTTGTTAAAGTTACTTTAAATGTGAAGACCCAAATTCGTATCATCACTTTTAGTTATCAATGCAAGCCTGGTCCTCCAACAATAGTTCAAGTTGATAACAGTCAGTGTATATGAAAAGATATTTTTTAATTGCCGTCATTTTGGTGTTTAAGAAATACTTGTATAATCGATAGTATTAAGCTGTTATCAGCTGTCTTTTTTTTTAAAAAAAAAAAACTGACTGCAATTTATATTTATATTAAGATCGAAAATTATGCATCGTGAGGCGCTATACTGTGTTTTTGGTGCGCTCTCCCTAACCGATCGTTAAATGCCTATTTCCATACATGTGCAAATACGCATTTAATTGATGTGTTTGGAATCACTGTCACGCCAGCTGTCACCGCATATGATATTTGATTCCAATATTTGCGACCAAAAACTGATATGTTATTTATTTGTTACAGACGATCCCGACCGAGGCGAAAAAGCAAAATGTTGTGACAAAAGCGGTATCAGTAGCGTAGAGTAGCGAAAATGTGTTCCCAAAGAATATTCTATGATATTTCGGGGCACAGGACTTTTCTATTCATAATAGTGCTGCTGTGTTTAAAGCTGTGTAGCCCCCAGGATTTGAGTGATGAGTTCGTTAATGAGGATAGTTTAGACTCGGAGTTGAGTGTGGTGAAGAAAGTTAAGTTCGCGAGGAACGCTGACACGAGCCCTTGTAGGTTGAGTGAACTGCTCTGTGATACGGGACAGTGTATATCGTTAGACAAATACTGCAATGGGGAGAACGACTGCGGAGACAAGAGCGACGAGCCGACTTCTTGTACGCGTAAGTGTCATTTTACATATGCGAGGGTGGTTCCATACTTATCAACGCGGAGTCAGCTTGAGCCGGTTAGAAAAGGTTTAGTCAAGACGTAGTACAACTATTTATTTTAAAACTCACTATATTTTGTATTTTGTATGGTGAGCATTACAGCGGAATCCACGTAGGTACTCTTACGGCGTTTTTCTTTTCGCGCGTGTTTACACACGCGTCCTACCCGCATGCGTGTCACTTTCATCCTCTCGTTTTATTTGCAACCATTCGTACACGCATACAGGTGGCTAAGAGCGTGCGCGTAGCATGCATGATATAAACACGCGTGACAAGGAAAGTGTCATATACGAATAAATAACTTCGTAAGATTCGCTTCTGATCGGCTGTTCCAATTTGATGCGAGTAACATCGTTTTCGCGTTGATATGTGGGGACCCCCTTATTCCATTGTGTTTTTATGTAACTGCGTGCACGTTAATAAATAACCTTAGACTTTTAGTTATTTTTATTTTCAATAGTTCTAAGTTGAAAACATGAATACCATCTTATATTTTTAGAACAGGTCTACCTACACGCCTTCCCTCATGTGATCACGTGTAAAAAATTTGAACCAAAGAAGAACCAGCTTATGTTAGGCATTCCTGTAAATTGTATTATTGTTACATAAAATTTCGGTCAAAATTGTTTCGGTTATTTCCAAAATATTTTTAAGCAAATGTTGACTATATTATGAAAATAGTCACACTATTACAAGTTTTTATTTAACATGCCTTTTTAGTTTGTATATAATTGAGGGTCAAAACTTATACTAGCGTACATGTTTGGTTTGGCGGACCATTTTTTATTAATGTCACTTACATGTTCACGCCAAACTATTCATTTTAAAATACATACTGAACATATCAAGAGTCGGCTAATCAATGTTGTGTTACTGCGATATTTATTTTTTTATGTCAAAAGTTTCCTCAAAATATTTGGTCAAAACTCGTTCTCGTAACGCCATTACTGCACGTGTACTCGTATCAACGCAACCCTTTACACCAGAAGTCCGTACGAACGTACAAAGATTTGAATGTGAAATGAGCTTAGACCAACTATTCCTGGATTCAATCGCATGTCCCTAAAGTGGTTGGTTAGCATACATGCAAGGTGTCTGTGCCTCTAAGTGGTCGTTTAGCATGTAAACGGAATACCTGTAATACGATCCGGTTGAGTGAGCGCTTTGGTGAAGGTATCGCCGGTTTCAAATTAAGGAGAGGATATATAGAGTATGGATTTATTTTTTAGCTGTATCACTGTGCGTGCTCGTCTGTGCGTATGTCTTCGTGTGTGTGTGTGTGTGTGTGTGTGTGTGTGTGTGTGTTTGTGTATGTGTGTGTGTGTGTGTGTGCACGCGCGTGTTTGTACGAGCCTGTTTAGTTATTTGTGTGTCTGTACACGCATTCGTTAAGCGCGCACGTGTGTGCACGCTCGAAATGTGTACGTGTGCTGCATGCGTATGTTTATTTAAGATCTGTCAACTTGTCTCATATAATATCCTTATATTCTAAAAAATACATACATACTACATACTTACAATGAATATTGCGTATATCTTGAGTAGCACCAAATACAATCCTGATGCTGCAGCTGAGAGCTCAATAACATATTTAAATTCTTCTTGTCCAATAATAAATAGAATTTAGAATTTTAGCCTTAATGTAGTAAACATTCATCATATCTTAATATTCTGATTCACTAAATACCATAATTCCTTCCCATACTTACTTCGCTTCGGGGTAGTAATAAAATGAACTTGTACATTTTACAATCTGGCGAAAAGTTTATTGCCATTGTGTCTTTAATTTGCTTCCTTCATTTTTATTACTTCCTGTCTTTATTTGAATTTTTATACTTTCTCAACCTTCAAAGGGATTTATAGCTTTCTGACATAGCATAATAAGCTTTTTCAAATACTTTTTTGTAACCGATCTTAGGCAAACAGATAGAATAACGCTAAAACACTTTTAATGATATAAAAGTGGTAGAACCCTTTGTGGTTCGACCCCGGGGGCACCACCGTCACATCTATTTCTGTCTAACAACAGCAGTGTTATGTGCTGCTAATTGTTTGAAGGGTGTGGTAACGGAGACATACTTTTCCGAGGCGATTGCGTTGATTACAGATGTCCACGGGCGGCAGTAGCCACTTACCATCAGGTGGACTACATGCTCGTCTGCTACTCCTATATTATAAAAAAAGAAAAATAAGTTATATTGGTTGAATATGCAATAGACTTCATTTGAAAACTTTGATGAGGCCCGTGGATCTAAATTTAAGCATTCGCAAATTTCAATAGTTGATTAACATTGAAACCTGTCGGATGTGTCCATATTGTCGGCTAAAGACTAAAGTAAAGGGGCCACTTTGCATGGTAGACTTTTATCCTTTCCAGTGAGGATATGCTTTCACGGGTTTCAATGGAACTTAATCATTATAATTATTTTATTAAATAGTAGTACCAAACGAGTATTGAGCCCATCTGGAGGTAAGTGATAAGTAATAATAAGTAAGGGGTTCCAGGTTCAAATCCCAGGCACGCACCTCTGATTTTTCAAAGTTATGTGCGTATTATAAATTAATTATCACTTGCTAAATGGTGAAGGAAAACATCGTGAGGAAACCTGCATACCTGAGAGATTTAAAAAAAATTATCTCAAGTGTAGGTGAAGTCTACCAATACGTACTTGTCCAGCGCGGTGGACTATGGCCTAATCCTTCTCATTATGAGAGGAGACCCGTGCCCAGCAGTGGGACAGTAATGGGTTGATGATGATGAGGTAAGTGATTATTTTCACTCATGGACTCTATATAAAGCAGGTTTTTTATGCCAATCTGTTTTTTTATAAAACAGGTGTTGGTATTTCTCAAACTGAGTCAGAGGGCATTCACACCCTTCCATCTTTATGCAGAACTGCTTCATGCCAGAAATATGATTGTCTCTAGTATCTCTCTTGTGGAAGCACACTCCCTACTGAATCACTGTACTTCATAGATACAATTTTAGAAAAATGTATCTACACCCATACTTTATCGATCGCATCCATTACGGAGACCTATAAACATTATATGCGGTACTTTTTGGCTGTGCCTCTGAATAACTTAGTATAAATATTGCAGTATAAATATTTCACAAAGGATACAAGCCAAGTCCATCCAGTCGCTGCAGCCCGAGGACTGCAATTCTATAATAAGTTTGCTTTCAGTTGCATGTCATGCTAAGTGAATTTATTTTATGTGGCATTTTTGCAAAGTTGCTTTTCTTGCTTTGTGTACGTGTACGTGTATAATATTTATATGTATGCGAATATATAAATAACTAGCGAACCCGTCAAACGTTGTGTTGCCATATAAATAAAAAAATGTTAAGGGTGAACAACCCTTATCACTTAGGGGTATGAAAAATAGATAGTTACCGATTCTCAGACCTACTGAATATGCATATAAAATTTGGTGAAAATCGGTAAAGCCGTTTAGGGGGAGTACGGTAACTAACATTGTGACACGAGAATTTTATTTATAAGATGTATTAAGATGTTCTTATGTGGTTGAAGTAGCAAGGGCGCAGTGGTATATGATCACTGCCGTCCATGAATATCTGTGATGAGCTAATTAAAGAACAGAAGTTTTTCCTGAGCCTTTGTTTCTCCTGAGGATTAAGATTATTGCCTCCTTTGTAATATGAACCAAACTAAGTTACGATACCAAGTTATGAATTTAGAAATACATAGCTTTACATTTGTCATAATTGCTATAAGCACATAGGAAAATTACATCACATCATCAACAACCCATTATTGTCCCACTGCTGGGCACGGGTCTCCTCTCATAATGAGAAGGATTAGGCCATAGTCCACCGCGCTGGCCAAGTGCGTATTGGTAGACTTCACATACCTTTGAGATATTTTGTTTTTATAAATATCTCAGGTATGCAGGTTTCTTTTTTTTTTTTATAATATAGGAGTAGCAGACGAGCATGCAGTCCACCTGATGGTAAGTGACTACTGCCGCCCATGGACATCTGTAATCAACCCCAGATAGGATTAGATATACCTACCTGAGGTCGGCCACAGATGCGCTGCTACCCCTGAGGACTAAGCTGGAATGCCTCGGAAAAGTATGTCTCCCTTACCACACCCTTCAAAACGGAACACAGCAGCGCTTAACACTGATGTTATTAAGCAGAAATAGGTGTGGCGGTGGTGCCGCCGGAGTCGAACCACAAAGGGTTCTACCACCTTTAACACGATGTTACCTTTCCTCACGATGTTAGCCTTCACCGTTTAACAAGTGATAATTAATTTCTAATACCCACATAAATTTGAAAAATCAGAGGTGCGTGCCTGGGATTTGAACCTCGGACCGCTCGATCGAGAGGCTGAGTTTCTTAACCACTAGGCTATCACTGCACAGAAAAATACTTGTAATGAATTTTGTCGGAGATCAAACATGGAATCTTTTGACTAGAATATGGGCACCAAATAACATCTATATGACTTATAAATTCCATTAAAGAATATACCAATGCTTAGAAGGTATTAACTTTATTTCCGCTTGCATTACAATCTCACATCAATAGTTCATCTAAGATCCAATCTCGCAATGCCCCCAAAACGTTTTAAAATTCCGAATGCCCTTTTTGAACTCGTAAAATCCCTCCAGCCAGTATAACATAAATCTAAATTATTATTTATTTGTCTTATCTCCTAAATAAGATCAAATAAAAATGTGAGCCGTCACGGGACGCCTGGCAGATGTGAAACATCGACATTATTTTGTAAAAGTAATATGCAGAAAAGAACATATTGTGATAGGAACTAAATATGTCATAATGATAAAATAAAATATTACGATTTTTTTCCAGATAACGATGACTATTTATTGAATAAACATTTATTTTCATTAAATACAAAAATTTACGAATTTATTTCAAATCGTGACTACTTAATTCGTTCGTATAGCGTGGCGCCACGGCATGCGTCGCCACGCCAGAAATCGGTTTTACGTGCGGCTATAGATGTTTCACATCAATAATTACTTAAAATAAAACTATAAAAAAAACAATTTGAATAATTTCCTTACTCTTCACATAAAATCGCAATATGTCCCTGCAAATAAGTTTTTACAACACAACACAGCGCAAACTGCTGCTATTCAGCTGAAAGATCGTTGAAATACGCAAACTCTTCTAAACTATTATTCCTTCTCTATACAATATGGGCACCGTATTCAAGATATCGATTTCTTCAATATTGCAAAAACTACTTCAGTTGAGCTAGAAACATCCCAATAACATCCTTTTGTGCGAATCTGCTGACTGTCACAAAAGGTAAAGCAATCGTTCGTTTTTGCCACGGCAGCATCAACTGGATATTAAATTTATGTAGTACTAGTTGCAAGCAAGAAGCAGCAGTCTGTTATTCTAAAGATCCGAGGTTTAAATTCTATGTAAACCTGGTTTTAAAAACAGCAGCGCTTATCACTGCTGTTATTAGGCAGATATAGGCGTGGAAGTGGTGCCGCCGGAGTCGAACCATAAAGGATTTTACCACCTTTTAAAAATAATTTATTAATAGCCTTTATTAATAAGATTTCCTGTGTTATGAAAATGTAAACTGTCTTCCTTTTACGAATTGATAGTAAGGATATTTTTCATAGACTCCCTTTTATTTTTTACTTTTTTATATTTGTAGTATTTGTTGTTATAGTGGCATAGTGTACAATGTGAAAAAATCAAGTGTATATTCATATATTACGGTTCAAAAGATAAATCCCTGAGACGAACAGAGAGCGGAGGCTTAAAGGTTTCCATTTTTACCCTTTGGTTGCAATATGCAAATGACATAAAATTTTATTCCCTCCTTCAATATCACAAAAAGATTAAAGAATAAAAACTAACGTTATTAACTCATTATGTACCTACTGAAGAAATTCAATTTGTTCAAACAATTGCTAAGAACGGTCTTATTGATAGTTTCAGTCCGGCCTTTAACCATTTGGTTCCATTATACATTTTTCCACTAGAACTGGCTGGCAGATAATTGTCTTATACAAAAGACTCGTGGAGCTGCACAAAGAAAAGAACTAGATTACTCAGTTCTGCAATTCTCAGTCTGGAGACAACAACGTTCTTACGAACAGGCGGTACATAAAAAACGGGAATGACGTCACGTCATTTTGCAGTTTCTTTGCTGTTATGTTTTTACTAGCTCACTCATTCAAAAGGGGTTAGAAAAATTGTTTTTCGACTCCGCAGGCACCGTCGCCACACCTCTTTCTGTCTAATAACAACATTCGCTTTAAAGGGTGTGGAAGAAAACACACACTTATCCGAAGCGTTCCAAAGTAGTCTTCAGGGTGCAACGCATCTGTGGCTAACGTTAGGTAAGAATCTAATCTTTTCTGAGTTTGAGATGTTCATAGGCGGCAGTACCTACGTGCCATCTAGTGTACTGCATGCACAGTCGCAATTTGAATATTATAAAAAAATCGGGTAGAAAGGGCTATGTTTAAAGAAAAAGATGCCTCGAGAAGCTTTAAAAATAAAATTAAACTACATTACTCATGTCATTTAGGTCAATTTTTACCTTCTAAGCACAAAGTGAAAAGGTTTTAAGTGGAACAAGGACCGAATTGCGTAAATTATCATCATCATCAACCCCTTACTGTCCCACTACTGGGCACGGGTCTCCTCTCAGAATTAGAAGGATTAGGCCATAGTCCACCGCGCTGGCCAAGTGCGTATTGGTAGACTTCACATACCTTTGAGATTTTTATTTATAAATCTCTTAGGTATGCAGGTTTCCTCACGATGTTTCTTTAACCGTTTTAGCAAGTGATAATTAATTTCTAATACGCACATAATTTCGAAAAATCAGAGGTTGCCTGAGATTTGAACCTCGAACCCCTCGATCGAAAGACAGAGTTTCTTAACCATTAGGCTATCACTAAAAATAAAGTAAAAGAGGCGTAAACTATAAGATAGCTAAAGAGAAAGAAATGTTATCATACATTTTACGCTAAAACTAACGACTAACTACGTTATACTCAGAGCTCAGAAAATTTTCACAAAGGAAAAAAACTAGATAACGCAGTTTCCACAATTCTCAGTTGAAGACAACATCGTCTTACGGACAGACGGAATGACCTCAGTGACGTTATTACATGACATTTGTATCGTTATTTCAACTGTTTTTTTCATTGAATAGAGAAATAAATTTAAGAATACAAAATGAAACCAAAAAGTGACCTAAAAGAATTTGGACGTTTTTTTATAATATTGAAGTAATCATTATCATCAGATGGTAAGTGCCCACTTCCGTTCATGGATCTGTAATCAAACTCAGATAAGATTAGATTCCTACCTGAGGTTGGCCACAGGTATGTAGCCACCCCTGGGACTAAGGTGGAAAGAATCAGATAACTATGTCTCCCTTAACACACCATTCAAATCATAATGCAGCAGCGCTCAACACTGCTATTACAAGGCAGAAATTTGTGTGGTGGTGGTGCCGCCGGAGCCGAAACGCAGAGTTCTACCACCTTCAGTTAATTAGATCTAACTACTTAGATCTAACCATAACTACATATGGTACGGATATGTACCATTTCAGTTATTTATAGCGTTTTGTGTTCGGTGTTATTAAAGCAAATAGAACGAATTTGTCAGCGAAAATAAATCTCGCTATTCTTGGTGTTCAAGATAGTATAAGATACTTAGTATAACATTTATATCAGTTACAATTTATAATAAATACTACAATTTTTTTTGGGTACAAAAGAAATACAGGTCTGTGATTTTAATACACAGTTTCATGAAAATGACTTTTCTGGTAATGTAAGTAAGTGAAGATGAGTATCAAACACAAATGTCTTTTTAACCGACTTCCAAAAAGGAGGAGGTTACTCAATTCGACCGTATATATTTTTTTTTTTTATGTTTGTTCGGCGATTTTTTCACGATGCCGCGACCGATCGACATGATTCATACACCATTGTATGCGGCTAGTTTCACAGGGGGTCCCATTTCGAGGAAATTTGAAAATTTTCGCCAGTTTTCCCGGGAAATTGGAAAAACCCGATTTCTTTATTTTCTTTCCCGATATAAACTTCAATAACTCGAGTATTTCTTAACCAATTTCAATTTTCTTTTTTTCATATGTAAGGGTGTTTTGTTGCGGTACTTTCCTACCTTAACATTAGTATGCTCTGATGATTAGAACTTAAGTAATGGGGTGGAACTCATCATCACTACCCCTGCTTTTTACATTTTTTATGACAACTTTCCTTCTGCCCACTCAATTCTCATGAAATTTTAAATGAACATTGAGTATCTAGATTAACATGATATGATGGAAAATTCGACCTTCAACTCTTCAACCCTGGTAATGCAGAAGTGCCTCCTGCCTCAACCATACAAGTTAGACATTTGGAACTTATGGATATTTAATAAGGTTGATAGGTAGAGATATATGATGGAAAATTTGGCCTTCAACTCTTCAACTCTGATAATGCAGACGTGCCTCCTGCCTAAACCATACAAGTTAGGCATTTGGAGCTTACGAATATATGATAAGGTCTTTGAGTAGAGACATATGATGGAAGATATGAACTACAATTCTTCAATCCTGATGATGCACAGGTGCCTCCCATGTAAAGTATATAGATTAGACATTTGTTGTAATGAAGTTGCTAGACAGAGATATATGATGAAAAAATTGACCTTTAACTCCTTAGATCTGATGGTGCAGAGGTACCTCCAGCCTAAACCACATGAATAAGCCATTTCGTGCTTTCACACATATTTTACAGGTCCTAAGCAGGTACATGTAATGATAAAAATGACCTTCAACTCTTTCACTCTGATAATGCTGGTGTGCTTCAAAGTTAAACCACAGGAGTTAGCCATTTTGTGCTTTCATATATGTATTAACGTCACTAAGAAGACACATAGGATAAAAATTCAAGGTCTTAACCCTGATAACTTTGACCGTAAAGTCTTCAATCCTAGTGACGCAGGGACACTACTGGCCTAAACAACAGTAACTTGACAATCACTTCTTACAAATATAAAATATGATTAATGAATACGCTGTAGTTTTCCTTAACTATTGAATTAAGGTAAATTGGACCGACTCACTCGCAGAGTTTTACCACTAGTTTGATTTATTTACTTTTCTGTTCCAACCTAACCTAGCAAACAATATAGAATTCCATGTAGCCTCGCCTTTAGTGTTTCGTATTGAGTTGGTTAGATTAGGTTGAAACATATAAGGCAATATAAAACTAAACGAGTAGGGCGCGGAAGCGCCCTGCGAGCGGGTGGGTCCAATTCGTATGAATTCAGACCTTACCTTTATTCATGATCACCTTTATACAATTTTACATAATATTAATAAAAACGTTAGCATATCGTCACTAAAAAGGGTGAAAAAAAAATTTTAACAAAAAAATAAAACCGACTTCTATGTCACTACAAAGTAAAAAATAATTGAAATAAATGTTGGTTTAATACATATTTCTGAAGTCGGCGCTCATATTAGACACGCTGTTTACGCCATTATCAAACGAAATATATTGAGCGCCAACTTCAGAAATATGTATTAAACCAACATTTATTTCAATTATTTTTTACTTTGTAGTGACATAGAAGTCGGTTTTATTTTTTTGTTAAAATTTTTTTTTACGGAAAAAAGAAACCACTTTTCCGACATAATCTCGCATTCAGACTTAAGTTGCGTCATTTTCCTCAAAATGTTTCTTACAATGTTTTGTAATGAGCGAGAACTTGTTTCCATTGGTGGATACTGTACGGCACCGGTACGGCACGTCATTGGTCTGATGACAAAAACTCATCGACACCAATATGGCTAAAACACGTAAATAATCTGTGGTAATATTGGATGAATTATAGTTGTCGAGTAACTTCACTTTTACTATTACTTTTCTGGAAAACTTCACAGATCTATACTGATTGCATTTATGTTCTGAGCATGAGACCCATAACCTTGTCTTATTTTGGGCGAATTATTTGCAGAGTATATCAAAACCATAGATAGCGAAAAAATTCTAAGTCTATGATCAAAACATATTTTCAGCGTATTAAATAATATTATTTTAATAAACTTCAATCGCTGAACCTACCATAGTAAAACAGCCAGTTATATAAATTTAACATATACAAACTATATGAAAAAGTTTCATACAGCAGATTCAATCATAACAGCGTCACTTCCATCGTCTTCTCTCTCGCTCTTCTGTGAGTGAAATGAACTGTTATACAAGTAAATTTGAAAATACGTATGAATTAATTAAATTTAACAATGTTTCCATAAGTTTTAATTGAAATAAGTATTTTATTATAAATATTCCTCTTAGGCTTGTTATTTAAAAAAAATATTATTACGATATCTTAACTTTGAACTCTTAGCAAAACTTTATTAAAAGTAAACGTTGAAAGACTGGAAGTAGCTACAACTTGATAATATACTATTATGTTCGTATTTTCTATGAAAGATTTTGCCGAAGTTTTTAGGAATATTATTAAGTTTATTATTCGTAGACTCGTAAACATCTGTTAGTAGGAAACGAGTTTGTAATCCATCTAATGGTATGTCCAAGCCCTGTCTGGTCTGTATCCAACCCCATACATGACCTATACGGGTTCTAACTCTAACTGATCACAGATTCTTTGCCATTCCTGAGGACTAAGATTACATTATATTGCTTTATAGTATGTCAGTCGGTATTTAAACCCTTCTGCTGAAATACAGAACTGCTTAACGTTAAAAATAGGGTTGATGGTGCTACCTCCGCAGTCGAGAGGTTTCTTCAACTTTACAACCTAATTATCGTATATATATCTTAACAATAAATTTTCTAAACATTTAATAGACAATACGTTTACAGAATTAGCTCGCTTCATCAAAACACCCTAAAATCGTTCTTACCCATTGATGCATGGTAGCCCATAAAATTTCGAAGCACCACATAAAAGTCATTACCATTTACGTATATTCTAAACCACGCTCAGAAACACAGGTGAACAATAAACCTCCTTTAATTACAGTACGAACGAGCTTTTGCTTTTATCGCTCGCACATAGGTAGTCATTACCCTAAAATATGGGTATAATTAACGAAAAAACAGGGGTATTTAATAAGGTGTTAAGTTTACTATGCAGTGTTTAGGCAAATGGCCAGTAATCTGTCACGATCGTTTAGTAAGTGTAGTGCATTAGTGTCTACACTTTTTGAACAACAAAGAAGGATTTTTACCATTTGTTGGGGAATAATAATAATTAACTAAAAGTATAACCCTCTGTGGATTGACTCCGGCGGCACAAATATTGCTGCCTAGTAACAGCAATTTTAAGCGTTATTCTGGATTGAAGGGTGTGGTAATGGACATACTTGTCCAAGGGTTTCCAATTTAGTCTTTCTAGGTAGCGGCACATCTGTGGTCGACCTTAGGTAGGAGTGTCTAATCCTATCTGGGCTTGATAACAGCTGTCCATTGGCGGCAGAAGCCACTTACCATCAGGTGGAATGCAAGCTCGTCTGCTACTTCTATATTATAAAAAAGTTAGTAAATTTAGTAAGTGTAAACGTGCTCGATTTAATGTACTCTTTTTGAGTGACAAAGAAGGATTTTTACCTTTTGTTGGAGAAATACAATGAATAAACTGGCTCACGGATGTATCACTTAATGTTCCCGTGATAATATTTTTTGGTGATTGCTACATTGTAGATAGTTGAGTGAAAGGGAATCCCGTATGAATGTAGCTCTTTCTATTGTATGTTTTTTCTGTTGAAATATGAAATGATATATTGCAGTGAGCTAGTTACAATTATAATTTTTGCACACATAGCCAAACAATAGGATTTTTCCTGTATCATGGGTGTTATGGATACACACAAAGATGCATTCACAAATATCCAGTCTCAGAATATAAATTTCACTTAATTATTTAGATATCTGTCTGGCCGGGGATCGAACCTGGATCCGTCTGCGTGTCAGTTGTTATTTCGCAGACATAAGAGGTGCAGTGGTGCTTTCAGAGTCGAACGATGAAAGATTCTATCTACATAAACATTGGAACGCAATGTTTCATAAGACGTGAGAGATAAGATGGGACCGTTTTACGTAATGTCAAAGGATTCATATTCGCTTACTGTGTTTATTTCATGGAACTATTACGTTCAGAATAATAACTAAAGCTACTCACATCATAAGAATAGCTCGTTTAGAAGCGACATAATGTTTGCATCATTACGTCAATTCCGTAGCAGCAGCAAGATGCGCAAGGCTGCGTAGCTCGAAGCGTAGTAGTCGTAGCATAATATGTGGCTACTACGTTCAGAACAATAACTAAAGCTACATAATTGGAATAGCTTTTTGGTAGCACATAATGTTTTGCATCATTACGTCAATTGAGTAGCAGCTATAACATACGAAAGTCTGCGTAGCTCGAAGTAGTAGTCGTAGCGTAATATGGAGCTACTACGTTCAGAATAATAACTAAAACTGCATCATTAGAATAGCTTATTGGTAGCTCATAATATTATGCGTCAGTACGTCAATTGCGTAACAGCCACAAGATACAGAAGTCTGCGTAGCTCGAAGTAGTAGTCGTAGCGTAATATGCTACTGCTACTATGTTCAGAACAATAACTAAAGCTACATAATTGGAATAGCTTTTTGGTAGCACATAATGTCTTGCATCATTACGTCAATTGCGTAGCAGCCACAAGATACAGAAGTCTGCGTAGCTCGAAATTAGTAGTAGTCGTAGCATAGCAAGTCTCTCAAACGTGCAAGCTAGTCTAGAGGCTGACTCAAGTCTAAGACGTGCTTAAGCTCCGTCGAGGCTAGAGTATCACCTATCAGTCGGTTCAGGAGAACGCTACAATGAAAATCTTGAGTAATCACTGACTAGCTGTATACCTTGCGTGGTTTAGACGTGTCTCGTAGTATTATCGTGAGTAATGCCATTTACTTAAAAGTTGATGAATATAAAAATAAAAAAATATAACTCAAAATACCCGTTTGCTAAAAATATAACTATGTTGCTTCCTTAATTGAGACAAATCCAATGACGCCTTATATTAGAATCTCTTATGCCGTTTGGACTTTTGCAGGGCATACCAAACAATGAAACATACATACAAATATCCATACATTATATATTCATACGCTCGAAAAAATTACCCTTCGAACTCGAGTAAAAACAGTTATTTTCTAAATTACATTCAACTACATACGTATAAAAGAACCTACAAAAGTAAAAATGTGAACCTGAGCAAAATTGTTTCGAGACAAACGAGTGAAAATTCGGATATAATTATACATGTATTCACTGAATTTTCCGCATTTTATTTTTCATAATATTTTGGAGAGCATGTTCGTTTCAAACTACGATGGAAGTGTGTCGTGTCTTTCATTTTCCAGTTTCAAATTTTGTTTTGCCAAACTTTAACCCAGTTTTCATTCAGCCCGCCCAATTTTCGTATGCATAACATTATCTCCTATTACACCTTGTTAACGTTATAACCACGCGGGTAATTCCTGCAGTTCATTAGTCTTTAATATTAAAGAGAGTGGGGACACAATGCCATGACTTTAATGAAAACCCTTGCACAGTTTTTGTATTTTTTTTAATAATGAAAATATTTTCTCTCACGTTTCTTCACGACGTTTTCTGTCGCCATTACCTATAATGGTCACATTACATCCTAAAGTGAAAATTTATTTTTAACAGACTTCAAAAAGGAGGTGGTTATCAATTCCGCCGGTATCTTTTTTTTTATGTATGTACACGAATTAGTAGCCGTTAGTGGGCCGATTCTAATAATTATTTTTTATTGTGTAGAGACGAGCTGGAAGTTGGTCCCATTTAAATATTGTTAGGATCCATCGATGGGTTCTGGAGAAAATAAGGAGAACTCCTCCAACCATGTAAATATAACAGCCATAACTTCGCCGTTTATGAACCTATTTTAATGGCTTTAATTTTGTGTGTAGACAATTGCTACAAGTTGGTCCCATTTAAATATGATGAGGATCGGAGTACGTTCTGGAGACAAAAAATGTAACTCCTCAACCGATGGGTATAATTGAGTTTTGTTTGAAGATATTTGGTGTAGGTTCTAATGAAATTGCATAACCAGTTTATCATTGACTATTTAAGGGTCTGATAATATGGCTCAGAGTCAAAATATGTAACTCCACAACCGATGGGAATAATAGAGTTGTGTTTGAACATATTTGGTGTGGGTTCTAATGAAATTGCAAACCCAGTTCATCATTGACTATTTAAGGGTCTGGTAATGTGGCTCGGAGACAAAATATGTAACTCCTCAACCGATGGGAATAATTGAGTTGTGTTTGAAGATATTTGGTGTAGGTTCTAATGAAATTGCAAAGCCAGTTCATCATTGACTATTTAGTTAGGTTAGGTTGGAACATATAAGACAATATAAAACTAAGCGAGCAGGGTGCGGTAGCGCCCTGCGAGCGGACGGTTCCAATCAATGTAAATTAAGACCTTACCTTAATTCATGGTCACGTTTATACAATTTTATTATATTGTATTCATATAAACGTTATTATGTCATCACTGAAAAGGGTGAAAAAAAAAATTTTAACAAAAAAATACAACCGACTTCTATGTCACTACAAAGTAAAGAATAATTCAAATAAATGTTGCTTTAGTACATATTTCTGAAGTCGGCGCTCATATTAGACACGCTGTTTACATCGTTATCCAACAAAATATATTGTGGGTCTATTTAGGGTCTATCTAGGCTATTTATGTAAGTTTTGTTATTGTTTCGAATTAGGTAATGCGGGGAAAATTGAAAATTAACTGTCAGAAACTTAGGTGGTATTAGACATTTCTTTATCTTTCTCATGTCTTAAGAATAAAAAGAGCCAATTTAAATATTAATTCTTTCTTTTCGCTTCTTCGTTCTTCTAATGTTAATTATTATAATTCGCTATGATTTATTTATGTACCCAGTCCACCTGTACCCTTACCATGAGTTTTTACGTTTTGACAAATATGACTGTTTTGGTATTTGTTTACGTATTTGCCCATACAATTTCCAAGTTCTTGTATAATCTACTAGGGGCGCTGATTGGAAATTGTATGGGCATATACGTAAACAAATACCAAAGCAATCATATTTGTCAAAACGTAAAAACTCATGGTAAGGGTACTGTTCCAAAGAAGCATATGCCGCGCATGGAAATCTGTAACCAATTTAACATAACAATATATTCTTATATGAGGTTGGCAACAGATGCGTTGCTACTCCTAAGGACTAAGTTGGAACGCCTCGGATAAATATGTGTCCCTTACGTAACCCTTCAAAGATGGACACAGCAGCACTTAAAACCGTTGTTAGACAGAATAGGCGTAAAAGTGGTGCCTCCGGAACAAACCAAATAGAGGTGTACCAATTTCTACTGAAAATTTCTACAAAATATACTAGCGAGCATAGCAGTTAAACTCAATTATTTTTTTCTATCACGGCAAGCTACGTAGACATTCAAAATATACGCCAAGTAATTATTCCGACAAATCCAATGTAATTTTCATAACGAAATGAAAGGAAAAGTAGATCATAAACAACGACTATCTAAACTGCGGGTCAGGAACACGCTACCTGTAGGCCCTTGAGCCCCTCTGAGGACTAACTTAAAAGCTCTTATCCTTTATCACACTCTTCAAACCACAAAACACAGCTTATCACTGCTTGTTAAATAAAAAAAGGATTCGATAATATCTGATGCTTCATCAATCTACGCGCGGTTCAATTAAAAATTCAAGTCAAAATCAAAATGTCCCAATCAGTTTCTAAAAACTATTTCCAAAAACAAAGGTAATAAAGCAGTAGAGGTCAGCTAGCTACCTTTTTCATTAACACGACGCACGCCAGCGCGTAACAAACGGTCCATTACGCTAAAATAACGGCGCACTTAGACGCGGCTGTGCAGCTCAGAAAAACAGTTGTTTGCGCTGCTTGAGCATAAGTCATTCGTGGAATGCTATCCGCTAAACATCAGCTGGTACTTATGACTGAATGATAAAATAGTTTATTTTTGACCTGATTAATGTAAAAATATCGATTTAATACATAATTATGCCCTTTAAACCAAAACACAGTAGCTCAACATTGGTTGTTAAAATAAAATAGATTTTTATAATACCTGTTTTTAGTTCAAGTTTAAGTTAAAATCAAAATGTCCTAATATGTTTTAAGAAACCATTTCCAAAAACAAAGGCAATAAAGCAGTGGAGGTCAGCGAGCTACCTTTTTCATTTAGCACGACGCACGCCAGCGCGTAACAAACGGTCCATTACGCTGAAATAACGGCGCACTTAGACGCGGCTGTGCAGCTCAGAAAAACAGTTGTTTGTGCTACTGGAGCATAACTTATTCGTGGAATTCTATTCGGTAGACATCGGCGTAAACTTATGACTGAATGTTAAATAGTTTATTTTTAACCTAAATAATATATAAATACTGTTTTAATACATACACTCTTCAAACAAAAACACAACAGCACTGCTAATTATACAATGGGCATTGGATAGGTTTGATAATTGGGATAGGTTTTGATAAACCCTGTCCCTGTAGTCCCGGGACTAGAATAGGGCTACGGTATCCACTGCCTGTCGTAAGAGGCGATTAAAAGGGGGCTTCCGGGGTTGCGGGCGGCAAGATTGGGAGGTCGAGCCGTCCGGTACGCAACTCCGGGAAGGACGGCGGTGTGTGTGGTCGCATACCGTCGTAAACACCAGACGGTGTGGCGAGTCCTGGAGCTCACCTGGGTGGAGCCCGAAGGGGCGACGCATTCAGAGGACTCCGGTTGCGTTCCGTAGAGATCCCGGAGTCCTCTTGGCAACGTAGAGGACGCCACCGGGGGGGTTTTAGTGCGGTAAAAATCCCACATAACCCTGTGTCGCTCCCATGGCACCGGGTACCTTTTGAAGGTTTCCCCCTCGAAAACAATAAAAAAAAAAGGTTTTGATAAACCTGGTGTCTCCTCATTCGAGTGACAGAGTTATTTTTTCAAAAGAAGTTAAAATCGAAATGTGCCAATCTGTTTCAAGAAACCATTTCCAAAAATAAAGGCAATAAAGCAGTGAAGGTCAGCGAGCTACCTTGTTCATTTAGCACGACGCACGCCAGCGCGTAACAAACGGTCCATTACGCTGAAATAACGGCGCACTTAGACGCGGCTGTGCAGCTCAGAAAAACAGTTGTTTGTGCTACTGGAGCATAACTTATCCGTGGAATGCTATTCGCTAGACATCGGCTCGAACTTATGACTGAATGTTGAATAATTTGTCTTGATCTGAGTTATATAGAAATAATGATGTTATATGACTAGCAAAACCCGGCATGTTTCGCTATGGCTAATCTGATTTCCCGTGAGAACTTCGGTTTAAAACATTTTTGTATACTTCAAATCAACTGATAAAATTGTACACTTTTTAATTTTTTGGATGCGATCATTACATGATGATTTTTTTATCAAAAGATATTTACGTGGTAATATTTAAGGTTTTACATACAAATAAAAATAATAACGTAGAAAATTCACTAAACGATCACTTAACAATAACTACTTATATTAGTGTAGTTGTAAAGTTAAATATATGATATATTTAATATATTTTTGTGTTTTTGAAGTTAACTTCTCAGTAACTAATATACAATCCATGATATCTATAATAGTAGATACGTGTTTTTACTAAATAAAAGCGAATCAAACAGTAAACACCTAACAGGGTATATATTACAAACACGTTACATAGCCAGAAAAAAACAGTAAAACGTTTATCTGTTTCAAATAAAATGTGTCCGAAAATCTAATAAAGTACCCGAGGGCAGCGGACGAGTTTTTTCATTTGACACAACGCATTTCAACGCGTAAAAAACAGTCCATTCCGCTGATGTAACGGCGTACTTAGACGCGGCTGTGCAGAAACACTAGTTCGCGTTATTTACGAATAATTTATTTGTACAAAGTGCTTCCCTACATGTGGGTAGAGCAACTCGTGGCTGGAAATTAAATTCTTACTGTAAAACGTATCATTTGTATGCCCTGGGGTACTGAGATTTGCAAGGAAATAGAATTTCGCTATTTGTAATGAATATTCGTGAATTGATTTGTACAGATTTTCATGCAGATATAGAATATTCTCTAAAGAAAAATATACAATTGAAATGTAACCGCAATATAAGCCACAAAAAAATGTTTAACAAAAAAATACAACTGACTTCTATGTCACTACAAAGTAAAAAATAATTCAAATAAGTGTTGGTTTAGTACATATTTCTGAAGTCGGCGCTCAATATATTTTTTTGGATAACGATGAGAACGAATATAAAATTGTATAAACGTGATCATGAATTAAGGTAAGCTTAATTTACATTGAATGGAAGCGTCCGCTCGCAGGGCGCTGCCGCGCCCTGCTCGCTTAGTTTTATATTGTCTATTAGCTGACCCGGCAAACGTTGCATTGACGTATAAATAAAAAAATGTTAAGGGTGAGCAACCCTCATCACTTAGGGGGATGAAAAATAGATGTTGGCCGATTCTCATAGATACCGGATAAGCACAAAAAATTTCATCAAAATCGGTCAAGCCGTTTCGGAGGAGTATGGCAACGAAAACTGTGACACGAGAATTTTATATATTAGATTTAGGGTCGATTGTATTAGCCTAATATTTTTGTGATGAGATTTGTATGGGATCTTGATTGAGTACAAAATAGTCAATTAAAGATGTCGATAAAGTATGAATGAGATTAGTTTGTTGTTTAAATTGTATACTAAATCTCAATTATGTCCCTTAACTTACTTTACATTTTAATGTCTAACTACGTCTCCGTGAATATTCATATTTCTTACATTATTACATAAGAAGGATTTTTTCGCAAAAATACATTAAATCAAATAAAGAATATTACTCGTAAAACGTAAAATGAAACAACAATTCATGGCTATGTAATGTTTGACATACGGTATTTATTTTGCACCTATACACTGATGAACTTTAGCTTTTATTTCCTATGTAAATGTTTTATTCTAACGGACTTTAGTTACATACATGTCAACAGTGAGGGTCCGTGTACCGTACAGTTCCCGGATAACTTATGCGGAACTGAGCGAACAACTGTTTTTCTGGGGACTGCACAGCTGCGTCTAAGTGCGCCCTTACATTAGTGAAATGCTCATACACAAAGTAGCCAAATGTTATGTTAAATAAAAAAAGCTTGCTGGTTATTTGTGGTTTGCAAGCTTTTGTTTTTCGATTTGTTTTACTTTGAAAATGTCTTTGTACGAAATAGTCAAAAACAGGCTGGAAGGCATTGATTATGATCACAGTCGTTTTGTTGGTCATTTCATGGTTAATTTCATGGGATTTGCTGGAATTGTTGACTCTTAATGCATTAGTTAACAAAAAATAGCTTGAAATCCATGTATCATATACATTTGAGTTACGGTCATACTAAAGTTTGATACCTCATGAGATGTATGTTTAAGAAGATTGTTTAAGAAGGAGGATCGTTTTATAAATTAATATTGAGAATAATAAACAAAGATTTTTAAACAAGAATTTTACTATCTTTATGGTGTGGTTTGACAAAGTAACACTAATGCAAAAATGTAGTTCGCAGCATCATTTTCTAACGGCATTAGAAGACCTTCAAACTTTCCGTAACAGTGAAGTAGACACATGCTCAGAAGTTGGACAGGCATGAACGACAAAAACGGCATCCATCCCATAATTACACATATTATTTTTTTATAATATAAGAGTAGCAGACGAGCATGCGGTCCACCTGATGGTACGTGGCTACTGCCGCCCATGGACATCTGTAATCAACCTCAGATATAATTAGATATTCCTACCGGAGGTCGGCCACAGATGCACCGCTACCTCTGAGGACTAAGCTGGAACGCCTCGGAAAAGTCTGTCTCCCTTACCACACCCTTCAAACCGGAACACAGCAGCGCCTAACACTGCTGTTATTAGGTAGAAATAGGTGTGGCGGTGGTGCTGCCGGAGTCGAACCACAAATGGTTCGACTCCGTTCCCTAACTATTTTGTACTACTATTTTCATTAATGTCTCCATGAATAACTAACAGTTGATAGAACGTCATGGGCTACTATTTCATATAGCGGCCACATTTTTGTAACAAAAAGGTTCTGTCAACATCCTGTGTTTGATGTTGCAGTGTGTACAGGCTACTCTGTCACCTACATAGTGTAGGCGTAGAACTTTTACACGACGGATTTTACTACAAAATTTTACTATACCTATTTTTTGCTAAATGAAAGTACCAAATCAACAAGCGGTTCACGCGGTAGTTAAGTAGCTACTGCCAAACATGATCATCGGTAATCAGTCCCGGATAAAATTAAATTCCTGTCTAAGATTCACTACATATACTTTGCTACCTCCGAGGAGTACCTAGATTGGATCGCCTCAAATATGTAGATCTGTCTTACCACACCCTTCAAATCAGAGTACAGTAGAGTTTCATTCTACTTTTTATATGAGTATATAATAATATTAACATAGTACTTTTAATATGTTACTAAACAGAATAGATGAGACGGTGGCGTCTATCGAGAGGATCCTACCAGCTTTTAAAAGGTTTTAGGATATTTGCACCGTAAAGCCGTTCTTGCATCTGAGTGGAGATCTATGTCAATTCTACAGTAATGAGTTGATAACGATCACACTTTTTTGGCAGTGTTTTAGTGTCATCTACATGTAAATTGGAATTTAGTAATTATTCGACCGCGGCGCGACCTATCGGATCCTAGCATACCGTAGAACCACTGTCTCGACAAAACAAATATATTGCCAATATGACCTCAATCGGTCAAGCCGTTCAGATGTCACACGATCGATAACGGACGCACCAATGATCATATTACATGGACAACTTTTTATACCCCACGGCTGGGCATAGGTCTTTCCATAACTGAGGAGGGTGTTGATCATTCCACTGCTTCAATACGGATTGGCGCAAAGAGATTCGTGTTAGTAGCCAATTCGTGTAAGTTTGTTCAAACTGCTCTTAAAACTGACAATGCTGAAATATTCAATAATAACAATCGCGATCAACTTCTTTAAGTATTTTCCAAAGCGAGAAAAGGACATGAAATTTAGATACTGACGGTCACCCATCCTGCTGCCTATCACAGTCGACGTTGCTTCACAATGTATGGTTGATTTACACAAGCCATAGGGCTAAACGACTAAGGAGCAATTATAATAACGTATAGTATTACACGTGCTCAAGTTTTCTTAAAACTTACCAGCCCGAAAGAGCCTCAAGCATTTCATACACCGTTAATCAAAGGCCGTTTGCTGCCATAATAGAAGTTTAGATTTCCCGACTCCAGAATAAAAAAGGAGAATTAAAAAGGAACAATGATCTCAGGGGAGTGAACACTTGTCTTATGCTGTGTACTTAATGCGCTGTCAGGGTGGACAAAAGGCCTTTTTTAAAAGATTGTAAAAATATGGCGGCCCGCTATTGTGAGCCCGCTTTATTCAAATCTTTTTCCTTCCCATTTCCCTATTTTTGTGTTGAAAGGATTAACAATAGTACAGGTAGCGTGTTCCTGACCCGCAGTTTAGATAGTCGTTGTTTATGATTTACCTTTCCTTTCATTTTGTTTAAAAAAAATACATTGGATTGTCGGAATAATTAGTTGGTGTATATTTTTAATGTCTACGTAGCTAGCCGTGATAGGATAAATTGATTGAGTTTAACTGCTAATGCTATGCTCGCTAGTATATCTTGTAGGATTTTTCTGTAGAAATTGGTACAACTCTTTTTGGTTTATTCCGGACGCACCACAGTTACATAATTTCTGCCTTATAACGGTATTGAGTGCTGTCTTCCATTTTGAAAGGTGAGGTAATGGATACATATTTATCCGAAGCGTTCTAACTTAGTCCTTAGGAGTAACAACGAATCTGTTGCCAACCTCAGATGGGAATATATTCTTATCTGATGTTGGTTATAGACTTCCATGCGCGGCATTAGCCTCTTTCGAACAGGTAGACTCTGGGTACATAAATAAATCATAGCGAATTATGATAATTAACATCAGAAGAACGAAGAAGCGAAAAGACAGAATTAACATTTAAATTGTCTCTTGAAAACTATTTCTTTTGAAGACATGAGAAAGAAAAGAAATTCCTAATACCACCTAGGTTTCTGACAGTTAATTTCCAAGTTACCCAGCACTATCTAATTCGAAACAGCAACAAACTTACATAACACTAAACAAACAAAAGGTCTACACAAACTTTATTCACGAACCTTATAAACATATTCACGCGATTTTTGGAGCGTGTTCTCGTAAATCGGTTTAAATGTAACCACAACAAAACATTTGTAGTCGAAACAAACGCACAAGGTCAGTGAGTGGTTAAGCTATGATTAAACGGTAACATTCGTTTTAATCCAACGTTAATCGTATTATGTTAATATTCAATGTTATTAGCCGGATATTAATGATACATTTATGGCATAGAAAATATAATAATGCATGAGTGTTAATTAATTTAACGTTGTACCATTTGTTTGAATCTGTTAAGTTTTTTACCAGTTGCGGAGGGTAATGTTTTAAGCTCTATATACGAATGTCTCAATTTTTAAAACGCTTTGGCAACCAAACTGGTTTAATATACGAGGTGTCGATAACATATTTAATAACAATATGTAAATCGCTGTACCGTATTACTTAATAATTTCCAAAAGAGAAAAACTACGAGTATTAAAGGTAATTAGATTTGATCTTCAAATAAAATTATTAAAGGAAAATTCTTTCGTATTGGTCTCAGAAATTATTTCCATTTAAAGTTTATATCACGGGCATAGATACATAAGTATAGATATCTCACTGCCTTTTAATTGAAGGAAGCCATTAAATGGCTTTAACGGCTGACAGTTCTGTCAGCCGTTTAATGACTGTCATGGTGTAATTTACGCGGAATAATTCCGACAAGCGCAGTTTAGTAGTGCAAAAACACGAAATCGAAGAAAAAGTGTGGAGAAATATCATTGCATTCGTAAATGATCTAAAACTACATTTTTTTAATATAGTTTTTTAATATGTAAACACGAAAATAGATGACAATTTCAATTGTCAAAACTGGTTACATTTTCTTGTTAGGAGTGAGTAAGCTTTACTAATCTATGTCAATAAAGTAATGATGAAATCTCAGCTAAATCAAACATAGGTATTTAATATAATGTATTGTTAGGTATTATGCTATAGTAAACAAATAAATATTTCTTTCTTTCTTTCAATATTTCAGCTCAATCGGTTAGGGTTAAGTGGTTCGAAATTAAGTTCTAACATTTGACCCTCATACATAAGAACAAACAAGGCAAGTTAAATAAAAGGTTGTAATATTCACGAGAGGTTCTTATAACAAAAAGTGGTCGTAAACGTAAGCCTCAGGTATATTAAGAAAGATTTTCAGGCCGTAAGCGTTCAAGATTCTACGCTTTGAAGGGTTTTAAGTACTTTTGCCGAATTTTATCTAACCTTGGCTTAGGTCTTTTTATGTGTATTTGATTTCGAAAACCTAACTCATATAATACATGAGAAAGTAAAGAGTTGAATAATAACCCATAGACGCACATTTACGAGATTAATGGTTTAGAAATCAATGTGTGTGCATATAAGTTCAGAAGTCTCTAAATTTTAAATAAAAAGTTTACGTACATAAGATATTCAACTTTATCAAGGACTTTTTATCAAACGTTTGGATAGTTCAATAGTCTAGTGTACTTATACCGTTAAGGGGATATAGTTTCTTTAGGTTTTACCTGACTTCGAAAAATAATATGTATGTATCTATGGAAGGCATGTATGTATGAACGTATGTTCAGACGTCATATCATTGGTTTTTCATTCTTATTTGGCACCCGCTACAGCCCAAATGGCTTGACGGATTTTACCATATGAGATGTTGTTGGATTCTTCTTAACTTATGTAGGCCATAATTTTAACAGTAGTTTTTTTAAAATTAACTTATAATTACTAATTTTACATATTCTTTTCAGCGTGCAACAGAACTTACATGGGGGATGTCGGCCGGACATATGAGTTGGAGGTGCGGAGACCTCGGGAAGACCACTTACCATTTGTGTGCCATCTAAACTTCACTGCCACTGGCGGCAACTACGGGGATATTATACAGGTATGATATTATATTAACATTATGTCATGATGCCATTTGAATAGAAATATTATCATCATCATCATCATCATTATCAACTTATTAATGTCCCACTGCTGGGCACGGGTCTCCTCTCAGAATGAGAAGGGATAGGCCATAGTCCACCGCGCTGGCCAAGTGCGAATTGATAGACGTTGATTGGTAGACGATTTTTCTTTTTAAAGATTTCTCAGGCATATAGGTTTCCTCACGATGTTTTCCTTTACCGTTTAAGCAAGTGATAATTAATTTCTAATACGCACATAACTTTGAAAAATCAGAGTTGAGCCTGGGATTTGAATGTCGGACCCCTCGATCGAGACCGAGTTTCTTAACTACTATGCTATCACTTCTCTGAAGAAATATAAAATGGAAATAGGCAATGTGCATGCAGTCCACTTATCATTAGTAAGTGCTTGTTCGACCGAAGATTCTAATGGCGAAGTTTTGAATAAATTGTCATAACCGTTATGTTTATGTTTTATGGTATCGATCGATGTGTTTCTCAAAGATATAAATAGAGTTATGCATATTATATCTCACTGAAAATAAAGCATATCTATTTGTGGATTTCACACACGTTCATAACTTAGCTACCTAGCTTATGTATATTGGAGAGACATCATAAATCAGGATTATGAGTGAACGTAGAGTATACTTAGAATTTTATGTTTTTTTTATCAAATTAAAATTAATATTCACCCTTGCAAACTTCGCTTTACGTGTATTTTAATTAAACAATTATTTGGTACTAACCGTCCTTTTTTTTTTTTTTTTTTTTTTTTTTTTTTTTTTTTTTTTTTTTTTTTTTTTTTTTTCCGTGGGGAAACCCTTCATGGGTTCCTCTCAGCCGCGGGGGCAGCGGAGAGGATATGCCGGACTCCTACCGGCTAAAACCCCACGGTGTTCCTCTATACGCCCTTTGTCGGGACTGCGGGTACGCTATGCATTCGTCCGCGGTCCCGACGGCGTCTGCCCACCACAGGGCCCGTCTCTGTGTGGGATGGCTTCTGCGAGATGACTTCCTCGCAGAAGGATTTTACTCCTTTCCAAGACCTGTCGCTCCCGACCATAGCTTTTACCACGGCAGGGAGCGAGAGGTCTGGCCCCACTGCAGCGACGAGTACACGGCGCTGGCTGTCCCATGCAGGACACTCCTCCAGTGTATGCTGCGCCGTGTCCTCGTCGCAGCTACAATGGTGGCACTGGGTGGTTGGCTCCCTTCCGGCTATGCGGCACAGGTACTTTCCGAAACACCCATGTCCCGAGAGCACCTGCGCCATCCGGAAGGTCAGCGATCCATGCCGCCTGTCCATCCAGGCTTCTAGCACCGGACGGACAGCCTCCACAGTCCTGAGGCCAGCCGTAGGTTCAGCCAGCCTCTCTTTCCACTTCACAGTCATGGACTGTAGAGCGTGGAACTTCCGCTCTTCCTCCTCCTTGGGCGTGGGGTGTTCCTCCCGGAGCCGGAGGTCTGCGCGCCATCTATACATCGCAGCACAGACCTCCGCCTCCAGATCCCAAGGAGGGCACCCCGCCAATAAGCACGCTGCCTCGAAGGAGATGGTGCGGTATCCACGAATGACCCCGACGGCCATCACCCTCTGCGGTCTTTTTAAGAGGGTGATATTCTGCCTTGTCAGGGCCTTCGCCCATACGGGTGACCCGTATAAGGCCATGGACCGCACCACCCCTAAGTATAGGCGGCGGCTACTCATACTAGGCCCCCCGAGATTGGGCAGCAGCCGTTTCAACGCAGCTGCCGCTCCCATTAACCGGGGGGCTAAGCGAGTGAAGTGCTCGCGGAAGTTCCAGCGGCTGTCGAGGATGAGTCCCAGATATTTCATATTTGACCCAACCTCGACACGGGTTCCACCAATGAGTATGTGGGACCCCCGCGGCGGTGCTCTCCTTGGCCCGTGAAAACACAGGGCCTCGGTTTTGGCGCACGCCAGTTGGAGCCCCAACATCTCTATCCTGTCAACCACCAGTGCCACCGCTTCAGTGGCAAGACGGGCAGCCTCCTCGTAGTTAGACCTACGGGCAGTGACCAGCGTGTCATCCGCATAGCAGGTCACAGTAGCCCCCGGGGGTAGGTTACCCCGCAGCACCCAGTCGTATCCGATGTTCCACAGAAGCGGACCAAGAACCGACCCTTGTGGAACACCGCACGTCATCTGCCGACTGAGTGTGTGTCCTCCGTGCCCCGGGTACGTTATGTACCTATCGGAGAGATAGGCTCCAACGATCCGGCTGAGGTAGAGAGGCACCTTATGATACTTTAGTGCCTCTCTAACGCTGGCCCACGGCAGGGTGTTGAAGGCATTTGCTATGTCGAGCGAAATAGCCAACATCACCCCGCGTCGGGCCACCGCCTCATCCGAGAGGGCCTTTACGTGCATAATAGCATCGATGGTCGATCTGCCCTCTCGGAAACCAAACTGGTTGCCGGATAGGTTCGGCCCTACCTCTCCTAGATGCCTGATGAGGCGACCTGCCACAATACGCTCAAAAAGTTTGTCTGCCTCATCAAGCATTACTAGGGGTCTATACGACGAAGGACACTCTGCGGGGCGTCCTTCCTTCTTAAGAAGAATTAGGCCGCCCGTTTTCCACTGTCTTGGGACCGATCCCGACTCCAGACAGGCATCACATAGCCTGCGAAACCGGTCCCCAAGCTCCTTAAGAGCTATAACCCAGGCGCGGCCAGGTATTCCATCCGGCCCCGGGGCCTTATTCTTTCCCCGGAGCCTTAAAATGGCCGCACCTAGTTCCTCATCCGACACCTTTGGCACCTCCGTTTCCTCCGATCCTGAGGTGTGATCGGAAGGTGCCATTGTCGGAGGAGAGTGTGCCACTCTGGCTGGAAACAGAGTGGACACCACCTCCTCCAGTAGCTGGGGCTGGAGAGTTTCAGTCAGAGGGGGCGCCCAAGGGCGCATTTTTTCCCTTACGATCTTATAAGGGCGCCCCCACGGATCGTGACTAAGGGTCTGGAGAAGCTCCGTATTGGCCTTTTCCTTTGCCTGGCTTATGGACAGCTGTAGGGCCAATCGTCGCTCTCGATAGGCCTTGTACAGCTGCTGCTCCACCGAGCCGTGATCGGACTCACGTCGGCGCAACCTGCGGTGCCTGGCGTACTGGCGTCTCGCCACTGTGCAGTCTGAGCGAAGCACTGCGATCTCGTGGGACCACCAGTACACCCGGCGTTTTGGGGGATGCGGCTTGGCACGGGTCATGCTTGCGTCACAAATATTCGACATGGCAGCCCGGAACCATTCCGCCTCCCCTTCCACCTCCACAGGTTCAGGTGGAGCCAGCCAGGCCTGGACTATGGCAGCTTCTACCAGAAAGTCTTTATTGAGACTCCCCAGCACCCATCTCGGCGTCGATTTCTTTGGGCGACGACGGCCCGGGTGTTCTGGTGAGGGGGACACGTCGAACCGGATGTATAAATGATCCGACAGTGTTTCCACCCCCTCCAGAACATTCCAGCCCCGGACGATGCTTGCCACAGCGGGGGATGCGAACGAGACATCCACAATAGAACCCCCCCGCTGTCGCACGCATGTGTTTGCCGACCCTTGATTTAACACTAAGAGGCCGGTCGTCGTCGCCCACTCCTCCAAGACCTCGCCGCGAGCATCCGTCTTAGGGGAGCCCCATGCCGTTGACTTGGCGTTGAGGTCCCCAAGGACGAGCACACGGCGAGTCTGAATCTGTCCTATTAGGGTCTCCAACTCGCCCAAGAATTCCTCAAATTCGACAAGTAGTTTGTTGGGCGAGAAGTAGACCCCAACGAGGACGCAGTCCCGCCACTGCACAGCCACATAGCCCTTGCCCCTCTTGATCATAGTTAGGGGCGGCACACTAAGTGTTCTGGAGCTCGTAATGGCCACTAATCCATCTTGGTCCCCCACCCAGTTGTTAATTGGGGGGACAAAGTAGGGTTCCGCCACCACCGCCACTTCTATCAACCACTCCGCCATACTCTGAACTAGAAGGTCCTGAGCAGAACGGCAGTGGTTGATATTAGCCTGGAGTAGGCGATGGGCCATACTTAATTGAGTTGTGTGGCCATTACCTCCCCAGTCCCTCCTTCAGATGGGGGACTATCGGCGGCTGCCAGAGTAGATGTGGCGGCATTCGGAGCAGCAGTACCAGTAGCTGGCGCGGGAACGGGAGCAGGAGCTGTAGCGGCTTTGGCGCTCTTCCCTTTCTTTTTCGGTGGGGAGCACGCTTTACTCCCCAGTCGATGCTCGGCCGGCCTATTTGCCGCCGCGCATACCGAGCACTTAGGTGTGCCGGTACATGCATTGGCTTTGTGGCCAGGTTTACCGCAGCGATAGCATTCTTCGCTGCGGTCAGCCTCTGCGGTGCACTGTGCTCTGACGTGCCCGCTGAGCAAGCACCGGAAGCATCGCAGTGTTCTTGGCTGCAGCACCTCCACTCTTGCTGAAACCCAGCCTATTAACAGGCGGCCGAGACTACCCATCTTTTTCACCGCCGTGACGGGAGCCCGCACCCAGACGGAACTGACGCCCCGAGGAGTGGGTCTAATTATACCGACATTTACTGCCTCCTTAGGGCAGCCTCCATCCCGTGCAACGGCGACAGCGACATCCTCCTGTGATACGGAGTCGTCCAGGCCGGTGATCCGCATTTCTGCACATTTCACCGGTCTGGATACTATGGCGACTCCGTCATCAAGGGTCTCCCGGAGTTTCTCAGCAAGGGAGTCCGCCTTGTCACCGCTAGAGGCTCCTGGTACCTCCAAAATGCGGGCACCTGTAGCAGCAGTACGGAATTTTAGACCGCTTATATTAAGGCTCGAGAGGTCAATATCCGCCCTCGCTTTTGCCAAAATTTTGGCAAAAGTTACTCCTTGCTGTTCGGCTGCCGGCTGCAGTGTAATAACTACAGCCGCGGAGCGAGGAGGGCGGAGCTTTACAGGCCCTGGCCGATTGGCTTTTGGCTTTTCGACCTTCTCGGCAGGAGTTTTCCTCTTCCCCTTACTGCTCGTTGCTGCCTGAGCACCCACCTGAGGATTTCCCTTCTTCTTCTTTCCCCGCTTGGTAACCAAAACCCACTGGCCCTCCTTGGGTGCAGGTGTCAGCGGGGGAGGTCGGTTGTCGGCCTTTTTTGGGGCTGATGCAATGTCAGCCTCCCCTTTTTTCTTCCTACTCCCATTCTCCTTGCCGGAGGCCTCCACCGGTCTCGGCACCTCTCGCTTGTTACGCGGCTTAGAGGCAGCCTCGGCAAACGTGTAGCTGCAGTCAGGTGTACGCGAAGGCAGTCTACTCTCCAACGCCTCTAGGCGCGCATCTAGCATGCCCCCAACTTGTAGCAATATGTGCCTAGACAGCTCCTCATTGCTGTTAGCTGTTTGAGGCGACTCTTTCCGTGGCGAGCTGTTTTTAAGGCAAACTAACTCTTCCCTGAGCTCTGACATTTCTCTACGGAGATCTGCCATCTCTCCGTTCAGGCGTGTGTTTTCCGCCTGCAGTTTGGCAGTTTCTTCCGTAGAAGACCTAGAATGTAAGGCTTCTATTGCCACTATCAACGACTGGGCCGCCTCCTTCAGGGCCTTGTGAAAAGTACCCTTTAGGTGTTTCGACTTTGCCGTCACGTTAAGGATCACGCTGACATCCTTAAGGGCCTTCTCCTTTAATTGTAAGGCCAAACGATCGTCTTCCACTCCTGCTGAAGCTACGTTTGACGTCAGCTGTGCCTGTGTCGCCCCTTCACTGCAGGTCTCTGTTTGAATGAGGAACTCTTTCCTCCTGCTCTTAACCTTCGCCGGAGCAACTGTTGCGACTGGCGCAACATCTTCATCGCTCGACAGCGCTGTAACCGAAGGACTCAAATTTTGTCTCCTTCGGCTCCTCCACAGGCGGTTCCGGCCGGTACCCACCTGTGTACTCCCACTCACATCCGATACGGATGCCTCCCCCTCATCAATGTTTTGTGTGTTATGTGTGTTTTTGTGTGTGTGCGTGTGTTTTTTGTGTCGTGTGCTTTTGTTCTTTGTTTTGGTTTTTTAAATTGATCCGCCATTGTTGTTCCCACGAGTATGGGGGATAAGCGGTCCACCCGGGCAGTGCCCCCTGTACCCGGGTAAGCCTGGGCGTAACCCACCACGGTGTCGGCCGGTACCGTGGCGGGAGTCGCACTAGTGACTGGCCTCCCCGCCAGCCATGCATCCCCTCGCGGTGCGCCGCCGCTTGGGATTAGGGTGATTTTTTATAGAGGTTTTCTTCCTCTCAGTCCGGCCAATTAAGGCAAGACCCTCGGTCCCACCAGAGGCCGCGAGACATGACCACGACACCTCTCCTGGGTGGGATTACGATATCGACGGTAGCTAGGCAAATTACCGTAGCCTGCACGGTGGCACAAGTGCACACCGAGCCCGCCTAGGGCTCTCCCAATTGGAAGAGACTCCTCGTGCAAGCTATTCGCCTTGCACCTTCCCCGCCTGGTGGAACCATTTTGAGTCCCGACGAGGGTGAGCCACTCTTAGTCTGGACCCTCCCCACCAAGCCTGTCCGGTATGGGAATCCCTACCGGCATAGCCTTGGGGATCGTAGGGCCACGCAAGCCCCTCCACCACGACAAGGTGGCAGCTCCTCGGAGGGGTGGTACTAACCGTCCTAGCGCAAGCCAATAATTCGAGTGAAACCATCAATTCTCCTATAAGTGAAACAAAGTTCTCAGAAACTTGATTGGCAAGCAACAGTACTTCGTATCGAACTAAAGGTCAAATAACTAAAGTTGGAGATAATAAACTTCGAGTCAATAGTCATCCATCAATTATTTAGACGTTCCATACCCAAAGATAGGTTTAGAGGTAAAGTTTTAACAATTTGTTAAATTGCCTTTAAAGTTTACGAAACTTAATTTTAAAACAATAATCGAGAGATATTACTATTACATTAGATATTACTAAGTGGTTTTTAAAGATAATTGTTTTTTAGCCAATTTATTAGTACATATTGTATTTCTCTTGTCAATGAAATTCTTTGTTAAGCAAGTCCAATACTGGAATTTTTATTGCTCTTTATTGATACATTTTTAATTACTAACATACATTAAATGTTAAATATAAACTAAAAATGGACTTATTTACAAAATATATACAAGAAAATTATAAATAAAATAAGCCATCTAAAATTGCCGTGTGAGGCATGGTTCCCAAAACGCTGGCGGCGTTTCCTTGCTGCACGGCAAGACTTAATCTTTGTGCAAAATAGCCGCCAGCTTTTTGGTCACCGGAAGCAGTGACAAGTTTATACATTCTTTGTTTATAAATATATAGCCGTTAAAAAGAAACATTCTTTATGTCGATCATTAAATTACTCATTTATATACTGATTTGCAAAATTACGTATATTGAGTTAAAGTAATTACATTCAGTATTCCCAGAATGGTCAAAATCATGTGCGCGAACTCTATCTAATTATTAGACATCACTTCAATATGTTAAAACTGAAATTTCAGTGCGATTAATTTACTCGTATACGAATATTCAACATAATTTGGTCAAAATTATGTCATCAACTGCTGTTATGTAACAAAAGTAAATGCTATTATATAAGTGCTATTTTATGAGCGATAGTTGCTACGATATTGTTGCTTAAGCCATTTGGTGCTTTATAGGAGCAGTTACTAAAGCCGCCACCGCTCGGGCGTCTAATTTGTTATTTACGAACTTTTAAGAACCTTACATAAGTAACCGACGAGAGGTACATATTTGATTTTCTTTCGATTGTGTCTACGTACAAGTATGTACGAATACATACATATGTCCACGTAACAATAGTCGCCGAATAACTTATGACAGTCACGTTAAACACTACTAGTTATTCTATCTACTACAATCATCAAATATCGATCTTTGCTCGATAAATGGACAGATTATTAATTGTGGACGTTAATCGCTGCAGCTACCAGTTGCTCAAGCAATAGTAGCCAAGGGGTGACGAGTCTTAATGTCGTCCTCATTAAAAACTTTAGAACTCAGCAATGTACCGTACAGCTGCTCTTAAAAAACTCTTTTCTAAGAACTTTGCTAAGTCGAACAATGAAACCTAACAAAAAAAAAATTGTTATGGTTCTAAACAGATTTTCACCTGCAGTCCAGGTCTTATGTACCTACTTAGTCATTAAATTTAAGCATTCAAGTATTATCAAGTATACTTAGGGGCTAAAATTGAGGGTTAAAAAATAAGCTGATTCGCTTTTACGACGCCCCTCTTCACCTTGTCTCAGGTCGTCGGGTTACTTGGCCCGAGATTCTTATAATTCCTCAATGATCCCTAAACTCGTAAAATACGGTATCTAATTCTATATTTTCTGAAGAAAACAAAACTTTTCTCAAATGTAGGAAAATCGTCTTTATTTTTTACTTTTATTTGATGCTTGTTCAAACAAAAAAGAACAAATATAAATATAAAATTGTTTTTATCTTGTTCTGTTATGTGCTATGTTTTTCTTTTAATTATTTTTCAACTAATGTTAAACTAAACTTGTATAGACTGCAATAACAGATATTTAAAAAGAAGTTTTAAGAAATAAAATAATAATAATAAAAATAATAAAATTTTATTTATTTTCTCTCACAGTTAAATATAACATAAAATGTATTATAGGGTCTTAGGTACAACAGTTGGGAGACAAAGCGTAACAGACAGATAAAAGATGCTTAATATAGGCACTCTTCCTTAGCTTAGGTACGTATTTACCCCCCAATGCGTACCAAAGCTTAACTTTTGGTTAAATATTATCATAAGTGTGTTTTGAATGAATGAAATTTGGTGATGTCCGTAATATATTTAACAAATATATTATAAAAGTGGTAGAATTTTCTATAATTCAGTTCAAGTAGCACCTTTGTCTAATAACAGCAGTGTCAAGCGCAGCTGTGTTCATGAATTGAAGGGTGCGGTGAGTAAATTTCAACATGTCAACCATTACAATCCTATTTGGGGTTGATTAGAAATATGTGCCGCCTGTAGTAACCATAAACTATAGATTCATTTACTACTTTAAAAAAAAAGAGATTTTTAATGCACTAAACATAATTGCTATTGCTAAAAAGTCTTATCATAAATATTTGTTGCAGCTAACATTCGACACATTTACCGTTGGGAAGTTCGTGTCATTCACGTCGGATGGTTGTCCAGACGGTCACATGACCATCGTGGAGCGGAGTCCGTCACCACCAACAGGACAGTGGTGTGGGTCCGCTTGGGGCTACACTGTGTACTTCAGCGAGTCGGATTCCATTAACATGACACTAAGACTTGACAGGTTGAGTCAACAGGTTAGTATAATGTTTTATTTATCTACGGGCGGGCGCCTTTCTTGTCATGCGTGTTTATGGCTGCACGCGTGTCATATCCACACGCATGCCACTTGATTCCTATCGTTTCACAAGGATACGCGCACTCGTCGCGAATAGACTGCGGCGAGTTAATGTATATACATACATATCTGCGTGTGAGACGCGCGTGCGGGCGTTAACATGCGTGAAAGGAAAAACGCCGTACTACCATGTATTTGTTATTAAATTTCGGTTTTTGTAAACAACTTTTATTTAATACTGAAATGAAAGGAAATATGGAAAAAGCAAGTAGTTTAATGCTACTTAATTATTAATTCGATTTGCTTGTTTTACTTAAGCCTTTGTTATATAAATGAGCAATAATGAGAATAAGTAGGATTTACTGGCTTTTAAAACCGAATATTTCTTGTACACTCATAATGTACCTGTATGTACATTGCAAATAATTATACTAGAGATATTGGGTACAGCATATCATCAAACCTTTATATTACATTTATATACGTTTATTAATATCCTATTCTTTATATACTAAAGATCAATTACTCCTAATAATTTTGTACGTAGTAGTAGACATTTGATCGGGGTCATCGATTCTGTCTACAATATTAGTATAGAATAGAAATACGAATAGTCATTATACCCGTCTTTGTCAACAGCAGTAATTATAGTGGTGTTGAGTTTGTTCATTGCCCTATCGATTCTATTGTTATCTTTAGTGTCAATGTACATTTGACGTGTATTTTGATCTATGATCACAAATAGGTACCTTCTCATTGTAGTAAGTAAATATCCATTATCACTCATAATTCCTAGTACCTATATATGTTTATTCATTACCCTTCCAACCATTATGTTATACCTACCAGCCTATGTGTCATGGCTTTTCCATCACTTATTAAACGTATACAGATTATCTGTTTTGGTATATTTTAATAATTTAACCATAGTGTCTAAAGCACATGACTCTTTATTTCACTTTTTATTTTTGCAATGAACTAATACAGAAATGAATGGATAACGTATCAAAGCAAATTAATCAGTACCCTTAGTATGCATTTTTACGTTTTTACAAAAATGACTGTTTTGGAAACGTATTTCCCATAAAATTCCGATACAATCCGCTAGGGCCGCTGGTTTAAAATGTATGGGGAAATCATTGTCATTTTTGTAAAAACGTACAAACTCATACTAAGGGTACAGAATTATCGTTTGTTTAACGCCCGTTTGTCAAATAATCGATCCACTGATTGCCTGCCTATATTTTCAAATTTAGAATGGTAGGTAAAAAATGGAAAATGTGACTGTTCGATCGTCGTGCTTATGAAGCTTTTGTCAATAACTTTCAATCTCGCATTTGCATGATTAATCCCTGTGACATGGCAACGATTGTATGCAATCTTCCAATAATCGTGCACGACCTAGCGACCCGGCAATAATCGCGAGATAATAATGATCATCGCAATCAATGCGATTGCGATGATCGCGATCTCATAATGATTGGTTGATTGTTCAGGACCCAGCAATGATCGTATAGCCCTATTCATGATCTTGCTATGCAAATCTATGAATTACTTTATCACAAAGTCGTCCGTTACTGTCCCATTTCTGGGCTCCTCTCATCTTAGGAAGGATTAGGACGTAGCTGGCCACTGCTGGTCAAGTGCGAATTGGTAGAATTCACAGACCTTCGAGAATTTTTGAAAATAACTCTGAGGAGTATCCATTTCCTCAAGAAATTTTGTTTTATGGTTAAGTAAGTGGTAATTAATGTTAATCAAAAATTGGAGGCCTTGGATTCCAACCTTAGACCCACCGAATAACAGACCGAGTTTCAACCACTAGCACTGCTTCATGCATTGCATGTGCAATACTAGATGCTTTCTCATAACCCAGTTAAGAGTATATTCTCCCAATTCATAATATCAGCAAAAATTACAATTCACCAACTCATTTTTACTACAGACTCCAAAAAAGAGATTCTCAATTCCGCTATTTTTTCTTTAGTTGAAACAATCTGTTTGAAGTATAAAACAAATCTTATAGAGTATTACGATTATTACGCTTTCAACAAAAGAAACGTAAACAAATTTTACGCTTATTGTATTTACAATTGCAGAGGGCTACGTTTGTACTAATCGAATTTTCCAAGACAAGTAAACAGAACTGTAAGTTGCTATAGCCAATAAAGGCCAATTGCTTTCTATTTGTTTATTTTACGTATTTATTCTAAGGAATAGTCGTTAACAAGCTATTTGTTTCATCGTCATCAACCCATTTCTGTCCCACAGCTGGGCACGGGTGTCTTCTCAGAATGAGAAGGATTAGGTCATAGTCCACCGTGCTGGCCAAGTGCGAATTGGTAGACTTCACATACCTGTGAAAACTTTTTTTTATTTCTTAAGTAAGCAGTTTCCTCACGATGTTTTCCTTCACCGTTTTAGCAAGTGATAATTAATATCTAAAACATACATAAATTTAAAAAATCAGAGGAGAGTATTTGAACCTCGGACCCCGCGATCAAGCGACCGAGTTTCTTAACCACTAGGCTATCACTGCCTATTTGTTTAAATTCTCGAATCCCCAAAATCGCGTCCATTTGCCACACGTCAACATTGACGCCATGTTAATTAAGTTTCAGCGTACGGCAAAGTTAATCCATATAAATGAACAACGGTATTTATCTTCATTAAGAGTATCTTACTAAGCATCCCTTTATGTTACAGTGACGTGACGTAACTAACTACATGTTTTCGCCTGTGACTTGCCTAATATTTCACTACGCCCGGGTTTAACGGTTCGCCGCCCTTCCTTTATCTGCTTTTAGCAGACATATTATGTGCACCGAGGGTTGAACTTTCGATCAATTAATTACTCGACGATTACGGACGCCCTCGGGACCGCGCGGATAAGTCTACCTCTCCAATTACTATAATGAATATTATTAGGCCCCAATTCCATAATTTAATAATGGCCATTTTATTCGCGTCAAAGAATCCATTCTGAAATCTCCCTCCGTAGCTGGATTTCCAGTGTAATTCGATATCAATTATTTTAATGGGCACCTATTACGGACTTATGACAGGACAAGTTGACATATCTAATACGTAGCGCGTCTGTAATTTACCTTTTAAGTCGTCGAAGACTGGTAATTTTCTCAAAGTATTATTGCAAGAACTTGTCGATAATTCGATATTATTAGTACGCTGCGGAATTACAACGATTTAGCGAAAGACACTACGTTTTCGTTGATATGATATTAATAAATATTTCTACTATGTTAGCATAATATCGAATATCTGGATCGTAGTGAATAACGTCTTATATTTGCCGGGGGCGCTGAACAAACTAATATTGAACACCGTATTATTGAATTTCTCGCATATTTGTCAGTCGCATTTCGAATTTTGGGTATGTAGTGAATACACTGTACAACCTATATATTCACATTTGAAGCAAGTTGGAGTAATTACACAAAGTGACGACCCCTTTTGGTTTTAGGGCGTTGGATACAATTTTGACTTCAAGTTGGCGTACAAGTTTCTGAGGCGGAGTGAAGCGCGGCTGCGGTATGGTAACGCGACCGTGGGGGCGTGGAGGGGGGAGCGGGTCCCCGGGACCTACTGCGACCGCATCCTGAGCGATTGCGACTTGCGTGCTTGTCGCATCCAGTCGCCGAACTTCCCGGGCGTTTATCCTCGGAACGCTACGTGCACGTACCGCATAGAACATACTAAGGTAATGTGACAACTGTTAATTATATTTGCGCATGTGTGTGTGTGTGTCTGTATGTGTGTGCGTTAATAGAAAGAGTTAGTAGTATAATTGAAACATGTTACAATAAGTCACTAGATACGAACGGGAGCAGATACCTGGGTAGGTTTATTTCCTAAAATCATGTGTTTATTTTGTGTTTAATACTTCGTCATATCATAATGTAAGATATGATAATATTATAATAATAAATAATTGTTAATTGTATTATGTTAATAATATAACCATACTTTTGCTTTAACAGTAGTATACATTATGCCTTATGAAAGCAATGTTAAGCGCTGCAGTGTTGATTTGAGCTGAGTTGTAGGTAGAGACCCTTAACACGAGGCGTTCAAAATCCTCGTGGGTAGCAACACACCTGTAACCAAACTGGTAGGACGATCCTATTTTCATTGCTGGTGACGCACCTTATCATCAACTACATTTCGTATTTGAAATCAGGTTACATTTAAAAGATTTTCTTTGTTTTCTTCAGCAGTAAAAATGATTACGTGACCTGCAGTTAAACTTAGGTGTTAGTTTTTATAAGTCCTTTTAGTCGCCAAAGAAGTATAATTTCCAAGTACGTACATAAATACACGCAAATATTTTTATATCAATAGTGAAAATGTCCCGCTTGATTTTATATTTCCTGGGGTCACGAATTTTGGCCTTAGACAAACTAGAAACTAGTACAGACTTTTTATAGTTAGAAGTACCAAACGAGCATGCAGCCCACCTGATGGTAAGTGGATACTACCGCTCATGGGCATCTATAATAATCAACCCCAAATAACATTAGGTCCCTACCCGTACCCATAGTATGAGTTTTTAGTATTCAGTCCGCTAGGGGCGCTGATAGTAAGAAATGTAAGGGCAAATACGTAAACAAATACAAAAACAGTCATGTAAAAACGTAAACACCGATACTAAGGATACTGATCACAGCCTCAAATGCGTTGCTATTCCTGACGTCTAAGTTGGAATGCCTCGGATAAGTATGTCTCCCTTACACACTTCAAATCAAAACATAGCAGCGCATAACACTGCTGTTATTTGAAGGTGGTAGAATCCTTTGTGGTTCGACTCCGGCGGCACCACATATTTCTACCTAATAGCAGCAGTGTTAGGCGCTGCTGCGTTCCGGTTTGAAGGGTGTGGTAAGGGAGACAGACTTTTCAGAGGCGTTCCAGCTTAGTCCTCAGGGGTAGCGGAGCATTTGTGGCCGACCTCTGGTAGGAATATCTAATCCTATCTGGGGTTGATTATAGATGTCCATGGGCGGCAGTAGCCACTTACAATCAGGTGGACAGCATGCTCGTCTGCTACTCCTATATTATAAAAAAAAAATAGGCGGAAATAGGTGGTGCAGCCGGAGTCAGAACCCTTTGTGATTACAAAGAGTTCCTACCTCTTCATATAGCAACCACAGAAATGATCTAGTGTACTACGTGAAAGTAACACTATAACTCTATGGTTATAATTTCCAGCAATTACAGAGCACTTCTCGCAGACATGTTCCCAACTTTTAATTAAAGCGACTATGCACCCATTCAGCGCTGTATTTACGAAATCAACCTAATTATTTGTTGCTGAAATACTATCGTGTTTTTCAAAAATACTCACATTTGGTTAACAAGTTTGAATATTTGTTTATGTTCCGTTATTTTTAGTCTCTTTTTGTGTGTAATTAAAAATTGTAGTGTCATTATTGTTGACATTGCGAGTAAAGGTCAAAATACTTATGTTTGTGTATTGCAAATAGGTTGGGAGTCTATATTTGCGATTTTGACAATTTATTTTCTCTACACTAAAACTAGTAAACAGTAAACTTATATAGAAAATAGCTTATACCCTCGGCGTGCTTGGGATCATAGATCGATAAGAATTCAATAATATGTTAACTTTGCCATTAAGCTCTTATCAGGATCATCGGGACAAAAAAATGTTTTTTCATGTCTACATATATCAAATATATAAATACACATACATTTTTCATCTGATTCTTATTCACATGAAGGCCTGAATTTATTTTATTTTTGCGACATGTATCATATCTACATACGTTACTAATACTACAAAATATCGTATCTTATTATATTCCCTTTAAATTGCAGAGACTACCACGGCCTTGTTTCTACTTATTAATATTTCTACACTCAACACAGTATATTTTGCATATGATTTCGAATTCGCAATCAAATCTACATCAAACTCCATACGTGGCTCATTTATGTAGACATTTTTCACAAGCACGCGTGGTCGATGCGGCTACCCGTATTAATATTTAATTTTAAATTCACACCACCCTGTGCCGATGTTTCACCAACAATACTCATAATATATGAATGGCGGTAAGTTAAGGCCGGCTACACACTAACGGGGTGAACTGTAACCGAATAATAAAGTAACGTGTTTTAAGGCCGAAACATACTATTAAAACGTCTCACCACCATCATCATCGCGTTGCGTTGAATATTCATAATGTGATTTTGGTCATAGAAAATATATACATTTGATTCGACTCTAGCTACAAAGCTTTATCAGACAGTGTGACGTTTCAATAGTATGTTACCGCCTTAATATACATAATGTATGCATAAAACAATCTTCGCCTCAATATCAAGCGAACCTACAGTCACGTACTCACTTGGTGAGCCGTAATTGTAGCAGATACAATAAATAGGTAAGCGACAGGCTTGTGAGCTAGTTACTCAATATATTTGTTGCAAGTAACATCCAACAGCTGTAGTTACAAATGGTTACAGTTACAGTGCACTAATGTGTAAGTGGCTTAAATTATGACAAGCGAAACGGGATCAACATTTTTTGAGCGTAATTTTCGCAGTGACGTCAAAACGCGTTCATTTTTCAATGCCATATGTTTAAATGTATTTTTGTTTCAGATACCAGCCGATAAACACGTTTTACTGGCTGTTAGACAAACGAACAGCCATAAGATACATATCAAAGATCAAATAGTGAAGTACGATAGAAGTCAGCGGGTTCTCAAGTAAGTAGCAACTATCTGGCTATAATTTGCATTTTTTATAATATAGGAGTAACAGACGAACATGCAGTCCACCTGATGGTAAGTGGCTACAGCCGCCCATTGACAACTGTAATCACCCCAGATAGGATTAGATATTCCTACCTGAGGCCGGCCACAGATGCGCCGCTACCCCTGAGGACTAAGCTGGAACGCCTCGGAAAAGTATGTGTCCCTTACCACACCCTTCAAACTTGAACACACCAGCGCTTAACATTGCTGTTATGAGGCAGAAATAGGTAAGGAGGTGGTGCCGCCGGAGTCAAACCACAAAGGTTCTACCACCTTACCTTATAATATTTAAATCGCAGACAAGCATGATCATACCCAATGGTAACTGCGTACTTTCGGCCACGAAGGCGTTGCTACATTTGAAAACTAAGATAAAACGCCTCAAATAACATCTCTCAAGTATACCTACGTCCCACACCTACCAAATATATTTTGATAAAATGAGGTATTCATAATATTTAACTCCTATAAGTTTCTTTGAATCCAATAGTTAAATACAACGAATTGATAATATTGTATTTCGGAATACAAAGCATCAACTTTATTCACCATTTCACAAAGCCGAGTATTGTCTCATTAATTTCACTGAAAACTATTGCAAAATGATTTATTTGTAACTACAATATTATTAAATTTTGATGATGGTAGAACCCTCTGTTGGATTCCGAGGGCACCATTGTCACACTTATTCCTTCGTTATAACAGCAGTGTTGAGCGCTATTGTGTTCTGGTGTGAAGAGTGTAATAACGGACACATGCTTATTAAGGGAATCGAAATAAGACCTCAGGAGTAGCAAGCAACTGTAACAGTTCTCGGATAGGACTCAAATCTTATCTGGGATTGATTATAGATGTCCATGTGTAGCAGTAGCCATTTACCAGACGGACGACATACTCGTTCGCTACTTCTATATTATAAAAACAAATGTGTCCTATTTGTAAAAAGTTTGGAAAATCCAAAAGTGCACGACTCATAATGCTCATTTAATTATGAAATATATAAAAAAAAAAAACTTAAGTCGTTCAAAATTAATTGACGAAAAAACAGCTGTAGTAGGAAGAAGGTACTGCACAAGCGCCCCTGGTGGAATAAATGTACATAATATCTATAGATATACAGTCTTGTAGTTTTTGTTTTTTATTAATTGCAATTAAACGACACTGAATTAATTAATCATTCGCATTCAGTGACCTACAATCGTCGATTAGAATTTAAAAAAAAAAAATTAACTCAAATGATGGATTTTTTCACAAGTTACAGTGTTTTCAGGTTTCACACATGACGGACAGGAAATTTTTTTGACCTATTTTGGTGTTTTTTTCCAATTCTATTGCAGTAAATCAATTTTTAAAAAGTATGGAATTAATCTCCATTAAATTATCTCGACAATAGTATGCAAAATATCTTGATTCCGTGAACTATCAAGGCTATAATAATAAAAATAGCCGCCAAAATGAAGCGAAAAAAATTTTTCGATCGTAAAGCACTCTCTGATGCTTCGCATCATGAGTCGTGCAAAACTTACATTTTCTTTATTTACAACTTATATTATATTTTCTCGCTAGCGATAAAACACTTCCCTTACCAAAATTTACAGTACGGTGTAGCTCGGCTTGGCGGAGACAAAGTTTTTGTCATGAAACAATTTTTATGTCATTTTAAAATAACTTTTACGTGTACCGCTGTTAAATTTTTTAACCAAATGAGTTTTTAAATACTCTCTCCGTTGCTTTTAGTTAACTTATCATTCCGAAAATTATTGAGTACGATAAAAATCTTACATTTCGCAAAATTAATTATTGTGTTGATAGTTTTTTAATTTCATATAGGTAAAACTGAGCCTATATTAATGAACTTTTAATATTGTAGGAACTAAAACCAAGCAGAACGTTACCCGAGGACAAAGTTAGAACCTCCTATTTGCAGTCGGTTAAAAAGTCATGTGTGTATTGAACGTTATTGAAGAAGTAGATAATAACATTAGATAATAACAAAGAAGTAGATTTTACTGAAAGATTTCAACCTATAATAACCGCTTAACTCCTGAAAGGGAGATTTTCGATTTTTATTTCTTTCATTTACACATTTGAGTCAATTGATAGATCTCATCTCATTTACAACAGCATTTACAAACAAGTAATTAATTTAAAAAATCAAAAAACCCGACTGCCCCAAAAAGGCTGGAGTAGAATTTCCAAAAGCAGTGAAATAGGCATTTCATTATTTTTATCCAGAAAGCCAAATACAAAGTTTCATAGTAGGTGTCTGCTTCAAAAACAAAAGATCTTCAAACAATATTATCATATTTTATCCTCGTAGTGCTCATTTACGCTATATAAAGAACCTATGTGTAAAATTCCAACACGCTTAAGTTCAGCGGTTTCCCTTTGCGTTGATTTCTGGCACATCAACTCTCTCATTGAGTCAGACAGTCATCTCGATGTGTATATACGAGTATATATGTACTAGCTAACCCGGCAAACATTGCGTTACCATATAAATAAAAAAATGTTAAGGGTGAACAACCCTTATCACTTAGGGGTAAAAAAAATAGATAGTGGCCGATTCTCAGACCTACTGAATATGAATATAAAATTTGGTGAAAATCGGTGAAACCGTTTCGGAGGAGTACGGTAACTTAAACGAGAATTTTATATAAAAGATATATTATATAATATATGTGTAATCTCCTCTTAATTTCCTTTATTTTGACATCCTACTCGATAGGTTTGATGAACTTTTTTAAAACGTGTTACTATTTCGTGAAAAGGTCCACCAATTTTGAACCAAAGTGTTTGCTTCAAAATTGACGGTTGTTCAAATGTACTTTTAACCCTTATTTTACCCTCTACAGGGTTGATTTTTCGGATGGGGATAAATAAGTGCGTCCTTGTTCCTATCCAGAGAGCCAAATACAAAATTTTATAGTAGTTGCTTCAAAATTTAAGGATTTCAAAAAAAATATTTTCCCCTATTTTACCCTCTTAAGGGTAGAATTTCCAAAAGGCTTTTCTTAGTACTTATTCACGCTATATAGAGAACCTATGTGCAAAATTTCAGAACTGTAAGGTCCTTAGTTTAGGGTGTACGTTGATTTCTGTAAAATGAAAAAGTCATTTAGTTAGTCAGTCAATCAGTCACCTTGCTGTTTTATATATATACAAATATGTTTTTATAATCTCCGTTTAATTTCCTTTCATTTGATACCCTACTTGATAGTTTCGGTTAACTTTTTTTTTACATGTGTTACTATTTCGCGCCAAAAATCCGCCATTTTGTTTTTTTTTTACTAAGACCCATCTAAGGACACTCGGGTCATTGAGACAAATATAATGACACCTTAACTGTTGAAATTCATCCAGCCGTTTGTTAGATCGGATCAAATAAAGAAAGACAAACATACAAGATACGCGCGAAAAACATAACCCTTCCTTGGCAGTCGGGTAAAAAAACGAACTGAATTTTCATAATACAATAAATATTTCTTATACGAGTAAACGGCTTAATATAATAAAATGTGCAACGTTCTTTCTTATCGTCATAGTCGTGATAACATACCACATTTATCTAAGCACAGTGTTGAGAATAAAACGCAATTGTTATAAGCTCAGATTTCAATGTTATAAGCAAGGATAACTGAAACGATGCCAACACTTTGTATTCACTTACGCAGATACATTATTTGTTATTTCTATTATGTATTTCGTGAAACTGAGCATGCTAAATAGAAACTCAATAATATCGATATCAGAATATAATTTTTATTACAATCAATTCATGTGAAATTTATTGGATATTAAGTTATAGGTCTTTTATATTGAGTTGCTATAAATGTCATTAGGATATTACAGCCGTAACAATTAGATCATTTGAATCAAATACAAGCAAATCGATATTAAAACAAATTAGATAATGTTCTAAATAAATTATTGTGTTTAACCGAAAAGTCAACATTTTTTCAACATTTTCATCAAAATTTCTGTCAACATCTTCCGTCATTTTTCGTCAAAAGGAAGGATTTTTTAGGGCGTCTCAAAAAAAAATAAAATTAACGACCACCCTAGTAAATATCTTATACCGATATCTTTAATCTGTATCCGACCGTATGTATGTATGTATGTATGTTTGTATGTCCGCGATTTTCTCAAAAACTACAGATCCAATTTAGATCCACATATCTACATGTAGTAGGGAGTTTATTAAACATATCTTCCTCCACAGGATCTGGGACCAATGCAACGTGGTCCAAGATTACCTGACAGTGTGGGATGGTGGCACTCGCGACTCTCCTGTGTTGGTCCGTCTGTGCGGTGGAGACGCCGTCCCGGACATCGTCAGCCGCGGGCCCAACATGCTGCTGGAGTTCCATACGTCACCATACGACAATCCCTTCCACCCTGTACCCTTGAGCTACTTACCAGGCTTTGAACTTGAAGTTCAGGTAATATTAAAAATTGTATTATATTTAAATTTAATTAAAATCAGTAAATTCAAGAGCGACCATGACATTTTGCGCAGATTAACAGCGAAAAGTAAAATACGAAAATATTAATTTAATTTAATAAACGTTTTCAGGTAATTTAATGTTTTAAGTAGATCTACTTGTCCCTCAATCTCTCGTTAATTCGTCAATTTTATGCTGCTTTATTTAATTATTACAAACTTTTATTTCAAAAATGAAATTTAATAATTCGATTAATTGAATTCAAATTGATTGAATAATAAAAATGAATATGAAATGAAAATACACAATTCCATTTGTCAAATTCATAATGAATTAAAAAAGGAATATTCTTTATGAATGTCATCTAAAGTTATTAATAAAACAATAATATTATAGGAACCTTTATTTATTCTACCTTTATTAATCTTAGTTGCGTGTTCAGAATTCGGCGAAATCCAATCACACTAACATATACCCGTTGTATTGACAATATTATTACGGACAAAGATTGCGGAAATCTTTCTGGATTGTTTGCTCAGATAATATTCTTCGCAGGTGCTATATGTGGACAAGGATTCGCACTCGTACGTGCGCGCGGACGGCCGCTGTCGTTTCGTGTTGCGATCCGCGGACAAAACGAGCGGCGTGCTACGGAACCCGCGGCATTCGTTGCCGCCGAATACGTCTTGTGTTTATTACTTTCAAGTTAGTAGAATTTTATATGTTATACTTATGACGTCGGTTTCAATAAATTTTAGCTATCAATAAAAATCGAAAAATGTGAAAAGTTTGTACTTGCCTACGTTTAGTAGTATTTTATTAAACTTAAAAAAAATACTACTACTTACTCTATTAATTACTACTAATTACTACTACTAATTAATTAAAAAACTTAAAAAAAATGATTTGATATTTTTTTTTTTTTTAATGGAGACTGATTTATGATATTATGAATATACAACGCAAACATATCTTTACAATTATATGTTTTCTTTGTTCAGTATTAGAATTAGTAATTATAATATAAATAATTATTGAAATTTTAACTTATACTTAGATCAGAAATGAGAGATTAAAGCCATATATAGCTCCTTTATTATACCTACCTATTAAAAAAACAAATGTCCCTACATATCATAACTAAAACAGAGCTATACTAATTTCCTTTTTGCTTAATCCTTTTTGCTAAATAATCCTTTTTGCTTTGTTTAGGGTCGACCTAATGAAATCGTATGGGTGTCGTTCGTGAAGTACCACGCTGCGGGCACTGAGCCAGCGGGGTTCGACCAGCAAAAGGATTGCTCCTCTCAACTCACTATATGGGATGGAGCGGCACCTGACGCTGATTTGGATAGAAAGGTATGAAAAGTGCCCTAATATATGATTTTTTTCAGATTTTTACCGGGAATATGTTTTGCCAATATGAGAGAACTAGTAAATGAGTTCGCGGTTTCAATTATAAATTGCAAATTATTATGGCCAAATTTTAATACTTATAGCCCTAAAAGCCTCGGAAAGTTACTCGTGTTTACAGATGGATTGTATAATTGTATATTTTAAGATTTTTTTTGGTTTGACTGTACAGGAATAGTTTATTTTACAGGTCTATATGAGAGTTTATCATTATTATTTACTATCAAACAGAAACACAGCGGCAACTCATCATTTTGATAAGCTGGATATAGGTGACGTGAATATTTCGCAACAATGTTATTATTTCCAAAAATCCAACAATTTTGAGCTTCATAGTCAAAACGATTTCCATTAACAGCACAAACAAATAAAATTTAAAATCATAAATCGTGAGGAGCAAGTTACAAAGTTAATCTATCAAACCCAAGTTTATTTGGCGGTTAAGTTCCAAATTTTCATAAGTTGATGAACACGACAAAATTTCAACCAATGTGCAGCGGAATGAAATGTGGATTAACTTAGTTTAGCGAGCAAAACTTCCCCGGAAGACTAATGCGTGTACAAATACAGAAGCGATATAAAATTGGGTGGCGTTCTCACCGCCTTTATTCGTACCATTTCACTTTGCCAACTATTACCTACTTGACGGCGGGAGCCAAACATTAATTTTCTTTAATGTGTCTGAGCACTCTTACTGACTACCAACTGCACTGCGGTGTTTCGTTCCATTCATTCGGTATTCCTCCGCTTGCATTAAGAATGGATGAGAGCTACGTTCAAGTTATTTTTTGTTAGCACTTTAATCAGAAAACTTTCCATTCGCCGGATACTCTCAGTAAATAGCGCACCTGGTCGGCAAATCACTTCCTGCTCGAAGTTTATACTTCAAAAGTAGGTTACATTTTATTTATCGAAACAGGAAAAGATAAGTGCGCTGCCGTTCAGTATTGCCGACATGTTGCAGACGAATTTTCGATAAAAACGTTAGAGCAAATACACTAGAAATTTCAACGCAGCACTGTTGCCAATATTTTAACAAAGCGCTGAAAACAAAATTGAAAAGCAGATTTGGTTTCGTGGCGTAAATGAACACCAAAACGGATTTTACAATCAGAACGTTATGACCTTTTACCTCGCTTGTATTTGAATAATCAACTACCGTTTATATGTGTTAACCAAAAATACATTCATAGTTTAGGACTTTATGTTACAACTATATTTTGTAGGACTTTCTATTCTTAAAGTCAGTCTCCTATATTTATCGTCTTCATACACTCCAATACAAGTTTTATGGATACACCAAAATTTTGCTATTTTGACCCAAGGAAGGCTGTCTTGTATTTAGAATTAGAAATAAAAAGCTAAGTTTTTAATTAACTTTTCTAGTGTTAATTAATCTGTCTCAAGAGCTAATTAAACTAGTTCAGTTTAGTGGTAATAATTTTATACTGTCGACTTCGAATCCATCAGAACTATCCACTTTACCTCATAAACATGAATTAATAATGAGTAGTTATTAAATTAAAATGACTATTTAAAACAATTAACTGAAAAATGAAGTAATGTAGCTTACGTTCTTCTTAAAATTTAGACAAATGCATCGATAACGCCTATGTTAAAATATTTCGGCTTTAGGGCAACCCAAAGAGATGTATCTACCTACGCTCGAAAACTATAATTCTCAGCAGTTGGGTAAAACTAATATGCATTCAGTTTGCGATAAAAACCAGCCCTATCATTACATTATGTAATAAGACATATCTGTTTGTATATATATTTCTTTTTAATATATTTTTTTGTACCTACAGTCTGATCTCTAAAATAAATTTAAATCATAGCTTTTTGTTATAAAACAGTTGGAGATGAGCGACAAAAAGCTGTTGCTAGGTTCCTTCTGTCGGGAAGAATCGCCGCGACTATGCGACCATGCGCTTCTCTCAAACGCGACCAGAGCTACCAGACCCTGTGCACCTACTGAGAGCTACATCACTACTGGACCAGCGCTTACTATATTACAGGTATGATGAAATGTGTCTTCTAAGCATTCTAAGTTTCGTATTATACTAGTACCAAGTATGCATGCAGCCAACCTGATGTTCGTTAGTGTAACGTAATTCGGTAAAGAGAACAACCCATATATGTAATACCCCATAGTGAGTAAGCCGGCTGTTTTAAGTTTGGTTGATTTCATCGCCGTTTCCAGGAACCCTTTCTGAAGTTGAAGTTGTCTCCAATAACAGGTTATTTGGGTTAGCGAGTTCGGTACTTGTATCACCAACTATCGCCAGAAAGTTGTGATCTTTTAGTGAACATTTCACCAACAATCACAAATCAATAATTCTTACTAAAAATCGGTTTTAAGAAATTAAGGTATGCCCTACTGTGGTATAGCCATCTTCTACCACAATAGAGCATATCTTCTCTAGCAAAGACTCATCTTCTCATCTCTTAACATCTCATCGTCCTCCCTACTCCTAACTAATCCTAAGCGAAAGGAAACCGTATTTCACGATGGAATTAATTGCATCGTTAACCACCCTGTAGGCTATCGGCCAAAAATAAACAAAAAGACTTATAGCCACGCCACTCGGAAAGGTAAATTTCGCATTACTCAACCAAAATTTCCGTGCATATTATTTTTGTGCCAAATTTCGTAACAATTCGTTAAAAGCTGCGGGCTTTCGTAACGTAGGTACGTTCGTTACAAGATTGTAAAGGTTTTTTAATGTAAGGGACATTATAAAACCCGGTTGGATATAAAATATTTTTGACATGAATTATTTATCAGAATATATAAAGAGACCTACCTATTGAGTACTGTGTTATTGAAATGTCATTAAAATCTAATACATTTTCCATTACTTGTATTACACGAGAAAATTATGTGTGAAATATTTAGAAATATACAACATAGAAACAGTAAATACTTTAAAGTTTATAAAGTATCTGTTTATGGGCGTTTCTGAATAGACAAGAACTCCGCATTATCTTGAAACTCTGTAATGCTAATCTTAGGAACTAAAAAAAACATTAATTTAGTATATCTGCCACACAATACTTCAAACTGACAGATGAAAACTTCGTGAAACACTCCGTCTCCGCCATAGATATATTATCCTACTGACGAAATATATCTATGGTCTCCGCAATCAATTCAAACTCTCTAAGATAACATGTTACAATTCATACAAGATTCCCACACCGACTATGTTACTAGTGCTAAGTCACTTACGAATTCTTATTCATGGACATATTTACGAGAGTATGAAGTGAAAACGTCCTCCAGCGTACAAAGTTCAGTACTCCAGGCTTTGACCGCGGCTGCATTCATCCTGTGCTCACATATGCATGGCGTTTGTTGAAACCCGCTCATATGTGCGTGATGTAAGATGACATGCGGGTAGTATTATGAGTTGCAAGTGTTTATGTCTTGTCATATATCTAGTTATGCTTTACGTTTTACTCATTAATAAGCAGTTTGAAGGTAGAACCTTTTATCTTTCGACGCCCGCGGCACCGTCATATTTATTTCTTCCCAATAACAGCTTAACGCTGTATTCATGCAGACTTCAGAAATATGGACCCAACTAACTTGTATTTAAATTATTTTTCACTTTGTAGTGATATTCAAGTCGGTTCTATTTTTTGTCTTTGTATCAAGGCATGTAATGTGTCTTGCTTGATGGTAAACCCTACAGAGCTAAAGAATGACGGAATGTAATAAAAATATACCTGATTATGTCTCAAAACAGTGCTTAAACACCTTGATAATTTATATCACCTTGTGCCTGAACGTAGAGTTAAAACAATTTAGACCGCCATTCACATTGACCGCAAGATAAATGACTGTCATTTAAAATAATATGTTTGCCAATAACCTAATTCAGCGGCCTCAATGTTACAAAATTCGGTAAACTTTCATAGCCGAAGATATAGGGCGGGTCGGTACACACGGGGAAATTTTAAAAATATATGGAACATTTATTTAATTTTATACCTCGGCAGCGGTCCAAGTGAATATTTCATCGAGGCTTATTTTCTATGGGTGGAATTTTCCAGCGCCGAGGCATTGCACTCCATAGTGAATAATGCAGGAACGTGCTAGATCCACTCTCTAGTAGATGAGCTCAGAGCTAAGAGAAAGGATCGTATATAGAATAGGATATTGTTGAGGAGAAAATATGAAAGCTTTGAAACTTGGGTTATTACATTTCTTTGCTTGATTATATCTGTATAGTGGGTAGATGTTATGCTACTCCTGGGACGGTAAGAGAGTTCTTCACGAAGTAGTTCTATTGTTTTAGGGCATTTACTTCTTAGTGGCCAAATCTTAAATAGGAAATAAAAAAAGTGTGTGTGTGTCAGCTACGACGCACGATTGGAGTTTACTCTTTACGAATGATAATTATGATATATATCGAATAGAAAAAAGGGTAGGTAAATGAACGCATCTGCTAAAACGATAAGAGAAACAAACATATATCTGTAATTATTCGGATTATTTATATTACTTCAATAATGCGTATTACATAAAGTATGTTACAAAATAATATAAAATAGCGCCATCTAGTGGCAAGTTTTATAAATTGTAAGTTTGCAAGTTTATCAATCTATGTATTTTGGTTCCAAATATTATAATGGTAACTTAATATAATTGTTTATATTAAAGTAAATTTTAATATAATATAATTATTTATATTTAAAACAATGTTAAACGTTTTATAACTTAAAACTTAATAATTATAATTTCTTTGCCATCTATAAAATATCCTTGTTGCAATTTACGGATGAAATTTATATGAGACTCAATAAACATGTTATTATATGTAATTTGGATTGTTTCTGAATGTTTTATAATTCTAGAATTCATTTAAAACGTATTGCTAATTTTATATAACTTATTTTGAACATAATTCATTAGCAATAATTCTGTAATAAATATTAAATAATACTGTTTTGATTTTGCCCGTTTATCGTTGATAGATGGTGCTGATCAATAATGCATCCATTTTTATAAGTTAAATTAATATATCAGTAACTTACAAAAGCCTCTTTATGTTAAAAACTTATTTTGCTAATATTATATCTTATTCAATTGCTTACTGATTTTATATGTTACTCTTCTTTAAAAACGTTCATAAAAGATTGTTAATCATATTATGGCGCCAATGTTCATATTTTTCACAGTGTTTATAAATGATCAAACCTATAACTTAATTTATGCAAAAATGTAAACAAATTAGTTAATGACGTTTTAATGTTTTATATATTGCTAATTATTTTTATTGTAATAATTACTTTCATATGGGATTTGAACTTACTGTATTTTAAATTAATAAAAGCACTCTTGATTCATATTTTGGTTACCGTTACGCCTCAACTTTTCGTGTTACACTTGATTTTACTCCTCATAAAATTTCCGTACCGGCCCTTATAACTTAAATCGTTTCTTAAGGAGTAAACTCCAAAAAGCTTTCCTGATTTTTGATTGTAGTTAGTTGAGGTAAGGAGTCCATCTGGAAGTGTTCACGGATGCCAATGGATATTTGTAATCAACCTCAAATGGGATTTGAATCCGACCTGATTTGAGTTAAATGTACTTACTACTACTACTTCTTAGAAGTAAGTTAAAAACGTGTAATCAAATGTTTAGGCAGGAATCTGTTTGACATGAAGGAGACTCGTATGGATCGACTTTTATTACTGTTATTAAACCCAACATCATATAAAATAAGTAGCACAGAACTCCAATCCTCATTAGGCACAAAGTTATTCAATTTTTGTTTTGCATTTATCTCTCAATATGCAAGAAAGAAAATCGCGTGGGATAGTATAAGGGTAATGTAAATAACTACGCCTTTGCAATGTGCGGTAAATAATGCAGCACGCGCGCTGTGCTCTTAAGTTGATGGAATGCACCAATAGGGTTTAGTTATTGCACTGCACTGGGCAATCAAGATTTTCTTTTCACTTTCGTAAATAAAGGAATGTATTTTTTGTAATAGAAATATTCAATGTTTTTTTTCATAATATAGGAGTAGCAGACGAGCATGCAGTCCACCTGATTGGAAATGGCTACTGCCGCCCATGGACATCTGTAATCAACCCCAGATAGGATATTCCTACCTAAGGTCGGCCACAGATGCGCCGCTACCCCTGAGGACTAAGCTGGAACGCCTCGGAAAAGTCTGTCTCCCTTACCACACCTTTCAACCGGAAGAAGAACACAGAAGCGCCAAACACTACTGTTATTAGGTAGAAATAGGTGTGGTGGTGGTGCCGCTGGAGTCGAACCACAAAGGGTTCTACCACCTTCAAAATTATATGGTATAATTTTCATCAACTTAAATACATCGACAGCTGCTAATGCTAACTGGTAACACATAATGCGATCGCTTGTAAGATTCAGCATCATGAAGGCACGAACACACTGTTAACATATTTGAAACCGAATTCTAAGGGTTATTTTAGTGCAATTTTAAGAGTAAAAAGCAAACAGCCTAGTTTGATGTTAAGAGGATCAAAAGTTTAAATACTGAGCTATGACTATGAGAAATGATTATAAACTATGAACCGTTTTTTTGATTGAATGAATTGAGCATAATGTTGTTAAATATGGTTTTTAATAATTACTTGTAATTAAGACAAAATGATATCGCATTAAATTTAGTTATTACTTGTTAATAATAAGATTAATTAATTAATTAAGATTTTGATTAATTATAACTTTTACTGGTTTAAGTACATACAGTAATTTAAGACGATATTAAGTATAATAATCTTAGTGCTTCTTTGTTAGATATCTCAGAGGTACACACATGAGATAAATGTAGTATGTTTTCTAAAGTAAATAATGCAGAACCTTCATACGAGTAGTTCGCTCGTGAGCTCTAAGAATGTTTTAATAGTTTATTACGTAGCCTGAAGGAAAACTTTAGTAATACTGTTTTATTAGTAACTTTTTAGTTTTATCTTTCTTGTGTTCCCGACAGTGCCTGACGTGAAATTAAAATATATTAATAATGGTAGTGTCATAATAATTATTACATAATCGTTAGAAAATATTGCAGTCGGGTAAAAAATAACTATTAATCCCTTCTTAAAGTCAATAAAAAACATTTTCCTTTTTTATTCAATTAACTGAATCTTATAGAAGATAGGAATATAAATGTTTTTTTTTTTTTTTTTTATATTATAAGGGTAGCAGACGAGCATGCAGTCCACCTGATGGTAAGTGGCTACTGCCGCCCATGGACATCTGTAATCAACCCCAGATAGGATTACATATTCCTACCTGAGGTCGGCCACAGATGCGCCGCTACTCCTGAGGACTAAGCTAGAACGCCTCGGAAAAGTCTGTCTCCCTTACCACACCCTTCATACCGGAACACAGCAGCGCCTAACACTGCTGTTATTAGGTAGAAATAGGTGTGGCGGTGGTGCCGCCGGAGTCGAACCACAAAGGGTTCTACCACCTTCAAAATGTAAAAGTGTTATAAATGTTGCATATTTTAATATTTTGAAGAGTACATAGTCATTAGAGTAAAAGCATTGATAGCCTAATGGTTGCAACTCGGCCTCTTAATTTTATGTTCAAATCTCAGGACTACAATGTTCCTTTTACAAACTAATTATCACTTGGTATTACAGTGATGGAAAACATACTAACTAAATGTTTTAAATTTCTGAAAAAAAAGATCTTAAAGGTTCATCCTTGACCAGTGCCAGATTAGATGGATTGTGACATAAATTCTCACTCTGAGTTCTCTACTCATGCCCAGCAGTGGGATAATAATGGGTTGACGACGACAGTCAAGTTACTTATAAGTAATCGTGTCTTTTGACGCCTCTATAGCAATTAATATCATAAAAAACGTGATGGTTGACATTAGTATGCTAACTGAGTTCCCAGCAAGAAGGGGCGCCCTAGTTATTACAGGAAACCTGGTCTTAAGCAAGTTGTTAAAGTCACAAGTTGAGAACTGCTTTATTATTCAATATTAAATTCAGCAGAGGAAGGACTCAAACAAGTTTCTTAACTAAATATTTAAGTTTTAGTACAGCAGGCTCGCGGCTTGGAATAACCAATGTTCACATGTTAATTCTTATTTATAACCAGGTAAAAGTGGATAAAATTGATACAAAGTATTAAAAAATGATTTTGGTTATCGCCATGATTTTGGTTCCCGCCTATGAAATTCCGACTAATTTTCACGTATGTTGTTCTATATCAGCAATTCTGAGAATTTGTAGGAATATTGTATTGTACACTCATTTTAATAACATCGGCATGGAACAGAATAAACAAGTTTCTCTTATATGAACATCGGTAACATATCAGTAAAATACTGTCCATATATTTTTTCCCATAATTTTTGTTAACCTTTCAATAGCAAAATTGTTTTGTATATAAGTATTGACGTGTTATTTTTTTGCATGAACGTAATTTTCAAACAGATAAAGGAACTGTTGCAAAATAAAAATTAAATTGACTTACTTTAAATTGAAGCATGCCACTAAGATTGCCGCGATGTTGGGGTTCTTCCAAGTAAAATAAAAAACTTAAACGATGTAGATGAAATTAAATCACAAAAAGGTAACAATATTTCTTTTCCCACAGGAACTTCGCCAAGGCTCGGCGTTGTACCCCGTCTCGTTCCTCCTAAGGTACGAATTTGTGGACGTGAGCGAACAGGGGCAACCTTTGGCGGACTCTCAATCTGCGTGCGATAGAGTTTTCAAATCCGCACAAACGTATTCCGGGAGATTCCAGGCTCCCAGGGCGATATTTTACTACGGAAGGGGCGGAGCACAAAACCTCACCTGCATTTTACGGTAAGTACTAATAACATTAAATTTGATAAGAAGGAAACGAGACGCACGTTTGTAAAAGGTAATTTCATTGTCTGCAGGTTTGAAGCGAAACAGGGCGAAAGAGTTCAGATAACATTCACCAGTACCTTTTTTGGAAATAAACATTGCAGCACACACAAAGATGGTAAAACGAGTCGTTGGAAATGTGACAGGCCCGCAAAAAGGACAATTGGAGGGGAAGGTTTAGCTCAAATAAAAATAACTGAATATCCTTGGGAAGGCGTACCGATACAAAGAGACTGCTTATGCACTAATCGTTCAGACCCATTGAATATTCATACTTTAACGGCTCCCGTTGTGGAAATTAATTTCACTGTCACGATGATGAATATAACTGAGGACTACGATGATTTTGCTTTTGAAGGCGAATACAAATTTATATCAACTGGTCCTGGTGATGAGACTATATGTTCTACAGGTTGGGGAGAGAGAAAACTTAGAGGAAGCAGCGGAGAAATTAGACTTTTTGATAAAAGGGATACGTCTATTATACCAGAGATAGTTGGAGACCGGAATGTTATATCGGAAAGCGTTAGAGCAGAAGTTGCGTGTGTGCATCGACCGTGGCTTATTGAACCTGGTGGAGATGAAGTTACTCCTGTACAAGGACGATATCTGTATGTGAAGGTTCCTGGCCATGATATAACAATAGCATCCCCTTTCTGCCCTACCCCTAATCGACTGTTTATTTACGAAGCCCGAGATACATCTCGATACCGAGAAATATGTCCTGATGGTCCCAATTATATTGAGCTGTACTCGCCTGGATGGAAGTCGTCGCAAAACAATATTGAGTCATCTCTAAAACCTCATGCAAAAAGTTACGTTATCGACTTTTTACAGCATGAACAAGCAGATTACTCAATAAAATGGATAGAGATTATGAAAAAGCCTTCGATTGAACATGATCCTGATTCAAATATTTTGCCAGCTTCTGTTACACAGGACTGTATATACAAGTAAGTTATCAATGTATGCTTATAATAATATCTTTGTGTGTAACCAACTATATTAACATATATTTTTAATTTTTCTCTTAGTTGTCCGAAGTTGAACGCGTGCATTCCTGTGGCGCTTTGGTGTGATGGCAGTCCTCACTGTCCTTCAGGGTATGATGAAGATGATGCTAATTGCTCGTTCAGATTATCATTACCTCCGCCATACGTAGCGGCGGTGGCGGGAGTTGGTCTTCTAATATGTGCGATAGCTGTAGCATTGTGCGCGTGTCGTCGACGTCGAAAAAAGGACAAAGAATTCAAAGCCCGCCTAGATGGTGCATTACCACCAGAGGAAAGACCTTACGATCGGGTCAAAGTGAATGGCGTACAAGAATCTGCGCGTCCATACGCAACAGTACAAAAGTACGCTACTATAGATAAATACAGTTTAAGTCAAAAATATAGTGCGGGAATAAATGACGCGAGGTATTATGACGAAGTGGCACAAAGGGATAAACTTGCTGATACTAGGTACGCTAGCTTAGGTCGTGCGGGACGCGGGTCGAGGCTTGACAATTCAAGAGGAAATGGCTCCAGGAGAGCGATGCCTGATCTCGGGTACCCAGACCTCAAGGACGGCTTCTGTTGACATTACCCCGATCTTTTAGAGACAACTTTGTAGGCCAAACTGCCTACATTCACAGACGTATAACAATTGTGTTTATCGTGTACCAGAAAATGAAGACTGAATTTGGCAAAAGTGCCTCCCTAACTGAACAGTTTCTCGTCGAATCAGTACTTACTAATTTGTGAATGTTTAAGTGTGCTGTTAAAATATTTAAATGTTACGTCAGTAGAGTTTTAAATTATAATGGCTTCTGATACAATGTAATAAGGTTGTTTTCACATTGACGCCATATCTAAATTGAAGGTTACTTTGTAAATAAGATGTGAATTGTTTGACAAATAGCTGTAGCGAACGTAACCAATGATGTCTTCTGTTCTTCGTATAAAATTTTATACTATACTTGACTCATCAAATAACATATCTTTGTATATACATTGCTTGACAATACAATTTTAAGATACAAATATAAATCATTATTAACGTATATTAGTGGATTTATTATGTGGTAAGTGATTTGCAAGTTAAATTGACATTTGTGTAAATATTTCGAATACGACACTGCATAATATATTCATGAAAATCTGCCTATAATATTTATATGTATAACCTTTGTAAAATACTCAGAAACTGCATTTTGGTACAGTGTATTAATAACACTAGATATAAAAAGAAATGTGATATAGATTGTAAAAATGTTAGGCTAATTGTCAAGAACTGTGTAACTTTATAATAGACAAAATAATTTCTCTTTATGTGTAATATAGGTATTTGAATGGTATGTAAAATTAAATGTAACTTATAGATTAACAATAATCCTCTGTAAATAAATTATAGCGTAAGGTTTTTAAAGTCTGTAAGTAATTTCCGGGTAAAGGAAAATAAAAACTCTTTCTTAAAAATAGTTGTTGTTTTATTGATCGTACAGATTAAAAGGGGAAAGACTTTGATCACTATAGTCTGATTCATAATTAGGTGTCCAAAATGTAAACAAAGAAATGTCACTGTCAAAATTAACAAGAAACAAAAACTTTAACAAACTCAACAAAAAACGAAAATTTAACAAATATACACAATTTAACAAACGCGTTGTGTAAACGACAAAACATTCGAGTTTGATCACAATCACGAAAATGAATAATATCAGTTACGAAACTTAAAAATGACAGCACAAGAAATGTCTTGGATTCCGATTGTGTTACCATTATCACATTTTAATTTTCTACCATAAACTTTGTTTTTATTATTAGTACTGTATGGAACGAAATTGAGGTGATATAAATATTAGAAAATGTGAATTAATCTTAATTTATTTAGATTATTATTTTATTATTGTTGTATTACTTTAATATCGACAAAAATAAGAAACTACCATTTCTAACGTATTTTCTTGATAGATCAACACCTTTGTTTACATTTTGGACACCTAATTATGAATCAGACTATAGTTCTTATTAGTGATCGAAGGGGAAAGAGCACTTTACACATAAAGTGAACACACCTAAATATTTTTGATGATTATACCTAAATACAAACAAACAATACATAAAATAAACATACATAGGTACATAAAATACATTCGAATTTTGTAATAGATCCTTTTAAATATATAGAAAATCAAATCATACGAGTATATGCTAAAGATAAAACAAACACCGAAACAACAAAGTGAAAAAAGTTATATTTTTTGTTATCTATGATCTCAAAATGTCACGAGACAATCAATCTTTGTGTCGCGTCTATGTAACAAATTAAAAGAATCTGCAACAGCTTCCCGATCATACATGTCGTAGCTTTTGCAATGTTTGTCGACTCGCGAGCGACGACAAAAGGAGAAAAACCCTTCTATCGCCGAAACGAAAAAGCCAATTGGCAATTTGAGTGAGCTATTACTTTTGTGTATTGTTTTGTGTTGAACGGCTGGTAGCGTCAGTACGGAACAAATGTTAGAAATATTTGAGAGAAATCATTGTTTCTGTGCGAGAAATAGAAATAGAACAGAGACAGAATTTTCAATTTACTTAGATATATTCCGTGAAACAGTCAAAGGAATAAGTTACTCGTGATTCAGATAACGTAGTAGATAAGGCATCCTTTAAACGGTGAGATTAATTCCAATATTGATAATATTATATAAGGCTTTTAATGATATCTTAAGGAGATATCGGTTATTAAATACTAAATACATATTATTTGTTTAATGTGTATTAAGTTTTTGAATTATTGGCGAATAAACAGACAAACATCTTGAAAAAATGGGTACAAAAACCACTAAATTGAGACAATTTTTCAAAAATATCTTCAATGTACACACCTCGTTAGAATGGTATAAATGTATATAAAGTTATATACCTTTGCGTTCTTTTACTTGATTTTACCTACCCTTCAAGGCCTAATTATTTTCCTCCCTCAAAGAGAGGGATCGAGAAACGTGACCTATCAAGCTCCTTCATTATACAAGTCAAGTAGTAAATTCCTTTTATATCTATTACGAAGGTTTATTTGGCCACTAAACCCTACAAATACATTTCTAAATACGTAGCAAGAAATAAAAGTGGTAGTTAACAATATTAGTGCCTTTTTACTCGATATACAGTATACACCAATCTTATCCTCATGATGTTTTGTCAAATTTTGAAATAATTGATTTAAACAGAAAATATAAAAGGGATATGAAAATAATTGGAATAATTTATGTAATTTTTTTTAAACTCAAAAACAACAAGTGACAATATTTTTCGCTTAATGAAGTGGACACTATCGCCAATGGACATCTATAACAAACATTACACATACAGCAAGATGCATGAAGTCTTTCGTGTTGCGGAGAACTGGTGCCTTTGGAGTATCCGTGGAGGAGGTCACAACCCTCAGCATTGAGGATATCGACGCAAATAGGAGGATACTAACAGGATTGGGGCTCAAAGTAACGTCGATTATAATAGCGTTGTTACTATTGAGGACTAAGTTGGAACGGCTGCATATTTAAGTGTCTCTTCCCATATCATACACTTCAAACCAGATCACAGCAACGCTTAACGCTGATGTTTATAGAAATCTAATTAACCTTGGTGATCAATTGACATAAGTAAAGTGCTATCGAACTATGAAGGGTTGTACCATATTTTTTCAGTTGTTAATCTTATATATAAAATTCTCGTGTCACAATGTTAGTTACCGTACTCCTCCGAAACGGCTTTACCGATTTTACCCAAATTTTATATGCATATTCAGTAGATCTGAGAATCGGCTACTATCTATTATTCATACCTCTAAGTGATAACGGTTGTTCACCCTTAATTTTTTTTTATTTATATGGCAACACAACGTTTGCCGGGTCAGCTAGTTACTTAATAAATCTCCATATTGAACTATGATCTAATAATGTATATTTTGAAATTGTTTTGTCTTCATCCCTTTGAAGCATAAACAATATTACAAGTAATTTAATTACAGGGTACTGGTGGTATGTAAAGCCACAAACCTCTTTGTAAATTATGCCAAAGCAGAGCAAAATACGTCTCTCGTTGTTCCCTATAATCGGTTTGTGAGCTAACTAAGTTTCGCGCTAGTTGGAGCAGTGGACAGACTAAGCTTAACATGATCTCTAAATAAGTAAGCTAAGTTTTGAAACTTTTAACTTTGTTATTGAAATAAAAAAAGTTGAAAATATAGAACTTCTGACATAACATACATACGTGGTAATAACATAAAAAACATTTCCATGGATAAGTAAATGTATATTCTACTCGTAGTATTAATTTTAGAAATATTTAAAAGGCAAGTACAGTAAGATAATAAATAAATTGATAACACAGAAATTATCCGTGTGTAAACGGATAATTTCGTACGATTTACTTTTGACATTTTAGAATCAAGTAACTATAGTCAACAAACGACACCGTTTGAATAATGATGAATCATACGTACTCCTACTCACATTCACTTATCTGGATACGTATCAGGCAAAATAATAACCATACCTTAATTCTACAAAAACTACACTAACTTCTATTTATTAATAACAGTCAAGTATAGCAAATTATTATCTCTATCCGACATCCCTGCAAATTCCCCGACTGTAATCAATTCGTCAGCTAACTCAGTTTGCACTGCATCAGTGGAGTGGACACGCTCGGCTTAGCCTGTAATGTAATTAGCTACGTGACAAGCACTAATTAGTGGAGATGCTACCATTGAGTTTTGAAATTATTATCTCTAGTTAATACACCTGAGCTACCGTTTAATTTAATAAATAGTTAATAGTTTCTGCTATTTGAAACATGGGTAATAATAATGTTTGAAAATAGGCTAAGCCATAGGTATTAAACGTGTTCTACGACACACCTTCAGCGCCACGCAGCTCAGACATGATCGAGCGATCGCTAGTGTGTTGCGTCGTGTGACTGGCTAGCTATCGACAAACTTGACCACTGAAGTGATTGTTTGTAAAAAGACACATATTCATACTACATACTTTGACGATATACATAATATTAAATATAGAACAGCCCCAAGCTATAATCAGTTTGTTTGCTAATATAGTTCGTACTGCATCAGCGGATAAGCACAACTCGGCTTACAATGTTGAGCTTTAGGCATTCACTAATTAATCTGTCACTAGTGGGCAGCCAGACAGTAAATGCCTCCACGTTACATGCAATAAAATTATCTTTATTTGTATAAATAAATTATAGTAAAATAAATACTTATAAAATTACGGGCAATGTTGACTGGACACACAGCTTTGTTATGTAATTAGCTCGAGACAAACACTAATTAATCCATCACTAGTGGAAAGTCAGAAACAGAGTGCCTCCAAGGTCCAATAGACACATATTTTATATTTTTCTGACAATCACAAAAAAAATCACACACAGATAATGACCCTTTTTTTATTCGTATAAATTATAAGTACAACAACAAAATTATAAGCAAAACTGTCAACTGTCCCGCACTTGTTAGTCCGTCAGCTAACACAAGCACAGTGTACGCTGCGTCAGCAGAGTGGACACGCTCAGCTGTGCTTGTGATGTAATTAGCTCGAGACAAACACTAATTAGCTTGTAGTCTCTTGAGGGATGTAACACGAACGTGTTTTCAAAATGTTAATTGTAAGGTCGTATGTTAATTAGAGGCTGATCTTATGTAAATCCCATTTGGGTTCGAAAGTCACTAGTTATAGGGCCAGTATTGTATACATTGCTTTGCATACAAGGAACAATTCAATTTATTTATTGGATACTCCCAAAGTTTAGGTAAAGTTATAACAGTAGAAACACATTAATCTGACTAACTTAAGGTAGGCTAAGTTAGGAATACTAAAAATGCTTCTGCATAGCATTTGCTTCTGCGATTACCCAAAAAAAATAGGTTCCTAATTATTCGTGTCTTTTTATATTTTCCTTGTTATGCCCCTTTTCTTATTATAATCAAGATTACAATATAAACTATAACAACAAGATAATATACATGAACATTATGCAAAAATAATATACAGAGACGATTTGCCTTTATTATTCTTAATATATACTTCAATATTCCTTTAGCTGTTGTTAGAGAAAACGTTATATCTTATAACAACACTCTTGAAAAGATTTTTCTTCTGAAAGTGAGAGATTATTTTCGCTATTATTATGCTTTCTTTTAATAATGTAGATAGGTATGGAGCAAAAAGTGAAATATGGTACATTTCTGCTTAGATTAATATTTCTTTAAAGTTTTTTATGCGTTTTACTTAATAAAACTTTAAAACTGATTGAAAGACACGACAATACGTAGCTTAGACTAGTGAATTTAGTACTATTTTCTTTTATAAGATTAGAAAGGCATAAGAGCTTGCAGTTCACCTGATTGGACTTACCATCAGATTGACTGCAACCACCGCGACCAATGCGACCACTCGGGTACAAATCACCCATGGATATCTGTATTTACTCCAAATAGAACAAATGAAATGAAATATATCTATTTGTATAGGCCAACAGCGGCACTTACAAATTGTCAGTAACAATATTTTATTAAACTACTACCGGATCGGAACGCGACCTCTACTGAGAAGATCAGGGGGGCTAGCCAAGTTGACATTCTACAGTCGCTTGCGCTGTAGAAACGCTATAGACACGCTAAAATGTATGAAAATATCAATGATCACGTGATCAAAATAGCGAAGTAGAAAAGTCGTAGCCAAGTTACACGATAGAATAGAACGCTAGCGATTCTACAATGCCCATGTCATTTCTTTTTTCCATACAAATGACAACCTTTGACAACCTTTTGACTTTTTTGTCAAATTTGTTAGCGAAGCGTATTCTAAGATAAATATCATAGTGAGCGATCGCGCCGACCCTGTAGAAAACGTAAACGCTAATAAAATGGTGGATTCTGTATCAGCTGTTTGTCACTTCACTACGCGCTATCACTGCATTATAGACTTTAATTACTTTTGATCATTTGAAAATGTATACTTTAAATGTGTTGAAATTTGAATATGGCTCTCTATAACTAGTGTATCCTAAAATATTATAGAAATGAATTGCAAAGCCGTTTTTCTATTTTAAATTAATATGAGCATATAATATAACTAGATGACCCGGTGAACTTCGTACCACCTAATTATGAGTGACTATCTGTACCCCGTAGTTTCACTCGTGTAACAGTCTTAAGGGTTGATCTAAACAAACAAACAGTGACTCAGATGCTTCATTATGTCTTATGATCATTTTCTTAGTGCTCCAAATTAACGGATTTTAAATTAAAGTTCCATACCCGGTTAAACGACCGTAAGAGTTGATTTTCCAGAAACGGTGAAATATATGTTCTATTATTTTCAATATAAAAGCTAAATTCTAATTTTCATAGACTTTGCTTCAAAATCTGCCGACTTCTAAACGAAGTGTCTTTTAAAGCCAAATGCAATTTTTTACAGCCTTTGCTTCCAAATTAACGGATTTTAAAATAAAATTCCAACCCCTATTTAACCAACTTAGGGTTGATTTTCCAAATATCGTAAAATAGATATTTAATTACTTTCTATCGAAATCCCAAATACCAATATTCATATAGTTTTGCATCAAAACTGGGCGACTTTAATACAAACTTTCTCCCCTTATTTATTCATGGAAACGCGGTCGAACAGGATAAAAAGTATCCTATGTCCGTCTCCTGGTTCTAAGCTACCTCTCCACCAATTTTCAGCCAAATCGGTTCAGCCGTGCTCGAGTTATAAAATACTTCACGGAAACGCGGTCGAACGGGATAAAAATTATCCTATGTCCTTTTCCTGGTTCTAAGCTACCTCTCCACCAAATTTCAGCCAACTCGGTTCAGCCATTCTTGAGTTATAGTGTAACTAACACGACTTTATTTTTTATATATAGATATTGATTCAACACGTGTTCGAATGTAACTCAATGAAAACAAAATATTTTTTTCAATTCGATTGCAGCGCCAACTGTTGGTAAAAACTATCATTAAAATAGATTATTATTTAATATTTGAAACTGCGATGGTAGCGAAGTCTCTGGAATCCAATGTGAAACATTCCAAAATCAACAACTACTTACGAATTAAAAATTAATTAAAAAAAACCGTTTCCCACGGACTAAATTGTGAATCTAAACCATTCTCAAGTCCCCTTGAACACACACAACAAATTTCATCAAAATCCTTCATCAAATTCCATCAAAGTCCAGTCGTTTAGGAAGAGTTCAGTGACATACACACGCACATAAGAAATATATATATATATATATATAAAGATAGATAAAATAGAACTTAGAGTTATTCCAGTATTTAAATAAAAGTATTGTCTCAGTTTAACTGTTTTATTGCATCATTATATTAATGCTTCTATTATTATCTTTACTTGTAACAAAACAATTTATTAAAACCTTAATAGAAAAAAAAATATTAATATCCGTATCCTTCTTTTTCATTATTATCTCCAGTTTCCCTGCAATTTCCCTGTCTAGGCAAAAAGCTGGTGGTTATGAGGTTTCATTTGTTGGCATGGCATGTATAGTATACACCCAGTGGCGTAACCATTTATAATTATTGCCTCCTTGGAAGCCGCTCCTACGATGGGAGAAGATCCTGAGTAGCTCTACTTTTGATGAGTTTAAAAGTGCGGGTGGATTTCATAAGCTCAGTAGTAACTTCATTGGAGTGTCTTTATATGACGAATACAATGATAGGTTACCCCTATGGACGAGTATATGATTTTAGTTTATTTGTCACTTCCTCTTTCACTGTTGTCTCTGTGGCATCAGCTACCATGTGAAGCATTTTCGTTTGGAAGCGTTGTATGATGTCCAAGCTTGAGTTGGATGCGGTTCCGCAACGTTTAGATCCATATGACCATATTGGTTTTAGTATGGCTTTTTTGCTTGATGTTGCTGAAAGACTTTCGTGCCATGAGCCAGTAAATCTTACGTCCAGATATTTTCTTTTAGTACGAGGTACGAATAAGTATCCTCAGTTGAAGTAATAATTTTATATAAAATACATGCAATCGCTGTTACTGTCATTAGTAATATCTCTATAAACAATTTGTATACTCTTTGTAAACAATCACCAATCACCATAGTTACCGTTCATAGACACATTATTAAGTCTAGTTTTTGCAAATAATTGTAATTAGTAAAATAAATGTACTATAAAATATGGTATATTTTTTATGTATTTTATAATGTTTTATTGTAATATTACTATTAAATAATTAATCAGTACCATCTAGGTATTTTTGGTAGTGTAGAAACTAGACGATATTGTATTTGACGGCTAATTGATATAAATTGATCGCTAACCATAGACTTATCGTATATGTACAATGACATTTGCTAACGAATAGAATAGAAAACGAATAGAATGCAAAGTTTGTAACATGGCTAGCCCCCCTGGTAAGAAACTCAGTGGGTTTGTCTTTCTTTTTTAATAATAATTATTCTCTTTTTCCCTTTTTTTCTCTACCTGTTCTATCTGTTCTAACAGGTTCTACCTGTAGCCTATAACGAACACGCTGCCACTTCTGAGGTTGGTCGCCCCAAATGTACTCCGTAAGTACGCCGCACCCTTCCATCATCATCATCATCATCAACCCATTACTGTCCCACTGCTGGGCACGGGTCTCCTCTCAGAATGAGAAGGATTAGGCCATAGTCCACCGCGCTGGCCAAGTGCGTATTAGTAGACTTCACATACCTTTAAGATTTTTTATAAATCTCTCAGGTATGCAGGTTTCCTCACGATGTTTTCCTTCACCGTTTAAGCAAGTGATAATTAATTTCTAATACGCACATAAATTTGAAAATCAGAGGTGCGTGCCTGGGATATGAACCTCGGACCCCTCGATCGAGAGGCCGCGTTTCTTAACCACTAGGCTATCACTGCTAATCCCCTTCCACCGAAACGCAATACCTACTGCTCCATGATAAAATTTGGTATGAGTGGTACCTCCCTGGTCGACTTATACTGGCTCTACCACATTTGACGGACGCATGAACATTTGTAACGAAGGCACGTCAACCCATTACTGCCTCACTACTGGACACAGCTCACATCTCGAAGTGAGAGATGTTCATCGTTCAGGCCATAGTCCACCGCGCTGGCCAAGCGCGAATCGGTAGACAATGACATGCATACAAAGTAAAAACACTAAAATATAATTTTAATCGTAGTTGTAACTGTACTAACTGTACAGAACTTTAAAACCATATCAATTTAATAATTAAAATTATATCAATTGGTTATTAAAGATGATAATGGAATTAATCTGTCTCATTGGACTATGAGCGGAATTAATCACTCTTCTCTGTGTACAATGCCAATATTATGGATCGCTCTTACTAATCAAAATTTGAAATTGGATACTGAGAGCCTCGCTATAAATTCCCTATTCTTTGTTTAACTTCACCGAGTCGTAACAATGTTTGGAACAAATTAATTGCCTAATAAATTACTTACCTCGTATTCTTTATCTATGATAGCAAATGGTGAAATTTACCGCCTTTAATTGAATAGGACTTAAAACTAATACTGTTCTATGAATTTTGGAGCACTTAATTGAATTGGTCAGCTCAATTTCCAACTTAAATAGTTAATACTCGACAAACGCCTAGCTCGGCGGTTCTATGATTTCAACCGGGTCGTTATAAAGTTCCTATTCCAATATTGTAACAATGTCAATTATAAGTACCTAATCATATTGCACATTTCCAATTAGCTTCATTGGTAGGACCGTTAATAGTTTAATTTAATGACAGCGCCGCCACACATATTTCTGGTTAATAATAGTTGTGTTACATTCCCCTGAATTCTAATTTAAAGGGTGTGGGAAGAAAAATACAACTGGTAAGGCTCAATTTATTGTTTACGGTTTACGCGACTATGTCTGACCTAACGCATGACTCAATGATCGTATGGGGATTTTAAAATAGGCGGGCGGTAGTAGCCTTTTAATAAGGTAGATTGCATGCTTGTTTTATACTTATATAAACTTTAATAAAACTATCGAAACATTAATTAGGGCCAGCTTAAGTTAACATTGTTACATCCGTAATTCAAGTATGTTCATAGGAATATAATTCGAATGTATATAGGTACCTAACATTTTTTATAAATCCAAATAAAAATATATTGAAAGAATTAAAGACTTTAAATGTTCAGAATAGTATGCTCTATTTTTAAACTATAATAAATAATGTATATACAACTAAAAATATCTATCTATAACTGTTCAAGATACAGAGCCCTGTCGTACAGACGGACAGACAGCGGAAACTCTCAAAATGTAATAGGGCTTTTGAACAAATTTTGGATAATTAAGATTAATCATACATTACACAGTTAAATTAGTCGTAACTAGTTAACAGTTAGCAATGCGATTATGCATATTAAACCAATGTACATATCAAATTGATTGCGACGTCCACGTTCTTGGTACAACGGATTATTGGATTATCATGTGAACTCATTAGCGACTAATATCGTCTTGTTTGTTGATGAAAATAGCTTATTACGAGTACTATCCCATTGTTGGGCTTAGGTCTGCAAAGCATTAAAAATATGTATGATTATAGATTTTTAACTAGAAATTAGACGGTAAAATTTTTCGAGGGTATGTATGTATCTATGTCCCATTCTTTGACACGCCTTAGTGCGTTTGTCCACCGCCGCCGTCACCGGATCCTCACCGAGTACGAGATTATTTCGGACCCACTTTAATATGAAATGACGGACATGTGGTGGACACGTGGCTATAGTAAATGTATGTACCACTACTTCGGCGTCGTCATCTCTTTCTCGGTGACGGTCCGTTGACGGCAGCGTTGGACAAACGCTCTTACAGTCCAAACGGATTGTTGTATTTTAAAACATGAGGTATCCTTGAATTTTTCTTAACATTACTTCCTTTTCAGTTAATTAACAACATTTTAAAACATTTAACAGTAGGATTTTTTACAACAGTATGTTATAAAGTTTTATACAGGCCTATTTGAAAAAATAATTACGCATGCTGGAGCTGATTATGTTTTACTTAAATACGAAAAAAAACAAAAAGTATTATAAAATGTATGTATAAATATTTTCACGATTAAACGATTATACATTTTCCTTTTAGTTAAGTTATTATTAATATTATTTGCCACTTGAAATTATAACACTTAAGTAACAAACTCGGCAACCAATGCCCAGACAGCACTTAATACTGATTTATATGCAGTAGCAGAAGAATAAAGCGTACAAATCTAAGCGACGCTCAAACGATTGCAAATAGCCAGCGGTATTTTTAGTTACATGGCGGCTGCGGTGTCGTACACACGCTCTGAATTTCCATATCTAAATGGAAAACGGCCCTACACAATCAATTTTGTCCCCACATTCCATTTGAAAAGTGCACCTGTACCTACTCAGGGTAAAACTTTTGTTCGAGGGAAATTGAGAATTGAAATCTATGGTCAATATCTCTCGGTACAACTAATAGCAATGAATGGTAATGCGTGGGTGCGATACGTTTCATCCGTTATTTCAAATAGTGCTTCTAAACCATTTAGAAGCGCTATTTTCAATAGCACTGACAGTGATAGGTTTTTTAAGAGAGAATAAGAAATTATATCATGCTTTTAACCTGAAATACATAGTATATCGATACGTAATTATTGTCATTATAAATGTATATTTATATTCATGGCGTTGTTATATTTTTTTATAACTCATTAGTCAATTTATTATATTTTACTAATTTTATCAGAATTTTGATAAAGGTAACATTATCTTTAATATATGACTCGTAATTCATCCGTAAAACTATGAAGAATACAGAACCACAAATTACTTTTTAAACACATCGAATTTCCTTAAAACATTGTATAGAATATCAACAGAATTTTTCACAATCATACGATCACGTCCCACAGTTGACAAGAAATGAATCACCTATGCTTTTGTTACACGATTTATATCAGTGCCAACAAAAATTACCCTTGTATGCGACGTTTGATTTACGGGTGCAGGAATCGTTATATAAATATACCGATATGACATTATCGAAACCGCTATTTTTTTCTATATATAATATAAGAGTAGCAGACGAGTATGCAGTCCACAGTATGATGGCAAGTGGCTATTGCCGCCCATGGACATCTGTAATCAACCCCAGATGGGATTACTTAATTTTTCCATTTTATTATTTTCTTCAATATTTAATTACATCAGACAACAATAGAGGGCGTTGGGGTGATGATGAATGATACGTAAATAACGTATAATAAAATTAAGATACTATATTAAAATATGTTGCAAATATGTAAACGGATTGTACAAATTTCAACCATTTCCCTAGTACGGTTGAACAGTTAAATCGAAAAATACCGGTTTGTTGTATGGAGACCCCCTTTAATATTCAACTTTATTTTAGTTTTAGTAATTGTTGTTATAACAACCACCATTACGCATCCTCTGTAAAAAAAGCATGTGTCTATTTATTACGGTTCCGGAGATATAGCTCTGTGGACAGACGGACAAACGGACAGACAGCGAAGTCTTAGTAATAGGGTTCCGTTTTTACCCTTTGGGTAGGGAACCCTAAAAAGTGCTAGTGTCATCTTACTTAGCAGACTTGTCAAGACAATCTAATGACAACTGATTTTAAATTAAATAATATTAAAAAACGTATGAAATGAATGTATGAAAAAGAACTACCTTCATGTTAACACGTAGTTTTGTTTTTAGTATATCAATGTAGCAAGCTAGAATTTACGTCGTGTAAATTAATAGTTAGTACGACGTCGTAAGACGCTAAGTATCTTGATGGCATAAAACACTAGCGTTATGTATTCAGAGTAATACTGCAGCGCAACAAAGCTTTTTGCTTGGAAGTTTTTTTATATAATATACGAGCATTCAGTCTGCCTGATGGTAAGTGCCGCTGCCACCCATGGACATTTGCAATCAACCACAGATAAGATTAGATTCCTACCTGAGATCGGTCACTACAGTGCACCGCTACCCCTGAGAACCAAGCTGGTAAGCATCGGAAAAGTCTTCCTTACCACGCCGTTCAAATCCGAACACATTAGCGCTTAACTGCTGTTTCGAGGCAAAAATAGGTACGGCGGTGGAGCCGCAGGAGTTGAACCTAAGAGGGTTGGTACTACCACCTAAACATTCTACTAGACCCTGTATTTGCACGTTCGTCTGTTTTGGCTAATCTGATTTAAGAATAACAATTTCCTAACTAAATGGGATGAAGACAAGAAGATGTAAGTGAGAACTACTACATCTAGAGGGCATATGACTAGTCCGAGTGTTAGAAATTAAAAAAAGAGGTGGATGGATGTATGTTTTATGAAAACAAGGGTATTTTTAAGGAATACCTGCTAAATTACACCATATTCTAACACACGATACTCGAATCACGTTCAAAAATTAATCCCTACTCGTACATTTGAAATGTTGCTTTTCAAATGTGTTTCTACTGCATGTAAATATAACAGTAGATACGTACATGTTAGCGTGTAAGCACCAATGAAACAGGACATGTCGTATCATGTTCCATGAATACTCTATTGTTTGGATGAGCGGCGAACGGGTGTGTAGCCGTGAGTTACGAATGAATAAGGTTTCCACGTAGGGATGTGCATGAGTTCTGTTAATGGTATATGGGAATAATAACTGATACCTGATTTTGAATGTATTAATGACGATTGGAGAATTCTTTGGAAAACTTTTACTAAGTTTTTGAAGTGAAGTTCTTTAGGCGCTTTGAGCACTATTGAGTGAACAAAAATCATGGAACTGACGCTATTGTCACCGAACGCGAACTAAAATAAAATTCGTTAATAATTTTGTCGAGCAATTAAATTATTATTTTTAATTTTTGGTTAATTAAGAATCGAAATCAAGGATTAATGTTAAAACTGGTACTACTTACAACTTACTCAGTTTTCACTACTATCGACAGTCTACAAAGACTGCTTCGTTTTAACTTTTTTTATGGAAACTAAGTTGAAATAACAAATGAGTATGCACCTAATGATAAGTGGCTACTAATTCCTTGAATATTAATAACTAGTTATTGCCCGCGGCTTCGCCCGCGTTTGAAAGAAAATAATATGACATACTAACATAACTGAAAATTCGTACCTTCATTGGAATGACCTGGCGAAAATTGGTCATACCAACTCTGAAACCTTCGTGGGCTCATGGACAACAACATTGGTAAAGATCAGTTGATCAAATGCAAAGTTTACGATTCAATTCTCACTAATAATATGCGCAAAGACTTATTTTTCGCGCGCACCAACCTTCGGGTGCTAAGTTCAAATCCTAAGTTCAAAAGTTTTGATTTTTTTTTTTTTTTTTTTTTACTATTTATTCAAGGCACACATTTTTATAGTTTTTCCCGTTTTTATTTGGTATCTTGAGGAACAGCAGATTTTTTTTTATAACGTCCATAAAATCGACAACTACAAGATGAGTACACCATTGAAATGTGCCGGGTGTCACAACCCCTTACCAAAACGGGATTTTTTGCAGTGCACGATGTGCAGAGCTAAATATGATATCGAATGCGCGAATGTTAGCAGCAAAGCTTTTAAGTCAATGGAGCGAAAAGATCTGTGGAAATGCCCCGAATGTATGTGTAAGCGGCCAAAGAAGTGTAATGTGAATACCCCGGTTCGCAACACAGCATCACCAGTCGATGGAAAAGAAGAATACGATGTCAACCGGTGTGCGGCACCAATAGATTCAAGAAGTGACGAGCAGTATGTTACCCTTCGTAGCAAGTCCCAACGAACGCCCTCATTTAATGACAAAGATACCGTGACTCCTGCACATGACAACGACAAGTTCATTTCTAGAAGCCCTTATAGCACAATGGTGGAAGACCTAAAGATATACATGCGGGAACTAGTACATACGCAAACGGAGGCTATTAGAGAGGCCATCAACGATTTAACGGGTGCCATTAAAGCCCAAAACACTAGAATCGAGCAGTTAGAAGCCAGAGTCAGTTCGCTCGAAAGTAAGTCAGTAGAATCGCGACACGCTGGCTCGGTGGGAACTTCACCATTAGAGAGCGTAGTTGCGCAGTTGCAGGCCGACATAGTAGAGCGTGACCAATCTCTTCTATCTAATGACCTGGAAATATCTGGCTGTTCAGAAGTGGCAAGTGAAAACTGTGTTCACATAGTTCTTTCAATCGCTAAGAAAATCGGCGTGGAACTCGATGAAAAGGACGTCGTGAGCGCAGGCCGAGCGGGTCCAGTGCGGCCAACTACGGAGGGCAGTGGGTCTGCGCGGCCGCGGCCTATCGCCGTGCGGCTGAGCCGCCGCGCCACGAAGGACGCTATACTACAAGCCGCGCGTACACGACGCGACCTGAACACCACGGGCCTCAAATTGCCACAACCTACAAGACCAATATACATAAATGAGCGGCTGACCAAACACAACCGGCTCCTGTTCCGGAAGGCGCGCACTCTAGCGCGCGAGCTGCAGTATAAATATGTTTGGACCCGCGAGGGCAACATATTTGCACGTCAGGACGAAGGCAAAGCGCGACACCGTTTACGCACCGATACGGACTTATTAAGGGTTTTTGGAAAGTGCCATATTTGAACACGTGTTTCTATCCTTTTTGTTATTTTCTCTTTTATAGTCTAACATATCCTGTAAATAGGACTCATGCAACGCACACATACACATACACACCGAAATACTACACTACTACACTTTCACATACTAACTTACACATAAAGCGTTTAATAAATTGCACTTTCTTTAGTATTTACTTACCGCTTATGCAATGGCTTGCATGACGAAAAAATGTTTGAGATTGGGATTACTGAATGCAAGATCTTTAAATACTGGTAAAGATGAACTTTTTATTGCTGTACTTAACCACAAACCAGACATCCTTGCTATCAACGAGACTTGGCTAAAATCGGGGGAGGAGGCTCTTGCACCTGTGTTGCCTAAATACCGATTCCTTCACAAGCCGAGACTAGGCAAGAAAGGTGGTGGAGTAGGGTTCTATGTAAAGGAGGGAATTAAAACTAAGTTACAACGTCATCCGACATCCGCGCTGGAACAAATGTGGCTAGAAGTGCAGCTTCCCGGGTCTACATTAGCTTTGGGCACTGCTTATAGACCGGAGAGTGTAGGCCTTATGGAATCTCTAGATGCTCTTAGTGAATCTATGAACTTGATGGCTAGTTGTGAACTCACTTGTATCTTGGGGGACTTTAACATCGACATGAGCAATACACAATCTAATAAAAGCAAAGAAATTCTACAATTCTGCCAACAACACAGTTTGGAGCAATTAATAAAAGAGCCTACTCGGATTACGGATAATTCTCAAACTATTCTAGACCTTGTTATGACAAACATGAATTCTAAATGTAAAAAAGTAGAAGTTATACATAACCACAGCTTAAGTGATCATGCGCTCGTTGTTGTAGACTTTGATATTAAAAAACCAAAATTAGGAAAACAATTCAAACTTCATAGAGCACTACACAATATAAACCTAAATCAATTCGCAGACAACCTAAGACTCATTCCCTGGGAATATATACATACTCTAGATACAGTAGATGAAATGGTGAATACTTTTAATTCGTTTATTGTAAATCTATTTGATATGCACGCCCCTATGCGTAAGTTAGTTATTAAAGACAAACAAAAACCATGGATCACGGAAATGGTAAAATTTATGATGAGTTTAAGGGACAAAGCACTCGTAAAAGCGCATAAAACTAAAATGGATAGCTCAAAGAATTACTATAGAACCCTCAAAAACTACGTAACGGCTACGATTGAAAGGGAACGTAAGAGTTATTTTAATTATTTCATTAACAGCAATCTTAAAAACCCTGTATTACTATGGAAAAATATTAAAAACTCCACACAAGTATGTACACCCCACACAAACGTTATCCCTGACCATCTAAATGACCCAAATATTTTAAATAAACACTTTTTGGAACTGCCACAAACTAACACTTCAAACACAGACAAGATCCCTTTGAAAATCAATGACTTTCAGCAAAACGATGTCTTAGAGCTTAAACCAACAACGGAAACAGAAGTTGAAAAAATACTATATACAATAAAAACAAAGGCAGCAGGTCATGATAGCCTTAATATAGAAATGATCAAAATGACCCTTGATGTGACTCTTCCTGTCATAACAAGCATACTCAATAAGTCCATCGAAACATGCACTTTTCCATCCTGCTGGAAAAAAGCTCTGATCAAACCTATTCCAAAAAAAACTTGTGTCAGCGAACTAAAAGACCTACGCCCGATATCAATACTGCCGGTCTTATCAAAAATATTAGAAAAGATTGTATTAGATCAAGTACTAAAGTATCTAGAAAATAAAGATATAATTCCTAAATATCAATCTGGTTTCCGCAGAGGTCATGGGACCGAAACAGCTCTTTTACATGTTACTGACGACCTGACTGAAGCATCGGATATGGGCATGAGTAGCATAATGGTCTTACTCGACTATTCCCGTGCATTTGACTGCCTGGACCCGGGTCTGCTTCTAAAAAAGTTAAAAATATATGGATTCTCAGAGAACACCTGCCGTTGGTTTCGTGATTTTTTAACGAATAGACAGCAAATGGTGGTGACAGACGACAAACATGGTAACAAGAACTTCTCCTCCCTCGTAACACTCCAAAGAGGCGTTCCTCAAGGTTCGATATTAAGTCCCATACTCTTCTCAATTTTCACTGCAGACTTGCCTAAACACATACAACATTGCAATTATCATTTATATGCAGATGACACGCAACTATATTACTCTTTTGACAGCAAAAACACGCACATGGCTATTAAAAAAATTAACGATGACCTTAACAGTATCCTCTTATGGTCTCAGAATAACTCACTAGTACTAAATCCATTGAAATCTCAATATTTAGTATTGGGAACGAAAAAGCAAATTAAAAGTGCTTTAGACAACGACATACAAATTAAAATGAATGATGTTATTCTGCAGCAAGTGAGTAGTGCACGTAATCTGGGTTTGATCTTGGACGGGGAACAAAAATTTGTAGAGTACACAAATAACAGAATAAAAACTGCCTTTTACAAACTTAAAACACTTTACCAGATAAGACCCTATATCAGAGAGGAGCTACGGACGTTACTGTGCGATTCCCTAGTACTTTCACAGTTCATTTATTGTAGTTCTACATTTGGCCCAAGAATCAACTCGTACACAGAGAGAGCAATTCAAAGAGTACAGAATGCCTGTATACCCTATTGTTTTAACGTGCCCAAGCGAGAATGTATTACTCCATATCTGAATCGCAAAGGTATACTGAACATGCGTGCCAGGAGAGAGCTGCACTATGCCTGCACGGTGCATAGAGTTATATGGAACAAAAAGCCCGAATACTTGTTTGAGAAGCTCCATTGGGTCAAGGATATTTCCAGTCGCAGCCTTCGTTCTCATATACAAAATCTCTTAATAACTCCTACACACAGTTCTAGACGATATCGAGGCTGTTTCAAGTTTGCTGCAGCAAGTATATGGAACGATCTACCACCGCCGTTGAGAAAGAAAATGAGTACAGAATCCTTTAAAGCTAAATACAGTTCAGCGCTACTAAGGAGACAGATTGCTGCAGAAAACTTGAAACATGCGCATTGGAAGTCTTTCCACCTAAGGGAGTTTTTTGCTTAAGTGTGAGTAATCCCTACAGGATGCAATATCTGTACACACAAACATACATACGGACTAGTTCATTAACACTACCACACAGCCACACCCACACCCACATGCACAAACACACACACACATATATACACACAAACACATATGCTTGCAAGAGTCACAAAAAATATAATATAAGTAAAATAATTAATTATTTAAGTTCTTTTTTCTATTCAATGTATACTGGTCTATTCACTATGGATAAGTTTTTTTTTTGTATGTCGGCTGGGATTGGGGAACAGCGCTACTAGCTCCCGCACGAGACCTGAGGGAGCAAGGAGTGGCTGAAAAACAGCGCTGCTCGGGGCTTACGTCACGAGCCAGCATAATGCTGAGCCACTTCCTTTGCCCTTCCATTTATTGTTAATTTTGTTTGCTTTTGTTGGACATTATTTTGTATGTTATGTTTTGTATCTCTATTTATGTCTGATTATTGTCTGTAAATAATTTGTTTCTTGTGTTTGGGGCAATAAATCATATTATTATTATTATTATTATTATTAATATCGATTAAAATAATCGATTTTTTGGTCCAAAAGATCAATTCTCCGATTAATCTATCTTAGATCGCCATCCCTAGTTCCCGTGGGATTTCCGGGATAAAAACTATCCTATGTCGTTTCTCGGGTCTCAGACTATCTTTGTACAAAATTTCATTAAAATCGTTCAGTGGTTTAGGCGTGAAGAAAAGACTGACAGACAGACAGAGTTACTGTCGGATTTATAATATTAGTAATAGCCTAGTGGTTAAGAAACTCGGCCTCTCGATCGAGGGGTCCGAGGTTCAAATCCCAGGCACGCACCTCTGATTTTCATAGTTATGTGCGTATTAGAAATTAATTATCACTTGCTAAACGGTAAAGGAAAACATCGTGAGGAAACCTGCATACCTGAGAGATGTTTAAAAAAAAACTCAAAGGCATGTGAAGTCTACCAATACGCACTTGGCCAGCGCGGTGGACTATGGCCTAATCCTTCTCATTCTGAGAGGAGACCCGTGCCCAGCAGTGGGACAGTAATGGGTTGTTGAAAAAAAATTTATATATTAGTAACGATAATCATCAGGGTTAGTTTAAACTAGAGTTCTACTTTATTTTAGTTTAATAACTTAATGAAATGTTAGAATTTTTGGTGTTTTATTCTCTTTATATTAATTTATGAAATTAAGTTAAGGGTCAAAAGAAATATACAACGGTAACCCACCCAACTCCCAAACGCTACCGTCGTTACTTTATTATCGTCCAAAGCGTACAAAACGAATAAATTGCTATTGTACACTTCATGGAATCCTATGCCACTTTTTCATATTTTTCAAAGCTTTTTTCGATAGGCATGAATCGAACTTAATCAACTAAGTGCTTTTGTTGGTTGTTATTTGTGTAACAACGTATTGAAAACGTAGGCATATTGATCTGTAGTTACGTGCCTGTAGGAAGCAAATATACTCCTAATGCATGCATGAACTGATACCGTATCAATCAAATATCTGTCATGTAAAGCGATGCCTACAAAATAATATTTGGTGAATGCAATTTGGTTCGACAGAAACAAAAAATATTTTTGTATCTATACCTACACGTTTTTAAAATAGAAATATGTGGTATTTCACTGAAATTTATTAAATACATACTACTAAATTATTAAATAAATACATAGCTACTTAAACCTAATTGGCATTCGGGTATTGCCTGAACTGACATAATGTGAAATGGCTGTAGATGTGTAATCTGCTATGAAGAGGACTTAGAAACGTCGATACTTTCTTGCCTAAAAGGACTAAGTTTCAAAGCCTCATATTGACCGTTATTATTAAACCTCTCAAACTAGTACACAAAAGCGAATCACTCTATTAAGACAGAAGTAGATATGAACGATAAATTATTGTTGCATATGGCAATCAAACTACTTATTAATGTTTTACTAATCATCATCAGCATTATCAAGCGATGATATTCCGCGTTCAAAATTAACATACGACTTTTATCTTTAGCCCATGTTTTAATGTTTTTTAAATGAAAGATTGTGTGTCGGATACACACACTTAGATCCATATAAGTCTTAATCCAGTTCAAACCACAATGATCTAAAATCGGACTACAACGTATGGCTTTTAGGATTTGAAAGATAAGCTACATTTGTAGCTCGAGGGATCCTAATTTCATTTAACAGTACAGTTTTATACAATACTAGTTTTTGCCCACGGCTTCGCCCGTGTTTAAAAGAAAATAATATAACATACTAACATACATAAAACTAAAAATTCGTACCTTCAACTTTGCTAAAGATGATCACTTGATCAAATGCATAGTGTACGATTCACGATCCTTACTAATATCGATTAAAATAATTGATGTTTTGGGTCCAAAAGATCGATTCTCCGATTAATCGATCTTAAGTCGCCATCCCTAGTTCCCGTGGGATTTCCGGGATAAAAACTATCCTATGTCCTTTCTCGGGTCTCAGACTATCTTTGTACAAAATTTCATTAAAATCGGTTCAGTGGTTTGGGCGTGAAGAAGAGACAACCAGACAGACAAACAGATAGACAGACAGAGTTACTTTCTGATTTATAATATTAGTAAGGATAGTAAGGATATTTGTAAGGATTAAGTAACATTGTATGATGGTTAAATCACATTAGCTCGTGTAGGCAACTCTTAATTTCACTTTTACCCTTTTTCTTAAAGAATATTCCTAAAATTAATGTTAAAATAATATGGCAACAAACCTGTCATTGTCATTCAAAGTACATTACATGTACGAAGTTTCACTTCGAAACGACAGTTCAAAGTAGGTAAAAATTGACTTAATAAATTATATTAATTTGTTTGCTCGTTAGTTACTTAATTGTTTTTTACACGACTGCCAAGGAAGGGTTATGTTTTTTTAATAATTAAAAATGATATGTTTAAGTGTGTAGCTAGGTAATAATGTGATTTAGTACTGCCTGACACGTTGTGAGTCGCTAGAAACCGTAATTTAAATAAAAACTCCATCATTACGTTTTAGTTGGTTTCAGTCCCTTTCATGCAAAAACGGTCTTTACTTTTTTTCTTCAACTTTAAATAGTAAGTGTGGTACCTTTTTGAAATGTCTATCAACTGGAAATATTTTTTGCGCAATGTACACTTATAGTTCAGTACATTTTTTTTCACCGCGACGAGTCAAAGTTGGGGGAAAAATAGTAAAAAATTTAAAATCTAAAAATATCCCTATTTTTTTCATGGTTCCTCTACATCTTTTAACCAATTTACATTTAAATATGATAGACCAACTATCTGATAGTATTTAACAGCAAAAATAAACACTACATCACCAAATTTGTACACGCAGTTAACGTAAGAAGTTAAGAAGGCTGAATTTTTCAAAAAATCTAAAACAATTGATAGTGCAAAAACGGTGACACTTTTACTAAGTTCTCTAAGAGGTCAGACCCTCACCTATGTTCTCCCCAAGTGTGTCGTGGTACTTACGGGACACCCTGTATACGGTCGAATTGAGAAACCTCCTCCTTTTTTTAATACTCTTAAAAAGTAATACTAAAACAAAACAACAGCGGTAATGCCTTCTTTGTTTCCGTCATCGAATACTTAAATATGTAAATAACTTACATTAACTTTCGACGCTCAAATAAATAGGTCCAGAGCGCTTATTTTTTCCATGTCAAAATTTAATAAAGACCTTAAAACCCCGCCTTCGTACTCAAAATGTTTTGTGAATAATAATCGAGTAACGCCTTTATAAAATAATACTGTCCGCTTCGAACAAACTGAAGAAAATCAAATTATTTATAACTGAAACAAAGCACCTGTCGCGAATTTCGTTGATAAATTTCTGAACTCATTCAGTCTGTTATAATTGAATTTGTTATAATTCATTAAACGTCTTGCTTTGTGACTATTTTCTTCTAATTAAGTAAAGGGAAACTTTTTTCTTGGCCCGTCACATTCAATGAATTTGGACACAATTTGACAGTTGCTTACAAAATATTAAACAAAAAACACTACTACCTTTTGATAATTTCAAAGAAATGTTTTCTCTAATTTCAGATAATATTATTTTACACAATTTGACAGTTGCCTCCGAAAAGTTAATCAAAAACAAAAACACTACTACCTTTTGAGAATTTCAAAGAAATGTTTTTTCTACTTTCTGATAACATTAATCAACATTTATTTTTTGTCATCAGTATAATTCAATTTTTTTACTTATAGTCTGATTCATAATTAGGTGTCCAAAATGTAAACAAAGGTGTTGACCTATCAAATAAATACGTTTCAAATGGTAGTTTCTTATTTTTGACGATATTAAATGAATACAACAATAATAAAATAATAATCTAAATAAAATAAGATCAATTCACATTTTCTAATATTTATATTACCTCAATTTCGTTCCATACAGTAATAATAATAAAAAATAAGGTTTATGGTAGAAAATTAAAATGTGATAATGGTAACACAATCGGAACCCAAAACATTTCTTGTGCCGTCATTTTTAAGTTTCGTAGCTGATGTTATTCATTTTCGTGATTGTAATCGAACTCAAATGTATTATCGTTTTCATAGCGCGTTTGTTAAATTGTGAATAATTGTAAAGTTTTCGTTTTTTGTTTGTTTTTGTAAACATTTTTGTTTCTTGTTAATTTTGACAGTGACATTTGTTTGTTTACATTTTGGACATCTAATTATGAATCAGACTATAGTTTAACATTGAAGTAACAAAGGAGTACACAGTCTATCTGAGAGTAACTGATTGCTGTTCATGTACATTTGTAAACAATTCATATAGAACTGAGGCTCTACCTGAGGCTACCACAGATTCGTTGCCTCATAGAGGACTAATATGGCGTATGTAAGTCACACTAAACAATATATATAAATATACTTAACTATTAATGATAATCTGTATTAACCAGCAAAGTGGACATGATTCCCTGTAAGGGATACCTGTAGTCACCCTGAAAGGTCTCAAGTAAAGTATATAGCTACATATTGTCAGAGAGAATCATGCCCAGTGGGCCTTAAATAAGATGATTGTGGCGTATAAACCATCAATACCATTACTACTATATATTATTTTTAGATTTTTAGTTTAATTTAATAAAACATCAACTTACCCTAGAACAACCACGATTAAAGTGTCCTTATATATTTTATTTCAATTCGCAGCTACTTACGAATAGTGCTAAATTAAAACCTACTAAGTGTGGTGCCTTCATAGGCAGATTTGGCTCTCATTTATGAAACTCAGCGGGAATCTTGGCATGATATCAACTTCTCTCAGACTTATGATAATTAAAACGATAAGTTACTTTGATGGATATTTATTTGATAATAGCGTTTACAATGTTAACGTAGGATTGTTTTGTAGAATTCTTTATGATTCTGAGTTTTTTTATTATATAGAAATAGTACGTAATCTTCTTGATGGTAAGAGGCTGCTGCCGTTCATGGACATCTGCAACAAATCAATATGGAACATAGGTTCTACTTATACCGATCACAGCTACGTCGACACTTATAATGACATAGACAAAACAGATTTTAAAAGGTGGTATATTATGGCTCGATCGGGGAGATATCACCGCTATATATTTTAGCGTGTATCGATTCTATTTTGGTGAAGATCATCCTCGTATTCCGGAGTGGCAACACATACGTAATCAACTTCAAGTATTCTATATAAGTATAAAGTCTAAGGAAGTTGGAGAACTCCTATTCTATATGGAATGGGTAACAGTTGTCGATGTCCATTAGTTGCAGTGACCACTTCACCGATCTTGTGGCCTGCATGCTTGATTACTTCAATCATGAAGCGTGAACATGAAAATTTTCACGTTTTATGAGTTAAGTAATCAATCATGCAGCATATTTTTGAGGATAAATGTTTGAAAACATCCCTTTATGGCTGAATAAGAGACGAAGGTTTGTGTAAACGAAAACTAGAATACAACCCGAATTGGTTCCCAGTTACACGAGGTGCTCCGAAATTACTCCCAGTACGAAATTGGTATAATTAAACGTGTGATTCGATCGAATGCGCAATATTTCTCTTTGATGTTGCCGCTGAATGAATATTCGGATGTGGTTCGTATTATTTTGTTAATTACGAGTATTATGGAATGCGGCGCGGTCTGTTCATTTCCGCGGGCTCGCATTGTGCACACATTAATAATATTATATTTACCCCTAGGCGCGCTTTATGTAATTCAAACAACATACAAAAATAGTAAGTGTTATTGGATTTCATGTAACTGAACCGTAATAACCCGTTAAAAGCAAAAGTTTAATGTAATTAATGTGTTGCCGGGTAAACGAGTTTTGTTATTTTTTCATTGTACATATTTCATTTATTAGGGTGTGTACACATTTAACTAATGCGCCGCAAACGCGCATGTTTTGAAAGGCTCGCGAACTGCATGTGTGGGTTATATAGCGTATTCTATTTACGCGATGCTTTTAAGCCGCACGCGCATAAGCTAAGCGGTGCGTGTGGACCGCGCGCAGACTGCGTTAATGCTCTTTGAATGTTATAGGAACTGAACTGCATGCTTGCGATCTGCATGCGAGTGGATCGTAGTAAAAGCGGAGTTGTTGGTAAAACAGTGCGCCAAGCAGCTGTATAATGATTCGCGTAAGGCGCGCCCGCAGCGCTTTCGTAGCGCACTCGCCAAATTTGTATTCACCCTTAGATCTAATAATATATTAGACATTTGTTAACAGCTATATATCGTAATCTCGTAATATAATACTGTTAATTATTAACTTTTTGACAACATCTTCTCAATATTCCAAGAGATGGCATTTGTTGGCTTACGCCATATATTATTGGATATTATGTAACTGATCAATAATAATCTATTAAAAGCAAAAGTTTAATCTATCAACTGTAGTATTCGGGTGACCAAGCTTTATATTCGTTTTGTCATTCAACATATTACATGATTATTTATTAACACTATTAATAGAACCATGTTAACCATGCTATCTTTTGTGATGTAATTTAATCAATAATCCATTTTGCGATACCATTCTAGTACCTACTTCAGTATTCTTAAAGACGTCGTTTGTATGAGATATTTCTCAGTCTTTTTGTTAAAATTTTGTTATATGGTATAACTAATTGTAAACACAGAAAAATGAATAGTTTACTTGGCTGAGTTTCTACATTTTAATGCATATACTTATTTCGTTGGTTTTCTATCTCATTAAAAAACTATTTAAATCCAGTACACTAAGAGTCCTCACCCAAGTGTTGCTTTCTTCCGCTTCACCCATTGTTAACCAGAAGTTATTCGAGCGTAACATGAAGTTTCGTAAACGTAGCATGTGTTTAACCGCAGCCATAATTCCAACGTAACGACTTTCTACGTGCGAGAGATAAGTCGAAGTTTAGGCGGGGAAGGTATTTTGGACTGGTTTATCGTACGCACGTTTCGGGAAATTTTAATGAACGGTATAGTTAGTGAGAAATATACGCCTTACAGTGTTGCGTGTCGAATTGACTGCACGAGCCAGATTTACATATTTACATAGGATCTCGTTAATTACATCAAAATTCAGCGAGCAGTGTACAAGGTACAATAAAATACCACCTGATTTAAATGTTCGTGTATTAAACAGAGCTTGTTGCTTGATAGGCATGTCAAATATACTTAATGTAAAAAATGTGGCCAATGTGTTATTAGGCCAATGTGTTATATTACCTGCTTATTTTTTCCTGACTGCGTAGGCAAGTTTTTGAGTGTAAATATGTAAGTAATACGTCATAATCCAAACGGCTTGACGGATATTTATATATCAGATGTCATTGGATTTGTCTAAATTGTGCTACTGATATAGGCTATATTTTTCAGCAATTGGATATTTTATTTTCATAACAATTACTAGTAACATAGGGAATTGTAGAACACACAAGGAATGTTTGCAATATTTACTTCTTATGGCTACAGTCGTTGAATAAGTTTTAACCAAATGGTAAGAAAAATGCAAATCGAAGTCAAAAGTTAATCAGTTTAATTTGTTCTGTGAGAACAGTGAGGGGTTTAAACGGTGCTGTAAATCGTTAGCGAGATTTATACAGCTTACCGTATTGCGTGCAACGTCGAATTAGCTGCTCAACCATGAATCTATACACGCAAGTACCTCCCTGTATTTTTTATCCTTAAGTTCAAGGTAATATTTTAACCATAAGTAAATATGACACGACATAACCTAAATATTATTTGAATATTAATTTATTTAAATTTTAAAATAATTTTACAGTCTTATTCGTAGCACAAGCTTATTTGGGACAGGTGTTTAAAAACAAATTATTAACAAATTAACCTTTGTTCTTCATCATAATGTGACTTGAAGATAGCAATGGATGTCGATTCATTTTAGACGTAAATGATATTATTTTTAAAATTTTAAAATTATTTAATCAAATGTTTGATCACGCAATCAAATAACCCAATCATTTTTTATGAAAATCAAAGCTCTCTATCTCTAAGAACATTAAATAAATAATCAAATGGATCAAAAAAAAATATAATTAAAAAAATATATCCAAAATTGGCATCTATGTTATACTAAAATTAGGAATCTAACCAAAATTTCACCCATCTACATGTGTAACACTTGTGTAGCTTTACATTACTGAAATATATCGTAATCTCCCAATGCAATATTTATAAGTATATCCTTATTTTTTAATCCATTCTGGCCGTACTGATTTACCGTTCTGGCCAGCATTGCGTGCGACCCCATCCAATCGGCTACCCTTGCATTGATTTATACGAAACTCAGCATTATGTTTTTATTCAAATACTGGGGTTGAAGTAACTGGAGAAATATATTTTTTGTCGCGAGGTTTTTTGAATAATCGTTGACTTTTATACAAAATAATTGAGTATGTATATTACTTTTTACCATCCGGTATTACTTTATATCTATATACGAAGTATTATAAATTATATTAGAAGACTCTATGTGATGGATAAGGGTCATAGCCTCCTTTTGACGTCGTTACCGCCAGTTAAATCAGGACTGCACTGCACTGCACTTCTATCATTGATGAATTACTGCTCTTAAGACTTTTTTAAATGCCTTATAGGTAAGTAAGGCTTAGTATGTTTATAAATAAGAATGTACCATCTAACCACTTATCTCATTATAAGACAGAAATAAGTAAGGTGGAAGTACAAAGATGCAGTTCAAAACACTTCATTAAATATAGTAGATAAATTTTCATATCTGTTCTGCATCTAAAAAATATAAAATATTGTGTAAACAGACGCAATCTTTATAGCAAACCATTTTCCATCAAACTATCAACATTAATAGATGTATTAGTATCAAAAATATAAAGAAATAACCGAAATAAAACAGAAGTATTACGTTGTTAAGTTGAATTAAACACTTAAGACATAGATAGATAGGTATTAGCTACGATTATCGGTTTTAAAACAATAATTCTACCCCACAGCAACAGAACTCAAGAATCACATTAGCGCGAATAAATAATGCAAACGAATGAGTGAAACAGATTTGCTCCCTTCAATATTATAGGGTCGGTTACGACAGGCTCGAGTTAAGCTTTCAACCGAATGGTATTGAATTAAGAAATTACCTATAATTGAGTGCTAATGGATATTTGGGAAATTTTGTACCATGTCTCTGTTACCTATATTACGATCGAGTTTGAAAGTTGGATGGGTGACCGCTAATGGTAAAATTAGATGTACGTTACCGTATTTTAGAGGTCACGTTAAATCATAGGTTCTGGTTTTTATCATACAATGACATGCGTTAAACCTTATCGGAGGCCGTAAGGTCAGTTTGAAAACATCCGATACTGTTGGGTACCTTTACCTTCCCTCAAAAACCCGTATCTATTAATATACTTTTACCGTAAAAACCCGCACTTAGTCACGAGACATAAAACTGCAGGAAAAACGACAAACGGAATAAAAAAACGTCATATCTAACGAATCCAATAAGTATTTGAATCAACCGATAATACCACTAGTTCACATATAGTTATTTATTTTCCCACTTATTCCAATAACGGCAACATTGTTAGGCTTGCGGAAGTTCAGTAATTACTGAAACTTCGGTATCGCTTAAATACGTCTCCGTATTTTCAGGAATCCGTTACGCGTTTGCACGCAACATAGCATGTATCTATTCAGCGCTGTAGCTGAAAGATTGTTCGAATTAGCTCCGGAATGGGTAATAAAATTCTGAAATATGAAGCGGAATTATTTTTAAGCTTTATTTAAGTTCTTTGGGGACGTGTTTAAAATTAGAACTGTTATGTAGGGTTGTTATTTTTCATATTTCATTAGGTATTTAATGTAGTAGGTACACTCGTTGGTTTTAAATTAAGCTCATTTTGACGAAAGTATAGACCTACAGACATACTGTTCATAAATAGGAACAAAGATAATCACATTATTTATTGATATTTTCGACACTTTTGACATTTTCATGTAAAAATCAGTGCTACTGAATACGGGAATCTCGGGAGAGAAAGGGTTTTAAGTCCTACAGGCTTCGAGTGGATGGCTAGACATCATAAACCTTGCAAGTACATTTTTAGGCAGACGTTAAACACATTTCCTCACAATGTTTTACTTCATCGTTAAATCTCGTAAATTAATTTATAACTTAAACAATTCAGAACGATTACCTACGTGAAAATGAACGCCATATTCTGAACGTGAGTAATCACATATTCTTTAACTCAATCATTACATTTCAATTTAATGTTATTAAAATAATATCAAAACGAATGAGTCTTGCCACACAATAATCATTGTTATTCCCTGCTTTATGGTTAAGCTTGTCTAATGTACGACAGATGTCAGCAATCTAATGGTTGCGAATAAATGGGGTGGTCTGCGATTGACTTTCCCTCATAACAAGTGCTTACAATAGCGGTTTCTAAGCAATGTTTTCTTTACCGAGAAATGATAAGTTGGTGTAATTGTCAGATGCAGTAAAACAATATTTCGTAGAAAATGATCACGACTTACTTTTGATATTACTACCACTAGTATTCTATATATAGTTTATAGATAGTATATAAATTCACAAGCTTTCTCGGTTATCTTTTATTGGTATATATGGTAAATAGTTTAGTTCTAAGTTTTTATGTTATGGCAATAATATAATGATAGTTCTTACAAGTTTACGAAAGAAGATCTTAAGTAACAGATATTTCATATTAATTTTATTTAAAATAAAGATTCTTAAATTATTATTTAAGGAAACTTTTAGTATGTGCTATATATAAGGGGGAAACGAAGAAAAATGAAATAATAATTGTGTAAATGAAATTCTTTAGGGGTGAGTTTCCCAGTGAAGTGATCGTTCGTAATAATTATGTTGTCAAATAGCAGCTCATAAGTCCTTTTAAAACTAAACTGTTGTGAGTTAAAATATGTGTTTGGAAGAAATACAGATATAAATTCTCTAAAATTATCCTAATTTTAATAGTTTACTTGTAACAAAAAAAATGTATAAAATAATTAAACAATGTGAGAAGACCTAAAAATCTTGTTAGATTGATTTTTTTTCGAAATCATATTCTTATCTCCTACTATAATAGACATGTTAAATCCACCAGAATATTATACACGCTGTATATGCAACAGTATCAATGTTGATCAATAGTGCTGCCAAACGATAGTCGTATATCGATAGACTATCGATAGCCAACCGATAATTTGAGCAATACTAGAGGAATTATTTCTTGAGTGTATCGATACTTTTTATAATTCATGATAAGGAGCTGTACTACTATTAGTATCAATTTTAATTACTTGAAGCTGGTAGAACCCTTGGTGTTTCGACTCCGGCGACACCTATTTCTGTCTTATAACAGCAGTGTTAGGCGCTGCTGTGTTCCGTTTTGTTGTGGTAAGGGAGACATACTTTTCCGAGGCGTACCACCTTAGTCCTCAGGGGTAGTAGCGCATCTGTGGCCGACCCCAGGTAGGAATATCTAACCTACGTGGGATTGATTACAGATGTCCACGGGCGGCAGTAGCCACTTACCCTCAGGTGGACTGCATGCTCGTCTGCTACTTCTATATTATATAAAAAATATATATATTATTAGGAAAACTTGTCAGGAATTTATTAATTAAAAACAAACAACGTTTATAAATCGAGAACATTTTACTTCACAATTTTACTTTACAAAGTTAACAAAATAACAATTAAGCATACAAATTATAGATTCGACAAGAAAAGTGGCAGAGTAACGTTCTTTACAATAGTCGGAAAATAACTGCCCAGAAGGCGATCATCTACAGTGCCCTTTTATACGGCCCTTTTTACTTAATACCCTCATTTTAAAATTATATTTTCTATCTTCTGTTGACGTTCCTAACAATGTACTATACGTATAGCTTATGCTATACATTGGGTATGAACATCTGAACTATCAAGAGTACCAGTAAGTACCAGTTCTATTAGAGAGGGTATTTAAAATTAAAATTGTCGATAGTATTGCTCTCGAGTGTCGCATCACTATTACTCGATATGACGTGTCTACAATCCCACTGACAGCTAGATCCCTCCTAATGCATTCGTGTGGAAATTTTAATTTATCTGTTCCGTTCCAATTATTTTGCTCCGCCTTATATTTTTTATTTAAAATGCTATTGAACGTAATATTATTTTGAAAGACGTAACTACGGACGGTAAAAAATGTTTTTGGTGACATTTGCAGATTTAATTTTTTTTTATTTCTTTATTTACAATTCCATTGTAAGTGTCAGAGGACCTAAAATACTCAATAAACATCAATTGTGTGGTACACATAGGCCTCACACGCTTGCGTATCGATGTAGTCTGTATTAAAACATTATGATATGAAAAAGATATACTATGACGGAATCCTTCAATCATCACAATAGTAAATAAAATCACTAACCTTGCTTTCCAAGTCGATCTGCAGACTAGAATGGGGTATGATCATGTGTTCGGCGTATTGGTGCCAATGAAGAAAGCATGACTTGAGCTTCCTGAGCAGTGGCATATTGACATCACAGTCATATACGATAACACCTCCACGAGGAACACTTGAGCTACAAAACCAGAAAGGAGAATACACTTTACTGCACACTTCCTCTAGAATTTAACAATAATATTCATTATATTACATACACAATGGCTTTATACAAGCCAAGCACACGACAACGGCTGGCCGTAAGAAGTGTCATTAAAAGTCAAATTTGTTGGATTTTTTAGTTCTACCCTCCTGCAAGTAACAATGATTGAACATCAATACATTAGAACAAAGGAACAAAATATATATTCTGATTGTAGTTATTAGCAATGCCACGTTTAAGTTAACAGCAAGTTTAGAATCTCAATAAGTAGACAGTACTTAAACCAAGCCAATATCAACAATTTTGATTCGTACTTGGTACCTTTCTTCACACAATTTTAATATATGTCCAATCGTCATCTTAAAGACAATTTCTTCTTCCGCATTCGAAAGGCAAAGTATAACTTATTACCAAAATTCATTACCTTCATTACATCATCAACCATATAAATTTTCTCATTAATAGTTTCCGACTTGAACTTTGTAAAGCAACTACCACTTAACATGCTACATCCTGCTCTTATTAATTCATAATGAACTTTCCGTCTTACTCCTCCGGGATTCCTATCGTCTCTTTAATATAATTTTCTCAGAATTGAACGTATGACATGCGACAACCCTGAGGTTATCAATTAAGAGTAGTAATGCTGCATAAATGTCCTCAGAAAAGCGTAAAATTCATTTTGTCCCCTAGCGGAATGTCAAATATATAAAGAGTCCTGGAATGCTCTTAAATATTGGGAGTCCATATTCATTTAGATTGTGGGACTTTGTATAATATTATTTTACTTTACATTGTATTGAATATTAGTATTTTTGTATTAGTAAATACGACATGTAGAATCAACAGAAATGTAGAAAAAATCTAACCAATAGGAAATATTGAGCAGGAAAAAAGTCGACATCGCAGTTTTACATAAAAACAAAGAAAACGAAAATAGAATAATGCTTTCTACACTCTTAGCCACTATACTATTCTATAGTTAACTATATTTTTCGTGTTATTGGTGTCTTAGACACATACAAGAATGGGCACACAAACACAAGGACATGGATAAAGAAATAAATGAAATATTTGTATGCCTTGTCGGATCAAACCTGGGCCTCTAAGAGTGAAATTTTCCGTGTCTGGTCCTTTACACTTAACTTACCTTTGGTTGTCCAACATCAGAACCCATAACACACCGAAAAGCCTAAGACAGTTATTTGTCTTTAACTTGCCATTATGTCTCCAAATTGTCCAAAGCACTGAGTCCCTACCACCCTCTTGCTAAGGACCAAGAGGACAGGGTCCCCTGACAGTAGTAGCCGGTAATCCGTTAAAACCGGAGGGTCACTCCCAATTACATAATTGTCTACTCGAGCATCGAGCAATTTCAGATGTCAACGGAATATGGGATAATGCTGTCATATCGGCGAGGCCGCAATCTGTGGCGGATTTGTGGCGAATCGAAACTGAGATGTAGGCTTAATCGAATACGCGGAGGGTATAATAGGTCGAGTGGTAAACTTAATATGATTATAAAAAATTGAGTAATCGGGATGTTACTTAGGAATGTGCATGTTTGAGTTCTAGTATCTACGCTTACCTTAAAGTAGTTTGGTATTAATACAGATTTGTCTCGAGTTAGACGCTAATGTTTTGTTACGCTTGTGACATATAAAAATAATAAAAAAATCAAGATTTTTACTAAAACTTTTGGAAAAAGATGTTTATAATAAGTTCAGACATCTATCAACATTAATAGATAGGTATAGTAGCTGGTTTATTCAAATTCCATATAATTAAAGGTGTATCTCTTAAAAGATTAAACAGCTGAACCCTAATATTTGGAGAACCTGTCATTCACGTACGACATTACTTATATTGAAATCTAGCTGACCCGACAGACGTTGTGTTGCCACTATAAATAAAAAAATTGTTAATGGTGACCAATCTTTATCACTTAGGGGTATGAAAAATAGATAGTAGCCGATTCTCAGACCTACTGAATATGAATATAAAATTTGGTGAAAATCAGTAAAGCCGTTACGGAGGAGTACGGTAACTAACATTTTGACACGAGAATTTTGTATATAAGATAATGTTTCTTCATGTACAGATCAAGGTATAAATCATTATGCGTCTGTAACTGTTGCTAAAATAGATGAAGACTTCTAGACAGGCAAAGGGAAGTCCAATTAGAAACATAAATAACTAAAGATGTTTGCATATCTTAGCTCACTGTTGCAATGTCAGAAGTCTGCTTCATCTATTAATTGAATTGCTCGGCTCGAGTAGGGAAGGAAAACTTGAAATATTGATACATTTAAAAGCACTTCCCATTGCGAAATGAAATTGACATACAGTTAAACTTATCTGGTGACTGTGTACTGTGACTGTGTACTGTGACTGCTCTTAGCTTTTTAGTGAAGTTTCTTCAAAGTAATGATGTGTGCGCATCTTAAACTTACTCATTAAATATTTATTTTATCTTCTAGGGTGCTGTTACCATCGCGCGTGCTTTTACAGGTCAGCATATAGATAGTATTAGGCTACCGCCACTCATGGAAATCTGTAATATCCCAAATAAGATTACATTTCTATCTAAGATCTGGGTTTCTTTCTTTCTAGCTTGGTTTTCAGGGGTCGCTACCCCTGAAAACCAAGCTAGAAAGCCTCAGAAAAGTATATTTCGCTTACCACATAGTATTACATATCACTAGAATATTCGTATTATGACCATATTACTGGCTTTCGCGTTTTATTGTAAAATGAGCTCTCAAAATTAAAAAAAGATTACAATAAAAGACAAGTTCAATTTATTTCTTGTATACTTTTCTATCTGTAGATAGAATCAGAAGATAGATTGCTGTGAGTTATACAACATTTTAGTATACTGTACCAAGTACGACCTCTCGGTTAGACGACAGCTGAAATATCGACAAGGGCGCTGTAAAATATGGAAGTCTTAAAAGCAAAGAATGGTCGCTACTGCCGTTTCAAACTGAGGCAACACCTTGATTTATTGGCCTTGAATTCCCCATCGTAGCCTCCGACCAAGTTTGCTAATTAAGAGAAAGATTAATTTCCTTTTTCCCTTAAACAATTTCCCTTAAAGTTACACTTAAAAGACTTTTCTTGTAAATTCATACGAAATTTAAATTTGACGTTTTAATTAAAAGTCCTAAGTTAGTACGTTCTTTATACTAGTCCTATTTTTGTCTACATGTTTGAACCCAGAAATTTTACAGTTATAATTTAAACTATTTATAGTAATGTTTTTATATAACAGGTTAAATTCGAATGCCTCGTGAAAATATTAGTAAGCCTTAGTTCGCCACTCTTTTATTATTATGGTTTAAACTTTAAGCCTCAACTAAGATTCATTCTATATACGAGTATATATCATTCTATATATTCTATATATATCATTCTATATATATTCTATATATATTCTATGTATGTAAAATGATCCAGCGTCAATAAATAAAAAATCACTACCCAGATGTCTGGTCTGATTGGGGATTGAACCTGGGACTCACACAGTACACCACATAAGGTTCAAAGAAAAATAATACAAATCATACATAATTATCTATTTTCGTGTTACATTACCGTCCTCTAAAAATCATTACAACGGTATCAACGTACAAACACGGACTGATCCCTAATAACACAATGAGGGCAAATTATTATCACGCCATAAACTCATTTGCTCCACAATCTTGTAGACTTCCATGGCGTGCGGCTTGCGTTAGCGACTTGCGGCTCATGCGGCCCATGTTATAATAGTATTTGGTTATTTTTGCGGTTATGGATTCATGAGAATTGTGATTCATATAGAGCTCTCAATTTTTGTCGAAGATATTTATACTAAAATCAACAATTAGGTGTACCAGACCAGTTAACTATAAATCTTTTGGGAGATCAGACATACTGTTTAACATATTTAACAAAAATAAACATGCCCTTCAAATTTACTTTAGCTAAACACATAATCGAGAATATTCTACTTTCAGGTTATAGCATAATGCCATGCAACTTATTTTTCAGTAATACTGCAGATAGAACTGACCTGTTTTATTGATTCTGATTTGAGGTATATTCTGTTTGAACGAAGTTCGGGTCTGTCCAAACTGATTTCCTTCGAACGAACTTAAAGACATACAGAGTGAAAGTTTTCTGTTGAATTACTAATATCGTTCATTTTTTTGTGAAACCAATGCGCAACATAGCATTTCGAATAAAAAAACTCCGAAACTTTAGACAAATCCATGGTTTGATTTTACAGTACATAACTTTAGGTATTTATGACTTCGCTCAAAACAATGTAAAGAGAACTGATTCCGTATTTTGTAATAACTAGATTTATTCTACACAAAACATCGTTAAAAAACCTAAACATTTTCTGAGAAATTGCTTTATCACTTTTTGTACGCACTTAAGCCGCAACTGACGCGTCGCAAGTCGCAAGTCGCAGTCGCAAGTCGCATCACTGGGAATTACTTCCCGCTGCAGTTAGTTTCTCGTTTAAGCGGTCTTGGCGTGTAACTTGCAAGGAATTAATATAGGCTTAGCGTTAATGAACCACGGCTCCCCTCTGAATATGCCTATTTGATTTAGATTACACGTGTACGTGGCAGTATTTGTACAGTCTATAGATAGTAGTGTGTTTCTTGTGATTGGTTTACGGATTAACATAGAGCTGTTGGTACACGACGTGCTAGATTATTTTGAATAGGAAATTGAAAATGGAAATTAAAGACAATTTTATTTTTTAGTTACCTTATAACAATAATTGGAAAAAACATGGCCATAAAATAATTTCGATTAGTAATAAATGGTAAAGTACTTAGAGTAGTTTTGCCGTCTCTATCTTTAATATAAACTTGTATAGTACGTTCTTAATAAAATGAGTTTATCAAGTACATAGTACTTGTATTATGTACAAGTGAAGTTAATAGAAGCGTAAACTGTCAAAGTAAGTACATAAAGATAGTCGCTTTTGACCTACTTCCAGTTATATCGATTTGAAATGTACAATAATTTTGTACTATTAAACTTAAGTGATCGCGCAGATAGAGTGCACAGTTTAATAAATTATTATTTATTTACCATGAACGAATGTACCCTAAAAATCGGTACAAGAGATCGTCTTAATTCTAGGACCATTTTAGTCTAGATAACTTAGAACCTAGAACTGGCAAATCTTTACGATAAGCACATAATATTATAGGTATGTAGTGTAAATATGGCATTAAAATAATAATATAAAATTACGAGCCAAATAAAAAATCGTAAAAAATAGACTATGTACTTGTCATCATCATCATCATCAACCCATTAATGTCCCACTGCTGGGCACGGGTCTCCTCTCATAATCAGAAGGATTAGGCATGGAAGAATAGGATTAGGATGTACTTGTACATATTATAATATATTCTATTACATACAAAAAAATGCGTTCAGTCCAATTCTTTAAGTTTCTACAAGTTTTGTTTAATTGTAAATTAACGAGCTATAAGTAGAACATAGCTCGCTTATAATTATGTTATTTTGTATAACTTAAATAACACAATTGTTATAGATAAAATTTACATCAAGAGCGACGTAAGGACTTAACACCAGATAAATTACTCGCGCCTTCATTAATTATTTCCATTAGAGCTTTGTAATTTTCCAAGCTATTGATTTTCATAGCACAATTATGTCTCATTCAGTTTGCGCTGCGCCGTACCAGGAGTAACATCAAACGACTTCCGGCTTTGAGGCGCTTCAGCTTCTATCCATTGATAGTGCTTCAAATCAGAAATAGTGACGTAATCAGTAGACGTGGCCTTCAATGTCAGGCTATTGGATACAGAGTAAGGAATTTTGTACAAATTTCATTTGCTGTAAACGGAAGAATCAATCAATTTATAAGTATTAAACAAGAAGCAGTAATAGCCTAGTGGTTAAGAAACTCGGCCCCTCGATCGAGGGGCCCGAGGTTCAAATCCCTCTGATTTTTCAAAATTATGTGCGTATTAGAAATTAATTATCATATGCCAAAAAGGGTGAAGGAAATCCTCGTGTGGAAATCTGCATACCTGAGAGATTTATAAAAAAAAAACTCAAAGGTATGTGAAGTCTACCGATACACGCTTGGCCAGCGCGGCGGACTATGGCCTTTTTTTTTGTTTACGAGGGGTAAACCTTCAAAAGGTACCCGGCGCCGTGGGAGCGACGCAGGGTTATGTGGGATTTTTACCGCACTAAAACCCCCCCAGTGGCCGTCCTCGGCGCTGCGTAGAGGGCTCCGGGATCTCCAAAGGAACGCAACCGGAGTTCTCTTAGCGCGTTGCCCCGTCGGGCTCTGCCCAGGTGAGCTTGACGCTCGCCACACCGTCTGGTGCGTACGACGGTATGCGACCACACATACCGCCGCCCTTCCCGGAGCCGCGTACGGGGCGGTTCGAGCTACCCACTCTTGCCACCCGCAACCCCGGAAGCCCCCTTTTAGTCACCTCTTTCGACAGGCAGGGGATACCGTAGCCCTATTCTGGTCCCGAAACTACAGCGACACAGCGCCTGGGCCATTTACGTATGCCCGCGGCGACTCCTCCTCCGGGCGGACTATGGCCTAATCCTTCTTATTGGGAATTTCTCATATTTAACAAGTTCCATTTAAATCATGACGCAGGAAATCCTCTTATAGGGGTCAAGTGAAATACAAGATTTATAACTTTCATTGAGTGAATTTAATTAATAATATAAATAATGAATCTAATGTGATCGCTTCTTACATTAGTTACTATCATTTAACTTGTTTATTTTTTCTATCATAAGTATATCTCTTTTCAAATTTGCTAATGCTAGTACCATAGATTTAGAAACCCTCGTACAGAGGTCAAGTGAAATAGAAGATTGATAACTTTAATTGAGTGAATTTAATTATATTTATAATAAACAATAAATCTAATGTGATCGCTTCTTACATTAGTTACTTTCATTTAACTTGTTTATTTTTTCTATCATAAGTATATCTCTTTTCAAATTTGCTAATGCTAGTACCATAGATTTAGAATTTTTTGGCTACGCTATCCTATATCTTTGATCAGTACCTAATTCTTAAATATTTACCCATAGATTAGTAAAGAGTCCTAACAATAAAATGTAACTTTTTGACAATTGTCACTGTCAATTATTTTCGTAATTGAAAAATATTAAGAAAGAAAAAAATAGTTTTTAGATCATTTACGAATGAAACTACATTTCTTCGCACTTTCTCTTCGATTTCTGTGTTGTCTTGAGTGTCTTAACTGCGCATGTCGGCATTCCGCGTAAATTACACCATGACAGCCATTAAATGGCTGACAAAATTGTCAGCCGTTTAAGCCATTTAATGGCTTCCTTCAATTACAAGGTTAGAAATCTATACTTATCTATGTATTAACCGTTCAACTTAGGAGCTTAAATAGTAAATATTTCAGTATTTTCTTCAATTATTTAGCACTATGTTTTTTTAAAAAGGCTGTTAATAAATGATCTTGTTAATATTAATAGATTTCTTTGACTTAGTTTACAAAATTTTTGCATGATTTAAATTTCGCTTTCGATCTCGCTAAAATTACTGTAGCAGCTTCCAACTCCACGTTCGTATTAATGCAATATCAAATTGTACATTCCATTTGGATTCAAATATTCCTTTGTCCTTCACCCTTTGTTTGAAAATTCGGAATGAATGATTTCAGTTTTCGGCTATTTAGGGAAACAAAGGGCGCCTCCAGCCCGGAAGTTGTTTGATGTTTCTCCTGGCAGCGCAGCGCAAACTTAATCAGCTCAAATTGCTGAGACTCAAAAAGATTTTAGGGTTGAAAAATTAAATATTCCAGTACCCTTACCATGAGTTTTCAAAACATCCCACAATTTTACGTTACGTTTACTCAATTCATTATTCTGTTCCGTTTGCTTGAGTAGACTGAGTAAACGTAACAGTAAGTAAGTGCTCAAGTCTTTTTGTCTACCTCACATGATCGCAAAAAGAGAGACTAAACATAAAGCGCAATTTTGTCACTTTAGACATTTAATGTTACGTTACTGACACTATAGTTCTGATACAACCAGCTAGGGGCGCTGATTGGAAATTGTATGGGCAAATACGTAAACAAATACCAAAACAATCATATTTGTCAAAACGTAAAAACTCATGGTAAGGGTAGCTTGGTAGGTTTACAGCTCAAATACATTGATGGCTCATAGAAGGTTTCAAATGAGTTACTTGTTGAAAAGCGCAGTTTCTTAAAAGAAAACTCACACGACTGAACACAACTTGTTTAATGTCACACTTTTAAGTACGGATCTATTTTCATAACATGGAAGACTGTAGCATGTATCTCGCCATAGTTCTACGGATTGGTGGATGTAATTATGAGTCAATTTAACTTAAGTTGGATATTTTCAAACCATCTATGAGGTGACCGACAAGGTTTAACCATCAATCGTTTTTAGATCCATTAGGATATACACTAGTCACGCTTCCCGGTATAGTCTATCTCGTGTTAGGAAGTATATGCATAGGCTGCGACAACTATTTATCTATCTATTAAAAGGCACATAAATAAGGTAGAGGAAGGTAGCACAGCTGCTTTCCAACCTTGCATTTTCGTACCTATAATGTGACAAGTAATCATCATTTACCATTTAATAAGCAGCTATTCATATTTAGAAGCCACAGCTTTATAACCAGACCATTTGGACTTACGATTACTAGTAAAGTAACTTCGGCGAAAATGACTGTAATAAGGGTATTTTCGCGACGGGAAAGTTTCGTATGACGCAGTTATGTTTATTTACCTAATAAGAACTCTGGCTAAGTTCGTGCTGACACGTTATATTCACATAACGGTAAGCAGATAAGTTTTGATTATGCGTATATCGTTGTGCGAAAACTTGGGCTAATTTCTTGGCGGTGTTTGATATGTTGATGCCTTTTCTTGACGCTTGACGCTAATTTGACGTACCTATACTTTATTTCCGCTTAATGCTATCATAGATTAGTAAGGATTACTCACTGCTAACAAGAAAATGTTACCAATTTTGACAATTGAAATTATCACCGTCGTCTATTTTCGTGTTTGAAAAGTATTTAAAAAACGTTCATATTTCATAAAAAATGTCGACGGTCCCTACGTATAAGTAGTTTTATAATTTATGGCATACAGTCAAATAGAAGTATAATTCATATACATTAATCAACGTAATGAGACACAAAGATCTATAATTGCTGTTCAAGTTATATACTCAGTTCTATCTAGTATTTATTTACTGGCCGTTCATCAACATTATGCTCTCTGGTACGTCTGTATGTATTTTTACAATATCTTCGTCGATCATAAACGCAAATAATAATTAATTTTATTACATTTAAAATATCAGGATGTAAACTACATTTTAAGCCCGTTCCAGATGTAATACCACTAAACTGTCACAGTTCTGTTGCATTTGTAGTTGCGTATTCTATTTCTAGACAAATTTGTGGCCTGCCATTGCAGATAAATATCGCTTGGTATACGATCGCGTTCGTCCTGACACCGGTATACTTTATTTCGGTAATTATTACACGCGCAATATCACTGCAGTGCGACAGTGGTTTAAGTTACACGCAAAATGAAGCTGTTACACATAAGTTACCATACACACAAGAAGCGAAGTCACACAAATTACCCGGCTTATGTTATGAATAAAAACCGCATTCTTGTTCCTAAGTTTAAAATTGATTATTGGGTTAACGCTTGAAATTTAGTTTAGTTGCCCTGTGAAATTATTCAGTGTTACTAAACTTACATTAAAAATTTTTACAGTCTATCCGTTGAAATCTTAAATACTGTAAAATTCTTTAATGTAAAGATAGGTCCATCTGTTGATATTTTAAAAAAAGAAATCATACTGTATTAACTTCAATTACATTAACGTCTAGTTGTATAATTTTTGATAAATTTCGCTTGTTTCGCTTACATTCTGACAACAGTAGCACTACCATGAGTTTACAAAAGTATTACTCGCTAGCGACTGCGTAAAATAAATGTATGAAAAATTGTACAGCGCCTCTGGTGGTTACTCGTAGAACTAAAATCCGTAGTGGCGTAACTCGATACGTAAAAAACCTATCGAAATCAAATCGCTAGCTAATGTCATAATGATCTATTGCCATACAAATTCGGTCCCATGAGTCATTAATTTGACAGACGTTGTCAAGAAATACCGTAACGATAGTAGTTAAGTGTAATTCACTAGCAAAATGACAATAGTTTTCTATTTACAATTTCTATAGTGGCGTTTCTATGCCAACTCATGGTAGTGCTACAGTATACTTTAATTCGGCAATTATAACGAGCAATATTACTGCAGTGCGACAGTGGTTTTAGTGGAATCACGCAAAATGAAGCTGCGAAGATCATTATGGAACAAAACCTAACCTAACCTGACTGAAGCTAGAATAAATTGAGCTTAAAGTCCTTAAACTGATGAATGTTTATTAAATACCAATTTTAACACCTGTTTGTTTACTAAGTCTTACAACAGCAAAGTTTTCAAAATTTCGTGATATTTTAACATATATTTTTTCATAGGACTCCAATTACATGCTACTAAGATATTCTGGCTTATGCGATGAATGATTATTTTGTTTCATTTAAATTGATCGTTAGAACAATGTTGGAAAATTCTGTTCAATCATTCAGTAAAATTCATCTATCTAATTTAGGTCCATTCATTGAAATCTTCAATACTGTAAAATTCTTCAATATAAGTATAAGTTTATCTGTTGAAAATTAAAATTTCTTATTGTATTAACAGTAATTACATTAACGCTTAGCTGTATAATGTTTGATAAATTTCGCTTGTTTCGCTTACATTCTGACAACAGTATACTTTAATTCGGCAATTATAACGCGCAATATTACTGCAGTGCGACAGTGGTTTAAGTGGAATCACGCAAAATGAAGCTGCGAAGATCATTATGGAAATTAATATTTTATACAGCTAAAGCTGGAGTAATTGTAAAATTAAAGCTTAAACTGGTAACGGTATGATTTTGATACGTATTAATAAACTGAAAATTAACTTAAAAATTAAATTATATTTTGTAATTTGATTTATATTATCATAATGACGTTTATGGGGATAACGTACGTACATTAATGATAAATTAAGTGACGATAAAAAAAGTTGCTTTTAACAACTGTTTGTTTAAATTTTGTTATAAACACAAATAAGGTAAGATAAAGATGATGGTACTTACTTCTTACTTTTTACCCGACCATAGCAAAACAAGAAGGAAGATTATGACATATGTCCTAAACCGGTATGTATATATGTCTTATTTATATTTTTTGAGTTAAACGGCTATATGACATCACATTAAAGTGAGGGTGGCGCCCTCTAAGGGACAAAATGTCATGAACTACAAAAATACTTAATAAATAAATCATACCGTGATGATCAAAAAAGTTTTTAAATATTATAACATGTGCAAGAAATTTTGTAGAAATAACCTTATACTTGAAAATATATTAAAAGAAAATTTGTACATCAGAAACTTTTTCAATACTTAATTTTCATCCCAGACGGTCTTTTCAAACTCAAATTAAGATCAGGCCTGGCACTCAATTGTGTGGGTCGCCTTGAATATTGCCTTCAACACAAGGTTAAGATGAGCCACGTAGTTTCAAGTAAAGGGGTTCTATTGTATTTTAGTTATTTGTTTATGACATAGCTAAAATGTGTTATCAAAAAACTTCTCAGTAAATATTGCAGGAACGGTATATAAATTCAACGAAAATCTCAATAAAAGTGATTAAGGTATTGCATGAATGGTATATAAATTCAACGTCGTCGTCGTTTATCCATTAGGTACTGTACCACTACTGGGCATATGTCTTCTCTTAAAATTACAATTAATATGACATACTCGTACCATAGATTAGTAAAGATTACTCACTCCTAACAAGAAAATGTAACCAGTTTTGACATTTGAAATTGTCACTGTCATTTCTTTTCGTGTCTGAAAAATATTAAAAAAATGTCGTTTTTAGATAATTTACGAATGAAACGATATTTCTCCGCACTTTTTCTTCAATTTCTTGTTTTGCACCACCTAACTGCGCATGTCGGCATAGTTTCGCGTAAATTACACCATGACAGCCATGATAGAATTGTCACCCGTGTAAGCCATTTATTGGCTTCCTTCAATAACAAGGCAGTGCGATATCTATACTTATTTATGACTCGTACAAACAAAAAATAACAAGAAATAGGTACTTTGAAAGCTTACAGATCCGACATATTTCAATAGGGCAAGTATAACTGCCATACCTATTTCTAGCGTGAAGCAGTTCATACGTTTCGGTAGATTTACGTTTTTTTCTTTTTTTTTATAATATAGGAGTAGCAGACGAGCATGCAGTCCACCCGATCGTAAGTGGCTACGGCCGCCCATGGACATCTGTAATCAACCCCAGATAGGATTAGATATTCCTATTTGAGGTCGGCAACTGATGCGCCGCTATCCCTGAGGACTAAACTGGAACGCCTCGGAAAAGTCTGTCTCCCTTACCACACCCTTCAAACCGGAACACAGCAGCGCCTAACACTGCTGTTATTAGGTAGAATAGGCGTGTTACTTACAGTATATTGTTTTATAATATGAAGTTGTTTACAGCTGATATCCATACTCCATAGACAACAGGGACCACTTACCTTCAGGTTCTTGTTTGTTGCTATAATACCTGAATAAATTCTGTTATTGGCTTCGCTATCAAATCTGGGGTGTTGACGGCTTCTTTGATATCTCAGTAATTAATTCTAACCAGTAATGGACAAATGACATACTCGACCAATTTATCTGTGAATAACCAAAAACAGCAGCCTGTGTAATATCACACATCGGGATTTGTGTTGCAGTTAGTTTTGTATGAAAAAGGTACTATGTTTTGTACTTCCCGTTTGTAGTGTCTTCTCATCAGCGCAGGCAAATTCGCGGGCATTAGCTATTGTTTCTATAAAAGCCTTCCGTTAACAAGTTGTTGACAACTTTCGAGACTCTTTTTACTTTTTGTTACGTAATTCGTGAATTTTCTGTGCTCTCGGATACAGAATAGATATTTTGTAGTCTGTTCTTATTGAGAAACTTTTTGTATTTTTGGTCGTGTACTTTACGAAATTTTAATGTGTCTGATAACTATAATAGTAGTGAAGCTGATATTTTCTTCTACTTACATCATTAGTGTAACAAATCTTTGTATTGAATGTAAATAATTTGGTGTTGTTGTGTTTCTTATATTTCTACTAGCTGACCCGGCAAACGTTGTTGCCATCTAAATAAAAAAATGTTAAGGGTGAGCAACCCTCATCACTTAGGGGTATGAAAAATAGATAGTAGCCGATTCTCAGACCTACAGAATATGCATATAAAATTAGAGGAAAATCTGTAAAGCCGTTTCGAAAGAGTACGGTAACTAACACTGTGACACGAGAATTTTATATATAAGATGTAACTCATCATTATAACACTCTACACTACATAGCAACATAGTACGACTTTAACTGTATCATGGAGGCCATATATTCTCAAAATTAAATCGTTAACATCCCCATTTCTTGCTTTCATTTCAAAATTAATCATTTTCCCCAACATTACATGCTCATTCATATGGTACTAAAACTCAAAAACTGTGAATATCATTATTTCATCTATTGACACTTTATTTCGATTAATATTAGTATCTTATATTTGCCACTTTATTTTGATGAATAATATTATTTATTTGGAGAGCTAATAGCTAAGAGCTGACCATTCAATAAAATAAAACAGAAATGCATAAATGTACATTCATTTATATCATTCTTTTTAGGTTTAGGATCTAAAAAATCGACGATCACAATTTTACAAATCACTGCGTGTTTTATATTGATGGTTGCAGCATTTCCGTATTTGTATATTGAAATACGTGTATGACCTTATAGTAGATATGGATGTACAATTTATAGGTTTATGTATGATTCTAAATGGCCAAATATGGAACGCATATCGAATTCAGATCAACCGCTCCCCTTCTTGATGGAATTTTGATGTCGTCCTCTGGTGGCCACTGCTCTGCTCACTGTATTGCTCATTCATTGATTTTGCTACCATTCCGATAACAAATGTAGATATAGCAATATATTCTGTAATTTAGTACATTTTTCATGTATCCATTAAGTGCTGACTATATTATCTCTGCCTATATAATTAGTAAACCCATTTAAATTCCTGAATTTAATTCTTGGAAATTATGTTTTGAAAATGTTCCTTAAAATCCATTTTTATATAACTGGATTTTGCCCTCAAACATTCTTCCAGATTTTTTTACTTTACGTATATATATATATATATAAGTATTTCTTATCTATAAAGCGTCCCATATTAATCTTGTAAATAAATCTTTCTCTGTGTAGGTAAGTTTGACTCTAATAACAATGTAACATTCATGAAATATTTATCTTTATATCCGTATCTTTCTTGTAACTTTCATTTGCAACTTGAATTTTCTCCTACCATGAATTTCTAGACGATAAATCATTTCCTACAAATAAATACTTCAACTATATTTCTGTACAGAATTTCCTAAAGTTGAATTGTAAGCGGTTGTCATACATGTCCGTTCAGTCGAAACGTCCTTATCTGATTTTCGTGAGGCTCTTATTCAACTGCAGCACGTATTCTGCTTTGCTCTTTACAAAAATTGCTGACGCATTGACATTTAGGTACATAAAATCATAACTATACAATACGATATACAAATGGATGTCGAATTTAAGGATGTTATAATATTTCAACTATCCTTTTGTCCAGAATTCACCCTAGGTGGTACGACTCTTTGTTGTTCGATTACGTCGTCACCAGCAATGTTAAACGCTGTTGTGTTTTTGTGTTCCAGTTCCTCTGAGATCTGAGCGGCGCATAGCTGGCCGACGTCTGTTAGGAATATAATTCTATTTGCAGTTTATTACAGACTTCCTTGCCATCAGTTGGGTTGTATCTTCGTCTGCTACTCTTATATTACAATAAACCCTATAAGTTTGTTTTTTGTATTGACAACATACGCAACGTATATTAACAACAATATTCATATATCATGCAGAATGTTCCGTTAGATATCATGTCAGAACCTAAAAGATGAGGCAGATATTCGATTAGTTCTACGTGTGTTTAGAACAACATATATAAAAATATAAATTCAACTATTTCTCTACAGAATGTTTCCCTAAAGTTGAATTGTAAGCGGTTGTCGTACATGTCCGTATACTGGAAGCGCGCTTATCTGATTTTCGTGAGGCGCTCATTCACCTGCAGCACGTATTGCACGACTCATGATGCGAAGCATCAGAGAGTGCTTTACGATCGAAAAATTTTTTTCGCTTCATTTTGGCGGCTATTTTATTATTATAGCCTTGATAGTTCACGGAATCAAGATATTTTGCATACTATTGTCGAGATAATTAGAAATTAAACGAACTTACCTAAGTGAAGTTCCATTTCAATTGTACGAACTGCATAGTCTCGAAATGATAATGTTGACATGTAGTACACCGCCAGTCGTCAGCCTTGTGTCACGTATATTCAGAGCTAAAAACCTCGAATTCAAATAATTTAAAACAATATCCAACCTACTTATAGCGCCCCCTACCGGTAAATGTCATTAAGTTTAGAGATCCTGGGGTCAAGATGTAAGTTCATTAGCTCGATTATTTTACAACATAGATGATATTATGGGTAATACTTATCGTATATAAGTATGGGTGGGTGGGTTATAATATCATTTCGAGACTATGCAGTTCGTACAATTGAAATGGAACTTCACTTAGGTAAGTTCGTTTAATTTCTAATTGTACTTCACTGCATAGTCTCTTCAATGATAATGTTGACATGTAGATGTTTAGAGATTTGTAAAATAACGAGCGTATTAAACAAAATACAAAAACATTTAAATCCTACTATTTTTAAAATTCCTAATTTAATATATCTATTTAAATATTAATTACAGTTATCAAGTATACGTTTGATGTAACGTCTCTACTACAAAATTGAACTTAGATCTGATCCATTCAGCTATCCTTCTAAGACGGTCTTAACTGACACTCATATGTTTAGACGTCAGCGTAGCAGCGTGGTAATGCGTGCTCTCCAATGGTATGTATTGTAAAAAATGATATATCAATGCCATCATCTTCCGTGGTTGATAAAATCTAGAAACTGTCGTCTGGAAGGTCACTGTATTATGAGATTACATAAAAGAAATAAACTTATTCTTGCAACTCTCAAGTGTTACTAGGCCTATCTAGGTAATTTTATTAAGGATGTGCTGGACAAATACTATGATTACTATGAAATAATGGTAATACTAGATTGTTTGAACACTGGTTATAGTAAGGTTTAAATTGATGTGGCAATTTAATATACAATATCTTCCGACAAGCAATTTGGTTAATATACAATAATGTTATTATTATGTTTATGTATACTTTTTAGAAGTCTCGACTCAGATGTAGGCGAATCGGTAGTAATAATGGCATTCACGGGCTTACACCAAGTGAACGTCATAAAATATACGATATCTATTGTTTTTATATATTACTTATATATATATTACTTATATATTATTATTGTTTTTTTTTTTTTTTCTCTTTTTACTATATGAGTAATTACAATAACCAAAAAAAGTAAATAGTATTTTTTCTTCATCTCCATTAAATAATATAAAATATTTTACACTTAACTCGCTAAAAATATTTATACATCAGATGTAACTATCCCAAGTAATAGCATACTTGGGATATGGAGGATAGAAAACCTAAATATGCATTTTAAGAACAAAAATAATTCTAGATATATATATATATATATATATCAAAATGAAAAGAATATTGTAACCAGTCTACAGATAGATCTAGTTATTTACACTGTTTAGGCCAAAATATTATAAGCACCAGCATCACGTTTTCATTATTGCGTCTAACATTGCTTGTAGAGCAACAAAATCTTGAGATTCGTGTATAGAAACGAAACGCTCCTCGAGGAAGCGAGTAACATACAGGGTAAAGCGTTGACGAAAAACAAATGGATTTAGATCTTTTTTTTTTTTTTAAATTCATATGAGACCCAAAATGCAACCCTTCCAAAATGAAAGGTTTATTTATTTATTATTTTTTTTTTTTTTTAATACTATTTTTTAGGACTGTCTGGACCAGTCTGGTACTACCACAAACTCCCCAACCGTTCAGAGATAATCTTTAACAACAATTATTTTATTAGAAATAAAATGAATATTTCCATTTAAATAGTATAACCTTAGTCATGACATGTAAGTCATACTTCTTGTAGGTTTCCTAGTAAATAAATCTATTTAAAAAACCTTCAAAGTGTTAATTCGCAATGTATAATCTTGATTTAGTGATAGCAAATTCATTCTGAAAATTATTGAATGTATTAGGGAAATAAAAACATTCTTTGGGTATTCAATAAATCCAATATGTGCCTTGATATTACGGTTAAATGTGGGTATTAAACACCATGCTGTTTCTATATGAAATAACTGTGGAGTTGCCTACACGTATTAGGGTTTCACCGTGTTGAAGATGATTATTGAAAAAATATCTTTAAGCACAAGTAACGCTGCATTTAACTTTAAATAGTTGATCGGATTTGTTATTTAAATCAAATAACAAAAATACCGAGAATAATGACCATATGTTACATAACTGATTGTGTCCCGATAATAAAAATAATATGACAACTACCACCTGTAATTATATCTATCTGTAAGAGGGATAGTATTTTGATAAACATTATTAAAATTGTTATATATATATACATATCTTTGCATTTATTATAACTTTTATTTTTTAATATTATTATTATATATATATATTTTTTTTTTATTTCACCCTTGTGTTGATTTTTAATCTTTTATCTAATGGTAAAGCAATTTGATTTTTTATTTATTCATTGCTTGTATAATACAATGAACAACCTTAACAGTTGTATTATTTCCAATTATCAAACTATCTTTTAAGTAACCAATAAATCCTAAAGAATGATATAGCTTATTATGTCTATGATCCTAAATTACTAAGTGTCGTTATTGTTCCTTGTCCATTATTATGACATTTCAAATAGGAACTATGTTATATAAATATATAACTGACACAATGTCCCTAGATCTTAATCAGTTATGTATGGTCTTGTATCTTTTAAAAGGTTAGTAAAAACATAAATATAGTGTTCTGTTCAAACCAAAGGAAAGAACTTGAAATGCATAGAATTTCCATTTAACCATAGACTGTAAACACTGTTCAAGGTAATCATGAATTAGTATCCAAATATGCATTCTTGAAAACAATAGTAAGTAGTGAGTGGAATGCCAGGCTTTATTTAAAGCTCAAGATTAAGACCAAGATATTCAATATAAACCAACATCACCATCATCAGGTGTTGGTAAAGTAAAAATATTGTAAAAAATTGGTTAAGAGTAAACAATATGTTACCACTGATGTGAGAAGTCTTTCTACACACCTACCGAGTATATTTTGAAAAAATCTTCATTCCTTGAGAATAATGAGTTTAAGTGTTTATACAATTAGACTCTTAAAGCTAACCACTTGCAAAGCTTAGGTCAATTGTTATTTGTTACCACTGGTCTTTAAAATTATAATTATAATCGACCACATTATTAACCACTCACCTAAAAATCTGTTGTGATTGAAGATTTATTCCAAAGGAAACTTTGATCAAGCCTTTCTGTGACACAGGTATTTGTGCATGAGGCTTGTTGTAAGTCAGATAATGACCCTATTTGGTACGAGTATTTCAAACTTTTGGATGAAGTTTATCATAGGATGAAGTGTAAATATATTCGTTATATTTGTTATTATAAAATATTGTACTATATATATATGAATTGAACAATCATTGTTTCTTAAACCATTTTGCCGATCATTTGTTCCAGTACTTGTACTATGAAATTTATTCTTATTATTTATTATACATAATAAATGACCAGCACCAGTAATAAGATAATTGATAGCAAATTATCTTTATAAAGGCAAATAATTTAAAATTATTAAGAAACAATCATGTCAAATGCTCGAGAGCAGTAAGCATTCGCCTGATGTGGCATGCATGGCTTTTGACTCTTTACAGCTACAATAGTAACTGCGACTTGTGCAACTTTTAAAGTCTAATCATGTGTTATCCGTCCCACAGTTTTCTAGAGGCTAGTGTTCTTCCTTTAAACTATTTTTTCCTTTAGTCTATCTATCACCATCTAGATAGATAGATAGTTCCTTTAGTAAATTACTCTTTAATATGCTGATCTACCTAGATACCAAATTCTTATGAATGGTTAAACCAAATTTAGGTTCTTCTAGAGTATTACAAAAGGATATAAATTGTCATCTCTATATCCTGTATCATGTACATTATTAATCTGAATGATTCTTCAATAAAATGTTCATTCATTGAAATCATTACACCCACTCGATGGTAATAGTTGTGTCTATCTACTGATTATTAGTATTTTGTTATATAGGTTATTTACCCAATGTGAAGGACATAATACCCTATTAGAATGGGTGAATATCCGTTGTATCCGTCTACTTAATAGTAGTATCTTGTTATAGCTGTTATATAGGTAAATATCCAATATGTAAGGGTCCCTTATTTGAACGGATGAATATCCATTAGGTATATTCTACTCAATAGTAGATTATTTTATGTGAGTAAATACTCAATATAAACAGGTTAGTACCCATGAACGGGGCTAAATAGCACCCTATTTCTTGTAATGTAGGTAAATATCCAATATGTAAGGGTCATAACCTTATTTGAACGGGTGAATACCCATTAGGTATATTCTACTCAATAGTAGATTATTTTATGTGAGTAAATACTCAGTATAAACGGGTTAGTACCCATGCACGGGGCTAAATAGCACCCTATTTCTATGTTCATAGCTTTATATAAACGAGATTTATATAAGGATTTAAATAAGCGAGATCACCTAAATAGGTGACAAGCTTAGTTAATGAACATAAGACGTCAAATTCCTTGCTACAGAACAATATGGTAATCTAAAAATCCTTTGCTTGGAAAAATATATATGTAAAAATTTACCTTGTCATTCCTCATTAATATATAAGATTATCATCTTATCTTTAATAAATGAAAATACATTTTCAATTTGCGACGGCATTCGTAATGGCCGCCTAGTACAAGTCTTCAGAATAATTTCGTCAAAATTCTTTATTTTCCATTGTAACTTTTCTGCACAATATATCACACCTACGTCTTTTATAAATTATTGATTGAAATATTTGTTATAAATTAACAATTTTTACTATAAATTACTTATTTTATTTCTTATTTTGAAAAATCATAAATGTACACAGGCTGCACGAAAAACGATAATGACATTTACCGGTAGGGGGCGCTATAAGTAGGTTGGATATTGTTTTAAATTATTTGAATTCGAGGTTTTTAGCTCTGAATATACGTGACACAAGGCTGACGACTGGCGGTGTACTACATGTCAACATTATCATTGAAGAGACTATGCAGTGAAGTACAATTTAATGGAGATTAATTCCATACTTTTTAAAAATTGATTTACTGCAATAGAATTGGAAAAAAACACCAAAATAGGTCAAAAAATTTTCCTGTCCGTCATGTGTGAAACCTGAAAACACTGTAACTTGTGAAAAAATCCATCATTTGAGTTAATTTTTTTTTTTTTAAATTCTAATCGACGATTGTAGGTCACTAAATGCGAATGATTAATTAATTCAGTTTCGTTTAATTGCAATTAATAAAAAACGAAAACTACAAATACAGTCTTGTAGTTTTCGTTCTATAGATATTATCTATAGATATTATGTACATTTATTCCACCAGGGGCGCTTGTGCAGTACCTTCTTCCTACTACAGCTGTTTTTTCGGCAATTAATTTTGAACGACTTAAGCTTTTTTTTTTATATTTCATAATTAAATGAGCATTATGAGTCTTGCACTTTTGGATTTTCCAAACTTTTTTGTTCCGTTGTACTCCTCACAAAGTTGGTCGACGCATTTGTAACTGCATTGACATCGTGTACACGATAATGTTTTATAATACGAATAAAGATTGGTTTCAATCGTAATGAATGTATAATCTTAATAATATGTCAATTTTAGTGCATAGTCCTCACGTTTGATTCCAGGGCAGGGCATGAATTACAAGTTATTTTACGATTAGTCCTACGTGTATGACAATATCGCTTCATACAAATATAAATTCTTCAACTATTTCGGTACAGAATGTTTCCCTAAAGTTGAATTGTAAGCGGTTGTCGTACATGTCCGTATACTGGAAGCGCGCTTATCTGATTTTCGTGAGGCGCTCATTCACCTGCAGCACGTACCGTTGTACTCCTCACAAAGTTGGCCGACGCATTTGTAACTGCATTGACATCGTGTCGGTTATGTTTTACTCGTATATTACGACAGTCACATTTATATCTATAGCCATTGATTATGTCAGAGAAAAACATATTTTGCTATAAAATAGTTTGAGGGGTCAGCCCGGACCACCGGGCTACCAAGTCCGGAAGGTATAAGTTCATATACTTTGTATAAAATACGATTTTTGCGGATTTAAACGTGGATTCAATCGCTATAAATATATTATTTTTGTAAAATATTACGCGTGGAATTATTGATGTTATTAATGTTCATGCATGACTAAGAAACTGCATTCCTATATAGTGTTCAATACATACATTGGTATAATATACTTATTATGCCATACTTGTGGTATCAAGATGAATCATTTATAAACAGATGCACTAAATAAAGTTAACTGAAAGCGAATATGTGAAATAAATACCTAATCTTTTCAAAGAACTGTATCAACGAAAAAGTTGAACGAAACAGCTTTATACACGCGTTTCATTCAACGTTGCTTGAAGCTAGGAACTAATTACTAAATAGCAACATAGTCTCACTTTGTTCTAGAAAGAAACTAGGTCTCTATTGGAGATGATACGAAATTGTGCTTACCTACTATACTTGGTGGTTTACTTTCAATTAACTAGGGCGGACTAGTATCTCAGTTTCGTGGAGTTTTCTAGTTTGTTTTTTCATGTATGCAGCGAGGAAACCTACCCTGCCTAAGCGGTCATCGGCATCAAAGCATATTGCAGTTGAAGTCGTTTTTGGGAAATATTTCAATAATAGAAATAGCACAGGGATATGCTCATTAGTACGAAAATAAACTTATGCCATAGATGTTTTTAAGTTTTGGTTTGTCATGTGTTCGCAAAATACCTATATCAGTTGAGTAAAATAGGCTAAAACTTCTTGTATATTTTAATTTCAAAAAATTACTCTTGGGTATTTTTGGCAAAAAATGAAATAAATACTGATTAGATAATACCATAAGTAAAATTGTGTTAGTGTTTGAAGAGTAATGTCAACTCTCTTTTCGTTTTTCAAAAAAGTCTGTCTAGCCTATCTTTCGTACTTGAACAGAAGTCGCAAAGATAGAATTTAGATAAATGGCTATTTGCTACCCCTGAGCATTACATTTGACCATTTTATTCGTATAACACGTACTCACTTAATTATATCCGATAATTAATTTTAATAATTAATTTCCTTAAATAGTTTGATGCAGGTGCCTAAGCTCTGCTGACTACTTAACGCTAGCAGACATAAATAATACTTTGCTGCTAGTTTGACAAAAAATCGTCAAAATATCAGCACTTTTTAAAACTCTTACGTCACTTCTCGGTCGCAACCTTGCTAGCAGTAAGCACCTAATTGCAAATACCGTAATGGATGCAACGACCTCGTTACAAAGAAAAAGCCAGATACTTTCAGCGTGCTATTAAGATGCTGTACTTTAACATACATTCCGTATTTTTGTATAATATAGAAGTAAATGGCCTCTGCTGGCCATATCAGGAATTACAAAATCCTACCTGGAATATTGCCTGAGATTCGGCCATACTTAAGGTTATCCATAAATGCCCTTTCCATCTTATCCATAAACTTTTAAGAACTCAGTCGAAGAACCACCCAATAACTTATATCGTTATATCACACAAAGTAAATAAGGCTGCTGCTGCTGTATCATTTTCTTCACAACAAATATTAAGCTTATAAGTAGTTCAAAATGTTGTTTACTCCGATTAAAATCTCAACTATATTTCTTTAATATACCATCTCTAATTCTCTAAGTAGTGACAGCCTAAACCTAGCCTAGCCTGCTAAAACTCTGCCTCTCGATCGAGGGAACCGAGGTTCAAATTCTAGGCATTTTCAAAGTTATGTACGTAATAGCATCTTGAGGAAACATGTACACCTGAGAGATTAAAGGAATGGTATCAGAAGACTACCAATACGCTCTTCGGCGACGCGGTGAACCATCACTTAATACTTCTCAATCTGACATGAGACTTGTGCTCAATGGGACAATAATGGACTGACGACGAGAAACTTTTATAATTTACTTGCATTATTTTTCGTTTTCAAAACAATGAAAGTCTAATTAAATTAATTTATGCGCTCATTCCTATCGTGACTATTATTAACATTCTGACAGCAACTTAACGTTTGGCTCGTAACACTAATGGCCTGCTTTAAATGCCCTTCGAACAAAACACGAAAATCACGTGAATTCATAAAATACTCAAACTCATACACGCCAACATTTACGGTTGAATCACTCTAAGTTACCCAAATGCCACTAAAAATCAGTATTCCAGTACCACGAGGCAAATTTATTCTAAACTGAATACGTGCTGAATTGAATGCAGCTCAAACCGTGTCTATAAGTCAGTCGCCTTCCCAAGAGCATTTCTGATGGCTATGGGACGTGTTGGGGCATGTTGTTTGAATGAGAAGTAGATGTTCGCAGACTACAGTAACGATCTGCGTGACGTGGGGTTACCATAGTAATCTGAAATGCAGCTCCGGGTTCGAGCTCCAACGAAGTAGACACCTTAATGCTAGATTCTATCTATCAGTTCTCGATCAGTTTTTTCCAAGTCGCAAACGTGTATGAAGTCCATCTGATGGTTAATGGTAACTGCCATTAGGCATTTATAACCAAGCCCATATAGAACAGAGTTTTGTACCTGAAGCTGATCACGAATGCGTGGCAGCTCCTAACAACCTATATGGCCGTCTTATATGTAACGAAGCAGACATCCACACTCTTCTACTAAAACGTAAGAGTTGCTTCACACTAGAAGTAGGTATGAGGGTAGAACTACTTCGTTTAAAGTGGTTCTACTCCTGATTATGTCTGGGTCATCATCAACAACCCTTTACTGTCCCACTGCTGGGCACGGGTCTACTCTCATAATGAGAAGGATTAGGCCATTGTCCACCGCGCTGGCCAAGTGCGTATTGGTAGACTTCACAATTCACATACCTTTAAGATTTTTTTTATAAATCTCTCAGGTATGCGGGTTTCCTCCACCGTTTAGCAAGTGATAATTAATTTCTAATACGCACATAACTAACAAAAAATCAGAGGTGCCTGCCTGGGATTTGAACCTCGGACCCCTCGACCGAGAGGTCGAGTTTCTTAACCATTAGGCTATCACTGCTTGTCTGCTCTGCTATGTCTGGGTGCTCACTTATTTACTCAGGTTTGTCCCCAAGCCACACGTGAAGCAAAGTTTTATAGACCTACCTAAACGATTAATAAATATAATGTTGAAACTAAAAAAACTAATTATTTTTTCATCTCTGATAATTATTACTTTAAAATGTACGACTTTAAGATATTAATTACAAGATCTTAAATAAATCCAACTATTTCAATTATACTCAGAATTTGTTAGTATTTATAGCAGGTATTTAATCAGGTAGATATTACGTTGAAAATTTACTCCCCGACTACAGAAATGTTAGGCACATTTGCCCTTAATTCACAGGTCAAATTCCAGGTTCAGAGGTTAATCAAAACAATTAAGACTTGATTGGTATCTATCAGCGTCCTAGGAATTTGATATTTAATAAATCTTAATCAAAAACGTAAGATATTTTATGATACGTGATAGGACCAAAGTGTATACGTCATAAAGAGTGGATATTTTTAATTATTTTATTCTTTGTAATAAAGAAGTAGTAGAATGGAGATTTTAAATTGAGATTGCTCCAGTAAGATGAGTGGTCACTTGAACAATTACACTATCTAGTTATCGTTATGTTTAGCCGCACCTCTTCGTTAAACATACAAATTCCAATTCCAGAATCCAAATTCCATTTGGACATAAACTTAATAACCAACGAGTGCAGTTATAAAAAGTCAATAAAACACAAATAAAATACGTTGCCACCTATGAAAATTAACTTAACTTTTAGAAGTATGCTTCAAATATATTACATGAGTATTTTACCAATTTTTGAACCAACTATGAACTTGAATTTATTTAAACAGTAGTGTTCAATTGCTACGTAGTCAAAAATACACATCTCTTAAGCTCAATCGACATTGGGAAATACAAAATGTCATTGCAAAATACTTCATAACGGGAGCGAAATGCGTTCCGGCAGTATGCTGACTTTTCAGACCATAACATCGCGATTGCGATTCAAAGACAGTAATTGAGGCGGGAACTGGTGTTGCAGAAGCACTTTTATTAAACCAGTTCTCGAAATTTTGCAGGTGAAAACTAAATTTAATATGGTTAAAACAATTGGCCTATATCTCTCCCACAATTCAGACAAATCAAAGAATACCGTTATTAAATTCCTTCATGCCGTTAGAGCTACACGGCGTGATAAAGAATGGAACAAACATCATACATATATACATACGATCGAACTACATTACGTAACGTTGACATTATCATAAGATCAGAATGATCACGTATTTCATCTTTACAGTGCTAATAAATCGTATTAAATTTTGCCGCCCCTACCTACCTCTACAATTCTATACCCTACATCAGAGTTGTCTAGACCAGATGCGATCGTGAGCCAATACAAATCAATATACGGAGGGCTGCATAATCAAATATTTGTGCCGCTCCCTATCAAAATGAGTAAGCGAAAAAAAAGGTAAAAAACTATATCCACCACTGGATGAAACGTATATTGGCAATATACTGGCTAAGTAAAAAGTAATATTTCAAAACCTGGTAGATACTAGATACCAAAAAGTAATGTCCAATACCACTACAGGGTTATCAGATCGGAATACTCACGTGTTTCATCAAATTTACACTTCTCTTAAATCGAATCGGCGCTCGTGCACGCAAAACGTCACAGTGAAATACTTCATAACGGAGCGAATCGTGTTCCGGCAATACGCTGACTGCGCGAAACACTTTCAACTTGATTTTCAACATTTTGTCCAAGCTTTTATATAGTTTATAATAAATTTATTTACTCGGTCCATTTGTATATAGGAATGGCGATACTTTCCGATTCGAATGGAAGTGCAATAAATCGATTCATAAAAAAATCGAGGCCCAAAGAATCGATTCTCCAAAAATCAATCTTCGATCCTTTCAGCTTAAAGGGCGAAGATAGTGAAAAAAGGTCATCAGCACCAAACAAGCATTGAAATACCTATCCGTCTGTAAATAATGTCTACAAATTCAACCAACCAACCAATAACAATTTCAACCAACTTTGAAAATATCGATTTTCAAAGTGAAAGATCGATTCAGTGAATCGATTCACTACTGGAGATCTAATAATCGATTTGGTCCAAAATATCGAATTTTCGATTAAACGATTTCAGGTCGCCATTCCTATTTGTATATTATTTATCCAAGAAACTTAAGTTTTAATTTATTCAGTTACCAATTTAGTTAAGCTATACTAAAGAAAATTTAATTATTTCAAAGGGCTTTTCAAACAAATACTACAGATATTTATCTGTATCTCCAGAACTGAAGAAATGAGCATTTAGGTTAGTCTTTGTAAGTCTATCTAATTTACTCAAAACTCATTACTATATTAACCCTTTCACTAAAATAGTCAATACTTTCAAAGTACGCAACCTCGATTTTCTAAATTAAAATGTCAAAGAATGAAAAACATATACGATAAGAGCTATCAATTTTGCTTTAGTACATGCTACAATTTATTCGAACTCTCAATTCTATCACCTATATAAAGGTTGGTGCAATATTTATCAGCACACCGATCATCCGTACTTTGGCGTGTAACAATATTTGAGGCGGTGAGACGTTCACAGGCGACACTCAGCGGCATAACTTATTACGTCTCCCTCTATCTTTGACAAGAAGTGAAATTTATCACTTTACCTGTCCCCTATAACTTAAAACGCCTGCTATGTACTACTACATTGGTATTAAAGAACTTAAACATACAAAGAATCAGGTTGAATCACCTGTATCTATTATTTCTTCTACACATTTATGAAAATTTAAGATTATTCTTTATAATGGGGAAGAAATGAAGATATATGAGTGGCATGTTTAAGATGTTCACAGTGTGACCACTAATGGTCATAAAGTGACCTTTATGCCATCGGTAAGACAGCAGTCGTCCCTTTATTAAGTGGACCGCTAACCCTAATTGTTCCCCACTAATCTGCACTGAAGTAGCTTGGAGAAATATGCTCCAGGCCTTCAGTTGTTTAGAGATCCATAATCAGTAACGGGAAAAAAAAGTTGCAAACAATCACTTACATGCATTGTTAGCATGTACAGAAATGTACAACTTTACACCCAATGAAACATATCAGGAAAAATATCACTACCATCAGATACAACTAGAGAAATATTAATTCCCAGCCATTTCCCGAGTCACAGCGAACTTAGATAAAATGTGCCAGTTATGCCAGCAGCTGAATTGCCCGTAACAAGCGCAAATACTTACATAGAGAGATAAATTTCATTTCCTGCCTTTTCATTCTTTGTTTCCTGACACTGTTAACTTAAGCGACATATTCAGGGCGTTTAAATTAAAAAGCAGAAATGTGCATTTTAATTTTAAACGCCACTCGTGTGACATACTAACTTAACTCGTCCCGGTTTTTCTGCCGTGGACATGCACGGATATTTCGTTTTTCTAATTGTGGAAAGTGTATCAATTTGCGAATCGAAAAGCTGTTTTGCGTGGCGCGATGTTAATCATTTCATATTTTTTGACGATATGGGATTATTCTGATGAGTAGATTCAAGGGCTATTGATGAAAGCAAATCTATTTAACACATGGAAATAAAAATATTCACCAATTATGTAACGAAGAAAATGGTAAGAGTAACGAAAATGAGTAATTTGTATATATGCATAAAACAGAAATAAATAATGCGGTTTTAAGAGAAGTAAAAAAGAGATTGTCGTACCACATACATATTATGAATAATTGGCTTGAGCATATATATGTTCAATATCTTTTGAGAACGGTACAATCAAAAGTGACCAATATAATACCCTAAATACGCCCAAAGTTAATTTGTGGGTAGAATTATTATCCACGTCAAAACTTCTTTCCATATTATTTCTTACGCCGCAAGCTCCACTAAAGGTCAAGCCAGAACATAAAACTGCCACATAACTTTCGATTGCTTAGATCCACGAGTGGATAGTAAAAAAGTTTCGGGATACGAGAGCAATTTCGTTTTGTATTTACATCCGAGTATTTTCAATACAGAAGTCGTACTGAATAATGTTACCGCAAAAATTACTTGTTTTAAATCATCGTGTTGAGACATGTATGCCCGAGAGATCTAAAAAAAGTTCTCAAGAGTAATTGAAGTCTACCAATTCGCACTTGACCAGCGCGATGGCCTCAATCCCTTACGCTCTGAGAGGAGACCCGTGCTCAGCTTTAGGAGAGTAATGGATTGACGAAGAACTGTCATGGGTTAAGTCTGCTACACTGGCCTTATTCTGACTTGGCCTGATTACTTTTATTTCGTAACCTTCCAATAAACTTTCCAAAAAATCTTCATACGGACATATGGACTTCCTAAGGTTATTAATTATATTATCTGTTCTAACATATTTAATTTCTTGTTCGACTTCATAATCATTCAATACATAGATATGAACCCAGGGATTTTTAAACGGGAAAAAATCATACCTACTATCTGCGCTATTGTTTTGCTTGTTACTATCTTCATATTATTCATCCATAGTGAATTAAGTCCCAACTTCGATATTGCTCTGTTGGAAAATTGGAGTTTCCGATAACTTTGTGAAAAATTGGGGGTCGATGAATTACAAGTTGTATAAAGTTTGGAGTGGGTATCGGATTATAAAGTGTCCATCGGAAAATAAAGGAATAAAATCCGAATATTTCTGGGAGATTTTCATTTCTCATTGGTTCGAGCTACGTATCGCAATTAGTTTTGTAGGTATAAGGTATTAGGTAATGTTTTCGAGAATATGTATGTTGGATTCATCTTATTTAAAAAAACTCATTTTTCAACTCTATATTAGTTACAATATATACCTAAATATAATATATATTTTTTTTTCATTTTCTCTTTTTTTCTAATTGTAGCAAGTATTATACAAACTTTTATAATAAAACAGACTATTCCATTAAATTAACGGTCTATGTATCCATATTTACCTTTCATAGTAAAGCCCTCAATAATCCGTAATAAGTAATTTAGGAGAAAATTGTGAAGTACTATACAATAACGATAGGGAAGGTAAATAAATTCATAATCAAAATTAATTACACATTACATCGAATAATTACTTCATTTGAAATCTCATCAATTGATGTTAACAAAGTTATTTATGCGGCTGTGAATTTGAACACGCGTAACAGAAATGTTTACGATTCATTTATTCCTAGTTTAAAGCCGGTACTAATTAGTTTACAGATCGCATACAAAAGGCTTATGTAAATGCTGCTATTTACCTTATTTATCTTTACTGGATATACTAACTAATTAATCAGTGAATATGACAAGAGATCAAATTGTTCCCATGTTAATAGAAAAACGAATTTACAGGAAAGTACCCTACCCTTAATCCAAAGTCTTTTGTTAATTTTAAGCTGAAGTATAATAATGCTGCGGTATGTATACACAAATAATTTAACCCGAAGTCCAAATAATATTATAGATCACTTGCACTATAAATATACTATTTTAAATAGTCAGAATTAACCTATTTCAATGCACAACTTATCACACAATTTAAGATAAAATTGTTTTTTCAAACATAAAAAGGGTCGCAGATAAATATCTCTAAAGATATAGAAAACTAATAATATAAATAAAAAAATAAAAAAGTTGTTATCGGCTATAACTATCAATTTTGCCAATTTATGACGCATTTGATTAGTTTCATTAATCCACAAAATCGATCTTTTGTTACGTTTAGTAACATTTACCAAAATCATTTATCATGACAAAGTGATATAATAATGTTTGTTTTAACACTAATTGTATGTTCGTATCACTTATTACTTTTCACGCATGTATTTACCAAAACAAAAGTTCTAAGTCAGATTTTAATGTTTTCAATCTTAGAGTTAGATTTGACGGCATACGAATTTTTTTACCGCTATCTCCTCCAATATTCAGCTCACTTCGCGAGCTAGTTCCAAACGCTATCGTTCGTTCTTTATTTACACTGGAGCAATTTCCAACAGTGTGGTCACATCAGCTTTTATGACATTTTTGCATTTAAAACTGTGATAACCTAGTGGTGTGTATATTAAAGTGATTTGTATTGTAAGTACATACTTCACCTGTACTTAATTTCTAATTTATTTTTATTTAACTTCCTCACGATTTCTTACTGTTATCTTTTTTCTATATTTATACTGCTTTTACTCTTTTCTTGACACTTAATGATAACTGATTATAGGAATTAATAAAACATAAAAACCTTCAAAACTCACACTTATTTTCCCACCTTTCAACAGAACGATTTCTGAATTATTAAAAAAACGCTCACAAGACTAACGTTTCCATCTTTAATTGTTCCACGCAAATTCAATATTAAATTTCACGCAGGCATTTGATACGTGTCGAAAGGAACACTCAAATAATTACATATTAACAATTCTCAAAGACGCTAAGCACATGTGAATGTCGTAATAAATAACAAAATGTTACGAGGCCATTAGCGGGTTTTATTTTATTTACACACCTCAAGTATTCGCAAATAGGCGTATAAAGTGTGGGAATTACCAGTCGGTAGCGATGTCGTGAAGAGCGGCGATAAATAAGAGAGCCTTATGTTGGGGCGGTATCTGTTAGGGCGGGCGGGCTTATAAATTAAATAACACCAGTTGAAGTTTCGATTCCAGTGTAGTTTGCACCAGTTTCGGTTATGTAATGTATATTTGGTTGTATTGTAAATGTTTACGGGGTTAATACGTTATAAGTATTATTTTATGTAAGGTATTATAATATTTTAACTACTGATTAGGCAACCTAATAAAATACCTTTTATAAAACTTCACAAGTAACAATTTAACGTTAACTATTATAATTTTAACTACCAATAACGTGACCTAATAAATACCTTTTATGAAGCCTTACGGAAAGTAATAAAAAATATGTACCCTAGAAAAATATAAAAATAATTGAGTGAGCATAGACGATAAACGTGAGAATAAACTAAAAATATAGAATTCCTAACGAAGTCTTATTTATAAAGTAATATTTTTTGCGTAGGCAAATAGAGGTCACAATCTACTTATTAATTAAAACTAACAAGTGGACTGATTTTAAAAATAAAAATAGAATATTGACCTTATATTAAATATAAATTAATTGCGTAACAAAATTAAAAGCGCGTAACAGTTTTATGAAAAAACAGACCGTTTTCCAACCGAATCAGTGAGTAAATTTTAACAGAAACAAACAGTTAATACCGGGAGGTGGGTACATAAAAAATCCATTCCACTTTACCAAGTTCAGAGAAGTTAAATTTAAAATCAACTGCCAACACCCCTCCTTGGAAATCAAATTATACTCGCCACCGTGAAAAATGGGAAAACATTTTTTCCTTTTGATCTCAGAAAATAAGTTGCCCCGATATTTTAGGTAAACATCAATTCCGCGTAATGACTTGTTATAAAAACGTTTCAGTAATCATTAGAATGTCGAAACGAATTTCAAATAGTAATTCATCGCGGATGATCGTATTTCTTTGTTGTTCTGAGGCTCCTTATAGTAATCCGTACAAATCGATTCTTATAATGAGTTCCTCAGTATTGCTCTCAATGTTTATGAAGTCTACAAGCTATTTAACTTATTAACCTTGTCTGCAACCCTTTTTACGATTTACTCATGAATATGATTTTTTTCCTCATAACTGGAGCTTTTCTATAATAAACTGGAGGAAAAAATGTTCACAACGTATGTAGCCAACATATGGTAATGCTGTGACTCTTATTATGCCATCTAGGCGGATAGCTTCACGTGCGGTCGGAGGCATTTATAAAAAGTCACTAGCAATCATCTGTGCAAATTACGATACTTTTGTCATTTTCTAATCACACGGTATATGACATTGTCTAAGATATACGAGTTAGAATAGGCAATAGGGTTGCGAAGCTTGCTGTAACCAAATCCCGTGCGTAATACCAAATTCAATAATTATGATTCGATAAGATCTTTTTTAGAGAAACCGCGAAATAGCGTGACATACTCGAGATTGCGTTCTAGATTCGGTCCTTCTGGCCATTTTATTTTCCAGGTCGTCGGCGCCACGCGAACGTTTTATTTGTTCCTACTCGTAATAAAGTAATATACCGGTTTTCAGGAAGCTCATTCCGTAGCGGATTACCGACCAACTAGAGTAGGACTTGTTATGCGCAGTGAACGTTTTAGTTTACTGGTGAAAATATTTTTAACGGTCACTGACATGATTTTATTACCCCTACTACCCTTGTTACTACTGTTGTATTGCCTTTGGTATGTCCTATCCCATACTTTTAAACCAGAACGCAACAGCGCTTGGAATTTTTTGTGATTTGAAAGTATGACTACCATAGACACCCTTAATCAAGTCCAGATAAAATTAGAGAGCTATGAAGTCAGCCACAGATGCAATGCTATCACTGAGGACTAACTGGAAACACCTCATCATACGGAGGCATACTTATCAAAGTATGTCTCCGTTACCATATCCTGCAAAACGGAACACCACCGCTGAATACTGTGGTTAACAGGCAGAAATAAATGACGATGTAGTGTGATTTATCTTTTAAAGGACTACCTTTACTACTTACTAAAGTAACCCTCTGTTGTATTACTGCGGCATCACCACCCCATTAACTATTTACCATGTTCCTAAAATGAAAGCCAGAATTCCGGTCACAATCTAGGATTTTTTTCCTTTAAACAATTTAAACATATCCTCTATGGCACAAATTGGTAGAAAGGGACACCGTCGCACCAGTTTAAGGATTATATATGCAGTTAAGCGCTGCTATGTTGCAGTATTATAAAGGCAGATATTAAAATGAAGTGTAAAACAGCAATTCATGCAAATAAATAACCCATTCGGCTGACAGTAACTACATTGCACATTCGTTTTCTGATCCAATTACACAAAAATACAGGCAATCAAGCTCCTATTGAAATACGATTCAAATTATTAATGCTTTACCAGAATTAATTCTCATATGCGAACACATCCAACATCTGTCGACTCTGAACTATCCGCTATGAATTATTGCCGCCCACATTTGATATATAAAATAGAAAGATACTTCACTGCCTTGAAATTGAATAAAGCCACAAAAGGATGATTTTGACGTTTATTTTTTGAATTCTTGATAAATAAAAACATTTTTAGAGAAAAATTACGTATAAATAAGTAATACTACGTAATTTATTTAATAAATAAATAAATATTTCAAGGTTTTTTAAGAACATTTTAGAACGGAGACGTGGCTTTATTTGTGCAACAATTTCAATTCTCAAAACTTGTTACATTATCTTGTTAGGAGTGATGAATCTATGTATTTTACTCATCTAAGCCGCCCACCTGATGTTTTAATTAGTTTCAGGTTAACGCCGAACAGATTATCAATTCCAATTTGAGTGCGCTTAAGTGAAAACTCATGCTCGTAGCTGAATTTGATTGTCATGACTGTTGTGGGTGGGTAGTTGCGATTTGATAACTTGCGTAGTATAACTATTCGGTCTGATACGCACAGGCTTCCGGTCTCCGGGTTTAATCCCCGGTCAGACAGATATATCCTACAGACTAAATGATTATAGTCCAGACTAGGATCAGATTCAGACTAGGATCAGACATAAGGATTCAGGCTAGGAATAAAAAACATTCAGGTGTTTGTGTATTCGTATGCGCTACATGTAAAGAAAACCTAATTCAGGAATTCCGTATAGTATAAAATTATTTTCAAAATCGATTTAAAAATCAAGGTAGGTATTTAGTAAAGTTATTTAGTTTATCGTATTTTTGTCTAAAAATCTTTCATATGATAAAAATAATTGGTCCGCCATCTTGGTGCATCCGCCATATTTGATCTTTGTACTTCATTTCTAGCTCTTCGGTTTTGTTATCTTGTTTTTTGTGTACAAAAACTTATTAAATATAATAAAATAGATTTCTAATGATGTGACTCAGTTAATCATGCTTTGTCTTGTAAACCGAACGAGTGTACAAAACTACTGACCAATCGATTATGGTTAGCTGCTTTAAAATTTAGTTGAATATTTAACCCTCACATAGTTATGAATTAATAAGGTAAGTTAAATAAAAGCTTGTACTAACAAATGGAATAAAATATTACGTTACCGTCATTATTGCCTCTCAGCTGATATTTAATTAGTTTCCAGGTTTACGCCGGTTGGTTTTCATCAAATATAATTATTTTACGCTTAAATAATATTTCATATTGAAATGACAATATGATGCATTAATTGTACAGATATTACCGTTGTGTTGTATTGGGCTGTTTCTTTTAGAAATTTGCACTGATATGAATGTTATGTAGAAATTATTATTTTAATTACTGAAATGATAAGTATCTAACCTCCATCATTAACCCATTACTGTCCCACTGCTGGGCACGGGTCTCCTCTCATAATGAGAATGATTAGGCCATAGTCCACCGCGCTGGCCAAGTGCGTATTAGTATCTAACCTATCTATCAATAATTGTATTGTAATAGTATTTAAAATAAAACATTAGTATACAATCCACTTAGTGGCAAGTGGTCGCTGCCATCCATGGACAACATGGACATTTGTGACCCTTCCAACGAAATGTGAATGTGTTCATGGTCCCGTCTCACAATATTCTTCGGAGAGGGTGTGGATGCCGGCTCATTTACGAGTACATGTGAGGTAACTTCGACTTGACAACGCATTTCCAATTGATTAGAACACCTATTCATATTGGTGATGGTCACAGTTGTCTAGTGATCACTTACCATCGGATGGACTGTATGCTTATTTCAATTTCATTAAAAACCATAGTTGAAGGTTTTATAATTTAAGTAATTTTATTTTTCTAAACCGAAAATACATATAGATATCATTCCTTACATATTAAACCGTGTCTCTCAATTTGATAAAATACATAACGTACTAGCACACAAACCGTATTACCCTATCTACAAATATTATTTATAGTTGAAATCTATAAAGTACACGGAAATTGGAGTAGGAGCCCCGAGGCGACCGATTGGCGTTCAGAAACCTCTGATGCGTGGCGGTATGGGTTCAGAATACAAATGACTGGATATCGTCTTGCGACTATCGACGACTGTGACGATTACTGCGACTTTTGCGACTTATTTATGTCTTGATATAGTTAGTTGTTTTTTGGGAAATGAAAGAGGTCTGGAGTTACGCTAACGTTGTTTCAAAAATAAAATAGGTTGAAGTACATAAGGCATATATAATTATGAAGGAGACGCTGGGATCTACAAAGGAACATGACCGTAGTCCTCCGAGTGCGGTGCTCCGATGGGGCTCTGCCCTGATGAGTATTTAAATAAATAAATAAAATAAATAAATAACGCTTTCTACACTCACAGCCCCACACTAGGATTCCCTGTGCCGTGGGTGCCATGAACACACACATAGACAAATACACAAACACCCAGACCCAGAAAACATCATTTAGATATCTGTCTGGCTGGGGATCGAACCCGGGACCCTTCGCGCGTCAGACCGGCATGGTGACCGCTCCGCCACGCGGGTCGGGATTACGCTCACCCTACCTTTAAATTTGTTACACGTTAATGTTAACGACGTTATGCGGCCACACATCGTCTCTTAGGCTTCTGAAGACAGGCAGAAGATACCGTAGCTCTATTCTGGTACTGAGACTACAGGAACACGGTGAGCTTCCCTACTGATAGACAGGGCAGACTTAATTATAACAAAAACAGAAGGCAGAAGGTTTAATTATAACAACATTTCTCCATCAACAAGGGTTAACTGGTGGAGAATGCCACTAGGCATTAAGTTCGCCCTTTGTAACCACTATGTTTACAATAAAGTTTAAATAAATAAATAAATAAATAAACATTATATATAACTCCTGAAAAAATAAAATATGTTTTCAAGCTGTATTTGTAGAGGAATTATATAAAAAAAATGTGAAGGAATTATTATACCTATAATCAGTACAATAAACTACTATCGATAACCACTTGATTCCTCAGATAACGTTCTTATCTTTAAAATAAGGCAGTGGCGACAAACCGCTTGCCTCCATGAATTTGTAATTAATTGTTATGTGATTAGGCATTAAGAGCCCCTAAGCGGCCGATTGGCATTCCAAGCCCCTGGAGCGTGGCGGAATGGAACGGAATACAAATGATTACACTGCTTCGTCAACGATACACTTAGATCACATCTTACGACTAAATTGGTAAAACTTACCCTACGTATTCCATGTATTGGTGGTATGAAGGCGGTAGAACCCCCTGAGGTTCGACTCCGGCGGCACCACTGCCACACCTATTTCTGCCTGATAATAGCAGTGTTAAACGCTGCTGTGTTCTAGTATGTAGCGTGAGATAAGGGAGACATACTTATCCGAGGCGTTGCGGCTTAGTCCTCAGGGGTAACGGCGCATCTGTGGTCGACCTCAGGTAGGAATATCTAATCCTATCTGAGGTTGATTACGGATGATCAGGGGTGGCAGTAGGCACTTATCATTAGGTGGACTTTATGCTCGTCTGCTACTCCTATATTATAAAAAAATGTATTCATTATACATTCGTGATTTTTTCGCGAATTTAGTTTTAGACTATCCACGAATTTAATTTGAAATTAAACAATAATAACCTATTTCACGGACGATAGCCAAAGTAAGCTATCAAAAAGCAAAGCGGGCGATTTAGTAGCAATTCTAACAGGCCTAGCTCTGTGAGCTAACTACGTAATTTATTGGCGCCTATAAAGCTTATAATCGGGTGGACTTTGCTCAGCTAAGTTCCACCGTCAGCGAGATTTGTGTGACCTGGGGGCAAAACCAAATCTAAAATATGGTTAGAGTTTAAATGGTGAAATACGTTGAGTTATGAAAAACAGACCTTTTTAGGTTTCTGTATAAAATGGAAAGTCGAAAATAGTGACATGGAAGTAGTGACATTGGGCGCGGTCGAAATTTAGGGTAATCGCTAATGACAAAATTTGAAGCGATCTTATGTGCTTCAGCTGAGCCTAGGTCATTGGTCATGTTTCAAGATCTATTTATATCAAATATAGCCTATGTTACTCGTAGATAATGTAGCTTTCGAATGGTGAAAGAATGTTTAAAATCGGTCCAGTAGTTTTTGAACCTATTCATTACAACCAAACAAACAAACAAAGATTTCCTCATTATAATATTAGTGTAGATATAATGGTTTATAACGATAAACCACGTAAAACCTTCTGAGGCGCTTTGAAAGACTCCCAACTTGGGTTTGCCAACTGTTGTAATTAGCCAATTGAAATTTTCACTTATCTAATAAGCGTTACTGAAAAGCATTTTGAAATAATGCATTTTTTTATTTTTATTAAATGGAAGAATAAATTTTCTATTTACAAGTAACAATTTCTAGTGCTTTCTATTCTTACTAATTTAGGCAGTTTATATTCGACGTTATGCAACACTGACACGTATGGTTTCACTGACAAACGCCTATCGAACCGACCTACAATAGCAATACAGGAATTCTATTCTGTAATATCGTTTTATACTTATCTCGAACGCCGCATCTGCGATTAAATATCAGATGCGTCGGTATTTCTTTAAAAGTTCACAGTACTAGTGTTACCGAACTTTCGAGTCTGGAGATGAGATAAAATTTTGTGTGACGAATTCTGACATTAGGTACTCGTATATACAGTTTTTTGTAACGGGACTACTGTTGTGAGGATGTACGGGATTACTGTGTGTGAACGTGGAATTTAATTGTTTTCGAAACTCTAACTCACTCGTTATAATATTAAGTGACTCAGAGATGTCGAAAGTCGAGATTGTAATGTATCGATGATTCGAGTTTGTGTTCACAGAATATCGCAGATGTCAAATGCCAATCGTGACTGTGCGATGGACAAGCGGGTCTCGGGCCAATTTCCCCGCTCACTAGGTAAGTAGGCAACACGTAATTTCATGCCGCATTACGTCCTAAACAGGTCATATGCCAGTAAAGTGCTTCCATTTGCATTTGGCTTGAGTTTTCCGAGAACTTCTATTTTAAAGATAAATAGCAGCGACTGAAAGCCACTTCTAAAGTAGGTATACAGTGTTACGTTAAATAAATTCCGTCAGATACTACGTTATAGTGAAGACTGAACTTCCTTGTAAAACTAAGATTTTAAACACAATAATTATATTTTTTAGCAATTCCTTTTTGCCAAATTTATTAAACTTCTCTACCAGAAGTTTAATAAATTTGGCAAAAAGGAACGGAAAAGATACAAAAGAATACGTAATTCTATGAGCACGTTACATTAAATTCTTAATTCTACTCTATTTTTTTTTATTTCCTACTTAAACACCCACATTTTTGTTTTCAGCTAAAATAAAAAGCTTGTCCCGGATGTCAAATGCCAATCGTCCCTGCGACGGACAAGCGGGTCTCAAGCCAATTTCGCCGCTCACTAGGTAAGTAGGCAAACACATAATTTCATGCCGCATTACACCCTAAACTGATCTTATGCCAATGCGGTCTTTGTATGTAGCTTGGATTTTTAAGGAAAACGAGGCAACTACGATAATGACATTAGATTTCTCCTTGAGGTCGACGATAGATGCGCTGCTATTCCTGAAGACTAGGCTGAAATTCCTCGGAAAAGTATACTTGTATCTCTCCTACCACACCCTCAAACTAGAACACAGCAGCGCTTAACACTGCTGTTATGAGTAAATCAAGTAAATAAATGTTGTTTAATAATAACATTAATAATAAAAGAACTCGAAGTCAAGTCGTATTGGACCCACTTCAATCGATTCTGTGTTCCAAATCTAAAGGTTTTCCCTTGTGTTCTTCAGGGTTGACGTCATCAAGGGGTATATTTTGCTTGTTGCCGTCCAACGTGATCATCACATGAAAACCTAACTTCATCAGAGGTTATCGGGATATCCAAAGTTGTGTCGGTAAGCTTAGTTGGTCTATCATATTTTAGGTGGCTATTATGAATGAATGCAAAACACTAATTGTACTATGATATTGATATTTACCTGCGACATATTCTAAAGTGATTATGTACTTATTAATCTAAACATTACATTCAGAAATATCTAAAACAACTGTCTATATTTCTAAAAAACATGGAAAAAAGAAATCAACAAGCCTTTGTTTTGAATTAAAAATGGTATCCGTCGGCTTTGTTCTGCCTCAAATTTAGTAGTACCCACTAGTGCCCCTGAATTGTAAATAGAGCAAAATCCATTTATTTAGGGTCGCCGAATATCTGGAAATAGTTTTTTGAAAAATATCAGCGGCAAACAATGGAAGTACCTATGTATAACTTGAGTTATATTTTTTACATGATACGTCTAGATGAAAGTGTTTCAAGCGAAAAAGGGACGCGAGGCTTTATAACGTTCATAACATTTAGTACCTCAATCATAGATTAGTAAGGATTACTCACTCCTAACAAGAAAACTGGGTACGTTTTGAGAAATGAAATAGTTGCGTAAAAAAGTTTTGCCACGTCTCCGTGCTAAAATGTCCCTAAAATATTTGAAATAATTATTTATTTATTATGAAATAATTATTTATTAATAATTACTTACTAACAAGCCGTTTGTGGCTTCATTCAATTTCAAGGCGGCGAAGTGTCTTTACTAATCTATGACCTCAATAGGTATGATGTATGATAAATACGCATATAGAAATAAAATACTAAAATTACAATTCGTAAATACCTACGCGTGTGAGCACATCAGTAGCTATAATTCTCTGGTAATTCAATTAAAAAAGTGCTTGTTTATTATACAATAATATCATAATATTTTACATCATACCTAAAAATGTCTTTTCTACAACACTTACGACATTTAGTAGCCAAGTTATTATAATGGTGTCGATTTTAGATGTCGGTGTTGTAAATATTTACTTACATATTTTTCCTCATACACGGTAAAAAACTATAAAGTCTGTAACATTTATATTCGTTCCACTGAAAAATATACCTTCGTAATAGTGAACATCTTTATTAAGCAATCCCCGGTTATTTCCAACTTTCCTTTTAACTTCCTAAATGAATGATCTCGGAACTAAAATAATTATAATTGAGCATAATTAAAATTTATGCGCCTTTCAGGAAGAAAGTTAGCGACTGTCGAGTTTTTTCTCCGTTGAAAAATTAGCAGTCATCAAAGGTTGAAGGGGGATCATAAATTGGGGTATTCTTGATTTCATCCGAATCCCCTCAGAACGTCCCGTGTTCCGTGCAATAAATAATGTCCATCAATAATATCCAGTGGCGGTGTGTCAACAACAGTCTATATTAATTATGTTTTGACGTAAGGTCCATCTTTTATGTGTGTGCGGCGAGTTACCGCTAATTGTTTGTCGCTCGCATAATTATTTAGAGCGCCTGTCGCGTCAAACTGCAAAATTTATATAGTAAAATCGACTCCACTTATGTCTATATACTATAAATTCTAATTCAAATCATAATGAGAGCTTATGCGTCAATATTGCCCGAAGAGATTTAATATATGTACATCCATTATGTACTTTCCATTCGATAGATTTGTTTGGTAATTGTATCATAAACATTTTTATACAGTGATGAAATGAAACTGAATTTAGGTACATTATTTAAAGTGTAAAAAGTATACCTTTAATTCCGATCTTACACTCAAAATCTGTGTCCATTTCTTTGCTGACTATTTACCTCTTAGAGGGCTGTGAACGACGCGTCAACTTGTATTGAGCAACTGAGTTGACTAAACAAACTACGGTAAGCCCTCTCGTCTTAAAAGAAACTTCCCACTGGAATACTTTAACAAACCTACCGAATTCAAGAGCTACCTTTCAGGGTTCAATCGGAAAAACCACAAAACATTTCGATCCTATTTCCGATTCTCGTCACACAGCCTCCATCACGTTCGGGACGTAGGTAAAGGTACTTGGGATGCGTATTTAGAAAATATAGCCGCTTCAGGCCGTAATCTGGGATGATTTTGAAGGTATTCGGCAAGATAACGGCTTTTAAAGGAGAATAGTAAATATTTTTTGTGTTTTATTTATGAATAACGGAGGGTTTGAATATGTGGGTGTTATTGGTAAAAATGTACTCGTATGTATCTACAGTACTATTTCACGAATGGTATTTTTGATATTAAATCTCACAATGTTGCAGATGTTGTGGTAAAGACACACACACAGAAGTAAATAACACCACACCAAAATGTTTGCAAATGGTTTGTTTGATAATGGATCTCACTAGGATGATGTTGTGACTCTTTTATACACACATTAACGATAAAAACAACACCCACACCAAAATATACAAACATATTGTTCAATTAAAAAATATTTTGCTTGAATTATTTATAACAATTATATTTGATACTCACTCCATAAAGGTAGTGAAGGACCTACTTATAACCTTATAACCCTGTCAATAATATTGTACAGACAAATTTTATTTTGCCTGAAACGGTTCATGTCTGATACGTTTAGTGTCTGTAAATATAAACAGGGTCAAACTTACAGTTACATTAAGTGTACACTTTATTACAATATTGAAGAAAAGATAAGTGTTTGTTTCCAAAATAAGACTAGTTGTTTCGTTAACTCCTCAAGAGTAAGACACTAGAGTAACATGATAAGGGTCTTTCTTGGAGGGCCTTGAAGGATTTTGTGATGCTCAAGTTTGTTTATTGTTCTTGTAATCTGGTAGTCTCTTCGTTCGCGGAATGTTATATGGACATCGTTATTTATGGCTACACAAATGGGGTTAAGACGAAAAAAATATTTTGTCATTTTATACCTACTTAGAATTATCAACACTGCTTTCATTCAATAAATGTAAATTTCAGTCATTCAATCCGTCCAAAAATCTATTGTTACACAAAATTGCCAATTTCAAACCAAACTTCAAAGCAAAATTATTTTGATAATAAAATTTTATATTCGCTAATCTTGCTATTGGCTTCAAATGTTTATACTTAAAAGCACTCAACTTTAGATCACACTTAAAACAAAAATCTTTCCGATTAAGAAAATTTAAATATCAAGTACATAAAACGTTATTGAATCTCGATAATATCTCGTCATTTGAAAGCGAAACGATTCCGCCCTTATCGCCTGTGTTGAAGAAAATCGATACAGCCGCTCCCGTATTCCGTATCACGTCGAATCGATTTGAGATCTCCTGCTCGGGTCAACGGATTTATGAAGATAACTTCGATTTATGATGCCCGTGTATCAATCTTATCTGGGGTTATTCGATTGGTACGAATTAATCCTACTTTGGGTTTTATTCAAATACCTACTGGATAAACATTACGTCATAAATAGGTACATTAATATTTTATGTAACTCCAAGACACTTATAGTCAACTCCAAATTGAATACACTTCGGTTTAAAGAACGTAAACTGCTGTTATAAGATAATATGATTTGCAGACGTGGATCTAAAAGTGCTCCACCACGGTTTTTATCATTCTAAACTCTTTTTTTAGTGACCTACGTAATGCGTATGATTCTGTTAATGTAGTTATTCAGTGATTGAGTTAGCTTCTTTAAAATATTTTCGGTACGCCCCCCTTTCGATTTCGATTCCCTTCAAATTATTTTTTATATATTCTTATAACATCCTTACTCGGTAAATGAGATTACGTCCACATGGGTTAGGGGTCATCCAGTGAGAGTTATTTCCATAAAATTGTTAAATCTAGACGAGACATAAATTTACTTACAAGAACGTCAGATCATTGACCTTTAAACGTTTAATGTACCTTAAACCTTTCACATTTAAACATCTCGCTATAAAATATTGGAAAGAAGTACAATCGGATACCTAATGTAAAGATTGTCGAATCTACAGCTTTCATTAGCCTTTCCTAATGCAAGTTCCTAAGCTTATACGTGGAATAATCAAAGGCACGGAAAAGCGTCATTGCGTTATGAAGTAAACAGCGAGGCAGACAGACTGCTAGACGTCAGGCAATGCCTACGTAAATGTTCGGAATAGACGCCGCATCTGCGTTTCTGCATCGTGGATACTATTGTCTTTAACTCTAATTGTGAAATCTTAGTAACTTTAACTGACGGCTATTCTGCGTATATTTAAGGAAATTATTATTTGACAAAGAAACAAAGTTAGAAAGAGTTTATGAAGGTGTTGCACTTTGTGGTTCGACTTCTGAGACACCACCGCTGCACCTGGAAGGAACTAAGTGCTTATCCCCTGACAACTAAGATAAAACGCTTCGGGGAAGTATGTCTTCTTCTCCGTCAGTTAGAGCTGTTATTGGGTAGTAATAAGTATGCCTGTGGTGCCCCTGGAGTCGAGCCATAAATAGTTCTCCCTCCTTGTACAATACGCACTGAAGAAATTGACTCAAAAATATACTACAAGCTAATCACCTACAACTTTACCAGTAAACCTAAAGGTTATATTTTTTAAAGTTATATTTTTGTAGGTTCCCAGACGGGTCCTACACAATGTTTGAAGCGAGGGTTGTAAAAGCATTTTATCTTAGTTGCTAGTCGCACCTGCTCTTGTATAAATTGGTTGCAGCTGCGCCCGAAGTGGGTGCAACGGCTGTTTTAGACGAGCGTCTGAATAGTTCAGCATGTTTTCGTGCGCTGATTGGTATAAATACTCACGTCGTTTGAAATTAAAAGGGCTATATGACAATAATGCAATGACGATTTATCATAAGGACACTAAATGTTCGGAGATTTAGAAAACTGTTCCTAGTTCTAAAAAAATTGTATTATTCGGATTTTCATGAAATTTGTGCAAGTTAAAAGAAAAAAATAAGAATCGTTTTCGTAATATTAGTAGAAGTTTCCAGATATTGATGTGTAAATGCAAATATTTCACTACCTTATAAAAATTTTACACAATTAGTAGTGTAGAAAAGTTTTCAAAGAAATATTAAAATCACATCACATCACATCATCACATGTAGGTTTTATGACGTCACTAGTCACGGGAAGTCACATGATTGTACTGGAAATGACTTTCTTATGCGGAAAATGAAAGATTTTCTTGTCGATTGAAAACTCTTTCCATATTTAAATTGTTTTCTAACAAGCACTCTTAGTATGAAAATTTGTATTTCCTACGCTATTAGGTAACGTTAACGTTAGCATTCAAATGGAATGTTAAATAAGGTACAAGCAAGAATATTATGTTATATATTCTTGCTTGTACCTTATTTAACATTATGCTTCTCCGTGTCTCCGTCGCTGTGTATTTACTTATTTGTTAATATAATTAAATATAGGACTAATTTTAATCTTTTCATTTTACAATATTTTATTTAGTTTCACCTGACGCGGTGTTTGTAATTAAATCTTGCTAATTTTCACCCACTTCCCAGTGTCCGATTGTGCTGAAATTTGCATATATCTTAATTACGCGTACGCAATATATAAATTTAATTATGTTGTGAATTCAATATGGCCGCCGTAACAAAATGGCGGCGAACATATTTCAATACAACCCACCCAATGTGGGCATCAAATGAAAGGGCTTCACTTGTAGAATACAACAATTATAAAAAACTGAAATCCAAGATGGCCGCCAGTAAAAATAATGGTGGGTCAGGTACATATTTATGTTCTAGCAACTAATTTTACTTTTGATGGAACGTCGGCTATCCATCAAATAACCATACATGCGCATTTAATGCTTCAATGATATAAAAATAAAGTTTTTATAAAGTCAAGCAATAGCATAAGTATAGATATCTCACCGCCTTGTAATTGAAGGAAGCCATTAAATGGCTTAAACGGCTGACAATTCTGTCAGCCATTTAATGGCTGTCATGGTGTAATTAACGCGGAACAATGCCGACATGCGCAGTTAGGTAAGTGGTACAAAAACACGAAATCAAAGAAAAAGTGCGGAGAAATATCGTTTCATTCCTAAATGATCTAAAAACTACAATGTTTAATATTTTTCAAACACAAAAATAGATGACAGTGACAATTTCAATTGTCAAAACTGGTTACATTTTCTTGTTATGAGTGAGTAATCTTTACTAATCTATGAAGTCAAGGTATCTTTTTTATTTATCGCAAACTAAAAAATATCCTATAAATTAGATGTTTTCGTGTTCTAAACTTAGTATTCCGCTTGTGATAAATAATCTGACAAGAAAAGGAAACTACGCGACGAAAATACAGCCTATTTACCTACAACGAGAGATTTTGTAAGAATTCATTAGGTTTGTAGGTCTAACTTTATTATTTATGGTTAGTAATAAATACAGTAAAGTTTATTTTTTATCAAGTAATAAAAATATCTCATTCTATTAAATACCATGTTACATGATGAATTATTATTTATGCTTAAAAACATAAATACTTATAATTATTGTGAAAATTGCAAATATCTCTCATGCAAAATAAAAATAAAATTGCATTTAAAAAGCAGTTTCATAGTACAATATTTAAAGGTTCCATTGACACCAACGATTTTATTTTTAAGAAGAACGTATTGTTATATCATTTATCGACACAATGACACTGCCTACTAACTACTACAGTACTACTTCTAGATTATTGTCTCAACAACGTGTTCTTCGGAATCTAATATCGTACTACGAAAAACTCCGTTAAAATATTACCCATCAAGCGTCTATTATATTAGTTCGTCCACCTCGCCGCAAACATAAACAACTAGCGAAAACACTTCCACAACACATGACACTTCATAACTCGCGAGCGCCTACTCGATGAAACTTAAACGCGAGACAAGTGAGCACCATTACTTACTTGTTCGCAAAAAATGTTCCCAGGAACAAAACGCTCTTAGCAATGTGCTACCGTAATGTTCGCCGGCCCCCTGAATTTTTCATTCCCTTGTGGCTCGACAACTAAGCATTACGAAAATTGCGTCATATTTCTTTTCTCAACACATTCCTCGGTGGGAAATAGTTAGGGGAATTGCTACTTTAGCGAATGTTCGCCGGTCGGTGGTCGATGCTAGCGATAATTATTTATTGCGCATATTCTGTTTGCTTTAGGGCGGCGAACAATTACAATTATTGGTTTCGGTAACCTTGTTGATACCTACAGACTATAATATATGAGTGGAGTGGAATAATGAATTGATTCGTACAGCTAGGTTAGTTTTATTCCGTTCGTCTACTCCCTTACGCATGGTTTTTCAGTTTGTTTTTGCGGCAATAAGACGCTCTTTTGAAGTGAAAGTAAAGGAACATGTTGCGTTTTCATAATTCAAAATCAAACATTTATAATTTAGCTCGTAAGAAAATACATGACCAACATTATGCAGAAGAGATAAAATGTGACCAGACTATAGAATTTTTAGCCTAACATTTTCTAACCAGTTATTCTGACGCAGAATAATTTGTTCTTACACGATTGCGTTTCAAGCATACCGTCCTCTAGCTTTTACATTCTATTACATAAAGTATTACAATTTAAGACTAGACTATACTTTCTGGGATTATATTAATAAGTAGATCCTATGTAATGTCACGCCTACGAATATTATTGTTCCCATTGTGGTTTGACCGAGTAAATTAGAGTGCATTGTTGCGCATACTGCGAAGAATTAACAGACTTATCCATATTAAAAACCATTTCTCCTTGGAAATCTATTTCGAGAGCCGGATGTTGACTGGAGTCTCCACAAGATAGGCCATAATAGAGAAAATCCCTAGGTTGTTGACCCGTCAATATGTCTCTCCATAATTGAGAAAAAACATCATAATGATTCAAATTATAATTATATATTTTTTTCAAACAGTATTATATTTTTGTTGGTAGATGTTTTTTTGAAAAACCCGACGGAAGAAATATTCCTTTTAATTCAGAAAATAATTTCGGGCCTCCACACTTTCAAATCCGGTCCTGTCTACTTTCCTTTTTCTATAAGAAAGTAAAAGATACCACTTTCTAACTTCTTCAAGATGAGAATGCGATTATGTTTGCGTATAAAATTTTTACTATCAATCTCCGGCGCTAACTCCATTCTACTACATTCTACGCTGTAATGCAGTGCACTCAAGAAATTCGAAGTTAGTTAATCATAAACAATATGTTGGTAGAGGTAAATATACATAAAATGAAATAAACAGATTCTAGTAATTTAGAAAGTATTGATAATTTACAAACTAAGTCTCTAATTTCCCTGGAGAGATAGACAGAAAAATAATCAAAGATTTAAGAGAAAAATAATGCTATCGAAAAACATTAATTCCAATTCGATTTTAGGTATAACATTTACAAACATTAATTAGCCAGAATAGATTATAATTCAGAAAGGTTAAATAACAGTTCTCCTTTAAGGGCGATTGGTGTCTCCCCTGATATTGCATATAGGTATATCCATATGTAAGTTAGACTTATCAGATAGCCTTATCGTCAATATTAAAACGAATATGTTCATAGGTATAAAAAAGCCATTAATCTTGCCTTACATAAACTTGCAAACTATTTGGAAAGAGCAATTACGCATTGCAAGCTACTATCACATTATGAGATCGTTCAGCAGACTGCCCTTGAGGGGAAATGTCCCATGAAATTACCTCAGCACCGGCCAAATCTCGGCGTTATCCTTAAATCTGCCATTATTACTTCGCATTGCTCATTTCGTTCGAATTTTATTTTGTTTTATGTTGGTGTTTATATAAATAAGACCACTTTTTCCTGTAGTTTTAAAGGGAGTAAGGGATTCCATTGAAGTGATGGGCAGCAGGGTCTCTTTGTGGAGTTGTTCATTCATCATTTACCAGTAAAATGATGATAGGTAGTAACACCTTCTACCTTCTACCTTCTAAATGTCTGATTGATTTAAAATACGTATTTCTGAAGGATAAGTTGGAACATCTAAAGTGAAAATCTCTACCTTACCACACACAGCCGTACAGTCGTACAGCCGTACGTCCTCTTAGTCCTCAGGATGGACGCATCGATCGTTGTGGCTAGTTACCACCAGATTGGCTGTATCCCCGTTTGCTAGTATATTCCCTTTCCTAGTTCAGTCTTATAAAATAAAATAATTAGTAGGTTGAAAAATATTTTTCTTGTTCCTATTAGAATTTACCTTGAAGCTCACTAAGTTGTAATACCTAGTTATGCCGCGTCTTGAGAAAGTTGATATGCTTAAGGCTTCAAAGACTTTAAGTAATTATGGTGAGAATATACAAGCGAAGTTTTGTTCAACACGGCTTTGAAGTTATCAATATTTGCGGGTTAAATGTTAGCGAGTTTTACCACGTTTTATATGAATCATGATAAAATTCAAGTTATTTACTTGACATACATACATACTTTACATACCTTTTAAAATGTATGTTTAAAACCTTAATGGAGTAGTGCTCTAAAATTAATTACCACATAATTTCAGGACTATTTACATACGAAATACTCGTAGTTACATCTATTGTAGGATTATAGAATATGTTTTTTTAACATGCAACTTCAAATGATTGTGATGGTTGAGTAGTGCGATTTCAACCACATTAAGAGTTTGAGGTATAATTTACTAAGTTTTTAGGCAATTCTGATTTTTCGCATTAAATACTTATAGTATTAATTTAAGTGCGAAATATTTAATTTCTCTAATTAGAATTTACTAGCGTGGTAACTGAGGCCTAAACCTTTTTCATTCTAAGACACTCATGCGCTATAGTAGGTCAGTTATTGCTTAATAATAAAAAACAAAAGGGTAGTGCATATAATATTCTTGTGCGGTTTTCCTACTTGACTTTATTAGAATATCTATATCTGCCTTTGTACAGCGCTGACCTATATAATATACAAAAGGCTCTGGATATTAGAACTCCGATAAACTCTAATCCCGCTTAGGTTTATATTACCAACGATCAAACATGTTATCTAGGCAAGAAAAATATCTTTTATTCTGTACCTATTTATTAAAACGTTTTGAATTGAGTATCTGCGGAATCGAGGTAAGTTTGCAATAGGCAAATGTATTATTTTAAGAGGAATACGGAATAAATGTGGTGTGTAATGTTTTTAAGCTTTTAATATATTTACCGATAGTATTATTATATGCATTACAAATTTGGTAATGTTCCTTTTAAATAAGAAACAAATATAATTTGTTCCTCACGCTTTCTATTTGTTTTTTTTTTTATATAAAAACGGCGCAGCAGCGCTTTGCTAGCAGAAGGGATCAATTCATGGAAATTTAGTAAATAGTTAGAATATTATCAAGACGGCTGCCCAGATAAAAGTAATGAAATACGGATTTTATTACTCTATCTAATAGCGGAGATACATTTTAAGAATATACATATATACAATGCTCAGGCAATTTATATATTTTAATAACTGTAGTCACATTACTATTAATATTGCCCGGGTATTTTGTATAAAGTCTAATTAACCATTTGGTATACGTAATTAGTACAATTGTACTAGTTAAACTGTCAATATTTAATAAGAGGAATAACATTTAAAATAAATTAAATGTAATGAAAACTATTATATTATTATGTAAACCATAATATTTACAATTTCAGTTTGATTTAATTAATAACAACAATAATATATTATATATAGCAGTAATATAAAAACTTACGAAAATTATTGTACATTTATTATGAGTTAGTGTGGAATAAATGGCCTTTTTATTTATTTGTTATACATAATTAGAAGTAGATTTTTAACCTTTTACGAAACTCGCAACTCATTTCTCAAAACGGTGCTCCAAAAAAGCAGGCGTTTTAAAACAAACTGTATACAAACGAAAAATTTTACAGCAATCGTTCAACGTTCAAAATGGCTCGAAATTGGCAACGGAGCGAAACGAGTGTTACCAAAAAGAGTCCATCATAACTCATCAAAACTCAAAGCCATACTGCATTTGAGTATGTACGCCTAAATGAAATATTCCTAGAGCATTTTTTTGAAAAATAAAGTTTTGTTAGCAACATACCTGATGGAATGTGACTGCCCATGGATTTGAAGTGGACAATCAAATCTAAATTTGAGTGCGTTATCCTATCTGAGGTCTTCAGTGGTAAAAATAATTGAATAAAACACACAATCGCGGGGTCCGAGATACAAATCCTAATAAGAAGAATACAAATTAATCAATTCATCAATAAGAAGTAGATAAGGTAGATCCTTGTTTAAGTAGTATAAACTGTAGAATTAAAATCAAGAATAATTTTGAAAATAATAATATTAAGATATTTTAAACCAAAGATAATATAATTCGATTATTACATGAAGGAGATCAACATTTATATTCGGATATATTAAAGAAAAGCTATAGGATATCTTCTTATCTGATGTGTAAATTTCTCGATACATACTCGTAATTCTCGATAACTTCGCTTCTATTAGCAACACGAAGCAAGTTCAAGATGTAATCGATGGAGTAGAGTTGCACATTGCAAATTGTCTCAACTTGCTCGCTCGATCTGTCTAGTTATCGATTTCAATAGGTACTCGTAACATATAGAACAAATAATTAACTATGTAATTTTGTTGGTTTGTCCGCATGCGACTCTAAGGTATTTATTATTATTTTGTATGTAACAGAGCGGAATGATTATTGTAACATAAATGAATTCCTACTAAAAACAAATTTATATAAATAAAAAAAAGCTAAAAAAAAAAAAAAAAATTTTTTTGTTTAAAAAGCTTTTTCATATCACAGACTATTATTTGATACCCAACTAATGGGGGTGCATAAAACTGTTCCGCCATTTTGGGGCGTCTGACATATTCAATTGCGAATGACGTCACTAAGCTAATCAATGCATTGATTTGATTGATTAACTGATCTTTAATTCAGCTGCAAGACTTGAATCTCATATACACATGCTAAGTAAAAAGGCAAGTTGAACAGAAGCCTGTGACAAAAAATAGGAAGCTCTCGTAGCTTGAAGTTTACCTGATGATAAAATGATAACTTATACTAACTTCCGCGGGCAACTGTAATCTATCTCAGATGGATTTGTCAAGATTGACTAAGAATACCATTTAAAAAGAAGTTATAATGCCTCATTTAAATGTATCTGTCATCCACTGTACTTAAAAACAAAGCAGAGCTTAACTCTAAGTGTAAGGCAGAACTACATACCTTTATCGCGGCTCTACCTTGAACCACCTTGGTGAGAACCGCGCCGCATCACATTAATTAACTAGTATGCACTTCCAAGAATGTACATCTATAAATTATAGTGTGTTAAGTGAATAATGGTACAACTAAGCACCTATTAGTTCTCAACTTAGGATCAAGGCCTGAAGTTGATTCAGCGCATCACAAGCGTCTCTAAGTAACTTTGTAATGATGTTCAGTGTTCTTATCGAATCACATTAACTTAAGTTTTGTATGTTTAAACACTTACTGTGCTGGTGAAGTTTAGTATGGTTAGGTTAGGTTAGGTTAGTATAACTTCAATATTCGGACTACTGGCGTATTTAGTTTATTAAAAAATTGGATAATTTAGTATTTGGTTATAATTTATTTGGTTACAATAATAATAGACAAAGATTCGTATGTGCCGACACTATATTGTGTACATCAAGGTCCCGATTTTTCGCCCCAGTATACAAATAATTTTAGATTTCTGATCTGCGTACCCGTTCTGCGTTCTGTACCCGTATTTGCGTCTCAATGGCATAAAGACACAGATATCCGAGCGTGGACTTATATATTTAGATTCTGCAATGCCTGACTACTAATTGGAAAATCTCGCTTATATACCATACATGTTAAACCAAAGTATACTATATATTCCTTCAAGAGTCAATACATTACTGTAGAATAATATGCTGTAATTAAGCATTCATTAAGTCCCAGCAACTCAAGGATAGACGAGTAGATGTTGATTCAGCGCTGCATCGCAATTCTCGGCGTGAACTTCCAACAAAGATCTAATGATGTTCAAACAACGCTTCCTTTATCGATCCATAACCGTAACTAGCTACAATACTAGAATTCACTTAAGAGACGGTATATTATTTTCGGGGAAAAACATATTAGGTACTCATGTCGATTCGGTTTTTGTAAGCTGGTTTAATATGTCACCCAGACATGGTGTTTTAAAGGCGTGTCCAATTTAATGAACTTCTTTAAAGGTAAGAAAACACATGATGAATGATTATGAAGACATGACAACATGGTACCCCGCATGAGTATAGATCTCCCTCAGAATCACAGGGGATTAGATCAAAGTCGACCACGCTGACCAATCGCGGATTAGTATACTTCCAGAATATTGAAGAATTAGTTTAAGAGTCTCATCAGTTTGTATACTTTTTCTGACGATTTTCTTTTGTTATTAAAGCATTTGATAATTCAATTCAATACGCACAAACGTAAAATTAAAACTTGTCTGAAATTTGAACGCACAGAGGCTAAAATTTTCAACCTAGTTTATCACTTACAATTCAATGTACAAAACAGAAACTCCAAGCATGTACTTACAGTGACGACGGAATACGACGAGACGGTTGCTAATTGAGTAATTCCTTTAAGGCATTCGTTATGATTATCAACGGGGACACTGAGGTGAAACTTTGCGCAGTACTTAGCACTTCTGCTCCGAATACGTACATTGTAAACTTGTATGTGGAATAGAGGGAAGATATTGCTATAAACACGAGAGGTTTAATTTGCACCGCAAACTTAATTAATTTCGAACACATCAATGTTGCCCGGATATTTTTTTTAAACGTGTTTATTTATAATATTGGCGTAAAAAACCGGCTTTCAAGCCACTTGATGGTAAGAAGATACTGCCGCCCATGGGATTTTCTACTCTGTCCAAAATAGGACAGTAGTTTATTGTGAAATCCGTCACATCACAGATATGGTGCTGCTCCTGAGAACTAAATTGAATCTTCTTGTATCTCTACATTTCTCTTAGCACAACAAACATAGCAGCTTCAGATAATTATTAAGATGCAAGAATGTTTATTTTTATATATTTTTCAGTAGTAAACGAGTATACAGATGCGCTGGTAGTTGGTACTATACTATCGACAGCATTTGATAATTCAAGTCAACACCCATTCAATACGTACATTTCGAAAAATGAGAGCATGTCTGAAATTTGAACAAACACTGTAAATGACACAATGAAACAATGAAAGTGGTCATGATTTCCACCCTAGTTTATCACTTACAATACGATGTACCAAACAGAAACTCCAAGCATGTACTTACAGTGACGACGGAATACGACGAGACGGTTGCTAATTGAGTAATTCCTTTAAGGCATTCGTTATGATTATCAAAGGGGACACTGGGGTGAAACTTTGCGCAGTACTTAGCACTTCTGCTCCGAATACGTACATTGTAAACTTGTATGTGGGATAGAGGGAAGATATTGCTATAAACGCGAGGTTTAATGTGCACTGTAATGTAAATTAATTTCGAAGACATCAATGTTTTGGGGAAGATTTTTTAAACGCGTTCATTTATAATACTAAAGTAGCAAACCAACTTGCAAGTACTTTTGAAGGTGATAGAACCCTTTGTGGTTCGACTCCGGCGGCACCACCGCCACACCTATTTCTACCTAATAACAAAAGTGTTAGGCGCTGCTGTGTTCCGTTTTGAAGAGTGTGGTAAGGAAGACATACTTTTTCGAGGTGTTCCAGCTTAGTCTTCAGGGGTAGCGGCGCATCTGTGGCCAACCTCTAGTAGGAATATCTAATCCTGGGGTTGATTACAGATGTCCATGGTCGGCAGTAGCCACTTACCATCAGGCGGACTACATGCTCGTCTGCTACTCCTATGTTATAAAAAAAAACTATTTATGCCTAATTACACTAGTATTAAGTGTTATTGCTATATTAAAAAAGAATATTCCTACCACATTAATGCTTCAACGCTTTAAGGTGAAGCGGTGGTGCTTGCAGAGACGAACCATAAAGAGTTGTACATTTGAAACACCTTTCATATTTTACTAGGTACTAAATACGTTATCCTTTGTTCTAATTTTATATCCCTTAATCATTTCAGATCCTGGTAATACGTCTAACTTGTCACTTTGAACATAGTTTCTTAAGCGTTTGCAACTATGTACGAGTACTATAACTTGTCACTCCGCAATAACGGAGTTATTACCTAATATTATATCTAGCTCATGTCATATATCTATGTGTCTCTCCGAGTAATGCCTTAATATTATATGCCATCTACAAGTACTACAAAGCGTTAGTTACAACTACTAGTTAATATTTAGTACGTAAGATTCGAGGTGGTGGAACCAATATGCTTCGTAAGGAAGGTACTTGGTAGTCTTAGTACATATAGGTATGTATGCTCGATGCTTTTGTTGACGAGGGGGAAACCTTCAAAAGGTACCCGACGCCATGGGAGTCACGCCGGGTTATGTGTTTTACCGCACTAAAACCCCTCCGGTGGCCGTCCTCGGCGTTTGGTGGAGAACTTTGCGATCTCTATCGGAACACACCCGAAGTCCTCCTAACGCGATGCCCTTCTATAGGGCTCTGCCCTGGGGGAGCAATTTACGCTTATTTACGATATGCGACCACACAAACCGCTGTCCTTCCCGGGGTCGCTTGCTGGACGGTTTGAGCTCCCACTCTTGCCGCCCGCAACCCCGGAAGCCCCTTGTAGTCGCCTCTTACGACGTGCAGGGTATACTGTAGCCCTATTCTGGTCCCGGTACTACAGGGACAAGGTACTGAGTACCCAGTATCTCCCATTCGAAGCATACTGGTTCTATCTTCACACTAATGTCTAACTTCGAGTAGTTCTTAGGTTTTGGTGGTCGAAGTAGAGAGACACTATCAGCACACCTATTTCTGTTTATATAACGACAATTTAAGACTGCTATGTTATGGTTCACCGTTGAACGGTGAAGGAAAACATCGTGAGGAAACCTGTATACCTGAGATTTATAAAAAAAAAAGAAATCTCAAAAGTATGTGAAGTCTACCAATACGCACTTGGCCAGCAATGTGTACTATGGCTTAATCCTTCTCATTATGAGAGGAGACTCGTGCCCAGTAGTGGGACAGTAATGGGTTGCTGATGATGATGATGATGATGATGTTATGGTTTAAAGTATGTGGATAGTGAAAGAAAACCAAGAGGCGTTTAAACATAGTTCCCAGACTGACATCTGGTAGTACCCCAATTTTATTTTTGGGCGGCATTGGCCACTTACCCTGAGATGGTGTCTACGCTTATTTGCTACTTCATAAAAGAAAACTGAAACGTCACAAAAATAAGACCGTAAGATCCCATTTGCAATATTCATTTTGCAGTATTTCTACTTGATCTTTATGAGCTAAAAAGTATGGTTGACATTTCACTGCAAGGCCTCGAAAACTATACACAATGATTTCTCACTTTCCACTCCAAAACACAATGACACAAGGGCCGCTTGGAGTGACTTCCGTTTTCAGGGTAACTGTTATTAGACAGCCGTTTTCTGAATGAGTTAGTGTTACCAAGTGTAGAGTTACCAAGTGACGACGGAATACGACGAGACGGTTGCTAATTGAGTAATTCCTTTAAGGCATTCGTTATGATTATCAACGGGGACACTGGGGTGAAACTTTGCGCAGTACTTAGCACTTCTGCTCCGAATACGTACATTGTAAACATGTATGTGGAATAGAGGGAAGATATTGCTATAAACGCGAGGTTTAATGTGCACCGTAATGTAAATTAATTTCGAAGACATCAATGTTGAAGACATCAATTTCGAAGACATCAAAACACAATGACACAAGGGCCGCTTGGAGTGACTTCCGTTTTCAGGGTAACTGTTATTAGACAGCCGTTTTCTGAATGAGTTAGCTACGAGTATATCCCTACCGTATATGACTATAGAATATCATTGTTGATTTAAATAGGAGCAAGTTTACAAAATTGGCTTTTTTGTTTTCAAGTGGTAGGCTAGGAAACTATAGTGTAATAGTTTGTATGTATGTCGAGTATTGTTCGAGTAAACTACAACAACTAGATAAACTAAAACAAACAGATAATTGAACCTGAAGGTTACTCATAGGTAAATCTCGATCTGAATTCTCTGGTCGCCACTCTGCCATATGTGAAAATTTCCTAATTTGTATATTCGTAAATGTCAAAAAAATGTTGCTCTATTCGAAAAAGTTTGAACAATTATATCATCGATGGATAGGAATGTTGAAAAAAATTGCGAATACGATTTATACTAAAACAATTTCTATGTAACAATTCAAACGTGCCTTTCGTAACTCGTAAAGTTAGTAATCGTAGTAAGTATCGTAAAGTTACTAATTTCTAAAATCTAAAACACTAGGTGGGTTGCATCGATGTCCCTGTAGTCCCGGGACTAGAATAGGGCAACGGTATCCCCTGCCTGTCGTAAGAGGCGACTAAAAGGGGGCTTCCGGGGTTGCGGGCGGGGAGAGTGGGAGCTCGAACCATCCAGCAAGCGACCCTGGTGAAGGACGGCGGTATGTGTGGTCGCATACGGAGGAGCGAAAACTGCTCACCTAGGGCAGAACCCGATCGGGGCATCGCGCTTGGAGGACTCCGGTTGTGTTCCGTCGGAGATCCCGGAGTTCTTCACCAAGCGCTGAGGACGGCCACCGGGGGGATTTTAATGCGGTAAAAATCCCACATAAACCGGCGTCGCTCCCACGTCGGGTACCTTTTGAAGGTTTCCCCCTCGTAAAAAAGGTGGGTTGCATCGAAAGCCTGTTTAAAGTTTGCGTTAAAGTTAAATATAACAATGACGGTAGCGATGGGATGTAACCATTCTGTGTTGCTCACATTTATTTATCATTTGTTGCGCTGTCTCCACAATTTTTAGTCGAGGCAACTTGTCAAATACAATATATGTAATCGAACAAAATCGAGCGGTTAATGTTAATTGTTAAGCTATTACGTAATAACTAACATATATCCACAACTAAAATGGTGCACCTAATTATTTTTTTAACTATGGACTTGACGGTTGATTAGGCTTTTGTAACGTTATAGTTACATGATGCAACCCACCCTATGTTAACAAAGATTACAAAACAAATGCATTCAAATCCAGGCAATTTTAATAATGTGCGTTATGAGTGTATTAATACAAACGACAATGTGTTTAATGAAACACCCGCTAGCAATTAGCGCGCGCAATTACGCAGTTATTGTACTGCTAAACGGGCCACGGATTAATGCGCAGTTATTGGTATTAAACATAAATTAGCAATTATGTTAAGGGGTTACAGAATTAGTTTAAAAATCAACTGCTGTGTTCCTGTAAGGGTGTGGTAAGGGAGACATACTTTTCGGAGTAGCCAACTAAGGGGTAGCGACGCATCTGTGCCCGATCTCAAGCGTTTGTCCACTGCACTGTCACCGAGCCGATACCGAGAACGAGATTATTTCAGGCCGATTTTAATATGTCGTGACGGCGATAGTTTATCCACCGCGACCGATATCTGCGGTTTATTTTGTTCGATCGATATCGGCGTGTGACGTCAGTGTATGGGCGAGTTCCAACGTGTTTTATATTGTCGACACACCGGCCCGTCAAAATCTCGGTGCCGAAATACGCTACTTCGGCGTCGTCATCAATTATTTATCGGTATCTGCTCGGTGACGGTGGCGATGGACAAACAGAGCCAGGCTTGTACTTCTACTAAATTTAGCATTAATGTAACTGAGACTAGGTAGGAGGTAGAAATAAAAAAAATATTACAACTTAAACTTTGTAAGGTGTATACAAAATAAATATATTTCCCCCTTCCCCCTTTTCATTTACGATACATATTTCTCATGTAGCGCTTCCAAGTTAAGATATTGGATTAGATTTTTGCATCCAGACTTATTCTTTATTTCAATTCCGTGTAACAGTAACAATTTTCTAGTAAATTTAGTTGTTGAAGTAAATAAAACTTGTATCAAATACAAAACAGTTTGGTGCTTTCGAGACGTCGACAAATCTACGTCAGTTCCGATAACGAATTGGATACAGTTGCATTACCCACAGATGAATTACGATTAGAAATGGCCCATTATATAGATGTAGCTTACGCATTTATTATTTATGTAATGGCCATGATGACACTTTGTATAATGTAGTTTCACGTCTTCTGCCTACAAAAATAATAAGATTTTGGCAATAAATAAAGTTTTAACCTATGTATTTTTTCATACTTATACATACTTGAATTAAGCAGAAAACGCCCATGGCTGCCTACTTGCTGGTGACATCACGCCACGATATTCCATAGAAAACTTGAAGCGATACGGTGATGTGTTTTATGTGTTATATGTATTTTGCTCCGATTTGCAAATATAATTAATATTAAAGTTTATATTAAAATAAGGACATTTATTTACATTTTTACTATATTTTTTCGCCCAAAATCATTTATTATTTAATAGTGCCATCATACATTTATACATTTATTAAACGGACCCGTAGACAGATCCGAACAGAAGCGTAGCAGTTTCTCGAAGAATTTTAATATTTTTTCCTATTTCATTACCATTATTTAATTTAATTACTCATCTATTATTTAATTAAATGTCATTTCTACTAGTTCTCCACTCTATGGTACGTCGCATAGGGACCTGCCGCGCAGTGCGGTCAGATGGCATGAATAACTTATCGATAAAAAGTTACAGTTGCTACGTAGTTGCTAGTTCTTGTCACAGAATGTAGTATTATACCTGTGCTCAACAAAACCAGGTTGTAAGTTTATATACGTCGATAATAAATCTTACATGCAAAATGTGTGGGTATAAATCTTATAGTTGTCCTCGTACTTATATAGGTATCTGCATGTATTAAATAACATGATAAGTTTTTTATGAACAGTGATAGCCTTGGTCGAAACTCGGCCTCTCAATCAAAGATTCTCTAATGTTTCGCAGTTATGTACGTATTAGGAATCGATTATCACTTATTTTAAAAGGAAAATATCGTAAGGCAAATTGCATACCTAGGAGATCTTTAAAAAAATCTCTAAGGTATGTGGAGTAAATACGCCTATGGCCAGTGCGCCTTTTTATTCTGAGCGGCGACCCGTGCCCAGTGGGATAGTACAATGAGTTGGTGAAGAAGTTTTTTTACGGTTTTCGTATATAATATATGTAGATAGTATTTTAGGTAATGCTTTGTATGTTTTACCTACAAGAAGTGTTATTCTATTAGATAGAAATACGTTCTGTAACAAATACAATTATATTAACTTTTACTTGGCCTAACAATTCTTACGCTCTTTCCGGTAGGTGGCGCAGTCAGTTTAATTTTTTAATATCATTTAAATTGCTTGATGAGACTAAACAAAGTCAGCTAGAATTGGTTAATAACCCGATCAAACAGCTCGACTGTATGTAACAGGGAAAAGTAGATACACTTTTCACTAAATTGTCTTTCTGTAGTTAAAAAAGTAATTTTTTGTAACATAACTCTTCCTGTAAGCTAATATGAAATGTTTTTCTAGGATAATAAAACTAAAAATACTTTCGAATTGAAAAGTTTAAGCGCAAATTTTGGTGCAGTTGAAAAACCAATGGGAAATATTCAAAGACGAAATGACCAAATAGACTCTTTATTTATTTTATTTTTTTTATAATATAGGAGTAGCAGACGAGCATGCAGTCTACCTGATGGTAAGTGGCTACTGCCGCCCATGGACATGTAATCAACCCCAAATAGGATTAGATATTCCTACCTGAGGTCGGCCTCAGATGCGCCGCTACCCCTGAGGACTAAGCTGGATCACCTCGGATAAGTCTGTCTCCCTTACCACACCATTCCAAACGGAACACAGCAGCGCTGCTGTTATTAGGTAGAAATAGATGTGGCAGCGGTGCCGCCGGAGTCGAACTACAAAGGGTTCTACCACCTTCAAATTATATGCAGTTTACGCTAGTACATAAGTTGAATGAAACATGCTATATACAATAAGACGTTAATATTTAGTTAATATTACGACTTACCCATTTATTAAAAAAAAACTTTTTTTATATTGTATTTCTAATATTAACTTTGTCTGTCCGGTGTTATGTATTTTAATATATACGGATTATACGAAAGCCACATTTATTCATATATGAGATAAGGTAACAAACTGATTCACAATAATCTTGAGGAGTCTATTTCTTTACTTCGTCAATGGAAATGAACTCAATTCCTGAAAAAGTTTTTCCAGTGAACTTGGATCGACTGCGCTAAACTGGGTTAGCAGTTAAACGATCATTATCCTTTACTTAGACGAACCAACTAAAGTTTGACTTAAGTCCAGTATTTGTAGTTTTTTAAGCTAATTAGTAAACTTAAAAAACTGTATAAAAGAAACGTATTGTATTTCATGAACATCTTCATGTATTTGATTAAAAAAAATGTCATACTGCTAATTACGAACAGTTTTCTCAACTTTTACGGTTTACTCAACACCATAATATGAGCAGCGCTGATCTAGCTTATACGTAAGCAACATAATATGATAAAGTAATACAACCCAGTAAACATTTGCAAAAAAAATTGTGTGTAACGTTCCTTCTTATTATGCCTTAATCTTTTATATTTCACTACTGGTCATGGGTCTCTCACGCCTAAGGGATACTTTAACTTCACTATGCTGTTCCAAAGCGATTAACTTTGATACAGGCAGTTGGCCCTACCATGTTACATGCTTCTAAACCACTATAGGACCTTCGCCAAAGTATGAATAAGTGCTGTCTAGTCTTAAAACCGTAATCGACGGCTTGAAATGAACTCCATACATGGAAGCTGTTCAGCTATCATATAAATAGGACAAGTTGTTCACCCATCCAACTTCAGACCGCACCCGACGTTGCTTAACTTTGCAAACCGATGGAAATATACACAATCCGTGAGACTACCCTTTATCCTTTATTATTTATCATTACATGTTAAAATACTAATAAAAGAGTATTAGAATCCTAGTCGATAAAACCATTACTTCCATCTCTAGCAGTAGAGAGTGAGTATCAAAGACGGTTGCAACTCAAGATGTGTACAGTCGCGACGAGTGGCGTCGCAGCCGCAAGCGGTTGCCAACAAAACTCTATTTGCGACTGTACTTGTCGGTAACAAGTGTAACAACACGTATTGCTATCAAAAATGTTTCGATTAAATTCCGTCGATATACAACTAGCGCCAAAGTCCACACAAATGCTATATGTAATTTCTTTGGCCGAACGAGTAACATTTAAATTTGACAATATTATTTAATGATCGTAGCCTCGCCGCTGGTGTGTAAAGTTAAACAGCGTTGTGTATCGTCAAGAGTTGGATAAATTAACTAGTGACTAAAATAAGCGCTTCCCAGTTAAAACATTAAGCTGTTGCTCCCGTTTACTATTGTTTCGTTAGACCTTACTGTAGGCCAGCTGTTAACAATCTCGTAACATAGAAGCTACAAAAGGTTGCAAGTAGAAATATAAATAGTTTCTGAAATTAGTTTATAGGAGGGTCCGCGGATCGTAAGGAGGAGATCGCGGGCCACACGCAGTCCGCGGGCTGTCGACCACTGCCGTAGGATGTAGAGGTGGATTTGAAAACATGTGTCTCAAGTTGACCAATAACCTTCCTTCTACCAATAATGTTTTAAGGGCCACGATTAAGTAAGTTTCGGATTTCCCGTACTTGCGACGAGCGCCACACCCAGTAGACATAAAAGACAAATCTCAGTTGATATAGTACATAATATTAAAAATAGTAATTTAGTAAAATATGACTTTTATTAATATAAATGGCCTCCTTTGTTTAAAACGTGCAAAGCCGCAGGCGAACGTTAACGTGTTATAATTCAAAGATGTCCAGCCCTCTGCTGTATAAAATAAAACTGGCGCGAACTGTGGATCTAGACAGAATGGGGGTCTGGAACAAAGCGCATAATTTTTCTCTCGGAAGATTCTTTTAATTTTCATAAAACAATGCTTTTGACACACAATACGAAACCGACTCGTGAAAGGACCATTTTTCTAGAGACCTAGATTTAAGATTAATTTTTCGTGAGATTACACCACCGAAATTTTACGATGCAAATTAACCTTTAAAACCGGCAACGGAGGAAACTGGTAATTTTGTAGGTAATTAATTTTAAGAAATGCTGAGTCACTTTTAGCAGCATTTAGGTATCTAATATCTATACAATATCTATACTATACGAATAAATAAAGTTGAAGTGTTTGTATGTAATGTTAATACAGTTTTATAGCGCGAAAGTTCATACAATTTTTCGTTAAATAAAAGCAATTGTTAATTTTTAGTTAGTCTGTTTGTTTCGGTTTATCTCCACAGCGAGAAAATCAATTATGATGAGACTTTCTCTGACAGATAGCTGTTTTTATAAGGAATAATTTAGACTTTTATTTAACAACTATAATTATATGTAATACCATAGACTCCTTTTGAAATAAAAATATTTAGGATTCTGCACAAAAAAATCCATAAAAGCTTCCGACACATTTTAAACGCGAACATAACCGCGGCATACAGTTAATAAGCAATAAAATGTAAGTTCGGAAACATATCAGCGTAATGGCGTGTAATAACGTGAAAGCCTAGATCCGTTCTCGATAACAATATAAGAGGCCACTGTAATCGAGCTGGGAGCTAGTGGCCCAAGAAATATAGATAAAGTGGGTCATAGTTAACTACGCTGTCCCCAAGGATTAATATTCTCGTAGCTAAATTCCTTTACCTGTTACCATTTGCGGCTTTCGCTCAACGTAACAAGCGCCCGCGATATACGGCTTATAGTGGCACTGATCCAATGCTTATAACATTGCCTTAGATTTTGTTTTTCTGAACACCTATAATTAAGCACGGAACTACAAAAAGTTTAAAAATGGTAAACTCTTTTAGACCTTTGTTTTAATTTCTATAACAGGCAGTACTTAAATCTGTTTTTAATTGGACTAGTATGTTTTCGAGACGTTTCGTGGTTGTTTTTAGGAGTACTTAGAGATAATGATAAGTGGTCACTGCCGCCCGTAGACATCCATATAAAATAGATTTCACCTGAAGCTGATCAGAGATGCGTTACCGTTCCTAGGGACTAAAATAGTCGGCACACTTACTCGTATCAGTCAGCCCATGCCCATATTAGGTATTAAAGTTTAAGATAATAAAGAGAAAAGGTTCCCATTTAAACAAATTTTAGAGAATATTCCATCTTTACAAATTGGTTATTCCTCTCTTATTATAAAATTCAAAGTCTCGGAACATAGGACCCATAAAGTAATTATCGCGGGAAAGTTTTAATTCGGAACACCCCTACGTCTAAACTTGGCTAATTAGGAACTTCCCTCGCAAAAGGTCCATAATTGTTTTGTTAAAGAACAACTAACATCAAGTTAACGAACTATGTATTTAGGTGGACTCAAGTTTTTCACATATGTAAATAATGTTTCTTTAAGTATTACATTAAGTATATGATCAATTAGCAAATAATAAACCTTATACATTAGTTATAACTATTTACGTACTTAAATATAACTTTTAGCGAACATGTGTTTTTCATAATGGGATTACATGTACAAGGCTAGAGAGCGGTCATTATAAAGATTTTCATAGCGGCATATATAATGTATATAGTGAGGAGAAATCATTTATTAAAAGATTAATTCGATTCAACATCGAGTTGATTTTAAAAGATTAATCTATAAGTAGACCCTATACCTATTTGCCTGGTTATATATTTAAAAATCTTTATGGGGCTTTAAGTAGAAGATTTATCATAAGATGGCTACTTACAGGTACACACTACGGTTGAAAAGAAATAAAATAACTTTGAAGCGTACGTTAAAGGCGCAATAAATATCTAATGTTAAATTGAGTGCGAAGAGCTTATGGCCCTGAAACTCTAAGCACAACTTAAGGGGAGCTTTGAAGCTTGGAAGCATGGAAATATTTTATTTTCACCTTTAGTATATTTCTATTGCTACGTTCTTATAAACATGTATACTTATGTAGTTTTATTTTATTAGATATAGATAATAATTTCTGTTAATAATTTTAAAACCTGCTATTACACAAGCATTTTATTTCCAATATCATGGTATTTTATGCAATTAAAAACATTTGTCTTGTTACTTAAATCATCAGTCATTTTATTTTTTATTAAATGTTAGGTACAAAAAAATTTAAACGACAGATTTAGGTGATACCATAATAGGAAATGTGACAATTTTAAATCATAATTTAAAGTCAAGGAATTATAAGTACCGTCAGAAAAATAACCCACGATTAAACATTTGTATCTTTAGTGGCTTAATAACTTAAATAAGTTGCCACACTCCAAATATTTCAACATCGCACTGAACTAAATTTATAGCACATATTGTTAAGTCAGTAGTATTAATAAGCCACTATGCTCCAAACGGCATTAGATTTCGCGTCGCACTCAGATATTTAATATACTTTTATTTTCATTTTAGTACAAAATATAAGCTTGTTTTTTATGTGAATTTATTATCAAACATATTATAATAAAATTTAAAAATCATAACGATAATAACATGTGATTCCATAGTAGTAGTAAATGTATTTATATAGGATCATAATTCATAGTCCAAAAATCTTAATAACGTTCAGAAAATTAAGCGTAGATTTGTGGAGTTACATTGCTTAAGTAAGTCGCCACACTCCACCATTTCACTGAACTAAATTTATAGCACATTGCAGCATTGTTAAGCCACTATTCTCCAAACGGCATTAGATTTACGCGTCGCACTCAGATATTGAATACAGTTTTTCGTGATAAACTGGAGTTTCAGTGTCATCTTAATGGGCGCAGTGAAATAGTGGACCGAGCGTGAAGTATGGCGCGCTGTAGCAGGAATTCAATAGAGTTTAACGAAACTGGAATATCAAATTTTCGGGTATTCATGTTCGTTTGAAGTCATGAAGACGTATATAGAGGTTTTAATTGTGTGTGTGTGTGTGTGTGTGTGTGAATTTATGATTGTTGTGCGTTATTAACTTAATTATATTAATGGAATGATTAATGGTCCTATTTATTTTTTATATAGTTACGTTTGTAATAAAGATAATAAACTCTTTATCGTTTCTCTGTATATGTACTATAATGAAACGTTAACTTGATATTCCTTTAAATTTCCGTTCCTTAATGCCTTTTACATTGAATTCAAAATTCCATTGAACTTGTTAAATAATAAGCTTTTTTTTATGATAAACAAGAATTACTGCATTATATTAATTACATTGCTTAAATAATTTAACTTAACGAACTTACTTAAATGAATTAATTTCGCTTGAAAAAATAATGTATGAAAAATTGTAAATGCCTTGTTAAAGTACTAGGTTCATAACACCTACGTATTAGTCATGCAAATAAAAAGTTCGAACTAGAGTAGGTACATATAAACAAACGTAATATTAGTACGCAATATTCAAGATACTATATCATTTTATGAATAGCTACAAAAGACATAATTCAACTCCAAACTAAACATAACTTAAGCATATTGCAGCATCGTTAAACCACAACTGCCTGAACTATGATTTACGCACGATACTTAGATATTGAATAGTTTTTTGATAAACTGGAGTTTCGATGCCGTTTCAATAGGCCCACTTAAATAAAACTCGAGTTTAATACGTGGCACTTTTTATTGTGTGAATTAAATAGTAGCTACGGTCAGTTGTTGAATTTGAACTCACGGGTTAAAATTTAGAAAAATAGGGTGAAGGTAGAAGGATTATTTTTCTTCGTTCGTTAAGATAGGCCAAAGGGGTGGGGGTTTCAATGTGGTAAGCATCTCATAACCCAGTCTCTCCCAAAAGGCCATAGTACCGTTTAGGGGTCCCTCCTCATCAAAAAGGTATGGCGATGCTACTTGAAACTAAAAGTTAACATTAAGAATATTACCAACTTACATTTGTTTAAAATATTCTCCGAGCAATAACAAAGTGAACGATACAAATGTAAGAGAGAAGTATAAATATTTATTGTACAGGTGGTATAAACCGCTGGAGGATATTGGAGGATAAATTGATTGTGCGGGGTCGGTTTTCCATTTAGATATGGAAATTTCCGGGATTGTGTACGAAAATCTTCGATTTTACCTTTTTTTCAAACAAATCATGCTAAGAGCTACAACTCTTGTTTAGAAGTTTCGTAATCTGACCAAATTACTTTTTCATCGAAGAATATATTTTTGTTATAAATCATTATTTTAAAAGCAAACATAAAATGATTTCTTTTTAACTTCTTACACGTTTTGTTTTATTATTTTTAGACTAGAATGGAATGTCTCATTACATCGTGATCCATCAATCTTCAAATTATGACGAAATATTTTTTTTTTCAAATGTGCCTAATATCTCAACTACATTATATCTATATGGTACTAAATCTTTCTTATTTCGTATGGGTATAAGATTTGAACTTAAACTAATGATGATTATTTAAATTGTTTTTATCCACTTTCGCGAGAAACGTAATCATAATGGGAAAATCTAACTATCTGGAATAATTTTTAGATAATATTTCTTTAACTGATATTCTATATATATAACGATCTAAAAATATTTCTATTACACACATTAAAACAATAACAATTACAACATCACACAATTGCGAGTAATTTAACACATCCAAACAATATTCATCAATAACAAACAGAACAGAGACATTTATTAAATGCCAACGTTCAGTACTACGATACCAAAATACGGCAATAACAATTTATTTTTGTCTTGTTATTGTATAACATGACAAAAATCGAAGTGATCGAAATAAAAATCGCTCTTACAAAGGCCCATACTAGACATAGTAAATATTGGATTCGTAGTAATTCAAATTCATATAAATCTAATTTATTGCGGGCTTTCAAATGGTTGTTTTGTCTAGCCGGTTAAAAGTGGGCAAATACAAATCAAATTTCTGGTATTACATTTATATCGATGTGTCAATCGATCATAGACATTGAATTACCATTCAAATTAGGGAAAAGGCTTACTTATTCTTTGCCCAAATGTGGTAAGGAGAAGCAAATAAACATTACAAGTCTTCATGTATTTTAAACTCTACTTATGAAGTTATGTTTACAAATTTAACTTGTTTTAAATGTAATCTTTTAAAATCCAAAATAAAACGTTTGAAATAGTTTTAGATAGAATTTCAGAGGGATATGTCAAATTTATTGCCGATATTTTGGCTTTCTTTACTTCTTTGAAAATATTTGTCTAAAATCGTTTATATAAAGTTGGTTTACTGCGTATGCTGTTTGCTTTGTCCGCGGGTCTTACCGGTGGCGTCTAAAAACGCGACCCTTTCGACTATTCTATTATTAGATTTAGAATAAAAGTAACGGATAAACTTCGACAAACGATTGACTTCTATAACAAAGGGATCGTCCATGCGAAATTAATTCAATAAGAAAGGTCGGCGTTGTCTTTTATTTTGCACTAAATTCGATCGACTGTGAGAAAAGTTTCAGTTATTGTTTGATACGTCTGTAGTGGGAAATTGAAATTGCATAAATATTTATATTGCGTACTTTTTTTTCTTTAACTTATATTTCTCTTAAAATTAGGAAGTATCTTAGAAATAGATGTTGAAAGTAGATAAGGAAATCTTGTCGACTATTAATACCACTAACCTACTAACCACAATAAAAAACTGTTACTGTTGAAGTCAAAATCAGCGTTTCCGAACCAATGGAACGCGAATATTTGCAGGTCCGCAGCGGCAATTTAGAAATAGCTGTATTCTTCATAATAATGTCAGTGTTGGCGAAATAGCCTATTTTTCTATCTGATAGATTATGAGAAATCTTTTTTTTTGCGACAAAAGTTTTAAATGGGTTCATTAGGATAATAATTGCACATCTGGTCTATGATAATTAATTAAGTTAAAACAACACATCCCAACGTTAGTTCAAATGCGTCATTCGTTATGAGTGCCACTAATGAGGTCGTGTGTGGGTGTGTGTATCTGTGTGTTGTGTAGTTTGCATCATGTATCTCAATACCTAATCCTTTTAACGACAAAAGAACGATAGACTATATGAATACACCATTCACCTAAATGGGAATATATGATTCAAAACTCCACTATGACGATTGTTATCGGTTTCCGCTATTCAAACACAAGGAAACAATAACTCAAACCACCTACGTCCGTACACGGATCGGGCGGACGATAGCGTCAAACAACTTTGAATATCGGGTGGCACGTATGCTCCAAATGTGGGGTTATAGACAGGTTGTATGGGGTTATGGGGAGGTGTAACGAAATGTTTGTCTTGATAGTAAGGTACTTAATTATACAGGCAATACATTTTAAAATATGGTTCAAACAAAGATTTAAGATAAGTTAATTTCGATGAAAACATAAACAAAAAAAATCACAAACCAAATAGCCGTATAAATGTTTGTACCCAAAAACCAGAGGATACGATTACCTTTAAAAAGTCATAATATTAAAGTAGAAATAGCTACCAATACTTCAGTTTAACTTAAGAAAAACAATTTAATGGTTAATATTAATTTAATGTCTTATAAAAAGTAAAAGAGATAAAATTAATATTATTAACTCTGAAGAAGTATTTTAATAAGATTGTAACTTTTTGATAAATTCTTGGAGTAACGCCAATAGTTAAACCTTTATATAAATTAAAAATAATAAAACATAAATCCAAGCGAAATTTCACAAATTCGCTAATCGCAACTCTTTAGCAGTGAAACGACCCTTATAGGCAAAGTTCGTTACAGTTAATACCCTGAATGAAATTGAAATGAATGGACCGAAGTTATTTCTTAATTAGACGACGCGAGAAGTTTGTATGTACGTCTCCTTAGAGCGTCGAAATGAGAGTTACGCCATTTGTCCACCGCCACCGTCACCGAGCCGATACCCATAATTAATGACGGCGCCGAAGTAGCGATATATACATTTACTATAGCCGCTTGTCCACCGCACGTCCGTCACCCGAGCCCCGTCATCCCGGCCGCCGATATTTCGAGTAGATCGGCGTGACCGCTAGATCAGCAACGAGATTTTGACGGGCCGATGTGCCGGCAATATACACGTTGGAACTTGTCTATACACTGCCGTCACACGCGTGACAGCTGGAACTAACTTAACCGACGATGTTGGTCACGGTGGACAAACTATCGCCGTCACGTCATATTAAAATCGGCCCGAAATAATCTCGTTCTCGGTATCAGTTCTATGACGGTGACGGTGGACAAATGACCTTAAACTAAACTTGTTTACCTTCCAGAGCTGTTTATATGAAACTTCGTAAATACGCCGCCACAGGGTAAAATTTCCCGAAAGTACCACACAGAAACTTTACTAGCTTTGTTGTTTTAATATAAATAACACGCGTAATATTCGTTCCGTGGGGTATTTATTGTAATGATTTTAATTTTCAAGATTGTTTTGTTAAGTGTGTAGTATTAGGTTCAGTAAGGGAGTTGTGAAATAATTACCTAACGACTCCAATAGTGTACAAATAGACAAAGATATGTCTGCAATATAATAGTATTTGTAAGAAATATTACTACGCTTTTATATATCAAGATGAAGGTTTATGCATTAAACTAGAAATTAAGATAAAGATACATAATAGTTTAAAAAAATATACCACGTTTTTTATAGTTTAACTAAGAAGTAATAAAATAATTCAAAAATATAAAAATAAAAAATTGACGAGATTTAATGTTTGTACTCATCTAAAAGCGTAAGGTGCTTTTTACGAAAATTTTAAGCAAATTCTCCATTTTGGAATAAAATTAATAAAAAATAATACCAATAATATAAAGGATCAATCGCCACAATTGCACAAATAATAATCAATACACTGATAAATACATTTGATAAGCGTCATTTCATCATATTCATCAATGGATATTTGTATCAATTGTCCTTAATTGATATAAAGATTATCAATTGATAAGGACAATTTGTATAAAGATGCTGGAGCAATCACATGCGTCGATCAACAATTGTATCTCTATAATATTGGAATTCCTTTTTATATCAAACGTGATATGAAATCTACTTCCTTCCAAAGTATTCCCTGGACACTCACGTGTTCATATTCATAAAGGTGCAAAGGGAAACCTACTTCAAAGAAGGCGTAGCATCGCGACTCCTTTGATATTGCAAATACCTTCAAGTGACTGTTACTTTTTTTTATAATATAGGTGTAGCAGACGATCATGCAGCCCACCTGATGGTAAGTGGTCACTGCCGCCCATGGACATCTGTAATCAACTCCAGATAGGATTAGATATTCCTGCCTGAGGTCACAGGTGCTCCGCTACCGCTGAGGACTAAGCTGGAACGCCTCGGAAAAGTATGTCTCCCTTACCACACCAAACCAGAACTCAGCAACGCTTGACGCTAATGTTATGAGGCAGAAATAGGTGTGGCGGTAGTGCCGTCGGGGTCGAACCTCAAAGGGTTGTAACACCTTCAATGACCTATGTTCTATCAAGTAGCCCAACCGCTTATATTTAAAATACTATAACAATTTTCTTCATTTATAAATATTTAATGTAACGAGTAATCAAATCAAAGATGAGAAATAAAACCTTTTAAAATGAACAAAGTTTTGAAATATCTTTGTAAGAGTAAGATTACTTTGTTTGTTCTTTGTAGTTCTAAGGATATCTAGTTTTTGCTCTATAAAGAAAACAAACCAATAATTGTATATCATTTTAAAACAGAGTCATGTTAGAAAAAGAAACAATTTTATCTATTAATAATAGACTATCTAGTAGATGAAAATAAAAACAGATATTATTTAAAATAAAAAAAAACTATAATTTGTTTTGTCATATTTTGCAATATTTACAGCGATATGTGTACATTAAACATGCATGCTATTGTTACTGAACAAACACATGCCATTAATAAGATATTGACACACTACAAAATATAATACCAAAAAAGAACATGTTACCTGGTTACATAAACTCCATTCTTTTATCGTCAGTGTATCCCATTCCGACATCGCCTCACGAGTTCCTGAATATCTTATACAGTTCTATTGTCTTTCTCGCAATTTCTCACAAAAGTGATGGATTGGGAGCGAAACTTTCCCCTCATATTTGTTTCTTTTCAATCATTTCGAGAGCTTGTATGCAAACAGACAACCGTCTGTCTCGGGTACAAGCAAGTAATTCGTCTTTTGTTTCTTTTGTGGTAACATAATTTTATCATGACGTCAATATTATTCGTCCTCGCTTAAACCTTTCGCATAATAAAACGACACAAAAGAAAACTTGCGTTTAAAGATCCCCTCACCACTTTACCGAGGGGGATGGTATCAAAAAGATTACTGTCACCTCAAAAAAAGCGTGACTCGTAACAAAATATAAATAGTCGATTCGCACTTACGGTATCTATTCAAAACGTGACACCCTCTCGATATTTTACCGTCAAAATTTTCGTTACGTGGAGAACAAACATCCATCCCTCGAAAGAACCCACTAATCTTGTTCGACGTAGCACAAATGGGTACCAGACGGGAACGATTCGTACGTCCGTAACGAAATTGAATCGCGTGCTTAAAACCAATCGCCTCCTCTGGATAAAGAACTGAATAGATGAGTCTGTAAGAAAAATAATTACTGAACATAATTATTATTATCTAGAAATGTTAATAATTATCATTTTACATAATCATATTTTGATGTGAAACATCTATAGCCGCACGTAAAACCGATATCTGGTGTGGCGACGCATGCCGTGGCGTCGCCACGCTATACGATGGTATATATATACAGTCTATATGCAGTAGTGTGTACGGTGTGGAGACGCGTCGCCATGCGCTATCGACTGTGCGATTCTCTCCCACTCAATCTGGCGTTAAGCCATCAATAAATTCGTAAATTTTTGTATTTAATGAAAATAAATGTTTATTCAATAAATAGTCATCGTTATCTGGAAAAAAATCGTAATATTTTATTTTATCATTATGACATATTTAGTTCCTATCACAATATGTTCTTTTCTGCATATTACTTTTACAAAATAATGTCGATGTTTCACATCTGCCAGGCGTCCCGTGACGGCTCCCTTTTTTATTATATTTAATCTATCTATATCATATTTTGTTTATTCGAAGGTTGTAGAACCCTTTGTGGTTCGTCTCCGGCGGCACCACCGCCACACCTATTTCTACTTAATAACACCAATGTTAGCCGCTGCTGTGTTCCGTTTTGAAGGGTGTGGTAAGGGAGACTTTTCCGAGGCATTACAGCTTAGTCCTCAGCGGTAGCGGCGCATCTGTGACCGACCTCAGGTAGGAATATCTAATCCTATCTGGGGTTGATTACAGATGTCCATGGGCGGCAGTAGCCACTTACGATCAGGTGAGCTGCATGTTCGTCTGCTACTCCTACATTATAAATAATAATAATAATAATCGATTTACAATCAAATGGTGATACATTATATGATAAGGACATATTTTCTCTTTTATAAATTAAAAAGTACCAAATTTCAAGTCATTTGGTCCGGTAGTTTTGGAGCAAAAGGTTGTGACAGACTCGTGAGATTATAAGGGTTCCGTTTTACGATTTTTGTACGGGACCCTAAATAGCCAATAAATAAGATGGGGCAATCTCATTAACGACTCACGCCCGTAAGTACTAAGCAATCAACCAATCTTAGACAATTTTTGCGCACCAAAATTTGAAATTTGACAATTGTCTACAAAAAATGTTAAATTCGATAGGGTTCATTATTATTAACGAGTGTTAAACATTCAGTCAAAATATTTTCACAAAGAGTTATTTAATTTTAATTTACTCCCCGTCATATTGTATTCGATATTTTGAACGCTGAAACCAATATGTAAATTGGACAATACGTTTGAGTAGTTCAACAAATGATTACTCTATCGATATTACAGGACAATGGAGGTAATTAATGAATGAACTCAACACAATATTGCCCATATTGTGTTGAGTTCCACGTACTTTGTCGACAAAGCTCTGTTGCTTAACCCTATACTTGACTGTGTGCACTGAAATGCACATTCAAATCAGATATTTTTTTTTCGAAAATGCTACATAGAATCTTATTAATAATAACTCAAAGCGACTTAGCAAACGTTTCTTTACGTCAGAAAATGAAATCTATATCTGTCTCGTTCACACATTGTCAGTGGTAAACACAATAGCGAGCCGTCGGTCAGCGCATGCACAACGCTCTCCAAGTATCTTATGTTATCTGAATGAAATTAAGTTATATGCACGAAATTTATATAATCTTACTTTCTGCAAGCTTTATGCAATGTTTTGGTGATATTTTTTTGAGATATAATGTTTTGAATATATAGTAATTTATGACTTTTGTTATGTGTGCATTAAAATGCACACTGCCAACGACATACAATATTACTGTTTGTCAATATTGTGTCTTTAAATGCACACTGCCAACTTTCCTACTATATGCTAAAGTACTGTACACAAGGTAGGGGTAGGGTGAACAAAGTTTAGACAGAGTTTTATTTTTATAATTCATGACTGAAATTTATATTTCCCCGTTTCCACTAAATTCCACTAAATTCCCAGTCCTTAGCTTGCAATATTTTTTTCAGATAACTGGAGGCCGAAAAATTCTAGCTTTGGTGTCTAAATTGCGTAATTAAATCTGATGTAGAATCCAGTAAATCTTAGAAAGATGAATTCCAGATGTCTAGGTCTCATCAAGACGTCCCTGAACTCAAGTCCTGTCCAATCAATAGCGTCTTCTGTCAAAAATGTAAACATGTCCAATAATGATGATTCCAGAACATCTGCAATATCAATCCCAGATAAGACCAAATTCCCACTTGAGGTCGGCCATAGATGCGCCGCTAGCCCTGAATACTAAGCTGGAATGCCTCAGAAAAGTATATCTTCTCACCACATCCTTCAAACAAGTGGAATAAAGTCTAATCATATGCTCAAATTTAATACAATATTCTAACGGAAACATGGATGGAGGTCTAAACAGACAAGTCGCTTTATAGAGTACAACTGTGATAGGCCATCGTTAGTATTGTCTTCACAGATCCTGGACATATTCGTTTGCAATTCCTGGTTGCTGTTTCGTCATGGGAATAGCGGTAAACCAAAATTATTGCCACTCAAAAAGTTTCGAGTCGCTTTATGTGGGAACTGCCTTTTTTTGGGAGGAGGTCTTCTAATCTTTCAACTCAACTAAAATATCTCATAACTTGTTGACATGTCATAACTTCCGAGACTTTTATCTTTAGTATTTTCAAAATGTATGATATTTTTTATATTTTTTAATTATTTCTTAGTTTAGTGAGTACTTGGCGGTGTGCATTTAAAGACACATATTTTTTTCTTGTGAACCTGGCAGTGTGCACTTAAAGACACATCCTATATTCTGAAAACTGAAATTCAGAGATTTTTTATTTTATTTTTCCTAATATCCTTGTAACCCAATTAACGCAGGGAAGTAGCAAAAATATATTTTTTTTAGGATAAAATTCTCTGCCAACTATAGGGTTAAAGTAATAAGGTTGAAACGCATCATATCTGAATTCCATTATCATCAATATTTAATTTACTTTAGTGCTGTGTAATAGGGGTGTTGAATTATTTATGGGGTGCTACTGTTTACCATACACGACAATGCAATATTTTTAAGGTGGACGTTTTTTGTAGTTCAATTGTAATGGAACTGTCTCCAGCTGAGTTTTTAAATTTAAATAAATATTATTGTTATTTCTTCATTATAATTAATGAATTGTATGGGTATTTGTTATCTACAGATAGATTTACTATCTTATAAAACTATAGTAATACTTCATCTACTTTTAATTATTTTCACATATTTTCAAGTCATCAACTCATCACATTTTAATACTTTCGGTGATTACCCAATGTCTTTGAATTCTACATCTATGGCTTTATAAAAAAGAAACATATTTTATATACAATATAAATAATAGTTAAATACACACTCGATGTCTCAAAGTAACTGAACCCTAATTTTGACTTTTTATTTATATACAAACAGTGCGTTTTTATAATATTACGTTTTTATCTATATCTATATCTATATCTATATCTATATCTATATCTATATCTATATCTATATCTATATCTATATCTATATCTATATCTATATCTATATCTATATCTATATCTATATCTATATCTATACTAATATTATTAATAGGAAAACTTTGTTTTTTTATTTGGTTGTAATGAATAGGCTCAAAAACTACTGGACCGATTTTAAAAATTGTTTCACCATTCGAAAGCTACATTATCCACGAGTAACGTATGCTATATTTTATATGAAATATATTTGATAAGATTTTGAGGTGGTACAAAGTTTGCCGGCTCAGCTAGTAATACTATAAAGAGCGAAACACTTTACACCTAATTTATTGAATATGATACCTATTTCAGCTGTTTATGTGACCCAATCACAGCTATAACAACAGCTAGGGAGCTTATAGAACAATTCACACAAACCGCATTTCTGAATACGAAAGAAAAGAAAAGAAAACATGAAAACGCCGCTTCTTCCCGATGTTTATCAGACGTCATATCAGTTATCATTGTTCCGGCAATCTCGCGGGCCCGTAAAGATTTTATCCGCGTACACAATCGCCACATAACTTCTGCTAATACATTTTTCTTTCAGTAAACGATCGTGTGATTTTGTTACCATTTACGTTTACTTGAGAATAGAAAACTACTTAGTTAACAATTTAAATATGTACTCAATACTCTTAATTTATATACTTTCAAGAAAATATTACACGGAATATTTTAATTAAATTAATTGAATTAATTTTTGACTCTCTAGATTATAAGAGTATTGGACCTTTGCCAAAGTGAATCTCTGGTTCAGTGTTGATAGTTTAGTCTTACCTCAGCTCTAAATATATGATCTCTAGTCTAGTCTCATGCTGATAGTCTAATCTGGATACTACTCTACTGCACTAAAATAACACAGTGAAGACACAAACATACGTTCAAACAAACATTTTTTTTTATAATATAGGAGTAGCAGACGAGCATGCAGTCCACCTGATGGTAAGTGGCTACTGCCGCCCATGGGCATCTGTAATCAACCCCAGATAGGATTAGAACACAGCAGCACCTAACACTGCTGTTATTAGGTAGAACACAAACGACCATCTTTCAAACATCTTAAACTCTAGTCATGACACATAGTCTTTAATCTTTATACTCTACACTCTGGTTGACTCTACGGTTTTACAATAAAAAGTATAAGTTACATGTTAACTAAACAGTAGTTTAATAAACAGATACATTTTTATATAATTTATTACGCAATATCTTAAGATACATAAACCAATACTTACAGCTTTCAAAATCCAAACACATTATTCAAAAACGCCTAATATTCCAATACCGTAGGATACATTCCACGTGAGTCCTTACCTAATGAAATCTGTTCGAGATACGTCACACATACAGGGATGCCGGATTATTGAGCGGAGGCGTCAAGCCACCCTCAATGTGGTATTACATATGATTTATTTTCAAGGGAGAGTAACACTCAACATGTTTCCTTAGATAACTCCTGCACCGAAGTTAGGATTTATGTGTGCGCACTTCTGAGCATTAAACTCGTTTAGGAGGGTATTACGGTAATATATGTAGCCCTTAAGCTCTTTCTTTGTAGCTGGAGGTATTTGAAAAGAAAAATAAAAATATTGGTAAGAATCACGGCGCGCTGTCACGGTTTGTTATCGTTTGTGGAATGTTTTGCTTGGATGTGTATCATACTTGTTTTATTGTATGTATAACGACGCTAATGTATAAAAATGACGTCAGGTTAAAAGCGTAGACTTTTTTCGTTGAAGTAGCGAAAACACTTATTTTAATTTACAGATATTTATTACATATTCAACAATAAGAAACAGTTATGCCAACTAGTGGTGGGACTAACTAAGTCTGGTGTCCGAAGTTCGAATTCTCCGAAACCGATTCTCGAAACATGTTATTTTTTTAAAACATATAAGTGCGTATTTAAACATTATTATCAGCTATCACTTGCTATAAGAATGAAAGAACATCGTTTTGGTATAAGGGTGGGATGCTGACTGACTTCTTTACCCATGAGACGATCATTTTAGTTCTCAAAACTGGCATCTGTGATTTGACTTCATTTAAAACAAGGTCTATAGAGAGTTTATTCCAGAACTCCGTGGGTGTAAGTAATTACCATTAGTAACTAAATAAGTTACCGTCAGGTGGACTGCAAACTTATTTCCACACCAATCTTATAAAAATCCTTAGTCGCAAATATTTCATTTATTCCCGGAATTTTATTTCGATATAACGTGAGTGTTTCGTAAGCGGAAGCACTTGAGTTTAATATAATCAATTACGATTCAAGATATCAAGTGCTTTGAAGATCAATGTAATTAAATTCACGTTGAAGGAGGTATCGGTCTTCCTATCAATCTCACAAGGTAGAGCTACCTTCTACGAATGGGTGAAAGTGTAATGTAATCAGTATTTTTTGTAATCTTTTGAATACCATGTTCTTATGAAGTTTGTTGTGGTTATTTTTTGTCGTGTGTTAGATAATTTTGTGCTACAATTATAAAAAGAATATTTGTATCAACATAGTAATTTATGTGTGTATTGTTAATTTTTTCTTTAATAAAGCGTGCTAACATGTAGGTAAAATTTTAGTTGCAGCTGTCGGTTAATATTTTTACTTAACTCCAAGCAGTAATAGCGTATTTCCCGAAGATTTCCTGAAGTTATTTACAGTTGCGTTGCTATCTGAACCTGTGACGGAGGGATACCAATTCGATGCGTAGAGGGGTTCGGGTTAGATTCTCGACCATACAAATATGTTTCTGAGCTCTGGATGTTTGTATATTTGTCTATGAGTGTTCAACGACATAGGGAATCCTAGTGTAGGGTTATGAGTGCAGAAAGTGTCTATCTGAGGAAGAAGTTCAATTGCATTGTAATAGACCACATCATTGCTTAACACAACTGTTTTTCACAAGGTATGGTGCAGCACAAGGTGTCATAATGCCATCGTAGGCGAATCACGAATCATAGCAGTTGCCTAATGAATAGACTAAAGTACACATTTTTATACACACATTTTAGTTGTTTTTTATATTCTTAGTATACGAAATCTAGTTTACTAAGCTGCCAGATGCCGACGCCCAGAGGTAGGTACTTCACGTGACCTGAATCTTATAAAGCCAAAATATTTGGGGCATTCAAGTTCTGGCTTACTTTGTTTTATAAATTACTTATCTCACGTTACATGACATATGAGATGTATGAAACATTTTGCAAAAAATAACTTGAGTAGCGCACCTCTTCAACAATATTTTGTACACGTAATTTTATTAAAGTCATCTATTACTTTATTTCCATAATAATCAACAATGAAATGTAAATTAAAGTGTCAATTAAGTTATATTGAATAAATAAGTAAATATTTTTAAAATACAAATATAAAAAAAACAACACACTTTCATTTTAAGTTGATACTGACATTAATGTGGTTGCATATAAAATAATTCGTAGACCATTTTAAGTCGTCCACCGATTTTAGAATGACGTCACTCATCAAAAATTGTCATCAAAACCAAAAGTAGGTAAATACAAAGCTCCAGTACAAACGATTGGCTGTTACTGGTTAAAATTCAATTGCAAGAGATTACCCTCATACATAACAGAGCAAAGTAAATATAACTTGTAATAAAGGATGTAGCTACAGAATTCTTTCACGCTTTGAACAATGGAGTTCAGTCTCGTTTGAGTCCAAATCATCGAGCCTGCTTAATAATGTTTTAATCCTGGCCCAATAAACGCTGAGCACTTGAAACACTAAAGAGTGGAACTAAAGAATAGTTTTGTGAACCGAAAATAACGTGAAACGATATTAAATTCCATTGTAATGAACACGACATAGCTCATTGAAGGTTTGTGTTTATTTTTGTTAAGTATGATCGTAATGAATAAGAGTTTTCTTGACTTTAGTTGTTGTTTATGTTCTTTAGAATAGTGAAATGAAATTAAATGAAATTCTCAAATGGTTCTCAAATGGGTCAATAGTTCTCAAATGTATGTTACGTCTACAATTTCGCATTTGGTCAGCGTGGTAGACTATGGGCTACAAGAAAAAAAACATTTATTTGTTGGTTGATGATATGATACATTTTTATAATATATACGTAGCAAAGGACCGGTCAAACTGATTACTATCAGTTACTGAACTGATTACTGATTATTATCAGAGGCTACTGCCACACATGTACATCTGTATAGAACGCCAGTTAAGAGAAGAGGTCGTCCAATGCGTTGCTACCTTTGAGGACTAATTTGTGACGCCTCGGAAAAGTATGTCTCCCTTGTAAGCATTGAAATCAGATTAAATTAGTCGATTATCTCATTTATCCTTTTAGTTAAAATAACAGTTAATCATTAGGTCAAATTAGAACGTATCAAAATACTGAAAGAAAAATATTTTCAAGGTATTCAAGTAAGTTTAATACATAATATCTCACAGAGTAACCAACACTAGAGTAAATTAATATGCTACGTTAGCAGAGTAGTAAAGATACAGAGGTAATGTTGCTACAATGCAGCTTCGAACTAAAACTGCGGTTTAAATTAGCACATACTTTGTAGTGTACTCAGTAAGGATTATCGTGCATGGGGAGAATTAACAGAGCAATTTAGTTCAAGAATATTTTGTAGCAATTTTGATATAACTAGCGCTTTCTCAGGTTTTTAAAAATATATTGTTTACTAGGGTAGCGTTATTATGTCTGTTAGTAATTTTGAAAAAATACATACTTACATATTAATATTTCATTAATAACCAATTATATATATAGGGCTGCCTAAAACAATACTTTTATGCGGTGAAAAATAAATAAATTAATGACATCTTGGCAAAATTTATGTTCAACAAACGTTTTTTTATACAAAGGGGTTTTTTTTATATTTACAAAAATGAAAGAATGCTTTCCATTGTTTTTATGACTATAAAATACCTAGGAAACGAACATGCAGTCTGCCCTATGGTAAATGCCAAGTGATAAGTATCATGAACGACGGTAAATCAACCCCAATAGGATAATATATTGATATTGGAACTTACAAAACCTATCAAAATACTGAAATAAAATTAGTTTTTAAGGTATTAAAGTAAATTTAATACATAATAACTTACAGAGTAACCAACACTAGAGTAAATTAATACGCCACGTTAGCAGAGTAGTAAAGATACAGAGGTAATGTTGCTACAATGCAGCTTCGAACTAAAACTGCGGTTTAAATTAGCACATACTTTGTAGTGTACTCAGTAAGGATTATGGTGCATGGGGAGAATTAACAGAGCAATTTAGTACAAGAATATTTTGTAGCAATTATGATATAACTAGCGCTAACTCATGTTTTAACCATATATTGTTTACTAGGGTAGCATAATTATGCCTGCTTTGTACTTAGGTTTAAAGAAGAAGAAGAAAGGACAATGCCCATGAGAGTATGGACCGCCGTCCAGAGTTGCATCAAATTGAAACTTGTTGTGGACGATGTATAATTAACCAAATACTACCACCAATAATTATTTTTTAGATCAGCACCCGGGTTCTGAAGTTATTTACCGAAATGTTACATAACCTCAAAATCGAAAATATGATTGATGGTCGGTTTTAACTGATAGTAGGTACCTATAATGTAGTTCGATTAACATATTCCATTTACTTTTAAAGGTAGTAGGTAAAAAAACCTAAAATAATCCTAAAACCCTAAAATAATGAATTCCGAGTATAAAATACCGCCATTTTAATTTTTAAGAACAACAATCAACATTTCGTCTTATTTTATCTTAAATGGAATCCTCTGTTCAAAGAAACTATTCTGATCGACAATCTAAGTTAAAAAATCAAAAAATAATTTTAATATTACTTTCATTTTGACGCATGAGAAGATTCATTAGTCAAAACACTAATAAATCTTATTGAATTCCGAGTATAAAATATCGCCATTTTAATTTAAGAACAAAAGTCAACATTTCGTCTTATTTTATATTAAATTGAATCCCCTGTTCAAAGAAACTATTCTGATCGACAAATTATGTAAAAAAATCAAAAAATAATTTTAATATTACTTTTACTTTGACGCATGAGAAAAATCAGTACCAAGAATGGGCATTCTCCTTTACTTTGCACGAAATACAAATAATTTACTATATTAATGAACGAATTATAAACAGGGCTACTTAATTCACTACAGCCTGTCTTTTTGCGGTAAAAAATACACGAAATTATATCTGGGTAAAATTCTTGTTTAAAAAAAGTCTATTAACGAAAAGGGCATAATATAATTGTCATTAATACGGTAAATCAATACAAGTAGATTCAAACAGAGAAGAGATCCACCAAAGATACCTTACCTTCATAAGATACGTTACTACTCATGATACTTGGAAAACCTCCTGTATTTATATATCTGCCTTATCACACATCTTCTGATTTCTCACAAAACTCTTAACACTGCTGAAAAATAGAAAAACGTCTAGCGGTAGTGCTAAATCGAACCATGAAGGGTACCTTTAAACCTTTATAATTTATTTTAGGCGCAACCCACGAGTGGCAGGAAGAATATTAAACTTGAGTGGCAACCCGTAAACACGGTATTAGTATTCAGGTAATAGGAAGGGAGACTCGAGACATTAACCTTTTAAAAGGGGTCAATGCGTGAAGTTCCATCCCCTGATATCTTATTCTGGGCGACTATTTGTCGAGTTACCCTACTTTCACCACCGGTCGGTGGACACGCGATTTCGTTTTTACGACTATTATAAGATTTGCTGATTACTGGCGATGCAGCCTTTATTTTCTACTTCATGATTTAGCTCTTCAAATACACTGCTTCTAATCTAAGGGTTTTTTTTTGACACCATTACCATCCGCGGCGACCATTGACGGTATAGCACTTATCAACCACAGGTTGTAAACCTTTTCATCGTTGGAATACGGCATGGTATGTAAATCACATATGCTTAAATTCAGTTAGTCTGAAGTAAGTGATAATTAATTTCTAACGCACATAACATTGAAAATCAGAGCTACGTATCTGGGAACTCTTTATTTTTATGTGGTTGAAGAACATAAGAAGATCACTGATAAAAATCTAATATATTCGTACTCGTTTCTCGACGCCCGATCGTGGTGAAAGAAGTCCTTTATCTTGAACAAATACTAACGTTGAATATTGATACCAGCCAATACTCCAATTAAGATGCCGGTGCGAAGCTCAACTGATTAAGTTTAAAGTTGATGTTATAGTTAAAGTTTTGGGTTCTTGTCAATTTATAACTTGCGCTAACGACGTCACTTTATACATACATAATGTTGTTACTCATAGTCATAGTCATTTGAACGGTTAAGTGGTGATGTTACGATATTATAATCTCTCAAAGTTCTACATTTATAAGCATTTCAATTTACGATTCTTAAAATTACGAGTCTTAAAGTCAGTAGAGTTAAAATTATATTAAACTTATTTCGTTGACTTATTACTTTGTGTAATGCTTAAAACGATATTATTCTGGGATATTTTGAACATATAAGATACTGATCGTTGTCCTGGAACATTATTATTTCTTAAGACGGAGGAATTCCATTAGGTTCCTCTCCGGTGACTTCAACGGTACACTTATTCTTTATTTCTTATAATATTCCTTTATTAATTAGCTATTTCGAGCGGTATTATTGATTTAAATTCTGGAATAATTTAATACTTGGTATCTATCTAGTATTAAATGATTCCAGCGGATGTAGACTTTCTATCTAGAGTAAATGCTTGGTACTTCACACTGGTACTGATTCCTCTTAGAATTTTTCATAGAATTAGTAGAAGCCGACCAAACGTCCACTACTTAATTTAATACGCAAAAAATGTACTCCAAAAAAAATTAACTTGCTAGTAATATTTCCCTCAAGGCAATTAATAATTATTAATTTTAAATATTACTTTAAAAAATCGAGCTGCCCTGCACGGTTCCAAACCTGGATCTTCAAAATAGTAGCTCGATCCCCTCATCAATGCTACTCCTATTACATATTCACCCCATCGCAAACCGAAATCGATACGCAGTGCCAACAATATGTTAAAGGAAATCTACTAGCAGCTCAGAACATTTTACAGTAACTTCGAATGGCGAGAGTCTGTCACTTGAATAATATATGTGTGGAAAGCCACCTCGTGCTTTTATATTTGTTTCCGTGTTCTCCGAACATCTCGCTCGCTTTCGTAAATATTCGATTAAAATTTGTTATTTTCATGTACATTTAGAAATACTTTCAGAAGACTGAGCCAGTGTTGTGCCAGTTACACTATTACAACGATGCTAAGAGTTAAGATGAATGATGATGTTGGATCGCTGTAAAATTCAAATCTACATTAAAGGTGGTAGAATCTTCTATGGTTCGACTCCGGTGGAACCACCGCCACACCTATTTTTAATTAATAACAGCATTGTTAAGCGCTGTTGTTCTTGTTTGAAGGGTGTGGTACGGGAGACACACTTTTCCGAGGCATTCCGCCTTAGTCCTCAGGTAACAGCGCATCTGAGGCAGACCTCAGCTAGGAATGTAGATAACATTATTATTTAAGCTACGTTGAAAAACATGTGCTGCTGATGCTGCTTTGATAAGTGTTTTCTTTCGACTGGAATAGGTACAAGCACTGTTCTAAAAGGAATTGTGTATACAAGTAAATATCCATAGGTGGCAGTGACTTACATGTAACTTACATACAATACGTAGGATACTATAGGAGTATATTTGATTGCTGTACCACAGATCTAAACTAAACACTCATATGTAACATAAGATTGTACGGCTTGCAATAGGTATCAATTTTGATTTATGTATCACATATCTAATTGTATACACAGAAACGTTACTCGCAATGAAGTTTTAAACAGAATTGATACAATGTACCACCGTTCCAATAGACGTCGTTATAACCAGCTGTATCAGCGATGAAACTCCTCATTTGCTAACAATACTCACATAACAATGTCATACACGACTCTGAACACAAAAGCTGATGCGTACTTTACGATCGTGTCCTGATAATGTCATAACAAGGCACTTTCATCAATTTGCGCGAATCGACGACAAACGGTGTATAACTTTTTGTTTATGAAGAATAACTTTGTGATTCATGAAGAGTTGTATGCGTAACTGAATATAAATGAAATAAGTAACTGATGTTATTTTATTAAACCACCTTTAATGCAGGCCGCTGACTTTTAGAAAATATACGTATAGTAAGGCAGTCCACTTGATGATACATAGCTACTGGCCATGGACATCTGTAATAATCAATGCTATAGAAGGTTACCTGAGATCATTAATGATTTGCTAATTCCTGAGAAGTATGTTATAAATATATCTTCCTATATAAGTACTTATAAATTGCATGCCTTGACAGGTGGAATTTGGCGAACCTATTCTATTACCATCGATCACAACCGTCGTACATCGTACCTAGCCATTTTCAGGCAATAAATGATTTGAATTTGAATTTGAATTCCTTACCACAGCTTAAAAAATAAAACATAACAGCGTTTAACAGTGCCATTATTAGGCAGAAACATTTGTGGCGGTGGTGTCTCCGGAGTCGATAGTGGAACCCTTTGTGTTCCATCATCTATTTAAATACTTATAACATCTATTAAGATACATTATTATGTAAGTACATTTTATTTTCTTAGGTAATATGCTACCTATACTGCAATATATTATTAGCGTTTTTTTTGTTATAAAGCTTAGCACGCGAACTTCTGATATTATTCATTTGTTAATATAAACTATCGCATCACTGATTGTCGTGCCTCTACTTTATTATATTTTCTTATTCGGTTAGTCATTTGCCCGGTATATGACAGCTACCTAAATGTACAAGACACATTGGATCCCGGTATTGTTAGAATTTATGTTCGTACCAATCGTTCTAAAGTAGTACGGAATGTTTGTTGAGTTTCCTAGAAATAAATATTGGTATATCGTTAGTGAAGGAGCATTTTAGAAGAAGTTATAAGAAATAAGACTTTTACTTAAATAAAATATGAAGATACACGTATATTTTACGTAAACTTAAACAATATAACTATGAATAATAAGGTATATGCCGAGAATAGAAAACTATAATGATGTTGAAATGTAGTCATCATTTTCAAAGAATAGTCTAAACTCATATTAGTCCGCGATATAAAACATATGATAAAAGATATAAAATTAGTACCGTAAACATCGTAAAGAAATTCAAATTGAAAACATTACTTGTGACAAATAACATTAATAATAGTAGTGTTTGTCGAACGGAACAAATCCAGTTTTCTTAGTCAGTGATTTGTGGAGATATCCATCATAGTATAACCCGGCGAGAGGCTTAAACCCAGACACTGGCGATACGACTTTGCTTAATGAGGAAAATCTGTGCCATCGATCATCTTGGGGCGGCGGTAAAGGTAATTCCTTTTTCTCTCCTCTGTATGAATTTGTCGTTATTGAGAATTGATCGACCTTCGCATTGTACCAGGCTGGGTACGGACTGTAGAACCTTGTGTTTGGACGAGTATAAGGATATGTCTCTGTTGTTACGTGATACCTTTCCGTTGGTTGATATGAACTTACTCGTGCTGACGCTGAATTTTCCAATTCTGTTTCAATATTTTCAGTTTCGTTCGTTTTGTTGGCATTTGAAATAAATGTTTGCCATTTATCTTCCATACTCGGAAGTCCCAAAACGATTTCGCTAGCTGCTGTAGTGAGTTGCAAAGAATTAATCAAATCATTATTATACATTGCAGTCGGATAAACACCATTTGTTGTAGTCGTATTGGATTTTAATGTTGTTAGTTCTTCGATTTCAGCCGTTTCAAAGTTTTCCGTTGTCGAAACAAGTTCACCCCTCTCAGTATTTTCCTCCGTCGAAGTGGTCGTTTCTTCATTTATTTGCCTAAATGTATCATTTAGGTCCAAAACTTTTTCATCTTCAACAGAGTTATTTTCTACGGAACTTTTGAAATTAGTCTCTATGTCTTCCAATGAAGTGTTTAAAATGAGTTTCACTGGCATAATTGTTTGGAAAGTGCTACCATTTTCTTGAAAGCTCTCGTCTGTAGCGCCTTTTTGAATATTTACACTTTGTTGTTGATTTACTGAAGGCACAATTATAACGGGAGACAAAACAAATGGGGGTAATTGCAGAGCGAAGTTTTGACCAATTTTATAGCCGTGAAGATAACCGAGTAGCGGAAATATATGACGCTTCCTACGCTCCTTTGTATTTATGAAGTCACCTTTGATATTTAACACTGTAACAAATAGAACCGTTTTATCATCACTTAAAACAAAGACTTGAGTATATTCTTGGATTAAATTTAAAGGAATAAACTTACACAAGGATGAACTCAAACTTATTATTAGAATTAACGATAAACGACCGCCCACAAGCATTTTGCTTACCTGAATAGAGCATAGAAAAATGTGACTTACGTATCTTATCACAGAAGTGGATGATGCAATAAAGAACAATTTAATATTCGCTCTATATATATCTGTACCTGTAACTATGAAACTTTTTTTATGAACTCATTTTTTTGTAATTATTTTCAATAATGGTAGCGGCACTGTGAGATAATTTTATGAAACGATAGTTATAACTTTAAACATGAAATAATAACTTTTTAATACCCTCACTCGGCACAGACTTCTATATCCTCATGACTAAAATAAATGAAGAAATAATAATTATACGAAAATTAGAATTTTAAAAATTCTTCAGTTTACAAAACTGGTTCACATCATGCGTAAAGCCGTCCATTATCGTTATATGAAAGTGGAAACGCAATTGTACGTAAGTGTAATGGAGATGCGGGTTTAAAAGGGCCGCATGTTATCTATACACTGCAGTATATTTTCCTTAGATTTTACAAAACTATTATAATAACAAAGTATTATTTTCACAAAAAAATAATGGAAATATGGATAATTAAGAGCCTCATTAATTTCCTAAAAGTTTTTTTTATCCGATGGCGTCAAAGCAGGGGAATACTTATAATATGGAGTAGCAGACGAGCATACAGTCCACCTGATGGTAAGTGGCTACTGCCGCTCATGGACATCTGTAATCAACCCCAGATAAGATTAGATATTCCTACCTGAGGTCGGCCACAGATGCGCCGCTACCCCTGAGGACTAAGCTGGTACGCCTCGGAAAAGTATATCACCTTACCAAATATTTCAAACCAGAACACAGCAGCGCTTAACACTGCTGTTATTAGGCAGAAATAGGTGCGGCGGTGGTGCCGCCGGAGTCGAACTACAAAGAGTTCTACCACCTTCAAACGTGTGTTTATATGTCCCATTATTTGCCACACCCTACATCCCAAAATAGATCCGATTCGTCGCTATGGTTATATTACATTGATAGCAAGGTTAACGACAACTGCTCAGTGATATTATAATGTCCTCAGAAGCATGGAAATATGTATGAAATTTAGTCACCAGCGACCATCAACGACCTCGCTCTATGTTCCCTTACTATTTCGATTGTTTAACTAAATATCCGTAGACAGTTCGTATACAAATATAAGGATTACAAACATATTTTTCAAATATAGAAGTTAGACCATTATATCCTCGAAAGTATGAAACAAACGTCCTTAAAATTACATTTCAACTCTCGTCTGTAACAGTCATTAATTACGTCTCGGAGTTGCCTAAGTCACCTCTTTCAAGTCAGGTGCCTCTCGAAACAATAGCGCCTCAGATAAACAACGAAACAGGATATTAGAATAGAACCCGGACTGATGACAAGTAAATGAAGGTATCCATTATTACGATCCAGAGATGAAAGAAGCGAAAAGGAACCTGTATTTCGTGGAACGAAAAATATTACTTGAAAAAATAATACAACTCCTAAGAGACAAGTGACAGTTTAGGACGAAGTATTTTTAGGGTTCCGTACCAAAAGGCAAAAATGGAACCCTGTTACTAAGCCTCCGCTTGAATAGTAATAGTAAACCGTAAGACTTGAAATTCTTACAAGGCCGTTATAACCGGCCATTATAACAACAAATACTAAAAAACTTAAAAATAAATGAGGGTCGACATACAAGACAAGTATCCAAGCATCGCACACATACAGGGCATACGTACACGTGTATATGCGTGTATGTAGGTATATATGCATTGTACTGATGCTATCGGCTGCTATGATAACATATTCTAAAAATAAAAAATTAATGAAAATTTAGTAGTACGGAACCCAAGGTGTGCGAGTTCGACTCGCACTTGACCAATTATTTTTTCTTGTTCAACTAAACGTGAGTATCGCTTTGTCGCCTGTACATTATGTTGGCAGAAATTTATCGAAGTGTTCAATTTTTCCGCAGAAATATTTGATTACAATGTACAGATGTGGTAGACATCTAGTTGACAATCTTCTTAGAATTCTGACGAATTTCGTGTTATGAATAAAGACATTACTTGAGTGATTCTTTAGAAATACTAGAGAAAAACAAGTTATTGTAATTTGAGTCTTTACATTTAAATAAAATATGATTAAACGTAGTAAAACTTTTCTTTGTTTGAGTGCGAACGTTTCATCTTCACCGTAGCCATTTATTTCTCACTATATAACAGCAATGTAAAGGTGTCTTATTTAATGTAGAACATGCGATAAAACGAAAGAAATATGAGGAACTGAAGTTTCGTTTGGAGGATTACCAACGTATCTAAGATCGATCTCAGGTAGAATTTGTATCTAGTTAAGATAGATTACCCACGAAGGATGAATGTATCATAGCATGGTTACTATAATTGTTTGGTCCTTCTACTACGTACATTTTATAGTCATTGACATTATTTACATATCATTTAACTTAAAAACATGATAAACAAGCTTTGATGAACATATGAAGTTGATAAACAAACTCTTTTAGTAAAGTTCTATTTTAGACATAAATACCAATCTATTTCTTACTTTATTATTTTCTATTTCCAGTTCCTGCTAGGATCCATGTATATAAAACCTCAAGAAATAGATGTTACAATTATAATACATTTATGCGGAAAAATATTTCTATCGAACAAACGCAACATACACTAAGCTTACATGAAAGGTTGAAGTCTGTTGAAAGCGGATATGTGAGACCCATCGTAATAGCTGGGGGCTTAGATTTACATTATAGATATGGTCTTTCTTAGTAAAAGTGCTTCGTAGAAAGTAAGGCCGTAAAATATACTAGGTTTGAGGCTGGTAGAACCCTCTCGGTTCAACTCCAGTGGCACACCCGCGGCACGGCCACACCTATTTCTGCTTAATATCAGCTATGTTAAGCGCTGCTGTGTTCTGGATTGAAATATGTGGTAAGGGAGACATACTATTCATTTCAACTACTAACCTGGTGAGCCTTGGAGGTACTGACGCAACTGTCTGAAACTGACTGAAAAACAATGTCTTATAGTTAATTCGGCGCTTATTTACTAAGAAACATTTTGCAAAGTCATCACTTTAGATCTACCATCGTAGATTATTTACGTTCAAATAAATCTATAAAGGACTTTGAATAAATGTTTTTATTTTGATTTGAAAAAGTGGAAATAGAATTATCTACGAATAAATGCTCTATGCGTGAAAGACAAAGAAATATAACGATTTTAGTAGGAGTAAAAGAGACACGAATATCTTTATTCAGTCCCAAAGCCCATCTATGATTTAAATCTATAGCTGGGGGCATGTGTCGCGCCGTGTCAGCGACATGTCATACTTCAACACCGAAATGATTTTGAATGAAAAGTAGTTGTGCCGATAAAGGTAATTGATATTATAGCCCCAAATTGTCGTGTAAGAAATAAGTAATGTTTTTTTGTAGGTCATAAAATATTTGTCCCTGTAGTTTCGGGACCAGAATAGGGCTACGGTATCCTCTACCTATCGTAAGAGGCGACTAGAAGGGGGCTTTCGGGCGGTAAGTGTGGGAGCTCCAAACCCCCGGCTAGCGACTCTGGGAAGAACGATGGTATGACTGGCCTCGTCGTACACTCATGTTCACTAGGCGGAGCCTGGTGGAGCAATGCGCTTTGAGGACACCGGTTGCGTTCCTTTGGAGATCCCGGAGTCCTCTACGCAACGCCGAGGACGTTCAGGGGGAAGGGGGTGTTAATGCGGTAAAAATCCCATATAACCTTTTGTCGGGTACCTTTTGAAGGTTTCCCACTCGTCAACAAAAAGAAAAAGTCATTTAAAATATTACTATGGATCTCAATGCCGCATTTGATAGCTCCACCAGACCCCGTGCCTAAATGCCTATGTCACGCCATATGTCCTCTGTCTGTCCTCTGTTGTGAAAATTCTGGCAAATACCAGCAAATTATTGAAAACCAATAATGTATGTATCGATAATAGTAAGACCTCTTAAATACAATTGTTGTAATTGAAGTTATTTTATATTTGCACCTTCTTACATTGGTTATAGAACTCCCAAATATCATTCGAAATACCCCCAGTTATCATGCAGATGTCCAATTCCAGTCAACTAGATACTCAACTATGTACCGAGAAACTATCTTACAAAGCCAAGGTATGAGCGTCCGATATGTAGCTCTGAATTGCGGAAAGGAAACGGCACGGAATATTATCAGTTACATCACGTATTCAAGTACTTACGTTAGGGTATTTGATAGTTCAATTGATACTTGAGACGGCAGCTGATGGTATACGGATGCATTTTCATATTCGTTTGATCTATCTCTATTGGTTATCTTTGATGAATCTCCAAAGTGCAAATATTCATCATCATTCAATTTTTATGCAATTTCAGAACCCTTACTTTACATCAAATCGGTTTGTGTTGTACGTTCACTATCTGTCAATGTGAGTTAACTTTATTACTTAAATTGGTAGCGAATGAACTAATCTATTTTTATAAGGGAGAACTAATTATTTATATTGTTGTTTTCACTTATAGAGACCAAACTGTCATATCATCATTTTTTAAATAATAAAATTCCTATATACGACAAATTAGCACTAAAAACCAAGCTATTATGATTTTTTTATAATATAGGAGTAGCAGACGAGCATGCAGTCCACCTGATAGTAAGTGGCTACTGCCACCCATGGATATCTGTTATCAACCCCAGATAGGATTAGATATTCCTACCTGAGGTCGGCGACAGATGCGCCGCTACCCCTGAGGACTAAGCTGGAACTCCTCGGAAAAGACCATCTCCTTCAAAACGGAACAAAGCAGCGCCTAACACTGCTGTTATTAGGTAGAAATAGGTGTGGCGGTGGTGCCGCTGGAGTCGAACCACAAAGGATTCTACCACGTTCATTTAAATATGTAAGCCCAATTACACGTATTAAAATCAAAACAAAGTGGTGCAAAATACGCTCCTTTAAAGTTGAAGTAGAATCGATGGTGCAGCCGATCGATTCACAGGATTCTACAACCAAAAGACGAAAATATATTCGACTTTTCCTACATTTTCTTAAATTATGATGACACGTCGTTTTGTACTACAAATGCCGCTGATCTGTTTTCGTAAACGACTAAAAGGTCTAAAGTGGGGATCCAAACAACTGAGTAGAACGTTCCGGCTCGCCAAATGATCTGGAAACCTATCAGCCCACCCGTTATTGTTCCGAACTTTGGTAATAATGCAGCCTGTTCATTTCTTATACACTTTAGCCATTTAGGATTTGAAACAATCGTCGATACTTTGTAGGTTCGAGTTTGTCAATTTTTAGAACCTCTATTTTCTTTCTGTTGAACTAAAATACGTATTCACCAATATGTCTATAATTTCCTTGATGTCAATGGACTGCTGCCTGCTGCACAAATGCAGTCTATTTAATTGTAAGTTGGACTGCAATATTGCTTGCTACTAAAATATTATAAGAATTACAAAAAATAGAATCCCGTTTAGGTTGTATCAAAATTCTAGGTAAAACCAGCAGTTTGCACATATTTATTTATCTCTGCTATGATCTATATAGAGTAAAACACTGTTTTTTCTTTTCATAATTCAAAGAATCTTCGACGATAAAAAGCAAACTGAAAAGGCCCTCAGTACCCTTAGTATGAGTTTTTACGTTTTTACAAAAATGTCTGTTTTGATATTTGTTTTCGTTAACGCCCATACATTTCCAATCTGCGCCCCTAGCGGATTGTATCTTAACTGATATATGGGAAATACGTAAACAAAAACAAAAACAGTCATTTTTGTCAAAACCTAAAAACTCATACTAAGGGTACAGGACTTTACGAAACGTAGGTACCTATCCTAGTTTGGGGAAATCTTAGCATGAGTAATAAGCGCACGAAACATTATTTATTAATTTAAACGAGAAACCACAAACTTAATCAACAGAGACGAAATGAGGACATGACGTGATGAGGAATAAACTAGCGAAACATAATTATATATCGCAAATACAAATGGTATACACGATATACAAATTTGAATACGTGGAAATAACTAGCAAGTTTGTAATTTAGCGCCCGAAACTTCGTAACGAAACTTATCATGAAATTTGAATCGACATATTAAATTATATTATAGTGAAACTGTGGGGTAAAAGCAGTGAATAACGCAAAACTTGATACAGGAAATTCAATGGATATTTCTGTATGAGGTTGTTCGCGTGTGTAGTTATAGTTATACTCTTAAATATTATCTGTGTGCATAAGCTAATATACTTTATACTCCACAAATTTTTACTCGATACGAAAATATTGCTGAAAACTCTTTAATTTTTATGTCTACGTATTTTCAGTAAGAATCTTTTTATATACATTAGATTTTAGCTTAGAATGTATAACATTTTACAAAACAATAAGTTTCTACGTCAAAATCAGTAAACGGTAGTGATAAGTTGGTTTATATTGGGTTACATTTTTACATGCGTAAAATATTTCAGTATTTCTTCGGAACAACTATTTCAAGTAATCCATAGTGAACCATTTTTCGTAGCATTCACTGAGTTATGCCTCTAGACACTTAAAAGAATATTTAAAAAGCTATATAAAAGATTCATAAGAGAACTTAATCTTAAATCACGTCTTAAAATACCTAATATATACCAACCCTAAATAAATACCGCTACAAATAAGCAAATTCACATACGAGTTTCAAGAGAATGTACTCCTAAATCATAATCTTCGCTTGTTGGTACGCAAATTCTTCGTTCTCATAAGACGCCGTTATTATCACGGGCTTAGAAGAGGAAATGAGCACGGTGTTATGAACATTCGTATTAAACACTCGAGTATTTATTAACATCGGATATGTTATATCTTGCTTGGATTTTAAAGCCCGCTCGTTGAATACAAATGAATAAATAGGTACACCTATTTGTAATTACGAAATACTCCAATTTTCAAATGATATATTATAGTTTGTATTAGTACAAAATAATATATGAGAATGTTCCTTATTTAATACGTGCATCCATTTTTTTAAACTACTAAATTAAATATTATGTTCGGAATTTTATACATGATAAACTACATTAGGGGTAGATACATATCAGCATGAACTTTTTATCATATATTAAAATATCATCTGGCTGGAAATAAAACCCGCTAACTCCTACTAGGCTTAGTCCGCGCCAAACTGCTAGCCCGCCCCGAAATTGTTGCGAGCAGGTGTAGTCATACAATTTGCTATAGCGACGCGATTCATTTCTATATTCAGACCGGACTAGCAGTTTTACGCATATTCAAAAATACGCCTAAAATAAACTAAAACAACAAAACATTAGTACACAGCGGTTTATGTGGCGCGAACAAACCGCAATATCTGTCGCGCGTTCACCGGTCATTTAGCAAGAGTTTTTATACACGAAAATAACATAAACCAAGTTTTTTACCCTTTATTTGTTGGTGCATTCATTATTCACGCGTGCGCGGAATTTCCCTGGAAAGTGAGCGTGAAAATCGTAAATATAATATTTTTTGAATAGGGGAACGTATGAATACGTAACTGTTTCTATATCTGGGTTAACTACCACATTCTGCGTATGCAAAAAGGGTAGCTACTCGTATGTGTTAGGTTAGGTGCAGGTCAACCATAAGTTATGTGTTATTTCAATTTAGTCTTTAGAAATAAGATTTAATCTATGACACCAAGGGCTTAAGGGTAAGTTAGATATACTTGCGTAATTAGTCCTTAACGATTTCAGTGGCCTCAAGCTGAAAGGATATATAAGTTTCAGCAATCTTATTGGCTTTTATTGCATGATCGTAGTTAGCGATTAAGTACTCTGATTGGTCATATGTCCTGGTTATTCAGATACGTTAATATATTTTTTTTATAATATAGGAGTAGCAGACGAGCATGCAGTCCACCTGATGGTAAGTGGCTACTTCCGCCCATGGACACCTGTAATCAACCCCAGATAGGATTAGATATTCCTACCTGAGATTGGCTACAGATGCGCTGCTACCCCTGAGGACTAAGCTGGAACACCTCGGCAAAGTATGACTCCCTTACCACACCCTTCGAAACGGAACACAGCATCGCCTAACGCTGATGTTATTAGGCAGAAATAGGTGTGGCGGTGGTGCCATGGGGTGGAACCACAAAGGGTCCTACCACCTTCACCTTCATCTAATATCTAATGCAATGCCAGAAAATATAAAGACTACCCACGTGTCGGACCACACCAGTTAGACAAAGTCTCACTGCTTCTCCGGGTTCAATCCCCGGCCAAACAAAAATCAAATTGATGAGTTTAGATTTCTCTTGTGAATATGGCTGTTTATATATTGCTCTTTGTGTGTCCACGGCATCTACGATATAGAAAATATGCGAAAGTGATACCAAGTCACTTTACACATAAGGAGCGTTATTATAATCATCTAATTTCTTGGATTAGGAGTTTGTTTAATTAATTTGTCTATATTCTTAGTACTGTGGTCGACAATGGATTTAATATTTTAGGGCTATTACAACCATTGTATTATGATACAATATTGGCATATCTTATGAAAGGTCGGTCCCTTGGGAGGTTTTGGGTATCGATATACCTGCAAAGTTCCCTATATTCCCTTGACGTCTCGTTTGATATACATTACACTTTGATTTGTTTTGTGTTATTTTGTATTAGTAGGTATGATTTAGTACAATAGACATTGTATTCCAAAATTACGGCATGTCTATTTAAATCTTAATGCTAGATCTCTATAGTGTGTGAGCGAGAAACATCTACAAATTCCGTCATTTTCGATCATGTTATTTACTGAAACTAGTAATTGTACATCGCTTAAATTTCGCATCGACATTCAGAGGTGTCATATAAATGTAACTGAAACTTACTTAAGTAGAGCTTTGCTTTCATTTATTACATTTACGAGTATCAGCAACAATTCGATTGAATCGGGAGGTCCCAGGTTCTAATCCCAGGGATGCGCCTCTGAGTTTTTAAACATATGTAACTAATTATCCCATAATTTAACGGTGAAAGAAGTCATAGTTAATAAACCTGCATGTTTGTGAGTTCCGTAAGATTTCTATTCTTTGAAAACTTCCATTCTTGTTGATCAGTTTCAAATCTTGTTGGTGTGTAACGTGTGTAAACACGCCCAAAGTTATAACTATATAAACCAAATACCTAATTTTCCTTTAATAAGTAACTATCTCTATCCTCTATCGCATTTTTTGTCATACTGGAAATTGAAGCACAAGCCAGACCCGAATTAGCATACCAACCAACGTTAGACACCTTACATAACCTAGCGCAGCTCATCTATTTTTTCAGCAGACTCGGCTTCGAAAACCAAAAGGCTTCATTTGAATTTTCGCCATGTTTGTCTTCAATTTCGGACTGGTTAAATTTTTATTCTAATTTGTGCCGATCGCGTCCCGTTCGACATTGGAGCATGAAAGCGCTCCCAATCTCACTTTCACATTACTCCACCTTTTGTAAAGTCCGTATTTACATAAAGAGCCTGCTTCGGTCCTCTGGGTCTCCTTTCCGGGGTTTTCCATTTTGTGCTCCAATGCGACGCGACGGGTGGGGTCGTTAAGGCACCCTGCATATGGACTACTGCGAGTTTTATAATAAAACGCAGAAGTTGTTCATATAGTCACATAAATAAATATACGCAAATCTAATAATGCTAACGTACCGTTTAACATATAATAAAATGAAACTGTTTCGTGATCAAATTTATAACTTTTATTATTCCCGCACAAAATACAACTCACAATAGCGTTATTTTTCTTTTTTTATGCTAATGAATACAATCGTGTAACGCATACATACATAACCAGGAACTATATAAATAGGCACTTATTACTATAAAAACAACACATCATGAAAATAATACGAAGTAATTAATTAAAATAATACTATAATTAATAATTTGAAGATATTTCTGACATCCTTACTAATATTATAAATCCGAAAGTAACTCTGTCTGTCTGTCTTTCTGTCTGTCTGTCTGGTTGTCTCTTCTTCACGCCTAAACCTCTGAATCCCACGGGAACTAGGGATGTGCGATCTAAGATCGATTAATCGGAGAATCGATCTTTTGGACCCAAAACATCGATTATTTTAATCGATATTAGTAGAGATTGAATCGTAAACTATGCATTTGATCAAGTGATGATATTTAGCAAAGTTAAGGTATGAATTTTCAGTTTTATGTATGTTAGTATGTTATATTATTTTCTTATAAACGCGGGCGTAGCCGCGGGCAAAAACTAGTTACACTATAAAATATATTCAAGACGAAACATTAATATATTTACAGTAAACTTTGTACAAGTTATTGCAGCGTTCTTTAAGCGTTAGTATAAAGTATAGTAATAGGTAAATATTTCCGAACTTATTGTTGTATTTTAAACTTTAGGTAAGTACATTTCTGTCTTCGGTTTAAAGTAACATCTTAAAACACAAACACAGTGTTTGTTTTCATAAAAATTCAAATATTTATCAACTTAATAAATTGAAAAATCCTAAAAGCAACATAACATTGCGACAAAACGCAATACCACGATTGTATTTTAATATAATCGATGATTGACATTGACATAAGGAGGTATAACCAACTTTTAGTAGCAGTGAGACTAGTAGTCCGTTTGTCAACGGCCTTATAGTAGTAAGAATCTGGCGGCAAAGCGGCCAACGCATTTTATTTCGATAGAACCACAAAGAGGATTAGGTTTTCGAATGCTTAACATTTCGGCACGGGGAAAGTGTACGCTTTTCTATGTGAATAAAGTAGGTTTATTGCGTACGTCAAATAAGAGGTGGGGACGCGGCCTTTTGGCAGTAAGTTAGTACCTTTGAATATATATATGTGGAACGTACCATTTCATACTGATGGGAATATATATGCAACAGATATATATATTTAAGATTGATCAGCAATCGAGCAGTCCATGTGATGATAAGTAATTTCTGCTGTCTATGGATGTCTGAAAACCCTAGTATAGGACCTGAAGCTAGGATATATGCGTTTCCTATCCTTATTTTTTTAACGAGGGGGAAACCTTCAAAAGGTACCCGATGACTTGGGAGCGACGCTGGCTTATGTGGGATTTTTATCGAGGCGGTTCCCCGGTGGCCGTCGTCAACGCTTATTGGAGAACACCGGGATCTCCGACGGAACACAACCGGAGTCCTCCAAGCGCGATGTCCCGATCGTGCTCTGCCCTGGGGGAGCAATACGCGTTTCCTATCCTAGGATGGTAACCTCATATGTAAGTCAGCCGACATCAACACAAGAGCAAAAACTGCTTTACACTAGAAATATATCACACTATACTATATCACCTTTCATAATATAAATAATGAAAAGTGTTAAAAGTAATGCAGTAAAGATAAACTAAAACTAAACAATATAAAATAACGCAGAAAAAAATGCGTAAATAAAAGGAATTTTATTGTTTTAAGAGCTATCATATTTTCGAAACGTAATTTTACTTTTAATGAAAAAAAAACAGTTTACTATTTATATACCTTAGGTAACTAGCAGTAATAACACCAAATGATCAGGAACTTATCCCTCCTAACTATTAAGACTGTTATAATCCCGAACCACTTATGGAGATAACATTAGTAGTAAAAGTTGAAATCCTAGCGAGTAGGACTTCATTTCTATGCCATAATGGGCTTTTTATACTAACGCTTAAAGAACGCTGCAATAACTTGTACAAAGTTTACTGTAAATATATTAATGTTTCGTCTTGAGTATAATTTATAGTGTAATATTACATAGACTTACATTCACTGAAAAATGTGTTTTTGTTTTTTAATTTACAAATACGAAAGGTTTTACATCATAATATTTTCCGTGCTATATTTCTTCAGCACAGCAAATTAACATATTCTACAGTAGTAAAAGTTCGTTAAGGAACGCATTGCTAATTATGTGAATGATTTCTTAGCATCAGAAGATTACATTTTATTATGCTTATCGGTGGCGTTCCTACATAGTCCTAATGTGTCGAAACGTATTTGTGGGAGTCATCAGGTAGGAACCTAATATTATTTATTCGACTAGCTCGTCCGGCAAACGTTGTGTTGCCATATAATTAAAGGTGAACAACCCTTATCACTTACGGGTATGATTTCTATGATTATTTTTTATGGAATAGTTAATACTTTTAACCTTTTTAATTTAGGATGACTGCGAGTGTTATAAATGTAGGAGTAGACAAATATAATCAGAAAACATTGAACTGCTAAGCTATCGGGAGTTACGTGTTATTGTGAGTCGACCATAAAAGATAGACATATGCTATCGTGAGATATTTTTTATATAATTTTAAAGAGAACATTTCCGTCATACATGATTTCCGTGTACCTTTAATCATTAAGGTTGCACACCGGACGGAAGCTTAAAAAATGGAGTAACTTCTCCCGTTTTCCCAACATTTCCCTTCACTGCTCTACTCAAAATTGATTGTAGCGTAATGAAAAGTATACTATAACCAGCTCAGGATTATGATAAATAATTGTACCAAGATTCGTTAAAATCCGTCGAGTAGTTTTTGTTTCTATAACGGTTATACAGACAGACAGACAAAAAATTTACTGATTACATTTTTGGCATCAGTATCGATCCCTAATCACCCCCTGATAGTTATTTTGGAAATATATTTCATGTACAGTATTGACTTGTCTACAGATTTATTATAAGTATAGAAGATTATAGATGTTCATGGACGACATTACATACGTACCATTAGCTGGACTGCATGTTCATTTATGACTTCTGAATTATATATGTATATTTTTTACAAGAACGCTCGAAATTAACATGCGACCTAAGTCACTAGTATGAAAGGGCTGTTAAAATGAGTGCGTTTTCACGTCGCCGCGCACCGTTATGAAATTGTCACTTCACCGACCGTTTCACCGCTTTGGTAACTTTCACAGTTATTAACTTATGTATGACGGTGTATTTTTCTCATATTGTTACCTCGTTTCATATTTATTGCGAACCACCTGTCGAGTGTTGTGTTTATGTAATAGTGTGATAGATGCGTCTATGAGATTTTTTTGTGATGGTGTCGACACTACTGCTGCTAAACTAATAATGTAATAGTGGTGCTGTTGTATGGCAAATAAATAAGTTCGATTTCTACCTAATAACAGTAGTGTTAGGCTCTGCTGTGTTCCGGTTTGAAGGGTGTGGTAAGGGAGACAGACTTTTCCGAGGCGTTCCAGCTTAGTCCTCAGACCGGCCAGTCAGGCCAGTCCTCAAGCCAGCGCAGTCATCTGTGGCCGACCTCAGGCAGTCTGGGGTTGATTACAGATGGGCGGCAGTAGCCACTTACCATCAGGTGGACTGTATGCTCCTCTGCTACTCTTATATTATAAAAAAAAAACTAATCCTCATTGGTTTAAAAGTTAACAGGTGGAAATTCCTAGTATTTGAACTGATAAGAATACTAAGTAAGAAATCTGTTCAGTTCAGTATAGGTACTATCACAACAATAATATCGCGTTACTCAAACCACGAGACACTAATGGGTATGGGAGGGAATGAAATGAAATTTTACATAGATACCAACTATTAGTGATCATAATGCAGGAAGCTATTTGAAATCTACTAACTCCAATAAATACTGATTTTTGACGATCTGGGTGGCGCTGGGTTACATGCCGGTATGATACGCAGTGTCTTGGAATACCAGTGTACGGCTGTAAGTGTACAAAACGCCTTATAAATTTAAGCAGTCGTCGTTCTAAGTTGTGATTCGTATCAGGATAATATTACCAGGTTGATCATTCTTGTCCTAAAAATCCATAAATCAAATATACACATATGACGTTGTACGTACAAATGTTGTTAGCGTTAAGTAAACAGAATAAATGGCCCCAAAGGAGGGGAACGTACATTCACTGGATTCGAACGCAGGTGGGTCCGGGGCTCAAGACATGTTTTATACTCCCCTCGGGCGCGCGACGTATCGTCGTTTTGAGATTTCTGAAAGTTAAATTTGATCAGTTGAATGAAGAGTTGAAGCCTATATAAATCTCATACAAGGCATAGTTCTTATTATATGAGGATAAAAAATATTTTTGTACTGTATAAAAGATTTTTTTTCAATATAGTAGAAGACGAGCATGCCTTCCATCTGATGGTAAGTCGCTATTGCCGTCTATGGACATGTGTAATCAACCCCCGATAAGATTAAATATTCCTACCTGAGATCGGCCACAGATGCGCCGCTACTCCTGAGAACTAAGCTGGAACGCCTCGGAAAAGTCTGTCTCCCTTACCACACCCTTCAAAACGGAACACAGCAGCGCTTAACTCTGCTATTATTAGGTAGAAATAAGTGTGGCGGTGGTACCGCCGGAGTCGAACCACAAAGGGTTCTACCACCTTTCATGTAGTCTACCTGATGGTTAGTCGCTATTGCCGTCTATGGACATGTGTAATCAACTCCCGATTAGATTAGATTCCTACCTGAAGTTGGCCACAGATGCGTAGTTACCCCTGTGGACTAATCTGAAATGCCTCGAAAAAGTAAGTCTCCCATATAACACCCTTCAAACCAGAACACAGCAGCGCTTCGCTGCTGTTATTAGATAGAAATAGGTGTGGCGCCGGACACGGAGGGTAGAACCCTTTAAAATCCGATAGATTAACTATATTTTGGGCTACTTGGCAAGTTATATTGACGCTTAGTAGCAAATATACCTAAGTACATGTTTCTTGTATAAAAAACGTAATAAGTATAAAATATATAAATAGGTAGTATTAAATAAGTAGGAGTACATAAAGCATTAACAGGCGTTACGAAAAACCCAGCCTGTAACAATAGTTCATCACGAAACGAGAAAAAACTTTAATCAACAACTCATTTCTTGTGCCCAGGAACATTTGAAAGGCTTAAACACCTTCTGTTCTTTTAAATTCCCAGCTGGACATTTCCACTTCGGGACGCTCATCATATTTTTCTTGTGACAAAAAATGGACGCTTCTTTATAGGGACGACAAGGGTACGACACGGCAACGGCACCACAGATATAATATCTAAATAGATGACGAAGTCTATGTACTTTGCGTACCAAAAGTTAGTACGCGTATCAAAAGGAAGATCAAAGCTTTTATAAGAAATTATACATTTCTTTATTGCATTATTTTATAGAATCGAAAGGTACCAGAGAACTATTTGTTAAATCGATTCATAGCTGAACATTGATTAAAGGTTTCGATTTATCATCTATCTCTAATTCTTTTTGAAGCAAAATTGATTTTCGATTATTTATCAGAGATTGATCTCATTTGTGAGATTACAGTACGTGAAAAAACCTAGCTCGACCGATTGCATACAAAAGGTCTATATCCAGCACTGACAGAAGTTCTGACAGCATCGGGGCCGTGTCGTGTCGTTATCGTCCCAACGAAGAAGCGCCCAATGAAGGCAGTGTGCCGTCATTTGTTTCTTTTACTATCCTCTGTTTGCGGAACGGAGGCGTTGGCTCAACAATATTGGAATGAGTTTAACGATTGAATATCGGAAGTTCATAATTCTGTTTTCTCTGCTCTCTTTTGCTCTGTTCTTTAGTCTATTGTTGGTGCACGGAATTAGTCGTTCGTTTTTCAATTTCTTAATAAGTTTTTCTTATTTATTTTATTTTATTATTTTGTGTAGTTTATAGACTTGTTTATATTAAGCTCTTGTTCTATGTTTTATGTACTTTACTTGGGTAAAGAAAAATCATAGTATGTTCTCAACTTTCCTTAGGAATTCTTCAGATTTTGGAAATTGTAATTTTGCGTTTTGTTATATTATAGCTGTTCAGTTCTGAGACAAGATCCGTATCTAGAAGTGAACTTTAAAAGCAGATACAGACTTACATTTACGGTTCAGAAAGGGCAGTAGGTTGACGTGTGCGATGAAAGTTATCTAGTGAGCACTAATTTAAATGGGTACATAACAAACAAAAATGGTACACGAAACAGCACTGGTGGTACTTTTTGAGCTATATTAGCTACAAGAGAAACACATTTGGTACATCTTTCAGTTAAAAATGCAGTGCAATTAGCTTTTCAGAAAATAGTTCACTGCTCAATACTCGTAAATTGAAATTGCATCCATTTTAGTTTACCTTCGTGATTACGTTTTCTTTTCATCTGACGAAAATTGTGACCCGGAACTTGAATAAAATGTGTACCATTTTGTTGAATTTGCAACGTATATTTTAAGTTAGTTTTGTTTTGTAATGTTTTGGGGTGCTTGGCATACCTACAGCATAAAGCACGGCAGAAATTATGTTACAGACTGTATAATTTTATTTTGATAACGGATGAAAGGTTTCTTAATAGTGTGGCAAACATTGGTGTAAAAAATATGATTTTAGCATTAGCAACGAAGAAGACTATGGAAAGGTGCATTCATACATTAAAGATAAAATTCTCGCGTACAATGTTAGATACCGTACTCCTCCGAAACGGCTTTACCGATTTTCACCAAATTTTGAATGCATATTCAGTAGGTCTATTTTTCATACCCCTAAGTGATAAGGGTTGTTCACCCTTAATATTTTTTTTATTTATATGACAACACAACGTTTGCCGGGTCAGTACACTATAGATATTTGCACGACCAAAGGGGTCGCCGAAGCAACGTTGGTTTTGACGGGGACTTAAAAAATGTTCTTATTTGAAAACCCTCATATACGCCGGTCATACTTCAGACGTTTGATGGTCAAGATTAAATATTAACACAACCACCACTTTCTACGAAAAACAAAATGAATGACTTTACTAATTGTTAATAACTTACCCATTAATAGCAAATTGAAATAAGATTCAATCAACATCAAATCAAAAGATCTTAGAGAAAAACAAAAACAAATTACACGAAAGTCATTTCCGTAAGAGGAAACCCTTTTTAATTTCATTCCGCTTTCCACTTTATTAATTTTTATCGGACAAGCGAATTTCTTTGTAGGTCAACGGGAACTGTGAATGAGTTCGGATCATTGATTTCCCAAGCGAATGGTAAAACCAAACGTGCCTTATTTAAATACTGAAGTTGCAATGTAGCACTCGAAAGAGAAATTTTAAATTCGTTCTTTTGATTTAAGAGAATCTCGCGTAATTAAATTTTTATTGCCTGTTTAAAGAATGCTTGAGTTGCTACGTTTTACTATACTGTTAGTAATGCTAAGATCATTCGCATTTAGTAAGATTTTAGGGCTTACAAATTTGCTTAATAAACATCATTGTTAAATAAGTTTTTCCATGCTTCGTTGTCAACCCATTACTGTCCAATTGTTGGGTAAAGTTTTTTCTCGGAGCGTGAGTGGTGTAGTGCACCGCATTGGCCAAGCACATATTGATAGACTTCACACACCTTTGAGAACTTTTTTTCTAAGGAATTTAGAAATCGAGAGAAATTATTTACCTTCAACTAGATAACTTTAACTTCGCCCTCGGGGCAGCGACGCATCTGTGATCAATCTTAGGTAGGATTCTCATCGATCATGTGTTTTTGAGTGACGGGAACTGCGTTTTATTTGGGCTTGTCATGACAAGCAATGTGGTTATTATGCGGTAATATAGCTGGATTTCCAATCTTATAAAATAATAACTTTGAAGCTAAAACCCGATTACGAAAAAAATGCGAGCTAAAAATTATGAAATAAGTGGGTGGGGCCCACGCAATAGCGTGTAGTAATAGAAGTAAAATAGTACCCAAGGTGTTAATTAGGATGAATCATTTAGATAAATATATTCTATAAAGCCCTATATAGTTTGCAATATATGAGGGAACAGATGAACATACATACTTACATTCATAAAATACCAGTCAAAATAAAAATTCTAATTTTTGATCTAGTCAGGTAATTAAACATTGTTTTGCAAGGAAAGAAGTAGCTGATGTTTACCTACCTAATACCTAGACATAATCCATCATTAATTTATATCACTATATTCCGCACACACACGTCAGTAAACTATTGCAATTCACTCCATCATAACATAATTTAATTAGTGTGTGACTGATCACTAAGCGGATCGAAAATTCCATTTCCCCTCGAAAAATCCACCCAATATGCAAATGAATCCTTTGTTTGTCGTACACCTTCATTAATCAAGACAGCTAAGTCTGGTCGTTGCTTATCAAAATATCATCCTAAATAAACGCATGACCCTAAACATTATACATTATTCAGTGTGCGATTACGAATCCAAACAATGTGGTGGTTTACTTCCCTGAAATTCAAATAAACCTTAACAAGAGGCAAGTTATGCTTCGGATGAGGCCACCGTCGAACATACCATGAAGTACTTGAATTTTGAATGTTGACAAAGACCGCAGGATCGTAAGGGTCCGGACAAACATAGTAGTGGCTGCGAATAATGTATCTTTGAAAACTTGGGTACACCTGGTTTTGTTAAAACATACCTATGTATAGGTAATAAATCTAACTGTAAAATGTGTTTCAATATTTTTGAATTATTGATATATTTATTTTCTTGACAACAAATAAGAAAATGTTATGCATATTATTTACTTAGACTAGAAATTAAAAGTTTTACGATTTTTTTTGTCTTCAACTAATAAAATTTGCCATAACGAACATGCTAGTAGAATATAAAATCCACATACGACTAGTAGATATATACTAAATTACCTCAGTTTTATACCTCAGACTATAATAGAATGAACTCTCATTTAATAGTCCAAGATAAACGCTATCTTCTACACTAAATTAACCATAATACAGTGTACATAATCAAGACATCGTATTCAAGTTTTTACTCGTCTATTTTCATCAACAAGAAGCAGCGATAGAACATTGGGATGAGAAAACCCGAAGATAAGGGTATTTAGCGATGCTGCGTCCGATAAAAACTTTTCCAACCTTCGGGCCGAGATCCACTTTGTTATTTATGTTACTTTTCTCAATCTAATCCTTTTCTTTTTCACAGATAAGGCAAGCTTTACCAGTTGTAAGACTAAAGGTAGCTTTACAGAGCCCATTTACAAATAAAAGTTGTAAAAGTAAAACCTATCAGTTTCATAATAACCAGCTTTCCTAGATTCTAATCTGTAATATTGCACTTTGCCGTGGACGTAAAACTAAATAAAAATCCCTTAGAACGTTTCAAAAGATCAACATTGTCGTTAAAAGCATTGTTTTAAACTATAATTCTTTCTATTCTATTGTACAGTCTTGTAGAAAGATTAGACTTTTGTACGAGATATCTAAATGGAACGAAAAGTGAAAAAATAAATGGGACAAGAAAAACTACTTAAATTAGAACGTTTCTGTAGTGTCTTTCTTTGTTGGTAACTTGGTATATCCATTTCATCCAACATTCGTTCATCTTAATTATTTATTCGCTGAGATATCTTTATTTAGGGAATATATGAAGGTCTTAAATTAAAGATCAGCTATTAAGTCAAATTTTATTACATTAATTTTATTTCAAACATTTACAATTGTATACTTTGACAAATATATCTATTTAAAATGTTGTGTTACGTAAGATTTAATAAAAAAAATAAACTAACATTAGTGCAGCCTCGCATCTCAGTGTCAGTCACCGTATTTAGTCAGTGGCGTAAGAAATAGATCATGTTAGCCAAGACAAATAAACTGGAACGCCTCAGGTACCTAAGTTCACCTAAGCAGACTAGAGCAGGGCAGTGCTTAACACTGCTTTTTATTATACAGAAATAGGTGAGACGGTGGTGCCTTAGGAGTCGAACCACAAAGGATTCTACCACCATCAAATATGGTAGTACATCGTCATAAATATAATCATAATGTGTAAACGTAATAAGTATTTTTTTACAATATAGGGGTAGCAGACGAGCATGCAGTCCACCTGCTGGTAAGTGGCTACTGCCACCCTGGACATCTGTAATCAACTCCAGATAAAATTAGATATTCCTACCTGTAGTCGGCCACAGATGCGCCGCTACCCCTGAGGACTAAGCTGGAATGCCTCGGAAAAGTCTTTCTCCCTTACCACACCCTTCAAAACGGAACACAGCAGCGCCTAACACTGCTGTAGGCAGAAGTAGGTGTGGCGGTGGTGCCGCCGAAGTCGAACCACAAAGGGTTCCACCACCTTCAAGTAAGTAATATAATATGTTCGTCAGATTTATAATCACAATTGTTAAGGTAATCATTAGCTAATTAATCGTATGTAACAAATTAATTTCTACAAAAATACTCAAGATACAACACAACAACTAAGTTAAAATTAAATTAAACTAAAAAGTACACAAGTTTGTTCACATTTGTACGAATATGTGCGGCTGTTAGCAATTATTAAAACAAAATGCCCCAAATTCTGCACTACTATTACGTTAAGCGAAGCCTTAAATTTCCCGCGGCTACGTAGCACATGTAGTGTACAAATTGGAGGCAGTGTAGTTTGTGCTGTATTTCGGATGTTTTTTAAGCTACATACTTACTTGAATATTTTTAAATAAAAGTAAAAAAATATATTTTTAAGTGGAAAAGCAAATAAGTGGACTTCGTTAATGTCTTTCCCACGACTGGGCACAAGGCACGTTTGGGCTATAGTCCTCCACGCTGCCAAAATCATTGACTCTATATACTTTGGACACGCTATGGAGGCTACTCACAAAGAAATATTTGACAGAGAACAGTCTCCAAACTAAGTGATAAATAATAAATATATAAATCTTATATATATAAAATTCTCGTGTCACAATGTTACTCGTAGTAACTGTACTCCTCCGAAACGGCTTTACCTATTTTCACCAAATTTTATATGCATATTCAGTAGGTCTGAGAATCGGCTACTATCTATTTTTCATACCCTTAAGTGATAAGGGTTGTTCACCCTTAACATTTTTTCATTTATATGGCAACACAACGTTTGCCGGGTAAACTAGTATATGGATAAAATAGTAAAAACTTTATTGTTTTTAAATATTTTTTGAAAGAAAGTATCTTCTACAACTACTTTGCGTACATTTGATTTAAAATAAAAACAAAAACAATTATTAGTAATCATGACATTATATTATTCATATATACCATCCTTTAAAATTCGTTTCCATTCCAACGAAAAGGAATAAAACACAAATGAAGACAGTGTCAAATTAACTTCGCGGGTAAATGTAAAGTAGCTTGGCAGAGTCATCTAGTGGGACAGTCAAATGGAGAATTTATCTAGTATCTTATGCATTGTACCCGTAAATAAGCGGTACAGCGGGACAAGATAGCTAGGACATTGTCCCCGATGTTTCCGCTGTCCCACGGTGCACGAGTGCATTACGACTGAGCATTCTTTGTTTCTCGCGTCGGTGCACAATACACGAGCGGTTAAACGCTACGATATCTATTTTTGTTATTTAAATGTATTAGTCTTATTAGTTTATTGTCTTTGTTTTATTTTGCATCCTTACCATTCTAACGAAAATGAATAAAACGCAATTATCTCATTCTTGCATGGCACCCGTAAATAAGTGATACAGCGGGACAAGATAGCGAGGACATTGTCCCCGATGATTCCACTGTCCTACGGTGCACGAATGCATTACGACTGAGCATTCTTTGTTTCTTGCATCGGTTACACGACCGTTTTCGATATTTAAACCGATGTCTTATTAGTACACTGTTTTTGTTTGTGTTTTCTTTACTTCTCATGTTTGATGACTACAGCGGACTATTTAAATGCAACGATTTCTAAAAAGCTCATAGATTGGAAACGGAAAAGAAATGTCGGCACAAAAAAAACACGGCACATAAGATGTAGCGATATCTTCTGATATTATGAAATCTTATAATATCAGAAGGATACTTCTGAGACGAGACACTTTAATTGAATTACTCAGATCTAGCTTCAATTTAAAAAAAATACTTAAATGAAAAACGCACAAATAATTATTTTATCCACTGAACACGCCCGTCTATAAAACTTTATATTTGTGAATAAATCATTTCCTTCGAGACAAGTAGATAGTGCGTGTTACTTTGGCAAATTTGCCTTTGTACTTCCCGATATTTTAGCATTTGAACGAAATAGATAAGGAGGCAAACAGTATAAAAATGATAAAACATGAGTTTTCGTTCGAAAACAGCGTTATGTAAGTAGTTATATAATTTAACACTCATATTTTAAGATAGTCAATCCTACTACTATTATAAAGGCGAAAGTTTGTAAGTATGGATGTATGGATGTTTGTTACTCTTTCACGTAAAAACTACTGAATGAATTTGAATGAAACTTTACCACAATATAGCTTATACATCAGAATAACACATAGGCTACAATTTTTTAGGTTTTTCATGTGAGGTCGTAAAAAAAACACATTTTTTGCGCTTACATTGCAAACGCTGACTGAATCCTACAAGATAGATCAAAACAATTTACTACAGTATTGTACAACTTAAAAAGGTCTACAAAAAAGTCCGTGATGGTATATGTTTATCTCTTAGGAATAACCCATAATAACCATTTTTTATCCTTTAATTTGTACGAGAAATAATGGCTTATTTACGAAGCGATTTTAAGCAATACAGTATTAATCCTTATCCAATTAAGTATCTTAAATACATTGTGCATTTAATAAAGATCAATATGGCTTTTTACAGCATGTAAATTAAATAAATATTTTCGAAGATATCACAGATTTAAAATGCAGAGTCATAGCAATTTCGGCGATAAATACAGTTTCGGTGATAAATACCGGCAGCGACGCCAGGCGAACGGGGCGTGGGGGGAGCGGGGTAGGTGCGGTGGGGAAGAAGTGGCTCATCGCTGAATGCGCGACCCGAACGCGGGCAGACGCGTGAGGGCAGACGTCGTTGACGGTTGTGTCCGTTTTGCGAATTTTTGTTCTACTAAGGTTCTTTGGTAAAAAGTAAGCAAAATTTAGGCAATTTATCAATTTCAAGCGTTGACATACTGACAAGTAATTTAAAATAAAGAAAAGAAACAAATAAATCTACAGCGAAATAAAAATTTAAAAACTACCAGCTTTTTTTTCAGAAAATTCCACCTAAAATACTTTTTAGAGTTAATTTTAAAGAATAAGTTTTTTTTTGTAATCTTGATAAAGAATTTATTGTAAAAAACTGCGCTAAGTTTTATTTGATGATTTTACGAATTACTTCATTGATAATTCAATTACTATATAGATAGGTTACTTACAGTTAATTATAACAAATTATATAAATAGGTTAATTTTAACAAATTACTTCATTGATAATTCAATTACTATATAGATAGGTTATTTACCGTTAATTATAACAAATTATATAAATAGGTTAATTATAACGAATTACTTCATTGATAATTGAATTACTATATAGATAGGTTAATTAAATAGGCAAGGATTGCATTAAAGTACAATCATAACAATAACTACCGTACTGTATTTTTTGGAAGTATAGAAACAACACGTACTTAAGAATTATGCCGCGAAAGCGTAAGTCTAATCTTTCCCAAAGCTCTAATAAAGCTCGAACTATGAAAGTAGCTAGACTTAACGAGACGTTTCCACAAGCCGAACTGCGAAGGCTTAAACAAGCAGAGCGTGAGGCAGCTCAAAGAGCTGCTGAGACACCAGAGCAGTCCCAAGATAGACGTCGACAGCATGCTGAGTATCTAGCATCTCAACGGGCTGCAGAGACACCCGAACAGTCTCAAGCTCGACGTCAACAGAACGCTGAATATCTGGCATCTCAACGGGCTTCTGAGACACCCGAACAGTCCCAGGATCGACGTCGACAGCATGCTGAGTATCTAGCATCTCAACGGGCTGCGGAGACACCCGAACAGTCTCAAGCTCGACGTCAACAGAACGCTGAATATCTGGCATCTCAACGGGCGTCTGAGACACCCGAACAGTCTCAAGCTCGGCGTCTTCAGCAAGCGAATTACATAGGGTCCCAAAGAGCTACTGAAACTGTTGAAGCTGCTGAAGCTCGCAGACGCGCTGTTGCTGAAAGGGCACAACAGCGACGATTAATATTTACAAGAAACGCGTGGGGAGTATTCGATAAAGCTGCATTTGAGTACGATGAAACTCTTGATTACGAAAGCCACAAGCTTATAAAAATAGAAGCGATGAATAAAGAATGCAGATTTTGCGGTGCTCTTAAATGGAAAGAGGAAGCTGCAGGCATGTGTTGTTCGGGAGGAAAAGTAGTTCTTCCTTCAATAGACGAGCCTGTTGAACCTCTTAAAGAACTTTTTTCAAATGAAACAGATGAGTCTCGCCGTTTTTTAAAAAACATAAGAAAATACAATACATGCTTCCATATGACATCTTTTGGAGCTGATAACATTGTGTCGATGCCAGGATTTTGCCCGACTTTTACAATCCAAGGGCAAATATACCACACAATTGGCTCTTTGCTTCCTGCTGCTAATACGCAACCAAAATTTTTGCAAGTTTATTTCATGGGTGATGAGGAAGCACAAGTTGATAGGCGTTCTGAGTACGTACCAGGTGTGGAAAGAAACACAGTTCAAAAAATACAAAAAGTTCTACATGATCACAACGTTTTAGTGCATGAATTTAAAATGGCTAAAGATAGAGTGACTAGCGATAATTACAAGGTCGTGATACACCCAGATCGTGTACCACGTGGTGAACACGAAAGACGATTCAATGCCCCGACCACAAACGAAATAGCTGCCGTAGTAGTTAGTACTGAACAAACTGCGTCTCGGGACATTGTTATTCAGGCGCACGATGGCCGGCTTACTAGAGTTCCGGACACTCATAGATTTTATGATGCTCTCGAGTACCCGATAATTTTTTGGAAAGGACAAGAGGGGTACAGTTTTGATATTCCTCAGACAAACCCAGTTACAAAACAGCCTATACCGAACAAAAAAGTGTCGTGCAAAGACTTTTATGCGTATCATATGATGGTACGTCGCAACAATTTTAATTTATTGCTTCGATGTAGGCTTCTCTTTCTTCAGTTTTTGGTGGACATGTATGTCAAAGTGGAGAGTGAGCGCTTAAGGTTTATTGCTTTAAACCAAACAAAACTGCGAGCAGAAAACTATATACATTTACAAGACGCGGTCAGGAATGATGCGGATTTAGATCCAAACAATTTGGGTCAATTGGTAATACTCCCATCGTCATTTGTAAATAGCCCGAGATATCTTCATGAGTACACGCAGGATGCGTTCACATACGTGCGTAACTACGGGAGGCCTGACCTGTTTATTACAATGACATGTAATCCCGCTTGGCCAGAAATTACTAAAGAGCTCATTCCAGGACAAAATGCAACAGACAGACATGACTTAACAGCCAGGTTATTTAAAATAAAAGTACAAAAATTGGTTGCTCTACTTACAAAAGGTAAAATATTTGGAGATATGAAGTGTTTCATGTACTCGATCGAGTGGCAAAAAAGAGGTCTGCCTCACGTGCACTTACTGCTGTGGTTGACGGAAAAATTACGCCCCAACCAAATTGATGAAGTCATAAGTGCGGAGATACCAAATCCAGAAAGTGATCGAAAACTCTACGATACTGTAACCAAAAATATGATTCACGGTCCCTGTGGTGCACTAAATCCGTCATCACCATGCATGAAAGAAGGAAAATGCACCAAAAAGTATCCAAGGGCGCTTTTAAAAGATACTCAAACTAACGACAAAGGCTATCCTTTGTACAGGCGTAGAACACCAGGAGATGGCGGCCGTACGATAACTCTAAAAACCCGAGGTGGAACACAGGAAGTATTGGTTGACAATAGCTGGATTGTCCCATATTCTCCTCTTCTGTCTAAAATTTATAACTGTCACATAAATGTAGAGTTCTGCAATACGGTACAGGCGATAAAATATATTTGTAAATATATAAACAAAGGCAGCGACCAGGCTATTTTTAACATTCGACAGCAAGGGAATGTTAATATTGACCCGAGAGATGAGGTGCAAACGTATCGAGCCGGTAGATATGTTAGTAGTAACGAAGCAGCGTGGCGGATCTTGGGTCTGCCTCTGCATGAAAGACACCCAACAGTCACTCACCTTGCGGTTCATCTGCCTAATGGTCAGCGGATTTACTTCACTGAAAACAATTTTAGAGAGAGAATGGCCGCACCACCTAAGACGACACTAACTGCATTTTTCCTGCTTTGCCAAAATGACGCATTTGCAAAAACATTACTTTATGTTGACGTACCCCGCTACTATACATGGAACGTGTCGTCGAAAGAATGGAAACGTCGTTTACAAGGCACACCTGTCGACGGCTGGCCAGGTGTGAAGGCAGGAGATGCTCTTGGGCGCATTTACACAGTGCATGTTAGTAACTTCGAATGTTACTGTTTGCGAATGCTGCTGAATGTAGTACAGGGCCCCACTAGCTTTTTGGATCTAAAAACAGTTGACGGCCAAGAACTTGAAACTTTTCGACAAGCGTGTGAGAAGTTGGGGTTGTTGGAAGATGACAACCACTGGGATGCCACAATGGAAGAGGCAGTGCTGTGTCGCTCTCCTTCGCAAATAAGAGAACTATTTGCAATATTGATATGCACTTGCGGTTTATCCAATCCTCTTCAACTATGGGATAAGTATAAATCTGCATTATCGGAGGATATCTTGCATAGATTTGAAAGGATGGATCAAGTCAACAATGATCTATGTTTCAATGAAGCACTGAGACATATAGAGGACAAAATAATAACGATTTCCGGTAAGAAATTGTCTGACTTCGGTATGCCTACACCAGAGCGTCGAGGAGAGTTGTCGACCGATTTGATCAAAGAGCTAAGCTACGATATTGCTTTATTAGACGCTCAGGTCAGCGAAACTGAACCACGCCTGCTACCCGAACAAAAAAACATTTATAACAAAATATTACAACGAGTTGAGCTTGACAAAGGCGGCCTTTTCTTTCTTGACGCCCCGGGCGGTACAGGTAAAACATTTTTGCTTAATTTGCTTCTAGCAAAAATTCGTAAGGACCGTAAAGTTGCATTAGCGGTGGCTTCCTCTGGGATCGCCGCAACATTGCTGAGCGGTGGATGAACGGCACATTCGGTTTTTAAATTACCTCTTAATCTGGTGAGCGAAGAAACCCCAACGTGCAACATCAGTAAGAGCAGTGCCCGTGGCGCCCTCTTGCAACAATGTATGCTGATCGTGTGGGACGAGTGCACTATGTCACACAAACGCGCCATTGAGGCGCTTGATCGCTGTCTACAAGATATTCACAGCAATCGAAAGTTAATGGGTGGTGTGGTAGTGTTATTGGCAGGGGATTTTAGACAGACTTTACCTGTTATCGAGAGAGGCACTGCAGCAGATGAAATTAACGCATGTCTAAAAGCCTCATATCTGTGGTCTAAAGATGAAAAGCTTTATCTTACCACTAACATGCGAGTCCAGTTATTCAGCGATGTCGAATCAGGAGCATATGCTCAAAAACTGCTAGAAATTGGTGAAGGCCACCTAAACACCGACCAAGAAGGTATGGTTCTTTTTACACAGCAATTTTGTCATGCTGTGGAGACAGAAAACGAACTTATTGAACAAGTTTTTCCGAATCTGCAACAAAATATTCTTGACGAAAATTGGTTGTATGAAAGAACCATATTGGCACCAAAAAATGAGACTGTTGCGAAAATAAATAAAAAAATCTTGGCCGAAATAAACAGCGAAACATCAGTGTATAATTCCATTGACACAGTTATGTCATCCGATGACACTACAAGTTATCCCGTAGAGTTCCTAAACTCTTTAGAGTTGTCCGGGGTGCCATCACACAAGTTGGAATTAAAGGTAGGTGTACCCGTTTTGTTAATGCGTAACCTGGATGCGCCAAGATTATGCAACGGTACTCGGTTGCGAGTTACCGAATTAGGAAGGCATATAGTGAAGGCTACAATTTTAACTGGAGAAGCCAAGGGAGACAATGTTCTTATACCGCGCATCCCAATCATACCCAACAACTTGCCATTCAATTTTAAACGCCTGCAGTTCCCATTAAAAGTCGCATTTTCAATGACGATCAACAAATCGCAGGGTCAAACCTTGAAGGTAGCAGGCCTACATTTGGGCACGCCATGTTTTTCTCACGGTCAGCTCTATGTGGCTTGCTCACGTGTTTCCAAAGCGAAGAATCTGCATGTTTATGCTGAAGGAAAAAGATCGTTAAATGTAGTTTATAGGAGCATACTGCAGTAGCTACCTATAGGCCTATGATTAGGGCTCTGCAGTGCTTAGTTACCGTATTTCTTACTTATTACTAGAAGACGGGACGAACCTGAAGTCCACGCGAACGAAGTCGCGGGCAAAAGCTAGTAAGCTATATACTTACGGCTTTAGCACACATTTTTGCATCGATGATCGAAGTTTTAGGGGTCTAGCAGACTAGGTACTTACTAATAAATATAAAATTCTCTTTAGCCGTCTCCCATGTTAACAGAAAATGTTAGCGTAAAATATACCTCATTATTTTTTCGTAAAAAACAATGTTATGGTACTGTACAAATTTGGGATCAGCTAGTGATGTTCATGAAACAGCAGGAGAAGTGCATGTAGTGGTAGAAACTCAATCGGGGAATTACTTGACCAGCGCGATATACTATGACATTATATTCATCAATAATCTTGAACAAATATCTTTGAATAAATACATTTTTAACTGAAGAAGAAGAAGCAGTCACTATAGTATTATTTTTCTAAATAAAAAAAATACATGTTCTTTAACAGTGTAGCAAACAAAAAAATCTATTTGTAGGTTTAATACAAATAGGAACTATTTTTAGTTTAAATATATTTGTTGACTTTGACATTATTTTATTTGAGGTTTTGGCTCGGCTATGATGAATTAGTCAATCAAGGTCAAGTCTCCTCAAGAATCGATAGTCGATAGATAGATAGATATCGATAGATAATAAAGTATCTATTAATTTTGTATGTCACTCAACTTCTTTGCTACATAATCTGTTGTCCGTTTCCGTATGAGCAACGGACAGAACGCGGTTTAATTAGTGGAGCGCGATGAACGGTGAACGATTGTGCGATCAATGCTGTTACCATAGCCGTGTTGTTTTGTTATGACAATACTCTTATTGTAGGTGTTTTTCAAATTGAATTGTATCATCAGAAATTAATAAAAAAATGTGTTTGTAAGTTTTTGTACACACTACAAACTACAAACAAAAGTTTAAATTTAAAGAATCGAAGTAGATGGTGTTGATCTCTCAGGTCTCTCTGTAGTATCTGTAGCTCAATTTATTTATATACTTTCATGTAAATGTTATATTAATAGGTTCTCAATAACATGTTTTCTTCTTATTTGTGTCATAACAACATTGTGCTATTTCCATAACTCGCCAAAAATACATTTCGTTCAATTCTTCCCAAAGCGCTAAAAAAGTAGAATTCAAAAAACAAATCACACATTCTTCAAATTTTTTTATTGCTTCAAAGGTAGGCACAACAATCCCTCATAAGCATAACAAATATTGAACTATTTCTAACTGAAGGAAAGTCAGTAAGCGTTAAAGTAAGTAAAAGTAAGCGTTACGTAAAACAAAGGAATTTATCGTAGCGTTAAGTTCTTGTACACAACCGAATGCCATACCGAGCTCTGTTTGCTCTTCATTACCGACAATTGCGAGTACTTCACGCCACGTTTCACCAGATTAATTTAATAGATAAAGAAATTCGTTCTTCTCTGTGTTTGATGTTCGGCTTCCATTTTTCTTTTATGGGTACCGACTAAGCTTATCGTAGTTGGAGCTAAGGATACCAGCTAAAATGTCTAGGTAAATTAATCTGTAATGGTGAGAAAACTTCTTGGATAAAACGACAAATTATTTATATAAAGCATCTGGAATAAGTTGATGAATGTTGGATTATTTTGATTTACAACAAATTTGATTATCAAAGGTTTTAATACATATAAGCTTAAATATTTAAGGAATGGATTCCATAAGAATTTTGCGGAAAAAAATATGATATCTATAATGTTGTAAATTACTTGTAAAATTCTAATTAGATTTGAAAAAAAAACAAATCCAATTAGATCCTTAATCAAATTATACAGTTCAATTAACTACAAACTTCTTATTAAAAGTTTACGGCTACAGAATAATATGATGATATGTCGAACCTTATTTGTATGAATAGAAGTGGTTCATCTTCAAGCCCTTAAAGATAATAATACACACTTCCGATTTTTCGCCTTCAAATTATTTTGGATATTATTTTTACCCAACAATACCGCGCCCTTATGATAATAATACATCTCCTTTTTCATAACATTTTGCAAGAAATGGCCCATTATCTCTTATTTATCGCTGGAACTCAACTCGAAATTCGGTTCCACTCCATTTTTTTATCTTAATTTATTTAACGTTTACAAACACAATGACTTTGCACTAATTTGTAATAAATAACGTGGAGAAATACATAAACTACTTCAAAGATGATTTAATTATTACATTCATATAGGTAATAATTTAAAGAAATGTATAATTTTCTAAGAAAGCGTATAATATTATTTGAAGCAGTGCGTTTTTGATAAAATAGAAAATTCATGTTATGAACTATACTTACTGTTATATCTACTTTTGTTTTTACAATAATGTTTTTTTACTTAAAAACTTAGAGACGAAAAAAGAATAAAAGTTACAGAAAAATAAAATCAAATAATAATACCCCATGCATAAAAGAAATACTTGGGGGTACTCTCGATGCAAACTTGAAGATTGTAAGCTTACTCAAACCTGAAAGTTAGGTAAATGACACCGTTGGGACAGAAATATGTCGCAATCTCTTCACAGACTGAGATAGAACGTTTTCCAAGTTTTTCCGAACTTGGCGAGTAGGAGCTTCATAACTCCGACGAAACAATAGGTTCTCTACAGAAGTTGTTCTGAATGCGTGATTGTTCCTATTACCGTAGACATTTTAATGGAAAATTTAATTAACAAGTTTAATATGTCTGTTGACAAATTTCACTGTATGTATTTTCACTCTGTAAAATACATACAGCTTGTGCACTGGTAGTGATATACTATTCATAATGATGACGTCAGAGTTACCTAAACTTTACTTTTAAAAGTGATAGAATCCTTGGTGGTTCGACTTTGGATGCCGGATAAAACAGCAGTGTTAAGTGCTGCTGTGCTTAAGTTTGTAGGGTGTGGTAAGGGAGACATACTTATTCGAGGGGTTTCAACTTAGTCCTCAGGGGTAACAAAACCTCTGTGATCGACTTCAAGTAGGATTCTGATCTTATATGGAGTTGATAAATGTTAATATGAGTCTCATCATCATCATCAACAACCCATTACTGTCCCACTGCTGGGCACGGGTCTCCTCTCATAATGAGAAGGATTAGGCCATAGTCCACCGCGCTGGCCAAGTGCGTATTGGTAGACTTCAAATAAATTCGAGATTTTTTTTACGCAGGTTTCCTCACGTTACGTTGTTTTCCTTCACCGTTTAGCAAGTGACAATTAATTTCTAATACGCACATAACTTTGAAAAATCAGAGGTGCGTGCCTGGGATTTGAACCTCGGACAAAGGCCGAGTTTCTTAACCACTGCATGATTTATTAATTTATATTTCTTCTTATTCTGATTAAGATAAAAATTAAATATTTTCATGAAACACTGTTTGCATTTAAAATTCAAAGTATCTTAATTGTATGGTTCCATAAATCAGGCAAGGACTAAGGTATAAGGTCGGTTGGCTTTCAGTAAGAGCTAACAATGGAACCCACATCCAAATCAGTCCAGTGGTGCTTAAGCTATTAGCTTCCTGTGCTAATGGACTGCCGGACTGATAGACTTTATTTTATATTGTTATACATTGGTTTGTGGGATTTTGATAGAAGTTTACTTTAGCTAAATAATATTAAACATATTTAGTTTTTTTGTTAAAAGGATAAACTGTTTTATTTTTAAAACCAACCTACCTACCTAATAACAGCGGTGCTAGGCGCTGCTGTGTTCCGGTTTGAAGGGTGTGGCAAGGGAGACAGACTTTTCCGAGGCGTTCCAGCTTAGTCGTCAGGGGTAGCGGCGCATCTGTGGCCGACGTAGGAATATCTAATCCTATCTGGGGTTGATTACAGATGTCCATGGGTGGCAGTAGCCACTTACCATCAGGTGGACTGCATGCTCGTCTGCTACTCTTATATTATAAAATAATAATAATAATAAGATGACAATATTTCTTTTAAAAACGAAAACCAAAATGTAGTTTAGTTAACTAACATGAAACTTATGAGGATATTTAATTTAATCCTAAACATTTGACCAATGCCGCTCTATTATTACAATATTATCTTGCCTTCCATTGCATTAGAATGCGTAGGTACAGCATCAGATATTACAAATTTAAGTTAATAATGTTCACTTAATTTTCGGTGATTGTATTATTAAAGTTATTATTTATTGACACTTACTACCATTCTTCAATAATTTTCATAAGCAGCTTAAGTACGAGCCAAAATTCATGGAAACAACTGCGCACATATTTATATCACACTAATGAATTTTAAATTACGTATCACATCTACTAACATATTCATACGAACAGCTTTGGATAACTACGTAAATTAATTCTCGGTTATAGCAGACGATGCCTGTATTGAATCCCTAATCTGTAATATAACGTTTATAACAATAACAATATGTGGGCGCGCCGGTAGGTAGATCTACAATGGTATTTCGATTCAACTAATTTAACCAATATTTATAAAAATATAGTTAAAATAATTAAATGAATAAGCGTTAATGCCACCATAGTAACAATAACACCCAAGCAAAACACCAAACAGTTCAGAGCACCACCGTGCCGTGCCCACTATTGGACAACTTCTGATCTGTTGACAGTTGCGCGCCCCTTTTTTATACCATGATACAGGTAGCCAATTGTTAATACGGAGCGGTAGTTCGAAATTAATATCATGTGATTTTAAAAACGGAATATTTATATATATGAAATGAAGCATTCTCCCACAAATAGTAATGGCGTTCGAGTAAATCCTATTTACTCTGTTGTTTAGAGCTTCTATTCTTTCACACTAGCGCTTAAATAATGCATTTGTAATAATATTTTAGTCCCGTTATTATGTTGTCTCTAAAGCTAGTATAAAATGTCATTACATAAAGCTACACATTTTTATCTACTAAAATATCTGAATCTGAGTATCTAGTAAGCAAAAAATTGACAATGTCTCCAAATGTCAAATATCGATATATGGTAGCCAAATATTGGATAACTGATTATTATCAGTGACAGTGATAGCCTAGTGGTTAAGAAACGCGGCCTCTCGATCGAGGGGTCCGAGGTTCAAATCCCAGGCACGCAACTCTGATTTTCAAATTTATGTGCGTATTAGAAATTAATTATCACTTGATTAAACGGTGAAGGAAAACATCGTGAGGAAACCTGCACACCTGAGAGATAAAAATCTTAAAGGTATGTGAAGTCTACCAATACGCACTTGGCCAGCGCGGTGGACTATGGCCTAATCCTTCTCATTCTGAGAGGAGACCCGTGCCCAGCAGTGGGACAGTAATGGGTTGATGATGATGATGATGATTATAATCAACGGGCATTACAGATTACTTGTTAAATCCTTATCAACTTGTATTTTATTTATTTATTTATTTATATATTTATTGTAACACAAACACACGGTTAAGGTACAACAGGGCAAACTTAATGCCTGATGGCATTCTCTACCAGTCAACCCTTGGTGAGTGGAGAGAATTTGAGAATTGTATGTGGGTAGATATAAAAATTCTACCAAAGTTAATGTCACTTCTTGCGATTAGTCGTCGTCTTGCACTCGGCAAGTTCATAAAGCCGTTCTGTATATTCTCTCTTGCTCCTGTGTTATCGTGCCACGTGCACAGCCGTGCTACCGCGTGTCGTTTGTGAAGTGCATAGATTCCTCAGGAATCAGGTCGTGTCTTTTTCTTTGACCAACGTGACAGGGCCATGCGCATCACTTGGTCATCACATCACAGATCGACTTGGAAGACTAGGTCAGTGATTTTAAGTATTCATCTGCTTTGACAACTTTTGTGTCATGTCCCTTATAATTCCATAGGTACATAAAACAGTCCATTATATCCCCAGGCATGTAACTAGGCGTAGGGCACATAACTTTTGAGCAATGTTCCGTTCCATTTTTAAAAAGTGTTTTATCGTGAAGACGCTAATGATTCTAAAATGAATACTTTGTGGAATTACAGTATCAAAATTGTGAAAAATTGTAGCGAGAAAAACCTACGTGTATCTAATTTAATAATGACTAGTCATTTTGCATCAACTCGCATTAAGATACGAAATTATTTTATTAAATTTTAATAAATCTTTTATTCCTACCGACTACCAAGTAATCTCGCAGTACACTTTAATTATTGTTTCGTACTTGCTTGTTTCATGCTATACGTTTATATTGTAGGACCCTAACGGAATCCTATGTCACATGCCAATATATTGTGCTTTGTCCGAACAAACCAAGCAATTAGCTGATAGCGTCGGGGTTCAGCCATACGATACATCCTCACTATTACACTAGGTACCGACAAATTTGATATTGGTAGAATATGCTATCCTGGTGTAAGCAAACTTTTATGTTAATCTCTAACAAAAGTAGTTCTTGCACGAACTTCTGCTCTCGTCTTTCGTATATAAATAAAAAATAGTATAATATTGTTTTATAAATTTTGGTTATTATCAACAAGCATATAAAATGAAAGCAGTTGATTAGAGAGAGAGAAAGAGAAATGTGTAAGAAGAAAATTTGAAAAATACTACGAGTATAAAAAATCTGTCTAAGATCATACACCACACATTTCCTAAGAACTTAAGTTCGACTATGTCATTTATTAAGTCTGCTTTATACTTTCTTCTAGACGTTTTCCAATTATTCTGTCCAATTTTTAGTAGGTAGGTATGTTTCTTTTTCAAACATTATCTTCAACAATTCATAATAAAACAAACGAACGAAGGAACTTGTCTAATTTTGAAATTACTACTACCTACTATATTCTTGAAACCCAATACCTGTTCTCCATTACACACGATAAACCTTGTGTGATATAGTGTTGTGTCAATTCCATATCCTTTGTTGATGGGTGTCTACCGGACGGTGGTTGGTGCATTAAACAATTACCAGATAGCCATTGTGTGGTAACGTCTTACAGGTAGAATATCTCATAGTGATCTGATACGGTTTGGCAAATGATTGAGCGTATTTTCAGAATTAGAAATTGTATGATAGGGTTACGAATGATAAAAGTTTATCAAATGCTGACGATATACATATAAAAACTAAATGCACACCAATAAAGTTAGTATTTATTTGAATAATAACTTCAATTATGACGACCCCCGTGGGGACGCAGTCACCATACCGGTTTGACACACTGTGGAAACGCGAAAGGCTCTTTCTCCTCTATACAGGTTTTTTTAATAATATAGGAGTAGCAGACGATCATGTAGTCTACCTGATGGTAAGCGGCTATTGCCGCTCATAGACATGTAATCAACCCCAGATAAGATTAGTTCCGTACCTGAGGTCGGCCACAGATGCATCGCTACCCCTAAGCACTAAGCTGGAATAGTCTCCCTTACTGCCCTTACGTCCCCTTCAAACTAGAACACAGCAGCGCTTAACACTGCTGTTATTAGGCAGAATTAGGTGTAGCGGTGGTGCCGCCGGAGTGGAACCACAGAAAATTCTACCACCTTTTACATTAAATTAAATCAGTTCACAGCAATGATTAACACTTCAGTTATAATCACGGTGATGCCATAGCAGTAAAACCAAGTTCCATCACGAAAATACTCAAAGCTGTTTATGGTTATTTTTAACTTCCGTAATATCTATCGGTAAACCACTCATCACGTTAAATGAAAGGTCGGCGTTTATTGCTTGGGGTTCTTGATTAATCCACGACCAAACTTGACTGGGGTTACGGTAATTAAATAATGTTATTTGATGGTAATTCGGCGAAATATTGTTATTACGTGGGTTTGCAGGTTGAGTATCTCCTAATATAATATATTTGATAAAATGTATAATATATAAATATGGTATAGGAAGAATATTCAGGGATTCTCGATATGATATCGTGTTGGATATTGGTCTAAAATATTACTCCCAGTATTTGATTTCGAGATATTTCTGTCTGCTACGTACTATATCTGTTTGATGAATCTGTCTGTTTCTGTTTTAAGGAAATCTCAATTGTGTGTATGTTAAGTTACTAGCGGTTACCCATCCAATTCCCGACCGCTTCCAACGGCACTTAACTTATTAATTTTATAGTGCTCATTATTTAATATTAAATAAAAAAATGAGAAGTACCCGTAAATATAAACTTCAAGATAAAAAGAACATCATAAAAGCAAGCGGAAATATTAACTTTGCACTTACGGGCGAAGAGCTATCTGCTTATTTTATTCAGTTGTTTGAAGTTTAAAACTTGATAAAAACGAAAGAAGTGTTTTATACAAAACTCAATACTGGCATAAAATTCGCTTAATTATTTTCATTCTGTTAACTGTTGTTAAAGAAGTTTGTAATATAATAACACCTATATATATATAAAAATGAATGTTTGTCTATATGACTTTTAGAGAATCGCAAACTATGCATTTGATCATGTTATGATCTTTAGCAAAGTTGTTGTCCATGGACCCACGAACGTTTCTGAGCCACTGTCATTCCAATGGAGGTACAAATTTGTCATTTTATTTTTTAAGACCCGCGGGCGCTAGTAATGAAATTTATTATATTATCTTTTGATTAACGTCGATGTCATATTCATTTATTATAGAGTTATATGAATTGTCACCAGTTCTGTTTTTAGAACTTGGCTGACATGCGCTCGCGTGTCTAGATTTATAAAAGTACGTAATCCCCAACATAAAACTTTATCCTTTTTCGAAGACAAAACTAGTAGCCTGTGACATTCTTAGCTCATAAAATGTTTAATGGCTCGTAACTCATTAAGAAAACATTATTTGGACTGTCTGGAAAACTGGAATTTGGAAAACCATTCATCTGATTTTAATGGGATTTATTTACTGAAATATAAATGACTTTAACAGCTGTGATATAGTAGTGTGTATTTGTGTGAGAACAAAAGAATAGTACATATTGGAGCGCTTAGTATTCCATTAAATCTCTCTATATTTATTTTAAAGTATAAACTTATGCTGAATACTTCATTTTTTCTTCGTATAAACTTACAAACCATTATATAAAGTATTTACTTTCTCTATGAAAATGCGGATAAATTTCAACTCCTGACCCATTTATTAAAATTCAGAACCAAACTACGAAGTTAGAAGTGCCTATTCCTGGTAAAGCAAATATTAAGTTCGAAAACGGATTTTCCTGCTTTCCATCTATATTTGAAAAGTTCATCTGCCAATTACTTAAATTGATATGATATCATATGATTGATACATTCATATGAATAACTACTTGTACTTAACTATGTAAATATGTGAGAACAGACGGACAGTCAGCGGAGTCTTAGTAAAAGGGTTCCGTTTTTACCCTTTGGGTAAGGAACCATAAATATGATCTTTATATACTGATTTCTCGAAGATTTTTAATAAAACATACTCATTGTGTCACACTTGAAAAATCGTAATATGTTGAAGATATTCTATCTATCAACATACATACATAAAAACATTAATAAGTAAGTGTAACTAATCGCTGTAGTAGTAGTAGTAAAACAAGCGTAGATTTCTTTCAAACCGATTAATATCAATAAACGATTTCCGTTCAATGTTTTGTACCACGATTTCATTTCCAAATAATCACGACAAATGTCTCGATTCTTTAAAAACGAACTCTTATACCGATCAAGCATTAATTACGTAACAGCTTCAGTATCCGTACAATAAATGTACCGAGTACCCACACTTTATCTTTGCTCAACATTTTCGATAAAACGATTCGGCTGAAAATGAACATCTTTCAAAAAGCGTCGATATTTGATAAATATGCCTCTGATGGAATATAAATTAAATAAGTCGTAGGATCTTCGCTGAGATTTTTATTGATGGTCGTAATTTATTTGAGCGGCACCCGCAGTGTGCTTCAGGAGAAATATGAAAGGCATTACAGCAAAAAGGCCTCTCCAAATTTATGAGCATCTCTTTCGGTGCTTGATAACGTTCGTTTTCATAGCAGGTTTGAATGTTCTCGATTGGCTAAAAGCCCGGAAATCAGACCAGCGTCAATGCGATCGGTTTCTCGATTTATTAGTGTGGAAGCTATTTATTTTAATTCTGGGCACTTTAGCGGATCTCCGTTATTTGCATCTGAATGCGTAGTCTCAATAATATTTTGTCTTATGACATTTGATTTTAAGTTTTTAAACTGGTTTAGTGCTATTATTAGTTATACACGCTTGTAAAAAATGGTATTTGGCGCACTGCCTACTAGAGATTTTTGGTTATTCCATACAAAGTGAATTCTATGTACTTACTTATTTTAGTAACGTACTATAATGTTTTGCCTAGCAAACTTCCATTTGACGACTACTTCATTCTAGCAATTTTCGAATTTCAGTATTTTGAAGGCAATTAAATCAATCGAGTATTAAGAGGTCTTAGTCGATAAATAAATAACATAACGTAAATAATGTTACAAAGACATACTTATCTAACAGAAATATGTTTAATACCTAAGTACTAATCGTTTTAAAATCGCTACCAAGATGGTATGATCGCTCGTATTAAAATCCGTCACACGAAGTAGGTACTTTGCCTAAGGAAGTATCTAAATATGGCACAGTGCCAAGTTTTAAAAGCATTGCTACATTAATAAGTATAAGTACACCAACAAAGGGATATAAACGTGGAAGGCGAGCTTTATAACGCCTTGAGCATTTGGAAATGTTTGATCTACTTAAAAGTGGGTGGCAAGATTTCTTTCATATTCGTGTCCAATTCGCCAACAAGTATGAAATTAAAAGTGGGAGGAACAAGAAGTAAGTAAAAGTGAATTAAAAGTGCAAAGAATAAAAAATAAAACAGAAATGTATATTCAATAAAGTCTTTGTCTTCTGTCTTGTGTCGTTAATGTTTAGCTGGGGCTGCTGTATATGAAGGTACTGACAGATGTTTTTTTTTTATAATGTAAGAGTAGCAGACAAGCATGCAGTCCACCTGATGGCTACTGCCGTCCATGGACATCTGTAATCAACCCCAGATAAGATAAGATATTCCTACCTGAGGTCGGCCACAGGTGCGCCGCTACCCCTGAGGACTAAGCTGGAACGCCTCGGAAAAGTATGTCTCCCTTACCACACCCTTCAATACGGAACACGGTAGCGCCTAACACTGCTGTTATTACGCAGAAATAGGTGTGGCGATGGTGCCGCCGGAGACGAACCACAAAGGTTCGAATGTCCATGGACGGTAGTAACCACTTACCATCAATCGTTCTAAAATATGGGAATCCAACACGAAATCCTCTTATGAGATCGTTATTATGTATTATCGCAATTAAATACCAATACATTTAAATTTAAGACAAATGATAATATAGAAGATATACCTGTAAAAAATTAGTAATTTCTCTCTTTACTATATTTCTTTTTAACGCCTTTTTTGTTATGTCTCTGTGTACACAAATTTGTAAAATATAAAATAATAAATAATTTGTAAAAATCTTTCTTTGCGTAATAACTATCGCTATTTACGCAAACTTCGTCTTTTGAAGCCAAAGACAAAGTTAAAAAAACTTAGAAAATAGACGGTGCCGTTCAATGAAAAATAGTACCTACATGATAAGAACTATACCTTTTATATTTTTTACATTTTCGACGTAGAATGAGTTTTGAAGAGGATAAATTATCATAAAAGGAAAAAATTATTACAAAAACTTTTTTCAATATCTCACCAACAACGCCATAAACTAAGTTATATCAAAGTGGCAATTCCCTAAGCTCAGAATATCCTTCAAGATGAGAAAATAATGCGGGCGAAATGGCACCTTCACGTTTTTATAATTAATTTCCCAGGTGTGCTGTAAAAACTACAACGGTAAAACTCACTGCGGGCTTATTTAATATACCTACTCTTTTGTCTTTACTTTTATAATATTTTTTTCCTTTTTTAAAGTGACTAATGATAAAGACGGGACCTAATGGAAAGTAGTCAACGTCGCTTATGGGTATTAAAAGAAAAGTTGGCAATACATCGCTAGCTTTGTAAGGAAAGCAATAGTATCAGGCGTTACTTTGCGGAAATCCATGCTATTAAGTTAAGATTAAAACTACTTCGCAACAATCCGCTACAAATATGTATGTAAATCGGACTTAACGATTAACCGTCGTAGAATCAACTTACCCGGATGATGCTCCGTTTTGGAGCGAAACACGTGTTGGTGGTGGTATGTATGGTGGTGTATATTTTTAATTTTTGCATCTGCACGCATCCTTTGACGGAGGGAGGGTGGTACATACTGCATGGTTTTAAAATATATACCATCATACATATTTGTAGCGGATTGTTGCGAAGTAGTTTTAATCTTAACTTAATACCTCCACATATGTTAGTGTTGCCTTTCCTTGTAGCAGCGTTAGACGCTCTATGGTTTCACTCCGGTGATACCACTGCCATATATCGAACTTATAACAGCGGTGTCAAACGTTGCTTTGTTTTGGTTTGTAGGGCACTTTAACCGTTTGGCCACGAATTCATCGCGACTAATGACAGTTAATACCGGGGCGACAAGCTTAAAGAACAAAGGTATATTCTCGTAAATGTAAGAAATATGTCATGCAGACGAGCGATAGGAAAAAGCGGTGCGCGGTCCGCCAAAAATCTCCCCGCTTGTCGCTAACTTCAAGTCCGTGTCTAAGCGGTTAGTACTCAGAGGTAGCAACGTACATGACCAACCTTAGATAAGACTTCAATTCTATCTGAGGTCACAAATCATTGCTATCCCTAAAGACTAAGTTGAATAACCTCGTAAAAGTATCTTTTAGATTTTATATATGTTTGCGTAGGTTCATTAAGATATTGTTATTTTAATAACATCATATAAGAAACCTTATAATAAAACTCCACAAGTATCATTTTATCAACTTAATATCTTGTTATTAAGGTATTCTCCATTCAGAACTAATCTGTATAGACAGTAATATCAAATTATATTAAGACGCTTCTCAAACAAAGGAATATAGGACAAATACAAGAAGAGCCGTTTTCCAGGCGAGCATCATTAACAGAGGCTTACTATTCCTACAGCGGTATTCATATTCAATAACAATTTCAAGTTTCGAACTACGGGCCCTTGTCTGCACCACATAAATAGTTCTCACCACAACATACATATTATATTTGCATGAACCCAAAACCCGCTTAAATTAATTCCATCTTCAATGAAACAGTATAATGTGCTCCGTCAAACAATAACCGGCAGAGTGTCGTGTAAATAGACGACATTAATTACTACCAACCTGTTGTAAATCTCAATACAAATTGAATTACGACCGTATCAACCAATCAAATTCTATAATTGAATAGGTATCTGATATAATTGAAGCTTAACAATTTCGCTTTGATCTACTATTGATAAGAATGAATACACGGTGATTGCAGTCTTCTGTCGTAGAAAGATTCCAGCTCGACCCCTTGAGAAAAATAACTTCATATTAGGTTTTTAAGTTGAAGGTTTGAGATACCTATTTCATCAATAACAATAATGTCTACTGCCCGTTAGTAATAAGATATCTTAACTATTTGAAAAAATCTATAACAGTGAAATTTCGAACTTTATTAGGCAACAATCCATCTTCAATTGAAAATTGAAATAATACTCCATGATCACGGGAAGTCAATTCCAGATATCCTATTTGTCATCGGCCGAAGATGCGGTACTACCTCTGAAGACTAACTTGAAACGTCTCTCCCTAACAACATCCCTCCGTCCAAAACACAGCAGAGCTTAACGGTGCTGTTATTAGCCAGAAATAGGTGTGCCGGTGGTGCCGCCGGAGTCGAACCACAAAGGGTTCTGCCACCTTCACATATATTAAAATTACAAGGTTAACGAAATGTGTTAACCACAGACCTGTACCCTTACCATAAGTTTTTACGTTTTGACAAATATAACTGGTATTTGTTTACGTATTTGCCTATACAAATTCCAATCAGCGCCCCTAGCGGAATGTATCAGAACAATAGTGTCAATAACGTAACATTAAATGTCTAAATTTACAATGGCGCCTTATGTTTTGTCTCTCTTTTTTGCGAACATATTAGGTAGACAAAAAGACTAGTTACTCAGTCTACTGAAGCGAACGGAACAGAATAATATATTGAGTAAACGTAACGTAAAATTGTTTTTTGAAAACTCAAATCAAATCAAATCATCAAATCAAATAACTTTATTGTGGAACATAGGCTTAAAAACATAGGTGTACATTTAGAGCAAGATCCCAGGGCCACCAGACGTCACGTATTTTCTGACGAAGGAAATGTGGACGATTGAGTAGTGTTAGTATGTACTAAGAACGCATGCCTACCTGCTAGCTTGCTCAGACGGCCAATTTTCAGGTATCAGGTAATCAAGGTACATAAAAACATTACTTACCTCACGTAAATTCTCCAAGCTGATTTTTACGTATATTTTAGGCAATATCCTTAAAAATAAGTCGCCAATACTCCCAGACACTTTCCGTCGGCCGTATTGCTTTGCAGACGCTTTAAAGCTCCCAAAATAATTACTTAACTTCACGTAAATTCTGATGCTCCATTTTTATATATGTCTACCAGACAACTATTTTAAAATCTTTTACAAGAAGACAGACCGATCCAAGGGGCCAATCATCCCCTAAGCTCAATTTTAATGCCTCTGTGGGTAGGAGCGCGAGGGCATTATCCACGCGCATGAGACTGAGTGAGACATGTATTAGGATATATTGACCTCTCTCTCTCTCACTCCGTTACAATTTACTCATATAACTTAATTATTAATATTAAAAAAAATCAGCTAAATAATAAAAAATCAGGTAAACAATTAAAAATTAACTTGTAAAAAAATGCTCATTTGACTACAATAATTCTAGAATTTTATCCTACAAGCTGTTTTGATAAATTCGAAAAAACTTCAATTTTTTGTTTTTAAGCAATATCAAATACTCGATAGTGTTAACGAATTCATTGAATAACAGCAAATTTTTTTTAATTATTTATTTATTGGGAATTAATCATAAGTAAAATACAAAGTAGAAAAATATTAATCTCTCAAAATTTCTGAGTAGTGCCTCTAATCTTCATTATCATCGTCATTGAAATTAGACAATTCATCATCCAGCCAATCTTGATATTGAATATCTAAATCGTCATTGTCGCTATCAACATTGTCCTCATTTCCTTCCACTGTAAAAAAAAAAAATTCAAACAATGAAGATCTGAAAAAACTAAACTGACACAAAAAATATGAGAAACGAAAATAAATTACCTGATTGTTCTTCTAGCGACTCACTGACAAAACCCGGTAATTCATCTCCGTCGAACCAATGAAAATCATATGTTCCATCTTTTAATGTCCAGCCATTATTTTCGGGTTTGAAAATATTTATCATCTTCATAGTTGCATTGTTCCAAAGACTAGCAATACAGTTAGCTCGTCGGAACTGTTGCCAAAGCTCACTTTTGCAAGGTGGTAAGCTGCTAGCATCGAAGTTTTTCAAATTTTTCCGATTGAATTCTTCATTAATGTCAGAAACCATATAATTGTTAATAAACAGTTGGAGTCTGGCAGCATCTACATCAATTATTCCAGGAACGTTGTATACATCACAGTTAAATTTTTGTATTATGTTGAATACAACAACTGTTAATTAACAACTATAACTATATATGTTATTAACTGTTTATTAACAATTATATGGTTTCTGACATATTCGGTTTCTGGTTATATGGTTTCTGAATTCGTTAACACTATCGAGTATTTGATATTGCTTAAAAAAAAAAATTGAAGTTTTTTCGAATTTATCAAAACAGCTTGTAGGATAAAATTCTAGAATTATTGTAGTCAAATGAGCATTTTTTTACAAGTTAATTTTTTATTGTTTACCTGATTTTTTATTTTTTAGCTGATTTTTTTTAATATTAATAATTAAGTTATATGAGTAAATTGTAACGGAGTGAGAGAGAGAGAGAGAGAGGTCAATATATCCTAATACATGTCTCACTCAGTCTCATGCGCGTGGATAATGCCCTCGCGCTCCTACCCACAGAGGCATTAAAATTGAGCTTAGGTGATGACTGGCCCCTTGGATCGGTCTGTCTTCTTGTAAAAGATTTTAAAATAGTTGTCTGGTAGACATATATAAAAATGGAGCATCAGAATTTACGTGAAGTTAAGTAATTATTTTAGGAGCTTTAAAGCGTCTGCAAAGCAATACGGCCGACGGAAAGTGTCTGGGAGTATTGGCGACTTATTTTTAAGGATATTGCCTAAAATATACGTAAAAATCAGCTTGGAGAATTTACGTGAGGTAAGTAAAGTTTTTATGTACCTTGATTACCTGATACCTGAAAATTGGCCGTCTGAGCAAGCTAGCAGGTAGGCATGCGTTCTTAGTACATACTAAAGTGTTAGTATGTACTAAGAAATGTGGACGATTGAGTAGTGACTCAATCGTCCACATTTCCTTCGTCAGAAAATACGTGACGTCTGGTGGCCCTGGGATCTTGGACTAATTGGGTAATTGTCCGCCATATTCCGGCCTCATGGGCATACAATATTATTAAAGAAAATTATAATTACTATAAATATCATCATTAAAAATTAACACTGAATATTAAACATTAACGGACTCACTCATTTAACGTCAATATGTATATTAATTAATCATTTATCAGCATTTTTATCGTTCAAAAATTCGTCAATTGTATAGTAGCATTTTTCTACAAGAAACTTTTGAAGTGTGTTTTTGAAAAAGTTTATATTAGTAATGGTACGTATCGATCTGGGCAAACTATTATATATGATTGGGGCTTTTCCGAAAACGCTTTGTTTGAATAGGTGGGTTTTACACGCTCATGGTAAGGGTACTGTATTGTGTGTTAACCTCATTTGTCGTTTCCATTAATGTTTACGAATAAGAATTTTATCCCACAAATAGCGTGATTACTTTATACCAAAAGTGTGGAAGCTATGTTTGCTCTATACATAAAGTTTATCACGGTTGCTTAATTTGCAATTTAATGTGTTTGTATAGGATAAGACATTATAGTGTTATTATACTCAAGCTCATAATCACAAATTTAATAGCGTAATAAAATGAATGTGTGTTTATTTACAATGACATTTATAGTAACTTCCATTAAAATATGTTTTTTTTAATGTGATTGGTAATTATTATGAGAATAAATAACTCAATAATAATGGAAAGAAAAATAACTAATGTAATTTCACTATTTAGAGGAATTTAGATAACCTCACATGTTAACATTCGCTATTTGATCTGTAAGGCGAGCCAAAGAATGAGACATACACTCGGAAAACATTACCGCAGTCAGGTAAGGTTTGTGTGGTAAGAGAGACATACTTTTCCGAGGCGTCCCAGGTTAGTTCTCTGAGGTAGCGGCGCATCTGTGGCCGGCTTCAGGTAGGAAGTAGGAAGGTATTTGGAGTTGATTACAGATGTCCATGGGCGGCAGTAGCCACTTACCATCAGCTGATGGACTGCATGCTCGTCTGCTACTCCTATATTATAAAAAAATGTAAATAATATTTTTTTGTAACAAATTATTCATATTTTTTCTTTTCCTGTTGTAAATTATAGCAAGGACCCAATCATTTTTTTTTTACTAAAAATTGGATTCCACGGTGTTTCTTTAATACACAAATCTGCTTATAATAGATTGATTCGAAATTTCCTGCTATAATCTCTATAACCAAAACCTTAAAGCAATTTCTTATAACACTGTTACGAAACAAAATGTAAATCAAAACAGGTTATTTTGTAAATATATTTAAAAGAAATGGTGTTTGAGCTTCGCCTGTTAACGCTGCTTACATTAAAAACTTGTCGCTCGTAGCCTCGTTCGGGCCAAAACTTCTTAAATTATACCTCTGGCCCACAGTAATTTCCTTTGTAATGCTAAACTTGAAAACACTTCAAAAAGTTTTTGGGAATTCTCCGGAAATTCCTTTTTTTTCTTTAAATCTAGGAGAAAATAGAATTTATGACATCTACTTAAGTTCTTAAGGAACCTAAATGGTAAAGTTTAATAGACCCAACTTTGGTTAGATAGAAGAATTAAAATTTGTCGCTGTTTAACTTATTATAGCGGAGTGAGTAGGATTTTTTATTCGTGCGAATTATAACACGATTAGCGAGTACTTATGCGGTTTTTGAGAGGTGGTTCGGGAGAGTTACCACGACTACGTCTATTTCTAGCGTAAAGAAGGTCTTGAGTTTTGGTGGAAGAGGAAACGCATTTGTGGTCAGTTTAGCTATAATATTCACATAAATATGTAGCAGTGATCATCTACCATCGGATGGACTGAATGCTACTTTATTACTTCAAACATTTGAATGTGCCTTATCTGTTGATTGTGTACGTAATTTTGTAGGTACTGGGTAGCATTTTTTAACGATGATGTCAATTTGGCAAAGTTCAAGTTGTTCATACTTTGATTTTGAATCCATGCCTTCAAAGGGATCCGAGATTTATAAACAAGATACATATAAAGGACATATTAAAACTAAAAACATTATACTTCCTTTTACACTAGGTACATATACTTCGAACAAATTAACGAACCAACAGGCCAATTCAGCAGCATAATGTGACGACGAGTTCCATCTGAAAGACAGTAAGACCGAATAAGGTTTTTCAGACGAATTGCGTTTGCAGTAATCGAGAAAAAACGTTCAACTTGGATATTTATCCACGTGGGTTTCCATTATTGTTGTTTCGATACGAAAGGAAATTATTTCGTAGTCCACGCGAAATTACGAAAAGATGACAGCATATTTTTTTTTACTATTTAAATCAGTGATATGCTAGTTTTGACGAATTAACTAATATTCTAAAAGGCTCATAAAAGATAAAAATCGCAATATATTTTTATTACACGTCCGATATACGTCGCTTAGAATCGTCGTCGATGAACATGTGTACATACACATGAACTGTGAAAAGATCACCACACAGCTGACAAAGACGTCGACGCCACACAACAGCAACCAAATATCTTCGATTCAAGTCACCACTGTGCAGTATGCAGATCAATTCGCGACCGCGTGTAGTCCACGCCGTACAATGGTAACAAACACGCCGCCCGTCTGAGGTAGCCCTTAAATGTCGACGCTAAGTGACATTCGTCGCGTTGTCAATTAGTGGGACTTGCATTAGCTCCTAAGTAACATTTCGTCTCATGCACTGTGGAGTTGATTAACTGGTGAGACCGAAACGCATTAGATCGTACTGTCACAAGTGATTCTTGAGTTAATTTTGGATGGATTATTTTAGCTGGAACTCCGGAAATAAATTTAATTTGGAGATTTTAACATTAAACGCTAATATTAAGAACTTTAGATTTTAAAAATTGGGTATGACTATTATTTTCGATAAGTCCATAAAAGATTTGTAGAACTACGGCATTGCAGTTTGAACCGTTCTATTTTATAAAAAAGTCTTCTTTCTTCTTTTTACCCAACTATGGAGGGTAATTTTTTTCGAGAGTACCTGTGTATGTATGTAGGTTTCATTCGTTGGTGCGCTCTACGGCCCAGATGGCTTGGCGGGTTTTAAAATAAGAGGTATCGTTGGATTCATCTAAATTATTAGAGTAACATAAACATTACTTCTCTTTTCAGTTTATTACTACTTAATAGTCAGATTTTTGTTTCTATAATAATTACTATTATTTGTGTGACTCAAAGGCATCCTGCATTTTTTATCTTAAAAATTATTACAAGAAATGAAAGATAAAAGAAATGTCGCTCACTTCACCAAAACAGCTTCAGGCTAATAGTAAATATTCATGAAACTACCAAAAATTAGTGCACTAATAGCAGAACCACAAAGCAAAACGCAGCTGTCTGCATTCGGAGTGATATCGCCTAAAGCTCTGCCATATGCAGATTTCATGTGCCTATTTCATATGAAGGCCTAGGGATCCAACTGGACTGTTGACGAATATTGTGTATCTCAGTTCAACATACCTACCTCCTCTTCAGGCTTCTCTTTGATGCGTTGGAATTTTTTTTCGTACCGTTCTAGGATTCATAACACGTTAAGTAATGTTGGCATATTCAAAATTAAAGTATTAAAAACCGAACTAATTACAAATATGAAAAATCATAATTTACTACTGTTGACACTTGCTTCTTCTGACTGTTGACTTTGCTTCTGTTGGTAACTCTGTTTCGTAACATGCTATATATATGTAATATTATACATTTATAATATACATATTTACAATTTGCCTAGTCTAGAATCAAACTTAGAATGATTTGCAGTTCGATATGATTGAAACTTTTGTCAATATAAAAATACTAATCAAAATTTAAAAAATAAGAGTTTTAAAATGTCATCCATTACTTTACTACTATCCTAATCCTACTATCCTACTATCCTTACTTAATATTATAAATCCGAAAGTAACTCTGTCTGTCTGTCTGTCTGTCTGGTTGTCTTTTCTTCACGCCTAAACCACTGAACCGATTTCAATGAAATTTTGTACAAAGATAGTCTAAAACCCGAGAAAGGACATAGGATAGTTTTGAAATCGGAAATCCCACGGGAAATAGGGATGGCGATCTAAGATCGATTAATCGGAGAATCGATCTTTTGGACCAAAAAGTCGATTATTTTAATCGATATTGAATCGTAAACTGTGCATTTGATCAAGTGATGACCTTTAGGAAGGTTTCAGAGTTGGTACGACCAATTTTTGCCAGATGGCGCCACTGTCATACCAATGAAGGTACAAGAATTTTCAGTTTTATGTATGTTAGTCATATTATTTTATTTTAAACGCGGGCGAAGCCGCGGGCAAAAACTAGTAATATTATAAATCCGAAAGTAACTCTGTCTGTCTGTCTGGTTGTCTCTTCTTCACGCCTAAACCAATGAACCGATTTTAATGAAATTTTGTACAAAGATAGTCTGAGATCCGAGAAAGGACATAGGATAGTTTTTATCCCGGAAATCCCACGGGAACTAGGGATGGCGATCTAAGAACGAATAATCGGAGAATCTATTTTTTCTACCCAAAACATCGATTATTTTAACCGATATTAGTAAGAATTGAATCGTAAACTATGCATTTGATCAAGTTCCTTCTGATCTTAAAGAAAGTTGAAGGTACAAATTTTCAGTTTTATGTATATTATTTTCTGTATGTATGTTATATTATTTTCTTTTAAACGCGGGCGAAGCCGCGGGCAAAAACTAGTAATAAATAAAAAAAACGCTTTTTGTCGAAAAAGCGCAATAAGCAACAGCAGTTATCTTCATAATCTGCTCGGGAAGCGCTATAAATTACTTACACACGCTATCGATAAATCGCAACGAACGATTGTATCCCGGATGTAGCAGACAAGCCGTTAAAATAAATAAACGCGTGCTACAGCAGTCGATTTCCGACACAGCCGCTTCTGTTGTTTAGAGAAAAGATATTTCAGCGTGCAAGAAATTACGTCTTCGTCTATCCGGGATATTGTATACGTTGTGATCTCTGTGATAAGGTAGGCGGTTAGATAGTTTTTATTTCTTACGTATGCCCCCGTTTACTCCCGAAGTGGTTCATAACAAATAACAGATTATTTGTTTAAATAATATTGTCAGTACCCTTACCAAAAGGTTTTACGTTTCGACAAATATGACTGTTTTGGTATTTGTTTACGTATTTGCCCATACAAATTCCAATCAGCGCCCCTAGTGGATTGTGTCAGAACTAGAAAATCGTATGGGCCAATACATGGTGTCGTTGAATACATTGATTTATCACTTTAAACATATTTATGTCAGAAATGATCAACTACCAAAAATATTATCAACCGCAAAACAAGAAATTGTTTTGTCTATTTAGAAAATTTTATACGTTGCGGTCTTTGTAATAAGGTAGGTGGAGAAATGACGTTTCTTATATAATGTTGTATATGTAGAGCAAACAAATGTTCGTTAGGCTGAACAATTTGACTAGGCGGATTGTTTAAATATGAGTAATATTGCCAATGTCGTCTAATATACTTAATTTTATGTTAAACACATTTTTGCTCAAAATATCTTAATACGTGAACAGCTTCAAAATAATAATCACGATAATGTGTATCTTAGAATGGAGGATATTTTACATTTTATGAAACGTTACTTCACGTTTAATACAATTATGACAACCAAAACAACATTATAAATTTTCTACTAAAAATATATGTCCCGTTATTTACGTTACCAAAACTCGCTAATTATTTGAGTTGTGGTTTCGTACTTCAACTAATTACTATGTGAATTCGATATTGGTAACCATAATAATACTCCAGCCAATAAACAAATAAAACATCGATTTATTATTAATTGCTAACGAGGCAAAATATTCCAGTTGAACACTTTTTAGGATTTGATTTATTGCCTATTGACTTTTTGGAAAACGTTCGCACCTTAGTCGTTGTATCGTAATCGTGTACGATAAATTACTTAAGAAGGAAATAAAGAAAGAAAATACTTTATTCAGGAATACTTCAACACACAGTACAATTTCAAATAGACAAAATAAATAAACAAACTGCACGGTTATAAAACTAGTTAATAATAAATAAAACAATCAATTTAGGAAAGAATCCTTAAAAAAATTTAAGAGTAAAAAGATACAATACATAACTAAACTTACTTATCCTCATTCCTCCTCCATCCTTATTGACCTACCTACCTACCTACTTTACTTACTACTTTTATTAACTTTTTAGTAGTAGTAAAAGAACATGTTAACTTGACCGTAAGTAGCTATTGCCGCCCATGGACATCTTTAAAAAACCCCGGATACAGCCTTATCTGAGATCCGCCACAGATTAGTTGTTATCCCTGAGGATTAAGTTAGAACTCTGAAAACATGTCTGTCTTACCATCATTACTTTACACTTTACTTGAAAGATGGTAGAACCCTTTGTGTATCGCCACACTTATTCCTACCTAATAACAGCAGTATCAAGCGCTGCCATGTTATGGTTTGAAGTGTGTGGTAAGGGAGACATACATTTCTGAGGCGTTCCAGCTTGATTACAGATGTCCATGGGGGGCAATAGCCACTCGTCTGCTATTCCTATGTAAAACACTTCAAACCGGCACGTAGCAGTGCGTAGCACTAGTTATTGGGTAGTAATAGGTGCATAAGGTATATGCATCACTGAACCTAATTATGTGTGATTATCTTTATAGTATTGTCATTTAGGCGGTTTTTCAGTTCCACTACTGAGTATACCATCAGAATACCATCACGCTGCAGCAAGGCGGATTGGTGGAGCAAAATTTAGATACTTAAAATAATTAGTGCCGGTCATTGGATCCAAGTTGAGAAACTGGCAAAGTTTGTGCAAACACGAAAGACTCGGACTTGTGCCCGCATCCAAAACAAGCCAAATTGCAAGTGACTAAGTACAAACATACACAGAAAGTTTTTGAACAAACCGCTCTACGATTTGTATCTTACGGGTTTTGAAATGGTATTTCGTAAGCAACTGATGTTACGATTAACTGTTTCTAAGTTAACAGTAAAATTTAGATTGATTAAGTTACAATACATAAATAAGATGTTTGAAAATAATTTTTGAAATAATATTCCTAAAAATACATAGTTATACAGTTCTTACAATAATTGATGGTGACTTTTATTAATTAATACTTTTAATTCGATAAATAAAAGGGAGATAAATAAAATTGGATCATTAGCTTCAGCGGGACGCAAAGTTTTTAGAAATATATACATATTATGTTTTCCCAAAAAAATCTGATTAAATATTTCATTTCATTCCAAGGTACATAATATGCATTTCATATGAATAGAAAGAACAATGTTCCTTGTCTAGTGGATTTTAAGTCTTCTTCCTTAGCCATACGTCGACTAGCCACTAACTACAAGAATCTGACTTGTAATTGCCAGATTGCTAGATATTCAGATAGCTCGGAGTGAACCATGTTTGAGGAACGTGATTGATTTATTTAAGCTCCTTAGAGCTTAGCCAGTGTAGTTTGCTCGGAACTAGGACCTTAGCCGTAAACTTACGTGGCATGTACGGTGTTACGGTACCACACTACCTTACCTGTGTAGAAGCGTCTAAGCTACATTTCAGTAAATGGAATACCTACATTGAAGCTAAGCTACACATCGAGAATATTGTTGATATTGTAGATAAGGTCCTAAATTATATTTTGATACAGAAAAGTGATTTTTTCAGAGCGTGTGAATGGTAATTTCCTAATTAACGAAAAATGTAGAAAGAGACGGATTTTGATAAAAAGTGCATAGTTACATGTACAAAACAACAATTTCTCTAGTTGAAAATCAAATGAGTAAATTTGACAAAAAAAAATTAACAAAAAAATGCAACCGACTTCTATGTCACTACAAAATAAAAAATAACTGAAATAAATCTTGTTTTAGTACATATTTCTGAAGTCGGCGCTTTATTTCAATATTTTTTTACTTTGTAGTGACATAGAAGTCGGTTGTATTTTTTTGTTAAAAATTTTTTTTCACCCTTTATATTAATACAATATAAAATTGTATAAACGTGATCATGGATGAAGGTAAGATCTGAGTTTACATTGATTGGAACCGCCCGCTCGCAGGGCGCTGCCGCGCCCTGCTCGCTTAGTTTTATATTGTGTTATATGTTCCAACCTAACCTAACTAAATAGTCAATGATGAACTGGCTTTGCAATTTCATTAGAACCTACACCAAATATCTTCAAACACAACTCAATTATTCCCATCGGTTGAAGAGTTACATATTTTGTCTCCGAGCCACATTCACAGACCCTTAAATAGTCAATGATGAACTGGCTTTGCAATTTCATTAGAACCTACACCAAATATCTTCAAACAAAACTCAATGTTACCCATCGGTTGAGGAGTTACATATTTTGTCTCCAGAACCCACTCTGATCCTCATCATATTTCAATGGTACCAAGTTGTAGCAATTGTCCACAAATTAAAGGCATTAAAATAGGTTCATAAACGGCGAAGTTATGGCTGTTATATTTACATGGGTGGAGGAGTTCCCCTCATTTTCTCCAGAACCCATCGATGAATCCTAACCATATTTAAATGGGACCAACTTCCAGCACGTCTCTATACAGCAAAAAAAGAATTATTAAAATCGGTCCACTAACGGCGGAGTAATTCGTGTACATACATAAAAAAGATACCGGCCGAACCACCTCCTTTTTGAAGTCGGTTAAAAAATCTGTATTGTCACGCCGTCGGCTAGTGTAGCTTTTTGAGATAAAATTCAGTTAATTAATGATAAATGACAAACTGAAGTAAAAGGCTTATTTTTTGAAAATATATTTTTTCATACATTCTCATACTAAGCCTTAACTAAGGAAAGTTTGGATAAATTTCAATTGATTATATCTACGTTTGGCCATTCACCCCCACTTGAAAATATTATCCTGCGCAATCCTATCAACAATCCGTCATCAACCCATTACTGTCCTACTGCTGAGCACAGATTGCCTCTCGAAATGAGAAGGATTAAGCCATAGTCCACCGCACTGGCCAAGTGCGTTGATAGACTACACAATTACACATACATTTAAATACGTTTTTGTGATTCTCTCAGGTATTCAGGTTTCTGGCATTGGAACCTCGGACCCCTCGATCTACAGGCTAAGTTTCTACTACTCACATCACATCCACGTCACTCTCAAAAATCCTGCTAGCGATAAGTGGACCAATTTATACCGTCTAGTCATGCCTGTCGTTGTTATATACCCCTTCAAACCGGAATTCAATAGTGTTCGACACTGCTGTCACCAGACTGGTGTGGCGTTGACATGCATGAGTTCAACCACAAAAGATTCTAAAACATAGCAGTACCCTTAGTATGAGTTTTTACGTTTTTACAAAATGACTGTTTTTGTATTTGTTTACGTATTTACCATACATTGGAAATCAGTTCTGATATAGTTCGCTAGGGACGCTGATTGGAAATGTATGGGCAAATACGTAAATAAATACAAAAACTGTCATTTTTGTAAAAACGTACAAACTCATACTAAGGGTTTAGGAACTTCATCTACGTAGTGATTAACAGTTAATAATCCTAATCCATTTAAAAGTACATTCAATTTTAAATTTCAATTCGAATGTGCAATAATGATATATGAGAGTGAGGTTCATAAATCACGTAGTTAATATGACATTTGCGTTTGGGCGATCGCTCGTAAATCCTGAACGTGGCAATGTAGCATAATCGTTACTTTACGCTGACATCAAAGCTCGGTCGACTCCGAAATGAAACCATTTGGGGAACGTATCACGCGAACTGACTAACCATATTTTGTGGATTGACGGCCAGAAAATTTGAGCTATGGCTACATTTGGGTATGAAGGAAATATGTTTCGGTTAATGGAATCATGAGTGCGATTGAGTATTCACGACTTGAGTACTATATTTGGTCTGCTTTGGTACGTCCGGTTAGTGTGCAGACATTTTTAGATAAAAAGAGTATGATTTATATTGAGACAATGGTTTGGGAGCCACTTAGATGTGGAAAATCACTCCACATTTCAAGCGCAAAATCATCACCATACATTTGTGTATAAGGGAAATGTGTTTCGGTAATGGAACTACGAGTCGGATTGAGTAGTCAGAAAATCTTTAGTATTATATTGGATTTGTTTACTTATCGTGTAAAAGTATCTATCGGCTTAAATTTTAATGTAAGGTTTTGGGTGCCTGCCATTCATATATGGAGTATACAGAGATACAGACACAAACTCATACACATTCAGAGACAAATACAAACATAGAGTCACTCACAAAGTCAGAGCGAGTAACACACAGACATACAAATGCACACACTCTCACATACACGCACGCACGCGCATGCAAGCACTCATGTACACACGCACACGCACACGTAAACACACATTCACAAACACGACAACATACGTATCTCACACGTAGACGAGTAAAGAGCAGATATATTATTAAAGCAGTTCCATTTTATATTTCTTCGAGTAGGTCACCTGTCCTATTTGGATTTATTGGTTGGTCTGCAGTGACTACTTAACATAAGCGTACTGTGCGCACGTTTGGCACTTCTGTTACATAAATATTTTAGTACTGACCGGTGTAGTTTACGATTCCAATTCCCGACCGGGCAAATATACGTAATATGCAATAACTAGTACACAAACCTAGAGTTTCGATGCTTACCCATTCATCGAAATCAGTACAGAATACAGTAGGTTTGCACTGATTGTTTTTAGCGATATGCTTAATGTTTAGATATGTAGATCTTACATCGTATAACCTTAAACGATCCACAGCCCATCGGCTTGAAAGATTTTATCTTATGAAGTGACCTTATATTAATCTAAATTGTAGGAATGACATAGGCTACATTACTTTTACGTTTCAGTTAATTATATATAGATGTTCTTTTTGTTTTAGAATAATTGCTACTTCAGTCATTGAATCGTTCCTTATTTCTAGAACTCATAATTCAGATTATTATTTTTTCGTACATAAAATAGGGTCACGTTTGTAAAACTATATGTTATACTAAAGAGAATTGACAATACTTAAACGAATGGTCAACGAGTTTATCTCACGAGATGTTAAATTACTATGTAGTAGGAATAATATGTATAATTGCTCCTCAAAGTAAGCTTAATTTGTAAACGTAGTTAGAAATAAAGTAGTGTGTTATGGATAGTAGTTAACTAAGCCTTCGTCGAATCTAAAAAGGCAATGAGTGTAGTTTATGACTCCGCGGGCTGTAAGTGTTTCAGCTTTATGGACCGTAAATTGAGAAAGTGATGGATGTGTGTAATTTGATTCGGGGCCTCAGAATTGTTACAACACTCAATTATAAGGCTTGCATCAGTTACTAACTAGCTTTATGGCTTTGTTATCGCTTTGGTTAATCTTACAATTAAAGTATGTTGTGGCATGTACTTGTAAGTCGATGTTACGATCAAATCAAATCAAATAAAATCATGAATATTAGAAAAATATACGCTTATAAAAGTACGTGCACTCTCCTAGAAATCTCGATCCCCTTACTTTAGTAACTTAATATTAAGCTATTTTAATTTTAAGCTTAGAATTGTTATAACACTCAATTATAAGGCTTGTATCAGTTACTAACTAGCTTTATAGCTTTGTTATCGCTTTGATTAATCTAACGGATTAAGTATGTTGTGCCAAACTTGTAATAAGTGATGTTTCATGTTACGGTAATATTAAAATAAACCGCATAAAACCAAATAATGTTAGAAAGATATACTCATGTAAAGGTTCGTGCACTCTCATAGAAATTCTGGTCGATTGGTTGTAAACCAAAACTACTGCGAATTCTTATTAGAGAAAAAAAGTATTTTCTAAAATGTGGTATCTTTACTCATCGAAAATAAGAATAACTTTATTCATAAATTTTGTAATGCCAAATTTAATTTAGTTAAAAAAATAAAGCAATAAACGAAAAAAGAACTATTGATAACAGGCTTCAGAAAGGAAAAGAGGTTATCTATCTATTCTTATAATACCGCCTTCATCTAATGTTCATAACTGAAAACAAGATTGAATATTCCAAAAATAAATAGAGAACGTCATTATCAACCCATTACTGTCCCACTGCTGGGCACTGGTCTCCTCTCATAATGAGAAGGGTTAGGCTATAAGTCCACCACGCTGGCCAGGTGCATATTGGTAGACTACACATACCTTTGAGATTTTTTTACATATAAATCTCTCAGGTATGCAGGTTTCCTCAAGATATTTTCCTTCACCAATTAGTTCAAGCAAGTGATAATTAAATTCTAATACGCACATAATTTTTGAAAAATCAGAGGTGCGTGCCTGGGGGTTTGAACCTCGGACCCCTCGATCGAGAGGCCGAGTTTCTTAACCACTAGGCTATCACTGCTATTTTAATAGAGAAAGTATTTAATAATAATAAGTGGCGTAAGTTATCAATAACCAGTGAATCCGTGTAATGTTATTGCAGCAATACTATGTTGTTATACTTTATATTTCCTACAATAAGGAAGTCTACCCGTCACATTTTCTCCCACTCAATCATTCTGGTTACAATCAGAAAAGGGTGCGATCATTAAGGGAAACTGAGGTTTAGTTGCCAAAAAAAAACCACAACTGAGTCTATTCTTAGAAATCCCTTGTTATAATCATTTTCTTCCCACGCCTTGACCAATCAATCAGCGGCATTTATATTAAATAATATAACATTTTCTGTGTAGGTACTTTTATTGTACCCCACGCAAGAGAGGGTACATAATCGAAAAGAGCTTTGCCCTTGATGATTGAGTGTGATGAAGAAAATATTTTTACGATTGCGTCTAAAATCTAATCTGCCAGTACTTTTATTTCACAACCAGCTTTCGTAACTTCCAATGGAACGTACAGTATTGCAGGATTTTTCATATCACGCAAAAACGCCAAATTTTAGGGAATAATTATTCCATGTTACATTATAAAAAGTTATGCAGTTTTCATGGAACTTCCGCTATAATGAGGTTTGCTGTTTCCAGTAATACCCATAATTTACACTGGTAGCGACATTCGGAAAACAGATTTATTAAATAAATAATTGTAATTAATAACCCTTACTATACCAGAATACAAATACCAGTACCTTTAGTATGAGTTTTTACAAAAATGACCGATTTTGTATTTGTATCGCCCCTAGCGGACTGTATCAGAACTGATTGGAAATGTATGGGAAATACGTAAATAAATACAAAAACAGTCATTTTTGTAAAAACGTAAAATCTCATACTTAAGGATACAGAACAAATTGTTCGTATTCCTATTTTAAATTAATTTGACTTTTGAACCTTGTTGAAATCTGGTAGACTCAGTACGGATCGCCCGAGATAGCACCGTAGCACTTATTTCTTACCTGAAACTGTTGTTGCCTTTCGATGGTGTGACCGGGTGACTAACATATGGGACGACCGTCTTGTCCCAAGAAGTCGCAACGCATCTGTGATCGGCTTTAGATAGAACCCCTGTTTTATAATAAATTGAATTACAGATGTCTAGATAGATCAAAAGGACTACTATATACACTCTTATTTACCATTTCAACTTATGAGAAAGACTGTCTAAATTCTTGCTCAAGGTCAAAAATATGGAAACCACAATTTACCACAAAACAAAGCTATACGAATTTATTAAAACAAATCCTAATTAAAATTACCGGTTTCTAAGCACGGTTTTCAGTTATGAGATCAGAAACGTTAGATAAGAAGACAAACTCACCGATATTTGTTCCTGTCGAAACAGATTGCGATGAACGACAGAGAGATATTATCCTTTCTTGTTAAATTATATTATCAATTACTTTCGGTTCAACGGTTTGGTCCTTTGCTTGTTATCGTTTGTGTTATCCTTCAACGAGATTGCCAAAATGTGGGCGTAAGATCCTATTTATGGGATTTGGGCTTTGTAATGTTAAAAAACAACGAAATTCGCATTGCTATTCTCTCATTCGATGATGTGAGCATGTGCAGGAAGCAACCACTATACATACTCGTATTTAGACCTAATAATAGCAGATTCAACACTTATTTGTTCTGATTTGAAGGATAGCAACGAAAATAAATCCTCGTGTGACGAGCCGGTGAAAGATGTTAGAGCCAGTATGGATCAACCGAGGAGGTACCACGGCCACATCCGCTCATGTTATGAATCAGTACTACGTTTCATTGGAATATTTTACGGGCGGCAGAGACCACTCAATCGTTTGTTACTTCAATCTAGGGTCTAATGACTAGAGGTCAAGCCAGCTAGGACTTATTTGGAATTGATTCAATTTAACCTTAAAGGCGATGATTGAAGTTATTTGAACGCATCGTAGTGAATCTTGGTTTGGACTACAATCTATATTAATCTCATATAGGCACATAAAACATAAGTATTTTTTTACAAAATAGAATGAATATAAAATAAATAATATATAATATCTTCTAAAATCCCAGCATCTATATTATATTCATGTATAACAAAGTACGTTCTGGTTTCCTAAGCGGATTATGACGGATATTGATAAGAGAGACGTGTCGTTCATAGTCATGAAGGATTACCTTTTTTATGAAATCCTCTATGGGATCCTACTACTATATACAGTATATACTACAACTTTCACCTACTTCCGTCTCTGTTTCTATTAAAATAAAGTAAAGAAAAATGATTTTACAAAACACCCGACATTTTATTATTTTAAACAACGGAAATAATAGCATTTCAAGAATCCATAATTAAAGAAAACGAATTAATAAAAATATGGAAATAAATATATGAAATACTAGTTTTTGCCCGCGGCTTCGCTCGCGTTTATAAAAGAAAATAATATGACATACTAACATACACAAAACAGAAAATTCGTACCTTCATTGGAACGACAGTGGCGCCATCTGGCGAAAATTGGTCGTACCAACTCTGGAACCTTCATGAGCTCATGAACAACAACTTTTCTAAAGATCATCACTTGATCAAATGCATAGTTTACGATGCAATCCTTACTAATATCGATTAAAATAATCGATTTATTTGGTCCCAAAAGACCGATTCTCCGATTAATCGATATTAGATCGCCATCCCTATTCCCGTGGGATTTCCGGGATAAAAACTATCCTATGTCCTTTTTCGGGTCTCAGACTATCTTTGTACAAAATTTCATTAAAATCGGTTCAGTGGTTTAGGCGTGAAGAAGAGACAACCAGACAGACAGACAGACAGACAGAGTTACTTTCGGATTTATAATATTAGTAAGGATTATTTCGTTGACAATATAACGCAGGAGGTATACTCATTTATACGGAGAAGCAACGAAGAGTATAGTATATGCGTCACGCACATACAAGAAAGTAGAGAGCGGTAGCGGAGAATGACGGGATCAGAAATCATCATGCCCTTTGTCCATACAGCATACGGATAAATTTACTATCAAGAAACGCCTGTAAATATTCCACATCAAAAATATACCGTACATCATGAAAAGGCATAATTTTAATTAAGGGCTGAATCGCTTACGCATTCATGTAAGAATCCATATTCATTTTCACTCAACAAAATTACTACGATACTGTTGTGTGGCATTTATATTTATGTACCGGGCATAAATAAAAACCCAATCTCAGTAACAGTTTCATTGCGCTTTTAGCAACATTTTCAGAGTAATTAAATTCGCTCGGATAAGCAGGATCGCATCGATTTTACGATTAATACGCTCACGGGCAAAATATCGAGGTGCCACCCGGCAGGTTGGCAAATTAAATTTCGTTCATTGATGCTCTGTTTGTTTGTCGTAAAATTTCGATATTGATACTATGGATACGAGTATAAGACATAAAATTTGATTTTTTAACCAAATTCGTTTATGATTGAATCACTCAGATTATTTTAAATATACAAAAATAAATAGAACCTAGAAGACAGCAAGAAGAATATAATCAGTAAATGATAAGAATAATTCTAGTAACATAATTATAAGAGGTGCTTTACACACTTCATTTCAGATAATATACCTACCAAAAGTGCCTGTAACAAAAATAAATATAGTTTAAAAAACTAAAAAACACGCTTTTATGTTAAAATCAACTAAAAAGCAAAAAATAATCTTCAATCTAGGAATCAATTAAGGAACAGTAAATAGTATCATTGTGGAAAAAGTGTGGGGTGCTCCATTTGTCAGGTTCGAAAAGCGCCCCACACTTTTTCCACAATTATACTATTTACTGTTCCTTAATTGATTCCTAGATTGAAGATTATTTTTTGCTTTTTAGTTGATTTTAACATAAAAGCGTGTTTTTTAGTTTTTTAAACTATATTTATTTTATTATTTTTAGTATTTGTTGTTATAGCGACCACCATCATGCATCGTTTGTAAAAAAATCAAGTGTCTATCTATTACGGTTTAAGAGATAAAGCCCTGTGACTCAAGAACAGACAGCGGAGGGTTTCGTTTTATCCTTTGAGTACGGAATCCTAAAAATCATTCTACAAGATGGCATTATAGATATGTTTCAGTACATTTGAGTTATAGGGAAATAATATTATTATTTTCCAAAGCTAAAAATCAATCTAGTAACTTTGCCTGAACGCTCCATAAGGCGCTTTCTCTCGCCTCGAAAATCGTTAATCCTGAGGATATTGATAAGGACAATGGTACAAAATTATTAAAATCGTGTATTTTCATCGGTCCTCAATAAATCTACAAAGTTTGAACGAAATCTGGCCGTTTAAAGTGGGTCAAAATCGCGCCCAAAGAAGTCGGTTACAAACATACAAACAAACATACAGGTGAAGCTAATAAAAAGCGTGTAAAAATAACATGCAGACAGAGCAAATTCTTTATATTGCTATGAGAAAGCCAAAAGTAATGGTTATTTTTCAAGAACCTAACCTAAGCTTTGTTTTTGGTGCTATATAAAAATAACACGCTATATAAATAAAACTATATGTTATTTTATGTTTAGCCCCCGCAAAAGATCTTCAAAACGTTGTTGACGGCTTTGATTGGAATGAAATACAAACTTATATTTTCTGTCTCCATAAAATGATTATGTTCATACGTGAATATGTATTAAATACCTATTTATCTTTGAATTATAACTCTTTATTTTTATTTATTACGCACTTGACCATTTTAGACAGTAATTTCAGACTTTGCGGATAGTACGCGTAAATGCTATTAGAACTAGAGCGCTGGCCCGTGATTTCCAATCAATGATGTTTGATTAGAAATCACACGAGAATCTATTTAGAACTGTAATGCGATTGCAGACACTGATTACTATAAGCTAAACGGTTTAAACGTTAGTAATTCTTGCACTAATAAATACGTCACACGAAAAGCGTTTCCAGACACGTTGTGCAGGTGCAAAACAAGGCGCAAAAGATATCATCTTAAACTATCGTGACCTAAACTTCTTTTCCGGAATTACATTTATAAAACAGATTTTAAACAGGTGATATAACAACCATAATATTAGTAAGATGCAATTCTGAAGAGTCGGTAGCTAATTTACGTTCAAAAAATAATTATATAGGATGATGATACGAATATACGGCTTGCGGATTGAATTGTATTTATGACCGTAATTTGTTGTAGGTTATAATTTTACAGGTAACTATAATAACCAGCGTATAAAGCGTACTGTTTATTGATTTTTTTATAATATAGGAGTAGCAGTCGAGCATGCAGTCCACCTGATGGTAAGTCGCTACTGCCGCCCATGGACATCTGTATTCAACCCTAAATAGAATTAGATATTTCTACCTGAGGTAGGCCACAGATGCGCCGCTACCATTGAGGATTAAGCTGGAAACTCTCGAAAAAGTATGACTTCCTTACCACACCCTTCAAACCAGAACACAGCAGCGCTTAACGCTGCTGTTGTTAGGCAAAAAGGTGCGGCGGTGATGCCGCCGGAGTCAGACCACAAGGGGTCTACCACTTAAATGGAAAGGAAATATAATGTAAGGGGTTCTACCTGAAATCGATAATGCAATACATAACGCTTTGATTCCACTTGCATACGATAGAAACTAATAAGGCATGCATCAAATTTGAAACCGCAGTGATTATCTGTCGATTGAACGCCAGCAATCAGCCATGCGAGTGATATCGTATTTAGTTCAATGGGACAGCGTTCTCATCGCCGGATTACTGCAAATGATATTTGATTACCAATAGTGCCGGGTTATATCATTTGAATGCTTCAATCGCCCATTGTTACACATGACCTGATTTATATGAATGAAACGACAAACGATGAGCGACTTGTATCGCTAATGGATCATTTATTGCAATGTGCACTCAATTGATATTCAATTAGTTTATTTTGTTCAGCTTCCTTTACGTAATCTGTTTCAGAAGATTTTCCAAAGAGGGAACAAACAAAAGCTTTTAATATACGGAATTCCTTGGAAACTGGTTCATATAAAAACGTAGTTGCTAGATTAGTAATAGAACTTGTTTCAGTTGTTCATACAGGTAACGACTTCCAGGTTTTGTAAAGCTAATACAAGAGCAACTGCCCGCGAAGTTACACGAATGACAATCGTAACCGTGTAGATAGCTTCAGATTATTTTTTATAATATAGGAGTAGTAGACGACCATGCAGTCCACCTGATGGTAAGTGGCTACTGCCGCCCATGGACATCGGTAATCAACCCCAAATAGGATTAGATATTCCTACCTGAGCTCGGCCACAGACGCGCCGCTATCCCTGAGGAATAAGCTGGAACGCTTCGGAAAAGTATGTCTCCCTTACCACCCCCTTCAAAACGGAACACAGCAGCGGCTAACGCTGATATCAGTCATTTACAGTTGTAGCAACAGTTTTTACGAAAACTAGTGAGTAAAAGTCACATGTTCGCCTGCGGTAGGCGCGACCTATTTCACTCACTCGATTTATGTAACATGACTTAACATATTTTTGTAATATTCTACTTCCGCTATACAACAATCAATCATAAGAAAAGCAACCTGTAAAATGAATTAAAAATGTGGCTTGCCACGTGCCTCCTACATGAGCTATTTGAAGCAATTAACTTTATAATTATTAATTTACTAGCTGACCCGGCAAACGTTGTGTTGCCATATAAATAAAAAAATGTACAACCCTTATCACTTAGAGGTATGAAAAAAGATAGTAGCCGATTGTCAGACCTACTGAATATGCATATAAAATTTGGTGAAAATCGGTAAAGCCGTTTCGGAGGAGTACGGATCCTTATAAGCAACACTATCAGATAGTGGAATAATATACAAGGTGTATTTTCTTTTCAAAATGAACTCGTTCGATTCCCGGCTAGGGAAAAAGTTATTTTAAAAAAGTAATGATGCAGTTTTAGTTTTTATCAAAATCGGCCTCGTAACTCCTTTCAGCATTTTTCGCTAATCCTTATAGTTTTGGATTTGGCCCTGAAGGCCCGTTTGAAAAATTCATCTTAAACAAGAAATAAATCTTATACAGGATATGATTTATTTAAAGATTAAATGAAATAGAAGATTTCTAAACTATTTGTCCAGGAAACTTCATATTTCTAGTTTATAATCAAAATCAAGCTTATAATTTTAATTCTGTTTCGTTATTTTAGAGTCTTATCTCTTAAGCCTCTGAAATTGAAGCCTAAATCAAAAATACCTAAAAATATGATAAATATTGCTTAATAACTACTCATTAAAATATTTGAAAAAATCCATTTACGTTATAGGTAAAACAAGCCTCTTATAAACATCGTAAAGAATCTTTACACTGTTCAAAGGTGCCACATCGTCAGAATTCTATTAAGAGAGGCTCAAGTTGTTTGCCAGGAGGCTTTGTTTATGTAACATTCTTCCTTATTGTGTGAACCTTGCCGTAACAATGTAAGGCAGTGTTTGCGAATCTTCTTCATGTACGAACCCCCATAATAAGTGAAAATATTTCTAAACCCCCTAACAACCGCTATATCTAACTTGTATTCTTTATGTGGTTTATATACAATGAATGTAATACTTTTGTTTATTTTCATAATTACCTATCGATTAAATATATATTAATTTAGTACATAAATTGGATACATTTTTACGGGTTACATTGCTTCGTTTCCTTTTTAACTGAGGCTTCGCGACCTCCGCGATCTTATAGTGTCTTTGTTACTCTCAGGGGATCGTGACACGCAGTTTGAAAAACACTGACGCCAGGTAACGTAAAGTATGACACTGTATTCGCAATTTTCTACCAACCCACGTTTGTATCATGAAGTTATGCTTTTCACCTGCGACCATTATGAAGTAGGTATTTAGCTGGCACAAATCTTACTTGACTCATACGTAAGGGAAATATATGTTAGTTTATACAGCGTTTGTAGGCCTTCGTCCGGTTGTATGGGAAACAATATAAAATGTAGTATATGATATGCATTAGTGTCTTGCCCACGGCTTGGTTATAATACTTTCATATCAAAATGAGTAAAGTAAAAGAAAGGTTTTTGTTAGTAGGTATATACTCGTAGATTGATTTTTAGAAATATAGCAATCGTTTGCTAACATTATATGAAGTTACCATATATGAAGTTGAAGTATCATTATTAACGTATTACTGTTTTAGGCATGGGTTAACTTTCAGACTGGGGGGAATTAAGGGTGATGGTACACTCGGTCTCGGTAACTAACAAGGGTTGTTGGGCCGTATAAGGTACAAAAACTTTAACAACTGATTTAATCAAATATTGGTAAAAGTCAGGCAAAAGGAAAGACAGGAATTAATGTTACAATTTGTTATTTTATTAATAAATTTCAACACTTTATGTATCAATATCATATCACTGAAATAAAATTTTATGAAAATTTAAACGCATGGCTATATCCATTAAATGAAAAATATAGAATTATCTAAAAGCTTTAATACATAATTATCTGGCTAGATCAGATGACCGCTCGCGAGGCGGGTTTATGGTAATAACAATACGATCATATCACGTTATGTATGTTCTTTTTTACGACTAGTTCTATGCTGGTTTGTTTATCTTTCGCATTACATCTTTAAGCCAGTACCCATTTGTTACTGAAGGGATTAGGCTTTTATTCCGAGAACAAAGGTATTATTTTATTTTGCCAATTTTATTTGGTACATAAACTCTATCCCATATGTTGCTTTTATGCTCAGACTAAAAATATAGGATTAGTCGCACTAGTAAACATTGAAGCATTACAATTCTGCGCATTTGAATTAAGACGTATTAAGTTGTGTATGTGTGAAAATGCAAAACATGCCGATTGCAACTACAAAGAAAAACCCCAGATGAAACTTTAGTACTTCAATGGTTGTACAAATAAATTAAATTATATATTTTTTTAATCCTATAATTTATGCATTAAAAATAATTCGACATTACGTAAAACGTTAACGTTTACGTTTACGTTCCCAACACTGACGAAATCCATGGCATCCAAAGGATCACACAAGTACCAGTGAAATGTACGTCAGAATAGGTCACTTTAGATAATCTTCAAGTAAATCATATATTAGTAAGGATTCCTAACAAGAAAATGTAATCAGTTTAACAATTGAAATTGTCATTTTGGTGTTTGGAAAATATTAAAAAACAGTCAGCCATTTTACGTATGTGTCAGCCATCTAATGGCTTCTTACAATTACAAGGCAACCGCCTTTGTATAGGTATCTAACCAGATATCTTTACTTATATGTATATGAAGTAAATCTACCGCATAAATTAATCATATTTGGCAATGGATATTTAACATATTGATGTTGATTGCGGTGTAACAAAACCCAATATATTAAGGATTCACATTACGCAACACAGCTCTGATTTTCGAAAGTAACATTCACATTCCATATTAATTTTCTTTTTAATGAAATCGATTTTTGGTGAGGAAAAAGATCGCGAGGAATGCCTGAACGGTATTTCTTTTTATTTTATAAGTTTATACGTCGAGTTGGCAACATACTTCGTGTAGGTTGCGAGTTTGCCAGCCCGTGGCTAGAACTTCGAGTTGCTACGAAGTTGATTACTTTGCAACCACACTCAAGTTTCGTTCTGATTTCTAGGTTGTTTAGTAAGTTTGCTTCATAGTACAAATACTTAAATGCTGCTCGATTGAAGTCAAGTCTTTTTATATTAAGTTTTGTTTATGTATGGTATTTACGAGTAGTTAATGTTTTAACGCTTAATCAATTGCGTACGCACCAGCATACAAATTTCTGCTTTTCTAAATATGAAGCGTTCTAATTCAATCAAATGTAGTTCAAATAATAAATAATTTTGTGAGTTTCCTAACATGGAATAACAAAATCTACTATTTTGATAGTAACAAAGATTTTGTTACTATCAAAATAGTAACAAAATCTCCGTATACTTGGCACAGTCACATTAATTAAGGTACACGAATTTGTGAAATGATGGTTTAACTGCTGGTGATTAAAAATAAAATAAATCACAATATATATTACACAAAATTACATAGTACATGAGGCGTAAGCGTCAAGCCTACTATGTTATTGTTGGTGTACTAATAAAAAATATTTTTATTTTGCCAGTTATTTCCTTGTGTAGAATTTAATACAAACAACATTATTGGTTTCGTTCCTTACATTCTATTTTTTTATGAATTTGTTTTATATAATTATATTAATGTTTGATGAAAGTGCTACTTTACACTAGAAAAGTAGTAATGGTCTAGAGGTTTGAAATTCAGCCTAACATCCTGTGAATTTGGGGTTCGAATTTCATCAGAAAACCGGAGAGTTCTCTTCCAAGAGTTCCCAAAAATTAAAGATTACTAATTCTTTCGTGGTTTTTGATTATATTTAGGGATCATGGTTTAACTGCTCCTATGATGAGTTGGTGATGAAAAATAAAAATATTTAACAATTTAAGTAACACAAGACATCTGTAAACACATACTATCTGTAAGCATGAAGCTTACATTGTTATATTACAAATGGACATAGCACCAGCGCGTAAAAATATGATTAATTGAAATCTTTCATATCTTACCAGCGACAGCTTAAAACACGACATTATTGTTTTAATTCGTTACATTCTAATTTTAATTTTATGTTCAGTAAATCTATAAACAGAGTTGCCAAGCGGAGCCGTGACACTGTGTGTGTTGCGAGTTTGCCAACTGGCTGGCACTCGGACTCAAAGTTACCGTGAGTTGATTACTTTGTGGCTACACTCAAGTTGCACTGATCTCTTGTGATTTTAGTTTTGCTGTACAAGTATTTGCAAGCAAAATGCTTAGATAATTAATGCTTGATGAAAGTGTTAGTTTAGACAAGGGAAATAGTGATAACCTAGCGACTTGGAAGAGGTTTGCTCGGCCTCATATGTAGGAAATCTGTGCTACAAATCTGTGATATTTCGAAATAATAAGCTTAAGTATAAGAAATTTATTTTAATTTGATCAACCCTTAAGGAAATACATCGTGACAAATACTGTACACCTGAAAGTTCTTTCTGTCAAAAAAGTTCTCAAATATTTGTGAAGTCTAATAATATCCGTGTATTCTCAGTTTTAGTAATGGAACAAAATTTCCTCAAACACGATTTTTACAATAAAAAAATCTAAGCACCTACAATAAATTAACCTTTAATTTTAAATTAATCTGTTAAAACCCCCATCTGTTTTCATGTTCTACTACTTTTTGAACTTATTGAAGTTTCATCTAAAAATCACATTTCTACACTAATAATATATTATTATGTGGTTTATGTTTATGTTTATGGTGGATGAAACTTAGTGATTATAGTTTCACTGCTTGTGTGATGGATTTGTGACAAAAAAAAACCAATTTAACAATATAAATAACACAAGACAAGATAAAGATAGTAGGGACCCATGAATAATGGTTAAAAGAGGGATGACATGGAAGGATGAAGGTGTCGCTTATCTGTTGAAGATACCATTCATAAGTTATTTAAGGGGGTTGGGAATGACGTATTGTGTTTTTTAAAATAAATAAAAAGACAAACTTATATATTTCATATTTGCTTTCTTTTGGAGTTAGAATAATTATAAAATATTTTACAACAGATTAATACTCTAGTACTAACCTGTTAGTCACGACCTCTGGGGGTATTCAACCCACCCTAATTTCTAAATGGAATAATACAATAAAAATAATCATGTTACTAAATTTTATTTGCAGCTCTATTGTATATTTAAAGAATACGTAAATGTAATTTAGTGCCCCAATTTCATATAGAGTTGTTAGCGTACCAATAATATTACAAGGAAAATAAAAATACCTAACCCTATATTGCAACGGGTGCACAAAAGCATGAAAAATGGTTCCGAATGAGAAAACATGGTAGGGATAAGGTGGCGCTTATCTGTCGGAGATTTCGCATTCAAAATGTTATTTTGAGGGGTCCGAGAAGAATGATTTGCTTTTTACGAAAATGTTTCTTATACTATATTTTTATGTGGATCTTTGGAACTATGTCTTATTGTAGACGAGTTCCGGTAGATCCACCCTCGCATACTCGGGCTGTAACTTAATAGTTATACCCAGTTATAATAGAAAAATACACCAGTTTTAATATAATTATTGAACTGGTGTATTTTTTTTAATTTATCTACTCTATCCGAACGCAGCATCGATGCAATCGCCAAAATGCCAATCGCTCATTAAACGTAGCTTTTATATTTATATGATATAGGAGTATAGCACGAGCATGCATTGCATCTGATGGTACGTGCTTACTGCCGCTCATGGACATATGTAACCATCCCCAGATTAGATTAGATTCTTGCCTGATCGGCCACAGACACGCCGCTACTCCTAAGACTAAACTTGAATGCCTCGGAAAAGTATTTACCACACCTTTGAAACCAAAGCACAGGGCTTAACATTGCTCTTATCAGGCAGAAATAGGTGTGGTGGTGGTACCGCCGGAGTCGAACCATAGAGGGAGGGGGATATTCTACCTTTAAGTTAGTCTGCTAGGGCATAAGTGTGAAATTACGTCTGAGTATTGACACAACAATTAGCAGTGGGACTTACTATTACGTGATTTCGATATTAATTTATCTATTGTAGCGTTCGCCGGTACTATTCCCAGATGGAGCTACAATTTCAATTAGTTGATGTTTCTATTCAGTTTACCGTGGATTTTGATTTGCATGTAATTACTCTTGCTATATCTGAGTTACATTGGTTTGCTTATAAATTAATGGTGGAGTTTTAATTAATACAAATTAAGTAACATCTGTCATTAGTGAGTCTGTAGAATCAGTACAATGTGCATAATATACGGTGTCTTTTAGAGTTCATATAAAGGTCGACAGGTAGTTATTGTATTTACCGTTATAAGATACAAGTTTTACCTCCTCAAATGCTTTATTGGCATTCGAAGAATGGCGTCAATGACCGCCTTAACTGAAGTATTGAAACTAAATCGATGTCCAATGCTATCCTATTCTGTAGAAACTTAACAAAAATCCCTTTTGGAACTAATGCACTTTTTAGGGCTCTCTATAAAATACATATAAAGAACGTTACATGTATTACTCAGTGTGAAAATCGGACATAAATGTGAAGTCATATAACCACTATGTTAGTAACCAACTGAACTCAAGTTTGTAATATATACTTGAGTGGTCATAAAATGAAAGGGGGAATAATAAAAAATGGACGACGGCTGCGGCCAAGATAACAGTGAAGACGAAAAGCTAACAATAAAGTCTGCTCGTAAAATTTCACAATCACCGTTTCCGTAACGAGTTTGAAAGGTATGCAACAGTTGGTGGGAATCTATTTACTACTGAAGCTAAGCTGAAAGAGTTGAACTCTTAATCTTCGTGTCGGTGACTCGATTAAGTAGTTAAAGGGGAGACCCTCGTTATTTCATGTGAAGGAAGCTGTATTATTATGAGAAGACCTTGTTTCCTTCATGTCAAGGAAGCTAGATAAAGTATTAATTATTAGGAGATCGTTTATTAAGGACTGCGATGTATTGGTTGTTGTTGACTACTGAAGCTAAACTCAGAACGTTTTTCCATGTGAAGGAAGTTAGGTAAAGTATTACTTAAACGTATGTAGAGATCTTTTATTACGGATGGCTACTCCAATAATATTGCAATCTTTAGGCGTACGTTACCACTCATAACGCTCCCAAGGCATTGGGTACCTTTTGAAGGTTTCCCCCTCGTGAATAAAAAAAAAAAAACACTCATCTAGTAGGGTGAGCTACCACATTTGACAGTTGAATCGATCGCCTTGGCTACGCATAAATTCGCTTTATTTCATATAGGATAGTTCTTTAGAAGTGTTTTCGAATTGTTATGTTTTAAACATCAGGAAACTTTACGTATCTACTGAAGTAAAGATTTTATGTTTCTTGTCATCAAAAAATATAAACGAAGAGGTTGAGCTCGTTATTATTATTACTGTCTTTTTCCTGTGCACGGATCTCATAGAGGCTCAGGATAAAAGGGTTTATAACATATCATACGATCTAGCTAAGACCTACGCTATCAATACATCGATCTGTACGACTTTTATTGTATTTGTAGGCAAAATAAATCCAATTGCAAAGATCGGAGACTAATTGTAAATGTCGCACTGTCAATTAAAAGCAATGGTCCAGGGGTGTCGAGTGTCGAGTGTCGGCAATTAACTCTACGACGAATCTCTAAGGTAGGAATGCTTCGCCTGTTAGACAAACGGTTTGCTTTGTATCTTTCTATATGCCAGTATCACACATGTTCTGACTCTGTAAAACTATTCTCGAAGATACCGTATAGGAGCCGTAACTCCTTTCAGCATTTTTCGCTAATCCTTATAGTTTCGGATTTTCCCCTGAAGGCCCATTTGAAAAATTCACCCTGTATACTATAATACTATTATAAGTACAACAGCATAATTTCTACCTTTACCAGGAAAATCGAAGGTAATTACCGACGCTTGACATCCTTCGGCCGCGGCCAGCTAATTGACAGCACGACGGCTACAGCCGACCTGGGAATGGATTTAGCATAAAATGTTCTTCCATTTTTTATACGATAGAGCTAATTAATGGCTCTACGATCCACTTGATATCTATACTATCACTTACAATAATATGAAGTGATATTAAATGTATTTATTTTTAACCGACTTCCCGAAGGAAAGAAGTTATGATTAGATAGACCTACACAAGCACCTAGTCCATCATTATTTTTTTAAAGTACCACCGATAAAGGATATAGATATAGAAGGAATATAATAAAAATATAGAAGGAATTGTGGCAAGATTTAAAAAAAAATCTATATATGAAGAATGTCTATACCCTGATAAAATTGATTAATTTGTAACTATAAAATACTGTATAGCTAAAGACAGTCAAAACGACAACTCTTAATATGATAATCATAATTTATACAATATGTTATCATAACCAGAGAGATTCATATTGAAAATCGCAGTCTAACATTCATTACTTTAAAAAAACAAAATTATAATTATAAAACCATAAATATATATTCTATGCTTGACATAGAACGTCGTAGTATTTAAATGCCACACAGATGTTTTTATGTCTTATTTCGTTTATATTTTCATTTTATTCGTCGATAACTCTATAACAGGTTCGTAGGGGTGAGCGGGTGAAAGCAAATGGGTAATGAAGTATCGTTGGGTCTTTTGTGAAGTCTGGAGGGATTGAGTTACCTTCATCTTTAAAATCAAATCAAGTACCTTTGTACAGAAATTCAATAACGCGAGCTGTGTTCTGCATCGTTAAATATAATCGTAGTTTAATACGTTAGAATTAGTTTGTCAAAAATGTGTTGTCTACCAAAAAACCTTGATTTTCTTAGTATTCATATTTATACCCATCCATTAAAGCTGTCCGATTAAAAAGAGATATAAATTGTATAATGTACATATGTCCATAAATTAATATTATCCTTGTCATATTAGAAAACTAAAGACCTAGTGCATATCTATGCACTAGGTCTAGGTCTAGGTTTTTTTTTAATATTTAACCTAACGATAAGGCAGACGGGCTACCTGATGGAAAGCAGTCACCGTCGCCTATGGACATTTGCAACACCAGAGGAGTCGCCAATGCATCGCCGGCTTTGAAGGAGAGTTCTTTTTACACCCCTCTAGAAGAGCCCCATGTCATAGTCCTGAGGGAATACCTCAGGCGGAAGTTCATTCCACATTTTGCACGTACGCGGTAAAAATGACCGTGCAAACCGAACCGTGGAGGACCGCCACGGGTCAAGCTGATGTGGATGGAACCTCATCCTTCGGCGAGTGGTGCGATGAAGGAAGGGTGATGTAGGCACCAGATCAAACAGTTCCTCAGAACACACACCATTGTAAAGCAGGTAGAACACGCAGAGGGAAATCTAGGTTAAAATTTGCAATGACGTTGACTACTTTCCATCAGGTTGCTAGTTTGCTTCTTCGTAAAATTACACAATGGTTTTACCGAGGAGGTATAGCAAAGCAATTATTGCGTTTCGGTAAAGGGTGTAGATGCCAGCTGGCTTTCATATCCATCCATCCATCAGGTCCAAACATCTTAGTCCCTGGGAGTAGCAATGCGTATGATAGTTTGCTAATGTAATCTTTAAAAAAAATCACGTCATATTATAGGTAAATACATATCTATTTGAAGGTGGTAGAACACTTTGTGGTTCGACTCCGGCGGCACCACCGCCACACCTATTTCTACCCTAATAACAGCAGTGTTAGGCGCTACTGCATTTCGTTTTGAAGGGTGTAGTAAGAGAGACAGACTTTTCAGAGGCGTTCCAGCTTAGTCCTCAGGGGTAGCGGCGCAGCTGTGGCCGACCTCAGGTAGGAATATCTCATCATATCGGGGGTTGATTACAGATGTCCACGGGCGGCAGTAGCCACTTACCATCAGGTGGACTGCATGCTCGTCTGCTACTCCTATATAATAAAAAACAATCTACACCTATTTTACAAAAACCTATCCCACTATCATTTCTAATCCATTTCCAATACTAAACCCGTTATTGATAAATTTAGAAACGTCGCATCACTAGCTATTAGCGCGCTACAAAAAATGTTTTGAACGCAAATAAAAATAGAATTTCAAAGTCGTTTTTGTATACAGATTCAATGGTTATCGCAGCTGAAAGGGGGAATTTCCACGTTACCTGTTAGCTAATTGACATTGCGGAGGCTGGATAACTAACGTGGTGGGATTTGGGCATGGATTTTCGCTTTACTCTTTTCATACCTGCAACGGCTTGGCTTTTAGGAATTGGGAGGCGTATAGTATTCATTTGATATATAGAGATTAATCTGTTCTGGAGCTATGTTCGTTTTGCCCTGTGAAAGTTTGATAGTCGTGTAAAAAAAAAACAATTTGCAAATTAATATAAGAAACTCATACATTATGATCATGTAGGACCGGTCCTCACAATTTTAACCTGAGAACTTAGAGGCTGACCTCTGGCTTACATAAAACACTAAAAAAAAAATATAGACTTTTTCTCGCTCTGAATATTCATTTAACTTTGAGTAAAGTCTTAATTATCACTACATTTATCTTCACATGTTTCTGTAGCTACTGTGAAATATACTTACCTAAGTACAATTTCTCTTCTTAAATATTATATAAAATATATTTCGTATTGTATATATAAAAAATTGCTTTCAAGTAACTTACAATATACCATATTGTAAGTTACTCATTAATTCTATAGCAAAATATTTCATCAAACTAAGATAAGGGAGGAATTTCCACGTTAACTGCTAGCTAATTGACATTGCGGACGCTGGATAACTAACGTGGTGGGATTTGGGCATGGATTTTCACTTTACTCTTTTCATACTTCGCTACGGCTTGGCTTTTAGGTTTTGGTAGGCGTATAGTATTTATTTGATGTATAAAGACTATTCTGTATTTGATGCTATGCTATGGTTACATATCCGCAACTTATTTATGTGAATAACAACTCGAAAATTTACTCGTATATCTGATTTATAACATTAATATTCTCTAGATCAAGGTATTTACTTATTTTTGTGTAGAGTCGTAATCGTCAGGATTTTTTTCCTCACGTGTTTCTGTACCTACAGCTGTACGATAGTAGTAGTAGATCTTAGGTACATTTTCTCACTCTATAATATAAAATTTGTTTTTCGATCTTTCATAAAAAATGCAAGCGCAAATCTTCGATGCAACTTTTATATTAATCTTGTACTTATTATACTGTACTTGTTAAGATAATAATAATGGTAGTTTAGATAATATATATATGAAATTCTGCCCCATAGCAATATAGTACTAGTATACAAAAAAAACCCGTAACACAGAGGCACGTTCACAAAAAACAAAGTTGCGTAGAGCGTATTCGTGTCCAATGGAAGACCGCTAAACCCTGACACGATACTGGGTGTCCCACGCCACCTGTTAACTAATTGACACTGCGACGACACACGAAACGATGCGACAAAACGAATAGGATACGAAACGATTTCTCTCCACCCTATACCGATTTGGAATAAACAAATAATTAAAACGAAAATCCCACTGCTTAAAAATAGTACGGTTAAGTTACGAGTAAAATCCGTCAAGCAGTTTGTGCTGTGCGTGGCAAAATATGCAAAGAATACGCTCGAAAAACATTACCCTCTGCTGTTGTACCGCACCGAAAATCAGCTATAGTGTGCAATATCATCATCAACAACCCATTACTGTCCCACTGCTGGACACGGGTCTCCTCTCATCATGAGAAGGATTAGGCCATAGTCCACTGCGCTGGCCAAGTGCGTATTGGTAGACTTTACATACCTTTGAGATTTTTTTTTTATTATTCTCTCAAGTACGCAGGTTTTCTCATGATGTTTTCCTTTACCGTTTAGCAAGTAATTAATTTCTAATACGCACATAACTTTGAAAAATTAGAGGTGCGTGCCTGGGATTTGAACCTCGGACCCCTCGATCGAGAGGCCGAGTTTCTTAACCACTAGGCTATCACTGCTTTTGTCTGTACAATATACAAGACGGGAATATTAACACGTATTAGCACTCAAAAAACAAAAGGTGTTTTGCTTTAAGGTTTTGCTATTTCTTTTTCTCTTATTGGGACTGGTATTAGTAGTGGTAGTTGTATATAACTTTTTGAATTAGAATTCTCCAAACTTTACACCGCTTTCAGTCATATTTCAACTTTTATCGTAAATTACGAGTATAAATATATTAATTTTCCTCATTTGAGAGATAAACTAAACATATATGAACAAATACTCTATAAAGTTTTCACATTTGCTTACCGTAGATAATAAACCCATTTCCAATGTATATAGTAGCAATTTTGAGGAATATTGGATTGCCAGAATTAATCCCCAATACCACGTCCGCAATCGGGAGCCAGTTAGTTAATTGACAGTTCGATATCCAACAACCAGATTTGACTATAGGTGATTTTACTATATAACTATACTTTAGATAGTGTACTGCGTTACATTTGATTTTTCATTACTCAATGTGAAATATTTGTATTGTGTTTAGCAATTCAGATTTCACATCTTGCTTTGATTAATAAATATGATCACTTAATTATCAGAAATATCAATAAATATGATCAATTTAATATTATTATTACTTATGCTAAGGTTATATAGTACAATATTCGAAACAATAAAGCTAAATACTAATTAAACTAAAAAAATATATCAAATTACACAATAATAGAAACTTATTTACGAAATACGAAAATATAAAAACATAAAAACTACCATAAAAAATTATCACTATGCTGTCCTTGGGCAAGGTACCCAAGATGCTGGCATTTCTTCTTTGAATTGCTATAGCATTTCTTCAATTCATTTATACTTACTTACTCTATAAATTTCGCATTGCATAATTTTAAGTATCCGTATAGCGTAGCTTCGATTCACACGCAGAAGTTATGACTTCGACTTTTGGCGTATGTTCTGTATTTGAATTGATGATATTGCAGATGGTTTTTCGTGATACCTATCTTGTAGGCTTTATAATGTAAATAATCTTACAATTCGCTACAAAAGGTTTATTTCAAGCGAGCAAAACTTTCTTTCTCTCACACCACCATAATCCACCGTGCCAGAGAAAGAACGATTTGGTAGCCTTCACATACCTTTGAAACCCATTTTAACTCCCAGGCGTGTATTCCTCACGATGTTTTTCTTCACCGTAAAGCAAGTGATAATAATTTTAATACACATTTCTTTTAGAACCGATAATATCAATGCAAAAGCCATAGATTAGTAAAGATACTTCGCCGCCTTGAAATTGAATGAAGCCACAAACGGCTTATTAGTAAGTTCTTTTTTTGAATTCTTGACAAATAAAAACATTTTTAGAGAAAATTTACGAATAAATAACTAATACTGCGTAATTTACATAATAAATAAATAATTATTTCAAATATTTTTGGGACATTTTAGCACGGAGACGAGACAAAACTTTTTTTACGCAACTATTTCAGTTCTCAAAACTGGGTACATTTTCTTGTTAGGAGTGAGTAATCTTTACTTATCTATGGCAAAAGCAAACAGCACACGATAATAGCATGAAATAGCGTACAATTGTGCATACTCGTAAAACGGCGATTCGCGTCGCACCGCTGTCTGTTTCCTAATTGACACTGGGACGGCCGCTGCCAACCTACGAGCCGGATTTGCCTTGTGTTTTCCTCTTTGCCCCCAATCTACAGGATTATGGGTTACACTACGTGTACGTACGGTTTGAATAAAATAAAACAATAGCCACGCTTTTAAAACCGACTTATCTACCAAGAGCGTCACGCGTTGCTGAAAGCCAGAGAGAATAGATATTTAGACTAGTTATTATTAACCGCATTCCTTCAAAATACAACTGTCACTTCATTATTTAGACCAATCCAACGGTACTTCATATGTAAGAATACGTTAAGCAGCGTGGGCTGTAGCCTTGTAAAAGAATGAAACCTGGATACATATATATATATCTGTGCATGTATGCAGCCTCGAAAAACATTACCCTCTATAATCAGTGAAAGGTCAGGTAAAAATGGTGTACAAGACCTGCATTTGTAAAGTCACTTATGCAAAAGTCTTTTATGCAAGATACATTAAGTCATTTTGGCTATATGGTTAGTCTCTTCTGTAATAATGTAAAAGCAAAGGATTATTTTCACCCGTTTATTATTAATAAAGCCACCGAGTAACTTTTATAAAATTCAATTTAAAACAATACGCTATATTATCCAATGTTTTCACTCAAGTTATTGAGTCGAAACATCAACTGATTGAAATTCCAGCGTCACTCGGGAATAATACCCGCAAAACAATAATAGATTTCGAGAGAAGTCAGCAATAAATCCACCGACCGAACCATTTAAAGCAGTGTTTTTCAAAGTGTGGATTACGATAGTATGGGGGTTCGCAAGGTTGTCATAAGACTCACAAGGGTTCGCGAACCCTCCGTGAAAAGAAAAAAAAACAATAAAAACACTGTAAAAAGATGTTTAATATTTTTAATTGAAAACTTTTTACGACGTAAACGATATCGATGTAAACAGATTTCACTTTAAGATATTTCACTATGTACTTAACCGATACCGAATTATGGTAATATATATTATAATAAGTAGTACAGATTTCATATTTGTAGCATTTAAAATACAAGTTAGAAACGGCGACGACAGGTGATCGTAAACATTTTTACGTACTAAGTAAGAGGGTCGTGCTACGCGAAAGATTGAGAAACACTGATTTAAAATTCCTATCAGTATATGGGACAGAGGCGCATAAAAACTAACCGTTGTAACTGTGACGAGAGGTCCACCATTCTCTTGTTTTCATTTAATTAAACTGAAAAATCAGAGGCTTGAAACGAAGGCGAAAAGGCTAAGCTTTCGCCAAAAACGGTAGTTTAGCTTTGCAAATGAGATTAACTCTTACCGTTCTAGGTCTTACAGATTTAGTATGGCTACTTAACTAAATAAACAACTTAGTTTTATATGCATTTCTATTATACGGTTACAAAAAGTAACAGTTTTGTCCTTACTGATATAAACTAAGGTAGATATTGTAAGGGTATATTTTCATTACAATACCTTTTAATTAATATATGTTAATAAGAGTCTATTTAATTGCTGGTGAGAAGCAATGTAGCGGAAAACTATATAAAAAGAAAGAGGGATATTATGTTTTTTAGAAAAATAAGATGTCATGGAATGAATCGTCAGAGAAAATAAATAATGGAGTTGAAATTGAATATTTTATTATATAAAATAGTATTTCAGGAATGCAAGCACATAAATTCATGACTTAAATTTAATTTCCCTAGCCGGGGATCGAACTCGGATCTCTCTGTGTTATATATTTGTATAGTGATCCCTACATGACAGGTCTCAAATAGAAAGTTACTTAACACTGTTTTAATACTATTTGGTACACAGTTTTTATAAAAGAAATAGTATTGAAGTAAACTTCTTGCCTATTGTGTGAAACTAACATTTTACCCTCGCGTAATTAAATAAGCTAATTATGTTATCCATGAATTGACTTCCGGTAAAGGGATCTTCAACGTCCTTTGCTTTATTTCTAAAATAGGTTACTTCGTTCCCTGGAGCAAAAAGTCACTATGACAAAAATAGGAAAAAACGGATTTAAGTCAAACTCTATTTTTATGCACATTTATTAAAGTTTCATTAAAATAATACATTTTTAGAACAAAAATGTAATAATAATTTAACGCGGAACAACGATCTGGCTTATTTAATTTATTTATAATTTTAGTTATTTTTAGAATAATGTAAATATTTTTATTTGCTTTATTACTTTAGATTAAATTCTTATAATTTAAATGATTATTAATGTAATTTAGTATTGCGAAATATACAAAGAGAACAGTAATTAAAAATAAACTTAGTACCAAATACTTTATTTTTAGGGGCTTTTCCTATTAAAATAAAAGCCTAGATTAGAAACATAGGAAAAATACCCTAAAATCATAGATACAGAAATACATATATGAATATTATTCGTTAAGTCAAATTAATGTAATTCAAATGTCAATATAATGACTATTTTTGCAGCCTTCTATGAATAAGGTAATTTTTATTAAAATTAAATTAAATCATAGCCTTCATCACAAGTTTATCATACGACTTCGCTTTTACTACGAATATATCTTTAATATCTATATTCCCAGCTTGCTGTTTGGTTAGGTAAATTACCGCAAAGTGTTTGGTTACTGCAGGCCTAACATAATAACGCCTAAACCAGGTACACATGCTCCCTGCCAACATAAAGTAGCTTCAGCGAGCTTACACGTTGTAAGCATATCTCGACGGATGTGCCCTGTCGCCTAAAATGTGCTTGAAACACCCCTTTACTAAAATATTTCGTGGCTCTTCTAAATATTTTATACTGAAGTCTATTCTGATATTTTTAATATAGGTACGAACATTTTTTAATATAATCGGTAACTAGAAGTGCTAGTATGGTTCGAACGGAAAGGGTTCACTGCCACAAATTTTTAGCCTCATTGCCATTTGGTGGAAGGGTGTGGACGCTGATATACTGATTTTTATTTAAGTCTTCGTCCTCAAAATTGGAAACACTTCAAATTAAACCATTTTATGTGGAGTTGGTAACAAGTCTCCATGGGCGCATCTCGGGTGCTACTTCAATTATATAAAAATGTTTGTAATAGATCAGTCGCATTCAGTACCCTTAGTCAGAGTCATTTTTCTCAAAATGTAAAAACTCATACTAAGGGTATTAGTGACAAAATCGAAGGAACATATGTGATTTGTGGTAACAGAACATTATAGTATTTTATTTTCCATTTACGTAATTAAAGTTAAGTTAATATAACAAAATGCAGTCCTACTCACCTGAGCGTTTCAATACGCGATTTACTAACCCATTACATTACATTCAACGCAAAAACTTGAAAATCAATGTGGCACGCTATGCTAGAAATCTGGACAGCACTTCCGTCGAGAGCGAGGGTTAAGATTAACGAGCAAGGTGCAATTTTATTAGCATTTTTTCCTTCTTCCCGCCGCGCCAAGCTCATTTCCTCTCGCGTAATTTATTGCGGTGGCACTACGACCAAAATTAGCGATAAAATAACCATCTTAACGTAACCCTTTGGCGAAATTGACAAGTTAATAATTTAATGAAATGCTGTCGAAATTGCGTTATGCTTGTGGAAGTGAGTTTATTTGGGTAAAATTGAAATAAGCGGTATTTTCTTATGCTAAAGAAATATTTTTTACGTATTATAGGAAATTATATTACATATATCTTGAAACTGCTTTGGGGTTTAAATAGGGTGACACTAGACACTAAACACAGGCCTACAAGGTCGTAAAATCAGGTAAATGTCGACAACTTGACCAAATCCTGAATTAATTCCGTAAATAAAATGAATCCACCGAAATGTATTGTTAAACCTTTACTACTACAATTTAGTTACAAAAAACTAAAAAGAATATAAAATACCGATGAAGTTTTTGTTATGATTTGAAAAGTACTTATACCAAAAATACGTCAAATAGTTTTTAAAATTGGCACCGTCTCAGCGTTCGGCATCAAGTCTTATTCTATTTATTTATTCACAAATGAACAAATCTCCCAAAACACTATGACGAAAAGAAACAAGTATGTATTTCGTATGTATGTATGGTTTATAACCTCAACATAATTTTTGTACGAAACTTTAGTAAGCGGTCTCGTACATCGGGTCCTTCAATCAAAATACCCAGTTCCTGATTTAGCCAGCCAACTCGTGCATTACCGAAATTGCACAGAACCAATTTTCTTTATGAGATGGTCCGACGGCGCGATTTATCTCATACAACTTGTAGGGTGATAATATTTTTGAGGGCGGATCGAGTTTTGAGATATGACTACGCATCCTGTGATCGTTTGTACTCGAAAGTTTAGATAAAGTGTAAGAGTAGTAAAAGATTTTATTGGATATATTTTTGAAATTTTAGCAAGCTCTATAGACTTTTGTGAGGTAAGAGTAAGTTACCTCCTCTCTCTCTCTCTCTCTCTCTCTCTCTCTCTCTGTAAATCTGTAGATAATTGTAACAAAAAAAAAACAAAAGATCCGATAACTTTAAAATATAGCCTATGTCACTCTCACTACTTAGACGAATCCAAACACCTCATAATCTGTTGAATCTATCAAGCCTGCTTCTGTACAGCATGCCCAAAAATTTGACATTTATACATAAGTTCGAAAAACATTACCCTCCACAATTGGGTAAAAATGGCAGTCATTTTAAAGTCACGTACAAATGAAATCTAAATTTTATTTAAAATACTATGAACTTATATTTTAGTATATTCAAATAATTTTAAAAATGTCTGTCCAGTACCCTTAGTATAAATTTTTACGTTTTTACAAAAATCACTGTTTTGGTATTTGTTTACGTATTTCCCATACATTTCCAATCAGCGCCGCTAGCGGATTATATCAGAACTGATTGGAAATGTACGGGAAATACGTTCCGTTTGCTTTTCAAAATCCTGATAGAAACAAATTTTTATTCCAAAATCCTATATCCACTTTGGCCATCTAACTGTAGAGCGAACTTATTTGAACGGTGCCAAACATAAAATATTCGCCAACTTATGGAAAACTTATTGGAATTGGTCCAGCCGATTTGTAATATTAGTGGAAAACCATACAAAAGTTGGCTTCAACTTTCTGCCGCAGTTGGTTAAAAATGGGAGAACTCCATCCTTGCATGCCGAAATCCTTCCAAGAAAAGAATGAGAAAGATATCAGAAGTTCACTTCACCATCATAGAGTAGTCCATGACTAATAAATAATTACTTGACTTTTTCATAATATAGGAGTACCAGACGAGCATGTAGTCCACCTGATGGTAAGTGGCTTCTGCCACCCATGGACATCTGTAATCAACCCCAAATAGGATAAGATTCCTACCTGAGGACTAAGCTGGACTACCTCGGAAAAGTCTCCCTATCACACCCTTCAAACCATACCACATCAGAGCTTAACACTGCTGTTATTAGGTAAAAATAAATATGGTGGTGGTGCCGTTGGAGTCGAACCGTAACAACTAGAACAATATGCTTCAGCCTTTAAAGAGTTTCAAAAAGTTGCCTATGACTGTTGTATAGTTGCATATATATGCATATATGCCTATATCCAACAAAAAAAATCTTTTGCGATCTTAAACATTTACAAGTTAAATTTCAAAGCAACTAATTAAATTAACCACTTTAATTGGACTGAAACTCTTTCTAGATTCTTAACAAAGATTTCTATAAGATCAAAATTAGATAAACTTTTCTTTGAGAATTCCAAAATTTAAATGATAGAGATATAATACAAATCGGAGATAAATCAGTTGATTTATATCTCTAAGAGAAAATCCTTTACCGAAGTTTTGAAATTTAATCAATTGCGGTCGAGATAGTTGATAAGACGAATAAAGGACGAAGATTCTAATTCTACATACTTTATAGTTAATACCATTCTTGCCAAAAAGGCTAAGCTGAAAGGGTATTTAGGTCTGTAAGAATTCTTTAGATGCAAAAAGGTCGAAAATTACTTTTTTACATTTGGCCTTAGACAAATTAGATTGAAGAAGGATTAAAAAATTGGACACATAATCGTCGTAAATGTAATATAAGTTTTAGTTTTCAACAAAATACTTATGTATACATATTTTTTATGGAAATGAAGTCACGTTTCATACAAATCTTATTGATATTGAAATTTTACACATTTCTGATTTGCACACTACGATTTGTGTATCATATTTTGGCATATATGAAAATCACATGAAAATATAATATACGTTATATAACCCACGTAATATACGACCACAAAATGAATACTGATTATTTTCTCATTTTCTATACAAGTAATATTTTAGAGATATATTATAATGATTAATACGTATGTTTTCTTCTAATATAATAATTAAGCCAATTCGCGCTACACTTCTCTCTCAAGCATTTATTCATTACCAACCATGGCGACCGACTACACACATAAATCAATTTGAAGAAATGTTACAATGGTGATACATTTACATTAGGTTTGCTTTTTACCGTATTTTCAATAAGCAAATGAAAGAATGGCTCCCTCGCGACCCGACAGAAACGGCGTACGTTAATAGACACATTGATGAATCAGCTCCACTCCCCTCGTGTTGCAAATAAGTCTGATTACGTAGAAAATTCTCTCCTGCATCCGATTTTCCTACCATGTTTGGGTATATATCGTAAATGTTAAAAGTAAAATCATTTCGCTCCGCAAAATATCCTCTTCTACGCTTTTGAATATCTCCGTGCATTGGATTAATTAGTTCATCCATTAGTGAATCAAAGAACACCAAAATGTACTATAACACTCGTTTAAATGAATTATTTTCATTGAGTAATTCAACTAAAAGTTCATTGATATTTAAATATGTAATTAGTATTTACTTAAAGTATTCATGTTACAGTTACATGGATCGTCGTCAGGGCAAAACTCGGCAAAAAGAAATCAGAACCGCGTATCGTTAATACCCAGTAAAAATCAAAACGATCAGATCAAAATCAAATCAAAAATCAAATCACAATTTTTTATTCAAAATAGATTCTTTACAGAGCAGTTTTTGAATGTCAATAAAACTATCACCACTTCACACGGTGTTACGTTATAGTACTCCTAACCGTTAAAGTATTCCTAATTCATATGAAGGTTATTTCAGATAGCTATAGAGGTAAAGCATTGTTAGTAGTAAATTTCATTTGTAGTAGTAAATTCAAAAAAAGTCATTACAGGCATTAAAACTTTTCAAAACATACAAGTGCGTTACTAAAGCGTACATACAAAAAAATAGAGGATCGTCTGCATTTTTATTATCATAGAAACTTCTTAAAAAGTAACTTCTTCCAAATTCAAATTGCGAAGTTTTTTATTTATTCGCTATTCTATCTGATAAAGAATACGAAAAGATTTCGACATTTTGCGCAGATGGTGAACCGAAATAACCGTAAAGTTGGGTCATTATTAATTCTGTTTTCGTGTAGCCGCCAGCTAATGTTTCAACGAACTTATTATTGGGAAATTTTGTAATGACTGTTAATGCAGTGACACGCCATCGTAATCACGCGATAAGGAATAAGAACTGTTAGGTTTAGAGTTCAATGCACTCGGTATTTCTTTATGTAATAGATTCTTGCACGAGAGGTTCTAAATTACATCTCGAGGGTTAGCGACGAGTTTGTGGTCGATCAGGTATGCAATGATATTCTAATGGTTGAAACTCGGGGGTCCGAGTTCCAACTTCAGACATGCACATCTGAGTTTTCATGTGCATATTAGAAATTCACGTGATTAAAATCACATGCTTCAATGATGTAGGAACACATCGTGATGGAACCTAAAGAGTAAGAAAAGTTCTAAGGTATGTGAAGTCTACCAATTCGCACTCGGTCAGCGCGGTAGGCTATGACCTAAACTCCTCGCACTTTGAGACACGTCTACAGTAAAACAATAATAATCGTAGAAATTTATCCATATTTGAGTTAACTGTAGTTGTATCTATGACCACTTATCATAGGACATGTGCACGGTTATTCCATAAAAACCAACCTGATATAAAGTCAGTATTTTGGAGATGACTACTTGAAATAGGTAGGTTAGGAGTAATACCTAAAGTAGATGTTATGGATGCGTCGCTCTACGGCATGAGGACTACGCTCGATTGCGTCATATAAAAATTCTGACCATTTCTTAAATGTGTTCTGGGTATCTAGGTGTTCATCTAGTTGTCTTATTTTTTCACAGCACATGCATTAATGTAATTTTGTTTACTCCTATCTTAATACTGCTATTTGATTAGTACTAAACTTACTTACCTTTATTAAAATGGGTCGTAAATAAATTCTTCAAAATAAACAATCCCGGTTTGATTGCACTGATATTTACTATCCAAAATAGAATGTTATCAACATACATTCGAAATGCATTCACTATTAAAATTTGATATTCGGAATAATGGTCTATACTCAGCATATGGACAATGTTCAATAATGTGAGCCCTATTATAACAACCGCCACTCATATCAGACTGAATAATGAATTTCGTTTTGGACTGTTAGTGCTACTATTGATAGTTTACGTGGAAAATTGGTTTAAAATATTTTTACTCAAACAAAAAGTTTTTGAATTTCAACAATGAATGAAATTTCAACAATGAATGTAAAATAAGCACGAAGGTTCATGATCCAAGACCATGGCACCTTGGCCTCGCATATTAATGAGGTAGCAATGTATAATTTTTGCGCCACATTGTATATTAAAGAAAATAGGTTAGGTATAAATAAGTCATTTTCATTTTTTATTTGCTTCGTTTGCGTAAATTAATTTTATAAAAGTGTGTTCCATTTTATTTAAAACGCTTAATAAACGTTTAAAATTCGTTCTAATTTCGTTTTTGATATTTTATGGCCCATTTAATTCCTACAATAGATAATACAGGTAAACATAAAAATATCTCCTCTGTAAAATAATTCTAATAATAGAAATATAAAAAATAGATATGTTTTCATATTTTTGAAACGCCTGTCTTATTGTCTCGCAACTTACTTAAGTTACGTTTCTTAATAAAAATATATTTGAAGATATCTTTACAAGATTCGGCAATATATTCTCATTACGGACTTTCTTATTTACATAATAAGCAAATGACAGTACATTTTAAAAACCTAGTAGAACCCGCGGCTACACTCGCGTTTTAAAAAAAACATATAACTGAAAATTTGTACCTTCATCGGAAATACAGTGGCGCCATCTGTCGAATATTGATCGTAGGAACACAGAAACCTTTGTGAGCTCATGCACAACAACTTTGCTAAAGATCAACGCATGATAAATTGCATAGTTTACGATTCTGTAACGGACGTACGAGTACGTACATACAGACAAACATTCATTTTTATGTATATTGATATCATAAAGTCTCGATATAAAGTAATAACGCGTCTTTATTTTAATACCAAGTCCTTTATCCTGCCATATATAATATGTCCCCTACGAGACATGAAATATCTTTACCGTTAAAGCTCTCGCTTAAATTTAATCTTTGCTTTATTTTAAATTAGATATAATTTAGAAATGAAAACGTTATCTTAGAATGTCTTTAAAATTTTGAATTACGTGTTTGAATAAATATTTTCTAAAGGTGTGGAGAATGTACTTGTATATTACTATTTAAAATTTTATTCCTTACTTATTTAATTAAAAGCACAAAGATGTTTATGATAATATGTAGGAGGGTGTCTGTTTAACAGAGATTTCAATAAAGTGGTTTTCCTACAAAACTAATGTTATAAAGTTATTTTAAATTCTTAACAATATAACCCTTGCATTGTAATCACTCGAATACTAAATAAATAAAATAAATAAATATAACGAATAAATGATGTCTATGTCGTACTCAAAATTAAACATTTATTACAAGGGATTATTTTTCTGGAATTTGAATAGCAAACGAACATTCAGTCTATTTGATATAGACATCTAATATAATCAACCTCCAGTTGAATTGGAGTCAAATCTAACATACAATATAACACAGTAAACCTTGGAACTGTGTAATACAGAAATAAGTATACTTAAGTTGTTCTGTAGCACTACCATGAGTTTACAAAAGTATTACTCGCTAGCGACTGCGTAAAATAAATGTATGAAAAATTGTACAGCGCCTCTGGTGGTTACTCGTAGAACTAAATTCCGTAGTGTGAGCCACTCGTAACGTAAAAAACCTATCGAAATCAAATCGCTAGCGAATGTCATTATTATCTATTGCCATACAAATTCGGTCCCATGCATAGATATATTATACTAATAGATTGGCAATCCGAAAGAGTCAGAGCATAGTATACGTGTGTGTTAGAGCGAGATAGACAGGCGAGGCCATTCACGTATAGGCAGTCAGCCCAAGTCAGCCTGACGTTTATTATTGTAAAACTAAATCGCGCTTATTTTTCAATATTATTAATCAAAAACAGTTAAAACAGTGCTTACTAAAAGTGTTTGGCCATGGTTACGTGTGCTGTACCTGGATGTAACTCATCCAAGAAAGAAAACCCACAAAAATACTCATTTCACATGTAAGTACTACATTAATTGTTTAGCTGTTTAAAGGCAATATTTTACACTTATTACGAAAGTGTTATATACCAAAAGATAGGAAAAATCTTCGAAATTTATCACATAAACACTAGAAATGTACAGAAATGCAAATAAAAAAATTAATAAATACGTGAATAGTTGCTATTTCTTATCAAATTTTTGGTGTTGGGTATTGACAATATCGATAAAAAAAAATTATCGATATTTCTAATTCTAAAGTATATAGTTTAAATAGGTTGCGTGCAACTTATATAAAATCTTATCCGGCCTCACCTTTTTTTTATTGTTGGATTAATATTTTTTGGGCGATTTTATCTATGTACATTTTGATAAAGTCTTGTTAAACTTATTTTTATTTTTTTTTCATAGGCCAATCTATACTGACATTATAAAGAGGTAAAGTTTGTTATTTTGTTTGTTTGTTTGTAAGGGCTAATTTTCGGAAATACTGAACCGATCATGAATTTTCTTTCACAATCAGAAAATAACACTATTCAGGAGTGCTATAGGCTATATTTTATTACGATTGAACAAAAAGTCACAGGAAAATAAATATATACATCAAGTCAGCGGAAATTGGGAAAGATATGATACTTTACCGGCGTGCGCTGACTAAACTGTTCGGTATAGACGAACATGATGTTCATTAAATATTAATCCTATTGCATCGTTAAAATTCTTTAGGGTATACATTTTCAGAAGTATGGTAGGTTATTTTTTTTAAACGCGGGCAATATTTATGCCCGTATGTATTTTTGAAATACATAGGATAATACATTCACATGTATAGTTATTGGCTACTTACGCGAATGTAGACTTTAAATTCGTTTTAAATGTATACCGGGTGAATCGCTATTTTTATAGCTTCGAATTTGATCATGAAGGCCCATTTGACAAATTTACCCTAATTGTTTTTGTGAATGTTAATAATAATACCTTTTTATTAATTGTTTATTTATTTTATAATAAATATTTATAATAAAATATTTCTTGCAGGTTGTATTAAAACCAATACGTAAAGTATCGTCATATGTTTATAGAAATATATCTCCAGTGCCCTGTACTTCTGCAGGTAATGTTACTGATTTGGACAATTCTCCGAGGAAGAAGATATTGAAGCGTTTAGAAGACGCTTAAATAGTAAACAATAAATAAAAAATAAAAAAATCTTATGAGTAACGTTCATAGTTTTTTTAACTCCCTTACACCTGCCAAAAGGTATGAAAACTCCATAAACTGCATCAATTTATAATACAGGTAGCAAGTAACTACTACAATTTGTTTCAAAGCTACATAACTGCGCGCATTGAAGTTTTTCTTATTTTATTTATTGGCGGTCTTCACCAGCATAATTAATCTTTAGCGATTGTATCCTCTTTAAGTCACTGACTGAACAAACTGATAAATAAATTTGTTATTGATATCTTTATTTAATCGATATCGATACATTATTAGCAGTAACACTAGCGATGCACACTTTGGCATTTCACACACACATAAATAATCAGTTTTTAGTCTCGCTTGACATTTCATATTGCCAATCTACCCTACGTCAGTAGGATAATATATCTATGGTCCCATGAGTCATTAATTTGACAGACGTTGTCAAGAAATACCGTAACGATAGTAGTTATGTTATTCACTAGCAAAATGACAATAGTTTTCTATTTACAATTTCTATAGTGGCGTTTCTATGCCAACTCATGGTAGTGCTACTGTTTCGGAAGTAGAGCCACGAACTACCACCATCGCACTTTCATAAATAGCTAAACCTAAACCATAAGTCACATACACACATACTACAATTCCTTCTAGGATAATGATTATGTATTGTGTGTGTATTCATGGTGATGCATACACACAAAATACACAAACGTAGCAACTATAAACTTTTCTTCTATGATAAACACACCACGAGTACACACAAAAGTTACCGTATCAACTTTTATCATATAAAAACGCCGAAAAGAAAAATCAAAATGCAATATAGACTAACTTTGATTAGGCGTTTCAAACAAGCGCAGCATTTTACTTTAAACGGTCGTTTGCCCTCAAAATGGTACATTACAAACCAAATTTACCCCCAATTATTTATCGAACGGAATCTTTTAAAGTTTTTCAAACACGCCAAGGCAGCATTAAAGTTTGTAGTGCATTACTAGACATGGCAAGTCGCGTGCAATGGAACTAAACGTCATTTTTTAGGGTTCCGTAAATGAGCAGAAACGAAATCCTGTTACTAAGCGTTCATTTTCTATCCGTCGGTCACAGGGCTCTATATCTTGATCCGTAAAAGACAGATACCTGGATTTTTTACAGAAAATGTAATGGTGACCGCTATAAGAAACAAATACAAAAATAAAAAAGCTTAAAAATAAACGGGGGTCGCCATACAAGGCAACGCTAGTTGTCGAAGATTTTCGCTTTGTTTACTGAGCCATAATAAGTAGATAATTCCAATTTTCACAATGCATTTACTTCTATAGCTGCTACGATAATAAATATTGAGAATAAAAAATAAATGACAATTTGGTGGTACGGAACCCTCCATGTGAGAGTTCGTTTCGCACTTGGCCTATTTTTTAATGTAGCGCTTACTCAATAACGAAGTAGAATAATTCTGCTACTAAAATTCAGCCATAATTACTTGTGGTTTGCCGTCTCTTAATCGTAGTTGGAACATCTATTACTTACCATAATTATTATTACGGTGAAGCACACGATATTTGCTAAAGGTACTTTATTATTATGTTGATAATAAATATGTTAAGACAGTAGTTCAGTATCTTTTTCTCTTTCTTTGTCATCTGACTTTCTTTTATTTTGTAATGAATAAAAAGTTACATTTAAAATTCGTCATTAACTCAATAAACTATGTATTCTCTCGGTACCTACTTTCGGCCAGCGTTTAAGCAAGTAATAATTAATTTCTAATACACATATTTTACCGTTCGCGTACACGTTCGAACTATAGCGCCTTGGCTATCAGTGCCTTTTGATGACAAAAATCGAAAAGCCTTTAAGAATAAATTTGCTGGAAAAGCATAGCAAATATTGTTTAAGACGGATGCTGCTAATTATATTAATTTCGGCTATAACAAGAGACTCTTTAAGGAACACGCAAAAAGAGCACTCCTGCCAAGTAGGGGATGCATTGGGGACCGCCTGGTGTTGCAAATGTCCAAATGCGACAGTGCTTTCCAACTCTTCGTTAATTATGAATAAGCAAGAATAATAGTGTCCAAATTTTATACGGAAGTGATACTTATCTTATAAAGCAGCCGTTGCAATGTTCCACGTGCTACTGCTAGAATGATTCTTTCTGAGAATTCTCTGGGGACGGCAAGTTCATATACAACTTCAAATAAAACTTTAGTTTGCTTCAAGACACTGTACCACAGAGTAAGTGCCGAGATGCACTTCTTAAAGAAAATATTTTTACACCATTAAACGTTTTCATTATTTCGTTCAGATATTTTATTTTTTACATTATGGTCTAATAAATAAGTAAAAATTATATTAAAAAATACCGCCATTTTCTAAGATCACGTGCACAATTACAAAATGTAAGGAAATCGATGTCTATAATTTCATAAATATGAATAATTTCTAATGAATAGCTAATGAAATAGAGCGCCACTTATTTCAGTTGCAATAAAAATTACAAAAACAATAACTGTGAACTAAAATTTAATTAATAAACATTTAGACAGAACCAATGTCCCAATATTAGTACATTAATATTAGTGAACGTATAATGTGTAAATGCTCAGTGTCGTTCAATTAAATTGTATTGTCATTATTATTGAGCCAAATTTACCCATTTATGTCGTCAATAAAATTTGTATGCTAACTGCTTTTATAACACTAAAGCTCTATTCTGTGAAGTACTATTTAAGTAACTGCAAATTTGAGAAATTATTTTGGTAAAAAACCGTTAATCGTTATTAAGCTAATATTTCATATATGACACTCTTGAACAATAATTCGACCTGAAGTAGGTAACACTGCTCCACAAGAAAGGTGTGGATGTGATATCTACTGTACTGGTTGAATAACAAAAAACTAAAAACTACTATCAAATATTTGTCTTTTCGTGGTGATATTTCTAATATGCCACAAAATTTTGGATAATAGTTGTACATAAAAATTATTTTATTTGGTCACTGGGCAATCATTTTCCTCCTCAACCCAGTAAAGACCGAACCATACACAACTTCATACTTTAATTAAAATTGGTGAGAAAGGGGCGAATTACTGGCCAATCCCAATTAAATGTTTCCAAACCTCTCATAAGACAAGGCCTAACCGCTTAACAAGCGGCATAACGTATTCTAACGCTAATAACGTAAAAATAAACTAACCCAAATAAAAGTACATTCGTTCATAAAAACCCGAAATAAGGCTGGATAGAGCAGAGAGCATAATTGAAAAACCCGATCTCGCATTAAAATCTCGAGCTCCGTCCGTCTAAGAATTAAACGCGGCCACATCGCAGTCACGTTGCGGTTTTTGGTTTTATGTCTTTTGGTTGGGACTTTTACGGAGAAATAGTCTGAAAAATGTATTAAAATATTTTTGACGTCACACACGAACTATACTTTGTGAATGACGGGATGTTACAAGATTAGAATTACTTCTTTAAAACAGTATTTCCCAAAGTGGAACAATATGTTTTGTGCGCCGGGGGTCTGAACGGGCAGGAAAGGCATATGTGATAATTAAATTAAAGTAACAATTTTCATTACAATCTATGTATTAAATTTATTTTTGAGGGTCTCATAAAATAATTTATTTTCTAAGAAAGCGGTACATGAAACAAGTTTGAGAACCTCTGCTTTTGTATACTCGTACTTTCTCTTCGGTTCCATCAGTAAATATGATGGTGACCGAACATGTTTTTTGTAAAAATTCAAAATGACATACAACAAATCTGTTAATAAAAGCTGCGGTAAGATTGAAGCAGTGAGGGTAATTGAAAAACCCGATCTCGCATTAAAATCTCGAGCTCCGTCCGTCTAAGAATTAAACGCGGCCACATCGCAGTCACGTTGTGGTTTTCGGTTTTTATGTCTTTTGGCATTGGGACTTTTACGGAGAAATATTCTGAAAAATGTATTAAAATATTTTTGACGTCACGTGTGTTCTAGACGTAGTGAGCACAGGACATTGCAATATTTGAATTACAGGCTGAAAAAAAAAATCCTAAAATGTAACAATACGGGCACTAGAAGCTTACAGGAGGGGGAAAAAGGCCTTCATAAATATGTGATAATGAGATTAAACTACAAATTTTCATTACGATTTATAAGACGTATTGAAGTTAAAATTGTTTGGAAGTGTCAAGAAATAATTAATTTCCTAAGAGAGGGGGTACATAAAATGAGTTTGAGAACCTCTGCCTTAGTATACTTCTGCTTAATTTTCGTCGTTCATCAGTAGATACGGCGGCCAAAATTTTTTTTGCAAAAATACTTCAAAATGACAAAGAACATTTGTTAATAAAACCTGCGGTAAGGATAAAGCAGTGAGGGTAATTGAAAACCCCGATCTCTCATTAAAATCTCCCAGCTCCGTCCGTCTGAGAATTAAACGCGGCCATATCGCAGTCACGTCGCGGTTTTCAGTTTTTATGTCTTTTGCCCCGAGGATTTCTACAAAAATATGAATAAAAGTCCCTAGTAAAGTTATATGTATTGGATTTATAAGATCTACTTACGAAACTAATTCGTGAGTTTTGAATCTCTCGAGCGTCTTTTTCATAATATTTTTATCTGTTAGTTGTAATCAAATTATAAAAATATAAAAAATGACTTTATTAATAACATGATTTTTTAAAATAATAAATTCGTTTTATTTCTAAAATTTTATTTAAATTAAACTCATTTGATGTGATGATTATTTTGATCGCATACTGCTAATAATTCTGATTATAAAAAATATTTATTTTTTGTAGCTAATATGATATCTTACTACACAAATAAATAAAAAAAAATGTGAGCCGTCACGGGACGCCTGGCAGATGTGAAACATCGACATTATTTTGTAAAAGTAATATGCAGAAAAGAACATATTGTGATAGGAACTAAATATGTCATAATGATAAAATAAAATATTACGATTTTTTTCCAAAAACCGATGACTATTTATTGAATAAACATTTATTTTCATTAAATACAAAAATTTACAAATTTATTTAAAATCGTGACTACTTAATTCGTTTAATCAGTGACTTCGGTAATGGTTATTGCGCATGGCGACGCGTCGCCACACCGTACGCACTACTGCATATAGACTGTATATATATACCATCGCGTCGCCACGCCAGAAATCGGTTTTACGTGCGGCTATAGATGTTTCACATCAAAAACATTTTGGTTAATAAAATGCAATATTGCGTTACGAATTATTTTTTATTACTTTTAACCATATAACTAAAATGTAAAAATGTTCGTCTAATCACTTATTTATATTTTGTCTTTAATGTTCTTGTTAATTCAAATGATGATTTCAATTATGAAAGTTTTCATTAAACCCCATCAACTGATTACGTAACAAAATACACTGACCGACTAATAACACGATCAGTAAAATCTTTCATAAACAATTAAATACAGAGAATTTTTCAAAAAGCTCTCCAGATAGTAGATCTCCAGTAAGCAGATATCGAAGCGGATTAGTTATGTACCATGGAACCTTAAACTGTACAAGTTTGGGAAGCCACGTACATTGCGCTTCAATAACTGCGGAACAAAACTAAACTCTTAATGTACTAAGTTTTATCAATAATATATAGGTATTGCAATTTTGATACGCTTCGCAGAACTATAGAAATTGAATTTGTGCTATTAGAAAACAAAGTTGTGTTATAGGTGGCTTATATTAGGTTATTTACGTTTACTGACGTAATTTTTTTTTTGTTTTTGGCCTCATAAGGAAGGGCATCCCTTGTTCTACTACTTAACAATTCTTATGTTTTGGTAATTCCTTCCAAGTCATCCTTCCATTCATCAGCCTTTTAAGATCCACTGCTGGACATAGCCTTTCCCTAATTGGCGCTACTTCACCCGGGCCCTTTAGATCCAGAGGTTTCCCGCCGTCTCCTTCAGGTCATCGGTCCACCTAGTCGGGGGCGCCCTGAGCTCCTTTTGCCTAGTTTGCATCATAATTTTCTCACGTCTCAAATTCCTTAACTATTCCAAATATGCTGAGCACACTTCACACGTTCTTTTAAATTTGCAAAGAGCAGCCCTTTTTACGACTGATTCATTCCACAAAAAGTTTAAAGCGCAAAAGGCGTTTGTGAATTAAAATATGCAATTTTACAACCTTAATGAAACGGTTTGATCCTTTTGCTCTCAACTTAAATTCTTTCAAATTGAAACGTGAAAAAAATTCAATTAAGAGACCTTAAGTAAAGCGGAAGGAGTCCAATTAAAACTATGTCTTCGTAAAAACTGGAGAGGTGAAGTGAATAGACAGGAAAGCACTAGAAAGCACTCGAGGGCCATTTAAATTAGGGTTGCAAAGGTTTAAAATATCTGAAATGAATTTACGGCGGAAAACATAATATTGCGGACGGGAATCCTTTGTGTTAATGAAAAATTCCCGGAAAGTTTATTTACTGAATAGCAGTGCAGGAGCTAATAATGATTAAATTGTAAATTTTGATATTTTCTATCGTGCTATGAAGTGATATTGCAAGATACGTTTTACTTAACAGTTTTATATTACTTTTAGCTTTACTTCTATTAATACACGCTCATATTTGTTTAACCGACTTCAAAAAAGGAGAAGGTTTCTCAATTCGACCGTATATATATTTTTTTACAAGAATAATGAAGTAGCTTTATCGCTTTTGTAATACGCTTTTTACGTTAAGCAGCTTTAGTTCAAAATGATCTGTTTTATCTATCTTTATGTGATAATTAATTATTAATACTTAATAACGTCTATATTATCATAGGCTTCGCTTATTATAGGGATTCAAATCTAGGATCCTCAGCATGAAAATCCAAAATTCATACCCCTGCGTATTATATTACAAAATAATTTTGGCGGTCGAATCTGGCCGCAAATAAATGGCTATTTAAAGGAAAATGTAATGTATTGGGGCTATTTCATATTCCTCGCGCGTTCATTGCATACGACTTTGGGGGTTGCGAGGGGATTCGACATTTTTCTTTTCAACAAAAAATATTATTTACGATTGTTTCTTTATGCTGACGGTTATTGATAACGCAGGTAGGAAAGCAAAAGTAGAGGTATTTTCTTACATTTTTTTCACTTATTTCATTATTGATTCAAGTTTATTTTAAAGCATTGAATCTCCATTACTACATATATATAGATAGGTACATTGTAAACATTTGGTAGAAAAAACGTAAAAATACAACGTATTATTCGGTTATTCTTGTGGCAAAGCGGCCACCATACCAGTCTGATGTGCAAAACGTTCCGAGCTTCCTGGCTAGAAAGATATCTAAATGATGAAATTTGATTTCTGTTCTGGGTCTGATGATGTCTGTGTATCCGTCTTGGTATTTGTCCATAGTACCCATGGCACAGGGAATCTTAATGGTGAACTTTGAGTAAAGTAGAAAACTTCTCAAAAGATATTCATAAATGTGTCATGGACTGCATGAACTCTACGAAACTCTTAATTCTACGAAAAACCGTATAACTAGCAATATAACAAGTGAATTATGAAGGTTTAACGTCTTTTCTAACACCTAAGGTATAAAACACCACAAAGGTTTGTATAACAGAGCCGTATATTCCAGTTAACATTTACACGTGTACAGATCTAGAATGTAGTGTAAGTAAATAAATCTCGGAGTGCGGGAGTGTCCAGGCCATAAACACGTCGTGGTCCGCACAAGAACCGCTATTTCTCCTAGCTGCAAAAACTGTTAACACCGCTACCATTCGTTTTTGTTTATCGAAGTGTGAAATGGTAAAATATTACCGCTTTTACAATTGTAAATTGTTTTAACATTTTTACAGCTAATTTGTTTAAGATTTAAGTTTACAATTTGGAAATAAGTAATGAAATAATCTAGTATTCATATATTCTACGAAGAGAGCCACGCCTAGCATGATAAATTATTAAGACCTTTACGTAAAACATGAAGTCTCACATACATTCTGTACAGGAATATATGACAGAGCCGTATATTCCAGTTAACATTTACACGTGTACAGATCTAGAACGTAGTGTAAGTAAATAAATCTCGGAGTGCGGGAGTGTCCAGGCCATAAACACGTCGTGGTTCGCACAAGAACCGCTATTTCTCCTAGCTACAAAAACTGTTAACACCGCCACCATTCGTTTTTGTTTATCGAAGTGTGAAATGGTAAAATATTACCGCTTTTACAATTGTAAATTCTATTAACATTTTTTTTGTAATTACAATTTTAATTTACAATTTTAAAATGAGAGATGATATTTAAACTAATTTAATTAACAGTTGGATGATATTCGTATTCAGATCATGTTTTACAACACAAATAAGTTAAAATAATTATGTTGTGTACATTTTATGTCCACTTTTATTTTCTTAGTTAATAATATTACTTCGTTACGCGAGCAAAGCCGCGGGCAAAAGCTCGTCTGTTATATAACAGATAGATATGCAAGTGCCTTGCAGGAGCTACAGAGGGTTCTGACATTTACAATTACACTGAAAAGTGAAAATAATTTCATGTCCCACAATGTAACCTATTCGCAAAAATAAAATGTTAGTTCATTTTGTTTAGATAGTATTAACAGTATTTCTAAAATACTTTGAGGTTCATCTACGGAGTAACTTGCTAACTATGCACCGATTTCTGGCGTATAACAATTAACTGCAAATTTATTCTGATTTCAGGATATAAGGCATTCCACTTCAATCTTGAAGATAAAAAAAATGTGTTGAATACGACCTTTATTGAGAGTTGATATTCATACAATGTTTTAGAAAAAAATAATAATAATTATGTAATTGTTTATTTAAAGTAACAAAGACTTATTTATTTAATTACAATTTTTTTTTTTGGTAAATTACAATTTTATATGTAGGAAACTGCAATGGGAAATAAATCTACAGTCTACTTACTCTATTGCTTATCATCTATAAAAGCTTAGACGGGTTAAACAAGAAAATCACCAACAAATAAATGAAAATAATTATGTCTATGTCAGTATTTGCCTGTAACAGATGACAAGCCTCGCAGAAGCTACAAACAGATCTGACATCTACAATTACAACGAAAACTTACAATAATGTCGTGTCCAACAATGTAACCTATTCGCAAAATAAAATAGTTTCTCCAATACAGGAAATTCTAGAACTAGCGAGCAAACTAAACAGCGCTCCAGTCACAAAACAACTCGAGACAAAGCGCTGACGGAGCGTTCACGTATGTTCGTATTGGCTAAGTTTTAATTGAGTTTTTCCAACACCTCTTTGTGGCCGTTGATAGGCAACTTGATCAGCGTTTAATTTGCGTGTAAGGATTTGTACATAATAGTATTTCATTAATTTGGCTTTTGACAGTAATCAAAGTTTGTGTAGACAATTAACAATTTGTAAAATAATTTGAGGTTCATCTACAGAGTAACCTGCCAACTATACACCGATTTCTAGCTTATGCCAGTAAATTGCAACTATATTCTGATTTGATGACATGAGGCATGTTAAAATAAAAATTTAGAAAATCGGCGTACTTATCTCACTTTTATTAAAATATGTGAGTCTCGTTAAAAACCATTCGTATCAAAATTTTGCCAGATTAGTAAGTCAAAACAGCGGAATAAAAATCCAAACAAAGGTAGAATTTAACGTTTAGTGCATTCAATTTTCTACAGTAACAATTAACTAACATTTTTCTACATATTTCTACACATTTGATTAAGCTAACTAAGCTAACTAAAAACATAAGTATTTTATGCACACACTATTAAAATTTGATGTGACAAAGATCTCAGGTAGCCTAAGCACGCTCTAACTTACTCGTAATTTTCAGGTGAAGCAGGTAGTAGAGATAGGATTTATGTATCTTTAAGCGATCTTAGATAAGATTCATATCTTATTTAGAATATAATTCAGGTGACAATGATTAGTGTGTGTGGATTACATGCTTGCTTGCTGTTTGTATTTTATAAAGCAAAAAATATTTAAAAAATCCTATTCATGAATGATTATAAGAGAGGCCAAAAAAGGAATAAAACATTTATTACAATAGAAGTCGTACATATATAAAAGTACTCTTAAAGCCGACTTTTCTAAAACTTTCTACAGAAGCAACAGCCCTTCAAAACTACGACAAAAACATATGATACCCTCATATGTATAATCATCATGTGACTTGCATGCCTTTTCATTTCGTCCGCCTGAACGCGCCCTCGACGCTACGTAAACAAGAGTCTTGTTACTGATTCACATTGTTCTATTGTGGAGCGTGTTTAGTCTACCTGAGACAGCGATCTTTGTCACATCAAATAGCTGTGTGCATCAAATATGTATGTATTTCAGTAAGCTTCTCCAAATGTGAAGTATACTGCAGTAGATAGGTTGAAAAATAATAATTAATAGTTGTTGTAGTGAACTGAATTGCTTGCTTCTTACGTGTCTTTGAAAGTATTTTTAAGCATTCCTCTTCGATCACTAATAAGAACGCATTTCTTTTAGAAAGAAAGTTAAAATCAGATCCAGCGATGCTTAACATTGAACACTGTCAAAAGGAAGAGTATAGGGACTGGGATATAGTATAGGGATAACTGGACAAGTAAAATAAAAGCGTGTGAAATAAAAATCTTTTCTATATATACGTAAATGTTTACGTAAAATTCAGGTCTATATAAATGCATTAAGGGCTCTTACATACAATCGACAGCCCGTGTCGACGTCTGCAGCCGCGTATCGTTAGCGACGGTCGTCAGCGCGGGTTGACAGGGACTTCTAGCGACAGTCGTCAGCGCAGGTTGACAGGGACTTCTAGAGACTGTCGTCAGCACAGGTTGACAGGGACTTATAGCGACGGTTGTCAGCGCGGGCTGTCAACAACTTCTAGCGGCTGTTAACGCGGGCTAATAGCGACTTCTAGCGACAGTCGTCAGCGCAGGTTAACAGGGACTTCTAGAGATTGTCGTCAGCACAGGTTGACAGGGACTTATAGCGACGGTTGTCAGCGCGGGCTGTCAACAACTTTTAGCGGCTGTTACTCGTAACGCGGGCTAATAGCGACTTCTAGCGACAGTCGTCAGCGCAGGTTGACAGGGACTTCTAGAGACTGTCGTCAGAACAGGTTGACAGGGACTTATAGCGACGGTTGTCAGCGCGGGCTGTCAACAACTTCTAGCGGCTGTTAACGCGGGCTAATAGCGACTTCTAGCGACAATCGTCATCGCAGGGTGATAGCGACTTCTAGCGACAGTCGTCAGCGCTAGCTGATAGTGACAAGCGACAGTCGTCAGCGCGGGCTGACATCGAGAAGCTAGTGATAGTCTTCAGCGCAGGCTCTCACTCGAGTATTAGCTTACTGTCGTTCATAAAATACCTCTCTAAGGTTCAATGTCACATTTATTAAATTGGCAGTCAAGTCTGATCATCATTTTAAGTTTTGTAGAAAAACTTAATAATCAAAAATGTAGCTTTAAGTAGTTGAGACTAGTAGGTACTTTAACCTGGAGAATGATATTGGATAGCAAAGTTGCAAGTCACGAACAAAGATTTTGTAAAGTTAAGTACTGACCGGGGGTATTTACGAATATGTTATGTATTCCGTGTCTGTACCTATGTGCTATTTACTGCTGTGGCCTAGTTTAAATACTAAATAGCAAATTAGCTTTAGTTTAAAAAAACAGTCCTAACATCACATTAGCTTAACCCAGAATATTCAGTGAAATCATTTTAAAACTTTTTTTTTATAGTTTTGTTATGGAGGACGCATTCCGGTATGTAAAATTCGTATCTTACGTAACTAAATAACGAGTCTCAATATTAAATTGAAACTGCTACAGTTTGAAGTTGTACAATTCATTACAAGTCTTTGAACACTAAGGCGAGTTAGCTGTACTAACTGAAGCAAAACTCGATTCGTATCTTTTACAGTTTTACATTACACGCAATACTCTAAGTCAGAACCCATCTTTAGAAACTCAACGTATTCCATATTAAAAATATTTCAGTATGTTTAAGAGGCATTTAAGATGAGTTACGTATATACGAAGTAGAAATTTGTATTATGTTTGAAGATTTATTTGCCAAGCAATTATGTATAATCAAATTTCCTTTGATTACATCAATATCTTTATTGTTTGTGTATTTTTATATTTTATCAAATTCCATACACTTAAGGTTGTGATATGAGAAATGTAGCATTTTTATTACCCGACTACGGAGAGTATCGCTTTTCGAGTATGTTTTGAAGATGGTAGAACCCTTTGTGGTTCGACTCCGGCGGCACCACCGCCACACCTATTACTACCTAATAACAGCAGGGTTGTGTTCTGGTTTTAAGGGTGTGGTAAGGGAGACAGACTTTTCCGAGGCGTTCCAGCTTAGTCCTCAGGGGTAGCGGCGCATCTGTGGCAGACCTCAGGATGGAATCATTTATCCTGTCTGGGGTTGATTACACATGTCCGTGGGCGGCAGTAGCCACTTACCATCAGGTTAACTGTATGCTCGTCTGCTTCGCCTATATTATATAATGTATATTGTATATGTCTCATTCTTTAGTGCACCCTGCAGCCCCAACGGCTTGATGAATGTTAACATATGAGGTGTCGTTGGATTTGTCTTAATTGTAGGATTAATAGAGTAAAAATTTTAAGCAGATGCGTTTTTGTTCTTATGTTCTTATTACAATGATTATAAAAGTATTTGCCTATATACATTTCGGAAAGCGATTCTGTGGCAAATCATACCAAAACATTTTTATTTTGTGCGGAAATAGATGTAATCTGAATAAATAAACCGTATAAAATGTTTAATATAAAAAAAAAGTAGCCCGTGATTAATTACCCAGTAAAATTTCCACGATCGGACTGGCGCAGATTAGGAGAGGCCTATGTCCAGCAGTGGACTCTTAACACGTTCAACGCCACGCTAAATTTCTAGACATTTCGCGTGCGCCGTGGCGGACACCATGTGTCCGACACATGAGTCGGTCCTACAGGCCGTGGCGGACACCAGGTGTCCGCCAGCACTATCTAAATTTAAATGTCTCCAACGGGCCAACAGTAACTAAACCGAACAAAAAATGTATAGAGAATGACCCGCGTGGCCCTGTAGACCACAGTGCATAACTTAGCCAAAAGAAATAATAAAGCTGTGTAAAATAATGATGACCCGACATCGACACTTAAATTTTCTTAAAATATAAATAAGATACAAATCGTTAAGCGTGTTGAAGCAATGACTGTTGGCGCGCAAATGCCTAGCGGGAACCGCGGGGAGCGCCGGCGACGCTCGTGGGTCGCGCGGGTAGTGAGTGACAGCGTGACCCGCGCGGCTTGGCGCGCTAGAATTACAATAAGTGTTCCGCGTAGGCCGTGGCGATCACTGGTGTCCGCCAGTGTTTTTTTTATCAATACACTGTATTTTTTCACTGGAATCTCAACCAATATAATATTTTTGTCCTTATTTATCAAAAAAACTAATAAAACACAAACATCAATTTGTGCCATTTTATTATTTTTAAAGCGGCCTGGAGGGCTAATTCGTTGTCGGACAACTGGTGTTCGCCATGGCGTTCAACGTGTTAAAGGCTGATGGGGATGGATGGATGGAAAATTTCCACATTTAATTAAAGATCCCGGATACCCTAATAATACACCTACTAAAAATCACAACCGTTGAAAACTCAGAAGCTTTTATTTTACTTGCTTCGTTGGTCCACATGTAAGTAAAATTTTGCATAAGTAGTTTGAACGTCATTGCGTGATGAATTTAGTGACGTTATTCTAAATTCAATTGTTTTTATGCACCCCCATCATATGGGTATCCAATGGTTTTTTTGAGAAGAATACCAATAATAGTAAATAATTCGCCAAGTACGAGTCGAACTCGCACATGGAGGCTTCCGTACTACCAAATGTTCATTATTTTAATTCATTTTATGATTTTCAACAATACTTAGTTATATAACACACAAATAGATGGCGTTGGGGTGACAACGGGACGACGATTATACGTAACCAAAGTATAATAAAATTAAAATAAGTATATTAAAATATGTTTTATGGTTCTTATTTGTATTTATTATAATACCAGTTATAGTAGTAAACGTATTATAAAAAAATCAACCGTCTTCCTAGTACAGTTTAACAGTTAGATCGAAAAATGCCGAAAATATCCGGTTTGTAGTATGGAGACCCCCTTTAATATTCAATTTTATTTTATTTTTAGTATTTGTTGTTATAGCTGCCACCGTTATGCCTCCTCTGTCAAAATTTCATGTGTCTATCTATTACGGTTTAAGCGGTAGAGCCCTGTGACAGACGGACAGACGGACAGACAGCGAAGTCTTAGTAATAGGGTTCCGTTTTTACCCTTTGGGTACGGAACCCTAAAAAGCATGTTATGAAAAACTTGTTCTTAAAAAGATTTTTAATACATTTATTACTATTTCCTATTATGATATACCACTACAGCATGTGCTTAGAATAGCAATTACTGAATCAGTAGAGACTGTACCGAGTCTGGATACAACTACAACAAACTTCGAACACCCTAAGACTCGAGTTTAGACTCGAGTTCACAAATGACCCCGAGGAGACCGCGATAATTCACGGGCTGATGTCAAAGTTGGAACTTGTTTGAAATTTTTGCTCACATAAAAAGTGCCATTATTTCCCCCACCCTCAAGATGTTCGGTTTCTCAAACCGAAGTAAAATTCTCGCAATTCGTGTCGATAAAAAGTGGAACAAAGTGCAGAGAATTAAGCCAACTTAAGTTTGTAAGCATCGGACGGGAACGGAATATGGCTTCGTTTTCTAGTTTTATATGGCTTTGTTTCCTAATATTGTTTTATAATATAGAAGTTGTAAACGAGGATGCAGTCCACCTGCTAGTAAGTGGCCACTGCCGTTCATGGACCTTTGTAATCAACCGCAGGTGAGCTTAGAGTCAAACCTGAGATCGGTATCTAATGCGTTGCTAAACTAAACTGAACCGCTTCGGTTATGTACTTACATCTTCACCAAACCCTTCAAACATAACAGCGCTCGACACTGTGGCTATTAGGTAGAAACATGTGTAGGAGATGTTAGGTGTTTAATAGAATGTCCCTGTAGTCCTGGGACTAGAATAGGGCTATGGTATCCCCTGCCTGTCGTAAGAGGCGACTAAAAGGGGGCTTCCGGGGTTGCGTGCGGCAAGATTGGGAAGTCGAACCGTCCAGCAAGCAACTCCGGGAAGGACGGCGGTATGTGTGGCCGTCGTAAACACCAGACGGTGTGGTGAGTCCTGAAGCTATACGAATAATGAAGGTCGCAACGAATACTGCGCCAACGTTCTCAAAGACTTCGACTATGGCCTTAATAAATCTCACTATGAGATGTGGCCGGCAGTGGGGAATGAGTCCTACTTCTTACCTCCTCTCCGCACTTCACCTCCCGTTTCACCTCTTAGGACATCTAACACGACATCTTCAGCAATTACTTCTTATTCAATGATATAATAACCATCTATCTATCGTTCTTGAAAGTATTTTTAAACAAACCATATTTTACTTAATCTTCATACAATCTCATTATAAATCAACGTTTACAAATAAAATAAATGCGTACTCGTAACGAAGCAGCAATTATTGTCTGCGCCAAATACGATGGATCGTACTCAAGAGAACGGTTACCCTGAATGAAATACCGCCTTGAAATGTAATGAAACGACCTTCTTGTTTGCCGTATCTCATTAGGAATTGTTTAAAAGCTTGCTTGAGTTTCCTCATTATCACTTGAACACATTGTATCATCTTGTGTACAAAGACGAATTTAGATGTTAATTTAAAGATGCTACCTACTTTTGTTATCTATTTTTCCTTGACGGTTGCCTTGTTATGTTCAGTATCCTTAGTATGAGTTTTAGCGTCCCTAGTGAACTGTATCAACACTGATTGGAAATGTATGGGAAATACGTAAACAAGTACCAAAACAGTCATTTTTGTTAAAACGTAAAAACTCATACGAAGGGTACAGCTGTGTTGTAGTTCTAAATTTCATAGGGTACATTTATTTTACTTATACCCGTATGTGCCGTTTGTTGTATTAGTATTTATCTATGGTGCCATTTGTCTAACTAAATACGAAATTTGAAAATATGTGCAAGAGTTGACAAATTTGTACTTCAGTAGTTAAAGAAGTAATAATCAATCTGATGATTATTACTAACTGACATCAACATATTGCTTCGTTTGAACTTAGAGTTAGGGTTAACAACGCAGCTGTGTTCGACTTCAAAAAGAAATTCTTTTAATTTGGATTTGTTGCAGATGTTAACAACTGCAGCTAATACTTAACACATGTTCCATCCTTTTCCACTTGTATTATACATAGAAAACTGTAGTAAATTAACTATAGTATAGCCGCAGCATCTTACTTAATTTACAACGGTGTTAAACAGTGTTTAAAAAACGTGTCCGAGAGCATTTTCTTAATACCTCTTCAGTCTCTTAATAATATATATTTTTTATTTTATATAGTATGTTTATGTGTGTTTGTATATATACGGAACCCTTAAAACACTTACATGGATACACAGTAACTTCAGCGTAAAGTGCTAGAATTGTGTTTAGATACTTGTTGTACTCCAGTCTACCTCCTCGTCTCAAGAGGTGTCAACCAGTGCGACTGACGCAACTGTCACCTACACCGCCAGAACGCGCCTAGCACTAGGACTTGCATCAACTTGATACTGTCGAGTGGATACTGTGAGGCGTTTTTAGGTATCTGTTTTTTAATTGATGAGAAATCCTTAAGTTCCGCTCGATTTTGGTTTTGACTTGAATTGAATAAAATAACCTTAATCGTAAGTGATCGTCATCGCCTATTTATGAATATTTGCAAAACTAGGAATATCACCAATGAGTTGCCGGATCAAATAGCTCAGCCCTCTATAAAAACTATAGAAAGAAGGCTCCTATATGTAGTTTTTAAAGTTCAAAGTATTTAATAAGAATTCAATGTTCAATTTTTTACATTTCCATATATCCAGTAATATTGAATGAGGACCTCTAAATTTACGGAATTGCTTGTCAAATTCTTAAGTCAAACGGACATCTGCAAATCTTCACAAGCTCCGTTACAAGAAACAGTCATTTGTATACAATCACTCAAAAACAAAATCAATTACCGGGATTTCAGCCGCGATCTTTTGATTTGATAAGAGATTTTCCTCCAACAAATCGAAGACCTTTGATTTGATAAAAGATTTCCTCCGGAAACACTTTTTACAACCTCTCCAAATTTGTTATGCAAATCGAAAGCCTTATTACACTTCCTTTAATTATTTCGCAAGCCTTCCCAAGCTCAGTCTCCGTAATATTTTATGATGTAATTTAAAGCGTGTCTTTTGACAAGAATATTCTATGTTGTTTGAGAAAGTTAATCTAAAAATAAATCATGGAAACGGGTTCACCGACAAGTTGACGAAACCATGTGTAGATAAATAGCTCTCTTGCTCTGTCCTTTTCTTGACTCTTCTATATAAAAGTTGATTGTGGTGCAAAAGTGCCCTTATTTACTAGCGCTAATTATTAATAATCAATCTATCCTGTTTTTACCTACCAACGATCGAAAAATGGTAATGTCTAGAATGATGAAATTTTCAAATATCGATCCTTGGTAGGCAAAGCATTGAATAGATTGGTTATTACTAAGAGGCGTAAAGGTTACCTCTGATCATATCTGAATCTTTTAAATTTTCACTCGATAGTTATGTATTGTATTCATTTTCAAAATACTTATAAATTAGTGCATTACAGTATTCATTTATTTTTCTCAAAGCAACAAAGATAAACCAAGAAAAATGCGTGGATTACAATGACATGTGAACGAAACATTTTACCGGACAAAGCCTGAAAGTTTTTTCAAAGGCATCTAAAGCCTCCAATCTTTCAGAGAACGAACTTGGCTTAAACTTTTACTTCCTGCAGTCTTAATAGCCTCTTTTATTTTTCCTCGTCTAAAGTATGTGTTGTGTAAATAAGGCTATTTTTGCATGATTTCTTGGCTCCTTTACATTACGAGTACGTAGTTAATAGTTTGGTCTTTCTTCTCGGCTCCATTGTCAGCGGAGCGTGAAATGAAAGAAAATATAGTATAGTAATGTACTTACGGCTGCCCCATTATAAATTTGACGTTTCTAGTCGTTATCCCTCGGGTGGAACGAAGCGTGATAAGGACACTTTCACCTTTTAAGTCAATGTAGTTATAACATTGAGGGCTCGGCTCAGTTTTTACGTTAGTGAACATAATAAGGTAGTGCGCGGATTTTTTCTGGAACTTTGTGCAAACATCAATCCTTTTACGCATTGGTATGCAGGCTGCGTGGGTCGAAATGCAAAACACTTACCCTCGCTAGGGTTCAAAGCGTAAAACTTTTTCTGTCCCAGGCATTATTCCAGTCTCGTAGTTCTGCAGCTTTGCATGTTTGAGGTTTCAAGTATTTTCGGCCAAGGCTTCTTTCATTAAAAAGTTCACTAACTAATATTCAAAGCGATTGAGTAACTTTCAATTATGTCGACGGAATCGTAGCAACACCCGGCTTTGTAACTCAATCTTACGCTAAGAAAACCTTTGATACTGCAAAACGCTTAATGTGAAGAGTTATACTTAACCGAGCAATTAACAAACGCTGCCCCTTAAAGTTAAAAGAGGTGTAAGATGTCAGGTGATTTTGAAAACTGAATTCGTTGTTAATCTCAGCGGGTCCTTTAACAATTTTCATTTTGTTTTAATTAGTTTTCATCAAAATAAAAATACTTTTAGCAGTTTAAAGGTGGTAGAACCCTTTGTGGTTCGACTCCGGCGGCACCACCGCCACACCTATTTCTGCTTAATAACATCAGTGTTAAGCGCTGCTGTGTTCCGTTTTGAAGGGTGTGGTAAGGGAGACATACTTTTCCGAGGCATTCCAGCTTAGTCCTCAGGGGTAGCAGCGCATCTGTGGCCGACCTCAGGTAGGTATATCTAATCCTATCTGGGGTTGATTACAGATGTCCATGGGCGGCAGTAGCCACTTACCATCAGGTGGACTGCATGCTCGTCTGCTACTCCTATATTATAAAAAAAAAAAGTATGGCCCGTCTTATCTTGGTCCTATATGTTATGAATAATTTACATGCTGCGAAGATAATGACCTGAACATCTTATAGTTCTAAACTGAAACGATGGACCAGGCTACGTACTATCGATCCAATCAGGCCTAGTGGCTTTTCACGAACGTTACCGTGCCTCAGAGAGCCTGATAAGTATATTTAGGTAACAGTCTTACTCGTATATTTGAGAGACTTTAGACGTTAGTACGACTCACTGATCTATAATGTGCATTCATATGAAAATGATCTATAAATATACACATCTTCTTCTATTTCCTTCCATCTTACGATTTCCCTAAATTTCCGGATCAAACTGAAATGTTCTTACATAATCAGAAACTTTTTGTACACCATTTTATTTAATACATTGATATTATTCACTGTATTGACCGCATCTCCCGATAGGCTAAAGAAAGTAAACTGGAAGATTTATCGTAGTTTTTACAATTTTACGGTCAGCGAGTTCGGAGAAAACGCCAGGGGAGACATTACTGGAGATATCCCAGATTTACTTCAAACTTGATGCCTTCTCTGGAGGGAAATCTCAAAATGGCGCATCATTGTGGCATTTGTCACGCTCGAGAGAAAATTTTCTTTTAAAGTGTCTTTTTCTTGGGAGTCCACTGGCTTCTAAATATGGGTACGGAAACTATTGTGTGTTATATTCTAGCTGTGTGCAAAAGACTGACCAATGACCTCCGCCAGGATTTAATACAAGTTTTCTTCGGTATTATTGTACCTACTAGTGTTGCCCGCGGCTTCGCCCGCAGTTAAAGAAATAATATGACATTCATAAAACGGAAAATTTGTACCTGCATTGGAATAACAGTGGTGCCATCTGTCGAAAATTAGTCTTACCAACTCCCAAACCCTCGTGGGCTCTTGGACAACAACTATGCTAAAGATCAAATACATAGTTTCCGATTCCTATAACTACTTACGAATTAAAAATTAATTAAAAAAACCTTTTCCCACGGACTAAATTGTGAATCTAAACCATTCTCAAGTCCCCTTGAACACACACAACAATTTCATCTAAATCAGTCCAGTCGTTTAAGAGGAGTTCAGTGACATACACACGCACATAAGAAATATATATATAAAGATAGGACAAATAGTCTCTCATAATAATAGTAACTTACTTTAATCCCTAAATAAACGATCACACTCTCGTTAAGAATCTGTTACTTTAACCGAATTTTTCACTTATAATAAATTAGTGATTTAGAGATGAAGGTTATAAGGGACGAATTTTAGTTCTATATGATATTCTGCATTGACAAATCGTATAGCGGAGCGGTTACCATACCGGTATTGATACACAGAGTTCCGGCTTCAATCTCCGGCCAGATCTGTACCCAAATGATGAACTAAGATTTCTAGAGTTTATATGTCTATGACCACTTACGAGTCAGAGATCCTAATGTGTAGTAAATGAATATGTAGATACGTCATCAACCCATTACTGTCCCACTGCTGGGCACGGGTCTCCTCTCATAATGAGAAGGATTAGGCCATACTCCAACGCGCTGGCCAAGTGCGTATTGGTAGACTTCACATGCATTTGAGTTTTTTTTTATAAATCTCTCAGGTAATCAGGTTTCCTCACGATGTTTTCCTTCACCGTTTAGCAAGTGATAATTAATTTCTAATAAGCACATAACTTTGAAAAATCAGAGATGTGTGCCTGGGATTTGAACCTCGGACCCCTCAATCGAGAGGCCGAGTTTCTTAACCACAAGGCTATCACTGCTACTGTAGATACAACAACCTTTAATAACAGTAATTAGTATTGCAATTTTTAATAAATTCATAGTTTCCCAACCCAACCCACATAGCAAGCTCACATACGTACCAACATGATATTACATTCTGCGCTTCAAAGTGTCAACCGCAGCCGACCTTGACTGAACCCTTAGTTTAATTTAGAATTTATTGCGAACTGACTTCAAGCAACCTCCCAGATCTTCCATTGAGAACATATTTTGTGAGCTCTTATTCAAATAGCTTTTAATGTCTTAAATAGAATATATAGAAATTAACAACTATATATAAGATAAACTGAAAAAAGCGTCCACTGACACTGCATTTTTTTTCTAAGTGAGTAGACACATTGTTCTTGTGTTCTATTGTGTGCCGTAAAAGTGTTGTTGTGTGTGTCATTTAAACTATTTTAACGAAATAATTTACAATTAAGCTAGTAGTGTGTATACACAAAATATTCAGCAACTTAATGGCATAGAATTAAATTCCATTTATATTCCATTCTTTATGGAAGGTATTTTGTCTAGCTCTACTTTTTGTTGATAGGGTAAGCCGGGTAAGCTCAATTTTCGCTTGACTGGTTATAAAGTGTAGTCCTCTTTGGAATACACTTTATAACCAGTCAAGCTGTTTGGGCTGCCGAAGATGTCCCTGTTGTCCCGGGCCTAGAATAGGTCTATGGTATCCCCTGCCTGTCGTAAGAGGTGACTAAAAGGGGACTTGCAGGGTGCGGGCGGTAAGATTGGGAGGTCGAGCCGTCCAGCAAGCAACTCCGGGAAGGACGGCGGTATGTGTGGTCGCATACCGTCGTTGTGACCATGCGTTGTGCGTCATACACCAGACGTTGTGGTGAGTCCTGAAGCTCACCTAGGAGGAGCCCAAAGGGGCAACGCGTTCAGAGGACTCCGGTTGCGTTCCGTAGGAGATCCCGGAGTCCTCTTCGCAGCGCTGAGGGTGGCCACCGGGGGGGTTTTAGTGCGGTAAAAATCCCACATAACTCCCTGTAGCTCCCAAGACACTGGGTACCTTTTGAAGGTTTCCCCAAGCAAGGAAAAAAGGCATGCCAAAGAATGGGACATATTGTATATATATATATATATATATATATATATATATATATATACGCTCGAAAAAACATTACCCTCTGCATTCGGGTAGAAACCAGTGAACGTTTGTTAATAGTCTACATCATTTGTATAATGATTAAACATAAAATCTGCCGCAAAGCAATATAACATTCAATCGCACACACGTGCAAGTTTCCTCACATATAGATATAAATCTTAACAATCCTCCCTTCGCACACAAACTGATATAGATTATCAACCCCTGGTCCTTCTTACAGAGCCTTGCCGAACCCTAGGACACTTCAAAACAAAGGGAACGACAGATAAGAAGATTAAAGGACCGCCACTTATGGATGAAATAGAAAATATAAGTTTTTTCTTGTTAGTATGAAAGAAGTTTTTGTTTGGTTGTGGATATTGAGCTTGAGAATATTAAGAAATCATATTTTATTCTTATTATATTTATCTGATATGTCTATAAAAGTAATCTTATATCTTTGACCAACCAAACAATTTGAAGATTTTGAAAGCAATATTGAAATTCCTAATCAAATCCCAATTTAAAATGAATGAGATTTAGAAATCCCAAAAAGGCCATTGGATTTTCTTATTTCATCCAAAATCTCCTTCAAATGAAATTTCACTCGCGTGTCCAATTTTATTACATCGAAAGTGCATGTCAAACGGAACGTTATTTCAATTTCAAAAAATAACGAAATAATCTCTGTCTCTCTTATAACCTCGAAACATAATAATATATTATTTCGCAAAAGGGCGGTCGCGGTGGGGTGGGACCCTACTCGTTATTCTGCATACGTGCGAACCGTAACGTCTTTTTAAGCTAAATATGTATTAAATTGACATTCAACATCTTGTATCACGACAATAACATCGTCGCGAGGGAGAGAATTCTAAGAACGGTTCGTTTGAAGAAAATGTTTCGTTATTAAAATACGTTTCGAGAGTACGGAGGACGTGTGGAAAATATTAACCTGAACAAAGAAACTCAAATGATTTTGAATTTGAAATTGAAATAAGTATTTCTTTGTTCTTATTATCAAAGCGAACGAGTAACACCTGAATCAGTTTGGATTGGTAAAATATGTGTTCTTGCATATAATTACTATTGTGATTATTTTGAAACTATCTAGTAGCTAGAAACTGGGGTTCTTAAATGTTAAAGTAAACGGTAAATAGGAAAAATGATGAAATATTATCCATAGTAATAGGCACGATGACAAATTTTGAAAACGCCTTCTATAACGTAGGTACATGTCTACCGATTCCAAAAATCGTATTATTTCAGTAATCAATTCAGTATTAACGAAAATAATAGCATTTGTTTGTAGCAATTTTTAATTAAGCGCGAAAACGCTCGCGTGTGTCATGGCGTGCGTTGATGACGTCACGTTAGAACATCCCATACAAAATTTCAAGCAATTCAGTGACATACCCAAAAATGACGACATTCGCGCCCCGATTAGCGTTTCAAACAAGATAACCGACTGCAGTATTTTATACTTTTATTTAATTGAAAATATAATAATATATTGTGTTTTCTTAAATCATTTATTCTTTGATTTTTTAATACTGTCATCATGCCAGTTGTTAACATCTAATATAAATTATAATATCTGATGAAAACTTTTCATATAAACTATCTGATATAAGATTTTATAGTTGTAGCTTCAACAAGCAACCAAACCAGTTGTAATATAAATAGTCGTTAAAATTTTTGCGTAATATTTTGATTTATCACAACATCTAGTTATGCGTCAAAAGTGTCAAAAGAATACTTTACTGAAATCTACTACCCAATAGTTCATATTGTGCACATTCCTGAAAATCGAATTCTTTTTCTTGTCCAATAAAGTTACCCGCGTACTCGCCTTTCTAGAAACGAAATTAAAGTGACCTGCACATAACATAGAAGTATTCTGTCGAAGAGAAAGAGCAGCTCCGCATTCGTCGCATTGTTCCACCAGCTAGAAATCACTTCATTTTATCCTTTTAAAATCTCTTCAGTATGTTTTCAGCTTCAAAGCGAAAGGATGGATAGGGTTCTAAATTCAACCCGTATATTTTCGAGACTTCGTCCCTTAAAGGCAAAGAGAATAAAGGAATCCGTATGACCATTCGTTTGTTCGGCCCTTCATTTATCAGCTAAATTGTTGTTCGCTATACGTAATAATATACGTACTTAGTTCTTATGAGAACTATGTACGAATTTCTTGATTTAATGTATATTCTTTGCGTTTGGACCACGACCTAGCAGCGCTTAATTCTGCTTTTACAAGCGGAAATACATGAGTCTGGCTTGAGTCTCTGATTGCTCGAACCATAAAGGGTTATATCGCATTGAAAATAGTTTACTAAATAAAGATTACTTTATGAAGATAAAAGTTGCCTATTTCACTTTTTTGTCAATGTTTATGTTTTCAAGTAAAACGACCCTTCAAATAGTGACACGAGATTCTTCTTCCCTGAAAACATTTAAGGTTTCCTGGTAATAAATGAAGACCACTACATGAAGAAGTGGGAAAAGCTTCATATTACATTGTTTACCGTATAATTCAAATTCATACAGATATAAATAATGTAGCCAATGTAGGCGACTTTCTAAAAATAGTTCACGTAATAGAAAATGTTCTTTAAATTTAAATTCCTATTCACATCTGCGCTGTAAATAATATAAGCGTGTATGTGAAATATGAAAATTTTAATATCCTCGAGACGCGAAACTCGTCCTCTTAAAAGGTCGGCACTTCAATATTTTATGAACACTTAGAAACAAATTATATTTTTTGGCTGTATGAAATATGAGATAGTACCCGGCTTACTTCCTGAATTTCTAATACCTACTTAGTGATCGTGAGAAATGTTTTGTCTTTTATTTATTTTATAGACAGTATGTATGATGTTGACTTCTTTTTGCTTCTTTCAAAGAACATGACTTATGAAGTGTAGATAGTTAATTGTATCAGGCATTACTTTGCAGCAGCAGACAGCAGTGATAGCCTAGTGGTTAAGAAACGCGGCCTCTCGATCGAGGGGTCCGAGGTTCAAATCCCAGGCACGCACCTCTGATTTTCAAATTTATGTGCGTATTAGAAATTAATTATCACTTGCTTAAACGGTGAAGGAAAACATCATGAGGAAACCTGCATACCTGAGAGATTTATAAAAAAAAAAATCTCACAGGTATGTGAAGTCTACCAATACGCACTTGTCCAGCGCGGTGGACTATGGCCTAATCCTTCTCATTCTGAGAGGAGACCCGTGCCCAGCAGCGGGACAGTAATGGGTTGATGATGATGATGATCAGGCATTACTTTGCGGAAATTCATGCTATTAAGTTAAGATCAAAACTACTTAGCACCAATCCGCTACAAATATGTATGATGGTATATATTTTAAACCATGCATCATACATCTTTGTAGCGGATTATTGCGAAGTAGTTTCAAAGAAATATTTTTTAATATTTCTTTACTTACCTTTGATCTATTTCATAGCACCCGTATTCGTAATCTGCAAATAACAAGACGATTATTTGAATTGTAACTAAAATGACCATAATAATATGAGAATTTTACCAATAAAAGATCGAAAAAAACAACCAAATTTCGAATCTGACAATTGCTTATGTGAATAAATAGTTGTTCGATCTTTATAGAAGCAAAACACTGGATAGATTGAATATAAATAATCGTGCAATAACGTTCACACATGTGCAAACTGTTCATAATTAACCAACCTACTGCATTGAAAGAAAATCTTCCACCCTTCAGTTAAAAGAACCCAGTAAATTAAATATAATCCAGATTAGGTTCAATCGACCTTATATACGTCACAAGGCACGTTCGGGCTGATCGCCTAATCGGCGGTACACGACTATCCCATTTGCATTTCGCCAGCGACCTCTGCATTCGGTGAATTCTGAGATTCACTCACACGTGATAACTGTCGCATTTCGAGCACGTTTAACTGAATAGCATCACAATACGTTGCCAAGTATGTATTTAGGGTAATCGTGTTGTTATGTTATAACAATGTTTAATGCTTTGTGCATTTCAGAATCGGTATGGGATTTCCTGGATGTTCAATGTAAGAGCTTATAATAGCAGCGTTAAGCGCTGCTGAGTTGTGGTTTGCAAGGTACGTATGAGAGACTTATACGAGATGTGCTCACACAGTCTATACCGAACCTGTATGTATACCGATCTCAGCTGTCTTCAGATAGTACTCTTATCATATCTGGGGCATCCATAATGCCTCTAATAAGTTAGTTACACTTACACAGGGACTTAATATGCTCTTTTGCTTATTTTGTAATGCATAAAAGACTTGTCACAAATAACATTCGTTATATTATAAGCCAAGTTGCAAGTTACTTAAGTCTATGTAGTTATTGTATGGTTATATTTATAGATTTTTAAGATTAGTTACAAATCTCCAGTGCTCGTTGCGTAGGTACTTTCAATTTCAAATACCAAAATAGCATAAGTCTTATATTTTAGAAAAGGGCAGTATTTTTTAAATCTAAGAGGTATCACATTGAAATGATTCTACTTATATATTTGTACAGATTTTGTTAAAAGCTTTCATCTATAACCTTTGTGCGCGCTTAAAATAAACTTCTTTGATGTTGTGGCAGATATTACGATTAAATTTATAACAATTGTGGCATTTAAAATATTTTGTACCAATTTTGTAAGAAAAAAGGTTTAATAAATCATTAGTTTCGTGGGCGGTAACAAATTTAGAAGTTTAAGGTACGCTATTTTAAATGCTTAATACCTATGATGCCGAATTTATCTTTCACGATTATATACGTTATCGTTTGAAGTCTGGCAATATACTCGTATTGTTAATCAACCAACGTTTTCAGCTATGAATTTTAATAATAGATTTTTATAAGATTTTCAATACTTTAAAATTATAATATGTGCAAATACGTACATGTGACATTTTCGTTATAGTATATTAATAGTTATCCACTAAAATACATTAAAATTAGGAAAGTAACTCAAACGTGACTGTACTTTAAATTAAATCTCCAATGAATAACCGTACAAATTGATAACGTAAATAAAGCGATATCATTAAAGTTTTTTAAAGGATTTCGTCGTTTTCCCACAAACGCTGCGCTCAAAGGAAACATCGTGGTTGTATTGGATCGGATCCGTTTCGTACTTGCGGATTTACTAAAATTGCATTGGTATTACACTCGCAGCCCGCGGGAAAACGAAGCTCCTATCAATTCATGGGAGCCTGGTACTTTAAAAAAAAGTTTCCTACAGTCATAGCCCCACACTAGAATTTCCTGTGTAGTGGGTGCCATGGATACATACACAGACGAATACGCAAACACCCAGACCCAGAACACAGATATAAATTCATATTTTAGATATCTGTCTGACCGGGGATCGAACCTAGAACTCTTCACCGTGTCAAACCGGTATGGTGACCGCTTCGCCGCGTGATTTTTTGCTGTCCATATTCTATATACACTTTTATATCAAGTTAATATGTTTAAAGATTGAATGTTTATAAACATATTATGTGTGTTATGCCAGACTACGGAGGGACATTTCGAGTGTATGTATATACACTATGTATATAACCTATCGTTTATTCTTTAGCAGGCCCTACAGACTTAACTGTTTTTAACAAAATATACCACTTCTATTACGTTAAAATCTTCTAAACTGTGGGAGTCACATCTTCGAGCAAATTACATTTTTTTTTTATTAAAATTATTTGTATTATTCAATTGTAATCTTCATTAGTTATCGGCGTTTCATTAGACAATTCCGCAGTCAAACAATTGGATCATAGGGTATCGAGTATCCCTAATCACACTTACGAGTACAATCAATTATTCGTGCATTCGCCCCATCGCGCTATATTAGAACAATGGAGAGATACCTCACATCTTAATCAAGGAGTCCTAAAAATAAATCAGAATTCTCGCTTGATAAGAATGTGGTTTTAGTTTACGACATAATCATCTTAGGTCTATATTTAGTACTAGAATAAAACGACAGACCACATCCATATCCTTTGGACAGTTATTATAGGATATCTTTATTTACCGTTAACACAGTGGTAATACTTGTTTCTATTGCAAGTTTAAGTGATCATCGTTTATATTAATGTATAAATTTATGATCAAGGCCATCACCAATCTGGAGGTGCCAGGTTCAAATCCTAGGCACACAACTCTGATTTTTTAAAGTTATGTTTGCTACCTACAACCTACACGCCTATTAGTTCTATAAAAAAAGTTGTCAAGGATATGTGAATAATATCAATTCGCACTTCGCCAGCGTGGCAGACTACGGCCTTACTTCTAACACTCTGAGAGAAAATCAATGTCTAGCAGTAAAAGTAATGAGTAGACGACGATTACACGTCAAAATATTGAACACGAATACGTCGTCAAAATGTAAAGTTTATAAAACCTTTCTAATTTGCCATCGTGTTTCCTCGCCCGTGCAAACATATCCACCATGGTCGGACGTCAAAGGACAAACATGGACACGGCTTATATTTAGATAAGGAAGCTCATTCCCTTGTCCCGTATGACGAACAAAGTGAGGGCCGAATAGATAAGGGTAGTAAAACAAACGCGTGCTTTCTTTGTGCTTAAACATCAAAATGTGGAGCTTTTTGTTTACGGTTCGGTCCCATTTAGGGTTCTGTAACTGAATTGTAAAATTAATCTTAAAGATTTTTATCTCATCTATCTGATAGTCTGTATGTACCAAAGAATACTATAACAGGGTACCTATACAAATTTATCAATATGTATGTTTGATTGTCTGTACGTTTTACGTTTGTTCGTCTGTGCTTTTGATTGACCATCTTTATAATGTAATGGCAGTGAATAAACAAAGTTTGTGTTGTATAAACCGTTATGTGATGTAGTGAGTTTTCGAAAACAAAAATAATTAGGGGTGGCACTCCATACATCCTTCACTCCACAAGAACTGGGGATGGAAATATAAAGTACACTTAAGCCTGTGGGTTATCTCTCTAAACAAATGTACGAGATGTATACCTAGGTATTTTTGTTAATTTGAGTCTACAATCTTAAATTAGTAAAAATATGAGTGTAAAAAAATATATTTTTCCACTATTAAACGGAAAATGAGAATTAATATAGCACAAAATAATTTTATGTAATTGGCTCAAATACAATAATATATAATAACAATAGTATTTTTTGTAATTTTTGAGTAATTATTTTCGATTTCACGCTATTTTGACTAGGAACCGCAAAAATAAGTTTGTGTTTCAATGTCTTTCAAAATACAATGAGACTTGTTTTTGCTGCCAATAAAGTGAATATTAATGTTGACTAGGGAACCCTTGAATGGTGTTCCGGAACACACTTGGCCTTTTTTATACTATTATCATGCTATGTTCCCAACAGGAAAAATATACATCCTTATTTAACTTATGGCTTTTTTTTTAATGAAGGAAATATTTTACATAAATTATTTCAACTGGTGCCTTTATACGCTCCGATATATTATAATTAATACACATTGTATATATTTAGATAAATGTACAATCCTACATTTAATTAGCTTAAAAATAGTTTTTAAAAACCTTTTTCATAAATTAGAACCACCGATGATGTCTATGAACTGAATTTAAATTTTACCTGAGATCAGCCAGATCAGCTCGCAAAGCACCTTAGACATCATCTCCTGAAGACAACGCCTTTTTTATAATATAGGAGTAGCAGACGAGCATGCAGTCCACCTGATGGCAAGTGGCTACTGTCGTCCATAGACATCTGTAATCAACCTCAGATAGGATTAGATATTCCTACCTGAGGTCGGCCACAGATGCGCCGCTACCCCTGAGGACTAAGCTGGAAACGCCTCGGAAAAGTACGTCTCCCTTACCACAATTCTTCAAACCGGAACACAGCAGCGCCTAACACTGCTGTTATTAGATAGAAATAGGTGTGACGGTGGTGCTGCCGGAGTCGAACCACAAAGAGTTGTACCACCTTCTTGTGCAAGTATTCTAAAAGTGATGGAATCCCCTGTGTTTGAATCCTAAGGCTCCGCCGCCTATTTCTTCCTAATTACTGCTGGTACAAAATTTTCATAGGAGTGGCGGGCCTTACTTTTAATTTTTAAATTTACCTTGTAACTGGCTATCATAGAAAACTCCATGTAACACGATACAACTCAACGACCCTCGGCAATTCTCGCTTTGTGTTAGCTACTTCAAGATTTCTTTAAGACAACATCGTTTGTTGCCAACGCAAACATAAGTGTGTTGAATGTTTTCAACTGTGTTTTCTTAAAACGTATTTCTTATTTGTCTTCAAATCAGGTCAAAATCACTTGTCCAAAATATTCAGTTTGATATTCAAGGTTTTTTTAATCAAGAGTAGTTCCATAGCAAATAAATAAATTAGAACCTTTTCCATAAATTAGAACCACCGATGATGTCTATGAACTGAATTTAAATTTTACCTGAGATCAGCCAAATCAGCTCGCAAAGCACCTTAGACATCATCTCCTGAAGACAACGCCTTTTTTATAATATAGGAGTAGCAGACGAGCATGCAGTCCACCTGATGGCAAGTGACTACTGCCGTCCATAGACATCTGTAATCAACCTCAGATAGGATTAGATATTCCTACCTGAGGTCGGCCACAGATGCGCCGCTACCCCTGAGGACTAAGCTGGAAACGCCTCGGAAAAGTATGTCTCCCTTACCACAACCCTTCAAACCGGAACACAGCAGCGCCTAACACTGCTGTTATTAGATAGAAATAGGTGTGACGGTGGTGCTGCCGGAGTCGAACCACAAAGGGTTCTACCACCTTCTTGTGCAAGTATTCTAAAAGTGATGGAATCCCCTGTGTTTGAATCCTAAGGCTCCGCCGCCTATTTCTTCCTAATTACTGCTGTTACAAAATGTTCATAGGAGTGGCGGGCCTTACTTTTGATTTTAAAATTTACCTTGTAACTGGCTATCATAGAAAACTCCAAGTGTAACACGCTACAACTCAACGACCCTCGGCAATTCTCGCTTTGTGTTAGCTACTTCAAGATTTCTTTAAGACAACATCGTTTGTTGCCAACGCAAACATAAGTGTGTTGAATGTTTTCAACTGTGTTTTCTTAAAACGTATTTCTTATTTGTCTTCAAATCAGGTCAAAATCACTTGTCCAAAATATTCAGTTTGATATTCAAGGTTTTTTTAATCAAGAGTAGTTCCATAGCGACACCGTCCAGGCACAACTTTTTTTTTCATTTTTCATTTAACGCTAGAAGTTTGATTGTTTTTGTATATTGTAATGTAACTTTTCAAATAATATATTTATATGCTTTTCCAATCTAAATAAGTCCAGAGATTTCAAAGTGCTAAACAATTTAAAATTTTAAATGAGAACTGAGCTTAACGGAGGTTGTAAAAAGTTACATACCGACATTCTAACAGAATATAGCAAAGATATACTGATAAAAAATCAGAGTTATAAAACAAAATTTGAATTTTAAATTGTGAAGAAATTACTTTTTGAACTATCTCCGAAGAACATAAGAAACAGAACGAAGAACACTAGATAAAAACAAAGACATTGATTGGGTGAGACTCGTTCAAAGGTCGTAACAGTTCGCAGAGCTTTGTCGCCCACGTAATGAACACGTCTTTGTTTAGAAATAGTCAACTTCGTGAAGTAACACCGCGAAGCAAATACTTATTACTATTACGTTAGTACGAAGAATGTATTGCAGAATGTTGTTGTTGAAAATAAATTTTTTGTTGTTTTACAAACGATAATAATTAGTAAGGGTATGTTATGATATGTTAACAGTAATAAATATAGTTCAAAAAACTAAAAAACACGCTTTTATGATAAAATTAACTAAAAAGTAGAAAATCTAAATGAATCTAGGAATCAATTAAGGAACAGTAAATAGTATAATTGTGAAATAAATCTACAAAGTTTGAACGAAATCTGGCCGTTTAAAGTGGGTCAAAATCGCGCCCAAAGAAGTCGGTTACAAACATACAAACAAACATACAAACATACAGGTGAAGCTAATAAAAAGCGTGTAAAAAGAAATAACTATTGTAAACAATAATAATTCTACAAAGGTGAAGTAAGATATTGTTGTACATACTGGGTTACTATAGCATCCCATAATTTATTTTAATGAAGTGTGTCATGCAACATTAAATCCTCTACCACCCGCAAAAACAATAGTAGACAATACTGTTTAAATAAGGTTTATCATTATTATATCTTCATCAATTATCATGTAAATACACTAATATAAAAATTAGGTTTAATAAACAAAATCTGAATTGTAAATTATACACAAATGACTTCGTAAACTATCCTCGGAGAACATAAGAATCAGAACAAAGAACACTAGATAAAAAGAAAGACATTGATTGGGTGAGACTCGTTCAGAGGTTGTAACAGTTGGCAGAGCTTTGTCGCCCACGTAATGAACACGCCTTTGGTTAGAAATAGACAACTTCGTAAAGTAACTAGCGCGAATTTCATCGTGTTAGTATGAAGAATGGATTGCAAAATGTTGTTGTTAAGAAATAATAAAAGTTTATTGTTCTGATAATTGTAATAAATACAAAATAGTATCTAATGTTTATTATTCAACAGTATTCATAATACAAAGAATTGTTCACTTTGGCAATCGTTCAAATATACTTAGTTTTATTAATCTAAATACAAGAGCCGAGCAGATATCTAACGACAAAAAAATCAAAAACAGCACCACCAATCGAGTCCAAAAGTATCCTATATTTCAAGCTAAAAGTATTTCAAGCTGATATTCTTCTTAGATTTCGATTATAACTAGTGTATATAAGCGCGCTATCGTAGTACATTTACTATGTCAGAAACATTCGCAAGAATATAGTGTAGTACAGAAGTAAGTAGAAAATCAGAGAGCCAAATTTCTTTTTAAACTATATACGTAGCGTTTATTCCAATGAAAACATATTCACGTACCACTCAATTTTTCATTTCACACTGTTATTATCCGCTTCACTTAAGTGCCATCTTAAAACCGAACGATACCCACAAAGCCACAAAGAGCCACATTTAAAAAGCAATAATTACATATTCAAATTGACAGGCCATAGTAATTAAACAGTGGGTACAAGTGGAGCAATTATCTGACTTTTTGCCGACCTCTCGACTCTTTTATGTTCCCTTCAACGAACGAAGACATAGTTTTAATTGGAGTCGTTTCGAAGCACGCAAAGAGTCTTTTAATTAAAAATTTCAACTTTTGATATTTAAAAAAGAGTATGATGGCTCAATATCACCGCTATTACAGGCTGCAGTCTCCCTCAGTATTCTTTGCCAGTTAACGTTGTTGGAATTTTTAAAACAATTTCAATATCTTCACGTGTGAAATACAAAGAGTAAACGGACTTTTAAATAACGCCCTTCTACTCTTTGTACTTTAATTTGAGCTTTACTTGTGTCATTTTTCTCTTGCTATTAAAAAGTGATAAATGGTACGTCAAAAAATACACAGCGTTATTTATATGTACGAGTAACTAAATTTGCCTATATACAATTTATTTACATCTTTTATATATGTATATAGTATAAGTAAAGCAGACAAGCATACAGTCCATCTAACGGATACTGCCGCCCATGGATATTTATAATGAACCCCAGATAAGATTAGATATTCTTACCTGAGGAATTACAGATGCGCCGCTACCCCTGAGGACTAAGCTGGAACGCCTCGGAAAACTATGTCTCCATTACCACACCCTTCAAAACAGAACACGGCAGCGCTTAACACTGCTATTATTAGGTAGAAAGACGTGAGCGGTGGTGTCGCCGGAGAGAGACCACAAAGGGTTCTATCACCTAAAATTAAATTAAAATTAACACTAACATTTATTTGCAAAGCATATAATTACATTACAAAAAAATATGTTAGAACTTATATAAAGCATAAGAAAAATACGTTACAGAATATTAGGTATTAAATTGAAATATGAAATATGAAGTCGAGTAACGGAACGCAAAATAATAAAACCTACAACAGAATCACACATATCTCACTGGGGAAATTACAATTTTATATATTCTTATCCATTCTTTTATATCTCCATTGTATGTATGCAAGTTCAATTTTCAAATAATATGAAGTTTTTTTGGGTTCATGTCGGGAACTAGCTTTATTAGCCATTCAATTAATAGACTAGCCTCTTTATTAATGAATTGAATTTGAATTTAATTTTTTTTATACATAAGCTGAAATATATGTGAGCTAATTTTTAATAAAGAAACTACTTAACCCTAGGCTGAATAGGTTTAAAGGGGACTAAATTTAAATGACAAGGCTAGACAAGTAGTTAAACGTTATCGACCTTAATTGAACGGCACCAAGTTTATGAAAAAGGATAGGCTGTTAACATATAACATAAGAATTTACTATGCCTTAAAAGCATCTCCTATGAATATTATCCAAAGTTAGACTAAATAAAAATGCTCCAACATAAAATATCTTCTCTATAATGTTATTTAAAATATTCAAAGGCTTCACACGATATTATAAACTGTGTGTTACCGTCCTCTATACAAGTATACACTGGTTCCAACGTCACCGTTATCAGTATTAAAGTGTGTTACTTTGCCAACAAGCACGGTACTTTATTAGTGTAATTTGTAGTGTAAAATATTTATAGTGGATTTTAGCTTTACTGGATAGAAATTTAAATGGTTATTATGTATACTACGTTATAGTACCTTAGGTAATAACATATCGAGACTTCGTGGTATTAACCACCGCTATCTCAACGTTGTAAACATGTCACCTATGATGATAAGAAGTTTGACTGTATATAATGGAGGGACCCCTGGACCCCCTTCAAACAACGACCTTTTTTTCGTAGACCAGAGCGAACCCACAATATGCCACCTACTGTACACATCTACAGTTACAATAGGTTTTATGGCTCCTTTTTTTATCACGCATGCAATCCCGCGTGATAGGAAAGAGAATTATATCAATGATATCGAGCGATGGTTGGTGTGCACGACACACGCAATGTTTTGTTTTCGATACTTTCCTGTCATGTTAGCCACGCGCGCATATTAGTGAGACGAGTACCTGTGCGGACCCGCGTGACAAGAAAAAGTCCCTTAGACTACTTTTTTAATATTAATCGAATGTCGGTCGGGTAACCTTCAGATATCTTTGAAATTTTCTAAAGGACTCAAAGATATATAACTTTCAATAAATTATTCTGTAAAGGGCGTATAAAGGGACGTTAATTTAAATCATGATCGTTAACTTTGAGAACACTTATAAACAAAATTAATTTCAAAATCCGAATCTATTGTATGGCTCCGGGCGGAGCATTAGACGAATAATAATTGCAATGTTAAACGCTTTACCACAATGCAAATAAATTATTAAATTATTCACTAGATGAACATAATAATGCTGAGGGCCGTTTAATTAAGTACGTCATATAAATACGTTCAAGTGTCTTAGCCGCTCATAATGCAATGACAAAGTGAGTTCCCCTCTTTTGAAGTCGTGAAATGGAGCTTATGAAATACGTTTTTCAAGGAGCGAAATATAAATGTTTTGCCAAAGTTACCAGTGGCAGGTATAATTTAATTTCATTCCGGGGGAGGGGAGTTGATTATAAATTTAATTTATGTGAGGGCTGACGTTGGGTCGGATACTTGTTATTCGTGGAGCGTGCAATTTATCGACTACTCGCTGATATACTGACTTGTCAAACTGCGCTTGGGTTCGCGACAGACGAAAAATGTTCCATCTGCAAATAAATAAATGAATGAAGGAAGGAATAAATTGTTTTATGGTACGTTGTTACCGCGTCCAGCGGGGTTTAAAATTATTCGGAGGTATCGTTTAAGATTATTTTAATTCTATTCAAGTTATATATTAGTACATGTTTTTTTTAATCCTTCAAAATATTTTCCTATATATAACGAATGCAATGGCAGTCTAAATAAGAATGAAAGTAAAAATATTTCTTTCACTATAAATGTCGGAAACTCAATTATTCAGACTCCGCATAATATAACAGACAGGAAAATGACGAAGTATGCCCAAATGCCATATTGCACAACTTTTGCAATATTCGCCACTGACATTACAGCAGTCACATCGACACCTATCAAAGGCTAAAAATCCCGTCGTCGTTGACTGCGGTGATATGAATTTTGTACCTTTTAGCTTCTAACCCATCAGTGCATAGGTAGGACTGTCTTTTGTTTTATTTAAGCTTGGAAATAGATTTTTCTTGAAAATTTAATACCTTTGATATTTGCTACTGCTTACAGTAGATAATATCGGAACTAGTTATTACATATTTAAAAACAAAAACCTGCTTAAAAATATAGCCTAAGGTCCCACAATTAAGACACATTCAACGACATCACATATGTTAAAGTTAAAATCCATTCAGCTTCAGCTTGGATACACCTGCAGAGGGTAATGATTTTCGAGTATAGGATTCGAAAAGCAGTCGAATTACAATAGTTTAAATGAAATAATTAACTAATCTCTCAATTTCTTCATATTAAAGGTGGTAGAACCCAGTGTGGTTCGAAACCGACGGCACCACCGCCACATCTATTTCTCCCTCATTATAGCAGCGTTAAGTGCTGCTGTGTTCTGGTTATTACGCAGCCGTGATAGCCTAGAGGTTAAGAAACTCAGCATCTCGATCGAGAGGTCCGCGGTTCAAATCCCAGGCACGTACCTCTGATTTTTCAAAACTATGTGCCTATTAGAAATTAATTATCATTTGCTTAAACGGTGAAGGAAAACATTGTGAGGAAACCTGCATATCTGAGAGATTAAAAAAAAGATCTCAAAGGTATGTGAAGTTCACCAATACGCACTTGGCCACCGCGATGGACTATGGCCAAATCATTCTCATTCTGAGAGGAGACCCGTGCCCAGCAGTGGGAAAGTATGGGTTGATGATAATGACGTGTTCTGGTTTGAAGGGTGTGGTAAGGGAGACATACTTTTCCAAAGCGTACCAGCTTAGTCGTCAGTGCAGTGGCGCATGTGTGGCCGACCTTAGGTAGGAATATTTAATCCTATCGGGGATTAAATACTGACGTCACTTACCATCAGGTGAACCGCGCTCGTCTGCTACTCTGATATTATAAAACAAATGTTACGCGCCCACATCGTTTACTGATCCCTCGTCAGCGATGGAACACATCCCAATCTCTGATGAGTCGGTGACATGTTTATCCGTTTAACGTTTTCGACCGTACAACTGTACCCTTACCATGAGTTTTCCGTTTTGACCTGACCGTCCCTAGCGGATTGTATCAGAACTATAGTATCAGTACGGTACATTAAATGTCTAAATTGACAAAATGGCGCTTTATGTTTTGTCTCTCTTTTTTGCGAACATGTGAGGGAAACAAAAAGTTTATCGTCACTTGTCAAAACAATGTACACTGCATGGCCATTAAATGTTATAATAAATTACCCGAAACCCTAAAACTTTTGACTTATAATACTTTTAAGACAAAATTGACAAAATGGCTAGTAAATAAATGTTTTTATACCACAAATGAATATTTAGAAATAAGTAAGATTGACATACAAATTTAATATATATTTTTTAGCTATTTGAACAATAATATATTTTAATAAATTAATTGTAATAATGATGTTATTTTGTAACAATATAATGATAATTTGCACACCTTATAAAGGTAGAATAAGAGACGATGTAATTTATAAATTAAGATCATTTTATGTACCTTATCCTTATGCAAATAAAGAAATTGAAATTGAAAAAAATTTAAATTGAAAATTGAGCACTTACATATTGTTACGTTTACTCAGTCTACTGAAGCAAACGGAACAGAATAATGGATTGAGTAAACGTAACGTAAAATTGTGGGATGTTTTGAAAACTCATGGTAAGGGTACTGTAGATTATGGGTTTTCAAATAAAACTCCAACTTGAATCTTCAGTTCTTTTCTTCTTGTTTTTATTCCGAGGCGTACACATTTTTCCATATTTTTTTTTTTTTTTTTTGTTTTTATTTTGGAAAAAGGGCTGACCCTCTACGGAGAGGGAGGAGCAAAAAATGCGTCCAAGCACTTACAGGCCGCGACGGCCGGTGCCTGCGTCGTGTGGGGCTGACTGAAAGGTCCTCCTGAAGGGAGGACCATCCCACTAAAAACTCCTTTAAGGCATTCGTCCAAGGGGACCGTACAGCCGACATCGGATAGCGACCTCTCGTTTGCGGAGCGAGAGGCGCTAGCGGCGCTCCCTAGAGAGCTACCGCTGGATAGATGACACTGAAGGTGTCAACGTATCATGAATAAGATTAGAATCGTCGGGAAGACGATTCTCTATGGAGAGTTGTACGCCCCTGTGGGCGGCCAGAAGATTCTCCACATCGGTGGAGAGTTTGTTAGGAGCGTCGGTCAAGATATTTCTTGGCCGACGGCAATTGTAACGGGTAGGAAGAGGGGCAGCATAGTCCGCTGCACCCTTGATTAAGGGGTTGGAATGGTTTTCTGAGCGGTCGAAGAACGCTTCAGAGAATTGTCTGAGGACTTGTTGTATTGGAGCGAGCTCCAGGTCGCGGTGGAGGTCAGCGTTTCTGACATACCAGGGGGCATTAAGTGCCCGACGACAAAAGAGATTTTGTATGACCTGGAGTTTGTCTAGGATGGTGGGATTCGCGTGAGCGAAGACTGGAGAGGCGTATGTTAACACCGGTCGAATGCAAACCTTATACAGCGTTCGCTTATTCCTGGCTGACAACTTGCTGTGTCTGCCAATCATGGCGTTGAGGCGGCTCATGTAAGAGCGGGCGGTATGGGTGACCTTAGAGACGTGGGGTCTAAAGGTGAGGCCCGGGTCAAGGGTAACTCCTAGGTATTTTACTGTGGGCCTCCATGGAATGGGGGCCCCAAGTAATTTGACGGAGGGCAGGTTGTTTAAGCGCCTGCGTTTGTGGTCGAAGCGCATTGCGGAGCTTTTCTCCGCATTGACTTCGATGCGCCATTTCCTAAACCAATCTCCTAACTCGTTGACCGAGCGTTGGAGTTTGGCGAGGACAGATGACTCCTTTTGCCCTTGGATGTAAAGGGCGGTGTCATCGGCGAAGAGTGAGAGCTGCACCCCATTTTTGGGGATAGGAATATCGTTGGAGTACGATATGAATAATGTAGGAGCGAGCACTGAGCCTTGAGGGACTCCGGCTGTTACGGGGCGTGGGGGAGAGAGGATACCTTCGTGTCTGTAGCGGAAGGTTCTGTCCTGAAGGTAGGAAGCCACGATGCGGACTAGGCGATCAGGAAGACCAGAATGGTATAGCTTGTATACCAGTCCTCCATGCCAGACTTTGTCAAAAGCCTTGGCGACGTCGAAGAAGACTGCTAGTGTCTTGTTACGTCTTGGATAAAACCCGCTTGTGATGTACTCGACAATGCGGTGGACTTGTTGGGGGCACGAGTGCTGGAGGCGAAAGCCAAATTGGTGAGGAATGATGAGTGGGGGAGCATCTATTGGGAAGAGGTGCCCTCTTATGTGAACGAGGATCACCCGTTCGAAAACCTTGCCCATTGCATTGAGGAGGCTAATGGGGCGGTGGTTGGAGGGAATATGTTTCGGTTTCCCAGGCTTGGGAATACCGATAACTGTTGCTGTCTTCCAGGCTGTTGGAAAGAAGCTGAGATCGAGGCAGGCATTGAAGATAATGACCAGAAGGGTCAGTGCCTGCTCGGGGAAGTGTTTGAGCGCCAGGTTGGAGATACCATCCGGACCTGGGGCTTTACGAGGTTTCAAACCGCGGATGACGGTCCGGACCTCGTCTGTAGTGATTTTAATGGGAGCAGAGGTGACAGGGAGAGAGATCTTTTAAGGACCTCCTCCTCCACCTTGTGAATGTGGATAGGGTCGCACGGTTGAGTGCTGGGGGAGCACTGCGCAGCGATGCTATCTGCGAAGCATTCGGCCTTCTCAGCGTCTTCGAAGGCTATGCTGCCGTCGGGACGCGTGAGAGGGGGAGTGCTTGAGAAGGCTTCGGTACGAAATCGTCTAGCGACTTTGTAGAATGCCTTATGAGAAGGTTGGATATCCTCCATGAGAGAGTTCCAGTTGGAGTCCCTCATTTCGGCTAGCCGGGATCTGACTTTCCTTTGGAGGGCGTTAGCGCGCCTCCTAAGGACAGGGGTGGGATACTTGGCGGCCCATCTGAGGGCTGCGTTTTTAGTTTGGATTAGCTTCCTGACCTCGCGAGGTAGTTTTCGGTTCGGGACCTCTACCACCTTCGCGTTGTCATGAAGCGAAGTCTGAACTAGCTGGGTGAGTGAGTTCACCGTACTGTCTATTTTCTCCGAGCTAACAAGGTAGTCTGGGGGAATAGTATACGGTGAATCGGGGGCCTCTATGGCCGAGGTGAGAGATTTCTCGTACCCTTCCCAATTAGTGAAGGTTTTCGAGGAGGTATGGGGAGTTGGATCATAGGGACCTAACTGTAGAGAGACTGGACGATGGTCTGAGCCCAGATCGTCCAGTGTTTCGATCGCTCTTGTATTGAGCGCGACGCCTTTAAGGAGGGCGAAATCCAGCACGTCGGGTTCTTGGTCTTCCCGATCGGGGTAGTGGGTTGGCGCTGTTGGGGAGAAGATATCAAAGTCCAGTGCGCGGGAAATGGTTAAGAGTTTCTTACCGTTGGTGTTAGTCAGACGACTGTTCCAAACGGTATGTTTGCAATTGAAATCTCCAAATAGTACGACAGAGTCTCCGAGCGAGAGGAGGGCCTCCAAGTCGCTTTGGAGAGGGGCTTTATTGGCGGGGAGGTAAATTGAGGCTATGATCAGGGACGGGTGTCCTGTCATGCCTAATTTGCATATGGTGGCTTCCATATTGGTGAGCTTGGGTGTTTCCAGAGGGGTGCAATGGAAGGATCTCTTGTAGTAGATGGCAGTGCCTCCGCCACGACGGTCGTCGGCTCTGTCATTACGTACAAGCGCGTAAGAGGGGAGACTTACGCCTTTAAGGGAGGGCTTGAGGAAAGTTTCCTGAACAAGCAACAGGTCGATATCCCTGTTGCGGACGAACTCTTTGAGTTCGGGAATGCAAGGCTTAAGACCTCGTGCATTGAAGGAGATAAGCGAGACGCCTTTAGGTTTTTGACGACCGGGATGAAGGGGTTGAGTATGAACGTTACTCATTGAATGGACTTGAACAACGCTAAGTGTTCAGAGTAGATTGCGATGCGCTCCGCCTGGCTGGCGTTACGCATCTTTTGCGAGACGAGTATGATCTCGTCGAGGTTCACGCCCTTAACGCAGTCCTTAAGGAACATGATATGTTCCCTTACCGATGCGTCTTGGGTGGGACGGGGAGTGGGAGTGGCCTTAGGGGCCGGGGTTGGTGGGGTGGTCGCGGGTGCGACTTTCCTCCAACTCATGGGAGCGGTTGGGGTTTTGGAGGCCCCTAGCCGCGGGAAATTGGTCGAATTGACCGGAGGTGGGCCTGCTTTCGAGGGCTGCTTTTTAGCAACCTTCTTTTGAGCGGGACGGGGGGCTTTAGGGCAGCCACGGTAGTTAGCCGGGTGCCCTGAAGTGGTGCATAGCACGCAGGCAGGAGGGGACTCGTCTTCACGAGTTCTCTTGCACTCACGTGTGGCGTGGGGTTCTAGGCACTTGACGCACCTTGGGGGGGCAGTGCAGTTCGCCGCTGCATGGCCGTAAAGCTGGCAGCGGTGGCACTGGGCAGGGTAGCCACGCTTGTTAGGTGGTTCCACCTTGATCTCAGAAAGGCCACAGATTGTGACCTCCTTCTCCTTGAAAATGTCCTTGGAGGACGGGGTCTTGGCTAGAATGGCCAGGGCTAGAGGGTATTTGACCCCGTTGCGGTTGTACAACTTGTGTACACCTTCCACGGGGAACCCTTGGTTGACTAGATCCGTTTGGATTTCGTCGGTGGGAAGCTCGTAGGGGAGACCCCTAAGGACCGCTTTGATTTTGCGGTCCTCTTCTAAAGCGTACGTGTGGTACGGGAGTTGAAGGTGAGTTAGGAGCCTAATGAGGCTCCTGAAGTCCTCGGTGGTGGGGCATGAAACGCGAATAGAGTCGCGAAGGTTACGTGCCTTGGTGTAGTGGATCTGTTTTTCCACTAGGGTTTTAGAGAAGTCGGACCATTTCGACTTATCTCTGAAGAAAATGTGTGGGGGCGGTTTGCACTTGGCAAGTGCCGGTTCGCAGCGCGTGGCTGGCTTGGCGGGCTTAGCCGCGGGGGTTGAGCTCTGGGGCTCGGTGGAGGTTTTTGGCATGGGGGCCAGAGTGGAGGCTTTTGGCACGGGGGCCAGAGCGGGGGCCGCTGGGGCTGGGGTGGCTTCGAAAGAGGCCTCGGAAGAGGTTTCACTTGTCGCCTTAGCGACGAGTTTCACCGGTCGTTTCTTGGTCTTCCTCGACTTGACAGGGGTGAAACCCTGGTCGTCGTCGGAGGAGGGGGCGGTGATGAGGGTGTGCTCCGACGATTCGTCGGAGGAGGCGGGGCGTTTGAGCGAGATGGCATCGAAGTCCATCTCGTGTCTCGGGGTGGCATCAGGGGATGCGGGTGAATCAGTAACGGACAGGGGATCCGTTACGGATTTCAAGGGCTCGCAAAGGGAGCGGAGTTTGACTGAGTCAAATGGGCGATTGAGCTCCTTGCTCAAGAGGGAGGACAGAGCCTCGAAAAACCTGTCTGTTACCATGTAGGCCATGGTAACCTGGGATGCCTCCCTGCCGAGGCAGGGAGCTAACGGGGAGGGGGAGGGAAATGCAATTACCCCTAAGGGAAAGTAACTGCTACCGTCACCCTTGGGATAGCCCAAGTGCAGTGGGATCGGGTCTGCCGGTTTCTCTCAGGCCGAGAGGTCTGAGAAGCGCACCGGGTCAACGCTAGCTGGTTTCGTTGGCACCGTTAGGTATCCACCAACTCAAACGCGTCGGGACGTGAGTTTTGTTTATTCCCAATAAATTGGCAATAAACAAAGCACGGACCGCTATCGATAATATCGAGTAGGCGAGAACCGGCCGAAAGGCCAGAGAAAATTCTGGGTTAGGAAACACTAGAGCGCGAGCAGGCGGGGCTGCTCGGTCTGGCGTTCAAACGCAGAGTGATTTTTTTCCATACAAAAGGGCGAGCTTAAGTACTTATTTTGGGTACTTATTTTGGGTACCGCAACAGGCGCAGGCTCAGTCAGCAACCGCGTCCTATTGCCGTCCCTTTCTAACATAGCCTGTCTTACTCTTACAATTCTATGCTTACACTCTATTGCTATCCTACTCTTACATATCTATTCTTATTACGTAGGACTTATATCTATTGCAATAAAATGTCTTATTTACATAGTCTTAATTACATACACAAGTTACATTAATCAACATTTACATTTAAATTCTTAGGCCGTTGTCGTCCGTAATATTCTCCCCCCGGCGTAGATTCTTCGAAGCCTCCTCCATCTGAAGGACGGCAAGCTTCGTCGCTGGCCTCTGGAACACACCTCCCTTTGTGCGGACGTCTGCAGACCGGACGATGCCATCAGGTCCCGGGTGAACTCGCTCGACGACTCCTCTCGGCCAGGTATTGCGGGGTAAGGCGTAGTCGACCACAATTACGAGATCGCCTTCCCGCAGTTGTGACGCCTGTGCGTTGGACGGCCCCCGCGGAATGAGCGTAGGCAGGTACTCTCGCAGCCATCGCTGCCAGAACTGGTCCGCCAGTGCCTGCGCCCTTCTCCACGTGCTGCGGTCCGCCTCGGTGCATGGCCCCGTCCGCGGTAGCCCCGTCGATGAGCCGATGAGGAAGTGATTCGGCGTTAGTGCTTCCTCGTCCTCGGGGTCCACGGAGACGTGCGTGAGCGGTCGCGCGTTCACGCTGTACTCGGCCTCGGTGATTAACGTCTGCAGTACCTCTTCCTTTGGCGACTTTTCTTTGAGCGTGGTGCTTAGTGCGGTTTTTACTGAACGCACTAAGCGCTCCCAGGCTCCTCCCATGTGTGGCGCCCCCGGCGGTATGAAACGCCAGTCGGTGTTGTACTGCAGACCGTAGTCCCGTAGTGCTGCGATCCATGCTCCGTATGTATTTCTCAGTTCGACGTCGGCCCCTCTAAAGTTAGTGGCGTTGTCGGAGTATATGACGCGCGGCCAACCCCTTCTGGCGGCCATCCTTCGCAGCGCCATAACAGCTGAGTCCGTAGAGAGCGACTGGACGATCTCTAAATGAATGGCCCTTGTGGTGAGACAGGTAAATAGTGCACACCACCTCTTTTCGTGTCTTCGTCCGATAGTCACCGTTAGGGGCCCGAAATAGTCCACGCCACAATAGGTGAAGGCGCGGTGCCCCGAGTCCAACCTCACTTTAGGTAGGTCTCCTTTCGGTGGTGTCGTCGGAGTCGCCTTGTACACGCGACAGTATTGACACGCTCGTGCTACTTTCTTGACTGTAGGCCTCAAGCGCAGTATGATGAATCGTTGACGGAGCTCGTTGACGACTCGTTCGTTATTCGCGTGTCCCGCCCGGCGATGATAATGCTCGACAAGCAGGTGAGTAAAGGGATGCTGCCCGTCGAGTATTACCGGCTCATTAGAGTGCGTTGTAGAATAGAGCGCACCTATACGGCCTCTTGCGGTTATTAGCCCGTCGTTCAATACTGCGTCGAGCCTTTTAAATTTGCTGTGTCGTTGTAGCGGCTGATTGTGACTTAACCGCGCTAAGTCTTCGCTGAAGGAGTCCCGCTGCGCGCGTTGAAACCACCGTCGTTCGGCCGCTTCTAAGTGTGACACTTCTAAGTGTAGAGTCTTGTCTCTAGATCGAAGCTTCTCGACGAATAGCTGAGTAAGTGCCGTCGCCCTTATAAGCTTCAGGTAACTGGAGAACCTTCTAATGTCGGGTAATGAGTCGTTGCGGTCCGAGTCCTCTTCTGAGACGGTGTAACACGTCTCCCCGGTCTCTTCACCTTCCCCGTTCTCCGTAGGCCAGTGCTCTTCTGTGGCTCGTAGGAATTGCGGTCCCGTGAACCACCGGTCCCGGCTGTCGATCCCGTCGGTTTGAAGCCTGGTCGCATCGTCGGCTACGTTGAGTGTTGTAGGCACCCATCGCCAATCCTCTGTATGTGTGAGCTCGGCGATCTCAGCTAGGCGATGTGAGACGAACGGCGTGTATTTTTTCGTCTCGTTTCTTATCCACTGAAGGACGGTGCGGGAGTCACTCCAGTATATGACTCGTTTGGGTTTCCAACAGCTGTGCTCCCTGACTATAGTGTTAGCCATTCGTGCCCCGATTAACGCAGCTTGGAGCTCCAGTCTCGGAATGGTTAGTAACTTCAGTGGAGCCACCTTCGCCTTGGCCATTACTTGTATTGTTTCTATGTGATCGCCGTGTGCGATCCTCCAGTAGGCCACCGTAGCGTAGGCTTGCTCGCTTGCGTCGACAAACACGTGTAACTCGATGTGAGTTTCCGGCGTTACGTTGTAGCTATAGCACCGCGGTATTGCTAGTGCTGAGACATCTGGGAGTCGCCTTATCCACTCGTCGAATAGGTTAGCGTCTTCAGATGGCAATTCCTGGTCCCAATCAACCTTCTTGAGCCACAAGCGTTGTAATATCATCTTGCCGACGATCGTATATTGACTGATAAGCCCCAGTGGGTCGTACACCGACATAACCGCGCTTAGGGTTTCGCGTTTAGTCGGTGCTCTCAACCGCAGTCTGACCTCATCGGGAACCCTCTTGATGTCAGTGTTGAAGGTGAGGGTGTCGGAGCTCGGGTCCCAGCGCAGCCCCAATGTCTTTTCCTTCTGGTGTGCTGCTAACTTTACATTCGCGCTTTCAGACTTCTTATCTTCGGGTATGCTAGCTAAAACTCTCTTGCTATTTGAGTTCCATCTTCTTAAGTTGAAGTCCGCTTGTTGATGGATGTAGGTAACTTCGTTCACCATTTTAATAGCCTCCTCTTCAGATGGGAAACTGTCTAGGTAATCGTCCATGTAGTGTCGCTCCTTGACCGCCGTGGCCGCCTCTGGGTATTTACTTTCATAGTCGACGGCGTTGCGGTTTCTTACGCTGTGAGCGAGGTATGGCGAACTGCTGGCTCCGAATATCATGGAGACCATTTTAAATCTTCTCGGAGGGTCCGTAGGCTTGTCCCTCCATAAAAACATCTGTGCCGGTTGGTCCTCGGGTCTGATTTTAACCCTAAGGAACATTTCTTCGATGTCCGCTGTGACGGCGATTCTCTTTTCTCTGAACCCGAACAATATTCTTGTGAGTGAAGCTAGTAGGTCGGGTCCTTCTAGTAGGAAGTCATTGAGACAGACTCCCTTCACCTTAGCCGCCGCGTCGAAGACCATTCTAACTTTTCCCGGCTTGTTGTGATTGGTGACGGCGAAGTGCGGCAGGAACCATTTTACGTTGCTATCCCTTTCGCTGCCGTCGCATTGCACCGCGTAACCCTTTTGTATAAGGTTAGCGATCTGAGCCGCGTATTCCTTTTTAAACGCCGGCTCCTTAGTCATCCTCTTCTCGAGCGTGTGTAGTCTCTTAAGGGCAGACTCGTAGCTATCTGGGAACGTGGGGTTATCTATCTTCCAGGGCAGACCCACTTCGAAGTGGCCGTCCTTTCTTGTGGCGGTCGCTTCGAAAATGTCGTTGGCTCTCTTCTCATGCTTATTAATTTTTTCTTTAGTCGATACGCCAAGCGAGTCCACGTCGAAATGTGACTCGACGAGCTTCTGTAGTTGGACGTCGCTCGCGCAGATGTGAAGTACGGCCGCCTGGTCTTGATAAATCGATTTCCTGGGTACCGACCCGTGCAGTACCCATCCCAACTTCGTTCTCGACGCGGCGGGTTCATTTCTCTTGCCGGCGCGCAGCTGTCGCGATATTATTAGATGCCAGTTGTCGGCACCTATCAATATGCGAGGTCGAGCTTCTCCCTTACTGATGCTATCTTGTACAACTCGCAGGTGCTTGTACCGTTCTAAGTTGTGCGGTACGCGTTGGTGATGTAGCTGTAGTCCTTTTACTGTGCGGGCTGTCACTAAGTAGGCTTCTTGTTCGTGTACCCCTTTGACACGAACCTTGACCGCTTCGCTGTCGATCCTTCTCTGATCGTTAATACCCCTTATGTTCAGAGGTCGATTCGGTCCGCCGTTAGTGAGTTGCTTCGCTAATTCTTCGTCTATTAGCGTCACAGTAGACCCTTCGTCTAGGAGGGCGTACGTATTTACCTCCCCCCGTGGACCGCTGAGTTTTCACCTCGCAGGTTTTGAGCAGTACTGATGTAATAGGCGACCTCCTTGTCGTGACGCTCATTACTAGCGCGGCTGCTTCGTCTTCCCTGCCGTCGTCCGGAGTGCTCACTGTAGTCGTAGACTCCGTTACTTTTTCTTTATGTAGTAGCGCGTGATGTTGGTAGGTACATCCGTGGACTCCGCAGGCCTTGGCTTTGCATGTGAACCTGCTGTGCTTCCTTTTCATGCATTTGAAGCACATCTTGTTGTCCTTTGCCCACTTCCATCGCTCGTTGACGTCGAGTGCTTTGAGTTTATCGCACTCAGTAGTGTAGTGTCCCCCAGTTGGACATATGAAGCATTTTCTTTCTTCCGGTTGACTTTCCCCCGCAGTGTATACGCCCTTGGTAGCAACCCGCTTTGGTGCTACTTCTCTTCTGACGGGTACCGGAACGCTTCGCTTCGTTGTGTGGGTGTACCTTATCATAAGGTCCGCTTCGGCCATTAAAAACTCGGAGAGTACTATCATTTCATTATCTTCCATGATGCGTGCTTCGTTATTGGCTGCGTACTCCGCCCATTTGCTTATGAGATGAGGACTCAGTTTGTCCATTACGTCTCGAACGAGTAGCGGGTTTCGTAGGTAGCCTCTTCTATCTATACTTTTTATCGTATAGACAATATTTTGAATCTTCACCGCGAACTCATACAGATCGGTGCTCGCGCTCCCTAATTTCGGGATCTTTTTGAGCTCTTCCATGGCCCGATCTATTATGAATTCCGGTCTTCCATATTTCATCTCTAATGTGCGCATGATGATATCTGGGTTAGATGCGGTGAATAGCTGTGACAGCACGGTTTCTCTCGCTTCCCCTCGCAGGCTGTTTCGCAGTCGAAGGAGATTTTCCGTTGGAGAGAACTTAAAGAGTCTTGTAGAATCTTCCATGGCGGCCTTATACGGTAGCCACTCGGCGACGGCTCCCGTGAATATAGGTAGTTCCGCTGTTTGGCGAGGCAACGGTCTTGAGGCGACTAGTTTTTCTAAGGTGTCGGCTAGCCGTTGAATGCCTTGGAATTTCGCGTTCTCCCCCCGTTGCTTACTAACGGGAGGGCGAACCTCTTCCGGTTCTTCCCTGTATTTCGTCGCCGTTGGTTGTTCCATGCTTCTATCCACCCAGTCTTGTACCCTTTCGTTGCATGAGCTCGCCGCATATTCAGATTCGGCTTCGATTGCAGTCATTTCGGCGGCTAATCTCGATTTGATTAGCTTTTCTTTCATAAGTAGCCGCTTCTCTTCTATAGCCGCGAGTTCTTTCTCCGCTTCGTATTGTGCCATCTTCATACGTGCGTCGATGCTTCGCTTTGAAGTGTTACTGCGAGCGGTGTGTGCCGGCGACGTAGGTCTCCGCACCGGCGATGTAGGTCTCCGCACCGGCGATGAAGTTTCACGCCTTGGTGGCGTGCTAGCTGGTCGTGCAGGTGGCCCCATGACGGACGTCCGCGTTGACGTCGCTGGTGCTGTCTCTCTCGCCCCTTCTGGCGGAGAGTGCTCCATCCTTTTTTCTTGGGAATTTCCTGCGACCGTCGACGGCGACTGCGGAGAATCTTCATAAATTCGGTGTAGCGATGGCCCTGGCGCACCCTTAGCGCCCGGGGCTGCTTCTGACTCGCTGTACCCCGATTCGGAGCGAACACGACCCCTTGTGTTCATTGCGATCGGCGTATTCATCTTGAGTCTTCTTTAAATCCGGCTTCTCGAAGGACCAATGTAGATTATGGGTTTTCAAATAAAACTCCAACTTGAATCTTCAGTTCTTTTCTTCTTGTTTTTATTCCGAGGCGTACACATTTTTCCATTTTTTTTTTTTTTTTTTTTTCGATTTGTGTAGTTTACTGTTGGTCCTAGCGACCTGTACAGCTTCACCGGGTTTTGAGAGGCGAGCCTTAGGCTCAGCCGGGACAAGAAGACTATGGGCTGGAAGGGAGGGATAGCTTTGGTCGCCGTTGCCGGTTCCCTAAGCCGTCCACCTTCGCTGGAGGGAGAGAAGGTTGCGGACCCAGCTACTGCCGGAGTCCTGACCATCCACCTCTTGTCAGATAGGGATTGCGGCTGACCCAAGGGCACCTCCTGTGAGGTACGGACCTCGGCTTAGGTCAGTTACGCTAATGTGGGGCACAGGGGAAAGACGATCAATCACGCGGGGATACCTTGTGACGGCTGTACTGTAGTGGGGTCCTCGTCTCCGCCGGCGGGGACGGTGTGTATAGAATCTGTTGTTGTTGAGTGTGTGTGGAGGCTGAGGAGGGGGTTCTCCTTGCCGGAGGGCATTGTCTAACGTGATCTTATCATCAGGGTAGCCTAGGACATGTTTTGGGCGTCTGTGTAGAGCCTTTGCATCCTTATCAGGGATGTAACTGGCTGCCTTGACAACTAGCTGATTTGGGTGGTCAATAGCTGTATCAAAATAGCTTTTGGAAAGTTGCTTCGTGTATTGAGCGATGGTGGGCAGCTCAAGATCTCTATGGAGGTCTACATTACGCACGTACCAGGGACAGCCCGTGGCCATGCGCAAGAATCGATTTTGAAGCTTTTGATATCTATCAATGAGTTTTACATGTGCAAAGACTACACTGGCGTAAGTCATGATGGGTCTAACGCAAGCTTTGTAAAGCGTCACTTTATGACGAAGTGCCATTTTACTTTTCTTGCCTAACATGTGGTAGAGTCGCCCTAGTACGAAAGCGGCCCTATTTCGCGTTATTTTGATGTGCTCAGTGAAGTTCAACCTACTGTCTAGTGTGACACCTAGGTATTTGGCGGATTTAGCCCATGGGATGGGCTTTCCAAATAGTGATACTTGTTTAAGTACCTGTTTGGTCCTGTGGGAGCAGTCCCTTTTGGCAGAGAGGTAGTAAGCCCTTCTGGCAAAGTGAACAGCTTGGCTTTTTCCTGGATTGACCTCAATTCTCCATTTCCTAAACCATTCACCTAGGGCGGTGGCTGCGGACTGGAGTTTTGAGGTGACGACTGAGGGTTTTGGGTGGGACATTTTTCCATATTTTTTTTTTTTTTTTTTTTTTTGGCGCCCGGATATTAGGTGGAAAAAGGGCTGACCCTCTACGGAGAGGGAGGAGCAAAAAATGCGTCCAAGCACTTACAGGCCGCGACGGCCGGTGCCTGCGTCGTGTGGGGCTGACTGAAAGGTCCTCCTGAAGGGAGGGCCATCCCACTAAAAACTCCTTTAAGGCATTCGTCCAAGGGGACCGTACAGCCGACATCGGATAGCGACCTCTCGTTTGCGGAGCGAGAGGCGCTAGCGGCGCTCCCTAGAGAGCTACCGCTGGATAGATGACACTGAAGGTGTCAACGTATCATGAATAAGATTAGAATCGTCGGGAAGACGATTCTCTATGGAGAGTTATACGCCCCTGTGGGCGGCCAGAAGATTCTCCACATCGGTGGAGAGTTTGTTAGGAGCGTCGGTCAAGATATTTCTTGGCCGACGGCAATTGTAACGGGTAGGAAGAGGGGCAGCATAGTCCGCTGCACCCTTGATTAAGGGGTTGGAATGGTTTTCTGAGCGGTCAAAGAACGCTTCAGAGAATTGTCTGAGGACTTGTTGTATTGGAGCGAGCTCCAGGTCGCGGTGGAGGTCAGCGTTTCTGACATACCAGGGGGCATTAAGTGCCCGACGACAAAAGAGATTTTGTATGACCTGGAGTTTGTCTAGGATGGTGGGATTCGCGTGAGCGAAGACTGGAGAGGCGTATGTTAACACCGGTCGAATGCAAACCTTATACAGCGTTCGCTTATTCCTGGCTGACAACTTGCTGTGTCTGCCAATCATGGCGTTGAGGCGGCTCATGTAAGAGCGGGCGGTATGGGTGACCTTAGAGACGTGGGGTCTAAAGGTGAGGCCCGGGTCAAGGGTAACTCCTAGGTATTTTACTGTTGGCCTCCATGGAATGGGGGCCCCAAGTAATTTGACGGAGGGCAGGTTGTTTAAGCGCCTGCGTTTGTGGTCGAAGCGCATTGCGGAGCTTTTCTCCGCATTGACTTCGATGCGCCATTTCCTAAACCAATCTCCTAACTCGTTGACCGAGCGTTGGAGTTTGGCGAGGACAGATGACTCCTTTTGCCCTTGGATGTAAAGGGCGGTGTCATCGGCGAAGAGTGAGAGCTGCACCCCATTTTTGGGGATAGGAATATCGTTGGAGTACGATATGAATAATGTAGGAGCGAGCACTGAGCCTTGAGGGACTCCGGCTGTTACGGGGCGTGGGGGAGAGAGGATACCTTCGTGCCTGTAGCGGAAGGTTCTGTCCTGAAGGTAGGAAGCCACGATGCGGACTAGGCGATCAGGAAGACCAGAATGGTATAGCTTGTATACCAGTCCTCCATGCCAGACTTTGTCAAAAGCCTTGGCGACGTCGAAGAAGACTGCTAGTGTCTTGTTACGTCTTGGATAAAACCCGCTTGTGATGTACTCGACAATGCGGTGGACTTGTTGGGGGCACGAGTGCTGGAGGCGAAAGCCAAATTGGTGAGGAATGATGAGTGGGGGAGCATCTATTGGGAAGAGGTGCCCTCTTATGTGAACGAGGATCACCCGTTCGAAAACCTTGCCCATTGCATTGAGGAGGCTAATGGGGCGGTGGTTGGAGGGAATATGTTTCGGTTTCCCAGGCTTGGGAATACCGATAACTGTTGCTGTCTTCCAGGCTGTTGGAAAGAAGCTGAGATCGAGGCAGGCATTGAAGATAATGACCAGAAGGGTCAGTGCCTGCTCGGGGAAGTGTTTGAGCGCCAGGTTGGAGATACCATCCGGACCTGGGGCTTTACGAGGTTTCAAACCGCGGATGACGGTCCGGACCTCGTCTGTAGTGATTTTAATGGGAGCAGAGGTGACAGGGAGAGAGATCTTTTTAAGGACCTCCTCCTCCACCTTGTGAATGTGGATAGGGTCGCACGGTTGAGTGCTGGGGGAGCACTGCGCAGCGATGCTATCTGCGAAGCATTCGGCCTTCTCAGCGTCTTCGAAGGCTATGCTGCCGTCGGGACGCGTGAGAGGGGGAGTGCTTGAGAAGGCTTCGGTACGAAATCGTCTAGCGATTTTGTAGAATGCCTTATGAGAAGGTTGGATATCCTCCATGAGAGAGTTCCAGTTGGAATCCCTCATTTCGGCTAGCCGGGATCTGACTTTCCTTTGGAGGGCGTTAGCGCGCCTCCTAAGGACAGGGGTGGGATACTTGGCGGCCCATCTGAGGGCTGCGTTTTTAGTTTGGATTAGCTTCCTGACCTCGCGAGGTAGTTTGCGGTTCGGGACCTCTACCACCTTTGCGTTGTCATGAAGCGAAGTCTGAACTAGCTGGGTGAATGAGTTCACCGTACTGTCTATTTTCTCCGAGCTAACAAGGTAGTCTGGGGGAATAGTATACGGTGAATCGGGGGCCTCTATGGCCGAGGTGAGAGATTTCTCGTACCCTTCCCAATTAGTGAAGGTTTTCGAGGAGGTATGGGGAGTTGGATCATAGGGACCTAACTGTAGAGAGACTGGACGGTGGTCTGAGCCCAGATCGTCCAGTGTTTCGATCGCTCTTGTATTGAGCGCGACGCCTTTAAGGAGTGCGAAATCCAGCCCGTCGGGTTCTTGATCTTCCCGATCGGGGTAGTGGGTTGGCGCTGTTGGAGAGAAGATATCAAAGTCCAGTGCGCGGGAGATGGTTAAGAGTTTCTTACCGTTGGTGTTAGTCAGACGACTGTTCCAAACGGTATGTTTGCAATTGAAATCTCCAAATAGTACGACAGAGTCTCCGAGCGAGAGGAGGGCCTCCAAGTCGCTTTGGAGAGGGGCTTTATTGGCGGGGAGGTAAATTGAGGCTATGATCAGGGACGGGTGTCCTGTCATGCCTAATTTGCATATGGTGGCTTCCATATTGGTGAGCTTGGGTGTTTCCAGAGGGGTGCAATGGAAGGATCTCTTGTAGTAGATGGCAGTGCCTCCGCCACGACTGTCGTCGGCTCTGTCATTACGTACAAGCGCGTAAGAGGGGAGACTTACGCCTTTAAGGGAGGGCTTGAGGAAAGTTTCCTGAACAAGCAACAGGTCGATATCCCTGTTGCGAACGAACTCTTTGAGTTCGGGAATGCAAGGCTTAAGACCTCGTGCATTGAAGGAGATAAGCGAGACGCCTTTAGGTTTTTGACGACCGGGATGAAGGGGTTGAGTATGAACGTTACTCATTGAATGGACTTGAACAACGCTAGGTGTTCAGAGTAGATTGCGATGCGCTCCGCCTGGCTGGCGTTACGCATCTTTTGCGAGACGAGTATGATCTCGTCGAGGTTCACGCCCTTAACGCAGTCCTTAAGGAACATGATATGTTCCCTTACCGATGCGTCTTGGGTGGGACGGGGAGTGGGAGTGGCCTTAGGGGCCGGGGTTGGTGGGGCGGTCGCGGGTGCGACTTTCCTCCAACTCATGGGAGCGGTTGGGGTTTTGGAGGCCCCTAGCCGCGGGAAATTGGTCGAATTGACCGGAGGTGGGCCTGCTTTCGAGGGCTGCTTTTTAGCAACCTTCTTTTGAGCGGGACGGGGGGCTTTAGGGCAGCCACGGTAGTTAGCCGGGTGCCCTGAAGTGGTGCATAGCACGCAGGCAGGAGGGGACTCGTCTTCACGAGTTCTCTTGCACTCACGTGTGGCGTGGGGTTCTAGGCACTTGACGCACCTTGGGGGGGCAGTGCAGTTCGCCGCTGCATGGCCGTAAAGCTGGCAGCGGTGGCACTGGGCAGGGTAGCCACGCTTGTTAGGCGGTTCCACCTTGATCTCAGAAAGGCCACAGATTGTGAGCTCCTTCTCCTTGAAAATGTCCTTGGAGGACGGGGTCTTGGCTAGAATGGCCAGGGCTAGAGGGTATTTGACCACGTTGCGGTTGTACAACTTGTGTACACCTTCCACGGGGAACCCTTGGTTGACTAGATCCGTTAGGATTTCGTCGGTGGGAAGCTCGTAGGGGAGACCCCTAAGGACCGCTTTGATTTTGCGGTCCTCTTCTAAAGCGTACGTGTGGTACGGGAGTTGAAGGTGAGTTAGGAGCCTAATGAGGCTCCTGAAGTCCTCGGTGGTGGGGCATGAAACGCGAATAGAGTCGCGAAGGTTACGTGCCTTGGTGTAGTGGATCTGTTTTTCCACTAGGGTTTTAGAGAAGTCGGACCATTTCGACTTATCTCTGAAGAAAATGTGTGGGGGCGGTTTGCACTTGGCAAGTGCCGGTTCGCAGCGCGTGGCTGGCTTGGCGGGCTTAGCCGCGGGGGTTGAGCTCTGGGGCTCGGTGGAGGTTTTTGGCACGGGGGCCAGAGTGGAGGCTTTTGGCACGGGGGCCAGAGCGGGGGCCGCTGGGGCTGGGGTGGCTTCGAAAGAGGCCTCGGAAGAGGTTTCACTTGTCGCCTTAGCGACGCGTTTCACCGGTCGTTTCTTGGTCTTCCTCGACTTGACAGGGGTGAAACCCTGGTCGTCGTCGGAGGAGGGGGCGGTGATGAGGGTGTGCTCCGACGATTCGTCGGAGGAGGCGGGGCGTTTGAGCGAGATGGCATCGAAGTCCATCTCGTGTCTCGGGGTGGCATCAGGGGATGCGGGTGAATCAGTAACGGACAGGGGATCCGTTACGGATTTTAAGGGCTCGCAAAGGGAGCGGAGTTTGACTGAGTCAAATGGGCGGTTGAGCTCCTTGCTCAAGAGGGAGGACAGAGCCTCGAAAAACCTATCTGTTACCATGTAGGCCATGGTAACCTGGGATGCCTCCCTGCCGAGGCAGGGAGCTAACGGGGAGGGGGAGGGAAATGCAATTACCCCTAAGGGAAAGTAACTGCTACCGTCACCCTTGGGATAGCCCAAGTGCAGTGGGATCGGGTCTGCCGGTTTCTCTCAGGCCGAGAGGTCTGAGAAGCGCACCGGGTCAACGCTAGCTGGTTTCGTTGGCACCGTTAGGTATCCACCAACTCAAACGCGTCGGGACGTGAGTTTTGTTTATTCCCAATAAATTGGCAATAAACAAAGCACGGACCGCTATCGATAATATCGAGTAGGCGAGAACCGGCCGAAAGGCCAGAGAAAATTCTGGGTTAGGAAACACTAGAGCGCGAGCAGGCGGGGCTGCTCGGTCTGGCGTTCAAACGCAGAGTGATTTTTCCATACAAAAGGGCGAGCTTAAGTACTTATTTTGGGTACCGCAACAGGCGCAGGCTCAGTCAGCAACCGCGTCCTATTGCCGTCCCTTTCTAACATAGCCTGTCTTACTCTTACAATTCTATGCTTACACTCTATTGCTATCCTACTCTTACATATCTATTCTTATTACGTAGGACTTATATCTATTGCAATAAAATGTCTTATTTACATAGTCTTAATTACATACACAAGTTACATTAATCAACATTTACATTTAAATTCTTAGGCCGTTGTCGTCCGTAATAGGTACTGAAGTGGCCTCTGTGCAAAGGTTATTATATTAACATAATAAATTAGTAATACGGTCGCGTCGAGCTAATTAACATAACTGAGTATATATTCTAGGAGGATCTTTATTAACAGATATACTTATGAATTAATACAGATTTGGGTAAATGTTAGGGTTCCGTATTCAAGGTAAAAACGGGGCCTTAATTCTTAGGCCTTGTTAGTACGTCTGTCACAGAGCTCTATCTTTGGAATCGTGATAGATCATTTGACATTTTCACTGAGTATGTATTACTATAGCCCATAATATAACAACTGCCCAATAACAGCAGTGTTAGGCGCTGCTGTGTTCCTTTTTGAAGGGTGTGGTAAGGGAGACAGACTTTTCTGAGACGGTCCAGCTTAGTCCTCAGGGATAGCGGCGCATCTGTGGCCGACCTCAGGTAGGAATATCTAATCCTATCTGGGGTTGATTACAGAGGTCCATGCGCGGCAATACCCACTTATCAGCAGGTGGACTGCATGCTCGTCTGCTACTCCTATATTATAAAAAAATATAGTAATAAAAATATGAAAGTTAAGAATAAAATGAGGTCTGCTTATAGGAAATAGGGATGTTTATGACATTAATCGTAAAAGGTATTCAAATAGTCACGTATGAATGTACGATAAATGATTTACTTAAACACTAAAAATAAAATAAACAATTGAAAATTGGTGATATGGAACATTTCTTCGTCCGTAAATGTTATCAGTAATCAGTATTTATGACATAAATTTATATTATGCTAGTGGTGCCCGCGGCTTCGCCCGCATTTAAATAAATATTATGACATACATAATACGGAATATTTGTACCTGCATTGGAATGACAGTGGTGCCATCTGTCGAAAATTGGCCTTACCAACTCCCAAACCCTCGTGGGCTCTTGGACAACAACTTTGCTAAAGATCATCACTTGATCAAATGCATTGTTTCCTATTCTGTAACTACTTACGAATTAAAAATTAATTAAAAAAATGTGAGCCGTCACGGGACGCCTGGCAGATGTGAAACATCGACATTATTTTGTAAAAGTAATATGCAGAAAAGAACATATTGTGATAGGAACTAAATATGTCATAATGATAAAATAAAATATTACGATTTTTTTCCAGATAACGATGACTATTTATTGAATTCGATTGCGCATGGCGACGCGTCGCCACGCCGTACACACTACTGCATATAGACTGTATATATATACCATCGTATAGCGGCATCGGCATGCGTCGCCACGCCAGAAATCGGTTTTACGTGCGGCTTTAGATGTTTCACATCAAAAAACCTTATCCCACGGACTAAATTGTGAATCTAAACCATTCTCAAGTCCCCTTGAACACACAACTAATTTCATCAAAATCAGTCCAGTCGTTTTGGAGAAGTTCACTGACATACACACGCAGATAAGAAATATATATATAAAGATTTATTATTACATATTACATAAATACTGATTCAGTATTTATTGACCGGATCAGTATTTATTGAATAAATACTGTTTACTGATTACTAGTTATTATTAGTAACGAAAGTATTTCAAACTGTGTTAGTCAATAATTGTTTAAGATTGATTAGATTTATTACTAACGAGCGGAAGACCCTCTTAAAATACACTTAACGCCATTACCTTATCAGTCCTTAATAAACATTAAGGATGTTAAAAAGAGAAGCAACTTTAGGGGAATAACGCTAAATAATTTGCGAGCCCAAAGTTCCCTAAAATGTATTAACGTAATGACACGCCATTATGACCCCGTGAGCTCCTGCCTGATTACAATCTCGCCCGATTGATCGAAAGGATACACAGATGCTGCCGAATCAATAGTACGTACGGAAACATACAAGCGAACGTAATATTTATAAGGTCATTTTGTAACTCAAATAGTACAGGATCTTCGCCTGCTTCTAAAAATAAATTGTAAGTAAAACTTGCCTATATACTTACTAGCTGACCCGGCAAACATTGTGTTGCCATATAAATAAAAAAAAATGTTAAGGGTGAACAACCCTTATCACTTAGGGGTATGAAAAATAGATGGTAACCGATTCTCAGACTTACTGAATGTGCATATAAAATTTAGTAAAAATCGTTTAAGCCGTTTCTCATGTCACAATGTTAGTTACCGTACTCCTAGTACGGTAACTAACATTGTGACATGAGAATTTTATATATAAGATAAGCAAAAATTAATGAATGTTAACTGGTATTAGTTGATTTAAATGTACATTTACAGCATTTTCAATTTGTTTAAACAACAAACACAAACAGAAACAAAACAGATCATTGTTTTTATTACTAGTAGTTTTAATTAGTAGGCTTTTCCCAATATGTAGGTATAATCAGTAAGAGATTCGTTATAGGTATAGTCGTAGTGAAAAAAACAATGTTTGCCTGTTATTGTCTGCATTTATATTTTTCTTTTCCTTATGTATGTTCATTAAAGTTACTTGAGTAGTTCTAACTTTCTTATACTGCAACTATCTTCCGCAGAAGGGACATTGCTTCTGTGATTGGCTTCAGGTAGAATCGCTCTTAAATATGAAATTGGTTACATATGTTACATACCCATTTATGGAGGTAGCCCTTGACCATCAGATGAACTACTAATCATATGCTACTTTAAACATAAAAAAGTTTATTATAAAAGCAAACACGTCACTGACCCCACTATTAATACAAGTAAGATACATTCATTAAATAAACATAGAGAGCAGGCAGCAATTTCCGATTCAGAATTAATCCATATTAACCGAAAACATAATCATTTTGTCTCCTGATTACAAACTGATTGGTCCAAGGCGCTTTGCAGATGTTACCTACGACTGCAAAACTAATGAAAATGTTAAAGTAATATAATTGAATTTAAGAATCTAGGACGAAAAACTCGACGAAATAGTCTCGATTGATAAATAAAAGATTAATTACGTCAAAAAACTCGCGTACCAAACTTTTTATATAGACAATTATGTATTTCTCCTAAATTTCTAATGCACTACTTTCATTTAATTAAATTTGTTGATTCCAAATTTTTACAAAATAAGTTAGCAAATAATTAATAAGCTTTTTTGTACCTCCCTCAAAAACGGGCATAGATGTTGATAAACACAGCGAATAAAATTAATATTTGAAAACTACACTAATAATATCTTAGATCTCATCGGCATAATTGTATTTGCTCCTTATATTAACTGGGAATTTATAAATGACATGAGGACGCTTTTCCTGTCGAGTGCGTTAACGCCCGCACACGCGTCCCAATATGAATTCAGTCACTGCTTCAGAATGAATTTAGTAATTGTTTCTTTGCCATACATAGATTAGTAATGATACTTCGCCGCTTTGAAATTGAATGAAGCCACAAACGGCTTATTTTAGTAAGTTCTTTTTTTGAATTTTTGACGAATAAAAACATTTTTAGAGAAAATTTACGAATAAATAACTAATACTGCATAATTTACGTAATAAATAAATAATTATTTCAAATATTTCAAGGACATTTTAGCACGGAGACGTGGCAAAAGGTTTTTACGCAACTATTTCAATTCTCAAAACTGGGTACATTTTCTTGTTAGGAGTGAGTAAACTTTACTTATCTATGTTGCCATATGCATATGCAGTATGAGCGTACGAAACAAGTGGCACGAGCGCTGGCAGGACGCGCGTGCGAACATAAGCACGCGCGACAATAAAAACCCTAAAAATATGCCCCTTTATTGCAAATTGAACTTTATCATTTATCGTAGGTACTCCAAAAAGTTATTTCAAAGCTTTATAATTGAAGTGCAAATAAAAGTACCACACGCTATACACGAAAACAATTCCACAACAGAATTTTGTCGAGAGCCCGAGGAAATATTGGATTCGATCGAGTGGAGCGTTGTCGGGTATCGAACAGGGAGAGGGCGGGGCAACGTATAGATGTTGCCAGTATTGCCCATTTACACGATCACTCCAGATTTCCACTAGAGATATACTCATTGATCCCCAAAAATGATACTATAAATGTTTTTCAGGTTTGATACGAAATATTGAATTCTTTTGTTTTGAAATAGCAGCTAGGTTGATAGGCTGACATGTTGTATCGTTGTTACGTTTTTGGAGCACTTTTGAGTCCTGTCGAATGTAACAACACAATATCATAAATCTTTGTGCGATCGTTAGGTATATATGAAGAAGTATGACAATTTAAAATCAATATGAAATGACTTTGCCTTTTTAAAGAAAGAAACTATGCACCATAAATTCCAACACGAAGATTTTAAACATATCTATCAGAATTTTTAAAAACATCGAAGATACTATACTACTCTACAATTTTCTTTCAGAACAGCCAATTTTCGGTAGTAAAGTACATAAATGGCTTAAACGTTAATCAAAACTAGATAGCAAGATCCGAAGCTCCCTTATCCAATCCAAATGACAAAAGCCAATTAACAAGGTATGGGTGACTGCGATAATGCCTGATAAATTGCGGATGAGATTATGACTTGAAAGACTTTTGAGTTAAAAGAACTTCGGGACAGCCCTTTACTTTGATTTGCTCCTTTGTTCTTGTAATGCCGCCATTAAATTTGTAGATGACTATCTTACAGCCCAGATAATGATACCTCTTCCCAGAATTCCCTCCGTTTTATTGTGAATTGTGAGAAGAGTTATTTAGACTTGGATATTTAAATTGAACGATACCGTTTGTAAAATTTCAGTACCTTTTTATATAGAGCATGATAGCAGTTATTTATGTTACTAGAGTCCCGTCGGCCCAATCCAATATGAAGTTGTACTGTAAATTCCCAAAACTTTATTTCGCAAAAAACGGAGCTTATATGCATTTCGAATATCTAAAGTTAATTTTACATGATATAGAGATAATAAATGAAACTAGATTATTCATATGAACCACGGTATCTTATTTGTCCTATTCTAATTTAAATATTATTTGAATATTATAAAAATATTAGCTAAACACGGCTTAGCTATATATAGATCAGGCCATTTACCATTGATACATTAGAATGATAATGTGAAAACCATAGATATATTCCCTACGTCAGTAGGATAATATATCTATGGTGAAAACACTTTTATACACAAATTCAAATAATGATGAACTCTACATATGTATGTAGAGTTCATTTGGGTTTCATTTTTATTCTATATATACCTATATACATATATTATATAGAATAAAAATGAATTTAAGTTACTTCATAAATTAAAAACATATTTCTAACTACCTACCTCAAAACACAGTTAAGGATCCCAACCTCTTTCCTCTTCCTTTAATGCTCTGTCGAAGTGCTCTATCCTTTGGAGCAGTAAGCGTGCAATCCTGTGAGTGGCCGGCTTACCATAAATAACGTTTAGTAGCAGAGAGGTGTTCAAATTGCTTCCACACGATACCCAGACATGTGGGTTTCGGTATTGATTTTCCAAGAGAATTATTAATGTTCTAGGAAGTAATTCGTTTAAGCTTATAAGAATTGACTATCAAGGCAGCGTCAAAGAGGAAGGTTATTCATTTATTCATTTGGAGACGACTTTGATACAATGATTATTTAGACGATTCGCTGTTTCAATTCAGTATTTATATGATTCTCTTTGTGTATTCTTAGACACTATTAGAATTTTAGACCCTTTCACCATCAACCCATTACTGTCCTACAGCTGGGCACAGGTCTCCACTCAGAATGCGAAGATTTAGGCCATAGTCCACGACGCTGGCCAAGTGTGTAGGTGGACTTTACATACTTTTGAAAACTTTTTTTAGACCCTTTAGCTAGCCGATAAGTGGGTAAACCCCGTTTTTATTCTGTGACAGCCACGGCGTCCCGCCTGGTACAGCCATATCTGTCTGGAAGAGGTTTATGGCTTTGATGTCCAATCTAGCTTTGATGAGGCAAACATCTGAATGAATTTAATCTGTATTCTGGATTTTAATACTTGTATACTCTTACTCGTATTGGTACTTGTCAGCGTAACCACTCAGGGAATCATATGGCAATGAGTATAGAAATCCGTTAAACGTCTATGAGACGCACTTATCGTTAGGTAAACTGCAATATCAACTTCTTTATTCTATGACGTAATTTTCTATTACAAGCTCCAAGCACAAGAAAGAAAAAGGTTAATTAATTTTACGTCAAATATTTTATGGTTAGTTAACTTGTTACAATTTTATGTTCCAGACAGCTATGCTTTACCTTAACTATAAGTTATAACTTATAATAGAAGAAACTTACTAACAAATTATTTTCTTTGTTTTTCATTTTAAGTGTGAAGTATTACAGAAGTGGGTACATATTACTCGTAATTTATGGAATTATCAACTTGGACTCAATGTTCAATTAATTACCTAAAAATATGGGATGCTAACAGACAAATTTACTAACAATATATTATTTATTATTACAAATTACAATATTATTTCCAGAGTACACTTTTTATAAAATTCATTTTGTTTGAGAGAATGTTAAATAAACATATTACTTAGTGTTCAATTAGTTTAACAAAGTAAGAAGTTATTATTAAGAAACATTCTCAAACTCTAAAAAGTGTCAGTTAACCAAGTAGTTTATAATACCTTTAAAAACATGTGCGCGCCTGGGGTTCTTACCCCCCATCCCCCCTGATTAAGATGCTAGATTTCTAACCACTAAGCTATGACTATCACTTTTACTAAGTATAGTAAGATATAACTGATTAATCTTGTCAACATTTATCAACATGAGCAAAATCTGCTAGTCTGAAACGTTAAGAAAGAGGTAACCTTGTCGTTGCTATCTTAAAATAGCCATCAGAAAAGACGGTCTCTATCCCCCATTCTCTTTTCAAGCAAAACACACGTAATGAATAAATAAAAAGCACGGCCACGGGGCCCAAGGGTAACAAGCAAGCTACCCTCGAGACAAAAGCACTTCAGCTAACGATGCGCCCTCGCTGAAAGACGTGGCACACCACTTTTCAGGAGATTAATTTAAGATTTTGAGGAAATAATTGTGTGTGAAAAAAAAATTAGAAATTAAAACAATAATTTATTTGACAGTTATTTTTGTGATAAATAAAGACGGCCTTTGCAACTGTCAGCATACAATGCCAACATTTAATACGCAGAAAGTTCTGGGTTCAATCTTTGATCAAATATGTTATTTTTAGATTCAAGCCATGGGTTTAGGTGTTTGTGTATTTGTTTTACATGTGTTTATGAAACTCGCGTTGCACGAGGCACTGGTAAACGGCTATCTTATATATAAAATTCTCGTGTGGCAATGTTAGTAACCGTACTCCTCCGAAACGGCTTTACCGATTTTCACCAAATTTTATATGCATATTCAGTAGATCTGAGAATCGGCTACTATCTATTTTTCATACCCCTAAGTGATAAGGGTTATTCACCCTTAACATTTTTTTTATTTATATGGCGACAACGTTTGCCGGGTTAGCTAGTTAATGTATAAAACAATATTATTTTGTAATTGATTATGTGCTAAAATCTAATTTTAGCACATAATAAAAAACATTTCTTATCAGATAGCCTGTAAGCACGTTTTTACATCGTATACTAAAACATACGTCCAGTATCAATATTCAGTAGGACAGTAAAACACGTTCTGAATGAGCGCGCCGAGTGCCCGGTAGCCAGATATTGTCGGGTGCTGAACACGAGTGACGCCATCCTGTTCCTGGCGCACGTCCAAGACTATGTTTTCACGCAAACACTATTTTTCTAGCGTTCTGTTTTCTAGTTGTGATAAAAACTTTAAAAAATATAGTTATTTTTTGATTCTCTTAAAGGTGGCAAAACCCGTCGTAGAATGAGTACCTACATACATACATCGTCACCACCTGCACGACTAATTCTAACTCACACAATATTTTGCGTAAATGCCTATCTCCATGAGCAGGAATGTCTTACCAGATAGTCTGCAAGCTCGCTTACGATTGAAAATCGTACTAATACAAAAACGCACGTCCATTGTCAATATCTGTGGTTAATATTCAGTGGGACAGTAAAACACGTTCCGAGCGAGCGCGCCGAGTGCCCGGTAGCCAGATATTGTCGGGCGGTGAACACGAGTGACGCCATCCTGTTCCTGGCGCGCGTCCAAGGCTATGTTTTTATACAAACACCAGTTTTCAGAATTCTGTACACGAAAGATTTTAAATTACTAGAGTGTAATCTATGTAGTTTTTGCAACAACTTTGCTCAGCTCTTATTATTTGGGCACTCTAAACATTATTGAACATGGCTTTCATAGTCGAGCTGTGAATCAAATTTTTACAAAATATAATTCTCGTGTGATTTTTTTAAGGTGGCAAAACTTTTCATAGAATAAGTACATTACATACATACGTCGGAACCACCTCCATCAGCAGGAGTGTCTTACCAGGTAGTCTGCAAGTTCACTTAAGCCTTTATAATCGTACCATTACAAAAACAAACATCCAGAGTCAATAACTGTGGTTAATATTCAGTGGGACAGTAAAACACGTTCCGAGCGAGCGCGCCGAGTGCCCGGTAGCCAGATATTGTCGGGCGGTGAACACGAGTGACGCCATCCTGTTCCTGGCGCGCGTCCAAGGCTATGTTTTCACGCAAACACTAGTTTTTTAGAGTTCTGTAAACCCAAGTTTTTTAAGTAACGTAAGTATGGATTTTTCACTTTTTTTTTTAAATGTTCTTAATGTATTCTATGTCCAATATATTTGCATACTCTTAATATTTTTTAAACAAAACCTTGTATATGGCTTATATTTACTTACTTTCATAATAATACCTTTAAATTCTGTAAGTATAATGGTATTGATTCCGTATATCCACACCGCAAAAATCCATAACTTTATCCGTCAAAAATATTGTTAAACTCTTTCTTATATCAGTTGTTCATCTATTTACATTACTTAAAACATGCTAATCTACATGATTGATAACATTAAATCTCGTTCTAATAAATTATCAATAGCTCACCTTAGTAATATCATACAAGACGGTATGAAACAAATTTCTCATTCTGAAACTGCAACGGAACCCGAGCATATAAATCTTTTAAGTTTTCAACTATTGCCGCACTGGTATCACTTATACGCAAAAACTTTACCAATGTTATCTCATAAGTGAATACTGCACTTTTACAGCAAACTAGACACGTCTGCTGTAAAAATAATAAAATAATTTCTAAGACATAGTTTCTTAGTTATAATTTAAATGGATCCTTTTGCTAGTTTACGTATTGTTTATCGGTATCATCGAAATATTCAGGTTATTGGTTTTATAATCATTGCAGTTAAGTTTTAAAGATAAAACATGAAGAGTCTCCTTTTCAAATATTATATACCACTCTTTTCCTCTTATAAAGACCTAAGTAGTTATTTTTTACTTCTAACTAATGAACGCAATTAGAATTTTAAAAAGATATTGTCTACTTTCAATTTGTTACGAATAAACTTAGAAACGTTCAATTTCGAAATCACGGACAGCATTAAATTTGGGTGTAATTAACTAAAGTAGAGACTGATGTACAAATAAAAAATCCCTCTTGACTTAAAAAAAATAACTTTTTACTTATACCAAATACAGGGAACTTATAACCTTTGCGTTGAAGTCGACGGGTGTCTCCTTAAAGAGGGTGAGGGCACTCCTCTAATGAGGGCAGTATTGATTTACCTCCCTACTTAGCAGGGATTAACCAGGGTTTAAAGTATCCGAAGGATCGGAAGAAATCAGATCATAGAATAATTGTATACATAAATACAGTGTTGAAATGAAAAAGTCACAATAAGGAAAAACATACGGAAATAAGGAAATATTAGATGTACCTGAATATATAAGCAGAAAAATATATTTTATTGATCCAAAATATAATTTATTCCGTGTATTTATATATTGAATTTAGTGAACAAAGTAGCCTACATACCCGAGGAATCTAAAAAAGAAAAAAATGTTTTCAAAAGTATGTGAAGTCCACCAATACGCACTTGGCCAGCCCGGTAGACTATGGCCTAAACCTTCTCATTCAGAGAAGAGACCCCTGGCTGGTTGGACCGTAATGGATTGATGATGATGATGATAATGACTGAACAAAATTGCAAGATTTTTTTACGTTTTACAGACGTAATATAGGAGTAACAGACGAGCATGCAGTCCATCTGATGGTAAGTGGCTACTGCCGCCCATGGACATCCGTAATCAACCCCAGATAGGATTAGATATTCCTACATGAGGTCGGCCACAGATGCGCCGCTACCCCTGAGGACTAAGCTGGAACACCTCGGAAAAGTATGTTTCTCTTACCACACCCTTCAAACCGGAACACAGCAGCGCTTAACCCTGCAGTTATTAGGTAGAAATAGGTGTGGCGGTGGTGCCGCCGGAGTCGAATCACAAAGGGATCTATCACCTTCAAATAAAAAGCAGTCACCGTCACCTATGATAATTTGCAACACCAGAATAGCCGCCAATGCATCATCTTTGAAGAACTCTTTTTGCTCACGATCTTTCTGCTTATTTCTGAAGATCAGCGATTAATAATCGATCCCAGGCATATCTATAGACCGCTGGAGATCTTAAAATTTTCGAAAAATTGTAAATTCTCTTATAGTAGAATTAGCCATCTTATGTCTTTATATTATATTAGCTGACCTGGTAAACTTAGTACCGTCTCAAAATCTATTTATCAAATATACTTCATATAAAATATAGCCTATGTTACTCGTGGATAATGTAGCTATCGAATGGTGAAAGAATTTTTAAATTCGGTCCAGTAGTTTTTGAGCCTATTCATTACAATCAAACAAACAAACAAATTTTCCTCTTTATAATATTAGTGTAGATAATGTGCACAATGAAATACACTAATATACAATAATACTACTAATACTAATAGACAATAATGATCACAACCAGATATTTCGTACCAAATAGCTACAGTACTTACTATTTCTATTTTAAATTTATTTTTTGCATAATTTATTATATCTTCGAGATTAACTATAAAGTATAATGCAAAATTTAATCAAACTCTTATAAGGTTAAAATGAAGTTCTAAATTCCAGTACGAATCCTCATACTTGTAGTTTAATAGCGATTAACTCAAACACTTATATAAAGTGGAGAAAATTAGATACGCTTCTGCAACGCTGATTATAGAGATTCTGTAGGTTCTCGGGGATTTCAACGATTATTTTTATGGTTGGCTTTTATGCTTGTGCTTGTATTTTATGCTTGTAAAATATTTAACGAGCACGCCGTCTGGGTCATATTAATTAGTCATATAGTTGTCATGAGGTCTCATTTAGAACCCTTCATATCTTATATGTATTGAACACTGTATATTTCTTTATCATTAAAACTAGAACAAAGCGATGCTACATACAGCTTCTGCGAAAAATAATCCCTACTATAAGATTCGGTTATTTTACATCCTTTTCGAGTCGGCAAATATTAATCAAAGTTTTAATAAAAATTAACAGCAATCCTTAATCAAAAATCTATTACCTACTATAACACGAAAAATCCTATCTTTGATCACGCAAGAATAATATCTACATGGTAACATAAGATGATTCTGTTATCATGCGTAAATAAGAGTTATTGTATCTGTAAGAATGAAGTTAAGTAATTTATAATACTGATATTATATCAAAATATACGTAAACACACGGATACTAATACAAACACTTGTTGGATTAAGGAAGACGTACAGTGAAGTGTGTTTACATTCTCCTCGCGACAATAATACATTGTTACGAGTACATCAATGCATTTATCGGTCAATGGTTTATCAGTAAATGATATAACTTTGAACGGAAATTACCGAATATAATGGAATTGTAGGTGTAAACAACGCATTATGTAATTGTACTGATTACTTCAGTAGGTTTCAAATAGGACTACTATCCTATTTAAAGTTAGAGATATCTATAGGCTACAGTTAGTACCCACATTTTTTATTATCGGTTTTATACTCTAGAGAAAAAAATGCTTACAAATGAAATAGAACTATTATAAACTTTTAACGTTACGTACGTAACAACGCATCCAAACAGAAAATATAAAATAGTGTTATTTATATACATTTTTCCCCTTAAATCTATGATTAATTTTAATTTAAGATGTCGAAACATTCCACATTAAAAAAAAATTCTAATGCTTTTATAAATTAATCTTATCGAATCAAAGCCTCTTCGTCATCACTAAACATCGGTGAATACATTGACAACAAAATAAAAAATAATAAAATCATTCTATGTAAATGCTCTTATACGCAAACGTTCAGATAACCCCTCTAGGTATAAATAAGTAGACCTAGCACCGCAATTTCCTACCAGTAACATATTCTAACCACTTGAAGCACCTCTTGCGGTCAAAGTGGGTTAAATACGAGACAACCTCATTTGAGGTTACAATTCGTCACCAGAGCACCTAGCATCACAAACGGAGTACCTACTAAAATGTTACTTGTGTCCATCATCAAGCCACTTTGTTCCATTACTATTCCAATGGGCTCGTGTTTCCTCTGCAAGTGAGAAGGATTTAAATAATTTAAGGATATCAAGAAATTTTAGGAAATCTACGCCAGCCGAAAGTGTATTTGTAGTTTTCGTACTTGCAATTCTATTACATTGAGTAATTGTAATAAACTCTTATGAATATAGTGTAGTGTTCCCGACTCAACGTCGGTATAGTAGTATCACTTAAACCCCATTTGGCTCGCTGACGCACCAACACGCCCGTCCTCACCGACGGTCTAGCATGACTTCCCACGCAGTCCGCTCTCATTCCGTGTCGTATGCGCTCGAGACAAACTACCCACAAGGTGATACACTACATACAGAATAGGTCTTCTCACGTTGTTTTGCTTTATTTTTCGAACTTCCTGTTATTAATTTTTTATATAATTTTTCATATAATCATTTTGAAATATTAGATGTATATCTGGAATACCCATCATTCTAATAAGACTGCTTTTCTCATATATCTTAACGTTTATTAGTCGACAAAAGTTTTACTAATTTGTAGATCAAAAGTAGATCATTCATTATTTTTGCACTAGTACCAACTCTAATGATTTCATCTATGAAATCAGAATACATTAGAGTAGGTAGGTAAGTAATTCAACTAAAGTACAGACAAAAACTTAACTAAAACTAAAATTAAACGAACGGGTGTTCAAGTTTCAGTTTTATATTAAAGACGAGCTTTTGCCCGCGGCTTCGCTCGCGTTACGAAGAATTTTCATCCCCTATTTATCCCCTTGGGGGTAGGATGCCTACGTCATAACATCTACCTGCATGCCAAATTTCAGCCCGATCCTTCCAGTGGTTTGGGCTGTGCGCTGATAGATCACTATGTCAGTCAGTTACCTTTGAGTTATATTACAGATTTATTATTATTTTATTACTTTCAAAAATTAATGTCTATAATTTTATTTATATCGAATAAGTAAGCTACTTACAACAATATGATTAGAATTTCTTCCAGTAAACGCAATTTCACATTCCCATTAAAGTTGATTAAGTTGTTGTAGGAATTGCTTTTGAAACAACGTGTATATTCCTGTACTTCAAAGCTGAGAACTCGTATAGAACAAACTTTGTGGAGTACTTCAGTGTTACTACGTGAAAATTTATTGTTTATTTTAATTATCCGAATTGAATTGGGTACAGAGATGTATAGGTTTGAATTAGACATCGAAAATACTCTAAGGTGATAAGAAATGTTAATGTCTGGATTAATATAAATGTATCCGGCAAAAGTAAATATTAGGTCATTGGTTTTGAAGTGTAAATCGGTGGACTTCACTGGCTTAATTAAATTAAAATGATACCGCCTGAAAGAAGAATTTCGTATGTTGCATATGCCTTTGATATTTTGGTCACATATAAACACAAATACACAATCACCCATTTTTCTTCATCAAGTACCCCTGGACCCCCCATCAAACCCTGGACTTTCCAAGTCTACACTCCATTAGACATCACTACACAATAAAATACAAACGAAAATATTATTTAATTTGTAAAAGCCAGAACAATAGCTACTTAGCTATGGGTAAAATGAAACAAACAGCCATTTTAGAAGGCTTAGTTCTGTGGTGAAATGCTAATACCTCCTAAACGTACTGTAGGTGGCTGAATTTAAATTGTTTGCAATCTGAATTCACTGTGGTTTAAACTTAATTTCTTGGAGTAAAATAGATTTATAGTGCTTTTATTTAAAACAACTTTAAATTCGTCTGGTTTTTCGGTAAAATACTTTGAAATATTACAAGTAATTCATAGTCTATTAGAAAACACCTTATGTCTTGTCTGACCGTAAGAAAGTCATATTATTCTGAGACTGTAGCCATTAATATACTCCTATTTATTAATGAATAAACATATTCAGGCGTTAAGAAAACAAAATATGTGTTTTTAATGATCTACGTACAATGCTCTATGAGCAGGATGTAGAAAAAGTTAATAACACAGTTTCAGCTACTTGCAAATTCGCATAGAGAAAAAGTATTATAAGTATGTTTTTAAAGAATTAGACAGCCCGCATACCGATGTAACACGCAGTGGGTTCCGGATGCGATCCCGGTATAGAAAAAAAAACTCAGTGACTACATGAGTATAAAAAACTTTAATCAAACATTATCATGTGAGTCAATTATCACAGTGAGATATTCAATAAGTAGATGAGAGCAGAGCTAAATAGATAACCTACTTAAAAGAAAAATATATCTGTAATAACCAAGACCAATTAATCTAGTAGTCCCCGACATCAAACAAAAAGAACATTTAAATTCCCACTAGCATAACGTACAATCCCAAAGAGCACCCAGTTTTAAACTGAAATCGGGCTACTTTAAGTATTAATTGCTTTTCGTAGCCCATTGTAATTCAGATTTGGCGAGGGAGATGCAAATTACCTAAACTATCCAACTGTTCCACTTTTCTAACTGGAATGTGAAAAGTTTCGTGAAAAATAACCGGCAAATAGAAGTGTTCCCGTGGCCTGCTGTCATCTTGTGTAATACGTTGACGTCATACGTCGTGTACGTCATGTAAATTTAATTTTATTTGGTTATTTATTCAACAGTTTTAATTGTTTGTATTCAAAATAGGATCGAGAGGCCGTGTTTCTTAACCACTAGGCTATCACTGCCTAGTAGTTGAGAAACTCAGCGGAGAAATAGGTGTAATGGTATCTCCCCAAATTTAAAATTTCATCTGTTACATTTTATCAAGTTAGTAACCTGTTATCAAACTAACTCCTCACGAACATAATAATTGCGCTTAAGCACATAATTTTGAAACTCTGATGTATTGGGACTTGAACCTCGGATTCCACGATGCCGAGTTTTTAACCACTACACTGCTTACTTGGCGGCTAATACGCTACACGTATAAAATAAAGGCATAGTAACAAAGTCAATTTCTCATTGATTCTTTATCATTCAGAAGTTTCAGTAATAAAGCAGAGGATTTGTGCTAGTGCACCGAACTCTCTATGGCGGCACCTCTCCAAATGGGTATATTATTGCAAACAACACACCTTATCTCCATTTAGTAGCAAAATGACACATACGTATGTTACCTAATGGGTATTAGAACATACATCACTTAATTGTGATATACAACTGCTGAATTATAGACTTTGGACTTCGGTTTTACTAATGGTCATAGTTTGGTGGATTTTCAAAATGTCATCCTTAAAATGTGTGTCTGAATTAGCTTTAGCATTATATTTAGTTGTTGTCACCACAATTACTCTTATAATTTAGACAAATCTAACGACACCTCAAATGTTAAAAACATGTTTGGGCTGTTCACAACCATAATCCATATATATGTACATACGTTCGAAAACCCATACTCTCCGGGTAATCCCCTTCCTCAGTTACAGTATTGTTTTATTATTACGGATTTGCAGCCAAAGTTAACTTAAATATCACTCTGTTAGAAGAAGAAATAGAGATAACACTCATAATATAGAAGGAACGAAATAAAATTAATAATAATATGTTATCCATAGATATTAATGATTCATTTTGTTTAATGTATTCACAGGTGTTCGTATCCGTAACGAATGTAATGGAAAATGCAGACAAATTTCAGGCACAAAATCACCAAAACCGTTGCAAATATTTTACGACAAAATTCTAGTCCAAAGAAATTTTTACCTTCAGTATTTTTTGTAACATTCAAGCGCAACCTTTACGCTTAGTATGAGTTTTTACAAAAATGCCTGTCTTGGTAGGTATTTGTTTACGTATTTGCCCATATATTAACAATCAGTGCCCCTAGCGGATTTTATCAGAAATACGTAAACAAATACAAAAACTGTCACTTTTATAAAAACATAAAAACTCATACTAAGGGTACTGATGTTAAGTCAAGTCGGCTTTGTACCTGAAACCAATTACTGATGCTTTGCCACTTATGAGGTCTGAAATAATCGCCTAATAGCTAAATCGGCCAGCATTAGTGTTGTATAAATAAGGTATTGGCCGCACTCTCTGGAAAGTGTCATTACTCTCAGTTATAATTTGAATATAATAAAATTGTTTGAAATATTTTTCTCAATAATATAACAATTAGGTTCTAGTTTGATATGGAGCTGATGACATATTTCCATATGATTCCATTCCATATCATTCCATGGAAGGCAGTGACGTCTCACCATCAAATGGAATGCATGATGTTTGTTTTTCTCCAATCTTATGAAAAATGCAATTATAAATATCAAAGTGCACTGTAGCAGAACAATCAAAGATGTGAAGCAGAGTAATTAATCGAAGGTGGTAGAACCTTCTGTGGTTCGACTCCGGCGGGATCAACGCAACACCTACTTCTGCCTAACAGTAGTGTTAACCTGTATTCAGATTTTAAAGGCTTGGTAAAGGAGACTCCTCATTCGAGGCTTTCCTACTTAGTCCTCAAGTAGTCCTTAGTAGCAACGTATCTGTTGCCAACCTCACGTAGGAGTCTAATCCTATCTGAGGTTAATTACAGAGGTCAATGGACGGCAGTAGCCATTTACCATCATGTGGACTACATGCTCGTCTGCTACTCCTATATTATAAGAAAAATAATACACTATAGCAGAGCATCTCAACGCTAGTATAATTCATTAGCGAATCATTATGTGAAAGGTTCATAGTGCTCGCAACGTCGATATTGTACGCACTATCATTTCACTAATTAACCCCATGTTCCATTAGCTTTGATTACTGCATTATGTCTTACTTTCATTGCCAGTAATTAGGATTCAATAGTTTTGATTAAATTATTAATTAATATATTTCGCTTAAACACGAAACATAAAAATAAGATCGCTTCAAAATGAATTTGAATTAAATTAATTTCTAAAAGTAGGTTCTTATTTAGGTAACAATATTCACTCTTTTTAATTAATCTGACTAAAAAATTATAAACAGAGAGACTTACAACTACTAACTACTTCGTAGACTTATAAACTTGGTATAATCTATTATAATAGTATTTATTTCATGATATTGATAACATTAAACACGTGCGCTGCGCAATCCACTTCTTTCAAGTGAACTTCAAATTCTATCATAGATCCTACAATACTTATAAATACGAGTATATTAGATCACCCCATGCATCTAACGACATCTTTCTTACAAATCCTTAACACTAGAATAGAGAGTAGTAGTGTAGTACACTTTTCTGCGTCCAGTCTATTGCTACTATATAGTTGAATGTCTTTGTTTAAGTATATAGTGCGAGTTGACTTCTAGAGATACATAAGGTGTTCTTATACTCATGCAGCAATCAAGGGTCCACATAACCCTAAAACAACTTCCATCTAAAATTTACAAAACAATAATAAGTATATTCTAAATTAAGAAAAGCGTCTCAGCGTGTTACCACGTTATTAAAATAAATATGCCAACGGGCTGCGAGATTGCGGTTTGTTATAGCAGGCGTTTGTTTCGTTTGTCGCGAGAACAAAATTGTTTTTGTTTCATAAAGGGGATTAAATACGCTTGCCTTACTCGGAGTAAACAGTCGAGGAGGAATGCATAATATTCATAATAATAGGTGTAATATAAATGTATGTAACGTACTTTATTATTTGTAACATTTTGTTGTTGTTGATTTGCGTAATTATCGTGATGACGTATCATGATATGTTACAACTTTGTCAAGTACCTATTCTATCTTATTTACATATAATTAAGTACCTACTATGTGCTTAAGAAATCTTAACATATATTTAAAAAATATGTTGCTCTGTTTAATATTATTTATTTCAGTTTTTAATGCGTTGAGATCCAAAAATTACAAAAATAACGTTGAATTAATCCTATTGAATGTTATTTATCACTTTTTCCTCAAAAATATACTAGACATATATTTCCATAAAATATTAAAACATTACCTGAAGTATTTAGGTATCAACGAAATTACATGAAAATAAATCTTAAGCCTTGAATATACGAAAGATTAAAACCAGTTGATTACACAATAAGACGTAACATGTCATAACTCTGTGAAATTGTTCACGTAGAAGTAGGTACTGATAAATTTTTCCATCAATATTTGGTTACATATCTACATAGATATATACACAATTCATTTTGACGTGACACCGTCTTAAATTAGGTTGCGGCTGGGAGTCACTTATGAAAAAGTGTAACGCCCGGTAACGTTACGATGAGTCACCGAACGAGAGAGAGGCCCGCCGAATGCCTTGCGTCTCTCTCCCACTCAACTATGATCGGTCTGCCGCGCGCGCAGCACTAGAGACTAAACAAAATATATTTCTATAGTTAAAATTTGTGCAATTCTTATTTTCATTCAATTCCTTGTTCCTATTGTGCAATTTAATTATATTCATATCAATAAATATTCTACCGAGAAAAAGACGTTGTCACGTAAAATCTTCGCCCGTAAAACCGACTTTACAGGCAACCATTTTTATTCATAAGTTTTAGTATAAGAAACTTTTTTGCAATGTTTCTAATTTCATAACTATGAAACCATCGCCTTGCCTATTTATGCGTCATCTATGTAGTGCTGTTGCGTTTTACTTTTAAGGGCAAATTTTAAAGGTTTATTTTCCCTTTGGATACCTTCATTTACAAATATTATAAAGTACCTACTCAAATTAGTCTTGTTTTATGATATTATAGTTACAATTATTGCTCTACTTGCAATTGATTACACAACTATATATATGATCAAAGATCTAGGTGAAAGACCTATAAAATAGGTGGATTTCTAAACCTAGACTTTTATTACGTAAGTAATTCATAATACCCTTTCCATTTGTTACTAAAAAAATAGACGACAGGTCAATATTTTCGACTGGTTTTATATCAGGGGGCGTAGCTCAGATGGTAGAGCGCTCGCTTAGCATGCGAGAGGTACCGGGATCGATACCCGGCGCCTCCAAATTTTTTACACATGTTTTCACAAGGTTTTTTTATTTACTTTTTTTAACCAAATTATTTGCAATCAAGGTTTTATTAGGTACCAAAGTATAATTAACAATAACTAACAAAATAAATAAACATTTAATTTTTCATTTCAAGTACTTTATTTTATTAACGAAATGCTTGAATTCCAGTAATAGCTTTGCCCAATATCAGCGAATGTATGTCATGAGTCCCTTCGTAAGTACTTATAGACTCCAAGTTCAGTACATGTCTGATGATATGATACTCATCAGATATTCCATTACCTCCTAGCATATCTCTTGCCGTGCGCGCTATACTAAGAGCTTTTTCACAATTATTTTTCTTTAGAATAGATATCATCTCTGGTGTAACTAAATCCTCGTCTTTAAGCCGGCCGATATGTATACACGCCAGATATCCAAGAGATAATTCTGTAGCCATGTCAGCCAACTTCTTCTGAATGAGCTGATAAGATGCAAGTGGTCTTCCAAACTGTGTTCTATCCAACGTGTACTGTCGGGCGATTCGATAACATGCCTCGGCGGCACCGAGGGCACCACAGGCAGTCCCATAGCGAGCATTATGAAGGTATCCAAACGGCCCTCTTAGTTTTGCAACTTTTGGTAGTATATTTTCTTCAGGCACAACCACTTTATCAAGTATTACCATGCCGAATGATCCTGCTCGTAGAGAAAAGTTGTCTTTCAATGGAGGCGTATCTAAACCTTTTCTTACTTTAGCTTTCTCAACAATAAACCCACCTAATTTACCATCTTCTGTCTTTGCCCATATAAGCAAAACGTCCGCGATAGGTGAACATCCTATCCACGTTTTAGTACCTGAGAGTATATATGTTTTCGTTTGAGAGTCGTATTTTGCTGTGGATTCTAATCCGCCTGCATCACTGCCAAAATTAGGCTCGGATAAAGCAAAACATCCAATTAATTCTCCTTTAGCCATTTTTGGCAAATACTTCTGTTTTTGTTCCTCAGAACCATACATATTAATGGACCCCATCGCTAAATCCTGTATAGTAAAAACTGACCTATAAGCAGAATCCACAGCTTCTAGTTCTCTAGCGATTAATCCATATGTAACACTTGACACTCCAGCAGAGCCGTAGCCTTTAATACTGCATCCAAGAAGACCTAATGCTCCCATTTCGTTGTAAATTTTGCGATCAAACACTTCCTTTCTGTTTGCTTCTACTATTTTCGGTAATAAGCGCTCGTTACAGTAAACGTTTATAGAATCCCGGATAGCTTTTTCATCGTCACGTAACAGTCTATCAAAATTCAAAGGATCTTCCCAATTAAATTTCACTTGAACGTTATTCAAACTTGTTGTACACAGCATTCTCGAATTAACACAATTAGAGAGTAAAGAATAAACTCTCGAAAATTTACCACTTATAACAGCCATTGTATATCACTATATTTTTTGAATTGAATAAAAACACATTCGTTTAAACATTTACAATCAGTAAAGGTTATAAAAAGTTATCGATGGTTTTATCTTTTTAGCGCTATCTTTTGTAAACGCAGTTCAATGAACTAGATAATATAGGCATTTAATGACCAAAAATCTACTTCAAAACTGTATTATCTTAATTTGACGGAATAATAAAAACTAACCTAAATACTGAGCTAATAACAACAACGCAAACTATACTGATCGGATTTTCGTTTACTCGACGCTATGTTCATTACGTAAGCTTAGCATACTTGTGAATATCTAATACGATGTGTTTGAAATGTATGTGTTTGAGTAACTTATTCGCTCGCGTTCAGTTATACAAATTAGGTTCAATTTATCTATAATTGCTTATGGCATAAATAATGTAGATATCAGATATCATAGATTAATTGATGTAAATGATTTCGGTATTGAGCACATGATTAAGTTTAACCTTGAATTTAGGAAAGTATGTATAAGTATTTAATATGTATTAGAAATTAAATTATAAGTAAATTTGAAACGTAATAACTACTGATAATATTTGTTTATCGCTATTTATGTACTAATATTTTGAGATGAGATCAAACGTCCTAACCTGAAATATTTTGTTAGATATATTAAACTTATTATCTCAAATTAGTAATTGTTTTACGTCCTTTACTATTTTGAAATTGTTTTCTACAAAAATTTAAAATTTGATATTTCTGCCTACTACTACTAAAATTGTCAAATTACTTATTATTAATTTTGATGTTTCGTAGGCAAAACATTAACATACGAGTACATTGCTTGATGCTTCTCTAATCCCTACACTAAATGTACATCTTGTACAATATTATACATATGTAAAGGTACTTACGTCTCCTGATATAAACAATAAACATATCATTCCACGCAATATACATGTTACATTTTCTGTTATCCTCATCTCTATTGAGGACAATTTCCATGCGGAAACTAAAAGAGCTTATTATATACCCCATAAACAATAAGGGTATCATTCGTGCACGTAAAGTGATATTTTAGTACGAATAGTGTGATGATATTCCTCATTTCATACTATGTAAGCATGTAAGATTTCGTATTCAAGTTCATATTTATTAAGAAAATAGGCTTTAAAGTGCTAGTGCTTTTAAGTTGCTTAAATACTGTTCAAGCGAATCGGATCTTTAGTGTTCATCGTTAGATTCAGTTTACTTTTCTTCTTGGTCTTAATAGGTCATGATTCTACAAAAAAAAGTATTAAAAGGCGCATTTCTTCCATATTGAATTAAATCTTCTAATGAAAGTAAAAGCTCGAATTTGGCTGGTATGTAATATTTTCTACTGCACTTCATTTATAAAAAATATTGTTATTTAAATACCCACACACGAAATGTTGTTAATATTTTTTGTCATAATATGTATTTAATAAAAAGAAGAAAGATATATGAAGTCTGCTATCCCAGAGGAATAGGCTGAAACGCTTTATTTTAATTTTATTTATCAAACAAGTTTTCCCACAGCAAGAGATTTCTCATTATGGCGAACCTAGTATACAGTTATTTTATATAAATAATCTTATAAAAATATAAAATAATATAAAGTAAATAGCTAATTGTGATTTATATTATACATTACTTAATTAACAATACCAAAGCAAATACAACTAGATACTCGTGTGTTTGGTACACACGTGCATGGTACACACGAGTTATAATATTTGGTATACAAGATAATGTTAGATACCTTAACAATTTTAACTTTTAACAAATATACGAATAAGTAAATATAGCAAATGAATTCTAAGTCCATATAAATAACGACATGACTTATCATGGTACATATATAAGTACATAAGTACCTACCTCAGTTACTGGAAATTTTGTTTTATCTTTATCTAGTGTTGCTAACCATTTTAGGCAACAATATTTACGGAAAACGATAGAATATAAATGTAATCGGTATAATCCTTCTGAAGCAGCCTAACACCTATGAAACAATAAACACTTGATAAGTGATAAAGGGATATAGGGTGGACATCACCATACTTCTCTATAGAGGAAGTAATATTTGTGTAATTACAGCAACTCTTATCAATAACATATAACCGAACCATAAGGAAAATATAAAAAATATACTAGTACATTTTCCTTTTTTCTCTATAAGAAATCATTATTTAGTCTAGTAGATTGTAATTGCTTTGTTTCCTAGTAGCATTTTTTTTATAATATTAGAGTAGCAGACGAACTTGCAGTCCACCTAACTTAACTTAGCTGGAACGCCTCGGAAACGTCTGTCTCCCTTACCACACGCTTCAAAACGGAACACAGCAGCGCCTAACCCTGCTGTTATTAGGCCGAAATAGGTGTGGCGGTGGTGCCGCCGGAGTCGAACCACAACGGGTTCTACTACCTTCAGTTTACCTACCATTACCTACCTACCAAATTCTTACGTAAGTTAGCATAAAATTATAAACCTAAGCACAGCAAAATGTATGATATGCTCTACACTCAAAGCCCGAAACGCCCGTAATTATTAATCAATCTATCCAATGTTTTGCGTATCAAAGATCGACATTTGACAATTACTCGATGCTAGGAATATACTTTTGATCGTTGGTAGGAAAATGGATGGATTGAGTTTTCATAACGGATTAAGATTATAGTATCCAATCGATATACATATGTAATCGAAATCTTGCTCATTCTGCAGCAATAATCATGAAGCATTAGATAGTATAGTATTAAATTATACTGATAAAAATGATGATGATGGCCTCGTCATCATGTCCGATGGTGGCAATTCTCTATAAACATAAAATCGAGCTAGTTTTTCACGAAAAGCTATCGAAAAAAGTAAATTTGGGTGTGCAAATTCATCTTCCAGAGTTTCTTACAAAACATTTCTATATATTTATCTTTAGGTATTACCTGTGTAGAATAATAAAACTATAATAATAAAGACCAAGCACAGAACAGTATCTGGTATGCACTACAATACATAAAATATGTATACCGTATAATCGAAATCAACTCGTTCAAAATTAATAGCGACTGGCCCTTTAGTGATCGAAGGACTGGCCATGAAAATGCAATATATATTTTTATTTTCTGTGTCGAATACTTTTGGATAGACATTTTCAAATTTCAACTCACGAGGGGGCGTAGCTCAGATGGTAGAGCGCTCGCTTAGCATGCGAGAGGTACCGGGATCGATACCCGGCGCCTCCAATACTCTATTTGCTTTTATTTTATAATTTTAACATTTTAAACATAATTTTAATATTCTAAATCTTCACAAGATTTTGCAATCTTGAATAATGGTGTCAAAGATAAATGAAAGTTAATTAACTTAATAAAACAAACATGTATAATCTAAAATATATAATTCATTTATTAAAAGCATTTTTTCATATCAGACTATAGATTAAAATTATTAAAATGCTGGAATGCCAGTAATGCCTTTTCCAAGTATAAGAGCATGAACGTCGTGTGTGCCTTCATACGTATTCACTGCTTCTAAATTCATAACATGTCTAATTACGTGATACTCATCAGATATTCCATTACCACCTAGCATATCTCTCGCGACTCTTGCTATTTCTAACGCCTTCCCACAATTATTCCTCTTAATCATAGAAACCATTTCTGGAGTTGCTAAGCCTTGGTCTTTCAACCGACCCACTTGTACGCAAGCTTGAAATCCGAGAGCTATTTCTGTTAACATGTCCGCCAGTTTCTTCTGAATGAGCTGGTAAGAAGCGAGCGGCCTTCCGAATTGTGTCCTATCTAATGTGTACTGTCGAGCAATTCGCAAACATGTTTCGGCGGATCCGAGAGCGCCCCAAGCGATCCCATACCGAGCGTTATTGAGACATCCGAAAGGACCCCTCATGCCTACAACGTTCGGCAATAAATTCTCCTCCGGTATAACCACTTCATCGAGCAATATCATGCCTGTTTCCGATGCTCGCAAAGAAAATTTACCATGGATTTTAGGCGTATCTAAACCTTTATTTACTTGCGCTCTCTCAACAATGAAGCCTCGTACTTTATTGTCTTCAGTTCTTGCCCATATTATTAGAATGTCTGCAATCGGTGCATTTGTGATCCAAGTCTTGGAGCCCGAAAGCACGTATGTCTTTGTTTTAGCATCGTACTTTGCTTTCGTTACTAAGTTTCCAGCATCGCTACCATAATTGGGTTCTGTTAGACCAAAACATCCTACTAATTCACCTTTTGCCATTCTCGGCAAGTATTTTTGTTTTTGTTCCTCCGAACCATACATATAAATGGATCCCATAGCCAAACTACTTTGCACACTCATTGCTGATCTATAAGCCGAATCTAATCCGTCTAGTTCCCTTGTAATCAGTCCATAAGTAATACTCGAGACTCCAGCACAGCCGTAACCCTTAATCGTGCATCCAAGGACACCTAACTCACCCATTTCTTGGTAAATTTTACGGTCAAACACTTCATTTCTGTTTGCTTCCACTATCCGCGGTAATAGTTTCTCGTTACAATAAACTTTCAATGAGTCCCGGATCGCCTTTTCATCGTCCTGTAATTGTCTATCTAAATTCAAAGGGTCCTCCCAGTTAAACTGTACTTTAGAGTTGTTTGAACATGTTGTTGACAATAGTCTTAAATTACTGTAGTTACAGAGGAGAGAATATGCTCGTGAAAATTTAGTAAGCGGCACTGCCATTTTAATAACAAAATACTTCCCGTGTTACTTGTTAAAAGTCAATTGTTTAGAAGTTTTATAACTTGGTTGATAGTCTTTTATTCACAAGCAACGTAAATTAGGTCTAAACACTAAATGCAAACTCTATTAAACATTATTATCACACGTTTTCACTTGTTGAATATTGGAATTGCTATTTTCCAGCGTAAATAACCTCGCCAGTGACCTAATGACAGCCGACTGTCTTAAAATAGCCACCGAACTGGATCCGCGGCTATGTTCACTCTGTCAACACCGTGACGTGTAGAACGCGTTATTCGCGTGTGTGGGTGTGTTATCGGCATTGTTTGTGTCATATTTGAGTTGATAATATTCTTAACTTACACTTTTGTAAATAGGACTCAAAGACGCGTGCGTTATATAAGAGTTGTTTATCTACCAAAGAACGCCCGATAAATTACTGATAACAGCTGTTTGGTAGTGCTTTAAATTAAATCGTGTATCAGCATATATTTTATCAGGAATGGCAAATCTTGTAAAACATTGCTGCGTATATTTAAAAAGTGATTTTACCTTTTAAAATAAGCTTGTGTGATTTAATTATATTATGTAAACGTAGATGAAGGAAAACAATGTAAAACTAACAAGGTAGTGGGTTCGGTTCTCGGCTAGGAAGACATGTAAATCGCGTATTTATACGTGTCTTAAAACTAAGTCTTTATTTATTCATGCTGGGTAGTCCATCGCAGAAGTTAGAAAATGTTACAATCGTAATTGAGTGTGAAATAAAATAGTGCCTATATTAAGTAATGCAATATTAGATGTATTATTTCTTAGATAAGTATTATTTTGTCGTTACGCCGAATATAATCTTATCCTTATCGCATTATTATTTTATATGGTGTTGCGTCTGATAAAAAATAAAATAATTGATGTATTTATCATTTTTAATTACCTTTAATCTTTTAACTTTATACATCAAATTCTCTATGTAGTTGACTGCCTTGACTGATAGAGAAACGGTTAACTTTAACGATTCTTCCAATTTGGATTAAACTTTGCATTCAGATAGGTAATGGTTTAGTAGATAAGTGCTAAAACACATGGATACAAAAATATATCAACATAACTTTAATAAGTAAGCCTATATTAATAGCATTATTGAATTTATTTTTTGTATGATTAATTTATCTCCATTAAGGAAACTTTTATACAAAAGTAAACCTCAACAACCAAAACATATGATATAAAAATTAATAATTTCCCTGTAAAGAATTGAACCCGGTACTTAAGCAGCGTTTCTACCAACAGGCAGATAATCACACAAAAATAAAAAAAAATCGTAACAAGATCACTGTTAGACAAAGAAATGAAAAAATCGAATATAAACCACCCTTATTATGCGAATGGGTTAAAACCACCAGCAGTCGGGCGAAATTTCTGAATTGCCAACTACAAAAACATCGAGAAAAAGTTTAATTCGTTGCAAAAATTCCCTGAAAGTTATTTGAGTACGGGACATCGTTAAAAACTGCTTACATTCTACTGTAGTGCAGTTGTTGCATAGTTTTCTTTAGGTTTTTGAAGTTACTCTCCTTTAGGCGCGTTGGGGAATAAAATGAAATTTTAACGTAGTCGGTACATGAAAATTCGACAACCCGCATGGCAAAGTGGTAATGCTAAACCGGTCTGACAAACAGAGGGATTTTGGATTCGATCCCCGGCCAAATATGTCTATAATTTCAATTTGCAATATTGTACGCAATAGGTACCTACCTATTTTTAGGTTTATTTCTAATAAATATATATTTTTAGTTACGAACGAGCACAGGCGCCTAACACAGACATTATCTATACTAATATTATAAAGAGGAAAATTTTGTTTGTTTGTTTGATTGTAATGAATAGGCTCAAAAACTACTGGACCGATTTTAAAAATTCTTTCACCATTCGAAAGCTACATTATCCAAGAGTAACAGAGGCTATATTTTATATGAAATATATTTGATAGATTGATTTTGAGGCGGTACAAAGTTTGCCGGGTTAGCTAGTGCTTAATAAGATGGCTCAAAACAAATTCTTTAGATGCACCTAAAACTATTTAATGAGTATTGGTATTTAAAACTTCTTTATACTCAACAAGGCACGTATGTAACGTAATTAATTCTATTATCATTAGGTCATTATTTATCATTAACTTAACCTCTTAGTTGTCTAAAGTCTCTAAAAGTATATTTGTCTAAGTTGGTATGCCAAGCCTAGGGCGTTTTTTTTTCTGTCATGTGAGGGTGGGGCGTTTACAACCCCTTCTTTGCCAATCCCTTTCTTTGCCAATTTTCATTGTAGCTAGAACAACTTTTCGTAAATAAATTCATTTCAACATTTTAAAAAGTAACATATTTCTTTAAACACGTACATTTTCATGGCTGTAGTAAGATTAGCGTCAACAGAGGCGGAAGACGGGAAAATTACACGTCGCACTCAAAATTTTGTATTACACAACGGGCAGAAGAAAAACCTCCAAAAAATATCACGAACCATCCGTAAACAGACAGTCCTCTTTAGGTACTTTCGTCACTAAAAACTAAAGAAGAATTTTATATTCAATGTTCGTCACGCATTTTATTTAAAAAAAAACTATATTATGCTTAGTTTTACTGTAACCAAAAACGAAAATTAAAAAAAGAAGGCACCTAAATACATACAATAAATTGTTTATTGTATTAAGGAGCAAAATAGTGCTCTAATTATAGCCGAGCAAACACTGTGCCGTGTTTTATTTTAAAGCAAGCAATTCTATGCGCTTTTGATCCTTCTACATAATTTTTACAAATATTTATAAGTTTTAAAATGTTGTATAAGTTTAAAATTAAGCTACAAATTTATATAATTGCAACTAGCAGAACCCGCGGCTTCGCCCGCGTTAAAATATATGATATGACATACAAATAACTGTAATTGTAAATTTGTACTTTAACAATTTTAACGCTATACTTTATCGTTAAAATTGTTAAAGGGTTCATTAATATTTCATTAATGAAAGCTTCTTTTTCGTCACTGTGTACCTAAATTGGTCAAGCTTTCTTCAGAAACATACACTAAAACTCTAATTAGTGGACTGTAATGAAACTTTCTTTAAAACATAAGTTTCATGTAGGATACACTAATTACAATTTGCACTATTCCATAGGAACCGTCCATGTTTTATGGGACCTTTCATACAGTGGTTCTATCCAGGGTCTCTGGCTGGGCGGTTAGAGCTCCCTTTCTTGCCGCTCGCAACTCCAGAAGTCCCCCTTTAGTCTCGTACGACAGGTCCCCTGCCTGTAGTACTGTAGCCCTGTTCTAGCCAAAAATTTTAATCCAAGGTCTATGTGTCTACCACATCACCATCACTAATCCACGTATAACCACAACCATACCCCACGGCAGGACAAAATGTTGGCACGCAGTGTGTCCAAAGTAGTTGCGATGTACCTAATTGGTATACCAAAATGTAGGCCCATTTGAATAAACTTATGCATTATCATAAATGAAAATTGCACCCGTCCACGTTGTCGTGTATTTGTTATATGTATGTATAAAGATTCCTGTATACATACATATAACACTTCTTTTACCTCCTTAGTAGAATTTCAAAAACATTCCTATGTACATATGCATCAATAAATACTTTATCAGCAAATTTCTGAAAGCTAATATTCAACACCAGTGGTCGGCAACCCGACACTCACGGGTGGTGTGTGGCCCGCGACTTTCCCTTGTGGCCCGCGGGTCTTCACGTTGCTAATAATTGGCCAAATGCAAGTCAATCCCGCACCTGGAGGGTTCCGTACAACCAAAATATTCATTTTTTTATTTCTAGTGTTTAATATTGCAGCAGCCATTAAAGTAAACACATTGTGAAACTTTAAACTGTCTACCTCTAACGGTTCAAAAGTTAGTTGGATAAATATCGAATAGCAGTTTGTTGTATGGGGACTCCTTTTTGTTTTCAACTTTTTTTATTTTAAGTACTTGTTGTTATAGCGGCTACCGTTATGCATCCTCTGTAAGAATTTCAAATGTCTACCTATTACGGTTCCAGAGATAGAGCTCTGTGACACACGGACAGACGGACAGACAGCGAAGTCTTAGTAATAGGGTTCCGTTTTTATCCTTTTGGTACCGAACCCTAAATTACAGCTGTTCTACACTTCAGCACGCGCAATACATTCCCGTGTTAAAAATATGTATTACGACGGCCCGTGGACCCGTGGACCGTGGCCCGTGTTCGCCCTACACTAAACCTCTCTGCACTCTGTTCTATTTCCAGACATGCCAAAGGAAATAACTTCAATAACGGTTTTTAAAGAAACTTTCTTTACTTATAGTACCCTAATGGGGTTGATTGTTGAGATGCTAAAAATGATGAAACAGATGTGTAAACAGAAAGACATAATGCATACACCCTTTTATAGCCGTCTTAAGGGTTGATCTAAAAAAAAACAGTGACTCAGATGCTTCATTGAGTCTAATGATAATTTTTCATAGTGTTTGCTTTCAAATTAACGGGTTATAAAATAAAGTTCCAACCCCTATTTAACGACCTTAAGGGTTGATTTAAAAAAAATGGAAAAATAATTGATATATTATTTACAACCAGAAAGCAAGATACCAATTTTCATAGACTTTGCTTCATAATCGGCTTACATCTAAACAAACTTTCAACCTCTATATTACCTACTTATAGGTAGTTTTTCCATAAATGGTGTTAAAAAAAGTTCTATCATTCCCAAACACGAAGCCAATTGCATTTTTTTACAGTCCTTACTTCTAAATTAACGGTTTTTAAAATAAAGTTCCATCCCCTATTAAACGTCCTTAAGGGTTAATTTTACAAAAACGGTGAAATAGATGTTCTATTAGTTTCAGAAAGCAGGATACTAAATTACATAGACTTTGCTCTAAAATCTGCGAACTTCTAAACAAAGTTTCTACCCATATTCTGTCCTCCTAAGGGTACATTTTCCGTTGTTAAAGGACGTGGTATGAAGGTGGTAGAACCCTTTGTGGTTCGACTCCGGCGGCACCACCGCCACACCTATTTCAACCTAATAACAGCAGTGTTAAGCGCTGCTGTGTTCCGGTTTGAAGGGTGTGGTAAGGGAGACAGACTTTTCCGAGGCGTTCCAGCTTAGTCCTCAGGGGTAGCGGCGCATCTGTGGCCGACCTCAGGTAGGAATATCTAATCCTATCTGGGGTTGATTACAGATGTCCATGGGCGGCAGTAGCCACTTACCATCAGGTGGACTGCATGCTCGTCTGCTACTCTTATATTATAAAAAAAAAAGTCTATTATTTCGTACCAGAAAGCTAAATCCTATATTTACAGTCCTTGTTTCCAAATAAACGGATTTTAAAATAAAATTCCATCCCCTATTAAACTACCTTAAGGGTAGATTTTCCAAAAACTGTGAAATAGGTGTCGTTTTATTTTCAATCACAAAGCCAAATAACAATTTTCATAGACATTGCGTAAAATATTGCGAACTTCTAAACGAAGTTGCCACCCCTATTTTACCTTCTTAAGGGTAGATTTTCCATAAACGGTGTTAAAGAAGCTCTATTATTTCGAACCAGAAAGCTAAATGCTTATTTTACAATCCTTGTTTCCAAATTAACGAATTATAAAATAAAATTCTATCCCCTATTAATCGAACATAAGGGTTGATTTTCCAGAAACGGTAAAATAGGTGTTCTATTATTTTCATTCAGAAAGCTGAATATCAATTTTCATAGACTTTGTTTCAAAATCTGCGGACTTTCCAACAAACTTTCCACCCCTATTTTACCCTCTTAAGGGTAGATTTTCCATAAATCGTGTTAAAAAAGTTCTATTATTTCCAACAGGAAAGCCAAATCAAAGTTTTTTTAGTTTTTGCTTCCGAATTAGCGGAGTTTGAAATAAAATGCCAACCCCCATTTAACGACCTTAAGGGATGATTTTCAAAAAACAATGAAATAGGTGTTTAATTATTTTCTATCAAAAACCCAAATACCGATTTTCGTAAAGTTTAATACAAACTTACAACCCTTATTTAACCCAAATAAGGGTTGATTTTCCAAAAACGGTAGAATTAAAGTTCTACTATATCTAACCAGTAAGGCAATGGCTAACTTTCATAGTGCTGGCTTTCAAATTGGCAAATTTTAAAATACGCTGTCAACCTCTTTATTACCAACTTAAGGGTTGATTTTCCAAAAATGGTGAAATAGGTGTTTAATTATTTTCTACCAAAAAGCTAAATACAGATTTTCATAGAGATAAGATCAAAACTGAGGGATTTTCATACAAACTTACAACCCTTATTTAACCCACATAAGGGCTGATTTTCCATAAACAGTAAAATTAAAGTTCACTATATCTAACCAGTAGAGCAATAGCTAACTTTCATAATGCTGGCTTTCAAATTGGCAAATTTTAAAATAAGCTGTCAACCCTTATTTTACCAACTTAAGGGTTGATTTTCCAAAAATGTTGAAATAGGTATTTTATTATTTTAATCGAAAACCCAAATACCGATTTTCATAGACTTTACATCAAAACTGGGGGAATTCCATACAAACTTACAACCCTTATTTAACCCTCATAGGGGTTGATTTTCCAAAAACGGTAGAACTAAAGTTCTATAACATCTAACCAGTAAAGCAATGGCTAACTTTCATAGTGCTGGCTTCCAAAATGGCAAAATTTAAAATAAGCTGTCAACCCCTATTTAACCACCTTTAGGGTTGATTTTGGAAAAACCCTCAGATTAGATTTTTATTACTTTAAATTAGAAACCTAAATACCAATTTTCATCCAGTTTGCTTTAAAACTGACGGACTTTCATACTAACTTTCAACCCCCATTTAACCCCCTTAACGGTGGAATATCAAAAAATCCGTTCTTAGTGCGCATCTACATTATAAAATGAAGCTATATTTCAAATTTCATGATTGTAGCTTCAGTAGTTTAGTCAAAACCTTGATTAATACGTTTTGAACGTGAGTATCTTTTCGCTTTTATATATATAGATACAAAAGTTGTTGTAAACCTACATTTAATACTACTATGACCTTTAATACTGTTAAAAACGCAACACCTTTTCTTTGAGAAGTTGGTTAAAAATGCAAAAAAGGTTTCCGAATATTATCTGACAATAAGTATACAAACCTTTATGTTACTATTTCTCATATTTTCTGATTCCTCGTCTGTAGTAGTACGAATACCTTACGTCCTAGGGCAAAAACCACAGCGTTATGAATGCGAACAAGGTTTCAGCTTGCTGCAAACATTTCCACGTTATTCTTTGTTGCTGCAAGCCAAACAAAATTGTATTAAATCTAACTAGCGGGATCACGTGACCTACGACGCTCCGCTCTTTGCAGTGTAACACATTTGTAAAACGTGATTTTCATACATATTTTTATCTTAATCTTTCTATATTTTTACCATTTTCTCAACAGTGAAAACTCAAAGAAAGTCCCTCTTTAAAAGTTTGTAAATTTGTGTGAACAGCTTTCCAAATTGGTATCACATTTTCGCATAGAAATAAAATTATTGTGATATACGAGTACCTAGTCCGCTCTGCTAGCTGCAAATTGCTAGTCCGCTCTGAAGTTGTTGCGAGCAGGTATAGTCATACAATTTGCTACGGCGACGCGATTCATTTCTATATTAAGGGCGGACTAGTAGTTTTACGCGGACTATACCATTACGTAGGTACTTTATTTACTTTTATATAAGTAACGACATTAATAATACATAGGTACTGAATACATCCTTACTAATATTATAAATCCGAAAGTAACTCTGTCTGTCTGTCTCTTCGCGCCTAAACCACAGAACCGATTTTAATGAAATTTTGTACAAAGATAGTCTAAAACCCGAGAAAGGACATAGGATAGTTTTTATCCCGGAAGTCCCACAGGAACTAAAGATGGCAATCAAATATCAATTAATCGGAGAATCGAAATTTTGGACCAAAAAGTCGATTATTTTAATCTATATTAGTAAGGATTGAATCGCAAACTATGCATTTGATCAAGGGATGATCTTTAGCAAAGTTGTTGTCCATGATCCCACAAAGGTTTCAGATTTGGTACGACCAATTTTCGCCAGATGGTGCCACTGTCATTCCAATGAAAGTACGAATTTTCCGTTTTATGTATGTTAGTATGTCATATTATTTTCTTTTAAACGCGGACGAAGCCGCGGTCAAAAACTACATAGTTAAGAATAAAAATAAAATGCATTAAAAGGGTGTATTTACAATAAAAAAGAATTCAAAAGAAAATTAATTTCTATCATGACATTTTACACCCAATAAATTTCATTGCGATCTGTAAACTAACTCAAGTATTGCAACAAAGAATTTTGGCGTCAAGGCTTTAATAATCAGCGACAAGGTTCCGTCTTATTCCACGATACCCAACAATGTAATGACACAACTGGGATGAGTCTTCTATAAATTATTCACTCTCTATTTGCATGACAAACGAGTAAGGACGGAAGGTCTTAGACCTTTAATGGCACCTCTTGGATCCTTCAGTCCTTTACACTGTGCTTGTTCGACCGCAAACTAGTAACTGAAATCCCAGGAATGTTTTATTAAGTTAGAGTACCGAACGAGCATGTCTACCGAATAGGTGGTCTCTGATGCCTATAGATGAATGAAATCTCCGTATAGAATGTGCCTTATACTTATCACAAAAGTGTATGATGTACCGTCTACTGATTTGCACTTGTCCAGCGCGGTGGACTATTGTGTGACAGTAAATGGTTGACAACACCCTTATAACATTGAACAGAACACAGAACAGCGTGTGAAAATGTTGTTATTAGGTAAAAATAGTGGCTCTACTTTACCACCTTTAATCAGGTATATTTTCATAAAATAACTTATAAATCAAATCTACTTGATACATCTGTAACTGTCAGAGGCGGTCACTAAAATGATTACATTTTTTACTTGAGTTTACCTCATGGTAAGTGGTCACCAATGCACACGGACATCTATAACTAACTCTATATAGAAGGCTCCTACCTTAAACCAATCACAGGTGCATTGGCATTCCTAAAAACTGGAAAGTCGCCTGATATAAAAATAACCACACCTTTCCACCGAAATGCCTGCTTCACTCTAGAAAGAAAAATAGCGAAGGTATCTGGTTGAAATACACTTATTGTTGCCTTTCATTCGCTACATTTACTCGTCATCAATACGACTTGTCTTAAAATGTCGCACGTAGTCCTAAAATGCCGCCTGGTCCTTGGATCCGTTACCCACTTTAACTTCAACCTTCGTACATAGGAGCCACGACACTTTTTAATGGCCCAGTGAATCCTCAGTCATATGCAAATCACTTATTTGCATACATTTTGTTCCTCAGAAGTAAAAAACGTTTTATATTAACAAAACCTTTTTGACACGGAATCTTCCTTGTTTCGTGTTTTTGATGTGTAATCCTGTTTCTTTGAGGTTAGAATGAGTTGAGATTTGGCAATACTTGAGTGTGTCGTATTCAGCGTACGTGGTATTCAACACGGATAATTCGAAGTATAAAGGAAACTAATTCTCTCAGAGCGTGCACCTAACGACGGAATAAGTCTTAGATAATTATTGGTTTAATTATCTAAGGAATAAGTACTTATGTGGTACTTTGTTATATTTTAACAACTTCGACACATAGGTACTTATGAATAATTAATAAGTATATATGACTTATGATAAATCAAGTGCCAATATTAATATTAGTCTTGACAATTATTAATATTATTGAGTTTTATTACGTACCTACTCCACAAAAAAATAATAGTAAAACTAACTACGTAAACCTTATATTTAGTGAGTCTTGACTTGTTATTACCTTACAAAATTAAATATTACTAGGTACTATAAATATAGCAACAGTATAACCAAACTTACTGTAAAATAGTGTTCAAATTTAAATTTCCTCCACTTAAAGTGTCACCTGAAAGTTTTGCGAGTACAAAATATTCCGGTAGAACCCATTATAAAATCACAACCCCGAGTGTCGTTCCCAAATTAGAACATCACGGTAAGTTCCCCAGCAAACATAAATGGAATAGTCGTGTAGTTTGAGAGCCAGAAATACCAGATAATCTAAGTACCCGCTAAGTTGGTACACCTACCCGGTGAAAATACGGTTAGCGTAAAGCGATTTGGAAAGCGCCTTCCGTACAAAAAGGCAATGTTGTTTTAAAAATATTGCTTTTTTAACTTATCAGGCGCACAGTGATATTAATTTTATTTTGTTTAATGATTTATTATTTTAGATTTTTGTCACTCTTTTTCTCATAACAAATGTACAAATAACTTTTCTGACTCTCGTCCTCGAAAAACAAATAGGAACAATAGGAGGATTTTGCCTAAACATAGATTATTTATCCTTGACGACTTTTCACCTCTTTTCACCCTTTAATAATGTTTGCACCCGTTTGCACTGTATTTTTTTAGTGTAGGACGTATTAAACCAATAAATTAATTTACAACGCTTATAATTATGATAAATGGCCTGAGCTGGGCAAAATGGCTGTTACAGCATAACACTGCTGTTATTAGATAGAAATAGGTGTGGCGGTGGTGCCGCAGGAGTCGAACCACAAAGGGTTCTACCACCTTCAACTGTGCTCCATACAAAACATACCCTTGAAACCAATACAACAACGCAAACATGTCGGTATGAGACCTACATCATTCGTAAGGCAGATATGTACCTATTCAAAGAGAAAAATACTCCTACCTAGATAGGCAGATGCTCACAAAGGCAACCCACCCTTACAAAGCTATGGATCGATTACAATAAGGCAATCTGTTATAATTAGCCTTCGGAGAATCCGAAGCACTTCAGCCGAATTGATCTGATCAAAACGAAAAGACACTCGACTATTAATCACCCCATAATCACATACGGAATGTAAATGTAGCTGTTGCATATGTAGAAGACATTAATGCCGAGTAAGCTATGCTGAATTACTTAACAGAATATTCCGGTTGCAAATACATTTCACCGTCATCAAACTATTACTGTTACATTGTTGGTACGCTCTTACATACGATTGAAGTAATCCTCCACGCTGGCAAACTGTTTAGGACTTTATAGTAACATACTTTTGAAAATATTATGAAGAATTCTCAGGTCAGGTTTCCTTACACTGTTTTCCTTTACAGTTAAATGTTACTGAAATAATGAATAAAATGAAATGAAATATATTTATTTGTATAGGCCAACGGCGGTACTTACAAATTGTCAGTTACAATTGCGAGATCGAGAGGTGAGAAGATCCGGTAAGAAACTCAGTGGGTTTGTCTTTTTTTTTAATAATTATAATTCTCCTTTTTAAAATACCATCATTTTTACATATAATTAATAAAGCATTAGCTCCAGGATCTTGCATGAAAGAAAGAAAAAATAATTTCCTTGTAAAAGTATTTAGATATTCGTTTCGTTCCTTGACGATGAGCATAAGTCTGGGATAGTGACTACGAGATTCATATTCAAAGGGATATGGACTATTAAGTATAAGACATACTGTTTTAAGGATGTCGTGGTACGAAAAAAAAATGTTGTTGCAATATTGAAATAAAACTTTCCTGAACTATGATGGTTTTTAAAATATGGTGGTGAGCCCCCCAGGACGCGAATTATTGAACGACTGTCTGCGCGTATGTGTGTGTAAGCTCTTGTGTTTGCATGTGTGTATGTGCGTATGTGTACACATGTCCATAAGGAGCTGTGACCAATTAACAAGTTGATTCATTAACTACTTCTAATAAATAAAAAACACAATGTTACGTACAGTCAAAGTTTTGACAAAACAAAATTAATGTTAGAACAAATTTCAGTTGAACCCATTACAGCGAACTTGGTAATTTTATGTCGAAATTTGTTACAAAGGAAATTTCTCGAGGGGCGTGATGGAGAAAATTTGAAAGAACAATCACATCGGTTGATGAAACAACGACAATGGGCCAAATAACAAAGTAGAACACCGGTTTTGTAGGTTCAATAATAGGCCTTCAATTGAGAACGTTTTTTAGAAAGAATATTACTTATATAATCGACGTCTTCTTGAAGATAGTCATGTATAAATATAGTCACATATACGGTTCGAAGTAACGTGATTACAATTACACGTAAGTAAGTACACACTAGTGATTAGAGGTATTATAACTATATCCCCGTTATTAAACTGTTCTTGCTGAAGTCTCCGACCAGAATGCCGCTCTCTGTTTACTCGAGCGCCGCCATGATATCATCCCCACTTGACATCCCCACTGCATCTGTGTTTGAACTGTAGTAATCAAATGAGTGACTTATTATTTTAAAGCACTATTATAAAAATGCGATATCGTTAATATCCAAGCTTCGTATTAACGAAGATAACACTTATATTTTAGCCGGGTAACGTTTTGCGCGTACCTACCTATGTGTATATGTGTAGGTATGTATGGGTGTGTGTCTGTGTGTGTTTCTGTATGTATGTCTCATTTTTAGCAAACCTTACAACGCAAAGTACTGAACGGAGTTTAAAATAATGAGGTATCGTTGAAATTGTATAAATCTTGTGAGTGACACAGGCTAAAATTAATTCGCTAATCAGTTAATTATTTTGAAGCAATTGGGTATGGGTTGGATTAGTGTGCGTTGTGGAGCTTCTTGCTCTTCTCCATAACGAAGAACCGCGCGAAGCGTTGGTAGGCTTTTGTATTTAATGATAATCAATTGACAAGTAATTTTATTATAAGCTGATGATTTATACAGAGTGTATTTATTTAGCTGTCTTATTTCTGATAATGTTTTAAATTATTTATTACATATTTGTTTTATATTATTAGAATTAAGTTCGTTATTTGACTAAAATCCTCCATAAACTAGTATTTTATAAATTGCCTAATTAGAGTTAACATCATACTATATTCTTCGTGAAACTATGTATCATAAACAATACTTGCATAAAACACTTCACACAAAACATTCTCCATTCAATTCCCCTGGAACTATTATGGTTAGGGGACACATGATTTTAGACCAAAACCGGGATTTATTTTTATTACATATTTGTACAAATTGCAAGTTAAGCTACGATTATTTGCTTACTAATAAACGCTTAATACTTTATTAAGTGACATTATTTTATATTATGAAGTTGGTAGAACCCTTTATGGTTCGACTCCGGCGGCACCACCGCCACACCTATTTCTGCCTCTTAACAGCAGTGTTAAACACTGCTGTGTTCTGGTTTGAAGGGTGTGGTAAGGGAGACACACTTTTCCGAGGCGTACCACCTTAATCCTCAAGGATAACAGCGCATCTGTGGCTGACTTCCGGTAGGAATATCCAATCCTATCTGGGGTTGGTTACAGTGTCCATGGGCGGCAGTAGCCACTACCATCATGTGGACTGCATGCTCGTCTGCTACTCCCATATTATAAAAAAAATGTGTTTTAAATCCTCAAATTAAATTGTGTAAGAGAACGTAACAGCTATGGGTTATTTCTCTATTTTTATTGGCATATACCCTTGGATGAAAAGTTTCAAATTTGTTTGTTTCAGGCGTAACTCATCTGTAATAAAGATAGGTAAGACTCTCGCTCTATTTTTATTTAGTCATAATGTGTGTCTATGTGTTAACGTCTTATTTAATGCAAGAAAACTTTCTTTCTTTCATTTTGTATGTACAAAAATAAACAAACTATTAGTGCAGTTACTATTCTCACATTATTAAACCGGTATTTGAAAGTCTGGACCTCTAGCGGCATAAGGGGGGGAGGGGGCGGAAGGGGCGGTCCGCCCCATGCCCCAGATCCTTGTGGGGCCTCCAAACACAGTTACTAACAAAAAGGCCATCAGATCCAAACAATCAATGAAATGTGGATCAGTCAAAAAAAAGGTCACCGAATCACAGAACTTTTTACACTGGGGGCCTCCATTCAACTTTCCGGCCCGGGCCTCAGACCCGGCCTTAGTCCGACACTAGACGGGGCGGTCCAGTTAAACTCAAAACGTAGACACCCTAGTAATGATAAAGTGTGGCAAAGTTTCGCCTGTATGCGCAGTGGATGAAAAAGCTCCGCTATAAGGCCAGTTCAGAATCAGGACACGGTTTATTTATGCACCAGCTATAAATACACTGCCATAGTGTTTACTGCCTGCATTTTGTATAAATTGCGAATACGACGGTGAATAATTATTATAAACGTTTTTGTTTTTGTAACAAAAATGCTCGAAAAATAGTTAATAAAATATTTTTTATATATTTTTTGTTTATAATTTTGCAGTAGTAAGTGTATAGTCCATCTGATGGTATGTGGCTACTGCCGCTCATGCACATCTATAATCAACTCTAGATAAGATAAAATCATACTTAAGATCGGGTCTTCATAGTTTGTTACACATGTCCATGGGCCAATTTACATGGACCTCTTACCATCAGGTGGATTGCATGTTCCCTTGCTACTTCAATCTTATAAAAATCTTATCTCTATCTCATAGATTAGTAAAGATTTCGCACTTCTAACAAGAAAATATAACCAGTTTTGAGAATTGAAATAGTTGTGTAAAAAAAAATTGAAATAATTATTTGTTTATTATGTAAATTACGCAGTTTTAGTTATGTATTCGTAAATTTACTCTTAAAATGTATTTTATTTGTCAAGAATTAAAAAAAAATCTGACAAATTAGCATTTTGTGGCTACATTCAATTTTAAGGCGGCGAATCTTATCAAAGCTCTATCTATAAAACATCTTACAAATTTTGAATTTAAATCCTACACATATAAATCAAAGAATATTAACACACAAATATTTTTATCTTCACGTTGTTTAGGTTCTACAATGGGTGTAAAGGCACGTACACGAGGTGTTCCTACTTAGTTCTCAAGTCACGTGTAAGGCTTTCGAGTTGATTTCTATTTAATTCCGCTTACAGATACGCATACGAAATTATTACGTAAATTTCAGGGCTTAGGTTTTACTAATAAAAAGGTTTGATACTTTAAACTGTAACAGAAAGGTTAGGGATGGAAATATAAAATATAAAAGTGAAGCAAAGTATAAAATTACATATATCTTTTTTTATAATATAGGAGTAGCAGACGAGCATGCAGTCTACCTGATGGTAAGTGACTACTGCCGCCCATGGACATCTGCAATCAACCCCAGATAGGATTAGATATTCCTACCTGAAGTCGGCCACAGATGCGCCGCTACCCCTGAGGACTAAGCTGGAACGCCTCGGAAAAGTCTATCTCCCTTACACCCTTCAAACCGGAACGCAGCAGCGCCTAACACTGCTGTTACTAGGCAGAAAAAGGTGTGGCGGTGGTGCCGCCGGAGTCGAACCACAAAGGGTTCTACCACCTTAGGTTTAGGTTTTACTAATAAAAAGGTTTGATACTTTAAACTGTAACAGAATGGTAAGGGATGGGAATATCTTATATTTAAATTCTCGTGTCACAATGTTAGTTACCATACTCCTCGGAAACGGCTATACCGATTTTAACTAAATTTTATATGCATATGTAGTAGGTCTGAGAATCGGCTACTATCTATTTTTTTAAGTGATAAGGTTTGTTCACCCTTAACATTTTTTTATTAAAAAAAATAATAAAACCGACTTCTATGTCACTACAAAGTAAAACATAATTGAAATAAATGTTGGTTTGGTACATATTTCTGAAGTTGGCGCTCAATATATTTCGTTTGATCACAGCGTGTCCAATATGAGCGTCCAAAATAAATATATTTCATTTCATTTCATTTCATTACCAATTTTTAATGATTAACACCTTTAACATGTGTATTGAATGTTACCAAGATATAAAATTAAACCTGAGTATGTTTTATAGCAAGTTTAATAGCAATGTAATTAACTCACATTGCTATTAAACCTGCAATTTCTAAATCTTAGAACGACTCTGAATTTTACTGAAACAGTGACCGAAACTACAATAATTCGAAGTCAAGCAAAGGGTAGGGGCAACAAGGTGATGTAATGGACAATTTACGTATATAAATTGCTTGGGTTACAGAATAAACAAGGCACTCGTTTACGAAAATGAAGAAAATTACTCTCACGTTGTTTCAACTCTGACTTCCATTTCCAAGTATTTCGCATTGGCGTTAATTCCTCACTGAATGCCGCGCGATTCCCAAGTTTTAATTGCAAACTCTTAATGAGGTAGGCTACAACCTCAAAATAGTTTGTTTCCTGTCGACGATCGAACTACGCTCCAATTATGTCATCTGCCAAATAATCTGTAGTAATTAAAATTGTATGCAGAATGCCCCAATGTCGGCAGACACTATAGTTTAAGTAATAAATTCTAATGAGGTAGGCTACAACCTCAAAATAGTTGGTTTCCTGTCGACGATCGAACTACGCTCCAATTATGTCATCTGCCAAATAATCTGTAGTAATTAAAATAGTATGCAGAATGCCCCAATGTCGGCAGACACTACTCATAATTTAAGTAATAAATTCTAATGAGGTAGGCTACAACCTCAAAATAGTTGGTTTCCAGACGATGATCGAACTACGCTGAATTATGTCATCTGCCAAATAATCTGTCGTAATTAAAATTGTATGCACTATGCCTCAATGCCGTCAGAAACTTGAAACAGAAAACTCACCCCGACAGGAAACATCTATAGTTTTACTCGTAGTAATAATCTTTAATGAGGTAGGTTAAAACCTCAAAATAGTTTGTTTCCTGTCAACGATCGAACTACGCTCCAATTATATTATCTGCCAAATAATCTGTCGTAATTAAATTGTTTGCACAATTCCCCAACGTCGATAGATACTACGGTTAGCAATAACTAAAATAATTAGTAATAAACTCTAATATGGTAGGCTACAACCTCAAAATAGTTTGTTTCCTGTCAATGGTCGCTAATGTCATCAAAGAACTACGCTTATGTCATTTGCCAAATAATCTGTCGTAATTAAAATCGTATGAACCATAGATATATTATCCTACTGACGTAGGGTAATATATCTATGGTATGAACTATACCCTATTGCCGGCAGAAACTGTAGTTTTACTCGTAATAATAAACTTTAATGAGATAGGCTACAACTTAAAAATAAATATAGATTGTTTCCTGTGGAACTATGACAAATAATCTGTCGGAATAAATTCGTGTTACATTGCACACAGACGGCAGAAACTATTGTTTTAATAATAATCACTAATGAGATAGGCTACATCCTCAAAATTGCTACCCGTCGATAATTTATAATCAGACTATGTTCCAATGACATTATTTAAGGTTATTTACCTGCGGTAATAAACTTGTAGATTATTGTACGATGGTCCAATACCGGCTATGCAGTTTCAGTACAAACGAGGCGTTTTAAATTAGTCCCCAGAGGTAGAGACGCATCTGTAGCCAATCTCAGATAGAGCTCCTGTATTATCTGGGGTTGACTACAAACGCACATAGTAGCAGTGGTCATTTACCATCAGATATACTGCAAGCAAAACACCTGCAAGGAAACACCTTAAATGAGATAGGCTACAACCTCAAAATTGTTTGTTTCATTTTGTCCATAGCATTACACTAAATGACAGCTAAATAATATGTTATAATAATAACATTGCGTAATATTACCCAATGCTCAAATGCCGTCAAAAAAAAATCGATAGTTTTACTAATAACCTTTAAAGATTCTACAATCTCAAAATAGTTTCTATCGTCGATGGACTAATGCTTTTATCTCATCTGCGAACTAATGTATGGTAATATAATTTTATAGACTATACCACACTTAAATGTGGAAAAGAATTTTAATAATGTGCTCATAATAAGGCAGGGTACTAGTCTTACCTAATATGTAAGTCCGCTACTAGTATTATCGACAAGTTTGCCACCTTTTACAATATTCGCATCGTACTCAGTTACATTTATTCGTATTGATTGATATTGACATGTTTTTTGTTGTATTTGCTCCAGCGCTTATGCATTACTGAATATTATTTATTATAGTTATTGTATTTTAGAAAATAGTTGAGCTGGATGGACGAGAGTATTTGTTGTTATCATAGGATATATGTTTTTTCGACGGGGCAACTCGCTCAGTAGACTCCGGTTGGGCTCCTTTGGAAAGTCCCAAAGTCCTAGGTAGTGTCGAGGACGACCACTGGGGGAATTTTATGCGGTATAAGTTCCATATAACCCCGCATCACACCCATGTTATCGAGTAGGTACCTATGAAAGGTTTCGCCCACAACAAAAAACAGCAGCAGTCGTTAAACTATTTCAAAGCATTGAAGCAATTTATGTAAAGAAGATTCTGTGCAGTAATTACTTCCATTAGGAAAACTACTGTCTCAAAACTGTCATGTCATTTAATATTATCTTATTAGTGATATGGCATTGGACACGAATATTAAATGCGATGATGCTCAAGTTTTAATAATAGAACTGCAAGATAATCATGGATTACGATTATACCTAATTAGATTTACTAACTTAGATACTCTGAATACAATACACAAACATATATTTACCAAATGTACCAGATGTAAAAATACCAATTTTTTGCCTGCGAAAAGATACGAGTTTTATAATTTTAGGAGGCCTAACTTGACCTTGAAGTTCTTACAAAACAAGTCTACAAGACCGGTAATCTATTTTTAAATAGTGATTAAAACATCATCTGCAAAATATCGGACGCTAAAAATATATTCTACCTACTTATAATTCTACATTAAAATCTTAATGTGCCTTAAGGCGGTCGTATAGCGTCAAAAGTCAATCGAAACTAATTTAATTAAATCATTTTGAAATATACAATTTTTTATTAATATTACAGAGGTACTTGCTGATGCCAAAATTCTTATAAAACATGCCGCCTTCCCTTACTTTGTAAAATATCCTTTTTGTAATTTATTTTGGCGTTTAATTTTTTCTTCCTTGTAACACAAGATTTCTTAGTTAACGATTCTATTACTTTCACACGATACATGTTAATTAAGTAAAATATAAACTTTACTAACAAGGCTAGCGTTAATGTTGGTATATTTGGAATTCATAACATGGTCTCATATTAAAAGAACCCCTTCCGGACAAAGTTTCCGCCCCTGTCCAAATACCAGTGCTAAGATCAATATTTGTCTAATTATACAATCCAGTCTTAGGTATTATGTATCGTGGTTGTCTGTGCTTTCAGTGGACGTCTGGTTATTTGCTGTTACCCCTCGAGCGTATTCAAACCTTAAAGTTAACGTTGTTTTAGATAATTTCATTTATTAGTACGCGAGGCTCACTCTAGCTGGATATTGACGCAACTTGTGTGTGACTTTGTTAAATACAATAGAAAAGTTGATAACTTAATCTCATAAGATAACTGAGCTGTCTTATACATATCGGGACGCTTACAAATTACTAACGTAGTAAACGAAAACACTCCACCACGCATATTTATGCTTAAGAAATAGCTATATGATTTTACAATAACACCTACTTTCCTCCTTCAAGATCAAGTATTAATTATGATTAATCTCGTGATTAATCTATTTTAGGTTGCTTACGCACCAATCGATAGATCATTAGTCCCTGCTCATTTCCACGTCCGATATGTCGATCGTCTCTTACCACATTTCTTACACTATTTAAAAAGACAGTAGACCTTTGTTGATAGTGTTACAGTACATACCTATGTACTACCTTCATCGCATGGATTTAACTAACTTAATACATGTCAATGATATGCATATCCTATGAATATGACAATAATGATAACATAAAATATACTAAAGGACACAAAGGGCATATTTCATTCAGTCTGTTGACCTTGTACGTTGTACTCATTGTTAATAGACAAAGGAATTATGTTAATTAATATTGTATATCTTTATGATTTAATTAATTTATTTATATACAAAAACAAGCAAAATAAATCCGACAGGTATAATGTAAACTTTAATACAAAAAATCGAAATAGTATTTGAATGAAGCATTTCTAATAGAACACAGCCTCTCAACCTGCTGACAATAGATATCTGTTTCTTAATTTTATGTAGAACAGAATCACGAATGCGTTGTTATTCCAGCGAGCGAAACCACAAAATAAAAGCTTAAGGCGAAACGCATTGAAAAAGCGGATCTACCTTACCGCATCCTTCAACTCCACCGAAAAGATTGGCATCGCTGTAGTTACCTATCACAATAATGTACATTTTGCCATACAATTAATCTACTTACAGTCAAATCGTTTACTTCGGTAAACCCCAGCCTAAAACTCTTATAAGTGCTTAATGTTCTAATCACCTTCATTCTTCTTTTGGTGTTTTTTTGTTCATGTTTTTTTCTCTTTATATCTTATAAACTCAATCTTGTAATGTTTAGGTACATGGACTAAAAACTTAATAATTATATATACAAGACAAACACATGATAAAAACACCGCTGCCACAAAAACGTACAAGTCCAGCATACTGTACGCAATCCAGCTCAAATTCCGCGCTGGATTTTTTATGAAATCCGCGCCATTATTTCTTATGACATACTCGATCCAAAACACAGCTGAGTCTAGGGGGTTCATTGGTCTGTCCTTCCACCGGGTTGAAAGTTCCTTTGCTTTGATCCTGTAGGATTCGTTGTAAAGGACGTCTAAAAGAGCGTTCTCTACGGTATTTTCATTAATACTGTGGTACAGCAACACTGTACCGAATCCAGTTTGCTGCGCAAGGAGCAAGTTGTTATATTGATCCGCGTAAATTGGAATACCGACGATCGGAACTCCATTGAAGATTGCTTCTTGCGTTCCGATCAGCCCACCATGAGATATGAACACCCTGACGTTCGGGTGCGCTGCAATATAATATATTGAATAGATTATTGATATTAAAGCCTACTCGTATATTAAAGCATACTCGTAGTTACATAGGTAACTATAAGCGTCAATAGATTAATAAAATCATTGTAATATTTTACTGTAGGTATTCTAAGTATATGTATATCAAGCCTTTTATAATCTCCTCGTGGAAAAAAAGAGAATTGTTATAAGAGATTCTTTCAAAATTAAAAGGGTTTAAGTATATATCACGATGGTCAAGTTCAGATTAATACACTTTATCCGACTTTAAAATAGCGTATAGTAGGAGTAGCGTAATCTGAATCTCAGTCTTAGTTAGTGGATGTTATTAGAAATTATCAAATGACCTGAATAACCTAACCTAATAATAATGTGTAAATAATGTGTTTCTGATTACTCGTCTTAAAGGTCACGTAAACGTTAGATATTACCTAAACATCTTTATCCTATACAAATATATTCATAGTGTTAGGAAAAATACATTGAGAAAATCATCAAGGTACATTTGGGCCATCGAGCTGAATAACACAACTAACGTACAATAAGTAATTGGATGTAACCCTAATTAATTCAAATAAAGGGACTCCTACCCAGTATATCCTTTTGAGGCAGCCATTTCCGGGTGACTAAGTTCGCTGGTCTGCCTTCTAATTTGTCATCCTCCCATTTCCATATTACTATTTGTTTTAATTTTCGAAACACATTCAAAAATGCTCTCTTCTTCTCATCCGGTAACTCGGCGCTGCGTACGTTTGATCCTAAATTCATATAAATAACTCCATCTGTCGCGGAATCTAAAATTTTTTGAAGATCCTAAAACATAAAACATAAATAGAATCTGGCAGAGAATGCCATTAGGCATTAAGTTTATCCTTTGTAACCCTTAGTTTAAGGTGTACAATAAATAAATAAAATAAATGATTTAACATACGAGTATATTTTGGAAATGAAGTAATTTATAGTTATGTTATAGTCGCCCCAAACTGCTAGTCGTCTCTGAAGTTGTTGCGCACAACTACAAGCGTATATACCGTAGCAACTTAAGGACATACTAACGCAGCTATGTACCCGTGGGCGAGAACGGGCAGCGGACGGGTGCAGGAGAGGTCCCGCTAATATCTACAATTTGCTATTCGACGCGACTCGTTTCTATATTCAGAGCGGACTAGCAGTTCGGCGCGGACTATACTTATATAACCATATACTATATGCGATATACATAATGATTTAAATATAACTGAATCTAAGTAATGATGAGAAAAGTGTCAAGGCCTTATATTTATAGCTATAGAATTAATTATATAATCCTGAATTAATGTTTATGTAGATTGCAAATTATAATCAGCATCAAAATCAGCATCTCAAAAATCAAAATTTCGGTTACAAAATATTATTTACATAGAAATTAGCGTTTAACTTACTTTAAAATACTTAGTTAATGGCTATTTTATTGTACTGGTTTTACATATTGTAAATTATCAGACAACAATTACAGAGTATTTTACATAAAGATTTGCTTCGATTACAATTACGTTTGGTAATTCTACCTATGATATTTCCTTTAACCAACAATTATGCTCAATTTGTTACAATGACTATGACAGCTTTGTCCTAGTATTTAATAATGTGTGTTTAACTCAATTCGTTTCATGTTTTTTCCTCTTTAACATGGACCAGAATAGTACATTAGGACTGCAATCACACGAGTCAGAAAAACATTTTTCGTCCGCGTGTTGTATAAAATTTTATATTACGGGGTCGGAAATGGGGGTTTTGCGCACGCGAAGCGTGCGTAAAACGTCCATTTACGCACGCCGTGATATAAATAATTATTATAAAAACAAAATAAAAACTACTTAAAAAAACTGAAAAGGAAGTAATATATGACTTCCACAATTTAGACGAATCCAACGACACTTCACATGTAAAAATCCTTGCCTTGTGAGTTGCAAGAGCCAAAATATATATATTAACTAGCTGACCCGGCAGACGTTGTGTTACCATATAAACAAAAAAAATTAAGGGTGAACAACCCTCATCACTTAGGGGTATGAAAAATAGATAGTAGCCGATTCTCAGACCTACTGAATATGCATTTAAAATTTGGTGAAAATCGGTAAAGCCCTCCGAAACGGCTTAAAAGTATGGTAACTAACATTGTGTCACGAGAATTTTATATATAAGACTAACTTATTTTATATAATATAGGAATAGCAGACGAGCAAGCATTCCACCTGATGGTAAGTGGCTATTGCCGCCCATGGACATTTGTAATCAACCCCAGATAGGATTAGATATTCCTACCTGAGGTCGGCCACAGATGCGCCGCTACCCCTGAGAACTAAGCTGGAACGCCTCGGAAAAGTCTGTCTCCCTTACCACACCCTTCAATCCGGAACACAGCAGCGCCTAGTCGATTCTCAGAACTACTGATATGCATAATATAACATTTTGTGAAAATCGGTAAAGCAGTTTCGGAGGAGTACGGTAACTTACATTGTGACACGAGAATTTTATATATAAGATTTTATTATTTATGCTCCAATAACAACTTAAAAATAACAAGAACAAGGATTGACACTATTCAATTTTTAACAGGTTACATCGTTTGATAAGATATGCTCGTATAATGATCTACTTCATCGAATATCATTGTCCGACAGTAATCAACATCAGATGAACTGTATACTAGTTTTAAGGATTCATTACACAGGACGCTTACCTCAGGTAGTTTGGATTCGCTTTTCGACAGATGCAGTCCGCCAATCTCCACTAAATTAGGCAAATACGCAGCAGGCGTATCAAAGCTGAAGTGACTATTCATTAAAAATAATGACGTATTCTGCTGTATTTCATACAAACTGGGCACCGGTTTTGGCAAATCTGTCATGTATTTCTCCACCAACTGCTCTTGTTTCGCCATATACCAATATTTCCACCACAAATACTCATATGCCGCAAAATACATGTTTCGCAATCGGCCCCAAAAGCTCGACATATCCCTTATTTCGAGAAACTCCGATACAACCGTATTCAATTGCAGAGGATTTCCCGTTAAAATATTATGTCTCATACAATTTCCGAAAGTAGTCACCAGCGCTAAAGGCGCTTTGTATTTATACGATAGAACGTACAATGCCTCTTGGAAAAATTGTTCAGCGATAACTAAATCGAATGAGTTATCTTCCTTCAGAAAGTTTTGTACGTCGCTAGAATTCAGAGCTACTTCTGTAAAAGCACTTCCGGCCCTCCAAAAAATTATGTCGTGAAATTCTTCAGCGCTTTTATCGACCATTGTGAATACGTTTGGTCTTTCGCCGCCTGAAATATGCAAATTATATAAATTGTTTTAATAACACTTTCGTTTGAGTAATTGTTAGCACCACGTACTTGCCCGTTTTCTTACCTATTGTGTTTGTACACCATTATTGTAAGGCGTTAAGATGAAATACTTAAGCCTTCTCCAAAGTAACGTTGCAAAATCGATTTAACTTACGATAATTAAGATTTCCACAATCGAGGGAACACATTAGACTGAGTCAGAAAAATATTTTTTTAGTAAATACATGTAAAAAGTTACTTGATAGACAAAAAAATCTAAAATTTGAGCTTGATATCTTAAAAATTGAGAATGGGTAGTCCCTTTTCCCATTTAAAATGCATTGAAAAAAAAACTTTTTTTTAATTTTTCAGTTGAAATCATCTAGATTTTTTTTTCTAATTTCCGTTTTCATAATCTTGTAGGAAATTAAATCTCTACAAAAAAGTTCTTGTCTTCTTTTTGCTCAGCCTCATATGCATATATTAAATATTTACACAGGCAGCTACACTCTGATCACTGGTTTATAACTTTTTCTATTTGATTAAACATATAATCCTAAATAATATAGTAATTGGTTCTTCACACAGATCGTAATAGTATTATATCTTTGAAACATCATTCATCTTATCGCCTGAAGTACATTTTTTTTTATAATATAAGAGTGGCAGACGAGCATGCAGCCCACCTGATGGTAAGTGGCTACTGCCGCCCATGGACATCTGTAATCAACCCCAGATAGGATTAAATATTCCTACCTGAGGTCGGCCACAGATGCGCTGCAACCCCTGAGTCGAACCACAAAGGGTTCTACTACCTTCAATTAAACACATTGCATCCAAATACGGGACGGTTGTTGAAGGTACGGGTTAATGACCAATTCTTGTCGAATAATTTTAAACTTCCCCCATCAAGGACGACTGTTAATAAATGATAATGATTACATCTTATTTTATTTTTTTCAAGCATTCCTACCTAATCATTTAGGAGCAACGATCTGTGGCCTACCTCAAGTAGGAGTCTAATCCTATCCAACATCAATTATCAATTAAAAGTATCCAGGTACGGGACGGTAGTTCCACTTACCAATAGATGGGCTGCATGGGACCTTGCTACATCTATAATATTTAAAAAAAACTTACCGATAACTTCCCAAATTTCCTTATTAACAACCATAACTTCTCTATAATTTCTCGGAGGGCTAGCTTCCTTGTTCGCCGTTATGACGGTGACATTATGACCCTTTCTTGCTAATTCTAGGCCTAAAGGCCTTAACATTATATAATGAGATTTAGATGTAAACGGTACTATATATAAAATATTATATGCCTCACAGGAAATTGTTAAGCTTAATAAAAATATCAGGAAAATCCACGCCTAAAATTAAAGAACAAAAAATCATTCTTGCATTCAAAATTACTTTGAGATAATCAATCAATGTCTGGGGAAAATACAAAGTATTAATAAATTGCTGCCTCTAAGGTTAAAAACCTTAATTTATCTTTTTAACAAGCCTAAATAAGTTATAATATAATATTTTCATTATAAAATCAACTCCACCAAACCCAAAACCAACTAACTGATTGCCATAACAAATTAAAGTATATCATTTATATTTGTAATATGAATCATAACAAAAACAGTGTTAAATTAACTATTAACTATCATATTATTATCATATCATTAAGTGGATTAGTTTAATTATGCTATGACATGTAATTATAATTTTATTTGCACATTATAAAGTGACAAATGTAATTAGTAATTAACTATTTTCAGGAAGAAAATATTAATCAAAACTCAAATGAATACATATAATCGCAGAAAAAAATTTCTTTCGTGCCTTTATATTTTCGACTGTTTATGTTTGTACATATTATTTTCCTTTATTTAAAGACAATAATGAATAAGTGAAATAATCACATTTGAATTTTGTACGCAATTCTACGTACAATAAATATCTTCAATATTTATTTTCAATTATTTTTATGAATAAACAGGAAATAAAATAAATTGCATATATCTCTTTTGAGCTTAGTTAAATATTTTCAATTTAATTTAAAACGAAATATTTCTTTATAAAAATTATATTAATATTTCTTCTAAAAAAATTATAAAGGACAATGCCCATGAAAGTATGGACCGCCGTCCAGAGTTGCATCAAATTGAATCTTGTTGTGGACGATGTATAATTAACCAAATTCTACCACCAATAATTATTTTTTAGATCAGCACCCGGGTTCTGAAGTTATTTACCGAAATGTTACATAACCTCAAAATCGAAAATATCCGACGATAGATTGATGGTCGGTTTTAACTGATAGTAGGTACCTATAATGTAGTTCGATTAACATATTCCATTTACTTTTAAAGGTAGTAGGTAAAAAAACCTAAAATAATCCTAAAAACCTAAAATAATGAATTCCGAGTATAAAATACCGCCATTTTAATTTTTAAGAACAACAATCAACATTTCGTCTTATTTTATCTTAAATGGAACCTCCTTGTTCAAAGAAATTATTCTGATCGACAAACTATGTAAAAAAATCAAAATATAATTTTAATATTACTTTCATTTTGATGCATGAGAAAAATCATTAGTCAAAACACTAATAGATCTTATTGAATTCCGAGTATAAAATTCCGCCATTTTAATTTTTAAGAACAACAATCAACATTTCGTCTTATTTTGTCTTAAATGGAATCCCCTGTTCAAAGAAACTATTCTGATCGACAAATTATGTAAAAAAATCAAAAAATAATTTTAATATTACTTTCATTTTGACGCATGAGAAAAATCAGTACCAAGAATGGGCATTCTCCTTTATAAAATAAAATTACACAATTGTTCTACAAGCAAATGTTATGTAAGAAAATAATATAATATAATATAGTTTGATATACTTACCATTTTTAATATTTTTTTAAATATTTTTAACTCAAAATATTATTTTAATTAACCTTCATAACTGATACAGAAATATTGGATGTTACCGGATCGGATACCATGGACAACTGATTGGTTTATAAGTGATCAAGTCACTGCTTTGAAATAACTAAATATAATGTAGTATAGACGGCCTTCAGAGTTCCATCAATTTAGACGTTCCGCTTCGCCACAGAATACATATCAGACATCTTAGGGATGGATACACAGTAGAATTATTTAGTAATATATAATTATTGATATATTACATTGTTTTTTCTTAAGTTAGTAAATCGACATGCAGTTTAACCGAGGGTAAGTGGTCGCTGCATAGTGCATTATGCGCAATGTACTCCAAATAGGGGACTCTGGGATCTTGAAAGGAACGCAACCGTAGTCCTATGAGCACGTTGCCCTGGCCTCGTGCAGGTGAGCCTGAAGCTCAGCACACTATCCGATGTGTACGACGGTATGCGACCACACGTACCACGGTCCTTCCCGGGGTCTCTTGCCGGACGGACCGAGCTCCCACTCTTGCCGTCCGTAAGCCCGAAACCCTTCTCTTTCAGTTGTCTCTTACGACAAACAGGGCCCTATTCTGGTCCCGGAACTACAGGGGCAATGAGGTGGGCTACAGATGTGTTTCTTTCCTAAGGTCTGTACCGTTTGTTAAATTGTATTTACATAGCCACTTTAATATTTTTTCTGTTAATACAAATAGTATTTCACATACCATAATGTATTATAAGGATAACTCTATAATGTTGTTGATAGAAAAAATATTAAGTCGGAACGCTTCATATTTTTTATAGGAATGTAAAAAGTGTAACGTCTAAAATTAGGCAAGCGCTTTACCCGGCCCCTGCGTGCTGAGCTGTGTCATTGGGCGTATAAATCGTATAAATACTACCTAACACTTAAACACTACTACTGGCTAAGGGTTCGTACACAAAACTGCGATGCGACGTCGCATCGCAAAAATCTGCGAGCTCCCTCGACGCATCGCAATAACTTGCGAATTGATTCGCATCGCACAGTGGTTGTTGTTGTTGGTCACCCTGAGAGACACTACGCCGCATGATATCGCATCGCAGCAATTCGCATCGCAATTTTCTGCGTTGCGAATTCGCATCGCGTCGCATCGCAGTTTTGTGTTCGAGCCCTTACACAAGAGAAAAATATCAACGGGTTACACTCGAGTACCCTTACCATGAGGTTTTACATTTTGACAAATATGACTGTTTTAGTATTTGTTTACGTATTGGCCCATACAATTTCCAAGTTATGACACAATCCGCTAGGGGCGCTGATTAGAAATTGTACGGGCAAATACGTAAACAAATACCAAAACAGTCATATTGGTCAAAACGTAAAAACTCGTGGTAAGGGTACAGGAGTGCCGGCAGAAGTGAAAGCTTGAATATTAACGTTCTGCATTTTTTATATTTTGGTATGGTTAAGGAATAATTTTGCACGAATTGCTTTAATTAGTAGTATAAAAAGTACTATCATTTATGTGGTAAAATACAATATTCATTTATTGCACTATCGTACACAAACATGACAGTCTTACGAATTTCCGATCAGGTCACGTGTCCTGACGCGAGTTTTACATTTTTACCCATCACAAAAAGTGCACAACACAAAAGAAATTCTAATTATTACTACGGAACTCAAAACCTTCCAAGCATACTTGCGCTATTACGTTGAACCAGCAGGTCATTCCCAGACCTATTATCGTTCAACGTGCTTATTTATTTCCATGTGCAAAACATTTGCAGCGTCATGGAACTATATATAAATACGTCATGACATCGGATTATCTGTTTGACTGTGTGGCGGAGCGGGTAATACACGGGCCTGACGCGCAAAGGGTTCCAGGTTCAATCCCCGGCTAGACAAGATATCCGATTTAAATTTCTGTTCTGTTCATCTATGTAAATGTCCATGAGAACCTTGACACAAGGAATCCTAGTGCGGATTCATGAGTGTACTTCTAACGCGTTTTTATTTGTAATTGCGAAAGTGAATAATATACGTTATATGGTATTTTTTTCAGATATTATAATTTAAAAATATTAGTCAATATTTATGTTGTATTCAAGAGGATTACCAGACCAGAAAGAGTCGTTCAAGTTTGTATGAAAAAACTAATAAATCGTTCTTCAATTTAATCAACAAAGGAAATTATATTGTATTTAAATCATAATTCTATTTAAATCTATATTATTTAAATGTTAACTATGCCTATCAGTATATTTAATTCCAATCCATATTATTTATTTATGTTTTTTTTTGTCTCATCTAGTTTTTTTAATAATAATTTTCTTGTAAGATTATAATACATAGAATACATACATTTTTATTACCAACCCGACATAGTCTATGTTTTGTAAAATATTTATTTGTAAAAAATAGCGCCTATTCTATTGACAGCTTTCGTAATCCATATAATTCGACAGATACTTTGAAGTTTAACAATTTCAACTGTTCAAATGGCAATTACCTTATCAATTTTATTTATTCAAATTCATGTTTTTTGTTATGTTAGGTCTCTTTTAGGAATTAATTTATTTATTCCAATAAATTTCAGTTCATTGCCACCAACAATAAAACTAATTTAGATAATTGTAATGCATTAGAGTAATTTATTTGCAAATAAGCGGTTGATCTATTAAAGTTAATTGTTTTTTTAAGGTAATTAAACTTTTTATAGGATTTATCACTATCCTTTGCTAAGCAAACATACGCACAAATATGGTGATAAAATTAAAAAATAATAATGAAACCCTTAATTCAGCAGTGATTTTCTAAGGACTGATGATGATGGCCAAATGAAAATATGGACAGTTTGACTATTTTTGGATATTTTTGATTAATGTTTCTCTATTGAAACATGCATGAACATCTATACGAGACATGCATGCACTATACATCGATCCAAGTCTCCCCCATTAACACTTATATACTGATCAGGGCATGAGGGATATTTTATAGTTAACTAGGCGACCCGGCAAACGTTGTGTTGCCATATAAATAAAAAAATGTTAAGGGTGAACAACCCTTATCACTTAGAGGTATGAAAAATAGATAGCCCATTCTCAGACCAACTGAATATGCATATACAATTTGGTAAAAATCGGCCAAGCCGTTTCGGAGGAGTACGGTAACTAATATTGTGACACGAGAATTTTATATATAATATAATAATAATAAACAAACATTTATTACCTTCATTTTATTTCAAACGATAACACCATACAATTAACAAAAAAAATACAGTAAAAAACATGAAATCAAATAACTACTTTATATGATAATTATCATTAAAAATAAATTACTCCAAATTTGTAGTTTTCGGCTACAGAGAAAATGGCTAACAGTTTCAAGTAAGCCAAGTCGCTTGTTATCGAAACTCTTTGTTAAGTGTTTTATACTAAGAAAATATTTTGCAATCTTTGCACACTTACTACTATGCTTAAAATGGCAAAAAACTCTTACCGTTATTTCTAAGAGAAACTGCTCCCAGAGCACTCGATAAAAATTAGGACGCAGCAATATAAATCGTAAGTGTAATACTATATGTTTCAAAAACAAGATTGAATATAATTGAATTTCGGCATTGATCAATTTATCATTTATCGCTATTAATTTTATAACTCCCTGATTTTATATATGACCTTAAAAAATATCCTGAAAAATGTACTTATTTATTTGTAATAGAATAAAACTATTTCTTAAACCATTTTACAAGTTTATTATTCCCGCGCTTAATACAACTCAAACGTCAAGAGCGTTTTTTTAAGCTATTGCATAGCTTTTATCGCGGGCTTTGAGCGCGGCGACCGAATCGAGAAATTTCGTAACGAAAATTAATAACACCTTTGATGGATATCAAGTCCCCAGGCAACCGAGTTGTTGACTGTCAATAGAAAAATATGGATATAATTGAATAAAGTATTATTCTACATTCCTTATTATTTTATTTGATAACCTTGATTCGTCAACTTGAACACAGATGGCAGTAATACACATTTTTTTATAATCCGTGCGGAAATCTTAAAATTGCGTGAAGTATATTTTATAGCTGATATTTGCAATGTCTTATATAATGGAGATGTGATAAAATAGCGGATAAAGATGTATTAATGTAAATGTTGATGATTATGGAAGAATGTATTGTATTTCTGGAATTCCTTCTGAGCGTTTTCATAGCATAAAAAATGCTATGTAATAGCTTTACCGCGGCAGTCTCCGAGTGCCACACGTATTTTTTCTTTTTATGCTAACTCGTACAATCATACTAGCCAGTGACTATATAAATGGGCACTTATTATTATAAAAATAACACACCATGTTATTATTATTATTATAAAAATAACACAAAAAAATTAATTAAAATAATACTATAATTAAACAATTTGAATATATTTGTAAAATTATATTTATGTAAGTATATTTCTCATTTTCACATGTATGTAGTTCTTCACAAAGTTTACCCGTTATTAAATTTTATTCTATACGCTTGAGAAAATTGATGCTTATCACACTATAATACAAATAATAAGAGAAGAAGAGACAATGAGATTTGAAGGATTCGAAATAGTTTCTGTCAGTGCCCTTGAAGTATTTCCATGGTATGGAAGTTTACGGTGTCACATGTTGATATATCATTTTTAAATTTGACTCCATCGCGTCTTTCAATTTTCTATCTCGTTCTATTTAAAGTACAAATAAAATGTCTATCGCGGGACTTAAGTATTTTTGCATACATAAGGAACTCTTATTAGGACTGTTTTTTCTTCAAATTAATTTTAATATTTATTCCCAGTAATTTTCTTATAATTTTTACCACAAAAAGTATAAGACAGATTAGTGTTGCAATTGTCGTTATTACTACAAGGTAAACGTCTAACATAAAATATTTAAACCAACTCATGTTTCCCGCTGCACTCTTCAGAAAGGTTGCCCCTTTGTGCCTAATGACATATTCTAACCACCATAGAGTTGTTTCCAATGGTGTCATTGGCCTGTCCTGGAACCTTTTTGCCATCTCCTCTGCATTCAGTTTGTAAGATTTATAATTGAGCATCTCGCTTAGTGCTTCTTCAAGGTTATCTTCATTTATATCTTCATACTCTAAAATTTTTCCGAATCCGTTTTTCTTCGCCAAATCCAAGTTATTGTACTGATCAGCATAAATTGGTACCCCTAAGATTGGGACTCCGTTAAATGTTGCTTCTTGAGTTCCAATTAGTCCACCGTGTGATATAAACACCCTAATATTGGGATGAGCTGGAATTTAAAAAACAGTAATGAGAAATAGTTTAATAACATTTTTCTAAATCAAAAGCGTTTTTCGGAAACATTCATCTTAACTTTCGTTGTTTGGAAGAAGAAATAGAATTATAGTAATGTATGTAGGCGTATCGGTTACAAATAACATATTATGGAATTGAAACATACCAAAAATCTCTTTCTGTGGGAACCACTTCCGCATGACAATATTCTGTGGCTTATTCGGTAACGTGTCCTTTTCCCATTTCATTAGCACGGTCTGTTTAAGTTTTCTAAATACGTTAAATAATGCCATTAATTTTTTTTCCTCCATCTCTGAAATGACTACATTGGAACCAAAATTCATGTAGACGAATCCATCCATCGCATTATCAAGGATTGCTTGTAGATCCTAAAAACAATTTCATAAATTATTTACATTTCTATTTATCAAACATTTATTGTACAGAAAGCATGTGAGCCATGTGTTTACTGTGGCCCATAAACGCTATTTTTGTATTAAAATCTCCATACAGACATAGTGGTCTGTATTATTATCAATAGTGCCACATTAGGCAAATAATAATTAATGCGCTTTAATCAGCCCACTAATACTTGTCATCATGTTAAATTTGATTACCTTCGGAAGACTTGAATTGCTTTTTGTAAGATGCATACCACCAATCTCTACAATATTTGGTAACAAAGCCATAGGAGGATCAAAACTGAAGTGAGTATTGATTAAAAGTAAGGAAACATTTTTCTGCATTTCAAACAAACTAGGCACAGGTTCTTCCAAGTCTGGTATGTATTTTCTCATCAAAGCCTCTTGTTTACCTAAGTACCAATATTTCCACCATACATATTCATACACCGTGATATAAATATTTCTTAGTCTTCCCCAAATACTTGTATGGTCTTTTAAAGGCAAAGCTTCAAAAATTACAGTATTAAGCTGCAAGGGATTGCCCACAACAAAATTGTGTTTCATACAATTGCCTAACGTCGAGATGAGTACTAGAGGCGCTTTGTACTTGTATGCCAGTATATTCAAAGACTCCTGGTAAAATTGCTCACTTATGACCAAGTCAAATGTGTTATTTTTCTTCAAGAACTCTTGCAAGTGAGGGGACTTCAGTGCCACTTCAACAAAACCTAAGCCGCCCCTCCATAGAACCTCGTTGAGAAATTCTTCAAAGGATTTTTGAGTCATATCGAAGATCACAGGCCGTTTCGTACCTAAAATATAAACACTTGAAAATAAAATAAATAAACAGGATTATAATATTAGAATGAATATTGTCAAATCATCGGCAGCTATCTCTGACAGTCAAGAGTTTGATAACACCAATCTTGAAAAGCATACGAAATGTGCAAATTACCGCAAACTTGTAATACTGGAATATGTACGTCATAACCGCTAAGTGTTGTACAATCAATTTGACTTCCATTATGACTTACATATAAGACGACCATCTACCTACTAAGATGGTTACACTAGCTCAAGAGTAGCAACCCATTTGTGATCGGTTGTATGTAAAACTCCTGTTCTATAGGAATCAGTTGCAGCTGTCCATAGGCGAAAGGGTTTTTACCATTGTGCAAATTTCCAATCGAGAGCTCGACATTTCAATCGCCCTCACAAATTTAAATTCAGTGGCTTTGGTGATCATTTTGAAACTAATATTAGTCATAATATCGTACGGAGATAATAAATCTTATCTGATACATTAATAACGTACCTAAAACGTCCCATATTTCTTTATTCTCAACCAATACCTGATGATAGTTAGGTGGGGGGTTCCGTTCTTGAAGTGCTGTAATGACTGTTACGTTGTGACCCCTTTTTGCTAATTCCAAGCCAATCGGACTAAGCATTATATAATGAGACTTTGACGTGAAAGGAATAACCATCAAAATATTTGCAGACTCGGCAAACTTTGCGACGATCACACAAATTAAAATAAGATGCAAATTAGCCTGAAACAAATTTAAAACATTATAGTTTATGATTTATTTAGTTTATAGTTTATTGTACATCAATCAATCATCAATCAGTTTTGAAAGTCAATCAACAATCAAATTTAATGTATTTTCTTCAATCTACACATTTAGTGAATTTACACACTAAACTTGATTGTGCACAATAAACTTTGACCATAGGAACCTTAAATAAAGTAAAACACGTCAACAATACATTTATTTTTATACAACACAATATTACATAAATTTTAACTTTGAACCACATATAAAAGACGAGTAATTTACACTGTAAAATATATTCTAATTCACCCACATAAGTAAAACAGAAATGTGAAAAAACTTTCGACGTATTTAAGTGCTTTTTTCCTCGATAACAGCATGATTTGTAAACAGTGGACACATTAGATTGACAATTGTAACGTAGATTACAACTATGTATTAATTGTAGGTATACTGGTATATGTTCAAAATGCAGTGATAGGGTAAAAACCCTTTTAATAAATCTATTACCCCAGTCGAAAGGCTAGGGAATAGATTTATTATATAATTATAAATAGATTATTTAAAAAATATATATTGTGCAGGTTTTTTTTTAATTCTTTAACCCCGTAATTCTTTAACCACTTAGCTATTCTTTTTTTCGGATTTGGCTGTTCACGCACATTTGAAAAGTCTATGCTGTATAATAGAACTTTTATTGACAATATTGTGTTAGCATAAATATCGATTCATGATAAATATTGATCTATCGATATCGATATCTTATTTACAATACTAAGTTTAAACGAACATTCAATAAATTCAAGTAATCTAGGTATTTACATTATTATTGTAGCTGTGAAATACAATTACTCAGTATAAAGTGAAATTATGAATATCTGAATAACACTCACCATTTCAAAATGCACTTTTAGATATTATACCAATCTGTATGAAATATACACTATATTTACGCCAGTGATAAACTAAAACAAGGCGACAATGACCGGTATTGCAGTTCTGACTACACTGAACTCGATCTGACTATAACACTGCTACCTGCTACCTTCTGTTTGCAGTGGCGCAATTTCTTGTTCCCGGGTTGCACATATTTATGTCAGAACGCATAATGCCGCTAATTTGGAAGTAACGGGCCTATTGATTTAGTTTCTGATGAAATAGTCTTGAATTTATTAAAATAATTCTTCAGTTACGAAATTTTACTTTTTATGATTAAGTAATTTATATACGAATAATTATTATGACATACATAATATATTCTACAACAGTTATTTTCGGAATAAAGACATAATCAAAATACCGAAATATGTTGTTTTTTTTTTTTGCATTAAAATAATGTTTTGAACATTAAAATAGTTTTAAGCGTATATTTATTTCCTTCCGCACTAGTCACTAGTCCTATAACTTCGCTACTGAATTTTAGTCTGGCAATAATGACTGCCTTAATTACCTTCCTTAAAGTGATAAACTAGCTAATTTATTAATTTAATAATTGCTTTTGGTATATGTAATTTAATTAAACATGGACAAATATTGCTATTACAGTATATTAACACAAATAGGTACAGTATGTATGTAGGTACAGTATGTACCTATTTGTGTTGTTAAATTTGATTTATAAGGAAATATTCCTTGCAAAACAAAATAATTACGAAATCATACCTACACAAAATGTTATTATAGCGCCAATTAACAATTTTAATAATAATAACTGTACTCGTATAATTATACTGCTAATTAATTTTAATGTTCATGGTGATTGGTGATATAAAAATACGTAAGTATGTATATGCATATAGAAAAGATTTTATTATACATATTTCAATTACTGCATCAACATATATTTGTTCCATTACAATATTTATAAATAACGAAAATCGCGAACAGTATGAGTATTAAGTATAAAATTGGTATTATAAGACGCCAATAAATATTGGGAAATACCTTGATTTGGAGGGGATTTCTTTGCATCTTCACCAAAAACTTAAATCTAAAATTAAATTTAGGATCGTTTTTTCTTTGAATTCGTTTTAAAATTGAATCCCAATAATCGTGTTATATTTTTTACCGCAAAAACCATTAGATAAGTTACTACCACCATTGTTGTTATTACTACAACATAAATGTCTAGCATGAAATACTTAAACCAACTCATATTTCTAGCTTCACTCTTCATAAAGGTTGCTCCTTCGTGCCTTATGACGTACTCTAACCACCATATAGTCGTTTCCAACGGAGTCATCGGTCTATCCTTGAATCTTTTTGCGACTTCTTCTGCATTACGTTTATAAGATTCATCATTAAGTATCTCATTTAGAGATTCTCCAAGTGTAACCTCACTTATATCTTGATACTCTAAAATTTTTCCAAACCCGTGTTTCTCCGCCAACTCCAAATTATTGTATTGATCAGCGTAAATTGGTACTCCCAATATGGGGATTCCATTAAAAGTCGCTTCTTGAGTTCCAATTAATCCACCATGAGATATAAACACCTTAATATTAGGATGTTCTGGAATGTAAAAAGATGATTGATGATTTATTCAGATCAAAGGTGCATTTAGAGACATTCATCTTAATTTTCTGCATTATGAAGGGAAAAATAATGAATGTATGTAAAGACATATCTACACTAATATTATAAAGACGAAAACTTTATTTGTTTGTTTGGTTGTAATGAATAGGCTCTAAAACTACTGGACCGATTTAAAAAAAATCTTTCACCATTCGAAAGCTACATAATCTACGAGTAACATAGGCTATATTTTATGTGAAATATATTTGATAAATAGATTTTGGGGCGGTACAAAGTTTGCCAGGTCAGATAGTAATATATGTATATTATAATATAAATTGCGGAATTGAAACGTACCAAAAATCTCCCTCTGCGGAAACCATTTCTGTATCACAACATTATCTGGTTTATTCTCCACCGTATCCTTTTCCCATTTCATAAGGACGGTCTGTTTAAGTTTTCTAAATACGTTGAAGAATGCCATTAATTTTTGCTGATCCATCTCTGAAACTACTACATTGGAACCAAAGTTCATATAAACTACTCCGTTCTTCGAAGTATCCAAAATGTCTTGTAGGTCCTGAAAATATTTTTTTTTTCGGATTATCAAGTAACGTGTATTTTGTCCACCTGGTGGTAAGTGATTACTCTTGTCTATACATATTTTCAATAAAATCACGAAAATAATAGAATATAGCAGCCCTTTTAATATCAAATTAAATTAAACCGTTACCTTTGGAAGACTTGAATTACTTCGTGAAAGATGCAATCCACCAATCTCGACAATATTTGGCAACAAGGCCATAGGAGGATCAAAACTAAAGTGAGTATTGATTAAAAGTAAAGAAGTATTTTTCTGCACTCCGAACAAACTAGGCACGGGTTCCTCTAGGTCGGGTATATACTTTTTCATTAGAGCCTCTTGTTTACCTAAGTACCAATATTTCCACCACACATATTCATACGCCGTGATATAAATATTTCTTAGTCTTCCCCAAATACTTGTATGGTCTTTTAAATCCAAAGCTTCGAAAATTATCGTATTAAGCTGCAGGGGATTGCCTACAACTAAATTATGTTTCATACAAATGCCTGTTGTTGCGATGAGTACTAGGGGCGCTTTATACTTGTATGCCAGTATATTCAAAGACTCTTGGTAAAATTGCTCGCTTATGACTAAGTCAAATGTATTATTTTTCCTCAAGAACTCCTGTAAGTGAGTAGACTTCAATGCCATTTCAGCAAAACCCAAACCACCGTTCCACAGAACCTCGTTGAGGAATTCTTCAAAGGATTTCCGAGTCATATCGAAGATAACGGGCCTTTTCGTACCTAAAATATAAACAGTTTGGAATAAAACATATAAACACAACCAAGTCTCAGTCAAGACTAGAAGTCATAAATAGTTTAACTTGACGACTTTTATCGTATAGAATTAAAACAACTGCTTAGTCTAGTCTATGTTGGTCACGATTTTGGTGACAATAATCCCGAGAGCCATTTCACACATTGGTAAATTACCACAAACACGGAAAGTAATTAATAATAATCTACGTTTAGTGAAATATGTGCCAATTGTTGTACTATTACTTATTATACATAATGTTGGTCAGCCTCAGGAAAAATACGACACCAGTCTCCTTCAAAACATCGTTTGACTTCCAGTTGACGACCCACGAGGCGGAGCGGTCGCCATACCGGTCTGTCGCGCAAAGGGTCCCGGGTTCAATTCCCGGCCAGACAGAAATCTAAATGATGATTTTAGGTTTCTGTTTCTGGGTCTGGGTGTTTTTATATCTGTATCTGTGTGTGTCCATGGCACCCACGATACACCGAAACCTAGTGTGGGACTGTGAGTGTAGAAAACGTTATTTATGTGTGTATCATTAAAATTGGAACTAGATGGACTGCAGTTTTTTTTAAAAGTGTTATTTATATAACTAGGTCGAAACATTGGCCTTCAATAACTTATCATGAGTATCCTTTATGTATTATTACACAATATGTTAAATTCACTACTATGTACTATGTTAAACTCGTGGTATGTGGTACTATGTTAAATTCGTGAACAATTTTATGGTCCACCTTATATTTTTTGCCCATATTATAAATGTCAAGGTCTTCTGATTTTTAAACTTGACTAAACAACTTTAGCGTATGCCTAAAAAAAGTTAGTATATGGTATACGTTATTGACCTTCGCAAAAAAGACATAGATAGAAAACAAGTAAGTAAATCTAAATATATATAACTTAAAGGTGATTGACTGACGTAGTGATCTATCAACGCACAGCCCAAACCACTGCAAGGATCGGACTGAAATTTGGCATGCAGATAGATGTTATGACGTAGGCATCCGCTAAGAAAGGATTTTGATCAATTCTACCCCCAAGGGGATAAAATAGGGGATGAAAATATTACTTCGTAACGCGAGCCAAGCCGCGGGCAAAAGCTCGTATAGCAATAATTCAGCATAACGAGAATCTGGAAGGTTATACATGGTTTATGTGGCATGCTCGTCTGCTACTCCTATATAATTAAAAAAAATAAAACCAACAATATCACTAATATCCAAATACATACAGATGCTACATACTAATAACTTACCCATAACATCCCATATTTCCTTATTCTCCACCATAACTTGATGATAATTCGGTGGAGGATTTAGTTGTTTGATTGATGTTATGATTGTGACGTTGTGACCTCTTTTTGCTAATTCCAAACCAATTGGACTAAGCATTATGTAATGAGACTTTGACGAAAAGGGAGTAACTATTAAAATATTGGCAGCGTCAGCATATTTTGCGATAATCGTGAATATTAAAATAAGATGAAAATAAATCTGAAAAAGAAACAAATGCATAATTTAAAAAGAACACTTAAATTACACTTCAAATTTGAAAAGTATTTTTTAAGTATTTTACCTGGTTTTAATTAATTCACTTAAAATTGGCACAGATTATTTTTATTATGTATAATTTAAAAATAAAGTAAAACAAAACACATACATACCGATATTTCCAAATAAGTACTACGATAGCTAATATATTTTATTCAAATCAATAATGCGTGGTTACAGTTACTATTCATCTATTCATATTGTTTATTTACGTATATCAACTTCTAGTATAAGATAAGACAGATCTTCAAAATATAAATTAATCAAAATATATTATTGACTAGTGCTATTAAATTATTAGTAAAAGTATTGTCTGATATCAGAATATTTACTTACCATTTTTAATATTTGCAAATTTTCACAATAACGACTAAATTTTTATTGCCGACACTTATTGAAAAGGCTGTTATTTCAAGTCAACAGCCACTAACATTGTGACTAACAACGTCGATTTAAGATTTGATTATGGCACAATGTTGCCAAAGTATATATGTACCTAAGGTCGCGCAATTTTTTTTTCATGGTTGGTGAAAGGTTTTCGTTTTAAAACATATGGTTTAATCAATTTTATTATTATTTTATTAAACTAGTTGGTATTTAACTAAGTAATAAACGAATAAGTATTTAATTTTATTTTAATAACTTTACTTGATTCTTTGAAATCATAACCGACCTTACTAATTTTAAATCAAACAAAATTCGAATTATTAATAATAATTAAGAAACACATCTGCATCTACAAAACACTAATTAAGTGTTTTAAAATTAAAATCTTTAGCACTTGTTATTAAGTATTAATGTGGATCAAAATCGAAAATTGATATTTATCGTAAGCAAAAATTGTTAATTATCAATAATGGAAGTAAACAGTTAAGTGAATTATAGGTAAATAACATTGGTTTCTTCTTTAACTGAGAGGGGCTTAGACCAACTGTATATTTAGACTTGGATAGTAACAACTGGTTTGGATAGAACTTTTAATCACACTGAAAGGACTTTCCAGATGTGTCTATGTATGCCAATTGATCAATTGAGGATTGAGGGTATCATCTTAGTATAAGTTTGCATAAGTTCCAATACATCTGTTATCAGCTCCAAATAGTCCACGTATTTGGAATTAATTACATAATCCACGTATTTGGAATTAATTACAGATGTCCATTGTCCATAGTCGGTATTGACCGCTTACCTTAAGATTTTTCTTTTTTTTTATAAAATGGAGTAGCAGACGAGCGTGCAGTCCACCTAATGGTAAGTGGCTACTGTCGCCCATGAACATCTGTAATCGACTCCAGATAGGATTAGCTATTCGTACCGGAGGTCGGCCACAAATGCGCCCCTACCCCCGAGGACTAAGCTGGAACGCCTCGGAAAAGTATGTCTCCCTTACCACACCCTTCAAACCAGAACACAGCAGCGCTTAACACTGGTGTTATGAGGCAGAAATAGATGTGGCGGTGGTGCCTACGGAGTCGAACCACAAAGGGTTCTACCACCTTCAAATAGATGAACTAGATTAATGTTAGCTACCTCAATCTTATAAAAATACAATGAAACTCGAAATAACCCGCATTGTTTAATTATTTATTCATATTTTATGGAACGATATTATTCATTACACTTTTATTTTTACTTACCATTTTAAAAAAGGCACTCAAAACACAGCTATATTTTTTATGTATCCCTCACAGTATGCTAATACTTAGACTAACACATAGTAAGCCAGTGACAAAATCTCGAAATACTCTAGTAAGCTAGTGGCCAACATAGGCGACGATCTGTACCTAACTGATGTCGAGGGAAGTAATAGTCCTACACAATACCTAGATTTTAATGTCGAGAACAAACATTTATAAATGTTAATGTTCGTTTTCCAGAAGTATTCTTATGTGAACCAGGTGTTTCTTCTATCGATATTGAATAATATGCAAAACAGATATTGGATTATGTATTAAAAGTCGATGGAAAATATGAAATATTCATTAGTATGACTGTACCCAAATTGTTATTATATAGAAACAATGCTGAAACACCTATTATAACATACGATATGAATATTGTGCAACCATTCTCAAATAAACATATAAAAAATAATAATAAGGACTATTGTAAATTTGTCAGTCTTCAAACAAACAGACAACAACATATTGAAGAAACATATACATAACATTAATATACAGCGTTAATCAATAATACTTTTCTTCACATTTGTACATAGACGAACTTATAGAAAACTGTTTAATAAAGCAAAATTATTCTTACTACGGTGGTAACATCTTGTTGATAATGCATCTTGAAATATCACCTATTTGAAAATAAACATGGTGATTACCGGTATTACACTAGAATTACATTGTTTTCCTATTTGCGTCTATTAAATTGTTACTAGTTATACTAGTAAAGCTAACATTAAAATCTACCAACATTATTTTTGCTTTAATTTTTTTGTGACCTGGACTCTAAAAAGTCTTCTGAAAGTTTTCACTACAATTACCATTAGACTAATGAGTGCTACGATTGTTACTATGATTACGAGATAAATATCTAACATAAAGTACTTAAACCAGCTCATATCTCTAGTTTTACTCTTCATAAAGTCTGCTCCTTTGTGGCGTATGACGTATTCTATCCACCACATAGCTGTATCTAATGACGACATTGGTCTATCCTTAAACCTCTGTGAAACCTCTTCAGCCTTCAACTTGTAAGTATCATCATTCAGCATTTCATTTAAATATTTTCCGAGAGTTTTTTCATTTATATCATTGTACTCTAAAATTTTGCCAAATCCAATTTGTTCTGCCAATTCCAAATTGTTGTATTGATCGGCGAAAACTGGTACTCCCAAAATTGGAATACCATGGAAGAGTGCTTCTTGAGTTCCAATTAATCCACCATGCGATATAAACACCTTGATGTTGGGATGTGCTGTAATTTAGAGAAACATTACAGAAAATTAAGAAAAGTTAGAAAATGAACTAATGAAGATAATTCCACTACAATTTAAATTGTAATTCGGTATGAATCTGTATAAATATACCTAATTCATAAGAATATTTTGGAGTCATCTCCGGGAATCATATAATTGGATCCATACTAAAACAATTCATCTACCATTTTCTTATTTTATCATCTAAACCTGTATTCAACGTGAAACTCAATACATACATCCTAGAGGCCATTTAACGTGTTTGAAACATGATAAGTCAACCATAAAAGAGATAAAACTTATTTCATATGACTCTATCTAATCGTTTATTTATAAATTGTTTATCTTGAGTATCATGACTACATTAACTGTACTTTATATCGACAAAATCTATTTTCCTTGTAAAATTGTTTTACGTCCTTGAATACGTACCAAATATCTCTTTTTGTGGGAACCATTTTCGTACAATAACATTGTCTGGTTTATTTTCAATTACATCTTCTTCCCATTTCATAAGTATGGTTTGTTTAAGTTTTCTAAAGACATTGAAGAAAGCAATCTTTTTGTCTTCGTCCATCTCCGAAATTACAACATTGGAACCAAAATTCATATAGATGACTCCATGTTTAGATTTATCAAGAATATCTTGCAGATCCTTAAAACAAAACAATGATAACCTTTATTTGAATGTTAGAATCAATATATCTATTGAATTATAATTTAAAATATTATTAAATACTCAATAACCATAAATTATATTTTAATATTTTACGTTTTACGAGTAATTTACAAGCTTTAAAGCCCCTAATATATTAGTTGTGTTTTACATACACTGTCGGGTTCTGATATTTTTTTTTGTTATTTAAATAGAGGAAAAATGTTAGAATTTTTAAGTATATTGGCTTGACACTAAACTGCTAAAATGTTTGCAAATGTTAATGCAGATTTCAGTAACATTTATGAAGCTGGAATTACGTGCATATGCATTTACTAAAAATGCTTTATTACAAATTTTAATGCAAATTGAGTAACTTGTGATTGAAGGAAAAGTAAGTTATTTTTGACTTCGTTATATTATAATTTTTTGGGGAAACTTGAAAGTATTTAATGGAGAAGCTAAATATTTTACACAACGCAGCATAAAGTACATAAAAATATTTTTGAAATCCTCTTTTGCCTTTCAAAAGCAAGAATACTTAATTTACGCAATGGTATTAAAATTAGTAATGTTAATATGTATAATATATTGTAAAATTTACCTTTGGAAGATCGGCATCGCTTCGCGAAAGATGCATACCCCCAACTTCTACAAGATTTGGCAACAATGCCATGGGAGTATCAAAACTAAAGTGTGAGTTTATTAAAAATAATGAAACATTCTTTTGCACTTCGTACAAACTTGGTACCGGTTCCTCTAAATCCGGTAAATGTTTCTTTATTAATGCTTCATGTTTACCCAAATACCAATACTTCCACCATACATATTCGTACACCGTGGCATAAATATTTCTTAATCTCCCCAAAAGACTTGCAGAATTTTTCAATGCCAAATACTCATGTATAACCGTGTTAAATTGTAATGGATTGCCTATTACTAGATTGTGCTTCATACAATTTCCGACTGTTGCCACCAGTACTAGTGGCGCTTTATACTTATAAGCTAAAATATTTAAAGCTTCTAGGATAAACTGTTCACTAATAACTAAGTCAAATTTGTTATCTTTCTTAAGAAATTCTTTGACTGAAGCAGAATTAAATACAACTTCGGTAAAAACGTATCCGCCTGTCCACATAACGTCGGTCAAGAATTCTTCGTATGTTTTATTGACGAAGGAAAATATGTTTGGTCTTCCAGTACCTAAAAAAAGGTTTTGATGAGTTTAAAGTAGTTTAGTGGGCAGATAGTTGTTTTTTATTTGCAATATTTAGAAACACTGTCATTTTCGAGCTCATCTTTTGAGTCCTATTATATATTATGTACAATTAAACGTTTTTAATTTATTACTCACCTAGGACATCCCAAAGAAATTTGTTATCGACCATAACCTGATGGTAATTCGGCGGGGGATTATCTTCCTTATTTGCAGTAATAACAGTAACATTATGGCCTCTTCGAGCTAATTCTAGTCCAACCGGCCTGATTGAAATGTAGTGGGACTTAGCGGTAAAAGCATTGATAACCAAAACGTTGGCTGCGTCGCTACATATGAGCCCCGTAAACAATAAAAGTACCACGTAAACCTGCAAAAATTAAAAGTTAACGTTAAGTATATAATAAAGCAATACACTCGGATAGATCTTTGTAATTTTGTCAAATTTATGTTAAGTCTACTACTTTAGACCAAAATTCGATCAAGTGTAAGTAATTAACGATTTTACTGTGTTCCGTTGCAAATAGATGTTTGAAAAATTTGATATTTAAGTAATTGAGAATACCAAATATATGGTGGAATACAGATAACGTTATTATACTGAATGGAAACACCATAAGGAAAATAGCGAATATTTTCAAATGTGTGTCAAGTAAAACCACTAACGAGAAATTGGCGATCGTAGGAGCCTTTCTTAATTTTGATGGGAAGTTCATTCCCAACATTCCCAACTGAGTTAACATTTTACGTTTCTTCTAATACATGGAAGTTTGCATTGAACGTGAAAAATACGGTAGCAATGAACACATAAGTGTGATGGTAGCCTGTCAGTGTAATACTTCGACAAGTAAATAAAGTCTGTCTATAATAAATCAAGATAACTATTTTGTTTGTATTTAAATATAAACAGGTAGGTACTATAATATAGAGAACTCAAACACAGCCAACCCTGTGCCTATGTTATTGGCCATAAGGATATATAGGTAGAATAAATAAATACATTCTTGCTAGTATCATAAAGGTACAATATATAGGAATACTGATTGAATTATAATTATGAAGGTATATAAACTTGTTTATAGACAGCCCCGATTCTGTGTCTAATAAGTAAGACCCGGCAAACGTTGTGTTGCCATATAAATAAAATAAATTAAGGGTGAACAACCCTTATTTTTTATCACAACTTTTTTAATTAGGGATGACTGAGAGTGCTATAAACGTAGGAGTAGTCAAATATAATCAGAAAGCTTCGAATTGCTAATCGGGAGTTACACGTGTTATTGTGAGTCAACCATAAAAGATAGACATATGCTGTCGTGGGATATTTTTTATATAATTTTAAGGAGAACATTTCCGTCATACATCATTTCTGTGTAGCTTTAACCATTAAGGTTTTACACGATGATGAAAGCTTAAAAAATGGAGTAACTTCACCCGTTTTCCCAACATTTCCCATCACTGCTTTGCTCCTATTGATTGTAGCGTGATGAAAAGTATACTATAACCAGCTCAGGAGTATGAAAAATAATTGTGCCAAGTTTCGTTAAAATCCGTCGAGTAGTTTTTGTTTCTATAACGGTTATACGGACAGACAGACAGACAGACAGACAAAAATTTTACTGATTGCATTTTTGGCATCAGTATCGATCCCTAATCAGGGGGTGCCTGATAGTTATTTTGGAAATATATTTCATGTACAGAATTGACCTCTCTACAGATTTATTATAAGTATAGATAAAAAACACTTATTAGTGTCGTATAATGTGTTTAATATAAGAAGTATGTCTATATTTTCTATTATACTTTTTACAATGACTCTAATGTACTTAAATTGAAATGGAACTTAGTAATTGACATTTAATTTTTAATTTTAATTATATTACTTACCATTATAGTAATTAGTTACTTATTTAAAATCACTATTCTTCTCACATCACTGATCACATACTTCTATAATAGAATTGAGTAGCTCGCGAGTGAGTGATATAAAAGATATATATCTTCACCAAAGAGCTAATCAGTTATCAACTCCGACGATTTTGAATTATATCTTTATATCCATGTCACATGGTTGAGTTCATACAATTCCGGATATAAGATCTTCTTCAACTCAACAGTGTTATACTCGCTCGCGAGTGAGTGATGAGTCAAATGAGCGACTGACTGAGAGAGTCTGATTTGAGTCAAATGCATTACGTATTAAACACTAAATTAAAATCTTTTTGCTTTGCTAGAAATATGAAAACAGGGATATACAAATAGCGTTGGCTGTGAAATTCATATATAATTTCTCGCCAGTTTTGTATTAATTATAGGAATCAAAAATGTTGTCAAAACATTTTGATCTGATTCTCTGATATACTGATATAAAATGTCGCTTTTAACGTTACAGAGCTACTGAGCTAAAGTGAGTTACTGAGCTAAAAGAATGATATATATCACTGAGTTCAAAAGATATATCTCTCTCTTTTCACTTTAGTGATATATTTTGCGCACCTCTATTCTATAAATATAAAGACCATGTTTTAATACACAAAAAACACCAGATCACGTTGTATCTAAGTCGAGAGATCATTCGAGACTAGCAAACGTGAAACGCGTAACGCCAAACAATTATCATATCATTGACTACGTGTTACATCTTAAATAAGAAGATCTGTATAATATATGTATATAGCAACGATCTTGTGAGTATTAACCTTCAACGTTTGGCGTTGAATACTTTGTAAACATGACAGATGTATTCCGGAACATAATTGAGGTTCATCTGTTATTTATTTACACGTTATCAATTAAAATGTACGGGTGTAGTTCTGTGTGTAATGTGTTCTTGATATGCAGCGGTTCTCAAAGGAACTCAGTGTAGATCTTTTTGGTTGAACGGGAGACTTTTTTTGCAATATAGAAGTAGCAGACGAGCATGCAGTCCTCCTAATAGTAATTGGCCACTGCCGCCCATGAACGTCTGTAATGAACCCCACATGGGATTCCTACCTGAGATCCGCCACAGATGCGCCGCTACCCCTGAGGACGAAGCTGGACGCTTGCCACATCCTTCAAACCACAACACAGCAACGCTTAACATTGCTGTAATTAGGCAGAAATCGGTGTGGTGGTGGTAAGAGGTGGTAAGATACCACCTTAAAGATATAAAAATAACTATATGCGTCAGACAAGCTACCACATTGCTAAGTACTCGTAGTAGCCTATGGCATCGATAAATGATCTCAAGTCCTAATGATTATGATGTGACTCGTACTCAAATTTATCGTAATTTCTTGTTTCAACACCATAAAAATGAAAGTTAATATTTGTCTTAAATAATATTAACCTAAATAATGCCTTTAACGTGTATGATATCCTTAAATATTTTACTAATGTTGACTTTTCGTCGTCTGGTGTTGTTGATTTTTATCACGATCTTAACACCTCGACAACATAATAACGCGTATAATATTAACTATTATGTTAAACAATTGAATTATGGGTTTGGTCAAAGATACAACCTTGTAGTATATTAACTTTAAAAATAATAAAAATCACACGTCTCCAATGTGGCGACATGATAACCCTTGTCACTATGTCGCTATTTAGATTGACGCTTAGTTCAGAGTACAATGCCCGGTCAAGCTTATCAATATCTGACATACACATTACAAAAATTGCCTTGCCGACTTAAAATTGACTTTCCCTAATATACGCGTAGAATACATATCCTCCAACACAAAAAAAAAATTCAACACATTAAAATACAAGCCAAAAACATCTGCTGTTAATATTTTTATGTATATGTCTGTATCTCACTATACGAGCTAATATGAGACTACTTTACCCATTTTAAAAGGAATCTCAGTAGGAAAGTAATTTTGTGCTATCAAAGGCATATCTTTCAATGTAATTCTAAGGTCGTTAAATAAAAATGAAAACAGTGAAAGGGCGAGAGTAATGTTTTTTTTTTAATTTTTTCCGTACATTTGAGTAAAATGTTATATATTTTCGTCACTCTTATATAAGACTTAAAATTATGGAAAATATGAATTGAATTAATTTAGTAGTAGTAATAATAAGTTACAGTAGAGTTAATTAACAACACAGTCGATTGCACAATCGACGCAACGACATCCAACGACAAGCATTCGTTTGTTGGCACAGTAACACATTCTACAGATAATGTTAATTATAAATGTTATCTAATAAAATGTAATATTTTTCCACTAACTGTGATAGTATTTAATACCCAGTGCTGAATGCAAATAAAGTTATAACGATACACATATGTAAGTAAGTAAGTTTTAAAATCTGTAAAAACATAAAAAGTTGACGTTCAGTAAATAATTTATTTAAACCTCTTACTAATATTTTGCTTCAAGGGTCAAGTGAAATATCGTAAGAATGGCTGGTATATCTCTACTACATTCTGAATTGTATATGTACCTATACTATCAATCCGGACTTTGTTAGTATGGAGGCTTATGTATATATACTGAACCTGAATTAAACGTGATAAGAAAACTGCGTACACGACACTTAAATAGATCATGTCACAAAAATATTCCCCTATAGTTAAACTTATTCATTTTAGAATTATATTATGAAAAAAAAGATATTTGACAATAGTCAAATAAGTTAAGTTAAGTATGTTGTTAAGTCAAAAATTACATCATAGCTTAAAAACATAAAATAAATAAAGTCCCTAAAGGATAGCTAGACATCATTTTCATTTGACGGGAGATATCAATATTTCCCAAACCGTTAATGTTTCAATTTTTCTAAACTGTATTCCACTTCATTTTGGTATAACAATTGATCGATATTATTATCGATCGATCGATTACAGGACAATGGTAGATTGCACATTATTAAAGAATCACTTTACAGCGGCAAAGAGTCATCATGAGAAAAATGCGTTCCATAAGATGTTTAAAGCCACATGTCTAATTTGGATCGTATAAGTCTTTCTCACCTCTGTAGAGATAATATTTACCAAAAACTTGTAAACTATCGTTGTATGTATCTTCTGATGAACAAAATCGACACAACAAAAATCACACACGAGCGTGATGATCGGTGTTATCGTTTTTGAAGTTAATATCAAAAATAAATTACGTTAGTCTGCGTGTCATCTTCTATGTGAATACATAAGATAATGTACAGCAAACTATTAAAACGAAAATATTAGTATATACCCATAATTTAAAATATATCCATTTGTTTTACGTAATATTTGGAGTGACATCTTTAATTTTTTATTATTTATAATTATTTATAATAATAATAATTTATTATTTATAATAATAAACTAGTACTCATTAAAATGTATTGAGGTGCTATAAAAATCATTAAATGCAACTAGTATTGGCCATGAGAGAAAAGACAGATAAATATACCCATCATAGTTTCAAGTTATCATAAAGAATACGGATATATTTAAATAAGTTAGAAATGCTTCACACTGCCTCTTATTTTTTACTATTTTAAAAGTGATATCCATTTGAAAAACTTATGCATTGGTAATATACTCATATTATAAAAATTGTTTTCCTACTTTATATTTGTATATTAACCGGATGATTCAAATTAAATAAATTATAAAAGTAAGTTCAAATACTTACCATTATAATAAAGATAAATATTTTGATGCCTTTTTCCTTCTCCCTCAGCACAAATAAACTATTTTCATTAACCTATCAATATCACATAAAATATAGTGTGTTTTTTAACCGACTTCGAAAAAAAGGAGGAGGTTACTCAATTCGACCGTATATATATTTTTTTTTTTTTTTTTTTATGTTTGTTCGGCGATTTTTTCGCGATGCCGCGACCGATCGATATGATTCATACACCATTATATGCGGCTAGTTTCACAGGGGGTCCCATTTCGAGGAAGTTTGAAAATATCCGCCAGTTTTCCCGGAAAATTGGAAAAACCCGATTTCATATAAACTTGAATAAGTCGAGTATTTATTAACCAATTTTAATTTTCTTTTTTTCATATGAAAGAGAGTTTCGTCGCGGTACTTTCCTATCTTAACATTAGTATGCTCTGATGATTAGAATTTAAGTTATGGGGTGGAACTCATCATCACTACCCCTGCTTTTTACATATTTTATGACAACTTACCTTCTGCCCACTCAATTCTCATGAAACTTAAAATGAACATTGAGTATCTAGGTTAACATGATATGATGGAAAATTTGACCTTCAACTCTTCGACCCTGGTAATGCAGAAGTGCCTCCTGCCTCAACCATACAAGTTAGGCATTTGGAACTTATGGATATTTAATAAAATCGATAAGTTGAGATATATGATGGAAAATTTGACCTTCTACTCTTCAACTCTGATAATGCAGAGGTGCCTCCTGCCTCAACCATACAAGTTAGCCATTTGATGCTTATGAATATTCAATAAGGTTGATAGGTAGAGATATATGATGGAAAATTTGACCTTCTACTCTTCAACTCTGATAATGCAGAAGTGCCTCCTGCCTCAATCATACAAGTTAGGCATTTGGAGCTTACGAATATATGATGAGGTCTTTGAGTAGAGACATATGATGGAAGATATGACCTTCAATTCTTCAATCCTGATGATGCAGACGTGCCTCCCATGTAAAGTATATAGAATATACATTTGTTGTAATGAAGTTGCTAGACAGAGACATATGATGAAAAATTTGACCTTCACTCCTTTTTCTTTTCTTAACTATTGAATTAATGTAAATTGGACCAGTTCACTCGCAGAGTTTTACCACCTAGTTTGATTTATTTACTTATCTGTTCCTACCTAACTTAGCCAATAATTAGTATCTCATAAAGCCTCGCCTATAGTGTTTCGTATTGAATTGGTTAGGTTAGGTTGGAACATATAAGACAATATAAAACTAAGCGAGAAGGGCGCGGCAGCGCCCTGCGAGCGGGTGGGTCCAATCCGTATGAATTCAGACCTTACCTTTATTCATGATCACCTTTATACAATTTTACATAATATTAATACAAACGTTAGCATATCATCACTAAAAAGGGTGAAAAAAAAATTTTAACAAAAAAATTAAACCGACTTCTATGTCACTACAAAGTAAAAAATAATTGAAATAAATGTTGGTTTAGTACATATTTCTGAAGTCGGCGCTCATATTGGACACGCTGTTTACGCTGTTATCAAACTAAATATACTGAGCGCCGACTTCAGAAATATGTACTAAACCAACATTTATTTCAATTATTTTTTACTTTGTAGTGACATAGAAGTCGGTTTAATTTTTTTGTTAATTTTTTTTTTTATGAGGCCACCTTTTGGCGTCGACAGATGATTTGAGACTAGCAAAAGTTATTCGTGAACTGCTAAACTATTACCACATCATATGAGTAGATACATCATCTCAACGAAATCTGCTATAATTCTTCAATTTTGGTGTTGACTACGAATCACGAACAATATTTAACGATATATAATGTATTTTAAAGTTGTCTGTATTATATATGTACTTTATCGATTAAAAATGTGAATAGCACCTGTGAAGTAAGTAAGATAGGTAGATCCTCAAAGAAAGCTCTGTGTATATTTTTTAATACAAGGGTACTTCCGTACTAAATTAAATATGCATTAAATGCGTTGAACGGTTACAAAACCGAAGGTCGATTACAGATTGACACACGACTAGCGACTCTGTACCAAAGCTCATTTGTTCACCATACTTTATAAAGCATAACATAGCAACAACATATTTGTTTCACCGATAACATGAAGTTTCGATAAAATAAGATTTCATTTTCCATAAAAAAATATATTACCTGATATTTCACATAATATAAGCTATATGAGGTTTTATGGTATAAAGAGAGGTACAAAATATAATTTGTACAAGAACTTTCCTGTTTGTGCTATTTTATAGTTTGACGAATTCCTGCGCAAAGTTTTATGCACCTATCTACCTCTTAAGTATTTATCCGAGCACATGATATGCAAAACACTAATTTCGACGAGATGCACAAAGTTTTGTAACTTGTTTTATTTGATGGCCTTAAATGAGTTGATGAGTATTGTGGATTCTCGCCATAATCCCAAAAACTTCACAACATAATAATGGGACCATTACTTTCTTCACAGATTTAGTAAAATTTAAATGTGGCATCCCTATAACGACATGATAACCTGCATGTCGAGGTCGTAACTATGCCAGCCTGATATATAGTTCCGGCTTTAATGACGTTAACAAGTTAACATTTATTTATTATATAAAAGTACACTATATATTTATGATTCATTTAATTACAGTGTAATTTTCTCATCTAGTTTAAACCCCTAAGGGCTCGGAACTCTTACAAATATGAGGCTTATTTACTAGTACTAACAATGCAGTCTGACTGAATTGCAGTCGATTGCACAATCGACGCAACGACATCCAACGACAAATCAATTTTTGGTACCTATTTGATAATACTATATTGTAATATTGTTTATTATAAATATTATTTAATAATTATTATTGATGTTATTTTCCACTAATTAAGATTGCAATTGATAGTCAGTGCTGAATGCGAAAAAGTTATTACCACATGTGGTATACACCGTATCATGTCATGTAAGATTATTTGACCTAAATTTGACTACTAATCGATTTACACGTTATTTTTCTTACATAAGTAGGTATAGTATTAACAGAACAAACATGAAGAAAAACAGCATACACTCATAGTTATAAAACCTTGCTCTAATAAAAATGCGAATAAAATTTACGAAAGTTACGAAAACACCTTTAATTGGAAAAATATGAATTTATTTTCGCACTTAGTCCTACCTACACTACACACTACAACAAAATACACACTATTTTATATTTCTATATGTACTCGTAAGTCTATAACTGAATATTTAACAGAAATATTTGCAAATTGTACATTTAACACTAATATAAAAAATTGTACACATTCCATAAAGTACAATATTAATAGGTGGTATTTCTATTCCAGGATCAATTATTGCAGCATGATCTAATATTATCACTTAACAAATTGAATAAGTGTCGACAAAAACGTTAACAACAAAGCACTATAACAAAACACCAACAAAATATGGATATATGGATCTCAACAGTGCTCGGGGTTGGCTGTAGCACTTTTAAAATCAAGAGAAAAAACTAGGTATGAAAAATATAGTGTAACATCAGTTACAAAACCATTTGCAAGCAGTGAGGAGATTCTAAAGGGTTGTACTATCGACTATAATAGCATAACAGAATCAAATAAAGTTATTATTTGTGTCGGTGAAAATGACACAAATCCGCTAAAGACTATTACAGAACTGGGTGCTACTTTGAAAAATCTTAATAAATGTCCAGTATTCATACTAAATGTTTTGAAAAATGTTACGCTCAACGAACAGTTACTTAATTCAAAAATAAAGTTACTTTGTAATGTATATAAAAATTGTCAATTTATAGAGAGTAATACGTGTTATAATTACTTGTTTGAAATTTGTAAAAAAATTAACTTTAACATTGATTGTATAGATTACGAACGATCCTATCTCGATGTTAAGTCTATAAAAAGACGCTTGCAATTAATTCGACTTCAATCATCGTACCGGCACATCCCTACCCCAGTTACCCGTATTTCTCACTTGAGGCAAAAACGTATCCCAGATTACTTTTCAATAAAGCCGAGACAACCACATTTATCAGCATCTGCTGACACTAATATAAATAATGATACATTTTTTCGTTAATACTGACAATAAACTACTAATACTACATCAGAACATTGCTGGATATTTAAGTAAAAAAGATATTCTCGAAGTTACACTACAGAATCTTAAGGAGTGTAATAAGCCTATAGACATAATCTGCCTTTCGGAAACTTTCATAATACAAGGCGATGAATTAAACTTAAAATTATCAGGATTCTTGCTGGCAGATAGTTTTTCAAGAACTAAACACCGCCGTGGTGGAGTATGCATCTTCTGTAGAGATAACATAGCTTTTAGAAAAATATCTTCTTTGAATTGTTTAAGCCAAGACTTTTGTTTTGAGCTATGTGGTATAGAGCTCTCAGACATAAAATGCACCATAATATGCATTTACCGTACACCTAATAGCAATCCATTGACATTTCTTGAACAGTTGGAAAAGCTATTATTTAATCTACGTCGTAAAATAAATTCGAATATCATTATAACAGGAGACTTTAACATAAACTTATTGAAAAATACTAACATAAAAACCAATTTCATTAGGATAACAGAAATTTTTAACTTTATCATTCATATAAGAGAACCTACACGAGGAAATTCATGTCTAGACCAAATATTAAGTAACATTCCCCAGGCGACAGGTGAAATATTAAACCTGAACTTGTCAGACCACAACACAGGACAACTGTTAACGATACCTTTACAAAAAAAACATATACTTCCTAAAGCAAAATATATAATGCGTAGAGACTATAACTCAGATAACATATTAAAATTTTGTAACTGCATTTCACAATTATCGTGGTCTGAAGTATATACCGAAAACGATGCTGATAAAGCCTTTACTACTTTCCATGAACTTCTTAATTTGTTTTATAACCTCTGCTTTCCACTGATGAAAATTAAACTAAAAGTAAAAAGTAATAAATCTTGGATTAGCAAAGGTTTAAAAATCTCATCAAAAACTCAGCGTAAATTAAGATACACTTACTATAAATACAAGAAGGTAGAACTAAAATTTCGGTATAAAAAATACAACAAAACTTTTAAAAAATGTCTGTCTGCGGGACAAAAAATAAATAATCAAAAAATCATGGAAAATTCTAAAAATAAGTGTAAAGCGACGTGGAATCTTATAAAAGACAACACGACTGTAAAAAATAATAATACATTTATAAATACAATTAATTACAATAACATAAATTATAATAATCCAATTGACATTGCGAACATTTTTAATAATTATTTTATCGACTTGACTACTAAAAATACAATCATAAATATGAATTATAAATACAAAATAGACATTAATTATTCAACTATATTTTTGACTCCTACAAACGACACAGAAGTTTTTAAAATTATAATGAATCTTAAAAATACCACCTCTGTGGGGTATGATCAAATAACGACTAAAATTATAAAAAAATCATCAAAATTTATTGCACATATACTAAGCCATTTAATAAATTCATCATTTTTATCTGGTGTATTCCCAACTAAACTGAAAACGTCGGTAATAAGACCTATTTACAAAAAAGGCGATAAAACGCTATTAAATAATTATAGGCCTATTGCCCTCATACCCATACTCTCTAAAGTATTTGAAAGGGCAGTATATACACGAATACTCAACTTCATTGAGAAGCATAGTATATTAACACCAGATCAAAATGGATTTAGGAAAAATAAATCTACGTCATTAGCTGCCTTTAATCTTATTAACAACATTTTAGAAAACGTGGATAATAGACTTAGTACAGTTGGGGTATTTTTTGATATGAGTAGGGCATTTGATTTTGTTTCTCATGAACTACTTTTATGGAAATGTGAAAGGTATGGCATACGTGGTCGTCCACTTGAATGGCTACATAGTTACTTAACAAACCGGAGCCAGTACGTAGAAATAAATAGCATAAACACTACAACTCAAGAAGAAGAATTCGTCAAATCAAACATAAAATATAATAAAGTAGGCGTACCCCAAGGAAGTATCCTGGGACCCCTCCTATTTATTTTATATATAAACGACATTACACAAATAACAAACTGCCGTTGTTCCCTATTTGCAGACGACATTGCTATAGTCATTCCAGATAATTTCACTGACAATTACAATAATAAAATAAATCTAAATATTGACAAAATAGTTATATGGCTGAGAGATAATAACCTAGAAATAAATCTATCAAAAACAAAATATATCCAATTTGGTAACAGAGGGACAAAAAAGCTTGACCTAAATGTTCGTTATAAAAACGAGCCCATCACTGAAACGGAGTCAACTAAATTTCTAGGTATACAACTAGATCGCTGGTTCACTTGGAACGAACATATAGAAAACCTATGCTCGAAAATTAGTCGTTTTGTCTATCCATTATGGCGTTTACCGAAAATTTGCAATTTAACAACAGCATTAAAAGCATATCATGGGTACGTTGCTTCTAATTTAAGGTATGGAATATTACTATGGGGAAATTCAGTGCATGTAAGCAAAATCTTCATTGCTCAGAAGCGCTGCATACGAGCTTTATATGGTGTTTCCCCGCATATAAGTTGCAAGCCTCTTTTTAAAGAACTGAAACTGCTCACATTGACGAGTATATACATATTCGAAGTATGTGTTTTTGTCAAAACACACATGCATCTTTTTGAGAAAAAGGGTGAAAAATGTAAATTCGCAACTCGGTATCCTGAGAGACTATGCTTGCCACCCTCTAGAACAGCTATGCGGTCTAAAAACGCATATCATATGTGTGTTACTATATACAACAAAATACCAAATAAATTTAAAAGTTTAACTATAAATAAATTTAAAAAACAATTGCACGAGTGGCTCCTTGAAAAATGTTTCTATACTCTAAAAGAATTTATGCCCTAATCATAATTTTATTCTATTAATGTAATGACATAATTTTAATTAATAAATTAATATAATGACATAATTGACATAAATTAAACAATGCTGTATCTACTAACACTATAAAAATATAATATAAAAATGTAAAATGAATATAATATAAAAATGTATTTTGCACGCCAAATATGGCAAATGTGAGAAACTCTCTAACTCTGTACAACCTACTAACCACATTTATGCAAATAAATAATTATGACTTATGACTTATGACTTATACATATACTCTTGTATACACGAAACGAATCAGCGATTTTTGCTAGAAGACTTGAAACTAACTCTGTTATTAGAGATTAATTCCAATATGTTCACGTGCTTTCACAGTGAAAGGACAATCTTGAAGTCTAAATGCATTGAAGAAAGCTGTATTCAGCATAGAAATATACATTTATCATAAGAAATGAGCTTTGTCTATTGATATTTAAATACTGCACTTACAATCTTTTTATCTTCATGCACAGCTGTTGTGTTTTCATTAAGTATTCTGAAATTAGCTTGATTAGTCTGATTCCTATTATCACTAAAATAGCTAACACTATAATAATAGTTATAACGACAGTGTAAAGGTCCAACATAAAATACCGAAACCAACTCATATCTCTCGCAGGACTTTTCATAAAGTCTGCATCTTTATGCCTTAAGACATACTCAATCCAAAACATAGCCGTATCTAGAGGAGTCATTGGTCTGTCTTTGAATCTACGAGACACCTCTTTAGCTTTGTTTTTGTAGGTATCATTATATATAATATCGTTAAGTATATTCTCTAGTGTATTCTCGTTTATGTCACGATACTCCAACATTTTCCCAATGCCTGCTTGCTGGATCTGTACCATATTATTGAATTGATCAGCATAAATTGGAACGCCAACAATAGGTACCCCGTTGAAAATAGCTTCTTGTATGCCAATCAATCCACCGTGAGCTATAAAAACTTTGATGTTCGGGTGCGCTGAAATAAAAATGCGTATTGGTAAGGATACTGTTTTGAATATCTATTAAGCCGTATTACTAGGAATTAAAAGATAAAATTGTCTTTTAGTACCTTTAGCCTCGAAAGTCCGTCCCTATAAAGCAGTAATGAGACAATATTTTATAGCAACGTATCTGCTATCGGCTTTATGTTTTTAAGTGATGTTTTATACTGAAACATGAAATACAATTAACAAATTCTGATTTAAAAAATTAAATACCAATAGTAACGAACCAAGAATGTCCTTTTGAGGTAGCCACTTCCGTGTAACCAAATTTGCTGGCTTGTCCTCAAATTGGTCTTCTTCCCATTTCCATAACACAGTTTGTTTTAGTTTCTTAAAGACATTTATAAATGCTGTTTTTTTGTTTGCTGGTAACTCAGAGCTTCGAATGTTGGATCCAAAGTTGACGTAAACGACTCCATGCTCTGCGTTATCAAGAATTTCTTGAAGGTCCTATAAAAGAAATAATATTGGTTATTTCTGCCAAGATTACTTGTAATGGCTTTTTCGTTATTCTAAAACAGTAGTGATTGCCATGGGTCATGGATGGGGGGGGGGGTAAGATGTAAACTTATCATATACATAACCCCACAGTTTAAGAAACTTCATATTTCTTAACAAATGATTATGTACTATGATATTATGTTGCTCAATGTCACAGACCTACAATCAACTGTTTTGTTCTCTCTTTGAATACTGTTGATTATATCATTCATTTCAATAAAGTACAGTAAATTATCGTCGGACATTCATCAGTATTATCATGGAAGTATGTATCAAAATATAGGTATATCCTTTGCCCATTTTTAACTGACTTTCCGTAGAAGAGTCGCTATCTATTCGAAGCGTATATTTCTTTTCTTTAGATCGCCGTCATGTTTTTGATTGAAGTTTCGAAAATAGATATACTCGTATATGTTTTTCAAAGTCCTAATTACTTACTTTTCTGTGGAATTCTTGTGTTTCTGTTTTTTATTTAACACACATTATTATTTGAAAAGTAAATGGAAGTTACAATATAGAATACCAACTAAAAACAAACTAACACGTCTTCCCACACGTATCCTTGCTTACCTTAGGCAGACTCGAGTTACTCTGAGAAAGATGTATCCCACCAATCTCCACAATATTCGGTAGTAATGCAGCTGGTTTATGAAAACTAAAGTGTCTATTGATCATTAGCAACGATGCATTCTTCTGTATATCGTAGAGACTTGGTGGACGATCCGTTAAAAATTCGGCCAAATACGTCTCCACCAATTGCTCTTGTTTTTCTAAATACCAGAATTTCCACCAGAAATACTCATACATCGTGAAGTACGCATTACGGAATCTTCCCCACAGACTTGTTAAGTCGATCAAGTCTAGATACTCGAACACAACTGTGCCTAACTGTAGAGGATTCCCCGTCAGAAAGTTTTGCTTCATACAATTGCCAAACGTCGTCACCAAAACTAGAGGAGCCTTATATTTGTGTGCCAGAACGTAAAACGATTCTTGGAAGAATAGTTCACTGATAACTAAATCAAAAGTGTTGTCCTTCTTCAAGAAATCTCTGACTTCAGTGGAGTTTAAAGCGACCTGGGTGAAACCGTAAAGGCCGCCCCATAGAACTTTTTCGTGGAATTCTTCGGCAGACTTGTCAACCATGGTAAATATGTTCGGTCGTTCACCTCCTGAAGTATGAACACAACATAACAAAAGTTAAGTTACAATCCTTAAGAGATTTATCAATCAATAATTCATTTACTCAATCACTCATCAGATATTCCATTAAACCTTTAACATATATGGTTAATAAATATAGTGTGAAATATGTGGTAGTACAAATATCAAATTTGCAAATCTAAATTAATATAGTACAATAGTAAATCATTTGTTATGAACTTCATATAAGACCTACAGAAGCGTATAGTGGCGCGTATGTATAAACGATGACAAGTCATAAACGATAACCTATATAACGTATAGGTCTATAAAGCATAAACTATAACTCACCAAGCACATCCCAGACTTCTATATCATCTATCATGACTTCCTGGTAGTTAGGCGGTGGGTCAATTTCCTTAAAGGCAGTTATTATAGTCACATTGTGACCTCGTCGCGCCAATTCAAGACCAATTGGCCTCAGTAGTATGTAGTGCGACTTGGATGTGAATGTTAAGATAACTAAAATGTTCGCTGACTGTACATGGCTCGCTAATATTGTCGCTAATACTAAAACGCTTATAGAAACCTGAAAGAAACAAAGTATATTTACTTCAGCAATTAAAACACCTACAATATGTGGCCATAATGAAGAACGCAGAATTTGCAAAATAATAGTCCAGAGAAAAACGCGTTTAAATTAAGGATAACTATTAGAGAAAAAACTGCATTTATCGTTACGATTTGACCGACGTCCAATTAAAAAAACATTTTCTCCTTCCCCTTCCTATCACAGTCTTCTGATGCCATTTCTGCAAAACACTGAAATGCGCCAAAATGTGGATTATGACGTTCTTTATTACGAAGGCAGAATTAGGAATAATATGCCGCATAACGCCGAAAGATCCATTTATAAAAATCAACTCTGAATCACCGATGTCACGGTTTTAAAATTTAAACATTAAAACAGATATTGGATCAATGAAATTAGTTATATGGAAATAAATGAAATTGACGTCATCCACCAATATTGACTCCGCTTGACCTACCGCTGACCAAAGATCGTCTGTCAAAATATGAAACTTTAGTTGGAACTTTAGTCTATTCCATCCCGTTAAGTGTGGATTAATATACTTTTCTAACTCTCAGTCACGATAGTTTCGTTACGATAAGATTCTTAACCGTTAAAACAAATGATATAAAAAATTATAGGAACTCAAAAATACTGTAAATATAATTGTAACTGGCTGTAAGTTTAGTTCTAGGTATCAGTATTTTTACACGGCTGTAGATTTTGTATTAAACAAATTAACTTTCGAAAAACGAAAGGTTCACGCCTGGGATTCTAACCGTCGAATAATTTATGCATTACCTGAAATTTTAAAACACCTATTTTTTATAATACATCAAATTATTGACTTTACTTTGACACGCCCTTTTGACACTTTTAAATAACAAGTTATTACTTTAAAAAATTAAAACCCAAAAGTTTAAAAAAATACAAGCAATGCACCAAAAGGTCCAAAGTAATAAAAATTCGAAATATTCGATATAATAGATAAATTTACACACATACAAAATACGCGCAAAAAACACAATATTTCGTTAGCAATCGGGTAAAAATTAATCCAATCTAAAACAAAACGAATGTCGATTATAATTTCTTAGGTTTTTACAATAAATTGAACTATGCTTGAAATTAATATTAATATAAAAATGTACTTACCATTTTGTGCACATTTTAAATTAAAATTACTTTAATTTAAGTTTACATTTAGTAAATTGTAGATAATGTATTTAGTGCACCAACGTCTCACTTACTCGTACAATCAAGTCAAGAATGAACTTTGAGCTGGGAGATAACTAATTTTACAATAGCTATGCATAATCATAAAATATAATTCAAGGCAACATTGAACACAATAAACTTAGCCCTTAAACACATTAGCGCCTCTAATAATCATGTATAATGTACTTGAAATCGCCTACTAACAAAAAATGTAAACACAGCTTTATCATAATTATGCCCTAGTTGTCTCGTCCTCGATGATCATAGAATACTGACTGTTAGTTAGCTCCCTAGCACTTACTAACGCCACATAAGTTTAAATAATCTTTCTGAAAATAAAAATTCTGCATAATCTGTACCTCGTTGTCTGTCACGCGCTGTCATTACGTCGAGCTGTCATTCGTTTTCTATGTCGCTTAACGACGCCACATGTTTGTCACCGCAATAATATATAAAATATGTTATTTTATGTATAATGTATATAGTGTTATGTTAAAAAATGACGATTGGAGACCAAACAAGAAGAATTTTCAATGGATATACGGACGGAGCGGATATACGGGCAATGTTTGTGCGAGTTCGACAACGACAAGTTCGTTCCGGAATGTATTGGTAAGTTTATTTTCTTTATTATGTTCCCGCCAATTCTGTGTTTTGTTATGGACACTCAGGCCCATCTGCGGGATGAGGCGGTGTTGAAACATCTCAAAACTTAAAGACGGTCCTTCAAAATCATCAGATGGACGTTAAGGCAACGTCAAAAGATTTCATAAAAAGGGTTTGAAACATATCTGATGGATACTTAGGCTCACCTTCATTGTGTGACCGTGTGACCGTGTCGGTACATCTCGGAGCTCAGAGACGTACCAAGTCCCAGATAATGGACACTTATGCCCAGCAGATGGGTAAGGCGGCATTGAAATATTTCAAAACAAATGAATGGGCTTTATATACCATTTGATAGACACTCAGGCCCACCTGTGGGGTGAGACGGTGTCAAAACATTTGAAAACTCAAAAGCCGACCTATCTGATCTTTGTTTTTTCTCTGATCATTTCTTAAGCTGCCATATATTCAGAAGGAATATCATGGTCAAACTTGCTTAAGCTGCCATAGATATTCGCAAGGAATATCATGGTCATACATTTATTGCAACTATTGTGATATTGTTTAGTTCTAAAGAGCAATGTAATAAATGACAGTTAATAACTGTTCATTGTAAACAGTGGTTAATATTCCATATAGGACCACTATGTGTCTTTCCAAGATCCAGCTGGTATGAGCACTTGAAGCATGTTTCTATAAGAATTGCAGGGGAGATTAATCTTACCAACAATAAATGAAGAACGGTTACTGATTAGGCTAATGAGAAGCCCTGATAACTTACTTATAACATTAATTTCAAGTGAACAATTTATAATGATAAAGTATTAACATTATCATAACAAATATTAATTTATACCTGAAATACTTGGAAACGACATGAAATTTATAGCCCGTCTAAAATTAAACTTATTCATGAAGCAATTTAATTATTGACAAAAATATTGCTAATCAGATTGTGATTAAGGCACATAGGATTTATTTTATCATGGACTATGCAAGAACTCTCTCAGTCTGAGGAGAGACCTGTACCCAGTAGTGGGATAGAAATTGGGATAGAAGATTTGTGAAGAAGAATTGTGACCGAATGTTTGGTGAATAACTTAGAATATTTGGGGAAACACTCCCATTTGAAAAAAAAAAAAAATAGATATAGTTTCCAAAGCTCAATTCTGTGATGATGGTGGGTTATTGAATCCATAATGAAACAAGACTCATTCATTATTGATTAACAAACAAGTGGGTATTATCCCGGGGTGTAATCCATTGCAGTTGTTCACAACGGTAACAAAATCTTACATTATATCATCACAGATATAATGTTGCTGCAAAGTACTTATACTGTATCTTATACAGTACCTATACTGTACCTTAGGTAACCATGACCACAAATAAAATATGGTTTCCTATATCTCTAAAAAATTTATGTTTCAGAGGTGTTTTTCTCCTATTAGAGAAGCAGACGACTTTTTAATATTATGATGACTTACATCAAACATGAAGACTTAATAATTGTACAGCAAATACCAAAAACTAAAATTAACCCAGTTCTTTAAACTAGTTGGGACCTCTCTATACAAGTGTCCAGACGATGGCAAGAAAGAGATTGAACCAACCTGCAACTCAACACAGGAAGGAAGACAGGCATCCATTCCGGAGTTACTCAACGCTTAACCATACTCAACTGTACAAGACTGGTATGTATAAATATCAAATTTGATTCATACCATTGATGGCATGATTACCATCTTAATTATGCTGACCTATGAATGAATATATTTTCCCTCTAAAATGAGAAATGGAAATAATAGATAACATTCATTCGGTAACAATGTACAAGTAACAATATTTAAGGAAAAAACACAAGTCAACCATTCTATTCCTTTACAATTTGTTTCCTTAGCTTAACAGCAACATGGTAATACAATGCATACGCATATTAAATTTAAGAAATAAACTAATTTTATTTCAATATTTGAACATAACAAATTTTAACATAGGCCACCTGCTCAATAAATAATTTTAATTAGCATAGACTTACATAATATTGTACTGTGTGATAATATATTTTGTATACAAAACTGTTACCTAAGGCTATTTTTGCCAAGTAATAAACCTAGCTATGTGTTATTGAAGGAGTGACATGTTGCCTAGTAAGTAAGTAATAAGAACATCATTTGATATAAATTTTGTTTGTTGATATAAAAATTTGTTCAGTTTTTTATAAGAGTTTATTGCTTATTTATTATTATTGGCTGACTTTGTATAGCATATATACACTTGTTATGTACCTTTATGAATATAAATATCATAGCCTGGTATTTCATACTTGACAATTATGTGTCAACAAAAATAAATAAAATTATTCATTTAAAGGAAACGTAAGTTCCTTGAAATTCAGTCCATATAATTGCTATCTTTAAATATATATTGTATTATATATATATCAATAAATTAAATAAATTTACTTTCTTTTTGAAATCCTTTGTTAAGATGACTTTAATAATATGCCACAGCATTTAGTGGATAAAATGCTTTATTAGTATACAGCACCTACACTTGCATAATCTTAAGGATTATATTAAGTAAATTTGTTGAAAAAAGCAAGGCATTTTTGAATTATATAAATTCATTCATAAATTTTATATCAAGGAACTACTTAGGTCATACAGAATGGGAATGAAATAAAATATTTAGTTTCAAAAGTATACACAATAATATTTACAACATTGAAATATTATCTTCTATGTCTCCATATTTTTATAGGACAAAATCAAAAGAATAAAGAAACTGGAATTCAGGCTAACCTATCAGATATCCAACCTTTGTTTACCTTGATTAAAATATTATTGGAGTCTTAACCAATTATATCCCTCAAAATAATTACATATTTTTTCATACAGCTGAGCATAAGATGAGTTCACAGTGATTTTTTCGTGATATATATTATTATATATATCACTTAATTAATATATACAATGTTTATATTAATTCGACAGTTACAAATTATATTTAATTATAATTACAATTTATGCAAATATATGTACATAAATATATACATACATATTATATATATAGAGATAGTACATAATAAATAAATATATAAATTTATATTTGTAAAACGCCATGGGTAATTGTGCTGAATCCCACAGTGTCAAATCGCTAAAGGATCCAGCGCACCGATATCCCGCGTGCGTTCAAATAACTCCGTCTTGAGAACAAATGAGAAATTCACATATGTGTGATACAAGTATATATATGTGGAACATTACATTAATATAAAAAAAAAAAAAAAAGAAGAAAAATGGTATCAGGGAGCATTCCTGATAGACGTTTTTGTATTCAAAATTGGGAACAAATGTTAACAAGTGATACTTTACAGTATTATTATTATTATTTTAATAGTACATATATGTGGATAGCCTTCTTACTGCAGCAATAAACATTTGAAAATATAAATGATTACTATATTTATTTTAGTTCGACACAAAATATTACATACTTTAGCCTCCACTATTACCAATCAAGTTAATATAAATGATAACTATACATAAAATTATGAAACTTGAGAAGTTTGGACTCTGTAAAAAAAAAAAAAAATCATATAAAAAAAATTATATATTTTATTTATGTTTCATAAGGAACCACATTTGGTCCATTTGAACCGTTTTGGTGGTATCATTTAGTACACTGTGCTATAGATTGCCTCATCTATGCAATCAAAAGTTATGCAATAAGTGTTGTTACATATTATCATTTATTATATATACTTATGTAATAGATAAGACTTCTGGGGCCACGGCAGTGCCACCGCCAAGTCGAAAAATATTTATTTTATAAGTACTGTGCTTTTTTTGTATTGAATGTATAAGATGCTGAATTATGCTACATTCTCTTATTATAATTGGTTCTTTTTTAAGTAAAGAAGTCATAAACACACACAGGGAAGAATTAATGGAAGCGCGGAGTTGAAACAGAATTTATTATTTGATTTTCAGGATGTTTCCTAATTGAACACTGCGTTTCCGACCGGTACAGCGACCGTTCCACCACACAGGTCAGCACCTGCGTGGCGTATTTATTTCATAGCTGTGTGATGTTTGTCCGTATTGATTCTACAACAGGTCTTTGAACATCTAACAGTCAGTATTCTATGATCATCGAGGACGAGACAACTAGGGCATAATTGTACAATCAAACAAACTTACCAAGTGTAGTTCGATTGAAATTATGCTCCTAGTTGTCTCGTCCGAAGATGATCAGTCCCACCCTCCCCTGCAGGTATTACACCTGCTCCCGAAAGTTGTAGAATCAATTAAGTGTAGTAACAGATGTCCACGGGCGGCAGTAGCCACTTGACATCCGGTGGACGGCATACTTGTATGCTACTCCTATACTAAAATATATTTACAACTTTAAACTGAATGACAGCTCGACGTAATGACAGCGCGTGACAGACAACGAGGTACAGATTATGCAGAATTTTTATTTTCAGAAAGATTATTTAAACTTATGTGGCGTTAGTAAGTGCTAGGGAGCTAACTAACAGTCAGTATTCTATGATCATCTTCGGACGAGACAACTAGGAGCATAATTTCAATCGAACTACACTTGGTAAGTTTGTTTGATTGTACAATAATATAGAAGTAGGAGCTTGCCGTCCACCTGATGTAACTATCGCCCGTAGACATTTGTAATCAACCTTAGGTAAGATTAATTTCCTACCTGAGGTCACAGACGCACCACTACCCCTGAGGACCAAGCTAGAATGTATCGTAAAAGTATGTCTCCCTTACCACACCCTTCAATCCAGAACACAGCAGCGCTGAACACTGCTGTTATTAGGCAAAAATTGGTATAGCGGTGATGCCCCTGGGGTCGGACTACAAAGGGCTATACCATCTTTAAAAGTGTCCCAGAATCAATTTAACTGTAACTTTATTTACTGGTCAAAAACATAACCCTTTTGCTTCGCGGTAATACTAGGCTATTATTATTATATAATTCACATCATCACATCATCAACCCATTAACGTCCCACTGCTGGGCACGGGTCTCCTCTCATAATGAGAAGGATTAGGCCATAGTCCACCGCGCGGGCCAAGTGCGTATTAGTAGACTTCACATACCTTTGAGATTTTTTTTTATTATTCTCTCAAGTACGCAGGTTCCCTCACGATGTTTTCCTTCACCGTTTAGCAAGTGATAATTAATTTCTAATACGCACATAACTTTGAAAAATAAGAGGAGCTTGCCTGGGATTTGAACCTCGGACCCCTCGATCGAGAGTCCGAGTTTCTTAACCATTAGGCTATTACTGCCTATATTATATTATTAATAAAATTTTAATATTATAGACACTCCACTAAAGTGCGTTATACTGTTGTATAAAGACATCCCTCTACTTATACTAGGTGCTTATGAATATTGTCGACGTTTGAATGGGCTTTGAAAGCTATTAACGTTGGGTAATGGCCGCTACAAATCCGATTATTTGTTCAAGACAATGGCTATTTATTAAACAATTAGTTTCTTCGTAAATAGATACGTTTCATTCGCTTTAAGAGGAGTGTTACTGTGTTTATGGTGGACGCTAACGGAGAACTAGGTTTTAGATAAAAGATGGGGTAATACATTTTTAAAGTGATTAAATAAATACATTTTAAGATGTGTTTCTTTATATTTTAAAAAATCGTGAAAATTCAAGATAAAATCTTAGGAATAAAGGATTCAAAGGGGATAGAATGAGTATGGTTTGACCGGGAAGGTACCACCGCCAGATGTATTTCTAGCATTAAGTAGTTCATGCGTTTCGATGGGAGACTGTGGATTATGGTTTCCTACAAGAGGCGACCATGTTTGTTCTTAATCTTGGCAACGCATCTGTGATCAGGTTTCGAGTAGAACTTGATCTATATGGAGTTAGACACAGATGTTCATGGGTAGCAGGGACCAATTACAACAAGGTAGACTGCAAGCTTATTTGCTAAACCAATCCTATAAAAAACGAAATGAACGTTATAACATTAAAATAACACCTTAATTTACATTATAAATTCCTCGAAGTCCTGCGTAATTATTTATTTTATATTCTATATCGGTAGTTATTAATCTTTGGGGAATGATAATGATGAATAAGGGTAGGAAGGGTTGAACAAAAGGTATTATTTGGCTAATGTTTTGCCATTTGTAGTACCCAAGCACCCGAGACCGGCGTTCTCCATTGTTCCGAGTATCGCTAATATACATACAAGGTTAATCAATTAACAAATCTGTGATCTCGCATTTTGTATATTAAGGGGTTGTTTAGGGAATAAAATTAATTTGTATGAAATACCCTTTCGTCTGTATAGCTCAATATGGTAGTTATTGAACCACAGATAGGTACATGTTTTATCATATACGTTTATCGGAAATTGAACTTGGGACCATGCATACCCTTGAAACTAGTACACCCTACAGACCAGCGTGTAATATTGTTGTTATAAGATAGAAATAGGGTTGGCGGTGGTGCTTCTGTTGTCGGACCACAAAGGATTCTACCACCTTTTAAAGTTAAGTATGATTTTAAAAGGTCGTAGAAAGCCTATTCGTTTAAATTTCCACGTAGATTCTATTTCTATTCGTAATTTCATGCAGAGCCAATGGAATCCTAATAAGAGGTTTTTGCAGGAAGAACCCTTTGTGGTTCGACTCCGCCGGCACCACCGCCACTCGTATTTCTGCCTAATAACAGCAGTGTTAGGCGCTGCTATGTTCCGTTTTGAAGGGTGTGGTAAGAGAGACATACTTCACCGAGGCGTTCCAGCTTAGTCCTCAGGGGTAGGAGCACATCTGTGGCAGACCTCAGGTAGAAATATCTAATCCTATCTGGGGTTGATTATAGATGTCCATGGGCGGCAGTAGCCACTTACCATCAGGTGGACTGCAAGGTCCTCTGCTACTCCTATGTTATAAAAAAAGTAAAACTTAGTTTAAAAGGTGGTTGAACCCTCTGTGGTTGAACTCCGGCGGCAGTTTCTGCCTGCTAACAGCAGTGTTAAGCGCTGTTGTGTTCTGGTTTAAAGGGTGTGGTATGAGAGACGAACTTTTTCCGAAGAGGTCCAACTTAGTCCTTAGAGGTAACGGCGGAGGATTTTACAGAGATCCATTAAAGATTACAGTTGTCCATGGGCGGCAGTGGCCGCTTACCATCAGGTGGATGTATGGTCGTGTGCTGCTTCTATATTATGAAAAGGCATATCTAAAAAGTAATGGAATTGATACAATAATATGACATGGGGCTCTTCAAAAAAGGTGTAAAAAGAGCTCTCCTCCAAAGCCGGCGATGCATTGGCGACTCCTCTGGTGTTGCAAATGTCCATAGGCGACGGTGACTGCTTTCCATCAGGCAGACCGTCTGCCTCATCGTAGATTGCGCCAGTAACAGATTGTTGTCAAGGTATAACAAATAAATTGACCTATGAATTAACTTTATTGAATTAACTTTTCAGATGACGAGTAGCTGCAAATTCACTTACAGAAGCTAGACATAGAATGATTTAAAATAAGTAATAAATTGGTTGGATTGGTTTTTGGACTTTGAACTTATTGATATTAAGTATAGTGACACTACAATTGTGTCATATTTCTACATTGGTTGTTTAAAGTCGAAAAGATCGTAACAAAACTTATACGAGTAAAAGTTAAATAAATAAAGTCTACTAAATTAATGTTGTTGTTGACTTTCTAATGTTGTTTGTTTTTAATGTCGTAATAAAGGTTATATTTAAAAATATGCATTTACATATTTTTATATATAAGCGTTGATAAGTATACTCGTGTTGAGCTGCAAATAAGATATTTGTCAACAATAAGTGAGATCAATCTTTTCTAATTTTCGTAAAATACTAGCCGACCCGGCAAACGTTGTGTTGCCATATAAATAAAAAAAAAATAAGGGTAAATAACCCTTATAAGTAAGGGCTATTAAAAATTGATAGTAGCCGATTCTAAGACCTACTTAATATGCATAAAAAAATAGGTGAAAATCGGTAAAGCCGTTTCGGAGGAGTATGGTAACTAACATTGTGACATGAGAATTTTATAATTATATAAGATTTAAAATGTGTAATCAAGTGTATAGGTACTTACATAACACATAGTATTACAAACATTGTTCAAGGGCTGACTTCTTGTAAGGGCTGATTTTCTCGGCTCTTTTTTACATCGCTTTTATTTAAATAATAAAGCATTTTATATTTTAATAATTACTGCTATATTCATTTTTCATCCTTTGCCCCTTAATTTTTCTTCGCAATGTATGTGATATGCCTAATATTATTTTATTTGCCTAAAATTATGCCGAAATAAGAAATAATTTCAGACAGTAAAAGTAAGACTAAATAGGTAATAATATCATTTACTGGGAAATGCACAATTGTAATCAGCGCCATCTATTACAGTGTACTTGCATTTCCTAAAATGTCTACCGTTACAAGTTTGAGAGCTGCCATCTATCGTTCAGTAGCTGAACAACTTAGTACCATCGTTTATTACGTAGTACTGGAAACAGTTTCTAGATGGCAGTGTATATGATAAGATTTTATTCTTCCAATTTCGAAATTTAATTATACTCGTACTTTCACCGCAAAATAAAACAGAACAATGTCAATTTATGACAATAATTAAAAGATTTTAATTTTAAACATTTTTTAAATTTATATTATACAAAGTCAATAAAGTTAATTACTTATAACTATTTTGTGAATAATTCCATTTTTACAAGATTGTAGGTATTTATCATTTAAGAAGAGCTTTTAGGATTAATATGAATTCAAAATGCATTGTACTTGACTCATTATATATATGTTTCATTATTTGAACATGATCAAAGTATTCACTCCTTCACTCACATTTTATACTTTATGTTATTTATAGTTACAGTTGTGTAAACAAATGAATGATAATTTTGAACCATGAATTGAATTTTGAACCAACCATGCGAAGTTTATTAACTTCGCATGGTTGGTTCTGTTTGTTAATTAACCTAAAGATTATATGACTTTTTTTTAATATCAAACGCTCAATGGAATAACGCACTCCTTTTAATACCCAGTGTTACAAAGGCATCTCTTCCCATAATTAGGAGACTTCGAGCATCTAAAGGTGGTCGAACCCTCTGTGGTTCAACTCCGGCGGCACCACCGTCACACCTATTTCTGCTTATTAACAGCAGTGGTATTCTGGTTTGAAGGGTGTGATAAGGGAGACATACTTTTCCGAGGCGTTCCAGCTTAGTCCTCAGTGGTAGCGGCGCACGGCCGACCTCAGATGGGAATCTGGCCTTATCTGGGGTTGATTTCAGATGTCCATGGACGATAATAGCTTAACGTCAGATGGACTGCATGCGAGTATGCTAATTCTGTATCTATATTATATACTAGCTGACCCGGCAAACTTTGTACTGCCTCAAAATCTATTTATCAAATATATTTCATATAAGATATAGCTTATGTTACTCGTGGATAATGTAGCTTTCGAATGATGAAAGAATTTTTAAAATCGGTCCAATAGTTTTTGAGCCTATTCATTACAACCAAACAAACAAAGGTTTCCTCTTTATAATATTAGTGTAGATAAAAAACAATTGGTCAATTAATCCAAAAATAAAACGAAGCAATTAGTGTATATTAACACGTTTATTTTATGGATACATTGTATTTAATTTCATTCAATATTATTATTTTATTACGCAATATCTGGTCTTGTTACCGTAATTAAGTTTATTCACAGATATAATTTTATCATCATCAATAATTAAAACAACTTTAATCATAACGTGCGCCCACACAGCTGTTACCTTTTGTTAAACAACAAATTTTATATTGTTTGCACTTAAATATCAAGTAATAATTCAACAGAATGTATATAATATTTTAACGAAAAAAAATATAACGTTGTAGGATATGACAACGTTATAATCTTGTTATAAAACTCGTTAATATGTATGTTTATATAGCAGGTATGTATGGAAACGGCCTAAAGTAGCACCAATCCTACCCATGGATTTTATAGGGACTAAGGGATTTAAAAATCAGGTAGGAGCTTGACCCGAGAAGTTATTAATTTATTGAAGCTACTTGTAGCACAGTCAGCTGTTGTGTGAGGTCTATTTCCAGAAATTAATTCTTAAGAACTGATTGAAGAATGAAATCATTTTGATGTTAAAAATAACTAAAGGCCAAAAACATGTATAGAATATTGTAAAAAAAATTAACCTCATATTGTATTAATTAAATGAAGTAAATTTCGACGTGTGAATTCCTACCATTATCTATATCTATATAGTATGTTATAATATCTTCTATATAACATTTTGCGTTCAATGGTATCTTGTAGCAATTATTTTGACATTGTGTGTCGCTACAACAAATTTATGTACGCATACATTATTTTATGACTCCCACTACAATCCATTTTTAACTTACAAGTAAGTTTCTATGATTTACCTACTCTATTTCATTCTTTACTGGTTACATAAGTATGTATTTTAGCACGTATTCGGAAAATAATGTTAAAGTCAGGTAATATTATTTTGTAATATAATGATAACGAATATCTACATATCATAATGTTTTTGTGTGCAATATCGTTGTTATATTTCTTAACAAAATGTAACCGCGGTGTAGTAGCGTCTTTCTTTACATATAAAACGTCATTATCTTCATTGGACGGAATTAGATCACTCTTTTGGGTTATCAAAGTAAAATTAGTAAAGCTATATGACTTTTTACATGATAAAGCAACTTACATTAAATTAACAATAATTGTTAACGTATGCAGTTATTGTGAAATACTTATATCTAATGCAATCAACAGCTCAGTCTGTTCTTGACTCTGGTCAGTTAATCATGTAATCAAAAATATGGCAATCAATATTTCATATCCATACGAGAAGTATTCAATAATCTCTAATCTTTTCCATCACTCTGTAATTACTTCTCCTTCGTTCTGTATAAACGGGCGCAACTCCATTCTTGGATTCATACTCCGCTGGCCTTACTCCGTTCTCGTAGTATTTCACTGAATGAGGCTCGCCCTTGTATCCGCGACTTTTAGTCACTGAATTTACTTCTCGCGACTCAATAATCTCTTTTGCACGTCCATCTCTCGACGGAACAATCTTTTTGCTCACTGTTTCTACGGTATCAGTAACGCTGGGCCTCTCCGGATCGCCTGAGCGCGTTGTGTACCTGTATGTTTCAGAATAATTGTCGCTGTTGTTACTGCCCCGCCTGTTCGCCGGCGATTTTAATCTCGTCTCCAAACGTGATACGAATGGACTCGTCTCCCTGTTCAACGAATCGGTTTTATACAATGGTATCTTGCGCTCCTCAGATATCCGGTCTTTATAGTGCGGAGATGGTGTTCCGTATCTGGATGATAATCTGCTACCGTCGGATTCGTCGTCTGCATGCAGCGTTTGATACAACTCGGGCGCTCGTTCGCGGAGTCCTTTTAGGAATATCTTCTTCTTATCGGTTTCATCGTACGATTTACTGTAGCCATTTGTATGGCCGTTGCTTATCGGTGGTGTTTTGCCGTAACGAGCTCCGAACAGCCCGTCACGTCGGCGTTCGGTTTCGCGGGACACGGCGTCGGCGAGATCGCGCTGACTGCGGTTGATTATAGATACGATCCCGGGACTCTTTAACTGTTCCGGAGTCTCGTCGAGACGGCTCAAGTGCGGGTTTGATTTATACATCGTTGAATAGTTGCGGCTCATACCTGAAACGTAACGTGGATGTGTTTCTTGTTCAGGTGCGCCCATAGCAAAACTCTTGCTCCTGTTGAGACCCTTGTAGGTCCGCGCCGGCTTGGCAGGGCCGGGCGGGTACCCGTTGATCTTGCCCTCAGGCGGTGTTGCGTTGGACACGTTAATGGCACTACTCGACCGCTTATTCGGAGTAAGGCGGTGCCAGTATTTGCTGGAACTCGGTTTCTCGGTGGTTTTTTCTTTGCGGTCATGCAACTTTCGCGGAAGTGTTTGAGCGCTTCGAGTGTAATCCTCCTCTGCTTCGCTGTTTGGGTTTAACCGACTCGTCGAGTGACTGAAGCGACCGAGCGTGCTCGAGAACTGGCCCCTGGAACGTAACAAAAACGCGTCCATTAAAATATTATTAGTACCTCACGATCGCAAGTCGGGTCAAGCCCACGTACATTCATTGTTATCTCCTTATGTATCATAAAAACTTGTAATCTTGTGTGTTTGGAACGTAATTGGATTCAATGGGGAATCTCTGCCCACACGCCTAACGACGGTTCTTTGTTTATATTCTAAACAACGGCTCATCTAACCTATGTACATTTATCAAGTACCATGAACAAGTTAAACAAATTAGTTAGACGTAACGAGCGAAACACAATAAGAAACGCTGTAGTAAAAAACTACAAGGAAGCTTGTGTATCGTTACTACAATCTGCAATGGTATAAACTAATTTACATCAGCATGCGACACCTAAACCTACACCTGTTTATTGAAGCATACTCTCGCAATGAGTCACAGTTGGTCGTCATTACCATCCAATAGTTCTTATTAAAAGACTGTTTCACCGAGTAAACATGACTGAGTCAACTTGTGAGCTAAATAAGGGCTCTTTTGCTGAGAAACCGCTTACCCTTACTAGGCAAAACCACGACAGATTAAAATGGCAAGATATGCCGGAACGCACGACGCTTGATTGAAGCCAGTTGGCGAGTTTTGATTGATTTAAAAGGCTATTGTTTTCAATTATTTCACAGTGGAATTTTAGTTATTCGCAAAAGCATTCGTGATATCTGAGCATTACTTGTCATCATTAAAATCATAATTAAAACGACCTTTCGCTTTATCTGGGTTGAAGACAGCAATATTAATAGCATCATTTTTACCTGAACACATAAAATGAAAAATCAAAAAATATTCATTACACATACGTACCTACATAAAATCTTATTTATAGGATACCTACTTTCCTATGAGAATACTTAGGAGAATACCTAGGAGAATGCTTTCCAAAAAATTTAATTTTCAGGGAATAAAGTCTTAATTTTATTTAAAGTATTTTTTTCATGTAATTGATATTTACTTGCATCTTTGGTCACTCTTTCGACAAACGAAATTTCTTTAAATTACATTACATAACACTACTTGATCAGAAACGAGAAATCGTTCAACCGGCCATATTTCGCTCAATGCAAATTTTCCAATTCACTTTCTACTAATTCTTTTGGCTATTCTATTTCCTTATACGTTTTCAGAATACGGATGAAAACAATATAATTAGTATGGAACTTGGTCAACGTTTCTTACAAAATACTTGAACAGACGTTTTCAAAACCTACGTATTCTCCGTTTCGGTTCTAGCTAATTTAAAGGTGCGGTTTTACATAAGAAAAGGGATGTCCATAACAAAAGAAAATAGATGCATAGTTAGCTTGTGTAACGTTTTAGAAAAAAAGGACCTTGCGTAAAGTTTGAGTGGATTTATATAACAACGAAACTATTTTTTTTTAACATAATTTTGTCTATGTTTCTTATTTGCACTGTATTGTGTAAAACAACTGATAACCTATCAAAAATTGTAATAAAAAGCTACTATGAAGAAAATATACAAACCCGATGAAACATGTTTTTTTTTCTAATTTAAGAGACCTCTACACACTTCTTCTATAATAGAGATGTATAACACTACTTATTTAAACTATTAATTAATCAACTCATTTCCCAGTTAATTTTCTAGATATTGCCAGACATAATTTCTATTACTGAATACTGCTGATGAAAAAATGTACAGAACATGACAAATGAAATAACCCATGAGCCTGACAATATTTGCTCAGGCATTACTAAGGCCTAATATTTTCCGTGTGACTAATTATTTAAGCAGTTTCGTAAAGGGAAAAATAGATGTACTAAAAGTTAGGGCTGAACAGTTAAGGACAGTTACAGGAAGTTAATTTTCTCCTTTGTTTTCTTTTGTTTGATAGCTAATTAACGAGTGTAATAACCTTCAATAAAATACAGTTACAATTTTATTATTAATATTCTTATATAAAAATAATATGTATATATTCTGGATTTAAAATTTAATTATAGATACAAAATTTCTATATAACGCGTATTATTCATTTCGTAGACAGAATATTATTATTCTAGACTGTCCATAATTACCATAATTCCGATGTTTAATTATCATATGTTATACAAAATTATTAGCGGATGATTAACGAACAAATTAACAGACTTTTTATTAGGTATTTATTGTATGAACATTTATTATTACTAAAGTGTTAATTTCGTGTTATTTTGGCGTATGTGTATTAATTTATTAATGATGTTTGTGTACTTTTATAATTACCGATATCTTTTTAAAGTGTTAGATGTCAATGATCAATGTCTAGTAAACAGAAATTGGCAAGTTTCGATCTTTAGTAGATAAGACACTGGATAGATTACTTATTAATGATGGGTATAATTCGAATAGATATTAGTTCGGTGTCTAGTCACAATCTTTCTACCTGACTTACGTATTTAGTCGTCCGATTGATCATAGGACCTATGAGAAAGCAAGTATAACTTTGAAATAACACAAGAAAGTGGTACAAGGAAGGACATAGTAAAGTACCAAATAATAAAGTTTTAAGATATCTGAGTCTGTTATGATTGCTTGAGATCACTTAAATGGTAATTATTTTGGGTAGGTAGTTAATCTATTTCACAGACTAGTTTAGTCTTTCTGAAGCCGGTATACCTATGTATAAATATGTACATCTTTAATCAACTCTACTTTGTCCTCTAGTATATTTACATCTTACTATTATTGCAGTAACATATTATAATGTTAATATTTCTAAGGATGTAATATCTTAGCTGCCAACACTTATTAATAGTTCTTAAATCTTTAACAACATCTTTTAAAACTTTCTTTGCATCCATAGCAGTAATCTACATATTATATTTATATAATGTTTAATCCATCAAATCTTTTCCATATGCGTTAATATGATCAATCAAGCAATAATATATAGCAACTACTAATATAAATTGTTATTAACTTTTTTGTTTTTTTACTATTTTCCATTAACTTACACAAAAACTTAAAAAAAGTTTATAATATTTTTTTTACTTTTCCAATGATTTATAAATACCACATGTCAACTCAAATAAAAAAAAACCTTGTTTTCTAGCAAACATATCTGTAATTACAGCTGTGACATTGTGGCTAAGTTATGTAAGGAATGCGATCATAAGAAAATCTTAGAACCAATCGATAGATACGGATATTTATTGAACATTGTTTTGAGAACTATAATTAATTGTTTCCAATCAAATTGTTATAGGCCAGGTAACAAGGTAATAAAGCATTTAGTTCCTGTAGACTATTCATAGTGGGCTTATAGATTAAAAACGAGACAAATAGATAAACGCAACGAATTTCAGATTATTTTGTGGTTTTGAAGTCAATAAAAAAATGTATATTCCAAATTAAATAGACATATATTCTGTATCTAAATAGGTTTCTTTGACGAACCCTGCGAAACTAAAATAAGTTGGAACCATTTGCCATATCTCAATTAAAAAATATGTGTTGAAAATATAACAGCTTTAGTACTTTTAAGTATAATCGAAAGTTTAAACACTTCGTTTAAAATATATCTTAACTGGGAATAGAACCTGGGATACAGCGTAATCGACCGTCGTGATGATTATTATGTCGCGTAGAGCTTTGGTGAATATAATACACAACTATAATATTGACCATTGACTTGACCTTTTTATGGTCTTAAAATAGACCTATTACTATCCATTGATTAATTGTTAAATTCAAATAAACACAAAGACATCTTTGTTATTAACTACTTCATATTTTTGCATCACAGGTAAGTGTGAAATTCAATAGAACATCTTGCGACAAATTTTATACTAATAAAAATTTTATGCATAATGTGTTAGATTTACGACTATCAATATGTAATTTCAAAACTTAGAAAGGACAAAAGAGTGGGAAGCTGATCATTTATGTCCCGTCAATTGACACGTTACAATCGCTAGACAATATTTTTACAAATAATAGGCGCAGACTACTTCGGTTCGCCGTAAGCGTATGATAATATCAAAACAAGAAGCATTAATTAAATTTTATGCCTGGTTATAATGTAGGAGGAGGTACGGATTTGTTGTAGGACAAGATTCTATTTAAGGCCTAGATATTTTATATGTAGGTATCGTTGTTATAAAATTAATGTTGCGTAAATCCATTTACGTTAAGCTAGATCATAATAAAATTTTAATTATTCGTTATTGTTAATACGATTTATTTTATGATTGATTGTCTCACCTGTCGCGATGGTCACGGGCGTCAGCTGGCGCGGCTCGTCTAGGACTGCCCTCGTACTTGTGCTCACGGCCGTAGATGCTGGGCGCGAAGGGGTCCTCCCCGAGGTAGTAGCGGTGCGGCGGCGCGACGGGGGGCGCCAGCTCGCCGCCGTACTGCTTGTAAGTACGCGACGAGTGCTCGGGCGACGGTGTCCGCGAGTGGCGCCACCGAGCCCGCCGCTCCGCAGACGCCGACCTGATCTTCCCGACCAACTTCCGTATAGAGTTGCCGATGGCCGAGCCGACTGATTTACGCACTGGCGACGGACGCCGTTCTTTATCCGCAAACCGCGTCTTCTGGTTCTGCTTTCGTTCGTCCCGGTCGCGCCTGCGCGGCGGTGTACGGTCGCGATCCGAACTCCCGCGGCGCTCTATGGGCGGCGAGTAATCCGGGGGCGGCTCGGCAGCACCTTCGTCGCGACTGTCGCGCGACCGACCGGAGTTTTCATTTCGAGACGAACTTCTGTAACCACTATCGTACCTGTGCTCTTCTGACAAACGCTGTTTCGAGTGGCGTTTGCGTTCCGGAGCAACTGGTCGGTAATCATCCTCGATCGAGGGCTCACGGAACGACCGATCTGTTTCCAGGGGTCGGAACGGCGAGCCACGTGGCGGGCTGTGCATAGTCGACGACGACACGTAGGCGGAATCATCGCGCGAGGGCGGGTGACGGCGGCCGATAGGCGACGACCTCCCCTGAGGCGAGTCTCGTTTTCCGTACACATGTCTAGGCGACGAGCCGTTTAAGCGATCGTCACTGGCATATGGTGATCGAACGGCAGGCGGTGATGGAGATGAACTCCTCGGCTCTGGCATTTTTGGCTTACTAGCACGTCGTTGTGACCAATCTGCGACACCCTTAAAATATCCCCCCGTTCTATTCGCCGGTGGTGCGGCCCGTTCGTCAGAGGGTGTTGACGACTTAGTTTTACGTAGCACCCTATCCGCATACACCGGAGGCGGCGGGACGGATGACGTTTTTCCGTAGTATCCTTCGTCTTCAGCAGCCTTTGTTTTCACGTAGAATCCGGGCTCGGGACGCCGTCCAATTTCTTCGGCGATTGAGTCGTGTGATGACCGGGAGTCGCTGCCGAAGTGACTCTCGAGCCACTTGGAGGTTTCCTTCTTGCGGGTTTCCTCTTCGATGTCGAAGTTCAAGGGTCGTTTCGCGTAGTCTTTATCGTGATCTGAAAACACGTAGCGCGTTAGTAATGGTAGTACGGTGCGGGCGCGCGCGCGACGCTCCACGGCAGAGTGCCGGCCGCGCCTCGTATCCTCACACACATGCTATGGCGTAATCGTACAGTCAATAAGTTTGCCAAACTACTGAAGGTCAATGCAAGATGCAAACATATTTCAACTGAACCGCCGTGAAACAGTAGCGTGTCGGATCTCACTAAAGACCAATTTCTAGGTCACTGTGACATTGCTTGATAGCTGTAGTAATTGGATAATTAAGAAGGCTGTTTTTGTACATGTTTTCCGGTCATTTTAACGGTTGACGTTAAATTTTTAATCTATGTAAATTAAGTACAAATGGGTAGGTACTAATAACATTGTTTTAAAAAGTTGAAAAAATAATTGTTACTCGTATTTTAATATAGGTTTATGACGGTATGGATGACATGGGTATACTGTTTTCATACAGGTCATTTTCATGTGAGTTTAATTGTATCTAATATTTAAACTCTTAGGAAAAGGGAAAACCCAAGTAATCCATTTAATGTTTAATTTTATTCAAGTAACAAGTAAACAGACAGTTTATTATGATTGTTACCCAATTCAGCTATTTATTGCAGACTCCAAAACAAACTGAAAACTTGCCTAAATTGGTTAGGAGACATATCAATACTCGCTATATTAAATATTTACATATGCGTAATTTCTTAAAGAACATAACTCAAACATAGTAGTAAATTGCATAATTGTAAAAATATTTTAAACCAGTTGTTAATTTTAGTTCAAAGCCGTTATTCAACGTATATCAAATTTGAAAAATAAATATTACACCAATTATTAAACTAAATTTACATTTGTAGGTGTTGTAGATGTGCATGAATTATAAAAGTTCAAGACTAAATAAATATTAACTATATGTATATCTAGGAACTGCCGATTTCCTATGAGAACTTTTGATTGTCAAAACCTACCTAGTTTTAAATAATATTTTATAATATAGATATAATTAATTTATTTTCATTACCTAATTCAAATAAAAATAATAAATGTTAACAATTGAACATTTTGGAAAATTATGGTCTAATTTCGGACCACATCTAATCACTACTCATTTTTAATCACGTTCGCTTAAACTCTCGAATTAGTTAAATTTTATCGAATCGAAACTCGAAAGACTGACAAACCAATTTTGTCAGAATGCACATTTAACATTAAATTGACATGACGATACCACAAGACGTTATTGACATTACAACACGTTCGAGACGAGATGTCATGCAATCGACTCACGTCATTTGAACTTTAAGCGACAAATTACTAAATCGCAATAAAAATTCAATTAGGATGACCCAGTCTTTATTATTCTTCACTGTCGCTTCGGTGAAAATAATAGTAGTCTTTTTTTAAGGTCAGTTACTTTTTCGTTTCCGACTATTTCTGTCTTATTTCAGTATTGTTAAGCGTGTTCGGAGATATACGAGTAGGAGTGACACTGATGCGTTTCAATTTAGCCCTCAGGGTGTAACAACGCGTATGTACCCGTATGTACGCGTATGGACCGGAGTTAAGACTTCAATACTATCTGGGGCTGATTACAAATATCCACGGGCGGCATTTTACTATCACAGGGATTACATGCTCGTCGCATACCTAAGGGTAATATGCTTCCTGCGTACACCCTACAAACCATATCACAGCCCGTTACACTGCTGTTATGAGGCAGACATGTGTTGCAGTTTCAGGGGTCGAACCACAGAGGGCTATCTATACCGTCAAATATAACAAACTAATAGTTGGATTAATCCGCGTAAAACGTCTAGTCCGTTCTGAATACCGTTTCACCGGTATATAGAAATGAATCATGTTGTCATAGCAAATTATATGACTACACCTGGTCGCATCAACTTCAGAGCGGACTAGCAGTTTGGTACTATAGATATATTTATACCTACTACATATATTTCGTTTGTGACCGAATTACCATAAACAGCTAAAATAATACCATACATGTGATTGCCCTAATATGTTTTAATAAATGTAATATAAATTAAATGTAATCTATCCATTTACAGTTGCACTGACTTAAAAAGGAACTAACATATCTATACTTAAAGTGGCGCTTAGGATGCAAATACGTTTTAATTAGAGAAACCACACTAAAGCGGCATTCTTATTGATTTTTATGGCATGAAAGAGGGTTATTGCGATATGCCTGGTTGTAACTACACCTTATCCATCATTTTTTCATCTGATCCAAAAATTTCCTTCTTCAGTATAATTAACATCTAGAAGGAAGGATATAATCATAGCCACCGCACTTGGCTGTGCGTATTGATAATCGCGGTAGATCGTTATCTCCGCATGAAAACGTCGTCGCCAACCCATTAATATCCCACTGCTGGGCACTGGTCTTCTCTCAGAATGAGAAAGGTAAGGCCACCGCGCTGGCCAAGTGCGTATTAGTAGACTTCACATATTTTTGAGAAATATTTTTTTAAAGATCTCTTATGTATGCAGGTTTCCTTACGATGGTTTCCTTCACCGTTTAAGCGAGTGATAATTAATTTTAATATGCACGTAACTTCGAAATATCAGAGGTGCATGCTTGGGATCTGAACCTCAGACCCCCCGATCGAGGGGCTGAGTTACAACGTATCACTGCTTTTTGGCAACCCTCTCTCACACAACTCGGCGGGACCTCGAGGCATGTACTATCACTCTGCTTCAATAAAACAAATAATGTTTTGTAAAAAATCGCTAATATACACAGTCCTGGCAAAATTTTAAGTTTCGTGGTAATGCATAGGTACTTAATTATTAATTAAGTGATCCCTAGAAAAATTAAAATGTGTATCTCTTCATAATAATATTATGAATTTTATAAATATCTTTAAAAATGTTTTTATTAATACCTTGAAAAAGTCAATACGTAAATAATGCAAACCGCGCAGAGAGAAAAAAAACTGCATATTAATTGGGATTTTAAAGTCTTCCGACATTAAAATCTGCATGCCATTAAGATAGCTTTACATTGCTAACTAATAATACGAGTAGCAGTTAATCAAAGGTTTCGTAAAAATTAAGTGTTGCAATATAAATGTTATTCATTTATATAATGTGTTTATGTATGTTAGACACTTCCTAAATATTTTTCATTATCGTAATAAGTATTTTAATGCTTTAAAATATGTAAGTAATATATATTTCTCCTAAATAGTACCTACATATTCTTTTACAATTTTAATTTGCATGAAGTAATACCTTATAAGATAATCCGTATATTGCATTGCATTGCATTGCATGTATATAAACATTCAAATTCCATAAATTGTACCTACAGAACTCAAAATGTAATCGATAGATAGAAGTTCCATTTTTGTAATATTTTATACTACATTTAGGAGATTTTTTTATATATACATTTCAAGTAGCATACGAGCTTGCAATCCACTTTGGTGCAGTTGTTTCCGCCCATAAACATTTGTAACCAGTTTCATATAGAAAATGATTTTGAAGAGAAACTTTAGCACCCCGGAAGACTCTAGACTAGCAACTAACTCTAACTAGACTAGCGACTAACTCTCACTATAAGTAATGAAATTTAAAAAAAATCGCATTTATAAACGCCGCGTTTGAACCGCCACTGCGATAAATACGTAAGTTTCACCTGTGTCCATCTGTTAACCGTAAAAGGGCAGTCATTGGGCCTACGCGGCTATCTGAGGTCACACGAAACAAGCTCATTTGGGACAATTTGTACAACAAAATTGTGACAACATAATTGCCGCGTACCTAACGGTTATGGATTTGTATAAATTAATAAAGTTACGGAAATAATTATACATATAGGTACAAATAAGTTTAGAAATAGATAGTTAAAGATAAATAGGTGGCAACCCTTGCTGAGCATCTTGCACAGCCGTGGGTTACAATAATGACTGCAGCAACAAACTCTTTGAATATTGCACAATGTAATTTTTTTTTATATTTTTAATAGTAAAATATATAGTTACTAATATATCCTACCTACCTACCTACCTACCTACCTACCTACCTACCTACCTACCTACCTACCTACCTACCTACCTACCTACCTACCTACAACTCGAGATAAACTATACATGAAAACATTGTGAGAAGGAAGACTGAAATATTAATTTAAAAATATATTTTACAAATAAAATATAAGTGCAGTGTACTCACAACTCTCCAACCGGTAGAAAACGTAGAAAAAATACTGACCGACTTTTATTAACAAATTTTTAATACGCTTTAGAGAAATTATAGAACAATACCTCAATTATATTTATGAACGGTACGATTAGAATATTTCTTTCATATTTTGATAATTCGTTAGACTTACTTGACTAAACAGGCTACAACCAGAATTTCTTCTCTCTCCACTGAAAAACCGGCGCCATGTAAGCTTTGTAGGTAATATGGCGCCGATACTACTTACTGACACCTACTGATAACATATTTAGTAATAAAAATGTGAACTATTTTTACCCGACCGCCAAGGAAGGGTTATGTTTTTCGCGCGTATCTTGTATGTTTATCTTTCTTTATTTTGTAACTAGCTGACCCGGCAAACTTTATACCGCCCCAAAATCTATTTATCAAATATATTTCATATAAAATATAGCCTATGTTACTCGTGGATACTGTAGCTTTCGAATGGTGAAATAATTTTTAAAATCGGTCGAGTAGTTTGTGAGCCTATTCATCACAATCAAACAAACAAATAAAGTTTTCCTCTTTATAATATTAGTATAGATTAGATTGACATCGGTATATAAAATAATTTAATTTGGACGAATCCAACGACACCTAATTGCTATATTAAAATCCCTTAAGCCATTTTATGTAGAGCTTGCCAAAGAAAAGGACTTGCTCACGCTTGAAAAACATTACCCTCCAGCCTCCAGTCGGATACAATAGCAGACATTAAAAATAAAAGAAAAACTCAATTAAAGACGTAAATATTTTGTTACGACTGAACGGCGTAGCTAAAATAAATAAATATTTTCCACAAAACGAACTAAGAAAATCGTTTTCTTTATTTACTTATAAACGGTTATTAAAATGTTATGATTTTCCCCTTTCATATTTCAATCATCATTATACAATGTAAATATGATTGAACCCATGTCAAATATTATGTTATTACAATTTACGAGTAAACAATACCTATAGAAGTCTACAGGTGGTAGAACCCTTTGTGTTTCGACTCCGGCGGCATCACCGCCACGACTATTTCTGCCTAATAAAAGTGTTAAGCTCTGCTGTGTTCTGTTTGAAAGGTGTAAGGGAGACATAATTTTCAGAGGCGTTCCAACTTAGTCCTCAGAGGTAGCGGCGCATCTTCGGCCAACCTCAGATAGGAATATCTCGTCCTATCTAGTGTTGATACAGATGTTCATGAGCGGCAGTTGCTACTTACCATCAAATGGACTGCATGCTCGTGTGCTACTCCTATATTATAAAAAAGTCTTCTATTAATATTACTTAATACATTTTTATACCCGAATCTTAAAATCAAGGCTGGATTAGTAAATATATCGAGTTGTTACGAAAAACTTTAAAAAATATATGATTGTAGAACGAATTTTGTAATTGATCGAAAAATACTAATTGATAGGAGCCGGTGGATTCCTACATTTTAAGTAATAAACAACATGTTTTTAAATTTGTAAAAATATCGCAAGCCCGGTATATTTAATTTTTATGCGACAATAAAGAAATGAAAAATAGTCATAAATACTAAGGAAGTTAATATTCCTCTATTTTGCCTCGTATGTGTCATATAGTTTTAATATCATCAATAAAAATGGCTTCCTGTATCTGCCAGAGTAAATTAATCTTTTTATTCTATTCATTACAAAGATTTATTAACCGTAATAAATTGGATGGTCCATTAGTATGCTACCAAAGAGTTATCTTACGTAAAATAGGTAACTCATGGGTTCCATTACAAACCTTATCAGTGAAACCCATAGATTAGTAAAGATTACTCACTCACTCAAAAATGTTTTTATTTGTCAAGAATTCAAAAAAAGAACTTACGATAATAAGCCATTTGTGGCTTCATTCAATTTCAAGGCGGCGAAGTATCTTTACTAATCTATGGTGAAACCATAAAAATATGATGTCACTTACCTACCTAACCACGGCTCTTCAGATTACCTTTTTCTAATTGGGAAGAAATATAGTGGCGCTGCTGTTTTATGATTTGAAGGGTGTGGTAAGGGAGACATATTTTTCCGAGGTGTTCCTGCTTAGTCCTCAGGTGTAGCGGCGCAACTGTGGCCGACCTCAAGTAGGAATATCTAATCCTATCTGGGTTTAATTACAGATGTCCATGGGCGGCAGTAGCCACTTACCATCAGGTGGGCAGCATTCTCGTATGCTACTCACATATTATATAAAAAATAGTTTGTATTGTATGTAAAACGAGTATGCTCTCCATCTAGTGACGATCAGCCATAGACATGTTGCTATCCCTGAGGACTAAGTTGAAATACTCCGTAGAATTGCATAAACTAGAACACTTACAACTTCTTAAACCAGAATACAGAACCGTTTCACAGTGATTTTATGAATCGACGCGGCGGTGTTTGCATCCAAAGTTGAAAAATAGCTTTAATTAATATAAAGTTTCATTTATGGTTTATCTAGCCATTAATAGGGCGTGATAGTAACTTAAAGTAGTATGTACGTAACTTAAGGTAGGAAAACAAACAAAGGTCTCGAACTTGAGACCTAGATGGGCACAATGTCAAATAGCACAAGTAACTTGTAACAGCGATGACAGTCACTTCGCCTCGGAAAATCATTATGATTCACTAGTATCGTCGCGCAGTTTTATCTGCGTATATAAATATTGTGTTGACAGCTTTTTTTTTGTTCTTATGTTTATGTAAAAATCGCAATAAGTATAGTTATCACCAAACTGCCAGCCCGCTCTGAAGTTGTTGCGAGCATGTGTAGTCATAGAATCTGTTATGGCGACGCGATTCATTTCCGTATTCAGAGCGGACTAGCAGTTTTATGCGGACCATAAGTATTTTTAGTTACCACCCTTGTATAATATTGTAGCTTAGTGGTTTGACACTGAGCTTCACGATCGGTGAGGGGTTATAATCCAAGACGCGCCGCTGATTTATGTAAAAGTTATGTAAGTATTAGAAATTAATCTCAAGTGATAATTAATTTCTAATACGCACTTATTGATTAAAAATTGAATAAGTATATAAACAATAGGTAGCGTAGCGAAAATATTCTAAGTCTATGGGTGCTACAATTAAGGCAAGCTGGATATCCGATTGCAGATTATTCTTACGCTTTGCAATACCTATTAGTACTGATTTATTTATTTATTTATTTTTAATTAAAAATGGGATTTTTTCGCTGGGCGAACACACCATCCCGTACAAACAAACTATTAAGCAATTCATCTCATAACATTGTATAAAACAAGTACATACTTTATACATATATATTTTATATTTATACATATTAGTACTGATGTATATATTTACTACATAGTAGGTTAGTTTAATGCGAAGTAAATAATCCAATTAAGTTTTTTATTAGTTTTGCAAATATGCAACTAACTACGAGCTAAATTACTTAGTTACCTACATGTTTCAATTAAATATTTATTTACTTTTCCAAGAATTAAATGTACGTACCTAATAATTAACTGAAGTTGTTACAAAACATAACATGAGCCTAGCTTTTTATACTAAGACAAGATACAGCTACCTGCTTTTATTACAATATCAAGATTAAAATATGATAAATAATTAGCCAAGTCCGAGTTGAACTTGTACATAGAGGGTTCCGTGCCACCAAATTTTCATTATTTTTTATATTTTTAGTGCCTATTTTTTATCATAGCAGCCTAATAGACTCTTAACCTACCTATTAACCTTTTATACCTAATAACTGTCTGAAAAGAACAACGGTTTCTCACAACTATTCATTTTCAACCTTTTTATTTTTAGTATTTATTGCTATAGCGGCCACTGTTATACCTTCTCTGCAAAAAATCCAAGTTTCTACCTATTACGGTTCAAGAGATAGAGCCCTATGACAAACGGACAGACAGCGGAGGCTTAGTGATAGGGCTCCCTTTTCACCCTGTTGGTACGGAACCCTGAAAATATGCAATACAATGCATTTGATACAATGTAACATCCATAAACAACATCTAAATGTAGTCTTTGTATTCAGATAGACAATAAATTACGCAATATCTGTGTTACTTTTCTATTCAATTTCAATATAATGCGTCGTTTGCCTTGATATAATGCAATACTATGCAAAATTGACTGCCGTGACAACTTTATAAATCAAACGTTAATCTTGAATGCATTATGTATTAACAAGCGTAGTACGAGATCCGACCGCGTGATTACTAAGTTCATGTGTTATTTGTATATGTGTATTTTGTTTAATGTTTATATTTCATTAAGCTTCACTAATTTCACTGTGTAAAGATTTTTACCTAGGCTGCATTTTTTTATTAAAATTTTAACTAGTGATTAAAATACATATTTTACATTACATTATCCATGATTATTTATTTGAATTGAATATTCAAAGCCTTGTCAAAATAGACAGTTAATTACTGTACTGAAACCAAATAAACAGATTTTTAAATAATTTCATTAAAATAAATAAATTTTAAACACACGTTGAAATTGAATTCATTTGTAATATATCTTTATATAAAAAGATCTTAAAAAACGTGTTTTTATTAAAAAATCAATTTGACGTATAATTCCAATCCTGGACTGTAAAAAAAATAGACGCGACAAATAGATAACCTCTCTTCCTTTGGGAAGTCGGTTAAAAAATGTATACAACCTTAACATGACTACAATGTGTATAAGCGCCATCTATCAAAACATTTTAAAACTAGTTAGTTTGTCTACTGGATACAAGATGGCTCTACATGTCATATCTGACTGTACTGCCATCTGTTGACGGATAGATATAATTATTAGTTTTTAGTTCTTACCATTATGACGAACGCGGCGCTGTCGTCGCATACGGACAGAAAGACTGTCCCAGTCGTCATCCATGTTTGGTTGTCCTTCTCTTTCAACTGTATAATAAATGAAATAGTAGTATTAAAGTATTATATAGATTTTCTTGAAACGTAAAAAGGAATGTTCAATCATGAACATATTAAAACTAAAGAAACTTTCTTAAATCATCTTGGGATAGAAACATGATATATGTATTCAAAAGATTGCTTTTTTATAATATAGGAGTAGCAGACGACCTGATGGTAAGTGGCTACTGCCACCCATGGACACCTGTAATTAATCCCAGATAGATTCCTACCTGAGGCCTGCCACAGATACGCCGCTACCTTTAAGCTGGAACGTCCCGAAAAAGTATGCCTCCTTTACCACACCTATCAAACCAGAACACAGCAACCCTTAACACTGCTGTTATTAGATATAGTCCGCGCCATACTGCTAGTCCGCTCTGAAGTTGTTACGAGCAGGTGTAGTCAAACAATCTGCTACGGCGACGCGATTCATTTCTATATTCAGAGCGGACTAGCACGTTTACGTGGACTATAAATTTAAGTTAAAGGTTTGAGCAAATCAAAAATATTAGTTATAGTTATTAAAGGTGAAAAGAAATAAATTTCAATAATGGATTGGTAGTTATTGTAATTACCTTCTTCAGTACGCGTCCGAGACTGGAGATGCGTGGCGACTCGCAGGCCGCCCGCCATCAGGTCGGTCGTTCGCTCGAGGTCCACCCGCTTCCGCCTCTCCGTGCCCGCCGTCTCCTCCACCACGCTTTTGTCGCTCGCCAGCGAACGAGCCTGGTGTACAAAATATAATGTATTCGAAAAAAAAAATCTACGTAAAAGCTGTATTATCCCTGTAGTTCTGGGAGTAGAATTGGGCTACGGTATCCCCTGCCTGTCGTAACCCAGCGTCGCTCCCACGTCATCGGGTACCTTTAGAATGTTTCGCCCTCAAAAAAAAAAGGCGTAGTTTGATTCTAGTGGACTGACGAACTAAAGAAAAAAACGGGTAACCGTTAGATACAGAATACATAGAGCAAGTTTGAGCGGCATATATAAAGAGATTTATCCACTATCTTTAGGGCATTATAAGGGTTACAGATAAAGAAAAAAAAATATTATTATTAAGCAGGTAATAATAATATTAAATGGGTCTGACTTTTAACGTTGATGCTCTAAAAATATAAATCAAAACTGCTCCGATTAAAAACCTTTGACATAATCTATCGAAATACAACCAGGATTTGTACTACTTTCAAATAACCCAATATAGCATTACACTCCTAATATTACACGACTTATAAAACTCTTTAAAACAGAAAGGTCTCGTTCCTTTCTGTTTTAAAGATGTTGGGTTATTCTTAACCGACTTCTTTTATATACGAATAATATTACTGTACATATTTTGCTGGTAGTTTATTTATATATATGTAGAGTCACGCCTAATGAGCTCTGTAGCTCAGTGCACCTTATTAATGTGTCTTAGTAAGTCATAAAGTGAAAGCACCAACCTCGTCTTTAGCAAGTTCCTCGTCGCAGAGTCTCTCCTGCTCCTTCGTGTGCTTCCTCTCCGTCACGATCGTCCCGTCCGGCCGCAAAGCTCGCAACTCCTCCTAAAACAATATTATATTTATTACATACATAGATTAATAAAGATTACACATAGATATAGGATAATATATCTATGAGATTACTCACGCCTAACAAAAAAATGTAACCAGTTTTGACAATTGAAATTGTCACTGTCATCTATTTTCGAGTTTGAAAAATTAAAAAAAATTAGTTTTTAGATCATTTACGAATGAAACGATATTTCTCCGCACTTTTTATCGATTCCGTGTTTTTGCACTACTTAACTGCGCATGTCGGCATTGTTCCGCGTAAATTACACCATGACAGCCATTAAACGGCTGACAGAATTGCCAGCCGTTTAAGCCTTTTAATGGCTTCCTTCAATTACAAGGCGGTGAGATATATACTTATCTATGATTACATACATATAATAAATATGTTTACTCAATACTCTATATATCTAATATATGAATCTATTCGAGATTTGCATCGTAATATGTTTTGGTCAATTAGTTTAAAATATTCCGAGATATTGTTTAGCAATTAATAGCAGAATAAATTGATTACTTTACTCTCCAAACAATCGTCGTAAAAATCGCATTTATTATGCCAAATATTTTCAATACATACATTTTCTGGAATGACTAAAATAGTAGTGTGTAGAAAAGGATTAATAATGTTGGCAATAAAATAATTAATAATTACTATTTACAACGCTTTCACTGTCCCAACCAACCAAAACTTTGTAACAAATTATATCATCAGTATTCGAACATACCGTGTCATCAGTGGTGATAGTGGTGTTGTACGCTACGGTGTCCTTCACGAGGGTGGGTCCGTGCGGCACCAGCGCCAGTTGGTGCTCCGTCTGAACCTTCAGAGCATCTCGGATGTCCTCCTCACTGGTTTCGTTCACTGCCGCTATCAGAGCCTGGAACAATTGAGAAGATGGTAAAAAAATTTGTATGCATAACTTTGGTACTATCAGTACTCTAAGGTTATATTTTTTCAAGAGATTTGGTACTGAATAACTGCAAATGACGTCATATTAGATACAAGTAAGTTAGTTAGAAAAAAGAATTAGGAGAGTATAAAAAAATCTGATCAATAAAAATGTGTATTCAAATAAATAGGTTAGATATTTTTTTACAAATGAATATTGCAATTTACCATTGCAAAAGTATTTTACTGTAGGAAATTAGATTACATACTAATAAAAATATAATGGAATGTTACGAAAGCTTTGGCTATAGGAATAAGTGATTGCAATGATACACAAAACAATTAAATTGACCTTCAAATGATATGGTAATTTTCTACAAAATGAAAATTTTCTCCAAATTAATTTATTGTACCCGATTGCCAAAAACCAAAGTATCGTAGTTGAACAAACTTATAAAAAAGAAACATGTCATAATGACAATCAGATAACATTATTAAAATTGAATTTCCACACGCATAATGGCAGAACAGATGGAGAATGGTTTTTACAAGCGAGCTGCAAATTACTGGGCGGGTGTGCCGGCCACGGTAAACGGTGTACTTGCTGGGTATGCGGATATATCGGACATTGACATCGAGAGCTCTAAAGAATTCCTGGACCGGATATTAGCATCAAGCGATCCACCAGACACGAACCTTGCTTTGGACTGCGGGGCCGGCATCGGACGCGTGACCAAAAACCTTTTAGCCCATTACTTCCACAAGGTCGACTTAGTCGAGCAAGACGCGAAGTTCATTAACGCCGCGAAACAATACCTCGGTGAACGTAATGACAAATTAGGAACACTGTACCAAATTGGTCTTCAGCATTTCGAGCCAGAAAAAAAGTATGACGTCATTTGGTGCCAGTGGGTGCTCGGACACTTGAATGATCACGACTTTGTCTCCTTTTTTAAACGATGTAGTAAGTGTTTAGCCAAAAATGGTATTATATTTGTCAAGGAAAACATTACTGTTGGTGATGAAGTGGAATATGATGACGATGATTCGTCAGTGACACGACCTCACAAACTAATGCTTAAACTATTTGATGACGCTGAACTTCATCTAATAGAAACCAAGATACAAGGAGGCTTCCCAGATGACATATTTCCAGTGTATATGTATAACTTGAAGCCTAAAAGGAAATATTTTGGCACTTATATTTATTTGGAAGATTAAATTATTTGGACAAACACAAAAACACAGACACAGTCAAACCGCTACTCATAATTCGTGTTGCAGATTTTATTGATTTTTAATTTATCTTGTTTGCTAATTATTTTAAATATTAATCTTAGTTCCATGCTCCCTTTCACCTTATCTTACGATTAACAATAAAATTATAAAAATTTATATGCATTCAATTTTAGATCGCACGTTTTGTTAAGAAATATGGTCAATTTGAGGTATTGTTTTTGACCTAGAATTTTTATTTACACTCTATCTGTAAATTAATTTACAGTTAAGGTCAAAGCTTGTTCATGTATGAACTGCTGCTATGAATGTTATAAGCTTGTCTCGTATCTGTTTGCTTTTGTAACAAATAAAAAGTAAATAACATAATTAGAAATTGCAAGACCAAAAATTACAGAGTAAATAATAGAAACCCATAGAATTCTAGTCGCTAGATGGAAATAGACAAATTGAATTCCACAGGGCCGGGCGCCTGTCGCAAGAATTTCGTAAGTTTATAACTAAAACGGTGAATGTTGCCACGGCACGTCTAACGCTAACATTAACCCTTTCCTTGCAACCGATGTTTTCGAAATATTGTTTCACTTTAAATTACAGGATATTGAAAGGAAGTAAAATTTGATTAATTTTTATAAAGGAAAAAAGAAAGAAATCCTTGTACATGACTGACCGTCTGTGTCTTTAAATTGGGATATATTTAAGAACACAATATTTCCTTCGCCTCTTTTTTGTCCCTCTCTGTGTTAGTTGTATAGGATTTAAATAATAAATTGTACTTTTAATGTAAAAAGCAGTCTTCCTATCACCCTTCTATAAAATCTTTATCAGATCTATATTTAGGAAAAACATACACCCAAAAGGGTGAAAATTGATTCAGTAGTTTCCGAGAGCAATCTCTAAAGAACAAAAAAAATCTAAAACTGATTTTGTATGGCCATTATACGCTATCGTGAAATAAAAAATACTTTTATGATGAAAATTACAGTAAAAATTGATTCCGACTTAATCAGACATGCTAATGACTAAGTTAATAATTATATTTCAGCCATTTAGGCTATAACTTGCCTTAGCATGTCAATTACACTCACAATATCAACAATTTTGAGGTTGCCCATGAAATTAAAATGTCTAAGGTAATGTAAAGTGTAAATGTAAGGTGGCTGTAAATGTAAAGTGTAATATTTTTCACTATTTGTAGAATTGTGAATCCGGCGGGTCAGCAAGGATAGGGTTATTGCAAAATCACGAAATCTAACCACGATTCACCACTTCTACGAGATAAACCTTAATTCAGTATGAGTATGAGGATGATTGTTATCCGTTAAGCAGATAACTACGTATGACCTATAACTGTGTTAGTTAGGCATAGAATAAAAATATTGGTACTTTAGTCATTACAAACCTGTACAAATTATTTTACAAATGATATTACAAATTAAAAAAAAATTCACGGTCTGTCCCCTGCATAAAGTTGACTATTCTGTCAACTTCTAAGTTTAATTAGCTTAGCTTAATAATTACGGCAAATAACTACAATAAATATTTTTGATGAATAAATATTATTTGAACTTTTTAATAAATTTTCGCCCGATTACTGCAATTAATTATTTGCACGACACTGGTAACATTTTATTCAAATTTACATACTTTCTTCAAAATTCTTCCGAGAATGTTAGAATGTATCCAAAATAACATTGTTGGATTATAAAGTACGTTAGTTAACAGTACGAATAGCTGTAATTCAAAAAATGTCATTTCATCGAACGTTTTAATTTTAGGAATACCCAAATAAGTACCGTGGATATTAACACAACAGGTTTCAACTGATTCATAGAAAAGACTCTAATATATTAAAGTACAGAATCCCATAAAAGCCACACAGACTTTGTTTACAATTTCTTTTCACATCTTGTGGTCAAAATGTAACGTTACTTCCATTCCGCAATTTACTAGTCACGCTTAGCCGTAAATTTGAATTACGATTCAAAAAGGTAATAACCAAATGATGCAATAGTACAAAAAGTTATTGCCTGTCCAATTATAAGTCGGGTTGTACGATCCATATTAAGTAATAGTTTATGATATATGAGCTATAATTTGCTTATAACAGTTGTTTAATTTTTTATTAGTCTAATTCACCTAATTCATACATGGTTTACGTCATTTTTACGTTGCGAGATTTCCTAGTTCAATTCTCTTCGGGATAAATATCAAAATCATCGATTTATAACAGTTATTATCAGGTAAAATAAAAAGGAAATATTCTTCAATTGCCTATTTTTTTTCTAAGAATGTAACTTGTGCCTATTAAATAAACAGAAAAACTAATCAAAATCTACTTTTATAAGAACAAAACTAAACCATAATAATATCGTACAGACTTTTTGTTAATTCCAGTGAAAAGCTCGTTTCTAAGATTTACCCGTAAAGATAGACATACAGTTCGGAAAACAAGTTTGATATTAAGAAAACAACATCAACAATCCTAAATAGACTAGGATTCTCTCGAGAGGTCCCGTGAAAAACTCGTTTCCAAGATTAACCCGTACAGATAGATGGACAAAAACACCTAAAACGGGTTCCGTTTAGTACGAAGTGTGTATGTAACTAAAAATATATAAATAACAGTTATTTCTATATTTTTCCCAAGTATAGTATAGTGATACTACACAAACAATAGTAGTATAAAAAGAAAAACATATTGAGAGTTGCTGGAAGGCTAGATATTTGCGATTTTTATGTAAGATATCCAAAAATATAAGAAAAATAGAGAATTAAAATAAATCTGAATCTTGACCATAGTGTTTCCTATCGAGTAAATTTAAGATTTATCCAGGTGACACCATCAAAAAACTTAATCAACACATCAATCCACTTAGAAGGATTGTATCACTAACATATGTCGCACTGGAATATTATATATAAGATACTTAATATAGATATTTGATAATATAATAAGTAAAAGTAATCGTCTGAAACTTGTGCGCAAACCGGTTGCGGTAGCGACGTCCAGCGCCCGCAGCCGCGCATGCTTAGCCGAATTCCGGCCAGGACCTTAGGATAATGGCACACTCGCTTCAAGATGTAAGATAAGGTAGTATTATATAAGAAAACCTTCTGAGTAATATCGAAGTAGTAACTGAGCATCATCATCATCATCAAACTATTTTTGTCCCACTGCTGGGCACGGAAGAGAATCAGAATGAGAAGGGTTAGGCCATAGTCCACCGCGCTGGCCAAGTGCGTATTGGTGGACTTCATATACCTTTGAGATTCTTTTTTTATATAAATCTCTCAGGTATGCAGGTTTCCTCAAGATGTTTTCCTTCACCTATTAAGCAAGTGATAAATGATATCTAATTAACGTAAGGACCAAGTTGAATTGACTCGAATAAGTATGTCTCCCTTACCACACCGGAAAACAGCAGCGCTTAACACTGATGTTATAAGACAGATAGGTGTAAAGGTGGTGCCGCCGGAGCCGAACTACAAAGGTCACACTTACAATTAAATTAGTTTTAAATTGGGCATCTATTTTTCTACGTATCTAAACGGGAAGTTGTAAACAAAACTCTGAAACAAAATTCCATGTTACCCATTAGGGAGAAACAGATCTTAAGGAAAACCTTCTTTTAAATTTAATGATATCAAAACTATCTTATATGTATGTACAATACTTTTAACCGACTTCAAATCGATTACGAATTCAATTATTACTTGTCACTCAATTATGTCTCGTGATCCATTTTAACTGCGATAGGAATCATTAATGATAAATATATTTGTGCAGTTACTGTTAGAGCTAGAGTCAAAATTGTATTGGTATTGGTGAGGCTATAAATGCATTACTATGTTAAACAAACGCTATGGATTTGGTTATTTTAGGAAGTAACAAAAGAATTTACAATGAACCTGATAGTGACTGCTAACCATGGACATCTGTTATAAACTCCAGGTAAGAATGCAGCCCTACCTACAATAGTCCAGGTGTTACTACCACTGAGGGCTGTATCTGTATAACCTAATACCGATAAATAAAAAATAGGTTTGGTAGAGTCTAAGAACTCCAATTACAAGTGGTTTTACTACCTTCAAAACCTGTTGCAGCACTTTTTAAGATAGTTATAAAAAGTTAATAAACAACCACACACCACCTAAGAATTATTAAGTATAAACTTTACCTTATATCAATCAGCTGTTCTTAATTCTTAGGCTCACTACGTACAAAAATTTAAAATAAACAGCAGAAAGATCACCATGTGCTTTCACCCTAAACCAAAAATTCCGTGCGACCGCTGCCACAAACCACTGATGGATATCTCAATAATTCGCCGACATATAAATGTCACACTTTAGAGAGTAAAGTAACATGCTGTGAAAGGGTAAACGTTCTCTTTGACACGGACCGCAAAAAATTAACCAGTGTTCGTACTTGTTTTATGTCAATTATGGTATTTCGGTACGTACATTCTTTTCCGAGGCATTGCAGCTTAGTCCATAGGTGCGGCATATATGTGGCCGACCTCAAGTAGGAATCTAATCTTATTTGGGGTTTATTACAGATGTCCATGGGCGATAGTAGCCAAGTGGACTGCATGCTCGTCTGCTACTGTTATATTACGTAAGTGGTTACTGCCGCTGGACATCTGTAATCGACCCCCGATAAGATTAGATATTCGTACCTGAGGTCGGCCACAGATGCGCCGCTACCCCTGAGTACTAAGCTGGAACGCTTCGGAAAAGTATGTCTCCCTTACCACACCCTTCAAAACAGAAAACAGCAGGGCTTAACACTACGATTATGATGCAGAAACAGGTGTGGAATGAAAATTGAGTTGCAGCCATACAAATATATCAGACTATGAAAATGTTATACGACACGATACACGATAAAACATACTAATTGAACCAGTATGAAAGCTTTACAACAGTGCCTTGAACTTCCAAGCACGTAATTAAGTTTCTCGAATTAGATTGTAATAGTTATAGTTACAAATGGTTATCACTCGAGTTGTTTATTATAAACGATTAAGTAGGGATGGCGATCTGACGATTAATCGAAGAATCGATCTTTTTGATCAAAAACATCTCCAGCAATGCTTCGATTCAGTGAATCAATATTTCGTCCTAAAAAATCGAAATTCGATTTTTTCGAAGTTGATTGAATATTAACAAATGTGTTATAGACATTATTTGCTGACGGATACGTATTTTAGTGGTTATTTGGTGCTGATGATTTTTATATGGCTAGCTATTCCGGGTTCGCCCCTGGAAAGATCTAAGATCGATTTTTGGAGAATCGATTGTTTAGCCCTCGATTTTTTGAGAATCGATTTATCACACTTCGATTCAAATCGCTTCAAGAATCGATCTTTTTCGGAGAGAATCGCTATCCCTAAGATTGAGATAGCTTAAGCATGTGATGGTAAGTTTATGTTAGCTAAGCGTTTATCTATGCACCAACTAACGAACTTAATTGCATTTGTATTACGTGTCTTGGATACTAAGGTCTTAGAGTAATGACCATGGGGTCTTAATGGTAAAGAAAGCTAACCCTGATCTTTGTCTAAAGTTTCACTTGACAACATTTCTATGACGAATTTTTTTAATTATTATATTTTATTTTGGTGATATAAATTTCATCGTTGTTTGGTTAAACAACGGTGAAATTTATCCTGTATTTTTACGCTTTTATAAGTTTTGCCTGTACGTATGTAACGGAATCTTTGAACTCGATTTTACCCACTTTGAACGATCAGTTTAATTCAAAATTTTGAGCAATTATTTATCAAGAACGGATAACAATACACGATTTTAATAATTACATTTTGTCCTTGTCAGGACCATCAGGATTAACGATTTTCAAGGGTTCGAACACTAGCACAATGTTTAATTAACTATAAAAACGTGGTAATTAGTTTTTCAAATAATAATTTCTGATTATTACATAACGAAACAATAGTGATATTTATGTTATCTATTTAAACTAGGCATATGCTAGAATGATACTAGAAGAGAATAGAACTATTTCTAATGATACTTACCTACGGATGTAATGGAGACACACAAAATTTATTACAGAAACATGAAACCTAGACGAGGTATCTAATTTCATATAATTAAGACATGTTCTTACCCAGTAAACTAATCCAGGACTCAGTATGGATGACGTATTCGACGGGTTATGCAAGGTAATTAAATTAATCGGATTATATTATATTCAATCTTGCGTTTTCCGGCTAAATATCAACTTGACGGTTGTGTAAAATGATATTATTATGGTCCACTACCCAACCGCTAACTCTATAATCCGTAATATTTCAGACTAGGTTTACTTTACATATAAAATAGTCATGTCAACTATTTATATTAAAATGGGATATCTAAAGTAAAATAAAATGATGACGTAGATATAATTGAATAAATTGAGATGTGGCTAATGTTCATGACTTTTTTATTCGACCAATCAATCCTGTCATACGAAGCCTGCCACACATCATCATCAACTCATTTCTATTTCTATTTTTCAGTGCTGGGAATAGGTCACCTCGCAAAGATAAAAGGGTAGGTCACGCTTGCACGCTTGGACATGTACACATCTCACACCGTACATTTTTTAGACAGTTAATCAGTCTCAATATGTAGAGTTATCTTAACAATTTGACATTCCAATTTAGCCCACCAAAATACCAACACAAATTCAGTTAAGACGATAACTGTAAAACGGCACCTGTAAAATTATATGTTGTAACTACGTGACTTTGGCAAGCTTAGATTAGAGGGATATAAAAATAAAAAAATATAGCATATGTCACTCACATAATTTGGACGAATCCAACGACACCTCATGTGTTAAAATTCTTTAAATTAGGGCAGCATAGCGTGCCAAAGAACGACATGCGCTCGAAGGACATTACCCTACGACATTGTAAATAGCTTTAAAAAACCCTTTAACGGGATGTTTAGAAAATTAATAATGAATCCAGTTTGTCAAGCGGCTGAAAGTCGCCGACGGGGGCAACTCTCTCTTGTCATAGCGACCACTTGTTATCCACTATGATTTATTCGCGATTCAATTGATAAGGCGATTTATCTAACGCGTTACTTGGTTGTGTTACTCACAATTCAAGGTATGACAGCATAATATTGCCTGATTAGATATAAAAACCCGAAATAAGTGCAAAACTACGTACAAAAAAAATATCAGAAGTAATGAAATATTAGGTTGAATGAAAATTTACCGTCGATGCTTTGTTCTATTTCGGTATCCCAGCACCACAATTTTCTGCCTTATAAGAAACAAGTTAAGCGCAGATGAACCTAATTTTGCCTCATTAGCATATTAAGCGCAGATGGTAAAGTTCGAAGAGTATTTTAAGACAGTAACACTTACACAAGGGATTCTAGTTTAATTCTCAGGTGTAGCAACACATTTACAAGGCACAAGAAATTATATTGAAAGTCGGCGATGCATTAGCTCCTTAAAGTTGTCTGTTGCAAATATCCAGAGGCGACGGAGACTATATTACATCATGTCTCAGGCCTGTCTGCATTATCGCTAAGTTTTAGTAGGCAAAGATGTAAAGGAAAAAAGTTCATATTATAACATCCGATTTTTCATTACAATTAAAAATCTTACCCTCATTTTTTTTCATATAAAATAGGAGTAGCAGACCAGCATGCAATCCACTTAATGGTAAGTGGCTACTGCCACTCACGGACATCTGTGAGCAACCCCAGATAGATTTAGATATTCCTACTTCCTGAGAATTTAGCTGGAACGCCTCGGAAAAGTATGATTTCCTTACCACACCCTTCAAACCAGAACACAGCAGCGCTTAATGCTGCTGTATGAAGCAGAAATAGGTTAGGCGGTGATGCCGCCGCAGTCGAAACACAAAGGGTTCTACCACCCTCAAAATACCTAAACAATATCGCTATTTATCATAATAACAATTAGCCATACACGCAAACGCATACTCCATACAATGTATCCAGTGGTTTGATAGAACAAAAGTCGCGGTCAATATCTAGTTACAAAATAAGATCAACATTGAATTAAGGCAGCTGCAATAAACTGCCCAGTGGGAGAGGACACGACAATCCACTTAACTGCTGGTGCCTGTGACAACTGCGCTGAGTTAAGACGCTGAAAGTATGTGAGTAATACTAATATTATAAAGAAGATTTTATTATAAGGCAGATGATAGACATATTCCCGATTTTATTTGGTATCTGATTGGTTATAAGAGTTATCAAAGGTGTATTAAGTTTATGAATGCAGCGACCATCCTCAACAGTAGCAACACATCTGTGATCGACTTCTGGTAGAATCCCTTTTCTATATGGATTTGGTAGCAAATGTCCAAACGACATCGACCACTTAACAGCAGCGGACTGTATGGTATTACAATCTTATAAAAAAATGTTTGAATGTGTGAATGTTTGAATGAGATTTGAATTTCAATTTCAATTTCAATTTAAATTTTACTTGACCCGCGTGATGAACTATGGCCTGATTCCTTCTTACTCTAAAAGGAAACCCATTTTCAATAATGGTACAGTAGTAGGTATGTGATAACAATGATTACAGAATAGGATCTGAATAGGTTTTCGAGCAATTTAAGAAACAAAGCGAAAATGCAATCCAGCTCATGCTTAATGATCTTTCGCGACACTGAAAATATTCTAAGTCTACAATCAAGTACATACGAATGATTTTTTATTTGCATTTTGCGCTTGTGTTTGCTACTCGATATCAAATGCTTTTTACAGAAAAAATACTTAATTATTATGAAAAGTAATAAATTTAACATTTATGGTCTATTCACTAATGAATATTCGTAAACTAAAATAGTGATTCAAGCAAACAATGCATTTTCTCATAGCCTCATCTTCAAATACCACTGAGTTAGTGCTGTGACCTCAGGAACCCTACCAGGTCGATACAGTCACGAACTATCGGTTCATTGGGTCAATAAACACAAAAATGTCAGTGGCTGAACCTCCGGTTGGTTATGCCGCTTACACACGATCCTTTCTGTCAATTTAGTCATAGTGACGAAGAAAGAATAAATAAGATAAGTTCTGATATATAGCTCTATTATGATCTGAGTCTGTAAAGTACCAAATGTTTTTGAAGGATTTGGTTATGAAATGTCTCATAAATTAAAACACTAAATATTTCATCTAACCCTTCTTCCGTCGTAAACTTCCATTCGTATTTGAACCACAGCAAGATAAAGGACTTAGATCACATACCATTCTTCGATTTTCATTTATTATCATCAACCTGTTAATATCCCACAATTGAGCACAATTTCTTCTTAAAATGCTATTTTGGCCAAGTGAACTATATACTTCAAACACCATTGATAACATTTTATACAGAAGTCTCTCGTACGTGGTGGTTGAATTGAAGGTGGTAGAACCCTTTGTGGTTCGACTCCGGCGGCACCACCGCCACACCTATTTCTACCTAATAACAGCTGTGTTAGGCGCTGCTGTGTTCCGTTTTGCAGGGTGTGGTAAGGGAGACAGACTTTTCGAGGCGTTCCAGCTTAGTCCTCAAGGATAGCGGCGCATCTGTGGCCGACCTCAGGTAGGAATATCTTATCCTATCTGGGGTTGATTACAGATGTCCATGTGCGGCAGTAGCCATTTACCATCAGGTGGACTGCATGCTCGTCTGCTACTCCTATATTGTATATATAAAAAAGTGTAGTTTTACTAACGATGTTTCCTTAAACTTATTACTAAAACGTCAAACGAATATTACCCAAAGTATCATTACAAGTAAATTACACCTACAATTGAAACCTAAATCAGGTGAATGTTAACTCTATTAATAAACACAACAATGTATTGAATATGTAACCGAGAACCTCCTTGTTTTTGAAAGTCGACTAAAACATGTCAGGGGTAATGTAACCTTACAGCGTAACATGAAACGGTCGCAGAACGTGATTATGTAGCAAGGATATATCGAGGCACCTAAAGCCTGTAAACGTAAGCTGAGGTAAATGATGAGTGCGGTTAGTGGAATCTAATAGTCTTGTTGGAAGAATCTTGATTACCAAACAGTTATTATAAGAACAGTGAGCCTGACTGTTCACAGATATAGCCTACGTCTAGTGTAGCGAAAAAAATATGTCTATACGTCACTTCACAATTTAGACAAATCCATTGATCCTTCTTATTTTATAATCCGTTAAGTTGTTTAGACTGGAGGTCATACCAAAGAGTAAAACATACTTTCATACATAATATGTAGTCTTCGCAATCAGTTACAAATATCGACCTAACTCGCTAATAAATACGACCAGACTTTAAAACCAATATCAAATCTCATTTAATCCAAATTCATTCTAATCGAATAGCTTTGTAAGGTACGAGCAAGAACCATCTAAAAAAAACGAAAATAAACACGTACATATTAATTAATGATAATCTTTGTATAAAAGCATAATAATTAATTATGACTTTATACAAAGTAATCTACAAATTGTCAATAGTCGTTTTTTTCAATAATATCCAAATATTCTATTGGTTTGAGGCGCATTAGTTATACATAAGGACCACTAATGAAACTTTGAAAATGTAATTGATCCTAAATAATTTTGGTGTCTATAATAGTCTATACCTTTTGTTATCGGTTAGAAGAAGTACATAGTCAAAACTGAAAAAATAGTCGAAATATCGATTAAAATCAAAACCATTTAAATCGAGTTTGGCTTTTGAAGCGGAAGTCGGTGATTTCAGAGCGCAAAACGCTTAACGCATTTCAATTCATCAATCAAAATGCTCATTACAGCACAGATCCACTCAGTATAGATGCGATTGCCTCTAGGGATGGCGATCTAAGATCGATTAATCGATGAATCGATCTTTTGTACTAAATAATCGATTATTTTAATCGATTTCTAGTAATGGAACTATAATCCATGCTGAAAAAATCAAAATTCGTTTTTTACGAAATATTTTGAATATTAGCAAATGTGTTATAGACATTTTTTTCTGACGGATACTTATTTCGGTAATTGTTGGGTCCTGAAGGCCATTGTTTCGCTAGCCCGAATAGATAGAAAAAGATCGATGATCGATTTTTGGAGAATCGATTTATCACATCTCGATTCGAGTTGGTCTTTTTCGGAAAGAATTGCCATCCCTAATTGCCTCATTTATATCTTAACTAAGATGTCGTATCTTTCCTTTTTGACCTGCTGTTTGCGATCTAAGACAAATTCGCAATTAATGGAAGTCGACAATCTTGGTCGGGCTATCGCACGAATCGCACGGCTTTCTAGTGACATCTGCCAACATCCCAGATGAAACACGCGATACCGACTAAACTTGGGAACCTCCATTGACATTGGAAACTTCATTATAATTTAACATCTATGGTGTTTTAGTTTTTACTTTCGTTTTTCGATCCCCTATCTTTGGTTCTGTTTGATTTATTAAACGTTCTTATCCTTAGTAAATAGATTGAGATATACTGAAGTTACCACGATATAAAATAATTATGACCGCTCGCCTGACCACAGAGATGACTTAGGTCACCCGATCGTCTCAACTATAGTGTTACCGTTGTCTATGATTTGCCTACTGACTACGTTGTATATATTTTAAAACTAAAACTAGAATAAACGCTGTGTTACCAGATTAATTGGCCTACAGAAACGCTTAGACCTTAGGGGTAGCGCCGCCTCTGTGACCGACCTCAGATAAGAATCTAATCATATCTGGGGTTGATACAGATATCGTTGTGTGGCAGTAGCCATTTACCATTATGTTGACTACGTACTCTACTACTACTCCGATGTTATAAAAATGGTAGTATATTGAGGGATTGAAAATCGTCCATCAATTCCCACAAATTGCACAAATTAAGACAAGATATTTGCGAAATAGATAACATAAAACATTCGAACAATTTATATTACACAGACACAGGTGTGACCAGCAAGTGTAGTGAAGGTCGGTCATCGAATGCGCCGGCGATTGGTCATGTGATTTTAGAGCAGCTCGTTGGTACTTTTATTGGGTCTGTTCATTTTGTCTATTTCACTTAGAACGGTTTTTATTGACTGTTTTTATTAAAATAGGCGCCAATACATCGGCGACTTTGGAAGGAAGTACTTACTAGGTTTTTTAACTCTGTTCAGGTATTATCGGATAGTTACAAACATATTGTTCACTTTTTATTAAAGACTCACAGTTTCCATTCACTTTAATAAATAACCTGGAATAAGATGCAGCAGCGAGTACCATTACTGTTATTGGGTAGAATAATAGAAAGAATTGTGACGATAGTGCCGCCGAAATCAAGCCAAGTACTAAAACTATATACAATAAGTCGGCTACATTCGACTTATACATATTATAATACATAAACTCATATGCATTTCTATATACACTTACTAAACGAAAGCCGAAAGAAATTCCTTGCTTTAACCAAAGAAAGCAATCACTCATCATGCAAGCCAATCTGACATTGAATATGCCAATTCGATTATGGATCGATTATAACGTCACTTATTCTTGTACAAAACAATTAATTATCCGTAAAGGGCAACATTCCAAATAACAGCTTCCGGTTACAACGTTGGCGCCGATAAAACAAAGTTTTTAAATAATAAGATTCCAAGGCCAATTATTTTCCTTTCAAATACCCTAAAAAACTGTGTGTGAATGGCACAAAATATTTATTAACATATTATTATAATTTATCTATAAGTAGAATCTCTCTGTGGTTCGACGTCAGCGGTACCACCGCTACACCTACTCGTATTTCTGCCTAATAGCAGCAGTGTTAGGCGCTGCTGGCCAACCTCAGGTGGGAATCTGGTCTTGGCTGGGACTATTTGCAGATGTCTTTGGACGGCAGAAGCCACTTAACATCAAGCGTACTGCATGCCCGTCTGCTACTTCTATGTTACATATGTATTTTTATATAAAAATACATACAAAAGACGAAATCACAATTGGATAGGCGCACGCTATCTATAATGTTCTATGATCTGTGGTGCAAATGATCTTGATCAATACTAAAGTAAAGGTGCAATGTACTGAATTCCAGTGTGGGCTCCACCCATCGGCAGCGCTATCTAACCTGCATCGGCCTTGAAGTCCGAGGCGTGGTCGCTGATCTTACTTAACGAAATAACCCAACCCAGCTCTCAAAGGAAAATGAATGTACGAGAAATTGATAAAATTAAGTGCAATATACTCTAAATACCAAGCTTGGACTCAACCTGCTAATTCAAAGAAATATCCGCAGACATATATACTTGTAAAATTATAGAATTTGGTACATTTGATGAATGCGAAACGCGCATAGCCCCACAACTTTTCAAAGTAACGTAGTAAGTAAAGTACGTATAAAGTTAAGCAACGTAGAGCGCAGCCGGGAATTATATGGGTAACTGCTAACCATCGACATCATCATTTGTCAATGTATATCATTCGTAAAATCTTGTCTTCGCTTTATGGGTGATTTAAAAACAACATACTGTAGTAGTATCTTCCTCCAGCAAACCTCATTGGAACCCAATTGACGTGGTAGAGTATAGGTATTTTAGATCTTCCTCATATTCAGAAAGGATCTATCCGTGTCTATCCAACTGCATCAACTATTAAAGTATACAATGGAATTTTCAAGATAATACATCTTTTGTAACGTAAGACTGAAGCCAATAAATAAAAAGAGTAGCGGTACAACAGGTTGATACCGATAATACGTTAAGCCCTACGTTAGTCAACGAAACAATGTTACAATTCGCTTGTAGACAAGGCGGATGCACGCTGCACAGATGCCTAAGATTTATCACTCGGTCGGCGGTCGTAAATAACAGCTCTGGAGGAGCGGAAAGGTCAGCGTGGAGAGAGGCAATCCAAGGCCGATGCGAAGGATCGATAGCTGAAGTGGATGGGCGGAGCTCGAAATCCAGTGCATATTACTCCCTTGATTACAACTATTGAGGTCTTATAGACTTGATATGTAGTAGACATGGACATAGACATGGAATAGGTAGTACGCCAAATAGCGATCTTCGAATAATGACGAAAGTATTGTTGTTTTTCAAGACAGATGAAATTAGTTATTTCGGCATTATTTTAGTGGCGCCAGATATAGTCTTATATGAGCAGTAAAAAAAGTATTAGTAAAACCTAATGCACCGGAGACATGCGGGACAGATGCTTACAATTTATCACTCGGTCAGCGGTCAAATATTACTGTTCTGGAAGAGCGGAAAGATCAGCGTGGCGAGAGGCAAACTTAAAAGTCCGATGTAAAAGATCGATAGCTGAACTGGATGAACAGAGTTCGAAATCCAGAGCATATTACTCCACTGATTACAACTATGGAGGTCTTGTAGACTTGTTATGCAGTAGACATAGACATAGACGTAAAGTAGGAAACAAACCAAATAAGGGAGATCTTCGTGATAATGGTGATGGAAGCCTTGCTGCTTCTGAAGATTAAGAGGAAGCAATACATTTTTGGTATAAATATACTGGCGTTAAATCATCTCAGATCAACAATAAAGACAGTAATAGTACCTTCTACTAATTCAAAATAAATGTTAAAACTACGACTTAACGTAGTACGCGTAGTAAACCCGTACGCAGATTTTTTCAAAATAGATAAATAAATACTAACCTAAGTTTTTTTTATAATAATATAGGAGTAGCAGACAAGCATGCAGTCCACCTGATGGTAAGTGGCTACTGCCGCCCATGGATATCTGTAATCAACCCTAGATAGGATTAGATATTCCTACCTGAAAAGTCTATCTCCCTTACCACGTCCTTCAAACCGAAACACAGCAGCGCCTAACACTGCTGTTATTAGGTAGAAATAGGTGTGGCGGTGGTGTCGTCGGAGTCGAACCACAAAGGGTTCTATCACCTTCAAAGTATCATATTTATAATAACCCATTAGCGTGAGATTTATCTACTAAGCAAATGCTAACAGTTGCCCATGATTGCCTGTGCAGTTATTATTCGTTAGCACATAAAAGCTAAAATTGTAAATCTAAATTACTTGCATAAATTTATTTGCAAAAGCTCGCGTATCTTTGTCATTACATAATTCACAATTGCCGACCAACATATCTGAGTATTTAACTGGATACAAACGAAAGTATTTCACTTCGTGATGACGCTTTTATTGGCCATTGTGAGGATTTAAGCCGCAGCCGCGTTCAAATGTTAGAAATATCATAGGTACACGGTGTCGTAATAACATTCAAAGGGCATTGTCACTTCCCGCTGGGCTATAGTCTTGTCCAGACTTCTCAAGATTCACTATCAACTTTCAACTTTGTACCGGTGGTGACAGCCGTCCTTTTATCGACAATAAAGCGTTATTTATTGGAGCTTACATTGTCAGGCGCATGATTTGTAAGCGCACTAAACAGTATAGAAATGTAGGGATTAACGATATCTGTGACACTAAGTTAAGCATTGTTCGGGGGCTTTTGGTTACAATTTATCAGTTTTATTCAAAACCTCCACTATTCCTACCCTATCTTGCCCTAGTATATATTTCCACTCGTCTCACGTAAGAAATCCAATTAACCATTTTTATTGATCTCCCATGTATAAGACAACGCATACAACAAAAAGTCCAGCTGGTCCTTTGAAGCCAGATTTCCGATTTTTATAATTAAGTAGCATAGACCGTCCCTATTCAATCGTCTATCGAATTCGAACAACACATTTAAAATCAGTTTGCTAATTACAATGATTAAAACAATATGTTTAGTTTTAAAATCTTGATATAATCATATGTAAATTGAATTTAGTGCGCCCTACAGCGTACGACAATGTTTCGCAGCGTGCCAAGAGAAATCAAATCACAGGTAGCCTAGTTGTATTGCTAAGAAAAGAAAATACATTGGGATATCACCCAATAAGCTGAAGGAGAAATTACTTGATCGGACATCGAGCAAGGTGAACCAGTCGGTGTATGGTCCGTGAAAGTTATTACTGGCACCGGACGCGCCGTCTCGTCAGATGATTGCTTAGCTAAACGTCTTATTGATCAATAAACAAGCGTGCGCACTTTGCAATAAATCTGTATACGATTTGAAGAACACTTACGATTCAGTTTATATGTGTGATAACGTCCGCTCGCGTCTGCGCACGTATTTGTCTGCATTTGTGTGAGCGGTTTTGTTAATAATTTATGTAAGAGCCATCTGTCAAAAACACATCGGTAAACTGGAATTACTTCTGACTTTAAATTGTAATAACCTTTGTTAAAGTAAATCGGACTATGAATATGTTTGTCAAGTGAATTCAATTTACTAGTTATGGTTAAATATACAGAGACAAACATATAGACAAAATTAAGGAAAATTATATAAATAGCTGTTATTACTTTTACTCGGTTCTCTTAACTATTCTATTGCAATTATAATCAAAGTACTGACACACGAAGCTTGCATTCTTATTATATGTACAGATAGATAGGATATATATAATCGTGTAGCTTTACGTTGAGTTCCAGTAATAATCAGGTAGGCGTAGCGCCCTATATATATTTCATATATACATATAACCGTTCCGTTAAAATAAACATGAGCATAAGATTTATAGCGTTTACAATAAATTTACAGATCGGTGCTTAAATTTTATTTATTAGTCCTTAAAATTTATTATTCATTCCACTCCCAAGGTATGTTTGCATATGAGACATAAAATTCAAAGTCAAAATGAAAATATTTCATTTAAAGTAGATTCTTTAAATACATTTTTGAACGTCAATAATCTATCACGGCGCAACGAGTATAATTAGCACAATGTTTATGCACAATAATTAGCATAAATAGTATACATCCTTAGAAATATAACTAACGACTACTAGATATTTCAGAGATCGCATTTTGAACTCAAAATATAAATGGAACGTATAGAGAGAACAGTACCAATAATTGACGCTCAGCATATTAAGTGCGGTGTCGATGTCTATATAAATAGCAATAACAGTTACAAGTGTGACCTACCGGTAAATTGACTGCAGTCCCGATTCGGCAACAATAAAATGCGGCAGTTTGAATTAAAACATTAACCTGCATACCGCCAATTTTAATGTTCTGGTAGAATTGATACCTCTGCAATGGGCCAATACTTTATGTGCAGGCCACGTCTTATAATATTCAATTTATTTTAAATCCTCGATTTGGAGTATTTTCCAGGATAATAAGGTATTACAAAAGCTGTGCTTCAAATAAATAAGATTTTGGTAATTAGGACCGGTCTTAGGGTAGAGTAAGAGAAGCGGTTGCTCCAAGCACCATAAATCCAAATGGTCAACACAAAACAGTCTTATAAAAGATTGGCGAAAAAAAATTCTACACAAAAAATCTATCGCAGAAATAAGTTGGCGAAAATGCAACGAAACAGGAATTACTTAAGGGTGTTGAAAGAGAATCTTGGTCAACTCTGATGAAGGGATAGACTCTGCACAAGTGGTTATTGAACTATCTTTCTTTATAATATACGAGTAGCAGACGAGTATGCAGTCCACCTGACGGTAAGTGACTACTGCCGCCCATGGACATCAGTAATCAACCCCAGATAGGATTAGATATTCCTACCTGAGGTCGGCCACAGATGCGCCGCTACCCCTGAGGACTAAGCTGGAACGCCTCGGAAAAGTATGTCTCCCTTACCACACCCTTCAAAATGGAACACAGCAGCGCCTAACACTGTTGTTATTAGGTAGACATAGGTGTGACGGTGGTGCCGCCGGAGTCCAACCACAAAGGGTACTACCACCTTCAAATCTGAACATATAATAGTTACCTATAGTTAGTGAAACGGCTAAGCCCACCCTTTGCGATGCAACTTCAAGCAGGTATCTTTTTATCATAGTCTGAGAACCCTCCTAAACATTAACCGAATCATTTCGTATAACCAATGTTTTTAGTACAACAAAATTCGGAATGTCTCGTTCCTCAAAATCGATATTATTATTCGAGTCACAATTCGCCGCCAGCGCAGTACACTCACGCACACCTGTTCTAAGAAGGTAACCTGTTTGACTTGAGTTGCATTACGTATAAAAATATCGTTAGGTTGCGCTGTCTGTTGTCGGAGGCGGAATTATGAGATTTTGTTTCATTTAACATTGAATGCATTGAATCAAATGTTGTATGTGATGGAATTCGCTCTCAGCCTTGTGAGTTTTATTGACTCTATTGTTTTTTCTATTTAAGAATAGTTAGTCATCCTCAAATAGCAACTATATTAGAAGTTTTTCTCCGTACTTAGTCGTATTAAAATTTATCAATTTTATACGTACGATCTAAGTGTTGAAGTAATGTATACATAAAAGATTTTTTGTCCAAATCTGCGTGTTTCAGTTGTGTGTTATTCCTTCATTCGCTATTAGAATTTTATTAATTATATCGTTTTTAAAGTATCGTATCGACCTTTATTTGTTCATCTAAAATTTACACAATTATTTTTCATATTATTTAAATGGTTGTACGAGCTTTATATAGGTTAAATAACGGCATGCAAAAATATTTACTCTCAAAAAAAATATCAGCATTAAAACGACACTTAAACATTTTGTATGAATTTATAGTTTTATACACAGTCAAATAACGCTTCAAATTTTTAAATTTATAAATTTAATGTTGGAATTAATCCTACCACATAAATAGAGCTTTATTCCTAAAATCTTAATGATAATTGCTCTCCTTTTGTATGAATGATATTACACCACTGCAAACGGAGCTATTTCTTTTTTATCTGTCCAACCATAGATTAGTAAAGACTTTTTGTCAAACGGCTGACTGATTTGTCAGCCGTTTAAGTAATGTAATGGCTTCCTTCAATTACAAGGCGGTGAGATATCTATACTTATCTATGTGTCCAACATACCTAAGGCATCATCACACCAACGTGAAAATATTTATAAAGAGTGCAAACTGCATTTCATACGCTCTATTTCCAGTGACAAAGCCGTTTTAAAATAACTTCACGTCCATTCAGAGCTTTGCAGGCGCCACAGTAATTAGACTAAACGATTTACTTAATTTAGAAAAGCACTATAGAGGTGGTAGAACCCAGCGTGACTTGACTTTGACGACATAACACTTATTTCTGCCTATAAAAGCAGTGTTTAACGCTGCTATGGTCATCTGAAAGGTGTGAAATTCTTTCTTTTAATCCTCGGGTAAAACAACGCATCCGTGACATACGCGCAGGACCCCAGTAACTTCAAATTGGAGTACAATCAGACAACGGCCAACTGCAATAAGATTTCCTCCTTGTTCACAAGGTGATCAAGCAGGATTATCTGAATTTTAAATTTATTTTTGTATTAAATAATATCTAGATCACAGGCAAAATCACAAGCGTGAAGACTTTAGTGGCAGTGATTAACTAAATAATTAGCAACCCTGAGAAGTTCACTACACATAAATAATAGATTCAGTTTTAGACATCATTCAGTTTAAGAATAAATTTACCCATTCCCTTGATGTATTATAGTAATTATGCTGATACACTACTGCCTACCTCCTAGATGTAAAGTCGTATGCCTCATACGTCACGGCCATGGAAAGGGGATACTAATACCACCACACACATAACAGCTAAACAAATTACGCGTATAGTGGATTTAGATTAGCAGCTCTATGTAAATTACGCTTGTGGAACCATTGTTCAGTGACGCCGTTATACCCAAAACGGTAGGTCAGTCGGTCATAGTTTCTTTCGTGATGAAAATACTAGCCACTAGTACTCATGCTCATTGTACAATTCATCCCTAAATCGGAAAAAATGGGAGAAGCTGTATAGATGAGGTTTCATCGCCACACCTATGTTTAGTGTGAAGAAGTTCTTGGGTTTTGATTATGAGACGAACATCTTCAGGCAGTCTTCTTAGTCTGGTAATACAGTTACGACCGGCTTCAGATTGAACCCTTGTTTTATATGTTGTTGTAGATGTCCATGAACAACTGCGACAAGTAACCTTAATAACATGACATGCATTATATTTCTTTTGAATAAGCCAATTGTCAGTCACAATATTTTTTGAATACCGAATCGAATAAGGATTGGCATAAAGTTGACTACATTCTCGTATGTTACGTCAACGATAACTTCTGTTAGTTCTTATAATTAAATTGGAACGCTTAATCAGAAAGAGTTTAATCGACAATTAACTTGAATTTTCAATACGCCGGCGTAACTGATTTTCCCGCGAGCATAAAGAAATAATACGTTACCATTAATTACATCATTAAAATTCTGTTTATTCGCTACTCGAGCATTTAATGGTATGCGTTCATAAACCTTATACGAAAGTAACGCTTCATTTCGTATTTTCTTTTCGGACCGTTATGGAATGGAATTCGCTTTATGTATCTTTTCTTTTCTTTTCTTATACTGTCCGTGATTTCGATTGTAATCGTGTGAACCACAGGTTGGTCTATGATATTATAATACAGCTGCATAACTGCGGTAGGTTGGAATAAATTGTGTAACTTAACTTTTACTTATAATAAAATTGTAAGTGGGAAAAAGTAAATTAGATATTCCGTGTCGGTGCAAAGATAGATAGATATGTGAAAAGTATTATAAGGGCAAATGTTTATTTTTGCCCTACGGCAGAGGGTAATTTTGTTCGATATATGTCTCATTCTTTGGCACGAGTTGCATCTCAAACGGCTTGACGGATTTTAACATATGAGGCGTCGCTGGATTAGTATTAACTGCGAGAGTAATATAGTATAGTATATTTTAAACAGACGGGTTTTTGTTTCACATTATTCCTATAGCGGTAAATTATTTTAATTTTATTAATGCCTTTTTAATGTAAGTGTAACGTTTAAAAGATGATTGATTTGAAAGGGTACTCCATTCCCCTAATAATACCTTACAAAATCAAGCACGGCCCCAGGGGTATGACTGATTTATTAACTGTGTAATTTAGCAGCTAACGAGCGTGCTGTTTACTTGAAAAACCGACCGGTTTTTTCGATTTTCTTCCCAGAATCAAACCTACTTAGCGAACTAATTCAAAATCCTCGAACACTTTTGGCCATTTTGCTAGTGTTACAACGAAAACAAGATAAGTATTTATTGATGTGAAACATCTATAGCCGCACGTAAAACCGATTTCTGGCGTGGCGACGCATGCCGCATGCCGTGCCGGCGTGGCCACGTTATACGATGGTATATATATACAGTCTATATGCAGTAGTGTGTACGGTGTGGCGACGCGTCGCCATGCGCAATCGTAATATTTTATTTTATCATTATGACATATTTAGTTCCTATCACAATATGTTCTTTTCTTCATATTACTTTTACAAAATAATGTCGATGCTTCACATCTGCCAGGCGTCCCGTGACGGCTCACATTTTTTTTAGTTAGCTTATGTATACGATGTGGTACGTGACCGTGTTATACAAGAGGTGATATATAAACTATCAACGAAATTAGAGTTAACGACATTATACATAAGTATTTCTTGGCACGTAAAATGTTTGAATGTAACTTTTCTTTTAAGCCGTTGACACTTTGTTACAAATGTTTATCATAGATTAGTAAAGATGAATCACTCCTAAAAAGAAAACGTAACCAGTTATGACAATTGAAATTGTCACTGTCATCTATTTTCGTGTTTGACAAATATTAAAAAAAATGTAGTTTTTAGATCATTTACGAATGAAAGGATATTTCTACGCACTTTTTCTTCGATCCCGTGTCTTAACTGCACATGTCGGTATTGTTCCGCGTAAATTACACCATGACAGCCATTAAGCGGCTGACAGAATTGTCAGCCGTTTAAGTGATTTAATGGCTTCCTTCAATTACAAGGCGGTGTGATATCTATACTTATCTATGATGTTTATAGACAATATACAGGCACTGAATATCAGGTAGCATCAGCTTATTACATAACCGTAAAAAATTGACAACCATTTTGGAATTTGATTGTGGTGAGTCCAACATACTCGTATTTTTTTCTAATCTAAAAAATACGATGAATAAGACCTAGTGATGTGTACCATTTCAATTGAGCTGGGAAGGTCGGAAGAGGAAACGAACGGTGGCAGCCAATTTAGTCCACTAAAAGGGATGACGGGATCAAATATACTTACAAATATTGTAAGTGAGCTTATCCACATAAATGACAACAGTTTTCTTTAAATGTCGTCATGCCATCATATCGTTTCTTAAATGCACATAACTTTGAAAATAATTATTATGCTTAGTTTAAAAACTAAAAACCACGCTAAAATCGCACTAGAAAAATCGTTAATCCTGATTCCTGACGATCCTGATGAGGTGAATGGGATAAAATTACTTAAATCGTGTATTGTCATCAGTTCTTGATATTTGTTCAAAATATTAAATTAATCGGACCGTTCAAAATGGGTAAAATCGATTTCAAAGATTCCGTTACATACATACAGGTCAAGCTAATAAAAGCGTGGTAATAATTAGAGGTGCGTCACTGGGATTCCTACTATCTAAATAATGGGCCGAGTTTCAACCGCCATATTATTATTTTCACTGTTCTGTAAATCTTAATATTATAAATATTTCCGTACAAAAACTATTATAACGGTTCTCGTTGCGTATTCCGGTTAACGCGTGTCAGAATCAGTCAGAACAATAGGCTTATAAACATAACATGAAAGCTTACCGCCAATGTAACTTTTGTGCGGAGAGAGCCAAGTTAACTAGTTTATCATCACGGGGTCGAATATCTAGGTTTATGTACAGTGTACACCCTTTGTTGCGTGTGAACAGATTTGAGAAAAATACTAAAATTTCACTTGGTAATGTTTAGGAAATATTTTGGTTAAACGAAATAGGCATGTAGTCTGTGTCCCATATAGAGCTCTTCAAAGCTGGAAGTTGATGATTTATTTAATATTGCAAATGTTTATAGATGATCACCACTGCATCAGATAGACCATCTTATCATAATGTTTAGTAAGTTTTTATATTATACTTATTACGATTATTTTAGCTACTTATAGCTAAAATAATCGTAAGTAGTAATAAGTGATTTTTGGTTGGTTTTTGGTAATACGTTTAATACTTAATAACTATTTCCACAAAAATTTTAATGAAATCTACATGAATTAAGAAACCTGAGGAGTTATTCTTTACCCATCATATTATAGTATTTTAATTAAAATAGAATGTTGAATCACAACATAGCGCCGAATATCCCCTTCCCATTATTAATTTCCTCTATAATTTCCTTTAAAATGCACTAACCGATACTATAACTCGAATACACCAATTGTAAACAGTAAAATCACATACATTTATGAATAATACGTTAATGAGACAACAGACATCTTAACACAATGCATATGAATAGTCATACTAACTGTCGAAGGAAGTTCAGACAATTACGTAGAATCCCGTTAACTAAAGGTACGGTCCCGACACGGAAGTTCAACTATACAGGTTCTTATGATATTTTTTACAATACTAGAGCAGCAGACGAGCATGCAGTCCTGATGGTAAATGGCTACTGCCGCCCATGGACATCTGTAATCAACCCCAGATAAGATTAAATTCCAACCCGAGGTCACCCACAGATGCGCCGCTACTCTTGAGGACTAAGCTGGAATGCGTCAAAGTATGTCTCCCCTACTACACCCTTCAAACCACAACAAAACAGCGTTTAACAGTGCTGTTATTAGGCAAAAATAGGTATAGCGGTGGTGCTGCCGGAGTCGAACCACTCTGAGTTCTACCAACTTTAATAATAATTATAATACTTATTCTTTGTTAGTATTTTTTGTCAATTGAAAGTGAGTGACAGCTGTAAAGTCGATAAATAATTGGAGTGTATCTATCATATAGTTAGTTGCGTAACATCAAGTTTCAATAGTTTACTTTCGACTACTCACTGCTTGTTTTATAGATGAGGTAAATTGTGTGTAGGCATTGATATAATGACTAGTAGGTTGGTAAATTGCACCTGACGACTAGTATTACAAAATGGCCAAATAAAGGATATATTTTCATAAAGCAGGGACCTGTTTATATCTTCAGTTATTGGACGTATCAGGCACGGTCCAGACACTTTCTTCTTATAACCTGCGTTGCTGTGTTACAGTAAAATATATATTAATACGTTAAAACACGTTATAAAGGAGAATAGTATTTAGTCTGCCACATTACGCATCTGAAACATTGTATGTCTAATACGAGTATATATACATAAACCCAAAATCACCGACGCCTCTTCTAGAATGCCTTCCATAATGTAATCTTAAATCCAAATATATAACCATTTAAAGATATTTTTTGTTGCCTGTTATAATGAATTTAGTAGAACACTGAAATTATTTTAAAAGCGTAAGTTTTAATTGGATTCTTAATTGGAGAAGGAGATGATTTTTTTTTAAATTTTAGTAATAATAACTTTCATCAAGTGAAAAAAATCAATGCACTACCGAGCGGTTGCTAATGTATATTGATAGTATCATTATTTTGCAAAAGGATAAAAGTTATTTACAAACAACTTTACAACAGGTTTACAATTTCCAAATGGTCTTCAAGGCGAACTAATGTAAGCAATGAATCACATATGCATCTGGATATCGGATGCAATGCAGACGAGTAGGTTTTCATAGTCGCTATTACATTTGTATTCAACGAGAGGAGACCTACGCGCACAGAATCTATTGGTTAACCCGTAACTTATCTTGTTATTTCGACAGATTCGATAAATTACGATCCGGGTTTAAAGAAACAATAAATAAATGTAAAACCGAATAATAAAATTATTTGGTTCTTCTGTGTTCTAATATTATTTCCTATTTATTTATTATGAGTTAATTAAAAAAAAAAAAAATCAATTAATTCAAAGTCCATAAACAATTTAATTTATGATTAATTGTATGTAGTTTGCTTTGTGAGTGATTACTCACCAACTCTAAGTATTCTAAGGTATAGAACTAGCTAACTAGAGTACATATGCGATGAATAAGTCTTACAGTCTCAGATTAATTTAATTAAAACATAATTTAAATGCACTTTAAGTTATTTCAACTTTTTAAGGTGTCTCACCGGCAGTTTTGAATTAATCGGCTGGAGTTTCTTTACGACCCGCGTATGTATGTCACGTGTGACAAGAAAATATACCGCACCTAGACAAAAATCCACGTGACAGGAAAAGACGCTAATTAATAATGTTGTTACTAGATAAAAAAAACATATACCCATAATTATAAATAGACATTGGAAACATCTTACTTTTCTACATGAGATTTTATGTACCCTGTGTGATCTTTGTATACATTTCTCCACTTGGGGCTTTTTCGAACTCGAGTAGTAAGCGAAGGGTTTAATATACAGCCGGATCCCATAACGTGCGATAACACCAACCATTTGTTAGGAGACAGCACTTGTATAAGCATTTAGCATTATATGCAACTACATTAATTTTGCATGCTCAATCGTTTCCTACTATTTGTCTTTGCTTTAAGTGATTATTCAATGTATCCCACCGCTTTACGTGTTTCTACGGAATTTCTAAGATTAATTAGTAAATTATTCATGCGATTAAGGCTATTTGCTATTGTTGCTTAATAAATCTCGTTGTAGACGACAAATTGCAAGCTTTTGCGTTAATTTAGTAGTTAATTTCAAATTGACTAAAATCAAATGAAATAATTCTATTTATGGCTTATAATACTTTTGTCGTCATTTGTAAATCGTCGGTCGTAATACATTACGGTACACCGCATAAAGGTGTACCAAATTCCATAATAAATTGAAGGCACACGTAAAATTAAATACCGTTTCATATCCCCAAGGATTTTGATAATCAATACCTTGAAGAGATTCAATTAAAAAATATAATTTATAATAAAATGATAATTTAATTATTTCTTATAAAATTTTAATATAATTTATTCTGAAAATTATATAAAAGCGAATTACGTTACAAGTTAACATATATTTATATAGCATATAGAAGGTGGTAGAACCCTTTGTGGTTCGACTCCAGCGGCACCACCGCCACACCTATTTCTGCCTCATAACAGCAGTGTTAGGCGCTGCTGTGTTCCGTTTTGAAGGGTGTGGTAAGGGAGACATACTTTTGCGAAGCGTTCCAGCTTAGTCCTCAGGGGTAGCGGCGCATCTGTGGCTGACCTCAGGTAGGAATATTTAATCCTATCTGGGGTTCATTACAGATGTCCATGGGCGGCAGTAGCCACTTACCATCAGGTGGACTGCATGCTCGTCTGCTACTCCGATATTATAAAAAAATATATATATGCGTCAATCTCACGCATTTATTTTTCCACATTTTCCCTAGTTGAAAAAAGTGTCAAAAGTGAACAATTCGTATTTCTTGCGAAATCCACTCAAATTCTTCGATAATTAAATTATGTAATCGTTACATCACTAATTCACACGCGTCAGCTATAACATATTTTTTCATTGAACAACTCAACACTCGCCAACGTTTTACAGGGCAATTACTTTGGAAATTATGATCTATTGTCTTAAACCGTTATTCTGTTTATGCCTTAGAATGTAAAAAATACAGACACCGCATGACCAAAATAAGTGTTGGAAAAAATCACGAAGTCATTCGATTCGATTCACAGTTCGTTCGATTTTAAAATTTATTTTTTGTACATTTTAAAAAGGAGTATGTAGACATTGTAGATATACCAATTTTTTGGAATTTAATTGGATTTGATCTATGCAAATTATAATCAGTTAATCAATACTTATTCTTACTGACCTTACTCTTATTCATACAAGTAAGAATAAAGTAGGTGATGTTCTTTGACTATTTACAGTTACTTCCATTCTATAGTTTTTTATCTAAGTTTGACACGTAACACATAGTTTTATGGGGATAATATAAATCAATTACTCGTGAATAGAAAATTCCCAAGGAAACTTCAAGGTGTAGGTGTTCGACGATTCTTCCTAGGCGTTTAATTGTATGCCTCACTGACATTTTGTAACACACTTTCTTATCATGAGCAGAAAGTGAAAACAGGAAGTTGATAACGGGAAAGCTTAAAACACTTAGGTTCTAAAAATGTGTTAAAAAACGTCGCACTGCAATAAAAACTCCTAGAATTATTAGTCATTAGATTCCTTGACCAATTCGCCAAACAGGATCTTGTTTGTAGCTATAAGCTCAATATCTCTCATAGTTGTGAAAAAGTTCCTCGCATAAAAGTAGGACACTTAATAGGTTATTAATACTCGATTAGGTTTATATTTTCCCTACCGGAAATGGAAATTTAACAATTTCGTGCTACTAAAAATTATCTACAAAATTATGTATTTTTTAACATTTTCCCTTTTGCTTGTCAGCTGATTTTTATTTATGCATGTGTGTAGTAATGAACTTTTTACTGGCGTAAAAAATATGCCAAAATGAACCAGTCACATTTAAATAAAATAACAAACACGAGATTCACGAATACGCATGAAATGCATGATGCTGTATTTATAAAGTGTGGGTGAAATGGCATTGCATTATTGCATTATTATGCAATGGACCACGTAACCGTGATATGCATATTGTCAAATTATTCGGTGTTTAATATTGCCTAAATTATTTATTGGGTATTTCGCATTGTAACTCAATGCCAATTTCTAATTAACGACTATAATAGTGCTTAATATGAAACCTAATTAATAATAGAAAGTTGGTACATAACGATAACTAAGTTTAAAAATGTTTTGCCTGTCAACAAAATCTGTAGTTAAGCGTAGTAATTAGTAGTAGTAGTTAGTAGTATATAGTTAATATGACAAAAAGAATTATTGACTACATATTCATATACACTTGATTGTATTGATTGTATTTTTGTTTACAAGGGGGAAACCATCAAAAGGTACCCTATGTCGTGGGACCCAAATTCTTTCCGGGGGGTCCCCGGTGGTCCTCGGCGCTGCGTAGAGGACTCCGGGATCTCCAGAGCAACGCCGGAGTCCTCTTAGCGTCGTGATAAGTCATGTTTACATAAATGAGGCGTTCTACTTAATTCTAAAATAACAACATGCGCATTTAACATCAGGACAATATCCATAATGTGAGAAATGGATTGCATACTTGCGTGCTATTCCTGTTTAAGCAAAAGTATAACCGGTGTGGGTGTTTGTTACCTTTTGAGCAAGCGAGAGAGCGAATATAAATGCTACCATTTCGGATAATTATCTCTATTCGAACAGGTTATATTCATATAATATATTTTTAGAAGTAATTTCATTGCTTACACAATCAATAAAAATCCTGTTTTAATTAATTACTGCTCAATCGTAGCAATTAATTTTTATTAGAAATTAAAATAAACATAAAGTTTTCCTTTCTGTAATGCTTATTAGCATACTCACTTTTATGTGTTATAAAATTTTAATAAGATGAAATTGTATGTTTTCATAAAACATATAAAAATTGTATCTACATACTCCTATTGTTTTTTTAGTTAAATACGAGTATTTTGAAACCTAAACGTAAATCCCATAACGATTCGGGCCTTAAAAATAAATACTTGTATATTTTTATAATTCCAGTTGTAAAAAGTTGCATATGCCTACAATCTTCATATATGTACTATGTACTTATTATACCGAACTATAAGCGATCTGAAAACCAACTAAAATAGTAAAATGTTCCACACGTTACATCATCTCATTTAGAACGTTTCTAAAAATACACCCAAACAGGTATCTGAGACTAATTTTTAAATTCTATTTTAAGTCTAAGAAAATGTTAGTATTTCCATTTTTGCACTTGTACTGATGTCACGGACTCCGTACACAAGGGCTGTCAAAATGACTGGCAGGAAGTTATTAATAATAGTAAGATGTTACAATTCCACTTTGTCCCGTTACCTGTCAGCCCTTGTTCACATGTCAGCATAACATAGTGACAATGGACCGAGACCGCTCAATCCATTGTGGGCGCTATGGAAGGAAAATTAAATATTATTTTTATGTTCTTATGTCAATAAGTTAATCCGTAGTGGTAAATAAAAGAAATAATGTAAGATAAAATGTTTACTAAAGTAAAAAATAGTCATTTAAATTTATTAAATATAATGAATTAAAGAATTCACAAAGTTGTGATTAATATTTTGCAGAAGTTAATATATCGTATAAGGCATTAATTACTTATCGATCTTATAATTATAATTTATTCATGTATTCATGTATTTATGCATGAATTTAATTAATACGATTTATTGATAACCAATTACGTTAATTAAAGAAATCTGTCATACTGATACTTAATGAGATAAGCTAGTATTTTAGTGCTTTAAACATGCTAGTTTCCTATTTCAATACGGCTGGTAATAAAGTTTAATGATTCTTGTAAGTTAAATATTTCGTAATGACAACAACTGGACTGCTTACTGTACTTAATGATCATCCAGCCCTCTAACTTTGCCCCTGACTTTGCTTAACTGTGTAAATCTACTATGATATACATAAGCCATGAACTATGTTCTTTTAAGGACGATTAGAATCGGACTGTTGTCGCGCCAGACGATTGACGTACTACGGACAGGCTTTCGTTTTTCATACATACATAACGCGAAAACCGTTCGGGAGCTGTCCGGTGCACATCCATTAGAAAGACGATAGCATTGCGATTTCCGCGGGCCGTCGAATTCAAAATCGTCTAATTTGACAGCACCCTAAACTGTAGTACGGAAAATAATAAAAGTTTTAAATTTAAAGCATTGCGTCTTGTCCGGCCAACCCTACATACGTTCTCACATGTCAGCACGTGACAATAGGCGGCCGAGGTTGCTCACCTCCATTGTACGCGCTATCTAACCTGTGTGCTGTGACGTCGCATAATTAGATGAGAAGCGATTGTATCGATATAACGTGTCATCTCTTTGAATTGATGCTCGCCCGCGGGTGGGACAGCTTTGTTTGTAACTGATGACTGTCGGTCGCTTTGCTGTATTTGTACAATTGTTTTTCATTGCGTCTTTGTTCGTCTTTTGTTTTATCGCTACTTTGATTCATTGATTCACATGTAATGATTCGTTAACAATTTAGTAGTTGATGTTAAATTGTCGAATGTAAAACTTGACAAATAGTGATACATTTTTGCTTTAATCGGAAATATAAAGCTCTTAATTATTGTTTAAAATCAGTTGGCTAATCTTCAGTTTAAACTGAAGTACGTCCCTAATTCAACTTTATTTATTTGCATATCATTCACATGCATGAATTATTTTGTACTGGGGTTAAAGATCGCAATTGCCCGTAAATGTAAGCGTAATTCTTCTCGAAATGTCGGAATCAATGAAACTGTAAGACATTGTTTGGGTTTCTCAACGATGTTTCCCTTCGCCGACATCGGGCTGTGAATCATTGGTAATGTACGAGCTACATAGGTAACCTATCAAGGATACTAGAATCAGAAGTGTTCATGAACTGTTTTATACCTTACCAATAAAGCTTTAACACTGATTGACAGTGTCTGATTGAGGGCTTAAATTGGTGCTTTGAGAAGCACAAACATATTTACACCATTCCTTGTATCGGTTAGGTTAGACCAACGATGGTATGAAATAAGAAAGGATTTCAAAAATTCAAAAGAAAAAAAACATTATTTAATCTCTACTCTATAATCATGTTTTGGTAAGTATCTTATAACGTGATTCGATTCAAATTACAATATTTTTTTGTTCTAGAAAATACTAAAAATCTATTTAATCTTACCATAATTTACTTAACGCCCGTAACTTATAATGTCTACATGTTTTATATTCCTTAAATAGAGTGTGAATAATCGTTACAAAACGAGGTATCTGTTCATCGTATAGTACTCGGTGTAAGCAATTTTCCGGAGAGTAAACATGCGTTTACTATCGGGACCTACAGTGCGTGACGCTTCTGCGCACTAAAATTCACAAAGCCCTCACTCAAGCTATGGTAGCCTGGTACTAAATTTATATGGCGATAAATCATTTTAATTTTTAAACTGATTTATTTTACTATTTTTTATACGTAGATGGTCAAGGACGTATGTTTAATGCTGGATGGTCGTATATGGCATTCAAGTCATGCTAGCCTGGTTATAAATTAATATGGCGATTTAAAGTTTTAATGTTCCTGATTTGTTGTACTCAGTACTAATAAGTGCCTCGTCTCACAAAACCTTCATTCAAGATATGGTATCTTGGTTGTAAATAAATGTGGGAATTAAATCGTTTTAATTGTTATCCTGATTTATTGTACTAAATTATAAGTCGATTGTCAAGAAATGAAAGATTAATAAAGGATCGTCGTATATAGCTTGACACACAAACCCTTCTGGAAGCCTAATTATAAATTTATATATCGATTGAATCAATTGAATTTTTATCCTGATTTATAGTACTAAATTTTATACGTTGATGATCAAGGAATATAATTTTAATCCTGGACCGTTGTATATGCCTTGACACAATACTTTCATTCAAGATATAGTAACCTGGTCATAAAGAATGTGGCGATTACATCGTTTTAGTGTTTATCCTGATTTATTACTAAATTTTATCAAGGAATTTGAGTTTAATACTTGAACACCGTAAGTGCCTCGCATTAAACCCTCATTCAATGTATGGTGGCCTGGTTATAAATAAACGTGGCGATTAAATCATTTTAATGTTTATCCTTAATATCGTACTAAATTTTATATTATATTTTTTTTATTTATTTATTACGTACCTATAATACTAAAAAGATCGTATAAAGCGGTTATTCATTATGTATAATTTTTTTCTGAACCATAACGAATAAAGCTAAATAATGTTTATTGTGTAGAGAATTGTAACATTTTAAGAATAAAGCTTAAACAATTAAGGAAGTTTTATACTACTTTAAATATACTTTTACTCTGAAAGTGAAAGGTAATAAGACAGCAGGATTAATAAAATTAAAACATTGAAAGGTAAGATCAAATAAAATAATACAACATTAAATAAACCTTTCTTTTGTATTTCTTCCAAAATAAAGTAACACTCACTAATCACGATATTTATAAATACTCTGAGTATTTTTCACAAAGAGAACGGTAGATTTTAAGCTTAACATTTAAAATTTATTATTTAAATTCGGAAAATCCTTCTGGGAGTCGAATCCTATCCAATGATAATTCTATTTCTGATGACAAATTTGATCTTTAAATTGCGATTTCGGCCAGTGGTCAAAGAGCCTGGCCAAGTGCGGTTTATTTTAACAAACTTTACAGAAATAATTGAAAATTCTTAGATGTAAAGGTACATTTTATTCTATCCCTTTCATTAATTTAGCTAACAGTTTTTTTCTGTAAAATACATGATTACAAATACAAATATTTTATATACGAATCGTTACAAATGTAAACTTTTAAGACTTATTCGAACGGAAGACCTCAGCGTTAGAAGCTGAAATTCAAATCACTAGACTTTCTGTTACCATTATTTAAGGAATGGAAATTATTTAAAACTAGCTGACCCGGCAAACTTTGTACCGCCTCAAAATCTATTTATCAAATATATTTCATATAAAATATAACCTATTTTACTCGTAGATAATGTAGCTTTCGAATGGTGAAAGAATTTTTAAAATCGGTCCAGTAGCTTTTGAGCCTATTCATTACAACCAAACAAACAAACAAAGTTTTCCTCTTTATAATATTAGTGTAGATTTAGCATAATATTCAAATACTTAAAATTCCACACCATACCTGAAATATATTGAAAAATTTACCCGCAACTTATACGTAAAGTCAATAGACATCGCCTTTTAAAGTCCAAGTAATCTTAATACAATCTGCTATTTATGCAATGTGCTTAAACTTAACACGATCTTATTATGTAAATAGGTCTATTCAAATCGGATAATGGTTATTACGATTACAGAAAATACGATATACGGACTTACCTTCGCCTTTATGAGCCAATACGAAGCTTTGTGAGCTTTTATGTTTGGACAAATACGTAATAGTTTGCTTACAAAGGACGTATCAAGTTTACGACTTAATATTGTTTAATACATAACGTTGGAGATGTGCAAGTCTTATTTCATTATCACTTTTTTTATAACATATAAGCAAAAACGCTGGCAGTCCACCTGATGGTAAATGGCACTGCTGCTAATGGACTGCAATTAAAGCGTTGCCACGGAAAAATAAGTGGTAAGGCTTTTGTTAATAATTAAATAATGTTATTAATACAAAATTATTAATTTATAGAACTAGATTGTCAATATCAGACATAGTCGCAAACTCGTACTTTTGGTGTAATTACAATAATTAATAAGTATACTTAGCACTTTGCATAATTTTAACAAAAATGTTATCCACTCTATAACTGCACAAGGGTTTTTTTTTAATATAATATAGGAGTAGAAGACGAGCATGCAATCCACCTGATGGTAAGTGGCTACTGCCGCCCATGGACATCTGTAATCAACCCCACAGAGGAACAAATATTCCTACCTGAGGTCGGCCACAGATGCGCCGCTACCCCTAAGGACTAAAGCTGGAACGCCTCGAAAAAGTATGTCTCCCTTACCACACCCTTCAAAACTGAACACAGCAGCGCCTAACACTGTTGTTATTAGGTAGGAATAGGTGTGGCGGTGGTGCCGCCAGAGTCGAACCACAAAGGGTTCTACCACCTTCAAAAACGTGTATATAAACTATAGTATAAATATGATTTTGTGACATACAATTATTACAAAACAATAACAATAACTTTCTTTACTCATAAACCATAATTGTACACAGTTTCATTATTTTATGTTCAACAAAACATTTTCCAATTCATCGCTCCGCAAGTTGCTTATTACAACAAACTTAACACTAAGCATGACTTCGAGTTGCTGTAAATTACAAAACTGCCGTAAGGTTACAACTTTCCTGCTTGTAAGTCATAAGTCGCGGGCATTATTGTTTTCTGCACAAACGTTTCGCGCACATTAACGTCTGCCTTAGCAAGTTTCTCCAAACCATGATGCAGCGTAACGGTACAGAAACTGGTCATAAAGCTGTTTTACAGCTTTATAACTATTCTGGATATAGTATACCATCTAATTAGAAATTCTAGGAGAATCTTAAAGGTAGGCGATATAATTTCATCGCATCTGTTAAGCTTTCCCCGATCGTAAAGTTTATTCAGTTCGCTTTTCTACGCTTTACCAGATGACTGATTGTTAACTTGTGTTTAAATATAAATAGATTAACAAATTCTCTTTATAAAAATAACAAAGATAATCCGATCTAAACACGTAATCTATGAATACTATTAAAGTCTTGAATACCATTTTTGAAGTAATATTAAGAGGCCACAAATTTCACTACTATTATGTAATACTCAAACTATGTTCTATATTTTTTTTTGATATAAATTACGACTATTATATAGCTGTTTTTACCATACACCAAAATAATAGGTACAACCAGTTTTTACAGTTCGACAGTTACGAGGAGTTGCTAAAGTATTTTACAGCAACATTTCCTTAAACTGTCGTTTAGTGAGCTATTATTAAATTACCTCCGGGCTAGCCAATAAAACGATTTTCTAGTATACCATTTAATGGTTGCGTAACTGTAGTTTTCAAGGTAACTTTTTATCGTATTAGAAGTGGCAAGTGCCGCATGATATGGAGTAATTATACTTATTTTTTGCCTATACTTTAATTTTATGATTTTCTGTATGTCTATGTTTTAAACTTTCAATTTTAAAATACATTCAGACTCCGCATTTACATAATTTTTCGTATACTTATCTGTATTTTTTTATTAATTTCAATGTAGGTAACTGTACTTTTAAATTGATGAAAAAATGGCTTATCTTAAACATTCGATTATACGAATATACGCGTAGGTCTTAATTTTAGCTTTATCTTTATTTAAATAAATATTCTTATCTCTGTATTAAATTAACAAGTTAATGCTTTTTAAGCTTTTGACTATAACTAGACTGCTTAACTTTTTTAGTATTTTATTGTTTTATCATCTCATTATCTTATTTCTCATAAGTCATAACCCTACCTTTTTCGCTCTGGAAAAGTATCTCACTACTCCATAAATACCATAATTAAAAAATACAAGTTATAATTTAAATTAAACCCTTAACGGCTGCTGTAATATCTCGGCTATAAGCAGTTATATGCAACATCATAAGCCGTATTTATAACAAGAATAATATCAAGTGATTCCGGTATTTTAATAAAGTTTACAAAATTATTCCGCGTTATTGCCAAGGGCGGCACTTTGTCACTTGTTCACTGTCACTTTTAAATTAACGTGCAATAACACTATAGTATGTTTTATTCTTATTTTTGCATAATGAAGTGAATAATATGCAATTTTACAGACCAAGTAGTATAATAAGTTTGAATTACTTGTATCATAATAGTAATGATTGTTAGTTAAATATTACAACCTGATAGTGTATGCCTTTATAAATACATTTAATGAAATATCTTACGAGATAATAAGACAATATTTATATAACAACTAGCTGATCCAACAAACGTTGTGTTGCCATATAAATAAAAAAAATTAAGGATGAACAACCCTTAGACTTCACTTAGGGCTATAAAACTAGATAGTACCTGATTCTCAGATCTACTGAATATGCACATAAAATTTGGTGAAAATCGGTGAAGATGTTTCGTAGGAATCCGGTAACTAACATTGTGACACGAGAATTTTATATATAAGATTTTATTATATTATCGATATCACATATTGTTAATATAATTTACTAAAAATTAAAATTGTTAAAAATCCATAATCGCCAATTAACAAGCATAATAAAGAAAGTGCATAAATTAAATATAACGTGCTTACGTAATTATTAAATAATCCAAAAACATTAGTCGCTTTCACTTAAAAACATAAATCATAACATTTTAATAAATTTCATTTTAGGTAAGCAGCATTTGGTAGGTATATTAACATAATAAAGACTATATTGAATTCATTCAAATTCAAAAGTATTTATGAATGAAAATTTACAAATTTATATTAATAAAAGAATAAATTTATATTTATTAAATACCTGACCTGACCGATTAACATATTTATCATCACAGAAACCAATCTACTTAACATAGAAACGTAACTTGAACAGTAAATTCCTTTTATAATTCCTGGCTCTCACTAAGAAACTTATGATATTAAGAGGGTTGAAACTTTAGGTCAAAATTCGCCATTTTTGAAGCAAGCACCATAGTTATTGTTTTCGTTATTTTTCTTATATCAATCTATTACGGTTCGACAGATTGAGCCCCGTGACAGACGGACAGACAGCGAAGGCTTAGTAATAGCATTTCGTTTTTACCCTTTGTGTACGGAACCCTAATAATATCAATACGTCAATACCAGACGTGCTCACCCACACAAAGACACAGTAAATTAAATGTTTGATTACAGTTAGTTTTACAGTTGATTACAGGTCAATAACCCGTTGCCGTTTAGCAGATCCATTACACGCAATAGAGATCCCATATATGTATACAACAGAATGCTTCTCACTTTTTTCAATTTTGTTTGTTCAGTTACAGACAGTATTTAACCTTTGTCACGCTTATTTCTGGCTCACTACCATGTAACACTTATGTGCTTTTGGCTTTTGTAAAGGTAAAGCGAGCCTTTTAAGACATTAATTTTACTTCTCAGGTACAACTACGATGACTTCTTGTGACCCAGATGCCTATATCCATTGGACATTGACTACTTGACATCAGATGACCTACTACTACTATAAAAAACTTCTTCGATGTGTTTGTATCTGTAAAAGTCGAAAAGTTGACGATAGATTGACAATTGACATGAAATGTTTGCATAATTATGTTTGCGTTGTGCTTTTGTATAAAAGTGTATACTATTTTCCTTCATACGGAACTCTTATTTACTTATAAAGCATATGTTAAGGTGAATCAATAAATTGAATCTTAACGGTATTTTAAGTCACCAAAAAGTCTTTTTACTCTCTTTTTTCTAATTTATACACTTCCAAGCCGTCACATAAAACTTGTAAACCCAAATGTAACATTTCAAAAATGTAACCAACAGAAATGTAACAAGCACGCAACAATAAAAGTGTACAAATAATGAGCACTCAATACGTAACATTTATAAAGATCTCAATAATATGTAATCAAAAGTAAAAGAAGAAATCGTTTATATTAAAATGTGTTTCCGTTTACAAAGGATCAAATTTCCGCTGATTTTATCAGTAACACACCTTTAAAGGTTACTAGTTCACAGAAATTAAAATTTATTTCTTCTACACGTAAGAGTATAAAGACTTCTTTGGTATCTTGAAATTACATGTTAATTATAGCTACGATGTTTCGAATCACTACTTTCGAAAATATTATAGCATATATTTATTCGTAATATTAATTATAATAATGCGCTCATATTAGACACGCTGTTTACATCGTTATCCAACGAAATATATAGAGTGCCGACTTCAGAACTTTGTACTAAACCAACATTTATTTGAATTATTTTTTACTTTGTAGTGACATAGAAGTCGGTTGTATTTTTTTGTTAAAAATTTTATTGTTGTAAAAAACCGTTAAACTCTAAACAAAAGAAACATGGATAAGATAATAATGTACATGTTTTAAAATATATTCAACAATAATGTATGAAATATATACCTACAGGTATGTGTGTGCACATATACAAGTCTATTATACTATTATATATATATATATATATATATATATATATATATATATATATATATATATATATATATATATATACTCAATTACTCACCCATAAAAACATGTGCCTTTATTCATGATTAGTTGAAGCCAGCATTTTTAAATTACATACATTGCATAATCAACTTTCACATGCACCATTCTTAAGTTTGCCCACTTCAATTAGCAACCAAAACGTTTTGGTGCAAGAATTACATGGAGGCATTATTTCTATTCACAGAACTAGGTCATGATGTAACAGTAATAAGGCAATTTATTGTCTACGCACATTTTAAAAAATATTTTCCTGTCGTCAAAGTCTACGGGAACTTAAAAAATTTAAAAATGAAATGTTTAACATTTTAAACATTTCTTTAAACTTTTTAAGACTTTTAATTATCGTATTAAAAAAACATACTTACTAATTCCGTTCATACTTCTGATGTATACGAAGCATATTTTAATTCTTGTATAGTTTTGTTAAAAATATTATGTTTTGTCTTCTTCTTAGCTCTCAAAATCAACAATATGTATAATATATACTCATGCAAATGCGTTGAGACTATGTAGAGTTCATATGCATAAAACTATTAAGATAAGCTTATCTTCTTTAAATATGTAGTTTTTCATATAATTTCAAATTTTATTAGAAATATCCGGTTTCTATTCTTTTTTATTTGAGTTGATTAATTTTAATTTTTAATTTGAATATAAACAAAATAATGTTAATCGTTCTTTAACAGTAGTAACGTAGTTTATACAATAGTTACTTCAATACAAGTAACTGAGTCACTTCACTTCACTTCAGTAATATAAAAGAATACTTTGAATACATTTACGCTTTAAAAGGATTTTATATAAAACACTAATTTGGTTTTCTCATTTTAATCACATGCATATTATTGAAGAAAGACAAGATAAAAACACAGTATGAAATGAACTGTAATTGTTGATATTTTAATGAGACACTTCATAGTAGTCACATCGAACTGCCAATCACCTTTCTAATTTATACCGTATTACTGTCCAAATCGCAGTAATTCGATACGGACAGATATTGTTACTAAAAAGTATATCCGTTTGTTGGTCCAATCAATTGACAATAGCTTTGTGTTTAAGAAGATTCCTTACTTGGAACCACGTAGAAAAATATTGTATATATCTATATGTATAAAAACGGCTGGACTGGTAAATTTTGGTGTTTAATTATTTTTGGAAGTCCAGGGAAGGTTTAAAAGGTGACTAAATATAAAATATATAGCATAAATAAATTCTGAGCCGGTATAAAGTTTGCCGAGTCAGCTATAAAATAGGTGTAGGTTAGTAAATTTGAAGTAAATTGAATATACAGTTACAGATAATAAGAATTAAGCTAAACTTGTTCTCCATATAGAATTTTAGAACTACTAAATTAAAATAGACAATACTACAGTGTTTCATTATTCTACTCTTGTACCTACAGGCCTACTCTACTTAATTTAGTACGCAACTTTTAGATTCGATTCCAATCTTTGACTTACAAGTTTATTCTAAATTCAATTCATTGATAGATACTTGTTATGTGTTTCCTGTAAAACTTTACAAATACCAATTATATAATCAATATCAATTATACAACTTTGTCGATTATAGAATTTTAATTCAAATTTGTTATATATATTTATTGGATTAAACTGTAAAAACTGCATACAGTGAGTCAGGAACATTCAGATAAATTATGATAATAACAAATACTATATTATTTATTATTTATTTATTCAAATTACATGACTTTAACATTAGTATACTTTATATGGAGTCATCTATTCGTACAATGATACATGTCCCGAATTACTACAATAACAAGACTTGAAGTCTTTAGTTCAAACCTAATATTTGAGAACATTTTTATTTGTCCATAAGGAAGTAGAACGGGTTGTCTTCAAGCTCGTAACTAACAGCGATCAGAGCCAACAAAGGCAATAAATAGGGGCTCGGTGGAAAGATCGCTTTACTTAGCTTCAGGGGCTAATCAACCGCGAGACTGTGCCGCCACCTTTATTTTTATCCGCCGACATCTACAACATCTATTATGTTGAAGCAGGGATGTTATGGAGCTCTGTAAACGTAAACGAAACTATCGGATATCCAAAAAAAATTAGAAACTGTATCCGTATCCGATGGAGAAGTTTCGAATAATTTCAGATAAGGACCGAGTGTATCACAGTGTTATGAAAAGTCTTCGCTCGAACAAGCCGATGCTGTTCATTAACTTTATATATGAAAAAGTAATCATCACCTATTTGTATTTATTTACTTACGATTCCTTAACCATAACCGATTCGACCATAAAGTCTTCGAAACTATCGGTGATATGATCCGAAATATTCCATATCCGTAACCGTACCTGAAATATCCAGATCCGAATATCAGATTCACAACATCTCTACATTGAACGCAAAAGGTATATTTTGTTGCTCCAAATCAGAAGTTTATAGCGAAGCGCTGAACACAACCCGGTTACAAAGTAAATGCTCGATTATACAGTAACATGATTAATAATCTTAAACAAAGTAAGGTAGACGTTTATTTTTTCCGGTTGTAATATCGTTTGTATAAAGACTTACTTTTCTTAGATTTTGCGGCCGCCCTTTAATAAAACGCGACCTCTAAGGGGTCACGACTCACGACCCCAGTTTGAGATATTACGAATTTCGTTTTCATTCTCCAAATAACACTAAACATTGCAATGTCATGCCATATTATCTCACTCGCATTCGTATGCGCAAGCCATTCATTAATTTAGCGATGTATTTAATCTTAACGATGCATCTAATCTCCGTCGCTGTACGCTATTAAAATGAGTGAATCACGAATAATAGACACGTTAAAAGTATTACCCCCGGCCAGTGCTTGCGTAATATGATCGATGGTACCCGCGACCGAAAAAGAATGAAAGAAGCATTATACTTTGTAGATACTTGTTATAAAGACCGAATAGATCTTACTGAGCAAAACGGATAGTTGAACGTAAAAAATAAAGAGCTTACGATCAAACTAAATTTAATTTCCCGGTTGATTCGAATTCTGCCACTGCGACACCTATGTTGTATATGTATAATGTGTGAAATTTATGAAAACAGTAAATATAACTCAATACCTATTGGATTCAATTATGTAATAAAATAAAATAACAAAGAAAATGTCAGTGCCTTTTAATATATTTGATTCTATTTCATTATCAAATTAAATAATACTAGTCTCTATTGGGTTAGTAAATGAGCTAGTTAAAGAAAAAGATTTTCTTAAGTGTTTATGGTTCTACATAACTAATCCAAAGCAAACACATTGAGGTTATAATTGGTTTCATAATTATGAGTATTCCTTTGTGCGTAAATTGAGTCCTCCACTGAGTATAGTTCTACTAAGTTAGTTATATTTTATTTGTGACAATTTGTGAGAAATTATTTGTGACAATAAACACCGGAAAGTGCGACCAGATGTGTATCGCCCGCTCACCTATGACACCCACACCGATATCAATCTACTCAATACTTACAACTCACTTTCACGCACGCTTACTTTTAAGAATTGCGTTCTTATTTGCACAAATGTTTGAAGTGCCTCAGGAGACTCGTGAAAACGTTACGTTTACACAAGCCATTGCTTAATTTATTGCATCTTCAATTATCAAGTTTTGTAATCTTGTATTGAGTATTTGGTATGACAACATGTATGCATTCATAGGCAGAAAGGAATAAGGAATTTATAAATGATTATTAGTAATACACTTATTAAACTAGTTTAGTTGTATGCAGTTTGACGCTAATGAAGTAGATGGAATGCATCGCTTATCATTAGTTTAACTACTCTATGTGGTAAGCAAATTCGTATATATTTTTTCTTGTTGATATAGTCGATTCCGATCAACTAGGGCCAAAATGTTACAAGTTGTAAGCATGTTTTGAACTCCTACTGGATGTGATCAATATTTTTAAATAATGCTATCTACACTCTTGACCCTATATTAGTCTTCCCAAATACCAACAAACAGGGCTTTACAAATACCAAAACCTAGAATAAAATTCTATGTTCGTCATTGTGATGCTAGGTGTCCAACCTTGAGCGATCAAAGTGTCAGATCGGTATATTAACAGCTCCATCAATCAAACAGTAAATATTAAACAAAGTGAAAACTGAGAAATTCTACATCTATCATACATTTACAAGGAGAAAATTAAACCGAACTGTACGAACGGCGAATTATTTTTCCAATTACACACATTAGTATACGAGTAACGTTCTACAATTACATATCTTTAAATAAATTGCCGCAAAAGCATAACTTAGAATTAAGCTTATCGAAGCTAGAAATCAGATCATAATGAGAGACAGAGCGCCACAGATACGATAACCGCATTTTAGTGTTGTAACGATATATGAAAACTTCAATAATGTCGATTATAAAATATCGATATTTATTTTTATATTAAACTGTTGCGATATTACGTATCGAAAAAAAATATTGATAAAGAAAATTTTGATTATTATATAATATATTGACAAAGCAATAGAATCGTCGAAATAAATAATCTTTAAAAGTCGTGAAAAAGATCTTTCTACTAGAATAGTTTGCGAAAGATCTCCGATACTATCAGTATTTCAAGATTTAAAAAAAAATCGATATTTGTATCGATAATTTCACCAACTTCCATCCCTATTCTCAGTAATCGTTGCAAGTCGGAGGCAGGGCCCATCAATAAGGGAGCCACTCGCCAGAGGGCAGCAGCCAGCGATAGATCAGCGAGATACAATCTAACCCGGTGTCGCTTGCAACTAAACTTAGCAACAACACCTGTACAAAGTGTTTCTGAAATGGATAAACTTTACGTAGAGCATCGATTGCAAAACATTTAATATCATTTAAACTACTTAAAGTTTTTACACTAGATAATTTTAATACCTACTGCTTGAAAATGTAGCCTATGTCTTTCGCACAAATTAGACGAATGTAACGACCCTACAGATATTAAAATCATTCAAGCCGTTGAACTGCAGGTCGTGCCAGAGAATGAAACACACACATATTACAACAATTATAGGTACATATTATTATACATATTATATTATATTATATTTGTACATTTAAAGCAATTATTCGTCGTGTAAAATAGCATTGGTTTTTCACACCTACTTCCTTACACCTTATAGCATTTATGTAGAGCTGCAGTGTTTTAAAGAATAAGGTGAGATAGATGTCGTCAATCCTTTACAGTCCCACTGCTGGACATGGGTCTCAGAGTGAGAGGGGGGGGGGATTGTTAGACTTCACACACCCTTGAAAACTGTTTCTTTTAAGTCTCTCAACCATATAGGTTTTCTGACGATGTTTCCTTCGCCGTTTTAAGCAAGTGACAATCAACTTATAACGCTTATACTTTTGACAAGTCAGATCATGCTTGGAATTTGAACGTCAACCTTCGAGTTTCTAACCATTAGGCTATTACAGCTCGAAACACGATGAGCTATCTAATGCCTCGGATGTTTAATGAACACCTTGCACCCATGCGATATTACTACCGTCAAAATACAATTAGCCTTCGCTCGCCTCGCCATTACTAGTGATTGTTTTGCATTTATCTTATGTAATGATAATAATAATCTAAATAAGCCAATGTGATTAATTCTAACAAGATTAAACCCGCGATTGGAATTCAATTTCAGTGTTTCGTAACATAATATTTCTATGAGAGATGTGCAATCAGTTTTATTATAATGTTCCGATTAATGGGCTTGTCGTATGTAAGACAATGTTAAATGTCTAAGTCGACCTTACGATTATATTGCAAAGTCAAATGGGTTGCGTTTAGTATTATTTAATACTGCAATGTGTGGTGCATAAATAAGTTAATCCTAGATATTTAAAATTAATCTAATGATTTATGTAACTTCTTAATGCAAAGTATATATTTTATACGTCTACCCAAAACGTTTTCCCCAAAAGGACGGATATATTAAGAAGAGGTTTCAACGAAACAACAAATTGGCTCGTAGCTTTTTCTTGCGTATTGTTATTTTTTTATTGTTTAAGCAACAGATTAGGTAGACGTGCTACCTGATGGAAAGTAGTCAACGCTGCCTATGGACATTTGCAACACCAGAGGAGTCGCCAATGCATCGCCGGCTTCGTATGAGAGCTTTTTTTGCACCATTTTTTGACGAGACACATGTCATAGCGCTCTGGGAATACATTAGGAGGAAGCTCATTCCACATCTTACACATTCGCGGCAAGAACGTCCCTGTAAAAAATATTTTTCCTATACTATTACCGGATCGAAACTCGACCTCAACTGAGAAAATCCCGCAGGTAATTTAGTGGACTTATCTTTGATTCCTTTTAAATTCACGTATTAAAATATAACCCTCGCTTCTAAAACAGTTTATAAGAAGACAGAAAAGAAAATAAACGGAAAACACAGCACATTAAACAATTTTCAGATATATCAAACCCTGTAACAATAGGCAGCTTGTAAAATCAGCGACGCTTAATGAAACAAACTTACAATCTACAAATATCTTCGATAAAACAAGGAGCTATTTTCTAGCCGACTCGCCGACAAGGCGGTTACCGTGTTTACATAATTCTAATTAGTTACCGTGTACCTTTCTCCGGCCATTGACCACACCATTCAAGGCCGTTCAACACCAATTAACTGCATTCATTTACATTTTAAACTTTAATTAGGGATTTGTTTTACTACCGCCGAGTTACGTGTGGCGCGCCGTGAGCGAATAAAAATGACTTTTGTTGCCTAAGCCCAATCTGTTTAATAAAATTTGGATACTGATTGAATTATTTGGATACTTTAGTAACGAACATGAAATTTAGCACAAAATATCAATAAATAAAGAAGGCCAACACTACCAATATAAAAATTTAACACCTTAGGGGTTTTTAATTTCCTCACCCTTTGGCGATCAATTTTCTAAAAAGTGGTTTTCTTAAATGTAGGTAATCTGTGAGTGTTTTTCTTTATGCGTAATTTATATCTATTTGATTATTTAAAGTGAATTAAGTTTTTGTCATATATTGATATCCAAAGGGCCATACTCTACATTTACTTTAATGTTTACCCTAGAACACATGTACAAACATTGCCACTACAAGACAAGTAAACGCAATGAACAGGTAACATTATCATTTATTTCTTAATCAAGAAAATACTTTATAGTTATCGCGTATATATGTACGATGATGCAAGTTGCTAAAACGTTAACATATCATTCATAAATGATAATCATGACTAATATGCTTCGAAAATATGAATATTTATCAATGATGATTTTCATATTTTATTTGACAGTTATTGATCGTTTAATAAATGATTTACACTGATATAATTTAGAAACCGTCTTATTCTATTTATAATTTATTTACACTAAATTACCAGATATTGACATCTTATTAATATATATTTCGATATAAATCATACGTCTTATATAACATCTAAATATTCCACATTAATTTGTGAGAATGAAAACATAGTTGTTTATATTTAAAAATAGTTAAGAAATGAACTTTATTTTTGGTTATTTCTCACCTTAATAAAAAAGGGCTTGACATTCGTACCCCTAAAATGTAAAAGTTACCTTATTTTCTTTTATTTTTATACTCGATAGTTTGATCCATACTATAAATGTTTTATTATAAACCAAAGCGGTATACCGACGCTATGCCACGGGGCTCGTCTATTAAATATGTACATATACTCGTACATGAAGTTGTAGTAAATTCAACAAACGTTTCTTAAACCAGAACGCGACGAATATAAAATCTATGGGCTCAACCAAAACAGTTATATTGCCAAGTCGATTTGCAGTCTAGTCGTTGAAACAAATCGAATCGTGCGTAGGGCTTCAACGGTGAATTCCGTCGCTCACTCCACTCTAATGTAATCTCAGCTTCTGTTTACTTATGATGTAATGGCCCTACAGTAAGTAAGAATGGCAATGACCAAGTAATTGTGTGAATAATGCACTCGTCTCAAGAAATAAACAAAATAACTATAAGGTTATTAACAAAAATACATTTTATAGCACTTATGTCATCAGATCATTTCACTCGACTTCAGTGCTTGATTAATAAAAGACAAAATGCTGAGTTTTAAGATTATTTTACATTCTTCTTTACACGAACTCCACTATGTACAGTCAATATGGATATACCTAACAATATACATCTTCTAATCTATTAGCACAACTTTAACAGAGTGAAAAATATACCCTTTTTTGTGTGAGGACTATAATGTCTTTATACTGTAAGTATTGGATCACTTATAAAACAAAGTATCGTCTTGGTACAAAATCATGTGTTACAACGTCAATTGACGTGATATATCTAAACGCAAGTATATGGTAAATCAAGTGTAATTTGTGACGGACAACAGAGTAGGCGCCAGGTTGAATATTTACTTGTGTATGTGTTGTGGATAATCCAGACGCATCATAGATTACATATAACATAAGGTGTCGCTTATATTTTTTTATAATATGGAACTAGCAAACGAGCATACGGTTCACTTGATGGTAAGTTGCTACTACCGCCAAGGAAATCTATAATGAATCCCAGATAAGATTAGATTCCTACCTGAGATTGGTCCTATGACCAATCTATATGCGTTGCTACCCCTGAGAACTAAGTTGAAAAGCCTCGGAAAAGTGTGTTTTTTTAACCACACGCTTCAAAACGGAGTACAGCAGCGCTTAAAACTGCTGATATTATGTAGAAATAGATATAATATAATAGGTTATGTAGACGACACAATCTAGACATACAATATCTTTGGTTCCCACATACTTATTGCTTATATTATTATATATTTGTAACGTAATGCTAGATCACCTGTCATTACCACGTCGCAGTCTTCACGGTATATTGCTGTATGGCAATGCTCATTGGTTGACCTATTCACAACGCAATGATAGCAACAATATCTATGTAATAGAAAGGCCATAACTGTCTCCATGTAACATTTTCTTTGAAAATCATTTTAGATAACTGTAACTAAAAATTATACCTATAATATTAAAAAATATAGTCATCATCTAATAATATCGGTAAAATGTAGCTTAAACCTGCATAGTACAATTAAATTGAAATATATAATTAACTTTTTCGGTATTATCCATTAGTTCAGGCACGACGTGATTATGATTGTTAAGCAGTGAGCAATATTATTCCTGTTTTTTGTCGTCAAATAATTCACAATAATACATAATAATATACTAAATCTAAGTACTACACTTTTAGGCTTTAACCTACACTAATGAGAATTAAAGAAAGATCTAAAATATAGGTTTCCTCACGATGTTGTCCACTTAAATTAATTGACAATTAATTTCTAATTTAAAAACTCAATTTCACCATTAACACCATAAATTAAATTAAATTGATAGAACATTTCATCATAGCCAAGTGCTTATTTACCACATTACGTAATCGGAATGCCAGAACGAACGCTACATCGGTCATTATCGTACTGTCTCCGTAATACATTTTCTATTTGAGTTGAACTCGTCGACAAGGTGAAAGGTAACTGTGAGCTCGAGTACTCTTTGTCACATGTCATTTTAATTAGCGTTCGTTAGTTTATCTATTTTCGTTGCATTGTTGTTACAATGTTACTAAACGCAGAAACGTCTGGGCAACGTTTTTGGGAATGTTACATGCAATATTTGCCTTTGATATTTATAGAAATAGACATGTTTGCAATCTTTCATTCTTTTGAAGTAGCGAATGGGCATTCAGTAGTTCATTAATCGTAGTTAGTTAGTATATCATTAATTCATAAGTATAATTATTAATCATAGGCATAGACTATAAAACTAATTTCATTTCCAAATAATAAATATCTTTTCATATACGACCTCACTTTAATGATATTTCTTTCAAATTATATTTATATAATTTTTCCTTTTTAAGATCCGGTTGTTAAGGCATTAAATTCGAAGTTTAGTTTTGAATTATTCATTTAACTAATAATTCCAACAAATTACTTAAATATCCTAACAGGATATCATTCCGAGGAATAAATTACAAGAATGTTCTTGCTTCCTATTCCCTTGCTTATATCGTTAAGCTTAGTGTAAATTACAAATAATCGCTATCATTGTACTAGAAGAATCTGTTCAAACTTAAACGTGTGTGATTAATCAGTTATTTATTCAGATTTCTCTTTCCGATAGAAGTAGGAATGATTAATCAAACGCATGTAGGTCCGCCAAGTAATTACAGATTGAAGGAAGTTAACGCTCTTTAACACGTGAAGCGGTGAAATCGGCAAAATGTTTCCTCTTAGATAGACGCAGATGTGCACTAACAAATTTACAATACGCTCTTCTTATTGGCAGTTAGATATTAGCTTTATTTACAAATATTTTCTTACTGAAAACGTGTATTCACTTATTTTACTGGCAATTAGAAATTTTATTTTATTTACAAATTTTTTTGACGAATACATGCATTCAGTCAAAACATTTCAAATTTTTGATAAGGGCACGTCTGTTTATTTCGATTTATTATTTATGTAATTTTAAATAAAGCGGAGTAAAGTAAGAAGTAAATGGAATATAAAACTGTTTTTTCAGAGGCTAAGGTAGAAGTATAAACCACTTATCACTCTAGAGATCGAGGGAATACAGAGAATCAAATCTAAAGCAACGTTTATTAAACGATAATAATGAACGCATATATATGTTTGAAAAGGTATAGAAACAAATAATACTTAACTCCAAACTCACTCAATTGAATAACGTATTCTCCGTATAGAAAAGTGATCGATATTCGGTGCGTATAAAATTCGAGCCAACTGCCAAAATTTGAATTACAACGTTAATGTTTCAAGCTGCCATTTACCTTTTATTACTGTAGACGCAATTTGAGCGAGTTTTTTGAGCGGCCAGTTCACGTGACCTCTCAGAATCCATTCAGTTTTTATTCCAACGTATTGGATGTAACATTTCGAGTGGCAAGCGAGTCCATTTAACGATGGTAGCTCCCCGCGTCTCGCTGCTACTCCAGAGTAGAGTTGCCAAATAGGATACGCGATCGGGACAAAAATTATTTTAAATTATCAAAACTAAATATTCTCTTGTCGCTACTGCTATGCAAATAAGTATTGGACAACGTCATCAACGTGTATTATAAAAAATGAAGTGCGTTCTTTAAGATGGTTTGCGTGTAATTTTAAGTGAACAGTGGTTTCAACTTTAAATAGCTAATTTATATTTGTAGTGTAGACTTTTTCTAATAAAATATTTAAACCAGAAAAACCATTTATTTAAGTTCAATTATAATAGTTCCCTATGTGAGTCAGCCCATTTGATATCTCTGTCAATGTACATTTGGTAGCTTTATTGCAAAAAAGATCTATTTCACTGATACTTAGTAGATTACTTTGTGATATTATATTAGTCAAATACCTTTTTTTCCTAATTTATTTTTAAAAGTCTGTTAATTACTGAAAAAATGCCACTTTACTACTTTTTGTACAATATGATCTATTTGACTGATGTAATACCAGTAATGATGTGTGTTACATCATTGAAACGAGTTTTTTTCCTAAGTGGTTTTTAAAAGTCTGTTAATTACTTTATCTATGGGAAAAGTCCCATAAAATGGCAACCCTACTCCAGGCCGGTCGGACAGGCTTCGAGATTCCAGAGAGCGGGCGAGATGTTCGCTTTCGAAAGGAATTCATTGCGAAGGTTTCGTCTTGGATGCTAATTAAAAACTTGTCCACCAAATTTGCATTAATTCCTGTTAATGGCATATGCATCTGAATGTCATGCTGACAAGACCGATAATAGTAATTATTGTTTTGTTTTATACTTTTGTTATTTTATTTACTTTTGTTTTATACTCTTTACTTAATGATCAGACGTTAGTTTTTTAAAGTTTGACATTGTGTAATAATGAAAAGGTTACATATTATTAATGACGTTCTATCTGATTATAATAAAACATGTTTCATAAAACAAATATATGGCAACAGATAGCTGTTACCACATATTTGTAGATATTTACTAGAATAACGAAGATGCATAAAACAATATTCTTGTAATACATAAAATACGTATAATGTAGTTTTCAAAATAATTAAAAAAATTGCAAAGAATTATATACCAAGACAAAAGTTATCTTTTTTAATACTAATTTAAAGCCGTTTTCATACAGTTTTTTTATTTAAGAGACCATTGCCCGCACGCGACTTTTTAGAAGCAATTATCGACGCGGTGGTCTGAAATTAGCCTAACTTAAAATACAAATTGACGTGTATTTATTTCTGTAGACAATATAATTTTCTTGGCAGTAATCCTTGGTTCTTAGAAACCGGGAACGACAAATTAGCTGAGGATAGGATGGGTATTTGCTTAACATCCGGTCATCTGCCCGGCGCGCATATTAAAATAATACTCGCTACAAAGTTATTTCTAACATAAGCTATCCAATAGATTGGCTTTAAATAATTTTACGAGAAAATATCAATCAAATTTTATGATATTACAACTTTAATAAAGTTTAAAGAAATGACGTTCTGTAGCTTAATCATTAATATATTAAACCGGAAGTTTCAGTTATCAAAAATATATTTTTTTAAAATAATTCAATTTAATAACGAATTTTCATGATTCCAACAAGTTTCCGAGCTTAACAGAATATAGCTTAACTTTAGTTAGCTAACCACGCTTGAGCTTGGTGTATAAATACCAATATAATTAAAGATAACCTTTATATCAGCTTAAAGTACATTAAGTATGAAGTTAACTAAGATAAACAAACTTACCCATCCAGTTTTTCCTTGAACTTTCAACTTTATTTCATACGAATAATAAATGTCACACAATTATATTGAAAACCGGAAATCACTAGCACTACTCACATATCAAACTAACATATACATATTAAACATTTTAGAGTTACAAATAATGAACGTATATAGAAATATAGCAAGTCCCGAACACACGTAAAAGACTTCAACGAGATCGCGCGCGCTCCTCGGAGGCCGGCGGTGTACTGAACCTACTTCCAAGTCGCCGTCTACTATCTCCTCTGTTAACTTAAAGTTCCTGATAACGTACGCTAAGGAATCTCAAAACAAAAAGTCCCTTTTTATCCACCTCAGTCTAGTACAAGCCATTCTAACAGACATAAACATGAATGGCCTTTTTACATGTGCTAGAAGTGTTTAAATTTGCTACTTTCTGCCAATTAGCACGAGATTGTACAGTGAAATACAATCGTTCTATCTTTTAGTACGTACACGCGTTGGATATCTGAAATTCATGCACTATTTTTAGCATGAACGATGACCGCTCTTTTTTGTTTCTGTTCTTTTTCGTAATATGTGGTACAGCGCAGACGCCGGGCATGCGGTCGATTGATACAATCATGGAGAAAAGTAAATGGTTCTTAATAAACGGTGCACCACAAGTGCACTAAGTTGAACTTTTTATCGGGAGCTTTAAGCTCGGCGGTGAGTTAAATAAAGTGGTTTCTAAATATAAACGGCGTATCTGGACAGCCCATTGGCAGGTGCAAGCCTACGCGTCTCGCTTTTTTGCGAGTGCGTGTATTTTTTTATACGTTTTACGTTTTTTACAGAGACAATTTTATAATTAAAGCCTGTGAATTTATCGCGGCCGGCGAAAGAGTTTTACCGAGAAACCACGGTTGTTGATACACCGTGTAACATTGCTCACGTTTTGATCTACACTAAGTATAACGACGGAATTTTATCGTGTCTATCGCTGTATTTTGTTTCAACCGCTAAAGTATTATAGTACGAAATAAATTAGTTATAAGTAAGTTGAAAAGTAATATTTAAATATTTTTGTACTAAATCCTTATTTACAATGAAATGAAAGGCTTTGTATGACTATATAATAATCAGTAAATACTTTTTTCGTTTTCAAATAAATAACTTACTAATACTAAAACTACAAGTACGTAAAAAAAACTAAACTAAAAACAGTACTTTTTTATTGCTATACAAGTAAACTGTGTGAATATTCCAAGTAATATTAAAATAACACAATAAATAAATTGTCATTGTAACAGCAAAGAATAATTAAGCGTTAATTTTGCTCGAGTCAAATTAGAGGCAGAAAAAGTAAAACAGCTCTCATTGTTATCGTATTCATCTCACGAAATCACATCCGAAGTTCTTATGTGTGCGGCTTAGAGTCACTAATTGATATGCCATTTGCTTCACAGTTGTAAAAACTGTAATTACGTAGAATCATAGCAAGCGTCTATACTCCCACGGTAAAGTACAGCTATTACAAAAAATAAAAAGAGTAGAACGGAAGAGACACTGAAGTACCCGGTAATAGCGACTTTGATGTCTTAGGCGATATTTTTATCAGCAAACACTTTAAATAGATCGATTTGAAATTTTCAACATTGATTGTAAGCAAATACTTTAATATGATTCGAAAAATTAGTCTCGAAATCGTATCTCTGTGACTGTGAGGCGTACATCATTGTCCTCTGGAGGCAACGCATCTATGATTTAGGTAGAATCCCTGTTATGTATGAAGATTTCTAACAGATGTCCATGGACGGCAGTAACCACTAACTATTGCTGACAAACATATAAAACATTGAACCATTGAAATCATTAAAGTAAAAAGGTACACGCGGGAAGCTCAAATTTTAAATTATATTACAAAATGAATTAAGCATACGAATTACGCTTAAATGTTTTTTCATCTCGTGCTCTCTTGATGCTCTGAATTTTTATCTAATCTTACTAAGGACGTTGACCCGCGAAACTTAAGAAAGAATTTCATACAACGGCGCTTTAATCTCCGTTCAAATGATTATCTGAATAGCGTTTGAGAGCAAATGTACGCACATACTTTGTCGTATCTGTCCTCATTAAGTCGAAAATGGTTTTGGACGAATGGTGGTAGAACCGTTTGTAGTTCGACAACGGTAGCACCACTGCTACACGTGTCTCTCCCCGTTCTTTTTAAAGGTTCTGGCAAGGGCATATTTATCCGAGGCGTTCTAACTTAGCTCTCAGAGCATTAATGACCGACCTCAGGAATTAATGTAATTTTATCTAGGGTCGATGACAGACGTCCATGGGCGACAATAGCTCTTTACTATCAGGTGGCCATCATTTTCGATTGCTATTACTATTTTAAAAATCACTATCATTAAGAGTACAAGCCCGTCAGCTACTTAGTATGAAAACAAAAAAGTTAATAAATATTGTCGTTATTTGTATAAATTAACGCGTTTGTCGTTTAGTTTATTGAATACGAGACATCGTTTCTTAGTTGATTGCTTAGGATGTATTAAATTAATTGTGACCGGAAACTCATGAAGTAAGAAACAAGTCTGATTGGTTTCACTTGCACTAATAAAGTTATTTAATTTCCCTTAATTTCATTTTTATTGCGTATAAAATTTGTTACAAGATATTCTAATTTATTTAGGTCGAAAAGGTGTTAGTGTTTGTTTAATAAAGAAAATATTTAAGATTTAAAAATGGTGAAAATATTTTACGGTCTATATTAATTTAATTTCATTCTTAAACATTTTCTATTGAAAAAGTTAAGCAATTGCGAAAATATTTATTTTTACAACATTGTTTAAATTTTACCCTGTTCAAGTTTACAGCTACTATTTTATGTTAAAACACGGTATTGTATTTGAGAGTAATAAAAACAACACTAATTAAAAAAAAATACAACGCCACTTCTAACTTTCTATTTCGTATATATTTATATTATCATATTTAATTTTCCATCTCCACATTTTGCTTTTCCTTGATTTAATGAAAATTCTTTTTAGGAAAAATAATCTCTTTAGACAAATGACAACAGAAAATTCTCTTACATCGCAATTTTGTTTCGCAAAATTCTAAGTGTTATTGAGTTTAACTTACTCATACGTAAATACACTAACATTAGGTACATGTGTGGGTGACATTCGTTGATGTTAGTCCAATTAGACCAAGATACTTTAATACACCTATCCACAACAATGCCTGCTGAGTGCCTGCACAATGTCACGCGACGTCAAAGGAAAGCGTGACAGTTTCCATGAGACATCGGCCACGGTGTGCTATTTTACGACAATTAATAGCATAGTAATGGCTGATGAACAAACGATAGATACTATAATGCGTAGTAGAACAAACGATACTACAAATACAACAACTACTCGTACATTAGAGATATCGAATTCGGTCTCCAAATCTCAAAGTACACAATCCTTAAAATCTTCGAAGTTACATAAGTAATTCTTTGCTACTAAAATTATCACTTTCTTGAATGTCGACAGAAAACATCATAAATACTCATGTACCTGCGTGAATGAAAGATCTCTATATTATTCTCAAAAGGGCGTGGAAACTACCAAACCACACTAAACCAGAGATTATGTCATTCTAATAATAATAATAGTAGTTAAGCAAAATATAGGGAGATATGTACATCGATTTAATTCTTCTGTTTACATAAATACGACAATTGATGCTATTAAGCTTTGTATAAAATTTATAAGTCGTTATTAATTTTATACAATACTAGCAGAACCCGCGGCTTCGCCCGCGTAAAAAAATATGATATGATATACAAATAACTGTAATCATAAATTGGTACCTTTAACAATTTTAACGATAAAGTAGTATTCATATTTCATTAATAAAAGCTTTATTTTTTCGTCACTGTGTACCTAAATTGGTCAAGCTTTCTTCAGAAACATACACTAAAACTCTAATTATTGGACCTTAATTAAACTTTCTTTAAAATATAAGTATCATGTAGGATACAATAATTATTACTTACACTATTCCATAGGAACCGTCCATGTTATATGGGGCCTTACATACAGTGGTGCTATCCAGGGTCTCTGGCTGGGCGGTTAGAGCTCCCATTCTTGCCGCCCGCAACTCCGGAAGTCCCCCTTTAGTCTCGTATGAGAGGCAGAGGATACTGTAGCCCTGTTCTAGCCCAAAATCTTAATCCAAGGTCTATGTGTCTACCACATTACCATCACTAATCCACGCATAACCACAACCATACCCCACGGCAGGACAAAATGTTGGCACGCAGTGTGTCCAAAATAATTGCGATGTACCTAATCAGTATACCAAAATGTAGGCAAATTTGAATAAAATTACCCATTATCATGTATGAAATCTGCACCCGTCCACGTTGTCGTGTATTTGTCTGAATAGACGTTATCTGAAATTTCACGTTTCTAACTTCGAACCTAAAAGATTCCCGTATACATACATATAACACTACACCCTAACGGGGTTGATTATTGAGTTGCTAAAATCCTGAAACAGATGTGTAAACAGAAAAGCATAATGCAAACACCCTTTTATAGCCGTCTTAAGGGTTGATATAAAAAAAACAGTGACCCAGATGTTTCATTGAGTCTAATGATAATTTTTCATAGTGGTTGCTTCCAAATTAACGGATTATAAAATAAAGTTCCAACCCCTATTTAACGACCTTAAGGGTTGATTTTCAAAAAATGGAAAAATAACTGATATCTTATTTACAACCTGAAAGCAAAATACCAATTTTCATAGACTTTGCTTTATACTTCTAAACAAACTTTCAACCCCTATATTACCCACTTAGGGGTAGATTTTTCGATAAATGGTGTTAAAAATTTCTATCATTCCCAACCAGAAAGCCAATTGCCAATTTTGCAGTCCTTGCTTCCAAATAAACGGTTTTTAAAATAAAGTTCCATCCCCTACTAAACGTCCTTAAGGGTTAATTTTTCAAAAACGATGAAGTAGGTGTTCTATTATTTTCAATCAGAAAGCATAATATTAAATTACATATACTTTGCTCTAAAACTTGCGAACTTCTAAACGAAGTTTCTATCCCTATTTTATCCTCTTAAGGGTAGATTTTCCATAAACGTTGTTAAAGAAGATGTATTATTTTGTACCAGAAAGCTAAATCCTATTTTTACAGTCCTTGTTTCCAAATAAACGGATTTTAAAATAAAATTCCATCCGCTATTAAACAACCTTAAGGGTTGATTAATAGGGGATGGAATAAAAAAAACTGTGAAAATAGGTGTCCTATTATTTTCAATCAGAAAGCCTAATAACAATTTTCATAGACTTTGCTTAAAAAGCTGCGGACTTCTAAACGAAGTTTCCACCCCTATTTTACCTTCTTAATGGTAGATTTTCCATAAACGGTGTTAAATAAGCTCTATTATTTTGAACCAGAAAGCTAAATGCTATTTTTACAATCCTTGTTTCAAAATTAACGGATTTTCAAATAAAGTTCTATCCCCTATTAATCGAACTTAAGGGTTGATTTTCCAAAAATGGTAAAATAAGTGTTCTATTATTTTCAATCAGAAAGCTGAATACCAATTTTCATAGACTTTGTTTCAAAATCTGCGTTCTTCCCAACAAACTTTCAACCCCTATTTTAAGGGTAGATTTTCCATTAATAGTGTTAAAAAGGTTCTATTATTTCCCACAGGAAAGCCAAATGCAAGTTTTTATAGTTCTTGCTTCCGAATTAATGGACTTTGAAATAAAATTCCAACCCCCATTTAACGACCTTAAGGGATGATTTTCCAAAAACAATGAAAAAGGTGTTTAATTACTTTCCATCGAAAACACAAATACCGATTTTCGTACAGTTTACATTCAAACTGGGGGACTTTCATACAAACTTACAACCCTTATTTAACCTAAATAAGGGTTGATTTTCCAAAAACAATGAAATACGTGTTTAATTATTTTCTACCAAAAAGCTAAATACAGATTTTCATAGAGATTAGATCAAAACTGGGGGATTTTCATACAAACTTACAACCCTTATTTAACCCACATAAGGGTTGATTTTCCATAAACAGTAGAATTAAAGTTCCACTATATCTAACCAGTAGAGCAATGGCTAACTTTCTTAGTGCTGGCTTTTAAATTGGAAAATTTTAAAATAAGCTGACAACCCTTATTTTACCAACTTAAGGGTAGATTTTCCAAAAATGGTGAAATAGGTATTTAATTATTTTTAATTGAAAACCCAAATACCGATTTTCATAGAGTTTACATCAAAACTGTGGTAATTTCATACAAACTTACAACCCTTATTTAACCCACATAGGGGTTGATTTTTCAAAAACGGTAGAACTAAAGTTCTATTATATTTAACCACTAAAGCAATGGCTAACTTTCATAGTGCTAGCTTCCAAAATGGCAAAATTTAAAATAAGCTGTCCACCCCTATTTAACCACCTTTAGGGTTGATTTTTGAAAAACCCTTAGATTAGATTTTTATAACTTTAAATCAGAAAGCTAAATACCAATTTTCATCCAGTTTGCTTTAAAACTGACAGACTTTCATACTAACTTTCAACCCCCATTTAACCCCCTTAACGGTGAAATATCAAAAAATCCGTTCTTAGTGCGCATCTACATTATAAAATCTAGCTATATTTCAAATTTCATGATTGTAGCTTCAGTAGTTTGGTCAAAACCTTGATTAATACGTTTTGAACGTGAGTATCTTTTCGCTTTTATATATATATATTATTTCGTTAATTGATCGCTAAGACTTCTGAAGCTACCCTCTCTCATACCAACAACAGAAGAGACTATAGGCCTCGTTAATTCCAATTATAAATGTAATTAATGCTTTCTATGAGATATAAGTCGGAACGCCTTACGTACTCGTAAATATGTCTACACAAGCTTCAAAGTAGAACACAGCAGTGTACCCAATGTAGTACGCAATCAACTAAATAGTTGTACCTACAATAATTATATTATTATAAAGAACATTATCTGATTGTGATATTTCACTGTGCAAAATAATTAAGAAACATGACTTGAAAATATCCTAATAGTAAGATTGTTGGACCAGTTACATTATTAATATATTGTTTAATACTCGTATTATTCCAGATTTAATCTATGATACCGCTACTGCCAAAATCCTGATGGTTAGATAGGAATAACGGGCCTCAAATTAATACTGCCGATTCGACGTAAAGGTCGGAATAAAACTGTTATACGCATATTCTGCACGCTTTCAACATAACCTTCTCCGTACAAACTATTCGCTGACGCATGTATATAAAATGTTGTACAAATAACTTTACAAAAAAAATATATTGGTATAAGCTTAAACGAATGATAAGGGCAGTGAATAATCTGATACCATCGGATTAATATTTGACGTTTAATAGACCTACTGAACCGAAATAAAGGCATTATTCACTTTAGTGGATAAAACAGACGCGCGAAATAATCTAATGCAACTCATTTTAAAATGGAATCTTTCCACATTATAAATATACTGTAGTCAGTAGAATATTCTAATACTTCTGTATTTACTGAATTATATTGTGAAATCCACAAAAGTATTTTTGGTAAAAAATCTGTTATTATTCTCTTCATAAACGGATCATAGAGATTATGTCTTAGCATGTGTTTATTTCTATTTTAATTCTCATTTCCGCTCAGTTACTTGATCCGACATAAAATCGGATCGGAAGGTAAGTCTGAAGTTTGTCTGACGGAGATCGATCGCCGCGGTAAATAACTGAGCTAATAATCACTATATGCTATCGGTAGATACCCAACGAGATTTATGTCCGGTTATGATCGTATTTTATTCCTGCCTTGACATCTGTGGGTGTGTAGCTTACCGACCGAACCATTTGCGCTTTTTTCTGTTGCCTTTTTACGATTCTACTGCTTTCTTTTTGCGTACTTATTGTTGTGTATGAATGCATGAGGAACGCCAAATGTCACACACTTAGTGTGTCAGCGAAAACTGCGTTGAAATTAGTTATATCAATTAGGTAATTAGTACCCTGTTAAATTTACGTCCACTGAAAAACGAAAAAAATATTCCTTGCTAAAATATTTATAGCAGGAAAATTTTCTTAAAACATTACTCTTAAGTTATAAACTTGTATCGTCTAAGTATCGTCAATACAGTAATTTAAAATCAGAAGTGCAAGCAGTAAAAGTTTTGCACATAAAAAGCCTGTAAGACTCTACCGATTTGTAATATACAAATAATTTATGGAATATTTCAAAGCCTTTGCCCACCTAAGTATCATAAACATAGACTAATTTAAAAACAGAGGCGCAGGCAGTAAAAGCGCTGCCCATAAAAAGGTTGTAAGATTTGCAAATTACCTTACACCAGACATAATCATTACCAAGCACTAGACATAATCTAATGCAAGCGAGGCACGCAATACCGAGTAACGAGAACAGAAGGTGAAATAACATTACAAGGGATCTGTTTGAAACACGTTTCAATCCCTCATTCGCGGCGAAATTGCCGCGTTGAAGTCAGACATGAATGCACGTTGGCGCATTTGTACAAAATGTAGAAAAAATCTTGACTGTTATGATATTCTGTTACTCTTCAATTTTGATAGAATATTAGTAAAAACGCTCGAATTTTATGTTTGATCATTCGAGTCCAGAGATAACCGAAATATAAAAAGAACTTCTCGACAAATATTATTTGGAAGATTATTACTTATCTACGAATTCATACTAACACATTAAAAGAACAATGTAAAAAGAACTTTTTATAATCATTGTATAAATATTCGCAGAGTAAGTAACATTCACAATTTCAACCTTACTTTTGATTTTAATATCATCGATCTATCTATGTTACGGAAAATATCGTAAGAAAATCTACATACCCAAGAATTTTCAAAAACATCTTAAGGTATGTCAATTCTTCCAATCCAAACTCAGTCCGTTTCATGAATTAAGACTTAACCCTTATAGCAGATATCACCTTATACCTTACATGTATTACCATGGTCAGGATTAGTAACAAAAGCGACCACAGTGCACGCGTCCAAAGGCACGAGCTTAGCGCAAGTATTGTGCATCACGGAACACATTGCGCGCTTAGGTAGGCGTGGTGCCAGCGTGCAGGTGGGTATTCAAATTATTGTAACGAGATGTTATAATCTAATATTATCTAATAAGTCTAACGTATCTAGACGTATGGAGTCGAATAACAATACTCTTCTGGTAGATAAACGAGTAGGAGCCGACAAATTATTGATCTATTGTGACCACCTTTATGCCCAGAGCCCAAACCCCTCTTTTCTAAGAAAGATAATAAATCCTCCTTAAAAATCTAATCCAACTATACATTTTTTGTTCCGAAAACGATTAAAATAATTTCCACAAGCAATCCGCAGCAATCCATCCAAATAGCAATTTATACCAAGTAGAAGCAAACTATGAAAATTAATAATTAAAATTTTAAATCCCTACAATTATTATATTTTAATATAGCTATGCGTAAACAAAACAAACGCTGCAATTAATTTAATTTGAAAACACAAATAGAAACCAATTAGTTAACAGTAATTTACTTCAAACTAAAATCATGTTATATTCTTGAATCCTCCAAGCGTATTCGATAATTGCATTTCAAACCTGAAATTAGAAGTTATTACGCGAAACGCACACGTCGAACAATTATCGTAGAAAAATAGAAACAAATAATGACATAAAATCGCAATAGGTATGTGTAAGCACTTAAAACTCCCATACTTGTCATTACTGTAATATACGGGTAATAACGCAATCTTCATGTATGAAGCTCCTTAACTTTTTATTTTAATTGGACATCTAATTTCTAACGTTACAAAATTACGTACAGAATACGGGACTGCCTCGCTGGCTTGTAGATATATTATTAAATAGACCATATCTTGCAATCTGTCGGCCCTGAATGGATAATAACGTAGAGACCAGTCGGCTCTTCTATTACGAATAGTACCTCACTCCCGCCCCTTCCTACAACGAGGAATTGAACTAGCGCTTAACTCTAATTGCTGAGGGAAGATATACACATTAACGGATCGGCCACATATTTTACTTGCATTATATAAGTATGCGTAAATTAACCATTTATAGTTCGGCCTGACATAGTAGAACTTGGGACCCTCGGTGGACAATATAAGTAAAACTAACATTTAAGACATGCTATACTAAAGATAGCAGTTTATAGTAGGGATGGCATAACTCGACCTCTCCAACAAAGAGATTGAGGTTCGAATCCCAAGATTTTTTCAAAATTAAGTGTTAGAAATGTATTATTACTTATTTTATTTACATTATATTTTGCACATAACATTTCATAAAAATCAAGGTTCTGAAAGGTTCTATTGCCTAAACACCTGTCGGTCTGAAAGAAAAGTAATGCCCGCTAGTGGGATAGTAACAAATTAGCGATAACATTGCTCAATTTCTTGGTTACTAATCGGTTAGAGTCATAAATATTAAATCAACGAGTGTTGTTATAGTTTGAGTATAGTAGACGTTTACAGTAGCACTACCATGAGTTTACAAAAGTATTACTCGCTAGCGACTGCGTAAAATAAATGTATGAAAAATTGTACAGCGCCTCTGTTGGTTACTCGTAGAACTAAATTCCGTAGTGTGAGCCACTCGTAACGTAAAAAACCTATCGAAATCAAATCGCTAGCGAATGTCATTATGATCTATTGCCATACAAATTCGGTCCCATGAGTCATTAATTTGACAGACGTTGTCAAGAAACACCGTAACGATAGTAGTTATGTTATTCACTAGCAAAATGACAATAGTTTTCTATTTACAATTTCTATAGTGGCGTTTCTATGCCAACTCATGGTAGTGCTACTGGTAATTCATTTGATGACACAAAGTCGTATTTAAGGCATAATAGGCCGAGCATATGTAGAGTAACTCTAACGCACCTTTGCTATTTCCTAGATTTGAACTTTAATAGCCCGTTAGATGCGAAATTTATACCCCTGTTTAAGCCAGATTAAGGTTATAACAGGATTTAGTTGCGTTCATTAATCTCGCCGTTGGTTGGTTGCTTAACATTGAAACCACTTTATTACTACTATCTCTAACCATATATTTATAACGCATGAAACGTTAATATGTGAGCGAGCCGTTTAATGTTGTTACTCTGTCTTATAGTATGTGACTCATCTTTTTTTTATAATATAAGAGTAGCAGACGAGCATGCAGTCCACCTGATGGTAAGTGGCTACTGCCGTCCATGGACATCTGTAATCTACCCCAGATAGGATTAGATATTCCTACCTGAGGTCGGCCACAGATGCGCCGCTACCCCTGAGGACTAAGCTGGAACGCCTCGGAAAAGTCTGTCTCCTTTACCACACCCTTCAAAGCGGAACACAGCAGCGCCTAACACTGCTGTTATTGGGTAGAAATACGTGTGGCGCTGGTGCCGCCGAAGTCGAACCACAAAGGGTTCTACCACATTAAAAATCTCATCTCATTACTCTTCAACTCATTACTGCCCCACAGCTGGACACTGGTCTCCTATCAGAGTTAGAGGTTTCGGTCATAGCCCACTGCGCGGGCCAAGTGCGTATTTATCGACTTTACACACTTTTAAAAACTTCTTTTTATAAGGACTCTAAGGCTTATAGGTTTCGTCACAATGTTTTTCTTCACCGTTATCGCAAGTGATATTTTTTTTCTAATACACATATAACTTTGAAAAATCAGACATGCCTCAGGTTTGTACCTTGAAAGCCCCGATTGCAACAGCGAGATTTGCTACGTCTATCATCGTCAATCAATTCCATATTGGATCACAATCTTACTCGAGGACGCTCACCGATGCTCCACTACCCTCAAGGACTAAGTTAAAACGCTTGATATCGTCTTACCACATCCCTTAAATCACAGCAGAGTAGAGTTATGTCTCCTGAGTTAAACCAGCATGTGTTATATCGCCTTCAATCACTATTTTAATAGATAAGTATAAATAAAATCTTCTGAACTAGGTCATACTTAATAGATAACAGATGTCACAAATGTTTAATTAAAATATTTCCTTGCTCACCATCAGTTGTTCTTCACAATTGAGTAACGATTATTATACATACGATTCTCGGTGGTATGTGAAGTGTATTAAATAACCCGCACTTGGCCAGCTTAAGTTCAGTTAAGTTGTTTCTTAGAGAACAGCCTTACGCAACAAGTCGGAGGTATCTAATAGATGTGTTTATATTTAAGAGGTTCGCTCAGTGGTCTAAATTCACGCATATCTAATCATTGTAGAATATTTCAGGATATTTTATTTGTAAGGCTACACGACTAAAAGAAAGAAAGCAATTGACAAGCAAAACCGAAAAAATACATAACTGTTTTGTCTTCGTATATGTAAATTTTAAATTGTCATTGAAATTCGCACTTGGCCAGCGCGGTGGACTATGGCCTAATCCTCCTCATTATGAGAGGAGACCCGTGCCCAACAGTACGACAGTAACGGGTTGATGAGGACGATGATGATCATATGTAAATTATGATATTACGTAAAATAGTTCTACAATAGCGCTGCTATGTTATCGTTTGAAGGGTGTCATAAGGGAGACATACTTTTCCGAGGCGTTCAAGCTTAGTCTTCAGGGGTAGCGGCGCTAGGTGGTCGACATCATTTAGGAATATCTAATCCTATCTGGGGTTGATTACAACCCATAGGCGGCAGTAGCCACTTACCATCAGGTGGACTGCATGCTCGTCTGCAACTCCTATATTATAAAGAAAATAAGGGCCCCCATAAAATACCAATGCATTTTACGTTCAACCGATGCATTTTCAATCAATGATACCAATCTATACAGTTTTTGTTCTGCCAGTCGAGTGAGTCCATCATTAACCATTTGAATACCGACCAAATTGCTCCTCTCACGCGAAACACCGATTCATCTTTTTAGGGTTCCGTACCCAAAGGGTAAAAACGGAACCCTGTTACTAAGTCTCCGCTGTCTATCCGTTTGTCTGTCTGTCACATGGCTCTATCTTTGGAACCGTAACACTTGATTATTTTACAGAATATGTATAATGATGGCCGCTATAACAACTAGTAAAAATAAAAATAAAATGGGGGTCGTCATACAAGAAACCGCTCTATTTCGCTTTTCGCTTTATCTATTGAACTTTAATATATAGGAAGTTCGAATTTCAACATGCATTCACTTCTATGACTGCTATAATAACACACAATAAAACGAAAAGTAAATGAAAATTTGGTGGTACGGAACCCTCCTAGTGCAAGCTCGTTCCGCACTTGGTCGATTATCTTTTTTTCACTTTGTTTTGAATCAACGCCGACACGATCGATGAGAACTGATTTTGTATACAAGTATGAAAGTTACATTGTACTTATTTGCACAAAATAGTCAGAAGACAAGCGCTTGAAAGGTTGTGGTACGCGTATGATCAATGTTTGTGTGAAGGTATCGCGGGTCAAAGTAGCAAGTTCGTTTTGTAACGTAATAAAGGTTTGGTATTTACCTTTAAAGGATTTTTATGTTAACTTTACTGTATTGACTCTTTATGATGGTACACTCATATAACTAACTATGAACGAGGACATAAATATCCAGATAGAATATAAAAAAAATCTAAATTCATTAAGTAGGCATTTTGCTGCTCGGGATCGAACCTGAAACCCTTTGCAGATTAGGATATGGTAACTGCGCCACCAATTGTGTGTTTGAATTGTGTGCCTAAAAATGTATCTTTATTTGTAGCGGCTATTATAAATTCGCACTTCTAACTTTTTTGGAAAAGAATCATTTTTTCGGCTTTTAAAAATGGAAGCATGTCAAGAGAAGTAACGTGCATGTCAATAAAAGTAACGTAAAGTTATCAGTATGTTATAAATATTGAATTTTGTTATTAACAACCATAGATTAGTAAGGATTACTCACTCCTAACAAGGAAATATAACCAGTTTTGACAATTGAATTTTTTTTTTTTTTTTTTTTTTTTCGATTTATTTGGGTCAACAAACAGTAAACAACAAAAATTACATTAGAATAACAATTACAAACAACTGTACTATGTCGTTAACCAACACCGTTAACCACGGATTACTATGTACTGTATGTATGTGTACGGAAATTGTCACTCTCATCTATTTTAGTGTTTGAAAAATATAAAAAAAATGTAGTTTTAGATCATTTACGAATGAAGCGATATTTCTCCGCACTTTTTCTTCGCTTTCGTGTTTTTGCACCACTTAACTGTACATGTCAGCATTGTTCCGCGTAAATTACACCATGACAGCCATTAAGTACTTAATGGCTTCCTTCAATTACAAGGTGGTGAGATATCTATACTTATCTATGTTAACAACTTTAATTCAAAATGTTTCTCATCGAAAAGCGTTATAATCGGTATTTAGGCAGTTACGTTACATAACACTTGCGAGATATCGCTAGAATATTAATACCGACCGGTTATTATAATTGGTCGCAAATACTCAATACAAAAAAGTTCAACGACCGTTATCCGCGATTTGCATAGGTGGAATTATAGATCCTTTTCATAATCTTTTTTACTGAATCGATGTGTTAGAAATCGATTCAAATTATTTTGTGATTTTATTGATTTAATATGATATAATTAATTATTTCAAATATTTTCATGATGTGTTATTTTTGTAATAAGTTCCCATTTATTTAGTCACTGGCTGGTAAGATTGTATGAGTTAGCGTAAAAAAGAAAAAGAACGCGTCCTGACGTTTGAGTCATATTTTGCGCGGGAATAAAAAAGACTGTATATTATATGTAATTGGGTCACTAAATATTCTCTTTTGTACGTTTGTGTTTTATATGTTCAAATACTGATTATTATTACCGAGGTAAGACTATAAGCATATTACCCTTGTAAGGTACTTTAAAAATTCCTTTGGTTTTGCTATAGTGCAAATTAACTTTAAATTTTTCAAAACGCACGCAATTTTTAGAAAAAAATGTTATCATCATCATCTGTACCGTACTGTATCATCGCCGTCTGTACCGTATATGTGACTATATTTATACATGGCTACCTTCAAGAAGGCTTCGATTACAAAATCCTATATAGTTATCTATTTTAATAACTATAATACTACAACTAATTTGTGTGATGTTACGAAATGTTTAAAATCAAAAAACCTCCATCATTGATAAAGACAATGACCACCTACAATGCCTGTATTCAGTAAGGTCTAATTAAATAAGTGTGGGTGAGTGAATCATTACACGTCATAACACATTGTATTAACCAAAAATAATTTTGTAAACTTCTACGAACATAAGGATCTTGAGATCGGTGAAGTTCTTAAATCCAAATATCTATTTATTGATTTTTTGTGGAATTAGAAATATAACGGTTGCCGGGTCAGCTCGTACTTTATAAATTCTAATCGAAGTGATATGCATTTTCACATATACCTTATGATGAATTTAATAAAGAAACACGCACTAGGTACATTAAATTAATCTAAACTTAGGACTCTTACTAGTAACTACGATTAACGCATAAAAATAATATTTTGGATGGTTGCGTATCTTTTATAATTGACATTATAGTGGATAATAGGCACTGCTCCTTTATCTCAATGTGCTAGTGATGCTTATCTACCTCCAAAATTGAATTACAAAGTATTACTTCATTCCACATTGGGAAATAGTTATCAAATCTAGCTTTCATGTTAAACGCTTGATCTATTCCAGTTACAATGATAGATTACCAGACTTGATATGTCTGCCGATGTATTCTACAATCAATTACACGAATATTCATACGAAATTGTTTATTGCAACATAATGGCTACAGGTTTTCTCGCAATACGTTTACGGCCCTATAAAATATGATACTTTATCATACATAATATACACGTATTAGTTATTACATACTAACTGAGCTATATTAATGTTAAATATTGTCGCAACTTTTTTTGAACCAAAGAGTAAACATATCTCTGAAATTGCATGTTTTTGAAAAGGTAAAAAAACCAAATTAATATGAGGAGAGTATAATAGATGTTACTTATGAAGAACATCGCTTCATAAGTAACATCGATAACGCTTCACACAAATTGATTGAATCCAATTGAAAAGAAAAATATGTATGACAAATAAATATGCAGTAACTTCAAAAATAACCTTTTAAATCTACGGAACACCAAAACCTTTGACTGTATTCTATCTGCTATACATTAAATACGTTAATTAAAATATGTGTAGGCTACAAATAGTCGTAGCACGCTTATTAATCAAGTTTCTTTGAATACGCAACCACTTTCATCGCGGTGAGAGCGTAAGTATTTATTTGCGAATATATAATTATTAACACTTATGTATTCGCATATTTTACTAGGAATACAAATAATTATGTTGAGTCGTCTCTATAATCCTCTTATGTATTATCATTATAAAAATGTATATTTTTGCATTAACTTGTCCCATAAATCTATTTTATCTATTTTATGATTTTAATACTAATATGCTGTGACCTGTGGCCTTTTCTGTAGGTGTGTAAAAATATCTTCAATAATATGGTCATTTCAATAAAACAATATTTAATATATTACACTAAAATGCAACAGGCCTAAAAAGAGAATTAAAACAGTGAATTTATTTCATAAGATTGAAGAAGCAACTAATTTGCTTCTTTTTATTTTGTTGGAGATCATTTTACCGTACCTACATACTACTTATGCATGGGTAATCACAATTTGCATATATTTGGGATAGCGATAAAAGCCCCACCTAGAAACTAGAATTCAAATCTCGTCTCTTTTGACCGGTCAAAAGAATAAAAGTCCAAAAAGGTAATATGACGCAACAGACTAGACAAAACGAAATTAAGCAAAGGTCAAGGAAAACATTAGTCATCCACCAAAAATAATGAGTCTCAGATTCGATTAAAGTTCGATTTTGATTAAATTTAATTAGCGCAGCGCATGCGCATGAAAGGTAATAAATACAGAGGGCGGCAGCGGGCGCTGTTGTAATTACCGTCAAAGAAACTCGCGTATTTAGGCGGACCACACAGCACGGGGCCTAATTATACAAATCTTACTAATCTTTGCACGATTTTACCGAATCGAAATAGTCTTTTGAAAGAAAATAAATAATTAATAATAACTGAATGTCATACTTTTTCAAATATACAAATTAAACTTATTATTCTACAATTAGTAGGTATTCATTGTCATTCTAAGGTTCTACGAGGGTACATACTCGTAGAAACAATTTTTTCCTTAGATTAATTTAGAAAAGAATGAATTATATTTAGACTTTTCCAAGTAAATATTAAAAATCTGTTCACACATGCTACCATAAGATGCATTGTGCTAAGGACGTCCTCCTTTAGTTTTCTGCATATTTCTACTCATGCTCAAAATGACGCCATGCGTGATACAACGGTCAACATATCGGCCTCACATACGGGTTTTGATACAATCTGCGACTAGACTAGAATAAAAACGAGTTTAGATAGGTGTTCTCTATGTTTGGTTTATGTATTACTATTTGGAAAACTTATTTTGTGCGAATTATTTTTCGATATACCTTAGTGTACGATTTACTTAACGGTCCATTGTAAAACGCTCGCACCAAATTAAAATTTATCTATGAAGCGCGTGTGGCACATTATCTTTCATTCGATGTGTACAATGATCGAAAATCAGTGATTTTAATTAAAGCACCTTATAATATGTGATATTCTTCCAGTAGCGCATGCCAAACCACCTTATATATCATACCTACATACGATTAAAAACTCTTTAAAAGATGTTTTTGCACTCATAGCCCCACATTAGGATTCCCTACAGGTGCCATGAATACATATCGAACCCGGAACTCCTTGCACGTCAGACCGGTAGGATGACCGCTCTGGCACACGAATCGCCATATTTTATATTATTACCAATGTTCAACTAAAGTCTTGTATAATTCCAGTAACAGAAGAGTTACTTTTGATACTTCACAGGACTATTTTGGATACTTGAGTCTCGAACATACCATATATTAAATATATAAAGTTATTAAATATTATGTATATATTATGTATCGGATGTCTTTAAATTTATTAATTTAATAAAATATATTAACTTATACTACATATATAGTAATAAATATTGTAATTAATGCATTCATTAAAATGAGTTTGCTGCTTGTCAACTAAATTACATTGTAATATTATTACTTACAAGGTACCTACTTATGTTACATGTTAATAATGTAAATTTAATTCAATTGCTTTTACAAGATTCAATTTCAATTACATTTTGGAAATTTTTAAGGCAATTTAAAAAAAAAAACGTCTAGAAATCGAGGTAAATAACAAATTAAGTACAAATTATAACGCGGCCGTTGATGTGTTACTTCAACTTTAATCAGATACGTTACATATGTAATTTTGCGTTAATGATCTCGCCATAAAAAGTTTAATGCAAATTACTTAACGCGATACGATCTGACCGCACGAACAAAATTTATATTGCGAATAATTAATATTCAATGTTCAGGATTCGGTTGTAATTTTTATACGCGCCCGCCAACAAACGCCGTCCCTAAATCAACTTTTACAACTTTCAAAATTAAAATCGATTACACATACATGCGAAGTAAATCGAATAAATTCGTTAAATTAATTATCGATTGAAGCGTAGAATAACATGCTTTAACATGCCGATTTCGCATTGCATGTAAGTAATTTAATTTATTGACATCGGGGTAGGAACACTGATTTTTATCTTTAAATATGGTGGATTTTTTTATGAAGTACAAGATATAATAAAATATAGTTGACAGAGTACGTAAGAACGAAGAATCGTTTTCCCGTTGTTAACTTTCGTGTACTTTTCCGTACATCTAAAAGATGTGCACGTAACAAAAGCGGAAAATTGTTCGAAAATATCTTGAATATGTATATTTTATGTAATTAATTACCAGCAGTACCCACCAGTAGGACAGTGATAGGTTAAAGACGTACAATTTTATTGTTGTTTCATAGCTTTATTAACGAGGAAGCGAGCTTCGAGGAGTATATGAGTAGAAAGTAAGGATACCTTTTGTAGGTAAGGGATTACTATTGGGATATTAGGGACACTTAGTGGAATAACTATAGTTTTATTTTCAATATTATGTTATATGAAACATGAAGATAGTTTTTAAGAAAAAAGCGGCATAAAAAATGTTCAAACAACATTATCTATTTAAAGATCCTCGTATAAGACTCAATACATTTATACGAATACGATATGACTTTTAGTAGGTACTAATTTTATCATAACACGAAGTACCGTACCTGTTTTGGTAAGGTCAGAGCCTCAAACTAGCACCTTGACTTTTAATATTATCTTAAGTCTATATAATACAATGAAATTAATACAAATGATTTCGACCTTTATGTAATCAAATGATAGATAAGTGTAGATTTTCACAACAAAACTAAAATGATAATCTGTTATATAAAGTTAATAATATTATTGCACAATGGACGCGAGAATATTTAAATCTCAGTTTTTAGGGTTCCGTTTAAGGACAAAACTGAAGCATACCATAAATAAACTGAACCATATTACTACCCCTCTGTTCTCTGCCCGTCTGTCACAGGGATCTATCCTTTCAACCATAATAGATAAGAGACTTTGGTTGAAGATGATAGAACCCTTTGTGGTTCGACTACGGCGGAACCACCGCCACACCTATTTCTGCCTAATAACAGCAGTGTTACTGCCATAATAACAAAATTAACGTATATTAGTACAAAAAATGTGATACGAAGCCGCCCATAATATGTGTGAGTTCGATTCGAACTTGGCCAGCTATTTATTAATTCGGCACATACTATGCAAATAAGGTACTAGTAAAATTGATCTGGATTAACATAAAGCCATTATCACACGGTCTCATTGGTATAATTCTTTCGAAAACATTAGAATGGGCTTATAAATATTAATGAAGATAATTCTAACATGGGATGCAGGCAAGGATTCATAATCTTTGACAATGGACAACGCTTGGTATCACCAGAGACAATAAAAGATGAATAGGGAAAATTCAATGTCATTCTGGTAACACATATTACTAAAATGAAAGAAATAATAAACGAGCTTGTATGTTGATATAAAGTCACGTCAGTCATTTAAATTTGCCACAAAGTCAAATAATGGCAGTGGCAGAATTTAGGTGCTTCAATTATAGTAACAGTATCAAGTGCTTCGGTATAATGTTTCGGTATAAAGAATGTGGTAAGGGAGGAACTCTAACACGAGATTACCTAATGAAGGCAAAGCAAAACATCTGTGTCAAACCTCAGGTAACATTACAATCCCGTTAGAGATTGATTACAAGGGTCCATGAACGACAGTGGAAGAACATAATCACCCCCAAGGACTATGTTTATACTATACATTTTATAAATGACACAAGAATAATTTAATTTAAATACTAGAGTATACACAGCTCAATGTTCGACATATATGACAAACAATTTCCAGTTCACCCCACACTGGTTCGGGTGATAGGAGATAATTTTTCGTAGCATCACCTCTCGGTATATCGGAGATTGGATCTAAGAGTGATCACATGAATTCCTGGACACACCGCGCGGGACTTGTAGATGCTATCTAAACATCTTAAATTATTGTCTAGAGCTACCACCGCTCTCATCTTGTTATAATCATGGAGGCGACTCGCAAATGACCATCGTAGAGGCGTTTGCGCTTTCTAGTCTTTATGATGTCCTTGCTTTAAAGTATTGATATGGTGAAAGTAATTTGGGTTTTCTTATGAAACGTATCTCTTTGTCAAATATCTATATTTATCTTAGGTTTTCATAGAAAATGCATTTTATATGAAGTGCCATGAAATTAGCTTTACGATATCAACATGTACACACTAGAGTCCAGAATGCAGTAGCAATTATATTTTCCAATGTTTTCATGCATAGGTATGTGCTAATAATATTCTTTCTGGTATATGTTTCTATTTATCCTGTATATAATTTACACACTAATAGTGACAATATAATATATATTATAATGTATGAAAACTAATGAGTCTATTTCGAAGATAACAAACTTAAAAATCATGTTGCGAAAATGGTTCTTCAAAGTTATCTAGATAGTACTGTTTTTCCTTATTTTTTTTCTCTAGTCAGAAAATATTTTATGTGTTTGTCGTCGTCGAACTAAAAATAATTCCACCCCGTTTTATAGCAATTATTATATTAAATTATTGCATAACGATGTAGAACCACAATCCAAGTGTTCATTTTATTCATAATAATATTTATTGCATATGTAAATTTAAGTATAATTTATTCATAGATTCTTTCAAGGCTGATAGCCCAAGCAATTACTTCGTCAACCACTTGTAATGTTTAAGTGACCACTTAGTTCTTCGTTTTTAAATGTCACACCTTAGTGGCCTGTTAGAATGATTTTAATTTGCTAAGCATATGTCCAGATTAGCCTAGAAAGCAGTGATACCTGGTCTCGGCCTCTCAATCTGGAGGTTTGAGGTTCAATTCCTAGGCATACATTACTTTGCAAAGTATTTGATGGCATAACGAATTACCAAATCGTATTTGGCCAGTAAAAAAGCAGTGATAGCCTAGTGGTTAAGAAACGCGGCCTCTCGATCGAGGGGTCCGAGGTTCGAATCCCAGGCTCGCACCTCTGATTTTCAAATTTATGTGCGTATTAGAAATTAATTATCACTTGCTTAAACGGTGAAGGAAAACATCGTGAGGAAACCTGCATACCTGAGAGATTTATAAAAAAAAAAAATCTTAAAGGTATGTGAAGTCTACCAATACGCACTTGGCCAGCGCGGTGGACTATGGCCTAATCAGCCCTAATCCTTCTCATTCTGAGAGGAGACCCGTGCCCAGTAGTGGGACAGTAATGGGTTGATGATGATGATGATGATGATTTGGCCAGTGCGGTGGAATAAGGACTAACCTAAGCCCTTCTTACTCTGAGAGGAGATCCGTGCGCAGCGGTGGGACAGTAATATATTTAGTATCAACTATAAGCAGCGTTGTTTTTATTGTTTTAACATATACTGTTATTAACATAAGTGAATTTCCGAATTTTGGCCCGACAGGATTTATAATGATTACCGTAAACGACATACATTGCTTATACTAAAAACACTTATATATAATGTGACCTCTATGTAACATTAATAATTGGTACTAATTGCTATCGACATTTAGTTGCGATTTTCTCGCATTAATTTCGCTATGCGGCATCAGTTGAACAAGTCCCTTATTACAATAGTTATGTTCACTAAAGCTCGCTCGACTTAAAGCCAAGTTTTGCGAAATTTGATTGTGAAATAGATCCACTAAACAATCCTTCAGCAGAAGCAGTGATTCTATGAAAATAACCTACGGATTGGGTAGCGCTTTATTACTCATATTTTGAACTTTACGATTAGCAAACCTAATTTATTTATTACGGTTACTATTAAATTAAATGCTACCACGATTTCTTATAACATAATTCCCGACGGCGGAGGGTAATGTTTTTCGAGCGTTTGTATATGTACTTATTATATAGGATTTCTGATGATTGATTTCGGAACCTTTAATAGAAAAAAACGCTTTCTACACTCACAGCCCTACACTAGGATTCCCTGTGTCGTGGGTGTCATGGACACACATATAGATAAATACACTAACACCCAGACCCAGAAACAAAAATCTAAGTTCATCATTTAAACCCGAAAATCGAACCCGGAACCCTGTACGCATCACTGTATATGGTGACCGCTACGTCACGTGGGTCGTCAAATGGACAAAATACAGCCAATTTTAGCGACAAATTAATAGTTATATTTTTATTTTTCTCCAGCCATTATAAAATGGCGGCCATTTTAATTTTTGAATTACTGAAAAACAATAGTAATTGTTTAAAAAAATCTTTCTAAATCGTCGTTATTCTCTTTTTCAAAGCAATTTCTTTCTTAGAAGCATTTTTTATCCTTTTTACCCAACATACTACTAATGACAAATAATATGTAATAAATCGATGTAGTTGTGAGCGTGGGCGGCGCTCGCGGCGATCTGAAGCGAACGAATTATAATTTCAAAATCCCCATCGATTTATGTGAACACTCATCTGAATAAAACGATGGTCCATTTTGCCAAGAGATATTATTTCTTTTAAAATCAATGATAGCCTAGTGGTTTGGAAACTTGGCCTCTCGATCAAGGAATCCGAGGTTCAAATCCCAGGAACGCACCTCTGATTTTTCAAATTTATGTGCGTATTAGAAAATAATTATTACTTGCTTGACCGGTGAAGGAAAACATCGATCACACGATGTTTTCACGATGTTTCACTGGTCAGGTTTCCTAACCTGCATACCTAAGAAACCTTAAAAATACTGTTTCAAAGGTATGGGAAGTCTACCAATTCGCACTTGGCCAGCGCGGTGGACTAAGGCATAAATCCTTCTAATTCTGAGAGGAGACCCGTGCCCAGTAGTTGGGCAGTTATGGGAGGATCATGATCATCATGATGATATTTTTTCTAAGACAAGAATTGTCGTTCTTGTTTATTCTGAGATGGATTTTATCTCGATATGTATATCACATGCGATAGAATCAAAAGCTTAGTCAATCTTATGAATTATTTTCATCGATAAAAGTTTAGACAAGAAATTAATGGTTAAAATTTAGACGTTCCGATAAACAATAAATGAATTTTTATCTTCGTTTTACTTAAACTACGATAACATTGTCAATATTATTTCTACTTAATGTACCAAATGTGAATATAAACTTGTTTTATTACTCGTAGATAGCATTGCTTTCACGACCCAATTACTCAACCGATAGTCAGCTAATACGGCAAATATGTGTTTGTCTCCGCATTGAAGCAGTATGGTGCTCCAGAGTTCGCCCACTTTAGGGAGACTCGAGCCCAACAGTGAAAACGAAAACACTGCAGATTGCAGCCATGTTAAAACTATGCGGAAGCTATGCAGATTGCAAAAGATACTAAAAACTTAGGATAACTGGCAGCCATACGACGAGACATAGGTGAAGCTATAACAACCTTAATCAACAAGAAGGTTTATAAACAAGAAATTATATTAATTATATAGGTACTTGAAGCATATTAATACAGGCGAGGCGAAATTTAGATACAAGATAAACAAGTATGGTATGCGAGGCACTTGTTGCCAAAACGGCAACTGGATTGCCTTCGGAATACACGACTGTGATGGCCTCCGATACTTACTCCGATACTACTCCGATACGCACGCCCGGATATACGCCTTTATACGATTAACTTTTACCATTCAGTACTCGTACTATTTATAACTGTACCCTTACCAGGAGTTTTTACGTTTCGACAAATATGACTGTTTTGGTATTTGTTTACGTATTCGCCCATACAAATTCCAATCAGCGCCCCTAGCGGATTGTGTCCGAACTAGAAAATCCTATGGGCCAATACGTAAACAAATACCAAAACAGTCATATTTGTCGAAACGTAAAAACTCCTGGTAAGGGTACTGATACAATAAGGCGCTCAATTTGACGTGTGTGTTTCTATTGTACACACTCGTATATCACTGTCAATATATTGGTATTTTATATGAACTATCAATGTTTACTTATCACTTACAAAATACTTTTGTTTTGAAGATCAATTTTCATCTTTCTAGTAAGTAAATAGACAAGATATATTACCGAATATATAAAATTGAAACGAAAACCAATATAAATATATTAAGAAATCATAGTATATCGAATAAGACGTCTGAAAATATATTTTTAATACTCCATGGTTATTCTCGAAGAGAGTGATATTTGGGAACAGAAACCTTAAATTTCATAATTAAAATAATTTTATCCTAATTTAATATCACTTTAGACTTTGAACTAAAGGAAAATTGCAATGCAAATTGCAAGTTTAATTTCACACCTACAATAAAATAAATCCAAAGACATGAGTGAAAATGTATGAAAGACATAGTTTGATTGACTGCACTCATAGATTTCTCACGTCAAATAACTCATCAAAGTGTTTCAGCGTTAACACATAAATAATGCAAAATACTTTATCTCTGTCTAGAAATAGCTCAACGTCTTAGAGCAGGCACAAACTTGCAACATTTAATCGCGATTTTGCGACTAAATCGCATAATTGTCATCAGAAACGCATAAAGTCTCATGAATATCTGCGACGTTGACGCATAATATGCGGAATAACGCATCCAGGTTAATACTTTTGTAAATTCTATACATATACATCATACGACATGATAAAAGTCACATTTTCAGCATAAATCAATTTAAAGCAACTAATATTTCGATTAGACTAGACTTTGAAGTCCAAATATTCTCCAAATATCCAAAGAATAGACCTTTAAGTTATTCACTTTTCCGTATAAGAAAGCTAATCTCACTAGATTTTCTTCATCATCTTACCGTCGGATTTTAATCGTATGCAATTTTTTTTCCATTCACTACTTTTAGATACACTTGTTCCTTAAAAGTAGTCCGTCTACAATAACTCTAAGACAAGTTACATTGGAGCGCGTTTGGTTCCCATACCTCCATTAGCGTGCATCACACCGTATCTAGACTGAACGGAATCGAACCCTGACACTCTATCAACTGGTCCCCTCACATCTTATGGGCGAGATAAGTTTCGTCATCCCCGTGCTCAACTAAAAGCGTTCGTAAATTGCTCAAAGTTTGCGTGAAATACGTGCAAGGGAGATACATGGGCGAAATGATGCATGCATTTCTATGCAAAAGATTGTAACGATGATTTTTGACGAAACAAACCAATCTATTATGATCGGTTTAACAAATTATTTGGTGTAATTTATAAAAGCATAAAAACATTTTTTTAATACTAGTCATATGGAAACTAAAATAAATCAATTAGAACCTAAAAATGGGTACTAAAAATGTAGAGCTGTTTTTAACAAATCGATTTATCGATTATTTGTTCTATAAGTTGCCGATACCTTAAAATATAGTAAAGGTAAAAACTAAATAAATATGGGTGTTCTCAATTCTTCTGTAGAACATGACGTATCAGCCAAAATACGACAACCTTTTCATCTTCTCCATTAAAATACACTAATCACTAATGTGTTAAATTAAGAGACATCATTCTATTAAATTCCAAAATTACTACTCACATCATGCGTAGTATCACCACGATGGAACCGCTCCTCAGTTTCCTGGACGCGGTCCGTGATGTTTCTGGTGAGGACGCGTCGGTCGTGGCTCTCCCGCACCTTGCCATCAGGATTGGCGACTACCGCGGACGACACCAGCACCTTCGCACCGATGGGCGCCACCTCACCAGTTGGCGCATCCAGTTCTAAAATATTGAATACATTAGAACAATTTTTACTAATATGGAAGTAGCAAACAAGCATGCAGTCCACCTGATGGTAAGAAGATACTGCCGCGTATGGACATCTATAATCAAAACCAAATAAGACTAGAGTTCTGACGGAGATCTACGAGTAATACAGATTCAATGATCAGAAGTTTTACTAATTCTACCTATGATTCCATAATTACTAAAGACTTAATTAATGGACTAAATTCAGGAAATAAACAGAAACTTAAAGATAAAACCGAAGTTATTCAGTTTATCATTAAGTTTCTGTCTGTGTCTGTGTTTTTACACTCTGTGACTGCGTGAAAGCACGTTTTTCTAGACTTATACCCACCAATAGATATCTAAGAGCTAGTAAATGGAAGAAACAAATTTGTATACCAAATAAAGAACTCGTGTAAGATGTGGAAAGAAGATACTCCTTATTCGTAAAGAGGTATTGTACAGAATTGGTAATTAATTGTGCATTTTTCTGGTGTTGCTAATGTCCAGACACTTTAATAGCAGAAAGTCCTGATCTGCCCTTGACGGCTTTCCTCTTTACTAGGTTAATTATGTAGTCGTACTACACTAAACAGGTGCTTAAAGAAACTTAACTTGAAATGCACCGATCAGGTAGCTTCCAGTTCGAGATCAACATTCCTTACCGTATTTAATACAACACCGGTAGCTTAAAATCTAAATTTCCTTTTAGTCTAGTAATCTAGTTACAACTTTTACTTTAACGGTCTATTTTCGTTGAAATTAGTTTATAAAGGTTTGAGAACGTTTATTTACAAAGGGAAATTACTTTTCTTTACACTTGTTGTTCCATCTTTATATCTTTTTTTTCCATCTTTATATCAGTGAAATGATTAAATATTTACCATCAAGTACTTTCCCATTCTCATTTCCAGCTATCGCAGCATCTTCTTCCTTATGGCCATCAGGTACTCTATGCTGTTGATAAAGAAATGTTTAATTAATCACTAAATCTTTTATTGTTTAATAGTTAATTCTCATGGATGCGGGAAACAAAGCATCCCACGTTTAACACAAAACAGAAAGTTTAAGTTCGTCTCTCACGTGCGGAAACCTAATTCGAGGAACTTTAATACGCTAATATTATAATAATGCTTTCACTAGTCAATTAATTTTAATTTCAATACTTTAAAATGATAGCTTAGTATGTAAGTATATATAGATATTTTTTCTTACATATGATTTTGTTTATAAATTACTATGTAATTATTAACGCGAATACATCTGTGACCGTTTTGCGGTCAGAAAACACAAAAATACTAAGCTGAAGTTTATGATTTTGTCCTTCTCTTGGCGTCTGAGGCTGAATCCCGGAATAGAAAATATGTTAAACCACACTCTATAAGCCAAAACAAAACCAGAGAACACAGCTGGCGATGATAAAGCAACGAGTAAAGTTCAAAGAGTATTTTTCGCAGTTTCACCGTGACCCGTGCAACTGGGTTGAAATATTGGCCATAAACGAATGACGAATGAATACTTCTTAAACCTGTATCGTAGATACCTCGGTTTGCTGGAAGTTAGTGGTATGCGTGTCCTCGTTGACCGAGGTGGAGATCTTTGGTCCGGAGTCGGAGAGAATGCGGCCGTCTTCTAGCACGAGTTCCCGCTTCACCCTCGTCGCAATCTGCCGCGTCGTCGTCACCTCGCTTTTCTTGCGGGTCACCCATTCCTCTGTAAATATTAAATATGTCTTGGTAAAAAACAGACGATTTAAATTTTTTGATTGCTATTTAGAATTCCAAAGCTGTACCAAATACATTTAAGTAATACTATGAGATGCTTTTTTCATATTTATTATTGTGAAACAATTCTTTACTTATACAGAATAAATTACATCAAAGAAGAACAACAGATCAACAGAAGAAACTTTTGAGGTGGACTATATTACATAGGCACGTTATGTCAATAGGAGCATTTAAATATTAAGGCACCCATGTTAATAATGATATAGAGGTATATTCTAACCTTCTTTGGTTGTAGCGATGGTATCCCCCGGCTCTGCCTGTAAAGAAGAAATTAGATTTATTAGTCACTGATTTATTCACTAAGTATTCATCTTCACTGAGGCATCTCTGTTTTAAACCTGTAAATGAGCTACCATATACTTATGTACAAATATTAATAGAATTCGATATTTTTACTATTACAATTTTATTGTAATTTTAAATCAAATAAATGCCTCTATATTTATATATTCTCTAGATCCCATATAAAGACTCTCAGCTTAGTTATTTTAAAAACTTTATTTCACATCAACGCACACAGCGCCATCTCTTACCGAGTAGTCATAGTTATAAAGTCCGTAATCCGCACTCTCGTCTGACTTAGATGTGAAACGTAGTAGTACACGCGGCCGCCGCTTGATGGCGCCATGGTCACTCAACGCAAAGACAGTTACCATCAAAATACATTCAATTGGTACACTATTATTATCTAGAAATTATTTAATTATCCCTTAGTTTATATCACTTTCACTTTATACTCATCCTTGTTATAATTAATATATCGTTCACGCACATATTTAAAACAGCTTAATATTATTTGTATATCTATAATAGTTATCACTCTGCAAAACAAACACACTACTAACTAAACCTGCTATTACAAGCGCTATATTAGGAAATATTACACACAAATATGCATGTAATCGCGAAAAATCGCGTGTGCTAATGCCTGGCCAATAATTGACTGAAGGAAAATCGTGGTTCAGTTGCAATATAGTTAATGAACCGAATGGATTAACATTTACTTTTGGCGCCCGCACTGTACGCAACGCGATGAGTATGCTGCGTGTATACGCTGTTTCCGCTGGGACCGCTCGATTATATTGAAGGTTTTCGATTGGATTACTAAATATCACTCTTCTTTATATAATCATCTTTAATATGTGTATAAGTATTTGTACGACAGACTTGTACTATGTTGTAATTCATACTAATTTATCTAAGGGTGAAGTTAACTACATATTTATGTATGTTACCGTGTTTGCAATAGAAATGCAATATATATTTTTATGAATTATTTGATGTTCTAGCCTTTGCGATGATTATAATGCATGCAAACTTGAAAAATAATATTGAATATATAGCATAATCTTAGAATGCTAATGTAAATTCGCTTGTCAATGAAATAATAAAATTATCTCACTGAATTATTTATTATCGTATAAAATTGTATTAATCAATATTTTATATGGAAATTGCTTTATAGCATTAAGCCCGCTTTTTGTTTCGCTAAAAGTTCTTGGTCCATAAAGAATAAATAAACATTTTAATAACCAAACCCACTTTTCTTATCTACTCGTAAAAGCTTATGTTTCGCGAATTTGCGATCTACATCAGTATTTATTCATAGCTGTTTCGTGATACCGTTGCTATCGAATTTAAAGTAATTCTACGAACGAATAAAGTCAGTAATAAAAATCCAATACAAGTTACAATAGCGGATCCCTCATTAGCAGTCGCGCCACGTGCGGAATACGCGCGGGAGCTCTGTCGCGTCGCGTCGCTTGCAAACGATTATGACGATACGGAAAGTTTGCCATTTTCGTAGCGCCGACGAAGCGGTGAAATTATAACGCATTTCATTTTTTTATTTATCTAAGATTTGATATCACTCTATATATTAGGTAAGTCAGTAATAAAAATTTTACATCCATTACAAGTGACAATAGCGGATCCCTCATTAGCAGTCGCGCCACGTGCGGAATACGCGCGGGAGCGCTGTCGCGTCGCGTCGCTCGCAAACGATTATGACGATACGGAAAGTTTGTCATTTTCGTAGCGCCGAGGAAGCGGTGAAATTATAACACTTCTCATTTATTTAAGGCTTGTTACCGGTGTATTACTGATTTATTATGTTGATGCTAAAACAAATATATCTTTCTGAACGTGTACCTTCAAAATCTCAGATGTATTCCCACGGATGAATTTGGTGATACGGAAAATTAGACATTTTTGTAGCGCCGAGGAAGCGGTGAAATTATAACGTATCTAATTTATTTAAGGCTTATTACCGGTGTATTACTGATTAATACGTTTATGCTGAAACAAATATATCTTTCAGAACATGTACCTTCAAAATCTCAGATGGATTATCACAGATGAATATAGTGATACGGAAAGTTTGCCATTTTCGTAGCGCGGAGGAAGCGGAGAAATGATAACGCATTTCATTTCTACATATAATTCTAATGTTTATCTATGGCCTAATACTACTGTATTACTATATCAGCATCCTACTTAAGTACCCGCAAGCAAAATTTTATCTTTAAGTACATAAACGCCGTACCAATTCTTATCGTTATACTATTTTTTTTTATAAAATCTTATACACTAAATTCTCGTGTCACAATGTTAGTTACCGTACTCCTCCGAAACTCCGATTTTCACCAAATTTTATATGCATATTCAGTAGGTCTAAGAATCAGCTTCTATCTATTTTTCATACCCCTAAGTGATAAGGGTTGTTCACCCTTACCATTTTTTTATTTATATGGCAACACAACGTTTGCCAGGTCAACTAGTTTATTATAAAATTATTTTACACAATAAGTACCTAACAGAAACAACCTTAATATTGTCGAATAAGTTATTACAAGATAATAGGCACAATTTCAAGACTTTAATTATGTGGATACAAACTCGTTGGCGTTCCACCTTGAACCGTACGAGTTTCTAGTGCATGTCATGTCAATAAATTGAAAATCGTGCAATTATGCTTTCATGCTAAATAAATTATCTTCTTAATATCATTAGTGTATGATAATATAATGATACGTCATCATTTCAAATAGACAACATGTGGTAATACTATAATTTAAATAAAGTGAACACGGCTAGTATTCAATAAATTCCCTACTTACTCCACCTCAAACCTAATTGTCTCCATTATTTAAATCGAAAAAATTTGACGACAACAAAATAACATGGGCAATTAGAATGATTAATTTCATAAAAATTCTGTGATGAAAATATAATTATAAAATGACATTATTGTTATGACAATAAAAAATAGACAACAAGAACTGTATTATGTTTATTACAAACCATTTAATTACAAATTAATATTGAAACTAGCTAATTGTTAACCAAAGAAATATTTTCTTGAGAAATGAACAAAAACTTCAACAGGGGAAAGTGTTCAAATATCGTTATGAAACAATAATTATGATACTAACATGTAAGAACACATGTCAATCATGCTCAAAGATAATTCAATCAAGAATAACGGTTTTTATCAGTTTTTAAAGCAGGGTCCAGCCGTGACCCAATTCGGGGACACAATGGGTAGCCGTGGGCGCATCACAGCGGCCTCGCACATCAGTCACGCTGCACTGCTCACTGCGTAACACGTGCCTGTATATCTATATATGTGTAAATAATGTATGTAAATATCCAACCTCAAATGCGAAGATCTAAGGTCGGTCATGGGTTTAAATGATTTTCATAATTATTCGTCGGAACCCATTGCCTACGGCTGGGTACGAGTCTCTGAGACTGAGGGAGGCTTAGGCTTTAATCCACTGCACAGATCAAGTGGAAATTTGTAGACTTTACTTAAGCATACAAGCTATCTCACAATGTTTTCCTTTACTTTATAAGAAAGTGATACTTGATGTGTTCATCATCATCGTCAACCCATTACTGTTCCACTGCTGGGCACGGGTCTCCTCTCAGAATGAGAAGGATTAGGCCATAGTCCACTATGCTGGCCAAGTGCGTATTGGTGGACTTCACATACCTTTAAGATGTGTTTTTTATAAATCTCTCAGGTATGCAGGTTTCCTCACGATTTTTTCCTTCACCGTTTAAGCAAGTGATCATTAATTTCTAATACGCAAATAATTTTGAAAAATTAAGGTGCCTGGGATTTGAACCTCGGACCCCTCGATCGAGAGGCCGAGTTTCTTAACCATTAGGCTATTACTGCTGCTTGATGTCTTATATGCATATAAATTAAAAAAAAAACAATGGTATATGCCTGGAATATAAACGTTGGACCCCCCGATTGAAAGACCAAGTTAGTAACCACTAAGTTATCACTGTTCAAAAACGAAGGTTATAAACTTGTCTTATGAAATGATTAATTTTAAGGTTTAACGAGTAAATATTAAATTAACTAACTAAACTTCGCCCATGCACCGCTATTGTATACTAATAACAAGCAACAACCACGAGGCTTCAGGTTGTTATCGCTGCCGGCTACGTCGGAACTATCTAATGCTCAATATCGGACTACCTCCTAGTGTTACCATGTATTTGATATAGATTAATTGTCTTAAGTACCTTTCTAAACATTGTCCTAATATTAAGGAAGTTATTACAATATTTTCTTCTTTTTTTAATTTTTATCAGATATTTATATAATTTCTGTTATATTATGTTTTATGAGTAATGTTTTTACCGTGTGTTGTTTTTTAATTAATAATATTATTACCAAAATGCGATTTTCATAATAGAATTAAAGAATCAATTTGTTCTAGTCGGGTAAACCTATTTTTTAAAAGATTTTCCATCTGTTTGATCTCTCTTTCGTTAATTTTGCCTGACGATTAAGCATAATAGAGCAAACTCTATCGACAAGATTATAAGTATAAAATATTTAGTTAAATTATTAAAAATAATTGTTTATTCGTTTTCTACAAATTATTTTAATTTTGATTTCGTTTCACTAGCCCTGACTTCAAACAATGAATCGGTGACCGTGGTTCTCTATAGGATGTAGAACCTTTCGGACCGAGTGAAATATAATCAAAATTTATAGCAAGGCAAAGACGAAATTTTAGTATATTAAGGTGTATTATAAAACACCTAGCTTGGTTAATATAAAGCAGTTAGGAAAGTTATTACAAGGGTATAAAATAGATCATATAATACTACAAAATTTATCATGTTTAAATCCCGGAGGTAACTATTCAGAATATTACTACTCGTATATTGGTTTGACCTATACTTTGGCTGTCCTAGCAAAATTGTAATATTTAATACTTTAAAAATAAACGTAGAGTACTACTAATTATTATGGGGTCTTACTGTAGACTCTATTTACCATAGTTACCTTGTAGCAACACAATGGCTATCTAACATCTCCACATGTAAAGGAACGTAACAATAAACAATTAATTATATGGACAAGGCCTAGTAAAAAACGTTGCCAGCTTGCCAAAAATGTATAATTCTCTGATCACGTATTCTTTTTTACTTATAGGATTAAAATTATAATTTTAATGAGGTTTATTAATGTTCCCTCAAGTATATGGGCATCCGTCTTTTTTGTTCACGCCCGGTTTAATAATCCATCTTATTCAATTATTAGCTATCTAAGATCGAAATTTTGATCCGTTCCGCGAACGGGTCATAATCAATCTGCAGATTGTAATCCTGTCAATTAAGATAACTTTGGGAGGTCGTAGTTGTACAGTTATACTCGTATGATCTAGTTTAGGTAACTTATGCGTGATTATGACCAAATGAAATATGTCATTTTAATCTATAAAACTGATAACAATATACATACTTATTAAATGGATGTACCCATGTGACTAATTTTAAAATTACAAACCTGCCAACTGCCTTGTTTGAAATTTTTCTGCTATAGGTACTTAAAGGTTGAAAGCGACTGAATCTCATACAAAACTTCACTTCATTTCCCGAGATTTTGAGGAGGCAAAAATATCAAAAAAACATAGACTACATTTGTATGTCATGTATGTTTATGTGTATATTTATGTCAATACACAAACATACCTTTTCTTTTTTTTTGGTGACTAGGGGGAATCCTTCAAAAGGTACCCGAGGCCGTGGGAGCGACGCCGGGTTACGTGGGACTTTCACCGCACTAAAACCCCCCGGTGGCCGTCCTCGGCGTTTTGTGGAGAACTCCAAGTTCTCCAACAAAACACAACCGGAGTCCTCCTAACGCGATGCCCCTATCCGGCTCTGACCTGAGGGGAGCAAAGTAATTTACGCTGTGATTCCCTGGTGATTACAGCGACATGCGACCACACAAGCCGCTGCCCTTCCCAGGATCACATGCTTGGCGGTTTGAGCTCCCACTCTTACCGCCCGCAACCCCGGAAGCCCTTTTTAGTCGCCTCTTACGACAGGCAGGGGATACCGTAGCCCTATTCTAGCCTCCTACAATATGTAGAAATATTAACCACTCAAGCGCCTTCTTGCATATGCACCACTTACGCAAATACTACAAACGTGAAATACATAAATTCTAGAATAAAATACTTTCACGTAAACATAGGACCTCCGTAGCAGTTGTTTCATAACATTTTATTCAAAGCATACACTTCATGTGACGTACTGGTTACTTCAACAATATGAGATCGTGACTCTACAATTTGAGGAAGACGACGGAAATATAAATTCGAAATAACAATTTGTAGTTTTAAGACTAGTACTTAAATGATATTTTTAAAAAATTGCAGTTATTAAGCTCACAGCTAATTTTTTATAGTATTGACGTAGCAAACGAGCATGCAGTCGATTTGATATTAAGTGGTAGAGTCCGCGTCAAACTTCTAGTCCGCTCCGAATATAGAAACGAGTCGCGTCGCAAGAGCAAGTTTTAGATATTAGCGGGTCGAAGACAGCGCGGGACCCTCCTGGCACCCACCAGCTCTCGCCCGCAGGTATATAGCTGCGTTAGTGTGCCCTTACCTTACGGAGTATATCTATACTTATAATAAATCTGTAGAGAGGTCAATTCTGTACATGAAATATATTTCCAAAATAACTATCAGGGGGTGATTAGGGATCGATACTGATGCCAAAAATGCAATCAGTAAAATTTTTGTCTGTCTGTCTGTATGTATAACCGCTATAGAAACAAAAACTACTCGACGGATTTTAACGAAACTTGGTACAATTATTTTTCATACTCCTGAGCTGGTTATAGTATACTTTTAATCACGCTACAATCAGTAGGAGCAGAGCAGTGAAGGGAAATGTTGGGAAAACGGGAGAAGTTACTCCATTTTTTAAGCTTCCGTCGCGTGTGCAACCTAACTGGTTAAAGCTACACAGAAATCATGTATGACGGAAATGTTTTCCTTAAAATTATATAAAACTTATCCCACGACAGCATATGTCTATCTTTTATGGTTGACTCACAATAACACGTGTAACTCCCGATAGCTTAGCAGTTCAAAGCTTTCTGATTACATTTGTCTACTCCTACGTTTATAACACTCTCAGTCATCCCTAATTAAAAAAGTTAACAGTATTAACTATTCCATACAAAAGAATCATAGAAATCATACCCCTGAGTGATAAGGGTTGTTCACCCTTAACATTTTTTTTATTTATATGGCAACACAACGTTTGCCGGGTCAGCTAGTGCTAACTAAATCTGCGCGCAGCAACTTCAGAGCGGAGTAGAAGTTTGGCGCGGTCAAAACTGCCGTCCATGGGCATCAGTAACCAGCGCCATGTAGAACAGGTTTTCCTGAAGTTTACCGGAAGGGTGACATATGTGTCGGTACTCCTGATCACTAAGTCTTAATTAAGTAACTTAGCCGACACCCCCATCGGCAAGGTAACTACACTCTTCCACCAAAACGAAATAAAACCCAATATATAAACAGAATAATGCCAAGTAAGACGGAAATCCTAATGATTCACTGAGGTCGACCACATATGTTTCTACTTGAAACCTTACTTGCAACACCATATGTGAGTATGGCTATCTTACTACACATCAAATCAGAACACAGCGCGATACAACGTTGTAAAATGAATATTCTTTTCACTTTCTTGCGCCGCCGTGGGACATTCAAATCGGAAGCGGCCATGAAAAACAGATGTCTTTGTTATTACGTCATATGTTTCGGTTGAGTCAAAACAAATATACCATGAAATTTATCAAGTTCAGATACATAAGTGGTGTTTATTTTTGTCTTATGGCAGTAACACACGGGCGACAGTCGTGTCAAGTGGCAACCGTCGACGGCAGAAGATGGCGTGGGTTATCGCACGTGTGCTATCTCCCTTATAATGAAGGGCGATCACACAATTACATGATTTCTAGCGTGTTTTCAGGGTAGCCGTTGGCTGTAATCACCACAAGTGTTATATTATATACTCGTCTGATCGAGAATAACGTACTCGTATGTTTTAATAGGTACATGTGATAAATTAATGTAGCTGACACAAATTATATCATATTTAGTTCAGTAACGTTCTTCTCTGAAAACTCATGGTAAGGGTACTTACCATGAGTTTTCAAAACATCCCACAATTTTACGTTACGTTTACCATTATTCTGTTTCTTTTGCTTCAGTAGACTGAATAAACGTAACAATAAGTATGTGCTCAAGTCTTTTAGTCTGCCTCACATGTTCGCAAAAAACAGAGATAAAACATAAAGCGCTATTTTCAATTTAGACATTCAATGTTACGTTACTGACACTATAGATCTGATACAATCCGCTAGGGGCGCTGATTGGAAATTATATGGGCAAACACGTAAACAAATACCAAAACAGTCATATTTGTCAAAACGTAAAAACTCATGGTAAGGGTACTGTACTAACTTAAACTACAATATTTACAGTTAATTATACCTGCAATCTTTACAGAAATAACATTATTAACTAAACATATATAACATTTTTTTCGATCTACCTGCGATAACGAGTACGGTTGTGTTTGATATCGTCACAGCTAAATAATTCATAAACTAAGTATTAAGTGTGTGTAAACAAGTAACTGTTGCAGTAATCCTCGAAAAAAAGACAAACATTAAGTGTGTAATAAAGATTCTTGTGGCAGTTCACTAAATTGCGATAAAAAAGTGAAATAATAATTGTGCTCGCGCGTTGTGGTATCTACCTACTTACCCGGTTGAAATTCCGCGCGGCACAAGCGCTTTTAGTTTGGTTTTATTAATTCGCAATAAAGACCTATCAGTTTTAACAATGGCTGGTGTTTGTGAGGCCTGCAAGGTTAACATAACGGTTACACAAAAGCGTATTAAGTGTGCCCACTGCGCGCGTCTATATCACTCGGACTGCATCGGTTTTAGCAATGAGTTGTCAAGAACCCAGTGGAAGTGCCCCCTGTGTGTAGCAAGTCTTCGAAAAGGTGGAGATAATAGTAATACCCCAGTGCGTGCGGCGTCTAAAACAGCAACATGTAACCTGCCACCGTCAGCCTCGGCGGCGAGCACACGGCCCGCTTTGCTCACGCCGCCAGAAACCGCCCTATCTCCTGTGTCGGTTCCAGCAGCATCCACGGTACCCATGGTAGACACGAACTTACTATCTCAGATGGGTATTATGTTAGACTCCAAGCTTGGCATTTTAAGAGTGCAAATAATAAGTGAATTAACAGACACGTTAGTCGCGGAGTTTCGAAAGGAGATGGCTTCTGTAAATGCTAAATATGATTCTCTCCAAGAATCCCATTTGAAGTTATTGAACGAACACGAGTCCCTGAAGAATGACCTTCTGGCATTGCAAAATAAGATGTTACAAAACGAAGATAAAGTACTAGAATTGCAAACACAGTTCAGTAAACAGCAGCAACGAGCTAGACTATGCAATATCGAGATTGTAGGACTCCCGGAAACAAGTAACGAATCCCCCATCGAGCTTGTAATGAAGATCGCCAGCTATGCCGGGGTCCAGCTCCAGCCAGAACAAATCCAGTCAGCTCATCGTGTTCAACCTATGCGTAAAATCATCGGCCGACCGAAAACAATTGTTGCGACCCTTGAAAGTAGAACATTAAAAGATAAAATTATCTCAGGTGTACGTAGGGCGAGGGGAATTAGTACTAACGACCTAAATCTAGGAGGCCCCGACAGAAGATTCTTTGTTAACGAGCATTTGACTCCTGAAAACAAGCAGCTTTTTAACGCAGTTAAGTCCCGTGCTAAAGAATATTCATATAAGTTTACTTGGGTTAGGAATTGCAATATTTTTTTAAGAAAAAACGAAGAATCTCCTGTCTTAACAATAGCGATAGAAAAGGATCTTCAAAAGATAAGCAAATATTAATGTTAACTTCAGTTCCGATTATGTATTTGTATAAGGTCATGTATTTGTCATTATCATATGTAGGTATTTTTTTAATAACCCTTTTTTCATGCATACAATTACCTAACACACGTACACACACAATACACTTAACACACTTGCATATCATACAACACATTTGTTTACATTCATACTACCTAAACAATATTCCCTATGCTCGTGCTTACATTTCAAACAAAATTATTATATATCTAAACTTTACTACTATGACACTATCATGTAATAATTTGTTAATTTTACTAGAAAAAACCCTTTTAATCTTGATTAAATTCAATTATCTCTTTGCTGCCATGTTTATGTTATGTTTAAAATCAAACCTAAGCATATTTATTGATTCTACTATGCCCACACAAATGCAATCTATATTTTATTACTTATTTACAATTCCACAATGCCTCAGTTAAGCCTATTTTACCAAAACGTGCGAGGATTGCGCACTAAAACATTGCAATTTAAACATAATTTACTCATTCACGATTATGATGTTGTAATTATCACTGAAACATGGCTTACAGGTGGCTTTTATAAGGGTGAGCTATGTGATGATCGCTATGATCTATTCCGATGTGACCGCAATGAATTTACATCAACTAAAAAATACGGTGGCGGTGTCATGCTATGTATCAAACATACACTGCGCGCGCAGGAGCGTCCCGAATGGGTGTGCGCGGGCGTCTAATGCCTCTGGACCACTGTCACAGCGGCGGCACTTGGAGGTCGCGATAAACGCAACCTACATATATGTGTCGTCTATATTCCACCTGATGACAACCAGGCACAGCGACTCACTAAATTCACCGCGCAACTAACGAACATTATGTCATTAAGCCCAACTGATCATTTTATTATAGCAGGAGATTTTAATTTGTCACATATTTCTTGGTCGTTATCTGGCCCTACTACATGTAAAAGTACTTCCACAGAGTTGCAATTAGCAACAGAAAGTTTGTTAAATTCGTGCTGTCTATCTGGACTCAGTCAATATAATTTCACTACAAATAAATGTTATAATACCTTGGACTTAATATTTAGTGACACTCACATTGATGTTTCAATGTCCAATGTTACACTAGTTACGCAGGACGATTACCATCCGTGTTTAGATTTGAATGCATCGGATCTAATGTTAACCCCTTTCAAGCGTGACGCTGTAATAAAACATTGCTTCTTCAAAGCAGATTACTGCAAAATCAATAATTGTCTACTCAATACCGACTGGCACACATTGCTACAAGGAAATACCATTGACGTAATTACTCAAAAATTTTATTCTCATGTTAATAAAGTTATTGATGAGTTTGTACCCAAAAAAATACATACGTATACTCATAGATTCCCTGTGTGGTACTCAAAATCATTAATGCACGTAATAAAGGACAAGTTGCGAGCACATAAGCGATGGATTAAATATAAGAACCCTAGAGATTATGATGAATTCTCAATTTTACGGAGACGGCAGAAGAAAATACAAATTAAATGTTACAACTCCTTTAATAAAAATATTCAAAATAGTCTTAAAAATAACCCTAAATACCTGTGGTCTTTTTTGAAAACTGTACGAAGTAACAACATTGGGTACCCCAACGTACTCACACTAGGAGATAAATCATACCGCTGTGAAGCAGACGTCTGCGAAGGTTTCAACCGCTTCTTTGAGAGTGTGTTTCAGAAGCCAGCCCCAGAGTATAATCTCCCTTTGCTAGCGGAATCAAATGACACTATTCATAGAATACATTTTAATGAAAATACAATTTTTAAATTATTAAATAAAATAGACATAAATAAGGGGCCTGGTAGTGATAAAATACCCCCCATTTTCATCAAAAATTGTGCTTTCAGCCTTGCTAAACCCCTTACTATTATTTTTCATATGTCAGTAAATGTCTTTGGAGACTTCCCAACTACATGGAAAGAAGCGATAATTGTACCCATTCACAAATGTGGATCCCGTGGTCGTATTGAAAATTATCGTCCTATCTCGAAACTGAATTTATTTTGTAAAATCTTTGAAAAATTAATATACCAATCGATTAGCCCTTTGATTATCAATCATCTACCGGAAGAACAGCATGGTTTTATGAAAAATCGTTCCACAGTAACCAATTTGACAGTATTTACAGATTACATCTTCCGCACAATGGATAGCGGGGCTCAAGTTGATGCCATATATGTTGATTTTGAAAAAGCATTTGATAAGGTAGACCACATAATTCTTCTTCATAAGTTGCATGCACTAGGAATAAGAGGTGACCTTTTTAGATGGATAAGTTCTTACGTAGCAAATAGGAGTCAATGTGTAATTTTACGAAGTGCACATAGTGATTATGCTTCAGTTACTTCTGGCGTACCTCAAGGATCGATTCTGGGACCACTGCTGTACAATGCCTACCTCTATGATATTGGTTCATGTTTTACCCATTCTAAATTCATCATGTTCGCGGATGATAAAAAAATCTACTTAAAAATTGATAACATCACTGATTGTAACAAAATTCAATTGGATTTAGATAATTTATATAAGTACTATTTGAATAATCGCATTACTGTGAATACAGCCAAATGTTATCAAATTACTTTCACTCGTAAAAGGACCCCCGTAATGTTTAATTATAAAATCAACAATATTCCCATCAACAGGGTAGACGTCGTACGTGATCTAGGTGTAATACTAGATGCCAAAATGACATTTGCAAGTCACATTGATACAATAATTTCCAAAGCGTATAAACAGCTAGGATTCATTAAACGTGTTTGCGACTCTTTTAATAATATCACTTGCATCAAAGTTTTGTATTTTTGCTTTGTCCGCAGCATTTTAGAATACGCTTGTAGCATTTGGTCCCCACAGTATAATATGCACATTGATAGGATTGAATCTATTCAAAAGAAATTTATAAAGTTTTTAGATTTCAAAACTCACAATATCTCCACTTCCTATATCGAAGCTTGTAAATATCATCGTATTGTCTCCCTTGAGCAGCGCCGCAAACAGTATGACATTATACTATTATACGACATCATAACTGGGAAAATAGATTGTAACGAACTTTTATCCCTTATTGACCTCAAGGTACCATCAAAGCATTCTAGACATATTAAGCCATTATTTAATATTCCTCGTGCAAGAACCAATTATACACAAAATTCAGTTTTCTGCCGCATTATAGACACATATAACAAACATTATTCAAACTTAGACTTCTTTTATTTAAACAAAACCTCACTGAAGAACGCAATTATAAATATGCACCTAACATTACAATGACAGACATACCCACATTGATATACACCACATACACAGACACAAACATACACACACACACACACACACACACACACACACACACACACACACACACACACACACACACACACACACACACACACACACACACACACATACACACACACACACACTATTTAAGTCAAACACAACCTTTAACTTGTTACTTGTTTATTAATACTTTATTGTACCAACTTGTAATTTTAATTTCTCATAGTTATTATTTAGTGTAATCCATTTTTGGCCTTATTATATGTAACAAAATGTAATCTTCTTTTATTGATGTGTAACGCTGTTGGATTGCCAAATAAATGAATAAATAAATAAATAAACATTACTAAGTTTCAAACAGAAATACTAATCATAGTTCATAAATGGTCTTATTTCGGAAATCTATAAAGTACATTGATATTTCTGCTATTGTTTTACTTTAAGTTCTCACGAAAACGCCCTTTAACAAAATTACTAACAAATACAACTTAATTTATTAAATCATTTCTATAATGTTATGGAGAATTGTAAGGACACAACTGTTATAATAATGTTCTAAGTAAATTGCTATTATTATACCTACCATGGGATTGTAATAATTTATGTGTAGTCATTGCGAGATCTCCAAGGTTGCATATTGTTTTCAATTATCAAAGTAAACGACTTCGATCATAATAAATTATGTGAATACACGCCATAACGACATAATAATAATATTAAACATAACAACGTAGTACAAGTGTCTAATATGAGTAAATATCAAATATTTAAAGGTGGTAGAACCCTCTGTGGTTCACGGCGACTCCATCGCCACACCTTTTCTTGCATAATGTTAACAGCAGTTTTAAGCGCGGCTGTGTTCTAGTTAGAAGGGTTTTTTTTTTTATAATATAAAAGTAGCAGACGAGCATGCAGTTCACCTGATGGTAAGTGGGTACTGCCGCCCATGGACATCTGTAATCAACCCCAGATAGGATTAGATATTCCTACCTGAGGTCGGCCACAGATGCACCGCTACCCCTGAAAACTAAGCTGGAACGCCTAGGAAAAGTCTGTCTACCTTACCACACCCTTCAAACCGGAACACAGCAGCGCCTAACACTGCTGTTATTAGGTAGAAATAAACCTAGGGTGTGGTAAGGGAAACATACCTTACCGAGGCAATCCAGCTTGTTCACATGGGTAGTGGCACAACTAAAACTGATCTCAGGTAGTATATAATTGTTCCAAACGGAGAATGACGTGAAAAGTCGTTGTAAAGTAGTGTCTCATTGATCAATCTGGCCCTTGTCTCACCAGGCCGTCTTACGTGTTCAAGCACATACTAGTATTTGTACGAGCATTCAGGACATTCCTTAAGAAGTATGTTTAGAAAGATATAGGAGACTTATAGCGAAATGCAGTTCATAATCAATCAATGAAGAGATCAATCGAAACCGAGACTGATAGGAAGTGACGTTGAAAAGTAAATTGCCTCATTTACTAATATGAACCTTGACTCGCGGAGCAGTTTCAATTGTATGAGAACGTACTCGTACTAATACTAGTACAATCTTTAAGAGCATGGTATCCAATATGGTATAAAATAGAGTTGTACCACTTAGAAATGCTCGGAGTTTATGATTTCTAAGAACGTTCGAAACCGAGAGTGATGTGAAGCGGCGTTGAAAAGTAAAGTGCCTCATTTACTAATATGAACCTTGACTCGCGGAGCAGTTTCAATTGTATGAGAACGTACTCGTACTAATACTAGTACAATCTTTAAGAGCATGGTATCCAATATGGTATAAAATAGAGTTGTACCACTTAGAAATGCTCGGAGTTTATGATTTCTAAGAACGTTCGAAACCGAGAGTGATGTGAAGCGGCGTTGAAAAGTAAAGTGCCTCATTGACCGGCCTGGCCCTTGTGTCGCAAGGCCGTCATTCGTACGAGAACATACTAATAATTGTACGAGCTTTTAGGACCCATTGTAAGTTGCTTACCACTAACTACTACAAATATTACCTATAGTAGTAATCTAGTACTTGTAGAAAGAAAAAAAATACATAAATAAATAATTTTATTTTTATATTTATAGCCCCACACTAGGATTTCGATACACGCATGCAAAGACAAACATAAGGATATACAAACACTCAACCCCGAATACTTGCTTACATCCAGAACAGACCTCTAAATTTAACATTTAGACGTTTGCCTGACGTGAAATCGAACCTGAGACCTACTTTTCAGACCGGTAGAGAAACCGTTTCGACGTCAAAATATTACAGTTGTCTAGATTTCCTGTCACGACACATAAAAGACACGAAAAATAGGCCGATATTTTATTAAGGTGTGCGTGACAGGCGCCGTCCTCTCCATGTAGGTACAGCGTAATTGTGTCTGTGTGCGTAAGCATTGTATTATACCACGGATAACACTAATGACGAGAAAGCAAAGCAATTTTTATACTACATTTTTTATATCTATCGCAATTGAATTTTCTACTTCGATAAATTTTTCGATATACATATTTCAAAACCGATTGCATACAAGCAGTTAGTACTTCAAAATGTATCGCCAAACCCCATCAGTTTAATATACCTTGAAGTACGTTTGAAACCGAGAGTGATACTAAACGGTGATAAGTAAAGTGGCTCATTGACCGACCTGACCCGCGGGTCGCAAGGCTTCTTAACTTGTTAGCTCGCGGCTCTTTGACAACGTAATGTTACCTGTCAGTACTTTGGGCGAACCGGTCTATTATACGGGGAATTAAAATATTTTGATATCGCTTTAGAAAGAACAAATCAAATCTGCCAGCCTTCTGTAATGTTTTGTTTAATAAGCAGATAAAGTTAAGCATTACAATCAATTTTAACACTAATTTTTATAAGAGAAATAACAATATAGTAATTCAGTTCATCCAATACGGCTATTTCCGCAAACTATCCGGATTTGTTCTTAAAAATACTTAAGACGTTCGATAGTCATTTATTTACTCCAACGGCATTGTAAAAACCCTTTGAAGAACTAGGTCTAACTCTTAGGATTATATGACGAGATTATATGAGGAGTCATATTGAACATATGATGTTGAACTAACTGGTTGGCTTTGTATTGTTGAGGATTCGTAGGTTTACTTGTACATATGCTTCTATACGGTGTCGCATAGGTTAAACTAGGTCACTCCTACCCAGAGAGGACGAACATGTACCTCTTAATTAAATACTAAACCGTTAGGCTGGACTATTTTAATTTCTTTTCGTAAAATAAGATTAAATCATTATGTTATTAATAATCCGGAAGGTATTTAAGATTTTTAAAAACTGCCCGCCAAAGAGAGTATCGGGGCTCAAATGTCCAGACCTCCTTATGTAAATATAACCTTAGCATATGTGACCCCTGGATAGTACGACGTCCCAACGATAACGATGATAAACATCTTTATGGTAACAAAAATATTGCGCCCAAAAATATTGACGTCACAAAACTCATTCAAAATAGTTAATCAATCAGAAACTATAACGATGTACGTAGTCCTTGTATGTAGTACCTACGCGCCATCGACACAATGCACTGTGTTATTGTATGCATAAACGGATTGGCGTAACGTGACCATTGTGAAGGCAGGCTTTGTTCTACAGCTCAGTTGTACAACCAATCGATCGGTTAAATTGATAAATCATGCAATGCAGACATGCACGGTTCTCGTAGGTTCTGTTTTTATCCTGTTTCCTCGTTTTTTTAACTGGTTTTGAGATTATAACCTATTGTACTATACAGTTACTTTGCATCTCTAGTATATTTTGTGGAATAGGTATGCTCAGCGCCAAACTGCTAGTCCGCTCTGAAGTTGTTGCGAGCATACAATTTGCTATGGCGACGCGATTCATTTCTATATTCAGTGCGGACTAGCAGTTTTACGCAGAGTATATTGTATATTAACGAAAAATAATACGTGATATTTTAATATAATAATTCAATTAAATAATTTGATCAAATAATTTCTTAAAAGAACAGGAAAAGTACACAAACATGCAATAATATTTTTAAAAGTTTAGCTTATTTTTTGTTTTGAATTCTAAAAATGCTGTAACAAATCCTGTTTACTTGAAAACGCATTTCCTTCTAAACAGTAGTATATCGAAATCGTAAAATAATAACAATATTCAAGATAATATATATTGTCGCGCATAGAGTATGTAAATTCCAACAAAAGTTTTATAACAATATCTTGTAAACAATATCCGCATGCAAATTTATGTAGATATAGTTATTTTTCTTGTTTACTTTGATGTCATTCGGCATGTTTGGCACTGACCTTGCCGAATATTGGTGATCACATATTTGTACCTTTGGTTTATTTTTATAGATAAAACATTATGTTAACTTCCTTATTGCAAATATCTATCATCTTTTTTACAAAATTTACACTGTTCTATAGAATTTATTTTTTTGTGTATCAATGACGTCCATTAATACTAATTATTCCAATGATGTAAATAAAAAATAGCTATTAAAACTTACATCATATAACCTATAAAAACTTGCTTGCTAAGTGATCATTACGTTTTTATACCCTGTAAATACAACAAATTAAAAAATATTAAGATAAATATTTTCATCGTGTCAAGTTGGCCTACCTAAATCTAAAATTCGAATGAGGCAAATATGAATTAAATAATAAGTTTAATTAACCATCCATATCATGAGTTAAGTAATTTATTTTAACCAAAACAGACTGCCCTCGGCCAAAACCTTCCAATATTAAATACCAATGACCTTTTAACATTCGGCAGTATTGTGACCGATCCGATCTTAAATCCTTTTTTCACGATTTCAATTTACAAAACGGACCCTTAACCGTGTCGATAAGAATTTTTATTTGTTTTGTAACTGATATTTTTGGGTCCGCACGCTCTGGGCCAAATCGTGCTGTGAGCAAGAATGGCTATCGAGAACGTATCGTTATCGAAAACGAAAAGTTAGTGTGCACGATTCGACAATACCACTAAAACTCAATGGTAAGCCAATCATTTTAGAGAGAAAAGCTTATAACGAGATGCAATATAAATTAGACATAACAAATCATGGTGTCCTTACTAAATTGAATTATCGATAAACACAGCTTAATTTAAAGAAATATAAAATGGAGTATTAAAAACGTAAATTAATTCACAAAAACTAAAATCATAAATCTAAATAGAATTTAGATTGTATCTCATTACAAATTGCAAAATGTTAAAAAAACTACAAACATAAATGTCACACCCAATCGTATGCTATTACCCTTCGAAATACCATGTATTGTGAAGCAACTTGTACGAGTGGTGACGTCAAAAATTATTTTAAACCTAAAAACAGCAGCGCATAAACAGCAAATATAAGACAGAAATAGATGTGGCATTGTATATACCGCATTTGAACTTCGAGTTCTATTTTTAAATAGTTCAATAACTTTACGATTCGAGAGGCTCCCGTGCTTACCACAGCTCGCATGTCAGTGCTCAGTGAGTCACCGCAAGGCGATCTCTGGTGCAAGGACTGCACTCTACATAGGGTTTCCAATTTCGATTGGACCCGAATTCTCATGAGAGACCGAATCTCAATTGACTTTAAATCTGACTCGCTTCATCTGCATATATTGTGATACTGTAATGTTCGAGATATACTATATCAGATAGGTAATCAAATAATGTGTACCTCATGAAATTAAGCGAACAATTATTTTTGTGTATGCATGCCGCCCATCTGCTGTGAACTGTACTCTACCACCCTTGCACTGTAACGGATTGCAATTAGGATCACGTAAACACTCGTGACAAAGTAGTACTTGGCTTAACACCACTGTTAAACACCAAAATATATAGATTGTGATAATATTATATAGGTTCATACAGATAATTTCATCCTCCCGTTAGAGTCAAACTACGTAGAGTACTATCTGTTTCATTAAAAAGGTAAAAAAATAATTTATGGCTACTCTAAAATTTTTGAATAGAATAATGCTGTTATATGGGTGTGTATAAAACGCAAAGGTCAAAATATTACATCAGTATCTGTGAATATATTTAGACATTTTTCTTTTTTATATTACAAATACAATATTATATATAAAAGTCTCGTGTCACAATGTTAGTTACCGTACTCCTTCGAAACGGCTGTACTGTGTAGGTCTGAGAATCGGCCATATCTATTTTACATACCCGTAAGTGATAAGGGTTGTTCACCCTTAACATTTTTTTATTCATATGGCCACACAACGTTTGCCGGGTCAGCTATTAGACATATATTATTATAATATTTGTTATAGTATAATGCGAAATACATTAGCATAACCCGATAGGCTATATTCAAAGATTTTAAACGATGTTTTAGTCTTTATTTTTTTAAAACCTTTATAGCTACATAAATTAGAGGCTAAATCAAAGGGTTCGAATAAAATTCTTATAAAACGTTCCTTCGAGGTCTGTTTGCCCTCACTTATAAGGTCCCTAAATGGTAGCGAAAAGCTCGTTTAATGACCCTAATTCGGCACTTAACCGGAGCTTTTTATAGCAAAAACGTATTAGGTTGCTTTGATTGACTGTCTGGCTGTGATACATGACATAGAACATGATATACGTAGAAATACCACAATCAAATTAGTCTAAAATAAGTCAAAACTTCCTACGGTATGGTTGAATATAGAAATTATACTACCGTTTCAAAACCTAATAGATATTACTTACATATTAGACTTGGCTGTCTGGTTGTGTTATCGTTTTCACGTGACTATTATAGTTACCTAAAATCTGCGTAAAAGATAGATAATGATATGATATATCATGATAAAATAGATTAATGATTCCTTTATATTCTGTCATTTCTGCTTAATAGCCATACTATAACACGACCGAAATGAATGATATTAAATTTAAAACTGATATTCATTACGTTAGTCATTATTGTATTACGAGGTTGATGTCAATCATTAATTTGGCTTTGCTTGTTGTACTCATTATATTTTCGTAAACTTACCATTTACTTTATTGTAAGTAATTTATTAATAAATATCGATTTGGTAAATGAAGGAGAAATAAACGAAGAAATATCGTCAATATAAATCAGTTTCTTTATTAACGCCAACGTCCACTTTAACGTCAATTAAAATTTTGGTATTCAAGTGATTATCCGAACCTAGATTTAGGAATAATATTACTTTAAATTTTCATACCACAGACACTAATTTTTGACATGTTTATGAAAAGTACTCTCTTATCAAAGAAATGTTTGCATATCTAGGTAAATATTTGTCTAAATAGTGTCATTTGTGTTGTAAGAGACACTTCATACGACGCGTTCTAAGTGATAGCAACGCAAATGTGGCCGATCTTCTTACTTCAATCCTATCTGGATTTACTTACAAACGGTTTGAACAGTAGCCAGTTTATTATCAGGTTTCTTTACTTATCATTCATAAATTACAAACGGTTTGAACAGCAGCCACTTTATAGGTTTCTTTACTTATCATTAATAAAAAATCAGATACATTACCAAAACAATAATGGCGCAAGTATCGGGAAATGCGACATTCCGGTATTCACACAAGCCGCTCCCACGCAACAAGGTGAGCCGGCTATTCTTAAATTGTCATTCTCAGTTGCGTTATGATGATCAGCGGTTTACCTCATACATAGATACTGTACGCAAAGTAGCACACGCTTCTGAATCACCCTCATTTGATAGCCTAACAAGTAATCTTAATAACTATTTTGAAAGCCTTTAAAATATCAAATCAAGTTTTTATTTTTGCGTAAATATCAAAATATCATCTTTTAATTTATTTATTGTCAATTACATAGTACCTAAATTATTTACAATATTAACCTAATAGAAATACAAAAATAATAATTAAACAGGTTTTGAAATAGTTATGAAAAAAAAACAAATATTTTTACACGAAAAAGTAATTAATAGCAAACATTACCAGTTTGCCAGTCCGATACCGATATTTTTTTATCTTATACTAGCTGACCCGGCAAACTTTGTACCGCCTCAAAATCTATTTATCAAATATATTTCATATAAAATATAGCCTATGATAATGTAGCTTTCGAATGTTGAAAGAATTTTTAAAATCGGTCCAGTAGTTTTTGAGCCTATTCATTACAACCAAACAAACAAAGAAAGATTTCCTCTTTATAAAAATTAAATTTAGCGTATAAAAGCAGAAAATGGGGTGTTGTGATTTGTGCGCTATGTGAGTGACCAATCTAGTGGTAATCTGGGTTTCATAAAATAAAAAAAATGTGAGCCGTCACGGGACGCCTGGCAGATGTGAAACATCGACATTATTTTGTAAAAGTAATATGCAGAAAAGAACATATTGTGATAGGAACTAAATATGTCATAATGATAAAATAAAATATTACGATTGCGCATGGCGACGCGTCGCCACACCGTACACACTACTGCATATAGACTGTATATATACACTACACTGTCGCCACGGCATGCGTCGCCACGCCAGAAATCGGTTTTACGTGCGGCTATAGATGTTTCACATCAAAAATAATTAACTTACTGATGACTTGATGGTGTGTCATAGTGTGATTTTGCTTTCTTTGCAGGAGGCTGATCACTTTCACTCTCTAAATTATCACGGTCAGACATTTTATTATTAGAAAAATAATTTGTTTTCAAGCATTGATCTATAACCTGAAGTTACGCCGCAAGCGGGCAAAACTTGAAACATACAAAATACGTCAAGTGGTGTAAAACGAGTTAAAACGACTCCAGTCGCTCTCGCGCGGCGTAGTAATACACACTAATGTCACTGAACACGTTAAACGTCATTATTTTGAATTTTAAGCCTCAAAATGCCTTCTTGTGCAATGCGTAAATGCAAAAATTATGCTCGAATAAGAAACAAGCTTCATGGAACCACCTATCACACGTAAATAAAGAGAAATTATTAAATTTTGTTTATTTTTCGTGTTCGATCCGCCATGATTACGTGAGTAACCAGAAAGAGACAAAGTATGTTTTTGTCAATGAAAGTGATAAAGACGCATAATGCATGGTCATAGATCAACAGAACAGAAGTGACATTTTATTGAAGCTCACGATGTTCATATGTCGTATGTTATAGTTTAAGATCCCACTGCTTAATTTTTATATTAGTGTGTTTTTAGTCAAAATATAACTTTTTATAGTTTATTTTAATAAAATAAAAGCGATATATGGGAAATTCTGTATCCTAATCTCTAAATTTTCTTCGATACCTGTGGTAAATAATAAAAAATATTACCATAAAATTTATATAGGATAGTATACGGTATTTTAAAATTTCTTTAATTGAATAAATTAACCTAAACATAATTTAATAAACAATCTTTGTATAGCCAGAAATTAATCCTCAAAAAGACCACGGTAAGATTCGAATCTTATATATATAATTCGCATGTCACGATGTTAGTTACTTTACTCCTGCGAAACGGCTTTACTGATTTTCATCAAAATTTATATGCATATTCAGTAAGTCTGAGAATTGGCTACTATCTATTTTTCATATCTCTTAAGTGATAAGGGTTGTTCACCCTTAACATTTTTTTTATTTATATGGCAACACAATGTTTGCTGGGTCAGCTAGTACATAACATTTATAAAATGTACACAACTTTTCAATTAATGGTCGTGTGTAAAATAAAACTGAAAATAATAAACATAAATTAGTAAAGATACTTCGCCGCCTTGAAATTGAATGAAGCCACAAACGGCTTATTAGTAAGTTCTTTTTTTTTTAATTCTTGACAAATAAAAACATTTTTAGAGAAAATTTACAAATAAATAACTAATACTGCGTAATTTACATAATAAATAAATAATTATTTCAAATATTTTAGGGACATTTTAGCACGGAGACGTGGCAAAACTTTTTTACGCAACTATTTCAATTCTCAAAACTGGGTACATTTTCTTGTTAGGAGTGAGTAATCTTTACTAATCTATGATAATAAATATAAACAATTTTTAAATCGTATATTTTAAACCAGTCGATACATCTGTATAGATACATTCTTTCAAATTATATATTTATATAATAATAATTTATTTAGTTAAACTGTACTATAACATTTCTACGTAAACGATGTACTAAAACTATTATCGACAGTTTTGGACATTTTTTACCTTCTGTTCCATTATTTCATTGTCTTTGACAAGCATGCGTATCAATGGGAAAACCACCATACGTCCCGTTTTTAACGGGACAGTCCCTTTTTTCGATGCTTCGTGCCGTTGTCTCCGAAATGAACCGTTGCCATTGTCAATTAAGTAACAGTAAATATTATAATTATGAAAAAAACATGGAGTGCTCCATTTATCAGTTTTCATAAAGCGCCCCACATTTTTTGCACAATTATACTATTTACTTTTCCTTAAATGATTCCTTGATTGAAAATTATTTTCTACTTTTTAGTTAATTTTATCATAAAATCGTGTTTTTTATTATTTTTAACTATATTTTTTCAAGTAAAAAGTATTTGACATAAAAAAATCAATGTCCCGTTTTGACTGAAGTAATCATTAGTCACTATATTCCATTGTCAATATTTACGTTTGCGTACACTTGAAACGCAAGGTCAAACACTAGTTGTCTCTTTTTATCACATTGTTCTAATAGCTCTGTCCCTTATAGAACATTTTTCTATGTAGTTAAAGGTAAGCGTCGCCACGCCAGAAATCTTTTTTACGTGCGGCTATAGATGTTTCACATCAAAAATAATTTAAAATATACATATATCACAACAAGATCTACATTTTCATTAAAAAATCCTCCATATTTTTATTTCATTTTAGCTTTACTTAGATAATTGTCCCAATAAAAATTATGAGAAATAAATATTTTTTGACTATTATAAAATCGCGACAATTATGTAAATACTAGCTTTCGCCCGCATCTCTACCTGCGTGGTTTTCGGGTCTAATTATATAATTAGTATTCTACATATCAATGTAGATCATGAACTATATGTGTGCCAAATTTCAATCAAAACAAACCAGTAGTTTTTGCGTAACATACATCCATCCATCCTGACAAACTTTCGCATTTATAATATCGGTAACATAGTAAAATAAAATAATATTATGGTGTGTGCACACGTTAGACGAAGTTATAACCAACAACAATATCTCAAGTGTATAAGCATCCACAATAATCTACATACACGTGCTACATACATGTCATGTGTGAACAAGTATTAATACCGGTACCTGATAGACCGGAAATAATCCGTTGAGACATATTGAATAACATGACGCACTAAACAAAGAGCAGCCTCCGTGAACTGAGATTATGTTCCTTACAGATAATGTGTTACGGTAGTTTATTTTTTCTATTTTTAACATTGTGGAAATATGTATTGTTTTATACTAGAAGGGGAATAAGACGATTTTTTGAAAAATAAGCTCGTAGTAAGGTTACTGTTTTTATCACGGGTTGTTGTAATATAGAATTAAAAGAGATTTTTTATAATATAGGAGTAGCAGACGAGCATGCAGTCCACCTGATGGTAAGTGGCTACTGCTGCCCATGGACATCTGTTATCAATCCCAGGTATGATTAGATTCCTTCATTCCCGCCAGTACTTTCTGTATGATATTAGATATAAATTATTGATGCCATCAAAAACACTGCTTGTAAAAAAATCCAAGCCTCGCCATTCAGCTCTTCCACCGTAAAAAGTCGTGAAATCCATGAAATCCAAGTCGGTTGGTTCATACAGACTCTACTTAAGAGACCTTCTGTCTTAAGGTATTATCTCACTATCTAACCTAACAACATCTCATGGGACCATATCAATATTAAAAATATTTTATGTTTCAAATAAATAGATTGGATTTGGCAATCGTACTAAACGAACTAATTAAATTTAATATACATATACTTGTGATATACATTTTTTTTTATAATATAGAGGAAGCAGACTAAGCTGGAACGCCTCGGAAAAGTATATTTTCATTACCGCACTCTTGAAACTAGAACATAGCAGCGCTTAAGACGCAAAAATTGATCTAGCGGTGGTGGTGCTGGAAGCGGTGATACCACAAACAGTTCACATTGTGTTTTAATCGCATCATATCGTAGCACACGAGTAACATTACTACGATTGCCAAGTCCAATCTATTTATTTGAAACATAAAATATTTTTAATATTGATATGGTCCCATGAGATGTTGTTAGGTTAGATAGTGAGATAATACCTTAAGACAGAAGGTCTCTTAAGTAGAGTCTGTATGAACCAACCGACTTGGATTTCATGGATTTCACGACTTTTTACGGTGGAAGAGCTGAATGGCGAGGCTTGGATTTTTTTACAAGCAGTGTTTTTGATGGCATCTCATTCCTTTTTGTAGGTATGCCTACTTTTTTTCCTTTCCGGGACCTTCTATTACTTGAATGTCAACAACAGTTTTTTTTAAAGCCCCCTCAATGTCTTACGAGAATTAGCGTTCTTTTTTGTAGGTAGTATTTGTAGTTATTGTAAGAATTATTATTTGAAGAGTATATTAATAAAACATATTTTCCGCTAGACCACGTTTTTATTCATTTCTATTTTAATCTTGAGTCACCGAACAATATCATTTTATACACAACCAGTAATATAGATTACAATTTATATTAAAAAGGTTCTTACAATACGCCCCCTTTATCTATATTACCCACCTATAACAAAACTCTACATAAATACTACCAAACATAACTCTTTCGTGGAACGGGCTAAATAGTTGAATCTCCCCACTAAACTCTGACACGGTAGACTACTGTTACTATCTGAGTTACCTTTTGTTTATTTCAAATCAACCTCCATTGAAGTTGATACGGACTTACAAACGGACATACCAAAGGCTTGCAATAATTTTAAAATACATTGTTTTTGGTCTTAAATAATCACTCAGTCATCTATAAGCATGCTATCACGCGGCGGTCCAACAAGAATTCAAGTTTGATTTTATTTTAGCACAAATTACGATCAGGCCTACACTCAGGCCGTTACAGGACCACTCTCTGAAATTAAATCACACGTTAAAAACTTATAAAATTTAGTTTATTTCCTCTCTCTAACATGATAACGCCTATTACTATCATTACTTATATCAACAGATTCACGTTCCATTACTTCAGACTCGCTTACATCCGTCATAGCATTAGTCACATTACTTACTTTACTTGTATCTGTAACCGCAGGCACACATACACCTATATCACCTGTAACACCCGCATCAGTCATGCACTCTTTTCATTCATCACCACTTCATTCGAACATGACAATAAATTAAATCGAAAAAGTTAATATTTTGACAACTGGAATTACTCCCGTTATCCTCAGGAAAAACATCGTCTAAAAACTTAACAACTCGACTGATTGTGATTTCACGTGTCTTCGTATTAAATAATCGATATCTTCTTATGAATATCCGACAAAAATTATTGGTTTTGACTTTGCATCCAATTTTCGTCTTTTCTGTTTGGTATAAGAGTATACGCTGCACATCCAAATAAGCATAAATAGGTAACATCTACTCGTTTCCTAGACCATTTTTGTAGTGGCACGCAGTCTTACACTGCCTTCGTCGGACTCCGGTTTTTGATATAAATCACAGTATTTAACGCTCTTGCACAAATGCGCTGCAATTTATAATAGACTTCACGATTTTTCGATAATAGTTCTGTTAGCTCTTTCAACCATACCATTCTGTTTGGTGGTATATACTATATATCACCTTCTGATGTAGAATTTCATTTGTTGACAAGAAAATATCGTAAGCTCTATTACAAAACTTCGTTCCACCATCTGATCTCATACACTTGTTCGACTTGCTAGTTGCCTTTTTAACGCGAACTTTGTATTTTTTAAATTTCGTAAAGTCTCACTCTTATGTTTGAGAAAATTAACATGTGTCATTCGAGTATATTCGTCGATAAATAATAACATGTACCTTGAACCATTGAATGAAGTAGCTTCCATGGGACCACATAAACCTGTATGTACGATCTCCAGTATATCGTTCGCTCCCGTTCAAAATTTTGGAAATGGTTTCTTACTAGTCGACATATCCGTCGTAATGTTCACATCATCAAGACGAGTCACAATATTCTTTAAAATTCGCATATATTCCGGATTAGTACGGGCTAGTCTTCTATGCCAATATTTATTTGACATTATCAAATTATTAGTCTGTATTTGTCTTCTGTATTGAACCTGTAGTTATTTTTAAAATTATTACTTGCAAAGTATATTAATAATACATATATTCAGTTAGACCATATTTTTCACCGAACAATATCGAAAAGTGCATTAGCGAAAAGTGCTGAAAGGGGTTACGAGGCCGATTTTGATAAAAACTATAACTGCATCATTAGTTTTTAAAATATCTTTTTCCTTAGCCGGGAATCGAACGAGTTCTGTTTTAAAAAAATACACCCTCTATATTATTCCACTATATGATAGTGTTGCTTATATGGATAAAATTCTGGAAAGTAATATTATGTGACAAATTAAAGTAAAAGGAAAATTTTGAAGAAAATACATATATTTTCATACCTTGGTATACTAATCCTTAAGGATTATACGTAACATATCACTTATGTATAATTCTTTAGGACTATACATAAGTCATAAAATTGAAGAATTTGTTGGTTAATCAACTAATTCTTCGATGTTATGGCCATGATTTACGGCTTAGTATGAGAAAGTAATAGGTTGGCAACTAAGTTCCCGCCGAGGATTTATTTTTTAATAAAAATAGATAACTGATTCATTAGTAAATTCTTATTTTTCGTTGTTTACAACTTCGTAATAACGTTGAATATGATTTTCAATATCTCTTTGTTAAGTAATCACTCGGATTTGACTCGAAAAAGTCATTCTCGCAAATTGTCAACTTTACATCTGTATGTAAACTCCGCATACGCATAGCAAGTTACAAACACATAGCAATTTACAAATCTATTATAATGGTCCTAGAAATAACCTTAACTAAGTCGAACATAAAAATACAAATTCTTGGAGAACAAAACGTCCGCTTTCGAATGATTTAAAACAAGGCCAAAAATTTGTTAATATGCGAAATGTTTAAATTATTGAATGGCGGTAACTTAACTGCCAAATTATTATGAAAAAAATTGAATTTTCTTAAAAATGAGGCTTTTCCTTTACTTTGTCATTTATCATTACTTTCAAGAATTTTATCCTTATAAGCAACACGATGAGGTAGTGGAATAATATAGAGGGTGTATTTTTTTTCAAATATTACGTAAGTTGAAAACATGATTTTTTGTTTGTGTAGATATTGGTTTGTCTTTAATGCCATTTGGTAGGTTTAGGTTTAAAACGGATAGGGCAAAAAGAATTGTATAATTAGGGTAATCCGTTTGAAAGTTATTAAGGATTTTACATTGTGAACTTTGTAAAATTTTATAATTATGTATGGTTATTTTCATACAGACATTTATTTAAGCGCAACAAGGGCGAAATTTGCCTAAACATTTGTTTCCTTGGAAACAAATTTATTATTATTTTATAATACTGTGACAGTTGCTTTACCTCACGACAGTTATTGTATTTTGTGTATGTTACCGTTAGATTGCAGAATACGTTAGCATACACATTAACTAGTTAGTCTCAAGATTAGCTAGAAGATAATAATATGCAGATTAACTATGTAGTAAAATTCGAAACATCTTTTCAGACTTCTTCTTAGGGCTAAAACATATGCCTTTTTACGACATAACGACGTATCGTGATACATAGCGACATCATGCCGCAAAGCGATATCGTTTCTTGAAAATATGCAATGTTTGTCGTAAATTCATGACACGACGACGCATCATGGCATGCACGAAACGACGTCAAGGGGTGAAAATTGATAAAATCTTCGTTTTGTACTTTAGGTAATGGGCAAGCTAACCTGCGTTTTAACTGATTAGGCACATTAGCCGCAACATATATAGTTTTATTCTCATGACATTTGTCAAAAATTCGGAATGTTTTTGATATTATATTACTTTTTAGGGTTCCATACCTAAAGGGTAAAAGCGGAACCTATTACTAAGCTGTCCGTTTGTCTGTCTGACCTAGAGCTCTATTCCTGGAACCTTAATAAATAGAAACTTAATTTTTTTACGGAATATGTATAATGATGGCCACTTTAACAACAAGTACTAAAAATAAAAAGAAAAACTTTCAAATAAAGGAAAGTTTTTTTTTTTCTTTATGAGGAGGAAATCTTCAAAAGGTACCCGATGACGTGAAAGTGACGCGGGGTTATGTGGGACTTTTACCGCACTAAAACCCCCCGGTGGCCGTCCTCAATGTTTGTTGGAGAACTCCGGGATCTCCGACGAAACGCAACCGAAGTCCTCCAAGCGCGATGCCCCGATCGAACTCTGCCCTGGGGGAGCAGTTTCGCTCCTCCCAAACTATCCGGTGTTCACGACGGTATGCGATCACACATACCGCCGTCCTTCCCGGGGACACTTATAGGACGGTTCGAGCTCCCACTCTTGCCACGCCCAACTCCGGAAGCCCCCTTTTAGTCGCCTCTTACGACAGGCAGGGGATATCGTAGCCCTATTTTAGTCCAGGAACTACAGGGACAAACATATAAGGACCTGCTATTTTTTGGCGTTTTTCACTTTATCTATTGAACCGTAATAGATGTTACAGTTGACATTTTCACAATGCATTCTATGGCTGCTATATTATCAATTAGTAAATATAAAAAACACATGTTTTTTTTGTACGGAACCCTCAGTGTACGAGTTCGATTCGCACTTCACCCATTATTTGTATTGAAGTTAAATTGAAGTTGGATTTGAAAACTTCTTTTGTCTCGAGAATAAAAACAATTGACGTCGCCAATAATAGTAGGGGAGCCCAAGAGGGGATTTCGAGAGTGACTCGAACGCGGCAGATTAAGATATGGGAGATACCTTACATCCTATAGAGTATCTTAAACCATCCATTTGGGAGGTTCGCACGGGGAAAATATCGTGAAATCTATAGTAGCTTAATTACATGCTGAAAACAATAAATTTATAACAATCTGACGATTTGAGGATGGCGTTAGGGAGTAATAAGGTTGCAAAAAAATCGTTACCTGGACATACTTGAGCGCGGTATTTTTTTTTTAAATAAAGGAAATAATGCTAGAAAACGGGTAACATCATAATCATACCACACGTTGATGTAGTGAAAAACAGTCATTTAAAAAGACAATATGTACATACACTATCTGATAGCGTCACTTATTAGCATGAATCCCTGGAAAGTACTGGTGTATAACAAGCTAAAGGAAAAGGCAAATTTTATGGAAAATACATTTTTTTTTTGCACTTTCGAAGAGTCACTGACAGTCTTTCGAATCGAATCGTCAGTCTTTCGAATGGGCGACTCATCTGGGGTAACTTAATATCCCCTTTTGAAAATCTAATGCACTGGTGTAATTTTTTTTCTCCATTTTTACCTCTCGTATGGCTGCAAACCAGCAGATAAACATATTTCTGCTGCGCCTTGAGTATGTCCATCTGACTCATTTTTTTACATCTTTCGAATCCTCTAGAAGCTATACCCACCGTGAATCTAAAAATATCATACAAACTTTTCTTCACTCACTAAAGTGTAATCTATACAATCGTATAGGTCCAAACGACGCTCGAGTTTCTATCCATTTAGCATCATGGGCTCCCCTACTACTCGTACATTTCGCGGACAGGAACACAGATTCATTAACTGCAAATATAACTTTGTAATCCTATATACTTATATAGGATACAAAGTTATTTTATGTAGTTGGTGTATCTAGATAACCGGACAGAAATTGCAAAATATTATAGTTTTTCCGTGAGTTATATGCTAAACACTAATTGTATTCTCAATCTTAACCTTCTATGTCTGCTAGAAGTGCCTAAACATTTTGATGATCGGTCAGTCAGTGAGTGACAAAATTACGAACTTTGACTACTTGTAATTCTTAAACTACTGGTTCAAATTAAATGAAATTGGTAATACACCGTGTCTATACAATGCTTGCTTGGCTCCTGAAAATTCAGGCTTCTAGCTTCATATGCAACGAAGTTACAGGGGGTCAAAAATGGGCCGAATTGCTTCGAGAAAAGAATGCTACGGCCGTGCCGCTATTTTTGGCTTTGGCTCGACTTGGCGGAGGCACTGCCGTGCCTCCAGATATTGGAATAAATTATGGATATTTGATACAAATGCTATTTTTCTTTAGGTAAATAAACCAATATGAATAAGATTCTCATGTGTTTAATACACGTGTAGTCCCGCGGCTTATATAGGTCGCAACTCGTAACAACGTCTCGCGCGGACGGGAGTTGGATTGGTGACCGCTAGTAGCTCAGTTTCATGCGCTTCCGTGATTCGGAGGGCACGTTAAGGTCTCGGTCTCAGTTGTTCATTAGATAATAGTCATGGAATTATATGAGAATTAGTTTAAAACATCAATCACGGTTTACTACTAATCTCCACAAATACACATAACAGTATGAGTATAAAAAGGCCGTTTTATTTTATAGACACTGAAAAAAATGGTAGTGTATTTTTAAAACTTTTTGTTTTGTAAAAAAAATTATTTTGGTAAACGGGAACATAATGTAGCAGTTTATTGCTAGTTGAGTATAAAACTGGATTGACAAACCCTTTTTTGATTAAGACCCAATGCATAACTCACCAAGTTGCTTAAGCGAAAAACAAAAAAAAACGTAATTATAGACACCATGTGGCATTGCGCTTTTTATCTTTAATGAAATGATCGTTAGTGACAAATTTTAATGATTTTTCCACTAAAATATGGTAAATAGAACGATCAATAAAACAAATGGATATTTGCAAAGTCAATTACCAATATTTCAACGGTAAATCAAAAAAGAATATTCTGTTAAGATAATCATACTCGAAACTAAACGATGAACAAATCGCTTTCTCCTCAAATACCTCTTACTAAACAATGCCTAGTACATGCTAATTGCCGAATGCCGTAATTAGCGGTATGATTCATTACTGTTTCACTTTTCCTGCTATACATCTAACGTGAAACAATGCGTAAATATCGTGACCGAATGCGATTAGTTCCTAACAACGTAACACTTCGAATACTTTATATTTAACACGATCGTTCCCAATAAAATAAAGAGCCAAGGTCCCAGTTTTAACAAACGATACGCACGCAAATCCACGATTCGGTTTCACGCTATTAACTATAAACAAACTTTACAAATGATCTGTTACGAATTGTTGTTTACTGTTGAACTATAGCACTAACTGAATCACTGAACATCCTTTATCACTGCATTGTATCACGGTAAACAACACAAAACTTATCACTAGGTCACGTTATATTATCACTTCGATCTCCTGTGACATAGATTTTTATTGATTTAAGTCACGTTATACACTTCTATGTCACTGAGGCATTTTCTTTTTCGCTTCTCATTAATTCCGAACGTAATTGAGAGAAGGCCGCGCGATGCTGGGAACTGCACTACACTAACCTAAGCTATTGTATGCAGGTGGATTGTACGGATTGTACTACACGTCCGTTTGCCTTATAATGGACATTTTCCATTCACACAATAGAGCAATCCGCTCGCTGAGAGATCGAGTAGACTGGCTACTTTTTCGTGAGGCCAATAGTTAATTCCGTTGGTATTCAGCGCACCGATGATTACGAGTGATTTTCGAAATTAATTAGCATTTAATTCGTTCGTTTAGTGCTCTAGTAGCTTAACTTTTGTTATAAGGCAAAATTTAATAAAAGCCGTCGGTGTCCAGTGTATTGATGCTTAAAAATTGATAATAACTGCCACTCATTTTTTTTATTTAAATAATTTATATGTGTTCCTCTTTATGAAAAGGTAAACAAAATTATATTTTGTTAAATTGGAATCAGACAAGCGCCATCACAATAAAAATGACATAATTGAAACTATTACTAAATCAATTCGCACTCTTTTTAAGTTTAACCTGCTTTCCAAAAAAAATGTTAATTCGAAAATATGTTACTGGTTTTTTGAAAGTTTCGTAATTAACAAAAGACAAACCGTTTCACGAAACGAACAAACTACAAGATCAACAAAAAAAAATCGAAAATATTATTTATGTAACCTACTTTCAGATCCACTGCTGGCCACGAATCATCTAGCAGTACCACTAGTATGATATTATACTACTAGCAGTCAACCACGCCGGATTAGTGTCGATGGATACAATTCCAAAACATTTAAGAAACCTTTTGAGTATTTCGAGTAGTTCTCAAGTATTAACTTTGGAAACATCAATATTTATCGAAGAACCTTCAAAGTCGATTTAGTAGCTCGTCTGTATAACTCCAAGTCTACGAATAGTACCGATACGTGACGTAGGGCCGCAAATCTCTGTGTTTGGGTCATATCTACATACGAGTGTACTTGTACTTCACTCGTAAATACGAAACGTGTAAACCGTACCAAGGTGATAAGCGTTTAGCGTGTTAGATCGTTACATTCTTATTAGATATAACTTTGAATATGACGCAAACCTTACGTTAACATACCTACGTAGATACTGTTATAAAATAGTAATAACAACCTAATAAATAATAAGTAGTATAAACTTTGCAATTTTGGTAAAATTTAATATTAACAACTGTTATAAAATCTTACAATTAATTTACATTTTTTTAATTGATGTATCAAACGAGTTTGCCACCTGTTGGTAAGTGGCCTCTACCGTCGATGGATACCTTTAATCAATCACATTAGATCGGTGTCCTAACTAAGGTCGGTCACTGATACGTAGCTATCACTAAATATACAGTTGGAACACCTCATGCCGTCCTTCTTTCGTCACCGCACTTAAAAAGCAGTCAAACGGCATTACAGTTTAGCATTATGACTTTTTATTATAAGGTCTACCTTCTAGATGGACTGGTTGATATTCTCTAAAAGTTACATCTTTGTGGACCGTAAGTAGGACTTCAATCCTACTTGTTCACTAAAAAGTATTTGATAACTAGGAATAAAAAAATACCCAAATTCCATATTGTCGTACTAAATAAGTTTTCACAATTTGTCCTTCTAAGAGTAGATAGAGTCCTTGTAAACACAGTACCCAAGAGAGCAGATTGCGTACGTTTAGATTGCGAGCTATTTGAACATTCGTAAACTCTATTTATTTTGGTATTCAGCCAGTTAGCAAATTATTCATTAGATTCCACTAAAAGCCCACAACAATTAACGTGTTTAGCCGCCTACGTGCTAGGCCAATCTGGGACCGTTAGTCTAAAGTTCTCAAACTTTAATAGGTACCCCTAAAGATTGTCAAATTAATAGCGTGTTCCTTTGCAAAACAGATCAATAGCGAATTGGAGTCGCTCACCGAAGGTTTCGTAAAATACCAAATAAGAAGTTAATACAAAATAATAAGTCAAGATGATATATAGAAAAGAAACATTTAAAAAAAGCGTTATATTAATAAATATGAGAAGTGGGTTACTCCATTGCCTAGGTTTTATCGCACACCCTCTACGATAAACTGGCGTACCCTAAAGAGTACACGTACTACAATTTGAGAACCACTGCTCTCAGAACATTCTGGATAAATAACTAAATAGTAATAAGAAATTATGTAGTTCTACAGTAGATTAAACTACCATACAATAATAAATTAAAAGTCATATTGTACGTGCTATCTTTTATTCAATTGTATTAGCAAAGAAGCATGTAAGCCACATATATATACTATGTATAGCGTAGCGAAATAATTGTAAGTCTATGGTAACCCATCTATTAATCAACCAAATACATGTAGTCCACCTACATGCTTGTTTGCTATTTTAATTAAATAAAAATATAACCTTAAGATTATATTAAGTCCTACGTAAGACCTACCTCAAATAAGATTCAATTCAAATACACGTAAATTCCAATGCCAGGAGTGTTGCTACTCCTGAGGGCAAAATCGGAATGCGTCCTTCAAACCTGGATATAACAGCGCCTATCACTGTAGTAGTTGTACCACGTATGTTACCGAGTAATGCCATCGAATTCGAACCGCGAAGGGTAGAAATTTTAAATTATAAAAAAATTAAAGGTGGTAGAACCCTTTGTAGGTCGGCTTCGGTGGCACCCCCGCTACATCTATTTTTGCCTCATAATAGCAGTGTTAAACGCTGCTGTGTTCTGCTTTGAAGGATGTGGTAAGGGAGACGTACTTTTCCGGGGCGTTCCAGTTTAGTCCTCAGGGGTAACGGCGCATCTATGGCGACCTCAGGTAGAAATATGTAGGTACTAAGTATGGTACCAATGCTAGTAATGCCATCGAATTCAAAATATAAAAATATATGTTTATTATTATTCAGTTACTCACAGTAGCTAGCGCTTCTTCATACGAGGCCGGGCTGACGGGCGACACGGAAGCGTCGCGGTGGATCGCTGCGATGGGCATGTCACTGCATCACTGGCTACCTGAAACAATCCTTGTATATAATAAAACTGTATAGATTGTACATTTACGCATACGTCAAGGAGAGGGATATATTGATGTAACGTAGAATTGTGGTGGTGTGGTGGTTGCTTATACTGTTGATTTACTATCGCCCCAGCAATCCTAGCTGTTATAGTGTATAGTATTAAAATTTAACCGCTCAGTCTGAGAATCTGAGTTTGTTAATAACGCGATACATAGTACTAATCAATTGAGTAGTATTAAGTATCACGTTTTATAAAAATCTGCACATATATGTAGATTTTTTAAAGAAAATCATTCCGTAGGTACTCTTCTCGAAGGTGGTAGTACCAACCCCCTGTGAACGACGTAGGAGGCGCCACCGCCACACTTTTCTGCCTGATAACAACAGAGATAAGCCCTGCTTCGTTCCGCTATAAAAGGTGTAGTAAAGGAGACAAGTTTTTTTTAGAGTTTTCCAACTTTGATCTCAAGCTTAGCCAAGAATCTAATCTTACAATGAGATTAATACAGATGTCTATGGGCGGCATTTGCCATTTACCACCAGGTGGACTACTTGTTCATTTGCTACTTCAAAATAAAAAAAAAATCCAATACTAATATATGAAACCTAGGGGTACTTAGTAATTTAAAGCTACATTCAAATGTCGCGTTCTTGCTATAAAGATAAAAACCGTGCAGTAAATAAACGTGCAAGTGACAAAAATCTTAAAGTGAGGCGCCAGTACTTTATAAAATACCAGTTTTTACGAGATTTTTCATATAACTTAGATTGGTATCGAAGGTCAAGTGTTATATAACTCATACATAATATAAACCTATGTGTCCGTATGTATACGTTAACATAATAATTTTTTTTTAAATATAGGAGTAGCAGACGAGCATGCAGTCCACCTAATGGTAAGTGACTACTGCCGCCCAAGGACATCTGTAATCAACGCCAGATAGATATTCCTGCCTGAGGACGGCCACAGATGGGCCGCTACCCCTGAAGACTAAGCTGGAAAAACGCCTCAAAAAAGTATGTCTCCCACTATATACTTTATAAGTGCAAATACTGCGCCATCTGTTATCGAATGGCAGAAATAAACGAAGTATGCTGGATACACTATATCCCATTAGTAATAATCTATCTAATGTTTATCCTACTGAAGATAGATATTTGACAATTTATTCATACTAGACATTGTCAAATTTCGATCTATAGTAGTTAAAAATTGGATAGATTGATTATCAATAACGGGCGTAAATACCACTAATTCAGTGTTAATTAAACTTCTGCTAAAGTTTTAAATTCAAAAACAAGTCAAAATTTTTGATTCTTATGTAAAATTGTAGCACATAACAAGTTATTTTTTTCACTTTAACCATTCTTTACTTCAACTTTTTTGTAAACACTTTTGTGGCTTCTAACGTCAATATAAAAACTCCTAACGCTACTACACATATTTACTGCAGTAGTTCTTCGTTTACTGCAGAAATATGATCTCAACCTCGCAGAGATTTCCGCTATATCAGTACTTACACGCCACAGAATTTACACACACGAGTAAGTGCAAAAATAAGTGTAAGTACGAGTAAATGTAAAAATAATACTTTAATGAACTGATTTGTCTTTTGCGAACTAACTATAATTTATATATTTCGGAAATTAACAATGGATATATTGTCAAATTTTAGACTAAGAACGATATTAACATATTTTGAATTAAATGAAATAGAATAGGAAAGCGCGAAGTATACATTATGACTGCTAACCATATATATACTACTAATAAAGACGTTAGTGGTATCTATGCTGCGATCAAACCTCTACAGCATACTGTCAGTCTCTGAAGTAACCTTCCAGGGTGTGGATGTCTTTATTGGTATATAGGTTATAGAACGCTGATGATTGGCAATTACCCTGTAATACCCCATCAAGTCCTATTGTATCCGCTACAGCTGGTCGCAACGTCGACATAGTAGTATAAATGAGGAGCATAACCAACTTAGGTCAATTGATTGATAAATGAATAAATCAATACATGGAAAACTAAAAAAGACAGGAGATATATTATTCCGAACTTCTCTACCAAATCAGTTGAAAGTTCATAAGTAGGAAAACAAACAATTTACTAACTTGTCTCACTCCCTTTTCTTATAGTAATCCATTTCCTTCACAAACACAGAGATATACAACATATTATGATCATACATACGTTCGTTCGTATACGTTTAAAACCACACAATTGCACAAAAAACAAATAATAAAATGGCTATAGCAAGAGCTATAAATGTTGATCACACACAACAACGTAATCCATAATAATGAATTATTTGAATTGATTTATGATACAAGGCAGTGAACGCAGCGTGACTCCATTCAATTAAGCGTTATTACGTACAGTGCAGGTAAGTTCCTGTGATCTATCGCTGTCATCGCTCATTAATCGCCTCTACGCCAGATCAGCATCAGTTTGACATCATAACGAATCAATCAATTATTCAAATATGAATTATAAAAAATAATTTGGTGCTTTTTCTAATCGGTTTATGTTCTTAGGTTTTATCGCGTTCACTGTTTAAATTTTTTATTTATTTCAAAATTTAGATATCTTTTAAATGTCTTATTATTTCTTAATCAGCCTTCCTCCGTTTTTGTCAATTCTATTTTTTTCTTTGTATTTTCATCTTAGTACCTTATATTATTTGTAACTTTCTTCTGTAATCTGCCGGAATTTGTAAGGCCCAAAAATATTTCAGTTAAGAAGATCATTAATGATTACAATACGGAGAAATGAATTTATGATTACTTTAAAAAGCTATACAGATCTTGTTATTTTTTCTGATATATACGATAGATAATTATACCACTTATTTTAGTACCCCTCATATTTTTTCAACAATCCCAACATGACCTTGGCAAGTGTGCCAGTAGCGTCAAGTGGCGACTGTACAAACACTCATTTCCATATTAGACGACACCGTGACTTACCCGTGCGGTACCGACTCCTTATGTAGATTATCTTTAAAATATAAAATATTAAAATAATGAACACAGAATTGAAATTCGACAGTATTTATGTAGGAGGTGTGCAATAAAGGTAAAGTCTCAGGTGCCTTGTATTCATTTATTATGTATATAAAAATCTCCGAACACGTGTACGTGACCCGTATTTTATTTGGAGTAGACAATAGCCGGTAAATCATTTTAGGTATTCAAGCAAAGAATCTAGTCACAATTTCGGTCTCCCAAAGGATTCAAGGTTTCGAATTCCAGTCCAATTTGTTACTTTCTTTAACTGCAAAACAAAATACCAAGAATTCGCTATGAATTTCCCAAATCTGTCATAGGATATGCTCAAATCAGAAATGGGACAGTAAGACAGCTTGATGCCAAAAAATATTATTTTTTGTCAAAAAATATGAAAATAATGTTACATGTAAATATAACAAGAGATTTATTTATCGAACACCCTACATAGAACATTATCAAATATATTATTCAATGTTTATCTACATCCACAATTAATATCCTATCTGCGACAATTTCCTAAGAATCGCTAATCCGATCGTTAGTGTGTTATTTCCGAGAAGCAATTATGGTGTGAACACGGCGGATGCAGTCGCCATAGACTATATAGGACAGAAGGTTAGTTATTCATAGTAATGGATTTGAATCATAGCGTTTATCTGCGGTTAGTGACAATTTTCTGCATAGTTTAAATAGGTAACTATTAGTTTATAGTTTTTATTGAAAATTAGCACAACGAATGTACAGTAGACCTTAGTAGTTACTACTGCCCAAGTACAACTGTAACCAAGTTCAAATAATATCTAGAAAAAATGTTACTTGTGAGTATTCAGTTAGTAGAGGTACTTGGTACAAATGTTTTTTTTTTTTTAAACAAATGATCGTCACAGCTGCTTCTGTAATTAACACCAAATATGCCTTTCTGACGTCAGCCTCAAATACGTTGTCACCCTTGCGAAGCAAGTTGGAATGCCTTATATTTAAGTGTATTTTTTAGTACACTCAAAATAGACCACAGCTAACTTAATACTGCTGTTAGAAGATTAATTTTAGTGTCGCCGTAGCCAAAATACCTGTCTTACCTTTAGTCGAGTCGTCGACATATCGACTGCCCGACATTTGAGATAACGTGTGTTTTACTTCCGATCATTATGGATCAGAGTTTTTCACGGGCCGATTAACCATATACAAGTTTTAAAAACATGATCTTAGTTGATATAATACTAAAATAGTAGGTTTAAGCCTAATTTGTGCTTTCCAGCAGTATCAATCGAACGTTCTATGTTTATAATACACGAAACGTTTCAGCCTGTTTTCTTCCTATCATAATAGATAATCGGTAAAGTGTAGAGAGCCTGTCACAATTTATTGACATTTTCCTCTTAAGTTGCGTTGCTTTGACATGAGGCGTATACTTCGCTTGAATGCGTTAATTATCATTAATTAAAATTGCAACTTATTGCAAAACATTTAGTAGTTCACGTGCTAAATTATTATTATTCACACATATATTATAATTTACTATTGAAATGCCACATTTACGAGGTAATTTATTTGCTAAACTGTATAATTGATCGATTAATGTTCTAAAAATCAAATCAAACTTTCAATAATTTTCGTTTCACAATTAAAATGTCGAAGTTAAGCAACAGTGGGTATAAACACGAAATATTAAAATAAGACATGCAAATAAAAATCAAACGTACAAAAAAAAATATTACATAGTACTCGGAGTAGCAGCCGAGCATGCAGTCCACCGGGATGTAAGTGGCTACTGCCGCCCATGGACATCTGTAATCAATCCTAGATTAGAACCCTTCCTGAGGTCGGTCACAGATGCGTTGCGATCGCTGAAGACTAAGTTAGAATGCATCGGATAAATATGTTTCCCTTACTACACCTTTCAGACCGGAACTCAGCACCACATAATAGTTTGTACTACTGACCGCCTAATAACCGCTAAACAGTATGTTAAGCGGTTGTTAAACAGTCAGTCTGGAACAACACTTTGTTAGTTGGCAGAAATATATGGCAGTGCTGCCTCCGGAATCGAACCACAAAGGGTTCTACCATCTTCATACAACGCAGAGATTTTTTCTATCTTATACTATAAGATCAGTTAACCAATAAATATAGTAGTTTATATACCTACATGAACTGACAGTCGATGTTTTCGTTAGAAAAACTAAAACACAAGTATTTTTTTGTTCATAACCACATTCTTATCTACAACATGTCTTAATTTGTCTAGTATGTATAAACGTCATAAAAATTTGTCATCGGTATTTTTACTAAAACCAGATAGGCGCACCTCGGAATCCTCGGAACCGGTATAACGAACCACATGCCAAATCTTGCCGTTACAATACCTACGAAATATATTTAGACTGCAACTAAAATAGAGTTGGATATATATTTTTAAGAAATTTAAGTAGCACGACACTATGCAGTATATCTGTAGTGAATTAGTGATCTATGTGATTACAGCTCCTTGTGGACGTCTCCAAGTTCTACCCATAAGATCGCAGATGCTTTATTAAGAGGTAAGTAGGAACACCTTATGAGTATTACCAGGCCTTCCAAATTAAAACAACACTTTTACACTGTGATAAAGCAAAAATATATGTATGGAGACAGCTAGACAAAAAAGTTTATAATACTTAGTAAAAGATCGTTAATACTTCGTAAAAAGTTTATTAGAGGTCTCGTAAGTACTTTGATGCACTTACTTATATAAATAATTATGTGCTTAATATATGTATTTCCTTAACGAGCATTTTAATTAAGTTCCTTATTATCGCTTGTGGAATTGAATATTCTTCGATGCCGTTATAAGGAAGCTGCGTTCACCTTTGGCACACCATCCCCGTGACGCACGTGCCTCATTAGTACCTTACTCATACATAAGTGTACTGACCATACTTTCTTTAAAACGGGACACCGTTGATATGTATGTAATATTGAATGAAAGACCTATTATGTTATGAAACATTTAATGTAGTGACGTAGCGAGCTTTCGCGCCACCCGGAGCGCGAAAGGATTTTTTTTAATTAGCCGCCATTTAATGAATTATTAGGATTGAAAAAATGTCGCGATAACTAAATAATTTTAAAATGTATATGTGCAATTTATCGGCGAATAAATGGCCCTCCTATTTTTTTCCTAACACGATGCATTTAGCGTCCCCGAGTTGTGCGGGATACTAGGATAGAGAAGCTGAAAACGGGACAGTCCCGTTCAAAGCCGGACGTATGGTCACATTTTTTATACACCTTCACATCGTATTAACGATCAGAGCTCACATTAGCATTAAATTTATTTATAACGTCTTTCTACTTATACGATGTATTATAATTTTAGAATCTTACCACAATTTAAAATATCTTCCCTGTTTAACCTCCTCTTTATATTTCCACAAAGAAAAAGGTTAATTTTGTCAGTATGGACTAATATAGAAACATCTGAATTTATTTTTAATACTTCCACGTGAAGGTGAAAACACAGCGTTTTTGGCAATATTGGCAAATATTGAACCCTTTACAATATATACTGTCGTAAAATTGTTTTTATAAAATATATTACATACGTACACTACAATATTAGTTTATTTTTTTTGTAACTTTGATGCCATTATATACACAGTAACATAGATTTATACTCATTTAATCGTAAGCTAAATATAAAAAGCAAAGAAAAACGCAAATTTACAAAAACATGCAAAGAATTTTATTAATATATCTCCTTTTGAATCAACTAGCCTATAAACCGTCTCTAGTGTCAATAATAACACAAATTATCCGTATATATTTGGTAGCGGAGAAACCAAACCCAGCCTACCCATACAAGAACATGATGACTCAATAGCCACTTGACCTCACTCGCATCAAGAAAGGAAACTTGCACACGCACTAATACTTTCTTCTTACTTTATCTTTGAACCGAAGAGATACAAGCTTGAAACAACAGTATAAAGTTCAGTTTCAAATACAAAGATGAAAGGTTAATTAACATAGGATTTCGGAATTTGGCAACAATAGCATAAAGGCCGTGAATAAAAAGTGTTGAACATAACAATGTTTAAAAGAACCCTACGTGGTTTGACTTCGGGGTCACAATCTCAATGCCTATTCCTACTTTATAATAACAGCATTAATTTATGTGATCTATTGTTGCGGCAAGGGAAAAACTTTTTTTAAGAAACCCCAAATTAGCATTCGCAGATAGCAATACATTTGTAATCGACCCCAAGTACCTCCCCTCTAATTTCATCTGGGATTGATTATAAATAGTCATGAGCGGTAGTGGTAACTTACCATCAGATGTCCTACATGCTCATTTGCTTTCAGTACTTCATAAAAAATAACAAGTCGGTATCTATGTTATTAATAACTAATAACTTTCAATTGTTAACGATTTTCTTGTGAATATTTAGTAAACCTGCGCTTCTTCGTTCAAAATGCCAAATTTAAATACTAACGTGATAAAAATGACATATTTATTTTTATATCTTTAATGTATTCATTTATTTAACTAAGCTGACCACTTGGTTCTAAGTGGCTACTAATTTGTATACTTATGTATATTCACGAAATCATGTTATAAGTAATCCAAGGTGAGTGTTGTCTGATTGGCAACTCTGAATGGCCGATCTATAATTAATGATGTAGATGATACTTTAGCATTAACTTAATAGTATTGTATAACGAAGTTGATAGGACTCTACGTACTCTTACTACGATATAAACAACGCCACACATAGTTCTGCTTTATTACATTAGTATCAACCGCTGTTATGTTCTGGTTCGAAGGGTGAATAAGGGCTTTTCCTTGTCCACCAATCTTATAGATCTTCAGTGCTTTTTGTGGACTTAGTGCTTAGTATGTATTTCACGACATTTTATATCACAAACTATATAACTTTAAACTTGCACCCAAAACAACTTAAATCACTTTTGGTGCTAAGCATTGACTAGCACAACATAAATCAACAATATCCTTTTTCCATTCATGAACTGATGTCGCTCAAAGAAAACCCCTAATGAGTCACATACACCTAAAGAGTAAAAATATAAACCCGTACCTCAAATATTTTATCATACCCATCACCGCAAATCTGCATGTCAACATTTCAATGTCACGCATGCAAAAACCATGTGTGTGTGTACACATACTTTCACACACAATAACCACTCATCAAGATACGAAGCTTGAGAAGACAATCAATCAATACATATCTTAACAGGTCTGTTAAAGAAGTGGGCATATCGTTATATCATAGAGAAACGTATTGCTAGATATGGCATTTATGTTTGACCTGTCTAACGACAAGATGATCAAAGCCTGTTTAATTTTTTTGTAACTTTGATGCCATTATATACACAGAAACATAGATTTATACTCATTTTAATCGTAAGCTAAATATAAAAATCAAAGAAAAATGCAAATTTACAAAAACATGCAAAGAAAGCCTGTTTTTTATTAAGTAAATATTTTTTTCTAAACACATAGTCATCGTTTCTTTAAAAGTCTGAGTGGTCTAAGCATATGGACTTAGTCTATAGACTATTGGACTATAGATAGTTTAAATATCGGCCTAACTAAAGATGGAGGTGATTAGTATAAACGTCAATTTTAATTCTGGCCTATTTGCCAAAACTTTCCATGCGAGCACCAGAAATAAACTTCAACTGTTGTTATTTCTTCCAATGCATGATCATATTGTCGTTACACAAAACAGACGATATGTAGATGATAACGGCGTATCTACATTGTCCATATTTCTCTGCGCTATTACAAAACTGTTTTGCAATCAGTCGAAGAATGTTAAGGTGTAACTTTGAGATCGTCGGTCCAGACATGTCCCTATTACGACTGGTTTTCATTCTCACCGTGCTGCGTGGGAGCACCAGAGAAGCCTGACGCAACAAACTTAATATTAACTAAAGTTATTGGCTTATTGATGGTTGAAACCTGATACAAATCTACTTGTAACATTTGTTATCAGCTAATCGCGCAAAAGTGTCATGAACTGAACATTCAGCTTCAATCACTTGTAAGAATAGATTCGTGTGAAGAAGTTAAAATTATGGGCAAAATGTCTTGGAGTGTCACAAATATTTCAAGTCACTCCCAATTATTACGAGTGTATATCACGTGGTATTGGATTAATAGGTACTATTACGACCATAAAACACTATCACCAATATTATTGATAAACGAATATATTGAAAAGAACCACAATACCACCACCACCACCACATCTATTTCTATCTAATAACAGCAGTGTTAGGCGCTGCTGTGTTCCGGTTTGAAGGGTGTGGTAAGGGAGACAGACTTTTCCGAGGCGTTCCAGCTTAGTCCTCAGGGGTAGCGGCGCATCTGTGGCCGACCTCAGGTAGAAATATCTAATCCTATCTGGGGTTGATTACAGATGTCCATGGGCGGCAGTAGCCACTTACTATCAGGTGGATTGTATGCTCGTCTGCTACTTCTATATTATAAAAAAAGAACCTACACGCCTGAATCTTTTCAGCAATATACCTACTCAAACATGTTATAAATCTGACAAGAGTGATTTCCTCCCAATTTTAATTCCCTTTAATTTTAAAAGTTCATCAGTAGGTAAACAGTACAAGTTGCAAAATGGTTGACAAACAAATTGCTCGCAGTATGTCTGCCGCAACAAACCAAAAAATATTTAGTCGCATCCTCCTGAGAAATGTACGCAACACTACGTACGAATCAACAAATTGACCGTGAAGGCTGTGGTAGCGTACATTTGGTAGCGATTTCATAGTTAAGTTAAAACAACGGACTTTTGACACGCTTCGTGTAACTAAGTGAGGTAAGTAATATTTGTTTCGTCAATACGTAAACAGTTATTTTAAACTGTTAGTAATTATAGTAGTAAAGTTGATTTATGTATTATGTGTTTATTCGTGCAACTAAGTCGACGCATTCAATATAAATTGAAATTTTGCTTTTTAAAAATGTATTTTGATGAATACAACGATTAATTATTCAAAAACTTTACTGTTAATTATTTTTCTTTGCTTTGGGATCGTGCAAATAAGTGTTCACGGACACGCCTTCTTTTTTGTTGAATTTATATTTTAATTCGTTTAAAGTCGAAGTATTTAATTATTAATCAAAATGCTGTTGTTTATGTTGTTAGACATTTTTTCATTTTAGGATTGTGCAAATAACCTATTATGACTGTGAGTTACATTATTGGAAATCACAAAGGTATCAATATTATTATTGTTGGATAGCATAGCATAGGATAGTAACAGTATACTTCAGTCATCGATCAAGAACACTTCAGTGCAATAATTTTGACAGTTTATATAAATTTAAGCTTATTAAACTTGATACAAGCTCAGGTGGACTACAAGCTCGTTTGTCCATTAAATTAAAAGATACGTATGTAACCTAAAATATCAAAACGCTAGAGTATAAACAGACCACAATTCACTCCAATTTATCTCAGACGGTTAAATTGCACATGCTAGCTTCAAAATTTGACAATAAATCCTAAACCACACTTTCATTATGTATGCTGGCCAAACGATTGTAAGTGCCCAATCTATTTTCGAAATCTTGCCAAACTCGTCGATATCTGATTCCGGTTATATAAATAATTCATGAGTCTTCGATCGCACAATAGGGTTTGTGGAATCAATATTTATGGACTTTATTATGAAAAAAATGGCGAACCAAATGGGACACTAGGAAAACGGGCTTTTAACGGACCAAATTGGGTGGTTCGTGAATATGTTTTGGTAACGTTTATCCCATATAGAACTGGTTGCTTTCGTACTCACTCACTCTCATCTTTTATGGTGATTTTTTGCAAAATCGAACCACAGCTTCACCTACTTTAAGGCGACAATACCTGGGCTACTATATTTTGGTATGATGGAGTTGGTAAGGTCATAGTGGTACTTAATCATCCGCCTTAGTGAATACTGATAGTGCCTTAAAATGAGTCACTGAAACAACATAAAATGAGCAGCATTTTATATAAACGTTCTGTTCTGATCTGTCAGTCATTAACACTCCATAGGCCTCTCCTATCTTGCGCCACTTTGACCTGTCATGAGGCCTCAGATTCCATTAAAACAAATTTATAATTAAAAACAAAATAGTCAGTCCTGTCTTCAAACAGGACTGATCCTGGTTTCCTTCCTATCCTCTGTATTGTTCAATAAATTATTCGTAACATCAACGTCACGACTCTATTGTGTTCGGATCAACCCTGTTCACAACATGACAGAGTAATGACATAAATAGATCATGTAAATCACGCCTCCTTACCCGGTATGGTATATTTTCATTAAATAATCGGTTTGTTTCAACAAGTCGTTATTTCAATTGGGATCTTAGGTGGTAGTTATTTTGGTCAATGATTTAAAATTTACACAAACGTATTTACATCTAAGCCTCCCGCTATTGTAGAGAGAGATAGTACCAGCAGTAGACCATTAAAATAAGGTTACAGGAGTCGTAGTTAATTTTCAGTATATAAGACTTCAGTAAATTTCAGACATTTATTTGGATACAATTTATTAGTGTAAGTGTTTTGTTTAATAAAGAAATAATTAAGCATTATCACCTATATTCGTATAATGTATTTAACATTATCTTATTGAGTATATAAGTCACAGCACACAGCACTGCACAACACAGCACTGCTTCACGCTAGAAATATTTGGCAGCAACCTCCTCGGTCGGATACCATTTAATGTAATATATAAATCACATACATACATAAAGCTCGTACTTGAAACAATACATTACTATACTTTTTGCTCCAACCCTTGTTTGTTTCGTTCAATCAATCAGTTTCTCGTAACATCAACATCACGACGCTATTGTGTTCACTCCACCTGTTTACGACCACACAGGTTAATGACAAATAGCTCACGTTGGCACGCCATTATTGTTTAACAACTAGATCGTTTGATGATTAAGCCCCATTAAAATAATGTGGCGATCCACGTGCACATTAATAGATTAATAGAATTGAAGGCTGACTTCAAAATAAATACAAACTAAAATTCTTATTTTCGCGATACGAAGACCTAAAATAACTTTTTTACATTTTTGACTAACTGTCTGGATTGTTGTATCTTTACAATTCCGTCACAAGATAAAAATAACACAATAAAGCAATAAAAACAATCAGTAATATAAAATATTTTTAATATAAAAAGAAGCAAACGAGCTGACAATGAAATTGCATTGTAATATTTTAAACAAAATACTTTTTATAAAATATAAAATTATTTCGCATTAAAATTCAATTCATTGCAATCGACTTCCTTGACAAGAATATAGAAGCATCTGTGTGCATTAACCTATAGATACTTAAACAAATTATGACAAAAAGTCACGAACCAAACCTATTAATAACTTATAAAGATGTGTAAACACGTGTTATGGAGATAAATCACAACAAAAAATAAAAGTTTATAAAGAAATAAAATAACATTCCGTGTAATGAACCGCGCCCACAGTGATGCAACAGGTCCAAATGTCAGCGGACCCTTCACTCAGCCCTACACGTATTGTTTCCAATTACAATGAAATACGTTTGTGTCCAAATTGCCATGAAACATCGTTGGTGATGACAACAAATTGCTTGATTGTTACTTGTATAGGATAATTAAGCATAAGTAATTTTTTCCCGATTGCGGAGAGTAATGTTATTCGAGCATGTTTATGTGTCATTCTTCGGCACCCTAAAGCCCAAGCGGTTTTAACATATTATGAGATGTCATTGGATTCATCTTAATCGTGGCCTATACGTTTAAACAGTCGAGCTTTTCATATTTAAAAACAAACCATTTTGATTTAATGTGATTTAATTCTCTAGTTAAACAAAATATTCTCACAACTTCGTAAAAAAAACTTTTGTATTTTATTGGTATGTTATTTGAAGTTTTTTATCAAATTATTCAAATTTATTATAATACTCTTTTTGATAAATCATAAGTCTCAAACACGTGACACAATGTGATACGAGTCGAATCAATGCTACGATATAAAACAAAAGAAGCAATATTCTCATAAAGTTAACTTCTTTATAATAACGATACATCATTACTTGTAATAAAATTATAAGTACACCTACATCTTCGATCACAAATAAGAACTAGATACACAATCCCATACAAAAATGAACTTCAAAAGTGGCGTCAAACGTGTTTATAAAATTCTAAGCGACATAATCTAAAATTAATGCAAAATCAACCTTATCACTATTATTTAAAGGTGTTAAAAACTGCTTACCAAAAGCAATAAATATTTACGACATAAACTAGCTGTCATAAGCTATCACTTTGACAGGTTTGTGCACCCAAATGTCTATTTGGGTGCTCTTTTCGTCGCGCCGTTTTTTTGTCGCTGATTGTGTATCTAGTTCTTATTAGTGATCGAAGACCTACATACATAAAAATGCAGTTATAAATATTAATACTCGTACATATCCATAATAAACCAGCTTGCTTTTTTTTTATAATAAAATATCTTTATTCAATAATTCTACAAGTTACATTTAATAATTTACAATATTAACGTAATAAAAAAGTACAAAATAATATATGAAACAGAATAAAAATACTTATAATAAAAAAGTTAAATATAATAAGCTTCATCCAAATTGTTGTCTCTTGGAAGAGTCCCCAAAACGCTGGCGACATTACCTCGCTGAATAGCAAAGCTAATTCTTTGCCCGAGGTAAGCGCCAGCCCTCTGGTCGTGGGTGCACTCGATCAAACGCCTTGAAAGGTGTTTAAAAAAAGATCGAGCGTCAGAACCCCACGGCCCCATCGTCTCTACCAGCTTGCTTGTAATTTTATATAAACAAACATAATGATGTCCTTTTGTAAGGAAGTCGTTCCTTCATCATCGGAGTGATCTGCATCACGTCAAGATCTTCTCTTAAGGAATGTAATTATTTATGTACGCGCTATTTATGGTCGCATTTAAAGCACTCGTCGGCCTAACAAGGTTTAATATGTTGGCTTGTAGTCATTATGCTTTTATGTACACATAACAAAGTATATTATTATTCTTATACAAATGTTACCTACTTATTTAAAAAAAAACAAGCCTTTGAATTTTACTTTCATTAGTGTCATTAATTAGACAGTTAATTTATAGTGATATCGGCTTAATCACATATGTTAAAACAAATTGTTTGAATATACAAAGTAAATTATTAACATCAGTCTGAATTTCACGTGTCACGTGGGAAATGTTGATTGTTGATTAATTTAATTTTATGGGTTTGCAAATAAATATGATTGCAAAGACTAATATTTCATGATTTATGAATTAAGTTATTATTTATTTATTAAAGTTCATATAATTTATAACATACAATTTATATTCAATTAGATTATGAACATCATTCTGTCTTTCGGATATATCGGCAGGTTCCGAACAACAACTTTTTTATCATCATCAACCCATTACTGTCCCACTGACACGGGAGAGGAGTCTCATAATGAGAAGGATTAGGCCATAATCCACCGCGCTGGCCAAATGCGTATTGGTAGACTTCACATACATTTGAGATTTTTTTTATAATGCGATTTATTTTGATGATAATGCGATGATTTTTCATCAAAAAAGTGTGTAAATCAGCTGCTTAAAACTACCATCTAATATTAACACAATCATCATCATACAAGGACATACATACATACATCTTACCCAGTTACTAAAGGAGCAAAAAGTGGTACCTACTGGTATTTAAAACAATCACTTAACATATCGTCTGCAACATTCGGTCAGCAGGAATGGGGTTAAATAAACATGAACATTACAAATCTGTGCCGTGTAAGTGGTTACTGTTGACAGGAATGACAAGTTATGTAATAACCACTTGTGCGTGTAAGCATGCATTAGAATAACTAATCGTTTTGTTATGGTTATAATGTAGGCAAGTAAAATGTATATGTAAATGTATTTGCATATTTTCAGGAGAGAATTGTGTTTGTAAATCAACGTTTATAATATTCATCTAGAAATTATTATAAAAGAAGCTGATTTAAATTATTATTAACTGAAAAGTGAATTAAGCCTTCCCACAATTTACATGAATCGAACGATACCTCAATGAGAATGACATACATACATACATACATACATACATACATACAAACAAACATAAAGGGGTCATGTGCGTAAAGAATTTCTTAAAAGTAATATTGACAGAGAAACATTATTATGTGCATTCGATCTTCATCTCTGTTACTTATCTATTTATATTTAAATCATTTATTCATAGTAAAAAACATTTTTGTATAAATTTACCGTAAAATATAGAAACAAGACGATATGCGGATATTATTTTTTATAATCTTTAATAATTCTACGAAGGTTATATTTTTCCTTAATCTAAATATATATAAGTCAAAGGTGACTGACTGACATAGTGATCTATCAACGCACAGCCCAAACCACTGGACGGATCGGGCTGAAATTTGGCATGCAGGTAGATGTTATGACGTAGGCATCCGCTAAGAAATGATTTTTAACAATTCTACTCCCAAGGGGATAAAATAGGGGATGAAAATATTACTTCGTAACGCGAGCGAAACCGCGGGCAAAAGCTCGTAATTATATAAAATACCGAATGGGCAACAAGGAAATGTATGTCAAAGGTTCTAATAAATATAGATAGGTAAGAAAACCCTTGCCAATACACAAGATAAACATTTCGTTACTTCTAGCAACTTTGCAAGTACGATTACATAAGCTTTGACAAGTCGTTTAGTCGTGTCGTCTCTATTATGCGCGGCCAGCGTCGTGAGACCTTCAGCTATTTTCCCTTTCTAAAGAAAATGTGGGAAAGGCCTTGAGAATCGCAGACCGCATTAATTGGTTACCATAAATATGTGTACACTTCGTGGGAAAAGCAATTTTGTAACATGTCAAGTGACTTCCCATTTTATTTATTCTGCTTATCTAAGCTTAAATACAAATTACATTTAAAAGTCGTTTTAATGAAAAGAAGGATACTTAACATTTTTGTTTAAACAATGCAAACACAATTGAAATTTTAAGGATGCTTGACATACAACTATTATGTCGTTTTACAATGTTAATGTAATGTTGAAACTTACTGGATAAATCCTACTAATTTACATTAAGAAAGAATCAATTTTTCCTACCAAAACCAACCATTTTTTCCTACCAAAGTTTAAAATTTTTCAATTTTTCTAAGCAATAATTGACAAATTTGGAATTGTGAGTTAGAGGTAAGAATCCTTAGACTGCAGTGGCAGTTGAAGAAAGTTTTGTAAATAGAAGCGGTATGTTCCATTTTAGGTTACCTACGTTAGCACCTGTTTGGCAAAGCTTAGTCATACATTCAACACAAACAATGTATCTAATTTGGCGTATCGCAAGCACCAAAATGTGAGGCAAACAAGCCAAGCCCAGTTTTACAAATTTGGCAGGCTGTAGTAACTTACTTTAAATTTAGTCCAGATCACTACAAATGAGGCAACTTCAAGGCAGTCATTTGTTATTTATACTAACCACAAATATATAATTTTGGTGGCTAAGGAAGTAAAAATACGAAATAGAATGATTATCTCATTCTATTTCGTATTTTTGTATTGTAGACATAAATGGACGTCTAATAAATGATCGGCTAAATGTAATTTAACTGTTTAAATTTAAAGAAAAACTTATGTATAGCGACGGTTTTATATTTGTTAGCTGGCAATAAGTTAGTAAGTTAGTAAAGCACAAAATTGCATCATTATCACTATTCACTATTATTTATAAAATTGTACTACCTATTGAGCTTAATGACAGAACATGGTGGCATGTGGTCATTGCCTTGCATTCATCTGTAGTCAACCCCAAATAGAAATCGTACTTGAACCCTGTCATATATTCGTTGCTGGCTCTGAGAACTAAGTTTGAACGGGTACCACCAGGGCCAGATTTAGAGGTCTAAAGGCCTTGGGGCAGCAAATGTGTGGAGGCCCCCTGGCCCCAAATTATTTTCCGAATAAAATGAACAATTTTTTCAGTTGAGTTTTTCAAATAATATTTTATTGTGAAACGCAGGTAGATTCTTCTAGTATAGTAGCGGCCACCCCGGTTGCCCTCCTTTAAATCCGGCCCTGGGTACCACATCTCTGTCACGGAGTGTGGCACACTCTTAAAACTAAAACACAACAGTGTATCACTGTAGTCAAAGAAAAGCAGTGATTCAGCCACACCTTTCAACCCTTGCCTTATTTGCCGTACTTAATCATTAGATAACTATTGACCGGAGTAACCACATAACATGACATCACGATTCACGATACATTAATAACTAAAAAAGTTCATCGATTTTCGACTTACTTATTTATAGAAATGCTATCATCTCTATTTATACAGAGATTAGCATGTAAATCATACATAAGTAATTTATACATATACTTTTGCTATAAAATATAGATATAGGTGTGGGTGTAAGTATGTCTTAAAGCTTGACACAAGTTGACACATGGCACACATGTACACATCCGGGAATAATGATGACTGAGGTATTTCCATAGCGGATTCAGTTTTCCCGGAATAGCACTACTGACAACTGCCAAAGTTCTTGCACGTACAAAACTAACGTTATCATTAGCTAGAATCTGATTAATCATTTGACTAAGCGTAACTTGAAACTTAAATAATGATGTTGAATTAGGGAAATGTTGAATCTGACTAACAAAAAATATATTGTAGAATTCTAGGCCATATATTCATACTCCGGTTGTGTTCCCTCGGAGATCTCGGAGTTCTCCAACAAGCGTTGAGGACGACCACCGGGGGGGTTTTAGTGCGGTAAAAATCCCACATAACCCGGCGTCGCTCCCACGTCGTCGGGTACCTTTTGAAGGTTTCCCCCTCGTAAACAAAAAAAAAAAAAAAAAAAAAAAGGCCATATATTCATATTATTTAGTAGGTAAGTTTTTCAGCTTTTTCGACTTATTTAAATTGAGACCATTTTATAACCTATACATTTTTGTCGCCACAAATTTTCTGTGTATATGTATATTGTTAATTCCTTTGTATATTTATAATAATGCACATACAGAAATATTACTCGTTATAAATATACGGAATATATATTATTTAAAGGAACTACTGTAAGGTACAGATACATATACAAAAACAGGTAACAAGAAACCTTGAACTTAATAAAGGACCCTGACACTGCTTTTAATTAGGTGAATTAAATGTGGCTTGACGAGAACTTACGTAAGAACAAGCGTCGCCATTACAAGAATTTTGATGGTAAATGTACCAAATGTCTATCAAAGACAGGTGACGTGTTGGCACTGGAAAATGAGATCATTATAACAAAAGTTCCATCTTCATTTCAAACGACATTTATTTTTTTTATTTTTAGCATTTTGTGTGATACAAAATATTTCTATATTGTGTAGAGTGTTCTATTTGAGTGTAGACATCGCTCACCATTAGGATTGATTATATTGTGCGGATAAATAATAACGTGAATAAAAAACACCCTTAACCGGAACAAAAATCTTAATCCACCATTGTGGTCTAGCTAGCTGGGATCGAATCAGGAACCTTCTATTTGTCAGACCGGTACTGTCCGAGAGGGGGAGCGTCAAATGTGATTCTATTATGCTTATGCTATCTATACCTATTTTTGATCCATAGAAATATAAATACAAATCTTTGTGTTTTTGTCCCACATTCCATTAAAGGCTTTAGAAATAAAAGTATTAGTATACGTTGTAAAGATAATAAATTAATTTGTATCACTCACGTGATTCGCAACATAATTCTTATCTTGCTAAACACTACCTATTTCAAATACATACGAGTACCTAGGAATACATCCGTGCTCAGTTTTTAAATGTTAACCTATAAAACAACAGGTATTTCCACCAAAAACTCGTGCAATCGAAGATCGCATTCATTGATAAGAGGTACACGTAGTTACCAAATAGATTGCTAATAGGTAATAATTTGCTCTTTTAAAGTAGCTGGCGGTTTTCGAAAACAATTATTTCTTATCAGCTTCACGAGCGATTTATCAATTTCACCAAGTAAAAAGATTTTAATATTTTACGTTAATTTCATAAAAATACGATCTAAAAAACAGACCTTATGTTATTAGTCAATAAAACTAATATATTTTTTACAATATTCTTAGATACATTCTTCATTCTTTACAATACACTTAGTAAAATTTTATTTTGTAAATTGTTATATTTGATATTGATAAAAAATGTTATTATATTAAATATTGATAAATATAATCGTTAAATTTTCCATTTCTTGGGTACATTCGAGAAACTGGCAACGTTATGATGGATTTAGGGGAAAAGTTTGCCGGAATACGTACCACGTAAAATCTCAATGTCAGTTCACTGGCATTATGTTTCCGAATTCCATTCGCGCGCGACAGAGACCTTACGATTCGCGAATTGCGCGGTCATCCGTAGGGTCAACCGTCAACCTCGAAACACGCCTTACCGAGAAATTAAGGTTGTCAACTATTCGGGTCTCCCCAGTTCGTAATGTAAAAATACTACATTTATTATTAATGAATACCTAAAAATAAACTGTCTACTTATAATATAAATCCGTTAAATCGTTACGCTTGTAAATGTTAACTGTATGTACATAACACAAAACAATCCCACCTGAAAACATCTACTTACAATTAGAAAATTGTAAATTTAGCACGTGTGTGCAATTAAAATGTTTGTAAAAAATGAAAGTAAAAATCTTCGAGACATACCTGAAACTGTAAATGATCCTTGTTAGCAATTTTTTTTCAACACATTTAATTAAGTTTATTCAAAAATATAATATACCTACTATAAGATTTTAGATATTGAAATTAAAATGCAGCTGTAGTACGTAATACTTATATTGGAATTCGACGACAGCACGATAACTCTATTACCTGACATACGATCGTAAAGAATTTTGACTTAAAATAAATTAAAAAGAATTGTTGTACCCAATAACAGTTATTAAACGACATAATCAGAATAAAAAAATGTTTCAGCAATATTAAATTTTATTTATAAATTCATAACACCTGTCACGTACCAATAACATGCAACGCACCATTAATCATCTGGGAACGAAAGATGTGAACAAGTTTTAAGATTCTAATCCTAAGCTTCGTTTTCCTCATACACATGGTGATAAAAATCACTAGAATTCACCGAATCACTGCCACTCCTACCTCTCCTTGGAAACAATACGTGTTTTTGGCAGACTATAGAATGTATGTACCTATGTAGATGTAACATATGTATATATACATATATACTTACTGTATGTATGTAAATATAACATTTATTCACGGAAAGATAACAAACTGCCTATTTTGCATGCCTCCAATGTTAACTTGTCGCTTCTCGTGGTATTCATTGTTTAAGGACTTGGAGCGAAAGATAAGGTAAGGCAGACGATAAACAAAGAAGCCTTCAAAGTAATATTTAAAGTTAGCAACTAATTTAAATAATTAATTTGAGACCGACTCAGGTGGAATATTGATGATGATGAGTTTTTCGCCGCTTCTTCTTCATAAACGAAACACCTCGCAAAGGGAAAATTTAATTAAATATTTTGATTTTAACTTTGTTTTAAACACGAAATGTGACTACGGCAAGATTCTCTTCTTACCCATCTACGACGGCTATTATTAGGAATCCATAAAATGAGAAACATCGTCTCCCTATGGAATTATTCATCATTTTTTTCTTTTTTTTATAATAAAGGCGTAGCAGACGAGCATGCAGTCCACCTGATGGTAAGTGGCTACTGCCATGGACATCTGTAATCAACCCCAGATAGGATTAGATATTCCTACCTGAGGTCGGCCACAGATGCGCTGCTACACTTGAGGACTAAGCTGAAATGCCTCGGAAAAGTATATCTCCCTTACCACACCCTTCAAAACGGAACACAGCAATGTTTAACACTGCTGTTATTTGGCAGAAATAGGTGTGGCGGTGGTGCCGTGGGAGTCGAACCACAAAGGGTTCTACAACCTTCAAATTCATCTACTGTACTGCGGCGAACTCACAGAGCGAACTAGCGTGAAAATAGCAGAATCCTTTATAACTAGGGCCGATTAGTATTAAATAAAATTCTACACATAAGTCATTATGTAAGTTAAAGACCACGTACCTTATTGTGAATTCTATAACACAAGAACATAACATAAAAACGTATCAACATAGTAACACAACATGCATTCCTGTCGCGGCAAATTCACTTACACGATATGAATAACAAATCGAAATATAAATGTTCATACCGTACCATGAACCTTTATTATCAATGGGTAGAATATTTATAGGCACAAGTATTGTAACAATTTCCGGTTATAACAATATCATTCCAAGAAACAGCTCATCGTTTCTTTTATACTTGTTAAAGTAAGAACAATTTTGTAGCAGCCTTTTATTTATCTCCGGAAATAATTAAGTTTAAAAAACTGACTACAGATTTCCTTGTAATGAGGTTTGTTGTTGATTTTATTCTTTAGGCCTCTAGGGCGCCGTGAAGTTTGTCAAATATTGATATTGTGTTATTGTTTTAATCAATTATATTTTTCGAACGAATGATCTATTACGCGCAACTTTGTTACTCTATCATATAATGTTATTTCTGCAAAGAACTACTGTTAATAGACAAGAGCTGTTAATTTGGAACCATTTCACCATTGTTAAGTTTTCCTCACAACAAATTATTAGATACTTGTTAAGATATATTTTTGTGATATTTTTATGGTCTTTTTTACTTATTTATTTTCACTTACACCTAGGTACATATGTATAGTGAAAATATTCGTGTTTTTTTAACTTTTCTTATTAATGAAAAGATTGTGCAGTAATTTATTTTTGGAGTTATATCAATTCTGTTTTAGGTAAAGTAAATTCATGTTTTTATCAAACTATGTGATCATGTGTTATGTCAAATTGTGTAGTTAAAGTACCACTCATGCTGGTCGCGCTCGACTAGTGGAATTGCAAAAACAATCGCAAGGTCGACCATCCTTTGAAGACTGCCATAGCGTTGCAAAACAGATCGATAACCCCAAATAAAATTCGATTGCAATTGTACAACGTATTGCTTTCAATGAATCAAGGTAGCCTGCGTAGGCTTCACACATTTCCAAATACTTGGCACATATTTACCAACCTAACCGGTGACGTAGCCCAGTGATATCTATGGAACACTGTAATACAAAACCTTTGTTAATCGATTCTAATTTTCTGTATTAATAATAATTTGGCTACGTTGCCAGCGAAATTGCCACAGTGTTTTGGCTCTTGGCCGAAGACTTATGAGATAATATACAAAATATGTATATTCTAAATATAATGTTTAAAAAAATAATATAAAAAACACGGTGTTCTATACTCTAGTATTATTCTTAAACTTAGACAAGGATGTGGCTGAAAAACAGCGCTGCACAGAATCCTGATTTTATGTCAGCAAACGCTGAGCCACCTCCTTTTGCCTCTGCAATTTTATGTTTGCTTTTTTCTTAAATTGTATAAGTATTTGAAGCAATAAAGTATATTATTATTACAAAAATAAAGTATATTATTGCTACAAAATATGGATTACAAACACATAAACGATTAATTTCAATAAAAAATAAAGTTAATTATACCTACATTAAGGTGGCATTTGACACAAATAAATTATATTAAAATTAACAGTCTTTAAAGAAAAAGATATTTCCAAAGGATGTTCCATTTAATACAAAGTCATGCATACCTACTCAAAGGTAATTAAGGTTCTATCTACACCTACTACTCTACTACACAATAACGGAGCTTCAGATTCCGAGGCCGTCCAGAATGTTTAGATTGGTTGATATATTGTCCTATTAATTAACCTTGTGTTCAGGCATCTTAATAATTACCAAGTGCCTTGCTTTGACCAAATGAGGAATGGAATTAGATAATATTACCTACACTAGCTAAGTGCGCAAGGTTTATAATTATATCCTTCATTAAAGTCTGCTAGTTGCGATATTTCGAAATGTTGTATATTAACTTTGTATGTGCATTAAGAGTGTTGGAATATAGCTTTAGAAATAGATATATTTTATAGTAGATGTCGTAGACGGCTACGGGATTGAATCTAGGATATTGGTAACATCTTCAAGAAACCAAGCGTGGTGACAAAAGCATATTCCTTCTCAGTACATCAATCCGGATCGATAGAATTCGTGGTGCCAAAAATATATGTAATCTTAGAGTAAGGCTTAAGCCATAGTCCACGGCGCTAGCCAAGTGAGAATCGGTAAAGTTCACATGCCCTTGAGAACGTTTTTTTAAGAACTCTCAGACATGCCGGTTTCTTCCACGATGTTTTCCTTCACTATTTGAGCAAGCAAATAATTTCTAATTCACATATAACTTGAAAAACTTGAGATGCGTTCCTAGGAATCAAACCTCAGACCCTTCACTTGAGATGTCGAGATTCAACCAGGTTATCGCAACCTGCTTGTTGCAAAAAATATGCAAAGCCTTAATTATCTCCAAAATTTTATGAAATTTAGGAAAGTAACAAACTATGCAACTTATTCTCCACTTATTGATAAATACTCACTCGCACCTAATCTTATCTGTCATCGATCCCAGATAGGATTGAAGCCTTATTTGCCACCTATAAATGAGTTGCTTCACAGGTGACTAAGTTTTAAGCATAAACGTGTGACGATGGCACCGCCGTAGTCACGAAGGTTCGAATTGCTATTTATCAATCTATAAATATAACATGGCGTACACTATAAGGAAAATGTCGTAATACTATTTTAAATGAAGCCATACGGAAGTTATGCATACATTAGCGTAAACCACAGCGACATAGATCAAGATAAGAACGAGATAAACAAGGTCCAATAGAGTTACACAGTGGGAACCTTAACCGATATTTTGAGTAAGTACCTTTAAAGATTGAAGGTGTAGTTTTTATTTTTAAGTCTTAGTGCGATATCTTTGTTATTACATTAGTGAAGGTGGTGCGTTTTATTTTGCAGGGAATAGTGACCATGTGTTATGAATAATACAGCTATAACAAGTCATTAATTTAAAAAATCAAAAACCCGACTGCACCAAAAAGGCTGAAGTAGAATTTCCAAAAGCAGTGAAATAGGCATTTCATTATTTTTATCCAGAAAGCCAAATACAAAGTTTCATAGTAGGTGTCTGCTTCAAAAACAAAAGATGTTCAAACAATATTATCCTATTTTATCCTCGTAGTGTTCATTTACGCTATATAAAGAACCTATGTGTAAAATTCCAGCACGATTAAGTTCAGCGGTTTCCCTTTGCGTTGATCTCTGGCACAGCAACTCTCTCATTTAGTCAGACAGTCATCTCGATGTGTATATACGAGTATATATGTACTAGCTAACCCGGCAAACGTTGTGTTGCCATATAAATAAAAAAAAAATGTTAAGGATGAACAACCCTTATCACTTAGGTGTAAAAAAATAGATAGTGGCCGATTCTCAGACCTACTGAATATGTATATAAAATTTGGTGAAAATCGGTGAAGCCGTTTCGGAGGAGTACGGTAACTAACACGAGAATTTTATATATAAGATATATTATATAATGTATGTGTAATCTCCTCTTATTTTCCTTTATTTTGACACCCTACTCGATAGGCTTGGTTAACTTTTTTAAAACGTGTTACTATTTCGCGAAAAAATTCACCATTTACGGTCTATAAAATATATAACTTCAGTAAATCAAAGTTTCGGTCATTATTTTACCTCGTTAGAGGTAGCATTTCATTATTTTTATCCAACAAGCCTGATACAAAATGTCATAGCGTTTGCTTCAAAATTGACGATTGTTCAAATTAACTTTTAACCCTTATTTTACCCTCTACGGGGTTGATTTTTCAGAGGGGGATAAATAAGTGCGTCCTTGTTCCTATCCAGAAAGCCAAATACAAAATTTTATAGTAGTTGCTTCAAAATTAAAGGATTTCAAAAAAACTGTTTTCCCCTATTTTACCCTCTTAAGGGTAGAATTTCCAAAAGGCCTTTCTTAATACTTATTCAAGCTATATAGAGAACCTATGTGCAAAATTTCAGAACTGTAAGGACCTTGGTTTAGGCTGTACGTTGATTTCTGAAAAATGAAAAAGTCATTTAGTTAGTCAGTCAGTCAGTCACCTTACTGTTTTATATACATACAAATATGTTTTTATAATCTCCGTTTAATTTCCTTTCATTTGATACCCTACTCGATAGGTTCGGATAACTTTTTTTTTTAAATGTGATACTATTTCGCGCCAAAAATCCGCCATTTTGATTTTTTTTTACTAACACCTATCTAAGGACACTCGGGTCATTGAGACAAATATAATGACACTTTAACTGTTGAAATTCATCCAGCCGTTTGTTAGATCGGATCAAATAAAGAAAGACAAACATACAAGATACGCGCGAAAAACATAACCCTTCCTTGGCAGTCGGGTAATTAAGGACTAAACTAGTGCTGGCTAATGGTTGAAATTCAGTCGTAATCATCATAGAAGATTTTTTCATTTTTAAATTTTGAAGATTGTTAAAAGTTAGCAAGTAAAAGTGACAAATGTTCTTAACTGTTTTATTGAGCCTATTTCTATATATATTAAAATAACCTAAAAGTATCTACTGTTCTTCGCTTCTGAAGCCCAGTTTGACCAAATGCCCGATAGATCAGAGACCCGTAAAGTCAATGGCCTGTCAATCTTCAGCCTATCAGTATTCAGTCTTTCTAAAATCAATAAAATGATTCAACCGGTACCTTGTAATTCAGAGACGTAGGCGCCAAGGCGAGCTGTAGTGACTAAGTTTGATATAGTACTGTCAACTTTATATGGAAACACAAACAATTGAACCGATAATAATTATATAGACGTTGCATCCAATATACCCCACAGCTGAGTACATTATTTTAGTCCGAGGACACCTTCCGACATATTCTTTTTTTTTACATCTAATCTAAATATATATAACTCAAAGGTGACTGACTGACACAGTGATCTATCAACGCACAGCCCAAACCACTGGACGGATCGAGCTGAAATTTGGCATGCAGGTAGATGTTATGACGTAGATATCCGCTAAGAAAGTATTTTGATCAATTCTACCCCCAAGGGGATAAGTTCTACCTGAAGTTAATCACAAAAGCATTGCCACTTATGGGGACAGAGTCGCCTTATATGCAGCATGCATGTCAGCCGGCATCCACACTCTTCCACCGATATGCATAACTTCTTTAGCCTAGAAATAGGTGTGGCAGTGGTACCTCCCCGGTCGAACTACACTGCCTCTACCACCTATCATAGATGTACTCAATCGCCTTTAAAAATGCACAATTCTTTCAAAAGTAATTATTAGATAAGCCTTCTAATCTAACTTAAAACTATTATAATTTCCATATCTTTCTTCGCGATAATTTCCTTTACTGTCAAAGTCAAAATTTGACTTCAAATGACTACTACTAATATATTAAATATCTCTACCCTCCTTACCTAAATTTACCACGAAGGCCATTCATTTATTACATAAGTTATACTATAATATTAAATATTTAGACTAGACTAAATATAGGTAAAGTTTCGTGTTTATTCTCCGAAGGATCGGAGCTTATGAAATAACGAGTAATTGCGAAGTTCCAAGAAAATTGTATCCGTTTATTTCCATCTATGAGTATCTAAATAATAATAACAACTTTATTACCCACGCTCTGTTTAGTTCACATACTTTATTTTGTTATACTTATTTTATTTATTTAGGCTAAAAGTTATGAGGATGTTAATATAATAGTGGAGAAAATGTGTCATCATCGGTATTATTAGAACGTACAATCAATATATAAGGAAAACAGAAAAGGAATAGGAAAAAATTCTAAAAATGAAACAACAATTGCATTTACGATTACACCATAGACAACGCTCAAACACGTAGCAAATATGTAGTCAAAATATTTATATAGCAAATCCTTAGGTACTTAATATTATAAATCTGAAAGTAACTCTGTCTGTCTGTCTGTCTGTATCTTCTTCACGCCTAAACCACTGAACCGATTTTAATGAAATATTGTACAAAGATAGTTTGAGACCCGAGAAAGGACATAGGATAGTTTGTATCTCGGAAATACTACGGGAACTAGGGGGTGGCGATCTAAGGTCGTTTAATCGGAGAATCGATCTTTTGGACCAAAAAATCGATTATTTTAATCGACATTAGTAGGAATTGAATCGTAAATTATGCATTTGATCAAGTGATGATCTTTAGCAAAGTTGTTGTCCATGAGCCCGCGAATGCTTCAGAGTTGGTACGACCAATTTTCGCCAGATGGCGCCACTGTCATTCCAATGAAGGTACGAATTTACAGTTTTATGAATGTTAGTATGTCATATTATTTCCTCTTAACGCGGACGAAGCCGCTGGCAAAAACTAGTATGTTATAATAACTTATGTAGGTCCATTAAAATACACTATTATCACAAAAAACATATCAATCTTTCATTTCAATTAAATGCACTATCATTGTACCTTTAAATAAGACGCACTTAAACCGTGATACGTACCCCATGTCACCATTTTCGGTAACTTCATATATAGCTAACTGTATGCGTCATACATATCAATGTATGTATACATGTATACCACCATATACCACTAACAATAAGCGGAACATAACGAGATTGTCTCGATTGAACGATCGCACAAAAACGCTTGACAATTATGGCAGCAAAACATCTACCGTATATTATTCATCTGTAAGCTATTTGTTTTATGAATCTGTATGTAGTGATCCGTATCTTGTAGTTATTTGTTTGATATATATACATACAAGTTAATATGATGTCGCGTGGATTTTTCTTATTAAGTAAAGATTTAGAGAACTTATACGACCGTTATCAATCTAGTCAATGTTTTGCTTATCAAAGATCGATTTCTAATAGATAGAAGTACTAAGCGAGCATGCAATCTAACGATGGTAGTGGTCAATACCTGCCATACATCCGATCTGTAACCAACATCAAATTGATACGTTGCCAATCCTACGAACTAAGATCACCGTTTCATTTATAGCCGTCGGTGTCTACACCCTTCCATTGGACCACAAAAAACTTCACGCTATATATAGATATTGCATATTATATCTTCGTAAAGATACCTGACCATTTTATCGGAAAGGCCGGTTTATGTAAGATTTTTACTCACTAAAACCCCCTCGGTGGCCGCGCATTTAGGAAAACCCCGTGATCTCAAAAGCGACCTAACTTCCTGATCCAGCTGTACTGGTCGACCATCTTTCTAAAATAGTAGATGTTATAGATTACTAGCGGACCCGATAAACGTTGTGTTGCCATATAAATAAAAAAATGTTAAGAGTGAACGATCCAATCAATTAGGAGTATGAAAAATAGATAGTAGCTGATTCTCAGACCTACTGAATATGCATATAAAATTTGGTGAAAATCGGAGAAGTCGTTGCGGAGGAGTACGGTAACTAATATTGTGACACGAGAATTTTATATATAAGATGTATCCCGCCCCACCTTACATTACATTACATTGCATTACATTGCATTACATTACATTACATTACGTTACATTACATTAGAATTATAACCCATTACCTACTTCTATACCAAAAAATAATGCAACTTGTATTTACATTCCAAAGTATTAAAAATGTCAGTCATTAAAGTCCGTTGAGATCAAAGATCGTAATGTAGAATAACGATGATAATCATGGTTTATACCGCTGTTTCTTAATATTTAAATGTTGAAATATCTAAAGAGCTTGTGGTTTTCACATTAGGATCTGATTTACATTTACGTAAGAGTCTACGTGCATGAATATTTAACATTAGGTACCTTATAAAGGCGCGTTTGAAGATATTTATAACAGGAATAAGAGATGTCAATACGTAATTCATCTGATACTAAATTATCTTATATATAAAATTCTCGTGTCGATTTTAGTTACCGTACTCCTCCAAAACGTCTTTACCGATTTCCACCAAATTTTATATGCATATTCAGTAGGTCTGAGAATTGGCTACTATCTATTTTTATACCCCTAAGTGATAAGGGTTGTTCACCCTTAACATTTTTTATTTATATGGCAATACAACGTTTGCCGGGTCAGCTAGTATTAGATAAAATTAATTGGGATACCTCTAACTGCTAACTTAGATTATTATGATACGATCATCTTAGTCCTCAGAAGTAGCAACTGAGTAGAAGCTTTTCTGTACGGAGTCAAAAATGCCCTTGGGTGGTAATGACCACTTACCATGAGAACTGTACCCTTACCAAGGTAAGGCTTTTTCGGTTGCTACTCCAATGTTAAAAGTGCAATCTCGTAATAAAAATGTTTATTATAATGTAATTTATTTTTAGACGTGTTATTTATATGATTATCTCAAATTACCCAGAAGTGACATGAGAATAAATTTAGCAGTACAAAATAGGAGCCGATCTCAATCTGAGCATTGAATCATTCAAAGATCAATGATCTGAAAATAATACAGCAACTATGATATTAAACTTGAAATTATACAAAGCAAGCGTAGGCGAAGCACTGACAAACTGCTCGGCTGTCATTATTCTTCAATCTAATATAATAACGCCTCCGCCAATCTACTTCTTGTTTATTTTTTTATAATCTAACGTATTTTGGACGTGGACAAAGGAACATTAAATTCGGTCATTAATATTAATGTCTCGAAATTTATCTTACAAGTTCCTACGCGTAATTGTTGTGTACTCTTATAATACGCTAAGAAACTTTAACCTTATTGAGACAAAATTAAAGCAAAACGAAGGTTGTCTTCGAACAATAAAGGAATTCTTCAAACATAATTTAGCTAATGTTTTTTTGTTTGTAACAAGCGCTAAGTTCTAGCGCCGCGGGCTAAGATTGCGTGTGGAATTAGACGCCTATTGAAATGATGGCGGCAACACAAAGGTTATATGTATAGCACCTATCTACAGGCACTTTGTTATTGTGATAAATTCTACTACAATGTATTGAAGCAGGCATAGGGTCCGAAGTTCGAATCCGAGGTACGTATGACATTTCAAAAAGTCATGCGTGGAGTAGAAATTAATTATCGCGTGCTTATATGTTGAATAAAAACATAATGAACTATGTTTTTATGTAGATAATGATAGTGAATTATCGTATGTTGAGCCTCATTAATTCTCTTCATGTGGAAGTTCTAGTAGTCAACTAAAGGTCAAAATTTAGAAGTTAGATATCCTTAACGACCTCTGATGTTAGTGTCCAACTAATCGATCAAAATTCCCCTTTCAAATAGACGGCTTTGTTTAGCAGGGGCTCTCATAGGGTTGGTGGACGACTGGAATACATTATGTACCTAATATTCCCAATTAACTGTTTTTTTTTACTTCTAAGCTCCTATTTATTGAGAGTGATTGCTAAGGCGGTGTTAAGGCGTTTGTTAACTAACCTTACATATTCTCCACAAGAAAGTAATAAATTCAGTAAAGATATTTCTCTCGCAATACCTATAGTAGATATAGGAGCAGTCAGGCAATATCCACCGTTCAACCGGCGCCGGAAATTGCAAAAACGTCGCTAAGCCTGCATTTGCCTTAAACGTAACCCGTTTAATCTGAAATACGTTCATATTTGAAATATGTAGAACAAATTTGCATTTTATATCACAAGGCAACCCACTTCACTTGAGAACAAACGCCATAGACTTCCAAGTATACGGAATTATTCATTGAGTTTTAGTTAAATTTGTATCCGCCAGAATTTTTCTTTCACTTATTTTGTATTTCTAGCCCAGTCATATGAGTATGACATACAAGAGATAATGATGACATACATGAGGCATTCCAAATGAATCCTCAGAAATTTGATGAATTTATTGTCCGAGGATTCATTTCAGTTAATAACAATAAAATAATGTTTTCTACACACTAAGATTTCTGTGTCGTGGGTGCTCTGGACAGACACAAAGAGACGTCCTGATCCCGAACAGAAATGGAAATTCATCATTTTGATATCAGTCTGACCGGAGATGGATCGCACATCGTATCAGTCCGGTATAGTGAGTAGCTCGCCACGTGGATCCTCAGTTTGAGTTGATTACCGGGTCATTAAACATTGAATAACATGCCTATTTTTTGCTATAATTACATGAAAAAATTGCACTAATCTTGTTATTCACACGTTTCTGATTAAATATAATATAATTTACATTTATCATCAACTTATAACTGTCCCACTGCTGGACACGGGTCTCCTCTCAGAATGAGAAGGATTAGGCCATAGTCCACCGCGCTGGCCAAGTGCGTATTGGTAGACTTCACATAAATTTGAAAACAGTTTTCTTTTTTTTTTAATTTTCAGGTATGTAAGTTCCTCAATTTGTTTTCCTTCACCATTTACGCCAATGATCATTAATTTAATAATTAATCATTTACATTATCACAGGAGTATAATTTATGAAAAAAAACTACATACGATGTCTCTTTCTTTATTTACGTCACTTGTCATGAAAATAGCATACAAAAATAAAATAAACTCTTTGTATATTCTTTGTAGCACACAAAGACATTTACGTAGGTCCTAAACTAAAATTATACTACAAATGAGATGCTAAGGTACACCCAAGAATCGGATATGGCAGTAAACAATATTTAAAAACCCCAAGAACAAGTTCTAAAAGTGCTCACTACATAGTAGAACAGATAAACACAAACAAGTCATATCTATAATATGAATATTGTGAGCAGTTTACATTCATAACATGTGTACTAAAGGAAAATTGTTAAAGATATTTATCTAATATTTTATGCGTGGTTGCTGGGATTGTGCACTTAAGATACGAATCTGATAGCACACAAATATAGTAATAAGGAGTAAGTAAATAATTTTCGAAATTCCATAAATATACTCTGAAATCCTAAATATTTTAAGAGATAGAAAACGCCCCATATAAATTGTTAACAAGTCTCCCTTTTTTCGTCAAAACAACCCAAAAAAATAATATAGATGTTTGCAAGACTTTTACCTACTTTTACCTACCAATTTAGACGTTTACCTACTTCGTATTCGTATACCAAGAAATCAAAAAAATTAAACGGGTTTTATAGATCTTGTTAACTTTTAAAAACGCGTGGCTTGGAAAATGGCAGTTATTTCAAATATTATATTTGTATAGATTAAATTTATTTTCGGTGTAGACAGGTGTGTTTCTTCATTTTCGTATAATCCGTAAAGATGATCGAACAACGTGCGTCACTGTATAAACAGCGTACTTGTTTGAACACTATTGAATCGTTATGTCACTGCTAACCTTAGCTTCGTGTACACATTGTATGGCTTGAAATTGACGTTTTTTATGATAGTAGTGTTATTATAGCTTGTAAATACTTGTAATACACCTATAATTAACGTCGTCCGCAATTAGGTAGGTTTATAGTTGGCAAGGTCAAGTTTCGAAATTCAAAATCACATTTATTTACACAATACTGGCATAATTATTATCGACAGATTAATTTTATTATCTACGTCATTTATTAATTATCTTTGAATTAGTAAAAATGTAAACATATTTAATTTTTTAATTTTAATCTTCGAGTTATTTTCAACTTAGTATTTATTTTATTTTTATGTAGAAACCCTTGTCATAAAATAATAAATGTAACTAACACTATGAAATAAAACTTAAAATCCTTAATACTTATAGTAATAATTAAATAAGTCTTACCCTTTACGTGAAAAATTAAACACTACAATAGTTACAGCAAAACACACTTGTTTACAAAAACATTCAGTCACTGAAACGGTCGAATCATTCACAAAAGCGTGGAAACCTACTCTATATGGCTTTAGTCACTTCACTTTCACTAACAAACGGTTATCATTCACTTTACGGGCACTTTTCATTCAGAAAAGTCGGTAAATAGATCGGAAAATTGTGTAAACGGTGATCGATTGAAGACGCGCGAATCGAGAGAGACAGAGAGACAATATGACATAGGCTCCGCGCAACGCGATATGCGCGAGAGTGGGGGTCCGAAACACGCGTAGCACGTTGCCTTAAATATAAGAGCAATACCTAAATTCAAAAATATACCCAATAATCAAGTTTTTGTTAAACTTATCACCCTCCAGTTCGGGTTAAACAAGTTCTAATACAGGTTTCGGTTAATTTACACTTCGCGATTCAAGTTAATGGCTCGAGCACCCGTCCACATGAAATCGTCTGTTGACCCCTCCTTAAATTTTAGTGTCTTATTTTATGGACCCCAGGAATATTTTAAATATTTCACGTGTATTTAATTTTACTATTTGAATTTATTTATTTTTACATTTACATAATACTTCAATTGAGTAATGTAAATTAAAAAATGAGGTATAAACATCGACTTTAAATATGTTTTCACATCAGAAATACGTCATCTTATTATTGCTTAAGATATTATTATATCGATATTATCCTGTTAAAAATATTGGAAGGACTTTACAACGTATTTTATATAAAAAGCATCGGTCACATTAGCTGTCAATCTTATGGGAGGTAGGTACCTACCAAAAACGTCAATGATTAGTTTATTTTATTCGACCTTGAAATGGAGATTATTTCTCAAGCATAACAATAATATTTTAGTTGTAAAAACTAATCTGTCGAACAATATTTATCTGAAAACTAGTTTCTCCGCGCGTCTCCTATACGCTCATCCTAACCTATCCATCCTGTGTTTTTTACACAAGAACTCTACATATTTTTCCGGTAAAAGTACTTAATAGCGTCTACCTTATATGATTTACTGTAAAGTATTATTTTTGTCAAAGTTCTATCCGAATTGTTATAGAACTTGAAAATTTTAAGTTTTAACCAATAAAGGCAAAGACAAAATAATGTTTGTATCAAAATCAAATCAGCTTAGAAAATGGGACTGTTTTAAAATTACAGACAGACACATAATTTTTATATAGACACTAATAACAACTCAATGATCCGCAACATTGATTGAAGCTAGTGAAGCTTAACACGTAAATGTCTATTTAACCAATGTTTTTATTCATATTTATCTACCAATTAAATTGAAAATTGTAGATATTTTATCTTAACCTTAGAAAACAGTCTTGCTATAGATAAACGAACCTAATATATATATAATTTTGAAGGTGGTAGAACCCTTAGTGGTTCGACTCCGGCGGCGGCACCGCCACACCTATTTCTGCCTAATAACAGCAGCGTTAGGGGCTGTTGTGTTCCGTTTTGAAGGGTGTGGTAAGGGAGATAGACTTTTCCGAGGTGTTCCAGCTTAGTCCTCAGGGGTAGAGGCGCATCTGTGGCCGACCTCAGGTCAATAATAAATAATAAGGAATATCTAATCCTATCTAGGGTTGATTACAGATGTCCATGGGTGACAGTAGACACTTACCATTAGGTGGACTGCATGCTCGTCTGCTACTTATATATTATAAAAAAAATCTTATCAAGAACACTATGTATGCGCATGCGCAACATCCAGGGTCTCACACTTACTTCGCTACAATGTTCCAGTATTGATTGGTTTGTAGGAATTACCTAGGAGAAATGCCGGCTGAAACTAACATTATAGTCCTCAGTACAAGTTACAAGTTACAACCACCATTATATTATAAAATAGGTGGAACTCAATTGCTGCAGTGTAACTTAGATTTAAGGACCATAAATTAATCAAACTAGAACACCGCAAACACTGTTAAATGGGTGATGGTTCCTCCTCCACATAAGAACTCTTACACATTTATGATTAGGTAGTACCTAACAGTGAATTTAGGCTAGATGGTTCCAACAACAGCCACAGTGAGACAAAATTTCAAATTGAGACCTAAGTTTAGTCAGAGACCGCGGTGGGAGGACCGGCCAGCGATCTCATTTACGGCAGCTGCACCAGGAGGCGTGGGCGCCGCTCCACATGCATATTGCCGCTGTCATAATCCAGAAAACACGAACGAAATCTTAGAATGGAAAAATACTGCATTTGCTACATGCAAATAAGTTGATGATTTTAGATCACTTATCTAAAGTACTGCATGTCAAATAAGTTATAGGAGATGAGCTTTCAATAAGTTTCAAGAAGTTTTTGTTGACAAGCCAAAACGATCTGCAGCCCTTTTTAATGGGAATAGATCCCTTCTAACAAGAAATAATAGAGACATCATGTTGCTTATAAAGTTAAATCTACTTAGAACGAAATCTTAACTTCTATAGACAACTTTAAAAATATATTATAAAAAGGACTAATTTATGCAAATTAACTTAGCAAACAGTGTTTATCAAATGCATATGCGTTTTAAATAAATAAGACAGCAAAGTTCGGTATGTTAAGATGAACCTTATTTCATATGATATATCAAAAATGACATAACAGGTAAAATAACCAAATTATGAATGAACTTGCAAAATAGACGAGCTATGTAAATTCAAATGCAGAGATTGCAAACGAAATGCACATGCATAGAAGACCATTAGTAATACATTAAAAATAAACATGAACGAGTGCAATAAAATAAATATATGGAATTACAGATGCGACCGTCAAGATTCACTGACTCAGTGAGATTATGCTGTTCGACATGGTCTTTTTATGAGTGATGCAAATGGACCCGAGTCATATCTTGATGGGCTGTGGCCAAGCGGTAAGCTTGAGAACTTGTGCTTGCAATTCTAAGATGGATGTTACCAACACAGGTACGTTAGTCCTTTGTTCCGTTTGACTACGGAAGCGATCGCAGTCTATTACTTCTATTTTTGTTTTATCATGAGTCCAGTCCAATGGCATTCTTTATAGTATGCTTTTCAAGTGTTCTGGAGGTCCGGGATCAAATTCAATACACCGTTCAATTGTTGAACTTAAGTCCATATGAATAATTTATTTTATTATTTGTCGCTTACTTAAACGATAATTACGAACACTCTAAAGAAATTTACTTTACTTAGATTTCATTATATTTTTCTATAAAGGTCCCTAAACTCTACCAACCTCTGCTTGATTGGTAAAAATGACTACATCCACGCCCGCGCCCATTTATGCACAAGTATGAAAAAGATCTTAAAAAATAACAAACAGGTACGGTCGCGATCATTGCGGTCGTCTAGTGGAAGATAACTATAGTAAGTCATTCCGCAGATGCAGATGGGGATCAGCGTTGACATGAATAGAAGGCGCTTGGAGGTCCGAAGTGGAATTTAAGTTGGGTGTTTTGTTAATACTATGTATTTACTTTTGGTTTTAGATTTTTATATATAAAGTGGTACATTTTGGGATAGAAGTAGCCAATGTAAATTCCCGACTTTCCGACTTCTTTATAGGCAGACAAATAGATGAATACGACATTAAAAGTGTCACTTATTTTAAAATCACGGACAGTTACTTCCATTTTAATCATTTGTATTTATGTTTATTCATTCTTGTTAATTAATTGCATCGGAAAACAGTATTTCCTCAAACAACCTCTTTGTTTTCCTAATGCCGCAGTACATAGTTGATTAAGAATGTTGAACACAAGAATGGATTACAAATGCACAGGCCTCAGCAGATGCGGAAAAACCGCATGCAATCATTACATTCCTGCGATTGGATAATAACATAACGCTTCTAGCGAATTCTTCAAAATTGATGAGGCAACTGTAATGTTTTGAGATTTTGAAGTAACGCTAAATCAGTTCTTACTTATTGAAATTTATTTAGGTCTATACCTTTGTTCTTCCACTAACTAGTAATGGCAGAGAGACAGTAATATGCAAATTGCTGTTTTAATTGATATTTAATGAAATTTGATAGAAGTATGATATTTAATAGAAGATATTTCACAAAATAAGTAAATTGATCTGAGAACTACGTTGAGATGCCTCATATAAGCTAGCAAGGTAAGACATTACATCCTTATAAAATTGGAACACATAATCGCAAATTACTGCAGCTGAAAAGCCAAATAGGTTTAAAGTCGATGCTACTGCAACAAAGACTTTTACCACATACAAACTGAATAGTACAATCAAAATAGTGTTCGTAGTATTGAATATCTTTTAAACATAGCGAATATACATGATGTAAGAATGAACTATACTTGAGTGATTTTCCGGAAGTATTTGTAACATTGCCTAACAAACACGCAAAAACCCACACAATAATTAAATACGGTTACAGAATATGGTTATTAAACATGCATGAATTGATTTATTGATAACTAAATAGTTATCGTGCAAATAATTATTAATAATTACATTAAGTTTACAATTGAAGTAACGAAGTTAGGCAGCCATAAATCAAACGTCTACCTTGCCACAAATTCTTTAAATCAGTATATTTAAGATGGCGAATTTGTTGTTCGACTACAGCGACAAATGAGAGGCAAGGCAGATATTAATACCTATTTGTCATCGCGGATTATAGAACCTTTATGGTTCAAATTGTGCCTACAGATTACACCCCACCTGTTTTCGCCTAATTACTAATTTCTTAAGCTACTGTTTCGGTTCTATGGCCGAACTCAGGTAGGACGCTAATCCTATCGATTATACAGATAAAGGTGCGTCAGTTCACACTCCACATATAAATGTAGACTTGCAACTCCCATATTATATAAAAAACCTTCTACTTACCTAATCCGAGGAGATAGTTACTACTCTGTGAGACACAATTTAATTTCAGGTTTTGAAAGTTCGTATCTAACGTTAGATTACTATGTAAATGGTCATAAAATATGCGGCGTAAGTAAATTATTCCACAAATCCATTAGATTTATTATTTAGGTACGCATTCAGATTGCAAATTAACCTGTTTTTAAGTGGCGAATTAAGTTAGAACATACAATAGTGACCAACCTGAATTCCAAATTATCTTCGCCCACGTAATTATACTGTTTTATTTTCCCAATCCTATGTTCTTATTTGATCTGTGTAGGAATAATTCTCTGTTTTACTGTACTTTTAAACGCTAAGCTCACAGATAAATGATGATGGTGCTTGCATGGGGACTAAGTTAGATACATATTATCATATGCCAGGTAGGTACATCCTACGCCTACGCCTCAAACACAGGAATAACGCAATACGTCAGAATCTATTATGATTTCTGTTTTTGCAGTGGCGGATACTTGTCTGAAACTGCTCGTACTTTAGCACTTTCTGACTGCAAGTACGTTTGTGTACTGGGCACCGGCGGAATGTATTAAATGATCAATCTTTGTCAAATGTCTCTAAACCGCCCTTAAAGCCTGCGATATGTTTAAACAACTACTATTCAAAGATAACAACCAGGTCCGACGACTTATATCCGTTATTAATAGTCAATCTATCCTATGTTTCACATACCAAATATCGTCATTTGTCAACGTCTGCCTACTGGAAATAGCCTTTCTATATTTTGTAGACAAAAAATAGATAGATTGATTATAAATAACAGGCGTTAACTTGCCTTCCCAAACACTTTCCAACAACACGCTAATGTCATAAGTTAATTATGTAAAAACGTAAAAACTCATACTAAGGGTAGTATGTATACTAAGGGTAGTATGAGTTTTTACGTTTTTACATAATTGACAGTTTTTGTTTACGCATTTCCAATACATTTCCAATGAGTTCTAATACAGTCCGCTAGGGGCGCTGATTGGAAATGTATGGGCAAATACGTAAACAAATACGAAAACAGTCATTTTTGTAAAAACGTAAAAAGTCATACTAAGGGTAAAGGTTGCCAAAAACAATAGCACGTTGTAGACGCTTGTTGCGATTTCTAATTAGGCAGCGTTATGAAGTTGTAAGGACAACTGCTGTCGAAGTTAAGGTTAAACGCGCACAACACCATTTAAGGTCCTCCACGTAGACATACGTCGCACACGATTATATTATACTTAATGAAGTACAACTTGCGTGGGTTTACGCCTTGTTCAGAAATTCGCACCCGACTACGCTTAAAAATAGAAATATGGAGTGGAGTCGGTTAGTCATACCTTTATCTAAATATAATATATTTGGTTGCTAAAATGAAAAAATGTCGGCCTGTAATTTCAAACTAACCGTGTTTTATTATTATGAGTTTACGTACGACTCTACCTTTAAGACAAAACAAAGGTTAACAACTTTTCCTAATCCTTACTTATAACATTTTTGCTTTCCTGTCTACAAAAAATGAATAGTCAGTAAAAGATCTCAATTTTTAATATAGTAAAAATTTAGATCTTTTAAAGACTACACACTTATCGTTCTTGTAAGAAAATGAAACAATTGAACGAAGGAGCACTTGTGGAGTCGCGGGTATAATAGTCTATAGGTACTTAGTTTTCAATATGATACAGGAAATAAGCTACTTAAAAATGGATTGCGGTTAACTAACTGCATGTTTTGTAATTAGTTGAGTATTGGCTACTCAGTTAACGTTCTCGTGAATTCTTATTTACTCATGTATATATGGTATTAAACGCACTCTAAAATAGGTATGCCCTAAACAACATTAATGCATTGTAATAAGCTTAACGTAAATAAGCGGAACAAGATATTACTTAATACTTAGCCATTAAGTTTATTTTAAAACAGTTCGTTTTATTTATTTTGCAGTGTGTCAGGAAGCATGCATAGCATATCTACATAAATTGCACAAAACAAAACAATAATTAACATGCAGAATTATTCTTAACAAGCGTATAATAGGAACCTACTTAAGTATTTGCATCATTTAATCTATGTTACTACGAATACGATTGAATTGATTTATAACAGGATTTACGAGATCTAAAAATATTTTAATTACATTTTTATACCATATCAAGATTTTACCGCGATACTTTTAAATATACGCAAATACTTCTATCTTCCCATGTCTTTCTATGTATATGGAGATGGAGATTTCTTTTTTATAATATGAGTAGCAGTCAGCGTGCAGTCCACCTGATGGTGGCTACTGCCGCCCATAGACATGTAATTAACCTCAGATAGGATAAGATTCCTACCTGAGGTCGACCACAGATGCGCCGTTACGTTACCTCTAATTTTTACTCAAGAGATATAAATCTAAGTTTTATTTATCTTTGTCAAGAACTCCAATCGAATTGGCTGATTATAATTATATCGTAACTTTATTGATATTATACCATATATGTTTCATCAACCTAAAAAATGTTACAAACTTAGAACAAAGAGATAAAACCTCTGATCAAGGGCTTTAAGGTTTCTGATCTCATAGATATTGTCACGTTCTGCCGAATGTGATCTGTAATTAATGTAGAGGCTGATATGGTTCTAATAATTATAATTGACACAAAGATAATGTAATGTTTAAATGCAAAAGATTTTTTTGATTTATAGGAATAGAATTATTTATAAATCGCTATATACCTACTTTAAATCTACACAGTCACATTTAATAATGACTCTATGTAGAGTAATTTTAAATACAGCTGAGTAGTAAATAATAAGATTCTTTTTATATGAATAAGAATTTAATGGAACATTTTCCAATGACGAATAATAATAAGAATTTAAAGTTATTCAGAAGTTGACACATCCATTAGAACGCATCAGGCACGACACGACAATCGCGTCGATCGCCGCAAATCAGGGCCGGATTTGGAGGAGCAACAGGGGCTACTGCCCCGGGGCCTCCACATGAGGAGAACGTACAAAAGAGAGGGCCCCCACAATAGAGAAAAGAAATCCAAAACTCGACCGGTCAGCAACGTTTACGGTTTTTTTTTTTGCAAACAATACATTTCGTATTTTACCCACAATACTTACTCGTAACTATAACATTCTTTATAAAAAATATATTTGCTAACATTTTTTTTAAGACATGACGGAAAATAATTGTTACTTTTATTAAAAAAAATAATTAGGGGCCACTCTTTCGTTGTTCCAGGGCCTCCAGTGAAGACCTCCAAATCCGGCACTGCCGCAGATTGACAATGTGTTCTCGAGAACGCAGGACAGATATGGACATCACGTTCAAGATTAGGTGAGTAAGTCAATGATAAGTATTTGTAAGCACATAACTTGCTTTATGTACTTACAAATACTTATCAAACAGCACACTGAACTTTTCAAGGAAATACCTGCTTACATACGAGCAAATATAGCACATAATAGTTTGAACTGTTAGAAATATACTCAAATTATTTAATTATAGTATTGTTTTAATTAATTATTTTGTGTTATTTTTATGAATAATAAGTTCTCATTTATATAGTCACTGGCTGTATGCGTTACACGATTGTATGTATTAACATAAAAAAATAAAAAACACTCTTGACGTTAGTTGTATTTTGCGCGGGCATCATAAAAGTTGTAAATTGGATCAAAAGAAGTTTTATTTTATTAGAAATAAACTACGTTAATACCTACATGTAATATATACCTACCGTTATAAAAATGAATATCATCAAAAATGTAACTGTAAATGAAAATAGCAGTTTTTTTTAACAAATAGTAGCATTAGCAAACGTCCTCTGAATCCTTGTAAGTACCTATAGCTTATATTGTGTGGTGACTAAAAAGAACTTTAAACAGCAAATGATCGGTTTACGTCGATTACAGTATATAATTTGAACCTGCACTCTTAGAACTTAGAACCAAAACATCAGCTAACATATTATATAATAAATAATCATATTATATAATAAAAACAAAAAATCAAAATGAATAAAAACTTATTAACTCCTAATTTATATTTCATTTGAAACATTGACAGTACAGTGCCATCTATTGAGCATTCTATTTAACTATTTAAGTTAACGTTCCATAGATGGCGTGGTCAACGAAAGAAAAGTATCAAGATTACGCACTAGATGGCACTACTAGATCTAAAAGCGTTGGTATAAAATAATAGGTAAGGCTTCATTTAAATGTTTTAATCTTCGCTTTTAATACAGTCCGAATAGTCAATAAAAATTAACACACTTAACGCTTAATTATAAAACTACTAACGACTGATACGTTTTGCTTGAAACTAAACTTGTAACTTGAAAAAGGAATAATTTGTTCCATACCTGTAACTACATAAAAAAGAAAATGTTTTTTTTTTTGTTATCTATATTATTATATTGAATACAAACAGCAAATAATTTATTCATTACATGAGTAGTGAACTTTGATTAAGTACGAGATTTTGAATACACTCGAGCTGAGTTGTCAACAATAATAATATTCCTTAACAATAATGAACTGAATATATTACCTAGATTAATTAAACAAACCATTAGATAACTAATACATAATTCCTCACTAATTGCTTCGTCACAATATAAGATGCTCATAAAAAATAAACGGTTAGGTCACTTCAGGTACACAGCTGGTTAATAGCGATTACTTTACTTTTAGTTGCATTTAATTTTATTCAGGGTCGTATAAGGAGTTAAGAGATAAAAAAGTCTTTAAAACACCCATTTCAATTTATTGTAAATGCATTTTGTGGTCCCCTATTGCCTCGCAGATAATTATTTATCCTTATTTAACAGCAGTTTGTGTTTTTTATTTATGTAGTATGCAATTATTGCATTTACAAAGTAGGTGCTCACGCACACAACGCAGAAGTCACGTAGAACAAATATAAGGAGGTATGCTAAGTAGACACAGGTCCCCAGGGATGCCAGGCTGAGCAGCAATTGCAAACGAACTATGGACACCACGTCGAATGAAGCTGAAACAGACAAAATCGTTATTATTAATGCTCTATTTTTAGTCTTTAGTACAGTTTGTGTTTAATTCATAATAACATCATAAACCTTTTACGGTTTCATTCCTGGGCTCGGGTCTATCCGCACAAATGGGAAAGGTCTATTTTTCCAATAGGTTACATACATAATTTAGACATTCAATTTAATTATCACTACTACCCTCAGTATATGTACGTACCGACTTAAGTTCTGTTATTCGATGACTCACAAAAACTACCTAAAGAACTTAAGTAACTTTTATTTTTTTAGTGGCAACAAGAAGTAGTAGGTACCAATTAGGGCAATTAGGTACACCTCAAATTGCAGAGTAATCAACCGAGTAGTCATCTGGCGTGCCGACCAAACAGGTGTTCTGACAAAAAGGGTTCGCGTACCCAAATTTGTTGTGTACAGCAGGCCGTTTCTTAACTTTACGAACCCTTTATTTAACAGGGTTCAAAATGTTGGACCCTTAAAGTACCCCTATAAAATTCAATGTGAAACGAATATCTACCTAGCAACAACATTTATTTAGAGTTACAATATTCGTTGGTTTCGTTATCTTTTATTTAAAAACTTGTTATAGTACAGTGCAATTCAATTAACATATTGATTACTAAAACTAATTAATTGCATAAAAAGTCAATTTGTACAGCGTTCTATGTGTACAATTACCACTGAAGACGAATTAATTAAGCCAAATCATTGAATAGATTTAAGGCAATTTAACATAAGCGATTAAACGGTTCAGTATAATTAATGTGTTAATGATTATGAAGCCGACAGCACAAATGCAACGGAACAAAGCAACGCGGAGGCGGTTTTCGATATCAAAATAGTTGTTTCATCTCACAACCACGATTTTGTAAACCTTATACCGGCTGACTAAAGTTGATAGTCGGTCGACTTTCGCGCGCTTTCGAGATGTAACAACTACCTATAAACTAAAATAACACAATGGGTACTACAAACTCGACCGTTTACGACTTTGTTTCGTGGAATTAACAATTTAGCAGAGCAGTAAACGCTCACGCGAACCCACTATAGGTAATAAGAAAACATTTTTGTTATTAACGGATCGTAATTTCGTAACATTGGTAACATGCTTTTGGGGTATATTTATTAGCATAACCCTGACGCTTTGACTTGTTACACGACTTTACATGCTCGTAACTATTTTTAAATATAGGATACGATATAGGTAATATAGCACAATAATAGGTGTAAAATACTAACTTTATGTATGTTTTACTTTTTTAACTATCGTCAGGTTCCTTGCTACATTTTCAGCTTAGAGAAATCAGATCATTGTATAAATAAACGTTCTTGTAACCATAGATACTAACCCTTATCATTATGCACATACATAGCTGCCAATTTCGGCCATGGCATGAGAGGAAGAGACCGGTAGAGTCACATAATTTACAACCAAACTGACTTTCAAACTATTCTAAATATATATACTTACGAATCAAATAGAAGCTTGTAAAATAAATACGTGTACACAAAAATAAGTGATTTAGTGTTCAAAAGAACACACTTCACAGTCGTTACTCAGTCGTGAAATCCAAGCTTGAAGATAGATGAAGTCAGGTTCTACGCGAGCAAATACTGCAATCTCGCTCGGAATTTCTCTCACTTTCCACTTCCCAGGAGTACCGCAAGTGTTAGCCTATTACGATAACAGTTATTCGCGGCTCGTGAGCTACCAAATAAGCGTAGAGTAAGCAGCTTACAGGCTTTCGTAACATTTTTCTCGAGATAGAATCACGACGCGAAGCATTGCCACGACTCGCGGAAAGCGAGAGAAATTCACACCGACAACTGAAGAATGTTCAACAGTCTTACAAATGTTTATGCGGGATCTTGTAGCGTAAAACTAGTGAAATGGATATATCTTTGACAAACAAAACTATAGTTATAAATGCCGATAAAAAATTGAATTCTTTTAAAGTCAAATCGGCTGCAAATTGGATTTAAAGAGGCCTTTAAGATGCATTGAAGACGAAGGGTTTTTTTGTCATTTAGCCATGGAACCGTAAAAACCAAACCGAGACTAACACGATAATAATATACTGTAACATATTTAAACTAATAACTGGTTAAAAGTTTCCACCAACTGGCCACTATAAGCATATCAACGCCGTTATACGTAGGTTTCAAGGTAACAATTCAACTAAAATTAAATTACTGCTACTTTTTGTGCATGTTGCATCACCTAACTTGTTTGCAACTTTGTCTTTGAATTAATTTTTGATATTTATGTCCTACACGAACATATCGTCAAGTATAAATTGTAGCTAATTAGAAATTGCGCAAATCGCTTGATGTCTATATTAGAGCATCCAGTCCACATCAAATATGGAATTAAATACAAAGTATACATTACTGTGACCGACCGCCGCCGTTAATACGATAGCGATTATTGGCATAATGACTGTAATTGAGGTTCCAGACCACTCCCAAGTATAACTGCCAATCTTTCTGCAATCTATACGGGACAATATCGTTAGTAATTTATACGTTCAACTGTAGCTCTGGTTATAGATCTGTCGTTCTCATATTACAAGTATAAATGCTTCAAAAGTGAAGTTACACGTAATTTATTTTTAATTTGACCGAATTTATCAGTTATATTATTATGTCTTAGCTAATTAATGCTTTGTGACTGAAGCAGAATCATTGTGGGCCGATTTTAATAAGGGGCATTTAATTAATGTAATTCAGTGATGAACGTGGGAACATGTGGAATTAACGCCTAATAATACAAGAGCCCTAAGGTTGGTCACAAATGCATCGCTGGATCCGGTAAACGTAATGTTTTATTATAATATCTCCAACGCACTTCGAACCAAACCACAGCATCTCTACACGGTCATTATAATATAGGAGTCACGGTCATTATAATAGAGGAGCTGCAGTAGACGGACTACAAAAATACTACCTTCAAAAATTTGATTACAATATTTTAAATGTCAACAAGATGATATACAACAGCAAAAAGACTACTAGCAATTATGAACAAGAAGGTAAGTTTACATCTATAGCCTTAATTATTTCACTACGGGCCTCGATTATATCGAGGACTACGGGTCTGTCTCGATACTCGTAGATGCGATCTTACTCAAACTACATACATACTGGTTCCATTTATGGAAAAAGTTTTTATAACGTTTAAAGTGAATTGATGTCTCAATTCCAATGTAAGTGCCTACTCATATTTCTTTGTAATTACAATGTCAGTAGCCACCGAGAGTAATTAATTTATGCCCATGTATTTCTGAAGATAATGTCATTATTCCTGACATTCCTGACATACTTTAAAGTCGAAAACAATTAATTGCGATTAATTAATTGTTTCACTATGCGTTATTTAATTAACCATATCTGTATCAAGGGTCCTGCCGATGCCTGCCACAAACAAATTTTATTAAAATATTTTTCTAGAAATGGCATTAGAGTAAATTATTATGAGGTAATGAAGTGACGGAAAATACTAGGGCCTACAAACAATAATACATCAAAGAAAAAAAAATGACACGTCAGGTATCCTTGTGATATAGAAACATATATTTAATATATTTTTAGGTATATATAGAAAAAATGCTACACTTAAAGAAGTAATTGTTAAATGTACAATTTATAAACATTATTTTTGAGAATATTTAGCATCTGGTTGGTCTCTTTTAAGATTCCAACAATAATCTTCTTGCATTCGTGGACTACATTTCCCTTGGTAGCGCTTCTCCATTGAAGATATGTCTTGATGAAACCTCTCGCCTTGTTCATCATTCATAGCACCCCAATTTGTGGGAAAGAAATCCAAACTAAAGTGCAGCATGTGTATTTTTAAAGACATGTTACACCCTAAAGCAATGTAAAATGTAAATTAGTAAAATACAGTAGTTATACAGTTGCCGAAATAAAGTTTATTTTATAAAAACGCGTTTTGAGGTTAGTAGGCATGGCGATTTGAGATCGATTAATCTAAGAATCGATCTTTTGGCCCAAAATAATTTGTTATTGTAATCTCCAGTAATGGATCGATTCAGTGAATCGATCTTTCATCCAATAAAATCGAAAGTAGATCTTTTCGATGTTGGTTTTGGTGTTATAGACATTTTTTTGCAGATGCATACGTATTTCAGTGCTTGTTTGGCCCTGATGACCGTTTTTTCGCTATCTTCGCCCTTCTTAGCTGAAAAGATCGAAGATCGATTTCGTACAATCGATTCTTTGGGCCTCGTTTTCTTGGGAATCGATTTATTACACTTCGATTCGAATCGATATTTATCGGAAAAAATCGCCATCCCTAGAGGCTAGAAATGTATCTATAGGTGTCACAAAAAAACTGGACGTGATTGGAGGGAAATAATATTTGATTTTTAATGAACGGTTGCCAACATAATAAAAAATTACTACTAACTTCATGTGACAAAACAGTGTTGACCAGTGAAATTAGCGAGAATTCTTGACAAGTTCATACAAACTTTATCTTTTATCGGCTAGAATTAAAAATAAATATACTTTTTGATTTGATACGACTTTTATGCTTGTGACCGTTTTAAGTAAATAATTTAAACTATATACGTAAATATGCGTTAAACCTGTTACTGGTTTAATTCACTGTTTATAAAATTGCTTTAAATGGCTATGTTGCTTATAAATTTCAGTGTTATCTTAGCATGTGTGTTATTATTATTATTTTTTTATAACATAGGAGTAGCAGACGAGCATGCAGTCCACCTGATGGTAAGTGGCTACTGCCGCCCATGGACATCTGTAATCAACCCCAGATAGGATTAGATATTCCTACCTGAGGTTGGCCACAGATGCGCCGCTACCCCTGAGGACTAAGCTGGAACGCTTCGAAAAAGTCTGTCTCACCACACCACACCCTTCAAAACGGAACACAGCAGCGCCTAACACTGCTGTTATTAGGTAGAAATAGGTGTGGCGGTGGTGCCGCCGGAGTCGAACCACAAAGGGTTCTTCCACCTTCTATTCAGATCAAGAGCACTAAACTTAAGTCATGGAACTAAGTAAAGTAATAAAAATAGCATTAGGTATAAAAAGATAATAATTTATCAACATTACAGACACTCGGCTCAGCACACAAGCATTTATTATAAGTCAAATTACATTAGCCACCAATGCGTGGTACCTAATTGCCATAATTTTGAAAGGTGGTAGTGCCAATAGGGTTCAACCGGGGCGGTACCAACGGCATACCCATTTCTATTTATTTTCTTCTCAAATAAAATATTTCATTTCATTTCATTTCATAGCGTGAAGCACGTCTGCGTTTCGGTGGAGAAGTGTGGATGCCGACTGATTTACATGACGCGATAATCTTAGTCTTCAGGAATAGTACAATCTGTGATCTACTTCAGGATATACCTATTCTACATGGAGTTGGTTATAGATGCCCATAAGCAGCAGTGACCACTTAACATAAGGTGGAGCTAAATATAAAAATAATAATAATACCTGAAATAATAATAATAGCAGTCTAAAATCAAGCAGTAGGATCTTCTTTAGTGAACTCACTCAATAAGACAAAAAAATACCAGTCCAAAAATTCTAAAATCGAGTAGAATAACTTCTTTACAATAAATTAGACGGAAAATGTTATAATGGGATTTATTTTTAGAGGACAAAAATATTATAATTAAATTCAATTAAATACCTTAATTATATTTAAGGAAAAGAATCATATATTTGAAATTTATCGTCTACCTACTCCATTCTACATTAATTTAATTGTGCATAAACAAGATAACTTATTCTAATCCAAATTATCCTTCTACGTTTGTATAATTTTCAACAATTATTATAATTTTATGTACTTCTGTACAACATCATTTCAAGTTTAATTGTGTAATAAACTAAACTAAAAAGCCGCATAATTCTACACCTATTTGCCTTTTGTTCTGCTGTATTCCGGACTAATGAGCGAGGTGAGACAGATTTACTGACACGACACGATAAACTTAGTTCTCGAAATAAACCAATTTCAAGACTCCTTACGAGTTTTATTATAATATCCAAGTAGCCAACGAGCATGCATTCCACCTGGTGGTAAGTGATTATTGCAGCCCATGGATATCTGTAATCAACCCCTGATAAAATTAGACTCCCACTTGAGATTGGCAACAGGTGCGTGGCTACCTCTAACGTATAAGCTGGAAAGCCTCGGATAAGTCTCCTTAACCAAATCCTTCAAACCAGAATACAACAGAGCTTAACACTGCTGTTATTGGGCAGAAATTGAGGCGGCGGTGGTGCTGCCGGAGTCGAAAAAAGCGTTTCTACCACCTGCAATACAATTCTAGATTAATAAGAAATCACGAAACATTCCTCTGATACTCACTTAGAAATATTATGATGCAGTAGAAAATAATCCCATACACGCAGTTTGGTATTTCTAGCTGTGAATTTTTGGAAACCAAGCCAAGTCCTTTCGCGTACCTGGAAAACGACAATAAATAATCTCTTATTGTTCCGGTTTTTGTACGGATAAGCCGTTTGGCTCGTTTAGCTGTTTCGGGATCCTATGCTTTTTGAATTGCAGAAGTAAGTTTTGTCTATTTTATGAATGTAACTACTGAAGCCTTTTATTGCATTTTGAGCTCGTTGTTAGCGCTACAGAAGTTCTTAATTTGTATAAATTGTGTTGCAAACCCGAAAATTACAAACACCCTAATATAAATGATACGATATGTTTCTATGTATCTGTTTATTATTGCAGCTTATTTCCCAAATTAATCTCCAAAGGATGATTCTAATCTTAATATTAATACAGCGTACACAGTGCAAATTTCACTGTAAGTGAAATTCTAAAATGACATGCAAAGCAAAACTCTCAACGAACTTACTTGGATGTGAGGACTCGCGAGCAGCTCGCGTGTTCAGAGATATCACATAAAGCTTTGTACCCGGGGCGCGCTTCCGCCGCCATCTCCACATACAAAGCGTACGTAGACACCAACACACCCACGACGGCTGTCGCTATTATAGCGCGGTTCACGCCTCTAGCTTTCATGATCGCCTGGTACTGCGGAGTAATGGAGTGTGAGTGGCGTACGCAGTTTTGTGTTTTTTATTTGTTCACGCTGCTATTTTACAAAAAAAAAGATAATTAGTTATTTTCAAATTAATCCTATTATGAATAATTTAAACATAATTTTAAAATAAAAGTGTCTGTAATTTCATAACTACTCCCACTTTTTTGTACAAAGTATGATATCATAACTTTAAATTATAATGAGTGTTGTAGACTGGGTCACTATAAAACCATTAGGTACCTACTGAAATTATGTGAAAGGGATATTTTTGCCTCAAAAATGTTATACCGTGTGCAGTTACCCTAAAAAGTTAGTAAGTAAGAACGTATCAAATGTTTAGAGAAAAAATAAATCTTATCTGACACTAATGACCTTGGCTTCAACACTGCTATTATATTAAATCTTAAAATATGTAAGCTTTTAATTTAATATATAATTAATTGCTACTGAAAACATTTTAATAGGGTTAAAGTAAGAAATTATAATTCACATTACCCAAAATATGTACAAAGACAGAAATGAATATAACACAAACACGTGAAATTTTGAACGAGTGACTTTTAAATTTTTATTTTATCTACATAATGATTAATAAGTAATGAGTCACCCGCATAGGAACAGTGGTGGAATATGCTAAAGGTAGTAAGGTAGTAATATTCAATTAAATTTGACTTTATAATTATAGGAAAATACATTGATAGCTGGGGAAATACAAATACGACACGATTACCAGTTGTGTCGTATTTGTATTGTTGTCGCATAATACTAGTATGATCCTTAATTTACGTCATTTACCTAATCAACAAATGTCACAAGTTAATTATTATAACCATCCTTCCAAAAACGTAACCTTATTAGTACGCTTCTGCTGTCTGTTCGTCTGTCCAAGGACTCTATCTCTAACTCTCTAACCATAATAGATATCCACTTGAAATTTTAACAGAATTTATATAATGGTGGCCGCTACGGGTGGCCGCTATAGCAACATATACCTACTATTAAAAAATAAATAAAAAAAATCAAAATAAATATAAATTAAAAAGTCACAATTTTTCGGCGTTTTTCGCTTTATCATATCGGCGTTTATCTTTATTAATCCGTAATAGGTAGACATTTAAACATTTCAATGAATTCACTTCCATGGCTTCTATGATAATACATTTTAAAAATAAAAAATAAATGAAAATATTGTGGTCCGTGTCCGTTCGACTCGCACTTAGCCAATTATTTAGAATAATTGTAGCGCAGGGTTTATTAATTAACACGGTCTCTACAAAATACGTTACGGCATATTACATTGTATGAATATTATTATCACTTTTAAATCAATTTATATGTTCCCTCGTAAAGAAATCTTATAATGGAGTAGAGCGAGGGGAGAGCGTGCATTTGAGGAGTTTACGAAAAAAATAAATTAAAAGGCGCCGCTCAATCGAATCATTCGTCACACGAGCGTACTGGTCCATTCATTCTTCCCTCTGGTAAGAACTTTTATAGCGCATTTTGAACTACAATGGCGGTTTGTAAATCGTAACGATTTTCGCTCAAAATGTTTAATAGCAATCAAAAACACTGCTTAACCCGAATAAATCCGTAAATCAAGGAGTATAACTTGAAAGATAAAGAGTTAATTTGGATTATAATAAAACTACACAGCTTATTATAATAAATAAAAAACAAAAACCTCAAACCGAAGAATAAAAACACAATAACTACATTATATAAATTTACATTAAAATTAAATTACATTTACAATAAAATAAATATAATGATGTGATTAACATTATTATGATTAGGTATACTATATTTACCTTTTGGAGCAGTGACGACAATCGTAAATTTACCCGTTAAGATAAGAATCGACGGAAATAAAGATTATTTAAATCAATTCGCATATCTTAATCTGTCGTATTGTGTTGTATGTATTTTCGTATCTAAAATGAACTAGAAAGCACGAGTTATCTCGTTGATACCGAGTATGAGACTGATATTGTCGTGCGTGTATTGATTGTATAATCATTCATGCGTGATAATATTTTGACATCATTAATAATTTATGAGCACCTACAGAAATTAAAACGGATGAAGCCAGTATACCATAATGGTTCGCTTAAATTTGCAATGTTGTCGCCGGCGTGTTACGTAGATGTACTTCCATTTTAAAACATGATTAATAAATTTGAATTGTCTGTCCATATTTAAAATCATTTACTATGTTTGAGAAAAAGTTAGGACAGAAAAAATGTATTCTTAAACCAATCTCAACCTCTTCAAGTTCCATCAAATAGGGTGCAGTATAAGGTTGTATTGGCAAGATCAATTACTTACCTTAGTAATTGATCAATGAGGCTACCTAAAATAATAATTTCAAAATGATATTTTTTTATAAACAATCTATTTAGATTTAAAAAATAAACTTTTAAATACGGATACTGTATTTTTAAATGTGAGTTTTATGAAAAAACATTATAATTTTTGTATAACTTTATTCACATAAATAAATATTTTATTAAATTATTAAATTAATTCCAAATTATTACAAAACGAACATTTTGTTAAATGTATTGTATAGATACTCGAATAATCTTATATAGGGCTCATAAATCCTGCACCCTTTCGATTAATTAAAGGTTATGGCAATCCTAAAAATCTAAGCAAAGTATATATGAGTAAGATATTGCAATTATATAACTTATTGTTCAATTATAGTAGCTGGATGACCGAGTTTTGCTCCGTATTTTTATAAGACGTTTTCTAAGAATGAAACCTAGCTAGATCGATTTACCTCTCCCGAAACCAGCATACTAAATTTCATGATTTTTTTTAAAGCCGTTTACGAAATTATATTATATACAAGAATTGCTCGTCCAAACTTTATTACCAATCATTCTAAACAGTAGGTGCTATTCTAAAAAGGTTTTTAAAAGTACAAGTACAAGTTTTGTCCGTCCTTTAAAAACTTTTTTAAAACTAGAATCAGTAGTCGGTTAAAATATTAACAAAGACTGAAAAGTCAATAACATAAATATGTACTTATTAAAAATTACAAAGTTAGAATTTTATTCAAAGGAGCTTGCGTGGGTAATTTATTCAAAGATTTTTGTTTTTGCTGTTTTGTTATTGTTTACGTGTGCACATTGTGAAATAAACTTTATCCACAAGGCTTTTCATACTACGTAAAATTATATTTTCAAAGACAGGGGAAGACAAATTGAAATACCTTCGAGCAACAGATGAATAGACAATTTACGAATATTAAACCACAACATCTTATTTTAATAATTGTCTAAATAATAAAGTTAAAAAGATTTGTCACAATTTTAAATCGAAAATAAGTGATCTAAATTACTAATCTTATATAAATTCCCCCAGGCAAATTTAGAAACTAACTTAAAAGGGGCTACTTTTCAGTGGCGCGCCTTGAAAGAAACCTATGTTCAGCAGTGGACTAACACGGTCTAAAGAGAGAAATATTTTGTTTCTAACTATAATACTATAATGGTCGTATAATAGTTATAGAAAATATTTAATGTATTTATATGTCTCATAAAAGTAACTAATATGTACCTTATAAAATAATACAAAATTCCATAAAAATACGGTAGCATTCAATTTACCATTTCTCTCATAACTGAACGCATAATATCATGAAACGTCAAAATCTACACAATGATTAACTTCACTTTACAATAGCTGTTTTCATACTACAACTAAATTTCCTTTTTCGTAGTGTAAAAACACAGAGTTTATCGAAGACCAGTGTTGAAACGATCTCTGTGTCGTTTGCTGGAAAACGATCAAAGTTAACCGTGTCCGTGTCTTTCTCCACAGTACCAACATAACAGAACAAACACTATAAAGATTCGTTTTAGATAGGTAATTTATAAAATATTGCAAAAATAAATAAATTGTATTCAAAACTTAATGTACTACGATAAGCATTGCATTCCTTAAAACTAAAAATACTTACATGATTTTGTAGTAACTAGGTCAACTTATTTTATCTTATATTTTACGATTCAGAAAGAGACAAACTTATGTACATGAACAGTAGAACCGAGCGCCACATTGCCTATGACGCCCCATCGCGGAATGTACTGTTCGTAATGTTGGTAGCACTACTTTAGTTCACCATCGCGACCGCAACGCAGCGTTGGCGTCGTGCAACACCTTTCATTGTATTGACTATTGACTGATTCTGAACACAGAGAATAATGTATAAAACTAATTTATCGTTTTATTGTCTTAGTTCTTGTTGAAATATATTGTATTATATCTTAGTTTAAGTGTAAATATGCCTCCGTTTACGTAAATGTGAAAGAAGACTGCCCGTCGAGTGCTACGCGGCCATTTTACTTGCAATGCGGCAACGGTGTACGATCCGCCATTGGAAACGGCCAGTGTCTTTTTCTGAGTGCAAGATTCGTATTTTGCCGATTTATTCGGCATAGAAATATCGGATAACCATGTGTGATAAAAGTGTAGTGCGGACTTTTGTGTAGTGAAGCACGGTGGTCGGGTGATTTGAATAATGTGCGAACGATGGAAAACGAAGTGAAGCAGCGCAATCAGAGAAACAGGCGAAGGGAGAGGGCACAGCGCATGCAAGCACAGCGTGAGAGTAAAGTTAAGGATGGGGACAGCGGCGAGGATGAGTCTCCGGCGCGAGAGAAGCCTCCTCGTCCTCCTGCCCGGAGAAAAAAGTCCAAGGAGCCCCTTGGCGAGGAGGACATCATTGATGGCTTTGCCATAATGGCATTTCGCACCTATGAAGATCTAGAGGTGAGGCTACCGTAATGATCCTAATTGCCTAACAACATTGAGACCTAAATAAAACCTTTGTCACTACTCCTACTGCTCATTATGCCCAAGAGGCTCAAACACCCATTTTGTTTGTTTATATATTTACATTTAACGCTTATACTAAAATTAGATACGATTTTTGATTACATCTTTTGAACAAAGTTTCGTTGTTGGATAAATATTCCCGAGTAACTACTCCTAATATTATGGTTCACATAAGCCTGTGCACATTATGTGGTGAATATTCCAAGTATTCTGTCTCTTTCTGTTACCTATTTGTACCTATTTGGAGGTTACTCGATCGTTTAATTTAGCTTTTTATCTTATTTTCTTCTGAATTCCCATGAAACAGTGAACTGTAATTATGTTTGGACATCGTCTCGGAAGTGCATTGACCTATTGAATGAACCCCGAGAGACTATATTTGCAGATGAAGTCAATATAAATTTCGTGTGGCATTAGTGAAAGGACATTGTCGTTTTTGACTAAGTATTGTGTACTTATATAGTTACGTATAGTGCATTGCATTACGTGGTGTTGATTGGTACATAGATATAGGTAGTTATATGTAGGCACGTATTATGTGGCGAGCAGCTGACGAGCGCGGCGCCTGGCGGAGCGCGCGCCACCGTTCTCGACTTGCACCCGCGGTCTCCCACAAAGTGTAAATTTGGTCTAAGTGGCTTTCGCTCGTTTGTGCTCATTTATCGCGCCGTCCGACGACAATATGCTTTGAACGTTGAAGGCTCGTATGTGCACAATAAAACTACTTTCCTCACTATCGTTCTAAGTTATGGCGACAGCCTCGTCGTTTGTGGCTCGTTCGAGCCGAGCGCCTGTGTGTTATAAGCTGAACAGGGCCCTTACTCCTATTAAATTCACCACATGCGGTGTACGACGTTTATGCAATTTCTGCTCACAATGGGTATAAGTTAATTTTCTTCATAACAGGTTTTGTGGAAATTATGCCATCGAATCCACTGACATATGGCGAATAAGCCTGGGAGTGCTGTTTCATAAAATATTGAACATAACAATTATTGTATCGGTATTAACACATGAATGAAGGCAGACCATGTGTTTACAATTATTTACCTGCCATTGTGTAACTTAACTTACGATCATTTCAAGTCTGTTTTGAAGAAGGTTTTACTTTTGTATGTGTGCATTATTACGTTTATACGTGTTCCTTTTAACAATAATGTTTTACCCACTAGCTGTTTATTTTACTTATACAAACAATTTCCTACTGTTTGTTTTTGAATACGTGTTCTCTATTCTTAGATAAACTGTGCGATTTCAAAACTGAATAGAATATACCAAAATATACAATGTGACATATAAAGTACATTACGAAATATACCTTATAGTTTCGGGACTAAGGACGACACGTAAACACCAAATTAGTGATCCGTCTCGAAACTACTTTAAGCTAACATTTTTAGGAAAAAGTTGTTATTACTTATTGTTATTAAGTTATATACACTCGTAATATACGAGTATAGTGTAGCATAATATTTTTTAAATGTCTCTACTCTCGACCCTCCTTTAATCGTGCACTAAAAGATACATGCACATTTCTACTAAAGTAAAAAAGAAACAACTGTACAAAAACCAAACGCCACTTGCTGAAAATACACCAAAACCTTACCTCACGAATGACAGCTATCACTAAATATATTAAATTAAGATCAGCTGGTAATACTTACTTAGATTTCAACGCTTACCTAAACATATAAATCTTCAAATATAAACTGATACGATCTGTGGCAGAGCTGTTCGAAGGTACTTTACGATGCCTAGAATACACTATATTCCAACCAGATAAACATTTCAAACATTATATTTCACACACTTTAATAATACTGTTATTTTATATATCCAATTTCGACACTTAACATTAAAAGAGAGTATCAAACATAGTGGCTATAAAGTGGTTTATGGCTCGAAACTGCGAGCTTATGCAATTGTGTTCCGTGGCTACCACGGTATAATTGCCGCGATGAACAGGCGATCCGGAGCAATACGAGCGTGACCGTGTCATCTCACGACAGGGTTGCTAACTGCCAGTTTAACTGTATATTTAATTCAGTTAATAAAACAATATAACTGTACATCTTGTTTATTTATAGTTGCGAAGACATAGATTTTACTTTTAACACTAGACACTGTATGTATTTTTGTATTATTCTATAATTTCTCCCACAATATTTTTTACATCATAACCAGAGGCATTATTTAACTAAAATTGATATTCTTGATCGCGTAAAATCATTAAAAACGCTATATATGTTAAAGATTAAAGACATTATTTTAATGATAAGAGAACAAATATAAAACTAGAGTAGCTTTATAATGAAATATGACTCCACATTGAGGTGGATAGCGGATCATTTTCCGTTATCCGAGATACTGGACTTCGCTCCTAATGCTGGGAGTTTATAAAGTTCCGAGCAACTATCAACCCTAATATAGCGGCCAACTTTAAAGACAATAAGTACAAGGCTAATAGTTTTCCCACGCTACTCTCGCTACCCGATTTACGTCGAGCACCAAAGCGAATAACTACGACAAATACAAATAGCACCTTCAACCGCCCCGTCGTATTTTTTGTAATCGCAACTGTTTATGCTACTAAATATTAAGTCCAGTAAAACGAAGATAATTTGCAATTTATAATCTTCGCGGTATAATAAATAATCAAGTATAATTAAAGTCGTGAGAACTTGAAATACAAATTGTATATTGTTTACTCAAAAAGTTAGACGACGATGACTACTAAATTTAATAAGTTGAATGTGACAGTTACTGCGCTGACGAGAAAACGCAAACTTAGCTTATTAAAATGAAATGTGAGCATGTTCAAAACTAATTTGAAAAGTTTGACAAGTCCCGTCTACCTGATAAGCATTTTGCGAAGATTGAATGTGGCATGGCGAAGTTTTGAAAACTCGTCGCGTTTTTTGTCGTAAATAATTATTTTGTTACGATAACATTTAAACATTATCCGTCCATCGCCGTTTATTAATGTGGTGCTATTTAAATAAACTGCCGGTGAACTCATTTGATTAGCCTTTTATTATTTGGTACTCCATAAAACGTTTATTACTGCATTTACTTCTTTATAGCTGAATTTACTCTGGCAAATTAAAAATTAAATGTTAAAAGTTGAATATAAATTGGTTTCCATTAAAGTTAATTTTGTTAATAGCTTACACGTATAAAAATCCACAAATGTTGCGATTATCGTAGTGGATTCCTTATCGTTTCGACGCATACATATTTGACATGCCAACATAGATATGATATTAGCAATATGACAGAGATATTAAAGGAATTATTGGGATTAAATTAAATAATGTTGCTTATAAAGTACGCCGAGTTCCATATCTCAAAATATGTGGTGTTACCTAAAAATGACTCATATGCAAAATTATATAAAAAGGCGTTTTATCATTCAAGCTGCTGTAGCAGAACGCGTAAGAGCTTACACTTGGTTCGGGCACTTGCGTGTGCTTATACAAAATCAATATCGCTTTAGAAGACGAGCCACGACGATCGGGAGCAGCGACCGAGTGTCTCGACGCCCCTAGGCACCCCTATGACCCATCCCCTCCTAGTATTCCCTGGAGTTTAGATGTTAGCACTCTGTGACATAAATACTTACCTGGAAAAATTTTAAACCGCTTCCCTCCGCTTTTATTACCGTTTACGCGTTTTACAACGTTCGCTACTTACCTCTTCAATGTCAACAACAATAAGATTCTTTACACAAACAATGCCGTTACATCGAAACTTTTAGTGCTTCGAAAGAATGGTACCGTTTGTGATTATCTTTATTGTCTATAGCTGAGTATCGAGAGTATAGAGAGTATTATTTTAGTCGTAGATAGTTAATTTTTAACTTACGGCCTCCGAGATCATTCCAATATTATACATATAATTACGACACTACAACAGTAAATGATAGTAGTAAAAATCTATCAACATCATTATTATTTGTATTAGTATGGAAGGTAAACAATGTTCCCCATATTTTTTTTTAATTGTGGTAAGCGAACAGGCGACATGACATGAAGTGGTCACTGCCACCCATGGACATCTGCAACCAGTTCGATTTAAAACAGGTGTTCTTGCTGAATTTAATCATAAATGGTTGTCAAATAAAAAAACCACCCATTTTGGCATTTTTGGTTTGTCTATTGAATCATATTAGATGACAGTTTAAATGTCCACAATACATTTACTTATATGTCTGTTATAATAACAAATATTTACCAAATATAAAAAAATAAAATTCATCTGCTCAGAAACCCTCCTTGTGCGAGTTCGATTTGCACTTAGCTAAATTTATTAATGTTTATAACGTATGTTACATTGTATAAATAGGCAAATGCAGGCACATTATTTTCTTTTTATCATAGACTAGCTGACCCTACAAACTTTGTACCTCCTCAAAATCTATTTATCAAATATATTTCATATAAAATATAGCCTATGTTACTCGTGGATAATGTAGCTTTCGAATAGTGAAAGATTTTTTAAAATCGGTCCAGTAGTTTTTGAACCTATTCATTACAATCAAACAAACAAACAAAGTTTTCCTCTTTATAATATTAGTATAGATTAAACTAAAAAGTTACACAAAGGCCGAAGATATAGCAATATAATTTTGTACTTCTACAACAATTAAGCAATAAGGTAATTTAAAATCATCTTTGTGTACTGAGTAATTAAAAATACAGGAAAAAAATACACATATGATAATTACAAAGAATAAAGGTTGATAATCTTTGAAATTCAGCTTTGCATTTTAAATAAATAAAAATAATATAAGCATGAAAAATGTTTGCTGTATAAAATTCAGATTCAAAATTTATTACAAATGTAACCGTCATATCAACAATTGCATTCTATTCAAAGGGACTTCTGTAGTGACGTACATTTGGATGTATATATGATTTTTTTTGATAGTGGTTAACAAATCCAGCCTCTCGATTGAGGGGTCAGAGGTTCAGATCCCAGGCATGCACCTCTGATTTTTCTAAGTTATTTGCGTATTATAAATTAATTATCACTTGCTAAATGGTGAAGGAAAAGATTGTGAGGAAACCTGCATACCGCATATCTGTCAGATAAAATACTAGCTGACCCGGCAAACATTGTACCGCCTCAAAATCTATTTATCAAATATATTTCATATAAAATATAGCCTATGTTGCTCGTGGATAATGTAGCTTTCGAATGGTGAAAGAATTTTTAAAATCGGTCCAGTAGTTTTTGAGCCTATTCATTACAACCAAACGAACAAACAAAGTTTTCCTCTTTTGTAATATTAGTGTAGAAAAATTTCAAAGGTGTGTGAAGTCTACCAATACGCACTTGCTCAGAGCGGTGGATTATGGCCTAATCCTTCTCATTCTGAGAGGAGACCCGTGCCCAGCAGTGGGACAGTAATGAGTTGATGATGATGATGATATGAATTTTTTCACTTTACATGACTATTAAAAATAAACAGCTAAAACTATTTGCCTGAAAATTTCCAATAATAATGTATTATCATCACCAAAATGAACATTAAGTCTACCATCACTTGCTTGGCCATTGCGACATTCCTATCCTAACAAGGAGTCTTTAGAGGTTGTAAAATGTGTGTTAAGATGACTTTACACATTTGTAGAACATTAGTAACCTTAAAAATGGTAAATTGAGTAACACTAAGGTTGCCACAGATTTCTGAGGAAAAAGAGCCTAAACTCTTATGAAGCTGAGTTGAGAAGAAGAGGTGGTTCTTGCTAAATTCAAAATTCATATTATAAATATATGCGATTGATATCATTGCTTATTTGCTCACAAACACTACAGTACAGTTAATCAAATACTCATCAATGTTTCATTTGTTTTTAAAAGTTCACTCTATGGAAAAATGTTTTAGTTGAGGATGATTTAACTTGTTAACTTTAAACATGATTTAGTTACTTCTGCTTGTGTACTTTGTCTATCCTATTATTGTTTGATTGCTCTCTTATTCTAAAACTTTTTCTCTATCTGTTAATTGTGAATCTATAGACCTTTCATGGCACAATTCCTACAATCACTTATTTGATAGCTACAAAAAATAATAGCTATAAAATATATGAAAAATAATTAGAATAATACATCTGAGAATAGATGTTGAAATTAATTGGCATTCATACCTATTTACATAATTATTTATTTCTACACATCATAATTTAAAATAGTAATGGGCAACATGTGCAAGATATAACATATTTAGTAAATCGTCAATTCATTTATGGGCTGCCTTCAACATTATATCTTCAAAGATTTAAATTTAGTTAATATACAGTGACGTGAATATAATGTCTGAGTCTCTGAATTAATGAAACAACCTTGCTAGATGTAAATTAGCTTTTTGTATTCATGGTTTTAATATGAGAACAACTTTGGTTACGAATAGTATTTACAATTGAAAACTTCAGAGGTAGTGTAGAGAGGTAAAAATCATTATTTGGAAAATAGGTTTCAAGTTTCACATGCTGAGCTGTGAAAATATTCATTTTTTGAATTTTATTTGTATAATTTCAACATTACATGTACATATATAAATATGATGAAAGTCAATGGAGTTTTCTTACACTAAAATGTTGTACTTTAAGCACTGCCGTTAAGTCATTAATAGTTGGTAAAACTTAATGTGATTTGATTTGTCATTCGGTGTATGAGTGAATATGCTTTCGCTGTTATAATTGTTATTATATAAATAAAACAACTATGGCACATTATAACTCTTTAGTTATAGATGTCAGGAAAAGTATGTGGTTGTTTTAACTCGTATGTGCTGACAAAAGTAAACATGGTATGAAATGTTTGCCTTCCACATGTGCTATTTAAATACAAGATATATTCTCAGGTGATTAAATTACAGCCATGGTCGATTTACTTTTACACAGTGTAGCCATACTAAACACATTAGATGCTTTTAACATTCTAGTTCTAATTACTCCTTTAACTTTATGCTATAATATATAAATATTACATTAATATAGGTATGTGTTAGAGTTCTCCGTTGATGGTGTTGTTTAATACTTATATATACCTTTTCTCATTAACCACCATTACTGGTATGATCTCATTGAAGGTTGAGGTATAGGCCGAAGCAGACTCCACTTTAATTCCAATAATAAATTCTCTGAGATTGTTGATGTTGTGGAAATCTCAGATCTTGTGACAAATTATACACATATGTAATGTTAGTTACTTATCATAGAAATGATATTTAATTATATATTAACTATGATATCATCCGTAAGTTGAAAGTAAAATGATTTCTATGATAAGCACTTAATATTATTTTATTATATTATAATATCACTTATGGAAGTTCACTACAGAAAAGTTTCCCACTGTATGATAAGTTTTCTCTGATGAAGGAAGATTATTATTTATATTATAATCCACCTCCATAGTGAAGTGTGGGTTTGTTGACTTATACCTATAAGAATGTTAGAGAAAAATCTAAGGCATGTAGGATTCCTTACATTTTCCTCTAAATCATTAAAGGTTGGTATTGTGCAGTTGTCTATTAGTAACTAACTTATTCTACTTAGGTAAATTAACTTACTTTTGCAAATAATATGTACCCATACTTTACCTAATTATACCTTGCCAGATAATTATTATTTAATATACCGATCCTATGTATACGTCAAAAATTAATACATACGTGTATTTGAACGACAACTACATATATATTTGTATTTGAGGAACGATTATCCACCGTGAAGTGAGTATTAGCACACATTAGCGAGTATTGCACGATACTATGTAAACATTTGTAACACATCGCGCCATTATCGTGTAACTCACGTCAGGTTACCGTTTCGCCTACTGCGACATGCTCAAACTCAATGAGTATATTGTCAAAGTTCCAACTTTTTAAAAATAAATGACCTAACCTAATAAACCTAGGTTAGTAACCTAAATAAATATTATAAGTAAGGCTAACCTAACCTTAATTTTGTATCTCTAAAATTAGTGTCATATCTATTATATTTTTAACATGGTAATATGGTTTTTAAATTAAACGGTTAATAACATCCTACTTAGGAAATAATTGATCAGAAACCTCTTTTTAAATGTTTATAAGAATATTTTAACAATGTGAAACTATGCACTCCAAACGTTCCAATTACGTTTCGGAATGTTGGCAGCCTTTAACATACGTCAAATCGAAACAAATGTTTGCTATAAAATCAGCAGCACACGAGCGTCGAGCACACGACGCCGACCGGCCGACCCTTCCGACTTCTGTTGACAACACAAATACATTTAAGTTGATTGATTGAACCGGAACCGACACTGAAATAGCGACGGAAAGAAACGTACTACAATTGAAATATAACCACGGTATAAACTGTTTCAGGAGCACACATTTTATTTGTTGAAACAGTTTCTTACAAACTCCACTTCGATAAGGCGGTCGGAATGCTCGGAAATCCTAACAGTTATCTGGCTTCTCGTGAAAGAAGACACCGGTAACAATGCTTACTTTGTGTACGACATTTCTTTTTGAATTCCTTTCGGTTTTGAGTGTCGCAATTTAATTGGAAATAATTTCAAAATAATTAGTTTACGCGTCAGTATTCGAGGTGCAAATTAGTAATGGAAATAACGCTAATTTTATCAATAATCATAGCAATTGCACTCCACAGAAGAAAAATAACTCAAGCAATTACTAGTTATTTAATAGGGCACCTGCGTTTTATACACGTAATTATTTTTTTTATTGAGATGAATAACGAAGGTGTACTGAAACACGTGTTGTGTCACACCTGTCGTGCCGTTGCAGTATTGAAAATTATTCTTTATTATAAGTTATTGTTTCATTTAAAAAGTTGACAAAATTCATGTTATGCCAATGCATCTTTTAATGAACCATCGCGCTTAGTCGTTAAAGTGTTAATTTTCAAGTAAGTAATTGTTATGTGAATCCGGAGTAATAAATATTAAAATAAACATAACAATTAGTAACCCTACCTATATAGCGCACTTGACACCTTTGATTCAACCATACCGTGAAGGATTCCGGAAGTAACGCTTGAAAACCGCTGTACGAGTGACACTGGCACGAAGTCTGTGACTAAAGTTAGTTGTGAATAAAAGTCAAAGTTAATTCAATTGATTCGATATTCCCGACGCGAACTCCGGCTCGGCCTCACGGGAATTAACTCTGTTAGTTCCGAAGAATGTTAATAACGACCTCATTTTACTATCGCTATTAGCGGACTTATATCGAATTACAATTTATTCTCACGATGGGTTTATAGGTTTCAGTTTTAGACGGAACATAATGAATATTTAGTGTTATTTTGTGTGCTCGGGCTTCTAATTTAGAATTGAATATTTTAATTATTTCGTCTAAGTCGATACATCGATTACATAATGTCACAGTCTCATTATGCAATTAATACTTATTATGCGAGGGAACGTATCAAGACATCGTTTAACTGCCTGCAATTACCAATGCTTTTAAATGTCCTTTTTAAAGTATAATAAAATATTTTTTGTCAAAAAATACCACATTTACCTAAAATAGTATTAATTACTTTAGAAAGCCCCTATTAGAGTAATATAACAAGTAATTTAATTAAAAAATCAAAAACCCGACTGCACTAAAAAGGCCGAAGTACAATTTCCAAAAACAGAGAAATAGGCGTTTCATTATTTTTATCCAGAAAGCCAAATACAAAGTTTCATTGTAGGTATCTGCTTCAAAAACAAAAGATGTTCAAATCCGACCAAATAAAGAAAGACAAACATACAAGATACGTGCGAAAAAAATAACCCTTGGCAGTCGGGTAATTAAATCAAACAGTAGAAAAAACAAAAATATTCATTTTTCCTAAGTTTATAAACTTTGAAATAAATATCAAAGAGAAAATGAGTATAATTTGTGGAATGTGTAAATATCTTTATAATTTGTGTCTCGTAACTTTAACCATCTGACTTTTGTAATAACATTAAGCGGAGGCTAGAATAACGGTAGTTTTGGGCAGGCTGCCAATTCAGCATATTAGAGCAAACCACTGAAATATTTAACGAGTGCCGTCTCAACGCGAAAACTGGCCATAACTTGTTTACGTGAATTCCGTAGTTGCCAAACGCTATATATGTTATCTTTTCGCACTAAAATATCACAAAAAGTTAAATATAGCCTTTACGTACAGTCTATACTTTTTGAAGCGGCGTATATTTTATAATAAGGATAAAACTGGCAACCTTATTCAAAATAAAAATATATACCTACCTATATTATGTATGTTAAAGGTTTTTTTTTATAATTGCAGTAAATATTTCGTTTTGTGAAACATTTTGTTACCTTAATAAAACTATTAGAAATCTTATTCGATACTAATAATAACAAAATTATGACTTAACTCGTAGAAAAATGATCATCACGCACAAAATTGCATGAATAATGTACAAACGAAGTCACACCAGAAACCTAGTTCACACAAAACAAATAGCCGAACACGTGTTCAACGATCCTTGACAAAAGCGTACCGCGGGAAAACAATTAAGCGACGAGGGTGTAATCGGAATATTTGTACGGCTGTCGCGGCAGTCATCGCGTGCCGCGGAACGATTACCCTTCGCCACCCCCCCGGGCTATCGTAGTAGCCAACAATATGACAGGTTCCGTGGCTTGTAGGTATGAGCTGTTATCAACACAAACATAAAGTTGTTTTCAATTTATTTGATTTTCGAAACTATTCACGCCCCACACGCGATTTAATTTAAGCTCTTAAACAGAAGGGTGTATTAATATGTGGTATTATGATAGCTATAATTATTTAAACATTTCCATTTTTGTTAATTACTTAGTTATTCTCCATACTGATTCTATCAGTGTCGATAGTGATCATGTATATTACGTGTGAATACAATGGAACTCGAAACTTTATGTAATAGTTTCCAATGTGAAAGCTGTTGTTTGTATGATGAATAACTTCATGGCTTTGTGTCAATTGAAAGTTCAACTGTATCGTAACAAGTGCTAGACTTTGAACAAAAGAAAAAACTTCCGCAGTGGAGCACACTGACAATATAGCGGTTATTAAAGTTTCAACTTTAAAACCATTACACGTATATATTGTACGAGCCGACCTTTTGAAGTCTGTTGCAAACTCCCACAACGTTGAAAGTTTATTTGGGCGTTGTTGTGACATGACATTAATTTGTATTGTCAACTTTGTATTCCAATATGACACGCAATGCTAACCGAAACGTTTTTTTTTTTAATAGACATCTAAAGGTATCGACTTTTCTTTATTTGATCGGTCCGGTCGAAACCGGTACTTGTACAAAATAAATGTTTTAAATATAACTCATCGTGTTTATCACTTCGCACAAAATATTATTCAATGCACGCTGTTAACAATTTTATACATTTCACATTTCCATTGAAAAAATATTTTCACTGAAATGTCCGCGTAAAATTGTTTTACTCGGCATCCGCTCAATTTCCTCGGAACGTACACAAAAACGGATACGGTGAATAAAGATGAAGCTTAATAGTTTTGACATTGAGGGCAACATTTTTTGCGTTCGTTTATTTTATGTATCCTAACATCAGGCGAATTTATTACCTATTGATTATGATCATTATAATGTAGTTTTATTATCAATGCGTCATAGTGTCTTAAATAAAACCCGAATTAAAATCTGATTTTTATATTCCAAGTTACAAGTTTTGTTTGACGTTTACAGGCTAATCAATTATAGCATTGCATGACAGAAAAGTGTATGACTATATGTTACGCTATTTGTTTTTAAGAAATGGAAGTACTAAGGTATATTCAAAACTATGAGTTATAAGATAAACTAGAAGAAAATACCTTTTTGCAAATAAAACATAAACGTAAAAGGTTATTATAACATATTTATTTATTCTTATATATTAAATACGGAACTCATGAAGCTCGTGTATTATTCACCGAGGTTAATTATTTTTTTTAAAAAATCGATTTTATAAAAAAAACGAATATAAATAAAACCAAAATTTTATTGTTAATTAATGGATTCAGTAATTATTATGTGTTGATTTAAGTATCAATAAATCAATCTGGCATAAAGAAACGAAAGTAATGGACAGAATATTACTGACAGTTTAAAATTAAATAAGTATCTGAAATATTATAATATATTCGAAATTTATGTAAATTTACTATTAATTAATTTGAATAAAATTATTCTTTCAAAATTATGTGCAACATTATTTGATTAAAACCATCATTTACAACTGCAACATAACTTTAATTAGATAATGTAGATAGTAGATAAGATCATCTATAAAGTAATTCATTTGTGTTTATTTTTTCGGTGTGCTTAGCGGCTATTGACAATAGTGTTTTGACGATTATTATTATAACTATAACCTCTGCTGCACAATTGTTAAGGAACCACCGAAAGTTAACAGAGATAAAATACTCCTTTTTGTAGAGGTAGAAGTGCTTCATTAAATAATAGACTTTGAAAGTTTTTTTTTGTAATAGAATTAAAAAACAAACAAGCGATTAATCTGATGTGAAGCAGTTATTGACATTCATAGACAACTGTAATAAATTCCATAGAATAGAGAAACAATGGATGCTACGACTTTAAGCAGTTTTAAAAAATGTGCGATGTTCTTGATCTTTCCATTACTTACTCTTTCCATATACTTGTGTAAGTACTAAAATTATTCCTTTAATCTTAGTTACTTCATAGTACTTTTCATAAGCATTCCACTTGCTTAACGTTCAAGTATTCCGTGTAAATATAAGTAGTTTATTTAATCTTCGAATATAGAAATTAGAGCACTAGTGCTTTGAAGATGAGAGAATTATACTTTGTTTGTTAATTTTACATCTAAACAATAATTCCAACCTAAAATATTCGATTGTCGTGTTTGTATGCAAATCCTTTCGGGATAAAACGCAGATGTTCTAGTTCAAAAGCAGATACTAAAGCTTTACGCGTCGGTACGTTACAGAGCATTATTTCACTATGTCGGATTTGGAGGCAACATAATCGTTCATTACCATACAGTTGGGTGTCTAATCCACGGCGCTCTAACGCTCGCTCGTCTGATGACTTAATTAATGACCCGCCGTGTCGCTGTTAATTAAACAGCTCCGGCAAATTGAAGTTCACGCTCGGGCCCCAGGCTCTGCCACAGATTAAAAACAGAATGCAATTTGCGCGCCGACGTCCGACCCGGATTCTAAATGATTAACCACAATATTGCTAATACTCTAAACATTAGGGCTGTCATTTTACCAGTGGAATGATATAGAGCTGTTACAATCTAATAAATACATGGTAAGTACGAGGGTGCGTTTTTAAGTCCGCGGAATGGCGGGGTTGGAGGGGGGATAGCAGGCTCGTTAAGGGTGGTACGTGTTAAGTGACTCATAAATAGTATAAATATAAAATTTTATCACAATTGCATCATTAGTTTTAAAACTATCGACAATTAAACAACTCAATCCGGAAGAAAATTAGAAGTATGGAGAAAATCGAGCATCGCGCCGTTGTAAAGTTCCTTACCAAGCAAGGAAAGTATGTGCAAATCATATTGGAAGAGATGTCATCGGTTTACGGGGACTCTTGTTCTGGAAAAAGGATGGTTTACAAGTGGAACAACCTTTTTAAGCAAGGCAGGGATTCACTTGAAGACGACTCACGATCAGGACGGTCTGTTGAGGTGACCACTCCGGAAACGATGGCGAAAGTCGAAAAATGAGTACTGGAAGATGCTCGGCTAAAGAAGAAACAGCTTGCAGAAATGGTTGGAGTATCGGATACAACCATTTTTAAAATTCTGCATGACCATCTTGGCATGACTAAAGTCAGCGCGCGGTGGGTGCCGAGAATGCTCACGCCGCCTCAAAAACAACAGCTCGTTGAATGTTCCCGTGCGTTTTTGGACCTCTGTAGAGAAGACAAGGATATTGTACTGAATCGAATTGTTACTGGAGATTAAACTTGGGTTCACCATTATAAACCTGAGTCTAAACAAGACTCCATGCAGTGGCATAGAAAGGGTACAGCACCTTACAAAAAGTTTAAGGTGTCACAATCGGCCGGAAAACTCATGGCGACAGTCTTTTGGGATTGAGAAGGAATTTTGTTAATAGATTATAAAGATAAAGGTGTTTCTATAACTGGAGAATATTGCGCAACAATCCTGGAGTGGTTAAAAGAAGCCATCAAAGAAAAAAGGCGAGGAAAATTAACCAGAAGTGTCCTGTTGTTGCACAACAATGCGCCCGTACACAAGAGCCGTATTGCACTGGCTGCCCTGCATAAGGTGAGCTTTGATATTTTAAATCACCCACCCTATAGTCCAGACCTGGCTCCCAGCGCTTATTATCTCTTTCCAAAAATGAAAAAAAAGCTTCGTGGAAATAAATTTTCTACAGACAAAGAAGTTAAGGACGTAATTTTTCCGACAAGGACAAAACATTTTTTATGGGGGTTTAAATAAGTTAATACAAAGATCTGAAACATGTATTCGTCTTGCAGGAGAATATGTAGCAAAAGAAAAATAATTTTGTCATTTTATTTTCCCTCCTTGTCCCTCATTCCGCGAACTTAAAAACGCCCCCTCGTAGCTTATCGTTAGGCCACACTTTGTGTTGTGCCAATTAATATTACTGAAGAAATGAACAAGGGGTCGTCGTAGTTGTCGCTATACATCACAAAGTGTAATTTTGCTCTTTGTTCAATGATTGCCAACCCTATAAAGACAACATTCTATGTCCACACTAGGATTTTCGAATGCTTGCAACATTGTTCACGTAACTAGTTTTTTATTGAATTGAATTCTTGATCAGAATTATCCTATTATCCACTTACAAAAAGGGACGTGATGTCGTAAAAATAGCATTAACATTCTATACGACATACGCGATAAGCTTTTTAATTCCGCCATTAAAATGATGTTCTGCATGTTAAAAATGTTATTATAATGCTTATCACATATTAGCATACAATTTTAATGCCGCTTTTATGATCTGAAGTCATTTTATGCATGCGGGCCTATGGGCACGCAATACGGCAACAGCATGTTTCATCTCAATCCAATTAATAGATAAACATGTTTAAATAGCATAAAAACTTACAAATACTTTAATTAATATAATAGTACAGATAACGCTTATAGCATGAATAATGCATGCGTACTCGAAGAGAAACTTCCTCTACTTTATGACTATTAGAATTATGTAAAGTGGAACATAACAGACTACTGTGACGAGTCGTTAAGAGGCTATTATTTCGTCATAATGGTAGTATCGTAGCTGTCACATTAGTGATTAATTTGTTGTTGGTGGAGTAATTACGGCGAATGGTCGTTGTCGGCGGGCCGTCGACGAGGTGTGACCGCGTACGTAGGCAGGTGATTATAATCCGGCCCACTGAGTTATTGACCGATGCTAATTATTAGACGACGACGTCTTGGGAACGACGATTGTTTTATTTGTTTACTGACAATGGTCTCATAGTCATGGAACGATATTATCTTGATTTTTTTTTTATAATTCAATAATATGCTAAAATTTTGTACTAAATTTAGTAATGATATTGATTGCAATGTGCAATAAATATAATATACGTACATTTTTTTTAAAACTAATTTTAGGATTACGAAAGATTGTACCTTAATTTTACCCCATCTAGTTTATTTAAAAGGTATCTCACATTGTATCTTTCATAAACGCCTATTTAAAAATAGTAAGTAATTATATAACGAACAATCGATAACTAATCAACAAACAAATTGTATGCATTGTATATTTGTACGCTTGATAACACATAATTCTTCCACGAGGAACGAGCGAAATCGACTAAAGTAAACTTCATTTTATTACGAATAAATCTCTTCAGGAGTTAGGTTTGTGGCGAAAACAAAACTCTCTTTATGTGACTTCCACAAAAGATTTTATACAATTCATTTCAATCTCATAAAAAAGTTATCACGGATCCGCAGAAATAGGGCTGGCTATTTTCCCGCCGGCGGGCGACTGCTCTCCCGTGGGAAGGACAGCTTAAATCCAAATGCTTCGAACCATAACATTATTTTGGCTCGTTTTGCGGACCTTTTTATAATGTACCGTCATACCCGCGCAATATGTGTGCACATAATATTTGATACGGGCAAACAGTGATCAGGTGTGCGCCTAACCTGTACAAACAATCCTTTTATACGGATATGTAAAATTGAAATCAAAATATTATATTTACATAGTCATGGCTGGTTTCTTTATTGACATTGACATTTATGATATGGTTTCGCTGTTTTGAGGCAACATTCGTTTTTTAAGTTGTAAAACTTGAAAACCGGTTTCAAAAATGAGGACATTCTCATTTCATCAGCACAGAAGGACGGAACCCGCATAATTGCGACCTATCCGTCTGTATGTTCTTCCCTATGTGATAGCCATTTTACTCTGAAGCTATTGGCACTAGGCAGATGAAATTTCTAAGAGAACTTAAAAAATAAAATTAAGAACTATTTTAATCTGTACATTCAATATTTTTAAACAGCATGTGTAATAAAAAGTTTTGAAAAATATTCCCTTACAAATTGAAATAATTATCAACCATCGACAACAAAAGTGGCGGACAAACTGACATCCAAGACAATTTTAACGACAGCTGACACTTCAATTGTTTTTTAACCACAGAGTACGGATATCGTTAATTGTTACATTGAAATCAATAAAGGTAAACAGTTCTTAGGTATTTCTTATTTTGTATTTGTAAAATAATACCGTAAGTAATACAATACATTGTCAATGGTTGCCTACAATAATAGATGACATCAAACTAAATGTTCTGTGAGAAATTTCTTCAAATGTAACATGAGAGTCACATTGCAATGATTACTGATGACACTACTGTGTTAGATGTTGACTCAAGTTCATAGACTTACAAAATGTAAATGCTCATACACTTCAAGTGGATGATGTCACCACTCTACTGTCACTCAAGTGTTTAGAATGTGTTACAATTTGTCGACACACTGTTACGCATTGCTTCACTACTCTCAGTACTAGACGAATTTATAAACACCTTATTTAAAATGATAATAGCTTCCTATTTACATTGTCCAATGTTTAAAAATCAATTGTTTGTTTCATTTATTTATCTCTTAAAATGAATTAGGATATGATAGAATGAATAGTAATATTATAACTTATTGTTACTGTAGATTATGGGTTTTCAAATAAAACTCCAACTTGAATCTTCAGTTCTTTTCTTCTTGTTTTTATTCCGAGGCGTACACATTTTTCCATACAAAAAGGCGAGCTTAAGTACTTATTTTGGGTACCGCAACAGGCGCAGGCTCAGTCAGCAACCGCGTCCTATTGCCGTCCCTTTCTAACATAGCCTGTCTTACTCTTACAATTCTATGCTTACACTCTATTGCTATCCTACTCTTACATATCTATTCTTATTACGTAGGACTTATATCTATTGCAATAAAATGTCTTATTTACATAGTCTTAATTACATACACAAGTTAAATTAATCAACATTTACATTTAAATTCTTAGGCCGTTGTCGTCCGTAATATTCTCCCCCCGGCGTAGATTCTTCGAAGCCTCCTCCATCTGAAGGACGGCAAGCTTCGTCGCTGGCCTCTGGAACACACCTCCCTTTGTGCGGACGTCTGCAGACCGGACGATGCCATCAGGTCCCGGGTGAACTCGCTCGACGACTCCTCTCGGCCAGGTATTGCGGGGTAAGGCGTAGTCGACCACAATTACGAGATCGCCTTCCCGCAGTTGTGACGCCTGTGCGTTGGACGGCCCCCGCGGAATGAGCGTAGGCAGGTACTCTCGCAGCCATCGCTGCCAGAACTGGTCCGCCAGTGCCTGCGCCCTTCTCCACGTGCTGCGGTCCGCCTCGGTGCATGGCCCCGTCCGCGGTAGCCCCGTCGATGAGCCGATGAGGAAGTGATTCGGCGTTAGTGCTTCCTCGTCCTCGGGGTCCACGGAGACGTGCGTGAGCGGTCGCGCGTTCACGCTGTACTCGGCCTCGGTGATTAACGTCTGCAGTACCTCTTCTTTTGGCGACTTTTCTTTGAGCGTGGTGCTTAGTGCGGTTTTTACTGAACGCACTAAGCGCTCCCAGGCTCCTCCCATGTGTGGCGCCCCCGGCGGTATGAAACGCCAGTCGGTGTTGTACTGCAGACCGTAGTCCCGTAGTGCTGCGATCCATGCTCCGTATGTATTTCTCAGTTCGACGTCGGCCCCTCTAAAGTTAGTGGCGTTGTCGGAGTATATGACGCGCGGCCAACCCCTTCTGGCGGCCATCCTTCGCAGCGCCATAACAGCTGAGTCCGTAGAGAGCGACTGGACGATCTCTAAATGAATGGCCCTTGTGGTGAGACAGGTAAATAGTGCACACCACCTCTTTTCGTGTCTTCGTCCGATAGTCACCGTTAGGGGCCCGAAATAGTCCACGCCACAATAGGTGAAGGCGCGGTGCCCCGAGTCCAACCTCACTTTAGGTAGGTCTCCTTTCGGTGGTGTCGTCGGAGTCGCCTTGTACACGCGACAGTATTGACACGCTCGTGCTACTTTCTTGACTGTAGGCCTCAAGCGCAGTATGATGAATCGTTGACGGAGCTCGTTGACGACTCGTTCGTTATTCGCGTGTCCCGCCCGGCGATGATAATGCTCGACAAGCAGGTGAGTAAAGGGATGCTGCCCGTCGAGTATTACCGGCTCATTAGAGTGCGTTGTAGAATAGAGCGCACCTATACGGCCTCTTGCGGTTATTAGCCCGTCGTTCAATACTGCGTCGAGCCTTTTAAATTTGCTGTGTCGTTGTAGCGGCTGGTTGTGACTTAACCGCGCTAAGTCTTCGCTGAAGGAGTCCCGCTGCGCGCGTTGAAACCACCGTCGTTCGGCCGCTTCTAAGTGTGACACTTCTAAGTGTAGAGTCTTGTCTCTAGATCGAAACTTCTCGACGAATAGCTGAGTAAGTGCCGTCGCCCTTATAAGCTTCAGGTAACTGGAGAACCTTCTAATGTCGGGTAATGAGTCGTTGCGGTCCGAGTCCTCTTCTGAGACGGTGTAACACGTCTCCCCGGTCTCTTCACCTTCCCCGTTCTCCGTAGGCCAGTGCTCTTCTGTGGCTCGTAGGAATTGCGGTCCCGTGAACCACCGGTCCCGGCTGTCGATCCCGTCGGTTTGAAGCCTGGTCGCATCGTCGGCTACGTTGAGTGTTATAGGCACCCATCGCCAATCCTCTGTATGTGTGAGCTCGGCGATCTCAGCTAGGCGATGTGAGACGAACGGCGTGTATTTTTTCGTCTCGTTTCTTATCCACTGAAGGACGGTGCGGGAGTCACTCCAGTATATGACTCGTTTGGGTTTCCAACAGCTGTGCTCCCTGACTATAGTGTTAGCCATTCGTGCCCCGATTAACGCAGCTTGGAGCTCCAGTCTCGGAATGGTTAGTAACTTCAGTGGAGCCACCTTCGCCTTGGCCATTACTTGTATTGTTTCTATGTGATCGCCGTGTGCGATCCTCCAGTAGGCCACCGTAGCGTAGGCTTGCTCGCTTGCGTCGACAAACACGTGTAACTCGATGTGAGTTTCCGGCGTTACGTTGTAGCTATAGCACCGCGGTATTGCTAGTGCTGAGACATCTGGGAGTCGCCTTATCCACTCGTCGAATAGGTTAGCGTCTTCAGATGGCAATTCCTGGTCCCAATCAACCTTCTTGAGCCACAAGCGTTGTAATATCATCTTGCCGACGATCGTATATTGACTGATAAGCCCCAGTGGGTCGTACACCGACATAACCGCGCTTAGGGTTTCGCGTTTAGTCGGTGCTCTCAACCGCAGTCTGACCTCATCGGGAACCCTCTTGATGTCAGTGTTGAAGGTGAGGGTGTCGGAGCTCGGGTCCCAGCGCAGCCCCAATGTCTTTTCCTTCTGGTGTGCTGCTAACTTTACATTCGCGCTTTCAGACTTCTTGTCTTCGGGTATGCTAGCTAAAACTCTCTTGCTATTTGAGTTCCATCTTCTTAAGTTGAAGTCCGCTTGTTGATGGATGTAGGTAACTTCGTTCACCATTTTAATAGCCTCCTCTTCAGATGGGAAACTGTCTAGGTAATCGTCCATGTAGTGTCGCTCCTTGACCGCCGTGGCCGCCTCTGGGTATTTACTTTCATAGTCGACGGCGTTGCGGTTTCTTACGCTGTGAGCGAGGTATGGCGAACTGCTGGCTCCGAATATCATGGAGACCATTTTAAATCTTCTCGGAGGGTCCGTAGGCTTGTCCCTCCATAAAAACATCTGTGCCGGTTGGTCCTCGGGTCTGATTTTAACCCTAAGGAACATTTCTTCGATGTCCGCTGTGACGGCGATTCTCTTTTCTCTGAACCCGAACAATATTCTTGTGAGTGAAGCTAGTAGGTCGGGTCCTTCTAGTAGGAAGTCATTGAGACAGACTCCCTTCACCTTAGCCGCCGCGTCGAAGACCATTCTAACTTTTCCCGGCTTGTTGTGATTGGTGACGGCGAAGTGCGGCAGGAACCATTTTACGTTGCTATCCCTTTCGCTGCCGTCGCATTGCACCGCGTAACCCTTTTGTATAAGGTTAGCGATCTGAGCCGCGTATTCCTTTTTAAACGCCGGCTCCTTAGTCATCCTCTTCTCGAGCGTGTGTAGTCTCTTAAGGGCAGACTCGTAGCTATCTGGGAACGTGGGGTTATCTATCTTCCAGGGCAGACCCACTTCGAAGTGGCCGTCCTTTCTTGTGGCGGTCGCTTCGAAAATGTCGTTGGCTCTCTTCTCATGCTTATTAATTTTTTCTTTAGTCGATACGCCAAGCGAGTCCACGTCGAAATGTGACTCGACGAGCTTCTGTAGTTGGACGTCGCTCGCGCAGATGTGAAGTACGGCCGCCTGGTCTTGATAAATCGATTTCCTGGGTACCGACCCGTGCAGTACCCATCCCAACTTCGTTCTCGACGCGGCGGGTTCATTTCTCTTGCCGGCGCGCAGCTGTCGCGATATTATTAGATGCCAGTTGTCGGCACCTATCAATATGCGAGGTCGAGCTTCTCCCTTACTGATGCTATCTTGTACAACTCGCAGGTGCTTGTACCGTTCTAAGTTGTGCGGTACGCGTTGGTGATGTAGCTGTAGTCCTTTTACTGTGCGGGCTGTCACTAAGTAGGCTTCTTGTTCGTGTACCCCTTTGACACGAACCTTGACCGCTTCGCTGTCGATCCTTCTCTGATCGTTAATACCCCTTATGTTCAGAGGTCGATTCGGTCCGCCGTTAGTGAGTTGCTTCGCTAATTCTTCGTCTATTAGCGTCACAGTAGACCCTTCGTCTAGGAGGGCGTACGTATTTACCTCCCCCCGTGGACCGCTGAGTTTCACCTCGCAGGTTTTGAGCAGTACTGATGTAATAGGCGACCTCCTTGTCGTGACGCTCATTACTAGCGCGGCTGCTTCGTCTTCCCTGCCGTCGTCCGGAGTGCTCACTGTAGTCGTAGACTCCGTTACTTTTTCTTTATGTAGTAGCGCGTGATGTTGGTAGGTACATCCGTGGACTCCGCAGGCCTTGGCTTTGCATGTGAACCTGCTGTGCTTCCTTTTCATGCATTTGAAGCACATCTTGTTGTCCTTTGCCCACTTCCATCGCTCGTTGACGTCGAGTGCTTTGAGTTTATCGCACTCAGTAGTGTAGTGTCCCCCAGTTGGACACATGAAGCATTTTCTTTCTTCCGGTTGACTTTCCCCCGCAGTGTATACGCCCTTGGTAGCAACCCGCTTTGGTGCTACTTCTCTTCTGACGGGTACCGGAACGCTTCGCTTCGTTGTGTGGGTGTACCTTATCATAAGGTCCGCTTCGGCCATTAAAAACTCGGAGAGTACTATCATTTCATTATCTTCCATGATGCGTGCTTCGTTATTGGCTGCGTACTCCGCCCATTTGCTTATGAGATGAGGACTCAGTTTGTCCATTACGTCTCGAACGAGTAGCGGGTTTCGTAGGTAGCCTCTTCTATCTATACTTTTTATCGTATAGACAATATTTTGAATCTTCACCGCGAACTCATACAGATCGGTGCTCGCGCTCCCTAATTTCGGGATCTTTTTGAGCTCTTCCATGGCCCGATCTATTATGAATTCCGGTCTTCCATATTTCATCTCTAATGTGCGCATGATGATATCTGGGTTAGATGCGGTGAATAGCTGTGACAGCACGGTTTCTCTCGCTTCCCCTCGCAGGCTGTTTCGCAGTCGAAGGAGATTTTCCGTTGGAGAGAACTTAAAGAGTCTTGTAGAATCTTCCATGGCGGCCTTATACGGTAGCCACTCGGCGACGGCTCCCGTGAATATAGGTAGTTCCGCTGTTTGGCGAGGCAACGGTCTTGAGGCGACTAGTTTTTCTAAGGTGTCGGCTAGCCGTTGAATGCCTTGGAATTTCGCGTTCTCCCCCCGTTGCTTACTAACGGGAGGGCGAACCTCTTCCGGTTCTTCCCTGTATTTCGTCGCCGTTGGTTGTTCCATGCTTCTATCCACCCAGTCTTGTACCCTTTCGTTGCATGAGCTCGCCGCATATTTAGATTCGGCTTCGATTGCAGTCATTTCGGCGGCTAATCTCGATTTGATTAGCTTTTCTTTCATAAGTAGCCGCTTCTCTTCTATAGCCGCGAGTTCTTTCTCCGCTTCGTATTGTGCCATCTTCATACGTGCGTCGATGCTTCGCTTTGAAGTGTTACTGCGAGCGGTGTGTGCCGGCGACGTAGGTCTCCGCACCGGCGATGTAGGTCTCCGCACCGGCGATGAAGTTTCACGCCTTGGTGGCGTGCTAGCTGGTCGTGCAGGTGGCCCCATGACGGACGTCCGCGTTGACGTCGCTGGTGCTGTCTCTCTCGCCCCTTCTGGCGGAGAGTGCTCCATCCTTTTTTCTTGGGAATTTCCTGCGACCGTCGACGGCGACTGCGGAGAATCTTCATAAATTCGGTGTAGCGATGGCCCTGGCGCACCCTTAGCGCCCGGGGCTGCTTCTGACTCGCTGTACCCCGATTCGGAGCGAACACGACCCCTTGTGTTCATTGCGATCGGCGTATTCATCTTGAGTCTTCTTTAAATCCGGCTTCTCGAAGGACCAATGTAGATTATGGGTTTTCAAATAAAACTCCAACTTGAATCTTCAGTTCTTTTCTTCTTGTTTTTATTCCGAGGCGTACACATTTTTCCATACAAAAAGGCGAGCTTAAGTACTTATTTTGGGTACCGCAACAGGCGCAGGCTCAGTCAGCAACCGCGTCCTATTGCCGTCCCTTTCTAACATAGCCTGTCTTACTCTTACAATTCTATGCTTACACTCTATTGCTATCCTACTCTTACATATCTATTCTTATTACGTAGGACTTATATCTATTGCAATAAAATGTCTTATTTACATAGTCTTAATTACATACACAAGTTAAATTAATCAACATTTACATTTAAATTCTTAGGCCGTTGTCGTCCGTAATAGTTACCATTTTACATAAATAACATAGAAATGTTCTTACTTGTTTCTGGCAGTCAGCATTATAATATATCTTCTAAAAATATCGCACGCACAGTTCCCACGGTTATATATTTCTTAAAACATTTCACTAAATGTTTCATTATATGTATGTATGAGTTTCATTATAATATATGTACATATTATGCGCGCTACTGAGTTTAATAAATTGTATATTTCAACGCTATCAGTCAACCTAGATTTATTTGTTAATAGCTTTCGCTGAGAGGCGGTCTCAGTCCGTGATACAGATTCACGTTTGTAAAATGTAGGCGACTACAAAATGTTTATATAATGCATCAAAGGTAAAGATATTGTTTTAAGTTTTTACATTTAATTTAAATATGTTTTATTGTGAAGGTTAACATGTTCCAAGTTAGCCATACAATGACTAAATTATATGAAAAATATGATTCATTTATCATACATAAATTAAATCAATGGATGGACTATTGATAACATTGTACAATCTTCATAAAAAATATATCATTTCAGTGATAATGTCAAAATATTAATTGAAAGCTCAAGCGAAATGTTATTAATTACAATGCCAATCGAATACTAACTCTAAAATAAACCAAAACTATAAGGATCTCAATGGTATTTCATATTGCTTATATGTATTTAGTGTAAAAAAACAACTATCAAAATTCGACACCTTTACTAAACATATTTTTAAAGATATTTATCTAGACTCACAATCCGTCTAGAGAGGCAGTCAAAACAATCTATCAATATCGCCCTCGCCCCCATTTCCTCTCACGAAACTCACAGACAACATTAATTATACTAGGAAAATTAACATACACAACAACACACACCTTCCACGCACACATCGATTAAAAGTTAATTTGCTTTATAGAGCCACGTGTAATCTAGAAATATTTATATTTGGTTTTAACAATGAATATTTAGCGCTCTACTTCGATCACTTCCGTGTAATAAAGATGATTCTATGTTAAAATAAAATGCCATTTTATTTTGTGTATAGAATGTGTTATAAACAATGTTTTTTGCCGGTAGGCTGCAGTAAAATGTGCTTCATCACCTCGCACCAACGTGCTGTCCACCAAGCCGCGGCTACCGTTGTCGGCGCTCGCCGGCGACGCTACCCGGAACCACCCGCCCAACAACGTCAACTCTCATGTAAGTTACAGTTTTATAATAGCTTTTAACGTATGCGATTGTAACACGCGATAGAAACTCCGCATGAAATGATACTTATATTGAACACGTTTAAGTCATCTTCAAAAACCAGGATCCGCTCCTGCGTTATCTGACGCTGAATAGTTGCTGTATAGCGCTATTCTGACTTGTTGAATGAGTATACACATGCAAGCACTCTTAAGTTCTCAGGGGAAACAACTCATCAGCGTTGCAGGTGACTATGATCTCGTGATCACTTCACAATTAGTTTACCTGTTCTCAAAAAAGATTAATAAGCCAATAGGGGGATCTCTATTATTTATCAGTATTGTAGACAAAAAATGGTTAATATACGATCCATTGTAGTGGTAGCAATAATATTCACGACAATGTCTAAACGTTCGAGTTACATACTATTCCATAAATTAATGTTCTTAACTCGGTCAGTATAATTAACTAACCGATCGCGTTAACTTTGCCAGTAAAAGAAAGGTCTAATGAATTGCTAATATACATATACATTACCACTATTTGTTACAAATGCCAAACGTCGTATAAATCCTATGAAGCATAAATAATAAATGATGCTTGCATGAAGTATAATAAAAAAAGTTGGGCATCTTGACAAATGTTCACATCGACTTAATAAGTCTATTTAGAACGCTAATAGCTTCTACAGAATCTTTCCCGCACGACTATTGGCCAAAAGGCTAAGATAATTTTGGCTACAACATAACATGCAGTAGATTAGCAACTTCAAGGGTACATTCACACTGTCATTCGATATGCTCCAGTTAAAATGATATTTAGAAATGAAAAAAAAAACTACATCAACCAAACCAGTTTTCTTATCACATGTGCTCGTAGACACATATATAATAGGTTAATTATGTATAATTACATTTGACTCAAATATTTATTGAATATTTGATTAGATCAAGCTGGAATGTGTCATCACCTAATGTGTAGAATTAACTCTATCACAAGGTGTTAAATAATGATAATATAATTAGTAAGCGGGTATCTTTACAAATAATGATGATCGTTTACTATAATTACGTGTACCAGCGATTATTACTGTAGTACCCGTATACTTACTCAACATTAACGTTATCACCTGCATTTGGAATCTATTTGATTACCTCGTCTATAGGCGGGAACGATATTACGATCAATCTTGTTGTTTAGCATATAATTATAAGTATTACAAAGTGTGATGAATAGTGAACAGACTGAGATGGGTTACTAATGGGTTTGACTGTAAATGTTTATGTAGCCAAATAATCTTCACAACGACATACATATAATTTGAGTCGTTTTGATAAGTCACGAAATTTTACTTATTTCTTATGTTTTCTTAGAGGAGAATTTATTAACATTGCAAACTTCAGTACTCTTCATTACTGTACAAATACCAAAAGCATCATATATATGTAAATCCATTACTAAATAAACGTGTAATGATGTTTTTATACTATGCATAATTAAAATATTAACGAGATCGCAATGTATGTAAGCATCAACACAAGTTTTTGTGTGAATATGATAATGGGCTTGTGACGAAAGTACCTATTAATACTTCGTTAATATAAACAGCTTTGTCAAGCTGTAGTTAAATGCCTTTTGCTCGAAGGTTCTTATACTTAGCCTTATGCTTTTAAAGCAAGCAATACCTACTAGACTCGTCTTATAAAAAATAAAGGATTCGTTATCCCATCCCCTCACTGAGTCTCTTGTTGTGCCCAAAATCATTGACCCAGATCATATGTCTAAATTCATTATTCAGGTGTCTACCCGCCTGTGATTTGAATACAAAACGTCTATCTATATAGTAGACGGACTAGTCTATTATGCCAAAGTAGTCGCATAATATACATTTTTCAAGTGGCTTCATTTTATTTACACGCGATTTGCAAGTCGTGTTTCTATACTTACTCAACCTAGGGAGTTTACAGTTGCAAAGACAGGTTTGCTTTGCTACTATCAAAGCGGCGCTCTAAGCTGTATGTCAATGTATGCGATAAATCAAGTATCCGGAAGCCAGGTCAAGCCAATTACTTTCTGAAACGAAGCATCCAAATTAATTAACCCGCCATTAGACCATGATAAGTGGCCATCGTGTTTACGATAACACTTAATGCGATGTTGTTTACTTATTCCTGTGCATATGAACTAATAAATTAATGGATTATTATAGGGAGACCTCGAATGTACGCGCGGATAAAGTGTTTTAATTTTTAATTGAGAACCCTAAGTGTTTTCAGACACCGTGAAAATCTTTTTTTTTAATCTCGTTAATGTCAGTTCAGTAGATACATTCGAAAAAGAATCTAACGTTGATAAGAAATGATAAAATGACACAGATAGTAGGTACCTAGTGTAATTTATGTAAAAAGTTTAATTTAAGCGTGTATGCTATTTAGTGTACTGACGTACTTTGTCACCGTAATTAATTACTAACATTGCATCTGTAAAACGAGCATGCACTCTAAAAGCGACGTAACAGCATCTCCATTTTCACAATCCCCACGTAGCGCTAGTACGCGGGTGATCTCACACGTCTAAATGCAGCGGGGCTAAATCTGTATGCTATTGGCGTGCCTCTTCCGGGCTTTGCTTTCTCGCCAAACGCATAAAACGTACGTAAACTGCCACTCGAGTTGTCAACGCGCCTCGCCTCATCTCCGAGATGCCCGCTGAACCAACACGCGTGAAATGCGCGAGCCGTTTACTTATCTCAAACAGTTTACCTAACCATTAGCCGAGGACTAAAATAAATTTAATCTTTTAATGCCGAGCTTTCGCACTCGCTCGGCTTTCTACGGCAAATAAAGGAGGTTGCGCTTTTTTTTGCTCTATGCCGTGTCGTGGATTAGATCTTTTTTAACTACGTTCATGTTGATTTAACTTTATTACTTACTATTTACACTTATGAGTAAAGTGTTATTAGTTTGTGAATATTTCTATCCCTCCATCTATAAAATTTAATTATATCCGTATAATTTCAGAATTACTTTACATAAGTTAAATTCCATAATAAGTACTGCCATTAACCGTTAAATAAATACGACATGGAACATTTAAGAAAGCGCTTATGATATCCATTTACCAAATAGATGTGGTATTTTTAATGCAATATGCATTTTTATTTTGCTATAAATAATATAATATAATGCTAAGTTAATATAAGTAATATAATAAATCCTAACTCAGTTAAAAGATAAAGAAATAATGAACATCTTTTATCGAGAAACTGCTCATCTTTTATTGGCGCACTGAATTAAAGTGTAGAGGATCTTTTGCAAATCCGTGATTACAGTGAGAGTTGGTAGACGGAAGCTCGTGAATCACAATGCGCTTGAATATTGCAAGGGATAAAGTGGGATAGGACGGGGAGAATTGTGGATACTCGGAAGCGTGCAGTCGACACGATATTAAAATAAAATGCCGAAGAGCCCGCCATAGTGCTTTTTGATATTATCTACCCATCGTCCGCTCCACCATTCACGAGAATAATGGCGCATGTATACATAAAATATCCCTTCTCACCTTAAACGTAACTTAAAGGATTGTAACGGTCTATTGTGATGGATATGAAAAGGGCTCGTGTCGTCGATTCGAGGGCTTAAACCTGTTTGCCCATAGTCTTTTAAAAGTTTGTCTCAGAGCTCAAATTGGTAATTTACATATCCACTTACACGGCACTTTGTTGTTTTGTATATAGCATTCGTTTGTAAATAAAAATTTTATTGACAATGTATTATTCATAGCGTATCGTCTCGAAATTGTAAAAACGCCTTTCAGCAGCTTACTAAAAATCTTACGCTTTCGATTCGTCAATCTCTTTAAATAAATTCAAGGATAACATTTTTGTTCCCGGAAAATGCTTGTACACATAACATGTAGTGTAATAAGCGTACATATCTCTGCCAAGGCAGCAGCAGTAGGCGAAATGTGAGCAGTTTACCCCCGCATTTCGACGGTTTGCCGCAAGCCAAGATATGTCGCAATCCCATCCAATTTGCCTCCCGCCGCCTTTGCTATTGCACGAATAAAGCGGAAAAATCTTGCGCTGTCAAGAAACGAATAAATTTTATCGATTTGAATCTGAAGTAGCTAAGTTTCCAAGTTGTTTTCGCGTGTTTGTAAACGTCGAATAAGTTGCTCATTCGCGGAAAGTTTAATCGTACTTTGTTGCTACTAAGTGGGAAAGTGTTCCGTAATCAAACACGTATTTAACAGTGTTTAACTAAGCTCAAGCTCCGTATAAATAGAGTAGTATTATACGCGTAGTAGACGAGACGAAACGTTGCGGTGTGGACTAATAGCTCTTCGCAAATTCAATTTGCCGTCGAATAGAATATAGCCTCTCGGTGAGCAGCGCGGCAATCATTAAGTTACGCCTTCGTCGCAGGCGACAAGACACTGAAATTAGTTTCAAATGTCTACAAGATATTACTCGTAGGGTTATTTTATTAATTTTGCTCGGAGTAAATTCCCCGAGGTTTCGAGTTCCGTTGTTCTTGCTATTTAATTTAGATGAACTCTGCAATCGCTACGTAAACGTTTTTCTGGCTAATACACTGGAATACTTTTATTTGTATCATGTTATTAATGTTAATTCATTTATTGTATTTAATTGTTGATATAATTACTGCGGTTTGCAATGTCTTAATGTTCTTATTAATGTGATACTTTCGATTATTATTTTCCTATTACATGTTCGCTTATAATATGTTGCTCAGTTATTTGCTATTGACGACAATCCATTGCCAATTGCCGAGCACACGAAAGTGTTTCCAAAAGCATTTGTACGAGTACCGTATAAAATTGGTTGCGGCAAACTGAACACGGGTTGATTGCTTTCGACAGCGACGCGTCCTTATTGTGTTGTCGCGGAGAACTGGCGAATAGCCCACAGACGCTACGGCCGAAATGTTTTTATTCCCGGTTCCGGGCGATATTGCCGTTTGCTTATGTCGTCTCCGATTGTCCTTATCTCGTGCGGAGCGAATGCTGCTGTCTGCACAATACTATTACGTTTCATCGTTGTAAAAAGTCACCGTAAAGATAGTAGGTACCTATGGTAGGTAAGGATATTAGTAAAATATATGCGGTTCAGTTTGTTATGTTACGAACTTAAATTACTGAAGTCCACCTAACACTGGTGTCTAACACCCATGTCCATGGCTTGCCTCATCTAGTCAGTAAAATATTAATTGAGTTTAGTTAAGAATAGGTTTTCTATGTTCGGTGCTGCTATTGACAACTACAGTGAACATACCAGAATACATTAGCGCAAAGAATGCTCTTGTACAGTAGAAATGTGTAGCAGACACTTCTTATACCGTTACCCTATTTAACGTTGTATAAGCTAAATAATATGTCTTAGGGAGATTTTGTATTTCATGTTTGAATTAGCTTAATGGACGCTTGTATCTACACTTCCGATTTACACTCTGAAATGCTGAATCCGTTTGCAAATTGCTTCACTTCCAAAAAAAATGTTTTCAATAGCTTTATGCGATTTCCCCAATATAAACTCGTTGCGGCAAACTGAACACGGGCTGATTGCTTTCGACAGCGACCGGCCGAAATGTTTTTATTCCCGGTTGCCGTCGATATATTATTGCCGTTTGTTTATGCCGGCTTCGACTCCCCTTATCTGGGTGTGGAGAGAATACTGACATCTGCAATGTTCTCCGCTTGCAAGCAAGCACAGTCTCACGAATTCATTCAAATACTTCAAGAAATCCTTTTAGAAATTTGAAGGCGTTATTAAAATAAAGTTTGAGTTATAATTTAAATAATAATCTCCGTGCTACATTTCTATTAATAGAATAACTACACTATGTATTAATATCTGAGATAATTAATTAATTTAATGTACTAATTAGGGTAGATTAATTATATTTTTTTGCATTTATGTAATTAATGATCTAAAATTGATGTCATATCACGTTTCATCGTTATTTTGCTTATATACGACTCTCAAAAGGGTTTGTATGAAAAAATAATTTTAAGTTGTTACAAATAGGTTTTTTAAATGTGCATTAAAATATTTGTTATAGGTATTTTTATCTTTTCAGATTTACTCAATTTATATTTTAAAATAATAAAAGTATGAAAAGCTACGATAGAGTTCAAATATAGACAGAGCATATATTTGTACAGATTTTATCATATCGTAAGCTTATGCAAGTCATTCTCGTTTTCAACACAGCTTACAGAATGTTTGTGAAAATATAATATTGACAAGTGTTGTGTAATTTTGAACTCGGCTTAGCTGAAACTAATTTATATTGATAATACGTAGTTTACTAATAAAATGTTTACTTAGGATGAATAACTATTTTGTTATCTCTCTTTTATTACTACATATACCTATAATTGAGTTGTTATTTTGAACATAGTAATTGTAATATTATCTACATTATATCAATTATTAATTTATTTTAATAATTTATTAAACAAGAGGATTTTGTGGTTAGTTATCGACAATGTTTGCTATGTTTTATATCGTTAATATTTATGCTATTGTAAAAGATTCGCCGTAACTCTAATTTTTATTTAGTTACTGAATGAACAACAATTATTTACGCTATTACGCACATCAAGTTGAAACACAGAAACAGCATTTGTATAGACCTGAAAACCGCACAATAACTTTATGCGTTGAATCTGGTGGAATGCAAACCGACAGTATGCATGCAGTATGTAAACATTGTGAAACCGTGTGTAGTCATAAAGTGTGATGTTCACAATTGTAGTTAATAGGCAAACAGTAGCTGCTAGCAACACACGTATTACGTGAGTACCAACAACAATGTACTACCGTCCTAGCATGCAGAATCGTGCGGTTGCCGCTAATGCAATGTTTATAAATACAGATTACACTGTGCTAACATAACACACTCATTCCCCGATAGTGATCTCCGACTTAGATTAGAAACTGTAATAAAACACTACAGTGTATGTTTATATTTTACTTTTATTGTTTTTACAACTACAACGTTTTACTACATTGCCAATCAGCTCAAAAAGACTACGTATTTACATATTCGCTGAAATATATTACTTTTGTGCTTATAATTATAGCCTGCATTGTTTTGTTCAACAGTATCAAGTAAATTGGAGCAATGCAGTTACAACGGCAAAATAGAAACGGAGCAATAATGTTAATTCGATCTCAGTTCCATTAGTTGGGCCTGTCAATGTGTAATATTAATCCGAGAGCGGTCTATCGCGAAACTCCATTTACTGGCTAGAATGTACCTAGTTAATGTAATGTGTTCGTTCCGTTGTCAGTGGCCGACGTGAACGTTCAAACTGATTTATCCGCTGACAGCGCAATATGATCAATGCGCTATTCAAACATATTCGCTATTGTCAGTCAGGATACAAAGATAATATTGATGATATGAATCTTTCAGTGGTCTATCGTGAATAACCCAAACATCGGGCATTAGTTAATGTATTATTAACAGTGGAAAACAATTATTTTACTGGCTTTAAGGTAAATGCACTTTACTCATTGAAATTGGGGAATTATATTATTGTAATAAATACTGACACGCGTGTTATACCAGGAAAGTTAATCTCTTCCGAACATTTGCAAAACATTTATAACATAAGTTAAAAACCTACCAATTTCCTCATAGTTACTTGACGTTTTACCCTTTGCGTTAATTTCGCAAGAGACTTAATAACACGAAAAAAGTATACAGATACACGGTGTATTAATGCGCTTAATTAAACCCATACGACGCGCATTAATTACAATACACGTTAATGCATTCAGTAATTAGAACGGGGTCCCGGTATCGCAGACAAGTTCCAACGAGAGAGTAACGTGCCGCGACATAAATAAATTATGCAACGCGCCACTTAGCGACACCGCATCCTGCCACCTTGCCGCCGCCGAGGCCGCGTCCCCCCCATGCACTTGACTTCATAATGACGCGGTAATCTGATCAACAAATAATTGACTGCTGACAATCACCGCCCGACGCACGTCGGCACGAGAGCCTATAATTATGCGCTTCTATATCTGTCGGTCAGACGTATTTCTGATTTTGGGATCGATCTAATGCCACCGAGGCGTATCTCATTGCGTCGGAAGCGATGTGTCGGGAAGGTGCCTTATTGAATCGTGAGAGATATTACTTAATTATTTTTAACCCTCGTTGCATGACTTTTCCACGAATGCGTTGCGCTGAAAAATGTTGAAAAAGTTTTCAGTAGAGCTATAAAAGTTATTTGCTAGTTTTTTGAAATACAAAAACAAATTGATTTACTACTCATCGCATCGAAAAGATTTATGTTTTATGCAACTTTGATATAATCTATATGCCACTAGTATTAATGAAATGTTTATAAAATGAAGCTTATAAATCGCGGTATGATTAATACTTCCCGTCTTATCTATAGCTAAAAATTATGATTTATTATCTCGACTATATCGCTGTATATCTTTTATATGGATAAACCCATGTCCATGTCGAAATTACATATTGTACGTGCACATTTGCTCATAAATTTTAATGATTTTTGCGTGATGCGGGCTAAGTGAGCGAAACAATGAATACACGATCAGTCATTATACATTTCCTTAAGCCACTTCCAACATCGTGATAATGTTTGAAAGATAGTTTTGTACTGCATCGTAATAGTTTGTTAATCGCTAAGTATTGTATGTTAAATTGTCTGGTAGGTATCTGTCACAATACCACGTTTCAGTTTAAGAAACATATTTGATTGTATTTATTTTATATTATAGTAAATACGTGTTCTGGATTTGTTTTCACAATAAGTCCTACATATCGAAACGTAAGTACTGCATATTAAAGTTGTATCTTGTGTCTGCAACAAATACAAAAAATTAAAACACCCATCTCAACATTACATTTGCTACCGACGCGTGAATACGACTTGAAATATGACTTGTTCGAAATTGAATATTTATAAGCAATATATGAAAATGAGCCAATATAATAAAACGAAGAGGCAAACGACACCAACGAGTTAAATCAGTCTAAGACTGTCTATCTATTCATGAAAAATGTAATTGAATGATTTATCGCGTTGGTCACGTTCCGCCGCCATATGGAGTTCTCATGAATAAGTAATAATGTTCGGCCGCGGTCGTTGTTTCAATTAGCGGTTGTGTCGTCGGTCGCCGGTCGAGTCGAGTGCCCTCCCACCGCCCGCCGACCGAACTCCCGGCACTCCCGGACTGTCATAAAGATACAGATTAAATGGCACTCCCGACTTGTACACCCACTGAATCCGCACTTTACATCAACTAAACTGGGACATTTAGTCTTTGCCTTTATAAAGTCTGTTAGCTTCGTTATACACTTTTATGATTTGTTGAATTATTTAAGGGCGAATACAGTTTATGTCTACGACATTTATGTTATCCTTTTGCGCTGAATATATTTTATGCAATGGCGTTAACAAAAAACCTTAATAAACACCGACATGCTATATGTTGTCCGATAAAATGTTTAATTTATTGTTCCTTTATTATTCTCGTCACTTCTTTTTCCACTTAAAAAACAAACATGTATTGTAATAAACAACATAAACATTTCGCAAAAAAGCCAAGCTCAAGTTAATCTCTAAATAATACGAGAAAGTAATTACGTGGTTAACACGATTCGCTACATCCCCGTTGAACACGATCCGTCGTGGATTAGTGGGATCTCGCTCGCCTACGCAACACGGATTAAATTGATATGTGTGACTCCGCTTGACTCGTTTATCTATGTAAAGGGTCGGGAAGCAATCCCTTTTATTAGAATCGGGGACGTAATCGTGCGCGTATGTCTTATTGTTGTCTTTTATGTGGGGTTGAGTGTATTCAACTTTTATTATGTCTTAGCGACTACTTAAGACGCCATTAACAATGCTCAGCTTTACGACCTTACAACCTCCCCTATACACATATTATGTTTGCGTAGAATGCGGGCTATTCGCAACGGATACTGATATTCTCCATAGGTACGTGTTTAAATCAGTTGTATATGTTCGTAATGTTTACGTTGTTAATTACGTTTGAGTGTGCAAACGAAGTGTTGATTCAAAACACTTTCCACTTGAATAGATTTTGCATAGAATTCATATAAGTGTATACTAACGCGTATCTGCTTAAACTCCGTTTAATAAAATGATATTCAAATCAACATAAGTCGTAATAAAACCATAAAAATCCGTTATGAAAACAATCAACATTCCCTTTCATTCGCAAGCTCTTTTATTTCCCCATAAAAGTTCAATGGGTAAGAACGGTCGAAGAGTTATCCATTTACCAACAAGTTACCTTCCGTTTTATTCTCTTTTATCCGTCTCGTCGAACTCTCGTCGCTTGCCATACTCACTTACCCGACCTGTGCGTCTTTCGAACCCCAACGTAAAATAGACGGGAAATGTGATAAATGGGAGAGTCGTTTTATTGTCGGAACCCGGCCACGTTACGTTGTGGGCTGCCTCGTCTCGTCTCCGTAGCGCCATACCAGCGCCGACCTGTATTATCAAGTTTTCTTTTATCGTAGTTACCGCTCAATTTTGCGAACTTACATAAAAGCTTTCCAGCTCCCCTCGGCAAATCAAATTAGAAGTAGCCGCTTCTCCCCAAAGTATTTTTTTACTCATTTTTTGTTTTCATTATTACAGTTGTTTTAGGTTTCACTGCGAAAACATTTTATGTGTCCTGTCTCAGTTGATTCGTATGAACTTTATTTTTCCAGGCCAGCAAAGGAATCGTAAACATTTTGAGCGGCATTGTTTTTCCGCGTAGCCTCCGGTTATTTAGTATTGTACGCGTTCTGTTTGAAATTAAATATTTACTGTCATCAAATAAATAATGTGAGTTATCCGTGTGCAGGGTATTACGCTGCTTCAAGACGCTGGGACGTCGGATGACAGTGGGAGAGCCTCGGAGCGGCTCACGGGCAGCTCGGTGGCACCACGAGACCCCGACTCCTCGCGTGACCGTCTTAGTGACGTACGTATAACAAATGATCATGTTCTTCTTCTAATCTCTACTCTTTAAAGATTTCATTATCAATGTCAGACGAAATTCAATTGTAATCGGAACAAATACTTTTCAGGTATACCTACATTGAAAGTAAGGTATATCCTATTGTCGTCCTTATTTTTCAATGGTTCTAGTTATAGAACCATTGGAAATTGTACCAAAATTCAATTAGGTACAAATATTTTCAAAAAAATGCATATAGATTTTGAAAAATATTGTCAAGTAAATTAATCTACTTTCCGTATTGAAACCGTCTTACAGTGTCTTGAATCAGTGTCCAAAAAGCATGTATAAAAACAAATCAGTCAGTGTTGTGATTGTGTCTCTTTTCTTTGTTTGTATATATTTTTGTTACATTTCTATTTATTATTTCGTTGCAATGTCCCATATCTCCCAAAAGCTCCTCACAACCGAATCGGTTAAGAAAAATCATATATGAATGACTACTAGCAATGGCTTCTGCTCCTGAATAGTTGTATCTAAGATCACCTAGAAATATGTATAAGAAAGGTGCCGTCACATATAACAATTGACTCACGTAACCATCTCTAGCACATTACAATGATAGTCACGTGTGAGTTTGTGTAAAGATAAAATGTAGATTTAAAACTTTTAAAAGTACTATTCGAAATGATTACATGTAGATTCTGTATTACCCAGGCTTGTAGTGCCAGCGCGATGAACTATGTCATTTAATAAAATAGCGCCGAACTTCGTAACTTTCTCTACTAGTGTCACACATACGACTACATTCTTATTCGTTAGCTGTAAAATAGTTTGAAATAAATTCACGTACAATGTGATGTCGCCCTAAGGGAGATATGGTAGTGATTTTACGAAACCTAAGTCACTCCAGTCCACTCATGAGTTCGCTTTCTCTTCCTGCCTACAGGCCAGTAGCCGCTGTAGTTCCGGAAAAGGCTATATCGTAAGTATAATCAGTATATTCCTCGTTACTTCTAGAATATGCCCTATTTAACCTCTTGGTTTCCTTATGTGGTTAATCTTTTTAACTTAGATGCATGATTTTCGTTCTTCCGCTTCCGTTTTCTTCTGCTGTTAGCTGAAGCTTGATTCTTATTGTATTTTCATGGTATTATAATTTTATTAGCATTGTAGATTATATAAAGGTATAAGACAGCTATTAAATAATGAAATATGGTTTTTTCAACGGCTATAAACTACCACCTATCAACTGAAGAAAAATCAGCGCAAGAAAGTTCTTCTTTAATTAATAAATCTCATTTAATGTATCCACGTAAATATGTTTTGTTTTACGTATGTATGATTCCATAAGTATACTGGGCGACACCGAAAGCATTCGTGTAATTTAATTTAACTTTAAACTTCGTTTCACATACATTACACACGTATATTATAAAGACATCAACAGTTATTTTGCCCCGCAACAGTTTATCGTAGGCCACTACAAAAGTTATTTAAACGTGAAAGCTATAATTTTCGATTACCCGGTGCAAATTTACCCCGATCACGCAACACACATAGTCCCTGTTCGATATTCGGCGCGTATCGCACCTAAATCACGAGATTTGTCGAGGCGGTGCCGCTCCGTACTACATAACATTACCTGTGCCCGCCCTGAATACTTCATGCTCTGTATTTATTTGAAATTGTAATACCAATCTCCGCCTGATCCCTTGTTGTTTCCCCCCCGGCGCGAACTTACGTCGTAAATTTTGTACGGATTATTTGTCAATATGCCACGGTGATAGCCTTTTTCCCTTCATCGGACCCTTTAAGAATCTCCAGATTTGTAAAGTTATTTAGTGAAAAAAGGCAGTCTCGTTTTATCAAAGTTTTCGCGCGACTTTTTACACCCATTATGTAAGGAAGACTTTGTACTCTTATCTTACAAAGTAGATTTTATACGTTTTATACTGTAAATACAACCCGTTCTATTATCTTTTTTACTACATACATCAATCTTTGTCTATGACCGATTACAGTTATGTCAATTTGATTGATAATATTCATTCTGTCCTATCTTGATCATTATTTTGTCGCTTTCAATACACGTCTGTTTTGCCGACGCTAGACGAGGTGTAATTAGTGAAGATCTATCAATCAAGGGCGTTTAATTAATTTACTAGTTAATTAACTGCACGCATTGTAAGCCCATGTTCTTTTAATGTAAGTTATGCATGGAATTTGTTTCTCATTAGACCTTTGTCGACACTAATATATATTTTTTCTTCTTTTACAGTGTGATAGTGAAGGCGACGACGACAAGGCAAGTGCTTATTTATTTAACCTTTTGAAATGCGATTTAAACTTTGTGACGCAGCGAAATTTACGAAATGAGAAAATTAATTTAGGTCTTCGCCGAGTCCGGGAAAGTTGGAAAAGTTGTGGAAGGTTATGAAGTAAATATCCGTGTAATGTGACGAAGTTGCTCGTTCTCGGTTTATTGCAAGATTAATTTCTGTAGACCAATTTGTTTTTATAGATTCATTTGTAAGCGCAAATGTTTATAATTATTTTATACGAGCTCACGTATGTGGTACCCGCGTGCAATATTAACTTAACGTTGGAAATGGAACGCTAAATATTATCACACTAGTCTACAAGTATGTCACTTCTCATAGAGTCGTTTTCGTAAATACCACGGTAAAACTATTTCCGAAATTAGTCCTACAAGTTCTGGGTACGTACGAAATATTAAAAACTAGTTTTATTATTATTTACCTATATATTAGGTTAGAAATGTGCAGATGGTTTGAAATTTTCTACTTGAATTTTATATATTTGTTAGAGTAATACCAGTAAATGGTTGTATACGAATTGTCACGGGTTTAAATAGCGCGTTTCGTGTATAAATTAGTTGGAAAGGTCAGAGTAATCAAGTAAGCGAGTAGTCGAGGGGTAATAGCCGAGTTTCGCTTTGTGCGGACGGTGCCCGCTGTAGGGGCTTAACTAACTCGTCAACAGGTTGTGAAATGCGAGTCAAAAGCGGCTAGAGTTGAGCTGTGGAGCGCTTTCCGCGCGTCGACGTGCCAAAGGGCGCTGATTACGTTCCGCCGCTCTGTTTCGTAATTACAAGATTGGAGCAGACGCGAAGTGCCCGTAATTAAATACATTATGCTATGCGTCAAGTGGCTACGTCAACTTCGCTCAAACGCTGAAATCACGACTTCGTATCTATCTATTAGCGTTTAAGCAGTTAATTCGTTAGTAGGCGATCCGTTTATCCTGTAGCCGGTAATACGTTTAGAGACATTAAAATCTGGTTTAACTAGTCATGGGTGAATCAATAGTGACAAATAAAATTAAAATCTGTCTGCGATATTCGAATTTCTGCTTTTATATCAGTTTGCAGTTTAGCATCTTACTTAACCTTTCAATATCTTTGGGGTTAATAATAGTCAATTTTATTCTCAGAGTATACCCTCTTATTTCCGCCCAAAAACCTCTTCCTTTGATGGATATTCCGTTCAAAGGCGATTCAATCACTTGTAACAACTGATTTTATTTCAATATCGTTCGTCTAAATCTACGCTTTTCATCTTTATCAGAAAAGATTACTTAACAAAAGTAAATTGTCGAAAAAGTTACCAACCAATACAGGCAGTTATTCACTCTCGGGCTCCACGTTCCCTCTTAATCTAATTACTTTTGCGCGCTTCACCGCCATACCGCTTTCCTTGTACAAACTCACCCTATTTCTTACACAAAGTTCCGATTGTGGAGTCTCAAACAAGACAATGTTTGTTCGATCCCCCAGATATTATAGCTTTAATATTTGATCAATGCGGCTTTTGTTGTCGAAAAACCGATACCTTTGTTTATAATTGTTTCTAAGTGTTCGCAGTTCGCTTGATCTACTCCCCTATTAATTTATTATTATATTAGTCCGCTTCGCAATTTCGTCGACCCCCGCCTCTACAAACCCTATCGGTACCTTAGACAAAGTTTCTATGCAAACTCTCAAACAAGACGAGATGTAGACAATGTTATGTATGCTAAAATATCGAACTTGCTTTAGATTTATACTACTACGTATTTGATCATGCCATGGCTCTGTTGTTGATTTAAAACAGATTCGGTTATCAAACATTTGCTTTTGAGATTACTGTTGTATGCCGCTACACGACTTTGCGATTTCATTTTATGTTTTATTCAGTAAGTAATGGAGCTTTTACTCGTCATAACACAATGCCATAACGGCGGTTCGCAATTGCACAAGACATGAAAAGCCGCCAAGAAACTCCAATTGGGATTTTAACAGATGTTTTGTGGCTTCGTCACATAACAGTACAAGTATAAAACCCGCTTATAGAAGATTAAACAAGGATTTGATTACGCGGAAATCTTCTGATATTGTTGAACTAAAAATTGAAATGGATTTAATGGATCGGATCGGACCAATTTTCCCGGTTATTTTTAATGCTTTTTAATTCGTTCGGGATTCAAAATTCGAATTGCGAACTGTGCCATTGATTATTGGATTATTTATTTATTTAATAAAGTTTGCCAATAATTGTTACACGAAATGTATTATAAATAATTACAAAACAATGGTCTTATGCTACGTGCACAACCTATTACAGGCAAACACAGCATGCACAACAATTTTAGATACATAAGTGCATTGGGTAATCTAGTAGTGATAGTAAATTAAATTTGAATTTGACAATTTTATAATAATATAATTTGAATCTTTTACTATATCTATATTATAATTAATTAATCAACCCAATTAAGATTAAGAATCAACCCAAATAAACATTTCAACAAGGAAATCTATTCACATTGTAGAATTAATACTAGAGCAATCGCGCTATTGTTCATTATTTTAAATCAGTTCGAACTTTGAAACGTGAACAACGTTGTTAATTTAATTACTTCAACTTGCTTCACCTCACAACTTCGCCAACACACTTCTAACACCAACTTCTCAGAAACGTGCACTAATTTACTAGAGAACTTTCGAACAAGAAAAAGAAAACATGTAGCCTTTTCTGAATCCAAACCGTTCATTTATCTATTTAAACTTTTACATTTATTTTGCGTCTCTTACAGTACATTCTACGATCTACGACTAACAAAAGACTATAACTAATGTAGCGTGCCTAACGAGATTCAATATTTGAACCATGACTTCACGCTCGGGGTCAGTGCAAGAGTAGAACATCCGTTCGGTACATGAAACATAATCGAATTGAAAGTTGAGTGGCACAATAATGCCGGTAAATGGATATCTGAGGAGGAAATCAGTTTGAGCTCCGCTGTTGTGCCGTGTCGATTAATTAAATTATCCCAAGAGAGGTTCGGAGCGTTGGCGCTGCAGGCTCGTGGTAACACGTACACTTCCATTAGAGCGGCTGCGTTGGTGTGGACTTAGGGATTCCACTCACTGTATCGGATTAGGTCAGCACCGTAAATGTACCTACGTGGAATCAAATGGGACGTCCGGGCCGCTTTCGAAATAGCGTAGGTGTCAAACTAGTATCGCTATAAGATCTCGATTGGAATTGGACTTCTATGACCTAATCATTGTTCACAACGAGTTTATAAGGGCTAATGCGGCTTATGGATTTTACTTCAGTATTCATTCGAACAATTGAGCTTTATATATGTTCTTTAAATACACTCGAAAATTTGAGCGCCCATTTGCTAGAATTTCTAGAGTCTAATTACTCGTATTTATAAAAGTATTCTTGATTTGTTACTACTCGTATATGTTGAGTTATATGTGGTACCTTGTATGTCGAGTGACGCAATCATTACAATTATTCATTTATACAATTACAAACGCATAAAATACTTCCAGATACAATACATACAATTAAATATTGTGAAAATGTTACAGTACCTACTAGAGACTTGATTATTTTACTCAAAGCTCCTAACGAAAAGGTAGAAAGGTCGTTGTAAACTGATGACATATATATTCAGCTGGTAACAGTTCGGCGAGAGTGCGCCACTAACTCGATCCGATTCAACTTGCGCTATTTACACTCCGGGCTTCAATTATGCTTCCACTTTGATATGCAAATCCGCTCGCTTTTGGGTAATTACGTGTACCCCGAGTATCGCTGCCAGAGCCAATTCGTACTCAAGCTAATATGTTTGACTCTTCCCATTCGTTCGGTGCATTGCGAGTGTTCAATTTCGACGGATTTTTCGAAGTTTACAAAAATGCGCAATTGAAACATATTATAGGTACCTAAGAAGTATTGTCGTAATGTTTCAAACTAAGTAATTTTATGACCTTCGAGTAAAATTATGGAAATAAACAAAGTAATTATTGTAAAGTAATTACTATACATCAAGAAATATGCTATTAGCTACAAGTAGCGAATAATGGTTTTTGTTTTGTAATCATTAAGTCGTATAATTAATACTTTTTACTTAAATAAAAAAAACAATCCATGTGATATGTGAAACATAATTTTAATGCTTTGTCAAATAACAGCAAACTATCTCTGCAATCTCTTCCCATTTACACAGTTAGATCTGTTATAAGCACACTAGCAACGGAAGCGTGCAAATGGCAACGGAGGCGGACCCTGCCTAACTACTGCCTATCTTAACTTGTTCAGAATGTTCCCACACAGAGAGAGAAACTGCGTGGTATGAGAGCAGGAATTTTGTGCAAAATACCTGTATCAGCCCGCAAGAGGTGTATAAATATATAAATAATCGTTGCATTATTTTCAATGATACGTCAAGGTATGTTATTCGACAATACTAAATTACAAAGGCATCATAATATTATACGTTATCTTTATTAAATTATTTTACCTGTTGGTTATAAGCATTTTTCACAAAAAAAATATACATACCTGTAAAAAAAACCCAAAATGTGGTTACAAAAAATAAACGTTGCACTTCTCTTACCTGAATTGTACGATACGCAATCTTGAAAGATTCACTTCAAATTCAATTTAAATATTACTAACAGAGATACATTGAAGATAAGATTAAATGCCGAGTACATGTTGCGCGCGGCTCCACTCGTCCATGCTATGTTCATGTTTTCGGGTTAAGAAGTAACCTATATCAATGTTTAAAGATATATATCTTTTCGTGAAACTGTCAAAATCAATTCAGCCTCTACCAAGATTAGTATTTACAGATCAAAAAAGCTTAGCATCATAACTGGGTGTTGTAAAACAAAGCACGTTAGGTTTCTTGGAAAAATTATTTAAGCAGGATCGTTATTACTTTTTCATTTGTATCTATAGCTTCTGTATGTCACATAACTTTCACCTAGAAAGTAGTTTAATGTGAAATGTGACAAATCCTAACTCCGTCACGTATCTCGGCGATCTCTCCGGACACAGCCCTGTTATTAGCTCAGTAACGGGAGAAACTAGCGCTTATCGCGTTCCTGCCTAACTGTTGACCATTGGGTGAGGTTATACTTGATACTTATACATATAGCACATTGAGGTTAAATTCGTTTTGTTATACGTCTTTATGGAAATGTTCAGATACTTACAAGGTTGTTCATGTGAGTGTTATTTTTGTATTTTCATTGCTACTTGTTAAATTGAACATTTAGGTCTTCTACCTTTTAAGGCAAAAATATTTTTAAATAGTCGCAACGACTGTTACTGATAGCTGCCATCCAAATATCAATAACAGTGGTTAATCTTGCAGTTAAAAACATTCGTTGTGGATAAATCCATATCGGACCAGCGTGGTCCAGTATGCTCCAGATTAATTGAAAGAAATTTTTACAAAGCAACCGAGCATAAAAACGAAATTGCAATATTTCAACGAGACTAGGTGATATATGGCCTAATTTAAATCGATTAGCTTACCTCAGCGCGGTAAAAATAAAAAACAACCTGATTTCAGCCTATACGTATAAATCTCATCATCATTTATTAGGTGGCGTATCACTTCTAGTCGATTAGACCTGCCGGCTGGCTCGAACACAATCTCGGCTCACGGAGGCATAAGGGGAGATTTGACACCCATTAATAAGATACTGAATATGGATCAACCGTCTTTTTACGGCCTTTACATATTCATTTTCTTTTAACTTTGTGCGTCGAATACTTGTGATCTCTCAAATAGGGCACGCTACGTATAAAAAGGCACCATTGAAAAGTAAACAGATTTTTTTTTTTTATAATATAGGAGTAGCAGACGAGCATGCAGTCCACCTAATGGTAAGTGGCTACTGCCGCCCATGGACATCTGTAATCAACCCCAGATAGGATTAGATATTCCTACCTGAGGTCGGTCACAGATGCGCCGCTACCCCTGAGGACTAAGCTGGAACGCCTCGGAAAAGTCTGTCTCCCTTACCACACCCTTCAAACCGGAACACAGCTGCGCCTAACACCGCTGTTATTAGATGAAATAGGTGTGGCGGTGGTGCCGCCGGAGTCGAACCACAAAGGGTTCTACCACCTTCAAAATTGATTCTACCACGATTGTTTAATAATAGCCGTTTAAATACCTTTACAAATTTAAAGTGAAGCCTCATTGAAAGAAATATTTGCTGTGCCGACGGGCGCCTCTTGGCAGGATTTACCTTACGCAAACCTGCCTCGGTTAATTGAAAGAGCTTCTTTCATTTAGTGTAATATTTTATGGCGCGGAGACGGGCGCGCCGCTGTGGGAGTTCGCGGTTTCACTCTTACACGGAACGTTTTGACTATAGCACTCTCTCCACTCACGGGCGCTTAAGACTCTTTGTAAATAACCAAACCAACAAGAAAATAATTTAATCTTCTGCGGAGAATCGAAATATAAATTTGTTTGCAGCATTTTCTTAATCGTCAGCCATCTCTTTAAAAGTAAAATTATTTCACTGTGAATTTATGTCTGCTGCGAAACAATTTTAACTACACCTATAAGTTATTGTAACATCTTACTCAGCTCTATAAATATATACGCCAAGATAAATGTTTTACGAATGAAGAAAGAAAAATATGAACATTGAACACCCTCCCAGAAACTTGTTTTATTATATTACACGGTATTGTTCACAGTCCAATAATATCAGTAACAGATACTGTCGTCGACATAATTCTCAATGTCGCGCCGGCAACACGAGCGCAATAACAAGCAATAAACCTTGGTAGTAAGGGCGTGTTATAATTAGCGTTAAAGTCGGAGGGTTGATTTTGCGGTGTACCGACGTAAGCCCCAATAAATCGCACCCACGACGTCGGAGTTGCGGTGCTGCGGCTCGCAAGATAAGGGTCATCGCGACACAATTAACCACCACTACACTACAATCCCGACGATCCACCGAACACCGCCACATAAACGCTACGACGAACGCCGACAATACCGACCCCGCTTTACGACTTATTGCTCCTCTTATCCATAATCTCCACCGTACCGCATCTGGATTATTTTTATTTCATAGGTTTCGTTATTATTACGACGTTTATAAGTTACGATAAACTATGTACCCAACTGCGTGATTAACATAATGTTTCTGGAATGTTCCACTTTTGTCTTGTAAACGAGCATAAAGTGAAAGAACAAATTGCGAGTTTCCCCAGTATTTTCCTCGCTCGGAAAAATATATGTTTTATTAAAGCTCGGCATTTCCGAGAGCGAAGCAACCCTCGGGGCGAGGGTGGCGGCGGGCGGCGGCGCGGGCGGGGTTCGGCGGCGCGCCAGTGTATAACAGACAGTAGAAGGATATAAAACATATTTACGCGCCTATAAAGTACTCTCGTACGTTCGCTCTCCACCATTTTCTTTGTTCCTCGCAGCCAATGATAATGCTCTCTCTCGTTCGGTTAAACTTATTTCACTTCCGTCTTATCTGGCTTTTCTTCAACACTTTTATTTATAACCCGAGTGGTGAAACATAACAATCTGATATAAACGATTTCAGCTGTCTACTCGTATTAAACTTGATTTTCTTTTTCAAGGTTTATTGTTAACATTATTTATTTTGGCATGACAAGGTGTTGTTTAATATTGTGTACTGTATTTGTTGACTTATTGTGGCATTGTTTGATCTCCTTTTGCTTTTTTGTACTTATTTATTTGTGAACTTGTTTAGTGAACTTTATACACTTTTCTGGATATACCTAAGCCCCTATTAGAATTATTAATCCAAGTTTTTTGTTCAATATCCCAAGAACTTATACACTAAAGCCTACAAGTACTAAACCATTTAGCCTTTGTCTTTAAAAAGTACTTTATTTTTTGCAGCCATTATCATATAAATGACACCACTGCGTTGTGCCGCTAACATTTTACGCACCCTCAGTAGACAGACAAGTATGCGAGCGATCGTGTCACGTTAAACTCTGCGAACAGAGAGGAGTGTACTAGACGCTATTCAGAGCGAGAACAACCGAAGCTAAAGCGGTAGCGTCTTAATCTCGTGCGACAGTGAGCAGCCCCTTGCGCGGCCGAGAGGGTGCAATAACAAGGCCTCCTCACCGCCCTTACATAGTCCGCTAACTTACCAGCTTGCAAACTTTGCCGATCTCCACTGTCGACACGTCGGTCGGATATTCTCAAATTAGTTCTAACTTACTGGCATATTACATTGCTGTGCGCGTAAACTAATTGTCTTCAAACTTTACAACACTGCACTGCCAAGTACATTTAAATAATTACAGTAGCATATTAAGGCCGATTACGTGTTAGAACTCTAGATGATATCCGTAGGCAAATCATGTATAAGAGTAAAGGATAATACGAAATAATGTAATAAAATAAAACTATGAGCAACAACAACTCTGCGTGGGATCCTTAATCTTGAATGACAGTAAGCAACCCCTTGCGCGGTCGAGTGTACAATAAGAAGACCTCTGCCTTATAAATCTCTTTTACATGAAACATTTCATAACACTACTACTCCTGTAAGTTTTATATGACTTACTTATATGACTTGTGCACACTGATCCCTTTAACTATTTCTTCGCAAGCCAACCCCTGAAAACTTTTACTATCCCTAAATCTATTCAACAACTTTTATACAATACGTAACAATATCAACAAATTTTATAAAGCAAACAATTTCGCTGCATAGCTTTTGGTACTCTTTACAATATAAAAGCAAGCAAAGCTGCGTTCAAAAAGCTAGATAAAAATACTTGCATAAAAATTTCGTACAACGTTCGAGTCCTGTAGTCCAGTTTCCATTTTACAAATGACACAAACATTTTGAAAGCTAAAAACATTGTTGCCACTTTCGTAGCGCACAGTACAAAGACTGTTCGTCAAAGGGCCGTAATTATCCGTAGGCGGGCGAGTGTTAGCACTCGACGCTGAGGTCGAGATATCTCTCGACGGATCAGCAGCTCACTCGGGATGCACTCTGCGATTCCGTTTGTCACTGCACCCGGCTGCGGTGTGAGCTCTCGCTCTGATAAACGCACGTCAACGCGCTCTGAGCACGGAACGCCTTTAACCACCGTTGCAATCTGCCGGCTTTGCTATGTAACATGACCGAGACGCGCCGTTTGAGGAGATATGAAATGGTTATTACTTGCTTGCGTTCCGATTGCATATGTGAACACGCCGTGGGAATATAAATGATACTTTCACGTATATGAAACACGTACGGAATATAGGCTGCAATTTGCGCTGGCAACTCTACGTCGGCGTATTTAATTGACATTTTTCATTCATTAAAGTGTGCTGTGAAAGGAAATGCAACGCGAGTGTAAACGACACGTTAAATAGATAAACCGTTTAGATATTTGCACTTTACTCGTCGCCATGTGTGCGAGCGAGTCGGGCTGGGACGTAATTAGCCGACCGCAAAGTTCACCGGAATGCTTTAAACACTGCCACATGCCTACGACTATCTCGCTGTTTTGCATTGCACAAACTATTTTATTTCCCCCCTAACTAAGACCAATTAGTTAATTTTGGTCCATCCGCTTTAAGAAGTATCAATGTTCTCATTCTTTACGAGTAGCTTTAAGTGCAAAGTTGTTCGCGATCGTGCCGCTCCATTCTGATTACTTGGCCTTCCAATTGCTTCTTTCTTTGTTTTGATTGGCTCCCAGTCCGTTGTATTTACTTTTTCTTATTATAAAAATGCTTTCTCGCTTTGAACCATTTGAATACTGAAATATTTATGTAGGCATTGCTGTGTTTAATGGAAAACTTTTGATTATGCTGGTGTAACAACAATGGGCAGGTTCGCAAAGTATCGTTATACAAACGTTTCATTTTCAATGTGTGTCCTATAAAATTGCAGATAATAGTCAGACTGTCGTCAAAACAATCTTTGTTTTATGTTAACGTGACACACCATAAACAACAGTTTCGGTATGTTGTGACTGTGATTTCAGTAACAGCAAGGTAAAAGCTTTTTAAAGTCGTAAAATACATCGAGTACACCACGAACGAGCATCCGTCCGCTCGAGTAAGCTGATAAGACTTTACGGTTCGAGTTTCAGCACTCCCTATTTACGTCGTAAAATGTTCTAGGTTTGTTATAAATTATCCGCGCCGAAGCGGTAATGAAGCTGTAGCAGCGTGGAGTAGTGTGGAGCCTATTATTCAACAACTTCCAGTTTCCTAATTCATTAACGATGGAGCAAGTTCGCGACAATAGCTAATTTATGTATTCCGTCTGGAGTGAAATCTCGGGGAATTATTATAAAGTAATCTAAGTTAGGCGACCCGTGGAGAGACGAGGGGGTTGACAGGTGTTTAAATATACGTTCAACCGCTCCCCACTGGTGCTCGCCGGAGATTCACCGTATTACATCCGAGGCGGACTCGTTCGAGCGTGCGGTTGTCGGATTAATTGCTCGCTCCAACACGGGTGGATACTTACATTCTGCTCTCGATTTAAACTGTTACGTGCGCTTTCAGCATAAAAGAGCTCCAAATGTAGAGAAAGTTTAATCTGACCACTTACAAGCCGGGGTAACTTATTAGCTTTGGGTGTGTGCTGAAATCTAATGAGAGCGAATTGCATTGCTGACTTAAGATCCCTAAGTGGATTTCTATTACTAATACTAACTTTTGCGATTATGTGTTATAGTTCCCGCCAAACTGCTAGTCCGCTTTGAAGTTTTCGCGAATAGGTGTAGTCATACAATTTGTTATGGCGACGTGATTCATTTCTATATTCAGAGCAGACTAGCAGTTTTACGCGGACAATAACTGTACAATGAATTTAATTTTCTATAGTTATTTTATTTACAACTAACTTAGCTTCTGTGAGAAGTTTGTAACACATTAATACGTGTCGTACATAAAGTATGTGAGGTCTTTGACGTGTTTTATTTTTAGGGTGCCGTACGGAAAGGAAATTTATTGCTAAGCCTACACCGTCTATCCGTTCATCTGTCTGTAATATGATTAAAGATATAACCATCTGGGTTTTTATAAATCATTGTAACCTAGATGTGGATATAAAGAGTACGGCTCGTACTGCATACTTTCATTAAAATCTATTCATCAAGATATATCATTGGAATATCTAGATTGTAGAGTTCGATAACAGATGGCATACATTGTACGTTTGTGTATATTAAGACGCACGCCCATCGCGTCCGTCAATCGCGCAAGTGATGTCTCCCCGCGATCGTTATAGTGTCATCACGTGTTTACGGCCACACGCCTGAATAACTCATCTGGCAGCGATCCTCAAGCGCCCATTTAATTGGCCGCTCCCGTCGCGCGTCTCACTCAACCTCACCAGCCCGTCGCTCGTCACATTGCACGTCATAATAAACTTGTAATGTATATAGAAACGCCCGAGACGACGTCTTGCGCTAGTAAAAACTAACGCTATAATGATCGTCGGCTTTTTTCGCTCTTATCTTTCACCATCACCGCGAGAAGAAGCGGTAATGCTTTATTACATCCAGAACAGTTTGTTACCGACCTGTCTTTAAAATGATGTAGTTAGAATGATTTATGTTCCTCTTATGCAAATATTGCGAGAATGTTTGTCGAGATTTAAATATATTTCTTATTTAAAATTAATATCCACAATGAATATTAAATAATTGCTTAACTTCATTATTTAAAATACCTATTTATTTATTTTACTTTATTTAAATATCTCTACGCTAATACTTTAATTTGTTTTCATTAAACCTCTACACATTTTTTTTATGTAAGAGAGGTTGAAATAAGGAATGTACGTATAAAATAACGCTAGCAACTAGTGTAGGATTAGGAACGAAGCAAACCAAAGGTCGAAACGAGGAAATCACGTCGTTTAAATTTTCGCACTCGCTCCGAGCTCCGATGAAAGCTTCCAACCACCATTAGAAAGTCTTAGACACAGATCGGTAAACATTTTACCTCGGCTGCATGTAGTTACGTAACACGTGAACGTGTGGCACCAATATCAATATTACTCGCGATAACTTTAATAGCCTGTTTGAGAAAAGTCGTGCCCATAAATTCGCAAGAATGTTGTAATACGCCTTATCTCTTAATAAACAATATGCCTTGGGCGTTAAATTAAATCCGTCGTCGCACTAAAACCAATAACTTTGATAGCATTAACACTAATTAGATATTAAAAATGCAAATTCAAATATTGACTTGTGATCTTTTAACTCAATTTACCTTGAGGCATAGATAAACGGATAGATTGATAAAAATAAAACAAAAAATCAAGATACGATTTGAATTAATTGATATGACTTTTACGAGCGTTCATTGTTTAAATTCGTTCACAATTGAGAAGGCATAAAGAGATTAAAATGGTCTTTTAATGAATACTGGAGCGAGCGGAACCGGTCCGGAGTGGCGCGGCGGCGCTGGCCGTCGTGTAATATCCCCTGTGTACATTCTCGCGAGCTCATTAAAGCGGTTTTTGTCCTCGCCTTGTGTTTATCTTATTACCTTGCTGGACCCTGTCGCTACTTACTAAGTTGCACAACCGCAGGCGGGCACGCGCAAGCGATATACGATTTTGTTTTAAGCGCATGATTCAATAACTTAAGGATATAGACTTTGTGGCATTTATCTGGTGATGAAAGGAATGATTAGTCCTTGTTATTTTATAAGGATGAGGACGGTATGGACAAAAACACAGTCCTAGTAATAATGTGTACGAATTTAATAAATATATTGTCTTAATTTTTCAAAGAAAATATCGTAATTAATAAAATGTAGTAAATATGACGAAAATTGTTCCTAAAAAACTGATTTTTGAAATTATACTTCTTTTGGGGCGTTTAGGAAACATGATCAGTATTTTTTTGTAAAACCTAGATCAAAATGGACACCATAATTTCGGCTACTTTATTTTTATTAGTTTTGGTATGATACGATACCAAACATTTTACAATATTTTGTTTATTTTATCGTCACTATTTTTTCTCTAGCTTTGATCCACTCGTCGGCAGTTAGACGACACCCTTTTAAATCCGACGCCCGGTTGTATTGTAACTGAATGTCACATCATTTTGATCGCGCACGCTTTCCGCACCACGTCCTTTGACCCTGTTTTTAATGGATATCAATTTTGAATGGATGTTCAAGGGCTGTTGTGTAATGTGTTATATCTCAAGAATAATAAGAGATGTTTGTTTATTCTGACATTTAATAAATGCTGTTATTTTAATTTACATTTAACATTTTAATACGACTTTCAATAGGAGAGCGTTAAATTGTATTTTATCTTTCTTTCGTAATGTCCGATGAAACGCTTAAAAGGCCGATAATGTCTGAAACATGTATTGATAACAATCTTATCTTACCTCGATTACTTCCATCATGTTGTAAATTATCTTTAGCTAAAATCTTAAGTGTATAATTGTAAGCTAAACTGTTTCATTTCGTAAATATTGTTCTTGTCGATGCCTATCGTGTCTCTCATTCGTAAAATTAAAACCTCTCTTACTATTTTCCATGCTTTGATGCTTATAAAATTGCATTAATACAATCGGTTGTACTGTAACATCAGTTCGCGCCAGTCAACGATAATTCAACAGTAATTTCAGTATTTCGAAGTATGTAACCATTAAAGTTGGTGCTCGAGTACATAATAGTTTTATTTTACGCCTGCCATAAATTTAAAGCGTATAATGTGCTAAGAGACAGATCATTATTTTATATGGATGCTGTAGCAGTATTCCACTGCACTTGAGCGTACGTTGTCGGATTATTCCCCTCTTTATGCCGTCGAGCTAGATGCGTCGACCACTTTGTTGTTTTATACCTTGTCTCGGAGCGACTTTGTGCATCGCCTCATTGCTCTTCGTCGTTTCGTTCAGTTTTCCCTCTTTATTTTGGGCTCACGTTACTATGTAAATTTATTTTAAAAACTAGCGACCCGACGGCGGCTCACTAACATTATATCCCTGTATATATTAACACCGTACTATTACTCCATTACATTAATAGCCTGTTGTAACTTTGTATCTTTATGTTAAGTAAATTGAGTTAGGTAATAAAACGGATTACAATATCCCACTGAAAGTATGCCAAGTAAAATATTATTTTCATAATGTAATTCAATATGATTCGACGAGAAACAAAAACGTGAACAGTAGTTGTAAATGGAAATTGAATCATTAAGTTACCGCAGTGGAGGATCCACCTCGGCGGGCGTTTAGGAGCGAACTACATTTTTACACGGCGAGTAAACAAAACGAGTTAGCGATGTCGTTGCGCCGCTTTCCCCGTATTCCAAAGGAACAAGCTTGAACATTCACTTTAATACCTTTGTTCTACAGCGCTCTACAACACTTGAGCCGCCCGGAGCTTGGTAACGTTTCAGCTTCAGCTTTGCTCGTCTCGGTATTGTCGAGATTTTTCCATTCTGTGAAATTCGAAACTTTCCGATATATTGTTGCAGTGTATTGGTTTTGATTTTTCGTTACGATGTCATTGCAGAATACGATGTTGAGATTGTTATTTGAAGACGATGTTGGTTCCTTTTTCATTGATAAGTTTATGTCCAATATTTTAGAGTTTACAGTGTTTAAACGAGTGCTTACATAATACACCCGCGATCTTAGATAATGTTGGTTTAATACGAGAGCAGTTTTCACGACAGTTAAGAATATTTTCTTCGGCCGACGACGAGGAGGTACATAATTTCAAGATCGCCAAGAGAGACCCGGCCTAGGTCACAAGTCGGCAAATAAATCGTGCCCGCTACAGCAGACGTTCATGACTCCGCAGACATTATGCCTTGAGTTTTATGCCGTAAAATCAATTTTCAAAGGTTTTGTTTATACAATTAAATATATATAAATTTAATATATCTTGTTTATAGTAGGTATAATTCTATAAACAAGATATATTAAATTTATATATGTGCTTTATTTTGCATTTAATATCAATAGAACATGCATACACACGGCATGTAACAAGTCCTCCCCTTGCCACTTCTTTAAAATGAAACAATAGCGCATTACACAAAAAAAATAAACTGCACGATTGTACAAAATCACGGTCGTAAAATATTATAAGATGGTACGATTACTGTCATCGTGAAATTGTGTTTAGTGAGTTTATTCATTACTCCGCGCCGGGGGAGCGAGCGAGCGAGGGTGGCCCGCCACCCCTCTTTCCTCTGCTCAGTTTATGGATATAACCTCGACAAAATATCCCTAAAATTGAACTGTTTTTATTACGCTCTCCCTTTATCTCTTTTGGTTTGTTGTGCCCTCCATACCGCGTTATTATTTTATTAGGCGACTTAGGTACATAACGTAATGGGACTTTTAAGTCCCTAATTGTTTCTCTTTTGAAATTCTTTTTCAAGCTTTCATGTAATAGACTGTTATGAGCACCCCCGCAATATGTTTTATTTTGGGTCGTGAATATTGCATGTGATGGGAAGCTTTTAATCGGGATTTTATACTGGAATAAAGAACAAAGCCTTATTCCATTTGTGGCTGATATAAAGTAGCTTGTGCACCTCAATTTCATTATTTGATTTATAATTTTTTGCTAAATGTAAGCACGAGTGATCTGATAAGTTAGAATGCAAGCGCAAGTGCTAATAAATAATTCGTGTCTTGCGCATTGTCGAGAAAGCACATAAATCCTTGTTACAATTACCTTTTTTTAATGGAAAGTCAAATTAACAAAATTTATTAGGCAATATAACAGATAACAAATATCTAATAATTAATATGTCCGTTTCGTTTCATGTTTTATTCATTGCATCATCACAGCTGAAGACTCGCGGGCCGGTGTCGTGACAAATTGAAATATCGGGTGCGATTTTTCTGTATCATTAAATGTAAACATAGTTTAGATGCCAAATAGTTTGCAAAAACGATAAAACAAAGCGGCTGGCAAACGACCAAGTCGCGCAGTGCGACACGAGTGGATGAGCGCGCGATTTGCAACGCGAACACTGAACACCGGCTACAAACAGCGCAGCCAGTGTTGCCGGCTGCCACGTTCTTCTAGTCTATTATAGTGCTGCTATTGAACTGGAATTTGCACATTTTGTTGTAGTTTTGCTAACCTCTACATTTGTGTTGTGTTGTATGTAAACTTTTTAGCTGTGATTTATAGTTACGATGTCGAGAAATCCTCGTGTTTAGTGATACTGAATAATAATGATAGTTTTATTTTCATAGTCCTAAACAATTAGAAACGTGTATCGCCTTTTTTATTCTAAGAATATTTTGATAAATAGGCACTAGTAGACTAGTACCAACTTTCATTCATACTCGTAAGTGGGAAATACACCTAAATATATTAACTATTTCTACTCGTGATATAACCATACGTTTGAACATCGGGCAACTCTAATCGCTTAGCAACACTGACGTGTCTCTCTCTCCAACATTCACCGCCGCGCTTAGCGCAGATTTGTACGAATTCATTTTAAATGGAGCCGCCAGATCGCAATTACACTCCCTTTGAGCATACGGAATGCGTTCTACTCGTATATGACATTCAATTCAATTTCGCGCACAAAGCGCGCGTCGAAATTCTCTTTCTCTTTGACCAAATCCTCTTATGCAACAATGCTTTGTTAGCGAAACAGCGTCAAGTTAACAGACTGCACGTTTGCACCGCACGGAAATGTATTTTGCAAATACGCGATGTGCACGCCGTCATAAATGAAATGTCCCTTGAATTAAATATACCGCTGTGACATTCGTAAACACTCTGAATACATGAGCGTTTTTAATTCAAGGTTAAAAATAACAAGCCGTGTTTATATTTAGCGTATTGCAATCCGTCTCGTTCTATTTGTGCGCTCGTAGCTATATTTCAGAAGACTTGCAATGCGAGATCGCGTATCGGCGTGTGGGTTGATCGATGCTGTCAAGTGCATAAACAACTCAGTTGGCAGGCGGCTGGCGCATTCCGCCGAGAGTCGATCACGTCCACCTGGCCGCAGACGCGTGTAAATCTTTTGATTTCCTTTTTTGATTAAATTGAGAGAAAGGGAAATGTTGTCTTATGCATTCAGTTCGACTATTCGATTTTTATCGAGACTAGCTTCTGCGGCAACTTCTTTTGAACTGTGTTACGTAACTGACATATGACTATACATAGATTCTTATGGAATGGTATCTTTGGTGTCTTCTATAAACATGGAATTCAACGGTCAATAAATACACTATACAAATTTTTTTTTTTCGTATTCCTAAATTTCTCGAGGGACTTGTCGTATCTAAACATACCTATCATGTCTCTACTTATGATACCTAATTGGGCCACTAGTATAAGAATATTCGGAATTTAACTAGAAACTCCTTTGGTTATGTGTTCTATAAAATATGTATGCTGTAATCAGCTTTAAGTAAATCTCTGTTCATGTTACATCATATTTTATTAATGTATAAGTGTTTGGCACACATCGACGGTAAATATTTACGTGCACGTTCGACTCGCCCGTAAATGTTCGCGCAAGGAGGCGGGGGTTAAGTTGTAGTTAATTAATTTACACGAGAGCGGGCGAGGTGAGGCTCGATTAGCGGAATAAATTGGTCTTGCGGCGGCGTAATCCGGGCGCAGAGCAGCACCAACAAAGCCGGCTCAATCGCCCTCCATACCGTGCCCGGAGTACGGGCCTTGATGCTTACTCATTATTTATTCACATCTATAACGAGATTGTCAGTGCTCGCCCTCGGCCTACTCCAGTATGATGCTCTTAGTCGCTCATTTTGCGACCTTTTTGCCGGTATTATTTTTGGTAATGCGACTTGCTCAGATGAATGGCTGATAAAATCTTGTCCATTAAAATGTCAATGCTTACTCTATTTAGACACCTATTTGTGTTTGGTTGTTCTGTTATCTCAAGTTGTTAAATTATTATTCTTAACTTTCCACAATGAAAGTACTTCCACAGTATGAAATAATATTATATCATTGCGGTTAAATCAGAAATAAAAAATGTCTTTCTTTTCTAATCTGTGGTAAAATGAAACAGCTACAGTTATTATGCAAAAATCTCTCACTGAAGTAAAAACGACTTCATATTTGGACAGTAAAAGTCTATTCTGCGCGATTCTCTTTTATGTTAGCGCTAAAAAGACTAATAAATGTTGGACTATCTGGCGAAACTCACAAAACCGCCCGGAAACAATGTAGCTCTTGAGAAATTTTTAGTGAAAAGATATGAAAAGCGGCGGAGTACTTGCAAACGGCTAGATAATGCCGGCAGATACTCGGCGTATTCGTTGAAAATTTGATGTCACCTCGCGCTGCACTCTCTACTGCTACTAGGGTTGCTCGCCGCCTCTTTACCCCCGAAGCACTTGTCGGAAGCTACACTAATTTAATTTTAAAATATATTTTAGACGTTTCATAAAAATAAGAGCAATTCTAACTTTACTAATCTGTTTTGTAAAACCCCAAATACCCGTTAAAATAACAAAACAGCCCGTAATAAACAAACCTAATAATGGCATTAGAGAATAAATCTTCCACAATTTTGCATAATATAAATAATGAAGTCAAAATAATGGAATAATTTGCAATAACAGAATGCAATTTGCAACCCTAACTCGCCCCCACCTCCTCCCACTGCTCCCGCTCACTGACGTAGATGACAGTAAATATCGTTTACATTTTATCCGTTAATATTTCATCTTCAATCTCGACGCTTCAAATACTGATCATGGAATAACAAACGGCTTTGTGCAACAAATCTCGGCTTTTTAAAAATATTTTATATACATTCTCGGATTAAAAGCAAGCTCCCTTTTGTTCTTTTGAGGTTTTCGCACACTTTGTTAAGATCAACATTGTCAACGCAAATGGAAAAAAATGTAGAACATTTTTTCTTTAAAAATGCCAACTTCAATCCTGTACCAGAATAAAGTTGTTTCGAATTTTTTATAACATTAACATCATGCGCATACAAAATGTAATTGCACACTACTACTTAGTTTGTCCAGACAAAGTTTTAAACACCGTTTTTGTTAAATGTGTTTCATCCGCGAATAAGTATGCGCGACTGCACTCTAGAACTAACTTCAACGTTATTCCTCATTACGATTCAAAGAACGCAGACTCGACTCACTTCGGATCATTAATATGTTTTGTGCATAACATACTCGTTGTCACCTTGTAATATGTCCTCGTCCGTTCTAAAGTCACACTTTCAAAAATGTTCGTCTCGCACTTTCTCTTTTTCCTTATCCGTTCATTGTTATTTTGGAAAAGGAAGCCGCGTTGCTTTCCACTTTTGTCCTTTTTTTCTTGGTACCGCTTTAATTAGAGAACATTCATCTGGCTTTGTCGAAATAAATATAACTGCAATCTATCACAAATTGTGTTTTCTATCTACCCTTTCTAACATTAAAATAAACCTAATATTAATCATTCTTAACATTCTACAAATAAACGCCCACTTCGTAATTTTGCGTAGATAACCTTTCCCATTATATATTATATTATATTATATCGTAATAATATAAAGTGATTTCATTCATCCTTACCAATTATTAAAACGAGTAGAAAATTCACTGATACGCTCTCCATTATCTGGCAAAAATAAAGCGTGCGTAAAATAAATTATGGGAACCTCGAAAATTTAATCGTTGCTGAAATAGCTTCGATCGTTATCGCGGTGCCGTTCTCCCTCCCTCGTCGGAAGGCGGGCCCCGAGGGTCGGCCGTAAACCGGCACCTCTAGTGTATCGTAAGTGTTAATTACTTTTGTCACTCCGCAAGCGAGCGGTTAACAAATCATGTTGTTAGATAATACCGCAATTGAGGACCGTTTGATGTCGCTTCACGCCTAATTGTTTGTATATAATGTTAGTGTATGTGTTAGCGTCGTAACATTTTCGTCAATGTTCATAACACTTACGTGATCGTTGTGCCCGTCTGCAATATCACGGAGGTTACTCGACGTCTGCGGTTTTCTTAGCGCTCGTAATGGAAATGGGTCATTGGAAAAATCTCAGCATAGCAGAGTTGTGGGTCGTGCCCCGAAAAACTTAACGTAGCGCGGGGGTCTTTCTCTACCGGCGCTGTCATTTTCAAAGCGCGTCGTTGCTTTTCTCTTTTGCCTCTCGTCAAATTGTTGGTATTATAAATTATTATGCCTTTAAGCGCTTTTTACGGTTAAATCGATAAGCGGAGTTTTTATTGCATCATTAACAAGCTGCGAGGGTACCGAAGCGATTTCAATCTGCGTAATCAATGCCGGAAGCGGTCCGCATTACGTTGAGTAAAACTTAATTGGTGCTCGAATATAAAATACTGCCCTACATCGTAGCTCAATACGCGCATCATAAAGCCGTACCGAACGTTTTCATATTTTATTTTTGTTTATTTGTTTTTATTAAATTATAATTATTTTAGTATAAATATTTTCATATCTTGTTTTGTAAATGTTATATAAGATTTTATATAACATTTTATATAACCTTTATAAAAGATAGAGACGTGCCGTGGATGAAGTATTTTTTTAAACATTTTCTTGAGCACACTAAGCTAGTAGCTAAACATCAATATGTTTTACTTCGTTTCAATAATACAATTACACTACTTACTATTTATATTCGTTGTATTAAATAGTTATTTTTTCCTTTCCGAGAAAAGGAAAATTTATACGCGTACAAATTTCCAAACTATTTATATTTCCATTTGAGTATAACTATCAACACTATAAATGAATAAAGTAGCGGTCTGTAGCTAATAAATGAAAAGTCTAATCGTTAAGTAAATAGCAATCATAAAGTACTATGCAATGTAATATGTTTTATGATCATTCCGCCACTTACCGCTCCGCGAGCCAGGATGCACTTAGAGCTCTCGTTGGTGTCAGATTAGAATATATTAACTGCAACGTCTGTCTGTACCGAACTGGTCTTTTGAACGTAATAAGTGTGCAGTCGGCTCATGTTTTATATTTATTGATGCAATATGTTTAGCGCTTTAAGCTCCTTGGAACTTGGTATGGCATTCTTCAACATTGCTGCCGTTTGAATATTGAGAATAATATTGAGAGTTTAGCTTTATATTCTCTTATTTATTACTTCTTTAACGTCTGCAATACAATAGGGTATTATGGTATAATTATAACGAATATCAATATTCGTTACAATACAATAAGCAGCTATACTAAAATCAAAAGGACATGCACTGTTCAATTGATTACCGCAAATAGAAATGTATTATTATAATATCAATTATGTTAACCCACTTAAATTATATTGCCAATATGAATATTAAAATTGTATATGAGCGTGTTAAATTGCTACTCTGATATTAGCTTTATGCGACAAAAGCCGAATGAAATTTCATTATTACGTATAAATAATTTAATCACAGCTCGGCCGCCAGTACATTTCATTGCACAAACGCATTCATTTGGCTTATAATGTACATTGCGTAGGTACTAACTACACAATAAATTGATGTTGCGGTTAGGGCTGCTGAAACACGAGAAATAAAAATAACAAAAAACCTGAATCATGAATACGTTTTTTAAAGATTATGTTATTAGTGTAATCTATCATCTATCGACAAAATGTTGAAATGAAAAAGAGGAATAACGACAAAAACATTTAACACGTAATATCGTGATTCACATAACGCTGATTCTGATAAATAAATAAAGCGGACAACTTTATTCGTATACAACTCGTCATGAATGACATAAATCGAGCGACGAATTCCGACATTTCCGGGTGAATTGGCAACCCTAACCGACATCCGGTAATTAATATGAATGGTTATCTGGAATATAATTTCCCGCAATCAACAAATACAGTGATCGTTTCTATATTAATTTGAAATATACACCGCTCATGTTAATTGAATCATCGTGCCTTATAGTAATTGCGTATTAATTTAATGCTATTTTAATACCTTAATTACGATTACGAATAATGTGTTATTGTGAGGTCAGAAGTCATTGGGATCTAAACCACAACTATAATAGTTGTATAATAGTCGTATAATTAAAATACACTTTTATTATCTATCAAATTAAATTCATGTATCAACAATACGTAAAACAACAAGGTAAATTATAACAATGTAAGCTGTTTTGCCTCTTTAGTGCGATTTAATATGTATATCATTGCCTATAATAAATGTTATTATATAAAATAAAAATAGGACAGGAAAATATACTATCTCCACTAATGACATCATTTACAAAAATATGAATGCTAAAAAGTCTAAAAACATTGTTTGCAGGAATGTAGACGATAAAAATTAAAGCATTTAACGTACATTCACACAATTCCATACAATGTTTGAAATACCGGCAATATACAATGTAATGTACAAACCAATTATAGTATCATTTTAATTGAATATAAATGTAATTATAATAGCCGGCACAATGAAGCGTTTATCGCTTAATAAATTAATCCTATTGGAATGTTTGTGCGGGCACGTATTGGCTTCCGAAAGCCGTTTACATGTGTATCGTATCGCGAGAAATGCTCAACCAAGCGGTTTGTTGGGCGGGCGGCGCGTGCGCGAGGCGCGGGGCGCGGGCCGAGCGCGCCGCCCGCCGCCGGCCGCGCCGCGCACTCCCGCCCCGGCCGCGCGGCCGACGACACGTGTACGCCGACGCGATCGCCTTCTTTGTCTCCGCTCGGTTTACGATCTATCTTTATTTTTGTTCACTGACGGATCGCCTCTGTGCTGCCTTAACGGAAACTCCGCTCTGGATTTCAGTGACACAAGGATTGCAGTGATATTTTTCTTACCGGATTTTGCAGTGCGTTAAAGTGCAATAAAGAATTCTGTGTCGTCATCTTAGTTAAACAAAGGCCGTTCTAAGAGTGACTCTCGACGTATTGTGCAATTAATTTCAGTTAGTTGTAAATGTATTTCAATTAAATTTTTCAATTGACATGTTATTTCGTTACACTAAGAAGTTCGTTTCGTGAACTAAACTCGCAAAGTTTGTGACCCAGAAGTTAGTGACAGTTACCATAGTGAGGATCAAGGATTCTCCTAAAAGCAATGCTGAGGGTAGTAAAAAGGAAGGCAAGAAAAAAAGTGGTAAACAAAAGACTGAAAGTAACGGAACGGTGACGAGCGCGAAAAACGAAAAGACCGTGTCAAGTGTCTCGAAGACGTATAAAGAGGGCCAGAAACAATCCCCCGCAAATGAAAGAGATAACGAGGTATTTTCCCGGCGTTTCCGCCTTACCAAATAAAGCTGAACAGATTTCCCGTTTTTTACTCGGGTGCCAAAAAATAATGCACTGTTCCGTGTAATCTATAGTCTCTTGGCAAACTCTTATATAAGTATTTCCGCATGCGAAGACTTGATAATCTGCCGCATTTTTATTGCGAATATTTTTGTCTACTATTTTACGTAGAGTATATCTACGTTAAACCGTCGAGATTAAGGAAAAAGGAATGAATGTTACATAAGTGACAAGTGTTTTGGATCTCGTGACAGGGTAATAAAGCCAGTCGCTAAGATGTTTATTTATGTGAGATTATGGGATTCCGTTCTGATTTTTATTATACTGGCATATTGTTGGATTATGTACAACTAAGCTTTTGTATATTCGTTAATATATAAACTAACGTTGTTCTAAAACTATGATTGGTGGATTGGTTGATAATTAAAATAAATCTAGAGCCATTCCATGTTTAAAATATAGGTCACAAGTAGGACATAAGTTGTGTTTTCATATTATTTATTAGAGAGCCGAGACGTACCTTTTTTGTAATATGTAACTTGTGTAACGTACAACTAATAATTTAATCCGATTTGTTATCATAGCCGGTGTCTTTCTGATTAAATCTAAATACTCTACACTATTTATGTAAATACATAATAGTATTATCGTAACAACTTTCGCTTGTAACTTTCAGTTTGATACTTAAAATGAATACTGAACTACATTATGACTATAACTTTAATTTTAAACAAGAACGACCTACATTACGTCGATTGTATATACACATTAATATTATAATTTGTAAATAATTTATTCAATACATTGAATAAATGGAAACAGTCGTTTAACACGATATCTGTAACAAACTTTGTACAACCGTCATTGTACAATTGCGGTTAAATATTACACATTGCAAACATTTGCTAACGATATAATTATGCTTACTTTTCTTCAGCTATTTGTAACTAATGCATAGATATAGTCACGCGAATGAATGTAGGTTAATTTTAATGTTGCTTTAAACGTAACCAATTATTTCTGCGTTTATGTACTGTAGCTGGCATATTAATTGCTCCATTATTTCCAACGACCGAGATGATGGATTGAAATTTGAAATCATACCGCATGAGAGTAGATTTAATGAGTAGCGGTTAATTTTTGCTTGTAATTTGAAAACAAAAAAATAAGTGAAGGTTATGTGGATTATAAAAGGTTAAGTAATAGTCTGTCTACCAGAATTTTGTAGTCGCGTAGCCGTGCGTCTGAAATATATTAATGTAAGTAACCGTTTATCGAATTATATCGGGCCGCAATGTGCCATTAGGAATGTAAGCAAAAATGATTGTCATTGTCATATCATGTGACATTCCATTCAAGTCTCCGAAGGCCACAACTCAAGGCTTAGAACTTAGAAAGTTTTATATATGATTTCATATTGATTTAACATGAATGACTTAACACTATTACTTTGTACATATAACAGCAATATCACTATAAAATTAATATATGATTTCTAGTTATTTTTTTCTTTTTTTCCCTAGTAAAAACAGTGTGACTCACTCGAGTCTCACGAATGTATTCAAATGTTATTTCCAAACATCTTATAAATTATATTCTGAGGTTAATATGAAAAGATCTCCCTATTTATGACTTCGTAACAGGATCAACTTGTTATATGTTGTAAATATATTTCTTGTGCGGCTCACATAACACGTATTCCCCTTGAAATCCCATTATGGGATTGACGTACAATGAACAGCAATACTTGAACATAATATTATACACAATAGTGTAGTAATGCTAAATGTAATAAAAGTTGTTTCCTTACACGCTTATTATTTTTAATACATTTAATTATTGCTAATAGGTGACCACAAATGGCCGTACTTGGTAAATATAATATTATATTAATAGTTTACAGCTAAATTATATATAACTAGTTTTTGCCCGCGGCTTCGCCCGCGTTTATAATAAAATATTATAACATACTAACATACATAAAACTGAAAATTCGTACCTTCAACTTTGCTAAAGACCATCACTTGATCAAATGCATAGTTTACGATTCAATCCTTACTAATATCGATTAAAATAATCGATGTTTTGTGTCCAAAAGACCCCGATTAATCGATTTTAGATCGCCATCCCTAGTTCCCGTGGGATTTCCGGGATAAAAACTATCCTATGTCCTTTCTCGGGTGTCAGACTATCTTTGTACAAAATTTCATTAAAATCGGTTCAGTGGTTTAGGCGTGAAGAAGAGACAACCAGACAGACAGACAGACAGACGGAGTTACTTTCGGATTTATAATATTAGTAAGGATTAATTGTGGAAATATTTTCGTAATGATTATAGGGTCAATAAATATAGTCGACGCCAACGAAATAGCAGGCACAGAGTAATAAATTAACAGTATCCGTTGCAGTCTAATCGAATTTAACCGTTAATATTAGAAGTTATTAGTAATTTTGTTGACAATGTTTTCCTGTTTCAAGTTTAAATAATTATAAATTTTAAATATATTCTCACTTTGCGCGATTGGATCTACGTTTTGCGGTACGCTATAATAAGCTTAATATTTAAATGGAGAGAGATAAAGTGTGCAAGTTTTATAATACACACACTTAATATACGAAACACTTCCCAGTACCTAGGTATAAATGTACACTTCCTAGTAGGTAGGTATAATGGTATGAATTCAAATATTAATTAATGTCGTTCAACCAAGAGTGCACTTATTAAAAGCACATACAAGTAGGAACACAATGTGTTATTATTACAATCACAAGTACGCATTTTTGATAATGTTTGATTGTCATTTCAGTTTTCAATATTAACCAATATTACCAATATTACCAATAAATTAATTTTCAATGTGTGCGGAAAGTGACCGAAATTAAAATTATTTACCGGCGAGCGAATGCAATCGCCGGCGATATTAATTAATGCAGTGGAATATGCATGAAAGCAGGTTGAGTATAATGATTATTGAATATTTATATGTAATCTGATAAGAGCAGCCAGGTCGATTCGCGCATTTATAGGCCAATTGAATAGTCAATCACCTTAATCTTGCTTACAAATTACGTATCAACTCGTTATGGATAAACTAATTTACATAATATGACATGCTATAAAAGTATCGATACTGTCGTATATTTTCAATATAATATCTATCTTTATTATCTGTCTGTCAATATATTCCATTTACGAGGTATTCGACTACATTTACAACTTGATAATATTTTATTTGATATGGTATTTCAACTGGTACCTGTACAGTCCAGCCGTGTACGGATTTATAGACTTTACTTATCTTTAAAAATCATGGAATACTCTCCTACTTCACCTTTAAATGATAATCAATATGCCGTCCACGGTGGATAACAATAATGCATGTCCATGAGCGGCAGTAGCCACTTACTATCAGGTGAACTGCAAGCTCGTCTGCTACTCCTATATTATAAAAGAAAAGATAAACCTCGTGGTTGACCTATTTCAAAATACTGATACTACTTATACTGTACTTTGTACTATGGAGCTATTGATAATAATCGCAACTATTCGATAAGTAACAGTATTAAATGCTTATATTATGTCAATCGGACTATCCTCTCTAACCAAAACGCGATAGCACCACCGTTGCTGGAATGAGTATTTAAGTAGAAACAGATAAATTCCATCATATGCCCAACAGCAACCAACTTTACATTAATTTATTAATAAAAACAAAACAATCAATCCGCAGACCACAATTTAAACAGTCAACGTGTTTGTATTTATTCGTAACAAAAGTAAACAACTCCAAAATAAACCGGTGAAAGCAAAATACAACTGCAATACATCCCCGAAAATATCAGGGACGAGTATGATTTTAAAACAGAATGTTCCACAACTTTTGTTTGTATAAATGAGAATGTGAAACGGTACGGATTGTCTGAATTTATTCCACTGTACAATGCGCGTATGTACCACCACATCGTAGGAAATTTTGTATGCAGCATAAATTCAGGTCACGAACAAACAATTCTCGTGCTAAATATTCATAGCGGCCACTTAGTATTTTTTTCACACGATTCACACAAGTTTATTGCTTTTAAGACCCGTCAGTTTATCGCCTATTTGTATTCAAAAATAAAGTCATGAGATTTAACTGAGAAACCTGCTCCAACTTCAACATGAGGTATTCACGTCCTTATATTAGCAATTCATATTATGTATTAAAATTTGCACTAAAATACACTTATATGCATTGCTGAACACTTCTAAAATTGTAAGCCAGTTTTGATACTAAAAGTTTGCATAATGTAGGTGGGGAATATTTGAATTTCATCACAAATAGGAAATACTAGAATCTACATTATTACATTATGCTAATTTTATGTTACCTCCAGTTAATAGACCATATTTTTGATATATTTCACCTTATATGAATATAATGTTTTCAATCATATGTCGCGGAAGATCTACAGTTACATTACAATACGCAGTAGGTATAGTAAAATATCTTAATGTACTGTGTTTCAAGTTATATCTCTTTAAAATATTGACTAACAATTTGATCACCCACTATTTGTACACGGATAAGTAATATACCTATCATGAGCTGTTAATAATAATATGTAGATTAGACAACCTAATCGTATGCAGACAGGTTAAGTAATTTGATCGATACAGATGTATTAAATGTTAATTAATATGTCGTTTAAATATAGATCCGGTCGGTCGTTTAAACGAAACAACTAATCCAATAACCGGCTAATAGAAAAACACTGGTGATTAGAAAGTCGCCGCGAGCTAAGATTGCGAGCCTCTGTTTGAACTTAGCCACGATTCAAATTCTCCTTGAATTTTAAGTCGTATCCTATTAAAAGTTTGCGCAAGTATTAGAATTTCGAATGAGGGGCGAAAAAGCTATCATGCCGTTTTCCGGATTCCCCTCCTCGCCGCAACGAGCGAGCAAACTCGCTTAGAACAACCCTTCAAATACCGACTCGTTTTACACTCGTTTCTCTCTAGAATTCCTACCTATTTTCTAGCACCATCTGAATCGATGTCTCTATTACGGAAAGTCAAATCATAATTGATAACAATCCGAACTTTTGATATAAAAAATAATAAATTGACGCTTCTGGTTTTTTATTTTAATTTTGGTATACATCTTAATACAATCTTGATCAATCGTCCGACCGAATTAATATTCAAAGTTTTATTTTGACAAGGTTGAGTAATGGGGTCGTTTATTTTTATTGCTGGTTTATTTTGACTGGCGCGAGTTTCGCTCGGAGGTGGGCTCGGCCGAACTATTATTACTTGCCGACACGACATCACTCATCGCGCTAATATCTCTGTGATTATCTATTTTAATGTGAAATCGTTTTGACAAGTGGCCAACGCCAACTCCACTTCGGACACAACTCGTTACAAAGAATTTATGAATAACTACAAAAGCATTCCGTGTAAAAATAATCTGTCACGAGCTTTTTTTTTGTAGGTCGTAAACGAAAATGTAGCAATATTTGAATATTATATACATATTTAAATGTTAACTATTTTAAACTGAGCAACTATTTCAATTTTCTTGCACATTTGTCAAGTGAGTTATGTTAATAGCTTCTGAGTGTTTTTATAAATATGTCTGTCCGCGATTTCGTTACAAAATTCCATTAAAATGACATAATAACTTTAATACGAGGATGTTCTCCAAATTTATGTGACCCTCAATAAATTCAACCGCAAGTAGGTACACACAGTTACGTAACAAATAATAAGTTACGTGAGTATTATTTCCAAATGATAAATAATCTGACCACATGTACACATGAAATAATCCATATTTATTCCCTATTTAATTTAGTTTGTGGCTACATTTTATACAGTAAAATAAGCATGTCATGAATGTCATGTTAAATTTATACGTTTAACCCTTGCACTTAAAATAAATACACTAAGTTTTAATTCTGACTCTAAGAAAATTCTCTGTGAAGTCTCATAAAAATAGTTACGTCTATTTTAAGATAGCCTTTGCGAACAAATAAAAGTTCTGCAAATTTCATTCGTCATCCGAAGTTATAAAAGTTAGTCAGTAGTATTGGAAGTTCCACTAAGTGCTAAATATAGTGCCGCAGTAAATTTAAATACTTTTTCTTTTCGTTTTGTTTTTTGTATTTATTTTTATACTATTCAATATTACTAGTAAAATATTGAAAGTGGTAGAGTTACCGTCATTGTACTGTTATAAAACCTAATTCAGAAGTTAGTTTCTGGTTTAAGAGGCAGTTTAGTTTCTCAGAGCTACCAACTCTCACTTAGCCTCAGTTTCCTAACTTGCTTATTATATGGGAGAGCCTGGGAGTACTTTACGGACTGACCTGTGTATGGTTCATAATAGATGCCGATTGGCTGCAATAACCATTACACTGATTGACTGCTGATACCATGTAATGAAGTCAAAAAATGTTCTATGGAATTCACACTGTTCTATATATAAAAAATCAGACCGACAAAGATATAAGTAAATTATGCGTACATCTCACTTTATCCCAATGCGACGCATCGGCTCAATGATCCACTATAAACTCGGCACCAATAAAAAGATGTTGGCTCCAAAATTTATTGCCTTCTGCTTTATTCAGGACGTCATTCTCAGTCATTTCGGAGACTATTTTTGTGGAATGATATGATAATATCATAATAATAAAGGCGCAGCTGTATTCGTAGCCGTGATAATTTATTGACTTGGAAGTAAATTAGGTTTGAAAAATAAAATCTAAAACAATTTTGTCGTAATTTTTTATTATCACGAAGTCACATTAATCATCGTTTGTATAAACTCTTTAAGTATATTCAAAAGACATAACTCGCTATTTTTATATTTAAGTGCCGGAACGACTGTACAACTTTGAAAGCTTTCCAAATCCAAGGTAAGATTTAGATTCGTATAATGTTTATTTTCCTAAAACGTTTTTAGACCCAATTTACATAAGAAAGTCCTTTTGATACAGCTTACTACGGATATTTAGTTCAATGCATAGTCAATTAGTTCTAGTTGTGAAAGTTTTCTTTGAAGATAATAAATCTTTGTTTATGTAAATGTACTTGCTAATTCAGTACAGAGTTCTGGCTATTGACAGCGTGGTAACTTGCGCCTATAAGTGTATCGTAGCAAAGTCATCCACACTTTAATATTCTGTGTCGTCAATGCTAAATGATTAACAACAACGTGTTTGTCGTATAAATAGAGCGTTCGGCTCGCCATTAGGGCTGTCAATAAGTTAGATAAATTGATTTTTTTAAATAAAAATACTTAAGAATTGAATATTAAATAAAACAAGCTTGTAACTAATTGGATATTTGTGTTATTTGATATCGGCGATTAAATTAGTAATTTGCGATTGCATGATTGATAAGAATGAGATCAGCTATCTTTACGTGAGCTGTTTTATGATTGTATCACTTGACTGTATATTTTTAATTTTAATTATTTAAACTATGTCAATTCATCTTTTAGGTCTATATTTCTATTCTACGTATATTTAACGTTTAACGGTAACGGTAATTCAATACCGTTTAAAGCGTTCAAAATATGTTACAGAATGCCATTCATCATTATAAGAGGACAATCGGTGTAATGTACACAGTCAACACCCTCGAATTGCGATCACAGAGCGTTCACGTTCGGGCACACAATAACTCTTTTGTGAATGACAAGTGTAGTGAACCCTAATAGCGGCACCTTTGAATGTCTTGCGGCGGGCACCGGACGCGGTTGCGCCGCGCCACCCGCCCGTCCGGCACGAGCTCTCCATACTTGATTTATCACTCCATTGTTGCGACCGGCCCGGCTCTCCGGATAACGCTAAACATTCAATTGCCGGTGCGCTCCCGAAACAGATTTGTTCTTTTCGTGATTCCGATTGCTTTTTCCAATTGGCACTCAGCTGCTAAGTGTGTTTTAACTTTCACTGCCACACTGTCAACGATGAAAGGGCATTCTATAAGTAAAAATGCAATCCATATGAAAATTTAGATTTAAGTTCTTTGTAGACTTTGAGGCATTATCAAACACTAACTTACAAGACAGTAGTAATATTTGCCAATCGTTATTGGTAACTTACTTTTAAAGTAAGCTAATAAAAAAATATTAACAATGTTTAAGGTTTTAATAATGAAAAGCATATCCCTTTTCAGTAATATCTTTATTTGATACGACACTTTGTATTGTGGAACTTGTTAATATCCTTTCAACTCCCTATTTAAAATCACTCATCATTAAACGAACACCTCTCAATTCATCCGTACATTGTTGCCAAGCAACTCCCTCCGGATAACGCGAGAGATTCAAATCATTCAATAGTCTGAATGCCACTGAACCGATTTGCTCTTTTTGTGCGACTGATTTAGAAATTCACTCGTTTCGAATCTTTTGACTATGTGAAATGGTGATTTAAACTAGAAAGCTTTACTTTTTTATTACAAATTCCTAGAGATTGTAAAATGTTTTTGCACGTTCGTCGTTATTAAACCAACATTGTTCTAATTTCGGACACAGGATTTCTCGCAAGCAGAGAAAGCTTTTAGCATTTAATCTACAATACTAGGTATGTTCCGGTTCATAGACCTCAAATACTTTTGATAACAATACTAAATACTCTCAAACAGCATTCAGGGGAATCTTTAATTTCATTAAACATATGTTCGAAAATAAAATAATAACTGAGCTTTAAATCCGAATTTTCGTATTGTCTAACATCAAATCCAGTGAATGCTCTATATAAAGTTTTTTATTTAATTTTATTTGGTACTAAATTTTGCGTTTAATATTCAGAGGTTCACACCGCCAGGCTCGTCACGTCCGAATAATGCTAAACATTCAATTGTCGGAACGTTTTCAAAAAAGATTGTCCCTTTCATGTCCTCGTCGGCCTATATACGGCATGATACAATACAAATACGCTTTATTGTACGCATCACAATGAAACAATTACATTAACATAACTATAATGTGACTACATATAGAGGTCCAAATAAAAAACGACTATGTTTATTATAGTGTACTTTATGCAAGTAGGTACTTAGGTTTTATTTGCTACCTAAAATCAGTCTTATTTAAATAAACATGGATTCAAAAGGAAACCTGATTGTTTTTTTTAAATACTGTCGTAATCATCATAAAAATTTATGGATTTTCTATACCACGGTGTAGTATTTGACATCCAAGGTATTAAGATAATCATGGAAATTATAGTCTCCTTATTCCTATATTAGGATCATACTCCACGAAGTCGTATAAATACGCTAGTGTTGCATACACAAGTTGTATTATACGAACAACACAAACACAAAACGCCGCCTTATGCATTTAATCATCAGTCTCCCGCAGTTAACAAGTCTTAATTGCTCTGCGGAGAGCGGAAAACTAAATTCTTGCAGATAAAGTTGAAACGGAGAGGCGCGGTTTACACTGAGCTCTCGAAAGTGCAAACAGACGTTTCCTCGAATGGATAGCAGTTTACTAAATTGAGCCTATCGCGGACGATTCGGTTACCCGGCTAGCTTTATTGAGCTATTTTCTCGCTTCATCGTAAATGTCTTGACGTAATTACTTTCGATTCCCACTTTAACACCGATTCAGTTCGCCGCCGATCGTAAAGTAATAGGTTTTATACAGTTTAAAATTTCTCCTCCGTTTTATATCTGTGATTATTCTTATCGTATCTGTATTAGTTCATTCTTGCAATTGCAAATCTTCGCTTTACGATCTAAAGCTGGATTATAAATTAATTGATGTACGTTGTTTGTGCGGTTCTTATCTTAATAATGGGAAACATATTAATGGCCCTTCGTATACTACAATCGTAGAATACGGTCGATCCGAATCACATTTGAATCAATTAAGAAACTGATACAGTTTATTGAAACTACAAATGTATTCATCAAGGATGCCACTACGTACGTGTATGCATCAATCAATTGAACATCGATGACGTAACGCGTGTAATCTAAACTAGCGATCGAGTTATAAATCAAGCCGAGGACAATGAATTCCATTGATCTGTGTAATGTATTCTACTGATTTATGTAATTTTGCCGCGATTTTACTATTTATCGTGCTACTTAACATCAGAAATTGCCCATTAAACATAAATTACTTTGGTGTAGTGGTCGGAGTTAATTCTAATAAACAACTCTTGATTAAACAACAATAGGCGGAGCTACATTACTGTTACCTAGAATACTAATAAGGCAATGTGCTAGCTGGCACAGATTCCTTGGCTTGCTACTGAATACCAACCACAAATGGTCTGAACATTGTGCAAACATACAGATAACATTATTACAATCAGCAAATATTATTTTATTGGAATGTTAGTCAACGTGTCCGAGTAAATTTAAACATCAAATTAAACAAATGACGCTTAATGCTATTGTACATTTGGGACTCTGGAATATATAATTAAAAGAGCTTTGTTATTGTTACAGGCAAGCCCAGAAAGTAGTAGAAATGCCTCACCAAGGTATCATGATGCATCAATGGACGATGTAAGTATTTTAAGTATTATTGTAAGTGTTTACGATAATGATTTTTATACAGCTGTACAAATAGCATTACTTAAAAAAATATGCTTGTTAATTTGTCTACATAGTTGTTTGAAATACAAATTGCAACGTTTCAGGCATCGGACGCTGGCTCTCTGTTCCGGGTGACGGGCGCGGTCGGTGGTGCAAAGAATGAATTTGTAGCGCGCGGCGGCAGCGGAGGCGCGCTGGCGCTGTCGCGCGCGCCCGTCGGCGGCAGCGCCAGCCCCGCGCCCGCGCCCCTCCCGCAGCCCGCGCCCTCGCCCGCCCCGGCCGCGCTGCCGCCGCCCGCCCTGCCGCCGCCGCCCTTCCGCGCCGACACCCCGCACCGACCCAACGGTGCCCACATCCCCACACTCGACGGGCACGCCGCCACACAGATCTCGGCCAGAACGGCCGGCCCGGACACTCCGGAACGACCTGCCAACAGCAAGCTCCAACCCGGCGCCCGCGCCGCCGCGGATAGCCCGACGCCCGCGCCGCCCGCTCCCCCGGCGCCCGCGCCCCTGTTCCCCTCGCACACCGCTTACCAGGCGCACGCGACCGCCGCGCTGCCCGACTACCGACACACGAACCACGAGACGCGGACCGAGCCCACCGCGGCCGACCATGCGCCCGCGCCGCTCGACCTGCACGCTCACCACGCGCCGCGGCCGCCGCACCTGCCGACCACGGCGGCGCAACCGCCGCATCCTAGTCTACAAAGTCGCGTTCCGCACACGCAGCCGCACCCCGTGATGCCCGGCCACGACGTTCGAAACGCGACGCCGGCGACTCAGCCGCCGGTGCATCCCTCCTCCGTTCCTACCTCCTATCCCAATCGTGTCAATGGCGTTCCGCAAACGGTGGCGTCGCAGCTTCCCCCGACGTCGAACCCGAGTTGTCTTCCGAGTCAAACGTTGCCCGGGCGGCCCGTGTCTCCGGTGGCGCCGACTTCCCGCCCGTATCCCGTTCCGTCGATTGGGTCTAGTCATGTAAACTCGAGTATAAGTTCTAGTATACATAACCATTCGATACCTTATCAGAGTCAGTCGAGTTTGCAAAAACATTCCGTTCCGCCGGTTTACGCGAATCGCCCCGCGCATCTCGCACCATTTAGCGTAGCAAATCACATTTCGTCGAGTATCATGCCATCCTCTACGGCTAACCCGACTACTGCCTCTCACATGAGTCACCCAATAAACAGCCATTCCAATATGAGCCATTCAAATCATATTCCTATGAGCAATTCCAATCCTATAACTACTTCAACGCCGAGTCTCATCGGATCTCCTTTATCAATGTCATCAATGCCCACTAGCACGATCTCAAGTTTTACTTCGAGTTTAAAACTCCCCGCTTTGGGTTTGGCTACGCACCCGGTTCCGAGTGTACCGCCAATCTCCTTACACCAACCCATAAATCATATGGACACGTCGCCAGCGTCGAATAGTGCGCCAGCGATCGTCGCTCCCGTATCAATTAGCAGTAGTCACAATAGCCACCCGCTCGCGCCTCCAGTCGTGGACTCTAGGCAGCCAGTGGTGTCCTCTAGCGAATTACCGGCGCGGACCGAAAGTCCCATCGTCAGTAGTACTCTCGCAACCAACGGATACCCTCCGCCGGCAGTATACACCGGTGGAAACTACCCTCCGCTGTACGCACCCTACGCCACTACTCTACAACATAGTCCCTACCTACCGCCTGCCGCTGCGTCTCCAAGGAATTCTGCAGATACGGTAAGTAAACAGAAAATAAATTTTGATACAGTATTTTTTTTGTATAACTTATGTTGATTTTAATTTGATTTTGATTTTGAATTATCTATATATTTCTATTGAATGTGGCAATTAATTTCTCTGTCTTAAAATTTTTCATTATTAGATAATAATATATGGAAAATTATAAGACATAATGAAAAATTTATCCGAGAGACCCGATAAAACTTAGTATGTCTTCCCGAAATTACTTTTACAGTTATATTGCCAATCTAAAAACCATTTTTGCACCGGTCTTGAAGAACACTATTACATATCACAGAAGGACACTAGTTCACATCAAGCAGCCTCTTAATACTGTATACTGTATATCTATTCTTTCTTTAACTTCACGCACACTATTACCTTCTTCGCTTCGTAATTTACGCGAAATCAATTCCGACATGCGCAGTTAAGAGGTGCAAAAACACAAAATCGAAAAAAAATGCGGACAAATATAGTTTCATTCGTAAATGATCTAAAAACTACATTTTTTATATTTTTCAAACACGAAAATAGACGACAGTGACAATTGTCAAAAGGTTAGATTTTCTTGTTAGGAGCGAGTAATCTTTACTAATCTATGTGTTTTCCGTCTAAAATTTCAGAGAACGAGCCTATCCGCGTCGCCGCTGGTGGCGCCGAAGACGCCGAAGGGCGTGCGGCCGCACACGCCGGGCTCGCTCGGCGCGGCGGGCGCGCACGCACCGCTCTCCTACTCGCCGCGGGGGCACAGCCCCAACAGGGAGCGCGAGAGCTTTAGGTACGATTTATGTTTTTTTAAATAGTTTTAAGTATTGGGGTTGGTGATTATCGATCTGTCATTAGAGCATTCTGAATCGGCCCTTTGTGAAACATATCCAAGTGATGATTTTGGATGTCTGTTTATTAATCTCAATTTAAATATTAGCCTGTGTTGGAATCTACCCCATAACCCGAATAATCCTTGTACATATTAAAAAATACAGAAATCGTTTAGTTATTTACTAAATAATTCAAACCTAAATGACATGATGATATAATGGTGATGATAGAAGTAACAAACAGGCTTACTTACAGTTTATCTGAAGTTATGTAGTTGTGGCAGCCTGAAATGGGTGAACTCAATTAACATCGTCACACCATTTGAAACAGGATAATTCCTCCTTAAGCATTTTTTACCTCTGAGAAAAAACTTGGTACGTCTCATGAAAGTACAAAAGCTAAGTCATAGATTGTCATTGGTTCCAGCAGCAACATCAGCAGCCTGTCGCGCAGTACGCCCGCGTCGGCGGCGAGCGCGCCGGTGTCGGCCGCGACGCTCGCGCCGCCGCTCGCCGCGCCGCTGCCCGCGCCGCTCGCCGCGCCGCTCGCTGCTCCGCTGCCCGTTAGTACATGTTACATGTGAAGTGTCACTACGCACTTTACACTATATTTCTCCGTATAGTGATGTCTGATGAGTCTGATATAGTATGATAAAAATCTCTAGAAATCATTAAATACGGTACAAAGTTTATAGGACGTACGGTGATCACTCCACTGGCCATTGCGGTTTAAACATAAAATCTTGAATTAAAAACGAGACACAAGATACGTCATAGTTAACCCTTTACAAAAAATAATAATATTTTATCATTTTGTGTTAGTATGTCTTCAATTGTTAGTATTGTAACTCTAGTAGTCTTGGGCAGATTACTAAAGTTACATTGCTTTCAAAATACATTTAACTACATAAAAATATCGAATGAGACCTGTTTTACAAATCTTATTTTACGAAATGCATAACTAATCACTTTAAAATATCATTTCAGGGTCAGTTGCCGTCACTGAGTACTGGTTTGAGTGCGTTAGGCGGCCCGCTTCCCTCGCTGGCGGGATTGGCACCCCTGGCAGCGCCCACGCCCACGCCGGCGGCGCCCACTCCGGCGCACCTAGCCCACTCGCTAGCACCCGTGCCCACCGTACCCAGTATCAGCTCCACCGCCAAACCGCCCGCCCACTGGGGGGTAACGTGAGTATCCCTGACGATACATTGGTTCTACATCGGTTCCTTATAATTATCGGAAATACATATTATCGTAATACCAGTTAGAAGACAGTTGGTAAACCAACTACTAGTAGTTAATATGCATATTGCATACAGATTTGTAATTTCATTACAATTATGGCATCTAATCAGAAGAGATCACGAATTTTAGAGTAATTGGTATTCTAATTTTTCCTATTGTCTTTATTGAGACACCGTTGCTATACGAAAAGCCAGTACTAAATATCTTATTATTTAAGCTAAGAAAGATATTACATAATTTCTGATGAGTTGATTATTCCTTCCAGCAGGCCACCGGCGGCGGACCGGCCAGGCTTCGCGAGCGCACCCTCACTATTTGGGCCGCCGCTCGCTCCACCCAACCCAAACCCTTTCTCAGCAGAGTCAATATTTCAATCGAGTGAGTATTCATTGTTTCAGTTATTCATTAAAAGCGAATTAGGGTTTTACGAAGGTCCCAAAAAAGTGCATATGTTATAGATGTTATGTGATGTTTTAGAAGTGTGTTGTTATTACTCTATTGACGCGTCAAAAATATATGTATTTTCTATTGATCAGCTGAGGTCAGAATATTAGAATGAAATAAAATAATCGAGAAAGAAATCGTATAGTAGTAAAACGTTGTATATAGTATCAGAGAGGTTTATTGATGTCACATCATTTATCTATTGCCATTAATTAAATAGAAAAGTACCTGATTGATTCACATACAGTAGAAAATGTATCAAAATACACGTCTATATTTTAAAAATACATTTGTATGACTTTCACTTGACATACGTTTCTTCGACATTAAGAAACAAAATACTAACTATATTGTGAATGTTCGTCAGGTCCAGGTGCGGACTTGTTGCGGCGCGAGCTCGACAACCGGTTCCTGGCGGCGGCGGGCGCGGTGGGCGCGGGCGGCGCGGGCGTGGGCGTGCGCACCGAGATGCACCACCACCAGCACCAGCACACGCACGTGCACCAGCACCCGCCGCACGCGCCGCCGCACGCCGCCAACCCGCACCACCCGCACCAGCTGCTCGTGCCGCACGCGCCCATTGTTAGTATAACACCACAATTGTTTAAGCCCCGCTCCACATTCTCGTTTCTCGTACTTTTCTCTCGTTCTCGAGAATGTGGAGCGGGCTTTACACCTTTTAGTATTATCTTAAGTCCGCACGCGAGAACGCGAGAAAAGTACGAGAAACATGAATCTGGAGCGGGCTTAACAATTCGTTTCTCCTGACATTATACTGCATGTTTTGATGCAATCTTATCGAATAAACAGTGGCGCATACGTTATGTATTCAGAGGTAGTACCTGTGTATCCTACATGGTAGTATTTGTCGTTGTTTATGAATGTCTTAATGACATTCAAAAAGTAGTATTGATATACCAATGCGCTGACGCCATAATAGAGTGCCCCCAGTCTATTGTTTAGTAAATAGTAAATACATCACAGACCCTTTAAAGCAGATGTGTGAAATACATAGTACTATTATTTATTTCAATCTCTATGCTGACATCCAAAATGTTTGGGTACATTTTAAGATATTCGAGCTTAACCACTTGTTTATATTACCAACACTTTGTCTATAATTGACAAGAGGTCATCAAATGACAACAACGTAATTTTTATAAAAGACTGCCTCCAAAACTATTCCTGTGTTTGATTATGTGTCTGGCGTCCATTTAGAACGCCTCATTAGGATACCAGAGATTAAGTAACGGAAATATTACTAAATAAACATTTATGATTATAAATTTTATCCTGTTTGCACTTAGTAAATACACATATTAAGTTCATGTAAACTATCTATTTTACTTTTTATAACGATAAGAAACTGAGTTCGCATCACTTAATGAATCTTGAACATCATCACCAATGAATTTTGCCAAAAAATAAATAATGTAAGTTCAACATTCTCAACAATTTTTGTCATGTCGAAGTAACACAATACATTAAACATTCTGTTCACGCGTTACAGTTCAAAGACGTGGGCAAGATTTCGTCGTTATACCGCACCGGCCTCGGTCTCGGATATCCGTATTCGTCGAGTTTATTGCATCCTGCGGCGCCGTACGTGCCTCCCGCGCCGCTCAACGCGTACGCACCGAAGGTACTATAACCCTTTCATTTATTCTTTCTCCCGCCGATTTTCGTGTAAATACTTGAAGATTTTTATAACCTAATAGAATAGATGTAGCTCCCATTAACTCACTGTAAATGTTCCCATAATAGGATCTGTTATAGAGCATGTTCAGACGTAATAGTAAACGAGAATGAGTTTGTCACAATTGTTTTTTTTTTTTTTTTTTTGTACAAATGGAAACAGAATATTTGACAAAAATGACATCTGCTAGTGTCTTGGCAGTCTGAATTTGCTTTATACAGAACCTTTTGTACAATATGTAGGCCTGCTCTAGTCAACACTTATTTTGTTTATCACTTCTTTCCTTACTTATATTATGAGATTCACAATTATACAAATTGTGTCTAACTTACAAAAACTTTTTTCATTAAATCTATTTTCATTCTTTTCTTGATAGCCCTATTATCATAGTTTAGTTATTCTACGTATCAAACGAAAAATACATAATTTCATCCTATGCTATTGCAAAATCTTTTTACAAGTTAGTCTAGTGCTTATATTATAATTTGCTCTCATCATTAACACTGCATCGCCTCATGTTAACAGCCAATAGTGTCGGCCGCAAGCGACTCCGCCACTAAACCACCACCACGTCCTGCTGTTGCGGTAGGTTCCTTCACCACTATGTACACTTTGCATGCATTCTAACTTTACCTTATGTTAATCCTGCGCTTTTGGGTGTAGGTAGTCGTATTATTATACTCTTCACTACAGATACTAGCTTCTCTAGGGTTGCTTAATTTGCATTTTTAATTTATTTTGAGAATTTATAAATAACAACATTGATTAATTAAATTTGCTGTTAAACAGAAATCTGGAAAATGGAACGCTATGCACGTGCGCATCGCCTGGGAAATCTACAATCATCAACACAAAGATAAATCAGCTCCCGGGGTATTGACGCCCGGCGGCGTGGATAAAGACAAGCTGCGAGCCTACCCTCCGCCCGCGCCGCCGCCTCCCACGTACCGGTCGCCGTACGAGCTACCGCCCGCGCCTTACTTGCAGCACCATCCGCACCTAGGTGCCGTCCGATACGATCCACGCGGCTCGCTCGCGACCTCGCCTCTCGCGCTGGCCGCCGATCGCAATTTGGGCGTCTCGGGAGTATCGCACTTCGCGCGGTACGGGGCCGGAGCCTTCCCCGGCGCACCCACGGCCTTCGGACTATCCGCGTACGGACGCGACCTGGCGCTGTCCTCCTCGCTGCACGCCGTGCACGCGCCGCCGCTCGGCTCGCTGCACGACGCGTGGCGCGCGCGTCCGCCCGCCGCCGCCGACGTGCGCCGCGAGCACGAGGAGCGAGAGCGCGCGCGCCGCGAGCGCGAGGAGCGGGAGAGGCGCGAGCGGGAGGATCGGGAGCGACGCAAGGCCCGCGAGCGGGAGATGGAACGAGTGCGACAGCGGTCGCCGCTGCGGAACGGGGCGCCCGACGCGAGCAAGGATGAAAGAAAGGAACCCCCGCGGCCGCCGCCGACGCTGCCGACCTACGCGCCGCCGCCGCACTGGGACCCCTACCGCGCGTACGACCCACTCCAGCACATGAGGTTCGCGCCCCTCGTGGAGGCGGCGATCCGTGCGGAGGAGGATCGCGCGAAGATGCTGAGCGCGTACGCGCACCACCAGCAGCTGAAGTCGAGCCCGCTGCTGCACCGCTCGATGGCGCACGGGCCGCACGGCGCGCACGCGGCGCACGGGCCGCACGCGCCGCACGCGCCGCTGCCGCCGCTGGGCGGACATGGACCTCTGGCGCCGCTGGCCCCGCTGGCGCCGTTGGCCCCGATGGCGGCGCCGCTGGACCTGCTCAAGAAGGAGGAGCCGCGATGATAGCGAGCGCCCGCGACCGTCTGCACCCCGATGTACATACAGAGTAGCGTGACCGACGTCGCCGAGTGAGTTCCGCCGCGCCGATTCGATGTGTATCGTTTCGCATTATCGGTTTAGAGAATTATTTATTGTAACGTCGCTTGCGGCCCGCAGCGCCGAGGCCGAGTGCAATATGGGACGAGATCGCGGGGCGCTCGTCGCCGCCAGCCTGTACACTACTGCTTGTTTATTTACATGAAAATATCTATCGAGTTGTTATTGTGAACATTATTAGTTAATTATACATTAAATTGCTGATTATGTGAATGGTACCGTTAACATATGGTACTTATAAATATTTATATATACTTATAAATAAATTGTAAATAGTAGCGTGTAAATTAGTGTTAAAATATAGAATTGGTTTATTTAACGTCATACAAATGAAAATCACATAAATTATTATTGCATCGGGAGGCCGATTTACGCTCCCGTTAAAAATCTCATAATGGTTTTTCAATTGTACCAGTGGAGTTCGATCTATATTTATATAATTTATTTATACTCTATTCTTCCATGAACACTTAGACGGAAACTACGATGCCTGTTACAAATAGCGGTTGATATTTTCTTTCAAATGCATTTAAAAATATGTGATATTATTATATTGTGGTGTACATTTTGTCTGACTTCGACTAGTGTCTGTTTGCGAATAGATGATGACTATACAATAATATTCACGTTATATTCTTCCTTTACAACTGATACAAAAAGACATTTTTCGTGGACAATATTGTAATAATGCTTCCGTTGAAATATATATTTGTTTCCTGTAATAGAAAACTCGTATGTGCCATTAAAGTTAGCGTTAATGGACATTGAGTCAGACAAAATTGAATTAATAACCTGTTTTAAGGCACGTTACATTTAATGATTGTGTTCTCATGATTTTATGAAAGAGTAATTCAGAAGTGTATTATAATCTATACAAAAATCATTCTGTATACTAAAAAGTAAATGAAAGCTTGGTGCGATTCAGAAAAGAAACCATTAAAACTTTTGATTTTTATACCAAAAAGTTTTTCTTTTGTTCCTCCTTTGTGCTTTGTTGCAGAAAAGCAATTCTATCTATTAGGAGTGGAGAAGTTCTTGCGTTCACTCACAAACTTCTTACATATAACTTCTACATCGACCTATACAATGTCAATTACTTCTGTGTATGTAAATTGTGTCACATTGAAATTACACAAAATTTATCATAAAATTTCTACCCTCGCGTCGTGTAATTTAAGGTGTTGGAAAAGTGCAACTGCCACAACAATTTATAGCGTTACGTCTCTTGAGTTTCGTTGGAAGTGTGCGAATGCTGACTGATGTATGTATGATGGGAATGTATGAAATTACCATATTAGTCCTTAGGGTTGGTGCGGCAACTGCGATCGACTTCTGGTATCAGCTATACAAGTACTAGTAGTACTGTTTTTACAGATATCCATAGGTGGCATTGACCTCATACCATCAGGTCCAATACAATTTAATGCTCAGGTATATTGGGTAATCTTACTCTCATTTAGGTACAAGAAGCTTTTATATGAAGTGCTAAGCTGTTGTGTCAAACGGTGTTATTAGACTTCCACAAAAAGTTTTATCCAAAACCACATACCATTCTAGTAATTTTCAAAAATAAGGGAACAACATCAACACTAATATATATTATAATGTATACCATGATATTCCGAGGATTGAACCTTACCACTTTGCCACGCCCCGACACTCTTTGAATATGGATTGTTGGTGTACATTTTAATTAATTAAAGTAGAAAAGATTATTTTTTACATTTTAGCCGCCACTTCCTAGAAGTTTTAACAAGCATGACCTAGGTCATACAAATATATTCATATATGATATGATGATGTAGGTTAATACAAAAATCTAGACTTTCAGACTACATATCATATTATATTTATTACATTGTTTAATGCCAATTATTATTATAATCCACATTTATAATATGGTGTATCTATGCCCTTTCACGTTCACAGTCCTAAACGCGTCTGTGCGTTTATTACACTAACTCTGTGTGCCCTACACGCGCATGCGAGTTTCCATACTATTTCCTTATTCCTATAGCTAAGTGCCCACGGCGCGATAGTGAGCCCATTATTTGTACCGAGGTGGCGCTAACGCTATTGTGACTTTAATCGGCAGCAGTACTCAATTGGGATGTCTTAATCAGGGTAAACTGAATGTTAAATGTTTTCTTCCAGTATAGGTGTCGTGGCTGCAGACCTTTCTGTATCCCACTTCTAGGCAGGAATCTCAAAGTGGTCTGGCATAATTGATTCCACCGCGCATTTTGCACTACTGTGCTGAGTGGTGGAAGAAGATACCAGTTAAAGTCCAACTAATATTAGATATTCTCAAACTGTCCCTAAAATTAATTGTTAAAATTACTACAAAATAAAAACATGGGGCAAAAAGCTTTAATTAAATTTAGTCTACTCCCCTGCCGCCTGTCAGCAATGTAAGATGTCAATGCTGACTTCCAGCTGTTAAACTAGCGTGTACTTATTACAAATGTTTACTCCTTTTTCACACAGCACTATTAATTTTATTTATTGCATAGCATTGGTCGCATTGCTGCATTGCGCGCCGAGGCCTAGTCGCTAGTTAGGCCTAGTAACTTTTCTTGCCATATAAACTAAAATTATTGTCTTAAAACCTAAGTTACTCCTACCTAAGTGTACCTTGACCTTGGTTGACCTAACTAAAAGAACGGCAGACTCATACTTTGGCCCAGTAATTCTCAATTTTATAACACACAATGTGTCCAAATAATATTTTATAATAAGTGAGAATATTTTAAGCATCCATAATAATAGTAATAGTATTTTTTTTTTTGTATATCATTGGGATGTCTTAAATAGTCATGTAAATGCTGTTCAGGAAAACATTATTTCTCTATAACATAATTTATGTCCATTATAGCCATTTTATGCAAAAAATAGACTTGTGAGTTAATAGATTTATTTAACTCATAAACAGCAAAATTGTTACCAGATTATTTTTTATTTTGCAAACTACTTTATAGGTACAGTAAAATATCTAAATTCCGATCTCTAAAGACAGCATATTTTAATTAATGTTCAATTCTATAAAGAGATAATCATCAAATAATAAAGATGTTAAGGCAAACATTTAGGTTTGATTCAAATAAATAATATGGCTATAACAATAATCATATTCTGTAAAAGAAATAAATAATAGCTATAATTATGATTTATTGATCTATTGTCTATTTTCGCATGTTTACTTTCTGTACCAAACTTGAATAGATTTCATTCTCTTGACTTTCTTCTGTAATTGGAGGACTCCGTAAAGTAAAGCTTCAGCTGTTGGTGGGCATCCCGGCACATAAATGTCTACCGGTACAATACGGTCGCAACCCCTGAAAATAAGGAGTACATTTCTTAGATGATAGACATGAGGCAACATATTGATTTTAGTTATTTGATGATTCAAGTATTATTTAAAATTTAATAAAATGAACAGTGCTTCAAATTTTGAATATACAGACTTGTTAAAAATGAGTAAAGTAATTCAAGAAATACAAGCTACACATAAATGTGAGTATCATTTTAGCCACCATTGGTGGACTACGGGGTAGGAATGGCTACCCTGGCCAAGACCAATATTGTCTGCATAATTGTTGTACATAATTGTACATTGTACATCTCTATTTACATCTTCTTGCTTATATTGTCTTTTTAGTCAACATTAAATTGGAAATATGCCATAACTTGAAAGTATATATTACCTTACAACAGAATAAGAATAGTGGTAGTATCCTCCACCATTGGCACAACTACCCATAGATATGACCCATCTGGGGTCAGGCATCTGGTCGTACACTTTCCTCAAAGCAGGAGCCATCTTGTTTGTCAAAGTTCCAGCTACAATCATCACATCTGACTGGCGAGGAGAAGCACGGAATACTACACCATATCTGCAAACAATATAATACTTTTGAAGCAGTGATAGCCTAGTGGTTAAGAAACTCGGCTTCTTGAACGAGGGGTCGGAGGTTCAAATCCCAGGCCCACTGACCTCTGATTTTCAAAGTATTCAAATATCATGAGGAAACCAGCATACCTGAGATCTTAAAAAAAACAAATATTTTCAGAGGTATGTCAAGTCTACCAATATGCACTTGGCCAGCACGGTGGACGGTAATGGGTTGATGATGATGTATTTTCTTTAGGATATATGTCTGGATCAGCGTTTCCCAGCCTTTTACAGTCCACGGACCATTAGGAAATCAAGCAGTTTTCACGGACCCCCTTAATAAAATAAATAGCAAAAAAACGGATTAGATATTTATTTTAGTTATAACAGATACAAAAAAAAACAAATACAGAAAGTAATTATAACTGTTTATTATAAAAAATATGAAAAAAAATTAATGTGAAAGATGGTGTTGCTTTTTTGCAACTAAATCAGGGATATTCGGGTTGATGTTGTTACTAAGATGTAATCTCAAATCAGATTCTACTTGTTATCTGTTTCCCTATTTTTTTTTGTATAAACAAGAGTAGAGAATGCCTTTTCACATAAGTATGTGGTTGAAAAAAGCAGTAAACCAGCCCTTTTGCATTTAATGAGCGATTTATGTATGTTCCAGAGATGACACCGCGGACCCCCATACATATACTCGCAGACCCCCAGGGATCCGCGGACCACAGGTTAGGAAACGCGGGTCTAGATAAACTTCAGTAGAGAAGTGTAGATCAAATTAAAATGTACAATGTATCCATGTTTTAAATTAAATCACTGGCATCTAAGTACAAGTGACATCAATGAAGTTATTAAAACCTCACAGGTAATCATGAATATGAATAATTGTTTCTGCACATAATTAATTTATCTGTTTAGAATCTCATGTTTACTTACTAGCCTAGCTCTGAAATTTTTAAACTCATGTTTCAAAAGAGATCATGTAGAGCGGCAAAAGATCAACTTGACTACATAAAAGTAATATGCCTCTCTTGGTACTGTGTAATCAATACAATAACTACATACAAAATTTATAATAAGTATCTATATTCAAAGTGTACCGTGACGTTTAGAAGTGACTAATTTAAAAACAAGTAAATGTTTTATTACAATTCCATGTCAGACCAACCTGTCCATATCATATCGAGGTGCAGCCATTTGCATCATTTCCACAGCACAGCATGCCAAGCCGAAGGTCATAGGCCAGATTGAACCCTTTCGGCCCCAATTAAGCAAGTCGTCGAGCCGGGCGACCGCATACTCTGCCATATTCGAAGCATCTTGGAAAGGCGAGTATGGACGTTTCTCCGTCGTATTCGGTACAGGCAAATGAGTATTACGTATTTGTCCTACAAGGGGCGCAATAGCTCCCTGTTTCAGTACCGAAAGTACCTTCGAGGGTGCAGCAGCACCGAGCGCTTTAATCGCCTGCATTTCGTCTGCAAAAATTAATACGCATATTGTAAATACAATTATAATCCGTCAGATCAATAGGTTATATATAGGTTATAGCTCATTGATTATAATTCGATTTAGATAAATAAACAACTCACTTGAGAAATTAATACATTGGATAACTAATATTAGAAATTATTCACTGTACACCTTACAATATAAGAAAACCTACAAAAATACAATATTAATGACGTTTCGCCACAAAATGACACTTGAGTCACTTGACCGCCTGATTTAACGCAACGTTCCGTTCACCGTAAATAAAGTTTGTTTTTTATTAATAATTTAAAAAAAAACCCTTTTTTCGAAAAAGTGATCAATGAAAGGCATATATAATACGTATACTAATTCATTAAAACACTTTCCCAAAACGTGTCAAGTAGCCAATTCTCAAAACTGGGTACATTTTCTTGTTAGGAGTGAATAATCTTTACTAATCTATGGTAGGACTATATTATTTCCTATGACAATGTCTGCCAGGCTGACATGTTGTTTGACTTTGACTTGTCAATCTTGTCATACTTCAAAGTTTCATCATTGACACTTCGCAAAAACTCGAATTTTAAACGAAAAACTTTGAACTGAATTTAATTAGACGAAGTTTCTTACTCGAATGCTTTTAGTTATATTATATGTATAGACTTTTAAAACTATTAATATCCTATCTTAATATTTTGTGCATTTTAAAGTAATTTGTCCTAAAAAGTACCTTTTACCTATTGTGAATAAATAAACAATGCCTAAGGTTGGAATCGTTATTTGATTAAATTATCCAGATTTTATATTTATAAACTTTTAAATTTGAGCTTTGTATTGTTCAGGGAAAGAATTGGTTTATGTCAGAGTTTAGTTTCGAAGAGGATCAACCACCAATTAAAAATACAATTAAATCTAAAGGGGAATCTCCTGTGAAAACATCCAATGAGGTATTTATATTTTGCGTAAATATTTATTGTGAATTAATTGTAAACTAAGTCTACAAAGTTGAAGTTTAATTTCATTTTAGGAATCCCCCACAATTGCTTATAAAAGTACAGACCTACAAAATGTCATCAACAACACAAATTGGATGAAAAATTTCGACCCAGAGAAAGTCGAGGACTTAGCTGTTAATAATAAAAAAGTTCAGGAAATTGAAGAATGGATGAAAGTTGCCTGTAAATGTAGTTCCAGTAGCATGCTTCTTCTGACCGGGCCAGTTGGCTGCGGTAAAACTGCTACTGTAAGAACATTAGCCACACAACATAACATCAGAAGAACAGAATGGATAACTCCTGTGGACATTGAATTTCCTTCTGAATATGGTATTGCAAATAATTTTATACTTGATAGTATTTGGCTTATATTGTTTATATCTTTAAATATAACTTAGTGATTTATTTTGCAGGTGATTTTGAGTTCAAAGAGAAGCAATCCAAACAATTCCTAGACTTCATATTAAATGCAGCAAATTTTACATCTTTACTAGATTAATGATTGTAAATTAGTGCTTGTGGAGGATTTCCCTAACACATTTCTGAGGAATCCATCGGAATTTACTGATGTTTTGCAGTAAGAATATTCAGTATTATTATTTTTGTGATATGAGAAATGCATCATTGTTACTTTTATTGGATTGAAACATTGAGGTATTTACAGAACACAAGTTGGAATAGGAAACAATTTCCATAGCAGCCATGGTGAAAAGTATAGTTTACAATCTTGTAACATGACTATAATGTAAAACTGTTTTCAACATTTTAGGCAGTATAAGCAGAGAGCTAAGTCACCCATTGTATTCATATCTTCAGAGACTCATACAGATAACAAGAATTCCGTTATAAACCTCTTTACTCCAGCCCTAAAGGAAACATTTAAAATTCAACAAATTATGTAAGTAATCCTGTAATTATGTAAATAATATAACATCAATAGATATTCTTTAATAAAAATAAATAATTTGTTGTGTGATTATAAGTATAATACTTAAGACATGTATCATTTTAACTATTTTAAATATTTTCATTCTGAAAATTGGAATGTCAGAATCTAAATACATTCACAACGTAGCAAAAATGTGTTTACATTAACATTTTATTTCATGCTTTGTGTATTTGGTACCTGGCCTGTACTTAATTAATTACAGATAACTTTTAACCATCCCACTTTACAGGTTCAATAGTGTCTCAGCTACTGGCTTGAAGTTAGCACTGAAAAGAGCTTCGGATATAATCAGCAAAAAATATACCAGCATGTACAATGTTCCAACAAATGATTTGATTGAATCAGTTGTGAATTCCTCTGGGGGAGATGTTAGATCAGCTATTTTGAATTTGCATTTTGCATGTTTAAAAGGTATCAAAAGTATATTGTAATTAATAATATTCCAAATAATAATAAATATTTTTTTAAACTTGTTATAGAATTAGCACAAACCTATAAAAATCTTTCCATTCACAACTTATCATCTCAATTACTGAAAATGTTCAACTTATAATATTGTAAAATTCTTATGTACTATTTATAGGTTCCAATGCTAATTTAGAAACTAGCATATTCAAAGAGAAAGAAGTTAAAAGCAAAACAACTAGGAAAAAGAAGAATCCGTCAAGTAATTTTTGTCACTGGGCAAAGATCAAACAGTAAGCATACTACATGGAGTAGGAAGAGTTTTGAATCCAAAAGGTATGTGTTATAATAATATGCCTTTATGAAATACTTACATTATTTATGAAATAGGTCATAATATATGACCTAGGCCTTTTTTCGTCTAGCCGTGTTATTGCCTGCAATCGCAACACTTGCAGCCTAACATTCCATTTATACTTTTCCTGTCTTCCATGCTATAGTCACGTAGATTGTAAAGAGTCTATAGTGAGTAAGTCACGCGTGAGGAAAAACGCGCGACATAAAACCATAGGACATAAAAGACATTGGTGTAACAAGTTTGCATTCATGGTATATTCATGTTTTTCAGTTATTGCTGACGGAAATGGCAGTCAACAATTTTCGCATTTACCTAAAGATATAATTGAACAATTTCTCAGTCATCCTAGTTCTTTTGTCAACTTCCTAGAGGAGAACTACTTGCCGCATTTTTCGTGTCCAAATGATACTGTAATGGCTGCTATGGCGCTTAGCGATGCTGATGTTATGCTTGCCGAGTGGAATGTAAGATATAATTTTTATTATTATTAAAATTAAAAATATATTTTGCTAAGGAATAAAAGAATTCAAATATGTTTTGTCTTAGTAAGTATATTGAAGTAAACTTACAAGAACATACTAAAATATTTTTTTTTGTAGGAAAAGCTGAGTCAAGAACAAGGGTTGTATATAGCTGTGGCAGGTTTAATGTTGGCTAATAAACATCCTATCTCTGCATGGAATCCAGTAAGAGGTCCAAAGAATATGAAAATTCAATATCCGTGAGTAAATCATATTTTTCATAGTATTTCTTATTTTACCTTTGTTTATAGTAGTATAATATTTCGAGAAGAAACTTATCCTGACCTATAATATCCGGAATTTGAGAGTAAATGCATGCCAATCTGCTACTACTGTGCAGATACATTAGGGCCTGTATATGTATCACATCATTCTCAGCTAGTTACAATTTTATATATTTTATATAAATATTGTAATAATTTCAATATTGTTTCAGGTCATTGAATGAGTTGCCCCTTTTGGAACAAAATTACTTATACAAAGGCAAAGTTCTGGTTACCGATTATTTAAGTTATTATAAGATAATTACCAGTTAGTTTAGTCATAAAGTGTAGTATTATTTAATTGAAATAAAAATGTTAATAGGATAAACATATTGTTTATTGTAACAACTAATATATTATTCAATCTATATCTCTTCATTGTTAACCATATATTATTTACTTGACATTAGAAACGGGCTCTTTGGATCTGGGAATAAAATAAAAAATATATATTATTACTAAATTGTTTAATGTGTGAAATTACAATACTTAAAACAATAGTCAATAATATCCCAATTACACATAAAAATACATCGGCTTTAAACTAGCACTGCACTTTAGTCACTATTGCATGGTTCACTGCGCACTCACCAATTCAATTTCCATTTTGCAAGCTTTTTAATGAAAAAGACTCATTAATATTGATGGCCATATATAATGATGAATATAGACGTAATACAGCGAGGTGTAAAATTTTTCATAATCTACATTACTTGTCAATATTCTACTTATTAAATTTATTATCAATGTCACTATCAATAGTTATTATTAAACAATAATTTCGCTATTCAATTGCATAGATAATACACTATATACCGGAGATTCAATTGCATCTATGCCCTTTCACGTTCACTGTCCTGAACGCGTCTGTGCGTTTATTACACTAATTCTGTGCCCTACACACGCATTCGAGTTTCCATACTATTTCCTTATTCCTATAGTTAAGTGCCCACGGCGCGATAGTGAGCCCATTATTTGTACCGAGGTGGCGCTAACGCTATTGTGACTTTAATCGGCAGCAACTACTCAATTGGGATGTCTTAATCAGGGTAAACTGAATGTTAAATGTTTTCTTCCAGTATAGTTTAAGTGTCGTGGCTGCAGAACTTTCTGTATCCCACTTCTAGGCAGGAATCTCCAAGTGGTCTGGCATAATTGATTCCACCGCGCATTTTGCACTACTGTGCTGAGTGGTGGAAGAAGATACCGGTTAAAGTCCAACCAATATTAGATATTCTCAAACTGTCCCTAAAATTAATTGTTAAAATTACTACAAAATAAAAACATGGGGCAAACAGCTTTAATTAAATTTAGCCATCTACTCCCCTGCCGCCTGTCAGCAATGTAAGATGTCAATGCTGACTTCCAGCTGTTAAACTAGCGTGTACTTAATTATTGTCTTAAAACCTAAGTTACTCCTAACTAAGTGTACCTTGACCTTGGTTGACCTAACTGAAAGAACGGCAGACTCATACTTTGGCCCAGTAATTTTCAATTTTATAACACACAATGTGTCCAAATAATATTTTATAATAAGTGAGAATATTTTATTCTCTACAACATAAATGTCCATTATAACCATTTCATGCAAAAAAATAGACTTGTGAGTTAATAGATTTATTTAACTAACAAACAGCAAAATTGTTACCTGATTATTTTTTATTTTGCAAACTACTTTATAGGTACAGTAAAATATCTAAATTCTGATCTCTAAAGACAGCATATTTTAATTAATGTTCAATTCTATAAAGAGATAATCATCAAATAATAAAGATGTTAAGGCAAACATTTAGGTTTGATTCAAATAAATAATATGGCTATAACAATAATCATATTCTATAAAAGAAATAAATAATAGCTATAATTATGATTTATTGATCTATTGTCTATTCTCGCATGTTTACTTTCTGTACCAAACTTGAATAGATTTCATTCTCTTGACTTTCTTCTGTAATTGGAGGACTCCGTAAAGTAAAGCTTCAGCTGTTGGTGGGCATCCCGGCACATAAATGTCTACCGGTACAATACGGTCGCAACCCCTGAAAATAAGGAGTACATTTCTTAGATGATAGACATGAGGCAACATATTGATTTTAGTTATTTGATGATGTAAGTATTATTTAAAAATTAACTCTAAATGTACTTTAAATACTGAACATACAAAAATACAGAATTAAAAAGTAGTAAAGTAATTCAAAAAATACAAGATGACATTTAAATTTTTCTATACATAAATGTGAGTATAATTTTTAGCCACCACCGGTGGACTACGGAGTAGGGACAGTCTGCCCTGGCCAAGACCAATATTGTCTGCATAATTATGTACATCTCTATTTACATCTTCTTGCTTACATTGCCTTTTTAGTCAACATTAAATTGGAAATATGCCATAACTTGAAAGTATATATTACCTTACAACAGAGTAAGAATAGTGGTAGTATCCTCCACCATTGGCACAACTACCCATAGATATGACCCATCTGGGGTCAGGCATCTGGTCGTACACTTTCCTCAAAGCAGGAGCCATCTTGTTTGTCAAAGTTCCAGCTACAATCATCACATCTGACTGGCGAGGAGAAGCACGGAATACTACACCATATCTGCAAACAATATATTAAGGAGGTTCAATCCCTGACCTCTGATTTTCAAAATTATGTGCGTATTAAAAACTAAATATCACTAGTATGAAAACGCTCAGAAGGAATTCCAGAAATACAATATATTCTTCTATAATCATCAACACATACAACTTTATCCACTATTTTATCATATCTCCATTATAAAAGACATTGCAATAATCAGCTGACATTTCATAACTCAAAGCAAGACTGAACATTCTAAAATATAAAATAGAAAAGTATTTAATAAGGGATGTAAAGTATTAACCACCAGCAATATAAATGGATCAATGCGATGTGCCTGTAACACTAGTTTCAACGGTAAAGGAAAAAATCATTAGAAAACGTGCATATCTGAGATCTTAAAAAAATAAATGTTTTCAGAGGTATATCAAGTCTACCAATATGTACTATGCAGGCTAGTATGGTGCACTATGGCCTAATCCTTCTCATTCTGAGAGGAGACCCGTGCCCAGCACTAGGACGGTAATGGTTGATGATTTTCTTTAAGATATATGTCTAGATAAACTTCAGTAGAGAAGTGTAGATCACTTATTGTTTTAAGTTATGGTAGCACATTGGATGATAAAAAATTAAGATGTATAATGTATGCATGTTTTAAATTAAATCACTCGCATCTAAGTACAAGTGATATCAACAGAGTTAATTAAAACCTCACAGGTTATCATGAATATGAATAATATTCTTTGCACATGATTAATTTATCTGTTTAGAATCTCATGTTTACTAGCCTAGTTCTGAAATTTTTAAAATCATGTTTCTTGGCAAAAGATCAACTTGACTATATAAAACGAATATACCCCTCTTGGTACTGTATAATCAATACAATTACTACATACAAAATTTATAATAAGTATCTATATTCAAAGTGTTTCAATCATGATGTTTAGTAGTGACTAATTTAAAGACATGTATTTTTTTATTACAATTCCATGTCAGACCAACCTGTCCATATCATATCGAGGAGCAGCGATGTGCATCATTTCCACAGCACAGCATGCCAAGCCGAAGGTCATAGGCCAGATTGAACCCTTTCGGCCCCAATTAAGCAAGTCGTCGAGCCGAGCAACCGCATACTCTGCCATATTCGAAGCATCTTGGAAAGGCGAGTATGGACGTTTTTCCGTCGTATTCGGTGCAGGCAAATGAGTATTACGTATTTGTCCTACAAGGGGCGCAATAGCTCCCTGTTTCAGTACCGAAAGCACCTTGGAGGGTGCAGCAGCACCGAGCGCTTTAATCGCCTGCATTTCGTCTGCAAAAATTAATACGCATATTGTCAATACAATTATAATCCGTCAGATCAATAGGTTATAGCTCATTGATTATTATTTGATTTAGATAAATAAACAACTCACTTGAGAAATTAATACATTAGATAACTAATATTAGAAATTATTCACTGTACACCTTACAATATAAGTATAAGAAAACCTACAAAAATACATTATACAATTATTTTACGTAACTTGGTACGTTACGTTTACGAAGCTAGATTTATTAATATGTCAAATGTCAACTATATGAAAACACAAGAAGTAGGAAATCTTGTTAGTATATATCTTTCATAATATGAAAATAAATGTCAAATCTTACATTTTATTTTATAGTAAATAATATTTAGTATTACTTCAGGGTTTATATATTTTCGATACCTTAAATAAATAACTGAATAGTTTTGTGTAGCTATCTCTGTAAAACTTTCCAATACTCGTTTCAATTTACGCATTTATTTAAATAATTATTTATTTTTGTGTCATTTTTAAACTTATTGTATTTTATAGTTCCTTTATCAGAACGAGAAAAATCGACTCGCTTATTGATAATGTACATTATGATTAAAACAATGTTTTCATAGTAATTGGCTACTTGACACTTTTTGGGAAACTGTTTTAATGAATTCATATACGTATTATATATGCCTTTAATTGATCATTTTTTTGAAAAAAGGGCTATTTATTAATAAAAAACATATTTTTATTACGGTAAACGGAACGTTACGCCAAAACAGGCGGTCAAGTGTCATTTCGTAGCGTGACGTCAACACATTGAAAATATAGAAATAAACTTCGACGCTACACATACTTTAGGGGAAATCTTGGGAATTATTTAACTTTTATTAGTACAATTGCAAGAATGTCAAATTACAAGGCGTGCATTACTAAATATCCTAACAAATTTGCTTATACAAGTTCCTAAACCCAAATCTCATAAACGTTAAAGAACTTGCAGATTCTTATATGTTTAAATCCTCTGTTTGCAAGCAATGACATTTTAAGCTATCTATGTAAGAGAAGTATTATTGAAAAAAAGGAATAAATTTAGTAACTCTAGAGTGATTCGTCAATTCCAAATCATTGGAACGGGACGTAATCAAAACAAAACAGCAAGTGGAAGTATTCATATATTTAATATATTATATAGATGTCTATGATAAGAATAGAATTATAAGACGTTTATGAGAATTCTATTTTAAGGGCCCATTCTGTAATTAATAGGACACAATTAAAATATTTCATGACTGTGTTATTATTGATGGTGCATGTGCACTGATTAAGTTACATGACTGTATAATTAAAAATACATGATTTGCTAATATTAGTATTTTATTAACCGATTTCTTTGTTTATTTGGTTTATATGGTTCTATTAGTGAGTACACACAGTAGAACTTTTGTATATATTTATCATATGTTACAGTTACAATAATTACTACAGATCACCTAAGCTAAATTTTTGTGCTGCTTGCGTGTCTGCTTTTCTTCATTACTAAAATTATTTTCCGTAACAAATGGATATATATTTTTATCACTGTCATTTTCAGAATTAAATTGCAATGCAATAATAGGAACTGTATGGTCATTTTTCTTCCTTCATCTTGTTGGGTAGGTTACGCAAGTAAAGAAGTACTATTTCCCGTGTACTTTACTTTATGTATTTCAGACTGGTGCCCACTTTCGAAACTTTTGGCTCCTCACATTGATGTACCTTGTGTTCAGGACAACTTTTACTTTTCATGAAACACAAACTTGCCTTCCTCTTAAACTGCACATACTCTATAACGTCGTCACTATACGATTGTCGGGAAGATCTGTAAATATAAATATAGCCAATTAATAACCTTAAAACAGTTCACATAAGAATATAAGTATATTTAAAAAAATCTTAATAATCACTTGAAGACAACCTTTCTTCTGTCTGAAGTCAGTTAAGAAATGTTTTAATTGTCCGATATGATTAAATGTAAATATAAAGAATGTTTTACTTACGTTGTTTATTTGATATTTCCATAGGTTATGTCACGGAAGTTTTTGTATCCATTTTGATTTATTGCACTGCATATATGGAGATTCTTTAAGCAGGTTCACGCTATCAGCTTTAATATAGTATGGCTTCATTTCGGTTCACAACATAAATTCAACCAACTCTAACAGCCAACGATTTAATTATTATTTGTCTTGTTTGGTTTCGATGTAGTGACGTCACATGACATTTGAGGCAGCACTGTCGCCGTTTTGGGATTTAAAATCCACAGATAAAAAATCGAAAATTTCTTTTTAAAAATTAAAATACTTAGAACGTATTAAAAAATAAACGAAATACTGCATAATTTATGTTTACTTATAAGCTATCATATCCAACATATTTCATATTTTATTGTTATAACTGTCAAGTACCCAATTTATAATAAATCGTTTCTATAGGCCGACAAACTTTTCTGTGCATGTGGCGATTTTCGGAAACAATAATTCATTGCCAGAATCATTCGTCTTAATGAACGTTATTCTAATAAGTATATAATATGATCTTAAAAAGTAGAACTTAGAAAGTTTTTGTCAATGAAATTGATAATTTTTAACATTGATTTTAGATATTGGTTATAATCGTTATTATTGGTAGATAATAGATAAAATATTGATAAAATCAGTAGTTAAAATTTTCCAGTTTATAGGTAGTAGACAATGGCGCCCCTATCACACGCACAGAAAAGTTGGTACGTTGGTAGGACTATATTATTTCCTATTACAATGTCTGCCAGGCTGACATGTTGAGTGTTTGACAGCTTGTCATACTTCAAAGTTGTCATTGACACTTCGCAAAAAGTCAAAATTTAAACGAAAAATTTTGAACTGTATGTAATTAGACGAAGTTTCTTACTCAAATGGTTTTAATTATATTATATGTATAGACTTTTAAAACTGTTAATATCCTATCTTAATATTTAGGAGTGCCTCTTAACTATTGTGATTAAAGGAAATTAAACAATGCCTAAGGTTGGAATCGTTATGTGATTAAATCATCTTAATTTTTAATTTATAAACTTTTAAATTTAAGCTTTGTATTCTTTAGGGAAAGAAATGGTTTACGCCAGAGTTTAATTTCGACGAGGGTCAGCCACCAATTAAAAATACAATTAAAGCTAAAGGGGAATCTCCTGTGAAAACATCCAATGAGGTATTTATATTTTGCGTAAATATTTATTGTGAATTAATTGTAAATTAAGTCTAAGATTAAAGTTGAAGTTTAATTTCATTTTAGGAATCCCCCATAATTGCTTATAAAAGTACAGACCTACAAAATGTCATCAACAACACAAATTGGATGAAAAATTTTGACCCAGAGAAAGTCGAGGACTTAGCTGTTAATAATAAAAAAGTTCAGGAAGTTGAAGAATGGATGAAAGTTGCCTGTAAATGTAGTTCCAGTAGCATGCTTCTTCTGACCGGGCCAGTTGGTTGCGGTAAAACTGCTACTGTAAGAACATTAGCCACAAAACATAACATCAGAATAACAGAATGGATAACTCCTGTGGACATTGAATTTCCTTCTGAATATGGTATTGCAAATAATTTTATACTTGATAGTATTTGGCTTATATTTTTTATATCTTTAAATATAACTTTGTGATTTATTTTGCAGGTGATTTTGAGTTCAAAGAGAAGCAATCCAAACAATTCCTAGACTTCATATTAAATGCAGCAAATTTTACATCTTTACTAGATAATAACGATTGTAAATTAGTGCTTGTAGAGGATTTCCCTAACACATTTCTGAGGAATCCATCGGAATTTACTGATGTTTTGCAGTAAGAATATTCAGTATTATTTATTTTTGTGATATGAGAATTGCATGATTGTTACTTTTATTAGATTATGAACACTGCTATGTCCTGAAAGATTGAGGTATTTACAAAACAAAAATGAAGTTGGAATAGGAAACAATTTCCATAGCAACCATGGTGAAATTTATAAACTACAAACTTGTAACACAACTATAATGTAAAACCGTTTTTAACATTTTAGGCAGTATAAGCAGAGAGCTAAGTCACCCATTGTATTCATATCTTCAGAGACTCATACAGATAACAAGAATTCCGTTATAAACCTTTTTACTCCTGCCCTAAAGGAAACATTTAAAATTCAACAAATTATGTAAGTAATCCTGTAATTATGTAAATAATATAACATAAATTAATATTCTTTAATATAAATATTTTGTTTGTGTACAAGTACTTATAAGTATAATATTCAAGATATGTATCATGATCTGAATTCATTCGCTACATAGCAAAATGCTTAAAAATAACAACTTTATTTCACGATTAATTAAGTAATTTATAACTACATAAATTGCAGAAAACTTTTAACCATCCCACTTTACAGGTTCAATAGTGTCTCAGCTACTGGCTTGAAGTTAGCACTGAAAAGAGCTTCGGATATAATCAGCAAAAAATATACCAGCATGTACAATGTTCCAACAAATGATTTGATTGAATCAGTTGTGAATTCCTCTGGGGGAGATGTTAGATCAGCTATTTTGAATTTGCATTTTGCATGTTTAAAAGGTATGAAAAATGTATTGTAATTAATAATATTCTGAATAATAATAAATAAAAAATTTAATTTGTTATAGAATTAGCACAAAACTATAAAAAACTTTCCATTTACAATTTATCATCTCAATTACTGAAAATGTTCAACTGAAATATTGTAAAATTCTTATGTATTATTTACAGGTTCAAATGCTAATTTAGAGACTAGCATATTCAAAGAGAAAGAAGTTAAAAGCAAAACAACTAGGAAGAAGAAGAATCCGTCAAGTAAATTTTTGTCACTAGGCAAAGATCAAACAGTAAGCATACTACATGGAGTAGGAAGAGTATTGAATCCAAAAAGTATGTGTTTTAATAATGTACCTTTATGAAATACTTATATTTATGAAATAAATCATATATGACCTAGGTTTTTTTTCGTCTAGCCGTGTTATTACCTGCGATTGCACCACTTGCAGCGTAACGTTTTTATTTATACTTTTCCTGTCATCCATGCTATAGTCATGTAGATTGTAAAGAGTCTATAGTGAGTTAATTCACGCGTGAGGAAAAACGCGCGACATAAAACCATAGGACATAAAAGACATTGGTGTAACAAGTTTGCATTCATGGTGTATTTATGTTTTTTAGTTATTGCTGACGGAAATGGCAGTCAACAATTTTCGCATTTACCTAAAGATATAATTGAACAATTTCTCAGCCATCCTAGTTCTTTTGTCAACTTCCTAGAGGAGAACTACTTGCCGCATTTTTCGTGTCCAAATGATACTGTAATGGCTGCTATGGCGCTTAGCGATGCTGATGTTATGCTTGCCGAGTGGAATGTAAGATATAATTTTTATTATTATTAAAATTAAAAATATATCTTGCTAAGGAATAAAAGAATTAAAATATGTTTTGTCTTAGTAAGTATATTGAAGTAAACTTACAAGAACATACTAAAATATTTTTTTTGTAGGAAAAGCTGAGTCAAGAACAAGGGTTGTATGTAGCTGTGGCAGGTTTAATGTTGGCTAATAAACATCCTATCTCTGCATGGAATCCAGTAAGAGGTCCAAAGAATATGAAAATTCAATATCCGTGAGTAAATCATATTTCTCATAGTATTTCTTATTTTACCTTTGTTTATAGTAGTATAATATTTCGAGAAGAAACTTATCCTGACCTATAATATCCGGAATTTAAGAGTAAATGCATGCCAATCTGCTACTACTGTGCAGATACATTAGGGCCTGTATATGTATCACATCATTCTCAGCTAGTTACAATTTTATATATTTTATATAAATATTGTAATAATTTCAATATTGTTTCAGGTCATTGAATGAGTTGCCCCTTTTGGAACAAAATTACTTATACAAAGGCAAAGTTCTGGTTACCGATTATTTAAGTTATTATAAGATAATTACCAGTTAGTTTAGTCATAAAGTGTAGTATTATTTAATTGAAATAAAAATGTTAATAGGATAAACATATTGTTTATTGTAACAATTAAAATATTATTCAATCTATATCTCTTCATTGTTAACCATATATTATTTACTTGACATTAGAAACGGGCTCTTTGGATCTGGGAATAAAATAAAAAATATATATTATTACTAAATTGTTTAATGTGTGAAATTACAATACTTAAAACAATAGTCAATAATATCCCAATTACACATAAAAATACATCGGCTTTAAACTAGCACTGCACTTTAGTCACTATTGTATGGTTCACTGCGCACTCACCAATTCAATTTCCATTTTGCAAGCTTTTTAATGAAAAAGACTCATTAATATTGATGGCCATATATAACGATGAATATAGACGTAATACAGCGAGGTGTAAAATTTTTCATAATCTACATTACTTGTCAATATTATACTTATTAAATTTATTATCAATGTCACTATCAATAGTTAAACAATAATTTCGCTATTCAATTGCAATTGCAAGTTTTTTTACTCACCTGCCCATCACAGTTGTTAGTAAGGTAATAAGGTTATATGTTGATGTCAATTTTAATTAGACATTGTATAGTAATGTACTATTGTTAAACATTATGTAATAAGTCTTCCTATAAAGTTAACTCCCATTATATCGTAGCAACATGTAGATACCGGTGGAACGGGGCTAAAAAGTGTACAGGAATCATACTTACCTGGGTGGACGTATCTGGAATGTGTATCGCTGAGACACGTACGTTGGCGGCGGTGTTGGCTTGCTGGTGGTTGTGTGGGGGTGCGTGTGTAGTGTGGTGTGTGGTGGCTACCGGGATGAGGAGGAGGAGGACCTGGAGCGGCGGCGGCGCGGCGCGGCGCGCGGGGAGCGCGAGCGCGAGCGGCGGCGGCGCGGCGGCGAGCGGCGCCGCGGCGGGCTGCGCCGGCGATACCTGGTGTATACATTCATTCATTTACTAATCTATTTTTACATTGCAATTAAACTACATATGTACCATCATATAATACAGTAATTATATATTGACTAACTAGCTGACTCGGCAAATGTGTTGCCATATAAATAAAAAAACGTTAATGGTGAACAACCCTTATCACTTAGGGGTATGAAATAGATAGTAGCAGATTCTCAGACCTACTGAATATGCATATAAAATTTGGTGAAAATTGGTAAAGCCGTTTCAGAGGAGGGGAAGGAGAGGTAACTAACATTGTGAAACGAGAATTTTATTTATAAGATTGTAGTGCTAAGTATTAAACCATTTATCATAAGTATCTATCTACTTAAACTACTAAACTCATGCAATGACTATTTGATCCCAATACAATGACATTCTATTGTTATATAGACACATACTACACTACTAAAATTGATTACAAAAAGTTCCTATACATATAATGTTGATATCTCATGCATATACATATATTCTACACTATGTAAGTAGGTCTAATGTCAATTGAAGGACGGATCAGTAATAGTGTGTCGCCATCATACAATACAATAATGAACATGCAAAGAAGTCAAATGCAAATAAAAAAAATAATATGCCTATTAAGACGTTATAAATTTAAGACAAATGGAACCCAATTTCAACTTAATGAGCATTATCACTCCATTTTAGAGTAGCCCCACTTCGTAGTTTCATAGGCTTTAGAGTGTTTGTCCACCACCACCGTCACCGAGAACGAGATGACGGTGTTGAAGTAGCGGTACATACATTTACTATAGCCGCGTGTCCACCGTACGTCCGTCACCCGAGCACCGTCATCCTGGCCGCAGAGATTGACGGGCCGATGTTCCGTTAATATAAAATACGTTTGAACTTATCCACACACTGCCGTCACACGTAACCGTAGCCGTAATAGCTGTAACAAACTAAACCGGCGATTTCGCTCGGGGTGGACAAACGATCGCCGTCATGCCACATTCAAGTCGGCCCGAAATAATCTCCGCCTCGGTGGAGATCCGGTGACAGTGGACAAAGGCCCCTAGAGCAACAAATCTCACGTATGCATGCAGTAGTACCGTGGCGGGTACCTGGGCGGCGAGTGTCGGCGCGGGGGCGCGTGGCGCGGCGGCGCGCGCGGCGACACGCGGCGCGGCCGCGACGGCACCAGCACCGGCGCCGCCGTGATCTCCTGCCCGTCGATCTGCCCTGTGAACAAACATTGCATGTGTATCAACTACGTGAATTACATTTTTTTTTGTGATTGACAAAACAAAAAGAAAAGCAGCTTTTACTCATAGTAGATTGGTCACTCCTCTGATGTTGTGCAAATGTCCATGAGGGACAGTAATCTTTCTGCCTAAATAACAGATTTAAATAAATCAAAACAAGAAAATGTAGTTAGTTCAAGAGTCTTTATTTCAAACCTAGATAATCTATGATTTCAAATATAAAATTTGCTCATAAAAAAAAAGACATTAAAGAACCACAAAAAAGATAATGAATTTATTACCTCCGTCCATATGCTTCATAGCATTTTCAGCTTCATCCGCATTGGTGAACTCCACATAAGCATGCCCACGCCCATTGTGCGGGTGCAGTCTGTCCGTCAGAAATTCAACTGCCTTCACGGTACCATATGTGGAGAATATTTCATGGACGTGATCCCGTGTCACATTTAATGTCAACCGCCCTATGTGAATGCGTGTTGGTCGCGGTGGTGGTGACCGTTCGCGCTTCTTACGTCCAGGCGACCTGCAAATTCCATGTAATTTATTTTGAACATCTTTAAATATTGTTCATTATACACTGCATTACTAGCTTTTAGATCTACTCAGATAAAATTTAAATAACAATTTTAGCCATATTTAAAATATCTGCATTATTATATTATATCTCTTAAATATATTTTTGTAATTGAGAGATTCATTATAAATATTCCTATTGGACAAAACATGTTGTTTTACATATTGAAACCTCTGCTATATGTTGAATTTCTACCAAAGAGTAGGATTGTGTAAGTATAAAATTATAGAGAGCTGAAAATATAAATGAGTACTGTGATTTTTTTACCTCTCATGCTTATCCTTGCTCTTAGACTTATCGTTAGTTATAGGTGGGACCACTTTCTTCTTATCTATTGGAGATCTGTCTCTAACTTTATCTCTTTCTGGTTCACGGCGATCTTTGACAGGACTTTTATTTGGAGATGTCCTAAAATCAATTTATTAGCTTTTAAATATATTTCATAATAGATATATTACGATAAACTAAAGCAAGATATCAGCAAACCTTCCACCAGATGAAGGTAATATGGCTTTTCAAAACATGAATTAATTAATTTTCAGATAACATACATTTTTGTGTCCTTTTATATATTACCCACAATTGAGACAAGTAGTAGTAGCATTGATTCAAATTTAACCATAGGAGTAATTATATTTCAACTGACGGCTGAATTTTAGATTATTATGTAAAGTGTAAAGTTATTTAAGTCCTTTATGTTTTAGTATTACGTACGATTTAAACTATATAATAGAATTAAGCTAAAAAAAATTGTTTGTAATACTTACTTCTTCTTTGGCCTGGAGCGATCATTGTTGCTGCTGCTGCTACTGGATGAACTCGACGATGAGGAAGACCGGGAGGAGCTACCGGAGCTACTTGATGATGACCGAGATGAGGACCTGGATGAGCTGCTGTCTGAGGAACTAAAGTTATACATTTTTAATGAAAGAGTTATCTGTAAATTGACAGGCAGATTAAGAACATCATTAAGAAAACTAGCTTAGAGCTTTTAATGTCTTTTACAATTAGAATTTGAAGAACTGGAGTTTATGTATATATTATTAGAAATATCACTCATCCCTGCAACGCATAATTTGTAAGTGATAACGTTAATCGTTTTCCATGGTTCACCATAGAAATATGTCATGCAGAATGAGTGTTTACACCCACAGTCACTACAAAGGTATGAAGTACTTATTCTAAAATTATTCTTCCCTAGGCGAAAAGTAGTAGTAGTAAATAATGCAGATTCATTCGAATTAGATTGTTTATATGCCCCAAATAAAAATGTTTTAGTTTCGCGCCGTCCTAACTAAAATGTCAAGTGACGCCTAACCTCACCGTCACAATAAATTAACTTCTGAAAGTTAATCATAATCTGTACCTGCCACTGCTATCGCTGCTACTTGACCCCGAATCCCCCTTCTTCTTTTTATCTTTTGGCTTCTTCTTGTCCTTGTCAGAGGAAGCCGATGGCGATTTATTGCGTGCCCTTTCAAACAAACAACGATTATAAATTAAACAGTTCTCAGTTCTGATATTTTGTTATTAAGCCATCAAAGACTTCAAATATATCAGAAAACTTACATTATATCAAATTACCAATAATCAGAACTATTAAAATAATCCTTTTCACTCTTTCACAACGATCCGCGTCCGGCTAAACTCCATACTTTTTTAATTTTCCTTTCATTGAATTCATTTCGAATTTACAGATTATAAATGTACAAACACAGACTATAAATTCTTAAGGGCAAAAGTAACTTTTATCATTCAGCCGTTATAAAAGTGCGCATAAAAACGATTTTATATACCGAGTAAAAATATATGTGCTTGTTAATACTTTTTTAAATAAATTGCCTTTATTCCTTCGGTATTTTCATTAAAAAAACTGTATATTGGAGCAGCTCTGAAGGTGGTAGAATTCCGTTTTGAAGGGTGTGGTAAGGGAGACAGACTTTTCCGAGGCGTTCCAGCTTAGTCCTCAGGGGTATCGGCGCATCTGTGGCCGACCTCAGGTAGGAATATCTAATCCTATCTGGGGTTGATTACAGATGTTTATGGGCGGCAGTAACTACTTACCATCAGGACTGCATGCTCGTCTGCTACTCATATATTATAAAAAAAAACGCTCGACCGACCCATCTTAGCGACGGTTTTGGTAAAAACAATGCTGTTTACAAAATTACGAAACTTGCTAGTCACGGATGTTAGATCGATAAAAAAAAAACAAAAAGCATAAATCTACCGATGATAATAACTCAATAATCATTATAATTAATGAGCAACTTTAATTTACTATGGGTTTAAGAGTAGAAACTTTAAGTAGAAAGTAACTGTAAGTAGAAAGATTAATTTTATATGCACACTTGGGTGCATGGGCATTATTCCACAATCAATACAATGGGCATGTTTATGATTATAATAATCTGTATCTAAATGGTAAAATAAACAAATTAAGCTGATAGTCCTATTATATCTGATGCTGTACAAAAAAGTTTTATTATTTACTCAAACCAAACAAAATTAAATAATTAAGGTTCTTGACACGCATGTTTATGACGCTTATACAGGTAATGTCCCGTAAGACGACACGACAAACGATCAGTTCCAAGATACCAGATTATAGCTATTAGAGAGTATATATAATTGTCTCTCAAATTACATAAACATATGAAGTTTCACTTCGACACGACAGTTAAAAGTAGGTAAAAATTGACTTGAAAAATCGTCTTACTTTGTTTGCCACTTAGTTACTTACTTGTTTTTTTACAACTGAAAAAGGATATTTTACAGTGTCTAACTAGTCAATAATGTAATTTTATACTGTTTGATGTGAGTCGGTAGCAAGCGTAATTTAAATAAAAAACTTGCTCATTACGTTTTAGTTGGTTTCAGTCCCTTTCATGCAAAACAGCTTTAACTTTTTTTCTTCAGCTTTAAATAGTAAGTGTGGTGCCTTTCTGAAATCTCTATTAACTAGACATATTTTTTTTTAGTAATGTGCACTTATAGTTCAATACATTTTTTTTTCACCGCGAATAGGCAAAGTTGAGGAAAAAATAGTAATAGTTCAGTCCCTTTCATGCAAAACAGCCTTAACTTTTTTTCTTCAGCTTTAAATAGTAAGTGTGGTGCCTTTCTGAAATCTCTATTAACTAGACATATTTTTTTGAGTAATGTGCACTTATAGTTCAATATATTTTTTTTCACTGCGAATAGGCAAAGTTGAAAAATAGTAAAAAAAATATAATCTAAATATAGCCTTAATTGTTTCATGATTCCTTTACATCCATTAACCAATTTACATTTCAGCATGGTAGTTAATCTATCTGATAGTACCTATTTAACAGAAAAAAATAACACTGCATCACAAAATTTAACACACAGTTAAAGAAAGAAGATGAAGAGGGCTGATTTTTTTAAAAATTAATAAACAATCAATAGTGCAAGACGGTGACACTTTTACTAAGGTTTTTTTTCTATGAGAGGTCTACCCTATCCTATGTTCTCCCCAAATTTGTCGTGGTACTTACGGGACACCATGTATATTAGCATAGTGAGGTAAATTATAGTATACATGTATTATATTCTTTCATGTTTTATTCTACCTACCTACCTATTCTACCTTTACCTAAAGACATAAAAAACTATAACTCATAAATACACTTATGGGCAATAATAATTGAAATCAAACGCGCCGTTAGTTGTGAAACACAGATTGATGTCAATAATAATACAGAGAGCGCTATTTAAGTTAGTAATGACTGTTTTAACACTCATTGCGGTGGAGTGCGAAAAGCTTTACGCCCCCGCTGGGCGACACGGCCGCACATTAACACCGTCGGAGGCCCGTGTCAGCACCCTATGCCCTACTCCCTACATCGCCCCTAAGCGATCTCTTCGTATAGAACTCTACCTATTTACAAAAATATAGCATTTTGGTGAAGTGCTACATAATAAGTATTAATATATTGCATAATAAATATGTATATACATATGTATAATATGAAGGTGGTAGTGTATATTCGCGGTTCGGCTGCGCTAGCACCATCATACATAGAACTTGAGAGTTTACATTCTAGAGGTGCGAATTCTACTAATTCCCTGTCCAAAGCATATCATGTCATATTTCCAAAGAAGACGCGTGCGCAGCAATAAGACCAGAACGGATAATATAAGGCGGCGTTCCAATATTCTACCACCTATTTATGCATGATAACTGTAGTGTTAAATGCTGCTGTGTTTTGCATTGAAGTGCTTGGAGACATAGGTATACCCACAGGTGTAATTTAGTCCTCAGGGGTGGCATCTGGGGCCTCAAAAAGTACTTTTAATCTGCAAATCTGGGGTTGATTCAGTAATCAAGACACTGTAGACATCTTTAGATATGTGTGAGCGGTAATGACCACTTAGGTACTCTCTGAAGGACTGCATGTTCGTTTGCTATTTCAATATCATAAAGGTCCACTGGTGCAACAACGTATTTGTTATCAAATTACCTGTCTCTGAAAAGGTTTTAATATAAAACCATGTTTTGCTTTCCGTACCATTTAGCAAAGAAGCGGTACCTATTAACTGTCTGCTTGTCCTGATCTACGTCGCTATATACCTACACATTTACTTATAATCGCAGTTTGCTTTTTTGTAAATAAAAGTTTCGTAAAATATTTGGTATTTTAGAAATAAATAGTAGGCTATTGTACGCCCCGAATTATTTTATTGTATAAAACCCCCATCCAATTCTTTCACTAGTTTTCTAGATTATCAATAGTAAGCCTCAGAAAATTATTGATTATTCTTTAACAAAAGCGAGTCTGTCTGTAAAATAAGCCATTCATTTTACAGATAGACATTTTGTTGAAGAACCCAGTTACCTACTATTAGAGATAAAAATATATGAGGAAAACCTGTTTTTTCACACGTTTTTATCATTGGCATATAACTTATTTCAATCTATTCGTTGATAGCGCACCTTTATGACTGTCGGCTTACACCTACTTGAATGAGACAATAATTGCTATTTATAACGACCTATATCTTTTACGTGTGCAATAACTTAAATACCGCTTAATCTTTTTGTGGGAACATGATGGGGTGTTGTTACCATGGATTGTATGAAATATGAATGCGTCATTGCAATGATGTAATAAGTAAAAAAGTATATGTGCAGTGTCTGGTAAACATTCACAAATTATTTATTCAAATACTTGTTTAAATTAATATTCCCAAAAGTTCCCAGTTCAAGTCCCTGCTAGGCCCAGCCACTCATGACACAGAAACTTAGAGATATGAATATAGAAAATATTAATTTCTCATTGAAATTTCTTATTGTGCAATAGGTACCTCACAAATTTACTTTTAAAATTATTTATAATTAGTAACATTTGGTATAGCCGGGGAAACCAGTATTACACACAGGGCCGGATTTCTAGAAAGGGCCACTGTCCAGGGCCCTCTACAAGAAAGAAGTCCTCGCATTAGAGAAAAAAAAACAAAATACAATGGGTCAGCTTACATTTTCATGTTTCACGTTTTCGTCAGTACGTCAAACAGTAGATATTTTTGCACATGTTACAATATCCATACCTACATATATATTTCACTACTTGCACTTACGTAATTTCTACTTTGTTAAAATAATTTTATTTCTTAGCAATATTTTTTTAAAAATTGTTAACATACAAAATTGTTCCTTTGATTCAAAACATAATTAGGAGCTTCCGCTTTTTCGTCAGGCTTTCAAATCCGGCCCTGATGTGTGAATGAATGCATGTGTGTAAAAATACATTAAATATTTAGGTTCATCAGTAATTTAGAGGAAAAATATTTAAATGCATTTAGGCACACCATGAGGTGTGAGGGAGATTTAAGTCACGTCCGAATTTAATCTTTAAGGATCACACCATGCGTAGCTCGGCCTGTTTGTCTGGTATACTAAGTCTATGGAGCTTTTATAAAAATATTGTAAATATACAAAATAAATTCATATGCCGCTTAATTATTCCATAGATTATAACATTCCATAAAAGTTTTAAAGACCTCTACTAGCCTACAATAGCCTATGATTAACCAGTAATTATTTGTGAAAAGCCGCAAACAGCGTCATATTTTATTTGTGCAATATAAAAATGACGTGATCTGTTAGTAGCCGTTAGTAGGTATATGAATTGGGCGGTTATAAAGGCTGGGGCGGCGCGTGTACCGCCCTACATACGCTTCCGAGCATCCGCGCCACGCTGCGGTCACCGTTGCCACTCATGCGATCGTAGACGGTGTAATTAAACTCCATAGTCTTCCACTAAGTGAACTTGTTGATTAATTGAAATTTGATTGGTAGTGAAATATCGACGTGCGGTGTCTTATTCCTGAATGAGTTGTAAGTTTTTTTCTTTGAATTATTGTTTCTTAATGAATGTTTTGTTTATGAAATGTGGGTACATGCTAAGCCTATTTTAAACGATTTTATTTGAATTGTAAAGACCAACTTACATATACTATAAGCCGTATTATGACTTAATAATTTACATTTGAGGAGATCATCTTAAGCCTCAAAAGTCGCAACGCATGTGTGGTTGAATTCAAATCTCCATGGACGGCGGCGACCACTTACCTATTATTAGGTGGTCTGTTTACACATTTACTACTTCAGACTTATAAAAAAATAATAAATTTTAGGACATAATGCGGCTATTAAGCATACACCTAATTGTATATTTTAATTTGTGACCGTTACAAAGGTACGGTCAATCTGATGGCCGCACCAGTACAACATGTTAACTATAAAAAATATAATTATCATTTGACATCAATTAAATTTTAAATCATTTATTAAACCGGATTGTCTTGAAATCTTTCAATTGTTTATAACAAAAAAGTGAAATAATTATTAAAGATCGCCAATCGTTTTAAGATATTATATTAAATCGACGTAACCTTGAACTTTGCTAAACGTTAACATCGAACAATTATTTTATGGATACATATTAAATATGTATCCATAAAATAATTGTCTTTTTATGTATAACTAGCTGAGCCGGCGAACTTTGTACCGCCTCAAAATCTATGTATCAAATATATTTCATATAATATATAGCCTATGTTACTCGTGGATAATGTAGATTTCGAATGGTGAAGAATTTTTAAAATCGGTCCAGTCATTTTTGAGCCTATTCATTAAAATCAAACAAACAAACAAAGTTTTCCTCTTTATAATATTAGTATAGATGTGTATGATTTATATGTAAGAACCAAAAATTTATCCTTGTACATTTTTCTCGTCGATTAGTTACTATTTTTAAGTATATGTTTTAAGTATTGTGAAGTAGTCAGCAGTAATTGAAACAGGTATCGTTTATTCTAATATTATCTTATATAAGTCGTAGCCTTGGACGAAACACACTTGTACACAGAATTCATTCATTCACATAAAACTATTTAAAATAATAATTAATCCAATTAAATATACGGATAATGAGGTATGTAATACATATTTAGGGAATAACATTGAAATTGGTAACCATGATATTAATTATATAAATTGACGTAAATTAAAACATTATTTTTACAAAATCCCATACCTATTTTTGCATAGGAACTAGTTTTATACTCGGTAATAGTGTCAATTAGTCAACTCGGAAATACCAGTAACAATATCTCAGTTATAGGTACCTATTTTTTTAAATTAATTAACGATTTATTCTCTCGTATTCTATATTCATAATACGATGTATCCTCATTACAAAATTTGGTCACATAATGCACCAGTAATATGTTCTAGATTCGCCCATTGGGACAACCATCCTATATTCAGATTAGAAGCACATTGTGGTTAAGTATGGAGGGGAACTCAGCCTAAGAACTCACTTGAGTAAAGTGCAATATTCTGAAACATTATCAAATTTTCGTAGGCCACATATGAAACGAATATAAAAAATTGGAGACACTCTAAATGCTTTTTAACATTGTTCTACGGTAATTTGAGGATAACATGAAAAGTATTGAGGAAAAAACTATGCAAGTGTTATTTCAGTGGAAAAAAGTAAAACTTTTTCAACCTCATCAACTTTTTCAATCTTATATTCAATCTTTCTTTTCAATTGTATTCAAGCATTCAAACGTTTATTATAGTGAGGTGATAGACTGCACCTTACCTAAAGGCTTTGTTGTCAGTATAACAGAAGTAAATTATAAACGAAGATAAATAATAGTTAAAAAAAACTAAAAACTAGAAAGTATTGTTTAATGACAGAGTTTAAGAGTCAAGCGTTTCAATTCAGAGTCAAAAGCATGGTGTGCTTGATATTTTAAATGTTACATATCTATCATTGACAAATATCTATGAGATAATAGTTACGACGTTAGTTACCTCAGTAAAATGCACCCCACGCATTAATCTTTACTCTCTAATTTTAAACTCTTTGTCATTAAAAATTAATTTCTAGTATTTATTTCGATTAGCAACAAAAGTGTGTTAATAGTTTTTTGGAACTATTATTTATTTTTCATTTTTTAGTCTGTGACAAATTCATAAGTTGGGGAATTCATTAACCTAATAAGGATAATGGGAAACTGTTATCAAATCATTGCATTGTCATCGGTCCTTGATACGTGTGCAAAGTTTCAAATGAATCAGAGTTGTGGAAGTTGGTGAAAATTATGCTCAAAGATTCCGTTACAAACATACATACAATTGGATTGTAAATAATTGGGTTGTTGTTTAAAGGGTATCAATAAAATAAAATAGGCACTTACTACGTTAAGTTACTCTCGAACTCTCAAACATTTTTTGTTACTGTCGATGCTTGGCGTACATATAATCATGTACACACATATTGTCAATAAAAATTGTCCGCAACAAATAGATAAGAGCTTACAATGTTCACGTTATCCTCTTGTAAGGCGCCCAAAGCTCGTCACACGCCTGTCGGCCACTTGAGCTTACACCGGGCTTACTCTAGTTCGCGCTCCAGTAATAACCAATTGTCGCTGGTTTTTTTTCTAATAACCCACTAGATAAGCGAAATTGTTTTCTTCAATCTATTCATAATCCGATTCTTGGAATTCACGAATTCAGTAATGTATAATAACTACAGACCACTACGTTCAGAATTACAAACAAGAGCGGGTAAAATTGGGTTCTTTGATAAAGCCTAGGTTAAGTTCCTATCAAACGAAAATCTTGGATACGTCAAAAATAATTAAATCTATGTAGGAAATGAACCTTGGGCCGCTTCATTGAGAGGCCACGTTTGAACCAATAGGCTCCTATTGCTTATAGATAAATTTATTAGTGTAGTATTCATAAGCAATATAAAAAATATACTCCTGTAGGCATACTCGTATACAAAATTATCATTTTTCTATTTGACAGAAACGTATTGAACAATATCAATTGACTTGGGTCGAGAATACGAGGTATTAGAATTTGACACCTTCGCTCGTGCTCCTCAAATGCTTTAACCTTTTGAATAAATGATATAGAATCTATAATATCAGATATCAGATATTTTGGCCTAGAAAACGTTATATAGAATCTAATAAGTGACAGAATCGTTTGTAAAGCGGTGGCAGCCTTGTACTTTTATGTGATGAAATTATTAAATGGGTATGAAGTCCACCTGATATTGTATGGCCACTGCTTTGGATACTTGTCAAACGGGTTAGCAGGTCTACATGAAGTCAATCACATGCGTTGCTAAGGCTGAGTTAGAACTAGAACGCTCATAATGATAACTTGTCAAACACTATAAATAATTTAAATCAGGCTATAAAGACAACAGCACTAGGAGTACTAGATACGAACATCGAACAAGCCACGAGGACACGAAATCGGACAAGCGGTATGGATTGTGGAGTTTGTCGCGGTCTTTTTAGATGGAGACAGAGTCTAGTTATGCATTTCAATACATCTTCATATTCAGTATTTAGTTATGAACATTTAGTATGTTTGTGTTAAGACTGCTCTACCATCCACGCAAGAGTTTCAGTTCCAATACATGATTCTCTGTGTTATGCATAAGCGTTGTCGCTTATATAATACAGACAGATCAATGATCAATCAAAAGATAATATGCTGAGAAACTTTGGTGTACTCCACCAATACACACTTGATACGTGTGGTAAACACTCTGTGTCTCTCATTCTGAGGGAAGCTCTATGCTATCGTCGGCTAGTGGTAAAAATACATTGACTAAACAGTTTTAGTAAATGGACATATGTATACTGTTTCCAGGTGGAGAGGTGATGTGACACAGGATGTACGCGGTCCCCGTAGTTCTGATGGCGCTGTCCGCGGCGCTCGCTGCCCCCGCCTCCCTCTCCGACCCTGAGCACTACACCGTCCTTGTAGACTCGAAGAACATGGATGATGTAAGTAGATCACCATAAATAAATCAGATAGTAATATGTTAGAACTATTCTATGGTACGGAGTACGGACCTGTTGGTCCATAGCATGAATTTAAATTATATTTCTTTTACTACTTTAGCGTTACGGTAAAGGGAAATATTTTAAAGAAACTTACATGCCTACAAATTCTCTTTAAACTTGTCTAATTATATTTAGAAATAATATGTTGTCTTATCTTATAATAGGGTTATTAATAAAGCAATTCTCAAGATGTCGTAATCAATGTAATGCCAAGAAATAAAATGACATTGAGATTCATACATACATACATGAGACTCATAACATTGGATGTGTTTTGGGAAATGCAATTTGGCTAATCGTCTTGCGTGCTCCTTTGCACCCACACGTGTAACTGTTGTTTATAGGTGATTTCGTCGAAACATCATTATGAAAATGGCCGACACATAATTACGTAAAAGGAAAACCTTACTTACTTACCGCTTACATAATCCGAAAAAATCTTTATCGAATTTCATAATTTAAATAAATATAAAATAGTATGACAATCTGTACTGGAGGCAGGCTGGTATGGTTCAAGTAAATAAATAAAATAAATAAAAAATTACGTATACCTAGAAAAGAAACATTACATGATATAGGCAGTAAATTAATTATTCCTAACAGTAACTTCCTACACACAGCGGCATACTAAGATTTTTCCTATGTCGTGGGTTCCATGGACACACACAAACACCTAAATCCAGAATAGCAATGTAAAACTACGATATTCATTGTTTTGGGCAGGGAAAGAACTGGAAACCTATTGAGTGTTAGACTGGTATGGATACCTCTTCGCTACGCATGTTGTCTGTTAAGACTGCTTTAAACAATAATTTATTTTGATTTTTCACATGGAAACTTTATTTATTTATATAGATGTAAGAAACACCTAAAATATGATAAGTGGGTGTTTAACGATGATCCTTTTTACATTTCAGCAAGTAATAATGCCGCAGAAGAAAGCTGCCTTGGTGCTGGATAGGTTGCTGGTCGCACTGCAGAAGGCTTTACACGAAGACGGCGGTGGTGCGCGCTACGAAGCGGATAGGGACGGGCCCCGCACTGCACCGCTTCGTATTTCCGGAATGGAAGCTAATGATTTGGTACGAGTGTAATTATTAACACGCTGTTATTAGCTTGGGTTGTATGTATGTATGTATGTATGTATGTATATATGTAACGGAATCTTTGAACCCGATTTCTATCCACTTTGAACGTTCAGTTTAATTCAAAATTTTAAAGAATTATCAAAAACCGATGACAATATACGATTTTAATAATTTTGTACCATTGTCCTTATCAACATCCTCAGGATTCACGATTTTCGAGGCGAGATTGTTCGAGCGCCTTAGAGAAAGTTCATCGCAGGTTACTAGATTGATTTTTAGGATTCCGTACTCACAGGGTAAAACGAAGCCCTCCGCTTTTTGTTCGTGTGTCACAGGGCTTTATCTCTTAAACCGTAATAGCTAAACACTTGATTTTTTTATAAAGCATGCATAATGGTGGTCGCCATATTAACAAATATGTACTAAAAATTAATAAAATAAATATAGTTTAAAAAACTAAAAAACACGCTTTTATGATAAAATCAACTAAAAGGTAAAAAATAATTTTCAATCTAGGAATCAATTAAGGAATAGTAAATAATAATATTTGTGGAAAAGTGTGGGGCACTTTTCGAACCTGATAAATGGAGCACCCCACGCTAGTTTCACAATTATACTATTTACTGTTCCTTAATTAATTCCTAGATTGAAAATTATTTTGGAGTTTATTGGAGTTTACTCCTTAAGAAACGATTTGAGTTATAAGGCCCGGTACGGAAATTTTATGAGGAGTAAAATCAAGTGTAACACGAAAAGTTGAGGCGTTACGTAGAAAGAGACAAACATATATATCTGTAGGATTGAACGTGTAAAAGAATGAGATGGAATACATTACACAGCATATCTCATTCTCGGGGTCTCCTCTTTGCGCGATACTTCGTAGTCTCACTGTATAGTTCACTACCTCCAGTCTGAGAGTTGAATGTGTGCGTATGTTTGTACGTGTGTGTTGCACGCTAGATATGGTACAACTATTGATGCGGTGTTTTCACGATTCATAACTCATGTAACTTCCGAAGTTCACGTATCGTATTTCAGTTACCACAAACCTATAATTACAGTATTTAAGAATGATATTATAATTCAAAGTGAAAGAAATCAATCATCCTAAAATTGGATTTGTATAAATTGAACACAATTATTATTATTATTTATATTATTTTGTAACATACTTTATGTAATACGCATTTTTGAAGTAATATAAATAATCCGAATAATTACAGATATATGTTTGTTTCTCTTATCATTTTAGCAGATGCGTTCATTTACCCTTTTTTTCTATTCGATATATATCATAATTATCGTTCGTAAGGAGTAAACTCCAATCGTGCGTCGTAGCTGACACACACACACTTTTTTTTACTTTTTAGTTGATTTTTATCATAAAAGCGTGTTTTTTTAGTTTTTTAAACTATATTTTTAGCTCAATATTTTGAATTTTAATATAATTGTCTTTAATACAAATGTCTCAAAATTCATCAAAAACTTTGATTGGACCATATTAAATGTTATTTATAATGTTTATTTTTTCTTTAAGAATTAAAAACTCTACTTATATCATAGATTAATAAAGATTACTCACTCCTAATAAGAAAATGTTTTGACAATTGAAATTGTCACTGTCATCTATTTTTGTGTTTGGAAACAATAAAATGTAGTTTTTAGATCATTTACGGTTGAGACGATATTTCTCCGCACTTCTTCTTCGATATAGTGTTTTTGAACCACTTAACTGCGCATGTCGGCATTGTTCCACGTAAATTACACCATGACAGCTATTAAATGGCTGACAGAATTATCAGCCGTTTCAGCCATTTAAGGGCTTCCTTCAATTACAAAGCGGTGAGATATCTATACTTATCTATGACTTATATATTTCCAGACGGGGTTGCAGCGACGCGGCCAGGGCTCCACGCGTGGTCGTGTGCTGCGATGTTACTTCAACGCTGTCACATGCTTTTAATATATTATTGTTATGTATAAATACCGCTAACACTTGATTTCGTATTCATTAGCACTTAACTCTTATAAAATATGTGAATTATATGGCCATGTATAACATAAGTTAACAAGAATCAGTATTTCAATTTATTATGTGGTGTGATGTGCAGATGAAATTTTTTAAGATACTACTTATTGCCGAGTTACGTAAAATAAGATAGGTGCATAAAGTAAAAAAACACTTTAATAAAAAGTATTTATCATTAACTTATTCTTTAAAATTCCAGTGAAATATTGCAAAATTTTGTACTTATATTATAATTATGGATTTATGATTACAATAAAATACATTTCGTTCAAAAAAATTCATGTCGTTTTACTATTTATTATTTTTATTGGGTAGAAAATAAAATAACCGCCGCATAAGTATAGTTATGACTTAAATACTTGCATGCAAGTGCATTTAAGTATGTCAAAGATTTATTATAATTATACAAATATTTCTTTGAAATAATTATACTTTGCTACGAACTGACAAGTAAAGAAAAGCTTAACTAAGTAAGAACTATTTTTGCCCGCGGCTTCGCCCGCGTTTAAAAGAAAATAATATGACATGCTAACATACATAAAACAGAAAATTCGTACCTTCATTGGAACGACAGTGGCACCATCTGGCGAAAATTGGTCGTACCAACTCTGGAACCTTCGTGGGCTCATGGACAACAACTTTGCTAAAGATCATCACTTGATCAAATGCATAGTTTACGATTCAATCCTTCCTATTATCTATTAAAATAATCGATTTCTTTGGTCCAAAAGATCGATTCTCCGATTAGTAGATCTTAGATCGCCATCCCTAGTTTCCGTGGGATTTCCGGGATAAAAACTATCCTATGTCCGTTCTCGGGTCTCAGACTATTTTTGTACAAAATTTCATTAAAATCGGTTTAGGGGTTTAGGTGTGAAGAAGAGACAACCAGACAGACAGACAGACAAACAGACAGACAGACAGACAGAGTTACTTTCGGATTTATAATATTAGTAAGGATTTATTGAAATTCGTACCACTGACCGCTGACCATTCGTAATTGGTCTTAAATATATTTTTCCATAAATAAAGTCAAAAAAGTACTTACCGACTCCATAATAAAACTGTACCAGTGTTTCTGCAATACTGGTGTAACATAAACTTGTATAGTTTACCGCCACTCGACCTCATTTACAAGCGATCCCTCTCAACACGACCGCAGTATTAAACTTTTTAATTTTATTTTGACCAACAAGCTCCTATCCATAGAGTAAATTAAACCAAGTAAACGAATAGAGTCATAATATTCTAATACATTCATGAGTTTAATTTATGATAGCAGTGATAGCCTAGTGCCATACCTGAGAGATTTATAAAAAAAAACAAATTGGTTGTCTGTAAAGTCGGTTTACGGACGATAGATTTACGTGATAATGTCATAATCATTATTTTTTGTAATACAAAAAAGGAGTTAATTGAATAAAAACAATTTGTTTAAATATAATCACAAATAATTAGTTATAGTCATATTATTATTTATTTATTATTAATCATATTACTCTTAAAATGGAAGAATTAATTACCTTTTTTGCCGCTATTCTGAGAAAAACAGTTAACTGAGGTGAATAAAATGAAGGAAATCAATTAAATCTTATCAAAATATAGAAATAAACACAAAACACGTTGTCGCGTATTCATCGCCTGTTTACAAATAATAGCTTCCGTCGAGGTGAACGGAGGTTATTGTAAAAGCTCTCGAAGAAGCGTGGCAGCGTTCCAGTAGCAGAACTATTCTAACTGCTAGCTCTGACGTCACGCGAGAAGAAAGATATGTGTCACAAGCCAACGCTTAGGCCTCTATCGTTTGTTTTATCGCGCCTCTCTATTACTTGTTGCGCGCTCTCGCTTGCACGCACAGGCTCAGGCGGAACGCGGAACGTTACTATTTTTCAATTTTACTGGTGATTATCAATTTATAAGACGTTATCACGTCAAAAAAATCTTAAAAGTATGTGAAGTCTACCAATTCGCACTTGGCCAGCGCGGTGGACTGTGGCCTAATCCTTCTCATTCTGAGAGGAGACCCGTGCCCAGCAATGGTACAGTAATGGGTTGCTGATGATGAATTTAATTTTGTGGACAAATGCAGAAAAGGAAGATATCTCTATTAACTCATATCATGGTGATTCAAACGCCATATTCAAAGGTGTAGTTTTACATAAGATTTATTTGATGTAAGAAAGTCTTATACGCCACAAATTAAAGGTCACAACATATTTTCTACTCTTCTATTCATAATGATAAACCTTTCAAATGGTGACCTACAAAGGGATAGTAGTTAATTCTTAAGCATTGTCTTTTATTGTTTAAGAATGAAACGAATAATTTATATAAAACTCATTAAAGACATGTGTCTTTAATTCGAACCATGGACCTACAGATATGTCAGCCAAATTCAAACAACTGAGCTTACAAATCTTACATTAGATTAGGAGTCTACGCAATTTGTTTTGCTTGTGGTTACCTACTTACGCACATGACCGTATGAGGTCGTTTATCAGTGAATGTTAGCATTCAAAACATCAATCTAACTTTATCTTAATATAATTATGCGGTATGTTAACGTAGCTAATGTTGTGTTAGGATTAAATTCGTGTTCACGCTCAAAGTTTCGTAAACAATTTATTCAGGACATTAAAATAAGGGTCGCATAATTAGCTAAATGTTGCCAAAATATTATCTAGCAGATATTTGAATAAACAACTTTAAATTATACTATTAATATTTATATGCTTAGCATGAAAGGGAGCACGATTAATGTTTTGTTTCTTAAATAGCGTTTAAAGAAATTAAGAGTTCTTAAAGATTTGACTTTAAACGTGGTCCAAAAAATACACTTGAGTGAAAAGTGAAAACGATTTTTCTTGAAACGTCTGTTCTTTTTGTTGTATTAATAAAATATATAAAGTTACTCGTTTAAAGTAATTAGTTAGATAATAAATACTTCGATTGCACCACAGGGGCCTAATAATAATTAAGTCACAAGAGTTTCTTTTTTTTGTAATTTCGTGTACTTTGAGTTGATTACCATGATGAAGATGACTGTGGTAGGCAGGTTATTTAAGTAACATGATGAAATTGAAGTAGCAAACCAATATGCAGACCTTATGATAAGTGGTCATTGCTGCTCACTGTATGAGAATTAAGTTAGAACGTGACGTTTTATATATTTATTCCTATAATCTCCAAATTGCACGCACTGGCCCTCATATCACTCAGTCATAAGACAGAAATTGGTGGATAGATGGCGTTGGTACTCTTGAAGCACAAAGGATCATACTATTTGAATTTACTATTGTAAATTAATGGCAAATATGAAGCTCATAAAAAAGAAGCAAAAAACTCTTACAACAACTCGGTGATTCATTGGCACCTCTGGTATTATTAATGTATGTTAATATGTTAATATGTTTGGCATATTACTAGATTTAATATAACAAAGACAGTTTCAGAGCAGTGTCAACATAAAACTCAACATACTTTTAATATTTTTTTTATAATCCTTTGTTTTTTCATATCAATTTTTGGACATAGGTTTATTTTTATTAAAAGTCTATTAACAAAATAGGTCAATAGTGAAAAGCAATTAGTATTATGAATTTCGTGCCGGTTATTCGAATTTTAGATGCAGTCGACATCTAGCGCATAACGGTAAAAGTTGTTAGTTCGTAAGCTTTACAAATGACTGACTCATATTCCTATGAATTTGCTTCAATTTCTGTAGATGGTGCCACTAGGTACAATTTAGAATTTTGATTAAATGCCTTAAGAAGTATTTAATTAAGGAAAAGTATTATATAGACGCATGCAATTACTTATTTGTGAAAATTTTATCATTATCTCGTCTCATAATATATTTAGGTCTCGCCTCATAATATATTAAGTTTAGGCTTTAAGTAAGTTAGACTTTACAAAAAGTTAAGAATGTAAACAACACTCAAATACTTATAGAAAATGATAATGTATTCAAAACGTTTAAATCAACTTATTTAATTCTATGCCCTATCTGATACCCAATTAAATACAAAATATTTGTTACTTAAAGAGTTTTACGTGTTTATTATTCTGTAGTGTACTATTTCACTGTAGAAGGTTTTGCATTTTGAAATAGGTCTTTAGCAAAGGCATTTTCCAAAATGTACTACTTATATTACATTATTTGAAATTCTGTGAGTAGCGTCGCCTAAAAGCATAATATGTGTTAAAACTTTACCCGCTGTAATAAAAGTAATTACTTAGAATATTATCATGTTGCATTTACAACGTTGCAAAAACCTATTAAGTGGACGATGTACACAAGAGACGCGTAACATGTGATTAAAGGCTGCTCCACAGCACACTTAATATGTATTAAACTGTTAAAAGAATCTTGTAACTAATCACTCCTTTAAAAGTAAAGGATTTTTTAATTCATCCTATCTGATGTACCGGCTTTTGTGTAGTTTCTTTTTATAATATAGGAGTAGCAGACGAGCATGCAGTCCACCTGATGGTAAGTGGCTACTGCCGCCCATGGACATCTGTAATCAACCCCAGATAGGATTAGATATTCCTACCTGAGGTCGGCCACAGATGCGCCGCTACCCCTGAGGACTAAGCTGGAACGCCTCGGAAAAGTCTGTCTCCCTTACCACACCCTTCAAACCGGAACACAGCAGCGCCTAACACTGCTGTTATTAGGTAGAAATAAGTGTGGCGGTGGTGCCGCTGGAGTCGAACCTAAAAAGGTTCTACCACCTTTAAACCTTTAGTTTATTATTTTAGTAGTAGAGGACTGATCTGTTATACCTATTCGATCTTAATTAATTCATATCTGGGGGCAAAGATGGTGGTAGCCATCTTTTAAAAAACATCATAGCTCAGGAAAGTTTTATTTCAATTTTGCATCAACATTATTTTGTTCTGTATCACGACCTCCTTAAAACAGGTATAGGTACGGAATTTCAATGTATGATTAAAATAATATTGTTTTAAGAGATGGTACTAACAACCATAGACCTCTCCAATTAAGGAATATTTCGTTATCACCATGCATACCACTGCAGCACATACCTTCATAATAACAAAGACGCTAAAGTGTACTTTGACTTTAGACTTTTATTACCTGCTACGATATCTACAAGAAGAGGGAATTTTACTATTCGAGGGCAATACCAAATTTATGATGTCAATATTTTTATAATGCAAAATAATTTCTGCAGTTTTAATAAAGCGATATAAATTAATACATTTTATAAAAACCCTACAATTATGGTACAAAAAATTCGTGATTTAAATATGTTGTTTATAATAATATCTGATTCTATCACTAAAGTAGGAAAAACTTTCAACTGATTTGCTGTGGTCTAATGGGTAAATTCCAGAACAATTATATGGGGCTTTACGACTTAATCCTCAGCGGTGACAGTGTATGGTATCATAATGTGTCTGTGATCGAGTTCACGTAGGTGTCTTTCGCTTCATGGGGGGTAATTGATCACTTAACATCAGGTGGACATGCCTGTTCATTACGTTTTATGTGAAAATGACGTACTGTAAATAAAATCTACAAGTAGGTAATGTTAATATTATTGCAGACTATAGATTCTAAATGTATACAATAAATCTGATATACGTAATAGTAGGTATACGTCTAAAGTAAAAGTGTCGAGTGAATAGATCCAGCGAATGATGTCAGACACAGCGTCGGCACTATTCTTTATGCAAATGAACAAAAGTGTTGCAGAATAACGGATGAAGATGCCATTCCACGTCCAAGGCAGCTTTTGAATCATTTCAAAGAGAAACGTAGGAGAGAGATGATTTTCATTGAGTGCGATAGGTGACATTGCAAGAAAAATCTATATTTTCTTCACAGACCTGTATTTGTGATTTCTTCTTAAGTCTTTATACTTACGAGAAATTATTTGTAAATCTAACGTCTATTTAGTATACACAGACTGGACATAGGACTATAAAAAAGTTAAGTCACTGTTTTTTTACTAGCATTAAACAAAGTTATAGAAACCGGATAATACGTATTTATTGGATTAAAAAATAACATTAATAGAAATAAATCAACAATTGATCTTTTTATCACGACTTTTAGAATCATAACAGAAAGTAGTAAAGAGCGGCGAATATGGACGATTTTCCGGGTCACGATCAGAGTAAAAGCGTTCAACTAAATGTTGCAGAAGTTTACCAAAAATGTCTTTATGTTATTTCTTAAGCAATAATTACGGATAATAGTGGTTAATCTGTGGAAACATAAAAGCTAGCCCACGCCGGCTAGCGCGACCCTGGTGCGTGTGACCCACTAAATTGATTAGGCTGCCCCCGCACTTTGCTAAAGTTAGGAATAATCAGATTCATTATGACATCAACAAAATTCAGATGTGAAATGGTTTAGTAGATACTCCTCGAAAATTGAATTTTAAATACGAACTTTCTTACTAGATGAAACACCGAAAAACTCATGTTATTTTAAAGTAATATATACGTGAACGAACTGCTCAATCGATTTAAAATTTTTCAAAATTAACACGATCCATGTTAGTAGTTATATTGGTACATACTCGTACCAAAAAATATGTATAAACTGAATATTCCCTATCCTATACCTATATCATCGAGATGCCGTCACTTAAAATGGATTGTCATCCAAATCAAATATATTTATATGAGAAAAACCTGTTTTAATTAGATACCGTGAAGTGAATTCACATTCTACTAGGCAGCTAACAAGGCAAGTTATCAGTAAGTAAAATAGATATAACCGTTTTCTAACGTTTACCGCAATATGAAATGTATTTTTAAACAAAGCTGCCCACGTAAATTTAGTTCGTTCAGCGTATTAACTGCTCCGTTTACATAATACGTGTACTATATACATAAGTACTCGACCTTTATAATCTATAAGCCCACGTATCGACATTTTAAATGAGTCTGTAACACCTGTGATTTGTAGGTATTTTCCTTTCATATTATTATATGTCGTTCGCGTAACTATTTGGAATATTCATCAAACGTGTCCTGTAAAGTTATAAATAAGTGATTGTAATGTATGGATTTTGGTTCTGCCAAAAGTAGGTCATAGATACGAGGACTATGGTGCAACATCTCATGAAGTGTTTCATACTAGAATATAATAGCGCTTAATAACAATATCTCTTATAAGGCAAGAAAATCTGTGCTGTGGTGAAGACCGCACTCGAATCAGTTATTGTTATTTTAATTAGGTAATATGACGATACGAATCTTTTAATATTTTTTCTATTTGGTTGATTTGGGGGCTTCCAGACAAACACGTTCAATGTACATAAATGGAAAGTAATGTAAATGTAGCTAATATTTTACGGGTAAAATACGTAACAACATGTAAAACTCGTTAGTTTTTATTTTATTTTTTATGTTCCATAGAACGAGGTTAAATTAAATACATATATTTTTACAAGTTTAACCATTTTTTTATTGTAATAAATCCTTATTATTATGAGTTTCAGAGTAATTTTAGTAAAATCCTATCATAACATTATCTTTGTAATGTGGGTTTGAGTCTAACATATGGTTCGCATCATATGCTCAGTGGGTGCTAACAAACTTTCCTTGCTGTAATTATGTGCTGACGATTTGTCCTTGTTTTTTCCTGTTTAATAGGATCCTTGTTGGTATGTAATTATTGAGAAACGAAAGAAAGTTTGTTTCCTGATTTATTTTATTCCATTCATTTTCTATTTTCTATTTATAAGTACCACCTACACATTTGTATATCCTTCTGATTGAAAGAAATAAATGAAATATAGCTGATATTATATAATTATTATAATACACGTCTTCATCATCAGTATTACAAATTTGGCGATTTGATTAAGCACCAGACGAACAACAACGAATAAACTTGGTTCCGATTTCTCAATCTTTAAAATGTAAAAGTGTAAAAAAATTATATGTAAAAATTAAAAAAGTACCTCTACATCATTTGAATATGCAAGAGCAAAGTACTCGCTAATTATAAGTATAAAAAGCAAAAGTATTCATTTTTTTCTGTTTGATAACTTTTGATCATAATGGCCACTGTAATAACACGTATTTTGCTACATCCTTACTTTACAAGCCACCTTGTGTATTTTAGGAATATGTAAATATACTAGCGATCTAAAAAGTTTGTCTTGCAAAGGTTTCGTTCCCATTCTCTAGCAAAACTATGTAAAGCCTACTTACCTGTTAAAGTTGCTTTGAAAGCCGAATTACATATATTATAATACTAAATTAGGCGTCAAACATTGTTGAATGTCTTGAAATAACGTGTTTTCGTTATTCTCGTCAGTTGAATTTTCAATAAAAGTACCGTATTTTGTATTTTGTATTGAGTGTGTGTGTGTGTGTGAAAGTGACATTTTTGACTGGGCTTTAATTGACATTGTAAGTCAAATAAAGATTTATAAACGCTATATATAGCTTTTTAATATCCATAAAATGTTTAAACAAGAAAATATTCTCCATATTCTTATATTTCAAACAGCTTGCACCTATACGCTGTTTATATTAGAAAGTAGCAATTCCTTTCATTGAAATACACAGTGAAATTTAAATCCCAGCTTAAAAATCGTCACAAACAAGGTTATTACGACCAACTACTGATATGACGTACTCGATAAGCTCGTTATCCTCGCGAAGCTTAAATTGAAAATATTTTGTCTCTACGAATCTATGGAATATAAATTCATTTTATGCGCGAAAATATTGCATGAAAATGTTTATTTCTTCATAATAACATTTCTACTGTTGATACGATCGTAGAGCAATGTAGCGATTCGTAGCACATGTCACGTAGCACGTAGCCGGTCGTAGCGTTGTTGTGTAGAATCGTAGCTTCATACCTACGTCTAACTGAACGAAACAGCCTAGACACCTTGATGGTAACTGAATGCTGATGCTGTCATAATTGGGGACAGGGACGCGGGATATTTCATTGCAACGCATGCAGAATATTCTGATTGAATTAACCCTACAGCCCACAGTTTCTGACGATATGAGCCCAGGGTTAATTAAATAAGCCTTGGATGGACTGCTAGTATCGCAGATATAAACATAATAGCGCTAGTAACACGATAATACGGCACAGAATGTAGTTAGAGTAACGGTAGTAATGGGGAACAATTAAATAATAAACCGTGACGGCACAACCACCACACCTGCTGAGTCTAATAGCAGGCTTCGTACTGTTATGTTGTGGTTTTAAAAATAAGTTTAATTAGATAATTGATACTTATATAAGCCGTTATTATTTAATTTCCAAAGCTAACGAGCTAGCTTCTACTTTAATTCCTCCCTAACTTCGATGTCTAGGGGATCCAGGAGACGGATTGAGTCATCTTCGTACACACATCCACATAGTTATTAATACACACAGTATACAGCATACACATAGGACCCACCAATCCCCGTTTAATTGTTAACAGGATTTATTATTTAAGACATTAGAATGTGGTATTGTAAATATCAATTTTATTTTTATTAGTAACAACAAAACCTCATCCAAATTAGATAAGTAGCTTTTGAGAAAATCGCGGACATACAAGTATATATACATTTGAAGTCGGTTAAAAAGACAACATATCTAATTTCTATTTATTCTACAAATAATAAGATGGTATTGCAGGAGATTCAATTATAAAGCGTGTGGTTTTCCTGCAGTAATTACAGCTATGTTACTCGATATCGCTGCAGATTGGATAATACGATAGTTCTTTCCTAAGCCAACGTAATGTGCAACTACAATCTTAAATATGAAATACTAAGACAAGAAAAATAAAGTAAATTTATTCCCCGTTCAACAATATTTCATGTTCTTGCTCTATGCTTGTCCAATTTATTTAAATTGCTTACGATTTAAAAACAGTTCTAAATTTCACAAAAAGTTACGATAGAAAGTTATTTTACCATGCACATAGGTATTTAATATTGTTATTACATCCCGCGCTGTTATGTTTAGAAATAGTGCAATCTTTCGGTTGTCAGAAAAAATATTTTGTTTTTTAGAAAATTCCACAAAAGAACATTAATATAATAAAATACGTCGATATCATAAGTCGATATCTCTCAAGTATCGTATACTAACGGGAGTTGTCAAAACAATAACTTCAACCGACCGAAATCAATCGATTATCGTATGTTAATAATGAATCCATATTAACTCTATCTGAAATGGTAACCCGTGAATTTCTTAAGCGTAGATTTGACAGCGGGTTTGGCTTTTGCTACCGTTAATATTACATGGTGCAACCAACCATAAGTAACAATTTCGACTTGTCAAGGCGTCTTCAATACTTTTCAACATGTTATTTGCTCGTTATCTGCATGCACGTGTGACTGTAGCGCGTGGATCGTGCGCCTCTCAGTAATATTTAGACGAATGTACCTATTTTTAAGATACACGTGTTTTTATATTATGTCCTGTGTATATGTGTGTGTAAGTGTAAAGAATATTTCATTGCCAATGCGATTAATAAAATTAATTGTTTGTACGGTTTCCCGATGACTGAACTGTAGATACATAGTGAATTGTTATACATAGGTAATGTACTACATAAATAAATGATTCCATCTATATTGAAATTTATTCAATTGGCATTACCGATGTCACTTATTTTTTTCAATACAACGTAAGTAGTGCATTTTCTTGGACGGTTACTGTTGCGCGAACGGTAGATTTCTCAAATTTCAGATTATTTGTCTAACTACATACCTGCTTTTCATAGTTAAGCACTTAGTTAAAAATGTATAACATTCAAAATCCGAGCATTTAATCTACCTTTTTATAAGACGACTTTGTCTTTGTAAATTATGTGTCTCTGTTGAATAAGTATGTTATAAATATGTACCAAAATCTAAACGCACAGCAGTGTGTTGGTCAAAATTGAGCCTTTCAGCAATTCTAAGCAAACGCATAGTATATCTACAATAGATAGTTGATAATACTATTAATAATAAACATTAATTTGTTCAAAACCTCGGGGAGCATAATCCGTTAAACTTATATTGGTTCACGGTACCATAATTTCAAATTAAGTTATAACTTTCTATGATCGACCTTCATTTCTAATTGCCTTTAAGTCCCTACGTGCTAAACCTTGACTATTTTCAGTTTATACTCAAACATATTCCATGGGGATTCAAATGACTTGACACGTAAACATTACAAATCCAACAAATATAAGGTGAAACTTTTAAATGGGCCTTAAGGGCCCAATTCCAAAACTATAAATATTAGAGAAAAATGCTGATTAAAATAAAAAATCCTTCAAAATTACGCAATGATCACTTTTCAACTGACCAGCCTGACATCTGGAAACAATGCCAAATATCTATTTGACGCCGATTACAGATGCGTTGCTCTTGAGGACTAAGATGCTCGCCTTAAATAGTTCAGTTCAGTTTCTTCTGCTAGAATAAAATGCGGCGATGGTACCTTCCTGGTTGAACATTATTGGTTTAATCACCTGTCAAAAATTTAGTAATCTCCCCAAATCACATAAATTGTGGCTGCATCTCTAATTTTAAATTGCAGCTTCTATATAAGTATATTATAATTCTCTCTGTACAATATATTCCCTAATATAAATGTGTAATTTATAAATAAATGATTTGTTATTACAATTAAGTCTAAAAGCATGTAAGTACTTATTATAAAATCTCTTTGATTAATTTTCTTGTACGACATCTGCTACTTTATAGCCGTTTCCGTTTGGTTTTTATAGCTGTAATTCACGACAACCATATTACGATCATTTCATAAACCTTCTTAACAAGCTAAGAGCCATTTGCGTTAACTTTATTAGATCCTATATATTAAGGTAGGTACATATAGGTAAGACATAAATATTTTACACCGTTGAATATTTTTTTTTTTTTTATAATATAAGAGTAGCAGACGAGCATGCAGTCCACCTGATGGTAAGTGGCTACTGCCGCCCATGGACATCTGTAATCAACCCCAGATAGGATTAGATATTCCTACCTGAGGTCGGACACAGATGCGCTGCTACCCCTGAGGACTAAGCTGGAACGCCTCGGAAAAGTCTGTCTCCCTTACCACACCCTTCAAACCGGAACACAGCAGCGCCTAACACTGCTGTTATTAGGCAGAAATAGGTGTGGCAGTGGTGCCGCCGGAGTCGAACCACAAAGGGTTCTACCACCTTCAACCTTCAAAATATTACCTACTTATGTATTTTCCGCGATAGAAAAAGATTTATCTCATCGTGTTGTTATGAGTGCTTCCTTACGTTTTATATATTTTAGTAGATATGAGGTTACGAATGTAATTTAAAAAAAAATACAACCGACTTCTATGTCATACAAAGTAAAATACGCGCGAAAAACATAACCCTTCTTTGGCAGTCGGGTAAAAATAATTGAAATAAATTGTGACTTAGTATATAGTTCTGAAGTCTCTTCTTTGAGAAGTCAGTTAAAAATCTAAAAAGCGTCATCAACTCTTAGTGATTAAAAATATATAACAATTAAAAAATATATATTTACATAAATTTTGTATATTCACTGGATCACAACGTAAGCCGTGTCAAATATGAACGCAGTCTTCAAATTCAGATGTATTATATAAGTTTAATTGCTCTGCTTTCCTAAGAGTTTTGAAGGTGGTAGAACCCTTTGTGGTTCGACTCCGGCGTCACCACCGCCACACGTACTTCTACCTAATAACAGCAGTGTTGGGCGCTGCTGTGTTCCGTTTTGAAGGGTGTGGTAAGGGAGACAAGACGTTTCCGAGGCGTTCCAGCTTAGTCCTTAGGGGTAGCGGCGCATCTGTGCCCGACCTCAGATAGGAATATCTAATCCGGTCTGGGGTTGATTACAGATGTCCATGGGCGGCAGTAGCCACTCGACTGCATGCTCGTCTGCTAATCCTATATTATAAAAAAAAGTTAGGCAATAAAAATCATGGGTGTAATCCTAAAGTGGCAGTAAGTTTTCCTTGTTTGAATATGAAAATATTATCTAGAACTCAGTCATATGAGCCTTTAAATCGAACTCCAGACTCAAGTGTGTAAGGTTGATTTTTATGAGTTGAGCTCTCAATGCTTTGCATTGTACTATCTTATATGCATTGAATAACACTCAAATAATATGAGATTCTTAGAAAATCATATTTGTTTCATGTCTACCTTATTTTTCCTTTAGGTATGTTATTTTTTCCTTAGTAGAATAATGTGAAGCTGTGTAACTCACACACGTACAAAGTTTTTGTATGTATGAGAGTTACAACATACAAAATCACAAACCACAGTGAAATGTATGTAAACACAATAAATTTAATCGCAAGTCGTGAATATCGCAATGAGAATATTATATCTTCCCATCTTGGGAATTACAATATGCGTTACGTTGCGTAAAATATACATAACGGAACATATAAATTGTAAAATTTACATGAAGTAATAATTTTAAAGTAATTTAAGTCTTACTAAATCATTAAATTTTAAACCAATTTATTTATGAGTAATGAGAAGAAATATATTCCATATAGGTATGTCTCTAAATTTTAACAAAAATAAATGTTAAATGAGTTCATCGAAACAGTCTTTCACTAATTCTTACGACATTTTAATTTAACAATATTTATTTATTTATTATTTTTGTCCATGGCAGATGTTATATTTATGACGCTGTCAATATAGAAATATTAAGTTTAAATATACAAGATGTAAGCGAAGTTGTGGGCAAAAGCGAGTTCAAGTTCAGATGTGCGGAGTCTCAAAGGACACATGTGATATTAGCGGCATGTTCTTTGATCTCTACATGCTGGGTTAATAACAATCTCGAAGGTGTGAACGTAATGAATATTAGAATATCTATAAGACTACGATTTAATAGCTTTCCTTATACGGGTTCGTCTGCGAATGGACTAGTATTTTCACAATAAACTTACTTTAAAATATTTTGTGTTTTCATATATGTATTAAGATAGAAATAGCAAAAGTATTCGGTATACACTAGCTATAAAAGTTCCAGTTACTGATGAAATAACTAACCACAAATAATACATGAATCACACATCAAGCCCATCACGGCTACAATTTAGGAGATAGTAGAATACTCCGTGGTTAAATTGCGACGGCATCAACGTCATCATTTCTGCCTTATGTTACCACCAACCGTCTTATGTCACCATCAATATAAGACAAAATTTAGGTTTAATTTAGGAAAATAGTCTTCTTTACATAAAAAGTCATAAAAAGATTACTACACGTTAAAAGTCCGACCTTATACATCATTCAAACCAAACACAGCAGGCAGATAATGAAAGAGTAACATTAAATTTATGTGAAGCTATTAAAATAAAAAGTAATAAATAGCGATGGAGAAGATTACCTTCTAAATATAAAATGTATATGTACGCACCTATATATTTTAACTAAAGAATTTTAATTAGCAGAACTTAAACATATAAATATTTCCAAATAATTTTTACCTTACTTTTATTGTTACTGCAATCAATGTTTTTTTTTTTTATAGCTTAACCTAACGATTAGGCAGACGTGCTACCTGATGGAAAGTAGTCACCGCCGCCTATGGAAATTTGCAACACCAGAGGAGTCGCCAATGCATCGCCGGCTTTGTATGAGAGCTCTTTTTGCACGTTTTTTGGATAGCCCCATGTCATAGCGCTCCGGGAATACCTCAGGAGGAAGCAAGAAAGTCCGCGGCAAGAACGTCCGTGTAGTTATTTTGTAAATTTACCGTATGATTATAAGTACATATCATTTCTGAACATGTGATAATTTTTACTTTAAATATGTTATTATGAAGAAAATGCGCCTAAGATAAGGTTTGCCTAATAATGACACCCACAGCGTGTAAAAAGAAATCGTTTTCATAAACCCATAAAAACAAAATAAATTTAAGTGTTAATATAAATAAACACAATAACACATGTTCACACACGTTCTACATATATTTAGTATTAATTATAATATATTGAGAAAATCTTTTGTTAAAACTACATTTTTATCATCCTTGCTTAAGTTGTTTACTATGTAAGGAAAAAGTATTTGATAGACGAGTAATTAAAAAATGATGGACAAATATTTTAACTTTGTTGGAGTACAAATATTTATTTTGGTTTGAAGAGTGACGGAACTTCCGTGGCGGCCGTCTTATCGTAACGCGACAGTACCCTTACCATGAGTTTTTACGTTTCGACAAATATGACTGTTTTGGTATTTGTTTACTTATTGGCCCATATGATTTCCTAGTACTGACACAATTCGCTAGGGGCGCTGATTGGAATTTGTATGGGCAAATAAGTAAACACATACCAAAACAGTCATATTCGTCTCCGCTAGGGGCGCTGATTGCAAATAGTAGGGGCAAATACATAAACAAATACCAAAACAGTTATATTTGTCGAAACGTAAAAACTCCTAGTAAGGGTACTGAACTTCCGTGGCGGCCATCTTATCGTAGCGCGACTGATTCCCTCTCTCCCCTTTTTGTTCCGGTTCATTTTCACACGTGTATCACCTACGTGAGCAGAAAAAGACCAAATGGAGAGAGCAGTATACTAATTTAATCTGTAAATGTTTCTTTAGTCGCGAATTGTATTTGAAAATATACATATCCGATGACTTTTTTAACACTAGCAAGCAATGATAGCTTGGTTAGGAACTTAGCGTCTCACGCAGGTGGTCCGATATTCGAATCCTAGCCAAACATTGGAACGTTAATGGAGTAACAACAATGACAATTAACCATATATATCCTCTATATGCATCAGATTGGTCAAATAAAAGATGGAAAATTCGCACTTTGGTAACATAAGTAATACACAGCTATAAGTAATACACTATATAAATAATCGCCATAGCGTAGATGTATCGTTTTATCGTTACCTACCCTTTTAAAGCACTCAAGGATCCATTATAAATTATTGCGGTGGCTGTGTAACTGTGGTGTTAAGTTTTATTGGCACCGGCCAAATTGAAAACGACGTACACTCGCCAGCCTGTCCTATTTTATAATAAATGTATTTTGTATATTCCAAGCGAATATTGCACATCAAAATTGTATACTAAGGACTATTTCTTTTACGATATATTTATATCTTCAGACCAACAGAAACCTTTAAATATATAAATCGTAAATAAATATAGGAGAGGCAATAACCTGCAAATGTGACACGTTCAACAAATCACTCCTATCCAATGACACCAACTCATAATATTAATATGTCATAGCAAAACATTCATGTGTGTTATGATTGCAAAGTCGAATTCATATAAGTAAACATCTTCATTTCACAGTATTCAGTCTGAAACGAGGAGATCGAGCAAAAAAATAACAAGATGCGCCGCTACCCCTGAGGACTAAGCTGGAACGCCTCAGAAAAGTCTGTCTCCCTTACCACACCCTTCAAACCGGAACACAACAGCGCCTAACACTGCTGTTATTACGTAGAAATAGGTGTGGCGGTGGTGCCGCCTGAGTCGAACCACAAAGGGTTCTACCACCTTTAACTTCCAAGTACCATTTGGTGGCATTTACTTATAAAATTTTAAAATATTTTGGTTATATTTGGTCATAGATTAGTAAAGATTACTCACTCCTAACAAGAAAATGTACCCAGTTTTGAGAATTGAAATAGTTGCGTAAAAAAGTTTTGCCACGTCTCCGTGCTAAAATGTCCCTAAAATATTTGAAATAATTATTTATTTATTACGTAAATTACGTAATTATTACGTAAATTAGTTATTTATTCGTAAATTTTCTCTAAAAATGTTTTTATTTGTCAAGGATTCAAAAAAAGAACTTACTAAAATAAGCCGTTTGTGTCTTCATTCAATTACAAGGCGGCGAAGTATCTTTACTAATCTATGTATTTGGTAATAATTTTTAAAGACATTTGTATTTCACATTAAAATAGTTACTTTTTTACTAGCCATGTAGTGAGTTATTTATAGTTTGCATTCGAATCATTATCAAAAACTATAAGTATATTCCTAAAAGAAATGATCGCAGTGCATTTGTAGATACACTCAATATAAATGTTAAGTATTATCTCAAAAATATCTCATGAATTACAATCAAAATGAAGCGTTGATCCCGACCGTGCTAAATATTTATCGAGTTACTAGAAATCTTATTTGTACAGATCTTTATGTACGATATACGGGCACTTAAGAAAGGATATTAGTTTACAATTCTAAGTATCTGAAATCTGTATGAACCTGAAATTGGATAACTGAAGTAACCTCCAGATGACTAAACTAAACTAGAACGATATCAAAGACGCAAATATAAGAATGTCTTACATAAATGGCAACCACTTTAATACATATCGAACCCAAATACAAAATTTAAATCGTGATACTAGTCCACGTGGAATATGGCGAAATAATTTATACACTTACTTTATTAAATCTAATCAAGTAGGGACGTTACTACTATATTTTTACAATTTGAAACGATTTACGCTTTAAAAATAAAGCTCTGCATCCCTTTTAAAATTTCTGCGAAGACATTTTGTAAGATATAACGCAAGTATATCCGAATTTAATGAGGATTCAACAATTTATGTAGCTTACACCACAACAAGCCGTTTATTCAATTGAGGGCTAATAAATACTAAGCCTAATCCAAAATAGTAACCAAAATAACAATAATTAATAGCCTCCGAATAGACGATACGATATTCCTTAAACTAAATATAATTTTTAATTTTGAGGAATATCCTCAAAGTTAAAAATAATAGAGCGAAGTATTTATATTATGTTCGAAATTGTGTATATGTACGAGTATTTAATTTATTCTTAAATGCCTGTAAAGATTTTATAATTATTTCGTTTTAATTATACTTACTCGTACCGTTCAACAATTTCTACTTTTAAATTATACCAGTAAGTATGATATTAGTTTTTACAATATGTGACACTGTTATTTAAAGTGAGCTCATCTCACCGAGTCTCATCTGCATGGTAATAAAAAAATATATACGTGTCGAATAGATAACCTCTCTTCTTTGGGAAGTCGGTTAAAAAAAAAAACGTAAAGGGCGACGCTCTGTCGTCCAGGTAAAAGTCATTATAAACGGTGACTGACACTTTTATGTCTATCACACTCACGTTTCCAAAAATATCAAATTCAACTTTGTCCTAATATACGATGATTAATTGTATCATCTGTCCTTACTAAATCGCAAAATATGAATATATACTAATATTATAAAGAGGAAATCTTTGTTTGTTTGGTTGTAATGAATAGGCTCAAAAACTAGTGGACCGATTTTAAAAATTCTTTCACCATTCACAAGCCTCATTATCCACGAGTAACATAGGCTATATTATATATGAAATATTTTGATAAATAGATTTTGAGGCGGTACAAAGTTTGCCGGGTCAGCTAGTTAGAAAATAAATCTTTAACACATAAATTCGGAAATATTATTCATAGTGGTCCTAGATTAATATGGAGGTATGAATTTTCAATTCGTACCGCACTAACTGTTTATCTATTCAACGAAGTGAAATAGAATAGTAAAGTGACACAGATTGGTTTATGTAAATTTTGTTTTAGTTTTTAATTGATTTAATACGTTGTGAAATCGAATAACTGTTGTCAAAATAAACATCCCTATTTCAAATGAAGCAACTATATTTAATACATAGATATATTATCCTACTGAAATATATCTATGATTTAATACATTTTATTAATATGTAAATATCATTCATATAGATTGCAAAAACAATGGTCACGTAATGTTATTTGGGCGTGTACTACTTTATTCCTTATAAAATACATAATGTATTTCCTCCTGAGGTATTCCCGAAGCGCTATTATATGGAGCGCTTTAAGAAAAGTGCAAAAGAGCCTTTAAAACCGGCGATACATTTGTTACTCCCCTGGTGTTACAAATGTCTTAGGCGACGGTGAGTTTCCACCAAAAAGTCCGTCAGACCACTTGATATATCATCATCATCTAAGGCGCTACAGCCACGCGTGGGCCTTGGCCTGGTCCAGAATATTTCTCCAGCCTGGTCTATTCTTGGCTCTGTCTTTCCACTTCGTCACGCCCAGAGTCTTCAGGTCCTGTTCAACTCCATCTAGCCACCTGAGTTTTGGCCTTCCACGATTTCTTTGCCCATCTGGTTTACCATTTAGTAGACGTTTGGGGACCACTTGATATAGCGCTGCTATTATAATTATTAAAGTTTAATATATCCCAAGACATTTCGTTCATATTATATGAGATTTAATTTCATATCAAAACGGTGTGGTCTGAAGTAGTTCCAGCTCCACATGTACCATTAGGTTAAGTTTAACATTGTAAAATCCATTTTTTTTAAAAGATGTGTGTTATGGAGTTTCTTTCGCCGCTTCTTCTCCATAACGAAACACCTTGTGAAGTGGTGGTAGTTTGACATTCAAAAAGTGCTCTGTAAAGAACCTATTTTGAATAAAAAAATTCGATTTGATTTTGATTATCTACTGTATATTGCAATCCTCGAAGTAGCTTTCTGACAAAGACAACCACACTTATATCTAAAGTCAAAGTACGTTTCATAGAACAGATTTTCTCGGATGTTTAACCATTTTGGATAAACATGGGGCGTCGTACACATAATTGTACCTAACATTATTTACCAAGAGGTCCATTACCTTAAGCCGGTGATCGTGAGGACGCTTGCCTCTGAAAGGTAAATTTGTTAATTATAAAACATTTATAAGGCTGATTTCTATGTCTCAGATATCCGTCGGCTTATTTTGCTCGCAAAAATAATATTTAGTTACCCCGATTAAATCTCATATTACTTGTACATTTTTTCTTAATTCCCTCTCTAATTAATAAAGTCAAGCAGTTATAGGACTTAAGTGAAATTTATGTCTACGTCTTAATTTTTACATTTAGGTAAGGATTCCGAAAGACAATTATTTCTGCTTTTATTTTGAGCGTTCAATGTTGAGAAACTGAAAAACAGTAGGTATAACTCAGTTTAATTATTAAATTAGTATTAAAACGCAAGATGTTTGATTATTGCATATTTAGTATTCAAAAGGCTGTTCTTTTAAATATTTTGTGATAATGTCTGCCTCTCTTGCTATTATGATCTCGTTTTACAAAGAAGTTAAGAAGACTATCTACCCTGTAGACAAAGAGCGGTTGTTAGAATCGTTGTTTCGATCGTTAGTATTCGTAGACTGGCTTGTGACTATCCTATTCTACGGTACTTGTTGCTCTTGATAGTGTGGATATAGTGTTGACGCTATTTATACAAAAAGAAAAATATATAGTCGACTTACAGGGCATCCGACGTTGAATTATATAAAGTGACATGTAAAATCGGAATTGTTCTTTAATTTTTTTATTTTTATATTTTCGTAGCGTTGTAAACAAGGTTTCTTATAAACACGATTCGTTGCGACGTTTTTTTAAAGCCATTGGATTCTCAATTTCAAATATACATACACGTTTATAGTTATAAAAACATAACGGCATGACCAGATTTGAATCCTGATAAAGGGCCAGTTAGCACTCTTAGCCCACCATCGCTTAATGATGATAATGTAGATAATAATAATATCGCATATTTATCACTTTTATCAGTATTTTGTTTGCTGAAGCATACTCATTGCTAGTCATTCATATCCCAAATTGTTTTTAAAGCCTGTCATGTCACTATAGGCGATAATTGCGATACGGTCACTGATGCATTATCGAGTTCGCCGAAGATCAGGTTATATACTATCAACGATAAAACTGACCGATGTAAAACATCACATCCGCCCATGTGATAAAAAAATATTAAAAGAAAAAACACTTCTGAATGTAAATAAAATAATAAGACGTAATATATTAGATATTGACACTAAATAAAAATATAAACACTCCTATATTATCGATCTTAAATACTGAATTTATTTCAATACCTTTTTTAAGTAGTGCTAGTGGATACTAAAACATCTAGTAAGGTATATTCATTAAAAAATCTAAATGTTTTTATAAGATAAATAATCGCCAATGTGCTCATCAATGTACGAGTACGAGGTGTTAAATAATTGGGTACAAAATAAAAACTACACTTAATATTTACCGTATAAAGATAATTGAAGCAACTTTCTATACATTTCTAATAACTGCTCTTTTTATGCCAATTTGTTATTCCTACAGTATGTGACCGTAAAATATGGTTTTAGAAAAAATCATTTTGGTGTTATAATTCGAGTTTTTATATTAATCGAAATCCCGTACACTAAAAATCTATTATTATCATACAAAAGTTAATAGACTACTGTACGGATTAAGATTTTGAAAGCTAATTATACAAACTAACTGACAAACTTATACGCATTACCTTTATACTTTTACTAGCGTAAATAATAGTAATAAGTGTATATAGTAAATGTAGCTTAATCACTTATTTTGCAAAAATATATAACTTTCATTTAATAAAAAAGAACTTCATGTGCTTTATGTAGAGCACGTGAGGCTCATCGTTATTTATTCTTCCTCGTTAACCAACTTTAGGAAGCTCAGATAATCCTAAAGCTGCCTGTAAAGCAAACGTGACGCGGCAAGGAAAATGAAGCAGGTATCACACGTGCCGGTTTCAATATAGCAAATACGTATAATACACAATGTTTAATGTCATCCTTTGTATTTTTTGTAATATGAAGTAGCGAACGAGCATTCAATCCACCTGATGATAAGTAGCGAATGCTGTCCATGTATATTTGTAATCAAGAACTAATAAGATTGTATGGTTAGCCACAAATGCGTACTCCTCGGATAAGTACTTAAGCCTTTTTACCGCACCCTTCAAGGACTGAATACAGCTGAATCAGCTGATAAACAGAAATAGGTGTGGTGGTTATACCACTAGAGTCGAATTGCAAAGGATTCTACCACTTTAAAAGACAGAAAATTTAAAATATATTTTGCAGTAAACACACAGAGATGTAAAATATATTTTAAAAGTATACTGTTCAGGTTAAGTAAATTTATATATTTTCATGTGATACAAAAACAGATATATTATGTGTCAGATTACTTGTAATCAAATGAAAACCCTTGCTAAAACTATTTTGACTACGCGTGTCTTAACAAAGCGTGCATAACTATTAATTGAAGATTGAGATGAGATGAGATTTAAGCGACAAATATTCCGAATATATTACCTACTGAACAACGTGACAATATTATTTAATACGATTGGCAATTCGTGTATAATTTCCCCATCTGTCAGTTCCGGTTAGTACTGTGTAAAATGTACATACAAGTGAATAAGCTCGACAGGTGGTACAAATTAATTAGCGATTGTATACGTATCGTAGACACGTCGTAGCGGCGCTACGGCGTAACTCCGTAGCGAGGACATGGGCGGCTATAAAACGGCGGTGTTGCCTCCGTAGCTCTCATTTGCTTTCGAACTCACCAGCGGAACGCGGAAGCTGCAGCCTCTGTACCACTCGACGTCACAGCACTTTGAAGACTCTATTAGAAGACTACAAGCCTAAGGTATGAATTATTTACTACTCTTTTTTAATTTCTTCTTTATATTTTTGTACTTGTTTTCTGTGTCAGCGGTATTAAACGTTTAAAATTTGAAGGTATGACGCGTTATTAAGGATGCATTTAATAATAAAAAAATTCAGTTCTATAAACTATCAATTAAAATAAAATCTACTTAAATTTTCTTTGAGAAATCGTTTCGAAAATCCTCTAATAGGCTTCTATGAGTGATTTAAACTTAAAAAGCACTTTTGTCATATTTTTCTTAAAAACATATTAGTTTATACGCTTCCTACACTCACAGCGTTTTATGCGTAATGCGTTATGATAGTAAATTAAATATACGTACCGTTAGCGAGTTTTGTCGTAATATTTTAGATGTTTTACGAATTCGATGTTGACCAAAATGAAGGATTTTGGCTAGCGTAGCCAGTACGAATTATTTAATTTTGACACGCTTTTGTATTTAAAATTTAATTTAATGGATTTTAGTGGGAATATACTATAAGTTATAAACATTGTTTAATTGAGCTTCCCATAAGGTATTCCCGGAGCGCTATTACATGGGGCTCTTCAAAAAAGGTGCAGAAAAGAGCTCTCAGCCAAAGCCGGCGATGCACTGGCGACTCCTCTGTTACAAATGTTCATAGGCGGTGTTGACTACTTTCCATCAGATAGCACGTCTGCTTAATCGTTAGGTTAAACAATAAAAAAAAAAATAATGGATGATATTTTTCTTAGTTACGCAGTTTTAATATAGGATTTAATTTTAATTTCGTGAAAAACATATTTATCGAGCTCAGACTTAAATTAAGCTCGATTACAATCACATGTACAAAACCTCATGTTTTTATCGTTATTTTTTTTTCTACATTCATCATCATCAACCCATTACTGTCCCACTGCTGGGCACGGGACTCCTCTCCGAATGAGAAGGATTAGGCCATAGTCCACCGCGCTGGCCAAGTGCGTATTGGTAGACTTCACATACCTTTAAGATTTTTTTTTATAAATCTCTCAGGTATGCAGGTTTCCTTACGATGTTTTCCTTCACAGTTTAAGCAAGTGATAATTAATTTCTAATACGCACATAAATCTGAAAATCAGAGGTGCGTGCCTGGGATTTGAACTTCGGACCCCTCGAGAGGACGTGTAGTAGAGGCCGTGTTCCTTAACCACTAGGCTATCACTGCTTAAATGAAAAGAAACTTAAAATTATTTCTCGAAGTTACACAAATTTAAATAATATAATAACATATTGTATATAGTTAATTTCCCTCACAAACAAAATTTTATAATATTGAATGTAGTTGTTTTATCCAAACGACATAATTATTTCTTTGTACCTGCTCATCTCGATCATAAACCCATTAGGTACAGCCCTTGTGAGCACGGATTTCCTCTAAAAATGTTCAATGTTCATATTCCTTTGAGAGACAAATGTTTAAGAAAATTACGTAAATGTCTCAAGCATACTGGTTTGCTTACAATGGTATGTTATATTAATAAATAAAAGAAAGTCATTTTGTTAGTCTGTTATTTTAGTCTGTTTATTTTAATTCTTTCAATATATTCGAATTAAATACACAGGTCTGTACAAGTCAGAGTTAAAATTTTGGATTTACTGTCTATTATATGCTTTTAACAAATACAAGATAAGTTAAATTTAAACTGAATCTAAACATAAATACGAGTATTATAATTCAGTTTGTGTCCGGGTATTATTGTCTCGTCATTTAGTAAATAATAATATTATATACATAGGAAAATGTGTGCGTTGGTAAGTTGGTATAGTTACTAAATGTTTCGTAACGTAAAAAAATAAAAATAATTCATATACTTAATTAAAACCAAAAAAAAATTCTTCTTAAGTATATATATTTATCTCGAAATAAAAATATTATAAGTCTTTTTAATATAAAATCTTTTGTAAGTGAGATAAACTTTGTAAATATAATATAATCTTCCGATACCAAGCTAAGCTGTTGAATACGCCTCGGATAACTGATATTGCGATAAAATTATGCAGTTTCTAGGACAGGAAACTTTACTCAATATAAGTTTAAATTACTCTTCAGTACAGGAACTTTATCCAAGATATTAAAACTAGTGTCAATAGTTTTATCGTCTACGCAGATTGAATAACAACTTTTAGAATTTAAAAGATTTAAGTTTATGAATAAAAGACAAAGTATATTTAAATTAAGTAAGGCATGTAACATAACTTAATAGGATACGATTTTATGTAAATCTAAATCTGAATCCATCTCAAATTCAATTGAATTACAAATTCATGGTTAAGTTTATAATAATTTCTAAGATTCTATAAGCATGAATATAGGTTTTCAATAAAACTTAAAATTGTTTATTTTATAAAGTAAACGGCGTAGACTTTTTTCGTCATTCTTCACCTTTTACTACTACTGTTAGTTTAATACATCGTCTCTTTCCATTTAAAATATATTAACCAAATTGAATTATTAATTATAAAATAAAATCCAACTACATTATAATAAATAACTGAAGAATTAAAAACAAGTGCTACTACAATTAAGTATATTAAAGATAGATAAACATAGTTTTGGTATTATTTTCACAGTACGCAGCAGTTTAAAATATTTAATTTATATTTTAAAATATTAAATTGTTGTACGTAGCACCCGTTTTACCATTGCAGTAAATTTTAAACAGAAGTTTTGAGTAATAATATGTTTAAGAATGCAACATACATACATATGCTCACACATACGCTGGAAAAATGTTATCCTCCCGTCGCGTCGATAAATAGTCACATTAAAAACCCAATAGATCTTGATTGGCTTAATTCAAGAACTTACTGTGTATTAATCAAGTAATCAATATTCACCGCGAGTGAATAAAATAGCTTAACCCCATGCAAATTAATTCATAAGTCTGTTAAGTTCATAGCCGGTGTCCGGGTGCCACTTACACTATGCTGGGTAACTTAATAATTTCCGCTTTGCACCGTCCAAGGAAGTAAAGTTTGACATCTTACTAATAGAGCCATTGCGCGGTTAAGCGGCTGCATCAAAGTTTTGTACAATTTCAAAATTGTATTTTTAAATTGTAGTCTCAATCGAGTGGGTACAATAGTTGAACTGTTTAATAAGTGGCATCACCGTTTCATGTGATTTTAAGAATAATATATTTTGAAATAGGAGTAGCCACCGAGCATGTACAATAGTTTGCTTGATTGAACTATCTTTGAAGTCTACAATGCCTCGTAAAGGTATCTTGTCACTTGTATCTCTCCCTTGTCACGTCGAACACAAATTTGCTTAAACTGCTGTTATTATACAGAAATATGAATGTATGGTGGTAGTGCGGCCGCTGCCGACCCACAAAGGATTTTATCACCTCAAAGATGTACCAAATGAAAATTATATTTTAATGTGTCATAGACACTCTCTGGCAATTGCCTTTGTCAGTTTTTCGCAAAATAACGCCGAGAAATATTTTAAACAATGTACACAACGAAGACACAAAGTGTTTTGAATTGTTCGTATGATCAAAAGATAACACAATTAGAGCTGCCAATTATTTCTTGTTTCTTTTGAAACGCACAAATACGTTACTGAAATATGAAACAACAATATTTTGAAATTTAATTATTCGACCATTATTTGCACAATCACAGAATCATGTTCATTAGCACGACGATTTCATAAGTGAACTCATTATATATTCATTTCAATTTATATTATTGATATAAGTAAGTAAATTACGCTATCAATACTTCAAACTCTACCACTAGAATTTCTCATGACAAATACGTATACCAAAGACATGCCTAAAACAAACGAGAAAAAATCAAAACATCTAAATGTGCACAGTTCAGACTGAATTCAGAAACTTCTTTATTCGACATTCCATTTTTCTTCTATTTTTTCTTCTTGTATTTTTCTGAAATTACCTTCTTGAGCAAGTATAATTAACATAAAAGACACTCAATTTGTTATTGCTAGTACTTTTTTCGTCTTACGTATCCCATGAAAAATGGAAAAAAAATAGTTGAAAAATAAATAATACTTTACAATTTCAATACAAGTATAATTAATATATAATTATACATGTACTTAGATAATATTATCGCTTAATTAATGTAATATTATTTGTAATTGCAATTTATACACACTTTAATTATACTTCAAAACAATCAGTTCAAAAACAAAAGCAGTCCGAAAGTTTCATAAGAGCAACAAGACCTTTGAAATAATCTACGTCACAGAACGTTAACAAACAATAGTGTAAGCGTTCTGAACAATGTGTAATGTACTCAAAACGCTTAAAATTCTTGAAAACCTGTACCCCATATTGACCTTTTTTGTTTGCATAATGGTCAGAAACAAAAGTAGCACTCGAATACACGATAACTTCAATAGATTTGACACACATACCTTACCTTACCTTACCATACCGTACCTTGTTTTCACATATCTTGTCCTTCACAAAAATGTATTATCAAATGTATGTATGCGTAATAAAATATCAAAACACATGTCGTGGGATACCAAATAGACTATCCCATAAATCCATAATAACTTAAAAAACCCGTTTAACATATATGTTTCTTAAAACATAAGTAGAGGTTTCTTCTTGCCATAAGGGAGATGATCTAATATAAAATCTCATTAAGTTATCAATGTTTCAGTATACGCAAGTGCATCGAAGTGATAGACATTTAAGTGGAGGCAAGAGGGGAGGCGTATTACTTTATGCAACCTATCCGTTCAGCTCCGACGCCTTTGCATATTAATGAGTCTACGCTTTCAATTCCTTATTACAATCTATCGGTACACCCACTTGTTGATATATACTGGTGACTGGTAGCTGAATTAAACTTCAGTTTTTAATTAAATGATGATATACGAGTACTATACTATTTAAATATACGTTTGCTTACACATGTAGCATGGTATTTAGCAAATTACTCGTATACCTGCTTATTTTTAGTTTTTAGAATAAAGGAGACCTGAATGCTTTCAGAAGTGACTGAACAATTAAAGTTAATGACAATTTAATAAACCATACATTTTATAATTCATCCACAACAGCAAACCTACAGTTAACCTACTTCGCATTTTAAACGTTAGTTACAATTTTACTTAGCATAATGTTTTTCTTAAAATAACCCATCTTGAAACAAAAAAATGTCAAAATGTTGTTCAACGTAAAGACATGAAATGAAAATGAACATAAAGAGCGCCCCGACACTTTCTCATGTTTTAGCCGAATTAAAAGTCAAGGGTCAAAATTACTATCTTTTCTTATTTTTTCTAATACTTTTGTAGCACATTTGTTACCTTCACAATCACAATGACCTTCCCTATGACGACGGCTGCTTATTGATAAATAGCATCTCATGTATCCAATTATTTGTCAAGGCGACTCCAAATCCGCGCAGGGCAGCCTTCTTTACCCCGTTTTGTGATACAAATTCCCAAAGGGATATTATCAAGACATATGAAGACGCCAAATACGTCCCTTTTACCAACCCGCGAATTATTATAGAGAATATAACAGCTTCAGTAAATTTGATCACGAAAATGCCCCTTCACTTTCACATTTTCCTTTTGTTTATTTTTTATTTTATTTAGTTTTTATTTTTAATTAAAGTAATAATAATAAATCTATTTGTTGCCTCGAAACAATAACATAATGTATTAACAAACAGTTACTTAAGACTTAGAATGAAGTCCTTCTTGATTCATACAATAATATTATCATGATTTACTTAACTAAGAATAAACTCAAAAAAAATATTAATACCTCACTATTATACTAAAGGCATTTGGCTCCTAAATCAAAACTAACTTAAACAATTTTTGTTGTTTCTCTGTTCACTTAACGCAACCTACTAGTATTTATAAATAGAATTACTATTCTATTTGGATTTTGGACTCTCCTATGTTATTTTTAAACTGTATGTCTATTTTCGGTCATTTAAAAAGAAAATAACAAATCCTATTTGCCACGTCACGTTCTTACATATAAAGAAAAAAATAATCGTTTTGAATGACAAGGGTTACAATATAATAGTTCATCGGACATGATAAATTGAACGGTACAATAATGTGGTAACGATGTCTGTTCACAGCTTTATTGCCTTTGTTAAATCTGCTTTTTCCATTGCACGGGCAGACATTAATAAATTTGTTTCCTTTACTGCGGCTACTCTTGTGACAACAGGATTAAAATCTTTCTATTTTAGGAAACTATGAGGAAGATACACGTGAATTCTTTGCGCAGCTAAGTAATTTATTACTTGGATTGTAAATTACTCAGATTTATGTGTAAGTATAAATTTTGATTAGCGGTCGGCGCGGCTACAAAAGCAAATAAAACAGAATTTGCTTTTATTCTCCACATCTATGCCAGCTTATGGCACCGTTTAATTTTCTATTCTCAAGATTAATAATATACTCAAGTTATTGTACGCGAGATTTGTTTTTGGATTTGATTACTTTTACATAATGAACTTAAAGCGTAAGGAATAAATTAAATATTCAAGGAAACTCATTTCTAACATTCTCGTAACTTAGACATCATTAGGCATCAATTATAACATAACTACATGGCATTATATTGTGTCTCTTGTACAAATGACAATACCTGTTGCTGACAGGAGGGGAGGCTATATATAAACTATACAGTGAATGGCATTATTTACCACACGAATCATTGCATTGATCGGCTAGTGAAAAAAAATATAATTATATCAAGCAATTAATATTCTGTACTAAAAGATAGATGTATAAGATAATAATTAAAATGAACATAAAATATGTACAATAATAAGTAGTTGTAGTAGAAAGTTTAACATCACGGATGAACTACGGGAAAACGGCTTTTTATAGCTTGTAATAAATACTAGTCAGAAAATTAAACTTCAGCGCTACGCCCGTAGAAGATGTAGCAGTGCCTACGAGATATGCGTCTGTGATTCATAAATTGCTACGTCGTTTATTTGTTTTACCTACACTCGACAATGTATTGAATAGTCCTTACGTAAATTTTATGAGAATTATTACATTGAGAAAAGTGTGAGATAGGATACCTCTATTTCATGAGCTACGAAATGTGTGTAATACTAAAGATAATGTTTCCATATTGTTTTATAGCTGCATAGTGAAGCAAATATACATTGCCACAAAGATTTACATTTACAGCCTGTAAGATCAGGTGTACTGTGTATTTTACCTGTACATTTGCATACGTACCTATGCTGAGTTTTACGGGTCTGTAATCTGTATTCTTATACGACTTAAAGGATATTTCCATTCGTTTCGAATAACTGTTCAATAACATGACATTTTCTTTCGAGACTTTATATTTTTTGAAATTTACCAAGCCGCACTGATGTAACTTAGTTTAATAATGGCTTAAATCTTTCTGTACCCTTAGTATGATTTTTTACGTTTTTACAAAAATGACTGTTTTTGTATTTGTTTACGTATTTGCCCATACATTTCAATCAGCGCCCCTAACAAACTGTATCAGAACTGATTACTGAACTAAGAGTATGGATTTGAAAGATGATTTAGACTTGACGATGGCTAAATAAAAAATATGTTAATATTCGAGCTCAATGTATTTGGTGTAATGTTCAGAACCATACCAAATCAAATTCAAGGCATAAAATACCGGAGACAGAAATACCTACAGGAAAAACACAAAATGATATAAGCAAGAGCTATAGTGTTTATATCTGGGATGCAGTAATATCTTAGTATGAATTTCGATTTTTTGAATCTATATCCCAATACTAGGTGTGTACCTGGTATGGGAATTAACTTACGCAACTTCGTTTTAAGAAATTATAAGCTTACTACAATTGTTTCTTGTTTTCATAGTCAAGATAAACATCAATGATTTCCTGTACAATGTCGACGTAACTACCCACATTTCGTACCGCTAAATATACCTTAATGTTTTGACAGGATTGCAGACTCAGACCTAATGATTGTGAATATATTCTAAGATTGCCTCATAATTTGTTTTAGTCACAGCAATGAAGATGACCGCAACCTCCTACAACAACGGTATCCTGATCGCGATGGGCACCTTTGCCCTCCTCCTAATGACCGTCATGGCAGCTCCGATGGTAATTACTTTTTTATTACATAGATATAGTTAACAACTATTAACATTTTGGCTTGAAAGTATTAACCTCATAAGACATTAGTGGCCATTGCAACCTATGGAGACCTGGCGCAAGTTCAAATAAGACTGAACGTATATATGAAATACATATGATACATCTGATACTTAATATCTGTACAACAGCACAGTACCCTTACCATGAGTTTTTACGTTTTGACAAATATGAATGTTTTGGTATTTGTTTACGTATTTACCCATACAATTTCCAATCAGCGCCACTAGGGGATTGTGTTAGAACTAGGAAATCGTAGATACGTCGCTACTTCTAAGACAATATTTGGAATAGCCCATATTTATTTATCTATTTTCCTACGATCTTCAAAATCCCTACACAATTACATACGCTTACCTTTCTAAAATAGAAAAATATATATTATTTTATAACAAACATAATATAAATAATATTACCGTTTTCTTATGTTTTTACCATTAATGTGTCATTGTATTTTCACTACGCTAGAACATAATATTTTGTATTAACTTACTTACGATTTTAATTGGTCCTTGGTATAAGATTAATAGGTGCCATTATGTGAAGGTATCATATTCAACGCACTTGCAGGTTGCACATTAAACTAACTGAATAATGGAGTACCTTATGTAGTAAATATCACGCGGTACTCACTTTTCATTATAATAATTTCCAATAGGTTATACAGAGTAGAACAATTCATAAAGTAGGCCACAAGTGCGTTGCTATTCCTGAAAAGTGATAAAACGAATACTCTAAAGAATTCGAGTGCCTAGGTGTTTTAGGTAATTACACATTACTTACATTAGTACTCATGCTATTCAAGTATGAAATAAAAGTATTTATAACCGATTCAAGTATTACCATACCTGTACCCTTACCATGAGTTTTTACGTATTAAATACGTAAACAAATACCAAAACAGTCATATTTGTCGAAACGTAAAAACTCCTGGTAAGGGTACTGATATATGTCATTCAGGATTGAGCGACTTATAATTTAGTTACCTTACAATGAAAGTTTTTTATTACACCTCCTCTATCTATTAGTCATGAAATAACTGAAACTAGGACTTGAGAAATACAGTGTCCACGTAATAGACAAACTTTATAAGATCATTCCGAGTAAGTTTGATCCTAAGGCTAGTAAAGAAATAAATTTAAAACAACCGTCTGAAATTCAGACCCCTTTTACGTACTGACGATGCGTAAATATTAGTATGGATAAGGACCGCGCGACAGTTAACTCAATTGTCCGAACTTTTTTGACTTTTGACTTGGCTTCTTAGTATTTTAATATATCCTTTAAAGCATTCAAGGTTCCTTCAAGGTTTCATCTTTTACGGTACAAGGTGTTTGTAAAGCAAACTGGGTTACGTGTTTGGCTCGGCCAAATCCCCCTGCCCCCACTGATTAGCATATTCCGTTTCTATACGCATTTTTTACTAGACGCGCGCTCTATAGATTGTCTAGTCCAAGTATGTATTTTTTATACATTTTAAGATACTAGATATATTCATTAGCAGAATAAGATTTTAATGATATAAAATATTCGACCATAAAGTTGTAATGAATATGCTGTAATCGTAGAATATGTATTCTAAGTACCTTAACACAACGAGTATAATTTTCATATATAAAATCATCTTTTTGAAAAACACCACAATCTGTTTTTCTCAAAATAGGTAGTATGCATGACCACGAAATTAATCGTAAGTGAGCTACAAGTGTGATACACGATAAATCCTATTGATAGCTTGTATATGTTACATCTTAACTTCTACAATGAAAGTTGTATAATGTTGAAGCAGACGGAAGAGGAGCAGTCAGAGAACGGGCTGGTGGCGCGGCCGGACGACGGCGACCTCTCCGTACCCTGGGACTCCATCGACACCGCCACCCTGCGCAAACTGATCCTGCAACTCGACGCTGATGACAGGTAAAAACTAATAATTAATTGTTTAAAAAAACACGCTTTTATTGCTAATTGAATTAAAAACTAAAAAATATTTTTTAATGGCAAAGGCGCTTGATATTTTAAATGTTACAATCATTCTATTGACAATTATCTATTAGAGAACCGCAGTAAAATGCACGTCACGCTTTTTAATTTAAATTGAAACTCTTTACTCTTAAACTTTGTCATTAAACTATTAATTATTTTTCATTGTTTAGTCTGTGACAAACACATAAATTGGTAAATTAATTAATCTAATAAGGATAATGTGCAAAGTTACAAATTAATGAGAGTTGTGGAAGTTGGTGAATATTATGCTCAAAGAATCCGTCACATACATACATATATAGATACAACCCAAGACAAACTGACAAAAACCACTAAGTAGTACACAAAATGTTTAAAAATATTATTGTTCACGATACCGTAAAATGAAACTCATTTTCATATTTCTAAACACCGCGTACAAATGAGCACGTGGGCAGAACTATGGGCAGTGATTTGTTAAATGATTTGTTGTTTTTAGAATAAAAATTCTAAAAGATAAAGTATTTGGAGTTTACATTAATCTGAGATGAATGAACCAAGGTGTTATTTCTTGAAAAGGTACATTAAATCACGCCGTAACTCCCACCTACGTGATATTACTTTAATGGTTATGTTTGACAAGGCTAAATGAAAATTTATTAACTTTAATATAAATTTATATGTTCTAAATAATTGCTAGGCAATATTCGTATTTTTATAGACATGATAAATGGCATAATAATAATAAATGGCAAGCTTGAGGCTTTTGTTACTTTAGTTTTACGGTTATATTTGTATGATATACATAATTATTTTAAATGTAATACGTTTCTCCCCGAAAAAGTATAAAAATACATCATTTTAGGTTCAAACAATTTTATAATATCCCTCGAAATAAAATCAAATTCTATTATCTTTGTGCCATCGTTAGTTAATTATAATAATATTCAAAATAACATTCTTCATGTATGATCTCTTATATGAATATAAAAGTACATGGCTTAGCTCAGACCTGCATGTAGTATTTTCGCTCCATTTATCCGCCTAGCTAGCCTATCCAGTGACGCGTAGGACACTGTGGTAAGTCTGTAAACGCGAACAGTTAATTAAGCTGCTTAACTTGCTCTGTGAGTGGCTGTAGCCGGGGATTTAACAGAATGAGCAAGGTTTTACCACGGCCCGCTTTCCGGATAAGCTGTGAGAGGAAACTGCTGAAACATACTCATTATACACTGTGATAAACGCTGGTATCTTGTTGAGACTTATTTACCAAACTTTTATTAAACAGTACATTTGTTAAACACGTCTTTTATAATAAAGGTTGTTTAAAAATCAGTATACATTTAATAAAATATATCCTAATTTTGAATCTCGAAAGCACCAGAAAAATATATTAATATTTATATGCCTGGGTTTCTTGTTCTGCGGAGGTTTGTTATGACCACGTCTTACTTATACTAAATAACCGTTGCTTTGTCGTCTGTTTAATTGTTTCTTATCTTTGTACTTTTACAAAAGAAAATACACAAAAGACATAGCCAACTGTGCCTAAACAAGCGTTTATTATAGTAAAATTATGTTGGTTCAGTATCGTAGCGAAAGTAATAAACAAAACGGAGAGTTGTTTTTTAAAAAAGCAATTTAAGTATTCAGTAAACTTCCGCTGAAACCATTAATTAAGCAGTTAACTTCGAAGACTGATAACAATAAGGGATATTGTTGAAAGGTTTCAGAAGTGTGTTAATTGTGGTTGTGTTCTGAAAGCTAATTAAGAACACTTAAGACTATATTGTTTTGAGTACACATACAGTGTTATTAAAATTTACTGTGAACATTAATATAATCCTATTCATCTTTCCTATTCATCATTCAAGCCAAAATTTATTCATTTTTCAAATCTTTTGTTTATACTATAATACTATATGTTAAGACTATATTGACTTTGCATTAGATCTATTAATCCGATGTTAAACCAGATATTATTATAAGTCTTTTTGATTACTTCAGTGACAGATACAAAGTAATTAAAACTAAGTAATGGTTAAAATAGTAGACTCCTAGTCTACTTTGCATTTCTTAATGAAGAGCGAGTAGTATATCCCCAGGCTATTGTCAGTGTCACCGCGGCCTTTCGCTAAAGGCCAGGATTATCTAGTCTAGCCATACCTGTAGGATTAATTAACAACTGAGTTAACGTTTATTTATTACTTTCAGCTTTGAAATTCTTAAATTATACATAAAAATGTACAGATAAATGGAAATTAAATATGACTTTTTATATATTATAGGAGTAGCAGCGAACATGATGATGGTAAGTGGCTACTGCTGCCCATGGACATCTGTAAACAACCCCAGATAGGATTAGATATTTCTATCTGAGGTTGGCCACAAATGCGCGGCTACCCCTGAGTACTAAGCTGGAACGCCTCGGAAAAGTCTGTCTCCCTTACCACACCCTTCAAAACGGAACACAGCAGCGCCCAACACCGCTGTTGAAATAGGTGGCGCCGCCGGAGTCGAACCATAAAGGGTTCTACCACCTTCAAAAAATATGGAATATGACTACCAAACAATATGGAATTGAAGGCGCACCTTGAGTCTAATAAATAAATCTTGAAAAAATATTCAACATGTTACATATACCTAATAAGATCTGATCTGAGAAGGCTGACGTATTAGCTATATAGTTTTTTTCGAAAGAAGTAGCAAATGACAATGCAGTCCTCCTGATTGTATGGAGCCACTGCCGACTAAGGACATATTCTGTAATCAACCCCAGCTAGGACAAGTGTCCAGTGAAGTTGATCACCGTTGTGATGATACTGTTAAACCTAAGTCAGAATGCCTCGTATAAGTCTCTCGCTAACCTTTAACCCAGAACACAGCAGCATTAAAGTTATTAGAGGAAATAAAATTAACTACCTATTACGTTAAACAAAGCACCTCGCCACTTGAAAAGTGCTATTCAATCTGTATTTCAATAAACCTTATTACTGCAAACGACTTGTTTGCGTAAGGCTGCACTCAATTAATTTCAAGCTCATATAGCCATTTTATTATAACTAGTAGGTAATTAAAGTAAACATAAAATGCATGAATAACTTACCTAGGGCTGAACATTTCATTCTGCTGTAATAATTTAATTGCAAATTCCTGACTCGACTTTCACTTTAAATGTGGTAACGTGGAATTTACTAATGCCGTACCTTCATTAAAAGTAAACATGACTCTATTTGTTGTTCTCTAGACTGTTTTTGTATTCTCTACAATTAAATGTTCTTGACAATTTTGTTAGAATTTGTGTCAGAATAAAACACATTGTCTTTTGTAATTTGAAAAGTAATTTAAGTTAATAGGCAATCTTCTGTGTAGCTTACTTTGTCATTATTATATTAACATTAAGAAGCTATAACGCATACCTATATTTAGACCTTACGAAGGAAAAAATTCAGACGATTATTTTTTGAACATTTATAGCTAACTAATTTAAGAATGGAATTGTTTATATATGTTAGGTAACTAAAACCAGATGCTGGTATCGATACCGTTAAAGTTATTTTCAATCCGTTCTCGTCATAATTGTGTAAAAGTCCCCCTTAATTAGATTCGACGGTTCAGCGGTTTCTAGTTCTAATATTAGCGGATACACAATCAATATTATAAATAAAAACTATATTTAGTGTATTACATAAATAAAATTAAAATATTACAACTATTTTATAATCACGACCCCTTCAACAGGTATGTAGGTGAGTTGTCATGTAAATAGAGAGCATAGGCCTCTTTCAAAATAACATCCATACCATTTCCTAAAATCGTATGTTCATTGTATAGGGCGTCGTTTTAAAGCCATTTGTTTCATGATCATTTAATTTCAGGCTGGGAATGAGCGGTCGCGTGAGCCGCTCGTGGCCGCAAGCGGAGCCCCGCGGCTGGGGGCTGCGCACGCTGGACGGCCGCCTCGCGAGGCCGTGGCGCGCGGACAAGCGGCAGGTCCGCTTCCGACAGTGCTACTTCAACCCCATCTCCTGCTTCCGCAAGTGAACGGATCCTGACAACTACCGCTTCGCCCCGCTCTTGTTAACTCACACCATAATGTTTCACTGAGTGTAAATCCATATTACAACGTATTACATGGTTAAAGATATGTAAATCTACTATATTGTTATGGCTACATTAATTTAATGTCTTATCATAAATAATATTTGCAAAGTATTAGCGTTTTGTTGTTACTGGTACATTCCACTTAATAACTGAAATATTGTAGCATTTTAAGCAATTACGCGCTTTTAATTCGAAGTATTTTAATGTATCAATATCACTTTTAATCAGTAGTACAATGATAACATTAGTTAAAGTAAAATAATATTAATTATACCAAAAATAATATTTGCAGTTATTCAATCCTTTAAAATGAATTGATTGATTTGAATTGATTTTGATTTGATTTGGAAATAAATTAATTCTTTAGATACAACATAATTACCCACCGTTATGAACAAAGGAAACTTTTGATTTTGTTACACCCAAAGTTGTTATTTTTATCAATATCGTCCTTGAAAATATGATTCCAAGTCCTATAGGTAACCATCATTATTCATTATCATATTGTGCATACATAGATATAGTTATATATTACATAAATAAATGTTACTGTAGAGATTGTCACTTATTTATAAATTGAATGAAGAATATACCCAGTCACAAAATAAAGTGAAGATTGTGTAAAATTGTTTGTTTGTTTTTATCCTTTTCAAAAATTTAATATAAAACAATTTAGATATGAATTTTGATATAAATATTTTAAAGCACTGCTTCTCACTGCTATAACCCTGTTATACGACAAGAGACAATAACGCACTTAACTTTTCTAGGATCGTATCGACAATATGGAGACGCTCTTTGTAGTTGTTTTAAACACATTAGTTAACAAACTGTTTAGGGCTAAGAATTTCGAGAGCTAAGAGAGAGATTTGGGTTAAGGTAACAAACAAGTACACATCGTTTGATTTTAAGCAGATACTGCATTTTATGAACGCATGCCACCAAATACCAATTCAAGTATTAATACCTTACAAATGTATGTTGCCAACATCTACAGTTGTAGAGTTGATATTGGAGTTTCCAATTATTTAAAGAAGACAAAGATGTGCTCCACTACCGTTTTAATTGCACACTAACCGTTTAAACTCAATCTTCCAATAGAACACCTTTAAAATATTTTTTTCAATATATATTAAGTACTTTTTTTATAATATACGAATAGCAGAGCATGCAGTCCACCTTATGCTAAGTGGCTACTGCCGCCCATGGACATCTGTAATCAACCCCAGATAGAATTAGATTTTATACCTGAGGTCGGCCACAGATGCGCCGCTACCCCTGAGGACTAAGCTGGAACGCCTCGGAAAAGTCTGCCTCCCTTACCACACCCTTCAAACCGGAACACAGCAGCGCGTAACACTGCTGTTATTAGGTATAAATAGGTACTTCTATAACTTTACAATATGGGACACATTGGACACCAGTTTATTGAAAGCTTTCGTTCGTAGCTGTAGCATGGTCGCTCTATTGTTACATAAGGGCAAGGGGCTTTCTAAATACAATATGTATATTCATTATCACTTAATGCGTTGTTCCATGACACCGCCCACATAATCGTTTTAGCGCAGATAACTCAATTTCCTCCCACCTTTTAAAAGTCATGTTCAGGAGATTTTTATGGTCTCTTACATTTTGCATAACAATAATGATATAGGCGTATCGTGATAAAATAAAATAAAAATCATATACAATATGTTCACAAAAAATTGTTTATAAAAATTCTGGATAATTCTGGATAATTCATAAATCGCAAACGCTTTTGGTAAAGCGCAAATAGATTTCAATAATTTAATTTGTATCCCCATCCGACAAAGAAAGTGGATTTAAAAAAAAGTACTGTAAAAATTGCAATAAATCTAGTTAGTATACACGTAATCTACTCAGCGGTTTAAATGTAACCTAAATAGATACTGTACACGCTTTCAGCATGTCGAGAGCTTACATTAGCCAATTATCTTGCGCTTGACTTGGCATTTGTATGTTTTCGCTGTTCGAAGGTTGCATCCAACTCTATTTGTGCCCTGCGTCTTCTGTTTTTAAATCCTTATCATCAGTCCCTAGTTCTTTTTCAGTTGCAATATTTTGACCAAGCCAACAAAGGTATTATCTGTATAAATGCGTAATAAACCAGTCTTTTTTCTTCCCTGAGGATATTAAATTTTATACGATCTAAATTTGCACGTTCATTGTACACATTTGCTAAATTCGCTGAATGTTGGTTGATTACCCAAATCCGCGGAGGCGTAAACAAATAAATAAACAAACTGACTTTCATATTAATGAGGAAGTAAGTAATGCAAATATCAAGTGCGTGCACAAAAACGGAACACGGAATTACCTTTAATCCCCGTTGGTACGGTAGATAATTGAAATATTCTGTGCCAGGCTCGATATGTAGATTATTGTAGATACAGCGCGTACGCCTCATGAATTTGTATCACCCGTTGTGCTTTAACAAATTTCAGCAGCTCAATAATAAGCTTAACATGTAAAGTACTTTCATAAAATTATGAAAGGTGAAATAAGATAATGTGTTTCTTTTAAAATTATTTATAGTCTGCCTAGTGCATCATACGTTTGCTCTTGTACTGAGTATGAAATAAATTCAACCCGACAATTAGGAATGAATAAGCAAGCATCTATCTACAATAAATTTCACTGTATACCTATCGTGAAATGATTGCTTTTTAAAACCGTGCTTTTACACCAATCATTTTCTTGGTTCAACAAGCATTTCATTACGATGTTTGAACTTAATTACTTAAACCTAAATCTATCACTGTACCGAATATCGGCCTTACTAAGGTAGAGCCCTTTGAGAGCCCGCGGGTAACTCAATTCATCAGGCACGGGTTTCGCTCTTGATATACAAATTTTATGGATTTATAAAAAATATACATATACCTAACATTTGCACAAGTATCAAAAATACCTACAAACGAAATAATTATACTTACATAATTTAATTTACATAATAAACTCGACCGTGGCTTATAGGAAACTAATTTTTATAGTTCAAAATTATTTGAATAAAAAAAGGACTAGGTTATATAATATATAATAGTTTTGTTGGCGTATAAACGTCACAAGCTTGAAAAACAGGGTACATATATCAAATATTTTTCAAACATGAAAACTACATTATGTACTACTCTATCATACACCTATAAAGTCCTAAGACTATCGCATGAAATAGCGTAATGTAAATAAGTGCGCAATAATTTTATGAATGCTATCATATTTTTGCTGTAATTAAGCATATAAAATTTCATCCCCGAGGCGGAGTCATATCTTTTCACATAATAAATGGCACAACTCTTAAAATATTATGAAATGATGTCCACTGACCATTGTATACGACCCTGGTTACCTTCAACGTTACCTTTGTACTGAAATAATGATTCTCATTAACTTTACTGTCAAGTAAATAGCGAAATGTACGCAAAACCGCAAATACAAGAGCCTCCACGTGAAAAGTTAATAAGGTATAATATTTTATACAGAAAATTCCTTGACGCATTTGCTCCACAGGGGGCTGTCGCGACATACTTATTATATTTTTGTTTGGAATCATTACTGTTGAATTGATACAATTATGTTGTTTATCTCAATCGTTCAAATTGAATCCTATTGAATCGGTACACGTAAATAATTTACAGACAAAATATTTTTCTCCAATTGATGATTACCTACACGTGTCGGTGTGTGTGGGAGATAGTTCGTCTATTAAACATTTTCATTTTTTATTGACTATGTTTATACTTATTTCCAAAAATAACAGAAAATTGAACTTGACGTCAAAATGTATCTTAATTTTGAAGACACCAACTTTAAATTACTTAGTCACTGCTTAGAATTCTACGGCAATTATGGATAATCATAAAATCGATATTAATAAGTGACTAGCCATTTTCTTTCCAAGAATTTGCCTAAGTTTTGACTTGTATTCATAATGCTATTCAGTATGATCCTTATTCAGGGGCCTTATGTTTAGAGTTTCGGACTTTGGGAGTTTGTAGTATATTTAAAATAACATTACATGATTGTGTTGCCTTTTTACAATGCTGAACCTATTTCTATGCGGAGTAGCCAACATGTCCTTCGTGTAAACATTTAAATAATTAATATTTGTTGGTGGAGTGGATCGAGTATGGCAAACGAGTATGAACTGAATTGAAAAACAAAATACAGAAATACAATTCAACGAATTAACATAATTTTCACATTGTAGACATTTCATTACAATAACACAATACAACAAGCATTCTTTACATTCATTTTAATCAAACTGAAAAAATAATATTAGTTAGTTAAGAAAGTGAAGGTGATTTTATTGAAGGTGGTAGAACCCTTTGCGGTTCGACTCCGGCAGCACCACCGCCATTATCCTATTTCTGCCTTATAACAGCAGTTGAGCACTGCTGTGTTCTGATTTGAAGGGTGTGGTAAGAGAGACATACTTTTCCGGGGCATTCCAGCTTAGTCCTCAGGGGTAGCGGCGCATCTGTGGCCGACCTCAGGTAGGAATATTAAATCCTATCTGGGGTTGATTGCATATGTCCATGAGCGGCAGTAGCCACTTGGCAGGTGGACTGCATGCTCGTCTGCTACTCTTATATTATAAAAAAAAATAAGACATAATTTAGATCCTATGGATACGCAGTTATCTTTTATTATTTACAGCAATATGTTTCGTATCTCTTAATTTACGAGTTATTGACAGTACCTAACTTTTCGCACTTGGACAGTTGGCGGAAAATAAATTTGACACGAAAACTGAAGGACGATAAAAAATGGAGCAAGAAAACGTTTGTTGGCCCAAATAAAAGCAAATACCTTTACCAATGAAGCCATATCAATCAAAATACACTTTTATTTCAGTTTGATCGCTGGCCTTTCTCTAAATAGGTTGGTGACTTTTATAAGGGATCCTATATTTATTCACAGGTATTTTTGTAATGTTTATACTAATAGTACATTACGACGGCGAAGGTCATAAAGTTAATCCGAATTGGAACTAAAGCTCTACTGGAACCGTATTACCTTTTTTATAACACAGGAGGAGCAAACCAGGATGCAGTCCACCCAATGGTAGATACGTGGCTACTGCCGCCCATGTATTATAGCAGTTATTAAAACCATGTGTCAATCATCACAACTACTTGAATTTGACCACGTTGCTACTCCTGAAAAATTCGAAACTGTATTTTCTCCTATTAATGTGTCTTACTTGTTATGTTAATAAGTAGGTATAGTTCGCGTTAAACTGCTAGTCCGCTCTGAATATAGAAATGAATCGCGTCGCCATAGTAAATTGTATGACTACACCTACTCGCAACAACTTCAGAGCGGATTAGCAGTGTGGCGCGAACTATACATTCCTAACATCACATAATTGCTAAACTGCTGCGATTAAACATGTTGAAATCTGAAAATAATTCTAAGTAAGTAAGTAAGTAAGATCATAATGTTCGAATTACCTATTACCACACGTAAGTTTACTACCATATGTTAAATATGCTAAAAATCCATATTCATTCGTTTATTTAACGGTTTTTTGTCAAACGTAGTTAAGGTTTGTAGGCAGGAACACGTGATTGCTGAACTCGTGTCAATTAAAACTTTCTCTACAGTTATGAAAGTTTTTGTTTTAAACCCATTTTTAAATGAAATTTTTTCTCTACAATATCATTTTTATCAGGCGGTGGAGTTTCATAAAATAAGTATAATTGATTAATATACCTACATATTAAGTTACCTGTGCTCTTTCTTGGTCAAACACTGAATAGTTGTACGTAGGTATTGGCACAAGTCCCTGTAGTCCCTGGACTAGAATAGGGCTAAGGTATCCCCTGTCTATCGTAAGAGGCGACTAAAAGGGGGCTTTCGGAGTTGGGGGCTGGAACCGTCCAGCAGGCAACCCCGGGAAGGACGGCGATATGTGTAATTGCATACCGTCGTAAACACCAGGTGAGCATAAACTGCTCCTTCCAGGGCAGAATCCGATAGGGCCATCGCGCTCGGAGGACTCCGGTTGTTTTCTATCGAAGATCCCGAAGTTCTCCACCAAGCGCTGAGGACGGCTAGCCCGCGGTTTTAGTGCGGTAAGAAATCCATATAACCCGGCGTCGCTCCCATATCGTCGGGTACCTTTTGAAGGTACCTTTTTACGAGGTTCCTCCTCCTAAAAAAAGGTATTGGCATAAACAATGCGAAAAGTCTGAAGCCAAAATGTTCCGTCTTGAATAAAATTAAAATGAGGAAGGTTAATCAGGATTATTGTTAAAAGGAGGGACTTTTCCACCTAGAAAAAACTATATAGTGTTCACGACCCTCTTTGTCCTTCATCTAATTCCTCGTAAAAACTACAAATTCAACTTCCGCCACGAGCCCTAACCAACGCTACGCGACATCTATTACACCAGTTACACCACTGAAATAAAACATTCCATAAGTAATATTATTTTCGCTTAAGTTACTTTTATCCAAAATTACTGATGACTGACAGCAAAGGTCAATTAAAATCAAATACATCTATGCCTATTATATAAAAAATATTCATCGGCGATCATGCAGTCTAGTCCTGATAGGTAAATGTCTACTGCAGGAATGGACATCTGTGATCAACCCCAGATATGATTAAATTCCTACCTGATTTCGGCCACATATGCATCACTACCCCTGAGGATTAAGCCTGAGGATTTGAGGAGGAGGATGCCTCGAGAAAGTATGTCTCCCTTGCCACACATCTCAAACCAGAACACAGCAGCGCTTAACACTGCTGGTTAACTGCTGGCTAATAGGTGTGGCGGTGGTGCCCCTTCTTTAAATATCCACCAACCCGAAACAGTCTACAGAGAATAATAAGGTCCTAGGGGGAAGTCCGCACCCCGACGTGCTTCTTTGCGGCAAAATCTTAAAAATTATACTCTTTTCGTATTGGGTATATAGTTTTTACTCCCTAATGGAACCTTTCAAATTCTCAGAATTTTTAAGGACTGTAAAATACAAAATTAATTATGACATCCTTTATCGTCCTCATATTTCTACATAGGGCGGCGAGTTTTACTTTTAACCGCGCTCAAGGCACAATCCCGGTAAACTTACCCTACGGTAGTAATTGCAGGTTTATTGTAGGAATTATTTATTAACGAATTCTGAGAACTAAATGGTAAAGAAGCTGAAAAGCTGTCGCATAAAAAAGTATATGAAAATAGATATAGTATATTACTAAACATTTGGCAATAAACAACAAATACGACGATTTTGCTTTTTAAAATGATACGCAAATATATCTGTGAATATTAAAGTAGTGTTAAGTAATCTGTGTATATCTCATATACTCTATGGTTTATTCAAGGTGAGATTGGCAAGCAAAGCAAAAGCATATAAAGCGTTTATGGAAGTTTGAAACTTTTAGATTTGAAACTTTAAGAGCAGTTTTTTACTTTAATCGTAAAAAAGCAAAATGTGTGACGACGTAATGCACGAGAGTCAAAATACTCAAACACAAACTCAAAATTCTCAGGTCGATTGGAGTCAAACAAATACACCCGCATATATTCCGAATATTTGGGGTAGACTTTACTCGACAAAGTTTTCTCTAAACGGTGAATATTGCTGGCAAGAAAGTGCTAAACAAAATCCTGAATATTATGGTGAGATTTTTAAAATACTAGCTAATATATTCAATTGAATAAATGGTACATAAAAGGGTAAGTAAAATTTTAATTTCTTTTTAGACCTCATTGAGCCAGAATTTACATTGGGAAGAGCGCTTAACTGTTCATTTGTTATGAAGAAAGATATTATTAAAAGTAACATAATCAAGAGTGTAAGCAAGCAGCACTTTGTCATAAGAAGGGACTTATCGTAAGTATTAAGTACAATAAATAAAACTATAAATAAACATTATTACTCTATTTATTAACATAATATATGGTGGTAAGCATTCATAAAAGAGTAAAAGTTATTTCATATTATAAAATGTTTTCGAATGTGACTTCACCCAAGTGTTTAGATAAGTGTTCTAACTGAAATTATTCACAGGTGCACATTTATTCCTGAAAAAGTTACTTGTAATATTTCATGTGTGTGCTATACCACAGCTTTAAAACCATTTCATTTAATTTCTAGAATACTGTCCAGTTTGCACAATTTTATATTTCCTTTATGCTGTTATTATCATTATATAAATTAAATTTGTTGTATATTATATAAAAATAATGATATTTAAAAGCTGTATCACTTCATATAGAAACAGTATATGGTAATAAACTATGGTAAGGTTGTATGTTTGTTTCCAAAAAAATCAAAATGTAACACAGAAACTTATTTCAGCGAAATCCTCAGCCCCGCTATAATAACGGACCTGTCTTACAATGGCACATATGTTAATAAAGTATTAATTGGAAAAGGAAATAGTCGAGTATTAGATGACAATGATGAAATATCGGTAACACATCCTGTTGTAAAAAGTATGTCGAAGTATTCATATCTTGCAGCATTACTTAACCCATGTACATGTTTAAAGATAATGTTTCTTTCCAGTTTTTGTATTCAAAGATCTATTTAAAAATGAACAAGATAAGGTTCCTAAAGAAATCTCACAAAAATATTATATTTCTCGGACACTCGGGCAAGGCGCCTGTGGTATTGTTAAATTAGTTTATAATAAGGTAAGTAAAGTATACAATTAAAATGTACTTGTATATCTGTATAATAAAATAATATTATACTATTTTTTTTTTTAATCTCTAAAGAAGTTCTTTTTAAAATATTTTTTTTACTATATAATTTCTAGGTAAAATGCACTAAGCATGCAATGAAAATAATAAAGAAAAGCAGACTGACTAATGGTAAGATAGACAATCTCAATGACCCTGCAAAGATCATGAATGAAGTGAATATTATGAAGGCACTCAGACATGTAAGACATGATTTTGTTAGTTAGCAAATTTGTTTAGTTAAGCCTAGTCTTTAGCTTAAGCAACAACTTGCAGCACAATAAATATGCTTACTAGTAATGTTTATTGCTTACTAGTACTTATATTAATGTTGTAGAACAGATATTCTTACTCTTAATTAACTAGAGAAACACCTGAAAACTGACTACTTTAAAATATAGCTTTCATTCCCAAAATTTCGGTCCATCCCCAACAACAGCGCAATTATATGTTAAAATCTATCAAACCATTTAGGGCATATAGTTACCACTGACCTTAAAGACGATCAAGACATTAAAAGGGAAAGAAGAGCATTGTCAGTGAGGGTCAATATGTTATTTCAAAGGTTTGCTCGCTGCACGCCTAAAGTTAAAATTACATTATTTAACGCTTATTCCACGTCTATACGAGCAGCCTTTGGACCAATTACACCCAAAAAACTTACAATGCTCTTAGAGTTCAATATAATAATGGTTTCAGGATGCTGATGGGACTATCAAGGTACTGTAGTGCATCAGGGATGTTTGCAGAAGCTCATGCAACTGTTTTTACACCATAATAAGAAAAAGATACAGCTCCCTGATGTACCGTGTCCGGGATAGCACCAACAGCATCCTGGAGATGATAAGCAATAGAGTAGACTGTAGATTTATTTCGCATTGCAGTTTTTTACATATAAAATTGTAAAGTAACTAAAAATTTTAATTGTAATTAAAAAAATAAGTCATTGTTACTTAAAATAAACTAATAAATAATTAAATTATAATTATTATTATTATTTAAGCTGTAGAAGAATGAGACATACATATACTCCAAAAACATTACTATCTGAAGTCAAGCAAAAACGATATAATGTTGTATTTTAACTTCATGAAACATATCCAATAATTTATATTTTACAGCCTTGTATAGTGTCAACAGAGGAAGTGTTTGACACTCGAGAAGCAGTATTCATTATTCTTGAGTTAATGCAGGGAGGAGAACTATTTGATAGGATAACGAGACAGGGACATTTGACAGAAAAGCTGACACGATTCTTATTTAGACAAATGGTGCTAGCAGTCAAGTACCTTCATTCACAAGGAATCACTCACAGAGACTTGAAAGTAATAGATTTTTTTTATTTTTTTCATTAAATCTTTCGTTCTTTTTTTATTTTGTAAGTTTGTCTTTATTTTTTTTAATAGCCTGAGAATGTATTACTAGAGAGTAAAGATGATGAAACAGTTGTAAAGATAACTGACTTTGGACTGAGCAAATTTGTTGGTGAAGATTCATTCATGAAGACAATGTGTGGGACTCCGCTATATTTAGCCCCTGAAGTGCTTAAAGCTAATGGACAAAGCAGCTATGGCCCAGAAGTTGATGTGTGGAGCTTGGGAGTTATATTATTTGTATGGTTTGTATTTCTTAATTTTATTTGAAGATAACAAATGAGCATGTCCATCTGATTGTGAGTGGCTACCATTACGTATGGACATTATCAACCGTAGATTAGTATAAAGTTCTAACTGAGGTTGGCCACAAATACATTTCAACCCCTGAGACTTAGTTGGCATGTCACATATAATATAAATGTCCCTGCATTACTATACTATTTAAACCAAATTACAGCAGTGCTTAGCACTACTGCTATTAGGCAGATATAAAAATAAGTGGACAGTGCATTTTTATAGTAGTTATTTTTATAGCAACAATGCTGATGCTGCTTACAGTATTATCATGCAAATTATCATGCATAAAATGTTAAAAAAAGAAACATGTATGCCCTTTACAGCCTTGTAGGTTATTTGCCATTTTCAACTGAATACAAGGAAGTTTCGCTGAGAAGTCAGATTCTGAGTGGCAAATACCGTTTCTCACACGCACATTGGAAGGGCGTCAGTTTGCAGGCCAAACTATTGATGAAGAGAATGCTCACAGTAAATGTGGAGAGACGAATAACACTTGACCAGATTCTTAAGCACAGCTGGATGCAGGTAAACCTGAATTAAATTTGACAAGCTTATTTTATTTGTTGGATTTGATAAAAAAAATTATGAATATAAATAGTGAAAGGCTTATTCTATGTTAGTCCAGTGATGACAATTTTTGCCTAAGAAAAATGGTCAAATTTGAAATTTGGTATGCAAAAATTGATTATGAAGATTATTATTAGTAACTGGTGTGAGATCATATTATGTGATCAATCCTTGATGTTTCGAATCCTATTTGAAACTGGTTATGATTAAATATTCATGAACTGGAGCCAAGCTCAAAGAAATATTAACATTGTTGCATATTTCATTTGGTGGAACTTTAATCAGTATTATATTAGCGCAAGAATACTTAAATAGCAAACTACTTTGTCCATACATGTAAATATATACATGGTCTATACATATAAAGTAATGGAATTACTTTGTCTGTAGTTGTTAAAGTTACACCACATGCAATAATAAAAATAATTGTGTGAAATTTGTATTTACATATTTTTGGATAGTCAAAAAAATATTGTGCAAACTTAATTTAAATTGTATTATTTTTCAGGATGATGAAGTAACATTCAAAGTTGAAAGGTTACTGTCACAAAGAATGCATAACAATAATAGTCTCAAAATGCCAACTGGTGATGCTGATGACGAAAACAATAATGCAGAGTGTTTGCCCGTTGCGAAATTAGGTGGCATTAAGAGATCTTTAAGCTCCAGTTTCAACTCAAGTGAGCCACTGCCAAAGAAATTGAGAGTTGGCATGGTGTGCCTCAACAATGACAACATGAACGACTCTGATTCTACCTGTTCGATTGATTGAAGTTTGTTCAATATAATTTACTATTATTTTAAAGTAGATCTTAAATCTCGTTGTTTTTGTTTTAATATTTTAAATGTTACTGATTTGTCAGTTGATAATTGCCTGTGGCAATATTTCAATTTTTAATGTGCCATACAATTTTGACCTGTTTATTCGGAACCATTGTGCTCTAATAGGGCTTACTCTTATTCTGCCAACAGTGCCTCAACTTGGGTTAAGAGTATGGTATGGATACAATCTCACCTGAATAATTTGGACTTTGACCAGTGTTATTTTTATTTTAATGTGGATGTCATTGACAGTTATTATAATTTCAATATGAAACTATTTTTAATGATATACGTCTCAATTATTGTGTGATTTTTAATTCAATTGATTATTTTATCGTAATTTTAATGATAGTCCACCGATATATTAATTTTATTCATTTGTGGTTTTACGAATATTTGGTGTTTTTGTTGAATAGACTTCCCACCGATTTAATTAAATATGATGAGTTAGTATGTAACATTATTTTAATGTTCCATTAAATCTTACAATGAGAGTTGTGATGATTGTTTTGTGATAATAATGTACCTCATTTTATTGCGTACAGTAATTGTAATATTGAGTAAGAAATATTTTATTACAATTTCCACCAAATGTTCTTATCATGTTCACCATAATTTGATTATGATAGTAATTTGTTAAGCATAACAACAACAAAATGTTCCTTGTTGTAGATTAAAATAAAACTGATTTAAAAAAATAAATTATGTATTTCTTTTTAATTGCATTCTTTACACCATATTTACACAAAACAAGTCTATTTATTACATGACAAAAATTAAACATACATTTCAGTCTTGATTGGCATTGAATACATTTTAACTTGCATTTCAAACAATTTTCTGTAATTAATTTATTGTACTTAATAACGATAATTGACATTTCTAAACCATTTTGGTCTTGACGAAAGTTGCAATAATTAAAATACTTATCGATCGGCAAGTTAATTAATTTTAAACAAAATTGTTAAAGTTATATTGATTAGCGTTACTAGTTCACATTTTTAAGTATTAATGTGACTTGAGACAAGTAAATATTCTGAAAAATTTAATTTAATACACTATGTAGCATTTTATCTTGATTCTAGCACCCTTGTAACAAATACATTAAAAATATTTCAGTATCGGTCCATAATTATGTGTCGTAATTTTGCGTACAGATTAAGAAAGATGATCTGACAATTATAATGTTATTTTTTTACATTTCGGCCAAACACAACAAATCTACCCACATTTATAAATATTCAGATGTTAAAACATTGTAGACCCATGAATTTATATTGACTCGTCTCACCACACAGAAACAACACTTCCCCTAAATATATCATTAGCATCGACGAATATTGTCATATTATAAGCAATGCATGTAACATGTTTAAAATGCAAACAGCTTAAAACGGGTTTTATTATACTGTTAATTATTCTACACAGATAAATACTCGGTATTCAAAATAATTTATATAAATATCATTAATATCTATTTCAATATATATTAACGATTTTGAAATATATATTAAATATATTAATTTAAATCAAATGAATAAATCTAACTAAGACTCTATTTCTTGTGTAACAAGTGCTTGAGGTAATGTAAACCAACAATGGCGACGACATCTTTATATTGTACTGCTATGTACTTCTGCGCATTTGTACCATGCGGCCGTCAAATAAAATTATTTATATTATAACCCTAATAAACACTTTCACATTAATATTTTAAGGCTAATCACCGCGTACAAAATTAACTCGTATGGATGAAAATTAGTAGTATTATTCAATAAATAGGCACAATTTTTCTTATAAGTAGCCAATAGGGATAATGTGATGCCTATATTATGATCTACATAAAATTTCTCACTACTGCTATTTCACGCTGCCATTCACATAGTAACACTACATAACCCGTTCACTTTGCTCAGATGCTATGCATTTACGAATCAGTCTATCATATGTCGCAATCAAATGCAGAAAATTGTATGTATTCATGAACATTATGATGTAAGCTTCGTCCAAGTATACGTAACAATTCTTATGTTATTTGATCGAGGAACATAACCTTATTCGAAAGTGAAAGTTCACAGCTCTCACAGATCTAGTTTTGTAACTAAATGTTGACTGAAATCATTTACACTTTATGATCTTCTATTCGCCTCCACCTGTGGTATCTTCCTGGGCATTACTGTGTGATGGCTCAGTGCTTTGTGCTTCGGCTTCTGTAAATAAACATGTTGATAACATTAAAATCTGTAACGTTTGATCGTGATATAATTAGATATTACATGTCCCCAGTGCGTATTAGAAGCTACCACCATGCATACGATGCATCAAGTGTGCTTTAAACTCACCCATCGACTAAACTATTTTTGAAGCAACTGAAACAATGTGAAGATGAGTGTAAAACACTACTTTTTGGGACCAATAATATAATTGAAGTTATTAAAGACGTCATCGACTACACATAGAGTTACATTTATCATAAACAAAAGTTAAATTAATGGACCAAATTAATGTGAATATTAATGGACCGCAAAATAAAATTAAAAATAAAAACAAACGAGCGACTACAAAGCAAATCAGTATTGAGTAGTATTTATTACCGGCAATGGCGCGGTCGACCTTGAGCTTGTCCCGCACGATGTACAAGGCGGTGACGAGGAAGAACACGCCGCCGATGACCTCGACGAAGCACGTAGTGAACAGCGCGTACTGCAGCGCGCGGAACTGCACGCTGTCGCTGGGCTCCGAGCTCGCCGGCGAAAACGTACGGATCAGATTCTCAGATATCTGCAAATACATTTACACAGATTAGATCCAAGTTTGTGTACATTTTGATGGATGTGGGGCCTGTAGGTAAAGGTAGAATATTCCCATCCCTTTAGTAGCTTTTAACTATTTAATATAAAGAGGTGGTGACAACATTTTTATTACGATTACTTAACTAGGGTAAACATTCCTAACTAGTTTAATTAGTATCCGATTTTTATTATTGTTATGTTATATTATTATATACGTTGATGTAAATAATCATAGTAAAATCCTAGTTTAAAATTATTAATTTTAATAGTATCAGGCGTTATTTTGTGTTCTAAAATTGAAATAAAAACTAATTCACATCAGTTGGTAGCGAAGTGTTACAATGCAGTTTTTATCTTTATACAATTCCATGTATTTTTTTACTTTTCAGTTTTTTTTACCCTAAACTAAAATTAAATTATAACATTACATATCTAAGACACGTAATAGCAGAATTTAAAGTTAATTTTGTTTATCTACTACTAAAATCATTTTCAGTCTACATAAAATTATATATTGTTAAAGCAAAAAATAGAAATGTACTTACCACTCCTACTAAATAAGGACTTCCAGCATCCCCAAACATGTGCGATATAAGGATCTGAAATGCTTCCGCTGTCGATCGTCGAGGTGGAACGACGACATACTGAAAATTTACATAACCATTAAAAATAAAGTAAGCCAAATGACAAAATGGAAACAATATGAAAAAGGAAAATAATATGATTATATTCGCGTCACAAGTTACTTTATAAAAACAGAGGCGGATTATAAATTTACGTTCTGGTGTATCTTTTTCAATTGTTTGAGATTATTTAAAATTTAGGCAATGTAATTCATATCAATAATGTTCTCTACTACATCTAGTACTCAACTACTAGCGCCATCTGTATTACATTACGAATATTTTATCAAGTTTTGTATACTAAGGTTACTAGCAAAAACAAGTTATCAAACACCGCCAATAGATGTCACTATTTCGCAAAGCTTGAAACCAGTCCACCCTGCTCGATGACGAGTATTATTAACTTTATTTGGAAATATTCCAATGAGATAAGAATATGATACTTTTATATCTTACAACTTTAAACAAAGACTGTACTCATGAGTGACTGATTTCAATAGTGACATGCCTTTATGAAGCATACGCTGTAATGATTTTTCTACCATGCAGTTTTAAACTATTCTACCAACTCATGCATCTAACTACATCTATTAATACGATACCACATGCAAATATGATTATAATTTACTGGTTATTATAAAAACACCATGTGTTCCAATTTTATTAAGATTGAACAATTAAAAGATATTATATCATGCAAGATTTGTATGAATTTATGTTGTATTTCATTCGTTTTCACACAAACCGTAGATAAATGTTAGCCGGAGCCCATTTGTCATGCTTTAAAGTTTTAAATATCCAACAGACTACATCTCACAGTAAGCTTCAAAGATCTACATTAAGAGGACGATAGGACAACACACTACAAACAACCGCGCGGACGAACGTCACATCGACACCTCGCATCCGGACGAGAGCGACACGGTAGATGCGGAGAAGGCGGCCCTTACCAGCGACATGTCGGCCACGACCGCCCAGTTGAGATTGAGGGCGAGCTCGCCGACGAACATGAACACGAAGGGCGCGTAGTAGTCGGTGTTGGCGAACAGGATGCCGAGCCCCATGGCGGGCGCGGACAGCAGCAGCCCGCAGCCGCAGATGACCGGGTGCGCGCGCGGCCAGCGCGCCACCAGCGCCGCGCCCAGCCACGAGCCCAGCGGCACGCCCAGCAGCCCCGCCGCCATCGTCACGCCGCCGAACACGAGCGACACCCTTCGCAACACCCACACGTCACGCGACTGCCATCGGCATCCGTCTCGGAAACGATACGGCGGCCCGGACGCTGTTCCGTGACGGACGGCCCGAATCGTAAGCGTTACAGTTTACATCAAAATTTAAAATAGTGTCCCTATGCGACCGCCGACGACGACAGTCGCCGCGAGTCGGAAGCCTGACGTTCGGTGATCGTTGCCGATCCATGCTATGTGATTATCGGAGGAGGTACGTTAGCGAGTTCGTTCGATATTAGTTACGAGACAAAGCATCATTCACTATGGCAGCGGGATGACATGGAACCTAAGAGGCATGAGTACGAGTTTCGTGCATTCGGGGATTCTCTCTCATTGGAATATTCGCATCGAGCCGGGCGGCGGGTTCCGCGGGGGCTCACCAGGACGATGTCGGCCACGATGGACCAGGTGAGGTTGAGGACGAGCATGCCGAAGAAGATGAGGCAGTAGGTGAGGCTGCGGTGCGCGCCGGCGGCGACGAGCGCGGAGTAGACGAAGGGCACGGAGGCGAGCAGCGCGAACCCGCAGATGAGGGGGTCGCAGTCGGGCGCGCGCGCTCGCAGCCGCGCCGCCAGCGCCGCGCCCAGCGGCACGCCCAGCGCGCCCGCGAACAGCCCCGCCAGCCCGAACGCGAGCGACACGCTGCGCCGCGGAACACACACGTCACCGCGGCACACCGACCCACTCTACTCCACTCCACTCCACTCCACTCCACTCCACTCCACTCCACTCCACTCCGACACTCATTCGGATATGTAAGTGCGCTAATATTGTATAACGCTTTCGACCCTCGTAGCTATACATTAGGATTCCGTGCTGTGTTTGCCACGGACACGCACGATAACAGTTAAGTATAGAAATATCCAACCCGAGAACAGATCGGGATTCGAACCCACAATTCTGTTATCGCCAAGTAGCTTACATATCCGAGATAAATCTTGCATATAAGATCTTGAAGGGAATCGAACCCAAAAATACATAAATATTAGTAGCACCCGTACAATGGTAAGACTCGTGTCTCCTTCTTAACACTAACAAAAATTTGGTGAACGTACTGAAGAACACAGAATGTAATAAACGGTAATTTAATAACTTTCGATGAAAGTTTTAACTATTTTCACGGAAATCCGGAATCGATCAAATACCCACGCGAGTAAAAATTAGCATAACGCAATATTCAAAGTTCATTACTTATTGAAGCGGAAATATATGCACGCTTAAAGCAGCGCTATTAACATACTATGTTCTCCAGTATTAGACCAACATACACACACTCACATTATCACATTTATTTCAGTCAAGTACTGAATCATTCAGTGTGTAATGCCACATGTTACTCACACTTTAAATAAGACGAAATAAACATTGCAAAACGCTAATTTTATATACAAATTTATATTTAGTACAAGCAATTATTGAAATAATTGATTTTCAATATGAATAATATAATTCAATAAATGAATTTAGATATGTATAAGTTTAATCAACTTTTATATATTTCCAGACACGAAGCGTTAACCACAGATTAGTTTATATAATAATCGACATGTAATGCCAACTGTATAGATATGCTTCCTATTCTCTATAAATTAGATTTATATTTTGATTAAATATATTTTTGAAATTATGTATTTTATTTGTTATTCTATAGTTTTATCACTGTGGCATTTTCAAACTGTGGCCGCTAAAAATGACACCGCTATCCCAAAAACTAAGTAAAAGTGAAACTGAGATCAAAATTATCGTCATTGATGAAAATAATTCGACAACTACATTATGATTCGTCGTCTAACGAAACGATTCGTCGGTGCTCACCTAGATTCGTCGGCGTCGACGCCCGGCTGCAACTTGAGCCCGAGGTAGATGAACCGCGGGCCCCACCACGCGAGCGCGCCCGTCACGAACGCGACGCACGTGAACGCCAACGTAGATAGCATGAATGACGGACTGCAATCGTAACAACTCAATTTTTACGTACCTACATACATACATAGATACATTTGTTGTAATATACTATAGACAGAAAATACATTTTTGTACAAGTCTGTATGTATTTCTAATTTGTTAAATGGAAAATAAGGTTTATCGGATCTTCGCATTATTATCACATAAAACGCAGAGACAAGAGACCATAGGCATAGCTTTTTAATAAGCATATCAGTCATAGATAAGTATAGATATCTCACCGCCTTGTGATTAAAGGAAACCATTAAATGGCTTAAACGGCTGACAATTCTATCAGCCATTTAATGGCTGTCATGGTGTAATTTACGCGGAACAATGCCGACATGCGCAGTTAAGTGGTGCAAAAACACAAAATAATGCGGAGAAATAACTTTTCATTCGTAAATGATCTAAAAACTACATTTTTTTAATATTTTTCAAACACGAAAATAGATTACAGTGACAATTTCAATTGTCAAAACTGGTTACATTTTCTTGTTAGGAGTGAGTAATCTTTACTAATCTATGATAGCAGTATAACAATTTTATGATTTATAGTGCTGCCATAAAAAATGTTTTATTTTTTTAAATAAAGCTAAGAAGTCTTAAATCACACTGTAATGAATCTCAGACCATCCCTTGATCATCCATGAATAGAATAATCGATGAAAAGCTGATTGTTAGTCATATATTATACATATTCAGGTCATATTTCTTATGTATCGAACGATTCACCATTGTGCATTGTTGCTCCTGGGTGGTTATGTCTGGGGTCGACCGTTCATACTACTAATACGAACTGCTACTACAAACTATAGTACATATTTGTTCATGATAACGAAAAAGTTTATTTATGGAATTTCAAAAGAAAAATTATAGAAAAATATAGTTATTGTAAATGAACTGTCTCGCAAGTGTTATGTTATTTTATGTGTTATGTTGTGTCAAGAACACTACTCGTAAAGCATTAAGTTATATACTCCTTGTTGATGTCTCTTGTATGTGGTCAATGAACCGGATTATAGGCTCCTCCTAATTTAAAAGACTAAAAATGTATGTATAATTTAAGATGATGTTAGACTTACAAAGATTTCTTGAAAATATTACATACTTCTTAATAAGGGCGCGCAGGTCATCTCTGTACGACGTTGGCTTCATATGGCTCTCCTCCGCCTGCCCTCTTTCGGGGTCTCGCATCACGCACGATATGAGGACGACAGCCACAGCACCAAGGATCGGAGTGACACGGAGGCCCCATCGCCAGTCCCCAGTCACTGAAAATGCCGCTGAGCCCAATATGTATCCAAAACCACTGAAACACAAGAAATACATCATGTCATTATTATGATTAATAAATAATTGGTAGATCATTGTTATGTATAAGGAAGCGCGTTTAAAGTTATGCCAATAGGGATTAAATATCTAGATAAAGATGAACATCATCATGGTGTAAATACATACTCGTAGTATTACTTTTAGCTTATCAGATACACAGATACATTGAAAGTTTCGAGAAATTATTTGTGTTCGTTAAAAATGGAAGTTTCGTTAGTTCATGAAAAAAACGAAATATTCAATAAATTAAAAATATCGATAAGTGCGCGATGTTAAACCTTCTGTAAAGTTACAGTAACAAATTGTGTAATTCTTGTTTTAGAGTTCGTTGAAAAGGTATGAAACCGATCGGTCGAAGATGTCATTCAACAAAACGTTTATTTATATAAACAAACCGTAGAAGTATAAGCTAGACGTGATTAAATATCTAATAGCAGCCCGCAGAGAGTACTAGGAACCGTACTGTTGACTGGAATAATTCTGATCCTCCTCACTAAGGGTTCTCGGAAATTGTGCAACTGCGATCGCTTCAAGTAACATTCGCTCACTCACAAGTTATCACAAAAGGATTAGCGATTTGATGTTCGTAGACATTTTTTATGCGAAATCGAAATACGTAATAGATTAATTATATTATTTCTTATTAAATCTATTATAACCCGCTCAGAAGGATAATGCAAACACGAGTCAGTATCAAGGATTGAAATGAAAAGACATGTGCAAAAACCTATTAGGTATTTCAATGTATCTACAATTTTCCAATTTACGATAATAGGTAAAAGTGTAGCTCGAATACTAAAACTCATGACAGTAACAGGATTAGTTCCAATAATGGGTTACCATCAGTAAAGTCCTATTTATAGTAGTCGACGGATTTCCTCACCACAAACCTATTTATATGCAGGACAAAAATAATTAAAAGAACCGTACGCCTATGTCAAAATGTTACGTTACAGGACATGCTACGAAATAAGTAGTAATATGTTACTCGTGTATTATTAGAGTGGGTGGTAGTAGATCTCAGGGGGCCTACTACCATCTCTTAAAACAATATTATTTTAATCATACATTGAAATTTCGTACTACGACCTGTTTAAAGGAGGTCGTGGTACGAAACAAAATAATGTTAATGCAATATTGAAACAAAACTTTCCTGAACTATGATGGTTTTAAAGATTAAAGATGGTGGTAGGCCCCCAGGTAGGAAGAGTCCGTGGGAAGATTGCGATCTTATCTCGGGTTAATGATAGATGTAAATATCAGGGTGGATTGTATGCTCGTTTGCAGGGTGGATTGTATATTATAAAAAAATCGAAAACCTTACTCTACCTAGAGTTCAATACTTTATCAGTTTCTATGAGAACCAAAATCTTGCTGAACGCTGCTTCAGAGGTCACGTCGGTTTTAAACTACTAATGAAATAATTACATACAATTCTCTTCATCATCCCATGAATACATAGCCTTGCTCTCCCCTTCAATGAAACTGTCGCAGCTGTTAAAACAACGCTACTTAACGACAGAAACTTGTAAAGGACACAGTATTTACACAATAGGACCCTTTATTTAAATAAATGCTCCATTCTTCATCAAACATCCTTTTAATGCTTGTAAACAAACTACGACGCATCCCTTAGTAGGTCGTTTTGTTGATGTTAAAGAAGCCTTCTATTACAGTGCAACCGAATAGTCGTTTTATGGAACAGCAGTAATAAAAAGGATTTCCAGTTTATCGGATGTTAACTAAATAATATTTTTGATTCAACTCATAAATGAAAAAAAATCGTAGACATTTGTTAAAGTTCAAAGTACTAAGTCGATTTTAATTTCAACTATGAGCTCTGTATATATTTAATGTGAATGTTATATTTCCTAAAATATGAATTATTTAAAATACCTACGTGAACAAAAATAATTCATATTTCATTATGAAAATTTATCAATGCAGACTAATAACCGATATTATAGGGCTCCATCAAACTGACATTTGCCAGTAAATCAAGTAGAATTTGCATCAATTTGCAAGATCGTAAATTGGTATAATCATGTTCACAAAATTAACGTCTACACATTCGAGCGTACATACATCGTTAACAAAGAAGTGAATGTGGCAGTTCGTATGGTGCACTTGAGAGCTATGTTTACACATCAATCATTTTGGCATCAGATAAATAGATTACATATTCATACCTATAGGATACATCGACGGTGTATGTGAGTAACAAAGTTATTTTTTAACTGTACCTAAACATAAATTTCGCTAGTCGGTCACACATATTTTTCTAAATATAGTGAATTGATCCGCCGGGTATTTTAAATCATAATATACACATTAAGAGCATTTACCCAATAAAACGTATATTTTTTTTATTGCTTTAAACTTATACTTATATTCATCATAAGAAATATTTTAAATATCATTATTAAATATCAAAATACATTTTCCGTGACTGAAGGAGAAATTCTTCAGTAATTTAATATAACGAACTATTCAGAAATATTTTTACTATCATTTTTAAATATCAAAATGTATTTTTTCCGCGACTGAAGGATAAATTATTCGGTAATTAAACTTAACGAACTATTTAGTTTATGCATTTTAGCGTACACAATAGAAAATGTTAACATGCTGAATTAACCGAATACCAGCCTAATAAGTTACACCAAACATGGTTTCATAATCAGATTTTATATTGTTTCATTAATTTATTTCTATACTAAAATGAGTTTTATTTGCCTTTTAGTATTGTATAATACAATTTTGTATAGTATTATGTAGTTAGTATAGTATATTGTATAGTATTGTATAAACAAATTTTGTAACAATAGATACCATTTCATTACATAGTATTTTGAATTATGATCAAACCATAAAAACAGGTAAAAGGAGTCGATCCTGAGGATTCATTTTGATCGCATCACAAAATATTGATGTCGTAACAGGTTTTGTCGGTTCAGTGCTCATAAACTAACTTTTAAAAATACACCTTGATTCATTGATGCGTGGTGGAATTCATTCTAAGAAGCCAATCGAAGAATAAAGAATATCAGTTAGCTTAAAAATGTCCAAGATTTTTTCTGTTGTCTGCGAACAAATTGAATTTGCTATGACACAAAAGACTCGGCAAGCGCATTATTGAATGGTCACAGAACTCGCTGATCATTGGATTATGAAGCCATAAAATAAAACTTAAATGTGTTTTTCGCCATATTTCAAGCACGGCATCGCTTGCTTTGATTAATGAACATTTTTGTACTCCATCAATACTTGGGCTACATACAAAATAAATCATTTACAGGTCAGTGCTTAAAGCGTTTATAGAGTTTGGCACTTATATTTGTATGTAGGAAATATTTTCTAAGCATGGATATTAACCCTGAGGATTCCGTTCGCGTGTAAACCAGGATGACTCTTTATGATAAATAGGAGACAAAAATTAAATAATAAAGTAAGTAGGTATAATTAGTATCGAGTAGATACAACTTTTTTATAATCCAGACATAGCAATCAACCTAATAGTAAAGAGTCACTGCCGCTCATTGCCAACATTGTCATCAGTATTCGAGACCCTAGATAGGTTTGTAGTCCTATCTGTAGCGCCACAGATGCGCTGTACTCCCAAGGATCAAGTTGGGCCATATATACTGTATGAATATGCGTAAATGTCAAAGATGTCTATAATAGGAATCTGCGCCAATGGTAGAAAAGAGACGACTATACAAGTGAATGCACTAAGGTGAAGGTCGATCGAGTTTTAAGGTCACGGGTAACCTAGAGAATAACAAAATCCGGTGCCAATTTCTCCACCCGCGCATTGCAGCTTCCAAATCCTTGTTCGATCCGTCGCGCACTACTTCCCTTGCGACACAGAGTGAAAAATAATTTCGAGCAACTGTTGAACAATTTTGTCCAGAAATATTGCTTATGTTCCAAATGTTAGTCAATCAAATTAACTTATTTGTCATTAAGACAAATAAGTTAATTTATATATATACATACGTAGAGTTGTATATGCATACATAGGTACATCCTAATGCATGAAAGGTCAAGTAAGTCGTAAAACATTTGTGTTAAAGCGTTTATTCTGGCACAGATTCGCTTTCAACAACCAGCAAGACGTTCCTCGAAAATAGAAAAATAGAAAAACGGTCCTAGAAAAGAAAATTTACACTAAGTATTTTCTAATAATCTCTTTCATGCATCAAACATCAATTTTCTACCTTAGCTGGTTGCTATTCTTGAGCAATAAGTTGGAATGCCTCGGATAAGCATGTGTCCCTTCAAACCACACCCTTCAAACCAGAACTAAGACGCACTTTCCGCTGCTTTTATAAGGCAAAAATATCTTACCTTCCGACCGGTATAGCGAAGTAGAAGAAAGCAAGCATTTTGGAGCGCACGTTGCCGACAAACAAGTCACTGATGATCGTGGGCGCTATCGTGGAGTACGACGCCTCGCCGACACCCACGAGACCCCTGAACAGGGCGAATACTGCAAAATTCTGCCAACAACATGACACACAAGGTTATATAGAAAACAAAATAATACTACCTTCCCAAGATAAATGTTACTGGAATTTCAATTAGTGTATTATGCAATTCCTTATTAAGCAAAATAATTTAAAAAGCATTACAATGTACCAAATTTTACTGAAGCAAATTTAGTGCATTATTTCGTCCTTAAAAACATAAGTGATTTTTTCGCCACAGAAGGTATTAATAAGATATTGTCCAAGACTAATTCAGTATGAGGATATTACTCTGTTTCTGCAAAATACCGAAAATTTAAATGCGCAACCTACTTTAGAACTATTTCATGTATTTTGTGTGTCATACTCATACAGAGGCACGACGATCTCCTATGATGTAATGTATTTCTAAAATTTATTACTATGCTGATACCCAAGTGATAAGATTGCGTGTAAACACACGCAACGCAGTGACGACGCGAGAAGACCTATGTCAATATATTAAGATACCTATGTCAATATGTCTATGAATTAGATAGCTATGCGTCAGAGTTCCGCAGGCAAATGACAAAAACGTCACAGCCGTTTCATTCGAACTGTGACTGCTTGATATCAATCTCTCATTTTTTCACCAAAAATAATTGTATTTTGAATAGATAATTATATTCATAGTGCAATATGATTATGCCGGTTTTCTAACAAACAACAATTAAGAAAATAAATTATAATTAAATTTAATTATAACGATTATAAGTCTTCGCCATATTTTAGACTGACACAACTTTGCTTTTTAATCATACATTTTAATTACCTACGAAAACACACAATAAAAAAAATATTTTTTTATCTTGAAAATATAATACACGGTATGCTTGCTAGTAAAATCGTTTACATACTTACTTTTATGAGAGAGCCAAATAATGTGGTGAGACTCCACAGGGCGACACCAAACGCCATGATTTTCCGCCTGGAGTACCTGTCGCCCAGGTACCCGAATATCGGCGCGAACACCATGTACGCAACCACGAACACTGTCTGAAGGAAGCCGGCGCTGTCATTGCCGATGTCGAACTCACATTTCACTTCGGTTAGCACACCTGTTGACAAGGTAACACAAATTAAAATATTTTATTGGAAGTAGCAGGCCGTCAACGACCCCAGGACCTCCGATCGGTTAGAACCTTTAAGCTTGCGGAGGGACATAGGTTCCCTCTGCGCGTTCTACCGGCTTTACAATGGTGAGTGTTCCGAGGAACTATTTGACCTAGTGCCTACGTCACCATTTCTCCATCGCACCACTCGCCGAAGGATGAAGTTCCATCCACACCAACTGGACCCGTGGCGGTCCTCCACGGTTCGGTTTGCACGGACGTTCTTGCCACGAACATGCAAGATGTGGAATGCACTTTCTCCTAAGGTATTCCCAGAGCGCTATGACATGGGGCTCTTCAAAAAAGGTTCAAAAAGAGCTCTCCTTCAAAACCGGCGATGCATTGGCGACTCCTCTGGTGTTGCAAATGTTCATAGGCGACGTTGACTACTTTCCAAAAGGAAGCACGTCTGCTTTATCGTTAGGCTCAAATATAAAAAACAGGCAGATACAGTCCATCTAACATAAGGTTTCCATTAAAGTCCTTTAACGAGAACCTAGGGTATCCAGATCCGCAATGCTGTTAAAAGGCGAATACGCATGTTTACATTAGGGTCATCTCCACTTGTTCTACAAAACATGACGTCATAAGTGCCATTACCAAAGTTGGCAAGACCTCTGAAGTTTAGACTATAGTGAATACAAATATTACTACGACTTCGATCTCGACTGAAAGCTACAATTTATAACATGCTATACATATTACATGAATTCAATAAAAATCCGAAAGAGCAAGAATTACCTTGCGAAATAGGTTCAAATATAAAAATAGCAACAAAAAGTACTGTTTTTGCCTTTTTAAAATCTCTTTTAAATTATTATCTTCTTTCATTTGCAGCAGGTTAGCATGGTACACTGTTAAATGCTGTTACACTACAGTACGGTCGACCTCAAGGTCGAAAGTGCCACGATATGCTAAATATTAATTAGCATATATCAAAAAAAGCTTTGCCTGTCATCCTTTACAGTAATTAAACCTTGAAGAATAGTTTCTACGAGAAAGGCAATAGGAAATCATCGCGTCACGTTTGTTCTAATTTGCATGCTTGGTCTGCATAATAACTAGGTCGCCATAAATGATCGTAGGAAACAAATCATGGTTTAACAGAAATAAAGAAAAATGGAAACGCCAGTTTACTGCATTTAAATATTTTTATAGTTCTTTTTTAATTATCTTCTATATGTAATAGATTATAACCGTTCTCACCTATGTTGCCATCTACATTCATAAAAAAATACAGAAAAAAATAATGTGAAAATAAATTCATGATATAAATAATATGAAAAATCATGACGATTTAGTTAGGAACTTGGAGCTAGATATAAATATAGGTTGTACAATTTAAAAAGTTTAAGATAAGATTTAAGGGTGAACCACCTACACCGTCCTAATCAGTCGGAACAGTAAATACCATATACTTATTTACACGCATCATTAACATTGAAGTTGAATCAATAGTATGTCAAAATAATTGGCATTAACTAATATCATACACTCAAACAATAAACAATAACAAATATCAAAACAAAACATGTTTTGTTACTGTCCGAAATGCTTTGGCGAGATTCTCAGCTTTAATTTTGATTAGCGTTACAAAGATAGCATAGGATTCTAAAAAGGGATGAAATTACCTTAATGCTCAAAATAATATTATATTATGATATGACACTGTTATCCACTGTATAGTTTTATCCAATTATTGGTTCATAATAAGCACAGTGATTATATAAAAAATATTGTATATTAACATATTTTTTGAACGTTACATAACCACTACTATTTTTCCCAAGACAGGTTTCTGGCTGTTAAGCTCCTAACAAGTTCATCGGCCTTATCACATATCAGTTTTGTTAAAGTAAATATCACGTTAAAATTTCTGCATTACATCGTTCCTAGCAGACCTACTTCTTAACGGAAGGGAGTGGTCCCCTCATCAAACACATATCTGCAGCTGTCGATAACATGACTTATATATGGATGAACCATATAAAAAGGGCCTTAAATGTAAAATATAAAAAGCAACAAGTTATTTTTGTACTTTCAAATATGTTGTTGCACTATCAGTGCAGTGCAACGCTGACGTATATCAATTATTCCATTATCTTTTATCATTATCATCAAAATAAAGATATTAATGTTTGAAATTTCAAAATAACGGATTCTTATAAGATTATATTTTAAAGCAATTAACTACAAAAGGAATATTTTGCAAATTAATTATTTATTACTTTAAGCACTCTCAATCTCAATTAAAATTTTAATTTTAATTATGGCGATTAATTTTAATTATTTCCTACATTAAGTTGGGACGAGTGGAGAAGAAATTGTTTATTTTAAATAACAGATAGATTCCTAAATATTAATTACGTGTATGGATGACATAAATGACATGTTTTCCTTTTCTGAGCGGACCTGTCCATGTCAATTGGATATTGCTGATATCACCATTATTCAACCAAACATTGTGTTTAATGAGTGTAATTATTCCTCCTGATCTCTGGGTCAGATCCTATCATTACTTGTATATAGGTACACAGCTACTTTAAGTACATTACGAGTATATCTATGTACATTGTACATACACTATGTTCTATAGAATACCTACATTGTAACTTATTTTGATCTTGATTAAGAAGTCTTTGTTGCATTTTAAAACGCAATTCACTATAAAAATAAATCAAACACAATCAATCAAAATTAAATAAGCTAATCAATAAAAACAGTTTAAAAATAAACAATGTTTTTATAAATGATAAAATAAAAAAATGATAAAAACTCGTCAATGTATTAAAATTAAACAATGACTATTTGACTTGTTGTGTCTACAAAACTTATCGGACACTCAAGGAAATAATACATTGACAAGTTAATTACTTATATTATATTAGTTTAATAAACACCCTTCGGAATATAAATTAATTGGTGTCTTACGCAATTAGTTTTTACGGACTACTTTTTCTCACACTACCCATTAACCGACCATACATTAGTATTGATCAAAACGGATCTGTACAATAATCATTTTTTACTACTTTAAATTCCTATTAAATTATTTAACGTTTTATTAACTTATGTAATTAAATATTACGGAAGCAACTTGTTAAATACATAATTTACTTATTACCACTTATGTTAATACAATTACTATTCATGTGAATATTACATTTTACGAGCTGACCCGGCAAACGTTGTGTTACTATAAATAAAAAATGTTAAGGGTGAACAATCCTTATCACGTATGGGTATGAAAAATAGATAGTAGCCGATTCTCAAACCTACTGAATATGCATATAAAATTTGGTGAAAATCGGTAAAGCCGTTTCGGAGGAGTTCGGTAAGTAACATTGTGACACGAGAGTTTTATATATTATGCATGTGAATGTATACCTAGTGTAATAGTGTAATACGCTAGCGTAAGCCTGCATATTTTTTCTACATGTTTCGAATTCATTTAACTGAAGATTAATTAAAGTCCATTACGTTGGTTCCACTGAACAACATATGGGTTTGTTGAATGAATTTCTGATTTTGAAGAAAACCTGAAGTCAAAAGTTCTTTTTAAATTATCAATCTATATAGATAGTCATTGCCTATGTAAACAAAGATTAAAAAAATACATCTTAATCATAAAATGATGTGCCAAGTTTTTAAATAAACTATACCTACTCTACATTCTACAATAACTTATGTTATAAACTAATTTTATACATTGTAAAATGTACACACGTTGAGGTGCCAATAGATGAATAATAATACCAAAATAACTTATGTTGATGGCGACCAACCTAGATATATTGCTCTATTTTCATATGAAGATTAATTTTATTATTATTAATAAATAGTACTTTTTAAATCGAATATCGAAATAAAATAACACCCTGTAAGGGCTTTAATCATATGAGTCAGTTTGACAGGTCTATAAATCATATATTATCTTTTATTGTGTGAACCCTCGCGTTTAGGACAATAATTGTCGGAACCCCAGGTTTGCCACGTCCAATATACTTGAACTTTTTGTCCCCGCCTGCCTTTTGTGATGAATCAAAATAGCTTTAATCGATATTACAATGAACAGGCAGTTTACATCGACGCAAGCACCCTTCGTGTTAGCTATGCACACAAGTAATTTGAAAAAGTTATTGAATAAATCGAATTTCGGTGTTTCATTATTCATTTACTTTTTTTCTTTTTCTAAACACTGTAACGAGTATAAATATAAAATTGTACAATCCGTAAATATATGAATTAGTAAAACTGGTCGATTTGATAGGTTAACAATGCTACGCTCATATTTTAACAACCGTTAGTTAGTCTAATTACGCAAAAAGTAAATGTCATTTGCATACTGCTTGACAGAAAATTGCAAGAATAAACGTAGTACGAACTTGCCATATATTACAAGCCAAGAAAAATAAAATCATTATTACTATAGGATAACAAAATTTGTAAACAAGAAGAGGGGTTACCTCGTGTTGTCAACAATAAAACGTAACTTTTATTTAATCTGATTACATTATAGTTAAACTGATACATAGATAAATGTGTATCATATGAATGCAATACTATTTTTGATAAGAATCACTAGTAATTATAATATTAAAGCCATCAGCGATCAACATGAAAGTGAAAAGTTACAAAAAGGCACATTACAACCTTACGTTCACCTGTAAGTAGGGTTGCTGAACGTAGATAAATGTTTCTAAGATTATTTAACTTCAGAGTTTCTGTATATCATATTTTTTACCTATATAAATTTATAGAAAACGTTTTCTTCATACATAATTGTAGGCGACGAAAAGGATGAAGTAAACGGTAGGCGGTAACGTTAAATTTTATTTATTTAAAAATGAGCTTTTAATATATTTCAATATTTAGATTTTAGAATGTCAATTAAATACAATTTAAACATTGCAATCATGACTGAAACAGAAATACCCTTGCTTTTTTCTTCTTCAGAAAATAAAAAAATAATTTATTATTTTGAGAAAAGTTGGCAACCCTAGCTGTAGGTAACAAAGTGTCGATAGAAAGTAAGCTTCGCTATGAAATTGTCGATTGGCATTTACGATAAAGTATTAACCAGCTTTGTAACGAAGAAATACATCTTTTTGTTGCCCAAGTTTATTTTCTTGAAATATGAAGTCGACAAGTGAAAAGTATTCGAATTGCTCTAGATACTCTCCACGGTCTACCCGTTAATGTTACATACACAAAGCGAAGATTTTTGTACATTTGAACTTAGTTTATATTGAATTATATAAATTACTAAATGGTTATGTGTAACTAATTGATAATATATTCTGCTTCAATTATAGCAAAACCATACACAAATAGATTATCCTACTGACGTACGTTAGAATAATATATCTATGGACGTGACGCATGTGGGTATTTCCTTTTTTAACGCCTTTGCAAGTACGAGGAGACAGGAAATATAATAATCCGTAAATGTTGCCTACTTCCTTATAACTATTTTTAATTTATTATAACAATAAGTAGATAGGTACTTATTATATTTGTTATTTAAATCTGTAGCAATAGTAGTTAGCAATAATAATTATACAAATTTTGACATTATTTCGTTTCTTAGAAGTACTTTCTACAATCCAGCATATTTTTCACTAATTATTCATGGTTCATCTATTGATCTAACGGATCACACGTTCTATTAACTCGGTGCAAGTGAATCCGTTGCTTTCTATATGGCCAGAATAAACGCGCACAAAAGTAGAGAGCAAACACAATTTGTTAAGTAACTGTTTTTTCGTAGTGACATATTTGTCGTAACGGAAGGCATTTACCATTTATTATTAAAATTTAGTTAATACAAGGAAAGTGGCAAGGTTATTTGACAAGGTAAAAAAGAGAAAATATTCGAATTGTAATTTCTATACAAATTCGATCATGAAAATTGTGGAAAAAGAGTTAAAATACCGTTTTGTTAGGTACTACGTTTATGTTTTGGGAAATTCATTTCTACTTTTCCGACGTTTAAAGTAGGTAACATCGCTTCAGAACCCGCGACCTACGCCTCTTTGACGTCAGACGGAATGGCGCGAGTTTACGTTGTGTTTGCGTCATACCAACGTGTCAGCAACGAGCGTTGTCAGGTAGCGTATGGTGGCAGCACTGAGCACCTTCGCGCTGGCTGCACACGCGCCCGCCGCATTTGCCTACATCACGCCATGTTTTTCAGCCAATCACAAACTAGCAATGTTGTGGCGCGAAACATTAGATACGATAAACAGCGCTCGTGACAGGTAAATCATTAATTTGGAACATGTGAGTTTTCATAAATAACAATTTTCAGGACTTGGTATTTATGTCTGTATAGATGAAGCATACACTACAAGTAAGTTTTATATGATTCTTAGTTTTTGATCTATGTAGATGGGCTGAAAAACCACCACTCACTATAGACCGATATTGAAACAAGCCAAATCGGTGATCGGATTGATGTCTCGGACCTGGGACTTGTAAGAGCATATTAACTTAATTTTATAGAACATAGCTCTTCTATTCGTAGACCATAGAGTAGACTAATGATCTACGTAGATGCTTACCATAGATGAGTACTATTCTATGATAAGTACTTACTAATAAAATTGTTAGGTGCAAAGTTATACCGTTATAATATAATCATTTTGTTAATTAAGTAATTATTAAAAAAAATCCATATTGCACTTTAATGTAACAAGTATAATACTCGGCTGATATAAATAGGTCTTCCCTTAATTTGTTATTTGCATTTGCTTGTGACAAATACATTACCAATTGGGTACTTGACAGTTATAACAATAAAATATGAAATATGTTGGATATGATAGCTTATAAGTAAACATAAATTATGCAGTATTTCGTTTATTTTTTAATATGTTCTAAGTATTTTAATTTTTAAAAAGAAATTTTCGATTTTTTATCTGTGGATTTTAAATCCCAAAACGGCGACAGTGCTGCCTCAAATGTCATGTGACGTCACTACATCGAAACCTGTCGATCACATCGAAACCTGAAGTATGTGTAACGTCAAAGTTTATTTCTATATTTTCAATGTGTTGACGTCACGCTACGAAATGACACTTGACCGCCTGTTTTGGCGTAACGTTCCGTTTACCGTAATAAAAATATGTTTTTTATTAATAAATAGCCCTTTTTCGAAAAAATGATCAATGAAAGGCATATATAATACGTATATGAATTCATTAAAACAGTTTCCCAAAAAGTGTCAAGTAGCCAATTATTTATGTATATGCAATGTTTCCATTTATAACACCAGTAAACAAAGTATAAGGTAAGTACTTGCTGTAATTTACGTTACTATTTGGAAAATTCTCTTTTACATCAATAAAATTCACGTACTCAACATCAGGATAGTTGAAGGACCTTGGAAGGTCATAGAAAAAGTTATTTATAATCAATGATAATAATATAGTACATAATATAGATAGAAATGCGGTAGTAGACAAAAACGCCAATGACGATAATTCTTATCCACATACTTAAAAGAGTATAGATAAGAAATAACCAGATAAAGATATTAACGAAAAAAAAGTGTATGTTATCTAAATCGCTTAACAATAACAATGAAGGTGAATCATTTCCAGTCTCATGTCTGTGTTCAAATATCTCCACTAAACCTTATTGATACCTTATTTATACGTAATTATAAATAGGGTTCAATTAAATTAATAATGGATGTACATTACAAAGTTTTAAAATATTTAAATCAATAAGTGAAGGTGGTAGAACCCTTTGTGGTTCGAGTCCGACGGACCACCCCCACACCTATTTCTGCCTCGCAACAGCAATGTTAAGCGCTGCTGTGTTCTGGTTTGAATGTGTGGTAAGTGAGACATATTTTTCCGAGGCGTTCCAGCTTAGTCCTCAGGGGTAGTGGCGCATCTGTGGCCGACCTCGGGTAGGAATATCTAACCCTATCTGGGGTTGATTACAGATGTCCATGGGCGGCAGTAGCCACTTATCATCAGGTGGACTGCATGCTCGTCTGCTACACCAGTTTTATACAAAAAATATCAAGGTTTTTGGAGCTATATTATTGTCACTGTTAAAATAACGTGGGACATCCCTCCGTAATTCAAGTAGGTACGGTACTTAAATGTTATATCAGTTAACTATCGCACGTTAACTATCGCAAAAATCTCAAAACCATCTGGTATCAAAAATACTGTTTCGTTTATCGCGTGATAAGTCGGCATTATCTTTTTGTACCTACCGATGATGCTTTTCATGTAGAAACCTAAATGCGAGACAACGTGCTCAGAAACGGTTGAAATATGAAAGGAATATAAAAGTCTCTTCAAGTATACATAAATTTCAAATAAGAAAGAGCATCTCTCTCAAATCATAGAAAAAGGTGGATAAACCGTTAGAAACCACGTGTTTATTTTTGAACTGCTCTTAATAACTGCATCCGGGGATGGATAGTTAAAGGTTTTTATTAGTTAAACTTTGTTCATTCCTATCCACTCAACGTCAATGCACTTTTTGAACGATTTTATAAGAACTTGGCGTCGTCTGGGCGTAGACGAAATAAAAATTGCTACATCATTATTTTTTGTACGTTTGTATGGTATTAATAATGAATCAATGATGACCGTGATCAGCTACTTTAATTATTTAATACATGAAATTTAACAGCAGAAGTAAACTCTGAATTACATTAAACTAACTTTGTACGCGTAATAGAATGTGATTGCATTAGAATTTCATTTTAATTAAATTTCATAATACAGTTTGGAATAAGTACGTTATCCAGTTTTAAGAACTGACATTTAAATAAAAAAAATACTCACTTAAAACTATTTTGAAATGACCGATCCAAAGTACTGTTATTTGGAACGAAGCTCTTCCTAAAATTAGATCTTTTGAAGTGTACTTCACTACGCTGTCGCATTTAACATACATAGTTGAGAGTTAGTTATAGTAGTCTTAAATCTACATAGAAAACAAAATGCAATAGTAAGGCTCCAGAGGATCTAGATAATCTAAAAGCAAATAAATCCGCCAAGTCTAATCCAGCACAATATTTGTCTTGACACGTAGGACGACTCAAAATATTAACTGAGTTCTCGTTTCCGTCCTACCTGAGTGAACCGAACCTTCTACTAATAATTTACCATAAAAAACGTTACATATTAACGTAAAATGTACCGTTTTAATTAATATTTCAAAACTTTGGAGCATTTGAAACACTTCGGAATAAATACATTTCAAACAATCATATTAATTTGAGTAGTTTGGACGGCGGAAGAATGCCACGGAGTGAAATTAGGGTTTTCTATAATTGACGGAAACGAAACAGCAATAAATTTGTAATTTTTGATACACTTTCGGATTGATGCAATAGGTACATTAACCTCATTACTTACTGTAATGAAACGCACACCGCCTTGATTTATGTGTGTACAATTAGTAATGGTTTTATTACCACTTAAACTACAAGTATACACATTACACATACTATCGCACTGAAAATAAGCACACTCCATGGAAACTCTACAATCTTTCTGTTTGTCTGTAAATACTTACGTATGTTGCAACTGAGAACATGTTCGCTTTCTTATCTCGAGTGATATATATATTACTTTCGTTAAAGGTGTCACTGTATCGATCCAAACAGCACTTTTAACAAGAAAATATACATTATGATAAGAAAAATGGTTATCACAAGAAAATGTTATTTTTGCGTTAATGAAGTCAAGTTATATTGATGTTATTTATTTCTTCACGTTTTAACGACAAGTATAGTTTCAATAAGGTAATAAAAATAATGTATTAGCTGTGGCTATTATCTGTGGTTTAAACCTTATTTTTAAAATGAATCAGATTCGGATATATGTACGAATAACATTTTATCCTAACATTTTATTTAAGTTTGACATGTGTAACACCTGTAAAGGTAGCATTTAATTGAACTGTATGTATTGTTATTGACCTATTGTACTAAATGCTTTACACAATAAAATAAATAAAAATAAAAAAATAAATAAAGTAAAAAATATATTTTTATAGTCTCGATTGATTTAAACGGAATATTTACTAATTCCGTCATTATTTCGAACGCATTTAGTAAATATGATTAATCCATTTTTGCAGTAGTAGGTACTGAAGAGCTCTCTCATAAGCCAATCATTTCCAATGCGCTTCCTATCAGCGCCAGTTAAACGGATCTCCAAGGGATATTAATTCAATTCTGATAACATACATTACTGAACAATAAGCCGTCTTTGATCGGTGGAACTAATTGCATCCAAGTGCACCATGCGGTCTCGATGGGCACTTGTGTTGGGTGCATGCGGGCCACAGAATAGCATGCAGCTGCGCCACGTTATCGTAACGAAGGCATTACGCTCAGTGCTTCGAACACCGCTTACGAACCTACCGCAGGATCGAATTAGTACAGGTTATGCGATGTTAACATTTTATATTTGGTAAGTATTGAATGACAGAATCATTTTACAACAGAGAAAATCCTTACAACGGTGCGGTAATATGCAAGTTTGTATTGTTGGGATATTTATGTAAGTACTTTCGAAAGAGATTTTCTATATTACGAAAGTAACAAATAGACATGCAGTTTGCCTAACGAGTAACATTACATTAGTCAACCCGAAGAGTGCATCTCTAAGATTTGTTTATAATTTCACTGTCATAAACGAACCGAGCAAACCTACAGAGATGACTACGCAAATCAGTAATATTGTGAAATGAACCAAAAGTAAAGTTCACCGATATAAACCGGAAAACCACTATTAATACAATACACTATATCTTCAAACCTTAGCATAATACCGTTGCGTAAAAGTGGTCTAATGTATCTTGTGGTAAATCGTAAATGTGGTAAAAGTATCACTTTACTATTCGATTAAGTACCCAATTCGTAATGCAAGTAAGAAATGGCACATTTAATTCTATAAAGTAAATACAAGTGGAGCGTCTACCGGTAAATTCAACATGAGTGCCACTGCTTTTAATGCCTAATAGTAAATTATACACATTATTATTTGTTTGTTTGTAAAGGCTTATCTTGGCAACTGATCAACTAATTTGGACGGGACTTACACGCGAAAGTTAAGTAATTTATAGAAAATAGTTATTTTTATCTTCATATTTGGTTTCATGAGCAAACAATGAACAGATTATTTTAATTTTTGTTGGTATTAATAAATAAATACACTATTTTTAATGGACTTTGAAAAGGAAAAGGTTTTCAGTTCAGCTGTATCTAGTAGTAGTAATAACTTTCCATGAAGTTTTTTCGTCTTCTTGTCAAAATATTATGTAACACTATGCGAATGAGTACTAAATTAAACCTAAAACCTGCGCCATAAAATTATTATTCAACTTATAAATACAGTACATGATATGGAGTAAACAATAATAAAATTTTATTTTTCCCCAGTGACTGGGGTCAGATTAATAATTTTGATTAATACCACAAGCGTCCCGGTGGGGTCATTGCTACGAATTAGAGTATAATTTAAGCAAACTTCTTTACTCTGTTTAATCATTGTAATCATAAAAGTATCATAGTGCCGTTGAAAATTTAAAGTAAGAATAGATACAAATATTTGAATCTTGCAGTATTAAAGTGAAAGCTTAACAAATTCTGAAATATTATGAGATAGAGGTTCAATGAATAGTTTTATTTTATCTATATTTCTTATTAGGAAAAAATAAAATTTTAAAATCTAGGAATTTTAATAGTAAAGTAATCTAAATATATCTAAATATATATAACTCAAAGGTGACTGACTGACATAGTGATCTATCAACGCACAGCCCAAACCACTGGACGGATCGGGCTGAAATTTAGCATGCAGGTAGATGTTATGACGTAGGCATCCGCTAAGAAAGGATTGTGATCAATTCTACCCCCAAGGGGATAAATAGGGGATGAAAATATTACTTCGTAACGCGAGCGAAGCCGCGGGCAAAAGCTCGTTATTGATAAGAAACCAATTGTTTTATAGAATACTTAGTGTTTTAGAAACCACAATGTAAACGAAACATTTGCTGTTGATTTTTAGTTCTAGGAAACATCTTATAAAGGAACACATTTTATAGTCTTTGACGTTTACTCGTGGCAAGAACTCTAACTCTGCTTTTAACTCTAAATTTTAGTCGTAAAAGCGAGATAGCCACGATTTTACGATTTCTTATAAGCATTGTAACACACAGTTCAAGTAAAGAACCAATACTCATATATCGGTCCAGCTGTTCTCGTGTTTTAGCGAGACTAACGAACAGCAATTGATATATATATAGATTGTGTGAAAAAAAATACTAACGCGAGCTACGCTATGTCAAATATAAAAAATACACGTTGTATCCTATGGATCTCTGTACAAGAATTCTTAGTACACACAACAAAAAGATACAAATATCGATAAGAAGCCGCAATGTAATTGCAGTGCCTACCGAAAACGAAACGGAACCGGTACACAGATGAAACACGAATTGACATAACGACCTTGCGCGTCACTCATACGACCAAGACGTAGTCACACTTTACTTAATGCTTAAAAGTGGTATTCTGTGTTCAAATTGTTCAAGTTTCACCGAGTGTCTGCAACTAACAAACATAAAATAGATCGCTATCTTTTCGCCTTTGCGGCTGCTACGCATTGTTCGACATTTTCTTATTTTGAAAATCAGGGTCGCCGGGAGCATACGATATAACACTAGGTACTGCGTTGCTGAAATTCTGGCTTCATGATATATGCGTGAGCGGATCTAACAAAGATAATTTCCTTGGGGTCAAAAAAATGTACCTAAACTGTACCAGCTAAGGCCGTAATTTAATACCTACATAGACGTAAGTACCCAGTTACAATATGTTTTTTGTACAAAATCTCCACTTACTCCGGTAGTATTAGTCCATTAATATACTATATATAACAGGAAAACTTTCTTTGTTTGTTTGATTGTAATGAATAGTGTCAAAAACTACTGGACCGATTTTAAAAATTCTTTCACCATTCGAAAGCTACATTATCCACGAGTAACATAGGCTATATTTTATATGAAATATATTTGATAAATAGATTTTGAGGCGGTACAAAGTTTGCCGGGTCAGCTAGTTTTAAATAAACAACTTATAAAGGAGATAAATACAAAAGTAAAAGTTTAACATTGTAAATTTTTATGAGGCTTCAAGTACAGTTTCAAAAAAGTTAAAAATTGAATGAAGTAAATAATTAAGTATGCTATTTTAATTTTAAACAGACGCACACAGTAAAAATATTCGTCTTGCTGTACAAAATTACTTCATATACTTAAGGTTAAGTTATAAAGTTAAACGATATTTTTTACCAGGTGGTAAAAAACAAAAAGCATTGATCAAAAAATGTATTATTATTTCGTTACTTATGGTTCACGGCATATACACACGTGTAGCATCCCCTCTTATTTGCTTTAAGAGTTAGGATCACCACGTCTATAAGAATAAAGTGGAATTTAAAACGACAGAAAAAAATCTAATAAGGATAATGGGAAACTGTTTAAATTAAATTATTGCATTGTCATCGGTCCTTGATACGTGTGCAAAGTTTAAAATTTATCAAGCCGAAAGATTCCGTTACATACGTACATAGATACAACCTAAGTTAATAAAAGCGGTTTAATAACGTTTAACATATGGACGTTGACTATTACCGAAATACTTAGGTATCGCCCATTTAGGTGGAGTATTCCAACACAGCCTAAATCACTGCTAATAAATAATTAAAGTGTGGGAAATCGAGATTTTCCACGATTCCAGCAAAAACTGCGTAATCAAATGAGTGCCCTACAATACCGTTTATTATTGAAGCATAAGCGAATCAGTAAGTAGTATGAGTATTTACTCATACTACTTACTGATTCGCTTATGCTTCAATTATGCTTTAATTTTAAGACTCTTACACTTGGGGAAGTCTCTAAGGTTTTAATTTGTATGTTCACGTGTAACTTATTTATAAAATACTCTATTGTTTTTTTTTTTGTAAAATAATTACCGTGAGCTCTTGTCTCTGTAAAATTATTATTTTTAATTTCAAAAAAATATTTTTTACAATTTACCTTGCGGGATTGTATCCGCGTATGAAACAAGACAGGAGTTATTAGATTAGGGAGTTCATTCGGGACATCCCAAACCGGGCCAGTCGTTTGGAAACTCACTTAACCCTAGCTTGATGATGCAATATTTTTTTATTAAATGATGTGCACCCGCACCCCGTAATAAATTTCCAACAAAATGGTAACAGCGGGGAACCTTTTATTGCATCATGTTATATCGAAAGCGATTATTGTTTTTATTTAATAACGAGTAAAGGTTTCGTTGTACATCGGTAGATTTATTATTATTAATGTTGTCAAAGGGCTAAAGTTAAGTTTGCCTACAAAAAATCTTTTTAACTAAGTTCTCAAATTAAATTTTTATTCTCTAATTAAAAATGAAACGAAGATGAGCTAAGCAAAAAGCAGGCAAATTTTGATGAATTATGTATAATCTCATATCATATTACGTAAAACTAGTAGCCGCATGGAATGAAAAAAAGACTAAATGGTCTTTCTAAATAGAATTACCTCAAAGAAATCACTTGTGTCATGTTCCCTCATTCTTTAAACAAGCATACGTAAGCGTTTCAAACAAAATGTAGTCACGTTTTCCGAAGTACTTTTAATGACAATGCAATTCTTAATGCACATGATAAATAAAGATTCCTACGAGGTGGTATGTTCAATAAAAAAACTTGTTTTCCAACATAAAAACTTATGTTACGATTACGATATAGCCATATGAAATTAAATATAAATATGTATAATTATATTAAACGCCTGTAGTGCAGTATCAAGTAGACCTACCTACCTACCTACTTGATACTGCACTACAGGCGTAAATCTCAAATAAATACTTATTTGAGATTTAAAATACAAATAATAAACTATCCACAGATCAGCTCCTTTGCCAATTTATACATACATTGTCGTCCGATTACATAACACCTACAAAGTTTGAAGTACGACAATTAGAAGTATCGTCTTATATCGATTTACTATATTTATTTACAGCTTTGTTAACTACATAAAAGTGAAGTTAATAACAGCGTGTTAAGACTCACATTTTCATAATAGCTCTTTTATTCTTCAACATCAGATTAAGCTGAAGCAACAAACACATACATAAGCAACAACAATGATAAAACTGATAAAAGTTACACAAAAGGTAACTCGTGTTATAAACATATTAAATTTTAGTTTTTAAAATTAATTCTGGCGATGCGCTCTAATATACGTATAGCATAAAATCTATATTTCTTAAATCATAAAACAGTGTTTACTTTCTGTGACATTTCTACGTGTGTGCATAGCATTCGCTATTATAGCGAATTATATTATATTCGCATAGCAATGCATTCGCATTCTAAATATTTTAAGTGTGTAAGTATTCCATACTATGAATAAATTGTTAATATGCACATAAGCAAAATAGCAGTATCTTTTCACGCAATTACCAACAGACATTGAGGACGTTCGCGGGTGCATGAAGGACGCGTAAGGAACACTTTAAATGAACTATCATTCAGTCCACCTGATTAAATTTCAATAGTTTAATTAATTTCAATAAATAAATTAATCAGGTACATAAGTAATTTATAAACTTTGTTTTTATGGATAGTTTTTCAGTGGGTCTAGAACGACGATACCAGAACTCTCTGGAACAATTGGAACTAACATTTTAACGAACAATCTTTCCTATAGACCACATTACGTACTTTAAAGCCATCGGATCACATAACTGTTTTGATTTTGTATCATATTCAGAAAACGATATTCAATTATATCTAGGGATATATTGATGATACGTAAAATATTACTTCTGAAAATTATTTTATCCCAACGTAAAAAGCAGCTTAGAAGTGGGTGGACGGTGGGTCCGTTCGACAGTTCGCATAAAAACGTACCACAACCGGCACGACCGCACACTAATTTGCGATTTCAAACCGCATTAAACATATAAAACCTTTCCTACGTGTTAAAATAGACGTCTCACGTCTTATTCGTTTAATATAGACCGTAAATTATGAAACATCACAGAGATTAACACATCTAGTCTAATTGATATGATGCAATGCAACTGTAGTTTTTATAGCGTGACTCATGCAGTAGTTTTATTATACCACCAATACTTTAATGTCTGTGGTAACTTACTGCAACGATTCATTAGATTTTAGTGCCTACAAATAGAAATACAAATGCGATACGAACTGCACTGGCGCCCTCCGAAACTTCGTGCAACCATATTATACTGTCTCACAGGTAGTCATAAGTCTCTCTCCACAACTGAAAAAACGTGGAGCACATTTTAAGACGCTTCTTCAATGGAGGATGGATAGGATTCATGGAGATATATAGCTAACTATTCATACAAGAAGTCAGCAGAATGCCACTGTGTATTTCACTAGGTGCACGGTATATTTTTCACTTAACAGTTTTGCATAAATTTGTTTAGCTGACTTCAGGAACAAGAGTGTAACATCTCATAAATGATACTCGTATATTGAATGAACTGTCGTAGTAATTTCTTGTTTAGATAAAGTAACTTGTGAGCCGAGCTCGTTATTTGATTTAAATAATGTACGATGTGCGACCACTAAACCGTGGGTGCACACTTACTTGGTGTTGTGAAAGCGACCGTAGTACCCACTCCACTTTACGCACATTCTCACCATTTCATTCACCATATTATGGTGCGATTCATTTACGGAACAAAAATTAACTGTATACCTATACAATTTTCAAAACATTTAATTAAAGTGGATTTTTATCTATATCTTAATTAAGTTATCGTTACATAAATCTATTTTTAATTTTAATTAACATATTGTTCTGATTTCTGAACTGATCGTCCCCTTTTCTACATATACTTACAGCACGAACATCGGGAATTTGATCTGTAAATCAAAAATACCGAGTGATCGCATGTGGCGTGCAGCACGCACTATAATCACACCCGTCAATATAAAAAAGCGATTAACACGTAAAAAGATCCGTCATCAGTCATACTTTGAGTCACATAACGTATAATTGTATAATTAAAATGATTTATTATAGATAAATAAAATAAAACATCAGCAAAAAGATATCAATAAGCGACAGAAAAGTAATGTGAATGTATGCCTCCTACGTGGAGGTTCATGTACTGTAATGTAATGCTTAAAAGCACTTGGACATGGTGACTGAACCCTAATATTAATTCTAATGCTTGCTTCCCACGATCCTTGACGGACGGACGCGTACCGGCTCACACCAACTCACCGTGGTAAGGGCATCATCTTTGGTAGCGCGAACAAGTCGGGATTTTAACGGAACATTCCATTTGAAAAATTCACACACCATTGAATAGTTGGTATCGAGCGGGTGCGGGCGTTATTTTTCGTAGTCCTCCACAGCCCATGCATAAATCGGTAGATTTACAGATCGTGAGAAGCCACCCTAAGACGAGAATCATCATGTCCAACAGGAATAGTTAAATAACAATAATGTTATCTGAACACACATAGATCCGAAAGATATTAACAAAGAAACTAAATTTAACTCAGCGATGTAACAAACTGACTCACCGTGCCTGACCTACGAACTAATAACACACATTCAATCAAACAAGAAACTGATAACACAGTTACTACGAGAGAATTAAATAAACATTACATTGACTTGAGTTGGGTTCGGGCCAGACGCATTACAACACCGGCATGTGACATACAGACGAAAAAAACCATTACGCCCACTCAGTTATCCGAACTAGACAGACGATTTTATCTCAAGTGGGAATCCGATCGGGAACTCACATATTAAAACTGTAAACATAAATAACAACTTGACCTCACACAGTGTCGCCTACTGATATGAACGACCCCAAACATAACCTTTCAGTTTATTGACTTTGTATGTATTCTTGTGTTCAACTTATCTTGTGTGGGTACGGTAGATTCTTCTTGATATATAAATATAGAAATACATGAATATTTTCCATCTATGCATTATATTATACATTGTAATGCTTGTTATCAGAAGATCCGTAACGGACATAAAATGTTAATCGATTAATCACAGGCAGGGTGTATAACAACATTTATTATTAACTGACTTTGACAAAAGAAGGAGGATATTTAATCTTTAAAGTTATGCTATTTTTTAATTTTATTTCATAATTTGATCTAAAAGAGAAATTATATTTAAGCATAACCTAGGACTGTCGTATTTACTTACACGTTAATATTAGAATAATAGGGTACGATACTAATTACAACATGCAACCCTCAAATATAATACCCACAAATGTAATAGGGTTTTCAAGATTTTAATCAAGATAACGAAAGGGCCAAGTGCATTTGTTAATGGACTCTTGGGAAATAATTCGATTTGTGCACATACATAAGACGTATTATTATGTTTTCTGTTGATTCGGTAACGGTGTGACCTTTCGTGGTATTTAAAAAGTTTCAACATTCAGGTTCATATTGCTCTTTTGTATATATTGAAAACCTTGTCAGCAAATAAAATTATGCAATTTAACAACTAGGTATTTTTTACAAAAACAAAGTTTCGATAACAAAAACGTGTTCTACAGTTTTATTTTTAAATAACGCGGGAACTACAAATAGAGGTACGGGACCCCAAATCGAAACAGCCTCATTTACAATGGTGGCATTGTTCCCGAAACTATAATCCCGACATTAAATGCCGTACACAATGTATAAAAAAGAATCGGGTTGAGCCCACGCACGTGATTTGACACTGAGGATTAGTCCTCCGAAAACGTGACGCCGACCCTTCGTGGAGTTCATGGGTGTCCGTGCACACATATATGAATAATAATTACCATAACATTATTTTCCTATTACTCAAAATAGAAACTAATTAACTTTTAACTTCGAAATAAATTAGTTAACTATAAAATATTCTACCGATGACGAGTGAAACAATTCGAGTTAATTCCATTTCAATGCTCAGGGTCCTTCGTTAATGGGACCCACACGAATGTTCCATTAAACGACGCGCCGTGATTCGAAACATTTTAACCTGTGTCTAACCATTTTAGTGCCCCACGCTAAACGGTCACAAACAGCCGACGTTGCATTCCTTTCTTTATTATGGGATTCGTCCTGAGAGCCTCTTTCAAGTCAACGACACCTACGCAATCTACGCTGTTGTAACATGTAAGACACGTTGTGTAACTATTTTCATGAGCTAGAGTAATTTTGTCATTCGCGGCTATTAAAGGATTTCGTGTAATCTCACTTTAATCCCAGTAGTCATCTACATGAGATAAGTCTTAGGACGTCATATAGGTTAAATCTACTCTATGATTAATAAGATATACAAACATTGCGTCAAAAGAATATCCGAGCGGAAGCTTTTCGAAATAGCTGTCGTCCAAAACTACGTATGACTAATACCGGATCCTAGTCGATATTTTAATGTACACTGGATTTTTTCTTTGGCTACAGGACTGTTTGCCATTCTTGCCTTATTACCTTATTATCCGTACTCATATCAATGTTAATTTAGCAATACATGTCTTAATTTGCGATACTGCGATACTGGTTCAACGACTTAGCAGCTGAACTAGGTTGCAAATTACGAATGATACGTTACCGATTTACAGTCTTGTTTTTATCGTGAAACATTGTTTAATCGTTTTCACATTTTAGCTACAAACCAATATGCGAAACAAGTTTTATTAACCCGCTACGGGATATGCCGTGTCTTATCGCATACCTGCTCTGGCTCGCTTGCCAAAATGTTTTCAGTATAGTACATTTATATGCTAAATAACGTACTCTTACGTGACCCATGAAGTACTGTGTACGCACAAGTAGCGATAGCGGATTGCATCTAAAAAGGTTTTAGTTGTCATTTAAATGATTGATTGACGTAAAAACGTAATTTATATATTGCCACACGTCGCAGACGCGGCTTGCGCGGCGTCAACTTTTTAAAATTTTCGACCACGGTAATTGTTTTTTTTCGAGTAACCCATCCGTTTTTAAAATAAGCCAATAAAAATTAGCAGGGAGAAACAAATAAGGGAATTCTTTTTATTGTTCAACTAAAATATTGTTTTTAGTGTTTCATGTATATTTTTAAATGTATTTTTAAGTAGTTATGTTGTTTTCACTTTCATGAAACATGCTGAAAAAGTAGCCTTTATAAAAAGCAACCTTCATAAAGTTTCCCAAAGTTTTTTGTAAAATTGAAATCAGGGAAAAGATTTTTTTTATAACTTTTTTGCCTGTTATGCTACAAAGTAGAATTCAGATTTTCTTAATAACTATTTTAGGGAAAACAACTTCCACCATTTATTTCATGATAACAGATTATCTTACTTCTAAAAAATTCAATGATGGCCTATTTTATTACTTTAATAGAAGTAGCCTAGAGAAATCTATTTGATTTCAAAAAAAATTAAATGATTACTGCTGATGAACTTTCAGCCCCAAGTATGATACTAATAAGGATACAAATTAAATATCTTGCAACCCCTCTAGATTAGATATCTTACTTTAAGTAAATCTGTCTATTTATACCCTTTGAACCAGATTGGTGTTCAGAAAACTTACAATTATATTTAATTATTACATTGCTATACATCTAAACAACTTGCAATAAGAGTATGAAATGTATAGAATAAGAATTGTAGCTTCCCTTTCCACTTCACTTAACAACAATACGTTGACCCTGAAGATTATGCTCAATGAAGTATAAAATTGAAGCCATCTTAGTCTAACTACAGTTTTCATAAAAATTCAATAAAACGTTGATACCAAAAAATACATAGATTAAACTTCTATTGTGAGTTTTGCGACATCCATGCAATCAAAGTAAATTATAATTGCTTAGTTTTTTAGAATTTGTATTACCAATCCAAAAAACTAAGCAGATTTGTTAAATAATGAAGTTAATCAATTTTAAGTTAAATATAATAGTAAAAAAATGTTTATCACTGTCAAACCTTCAAATTAAATAAAATTAAGTAATAAAAATAAATTATCATTAATTACTGTACACAGTAAAAAATTATAATTATTTTTTTTACACATTTGGATAATTTTGAAAGTTTGGATAATTAAGTAGATTGCGTCGAGAAGTAACATTTTTTTAATGAATTTAAAAATGTTTATGTATACTGTCTAAAGGTTTATCTTATTGGAATTAATAATTAGTCATGTACAGTAAATGTCATAGATAAAGTTTTAAAAACCTTGTGTAAAAGTCACTTAAAAATGTTAATCATTTTTAGACACATGTGTTATATGGTCATTTTGTAATATTTTTATGTTTATTTTATTAATAGCGCTGGTGAGATTTAGTTAACCAAAATACATGCATGAAGTTTGTAAACCTATTGTAAATGAAGATTTTTTAATACTAAAGTAAATAACTTTACCAAGCCCTAGATTATCATAACAAAATGATATCTGCATTTTTAATATCAAGGTATGTTATGAAGGTCACAAGTTTATGAAAGTTATACAAATGTTTCTCAAAATAATTATATAATTGTTTACTTACTAGCCAAGGTGAATCTGTCCATGTAGTTGATGAGGTTCACAAAACAGAGTATTCCTACAGTCATGTATTCAACATAGCTGACATCCCTTAAAGTGTCTCTCCTCCTCGCCTGCTTCTCGTGAAGCAAAGCCGTCGCAGACTCATTGTCACTGGTCACCAACTGCTGATTGGAAGTGTTTGGAGTAATACTACTCTGGTCCATGATGTCCACACTCTACTTCTTAGCACTGCTTTATGATATAACAGCTTCTACCACTTGAAAGTATTCAACGCCGATACGCCGAATAACGCGCCTTACGAACTATCGACTTTTTACTAGCAAAATAAATATCACAAAATTATTATAAAGAAATCGAATAAACAATGTATGTCTAAAAATAAATACACATAAGACGATAACTACAAACACTCATTTAGTTGCACAATTTAATCTTTACAAATAAATAAACGTTACAACTACTCGACGTTCATGACGTGAATAATTTTCTTGTGTGAAATTGTGAATGAGTTGTCAGTTGCTGAGTTGACAGTTATACCAAACTGTCAAGTTGCCAAGAAAATGTTGCCTTGCAATGCAGAGCGGACGCAGCGCTAACATAGCGTTAAGGTAGACTTTCATGAATAGCAACCGATACGAATAATGAATAAAGCAAGTACATAATGCGACAGAGATATGTTTAGAGGTGCGTATGTTGATCACACCAACTTGTTTGTGCATAATTTTGAACTCATAATTATCATTTTAGTAATATATTCTTAGCATGTCATTAGTATTGTAATTAAAATACTTAAAATGAAACGAAGAATATTTTATAAGACACATACATGATCGTGCGCGATTTATTATTAAACCTTATATCCGTAGCGATTTAAGCCCATATATGTCTTGAGGGACTCGGAGAGGTCCCGAGGAGTATATTCTTATATCTCATATAATTTATATCTATAGTCGTCACAATTTAATAGGCCCATTTTGACATATGCATTCCTAACGTCATTAATGTCTTAAACTAACTTTTGATGTGAAACATCTATAGCCGCACGTAAAACCGATTTCTGGCGTGGCGACGCATGCCATGGCGGCGCGTCGCCACGCTGTACGATGGTATATATATACAGTCTATATGCAGTAGTGTGTACGGTGTGGCGACGCGTCGCCATGCGCAATCGAATTCAATAAATAGTCATCGTTATCTGGAAAAAAAACGTAATATTTTATTTTATCATTATGACATATTTAGTTCCTATCACAATATGTTCTTTTCTGCATATTACTTTTACAAAATAATGTCGATGTTTCACATCTGCCAGGCGTCCCGTGACGGCTCACATTTTTTTTTATTATGCAGTTTACGACCACGTGACGGCTAGAGCTTGCAGCTTCAAAGCATTCGAAAGAAACCATAATCGATTAACTTTAAAATTACCAATAACTAATTATTTATCCCTTTTACATCATAACAACAATAAAATAATCAAGACTTTGTTTCTTAGCGATTATAATAAAACGAAAAAAAGGACAGTTTACGAACGATGCCTTATTTAATCTTCTAATCATGATTAAAATTTTTAAATTACAATAGAATCTATTTACTTTTCATCTTTTTAATAAATATTTAGATAATTTAGAATAATATTAAATAAATATTCTGTTTACAAAATATTAAGTAATCTATGCAATACGATGTGGAGTTGTAATCGATTTGTCGTAATAATCGGTTTCTCTGGTTATCGATTTGTATGTAACATGCTTAGAGCCTAGCGATGGCATGTGTCAAAATGGGCCTATTAAATTGTGACGACTATAATTCTATAATGCAAATAATAATAAAAAGTCTATATGACGCGGCATAACAGCCAGTCGTATTAATGTCTCAACCATTATTGTACCACTGTTGGGCACGGGTCTCCTTTCACACACTTTTGGGAACTTTTTAAAGAACTCTCAGATGTGAAGTTTTACTCACGATGTTTCTAGCGTTATAGCTCACTTCTCATTGTTATAGCGGGTGACAATTAATTTCAAATACGCACATGAATTTGAAAAATCAGATCGGTGCCAGTTATTCTAAACTCGGAGCCCCCGCCTAAGAGGCCGATTTTGAACAACTGGCCTATCAATACTTGATCAATCGCATTAATATGATCACGAAAATCCACCTTTACGGTATCTACCATAGACCAAGTTTATCGTCTAAATCTATGGTATACTGCAGAACACAGAAGAATATTGTGATTATTTATCAATTATGACAAAACATATTAACACCTAATTTTACTTAATTTACTATTCAACTTTAAAGTTGCAATATATATTTTTTCAGTTTAATTTTGTATTTAAAATAGAACTATAACTTATCTGCCTACTCTTAATTTTATGTCCTAAAAGATATGGCAACATTCAAGTAATCACAACAACTGTAAACAAATTTATTATAACCTCAATTATTTCTGCTTTATTACTGAGTAATACTGAGAAAGTTTATAACGTAAGCGTAATCATAGCCAAATCCCTCAGAATTGTTTTGGTTTACATATAATCTTATCACTCTGACTTTGGTAAGAGACTGACTCAGAGGTCAAGTAATATTGCCAAAAGAACCGATTTTAAAAATGATCAAGTTATTGTGTATTGTTCTATTGTGTGCATCTATTAGTTCTGCTAAGAAATATAAAGATGAGGAAAAACCGACATGGGCTAAGAAAGACATCAGAGATTTCAGCGACGCCGATATGGAACGGTAAAAATTACTTCTAAGACCGTTACTTTGTGCATCGTAAGCTAATCGCATTTTTTAAGCAATCGCAACTAAGTTACTGGTACAGGATCCCTAGTATAGTTTTCATCATTTATTAATAACAAGCTGATTTTTCGTGAGTAGCTTCGTTTCGACAAGACGCCCAACATTTTTCCTTACAGCAATGTTGGTAAATGGTAGCTTGATGGGGCAGCAAGGATAAAATATGTTGACCGGACGAATTCTAAAAATTTATTACTAACCAAATTTTTCTTTGTTAATTATCAAGATAATTATTAAAATAACGTGAAAAAATATTTGTCCTACAAAATATAAGGTTTTTATTAAGGCGTCCCCCCTCTCCAACATGTATCATAAACAAGGTCATGAAAAATAATTACTAACCAGCTGATTTTTTTTTTATTGGCTGTCTACCATTTACATAGTCTACCATGCACATTGTCCTACAAATTGCATGGTATGTCATCTCGGACCTACGCTGAAAAGATGTTAATTCCGCAGGATTTTTTTTTTTATTAGTAACTGTAGGACAAAGGTATCACGTGATAGGATAATATAATTTTTATCTAAATAAAACAATGTCCTACAAAAAAAAGGGTAACTTTTATTAATCCTACAAGATTTGTAATTTAACTATAATATAATATAAATAAACTATAAAACTGGCGGACTGGAATAACGTACTTCGCAATTTGTAGGACAATGTGGGTAGTAAGCTGTGTAAATGTTAGACAGCTAATAAAAAAAAATCAGCTGGTTAGTAATTATTTTTGTTGTTGTGATGTTACCATAGCAACCTTCGCTGACGACACAGCTCTACTTTCATCGAACAACTGTCCGATTAAAGCTTCTAAGGTCCTACAGAACAGCCTAAACGAAATTGAAAAATGGCTAGCCAAATGGAGGATTGCAACTAGTGTATCTAAGTCAGTGCACGTAACATTCACACTCCGAAAGGGCGATTGCTCACCAGTCAGCCTAAATGGCGTCCAACTACCACACCAAAACACTGTAAAGTACCTCGGCATGCACTTGGATCGTAGACTCACTTGGAAAAAACACGTCCAAACAAAAAGGGACGAAATTAATCTTAAATACAAGGGTCTCTACTGGCTACTTGGACGTAACTCAAAACTATCCACTGACAACAAGCTGCTCATATACAAAACAATACTGAAACCCATTTGGACTTATGGTATACAGCTGTGGGGCACGGCAAGTACCTCTAATGTTATGATCATCCAACGAGTACAAAATTACATCTTAAAACAAATATCAAATGCACCTTGGTTTATTAGAACAACAGAGGTCCATGAAATCCTGAACATACCCATGGTAAAAACAGAAATAGAAATTCATGGAGAAAAATATAAAAAACGCCTACATAGGCACCCCAACCGACTGGCGGGGCAGCTGGCAACTGCAGTCACTGAACGTCGCCTAAAAAAGCGGCGGGATATGTTCGATGACGCGTGACTAATAGTCCGAAAATAAAGAAAGGGTCGGCTCCGCTGGGAGCAGTTCCCTACAAGCCTTATTGACTCACAACACATCTGTTTATAGTCGCAGACAGACTGATCGCAGATGCCAACACAAAAAACAAAAAAGTAATTATTTTTCATGACCTTGTTTATGATACATGTTGGAGAGGGGGGACGCCTTAAAAAAAACCTTATATTTTGTAGGACAAATATTTTTTCACGTTATTTAGATAATTGTCTCGATAATTAATAAAAAAAAATTCGGTTAGTAATATTTTTTTTTTGATTCGTCAAATCAACATATTTCATCCCTATTATTTTAGTTATAAACCACAATCGAGAACTTTCGTACGAGAATTTGTTGGGCGTCTCATTGAAACGAAGCTATTCTGGAACACTCAGCTTGATACTAATTATTTTTACATTAAGTATTAGTACTACAACTTTTAAGTGTAGGTCCGAGATGACATACCATGTAATTTGTAGGACAATGTGCATGGTAGACTATGTAAATGGTAGACAGCCAATAAAAAAAAAATCAGCTGGTTAGTAATTATTTTTCATGGCCTTGTTTATGATGCATGTTGGAGAGGGGGGACGCCTTAATAAAAACCTTATATTTTGTAGGACAAATATTTTTTCACGTTATTTAAATAATTATCTTGATAATTAACAAAGAAAAATTTGGTTAGTAATAAATTTTTAGAATTCGTCCGGTCAACATATTTTATCCTTGCTGCCCCATCAAGCTACCATTTACCAACATTGCTGTAAGGAAAAATGTTGGGCGTCTTGTCAAAACGAAGCTACTCACGAAAAATCAGCTTGTTATTAATAAATGATGAAAACTATACTAGGGATCCTGTACTATACATTGTTAATTATTTTAGGGAATCGACAAACAATAAATATGGTTTTTATTATTTTTTATTTTAGTCAAAAATAACGTGATGATCTTTTATGTAGACCTCATCATAACCGGCATTTTATTGGCGACTCAGCTAAGCAAATGTCAACTTGGCCTTCATCTACTATGCGTAAAGCCTTAAACCACAATACGTGATACATTTATAACCAAAATTCAATCTCAATATAATTAATGTATGTATGTGACATGTGTCACTGTTTTTTTGTAAATCTCTGAAACGGACCAATATCAATTAAATATGTGTACAGTGTATTAGAATTTAAAAGACATACAATAATTTCAACATTCGATGGGGACAACTGCAGCACTTTCTTAAGAAATCTCTTTTATTGTATATTGATAGTTAAAAGCACATTTATTTTAATTAAAATAATCAGCTATAACATATTTATAGTCATCGTACTATATATTAATAATCAGCTACAATATTAATTTTATAGCCTCTTTGACCAATGGGAAGAAGATGAAGAGCCTCTACCAGAAGACGAGTTACCTGAACATTTACGTAAACCACCATCTTTGGATCTGACTAAATTAGATACTTCAAATCCTGAATCAATTTTGCAAGCTACAAAGAAAGGTCAAACACTCATGATGTTTGTTACTGTAGCCAACAAACCTTCAAGAGCCCGATCTGAAGAACTCACTAAAATTTGGCAGTCAAGTCTATGGACTAATCACATACAAACTGAAAGGTAAGTCTTATATACACCTGATACATCAGTTATCACTAAATATTTCATTTCATTTCATTTCATTCACCACCAAATATGTTGTAACCGGCTTCTGTGCTAAATTCAATCTAAAAATATGATTAATAGGTACCTACATGGTACCTGGTGCTGACATGATAAATTATATATTAAATTTTCTTATTGATATTTCCTTCTAATATGGAGATCTCTGTGTTGAGAATTATATTTAAACTATAAAAATAAATTTTATTTCCAGATATCTTATTGATGATGACAGAGCCATCTTCATGTTCAAAGATGGATCACAAGCTTGGACTGCAAAGGAATTCTTATTAGAACAAGAGGAACTCAAGGATGTCCAGTTGGAAAGTCAGACATATCCAGGGAATAAAGCAGATGTTAAAAATACAGCTGTTAGGGATGAATTGTAAATTTAAGGCCCCAGTTTGAAACATAATATCAAAATATCATAACTTCAGAACTATGTCATATACTTCAATTAAAATCGGCAAATACCATTCCTGTTTCTTACTTTGATAAGAAATGTTTTCATATAATTTTAAAAGGTTATTTTTAAATATAGCTATTCCGTTTTACTCGTTTTTTATGCAACTATAAAATACACGTATTAAAATCATGTCAGAACATTGATTGTTTTATTATTAGATACCTGCTTTTAAACTTAAAATTACTTAGGAACTTGATTTATTATTATATTTGTGTACAGGGTGGTAGAACCCTTTTTGATCCGACTCCGGCGGCACCACCGCCACACCTAGTCCTGCCTCATAGCAACAGTGTTAAACGCTGCTGTGGTCTGGTTTGAAGGGTGTGGCAAGGGGGATATACTTTTCTGAGGCATTCCAGCTTAGATCTTGGGTAGCGGCGCATCTCTGACCGATCTCAGGTAGGCATATCTGCTTCTGAGATTGTATACAGATGTCCATGGGCAGCAGTAGCAACTTAGCATTAGGTGGACTGCATGCTTGTCTGCTACTCCTATATTTTATAGGCCCACATGAGGTAAGGAAAACTTGGTAGAGTGGTCTCCAATTCTCAAATGTATCTTAAGTCTACCAACTCATGGAACTTAAAGGGTTAAGAGATTTAAAATATCCATATCCAAGGATAATGCAAGGCAGCAATGTATCTTATTTATTATTGCAATAATTGCATAGAACATATTCATCCTTTAGACTAGAGTATTAGATAAATAAGAATATGGTTCAAGAATAATCAGTTTTACTGTAATAAACAAAATTAATATGTATACATCATAGGATTTAGTAAGCATCAGTGGCACGGAAATGTTCTTCATCAATAGTTGAATATATGTGCCCTTCCCCACACATCCACTCCAGTATATCCCTGTAAATAAAACAATTCTTAATAAATTATTGTACACATTAGATAGACTCTTGAATGCAATGTGAAAGTTATAAATACTTACTCCAGTTCCGCGAGTTGCATACGATCTTTCAAACTGGCATACATGTCCTTTTTACTGATTCCTTGTTCGAGAGTGGATGCACTGATTAATTTGAAAACCATTGTTTGACGTGGGTTTAAGCCACCAACTGCGGTTGCAGTCTCTCCAACATTGATCATAGAGTTAGACGGTATATTGCTGGTGAACATAGAATTTGCAGCAGGTTTCTCCTGAAAACATAATAGTTTATTTTTAATTGCCTTCAGTTCTTTGGAAGACTTGGACATAACATTACATAAAAACTTTATTATGTTCCTATATTAATGCTGGTTTATTTTCTTTTGACAATTACTCCATAATTTATATTCTATTCAATCAAGTATAATTCAGTGGAAATATGTGCACATAACAAGCACAACTGTAATATATCCTAACCATCATTTAAAATATGTAATTGTCCACAAAATTTGGAAATGCTTATGGGAATTTACAAAGATTTATTTACTAGAACACTATATTAATAAATAGTAGTTTGTGACCCTTCTGAGAATCAAATAAGTGGGTTCATTTCAAGATATTTTATATCTTCACAACTTATTCAATCTTAGAGAAGAGTTAAAAGATTGAGTTCTGTAATTGAGTTGCTCAATAGTGTGTAAAATACTTTAAACAATTTAACAATTACATACTACTCGACCAAGCCAACTAGAGGAAAGTCAAACATGACCTCACTAGCAAGCTATGTGTGTACTGCTGGCAAAAAAATTATCACATGTTGTGAAAAATTGATTTATACCTATTAAATGTAAATTTTAATAAATTTCTGTCTAATAATTTATACTTTAACAACTGTTACGAAAAGTAATCAGTACAAAAAAATAATGTAAAACGTAAAACTCGCAATATCATTGATCACTCTCCACTATGAATAGTCTTATTTATCCCCATTTTGATGTTGTCTTAGCACACAGCACAGTCAAAACTTAACAAATAACGTACTAAATAACATGTACACTGACAACAATAACAACATTATTCAAAAAATATAATCCAGAAATTATTTGTGAATAGTGAGAGTGAGAGTTTAGCTGCAAACAGTACTAGGATGTGATCAGGGCAAGAGGCGGTACTCGGGGAGAGGCTACATTCCACCCATTCATCTAGTTGGCTTGGTCGACTAATAAAAAAGGGCATTAACTCATTTTGACAAAATATGAATATATATTACCTTAGAAGCCATCTCCATTTTTAGTTTGTTATTAATGCATTGCAAGTAATGGAATGTTAGAGCATTGACATCCGCTACAGGCATTATGGTAAATGCCATCATTACTTTTCTGCCTTTGTTTGTTTTTATGTTACCATAAATCTGGATGTAATCATTCACTTGTACTTTGGGAAAAGATTTATCCTGCACAAAAAAATGACATTTAAAGTTTATATTGTTATTATGTTAGTCATTATTATTGAAACAAAATATTACTATTTACTAAAATAACATTAAGTGAATCCTGTAAAATTAAATATTTAAATAATTATTAATAATTTCAATCAAGACTTTATAATAATTGCTATGTACGCTTCACGCTATCATTATTGACACAAAATATTACTAATAACTACAATAATATTAAGTGAATCCTTGATGATCGCGAATTAATTATTGATGATTATATTTTACAGGATTGATAATATATAATTAATAATTTCAATCAGGAAATTTTTTCAATGACACTTCAATTTCCAAAATATAGGAATAGTGAAAAATACACAAAGGACTTTGGACCATTATTTTAATTTTAATTTCATGTTTTAAATATATAATAAAGTATCCTCTTTGGACCTAATTTGGTTAAAACTGAATAATGTAATATATGATTCTTACATCATCTTCTTGGTCTAACCACAGAACAGCTCTCATCCGGCCTGTAATATCCTGAATGGTATATGTGATTTTTGTGCTCTGCATGCAAATGTTCCTTACTCGTGCCACTATATACACTATTTGAACCTCGGTTCCCCATATTTTGATACCATCATCTCCACAATGCAAGGCTTGTCTGATCACAATGGGGGCAGCCCTAGAACACCTACGACCCTGAAAACATGTAGTATTTTATAATAAAGTAGTGTTAAATACTTCAAAGTATGTGTTTAAAAAATAAAATTCTCAGTAACAAATTGAATCCGAATTATAATTATGATTTATTAATGTATTACAAACCCTGTAGTCAGTGGGGCCAGTGTAAATCTACTATGAACATCATTTAAACTTTTTGTAATTGATTGTTAAGTCTAATTGTTTGAACTAGACTTGAGTAGCTCGCGAGTGAGTGATATAAAAGATATATATCTTCACCAAAGAGCTAATCACTCATCAACTCCGACGAATTTGAATTATATCTTTATATCCGCGTCACATGGTTGAGTTCATAGGTCCATACGATTCCGGATATAAGATCTTCTTCAACTCAACAGTTTTATTCTCGCTCGCGAGTGAGTTATGAGTCAAATGAGCGACTGACTGAGAGAGTCTGATTTGAGTCAAATGCATTACGTCTTAAACACTAATTAATTTTTTTTTCTTTGCTAAGTATATGAAAATAGGGATATACAAATAGTGTTGGCTGTGAAATTTATATATAATTTCTTGCCAGTTTTGTATTAATTATAGGAATCAAAAATGTTGTCAAAACATTTTGATCTGATTCTCTGATATACTGATATAAAATGTCGCTTATATCTTTACAGAGCTACTGAGCTAAAGTGAGTTACTGAGCTAAAAGAGTGATATATATCACTGAGTTGAAAAGATATATCTCTCTCTTTTCACTTCAGTGATATATAATGCGCACCTCTAGTTCTAGTTAGTTAGGTAGTAGTTCTATATGAGGATCATTATGACTGACTACAAGGTTGGAGGAAATGTCCTCCTAATTACTTTTGTAATGTTTTACCACAAAGGATAGCTTATAAATCTGAACATTGGTTTGTACACAAAATTTATAATGATCACTATTGCACAATGTTTTTTCTGAATACTTGAAATAGTTACCAAGTAAACTTTATAAAGGTAAGTGCACATAAGCAGTAAAATAGCATATAACCTATTGAATCGTAGAAAATTTTCATTAGTGCACAAATAATCCTTACTAATATTATAAATCCGAAAGTAACTCTGTCTGTCTGTCTGGTTGTCTCTTCTTCACGCCTAAACCACTGAACCGATTTTAATGAAATTTTGTACAAAGATAGTCTGAGACCCGAGAACGGACATAGGATAGTTTTTATCCCCGAAATCCCACGGGAACTAGGGATGGCGATCTAAGATCTATTAATCGGAGAATCGATCTTTTGGACCAAAAAAAATCGATTGTTTTAATCGATATTAGTAAGGATTGAATCGTAAACTATGCATTTGATCAAGTGATGATCTTTAGCAAAGTTGTTGTCCCTGAGCCCACAAAGGTTCCAGAGTTGGTACGGCCAATTTTCGCCAGATGGTGCCACTGTTGTTCCAATGAGGGTAAGTACGAATTTTCAGTTTTATGTATGTTAGTATGTCATATTATTTTCTTTAAAACGCAGGCGAAGCCGCGGGCAAAAGCTAGTAGAAAATAAACGAAGAATAATAGAAAATAAAAAGTATTATTAAAATTTCTTACAGACTTCTGCTGTTGGTTTGGAGTATTGGCATTTCCAAACTGAGCTGTAGAACTTAAGAATCCGCCACCCGCAACGGATTGATCTGTTTGTAAATGTTAGAAATAGAATTAGTAAGCGATCAGTCATCACAAAACATGACAAGTATCACTAATCTTCTTATTCTCACCATTCCACATTTTGCCCTTTTGTATCTTCTTGTTCTTGATAAATTACAACGGCGAATTGTACTTGTATTCAACTGACCAATCCGGTTAATTAACAGATTTATTATTCTATAATACTAAGTACTCTTTCCGTTGTTTTATGTTTTTAACCGGCACACGGCACACCAACGTTACCGCGCTTTTATCAATTTTTTGAAAATTACAATTGTCAGTATTTGTCAGTTTTCAGTTGTCATCGGAGCCATGTCCATAGGTAACTTAACCACAGAACACCTATACTGAACTATACTCCACAGAACACCTATACGCCTAACGGAGCTTCAGAGCCAAAGAGTATATTAACCTATATCAGAGCTATCACAGTCTCAGAACAATAACTAACATAAAATAACAACTACATCGCGTATACTGTATCTCTTTTTAGTGTCCGTGAAACTAGCACAGCATTTGCATGTTGGTGAACTTAGTAACTAAATAACGGAATCTTTGAACGAGATTTCTATCCACTTTGAACGTTCAGTTTAATTCAAAATTTTGAAGAATTATCAAAAACCAATGACAATACACGTTTTTAATAATTTTGTACCATTGCCCTTATCAACATCCTCAGGATTAACGATTTTCGAGGCGAGATTGTTCGAGCGCCTTAGAGAAAGTTCATCGCAAAGTTACTAGATTGCAACAATAGGGAATATGCATGTGATTTAGATTTGCTTGTTATTTTTTTCCTCGGTGCATTACGGTCCTGAAATTACATCTAAACCATATCTAAACCATTATATTTTCTTTATTTCGTATTAAATTGTTTAAAACTTTAATCAAAACTCGTAAATTATGCGCGCGAAATTCAAATTTGCAAAACTCATTCCCATTGGTCGAATCGGAAATTGACGTCACATAGCGTGTTACGATGTTTATCGGCGTCGATATTCAAATTGTTTGAGAGAAAAATTGTTTTTGTCTATATTCCTACAGTGTTATTTATTACCTAGTGCGATTTTTCTACATAGTATTATTAGGAATAATCAAGAACAATGATTGAAAGTAGTTTTGTCAAAGCACAATCGGACTATTTACCTAAAATATGCAAAATGAATAAACTGGTTTTTATGCCTAGGTCAATTCAGAAATATTTAACTGATCATAACATATTTTGTTAATATTCTTTTTTTTATAATATAGGAGTAGCAGACGTGGACTGTATCCACCTGATGGTAAGTGGCTACTGCCGCCCATGGACATCTGTAATCAACCCCAGATAGGATTAGATATTCCTACCTGAGGTCGGCCACAGATGCGCCGCTACCCCTGAGGACTAAGCTGGAACGCCTCGGAAATGTCTGTCTCCCTTACCACACCCTTCAAACCGGAACACAGCAGCGCCTAACACTGCTGTTAATAGGTAGAAATAGGTTTGCCGGTGGTGCCGCCGGAGTCGAACCACAAAGGGTTCTACCACCTTCAATATATATATTCGTGTGTCACAGGGCTTTATCTCTTAAACCGTAATAGATAGACACTTAATTTTTTTACAGAGGCTGCATAATGGTGGTCGCTATAACAACAAATACTAAAAATTAATAAACGAATATAGATTAAAAAAAAACTAAAAAACACGCTTTTATGATAAAATCAGCTAAAAAGTAGTAGTACAGTAAATAGTATAATCGTGAAAAAAGTGTGGGGCGCTTTTCGAAAACAGACGAAATGGTGCAACCCACGCTGAAAATTATTTTCTACTTTTTAGTTGATTTTATCATAAAAGCATGTTTTTTAGTTTTTTTTAACTATATTTATTCCCGTTAGTTCTGGCTGCTATTTTTGTTGTTATGGTTGTTATTGGTTACTGGGCGCCGGGCAATTTAAAATATATTAGATATGGATTGCCAGCTATATGGTATCCACGGATTCACCTCCATCAATCTAAATTGCGCACTTGCGCAAGTTTCTGTTAGTAGTAGTGAGGAAGAGTGAAGGATACAAATATTTGGACAAATTAATTTGAAGATTAATTTTAAGGTTTATAATGAATAAAAAAGTATAACAATCTTGTTATCACAATCTGTGTATTTATTATGTAAAAAAGTAGTTAAATTACAAATATTTGTCATGAAAAATACGCTGACACAGGAGTAGCTCGAAATGTAGTTGGTCGTGATGTTTTCTTTTCTTTATAGCTTACTTTAGGCAGATCAATATTTTTGTTTTCTTTACCTTTCTGGTTCTGCGACGCAATAGAGACTGGTCTCGAAAATTCTGTAATAAAACAAATAAATATATATATGATCTATCAATGCTGCATATTGATCTATCAATCAACTGCAAGTTCGTTCTAGCTATGTATATAAATGTAAATTATGTGAAGCTAAAACCATAATCTTTATTTTTTATGCCTTTTTTCTTGGTCTGATTATCTTCACATGCAGGTCTTAAATATTTTGGGTCTAATCCAGTCTTGTTTCTATTTTCTTCTACATTAGGCTGTGGACTTTCATCTATGTTCGACCTGAAATCAAATACAAATAAGTTATTATAAAGAGCCAAAAATTTAAGGAATGTTTACAAAAAAAAAAAAATACAAGATTATACATTTTTTTATTGGCAATAATATTACTTGGAATTATAATTATAAATCATAGATTAGTTACTTATCTATGTTATAAATAGACAAACTCACATTTTAGACGATGCATAGAAGTTTATGGACTCATCAGAGGCTTCTGAAGAATTGTTTAAATTTGGAATAAAATGTGGTGTAGAGCTCACGGCAGAATGAATGCGATTTTTATGCTTCTGTAAATGATCTGTTGGACATCCTTCTTCCATCTTCTTATGGAGCCATTGGATAACTGTTTGACGAATAATACAAACATTGTAACAAAATATATATAACCATATGTAGGATGTTGATAAATGGCAGTTTAACATTTTAAAATAATATACTAGCAAGTTATGGGTATTATCTTAAGTTGATTTGTAGAAATTTTTAAGTCATATGGTTATTAGGAGTTAACTTTTAATTGTTTTAATGCAATAGGAAAATCATTGCAATGCATTAAAACAATGGCCATGACGACATAATTGAAAAATCGAAGAATAAATGATTTACTTAAAAACAATATGTTTAGAGCATTCTCAAAAATAGCCCAGTTTTGATAAAATCTTTAGGATTCATTATATTTTCAATAAAATAAAAGTGTAAAATAATGCAGTCAGCCATCTTGTCTAAAACGCTAATCGGGGCGAAATGATGTCATTTTTTGGCGTGTCACCGTATTGCTTGAACTTTTCTATGGGATATCGAAGCGTGACGTCACTCGCGGACGCCATGACACCCGTGAGCGTCTTCGCGCTTAATTCAAAATTTGTTTTAAAAATGCTAATATTTCCGTTAATACTGAAATTATTGCCGAAATAATACGATTTTTGGAATCAGTAGACATGTACCTACATTATAGAAGGGGAGTTCATTTGTCATCATGCCCATTCAAAGTTAACTTCTAATGCTCTAGTAGGCTAATTCAAGCAAGCCACATGTGATCTGGATGCTAGGCTATTTTCCAATCCTTCTTAAAGAGAGAACTGTCCTCAGCGGAAGAACCATTATTGTTAACTAACAATTATAATAATGCAATTAGTTAATGTTGTACAAAAAATTTTTTTTTTTTGTGTGGCATACCCATGTTATTATTTTTGATAGTTTCATCACGGTCCTTCAGAGCTTGTTCATTACATTCATATTTTTCTTTCAGATTATGTAATTCTTCTTGTAGTTTGTCCATATTTTGTTTGGTGTTCTCTATTTGTGATTTCAGATCTTGTATTTCTCGTACATTATGATCTATAACTTTCTCTTGTTCAAGTGCTATTGCAGTCCGGCAGAGAAGCTAAAAACAAAGAATTTCTCACACTGTATAAACTCAGTGATTCGGTTTAGACCATAATCCGCATCGATCATCATTACTAATCAGAGAGTCATGAACTATTTGTAACTAATCAACAAACATTAAGGGAATATGAATATGCTAGTAAAAACTTGTTTAATTTTATACAAGTTTTAATTTTGTGCGAAATGTTATTAATTATTATTATTGTGTTGTAAATGTTATTTATGTTAGTATGTTATACCTTATCCTTCATCTCGAGCAAATCTGTGTTTTGTTTGGATATAATTTGGTTTGCTTTCATCAACTGTTCTGTAGTTGAATGAGCTGCCTCGTTATTCTTGTTTGCCAAAGATTCACTGAGGGATAGCCGCCTTTCTAGGTTATTCTGCAAGTTAATATTGACTTGTATAGCAATGTACAGCTAAGTTAAGGTATGAATGTAATTGTTTAAATAAAGACATTAAATTATATCCACAAACCTTATCTTTTTTTAAATGTTGTATAGTTTCATTTAATTCCTTTAAAATATCTGTATTGTCTTTAGCAGCCTAAAACAATAAAAAATATTTATTAAGAAATCATGCTGCAGTATCATAAAAATATGAAGAATCAAATACATCAGAAGAATTTTTATATCACCAAAAATATTCATTTTTAATAGTTTATCAAAATTGAATAAAAAAATAAATATGATGATGATGATAGAAAAACTTATCATTAATTTAATTATAATATAAAATTAAAAAACGTTTAGTATACCTTTTCTAATGAAAGACATCTTGCACTTAGTTGACTATTTTGTTTTTCCTTTTCCATTGCTTCTTTTTCAAGACTTGCATTCTTTGCTTTTAGGGTTGCCACTTCTATATGAGTCTTTTGGACTTCTTTTTCCAATACAATAAGCCGATTTGACTTTTCTCTACAAAATTAAAGTTTTTGCCAAAAAAAAAGAGTAAATAATCATTTGTCTATTAAGTTTTTACTTAAAATATTACTTTGATACTAGGAATACATTTGTAATTGACCAGCCTAAGTTAAAATTCAACAAAACTATTACTGCGATCATTTTATTCTGGCAAATCACTAATCATTTCAGTGGCAATCATTATTATTAAAAAATATTGAATATACTCACCCTATTTGATTTTCTAGTTGTGTAATGCTTTCTCTCAACTGTTTACATAAATAGTTTAGTTCCTCAATCTGTGTGTCTTTTTTATTCAAATTTTCTTGGTTTGTTGCAAGGATATTCTTCATGTTGTTGTCAGAATTTTTCTGCCATTGTAACCTTTCCTGTGAATCATAAAATTACTGTGATATAATATTATCAGGATAAAAACTAAACAATACTTATATAAACGTATTAATTTCTGTTCACTTGATCATCCACTCATTTAATAAATTTTCTTCACATTTAGTACACATAACATGATTATGTACTTTGAATTTGATTTAATGATTATGTTCTTAAAGTGAATTTATATGTTGCTGATGATATGTTGATATTAAAAGACTAATGACAAAGATAAAGAATATAAAAGCTATTATACTCTACCTGCGCCTGTCTATCTTTTTCAGCCTTTAATGCTTCCTGAAACTCAGTTTCATGTCTAAGTTTGTCCTCTTCCATCTTGGCCACAGTGTATGTCAGTTCATGAATTTTTCCCTCTAGTTTTGCACATTTTTCAGTCCATATCACCTCATTACTTGAAGCAGAATTCTTAGTGACTGCTAGTGTTTTCTGTTAAAAGTTATATTCAATATTGAAGACAAGACAATATAGTCTTATAAGAGCTTGTGCTAAACAAATAATTATATTTTATAGTATATTTAACTAAATACATGCATCTTAGATTTTATCACTCAAATCAAACACAAGCTAAAAAGCAAAACAAAAAAAGACAACAGATAATTGGGTAAATTACTTTTAAATCTGCTATGGTGGTAGCCATATGAAGCTTTACATCACTGTCTGTGGCCGGCGCAGTCTTCAGTGATAGGTGCACTAGTCGCCTAAATTCATTGTGTTCCACTATCTCAAAATTGTATTCCAACGGAGTTATTTGGTGGATTATTAAGAACCTGTGAACAGTAATTTAACAACAATGATAAATATCAAATGTGGAAATGGAATTTACAAATATGTAAAGTTAATATTTGAGATTTTTTTTTTATATTATAGGAGTGCCAGATGAGCATGAATTCCACCTAATGGTAATTGGTTATTGTGGCCCATGTAAATCTGTACTAAACCTAGATAAGATTGGATAACTGCATGAGGTCAGCTACAGATTCGCCACTACACCTGAGGATTAAGCTGAACAGCTCGGAAAAGTATGTCTCCTTTACCACACCCTGCAATCTAGAAAATAAGAGCGCTTAAAACTGCTGTTATAAGACAGAATTAGGTATGGCGGTGGCGCCGTCGACACATCGTGGGTTCTACCACTTTGAAATGTCTACTACAACTACTAACAATGTATATTAAATACAGTGTTGTTACTTACATGTTATTGGCAGCACACTGTTGCAACAATCGCACTACTTGAGAGGGAAAGTTGTCAAAATCTATAAGCAAAGCTTGTTGCTTTTTCAAATCTTCGAAATCAATACGCGTTAATTTGATTCGACACAAGAATGTAGGATCTTCATCGTCAGATAATGTTATCCTCTGAAATTTTCGTATGTTTGTGATTAAATAAAAAGTTATTTGTAAGTGACAAGGTATTGTGAAATTCAGATCAGAAATGTAGAAATACAATAATACAAACCAAACTATCGTTTTCAAACTGTTTGTCGACAGTTATCGTTATATCTCTCTTGGAGTCATCAAATCCACGTTTAAAAGATATATAGTATTTTCCTTTATGAAAAGTTTTGTATACCATGTTGTGAGGTAACATAATTACTTGAGGTGCAATATTTTTTAAGTTCACGTCTTGTTATGATACAGTTCCTTCATATAAATTTCAAAATTATCAAATATTTTCAATAGTTTGAATTTGACATATGAATATGACTGATATGACAGATTGACATTTACTATAAACATTAATAAACAAGCATAAAGCCATAAAAGGAGGATAACTTTCGATTCGTCTGTCACTTACTAAGCAAAGACAATATTGCTGTTCAGTTTTGAAGACAATGTTGCCAGTTAATTTGAAGCTATTGAACGGAAAGTAAGTTTATTTTTATTATATGCAGCGCGTTACTGGTTTCAAATATTGTTTTCATTTCATTGATATTATATTTATTTTTGGTGTTTCCAAAGTAATATCTAATACCGGTTTTTGAAAACCGATATTTAGCGTTATCAACCAGTCCTAGTGGGGAGGGATCGACGGAAGGAGGATGTTGATGTGAATCTGTCTGTTCAATTCAATCAATCAGTTATGATTTTATGTGACTCATTGCATAGTAAATAATATTTTAGTGTCAGTTTATTTAAGTTTTGTTATATTTGCTCACTGCTTATAATGTGAAAAGGCTGCTATACATCACAACGTGAACTACGTTCGGCATCACAGCTATGGAGTGCGACTAATATGTCAGGTTTATAGAACTGTTTAAGTTTTGTTGTGTGCGGCCAAGGTGTAACAAAAATGCCTTTTAATTTTTTGTGTTGTGTGAAAGCAAGTGTGGAAGATGTCGTGGAATTGGATTATTCTCACCAGTCGCTCACCGATGTACCGTCGGATGTGTTCGTTTACGAACGGACGCTCGAGACCCTACTCTGCCAATGTAACCGAATCACCGAGTTACCTCGACAGCTCTTCATGTGCCATGGATTGAAATACTTAGATCTTAGCGACAATGACCTCCAAAACATCCCCACTGCCATATCATCATTGGTGAACCTACAACATTTAAACATCAGTAGGAACACATTAGCATCCATACCAGATAATATGAAAGCTTTAAAACATCTATCGTTCCTAGATCTCAGTTTGAATCCGTTGGAGAAGCTTCCGGATACGCTCACAAATCTCATCGCCATGCAAGAACTGTACCTCAATGACACATACCTTGAATACCTTCCTGGAAACTTTGGAAGGCTCGCCAATCTACGCATACTAGAGTTGAGAGACAACTATCTTATGATTCTACCAAAATCATTGTCACGATCAACAGAACTTGTGAGATTGGATATCGGACAGAACGAGTTCCAACAGTTTCCAGAAGTTATTGGAAGATTTTTGAAGCTAAAAGAATTGTGGATTGATAACAACTGCTTACCGAGTATAACTTCAGTAATTAAGCCATTGGAAAATCTGATACATTTAGAAGCAAGCAATAATATGATAGAGGAAATAGCCCCTGAAATTGGCTATTGCACACAACTTGTTGACATATGTCTATCAATAAACAACCTGGTGCAGCTACCGGACAGTATTGGACAATTGATCAACTTAACAAGCCTCAAGCTAGACAACAATCGGTTGTATTCCCTTCCGGATACCATTGGACAGCTTAAAAACCTCGAAGAACTGATGTTAATGTGCAACTACCTGGAGAAAATACCATCTTCTATTGGTCTGCTCAGAAAATTGCAATATCTCAATATAGATGACAACATGTTGATAGCTGTGCCACCTGAAATTGGCAGCTGTACGAAGCTAGCTGTGCTGTCATTGAGAGCAAATCGACTTACCAAAGTTCCACCAGAAATCGGACATCTGACGTCTTTGAGAGTTTTAAACTTAGTACGAAATTCCCTAAGTTTCCTTCCCCAATCTGTTCTAAACTGCGATAATTTAGTTGCTCTCTGGCTTTCGGAGAATCAGAGTAAACCTTTAGTGCCTATGCATTCTGAAGTTGATCCCCACACTTATGAACAAGTCCTTACTTGTTTTTTGTTTCCCCAAGTGCCTTTGACCCCTATGGAGGTGAAATCAGAGAATGAGAAAACTGAAGGTAATGAAAATCATAATACTGTCCGACATATCAGTTTTGTGGATATGAAGCCATCAGTGAAGGTAACTGAGAAATCAGGACAGTTAAGGCGGGCTCCAACTCCATATCCTAAAGAACTAAGAGCTATGGCAAAACACGCCAGAAATATACATAAGGATGGTACACAGGATGTTCCTCAGCCTATGCAAAATGCAGTTCACATTAAGGCAGCCAAAATAACTCCCACTTTACAACAACGCTTTGCATCAGACAATAAGAAAGAGTTACAAAGTCAACATGACAATACAGATGGAACGCAGACCGACCCTATGAAAGTATCAGTTTATGATAATTTACCACCAGAGAATACATATGACAAACCTTTGGATTTGACATATGAACAAGACAAAACCTACAAAAGTGTTGACCATGCACTCTATGTTGAAAATGACACAGCAGCTGGTAATGAATATAAGCATGAGAGTGTAGAAACGTACATGTTACCAAGGCACTATGCAGTCAAACAGGGCGAAAAGTACACGCCCAGACAAGAAGTTAGCAGAACTGCTGTAATGCAGTCAGCTCTTTACAGTAACAATATTGACAATACCACCTATCACATAAAGGATGCTAGCTATCGAAGTTGTCCTGACGATACTCATCACATGCAAAGAATGTGCCATGGGTCACAAGAAAGACACATAGTTAAGGATCCAATGTTGCCACATTATAAGGATTGTTCATATAACTCAAGGCCAGTCCCTGATCCATCATTTGAGGCCATGTATGCAAGAAAAGATCATGTTCTATGCCACTCTGTACCTGAAGATGAATATCATGAGAAAATTTATAACACTGAAAACATAGTATGTGATAAAGAAAAAATTTGCAGCCATCAGAAGTACGATGTTTTCAATTATCACCCACATGGAAACCGTGATCTACCTAGTCCTAGAGTGCACACTGTAAGCCATGTAGTCAGTTCAACAACAATGCCAAATTTAAGCCACTACAATAATATGTATGCACCATCCGATATGGATAGCCATCACTTTCCACCAGCTATGCACCAAACATCGGCTAATGCAAGTATTTATGGAATGGCTCCCTCGAGTCCTACATATGTAGCATCACAATCTCCGGAGCTGTATTCTCCGACTGGTCACACGAATACTACAAATCCATACAGAATGACGAATACTCCGCTCATTTCTGATGATGGTAGTTTTGGTCATGTTCAATCGCACGCTAGTCAGACTATGTATGATTTATATGAGGGTGCACCTGCCTCATCAAATGCGCCGAGTGTTATCAGCCATCGTCACAGTCCGAGTGGCCTATCTGAGACAGTTTACATGCGCGGCCAGCCGCCGCCGTACCACATTGCAGCTCCGTACACAAAACATGCTCAATATTTTAATGGTACAGGAGGCTAGTTGTATCACAGATGTGATTAACCTGATACTTAAAATACATTATTTATAATGTTTGCTTTATTTAATGTTCATCTGGTTAATCATGTTGAGAACTGATTCTAGATGTGCAATTTAAATGTGATATAATATAATGTCTAATAATGTTGAAGTTTAAAAGTAATTATAAGGTGCTAAGATATGGATCATATTGGAGCATTACCCAAAATAATATTTTTGAAAGAGTTGGTTTTCAAACGGCAAGCGAATAAATTAAATTGTAATGTAAAAATCTGTAGGTACTAATTAAGTACAATTTGTAACAACTATGTTGTATCAGATTTAATGGATTATACTATAAGAAAACTATTGTTATTAATGTTAAAAGTAATACTCTTGACAGAAGTTTGTAAATGTTGTAATATTATCTGATAATATCACTAAACTTTCTAATTGCATTTTATTTTCACAATTTGAACATATCACCACTTTATGTTGCTGTATGGGTTAAGAGGGCGATAAATATTGTAATAACATATTTTAAATGTTTTGGCTATACAATATTAATTTTACTAAAATTATGACATTCTAGATTATTATGTTTTTGGTAATAAGTGTAGTGGCAGCAATAGTTTTTATGTCGCACTGTTGGGCAAGGGCCTCTTTTCACTACTGGGCATGCTTGGAGCATACTCCACCACAATGTTCCAATGGGTGTTTGTGAAGGATAGTATAATTAATTATTTAAAGTTCTACTACTACTGCTACTTACTATTTGTAAATTTAGTACAATGAAGACACATGGCATTGCGTACACAGAATTCCGGAAATTATAATTTTAATTTAAAAAAATCACAATTTCTGTTGTATGAGAACATTTTTTCTTTCGTATTTATACTTTACTAGGTAGATTGTAATTATTATTTGCTTGAATTCTTGAAATTGGCCAGTGTGGTGGACTGTGTTGCTAAGGTGTAAGCTTTTCTCATTCTGAGATCTCTATCAGGGTTCTAGGCAAAGGTCTCGCCCAACTGTAGGGAGTGTAGGATATTAGTGGGTTGACAATCATAATAAACAATATGGATAATTGATGCTTTTTTCAATTATTTTATTTATCTTAATTATTTCCATGCATCTTAAAAAAATATTATATTTGGACAAGGGCTAAATATAATTTGAAAGTTCGACAGTAAATACATTTTATGTTAAGAATTGTATATTATTATTGGATTTTCTAATTATACATATTTAAACCTGGTTTGTGTTGACATCATTAGAATATTTTATACTTTTATTTAACTTATATTAACATAAAAATTAAAACAGTAGGTAAAGATAATTAATCAGTACGTCTGAAGTTATCAATAAACGTGTTTATGATCCAATACGCATACTCGTACATAATTATACTTCACAATTATTTCTATTTTATTTATGACAAAAATCCATAATTTATAATTATTTGAAATGTATAGTAGAATTCGTTAGAAAAATAATTATAGGTAATTATGTGCCATGTTAAATTACCTCATTAATTTGCGCTTCTGAATATTACACGAAAACCAAAACTCGCTAATTACGCAACAATAAAATTATTATATTTATTTTCCGAAAACAGAAATGGACTCATTTGGAAGACATGCAAAATTTTCATTGCTTTAAATTGGACGTATGTGTATACCGTATAAGCCGTGTATATTTTAACATATATCTATAGTATTGTATTATTAATTATTATTATATGTTTATATTAAATTTGCATCACATCATAATTATTATAAAATAAATCGTGGATTCTGTTAAAAATTAAACAATTAGTTACAATTTAGCGCCAAATTAAACGACTTTAAGTATTTACTATACGATAATGGTAACCTACACATTGAATCTTGATAAATTTGAGTTTTCATCTGAATCGCTCTCTTCATGAATATGTTATTTGTTCACGAGAATATTATTCATTTAAATATTTATGTTGCATTTATAGTAAATGTATAGTAAATATCTACCTACTCTAATAATTTGCTGTGATTTGTAATGCACACATTCGTCCTAAGGTATCCCCTGTAATGTAATATGATAATTTTTATATATGTATTTTTTAATTATTTTTTGTGATTTTATTCAAACGTACTTAAATGTTGCGAATATCTCTGGTTGTTCCTACTTTTGTATAAATTATACTTTATGTAATATGTTTAAATAATATTTTCTTATGTATACTTATATTTTGTGTATTTTAATTACTGTAATATTTTAATTGTGCTGTTATAATATTTCGCATTATTTTAAAGTGACTAGTTAAATTAACTTCAACGTATATCATTTATAAAATTCTATTAAATTTTCGAACGACCTAAGTATGTAATGTACTATGAGAAACTATTAGTATTCTTATTAAAGTAATTTTATGCACGACATTTTTATGCTTCCACATATTTAGGTATTTGTTAAAATTAACTGTAAGTGTGCAATATCGCATGCAACGCTAATTTTGATATTGTTAAGAATATAACACATATTATATTTCTAAAATAACTTCCAACTGAAGTATATATCACGGGACATATATACGTAGTTTACTCAAGACATCCAAAAAATGGTTGCTGTCGAAATAGTTACAATTTTTTATGAACCTGCCGATCTAATAATAAATACAATACAATTTGAAATGTTTAATATTTGCGATTATGGAATATACAAACTGACATGATGACTTACTTAAATATCTTTTAAAAGTACGCAAATATTGTTCACTTGCTTTTAAAATCTAGTCATGATACATTTTGTTATAAATATGCTTTTTATTACCGAATGATTTTTAGTATGCAGGGACCATGAACATCACATAATTCATTTATATCATTTAATATACCTACATAAGTATGTAATATGTATATATATTTTATGTGGGATTTTTGATGACGTCTGTCGAATGTTATATATACTAAGTAACTAATGAAATAACCATAGAGTTAATTATAGTTAATAAAAAATAATGATAAATTCTAATAGCCTAATGGTATGTTGTGTCACTCTGTTGTAAATACAATTAAATATTTCCAAAATAGATACAAATGATGGATTCGTTCAATCTTGGTGTACAATATTTCTTCGTGTATGAAAGTAAAACGATTTATTTATCGGTTTTTATTACAAAAAAAGTCCAGGTAACAGCCGCACCTCGAAATATAGTATAATATTTAACTTAAAAGGGAATCATATTTATCACGGTTAGGGTTGCTAAAGTTAAATTTACAGGGAAGAGTGACTGAAACCCTGGATTTTTATGTATATAATATTTTCACACGTTTCATAAGAAAATTGAATTGAATAATACCAACATTTCATGTCGTAAGAACTCCGCAGACGTTGTGGTGATACTACACAAAGAAATCCGTTATAACTCAGACGTATAGCAACCCTACATGATGACTTCGATTTTCATTATTTTTAATTTTACTATGTACCATGTAACCTGTTTATTATTAGTACTATTTTTCATACTTAACGTTATGCCGTCATGTAAAATGCGTAAGGGTACGGGTGCTAAACTTAATTACTTAAAGCAATTTAATATGCAAGTCTATTTATTCTTGTATTTATATTAGTATAAATAATACCAAAATGCTATATTTTCTAAAGACTGAAACCTGAACATATCATTTAATTTTGTATTTTCTTATCACTTATTTTGGCTTATTAATTATGCTATAATTTATTTTATTATGATTAGTTTAATTTGCATGCTTTGCCACTGCCGTTCGGATATGGACAATATGCCGAGGATATTAAATATATTTTGTTTCATTCAATTTAACTGAATTACTGACTATATATGACTGATATATGTAAATATTTATATATTTTTTGTCTAGCAAAAATGTTAATGTTAATGTGTAATGTTGTTTATTTTTTATTGAAAATGCTATCTACTGAATTCAAATTCGAATATATTTATTAATATATTCATAAAAAAATCTGGTTAATCTCAAGATATTCTGGATCTTATCGATTCTCTTTATAAATGTTTTATTTTTTAAGAGTTATGCGGCGCAAATTTTGAAGTAAAAATTAACACATATATTACATATATTGTCACTATTACATATATTGTCTATATTCGAACTATTTAATGGTTACGCATACACTATACCTAAATACTTATTTATCCGGAAATACAATACAAGTATATCTAATTTTTTGAACTATTGACTAAGAACATGGTTTGTTGTAATATAAAGATTCTTAACTGTCGTTAATGTGCCAAAACTTTATGTCAAACACTACCTTATAATGTTGGTCAGGTTGGCTGGTAAGCTCTATATCTTAATGATTTTATGGGATTTTTTCTCTTTCTCTATAAAATGTTACAGCCTTAAAAAGTGTTTGTAACCGAATAATATTTATTGTATTATCTATTTCTATATACATTTTATTATTATTTCCACTCCGTCCGACCATGCGCAAAATCAGTTAAATTCTATGGGTAGGTGTGCTACCGTTAACTAAAAATAATCGATAAGATCTTTTATACATATACATTATTTATTTTTACCTTTGTACTAAACAGTTAACTATATTGCGGTTTTCTAACAAATTTTATGTATAAATTTAATAAAGGGTAGGAGTTCTTATACCTACCTCTTCGTTTTTAAACTTTGTCGTGGTCAGTTTCTATAACAAACGTTTTGACTCGCTCACACTCCTATTTATGTACGAGGTGTTCCTAATTTAAAATGAAGAGAAGTTAAGTTAAATGAAGGGAAATATCATAAATATATAATATCATTCAAACATTAAATTTATATGGATAAGGTTTACGTACTATGCCTTGCCGTTCAACTAGAGCCAATGTAGATTTAACAATAACACTTTTCACATGGCGATTTTTTTTAAAAAGTTTGCTTATACCTATACTTTACTACATAGACTTGGTAGAAACAATATTTAACCTTTCATAATAACATGAACAATGAATATATTTTACATGTGTTATACAGTATTGTTTTCATATATATACTCTTAATATATATGTATATCGATGTACAATTATCTGCAAGAACTATATCTATCGAATTTATATTGAAATATTAAGTTTTTAATATTTCTACAATATGTTGTTTTTTATTCATGCTTCTGGTTGCCAGTGTTATTCATTTTACATATAAATTAAGATGACTTGATCCTTCCTACTTCATATTTTTTTATTAATGTTTCAAAGCATAATTCTCACGATTGTTATAAAATCTTATCACAAATCAACCTTTTATTTCTTGTTTATTAACCTACGATTACGTCTGTGACTACAAATAACTTTATGGAAAACATTTTATAAAATTGTTGTTACTGAAGTGTAATGTAATATTAAACCTAGAGTTAAAATGTGGGCTAATGTAATGATAGTAATCTCCCTGATGTGTGAACCCTTCCCGTAATTGTTAAATAGTCCTCAAATATCGTAATATACAAGATTGGTTTTATCTAGCTTAGTTTGAAAATACACGATGTTAGAATAGAAACATAGATGTACCTATAGACGAATTACGATAGTTATTTCGATTTTAACACGTAGTCTTCAGCGAGTGTAATAGACAAAGTTATTAATCCGGAACGTCACGAAAAATGACACATTGATGTAATATTAAAATTGTTTCTAGTTTAATCCTCAATAGCAAAAAGCCAACCACAGGATTGATACGGGAATGGGTACTTTTGTGTACACGGTCTTTATACCAAGTTTGCAAAGTTTTTGGTAAATCTCTATCAAAATTTCAATGAATACAAGATTGAGTACCAAAATTACATTTTCATTCCCCTTGCTATTATTATCAATAAGAGAAATATTTTTTATTATAAGTATGCGTGAATTATACTCTTTGGAGTTAAATCGGGCAAATCAGTTGCACAAACTATTATTTGTAACCAAAACGATATGCGTGACTAAAATCCATAAAAGGTTAACGATTCGTATTTACGAAAATGCCGAATTTCAGTAGTTTAAATTCAATCCAATAAGAGTACAGAGGTACATCTGTATACCTCGTTTCTTTCGCTATAGCATGAATTTGATTCACATTACAATCTTCACCGTCAAACAAACTTATGATACAAAAATGTAAAAAGTACAAAAATGATATTTGGATAATAAACTACTTCCTAACTATATAAAATATGTACCTATTGTATTTACTTAATCATGTCCATAAGCATTTAGAGAAAGAATATCTAGATATTATGAATATGTATTTGTTAAAAGTCAACGTAAACGATACGTAAGTAAACAGAGATAGATGTAAACGTACAGGTAGAGACTTACAAATAAATACTTAGCGATGAAAAGATGGTTTATTTATTTATTTAACTTGGTGAAAATTGATTTTATAATAGTACCTACTAGTATTAGCTAAACACAACTGTAATTAGTTTTTATGGCACAAATATTTTGTCGCTTGTTGCACAAATTAAGTGGAGTAACGATATATCTACACATTTACCTAGTTATGTTAAATAATGAAAGCTAAAACATTCATACTAGAAATTAGAATTGTATATTTGTTATAGATACAATGTTGTATTATGTTCTAATTACTTATGTTTTGTAATCGAAGTGACATAGAATTGCCATTAAAACACTTGAAACTGGCTTTGTTGTATCATTTTTAAATGTACCTACTGACTTCACCCGTTTTCTTCATTCATTAAAAGCTATGAGTGATATTTATGTTTTAAATTCGGCTTGATAATTCGCCTTAAACATTTTTTTAAAACCTTTTTTCATAGTACATTGCAAATACTGGTTTTCGGGGGACGTTAAGTATCTTATCTCAGAACAAAAATAAGTAGGTACCTACGCAGTCTTAAGACAGAGATTTCCAGATTGTCTGCTTAAAGCTCCAGGCTATCAGTAATAGTAGGGCGGACTGCCATATACCATTTAAATACCTACATGACAAGTTCTCTATATAGTTTTTTTTTATGAAGTCTAAAGAGGTGATGGGAAATACATTTTTTATTCCATAGCGCACTTCGTTTTGAACTATTTTTATGCGCAGACTCTAGAAAAGCGAAATTAGTTCACCAGTTCCAGGTCAGCGCACCTCGTTAAGAACTACTTATCTACCTGTTGTTTACGATGTAGATAAATATTTTTGTGCTCTTTCAGAAGTAAACCCAAACGAAAGTATTAAATGAAACAAATGCGTTGCTATAGTAACTTATATGTTACACACGATAAAACTTAACTTCGTATTCATATTGTTACATGTTAAATTTTGTTTAAAAATTAGGTTTATATTTATTGCAATGTTTTATAAAACAGTGTTATGAAAATAGGTGGTATATTAAATGGATGGTATTTTAATTTGAACTTTCCATATTCCGTAATCATTCTACGCCATGCCCACACATAACGTAAATAGTATTATTGCCGTGCAAGTAGATACTTAATCGATTCAATTCGCGCGCCGGCGCTGTAGTCTCTCTCGCTGAAAGATATCACACAAACATCAGCTGGTTCACAAATAAGTACTAAACTGGGAGTTACACCAATTGTAGCGTCGACGACTGTGCATTATATTCAGGTATCACAGAATTAAAGTGAAATAACCTGATGATTGTTTGCTGTTAAATGTAAGATGTATTAATTAGTATCGCAGTTGTGCTATGAAAATAGCAAGTACCTAAGCGTTATTAGTGTCCTATTAATTATTTCAGCTCAATTTCTTCAAAGTGGAGTTTTATATTCAGTGTGCATAGAAATCATTAGATAAAATGCCAGGCGCTAGACACAAAATCCTAGGACATGTCCTATCGGGATTTTGTCATAAAATGAATCGTCGTAAACCACTATATGGGGACTCGTTGGATACTCCGCTTAATCGCTGCCTTACCACTTTCGATATTACTTTACTAGGTAAGTAGTTTTTAATAGAATTATCTTTTACATTGACTATATTAATGAACTTTCAGTTGTGTAAGTTCCCTCGTGATCCGTTACAGTTAATGTTAATGGTCATTGTTATCTAATCCGTTCGTTATTTCCTTTATGTATTCACCACTGATTTTGTGAATTAAATAATAATTATAATGCTAGTGAGATAGGATCTTCCTCTTTGTACCTTTATTGCCTATATGCACTTTCGCTCTAGCGGAGGCACCTAAGACCTATTTTAACTTGTATTTTGTGCTATTGTGGTGTATATGTGTTATTTTCCTATTAATGTATTGTTTCTAGGTGTGGGTCATATGGTCGGTGCTGGCATATATGTGTTGACGGGAACAGTTGCACGTTACATGTCTGGACCAGCAACAGCTGTTAGTTTCTTACTTGCTGGTGTAACATCCATGCTAGCAGCTCTATGCTACGCTGAGTTTGGGACGAGAATACCAAGAGCTGGTAGTGCTTATGCATACACTTACGTCAGTCTTGGGGAATTTTGGGCGTTCATAATTGGCTGGAATATTATACTCGAATATATAATAGGTAAGTAGCATCAAGTTAGTCTGAATTGGTTTGTTATTGCATGCAAGTTTTTGTTTATTTATATCTAAAAATCTATTTTTCAGGTGCCGCATCGGTGGCGAGAGCTTGGTCAGGATACTTAGACGAAATGCTACATGGTGCTATCACCAATGCCACAATTTCGATAACAGGAGAACTTCATGAAACGTTACTTAGCACATATCCAGATGTATTGGCGTTCTTGATTTGTATAGTTGCTTCGTTGATTCTGGCTGTTGGAGTGAAAACTTCTGCCTATATCAATAATGGCCTTACTATTCTTAACCTTCTGGTGATATCACTCGTTATATTTTTGGGCTTCTATTATGCCGACTGTAATAATTGGTCCGAGGAAAATGGAGGTTTCATGCCGTTTGGATTCAAAGGCGTAATGGCAGGTGCAGCAACATGCTTCTATGCATATGTGGGTTTCGATAGTATATCCGCATCAAGCGAAGAGGCCAAGGATCCTACGCGATCAATTCCAATCGCAACGATTCTGTCCATGTCATTGGTCGGAATAATTTATATTCTGGTAGCTGTAGCGCTGACGCTGATGGTACCATATAAGAATATTGTACCCGAAGCTGCTTTACCGGCAGCATTAGGCGAAGTTCACGCCGACTGGGCAAAATATGCGGTCGCCGTAGGTGCAGTATGTGGGATGACGACTACTTTATTGGGATCACTATTTTCTTTACCTCGTTGCTTATACGCCATGTCAGCTGACGGTTTACTGTTCGGCTTTCTCAGCGACGTCAATAACAAATCACAAATACCCATTTCTAACCTTATCATTTCTGGTTTATCTTCTGCTATAATAGCATTATTGTTTGATCTAGAAAAGCTAGTAGAGTTTATGTCTATTGGGACATTACTTGCATATACCATCGTAAGCGCTGCTGTTATCATTCTTCGCTATCGTCCTACGCCGGCTTTAGATGATAAACATTTTAGCGTTCCCCAATTGGAATCACCTGGAGATCGTGAAGACAGTTCTGCCACCGGCACACCCGGAACTGACGGAGGATCTTCTTCTTCGGAGGTAAACTCCTATATCTAACTAGCATTTCTCTGTCGGTCTATATCGGTGTCGGTATATAACTCTAAATTTTATATAAATTCCAGATGTTTGAAGCTCTCATGGTAGGCCGTCTGCGCCCTGAATATGCGTGGTTGGAACCGCTTACCGGAGGCAGAGCACCGGTGACAACTTGGGTGTACATCTTTACCCTGGCTACTGCAGCCCTTTGCGTGCACAACTACTTCTTGGCGGAGCCGGCCGGTCATTGGGCGCTGCTGCCCACTTTCATTCTCCTGACTATCATTATAGCATGTAAGTATTTATTTTATTTACACTCTAATCAATCTTACAAATTTTAAGGTTTGTTGGTAAGTGGTTACTAAATTTTGATAGCGAAAATGCAGCTATCATTTTCGGTTTATTGCAATTGTGATTTAAAGGCCGTAAGACTTATTTAGTCAAAACCTCTGAGAACTAAACTAGACATGGAATAGAACTAGGCTTTTGCAGTCTCATAATAGAACTGGTGTAGGTGTACGACATTCACATCGTGATGACGATGACAAAGAATATAGTAGAGTAGCAAGACGTATATTTTAAAAATTTGGCATTTTTCCTTAACGAATTTTTTCAAGTCTTTTTTTAAGTGTCAGTGCCTTAATTTTAAAATTCTAACTTGCTTCCTGTATTTTTAGGTCTAGTGATAATTTGGGCTCATCAGCAGAATCCGATGAAGTTGCCTTTCCGTGTGCCCTGGGTACCGTTGCTGCCTGCCATTAGCGTGATGCTTAACTTGGAACTGATGATCAACCTTAATTCTCTCACCTGGGCTCGATTTGCTATTTGGATGACTTTCGGTACGTTGTCGATATACCTACTTAACGCAATTTGTATTGCTTAAGGAAAAAAGGGGTAAGTAGCAAGTTGAGTGTTAAACATTAACCTAAAGGTACTATGACAGCTTTTCCAGTGAGTTCGCGTATGTGCGTGTAAATATGCGCGACACAGTACACACTCTTATATAGTTTATTGTCAGTTTGAACGGGCAAAGTGAATAAAATCAAAACTATTCTAAACTAATAAATTATGAATCACAAGAAGTGGTAACTATCTGAGTATCTGCGACTATAACTATTTTTTTTTTTACTTATCACGGGAAGCAATTACAATAAAAATCTGAAGGCCAATAAGGTTGCTCCAGTACAAACGTATTAATTGAAAAATTACTAAATAAAGAAATACTGAATTCCAGGCCTTCTCCTGTACTTCCTGTACGGGATCCACCACAGCAAGCTGGGCGAGGGTGTGACAGGTCTACTGTCCCGTTCGGGCAGCGGCAGCGGCGGCGGCGGCGGCTGGGGCGCGGTGGACAAGACCAGCTCGCTGGCGCGGCGCGTGGCGCGCCTCGGCCGCGGCAAGGGGGACGACCGGAAACCCATCATCAGCGACGACGAACTCGCTAGGCGGGACCCTTGATTCTAAGCTATACCATTTCGATTCTTTCTACACACTTGCATCGGATAATGGAAAAGATTGAATCGTTTATGTGACAGTTTACTTTCGAGTAGAATAGGATGTTAAGTATAGGTATATTATGAAATCTATATACAAATTGCCTTTCATTCTGGAGTTTATTATAACCCATGAGCTCCATTCAACATTTAAAGTGAAAAAAGTTTAATAAACATTAAGTATAAGGCAGTATCCTAAGCGACAGTTCCATTATGTAGAAAAGACTTAAATTAAATTTTATTCTAGTCATAATCTAGTCTCAATTTAGATTTGAATGAATATTTAACCGTGTAAGGAAAGTTCAAGGTATATTCACTTAGGATCGTAGTAGAAATTCTGACCATGATAAAATATTATAATCGTGTGCTTCTGCAACAAGCGATTTATTTTATTTATCTAAATAACTTGCTATGCTCTCTGTGACTTCCCTTGGATATACTTTTTCCTATTAAAGAAGAGTATGATTAAATTGTTAATATATAAAATCACTTAATAATATATCTTGTATCCTTGTTGTGTTGATCTATATTTGTCAATGTTTTACTTCTGAATCTTGCATACCGTGACTGCCAAAAATCTTGTATTGCTATATTACAATATAGCAATACAAGATTTTACACAGCAAATACACAGTACCATAGTTATGAGTATCTACTAATTCAATATTTATGAACACCAAATATTTTACAATGAAACATTTATACATTTTTGTGTGTATTTTCTGCCGTATAAGTGTGCTTTCGCATTAATCTAGTTGTGGGTAAATGAGAAACATGATAGGTAATTAATAAGTAATTTTATTTAAAAATATTTTCCTGTTATTTAAATTATTTTGCGGTCAATTATAATATAAATTAACATAACCATTACTTGCAATACATGACGTTGCAGTACATTGAGTTTACAATATATTGTAAATTAATGAATGAATACAAACGGAAAGATTTACAAATTTAACTTTAATTTTGATTCCAAATTGTGACCACATTATATATTTACCATAATGAAAACGTTTTATGATTAAGTGTTGCATTTATGTCAATGTTTGCCAATTTCATGTTGATTATTTATAGAATTTAAAGTATATAACAAAAACTTAAAATATTTAATAACATAACCAATACTTACTAGATGTTATGAATACCTATGTAACGTGTTATAGCACAAAGTATATTATTAGGTTCTTAACGCACCAGTGTATGCTAATTTTACGAAATGTATATAACATTGCATACATGTATAAAAAGAGCTCTTCCAGAGGCATTTAAACTTATATTTATACATGATTCATGTTCAGATGTAAATTGTTTGGTATTTTTTAAGTTCCTCCCATTGTCATACGTTTTGAAAGATCATTAAGTAGTAATAAGACTATGGATTTTGCATTTAAATTATATATTTTTAATATTACTTCTTTTATATGTGTTTTAATAAAAATATAATTTGAGTTTTTATTATTTAAGTTTTCCAAATTCTTGTGAGTACCTGTTGTTTTTGACCAACCTTTTTAAATAGGTATATTTGTTATCAACATTTAATATTACTAATGACATTGAATGAATTACCCTTACTCAAACGTATGACGTCATTAAACGCCATAAACCACAGGCCGTTCGTAGTCCAATATAGATATTAAATGTTACTCATATTGGAGAGTTATGTGTTAGAGCTGATAATATCCAAATGATTTAAATTACGCATGCAATTGTATTGTTATTAGAGTATGTGTATATTTTAAATAATGTTGATGTGTATAATATGATCAGATGTGAATATAAAAAATACTGACATTAATGGTTGTTTCAATCCCTGTATTTCACAAATACATTATAATCTAAAAATGTAAGTAAAGTTTAAGATGTTTAACAAGTTAATGATTTTTAAGTTAAACTTATTCGATTGTTTATTTTGTACTATACCAAAACGTGAATGGATTAATATTGGAAATACATGTAATTAATGTGACGCAACAAATCATCCACATCACATATTAAGGTTTCCTTTTAAAGAAATATTTTGTATGTTAAAAAAACTTATTCTATACACACAATAAGACAAACAATCTACCAATTAATATTGAAATCTGTTCACACGAGTGTAGGTATGAACTAGAATGTTACATCGATCATTTAATGTACGAATTATGTTCTTAAACAGAGATGCTTTTAACATATAGCGTTTGTATAAAGTAATATAAGGATACAATTTATAAACACTCACAATTTTTAGCCACACACAATTTGGAAGCGACCAGTTTTTTTATTATTTCTGACATAGTATTTTTGTTTTGTCACTTGGTATCAATAAGCAACCGTAATATCGTGGTAAATAGTAGCTTCTGACCCTATATAGCTGGCCGTAGAACTTTTAAATGCATAATAAATGCGCAACCCAAAAAATATTGCATATTATATTTCTTTTCCTTAAATAAAACTGCAACGATAAATTGCAACGAAGACACGCAAAATGACCAAACTTTATGACCGCATAGAAGTCCCATTTCTGAATAGGAAGAATATTTTAATAGTTAGCAAGTGATTCTTACGCGCTGGGTAATATGCAAGGGCAGATAGAAGTACTATACTATAGTTTACTATAGCATTAAGCATGTATGCAAACACCGAAAGATCAAAGGGTCATAAAATTTTGCGCGAATATTAAACAAATAATCAAGAAACAATTAGAGTAGTTACACTCACTCTATAATTTAACTAATTCTAATTTTCAATTTAACTGGGGATCAAATTGACGATCAATTATTCACAACAGAAGTAATACAACTAATTGGAATAAGAATTACAGGTTCAACCTAACAATATAATACATCACCAATAAATTATAATACACGCTCCACAAATTTAAACTAATGTTGTACATTTTTATATACAAATACTTCAGTAATAACGCTATACCATAGAAAAGGATATAATATCAACTAATATTTAGGTTTTTTTTTACTATACTCTGATTCATAATTTGTGATATAAAAAATAAATTGAGAAATTCTTGCGACTTGTTTATCAATTCTAATAGATGGTATCTTTCGTTAACGTAATATGGTGTGCATTAAAAGGCTTTTTTTTTATTCTGTGTAATAAAAGGTTTTGGCCATTGTCTTTTATACTGTCCAATAATATAAATAAGTAATTTGTTGAAGCAAATAATAATAAATTTGTGATACACGTATGACTTCTAAAGTTGCGTACCTGAAATTTAATCTTGGACATAAGGATTCGAAGATTAAAATTCATAACACAACGTTATCAATATCATACTTTCCAGTCGAATTAATCATTGAAATATTACTTAAAGTATCCTTTATATTCTTATAACTTTGTTAACATCTCGAATTACGATTCAGAGTAAAGTTAATATTTTAGAAATTACATACTATTACTACTACAATAGTTTTTTTCTAATTAAACAAAACTAATTATCACACCTGGTCTTAATTTGATAGAATACATAAGAAAACTAATAGTTTCATCTAGAAATAGATACAGATATATTGCTAAATACAAAACCATTTCATCATAGTTCTTAAAACTGTTTGAGGTATGTACCAACTCCAATCTACCAATTTTTGACAACTTTGTCGTATTTGGGAAATAGATACCCGTAAGTAGGTATATACAAGATTTCGATTAATAAAAATTATGTACCTACTATAAGTGGATTTTACCCCAAGTTTACTGTAGGTTTACTATAAGTTATTTCTATAAATAAAATATTAACCTAATTTTGTACTTATAAGCAGTTTTTGTTATAATTCAATCATCGACATCGATAAAATATGTATTTCGTTATAATATTATATTTGACTATATCACTGGAAGAAATTTAAAACTGGATAAACGATCACAAATAAGTTAAAAAAAATCACATGCAAAAATATTAAAGGCCCCATATTATATCAATGAATGGTACTCGCACAATATTGAGAATTAACACTAAATTAGAAATTGATGCCCTTTTCACATTTTTATTATTTACTATAGGTGCAAAACTTTCTTCATTTAACACAAATAGCACATGAGCCAGCAGTCCACCTTTTGTTAGTTATGGGTTCACTTTCAACTATGGGTATCTTACCAATCTAAATATATACTGAAGGTGGTAGAACCCCCTTGTGGTTCGATTCCGGCGGCACCACCGCCACACCTATTTCTACCTAATAACCAGTGTTAGGCGCTGCTGTGTTCCGGTTTGAAGGGTGTGGTAAGGGAGACAGACTTTTCCGAGGCGTTCCAGCTTAGTCTTCAGGGGTAGCGACGCATCTGTGGCCGATCTTAGGTAGGAATATCTAATCCTATCTGGGGTTGATTACAGATGACCATGGGCGACAGTAACCACTTACCATCAGGTGGACTGCATGCTCGTCTGCTACTCCTATAATATAAAGAAATAATAATAATATATATATAACTCAAAGGTGTCTGACTAACATAGTGATCTATCAACGCACAGCTCAAACGAATGAACGGATCGGGCTGAAATTTGGCATGCAGGTAGATGTTATGACGTACACATCCGCTAAGAAAGGATTTTGATCAATTCTACCCACAAGTGGATAAAATAGGGGATGAAAATATTACTTCGTAACGCGAGCGAAGCCGCGGGCAAAAGCATCAATATAGAACAGGAGTCCTGTCTAAACTTTGTAACAAATGCTTTGCAATGCTTAACAACTGAAATGCATTTTTTAAAAGATGTGTGTTATGGAGTTTCTTTTGCCGCTTCTTCTCCATAAGAGAACACCTTGTGAAGTGGTGCTAGTTTTAATTACATTCAGAAAGTGCTCTGTAAAGAACCTATTTTGAATTTAAAAAATTAATGATTGATGATTGAATGGAATTTGAAAAAGTCAGCCGGCAATACACAATGCACCTTTAGATGGTATCCAATCGTAATTGGTACATTCCTCACAACAATAAGTATACAAGTAAGAATTAGATTGTATATTACTATATACATAGTACACACGCGAAAACACAGGACTTAATCTCAAGACCTGTTATTGTATTAGTTATACATTATCTAATTGAGATTTCAGTCTTATCTGTTGAACCGGGATATTTGCCAGGCAGACATTGGTAGCCGTTGCAGCCTGCTAATAGTTTTACGGCCCCATTGCAGCCATAGGAAGCCAACTACTAAACACAGGACGATTTCTATGTAGAATCCATCTATTGTAATGTCGCACGTACCGCCTTTTTCCTTGCATAACTGAAAAAAAATATTATGTTTAAATGATTATGTTTGTGTAAATGTGATTGTTTTTACAATATTACAATAAGCAGTTTTGTATGATGTCGGTCGAAATTATTCATTTTTTTTTGGAAGAAATTATTTTTTTAAGCATAATATGTCAATTTCTGTTGGTTTTATACAGTAGATAAGCGAAAAATGAATAAGGGTTTAAGTGCGTATGACGGAACATAATCAAGATCGTGGTGCGAAAGAGATGTCAATTAGCTTCGATGTCTCGTTTCATTTTGGGTAAGGAATATAGAAAATACTCATTATTTTACATCACTGGGCAGGAATAAAACAAAAGTGTTTTAAGGAGGTCGTGGTACGAAACAAAATAATGTTGATGCAATATTTAAATAAAACTTTCCTGAACAATCATGATTTTTAAAAGATGGTGGTAGGCCTCCTGGTGATGATATAGTACTTACATCAGTCTCAACTTGTGTCGAGCAGGTGTTATCCTCCATCTCAGGTAGCGAGCAGCTCTTGTACGTGAGGTGGTCGACCGCCCAGAGCGCGAGCGTGTTCGGCCAGTTCGTGCCCAGGTTCGACACCGTGTTGAGCAACGTCATGTAGGTCCCTCCCACCGTGGGGTCCGATATCTTAGCGTAGAATGCCATGCACGCAACGAACATGCAGTATAGACATGTCTGAAAGATTTTAAATAATTGTATAGAATAAATTATAGATTGAAATTATGTGACATAAGTAATTAAAGTAACATAAACAAGAGTACACCACCCTATACAAGAGTTCCACATCATCATATCTATGTTACCAAGTTAAAATAAAAATCTCTTCAAAAATATTAGCCTAAATTTCTAAGGAACATTGGTAGAGACAAATCTCTAGTCCGCTCTGAATATAGAAACGAGTGGCGTCGCAAGAGCAAATAGTAGATATCAGCGCAGAAGTCCGCGCGGGGCCCTCCGCACCCTCCGCTGCTCGCGGGGACATAGTTGCGTTAATAAGTTGTGTTCGGCCTGATTGGCTCTGTGACTGACACCTGCGCACAACTTCAGAGTGGACTAGAAATTTGGCGCGGACTATAGCTTAGATTGAAAAATTAAATTATGCACATTCTGGCTCCATGACAAAATTAGCTGTTATAGAAACGAGTTAAATCCAACCTTGAAGCATTTGATTATACGGGTAATAATATCGATTATTCAGTATTTGTATCCTGTCCGAGTATAACAAATCCATTATTATGCATGCAAATGATTAATCAATTCTGAAGCACATACTTAATGAACAAGTGCCACAAGTACGTACGTAATCACTTGGGGCCATAAAAACAGCGTTTATCACGTTACAATGATTAAAAACCTATAAACTCACGACTTTTTCCTTCAAGGTTGCAACTCGTGATACCAATTTTAAAGGTAGAGATGAATTAAAATACTGGCTAACATGTGCCCAACTAACAGTAGAAGAACCCAAATTTATATATTTATACATTTGCTACCATCTAAATTTGAAAGGAACACTAGCAACTTAAAAATTGTACATTATGTATTAATTCCGTTTTAGAACTTAGTTATAACGCGGATGGGTTATGTTGTTGAAAGTTTTCACCAGGATATGTGCAACTCCAGCCAATGCATCACCGCCAAAACATCACAAAACTTTAAAGAAGACCAATTTTTTCCCTTTATCCGTAGTCTCATATCACATACCTGATGAAACACATACATCGCCATAAGCACAAAGAGATAGAAGTAAGACGGCCCAGAGTCTCCGAGCCAGCTGGGCGTGAGCGCCACGAGGAAGGCCACGAGCGGCCCCACCAGCAGCCGCAGCGGATATGCGCGTAACCATAACGACAACGGCTGCGGACCAGTTGTATGCTTTGCTAGGATCTGGAAAATAAAAAATCATTATTATCAGATTACTTCTTGAAAGTTGAAGGTACTTCTTTAGACGCGTTTGAGAATACAAAGAAGAGTATATTTTTGAGCAAGGAGCGAATTTGCGGACGCCGATGTAACACATAATTTTTAACTTTGGTCAAAGTTGCGCGCATCGATTTGTATTTACTTTTCTCTATAGGATGTTTACTCAGAAAAAAAATTGCATATAAAAAATATTATATTTATTGAATTACTAAAGTAGTATAATTTGTTACGTGCGTATGTCAGAACATACACGTTTATTTATAACATCTTATACATCATGAAATAAAGCGGGATTATAAAATACATTGTCATCAATGAAGCGCGTCTAACGGCATATAAATTAAAGCGTTTGACAAATGATATTGCATTGTTTCATAAAATAATACTACAACATATGTATATAGGGCGATAAAATATCTATTGTTAGTACATTCTAATGTATATTTAAAATTACATGTTACAAATGTACTAACCACAGGCATTAATATCTGCACTGGCACCAAGGGAACTGCGAGGAGTGCCATGTCCTCCCTCGGAACTCCTGCCTCCACTAGCTTTAAGCCAGACACAGCATCACTTGCAGAGAATCCAAGCTGAAATTGCAATTATCATGTATTTATATACATATTTACATGTAATATACCATTATTATGTATTTAATATTTTGAAGTACAATAATTAAAAAGCATAATTATACAGTTATAAAGACAAGCTGAAACGGTGTTGAATATTATTTGAATTATAGTAAATCAATAAAATATTTTCACTATCTGTAATGATAAAAAGAATTATATAAAATTTATGAGCCTGTGAAACTATGATAATAAACACTATCATATATTATTTCCAATTTTTTTTTTAAAACATTGTTGATATAATGATATCCTCATTTGTATTGACAATGGCAACTAAAATTACATTTGATTGTGTTACTAAGATTAGGCTTACCTTCGCTGTAAACAGAACTAAAACTAACGTTCTGACTGCCGGCAATTTGATAATTGTATACAATTGCTTATATGCATGCACCACATCACTGACACCTCTTGCCGGGTTCTCCCCAGCTGCTGCATCATTCTGCTCATGTTTGAATATCGCAACCAGCGTTGTTGTAAATATGAAAACCAAACCCCAGAAAAAGAGGAAGCTCGATAGGGTTACAAGACCAACATCCTGTGGCTCTGAGCGCAGATACTTATTGCAGAAGTAAGGAGATTCTAGAGCTAGGAACAGAACATAGCCGAGGAAGTAACCAGCTGTTTGACCTACTGTGTTGCAAGTTGATGCATGACCTACGTTACACCTGAAAAAAAGTTATTTCTTATTATGCACTTAGCAATTGAGATTTCATTGAGCATAATTTTGATGTTCCATGCATTGTTAATATGGATTAACAATATATTGAAGTAAGTAAGTATTGAAGTAATCTGTCTCTGTGAAATTCTGTATTTATGAACCATTTCAAAATAAGAAATTTATAATATAATTTGCTACTTGGTTGAAATAATATTAAACTTTAAGAGACCTGAATCTGAATCTAAATAGAACTATATTTTCTACGTTATCAAATTAAAATGTTAGATAATTTTTTTAACACCTTTCTCTTACCTTTTTAGCATAGTCAAAGCCCAACCATCCACAGCAATATCTTGTGTGGCAGCTAAGAAATTTAAGAATACAAATGATATAGTCAAGTACATCATTGAAGGTGCTATATCCTTTGATCCAAGCCAATCAGTGATACTGTTGGACATTATGATCATCATGAAGCCTATTAAATACTGTACTGGTACCAGCCAAGTCTTCCGTCGGCCGAACTCTGGCCAAAATATGGCATCCACTACTGGTGCCTATAAAAGCTTCACACTAAAAGGCCAGAATACGAAACTAAACTCAGCCTGCAATGAAAAGGGTACATATTTTTACACTAACTAAAAAGGAAAGTGTATAATAAAAATTTCAACATTATCATCCCATTCTTGTCCCACAACTGGGCATGGGACTTCTCTTAGAATGAGAAGGATTAGGCTACTAAATTGGTCAAATTTGAATTGATAGATTTTACATATCTCTGTAAAAAGTTTTCTTTAAAGGTCTTTCATATGTAGGTTTCCTTAGAATTTTATCTCTTACTATTTAAGTAAGTAATCATAAACTTATCATATGCTCATAATTAAATTGCATGATTTGATAATTTAATTGCTTTTTGATCATGCTACACTTATATGTTTACTAACTGAAATATATGTTTGAAAATTAATCCTAGCTTGAAATATACATTCACTGAAATTTAACATAAATAGAAATAGTTACACCTAACAAGTGTAAGAATGAATTAAACAAAACATAACTTCTAAATATATTTCGTCAGTGAAAACCACCTGATAATTTTACGCTCTATTTCCTGTTGCGGTTACGGCCCTCAATGAAAATCTTTAGTCAACCTATTTAATTTCTTCTAAAGTTAAACCTTGAACAAATGTTTTCTATCAAACATAATAAATGAAAAGTGTATAAAAATATATTTCTCACTTGTTGAGTATAAGTAATGCCTCGATTTTGTAATAACATAGGCACGGCTCCCGCCAGCCCGAGTGGGATTCCCTGAAGTGTGTATAGAAATAATAATACGGCAATATTCAATTCATCTCCTTTGATATTACTCGATTCTGAACTTAATGTAGTATCACCATTCTCCAATAACTGCTCCTTTTCTAAAGATCTTTTTCTTTTAGTTAATGACATTATAACAGTTTTAATTGCCTGGAAAATTAAAAGGAAGTACTTAATTTCTCTCTCTCATATCCAACGAAATAAACACACGTCAGTGGAACAAATTTCCATTCATAATAATTATCACCTTAATTTTCGCTTTTAGAAGTATATTTTAATTGACAACTTTGTAGTGTATTAATTTATACAAAGAATATAATTTACCAATAGTTATATTTTCAGTATCTACTATGTTAAAGAGTTAAACATGTAGCGTAAATATATATTTAATTAAAAAATCACGACACGTCACGTCAATCCACAAATCTGTTCAATTCTCTACTGTCACTGTCATGTGATAATGTCATTTGACTCATTTATCATGTTATCGGTAAGTCAAAGAAGAGGCAAAGAGTACTATTTATATGCGTCTAAAAAGTATCTATCGAATTTCGTGAAATTAAGGTGGCGTTAGTATAGCAAGAATAAGACAGACAGGATTAAAAATCCATCTCATATGGAGTATAGAGGATCTGTTGAAAAAGTATCCATCTGTGGGCAGTAATAAGAGTCAATAACTCTGCCAAATGGCGCTAGTGAAGCAAAAGGGTAACTAAAAGGTATAATAAATAAACTTAGAACACAGAGTGAAGTGCGATGCTTACGAGCGAGGTGCTAAAGACTTTTTGTAAATGCCATCATTGATTTTAATTTTTTAACTTAGCTTACCTTCGACCTCGCACATCTATCTCGCACGCCTTTGGTGGATAAGCACCCTAAAGCTCATAGATAACCTTGATCTGTATTTGACATTGTTGATAATGACATTTGACAACCACAATGTCGATCAGCTGTTCATGTTCTGTAAAATATTTTATTTAAAATTCTCATGCAAATATATATCTGCAATATAATTTTATTACAAATCTAAAATATCCCCTTTTTTTGTATTTTTAACACAACAATCTCATTAAGTGGATAAATTGTAAAGAGGCTATAAACTACATATAGCGTATGTTACAGTATCTGATATGATTCGGCAGTGTTTTTTAAGATGTTTAAAAGATTCGCATGCGCCGATTGCATTACCTCATAATGTAGAAACCATAATAGGCCGCAGTAAGCTCACGAAGATCAAGGACCAGTCTTGCTCTCGGAATCAAAGTTAGTGCAATTATCAAAGATACAGCATAGAGTTACATGTTTTCAACTTAAAACTTTATTCATTCATTTACTTTCAGTAAGTCTTACGGCTGATTGCGATGCATGCGTAGTGGAAGTTAAGCAGCTGGGTATAAATACATCAGGCTTAGATGGATTTGCACTAAAAAGTGGAGATGTGTACAAAGTTGAGCATGGCAGTAGAATCGAAGTGTTATTAAATCAATACATCCACGTGATCGAGTTCGAACCGCCACCTGATAATTGTGAGGAAAAAACAACCAAGAAAAGAAAATTTGAAGAAGATAGTTCACCACATAAAAAAATGAAGAGAGCAGATTCTGATCCACAAACAGACAAAACTGAAGTGCAGGGATCTTTAGCCGACATTTGGGAAGAAATCGATAATGGTGACTTGTATATTTTCACTTCCAAAGGAGTAAAATCTAGTGCTAAGATAGCTGCTTTTGACATGGATGGAACATTGATAAAGACAAAGTCTGGTAAAGTGCACCCTGTAGACACAAATGATTGGCAGATAGCATTCCCTACAATTCCACAAAAGTTAGCCGATGAGATTAAGAAAGGATTCAAAGTTATAATTCTAAGTAATCAAGCGCCCATTGGGAATGGCAGAGTTAAAATAGCTGATTTCAAAAAGAAAATTGAGAATCTAGTAAAAACATTGAATATACCAGTGCAAGTCTACATTGCAACCGGAAGAGGGTTTTATAGAAAACCAATGACAGGAATGTGGAAAACTTTAATGGAAAAGGTATTAAAATTCTGTTTTTTAGGTTTAGTTTATCGCTGAATATCTATATTTCCCGAAACAGTACAAATAATGGAAAATAATTGGTAAGACGAATTACAAGGGCCATAATTATATGAATGTAATATGTATTTAAGATATTGAAATTATAATCATAATTTCATCATCATTGATTATTTTTCATAAGAACCTCAACATTATAATACAGAGTGATATAATCTGGTCTATAACCCCAGGAAATCCTTCACATTGATCATAGTAAAATTGTTACACCCCTGTAACATTACACCCCTGTAACATTGTTACACCCCTGTAACAATTTTACAGGTTTTAAGTGTTAATATCGTTATCTTTTGTTAACAAATCACTGTTTTAGTAAAATATCGTGTAATATCATTCTTTGAAATAAACAGTACAAGTACAGTAGTCTACGAAGTAGACTGTAATGGAAATATTATTACTAAAGTAAATTTTTCTTATTTACAGAAAAATGACTCTATACCTGTTGACATGGATAACAGTTATTACTGTGGAGACGCAGCAGGTAGGCTGGCCAATTGGGCTCCAGGGAAAAAGAAGGATCATTCCATGGCTGACAAGCTTTTTGCTGAAAATCTAGGCCTAAAGTTTTACTTACCAGAACAGTTTTTCCTTGGGCATCCATTAAAAAATATACAGATGAGTAAACCAGATTTTGTACCCATGGAAGTGAAATCAGAACCGTTCCATGATAAACTGATAAGTAAGGAAAGAGAGGTAATTATTTTTGATTATTATTTATTTTTATAAAGTTCCTGAGGATCAAACTTTTACATTGCTGTTATTCGACAATATTTGCAGGATAATTGTGAAGAATTTTTCATTAATTACAAATGGAGGAGTTTGGTCATTAAAAGGAGTTAGTGTTTGATTGTTTCTAAAAGGGTACAGCTACTAAACAATAACTTTTAAGAAACGCTAATCATTTGCTACATAGTATTATACTGCTGCATTCTCATTTCAATGGATAAGTTTGGATGCCCTAGGTTTCATTTTAGTCCTCATGACTAATATAATATAATCTCTATTTATTAAATAAATACATTTTTTAAACATTTTTTTCAGATTCTAGTTTGTGTGGGTTATCCAGGAAGTGGCAAATCATTTTTAGCGAAACAAATAGAAAAGAAATCTAATTACCAATATGCAACCGTTTGTAGAGATGTTCTTGGTTCATGGCAAAAATGTGCTGCGGAAGCTACCAGGATAATAGAGGTGGGCAACTGGCCATTTTTAAGAATAAAATGAGAAATTCATTGATCACTTATGAGAACACGTTTTTAATTAATGTTCATGCGTGCAAATTTCTACATCATGTTTTGTTTCACAGTTTAAGTAATTAATAATTAATTTCTAACTGTTCTGTGTAACAAAGGTTTGACAAATCAGAGTTGCGTATCTGGAATTTAAAACCTTGGACCTCCCAAATAGTCACTTCATTCTCAGTGAATTTTCGGTAAAATAAGGTTTTTACTATTAAAACAAAGAAAATGGCAAAAGTTATCTCATCTTCAACCTGGTTTCTTACTTTTCGCCTCAGGAAACGCATAGTGATGGAGTTCTTGCTTCGCCTACTGTTTGTCTCCCGAGTAGGGTAGTTATACTTTTTTATTACTCGTAAGTGAGAGTCTATTACATATTCATCATCAACCCATTACTGTCCCACTACAGGGCACAGGTCTCCTCTCAGAATGAGAATATTACATAGTCATACCATACATAGAGATAAAATACCATAGTCATAGTCTACTGCGCTAGCCAAGTGTGGATTGGTAGACTTTACATACCTTTGAAAACTTTTTCTTAAACTTTTCTCTAGTACGCAGGTTTCCTCACGATGTTTTCCTTCACAGTTTAAGCAAGTAATAATGAATTTCTAATACGCACATAACATTGAAAACTTAGAGGCCTGGGGTTGAACCTCGGACCCCTCGATTCAGAGGCGTAGTTTCTTAACCACTGGGCTATCACTGCTTGTTACATATTAAAACATATTATTTTCTCCATTTACAGAGAGGGAAAAGCGTGATAGTTGACAGCACGAACCCAGACCTGGAGTCCCGCGGCCGCTGGACGGCGCTCGCTAAACAAATGAAGGTGGAGTGTCGCTGCGCCAAGATGGCCACCACGAAGGCACACGCGCAACATAACAACAAGTTTAGAGAAATTATGAAGATTAATCATGTACCTGTCAATGATATTGTGTTTAATATGTATAAGTAAGTTGTATTTTTATCATTGCTGTTAATATTTACTCTAGGCCATTTTTTAATGAACCTTGGCTAGGCAATGCAGTCATACAAATTATTACAAATAATAAAATGGACTTTCATTTTTACATATATGTGATGGTCATTATATTTTCATAGTTATGTTATAGTTTAAGTTCAGGTTAGGTTAGTTAGCAGGTAGCTGGGATGTTTAATAATTTCAAACTATGGGTACTATACAGATTATCTTTTTGCAGAAATAAATTCGTTGAACCGACTGTAGCGGAAGGTTTCAAAGAGGTGATTGAAGTGAAAATCAGTCCATCTTTTGATGACAAGGAAGCAGAGAAGATTTATAAAATTTATTTGTTAGAAAAGTAAACAAGAATGTTCCAAGGGTACCTTACAACTATTATTATAATAAAAATGCAGGCCATTGGTAAACCAGAGTTTTATTTGTATGTAAACAGTTATGAGACGACCAACTATTACACATTCCTGACATTGTGTCGTAACTATTTTATATTGGTTAATTAATTATTACTACATAAAAATGTTAAATAATGAATAATCTATGACTTTGAAGTTCAGATTCCACATATGAATAAAAAGAAAGGCGAGATCTTTAGGCGGTGTTTTCATACACTAAGACCGCGTTTCCCAACCTGGGGGTCCGCGAGTATATGTAAGGAGGTCCGCGGTATCATCTCCGGACCATTCATAAATTGCTCATTAAATGCAAAACAGTCGCTAAACGAAAAATCAGCAAACCAGTTTTATTAGAAAAACATGATGTAAGAGCACACGGTATTTTAAAAATTAAAAAAGATGCATCCAATGATGTATAACACTATTATTAATCTAAAAAAAAAAAACAAAAACATAATACATAAATCGGTCTTTCAAATTTTGTTTTGGCGGGGATTGTTTTTTTTTTGCTCTTCATTTTTAAGGGGGTCCGTGAAAAATGTGCTTGATTTCCTAAGGGTCCGTGGACTGAAAAAGGTTGGGAAACGCTGAACTAAGACATTGTATAAGTACGTCAAATGTAAGGCTAATTTTTGTCTAGTTTTACGATCGGTATTAATAATAATTAATACATCCACTAATTGTCCAATTTTTTCCACCAAGAATCAAAATTTGACAATTTCTGGTGGGCAGAATTGGTCAAATTTTGATCTACAGTAGTTATTAATTTGCTAGCTAACTGGCTTTAACTGGTAACAGTTGGTCGTAGTATCTGTACTAATATTGTTTTTTATGTAGGCCGAAATAATTACTCTTATTTGTACATTTGCGAGATTTGACGAAATCTACTATTATTTTAAAGCCTATTATTTTTATGAAATTCAATTTCCTCTATGCAGATTTTATACTTAGAATTCTTATTACTATATGGCGTAATTGGGAGGGTAGCTGATATTTTTATCACTGTAGTGCTTTTTCAACATATTATTATATGCCATAATACATTAATTTAATTCTATCTAGTAGCATTGTAAGACTTAACAGCAGTTTCAGCGTGACTTCGGCAAATTTGTGTATTTTGGCAAGAAAATATTGCAGGCACCATCTACAGAAAAATATATGCTACCCGCCGTTAATTAAATTCAATGTAATAACAACTTATATTCTACCTAAACTATCTTAGAATAGCACTCAATTCCTAATACAACTAATTATGTTCTAAATACATTCAGAACTATACATGACATACATTTTCAGCACGAATATATTCCTAAATAAATAGATTTAAATACAAAAATATTTTTTGAGTAGTTAAGATCTAAAAACAGAAATTACTTTGGAATATGGGTTATTTAGGCAGACTGATTGTAAATGAGACTAGATAAGTACTTCACAGAGTTTTAAGTATTATGTCATACTTACTACAAACAAGTACTGCATAATTTATGCAAGAAATATTAGTAAAAGTAATAAATTATAATTATATGACAATACAATGCACAGAGTCAATAAAGCAAGAATTAAATAGTATTAAGATGTTATTTATTTGTTTGAATACTATATATATTTATATTACTTTAAAAGTAAAATTATACAACACAGTCAACATACTATTATTGAAACTTAAAGGACTAATATTAAATTAAATTATAGGGATTACAAAGCAGTGTTGATAATAAAAAGCAAATTAAAAATAAATGCAACCACTCCTATACTTTTGGATTTTGAAGCTTTTCAGCTCATAATTTCTTAAAACTAATCATAAGCTACAAAAATATGTATGCGTATTGCAATTAATGGCACAATGGACGGATGATTTGGAATGCTATAGAATGATTTTCAAAAGGTCTTATTCTATCAATGGAAAGAACATAACGCTTTGGATAGCTTTAGAGGATTATATGTTTGTTTTTAATGTAACTACGCCTTATACTCTTTGAATTTTGAAGATATATTTATCGTAAATCACTTTAAAAGTAACAATGCAAGTCTATATATTTATTTATGAACAATATTTAAGTCAAAAGTTCCTTATGAAATCAGTGTTTATCACATAAGTCGCTACAGTCTACATATATCGCTTAACTGACAGCTTTTCACTGTTATCTTAATGTTGTACACTAGTCTTCATACTCCCTGCCGACGTAAAAAGTGGCAAAGGCTGAATTTAATGTGATAATAAAAAGTTATTGTTCTAGCGTAACCTATGGCTCAAAGTGTTATTTTTTCAACAAATGTCGCTACAACATGTACTAGGTGATACAGCAAAGTTTTATCAAAATCGGTTCAACGGTGTGAGCACCATGTGGGTTCAGACAAACAGAACGTTTCTCCTACTGCCTACGTTTATTTTTTATGTAACAATAGACGGCTATGACCATATTTAACATTAACATTAGCTATATTTTGAAAAATATGTATGAAGTATAAAACGCATATTAATTTCTAAAAAGGTAATTAGATACATCTATTACAAAATACACAGCAGTAGCTAACAAATTACGGAGTAAAGGGATAACTAGAAGATAAAGTCATTCCATTCAGGTCATTCGTTTGGATCTAAAATTTCTTCCTCCATATCGATGAGATGATCAAGACTCGAATCCGAGTCATCCTCATGTCATCTGTAAAGTTATTGAGACATTTGATTAAAAATCTTACAAAAACTACACTTTGCTTTCAGTGTTGGCAAACAGAGATTTCTCTCGGGGTTTCAGTTTAGAACTTATATAGGTACATACAAGATGGTAAAAAAACTTCGATATCGTGATTCAGAATATTTGTGGCGCCATCTCTTTACCAGTTACGGGAAATCGCACTACATTACTATACACCAATAAAATATAAAAGGTGGTGGAACTTTCTATGTTATTACTTCCGTCTCATAGCAGCAGTGTTAAGTTACTACGTCGTGTTAAACGTTAATACGGTTGACGACACACAAACACATATTTTACATTTACATAAAAATGTTACTTTGTTTTCTCACGAGGGGGAAACCTTCAAAATGAAGCGACCCCGGGTTATGTGGGATTTTTAAATCCGAACTAATCCGCTCCCTCCGGTGGCCGTCCTCAGCGCTTCGTGGAGAACTCCGGGATCACCAATGGAATACAACCGGAGTCCTCTGAGCGCAATGCCCTTGTCGGACTTTGCTCTGGGGGGAGTAGTTTACGCTCCTCTCACACCATTAGGTGTTTACGACGGTATGTGATCACTCTTGCTATCCGCAACCCCGGAAGTCCCCTTTTAGTCGCCTTTTACGACAGGTAGGGGATACCGTGGTTCGTGGTCCTATTATAGTCCTGGGACTTCTTCTCAAGCGTTGCACTCCTGTCAGAGCGGTCGTGGTCCTTACTTGGTTTTAGTGGCATGTTTAACCAAACGCCGCCACTCGTTTCTTGTCGCCGCCTTTGTGGTATATTCGTGTAGGGGGGCGTTCACTGTAGTCTTGATCTGGTCAGTCCATCGCATAGGTGACCTGTCTCGAGGTCTTGTTCCCTCGATTATCTGACACTTTTTTTTTATAATATAGGAGTAGCAGACGAGCATGCAGTCTACCTGATGGTAAGTAACTACTGCCGCCCATGGACATCTGTAATCAACCCTAGATAGGATTAGATATTCCTACCCGAGGTCGGCCACAGATGCGCCACTACCCCTGAGGACTAAGCTGGAACGCCTCGGAAAGGTCTGTCTGCCTTCCACACCCTACGAAACGGAACACAGTAGCGCCTTACACCGCTGTTATTAAGTTCCGTGTTCGGTGTTATTAGTCGAACCACAAAGGGTTCTACCACCTCCAACTACAGGGACTACAGGGACAGTACAGAAGAATGGTGGGTACCTGGCTATGTAGACGGTGTCGACGTGCGCGCGGCGGGCGGCGGGCGCGGCGCGCGGCGGGCGGCGCGGCGCGCGCGCCTGCTGCAGCGCCAGGTCGCCGCACCAGCGCTCGCACCGCGCGTAGATCACTACACCTGCAATCATCATGTATACATATATACATGTATGCAGGTACAGGGTTCTCGAGTAGATGACTACACAAGGACTACTTTGTACAGCGCTTGCATTTCGCGTACGCCGTAGATGACTACACGTGGAACATAAACATATATTCAGGATTCTGGCGTAGATTACTACACCTGGAGTGATTTGACCTTTTTTTGTTTTTTTTTAACGAGGGGGAACCTTCAAAAGGTACCCGACGACGTAAGAGCGACGCCGGGTTATGTTACATTTTTACCGCACTAAAACCCCCCCTCGGTGGCCGTCTTCATCGCTTGTTGCAGAACTCCGGGATCTCCGACGGAACGCGAGCGGAGTCCTCCAAGCGCGATGCCCCGATCGGGCTCTGCCCTGGGAGAGCAGTTTTCGCTCGTCCCAAACCATCTGGTGTTCACAACGGTATGCGACCACACATACCGCCGTCCTTCCCGGGGTGGCTTGCTGGACGGTTCGAGCTCCCACTCTTGCCGCCCGCAACCCCGGAAGCCCCCTTTTAGTCGCCTCTTACGACAGGCAAGGGATACCGTAGCCCTACTGTAGTCCCGGAACTACAGGAACAAGATTACTACACCTGGAACATTTTGTATTTAGAATTCTAGAAGGACAGTGACTAGCTGAACTTCGTGCACTCCAGGAAATTGGACAGGTATAGTCTGCGCCAAACTTCAAGTCCGCTCTGAAGTTAATGCACGCAGGTGTCACTTAGAGAGCCAATGCAGTCGAACACAACTACAAGCATACACTTTGTTAGGGAACACTAGGTGCACTGTGTACCCGCGGGCGAGAGCGGGCAGCTGCCGAGTGCCGGGGGGGGGGGGGGGGGGGTTACTGTTACTACGCTACTCATTTCTATATTCAGAGCAGACTAGCAGTTTGGAGCAGACTAAGTACCTATATCTTGAGTAACACCTAGAAACTCTTAGTTATTAATTTAATACAAGAAAGAGTTAGGATAATCTGAGGTGTGCGGCTCGTATGGTGATTTATTGATAGAAGTTATGGTGATTTATTGATAGTTAAGATAAAGCTATTTAATCTTAAAGTTTGATTGAGTGAGTGAAAGTTTGATATGGTAATAATGTATAAACATGTTAAAGTAATCGAAGACCCTAGATAGATGGCATTTATCATTTGAATTAACCTTTACAACACAAAAAAGACAAAATTTTATATCTTCAGTGACAATATGTTTGTCAAAAAAGAAAAATAAAACGTAGGTACCGGCTCCAGCAAACAGGATGATCGCCGGCCAGGAGTCCAGTAGTAACGGAGTCAGGAACAGTAAAGCCATCGTCATTGTTATAGGTCCTTGTAGTTTCTGAGTCCTCTTCAGACCGATGTTGTGTGAAGGTTGCCACGCACTGATGAACGTACCGCATAACCATACTGTAAAAGAAAAAAACTTTTGGTGACTTGAAATTGTTGTTACAAGAATAGCTTAAGAAATTATCTATATTGTTTTACATAAATAAATACCACTTTTGTTCTTAGCCTTAAATTAAAATTACGAAAAGAGGGTATTAAGAATAGACCCACTCAAAGATATTATGTACTTAAATAGGGAGAAACATATGCACTAGAATATAAACCTAAATAGCTTAGTTGCGTAGCTGGATACTTAGTATAGTACTATACTTATTTGATAAAAATATATATCCGATACATTGGTATTCTGTTTTTAAAACACTTCTTATTACCTTCTTGAATCCCAGATGCACCATTCAATGTTTCAGACCTCATCCAATTGAGGAGAGAGAACTATGCTTTGCACAATGCTTCAGACCTCATCTAGTTGAGCAGAGAACTTTGTAAATCTGCAGCGGGCCATAACAAGATTTCCAGGCAAGTTTAATGCTTTTCAACTAACACTTACACGGTATCCCAGTGACGAGCATGTACACTCTTATCGCCTCATTACAAAAGGCGACAGCTAAGAGTGCGTTGGCCGCGATCTGCACGGCCGCGCCCGCCGCCGCGGAGCGCGCGCCGCGCACACACGGCGGCGCCGGCGCACTCGCCTCCGGGATCGCTGTCACCACCTAAAATCACAGTCATAAACTCATAACTAAACTATATCTACACTTTACACTTACAAGAGTGTAGTCCGCGCCAAACTGCTAGTCCACTCTGAAGCTGTTGCAGCAGCAGGTGTAGTCAAACAATTTGCTATGGCGACGCGATTCATTTCTAGAATTTAGAATTTCTCCTTTTTATGCTATAGAATTTTTCTTGCAGTTTATGAACAATTCACAACTGTTCACAACAAATAGGAGCAAAATCCCTGTGATACATTTAATTTTTATCAAGCAGATATATTGTAGGTAAGCATATAGCGGTGTTATCGCAATTTAATGTAAAGAGTAACCAAGATATTCTAGATATACAACAAGAGTGTTTATACCTGAATCCTGTCCCTATATTCTTTAACCACCGCATCAATATCAGTAGAGTCATCTCCAGACGACATATCATTTTCGCTCACTTCTGCGTCTGACTGGATGGTATCTACTTCAGCCACAGCTAATGTCCTGCCACTACTAGTGCTGGGGTCTATTTCTTCAGCCGGACAACCCGCATATTCGTCTAGTAAAAGACATTCCCTCTCTTCGGTTTCTAAAAAGGAATAATATATTTTATGCTTAGGCTGCATTGTAAGGGTTAAATATTGAGAATGCCAAGTACCCAAATACTAGTATTGTTAATTTTTTGTCTTCAGTCGTGATCTCATATTTGAGTTTATGTTTTCTTGTAATATAGGAGCAGCACACGAGCATGCTGTCCACCTGATGGTAAGTTGCTACTCCCGCCTGTGGACATCTGTAATCAACCCCAGATAGATTAGACATTCCTACCTGAGGTCGGCCACAGATGCACCGCTACCCCTGAGGACTAAGCTTGAAGGGTGAAAGGGTAAGGGAGTATGTCTGGTAAGGGTAAGGGAGACATACTCCCTTACCCTTTCACCCTTCAAACCAGAACATAGCAGCGCTTAACACTGCTGTCAAGAGGTAGCAATAGGTGTGGCGGTGGAGCCGCCGAAGTCGAACCACAAAAGATTCTACCACCTTCGATAACATATTATTGATATCAAATTGTTTTGGATCTTATTGGACTTTATTTTCTTACCTTTTGTTACCTTGGACTTAATGCTCTCCAAGGTTTTAGTGTGACGCATCGCTGATGGGATGAACCACAATCCACGCTTAGGTTTCGCTGTGGCTGACTTCGTTCCGCGCGAAGTACCCTCAGTTCCTAGACGTTTGTACTCCACATCTGGAAATCATTAATTTCGACAAATTTAGTCCATAAAACTACGAATAAGGTAGGTACTCGTAGGAACTACTATTTTGTATTGATGTACGTCCAGTGGTTGCGTATTTAATGTGTCTCATAAATACATAAAAAATTCAAGGCCATTGAAATAAGTCTAGTAAAATTACCTATCACATATGGCCAGATTAAGACATGTAGTGGCAGCAGAGAAGAAGTGTAGGGTCAACATATGAGCTTTGAGGAGTAAAGTTGATAAATATAATTATGTAAACGTATTGCATCTTTAGAGCGAAATTAAAACTTTCACCAATTGTAATAGCTACTTTCGCATACCTAGGTGGTATAACATAATAAGTCATTCGCATTCCCAAGGCAAAGTGTCATGAAGTTTGCAATTACAAAGATATCATACCTCCTGCTTCCATCTGCTCGGCTGTGGGGATGCACCTCATAATTATGAAGTGCAACGCTTGAATACAAATACTCATCAAATGACTTGCATTGATAAGAGTTATCATGTGCGACAATGGACAAGCGAATGCCAATATCGCAGCTAGACTTCCTGAAAAGAACAAATAGACATTGTGTTAAATTCGCGAAAAATATATGTCGCAATATACTAATATAATACTAATGAAAAGGAAGTATTTGTTTGTTTGTAAAGGATAAATTGTGAAACTATGTACCTACTAACAAGATTTTAACATTGAAAAGCTAATGTCCAGTACACAGAATATTATATTTTAGCTAGCGCAGATGAAACCGCGGAATGCAGTCATGTAAGTTTTTTAATATATAAATATTTTTCGTAGAATGGATTTAGAAGTAAATGGCAAGTAGGTATTAACTATTTAGTATGCAAATATTTCTACTATTTATCGCAAAGTGAAAGTTGCAATGAAGATTTCGTAATGTTTTTATTACAATATGTTTACATATTGGAATTGTATTTGAAACTTAGAAATTTAAGCAGCAAGCGGTAAGTTTTTTTTATTAATTTTATAATTAATAAAAAAAACTTACCGCTTGCTGCTTAAATTTCTAAGTTAGAAGTGAGAAATAAATTAGAAAGCTACAAATATAAATTTGTAGCATTCTAATTTATTTCTCAGGGATCCAAATGCATCTATGAACGCCTCCTGAAAGAACATGAGCAGGACTCCAGATATATTATATCGATACAATACCCGATAGAAATTTAAGCAGCAAGCGGTAAGTTTTTTTTATTAATTGTATAATTAATAAAAAAAACTTACCGCTTGCTGCTTAAATTTCTAAGTTAGAAGTGAGAAATAAATTAGAAAGCTACAAATATAAATTTGTAGCATTCTAATTTATTTCTCAGGGATCCAAATGCATCTATGAACGCCTCCTGAAAGAACATGAGCAGGACTCCAGATATATTATATCGATAATTATAAATATTTGTAGCAGGCGAAATTACATATGAATGAACACTAGGTACACACATTATTTAATGGTGTGGTAAGGGAGACAGACTTTTCCGATGCGTTCCAGCTTAGTCCTCAGGTGTAGCGGCGCAACTGTGGCCGACCCCAAGTAGGAATATCTAATCCTATTTGGGTTTGATTACATATGTCTATGGGCGGCAGTAGCCACTTACCATGAGGTGGACTGCATGCTCGTCTGCTACTCCTATATTATAAAAAAAACATGAAATAAACACTCACCTGCCGTAAATACAGCTAACACGGGACTCCCTGTAGTGGTACTCTCATAAGTCATGGATCTTGTGAGCACTTTCCATTCTGGAGATGCTAAAGACACTAATACTGAGAACAGTATTGGACAGAGTTCTGTGAGCGCGAGGCAAATGCCGGCTACTGTGATGGCAGCTAGAACTGGGCAGACCCATCCCGCAGCGCGAGCTTCTAATAAAGATGTTATTGGTAAGGCAGCATCGATGCTGCTCCTGAAATTAAGTTGTATACTTATATACCTACTTAACATATAAATATATGACATTCATAGAAATAATAAAACTATTTCTTGAGCCAATTTATACGAGTAACTTTTATTATTCCCGCGCATAATAAAACTCTAAACGTCAGGACCGTTCTTTTTCTTTTTTATGCTAACTCATACAATCTTACCAGCCAGTTATAATATAGATGGGAACTTATTTTTATAAAAGTAACACAAAATATATTATTAAAATAATACTATAATAAAATAATTTGAATATATTTGTAATACATAAATGTTATAGATTACTGTAGTTTCTATTCCCGACTTTGTTTGAATTGTACTAAAATACCTGTTATATAGGTACTCGTACCTACTTATAATAAGTATTTCCATTTCGAAGATATGGATTCCTATAATTTATCATTTCTTAACAAAGATGTTTAATGTAATCTAACCGGATCGAACATGACTTACCCTTTCAGCATATTAGCGTAAAGAAAACATAGGCTGCTTAGAACAATAGTCGGCAATCCGATCGTAAAAAACAAATTTCTTTTAACTTTTTCACCTTGTTTTTGTTGAAACACTGTGGTAAAGGTATATGAAATAGGTGCACCAGCAGCGAACAACTGAAAAAAATCCATGGTAAAACTTATTTTTTTTGGAAAATCAGAAAATTTCTTTATTATAATTTTTAGATATTTTTACATTCTTACCTCATATATGGTAATCGGTATGGGTATTTTGATATTCGTTATATCAAGGTTAATGAGACCAAATATAGCGAAGCATTGGCTGAAGATATACAGTAAAACCAGCAGCATGAACGTAAACATCATACTTTCCTGTAATTAAAATAACGGCAATCAATTTCGGTTTCAAGTTACAAATAAAATATTTCATGAGAGTTCCAATTCGTAATAAGTTTTATGTATCGGTACAGTGTCTGCCTGAAAAACGACAAGTGGAATTTCACCGAATATCTGATTATAATAAATCATTTAGAGAAATCGACAGCTAAGTTCATTGGTGGTTAATGGTCGAGTAGATACATTTAGAACACAGCTAGGTATTACTCCTTGAACAGATCACCGAGTCAGCTATGGATGCACTCTTTCGTTCTGTGGCGAAGATTCCATTCGGTAGACGAATAAAAGAAATGAATTAAACAAAAAATCTCACCTCTAGGCCACACATGAACATCGCGCAAACGATCATTACCACGGTTACTCCGAGCACGTCAGGCCAGGGTTCGCCCAGCGACCGGGTCTCATACCCAAAGAGCCATCGTCTAGTCCGCCCTCCAGTCACGTGATCAGCGGTCGCGCTAAGGATCCTAGCACACACCGCAACCGCCACCAAGTGGGACAGAAAACTCATCCACATAGTCATGAAATCTGCGAAAGATCTTAAATTCCTCTCTCGCCGTCCACGCGCTGTTTTCGGAGGCGGAAGTATTTCCGCCAATTTCTTCAAGTCTTTGGATATGAACGCTGAAATTTTATATAGTGTAAGGTCATATTCACAGTAATACTAAGTATTGCGCACTTACTGCGTTCTGGCAACATTTTAAAAATTAATAATTTTCATAAAAGTTTAAAACTTTTTATTCGAATAATAATGTTGGCCGTATATTTAATTGGCCGTATAATCGTATTTATGATTAAAAAGGGGATTATGGCGGGAAACGGCAGACGATATGGACGGTGTACCTATATGAATGCCTTGAACTTAATTTAAGGTAATTTATTATTATTTAATTTATTCCATTATACAAAGATTGTCTAAAGAAATCGCTTAATAAACATTTCATGTTAAAACAGTAATCTAGTTTATAACATAAAAGCATATATGACTGAAATTAATACTTAATTATGTCAATTAACTAAGTTTATTATATTGCATTGAATACTCACTTAAATGGGCGCTATGCTATAGCTCCAAGTGTAATAATAATATTTCGCAAACTATTAATCCTACTTATAGTTACGTAATCCTATTATTGTACAAAAACTACATATGAGTAATAAGAATTATTCGCTTAGCTTAGTATAAGCTGCTCATTTGCTCAATATTTAAACCAGTGTTATAATCATTGTTTCTACACATCTTGCGCCGCAAATTGGCTGGTGAACAAATTAATTCTTACTTGCAAACGTTATAAATATTCCTAAAAGCATCACAGCGGGTACGGCGCAATAGCTGGAGTTGGCAGCAGCTAAGGGTGCTAGTAGTAGCGCTCCAAGGGTCCATCGCGCCCCACAGGCCTCTCCACCGGCCAGGATGCTCAAGGGCTTGCTCATCAACCCTCCACCTTCGCGTTCATTCGCCATGATTTAAATCTGAGAAGCCAGAACATGTATTGTGATCAAGTGGTTGGTAATCTATGCAAGTTTATTTTGGTAAAATTTTGTTATTACCCATTGCGTTTTTCTTTCATCTCACAAACACTCTAAATACCTACCTTATTTGTTGGACACAATATTCTTAGGAATTTGAAAACGTTTATTCTTATAATTTTTATTTTCATAAAATATATTTCTTATAATAATCAACTGCCAATTAAATATTCACCTTGATCATATAATTAAGAGTTACTTGACTGAGTATTAAAATTACTAGCATTTTACTTAATACAGGGTTAAATACTGTCCATTCGGTTAAACTAACTTGATCTTTTAATTTTAAGTAAACATCTTAATTATTATGTATAATGTTTACCTTTTAGTGACTCTGTAGAACACATAACACTCATATTCTCTTTCCCTTTGATTTTATAATTGTATGTCTACATTTTATTACAGTTTTTCACTGAAAAGGATCACTGATCACTGAAATATCGGTTTATTTCTCAAATTTGCGCTCTCCGGTTGTAAATAAGGTTGAAAACTCATTTTTATGCGACAAACCCGAGGAGTGTGACGCTATATCGGCATCTCTTTTATTCGGCTGTCCTAATCGATACTCAGTCACTGGGGTGACCATTGCTGTGTACGGACTTACTTTTAGAATTTAGGGTGTTATGTATAAGAATTTATTTTTAACATAACTCGGTTGTTTTATCGATCATGTGCAGAAACCGAAGTGTAAGAAATACAGGAGTGAACGGTTCCAATAATCTGACATTAACTTTCGATGAAAAGCTTTTTTGTCTTGTCTGATTTGCACAGTCAACGTTAGTTAACATAAACTTTGATCGCAAGAACTCGTGATCAGACATACTTTCTAATTAATACTCCGCGCGATAATTTTACGAACTTGCAATAGTCGCATCTCTATTCCGCCATGATGCGCAATAGCGTAGATGGATTACACCATAATCTCATATTTGGTTTTATATACTTTTACCTTACATAACTCCAATAATCTAAGATTAATGCTAGATAGACCTTCGTAACATTTATGGAACCTTAATCACATGACTTTCGGTTATATAAAAATGTTGTACATCGAAATGTTGTAGAACCAGTACGCAGGTATAGTGGATGTTCCACTTATATGTAACACTAGCTGACCCGGCAAACTTTGTACCGCCTCAAAATCTATTTATCAAATATATTTCATATAAATTATAGCCTATGTTACTCGTGGATAATGTAGCTTTCGAATGGTGAAATAATTTTTAAAATCGGTACAGTAGTTTTTGAGCCTATTCATTACAACCAAACAAACAAAGTTTTCCTCTTTATAATATGAGCGTAGATGAAGCAGTTCTTTAGTTCAGCAGGTGAAAGCAGCAGCTGCTTACACAATAGACGATAATTATAGTCTTCATGAATGACAATGTAACTAAAATTGACTTTTTATATGGAGATGGTTACAGATGTCTATTGGTGGTGACCACTCATCATTAGATGGACTGCATGCTTGTTTGATACACAACTTTATATTTTTATGTTTTATGGGACCCAGATGTATATATTTATTTGTACACTGTAATTATATAAAGATGGTTAACGCAACATTTCATTGCTAAGGATTCTCTAAACGTTTGCTTTGACCTAACTCACCTTGATCCTATATTGAACGTATTAGCTAATAAATAGGTTTTCACTACATACCGTCACCTACTCAGGTAATCGCATTTTAATGTTGCAATCTTGATATACAGTATTTGTTTCAATAAATTGATTAAGCAACGTGAACCTAATTTTTTTGAAATGTTAAGTAGGTAGGAGCGACATACATTCTGAAAGTGACATTTCTAATCATAAAAAGTCTGGTTCACCTTGCATAAAAATTATGATAAGTTATTCAAGACATACATTGCAGAGAGAAAAAATATTTCTGAAAATTAAATACATAAATATTTGTTAATACGCAACTAGATTGGAATGGGAGAAACGAATACCTACCCAATTCAGAAGAAGAAGCTAGAAAGCTAGGCAAAACAGACAGTGCTAGACGATATAACACCAAAAGTATAATAAATATTTAGCCTCCTTTAATAGTAAAATCAAGTATTAATAGCGTAATGGTTAAAACTCGACCACTTGATCAGGGGTTCCGAGGTTAAATACTATGCACGCGTTGCTGATTTTACAAAGTTAATTTACCTTACTCTATCGGTAAAGAAAAACATCGCGAGGGAACCACCCCTGAAAATTTAATAAAAAGTTCTGAAAGGTGTAACCAATTCGCTCTAGACCTAGTGCGGTGGGCTGTAGATTAAACCCTCTCACTCAGAGAGGCCACCCCTGCCCTCCAGTGACACAGTAATGCGATTATGACGATACTACTTAAAACTTTAAATATGGATGAGTAATTTCATAAATAAAATGTATAGTCACAAGTTATCGTGATATAGCACCCTGATTCTTTAGAAATCCGATAGCGTTCTAAAAAGCAATAATATCAAATCAATTCGTCTTTTTTACAAACAACCGACATTATCACCACGTTATTTAAAATAAAATACGCGTCTCTACCGTAAACTGGGCCCGCTAGAAACCGGTTATCCTTACAACCACACCATATTGAAAAATATACTTTTTCCTTCTTTTCGCACTTCCTCATTTTGTCCTTCCAGAAATTTCTGGAAAGTGCGTCAGGAAGAGGTAGTGGGCAGATTTAACGCACGAACACATAATAGGCACTACAGGATTAAACAAAACGTTTCATCCAATTATCATCTGACTCAATGGTCCGGGCGGTTCGCGGAAGAATTAACCCCGTATGGATATCTCAGACGCATTGGATTTCAGGTGGAAATGATGAATTGTTAGAAGAAATCACGAACAATCAGCTCAATTGCACTAGCTTAGCTGGTTCTCGGGCTCATATCACGTGGAGTGTAATAAAAGGTATCTTGACATATTAACCCGATTTCACAATCAATTTGATATGTGTATTCGGTTCCATTCACTAACATATTATACTAATGTCAATGTTAATTACACGTTTCAAATTAGATCTGACGATGTTATCACCTATACATTTAGTTGTGGAGACAATGCAATTTCATACGATACAATGGCGACAAAAGTCACTAAGGAACAGAGAAATGAAATTTTTATAGCGAGCGACTTTGAGTTTTACTAGTAATATTATTGAGCCCTAACTACACTGTAAGCATGGGAATCTTATGAAATACTTATAAGGTTGAACATTCAAATCTATATTCAAAAATATATTACATACTAGCAGTACCCGCGGCTTCGCCCGCGTAAAAAAAATATGATATGACATACAAATAACTGTAATCGTAAATTTGTACCTTTAACAATTTTAACGATAAAGTAGCATTAATATTTAATTAATAAAAGCTTTTTTTTCGTCACTGTGTACCTAAATTGGCCAAGCTTTCTACAGAAACATACACTAAAACTCTAATTAGTGGACTGTAATGAAACTTTCTTAAAAATATAAGTTTCATGTAGGATACAATAATTATTATTTACACTATTCCACAGGAACCGTCGATGTTATATGGGGCCTTACATACAATGGTTCTTTCCAAGGACGCTGGCTGGGCGGTTAGAGCTCCCATTCTTGCCATCCGCAACTCCAGAAGTCCCCATTTAGACTCGTACGACAGGCAGGGGATACTGGAGCCCTGTTCTAACCCAAAATTATAATCCAAGGTCTATGTGTCTACCACATCACCATCACTAATCCACGCATAACCACAACCATACCCCACGGCAGGACATAATGTTGGCGCGCAGTGTGTCCAAAGTAGGCCAATTTGAATAAACTTACGCATTATCATATATGAAATTTGCACCCGTTCACGTTGTCGTGTATTTGTCTGAATAGACGTTATCTGAAATTTCACGTTTCTAACTTCAAACCTAAAAGATTCCCGTATACATACATATAACACTTCTTTGACCTCCTTAGTAGAATTTAAAAAACATTCCTATGTACATATGCATCAATAAATACTTTATCAGCAAATTTCTGAAAGCTAATATTCAACACCAGCAGTCGGCAACCCGACACCCACGGGTGGTGTGTGGCCCGCGACTTTCCCTTGTGGCCCGCGGGTCTGCGCGTTACTAATAATTGGCCAAGTGCAAGTCAAACCCGCACCTGGAGGGTTCCGTACAACCAAAATTTTCATTTTTTTATAATTTCTAGTATTTAATATTGCAGCAACCATTAAAGTACACACATTGTGAAAATTTTAACTGTCTACCTCTAACGGTTCAAAAGTTAGTTGGAAAGATATCGAATAGCAGTTTGTTGTATGGGGGGTCCCCCATATTTGTTTTCAACTTCTTTTTATTTTTAGTATTTGTTGTTATAGTGGCCCCGTTATGCACCCTCTGTAAGAATTTCAAATGTCTATCTATTACGGTTCCAGAGATAGAGCTCTGTGACACACGGACAGACGGACAGACAGCGAAGTCTTAGTAATAGGGTTCCGTTTTTATCCTTTAGGCACGGAACCCTAAAAAACCGCTGTTCTGTACTTCAGCACGCGCAATACATTCCCATGTTAAAAATATATGTTACGACGGTCCGTGGAATTTCGCCCTACACTAAACCTCTCTGCACTCTGTTCTTTTTCTAGACACGCCAAAGGAAGTAACTTCAATAACGGTTTTTAAAGAAACTTCATTTAATTATAGTACTCTAATGGGGGTGATTGTTGAGTTGCTAAAAATGCTAAAACAGATGTGTAAACAGAAAGGCATAATGCATACACCCTTTTATAGCCGTCTTAAAGGTTGATGATGATGATGATGATGAAAAAAACAGTGACTCAGATGCTTCATTGAGTCTAATGATAATTTTTCATAGTGGTTGCTTCCAAATTAACGGATTATAAAATAAAGTTCCAACCCCTATTTAACGACCTTAAAGGTTGATTTTCAAAAATTGGAAATATAAGTGATAAATTATTTACAACCAGAAAGCAAAATATCAATTTTCATAGACTTTGCTTCAAAATCTGCAGATTTCTAAACGAAGTTTCTACCCCTATTATACCCTCTTAAGGGTAGATTTTCCATAAATGGTGTTAAAAAAGTTCAATCATTCTCAACCAGAAAGCCAATTACTATTTTTTACAGTCCTTGCTTCCAAATTAACGTTTTTTAAAAAAAAAATCCATCCCCTATTAAACATCCTTAAGGGTTAGTTTTTCGAAAACGGTGAAATAGTTGTTCTATTATTTTCAATCAGAAAGCAGAATACTAAATTACATAGACTTTGCTCTAAAATCTGCGAACTTCTAAACGAAGTTTCCACCCCTATTTTACCTTCTTAAGGGTAGATTTTCTAGAAACGGTATTAAAGAAGCTCTATTATTTCGAACCAGAAAGCTAAATGCTATTTTTACAATCCTTGTTTCCAAATTAACGGATTTTAAAAGTTCTATTCCCTATTAATCGAAGTTAAGGGTTGATTTTCCAAAAATGGTAAAATAGGTATTCTATTATTTTTAATCAGAAAACTGAATACCAATTTTCATAGACATTGTTTCAAAATCTGCGGACTTCCCAACAAACTTTCAACCCCTATTTAACCCTTTTAAGGGTAGATTTTCCATAAATGGTGTTAAAAAAGTTCTATTATTTCCAACAGGAAAGCCAAATGCAAATTTTTATAGTGCTTGCTTCCGAATTAACGGAGTTTGAAATAAAATTACAACCCCCATTTAACGACCTTAAGGGATGATTTTCCGAAAAACAATGAAATAGGTGAGGAATTATTTTCTATCGAAAACCCAAATACCGATTTTCGTACAGTTTACATTAAATCTGGGGGACTTTCATACAAACCTACAACCCTTATTTAACCCAAATAAGGGTTGATTTTCCAAAAACGGTAGAGTTAAAGTTCTACTATATCTAACCAGTAAGGCAATGGCTAACTTTCATAGTGCTGGCTTTCAAACTGGCAAATTTTAAAATAAGCTGTTAACCCCTATTTTACCAACTTAAGGGTTGATTTTCCAAAAATGTTGAAATAGGTGTTTAATTATTTTCCATCAAAAATCCAAATACCAATTTTCATACAGTTTACATCAAAACTGGAGGACTTTCATACAAACTTACAACCCTTATTTAACCCATATAAGGGTTGATTTTCCAAAAATGATGAAATAGGTGTTTAATTATTTTCTATCGAAAACCCAAATACCGATTTTTATACAGTTTACATCAAAACTGGGGAATTTTCATACAAACTTACAACCCTTATTTAACCCACATAAGGGTTGATTTTCCATAAACAGTAGAATTAAAGTTCCACTATATCTAACCAGTAGAGCAATGGCTAACTTTCATAGCGCTGGCTTTCAAATTGGCAAATTTTAAAATAAGCTTTCTACCCTTATTTTACCAACTTAAGGGTTGATTTCCTAAAAATGGTGAAAGAGGTATTTAATTATTTTTAATCGAAAACCCAAATATCGATTTTCATAGAGTTTACATCAAAACTGGGGGAATTCCATACAAACTTACAACCCTTATTTAACCCACATAAGGGTTGATTTTCCAAAAACGGTAGAACTAAAGTTCTATTATATCTATCCAGTAAAGCAATGGCTAACTTTAATAGTGCTGGCTTTCAAAATTGCAAAATTTTAAATAAGCTGTCAACCCCTATTTAACCACCTTTAGGGTTGATTTTGGAAAAACCCTTAGATTAGATTTTTATTAATTTAAATCAGAAAGCTAAATACCAATTTTCATCCAGTTTGCTTTAAAACTGACGGACTTTCATAATAACTTTCAACCCCCATTTAACCCCCTTAACGGTGGAATATCAAAAAATCCGTTCTTAGTGCGCATCTACATTATAAAATGAAGCTATATTTCAAATTTCGTGATTGTAGCTTCAGTAGTTTAGTCAAAACCTTGATTAATACGTTTTGAACGTGAGTATCTTTTCGCTTTTATATATATAGATGGTTATCTATTGTACATATATATATATGTATATAGATATGCATATATATATATATATATATGTATATATGTATATATAATGTACGATTTTATCTGTATTATAATATTAGTATACTATATAATCAAAAAGGCGAAAAAGTATACAGTTGAAAAGATCTAGCAGGTACGCCTGTCTAATTTGATGAAAAAAAAACAACTAACTCCATAGTAGTCAATGTTTGCTGTTGTAAAAGAGATTTTATTAAGCCAGTCTAGTTTTCCATTAAGATATAAAGCTTTGTATAAATAAGATCCATCACAGACTGCAGTGAATCTTATCTCCGTGTTGCATGACACGAGACTACAAAAGGCGAGCAGTCTTATCGCTATCGAGAATAGACTATTGTTCATCATAAAAGGTTCATGATAGAATTCTTAATATAGCTTTCTTTGTAATGTTCATGTTTTAAGTAAGATATTATATTATGTTTTAAGTAAGATATTTTAGATTGTGAAGATTATAACCATCTTCAATGACCCGATTTTGTACCACGGCTGGTCAAGGGCTAAGGGTCTTCTTAAAAGGCTAAGTTCGGCTTGATAGACTTTACATACCTTTGAGATACCTTTCTAATAATATTGCAATACACCATGAAATATATGTAGCCACATTCGTAACTAAAGACACGTGGTACAGGTATTGTTGTAATACCTAATTGTACCCATAATTTTAGCTCAAACAACATTACTGTTGTAATTAAGAACAGGAACATTTGATTGATACTAGATTAGTCCAATTAGTACAGCTATTGACTGGGAACTTTACAAACAGTAGATTACATAATATCTACGTAGGATTTTGAGTGTAATTTGTTTACGTGATATACCTATGAATATTATCGTATTATGTAATAAAAAGTTACAGATTTTTTAGACGGTATCCAATTAAAATTCATGAATAAGTACATGTATTAAGATCAAAGCCCTTAGGTTGCGTGCCTCAGATTAAAGACATATGTTTGGATGAAACGTAGCCTTATATTTGTCACGTTCTTGAAGCATTTGTGAAAATAATGTCAAAATCGGTTCAGCCGTGTCCTAAAAATAGCCTATTTAGATTTGCGATTATAAAACTGAATACTTTGGAAGATGATATAAATAAAAACTTTACAACGTATAAAAATACATACTCGAGGTAAAATAACTACGATAGACGATTCTTATGAATTATTGAATTGGTTCCCTTTGGTTATTTTGAAAATGAATATAGGTGTAAATTTATTTACTTTCCAATAAATTTCGCAATACTTATGACCTAATTTTCCAGTAACTCCTAGGTAGGTACATCGAGTCTGGATGTGAGTGTAGGCGCCTTCCCTTATAAACGGCGGGAATGGATGCGTCTTCACAGAAGCAATAGCTACCGCGCGTTAACCCAACGCTCCCTAAGGACTCGAGTTTGCTATAAAGTCAAAAAAATTAAAATGAAAATAAACTTTTATAATACGTATGTGCTTATTGCAATTGTTATGTGTTTAATCGTCAGTACAAATGGCGTGCCGATTCGCAACGGGAATATTGATTATGTGAGTATTATTGAACCGTTAATTATAAACCGTTAGTGAGGATTTCTTTAAATATCTTTTAGAAAAGTGAGGCTTTATTAGGTCATATAGAACACATACTATACTTTTACGATACTTGTTGCGCAGTTGAGAAATAATTTCTCCTTTATAATTTTCTACAATAACTACTCTATTACAATTGTTTTATTGTATTTAACCTGTCTTCTGTCCCAGGATTTTCTAGCAGAAATTACCAATGTATATTCCTGTCCATTTTCGATAAACAACAACAATAAGGAAAATGATTTCAAATATTATGTCAACGACTTGGAATGTAGAGTCAAGTTGTATGACCGTAACCAGACGGACGAGATTAAATTTCCCATACACACAATTAAACTAATAAAATCGCTGGATGAGTAATTAGCTCTTTCCAGTATGATCGCAAAAATTGTGCGTCGTTGATGATATCACTTAATATCTTGCTATTCTTTTAATTAATCACGTGTTTATATAAATTTGAAATTGGTGTCTTTTAACGAAACGGGTAACTGCAGCGTAATTTTTTCACTCGATAAATGCCTCATTAACTGTCGCTCAGGTGAAAAAGTAACGATCTTCCATGAAGGAATGTTCTTCCCATTTTTTTCATAGACAACTTTTCATCAACATCTAATAATTTTCCAAACATTAGTTGCCAAAAATTTAGTGTATATGATAAAATCCTTCAAGAAGAAAGACATGTGGGAGTGATACAGAGTTCCTCGTTAAAGGGTTTGTTATTTTTGCCACGATATACATTAAAGCCAAAATAAAATGGAAATTTCCAGATGGAGGCTCTTCGTAGAATGAAGCAGATCCCGCAGTGGCACTGCATGCGGTACCGGCGCTTCCAGCTGCACAGCCCCTGCAGCCGCTGGTGGGCCATGAGAAGGATGTGATATCCGGGCAAGCCTGTACGGGGACACCTCCTTTAACTTTCCATAGCTATAATGCGTGAATAGAAAACGTCTTCGGACAGGAATATTCTGGGGAGGTGTTTGGATCTACTAGATTTACTTAATCTTACTTTACTTAATGTCAACATTTGTTTGGATTGCGTGTGTAAATGTATGTATTTGGAATCTCATCTCTGTTACTGTGTTTAAGAAGATTTATTCAATTATGACCATTCAGAAGTTTTATTCATATAACACTACTAACAAAATATATTTTATATCTCATTCATCAATTGCAATTGTTTCACGAATTGTGTGTACTTTAATTTGTAACCAATCAGTACCTAGTATTAAATGAAATAATAAGTAATTTTAAAATATTATTCGTTGTAACAGTAACAAGTGTCTGTTTTATATTAGTTTATGTCATGTAGCTTTTAAGATCTCAGCCATCATTTTGACATTATTATAATTGTACATAACTTTTTCAAAAAAAAATCTTAAATTCTTTATGAAACGAATTCACATTGTACTTATAAAATGTTTTAAATCTTATAAGCAATGTTATTAAATTTCTTAATAAACAAACACATAATATAATAATTATACTTATTATTTTTTTAATTCTCTTCATGATATTATCTTTTACTAAATGTCTTTTTGTTCAGTTATTGATAGCCTACTTTTAAGAACCGTGAAAATTTCTATCAGCTTACTCAGAAATAATCAACTAAAAATACATGTTTTATTGTTTTGGTGTTACTTTAATTTGTCAAATTAAACAAAGTCGGGGATAAATGAAACTACTCGTTATACCATACCATAAATAATTTGAGAAATAGAAGGAAAATTTGAAAAAGTACCTTTAAGTCGCTCTATAATTTTCGTTATTGTGTTCAAATTAATGTACATATTCGAAGTAACAAAAGGTATAAGCACTTAAGATTTCAATTTTTATTGAATTTGAGTATCTATGCGTTGCATTTAGCGGAGAGTACAAAGACAAAGAATGACTAAATGGCTATAAGTGCTAGTTTCCGTTCGAAACTGGGCCACTTCCAGAGTTTACTGGACTACGTCCACGTCTACATGACTGATCACTGCAATCCATTTCGTAATTCATAGAAAACAGTGAGTAACGTATTAAAATTGGCTATGTGTTGGTATACACCCGCAAAAAGTTCTTATATTTACTCTATAAATATTAATTGGTTTAAAGTTATTTATTTTATAAATATCCTAAGTTATCATATAATTATTCAAAAATATGTGCGTAATAATCAAGCACGGAGTGCGTTCCCAAAGTCTACAGTCTAGTCTAGTCTAGTTCACACAGATACACACAGATATAATTTACATAGAATGTGTCTGCTATTTATTTTGTAACAATTGATATTTTCTAAGTGCATTATTTTTATTTTCACAATACCAAAGTTCTTTCTCGTTATGAGTAAATAATATATGTAGCACCCAAATATTCAAAGTTTGTTTAAATCTTAACTCAAATAATTAATTATTAAAATGTTTTTGACGAGGAGTCCTATTAATTCGTAACTTATATCTTGTATAGTTTTGTTTTCTATTCAGATTAACAGTTGCGTTGATAGGAACATTAATATTTCCTGTATTTCTTTGTCTGGCTATCCAAGAGTTACCAATGAAACGAATTGTAAAGAAAAATATAAGCTCAACAAAACTAAGCAAGCTTGCTCCGACGAATAGCCCGGCGGTGCTTCCGATGGATACTGAAATACAATATTTATAGGTTCTACATTTTAAAATAAATTAATTGAACCATTTCCTAATTATAGCTTAGTGTTAAATTAGTAGCATTTTGGAATCTTGCTGTTGTTGTTGTTCAGAATTTGAAGCCGTGACGGATTGTCTACTTTATAGGTACGACAAAAAAATTGTAAGTGTCTGTTAAGTATTACAAAATAAAAAATAACTTTATACTTACCAACTAAGTCAAGGTTGCTTCTGACTACTTTTCGTTTAAATCTTTCCGTTGGTAAATAGGCGAGTACAATTTCTACGAATGTTCTCTTTTTCTTTCCACGAATTCTGAAATGATGAATGTAAACTTTACTGTAGATGTCATAAAGTTTTGCACTTCTAGATATAATTTTTGATTTGATGATTTATTATGACGACGTTCTAGTCTGCAGTTATTCTATAAGTAAAGTAACTATCATGTATGCAGTCAATCTCATGATGAGGCTGCCGTCCATGGGCTGTAACCAGCACTATGCGGAACAGGAGATTTATTTGAAGTCGATCTTAGATGCGTCGCTGGTGCTGAGATCAGAGATGGTGGCTTCATAATAAAGTTCTAAGATAGTACATGATCGCTATAAAAGGTGATTTCATTGGCGACATAATACGATAACGTAATATTGCTTACGGTGTGACGTCATCTTTGATGACCGTGATCTCAGTTTCGTCACAGGATTGCAGGCAATCGCACGACAGTCCGGACCGAGTGGCCCATTTCGGTTTCAGCGCTGTTAACTGACTCGCATGTGTTTGCAAGCACCAAATTCCACTGAGGTTGCATCGTTCCTGCTCAGCTAAAATTATTCCAGTAAATAATTTGAATGTTCAGTTTACATTAAGGCCGATCTGCCGCATTTGTTTTGGAAAAAAACAATAAAACTTCAAAAACCTATCATAAAACTGCTTTAGATTTCTCTACCTGTTTAAATTGACATTTTCTTGTTAAATCTCAAATAAATGTTTATAAAATGCAAAATAAAATAATTTTTTTTTGAACTTTCCGAAAAATCTTACGAGTATCCAACATAAAGTGATCATTGCAATTGCACATTCGTTTCTGTGCCATTTTCCTGCAGCGTACTGTACAAGCACTGTACGAGTATTGCGGGTAGAGACCATCCTCGTTTTCGGAATGGAAGCGACAAGCTCGTTGCTTTGGCGTTGTTTCTGCTGTAAGTGGGTCGTTCTCAATGTTTCTTACTACCACTTGACGACTGAAAATAAAAGAAAATTTATAAGTCGTAGAAAGGTTCTTAATAACGTACTATTTAATAAATCAATTATTTTAAGAAGAGGTACGTAGTATTTTAAGTAGAGGTAGAGAGAGACGTAGGTGGTACTACGAATAGTTTCTTATTATACCTACTAGAGGCATTATTATTTGTCAATCCATTTCATTGGATGATATCATGCCCTCATCTCCTCATTATAATGAAAATTGTTGATTAGTAGATGCGATATTAATATTTAGTTAAGGCGACAGTGTATAAGACCAAGCAAATTAGCTTGATTTCGATAACGATATACTCGTAGGTACATAATAGCGAGCTTTTGCTTACCGGTACACGTTTCCAGGAATGATTTTTAGAGTGGATGACTGTAGCGTTGTGATACTAGGAACTTCGTCCTCCCCTAGGGTGTATACCTGCCCAAAGAAGTTATAAGTCGATTATACCATTAGTATATATACTACGCTTTATGTAATATTGATTACTTACCATACTATGTATTAATACTTCGAATTTCATAATTCCTCGTTTTTGTTCTTTATTGCAATGCATAGGATAAGGTTTAGGATTTCTGGAGAAAAAAATTAAATGTATATTATGAGAAGTTCATGTCTTCTATGTAGAGTCCTTATTTAACTTCATAATCAAATTACATTTTATTGGCACTTACGTGGTCTGAATGGAGTTGATGATGAAGCAGCGTCCCATATCAGTGTCTATCGGTTGAAAGTAATCACAGCAATTAAAGGCTTGGTCATTGTATGAGCAGTTGACCAATATCTGATGACACTCGCCCCGGATTAGTTTCGCATAGTAACTGTAGTTGGACATGGGGCACAGGTGGTCTGGATGTTTCGGTTGTCCACAAGTTTGTATCAGACGGTACGCTACGCCACGGAAGTATGCAATATCTTTCAAAGCATCTTCAAGATCTGTGAGATGGTCTGGTGGCCAGATTCTGTAAGACTCGTAATAGTTTTATGATTTAAATGGTATGTCATTACATTGAATATTGTTTAAAAATAAGTACAAAATGTTGCGAACTTTGTTTTCGTGCAAATTTGTAGACAAAAGATTTAATTGATGACGGTATCTTAAATATTCGGACCACGGAAAATTAAAAAAAATTGGCGTCGATTAAATACGTGGCATATCTCTAAATATGTTTTTTTATATAATTACTTACGTATCAGATACATTGTATATTTTGTTGGTGTTTCCTGTTTCACACACTGCTACAGTTGGCATTTTGGTGTCCCAGTCTGTGTAAATTGTTTCTACGCCGAAACTGATGGGGTTGTTGACGAAGGCATCCCATGCTGCGATTATTAGCAGCGCCGAGCCATACCATGATAATATAACCAGGATCACCCAAAATAATCTTTGAAGCACAAAATTAGATACATTTTGTTTTTAACTGTTTCATTTTCGTAACTGTCTCATTACTGTGAGGCATATATCCTTTTTCATAAAGTGAAGGGTTTAGACTATAATACAACATTAGGGCTTATGTATATCGTGGGGATATACTATTTTATTATGTTCAATATTCTCATTTTAAAATGGAATTCTCTATACATCTTACCGTTCAGACCAATGTTTAGTATCATCTGCTATGAAGCGGACTCCAGCGAACGAACAATTCGCACAATATTCCTTTATATGACATCTTAAGGACGGCAAAGACATTGTTCAGCTCATTTAATTCGTACTGCGTGTAAAGCTTTCCAACTTTCAAATGGAATTAGACATTTTCATATTCCATTTAAAATCCATTTTCATAGCGAGATTAACATTTTTATTGAATCGTTATTAATGTAAAAAGTGTATTAATAACATTAAAAATATAAGTGTTAATGTTCGTCTGTTTGTTTTTCTTCTATCGTTTGAAGAATATAAAATCTTTACAAAAACAGTACAGTAGATAGGTACCAAGATAATTACTCCAGTAAGTGCAATAAATCAATACTCTAATGTTGGAACAATGCCATATTAAAGCTTCGGTATTTTTTCTTCTCAGTTTATAGGTAGTTGACGATACTGTAACGTCATTTGTACACCACTATTACAAGCAGAGCTACGGGTGAAGTCACAGACCTATGGTAAAGTTGTTTATAAACAACTAACTAAATTATTGTAAATTTTTAATTAGGCACTTAACATGGAGTTGCGTAAGTTCGTGATCATAAAGCACATTGTACAAGTACATGTAGTATAATGGTGAAGGTTACGTACTAATTATGTGCATGCAAGATCTGATAGCTCTGTTTGCTTGACTATTAACAGAGGTTCTGTTTATTTTGGTTTTTGGAATTTGTACTAACAACTGTATGAGTGACCACTTCTTGTATAAAGCCGCAATATTTTTCAAGGAACAAATTGTGATATTTCTTTGTTGTTTTTCGAATGCTAATCCTTATTAAGTAGACAAAGTTCAAGATTCTTCTTGACGCGTCAGTTTTTACATATGGTTAGATCGTATGTTCCTAAACTTCTTGTGAGACTTTTTGCTAGAACCTTTGTTTGGGTGTGTGCCAAGCTCATTTTGTATTTTCTAAATTGGTCACCATCAAATGTGTTTTTTGTAAATTTATCATTGATTCTACATGGTCAGCGACCCTTGTGGGTTTATATAGATTATTTTGGTTATCATTAGGTTAGATGGATAGACTACCTACACAATATTACTCGTATGTAGAACCATTTACCTATAACTTAAAATGTCACTTAAGAATGGTTAGAATTGATGGCGTAACTTAATTTACCAGGTGAGCTGTATTTATCCCAGACTGTTCAAATGTACCTACTTCATTTAAATGTACTTTTGTACCTACTCAATATTAGATGTGAAATATCTACTCGTTTTATTAGATCTAAAATAAGCAGTAGTAGATATTTAATATAATACCTACTGCTTAATTTATATCAATGGTCATAAATAATGAAATACAATATGTATTAAGATTTTTATTTACAAAAATATACAATGACTCAGTGCTTAGTGACTGCTAAGTTTACAAGTATAAAATATTCTTACATTTCTTATCGTATAGATATTTTTGGAACTAAAAGCTTTTACCTAACCTACAATATTTCTCATGTCTACTTATAACAACTAAGAGTTCTGTATTATGTATATTTTGTATTGGAATACTACAGAATAAATATTGGTCTGTACTGCGATGTCTGTCAGTATCGTGGAACTGCACCTACTCCATATTTATTTCTTATTTAAGAAAGAAGATAGAAATACGGTCCAAATTATTTTAAATGTTGAAAGCATAAAGCTTTGAGTACATCAGTAGTATGTATCTAATGATAATTACAGGCGTGGCTTCTCTTTCATATAATTAAGGAAGTCATTTTAGGACACACTTCATTCTCGATACACTATCTCTTGTATAGTCCGTGTAAAACTGCTAGCCCGCTCTGAATATAGAAATGAATCGCGTCGCCATAGCAAATTGTATGACTACACCTGCTCGCAACAACTTCAGAGCGGACTAGCATTTTGGCGCGAACTATACTAACAAATTATTTGAATATATCACACCTCAGGCCTTACTAAATAATGCAATAATCTATAGGTATTGCAACAAGTCAGGGCCAGTTAGGAACGGTGAGTCGAAATTTTGTTGGGTTTGAATGAAATTATGATGGTGTGAATGAGCTGGTGTTGGATGGGATGCTGCCTGGTGTCGAGAATGGCGGCCGATGAAGCCAGCGTGCGTCAGTATGTTGTATATCTCTCTACGAGGCACTGAATCTGCTTCTCTTTGGAATACCTGAAATGGAGAGTGGTAAGTTCTTTACACGATGAATTTAATTTTTTGAAGGTGTGTGTTCTACTTTGTGGTTCGAATTTGGAGCCAAACTTATTTCTGCCTAATAACTTAATAGTTGTTTAGCGCTGCCGTGGTCCTCCTTGAAGGGCGTGGTAAGGGAGGCATACTTTTCCGATGCGCTCGAGCTTAATTCTCAGGGGTAGCGGCGCATCTGTCACCGACCGCGACTGCGTATGAATATCTAATTGTATCTGGGCTTGGTTACAGATATACGTGGGCGGCAGTAGCCACTTACCATCAGGTGGACTGCATGCTCGTCTTCTACTCCTATATTATAAAAAAAAATCGCCATACCCCCATTTTTTATATAAAAAGATCTACGTACAGGTTTCTCTCCTTGGTGCAGAACGCTGGTGAGTGTGAGAATCTCCCGCAAGTGTGGGTTCCGTAGCGCTGGCTTCCTCAACTGTGGTGGCAACTGTTCTTCCTCGAGTCGCACAGCCACCACCGCCGGGTGTGGTGGGGGAAGGCAGTATGCTATGTGTGTGCTCACAGCCAGGAACAGGAGAGCTGACTTCATTGTGGCTGATGCTGAAATCATAATAATTGGGGTTTATTTGGGTAAAAGTACACGCTACGGACTACAATTACTACAGAGAATATACTACTAATAGGTATACGTGGAATAACGCGGTCTCCGCCGGTTGGAGACCCCCGCTTAATATATATGAAATGTTTGTTTAGATTTTTTTAGGCTGGATGGGTGTCTACTTATCTTTGTATCTGTGACACCCATGATGTAAGGCATCCTACTTAGGGACTATGAGTGCAGAAAGCGTATGATAAAAATTTGATGTTCGTCTATATTTTCGTTATTTCATGTTTTACGTAGGTATTGTACAACATAAGTACTTATTGATAACTAGTTTTTGCCCGCGGCTTCGCCCGCGTTTAAAAGTAAATAATATGACATATAATCGATTATGATATGAACATAATCGATTTTTTAGGTCCAAAAGATCGATTCCTCGATTAATCGATCTTAGATTGCCATCCCCAGTTCCCGTGGGATTTCCGGGATAAAAACTATCCTATGTCCTTTCTCGGATCTCAGACTATCTTTGTACAAAATTTCACTAAAATCGGTTCAGTGGTTTAGGCGTGAAGAAGAGACAACCAGACAGACAGACAGACAGACAGACAGAGTTACTTTCGGATTTATAATATTAGTAAGGATTTATATTGTTTATGATTTGAGTGAATTATGTAGCGGCTGTTGTAAAAATATTATCTATAGGCACGAGATCTAAAAGGAATGTTAACCTTTTCTTATAATGATCATGTGAAGGAGCCTTGAGATGTTAGTGTAACCTACATTGTTTAGGCTATCAAGGTTAGAACAGACAACTTATTTTTATTTTAAGTAACAAAACAAGAAAAATACATGGATCTTTTGTATTAGATGCGTATGAGAGATTGATAAATCTGAACAATGATATATGAATAGTATACAATAAATAAATGATAATGAATGATTCATAGACACAATAATATATGAATGATTTGTATGTACTACACGTGTATCTATAGTCTCAATAAATATTACAATGCTGTAAATTAAAAGTTTGATTTGCTATTATAATGATTACGAGATAAAAGTTTCAAAACGAGAATTAGAAGAGTAATTCGATTTTTAATACATCAACGTCATAACCCATTATTGACCCACTGCAGAAAATGCACTCTTCTCAGAGTTAAGGCTAGTTTGGGCAGTCCACTAATCTGCCCAAGTGTGAATTGGCAGAGTTCTCACATCTTTGATATTTTTGGAACACACTCAGGCATGTTCACCGTTTAAGGATATAGTCATTGACATCTAATACTTCTTAAAGTCGGATTGAGATTTAAATCTTAACTGTTAGACGCCGAAACTACAAGGCTATCATTGCTTTGACCTCAACATAAATATACTTATGTAGTTACCACATCTATATCTACAAGCTACGTTACGGTGTCGAGCTTGCGTGCAAGTATGCACTCTGTATTTAACGTAAGTTTAGTCAATTGCGCATGACGCACTCACGAGGAAGATGATTTATGAATGAGGAAGAATTATTAGAAGTATGTCACGGTCAAACTAGAGGTAGTATGTATATTTTGCGTATATGTATATGAAGCACGAAAAAAGCGTTTCAAACTGTGTATCGACGTGACTACATCTTCTGCAATTGCATTTGGCCATTCACCTTGAAAATCTTATATTTGGATAACTACAAAGTTGGGTATACCAACCACCAAATAAGTACCGTGGTGCTGGAGTATAAAACCCCAATTCTAAGCCGAATGAAAACTAAAAGATACTGCTTTAGAACAGATTGGTGATAAACTATCACCTACCCACTGGTTTTAAAAGTACCAATAATAAATCATATGAAAAATATGAAAATGCTGACGAACTTTGGTATTGACTGTCACTAGACACCCTAAGTACGAAAATAATACAATATTACCAGCGTTACAAACCTCCAAAGTACAGTAAAGCTTTTGAAAGTTTGCCGCTACCTGTCACCCGTTAAAACATACGCATTCCTACGTGTATAGACCATGAAACTTTAGAGATGAAACCCGATGCCGTAACGTGTCACTAACAATGTAATACAATGCTTTCAAGGTCGACGTAGACAAACAAACTTACTTTCAAAACTACGAGTTGGTCAATGCTCGAGTCTCTTCCACATCCAATCACGATTGTTTCAACAAAGACTTCGCGATACTTACTATACTGATAATTTTCATCATCATCATCATCAATCCATTACTTCACATTCTCAGTGAGAAGGATCAGGCCATAGTCCACCGCGCTGGCCAAGTGCGTATTGGTAGACTTCACATACCTTCGAGATTTCTTTTTTTTATAAATCTCTTAGGTATGCCGGTTTCCTCACGATGTTTTCCTTCACCGTTTAGCAAGTGATAATTTTTTTCTAATATGCACATAACTTTGAAAAAAATCAGAGGTGCGTGCCTGGGATTTGAACCTCGGACCCCTCGATCGAGAGGCCGAGTTTCTTAACCACTAGGCTATCACTGCTTTTATCGCTGATGATTTTATGAACATATAATTCACCTGATGGTGTGCCCAATGCCTGCAATGGTCTGCCTATATAATCAAATAGAATAAGTGTCCTATCTGAGGTCGGCCACAGAGGCTTTGTTACTCCTAAAGACTACGTTGGAACGCCTCGTAAAAATGTCTCTACTTTGCTATACATTTCAAACTAGAACACAGCAGTATTAACACTGTTGTTATAAGGCAGACATAGGTGTGGCGATGGCGCCTCCGGAATCATCATTTATGTTTTGATGTGTAAATTTTATCGCGAATGAAATACGAAACATTCTAGTTCACTGACGAAAGTCATCGGGATTAACGATGTTTAGTGACATTTTTACATCTGGCTGTTGTATAACAGATTGCATTAGTCTAATTGGTTTTGTATGCAAAATACGAGTAACTTACCAAATGAAATGTATGTGTGTCAAGGTGTGTCTAGCAGTGAGACAAATTTGGCGGTAACCGGTTAATTTGCATAATTTCATCGGTCGATGACATATAATAATTCTATTTTCCTTTTTATTGATATGATCTAAATTCTTGGATTAAATTATTGATTATTATTAAATAAGTAAGTATACTCGTTTTGAAATAGTTTTAGTATTCGTAAAAAATGAGTGGGTACGCTAAGGGATTATTAGTCAAGACGTGTTTATGATGCTTTCAACCGCATTAAGATTTTTCCTGTATCGTGAACCTGTTGGATACACACAAAGACGAGTGTCGAGTACACAAAGACGCCGACTGAGAAAGGAATCCTACTTAATCTATTAGATATCTGTCTAGCCGGGGGTCGAACCTGGAAGTCACTGCGTGTCAGACCGGTATGGTGACCGCTCCGCCTGCTCCGCCTTTTTGCTTAAAGCAATTTTTTCATCGTTCTTAAGAGGTCTTTTCGTACAACATAAGTTGTGTGTTACTCTATTTTGTAACATAGTGAAACTATGTTCCTGCTAAACAATTTTGTATTATTTTCTGCAAGTTAATAAAGCTTTAATAATGAATTAACGGTATAATTTAATATAATTAAAGAGCGACACAATAAAATGATTAGATATCCTATCTCAATGAACAATGTAGAGCATACGAATAATGTAAGCATGATAACAACAAACATAAGGAGGCATTTATTTATCTATGACATGTCTTAAAAGTCGACTCAAAATTTAATTGTTTTATAATATTTTAGAATTACCTTAAATCCTTCAAACTGAAGATTTATTCTTCCTTCGGAATGACTGGGAAACTAATTAAATTTACACAAGTCACACAAACACTGAATATTTCACTTGGTTTAATTTAAAAAAAACTATAAAATATTTTAAATTCGAAGGTAGGTTCACGTCAGACAGGTACGTTCGAAGGATGGTTGGGTTCTGAAGATCATAGCGACCGCAAGAGAGCGGCGTGCCACCACCACGAAAGAACCAGTGTCAAACGCTTCCCCTTGTTAGCTTATTGTAACACAAGTCTCCACGCCTGGCTCCACTTGCGTCTTCTTTTTAAAGATCTTGAATTTAAACACTAGTAGCTATATATCAGTATAGGTATATCTATCGCTACATTTTTACTCCTTTATGGAACTTCCCTTATGATCGAACGATTAAAACGGTTCAATTATTTGCAATACAGCTTACAGACGACACAGTGTGTCTACACTACATAGACAGTTATAAAAAGAAAATATTAAAACACAAGTTATTATTTCAGTAGCATAATCATAAGTACCTTTAAAAGTTTAAAAAATCACACTGATTTTGAAAGCCACAGATAGACAATTCAATTTTATTAATTTATAATATAGGGTTATATTACTTGTGTAATCAATTACTCGGTACGGTACTGGTTTAATATGTTTTTGATTGCAGAAATTCTGTTATTCGATTCATTTTTAGAAGCGCTTGCTTACAACATGTTACATTATTATTTGTCGCTATTGAACAATTTAATGATTGGAGTTGGTTATATTAGTTAGTTATATTACAACAAAAGTAAGTTACGCGTACGTCGATTGGAGATATTATGGAGATATTGAATAACGCTGTATAATTTTATAAAGTCCTGAAAACTATTTAAAGTCGAAAAACCCCGACTTGAATTGAATAATTGGTCTTTTGTTCGTGAGATAATACTTATGCGTAACAAAAAAAATGAAAGATTTAGAATTTTGGTATTTTTTATGTACTGAAAGTGGCTAATGAGCTTGAGTTTAACCTAAAATTGACGGGTTACTGCCGACCATTGGTATATACCTTAGTAGGACCCTTAGAGTTTCATCTGCAGACGATCGCAGGTGCCTTTTTTTTAACACGCTTTTATTAGCTTGGGTTGTATGTTTGTATGTATGTATGTACGTAACAGTAACGGAATCTTTAAGTCCGATTTCTATCCACTTTGAACGTTCAGTTTAATTCAAAATTTTGAAGAATTATCAAAAACCGATGACAATATACGAATTTAATAATTTTGTACCATTGTCCTTATCAATATCCTCACGATTAACGATTTTCGAGGCGAGAGAAAGCGCCTTATGGAGCGTTCAGGCAAAGTTACTAGATTGATTTTTAGCTTTGGAAAATAATAATGTTATTTCAATATAACTCAAATGTACTGAAACATATCTATAATGCCATCTTGTAGAATGATTTTTAGGATTCCGTACTCAAAGGATAAAACGAAACCCTCCGCTGTCTGTTCGTGAGTCACAGGGCTTTATCTCTTAAACCGTAATAGATAGACACTTGATTTTTTTACAGACGATGCATAATGATGGTCGCTATAACAACAAATACTTAAAATAATAAAATAAATATAGTTCAAAAAACTAAAAAACACGCTTTTTTGATAAAATCAACTAAAAAGTAGAAAATAATTTTCAATCTAGGAACTCAGTTAAGGAACAGTAAATTGTATAATTGTGGAAAAAGTGTGGGGTGCTTTTCGAAACTTGATAAGTGGAGCACTCCACGCTTTTTTTACAGTTATACAATTTACTGTTCCTTAACTGATTCCTAGATTGAAAATTATTTTCTACTTTTTAGTTGATTTTATCATAAAAGCGTGTTTTTTAGTTTTTTGAACTATATTTATTTTATCATAATCACGATAAGTTCTTGTACCTTGCAAAAAGCCTTCAATCTAAATGCAGCCTATGAGAGAGGTACGCTTTGGACTTGCCTTTGTTATGGGATTGGTCTACGTTCAGCAATGGGAAAGTTATATGTTATATAATATAATATGTTATTGTATTATTTAGCATTCCTGATAGAAATGCAATGAAATATATTTTTTAGCTGAACGTAAAACTATTCTAATAAACCTATTACCGACAGTCGACACGTGTTTACCTAATGACTTATCTTCGTGTTGAGCTTTGGTAGCTTTCGTGATAAATAAAATACTGCCCGTATTGACCTTTACACGTTATAAATACATATTGAACAGGGGAATGATTTTATAGTCCGAGAATTTAAAAAAAAATACATTTTTAAGAACATATTTAGACAATCTGTAACAATATTTATTTCAAAAAAGTTAACACAAAAAGTCTTCTTTCTATCTTTTTATGTACATGGCAAATTTTAATTTCACTTGTAAGTATGTGGAAATTGTATTTATATGGCATTCTCAGTTACGAAAAAAACGAGAGTAAATTATAGTGAACTGACATTATCAAAAGCAGTTAACGAATACATAAAGTATAATAAATATCGAAACAACTGGACTTTCGTCAGGAACCTGATTTATTGTAGTTATGAAGCACTCATCTGAATTCTAAGTATAGCACACTGATCGATGACATAATTAATCAGAATACATAATGTATACTATGTGTACCTGATAACGTTGTTAGTTTCTACGGAAAAGACCAACTAACTCAACTGAGCCTTACTTACTGGGTCCTTATAGTTAGCAATCAGGCATACATTTTGATTTGGAGTAAAGAAATGTCCACTCGTCCATCGATGGTACAATTGGTCATTTAACTTCGATCATCAGTCGCTACTACATCCAATAGATCGATTACATCAATCGACGATAGAATGAACCAGGCGTAAAGGATAATTTGAATTTGTATCTATTTTTGTAATTGTAAAGTTAATCATATTTCTATTAGATGCAAACAAGCTTGCAGTCCAAGCTTGTTTGCATCTTCAATTTGTAAAATGTAGTTCAATAGACATTATTATTAATTTTCATTTGTAAACCAAAATATTTTATACAAATTATGCAAATCTTTCTCATTTACATCCTAAAAGTAACGTCGTATCATAAATTCGTTTGGGAATTTCTATACTCAGATCATATTGCATAAATGCACGTGACTAGCAGTTGTAGAAACAGAGAAAGGTTGCCGATTAGTTTTAGGTAGGGGCTTAGGTAGGGGTTTGATGTTTCTTAGCTCACAATGTGTTAGATGCACTAAGAACACGCTGCACTGAACTCTGTCCTAATATTTGCGGCAATACTTGTATGCTAGGAAACTGTGAGATACTGTGAATGTTAGAATAAGTTTAGTGATATTTATACCATGAGATGTACTACGTCAAGGTTTATTTTTGTATAGATAACTGATTTTAAACTTTACCATTTTTTACAACAAAATACCAAGGAGCTAGATGCAAAAATGGATTCAACCTATAAAAATAATCTTGACTTCCGTTATGAAGAAAAAAGTTTTTTGAATTTCCGTAATAGTGTAGTGTGTAAAATATACGCTCTCAGACTTCCTTGCTGTCTGTGAGATTGGAAATAACCAAGGGCCAAAGCTTCTTAACATACGGAAGGCTGGATGCCCGTCTATATCTATCGTGCAAAAAAATTACTTGCTCTACATGTAAGTGCAGATTGCATTTAACACGTAATAGTCGCTTTAATACTTCTCGTACTACGAGGTGTCTGCGACACATATTATGTCATTGCACCAATTGTATTTGTAGAAACTGGCACAACAAGTCATACTTGATTTAATATGGAACGCTAAAGGCAGATAGAATATAACAAGATAAGTTTCATATTCATATATCATTTCAACTCATATTGTACTTGTTGTGACATAAAAAACACATTGTTAGAAAACACGAGTTCTTCATAAAGTTACTAAAACAGTGTGAAGACTGAGGAATATTGAGTAATCTTTTTTAATTTTGGTTGAAGAGTGGACACCCTGTTGGCAATAGTGGTATAGTAATTAGGTCAGTAAGCAGCTTAATGACGGACTTTGCGTAAATAAATATTAAACAAAGCAGTTTATAGCTATGATAGTTTTGTTATGGATAATTTTCAACCAGGCACATTGACCAACGTTCGTTATTCATTATATTTAATAGCAGTTGCTATAAAAATATTGCTTCAGCCGAAGTTGTATTTGAGTTTAGCGTTTAATAGGTATAAACATTAATGTGGGAAGTTCTAAAACGGCCATACAGTGAAGCAACAAGTTTTGCAACATGTTTTGTTGGAAGCAGCTATCACGTGCTCTGACGTTGAGATTTTATTGCTGCACGCATGCATATTTACATTATTTACGTAATAAAATTGGACGTTACATATATTATGTATGTTTTTAAATTAGAAAATGTTATATTTTGTGACAATGAAAACCCTAGAAAGCTAATTCCTAAATCAATAACTGCGAACTGATCAATCATACCAGTTAACCCGACATGAAGGTTTGATGTTATCGCTTTAATAGAATATTTAACAACTGCCGTTTAAATACAGAGTTTTGAAGCGAAGCTGGATTTAAAAAGCGATTTAGAATCACTCACGACTTATGGTCGGTCGAGTTCTTTTAATAAACTTAACGACGGACAATGGATTCTACTTTACACCATTCTCCGTATGTGTTGGCTTACCGAAGACGTATGCAAAGGAAGGTCGTAAAACCTAACAAAATCGAGACATTGAAACAAAGCGTGAAGACTGTGAGCAAAGAGTATTGCGCAGAGTCTTCAATTTGTGGACTTAAGCATCTTGTCGATGAAAACACACCATGCATAGAACGGTACGTGACGCTAATGTGAAAGTACTTACAAGATTGCTTGTTTGTGAACTTGTTTAGGTTGTGGACGGCTGGTCTCGTTATTACGAGCCATACTGCCTTCGGAGGAGGCTTACAATTACGTCACATGGAATTACTAAGTGTTATGTCACTAATACTACTTTGGGCTTTGAGGTTATCGAATTATCGAAGATTAATGGCTAGCTTCGGCTAGATGAACTGTTTTACGTCTAAATGAGAAATAACACGGAAATACGGTTATTAAACTGATAAATCTTGGAATACTTTAAACCAAGGTGGTAAATTTTAAAGGTGAAGTGGTTCTGAAGGAGATTTAATGATAATATCTTAATAGCGAGCGTTGTATTATTATTGCTTAGTTAATTAAACAAAATTATTGCGTAGTGTTGATATCAAAAGGTGTTTTATGTAGAGCAGAAATAATTCATTGATATATATTTTTACCATTATAAGTACCTGCATCCTTTTTTTAATTTTTCCATGTATAACTTTTATTTATAACAGAAAAGATAAATAATTAAAGTACTTAAAGATAATCTACAACATCTAACTGCATATTAATTATCAATTAATTAGTATATGCTTAATTATATATGATTAATTAAGATAATATGTCTCCTTTTTCGCAACAGTGTAATTTGGATTATAACACTGATAGGCGCCTTGATATTCTCCGTGACACTGGTATGGATAACGTTTAGGAAGTACTACAGAGCTCCACTTGTGACCACTCAAATGCCCGAGGGAGTCTTCGTCAGTAATATAATCTTCCCAGCAGTCGGGATCTGCACTAACAATAGGATCAGTAAACAAGCTGTCACTAACTTGGCGAGGAAATTGTGAGTGGTTTAATGTTTTTTTTTTACTTATTTACTCGACTCTACAACGTAGAGCTGACTTTAGAAAAGCTTGGCTTTTACACTCATATGCCTATATAATAAATTATTAATATTTCATCCATACTGCTCTATGACTCCCACATCTGGACGACAGCACACATACATATAATATAAACATATAATATTTCGGTAAGCTTGGATTCGAACCTGGGCCCATCACACTGTAGGTTATACTACGCTAATCGTTAGTAGCCAGGCTTTGCGCTACTAGTTTATTGCAAGAAATATGTCGTCAGTAATGTTAAGTTAAAGATAAACATACGTCTTAAACGCTATATTGTTTTGTCACTTACATAGATAAGTAAAGATACTTCGCCGCCTTGAAATTGAATGAAGCCACAAACGGCTTATTAGTAAGTTATTTTTTTGAATTCTTGACAAATAAAAACATTTTATTTTATTTTTATTTTTTTTTTATAATATAAGGGTAGCAGACGAGCATGCAGTCCACCTGATGGTAAGTGGCTACTGCCGCCCATGGACATCTGTAATCAACCCCAGATAGGATTAGATATTCCTACCTGAGGTCGGCCACAGATGCGCCGCTACCCCTGAGGACTAAGCTGGAACGCCTCGGAAAAGTCTGTCTCCCTTACCACACCCTTCAAACCGGAACACAGCAGCGCCTAACACTGCTGTTATTAGGTAGAAATAGGTGTGGCGGTGGTGCCGCCGGAGTCGAACCACAAAGGGTTCTACCACCTTCAAACCTACCGATAACATAAGCTCTCAGAATTTAATGCAACAAAAATATGGAATCGAAAATAAATACGTTAATTGTAATTTATCAATACCTACAGACATTTCACTAGACATTGCTGTTATTAGGTAGAAATAGGTGTGGCGGTGGTGCCGCCGGAGTCGAACCACAAAGGGTTCTACCACCTTCAAACCTACCGATAACATAAGCTCTCAGAATTTAATGCAACAAAAATATGGAATCGAAAATAAATACGTTAATTGTAATTTATCAATACCTACAGACATTTCACTAGACATTAAATAGTTCAAAAATAAGTACCTTAAGATAAGACCATCAGTTGATATGCGAAAAATGAGAAGTGTTTGCATCAAAACCATATTACTAACTTCGGCTCAATTCACTAATAATAAAGCTAATAAAATAAAAAAAACCTTAAACAAATACTTCTTTGCGCATTTGCCAAGGTTGTAAAATATTTTTATTATTGCGTAGCTAATTGAAAACATCCCTCCGTAGCTAACAATTTTTTTAAATATAATATTTTACGGCCTTGACCTCTTGCCTTTCAGCCACTTTATATACTTTCATCATTATGCTTTTATTTAGGCAAGTAGGTATATAATTATTTTTTCTTTCATTGGGTAATATCACAGTACAAATTATAGATCCTTATACTGTGGTAATATAGTTGACAACAAATTACCATACACAAGTAGAGCATAGCCTAGTTTTTTTCTGTTCCGTGAGCTATTTTCGAAAACAGCCACATGCCAGATAAGTCGGAATAAATTTGTTTTACTTTTTATATAAACAGACTAAAAGAGGAACGTAACAGCAAATACAATGAAAAGGAGATGCTATCACTTCTATTCGGTTTGGGCATGCTGTACAACTTTCAGCCAATCAACGACAAGTCTGTGCAACCGATGCAACTACACCGAGCTTTGGGTGATTACGATGTCAACGAACTCATGCGCAGTGTACGTAACCATTAATACTAATAAAATATTTTAATGTTGTGATATTATTGATCATATCAAGTGTTTATTTTTTACATTATTTCGACATTACAGAAAAATGTTAAACTGAATAAAAATAAAATGAAAAAATGACCAAATAAATGGTCTTCGTGACAAAAAAGAAAACAAATGAATTCTGGCGGGAAACGTGACGTTTATGATGTGGTAAACTTAGTAATAAGTAGGTCTTGGTATTGCTAAAAGTAGCCTATATCATTAAATTATATACACCTCACAGATGTTAATTGTTTTTTATATCGTACAAATCATGTACGAATACATACAGTACAGAATGAAGTATAAAATATTTTCTTTTAGTTATGTATTAATCAGTGTCCAAATCGGATAATGGAGTTAATGAAGTCCAAATCGGATAATTAATCCGATTCCGATCCGATCCGACTTTAATATTTAAGTATTTGAAAATTCGAAATCTCTTTTTAGCTAACACCCAGCTGTGAAGATTTGCTGTTGAGATGTTCGTGGAACGAGAAACCGATGAATTGTTCCGATCTATTTGATTTCCGTCTCACTATGAACGGTTATTGCTGCACGTTTAATTACTTACGTGAGTCGGATATAACCTTCATCAAAGAGTATGTATCTTGTTTATATGTATTAGGAAATTTGCTTTTGTTTCGGAAATAACTAAATACTAAGTAAAGTTTACATAAGTAGTTTCTTAATCTTAGATGTAATGAATTTTAATAATAGGTATGTATTAATAAAATCGGGAAAAAATTACGCTAAGTGGATTGAGATACTTGAGGGAATAATAATTTGAATTAGGCATTTTATAGACTAGTTTACATTACATACTAATGTGTACCTGAGAGATTACGAAACGTAGGTAGGTAAGCATTTTCCCTGTAGTTCCGGGAGTAGAATAGGCCTACGGTATCCCCTGCCTGTCGTAAGAGGCGACTAAAAGGGGGCTTCCGGGGTTGCGGGTGGTGAGAGTGGGAGCTTGAACTGCCCATCAACGACCCCGGGAAGGACGGCTGTATGTGTGGTCGCATACCGTTGTGCACACCAGACGGTGTGGCGAGCGTCACGCTCACCTGGGCGGAGCCCGACGGGGCAAGGCGCTAAGAGGACTCCGATTGCGTTCCTTTGGAGATCCCGGAGCCCTCTACGCAGCGCCGAGGACGGCCACCGGGGGGTTTTAGTGCGGTAAAAGTCCCACATAACCCGGCGTCACTCCCATGACGTCGGGTACCTTTTGAAGGTTTCCCCCTCGTAAAAAAAAGAAAAAAGGTAGGTAAGCATTAATTAATTAACAATCTTAAACATATATATGTACCCTCACCATGGATTTTACTTTTTTCTATAATTTCCGATTATTTTTCTACCTTCTTGGCGATTCCTTTAGTGTTGCATTGGAATTTCTAAATCCATACTTCAACGATAGTAAATTCTTACTATCGAACCTGTTTACCGCTTCGTTAGATACAAAAAAAAAAACAATAAATCCCACAGCAACGCCGGATCACGAGGTACTGACATGTATAAGTACGGAAATAAGTCAACATTCGACTTCGATCAAGGACTGAAAGTTTTAATGAGGTTGAACGAATCCGACGACTTCTATTATAACATGCCTCTGCAGGGGGCTCAGGTAACTGATGGATAGTTTAAATATTTTCAAACTTTGGTACAAGACAAAACTACAGTTCTTCTAGCTAGTACTTTCAAATAAACATAAATTTAATATATAGTTGAAATTTACTTACGATCTAGTAGAATATATTGATGTGATATAATTTAAAATTTCTATAAAACAATAGACTAACACATTAATCTTAACTGAGTTCTAAAAAAGAAGGTTATATGTTTTTCCACTGACTAATTGAATACTTTTAAATATTTTAGTTACAGTTTTCTGATGCGTACGATTTCCCTGATGCTCCAAGTGGAAGCTTCGCCATGCAAATCATTAGTCCTAATGTGCAGGTATTGTGTATTCATATATGGTTTTTAAGTATTACGAATAACATTGATATTGGTGTTAGTATAACAATCGTTTGAATAACAATCAGGATTTTATAGTGGTCGTTAATACAAATACTCATAGATATATTATACCTACTAGGATAATATATCTATGCAAATACCATACAACATTGACGTCGCTAACTATGCGAAGCATGACGACCTATGTAAATCGCGATTCTTTGAGTGCTTCCAAAATGGTAGACTTTGCCCATTTGCACCTTGCACTTGGCAAAATTAATACATAAAATCCTAAGAATAAAATGTGTTTTACCTATGAGACAGTAATGGGTTGGTGAGAATAATTAAATTAAATTAATTGTTATCAGATGACGGTTTTGGTGACAGCAAGTTTCACAGAAGCTTCCAGGGACATACAACATATTCCTGTAAAACTTCGACAATGTTTGTTCTATGACGAGTCTCCGTATCTACCGTTTTATACACACAGCGACTGCTTGCTGAAATGTCGAATGCTGTTTCTCTTTGAAAACTGTAACTGTACGCCTTTCAATATGCCGAAAATGGTTAATATGAGGACTTGTGATATGAGGGACATGCCCTGCTTAAGGATTTTTAACAGTAAATAATCCACTATTAAATTTTACATAGGTATAGTCCACGCCAAACTGCTAGTCTGCTCTGAAGTTGTTGCGAGCATGTGTAGTCATACACTTTGCTATGGCGACGCGATTCATTTCTATATTCAGAGCGGACTAGCAGTTTTATGCAGACTATACTATGTCGCTTTCTATGTACTAATTAACATTCAATAGCGTTCAAAAATTTATGAACATTTTTAACCACGATGTTATTAGCTTGACCTGTATATATGTATCTGGGTATGTAACTGGAGTCTTTGAACTAGATTAATTTCAAAATTTGAACAATTATCAAGAACTGATTACGATTTTAATAATTTTGTCCTATTGCCCTGATCCGGATCAAGAACAGTGAGATTTCCTTTGGAAACACGGTCTAAGAAACACCACGCTTAAAAAAACTGAATAATAAAAAAGCTTTGGTGGTCCTATTTAAATATGGTAGAGATATTATTTAATTTTATAAGCAGTGCGTATTCGCAACTTCGTTTTTGATAATATTTTGTTTATTTTACAGTTCAGTCGATGACAGTGCGACCCCCCGTGGATCCAATACCACCAGAATTGGAAATGCACTTAGCTGGAGGAGGCATTCGTTGCCCGATGTGCTACCCCAGCTGCTCAAAGACTGCATATAATTATGACTTCAACAATGTCAATATTTACTCAGATTATTTGAATAGTATTTCAGATAAAGATAGGATCGACTGGTTGTAAGTATTGATACGTTGTAAGTATTGATATTGACTGGTTGTAAGTATGAGATTATTGGTTGTAAGTTGTAAGAAATATAGCCCCTTTAATTAAGGATATTTTACGATTACCTTTTATGCAATACCTTATTTACTTTTTCTGGTGGCGGAGTATATCATGTAAACGAAAATAAGTAAATTAGTTCTCTTCTTTTCATGCTATTCAATTGTGGTTCATCACACTTGACTAATCTTTTGCTTAGGGGAAATTATTAAAACTATGGATTACGTTTTCACCATTATTAATAATTTAAAAAAGTTTAAACACAATGAGGTGTACAAGTATAAAATCGGTATAAAAGTACAAAACATCAATTAAAATTAACGTCGAATCTCAAATGTCCTAAACGCGCAGCTGCTTATCACACCTTCATTTCTAAAAGACGCCTTTTCAATCTTGGACTTTGGACTTCCGATTTTTTGGAGCCAAATCTTCATATCATCAATGGCATTTTGGGTCCCTTGCAGTTGTCCTATGACAGTACCTTGGGCCGTATTCATCACCCATCCTTTGAGCCCCAGCTCAGTAGCTTTTCTTTGGGTATGTTTTCTGAAGTAAACACCCTGAACTTTACCGAATACTTCGAAATCCGCAGTAAAAAGATTAGATTTTTTAATCGCAGTCGCCATGATGAAAATTACGAGTAACTTAATAAATAGGAAATTTGCCAAATGCTGTATAGGAAATGTTGTGTTGTGTCAACATATTTTGTTTATTTTGTTGTCATGGTAAATGTTTCCAATCTGCCAAGTTCCCAGTTACAAAGGATTTGTAAAACTATGGTAGGTATATTCTCTGTGGTCTATTAATAAACAAAATAATAAATAGGTAATATCTAAATAATAACATCGGAATCGTTTTTTTTACAACCAATGATTACCTACAAGAATAATATTTCGCTTGCGTTTTTTTCACGGTAGGTATTGTACAAGTTTCCATTGTTTATCGTATGTTTTTTTTTCATTAACAAATACTTTAGAGGGTAATGATCACAGGTAATGATACTGAAATAGTTTTAGAAATGTACTTATACAGCCTTGACCTAGCTAGACCGAATTCAATAATTCTATGGAGTAATATAGAGTTGTAGAGACGATAGAAACTTTGTTCGTATCTAGAACACGTATTGTACTAGATGTTAGTTATTGTCTTTGTTGGTATATCAGCGGCGGTTTCAGGCAAGGCGCGAATTTCACCGGAACCTCCATTGTCCACGTGAAGTACGCCAGGGAAGTCGCCGACCGTTACGGACAGAACGTTATCATGAAGTGGTTTGATTTGATCAGTAAGTTTTGCTTCAATTGATATTTAGGTTATTCAATGTGGATATCCACATTAGTGTAAGAAAATATATTCAAATTATTTAATTATAGTATTATTTTAATTAATTATTTTGTGTTATTTTAATGATGAGTTATTTTCATAATAATAAGTGTCTATTTATATAGTAACTGGCTGGTATGATTGTAAGAGTTAGCATAAAAAGAAAAAGAACGCTCTTGACGTTTCAGTATTTTGCGCGGGAATAATAAAAGTTGTAAAGTGATCGTAAAAATAGTTTTATTATTAGTATTACGATATGTATACGAGTACTATAACTAAGTTACGTGTAACTGTACCTTTTTATGTATTCTGGCTGGGCCCAGGTCTCTCCCAAAAACTGAAGGAAATCTGGAACCAAGTGTGTAGTAACCTCTATAACTTCATATATAAGTTTGGAACCATCTGTTTTCATGCAGATTGCGAAAGACTACGTAGGTAGTATACGTAAGTTCTGAAAATAGAATGATACGACATAATGCCCCGTTCAAGGGGAGGAAGACTAGACTTTCAATGAATTATGGATCAAATATTGGATTGGATCATCTGAGGACTTAGCGCGCTCGGCGATGATTTAGTTAATGAAGTATTTACGAATAAACCTCTCAGAACAAACTGTTCGCTCCTGTTTTTCCTATATTGAATGTATCATCTATGCTCCTGCTTGTACTGTTACAATCTTTAATATTTTTTTTCATTCAACAGGTAACATTGGCTCCACTTGTGGGTTTATTACGGGTTTCAGTTTCGTGTCTGTGCTCGAGTTTATATATTTCTACACAGTCAAGCTTGTACGAGAAATCAGTACTCGAAGAAGGGCACAGTCGCCTGTAGGAAACGCGTTTGAGTCTACAAGTCCCTTGCATTTTGAACCTATGAGCAAATATCGATCTATTTATTGGAATGAGTTGGCTGGACCAAGGCACTAACTTAATAATACACACGTGCATAGAAAAAATAATATAAGGCGATGAGATCGCGTTTTGTGTGACTTAGCAATATAATTATGTTGCATTATTTTCTGGTGGTATCTATTTAATAAAATATATATTGATGGGAATACATAAATGTAAACTACATTTATGTATTCCCATCAATATTAAAAATATATATATTTATGACTAACTTTCTTACATGGCACCGTCTGTATTTGAAAGTGTCACTTTATTTGAAATTACCGACAGACACTGCAATTTTTATCATATACATATGTGGATTGTATATGTTTTAGATCATAAGAGTAGATTATAGTCATTTGAAATTATTATATTAGACTATAATAGCTTGTAATTGCAGTATTGTAGTCGTACATATATGATTGAAAGGCTTAATGATCTAACGAATCAAAACACCTGCGCCGCTCTCACAATAAATCCAGATAAGGATCTCGATTAGTATAGAATATTGTCTCTATCAGATCGTACCTCATACTGATTTCATTATTTATTTATAGTGTATGCGTAGTTTTCGAAATATTTTGGATTTGTGTAACAATAAATATAATTTACCAATGACCATTTGTTTTCATTCACTCCCAACATTTCAAAGTAGCTGACGTAAAAATCAAACTATGGTACTGGGTCTAAACAAACATTACTTTGAAATATGGTGGAAAGGAATAAAAAGTATACCGGACACAACATCTATACATGGATTTAGATTCATTACCGATACTAAAAGGCACTGGATTGAACGGTAACTGATTAAAATTTTTGCGTTACAAAAGTTGACTCTCTGCAAAAATTGCTATTAAGAAAAACATATTTTACTCTTTATTCTGTAATTTTTTGTTTCCTTTATGCTTCGATCACTAATAAGAAGCTTTATGTTAGTTACTTGATATTTCCAAAAAGTACTTACTTATACGTATTAAACTACATTTTAGGTTTTTTTGGCTAATATTAGTAGTGCTGTCTTGGTACGGATCATCGTTGTTGATAGCCGCCCAGTACGACGCATTCCTTAACAACCCAATATCGTTCGTGGTGGAAACTACTTATAAGGACTGGAACACAAATTTTCCGGCGGTGGCTGTATGCGAACATGATAACATGGCCAGTGTTGAAGAAGTTGCTGATGGGTAACTGTTGTTGATGATAAGTATTCATTGAATCCAATATTTGCATGTTTAATTGTTTTACTTATTTCTTCTCTTAGGCGCACTACGAGAGGTGAATCGAAAACGGCTACTCGTTACGATAATAATATATAATTATTATATTATTATTATTGATTTATAGATATGATCCGATACGAGTACGATCTGACTTATCATAATAGTTACACTTCGAGAATAGTAACTGTTTGTAGATACATATCTACACACAGTTATTACTTATATAACTACTAGTTGACCCGGCAAACGTTGTGTTGCCATATAAATAAAAAAATGTTAAGGGTGAACAACCCTTATCACTTAGGTGTAAGAAAAATGAATAGTAGCCAATTCTCAAACCTACTGTATATACATATAAAATTTGCTGAAAATCGGTAAGGCCGTTTCGGAAGAGTACAGTAACTAACATTTAGCACGAGAATTTTATATATAGGAACCTTTTCCCACGGACTAAATTGTGAATCTAAACCATTCTCAAGTCCCCTTGAACACACACAACAACACAACGATGAACAAATTTCATCAAAATCAGTCCAGACCTTTAGGAGGAGTTCAGTAACATACACACGCACATAAGTAATATATATATATATATAAAGATACACACTTTTTTATTCAATTGAAGTAGAATATGAGTTTTTACGAATCAATAAAAACACATACCTACATATAAGAACAGAAGGGATTTATTTATTTGTTACATAATTAACATAAAACTAATCTATAAAAATAATGTTTGAATATATAATCGAATTTAATAGATATAATCGGTGTTATATCGGTTTTTACGAATTTTTGAGTCTAATGTCTACCAAGTCTCATTTGGTACGCCAGAACACTTACTATACTTCTTTGCCAGTAGATATTGTACGACTTTATATTTGATTTCAGACTTTGGGGACCTGGTCATGACTTAAGCATGGATGAGGTACTGAAAGAGTTAACGTATTATAAAGGTGTCACGTATTACAGTTCACTATTTTGTGGAGGAGAAAATCCTATGAGTGAATGTTTTCAGTCCAACCTCACTTTTTATGCGAATTTGGTAATTGATAGCTTTTTATCCTTACTAGTCCTTACTTCTTACTAATATTATAAATCCGAAAGTAACTCTGTCTGTCTGGTTTCCTCTTCTTCACGCCCAAACCACTGAATCGATTTTAATGAAATTTTGTACAAAGATAGTCTGAGACCCGAGAAAGAACATAGGATAGTTTTTATCTCGGAAATCCCACGGGAACTAGGGATGACAATCTAAGATCGATTAATCGGAGAAGCGATCTTTTGGACCCGAAACATCGATTATTTTAATCGATATTAGTAAGGATTGTATCGTAAACTATGCATTTGATCAAGTGATGATCTTTAGCAAAGTTGAAGCTACGAATTTTCAGTTTTATGTATGTTAGTATGTTATTTTCTTTTAAACGCGAGCGAAGCCGCGGGCAAAAACTAGTAACTTAGAAACTGTATTATGGTGTGGACAGGTGTCCACCCATGGATGCTAGTGACAACTTACCATCGGATGAACTGCTCGAAAGTCGCTTACAACTTCAATGTCATAAAAATATATTATTACATAAGCATGCATTCGCTAATATCAGGAGGCACGGCAGTGCCTCCGCCAAGTCGAGCCAAAGTCTTATTATACAATGATTACTGTGTATATTATTACTCAGTATGTTGTTACCCAACTCAGTAGGTAAACAAAAGGAAATAATTAGTAAAACAATTCTAGATCAGAAGTAGTTGCCATGAAATTCTTCAGAACTGTTCTTGGAATGATAAAATTTTCGACTGCTGCAAATATTTCAGACCCATGGACACAGAACTGGGTTCATGCTATGTAGTGAATTCTATCCAAGGAAGGTAATAATCTCTACTATCTCTAATTTATTATCTATGTACTCGAATGTGCATGTGAATACTATGTGCATTTAATAGTCGATTAGTCAAAAAGCCACATTAAATTTTTACCTACTCGAATACCTTATTTGATTTTATTTGTTAGCAAACAGCGTTTTGTCGGATTCAGATACACAATCCGTCTGATCCAACTACTATGTAGGTAGGTATATAGACCAGGTTCTACCTGAACCAGACCACGGATGTCTTGCTAGTCGTGTAAATCAGCCAACATCCACACTCTTCCACCGAAAATTAAGAACTGTCTCAAGTTATTCATATACAGGCTTTTTTTAATGAAGGAAAAAAAATGAATTTTCTTTTAAAAAATCCTTTTCCTTCAATTTGTCACATAAAATTACTTCCCAAAATTTGATCCTTATAAGCAACACTATAGGATATTTAAGATAGATATTTAAGATAGACACTAAAGATATTTTAAAAAACTAATAATGCAGTTTTAGTTTTTTTGGCCTATTAGACAAATTCACCCTGTATACTTCCGAAATTATATATTATGCAGGTGTCATTAACTCATGTAGTGTTTTTTTTAATATTTCCTAGAGAACGCAATCCTCCGAGAATCCAAATGGTTAGCAACAGGACCTTGGGACCCGGGATGATTAAATTCAGTGTATTGGTGCCATCAAAAGTTTACGTTCTGAATGAAGAAGACGTACCGTCCTTGACTACTCTGGGTTCAGATGTTATAACTATAGAGCCACAAGTCAGTTTCAGGTTAGATAATTGAAAACACTACGTGTACCTAACATAGAAAGTTAATCTTAGTAAAAAAACTGTTCATTGTTTATCACATACATTTGTACCAGATTTTTTGATTAATCTACGTTTTTCATGAAGTCATGTTATGTTAGTTATAAGTAATGCACATATAGTATAACTAAATAAAACAGAATAAGATAGGAAGGGTTATGGTTTCATATTAATGATAAGGTTACCTACCATTAGACCAGTGAGTAGAACTTTACATAGTTCAAGTGTAAGCCTCCTTCACCCCACTTATCACACTAGTTTCTGCTTGATGAATAGATCACATTGGAGCGGTCTGGTTTGATAGGTGTGGTGAGAAAGACTATTACATAAATACTGCTTAGTATAGGTATACTTGAAGGTTCAAGAGGGCATACTGGTGAAATGGTCTAAACGAAACCTGATTTCTAGGCGTTACATCTCAATAAGAAACATCGAGAATGACGTCGGGGCCCGTCTAATCAGCCCATCAAAACGCAAGTGTCGCTATACTGACGAGAACTTCTTAGATGTCTATCCCTACTATTCCTACACGGCTTGTACTGTGCAGTGCAGAAAAGACGCTCAGATGCGACTGTGTAATTGCACCAATTTCTTCATGCCCAATGTTCCCGAGCACATCAAGTGCAACATAAGCGGGATAATATGTCTTAACGAACACGTCGACAATTGGTCTGTAAGTAACATGATAGTTAATAAAATAAATCAAGTAGGTACTAAGAAATTTCGAAAGTAGTACGTAAGTTCTCTCAGAATAATCTTTATCCTTACTTCCTTACTAATAATATAAATCCGAAAGTAACTCTGTCTGTCTGTCTGGTTGTCTCTTCTTCACGCCCAAACCACTGAACCGATTTTAATGAAATTTTGTACAAAGATAGTCTGAGACCCGAGAAAGGACATAGGATAGTTTTTATCCCGGAAATCCCACGGGAACTAGGGATGGCGATCTAAGATCGATTAATCGGAGAATCGATCTTTGGGACCCAAAACATCGTTTATTTTATTATTAGTAAGGATTGAATCGTAAACTATGCATTTGATCAAGTGATGATCTTTAGCAAAGTTGAAGTTACGAATTTTCAGTTTTATGTATGTTAGTATGTTATATTATTTTCTTTTAAACGCGGGCGAAGCCGCGGGCAAAAACTAGTAGACTATACTACGTCATCATATCCTACTGACCAAGAAAGGCTTATTATACTTATTTGCCTTTGCAAAGACCACATAATACTTTTAGGCCTAAAGCCTTAGATGTAGTGGATATAGTACCTGATGTACTATATGCCAGATATCCAAGTTTCCTTCATTTTTGGCATTAACTTGTTCCTAGGATTTAGAATGTAAGAATGTAAAGATGTTTCCTATTTAGAATGTAAAGATGTTTTCCAAAAAAGTCACCTAGTACCTAGTTATTTTTAACTTGTTAATGTAAATGTTTATTAAAATTCTAATTTTTTTAGATTTTAAAAGCTCGATGGTCCCCACGTCGAGGTATATATTGCGATTGTCTACCTTCTTGTACCGAAGCAGAGTTATCCAATGTAAAAGACTTTCAAGACTTGAGTAGTATGGAATATGGCGTGGTTCAAATAGGATTGGCTGTGTTACCCAATGAGAGATATAGAAGAAATGTTGTGCGCGGTATTCTTGACTTAGTTGGTGAGTTATCTGAATCTTACTTGAGAGTATAATTGTCTTCATGTTTTCTTCTACTTGTTTTGTTCTACTAACTACACTGGAAGTGTGGGTGTAACTACAAGACTACTAGAAATTATTTTTTACTTTAAAAACATATCAACACTTTTTAAACGTTTGATCGTTAACTGGATTTTTTCAACAGTGTCAACAGGAGGTACAGGGGGGCTGTTTCTGGGCGCGAGTATACTTAGCTTTGTGGAATTGCTGTACATACTCCTGATCCGCCCGTTCTGTGACATCTACAGCCAACGAGGCGATGACCCCTGGCATCGGAAGTATGGCACACGTCGATTAGAAGACAATAAGTTTGTTCGCAAACATTTAAACAAATAATTAATTGCACATCGTGGCGTAGTTCCCACGGATTAAATGATAAACCACATTGTGGCGTAGTTCCCACGGATTAAATGATAAACCACGTCACGTTCGTCATTCGTCATTCGTCACGAATTTTAGCAGGATTTTTATGAAGGCAAAAATAAACATAGCTTGCATGAAATTTGTATTAATTGCACAGATAATTTACATTAAACAATCTTCAACAAAACTATTTCTTTGTTGCTATTCCGGATATTAACGATATATTTCAGGCACTTATTGTTATAATACTAACATTTAAATTTCCTTAAAGCTATCTAGACTAAGCAATATCTATCAACAATTTCTTCAAATATCTGCATAACTTTTTCTCTGTAATTCGTGTTGCTCTCTATCATTTTAATTATAAACGAAGCTTTGTTATTAGAAAGAATATCATTAAATTGCTCCGCGTCACAAAATATGTCCGCAGTTAAGTCATCATCTAACCAGAATTGAGGCACTAGACAGGCACTCACAATAAGAGCCCATAATCGTTGATTTTCAGCTGATTTTAGGAAACTTTCTAAGGATAAAATTATATCAATTTTTATGCTACGGTCAGCAAGAATCAATTCCAGCTGCTTGTAATAGAAACGTAGAAAGTTGTCCTCATTGTGTTCCCGAAATTTTGGATCCAAATTACAATACAGTAGGAGCATAACATCTCCAGCTGGCGGTTGACATCTTACAGCTTGAAAATCAACCATTACACAATCATCTGGTACTAACCCACCATCGGTTTGTTTGTAATGAAATAGAATATTGTTGTTCCAAAGATCGCGATGGCAGACTACACTACAGCTTTCAGGCAAAACATTGCTTAAATCTAATGCTGAATTCCAAATATATTTCCAGCGCCTTTCTATAATACTAATAAGTTGTTCGACTTCTATATACTTGGAAAACTTCTTAACAGCTGCTAATGCACCCTGCATGCATTGAAGAAACCAAACGTTTGAATCGTGGTAGCCACCCTTGTCCAAATAAACTGCAAATTCTTCTTTGAGCGTCTTTTTGTTTTTCTGTTCATAGATTATTGAAGACGCGTGGAATCTTGCTAACATTTGTAATGCTTGCTTGGCGTGTGCTTCATCAAATGTTTTGAATTTATTCCTCGAATTGTAACCCAATGCATTCAAATCTTCGAATACAATTGCTTCCTTGAGAGTCGAAACCAGTTTAGGACTCCATGGTTTTACTCCTAAGAAAAAAATCATTTTAGGCATACATACTACTTATATCTTAAATTTTAGGCCTCTATATTAACTGAAAGGATTATAATAGGTATTTACTTTAAGAAAAGAAATAATTTAAATAATTTTAAGTATTCTTACCTTCCAATTCAATTTTTTTCTTAATTATAGTGTAAAAGTTTATTTCTTTATCAAATAATTTCATTTCTCTGACCATATCGGCTTTAGAAGCATTTTGTGACACAGCTTTAATGAAGAAACAAAGTACTTTATTTGTACCATTATTAGAAGGTAAATGCACTTTTAGTTTCCAATAGTCTGCCAAAAATCCCAACATTTTGTCACTGGCTTTCTGAACGTAATAATTTGCATTCTCTTTGTTATGATATCCATAGTTTCGTATGATTGTATTCACGGCTTCTTGTGTTATAATATTAAATTGTGTTTGAACATCAACACAGCTCATTTTTACATCAATATAACGACTATACAGTCATACACTACACTTATAGTTCTACAATCGATTTACTGGTACACATACAACGTTACAACTATATTTTACAATGTAATACGCTATTTATCTCTCAGTGTTAAGGTGCGTACACTATAGAGCGTTTGTAGAGCCCAGAGTTTTGTTACAACATTATTTTACAAATAATGATAAAGATTGTAAAATTCGTTGAAAAAAGACAAGGAAGTGCAGAGAAAATTTTCAATAAGGTGCGTTTAATCCAGAACGTAACAGAAAGGAATGCTGTGAACAAAATCTAACTCGCTGTGGACAATACAGCTTTGAGCATTTTTAAAGACGCTTCTGAATACCTACTGTGCTTTTTGCTTGTATTAACTTGGATGTACATTGCAAATAAATGATCTGATGTGAATTCACCTTAAATATTTTATTATTTGTTAAGAAATTATGAACTCATAATAAATAAGTAGGGAAAATAACCTCTAGCTGATACCATAATCACCGGTTGTAAGAAGAACAAACGAACATTATTTTCCGTATCGCGTAAAATAAATAATGTTGTCTACTGATATTAAACATTAACATACATTAGTTTAACTGACCTAAATCGTAAAATATAAGCTTAACACTATTATATATATTAATGTAATAATTTACCTATAATACACTAAATATATATATCTGACATTTTAATTTGTGATCAAGCGAAACCGATTTTTCAGTGGAAACCGAACTTTGTCTACTTTTTGCCTAAACGGAAACTTTTTATACCTATGAAAATGTAAACATTTCTTTAAAAAAAACAAAAGAAATATAAACAAAAATGGTCAGCGTAATCGGCCACTAATTTTAAATTCATTTATTTACCTGTTGTATGTACCTATAGTTTGTAAAAAGTTAGGTTTCTACGTTCTCATATTATTTACGTATTGGATAAACAAATGTTTCAACAATATCATCTAATAATTCAGTCACTCTATTTCTGTAATTTGAATCTACTCTTGCGGTTTCTATGAATTCTTCGCTTCGAGATATAATATTAATTTTAAAGCTTTTTCACGATTCCCAAAGATTTCCTTCTTTCTTTCAGCATTCATTGTCATTATAGGTACAATAAGTGCTGCTTGTGTGCTACCGAATATCATACTATCATTATATGCTTTACTAAGTTCATTTTTGTCAGTAATTATAGTACCTATATTAATTGAATTTGCTTTTAATTCATCATCTAATACTTCATAGTAGAAATTTACTACGTCATAAGTTTTGGATTGCCTGAATTTCTTTGTAGTATTGAAAAATAAGAGAGCTGATAGATCTAGCATAGGAGAGCAGTAGAGCACGGTTTGGAAATCAACGAAGAGCGTGTGTTATTTCATTGTCAAGTTTCTTTATAAATATGTTATTCGTCCAAAGATCTCGATGTATCACTACATTTCTATATGTTGTGCTCGGCTTCTTCAGATCTTCAGCGCGATCAAATAACATTGACAGGGCAGTTTCTATGTCTTCAGTGAAATTAGTTCTTGCCTTATGCGTAGAATATTCTTTAAGATAATCTATAGCCGCACGTTTACCAGTGTCACGCCACGGTTGGTCCTTACTTGGTTCTGTTAAATATTCGCCGTAATCTTCCCATATTCTATATGGTCTATTAAGTTCCTTTGATTTGGTTTCTTCGTATATATAAGACTGTGCATGGAATCTCGCTAAAGTTTCAACAGTGGCCATAAGTTCTTCATCGGTTAGAGTATGTACGTGGTCTGGCATCACATACCCCAGTTTACAAACATCTTCAAAGACAAATAATTCTTCCTTTATATAAAGAAGTGATGTCCGCAGATGGATGTTTAGCAGTGTTTTGGCTATACGTTACATTTTAGAAACTAATATTTCTATTTGTAAAGTGTAATCTTACCTTGATTATCTTGAAAGTGCTTGAAAAGTCCGTTTAACATGGCGTATTCTTTTCGGAAAAACATTGTTTCCCTTAAGTACTCCGCTTTCCATTTATCGAACCTTGGTATACACTTTAAAAATAAATTCAGCTCTTTATGCACTCCTTTTGATTTTATTTCCACAGTTAACTGAGATGTTCTCCAAGATAGCCTATGACTTCACTTGAATAATTTTCTAAATACCATTTTACATCATCAATATCTGTGTAACTACATTTTTTCACAATTGTTTCAACTTCACATTGATTTAAAAGCTCCATTATTATGTTATATTTTTAATGTCGACACGTTATGTTTTCTGACCAACAAGGAAGTTAATACTATTACCACTTCGAGTATCTCAACAACGCCAAAGTACCTATATATCTATACAACAGACGACGTAATAAATAGACTCCTAATAACACTGCTCTATAAAACCTTTGTGAAGTTAAGAACTTGGGTATACCACTGTGTAGTGTGTGGCTGGCTGGTAAAGAAAACTGGCTGGTAACGAAATCATATTTTTTATCAAAATATAAGCTTTTAAAATATTTGTACCTATTTGCACTGGGCAGAAATGGAGTGGTTGTGATGACTGAATGGACTATGAAATTGATATATATCCAGAAACGTATATCACCATTAGGAATCCATTAGTTTACTTCATCTAGTACTAATTGTATAGCTGGTTATTTACCTGCTCTTTAATACTCAACATGCATTTAATAAGATTAGTTTACATAGTATCATAATATTCGCAATGCAACGATGTCATCAGTGCGCTATACGCATACTTGAAATGATAGATAATTATGCAGATTATGGTAGGTTAAGGATAAGAACTCATGAAGCTGTTTAGAACCGCATCCAGCCGTGGACCGCGGATACCGCAGACTTAAGTCGCACGCCGCCGCTATAAACCACTCCAATACATTAACAACTACCTTTACACTACACCTACATTGCCTTTACACTACAACTACACCTACATTTTCATATTTTATGGATATTGTCGTTCCAAGAGTGCGCGCGTATACGGCTAAAACCGCTTCATGTGCTCTTAGCCTAAAAATAACAATAGTATATTACACAGTAGTAATTGAAAATAATACTACTCGTAAATGGCGTAATACTACATAGTTGAAGATATACAGGGTGAATCTCCATAAAGTGCACATATTGAAACAGGTAAAATTAAACCGCATTTTGTCGACAAAAAAAAATATAAAAAAAATTAAAAAAATTTTTTTTGGGTTTTACGACCTTTTGAATTTTTTTTTGGGAATTGTACACCTGAAGTAAATAAATCGCTATAACTTTTCAAACAAAAATAACAATGATTGCCAATGATAGGCCGTACTGATCCATGAAAAAACAAAACAAAAAAAAATCATCTTCCCAGGTAAAAAGTGTCAGATTAGTGCAAAAAAGCACTTTTTTTAGGTAAAATTTTCAGTAATCATCAATTTCCTCAAAATAATCTAGGCATTTTATTTTTTTATTATTATTTAATGCAATTCTACGTCGTATTAGCTTTCAAACACTAAAAAAACCACGCCTCTAACTCAAGTATAAAGTTTGCTAGGAACGTTTCAAAAAAGACGCGACGCACGTGCGCCCTAATAAAACTGGTATAGTCCGACCCATAATTAGATGTCCAAAATATAAACAAAGGAAACTATCAAAAATATGTTTCAATGGTAAATTCATGGTAGTTTCTTATTTTTGACGATATTAAAGTGATAAAACAGTAATAAAATAAATCTTTAATAATTAAAAAAAAAACACTAGTTTGTATTAAAAATGTTATTTATTACCAACACCCTTAAGAACTGCCTTTGTTTAAGCGCTCGTAGGAAACTTTATACTTAAGTTAGAGGCATGCTTTTTTTAGTGTTTGAAAGCTAATACGACGTAGAATTACATTAAATAATAAAAACAAAATAAAAAGCCTAGATTATTTTGAGGAAATTCACGATTACTGAAATTTAACCTAAAAAAATTGCTTTCTTCACACTAATCTGACTATTTTTTTCTGGGAAGATAAACTTTTTTGTTTTTTTTTTTCATGGATCAGTACGGCCTATAATTGGCATTCATTGTAATTTTTGTTTGAACATGATAAATCTTTTAGTTCAAAAGTTATAGCGATTTATTTACTTTAGGTGCACAATTCCAAAAAAAAAACTTCAAAAGGTCGTAAAACCCAAAAAAAAATTTTTTTATTATTTTTTTTATTTTTTCTGTCGATAAAATGCGGTTTAATTTTACCTGTTTCAATATGTGCACTTTATGGAGATTCACCCTGTATTTTTCAAGAATAATAATACCTAGGCGGGTAAAAATAATAGACCAATATTTTATTATGATAATTAATTTAGGAGGAATAAGTACACTATTAATATTAGTAAAACGAAGTAACATTTTATTCCTGGCGCTATTACAGCATTAAAAAATTACAAATGAACATTTCCCTATTTTCCGTATTAGATAAAACAAATAGGCACTTCTCCGATGTGGAATATTTTTATTCATGAATCTCTATACCTAATTGAGTAGGTACTCGTATAAGTACTTAATAAGGTTTTATTATCTTTGAGTGGACGAAGTAGACTGATAATGATTTTAAGTACTTACAAGTGCTCGTCACATTCAAAGAAAGAAATGAATTAATACAGTACAATAATTTTGCAATATGTCTACAAATAAAGTAATTGAAGTTAGTTACAACTAATAAATATTTTTAGCACTTTTTCGAAAGCACTTATTATTTATGAAAAAACTGTATACTTTATATTAGTTCTTCATAAGGATACACAAATTTCTCAACGATATCATCTAATAATTCCGTTACTCTATTTCGATAATTTACATCGTCTCTAGCTGTCTCTATGAACTCCTTACTTCGTGATATGCTATCAACTATAGCTCTTTCATGGTCGCCGTAAATCTCTTTCCTTCTTTCGCGTCTCATTGTTATTATAGGAACAATTAATGCCGCTTGTGTCATACCGAATATTACACTTTCGTTATAAGCTGTTCTGAGTTTATCTTTATCCAGTATATTACATACGTCGATGCCGTTAAACTTTAACTCTTCTCCTAAAATTTTATAATAGAAGTTCAGAACGTTATCTGTTTGAACATGTCTAAACTTCTCTGTAGTGTTAAAAAATAATAGCGATGACAGATCGAGCATAGGAGAGCAGTAGAGCACCGTCTGAAAATCAACAATAAGCGCGTGTAATTTGCCACTGTCCATTTTTTTCAAAAATATATTGTTCGTCCATATATCCCGATGTATCACAACATTTCTGTACGTCAGGCTTGGCTTCATGAGATCCATAGCACTATCAAATAACATAGTTATGATCCTCTCTATATCTTTACAAAAACCAGGTTTTGATTTATATGCAGAATATTCCTTGAGATAGTCTATAGCAGCCCGCATTCCAGTGTCTCGCCACGGTTTGCCTTTAATTGGTTCCGTTAAATATTCACCATATTCTTCCCAGATCCTGTATTGCGTTTTAAGTTCCCTGGTCTTAGTTTCCTCATAAATGTAGGATTGTGCATGAAATTTCGCTAAAGCTTCGACAGTGGCCATCAGTTCCTCATCGGTAAGAGTGTACATATTATCAGGCATCACGTATCCAAGTTTAGATACATCTTCAAAAACGAATAATTCTTCTTTGACGTACAGGAGTGTTGGTCGCCATTTCCTTTCCCCTGAAATAAGTAGTTTTAGTACGCAAATTGTAAATGGAATATCAGTAAGATTTGGTATGGTTTAATTTAAGTAGTTATTAAATATAATTATTCTTTTTTGTTACCTTGATTGTCCTGAAAGTGTTGGAAGAGACCACTTAGCATCGCATATTCCTTAAGAAAAAATGTTGTTTCTCTTAAATATTCAGCTTTCCACTTGTTGAATCTTGGTATACATTTTAAGAATAGGTGTAATTCTTTTATAACTCCTTTAGATATGACTTTCACAGTTAGATTAAGATGTTCTCCAAGATATCCTATCAATTCATTCGAATAATCGCTAATATTCCATTTCATATCATCAATATTTGTACAGCCACATTTTTTCACAATTGATTCAATTTCAGATTGGTATAAGAGCTCCATTACTTGTACCTGTCTTTTCTAACTAAGGAATACATCGTACTGATGGAGTATCTCTGTAAAGTAAATATCTGTACTGATTGTAATATTTGCTACGTAAAAACAAAGATATAATTATTAGCATAATATAGATGATAGAATTATTTTTATTGACGCAGATACCGACGTATAACGTGCTCTCGTGAGAGATTCAAGATGTAATAATAAAATAAATAAAAGGGAAATAAGTAGAACATTCGAATAACAATAAAAATCCGGTATTAATATAAAGTACTTACTTTATTACTAAGTCTTAAAATTATAATTACAATAGAAAAATGTCCTAATAGTGTTTAAGCCTAAGTAGGTTCATTATCGTCGTTTATCATCAAGTCTAAAACTTATAATTACAATCCAAACAATGTTCCAGTGGTATGTAAATCTAGAAGTGGCTTATTCAATATTTTCTTTAATCTTTTTTCTTTTACATTATCGTAATTTGGCGTCCATAGTTCCGTAGCCTTAGGCGTGTGTTTTCCTATCAGAGTCGGTGTACTTGAGTCTTCGTCGTCACTGGATTGAGGATCGACTTCCATTTCTTTATCTTCTTCATCCTGTGGCTCTTCTATTTCTTCGTATCCAGATAGATGTTGCAGGAATGATGTACACATCATAGCTACTGGCGGTACCATATGAGGCGCTCCTGATAAGAACTGTAACAACATTGATTGTTATTACTCATATTAAATTCATAAGTTCTGTACTTATCAGGCTTGTAATCGATAACAAAATCAACCTGGTTCAATTAAATGCCCGATATGAATAAAAAGTTTCGTAATTGTTTTATAGATAAGCTCTACTTTTTGTTGCTCAAATTAATATTTGTGTGATATACAACTCATTTTATTTCCAGTTAATCCATGAATATATATAATACAAAATATTTTTGGAAACAGACCCCCTTTAAAAAAGGGGCCATTGCCGCTAATTACACTTTGCTAGAGAACTAATAGTACAGGGCCAGTGTACTAGTAGTTTACTAGTAGACAAATAACTTCGCAAGAGGCCGGTATACCTTAGATTAAATGTCTTAATTTCTACCTACAACATCGTTAAGAAGAAATAGGGTTTGCTTACACCACACGGATTTTTGTCAGCGAAAAAAAAAATCTGCCATTCAATGAGGATGGACACGATCCTTAACAGGATAGCCTTTAGAGATATAATCATCCGCAAATTGTGTAAAGTGGGCCATCTGATATGAACTATTGCTGAAGGTAAAGCAGATCAGACATCGTAAATTGGCGACGTAAACAAGCGAAACAGACTAAAACTGGAATTTTCTTTAATATCGATGATACCATCTTTGCGAATTCTGAACGACTTCGCAAAGTGGGTCTTGACATCTCGTGTTACGTCACAAACTGGTTTCGATGTCCCGTTTAAATAAAGTTGTCCTCAAAGTGTAGAATAATGATAGTAAATATATTATATAATCATTTTAATAAGTAACAGACAAAAGATGTCGATGAAGGGCAAATTTATCAACTTCATATCAACTTACAAGAAAATGTTGTCACTGAATATGAAAACTTGATAAGTTTATAAAGCACATTGTACGTTTATCTCTCAATCATTACGGCTCAAAAATAAAACAATGATTCATGATAATAACACTGGGTATGGGGTAGCTATTATTCAACACCTTACTATTCCAAAACATGCGTTCTTCCTTCCTTCTGTTAAAAAAGATTTTTGTCAAAACGTTATTAATTTATACAACATACCTGAGATATCGCAGTGTTGCCAAGTGATTCCATATTGAGTGCTTGTCCAGATACTGGCACAGCTGGCTGAACTTCTGAGAGATGCTGTTCAGCTAACAGAGCGCTGAAGTTCGACAAGGGTAGGTTCCGTCTGGACATCACTTCCAGACCGTGAGCTTTGGAGTTTTCAGGCTCTAAGCAAAAGATTTCCTGAAATATTTTAATACACTAAAGAGTTTGTAGCAGAGACCTAGGTCAAGAGCCATGGAAATACATTAATTTGGAAATTATAATACATAAATTTCATATTCACAAATCAGAGCAGTTTTACTTTATTATTATAAAGATTAAATAAATTCTGAGTCTGTGATTCTGAGGACTTTGTATATTTATTTGTATGTAAAACTAGGCTAATTAGTATAAATCTTTTTTCATCTAAAGTATAATTTAGAACAGCGTTTCCCAACCGTTTTCAGTCCACGGACCCTTAGGAAATCAAGCACATTTTTCACGGACCCCCTTAATAAAATGAAAAAAAAAAAACAATCAGCCAAAACATAATTTGAAAAACCGATTTATATACCGTGTGCTTAGATCACTGGTTTGTTGATTTTTCGTTTTGCGGCCCTTTTGCATTTAATGAGCAATTTATGTATGGTGGAAACGCGGATTTAGAAGATGCGTTGTTTACATATTCTAAATATATATTTTTTTAATCTTGACTTACCGCATCATTCCTCACAATATAGAGTCGCACTTTGTCGCCGATGGGGGCGCCAAAAGCACACTGTGTGAAAACTCCCGTTTGTGGATCCACTATGTTTTTCCTTGTCAGTATTGGTTCTGAACTTTGTGGTCTAAATACAAACACTGCAAGGAATATTTTTGCGTTAATAAACAAGTAAAAATAATCATGTTAGTGTAAATTATGGAGTCAAATCCAGCTCGAAGGACCAAATAAAACAATTTATAAATTTAATTTTATTTATAAATGACCGATAATAAATGGTAGAGGAAAAGTGCAGTGTGAGAGTGATTCAATGAAAAAATACTATACTTACAATCATTGTTATCAGTTATTACAGCCATTTTATTTGAGAACGGATCTCCTGCGAGCCACATTGGCTTTAATTGTACCAACCATTTTATGGTTAACGACAGCAAACTCCATACAGCTACACAATTCTCTGTAGTACAAACTAACTGGAAAAATGATTAATCATAAATATAAAAATAAATATTTTATTGTACTATTCTGGTAAACTTTGCTATGTTTAGATCAGGATAAATATTTTTTTGTTCTTTATAATAAAGAAGTGTATAAAATGTACAATTAAGTAAACCTACAAACACACAGTATATACATTCTATATCTAGCTACAAGCTGATGGATAGAGAAAGAGTTCACAAATATCATAATTGATTTACTTACATAATGCGCTGCATCGTTATTTCCAAACATGACATGTTTTCCCTTAGGCCGCAGCGCCGGGTGCGAGAGCGTTGTGCGAAGGTTACATAGATGTGTGTCCCATAGAGTAAGTTTACTCCCAAACCACGCGGCGATTAACGACCCATCGTGGGATATCGCCACTCCACCCATATCTCCATCATGTTTACGAAACACGTCATCCTCTACCCGACTGAACCCCGTACGCTCCTTGTGTAAATTAAACACCTTCTTTATTATATCTTCTTCGTCTACATCCTTCAAATACGGCGAGTCTTCCGTCTTACCCAAAGATACGTCTCCAGTTTTAAAGTTATTTAACACAGGATTCGCTAGGAAGTGAGCGATGCCGGAGGAATAGTAACATGCTGTTAGACAGCTCCATATGATTTTCTTTCGATGTGTTTGCGATGATTTTTCCCTTCTCCATATTCTGAACTTTTGGTCCAAGCCGGCGGATACGCAAAATTCTCCCTTGTTACTCAGTGCTAGTGACACAACATTGCATCCTCCGTGGGATAAGTTGACGCATGTGTTAAGCTTGAAAGGGGTGGTGTTCTTGCTTTGTGCGGACCAGAATTTGAGTTTCTCTTCAGGATAATTGATTCCATCGTTCCTGTACTCTGATGTGACCAGCCAAGACCCATCCGCGCTAACGGCCGCACACGCTACCTCCGTTTCTAACGGTAAAAGATTTCGTCTCTCCGATGGCAGATTATTCATTTCTGTTATGTCGATCTGTAGCAATAAAATATAAACTTTGTGAACTCAGCCAAATTAATTAAATTAAAAAGTTGAATATTCCAAATATTGTTTGATTATTTTAAAGCTTAAACTGGCAGGAGTTTTTTTTCACACTATCCCATTTCCTAGCTATTGTTACTATCAGTATTTATTATATAAAAACATACTTAACATATTACTGTCCCAATACGCCCAGTATTGGGACAGTTTGTTGGGACTAGTTTCTCTTAGTGACAGTGGTTGGAACCAATCTACCTGGTGCTGTTGCGCATTGGTAGACCTCCCCATCGCTCCCCTCCTACTAATTTTCAATGTATTTATTATGAATTTCATATTCTTATGAACAAAACTCAACTCACATTATACAACACTTTGTCAGTAGCTGTGGAGTACAGTTGCAGGTGTCCAGTGCGTCCGGGTAACAGCAAGGCGTCGAGCGGGCGGTGGTACACCAGCCACGAGCGAGCGCGAGACGCCGCCGATATCCCGCCACACTCCAGTATCGTTGACACCACTCGCATTTGAGCACTGGCTATAACTACAGCTGAAACATGAGATATATGTACCAATCAGTCATCTATTATATTGTTTTATGATATAGAAGTAGCAAGAAATCATGCAGCTTACCTAACGATAAATGGCTACTATCACTGGCTGCTGCAATCAGTTGAAGAACTGCGTTGAAGGGAATTAAGGAAGACATACTAATCCGGGGTGTTCCAAGTTAATGGTGAGAGGAAGCAATGCATTTGTGGTCAACCTCAGGTAGGAATCTAATCTGATCTGGGATTGATTACAGATGTCAATAAGAAGTAGTACCCACCTACTCAAATGGATGCTTGTTTGCTACATTAATATAAAAAAGTCTCCAGATATGTTTAGAATAGAATCTGAGGCCAGCCATATTTTATGTGGTGCTTTCCCTTATAGTATGTTGTATCTACATCAACGGAAAGTTTTTGTGTATGCGCCTAATGTATGCGTAAGTCCTTTATATTGCAGAAGCTCTATTTAAGATTATTTTGTAAAAGCAGACATTCTATAATTTAACTGATGTTAAACCACACAAAATAAAAATAATAACATAAATTTCGAAAATTTCAATGATTCTGTTATACTTACAATTGTTTGAAAGTGTGATTGCAATGTTACTACTATTCACTGTGATGTACCTAATCATTCCGGGGAGACGTGGGATGTATGCCTTCTCATTTGCTTTGTTTGCTAAGTGTCCTAAAGTCCACTTTACTAACACTTTTTCCATTCCACCGGAAAAGAGATAATTTCCTGCAAAAAAAGCAACTTATTTTTAGGGTTACGTATCCAAAGGGTAAAAATGGAACCCTATTACTAAGACTTTGCTGTCTGTCCGTCATTACAGGGTTCTATCTCCGAAACCATAATACATAGACACTTGAAATTTTTACAGAGGATGCATAACCGTGGTCGCTATAACAACAAATACTAAAAATAAAGTTGAATATTAAAGGGGGTCTCTATACAACAAACCGGTATTTTTCGGCATTTTTCGATCTAACTGTTAAACCCTATTAGGAAGATAAATTTACATTTAATATTTCTTTTTAAAAAGATTGGAATTTATGTTTTTGATCTTCAATCTCTACATATAGAACTCACCTATAACAGAGAAACATATGGCGAAGGGAGGCAAGAAATGCCAGTGTAACACTTCCCTTGCTACTGTTCTGTAGTCATATAGATTGCCAGTGATGATTGTGACTCTGCCTATTGTGTCTGTGATGGCAATGGCACTCTCTCTGTGATGAGCTGACACTGATAGTATACGGAATTTATTGTGGTTTACTATCCTGAAAGAGGAAATGATGATCTTTACAAACTAATTTATTAATTTATGATACATAAAATGATAAAATGCCTCAGTAGAGTACATTATGTTTATGGAGTTTTACATAGTGAAATTCTACCTTCTTGTCAGTCTTGTCCATTTTAAACTTATCTTAGCTAACTTTTAGTACCTTCTTTAGCAAAAGATGTATATTCATGTATTTCACATAGAAAGCATATTTGTAAAAAGATTATAAAACATAACTCACTGTGTTCTCATATGAGGCTTGTACATATTTTGAATGAACAGGACTTTAGTTCCATTGGTAACAGCTGCAAATCTGTCTCCATTACACCAGCCCATAGAAACCCTAACAATGTCGTAATAAAGAGGTCTTGTTGTGGCAAACTCATAATTTAAAGCCCCACTTCTCACAGAATAAGAAGCTGTGTATAGCTGAGTGTTTGCGGGTTCCATGGCTGTGATAAAACACTCATTGCTGTCAATTAAATTGAATGTCAACACCTTTGCATCTTTGGGTAGTTGCAGTTTCTGTAAAGGATTGACAAAATATGTTTGTTAATATTTATTTGGGGACAATGAAAAATTTCACACTGATAACTTGATTTCAAAGACATAAATACAGACTGCATTATCTTCTGATGTGTGTACTGTGTGTATAAGGTAATTTTTGATATTATGGATTTTTTAACAGGTACATTAGTTTTAGTGCTGGTATAATCTTATTGTTACTTTACTCAGGTGATTAAAAATGATATACTCACAAAATTTACATTAGCACAATCTTTTTTTTATAACTAAACCTGTTATGAGTATAAATTTTGGACAATATTATATTTAATTGTTGTTGAAATGTATGAACATAAACACCTAGCAAAATACAAGTATAGGAAGTATAATTTACAAACATAAAATATACATACTGCTTCTCTGAGTACAGCGCCCTTCTCCCATGTCCAAGTAATAACACACCCGCAATCAGAACACCCATATAAATTATAGTCTTCATTCTCGGGGAACTCAATGGCCACCAGTTCATTAATTGGGGTTTCTGATTCTAGTGTACGCACACAATCTCCGGTTTGGATGTTATACACCCTAACAATATTTTCTACAATTATCGCAAGTGATCTGAAATTTGTAATTTTAGTATAAAATAAAACTATTTGAAATTTAACACATTGCTAATTATTGTATTAGTATTTACATATATAATTAACGAACAGATTTAGAATAAACAACATACAACTTATATATGTTTAGAAATACATATTGTAATAATCTCATGCAAACCTAAACTATAAACATAAAATACGATCTAAAAAACAAATCATAATAAATTGTAAATGAAATACTTTTGAGACAGTACTTAATTAAAAAAATAATATGATATAGAATTAAGTTCTGGACACGGGGAAACGACGTAGAAAAGAAAATAGTAGTAAAGAACACATACTCGCCATCTGGGGAAAATACAGGACGACGCTCAATAATACTTCTACCGGCCTTCCTATTTAACACATACTTTGTCAAATTCGTATCCGTTTGCCTTTTAACACCCATTTTAAAAGATTTACTTAATGTTATTAACCGCTCTACAAAACACAACACATGACATAACCTTACTTTTCGATCTTGACATATTATGTGACATTTCCGTCATCACTTGTTGATTGTTGAGTTCAAGGTTGAGATAGCTTCATGAAATCATGATAATTAAACTATGAGGATAGCTTTTCGATTAAAATGCCTTTTTTAATAATTATTAACCATGTATAAATATTGTAAAATTTAACTTTTTAACTTTTACTTTTAATAAATTATTTTATTACATTGTCTATGATGAATATCCGGTATTCCAACCTAATTAAAAATGTCGGATATCGGATGATATCCTTATTTTGATTCTATCTTCTACTGTTTCCTTTGCAAATTAATTTTAATGTATTTATAATACATCATTTAAAGACTTGTCAATATAAATAATTAACATATTCACATTTAGATCCATTTTCTTATTTAAATATAGTAAATATTTTTACTACATTTTACGAAAAACAAATATTGTAGTTGCTTGCTAACACATTTTAATCTTTATAGAATCAAATTAAAATTCGAATCTCTTTTGGTTCAACATTTATGAGCAATTTATGTTTTACTCTTTGCTTATTAGTATACCATGGATTACCACTGATCCGATATCGGAACACAATGATTGATTAACGTATGGTTTTGGATACCTTTTGACTTTGACATCCTTGAGTTTATTTACTCTTTTACAGACGTCATAAACGTCAAGTAGAACGTGGTTGAGCGGTGAGCGTTTAGCGTGTGACTGTGAATACAATACTTTAAGAGTGAATTTTAATTAAAACGTGTTGGGTGTATATCAGTTTTATTTGTATAATACAAATTATCCTTAAGATTTATCAGATCCGAGGCTAAATCTTATTTAAAATGGATGACAAAGCAGAGGCCCAAGTACAAGTGCGATTTGTTACAAAGCAAGAAAAGTAAGTGTTAAGTTCTGTATTTACCGGCATGATGTATGGGAAATAATAACGTATAACGTACGTCTTTATAACTTTCAATTATTTTCTTTCAGATATGCAGTTTCAGACAGTCCATATGCAATTAAAAGCAATATATCTACTACTGAACTCAGTACATTGATCAATGCGCTCTTAAAAGAGACCGATTCAAGTATAACTAAATCTGTAGATTTTGACTTTCTGATATGTGGCGAGTTACTGCGTTCTTCGGTAGAGGAGCATCTACAAGAGAAGGGGGTGTCGACAGAAGATACCATAGAGTTGGAATACTTTGAAAGGCTTCCCGCGCCCACACCGCAAGATTGCTTGATGCATGATGACTGGGTTTCTGCAGTCCATGCTCATACCAATGGGTTTGTTCATTACTTAATTTATAGTTTCACTTGACTACCACATAAACAATACAAATATGATCTTGTTATAGTATAATCCATATTGCAATAACAATCCATCCGAAAGTTTCAAAATAAGTGCAACTAATATTTTATTTTTACCTTAGGCTCAATTTACATTGCCGCGGAATGGAATGGAAGCCAATTTTTGCAAACAACTTCTGCATAGCATAATGAGCCTTATGGTTCTTTTTTATCTTTATGAATTTGAAATTATATAAAAAATGATTTTTTGAAATCATAAAAGAGTGGAAGAATAAATAATAATTAAATATTAATGAAATATTTTTCAGGATCCTCTCAGGTAGCTATGACAATAGTATCCATATTTGGACCACTAAAGGCCAACACAAGTTGGCCATACCTGGTCACACATCCCCCGTGAAGGCTGTATCTTGGGTATCATTCCAAGATGATCGGGCAGTTTTTGTAAGGTAAATAAGTTTTTTATATAATTATGATGTGTTCACTAATAAAAGATAAAGTTATATTCACTAATAAAAATTATAATGTTAATGATATGTAGATATGAAGTGGTAAAACTGGTATTGTTCGAAGGTGGCATCTACACACTTGTTACTAATGTGAAGCAGTTCTTGCATTCAGTGCAAGGGTATGGATGACGGATGACTTATGAGGCGACCAAGATAGTCCTCAAGAGTGCCACTTGGCATTGACTAAATCAAAATCTGTGCTCTATATGGAGTTGGTTACTGATGTGTATAGGTACCAGTGATCATTTACAATAACATTGACTGGTAGTTGGCAATTTAAACTTATAATAAATATTCTTCTTTCAGTGGTTCACATGACCAGACAGCAATGTTATGGGTGTGGAACGTGTCTCAGAACTCAGTGGAGTGTGTCATCACATGTCGGGGCCATGATAAGGGTGTGGAGTGTGTAGCCGTGTCTGCTGATGCTAAGAAATTTGTTACCGGCGGTTGGGACACTAATATCTGTCTGTGGAGTGCTAGTAAGTAATAAAAAAGGTATACTTTATGTGACAAAAGGGTTTACTAGATAGATCCTATCTGGTAGTAGTATGAAAAAAAAAGGGACAATTTGTAAGTGCCTTTGAAGGCCTATACAAAATAAATATATTCCTTTAGTTGCTACTGTTGTTTGTTAAGTTGAGCATCTTGGGCTATTACAGTCTTTGAAGAATATATTTGATTGGAGATTGCAGTAGTTTTATTATAAACACATATTCCATTGTCCAAGCCTTTAACAACCAGTGTCTTTCCAGTGTCTACTAACAAGAAGGTTATTTATTACTTTGAAAAGTACTTAAACATTAAAAAATAAGTTACCTGTTACATCAAAACATTTCATTAACAAAAGATTATATGTTTTAGGTTTAGATGATGTTGATCATGTTCCTGATAAGAAGAAAAACAAATCGGAACATGGAAATTCAAAAGTAAGTGTAATATTATTTTTAGATGTCAGCCTAAGGTGGCAATACTGAAAATTGTATGTGTTCTACCAATTTATGTCTTTTACTTGTTGTAGGTTCAAAAACCTCAATCAACATTACAAGGGCACAAAGAATGTGTGTCAGGTGTTCAGTGGATGGACTACAACACTGTGCTGTCCAGTGGTTGGGACCATTTGCTCAAGATATGGGATTGTGAACTTGGTGGCATCAAACAAGAGATTGCTGGTGAGTAGTTAAATGTTGTTGTTATTTAATTACAGCTCTACACGGCATTTAAATTCAATAGTGTTATTGTTATTTAAATTCAATATGTGTTTGTATGTCTTGGTATGCCATAGATACATAGTGGCTTTTACATCTATACCCTAATTGTGGGTTTACTTATATAAACCATTTTATATATGGTTAACATTAGTGTTCTGGGTGCCATAGGAATAGTAACTTAGCTTATAATCTGATTTGATATCACATCAACAACCCATTATCCTCCCACTGTTGCTGTGTGTATTGGTAGATTTCGCATACCTTTGAGATATTTATTTTATAAATCTCACAGGTATGCAGGTCTCCTCACAATGATGTCCTTCACCGTTTAAGCAAGTGATTATTAATTTCTAATATGCACATAATTTTTATAAATCAGAGGAGCTTGCCTGGGATTTGAACCTCGGACCCCTTGATCAAGAGGCCTAGTTTCTTAACCACTCGGCTATCACTGCTTTTTGTTTTTTATTTGATATAATGGTAATGTGTTGGTAGAGTTTTTATGTACTTACATTATGTCCATTTCCAGGTAATAAGGCATTCTTCGATGTTGACTGGTCACCTCTTAATAACAGTATGATAACTGCATCAGCAGACAGGCACATTCGTCTTTACGACCCGAGATCAACAGGTAAATTACATATGTTGTTAACTATTTATGCTTAAAACTTTCATGTAGGTCATAATTATAATGTAGTATAAGGACTGATGAAAAGCATTTTTTATTGTTTTGAAACTTAGAGTGGATTGACTCTTTTAAGTATTTCGGTCTTATTACATGAAAATATGTAGTGAAATTTACTTAGTATTTAGTAAACATGCTCATATGTCGCTGATGCATGCCATGAATGCATGTTATGTAAATGCCTTACTTTTATGAAGTACTTGTTTGAATGTTTCCAGAGAGCATTGTAAAAGCTACATACACATCTCACACAAACTGGGTGCAGTCTGTGCGCTGGTCAAAGACGAGGGATACCCTCTTCCTATCCGCCGGCTATGACAGCAAGGTCAAACTATGGGATACGAGAAGGTAAGTTATCAGTTAATTAAATTTTAATTTGAGAAATGCTACTTTATGCTTATTTATTTGCCAACACACACAAATTGAAAATTTCAATTTCCGCCAATTTGCCAATTTCAACATCTTCATCTGCCATTCAAATTGGTATTGGTACTCGATTGCCGAGGAAGAATTAATCCCTCGCGCGTATCTTGTTTGTTTGTTTGTAAATTTCCTTATTAACTGACTTCTTATAACAAGCATTTATGTAACTTATTCAATATAACTTAATGTCACATTTATAAAGCATAAAATTTATATTATTTTATGTAACTTTGTCACATTTATTTGCCGAAATACTTGTAAAAATTAGCCTTAGTAGCCTTTCAGAATAGTGTGCAAATGCTAATACTACCATGCACACTGTTATATTACGGTTTCTTAATATATATTTTTTAAATAATACAAGTAATACTCTGTCTTTTCAGCCCGGTGACTCCACTCTACGACCTAAGTGGTCACGAGGACAAAGTCATGTGTTGTGATTGGTCAAACCCATCCCTACTCATTAGCGGCTCGTGTGACAACACCTTGAGAATATTTAAATCCAAATACGCCACGGCAGGTGCTCAATGATGTTTGTAAGCATGTTTGGTTAATTATTTTTAAGTAAATTTTTTGTATACGCATCCGTTGTTTGTATGTTGTGTATGGATTGGTTTACTCGCTGGCTCGCGATTGTGATTAGGTACCTTATTGGTACTTAAAAATTGGGAAAGAAGTTTAGTGGCCTTTATGACAGGTAGGCTTTTTCATCATAATGTTGATTTTGATTGTCGGTTCCTAAAGGCAATCACATAATCAGTAATACGAAATATACTACGAATTTTATCGTTTTCATATATTGCTGATATGTGATTTGTTTGAATACAGCCAAAATATGTGATCATTTAAATAAGTTTCATGCAATTTTCGTTTTAATAAATTACTTAAGTTTTTTGAATCGGACCGTAACACTTATTGAAAAGTCACGTTTTTTATAAAAATAAATACTTGGAATTATTAACTGTTTTGCATTTCAAATAGAAAATAATTCATTTTCGTATGGTTATTTGGATTAATAATATTATTTAAAAAAATATTGTAATCGTAAGGCTACCACCACACGTGTTTCATTGCAATTGTGCAGTTACTTATATGGTTCTAGAAAAAATATACAATAAGATTTTAAAATTTAATAATGTAGTAAAGAATAGAAAACTCTTAGTGTTAAAATCTGTTTAGAGATGTTAATAAAACTACTATTCCTGAAGGCAATGTAAAACATATCAATTTTAAAAGAAATAAAATTCTTGAGAAGTTTATATTTATTTTTTGATATTCTGATTCCATTTCGATTTAAATTGAGCAGTTCTATTTTAGTGGTCAAGGGCAGAAACGCATCTTTGTTCGACTTTAAACGACCTGCATTTGTGTTAGATTCGAGATCTGCTTAAGATTTCTATATGCAACTGTGACCACTTAATAAAAGTTGGGCTGTGGGACCATTGCTTCTATTAGATTACAAATCAATTCAGTCAAATAATAACTGAACTCTTTAAAATTTTGATATGTATCAGATGTATGCCAATTTTTGGCAAAAACAGTTGATAAAGTTTTATTAAATGTCAGTAGTTTCGAAATTACAGATAGGCATTTAAATCAAGTTTATCATCCTATATTAAGTTCATAGATAGTATTGAAAGATAGAGGGGAATAAGGAAATCAGGAATAATATAGTTAAAATATACTCTGTCGACTAACGTTAAACTTTTAAACGCAAACAAAAAAATGCTTTTCTAATAATAATAGCCGAATAAACGTCAAATTTAAAATTGAATAGTGGACGGAGTATAAGTAACAATAGGGTATGAAGGGAAATAAAATCTAAAATAACGTACTAGATTTGGTTTTGCTTGTTTTATTTCAATCATTTGCTCTTACAAAATATGTTCAATGCAAAGGAACATGACTCGTCACAATAAAACATGCTTCTTAGTACCTTTGTTTTTATCTATATATTAATTTAGTTTCCATTCAGCATAACTATAAATAATGCGGGTCACATAAAATGCTCATAGCACAATATAGAAACTTGCAAACACTTTGTAACAAAATAGATACATAACTTTCATCTATGTCTTTTCTCTGCGAGAAATGCTTTTAAACTATTATCATAGTTATGCCAAACCTCACACCGTAACACAACGAAGAACATGTCCCTTAAAAATATTCTTTCTTACCAACAATTTCATCTTTTTTTTTACATTTTATGAAATTTTTATCTTTGCATTTCGTATTTCTAGTCTACCTAACTAAATTTTTATTTAAACTATGCTACCGTCTAGACTAGTCTGCTGGGTAGAACACCACACTATATTAATACACATTGGACAATTACTTTCGTATCAACTCCGACTCCGACAGATTTTACTTTTTTTTCATTTAATTTTCTTTCTTTACACTTAGTCAACTACATAACAAAAGAGGTGAAAGCAATACTTGTTGAACTGAAACTTATCGAGAATGTGTTCACTAATTCTTAGTTCCTTACGCTAGAGTGGCGTGCGCGCGACTGGCTCGCTTCAGTCCAAATTAAATTAATTAATAAACTAACAAAGGAAACTACCCTAGAGCCCGCCAGCGCACGCGGACGCCCGCCACTAATATATTATTCTAACGTCCTAATCTATCTATCTTAGCGTCGAAACATTTTCTTTCTATTCTAACCTATCTATAGTTAAGCCTAGTGTCTACAGCTAGCCATCGATTCGTCGTCACTCCTATAGCTTCACTTCTTTCAAAACGATCTCGAGCGTTCTCTTAATATTAAATGACTTATTTTAAAACATTTACTTAACACTTCAAATTTTACTCGTCGACATGATTTTAAGTTGTATCGTAGTTTTGGTATTTAGGAATCTGTTCCTTCTGTGCATTTTGTGCTCATTTGCCCCGGGTATCCCGTACACAACGACAAACCTCAACCTCCATCCGTAATCTCATCGTAACGTATTTATTTATCACACATGCAGAGAATGTCGAAGCGCGTTTATTAGGAACATCTACGATTTTATTCTCGAACTGAATTATCTCATGTGCGAAAAATGCAACGATTAGACAGCCATATTATTTCGTTAAGTTGACATACAAAATACTTTAACATAGTCTTTACATTACCACTACGTTTACGAATACGGTAAGTTCTCTATTACCTGTAAAAATATCGTGTAAAGCACATGCAACTGCTTAAACTGTATTCACATCTGACCATTACTTAAAAACGAAGCTAAAGGCACTACCATCAAATTAATTTTATTGCTTATATTGAAGGAAGCCTTAGAAAAATAATTTCGTGCTGTAATACTTTTCCTTTTGACGGTGTTTCTCTACTCACGATTTACACGCTACGAGATCGTGTCTATGTATGATTTACTTAAAATAAATTGGTGCGAGTTACTCTGATTATTGCATTATACAATTTTATCGGAACATCGATTTGCACTATGGAATGAAATAAACGTACTTAAGTCTTACTTAATGGACACGGAATAGGATGGGTTACATACACTTTATAGCCACTAACGACTGAAACATTAGGGATTAGGATCACATTTAGACATTTACACAATAAAATAATGCTTTTAACATTTTGACATTAATTTTAAATGCAAAGTTTAGCGGAAATATCTATCGGAAGACTGCTTTTACAGGAAGCCACAGTGTACGTCGAACGCTAAACGATCGATTACTTAACTAAGTACCACGCGCGTAGCGGTACATTGCACTTCGTGGTTAAATTTTCACAAGAAGTAAGGCGGTTTTAGTCAGTTCAATAAATTTGGCTGATCAGAGGTTACAAGGATAACTCTGAACTTCGGAGTATTATGGCTCAGTCCGTTTCGCTCGTGCGTTAACTTACAAAAATCTCACTTTCCATTAGCCTTGAAACACGAGTGTACACGAACCACGTAGGAAACAACCTAGAGCATTTACATGTAGTTATTGTAACCATTCCATTGAAGTACAAACTGCGCCAGTTAATAATAATATGGCAGAGTTAATAATACTTTGTCAAAAGTGTCAAACGTATATGAAATGTTTTGAGGAACATTTGCTTATGTGACAGATCGGCGTCTAGCATGTTATGTTACGTTAAGTTTCTGACGTCACATGTGAATGCTCTCGGTCAGAACCCACTGGAAGAAGTCGAAAATTATTGTGATCGCACTATCAGGCAGTCAGCTATAACATCATGAAGTTGCCTTTCAGTAAAAATCATACAAGTTAGTTTCTAAGTTTACAGCCAGTTCATTAGGAGAAACATATTCATGAACTCAGTTACGCTTCTAAGTATAGACCAAAAGCAAATTTTACAAAAAATAGTTGAGCCTATCCCTGACAGAAGAAGTAACACAATACAGATCTACTTATTCATTCGAACTCTACTTTATTCATTCAAAACCTGTTGCTATCTATCTCAGTTCCTGTATCGTTTAAAGTCGGTTCACAGGTTTTGAATAAAGGTTGCCGCTTAAACGTCAGTTAAAATACAGTTATATATCAAACATTTATCTAGTCTTCAGTCCCTGAGTTGTATAAATATTTTCCTACTTCTTACTCGACTTTAATGATTTGTATACTTTGGTTCTGATGAAACTCTTGACGTGCCAAAATAGAATTAAACAGTTGCGATATAGTAGGCTTTTACTCGTACCCATCAACAATGTATATACATGTATACATATCCATGTATAATTTATATATATTCAATATAAAAATATCAAATTTTATATAAAGTCATAAAGTGTACCCAAAACCTACGTGATGGTACTAAACGTGTTCTTCGCACCAAAAGGCGCTCACACTTGGATTCCGAATCCGTTACAATTTATAATGTGGAAATCAATCGTGTAATTAATTTTTGTTTCGTGTCTAGTGGAATGTGCCGACCGCCTAAAAAATAACAACTACAGTTGATTCAGTACATGATTCTCAAAAAAGGATCACCTCATTATTCACGTATTTAACATGAGTTCCAACGTACAAAAATTTGTATAGACTCGTAAAATGTATAAATAGACTTTACATACAACTGCTTATTGCTAAATGTTGCTGTGTCATCAGCTCGTAGGCCGGGGCTCGCGGACCGCCCGCCCCTTTAGCAAGTCGTACACTTCGCTTTGCTAATAGTAACAGGCCCGGGCTGGACCTGACGTAGAGACTAAAGACCTGGTAATTTTAGTGACGATTGTTAACTTTTAAAAACTTTCATTCAAAAACATTGGAAAATTAAATAAAATTACTGTCCAAAATGTCATTTAAAGAAAATAAATCAAGTAGGTTTAAATTTGGATTTTAAGTCTCGGAGAAACCAGTCTTTACGCCTACGCCCAGTCCGGGTCTGCTGTTTAAACATTCAACGGACTACTACGTTTAGGGATACAATGTGCATGAATCAAAACTTGGATCAAGAAATAACTATTTGAAAATTTACGGTATACATAAATTCAGTCTGTACTTGGGTTTGGCAACGACGTTTCCTTTATTCTTAGTGTATATGTATCGCGTAAACGAAATCGCTATCAAAATTATCCACACGCATCATATAATGATCGCTTGTAACGGTTAAGCTGTAAATCGCTTCGTACAATGAATATGGTATATGAAAAATATGTTGTCTACTAACTACATGTACACCAACGTTGAAAAATGTCGCGAATACCCACTGTTACTTTAGGTTCACGTAAAATTCTTAGAAGACCTAATCGGCTAAAATGTTTAGGCACGTGATGGTCGAATATTTTATACTTATTCCGTAGTCTGCTAAGAATTTACGTATGCCAACGAATTCCTTTACACTCGGGCATTCGCGATCTATGGAAGACTGCACCAGTATGAATGAAGTAAGGTAGATAATACTGTATAGTTTATCGGTATAGTACCATTTTCCAAATAAAAACGACTAAAGCACCATGCCAAACGCATTTTGAACATACATATATATAACACCTTATTCACGACCGTAATCCCACAAGGTGGTCAAAAATATCTACACCCAATTTTATCTGTCGTAGTATTAGTTTAATTTATACCATAGTATAAGAAAAAATACCCATTACTAGGACAAAATCAGCGTATATAACAATCCATAAAGAGTTCTAACGACTATCTGAAGACTTAATCAGTCTCGGGACTCTTTCTTTCTTATACTATGACCATGCTCCAATTCGTAAAGATCAGTTGTCTAACTATAACAAGACCAAAGAGTTACTCTTTTTATTGTATTTTAGAAATACCTAATTTCATTGAAGATTTTAAATCTTCGCAATAGTTTTACCGCATGAGTTTCTATACGTTTTCAACCTCATTTAACACGTCTTTTCTAAACAACACGCTTTGTTAGTTACACTTGTTCTTTTACATGATATGACCATTTCTGATTATCTTTCTATACCAACCGTTTTAGATATTGCTTACGCATTCTTTTATCAATCGTGATCAGGAAAACGTATATTGTTACAAAGGAAATAAAATCATTTTTATAATATATATACTTTTTAAACACCTAAGAACTTTAAAATCCGGATTGCACATTTTTGTTCGGTATCAATGGTAATTACGCGTTAAAAAATTCCAGCTATCTTATATTATATGACACTGATCAAAATTATAAAAACATAATTTCCATTTTGCGGAAAGAACTAAATTTTAAAATTCAATCATGAAATTAAACTATGCTAAAATAAATACCTAACTATCTTAAATAATCTTGTCAACATGTTCAAAACCTGCGCCTAAAATCTTATATTTTAATTTTCATAAAACAATAATAAAATTATAATGTAAAAACACATTTAAAATTGTAGCTATATCTATACATCAAATCCTCTCCTCGAACCGTCAAAAGACCTCATCAAAACATCACAGCGAATCGAACGTCCAGCGTAAAGCTAAGAGGATCGAAGACGAAGCCCGTCGAGAAAATAAATAGTCGAAGCGATAATTTAGGTAAAAATTAGGCTTAGGAGGCACCGGCGACGGAGGCGTCGCGAGCGGAGCTTTCGATGAAGTCTATAACGGCCGCAAATTAAAACTAAAACAAATTAACATCGTAAAAGTCACAGTTGCTTTGATATTTGGCTCGTGAACAGCATGGATTGTTTGCGGAGGGCGCTCTACTTGGTCTGGTAGGGCTGGTAGGCCTCGTCAGGCGACGCCGCCGTCGACGCGTGCTCGCTCTCCATCGGCATCTGGATGATGGGCGGGGTCGGGCCCGTGAAGTACTGGTACGGGTGCGACGCGAAGTACTGCAACATATCAAACTCCAACTACAATTGCAATCTCGCTCTCAACTCGATGCCGCTTGCAGACGATGTAGTTTGCGCAAGTATGAAGGGCACGTAATTACGCATTTAAGCATTCACGGTATTCAATGTAAGTATTGGTTATTTGCACTAATATCGAAGGTTATCTATGAATAATGTTACATTTAAGATGAGGGAGGCAATTATAAATTTCATACATCAAAATAATTCATTTACAAGGTAACTTTACGAAATTACGATTATGTCACACAAATGGGTATATGGACGGGGGATTGGACCCAAAGATATGAACTGTAATTAAGGGTAGGGTTTTATAAGCAAAAGTATTCACATTTTTAATAGTGGTGTTTGCACAAACTATTTTCCATCATCTGTGAGCGGCATAACGTATTTGTGAACACCGAAACAACATCAAACTATGCGTCTACTACATCGATAGGCTTCTGTTTTATAGTAAGCGTGCTTTTATGCTGTCTTTTTGAATTTTGACTGGGCGCTGTTGTTTTTTTTGTTTTAAGAGTTTAATTGCGAAAGCAAGAGACCAGCAGGTAATTTGTCATAAGCATTTGGATACGGACCATGTTAGGTGCGAGTCATAACGGCTATTAATTAACACTCACGTATAACTCATTATCCGGCCTTAAGCTGTCCCAGTTTACCTGGAAAACAGAGAATACATCAGTCGTTTCTTTTTTTTCTTGACTGAACTTCCTCTTTGCTTACATCGCATTATATTTAAGGCCGTTTTGTTTAAAGGAGATCCAATTTAACTGGACCATTTGCCAATATTCGATTGTAATACCAATAAAGTTGTTATTCTATTGTAGACTAACTTTTAATACAAATAACCTATGATGGTTGGTTCGGTAGCATTTGATCCTATCAAATGGTTCTTATGTTGCCTATAACGACTACTAGTTAAAATATAATATGAAAATGGCGGATACGATACTACTGCTACGAAATTAACAAAATCTACTCGATATTACTTTACCGTTATTATTCTTGAAACTATTACAGAGATGACCAAATGATCCTGTTAGTTTATGAGAATGCGAATTGGCAAGCTTCCCGTAGTATATTATTTTTAAATTTTTAATTTTGCTACTTTGCTGAAAAGCCTATCAAATGAGGTGAAAATTTAATATCAATAGATTGTTTTAAATATATCTAAGTATCATCAACGCTTACCGCTCGAAAATAAAAACTTAAGTAAAATACTAAACCTGAGATCTAAAACTTAACTACGTCATACTTGCCTTAATCTAGTAGAAAAGACCGTCGAAATTGGAACTTACGTCAGCACTTACGTATTGGCTGGGCACAGAGTCAATCGGTATGTGTGCGGGATGAGCCGGATGGGGGGCGTGGTGGGGATGGGCGGGGGGGATGAGTGCGGCGTAGGGCGCGAGCCAGGCGGCCGGCGCGGCGTGGTGGTGGTGCAGCTGCGGGTGGAAGGCCGCCACGCCGTACATGCCGGAGCCGCGGTACACGCCGGCGCATTCGCCGCCCGCGCCGCCGCCGACGCCGCCGGCGTACATGCCGCTCACGCTCATCGCCTGGAAGTTGGCATTGCTGAGTAGTTGCTCGCGAGGCTTATCTCTAACTACGGCAGGTAAGCAGCGTCGTAGCTTTGTAAGCTTGCCTGGGAAGACTTGCATTCTGCGGGTTCCAGTTTGAAAATTTAGACGTATTTTTTTCATTTCTCATGACTATTATAATTTATACATCTAAACATGGTACGATGTAATCCGTCTATGACGACTTTTCATAGTTTATTTGTCTTATGTAGTTGTTAAAATGCATCCCCCGGAACGTTGCCCCTCGCAGCCACTAGCCAGGCCTTCAGGTCAGCCTCGAGCTACGACGCTGTTTTGTAAGCAAGCTACGATTACTTCAATCAATTTTAGTAACTTTTATAAGTAAGATCATTTACAGTTTTAAATAGTAAATCGATAAACAATTTAACAAACCTCAATTTATTAAAACAAGTATTAATAACTTCTGTCTCGTATCTTAGGAAAATTAGGGACAATTTTACAGCAATTAGACACCCTTCATGCTAAGGGCAAATATAAGCCTTGTCAGTGATTCAGGAGTGTTATAAGGTCGAAGTTAGTAACTAAGGAGCTATGGGTCCACAACATCTACCTACTGCTCTGCTGTGTATTATATTTGGAAACGGACAACAGCGGAGCAGTAGCATTTGGTATTAGTAATATGATAATTCATTACCATTATTACCTGCGTGATCGAATCGTTATTGTCTCGCCACGCTCTACCATTGTTGTCTTGTTTGTTATACAAAGACTTCTTCTTATTGCCACCATCGGCAAACTTCACTAGCAACGGTTCCTTAGCACCCGGGATAGGGTTACCATTGAACATCTGAAAGTAATTTTCACAATTGTAAAAAAAAATGTAAATTGTTAAATAATGAATTTGCATATTTAAATACATTGACTTAACGCTCAAAGCAAACTTGTTGATCGAAGCCTAGACTGAAAAGATCTTTTGTAGACTGATTTATAAGTTACTAAGAAGTAGGGAGTATTAATTAATTAATATTCTGTTGGATTATAATGTAGTAGTTCTAAAAGGGAGGGCGGTTCATAAATTATGAATCATACCAGGAATATATGTGCCTTGTATAATTATTATTACGTATGAACAAAGCCTTCGATATGAATCAGTTTACTGTTGTTAAAGCATATAGTGACAGCTTGAGGTTAATCAGTCATATTTATTATTATTCTACATTTTAATAAATGTAGCATTATCATAAGAAAGGGACTAAATAATGTTTCTCTACGCTCCTTAAGATTCTCTGTGGTAATGGTGTCATGGACACACAAAGGCCATTATACAAATACTTGGCATATAAATTTAAAATCAGTCTATTTTCTGGCTGGCCGGGGATCGAATCTAGATCGAACTACATACCTACTGTTTAAAGAGCATTAAGCATATACTTCGTTCTACAAACTGTCATGTTGCAATATTTTACTTGGATAATCTGCTCGCATTTCTCCCGTGACTCCATTCTCGCGAAGCCGACTCCCTTGCTATGGCCATGGGTGTCTCGCAGGATCCTCGTGGAGACCACTTGGCCGAACTTGGCCAACAGTTGGTCCACATCGTTCTCCTTGAAGTGCGGCGGCAGGTTTGCCATATACAGGTTGGTAGGATCCTGCTCCTGTTGCTGTAAACGCCCCAAGGAAATAGGTGAAACAACCGCTCTGTAAGCCAAACTGCAGTGACTGTATATGAGACTGATTCTATTGAAATTTACTGAATTTCCATTATATTTAATTTAAATTTAAATTTTACTTAATTGCAAAGAAATATTTCTTTCTAATACGAAGGTGATTCCAAAGTTTAATTTTAAACTCGTTAAACAAACAAAATGAATAGAAAAACATGAATTATGTGAGATTATGTTGTGTTATTGGTTTTACAGTAATTATGTCGACTATTGTTGAACAAATGGTGTCTCTATTTGATAAACAATTTGTATATGTCAGGGTGTCTCATAAATAACTGAAGGTTATTTCTGAGTGTATTGATATTAGCTTGAAGCCCGCATATATTATCTAGACATTGAAGCCAGCTCTGACGTCAGCAGATCGAATCTAATATACTATAATATATTATTATTGTTATGTAGATATCAACGACGTGGGCATATACATCAGCATAGATTTTATGAAGCTAGTTAAAGTCGCATACACACTAATTTAATATTGAAAGCATAGAAATACCCAGAGCCCAATAGCGAAAATACATTGTTATAACGCTGAAGCAAACGATAATAGTACAGAATTAACAGATGAAACGAATGTCTGAAGTAATTTAAGTAAGCGTTATATTTGCGCCGGATTGCGTACCATTGATAGGGATTGTAAATACTTACAACGCGCTAGTCGTACGGTTGTTTGACAATACGATGACAAACCGAATACCACTCGAGTTGGTTCCAAAATGAACTGATAAATGAATGTGTAAATAATCTTAACTTTACAAATAATCCTTTAAATCGCCCATTTAATGTCGATGATCTAAACACTGGACCTAATTGTGTATCTAAACAGGATCAAACAGCTAAAGTCATTATGTGACTCGACAAGAATAATACTAATTTATTCTTCACATAGAAAAGGGGGTACTGTACTGATGCTACACATATGCAGAGGATCATTTTATTAAATCTAGCAAAACATTTACGATAGATAAATATCTTTGCATTTATAGTTTAATGTTCAATTTATCGGATAATAAATATAACAGCATCTGTTCAATAGAAACAGGGTGTATATACTAAAGCTATATTTAAAGGTAGGCGGATAGTCGGGAAGGATCAGGACAGGCAATCAGATTAAGGGGAAATTAATCCTTTTAACCTTAATTAGTTATCAGTGTTATCAGGAATAAAATAAGAACTTCTGTAAGAAAATTTAAAATTAAAGTAAATTTTCAAATGCTATGTTACTATCATATTGATAATATACTTATTGAAATTTTAAATAAATGATATTTAAATTTTTTGTTGATATAATTATATTGTTGGCACTTGTACGCTTCTCTTTCGCATTCTTATAAGAATTGTATAAAGCTGATTGTGACACCAATGAATAACCAATGTCTGACAGCAAGTTGATAGAAATCGGATAAAAGGGTTTCGAATGCAAAGACAGATTTTAGTACATGACTGGATGGATTTAAAAGTTAATCACGTTGTAAGGATGAAGTATTTTGGATGAGAGAGCGGGTCGGGAGCAGGCGGTTAGTCATAATAGTATTACTTGCATGCACAACGTACACGGTTCAGTCTACGCAGGAACCAGATACCCACTTTAGCCATCTGGGCCTGAACACCTTTGGCTTGTAATCCTTTAACAGCTGCCTCAGCGGACGCGATCGTTTCAAAATCTACAAAACCGTAACCTGTGGATACAAAGTGAAGAAAGGGTATAGTGATGGGATCCTAATTAAACTCACCACCTTGTTCCGGCTTAAAAAAATAATGAATCATGCTTATTACAGGACATCTAAAAAGTTAAAACTATGTAAAATACATACATCGTAATGTGTTGCTAATGATCAGAAAAAATATGCCGACATTCAAGCAGCATGATGAAAAATATAATATCAAAAATATTTAGATAAATCATTGTGATGGACAGTTTGTGCATCTTCGTAATAATAATAAGGAACGTATCTGTGCTTCGGTGCATATATGAAAATGAGGCTACAAAGATAACACATAAATCGAATGTGTAATAAGTATGAAGATGTTTATAAATAAGAATTAAAACGAAACTAGTGTTCGTGCAAATATTGGAAAAAGTCTCACCATAGATGGGTTAGTTTAATGAAGGTATATGGTATTCTAGAAAATATTAATATTATTCATTACGAACAATTCTCAATATGTAACATATTTCAGAAAATAATAATCAAATTACAATTTTATACATACGTGAATCTAGGCACAGATTAGGATTCACTACAATTTGTATACTTAATTACTTATATTATAAATAATGTAGCTTATCGTAGGGTTATAGATAGTTTCTATATATAGGCAATGTTAGTAATTAAGGGACTAACTTCTATTAATATTGTTTACCTTTACATTTATTTGTATTTTTATCCAGTATTGCTTTAGTTGAAATTATGTTGCCATACCTGAAAAACAAGCATTATATTAAAATTAAAAATGTAAATTTTAAACAGAGGATTGAAGTTCATAATTAATTGAAAAACAAGCATTATATTGAAATTAAAAATATAAATTTAAAACAGGGGATTGAATTACATAATTAATAACTTTATAGATTTCATGGGAAATAAATGACAAATTACAAGATACAGTTTTCATTATTATATTTGATTACATAAACCTAGTTGTAAAAAGAATCGTCAAATCGTATTTCTTGTATAAAAAAGAAGAGTTTTTATCGCTATATACATACCAATCTGAAGATTGTAATTATTAGAATGTAATGTTATTAAAAATAATATAATGTGTTTGGCTTATGGTAGTTACAAGTCATGTGTGATTGAGCTCACATAATGCTCTTGTAATATCTGAGGTTAGTTATACATGTTAGCTGCAGTAGTTACTTAACGTGAGGTTAAGTGGATTACCCTTTACAATTACTGTTACATAAATTGTTCAGCGTTCTTTAATTTTACGCTTATTCAGAGCAAAAAGTATTTATAACTACATTTAGATATAACGGTTTTGTTTTTAATTATATGTGCGGAATAGTTTTGTTCACGAATAGATGTATATTCTACGTTAAATAGCTACCAAGGTGTCAATTGTTACAAAGGCATGATTTATGCATATTCTTTTGGTATCGATATTCTCGATTAATATTCTCTTTAAGTCGACATACCCACGTATTGAACAAATATGCATGCCCCTACAATCCTACATAATATCTTGTATGTAGCGTGTATTCGTGTAAAGTAACAAATGAAACTTACATCTGGCACATCTGGACAAGATCCTTATCGGTGGTGTTCTGGCTGAGGCCGCGGATGTATAGGTTAGTGCGGCTGAGTTGCTCCCCGCCAGCGCCGGTGGTGGAGGCCGAGGAGGCCGGCGGCGGAGGCGCAGTGCTCAGGCTGGTGGAGCGTGTGCCCCCGGCGGAGTTCGATGAGGACGACGACGCCGTGTTCGCGGGGGACGCCGCTGTCGGCACCCGGGCTCCGGTCGCGCCGCACCCTCCGCCCATTGTCGCGCCCGAATACTGTAAATAAATGCCCTGTATTACGCTTTACGTCTAGTTCTTAGTGCACATACTGTACGAGTTCTGTCGCATATGGATAATTTGCTAAATTCGCAAGCCAATACTTAATTCTTATTTAATAATTTCTTGTTAAGACAAAAAGTATCTACCCAGCACGTACCCACATACTCTATACTAAAGCAGAAGGTAAAGAAAGAAAATATAAAGTACAGAGTATCAAGCATATTGCCTAATATGTAAGTTGTGATTTTAAATATTTCATTAAAATACATAGAGTTGCAACCCTTCTATAACAAATTTCCTCGTAGTTTTAAAATTTTTAAAATTATCACGGAAGCAGGCAAAGTATGCGACGGTAGACGGTAGAGCCGCAATAAAAAGTTCAAATATTTCAGCTAAAGTAGCAGGAAAACAAATTTCGGCCCATTTTTAAGGCTTTTCTCATAATCAGCTTAGCCATTCCTATGCATCCGGGCATTATTAATGCCGCCCCAAGTCCGTCCTCGAAATGAACGGGATGGCAAGGGGTTGACTTCATTGAAAATAACTGCTCTTGTTGAGACGTGTTAAGGCGCTAACCATCGGTGTGCTCAAGCACTAGTCCGACCGCCAACGACGAAATAACAGAATAATTAATTATCGTGCATAATACACTTTGTTATAAAATAACGTTGGTATATTGAAATCTTCTGAAATTTGAGAGTAAAATGAATACCTTCGCGAGATGAATAGAAGAAAAATAAAAATAAATTGTTGTTAGTCATAAAGACTTTATTAAATAAATAATAAAAAGCACATTCTGCTCTACATAAGGATTCTTTGCTGGTATCATTGACACATAATTATGTAACGTATTCACATACCTATATATCGAGGCGAGGCTAGGGTTTTCGTTAAAGATTAGGAATAATACTCGTAATAGACAACAGAAACGTTACCACCTTAGAGGATCAATTTAAAGAACTTTTCTGAATCTGTCATTTATAACGATCGCTTCTGCAAAACTTACTGCGCCTAAACTCAAAAGTTTCGTTGTCCGTCTGTGAGTCAATGTTAGTGTTAATAAGAAGTTAACTCCGCTAATGCAATATCTCCTAGCGACCATTAATCGTTTGTCGGCATTTCGCTTTCAGTGGAACAAGTCGGTTAGCCGGGTAATGAATAGGGAGGGGTAATGAGCGAATGCCGATTCTGAGCACGCGTTCTTAATCGACTCTCACGTACTCGTAGGGTCGCCAGATGCCGGCCCACGGCTGGATTGTCCACACATTGTAGTTTTTATTGCATTAGTGAAAAATGACGCAGCTTTCGCACAAATCCGCTGGATGCGGGTGTTTTTTGTAATGGTAGGAAGCTGTGTGTATCTCATATTAAGTTTGCGGAAGCCCTCCGATACCTTTTGTCATGAGTGCTCAAATAAGTGTTGGAGATTGGGTCTTCCAAATCGTAATAATATAGAATAATATTGACAATGAATATGACAATGTTTAGCTATACAACTTTTGAGATAAATAAACAAAATAGATACTAGATTACATAAAAATTTGTTTGGTTACAAAAAAGAGAGAAATAAAAGGATGTGAAGTTCCTGCGGTAGAGTAAAAAATATAGAAGAGATTTTTGTCATAGATTATCCGTTTAAGTATTTCTATTTGGCTATCCTAGGGCCGTCTAGAGCCAGGAGAACCGAGAACCCAACGGTAAGGCCTGCACGTGGCCAGTCATTTATGGAGACACAGTTACTCCACAACAGTAGAAGCACGGAACACGGAAGTTAGACGATTAGGATTTATTTATGTCTACAGACATTGTACGTACCAGACACGGGTCGTGGCCGGCAAAGTCATATTTTTTTTTTTCTATACAATATTTTGACTGGCATGGTCTGTTTGTATTGTCCCTGTAGTACCGGGACCAGAATAGGGCTACGGTATCCCCTGCCTGTTGTAAGAGGCGACTAAAAGGGGCTTTCGGGTTTTCGGGCGGCAAGAGTGGGAGCTCAAACCGTCCAGCAACCCGGGAAGTACAGCATTTAGTGTGGTCGCATATCGCTGTAATCACCAGGGGATGTGAGAGGAGCGTAAATTGCTTCCCCCAGGGCAGAGCCCGATAGAAGGGCATCGCGTTAGGAGGACTCCGGTTGTGTTCCGTTGGAGATCCCGGAGTTCTCTACCAAACGCTGAGGACGGCCACCGGGGGGGTTTTAGTGCGGTAACAATCCCACATAACCCGGCGTCACTCCCATGACCTTTTGAAGGTTTCCCCCTCGTCAACAAAAAAAAATGGTCTGTTTGTATGTTCGTGTTACTGAGGATATAAATACGATAAAAGGTATAGATTGTATAGGAAAATAATATTTTGCCTGTAACGAGCCGTGCCTGACACGTTCAATTTCTGTGGATGTAAACCGAGTCTTAGTTAATAAAAAATGAGATAATTGGTTTCTTCGCATTTGCATAACTGTTAGGCGCTTACAAAGTTATTTTTACGGTAGTAATAACGGCATAGCAACTTACCATTCTGTTACATTGTCTAAGGTTGTGGGTTTGATTTCCGTCGGAAGCAAATGTTTGCGTTTGCTAATATAGTTTAATGTTAGTCGAAACGTTGTGTAATAATAAAATAAAGTTTATCAGTTATGTATATGCGTAAAATTGGATATATAGGTATTAGTCATATTTTTGCAAGCAGGATGTTTTATTCTATAGCATATTGACTGAAACCTTAAAGAAAATTGAGCGTGGAATAGCATAGAAAAGTCGATCTAGAAAGCAATAAAACCCGACAAAAGCTAGCGATTGCTGGTTTATAAAGACAGATAATGCTGGCAGAACGTATTGTTAAAGGGAATTTATTCGCACCATTAGTGTCTGCGAGATCCTTAATCTACATGGTGTAGTTATGTGCATTTAGTTTACATATTAAACCCATAAAGTGCGAATGTCGTTGACACAACAACTTCACGATAACTTGTGTAAGGCTTGTAATTGTAAATAAGTGCGCTCGTGTGATTTGTAAGAGAACATTAAATAGCAAATTACCTTCTTTTATGTATAAGTGGATTAATGGTACGTGTTGTATTATATCTATTAAATATAAGTGCTTCCATTAGTCAAATGTCTACAAGGATTTGCAACAGCAATGAAATTGCTTAACCATCGATATGTATTAACTTAAATAATTGACTACACATTAAGAGAAAGAGATTGTTGTCAATAAGCAAAGATAACATTTAAATGGCTGTTTAAGAGTAAAATGCTCAATTATTGTCGTTAAAACTGAGTGTGAGTCCACATTACGCCGGTCACCTGTGCAATTTACTCAATTTAACTTTATTATCTGTCCGGAATTTCGGATGGGTCATTGAATGAGTCAGAACACCCACTGGACTCACTAGTTGTTACGTACGGTTGAGCCTGTTTAAAACTTCTTTAACGGACTCATTTTGGCTATTTGTGCAGTAGGTCCTTTCCCCTATTGCGAAATTCGGGTTGTTAAACTTGAAGTTGAAAGCCGCTAATGCTTTTGTCAATGTAATTCATTCGAGTATAATTATTATGTTAGGAACATTATATTTCTCTAATGACCTTATAACATTAAAAAGCTTGCAACATAATTTTATAAGTTCTTCTTATGTAGGCAAGAATGCATTAACTGTTTTATATTTATTACAAAATGCGTCGAAATCATTTAGATTATATTTTCTGAACAAGTATTCAGAGTCCCTGCACCTATACTTAATTCTAGAAATAGTTATTTTGTTTAAGACAAAAAACTTAACAAGTTCTATTAAATAGACGTAAAAACTATCGTAAACACAGTCCTCGGGACTTCCGCGTGTTAAGTGCATGAGGCCCTCGACACAAGGGAACCTTCAATCAATTCATAACACTTCGACAGGCGGAGGGTGACACAGGGTGATAACACTTGACGAACACGTAATCATCTCTCGGCAAACACGTCACAAACTTCTGACGTTGAGTATTTGCTAAACTTTGCCATGCACGGCTTAGCACAAAAATGAGATTCTTTTACTTATTTCGCCGAAGCTTATGAGGATAAATGGTAAAATATTTGATTAAGGACAACCCCGCTTATTTTAACTTCTTTTAATTTGTTTCGTACTCATTTTGGGATATGAGAATGATGGCTAAAAACTTAATGTATTCGAGGTTTCCAATTTAATATATTGACGTCCCTGAAGACTTATGGGTCTTAGTTGGCAGTCGTTTATCGTAAAAATCCATTAAGATTATGTGAGAAGATTTAGCATGTTCCATTTTGGGATAGCTAAGTGATTTCTTAATTTGTACGAATTATTCGTTGTTTAAATTAAAAATTTGGTGCTTGTATTTGAAATCTAAATACATATATTACCTACTAGTAGGAGTTTCTGGCTAAAGTAGCAAAAAGTAATACGTACGTACTGCTGTACTGTAATCTAAAGTGTTATAAAGCAGGCTTATTCTTCAGTGATATTATAGCTTAGTTATGACTATAGTTAGTTGACAAAAAATATAAATCGAAGACCATGGGTAAAGTTACCGTACATTTTAGATTAATGTAATAAAAGCTTAAATAGAATATAATTGCGTAATTCTTCTTACTTTATTTTTACGTTATGACAGAAAAGCGCAACGGGCAGCGAGTGCAATGAAAAAGAGATAATTGCTAGACAAAAGCATTTTACGCTTGCAATAAAGCATAAAATGCATGAACGTGAGTGTTTTTTACACTTAGAAAAGTGGTTTTTGTACGAAAAATTGCCGGCACACGCTAAGTACGGTATAGTAGGAAGCTTGGTAGAGCACGTAGAGTACGTTCGTAGAGTCAAGTTAGGATGCGCAGGACGGTAGAGTACGCTGTTGGCGGTGGAGGGCCCTTACTCTACTCGGAGAGTTTCATCGCCGTTTATGTTGGGGTAATTTTGGAAAATTGAGACAGAAATTAAACATGTTGGAATTTACGTATGTTTATTATTAAATTCTCATCTGCATGGTTGGTTGCTTATGTAGATGTAATATGCATGCACAATTATTAATTTAGTAACACACATTTTCAAGTATCATGATCTTATAAGGAAATATTCTGATTCAAAAATCAGAGCTATTTTCTATATATTTATTCCGCTTAGCTTGGTGTATCTTTAGAAAAGATTGTCCTGAATTGTAAGAGCGATAAAATTTCTGTGGGAAACTTTGAAGTTACATAATAAAGTATTTAGATTTTACTAACTTTTATTTAAAAAAGGCGTTCCTCGTTTTACTCTTCCTGTGTTTATTTGTTTATGTTTAATCTTCGCATTAAAAGTAATATTTCACCGAAACCTTAATAATCAAGATTTTAATAAATACCCTTATATACCTAAGTCGTACACGCATATTTATAGCACTTACGCATTACATTATTCCCATTTCACTATCTTTATTAGCATGAGTAAACAAGACATACAATAACAATGTGTTGATTTCGATACAATTAAATAACATCATCTGTTTTATCGTTTTACTCCGAGATAAGTCGCACGAGTGCAGTACGTTCCAATAGTGTACGCATACATCGACAGCTATGGTGGGATGACGTCACGCAGGGGCGAGGGGTGGCAGTGGGCGGCGGGTGGCCAGTGGCACTCAACAGTTGGTCCCGGCTCGATACCACAGCGCGTGCGTGCACTAACCACATGGTCGACGTGAAATTACGATGCAGAACTTTCCAAACTGCAATTTCACAGCGAAATACATTTTACGTTTAACTTTTTATACGGATTTGCAATTTATACGCCTATCTGCGTTTTCGGAGTTGTAAAACCCTCTTTGGTTTTTAAACAATCTAACGGATTTTGGTCGATTTTGATGAAAAGTAATTAAAAGATAATCCGTACCTTTTAAACCGACTTGTATATAACAAGAAAGTAGGAATCATACAGGAAGGACATAGTTACTTCAGTGTTTAACGAAACTTTGCGTGCATTTCCGTGTATTCCGCTCTGTGTAGATCATGCCACTGTGCTCAGGGAGGTAACACACGAGTGAGCTCATACGCGAGCGACGTCAAGTTTTGGTTTACGTCTGACAATAAATTATGTTTATTTGTGATGCTGTTACAGTTACTTCTGTAGCAACTATAGTTACTATTCTGCGAAGCGAAAAGTCATGTCTCACTTGGCGGTCATTTAGACGTCGCTTTGACGTCAAAGGGAGATGATTTTTTATACTTCTGAAAATACATCTATTTTTAAATTTCTGCACAGGTCATTTTAATATTTTTTTTAATATACCTAGTTTTAAATTAGCTATAAATGTTCTTAGATATATGCGAGTGATTTGTAGAAACACAACTAAAATAAACGTTTTATCTTGGTAATATAGGTTAAAAATACATAGCTAAATACATACTGCTATTTGTTGCAAATTGATTAAATGTATGCCATAAACTTTAAAAATAGGTTTTTCCATTGTTGCTGGTGTTTGTGACGGACAATTTTATTTAACTCTGGAGAGTTGTAGAAAGAAAAACCATATGACCTACTCGTAGTTAATAGGGATTATGACAGGTAACGTTTCCCCTGAATGTAGGGTTCGTTCATACGAAACAAAAATCATGGCGTGAGGAAGCTTGTTAGCACAATAAAGCCGTAACGGAAGGCAATAATAATTCAATGAAATTATAAAAGATAGATGCATTACGTTCAGAGGGGATCCCCTTTTCATGGTAGAGCCTCACGAAATGAAACAGAAATCCCATTCAATCTATTTAAATTGAGCGCCCCATTTGTTTTATCGCCGATTCAATCAGAGTATCGCTAGATCTATTTAACGTCTACTAGCTAGTAGACGACCGGGAATAAATTTTACAGCTGAATACAATTTATCACGTTTTGTTACTCGCGAAATGAGATCTTTATGTCAGTAATATCTTAATAACATTACGTAGTACAGGGAATTTAATCCCAACGTCAACTCCAGTCATTTATTTTGTGTTATGTCGTGTTACTTGGTATTAGACATATTATTTGACTTTTTCAATTAAAATATTTTAACTTGAAAAGATATATTGTTCGCTATTGTATGTTCGCCAAAACCTGTTAAAGCATGCAAATTTACAAAATCCAATACTTCTTTACAATGTAGTTCCTATGACACTAAATAAATATATTTGTTTATTAATATTTTCAGATAATCAATTCATACGTACGGTTTACCTATAAAGAAACATATGGGCCTATCGGCAAACATATCCTAAAAATATTTGATCAGAAATAATTGAATCTAACGGTGAGAAAAGATTTTCAACACTTTTCGTCTTCCAACAATTATGACATCCAGTTTTATAATTAGCAATGAAAATGGTACACGTTATTCGTGTATTGTATGGCATTGCCGTATTGTGCTCCAATGCCCCAGATTAACAATTAAGATGTCATTGAGAACGAAAACCATAGAAATCCGTTAATAAAGTTACTCAATAGAACAAAATTAATGGTTATCTTGTAACACAATACAAAGTCCTCCGGATTATCGTTCCGAAAACGAGACAAATTAATTATGTACCTGTTGCTTTAGTTTTTTGTATCTCTTGTTTCATTAATTATCCTTTGATAATGACATCTTTATGTCTATAAGTAACATGACAATAATGTAGGAGCCATTTAACCGATTGCGTTTCAGTTACAATACAAACATATGTTAAGAATTATTATCTTTCACTATTAATTGAGCAAATTGATTATTGCGGACTAGTGAAGTGTAAAATATAAATGAAATAGCCCTATATTATTTTGATAATCTGCCTTACTGTACTTAATAAAACAGAATATTCAGCTATTCCGTTGTGATGTAGCTTTAAGGCAGCAATAAGCCACATATTAAACCACAGATTCTTGACTAAATGAACACTAAAATCGATGTTTATTAAAATTGAAAGATCCATATTAAAGAAACGATTTAAAAAACGTCAGTCTTTAGCGTTAACATAGAACAGCTGTTTACGGCTTTAGATTGATTGATTATAGTAACTCAATGACAAGTTAACAGTAAAAACGTTACCACCCTCAACCCACCGACGAGGGTCAAACGCTGTCGATAGGAAAAAATCGGCTAACATTGCTCACAAATTTAAATATCGGCAGCTGGACCGCTCTGGCTCTCCGGCATTAACATAATACAACAAAAACACCCGCTTCCACTACAGAAAAAACCCTTTTTTCAGCAGGATCGGACCCGACCTGCTACACATAATATCAAAGAACTTTTACAAATAAGCAAATCGCTATATACGATCCTTTCGCTTGGACAGGAAAAGATTAATGTATACGCTAAAGACTCAACCGCCGTTATTTTTCTGTTAAACTTACGGTGTAAAATTTACTGAGAAAATATTATCGGTATGTTTCAGCTAGCACTCGAGGGGCTAGGGTCCTTCACCTTCCGCCATGGCAGAAATAAATCTAATTCCTTGGATGACAGATATCAGCAAGCCTTGTTTATTTATACTTTCACCCCGAGTTACGAGGGTCGCACATGTGGGACGTGCCTCGACTCATTGTACTAAAATAAACTATTATGTTCACTAAGTCAATAAACGGATCGAAAATAGTCACGTCGTTATTTCCTGCTTCCTCCTACTCTTCATACATTTATGTATATGTTTTTGCATAATGCGTTAATGTATTACGGCAACACGAATGTTTTCTAAAATGAGAAATTCGCAAAAGCCCCAAATAAAGGCAATTTCGTGTACAAAAAGTCGCACCGCATATATTTTAATACATCAGCATAATCTCAGAGGGGGATCACACGTGGAAATGAGTAGCTGGGTCTTAGAGAGAAACATGTAGACGTTTCTAATGGACGAGAAGATAATAAATGATCCGATGAACGTAAGCGGCAAATAAAGCATACTCTATTTTGACGCAGGCCTTTTCGAGATACAGAAATATTATCTATTTTGTGGATAGTAAGGGCACATTTTTTCATCCCCATAGCGGGGATTAGGACGTGGACATAACGCGGTAGTGAATTAGATACTTATGTCGGTCCTTACGATAAAAAACATTGATCCCTTCACCAAAAAAGTAACCTCCATTTAGGAGTGGCACATTTGGGCGAGGGAGCGATGAATCTAACAAGCTGTGCCGTTGTGACAGCCCTGACAGTTGACATATACCAGTCATTAATCAACTGGTCACAGATACTTAACCATCGGTTTAAAACTGCTAAACTCAATCAAACTTTAGATTTTTTGAACAGGCGCCGACGTTAACATTAAGATGAGATGATAGCTGGTTCTTGTTAAGAGCGAAACAAAGTAATTGTTTGGAATGTTTTAGAATTGTGCTGTACGTACAACTCTGTACATTGCAACTGTTAATTTGTTTTAATGAGTAGGTTTTATTTGAGTTTAACTCTATTGAGTTTGAGACTATTCAAAATGCCTATTACATATTAACTTAAAGTATTAACAGAGTGTGTAGACGACACACACCAATAAAAGGAAATATTTTTTAAATCATATACACGATTATTAAACATCATTAGTAGCATTATTTCAGTATAATACATAACTATTACGTAGTCTATTGAGTGTACAAATAAAGGTTAGGTATATCACCAGATCATAAACAACTTTGAATTTAAAACACGGTTAGTGTCGCTCGTATAAAAAGATTGAGAGTCGAAAATTCAGTGATGAAATGAAAACTGTTTTTGATGACAAGAGATTACCACAAACTTTTATTTACCAGTACCTATATTTTACACTATACAACAAAAAGTAAGTGTAATTGATCAACTCCCGTAATGTATATTACATATAGGAGATAGTATATATGTACTAGAAATAAATTATGTGTTACATCGGCGCGTGCCAAGTTCTTCTCCTATGTCCCTAAAAATATTTTTCCCAAACGCGCCAAAAGTAGTATAACTCCAAATGCAATCATTTCTAGCGTTATGCCATCTTAAATTAAATTAGTCGTTTTAACTTTAGTTCACTGCCAGTGAAAGTCCTGTCAAAATCGGTCCAGCCGTTTCAGAAATAAATAGTCAGACAGAAAGACAGACACAAAATATATTTTCTGTCCGTCTGGAATTTAGTAAATAACTGTTATTACAAACAAACATTATCAATTTCATTTATTTGCTTAGATTCGTTAGATTTCCAACTCTGCTCTATCTGATTCACCGTTATGTGGTTTTGTTAATATTACAATATTAATACCTACCAAGAACATCATTATATTCGAAATACTTTTATTGAGTCATTGGTATTCTCCACTTCATAGTAATAAACATTTCTAAAACATTCGTGTTACTCAGATTACCATATAAATAATTCTAAGATATCATGTGTTGTATTCAACGAAACTTTTTACAGGTTTGTGCTAATTGATATATTTTACGATTATTTCAACACTTTCTCATTTATGACTTTAGCGAATTAATATCTTTATAGAAACTGTGAGGACAATTTATTTTTATTCTCGATTTATGTACCCAATTAAATATAATACATAGGCAAATAATTGAACTTCTTACTACGAACATTTATTTAATTTAGTAGCTTTGTTTCATGTTTTAGAAGATCTAAGTTTACGTTTGCAAAGTGTCCAGAGGCGTAGCTAGGTAACCAAGGGCCCTGGGGCAAATAAAAAAATGGGGCCCCACTGCTATGGAAACTGATTAGGTTTTATCAAACAAAAATATGAAATATACAAATACTTTATAAATGCTAAGCTATTTAAGCCCTTTTTTGTGCAGTGCAGGGCAGGTAATAAAAATATTAAACAGTAACAACATAAATTACAATTAATACTGGATGTAGGTTTGGCTAATAAAACGAAATAGGATCGTCAAGGATTTATCATATAAAGGTCGGGCCTAACTGACTAAATAACTATTTTATTTACAATTTTTCCTAGCTTTAGTTTCCGCAAAAGTATAACGTTTCCACATAAATCAAAAATGTTTCACTGTAGGAACAATTGTTCTTAAAATAGGCAGATCAAAGCGTCATAGGACCACGATTGGATACGATCCAAAAATTGACGAAAAATTACGTATTTTCTTCAAAATTTTCCTTTTCCTTTAATTTGTCACATAACATTACTTACTTAAATAAATTAAGGGTCCATGTGTCGGCGCACCCCGATTTGATACGATTGCGCATTAACATGCCGATCAATACATTTATTGATTTATATATATACTCGTATATGTCTACCAAACCGCAATATACTAACAAATAAACACAAAAAAAACATATGTCTGCAAACTATTCACATTTGTGCATAGGTGGTCTGCACCGTATCCCTTAGCCGGTTCTTACGGCACCCACGGAAAGAGAGGGGGAGGCCCTATTTTACAACGCCGGGGCCCCACGGCGGAATACTTCCGTTAGGTCGCATTCTAGCACTCCATATTTGCTCATTATTTCCTTGCATGATTGGTGAACAGTCCATGCTTGAGTTAGTTGAGGTAAAACTAAGTACTAGTACAGAAATAATTTAGGGGAATTCCCTAGGCATAACTTTTAAATTACTTTCAACTGAGTTGTCATGTTTAAAGTGGGGTTGCAACATTTCATATTTATTTTGAAAATGGGAGAAATTTCCAAAAGTTCCGTTCAATCGAGATTTCTGGTAAGGGTTCGAGGGCCCCCTGAGTTTGAGGGCCCCGGGGCACTGCCCCGCCTAGCCCCTAGGTAGCTACGCCACTGAAAGTGTCATTTATCACTAATACCCGTAAATTTAACATGCAAATAACTATCGTGTTTAGCGCCAATTCAATCCATCAACACGTAATTAATTAGCTATAATTTTCATTAAAATTTGAACAATTTGACAGATCGTGATTTAATACTACCCGGTGTTTTATTTGGCCTACATAATAATACATTGGCATAATACATAATTGTGTACTATTACGGAATAAAGACGTGCCCGCTAGGCCCTCTAGTATTACTTTTTGAGGTCACTTTGTATTTATAGGGAACACCACTATTTCACTTTTATGTAATTATTTTTCTTTTTTGTAATTGAAAGTAAACCTTTCTTAATGTATGTATATTGTTGCAAGAGTAACGATTTTAATTTATTAGAAATTTAAATTTATTTAAACTCCAGCTTCTCAACCCTAAAACGTACAGTATCGGCACGGCGGCCATGAGATAAATCCTGAAGGAGACGGTTTGTAATAAAACACGTACGACGCGGAGCGCTACATTTTATTTCAGAAAGCGATAAGGACGCGAGAAATTCCTTTTACGAGATTCTTATGGAAGGGGTGGGGTGCAACGTGAATACGGTTTTTGTACGACATCTGGTTTATGTTCGCGGCTGGTACTCCGTGAACCCAGTTAGGGGGCCAATAGGACCCTTGTAAGTATAGACAAGTTCAAATATGTTCTCGTAGCATCAGATTTGGTAGTCGTTACGTGTTACAATACGTGTTTGTTCAAATTTCTAAACACGAAATCTATGTAATTTTGAAGATAAATGAATTTTTATTGCAATCAATTCTACTCGAAATTCATTATATAAAATTGAAAAGTAGCATTTGCATAATTATATGATAGACTGCCACTTTAATTTTATAGACAACAAAAAATTATCTTTATATGTACTATATTGTCAATTAAAATTATAAGCAATTCTTTATTAACGATTGAAAGTACGAGTAGTATACATTGCATAATGTTAGTCTTCAGCGCAATCATATTTTTAAACATTATAGATACAATAAAGTGTAATTCAATAAGTAATATTATTTTGCCAATTAATACTTTCAAAAATGTCTTACATAATATTGAAAGTACCTTAGCCTTAGCATAATATTGAAAGTACAAACACCTTCGCTACTGAATTTTTAAATATAATTTAAAATATTTTATCATGAGAAATCTTGCTTTTGCTTTATATTATTTTTTCAATCATTACCTTATACAAAATAACAATTTGCATCCCATAGACTCCCACGCGCATACTGTTTAATATTATAAGTTTAAAATACTTTGAAAGCATAAGATACCTTTGTTTGAGTAAATTTTAATTAGGAATTGTTGCCGTTGCTGGTACTATTAAAATAAAGAAGACAAAGTAATAGTGTTGCCTCCTTTTGCACTCAACGCTAATGAGTTGATATATCTAATGATTAAAAGAAGCTTACGTTAGTTGGTGCAGTATTCTACGCAGAGCTTTGCAATTAATATGGGAGTACAAAAAGGTGTCGTATACGTACGTTGTTCCTAGAAATAATATGTTTTAAAGCTAGTTTTAAGATAATATTAATTTAAAATACGGGTGTGGAAGATTTTCTAAATAAATAAATTTAAAAATAAATTTTGGACTATTCTGCTTTAGGCTTGGTTCTTGTCGTAATTAGACTTTAGGCAGTAGACTACGAAAAGTAAAAATATGGATTAGCAGACTTCGCACAATTGTGAGATCATTAATTAGAGAAATCTCAGTATAAATTTCCCTAACACATTTTCCTTATCATTAATTTTATACGAACACAACTTTTATTAACAAAATTAAGCGTCAATCTTCTGAGACTAACCTCGGACTTCTAGCGTTGGAGGCCGAATTTCATACAACTGGGTGATCTCTGTTTATTATGCTAGTATAATATGATAATTTTGCGACCATAATGACACGGTGTCATTTGTTACATAGTAGATGTGCGTTAGACACGGGTTAATGGCCACTCCGTCTGTCGGATGTTTTTAAACAGCCCCAAGGCCTCCGACAAGGTTAGGCGATTGTTACACGTTATACAACAAGCGGGATCGAGTACTTGTTTGTGTTTCGTCCTCCGATGCATGAAACGCTCATCAAAAGGCAGTCACCCATCCAAGGACAGACAGTTCATTACTGAAGGTTTCTACAGGTAAGGTTTGTGTGTTTGAACTTCCCGATTGAAATGCGAGCCAACGAACTGATTTCCGGTGTTATATATGCGGATAAATTATCACATCCCTAAATGACAAAGTAAAACATCTTGAGAAAATCCAGGATTATGCTTCAGAGTTGTTTAAAAAATCTTAAAAAGTGTGGTGATACTAATGATACTAACCCGCATTTAGTCAGTATTGTGGATCATGATGTAAATCCTCTTCATTCTCATAGGATTCACATGCACAACATTAGGATTGATTGGTTGATCAGTTGTTTCATGACGATCAACAACTTGATACATGCTATTGCATACATGCAATGTAGGTTTGTTCATGCGAACACTTAAATTCATGAGTTCCGTCAAAATCCCTGAACTTAGTTTGCAATTCGCCAGTGGCACAGGGCTATTAACGCTTCGTTTATATTATAGTTTTATGCAAATCACGTTCCGCTTCCCATGCTGAAGTGATCCAAGAATACATTAATCATGTAATATTGTTTGTGTTACGAAGCGGATTGATGGAGTGGTGTCAACGTACCAACTCAGTTAATTACGCCTTGCACTGTTTCTGTTTGGATGACCCAAATTTAATATTGCTTTTGGCATCTGCCAAAATGTTGTCTTACAGTGGGGATCTTCGCAAAAATTGACAGTGACTAAATACGGATATTAATGTAGTTTTACAAGGTAATGCGCCCTATTACTGTTACTTACATAAACTGTTTTACGTATATGTTTCTGTTTAAATAATGTTTTATGGAATATGTAACCACTTATATACAGTAGATTTTAAAAGAGTGTATTAGTCTTAATTTACTAATAAATATAAAGTCTCCTAATAAATAGTTTAATACATCGTTCATATAGTTGTTTCATAAGAAGTTTTAAAAACTAACACCATACACGAATTAATTACCCCAATACTTTCTACTGAATTTGAATATTATATCATTCGACATAACTCATTAAGACTTATTTTAATAAACGAGCCTACAGAAAAATTATAAAAAGGCTTGCTCTGTACGTTGTAAGTTGTCTCATATAAAACACGTATAAGACAACCACAGACGCTTAAAGTTTGGAAACTTTATGCCTAAACATACAACGTTAATGTTTCACAAAAGCAACTTGGTAGCTGGCTGCTTCATTAAATCCTAATGATACGCTAATACAGTTTAGAGATAATTTATTGTACTTACATTAACGCAGGACAATGAAGCTGGTTCTATGCGCATGACGTTCATTGTACTTGCCCATAAATTAGCTTTCGCTTGGTTATTAACTTCTAAACTTTAAAACTAATAAGCAAGTTTAATTTGTTTAAGTATACGAAAGCGCTCCACGATGTATTGTATTATTTTAGCGCTGAGAAATCAAGTTTAGATTTTAATGTGTTTATACTTGGTCTTAATTGAAAATTTCGCCCTAACAAGAGTAATTCAAGAATTTATTATTATATGCTAACCATATATTATGCAGTCTTAGCGAGATAAATTATTCTTAGTATATTTTCAGCATAAAGGATAGAAAAAAATATGGTTTGCAAGAGAGTAATCTTCTCAAAGAAAATGATGAAATAGAAAGCTTAGGTTCACATTAAGTATGTAGGTAGTGCAATAAAAGTACAACGATTATGGTTGTAAGTTCGGTTAACAAACAATGACATATCACACTTAAATGACTAACGACAGAAACAAAAGCAAAACATCAAACACAAGATGTTTGCGATTGCATTTTCAAACAAAAAGCACAATACCTGGTGGGGAGTATAGGGGCTAGGTGCCGCAGCGTAGGGCTGCGGTTGGGGCGGCGGGTAGCGGCAGGGCTGCGGCGCGTACGCCGCCGCCCACTGCTGCCCGCCGCGGAACTGCGCGCCCGCGCTCGCCATGCGCGCCGCGCACGCGCCCGCGCCTGCGCCCGCGCCCGCGCTCGCGACCGTCACCGCGTCCGCGCCCGCGCCGCTCAAGGAACGATAACCGCCGGTGCTCTGCAAGTAAGGAAACCTTTTTTCTCACACTAGTTTCGGATTTATTGCAGGTATAGCCTAGTGCTTGAAACTCTCAATCAAAGGGTCCGATCGGGGATCATTAACATGCATATGAATTTTAAATACGCGTATCAAAAGTTATTAATTATTATTTGTCATTACCGCAAGGGGAAACAGCGCGAGATAACCTCATTGATATATGAAGTTTACCCATTCGCACTGCTTCAACACTGTAGACTATGGCGCGGTGAACTATGGTTTAAACCATGAGTCTCATCGCAGTGACACGCATTGAGAGGAGACCCATGCCCAGCTGAGACAATAATGAGTTTACGCCGACGAGTTTTGAGTACTTAAACAATCGCATGTCATTGGCTAAATTAGCTGAGTCGTTTCCAGAATTAAAACTAAATAGGTATGAATTATTTTCTACGGATATTAAACAAAAACAGGCATTTTGTGTAATTTAAACGTTTTAATAATTTTACGAGCTATTTAAAAGTAATTTTAGGGCAATAAATTTAACGTTAAACTAGGCCCTATAAACACCAAGACATTTACAATTATACAACTAACATGATGGAAATATCTAAAATGCCTAACTAATTGCAAAACACAGATCTTACAGAGCTATTCATATTACAGTAATAATCACTACGTCATAGCATTAAGTTTGTGGATATTAACCTAAATACTTTTGACATTAAACTGCAGCCTCTACTTATTTATTGCAATAGCGGTAATGTGCACCTATTGCAGACATTACCGTCGAGTTGTATGAAGTATAAAGTATATACTTATATATACTTTACCCCGAAGCATGTACCGCTTTGAATAGCTTTACTTTACGATTACTGCTAAATAACATCCGTAAACTCACAATTGAACCGTGTAATCTTGTACCGTGACAATCCAAATTTTTAAACATCGGTAATACCGAAAAATGAAAATACTTTTTCACTCAAATCGACCGTATGTACGGACATGCTCAAAAATAACATTAAATTTATTCCTGCTTCATAGCTTTCGCTTCCATTAAGAGGTTTAAAAATATTAATGGATATATCTACATACAATTGAAGTATTTATCACAAAACATGCCCATGCATATCGCTTGTCTGATAAAACAGAGATAGCGGATAGCGGTAAAGTTTACATCATCGCACACATGATGCGGTGATGTGTACCGCACACGATACGCGAACATTTTTTTCGTTCAGCAGGATCCAATCGTGTTGCATCACAGCTGACGTAGACATATGACTACGAGAGATTGGCATCTAATGTGTGCCGAGAGCCGTGACGAGGCATGTCTGTACTTTCGCAACCGTCTGGCCTACCTACCGTACGAACACTACATACTCGTACAGTCATACATACGATTGCTGTAGATTTCTATTTGCTTTAATAATCTTCCATTCGACTTCCGCGCAGACATGTAAACAAAGACGCGAAAATGATTTTTGTATTTACATACCCGATTCTATTGGAGTAAGTAAATATATTTACATTACTGTACATTCGCCATTCCTATAGATTTGACTCACAATGCGTTAGTGTAGCTAATATTTGTTATTCTCACTGAGTGCGTTCACCGAATATGAGATTTATATTGGCAATAACAATGTATAATTTCGCCCCACGGACCCCATCTTCGGGTTTAATTATTTGAGTCACGGAATTCGTAAAACGCCCAAGAAAGCTTGAGGGATCAAGTTCAGTTTTCGTTTTTTGGAATAAATGCTCATTCTTTTATAAATATTTTTTGCTACCGTATGAACTAGGTGAGTGGGGCGATAAGCTGACAATCCGCTTATAGTGTGTGGGTCTACCGACTAAGGAATTAAGGTAAAATAAACTAATGATGGTCTCTGTTGTATCCTTGAACTGGGTTCATATCGATCAATAGAACATCATAGACGTGGCTTCACAATAGAACCCGCATTTAAAATCCAACAGCGTGACAAGTAGGATCCGTTAATGCTTTTATTAATCGAGGTTCTATGGTGATTTTTATATTAATGATGACAATTGACTTATATATAAGTCGGCCGTCTTAGTCCCCAACGTGATCAGGCTTCAGCTACATAGAAACCGTGTTATGTATAGAATTGACTATATATGTTTATTGACGGCTATGTCTGCTTTCCATCAGGTTGACTGCATCCTCATTTGTTACTTTAATCATCACCATTCATTGTTAAATTCAATAAATGAAAAAGTTTTCATCATAAAATATAAATTAAGTAGGTACCTATTATTTTTGTAATTTAACTTTAATAGTCTTTATAACTAAAATGCTCATTTTCCAAATAACTGCAATTAATACGCCTGCATGCTATTATGCTGACTTATCTATATGCTCCTATTTTGTAATTATACATACGTTGTGGAGGTCTCGATGATTAAGTCAATTACCTTTAATTGTGCTCATTGTTTCAATGCTTGAATACTTTCCAAATTGTGTGATACTCTAAGGCTGTGTGGGAATTTACTCACGAGTTTATATTACGTTTCAAGGCATAATTATTTTACTTCGGACAGGTGATATATTGTGGTGCAGAAGATGTGCATTCGTGTTCAATTATATTGTAATTGCAAAGGTTCGAATGCTTGTTTCCAACGTCCAGTTTGTTTTTTTTTTAATATATATTTTACAGATAATCAATTGGATGTTTATTAAAACAATAATACGTGTAGTCTTTTATTTTCCGTTTAAACGTTTCTATTGTAATTTATAATCAAAACAATTATGAGTATAAATTACAATTACAATTTCATGAAGTTAATTGCAATAAGTAATTTTATAATGTAATTTTATAATGTAACAGATTTTAAGGCTGCGGTTAGAAGTGGATTAATTTTGTATAATAAGTAGAGAAGATTTAGTGAGTGACATAAGTTTTTATGTGTAAAGGTTTAAAAGGTACTAATTGTTATCCCTTGTATTTAGGTAATTTCGTAGCGTATGGTGTACGGAGATAAGAGATGCTATGTAGGTTTTAGCCGGGGCCAGTATTTCCACAGTGGTAGGTATATAGGTTACAGCGTATAGTAAGTAAGATAGGTATTATCTCTCGCTCAATATTTAGCGTTTGGTAGCGTTATCGTCGGCGTCGGAAAGTCGCGACGCCTTCGTCCTGACGTCACGTCGGCCGATCATTTCTTATTCAAGATATGTATTTGAAGGACATAATTATACTAAATCTTAGTTTTCTTATATTCCCACGCTTTCCCAAATGCGGTTTCGAGACCGGCTTAAGCCTTAGAAATTTAATAAAGGGCATTCCTTAAGAATAAATGATTGTACTTATTCGTATATAATAAGGAATATCACAGATTCTCTAGCGAGGTTCAAATATTATTATTACTGCCTGGGGTTCTGCCTATTGTATGAAATTTCATACACTTTTCTAAATAAATTTAATAATTCGCTTTTAAGTAAATGTTGTAAGGGAAAATCGTTGGTTACCTAATCCAAAAATGTAGGTTTATTCAAATATATGTAGTCTTGAAAACAACTTTAATACTAAGTCTGTCTTAATTTGATAAGTCATGTTGCAAAGACTTTTATGTCACTTATAAAACTATTTATTCGAACTAAGTGTGAACTTGTTAGGTTTAATAAGAAAAGCATACATAGTACAGTGCCTGTCGTTTAATCTTCATCTTTGCGTAAAGTGTTCCCACCGGCGACGCGGCGTCGCGACGCACTCGCCGACGTCACGGCGGTCGATCATTCTTTATTGATGTACTTACTACATTTATTGAATTTTGACTTCAAGACTAGCTTCTCATCCCAAGTTATATATTACATGCTTGGCAAGGGAGATGAATTTATCAAATAGTTCGGAAACTCCATTCAAGAACCTTCTGCTAATAGCTTTGGTTGTCCTAAATATGTATGGGTAATTTACATACGCATTTGTAATGTTTTGTAAAAGCACATATATCATGTTTACTTGACCTTGCTGTAACTTGTTAGATTTTCAAATAATTTGATGGCAAACGACAAATATACGTACATAAGTCAACCGTTTTCAAAATAAGTCAAAAGTCGGAAAAAGAAAAAACATTTGTAAAATACTATATTTCCTATATTTTCCTTATTATGTATTGTAAAAAAGAAAATATTATTTTTCTCTAAGGTTTTCTACCTTGAAAAGAATAGGTAGGTAAATTTAGTCTACATCACAGCAACATAAATTTCAACTTCAATATAAGTGAATTATATATCCGGATGTCGTTTCTATAGCAGATAATAGGTTTAGGTTAAAACAGTTAAAGTTGACACTTTAAAGGCGGGGGTGTAATAAAAGGCATCCCCGAGCGCTCTCAACCTCAGCTCGTGTAGAGATTTACTTAGTGGCCACGGACCAATTTTACACTCGCATGGCTTTATTTTATTGCTTATTCCCGCTCTTGGGTAATTTTCACGTGCTATTTTATATTTTATTTTATTATTAGAAATGGATTTATGTTAAAATGGAAAAGGAATCGTTTCGTGTCAAAATGTGCTAGCAATTTTCGTGGTTTGATTGTGGCGGTGGCGGTGTTAATGTCATAACTAATTTTACCTCATAGTAACAGGTTAAATAGTGGGATTAGTTAGACTGACTTACACGAAACTTATCCAATTAGTGATCAAAAGTAGCAACAATATTGGTAACTAGCTGACCCGGCAAACTTTGTACTGCCTCAAAATCTATTTATCAAAAATATTTCATATAAAATATAGCCTATGTTACTCGTGGATAATTTTGCTTACGAATGGTGAAAGAATTTTTAAAAACGGTCCAGTAGTTTTTGAGTCTATTCATTACAATCAAACAAACAAAGTTTTCCTCTTTATAATATTAGTATAGATAATGGTAGTAACATAATTGGCTTCAAATACGACTTAAGTAGTTTTGCATGATACGAGCAATTTAATAAGGGAAATAAAAGAAGAAATAATAATTAACGGAGTAATGAAAGTTCTACAACTGACTTACATATAACGACCATATAAGTCCTCAGGACTGGTGAGAAATCTGTGAATTCTGTGATTGGCTTCAGGTAGAACCTCCTTTCTATATACTTACAGATGGGCGTCAGTGACCATTTACCTACTTCAGCCTTATAAAATAAAATATTTTAAAAAAATATTTTAGCTTTACATAGCATTTCTTATACTATACAGAACATAGGTTGCAAGCTGTTATTTAAGTTACCAACGTACTATTTTTTAAATCTTAAAATACATTTCCGTTTCTGACATCTCTGCTCCTGAAGCAGAAAATCGGTTTACTGCGAGACAGTTAAAGTTGACACTCTAAAGGCTGAAACGTAATAAAACCGATCTCGGGGGCACTCTCAACTTGTGGAGCTAAAATAGGTATCAACTACTAATGTCGCATTAGCTAACGGCCCTTTTTACTTCAAACTGTATTTAAGACAAGTGACATATACGTATTTAAGAAAAAAAAACATTAAAAGCTAGAGTAAAAGTGTATAATACTGATAAGCTTCATAGTTAAACATGATTAATGGTCGTAACTTTTGTGCTTCGACAGCATATGCACCACCGTTATGGTTATTATTAATGGTTAGTAAATCATGTTTAAACTCTGTCCTCGGGAATCAGGGTTTTGTTGTAGTTGAAGCTGGTTACATTGATTGATAAAGGACAGAGATCAGTAAAAATCAGGAAGACTTTATTCTTATTACTAGATGTATATATCAAAAATCTCATTAACAAATTTACAATGTGAAATTTCTTCGTTTCAGGCACCTTCCAGTTTCGAGAAGAGATCAGCGGTAAGTTTGAGAACCCCGCGTTTGATTACTTATTATCGTCACGGCAAAGCTTCTTGGCATTTTTAAATGAAATATGTTAAAGCAAGCGCCCCTTTTATTTATTTTAAAGAAAAGGTTGCCACCGCACTAGTTGGTTCGTATATAAAGTTTATTGAATGTCTAATTGTCTACGCATCATTAATACTATCACGCGTCGCATATCACAACGTATTGTACTTATGGTAATTAAAATACTGTTTGATGTCATACTTGAATGATGCTCATTTCTCTGGCGACGCGGTGTCAGCCCGCGGCGCTGACGCAGTTGGCACATGCAAGAGTACATATTGTGATATACATACTGTCTTGTTATATAAATGGCAAACAACATACGACTGTATATTTGACATATTTTTGAAGATAGAGGCGCCACTGCCACACCTATTTGTGGCTATACTTAGTGTTTTAGACTTCTGGTTTGAGGTTTGTTCTAGACTTATACAGCGTTTGAACTTAGTATGACTAAGATAATAAGATAAGCTATAAGATAAGCCACTTTTTACCGCTTTTGCTAAAACATATCTGTCATAAGATAACCTTTTTTAGCTGTTTTGTAATTTTTGACGACTTTCGGGAAGTCGCAAAAAATATATGTTTTGGAATTGACAAAAAAGTCACAAACAAAGGAGTAAGGTAAAAAATGAATTGTTATATTGTTCTTTCATATTTACTTTTATATGTATTTATCGTATCTGTATTGGAGTTCAGACCTTGCACAGCAGGCTTTGGTAGCACAATACCACTTTACTACTTACTAGCTAAGAATACAATATAGAAAGAACATCCATGAACTTTTTACTTTGAAGATAACTCTGTGTTGCTTTAAACAACGTTGTATCTTTTGTTCGATATTTTCTTTATATAGGTGAATGGTAGACCGAAATATTGTCGTTGGCCTTAGCTTAAATCTAATTTTATTATACCTATATGAATTAATACTTTAAGATATAGTATAACGCAAATGTTATTTTTGAAAGTAATAAAAGATAATTAATAAAAAGAAAATATTTTCAATGCGTGCGACTGCGTTTTGTCACGTAATATAGAAACAAATACATACGAAATTCATATGTTTAAGTGCAACAATAACGAAGTTTTGTTAGGTGGAAAAACACGCTGAAACCCTTCTTGTAGTTATACATTACTGCGTGCATTGTCGAAATTTGGTAACGCACTCCGTGCTTATAGATTAGATTGTGAAAAATTTTGCACATTCAAAACTTGAACAACTTATATGTGAAATGTAGTTTAAAATCTTTCCGTAGATAAAACTACATTGCTGTAGAGACGTGGTTGGAAATTCACAAGCGTGACGTGACTGCATCATTACAGAGGCGGTATTGGAATGACGTTGCAGATTGGTGGTATTATCTAGATATATTATTTTCTTCTATCAAATTGAAGTAGCAAATGATGATGCACTTGATGGTAAGTGGCCACTGCCGAAGAACATCTATAATAACTAAAAATAGGATTGCTGTCCAATTTGAAGGCGGTCATACTTTTCTTTGAAGAGTACCTAAGTTGGTACGATTCGCGTATTTCTGCCTAATCACTTGATAAACTATAGCTGTGCTTAACATTAAAGCCAGTAGGTAATAGGTGTGGCGAGGGTGTCACCACGAACACACCACGTACACTTCTCCCACCTTTATGTTTTTATTCAGCTTTATTCAGCAGTTTTTGTCGTATTAGCGGCACATTTGTATGCAATTCGTGCCGGCTGTACGCATGCGAGATTAGCGCGTTGTATAAAAACAGTGGTAGCCCAGTGGAATGAGTTCCGACCGCCCACGCTGACGATCTAGGATTTGAAACAACGGTACGGATCTCTGACATACAGTGTAGGACATCATAGTAAAATATATCTATGTACATCTCATTTCTAACGCGTTCTCAAAGAAGCGTAAAGTCTATCAATCACACTGGACCAGCGCGAAGGACTTTGTTTTAAACTTTTTCATTTAGACAATACATCCATTCTCAGCAATAGCACAGATAAGGATGGATACATACCTAAAAATGTGTTACGTACATTGATTTTACAGATAGCGGATCCAATTGAAATAACCACGATATTTAAAAGGGCTTCAAACAATAGAAACGAATGAAGGATGAACTCGACATCGACTATTAAGTTGGGGAACAATCGATGAGCTTCAATGAGCAAAGGTTAAAATTGTCGTACAGGCAACTGATAAAGCGCTTCAATTCACTGATTGCTCTGTGGTCGTGGGTAACATTGTTTAATTTTTAACATTTTGTGTAACGTATGAGCTTTCAATTCGCGTTTGGTATAAGCTTTTTTACTTTACTACCAGAAAATCAATTACATAAAATTATCAATGTTTCTGTTAAAGCCCTCAATAATTATAGTCTTTTTAGAAGATTTGTCTTAAGAAATTAAAAAAATAACAGATTTAACCTAGTTTTTTCTAAAAACTTAGGAAGGATGCTGAGGATAGTTTTTTGAAACTTAACGATGGAAGTTATTCATTTGTAAATACATAATCGACTCTGAACGTTCCATTCAAAATTATATTATTATGGCCATGGTTCTTCATTAATTTCCTGTCAAAATGTTTTAATAAATCCTTCATTGTAATAATATTTCCTTTTAGAAAATCAATTCATGACAGACATCAGTGAATTATCTCTATCTGAATTCCTTACATCACTATCATCACTAGGTAGTATGTACGTAGTACGTAGGTACATACTCGCTGCGTGATTAAACAGTTTCCGCCTCGCCGTTACTCCATTTTGTCTCGCTTTCATTTACACGAGGATGAAACAATTGTTCTGCAAACGGTTATTCGTATTCCCTGTTCTGTAAAAGGTTTTATATTTTACATTTTAAAACGCACGACGTATCACAAGCTGGAGAACATACATATTATATACACGCGAGAACGGGTACATACGTTAAGTTACGTACATTACAGTACATTATTTTGAATACTTTATATTTGAATTTCGAATAATTGCTGGTTACGCAAAGATATTGGTTGAAGAGAAGCACGACAAGAAAGTGAAAATCGTATAATTGGTGAGACATGACTGCAAAAATTGAAATGTTTACACAAAAATTGTAGTTTCATGAAAATATGTGAAAATGTTATAGTTTAAAATATATTTATGAAATATACCGACCACTTTATATAGTAGGTATTTATACTTATTGAAAGTTTATTAAAAGTCTTCCAATTATTGTGTAACATTAGTTATTGCGTTACAATAAAGAATAAGCTCTTTTACCTAAACTCGGAGGATATGCAGATACTCATAATTTAAGTACATTTAACCAGGAACCGAAATCAAAAATGAAAGATATTTCAAGTAAATCTTATCTTCATTTTAACAGGACTTTATCGGAAAGGCAAACTATTTATCTTCACAAATGCCAGTTCGCTATAAAGCACGTAACAGTATAGACAACTTCCTGTATTCTGTGGCTCGGCAAGGCATTCCGCGACGTCAGTGGTGCACTAACGTGTGTACGGTACAAAAATTCCTTATATACTTGACGTTAATGCGTCGTTGTGAAGCGCCATGTTTTAATGACACTTTTCCGGGATAAGGCATTTAACTATATAGATTATATGGTGGATAGATACGCTTCCTTCCTAATTAGGTATGTCGCTTCGCTTTTCTTATATCCTAATTCCTATAAGAAGAAATACTTTTAAAGTTTTTACGCAATGCCATAACAGTTAATTTGATGTAAAACAAAATTTGTGTGACACATGTTGACAGATAAACACCGATTCGTAGAAAAACGGGAATCATTTACATACATTTTTTATGAGCTACACTCGTTAAAGCGTTTCCTTCACCGTTAGTTTTCTGCACTGGTCAAACACGTTTGACATTGACACTGACAGTCCCTGTTCTCCGCGACGAATGGCGGCACTAGCGACGCACACTAGCGCGCTCTATCGGTATGTGTGTCATCTGTGGCGTAGTGGCGCGGAATGCGGCCGCGTCCTTCGTGCACGCCGGTTCATTTGCACACAACCGCACCGTTGGCCAGACAGACAGACTTTATAGCTTCCCAATTTATCATTTGATATCGACGAGCCGTTTTATAGCTCTACCGGTGCCTCACTCGCGGTTTCATCGGCCATTGTTCGGTGATTGCTGTTTCCAGAACCATGTCTATTGAGAGTGTATTGTTGGTTTAGATAATAGACTAGCTTTCAGATCATAAATAACCCATTAATGTGTTGTTGTATCTAGTAGCAATCAAAATTGTACCTATGTGTAGTCAAAATGAACCAGAGAACATAATTATTTATTTAAATTGCAAATTGTTCGATTTGCACGAGTAATTTGTTGTCTAACTTAATGATTTAAATAAGTTCACCTAAAATACTACAAATTAAATATAGAAAGCAATGCGCAATTAAAAAAAGAAAAGAACTATCGTAGCATTTATATTTCGAATACGTGAATCTATAATTAAAGTGTTCCATTTTAGTCTGCATATTATTATTTAAATGAACAGTAGTCTTTTATCATTATTGCAATAACAGAGGTCAATAAACTTTGCAATCTCGTGTTGTACTCACGTACAATCTCTACAGAAATGCGCTTGCGATTTTTACTAGTTGAGAACGCAGTTCCCCTGCATGCAATGTGCACTGCGGAGCGCAAGGGAGATTTATTACGCGCCCGTGGGCAGAAATCTGCAATGGTTTCGCAACCACAGTAAGAATGAGTCTGTGAGCATCGACCAATACATGAATACGGCACATTATAAAAATTCTTTGTCAGAGCTTTATGCTTCCTTCATATATAATGAGCTCATTCCAATAAGGCATTATGTTTTTGTGTGGGTTGTAACTTATGAGCAAGTTGCAATACAATGTAGGTAAAGGTAGTTTACGAGTAAGTAATTACAGAAATATTTGCGTAAAACTGTTGGAACGAAACGAAATTCAATTAAAGTTTCAGTGAGCAGAAACGGCTTGAGTTGTTAAGCTGACTAGCAATCAATTTTCCTGCACTTTATATTTACCTACATCTACCCGTTTTTAATATTTTTTCAAGAGTTTTAATCTCGTGCAAAAGTGGTTATTACTGCTCTTAGGCACATGTAGACGATTCCAATTTTGTTATAAAAGATTAATGCAGCATGCGTAATAAATGAATGCATAATAAACGAACGTACACTTCACCTGTTGTAAGTAAGTGGTTAAAAACAATAAACATCTTTAACTAATTCTGTATAGAATAACGATTCTACCTGAAGCCGACCACGGGTTCGTTGCGGCTTCTACTTGAAATCAATCACAGTTATGTTGCTGTTCTTTAGAACTTACTTGAAATTACTAATATGTAGGTATATACCTATCTGTCAAAACATATCCTTAGTACACATTATAATAAGTTGTTGCAGCCGAACGACGAATAGGTTTATCATCGTCAAACAAATATCCAATAGAAAATAGGGATTTAATATCAGTGCAATCAGTATTTTGGATACTATAAACTAAGGTAGCTTAATGCATAGGCACCAACTTTACTCTTCCTTTTGCCACGCCAGAGCCGGTTGAAAAATAAAGGATACTTCTCTTTTGCATCAAAGCAACGCGGAATCCGTTTAAAAGTTGAATTATATGGCGAGAATAAACGTATCCGTTCCTTTGAACACAGCTGGCTAGCGCTCTATCTTGTTAGGGTTCCGTACCCAAAGGGTAAAAACGGAACCCTGTTACTAAGACTTCGCTGTCTGTCCGTTTGTTCATCTGTCACAGGGCTCCATCTCTGGAGCCGTAATAGATAGACATTTGACATTTTTACAGAACATGCATAGCCGTTATAACAAAAAATACTAAAAATAAAATATAGTTCAATATTACAGGGGGTCTCCATACAACAAACCGGTATTTTTCGGAATTTTCCGATCTAACTGTTAATCCGTACTAGGTAGACAGTTGATTTTTTTACAATCCGTTTACTACTATAACTGCTATTATAATAAATAAAAATAAGAACAACATAACATATTTTAATATGGTTATTTTATAAAAATGAGTAAAATTTAATGAATATTTGGTGGTACAGAAGCCTCCATGTGCGAGTTCGACTCGTACTTGGCGAATTATTATTTTTTGCTTCCCTGTAGGCAATGAGGTTCATTCATTTACTTATACTTGTTTGTTAAAGACACCTCGGCACGTGCTATTGACTCATTATTAAGTTATAAAACTAAGAGGACTGACGTCAATGCGTGACACAATATACCCGACTAGATTCCTGTGAACAATGTTATGTATGTAGTTGTTATGTTAAGTATAAGTAAATTACCTACCCTATAAGTACCTACATTATTTATGCAATATTAAAATAGTAAATAAAGGACGTAAATGTGGAATGTGGATAAATTATTTAGGTACCCATGACATGAGAATCATACTTATTGGTGTTTTATATGTTTATGGTACTACGTTTCGATTACTTTGTGTTTCTGTATGTCATTTATTTTTTATAAAGCTTACTAGGTATTTTATTCCTAAAAATCTAAAAATAGTATTTATATTTCATTGTAACACATTATTGGTCTAATTCTGCTCATCCTGAGAGAAGGCTCGTGCCCAGGACTGAGATAGTAATAGGTTAATGACGACTAACAAATTTTTCCTCGTAAGCTCATTCCTGTCCCACTGCTGGGCACAGGTCTCCTCTCTGAGTGAGTGGAGTTAAACCGCAGTCTACCGCGTTGACGAAATGGCAATTATGAAATAACTTTTAAAATATTGGGCCAAATATAAAAAGATGAACTTTTTGTTAAAAACGTCCTTCTGTAATTGCAAAAAAAATGTACCTTCGGCCGCCATATTTATCTAGAAATCTATATTCAAACGTCGTAGACATCATTTGCAAGTTACGCTTAATGTATTCGGAATTCTACATTGTGAGGTGTTAGTGTGAGAGCCGTATTCAACTGTTGTTACGTATTTAATGCAATAACCATGAGTCACACGCACTACACCTCCTCGCAGGGTGGTAAGGTGCACGAACATAAAAAGACGCTCCTACCTTTGTATTTCTAAGAAAACGCGAAGAAAAACATGGTATAACTCGTGAATAAAATAAAAAGGCGTTAAATTAGCGTTGGTAAAGTTAAACAATGTGGGTGGTGTATAAGAGTCTAGATAAAATAAGGCGAAGATCTAGAAAATGTAATATCGTGTCACTACTTGTTATAAGTATTGAACCACGATTATTTCTAATCATGAAAAACTCTTAGTCTATGTTTTTGACATGGTTACTCACTTTTTCAGACACAAATAATAAAGAAGACACTAGGTTAGACTCTAACAATATTTCATAATTATTACTCATTCGAATGACACATAAACTAGCTATCTATGAAAAACTTACAAAATCGAAGTTTTTAATCGTTGAATAAATCATAAGTATTAAGATTTGTTTTCTGAGTTACAGTTACAATATAATCATAGTGTGTGTTCTGTGACACAGTAAGATTAACGCGTCGTTCGCCACACATCCGTTATGCACTTGCACTGGCTGGCCGGCGCATGTGTATGCGACATGAATCATCCCAGTTACTCATATGTGCTTGTTTGTGGACGCACATCGATAACACGATAGTTATCGTTCGTAGGTAGTGTGCTTTTCTCATTTTAGGGCCTCGAGCTAAGATTTATAGTGAATTATGTGATTTATTTTGGATATTCTATCTGTTTAGAAGTTTTTGAATCGTCCATGATGACTTATTGGATTTGTTAATTCCGACGGAATATTTTATGTGTACGGGATACATTTTTGAGCGTGTATGTACTATGTATATACGGCGCTACAATGACTCTACGAGGCGGAAAGAAATTTCGAATCAAATATTTTAAATGCATAAACATGCAGTTAAGTTCGTATTTGTAAAATCTTACTAAGTAATTATTAATCGTATTTTTTACAAATGAATGAAAAAGAATGTAGTTGTTTTGTATAACCCTGCTGAGGACGCTTACAAAGTGTCAGTTACAATATTTTATTCTATAGTATTACCGGATGGCCGTTATTATTATAAAATAATTTAAAGCTATTGTCCGTGCTAACCAAAACATCAACCGATAAAGGTCTGTGACAGAAGGAAACGTTGTAATCCCTGCCAATTGGGATTACGAACTTACAGCTTTAAATACTTATCTCATTACACGAAGGCACATTCAGTGGGCTTTATGTTGAGTACATAAGTCATAAAATCCGTTGATTTTCTAGTCATCGTTAGTCGATGACGATACAATAGATAATACAGGGTCACATCACAATAGACGGAATAACAATACCTTGGTGTAAGCGGAATGTGACGCATATAGTTATCGATTTCTAATCGTACGCCCACGCGGCTATGAGGAGTCATTTGTTATGTCCGTGAATTTTATTTTAGTATGAACTTCCCTACGTGACTCTATCGTCCGATTGTAAGCCGACCCCCTGGCTAGTCGCTTCTGATTTGTATAGCAGTTAAGCATGTACATTTGTGCTACAAGATTATATGTTGTCAACCCCAGATGGCTACGAGTTCTTATCTGAATTCGATTAGTGAAAGATGCTTCTTACTCCTAAGGACAAATTGCAACGCCTTATATGGTTCTGAAAGGTGCTCTATTTTTACGTATAAGATTAGTAACCCCACACAGACTGAGAGATAGACATTTTCAAAACATGTTTTGTTCGTATTATGAAAATAGATAGGTATTATGAGGTTGGTAATAATGCTTTACAGCATCTCGTAAAACGTTATCATTATTGATGTATATCATTGATAGATTATATGTACTATTTTATGACTATTAGCTATTATGCTACGTGTCTGTATAATTCACCAACTGAAGAAATTTTCGTTCTTAGTTCTTTTAAAGCTAAAATTAAATTTGACCTTATATTATTTGTCCTTATTTTTTTATGTCAAAATAGTTACCTAAATGGTTTGAAGGTGGTAGAACACTTTGTGGTTCGACTTCGGCGGCACCACCACCACACCTATTTCTGCCTCATAACAGCAGTGTTAAGCACTGCTGTGTTCCGGTTTGAAGGGTGTGGTAAAAGAAGCTTACTTTTCCGAGGCGTTCCAGCTTAGTCCTCAGGGGTAGCAGCGCATCTGTGGCTGACTTCAGGTAGAAATTTCCAATCCTATCTGGGGTTGATTACTGATGTCCATGGACGGCAGTATCCACTTACCATCAGGTGGACTGCATGCTCGTCTGCAACTCCCATATTATAAAAAATAAAAAAATACCTAAAATTAGTTTCCAAAGGCCTTCGTACACATGGGTCACAAAGTCTATGTTTGATTATAACGTACAATGTCTGTACCTAAGTGTATATAATTTATGTAATAATATAGAATACGGACATACATTTGCGGTTTCGAGCATCAAAGCGAATCTTATTCTATTTTTGTCCTCGGGCCACGACGGCGAAGTACTATGACAATAATATGAGTATTCTTTGAAGGATGAGTGTAAGTCCTCTTATTGTCCTGCCCTTCGGGACGGGACGAGCCGTCAACAATCCCAGATCCCTTTTGAAACCTGAAATTATATGGCTATTCTGAAGTCACAGGCATAATTATATTTTCTGTGATGCTATGCTCGTTTCCTCCCCAAACAAACATAAAAAAATCTTAAGTTTTATTATGAGACTGTCGCAGTAGGAGGGCTGTATGATTTGAATGCATGTATATTTCTTTGGCACGCTCTAGTATAGAATCAAAAAAATATATTGGCAACAAAGTTAGGAATGTATAAAAATACGAAGAAAAAAATATTTTTCTTCGTGTTCATGATAAAAATTAAGTTTACAACAATTGAAAAAGTAATATAAAGAGCGCGGGAACAAGACCAAAATACAGAATTTAGTTTAAACAATTTAGAATGCATCATGCAATGTTTTTTGGTACATGTGTAAATAAACTGGAGAAACATATAAAATAGTAAAACACACACAGTAAAAAACACAATAATTTTCACATATAAGTACCTTCAATTTTATAAGTTATTGTAGCCGGGGGCAAAAAACATACATTCTTGTACACATTGTAAAAATAAAAAAAGGCTACTGTCAAACATATTTTACTCACTAATTGATATATTGATCCGGATCACTTACGAAAAAACAAATTAGTTCGAAAACGCCAAACAATAAAATAAAGCTCACACGACCTCAGTAGTTTTAAGGCTAATTGCCTTCCCGGAACCCACTTGCATAACATTATAAGACAGAATGGGTGCACATAAAAATATACATTAGTGCATACGAAGTCTAAGTAGCAATGCAGCCATTGTAGCCCAGCAAACATTTTTGGCCGGCGACTGCGAGCGACGTCTTTTATTGCTCCCGGAATGAATGGCTTTTGCGGGATTACTTTTATAATGGTTAATATATTACTAGACTTAAGTAATACTTGCATGTAGGTAGTCAACAGAACCGTTTCAATTTCTTTATGTGGTATCTACGGAGTTTTATTTACCTAACTGTATGTAATACTGTATTTTATTGTTTCCTGAATGTAAAATAGGAGAAAACATTTCATAGAGTTATCATTGTATCGTTTGAAAACATATTTATGCAATAGGGAGTTCTTCTGAAGAAGTTCTATAAACAAACCAGAATAATTGTATCGAATGCGAAATTGAGTAGGTACGGTACAAAGGCCGGTTGACATTGACGATCATTGCAAGCCCCCGTTGTCAGTATACAATAATGGCCGTCGGGTGGGCAATGCACCTCCATGTATAGATTAATTGCTACCCCCAGTCTAACTCCGACCCTCAATTTGGCGAGCTAATTTAATCACCATAGCTCTGACGTACGATCGATTCGTAGGTACCAACGTACGATGATTATGAAATTTTGATATTAAATTGTGGGCTTTAGTAGCAGACGAAACATCTCAAGTATTTCCTGCTTAGGATGTTCGTCTACGGCGGCCATTCCTGCGGATTACCGTCTCGTCTGACTACCTCCGAGAATACACGACATATTAGAATTTCGAGGTATTTACCTTGTCGGCTTACTAAAGTTTGTTGAGGGAAGCGAAACTTAATTTGGTGGATTGTTTGTATGAATTTAAATTTATTATATCTTGTTTATATATGTACCTATATAATTTTATTTTTATAAATATGTTTTGTTTGTTTGTCAGGGCATGCCGTAAAATGTAAAATTTGTGCGTCAGTTCTAATATAATAATTGATATGTTTAAAAATACCGTAAAACCGAGTATATCCAATGAAAATATTACATTTTGATTGGTTGTAAGTACTTGCTCATCTATTATAGAAACTAGATATTGCAACCAGACACTTTGTCAGTTTATGAAATGTAATGATGTTTTAAATTGTAAACTATTTCAAAATACATGCAGTAAGTCTGTCAGATGTATAGACGGAAGTCGTAGAAATGATTGCAACTGAACCAAATGCAAATTTATTAGCAAGTTAGTAGTTAGCAGGCCACACGATTAATTGGTACATAAATCATCCAAGATCCAGTAATTGAGGAATGGATGTTAAGACTTTAATCAGGAAATGTAGCTAAGGAGGTAAATTAATAGAAAGATATATATAGGCTACAGATCATTTTATTTATGTTACACAAGAAAATTGATAGCGTAAAAGATCCATACGACGGCCAAATTTCTCAGAACATTAATCCATTTCAAATACCATTTATTTAGAGGAATGAGCACTTTTATCATGTCTTTACTGATGTTTCAACGCTTTATCTGTGGCGTCCAAAAATATTTTATCTGCAATTAGCATGCAAGCGTTTTGTAGCATGACAATGATTATTTATCAATGTTTGTTATTGTTATTAACTCTTCCGTTCACTCTTTCGTTTCACTTTTTTTAATTTCCCTGTAGGTACGACTCTTGTCAATTTCTTTCCTTTTACTGCTTTTATAATATCCCAACTGCCGGGACCCCAAAATAATGTAAAGAAAAAATGCATTGACTGAATTTCTCAGTTTTGTATAATTTCAGAATAGTTTTATTCTACAAGTATTTACAATATGATAGTGTATCTACTTTTGGTTTTTATGATGGCTATTTCCGTATCATAATTACGTATGTTGTCATTTAAAATTGTACAGACAAAAATATTTTATCTGTAACATTAAGCTGTGTTTTGTTTCATTATCGGTATAGACGTCAAAAATCGATAAGGAAGTACACATGTGTTTACGTGAAAGATCGCACACATGCAGATATTTTATTTATCTGTATTTACGGATAGCGTTTTGTTTAGCGACTATTGATTGTGTATCCGCCTCCCACAATCGGTTGACGCTGTCAAACGCTTAAAACACATAGGCACATGATACGGAATCGGATCGTTACACGTTGCGACGTCGTGTAACGATGCGACATCGCGTCGTGAAAATCTAAGACATACATTAAAAATCATGACGTAGTGAGAATTGGTACTGCAATCCTGCGATACTTTTATCCCACTTCAGAGGGTTATGTTTTGTAAGCGTATGCACATCTCATTCTTTAACACGCTCTACGGCTCGACAAATCTTAACATAAGAGGTATCGTTGTATACGTCTGATTTGTAATACTAATATAGGTTGTTCCTTGTATTATAATTTATACTTTAAATGATTTCCATCATAAAACTATTAAGTAGGTACATCTCCACCCCACGATACGACGCCGCATCGTGTGCATGTGTTTGACCCCTTCGTCTCGACAATCGGTTGTCGGTGTCAACCGTCCATTAGTACTGACCTGGGTGTACGTTGTAGGTATGTACAACAGACGTACTGAGTCCGATTGCTCTGTACCTACCTTCCAAGTACAGACGTAAAGTGAATTTTAGAAGAGGTGGTTAACTCTATTGGTCCATTGGTGTATGTTACAGGTATATAAGTAAGGTAAGTAGAAAACAAGCGAGCACACTATATCTATATGAATATTTAGACATTTATAGTGTTATTTTTATTCAAGATTTGTAAATAGGTTTGCATTAGTGATCTGTAAATTAATTTTGGAGGATTTTAAGTGCGTTAAAGTCTTGTATTGTAACTGTAATACTGAAGCTTCGTTAATTTATGGATAAAAACAAAACAAAACAAAACTAACAAAAAATAAATAAGATAAATATATTGCATTAAACTTATGAAAATAATATCACTCACTACATAAGTGCGTACACTAACAGATTCCCTATTGAAACACCCCTGTAAAATCATTACAGCTGAATGCAGATTAGTGAATCCAACGCTCAGCTCAGTTCGTGTAAATGTGGGGGTGTAGCCTCACAATATGTATTTATACGTTTAAAATCGAAAGTCCCCAGACGAACCCCCGCGGCTAAGTCACGCGATACGCTGGAGTTCGGACAAAATTTGTTAGGCTATTCGTGCGTGTACCCGTTTCGGATATAATTGTTAGGGCTGGATGTTTGTGTGTATTGGAAACAGCAGAGTTTGCATTGCTAACTGGTGTGAAGTAGACTTTGTCGCTATGGATTTTTGTGGATTTTTGAGTCAAGTACCTTTATGAGATGTTGTGTTTTCTTATGTCAATGTCAGACTTTGTTTAGACTTTGTTTATACATATTTTTCAAATTAGAATACAATTTCTTTATAGGGCATAATATGTTTGATGGTGCTGAGGCAATCAAAACATTATGAATTCTGTCGCCTTAATGCATTAGCAATGAATTTTGATCTAGGATTCGGAAGTATAGATTGCGTTCGTTTTAACTTTATGGAACGAATAAAATACTAAAAGGAGTGACTTTATGGAACAAATAAAATGTTAAAGGAGTGCTTTCTCTAAAAGCTGAAAGCTTTAACTAGAGCAGAAATAATGAAGGCGGTATGAAAATAAATTTTAAATGGTCACATACATCCAGTGTTAAAATCAGAAAAGATCTATATTATATGACGTAGTAAAATGATGAAATATCGTTGGAAAAACTTTAGAAATTACACATAATTCTCTAGAGAATGCCCAATACAAATTGTTTTCGCTATCAATAATGAATGTTTGTTTTATCCAAATGTACTTGTTACAGCCCTGTTGAAACGTTTATTGTATTTATGTTCGAATAAAATAGAGTATAGCTCAGCGGTATTTAATTTATTAGCAAAGCTCTTACCGCTACGATCATAAGAGCTTTGAAAGCTCTATAAAAGCTTCCTTCAGGGATTACTTCTTTAGGAATTAGAACTATAACACTTTAATAATGTATAGTCGACTTCTATTTCATATCAAACTCATTTAATCTTGTCATTATATTTAATTAATATTAAACTGCATCTGAACTGTGTTCATAAAATATCAAGGACTTATTATTTCGCTTTAAATTATGTGCTTTATTATAATAACTTGTTTTGTGCGTGTTTCGATACAAGTTTTTGATTAGGAAAATTATACGTTTGTGGTAAGATTACCTGGAATGTTGGAAACCCCAAATCAAAATTACGGGTAAATCGCTACAAAAGCGCATGCTACCCAACTGGCTATATTTAGCTTGTTATGTATAATATTTTAGGAGTTTAGTTATTATTATATATCTTACTGTTTGGCATCTGTTTAATCTCAGCATGGGATAGCTTAAGGTAGGTTTAAAGTACGAGTAATATTTACGTTCGCTAAATGTGGATTTCTAGATACCCTTCAGAGCCTTATACTCGTAGATAACTTTACGACTCTCTCTTTTAGGCAACTCTTTATTTTCACCTTTATATCTTCTTTTATTATTAAAGAAAGTGATAATTTCATTTGTCTGAAAATCACATATTAATCTTTTCGATATTTACTACCCTTAACAAGTGTCAATTTCTATTGGCACTGATTTAAAAGTTTCGGTGCAGAAGACATATTTCATATTACTTTGCTCTTAGTGCTCACTTTACATTCGTCCAAATTGTATTTTACAGAGCCAGCAGCTGGATATTAAGGTTGCAATGTTTGAAGCCTTTATACTAAATCAGGCAAGGGGTGAGTGAGGGAGGGTGCACTTTGATTGATGACGGGCATTGTGCGTACTGCCCATTGTCCGACGAAACAACGGTACCTATGTTCCTTTATCACAATTATCAGAGGGATTTCTGATAATGTTGAGTTTGATGGGATGTCTGTGCAATTATGCTTGATATTATCTTAATGAGCTTTAATTTTAATGTTGTATTTTTAATGAGCTACCATTTCAATGGTTCGGCTTATATGAAAATAATATTCATTTTAAATGGCCTAATCTTTCTTATTCAGAGAGGAGACGAGTGCCAGCAGTAGGACAGTAATGTGTTGATGATCAATGCATTTAAAATATTTTATCGGACTTTCGAAATAAGAGGTTTTCGACTACAGTTTGCGTACATTTTTAAATATCAAAAATAAAATATGAATTTCCGAAAATTTATTGCGAATAAAATCGAGATACAGGAAATATAGGTCCTAATTATTAGCAGCCTATACTTTGTGTACACTCTTGATTTGAATTATTTTTATAGTATGTAAATTTAAAATGACATCCAAAAGTCATTGACACAACCAGCTTATTAATTTGGGCGATGACATTTGCTACTTCCGCCAGGAAATCAAAGACCTTATGCAAAATAAGCTAACAAGTCACTTTACGTTTTAAGTATGGCTAAGCTTTCCGGTTTATAGCTGAACACTAAAAACAAACAATATATACGTGATAGTGTTAACAATTATTTTTTATGACTACAACTAAGAATCAACAACTATGTAGAAGACGTTTACAAACGAATTTGTTTACAGTAATCCTACTACTTGCTGATACAAGATCAGTTGTAAGGTTGTAAAATAAGTAAGGAAGTCGTAAATAGTAATAAAGTTATAATAAAATCGACGAATTACCTACTTTATATTCCTTAACCGAAACAGTACTATAAATTGATTGTTATTATGACGCGGCGTCACTTTTTATTTGTATTCCAAGAACACAACGTTTGGTGTTCTGCTGTTATTAAATCAACGTTTCCATAATTCAAACACAAACGCTGTTCACATTTTAACTCCCAACTCATCCAGACAAAACGTCAAACAAATCCCAATTGTGAAGGAATTGCAAATACAAGGAAAAGTGATTTAATACAAAACACACGCAATTACGAGCTAGAAGAAACAACGGTCCCCGAACAAACAAATGAACTGGAACGTATTTCTCGAGGGTACCCGCCACCAAGTACTGCGTTGTCGTAGACGCGGCATGAAATAGGTTGGAAAATAACTCAGCTCCCGAGGGTTTTGGTGAGATTCAATCGAGTCTGATTCAGAAATTTAGAGTTCGTTTTCCGTACACGAACACGGCAGACAGGTAAGGTGTACACATGTGGGAAAACGAACGAAGCAAAAATTGGAGACACGGAACAGAAAGTCGCTTAATCGCTTTACGCGGTACGTTACCTGCAGACAGGTTCTAAATTTCAATTAAGTCTCACGTTTAAATGCATTCTTGAATCTTGTTTATATGCACATCCACATTGTTGTGTATTCGAATATTTTATGTGAGTATTTCGCATTGTGTTCTGTTTGTCACTGTTGTTATGAGGACAATTCAGCGACATTGGTTTTTAAAATGACCGTGAAGTATACATTCGGAGCACCGCATTTCTGTTTTGTGCTCGTTTCAAAAATTAAAATAACGTAATGGTAGTAGTAAAATTTTAAGAGGTTGATGCAAGGAGTTTGATTCAAGAGAGGATATTTTTAAACATTTACTATGTCTTACATCTTCCAAATTTTTTAAATATTCTTAGGTCCTAATAAAATTATTATTTGTTAAATTATTCAATATCAGGTCATTGCTGTCTCATATATTTTTCACTTTAAATCAAGAGGGGTAGATTCTTGCAAGTTCTACGTTCTTCTTCTTCTTCGCTTCTTCAGTATTTTCGTAATAAAGGGTATCAAGCCTACATTCAATATCATCGCAGTCATCAAATCTATTTCTCTGTGTATATTGCTTGACATTAGAATTCCTAATAATTTAATCCGGAAACCGAGGCCCGATCCTTCCTAAATCGGATAACATCGGCCCAAATAAACGTTCCCAAATCCGATACTTCAATAAGCAAATCCAATAACTAATACTACTTACAATAAACAATAGATAAATAAATATTTGCTAAAGTATTACTAGTTTAACTCTGATTAATTACTTAGAGGCTATGTATCTGTTAGATATCGAATTTATTGTTTGTTATTGATTGGGAATCTTTTTTATGTCCAACTGCTCTGCTCAGACATATTTTCAAAATTGGAAGCGCCTGGAGTAACGTCTGCCAGGAGGACCTCCAATGGGGATAAATATTGATGAATTATTATGAATAGAGTTCAACCAAACGCAGTGATAGCCTAGTGTACTGTAAGTATCTACTCCTTACTATGTGGACACCAAGTAACGTGTATAACATTAACACTCGTTAAATGTTAAACAAATATATACTAACTAGTGGTGCCCGCGGCTTCGCCCGCATTTTAAAGAAATAATATGACATACATAAAACGGAAAATTTGTACCTGCATTGGAATGACAGTGGTGCCATCTGTCGAAAATTGGTCTTACCAACTCCTAAACCCTCGTGGGCTCTTGGACAACAACTTTGCTAAAGATTATCACTTGATCAAATACTTACGATATAAAAATTAATTAAAAAAACCTTTTCCCACGGACTAAATTGTGAATCTAAACAATTCTCAAGTCCCCTTGAACACACACAATAAATTTCATCAGTCCAGTCGTTTAGGAGGAGTTCAGTGACATACACACGCACACAAGAAATATATATATAAAGATATGGTCTACATACATTTTTTTTTTTTTTTTTTTTTATAATATAAGAGTAGCAGACGAGCATGCAGTCCACCTGATGGTAAGTGGCTACTGCCGCCCATGGACATCTGTAATCAACCCCAGATAGGATTAGATATTCCTACCTGAGGTCGGCCACAGATGCGCCGCTACCCCTGAGGACTAAGCTGGAACGCCTCGGAAAAGTCTGTCTCCCTTACCACACCCTTCAAACCGGAACACAGCAGCGCTTAACACTGCTGTTATTAGGTAGAAATAGGTGTGGCGGTGGTGCCGCCGGAGTCGAACCACAAAGGGTTCTACCACCTTGAAAAGATACCGATACATAAAGATGTATACCGATTTTTCTATCCCAATTACGTGCTACGAAACAGCCGATTCAAATTGCAATTGCCTAATCTAATTCCTCTGATACGCGTTCAGATAGATCGCAATACGGCGCTTGAATTCGATGACATCGCTCCAATTAAACGATCATGACGTATTGAGCATCTATTTCGACGCCACAACTGTTGATTAATTATACAAATACGAAATTCTAGGAACAGCTTTCGGATTGACTAAATTCAAAGGATATTGGAAATTTTGAACATAAGAGAAATTTGCGCGACTTCTCCGATTTTGTCTCTAATTTTCGACCAATAGTACGTATTTAATATAAACATTTGACAATTCCAGGTATTTCCAATTTCTTTTAGAGTTAATGGTATTTTTGAGGATCAAAGAATCCTATATTTAGCTTCGTAGTATACGCTAAATGTTTGCCGATTTTCATCAATATTGGTGGATTCGTTGAGCCATAAAACAAACGGACAATATTTAAAATCGGAAGCCTACCTCCACTCGTGTGGCGAATAATGAACTTCGCATCTTCGAACATTCGCATCATCATCTTCGAACTTCGTTCACATTTGTGCAGAGACTAGTACCCACCCAGTATAGAGACAGGATTAAATCACTCATGATAAGTGATGATCGTCACGAATCAACATAATATTATTAAGTAAAGTAGTATTAGTAAGTACTTCAAAAGCAGGGGAATCGATCTGAAATTACGGTTAGATCGATCTGGTAGGTATAATAGGAGAGATGGAGAAATTTCACCTATTTCTAGCATGAAGCGGTTTGTAGGTTTCGGCAAAACATATCGATACTGGTTGATATATGAGGCATCTGTGTTGGTCTTTGAGTAGAACGCTTATTGTATGTGGGTTTATATCTTTTTTTTTTTATAATATAGGAGTAGCAGACGAGCATGCAGTCCACCTGATAGTAAGTGGCTACTGCCGTCCATGGACATCTGTAATCAACCCCATAAAGGATTAGATATTCCTGAGGTCCTGATTCCTGAGACCTGAAGTCGACCACAGACGCGCCGCTACCCCTGAGGACTAAGCTGGAACGCTTCGGAAAAATCTGTCTCCCTTACCACACCCTTCGAACCGGAACACAGCAGCGCCTAACACTGCTGTTATTAGGTAGAAATAGGTGTGGCGGTGGTGCCGCCAGAGTCCAACCACAAAGGGTTCTACCACCTTCACCACATATGGGCGAAAGTCGCTTTCGATTAATTGCATGCTTGTTTGCTTCAATTTACCATAAAAAATATACACACATTTAAACAATCGATTCCAGTTAACAATGTAGTAGATTAGCAACATAATAGAATAAATACTCGCATGCAATATCCCGAACATATATGCTCGATTATCCTATATAATACGAACATAATCCATTTATTCCGTCGGCTGGTTCCGAGGTGTGTGTACACTAATCTCTTTGGTTTAATCGGAACAGATGTTATCTGAATTCTCTGAACGTGAATAAGGGCTTGCAAAATTTATTTAGCGTAACACTGTGGAAATTTATGTAAGACGCAACGAATAAAAAAATATCACAACTACTCAGTACTCATTCATTCAACTCTTTTATGCTACGTAAATATGAAGTTATCAAAAAATCAACGTTTGTAAAAAAAATCATTAATAAAGTATTCTGTCGTATTCTGGTCTTCTTCCGTTCTTGAAATTGAATGAAAATGTTCTAGATCTAGATTTTTAGGAATGCAACTACGACTTCTACTTTAGTCTCAGAGGCTTTCTATGTTCAATACTCAGGTTTAATAACAGACATATTTGATTAGCCTTTCTGCTTCATTTCCAACTACGAGTACCTTGTATGTGGATGTATGTGAATGCTTAACATTAGGTATACTGTATATTCACTTGATATTTTCATTACATAAACAGCGTAATGGATACTGGAAAGAAACGATTTTTTTATCAGGGAACCATTGGTTAGAATAGAAATAGAAAGAGAGATACTTCGTATTTTTTTATAAACTCGGATATAAAATACATTATGTGGATACCTACTATTTATAGTCGAACAAAAAATTACGACCTATTGGTTCTTTATTCTCCAAAATATACGAAAGTTGATTCGTAGCGTCTACCTTGCGACCTTTATAACAAAGAACTGTCTTCAAATGCGACGAAAACTTTGTAGACATCTGTGAGTTGTCAGTATGATTAAAAAGGATTTTAGACGCAGTCATTTTTCTTCTGCGCCAGACTTAATTTCTTACTGCCAAATCTTTAGCTGAAATGAATAAATTACTAGTGATTACGTTGCAGTAAGGGCTCGGTTTGGGCGGTCCGTCGGTCGTCGCCCGGACACCGCACTTCGTCCCGTCAGGGATGAAGAATTATCCCGAATGGAGATTGTATCGAATGACTAAAACTTTCAGCATGTGTGAAAGGTTGTAGATCCCTAAATGGCCTGGCTGCGGAAATATAGCCATAACTATAGTCTGTATTAAACTAGCAGAATGCTGCTGTTTTTTGGTTGAAGGATCTGGTAAGAATCATACTTATACTTGCATAAGACGTTTCAAAGTAGTTCTGAGGATGATTTTATTAACTTACAATATGACCAATCCGCAATTGGATCGAATGATCATATTGTAATCCTTTCAATTGCTAAATCTTTAGCAGCTGAATTGATTAAATTTCTAGTGATTACGTTGCAGTAAGGGTTCGGTTTGGGCGGTCGTCGCCCGGACGCCGTTCTCCGTCCCGTCAGGGATGACGAATTATCCCGAATGGAGATTGTATTGAATGACTAAAACTTTCAGCATGTGTGAAAGGTTGTAGATCCCTAACTGGTTTGGGTGTGGAACAATCGTCATAATAATCTGTACTAAAGTAGCTAACGCTGTTGTGTTTTGATTTTAGGAATATATCATCAAGTAGGAAACGTATATTTGTACTGGACATGTCAAATTCGTTTTTGGGGATCTTATTAACTTCAAATAACCATTCCGCAATAGCATAGTATGATTATATTGTAATCCCTCTAACTCTTACAGGAGTCCTGTGTAACAATGCGACAGTAATGTAAACAATACTATTTGAATTTGGTCACAGTTTGATGAACTGGAGTGGTCAATTACGATCAGGCGAATTGCCCGGCGGTTTAATACTTCCATACTTGATAATATGTAATTTGTTCTGTATAAATACATTATTTGCGGCGACTATGTTGCAACAAGGGTTCAGATTGACTTCGGCCTTCGAAGCGTCGGTCGTCGCCCGGCCGAAGCACTCACGCCTCTAGGGTTGAAGATCTCTTGAGATGTGTCTGGGTTCGCCAGACGTATTATGGTGGACGAAATACTATAATTATGATTTCTCAGATGCGTACAGGCCACCTGCTACTCGTACTAGACTGTATTTATTTGCAACAAAGTCGACAACAGGCGTTTGGCATATTTTATAAAGAATTTGGGTATTTATTTTGGGTATACGTTAGAAAGAACTTACATGGTTTGCACTATATAAGAAAAAGAGAAAAAATAAGCGTAAAATACAATAAGCCTATAATTGACCGGTGATTGGATACTGCCGCTAGTGGACATAATAACACTATATAGTGCTGAGTCCTGACTTGAGGTCAGCCACAGATTCATTGCTATCTCTAAACTATAGGGCGGAATGCTTCATACAAATGTTATTCATGACTGTATGACATATATAACTCTTAAACAAAAAAATAAACAGCCCTTAACAATGCTATTACAAGCCAGACACAGACGACTATATCTGTTGAAAAATACGTCATGTTAGTAAAAAAAAAACGTGATTTTGCTTCTCATTATAGTAAAAAACCTAAATATGTGATTTTGTTTTAGTGTATAGTGCTAGGGCGGGCGGTCTGGCTTCTGGGTTCACGGTCGGCGTTCGACCCAACGCTCAGCCGACAAGGTTCACGAATTAAGGATTTTAATGAGCCAACTTTGTGTGGGTGTGTGTCGTGTGTTTTGTTTCGTATACTGCTATTTTAGGAGTTGTTAAGTGGATATTTTCGCTAAACCATTTAGCATTTAGCATTTTGTTTCTTCTGCTTGTTATATTAGTAAAATTGTGTATGGTAAAGTGTATCCGTAAGTCTCAGAGATTAAATTTGAAGCTGTCATTTCATAATAAAATTCTTGTGGTGTTTGTTTGTAATAATTTGACATAAACTTGTAATTATTGTTGTAATTTTAATTAGATTAGAAATTTTGTTATCATTTGTACGCCAATATTTGGTACAGTAAGCGTTGTTCCCAAAGTGCAAACATCCAATATTGTGATCCTTACTGACAAATGATCATTTATTCATTATTATTATGATTATGAAATATTTGTAACTATGTAGTGAATGTTAGTCTAAAGCATACTTACTCAGTATAATTAGCTCTACAAAAAATTCAAGACTTGAACCTTTCGTCTAGACAAAACAAAAAATCCTCTCTATTTTAAGACTCGACATTTAGGATTCCCAATCTGGCAACCCTACTGCAGGCCTCGCCCCTATAAATACATCGACACAAGACAAATGCACTCTGCAATACATATTTTTAAAGCTATGACTTTTGCAGATATATTTATCTTTTTACTACCGGTCCCCTCTATAGTAGGGGAGTCCATGATGCTAAATGTGTACAAAGTCGAGCGTCATTGGGACCTATGCGATTGTGTAGATTAGACGAAAGGTTATATGATATTTTTCGATTCAGCGGGCGGTTTTCTTATTCTGATGATTTGAAAAAAAAATAGTATGAGAATGTATGCAGAATAATGTATTTTCCTAAAAATTTGCCTTTTCCTTTAGTTTCTGATATATCATTACTTCCCAGAGATTCATGCTAATAAGTGAGACTATCAGATAGCATAATAATACGAGTGTTTTTTAAATTATTATTTTTTCACTACCTCGACGCGTAGTAATCGGCAGATTATGAAATTTCCCGTTTCCTAGCATTATTTCCTTTATATTAAAAAGAAAATCCCGTGATCGATTTTTTGATTGTTTAAACGGGGGGTTCAGTCATAGAAAGCTCATTTATGGTTCAGGATTCTCTACAGGGTGTAAGGTATCTCCCGTATCATAGTCTGCCGCGCTCGAGACACTCCCGAAATTCCCTCTTGGGCTCCCCATCTATTATTGTTCAGCGGTATTCCAAGCTCCAGCATTTACTGTTATGGCTCATCCAAACTTTTACATTACGATACAAAAATATATGGCTCGTGCCTAAACACAACAAAGTTTAGTAAAATATTCGTACACTTTGTATTTTAGAACAGCCGTTCGTAAAAGCATTAAAAAAGTCCAATGATAGAATAAATTGGATATACTTACTTACTTACTTACTTACTTACTTAAGTAACTTACGTTTTTTGCTAAAAAACAAAAATTGATTTCCCTCCATAGTTACTGTCGTTATAATTATCCGAAAGACTATATTTTCCAAAACTATATTGGCCAATTTTCCAACAAGATTACTCGTAACGAATTTGTATTATTAATATTCAATTAATCGTATCCTTAACCACAATGGCCGTACTCTATAATTACTTACCGGCGCTGAATAGCTCACTGATAAGGGCCGGCGTCCATTCAATTAATTACCGCCAATCAATCTGGTTTAAAGGAAAAAGGGTAGTAGGCGAAAGGAAAACAATTAATCTGCTTATTTCCGCAATTAACGAGGGCCGACACAAATTACTTAAGCAGCCGAGGAAACAACTTTCTCATCGCTTGATACTTCGACGACATCCGTCGCTCCATTGTGCGAACAAAATGTTTTGGGATTTATTTCGCTGTAGATTACCCTACCTTACCCTTACTGTCCTGTTGGGCGCGGGTGTCCTCTCAAAATGAGGAGGGTAAGGCCCTATTATCCCGGATTGATGCGGGTTGGTAGACTTTCAACACTTTTGAGAATATTTTGGAGAACTCTCAGACTAAATTATTTTCGGCCATTTCTTCAATGTTAATGCAAAGCCAGGGATTTTTGGCACATTTTTTAAATATAAATACATTGAAATATAAATTTTAAGGATACTGCTCTGAAGCTTAAGTTAAAATATATTCTAAACCTACATAAAATAAAAGATTTGGGTCCTTAAAAAACCGGGAACAATTCAAACTGTTTTACACTGATGTTATCTGAAGACGGAGATCCATAAAGTTCGCTCGGGAAATAATTGCGAACTCCCATAAATCAAAAGGGCCATGACCCCTTTAATGGCATCTATTACAATTCAATCTCCACTTTAATGTATTAACTTATTATAATTGAGTGAGTAACGTACATTAATGATTATATTCGTGAATCACGGTGAGTCGTGTTTCGTACACGCCATTATTGAGTGGGTTTTTTTAACGTGTTTACTACGAAAGTGCGGTGGAGTTGAATGGGGCACCTTATAGGATAAGGATCTTTGAGAGATGGGGAGAAGCTTGAATAAATAACCTTACTAAGTTAGAAGGATATTTTTTCCAATAAACGCAATGATATCATACCGACTGAGATGAAATGGGATGTAAGGCTGAGATGAGATAAAATGTACGATCTGTATATTTACTATAATCATTATTGCAATACTATTGCTATTGAATTAATTACTTGTTCATATTGTTGATGCTTAGTGTAGTAATTGGCGATAGCAATTTAAACTGTACTTACTTATCATTACCCCGACTTTTAGCAATGTAGAGGAAACGGTTTAAAATTGGTGAGATTATTAGAATTGTAGAGCCATTATGAGAATTTTAGAACTTTTATAGAAATGCTAGTTATTATTAGCTACCTGTTGGGATCTTATTTTACGGCCACCATTTTTTTCTTTATTTCTGTATTATATTCACTGTAGTTGACGAATGGAAAAAATAGTACGAAAATAATTCTGCTGCTACCTTTTTTCTGTAGAAGTACATAATTGCCGACAGCGAACGATAAACCGGCATTAAGCAAAGTGAAAGATCAATCCAAAGATAACTTTTCAGTAGAAAGAAATACAACGATAGTGAACGTTGAACTACTACTACTACTAATACTATCTTATTTATTGTATACTATCTTATTTATTGTCTTATATGTATCCTTAAATGTGGTGTACAAATAAAGTGTATTTGTTGTTGTTGTTGTTGTTGTTGAACTACACTTGGCCCTCTCTTTAGAATTTACTAAAGGGACTATTAAAATGATTTCAAAGAATCTGCAGCGTGCATAGGTCGAGGAACGGACGGTTCCGTGAACTATATCGCGTTCGTGTTATCGCGCCCATGTTTACAAACAACCATTTAATTGTCACAAGAATTCCAAACAAGTGGTGTCAAAGCAAAACATCTCCCCTATTACTGTTCAAAGAGCGGAAAGGTATGAAGTAGTGATGGCGATCTGAGATCGATTAATCGAATCGATCTTTTGGGCCAAAAATATCGATTATATTAATGGATCGATTCCGTGAATTGATCTTTCATCCTAAAAAATCGAAAGTCGATCTTTTCGAAATTGGTTGAGTGTGTTATAGACATTTTTGTTGACGAATACGTATTTTAGTGCTTGTTTGGTCCTGATGACCCTTTTTTGGCTATCTTCGCCCTTTTCAGCTGAAAAGATCGAATATCGATTTTCGGAGAATTAATCCTTTGGGCCTCGATTTTTTTTGTGAATCGATTTACTACACGATTCGAATCGATTCAAGAATCGATCATTTTTGGAAAGCATCGCCATCCCTAGTATGAAATAATTTCATGCAGGATGCTACGTTCAAGTGAATTTATTTAACACTCTCGCACGTTACCTAATAGGCTTTTACGGTGTCGCTGGGGACGGAAATTTTAATAACATCGCTTCGGAATTACGAAACTATTTAAGTTATTCAGTTTTTTTTGTGTATTTAGGATTAAACTATAATATGTTAATTGAACTTCATAGCTAGTAAATATTAAGTTAACACGCATGTTGAAGAGATTTTTTGAGTCATTGTATTACCGTATTGCATAAATGAAACGTGCAAGAAGCGGTAATCGAAAACAAGCCGTTGACTACGATTCTTAAAATATAATTGATTTTCTTACTCGTTTAGTTTAAATACTTTAAATAGCTTTTTTATTAACGTTAACCAAATTTTGGGTAGAATAAATCTCTCAAGCTTAGTGCTCCCCTTTGATTGAAATAGAGAGGACAAACTAGTAGAAAAGGCATTTATCTCAAAGGCCTTCAGGCGATAAAAACTATAGGCAAGAGGATAGGCCGCAACTAACCCGCATCTCGTAGTCGAGTATGCTCCAGGTTTGCTCTAGATTAAGGGTGGCCAACTTTATTGTACTCGAGAACTAGTATTTACTAAGTACACTCTACGATTTGACAATTGCAGAGTCTTTAGGGGTAGCAATGGATCTGTGGCTAACCTCATGTAGGACTCTTATTCTATCTGGGTTTGGTTAGATATCCTTTGATGATAGTTCCCACTTAAGAGCACCAAGGATTGCTCGTTTGCAACTTGTATAAAATAAAAAAAGTAGTTTTTTTTTACTAAATATGTAACATAAAACCTCATTTTAAATAAATTATGTAAACTGGTCTTAACTACAGATAAACATGCCAGACACATTAACTGGCATATACGTATAAATACGCATGTAGGCACACACACCGTTTACTGTAGTTACGTTGACACAGAATGTTATTGCAATTACACATGTAGGTGATTACTATTACAGACATTGCTAGATTATCGCTCATAGAGTCGACTCTATGAGCGATAATCTAGCAATTTTTACGTTTGCAAAGAATGAAGCGTTCATACTTTGTGACATATCGAAAGTGACATGTTGAGAAGGGAATATTAAAAGTGATTTGTCATTGACTAATTATATCTTATCTTGGCAAATTATCTTATCGAATGATATTAGAGGAATAATTTTAAACATATGATTTGGTTTGTCAGAAACCAGAGTTAATCATCAGAGTTGTCATTTGACACATATAAAAATATGATAATAATTTACAACTAGTACTGTGGTATTTTACTAATATGGTACTAGAGCTGTTCTAACCAATTAAATTGTTTAGGTCTAATATATCAATTATTCTGATAGAAGACCAGAAGAAGTAATCCAAAGTAGTTTTTAGACTATCTATTTGCTTCTTGTTATAAAAATACGACTAAGAGTTGTAATGTCTACCACGCTAAGTACACGTTGGTATACTTCAAGCATGTTTAATAGAATTAACTCTGAGTACTTCGCGATTTATGACGTCACAAAAACAGTTACACTAGATTAGAACCGTACCGTACTTCTCTGTAAAGCTGAAAATCCATACCAATAACTTGTCCCTAAAGTGTGTCTGTATAATTTGAAACAAACTTTAGATATTTTAGAAAAGTTAGCGTGTTCTGTACCCTTACCATGAATTTTCAAAACATCCCACAATTGTACGTTACGTTTACTCAATCCATTATTCTGTTCCGTTTGCTTCAGTAGAATGAGTTGTCAAGTGACGATGAACTTTTTGTCTCCCTCACATGTTTGCACCATTTTGTCAATTTAGACATTTAATGTTACGTTACTGACACTATAATCCTGTTACAATCCGCTAGGGGCGCTGATTGGAAATTATATGGGCAAATACGTAAACAAATACCAAACAGTCATATTTGTCAAAACGTAAAAACTCATGGTAAGGGTTTCAGAAATAATTATATTGTTTACTAACCTCGCCAAAATTCGGCGTCCGTTGACAAGACTGGGGCCTTTGACTGTTTATCAGTAGCACGTGTACGAATACATTCGACATAATGTATTTTAAATACTGCTAATTGTTCTAGATTACTTTCGTTTTTTACACGGTAATAAAGATAATTTTATTTTTAGCTCACATATTGTTTATAGAATTACGTTATTGGTTACTATTACCTATTCATGTAGGTATTTAGTTTTATTTTTATTTCAGTTATTTATATGTTAGAAAAGAAGATAATTGCAAATAAAAATACTTCTGTGAATAAGTTCAAGCCCGAATAAAGCCTTCTGTTAAGCAAACGAAATAGCAAAGTAAAAGCGGCTAAAGATTTTAAAGATTTTAATATAATGTTGGAATACTTATGCCCAATGTTTCTACTTATCTTCAATTTTCAAAACCGAAACTGTTTTGCTTAAACTGTTTTTGCTTAAACGTTCAATAATGCAATATTTAAGTCGGTCTAACATATGTAGCATTCAATAAACCACGAATATTGCTGCTATAAAGCAAAATATGTCAGGAGATATCTAAGTCCCGGTATAGAAAGTACGTTCGTATTTCTCTTTAAAACCTAACAGAAATAACCGCATTTGTTCACAGCAGTTTATTTTTATTTAACGCCTTTCAGCAATATTCAATGCAGAGCAAAGTTAAGTCGTTAGTATGTTTTCATTAAGAATAATTCATTTAGCCACCCGTTGTCCTGTGTTTGAATATTCATCAGTAGACAAGTTGATTCCTAGGTGCGATACTGAGGGACAGACAGATACTTAACGAATGTTTGTTGTTCACGTTAGCTGTTTTAGCAAAATGCAATTCGCATTTTGTATCTCGTTTTCGTATCTGGCTCGTGTTTTCGTATCTCTATTTTCTGGAACGTTTTAGTAGAAACTTTGTGCTGAAAAGAAAACATGAATCGATGAAAGATTGCTATCTTGGATAGAGGTTAGCCAAGTAGGGTTGTGGATTCCCTAGTCAGGCATATATCTTAATCATTAATATATGTACTATGTACCTGTTCTGGAACTTTCAATTTCTATTATATCTATTATCAATTGTTTTCTGTACAGATTTTATTAAAATCGGTTTCTGATATGTTTGCGTGACACACATCTCTTATATAGTGCTCATTGATATATGTAAGCTCTATTTTGTATTGTGCATTGAATTGAAAAAATTAACATAATCTTCTCGCATAGATTTTTTTCATCAATTTGGATTTTAGTCCATTCACATTAATTACCGAATCATTAATAAGAAAAATCTTTTGTTTAGATTCATTTATGCGTTGAGAAGAGACCGCCGGTATCTGAATATTCATCTGTGGATAAGTTTAAGCGAGACGGTGGCAGTGGCGCGATTTAACAAAATGTTTTAGTTGTACACGTTAGCGAGTTTTGCATTGCAATTTCGTATCGCGTTCCGTGTTTCAAACAATCTCTTTGTGAAACTGTTTAAATGAATTTCGCTGGTTCCTTTCTGCATTAACGTCACACTAATAAAATGTAGCCGTTTCCATGTGTGAGATAACTGGCTTAGTATGTACGTGGGGAGACTTTAAATGTGTTCTTTTATATTTCCTGGTACGTTCTAATTGGGGGCTGACGTAGACACTTTATATTGAAAATGTAGCTGAAAAACTGAAAGTTCTGTGTAGCTAATTTGATGATTTTTATTGAGTGTTTTAGGAGAGAAAATAAAAGAATGAATTTAAGTGCCTATGCAAAAAAAAATGAAAAAGAAGAATATAAGATTCTGCAAAGGCATCCAATTTCACGGATTTGTTCTAAATTAGGTGGATTTATAATTTTAGAAAAAAAACTTACTGGAATTAAATTACTAAAGTAAACTAATTTGAAATCTTTATACAGCAGCAAATTTCATAAAACAACTTTTGATTAGGTATTTCTCTTCTGTAGAAAAAATACTCCGCACTGGCACTCGTAGATGAAGCAAATTCAAAGGGAAAACTTTACGCTGAACGGTCTTACAAAAACAGCCACTGTAGCGGCGTATCAATAATTTATTCTGTAACTAAATCAGTTAATAGTAGCGACTAGCTTCGCTCCGGGTGCAGTAAAGCAAAACTTAGGCGCCAAGTTGCAGGAAAACTCCGCCGGCGGAACCGCAGACCGTTTTAAGTAAAATATTAAATGTGCCGTAGGATTTGTTCGTGTACCGGTGCACCGGTTTTAATATTTGATTATGGAACGTTCCCGAAACGCTGTCTAGCCCTTAATTGCGAATAATGCGCCCGCCGCGGATACTGAAAATATGTTCTGTGTCAGATATTTTTTGTGTTGAGTTCAAGGGTTCCGTAATGCCAATTTTCATTTGTTTTTTTAGCAGCCCTTAAAGTAAGCTCTATTTTGTATTGTGCATTGAATTGAAAAAAAAAATAACATAATCTTCTCGCATATTTTTTTTTCATTAATTTGGATTTTAGTCCATTCACATTAATTACCGAATCATTTAAATGATTTCAAGGGTTCCGTAATGCCAATTTTCATTTGTTTTTTAGCAGCCCTAAAAGTAAATGTATTGTGAACATTTTGAGTGTCAACCTGTTACGGTTCAATAAATAAAGCGAAAACCGCCGAAAAATAGCAGTTTCTTGTATGGTGACCGCTCTTTATTTTCAAGATTTTTTTGTTTTTAATATTTGTTGTTAAAGCGACCACCGTTATACATATTCTGTAAAAAATTCAAGTGTATATCTATGGTTCATGCGATAAGAGGCCCGTGATAGTTGGAAATACAGCGGAGGCTTCGTTATAGGAATCGGTTTTTACTCTTTAGGTATGGGACCCTAAAACGCAAAAGTCCATCAAGAGAAAAATATTAACGCACCCCAGTGCCTGGTTACCGGCCCACTAACTGTTTATTGCGAGCCGTGGAGACGTTAACGGCTATAAATTTTATGCGTGTTCACAACGGTGCTATAAAACGATGCAATAATTCTAAATTTCCTTGTTTTTCCATTGGATTTAAAAGATATATTATTGCAGACGGGCGCGATGCAAGATTTGCGGAATTGGTTCGCGAAGACCGACGTTGCAATAAATTATCACGGTCGTGATCGATAGTCCATATTCTAATAATTAAAATAATATGATTCATACTATTTCATACGGAATTATTTCTAAGGGTTACAACAGCATTAGACTGAGTGCGTTTAAGTATAATGCTTTAAATTTCGGCAATGCTTTAATTTCGCTATGGAAAAGAAGTTTTTTTTTATAATATAGGAGTAGCAGACGAGCATGCAGTCCATCTGATGGTAAGTGCCTACTGCCATGGACATCTGTAATCAACCCCAGATAGGATTAGATATTCCTATCTGAGGTCGGCCACAGATGCGCCGCTACCCTTGAGGACTGGGCTGGAACGCCTTAGAAAAGTCTGTCTCCCTTACCACACCCTTCAAAACGGAACACAGCAGCGCCTAACACTGCTGTTATTAGGTAGAAATAGGTGTGGCGGTGGTGCCGCCGGAGTCGAACCACAAAGGGCTCTACCTAAGTAGCGATAGACATTTCATTCGGGCGAGTTTTCAATCATAAAAATCACATTTACTCATCAATAAAACCTATTATGTCAGTCGTTATTTTACGTATAACTTACCAGCGTATTCGGCGATTCTATTTCCGCGCGGATGCGTACACAATCTAACGCAATTAATATATCCGGATCCGTTCGGAACCCTCTTTCAACGGTGAGTCGCAGCCGCGCCATATTTTTACAGTCTGATTCTTTCGAAATTTTTCAACATCATGTTATTAACTCTTCTCAAAAGTGCCTGCTCATTCGTTTTTTCTGAAAAATATAGGTGTTGAAACACTAATGAGATACTTTTTAGTACCAGGTTAATGGTACTTTCGTCGTTGTTAAGAATCACTAGGTTGTCACAAATTGGTCCTTGAGTTTGGTGTGTATAGCGATCACTATAAAACACGGCACGCACTGTTGCCTTCAATTAAGTGTTCGTATGTACGACATAGTAGTGTCGTAAATCGTGCGTACGAGAAGAAATTCGATCTTCGAGGCGCGAACGCTCGGAGAGGATGTCTTATCAAATTTATTAGCCATATTCAGTGGGATATTTGTCATCTTTAACATAAAAATGATGTATATTCCATCGAATAAATCGCTATGGAGCAAGTTTATAATCTTTATGTTGTTTCTAAGTGTAAATTGCCAAACTAACATGTACATACTACGTAGTCATTTACGTCATTATACAAAGGTATTAGCCATGCTAAACGTTGGTCTAAAATACTAATTATCATTTCCAAATAAACGAAAGCTAACAGAGCTCTCCGAATTCGGATCATTAGCGTGGAATAATTATCGGGTATTATTTGGAGGCAACAATTCTCAGCCGGATCGGTATCATAAATTATTCTTAAGCTCGGACTGACCGCGAATCGGTGTTCACGTCGACCATTATCAGGGCACGGAATTGAGTGATTTGTGTCGTTCAACCTCAGTGGATTACAAAGCTTTGTGAAATGATATGTAAGTAGTTCGTTGTTGAAATTAAACTGCGAATTTTCGTAAAATCAAACGAATTAATTTGCCGTAATTAAAGCTATTGATATTGTAAAAGTAATAATTATGTCTCTACATCTGCGCAATGTAGTTGATATTTAAGTTCCTAAGTTTTACATCTTTATTTACAATTATTTAATATTAGATTATCTAATATTCGATGACTAAGTAAGAGTACATTAAGATGTTTATATAATGTTATCGCTTGTATGTCTTTGGGACTGGATATATAGCGGCTATAGCACAATTAAATTTGACGATTAGAGTCGAATTGCACACAGACAGACATATGCTTTTTTATACAAAATCGTATGTAGTATTTAGGTATATGTCAATTGCAATGATGTCCTTCCGTTAACAGACATGCGACGTAGTCATTTTGTATGAAAAATTACACCGTCCGTGCAGTACAACAACCGTCCGGCTATCGCGCGGTAACCGCCCGACGGTCCGACTCGAATCGTTCAAATTGATAGCGATCTAAGAATAAATAAGACAACAGATAGTGTGATGTATGACAAACATAATGATAAAGTAATAACAACTTACATCCTTCTGTGGTTTAGCGTATGGGTGGACTGACGTACGTACCTGAAACATATCATAAGTTTATAGTTATTAAGGCATACGGTATACATTATAGCTAGAATATTGTAAGAGCGTAAATAGGGATATATTTCAGTTTTTTTTTGGTTTGGTACTTATTTTGATTCAATTTTTCAAGCGATTACAATTTGGCAATTAATGGAAATAATGATAATTAATGAAAATCGAAGATTAACATAGTAAAATGTATTTTTCTTGTTTTACGCTCTTACAGCATTGTAACAAAGCAAAAAATAGCATGAAGCGTTATTTATTAATGAAATCTCTAGATCTGTATTTAAGGCGATTTTCCAAAAATGCGAAAGTATTCGATGACGACTGTATCTACAAACGCTTTGATTTGCATGTTTTTCTAAAAAGTACAACATCTGTCATTAAGTTCTAGTTATCTTATTTACAAACAATAATCAACTGCTCTAGAATTAAGTAGCAATGAAGCTGTAGAATTGGAATTAAAGTTTAATTCCGTTCATTTATTTGTAAAATACTTCCTGCTTCATTTCGAAAATCTAAAAACAACTATTAAATCTCAATGTTTATTAATCTATCTTCCGCCTTTTGATCAAGCAGAAACATTTTGCAGAAAATGGCGAAGCAAAAATAATAAGCATTTAATACGCTCATGCAAAAAATAAAAAAAAAAACAATGTATATTACAATACAATACTTCGCTTCTCAATGAGCAACATAAAATAGATAATAATTGTTTCTTATACGTACTTATAATATCATTACGGTTACAGATTTTTTAATACAATGTTTTTATTACAGATATATATTGGTCAAGATTAGAATAAACACAAGTCAAAATTATTAAACTTGTATTATCATACGACTCGTGGATTAAATGTGTAATTAACATTAACAATATTGTATTTTTTGTGTATCCTAATAAATTATTCCGCTAATGAATTTAAAGCAGTCTTGAACAAGATACGTACAAATTGTTATTAACCGCTATGGCAATGCGATAAGGAAAGATAAATAAACGCCGAAATCTCAGTAAGGTTCTAGCGCTACCCTAAACGTAGCACTGTAAGCGATGAAAATTTAAACAATTTTTTTATTTATCAATGACGAAAAGGAAATCAGAAGCCAAAGATCAAAAATTCAAAATATTGTTTGTGATAAGTTAAATTTCTTTAAAATAGACTCATGTTGCTACATTTACATTTAATGAAATTAATGAATGAAAAGAATATACGCGCTAACGTTGTTAATACCTAACTGTCAAAAGATATTTTACAAGTGTCATTCACGCTATTATTTACATTATACAAATACATACATACGAATACACAATAAAGTTCATTTAGAAATTTTGCTAGACAACTACATTGAGAAACCTAGATAGTGTTTAGTTAATACCCTAATGTTTTGAGATTCATGCGCTTAAAAAATGTGAGTTCAATGTCACTAGTAAACATTATGATGTCAAACATTATTATTATTAGTCTTTTCCACATAATTTGATTACACGAGGTATTCATGTATTACTTCTTCAGTGATAATATTTTCGCCTATCGCTTATTCGCTCACGATAGGAAACTAAACCAAAATTAATATTTCATTTTTATGCATATTATGGCCACTCGTACCGTTAGAACAATATCACAGCGGTACTAAATTATAATTTAAACGTTATACACCGTTTAGCATGTTTATATTGCGTTATTTGCATGTAATACGATGTTAAATTTGGTTAACATTACACATTTAGAAAAGTAAATAATTTCGAAATGTCCTTGAAGTCAGTGGTCTGATACTTTGAATTTACATATATGTCGTTAAAATCGCAGACGTTTGTCCATTAATAAATTGATGGTGAAACTTTTTCTTGATTTAATATCTTCAATATTCCCCTGTTATTTTTAGTACAGTTAGTGCACAGTTTTGTTTACAGATATGGAAGTGGAAATGGATACACTTAATCGAGATTTACTTTTATCGTTATCAGCTTATGGAAAGCTAAATTTAACAGCAGTGTTAGGCGCTGGTGTGTTCCGGTTTGAAGGGTGTGGTAAGGGAGACAGAATTTTCCGAGGCGTTCCATCTTAGTCCTCAGGGGTAGCGGCGCATCTGTGGCCGACCTCAGGTAGGAATATCTAATCCTATCTGGGGTTGTCCATGGGCGGCAGCAGCCACTTACCATCAGGTGGACTGTATGCTCGTCTGCTACTTCTATATTATAAAAAAAAAACAATCGAATCTGATGGGAGACCTTCATAAGGTCCATATGCGTTGCTACCCTTGAAAGCTAGTTCGAATGCTATTGTCTATCTCTTTTTATTGAGACATGAGACATCAGAACATTGTAGTATTTGTTTTGAAACGAGATAGACATAGCTGTGGCGAAGATGCAGTGTAATATTGGTATAGTCCGCGCCAAATTGCTAGTCCGCTCTGAAGTTGAAGTGAGCAGGTATAAGTTATACAATTTGCTATGGCGACGGGATTCATTTCTATATTCAGAGCGGACTAGCAGTTTTACGAGGACTATACTTGAATTTTTATATTGTGTAATCTACACGCACGGGTGTGCGTCCACCAAATTATTTATATTTACGTAGTGGGTTTCGGGTTTGATTCCCGGCCAGATAGGTAACTAAGTAATGATTTAGATCACTTTTCTGAGTGAGTTTTCTGCATGTGTCTATGGCACCCACGACATACGGAAAATTCTAATCTGTTCTATAAATCGGTTGTTTTCTATATAAACATATTTTAAAATACACATTTTAAAAACGATAGTTATCTATAACAGTTCTTTGTCCTTGTACTTAGCAGTATTCATACGCTGGCGTTGCCCTTGATATTACTGACATATACTCAACATACGTAAAATACAATTGGTATATAGTTATTAAATGGAAAAATAATCATCAAACACACCGCAGAATATTGCTTTGGACGGCGACACGTGATTGATAACAATGATAACGCCCTGACCTGCGCGATGTTAGCATAATTATAGCAAACCTAATTTAATGGAAAATATTTTTACTATGCAAGTTAAGCCATAAGAAATTGTATACATTCATTGCTTAGTTAGACATTCGTATTCAGATATTAGTGACACGATAGTGGATTAACTTTTAAAATAGTTTTGTTCGAGTTAATTAAATTATAGTGGATATGGTTTAGTAGTAAGTATATTTCTAGACATGCGAAAATTTAACCTGCTTGTGTAAAATCTAGATATTACACAAGCAGGTTAAATTTTCACAAGCAAAAAGGTCTGTACCCTTACCATGAGTTTTTACGTTTTGACAAATATGACGGTTTTGGTATTTGTTTACGTATTTGCCCATATAACTTTCAATCAGCGCCCCTAGCGGATTGTGTCAGAACTAGGAAATCGTATGGGCCAATACGTAAACAAATACCAAAACAGTCATTTGTCAAAACGTAAAAACTCATGGTAAGGGTACTGAACTACTATGTGTGGGTGTACTCCAGAGGCACCACCGCCGTACTATTTTCTACCTAACATAAGTGCGCTGCTGTTCAGGTTTGAAGGTAAATTGTGCGTTTGAAATTACGGACAGACTTTCCAATTTTATTTATTTATAGTTGTAGGACACGACAGAGAATATAATCCGGGATTCATTGTGAATGTCGTGGTGACTACGAGTGTCGTCAAATAAAAAGATTATGTGTGGCACTAGTGTTTTACTCATAAGGATATCGTCGCCTTGAGCTGATACCTCCACTCGAACACAAAGCATATATGTTAATACGACATTTGCAATTAAAATCAACACCCACCAAGGGATGCTATTGTTTCACGCGAAACGAATCAACATAAATTTCATACTATTATATCATGAGTTGCGCCAGCAATAAAATATATTCTATTTTTATTTATAGACCCGACGACCTATTTGCAATTTTGCATAAATAATAGTGGTGTCTCCGATGCCCAAACCGATATATCGGCGATACTTATTTTATTGTATCGGAAACAGCCGTATTAATTTGAAATGTCGATATATTCAAATTTTGCGAGAAAGGAACCTGAGTGAGATTTAAATAATTTTATGGTAAGCAGTCGTGTAGAGTTCTGTTTTTTGAGGTCAGGATTTATTTTTCGTAACTGCACTAACCCAGCTATTTTTGTTAACATACTCTGTTGTAAATTCTCGAAAGATTGATCATAGCGGTCTTAACGCATCTTATTAATGTTTGGGGAATTCCCGGCGTTTATTTTGTTCAGCGCTATCAAGTCTGTCATCAAAACAAAAGTGTTATGAAATTACTTATTTTAAAACCTACTATTTCAAAGAGATGTACACGCGACTTTTTTCATCTTTATGTTATATGTTTGGTGTGTATTTCCCCCATCGTGTACTTGACCTATATACATTGACTCATAGAGGGTAAACACACTTACAACCTTATAAAATCCGTAAATATAGTGCGTAATAAAATACTTATATAAGGGTAGTATTTAAACGAGTGACTGCAAATGAAAGTTTTGAGTGACAAAAATTATGAATTGTGGGTATAGTATTTATTATAATATTTCCAGTCGCTCACTTAGTAATGTAGTCGCACAAGTTATTAAAACAGTATGTAATTATCAGTCGCTAAGTTTTTTTTATTCGACCGTTTTATAATTTCCCCTTATATAATGATTGTGACAATTGTTCCACACTGTAAGTACGTTGGAAACTCAAGAAATGATCGAGGCACTAGTTTTACCAGTGGAAATTGTTTATCGCCCCTCGTTTACCCGCTTGCAGTGGACAAAGTGCTCAGATTGATGTGGTTTCAAAACTTTTGACATCGGAAAAGAGAAAATAGTGTTCGGGAAAACTTTGCTGTAGTTTCCCTCATTGTCTGGTCTTATAAAAATATTATGGGTGTAACGATTATTGCGTCTTCTTACTTTTACGTAAGTTTTAGTCATTTGTTTCAGCAAATTAAATCTATGTCTGGATCTTATATTTTTTGTCTCGTGTATTTTGCTATTTCTAGATGGTAATGATGTTCAAATTGTAAAATTGTATATGTTATTGTGATTATCAATACCCTATTTAATAATTTCTTTTCATCCTATATTTTTGTCAGTTTTTTATATACATGGTACATTTAATAACATATTTTTATAAGTATATCCGCAAAGAGAATTTCGCTGCTATGCAGTTAAAAGTTTTTAATTTTAAGCACTGTAGCTTTAAACTTTGAAAAAAATAGAAAAGATTTTAATCCCAACGAATTTATCTCTTCAACCTCAGTTTTAATACATAAGTAGTCATCGTAGAAAATGCACAAACTACGGTGATACGGTGAACATACACATATCTTTTTAATCATAAAAGAAGTTTTAAATAAAACAGTTTAATTTCATTTCAATCGCGTAAACTACCCGCAAACGAATCAAAACAATGTCTAAAGTTAAAAAATATTTGAATTTCAAAAGTGGGAAAGTAGAATCGAACGATGGTTATAAAAGCATTCGTTGGGGAACTTTGGTTACGAATGATACTAATTGAAGGAATTTTCAGAGTAAAAGTTGGACAAGCAATCTGAGTAAAGTTAGGGTGAATTTCAGAGTGGCGCAGCATCTCCGGAAGAATGTAATAACTTACAGGTGCTCCGAGTTCTTTATTGGATTTCGCACGTTCCGAGTCGACGTGTTTGATGGCCGGAAGATTCTTGCCGAACTCTTCGGTAGCTTTGGTATTAATTCTTGTTCGACAACGCGGTTCAACGTACCGCACCCGCGTTTATTAAAACTAACTATTTTTATAATATAGGAGTAGTAGACGAGCATGCAGTCCATCTGATGGTAAGTGGCTACTGCCGCCCATAGACATCTGTAATCAAATCCAGATAGGATTAGGTATTCCTATCTGAAGTCGGTCTCAGATGCGCTGCTACCCCTGAGGACTAAGCCTCGGAAAAGTATGTCTCCCTGACCACATCCTTAAAACCATAACCCAGCAGCACTTAACACTGCTGTTATTAGGCAGAAATAGGTGTGGTTTACGTAGTAACTATTTATTAATATGTAGAGTTGAACCACAAGTGGCTCTACCACCATCTACTCCACCACCATGTATTAACGCGATATCAAAGATTTTTGATAATGTATTAATAATCCAATTTATGTTTAATATCCTATAGAGGGATCTTCTTTCGAAATATTTTTTATTAGAAAATTAATTGATCTTAAGTTATGACCGTATTAGAAAATACGTAAGGTCAGAGGGGAGAGTCTTGGATTCAAAACGGAATTCATATTAATGAGCACTCGCTGTATATTTACAAGATAATATATTGGTGAACAATTCCTAAATTATTGAAATAAAAGGAAAATATTCAATTTAGCTAACGAGCTCGGGGCAAAAGCCAGAATTTATTAAGTAGAATGATTTCTATTTTTAATTCAGTACATTACATTGACCTTAATACTTATGTTCTTATAAAAACAGCTGCAATACAACTTTAATAATCTCGTTAGCAAAACCACAAGTGAAAAAACTGTCGCGTTCAGTACAGTTATTTTAAGGCCGAGCAATTTCACTAATTAACTTACGTCACAGAAATTTTGTAACGCGTCTTCGTACTTGTTATATGTCACATTTGAACGAACTCACCCTGGTGTGACGTCATATATTACAAGAACAGTTTTTTTAAATTATTAAATTCGGTTAAATGTCTCGTAGTTTACGACCCCTGCTCTAAGTCACGTCACTTTGTACGTAAAGATGAGTCCTAATCTCGCTTGATCGCTGAACGAGACGCTCAGCTGAGTCACGAGAGCGCCGTGAAAAGTGTTTCTCAGGAGCGACTGAAAGGAAAAGTATAGGCCGTCGGGCCGCGCCGCCGCTGCACACCAAGTCATTGACACATGCAAATTCGAACAACGTTTCGGTATTCGGTCAACGACCTCCCCATTCAATGACTGTCGAAAGTTATCCGTGAATACGACGTAGCCTACAAATGGTCGGACCTATCACGCGATTGTAACGCTAAAATCAACTATAAATAAAGTTGTCCTCGCGGCCTAAAGGAGCGAGTCTTGTTCGACTTTCGACAATAGATCGTGTTTTAGATAAACAACACTTGTCGAAGTATAAATAAGGTTGTCTGTCGAACATTCGACGGCCTGTCAGATGCGACGTCAGCCCGAGGTGCGTCTGGCCATTGTATTATTAGCATTGCGAATTTCGTCAACCGCTTAGCGCTAGACAATTCGTAAATACATGCGGACAGTATGCAAATTTCTCCTGTTGGATGGATATTTGCATGGTTTGTGGTACACGAGTGGGTGGTAAGCCATAATTAATACAGATTTAATCAAAATGTATGGAATGGCATGGTATGGTGCCACTTAAATTTGATTTTGGACAGATAGCTGACTTTAGTATGGTAATGTATGCTTTTAGAGTAGAAATTTAAAACTCAGAACGTTTGGCAGCTCGATTATTAATTAACAGGAGATTAATCAACCGTTTTTCGACATATAATGCTATTTCAATCGATGTTTATCTTATAAATTTATTTAATTTAGTAATTAACCGTTTCCCTCATTGGTCATGCCGGATGTCACGCTGAGATCCGTGATTTAAACGATACATTTATTGAATACTTTTTCCGGTGCGAGTTTCTTTACTAAGGTACGAGTATATAGTACATCTTATCAGTCCTATCATATTGAATGGGTACACTGATCATTCTTTTTGTTTCAATTTATATAAAGTGGTAGTCTTCGGAGGCACTGTCTCTACATCTATTTCAATCTGCCTTTTAACAACAGTTAAGGTTCCAGTAGGATACCAGTTGGTTTGCAGAGTTGAGGTTCTGACGATGATTATGGATGTCTGGGCATCAGTTGCCACTTACCATCAAATGAATGCTCGTACTATTTCTAACTTATTCGGCCACAAGAAGGTACTCAACTCCTCATACTCTACATATAATCAAACTTTCCTGTTACACTTCCGTTTAATGTAAGCATGACCGTAAACTTGTAAACCGTAGACCCACAGAACGTTACGTCCGCATTGTGTGCTGCCACACAACGTCCACAAAGTAACTATTATGGCAGATACGGAAATCAAGATAAGTAGCTTCGTCCTTGTCCGTCTGATGGATGTATGTAAATATTCTGCGGGCGACCTAAATAGGAAAGTGCTATCACCTAACGCACGAAAAAATAAAATGAAACGGATATTTATTTTATTTAATGTGGTTTTGTGTGATCTGATTTTAGCAAGGTCAATGTTAACTTTAAAATAGTCTATAGTTATGTTTTAGGAAATCGAAAAGTAATAAAAAATGTTTGTTGGCGAATACATTTCCTAACAGTGTCAAAAAGTGTTAGAAAATGACGGAAATTATTTTTTAATTATTTATTTAAATTTTCGAAGGAAGGAGGTCGATATGCCGCGTAATATCTATCTCTTAGTAAATTTTATTTCAATGAATATAGTCAAAATGGTAGAAAATACGTTAAAAATACTTTTTAACGTTACGTTTCCCAAAAGGTATAAGTACGTGACGTACGACATGACGGAAGTTGCAATAAAATACTAATTTGAATTCACGAATTCGCTTTATTCAGGTAAAGCTAGTTTATCTCAGCTTATCTTGTGACTGTATGATGTCATCTTATGTACAGTTTGCTGTATGACTAGTTAAATAAATTTGGAACTGCATAGATATGAAACGTTTAATCAGAAACGACCTTAATCAGTAGATTGCAAGTATTTCCTAATCTCATTTGATTTTAAGCGGTATACAATGACGTCATTTTAGATTGTAGTAGACTGAAAAGCAAACAATTGACAACTAGGGATGTCGATCCGAAATCGATTAATCAAAGAATCGTTTTAGACACCGAGAATTGGTGTTTTTAATTGAAACTAATCGATTTTAGATATCCAATACATTAGACATATCGTTTTTCATGTTGTTATGATCCATATTTTGGTCGGCACCGAAGAGATGATTCTTTCATTTCGGATTCCGGAGCAGCAATAAAATTAATTAAAGATCGGTTTGTAACAAATCCATTGTATTTTTTTGGATCGATTCTTCACACTTTAATTACTAGAATTGATTTAAAAATCAATCTTTTGTAGAAGAATCGCCATCCCTACAACAACTTTAGTTTGAATCCAATACTGCGATCGTTTCGGAGTAAAGTGCAAAATCTGGTTTCTACGAAACGCCGAAGGTAATGTACATGGTCTATCTCAAGTGCGATCATATGATGTCATCTCAGTCTGGTATGCTTGAGGCCAGACAGTTTGTAAACGGTACGTTTACTGACTTTCAAATTAGCACGATAATTGTAACCTACAACGTGGCGAGACGAAAACCACTAGCCGGTGAAACGCCGAATGTAAGGAATTTAACGTACAAAAATATACAATTTTCGTTCCGGGAAATTTAGATGTGGTAAGGTATTTTTACTTATGATTTAATAAGCAATACAAGTGGTAGAACTTTTTGTGCATAGACTCAGGAAACATCGTCGCTATACCTATTTTGAAGTAATAAAAGTGGTAGAACTTTTCTTGAATAAACTCTGGAAGCACCGTTGCTATACCTATTTTTGCATTACAACACCAGTGTTAAGCTGCTGTATTTTTATTTAAGGGTGTGGAAAGGAGAGACAGTATACAAGGCATTCTAACTTAGTTCTCAAAGGTAACAATCTCACAGCCGACCACTGTCCAACGACCAAGATATACGTCTAACAAACAGATGATATATATTAGGTATATCTTGGTCGTACGTATAGGAACTATACGTATAAAAACACAAATTAAAATAACAAGTATGATTGGAGCAAGAAACTCGAAAACTATTCGATAACTCTACAACTCAATTTGAAATATATGGACCGACATAATTACCAGGTTAATAAAATAATCGTAGTAAATCACTTTTACTGTAATTGACTGACGAAATAATCGCTGTTACGCACGCGACCTGTCCGACAATCAACTTCGCACTTATCCAAGAGGTGCACATGCACAGAAACTATTTCGGTACAATATTTACCTATAGCAGTGTTTCTCAAAGTGATCGACAACGCCTTCTCAAAGGGCGGTGAAGTGTCCAAAGAAAATCGGGAAGTGTTGAAGAGACAGATTATTATATTTATGAGATTATTCGTAGACCATTGAAAATAATTGATTCAAAACTAAGAGATAAGAATAAGTAAGTTTGAGAACATTTAAATAGAATCTCTTATTTTTATTTTCTTCTTTATTCGTAGCTTCTCGTAACATACCTATAATGTACCAACAAATGTTAGAAGCTGCCGAACAAATAAATAATCTTTACCGAAAAGATACTTATGATTCCTATATCATAATACCCAATCAAAACATATGCCAGGACACTCGCTCGGTTAAGCTCATATATCAGAAATATAATCACTATTTGATGTACTATTATTTAATGGCAATAATGTATCAACACCGATATTGATATATCAAGTGCCAAATAAACATTTACACACTAGATTGAATCGTTTCTTTCCGCACTATTTGTTGAGTGAACATTATAAATCTGGCTCACTTTGATGTGTCGTCGCTTCAATGTGGAAAATACTATTTATGTACTACAAAAATACTATTACGTTAGAAAAATGCTTTAATAAAATATGTTATTGGGTTTATTAAAAAAACGTTTAATACATTTTATTCGTACCTACATTTTGTAGTAATGCAATTTTAAATATTTGCTTAAATATATATTTACTATATTTGCAAAAAAACCTTTATATCGAATATCTTAATGTTACGCTCATATATCAGAAATATAATCACTATTTGATGTACTATTATTTAATGGCAATAATGTATCAACACCCATATTGATATATATCAAATGCCAAATAAATATTTACGCACTAGATTGAATCGTTTCTTTCCGCACTATTTGTTTAGTGAACACTATAAATCTGGCTCACTTTGATGTGTTGTCGCTTGAATATGGAAAATACTATTTACGTACTACAAAAATACTATTACGTTATTACTGTAAATATTTTTATTTCTATTTGTTTTAAATTTAGTTTATATTATTATAATATTGTAATAAGGTTTAAATATTGCAAAATAAAGTTAAGTATAAAAATAAAAAAAATATTACTTTACAAAAATTACGAGTTTTAATAAAATATGTTATTGGGCTTATTAAAAAATGCTTTGAAATGTTTAATACATTTTGTAGTAATGTAATTTAAAATTTTGGCTTAAATATATTTGCGAAAAACCTTGATAACTAATATCCTAATTATTTGAACACTTATTTTATCTAAGTTAAATTACTTTCCATTTCTTAAGTAGTTTTAGAAAATAAGACTCGCTTTAGTTTTTTTGTTAATTAGTGAACGTAATCCAGTAAACCCCATAGTAGTAGTAGTAGTAGGTACTTTAATTATTAAGATCATCGTGAGTTTTGTTTTTAACCAGAAAAGATTATAAATAACGTAAAATTTCTATTTATAGCTACATTAACTTCCTTTTCTGCACTCTTTCTATATAAGCATAACCTCTCCAATCTACAATACGAAATCATCCCACAAGATTCTAATAGGTACTAATTACTGACGTATCTGTATTGTTTGTACCTAGCCGGGGCTAGGGTGGGGAGCATGAGAAGCTGGTCAGTGGCCGCATTCCTACCACTTGAAAGTAACGTGGTATCCGGCTGCGAAAAATTACCATCTCGCAACACTGCAGTGCAATATCACCCTTAAGTACCGAGTTTTAATGGTTATTCCATTTTTGTAATGTATTTGAGAACCATAGTGTTTTCCTCTAAGTATAGATTAAATTAGCTTGTCCTGCCGAAAATCCGTGCTGTTTTTGTTACTATTCGCGTCAAATACCTATTTGTGCGCGTTTGAATCTAATATTTTGTACAATATACTATAGTAGGGTCGCGATTTCCTTCAGCAGTATTGTATTTAAATTCTAGTAGATATATAGGGAAGTTTGCATACCTTTTTACTCTTACTGAAATTGAGAAAGTACGTTCACTTTCATGCAAATTCCAATCGAGTTACCTCCTTGATGCTGACGATATTTATATTTCTTACAAACAGGCTACATATGGATATAATACTGTTAAATAATATTTTTTATAATATAGTAGTAGCAAAGAACATGAACTCCTGATGGGTAACGGCAATTTACCTCTCAGGAAATAAACCCTAATAAATATGATTGCTATCCTAATTAACCTCCTCTGCTATTGTTACCTCTGAGACCTAAGTTGTAATGCGTATTTGTATCTCTTCCTCATCTCACCCTTCAACTACACAAAAGCAACATTTAAAATGCTGTTATAAGGCAGAAATATGAATGAAAATGGTTTTGGAGTGTTCGACTCCGAAGAATCCACGAAGGGTTCTACCTTCAAATTTAAAATTGTATCTTATGTATAAAATTCTCGCGTCACAATGCTAGTTACCGTACTCCTCCGAAACGGCTTTACCTATTTTAACCAAATTTTATATGCATATTCAGTATGTCTGAGAATCGGCTCCTATCTATTTCTCATACCTCTAAGTGATAAGGGTTGTTCACGCTTAACATTTTTTTATTTATATGGCAACACAACGTTTGCCGGGTCAGCTAGTAAACGTATACATCTCTAAACTACCTGCTGGTTTACATGATAGTCGTGATACACACTTGCACTATTCTTGAGATAATAATGATACATGCACACGTGTTTGTTTGTACGTCAAATCAATGTACGTAGCGAAGCAGATTACCGCCACGACACGTTATGTCATATCACATATCTTTTTTGCTCACAATTCTCTATGCTGTTCATAGAGAATTGTGAGATGTAGTAAGCAAATGAGAATATAATCATCTCGCGGAAAATTATCTCGGGTCCGTTAAAGTTTGTGTTTATTTCGTTTTTAAATTTTCTTGTTTGTTTGCCTATATTCAAGTAAGTGTTTAGAAAATCATTAATATTTATCACTCAGTTTTGCTTGCTCACGAGATAAATGTTATTAATATTTTTGTTGTTGAATGTTGTTCAAGTTACGCTTCTTATGACTTGTTATTCGCTTCTTATTTATTGAATCACGCCGAAGGATGATTTTTCGTCATAGATAACGTTAATAAAATCCAAAAATATTATAGACAGTTATTTGCTTTTCATACTTTTAAGAAACTTGCATAAATATACAGTTTTTATGAGTGGAACGTTAAAATCATAAAGTAATCGGCAAAAAGTGGAACATCTAGTTATGTACATCGTTTTGGTCGACACACCGTCTGGGTCGATCAGCTTTCTATAAATAAATTAATATTAATTAAAAGAGTAAGACATATATTCAAATAATAATCGTGTTCGTCTTTTAATAAGTCATCAATATTCAAATGTGTTATTGATCATCTAAACTAGTGACTATGTTTGCTTAACAACTTTTAAAATATAACTAACGAATAGTGGTTTCCACGTGCAGTTTTGCTTTGTAATAATAGGAAGAATCTGTTTCCATTGAGATTTAATATTGTGTTAAATGTAACTCCTAAAATGTTATGACAAATAATATTACTAAGTAGTAACACATACCTGTCAGAATCAATGCTACACCCTAACTCTACTCTGCTCTACATCTCTTACTTATGAACACAATTACACATTTTGTAATTTGTCTATTTAAAAAATATACCCATATTTTTTTTTTATAATATAAGGGTAGCAGACGAGCATGCAGTCCACCTGATGGTAAGTGGCTACTGCCGCCCATGGACATCTGTAATCAACCCCAGATAGGATTAGATACTTCTACCTGAGGTCGACCACAGATGCGCTGCTACCCCTGAGGACTAAGCTGGAACACCTCGGAAAAGTCTGTCTCCCTTACCACACCCTTCAAACCGGAACACAGCAGCGCCTAACACTGCTGTTATTAGGTAGAAATAGGTGTGGCGGTGGTGCCGCCGGAGTCGAACCACAAAGGGTCCTACCACCTTCAATAACCATAATATATTATCAATGAGATCCGAGAATGTTTTATTATGGTTTTAAGCTTTTTCGTCAAATTATAATCAGTATATTTATATTCAATTCAATTATATTTACACATATTCACAAATAATTTTAAATAACAACAAAATCTCTACATTTTTTTTACAATTAAAAGCATACAGTACGTCAGAATTTACTCATTAGAAAATGAACTCTCATGACAATCTTTTCACTTATATACAACACTCTATTTCATTAACATGCACCTACAAAACCGTATTCGCGAGACATAGCAGAACATTCTGCGTTACCGTGAAAGCCTTCGGCGTGCACAAAGAGACAGGTGCGCTGTATTCAAACCTGGGAGTTTAATAACTGCAAATGATGCTGAAAGTAATAACAGGGGCCGCGTGTGTAACCTCAACTTAATCTGCACATGTTTGAGTCTTGTATTTTGAATGCGGTGAAAGAAAATGTGACTCTGTTGTTGTAAAATGAAATGGAAAAGCAATTCTGAAAGGTAGGCAAGTGTGCTTTAAACTTTTGTTAGATAAGTTTACAAAATTCGACAGCTTCAAAATATAGCCTATGTTATTCACATAATTTAGACAATTCCAACGACGCCTCATATGTTAAAATCTGTCAACCCGTTTGGGCTGTAGGTGCCAAATAATAAGACACACGAACATACAAACATACTTACGCTCAAAAAGCATTAACCTATGTGGTTGAGAAAAAGATACAATTAAATGCAATTAAATCCACACAGAAAAGAAATGATGTCAACAAAACTTTAGTTTCCCGTCAAAATAAACTTGAGACGTCCCGAATAAATTTGTTATTTCTACTACAATCTTCAAACTACCAGAAGCGTGTACAAAGTTAAAGCGCTCTACCACCCATAAATATTATTAACTCACCTAATCTCGCTGGTCTTATCGCGTGAAAGTTGTTAAATGAGCAGATATCTTATTTATCGAGATATCGAGGTAACAAGTTAATATACATTTACCATTAGTCATATAGGAAATGTCTGTACAATAAATTGCAGGACGTTCATCCTATCCATGGAACATCCTATTACTAATGTATCATATTTTTGTCCTTTAAATAGTTTGTTTTTTGTATGAAGAGTATTATGGTATATTAAATTGTAATATGTACTTATTGAAGCAGGAAGCACATGGTTAATGCCGTAATGGACTGTTAAATTCATCCGGAATGTTCATATTTTCCACGAGCGTGTGGAAGTAACTAAGCGTAAGCTCGTTACAAGCAATTTCACGAGCCAAACGGGAAGTGGGCCCGCTCTTCGTTGCGGGACATTCGCCCTATCCCTAACTGTTGACACGTCGGTGGATGCGTATGGCGCGTGTGCCGCATACGAGCGACAGTTCCGGTATAGCGCCTCCGGGCCGCAACCCGTTCCACGAGACTGATGACCGCAAGATAACGGAACGCGATACCACTAGAGCCCGCCCTGCTCGCACCCGCTTGGGAATCTCGGAATCTCACCAGCCATTCATATTGCCAATCTTGTAGCCATTGATGACCGACTTTTCGTTTTAACTAACACGTCGTACGTACGCATCGAGCAAAATATTAGTAGAAAAACAACACAAAATTCGTAAGGCAATAACTTAAATGATAGCTATCAGACACGTGTTGAAAAGTAACGGTATTCACTAAGTTCTGATTATCATAAAGTTAATACACGTTTATCTATTTTAGTATTGTCAGGATCTTTTCTTTATAATATATGGCCGTATTAAAAAATAACATGTTATTGAAATAATCTTGATTAGATACGAATACTGATAGCGTCCGAGTGCGATCACGAAACACTATAAAAACTTTTACTATACGTTACGTGTTATATTATGATATTTTAATTCAACAGGAAATAGAGTTAAATTTGTAATATGGTCATACCCATATTAAATAAGTACTGTCTTTTAAGAATTTTAATTTTAAAGAAGTGATTTTGTAATATATAATATTAATTCTAGTGGGTATGTATAGCAATATTATTGTTTGGTTCTTTTATTAACTTCTTACAGCTTATCGAATCAAAATAATGCCGTTAAGTCTACTTAACCACCTCAAGATATTTTATCACAAATTTTTAATCAATACAAGTGCTCTTAAATCAGCCCTTACATTAAAAAAATTGGAAACAGCGCACATACAGCGAAAAATAGCTATAAGTACATTATACATAAGATAATGTCTCTATGAAATGTTTTCCAAACACATTAGTTTCTTTCTTAAACTTTATTCTCCCCTGGCAGGCAATCAGTCAAATCTTTTTCTTTTTATCCCCCAACTTTGTCTTGCATCTTCGAATTCTTCCTTAGAAGGTTGAAAAACGAACAAAGCAAATCGGATTCGAAGTGAGCTCGTAGATTCTTAAAAAAGCAAAGTGTGGGCCCGCGTCTCGTATGAGACACCTGCGCGCCAGACGAGCAAAAAATTCGCGTAAACCATCGTAGACGGATTTAGTTTCGATTCGAACAGGAAAACATTTCAGCTTTCATTCCGGCTACTGTTTGTATACGGTGCTTAGAGGATCTGTCGGCACGTTTGTATTGTAATTTCATTTTCCGTATGAAATCTTGACAGTGTAATGCTATTTTCGTTTAGTAAATCTTGTATTTTTTTTGCGCTCCTAAAAATAAAGAATTACTTTTTTTAACGTATGTTATATTTACAAAATATTTCAATTGTATTCAAATGTTTTACAGTTCTTTTGTTGATTAAATATATCTAGTTTATAAAGATACGTATAAAAATCGCAACATTATATCCATGACTTGTTATCACAATATGTAAAATGGCGGAATGTGATACTGTTATATTTTATACCGGTTATTAATCAAGACGTTCTTAAAATTCGAATATAGTCTGAATTATTTAATCATTTAAGTAAATTATCTGCTATAAAAAATTAATCAACCTCCATAACTATTCGCCACTCACATTAATAGACATTAAAAAAAAACAAAATTCGGCGTGACTGTGAAATACTTTGCCATTTTTGCGTAGTTTAAAAAGTTTCGACACGTCCACACTCCATTTAGAAGTTCATTGACGTGAGAGACGGTCGGAATAAATCACCACAATTAGGCTGAACACAATGTGTTATTGTCGTCTAATAAAAATATATCTGTGGGTAATAAAGCGAATGTTTGACAATGCTTGTTCAATCACTGTAATTAATTGGAACACTTCCTGCATAGTGGTACCCGTATGGGAGGAGAGAGGGGTTATAAATAATGTATGATAGATAACAGTGCTAACGCGTGTATGGGCAATGTTCAATAAATAGGGGGCATGATGAAAAATCATTGTTCATTAATGAATATTAAACAAAAGGCTTGATGAGTCGTAAGTGATTATAATTGCCTCCGATGACCAACGGGAACTGTCGCCGCGTGGCGCTTTATTAATACTTCGACGCATTTATAATCTGTAATGTTTGTTTTATTTTTCCTATAAACCTATGTGTACTCAAGGAATATAAAACTAAACCAAAACATGCGTAACAAATTTAAACGTTAAAAATCAACTACAGTAAACTAACATTTTGAAACAATTTTTTTATTTCATTGGAGTAAATTCGAATATACATATTCCGTCTGAGGGTAAGAGGTAAGGTAACTACCGCCCGTAGACATCTGTAACCTACTCCATGTAGGTAGAACATAACTTCTGCCTGACTCCAATTACAAATTAGTTGCCATTCTTTAGGACTACGATGTTCGTTTTCACCAAAATCCATGTAGTATTATGTAGTAATGATAATAGCAGTGATAGCCTAGTGGTTAAGAATTTCGGCCTCTCGCCTCTCGATCGAGGGGTCCGAGGTTTAAATCCCAGGCACGCTGATTTATCAAAGTTATTTGCGTATTAGAAATTAATTATCACGTTCTAAACGGTGAAGGAAAACATCGTGAGGAAACCTGCATACATAAGAGATTAAAAAAATAACTCAAATGTATGTGAAGTCTACCAATACGCACTTGGCCAGCGCGGTGGACTATGGCCTAATCCTTCTCATAATGAGACCCGTGCCCAGCAGTGGCACAGTAATGGCTTGATGATGATGATGATGTAGTAATGGTACCCAGTCATCCCATTGGTTCTTTTACCTTTTAAAATTACTATTACTACTAATCGTATAAATACACACCGCCCACAATAATTTAAACTGAGTAAACAAACATTAATTACGGGCAAGAATTTCAGGAAATCTCGGCTTCAGAACCGAGAAGCATAATCGTAAAACGAGTAAATTGTTCTTATCGCCGAAGCCGGCAAATAGGTTCACCTTAAGAGCTGTTTTAATTAAGTGAAGAAGGGTCTGTTTACGGATGGCCCGATAAAGGGAAATGGGGATGGTTTCGGCCGGCGAGAATAGTAGAGCGGGTCGTATGACGAATGCAAACATTCACACCAAACCCAGCAAATAATTATGAGGGATTGACAAGGATATGATATACTTATGGGAGACAGACTTTTACGAGGCGTTCCAGCTTAGTCTCAGGGGTTGCGGCGCATCTGTGGCCGACCTCAGGTGGGAATATCTAATCCTATCTAGGGTTGATTACAGATGTACATGGGCGGCGGTAGCCACTTACCATCAGGTGGACTGTATGCTAGTCTGCTACTCCGATATTATAAAAAAAGGTTTTTGTGTTTGTCATATTTATTGGTTGTGTTATGTGGGAATATTTATAATTCATATTATAGCTTAAGACTTAGGTACGTTTTGGCTTATTTCAATCATATAGGTTGTTTTACTTTTCATGTTGTCGTTTAGAGTAAAGTTTTCACGGTGTTTTCAATTTGGTTTTATACAAGTGTAAATAGCATTTTGTATAGAAGCATGTATTTATATTCTAAAAGCAAGTCATCAATTTTTTTTACAGATTGCATACAGTCGAACCTTTGGTGGCTATACAAAACCAAGTTTTATATTTTTGTATCTTTTGTGATGACATTATTTTCGAAGACACACACACTTGAACTCTACAAATTTTCAACTAAATACTTTTAGCCGTTGCCAAATAACCAACTTAAATAAATATACGAGTACCGAATATATTATCTTACTAAATTTTTGTGCAGGAGAAAAATGATGCCACTCTACTCCTTTTGCATTCTAAGCACATCTCAATAACAATGATCTAAATACCGATCCTACATAACACATGTATCTCAAATAACGCATTATTCAGATGCCCATAATTGGTGCAACACCGAGGTGGTCGATTCGTTCCCAGAACTTAATTGTAGTACAACAATATCATTTATCAGATGCATTCTCACGACACCGCCTCTATTTTATAATAAGATAACATACTATGTTGTAAATTATACTTCAAACTTACTCGTAATTTTATGTTATCTTCCTGGATTTTGCTCTTACCTTTAAGTTCGTTTAATTCTTGTGTTTATACGTATAAATTGAACTGAATTGTCTGTAATTTAATAATAAAAATCATTTACAATATGGAGTGCATAGATAAGTAATGGAGTGTAATAACCTGTTTGTCTCTCTGGGATAGTTTTGGAAGCTACTGAATCAATACTACTACTAGCAAAAGCTACTAAAATCTATAATTTTAAATAAGGAAAACAGACAGGAAAACGCCTGGATATATATTATATCGGGTTAAAAGTTCCATATCAGGCAAGATTGTACATTTGCAAATTCTCTGAAATATTGACGTAAAGATAGCAACCGCCAAAGGCATATTTTTTAAGACATGATAAGGCACTTTGGTTTGAAAACAGATTAATTAATTAATCTTTCGAATGGAGTCATTATGCTTATTATTTTCATAGCAAAATGATGGTCCAAAAATTAAAGGGGAAAAGCACTTTAGCGAAAAACATATTTGTATGAAATTTGTATTTTTAATTAGAAGCCTTTTTATTGCTTATAAAATAATCATTTATTTATAATACATATAGAATAGAAGCAGTAAATAGGCGTTTCCGTTCTTATTTTCTTATAAATATTTGCAACTTATTATTAAATCTGAATTATTCAGTTGTTTTACGGTATTTCGATTATGATTTTATACCACCAAATTTTTGTGTACCTATACCATTGTCTATTTACATTTCTTACAAATACTCAGACTTACTATATTTAGCCTTTATACTTTCTCTTTGATTTTGTACTCCTAGGAAACGTCTTTGTTAGAATATTACAAAAGGACAAAGTACGGAATGATATTGAATATTGCAATCATTTTTATCTCGGGGGCGGTCGCCGGTAGAGTTCAAATAGTTGAATTGTTTGCTCCCTTTTCGATCAACACAATTTATAGGTACAAGTATAGTACTAGTCTAGACGTGGTGGTAAAATAGTAGGTATCGTCGGCAACGAAACCCAGTTCAAACATTAATTAATTTTTCTAAGTACATAATATAAAAATAGATTCTGGAGCATTGTTTGTGAAGACTAATCAAATTATAATTGAGAGACGAATTCATGAAATTTTATTGATATAAAAAAAATATATAAAGCAAATATTGGTATCATGACGGTGACTTAGCAGTCGAGCTGTACAGAATTTTATGATTTTAAATGACCTTTTGAATTTGTTTGTGGAGACTAATTATAATTAGGAAAAATGGTATAGACGTAGCAAATGTCGTTAGACTTTGGTGGTTTGAGGCTCCCGCTGTCCATAGTCATCTCTAATCAACTCCAGGTAAGAGTAGACGCCTAACTGAGGTCGACCACAGATGCGTTGCACTGTCTAACTTGGATCCCCTCAAAACACTGTTTGCCCTGCCAAACATACCGAACGATGATTATAGACGAAAAATATAATAACATAACAGCTCTTACACGAGAACTTAAATTAGGTATTCATCTCAGCACCCCTCCGAGGAGCTGCCACCTTGTCGTGGTGGAGGGGCTTGCGTGGCCCTACGATCCCCAAGACTATGCCGGTAGGGATTCCCATACCGGACAGGCTTGGTGGGGAGGGTCCAGACTAAGAGTGGCTCACCCTCGTCGGGAATCAAAATGGTTCCACCAGGCGGGGAAGGTGCAAGGTGAATAGCCTGCACGAGGAGTCTCTTCCAATCGGGAGAGCCCTGGGCGGGCTCGGTGTGCACTTGTGCCACCGTGCAGGCTACGGTAATTTGCCTAGCTACCGTCGATATCGTAATCCCACCCAGGAGAGGTGTCGTGGTCATGTCTCGCGGCCTCTGGTGGGACCGAGGGTCTTGCCTTAATTGGCCGGACTGCGAGGAAGAAAACCTCTATAAAAAATCACCCTAATCTCAAGCGGCGGCGCACCGCGAGGGGATGCATGGCTGGCGGGGAGGCCAGTCATTAGTGCGACTCCCGCCACGGTACCGGCCGACACCGTGGTGGGTTACGCCCAGGCTTACCCGGGTACAGGGGGCACTGCCCGGGTGGACCGCTTATCCCCCATACTCGTGGGAACAACAATGGCGGATCAATTTAAAAAACCAAAAGAAAGAACAAAAGCACACGACACAAAAAACACACGCACACACACAAACACACATAACACACAAAACATTGATGAGGGGGAGGCATCCGTATCGGATGTGAGTGGGAGTACACAGGTGGGTACCGGCCGGAACCGCCTATGGAGGAGCCGAAGGAGACAAAATTTGAGTCCTTCGGTTACAGCGCTGTCGAGCGATGAAGATGTTGCGCCAGTCGCAACAGTTGCTCCGGCGAAAGTTAAGACCAGGAGGAAAGAGTACCTCATTCAAACAGAGACCTGCAGTGAAGGGGCGACACAGGCACAGCTGACGTCAAACGTAGCTTCAGCAGGAGTGAAAGACGATCGTTTGGCCTTAGAATTAAAGGAGAAGGCCCTTAAGGATGTCAGCGTGATCCTTAACGTGACGGCAAAGTCGAAACACCTAAAGGGTACTTTTCACAAGGCCCTGAAGGAGGCGGCCCAGTCATTGATAGTGGCAATAGAAGCCTTACATTCTAGGTCTTCTACGGAAGAAACTGCCAAACTGCAGGCGGAAAACACACGCCTGAACGGAGAGATGGCAGATCTCCGTAGAGAAATGTCAGAGCTCAGGGAAGAGTTAGTTTGCCTTAAAAACAGCTCGCCACGGAAAGAGTCGCCTCAAACGGCTAACAGCAATGAGGAGCTGTCTAGGCACATACTGCTACAAGTTGGGGGCATGCTAGATGCGCGCCTAGAGGCGTTGGAGAGTAGACTGCCTTCGCGTACACCTGACTGCAGCTACACGTTTGCCGAGGCTGCCTCTAAGCCGCGTAACAAGCGAGAGGTGCCGAGACCGGTGGAGGCCTCCGACAACGAGAATGGGAGTAGGAAGAAAAAAGGGGAGGCTGACATTGTACCAGCCCCAAAAAAGGCCGACAACCGACCTCCCCCGCTGACACCTGCACCCAAGGAGGGCCAGTGGGTTCTGGTTACCAAGCGGGGAAAGAAGAAGAAGGGAAATCCTCAGGTGGGTGCTCAGGCAGCAACGAGCAGTAAGGGGAAGAGGAAAACTCCTGCCGAGAAGGTCGAAAAGCCAAAAGCCAATCGGCCAGGGCCTGTAAAGCTCCGCCCTCCTCGCTCCGCGGCTGTAGTTATTACACTGCAGCCGGCAGCCGAACAGCAAGGAGTAACTTTTGCCAAAATTTTGGCAAAAGCGAGGGCGGATATTGACCTCCCGAGCCTTAATATAAGCGGTCTAAAATTCCGTACTGCTGCTACAGGTGCCCGCATTTTGGAGGTAACAGGAGCCTCTAGCGGCGACAAGGCGGACTCCCTTGCTGAGAAACTCCGGGAGACGCTCGATGACGGAGTCGCCATAGTATCCAGACCGGTGAAATGTGCAGAAATGCGGATCACCGGCCTGGACGACTCCGTATCACAGGAGGACGTCGCTGTCGCCGTTGCACGGGATGGAGGCTGCCCTAAGGAGGCAGTAAATGTGGGTATAATTAGACCCACTCCTCGGGGCGTCAGTTCCGTCTGGGTGCGGGCTCCCGTCACGGCGGTGAAAAAGATGGGTAGTCTCGGCCGCCTGTTAATAGGCTGGGTTTCAGCAAGAGTGGAGGTGCTGCAGCCAAGAACACTGCGGTGCTTCCGGTGCTTGCTCAGCGGGCACGTCAGAGCACAGTGCACCGCAGAGGCTGACCGCAGCGAAGAATGCTATCGCTGCGGTAAACCTGGCCACAAAGCCAATGCATGTACCGGCACACCTAAGTGCTCGGTATGCGCGGCGGCAAATAGGCCGGCCGAGCATCGGTTGGGGAGTAAAGCGTGCTCCCCACCGAAAAAGAAAGGGAAGAGCGCCAAAGCCGCTACAGCTCCTGCTCCCGTTCCCGCGCCAGCTACTGGTACTGCTGCTCCGAATGCCGCTACATCTACTCTGGCAGCCGCCGATAGTCCCCCATCTGAAGGAGGGACTGGGGAGGTAATGGCCACACAACTCAATTAAGTATGGCCCATCGCCTACTCCAGGCTAATATCAACCACTGCCGTTCTGCTCAAGACCTTCTAGTTCAGAGTATGGCGGAGTGGTTGATAGAAGTGGCGGTGGTGGCGGAGCCCTACTTTGTCCCCCCAATTAACAACTGGGTGGGGGATCAAGATGGATTAGTGGCCATTACGAGCTCCAGAACACTTAGTGTGCCGCCCCTAACTATGATCAAGAGGGGCAAGGGCTATGTGGCTGTGCAGTGGCGGGACTGCGTCCTCGTTGGGGTCTACTTCTCGCCCAACAAACTACTTGTCGAATTTGAGGAATTCTTGGGCGAGTTGGAGACCCTAATAGGACAGATTCAGACTCGCCGTGTGCTCGTCCTTGGGGACCTCAACGCCAAGTCAACGGCATGGGGCTCCCCTAACCCTTTACACCCGAAGATTTTTTTTCGCAATTTCCGATTCAAAACGTTTATTACGGCTTTTTATATAGCTTAAGGGATCCACAAAAAATACGAAAAAAAATCCAGAGTTTATACTTAATCCAGAAATCGACCCGCACGATCGTGAGTCTCCGGTGGGAACTGTCACACTCACGATCGTGAAAATTGCAAAAAAAATTAGTTTTTTATCAAAAAATATTAGAAAATTAAAACAATTTGGAGATATTTAACATCACTGTCTTTATTTTCATTAGTCTTTATAAAAAATCTGTCTTGGCAATGAAACCTAAACTACGTAATTCTATGAAAATCAACATTCTTCTTTCTTCCATTATTGCCTCCGTCTTCAATCCAGGTCTCCAAGGCGTAGGTATTCTTGGCTAGGGAATACATCCAATGATAATGCAGATGGAGAAAACTTTAGCCATATCTATTGCAATTAAATTAACTTTTCGACCGGTTCTTCTTAGATAACATAAATTTGTGCATCTGGTTACATATCAAGAGTCTCATAATTAAAATACTAAGAAAAATATTTCTTTAGAAACTTTACTGGAGATGTTAGTAGGGATGTATAGACCTTTTCAAGGGAGAAAACTTATTCTTTTCCAAGCTTTTTTTCAATGTGTTGGACGTGAAGATGCTCGGCGGCGAGAAATTTCTAGGGATGATTTTAAAGTAGATGGTTGAGGTTTAGGCTCAAGTTGCAGATCCAATTCTAGGTCAGTTTCTATTTGATGGTCTGCATGTGCTTCTGGATCTGTTTCAGGGCACAATTCTTCAAATTGAAACTTCTAATCTATTTGGTTGAAGCTCTTCACTTTCATGAAGATCTTCAATGTCCGATACATTTCTCCTCACCCCGCACTGGCAAAATCTGATCGTCATTTAAATGTACCCCTAAAATTGTAACAAATAAAATTGATATTGACGAAACTTACACATAACTGGTAATAGCAATAAAAGCATTTTCATGAAACGTTATTCTGCACCAACAACCGTAGGCACACGATCGTAACAGTTGAAATTTGCAACCTAATTGTATCTAAATTGCAAGTTAATCGAATAAACTACTAAATTCCACGTATTTAGTGTTCTTTTAGCTTTCTAATTAGCTATAATTAATGATAGATACTAAACATTTTATACCAAAAATAATTATATACCTGTGACAGTGCGCGGGTCGAAAAAATCTGCCATCTTTGGACGAGTCCCTAGCACAACTGACCGCCTGCACCCCGCTCACTTAGCCGGTAGCACGTGCGATACTCTCCTCACGATCGATCGGCATCGGTTGCGTTTCGAAAAATAAGAAGCTATTACGTGGGATTTTTTTTAAAGTGAAACTCACGCTCATATCATCTCGGGTGTAAAGGGCTAAGACGGATGCTCGCGGCGAGGTCTTGGAGGAGTGGGCGACGACAACCGGCCTCTTAGTGTTAAATCAAGGGTCGGCAAACACATGCGTGCGACAGCGGGGGGGTTCTATTGTGGATGTCTCGTTCGCATCCCCCGCTGTGGCAAGCATCGTCCGGGGCTGGAATGTTCTGGAGGGGGTGGAAACACTGTCTGATCATTTATACATCCGGTTCGACGTGTCCCCCTCGCCAGAACACCCGGGCCGTCGTCGCCCAAAGAAATCGACGCCGAGATGGGTGCTGGGGAGTCTCAATAAAGACTTTCTGGTAGAAGCTGCCATAGTCCAGGCCTGGCTGGCTCCACCTGAACCTGTGGAGGTGGAAGGGGAGGCGGAATGGTTCCGGGGTGCCATGTCGAATATTTGTGACGCAAGCATGACCCGTGCCAAGCCGCATCCCCCAAAACGCCGGGTGTACTGGTGGTCCCACGAAATCGCAGTGCTTCGCTCAGACTGCACAGTGGCGAGACGCCAGTGCGCCAGGCACCGCAGGTTGCGCCGACGTGAGTCCGATCACGGCTCGGTGGAGCAGCAGCTGTACGAGGCCTATCGAGAGCGACGATTGGCCCTACAGCTGTCCATAAGCCAGGCAAAGGAAAAGGCCAATACGGAGCTTCTCCAGACCCTTAGTCACGATCCGTGGGGGCGCCCTTATAAGATCGTAAGGGAAAAAATGCGCCCTTGGGCGCCCCCTCTGACTGAGACTCTCCAGCCCCAGCTACTGGAGGAGGTGGTGTCCACTCTGTTTCCAGCCAGAGTGGCACACTCTCCTCCGACAATGGCACCTTCCGATCACACCTCAGGATCGGAGGAAACGGAGGTGCCAAAGGTGTCGGAGGAGGAACTAGGTGCGGCCATTTTAAGGCTCCGGGGAAAGAATAAGGCCCCGGGGCCGGATGGAATACCTGGCCGCGCCTGGATTATAGCTCTTGAGGAGCTTGGGGACCGGTTTCGCAGGCTATGTGATGCCTGTCTGGAGTCGGGATCGGTCCCAAGACAGTGGAAAACGGGCGGCCTAATTCTTCTTAAGAAGGAAGGACGCCCCGCAGAGTGTCCTTCGTCGTATAGACCCCTAGTAATGCTTGATGAGGCAGACAAACTTTTTGAGCGTATTGTGGCAGGTCGCCTCATCAGGCATCTAGGAGAGGTAGGGCCGAACCTATCCGGCAACCAGTTTGGTTTCCGAGAGGGCAGATCGACCATCGATGCTATTATGCACGTAAAGGCCCTCTCGGATGAGGCGGTGGCCCGACGCGGGGTGATGTTGGCTATTTCGCTCGACATAGCGAATGCCTTCAACACCCTGCCGTGGGCCAGCGTTAGAGAGGCACTAAAGTATCATAAGGTGCCTCTCTACCTCAGCCGGATCGTTGGAGCCTATCTCTCCGATAGGTACATAACGTACCCGGGGCACGGAGGACACACACTCAGTCGGCAGATGACGTGCGGTGTTCCACAAGGGTCGGTTCTTGGTCCGCTTCTGTGGAACATCGGATACGACTGGGTGCTGCGGGGTAACCTACCCCCGGGGGCTACTGTGACCTGCTATGCGGATGACACGCTAGTCACTGCCCGGGGGTCTAACTACGAGGAGGCTGCCCGTCTTGCCACTGAAGCGGTGGCACTGGTGGTTGACAGGATAGAGATGTTGGGGCTCCAACTGGCGTGCGCCAAAACCGAGGCCCTGTGTTTTCACGGGCCAAGGAGAGCACCGCCGCGGGGCTCCCACATACTCATTGGTGGAACCCGTGTCGAGGTTGGGTCAAATATGAAATATCTGGGACTCATCCTCGACAGCCGTTGGAACTTCCGCGAGCACTTCACTCGCTTAGCCCCCCGGTTAATGGGAGCGGCAGCTGCGTTGAAACGGCTGCTGCCCAATCTCGGGGGGCCTAGTATGAGTAGCCGCCGCCTATACTTAGGGGTGGTGCGGTCCATGGCCTTATACGGGTCACCCGTATGGGCGAAGGCCCTGACAAGGCAGAATATCACCCTCTTAAAAAGACCGCAGAGGGTGATGGCCGTCGGGGTCATTCGTGGATACCGCACCATCTCCTTCGAGGCAGCGTGCTTATTGGCGGGGTGCCCTCCTTGGGATCTGGAGGCGGAGGTCTGTGCTGCGATGTATAGATGGCGCGCAGACCTCCGGCTCCGGGAGGAACACCCCACGCCCAAGGAGGAGGAAGAGCGGAAGTTCCGCGCTCTACAGTCCATGACTGTAAAGTGGAAAGAGAGGCTGGCTGAACCTACGGCTGGCCTCAGGACTGTGGAGGCTGTCCGTCCGGTGCTAGAAGCCTGGATGGACAGGCGGCATGGATCGCTGACCTTCCGGATGGCACAGGTGCTCTCGGGACATGGGTGTTTCGGTAAGTACCTGTGCCGCATAGCCGGAAGGGAGCCAACCACCCAGTGCCACCATTGTAGCTGCGACGAGGACACGGCGCAGCATACACTGGAGGAGTGTCCTGCATGGGACAGCCAGCGCCGTGTACTCGTCGCTGCAGTGGGGCCAGACCTCTCGCTCCCTGCCGTGGTAAAAGCTATGGTCGGAGGCGACAGGTCTTGGAAAGGAGTAAAATCCTTCTGCGAGGAAGTCATCTCGCAGAAGGAGGCTGCGGAGAGGGAGAGAGAGAAATCCTCAGACCTCCCTATCCGCAGCCGGAAAACCGGGCGTAGGAGGAGGGCTCCCCACGACCATCTCCTACCCCCATAACGGAGGCATTGGCGTAGGACACGGGGGTGTCCTACGTCAAATACATCATTAGCCTCGAGGTGGCGCGCGCGGTGTTCCCGCGCGCTCCTCAAAGACGAGGGGATGGAGTAGCTCCAGCTCCATCCCACACAGAGACGGGCCCTGTGGTGGGCAGACGCCGTCAGGACCGCGGACGAATGCATAGCGTACCCGCAGTCCCGACAAAGGGCGTACAGAGGAACACCGTGGGGTTTTAGCCGGTAGGAGTCCGGCATATCCTCTCCGCTGCCCCCGCGGCTGATAGGAACCCATGAAGGGTTTCCCCACGAAAAAAAAAAAAAAAAAAAAAAAAAAGGTATTCATCTCAGCAAATCACATGATTTTAGTGCACAAATGGCTCTTACTCATTACCGTAGCAACGGTAGTTTAGACGAGTTTCGAGTTCGTGTGTGAACAGTGCGATTTCCCTAATTAAGTACCCAGCCGGCGTAGTGCTGGCATTCGGGTGTTTGCGATGTCATTCGTATCACTCGACATGTTTATAAAATAAACAGACAATACCAGTTTAAACGTATTTGCACTGGTCTACGTTTACGTTTTTAAATTAATTACTACGCAGTTTCAAGTGCGCAGTTTTTTACAAAGAATTAAGGTGTTAATATATTTGGGAACACCTAGGGAGAAAAATAGAAAAAGGGAATGGAATTCTATTTTCAGATCTTTTAATTTATCGACCAATTTTAGTACAATAAGTATCGAAGTGATCTATAATGAGCCATAATTATTAAAGTAGCTATAAAAATGTATAAACTAAACTCAAAATTATATACAATAATTATATTTTTGAAGCATTCGCATCGGCTCTTAAAGTATTCGTTATTTTTCAGTGCATTATTATTTTTAGCAAATATTTAACATTTATTTTATTGAAAAGAGTAAAAACATATTTATTATATTTTTATACAAGAGTAAATTACATCAATTCACTTGTATCTTTGTTGACGAATTTATCTACTTGTCGTAGATCGGCATGTCTATAACCGTACCCGAGCTTTCCGAAGCTCGAAACGTCACGAACGAACTTGGTACAACGGTGAAATGTGTAGCGTGAACGTTGAACGTGAGAACAATCACGTCGATCACATCATTTGCCGTAGATGAATCAATGAAATAGTGGCGTGATTAGAATATCTCGTACGTATACATGTTATTTATTATAATACCAATAATCAAGAAGTTTGCCAAATCTTTATACTATTTCTGAATGTAGTTGTATTTTTTTCTTTTTCAATAAATTTAATATAAATGTAGATATATTTTTATTATTTTAGTTACATTTTTAATCGGTAACAAAGTATAGTTGATCATTCAATTTACTACAAAATCTATGATATAGTATGAAGATCAGAATATGCAGCAAAGTATCTGTTATTTTCTTATAGTAATTGCCTACGTGCAATAGTGTCCCTTAAAAATGTTTACATATTTGTATATTTTTAGTTTCTTTGTTGCAAACTTAGTTTAAATGACTAGTAGAATAACATTTCTTTAATTAGACAAATTATGTCTCTTTGTTAAACAGTGAGCTCATGTGAAGTATAAATAAAAATAATGCACTCACATTATTTATGCTGGAAAATTGTATTCACGGCGCCACAAAATATGTAGGACAATTCATGAGAAAATTGGCAACATTACGACGTTGTTGCAAATAATTATGTGCGCTTCTTTAGTGCCGAGATGGAGACAATATGCATTCTTGACTTGCAAGAAAAAGTGTACTTAATGCTAGAAATATTAGTTTACAACCATGAATATTATTGTATTGTGTGATAAAATGTATATGGCAAAATATACATACATATAAGTACATCTCAAGAATGATTTGAAACAAAATTGGCAACATGGGCTACTACGTTGTTGCAATGAGGCACATGTGTGTTTGTGTGTGTAGTGTAGTGCAGCGCGGCGGCGCGTGCGCGGCCCTGGCGCAAGGTCAATGGCACGCGCCTCTCCCGCTCGCACACCGGAATTCCATATTTAAATCTCGTCCGCAGAAAAATGGCGGTCGGCTTCATTCCGCAGCCGCGCCGTGTGTACGGAGAATTAATAAAACATGCCTCTTGCTTTTTCTTATCGTTTTTTCCCAGTATCGTTAACAACTTGGTAACAGTGCGGTCTCAGTTTGCAGTTATGTTGTGTCTGCGTGCACCTTATACGGATGAAAATTAATCGTAACATTTTATATCGAGACGTTTTTGAATTTCGCTGCCGTTGGCCGCCTTTACTTGTCCCACATTGCGAACTGGTCAATGAGTAACGGGCTCCGAAACCTGACTCGCCGAAATGTTTGTAAGTAAACATAAAACTTTGTTAACCGTATGTAATTAGGAGCCGTATCGTAAAATTGAGCTATAGCAAATTATTATGTAGCGCGACACCCGTTGATTGGATCTGGTAGTTAATTTAAGTTGGAAGAGCTTCGTAGGTATCATTATGGAGTGGTCGTGGACACAATTAACTTTGTGTAGTTAAGTGCAAGTCACGGTTAATCGAACGGCTCGGATTTCAGCACAAAAGCGTAGGGAAGGGTATATTAAACGACTAAGCACAATCATGTGAGTAAGCACATTGTGAGTAGACATGGGTGAAGCATGAAACTTTTGTACTTTCACTGATGGTAAAAAAGTACCTATACAATTAAATTAAAAGTCAATTTTAAGAAGGTAATAAGTGGATGGTACAGAGAACTATCTTTAAGAGCTTTAAATTAAAAGCTAAATATCGGACGTACTTTAGTAACACGGCAAATATTTTAAAAAGAATACATTTTAAAAGTGCATTTAATATAAATGATGAAATATTTTCAGAACATTTTCAGTACACTTGGAGTTCATTTTATAATGAGATCGAAATGTGCAAGTCAAAAAGAAGCAGCAAGCATCCGAATGGACGTATGAAGTCAAGGACTGAAGAGCAAAAGGGCCAAAGAAAACGGCTCACTCGAATCGAACGCACGAATGTGGCAAAATTAATTAGTGTCCCCTCTGAAAGCGTGCACTGGAAATGTTTGAAAGCGCCGCCGATAGGGGGTAAAGGGGAGACTGGGGGGGACGTGCAAGTCATCGGCGTGGCGGCGCGACGTCGGCTATGGATTTACTGGGCAATAAATTTGAACCGAGGAACAGAGGAACCTTATCTACTAACAGCTCCAATGAACTGTTGAGCAAGAAACAACATACCAGCTATTCTTACACCAGAAATCACGATTGTAGCAGCTCTAACTTAGCCAGCGGTCGTGCTCGCTCCAATGCGTTGTGTTTCTTTCGCGGTTCAAACAAAAGCGCAATCACTGCGAATGATTTATAGAGAGACGGCGCTAATGAAACATCGAACGGTGGATGATCGAGTGTAATAATTACAGAGTTATATAATTCCGTTCTTGCTTTACAGGAATAAATGCACTAAACAACTTTTCTTGTCCATAAAGATTTATTATCAGCGTCATCAATATCATTTAAAATATCAATTCTAATACCACATTCCTCTAAAACTAAGTACCTATAATATTGATTCACTATAATATTGACTCACCTAATCTATTTTATCGCAAATCTCAGAATGGCATTAAGCAGCTTAATAAAACCTGAATGAAAGGACGGTTATGTCGGCCAGTGCCATTTACTATCGAATGAAAACGAAAAGGCAATGCGGTGCAACAAATAAAAAATCTCCAGCAATTGTCATTGTATTAATGGTAAACCGGTAATTAACAAAAATAGGCAAGAAACTAAAGCTGATGCTACTGCTAATAACTCTGTTGAAAAACGTTATGTCATTTAAAATGTAGACTAAAGTATAATATACTTTACCTATAAGGCAGAAATATAATAATATTTTAGTAATAACTGGAGCTACATAAAATGACGGGGAATCTAGTTAGTACTCAATATCTGTTGATGGAGTGGCGCCCCGGGGTGTGTCCGCTCAGGAATGGGTGCTAAGTGAAACGATGCCGGAGATGAGACGAATAATACAGCCGCTCAACACGAAGATGAAATGTTTCATTCAGGAGGTAAAGGACACCTGACAGCGGGTTATTATCATCAAACATACGTAAGACAGCCGTAATAATTTCATTATTCAGCAGAGAAGTGTTTGTCTTGCAGTAAGAATGAGTTTATTTTTTATGTTTTGTGGACGTCTATGAAAAGATCGTAATAAGGAGAAGTGGATGTACTGCGTATGTATTATTCGACTAGAAAGTTATCGTAATCACCGTCAAATACTGCAGAAACATTTGAAATTGCTTTTGAATACCTGCAATTTATATAATGTCCATGATTAAAATGTAATAGTATTAACAAGTTAAAATTAAATTAAACAATCATCCGTGGAATTATTAAAATTATTTATGTATAAAGAATGTATCAAATATTCTCATCCATTAGACGAAATACCAAGGATATTTCCCGCTGTCCCTGAATGAGGCGGCATCGTCAAAAGTACACCTTTCCATTTTCATTTTATGAATGTAAAAGCGTATTTCTCGAGCAAAAGTATTTGTTGTATTTGAAAATTAAAAGGAACGATAGGAAGTCCCTGGGGGAGGGGGAGGTGGGTCGCAATCAGAGCTCGCCGATGGTTGGCAACCTTAAATACCAGCCTTAATTGAACTGCTTCCGTGTTGCGCTCAGCGGTGTACATAAATACACTTTACGGAAGTATTCGCCGCGGAGGTATTCCTTTAACACCATCCGACGTCTGCCGTACAGACAGACGCATACCTATACACTACACGTACAGCTCCGATAGAACGTGCGATATTACCTTCTCCATTATAAATGCACGGAATATTCTTAGAAGGGATTTCATTTTATTTTCCGTTTGGAATACGTCTTTGATAGAAGAACGTGAGTTTACATATCGTGCTTTAAACGGGACTCGAATTTTAAAACGCCAGACATAAAATATAAGAATAATACTCAGTCTAAATTGTACTTTCATGTTTTGGTCCGAGGCGACTCCGATACGCATGCGGAAGCCGAAACAGTGTTATAATTCTTCAGTCTCCTCCGAAACGTCTGCTCGGTTCCGGTTACATAAATAAAACAAAGGAGTTGCGTTCTATCGTGCATAAAAGACGCAAATAAATGAATGCCAACAACATCGCAAAGTGCATTACACGTGCAGTTTCAGATCATAACGAGTTCAATGTCCATTTCGACCCGTCGCTGTATGGACGTTTTTTATTCTTTAGCAGACGTCGTAAGCGTATTATTGGGAAATAAACATAAAGGAGATGAAAATTTGAATACGAACAAAGCTCAAACGGGTGTCGTGCGTTGAGAGATGTTCGCGGAAGCTTAAAATAATATTTTGGAGAGCGTCGCATTGGCCCGGCTCGTGAACTCGCAGGAAATGAGGCTCTCTGTCCCGTCGGGAAATTGTTCCTCCCAATCATAACGCTGAGTAAATCTCCCCGCTTTCAAAGACTTTAAAAATGCTGGAACAGATTTATCTTTGTAAGTATATTACACGAACATTGTATTAAGGCGAATGTTTATGAAGAATGGTTCGGCGTAACGAAGTACGCGTTTTAGGAGGTATTTTAGTTTTTATTAAAATTCAAGTGAAATTAGTTTCGGGGCGATTTCCTTTTAATATATTAGGGGACGAGATAATATATTTCCAGGTTGGCAAGTCGTGTTACGAAGACGAATGTAGGGAACGGGCGATCAGAGCATTCCCAAAAGGTCCGAGTTGGGGTCGATATATCCGTCGGGCGCATCCGATTGAATTAATCTCGGGAAGCGGTCTCGACGTGCGATAAACATTTACATATGGTGCCGATGTTGATATTGATTCCGGATTCACACTACAAGTATAACAGGATTAATTTTGACGAAATTTCCTTTTGGTTTACGTTTGTACAATATGTGGGTTTGCCACTAATATAAAAAGCGGAAGTTTAATATTAAGCTCAATATTGATGCTATGGAAAGAACATTTTTCATGAAAGTATTTTCTAAACTTAGAGACGAGGCTTAGTTAATCTCATAATATCAAATATGAAGCTCACTATTACCAGTCTGTCTATATTTACGGATATAACCGATTGTATAAAACAAATTGAAGATGTTACTCACCACACGAACGATTAATCAGACTTGAATAAATAATGACAATTATTAATGAAGCGCTAATAGTTTCGACGTCATAATATTTAATGGAATTTAAACGTATTTGTTTAGTCATTTCAATTGTAAATCATCGCATAATTATTTAGTAGTGTATTTTATTGTTTGGGATATTAGCTCGTTAAAGATGAAACATAAACGATATAATGAATGTATAAATTGCAATACTAATTCTCAAAGAAACGATAATGTTTCTATGAAAAATATTAAGAAACGAAAGAAAAATACTAATGCCATCAAAAACAATGCTTGTAAAAAGATCCAAGTCTCGCCATTCAATTCTTCTACCGTAAAAAGTCTTGAGATCTATGTAATACCAAGCCGGTAATGTATGCAGTCCCTACTTAAGGGACCTTCTGTCTTAAGGTATTATCTCACTATCTAACCTAACAACATCTCATGGGACCATACCAATATTAAAAATATTTTATGTTCTAAATAAATTAACGTGGCAATCGTACTGCAAGTCACATTGTGTTTTCATCTTATCATATCGCATCACACAGGTAACATTAGTACGATTGCCACGTCAATTTATTTAGAACATAAAATATTTTTAATATTGGTATGGTCCCATGAGATGTTGTTAGGTTAGATAGTGAGATAATACCTTAAGACAGAAGGTCCCTTAAGTAGGGACTGCATACATTACCGGCTTGGTATTACATAGATCTCAAGACTTTTTACGGTAGAAGAATTGAATGGCGAGACTTGGATCTTTTTACAAGCATTGTTTTTGATGGCATCTCATTCCTTTTTGTAGATATTTCTACTCTTTTCCTTTCCGGTACCTTCCACTAGTTGAATCTCAACAACAGATTTTTTTAAAGGCAATTAAATTGTTTAGGTAGTCTTTGTAGTTATGTAAATAATCTTGCCATTCATCATCACTTTCATTCGAACATGACAATAAATTAAATCTAAAAAAGTTACTATTTTGACAACTGAAATTATGCCCGTTATCCTCAGGAAAAACATCTTCTAAAAACATCTCTACTGATTGTGATTTATTTATTTATTTATTGGGATTTAACGTGTCTTCGTATTAAATAATCGACATCCCTTACTTTCTTCTGAATATCCGACAAAAATCATTGGTAATCTTTCACTGACTTCGTCGGACTCCGGTTTTTGATATAAACCACAGTATTTACTGCCCTTGCTCAAATTAGTTTCAATTTATAATAGACTTCTGACTTCTGAAATGAAATGAAATATTTATTTAATAATGATAACATTCGTTTTAGACTTCTCGCATATACAATAATAGTTCTGTTAGCTGTTTCAACCACAACAATTTGTTTAGGGGTATATAGTATCGCCTTCTTATGTAGAATTCCATTTGTTGATAAGAAAATATTGAAAGCTCTATTACAAAATGTCGTCCCACCATCTGATCTCATACATTTGTTCGACTTGCTAGTTCCCTTTTCAACACTTTATATTTTTGACATTTCTTAAAGACTCACTCTTATGTTTTAGAAAATAAACATTCATCGTGTCATTCGAGAATAATAGTCGATAAATAATAACATGTACCTTGAACCGTTGAGTGAACTAGCTTCCATGGGACTACATAAATCTGTATGTACGATCTCCAGTATGTCGTTCGTTCGCGTTCAGAGGTTTGGAAATGGTTTCTCACTAGTCGTCATATCCGTCGGTAATGTTCACATTATCAAGACCAGTCATAATATTCTTTAAAATTCGCATATATTCCGGATTAATATGGGCTAGTCTTCTATGCCAATATTTATTAGACATTGTCAAATTACATATCGGTGATTTGACAAATTGTATATATACCATTTACGTTGTGGCCAGTTGCGATGATAATATCTATAGAGTTACTAATAGTGCAACCGTTTTTCAAGAAATTAACAGTAAATCCTTTTTCAGTAAGTTTACTCACCGCTAACAAATTCATACTTAAAATTATTTATATTAAAAAGGTTTCTTATAATAATTTCCACGTTTTTTCCGGGTAGGTACTACCACAAAATAAAAACTAACAGAAGTCAATCTTCATACAAAGTGGGCTGGAGTAACGCACACGTAGACACCACTTACCGACTCGTTATCTCGGGGGGACTCGAGCGCATACGTGCGCGACTGTCAGTTCATTTCTGACACGCGTTTGTAACTGTTTTGTACAAGCAATGGAGCAAAAAAAAATACCCTAATTGTGCAATGGACGGTTGTTTAAATTCAACGTTAAACTGTGGATTTTCGTTTTTTTATGGCTATCAATTATCAAGCTACTAGGAGCTGATATTTTTGGTGATCATGGCAAGAATATGTTATAAAGTGGATATCTAAGCTCGATTTATATAGTAGTTTCCTATTTCGAATCATTTGAAACGAACTTAACTAAATTTTTGTAATATTGCGTTGAAATGTTACGTACCTAATATTACGTAAGTTGAAAACATGATTTTTTGTTCGTATATATATTGGTTTGTCTTTAATGCCATTTGGTAGGTTTATGTCTAAAACGGATAGGGCAAAAGGAATTGTGTAATTAGGGTAATCCGTTTAGAAGTTATTAGGGATTTTCTATTGTGAACATTGTAATTTTTTATGTGCTTACATATAAAAATTATTTTCATAGACATTTATTTATGCTCAATAAGGCCGAAATTTGCCTAAACACTTGTTTCCTTGGAAACAAACTTATTATTATTTTATAATGCGGTGACAGTTGCTTAACCTCACGACAGTTATTGTATTTTGTGTATGTTACCGTTAGATTGTAGAATACGTTAGCATACACATTAACTAGGCTTAAGATTAGCTAGAAAATATGCAGATTAACTATGTAGTTAAAATTCGAAACATCTTTTCAGACTTGTTCTTAGGGCTAAAACACATACCTTTTTACGACACGACAACGTATCGTGACACATAGCGACATCGTGCCGCAAAGCGATATTGTTTCGTGAAAATATACAATGTTTGTCGTAAATTCATGACACGACGACGCATCATGGCATGCACGGGTCGACGTCAAGGGGTGAAAATTGATACAATCTTCGTTTTGTACTTTAGGTAGTGGGCAAGCTATCTGCGTTTTAACTGATTTAGGCACATTAGCCGTAACATCTAGTTTTTTTCTCATGACATTTGTCAGAAATTCGGAATGTTTTTGATATTATATAACTTTTTAGGGTTCCATACCCAAAGGGTAAAAACGGAACCCTATTTCTAAACTGTCCGTTTGTCTGTCTGACATAGAGCTCTATTTCTGGAACCTTAATAGATAGAAATTTAAAAATTTTACGGAATATGTATAATGGTGGCCGCTTTAACAATAAGTACTAAAAATAAAAAGAAAAACTTTCAAATAAAGGAGAGTTGCCATACAAGGGCCTTCTTTTTCTTTATGAGGAGGAAATCTTCAAAAGGTACTCGACGACGTGGGAGTGACGCCGGGTTATGTGGGACTTTAGCCGCACTAAAATCCTCCGGTGGCCGTCCTCAACGTTTGTTGGAGAACTCCGGGATCTCCGACTGAACGTAACAGAAGTCCTTTAAGCGCGATGCCCCGATCGAGCTCTGCCCTGGGAGAACAGTTTTCGCTCCTCCTAAACTATCCGGTGTTCACGACGGTATGCGACTACACATACCGCCGTCCTTCCCGGGGACACTTATTGGACGGTTCGAGCTCCCTCTTGCCACTCCCAACTCCGGAAGCCCCCTTGTAGTTGCTTCTTACGACAGGCACGGGATATCGTAACCCTTTTTTAGTCCAGGAACTACAGAGACAAACATATAAGGACCTGCTATTTTTTAGCGTTTTTCATTTGAAATGTTCACAATGCATTATATGGCTGCTATAACATCAATTAGTATAAATAAAAATAAAATAAACAAATATTTTTGTGGTACGGAACCCTCAGTGTACGAGTTCGATTCGCACTTCACCCATTATTTGAATTGAATTTAAATTGAAGTTGGAATTGAAAACGTCTTTTGTCTCGAGGATAAAAACAATTGACGTCGCCTATAATAGTAGGGGAGCCCAAGACGGGATTTCGAGAGTGACTCGAACGCGGCAGATTAAGATATGGGAGATACCTTACATCCTATAGAGTATCTTAAACTATCCATTTGGGGGGTTCAACCAGGGAAGTCCATCAGACTATTAATAAAAAATCGTATTATCTATAGTAGCTTAATTACATGCTGAAAACAATAAATTTATAATCTGATGGTTTGAGGGCGGCGTTAGGGAGTAATAAGGTTGCAAAAAATCTATACCTGGACATACTCGAGTGCGGTATTTTTTTTAATACAAAGGAAATAATGCTAGAAAATATGCACTATCTGATAGCGCCATTTATTAGCATGGATCCCTGGAAAGTAATAGTGTACAACAAACTAAAGGAAAAGGCAAATTTTATGGAAAATACATTATTCTTTATATATTCTCATTCTATTTTTTTTTTTCAAATCGTCAGTATAAAAAACCCCTCCACTAAATCGTCACATGAAGGGTTATGATAAGTAAAACATCAGCTGGAATTTCCTGTATAATAATATTACGCCCTCGAGTGTGTCAAGATAACTTTTTTTTCCCATTTTCGAAGAGTTACAGTCTTTCGAATCGAATCGTCAGTCTTTCGAATGGGGGACTCATCTGGGGTAACTTCATATGCCCTTTGAAAATCTAATGTGCTGGTTACTTTTTTTTCCATTTTTACCTCTCGTATGGCTGTCCCCCTATGCAAACCAGCAAATAAACATATTTCCGGCATCAGAGATATATACTCTATCACTAACCTGCCGCGCCTTGAGTATGTCTGACTCTGCTTTTTACATTTTTCGAATCATCTAGAAACTATTCCCACGGTAAATCGAAAAATATCACACAACCTTTTCTTCACTCTAACGTGTAATCTACACAATCGTATACGTCCTATTGACGCTCGAGTTTCTACCCATTTAACATAATGGGCTCCCCTACTACTCGTACATTTCGCGGACAGAAACACAGATTCATTAACTGCAAATGTAACTTTGTAATCCTATATAACTTATATAGGATACAAAGTTATTTAATGTAGTTGGTGTATCTAGATAACTGGACAGAAATTGCAAAATATTTTAGTTTTTCTATGAGTTATATACTAAACACTAATTGTATTCTCAATTTCAACCTTCTATGTCTGCTGGAAGTGCCTTAAACTTTTGATGATCGGTCAGTCAGTCAGTGAGTGAGTGACAAAATTACGAACTTTAACTACTTGTAATTCTTAAACTACTGGTTCAAATTGAATGAAATTCGAAATGTACCGTGTCTATACAATCCTTGCTTGGCTCCTGAAAATTCAGGCTTCTAGCTTCATATGCAACGAAGTTACAGGGGGTCAAAAATGGGCCGAATCGCTTCGGGAAAAGTATGGTACGGCCGTGCCGCTTCTTTTGGCTCGACTTGGCGGAGGCACTGCCGTGCCTCCAGATATTAACAAAGCTCTTATTTTGAGATATCAGTAGAGGATCTGGTTATTAACGAAACTTTCATCAACGAAAGGAGGTGTCTTTCGTGATTAGCAACGAAGTAATAAAATATAATTCGCGTATTCCGTACATTTATTGCTTATAGCACGCATTTGTAACAATAACTGAGTAGGAAGGAAGTCAAAATATTCGGTGTGAATGGATCGATGGAATTGGATTTGTCGTGGTAGCTCTATATATAGCTGATTGAATGAGGGAAGACCAGAGCGGCGTGTACAAAGGACCAATTGACGCGGTGGCCAATAGCAGACAATGCTGACGTGTCCAACACGCCACATACATTGCCAATGAGGCTTAATGTAAGATGACTTGTATGTAAAGTACGGTATTGCTATTGTCTTCACAAACCCATCGTTGTATCACTGTAATCGGGCTTTCACCCCTTGACCACCAGCGTGGAAGGCTTATTTTCATATCAATGAAATATAATTTTTATCTAATAAATATAAATACGTATACGTATGAACTTATCACAAATACACATATGATACCTACTTACACATCTGTACTATGTACTATTATTTAAAATATTTTACTACACTTATTAGCATTTATTTCAAAACTGTATTCGTATTGCTTTCTTCTTTCGCATAAAAGGCTCAAAATATATCGAACCTTATAAATGTAGACATATAAATTGAAACGTACAAACGGAGTCGAGATCCAAGTTCCCGAAGTTATGTTATAGAACTATGCTTTTGCTTGAGAAAATGAAAAATATTTCTATACAAGTAGAAACCTAACAAGGAAATATTAAATTAAACTTGTAGCGTGGGCACCTGAAAAGTTTGTTCATAGTAATCATACGAGTGAAAGCTCCTTCATTTTATTTTTGTTTATTATACTTCTTCAGCTACGATCGTAAGAATTATAAGATAAAAGTGACTTAAAAAAGTAAAGTTATCATATGATCATAGATTAGTAAAGATTACTCACTCCTAACATGAAAATGTACCCAGTTTTGAGAATTGAAATATTTGCGTAAAAAAGTTTTGCCACGTCTCCGTGCTAAAATGTCCCTAAAATATCTGAAATTATTATTATAAATTATTTAATTATCATGTAAATTATGCAGTATTAGTTATTTATTCGTCAATTTTCTCTAAAAATGTTTTTATTTGTCGAGAATTCAAAAAAAGAACTTACTATAATAAGCCATTTGCGGCTTCATTCAATTTCAAGGCGGCGAAGTATCTTTACTAATCTATGGATATGATATACAGTATACCGCAATCGCATTATACATACCACCATAATGTGTTTTACCCCAAAACAAAATAATAAGGTTGAGGTTGAGTTGAGTATGGCATCGTAGAGTCGACTGTCAATTGTAACTGATGTTGTGACTGATGAACTTTATTAGGTTTTTCGTGCGTTAAAACAGCTCAAATTCAATTTAATAGCGCAAATATTAATAAGTCAGGCTAATGACGTGATTCTACATACTTATCATTGGAGGGCTTATCCTTTTGCAGTACGGTTTTTGAAATTAAAGTTCTGAAAATTATTTATCACGAGTTTATACTGTCAACGACAGTTAGTCGTAAAAGAGTATATTATTGTGGTGTAGATATTTTGAACCATAATATATTATTTATTATAATGACGTATAAAGTCGGTTTCAGACGTTCTTTCTTATCTTAATCTTACGTAACTTTTGTTACGTTTGTATTGCACAAAGATTTTTTGTCGATTGAAATAGCTGATAGTCAATAGTGTTTGGTTACTGCGGCCCGGCCTTCTACCTGAAGCCGATCACAGATGCGCTGTCACTCCTAAGAACTAAAATGGCCGCCTCATATGTAACTTTATAATGTATGGAATAATCTAGCCTGCTTATAGCCTCAAGTTGGCTCGTTAGAAACTGTCGGTAAACTTTGTTCGCCTTCGGATTTTATCATCACTGATTGAATAAGTGAGATAACTGATATAAAAGTCTAACAATATACCTACTCAGTGTAAAGAAGTGACTGAAAGATTACGTTCACACGACCAGATGGCGAGTCGAGTTGAATGAGTCGTTAACGAGACCGCTCTCTTACCGCTACCGCTTGCTTTTATAGCTGTAGAAAATATTATTCTAGATACATAATGGTGACATGTACCACTTATTGCAATACGGCTATAAATTGGAATTGAGTTTATGTAGGATATGTAAAAAAAGGAGTTAGTTGATAATTTGAATTTTGTCATAATTTATGTTTTTGCGTGGTGTTTTAAAAAGTTAACAACAAAATATTAATAAACATAAATACATCTATGCATAAAACTATTATAGGACTTTTTTTTCGCTGTGCTATGTAGTGACAGTCGATTAAAGGCGGCTTGTCATTTGATGTACGTTTATTTAGTTTGACACATTTATTGTATAAAAAAATAAGTAGTTGAACGAATGAATGGTTGCATTTACACGACCAGATGTTCGTCCACGATGCGTTAACGAGACCACTGTGTTAGCTCCCGTGCCTTAATGGCTATGGAAAATATTATAGGGATGTGAGAACGAGTGAAAAAAGTTCATAAATTAATACTTTTAATTTTACTAACCTTAAAATAAATCGATATTGTAGAAATATTTGATCATTAACAGCTTCTTGAATTCGAAATTGGCAGGCTTAATAAAAGATCGTCAATAGTCCATGAAAATTTATCAACGATAAAATAGTCACCAAATTTGCTCTCAAACTTAAGTTTGCCAGCTGCGCGAGCTAACTTAATACAATCGATCACATAATGGACTCGTTCAAAATAATTTATTATTTAAAAATCGATTATTACTATTTTAAAAATCGATAAATAAAATCGATTATTTTTTCACATCCCTAAAATATTATTATCCCATCTTTTTATTAAGATACTGCTTTACGAGGCTTCGTTGCCGTAAAAAATAACACCTGACCAGCTCAGCGGATATTAAGTCCGATATTGTGGGTTTTTGTTGAGCGCAAATATATTTTGCCTCGTTCCTCGTTTTATACAATGTTGTGGTTGTAAACGATGTATTGATACGGGATTCGATTTATAAGGTTACTAAATGATGGTGTGGTTTCACTTTCTTCCACATTATAATACCTAAATGCCGATCTGCAGTGCTAGTCTGGTAAATACCAAAATGAATTCCTGTCTCTATATGACACGTTTATGATTACCTTGATCAGATTTTTATTTTTTACTATAGTAGTAGTAGCAAACGTGCCGCAGTTCATGAACATTTGTAATCAACCCCAGATAAGATTAGAATCCTCGGTCTAGGTCGGAAAAGTATCCCTTACCACACCCTTCAAAACGGAACACAGCAGTGCCTAACACTGCTGTTATTAGGCAGAAATAGGCGTGGCGGTGGTGCCGCCGGAGTCGAACCACAAAGGGTTCTACCACCTTCATCCTGCCTTCAATCCTGCCTGAGGTCGGCCACAAATTTTATCCCTGAGGGCTAAATTGGAATACCGCTGATAAGTGTGTCTCCCTTAGCATACACACACATTCAGTGTAGCAGTTAACATTGCTATTATAAAACAGAAATAATCAAGGAAAACAAAATCGTGTTTACGAAAAAATGTAACCCGTCGTATGGGACGCTGTTTGCAAACGTCATGCGATGTGAGTATTTCGGACAATAGTTCATCTTCTCTACTCGAAATTGCGGCGCTACGAACACTGTCAACGTTAAACTTTGATATTTCACAGAGGATTCGGTTTTAGAAATTATAAAACGTTATTACAGAACATGGTTGAAATTGCGTAGATATTTAATTCTTTGTGGTTTCACTGCAGCAGCACCGTTGTACCTCCATTACTAACTTATATCAACTAACTATTATTTACACGTGTGTTTGAAGGGTGCAAAGTCAAACTTAGCTAATATGAGGCGTTCCGACTTAGTAGTCCTTGATGTGATTACTTTACTACACATATATTTCATTACTATATTGGTCGTATATTGGATACTAAAATACCTATTCAGATTTTTTTAACTCTATTAATATTTATGTCCTTTTTTGATGCTGCGATAATTTAGTTACACTGACCGTAAATGTATATTAATAGGCTACATGATCGCTTCATTATATCAGCATTCGTCTGCAAAAAAGGTAAATTAATTCTTAGCAGTTACTATCAAAGATACCAGAAAGAATGAAAAAAGAAAGGCACCCATCTCATAAATTACGCGGAATCACAAAACGAATTTGACGTCCAAAGTTATTCCCATCAAACTATAGAACCACGTACGGATAGCGATTTCGACGAACAACCGGGATGCTCCCAATTCTGTCCAATAAACGCCCGGAGTAAACCGACCTCAGAATACACCGCGCCACTCAACCGACACCTCTACGCTCGGGAGTATAAACCCCAGAATCGCCTACACAACACCGATTGTTACAACTGTTCACGAAATGTGCTCATCAAATTGACCAGTATTCATTGTGGTAGGAAATATATGCCGTCACTTTTCTATTACCCGTACTACATGCGCTTCGGTGCGTAATGGCTACGTATGAAACGAATGCTCGTATTAATTAAATACCCATCAAGTCCACACAATAGTAATCAAGAGTGATGAATTGCTACAAGATTGCCACGTTGTTCCATTATACTACTACAAAAGCGACTACTATAGTAGCAAAAAGACCCAATAATTTTCAGTATTTCGTACATTTTTTGTGTCTGAAAAATACCTGAGAAATACTTATCTGTAAGAAGATGCGGTTACCATAATCCTCATTTTTAGTGTGAGCTTAAAAGTAATTTAAATTCATTTATTGCTAAAGTTTCTACATAGTAGATAAGATTAAAAAAAACAAACAGTTTACTTCTTATATTCATCTAGGAGTGTACGTTTTTATTTCAACAATTAAAATAAACTTACAGATACTTCAATACCAAGCAACAATTAAGACAACTGTGAGATACCTTCGTAGGAATCCTAAGTTTACTTTAAACTTGTTAACTGAAAGACTAGATGATATCTAGGTACCGATAGATACTTGAATACGGGTCTAAGAATAACTCAAGAGATGTGAGATATTGAAAACTAAATTTAACTATGCCTTGAATTGATCGCAAATAGTTGTCGGTATTGAGAATAAAGTCCAAAGATTGCTGCAGGTCGCTGTCTGCCTGGTATTGGGGTCAGGAATGCAGTGGCACTGACTGCCGCGGAATTGGTTAGCGTTGGAGAATCTATCAATTCCTGACACAGCCTCGCTGAATTCCATTATACGTGTGCTAAGATTTATTCCTACTAAACTAATACTAAATGTTTAAGAAATAAAAGGATTAGAAATTTTAAGAAATTAGTAGTCAACCCATTAACTTGTAAATACTAAATGCCACTAAAATCACTAAACGAGCCACACGTTCGTCCTATTAACGACTTATTGAAATACAAAACATAATGACCACAGTCGTTATTATCACCAAATGGAATGCGGGGGTAAATAACAATTATAATTAATTAATTGTATGCGATCTATTTAAGCACAAGACTAACAAACATGGTGATAGGCCATCTGATGGTGATGATATTTGAAATATCACAAATTTTATCTATATTCATATAAATATCTATGTCATTTAATTATTATAACCAGTATGTATAGCACACACCACTTGTCCGAGCTGCGCGAAAAATAGTACGGGGTTTCACCGAAAACCAGCAGCCGCGGTTTTCCGCGACACAGGCTGAGTGTAACCCTTTTTCGGTATCCATCGTCATACTTAATAATTTTGCTCACTTGTTATGTCATATATATTATGTTATATCTGTCTGTTTGTTTTATGTATTATGTATTAAGTACTAAGTAACATTCATTGTAACAGGATGTTTACCGAAATAAATGTTTTCTTTCTTTCTTTCTTTCAAATATCAGAAATGTTACTTATGCATTCACAACTCTTGAGGGCCAACCTATTAACGTCGTTTTATGAAGATTCCCAATACTCTCACTGGAAATACTACAGGAATTGAATGTTCTTGGTAGAAAAGGTCAAGCGAGGAAAAATATTGTGAAAATCATGACAATATATATAAGGATACATGGTAAAAAGGTAAAATATGTACCTTTTTTAATTTAAACATTTTATAAATTTACGTACAAAACCTAAGAATACTGCTACGAATACCTACAATGTGTATTTTATCTTTGGACTACTTCGAAGTCAGCTGATGAACCATGTCCGATAAAATCGTCAGTAGCAAATCTTATCTCAAACAGTTGTGTAACATGTTATTATGTGGTAAAAGAGAATATTGTAAGACGAAAAGATTTCTGAGCCATTTTTAATATGCTTCAATGAAATACTTTTGGCGACTTACGTGGTTTATCTCATTTACTTCTTTAGGCGAAAATTGAAAAGAATACGTTTGAGTAGGTACGTTGACTATCCAAGAAAGAAATTTGCTTCATTAATATTTTAATATATTTATTTTTCCGTTTCACACTATTTCGCTCTCCTTAAAAAATGCCATTTCATCTCACATGACATGTCATTGCTCATTTTTCAATTTCGCGAAATAATATAAAGTTAATGTTAATCTACACTACTACTTAAAAGTTCCTACATATTATATTTGTATTTGTAGCTTTTCATTTCACCAACGTCAACATGTACACATTGGCTTTCTCGTAATGTTTCGCTATAAAATGTTAAACAGTTTTCAGCGCGACCACGGAGCTGCGCTCGCGCCGCGAGCTCAATGCAACAATGACGACATCGCAAAACTACGTGACCTCAGGAACCGCCCGCTGATTCACCTCTGCATTCCTGCCGCCGCATAGGTAATAGGAAATACCGGCGCCACTAATTTGTACGTTAGCCTAATACTTAGCTAGCCTGGTATTCTAACTACCTGTATTTTAACGGAAGTTGAGGAGGTAGGTAAGATATATCTGCACAAAACCAAAGGGCTAAAGATAATGACGATGTTAATAAAGATTCGCGTTGAAAGGAGCAAAATATTAATATAAATATTTTTAAAAGTTCATTCCTATAATATTACGTACAGATTTACATAACAAACTATCCACATTTTCGTATTTGAAAATGTGGCACAGAAACATCATAATACTACTATTCCTTTGCCGTATTAAAATTTAGGTCATAAATTTAACATTACAATAAAGTTGAATTTACTTTAGATTTTGTCAGGTTTAAATATTTTTTGTTTTTGTTAAATTACTTCAGCAATGTACGTACGAATATCTCGCACGGCTATTAACTACAGTAATCGATTAATAATTACACTCAACAGTTAATTCGTTTTAAGGTATAATCAATAAACGAATTCCTTTGCGTATTGCTAACAATTAATTAATTAAGTTATTTTATTTTATCAGTAACGAGTTACGGTACGAAACGAATATTTTGTTCTACTTTTTCTTTTACGTACCAAATAAAGTATCATACTCTTGACAGAATGAGTTATGTTTTATGAAGTACGTGCGCACTGTTTCTTGTTTTTATAATTGATTGCCTTACTTTTTTGATTGTCATCGATATTTGTAATTAAGGCCTTGCTTACCTTTTCACAGACGATGAACGTGAATAAGTTTTGTATGCCAGGGCTCGTGTTTGACACACGAGCCCTGGCATACAAAACTTATCTCTGTAAAACGTTTTGCTGCTAAAAAATACAACTGAATTTAATGTATGGTTTATTACGCTTATTGGACAAAGGACAAAATATATTTCCATTGATATCATTAAAATTGAGAACATGGCATTGACGAGTATGTTTACGAGTATATAATCAATTGAAAATTATATGTTTTAAAGATAATAATAAGAAGATATTTAATTAATATACAAACAGGTGCGTAAAAAACTATACGTTATTTTCGAAACAATATTGAATCAGAAACAACTTTCTAACTAGAATCGAGTATTGTTTACACATTTCGGAATTTTCTCCATATTGCATTGTTGTATGCAGCTTTCATTACAAATTAAATGCAAGATTCCGGTGTTTTACAAATCAGAATGTGAATGCGCGGGCGCATCGGCTTTCGCGCCAGCATACTGCAGTTGGAAATGTTGGAATCTATCACGAATGGTTCCAATTCACCCGTTCCTTACGCTTGATCATTCTCACGCTGTTTTAATGTGTTATGAGCTACTGTGTTTTCGCATGCTTGCTATAATCGTTATTAGTTACCGATGTATCCATTTTTCTATTTGATCCTTGAATTTGACCAAAACTTTATCAAATTTCGATCCTTGGTTCCTAGAAAAAACATTGGATAGATTTATTATTAACAATGGGCGTTAATAAACTGAGCAACCGGAACATTTTAACCAAACGCTTCTGTTATTTGTTTAGTACTTAGTCACTTTTCTATTCATATTTTTAAAAATACTATTGCATATACCTATACGTTACAACTACCTACCTATTATGTTACAACTTTCGAAATAATATTCTTGATATTCTACGCGTATGAACGGTGCGGTAAAATAATGTCTCACTAAAAACCAGGAGCACTAGATTTCCCGGCTCGCGCAAAGTTACTCTTTCCTTTTTTCGTAGCACTATTAATAATACTTCGCTATGAATTTCAACCATCCTCTCCGGAAATTCGGGCAATCTGCACTTAGATTACGGGATCTTTGACCTTACCCCTTCTCATTTTAAGAGGTCCGTGTCTAATGGTGGGACAGATATAGGAGAATGAAAGTGATATATAAATATAGTGAAAATCTAATTGATTTTAGAATCTATTTAATGACTCTCTACGACGTTACGGAGTCATTCCGGGATTTGCAGATAAATCCTCAAACTTGCTTAAATCTATTCGAAACTACTTGTTCCCGAATTCATAAATATATCTATTACATACATAAAATGTATAGTATATAAGTATAGTAGTTTCTAAAATAAATATAAATGTTAGTTTAATAATTTACATTTAGCGCATGGCAATTTGGTTTGCCACACATACTGACATACATAGAGCATAAATACTGTTATTAAAGACAAATAATATAAGTTTTGTCACATTTCTTTTACTTTAATTCCCAGTCTTAAATTAAACGTAAAAGTAACTTTAAATAGCGCGTAAAGTTGGTGTAATGCAGCTGAAATTATCATTACAAATAGGTCTGCAATTCGCGAGAAGAATTTATTCGCTGACATTTTAATTTACGTCAGGCGGCGAAGTTCTTAATTAGTGGAGGGTTCCAAAGGGGTGGCACGTCGCACTGTTTTTGCCACTTTCCTCAGCTAAGACTACTGCGCTTTTTGTGAACATTGTTCACAAAAGGACTGATTTCAGTGTACGCACGCAGTGTAGACTGGGACAACGACACGGCTTCAACTACAACGACATCGCATCACGCCGCACGCGTGGCGAGCGGCACGTTTTTGCCGGTTTTATCGCCTCTTTGTTCTTTATGTCATGTAGATGTAGTAATACATCAAAGTGCAATTACTTTATAATTGTCTTTGTGATATTTATTAATTGCTCGTCTCTACAGCAATGTGGGCGATGTGTAGTCTGTCATCTTTGATCTTGAGATGACATTGTAGAGTATTGTTTACAGACATTTCTTCAAAACGTTAAGTCTTTTTTCGATTTACTTTAATAATTTATTTAGTAGAACTTTTACGGCGTAACGACTAAGTCATCAGGGAAAGCACCATATTAGTGACCGGTGACATATAGGACTTTAAATCTTTTCTGAGCTTGATTGCAGATGTCTATGGCACTTGCCACTTCCCATTAGCTGTATTACATGTCCGTTTATAACTTTTTATAAAAAAAAGACTAACCTTTAATCTTTATAACATTTTTGCAGCCTAACCACTGAGCATTTCAACAATTGATTTAAACACGCCGTAGGCACGGGTTACGCTCGTGAAGCTAAACCATTTTTTGTATAAAAAAGTATTCTATGGCACGTGCCCGTATTTTTCTCACTCTTGGGGTATTGTGTACGCTTGACTGCACTTCAGCTGCGAAGTATCATATGTGGCATTTTGCAAAGGCTATCACGTAGCAGTCAATAAGGTCGGTGATCCGATACTTAGCAAATATTTACGCCATAAGACCGAGTGGAGAGCATGTTGCGGTCAACACAAATACGATATCCATTGTCGACACCCTATGTTTTTGAACGTGTCCGGGACATATTAAATTATATGTAAAATACAATACTGTATTACTATGTTCGTAGCTATACGAGTATGCTAAGATTGGCATTGGATGTCATTGATGTTTTAGCTTTCTAATAATATTGCGAAAAATGTGTCAATAGCTTTGTTATTCCGTTTTGTCGCTCTGACACTTAAACTGCGTCCAAAAATGTACTTCATTTATCTTGTAAAGTACTAGTAATAATTTTATACTTTTCTTTCTTCAAATTATATTTAAACGCATGAGTTTTTATGTTTCCTTAGACTACGAAGATGTAAAGTTGTTTCATGGTATACTTAAAATTCAAATGATGTATTGAATTTAGGTGATATGTATGCGTGATTTCTAAAATTGTTTAGAAATTTTATGAATTGATGCACAGATAATGCTGTGAAAGGTACTTGCGAAGTCCAAATTTTCGTTTTCAAACGGACAAAACTGGACGGTCCTAGTAAAACATATTGTATGGCAGACCTACTTGAACCATTGGACTAAGTAGCTCTTGTAGTCATATCGATGTAATGTTATAGAAATATTATTAAAAGTGACCTTATATTCCTTTTATGTGTATAGCAGGAATTGTTTCATATGAAAGAACAAACAATAATAAACAACTATACACAACATACTAACGCAATGAAATGAAACAGAGTACGTACTCAGAGAAGTCAGGAAAGTAAACAGATATCAAATTATAATCGTTTTTAAAGTTGAAAATGTCAATAGTTCAACGAAAAATATGGGTAAATTAAAAACCTTAACTTAGAAATTAAACTTTTAACTAAAATAATTACGATTAACTACCTGCTTCCTTATAATATCTTGTAATAATTATACTGTAGTATAACATTGCGTGCGTGGAAGCCCCAATTACCTAAGCAGACGGTTATCTCCACCCGCATTATCTCCCGTGTGGAGATCAATCATGGCCGACCAGGACAAGCCAATTGTCGAACAAAAACCACTTTGAGAGTCCTACGGGCAACACACCAATTGTATTCACTCTTAACTTACAAAGAGTTTGTTATAAATATCTCCCAAAAATGTCTATGAGTACGTTTCTTATTGGAATTCATATTAATAATATGACGTGTAGAAAAAAATAAAAGTTACATTTACATTACATTACATTTTAATGATTTTGATAATGTACTTAATGGAAACAATGAAATTCAATTTCATACATTATTTATGGCGATTTTAATAAAAACGCCATTGAATTTATGGTTTATACTGTCTAATATTAGTGATGGAACTCTAACAGTGTACCTATATATTCCATCACTGATTTCCAACCAGCTGATCAGAAATGTATTTAGTGTTCTAAGATGATTAGACTACACTAATTACATTCTCTGCGTTCTAGAACTATGAGACAATAACACAAGTAACCAATTTTATGAGTTATTATAAAATGCACATTCTTTTAGATTTATTTGTAGGCTCATACAAACTTTTATAGGTACCTGTGAGCATGACAGAAGATTTTGATACCGTCGAGGTTGACTGACAGTGCATAAAATTATGGTCGTTTCATTGATCGAAGATTCCGAACTTAAAACAATGGGTTCTGTTTTTGTAACATTCCGTACAAATTGGATTAGGGTAATTATTCATGTCTAGAATTATGTTCTAATTACTGATGCCTTCCAAATGTCATGCCAGAAACATGCTGACATAAATTAACTAGAAAAGTTTCGTGGAATACGTGACGCAAAAGTTTTTTGCGTGGATTTTATTCTCAGTTATCTGACATTTTTGACAAAAAAATGTTTTTACTTTTATATTTTGAAGCTCTGTTAGAAATACACGAAATATGATATTATGAAAGCGTACCACTTTAGTCCCAAGAAACAGATGAACCTAAATCATTTATATTGTTATAAATTTTTGCTATATATAATACAATATAATATAACACTTTGTCAATTAGCATAAATATACATTTTATAAATAAAAGTATTTAGTCTGTTAAAGTTATATAATTTGATATACATATACAAATACATACTTCAATCTGTAACCATAATATTAATCTTCTGTTGTGGATAGCATAAGCTTTTAAGCATGCTGCAACATTAGCAAACTAAAAATAATAATGGTTATATACATGTATATAATATAAAACCCAAAATAAAAGAAAGTAACCTTTTTGACGACATTTAACACCAATATTAGACAATGTTTCTACTTACTCCTTGCAGTGTTTGCTTATCACGAGCCTTAGCTGTACGTACCTGAAAATAAAGTTTTTATTAGATACGGAAAGAGCTAAATGGGTTCCCACCTAAAGAACTTATGACTAGCTTATGAAAATACTCTTGAAAGGTCATAATAATTAATAGATTAAAGTTTATAAACAAGTTTAATGGAAAATATTGGATTAAAACTCGTAAATCCTCATAGAGTTCTAAAAATAGTAAACTGTTCATTAGATTTTAGATTCGCTACAAGTGCGTTTAAATAATTCTAATTATTCAATTTAAGTATACAAATATTTATCAAATACGTGAATAATACAATATAACAATAACATTGAGAATCATTAAATGAACAAAAAATACAAAATGTCAAGCTCCTTTAAAAAAAAAATTGCAAAATTCATTTGTTAAACGAAGGACGCGTCAAAATCATTAATAGTGTAAATACCTTTGTCAATGTCAAAATACCGTTAATTTTAAATAAGTTGTGTTTCTTAGTACAAAGTTAAATACATTTTAGTATTTTGTAATTTTAACACATTTTTATGATATTTATCTTTACGTACAATATGTGGTGATGTCATAATTTAACATCAATATATCAACATTATAACATGAAAATGTAGACTTTTATTACAAATTTTGTTAATCTTAAATTATTATTACGTACGTAATCTTTGTAAAATACTATTAATCGAGATTAAATTTTGAAATAAGTTAGAGTTAAACAGTATTAACTTGGTATGGGTGAATTGCTATCAATACAAGTGACGTCTATATCATAAAGCATGAAACTAAAATAACTGTGAGTGGGCGGACATTATCTCATTACAATAAAAATCCCCAACGAAGGATCGACATTATTCTATGTCCATGTTACTATGATAAAGGCCGCATGTCAAAGTACGTTATTTCCACATTCATGAGTTTTTCGTTCCCACTGTACCAAAATATCATTTTTTTAAATATAACTTTATATTCGTCGGAAATACTTTTAATTACAAGCGGACACAAAAATTTGCAAATTTTGTTTCCTATTTTTAATGTTTACAAATCCATTTGCTATAGGTTATTTTAGGTTAATGGATCAATGTACCAAATAGGGCTATCCCTTTTAAGTGAATTTAAAAGGGCGAAGTGGAAAATGAGAAGGTAAATAAAAATCTGAATCGAAAAGTGGGGAATTAAATAAAACAGGACTGTAAAGTCAATGTAGATTTTTTGTAAAAGTTTTGAGCAGAGAAAGACGTCAACCGAAGCAGTACACTGATATTTATAAATAAAGATAAGATACGGTTCACGAGAAGATAATTTTATATCAGTATAGTTATTATATATATTAATTTTATATCAGTTGAGGTAAACGAGTTCACGCTGAAAACACCTGCAGGCGGCGCCTAATGGAGCCAATTATCGACAGCTCCACGAAACCATTACCCCCAACCTAAGTTGATGAAAAGATCCGAAGGGGAGTCTTCGGATCTTTGTTTTGATGAAAAGATCCGAAGAGCTTTTCAAATTGCCAGCAAGGGCGTGAGCCATTACCATTTAGTCGTTTAAAATGAGCGCAGTAGAATGGAATGCGAAAGCAAATTTCAAATATCAGCTGAGTATAAAATAATCATTGTCTGTGGCCTATTTTTGGTTTATTGCTACTCACGCTGGTAGTCTTTAATATTTTTATTTATTTGTGATGAGTAAAAAACGAACTCGCGTCAGGACACGTGGCCTGATCGAAAATTCGTAAGATGGCAAAGCAAACTGCAAAAGTCAAGATGTCATCCGGTGTCAGCTTAGAAAAAATATGTCAAGTAGTGTCAGTGTCTTTTTTATTTAATATATTTTATTATTTAGGTTCGTTTTCGAAAGTTTTCACTTCTGCTTTAACTGTTATCTATGTACAATCAGCTGTTATTATATAAAGATATGATGTAGCTGAGTCTTCTGCTTACAATGTTACTGAGACATGGATTAAAGCCAGTGGTAAGGCAAACTTACTCAGGCACGTGAGCCGTTTTAATTAACATCAATGATTATCAGGAGTAGAACTGTGCCTGTTAATAACGTTAACTGAATTACTTTAAATATGTACCATTGTTTGATTGGAATGCACTGACCACTTATGATTGTTAAAATCACATTTAAGAATCTTTTCCTTACTTTTGTTACATAAAAGTCGCGCAATTAATAAAAATGTTAAGGTTATTTGCCGATTTCCTCAAACGGAAATGCGAGATTTCATTTTCCCTGGTCATAAAAGATAAGAGAAAATGTCCCTTGACAAGTTATTGAAAGAAAAAGCCGATTTCAAATCCGACCCTTCATATACAAGTATTGGGTTATATCGACAAAATCGTTTAACTTTGCAAAATGAAAAATTGTTAAAACATTTACGGATAATCCGTAGCGGTAGCCGTTTATTTTATTTATGGAACGGAAAGAGTTTCAGTGGGAAATAAATCCATGAATGAATTTTTCATATTTGTATTTTTAACGCCGGCTTTTCACAGGTTACAATTTTAACAAATTGTTGTTTATTGAAGGTGAAACGTAGAAAAAAGTAAAGGGAAAGTTGAACGATGATTATAAATTGTTTTTCTCGTCCCAGCAGTTTAATTGGGGAATACAATTTCGTATTTTTTCGTTTATTTAGAGATAAATGTCTTTATACCAAAGGGGATAATTTATTCCGTCTATTTGTACATAATGAAATGTTTAAAAAATGGGAGGGGCGAGAATGAATAATCAATTTATTACTTCCAAAAATACCGGCTCCTTGGGGTATACCCTTTATGTTTAGTTTTTTTATTTTTAACATTTGTTACAGAGGCCGCAATGCCCGCAGTAATAAATAAATAGAGCCCTATGACGGGCGGACAGACAGTGGAAGCTTAACAATAGGGTCCTGTTTTTACGCCATGAGTGAGGAACCCGAAAATTACTAGGACAATGGCATAATATCTTGTCATATCAAAATACGCTGAAGCGTCGAAGTAAAAGTGGAGTAAGACAATGTGTACGGAACATTCAGCAGAAATCTACCAACTTTTCCTGAGTCAGATGATATCTGAGAACTATGAACTTTGAACATAATAATGTTCAAAGTTCATAGATCAAAAGTGACAAAAACAACCATTTTCGAAGCTCCCAAAACATAATATTTTATATTGAAATGATTTTCTATTTGTCTTTACAACCTGAATTTGTAAACGACTACATTGATATTAACAAGATTTTTTACGAAATGGTAAAGAACTTTAGTTAATAATATTGCACGTTCATCATCAAACTAAACTGACCCACTTCTAGGGACTGGTTTTTTATAATAATGTTAAGGCCTTAGTGGATTACACTAAGCTTGTCAAATGTGAAAGGATGGACTTCACATACTCTATCGTTGAGCTATATGGGCCACGATATTTTGCTAATAACAAAAAATAATAAAGTTTGGAAAATCCAAAAGTGCACGACTCATAATGCTCATTTAATTATGAAATATAAAAAAAAAAACACTTAAGTCGCTCAAAATTAATTGCCGAAAAAACAGCTGTAGTAGGAAGAAGGTACTGCACAAGCGCCCCTGGTGGAATAAATGTACATAATATATATAGATACACAGTCTTGTAGTTTTCGTTTTTTATTAATTGCAATTAAACGACACTGAATTAATTAATCATTCGCATTCAGTGACCTACAATCGTCGATTAGAATTTTTAAAAAAAAAAATTAACTCAAATGATGGATTTTTTCACAAGTTATAGTGTTTTCAGGTTTCACACATGACGGACAGGAAATTTTTTTGACCTATTTTGGTGTTTTTTTCCAATTCTAGTGCAGTAAATCAATTTTTAAAAAGTATGGAATTAATCTCCATTAAATTATCTCGACAATAGTATGCAAAATATCTTGATTCCGTGAACTATCAAGGCTATAATAATAAAAATAGCCGCCAAAATGAAGCGAAAAAAATTTTTCGATCGTAAAGCACTCTGATGCTTCGCATCATGAGTCGTGCAATAAAGGTATTTTACCATCATAATATGACTAACAAGGCATCTAGTATGTTGTTCCCTTGGGTTTTCCCCAGACAAATTTCTTGTTATTAAAGTCATTATATGAATACAGAAACGGTTGAGCCAAGTATTTCAGTGTTACAATGCGAACTTTCACTCGACTCAGACAGGTATTTTACAGAGGCATGTTAATGCTTACACCTGTTGAGATTATCGCAAGGACATCGGCACATGAAGAGCATACAAGTGGTAAATACGCAACATGTGGGTATGACATATTTTACACATGCTTATAGCTTTATCAGAGGCGTATAAACTTTCAAGTTAAATTACTGAATGTGATATATAATTTATGATTTTCTTGTAAAGATTAGAGGGTTTTTTTATAGTGACAACTTGTTTCATATACATTTTGTTGTCACAAAAGTTACCATAATGTATAAACGCAGTAATATTCTTAAAGGCACATTGAAGTGAATGAAATATGCCAGTTAAGTTTACCTTTTTATTTATGACTCGCGTGATAACTAACATTCCAATCTTTTATATTACAAGTGTAGGCTTCTATCCCTAATTAATCAATTTAGATGACGTATTTCCAGGTAATATTTTTGTTTATTAAGTAACACGATTTCGCACAAAAGTTTATCGCAATACTTACGTCAACCTTGCATACAACAGAAAAATAAACAATATTGTATTTAACAACCGTTTAACTATATAAATAAGTACATAACAACTATTAACCATTAAATTAATAAAAAAATAAGTGTCAGTCTGAATAAAAAAGAAAATAATTTCGAAATAGGAACGTTGCAGCAAAACCAGACGTTCATAAGTCAGAAGTGTGCACGTTCACAGCTCGTGACGCGTGGATCCGCGCTGATAAGCTTCAGTGTACATTAGATATTTTGTATAATTGTTTATTTACTTAAGTCTGGTCTAGCGATAATAATGTTGATAGTTTATTTATTGATAGTTTGTAATTTGTTACGGCATTAGCCTAATGACAGCAATGTATCTCGCATTTCGAAAAGTAAATTCAGATAGGGCATACGCATACCTAATGTGTAAGGCCGTTAAAATTATGCCATCGTATGCACTTAAAAAACATTAGTATTATTTTAAATAATGCGTCGTCCCCTATATCTAACTATAAAATATATTTTATTATTCAACTTCAGACATATTTACGCAGATACTAAATCGATGTGCCTTTTAGTACCCGACTGCCAAGGAAGGGTTGTATGAAATTGTGGACATAATGGACATAAATGGATTTTTTGACATTTTTATAAAATTAAATTTCTGGAGAATAATATTTTAAACATATTTTCTGCAATCTTGTTGTTTAAGCCATTGTCAGTTTATTGGCCTGGTTTTCTTGAAACGTGTAGATAAAAACATGATGTAGAGCCACAGATTAATAATAGAAATGCATTTAGATGCGTGTTTTTGTTAATAATTTTCCTTAATATCAATTTATCTGCAACATTAAGACATTATTGTCAGAATTATGTCAGAACACAATTCTGTCATTAAGATAACGCAATTTATTTCATAATGTTATTTAGCGATAGCTCTATCTTATGCTATTATACGTCATATTATAATTAACGAAAGCAAATATTTCGTTATTATATTTCAATAGTATTTCTATTAATTAATATTAATTTTTTGAGCTTTGAAATTATATAAGAAGAATTAGAATACCAAGAATTACATACTGTGTAATGTCTATATTCGTAATCTACACAATTTGAGAAAGGTTAGATCTTACAATAAGCACTCGCCGACTACACCGAAAATTATTAAGGAACTAGTATATAACAAAGTTTTAAATTATTTGAAGAGCTTTGACAGTATTTAAGTTTCTGTCTATGACACTTTGATTATTACTTTATTACTTGGGACATTCAACAAAGATATTACCTTTGTCATGTTCTATTAAATTATTATTAGGTATTAAAATGACAATATGGCAATATTGTCATTTTAATACCAAAAACCATACCATACCAACCAACCATACCATAACCATACCATGGCAAAAATGACAATATGGCAAACATTCATGTGCCCTATCCATGAACAAACAGCACACTATGTTCCTTATCTTGACGTAATCTATCTATCAATCTTTAATAATCCACTGCTGCTGCTTAGCCTTCTGAATCCACCGACTTCCACCTATCTTGAGGTCATCAGTACATCTGGTCATTGACTGCACTTCTTTCGCAAACTCGTGGTGTCCATTCAAGGACCTTTCGACTTATGCCACCTCCCATAATAGGTCGTAAAAAGCTGTTGCCTTCGTATCATGCCTACCTACTGTCGAATTTTAATTAAATATTAACTTAATATGAGTAATATTGATGGCATATCCAAATTTCCTCCACGTTGTTATCGTGTAAATAAATGCGTAAACATGAGCTGGCGTTTATGTCATAACGGCAACACCCACAGAGTAAATATAGCAATTATATTATCAGCAATCAATACCTACGCTTTCCATGTCAACGAACCAGCGAGCGGACTTTGAAATAATTAAATAAGTTACTTTAAATTTTTGTTCACGTTCTATGTGGAACCTTATTAGTAGAGTTTCGATGCCGCGAACCTTATTAGTGAAGTTCCGTTATTCAATAAAGATACGCTTTTTCTTGAAGTCTTTTAATTAATCATTATCTTCTTTAAAACTAGTTTTAATAGATTGTATTAGAAAATCCTTGACGATGTCACACAAAGTTCATTCAAGCGATTTGGGCACTCCTTTAGTTATTTAAATATCGTATAAATGATTTGTTGATGATTTGCAGATACCGAGAATCTACTTAGACACGCATGACAAGATAAGTATCTATGAAACACGATAGTTTGCAAATGACACGCGTGCGGGAGGGACGTGGTTTTGTAGGCGTAACCCGCGCGATAGGAAAGAGGCCCTTACACTCATTACTAAATAATGATACATTACAACTATAAGTAAAATTAACTGTGATGAGTATAGGAATAAACGCGACTATTAAAATAATATAATGGGATCTGTTTGTAATTTCAAATTGTCATCGAGTTTATAATAGGTGTAAATTCTTATTTCGGAAAAACGTGTGAATATGTTTCACAACAACTTAGTTATGTACCTAGCAAAATAAATAAAAAAGACTCCAAAATTTAAAAAGTCGACCACCTTCATAATCTCTACAAAAAAGGAATAATTAATATTTCATCTCATAATAACAAACAATCTTTTAAATGTAAAAGAGGCTTCATGTCTTTATTGTATTTAGTACCTCTAAAATCCAGGTGCGGCTTCCAGACATTTCTTATTCTATACATTGTCTGTACGTCGTTTTTCTTATTAATAAACGTGGAAAGATATTTCTCTACTTTCCGTTTGCTCGACGTCTCCGCAGCGGATATTTACGACTATTTTCAAGATTAAGTTATGTAAGACGCGATATTCAAGACTTAGGAATCTGGTTTATGTCACTTTTGCCTACTGTATTAGAAATTTTGCGGAGCGGAATAATTTCTTTTGTACCATAATGTGCGTTGTAAATAACTGTGCCGAATATTGCTTGTACAAAATTGCTGGTATATAAACGTAGCAAATGTACAATCCACTTAATGTTAAGCGATCCCAAAAAGTTACTACTATATACTACGAGTGTTGTGGACTACTACTATTTTCACGTATTTTGTCGATAATATGAGGTGTATACGTAATCATTAATTTCGAATTTGTTATGATCGCTTTTAAGGGGTTCACGATAAGTTTTTCTTTATACGAAAAACCTTTCTAGGTTTCGGGTTCGATCCTCGGCCAGACCGATATGCAAATGATGACTTAAGATTTTGGAAAAATGTGATAATTTTTATTTAATAAAGTGATAAAACATAATTATTATGTTTGATCCTTTTAAATCGAAAACGTTATTCGTATTGGTTACAAATTTAAATTAGTACCCACATACCATACATACGCTTCAATGTCAAATGTTATAATGCAGAAATAGTTACGTAGGTTGTAGCATGCAAATACATAAGCAGAGTTTGAACATGGGGAAGATTGAAGTGCATTTTACTGCTCGTAAAGCGTCTAGTACACGGACTCGGGCGAAGTTTCTGAAACTTATGTGAATCATCGTCGTGTTCCTACATCATTCTTCAATAAAGGAGGTCGGGAAAAATTGTACTTTGAAAACTTGATTTTACGTTTCTCTGGATACCTACTACTGTTTTTGAAACAATATGAAAACATGTTATCGTCGGTGCGTTATGTAAGCTTGTAAGGAATTTGGAAATAAATTCTAATGGTGAATTTGAATAATGTCCGTTTTACGATGTTTAGATTATATTTTATTTTTGAAATCGAAATCCATTCCCTTACTTATTAAATGTTAGAGGAAAACATATGTTTGCATTTATGTATTCTAATAATACGTATAAATATATTGAGAGATATTTGGACATTACTGAATAGGGCATTCTTACCTAATACTCTTTTTTTTATTTACAGATCTGCAGAGTCTATGGGCGCTGATTAATAGTGGGTCTTAAAAAGAAGCGGACTATGAATATCTTTACAAAATTATACAGTTATAGTTACATACTTATAGTTTACATATGAAATTTATTTTACTCGAGCTTCTACTAAATTAATGCAACAAAGATGCCATACCTTCAAATCGCTACGAAAACGTCAACTTCCGTGCGCAGGAGTCGCAGTAAGCTAAACAAGTGTGCTTTATCTGTACAATTTATTTATCTATTCTTGGAGAATCATCACGCCTTGCCGTCATGTTTGCAGGATGTGGTTAATATTGATAGCAATGACTCAAACTGACTGAAGGTTTGCGCAATCATTGTAGGTTGTAGGCGCCGCGCCTAAGACATGTTTGTTTTAATATACTTGGTATCTTAGATCTATAGTATAACTTTAATCAACGCATTTATCTTTTGCTCATTTTCATGCAACGGTGTAATCATTTTAATGCAATCATATAAATTATACAATTAAGTAAATATACATATATGTGTGTTTTTGTGTTAGGAAGGAAGTATGTGGGTACGCCAATTGAACGCCAGGCATTAATACTTAGCTAGCGATACATGGAGGAGTTCTGATGTGATACGAAATATATCCTAAGCCGATATCATTTCATTAAGTAAACCTACTACCATCTACTTTTTCTTTATACGGAATAAAACCTTACTGTATATAGATAGTTAAAAAGTAACCAAGTGAGCAAGAAACCTAGCAAGTCATATACTCGGTTAGAAAAGTTTTATTGTTCGCAATTAGGCAGTTAAATTGCTTGCACTGACCTGAAACTTTAGGTCTATAAACTGAGACGAAGATAAATCTAACTACATCTCTCATATGTTCAAATCTAACAAATCATTTCCGAAGGTGTACTATTTAAAGCACTGATTGATTTGACAAAATTTAAAAACTAAATACCAAATACGTGAAACAGTGAGTAAAATACGCACGTAAAAGAAAAGATATTACCTACGCATTTGCAGTGAGACAAGTCGTTAAAAGGATAGAATAAACTTTGTATCGGAATATTGATGTTTTCCGGGACGCGCCATATTGTCAGAGCCATTATTATGGTAAATGTACATCACGTACGAATAGATAAAACGCGACTTAGTAACCAATACAATACCTTATCTATGTGCCTCACGGAGTACCTCTTATTTTATCGTGAATTGCAACAAATAACTGCGATAACAACTAATAAAGAGTTACGTGTTCAAATTGTGACGTCAAACTGTCACTTTGATACCTGCGAATGTTTATCAGTCTACCATTCCGTCCATTCAATCTATCTATTTTGATATCTACCTATCATACTTTCTATCTTTCTTACTATCTTTCTGTCAATCGTGAACTATTATAGCTCTGCAGTTTGTTGCTTTGTTTGTTAGTGCATCGCCCATAAAGTAATGTTCCGATTTTGGAAAAAAATATTGTATTGAAAGGGTTTTTGATTATAGGTATTTAAAACTGTTATGTATTTTATCTGGCTACGATGACACGAGCAGGAAATATAACATTAAAACCACAGTTTTTCGCAACAAATGACAACAAATAATTTTCCTCCAAGTTTTTAAAGAACTTGAAACACTAATATTAAAAACGCGGTTATTATAGATGTTTAAAGACTATCTTTACCCTTATCTTAGTTGTCCGTAGAAATCTAAGAAAATGAAAAATAACATTTCAATATCTCCCCCAGTCATGTTCATCGAATTTGATTCATTGAGTTTAGCTTAACTTTGCTTCAAAACGCGTGTCTGAATGATTGATTTATGTTTTAAGATCGGTGCGAAACTCAACAATACACGAGTCATCATTTATTTGATTCGTTTCCAACTTCTCTCATAATTCATTTCACGAGATTAAGTAAATAATGTACATACGTAGAATCCTTTATTCGTCTCGGCATGTAGGCCAGGGTTGAGTAATAAATGACGTAGCGACGACGCATCGGAGTTTAATTATAATGCTTGGCAGACAGGAAGCCTTATATAAAAACCTAAGCTGTACATAAATGTAACCGAGTTACGTCACGCAGTTAGCGGGGATAAAATAAGACGTCTATACGATACGGGGAACGCGACTGAGTACCGATCAATCTGGTCTAATAGCAGTGTCTGACCTAGCCGGCGCCGGAGCGGCCGACGCACCCCGACACCACACAGACTATATAACTAAAGTAACCACACGTCCCATTTTGACTGGATTGTCCCGTTTTCACTACTCTGTCCGGATGTCCACGAGAATAACGTTGGGACATGAAAATGCTTTGTTTAAGGAATTAACAGAACGAGTTAGTCTGCAAAATTGTAAAAAGGAAAACATTTTCTTTCATCGACAATTTACAGAGATTTACAGATACACATTTTACAGTCATCAGAAGGTTTTTTATTTTGACCGATTTTTGTAGGGAAAGCGACGCGAACTTATGCTACGCCATTGCAACACCAAAATCTTTCATATATTTTCGATTTTCAAAATATTGCCGAAATAGCAAAGGTGTCCCGTTTTAAAAGTAAAAAATGGTCAGTATACAAAACCGATTTGTTCAGGGTTGTGCGAACTGAAACACTATTTACAAGGTTGCGATAAGTTACAATGTTGTTTTACTCGGCGAATGTATAGCCTCTGCAATTACTTTAGGAAGCAGTTTCGAGTGGTTTAAGACGCATTGTGGTTGTTATAATGTAAAATTATTGTGCAAGTAAAACCCAATAATGTGCTCGTAAGTCTCAATAAATTTCAGAATCGTGTATAGCTCTGTGAATTATATACATCTCAACAGACTTATAAAATTAAGCAATGTCGGGAGTGGTCAGCAGTTGGATGAGTTACCGTTAGTGGCAAATTATCATGCACTTTTACGGAAGCGTAGCGGAATACAGTCTTCTAAATACTGTTAAGGAAGTACATAAAGCAAGTCCCGATTGTTACCATAGTATAGCAGTCGTTAAACCTCGGAGATCTTATGAACAGTTTGAAAATATCCAACACGAATAAACTCTTCACACATAAACATTGGAGCAATATGGTGGAAGACGCTCAAGTCCTCTCCTGTGGAAGAGACCAGAAACTCAGCAATGGAACATACAAATAGTTATTTGCTACTGTTTTAATCCACGATATTCCTTATTTTAAAAGTCATTTATCAAAACCAGTCCGTAAAAATAATTTTAATCCTGATATACCCTTCCTTATTGGAATTAATGTCACGTGTGTTCGAACGTTAAATTCCCATTTGTTCGACTCCGTCTTTCAATATTGGCTTTAAATTGTCTGCGATCAGTCGCCGAGTCGTCCGGTACGCAAAATGGCGTTCATATTGTTTCCGAGTAAATAGCATGATTACAAATAATATAGTGCACTTCGCGTTTGCTGATATTGTGATTTTTCCTCTCCTTCTTTTGTTTTTTGGTAATAAAGAAATTAAATCCGGACTACGTATTGAAATTAAGTAATTCTGTGATCATATGAGTGTGATATCAAATACTTATATAATTAGATTGTATAAAAATAATGCAATAATTGTAAACAAAACAAACTATAAAATTATCGCTTAAAAGTCTAAAATTTACCGTCCTACCTTAACTTGGAATTTGGCCTTAAACTATTTAATTTTCAAAAATTGTGCCCTTGAAGATGTACCCTGTAAGTTTTTTATCCAGCTGTAGTATATGCCGTGAAATGCAAGATCACAATTGAAATTACACAGACTTATCTGGAAGATTTAAGTCGTAGTGACCGTATCTATTCGCGCTTCTACGACGCACAAATCACCCAATTGCGATGTTAAAGTCACCACCACATGCATAGAGTAAGGATTCATATATAAAAGGTAAATAAAAACTTGTGATTCTATTCGAATAAAAAAAATCATACCTTCGTAGAGCAAAAACATCAATGCAAACTTCGTTGGTTGATGATAAAAGCACCACAGTGATGACAGCAACCTTTTTAAAGAAATTTCTCAACAAATTGGAAATAATTATAAACTTATTTGCCATTAAAATCGCTTCCCGACCATGCACCACACCAAGATTCCCCAGTATTCTCTCATTTAATTTTGCATCGGTCGTAGTTTATGTTCGAACTGCGTTAGGTATGTCTTAAATATACAAATGAGCAGACGAACCATTAAGGCGTAATGATGCACGCAGTGAGTCACTCTCAAAACATCTTTGTGAAGAACTGACCAGATTTATGCGCTCTTACAATGACTGTAATAAATTTTACAAAGATTTATGTGACCTTTTTCGTAGAAAGGATTCTAGATGTGATTTTTATATACTTTCTTAAAAGGAATCTAATTATTTAAAGCTATTTCTAGTGCAGACTGTTGGATGTCCTTTTTCCCAACTGAGACCAGACTTGGCGCATTCTCGATCAAGATACTCCTGTGTGAAATATAGAGACTAAGTTGACGAAGGTATAACATTTATACGATATGAAGACAATTATACAATACAAGCACCCACTTTGTATAGCATTGCTTAATTTGGATCATAAAGCCCATTGTCTAGATATTTCTAGAAAGAGAAAAGAATATATACTTCAAGAAACGTAGGTGAGAACTTTTTTGAACATTTTCAGTGGGTTTCTTCATGTTACCTTCTTTCCTCAATAAAAAATCCGTAGCGCGTGAATTTCTAATCTCGATTCTCCAGTGTATCCGAAATACACACTAGGCTATCATTCGACATGAGTAATGAGCAAATAGTAAACACACGTGTCATTCTCGTTAGTAGATAATGAAAGCAGTTATGACGGTCGCCATCTCCAGCTATCGAGACAGACGTGAGGATTGTACGCGTGGGATATTTAGTTCTGAGTAACTATAGGTACTTGTGTCGTGGGTAAATAGTATTGAAGTGGCTGTCTACGATTACAAAATAACATTTCCTAGACTCAGGTTATGCATATTTGTGTGCTAGCCTCAAAATATGCTTATTTGTTTGGTGTTATTTTTGTTGCTATTACTGTCTTTATTGGCATTGAAAAAATAGAGAATCAATGCATATGAATCTTTATGCGAAATTGTTTATTTTTTACGTTAAAACACGAAGAGTTCTGTCACATAAACATGTTAAAATACATAGAAAGTGAATACGATAAGTGTATAAATGTCTTACTCATGATTGAAGACACAATGCAATCAATCTAATATAACAAAATAATGAAGAGGAATTTAGTTCTGTAGTGTTATTTGTTTTTAGATTTAAAGGGATTTGAAGATTTAATTATCTATTAGCGTCAGATTAATCCCAAACGAGTAGTTCTAGTGGCTTGAAACTTTTTTAGTATGCACAAAATACTACGTATTTAATTAGAAGACAATAAACAATTTTCAATAATTACTCTTTACAGATTAAAAATCAGAGGTAAATGCTTTATGTTATTGTAGTCAGTCATGTATTAAACGAAATTCAATTTGTAAAATGTTAAGTGACTTGCTCATTACAGAAACATACCATGTTGCCAACTTAACCAATCAATTACTCTTTGTTTCAGTGAAATGCTCGTTGTTATCAAAGTTGGTAGTCCTGGGGGGTTACCACCATCTTTTAAAAACCATCACAGTTCATGAAAGTTTTATTTCAATATTGCATCAACTTTATTTTATTTTGTACCACGCCTCCTTAAAACAGGATTGTTTTATTCCTGCCGAGTGATGTAAAAGAATGAGAAATTTGTCTATTTCTTAACCAAGAGGAAACGAGACATCGAAACTAATGTCATCTCTTTCGCACCATGATTGTGATCCGTTTTATTAATTTACGCATATCCATTGCATAAAACCTACTGAAATTGTCATAATATTTTGCTTAAAAAGTTAAATTTCCTGCAAAAACAAGAATAATTAATTTCGACCGACATCATGCAAAACTGTTTATTGTAATATTATAAAAACAATCTTACTTTAACGCGGTGGTACGAAATTTCAATGCATGATCAAAATAATATTGTTTTAAGAGATGGTAGGCCCCCTGAGCCACTCAGTGGCAGACGACGCATGGCTCATGTCTTTCGTTCGTTATACAATAACGTTTGTTTATTGACACGCAGCTCGCATCGCAGAAGCCAGACCATCCAGTTGTTATATGTACTGTTATAAAGAGAGTTTTTAGATGAAAATAAATAGGCACTGACAGATTGTTATGTTAGTATTTGTGATACTCTGTGTAATTTATGGTACTCTATTTAGCCATAAATTTTAACAATCACATCCCTACAAATTGATTTTTAATTTGGTAGGACCCTTTAATATTGTACTTTAGCCGAACTGCTACCACAGCTGTCTGCCTTGTAGAGATTTCGTAGAGAAATTTTGCCGAAAGTTTAGGAAACCAGATCTGTTCTCAGGGGTAGCAAGGCATCTTTAGTTAACCTTAAGGCTGATTTTAATCCATACTATCCATATTTTAATTTCCCTTTTTTATTTGAGTAGTAACTAATAATTCCTGTTGATCAATATAAAAATATAATTATATAAGGAAATTAAAATGTAATTAAATACATGCTGTGCAGTAGTATTTCTTATAATTGTTAATACTTTTATAGCATTAATAATTGATTTGAATTATAAAAATATACAAATCAACCGGTAAAAAGCACGTTTTTATTTAACCAACAATTACTTTTTGTGTTACTTCTAAACCACAACATGTATTGTAGCGGCAATGGTTTTTTTTGCCAAAAAACAGAACTTTTACATCTTATTGTCGAAAACCGCAATACAATGTCTGCGCAATGATGCGCATAAACCACCAATTTGAGTAAATATTTTCGTAACTTGTTTAATGGGTTATTTAACCGTGTGTTTAAATTTGTCGACTGTTTTACATGTTTTAAGCACAGAGTTGCTTTAGTTTTTAAGTCTATTAAAAGTTATTTAGACTATTTATATATGCTCAGTGGTACCTGGTGTTGTATGATACTGTTGAATTTGTGGTGATAAAAAAATAAATCTTTATAATTTCAGTTGTTGTTTGTGTTTGATGGCAAAGGTTAAAGCATGAAAATAGCCCTTGTAAAATACCGACCATTTCAGCACAAATGAAATTTTGTGATAAAAAGGGCATTTTTAGTTGCGTAGCCTTTAATTTAATGTAATTACTCCAAATATAGTACTAGTTAAATAGTTATAAACTGTGAGACCCACAATTTTAAAACAATTAGAATTACTTATATGATACAAAATTCGGATACGAAAATGTTACCAAGGAAAACTAAATTTCCCAAAATTAAATGCACAATTGCAAAAGTCCAAAATCATCTTGCCGAGACTATGAGGCTCCCGGAAAACATTATCCAAAGATTACCAAAGAAAAGTGGTCATCCATAATTAATGTTACCTGTAATGTAATGTGAGGGATGGACAAAAACATTATTGTTATTGTGACATAGTGTCGAGGGATGGAGGTTAGGGCTAATCGTTAAAACATGACATCAAATTCCAAAGATCTTCCGCAAATAAAAAGAAATTAAATTAAAAATTACTGATATAATTAAAATCGCAAATGCGACGGCAGTAGGGTCATACAACTCTAACAAATCGTCCACGTGTCTATATGACCGAGGCTTTCTAAAGAAGACTAGACTCGATCAAAGAACCGAAATAGTCCAAGCGACTCACAATTTCAGTGCGTACGAATATCCGAAAGCACGCGAGCGAGTGCGTGCCGAAACTGTGACAGTTGTGTTGCGGTAGGTCGGGCGCTCCGACTGCATTCCGTGCAGCGACACGGACGCTCCCACTAAATATAGCTCAAAGTGAACGAACGACGTATCGCGTCCTCGCTCGACCACTGCGAATAAATCCTTTCCCCCAGCGGCCACAGGGTTGGCCGTTTTTGTAGAATCACTGTCTTTGTTTAACGCCGCTGTTAGGGTTAAGAAACTGCTATTTTTCAGCATACAATACGCTCGTATATTGGTTAATTGTATGTTTAGTGTCAGAATTTACGTAATGGTGGTGGAACTTCGATTTTGACGGCACTACTTACACAAATTTCGTGAGGCTCTTTACATGGTCGGTATAAAAGGTTACAGAGCTCCACAGCATGTCTGCGTAGAGCCTTTCCATAAATCACAAGTTTAATGACCAAAAGAGAAAATTTGATTTTTATAACTAAACCTAGGAATGAAATTAATTGATGGGCTACGCGTGTACATATTTTCATATATAGAAGGCTTTGAAGGAAAACTGCAACTTACGAATATTTCGGAAGCAAAATCAGCTAACCAGTTAAAACGGCCAAATAAACATAGAGGACTGTTACAAGTACCGTTGTTGAAGCGTACCTGGCCAAACTTCCTTAAGGGTTATAAAGCTAAAGAAGTTACACTGCAGTGAAATAAACCTTAGTTCTCTTCCGTCTTCAGCACGGCTGCAAATAAATACCTTCCAAGGATTTTGTTTCGTGTTTTAAGTAAAAATAATGAGAGAATATCGATTAAATACTTTTAAACTCTGTGGGTTCACGGCCTTTCGCTATTGTAAATAAATTTATACTGTAGCATTACCATGAGTTGGCATAGAAACGCCACTATAGAAATGGTAAATAGAAAACTATTGTCATTTTACTAGTGAATAACATAACTACTATCGTTACGGTATTTCTTGACAACGTCTGTCAAATTAATGAGTCATGGGACCGAATTTGTATGGCAATAGATCATAATGACATTCGCTAGCGATTTGATTTCGATAGGTTTTTTACGTATCGAGTTACGTCACTACGGATTTTAGTTCTACGAGTAACCACCAGAGGCGCTGTACAATTTTTCATACATTTATTTTACGCAGTCGCTAGCGAGTAATACTTTTGTAAACTCATGGTAGTCCTACTGGTGGCTACAGTGTTGACAGTTACAGCGCTTTTACAGGAACATAATCTTTTTAACGTTTTAAACGCTGTCAGTTAAAAGTTATCGTGTTTGGCGGCCTGATTTTTACGTTCATTGTTTTGCTTGTAAACGAGAAATATAATTTTATTTAAAATGAATAATGGAACATCATCATCATCACGAAGCGTGTACTGTCCCACTGCTGGGCACGGGTCCTCTATTAGAATGGGAATGATTAGACTATAGTCTACGAATCTATTTAAATGTGAATAGGTAGTCCTGGTACTTTTTAAATATTTCTCAGGGTCTCAGGTATGCATGTTATACTTTTAGTAAGTGATAAGTAATTTCAATTAGGCATATAACTTCGAGAGATCAGGTGCCTGTCAGGAGGACCACCAAATAGATGCCGAGAATCAATCACTGGATCATTTAAAAAGATTAAAATAATAAAGAGGCCAACATCTCATTCTACAGTAAAAACGGTACTAAAATGTAGCCAATCTCTTCACAACGTCAACATGTTATGCAAAAATGGTTATCAATCACGGTACACAAATCATCCTCGTATGAACAAATGGGCCGTCGCACGCTTAGACAAGCGTGTCTGATCGCGGCATGGAGACATTTCGATGCGATAGCGCGGCGAAAAAAATCGTGTTAAGTAAGCGATGATCAATCAAAAAATATCTTGTTACGTAAGTGATGATTAATCATTTAAAAAACATTAACAAAATTATAGGGTGGAATTCATATTTAAAATCTGTAAACTCAATATACTCAAAAAATAGATGAAAAACTTCAAGCACATGTATGATCTAATCTGGAAAAATCATTTATTTGATTCAATTAATCAATAGCATTTTTGTATTTTGTTGTCCAAAGATCTTATACTTTATCCAAAGACTTTATAATTTTAAAACAGTATGGCAACAATGTAAATAATATGGAAGCATAATTATTTGTTCTGTAAAAAATCACCGATGATAACCGTTATGAGCACTGAGCACGCCTATTTACTCATCGGACTCCTTAAATTACAGTTGAATTCAAAAAACAAAAACCCGACTGCTTAAAAATATGTTACACTTTCAATTTAGACAAATTTACTGACACCTTGTACGTATATTCAAGTCCGTCACGCCGTTTGGGCCGTAGGGCTACGCAGTACGCATACGCTCGTAAAAAAATTACCCTGCGCAGTTGGGTAAAAATTCCACATGAATATATGTGAAGATTTCATGATCAGTAACTAATTGGACGCGACAGATCGACGCGTCACAGCGGCGATTGACGCGACAGCGACAGAGAGCGCTTATTTACTTATCGGACACGCTAACCGTATACGATAACGGAACAATGAGAGTAAACCGGCCGCAGATACCTACAACATTAGTGTACACTCAGATATGCTTATCTGTTAGTGTCAATACTCTTTTGTACCAGAGATATGGGAGTCTATTTGCCCTTAATGCGTCCAACGCATTCTTCAATGTTGAATAACCTCCTGACAATGGACTTATCCATTAACTACTTAGATGGTGATTTGGTACTTCGACAATTTTATCTTCATAAAAACCGGACAAATTACACGCTAGGGATGGCGATCTTGATAAAAACGATCAATTATATTTTTTGTATTGATGTACAAATATTTTGTAGAGGTCCGGTTGTTGAACCAGTGGCTGATTGAAATAATTCTAGGATGTTCAATAATTGTCATTTGTCATAATAATTCCACACTAGTTTAGTAAATTATTTATTTTTTTATTTTGTAAAGCAAAGATTGATGACAGGTCACTTTCGAAACCTTGGAATTCCTTATCTGTCGATTCGATATCGATATTCAAAGATAAAGAACAACATTTTTCGGAAATACTCGAGACAATATGCTCTTTGGTATGTGAAAACGATATTCCACAATACTTATTGCTTACAACTTGTTTGCATAATTAAGTAGCATTTACCAGTTAACCCTGATTATCACATTGTTAAGTTATTGTTGTTCCTAAAATAGAAAAAAACATATTCACTTTAAATACAAAATAGTTTTTGTACAGATAAAGATACATGAATAACAAATTAGTTCCAAGAAATGTTATTGTTATTCTTGCAAGCAAAAAATTAAAAGTAATATATGCAAGCCCACGGCTTACCAACCAATGTATAATCTAGATAAGGCTGATTTTCTAATAATAACCTCTATGGAAAGTAAGATTAATTAAGAAGTAAATTAAATTTTTTTATACTAGAAGAATATCTTCCTAAGTTGTCTATTTTCCATTACAAAAATTATTTAAGAAGAAGAATTTCTGAAAAGAAAATTTCTTCTTAGTTTTCTATTGAATTCTTCCTAGAAATCTTCTTTGAATTTATAAATGTAATGATAAAAATATTTTATTTTCGTGTCCGCACTAATAGAGTTTATCTCGAGCGTCGAGATAACAGTGAATATGCTAATTATCGTACTGTTAATGAAATTTAAATAGAACTTTCGACCTTTGGCCCCATAGAGCATGTTTGTGATATGAATTAACATAATTTAAAAGATATACGCTTCCCGTCCGGTGACATAGTGGCGGTTTTTGTTTTCATACAATTTGCAACGAATGAATTTTGAGTAGGTACAAGACGTGAATGAAAGAGATATTTTCCCATACTTTAAAACAAAAAGATTTTTGTCACTTGATATTTAGTTATTTATATAAAATTTTCATTTTTATAATGAGATATTGAAAAAATCTTGTTGTAAATGTTAGAAACTTGTATGTTATACTTTTCAGTTGTTTCTTTGATTTGTGTTTATTTGACGTTCAATAAATTTACATTCTACGAAATAAACTATGAGGAAACTATGTAGATTTGTAATTTCCCCAGTGCAATGTGATGTATAGCGCATTCAATAGTGCATTTATAAGGAATGATATGGAATTTAGAAAATAAACAATTTTTAACTAAACTGTATGTAGTAGTTATACGGAATAAGTTGCCGTGCAAATTAATATAGCCTACAAAGCTACGTAGGTACTACGCTAATCTCTTTTATCGCGTCATTGTAACTACAAATATTTGGGTGAAACGCGCTGGTCCTTAACAAATTTTAACACTGTTAGAGAATTGATTTAACGGATCAAATATTTACTTACACGCTTTTCTGTTTATTGTCGGTATATACGCTTATAATAAAGTTTGTTTGATGTCCGATGTGGATCCAAACTTTTGCAAATTGTTTCAAAGTCCGGTAATGTTGCTGTTATAACTCGGTTTTAGATATTTAGGTTAGATTATAACAAGATTATACTAAATCGTAGCCAATAGTGGAAGTTAGATAATTTTAATTGAAAATGTTTAAATAATCTTTATTTCCCGTACATGTAGAGCTATCGTTATACTGTCGTACTTAAATTAAAATAGTCAATTTATTATATTTTGCCCGTAATATTTTAATTAAAATTGTAATTGCGGTAATCCTTTCAATTAAAATAAGTGATCGTCTGGCTCTGCGCTGTTGTGTTCAGAGGTTTTACAATAAAAACTTTATAACACGCATAAATTAAATTGAACTTAATAAAAAAATCATTCACGCGTAAATATGCAATCACGTGGTAGTATGTAGTTGTTATGTATGTACGAAGACCTTTTCAGTAATCTTAAAATAAATTTCTTTATACCGTAGAATGTAGAAAGCTCAACGGTCCAATGGCTACCGTAGCACGTTTATCAGCACGACCTTCGCAAGAGCAGATTGATAAGAGATAACAGACTCCGTTGCCGTAATACATATTGATAGTGAAACACTCATTTTAGCTATTCGCTTTTTGTTTCCTGGCACTGGAATCCGTAACAATAGGTTTATATAATAGTCCACGAACACACGCAGTAGGTCCATAATTACTAACTTAATTTGTATGATTACGTAGTGTAGAGTGTGTATGTTGTAAATCATATATCAAGTGAGCGGCGGGCGGCGGCCGACGGCGGCGGCGGCGGAACGAGGCATGCATTTTGCGCAAGAGTGCAGCCGACGGGAAGTCAGCTGTCGCTGCCAGCGAGTGCTTCGGGAGGGGAGCTGCCGCACCATGCCCACGTTTACTTACTTGCGTTCATTACACACATCACTCTACGGGCTTGTTTTGATTACCGCCTCGTATCCATTCTTCACGACCGATTTTCTGACTCATAACATGAAACCGTTTTCCGCGGCCGAGCGGAGCTGGCCGGCCGCGGTTATTGCAGTAAGCCGACACTATTTATCAACAGGCTCGTTGAACTTCTCGTCGCGGCGGTAATAATGTGACTCCTCGGCGAAATTGCCTACCATTGGCAACCGATAGGGATCCGCGAAACACACACACGATCCATCGGGAACTGATTCGCGAGCGACTCGAAATAGACACGTAAATTGGTGGCGAGCGCGTGCATGCAGTGATCGATCGCACTCACCGTGCGCTCGCAGGCAATAGGCACGCCGGTCAGCTGAGCGGTGGTCCGGTGTGACGTGCTAGACACTCGCGGCCGCCGCCGGCTGCTGCTGGCAGAGGTGGTCCGCGCCGGCCGGCACTGGAAGAGGATGCACTGCACGCGGCTCGCTCGAGCTCCGGGTTCGGATCACGGAGAGCACACACACACGTCTGAATGCGTCAAGCGTAGGCGACTTGCATCGCGTCTCTCGCGTACTGGCGGCGAGAGTGTCGGCGAGCGACTGAGTACCGGAGCCGCCGTAGCGCGCGGGGGCCGCCGCCGGCACCCGCGCCGCCCCTCGCCGCCCACTTCCTCCGATGAATGACAATAATGGAAGACGTTCAACTCGCCCGCAAACCGAATAATATGAATCATTGCATTAGGGTGCAGCCCCGCCCGAGTCCGGCCCGCAAAACTCGAGCCCGCGCCACGCCGCCGTAAATATTCATGAAGGGCCGACGCGAAGTATGCTCCTGCAACCTTTCCGAAACCCAGCAGAAGCTCCACAAGACGTCCTTTTATGCAGTTAGTTGCAAATAGGAAGAATAGTTAGTCTTAAATCGTAACGCAGACGGGATTGTAGCATTGTCGGGGCGCTCGGACTCTACGTAGAGTTGGCAATTAGCAGGTTCACATGGCAGACGGTGGCTGGTGTGCGGCGCGCTTGTGACGCCACTAATCTTATCTGCGCTAATCTAATCCGGCGCGACGCCCTCTCTCGTGTTTTCTTCCAATTGTGTCCACTCAAGGTAAATTAGAGGTTTTCTCCTGGGAGTCCTGGTGCAAGATCATAGAGTTCGGTGGACTTTTAAGAATCAATTACAAGAATATATCGCCTGCATTGCATCTTATACTTTTAAAGTTAATCATGAACATTTCAGGTTGCAACCGCACAGGTTGTATGTGAATTTTCTGAACTCTACTATGCACTCTCTATGCGTTTGCGAAAATAGGGGACAGCTGTATTGTCATAATTTTTAAGCCTTCGTAAAATTCCGACAAATAGGTACTTAGCAATTCTTATTTATAACAATGTAATATTATTTAACGTGCATGTTTAAGGCAACATGCCCTTGCAACTTTGTCATTAGCAGTCACCCATCCAAGGCACGAATGCCCCGCTTATCCTGATATATCGTTTGCAAGTCATTGGCGACGTATGTTATATGCATAGACATGTTTTCAAAGTATGCGATAAAATGGCGATAATATATGTCAAAGTTTTAAACGTACACGTGTATATTCAATTTACACTATTAAATCTTTTACACATATCAACTCACTGAAATCTATTTATAAAACTTGCAAGAATCTGCCTGCCTTTAAACTCCCACACATTGGGCTTTAAACGCAGAATACCTGAGAAAACCAATAACCAGAATAGGCAATCCAAACATAAATTAGGACAATAGAGACTCTAGAACTACCATAAAGTAATATCAGTCGTGTAAAGGTTAAGCAGTTAATGCGAGGGTGTCTGGCGAGGCGACTTGCGAAAAATTGGACATTAAGAACAACGTCCCGGCCGCTGTCGCGATACGGCGAGCTTTATTTTATTTTGTCGGATCCAAAGGCTGCGTCACACGATGTAGACTAATATTTTGTCGTAAGATACCTTTAGACAAAATATTGCCATTAAGATACATTAATTGCATCCACATTATTTATAAGAATGTCGGGTCCAAAGGCCGCGTCACACGATGAAGACTAATATTTTGTCGTAAGATACCTTTAGACAAAATGTTAAGATTACGTAAATTACAACCAAATTATCTGTACGAATGTCGGATCCAAAGCCCTCGTAATCGTAATTTTGTCGTAAGATAACTTAAGGCGAAATATCAAGATTATGATACGTAAATTACAAACAAATTATTTTTACGACTGTCAGGCCCAAAGGCTGAGTCATACGATGAAGACGCAATAACATTTTTGTCTTAAGATAATTTATGACAAAATAATGTAATAACTTGATTATACACGATTAAGATACAATAATGTACAACCAAATTATTTCTACGGACGTCTTAAGGTGATCAAAGTAAATAATGTCAGTATTAATCTTAATTAAAGCCATTATCGGCTTTAATTAAGATTAAAGCCGATAATGGCTTTATTATTATTATTATTATTGTTAAGACAGGCAACATATTTGTTATTATTTATTGTCTCGATGTGTAAGATGATATTGAAATTAACTGTTCCGATATTGATATTTATATTATGTTAGACAATATACCCCACTACGTACTCGTTTATTACGGGAATTTCAACACTGGTCCATTCAGTAGCCTGTTCAATGTAAAAGTAGCTTATATTAAACTCCGTGATATCCTCATTGAAAAATGTCCCCTCCTAATAGGTTTAGTAGTAAAAAGTGGTAGAATCATTGATGGCTCGCATCTGAATGCTTCACCACCATACCAATTTTTGCCGCAACAATGTTAAGCGCTGCGTTGTTCCGAGGTGTGGTATGGGAGACAAGCTTACACGAGGCGATTCAACTTAGCTTCAAAGGATAGGAAGAACAACATAAACACATGTATGGCCGACCATAGGAGATCTTTAAGCCTATGTGAGATTTATCTAATACTAAATGTATCCAATCCTTTATAACCTATTCCTTCTCTAACTTCACGCACACTATCCTCCTTTCTTCGCTTGTCTCTCTTTTCTTTTTCATGCATAGGTTGTCTGGAAGAGATCGCTACTTAGCGATAATACCGCCTATTGCATACTGTTTCACCTGTTATGTATATTGTGTATTGTAAAATTCCAACTGTAAGTGTGCAATAAAGAGTATTTTATCTTATCTTATCTTATTAATATAAGATAAGATAAGATAATCTTATCACTGATGTCCATTGTCCATATCCGTTGAACTGCATGCTCGTTTAAGACTTCTCAATCTTAAACAGTAAGACTCACAAACAAAGACACAAAACAATAAAACGTCGTTAGTTTCCATCCTACGGAAAAGCCCACAATCTTTGATAGTAGGAATTATAAAAAGTTAAAGATAGACACATTTTTATAGACAGTATCATCGTGTGCTACGGCTTAAAGTTCATCTCGTCTAGACCGGTTCACCCACGCCCACGCCCCGCACAGATTTCTGCATCTTGCAACCGACCTGCCATACAAGTTACTTTATTTCCCTTTTTATCCTTTTGCAACACGCCGTGATATTGGCCTCTCCGCGTTAATAGTGAAACGATTCGCCACGCAAACTCCCTTAAGAAAAATCTTCGTAACCGCGAAATAATTCTGGGCTGAGTTCCTTGGGTGCGAATTCGTACTTATTTTGGTTATTAATAAACATCTTTTTTGTTTATATTTACTTAAAAAATAGTTATAGTTCCCTTCGACTTTCAATAAAAGAAAAATACCTCCATTGTATGTGTATGTATGACTAATGCGATTGCAATCTAAGTGATAGTAACGTTATCTTACCTCATAGTTCTACAGTAAAGTTTTCTAGGTAAATATAAATTCATGAACTGGAATGAAAGCGCCCAGATCTTTAACAGAAACATAATTAACAGATACTCGTATGTGTCTAACCGGGAGAGGAACGAAGCCTCTACGTAGCAGATTACTGCCGTGAGTTCTTCCATTAGGGTAAAGGGTTCTATATCTGACTTATACAGGGTGAATCTCCATAAAGTGCACATATTGAAACAGGTAAAATTAAACCGCATTTTGTCGACAAAAAAAAATATAAAAAAAATAAAAAATTTTTTTTTTGGGTTTTACGACCTTTTGAATTTTTTTTTGGGAATTGTGCACCTGAAGTAAATAAATCGCTATAACTTTTAAACTAAGAGGGTTATCAGGTTCAAACAAAAATAACAATGATTGCCAATGATAGGCCGTACTGATCCATGAAAAAAAAAAACAAAAAAAAATCATCTTCCCAGGAAAAAAATGTCAGATTAGTGCAAAAAAGCACTTTTTTTAGGTAAAATTTTCAGTAATCATCAATTTCCTCAAAATAATCTAGGCATTTTATTTTTTTATTATTGTTTAATGCAATTCTACGTCGTATTAGCTTTCAAACACTAAAAAAACCACGCCTCTAACTCAAGTATAAAGTTTGCTAGGAACGTTTCAAAAACGATACTCATGACGCGACGCACGTGCGCCCTAATAAAACTGGTATAGTCCGACCCATAATAAGATGTCCAAAATATAAACAAAGAAAACTATCAAAAGTATGTTTCAATGGTAAATTCATGGTAGTTTCTTATTTTTGACGATATTAAAGTGATAAAACTGTAATAAAATAAATCTTTAATAATTAAAAAAAAAACACTTGTTTGTATTAAAAATGTTATTTATTACCAACACCCTTAAAAACTGCCTTTGTTTAAGCGCTCGTAGGAAACTTTATACTTAAGTTAGAGGCATGCTTTTTTTAGTGTTTGAAAGCTAATACGACGTAGAATTACATTAAATAATAAAAATAAAATAAAAAGTCTAGATTATTTTGAGGAAATTCACGATTACTGAAATTTAACCTAAAAAAATTGCTTTTTTCACACTAATCTGACTATTTTTTTCTGGGAAGATAAACTTTTTTGTTTCTTTTTTTTCATGGATCAGTACGGCCTATAATTGGCATTCATTGTAATTTTTGTTTGAACATGATAACTCTTTTAGTTCAAAAGTTATAGCGATTTATTTACTTTAGGTGCACAATTCCAAAAAAAAAACTTCAAAAGGTCGTAAAACCCAAAAAAAAATTTTTTTATTATTTTTTTTATTTTTTTTGTCGACAAAATGCGGTTTAATTTTACCTGTTTCAATATGTGCACTTTATGGAGATTCACCCTGTATATACGGCGATCATCTTAGTCTTCAAGAAGAGTGATCAAGAAGAGTTATCGCATCCGTGATTGACTTCAGATAGAGCCCCTGTTTTGTATGGAGATAGTTACAGACCATTTAACATCAAGTTGTTGGCTACTTCAAGATCCTAACTAATATTATAAATTATGTGTGTCTGTTTGTATGTTTACTACACTTTCATGCCTAAACAACCGATTTTATTGTTATGAAGTTTTGTACACACGTTTTCAGGGGTTCAGAAAAGGACATAGATACCTTTTATCTCAAAAACGTACCATTCTCGAAGGATCGATAACCTCAGGCCGCAAAAGAAACTGCGGGTAAAAACTAGTTTTAAATAAATAAAAAAATATGTTAAATTCCTGTCGAGTTTTAAATATGTTTGCTCAACCGAACATATTTTGTTTGCCAATTTGATACTAAATTTTGATGATTGAATGTTGCAAAAATATTTACCAAACAAATTATTCATTCAAAATTGTAGTCTCCAATAACGGTCCTGTAGACCAGTGTATAATAAGTATTATAAATTCAAGCAGCATTCTTGAATAATTTAATACGAACACCCAATCAGGCATAATACGCGTGAAGAATTCATTGATTTTGAAAAACTATATTGAGTCCGTATAAAATTTTAGGCATCCGTGGCCACTGAGTTCTTCTTCATTGGGTCGCCACGACACCGACACGGCAACGACATCAGCAGACGCATCCATGTTTAACGATATTCGCTGACATATATTTAATTAAGATAAAAAAATACTTCGCAACAATCCGCTACCGACGTGTTGTAAAGTAACGCCTGTTGCTGTTAACTAGCTAATATACTTCATACTTCAATTAATAAATAAGTTCAATAATTAAGAGTCAAAACCCTGCCGTATCGTGTCGTATTGGTATCAATCAAAATAGCTGCCGGTGTCTTGCTATGGGCGTCGATGCCGTGCCGTAGTCTTGTCGTGGCGTCGAAATAAAGAAGCGTCTATCGTAGAGCTAAAAAACAAACGAGCAGCGAGTATCAACACGTAAACGGGTGTTCTATAAAAACATCGTTCCGGCAATCAATAACAGTCTCGCGGGCGATTTTACGGTGACACCGAAAAAACGGTATTCAATTATAATGGGATTCTTTGCAAATTTGAGTCATTGAGTTGGAGCGAATTTTTTTATTAATACGGGAGTAGCAGACGAGCACGCAGTCCACCTGATTTAATACGAGAGTAGCAGACGAGCAAGCAGTCCACCTGATGGTAAGTGGCTACATGGCCCATGCACATCTGTAATCAACGCCAGATACGATTAGATATTCCTAACTATCTGGGGTCGATTAAAGATGTCCATGAGCGGCAGTAGCCACTTACCATCAGGTGGACTGCATGCTCGTCTGCTATTACTATATTATAAAAAAGTAATATTCAGATTACCTGTTATAATAATAAATCAATAGCAAAATGCAGGTGACAATGTAACTCATTATAATCTACGTGTATAGCGGTTGCTTTGTAGCCGTCAAGGGGCGAGGGTTAAATATGCAATGGCTTTGTATGCCCATATAACGTTTCACGAGCAACGTTATGCTCAAACGATATTGCACGCGAAATAACAATATTAAATCGGTGTTAAGTTAAATTGTAAAGCACGGACCTATTGGCTTTACGGAATGAGAAAATTGTTGTTTTAACGTGGATAGTGTTGTGGAATTTAATATTCCAATTAGAATCTTATAAGACATTGATATATTTTTTAGTATTACTGAAGCTTCACTTTTATTTGTGGATTTTAAGGATTTTTATACGATTACAGTAGAAAAAGACCAGTCAATTTGATGGTAGGTAAGAACTGCCTATAAACATCTGTAACCATCATAGCACAGGCTGTATAGATGCGTTGTTACTCCTGAGGTCTAACATCCCATCCTGCTCCTCCTCATCCTCATATGTAGGTTGACTTACATCTACTAGCTTTTAAGCAGTCACTAAAATAACAAATTAATGCAATTGACGACCCGCGTGGCGGAGCGGTCACAATACCGGTCTGACACGCAAAGGGTTCCGGGTTCGATCCCCGGCTAGACAGATATCTGAATGATGAATTTAGGTATCTGTTCTGGGTCTGGATGTTTGTGTATTTGTCTTTGTGACTGTCCATGGCACCCACGATACAGGGAATCCTAGTGTGGGGCTGTGAGTATAGAAAGCGTTTTAAGCGTTTGTTAATTTAACGAATCAAATGTATAAATAAATATTAAACGTAGAGTCGCTATGAACATAACAGCGTTTAACTCAGCCGCTTAAAGTCATATTTGCGTTTATATTTTCTTGCTCTTAATATCATATTTGCATTTATATTTTCTAAATTTGAACACAGGCCATTACAACCGTAACGCAGAGGTATATTTGCGTTAAGAAGCTTTTATTAATATTCACCGTCACCGCCTTACAGGCAGTAACATAGGCTATTTCTCCCCTAAAGTATTTATCATTCCTGCATAAAAATGGGAAGACTGCCGGCGTGCAAGCGGGTACAATCCCCCGGGAAGTTCATCTTTAATAAATTATTTTTTATTCCCTACAAAATAGGTAAAAATCAGTGATAGCCTAGTGGTAAAGAAACTCGGCCTCTCGATCGAGGGGTAAGAGGTTCAAATCCCAGGCTCCACTCACCTCTGATTTTTCAAAATTATGTGCGTATTGAAAATTAATTATCACTTGCTTAAACGGCGAAGGAAAGCATCGTGAGGAAACCTGCATACCTGAGAGATTTATAAAAAAAAATCTCAAAGGTATGTGAAGTTCACCAAAACACACTTGGCCAGCGCGGTAGACTATGGCCTAATCCTTCTCATGCTGAGAGGAGACCCGTGCTCAGCAGTGGGACAATAATGGATTGATGATGATGATGACAAAATAGGTAAAGCGGTCTTCATTATAAAGATATAGATCCGTTGCATTACGTAGGGTCATTTATCAAGGCTTAAACCGTAGCATGTTGTTGACATACCGTTCATTTCTCAAGACTTATTACCAACTGGTACACGATTAAATAACATGTTCCCTACGATATTACCATTAGTGTGTGGTTGACTTTTAGGGAAAGCATTTTGTACAATATTTTTTAAAGAAAATTTCTTACTACTACTTAGATACATAAGATTTTGAAATACATGTGATGGAGATTTTTTGGTTTCAATAGTTTCAATAGCTATTTGGGGGCTTTTCTCGTTTACTTTAGTCGTTAAAAGGGTGGTCACTATGACTACTGAAAAATCGAGCATTTAACAAACCAAAACTGCAATAAAAATATTTAACACAAATATATGTTACGGAGAAAAATAAAAAATATTATTATAGGATAACTCTAACTTTAAGACGGTAAAGTAGTACTAATGTTAAGGTGGTAGAGATTTAATAACAAAGAGTCCGCTGTGTAAGAATATAATTGCTAATTTTTGCCCGTTTTACGAAAGTGAAAAACTTAACTACCTACATTATTCTATAATAAACAGTAAGTGTAACACAAAATCTATACTGTAGCCTCAATATTTTCCTCATGTTCATGTATGTTACGTTGATTGTACTGAAAAGCAATTCACCAAGCTAATCTCGAAGCGCGCACTTAATTCGCTAGTATAACGGCACAACTTAAATGATTAAAAGAAAAATGATCTAAATTTCCGGAGCAGGCGATAACAAAACCACGAAATTGGATTTCGCGATATAATCTGGACTTGGTAGTGACAGGGAGGACGGGCGAGACCTCTGAGGTTTTTGCGCTTCATACCCGACTTGTTTAACCGCAGTCGATTAGCGACGAGCGAGGTATATTAGGAAATAAATAAAGAATTACGGTCTTATTCATAAAAAGTTATAGCACACTTATAACGTTGCTATAGTACGATTGTCAAAAAGTGTTATTCATAAACGCATTTTAGGCACTAAACCGTTCTATAAACCTTCTATAACTTATAGAGACCAGAACCCTACTATAACAGTGCTATAAGGCAAAGATGGCCGACTCTCAACAGCTGATTCGTGATTACTAACCTAATTTGACAATACGTTTTTTAATAAATTATGTCAATGTCCATTTTGTATACAAACTTGAAATAATTTATTTTAATATCCGATAAATAACATTATTATATCACTATTTTAAATTACAATGCAAATTTTACAAAGCTTAGATTATTAAAAATCTAGAAAACCGTCCACTTCGAAGAACATTGCACCAAAGAGTGATCTGTTTTCATTAGACTATAGGAAGCGTTATCGCTTTAATAAATCGACAGTAAATTTTATAATTGATCTCGTACGTAATGATCGTAAATTAGATCGCAGAGGTCCTGGTACACCTTCTGAAATACATGGCTTACTGCCATAGCCCATAAGATATTGCGAATGTTTACAAAACGAAACTTAATTGAATTTAACTTTATATAATTATATCAATATTACATAAAACATTAATATCCAACCAATTTTCACTCCTTTATCTTTTAACAACTTTTGCTTCACATCCCATTTTAACAAATATAATATTTTTAAATTCGCGGTATTTACAAATACAATGACACTGACATGTGATTTGGTTTTATCGACAACCCATTGACAAGAATGTCAAGACAGAATATTTTTTAGTACGAAATAATGTCATTTAATGATGTTTATCTATGGATATTCGTCAATTTGTTCGCCGAACTTCACTATAATGGCAACATTTTCATTTATAGTTGACTTTAGCGACACATTAGTTATAGAAGGTTTATGGAACGTTTATGAATAAGCAATTTTATAGAACGTTTTATAAGCTTATTGAACACTTTAACTAATGAGTGCTTAAAACCGTCTATAAGCATTTTTTATGAATAAGACCGTTATTATATAAACTAGATTTTTTCCAACTGTGTGGGGAAATATTTTTCTAGTGTATGAGTGCGTGAGTGATGTCTCATTCTTTGGCATCCTCTGCAGCGAAAGTTAACGGATTGAACGAATCGTTGGATTTGTCTAAATTGTAGGAGTGACGATGGCTATATTTTAAAGCAGTCGTGTTTTTTTGTTTTTATTTTTTTATTTTTCTAGATATGTTACGACTGCCGCCAGACAATAAACATTTGTATGGTCTGTATGATATGTGGTATGGTAATCTAATGAATCTTATTTAAAATGTGTTAAATATTCAAATTCCCTAAGACAGTTTTATTAAAGAGCACTGACGCATTTGTGATAGATTTTATGTTCCATGGTTCATGAATGACAGTGTCATCTAATGCATGTCTTACTGTAATAAAAAAAATATATTTTTTGTAAATGAGCCAAATAAAGTATACAAAATCTGGAAAATTTATGGTTTAAAATTTCGCGTGATTTTTGTATTCATGCATTAAGTACTCCATGCTTATCGTCAGCGGTTGAACAAGTGTATGCAGACCCCACGTTTCGCCAAATCCTTCTTAGAACTATGCGATATAAATAGCCGTAAAGTTGCAAAATCCCTTGTTACATACTTTAAGTTGCTTGCTTCAGCTTTCCGGCTTTGTGGGGAAATGCCTTATAGTCAAAGGGTTGTTGAACGTTGTGTGGTATGGGAGACATACTTGTCCAAGGCGTTCCAACTTAGTGTTAGTAGTAGGGTTACCGCATCTGTGGCCAAACTCAGGTAGGACTGTAATTGTATCGGCAGTATCGGCGACACGTACCATCAGGTGGACTGCATACTTATTTACTATTTTCATATTACAAATGACAGACAGTAATTTGTTTGAAGGTGGTAGAACCCTTTGTGGTTCGACTCCGGCGGCACCACCGCCACACCTATTTCTACCTAAGAACAGCAGTGTTAGGCGCTGCTGTGTTCCGGTTTGAAGGGAGACAGACTTTTCCGAGGCGTTCCAGCTTAGTCCTCAGGGGTAGCGGCGCATCTGTGGCCGACCTTAGGTAGGAATATCTAATCCTATCTGGGTTTGATTACAGATGTACATGGGCGGCAGTAGCCACTTACCATCAGGTGGGCTGCATGCTCGTCTGCTACTCCTATATTATAAAAAAAAGTCAGATCGACGCACAGACGAACAGATAGACCTACAAAATGAAATTTAAATTCTGTCTTCCCATTTAGCTACGTAACTCCAAAAATATACAAAGTGACTTATCTCCTGTTAACATTTCATTTAATAATTTATGTAAATGACAATTCCTAATGGTTATTATAAAACAGTATTAAACTTTAGTAGCAAATAGTTAATTAATTCACCCTAACCGTTCATTGGTCCCTCTGTTGAGGGCACTTAGGACGGAGATTCATCTTTCCCGACTTTGCCTCTAGACACAGGTAAATTTATTTCACTAATGTAATACCTTTTTGGTAAACATTTACTTCTCTACATTTACAAATTCTCCCAAAATAGATCGCTATCAACCCATTGCTGTCCCACTGTTGGACACGGGTCTGCTCTCAGTGCAAAGGGGTTGAAAATACCCCATCTCATTTGAAAAGTATGAATTTATAGACCGCACATACCTCTTAGATCTTTATTTGAAGAACTCATGTGTGTGGGTGTCCTCAAGATATTTCCCGTCAACATTAAAGCAAGTAATAATTCCAGGAATGTCTAAGTATCATATTTTTATTGACTATTTTTCAAGGAATAGGAGAAGCAAGATTTAACGACTGCAGTCTTCAACTCTAAATTGAATTAGAGGCTGTCATAAGGTTGGACAGATGCGTTTCAGCCCCAGAAGACTACTTCGTAACGCTTCTTAGTAACGCCTTAGTAAGTGTTTTACCAGCTTGTTTAAGTATATATATATATATATATATATATTTATTTATATGTATATATATATATATATATATATATATATATATATATATATACAATAAGGCTATTTACTACCCTTTTGTAATTACCGTTTCTCTTCCCAACTCAATTTCTATTGCGCATATCATATCTAAAAATTAAAGGTGCTTGAAATTCAAAATACTTCAAAAATAAGGGTTATTTAGAATAATCGGGTGTTACTTTTTATAAATTTACCAAATATTGACATAAAAAAATAATAAGAGATTCCTGTCACTTATACCATTACTGATTTAAGTCAGCTAAGAGGAACATATTATACGGCTTCTATTTTTATTACACATTTTTTATCTATATCTATTTTAATCTTTTATCTCTGGATAACATGAAAATTAATTAAATTGTCATTTAATTTTTTGATATATTTTTAATTGTATGAAATTTTGTAATGTATGGATTATTTTAATTTCTGTTCGACTGTCATATACAATCTATTGTATATTTATCATATATTTTAAATTATTTTTATGTTCATATGATTTAATTTAACTTTATTTTATGTAATTTGATGTCTCGGTTTCATGTTGTAGTTGAAAGTCCAAGGTAAGTGCTAGAATAATAGAATGTGTATTTTTTTTTTAATGTAAAGGTATAAAGAATGTTGGCAACCTTTTAATAAATAAATAGAAATACGTTCCTCAATAATAGAATAAATAAAAAATACTGAAAACTATATACCAAATTATGGGTACTAAACTCACAAGGGCGCATTTTATATAGGCTCCAATTAAAACTTTGTCGGTCGCCGTCGAAATCGTTTTTATGTCTCCCTCTGCTCTTATTACCTTCAGCTTTTCTTATTTAAGAAAAGCCACATTATATTATTTGTACAGTGTTTGTCTGCTTCCAAGTGTAATCTATCCTGAAAGCTACCTACTTTTTAGGGTTCCGTATCCAAAGGGTAAAAACGGAACCCTATTACTAAGACTTCGCTGTGTGTCCGTCTGTCACAGGGCTCTTTGTCTTAAACAGTAATAGATAGATACCTAAAATTTTACGGAGTATGTATAATGGTGTCCCTAATAACACATACTAAAAATAAAGAAAAGTTGAAAATAAATAGGGGTTGCCATCAAAAAGAAGTCGCTATTTTTCGACGTTTTTCGCCTTATCTATTGAATCATAATAGGTGGATTCTACAAATTTTCACAATGCATGTACTTTAATGGCTGCTATAACAAATAGTAAAAGTACAAACAATATGAAAATTTTGTTGGTACGAAACCCTCCATGTGCGAGTTCGACTTGCACTTGACCAATTATTTAAAGTACTATTATTGTACTTACAATGTACAACACGGCAATTTTAGTATAAAAGCAAGCGATTTCACGAGACCTGTGACGTTATAAATTATTGGTCCCGTTTCGGCAAATCTTCAGACATTTGTTAAATGTCACATTCCCATGTTTTAAGTAATGATGGCGGGACGTCTACAGGTACGCTTATGTTACTCGTACTAGCTATTTCGCAAACGCTTCGTCTGTCTTTGAAGTCAAACTTAAATAAAAATTAGTTAAGTGCGAGTCGCACACAGAGGATTCCTTAACGTCGAATTTTCATGTACTTCTTATTTTAAGTACTTGTTGTAACAACGGCCACTGTTATATAAATAGCCTGTGAAATTTTCAAGAGTCTATCTATTATGGTTCTAGAAATAGAGCCCTATGACAGACGGACAGACAGCGAAGGATTAGTAATAGGGATCCGCTTTTACCCTTTGGATACGGAACCCTAAAAATGGAAAAACAGTCATGTTTGAATTTGGAATGAAATGTCATGACGTTATAGCGGCAAAACAAATGATAGATAAAATATATTAATATTATGATCAGATAATATAAGTGTCCGCATTAAACTTTTCAATCTATTATCTTTCGATTCATTAGGCTATCGAGTATCGACCATCTGCCTTTCAAGGAATAGTTGTCTTACTCCGGCTGGCTTACAGTTTCAAGATCCTACTGCGTGATTGTTACATTTATCTGATGTTAATTTAAATAAGGTTTTTATCCTAGAATTTTTTAATTTTCTTTATAAGTCACTTATATCTGTCCTCAGGGGCAACTTAGCAACGCATCAGTGGTCGACCTCTGGGAGGGTTTTAATCTTACCTGTACCCTTAGTATGAGTTTTTACATAAATGACTGTTTTGGTGTTTGTGTACGTATTTGCCCATACATTTCCAATCAGCGCCCCTAGCGGATTGTACCAGAACTGATTTGAAATATATGGGAAATACGTAAACAAAAACAAAAAAAGTAATTTTTGTCAAAACGTAAAAACTCATACTAAGGGTACTGGGGTTAGTTACAGATGATTATGAACGGAAATAGCTACTTACATGATAACTGCTTCTATACTATAAAAAGTAATTTATGTTTAAAACTGATTAAGATAAACATTAATTTACGTATCCTTAAACTTTATTACTTTTTGTGAACGAAATTATTTGTAACTTGTCGGATCAGATTTGAAACGTTCGTAAAAAATATCGTTGTAATGACGTCATTTGAAGTAAGCGAGTAAAATCCGAACGACACGAAATGAAAGGGAACTTAATCCGTAAAAATCGCCATCGGCATTCTATAAAGCTTTATCTCCCTAATTTATTACTGGAGTACTTATTTATATTGATTCACTCTTACTTTGGCTTTTAAAAGAATTAGTGTTTCCGCATTATTAAGAAGCTTAATATAAACCACGTTCGGTTGGGGTCTTATGATTTTTTTCGTTTTCGAAACTCAGTGGTGTGTTACTTAAGATATTATGAGGTATATATATTTTTTTAATTTCTTAATATCTTAATAATACTTGGGTTGACTCAAATTTATATAAAAAACAATAAAAGCCTACAAATGTAGAATTTAATTTCATACAACAGTACGAGCTTTTTGTACATGGAATTGTCAGACGTGCAAGCATGCCCAGTATTTTGTCATTCACAATGAACCAGCTATATATTATTTATTTTTAATAGGACCATAACTTCCAAAAAAGTATGTTGGCGTTTCAAATAAACAACCCGTATTTCATTACACCGTAATAACATTGCTCTGGCTACAATAGAGATAATGTTTTTTATAATATAGGAGTAGCAGACGGGCATGCAGTTTACCTGACGGTAAGTGGCTACAGTAGTAGGGCAGGAGCCCATGGACATCTGTACTGAACCTCAGATAGGATTACATATACCTCAGGTCGGTCACAGATGTGCCGCTACCCCTGAGGATTAAGCTGGAACGCCTCAGATAAATATGTCTCCCTTACCACACCCGTCAAACCAGAACACAGCAGCGCTTAATATAAATAGTTATTAGGCAGAAATAGGTATATATTATAGGCGGTAGTGCCATTGTAGTTGAACCACAAAGGGTTCTACCACCTTTCCTGTCTGAAGGTACTTTCATAGTACTTTCATAGCCTCGTATTGCCAACTAAATTGTAAACACGAGCATTCGTTCTAGGAAACCAGTCGTGGTCATTAAGATGATAAAACGAGATAACAATAATGATTTCAGTTTATCATTATTATCGATTAGTTCGACGACTCCCCGGTCCTCAGTACGCGTTATCTGGATAATTTATAAATGAACTATTTAACAAGATATAACAATCATTTTACACAGGAATTGAATACGACAATGATGTTTGCACCACTTTATGATGTTGTCAATAACATCATTATTTAAGACAAATAGTTTTTAAGATACCACGTTTTTATAGCGTTTGTGTTATGCATTCGACAGATAGTTTTATTAATGCATCATTCATCGTTCTTAAAAATATACATTACTCTGCAAATGATGTAAAGCAATGTGTAAATAATCTTTCTGATAATTCCTCTGCTTCTTTTCTGATACTTTTACTAATCATTTCCTTTTTAGTCCGATAAAAGTCTTAATAATTAAATCTATCAATCCGTATTAAGCCAGTGTGGTTGACAATGGTCTAAGCTTCTCTCACCGTTAGACCCTTTTTTTTGTTGATAAGGGGGGAAACCTTCAAAAGGTACCCAAGGACGTGGAAGCGACGCCGGGTTATGTGGGACTTTTACCGCACTAAAACCCCCCCGGTGGCCGTCCTCGGCGTTTGGTGGAGAACTCCGGGATCTCCAATGGAACACAACCGAGGTCCTCTTAACGCGATGCCCCTATCAAACTCTGCCCTGGGGTGAGCAAACTAATTTACGCTCTCACATCCCCTGATGATTACAGCGATATGCGATCACACTAACCGCCGTTCTTCCCGGGGTCGCTTGCTGGACGGTTTGAGCTCCCACTCTTGCCGTCCGCAACCCCGGAAGCCCCTTTTAGTCGCCTCTTACAACATGCAGGGGATACCGTAGCCCTATTCTGATCCCGGGACTACAGGAACTCCGTTAGGAGACCTACTCATATGTCCAGCAATGAGACTGTAGTTGGCGACGACTTTTAATCTACAAAGTGTCAGTAAATACATTTCTACGTTTATCGGTGACGGAGTGTCGATATTTATTACACGGTCACTGAGTCATAGGCAAGTTTCTAGATAAATTGATTGCCTAACAAATCGAACCACTCTACGGTACAGGATAATAAGATGGGATTCTAGGAAGACGGACTAAGAGCGGGCTTTGATACCTATAATTACGTATGTATAGGATGTTAGATTGAGTGAATCAATTTTGTGTGGGGTGGGATTATCATTTTGTTAGAGAAGATACGCTATTTTCATTTTAATTATATAAACGTTTTTCATAAATTTTATACGTTTTTACTGTCTATTTATTTTCGATTTATCCTATCTTTGATCGGAGCTTTTACATATAAGTTTTTAAAAGATGCGATATGATTAACATTTTTTATATAATTATATTTTGGAAATGCTGCAAAAGCATTGAATAAATAACACTAATTTTGAGGCATATTTTAAGGTTTCAGCCCACACTTATACCATTTAGTCTAAATATAATGCTATATTTATACTTTTACTAGCTGACCCGGCAAACGTTGTGTTGCCATATAAATAAAAAAATGTTAAGGATGAACAAGCCTTATCACTTAGGGTATGAAAAATAGATAATAGCCGATTCTCAGACCAACTGAATATGCATATAAAATTTGGTGAAAATCGGTAAAGCCGTTTCGGAGGAGTACGGTAACTAACATTGTGACACGAGAATTTTATATATAAGATAATACCTAATATCTAACTTATAAACAAATATTACATAGACGTTTTATACATAACGTATTATAACAAATATGATTCAATGTAATGCCGATCGTGAAACCTGACCCAAACCGAATTTGAAATATGGTTACCTTTCTTTGAGGTAGGTCGAAGTAGCTGTGTCAAAGAGAATTTAGATCACGGCCGTAGTATCGTTTGAGTCTAGTTTTCTGACCCTTGGAACTGACGGTCGTGTGCGGACAATGTGGGCCCCTATAGCTTAACGAGGCCTTTGTAAGTATTATTATAAGTTTATTTTGTTGGAACTTTTGACATTGTTGAGTACGAGATTTTTGAAAAAGGAAGTAGGTAGGTATAGGTCATAGTTCAGTGTAAAAATACTTGAACAGTAATAATTATTTCTACTTGAAATTTTCTTTATTAAAAACTTACATGTTTTAAGGAAAGGTAAAAAACAGAGAAACAGTTGTCTAAAATTAAAAGTAATCATAATTCACGGAATTCAAAACCACAACTAGGATTGCTTTCGGATCTTTTAAATCACAATCAAAACATTTTGAATGAAATTGGTTTTCCATGATCTTCTAAAATTATAGACCGGTAGTACCGGTCTATGGTATATTAAGGGTACCGGTCCGATACCCTTAATATTTTATGAGGATTTACGTTTTTACAAAAATGACTGTTTTTTGTATTTGTTTGCGTATTTCCCATACATTTGCAATCAGTTGTAATAGGGGTGGTTCTGATTCCGTTAGGGGCGCTGATTGGAAATGTATGGGCAAATACGTAAACAATTACAAAAATAGTCAATTTTGTAAAAAAGTAAAAACTCATACTAAGGGTACAGTAATACAAGCCATAAGAATATAAATTTGAATTATGTTTGTGTATGATAGTCTTTTGTTTAAAAAACAGCTACATCTTATATGTTAAAATCCGTTAAGCTGTTTTAGTTGCATGACGTGCGAAAAAATGAGACATACATACAATATACATGCGCTAAAAAACATTACCATCCGTATTTGTGTAAAAAAGCAAAAAAGGATGTGCATCATAGTACTAGGAAATGAAAACTGAATGAATAAGGTTGTCCTTAACACGCATTTAGACGGCAAGGTGAGCCTTTGTCTGTACTTCGTACAAATTATGTTAATTAGTAACAGAATTTAAATGCATTCGTGGAAAAACTACCGTATAATAACTTTGTGGACTGTTCCTTTATAATATTTTTGTTATATTTTTAGAAAATCGTGATGTCCTCATCTGCAGTCATTTGAACAGTAACTCTGTGTTTCACAAGATATGGCTTTATCACTCAAGGTAATTAGTCTTTTAATTGATTAAAGCAACTTTGTTGCTCCATAGTGAGAGTCGTCGCAGTTTTATGTACAAGGAAACTACGAGTAGGTACTTATGCAAAATCGAATTGTAAGCATTTTTAAATTGTCATCATAATGAACAAAAGTGTACACAATTACGCATGCTATAATGTTTTGTTCGAGTATTTCAAGGGATCCGTAGCGAAATGCAAAAATGGTATTCTTATATTTTTTTTCGTGTCCATCTGTTTGTTGGTCCGTACATCTTTCTGTTCCTACGCCATAGTAAATTTTGAAAAAAAAGCATTGTTTTACAATCCCTTACACATTTTAATGATTTTTTTTCAAGTCTTACACTACACAAAGTATAATGTAGAAACACGAACATGCAGACGAGTTCTTTCCCATTATTATTAAGGATGCCGTTTGACTGAAACTTAGCTTAATCTCCTCTCATAATGCAATTTCTTTTGCTACATTGAACAGCTAAATAAATGGACTAGTACTCGGACGCTGCAGATAAACGTCTCGAGATAACGGAAGTTCTCTCGTACAATTGCAATAATTGCCTTATTACGCTAAGTTGGCTTTTGAATCTGTAATTTGTAGGTATTTTCTTTTATTCATACATTTTGTTGATAAATAATCATGCTTATTAAAGTCTTAGCTCATTACTGAACTTTACAAGAGCAGTACAAACGTTGTTGCTATAAAACAGAAATTGAGATAATTCGATGATATAGCTTATTTAGTACTTACTCTAGCTTATTTCATTTTTCAAAAGACATTACATATTTTATACTTGCTGTAGCTTAGGTAATTGTACTGCTTATTACTTGTCCATATTAACTTTTTTATTTCGCTCATCTTACTCATGTAGGTAATCTTTCGTTTATATTCTAGTTCTCTCCGTTCTTCGTTTGGATGTTTTTTTTTATAATAAATCCACGTCACAACACTTAACATGAAATAAAAAAGAAGAAAACATGTCCAAAATTACACCATTGAAGTTTTCCGGACAATTTCTAATGAACAAACCTTTAACTAAATCTAGCGATGCACATGTGGATATTTGATGAAGCATTCATCTGCACAGAGAGATAAATACGGGCGGAAAATCCTTTGATAAGGTTTTAGAATTACTAGAATTTTACTTGTAAACATATTGAAACTAATACAAACAATCATTGAGGCATACTACGTACCTAGTTTGATATGGTACACGATAACAACAAAACAACTTTTACTTCAACATATTGAAGATACGAGATACACAGGAAACAATAAAGCAAGTTTACAAATCGTTTCACTAAATTTATTTCACTAGAAATCACTGTTGCTTGATGTATTAAGATAAGACGAAAACAATTTATAAACTAGTCTACAGATGTACGGATTAGACTCTGAGGGTACCTACTCAGGGTTCAATAGTAAAGGTATTAAAGCCAGTAGGTACTATATAATCAAGAGAAACTTTAGTAATATAAATTCTAATAAAGATTAACCAAATTCAACTTCAATGAAACTATAATCTAATCATTATTATTTGTTCTACAAACTTTCAATCTATAGTACGTTAGTATGTCAGTCAACTTATACGTCAGAAAGCTATAAATTTAAATTGTTAAGCATATGATAAATTCAAATAACAAATATAAATTAAATTCTAATGTTTAATGAACGCCAAAAGGAACTCTTTACCAATGTAAAACAAATAATAGTACGGATATTCAGTGCGAAACTTTGTTTAAATATGTCTAGACATTCGGCGTAGTAGAGCATAAACCTCCAAATAAATGAACATCGTAAATTATCCCACAGGGACCTTTTACCGGGATAAAAACTATCCTATATGTTAATGCAGGTCATGGTCTATCTCTGTGGGAAATTTCGTGGAAATTCATGTTGTAGTTTTTGCTTCATTTGGTGGTAACAAACTCACAAACTGTTACTTTATAAAAAATATCTGTGGGATAAAATATGACGTAAAAAATCCGTTTTTATAGGTTTGTATTGTAAAATGCTAAGAGTAATAGATTATCTTGAAATTTTAATACATCGTAGCATTTGTATTAGTGTTTTTATAATAGTAAATGGTCAGTGCCGACATGGCTATCTGCAACTAACTATACCTACTAGTATCCCTACTAATCTATAGAAAAGGTTCTACCTGAAGCTCATCACAGATGCAATACCACTCTTGAGGACTAAAATGATCTCATAAGTTCACCTCCACGTCCTTGTACCAAATCATAAAACTAACTTATTTTGTAAGTAAACTTCTATCAAAGAAGAAATATCCGATTCCAGAAAATACATACATGGTACTTCAGTCCACAAGTTCTGATCATATAGACTTTGTAATAACAATGTGTTGTAAGGAATAGTTTCCAGACTCGAGAGTTCTAACTTGGAGAACTATAGAACAGATTAGATTAACTCGGCTGTCAACTCTGAGAATGTTAGGTTTCAGTTTAATCATATTTATAGTTTAATCAAAATCTATTAGACATACGTGGGTGGGTTCATTGAGAATTTACTTTATTAAACTGACTATTGTATTAAGTTATGTAAAATGGAATGGAAATTGAAAATATTGAAGCTCGTAGAACTATTTTTAGAACTGATTATATTTTACTACCTACTCAATTTCTTTTACAACGCTTAAAATATCGACTTATTATCTTCTCCTATTGAAATAGAACGAACTGTATTTTGTTTATAGTTGGGGAGCCCAAGAGGGGGATTTCGGGAGTGTCTCGAGCGCGGCAGTCTAAGATATGGGAGAGAAAAAAATTAGTTATTATGCTATCTGATAGTGTTACTTATTAGCATAAATCCCTAGGAAGTAATGATTTATCACAAACTAAAGGAAAAGGCTAATTTTTAGGAAAATATATTATTCTTCATGCATTCTCATACTATTTTTTTTCAAATCGTCATAATAACGAAACCCCCCGCTGAATCGAGAAATACGAGTATCACACATACTCGTATACCATCGTGGGCTCCCCTACTATTAGACCCACAGAAGTACTTACAGATTATCTGTTTCATAACTTAAAATTGAAAGTTTTATATTTTCCTATACGAATCTAAACCCAGTAATTATGCCAGTAAGAATCATAATTTGCCTTTTCTTTTAATTATCAATATCATCAGTTCCTTCCTACTAATAAAATGTTAATTGTACTTAAGCTGCAGGACAGACGTTGCATTTTACAAATAAATAAAAGAGTACAGTGGTATAGATAAGGGAGGAATCAGACTCGTCGATAGCGGGGGAAACGCAGTCATCGCGTAATTCACAAACAATAGTTTTTGCCACGACGGCTGAGCACAGTTACAAATAATGGAAGAGATAAGGTAAGTGTTTTACTTGCCGCGAGTAAATATTTTTTATACATATAAAATATCCAATTCATGCAATATCCAATTCATGCAATTCATCCAAGGCATGCCAAAGAATGTGATATACATACATATGTATATCACATTCTTTGGCATGCCTTACACAGCACAAATAGCTTAACGAATTTTGACGTATAAAGTGTCGTTGGATTCGTCTAAATTGTGGAAGTGAAATCAGTGATGATCTATAGTGATGATCACAGACCTGTAACGTACCTAAGTAATGATTTATATATTGCTAATCAGTAGGTTTTTGTTTTTATATTTAATAATTTATTGGTACAGCCTTTGTGGGATGGTAGAGAAATATATTCAATATGAACATTTCAAGTTTCGTAAGATAAGCAATAGGGATATATCCTATTTAATTAATTTATATAATCACAGATATTGTAAAAGTTCAGTATGTAATGAAACAGTATTGTGTCATGATTTGAGACCTAAAAAGAAAAGTGAACTAGATGTAAGGTAGATAGATTAATGTACCTATGGTGCTTGTCAATGTTTCTCGTAGGTAGCGTACCTTAGTTTCGGCGTGACCACGATACTTACAACTGGGACGAAATATCGGCAGTAAAGAAAATAAAAACCGCGTACCGTGAGTACCCATTACATAATTAAATGTATATATTCCGCAATCATAATATTATTTACTCTAAAAATCACATTTAATATAGTTGCTCGCGATAATTGCTAAACATTCGTCGTCGACGATAAAACACGTGCCTAGTCAGGGGATAAAAACTCCAATCTGTGTAGTATTACGTCATTTACCGATCACACTGTGTCCGACTGTACAAAAAGTTTGATTGAGCCTGCGACGCTTTTATGAACCGCGTAATTACATTAGGCACTTCTAAAGGTATAATCTGATGAAAATTCTATAAAGAAATTAAAATATATTATTCGTTAAATTTTTACTAAATAAATATCACCTGTTTGAATTTTTGTTGTATTTTTATAGAATGGTAAGAAATAATGCTTTGATTTTATGATTTGTACTACTAAAACTTTTGTGTTTTGTACTACTAAAAGAAAAAGAGAACTCTTATCAGTTCAAAATTTTATCATTTCGTAGTAGGTAGGTACATATTTCGTAGTCGATTATTAGAATAAATAACAAGTAATTGGGTAATCATAAGTAGTTATTTTTGTTCATCATCAACCCATTACTGTCGCACTGCTGGGCACGGGTCTCCTCTCAGAATGAGAAGGATTAGGCCATAGTCTACCGCGCTGGCCAAGTCCGTATTGGTAGACTTCACATACCTTTGAGATTTTTTTTATAAATCTCTCAGGTATGCAGGTTTTCTCACGATGAGTTATTTTTTTTTAGTTATTTTTGTTACTTTTCAATATATTGACTTTCAGCTAATTTTAACGCACTTACTCGACATTCATATTTTTCTATTATTTTTTAATCATATATTCTTAATAAATCAGCAAAATAAGCGATTAGCAATAAACAATAACATTCATAACTATGAAGATGGTACCTCATAAGTTAAAAGAAAGAAAGAAAAAAGGAGGAATGAAAGTTTTAGGTGGAACAATATCATACAAATTAGACTCCCGTTCTTTAAGTCCCTTTAGCGGTTTATTACATTAATTGATCCTGAATAAAGTTTAGATGAATTATTTTTAGTTGTATATTTATAGTTACATCACATAACATTATTTATACCTTAATCGTTTATTTATAGTGTATTAAGCGGTTACTGTTAATCTTGGCCAACAGCGCGACGCCGACCTAAATAGCAGCACATTGGCTACACTCCATATATGACGGGGACTCCACAACTGGAGGAGACCTCCTACCACAATATCGCAGTAAGTATAGAGTAGTAAGTCTCAGAATAAGAAGGATTAGGCCATAGTCCACCGCGCTGGTCAAGTGCGAAATGGTAGGCTTCACATACCTTTGAGATTCTTTATTACATAAATCTCTGATGTATGCAGGTTTTCTCAAGATGTTTTCATTCACCGTTTTAAGTAAGTGATCATTAATTTCTAATGATAATCACATGACTAAGAAATATCAGAGGTTCATGCTTGATGTGAACCTCGGACCCCTCGTACGAGAGGCCGAGTTTCTTAACCTGCTATCACTGCCTTTAAATGCCTCTTGTAGGGTAATAAGTTTAACAAATATTACCCGATTAAACCGAATTAGTTAACAGCTTCACATACTTGCAGTAAGACCCGTCAAGTTGTCATTAGCTATTGCCGAGTTCTATTCTATGACAGATTAACCAAGAGCTAAATTAATCATCCTAAATGAAAATACCCAATCAACCGGAAGAATCAAAATATAATCCATTACGCCATCCAAATACCCACGAATTAAAATCTACAACGGAAATATACGAGCACATAGGTTTCCTCATTTTTTTTTAATAGGAGACAAGTCGTCAAGGGAGAACATCAGAAGATTTTTTTTTATTATATAGGAGTAGCAGACGAGCATGCAGTCCACCTGATGGTAAGTGGCTACTGCCGCCCATGGACATCTGTAATCAACCCCAGATAGAGATATTCCTACCTGAGGTAGGCCACAGATGCGCCGCTACCCCTGAGGACTAAGCTGGAACGCCTCGGAAAAGTATGTCTCCCTTACCACACCCTTCAAAACGGAACACAGCAGCGCCTGACACTGTTATTAGGTAGAAATAGGTGTGGCGGTGGTGCCGCCGGAGTCGAACCACAAAGGGTTCTACCACCTTCGATTTATTTTGAAAATACCAACAATTCAATATTAATTCTTCGCGCACTAAATTAACTAACTTCAATTCATTACACGTGCCCTATACCTGAACTTCGGACTATTAGGCCAGACAACCTCTCGCCATTATTGTCGAATTAGTGCCGAAATCCTATTAGTCGGCGATTCTTATTAGAATTATGCCAGTTACGCACAAATATAAGATAGCTTTATAGGTATTGAATGGTCTCGAAATTATATTAAGGCACTATATAAGAAAATAAAATATTATGTATTTAATGTTTATACGCCCGTAAAAAGTTATCTGCTTCTATGTGTGTGTGCGTATCAAATATACACGCGCAAGAAGTAAAACAATTAGAAAACAAAAAAATAACATAAATAATATCTTATCGTATCATATTATTCACATCATCATATATCACATAATCAACCCATTAACGTACCACTGCTGGGCACGGGTCTCCTCTCATAATAAGAAGGATTAGGCCATAGTCCCCCGCGCTGGCTAAGTGCGTATTGGTAGACTTCACATACCTCTGAGATTTTTATATAAATCTCTCAGGTATGCAGGTTTCCTCAAGATGTTTTCCTTCACCGTTTAGCAAATGATAATTAATTTCTAATACGCACATAACTTTGAAAAATCAGAGGTGCGTGCCTGGGATTTCAACCTCGGATCCCTCGATCGAGAGTCCGAGTTTCTTAACCACTAGGCTATCACTGTATATAAAATGTACTTCAGTGTAATAATTTCCGTTTCAAAAATCGTTTCTCGATAATTTTGTTCTTCCAGACGCCCCGAATATAACTAAAAAAACATATTTTGAGTAAACATCACGTTTTTAAACAAACAATTAAAAAACTCGTAGACTGAACCTAGTTAGCGTCAATGTTTCTAATTTGATGCCAAAACCGTCTTCCTTGGTCGCTTTTTACGACCTGTGCCGGAACAAATGCAACTAATTAGTTAATTAATTAGTACGATAATTGCAGAACTTTATAGTTGTACTGAGACGTTCCCTTCGGTACCTATTTTGACAGTTATGTAAAACTGCTGTTTTCTGGTGTAAGGCTGTACGGTGTAAGGCTGTAATAAAAATACCAATACAAGGCCTTCTTATACAAGAATTTCATTGTTCACACGTGGATCGAGCAGGTATATCAGATATTTGTTTCTATGTTCGTATATCTTGTGATATGCACGATCACAAGCGAAATTACATAGGCTTACCGGGAAGAATATAGACACAGTGACTATACCAGTATCTATCCGCGGTATTGCGATGCATTTATCAGCCCAATATCAAAATTTCTTCAATGCGGTATTGACAACTCTGTCAACAACGGTCTCGTTATGGAGTGGTAACGGCAGTGACCACAACATCAGATGTATTGTATATTCCTTTGTTTTCTATTATAATAAGGGTCCGAAACAAGGTGTTTGTAGACATTAAATTCTTAAGAATAAACTTGATCGTTTTGTTCGTCGACAATGACCGGACACTCATTCACTTCATTATAGTCGAATTACCGCCGTAATCCCATTAGCCGTGGCCAAGTCCTAATAAGAACTGTATTCGAGTTAGACGCAAATCTAATAAAGCCTTACTTTGCCTTTTGACATAAGCATAAAGAATACCTATGAAAATTGCAAACTAATAATATTACGAAGAACTAATTTTAGACAAGGTTTAATTAGAATAACGTTTTTGTCTACACTTTCATTCTTATAGCCCACACTAGGGTTTTGATATCTATCTGGTCGGGGATTGAGCCCGCAACTCTCTACGTACATACCAGACTGCTATGATGATCGCTCTACCACACGGGTGGTCAATGTTCGCGTCTGTAACTTACATACTATTCATATGCATGGTGGATGTATGGTTTGGTTGGAAAATAGTGCGACGAATACATTGCCTTAAATACGTGGTAACTCTTTTTGACGTAGGCGGCCAAGAGACAACAGTTGCGTCACAGATTAGGATTTACGTTTACACCCAATTAAAATAAAATTGCGCCCACTGACAAGTGCAACCCAAATGTACTCGTAACATAAAATGGACTAGTGATTTACACCATTCTTTTGTTGAATTCTATTTTAAAACATTTTTATAGTTTCGAGGTCAATTGGATAATATGTTTTTTCAATGTAAAAAATGCAGGCCACATAACATATTTTATTCTTCTCGATTATTACACTGAAATTGTTGTGAAATAACATTTCAACTGTAACCCAGTCGAGTGTTACCATTGATGGATGAGCGTGATCGGTCGATGCGCGTGCGCCGGCTGTTCTTACAAATTTTAAGCTTGATACTATATATAATAATATCTCGTAGTATTATTAAAAGTAAAGAAGTTAATTGTCATATGAGTACATATTACTTTGTGATTGAAGCTAAATTATATTTTAATGTAGTTTTTTAAATATAATCCAATGCCTTAAGACTATATGCTTTATGAACGCCAAAAACTATTGGAGGCATCTGAAACCATTATTATAATCTATTTATAATATTTTAAAACATTCAACTTTTAATATAATTTAAAGTTTTTTTAGGATACTAAATCCCGAAAAAACATTGAATTACAAAATACAGATGAAATTATATCATTTATTAGTTAAGAAAAGGTTTAGTATGACATACGTAAACAAAGATATAGTTTAGAAGACCTTAAACCATTCCTTATCAAACCAATCGACAATAGATCATCGGTTGCATGCAATCCATTAGATTCACAGTCTCAAATAGCTCTATTTTATACTTGTAAATACGATGACTAAGTGGAAACACCGCATTGATTTAAATCTGATCCCACAAAGTGCACACAGCACGTTGCGACTTCATTAAGATTACCAGCTCTCGACGACAAGGGCTCGGCCGCTGCGAAATTTAATCAGGATTACCGCATATTCGCCTGGCGAAAAACCGACTAGAATTTAGCACAAGTTTATTAAGATTAATACAACAACTTGAAAACGTAAATCTTTTAACGGGGTATTAGATAAATTTAAATAAATAAAGAAACAGTCATAGCCTAGTGTTGAAACTCGAATCCCAATCTGAATGTCATTTTATTTTGAAAGTTATGTGTGTATTAGGAATTATCACTTGTTATTACGATGAAGGATAATACTGTGGGGAAACCTACACGCCTGACAGTTTTTAATATCTAAACAAAATCCAGATCAATACATACGGATATAATCAATAGTTATTGTTTTTTTGTATGGAGTGAACGTTTATAATCTTATTTTAATTTTTATTTTAACTGATGTATACATTTTCACTGCATAAAAATGTACCTACGCTTATTCAAAGATACAGTCCAAAATATTCTAAATTCTAAGACTCTCGCTTAACTATTAAATAAAGGCAAGTATTTCACCACTATAATTTGTACGATAAGATTTGTATTACTTCGCACGTAGCGCGTACAATATTAATTTATATTCCGATGCAACGGAAATTTTCATAGCCGTTCGACCGTTAATATAAATATGAAATATGACCGATTGTGGTACTTCTGCGATTTAAATCTTAATGTGAACGAAAGAGAGAAATTAATGAATCAATTGAACATTCCACGGAATCCAGTTAATGTGTTTTCAAGGCAATGCAACATTACCATTGTAAATGATTTGCTCATAGGCATTAACGATTCTCCGAAGTGACGCCACATCGACGCATCAGTCGTTTTTATGTAATAGAAGTAATAAACAGGTCGTAAGCCCTATGCTAAATAGTCAGTAGTGGTCACTGCAGCCGACACAATAAATAAACAACTACAAATCGAATAGATGTTTTTTTTACAATATAGGAGTAGCAGACGAGCATGCAGTCCACCTGATAGTAAGTGGCCACTGCCGCTCATGGACATCTGTAATCAACCCCAGATACGATTAGATATTCCTACCTGAGGTCGGCCACACATGCACCGCTACCCCTGAGGACTAAGCTGGAACGCCTCGGAAATGTTTGTCTCCCTTACCACATCCTTCAAACAAATGTTATACGTGTAGGGCCACAATGACATACCTTTTTAAATTAAAAAAAGAAAATTGAAATTGGTCTACAAACACTCCAGTTATTCAAGATTATTGCGAATCGTGATTTTGCGGAAAAACAATTTTTACAAATTCCACGGAATTACGAAATAAAAAATTAATATATTTAAGTTACGAATAGATAGTCTATCTTGGGAAGTAAGTTAAAAAATAAATTCGTATCTACCTCTGTGCTCAATTTGAGACTTTCCACCGATAATACTTTTACAAAAGACAAAGTTACTTACGCAAAAATAGCAGTACTTTACTTGTACTAAAGTCACATACTCGAGTGCGTTAATAACTAAAATAACAGCTGCCTGAAACGGACTACCAAATTATAATATCACGCTCACATCATAATTATTCGGAACTTTAATCATTAATCATAATAACAGTGCCACGAGGTCGATCACACTTGATTTGCGAGTCATCTGAGGCTCAACTTAACCTTACTTATACGATTAAACTTCATTTGGTTAACAAACCGAATACATTTTTAATACTCGCAATGTACAAGTTTGACACGTATGTGGATACTAACTGAATTACATACATATAAGGCAATGATCTTAGTCCTCAGAAGTCATCTTAGTCCATGAGATTGAACCTAAAACACTTTAATCACAGTATAAAAAATTAGATAAAAAAATCACTTTTATTTGTTATCGTCGTTAATAAGAAGCTTGGATATTAACGATATCACATTTTTATAACGTTACATTAAAGTAATAAGTGACTCATTTAATACTACAGTTTAAAAACAGATGCGGGTAGGTGAAGTGGGGACGACACCTTGGCGGCGCTCGAATTAACAGAGAGCGACATTCTGGTCGGAGACTTCAGCAAGAGCAGTCGAATAACGGAGATACTTGTGTAGTTATAATACTTCTACTCACTAGTGTGAACTTACTTACGTATAATTGTTATATCGTTACTCTGTACCGTTTATGTGACTATATTATTACATGACTTCAAGACCTTCAAGATGACTTTGATTTCATATTGGTAAACAAAATCAACTTCTGTATTGTCGCATCTAGTCGCTTTAGATCAGTACATTGCTCATTACTAACCGCCTGATGCGTACAGTAGTCACAAAACTTTTTAGCATTTACCCACGTTATTAGAAACAATTGGAAACATTATTCCAATCCAATCTGTGTGCATTTAATAAGAATTATTTTTAATACTAATAACGCGAAGATGTCTTGCTACTAAATATAATAAATGTGTATGCTGAACTGTACCTAAATTGTAATTTAGAATAAGTACCAAATATGTTCTCATGTAAGTGATTTTTTTGTAATTCTTAAAGAGAATAAAGTTTCTTAAACCTGAGATTCAGATAGTTCTATATCGACTTGATCACAAATTTCCACCGCTTACTATCAGGTACGAAAGCTCGTATTAGCGTATGATCTTCAACCTACCTTTTCTTTAATTTGTATGCACGAATGTTTAAGCTACCTTAAAATTGTACTTAGACGGAACTTTTACAACTGTTAAATACTGCTCTCTCCATACAGCATAATAAAACCATGCACGCGGAAAGATACCGTATACAACTTTATGTCTCCTTAGTGCATGGTGGTCGCATAATTAAGACGATCGCTTCCACAGAAAACGGAGACGATTTACATCGTTCGGGATGCCGTTTGGTGCATGCTATGCGGTCACTCAACCGTCCCATGCCCGTTACGTCAGCGGCCGCATGCCACAATTAGATCACATGCGAGACTTGCATTGCCTACCCGACACCAATGCCGATAGATATGATTCAGTACCGTTAAAACTTGCTTTTTGCTACTCTGCGGTATTCCGACCATTTTCCGTGATGTTACGATCAGGGTTACTAGATGTTGGGATTATCGATTATTCGGATATTAGAACTTTAATATTCGCTTTCGGCAAATTTTACACACTAGGTCTATTTGGGAATAGATAGGTAGGCTTTTAAATGTGATCCCGATCAAATCTCGTGACTGATTAAGGAGCAATAAATGAGAAAAAGATAGACATCGATCGATATTAGAGACATCGAAAAAAGTTTGTCTTATTTACAGTACAAAATGACCGGTTTATATTATACTAGCTGACCCGGCAAACTTGGTACCGCCAAAATCAAAATCTATTTATCAAATATATTTTCATATAAAATTTAGCCTATGTTACTCATGGATAATGTAGCTTTAGAATGGTGAAAGAATTTTTAAAATCCAGTAGTTTTTGAGCCTATTCATTACAACCAAACAAACAAACAAAGTTTTCCTCTTTAAAATATATAAGTGTAGATAAAGTACGGTTTTCTGTTTTTTGACAACCCTAGTTACTGTACTATGATTATGAGTAAGAAGCAATTGTCAAATTCACAATTTCAAAACTTAAACGTAAGGAAATTAAAGTCAGTGTGCTTAACTTCTGAACTTTAAACTCGCGTTAGAAGCGATGCGAATAATTTAAACGATGTTATTTGTATGGGAGGTTAATGTTAGCGGGCAAATTTAAAATGCAATTTAAAGTTTTGCAAACGAGTTGCGTTGCATTCCCTTTGATAAGGCGGAATCTCTTACTGTAGTTGTACAGTTCGCTCCGACTTACTTCTTTATTGATGGTGTTCATAAAAGTCTTGACGCTAATTGGCTCCTAAAATAGTTAAATAAATAAATAGATGCCCAACTTTCAGTGTTATTCAATAAACTTTTGAGTTCTCGAATACTAACTACACTTTAAATTGATTGAAGAGCAATGGCGTAAAGATAAATTGAATTCATTTTTAACGAGTGCTGAAATATGCCGGCAGTGCTGAATTAAAAATGTAGGTAACCTCTCCACATTTTATTAAAATGGCAACTTTTTATATTTTTCCCACGTTAAGTACAAATAGTGAAAAAAATATTCACGCGCTGAATATAATTTTATTTGGCGAGTTTCACACCACAATGGTTAATCTTATGTATAAAATTCTCGTCTCACAATGTTAGTTACCGTACTCCTCCGAAACGGCATTACCGATTTTCACCAAATTTTATATGCATATTCAGTAGGTCTTAAAATCAGCTACTATCTATTTTTCATACCCCTAAGTGATAAGGGTTGTGAACCCTTAACATTTTTTTTTATTTATATGGCAACACAACGTTTGCCGGGTAGCTTGTATAGTTATATAGAACAACAAATAATTATAAATAATAATAAGAATGTATATAATTTTATATGTTGTCGCAAAAACTGTAGTAAATAAAGTTAAACGAATAATTACTTATTGTTAGTTAAGTTAAAGATAATAATTATTCGTAATGTTTCAGTACATCTTTTTAAATTAACGTAAGATTTGATACGTACACGAAGTCTACAGTCTCAATATCATATACTAAACGTTTGTTTTACACCACTAAGTACTTTAATCAATTTAATTAATCTCTACAGAAACGAAATCTATGATATTAAACTTCAAAGTAAATACGCTGTTAACTTTACACTGTTAGCTGTTAGCCTGATAATTTTCCAAGGAGCTTATAGTATCAGAGGCGAAGCTCGAATGAAAGTTTTATACCAAACATCCTAGGATGGCAACGCTTTGCAATTTGGTTAGATAAAATCTTTTACACCGGAACACAGCACTAGCGCTGTTGCTTCGTAGCGCACCGAGATAAAAATGTGGTAGACCGTGTTTAGAATGTGTTTAGAGCTTTAACTCTAGCAATTTTGGTAAACTGTTAACGCTTGTGTGAACAGTTTTATTTGCGTAATTAAACTTATGAGAATGAGTCAATAAAATCGTTTATTAAATTAAAAATTGATACATAAACGAATAAAGTCATTTAAGCTAATTAACAGAAAAACACATGAATGTTAATAATAAGAAGTGTAAAACAGGATTATTCATTAACTATTAAACTGTGTCTTCTCAAAGGAAGTATGTCATGAGAGAAAAATGACTTACAAAGCCGACCGGCTCTCGGCTCTGGAGCTCATCTCGAGGACTCACTCGATCGACCCTCGGCCCCGTACCTCTAGCCTCGACTATCATAATCGATGAAGTTTACATTTCGATGGAGTTTAAGAGAGTAGTAGCAAGACGATATTGTTTATTACATGAAATAACTATTACTTATTGAACTTAGATTATAAGGCGCAAGAAGTATTCCGATGTAGTAGTCAATTTAACAATGAACCTAACTAAAGATCATTTATGTTAAAAAGATTCCTGTATTAAAATGAAAATGTAAACTTGCCTGATAATTTTCCAAGCAGCTTATAGTATCAGAGGCGAAGCTCGAATGAAAGTTTTATACCAGACATCCCAGAGTGGCTACGCTTTGCAATTTGGTTAGATAAAATCTTTTACACCGGAACAGCACTAGCGCTGTTGCTTCGTAGCGCACCGAGATAAAAATGTGGTAGACCGTGTTTAGAATGTGTTTAGAGCTTTAACTTGGTCTCTAGCAATTTCGGCAAACTGTTAACGCTTGTGTGAACAGTTTTATTTGAGTTATTAAACTTATGAGAATGAGTCAATAAAATCGTTTATTAATTTAACAATTGATACATAAAAGCATAAAGTCATTTAAGCTAATTAACAGAAAAACACATGATTGTTAATAATAAGAAATGTAAAAAAGGATTATTCATTAACTATTAAACTGTGTCTTCTCAAAGGAAGTATGTCATGAGAGAAAAATGATTGACAAAGCTTTGGCTCTCGGCTCTGGCGCTCATCTCAAGGACTCACTCGATCGACCCTCGGCCCCGTACCTCTAGCCTCGACTATCATAATCGATGAAGTTTACATTTCGATGGAGTTTAAGAGAGTAGTTGCGAGACGATATTGTTTCTTAGATGAAATTACTATTCCTTAATGAAGTTAGATTATACGGTGGAAGAAGTATTCCAGTGTAGTAGTAGTTAATCTAAATATATATAACTCAAAGGTGACTGACTGACGTAGTGATCTATCAACGCACAAAACCACCGGAACCCAAACCACTGGACGGATCGGCCTGAAATTTGGCATACAAGTAGATGTTATGACGCAGGCATCCGCTAAGAAAGGATTTTGATCAATTCTACCCCCAAGGGGATAAAATAGGGGATCAAAATATTACTTCGTAAAGCGAGCGAAGCCGCGAGCTCGTTTAACAATAAATCTAATTAAAAACCATTTACGTTAATAAGATTCATCTACTAAAATGAACATATCTGGCGCTATAAATATGTGGAGCTTTTCTCGAGATCTTACTCAAATGACCATCGACAATAAACGGTCTTACTTTGACTTTTTGATATAGTTTTAAAAACAAACTGAATCGATATTATTACTCAAGTATTGCAATATTACGTGCAAGTTGGTCAATAAAATATACATTAGACGCCCCTACATACTTCTGTAAAGTAAAATGCATCTATGATTTATTTTAAGTAGAACTGCTTATTTGTTTTTTTAATCGATGATAGGTAATATATGGTGACGGAATTACATAAAAATCTAAGTAGAAGTGTCTTAAAGAAATAATGCATTGGAAAATGGCAACCATTTAGCGATTTTTTTTAATTTCAGGAATATTATAACAATACACAAAATAACTATAACGTTTATTTGCTGTATCTTACGTTTTAACTGTAGAAGGATGATTATAAAAACGTCTCTCGGCTTTAGCTCTCGGCTTCGACGCTTGTCTCGAGGACTCACTCGATCGACACTCGGCTTCGAGCTGCCTCTATCTTCGTTATGTGAACCAAGTTTAAGATCTCAGAATATAGCTGGAAATTTTTAAACTTTTCCACGCTTGAGTCCTTCAAAACGTGAGATATCTTAAAAGGTTTTGTGCTCAATAGTGCCCGATCTAAAAGATTTTTCAAAAGGTTTTTACTACTTTTTCATTAATCGTTTAACTATTATTATGATTAAACTATATGTATAGTGTAACTATTTTCTTTATTTATAAATTTAACTAGCTAACCCGGTAAACGTTGTGTTGCCATATAAATAAAAAAAGTGAAAAACCCTCATCACTTAGGGATATGAAAAATAGATAGTAGCCGATTCTCAGACCTACTGAATATGCATATAAAATTTGGTGAAAATCGGTAAAGCCGTTTCGGAGGAGTACGGTTATTAACATTGTGACACGAGAATTTCATACATAAGATATTGAAATCTGTCAGAGTTTTATATTGGCGTGGTCATGATAAAACACGGCCGTTAAGCTTACGTATTGATTCAAATAGAAATCCCCACGTTCAATTAAATACTCGTAAAGGTTTATTTTGACATACGCGTATTGTTCAATATTATAATAATAAATGACCTATTTATCACAAAGCAGACTGAAATGAAGAACACAAAACAGAGTATATGATATATGTGCATCGTTTACTTCATCGTTTACGACAACAGGTTGTAAAAGCTCATTACGCTAAAACATATCCTTTGTTGCAGAGCTCGATGATTCATCTTATTGTTTCGCTGCAAATTAGTGTCGGGGAAAGCTTTTATTTCCAACTTACATTATTATTACGTGGCAGTGAAATGTATTTTACAATTTATTCCTGCTATTTACGTACTCACATGCTTATACAATACATTGTACCAATCAATCACCACAGTCTTCTGTTTGTGTTTAAATATTAAGTTTAATTATCGTTATAAGCTTATTATTGTCTCACTGCTGGTTACAAGTCTCCTCTCGTAGAGACGGGTTATTAGGCCATAGTCTGCCTCGATAGCTAAATAAAAATCGGACCTTTGACACACACTTTTGACAACTTTTGACAAATAACTTTCAGAGGTTTCTTAAATGGCAATGCTTTCATTCACTCTCATATCCGCCACCCACAAGCATTCATTGAGTGAATCTTTTCAAGAAAACAATCACAGTATTCAACTTTAGAACAATCGCCGGGAAATAACAAGCTCTTAAAACTTCATTTGTTTGCGTTTGAATTTAATTATTCTATTTCCTGTTCTCTAAAATTCTTTGGCAGAGGCGAAATGAATCTTTACTTTTTCTGAAACACAAATACTTGTGCAAAAACTCGGCCACGCGGTAATGGAACGAAAAGAATACCACTTGAGGAGGAAAACCGCGCGTAATTTGAGTTCCGAGTAATTCTCTTTCAAATGAAATAGCGTATTCACGAGATGCATTCCACTGCGCTTTACCTAGCCGCTAAGGGTAAATCACACTTATCGGGGTTCCCGACCGTTTCGCAATACCCTATCGTAATAGTGCTAAACAACTGTGTGGTGAACTTAGGGATAGTAAGTGGTTCAGATTGTAAGTGATTTAAAGTGGGTAAAGCGGATTCGTCAAATTGAGATGTAGCGTTATTATGTTATGATCAGAAATATGCTAATTTTGGTAATTTAGGTAAGTCATCTCATCTTAATACAGTACATTTAATTTTATAATATCCGTTATAAAAAAATGCTTATACGAATATTTATAATTAAATGATAATATCTATTAGATGCTGTGACGACATAAAATTGAATGAATTTCATGTGTTTCCGTATTATCTACACCGCCTTTTTCCCTTTCTTATTACTTGAAGCGTAGGATTAGTGTTCTACAATACATAAGAACTTTAACTTTGAGTTATTGCTTAAAAAACTTAGACTTCTTAATTATATGAAAATAATTGTTATTATCTTGTTGAAAATCATTTTATCTAAGTGTATAACATTTACATACTATGTTAAGTATGAATAAAATAAGAATTCAAAAAGTGCATTGGCAACCAAATTGATCACACATACAAAATTCTACAAACTAACACATAACACTCATTTAATCCATATGAATACGATTCAAAGCCTAGGCCTTAGCTGGAGGCATAATAAAAATCCTTGACGCAATGAACTAGCCGTACATTTCTGCACATGCATGCAGACCTATTGTATGTCCGAACAAAGCGGTCATAGAGCTACGAAGTCAAGAACCAAGAACTTAGACGGAACTTAAAATTCTCGAAGGAATTACGCCCGCGTCTACGCTGAACTTATAAATATTTCCAGTCATTTCTTTTCTCCTCTTCGATTCTATAAATGGAGCTCTGTAATAATGGATCATGCTATTATGAGTTCCAGCTCGTTCTGCTATAAGATGCATTGTCATTACGTCTGCCTCGATGTTAAATAGCAAGAATATTCAGTCATGGGATTATATTTACGTAAGTAAATAATGGTTTTTTAAGCGAAGCTTTTACAATTTATAAGGAGTAACGTTTTTAGCTTTTGATATATCATATCAGTGGGATGCTACATACATATATGTATATATTCATCATCAACCTATTACTGTCCCAATGCTGGGCACGGATCTCCTCTCAGCATAAGAAGGATAAGGCCATAGTCCACCGCGCTGGCCAAGTGCGTATTTGTAGACTTCACATATCTTTGAGATATTTTTTTTTATAAATATCTCAGGTATGCAGGTTTCCTCACGATGTTTTCCTTCACGGTTTAGCAAGTGATAATTAATTTCTAACACGCACATAACTGTGATTTGAACCTCGGACCCCTCGATCCTAAGAGGCCGAGTTTCTTAACCACTAGGCTATCACTGCACTATTGTTATATTAGAGGTTCGGAAACTTTTAAATTCTTTGCCAATACAGTTTTGTGGACACCTCGCGCTAGTTCATAAGAGATGGCGCCACATGTGCAGTAAATCACACTATCGAAGTTTTTAATCATCTTACTCCAATATGCAATGTCCGATCTGAGATTTATGAGTCGTTTCACAGAGGCTTCACACTATTTTTTTGCCAATTTGCAATAGGTTATACATATATGCAAATGTACATTATATGTCTGTAAGTACGTTTGTAATATGTTTTACAGATATGCACATGTAGGTACATATGTGTGTATGTAGGTATTTAAGTTAATCTTAAACAATTTTTAACACTGATTATCGTGGAGAAAAATTGAAAAAAAATCAAACTTGGTTGACAATAATTGATTAAAAAATAATTACTACTAATGGGCGTAAGATATCACTTTTATGTTGAATACTTTAGGTATAATCTCTGTAAGGGCTAACCGACATTGACGAGGCTTTTCCTCAAACCTGTCACTTAGTGTAATGGAGTATCTAGGATTCCTTCATAAATATCGAAGAAGAGCGCACGGGATGCTAAGATGAAGCGACGCTCATTTAAAATAAAAATTCTCCGAGCTCCTCCTATGAAAACTAAACGTAAATCAAAGCTCAATAAAGCTTACTGAAAACTAGTAAGAAAACTCTTTTTATAACGACCCATTACTATCCCATGCTGGGAACGCGTATTCTCTTAGAGTGAAAGGGGCATGGGCCATAGTGCACCGCGTTGATCAAATATAGTTTGGCAGACTTCATATACCTTTTTGAGAACATTTTTAAAAGATGTTTCAGGTATCACTCACAATGTTTTTCTTCACGTCGTAAATAATTACTAATACACACAAACTTGAAAAATCAGAGGATTTGGGATTTGAACCTCGTACTTCTCGATTGAGAGGCCGCGTTTCAACCTCTAGCCTAACCCTCTTTTCCTATAAAGTTAATATTATTAAAAGATAAACATTATATCGTCCGTAATAGAGATAATCACAGCCTCGCTAATCTTGTTCGTATAAAATGCTTGTCAAAGCAGGTATCATCAGGCGAAGTGCCTCAAGACGGAGCTCTGGCTTCAAGCAAATATTTTTAAAATCATTTCAACGAAGCGTTAAAGGAAAATAAACGCTTATTAAACCTTATTTTTCTTGGAAAGTTAGGTTTACGCAATCTAAGCAAAAAAGCATCAACCTCGGCCTTTCAATTTGAAGGCACGCGGTTCGTGTCTCAGACTTGCAGTTCTGGTTTTTAATTAATTATATGCGTATTAGAATTATTTACCACTTGCTTTAACGGGAAGGAAAATGTCGTTTGGAAACCTTCACAACTAAAGTATCTGTAACAAAGTTCTCAGAAGAATGTGAACTCTATATACGCACTTAGGCAGCTTGGTGAACTATGGCCTAATCAAAATAAATCCTTCTTATCTAAAGGGAAAACTTGTGTTGTGTTGTGAAACTGGGAAAAAAGGGAAAACCCAGCTGTGGAATCGTTACCTTACCTCTAACACCAGTAATGGGTTGATGACGAATCCGAGCAAAAGGGATGGAATGATTCGTCAACTCAACGCACAATGGACGGGTCGGTCAAAGCGGTCATAACTCAATTGTGACGTCATGACACATTTGTTGCATTGTTTCCTGCGATAGCCGTGTAATTACTGAGTAATAAATCAAATTTGAGTTCGACCTATAATAAATCGTTTCGTAGCATCGCAGAAACTAATTCAGTTTGTAAATTAATATGATTATAATGATACCTTTATTGAAATGTCAAAAAACAATACATGATTGGAGGTCAGACCACACCAAGGTCGCATTGGTCGTATCCAAGGAATTCATTTGTTTTAAAAACATACTTAACGGAGTAACAGTTTAAAAGGCGTGACGTCAGCACCGCTGACGTCATAATTATTGTTATGATGTTGATGAATGACGCGATGAAACCTTCGAAAGCAAACCACACGAGAATTGTTGAGCTTAGTTTATTCTTCGGGCAGCATAACGACGTCCTAAGGAGGTCCGCACTGTTCCACAGCTCGAGCAGTAATGTCCCGATGTCGCCAGTACGGCCCTTTTTATAGGACCGGCGCTCGTGCACTTGTTTTTCTATTGAAGATGCAGGTAGTTTTACCTCAGGTGTTTAATCATTTCATTTTATAATAGGAGAACTGCCGTATTTGCTCCGACATACTCAAATAAAAAAGTGCATTTTTGCACCATCATCGGGTAAAACCAAACTGATCTTAGTAGGTAGGTATATCTTTTGTTAAACACAATTACCTTAACATAGACACTTCGATTACCATTTAGTTCAACTAATTACTTTGTACCAGTTTTCGGTTACACGTAAGTAGGTAATAAATATATCATAATTAGCCCTCGCGTTGGTGTAATGCTATATGATCTAGACCGAAGGCCGCAGTATGAGCGCGTGTCATTGAACCAACATGTATTGTGACGGTGTTGGCCTGCCAGGGGATTACTACCATCCTCTTAAAACAATATTATTTTAGTCATACATTGAAATTTAATACCACGACCTCGTTAAAGTAAGATTGTTTTTATAATATTATAATAAGCAGTTTTGTATTATATCGGTCGATCTAATTCATTCTTTTTTTGCAGGAAATTTAACTTTTTAAGCATAATATGACAATTTCGGTTGGTTTTTATACAATGGATATGCGAAAAATGAATTAAGTTTGTGCAAATGCGTATGACGGAACATAATCAACACCGTGGTGCGAAAGAGATGACACTAGTTTCGATGTCTCTTTTCCTCTTGGATACAGAATAGACAAAATTACTCATTCTTCTACATCACTCGGCAGGAATAAAACAATACTGTTTTAAGAGGTCGTGTACGAAACAACACAATGTTGATGCAATATTGAAATAAAACTTTCCTGAACTACGATTGTTTTTAAAGATGGTGGTAGGCCCCCAGATCATTTTACTTGTGGGAAAAAAGCGGGGGCTCTCAATAGGCCACTTATATGATATTGATAGCTCCTTATAATGAAAACGCGTGAACCCTTTGATTGAACGACATAAAACAATGAAATGACTTTTCAAGCAGCCGATTGTTTTCAAAACGGGTTCATATAGTGAGTTGTGAGTCATGTCTGCACTGCACATCAAGGACGAAACGTTTAGTACTGTCGGTACATAATTAATGTTTTATGCTAATAAAGCTGAGTTTAAAGTCCATCCTATTTAAGTTGGTCATGCAGTCTGGGAAAATAATGTATAAAATAGGTCATTCAAATTAATTGGTAAAACACTCGTCTACGGCAGTATTTGAAAAATGTATTAAACCTTAATGGACTCATTGGTTGGCACTATTTGTAAAATTGATTAAACCTAAATAGTTTTAATGGGCCTTAGACATTTAAGAACTCCACTGGGTATATTTCTTGTTTAAAGGTCGCCTACGCAAATACTACTGCCTCATATTTCGCTATATAATCCCTGAAATTGTTGAAATCTTGGAAGTTTTACAAAGTTTAAGAGGGGTTTATTTGAAAGGCTTTTGTATAATATGAGAGTAGTAGACGAGCGTGCAATCCACCTAAGGAGTGAACAGCCTACTGCCGCCGTTGAACAACTGTAATCAACGCTAGATAGGATTAGGTATTCATACCCGAGGTACCGAGACGCGCCGGCATCCCTGATAACTAAGCTTGAACACTCGGAAAAGTATGTCTCTCTTACCACACCCTTCAAACCGGAACACAGCAGCACTTAACACTGCTGTTATGAGGCAGAAATAGGTACAGCGGAGGTGCCGCTGGAGTCGAACCACATAAGGTTTTACAATCTTAAGATCATATGGTTAAAAGCATTTAGTACGAGTAGAATCACGTAGCAAATTTCATGAAAGTCCATAATAAAACGATATTAGTCGATAAATACAGAAACATGGTCGGTTTGAGCCGAGAATCGATTGTTTAATGAGTCATAGACGACACGAGAGTGCACTTGGCGGTCCCGGTCTCAGTGATGGATGACAAATCGCTTTTAGATCCCACACTACGATATTTTTGTCGAGCTCGAGCTCGGAACGGCCTAACGCTATATTTTTCGCATCTCGACTCTAGGGATGGTGATTCTCCCCAAAAAAATTCACAAAAAACAGCTTCGATTCTCCAAAAATCGATCTTCGATTTTTCAGCTAGAAAGGGCTAAGATAGCGAGAAGCAAGTCATCAGGACCAAGCTAGCATTGAAATGCGTAACTCGTCTGCAAAAAATGTCTATAACACAATCAACCAACTTCGATAAGATCTTCTTTTGATTTTAGGGCGAAAGATCAATTCACTGAATCGATCCATTTGTGGAGATCGATTAAAATCGATTGTTTGGCCCAAAAGATCGATTCTTGGTTAAATCGATCTCAGATCGCCATCCCTACTCGGCTCGCTTTAATCCGTATCGCTTAGGAACGCAGTGGGAACTCTGGCTGGTGTTGATTAGATTACGTTTATTATTGACTGCTGGAATTTCACGGAATCTAACTCAGTTTCTCCCATCTGTTATAGAGGAGTAAGTTAGATTCGTATTTTCTGCTCGGCAGCGGAGGGTAGGTAATGTTTTTTTAGCGCAAGTATATCTCTAAATGTATGTATGTAAATTTATGTATTCGTTTCATATTTGGTCTTCGCAAATATGATCACATATCCGAGTATCGTACTAAACTCAAGTGGCTCCCAATCCGACTTCGCCGGAATATGCATATTCTTTCTGCGCTTTACTGCGTGCTGTTCAGCCCCATCGCTCCCACCTATCTAAAAGACCGTTTCCAATACCTTTACCTTGCACTCGACCGCTGTCTTCGCTTCTCTGTAAATCTTTCTCTCCAAACTCCCTTTCATTCTTCATCCTTTTACAAAAACTCTTTCTCTTCAGTCGCTGTTGGCTTATGGAACAAGTTACCCATGTCCATACGCCGTGCTGAATCGCTTGATTCATTTAAAAAACAGCTTTTAAAATATTACTCGACCGTATGAAATTCCGCCTAGTTTTCGTCTTTTTCATGTGTACCGTGTCATTGTTTTGTTTGTGTTGTTTTTTCTCTCTATTTTTGTTGCTTTAACACTAATACTAAATGTATCCTATCCTTTATAACCTAATCCTTCTCTAACTTCACGCACACTATCCTCCTTTCTTCGCTTGTCTCTCTTTTCTTTTTCATGCATAGGTTGTCTGGAAGAGATCGCTACTTAGCGATAAGACCGCCTATTGCATACTGTTTTACCTGTTATGTATATTGTGTATTGTAAAATTTCAACTGTAAGTGTGCAATAAAGAGTATTTTATCTTTTTTTTTATCTTTATATCTCATTGTTCGGCTCGATTTGCAGTACAAACTGCTTGACAGATTTCAGCGTATGAACTGTCGTTCGTTCTCAATTATGAAGGTGGTAGAACCCTTTGTGATTCGACTCCGGCAGCACCACCGCGACACCTATTTCTTATTAATAACAACAGTGTTAGTTGTTACTGTTTTCAAGTTAGACGGGTCTGCTAATGTATGTTTCTCGGAGACGTTCCAGCTTGGTATTCAGGTGTAGCGGCGTGACTTTGGCCAACTACAAATAGGAATCTGATCTTACATCGGGTTGATTACAAATGTCCACGGGCGGCAGTAGCCACTTACCATCAGTTAGACTGCATACTCGTTTAATAGTCCGTACTACTAAATTCAGGAATTATCGTTTTGTTTATATTAACAAATTAATCCCTAGCAAAGAGGATATATGCTAATATGACAACGCAGTTTACGACAATATGGCTATTAGGAGTATCATCAATAACCACAATAGCTTCGTTTGCTATAGTTTACGTTCAAAGTCCGTCTACGTCATACTAAGCACGATTTCCTTTGTGTAAAACGTTCAGGTAAAGGTATTTCCTCATATGCATTCATGTCCGTTTATATAAATGAGATGCATGACGGATTGCGTGAAAGATTAATAGAATATATGTAGTAAATAGACGGCAGTGATAGCCTAGTGACGACGGTGATGATCACTTCTTTAAAAGGTGAAGGAAAACATCGTGAGTAAACCTGCATACCTACCTGAGAAATCTAAAAAAAGTTTTCAAAGGTATGTGAAGTCTACCAATCCGCACTTGGCTAGCGCGGTGGACTTTAGCCTAATCCTTCTCATTCTGAGAGGAGACTCGTTCCCAGCAGTGGGACAGCAATGGGTTGATGATGATGATGATGATGTAGGAAATATGTATGTATATAACTGGTTTTTTACGCAATATGTTGGCTTACTTAACTATTATAAGATTTGAATTCCACGTAACATGTACATTTTAATATAATGAATTCTATTGTTTCTTATTTCATTATTCTTCAATATTTTCAAAGGATCAATTCTTATTGTTGGATGGTAAAGTCATGGAAGAGAAACTGAAATATTTATAACTTGATATGAATAGGATTGACAATGTGATTAAAAACGTAGCAATTTCAATATTTAAAACGAATGAAAATAACTTTAAGCGTCGAGTGAAATTTGGAAAATCGTACGCGTACAAATACTACAAAAACTCCGCAAAAATGGTACTGAATTGAATGAAAATTAAATTTGAATCAAAAACACCTCTTCACAGTCTGCCTCAATCAATTTCAGTCAGTCAATTTTTTTTTATAATATAGGAGTAGCAGACGATCATGCAGTTCACCTGATGGTAAGTGGCTACTGCTGCCCATGGACATCTGTGTGACCCCAAATAGAATTAGATAATCCTACCTGAAGTCGGCCACAGATGCGCCGCTACCCCTGAGGACTAAGCTAGAACGCTTCGAAAAAGTATGTCTCCCCTACCACACCCTTCAAAACGGAACACAGCAGCGCCTAACACTGGTGTTATTAGGCAGAAATAGGTGTCGTAAGTGAGTCGTAACACAGTCACTTTGGCGTATAATGTATGTTACTTACACGAATTGTGCATCAATTGAATTTCAGCCTATATCTAAATTCATTGAAATCATATTATCTGTTCGTAGAATAGTCTGGTATGCATCGGCCAATTAATCTTATAGATGTAGAGGTCAATTATTATGCGACTTCATAGAATGAATATGAATAATAGATTAGTCCAAGGTAAAGTGGGCGTCTTCTTTCTACGTAATTCAAGAAAGGAATATTATGTATATGATAGCCTTTTTTTTGGTTACGAGAGGAAAACCTTCAAAAGGTACCAGACGACGTGGGAGCGACGCCGGGTTATGTGGGATTTTTACCGCACTAAAACCCCCCGGTGGCCGTTCTCAGCGCTTGTTGTATATGATAGCCTAGTAGTTGAAACTCGGCTCTTCGATCGAGGGATCCGAGATTCAAATCCCAGATACGCACCTCTGATTTTTGAAAGTTACGTGTTTTAAAAATCTACTATCACTTGCTATAACGGTAATGAAAAACATCTTAAGAAAACCTTCATATCTTAAATAGGTTCGCTTATTAGAATAGTATTTACCAATATACATTTTGTATGTATGTATTGTATGTAGAATGGATATTCGCCGTAATAGACATAAGGTAGCAAAACCCAATAAAACCACAGATAACACTAATGACAGACAATTTATTCGAACAAAAATATGCTTAAAAACACGTCTCTATCACTATTAACTAATATACTCTACGTGACTTACCTACAGAGTATACTATTAATGGAACATTGACCTCTTTACAAAGTTGTTTTATGATTTACACGTGATAATAAAGTATATTTACCGCTTCTTTATTCAATGCATTACAGATAAGATATTTGCGTCAGAATTAATCTGTCATTGATTTATCAAATATGCAAGAAGATAGAAGATAGGACGGTTATCTGTCATCGTTCGACGTAGAATACGCTCGTAGAACAATTCCCATGCAGTACTATCCGCGAGAACCTTCTTTCTTTTATCGACCGCTATGTATGTATGTATGTATGTAAACTTGTATGTCGCAGTTTTCTCAGAAATACTGATCCAATTTGAATAGAGTTTTGGTTATTTGAAAGCATATTTTACATGACAGGTTTTAGTATGTAATACATTGGGGATTGTATTAAATATTTCTGTAGATATTGTACTAGAGACAGATTTTTCGAGTTAATAGTTTACAAAAAATAGCATATTCTATATGACCCGTTTTCAAAAGTGATAGGTCTGCTAATAACAATAATTCAGGCATCATTATGATTAGCCCTATGTCATGGCGAATTACCAAATAATTATAATTAAGTAAGTTAGATCGCATCAATAACAAACCAGACAAAAAAAAACAAACGTAAGAACATGAAATAAATATATAACAATAAATCTTTTATCATTAAAATTACAGGAATGACTGATAATAATCAGATAAATATAAATAAACTATTACAACAAAACCTAATATATAGCAAGAAATAAAACGACGATCCAAGTTCTATTCATTTATGTGCTATGTTGGAAGGTATTTTCGGAATTTAGTTAGAGTAGGTACAACAAACTTCCTCCGAAGATGTGGAATTCAATAAAAGGGCCGCTCGAAGGCTTTCTATTCCGCAAAGTGAGAATTACACGTTCCTAAAAATACAACAACGTGTAAAATGCGAGCTCCAAGTTTTCTTCGGAAAAAGATTACATACTGAAGAACAAACAAAAACACCAAATATGTTGTCTTTAGTGGAACTAAACTACACATATTGTATATGTATTTCTAATGGATATTCTTTGATATGACTAAACGCCTCCAAGTAAGAGCTTTTATAAATCGATTTTAACATGCTTTTATTAGCTTGGATTGTATGTATGTAACTAAGTAACGGAATCTTTGAATCCGATTTCTATCCACTTTGAACGTTCAGTTTAATTCAAAATTTTGAAGAATTATCAAAAACCGATGACAATACACGATTCCATCCACAATACACATCCTCAGGATTAACAATTTTCGAGGCGAGATTGTTCGAGCGCCTTAGAGAAAGTTCATCGCAAAGTTTCTAGATTGCAACAAGTATTACTTTTTAGTATTTTGTAATAGTAAAAATTCACGCAACGAAACGAAACCAAACCAAACATTAAGATTCAAAACATAAATCGAAATCCACCAACTTTTAATTGTAACAACCGGGATTGAACCCACAAATCTATGATGTCATGTTATAACTTTTTTCCAGGTCTTTTGTACAGCTAAAGCTGGTTATAGTGTTAGTACGAGGACCTAAATATAAATTTTGGATACCTAAACGTATTTCTGCCTCACAGCAAATGTCCGCAATATTGTGAGTGACGCCTAATGAAATACCTACTGAAAACCTTATTTTCATATATTACATTTATACAAAATTATTCCTACACATGAGTCCGTATAAATTAAATTTCAGAAATAGCAGTAGAGACCCGAGATACCCACATTTCCTGTCAAGCACAGCTCCCGCAAAAACCGAAATGCAAATTTGTCGTAAATTGGGGAATTCTATAAAAAAGGTCGCACCGCCAACTCTGGAATGGATCAAACAGTGAAAGAAAATCCCGGAAAAACTCCGCTAACTCGAATTAAATAGTCGTAGATTCGTGGGTATCTGATGACAGTGGGTATCCATCAGTGGTCGCGAATTGAGCGATAAGGGCCTGCCCTCGTTTGTCGTTCTCGAATGGTACTAAATGCTCTTGTTGAACTGTAAAAATGTAGGTATTCATAATCTTCGTCGTTAGAGTACTTTTTCTATCGCGTGTGTTTATGCTTACTCGCGCGTCCTACACACACACATGAATTGACTCATTGCAGTCTCTTCGCGACCCGTGTATGTGTGCATGTGAAAGGGATGCAAGTACATGCATACATTAGAATGCATATACACGCGTGCCGAATGGGACGCGCGTGCGGAAGTAAAACGCGCGGCAATAATAGTGCAAATAATCAAAAATTAAATCCGTTAAAAGTATAAACCATTATTTCTGCAATGTATCGTACTGTAGCAGTATATTTACGTAATTCGATGAGTTGCGACATGTGGTGGTACTCCCTATGCACCCCGTCCCTCCCCCGCACCTCTGAAAGTAAATCGCAATTTGATAGCGGCTCCCAGCGAGGCGTTGGAACATAGCGCCGCGCCATATTAAACTAGAGGATAAAATGAGTGCGTATTTATGGAGATATTGGTAACAAAGTTAACCGTTTATAAAGAGGTATTTAAGTTTATTTTTGAATGAAAATGTATTCTCTATTAATGAATTGTTTTCTATAATTACATTTACACTAAAGGGATGATTGAAGTAAATTAGTCTGCCATTTTAGGGAGTCCGACATATCTGGAGGCACGGCAGTGCCTCCGCCAAGTCGAGCCAAAAGAAGCGGCACGGCCGTACCATACTTTTCCCGAAGCGATTCGGCCCATTTTTGACCCCCTGTAACTTCGTTGCATATGAAGCTAGAAGCCTGAATTTTCAGGAGCCAAGCAAGGATTGTATAGACACGGTACATTTCGAATTTCATTCAATTTGAACCAGTAGTTTAAGAATTACAAGTAGTTAAAGTTCGTAATTTTGTCACTCACTCACTGACTGACTGACCGATCATCAAAAGTTTAAGGCACTTCCAGCAGACATAGAAGGTTGAAATTGAGAATACAATTAGTGTTTAGTATATAACTCATAGAAAAACTAAAATATTTTGCAATTTCTGTCCAGTTATCTAGATACACCAACTACATTAAATAACTTTGTATCCTATATAAGTTATATAGGATTACAAAGTTACATTTGCAGTTAATGAATCTGTGTTTCTGTCCGCGAAATGTACGAGTAGTAGGGGAGCCCATTATGTTAAATGGGTAGAAACTCGAGCGTCAATAGGACGTATACGATTGTGTAGATTACACGTTAGAGTGAAGAAAAGGTTGTGTGATATTTTTCGATTTACCGTGGGAATAGTTTCTAGATGATTCGAAAAATGTAAAAAGCAGAGTCAGACATACTCAAGGCGCGGCAGGTTAGTGATAGAGTATATATCTCTGATGCCGGAAATATGTTTATTTGCTGGTTTGCATAGGGGGACAGCCATACGAGAGGTAAAAATGGAAAAAAAAGTAACCAGCACATTAGATTTTCAAAGGGCATATGAAGTTACCCCAGATGAGTCCCCCATTCGAAAGACTGACGATTCGATTCGAAAGACTGTAACTCTTCGAAAATGGGAAAAAAAAGTTATCTTGACACACTCGAGGGCGTAATATTATTATACAGGAAATTCCAGCTGATGTTTTACTTATCATAACCCTTCATGTGACGATTTAGTGGAGGGGTTTTTTATACTGACGATTTGAAAAAAAAAATAGAATGAGAATATATAAAGAATAATGTATTTTCCATAAAATTTGCCTTTTCCTTTAGTTTGTTGTACACTATTACTTTCCAGGGATCCATGCTAATAAATGGCGCTATCAGATAGTGCATATTTTCTAGCATTATTTCCTTTGTATTAAAAAAAATACCGCACTCGAGTATGTCCAGGTATAGATTTTTTGCAACCTTATTACTCCCTAACGCCGCCCTCAAACCATCAGATTATAAATTTATTGTTTTCAGCATGTAATTAAGCTACTATAGATAATACGATTTTTTATTAATAGTCTGATGGACTTCCCTGGTTGAACCCCCCAAATGGATAGTTTAAGATACTCTATAGGATGTAAGGTATCTCCCATATCTTAATCTGCCGCGTTCGAGTCACTCTCGAAATCCCGTCTTGGGCTCCCCTACTATTATAGGCGACGTCAATTGTTTTTATCCTCGAGACAAAAGACGTTTTCAATTCCAACTTCAATTTAAATTCAATTCAAATAATGGGTGAAGTGCGAATCGAACTCGTACACTGAGGGTTCCGTACCACAAAAATATTTGTTTATTTTATTTTTATTTATACTAATTGATGTTATAGCAGCCATATAATGCATTGTGAACATTTCAAATGAAAAACGCTAAAAAATAGCAGGTCCTTATATGTTTGTCTCTGTAGTTCCTGGACTAAAAAAGGGTTACGATATCCCGTGCCTGTCGTAAGAAGCAACTACAAGGGGGCTTCCGGAGTTGGGAGTGGCAAGAGGGAGCTCGAACCGTCCAATAAGTGTCCCCGGGAAGGACGGCGGTATGTGTAGTCGCATACCGTCGTGAACACCGGATAGTTTAGGAGGAGCGAAAACTGTTCTCCCAGGGCAGAGCTCGATCGGGGCATCGCGCTTAAAGGACTTCTGTTACGTTCAGTCGGAGATCCCGGAGTTCTCCAACAAACGTTGAGGACGGCCACCGGAGGATTTTAGTGCGGCTAAAGTCCCACATAACCCGGCGTCACTCCCACGTCGTCGAGTACCTTTTGAAGATTTCCTCCTCATAAAGAAAAAGAAGGCCCTTGTATGGCAACTCTCCTTTATTTGAAAGTTTTTCTTTTTATTTTTAGTACTTATTGTTAAAGCGGCCACCATTATACATATTCCGTAAAATTTTTAAATTTCTATCTATTAAGGTTCCAGAAATAGAGCTCTATGTCAGACAGACAAACGGACAGTTTAGAAATAGGGTTCCGTTTTTACCCTTTGGGTATGGAACCCTAAAAAGTTATATAATATCAAAAACATTCCGAATTTCTGACAAATGTCATGAGAAAAAAACTAGATGTTACGGCTAATGTGCCTAAATCAGTTAAAACGCAGATAGCTTGCCCACTACCTAAAGTACAAAACGAAGATTGTATCAATTTTCACCCCTTGACGTCGACCCGTGCATGCCATGATGCGTCGTCGTGTCATGAATTTACGACAAACATTGTATATTTTCACGAAACAATATCGCTTTGCGGCACGATGTCGCTATGTGTCACGATACGTTGTCGTGTCGTAAAAAGGTATGTGTTTTAGCCCTAAGAACAAGTCTGAAAAGATGTTTCGAATTTTAACTACATAGTTAATCTGCATATTTTCTAGCTAATCTTAAGCCTAGTTAATGTGTATGCTAACGTATTCTACAATCTAACGGTAACATACACAAAATACAATAACTGTCGTGAGGTTAAGCAACTGTCACCGCATTATAAAATAATAATAAGTTTGTTTCCAAGGAAACAAGTGTTTAGGCAAATTTCGGCCTTATTGAGCATAAATAAATGTCTATGAAAATAATTTTTATATGTAAGCACATAAAAAATTACAATGTTCACAATAGAAAATCCCTAATAACTTCTAAACGGATTACCCTAATTACACAATTCCTTTTGCCCTATCCGTTTTAGACATAAACCTACCAAATGGCATTAAAGACAAACCAATATATATACGAACAAAAAATCATGTTTTCAACTTACGTAATATTAGGTACGTAACATTTCAACGCAATATTACAAAAATTTAGTTAAGTTCGTTTCAAATGATTCGAAATAGGAAACTACTATATAAATCGAGCTTAGATATCCACTTTATAACATATTCTTGCCATGATCACCAAAAATATCAGCTCCTAGTAGCTTGATAATTGATAGCCATAAAAAAACGAAAATCCACAGTTTAACGTTGAATTTAAACAACCGTCCATTGCACAATTAGGGTATTTTTTTTTGCTCCATTGCTTGTACAAAACAGTTACAAACGCGTGTCAGAAATGAACTGACAGTCGCGCACGTATGCGCTCGAGTCCCCCCGAGATAACGAGTCGGTAAGTGGTGTCTACGTGTGCGTTACTCCAGCCCACTTTGTATGAAGATTGACTTCTGTTAGTTTTTATTTTGTGGTAGTACCTACCCGGAAAAAACGTGGAAATTATTATAAGAAACCTTTTTAATATAAATAATTTTAAGTATGAATTTGTTAGCGGTGAGTAAACTTACTGAAAAAGGATTTACTGTTAATTTCTTGAAAAACGGTTGCACTATTAGTAACTCTATAGATATTATCATCGCAACTGGCCACAACGTAAATGGTATATATACAATTTGTCAAATCACCGATATGTAATTTGACAATGTCTAATAAATATTGGCATAGAAGACTAGCCCATATTAATCCGGAATATATGCGAATTTTAAAGAATATTATGACTGGTCTTGATAATGTGAACATTACCGACGGATATGACGACTAGTGAGAAACCATTTCCAAACCTCTGAACGCGAACGAACGACATACTGGAGATCGTACATACAGATTTATGTAGTCCCATGGAAGCTAGTTCACTCAACGGTTCAAGGTACATGTTATTATTTATCGACTATTATTCTCGAATGACACGATGAATGTTTATTTTCTAAAACATAAGAGTGAGTCTTTAAGAAATGTCAAAAATATAAAGTGTTGAAAAGGGAACTAGCAAGTCGAACAAATGTATGAGATCAGATGGTGGGACGACATTTTGTAATAGAGCTTTCAATATTTTCTTATCAACAAATGGAATTCTACATAAGAAGGCGATACTATATACCCCTAAACAAATTGTTGTGGTTGAAACAGCTAACAGAACTATTATTGTATATGCGAGAAGTCTAAAACGAATGTTATCATTATTAAATAAATATTTCATTTCATTTCAGAAGTCAGAAGTCTATTATAAATTGAAACTAATTTGAGCAAGGGCAGTAAATACTGTGGTTTATATCAAAAACCGGAGTCCGACGAAGTCAGTGAAAGATTACCAATGATTTTTGTCGGATATTCAGAAGAAAGTAAGGGATGTCGATTATTTAATACGAAGACACGTTAAATCCCAATAAATAAATAAATAAATCACAATCAGTAGAGATGTTTTTAGAAGATGTTTTTCCTGAGGATAACGGGCATAATTTCAGTTGTCAAAATAGTAACTTTTTTAGATTTAATTTATTGTCATGTTCGAATGAAAGTGATGATGAATGGCAAGATTATTTACATAACTACAAAGACTACCTAAACAATTTAATTGCCTTTAAAAAAATCTGTTGTTGAGATTCAACTAGTGGAAGGTACCGGAAAGGAAAAGAGTAGAAATATCTACAAAAAGGAATGAGATGCCATCAAAAACAATGCTTGTAAAAAGATCCAAGTCTCGCCATTCAATTCTTCTACCGTAAAAAGTCTTGAGATCTATGTAATACCAAGCCGGTAATGTATGCAGTCCCTACTTAAGGGACCTTCTGTCTTAAGGTATTATCTCACTATCTAACCTAACAACATCTCATGGGACCATACCAATATTAAAAATATTTTATGTTCTAAATAAATTGACGTGGCAATCGTACTAATGTTACCTGTGTGATGCGATATGATAAGATGAAAACACAATGTGACTTGCAGTACGATTGCCACGTTAATTTATTTAGAACATAAAATATTTTTAATATTGGTATGGTCCCATGAGATGTTGTTAGGTTAGATAGTGAGATAATACCTTAAGACAGAAGGTCCCTTAAGTAGGGACTGCATACATTACCGGCTTGGTATTACATAGATCTCAAGACTTTTTACGGTAGAAGAATTGAATGGCGAGACTTGGATCTTTTTACAAGCATTGTTTTTGATGGCATTAGATTTATAAGACGTCACTAAGCTAATGAAATGTCATCCCAACCAAGCATGTATGCAAAATTTCAGCTCAAACAAATCGGTTTGCAACATTTGGCCCTTACATACATACGAACTAACATACAAGTTTAACAAAAGCTTGTACACATATACGTAGTGTGATAATACGAGTAGTTTATATTTTAGCAAATGCTTATTAGAAGTCAATAACGACTAACTTATATTACTGTTATTAAATCGCCAATGGAGATGATATTGTAGCTTTCCCTATACCTTTTTTGTTTCAGGGGGGAAAATGTCTTAAAGTTACCCTTCCATTTAGGGAAAAGGCCGGTTTATGTAAGATTTTTACTCACTAAAACCCGTTCGGTGGCCACGTTGCACATTTAGGAAAACTCCGGGATGTCAAAAAGAACGCACCGATGTTTCCCTTGCGTGGTGCTCCTTTGGCTCTTCCCAGGGAAAGTAGCCCCTATATGCCAATAAACACGACAACGTTCAATATACCTACTGTATATTTTTATCGAAACTACTGCATAAAACTTTGGAATATTATGTACATTGTACACTCGCCTTAAATATTAAAATATTTAAGCAAGAAAGGCTTATTATACGACACGAAGCAAATCCTTGACCTTACACGGGTAGGCGGTGGCCAGACGCTCACACTGGCGCCCTCCTGACGAATAAATACCGATTAACGTATATTACTGTCTATTAAATCTCCTATCGAGATGATTTTGCGGCTTTCTCTGTAGCTACATTATTTTTATAAAAACTACTGGGTAAAATAAACGTTGTGCTTCTTTGGAATATTACTGTTGGAATGTACACTTGTATACCTACGTCGTTATCATCGTCGTTTCAAGGTTGTAGGACACTTTGTGGTTCATCTCCGGCGGCACCTCCGCCACACCTATTTCTGCCTCATAACAGCAGTGTTAAACGCTGTTGTGTTCTGGTTTGAAGGGTGTGGTAAGGGACACATACTTTTCCAAGGCGTTTCAGCTTAGTCCTCAGGAGTAGCTGTGGCAGACCTCAGGTAGAAATATCTAATCCTATCTAGGGATGATTACAGATGTCCATGCATGGCAGTACCCACTTACCATCAGGTGGACTGCAAAATAACGTACCTACTGCTATTACATTGCATTTTGATTCATTAATTAAAATTATGCAAAAAAATATTAACATCGAATATTTTTTATATATAAGTACATAAATGGAATTGTATATAGAATCTTTAACTTATCAAACCTATAACTGTTGTATTAATTATTATTGTAATTAAATTCAATATTTTTTTTACTATTATAGAAAGTTTTATCTTTTAAATATCAGGGAAACCATTTATTCGCAAATAAATTATAATAACGTCTGCGTTCAATTATGCGATATCAACAGGAAGTGACGTCAGGTTAGGATGTGACGCTTCCACTTCAAATTGACATGACATTGTTCACGAGATGTCGGTACGATTCTACAAATGAGTTGTTTATATTAGCATTATGTTTATTGAAGATTGAACCCTTTGTGGTTCGACTCTGGCGGCACCACCGCCACACCTATTTCTATCTAATAGCAGCAGTGTTAGGCGCTGCTGTGTTCCGGTTTGAAGGGTGTGGTAAGGGAGACAGACTTCCAGCTTAGTCCTCAGGGGTAGCGGCGCATCTGTGGCCGACCTCAGGTAGGAATATCTAATCCTATCTGGGGTTGATTACTGTAGCAGTTAGAGTAGCAGATGAGCATACAGTCCACCTAATGTTGAGTGCCTACTTCCGCCCATGGACATCTGTAATCAACCTGAGATTAGAATCCTAACGGAGATCGGCCACAGATGCGCCGCTACCCCTGTATACTAAGCTGGAATGCCTCGGAAAAGTATGTCTCTCTTGCCACACCGAACAATATCTTATTGGCCAATCATGCGCTGATACCTCATAAAATTATTTAGAATTAGTCACGCAACTGCCCCCTTATTTTTATTAAAAATATATTTGCTGTACAATAGTGGTAATACGTAGAAATACGGAAAATACATACGTATATTCGGAGAAATACAAGGTTCCTGTCATCGACGTCAGGTAAGATTCCTATAATATTTGAGATTGCCTAAATACCCATGTAGTATCATACATATGTAGATTTTACATCACACGCTGCACATTTGCTTAGGGCTTCTTGCACAAAAAAAAACAAGAACGATACTTTTGCAGCTAAATAGTAGAAATAGGTCGCGTTGGCAACACCACACTAAGCCATGAAGAGTTCTATCACCATAGAACTTGCTGTATTGTCTTCTTAATTTCTTTCTTCTATTAAAAGACGAAATCGAACCGCTAGATTTAGAGGACTTTGAACCTCTCAGAAACATTTAGAGAAGACATCCAGTAGCGAAAATTAAGACCGGTCTATTTTTCTATCATGAATATATGTGGTTGAATTTTAGTATCACATTCGTAGAATAACATAACGTAGCCACATTATACTAAGCTGTCCTTGACCTAGCTTCGGTATGCGACCAGAAAAACAATATTGGCGAAAGAACAGCCCAGAATACTAAATACGTAGGAACATAACATTATCATTATACATGTTCATATTATTGCTATTATAATAATTTTGGTATAAAATTATATAGGGTGGGTTCTAGTCCTGTCTGTTTATTGGACTTTGAAATACCTTTATTTCGAAATGGTTTTCCAAATATCACATCGAGTTTTTTCGATCGAGTTAAATGTATTGTATGTATTATATGAATGTAATGCAAAGTTTATTCGCATACGATGAATTTCGAGTTTACGATACTGGTAATAAATTTACTTATGATATGGAAAATTTATAGGTAATCGTACGTTGAAAGAGAATTGCCGTCCGCATAACACTAACATAAACAAATTTATTTGCAGTTTGCAAAGAAGTTTTTTTTTGTTTATCATTTTATTTTGCAATTACTATGCCTTAAATTGACGTAATGTAACGTAGCAGTCGAGCATGCAGTCCACCTGAAGGTAAGTGGCTACTGCCGCCCATGGACATCTGTACTGAACCTCAGATAGGATTACATATGCCTACCTCAGGTCGGTCACAGATGCGCCGCTACCCCTGAGGATTAAGCTGGAACGCCTCGGAAAAATCTGTCTCCCTTAACACACCCTACAAAACGGAACACAACAGCGCCTAATACTGCTGTTATTAGGTTGAAATAGGTGTGGCGGTGGTGCCGCCGGAGTCGCACCACAAAGGCTTCTACCACCTTTAAAATTATTTAAGGGATTATTTTAGGTGGGCGTTTACTGTGGTGATTTTAGTACTTACAATCACGTGAATATTTTCTATGATAACAGCTTGGTCAAAACAGAGACTGTATCGGATATATTATAATTTCAATTCAATATCAACTTCAGACTTCAGTCACCGATTTGTAGCAGTGCGCGGGAACCTTAGCTCTCATAATATTTCACTATAGCGAGCCGGCTATTCTTTTCATCTTGCTGGCATTTTACCAAGCGACTTTTTATTCAACTATGTACAAAGGCGTAGTAAAATTGGTAGGGAGAGCAATCAATGCTCCACAGCAGAAAGATCTCAGAGCTCTTTTTATTTCCCATCTATAGACAGACGGTTTTTAAAGATCGTCGATATTGAATATTGAAAGTAGAATTAAAATAACGTTTGGTTTTTTAAACTTAAGGCTGAAGTTTCTACGTATAAGACAGGTACAATAATAAACTTAGTTTTCAAGGAGATTATTTATAGGGCCATTTTCAAGATTTTTATACAAAAACTTTTAACGTGCTTCTAACTAACACCATCTCGGATTGATTGACAGTTAACATATATTTTAGTTCGAATTACTACCAATTAATAATAATTATATAGTTGTCCTCCACATTCATCCATTCGATGTATTTCAACTATATGTATACATGTAGTTAAATGTCTTTGTTAATTACATAGTTCCACTTTAATCTTCGCTTGAAAATAATCCTTTAAAATTTAACTCGAAACTTAGAAACTAGTACTCAAAGAGGAGAGACAAGCAAAGACGTTAATATATATTATTACTAGCTGACCCGGCAAACGTTGTGTTGCCATATAAATAAAAAAAATGTTAAGGGTGAACACTTAGGGGTATGAAAAATAGATAGTAGCCGATTCTCAGATCTACTGAATATGCATATAAAATTTGGTGAAAATCGGTAAAGCCGTTTCGGAGGAGTACGGTAACTAACATTGTGACACGAGAATTTTATATATATAAGATGTTGTTTTAAGGCTCTATAATAAATTATAATATCGCTACGAAAGCACTACTGCGCTACGAATTAGTTCGTTACAATACAGACATACAAATAATACAATAAAATTTACAATGTTATCGTTATTGTAATGTAACATCAAAACTAACATACGCCAGAAAATAAACATTCGGTTTGGATTCTGTTGACAAATATTGTCTCATGTTTTCATCTTTACTGTTTATAGTTTATGGTGGAAGTAGCAAACGTATTCCATGGTATTTTGTTACCAAATTTAATAAGACAGAAGTAATAGTTAATTTAATAATAAATGCATCCCTATTCCTTAAGTCAAATGGGTAGTTTCACGTATGTATACGCTTTACCCAGCACTTCAAGTATAATAGGACGAAACCACAACATTAACATGTTATAACAATAAATAATTCTATAAATTATTGCGACTATAAGAAGATATAACCAAGAAGGAAGTCTCGTAGTGCGATTCGATTTGCCCGCGAAGGTCGAAGGATCGGACGCGACAGTAATTTCATTTATGTAGACACATCTAGAATCTTATTTCAGAAAAGAATTTAGAACTCTGAGACCTTCAATCAACAGTATTTAAATATTTCAACTACATAACATAGTAAGTAAAAATCCTTATATTAAGGGATGAAAAGAAATCGGTAGTGACATAGCGACCGTTTGTATTTTATCTTCTGTTCTGTATGTTCTATGTGATGTAACATTATAAAATAACTAAGTGTTTTTAATGAACATCTGTCGAATTTTAAGATTGTGAGTACTTATATAGGTATAGTCCGCGTAAAACTGCTAGTCCGCTCTGAATATAGACATGAATCGTGTCGCCATAGCAAATTGTATGACTACACTTGCTCGCAACAACTTTAGAGCGGACTAGTAATTTGGCGCTGCTAATACCTACGTATATTTCATAACTTTTGCGCATGATTTTCACTAAAACTTTTTTACGTAAATGTAATTTATTTGCCTAAGAAATACTAAATTGTCCGCTAGACATCTGTTATATATGTACGTCACGTAATATTTCACGTCTCTATCGTTATGTAATAATGTTATTGTCATACATTGATACAACACTAAATACAGTATACCTAATCCGCAAATCTCTGACGTCAATACCTAAGAAGCAATGACTTAGCATTTGTGTTGATCGTAAACATATTTGTCAAAACATAAACTCCGTCGCCATTCCGTGTTAGGAAACAGAATCTATAAACATGAACACTTTTATGTCCATATTATTTTCTTCCCGAAAGTTAACTTTACGTATATCTGCCATCTATAAAATCTCGTTTTCATGTTTGCTACGAGTATTAGTTTTGATCTTTATTTTTAAAATGGAGGTTCTGAATTCGATGCGTCTGCTTTTCATATAAACATCGTAGTGAATTCGGATGGTTGTGGATATCGAAATTATAATACACTCAGTCCTGTTTATATAAATAGTACATTATCAAAAGTACCTATTCTTTGAATAGTTTAGTCTGTAGATTTTTTAAATATTTTTTATATTTACTATTGTTTTATGTGTATTTGTGATTTATTAACAAAATATAGAATTTTACTGAATAAGTAAGAAATTTCGCGAATAAATTAAAACAATACAATAATAATTGAGTTGCTTATTAATGAAATCATAAATAATGGCTTACATAGTGTAATGTAATTAATTACATACGCGTCATCATCACCAACCCACTACTGTGCCACTGCTGGGCACGGGTCTTCTCTCATGATGACAAGGATTAGGCCATAGTCCACCGCGCTGGCCAAGTGCGTATTGGTAGACTTCACATACCTTTAAGATTTTTTTTTTATAAATCTCTCAGGTGTGCAGGTATCCCGATGTCTTACTTCACCTTTTAGCAAGTGATAATTAATTTCTAATACGCACATAACTTTGAAAATTCGTCGAGGTACGTGCCTGGGATTTGAACCTTGGACCCCTCGATCGAGAGGTCGAGTTTCTTAACCACTAGGCTATCACTGCCTACATACGAGTACTTACTTTTATATCTACCTTAGTTTACTCTAAAAAAAAAAATAACAAACCAAAGGAACCGGAACCAGGAACAAGAACAAACCAAAATTACAACCAAAATACAGTCTTCAACAAACAAAACGATAATTATATTTTTAAACAAACACGTGTGTCATGAAAACTGCGGTTACCGGCGTGTCGCGCTCCGTGGTTTACACACAATATTATTTCATGATGTTTATCTTTAACGTTCATTTGTTTAATACATATGTAATATATAAGCCCTAGCAGATTGCTTTTAGTATTGGTGATTCGCGGTGTAGTGATCGGCGATTACAATGATGCAGCGTTTAGGCGACTTGCTTTCGCGATATCCGTTGGCGACTGCCTTTATACAGCATCACTTTTGCTGCACAGTTGCTGCATTGAGTGTCCAATTTAGGTGCGACTCGTGCTTTAGGTATGCGGGGTGTTTGTCCCTGTAGTTCCGGGACTAGAATTGGGCTTCGGTATCCCCTGCCTGTCGTAGGAGGCGACTAAAAGGGGGCTTCCAGGGTTGCGGGCGGCAAGAGTGGGAGCTCGAACCGTCCAGCAAGCAACCCCGGGAAGGAAGGGGGAATGTGTGGTCCCATACCGTCGTAAACACTACATGGTCTGGGAGGAGCGAAAACTGCTCCCCCAAGGTAGAGCCCGATCGGGGCATCGCGCTAGGAGTACTCCGGTTGTGTTCCGTCGGAGATCCCGGAGTTCTCCAACAAGCGTTGAGGACGGTCACCGGGGAGAGTTTTGTGCGGTAAAAATCCTACATAACTCGGCGTCGCTCCCGCGTCGTCGGGACCTTTTGAAGGTTTCCCCCTCGAGAAAAAAAAAAATAAGGTATGCGGGGAGTAGCGTTTGATCGATGTGTCTAACTAAACACTATCGATCGATGTGTCTAACTGTACTAACGAAACATATCTAAAGTTTCATTTTTACTCTATTCCAGTATACTTCCTATTTTACGGATGCATGACGTAGAGGCTGTTAGAATCTGGAAACTGCTTAAGATAAGAACTTCGTTTAGATTCAAAATAAAACATAACGACAACGTAACAACTCATCGGTAACAAATAAATACTCTTTTCCACTATGAAAACCCAGCAAAACTACTCAATAAAGTCAATTATTCGCTAAAACATACTCCAGGTCATGCAGAGTTTAATGGTTTATTGACAAAGCAAATATTGTCATTAACAGCGGTTAATCGTAGCGAATTGGGATGCTGCAAAATAATTTTACGCACATTATCTCCAGCTGATAATTTAATCAGATACGTATTAATTTCATTACACGTGCTTCGTAAACACGATGTCAACTAAATATAGAATATGTTACGTAAATAACGTCACACATAATTATAATAAGGTGTTTGAGGTCTTTTTCTTTTTATTTAGCGTCTTCAGAACCACATCACTTTACGTATTAAGTTAAAGCGAGCTCAAAAGTTAACGCATTATAAGCATTTAGAATTAGGTATATTCATAGTATTTTTTTCCTAAATAAGTCAATATTATTCATGTACGCAATGATTATACGCAAATATTTAACGGCCATACTAAGTTTTTGAATCGATCATGTGACCTGTCCCCCACGTACCTGGCTTTAAAATTTATTAAATTTTATCTCCCTACTTCAACCCTGCGAGTGCGCAGGCACTGGAGTATGAAGCATTGCAACCCTTGAAGATGATAAATATTTGTGATTGCATTCATAGTTCTTTTAATATTTCTGTACAAAATTATAGGCTTCAATTCCGACCTAACACTAGGTAGCTTATATATCCGTTTCTGGCAGTAACAAAGACGCACTAACATTACACAAACAACTTCAACATAAGACATAACTTTAGCCTTTCAGTTTCAACAAGTCTGTAGTCCTTACTGCTACGATTGTATGAAACACATACTGTATACACAATAACAGCAGATCTCGTTAGCTCGCTAGCCACGATACAAGCACATATACTCGTAGGGACATATACACGCTGTATACGCGACTCGCAGATTCATTGAAATTATTGTTCAGAACAAGAGAGCTACCGTGTGTGGAATTCTCACATTATTATAGTATTTTACTACTAGATTTTTTTATGTATCAAATTTATAACACCTTTTATTATTCGATTGCAGCGCTATTGCAATTTAAACTTTTCATAGTTCTGTTTTTTAACATCTTGTTTATTAGTGCATCATAGTACTTAGAATGGATATGTGAGTACTCCCCAATAAGTCACAAGCTTGTGATCTCGCATACCACGGAAGGTTCAATAGTAAAAGCAAAATTCTGATATTCTTACTCGATTCATTTACAAAGTTCCTTTGGAAAATTGTTGTAATACTTGATCTAAAGGATAGCAATGATCTGTTATCTATTTAAGGCATAACTCAGTCCTATTTTAAATTGATTACAGATTCTATCTCAAGTCGATCATAGATACTTTCCTACCCATGAAAGCTCAATTGAAACGATTCGTACAAGTAAAAATAAATCTACAAAGCAAAACGCAACAATACACACTACACACGAACACTACCTATATAAAGACAGTACCAAAGAGCCAGTTGAACGAAAGAGTTCCATCAATGTATATTTACAATCGAATGCATTATATAGAATATGAACTGCGGAGATGAAACTCCGTGGGCAGAAACGCCCTCCACCCTGCAATCGCCCACGCGTTGCAAAGGTTAAGGGGAAACGATCATGCGCAAAGTCGATTTTAACATACATTTCTTTTAAGCCTTCATTAGTTTGTCACATTGATTTACAAATAAATCTCACTTTAATGTCTACAGTAGCGATGTCGTAAAACATTTTTGCATTTCATAGATATTTGTGTGATCATAACTAATTGTAATTTCCTATTTATTCTTTGTTTTTAATATAATATAGGAGTAGCTGACGAGTATGCAGGCCTGATGGGTACTGCTGTCAATAGACATCTGTTATCAACCTCAGATAAGATTAGAATCTACCTGAGATCGGCTACAGACGCGCCGCTAGCCGGAATGCGGACTAAGCTGGAATGCGTCGGAAAATCTCTCACCACACCCTTGGAACCAAAACTCAGCAGCGCTTAACACTATTATTAGGCAGAAGTAGGTGTTCCTATTGTATTGTATTTCCTTTCAATTAAAGTTGTAGAGACAAAAGGGCCAATAACATGTGTCCATTCGAAACAAAAGACTGCCTGTTATACTTTCCCGTTACGTTGACTATGTCCAAGAAAGTTTTGGAATACTTATACTTACATTTATTTAGAAAGTGTTCTATTATATGTCTTACTAGCTGACCCGGTAAACTTTGTACTGCCTCAAAATCTATAACTATCAAATATATTTCATATAAAAGCCTATGTTACTATAGCCTATGTTACTCGTGGATAATGTAGCTTTCGAATGGTGAAAGAATTTTTAAAATCGGTCCAGTAGTTTTTGAGCCTATTCATTACAAACAAACATACAAACAAAGTTTTCCTCTTTATAATATTAGTGTAGATAAACTGAATACGAATAAATGCTAACATTGTTTTACAAACATCCTCTCACCCCAAACGTATATACCGTCTCCGTTCCGTCGAGGGTAATGAATACCTACATACGAAATATAAAAAAGAATAAAACCGGTAAACATTATTTTACATTGAACAGGCTATAATTTCTCTTATATGTATGTTTTTGGAGCTTCATAAATAGAGCTTAATCAATTTTAAAGCTACTTTATATCTCCTTTCTGTTTCTTAAAACAGAAAAATTCATTTTATCGCTTTTAAAGATCAAATTTTAAACACAGATTAATAAAGCCTTTAAGTTCTTATAATGATGATGACAAATCCAACTTATTGACAAAAATCAAAATTAACATTTTTTGTCTCATACTAATTTTTGATAACTAATTAAGTGATATCGACGCCAATGCAAACGAATATTCATTATTTATTATTTAAGGTATTTTAATTAAATGATAATCATTTACTTAAAATGTAGATATTTCATGAAACTCCACTCAGACTCCTAGTGCAGTAAGCAACGCAGTTTAGTAGAAAGTTCACGTATCATAAAATGTCATTTATACACATACAAGCTGACCCGGCAAACGTTGTTTTGCCATATAAATAAAAAAATGTTAAGGGTGAACAACCCTTAGCACTTAGGGGTATGAATAGTAGCTGATTCTCAGACCTACTGAATATGCATAAAATTTGTTGAAAATCGGTAAAGCCGTTACGGAGGAACTAAAATTGTGACACAAGAATTTTATATATAAGATAAACGTCTGAAACTCGCACATACACACAGTTCTCTCTTCTCATTCTGGCGTACATGACTTAAATCCTAAGCATACGCCTCTAGTTTTTCGAGTTTGCGTTTTGTTTAACGGGGGAGTAAATTGTGAAAAAATCATAGGTGTTCTTTAAATATTCTTTAAGTTGCGCGAAGTTTTCACATAGTACTTGGTCAGCAAGATAAACTAAGTCGGTTAAACCTTTTTCATTGTAAGATTAACTATGGTTATACATTTTTCTCATTCTGAGAGGACATCCATACCAGCAGTGAAGATTAAGTAACATCTTAAAATATACTTCATGTCGTAAACCCGTAACAATTTCCATAATCAATAGCGAAGTCCAAATCACACAATCGATTAACTTAAAAGTATACAAATCACCATTTACCTCACAATAAAACGCATCTGATAAACCGACACAGACTAGCCAGTAAATCATGGTATTTAATGTATTTCATAAATTTCCTGACCGTTATTCAATGTTCGGTTAAATTAACATAATGAGTATCGACAACAACGAGTAATTACGAACGGAAATACCACAGAGACCGCTGAAGAGAGCCCACTAATTGTGGAATCAAATATCAGAAACGGTGAATCAATAAAATCTATAACAGATCGCTTCTTCGAATCTTTTGTACGTCGTTTTGGGATTTTTTCGTAAGAATGATGGCTTAGAAGTTTGAAGACTTAGGTTCAAATGGAGTGTATCCGATATGAGTTATTATTTCCTTTAACGGTGAAAGAAATGTTTTAAAAAAATCTCAGGAATTTGTAGCTACTCTTAGAGAAGAAAGACTCTTGCCTTGCTATGGACAATGGTACTTAGGTTGTAAAGTTAAAATTACCGTATATCCGTATATTTTTGCAAATGATTAAATATGTGAACTGTGAAAACGGCAGTGTGCGGATAAATGTATCTATGTATGTATCTCACGACTAATTCAGACTGCTTACTGATGTTTCATTACATAAGGATATCATTAAACCGTATGGGTATACCTACCTAATCGTGAAAGCACCGTCCATCGTCTAAACGAACTATTAGCGGTATAAACACTTAGAAAGGCACAAGGCAAAATGTACGAGTATATATGTGATTCCTGCAGTCGAACTGTACAAATAGCCTTACATTCTAAAAGTATTTTATTACAAAAATTGCTACAACTTCGTGTGAGATATCGGTTGAATGGAGCCACAAATCGATTGTTCCGTGATTCAAATGCTATCATATAATTGTCTACGTTGTGATATTTTTGAATAGATCCAAAACAGGAATAGAACTGTCGATGGCACTGCGGTCACAAGATATATTATGTTCGCCTTAATTTACAAAATTGAGATATTGATAAGCCTCTAATAAAGTGTGATGACGATGACATAATAACGCTTTCCACACTCATAGCCACTAGATGTTTCCCTGTATCTGATAAATACACAAAAACACCCAGAAATCTAAATTAATCATTCTGATATGTCTGGCCAGGGATCGAACCCAGAACGCTGCGTCCCAAACCGGTATAGTCAGCGCCACACGGGTCATCAATTATCATGCCTCTTACCGAATTCCACCTTTAAAATGTATTTCGAACATGCATTATAAGGAAGTCGCAAACTAAGGCAACTTGCAACAATAACGGTTATTGGGAATCGCCTATAAATAGCGTTATTAAAATCCGACGGTCGGCTGTTGAACCGCGAGGCGCCGTGGGGTGCGCCTGCGATAATTGTCACAGTGATACCACTTGATTTATCACGTATTTTGATATAACCCTTTCCATAATATATCATAATAAATACTTCTGTCTAAAGATGGCCATACGTACATCGTGGCGTAAAAATACGTCCTACGAGATATATAAAGTATGCAAAAATTGCTTGCATCTTAAGCGATTAAAAAAACTGCAGCCTGGGGCGACTCAACTCTGCTTTTGACACAGTATGGCTCTATACAATCATACTCGTACGTACTCATGTAAAACGTTAAGGTTTCACAAGGAAAAAAAAACTACTCTGTATAGTAGAGAAGATAAGGCAAGGTAAACTTTTACATAGTGCAAAATCTAAAACAATTATCGGTATTCACATTTCCTTTTTTAGTTTTATTTGCGTCTATGTACGTCCTCAAAAAATACTCAAAAGATGTTTTTGGCGACGAACCAATCTAATCGTTGACAATCCTTTGTTCCAACATCGATAATAATCATTATCAAACATCATGTTTATATAGTATAGTATTTAAGTTTAATAAAATCTCTGTAGTTACACTTTGTTAATACAAATTACAAAGCATAATTTTTTGGACCATTTACGTACTGAAGTGAAATACAGCTAGGTCATTTTGAACTAATTTATTTCGTATTATTATTAACAAATCAATTAGAGAAAGGATTCATACTAAAGTGTAAATAAACATACGAGCATATAAAATAATACTTGTTTAAACCATAAAGTACTTTTTTTATAATATAGGAGTAGCAGACGAGCATGCAGTCCACCTGATGATAAGTGGCTACTGCCGCCTATGGACATCTGTAGCCAACCCCAGATAGGATTAGATATTCCTACCTGAGGTGGGCCACAGATGCGCCGCTACCCGTGAGGCCTAAGCTGAAACGCCTCGGAAAAGTCTGTCTTCCTTACCACACCCTTCAAAACGGAACTCAGCAGCGCCGAACACTGCTGTTATTAGGTAGAAATAGGTGTGGTGCCGCCGGAATCGAACCACAAAGAATTCTACCACCTTCAAACTTTAAACCACAGACTTATTGCATAATACATATGCAAGAAATGTATTCATAAACATATATACGGAAAATATGAAATAAACACAACTACAATTTAAAGCGCTAATTATTTTTAGGATGAAAATGAGATGTTCGCGATGCGATCTCGAGTGTTCTTGGAATTAATTAAGTTTAATTGCGTCATGACATCTCAAACGGATCCGGAGCTCCACTTATTACATTACACTGAGTGACTCGGTAGTTTTACGAAGCTTGGAATAAGGGCGTTTGCACATTTTATGCTATTCTGAGATTCTGAGATTTCTATGACAAAGCTTCTTCTTCATAACGAAATATAAAGGAGAAGAAGCACCCATCCATTGACCACGGATCTACCATCCATTGCCATGTGGTGATAAATTATTTATTGAGATTAAATATTGGTAAAGGAACTAATTTGAATAAAATATTTTAGCGTTAGTAGTAGTAGGTAGTAGATTGATACTATCATTAATTCACCGAATGCCTATACTCGTTTTAAGGAGTCCTTACAGCTATCTACCATCAGCACTTTGTTGAACACTCCTGGCCAAGCTCTTAGGATCAAAAATCAGTATTGGTAGACTTCACACATTTTGACAAGTTATTCTCAAATCTCTCAAGCATATTTGCCTTCCTTATAACATTTTTCTCACATACAAGTGGCTTATACATATTACTTTTAATATACGCGTAAATTCGAAAAGTTCCACTTTTTATTGCAAGTACAGAGGAACCATTCAAATTTGAATTTAACTAGCACTTGGCCGGTATTTTAGGTTTACTTTTTAGACCTGAATCAGGCAGGTCACTTTTATCCATACAAATAAATTAAAGACAAGTGTTTGTCTGTTCTCAAATAATAAGCACTATTTTCATATTTATTGTTTTCAAACCTCATATGCACTAAATCATTTTTTTTTATTCTATTAATATACGTCTAATTACAAAAAACTGATATTAAACGACGTCGGCTTAATGACACTTGAATTCATGGCTAAATTTTTGTATTCTATTCTCGTAAAGCGGATAGAAATCTAAATTTGGAGCGAAATGGACTACAGTTTATACAAAAAAATAGGGTCAGTGAATATTTAATTACACAAGGGAGCTTTCAGACGAAGCCGCGTTTAAAGCTCGTTTACAAAGCTCTATTCTATTCTAAACATAGCTTAAGCATGCCTCCACGTACCGAGGCGAGAGTTTATCGAGATGGAATTGTTATCGAGATTACATAGTTGCGCTAACACGCCTTTAAAATATTTATCTAGCGAGATCGTATATAAATTCCATTCCTGGAGATTATATGGTAAGGTTGGTGATTAGCGATCATGTTTCAGAAATCTGGATGCACGCAAGAATGATAAAACATTTTGATACATTTTTGAAGGGTTTTTACAGTTTTCATAAGCAAAATATTGTATATTTTTAATATATTAACGCATAAAAAACGTTATCTAGAATTACGGAAATGCCTAAGATACAAAGTCATATAGCTGTCCTGTCATTAAATTTCTCATCTTCGTTTCATATCTCCAAAAGGAGGACGAAAGTTCTAAATGATTTGTCAAATATTTCCTACGATAAGCACGTAGAATAAATTATGTTAGTACAACGATCATAAATAAATATATAACAAGTAATTAATTAAAAAATCAAAAAACCCGACTGCACTATAAAGCTAAAGTCGAATTTCCAAAAACTGTGAAATAGGCGTTTTATTATTTTTATCCAGAAAGCCAAATACATAGTTTTATAGAAGGTATCTGCTTAAAAATCAAAAGATCTTCAAACAATATTATCCTATTTTATCCTCGTAGAGCTCATTTACGCTATATAAATACCCTATGAGTAAATTTCGAGCACTCTAAAGTACAGCGGTTTTCCTTTGCGTTTATCTTTATCACAGCAGCACTACTCATTTAGTCAGACAGTCATGTCAATATGTTTTATATATGTATATATTATATAATGTATGTGTAATATCTTTTAAGTTCCTTTATTTTGATACCCTACTCGATAGGTTTGGATTTTTTTTTAAAACGTGTTACTATTTCGCAAAAAAATATCCACCATTTACGATCTATAAAAGATCTATCCGGTGGTTATATTACCTCGTTGGGGTAGAATTTTATTATTTTTATCACAAACAAGCCTGATACAACATTTTATAGTGTTTGCTTCAAAATTGACGGTTGTTCAAATGAACTTTTAACCCTTATTTTACCCTCTACGGGGTTGATTTTTCGGGAGGGGATGGGGACGTGTGTTCTTGTTACTACCTAGAAAGCCAAATACTAAATTTTATAGTAGTTGCTTCAAAATTAAAGGATTTCAAAAAAACTGTTTTTCCCTATTTTACCCTCTTAGGGGCGGAATTTCCAAAAAGATTTTCTTAGTATTTATTTACGCTATATAGGAAACACATGTGCAAAATTTCAGAACTCTAGGTTGAGCGATTTTGGCTGTACGTTGATTTCTGAAAAATGAAAAAGTCATTTAATTAGTCAGTCAGTCAGCCATCTTGCTGTTTTATATATATACAAATATATTTTTATAATCTACGTTTGATTTACTTTCATTTCATATCCCACTCGATAGGTTCGGTTAACTTTTTTTTTTAAATTTGTTACTATTTCGCGCCAAAAATTCACCCTTTTGATTTTTTTTTTCTAACACCTATCTAAGGACACTCGGGTCATTGAGACGAATGTAATGACACATTAACTGTCGAAATTTATCCAGCCGTTTGTAAGATCGGATCAAATAAAGAAAGACAAACATACAAGATACGCGCGAAAAACATAACCCTTCCTTGGCAGTCGGGTAAAAATTCACAGCATGAAACATCGTAGTATTATGAGAAAATTGCGGACATACATACAAACGTACATACATAATGATCGAACGCAGAACCTCCTTTTTGAAGTTGGTTTAAAACGCTAACTAACTTCTTTAACAACATATCTTCAGTCCTCTGTACTAATTAAATAATCCTCGAGTCCTGACATAAGACGAACAACACACGCGGAAGTTCTCAACCTACAAACCACACGATTCTATTTGTGCCTACTTAGCAATAGAAAAGTGGAATTATGAGCGTCGAATGCCGTTAACGGGTGTGCCGGCTATTTGCACGTGGATTCGGGGCAAAGACCCCGTCTATGGACCACACAAGACCATTAACGATTTGTTTGCTATATACTTATACTTGAATGCATATCCTTTAAACACTTGTTGAAGGCGTCGATTGGATTGAGAGGCCAGTTGAAGTGGTGTTGGAATTTTGCAGCTCCTTTTTTATCAAACAGGTATGTGTGGAATGTCAACATATATAAGAGAAATTGTAGTTACATCCTCCGAATAGTTTATGCTCTGAAAACCAGGTATTTGAATATAGAAATGAATCGCGTCGCCATAGCAACTACACCTGATCGCAACAAATTCAGAGCGGACTAGCAGTTTGGCGTGGACTATACAACTACAGAAATATTAATTCATTAGATTTATTTAGGATAGCTTCACATGTATGTATAATTCGTGTAGATATATAATCGAAGAAAATCGAATAACCTCATTTACATTTACTCATATAAATAATCTCTTTAATTAACCGACTTCAAAAAGGAGGTGGTTATCAATTCGGCCGGTATCTTTATTTTTTTTTACATACAAATTCCATAATGTGTATGACTGAAGATACGCCATCGATCATGCGCAGACCCTATTATATTCTATTCTATTTTAATGGGATAAAACTAAACCTCGTCACCATATTTTAAAGGTGGTAAAACTATGTACCTACTGTTCGACTATAGTACCATCGCGTTACTTAAAACCATTATATTAGCAGTGTAGGTACTGCTATTCTCTCGTCTAAAGGATGTGATAAGAGTAACTTGAGTGGGTAGGACTGAAATACGTAGAGTTCAGAGATGAGTAAAGTCACTAGGTCAATTTCAAGCAGAATTCCTAATTTGAGTTATGTAAAAGGTAAATGGATTCTGGATCCCTGGATTTAGAAGTTAGTAGAACCCTCTGTGGTTCGACTCCACACCTATTTCTACGTATAAGCAGCAGTGTTAGGCGTTGCTGTGTTCCGTTTTGAAGGGTGTGGTAAGGGAGGAAGACTTTTCCGAGGCGTTCCAGCTTAGTCCTCAGGGGTAGCGGTGCATCTGTGGCCCACCTCAACTAGGTAGGAATATCTAATCCTATCTGGGGTTGATCACAGATGTCCATGGGTGGCAGTAGCCACTTACTATCAGGTGGACTGCATGCTCATCTGCTTCTCCTATATTATAAAAAAAAATCTCGCAAAATAGTGTGTAGTCAATTTTATATCCATTGACATGTTAAGTAATTAGTTTTCTCATGCCACATAAAAGTGAAAAAATGTTTCGTTTATTTCATTATTCCGTTAATTAATATGATTATACTCTACGTTTTTTAATGAAAATTACCAAAAAATGGTGTGGTGTTATTTTAAAACGTCTGGGTTTATTTTTAGTACAATACATTAGCACCATTCAATTTGTTTCTAACTTTCATTAATAGAAGTCTTAAGTCGGCTCTTAGTTAAGTTTATTTTAAGATGAAAGAAAAACTTTGTTATTAATGAGAACTTTGGTACCTCCTTTAACAGTTTAATGGTAAATCTTATATATAAAATTTTCGTGTCTCAATGTTAGTTACCATACTCCTCCGGAAATCGGTAAAGCCGTTTGCTTTACCGATTTTCACCAAATTTTACATGCATATTCAATAGGTCTGAGAATCGGCTACTATCTATTTTTCATATATCATTTTATATATTCCTTAACCTTTTTTATTTATATGGCAACGCAACTGTTGCGGGGTCAGCTGGTAGTAAATAATACTCCAAAACATAACTAAATCGTAAAGTAACAAAAAATACAGCTTCCTTTTATTCAATTAGACTATTATTAGTCCGAATTCGTAACCAATAAAGCATTTTTAGTAAAAGGCCAACCTATTCTATTCGAGTATCAATAACCGATCGTTTAGCAGAACAGGCCGCGTGAACACTGTGGCCGAAATTGCTTTATTGATAAATACAATTGTATTGTCTACCGTTTCCGAGAACCAAACGATTGAATGGATATATTCATTAATAACTTTTTCGAATATTCTATTTTACTGGGTTGTGTACGCTTTAAATGATTTAAGAAATCGATTTGTATTAGTAAAAGTAAGTTAAGCGATGCTTTGAAAAAACGTGATAAGGAAGATGACACGAAGCAATCCAACTTAGTTCTAGACTTTTGCGGTTATTCAATCTTATTTCATTTAATAACGAAGTAAGGTAAAGTATGGAAGAGGAGGGCTGAATATTTTACAAAATTAAAGTAGCATACAATTAGGTAGATGGTAAATGGGTTCTGAAGCCGGTACGAGCTCCTCCGGAGGATTAAGTGCTTCTTCAATTATTTTTTTATAATATAGGAGACGAGCACGAGGAGCAGACGAGCATGCAGTCCATCTGATGGTAAGTGGCTGCTGCCGCCCATAGACAGCTGTAATCAACCCCAGATAGGATTAGTAAATGTAATTCAAATGTAAATCAGCCGTCATACAGACCCTTCAACCAAAACAGAAATACTGCTTCATGGTAGAAATAGGTGTGGTGGTGATACCAATGGACTAAAGTTGTCGGAAGCCCGATGCGGAAATATTGAGTGAGGACCCCAGTCTAAAAAGTTGATTTGATTTTACAATATTACAAATTACTTATTCACAGATAAATACGTATTTAAGTGATGGTTAGACGCCGGCGACCTTTTTTTTTCGCTGACCTTTTTTCGCTTTTTCAGACCAGGTCTCTAGGGCTAGAAGGTTATACTTCCCTAATAAAACTTTATCTGTTCTAACACCGAATGCACGTGTACTCATAATAGCTGTACTCGTATTAAACAACATACAGTAGTCCGTTATGTAACATTTGGGAAAATGTCAAATAACTAGAGCACTCAAGCTTTAGGCTTAATTAAAGCGAGGACAGCCGAAGTTGGCTGGAACTCATTGAGAAACACAAACAAACCGTAAACTTTGAGGCAGTTTGAAGAAATCTTACTGAACAGATTGTAGGTTAGTTATTAAATTGAAGAGGTCAATAAATAATTACCTATTGAGAATATCTAAAAAAGTAAACTAAATAATAGTACCCTGTGGTCTTTGAATATGATTATTTCTCTTCTTCATGGTATAGGAAGTGATTGTATGGCTCAATCTGATAAGAAAGTAAGAAGTGATTTTCTTTTACTATTCATCTAAGTAGCAAACGAGCATATATGACATCTGATAGTAATTGGCTACTATTAATAGCCTATGGATATCTGTTATCAACCTCAGATAAGATGTGACTCCTAATTGAGATCGGCCACAGATGTGTTGCTATTTGGTACCTCTAAAAACTAAACTAAAACTAAAACGCTTTCTACACTCACAGCCCCACACTAGGATTCCCTGTGTCGTGGGTGCTATGAACACACACAGAGACAAATACACAAACACCCAGACCCAGAAACAGAAATCTAAATTCATCATTTCGAAATCTGTCTGGCCGGGGATCGAACCCGGGACCCTCTGCGTGTCAGACCGGCATGGTGACCGCTCCGCCACGCGGGTCGTCTACTTCTAAGGACTAAGTTGGCAAGCCTCAGATAAGCATGTTTATCTTGCTACATTTTTTAAACGGAAATGAGCACCTAACACTCCTGTTTTAGGAAGAAACAGATTCTTGTCAAATAATTTAACTACTGCTCACCAATGCCCACACACAGGTGTGTGACGAAGACAAAAATATCATTTTAAGAGAACTAAGTCCAACAAAGGACTTTTTAAAGACTCACAACTAAATTAATTAACGCAGGAGTACTTATCATTAAAGGTTATATTACTTCGTTCAAATAATACACCTACTCGTTGAATTGTACCCCTGTCTTAAATATTTAGTTACAAGCTAGAAAATGTCAAGTAACTCGAACAACACTCAGGCTTAGACTTAATTAAAGTGAGGACAGTAAAATTAAACTGAGTGTCATTGAAAACGCAGTGTAGTCTTTGAGTGGGAGTTTCTAGAATCAATACTTAAATGTAATAAAATACAGTAAGAAATGAGTACAATCCTAAGTATTGATAGCTTAGTGGTTAAAACCCAGACTTTCTATCGGGGAGTTTATGGTTCTTATACCAGGCGATAATTTTTCAAAGTTATGTGGACCATGGAAGCTTTTACCGACCTCTGTTAGTATATTCATCATATCAAATCCGTCAAACTGAATCAGACGTAAGTGTCACAACGGCACCGCGCCACACAAATTTAAAATAATTTTCGTTGTAATAATTTAAGATGTAAGATGAAATAATTGTACTTTAAAATCTAAAATTCACGTTACTCGTATTCAACAAGGTTGCTAGCACGGAACAATGCTGCGAAGTTGAGAGCGACGTTTGTCACCCTCTCCGGACGAGTAGTACTTGTACTCAACGCCAGATTGTCGAACGTTATGTAACATTACGGAAAATGTCACCAAAGTCTCTGGAAGTTATGTGAAGTAAGAACAAGCCTTAATTGACTGCAAATGTACAGTCAAATAGGAATTTAGTATTGTAAAAAATAGTAACATAATGATTTAAATCATTATTATTCCACTACTGTTTAAAAAACGCTACCCTGACCAATCGGAAAACGCTTCAAATTCTAAAGGAATCTCCCTTAATAGCACCGTGGTAAATTAAACTCCAGACCAGAGTTATAAGGAAAACCATGGATTCATTAGTTAAACAAAATTATTGCTGCCACTATTGAAAATAAGAACAATATGTAGAACCCGCAGACAAGTAATATTTTGCTGTTTTTTTCTTTGTGAAAATAATATTATATTGTATTAATATTTCAAAGTTACAAATTACAATTTATAATCTAAATGACGTTTAAAATAACACGGGAATGAGCGCACTAAGACGCAACAACGCTGCGAAGTTGAAAGCGACGTTTGTCACCCTCTCCGGACGAGTAGTACTTGTACTCAACGCCAGATTGTCGAACGTTATGTAACATTACGGAAAATGTTACCAAACTCTCTGGAAGTTATGTGAAGTAAGAACAAGCCTTAATTGACTGCAACTGTACAGAAATGTACAGTTAAATGGGAATTTAGTCTTGTAAAAAAAATAGTAACATAATGATTTAAATCATTATTATTCCACTACTGTTTAAAAAACGCTACCCTGACTAATCGGAAAACGCTTGTAATCCTAAAGACATCTCCCATAATAGCACCGTGCTAAATTAAGCTCACACCATCTAGAGTTATATGGAAAGTCATGAATTAATTAATATAACAAAATGATTGCTGCCACTATTGAAAATAAGAGCAATATGAAGAATTTGAACACATATACAGTTTTTTTATTGATAGAATAATATTATATCGTAGTGCCTTTTTAAGCGATTAATTTCAAAGTCAATTACCAATTATTATAAGTACGAGATAAGAGACCGTTAATTTCTAGTCTAAAACTCGTTTAAAATAACAGTTATACAGGCATGCTAGGCCGAAACAAAGCTGCAAAGATGAGAGCGACGTTTGTCACCCTCTCCGGAGGAGTAGTACTTTTACTCAACGCCAGATTATCGAACATTATGTTACGGAAAATGTCACCACAGCTTAGGTGAAGCGAGAATGGTCCGAAGTTTTATTGGTACTGTTCATTTAAATACACAATCGGCAATACGTTTTTTTTAAGGTTGTCACTTTCAATGTCATGTCATCATATCAATCATGTCGTATTTGTTCTCAGTGCCATTCTATCAAACGTATTGAAACATTCCGGAAAATGTAACCAGACACGTAAATTCCAGTGTGCATTAAAATGAAGTAAGGTAAACTAATGTCGATTGGTATTTATTCTTAAAATACATAAAATCTGTACTTCATAAAAATACATTATACATTATTCAGTAGTCTATAAGAAGAACTATGTGTTAAATTTCATAAAAAACTTTTAAAATGACCTAAAACTTATGCATATTTAATTTCATACCTAAAATTATTCAAAAGAACTAAGATAATGAAAAGAAATCTCGAGCACAAAAGGCAAAGGCCTACCATTCTAACACCATGTACAAAGGGAGCTCACAGTAGGTACTCATACTATAACGAGGCGTAGACCGTCAAGAGTCATGTTTTAGGCTTAATTGAGGCGAGAACAGACCCGAGTTGGCTGGCAGCGCTCATTAACAACAACAAACAAGTGGCTAAGTAGTGTCTCCGAGCCGCTCCGAGGAAGTAATCGGCTTCCGCTGCAAAATACTGCCAAAACTCACAAAACACTGATTTACCTGAAAGTACGCCTTTGTACACGTTAAACGCTTTCTTCGATAATATTTGTGTGTTACTTTAAGTATAGGCGAGAATTTACAAGTATGAAATGTGTAAGTAAAGAGCGTCGCTTTTGCATACTTAATTTTATCGCTTGTTTTGGAAGTTGTGGTAAATTTAAGTATATTTAGGACTACATTAAAACTTTTATTATAAGATTAATATATTTGATTGGAATGAATTAATATAAATTAAAGATCAGTTATGGGTTTAGCTGTACAGGGACATATCATGAAGTAAACTATGGTTGAGTTTTATATAATATGTTCAAAGTTGTATAAACCAGTCCTAGAAGGTCATAGAGGTGTAGAACAGTAATTCTGACATAAACAAATGAACATGCAGTACACTTTATAGAACACGAATGCCATTAGAAATTTGTTCCTTAAACCCAATTAAAATTGGAGGGCGAACACCGATAAGTTGCTACCACTGAGGACTTGGACCGCTCAATCGTATCAAGAGTAAACATCGAATCCCATCTGAGTACAATTTTTGCATAGTATGCCAAGAATGGCTCACGAAAAAATCCAAGCATCAATCAAGCAAATATACGACCCAATGACTCGAAAACTCGCAGTCCTCAAAGTTACATTTCATGAGGAAAAGGTTCAAGTGATTTATGTATAGCTTTCCTTGTTAAAGGCATTCGATTGAAAACGTTCCTTGATACACGCAAATAGCTCTACGACGTGACGAAACTATGAATGGAGGAGTCTAGGGAGCTTTGACACAAATGAGCCGTGCGAAATTAGGAGTTTTTGCACTGAAGGTCTTTAAGACGCTTTGTCATCGTAGGGTGGAAACACACGAGCAACAGTGGGTGATAGTCGCGTGTGTATCAGCTCTCTTACATGGTGAGAAAGATTAAAATTTTATATCTACTCAAAAATAATATGAATGATTTTGTATCGTATTATTGTTCTATTTTTAAATCGGTCCATTGTAACGCAGTCAAAATAATTTACCTATTACCGTTAACGTTTTATTTATTGATTAGTAAAATTACAATTTTATTATTTTATATCTTTATATTTTTTCACTAAAATATATTTCATTAAATTTAAAATATCTATTAATTGACATAAATTCATAAAACATACAGACTGACTTCTTATTAAACGTTTGATTGGTTTAAAATCGTGTCATAGAAATTTAATAAATTCCATTTTCCTTATTCATAAACGTTTTATCTGTTGTGTCCTTTATTTTGTCCCCCTTGCTATTCGAAATATTAAGGGAGCAAGAGATAAAACATTGAACGTAATTCAGAGACTGCTATAGAACAATTTTATGAATGAAGGAGAAAGACTTTCATTATTCATTCACTCGTTCATTAAGATTATCATTAAAACAACCTTATTATTAATTTCATTTATCGTTCTTTATTATTATTATTATATGACCCTCATGAAGTCTCATAAGGTCTAAATTACTCTAAATATTTAAATACCTTACAAGAAAAGTAATTAATTAGTTGTTTCTAGTTTCATAGTTTGCCTTAACTAGTTCTTTACACTTACGGTTCCCAAGTTTTAAAACTAGTCGAGAAAAGCTTTTATTTTTAAATATAGTCAAAAAACTGTATCGTACATAGAACAATACCCTCGGACATTGTGGTAATGTGTGCTTCAGGATATTTCCTAGTATAAAAAAACGCATTAAAACGCATTCTATACTCACAGCCCCACACTAGGATTCCCTATGTCGTGGGTGCCATGGACACACACATAGACAAACACACAAACACCCAGACCCAGAAACAGAAATCTAAATTCATAATTTAAATATCTGTCTGGCTGGTATACAGTATACAAAAATAGAACTACATACACTTTATACATTATACCACCTAAACTGATTTTATAATATCAAAAGGTAACTAATTTTATTAATGTAAGCTTTTAAGCTCCACACACTGAAACCTGTTAACCAATTATCAAGTTAATTTAACAACATAAAGCTTAGTTTGTTAAGCTTGTCACAATTACTGAAATCGCATGAACCTCATTTGAATGGCTTTCACGAACTCTACCGACATTTGTGGCACGCACTCTGATATTAAATAACTAGGCAGTGGAATTTCCTTTTATATAATGGAAACATTTTATTTCATGGTTTATGTATATGTAGCGAAAACAGAGTGGTTAGGCTCTACCGCGCGGCGAGTCGGGGAGTCCGAAGTTCGAATCCCAGACAGACATTTGATTTTACAAAATTATGTTGACGTTAGAAATAAATTAATTATAACGAGCCTAAATATTAAGAAAAAACATTGTAGGTAACATACTGAGAGTTCTTAAAAATCTCAAGGATATTTGAATGCCGCCGTGTACCGCGGGCTGGGTTCTGGGGACTAAACGGACCGCTAACGTCCCGCGAACCAACGCTTGCCACTATAAGCTATAAAGAGTATCTTAAGTAATATTATAAATGCGAATGTGAGTTTGTTTGTTTGTTCTCTACTCTTTCACGCTGTAAACTATATAACCGATTGTCATGAAATTTTATACACGCGTTGTCAGGGGCTCAGAAACGGGCATAGGATACCCTTCATTCCGAAAAAAGGACTATAAGTACCAGCATAATACTCGTAATAAATAATAGTTTACTTTACTAAATAATAAAGGAACAAAAATCAAATTAAATCATTTAATGACACTAAGTATCAAGTATCAAACTTAACTAACTATATACTCAAGTCAAATATACGAGTATATTTGGGACTACTCAGGAAAATTGATAAGTACGACAAGAAAGTTGACCTTTTTATCGATAGGCTCCATTTACTTCAAGTAGAACGGACCCTTCCATTTGGGCTCATATGAATACCTTTATCTGCGAGTACGGTCACGGACAAAGTTACACATTATTGTCACACTCATCTCAATTTAAAAAATCTGCCAAGTGCGAGTCGCACACGACGGGTTCCATAATATTTAACGAGAATAAAAATTCTCAAAATAGTTCAGTAAATATGATATGGTTTCTTGTATGTATCGTGTACGGTCGCTTTATTTATAGTTTTGTTGTTTTACCGGTAGAGTTATACACACTCTATAAAAAAATCAAATGTCTTACAGTTCAAGAAATAAAGGCCTGTGACAGGGGGACACCCAGCCGAGGGCCCGTTTTTACCTTTTGCGTAACGAACCCCAAAAATGTTTAAGCAACATGGTATAATATTATTCAAGTCATAACTTTTCTCCTTACTAAAAGAATTGAATCAAATAAAACATATTTTCCAAATATGTTTCTTAAAAAAAACTTAGTCTGTATGCAGCAGCTTTAAAAAATTGTAAATTGCTATTTTCCTGGGGTAGATGCAAATCATTTTTGTCTGTATAAAAATATAGAAATATGTTAATAGTACATCAAAGTATACACAAACACTGTTAAAAAGTTAAAATCAAATTAATTTATCGGATAGGTAACATATACATGAAATGTTTAAATATAATTTTGCTAATATTCATTTGTGAAATCCATAAACACGAAATTGGAAATATACCCAAAATTTACGCATTATAGTTTAATTTATTTTATCGAATAAAAGTTTAAATAAAATACGTTCATTGACAGATGATTATATTAATTATTAATATCTAATGTGTATGTTATGTGTAACTGTGAAATAATAATATTCCACAGTTTGAAGTAAAAATAATTATCCATACTTTAAACATAGGCAGTAATGACCAATAATACCAATAAAAATATGTTATACACACGTAATCAAGTCCTACAACATGCAGAGATATGCACTGGCTATTAACTCTTGTATAGTCCGCGTAAAACTGCTAGTCCGCTCTGAATATAGAAATGAATCGCGTCGCCATAGCACATTGTATGACTACACCTGCTCGCAACAACTTCAGAGCGTACTAGCAGTTTGGCGGGGACTATATTTACCAGTAAAATTTGTTCAAGTAAAACACGAAGTTTTCCGAGTAATTTAACAGTGCAAGTTAGCCTTCCTTATTTATGCAGCAACTGATTTAAACAGCTAGTGTGATTTATATAGGCTTAGGGTTCCAGAATGCACCGTTAAGGGACGTTTTGCAATAGTTGCCAACGAACGCCAAAGTGCGAATAACGATTATTAGTACACTAGCTACTTTTAATCTGGAGGCACGGCAGTGCCTCCGCCAAGTCGAGCCAAAGCCAAAAAAAGCGGCACGGCCGTAGCATACTTTTCTCGAAGCAATTCGGCCCATTTTCGACCTCCTGTAACTTCGTTGCATATGAAGCTAGAAGCCTGAATTTTCAGGAGCCAAGCAAGCATTGTATAGACACGGTATATTTCAAATTTCATTAAATTTGAACCAGTAGTTTAAGAATTACAAGTAGTCAAAGTTCGTAATTTTGTCACTCACTCACTGACTGACCGATCATCAAAAGTTTAAGGCACTTCTAGCAGACATAGAAGGTTGAAATTGAGAATACTATTAGTGTTTAGTATATAACTCATGGGAAAACTAAAATATTTTGCAATTTCTGTCCAGTTATCTAGATACACCAACTACATTTAATAACTTTGTATCCTATATAAGTTATATAGGATGACAAAGTTACATTTGCAGTTAATGAATCTGTGTTTCTGTCCGCGAAATGTAAGAGTAGTAGGGGAGCCGATGATGTTAAATGGGTAGAAACTCGAGCGCCGATAGGTCCTATACGATTGTGTAGATTACACGTTAGAGTGAAGAAAAGGTTGTGTGATATTTTTCGATTCACCGTGGGAATAGTGTCTAGATGATTCGAAAGATGTTAAAAGCAGAGTCAGACATACTCAAGGCGCGGCAGGTTAGTGATAGAGTATATATCTCTGATGCCGGAAATATGTTTATCTGCTGGTTTGGGACAGTCATACGAGAGGTATAGATGGAAAAAAAGTAACCAGCGCATTAGATTTTCAAAGGGGATATGAAGCTACCTCAGATGAGTCGCCCATTCGAAAAACTGACGATTCGATTCGAAAGACTGTCAGTGACTCTTCGAAGATTATTATACAGGATAAGATTATTATACAGGAAATTCCAACTGATGTTTTACTTATCATAACCCTTCATCTGACGATTTAGTGGAGGGGTTTTTTTACTGACGATTTGAAAAAAAAATAGAATGAGAATGTATGAAGAATAATGTATTTTCCATAAAATTTGCCTTTTCCTTTAGTTTGTTATACACCATTACTTTCCAGGGATCCAAGCTAATAAATGGCGCTATCAGATAGTGCATATTTTCTAGCATTATTTCCTTTATATTAAAAAAAATACCGCACTCGAGTATGTCCAGGTATAGATTTTTTTGCAACCTTATTACTCCCTAACGCCGCCCTCAAATCATCAGATTATAAATTTATTGTTTTCAGAATGTAATTAAGCTACTATAGATAATACAATTTTTTATTAATAGTCTGATGGACTTCCCTGGTTGAACCCCCCAAATGGATAGTTAAGATACTCTATAGGATGTAAGGTATCTCCCATATCTTAATCTGCCGCGTTCGAGTCACTCTCGAAATCCCGTCTTGGGCTCCCCTACTATTATAGGCGACGTCAATTGTTTTTATTCTCGAGACAAAAGACGTTTTCAATTCCAACTTCAATTTAAATTCAATTCAAATAATGGGTGAAGTGCGAATCGAACTCGTACACTGAGGGTTCCGTACCACAAAAACATTTGTTTATTTTATTTTTATTTTTACTAATTGATATTATAGCAGCCATATAATGCATTGTGAACATTTCAACTGTAACATCTATTACGGTTCAATAGATAACAACGCCAAAAATAGCAGGTCCTTATATATTTGTCCCTGTAGTTCCTGGACTAAAAAAGGGCTTCGATATCCCGTGCCTGTCGTAAAAAGCGACTAAAAGGGGTCTGGTGTAGAGCTGAGCCTTATGTTATATAAGTTAGCGTTAGAGTAGTTTTAAGTTAGTCACAATAAAGACATCATCTAAGTAACACGCCTCTTCAATAACATAAGGCTCAGCTCTACACCATGTAGTGAAAGATCAGGCTCGTATGGTATTGAAGAGGCGTGTTACTTAGATGATGTCTTTATTGTGACTAACTTAAAACTACTCTAACGCTAACTTATATAACATAAGGCTCAGCTCTACACCACAGGGGGCTTCCGGAGTTGGGAGTGGCAAGAGGGAGCTCGAACCGTCCAATAAGTGTCCGCGGGAAGGACGGCGGTATGTGTAGTCGCATACCGTCGTGAACAAAGTGTTTGAAGGTAATAGAACCCTTTGTGGTTCGACTCCGGTGGCACCAACGCCACACCTATTTCTACCTAATAACAGCAGTGTTAGGAGTTGCTGTGTTCCGGTTGAAGGGTGTGGTAAGGGAGACAGACTTTTCCGAGGCGTTTCAGCTTAGTCCTCAGGGGTAGCGGCGCATCCGTGGCCGACCTCAGGTAGGAATATTTTATCTTATCTGGGGTTGATTACAGATGTCCATGGGCGGCAGTAGCTACTTAGCATCAGGTGGACTGCATGCTCGTCTGCTACTCTTACATTATAAAAAAAAAAAAAAAACACCGGATAGTTTAGGAGGAGCGAAAACTGTTCTCCCAACGCAGAGCTCGATCGAGGCATCGCGCTTAGAGGACTTCGGTTGCGTTCAGTCGGAGATCCCGGAGTTCTCCGACAAACGTTGAGGACGGCCACCGAAGGATTTTAGTGCGGCTAAAGTCCCACATAACCCGGCGTCACTCCCACGTCGTTGAGTACCTTTTGAAGGTTTCCTCCTCTTCATAAAGAAAAAGAAGGTCTTTGTATGGCAACTCTCCTTTATTTGAAAGTTTTTCTTTTTACTTTTATTACTTGTTGTTAAAGCGGCCACCATTATATATATGCCGTAAAAAAAATTAAGTTTCTATCTATTAAGGATCCAGAAATAGAGCTCTATGTCAGACAGACAAACGGACAGCTTAGAAATAGGGTTCCGTTTTTACTCTTTGGGTATGGAACCCTAAAAAGTTATATAATATCAAAAACATTCCGAATTTCTGACAAATGTCATAAGAAGAAAACTAGATGTTACGGCTAATGTGCCTAAATCAGTTAAAACGCAGATTAGCTTGTCCATTACCTAAAGTACAAAACGAAGATTGTATCAATTTTTACCCCTTGACGTCGACCCATGCATGCTATGATGCGTCGTCGTGTCATGAATTTACGACAAACTTTGTATATTTTCACGAAACAATATCGCTTTGCGGCACGATGTCGCTATGTATCACACTACGTCGTCGTGTCGTAAAAAGGCATGTGTTTTAGTCCTAAGAACAAGTCTGAAAAGATGTTTCAAATTTTAACTACATAGTTAATCTGCATATTTTCTAGCTAATCTTAAGACTGCCTAGTTAATGTGTATGCTAACGTATTCTACAATCTAACGGCAACATACACAAAATACAATAACTGTCGTGAGGTCAAGCAACTGTCATCGTATTATAAAATAATAATAAGTTTGTTTCCAAGGAAACAAGTGTTTAGGCAAATTTCGGCCTTATTGCGCATGAATAAATGTCTATGAAAATAAGCTTACATATAAAAATTTATAATGTTCACAATGGAAAATCCCTAATAACTTCTAAAAGGATTACCCTAATCACACAATTCCTTTTGCCCTATCCGTTTTAGACCTAAACCTACCAAATGGCATTAAAGACAAACCAATATATATACGAACAAACAATCATGTTTCCAACTTACGTAATATTAGGTACCTAACATTTCAACGCAATATTACAAAAATTTAGTTATATTCATTTCAAGTGATTCGAAATAGGAAACTGTTATATAAATCGAGCTTAGATAGCCACTTTATAACATATTCTTGCCATGATCACCAAAAATATCAGCTCCTAGTGGCTTGATAATTGATAGCTATAAAAAAAACGAAAATCCACAGTTTAATGTTGAATTTAAACAACCGTCCATTGCACAATTAGGGTATTTTTTTGCTCCATTGCTTGTACAAAACAGTTACAAATGCGTGTAAGAAATGAACTGACAGTCGCGCACGTATGCGCTCGAGTCCCCCCGAGATAACTAGTCGGTAAGTGGTGTCTATGTGTGCGTTACTCCAGCCCACTTTGTATGAAGATTGACTTCTGTTAGTTTTTATTTTGTGGTAATACCTACCCGGAAAAAACGTGGAAACTATTATAAGAAACCTTTTTAATATAAATTATTTGTAATCTATGATAGCTATATATAAAATTATATTGTACGGTGAGTTAAGTTTTAAATAGAAGTGAATAAAAATATAGTCTAGCTGAAAATATGTATTATTAATATACTCTGCAAATAATAATTCTAAAAATAACTACAGTTGAATGCAAAAGACAAATGCAGACTAATAATTTAAGTATGAATTTGTTAGCGGTGTGTAAACTTACTGAAAAAATATTTACTGTTAATTTCTTGAAAAACGGTTGCACTATTAGTAACTCTATGGATAACATCATCGCAACTGGCCACAACGTACATGGTATATATAAATTTAAACAATTTGTCAAATCACCGATATGATATTTGACAATGTCAAATAAATATTGGCATAGAAGACTAGCCCATATTAATCCGGAATATAAGAATATTATGACCGGGCTTGATGATGTGAACATTACGACGGATATGACGACTAGTAAGAAACCATTTCCAAACCTCTGAACGCGAACGAACGATATACTGGAGATCGTACATACAGATTTATGTGGTCCCATGGAAGCTACTTCACTCAACGGTTCAAGGTACATGTTATTATTTATCGACTATTATTCACGAATGACACATGTTTATTTTCTCAAATATAAGAGTGAGTATTTACGAAATTTCAAAAATATAAAGTGTTGAAATGGGAACTAGCAAGTCGAACAAATGTATGAGATCAGATGGATGAACGAAATTTTGTAATAGAGCTTTCAATATTTTCTTATCAACAAATGGAATTCTACATCAGAAGGCGATGCTATATACCCCTAAACAAATTGTTGTGGTTGAAACAGCTAACAGAACTATTATTGTAAATGCGAGAAGTTTAAAACGAATGTTATCATTATTAAATAAACATTTCATTTAATTTCATTTCAGAAGTCAGAAGTATATTATAAATTGAACCGACTTTGAGCAAGAGCAGTAAATACTGTGGTTTATATAAAAAACCGGAGTCCGACGAAGTCAGTGAAAGATTACCAATGATTTTTGTCGGATATTCAGAAGAAAGTAAGGGATGTCGATTATTTAATACGAAGACACGTTAAATCACAATAAATAAATAAATCACAATCAGTAGAGATGTTTTTTCCTGAGGATAATGGGAATAATTTCAGTTGTCAAAATAGTAACTTTTTTAGATTTAATTTATTGTCATGTTCGAATGAAAGTGATGATGAATGGCAAGATTATTTACATAACTACAAAGACTAACTACAAAAATTTAATTGGCTTTAAAAAATCTGTTGTTGAGATTCAACTAGTAGAAGGTACCGGAAAGGAAAAGAGTAGAAATATCTACAAAAAGGAATGAGATGCCATCAAAAACAATGCTTGTAAAAAGATCCAAGTCTCGCCATTCAGTTCTTCTACCGTAAAAAGTTTTGAGATCTATGTAAAACCAAGCCGGTAAATGTATGCAGTCCCTACTTAAGGGACCTTCTGTCTTAAGGTATTATCTCACTATCTAACCTAACAACATCTCATGGGACCATACCAATATTAAAAATCTTTTATGTTCTAAATAAATTGACGTGGCAATCGTACTAATGTTACCTGTGTGATGCGATATGATAAGATGAAAACACAATGTGACTTGCAGTACGATTGCCACGTTAATTTATTTAGAACATAAAAGATTTTTAATATTGGTATGGTCCCATGAGATGTTGTTAGGTTAGATAGTGAGATAATACCTTAAGACAGAAGGTCCCTTAAGTAGGGACTGCATACATTTACCGGCTTGGTTTTACATAGATCTCAAAACTTTTTACGGTAGAAGAACTGAATGGCGAGACTTGGATCTTTTTACAAGCATTGTTTTTGATGGCATAAAAATTACATGTAATTAAAGTGAGTGTTACAAAAATCCATTAAAATTGACAGTAATGATGACAGGTATTTCATCAACAATAATAAAAAACATTAGCATTGGCTTTGTAGTTTGATGTTGTATATAGTAAAAATAAATAGTATTCATTTGCTTTAAACAGCAAATGTTTAATTGTGACCATGCAAATATTTCATGTATTACAATCTCAGTCGCTAAACTTCAGTCGCAAGCAACTAGTGTTTAGACGACCCTGCGACTGCATCGTCCAATCGCAATGCATTTAGTGGCTTGTCTGTGCGATCCGTAAAACGGTAGACTATATCTCGTGATATACAGCCACGCTAACTTGCCGTTCCTAACTTATGCATTCTTGCATAATAAATGTACCAAATATATGAGCAGCTGCAAAGCATTAGACCGAGGGAACAAAGTTCTCCCTCCTAATGACTTTTCCGATAAGAAATAGGAACCACGAACGACTGCCATTATCGCTCTACCGAGTAGGCTCCTTGTAAGATTTTTTCGAGTTGTACCTATAAATGTTTCCGTTTCTTTACTTGCATTAGTATAAAAGAGAAAAATGTCGAGAGAAATAATTGTATGTTAAAGCCGGATACAATTTACGGAGGCCCGAGTAACCTTTAAAATATGCGGAGGCGGCGCTTCAGCTTTTTCAATTTTCAAACACCCACGTCGCATTTTGACTTTATACACGCAAAACAATGTTCTCCCAAGTTTAAATTCCCCTAAAGCTCCAGGGAAACGATAGTGACCACTTGTGAAACGTAGAACGCCGTCGTAACGTGCCGCTACAAGTGTTTATTTACCTCTCGGTGCATACTAAATGATAAACAAGTGCCGGTAAACGCTAAACCGCGCAAAGTATCGCAACGATCCCAATAAGAATGGCATAGTAGTAGTTTTCGGATACTATGAAGGTTACGGAGCGCAGTTAATTCATCGCTACGATATCGTAGCATCTAACATATGTTCAGACCACGCGGACATCGATCGATAGGCGGGCGGCATGCACTTACCGTGGTCATCTTGAAGTCTAACTTTCGCTGCAACGCAGTTTCGAGGTGGAGAGCCATTTATATATTTTACGCGGACCGTTCACGAAATTAAATCGGACCAGGGCCAACTAGAGCATAGTTTGGTAAACCGGCGTAAATAAAAAACTTTTCGTGTGCCGTACGTAGAAATTCAGCGTGGCGGTTCGCGTGTTCACACGGCCATTTTAGCCGCCTGTCAAGTTGTTCCAAGTTTCACCGCGTGGCGCCACCGTCGGCAATCATTACGTCTGCGCGAAAATAGCCGGCAGGCGCGAGAGGAGGATTGTGATGAAGGGATGTAAGCTACGGCGCGAACGTAACACCATGTTCGCAAGATTTCCACCGTCTAATTTATGGGGAAACTTTTAATTGAGGTTAAACTTAAACTTTTATTATAACATATGGCTTTTTCGTTTCTTGCGCTACCGATTTGAATTTCGAGACTTATTATCGGGGAACAGGTGCATATTTTGTAAATAATGTGATCAAACTAAAATGAAAGTTTATCACGGTTTAACAATTGTTTGTAAAACAAGGCGACAAGCATACCACGGCCATGATTTAGCCTGTTGGTTACATTATAGTATTAAATCATTACACAAATCGCTTGTAACGTGACTTGTATGTCACGACCGCGGACTAACTTGAGTTCATCGGAGGAAGATTTAGTTACCTAAACATAGGAGGCGACGTGCGAACTATTAACTCGCATTACTAGTGTAGAGAGCTTCATGGCATTAAGTTGTTGATTTTAAAAATATATATTAAAAGTATATCTTGAAATGTATATCGCGTATTTATTAATTCTTGTATACAGTTATATTTGCGTTGGTAAGGATTAAGTTAAAACAACTCGTGTGAATGTTACTGCTTCATTTAGATGAATCCTTATTAAAATTTAGATTTTTAGGCATAACTTGGTGGTGGTGTAGCTCAAATCACATGTGATCTAAATCTTTTATATTTTACTAATTTCAATTATATTATAACATTAAGACATCTGTATCTTATGTCTATCATAAATATATTTATCTTTTTGTATGTTTGTTTAAAATTAAGAATCAGATAAAATAAGATAGCTTTCTTACTATATCTTTCAATGACGAAAAAGCTCATAACAATAATTTAATCTATTCCCGTTTTTCTTATTCCTGAATTTAAATTATCAAATTTTAGTAGACATTTTGATACGGGACTCCCGCGTGGAGGTGCTACGTGTCACTGAGCACAATGCGAGCACTCGCACAAAATAAAGGACTGGCAATATATTTTGATTACGACGCGTCCATATATTACGACAGACATCAAAAACGAATTACTCAGTCGTTATATTTCGTGCGCCGTTACTTAATCTTGACGATAAAAAGTTTAAGACGAACCTAACAATAAGGAGTTACCGACTGTTGAAATATCTATCGTTACTTTGTTTATAATATAAGAGTAGCAGACGAACATGCAGTCCACCTGATGGTAAGTGGCTACTGCAGCCCATGGACATCTGTAATCAACCCCAGATAGGATTAGATTGACTACCTGAGGTCGGCCACAGATGCGCCGCTACCCCTGAGGACTAAGCTGGAACGCCTCGGAAAAGTCTGTCTCCCTTACCACACCCTTCAAACCGGAACACAGCAGCGCCTAACACTGCTGTTATTAGGTAGAAATAGGTGTGGCGGTGGTGCCGCCGGAGTCGAACCACAATGGGTTCTACCACCTTCGAACTTATAGGAAAACAGTTTTAATTTTATGATACAGCTCATTATTGGCAACTATTAATTATTGTTTAAAAGAATAGTAGAAAATATGATTAAATAAAAGGTGCTTCGAAATTAAGTTCCTAATAAAAATATTATACGAGTCACGTACTCGTATTACTTTTTAGTATCTGCCACACATATTTCTGACATGGAACATTTCTTCCGTTTCCGTGGAAGCTTGTGGATCCTGGACCCTGGCTGACTTGCATATGAAGCGAGTTACGGATGCCCACGGGCAGCTTTGTCCACTTACGCCTATTATTTTAATCATATTTAAAAAAAACTCGTGTACAAATTTCAGTTTACATACAAATTTACAGTAAGCAGTGATAGCCTAGTGGTTAAGAAACTCGGCCTCTCGATCGAGGGGTCCGAGGCTCAAATCCCAGGCACGCACCTCTGATTTTTCAAAAGTATGTGCGTATTAGAAATTAATTATCACTTGCTAAACGGTGAAGGAAAACATCGTGAGGAAACCTGTATACCTACCTGAGAGATTTATAAAAAAAAATATCTCAAATGTATGTGAAGTCTAGCAATACGCACTTGGCCCGCGCGGTGGACTATCGCCTAATCCTTCTCATTATGAGAGGAAACCCGTGCCCAGCAGTCGGACAGTAATGGGTTGATGATGATGACTAATTTACAATTTATATACACAAAACTGCTCATAATTTCTCTGTTCAATAAATATAACACAACCATGATTCATGTAGTCAGTGTTGTAGCTATGTATCTTGTATACGGGAAGCGTCCAATCAAACTTGGGCACAGGTGCGCTTCATGAAATATATTTCGTGACAATTCTCAAACCTTTCTCACCGGAACAAAACGGTAAAGAAAATTATTGCTTCTTTTTCTTAAAATAGGCCCTTTTAACACTTTAATTCGCACTCGAAAAATGCTCTTTCTTTGAGGACTCTAAGGCGAAAAGGGCTGTTAAGCTAATTAGGGTTGTGTTAATTTTTGCTCTGATGTTGACTGCCCCTAATTTTCACATCCGAGGGGTCCTTTGAAAAAATATAAAGTACTTTAGGGTAACTGTAATTAGTATAAAATAAATTTTTGTTACTATACAATTATTATTTTCAAAATAATGGTTATTCATACAAGTTTCATATTTATAATATAAGGTGAAATAATGCTGAATAATTATTTTAAAGTAAAATGGTTTTTTTTTTGTAGAACCAGTTTAAGTATATATAGTTACTTACAAATACAATAGTTACTTAGAAATAGGCGTTACCGTGGTGGTTACCGCACTATGTGTGTTTATATAAAGGGTTTTAAAAGACAAAGGTATGTACGAGGCAACCTAAAATAGTCCTTAAGCATTTGGATTCAACCTCAAGTAGGACTATAATCCTGTTTAGTGTCAATTACGCTTTTAAAAAAGTAATAGAACCTTTGTAGTTAAACTCCGGAAGCACCACTGCCACATCTATTTCTGCCTGATAACGATGCCTCGCAATGATAAGCGCTACTGTGTTTCATTTTCAATGATAAAAAAGACATACTCATCCGAGATGTTCCAACTTAGTCCTTAGGGATACCAAACTCATCTGTGGTCAACCTTAGGAATTAAATCTTATCTGCAGTAGTCACTTAGCATCATGTGGACTAAATGCTCATTTCCTAAATGTTTTATTATATAATTATAATTTAAACATTATATAGACCTACAATACAACCTTACAAGTACGTAGATAGAGATACGTACTGCCTACGCCAGCTTGGCTCGGCTGCACGGAATTTAATTAACTGAGAAACTATAATATTAAGATGACAATAAGCTATTTATACACCCAAACCTTATAACTAAGAACACAAGGAACAAAGTGAAAATTGTCTGTCTGCTACAAAAGTATTTTATACATAGAGGGTGTGACATTTTAAGGAATAGAAATAATCCTTATCCTTTCTCAAAGCTCCCTTAGTTTAAGTATGTTTATTATATGTATTATGTATTAACGGCGGTAGAACCTTTTGTGGTTAGACTCTGGCGGCACCACCGCCACACCCATCTGCTTATTAACAACAGTATGGTAAGGGAGATATATTATCCGAGGCGTTCCAGCTTAGACCTCAAGAGTAGCGGCGCATCTTAAGCCGACCTCTGATAGGAATATCTAATTCAATCTGGAGTTGATTACAGATGTCCATGGGCGGCAATAGCCACTTAAACCTGAAACGGCATGCTGATCTGTAACTCCTATATTAAAAAAATGTATACGCCATACAATAAATGCCTTTTAGTGCCTTCGAAGTATCGATATAATTGCCAACAAGTAGCCTTAGGAAAGTAAAAGATAAGTAAGGCTAAGACTGCATTAGGTCAATAAACGCTGGTAGAGTCTGATCTAGATGCCGATAAAAACGTTGGCGGGAGGTTAAAATGCGTTAAGATCCTGCTTTAGTACTTGATGTGCTTTATAAACTTGTCCGTGAAGCTCAGGCTACACGTTATAAAATCAAAATCGTTTCCGTTATTGACACTTCAGGCAAAGTCGACCGCAAAGCAAATTAGTCGCCTAGTGCAAACGTGCCCTAAGCGTTAACCCTTGGCTCCATATTGATTAGTACAACAACACAAGTGCTTTCCAAACGCCGCGGAAAGAACAATACTTACACTCGCGGACCCTTCATTCTTGAACAACAAATCTTCCCCAGGAGTGACTGTAGTTTGCTCATTTGGAAGAAAAGAAAGAGGGCTCACTCGATGCCTCCGTTCTTTTGTTGGAAACGCGTTTGTTCTCAGTGGCCATTCCACTAATTGCGACCACCTCCATTGTCTCGCCGCAAATTAGACGTAAACGTTCGGTATCTCTAATCATTTTCATAAACGACGCTGCCTTTTCAAATTCAAATTTCACGGTGTAATTTCTGAATTTTACAGGTTTCTAAACTTTTGCTTCTAAGATCAGAGCAACGAAAAATCTTCCTCCTAAAATATTGGCTCAAATATTCCTTTTAAAATATTGGCTATGAAACTAGGATATATACATGTTTACGTACGTTGACTTACTTGTTGCAAATAAAAAAAAATACGTGTGGCGCTCGGAGACTGCCGCGGTAAAGCTATTGCATAGCATTTTTTATGCTATGAAAACGCTCAGAAGGAATTCCAGAAATACAATATATTCTTCCATAATCATCAACATTTACATTAATACATCTTTATCCACTATTTTATCATATCTCCATTATATAAGACATTGCAAATATCAGCTGACATTTCATAACTCCAAGCAAGACTGAACATTCTAAAATATAAAATAGAAAAGTATTTAATAAGTGACATAAAGTATTAACAACCAGCAATATAAATGGATCAATGCGATGTGCCTGTGACATTTGGCCGAATGTTACAGGTACATCGCATTTTTCATTAATAAATGCACTTTGTTTATTCATATTTAAAACACTTTGTACACAAATTATTTGTACCATAAATCATAATGGCGTTTTGATTTTGTGCTGTCAAGTCTGTCAGTTGTAATTGTACGTTTAAAAATAACAAACACTCTTTTACGTTATTTTATCAATCCAGAATTCAACATAGCTTATGTTGATAAAACATATTACTTGGATAATATGGTAATATAATTTTGAATTTTATAATGGGAATATAAAATATACTTCACGCAATTTTAAGATTTCTGCACGGATTATAAAAAAATGTGTATTACTGCCATCTGTGTTCAAGTTGACGAATTAAGGTTATCAAATAAAATAATAAGGAATGTAAAATAATACTTTATTCAATTATATCCATATTTTTCTATTGACAGTCAATAACTCGGTTGCCTGGAGACTTGATATCCAACAGTCCTCCACCGCTATTTTCACTTACACCACCAGGGGCGCCGGCAGCATTTGGTCAAGGTGACGGCGCACCAGTATGCCATTTTCAGTTCTGACTTCATAATGGAGTCTACCTAATCTTCGGATGACGACTCCGAACTCCCATTTAACTCTTGGGTTGGTGTAACTGCGGACTTGTACCTTATCACCTTGTCCGAACTCCTGCGTTGGCGGTGCATTGTAATGTAATCTGGATAGTGGGGCGGATTTCTTAAATAAGGCATGCATATAGGTTCTTAGTGTTCTTACCTCTCTGCCGAACATTAACTGATAAGGTGATAACTCTTTTGTATTAGGTGTACGTCTCAAGCGTGCCTTGACAGTTAACAGTTTATCAAATAAACTTCCGCTCTTGCTGATATAAAAGAACATTCAGGTATTAGCCGATTATTTTCTTTTTGTACATTCAAAAATTTAAATTTTAGCTTTGTATATATTTCTTCAAATTCGTACCTGTATTTTATTTCCTCTTCTAAATTTTCTTCTTCTGTAAGCCATTCAATTTTTTCTTGAATCGCGTAGAATTTGTTCAAATTTTCTTGTAAAGAATTCAGTCGTATATTTATTTCTTCAATGTCAATTTTTTCTATTCCCGAAATGTAATTTTCGGTTCGTTTCATTAACCCACGTAATGTGGCTCGTATTTCCTTATTGTTTTTTAGTTCATTCGACATCTCGTCGCCAATATCAAATAAAATAATAAGGAATGTAAAATAATACTTTATTCAATTATATCCATATTTTTCTATTGACAGTCAACAACTCGGTTGCCTGGAGACTTGATAGTTGGATATCAAGTCTCCAGGCAACCGAGTTGTTGAAAGGTGTTACTTATTTTCGTTACGGAATTTCTCGATTCGGTCGCCGCGCTCAAAGCCCGCGATAAAAGCTATGCAATAGCTTAACAGGGCACATGTATCGTTCTTTTTACAATTGGGTTAAAATTTGCAAGCCCTAACGCAAATGACAGTTTGCACTTAAACGCCCAAGACAAGCACACAAATGATACTTGTTTTAATAAAGCACTTTACACACTTCAGAGAGTAGTTTAACTTTAGCGAGTATTAGTCTAAACGTTGCATTAATACAAGTATATAAACGAAAGGATGTAAATTATCTTGTTTTGTGTTTGTATCTTTTTTAGCCGACTACGGATGGTAATATTTTTCGAGCGTATGCGTGTGTGTATGTTTGAATGTCTTCTTGAATAAAACGGATTCGTCTAAATTGTGGGATTTACATAGGCCCTATTTTCTAAAAGCCAGGTTTTTCTTTAAATAATAATTATCTAGTTGGTAAAATAAATTATATAGATCTTTAACCACTACAATAGCGTTTAGACCATTTTAACATTCTAAGTTAGAACATAACCAAAACGAAAAAACATAACATAAATCATTCTATAACCGTAAACAACATTATATTCCACATAATATTCGAGTTTGGAAATTTCCAGATAATTCTTTTAAATTGCCATACAAGTTAGAGCAAGAGACTGCCGCAATTTAATCATGGAAATAGTCCGGATACCCCGAGGGAGCGCAGTCTACAGACAGCGGTTGTATTGTCCAAGGTTCTAATAATGCTTCCATAGTCACGTGTTATTACGTTCGAAGACATATTTATTAAATTCAGGGTTTAGAACTAACAGCGGTTTAACGGCGTTTTCATTTTTTTACACCCAAAAAACAATGATATGCTAAAAAATTACAGTATATAGAATATACAATCTGACAAATCATTTCTGTATATACATTTCCCCCGTTAGTAATAATCGTACTATCCAAGTTTATCTACCAAAGATTTGATAATCTTTGGATAGTGACATTGGATAGATTGATTATGAAGAACGGGCGTTGAATTAGCGAGGGATAATCAAATTTTTGTCTCAATTGAATAACAGAATGGTCAATAAATTAATACTAGACTTAGATTAGACAATTGCAAAAAAATTACGTGTGAATAAATGTTTTTTTACAGGAAAAAATCTTAAATAAGGTTTAATTCAATATAGGAATGGCAAAAATGAAGGCAAAAACAACTTCGTAATATACGAGTAGTTGTACCCGCAGCTCATAACGTGGTATTGCGTGCCGAAAACGATAGCTCATGTAAAACATTCATCGCACGGCCAGTCAGTGGATGACTAGCATTTATCATGAGCCGTTCCATGCTTCGCAGGAGTCGTGAAGTAAGAACAATATATAACGGGTTACCTTAATAGATAGTTTTAGGTTTGAATACTGTATCTATTATTAACCCTCGGTTGACAGTTCATACGAGGATTAGGACGAACAGCGTTTTAATACGGTGTTTTTTTTTATTTTTTACATTATAAAAACATGATATGCTGAAAGAGGACATTATTTTAAAATTACAATCAGACAGATAAATTGTATTTATATAAAAAATATGAATGAATACTAGAAGAATGAAACAAATGCAAGAAATATTTTTTTAACTTGCTAATAACCTTTTTATTTTGTAGTAAAGTCTTTAGTAAGGATTAATTTAAAACAGAAATGTACGAACTGAAGGCAAAAACAACTTCTTAATAAAGTTGTACCCACCCGCAGCTCATAATGTGGTATCGCGTGCCGAAAACGATAGCTCATGTAAAACATTCATTGCACGGCCAGTCAGTGGATGACTAACATTTATCATGAGCGGTTCCATGCTTCGGCGGATTCGTGGAGCAAGACATGTAACAATATATAACGGGTAACCTTAATAGATAGTATTAGGTTTTCGTAACTCTATTATTAACCCTAGCCTGAAACTGATTCTAACTGTAATAAGTTCCCTGTTAAGATTTTTGCGGAAGGTGGTAGAACCCTTTGTGGTTCGACTCCGGCGGCACCACCGCCACACCTATTTCTGCCTAATGACAGCAGTGACAGGCGCTGCTGTGTTCCGGTTTGAAGGGTGTGGTAAGGGAGACAGACTTTTCCGAGGCGTTCCAACTTAGTCCTCAGGGGTAGCGGCGCATCTGAGACCGACCTCAGGTAGGAATATGTAATCCTATCTGGGGTTGATTACAGATGTCCATGGGCGGCAGTAGCCACTTACCATCAGGTGGACTGCATGCTCGTCTGCTACTCTTATATTATAAAAAAAAAGAAAAAAAAAACATGAATTATTATAACGGTTGTCATAATAAAACATGTGAAATATTATACTAGTTCTTTAATAATTTTCAATCTGAATAAATTGGTGGAGTTAATAAAAAGACATTGAGAAACCTCCACCTTTTTTGAAGTCGGTTAAAAATTTATTGCTAAAGACGAATTTATCAAAACGAGCTTTCATTCTTTTTCGGCACTAATGCCAATAATTCAAGTAAAATGGAATCCACAGTACGCGGTTCAACCACAATACCTTCTACTTTACCAGCACGACACAATAATACTTTATTGCAAACCAAAAGAAACGACACCAAAGAAACACCGAAGAAAAAGAAAAAGATAGTGAGTAGAAGACAAGGTATACACAATATGTGGTCTTATCGCTTAAAAGCAATCTCTTCCAGACTAGTGTAGAGTTTAGAGATTACCTACTAGAGATGTGCGTTAGTAGAGGTGCACAGGCACACTGCACACATATGCTGTTTGAAAACGACATTATTTCAAAGAAAATACAAAGGTAGATCAAGTTGAATACGATACCATACAAATCGTTATCAACCCATTATATGTCCCACTATTAGGCAGAGGTCTCCTCTCAGAAGGGGAAGGATTAGGTCACAGTCCACCGCGCTGGCCAAGTGCGTATTGGTAGACTTCACATACCATTGAGATTTTTTTATATAAATTTCTCCGATATGCAGGTTTCCCCACAATGTTTGCCTTTACCGGTTTGAGCAAGTGATAATTAATTTTTAATACGCACATAACTGAAAAATCAGAGGTGCGTGCTTAGGATTTGAAACTCGGACCCCTCGTTCGAGAGGCCAAGTTTCTTAACCATTAGGTTACCACTACTATTTTACCATAAAAATAATAGTGTTTTTATCCTAATTTTTCATATGAATTTGAAATCAAAACAATACCACTATACCAATTTAACATTATGTCGAAAGGCAAAAAAATGTATCCAAAAATATAACGACATGGATGTCCCTAAAAAAAAAACAAAAATATAAATGATAAAAAGATATATAACTACGACCGAACTTGTCTCCTCTTTTTCGAAGTTCTGTTGTTGAATCTTGGATTTTTTTATTTTCAAATGCTAGTGTTAAAACTTCTAGATTATTATCGGATAATGTAGTTGTGATGTTTATAGAAACTGCCAGAGTCTTCGAGCTTGCAACATGTCCTTACATTTTATAGAAGCCTTAAGTACCTAATTTCAGTTTTCCGCATACGAAAAAATTTGTATAAGTAAGGGTCGTGTCTCACCGGTGGCCGAATAAAGAAGTATGCGATAATATTACAAAAATAATGTTACCCCAGAAATTTAAGGGTGATAAATATTAATGTTAGTTTATAAACTGGAATTACATTTGACGTAAACCGAAATAGTATGTTTGTTTTATCTGTAGGAAGATATAACTGATATCGTTACATGTCCCTAACAATTATATTGGAGCCCGACGACGGATGCTGTTTGCGGTGCCACATTGTAGACTCATCCTCATGAAAGAGTCTCCACTGATGCGTGCACTGACCTTGCTCAATGGCTTGGTGGAATGGAGTCCAGCTGTTGACATTTTCTGCACTCCCCTTGCTGAACTTCGCAACGCGGCAGGACAGTACATTGCAAAGCTTTAAAACGAATTGGAGTTTCTGTAATGTTTTATTGCTTTATTTTATGTGATAATAAATAAATAAATAAATAATACGATAGTAAAGAAAAGTTAAGGAACATCAAGCGCTTCCGGGAATTAGATGGGTGATCACTAGTTGCTAAATCTCACGCGCAATTCCCTACTTTGGAGGACATCTTAAACCGATTTCAATTTTGATTACACTGCACGGCAGTGATTAAACCATGTCGGAGGCTTCCCGGGAAATTTAAATAACAGTTGACTAGGAGTGATAACTAATCTGCTATGGTCTAAATTTCCATTTTGGAGCAGGGTAGTAAAGTGTGCCTGAATCGTACCACAGAGGGTTCTACCACCTTCAATGTAGAATTTCGATACAAACGGGTCTTTACCCTTTCAACGAATCCGCAAGAAACCAAGATGACATATTTATTTCTGTAGCGCGATCGTTCGTCGCCTGTCGTTTACCCGTTCTCTGTCGGATTAGTCGTTAAGATGTCTACCGTCTAAACTACATATAGCCGCACCGTCTCAAATATTTACAGACTCCTCCATACGTCGCCTAACTCCCCTCGTCTGCATCGTAAGGACCATATTTAAATTTCCAACTTTCTTTATAGTCTACACAAATCTAATCATCCTCTTATATTTTTATTGCCTAAACATATTTATCAATTGCTATTTTAATAATTATTAATATTATATTATTTTGTTCATTCGAGCTATTTGCTTATAGCACTCATCACGAGGTTTCATCATTATCAAGCCGATGGCTTGATCAGTGGGGAACGCCGTTACACATTAAATTTGCCCTTTATATTTTAATTAAGAAGCATTTTTCGTATTTCAAAATATAATTTAATAAATAAAATAATGTTGATTTGCTTGCTCTTGATGATGATAATAATTTAAATTCACAATCCAGGGAGACCTAATGATAAGAGACCGGAGACGCTAATGGATACCTGTCATTAGATTGGCCAACTCGAAGGACTAAGCTGGAATGCCTTGTTAAAGTGTTCCTTAAACAAGAATCAGAAGTAGTTTTCCACCACATGCAAAATAAGTTAGACTTACTTAAAATATATTTTTCTAAGTCTAAAGTTAGTGACAGTTTCAATTTCCCATCCTCGAAATTTGCAAAGCGAATTACTCATTAATTAGTGAACATTTTCGTAAAATTCAAAGCAGCAATATTATCACCTTAAATAAATAATTATATCCTTTTCGCTAATAGCGTTAATTATCCCCAGGATAGCAGCGAGGAAGTGCGAGCAATTCACCCATTAAAGTTTGCCTGAATGAACTCTTTGTCAACGGGAAATGAGCTATTACCGTCAAATGGATGATTCTACAATCTATCCGTTGTATTCCACTGATTCCTATTTAAGGAAGTAATATAATTAACAAATTTTACACTATAAAATAAGCGAAAATACCGTAGATTTCATTTATAATTTTGATGCAAAATTGACATATGAGGCGATCTTTTTAGTTCTCAGGAATAGCAAGCCATGATTGGCCATGAGCTGGTTACAGATGTCAATGGATGGCAGTTAACGTTTAATTAACAGTAACTTATATTATAAGATTGCATACTCATTGCTATTTTAAGATATAACTAAATAACAGACAAAACGTTAAACGGTTTTTGAGCTACGGTATCGTAGATACTTAGTAGAAGCAAGTAATTTCCAAAAACACCTCATTCTCTGCAATTTCATTTACTTATATACCACTAAATATAATGTTCGAAAATATAAATAAACGATTATTCAAACCCTCGCTGCTACAATATACCTACGTGCAATACGTACTAAATTCCTTGAAATAACAAATGTTACTGCATCCCTCTACCCTTGTTCCGTCCCTAGTTAGTCGGACCTGAAGGTTGTCTGGGATAAATCGCTTCCCTTGCAATAAGTCTGCCTTTTGTACGCTAATGGGTATGTTCTGATTTGTATTTCTCTTTTCGCGAACAATAAAGAGTAATTTATGTGAACTTCGACCCGTACGCCGAATTTATGCTTTACTTTTTCAAATTTTACAGTTTTGTTCCCCTAGTGTACATACATATATTTAACAGAATGTCACCTCTCTTTTTTTCCTTTTCGAGAGGGAAACCTTCGAAAGGTTCCCGACGACGTGGGAGCGACGCCGGGTTCTGTGGGATTTTTACCGCACTGAAACCCCTCCTGTGGCCGTCCTCGACGCTTGTTGGAGAACTCCGGGATCTCCGACGAAACACAACCGGAGTCCTCCAAGCGCGATGCCCGGATCGGGCTCTGCCCTGGGGGAGCTTTTGCTCCTCCCACAACATCTGGTGATTACGACGGTATGCGACCGCACATACCGCCGTCCTTCTCGGGCTAGCATACTGGACGGTTCGAGCTCCCACTCTTGCCGACCGCAACCCCGGAAGCCCCCTTTTAATCGCCTCTTACGAAAGGCAGGGGATACCGTAGCCCTACTCTAGTCCCGGAACTACGGAACAACGGGATACCTAAGAACATCTAAGTATAGTCTCTTGATGTTAAATGGTAACTACAGCTCTAAAATTGGGAAGCAGGTCTTATCAAACTTATCTTGCTACTCGCAAAGACAGTAAGAGTAGCGACTATTAGTAAGTATAATGTGTAGTCATTGACGTAATAGGTTTAATTTATCATTGTGTGTAATATGACGTAGATGTGGTTATGACGTTATTTTAATTTAAACTAGGTTACAACTAGGGTTACTCATTACACATATCTGATATAAGGAAGAAATAGTTGTTAAAGTAGTGCCTCTACACTCAAACTACCCTGGGTCACTTGCTAGACGGTTTGAACTCCCACTCTTGCCGTCCGCAACCCCGGAAGCTCGTTTTAGTCGCCTCTTACGAAAGGCAAGGGATACCGTAACCCTATACAGATCCCGGGACTACAGAGATAACTGATAAACTAACCTAGCCCAACAATAACAAGAGGGAGTAGAACAAGTCCCAATTACGTGCTTCGCGAAGCTCATGAAAATTTACTACTCGCAACGCATAACATATCGTTATCATTACCCCAGAGCCACGGAACCAAGAGTATTTCGAGTTAAGCTAAGCGAGCTTCATAGGTACTTAAATTAAAGTTAAAGTCTGTGGTAGTTATTTCTCGTACACATAAATAATTTAATTTAAAAAAAATCTGATTTCCAACTGGATTTATTATTTTTCTTGGTCTCTGCATCAGTATCGAAAAAATATGCATGAGGATTCGACGGTCATTAAAGCAAAAGAAAGTTACCAGCAAAGTTTTGCTGTAAACTTATTGTACTATATTACATATATTTGTCAGGTAACAAAGTTTATCAGTAATTTTAAATGATATAAAACATAATTATTATGAAATATACTTAAATTGTATCAAACCCAAGTAGATACTACTTTAATTTTAAAATTAAATTTCGAAACATTCATGACAGAAATTTCCCATTAAATATTTTTGAAGGAACGTTACAGGGAATCCTTCGGTAGACACCAACCGCAAATAGAACAGAACTCTTGTCTAAGTTGCTTATAGAGACGTTAGTGGGACCGCCTCGTGTATCTGTGAACTTGCAAAACTGAAACTTAAACTGCACTTCTAACAAACTTAGTACTTGCGATAGAAACAGTTGTAAGTGTCATGTCTATCCGATCAACTCCGTATAATCTAGTCTGTCATGCGCTTATATTAAATTATTACCGTCTTGTTGCTAGATTTGAGTTTACGAAGGTGGTAGAACCCTCTGTGCTTCGACTCCGGCGGAATCACCGCCACACTAATTTCTAACTCATAATAGCAGTGTTAATAAAGTAAAGTATTAAAATAAAATAAAAAAATAAAGCGCTGCTTTGTTATCGTTAAGATAATAAATAATTAGGTCATATTCGACCAAGCTGCTAACATTGATATGCGAATATTATTAACTATAAAAATATTATTAACTTTCAGGCATGAAAGTTTTCATATGCGTTCTTCAATTCAATTTAACAGGTACTACTTGTGACTAATATTTAATACACCCATAACTTCGAAACATCAGCGATTCATAGGATTTCACACTACTTCCACCTCCACAATATAAAACCACACAGTCATCTTGCTTGTTTGAGATCCCATCCATATATTAATTAAATTCCAGCACTGACTGATGGACAACGTCCGTAATAAACTACTAGGTTTAAAAATATAAAACTTTAAAAAAAAGTGATAAAACATAGATGACCACTAAGAATACATATTTAAAATTCATCTCCTAAATGGTCAGGAATTTTGTATAATCACAAATTATTGACTCTAATTTGTTACATCAAAATAGTTGATCATAGAACACAAAACTCTATTAAAATTCCTACATCAATCCGCAAAATCAAATTATCTAAAACATTCAAAAGTGCTTGTAAATAAAGGGATACTAAAACATAATTTTAGTATCCGACACAAGCAAACGATATTGATTTAGTGAACGATGTGCCCGCTAGCTACACCTAATGGATTGTCAACCACCGTCTAGACCAAAATTGGGCGCTCACAACTATACCTATGCAGTTGTGTTATTATGGCAGATTAATTTGGAGCCGAGTGTACAGTCAAACAATAACTGTGAGACACAGGGGATGATTTTGTTATAATAATAAGAGTGACTATTGCTGTGACGTTATACGTACCTATTCATAATATTCTGTTAATGGATGTCAACATTATAAAATGAACCTATTGTCCGAATTTTCTAGGTTTAGCTTCTGTGGTGTTCTGCGATTATTAGTCTGTAAGTTAGAATACCTTCGATTTTGTACATGTATATTTGGCCGAAGATATTACCTTCATTACAGATAGAGGTATTTGAATTAACAAAAAATAAATTTATTATAGACCTTTACGTCTTAAGAAACCAAGAGATTTTTTTATGACAGAAGTTTTAAATGAATCTAATTTCTTTAGCTTCTTGTAAGGACAAAGTTATTCCAACTTATGTTTGTTATATTTGTACAATATAAAAATTTAGGTATGCATGTTTTAAAGTTATACATGCAACTTATACCAACTTCTGCTTTGTTATAGCAAGTAAAGAGAATGGAATTTGTAATTTAAATATCTTTTAAACAAAGCTTGCTACAATGTTAGTAAGATTTTAATTTTAATGACGTCCTGGTTCGAAAAATATTTCCACTTTAATTTTTGTACTCGTCTCGTTCAAAAAAAATATTCCTTGCTTGGTTTTAATGGTTAAAATATTAAAGAGGGTCTCAGTTCGTTGACTTACGTATTAAAAAGGAACTATACTCTCGAGCTCGTTTATGAAATCTATTTTAGGATCGAACCCTTATTTACTTGTAAAAATAAAAGCGACAACATCAATAACATGAATGGGGAAACGATAAAAGGAATATTTTTACAAGCTGTGAATACAGACGCGACGAAGTTCGCAATCTCCCCGGGCGTACCGCCTTCCCTTCGCACCAATATTTGTGAAAACATCTCGAAACTTTTAAGGAGACGGAGTTTCCCCGACAATTCCTTCCCGCAAATATATTTAAGCGGATAAATATACGTAGCACCGCATAAGCGAACTTGAACGCAGTCTTTAGTTGTTCGCTAAATACTTAAAACTTTTCGAGGGTATACAATACTGAGTTTCATTGTTTTTAACTATTTAAAATGTTAACGGAACGTTATAGAAAGTATCGATGCATGTAATCGCTTTAGTATCCGAACTCAACAGTTCAAGTCTTAAAAGTATTCCTTGCAGTCTAATCGGCTCCTTACATCCGAGTAACAGACTCGATAAAACATTTCAGAGTTTTTAGCGCCGAAGTGATTCTTCCTCTAAGAGTAAAAGGCAACAGGAGCAGTTTTAAATAAAACTAAGTGCACGAAGTTGTAGAGCGGATTTACCGGAAGCGGACGCGTCGACAGCGGCCGTCGCTTCAGGATCGCTCCACGTTTTCATTCATCCCTCACTTACGCCCTTTCACAGCTGGGGCCAGTTTTACGCGGAAACTCTACACTAGAAACCGTCCTCCTTCCACTATCGCCCTCCCACTCTTTCACGCAAAACTAATGGCCGATAGACAGAAACGAGCAAACAAAATCAATACTGTCTGGAGCCCGCCCACCGGTTCAACGCGGCAACTGCGCTTCCTCACTATAAATTCGATAAAATAAAAGTGGGTAAAAATCATTAAATTCGCGTGTTCATGTTCGGTAATCTATCCGTAAGCGATCACCGGCACGATTCCGGCCATATGGCGTGCGGGAGACGAGCTGCGAGATGCGGCGGACCACATGTTTCGCACGTGGTCGGGTCACGTTACAATGTTTACCTGCGCCGGCTGACGGTCAGGTGAGATCCGTCGTTACTCTACGCTATGCTACCTGTAGTTGTGCCGGCGGTGAGTGACCCCCTCCCAAATACGCACGCCGGGTTCGTTTTTTATGCGCGACCTTACGAGTTAACAAATTGTTTACCGTCTCGTACACGGTACACGTCGTATTACATTATCTGCCTCATGATACTCATATTCAGTGGGCGTTGGAGCCGCCGGGCCTGCGGCTACGGTTTGCATTTTTATCAACATCGACGACAGGCAGCAACATTTTATTTTGCGTGCCATAAATATGGAACTAGTGAAGACGAACATAGAGGAATAAGGCACTACATTTTCATGCAGACTTATCTGAAACTATGCATAAGCAAGCAGCAACAAAATCTTTACCTTGTAAATAAAGTCCGTAAAACTTGTCGCTGGGAAAAAATTGTATTGCCTTCATGCAAATGTTTAACAAGCTACGTTATTTATAGAGCTTTCGTAAAGTGGATCTTCAGAAACCTGTTTCTCAGGACAAACAAGTTGGCTTGTAGGTAATCTGGATTTATTCAAATAAAATGTGTAATCGTTTTTGAGATATAATATTTTAACTGTGTAAATAAATAAATTAACATAAAATTTAGCTATTTACATACGAGATTTATTAGTTTGTCAAAATATATACGAATACTTCTGTATATTTAGATTGGAAGGGCATATTTTATTACTGTTCTGAACTTATAGGTCATTTTATTTACTGCTGCTTTATGTCTTCCCTGCTGCACTAGAGAAGTAATTAAACTTTATCTTAATTTACAAAATTTGTTGTTTTGGCTAGTCAATTTATTTAAAATAGTATTACTTCAATTATATACTTGAAATCGAATAAGATTAGGTGTAATACAAACAAGTAATAAAAAATGACATCGTTTAAGATACGATATTAGTTAAAATAATGTAAAATACAATATTATAGATAGATTGTGTTATAGTCACAGGCAATAAAATTTAATTTACACTTTATTATAATATACAAGACCTTTAAGTCCCACACAAGCCGTACACATTTTTATGGGTATGCATTTCAGCTACATCTCATTTTCACGAAGAATTTCCATATGTGAACGGAATACGGAATGTGGGTTCCCCTCCTATAAGGTATGTAGCGCATGATAACACTGTGTCGATTTATTACGCCCCATTAAGTTTAATTCCGACGGAATACTAAAAAACCGGTCGAAAATAAACGCTCCTTGTCTCGGAAATAAGGATAATTGTAAAGAGAAACGTTTAGATCACATGTAATATGAATAATTACGTGAAAGGATAGAGACATTTTTGTTAAAATGAAACAAATTCTTTTAAATCGGAGTTCGGTGTAGTGATAATGGTAAGTTTCGAAAGAAGGAGGGTTCTAAAGTAAAAGTTCAGAAAGGAATGAATCCTTGTTGGTCCTAATATGGTTACTTTTTATATTCATTTATAGCTGTTAAGATTCTCTAATCTGGTTTGATAAAGCAGATACTTATATGTGAGGTTCTTATCTTCATCAGAGATAAAAATGCATCTTTAACCAACTTAAGTTAGATTCCGAAATTGTTTAAGAATCTAAATCTATTGATGGGTATGGCCGAAGAACCTATCAAACAGACGAACTACATACTTCAATGTAATAAAAACACTAAACACAGCCAAATTACACAACGGTACCTTCAAAAATAACAACGGTTTGTAAACCATATAATCTATTATATTAATTATATTACATATCCAAATAAAATAAGAATTAGGTAAGTATTAAGACGGGTAAGTAAACCCGTTTATTCAAACACAATAACAAATGAATTGATTACCATATTAATTTTAATATGACCTAAGGCATTTGAATGCCAAATTCATATCAGCCACCAAAAAACACTACTCAATGGGTATTATTAATGAAAACCGTAAGCAAAGCTAAATATTTACTGTACAACTATTATAAAAATAAATTCTCGATACATAAAAATGTAGCCTATAATCACTACCACAATCTAAACGAATTCAACGACACCTCATATGTTAAACCCGTCAAGATATTTGGGCTGCAGACATACCACAGAATACATACATACCTTCAAAAACATTACCTTCCGCGGTTTAAAATTCAAATTCTAACATTTGCGCAGCTCCAACCCTCATTCAACTGCGATCGCTGCAGCCCCGAGCAGCCTGTCACGAGCACAAAGAATGCCCTAAAAGCCATTCGGAATCAGAAGCCACGCTCAACACACCAGTTTAAATAAGCTGCCATTTACAAATAACAGAATATTCAGACTACTTTAATTAAGTTTACGTCAATACGACTTCTTCAATGATATTATGGAGATTATTTCTACGGTTACGTTGTAATTTTATCACTAACAAAGTAAATTTAAAACATAAGACGTGTCTAATCGCAATAAAACCTTGTAAGAGAAAACGTGTAAAATAATGATGTAAAGGTATTCATATTATATGTATAATTTATTGAATCATACATGGTGGTACAAACGTTAATTGGCTTAGAGTGAAATTTATAATGTACCTAATCTTATAGTTGCCATTTATTCATTTAACAGACCTTATCTTTATGAGGGACGTTACTTTTATGGCGTGGACGTTACTATATTCAAACTGCACGGCGCGCATGCATACTTATAAAATTAAGGTAATTATAAAATGAGATAAAACAAAAAAAATAGTATTTTAATTTGCAACCATGACGACCTACTTAATTGAGTAATCAAAATAAAAGTCGTGTATCACATTAGCATGCTCTTCACTCTAAGACTTCTTAGCATTCACATGACAATAAATTCTAGAGTAGATCTATAACTTTCATGACCTAAGACGACACTTATGTAGGATATGGACATGTCCAGCAATACAAATTTTCGAGTCATCTGACATCCATTACACACACGCCATATCATCTCCGCCATCTACAAGACGTAATTAAAATTTGCAAGCTGTGACGGACGCCATTAATTATTTAGTTTGAGCGTCCTTAGCGAGGCGAGTCGACGTGCAATAAATGGGCCGCATCGCCTTATATTCCTTATATTCTGAGGACAGAGTGGGCGCGTGATCGGAATACGTAACCGACACCACTGGAAGAACCCATGATCCCCGTCTACATAAAGATTTATACCCATCTGTAACTGAGAGGGCGACGCGACAGTTTTTCCCAATTATAAGGTGTAAGCGCCTCATTTATTAACATCTCGTCAAATAATCACGATCGTTCGCTCGCTGATAATGGTGGGACTTTGCGGAAGATATCCGAAATATGATTTCTTTCTTTACTTTTCGGTATTCGTGCTGTGATATTAATTACTACTGAACTATTAGAAGTTATTACGTATACCTTTATACGTTTTCGTTAACTCGCAAGCAAGTCATTGGTATGCAATTTACAGCCTTACAAATAAACGTGTCATAAAATGTTATGTTAAGCATAAATGGAGAATAAGCGAAATTCCTACAAATAAACTTGTAATAGCTTATACATAGTATATCGTCTATATAACCGTCCATACAAGAGTTATACAATCCCTCACCCTTGTTTAAGTTCCGTATAACATAAAATCTTTGACATTCTATAATATAACATCGCTCCATTTTTTTATAAAAATTGTTTGTTTAATTAAATTGAAAGCATTATGATGGGAGTAAGAGCTGTAGAAGAAGTAGAGGAAGTTAATTATGTAATAAACAATTTACATATTGTAAGGACAAAAACTTATAAAAAAAGAGAAAATCCTTTTGAATTATTCAATGATGCAGAATTTCGTATAAAATATCGATTTTCCAAGGAAGGTGTCATGTTTTTGGACCACTTATTTGGTGATTCTCTAGGAGTGGATAGGCGTGGAGGTGGCTTATCTTCCATTTTACAAATATTGATAGCTTTGAGGTACTGGGGCCGCAATCAAGTAAGTTGTATTTCCTAAACATACTTAATAGTATAAATTTTATCAATTTCATTTTCTCTCTTGTTAGCCATTATTTACAATCAACTTTTAAAACTATTATTATGTTTTACAATAAACTTTTCAATATTTATGAAAATATACGATGTGAATAATTTGAATATTTGTACTTGAGAAAATAATAAATATGTTCAAATGACATTAAAAACGTCAACTGTAATCTTTGGTGATACAATTGACATAATATCCATAAACAATTGTCTACTTTTTTTGTGAAATGCGACGTTGCCGTTTCGTGCAGTTATACGTAAATTGGGTATAGTTATGACGATGTTATGCCGAGTTTATTTGTTAGAAAATTAAATTTTCTTATGCATAATTTATGCTAAATATAACTATTCATAGCATAACCATGGTATAAGTATATTTTTATTTGTAAGGCCGTTAATGTTTATACACATAGTTAAAAGTACGATTAATGATCGCAGAGCGAGTAGATTTTTTGAAAATTAATTAACTTTAGTGTTTTTTAGTTATTTACTGGTAACCAATATTTTTCTTATAAGTATATTTTAACATTTGTTATGACAAGACACAAGTCGAATATTTTTAAGCTGATAATGCACTCAAGATTAATTTATTTATTTATTTGGTTGACCAACAATTGTTACATTCTTACAATAACTTCTTACAACATAACCTGTAATATAGCTAAATGCACAATCACTTATAGGTAAACACTGCATGCAATGAACATAATATCTAAGTAACAGAGGCGCTTGACTTAAAACAATGTTTAACTAATTTAATAACTATATTAATGTAGGGTAATTCTGATTTTAATAGTAATGGTGGAATTTAATTTGGGATTTTCTTGAGCAAATGATGTCGAAACTGGTGAAGCTTAAGTGAGAATAAATCAATTTGTCCATCAATGGACCAATCATTAAAGGTTTAGTACAGCAATATATATTATAGTTGATGTCGATTTATAGTATAATAATAAAACGTAGACATTAGGTATTGTTTAAATAAAGCTTACTTTCAAATATATTTCAGTTCTATTCCAGTTGCTTAAAAATTCAATGCGATACAGTACAAGCCAATTATAAGTTTACGTAGTTTTAGAGTGCGACTAAATTCGCAGAGTGAATTTTGTCTGGCGCACTACTACTTATTTCGTAGTAGAGTTGCGCAAAATGTATCACTAAAGTGAAAAGAGTGATATATATCTTTTGAACTCAGTGATATATATCACTCTTTTAGCTCAATAGCTCACTTTAGCTCAGTAGCTCTGTAAAGATACGCGACATTTTATATCAGTATATCAGAGAATCAGATCAAAATGTTTTGACAACATTTTTGATTCCTATAATTAATACAAAACTGGCAAGAAATTATATATGAATTATCACAGCCAACGCTATTTGTATATCCCGGTTTCCATGTTCTTAGCAATAAAATATTTTAATTTAGTGTTTAATACGTAACCGTAACTGTTATATATCTCAATCAACGCATTTGACTCGAATCAGGCTCACTACTCACTCTCAGTCAGTCGCTCATTTGACTCATCGCTCACTCGCGAGCTAGTATAACACTGTTGAGTTGAAGAAGATCTTATATCCGGAATCGTTTGAATCTATGAACTAAACCATGTGATGCGGATATAAAGATATAATTCAAATCCGTCGGAGTTGATGAGTGATTAGCTCTTTGGTGAAGATATATATCTTTTATATCACTCACTCGCGAGCTACACAATTCTATTTCGTAGTAAAGCTTATTCTCGAGACTTCGACGACATAACGTAGTCTTAATGTATAAATCAATAAACAGATACAACCAATTCGGAGTGATATGGTAACATTTTTATACGCATTTATTTAACTTGGCTTGTAGTTCGTAGATATATGCGTTTCAAATTTAGCAACCGAATTTTAAACCAGTAAAAATTAAATTTTCCATACATGTTTGGTTTGGATAACGATACATTAACTTTGCGATATTACTCTAAATCTAATATGGTGGATATTCTATTGAGTTGAATCCGAAAAACAAAATAAAAAATGTTTTTTAAAAACTGTTTATTTTTCTATATAAATTAATTATGCTATAGAACTAAGAAAGAGTCACGTCAACATCTGGTGTTGTCAAATTAAAAAATGTTTATTTTTGATTAAAAAAAGTCACCAACAAAAATAACTAAAGGGGCTGTACAGAATCTAGCAGTCCGAATAAATTTAGAGAACTTTCATCTACCTAAGTAACGAGCTTAGGACCTAATTGTATATTAAATTCTTACCTACTGAGTAGTTACACGTAATTTATTCAAATTTCAAAATTCAAGTAACAAATTAAATAGTGAGTACAAAAATAACGCGATTTCATAAGTAAGGTTGCAATAGAAAAGGTGTAGAAAACAAATCCCTTCCAAAATAATTTCCTACCGCGAAACTATTTTTTGCATTTCAGTGGCAGGATGTGGATGTTGACTAATACGAGGCGACCATCTTTCATGGTGACGATTTACAAAATCTACCAGTTTTATAAAAAAAGTCACTCATATTTCCCAAAAAAGCATAGCTCCAAGAAAACGTTTAATAAATAAGCATTAACATAATTTAGTTATACTTTCTCATGCATTCAGTTCATTGCAAGACGATGGATTCGAGACACATTTATTGCTTCTCAACCATCCATGAATGTGGCAATTATGCCGCTTGGAAACCAAACAAATCATTTTAAACGCCCCACCATTAAATGCTGCAATGCGGATAATATGATAAATATACTACCAAGTATTCCTTCACGACGCCAACAATCCTTAGATTTCAAAGAAATATGTAAAGATTTTCTACGGCTTATATTTTCTTCTGAGCTAGAAATTTGGCAAACACTTGTAATTTGTTCAGCTACTTCGAGTTCATTATATAACTCGACCGTTACGTAAAGTGCTTATACGAAAATATCAGAAAGAGGACAATGGTATTGTTGACATTCCAAAAAAAAATCATAAATATTTCCCTATCCTTCAGTCCCAAAGATACAAGTCAGAGATGTAACCACCTATATTTACGGTATCTCTCCGAGATAAAAAACATTCAGTTCCTAAATTCTATTTCAGGACATAAACAAAATATTATGTATTCGTTTATAAAAATTGACTCCATACTTGAAAAGTCTATCCGCCCGTATTTATGAAAGAATTTTACTTATAAAGTTCGAAAACTTTTGAAGATTATTAGGTACATTTTATAAAAGTCGTATTTACGACTAACGCTGGGACCATTTTTGCTTTACTTTTATTTCTTACACAAGTTATGATTAGGTATTGAAGGTTGTTGAACTCTCCATGTATCAATTACAGCAGCATCCTAAATATATTTTATGGCTACTTAGCATCATTACGTACTTCTACCTTACAAGAAGGTTTTTGAAGGCGGTAGAACCTTTGTGGTTTGACTCCGGCGGCACCACCGCCACACCTATTTCTACCTAATAACAGCAGTGTCAGGCGCTGCTGTGTTCCGGTTTGAAGGTTATGGTAAGGGAGACAGACTTTTCCGAGGCGTTCTAGCTTAGTCCTCAGGGGTAGCGGCGCATCTGTGGCCGACCTCAGGTGGGAATATGTAATCCTCTTACCATCAGGTGGACTGCATGCTCGTCTGCTACCTTTATATTATAAAAAAAGAGCAGTGCCAAAAACAGCTGGTTTGAAGCGTGTTATAAGGAGATCACGATACAAAAAAAAACAATGTTGTTCCGTGGAAAATACACTTAAATGATGCAATCCAACTTAGACCTCAGACGTAGCGACACTAGCGACATATCTGTGGTCGACCCCATACAGGACTCTATACGTATGAACATTACATTACAAAGGGACATTACATTACAAAGTTGTCGGACTTAATGACTTAGCATTCAGTGCACTTATTACCATCTATCATCACATTAGTATCATCACATAATTTACTTGCCTAATTCAAGTTCATAAAAAAACCCTCATTGGCTATTTCTATTAAAATATATTATTTACGGATTAACTAATAAAAAGTTTTGCGAGCAATTGAAAAGACGGAACTGAGACTAATTGGCAGTATCAGGCTACGACAATGGGACTTCGTTTTCTATGAATTACCATTAAGCATTGTCTACGGATTTCACAAACATTTTATGAATACAACAAAGTGGTTTTGAAGCTATTATTATTATTATTATTAAATACTAATCTTATTATTAAGACTCAATCAGACCGAGGCTAGTTTTTATTGTAATTTATATTAATTAACAATAATAATTGTGGCAAAACCAATCGTTGTGATGTTTTTTTTTAATATGGGAATAGCAGACGAGCATGCAGTCCACCTGATGGTAAGTGGCTACTGCCGCCCATAGACATCTGTAATCAACCCCAGATAGGATTAGAAATTCCTACCTGAGTTCGGCCACAGATGCGCCGCTACCCCTGAGGACTAAGCTGGAACGCCTCGGAAAAGTCTGTCTCCCTTTCCACACCCTTCAAAACGGACCACAGCAGCGCCTAGGACTGCTGTTATTAGGTAGAAATAGGTGTCGCGCTGGTGCTGGAGTCGAACCACAAAAGGTTCTACCACCTTCAAAAGGTGTAAGGATTTTGTCCAATAGGCCAAACGAAAGTCCCTAAGTTATTACTACTAAATCTCACGATTACAATAAACAAATATGAAAATAATTCAGAAAAATTTATAGATCTTAAATTACATGATACATTTTATATTTCACGATAGATATAGTTGATAGTATTCGATGACAAATTAATAATTAAAGATCAACGTTGTTGTAAAATGTAAATCCGAGGACAAACATCCCTTCGATTAATGTACCATTTTCCACTTCAGCTTCAAATTTAAGCCTTTGTATTACCATCTTCTACTACTGTTTGTTTAGACTTTAGACATATTTTGGCCTAAGGCGAGAGTAGATTGAGGCTGGAAGCGCGGCTGAGGGATTAAAAAGTTTCATTTTTCACAGCAAAAACCTATTGTACGTTCTTGAGTAACTCACATTCTGCAATAGATCAAGTTTCTTTATGCATGTTACACAAATGAAAAATAACTTCCTCCTTCCCGAAGTTCATTCACCTCGGCCATTTTTATATACGTTGCGAAAAAAGAAACCTCTCGAACCAGTACTCTGAAATGTTTTTAAGTGCAGCATTAATGTTACTGCTACAATTATTCCTCTGCTTTTCATGTTTTCAGGACAACTTAAAAGATATAAGTATGTATTTATTGTAGCTTATAACTACATGAGGTACATATAAAAACATTCTTAAAATATTATATTGCTATGTGTACAGCGCCAATTTCTTCGAGGTAATAAAATTACAAACATTCGTAACTTATCTATGGAAAGTTTTTTTTAAAAGCTTAGTTCTTTTATTGATAAAAAAATGTCACAACATTATTTCAACCAAAATAAAAAATGTTTAGTGTAATATAACTAATTATTAGGTAGAAAATACACTCCTAACATACATACATTGAACGCCTTGCACTTTGGAAGGTAAAGTAAATTGAAATGTTTTTAAAACAACCCTTAATGTGCGCTGCGCCGTGTAATTGCGTCTTGCTGGTGTTGCTGCTATTTTCCTACGTCTTTATTACCTTTGCTTTATTACATAATTCGTTTAATTTAGGATACAATACTCGTTTTGTATAATGTGAACAGTAAATGAGTATATAGGGCTAATAGTTAATCTTTATTGTCAGTTATGAATATTTGTATACGACCTAAATTAGAACAAGACCTAAAATCAATTACTAAATGTGTCGCTGTGCGTGAGATAAACGGTAATTTTTATATTAATTATTATGTGAATTCTTAATCCTCCTTCAATTTAGAACACAGCAGTTTTACAGTTTTATACGGCAGATATAAGTCGTCATGTCGTTCTAGTTAAACCACTGATTCTTAAAAATAAATAATAGTAAAAAAAAACTAAAAAATACGCTTTTATAAAAAAATCGACCAAAAAATGAAAAATAAATAATAGTTTAAAAAAACTAAAAAAATACATTTTTTATAGAAAATCCAACTAAAAAATAGAAAATATTTTTTTTTAAATTTGAATTAAGAATAGTGTAAATAAGATAAAAATATTTTTTATTGTAAAAAAGCGTGGGGTGCATGGTGTCAATAGTTATAAATATTTTATTGATAGATATTGAGTAGAAGGATTATCATTTTGATAATATCTTAAAAAGCACCCCACGCTTTTTTTACAATAAAAAATATTTTTATCTTATTTACACTACTAGTGGTGCCCGCGGCTTCGCCCGCATTATAAAGAAATAATATGACATACATAAAACGGAAAATTTGTACTTGCATTGGAATGACAGTGGTGCCATCTGTCGAAAATTGGTCTTACCAACTCCCAAACCCTCCCAAAAGAAGTACCTATAACTTCAATAACGGTTTTTTTAAAGAAACTTTCTTTACTTATAGTACTCTAATGGGGTTGATTGTTGAATAGCTAAAAATTCTGAAACAGGTGTGTAAATAGAAAGGCCGTTTATTACAGTCTTAAGGGTTGATCTTAAAAAACAAACGGCGTCTCAGATGCTTCATTATGTCTTATGATAATTTTCTTAGTGCTCCAAATTAACGGATGGTGCCCGCGGCTTCGCCCGCATTATAAAGAAATAATATGACATACATAAAACGGAAAATTTGTACTTGCATTGGAATGGCAGTGGTGCCATCTGTCGAAAATTGGTCTTACCAACTCCCAAACCCTCCCAAAAGAAGTACCTATAACTTCAATAACGGTTTTTTTAAAGAAACTTTCTTTACTTATAGTACTCTAATGGGGTTGATTGTTGAATAGCTAAAAATTCTGAAACAGGTGTGTAAATAGAAAGGCCGTTTATTACAGTCTTAAGGGTTGATCTTAAAAAACAAACGGCGTCTCAGATGCTTCATTATGTCTTATGATAATTTTCTTAGTGCTCCAAATTAACGGATTTTAAAATAAAATTCCAACCCCTATTTAACCAACTTAAGGGTTGATTTTCCAAATATCGTAAAATTGATATTTAATTACTTTCTATCGAAATCCCAATATCAATTTTCATATAGTTTTGCATCAAAACTGGGAGACTTTAATACAAACTTTCAACCCTTATTTATTCACGGAAACGCGGTCGAACAGGATAAAAAGTATCCTATGTCCGTTTTCTGGTTCTATGCTACCTCTCCATCATATTTCAGCCAAATTGGTTCAGCCGTTCTTGATTTATAAAATGACTTCACGTAAACGCGGTCTAACGGGATAAAAAGTATCCTATGTCCGTCTCCTGGTTCTAAGCTACCTCTCCACCAATTTTCAGTCAAATTGGTTCAGCCGTTCTTGAGTTATAAAATGACTTCACGAAAACGCGGTCGAACGGGATAAAAAGTATCCTATGTCCTTTTCCTGCTTCTAAGTTACCTCTCCATCAATTTTCAGCCAAATCGGTTCAGCCGTTCTTGAGTTATAAAATTACTTCACGGAAACGCGGTCGAACGGGATAAAAAGTATCCTATGTCCTTTTCCTGGCTCTAAACTACCTCCCTGCCAATTTTCAGCTAAATCGGTTCAGCCGTTCTTGAGTTATAAGTGGAGTAACTAACACGACTTTCCTTTATATATATAGATTCTTAATTCAAATTTAAAAAAAAATATTTTCTATTTTTAGTTGGATTTTCTATAAAAAATGTATTTTTTTAGTTTTTTTAAACTATTATTTATTTTTCCTTTTTTTGGTCGAATTTTTTATAAAAGCGTATTTTTTAGTTTTTTTTAACTATTATTTATTTTTCATTTTTTAGTGATTATTTTAGCGATTATTTTAACGATTATTACGTAGCGTATTATCAAGTTTATCTTTCGAATCAGCATCAGCACCTTTGCTTAGCAGTGCAAAAATGAATATTGGGTCATTGTTTAACACAGCTGTATGAAGTGGTGTTTTACATTGGTGTTTATTTTTATTGTTAACGTGAAAATCCCAGAGGAGTTGTTGAATGACATCCGAATTGCCAATGCTAACTGCTTTCTTTCATAATTTATACCATATCCCAGGTCCTCTATCTTGGATAAAAGTAATCACGGAAAAAGGATTATAGAGCATCTTTTAAAAACAGGCGCTGATGGCAATACTCAAGAGAAAAACGGTCAACTGCTTTACATCTAGCCATTTCAAAAGGACGTCGTCCAATTATCGATTTAATATTACAGCATGATGATGTTAATATCAAAAATAATTCTAGAATTTCTTCTCTTTGTGTTGCTGCTGCCTCCAGAGATTTTAAAACTGTTAGTAGTTTAATTAATTTTACAGCTCGAGTTAATAATATAAGTTGTGACTATGACGATGAGCTGAAATCATATATGCCTTTACATTTGGCAGCAAGAAATGGGAACAATGAAATAGTGGAAATCTTGTTAAAGGAAGGTGCAGATGTTGAAGTGCTGAATGAATAAGGATGATGAGACACCGCTTCATGATGCTATTAACAACGGACGCGTCGAAGTTGAGGTCAGGTCAGGTCAGGTCAGGTCAGGTCAGGTCAGGTCAGGTTAGGTTAGGTTAGGTGATCGGCGCGCCTGGTAGATTCTTTTATTGGTCTTAACGCAGACCTTCCGGGTCTCAGGAAAACAAAAATCGCTGATCCTGATTATCCTAGTAAGGATAACGGGTCAGAATGTTTAAAATATTGAATTGTCATCGGTCCTTAATAAGTATGCCAAATTTCGAGTTAATCCGACGTTTTGAAGGGGGTTAAAATCATGTTCAAAGATTCCGTTACATACTAACATACCAACATACATACGTCTGAAGCTAATAAAAGCGTATTAAAAATGTACTAAAACAAAAAATTGTTACAAAAAGGTTTCTAGTTCGAATAAGTGCCATTTGTAAAGTGACCCCATTAATAAAACCTCAAAATGTAGTAATTTTATTTTAAACTTACATACTTTTAATTTATACTACACTATCTCACATCTTTTTTCGAAATAATAATTAAGATTACATCATAAATTATAAGTACATATGCCTAACTTTCCTTGCCAATACATATTACAATTTCATTTTAATAAAAAGTTGTATCTACTTAAAAACCTAATTTCATGAAAAAAACTGTTATTTTTACACAATCCAGAATGAAAGAAATTTGCGATATTTCTAAAGTTATTAAATAAGTGCCTTACTTTGTAACACTATAAAATAGCAACTTACACTATTACTTCGCAAATGGCTTTGTTTGTCTTGTGAGGTTCCCTATAATATTAAAGCGGAAGCCTCATGAACTAAAAGTGAGGTATGAAATCTTAAAGTGCACTGCGCCGTGTAATCAAACTAAGTTGATGTTCCTGAAATAATTTTAGCTAATTAGTTTTATTTATTTTGTTAAAATAATAAAAAAATCTACCGAAACTTGAATGTACAAAACTTTTGTGTAGTGGATGTATCTTCAACCTTGTTTTTTTCTGAACCATAACTAATTCCTTTTTCATAAACATTGCCGTATGTATTTACCATAATGTCAACTAGTTTATATTTCTGTCTAATAATAGCAGTGTTAAGCCTGTTGTGTTTTGGTTTGAAGGGAGACATAATTTTCCGAGGCATTCCAGCTTAGTCCTCAAGGGAAGCGGCGCATCGGTAGCCAACCTCAGGTAGGAAACTAATCTTATCTGAGGTTGATTATAGATGTCCATGGCCGGCAATAGCCACTTACCATCAGCTGGACTGCATGCTCATCTGCTACTCGTATATTAAAGAAAAAGTATTTAAAGAAAATCCTTTAACCTTTCAACGTTATACCGGCAGTATCACAAGGCAATTTTTATAATCGTATTGTAGTCGTAAATCTTAACGTCGAGACTATGACTATTTCTTTCTCATCCGTTTCTCTATAAACGTTTTTTGTTACATTTCCAACAACAGAACCTCATGAACTAAGGTACTCTAAAATGTTTTTAAACGTAGCCTTAATGTGCGCTGCGCTGTGTAATTGCGCTCAGTCGATGTTCCTGCAAATATTGTTCCACTACGTTTCGGCTTTTTAGAACTATTACAATTGTATTGGCCGCTCATTAGTTATGTAAAACAAATGAACGTTTTATTTATTTTTGAACATAGTAATTTAAGAAACTTTGTCGTATCTTAGTTGTTCCGTGGCTTGTACAATATTACATTTACCTATCACATGTAATGAGTTACGAACAATATTAAGATTCATCAACAACCCATTACTGTCCCACTGCTGGGCACAGGTCTCCTCTCATAATGAGAAGGATTAGGCCATAGTCCACCGCGCTGGCCAAGTGCGTGTTGGTAGACTTCTCTCAGGTATGCAGGATTCCTCACGATGTTTTCCTTCACCGTTTAGCAAGTAATAATTAATTTATAATACGCACATAACTTTGAAAAATCAGAGGTGCGTGCCTGGGATTTGAACCTCGGACCCCTCGATCGAGAGGCCGAGTTTCTTAACTACTAGGCTATCACTGCTTGAATATTAAGATTGCAATTATTAAACTTATATTTAATTTATAATGATTATAATTTAACAGAAGTTTCACTGTATGGAACTCGTGTATGCGTGACTTTTGAATATTTTATCAACTCAAAATATTTTTATATACGAAGTAACATATGTACGAGTATATTACCCTGTGGGTCCTTTAACTTTGTGTGACGGGTAAATTTTAATTCGCTTAACTTTTCAAAAGTGAATTAATACAAAAATATTCGAGAGCTTTCCAGGAGATTCTTACATTTTTGGTAAAAGGAAGTATAGCTTGCAGAGTAAATGAGCTTTCTAAATAACAACCCCTTAAAAATTAGATCTCAATAGATCTTATTTATTTTAATATATATATAATTCTATAAACTCCCTACAGAAAGTAAGCTCATATCATAATAATTACATAGACATAGTACAAAAGTTTTACATTGCACCGTTGCAACCCTATTAAAACTATTCTAATATGCCCTGTAAATTACTTCCGAAATGACGTAGCAGTAAAAGTCCTTAAGCATGCTACTTAAGCATATTACAGTCCGTATTTGTTCCCGGCAAACTCCGCGACGTAATATTCAAGCTCTCGTGTTTCATATGCACACATGGTTGTCATTTAAAATTAGTATCTCTGCTCTGAAATAATTAATACAATGCACCGTAACTCCGTATTCATTTGAAACTCGTGCACAATGTAAAAACGGGACGGCTGAGTCTCTGTAGCCTTAATATCCGCTGTTTCAGACTCGTAACCGGCTAACAATATTGCATTGCGTACGCCACGCGCTAGTTCCGTACTTATCGCGAAAGTTTCAGCCGCCAGCTTTGGGGTGTAGGAAGGCGGGGGAGGCGCGCGGTCCCCGTTGCAGTATCGATCGCGTCTGCTGCTCGCTGCAACGCTGTCTTCCGCAGATCAGGCCTTATCGTCCGCCAGAACACCCGGAGCCGACTAAAAAGGCTTTGCGAGACATTCAACAGAGCACACGCACGCCGTATCGGCCCGTGCGCTTACGCGGACCGCTAAGCCCGTTTATTGAAAACCGTTCGCCGATCCCGACTTTTCCTTCGAAATAAAAGATTTGTTTAAACACTACGGCGCTTTCAATTTATTCTCCCATCGTCTCCTTCTTTTGCAGCGTACGAAAAACTAAATCGACTACTTAATAAACTACGAAACGGCGCTGAAGGCGGTCGAGGTGCGCGATCAGAACTTCAGTACCGGTACTAACTACGAAATTTATAACGAAAGCGTAGTCGAAAGTTGCAAGCGTTGAAAATATTGTAAGCTGCACTCGTTTCGGGCAAATTAAATGAAAAACGAAGTTTCACCGCTAGCCGGCAAAGTTGGCCACTCAAGTTTGAGCGCGGTGGAGAGCCGCGCATACAGAAACCGGGCGTCCCCTGTGTACTCAGTACCTACAACGCATTGTTGCCGGTCCCTAGTTCATCTTTAATATCTATCGAAGCTATTATATTCTCCTATAGATGAACTGATAGACATTCTTATCTATACAGACATTCTTTTCATTTTCTATTCACATTGGTTCGAGCAGATCTTTATTAAAAATCAGTTCGTGGAACATGAAATCTGCGGGTCTGTGATTTTATTGCTGACGTTTTCTAAAATCCTTTTTCTTATTAACACGTCACCAAAAATATTATTATGGTGCATAAATTAAATTTTCTATAAATTTATTTCATTAGAATTGTGTATAATTGAATTAAAGGCAATTTGTGTGGAATTGTGTGTTAATGCTATTAATATGCAGTTTTTAGACTTTACACATGATCAGTCACAATATTATATATTTTTTCAATTTTCTATCTTTACGTGTCCCTTAAATGAAACAATATGTAAATATGTCAATACCATGTTAATTGGTGAACGATAACAATAAAAAGTTTATTTTAATTATGTAGAGCTACGTATCATTGAAGGTCAGGCTCAGCCAGATAACATTTGCTTGTATGCCTAAGTGCAAATTTTGAATAATTAGTGAATAATCTTTAAATTACAAACATTGTTTGTTTACTAAAAACAACAGTTTCGATGGGTGAATCGATGTACAGTGAACAGTTTGGAAGACCGCCAGTGCCCGGTCTGTGCGCACTGCTCACCCTCTAACCCGTCCACTGCCCAATAACTACCCCATACAACATGTATGAGGTGTTTTTATGTGAAGCAACATTTAAAAGTGGTAGAACTGGTATGATTCGACCGGGGAGGTACCACCGCTATACGTAATTCTAGCAAGAAGCGGTGGAAGAATGTAACTATCAGGTGCATATGAATCTTAGTCCTCAAGAGTGGCAATGGATCTTAAATCGGATACAAATAGGACTCCTGCTCTATGTGGAGTTGTTTACATGTTACATATCCATGGCCGGCAGTGAGCATTAATTATCAGATGGATTGCTTCCTTGTTTCATCTTTCTTTTAAAAAAAATATCCTTATCGTCAATCCGTTACTGTCCTATTGGTTAATAACTAATAGGACGTACTTCTAATGAAGTATATTAATACGCTGTTAGCTATAGGTATGACTTAAGGAATATGTCAAATGAGTACTGAAGACTCAAGTCACAGAATTAAAATTCACAAATGAACAAAAATGTTAAAGAGAAACACAATAAACTGAAATGAATTTTAAAAGTAAAATAATATCTGCATTTACTACGTAAACCGACTATCATTCAAACAGTTACAGATCCGCGAAAAATGGAAATAAAACGTCAAAGTTCGCTCATAACGGTTTTAATTAAGCGATTCATACATGGTTTCATCCAAAAAAGTAAGTGAAGCACACACACAATTGAAGCGGCGGCAATATTTGCTACGGAGCTGCACGTAGCCTATACTGGAGCTACGCCAAACTCAATGCCATAATTAGGCACACAAAAATTACGCGAGGCATTTGTCATATCGTTAAATTTAAATACAATACTCCTATTTCATAGGTTTATTATTATGACATTGCCTGCTGTATTCCACTTAAAATGGAATGTTTTACACCATTGATTTACAAATGGGCAAGGTAAAAGGATTTTTATTCTAGGAGCGCAAAGGTTCCCACATTTCACATTATATTTCGAAACAAGTGGATATATTTACAATTAATTAACTGAAAAGTAGCTACTTTTCTTAGAAACATAGACTTTCCTTTGCGCTATATCTGTAACTTTTGTCCAATTTATATATATTTTTTTTTTATTTATGCATCTACGGAACTTAAAACTATATGAAAGATTAATGTGGGTCTATGAGTTAATAGTACATCTAACGCAGCTGCGGCGAATAATGTTTTTTTTTTATTTTTACTTACGAATATACATGGCTACCTTTTATTCAATAAGTTTAATTAAGTAATTCATGCAAAGACATAGTTTAATCCAAAAACGTAAGTGAAGCGCACACAATTGAAGCGTAGGCAATACTTGCTACGCTGTACGTAGCCTGCTGGAGCTACGCCAAACTCAATACCAATATTAGGCACAAAAATGGATATCAGTAGCGCGAAACATTTGTCACTTTGATAAAATGAAACACTGTATAGGCATTCACATAGAATAGGCACTTCGTAGCTGGTTTTATGGAACCTCTGCTTCTTCTTTTATTGTTAGTTGTATATGAATGGGTTACGAATTAAACCCTTCGCACCCATACCTCCTTAGCTATTTAGTATTTTTTAAAGCCTTTGTTCTAAAATTATGTGTAATTTATGTTATGTGCTCTAACGTTACGAAGACCACTTTTTATTGTGTATCTGTCCGTCTACGTGTGCTGTGATTGAATTCAGTACTCTTAGTATGAGTATTTACGTTTTTACAAAAATGACTGTTTTTTGTTTTTGTTTACATTTTTCCCATACTATTCCAATTAGTTCTGTTACAATCCGCTAGGGGCGCTGATTGAAAATGTATGGTCAAAAACGTAAACAAATACCAAGACAGTATTTTTTTTAAAAACGTAAAAACTCAAACTCAGGGTAGAGAATAAGTTACTTTTTAACCTAAAAACTGTGATTTCTATATACATATCAGTTGCATTAAGAATAAAACTGCCTACGTTACGAATGTGAAAATAAATTGTGAAAATTCCCAAGCAGAAAACTAGCTCGGCAAGTTACGGCAGACCTAAGATAATGCATGTCAGACACACTAGTGCATTACCGTAAGTCTTGCAGTATTAAATAACATTTTTTGTTGCAAACATAAAAAGAAATCTAGCTTTTTTGGAGATTATTAAACGTAACATTTACCTAGCATTTATCCGGTGGTCGAGATTTCAATATACTCATAAAATTTAAGTAAATCTGTTGAAAAACATACCAAAAGAGGTACTGAACTGTTTTGTCTATGCCTATTAATATACCCAAAGATTATTTGTTGGGTTAATATCTATTTTTGAGTAAATCCATATCGACTGGCGCTTTGTGCTACAAGATACAGGGATTAATTTAACTTTAGTAAGAGATTCCCGTAATGTGTATTGCTTGCATGGACATTTACTTTTTAAAGGATGTTTATACACTAAGAACAGAAATTAAAATTTATCACTTAGATGACTGTTTGGCCAGGAATCGAACCCAGAACTGCGTGTCAGACTGGCGTGGTGACCGCACCACCACATTAGTCGTAATAAATGTGTTCAGTAATACAAAAATTAAGTAGACTTATAATTGTCGTTATATTTATTATTTTTAATTTATATTTGGTTTCAAAACATAATTTAATAGATAAGTTTTTGTTAAAATGTTACTTCAGTGAGACTAAATAACTAAGTAAGTTTCATAAGGCTACGTTTTCGCTCCATTATCTACCGTTTCTAACCTCATTAGTATTCAAAGATAAGATGTATAATATTTCAGTTTAAGCACAAAATCCTTGGTAAACGGTAATACTAAACTTGTTATATAGGGGTTGCAAAGTGTTACCTTAAACTTAGTTAATACAAATATATTGCACAAGTGTATGCTTGTGGTTTTGCTTGCTATAATAAATTTTGCATTTGTTTAACACATAACATCGCATCGTGTCACTTATTTATCATAATTCACGGAACGTTATAAAGTATTCAATAATATTTTTATTAAGAAGTAAGTTGTATTACACAAGTACATAAATAACAGCCAGTTAATGCGAGTATAAAATAAAGCTATTATATGCGAAATTACCCACGTGGTAATTTATTATAATACTTAAACCATATATTTTAATCAAACACATATTTATTTCTTGATTTTCGTAACCCATTTTTGCAAGATTACAAAATTTGATATTTGGTACAAGTACTTTGGTATAAATAGATTATTGTTTATTGTTATATATTATATCATTATCGTAACTTAAGTACAACAGCTGCAACCTGAAAGCAAAAAATCCCTGAAAAATAAACACATAATTAAAATGGAGTTCGTTATAATCCGCGACACTTATTCCTCTCCGAGCCACAGTTACCCACAATACTCAGGTACGTTTGAAATAACAACGTTACCTCATATTCCAGTTTTATCCGTGCAAAGTGAATCGTGATTGTAGAGGCGTCGAGGAGCTGGAGCGCCGCCAGGTGGCTCTCGTGAGCGCCCTCCGACGCCTCGCAGTAATTAAGTCAATTATAAATTATTCTTAATGGTACCATTTCTTGACTTCACATTTTTGCGTGACATTATTTTATTACCGAATATTTAATGCGCGGATATTTATTGTAAAATGTATTCGGGAAAATAATAATTTCGCTTTTAAATATTAAGATTGAAACTATATTTAATATAAAAATGTGGCAACACGTGAAAGTTTGAATGGCGCTGCGAGTATCAAAATGATGTGGAAAGGTGTCTTAAAATAACAATACGTTACCCTCGATACCTACACACCTACACCCTTTTGCTTCGAAAGCTTGTTATATTTACCTCGTCCACTTCACCAAATACGTATGGTGACGATGGTACTGTCAAGGGCTTCTTATTATTATATAGCCTTCTTAGTATTATGTGATATTACTATAAAACTGGCACGATTGATAGATGGATTTATACATGTAATTATAAATGTACGCACTAAAGAACATAATGAGTCAGACTTATTAAGTCTAGGTGTCGCTGCACTCGATTCTCGATCCCAAATTAATGGTAAAGCACACTAAGTACTTCACTGTGGTGTTTCAACATGGAGCCATAGAAATATGGAAAGGTAATCCAACTGATAGTATTTTAAGTTATCCAAATTTTATGTAACCGGTAAATATGTGATGGGTCACGAAAAAGTCCCTAAACCACAATCGGTAACCCATTGCACCGATACGGTTGAAGTACCGATCGTCGTGAACCGCGCTTGGTAATGCTTAACTTGGCAGATTGGTTGCCAAGATTACCTACCTATGAGCACATATTACGCACCATACATTATAGGAATGACGTTTATTCTCTAGCTTTACCTGTAACGTCACTGAAGACATCTAGTATTTAAGAGAGAGTAAGAAGTGCTTGCAGATGTTTGGTACAACAGTAATAGTTGTAAATCGCAATAAATACTCAGTTGTTATAATGAAGTAATTTCTAAGAACGTATAATGATAGGTACCTATATACAGTTATTCTTACCAGTTCATGCCGAAGTAGCTACGAATATTGTGGTTTAGAATTTCCACAAGCTTACAGCAATATATACATTTGCGTACCTTGAGAGGCGAGGAAAGATTAATATTTTACTCGTACCTTTTCATGTAATATAAAAGTAACAGATGAGCATGCAGTCCACCTGATGGTAAGTGGCTATTGCCGTACATGGAAATTAGTAATCAACCCCATATAAGATTACATTCCTGCCTAAGGTCGCCGAAAAATACGCCGCACTAATCTGGAATGCCTCGAATAAGTATGCCCCTTCCCTTCAAACCAGAACACACTAGCGTTTAACATTGTTGTTAGGTATGAGGCAGAAATAGATGTGGCGGTCGTGCCGCCGGAGTCAAACCACAGAAGCTTCTACCACCTTCAACATATTAAAACCTTACTCGTTTCACTATTTAAAATAACATAGCCTGTAAAACAACGAGCATACAATTTCGATACATTTATACGACCGTAAAATAAAGTTGAAGGGTAATTTTGCGGTGTATGTCGGAATTTCAAACAGGCTTGCTCGAAACAACACGGCATATCGAACATCCCAGAACTAGATAGGGTCGTTTTCAGTTTTATTTGAAAAGGGTTACGTAGCCGATATATCGTTAACATATCGATATGGAAAACGGTTTTATCATATCGATATTAGAAGCGCAGCTTGTTACTAATTTAAGTATCTGTGATATCATTTGTGCCTCTACGGTAAACGAGCGCTCTATATATCTGGAAGATATACTATCTACATATATATTGCTATATACCGATGGGATGTTAATTAATTTATAATTTTATTTCACATACAAAAATGAACAGTTATTCAATTTATATTAAAGTTCAATCGTTTCAAGTCTTTTCACCCCAACGAATATTGAAAGCCAAAAAGCGACGTTACGAATATAACATTGTTTTAATTTTGCTTTTTATTTGATTTGTGTATTTATTGATTCGTTATTTTATTGGTTGCGTTATAATATTTGACTATTTATAATGGGTTAATATTTCATTGGTTTCGTTGTAATATTTGACTATTTCTAACATATAGTATCATGAACGATGAATTGATTCGTTGGGCTTGTTATAATGGTTAGATATATTTGGTGTGTCGATATGATACGATACATACCATACGACTTGATAACGATTAAAAACTGTTTGTAGTATATATGGTATATCGAGACCGTGCCTACTAGAGGTGAGGCGTATATACTGGAACAGGTTCAGGGACTAGGTATTTTATCGGACTAGGTAGGACCTAGTCCATTTTTTAATATGTACCTAGTCCAAGAATAAGTACCTAGTCCACACCAAATTACATTAACTAATGAGACTTTATGGGACTAGGTGGAACAGGTTTCTGGATCAAGTATTTTTAAATACTAGGAACAGGCATACCTAGTCCCAAATTTACCTAGTACAACCCATCTCTAATGCCTACAGAACCGTTACCCGCCACATTGGACACGCGCCAACAGGCCATGGTCGCCACATTTGCAAAGGCACACATACATCTGAGAATCAAGCCAGCACCCTGGCTTTGATAATTGACGACCTAGTAGCGTAATTGTTTCATTTCCGACATTACTACATTCCCGACATAAAGACGAAGAATTTTTTAAACCATTTTCGTACTTCTGTAAACAACTCTATATAAAACAATTGCGTTTCTACCCCAGAAGAAAAGAGATAATATTTACATATTTATATTTACATGACATTACAATGTATTATAATAAACGGTACAACATGATATAGAATAAAAAACTGTTACTAGTTACGGTATGGTATCGGAACCATGCCTACGGAACCGTTACCCGCCACATTGGACACGCGCCAACAGGCCATGGTCGCCACATTTGCAAAGGCGCACATACATCTGAGAATCAAGCCAGCACCCTGGCTTTGATAATTGACGACCTAGTGGCGTAAGCGTTCCAGACTACATTCTAGACATAAAGACGGTGGTGTCATTTTTTATTCTATTCGTACTTCTGTAAACAACTATATACAAAACAATTGCGATTCTACCCCACGAGATAAGAAATGATATTTACATATTTGTATTTACATTACATTATAATACATTATAATATATTACACTATATGACATACGCTTCTGGCCTGCTTATTGTAAGTTGGCTTTAATCGTTATTAGAGTTCTTAGGTAATTTTCTTCTACAAGCTATTATCTGTCAGTACATGATGTATCAAACTAGTATCTATCCTAACTAGTGACTAGTGTATCCCAAATCCTTTCCCACATTGGACAGGTTCCAATAAGCAGTCTGAACACGGCCACATTTGCAGAAGGGACACTCTTGTACAGAAATCAAGCTAGCAGTTGCTAACAATATATCCGGGTCAATAGCAAATCCTAAAAAGGTATCCTGCTATGTTTATAACCTTTTCTTCGGATCCTTTACATTCACGGCTACAAGTAGTACCTTAATCAACAGTTCAACACCTACGTATAGTCCGCATAAAACTGCTAGTCCGCTCTGAATGTAGAAATGAATCGCGTCGTCATAGCAAATTGTATGACTACACCTGCTCGCAACAACTTCAAAGCGAACTAGCAGTTTGGCGCGGACTATATGTATTGCAAATGACAACTTAAAGTTAACAAACCAATTCTGAAGAAATAAGTATCGCTTTCAGCGTTTTCTTAGCAGGAATATTTGAGCGGTTATGACGGACTAGATCTGTTGGGCTGTTTTTTTTCGAATCTGAATAGCTGTTGATGTCATTTCTTAATGGAAATTTATATCTAAAGTTACCCATGTAGCACCACGGGATGTATCTTTCCAATTTATCACCAACCCATTACAATCGCTGGGCACAGGTCTTCTCTCAGAATGAGAAGGATTAGGCCATAGTCCACCGCGCTGGTCTAGTGCGAATTGGTAGACTTCACATACCTTTGAAGGCCTTTTTTTAAGGTTTGTCAGGTATGCCTGTTTCCTCACGATGTTTTCCTTCACCGTTCTTAAGCAAATGATAATTATTTTATACTACGCACCTAACTTTGAAAAATCAGACGTGCGTGCCTAGGATTTGAACCTCGGATACCTCGATCGAGAGGCCGAGTTTTTTAACCACTAGGCTATCACTGCTCTTTCCAATCCTATCTTTCTAATTAGCAAAAGAATTTCCAACATCGCATCAATAGTTCCAGATATTTATGATACATCCGAAATTACAAACTCACAAACCTCGTTTCCTTATTTCGATTTGCTTTGAACCCGATATCATTCCATACAGTCCTAATTAAGGTAGGCAAACATGTATCCAACTATCCCAAAGCCGTTACCCACTACATTGGACAGGCGCCAACATGTCGTGTCTGAACGTGGCCACATTTGCACAAGGGACACACTCATCTGCGGAAATCAAATCGACACCCTTTTTAAATTAATAATGGAATATAAAAATCCTTATAGATATTCACGTGTAACTTACACATAACTCTATGTAAATATGATTTGTACTACATCTGTGTCCGACATTTACAACTCCAATATATTTTAAGTTTCAACACAGACCTAAATGAATACCACTTTTAGCCAATTTACACTGCCAGTTGACACTTAAAAGTATTCAGTCCACCAAAAAAAAACGATTGAATAATTGTTACTTTTATTTCTACCCGATGAAGAAAATTATAAAAGTCAGACATAACAAAATATAGAAGTGCCAAATCAGTAGTTTTGCCAATGCCAAAGCTTTGTGAATGTGTTTATCTTCGTCTTCCGTACTTACTCACCGAGTGTAGCAATTCGGATTAGAGGAAGGTACTCACATACGGGCTGACCCTTTTACCAAGAGCCACTTCCATTCGAAGGGCATTTACCTACAACATGGCGTCACATTACACCACAACGTTACCCGCTTCATTGGACAGGCGCCAACACGCCGTGTCTGAACACAGCCTAAGCCACATTTGCTTTAGGAACCCACTCATTGAAATCCTACTGACTTATTGAACTTTAACAAATGGTAAGAACGAAACAATTCTTAAAACTTCTTACTAAGGAATACACCTCTCTAACGCGCTGAAGTTATACACATAAATTATACAATAATTTAAACTAATAATTTAAACAAAATCAAAAACAGTTGTGAAGTCTAAGAAAAAGAAAAAAACAACAAGAAAAGCTATCTTATCTCTAAAGGAAGCAAGAAGGAAAAAAAGTAAGAACTTCTATCTCATTTTTTTCTGAATATAGGAAAATAGGTATTAATTGTTACTAAACATTTTTTCAAATGGGTTTATTTAAAATGAAATGAAAAATGTAGCTAAATTGCTTCCTCTCTTCAACCAGCTTTTCATCTCATGAATTCGCCTTAACGAAGATTCATTTGTGGACAAGGCAAGACTTACTTCTGTATCGAAGGTGAAATATCAAAACATTTTGCTTTAAAAATATAAAGAACATCCCTAATCGTCTATTAGTTCCATCAATGCGAATTATAGTAATATGCGCTGTAGCAACAATAAAATTGATCTCCCGCCAGCAATATTTTCCTATTATTCTAACAATCTGCGAAGCTATCACTACGTTATTTCAATTTTAAACTCCTCGTAAAATAAGCTAACGCAGAGCAATGTCTGTACAGTGAAAGAATCTATTACTCTATGTCCATAGTACATTTGTTAGCTCAGGCTACATTTCCTACTAACCAATTTATTTTATACATAAAACGTAAACTCTTTCTATCTGTACCCCTCAGCGTTGTTCTACTGCTAAATATGGATTTCTGGGCTATAACAAACATTGCAGTTACAAACGAAAATCAAAGTAGATACTGCTATAAGTTTTGTATTTGATGCAATATTTTTGTTCAAAATATGGTATAGGGTCAGGGGTTAAAATTTATAGCTCGAACTTCAATTGTTCAGTCATGTGTGTACTATAATTTCATTAAGCGGCACTTGCACGGTAAATGAAAACCTGAATTTTGGTGAGAAAACCTAAAACATAATTTTATATCCATCAACGATTCTCTTCCGTAACAAAAGAAACGAACATAACAGAATAGAACTGAAGAAGTTATAATTAAAATTAAGAAGAGCTGTATACATTTCTTATAAAATTACTAAACTTCGCTATTTTATTCAATACGCTATAAATAAGAACATTTATATACTATTGTATAATTGAATGTACTCGTATATTAGCCATCGTCTTATTGCGGCGATGAAGAATGAAGTCTCATCCGCCGCGAGAAGTGCACTACACCGCAACAGATGGCCGCGCTCCCTACACGACCTTTCCATTATATCCGCCCTACCTATACTACACACATAACTGTTATAAATGTATTTTTATATGAATGAAGTAGAATAAGCATGCAAGCCATCTGATAGTAAGTGGTCTCTCTCGCCCATCGACTGCTGTAACCAGCTTAGTGTAGAACTGAATAACTGAATGTGTATGAAGGTGGTAGAACCCTTTCTGGTTCGACTCCGGCGGCACCACCGCCACACCTATTTCTACCTAATAACAGCAGTGTTAGGCGCTGCTGTGTTCCGGTTTGAAGGGTGTGGTAAGGGAGACAGACTTTTCCGAGGCGTTCCAGCTTAGTCCTCAGGGGTAGCGGCGCATCTGTGGCCGACCTCAGGTAGGAATATCTAATCCTATCTGGGGTTGATTACATATGTCCATGGGCGGCAGTAGCTACTTACCATCAGGTTGACTGCATGCTCGTCTGCTACTCTTATATTATAAAAAAAAAAAAAAAAACTAGGGCTCCACCTGAAGTAGCACATGAGGGTTAGCCGACATCCTGCAACCAAGGGTATATATTAAGGGTAGATATTAGTATCATCAAGATCGAGCTATCAGGAGGTCTACCATTTTCCATTTACCATTCAGAAAAAATATAAATTAAAATCAACAATTACTGTATTAAAATTACCTGTATCGTACCATATTATCCCATGAAGACGTGAACACAATAACATAAATAAATATACACCCAGATCCGGAATAAAAAAAATATTGACTAGATGTTTGAGCTGAGGATCGAACATATAACTCATTGCATTTCAAACCGGTATTGCTACACACGTCGAAATATCACTAAAGTAGTTAGTCACACTTTCAAATCATTAATTTTTGATTACCTACATCTCACTTGCTATTGCCATAAAATATCACATACAATACAAGTAATTACGAGCTACTTATATTTCATAGTTACCGCGTACATCGTTTTATTGTGTCTGTGAAGGATGGATGCTCATTCCACTTCAAAGAAGTACACTTGACGTCAAAAGATGGCTCCACTCCCCTCATACCGGCGACCCAGCCAGTATGTAGCTTCTTGTTTTTTTATTATAAATAAAACATGGTTTCTAATCTTTGGTACTATTTTTACTTTTAAAATATTTTTGGAAAAGTAATATAAATTCCAATTAATCAAAAAACGATGTTGTTGCTTTGTTCTATGTTGCTACGTGAACTATTTTTCGATTTATTTAATTAGTGTCGTTGGTATATTGATTTTTATGTTATTTTTTCATCCCCACTACATCTTTTTATGCCTTTGGCATAAAAGATGGCTTACGGCAACACACCTTTATGATCCATTACTTAGCCATAGGTAATTGAGGGAAGCCTGAAGCATACTCCACTGCATCAATGTAAATTACTCGAGATTTCTGCCTTAACACAAGCCACCCTTCACTGCTTTATTATGCTGCAATAAGTAAACTGCTGTTATTATGTCGTAATAGGTTTAGCCGTAACGCCGCACTAGTCAACCAAAAAGTAAAAGACGTGTAACATACCATTTTGTAACAATGCAAACATTTTACTACCCATTTCAGCAGGAAACAGAATTTAGGTTAATGACCTAGTTAACTTACAATAGAAATAGTTTTAAATAAAAGTACTGTTATCATCGTTAATAAGAAGCTTGGATATTAACGATATCACATTTTTATAACGTTACATTAAAATAATAAGTGACTCATTTGATACTACAGTTTAAAAACAGATGCGGGTAGGTGAAGTGGGGACGACACCTTGGCGGCGCTCGAATTAACAGAGAGCGACATTCTGGTCGGAGACTTCAGCAAGAACAGTCGAATAACGGAGATACTTGTGTAGTTATACTACTTCTAATCACTAGTGTGAACTTACTTGCGTATAGTTATTATATCGTTACTCTGTACCTTTTATGTGACTATAAGATTACACGCCTTCAAGACCTTCAAGATGACTATCATTTATAGTACGTTTAAAAATTAAAGTTCCTTTACTGTGGCTACTGCTGCCCATGGGCATCTGTGGTAATTAGCCCCAGAATTATCCCCAGTCATAGATGTTTTGCTACCTCTCAGAACTATATTAACGCCACTGATTGGTCCCCCCACACCCGTCAACCTAAAATACGACAGCACTTAACACTGCTATTATTGGCCAGAAATAGGTGTCGTGGTGCCTCCGTAAAACCACAAAAGGCTCCATCACCTTCTCCTAGCAGCTGTTAACAATGTTATTTGTTTTAATTTTTCAGCGGTGTAAATACTATACTTATCTATATAAAGAAACATACTGAGAGGCAGACGAACAACTATTACCAAAAACAACATCATCAACGCCTTTAATATAATAATCTAATTCTGATAAAAATAGAAAACACTACCGTATAATATTAAAGATTTGTGTCCTCGAATAAGTGCTCAATGAACCATAGTGTGAGCTTTTTATATTCTGTTATACTCTGCAATGAACGCTCGCTACTACGCTACGCTGCTACAGTATCGCGTATCTCCCGGATATTGGTAATTTAATCTTGAAACAAATACGAGAACATTTTAGCTTACTTGCTTTTAACTTTACCAATTTAGTTTTACGCCGTAAAATGTCTTAAAATAACTGTTGGATATCTGTCCAAAACAACTTTGTAATCAAAAAATATGATTGATTACCTATTGTCATTTTTATCTGCATTGGCAGAATACCTATATAAGTCACCATTTGCCTATGTATGCCAATATTCCTAGAAATAAACAAGACTATTCCTAATTCCACATTCAAATCAAAACTTAATTTGTGTGAGAAGTAATTTAATTTGCTTACACCGCTTCACATTGCCTTTAAATACTAGATCGATCTTAATATCCGAGATCAGAATGTTCATTTGTGAATATCAGTGCGAGCATCCAGCGCAGTCATTCTGGCATTGTCTTTACGAAATAGCTGAATATAAACGAGATGAAAATGAGGGCATTCATATCTTCATATCTTCGCACATTGGTTCCCGCGCAATGGGACGAGCGGTACACGCAGCCGGCGGCGGTGCATTTCCGAACGCATCGCCGTTCAATATCCGCCAGGATTGTTTGTAGATCCACTCCTATACCCCCTCGTCCTGCCTCCCCTCGCCCGATACCGCTGCTCTAATGGAGCCTAGTGGGGTGTCTAGTTTAGAAATAGGTTGCCTATATTATGTGGACATGTCGGAATTACGTCTGCGGGCGCTGCTTTCAATTTCTTTTTGCGGACAAGATAGTAAATTTTGTAGCGAAGAATTTTTCAATGTTTCCTACTAAAAATGTGAAGACGCTTTCTGCTTTCAGCTTATATGTTTTAGTTGAGTATTAAATTTTAACATCATGTCATGTCTCTAAATAAAATACTTCTATTTCGCGGATTGAAATAGTTCCTATATTCATAGATGCTTAGATACACATACAAATTACAAACAGCACAATTTAAATAGCTATATTCAACTCTTTCATAAGTAATGATACTTCACCGCCTTGAAATTCAATGAAACCACAAAGGGCTGCTTTGATGATTTGTCAGTTTTTTTTTTTTTAATTCTTGACAAATAAAAAATATTTTTAGAGAAAATTTACTAACTAATACTGAGTAATTCGCATAATAAATAAATAGGTATTCCAAATATTTTAGAGACATTTTAGCACGGAGACGTGGCAAAACTTTTTTACGCAACTATTTCAATTCTCAAAACTGGTTACATTTTCTTGTTAGAAGTAATCTTAACTAATCTATGATTCAATTCCTTTTTTGATAGGATCATCAAAATATAAGGTTAGATTTTTAACACGCTTTTATTTTTATAAATCAGATTTGTATAGTAAGTTCTGTCTACTCCTGGTAAAAACGGTAATAAAAAATATTTCTGAATCATCTGAATAATAAAATAGAAGACTGCATACTGGCCGAAAGAAACTACTTTAAACCTGAAAATTTCTAGGGCTCTCATTTAAGAATGTAAAAACAATGTACCTACAGGCAAGCAACCGGGCTGTTCATTTCGTTTGACACGGCAAAGCACTACCTACACTAGTATTTAGAGAGGTTTATATAAGTGACTAGTTTCATACCTACCTAGTACCTACGTATCACAGTAAGTAGTGAAGACAGTGAACTAATATGTTTGACAACGAACAAGTTAAACTCACGTGTAAACTAACTCGGGATTCAACGGGAAAGTTATGCAGTCGATTTCAGAGTTGTCACATGACACCTTTTCACTGCACGAACATCGCGTGTCGAAGTTTACTAAATCCGATATTCTCGACTTTAACTTGTTCATGCCGTGGTCTACTATTTTAATAGTTGCATGAATTTAGATACGGTTTATAATGTAACTGATGATTTTATAACAGTAGATATTGTTGCATAATGAATCCTTCTGACACATATCTACCTATAAGTTATGTAAGAGTGTAAGGCACTTCTTACCACTAAAGATAATATTTTTGCATAAGTAACGTGTAAGTATTTGAATGTTGGCATATCACAAAGAAAACATGATTTTTCTTAGAAATCCTAAAAATAAAGTAACGTCCCTGTGTTGTAAATGGCATATAAGTAATACGATATTAGAATCTCAAATAAAATACGGATCTAGATCGGCAATTCAAGCCTAGTTTTGTGCTATCAGCTTAGAATACTAGTCCCTTTTTTCCCGTGGAAGTCGTAGGAGGCGACTAACGGGATTAAATGTAAAAGGCAGCAGCGTCTTGCAAAATTCTACTGCGTTTACCAAAGCGCGATGAGTACGGCAAAGCCTCCCTTTACAGAGAGTCTTGTGTCCAGTCCAGTCTCGGGTCTATAGACATTTGAATTCTGGTAGATCGTTGGAGAACTGAAAGTAACACGTTGAGAATTCGAAGTAGCAACTTTATGTAGGATTTATTGCCATTGTGACTTTATCAGTCGTAAGCTCATAAGTCTCTGATCCAAGAATTTCAAACAATCTAGGCCAAATGTTGTTGATCTAAACAATTTAGAAGACAAACAACGTTACAACATCCATTAATAGTTATAACATCAACTAATTACTTGTAGGTTGTAGGCTTCCTTCTAGAATCCTACTTTGTTTTATGATGCTATCTCGCAGAAGTTTATTTAGGAGACGATATAAATTTCAACGCGCAGCTATTTCGTTTGCGGGATGTCGTTAATGACCCGGAGAATCGTTTTTATGATGTTTGCTTTGATCAGAGAACAGCATCAAACGTCGTTTATGGCGCAATAACATCGAATTCGATAACAAATTGAAAATGCTGTACCAGAATGTGCCGTTAAATGAATGCGAATTTGATTCGGAAAGGTCCTACTGACAAAATAAAATAATTTTAAATATCAGTCAGCACGATCAATGATGGTATCAAGTGCGTATGATAGGATTGATATAAACTATTTATTTTGGAGGAATTTTATAAAAACTTTTTCAAACAACCGGGTGCCAAACAAGTATTTTTGTTTTTTTCAGTTAAACGATTCAATGCTTTTTTCTTTTATTTTGATGACATCTGCTGCATAGTGATATCTCAGCTCAATACGCTGCTGCCCGTTTCTGCTTTGACAGAATGACCTAAATTCATGCTAGATTTTAAAATAAAATGAGGTATTCAAATCCAACCATTTTGCCAAATCAAACTGATTTGACGGTTTAGTGTTGCCAGGTACGTGTGAAATATTAGTAGTGATGTAAGTATCGATATATAAGTACGTGTACACGCATAATATGGTACTACACTATTTTGATCCAAATAAATTTTCTCTCTCCGGAATATATTTTTATAATATTGCAAAATAAACAGGACACTTATCTTAGTATCCTCGATAATCGTATCGATATAAGCTCAGCTATTGATTCTCAGACATGAACTTCAGTCATGATATTGAGGATTGATTTGGTGTAACTAATTGTATCAATACGAATTACATCTAAATTATCAGTACAGTATCGAACGAACGAATTTAATGAATAACAAAAACCGTACACCGAAATACCGATATTAATAGTAAACAGCATTAATGAACAACAAAGTCTTACAATGGCAACATTGTGCTGTCAATGTCATTTGTCAAAGTAAAGTAAATATTAAATATTTTTAAGGTTATAATCGTGTGTTTCATGTTTCTTGGAATATTTATGAGTATACGAATAAGTTTCATGGCTTTAGGCGTCTTCTATGTGTAAATATTTTAAGACTGTGTCAAACGTGTGTGATTGATAAATGGAACCTGAAAGAAGGCCTCAGTTTGGCAACAGAATACTTGAAAATGCTGACGAAGTATTCAAACACAATGCTTGGTACTGTATTTAAGTTTTTGACAAGAAATAAATGTTTTAAAAGCTATGATGATAAAATAGTAGAATTGGAAAAAACGAGGCACAGGAAAAAGCCTCCAGGTGGTTCACGATATCTGACAGATAAACAACAATTGTATCTCTTTAATTCATGGTACATAATTTTTACCCTAAAAATTATAATATATACGTGCAATTCGTAAGGTCAGACCTAATAATAAAGATATCAAAAATATATTCTTGTATTGTATGTTTAATTAAAGATGTGGTCTGTCTGTACTTAGCCTTAATTATACTTTATACTTATTAATTTAAACTACTTACCATCCATTATCTTAAGACCTGTGTGGAATGCTATACCTCTCTCATAGTTCTTTTTTCTCTATAGTCAATTATTATACAAGGCTTTCCTCTTCTATTTGATTAAACAATTGATAATCTTACAGTCTATTACACATTGGATGATTGTTTTGATTGTTATCGGTTACATGTTCCCATCAATGCTTACTAAGGATGGAGACATATCTAATTACCTTATCCAGAAGAAACTAAATACATCACAATTAAAATAAGTTATTTAACATATACATTTTACATATGTAGGATGCACTTCTAATAAGTTGCACTTTTGAATTTATAGGGACAATGTGGTATGGGATGAAGAGCAAGAAAAGGCTGCTGAGGACAAAATCAAACAGAACAGTATGGTGACATTCTCTGAAGATACCCTGAAGGATTTGGAAGAGAATGCTGACAAACATTGGGATGCATTTTATGATATACACCAAAATAGGCAAGTGTTACTTTCAATAATCCTAACTAATATTATAAATGTAAATGTGAGTTTGTTTGTTGCTACTTCTTCACACCTTAATTACGTATACATTTTGTACACACATTCTCGGGGGGTTCAGAAAAGGACATAGGGTATCTTTTATCCCAAAGAAGTACTGTTCTCAGAGGATATATAAAAACCGACAGAAAAGTCTTGGTTAAAAGCAACTCAGCTACATTAAATTAAAGACAAAATGAGATGAAAATGGTAAATCTTGGATAGACTGCAATCAATGTTATCTCCATATTTGGTTTGCTAAGCTTATCATAATACATTACAGCAAATGTACTGAAGTATATTTCGTTTTCATTCCAACTACTAGTTTCAGGCCAAAATTTTAAAGATATGGTGTTGCAACTATTATTTTTCAAACTGTTTCAACTCTTCAGTTATTTATCCCATACTTTCTACATTTACAGATTCTTCAAAGACCGTCATTGGCTATTCACGGAGTTCCCTGAATTGGCCCCAGATAACACTTCTGCTCCAGTGCGGGTATTTCCGAATAATGAAAACATAAAATCTGGAGAAAGTACAAAGGAGGAAGAAAAACCAGAGAATCAAATTTCCAAAACGTCAGATTCTAAACGCTACATATTTGAAATTGGATGCGGAGTCGGCAATACAATATTTCCCATTTTACAATACAGTAATGATCCTAACTTATTTATATATGGATGTGACTTTTCTTCAACGGCTATTAATATTATTAAAGAGAGTGAACTGTATGACACAAAGAGATGTGAAGTGTTTGTCTTGGATGCAACTGTTCCGGAATGGAAAGTACCATTTGAGGAAAATTCACTGGATATTATAGTACTTATATTTGTACTTTCGGCAATTGATCCGACAAAGTAAGTATAGAATGAATACCATTGGTTTTTATATTCAAAATTTGTAACATATCTTTACCATAGTTAACACAATTTTTACAAGGTACAAATAAGTGACACAGTCAAAGCAATAGATATAAGAATGTTCTGCTATTTATTTTCACCATTTAAACTTCTGTATTTCACACAAACCACAAATTAATTGGCTTGACCACAAATTAGTTGAAGTACTTGTTTTGAACTTGCTCTTTTTAATTTACAGGATGCAACCTGTTATAAACAATATATTCAAGTATCTAAAACCAGGGGGATTGGTTGTATTCCGTGACTATGGGCGGTACGATTTAGCCCAACTACGATTCAAGAAAGGAAGATGTGTCTCAGATAATTTCTATGCCCGAGGAGATAACACATTGGTATACTTCTTCACCCAAGAAGAAATAACCAACTTGTTCAAAACAGCTGGGTTTATAGAAGAGCAAAATTTAATAGATAGAAGGCTGCAAGTAAATAGAGGGAAGATGTTAACCATGTACAGAATTTGGATACAGGGGAAATACAGAAAACCATCATGACAAAATATAAATTTTATTGGAAAATAAAAGTTGATTTACAAATTTAAGCATATTATAAGGCTCATTTCTTAAAAGGTAAATTGATATAATTAAAGTTAAATGTGTGCACGTAACTTAATACTTAAACTTTCAACACATTGTGCGAGATAATATCCATACCAGGCATGAATAACAAATTTTGAGCTATTTGTACTCTGCGGTGACAGTTATTTACAAGTGGCGTGTGTGTTGTTAAGAAAACCCATTTAACTTACCTATTTATTCGCCCTATAAATTAAACAATCCCAATGCTTATTATGGACCAAAGATGAATAAATAATGTATATATACACATTTGTATATGTAGGTCAACTTATCAATATATTCATGCCTGGTATCCATATTATGTCAACTATTAGCCTAGAATAAATAATATAAAAAGAACAAGAATTCACAATTTGTCAAGTGCAATTTGCATACATTTAACTGTAGTTCATTTAACAGATTCGAATTTAAAATGATATGGTAATGCAAATGAATTCATGATTTTGGTTACAGTCTTCACTGGTGGACCATCCCACGATACTTTGAGGTGTGTCAATAGTCTTCTTACAAAAGTCTCTATTTCTAGTTCAGCAATTCGTCTCCCAATACACATTCTAATGCCGAATCCGAATGGTAATGTCACCATTGGATGAGCATTTCCATAATACAAGGGGTCTGTTTTTTCTGCAATCCATCTTTCCGGAATAAACTCTTTAGGACGTGGGTAGTATTTCTCCAACATCGATAAATATTCATTTGGTGCTATGACATCAACCTGAAAATAATAAATCAATATTTTTATAAAAATATACCAGCCACTTGACCAAGTCAGCCACATGGTTTGGGTCATGTGGTTGATCAAAAGCATTTTCCTATAACCTAATGGGAAGATCATTGATATCATGAAGAAATAATTATTAATTTCTTCATTATTCAAAGATGTACGTCTTGATTTTATGTATCGATGACGACTTAATTGAAAAACAAGTCTTGTATGTTTAAAATAATTTACGATATTTAGATGTTGCGTCTTTAACCTCGATAAATTAATATATAGTTAAATTTTAAGTTTCTTACCCCTTCTGGTATAATGTAATCGCCTACGATATGTTGTTTTGAGGTGCGCCTCAGTTGAGCCTGTATAACGGGATACATTCTCAGAGATTCCTTCAAACAAGCTCGAAGATATCGCTTATTTTGATCAGATGATTGTATTTCCTCTCGCAGTTTATCCTGTGCTCGTTGGTTTGTGGCCAGGTTATATAGAAGAGCAGTTGTAGTAAATGCCACCTACAAAAGAAAATAATTATACATAGTTTAAAAACTACAAACCACGCTAAAATCGCACAAGGAAAATCGTTAATCCTGATTCCTGACAATCCTGTGTGTAATGTTGTTAATAATTGTTCAAAATTTTAAATTAATCGGACTGTTCAAAGTGGGTAAAAATCGAGTTCAAAGATTCCGTTACATAGATACATACATACATACAACCCAAACTAATAAAGGCGTGGTAATAAATGTAAGAGCCAAACTTTATTATAAGCGTGATGTGGTGACTTCTTGGAACATACAATATATATAAGCATATATAAGCTCCGAACTGAGACTGTTGGAACACGCCCCCTCCCCGGGCATAATCACCTAACTCTGCCGAAGATGTTCCTTTGCTAAAGTTGCATACTGGTAGCTAAGCATTAGCGCCACCTATGCCCGAGGAGATAACAGAGATTGGTCATATCTTTTTATTGCAACCAACCCCCCCCCCCCCCCCCCCCCTATTAACGTATTAATGATTATTTTTTAAATAAATACCGTGTCAATGCCAGCAAACAGCATATCGCTAGCCATCATTATAGCAACTTTTTCATCAATAGCCAACAGTTTTTCGATTATACTTTTGTCCTCGTCAGGAATATCGTGACCGCGCTCATTTATTTTTCTTTGAGCTTCGTTGATGAATTTTGAAGTCACCCTGAAATATTTTATTATCTTGCGTTAGAAAACACTAATTATTTATGTAATTGTACTAAGCAAAATAAACAAAATAAATCTAGCAGTTTACTAAATAGAATCGAATTAATTTTAATTTTGACGACCCGCGTGGCGGAGCGGTCACTATACCGGTCTGACGCGCAAAGGGATTCGATCCCCGGCCAGACAGATATTTAAAATGATGAATTTAGATATCTGTTCCTGGGTCTGGGTGTTTGTGTATTTATCTATGTGTGTGTCCATGGCGCCCACGACACAGGGAATCCTAGTGTGGGGCTGTGAGTGAAAAAAGCGTTTATTTAATGTTATCAAAAAGTACTTACTCCCACTGCAAATCAAACACTTTGATAATTTTCTTAAAACTTGGAGTAGAGACGTACTTCCAAAGGCTTGGTGACAATTCTATTTTAAAAGCTAGATCTAAAACATCTTTAGAACAATTCATTAGTTGTCTCGCTGGGTGATCAGGACTGAGATTATCTTGGAAACATCCCAACCGTGTTCCCAAACCAATCAGACCTATAGATTCTAATGACAACTTCGTCATTTCCAAATGAAAATTATTTCGGAGATAGTCGTCGTCTTTAATTTTGACTAGCCTGTAAAGCAAAAATCATGTTGATGGTTTATAATTAAGTATATAAATTTTCATCCCCGGTTTTCTAAATCTAAATATATATAACTCAAAGGTGACTGACTAACATAGTGATCTATCAACGCACAGCCCAAACCACTGAACGGATCGGGCTGAAATTTGGCATGCAGGTAGATGTTATGACGTAGGCATCCGCTAAGAAAGGATTTTGATCAATTCTACCCCCAAAGGGGATAAAATAGGGGATGCAAGTTTGTATAAATCTTCTTAGTTAATAATATTACTTCGTAACGCGAGCGAAGCCGCGGGCAAAAGCTCGTAATGCATATAAACTCATGTGGGATTCCAGATTGTGCGAGTAAGTGGGGAAGAAAGACCTAAGAGTAATGGTCATACCTAGACGGACAATTTGCCCGATTTGAAAATTGTGGTCATATCGCTGAATGCTCAGGACAAGAACAATCAGGGTGGCATATCAATGGACGCTAATGCTCAACATACAAAGATACATTTCATATGGCTGATGGATGATAAATTGTTATGTATGTTACATACCTTGCAACCATCTCTTGTGCTATTTCATCAAGAGCCGGTTCGTACAATTTGACCAATTTAGGTTTGAGTAAAGCTGGATTTACTTTCGTCCGAAAATCTCGCCATTGCAGACCCTGTCTAAAATTCACACCGTAATCAATACTTCATTTTAGTTTAATTTCTAGTATATATTTAGCATTTAATACTACAACCGTGTAATACTGACGCATTAGTGAGTCCCTCTACGCCTTGATAAATAGATTTTCTCATCTTCGATCTATAATACACGAGAGTTTCAAAACCAGGCCTCAATGGAAGAATATCCTCCGATCTATAAACCTGTATTAATATTTACATTATGTAAGTATTTTTCTATATGCATAAAAGGGGAAGTTTATCTTGGCACCTTTTTAAGTTACACTTCTTTAACATTTATAATAAAATGTACATATAGTTAAAACATAACGAGAATAATTTAACATTGTGTTATATAACAAGTATCTACAGTTTAAAGTAGATACAAAATTTAACATTAAATTCCGTTCTTTTAAAAATTAGGTATAACATCAAAATAGCTTGCACGCAAACTACTTTACTAAGTATTCATGTATAAAACCTGTTCAAAATCTTCAGGTTCAAATAGAAGGACCATATCGGCTCGCGAGAAAACTCCTTCCATCTTGACGACAGACCCATACTTTTCATGTAGAATTTTAGACAAATTATACATGTTAAAATTTGCCCCGACGGTACCTAAAATTAATAAAAGCAATTAAAAAACCTGTCTGAATAAATATAAATTTAAAACGATTTTCAAATCACCGCTTATATTCATCAAAATCATATAATTTTTTGAGGTAAAAGTACCCTCTTATTGGACGAGAAAGAAACTTTTAAATATTACTCGGTGCAGTAGGAGTGACACATGGTTATGAGGAATTTTACTTATTAAAACCCTCTTACAGCTAGGGGAGCCCTCTTGCGGTCCCGAAACTACTGGAACAAGAGACATCAAAATACCCTACATTGCTTATTTAAAAATTCTATACAGGTACATAATTTTATATCTTTTATTGAAAATTATTTTTTTACTAGTTTTTGCCTGCGGCTTCGCCCGCGTTTAAAAGAAAATAATATAACACACATAAAACTAAATTCGTACCCTCAACTTTGCTAAAGATCATCATTTGATCAAATGCATAGTTTACGATTCGATCCTTACTAATATCGAATAAATAATCGATGTTTTGGGTCCAAAAGATCGATTCTCCGATTTATCGATATTAGATCGCCATTCCGTAGGAATTCCGGGATATAAACTATCCTTTGTCCTTTCTCGGGTCTCAGACTATCTTTGTAAAAACTTTCATTAAAATCGGATCAGTGGTTTAGGCGTGAAGAAGAGACAACCAGACAGACAGACAGAGTTACTTTCGGATTTATAATATTAGTAAGGATAAGGATTTGTGTATTGTAAATAAAAAAAAGTACTAACCGATTACAGGTAAGAAGTGATGCAATGGACCAATCAGCGGCAATGCTGATAATCCTGGTATCGATTTAAAAGGTTTAGGTGATCCGGTTTGTTTGGAATATGATAAACTATTTAGACGACTAAGAAAACCTTTATAAACATGATCATTTTGAATCTTACGTCTGAAATCATTTTAATATTGTAATTATTTCGTTACTGGGCATATCTTACGATGTTAGATCTTATTGTTTCTTGTTTTAAATTTTAATTATAGATTGTAGAAGCAAGGAATGCCATCTTTATCCAAAATAGTCTGTTGAGTCGTTTATTTAAGGTGGCGTTTGTGTAGCAAGAGGGTTAATTTTCAAAAAGCGCCAAGAAACTATGCTTCGTTTTTGCTCATTATTTTCAATGATATGAAGGATTTTTTTTTATAGTTAATAATATTTTTATTTATTTCATGAATTAAATGAAAATAAACATATTATATTCATTATATATAAAATAAAAGTTTCTAATATATTTAAATAATATGTATTTTAGAAAAATGGCGCACCCATACAACTGCTGCTAAGTTCATTTCATAACTTTTTGGTACACTAGCGCCATTTTGAATATACTCCGCATATACTCGTAGGTACATAAGTTAGTTGCTCTGCCTCTTACCTCTACCCTCCATAATTTGAATATTGAAAACGTCTCTACCGGTCACTGGAACCAGTTTGAACTACAAGTATAGTTTTAGGGCAAAGGAGTATGCATGATCAGCCAACAACAATAAAATATTAAGTCCGATGCTAACATTAAATCTTTACAAGAATCGAAATATGATATAAGATTAAATTTATCTTATAGTAGCCTTAAAATAATCGGCGTGCGATGTGGTTAGTTGTACATCATTATATTTTTTGATTGAGCAAGTTGTTCAAAAATCTTTCTAATTTAAGAAAATACTTATATAAACAAATTGAATGTTTATCTATCAAAATTATAACTTACCTATAATTATACCCCAGCCGGCCTGATAACTTATATGAAAAACCATAAGTACTTGCAATATACATTATACTCGTATTGAAAGTAACCCTGGAAAATAAATGTTATACTAGTCAATATGTACTTATGATACTTTATATAACAGTATTCTCGTTTTACGCTTTAATGCATATAAACTACTCTGTAAATTTATCAACAAAAACACGGCTGATTTGTGATTCTCCAAGTGTCTAAAGATAAATTCATTCGTCCTTGACTTTGTTGATCGCAATTATTTCAATACAATCTTTGTTACCATTTACAATATTTAGTTGAGAATAACAACAAACTTTATATCGCACCTGAAATATTGTAGGTATAATACTAATTGTTTAATTATACGAATAGTAAGTAATTTCACGGCGAAAATATAGTTCTCGCTGGCTTTACACAAAAAATAATCTTTGCCTAGACAGTGAATGCATTTATTTAGCGTAATTCTGAATGACAGTTGACGTTTAGGAGAGGTTAATGGTTGACACAGGTTGACATTAAAAATAGTTGTGATTGTGATAAATATTTGGAAACAAAACTATTTTAAACGAACACATCAAAAGTAAAAATGGCTCATAAACGTATTTTTGTAGCTCAGTGATGAGAATATCGAATCTTGTTTTAAGTTTAATACAAATGTGGCTAGTTAGGAATAATATTTCTTTGTCACGATCATAGTTTTCCTATAATATCGATCGATTACGAAATAGCATTTCGCTTTGTATTGTTTGGTAAATTGGCCAGAGTATTTTATTTTAAATACATGTCCATAATACATCGTGCCTGTGTGATTATACATGCGAAGTAGTATCGTATACGCTTGCTAACGTGTTAAGTTTACTTGAAAATGTCTTGTGTTACTAGAATATATAAAATCGTAAACTAGTGATTTTAAGCGAGATTAGGCGTGCTGAATATGAATAAGTAAATAAGTGTACCTGGAGTTATTCTCGGAACTTTCGTCCATGTATTGTTGCTCCTTTCTGTAAGTATCTCTAATCATTATGTATATTTTTATGGAAAATATTCTAATAATTCCAATACACGCATGATCATATTAGTCTACAGCAACGAAGTCTTACTACATAGATTCACTCCTCTCTTTAATCTATAATTTAATAGCTTTTAAAATACACTCAATACTTTTATACACTATTTATTTTGCATTAAGCTTTATCTAAAAATCTCATTAATTAATTACAAACATATAGTATTATTGCTATATAGCTGCATAAAATTAAGAAATCCATTTAATTTACTACCTAATTAATCAGTATTTAATTTTATCCATAATTCATAATAAAAATTCAAGCTTTTATAACATTTTGTTTTCATTAGTACTATAATGGGGGGGATTACGGTTCTTACGGCGCCAAGATTTGAATGCGGATCCGTATAGATATCGATGAGACAAGACGAACAGTAAGAATATTTTTTTTTGATATCTCGCTTAGTTTTCGAGATATCGATACTCAAAAATTATTCGAAAATTTAGATTTTTTGCGTTTTAAAAGTGAAATTGCCGAGGAACGGCGCGGCGGAAACGGGTGCGACTGGTATCTCCGGATAGGGGAGGACGTGCAGAATACGGTAGAAGAAAAATGAAGATAATTCGTTAAGAAACGGCGGAGGAAAATGAGAAAAACCAAAAATAGATTTTTGAAAAACGGAGAAAATTATATTTAAAAATTTAGAAAACGGAGAGAAACGGAAGTAGTATGTGCGAAAAGGTATCGTTGAGACGAGTACGATGGTATAAAATAATTTGAAATCGGGCAAGGGACAACGAAGTTAGAGGTGATTGAAATTTGAGTTGGTATTGGTTAGGTTAGGTTAGGTTAGGTTAGGTTTGTCCCTGTAGTTCCGGGACCAGAATAGGGCTACGGTATCCTCTGCCTGTCGTAAGAGGCGACTAAAAGGGGGCTTCCGGGGTTGCGGACGGCAAGAGTGGGAGCTCAAACCGCCCGGCCAGCGACCCCGGGAAGGACGGCGGTATGTGTGGTCGTATACCGTCGTGCACACCAGACGGTGTGGTGAGTATCAAGCTCACCTGGGCGGAGCCCGACGGGGCACAGCGCTAAGAGGACTCCGGTTGCGTTCCGTTGGAGATCCCGGAGTCCTCTACGCAGCGCCGAGGACGGCCACCGGGGGGGGTTTTAGTGCGGTAAGAGTCCCACATAACCCCGTGTCGCTCCCACGGCACCGGGTACCTTTTGAAGGTTTCCCCCTCGTTAACAAAAAAAAAAAAAGGTTAGGTTAGGTTAGGTTTTTTATTATTATTATTATTATTATCATAATAATAGTGATAATCATAATAAAGGATAAAATATATCTTCAAAAATTTTTTTCAATAAAATTCCAACATTTTTAATAATGTATTTATTAATATCTTGAAAACTAAGCAAGATATCGAAAAAAAATTATTCTTTGTTTTCGTTTTCTTTTCCAAAAATCTATCGAAATACATCATTAAAAGAATATTTTTTTTTTATTTTTCGATTTTTAAATATCGATATCTCGAAAACTAAGCGAGATATCAAAAAAATTTATTCTTACTTTTCGTCTTGTCTCGTCGAGATCTATAAGGATCCGCATTCAAATTTTGGCGCCGTAAGAATCGTAATCGTGCCCTATAATGAATTATAAAACATATTTATATGACAAATATTCTAAAACTATAAAACTTGCTTACCTCTTTAAAAGGCTACTACATGCATTTTCCTAATATGTAGCATAAAATGTATTCTTGTCCTAGAAGTCCTTTGTTCCTATTTAGGGTTACTTTTAGATGATATAAACTAGATTGGTTCAAATTGTAATAATTTAAAGTGACGTAGAATAAGTTCTCTGTTTCTTGAATAATCCATTTTTTATTCAAGTAAATCCTAAATATAAATATATATAGGCTTACAAAACATTCTGACTACTATACTTCGACACAGTCTACAAAGTTAATAATATCCAGCATTCACCATAAGTTATGTATATGGGGCAATAAAACATTTTTGGACATTCAATTGAAAGTAATGGAATAAATCAAGAGCAATCTGCAATGATTGGTGAGTCACAAGTGAGCTCACAGCATTATCTCACATTAACTGCCCGAGAACAGACTGCATTAATTGATACTATTTGCATGTATATTCTGTGATATATTAGAAATTAAATATCTTTATAATGTATTCTTGGTACCACTTAAAACTTTTTAAGAATAAATTTGGACATAGGCCTCCTGTAATTGACACAATCCCTTCTGTGTTCTGTAAAGCCAAGGTGTTCCCACACTTTGTTAGTTCATTATGAGATTAGAAAACATACTTCTAACTGTAACTCATTTTTGGCTATTGGGAAACTTATTAAAACAGATGTGCTTTATATCTCATACTTCTTCATATGTAAATGTCTTAAAATGACAACATATTCCTGTAATAATAAGAGTTACAAATTTGCATAGATATTTGCAAATATTTATATTCTTAATTACATTAGTATGATTTCTTAATTACCGTGACCTGAGTGATGTATATGTAAATATATTTATACATACAATTATTCTTATTTAATGAACAGGTATAGAAAAGTGACCTTTGACCATATAAATAAAGTCGAAGAACTTATTGGTAGCATCTTCTATTCCTAAATACTTATATACATACTTTCATTGATTTCAATTAGTCTTGCTATAGATAAAAGTAAATTTAGAATAAAATATATCAATGCATGTTAAATATCTTCAAAGGGATTATAATTTGTTAAGTGAAAACGTATCCCTGAATTTGTTGCAATCTTAATTTGTTTTCCAGCAATAGTTTTAGTATCAATTAGATATTATATTAAGTAGCAAATGAACATGAAGTCATGATGGTAAGTGATCACTGCTATCTATGGATACTTGTAAACAACTCCATATAGAACTGCTGTTCTGTTGGTAGGCGCGATTGTGACAAGTTTTTTTTACAGAGGAAATTTGGTTAAATTAGAACAATTTTTTTCTAATGTACTTTAAATGTATGTGTAATGTGTGTATTTTAGTATTTATTTTAAAGTCTGGCATATTCTATCCTACTCCGCAGCAGAGAGGAATCCATGCATGGGTTCCCCACAAAAAAAAATCTAACCAAGTGTGAGTCAAACTCAACTGTTTTGGGGGGTCATGACCTTTGTGACCTTCCCCTGGGATTGTGGCTGTATTGTAGTTGCATCAAATATAAGCCACCTAGCATCCACTCCCTCCCACCACAGAACTGAATCATGCTAGAACTAGTTATAACAATGGTACCTCTCAGTGGACCCAAATTTGTCTTCAAACCTTTCCAGAACTATTATACATACCTACAAATATTTTTTAGCAATTATTAAAGCAAATTGTTTGAAGTATTAAAGACATGTGCATGTTTCAATATGTATAAACCTTTATCATTGTTTGCTAACTTTAATTGCTGTCATCTGGTTCATTGAATTAAACTGATATGTTTTGTTGTACCTACAAGTATACAGCTAGAGCAAATTGTTTGCTTTGTGATCTATTTGTTTATTTTGACAGTGAGTATAAATTGAATAAACAATCATTACTGGTTCAAAAGGCTTTGTCTATCTCTTGAATAAATATGATATTGTATTTTTATAGTTTATTTATTATGTAGTTTTTTTTTTACTTTTAAATTGATTAAAAGTAGGGATAGTCTAGTGATTAAAGTTCTGCCTCTCAATCATCTTGTTTGAGGGACAAACTCCAGGCACGCACTTGTGATTTTTCAAAATGTATAAGAAATTAATTATCACTTGCTATAACGGGAAAGGAAAACATACTGAAGAAAACTAAATCCCCAAAAGTTCATAAAAATATTCTCAAAGACGTGGGAAGTCTCCCAATTTGCATTTGGCCAGCATTGGTAGATTATGGCTTAAATCCTTATCATTCTAAGAGAAGACCTGTGCCCAGCAGTGGGACAGTACTGGATTGATAACAAAAGTTACTTACAATTTTACTTAGTGAATAAGTAGTTATTTCCATAATTAAAGAAACATTATTTTTAAATGAAAGTTAAAATGACTCTGAAGGTATTTTACACATTAATGTAAGTGGCTTGTAAAATTCTCACAAATGGGCAAAGATGCAAGTACAATAATAGTTCAAAGCCACAATTTTATTAGTACATGTTCAATATCTGCTCTTTAATTTGTTGGTATAAGTATACATATGTTATGTATTTACATGTGTTATTGTCAGACTGGGAGGTATGAAGAGGAGATATCAATAATTATAATTTCCAATTTTCTATGATATTGCATTTTATTTTCTATGATTAAAATGCAATACTTTAATTATTGTTTAAAAATATTAACATAAAACTCTCTTCTCTTGATTTTGTAATATTATTGAAAACAAAATTTGGAAAAAAATCTGTGCCTACCTACATACTACCTATGTCTTAGTTGTCTAGTCAAGTTGTAAATTGTTTTATAATTACGAGTATGTAATTATAAAATAGTAAAGATAATGTATAGTCCACAGCAAAAAATATCTACTTCCTATAAAATATTGATGGCTATTTTTTCTCAATTAATTGCTCATTAGGTACGTCAACCGAAGCTGTAATCACGCTATACCTTGCAAAACTTACCATCATTATATACAGATCTCATACAATCAAAACATTTATGTACAATCACAATTAATACCACTCGCGTATAAACTTCACTATTCGGATCCGTATATATAAATTTGCTGCACTGGCAGTAATGTTTTCCTTTTATTATCGTGTAGGTATTCTAATTGTAATATCATTAGGTATTCACATTTCCGTTGGATGTATAATACTCGATGTTTATTTTGCATTATTATGGTGCCACAGTTCACGGCTGGGCGTCGGCATGGCGAGCATGAGTTCCACGCTCGTCGAGACCGTCTCCATCAACTATGAGGACTTTAACGAGAGCTTCCTCACGTGTGGCACATGTCTATGTTAGTACACTGCATTCTATTTTATTTTATAAGCACTATAACGCACTGTGTTATGTTCGTAAATACTCAGTTATTTGTTTTTTGGCGGCTGCGTGATTTGTCGTTGAAATGGGTTCGATTCCCGATGTAATCTAATGTCATTTATGTTTATGAAAATTTTTGATTATTACGCATTTTAACGTACCTTTGAAATTTAATCATAACCGATGTGTTATTTTACATTAAGTTTTAAATGTATAAAGTGTTATATTACAGTTTAACGTATGATATACTTCATACTCAGTACGTACTCCTTATAAACATCCTTAATAAATTGAAGTTATCTAAACGATACATAAATTTAGAATTTATGTGTGAGCCAGGCAAACAGGAAACAATAACATTACTGTTTTCAATCTCCTTAATAACCGAGTTGTGATTAATCTATTGTTACTGTTTCGATGAAGTTTTGGGAGCGATTTCTTGCACAAATAAATGTATGAGTGTTTTTGTTCTATAGCGTATTGGATATGAATGTATAGATGCGCTATTATTTTATAAAAATGTATTGTATTTTGTTTCCAGGCACTTACGATGGTGGAGAACATACACCGAAGCTACTGCCGTGTTCACACACAGTCTGCTTGCACTGTCTCACGCGGATAGCTGCCTCACAGACCAGGGACGCAGGGAGTTTCAGATGCCCGATCTGCCGCGAACTCATCACGATCCCACGTGGCGGCGTACCGGCTCTACCGCCCTCATTCTTGGTCAACCAGCTTCTAGATTTAATGGCGAGACAGCGCAGAGAGGTCATACCCCAGTGCAGTTCCCATCCCGGCCGGGAGTTACTCTTCTGTGAAACCTGTGATTGCGTTTTCTGTAGGCATTGCGCGGACGGACCGCATAGTGACACGCCCTGTGACCACACCGTTGTACCCTTCTCTATAGCCTTGAAGAGAATGTCCGAGATACTATTGTATAGAGCCAACGAGTGCCTCAGCAAGCTCGGGTCGGCGAGGGAAGCGGTGGCCAGTGAGCTCCGGAGATTGGAAGCGGCTGCCACCGCGGCGGACGAAGCGATAGACAGACACTTCAACGAACTCCGAGCTGCTTTAGATAAGCGTCACAACGAACTGAAGTCGGCTGCGGCGGCCGCTGCCACACATAAGCGAAAGTTGTTAGAAGAACAGTTGAAGTTAATCGATGCTGAGAAAGCAAAGGTACGTTTTACCGATTTGCATTCATAGGTTGATCCGTTTTTCTTAAAGTAGGCTGCGAACGCCCTCTGGTGGAAGTTGTTGTATTGGTTGAGGGCGATGGTTGATTTGAGTTTTTTGATTAGATGGCAGAAATAGGTTAGCCTTTGCTTGTTTTATTCACTGCCCTATTTCCAAAGAACAGAAAATTACTGAACAAACACAAATTAAAGGCACCTTTGATGCCTTTTATTTGCAAGATTCTGTCTAGCGCGAAGCTGTCCGTAATTACCGGCGCCAAGCGTCGCTACTACCGTCTGTAATTATGGTATTGGAAAAGTATGTCTTCTCAATTTGGGCGATAGATGAAATAAATGCCAAATAAATTATTGACTTGACGATAAAGACATATGGCACAATGTAAAAAATGTGTGTTTGATATTGACACCAACTCCAAATTAACATAAAAGAAAATTAAAACATGTTTGCTAATCAGTTGCTTGTTTTAATTCCAGGTGGAAGCGGAGTGTTCAGGTCTCCAGCAGCAAGTGGAAGTCCGCGAAGTGAGCAGTCGGGCCGCAGCGCTCGGTGCGAGACTAGGCGATGCTGCAGCGCTAGCGGAGCCGAGAGAGAACGCCTTCTTGGCAGTCGACTTCGCGCATAACGACGCGCAACAACGCTTCGTTGAAGCGCTGGCGGAGTTGGGCAGAGTTCGAACGAGTACCACTTTCCCTGGATTGTGCACTTTGCAGCTGGGTAAGATCACAATTATTTCTGATTTTGATAGATTGTCTACTATTGTTCAAACATACTCTTTGCTATTATAGAGCTCGCCTATAAGGTTTTATTCATACTCATATGTTCACGAAATGTGCAAAGAGTTCGTACGAAGTGAATGCACGGGTTTCAAGCTTTTCTTATGGAACATATTTACATCCTTTTATTTTTGTAAAACTCATCATCTTTGTTCATCTTTATTAAAATTCCAACCATTATGATAATGAACTATCTGTCTACAGAATCCTTGTGCGTATGTGGGCTGGAAGTGGTAGTGGTGTTGCGGACGGTGGACTACCACGGCGAGGCGCGCAGCACCGGCGGGGATCCTGTTTCCGCCGCTGCTACCCTCGACGATTCGCCCTTAGCTTGCACTGTCACGGATCTCGATACTGGACTCTATAGGTAAGGGAATTTATAAGTAGAGAACTGTGCCTTATTGCTAATCTGGCAATTTTTAAATATAAAATTTGCACATTTTCGCCATTGCGTCATGGGTGAAATGGAAACAGTGATAACAATTTAATATGACAAATGTTTTTACCAAAAATTCCTATACAACATTATTATGTAATGGAAGCCGTAAAAATAATATCCAATTTCTTATAAAACGGAAGCTTTATCCGAAATGGATCACATAAGTTACATTAACGCATGTAATCCATAGGACTGAAAAACTCGTAGAAGAAGGGTGTCTGCCTTTAAAATCAAGACAGCAACGTTACTTTGCTGTTTTAAGGCAAAAATAAACTCATGGTATTGTTAAAGATAAAAAGATTAAAAACTAAAAACTTACCTAGACGTTGACGTAGAATGACCCAAGTATCTTCAACATAAAAAGGATTACAGCCACTTCTATATGATCCATGATAATTTCCAGGATCACAATGCGTCCCTGGGCGTCGGGCGCGCTGTGCGTGCGGGTGCTGGTGTTCTCCCGGGGCGTGCGCGACTCCCCGCTGCGCGCGCACGTGGCGCCGGTGGCGGCCCCGCTGCGCGTGTGGGGCGCGCGCGGCACCGGCAAGGAGCAGCTCAGCCAGCCGGTGGCGCTCGCTAGGTAACGAGCGTGAAGGCGGTGGAACCCTTTATGGTTCCAATCCGGCGGCACCACCGCCACATCCAAATAATGATATCTATTAAAAATAATCTTCTCTTGTACCTTAAAACGAATTCACATTAACTCAAATATTTTTACTTCAAAATTCAAGAACTAAGTATAAGATCATAAGAAGTATAAATAGCCTAGTACAGGTAGAAGGTGGTAGAACCCTTTGTGGTTCCACTTTGGCGGCACCACCGCCTCATCTGTTTCTAACTAATAACAGCAGTGTTAGGCGCTGCTGTGTTCCGTTTTGAAGGGTGGTACGGGAGACAGGCTTTTCTGAGGCGTTCCAGTTTAGTCCTCTGGGATAGCGGCGCAACTGTTGCCGACCTCAGGTACGAAAATCTAATCCTATCTGGGGTTAATTACAGATGTCCATGGACAGCAGTAGCCACTTACCATCAGGTGGACTGCATGCTCGTCTGCTACTCCTATATTATAAAAAAAAGATAAACGTGCTTTATAAGTCATGTGCGGGTAAAAATTTTTCATAGAAAGTATAGTCAAATTGATCTTCCTGTTATATGTATATTACTATTTTTATTTCCTTACTTATTTTCTTTTCAAAATTCAAATCGTATTTGTACAAAATTGATTCCCATAGAATTTCACTACTTTATCGTCTACTGCTACGCGGAGCAGCTAAAAACATCAATTCTCCTTTATAAATACGGAAAAGAGTGAATCAGATTATATCATTGTGACTCAATGATTTTATTAATTTTCATGGCAATAAGACAGGCGTCATAAAATATTATCATTATTTTTACTGATAGTGCTCCTAACAGAAGACTACATATGCATGTAAATTCTGAATGTTATTTTTACTTACGTTTCAGGTGTCCCAAACGTCGAGAAATATACGTTCTGGATGCTGGCAACTCGAGGGTGAAGGTGTTAGACGACGAAACGTTTGCGTTCAAAACACACATTGTAAATGAAGGTAAAATTCTTGTACCAATTGATGAAATAAAACTGTATTTTTTATTTAGTACAGTTATTTGAATTATTTTTCCATATACTTTCAGGTTTAGCGGGTCGGAGTTGTACAGGGATAGCGGTAACGGCGGATGGCGTGGTAGCGGTCAATTGGAGGACTAGAACTCTTACAGAGGTAATATTTAATCTTACCTATGAAAAAGAAATATCGTAAACGATGTTCATTTTTGTATCTAACTTTTATTATACAAAAAAACAATGTGTAAGAACAATAATAGTCATTATTTTTGTTCAAATAATATTATAAAAAAGGTTTGTTGTTACATCAAAAGTATATTTCATAATTTGAAACAGCAGCAAAAGTTTCATCAGTGAATAAAGTTGCATTTATACTAACCAAAAAAAAAACTAATTATTAAGTTTATTTTCATTAAAGTTCTATGAATAAATGAGACTTGTTCACGAACATTACTTGAGGTACTATTAACACACTAATGTTTCGCCTTAATTACACCGTTCGCCAGGTGAACACTCTGGGCGCGACGCTGCGCACGGTGCGCTCCCCGCGGCTGGTGGAGCCGGTGTGCGTGGCGGCGGACGGCGCGTCGCGGCGGCTCGCGGTCGCCGACAACGGCGCGCGGGCCGTGTTCGTGTTCGACGAGCACGGGAACATCGAGCGCGAGGTGAGCCCTCGTGACGTCAGCTGTCGTCACGTGTCTCCGCGTACTCACGTTCTTTTGTTATTTTACATTTTACAGTGAGCTCGCGTGGACTTTGATGTGACATCACGTGACCCAGCGTACTCTCGTTCTTTTGTTATTTTACTGTGATCTCGCGTTGACGTCGATGTCACGTGACCCTGCGTACTCTCGTTCTTTTATTTTACTGTGATCTCGCGTTGACGTCGATGTCACGTGACCCTGCGTACTCTCGTTCTTTTATTTTACTGTGAGCTCGTGTTGACGTCGATGGCGACGTGACGTCACGTGCCTTGCGCACTTCCGTTCTTTTGTTATTTTACTGTGAGCTCGCATTGTCGTCGACTTCGATGTGACGTCACGTGCCCCGCACACATCCGTTCTTTTGTTATTTTACATTTTACAGTGAGCTCGCGTTGACACCGACGTCGACGTTACATCACGTGCCCCGCGCACTTCCGTCCTTTTGTTGTTTTATTGCATTTTTTTTAAATTAATAAACAGATAATTTCGTCATATTATATCGGTTTATAATGAAAGAAAAAAATAAGGAATAAATGGCAGTAAGTTTACTGCCATTTATTTTGTATTTTGGTTATTGATTTATGATGCATCGCTGTCTTATTGTTAATTAACGTGAGTTGATTACATAAAAAATGTGTTAATTTTTTTTACAGATTGGCAATGGTGACCTCGGTTTAGTTGGAGGGCTGGCGCTGTCAGAGGATCTAATTGTAATAGCTGATGTAGCCGTGCGCGTTTATAATGCGGAAGGAATTTTGCAGACTACTTTAGCGCCTGTACCGAAAGGTAAAAAGCATTTTCATATTATTGTAAATAAATATTATATTAATATCTTTTCACTTCGTATTTAATTTATTTTACCAAAATCAAAGTTAATAATGTTTTTTGCTATTTGTACTATAAAAATAAATTTCGAAATCAGTATATGTGAACGCGTTCGATCGCGTAAATCGCAATCCCTTTTTTATACCTTTATTATATTTATATTATTACCGCATATCTCATTCTTTTATATTAAAAAATATATATAAGGTATGTTTTTGTGATCAAAAGAATGAGTCTCGGTGAAGAATTCGGTCGCGTCCGCAAGACGATAAGATAACATCATATATCTATTATATTAAAATTAATACAATTTGTTTTATTTGTCACATGTTAGGTCGTGGCGGCTACGGCGGCATAGCGCTCGAGGCGACGGAGAACGGGTGGCACATCGTGTGCGTGCGGGCGGTGCGCGGGCGGCCCGCGCTGGTGGTGCTGGAGGCGCGCTCGGGGCACGTGCTGGCGGCGTGCGAGCTGGCCGAGCGCCGCCCGCGCCGCGTGGCCGGCCTCGCGCTGCTGCCCGCGCGCCGCGCGCTGCTCGCCGACCTCGCGGGCGACTGTCTGCGGCTGCACGCCTACTGGTGACGCGGTGACGCGGTGAGTGCGCTGGGGGTTGAGGTGAATGACCTTTACCCGCCTGTTGTCTACTGATGACTGAGGTGAAAGCCCTAGACCGCCCGACGCTTGCTGGTGACCGCGGTAAGTGCTGCTGGGGACTGGGGTGAATAACCTCGCCCACCCGGCACCCGATGATGACTGGGGCGAGTAAGAGCTACTGGTGATTGGGGTAAATACCCCCGACCATACAACGCTTGTTGGTGACTGTAATAAGTGTAACGCTGCCCTTCACCTGCTGATACCTGCGATTAATCACCCCCATCCGCACCAAATTGCTGGTGACCACGATAACTGACCCTCACCTAATCTTGCCTTTCTCTTAACTGCGGTGAGTTAGCTGCTCAAACCCACATATACTAGTGACTGGAGCGAATGTATTATGGTGACTACGTTGATTGCTAGCCACCCCCCTCGCTGCACGCGCTGTTGACCACGGTAAATATTCACACGGTAATTGCCACAATGAAAACCAAAATTAGTAACAAATACATTACACAACCTAAAAACTCTTAACAAATAAATTTTCCTGCTTGAATCATTAATAACGTTTCCTTTATATTTTGCAGAAGAACAAAGAAACTGGAATAGCAACGCATCGTGGCTGGAAGGGAAGGCGTATTGTAATCGAATTTCATGCTAGTCCAATATTGTAACTGAAAAATCGAACCGTTGGCCATAATCTCGGACTGCGAGGGACGAACTCGTACCAAAGTGAGGCCGGTGACGTCACCGCCGGCGATATCCGTAGTACTTACAGTATTTATTTCGTTTTAAGTTTTACTGCGTTATTTTTAGTATTTTTTTTTTATTTTATCTTCGTGTCGAAATTTCGACTCATTTGACAAATTGTGACTGATTTTTTTTCGATGTCTGCGTTCGCTGATGTCATTTTGTATTGTATCGGTTTATGTTATAATAGTTGTGGTCCAGTGAGGCAATCCAGCGCTAGACCTAAGAGTCTAATATTTCAATCAACTTAACCAAGATGTTTAGTAGAATAAGTAATGAACAAACATTCGAATTAAAATAATAATAATTGTCAGAATCATTAAGATTCACGGGAAGCATTGCTGATTGTGAAGCGTGATTGTTTTCAGTCAAACCAATTTTTTTAAGTGCCATTCACGCTGGAATAAAACATAAACCTTTATTCTAGTATTTCCTCCACATTCTATATAGCATCCAGTATACAGTAGGAGAGAAAACAATATATACGTCTAAATGTCAGTAGCAACTGCAGCCCATGGACATCTGTAATTAACCCCTGATTATTATCACCCCTGATTATTATCTGAATATTTTCAGTCCTTAATTAAGGCCGGAAAGGCTTAGTTAGAACCACACGAATTACTATGTCTCCTATACAACCTTATCACCAGTTCGACTGCAAGCTTATTTACTATTTGCGATTTCCAAGTGTTGGATTGTATCACTGGAGTCATATGAACCGGCCATTATTATTTGTGACTTATCAAGTGTATTTTTTCCTTTTCTCAGTTAATTGGCAATCTCGACGTTACTAGTCAGATGACGAACGCATTTATGTATTATTGAAATAAATATTTGTCGTCATGGAAATTTGTATTGCCGCGCCAACGACAATACGCGACTCGTGACAAATATGTTAATGCGTATTATACCAACGACTTAAGACAATATACATAATATACACTACACTACTTACTTAAATTATTGTATATAAATTAAGAAGGTAACGACTTTGTTTTCAATTGGAACGTATCTCTAATTTGTTCCTATTTTACTGATTTTTTTTCGAATTTTAAATTATGATGATAATTTATTTATCATTAAAAATATCATCAGTGGTCTTGTAATACTTCTCAAATTACTACGTTACGAATTAACACTTACTCAATATCATTTAGGACTAAATTTTTATCATTATTTATCATTAATATGAAACACAAAATCGTTAAGCGACTTAATTTTAAGAAAAAAATTAAAGAAACTTTTATTAATAAACGTATTTAATATTTAGTATTTTAAATTTGGGAGAAGAGTTTCTTCGTGAGTATTTTATTAAAAGGTCTAAATCATGAAACACTATTTACTTTACGAACAAAAATGGGATGCAGATGGGAAGGAAGAAATCTTAAAAGCGTATTTAATCAACGGACGTATAAACTGCATTAAGGCAACGCATTTGTTCCAGTATAAATTATTATCAAAAGAGATAAAAAGACGTGATTACATTATTCGTGATGCAGTGTGCATATTGAATAGACGTTTCTTTTTGAAAGTTGAAAATTCAATCGAAACAAACAAGAAGCAAACAATAAAAATCTGTATAAGTTTTTTACATTTGATTTGAAACAAAACTTATTTGGTGTTATAACAACTGTTCTGAATGTTTTCAAAATAAATACCTTGCATTAAATTTTCATTCTTAAAAAATAAATAAGTTTTTACATGGACTGTTTTGTAAGAAACAGACTAATTACCAAAAATAATTATGAAGGAAACGTGTATTACTTGTATATATGGATAATGTATGTAAGTATGGACACTAGTATAACGACGATAACGAGATTTTTGAAACATACAACTTTTACTTAAAAAATAGTTTTAATAATAAATTAGTCACCTACTTTTTGCTTTGGTGCAGTTTATAAGTCTGTAAGTTTTTACTGTAATATTGCACGGTTTCCATGCATAAACCTATTTACTTCGTGAATGACATTTCAAAGTCTTCAAGTACATACTAATTGTCTGGTCATTTACATCTTTGTCTATTTGACATTGCGTTCATTGACCTCGTGGCATAATCGCAAATTTGTTCTCTAGCTTACATATTATATTTTATTAAAACAGTTAAAACGCAAATTAATGTTATTTATGTTCAGTGTAAGGAAATAATTGTACAGAAATTAAGTATTGAAATTGTACCTATTCATCATAAATTTAATTCTAAAATTAATTGTAAGATCTTAATTTCGCACTGGAAAAACTAGCAATGCCACGTAAATTTAAGAGCCATGTGAACTGTCGTGTATGAGTAATATGGGACGGTTTTCAAATCAGAACACAACAACACCATACAAAAAAATCAGGCGATGCTTTTGTCGGAGAAAAATATCAGGCATTATGCACATGAATCGTTCGCCAAACATTAGTCGCCAAATTTGTTAAACGACTTTAATAAAACGAATAGCGAAAGAGAATGCAGTTCACATGATGGCAATTTGTAACAAGCAAAAAAATTGGCGTTCTTTACGACACACTTTAAATTCATACCCGTTGAATAGTGCCCTAGCAGAAATATATTTCCATATGGGGTTATGTAACTACATATCTCGTATGCCGAATATTAAGAGCCGCGTTTAAATTCTGCATAATAGTAACAACGTTTTATAGAATATGCACCGAAGTGCCGGCAACTGACTAAAAGGCTGTACTGTGGTTTATTGGACGTTTTGTATACCCAACGACTAAACCCAAGTGCCCTTGCGAAAAGTTTAAAAGATCTAACAATAGTTTATATTTATTGAATAAGAATATAACGTTATGTAAGAAATATATGTGAAATTTCTACGTTGGCAGATTATTAGCGCCTAGTTTTGTCATTAAAGCGTTGGTCTATTTGTTCATGATTTAAAAAAGTATGAATATTGGCGCTAAAAATATGCGTCATCGTAAACGCACTTGTGTTCATAATTGTACTTTAATTACCTTAATTTTGTAACCATACACGTTATAATTGAAATCTCACAACGCGTTATGTAAATACGTTATGTTTGTAATTGGATACCACATAATTATTTATTCACACTACTTGTTATTTGTTACATTTGTAACTCTAGTGACACAGATATTATGTATGTCTAGATGAACATCGATTACGAATATGGCACAGATATCATTAACATTAACTCATTATTGTCTCATTTCTTTGCAGAGGCATATCTTAGAATGGGAGAGCTTAGGCCGTAGTATATCCATCCGGCGAAGTGGTTTTGGGATTGAGTTTAGAACCACATAACTATGACTCATGTTGGTATATGGTAACCGACCCCTTAATTCAATACTACTATTAGTTTGAACCACACTTTTGGGAAACTTGGGGTTCAGACTTTCAATCTCACAAACTCAATTTTGATATTTAAAAAATCCTTTGTTGGCTTAACACACTGGTTGGACATTCGTTGAGAACTGATTAAAGTATGTACAAAAATACAAGAAGTATATACTCAGAATGTACATACATACAACACACCAGCCAAGCTTGTAAAATTTATAATTGTTTGTGTCCCGTGATGCGTTTAGACATGCATAATATCTTAAACAACGTTTGCTCAATGAGTACGATAACACCATATCACATTGTTGAAGCTTCCATTTTGCTAGAGTTTAGGTATAATAATAAATTACAGAAGAAACACTTATCTTTGATGTAATTGCATTGCGTAATTTATGTAGCATTGACTTTGTCGATTTTATCTCAAGTGTTGCGAATGTCAAGTGTAGATATGATACGACTGTAATACTTCCGGGTTCTTCTTTGAGGTTCAAATCATAGAAAATGTTCATGTCAATCTGTTTATTTTTTTATTTTATCTGTTTGTAACAACAAAATTATTCTTAAAATCTAAACATTTTTACAGATTGAAATTCACCTCGAATATTTAAATTTAGATATACAAATATTCTTCATATTATTTATGCAAATTACGTTTTTATTACTCTATATAATCAAATTTGACTTAAACAACAAACTTCTTGTGAAAATCTGTTCAAAATTAGGATGACCTGCTAGAGGAATTATTTAGCGCACAATTTATATAAAAAAAAAAAACAAAGAAATATTTTTGTAGATTGGACGTCTATGAAAGATTACAAAAAAGAAAATTAGATTATTGAATTCTATAGTAAGTATTTACGCGATTTAAAATTATATAAGAAATTGGGCCTATGTTTCTGCTCACTTTACCATGACGTGTACCTAAATTACAAAGTTAAATCATAAATTTTAACTCCATATAAAGAAAACAAAAAAGATTAACGTTTAAAATATACTTTGTTTTATACTTGAGCTTCTCAGAAAATTTTGGCGTTTTGATTTTAGTGAATACTTTTGATTAAAATTATGGTCAGTTTAAACAACTTAACTATAGTCAGTAATGTAAATACAGATAAATTTGATTTATGAATTCGAACGCATTATATGATGGTACCACCGATAGCAACAAAAATATTTGTTACAAGCTTTTTCAATATACTTTAAATATTACTTAAATTAAAATGTATTTTATTGTTAATATTGTGGCTACAGAAAATTGTGCTCTGACACTATGGCGTACTCGAATAAAAATTTCTGTAAACGACAAAACAGTAAGTAGAAGTCAAAATAAATTGAGTTTTTCGTAAGTTTTTGAACAAGTTATTTTAATATTTTACCATTCACTCGAAACTTTGTGTTCAGATCAACATATTTTTCGATTACAGAATATTCTGTAAAACTGTTAAATGTTTCTGTGAAGTGTATGGATCACTTGTGTATACATGTTAATATTGTAATTACATGCATCAATTTTGTATTAATTATTGAGGCTTTTAGCTCATAATTTTTAGATTTTAACTATTGGCGATAAAATGTTGCATAATACAAAAAATATATAGGAATTAACAAAATATCCGGAAGAAGGACAATGCCATTGTGAATATAGACTTGTAGCCTTAAGAAATAGTGTTGAAATTCTTGTTAAATAAATATTCTTTTAAAACTGGTTGCCGCACCCTGAATGTATAAAGAAATTGTTAAGTTTCGATTGCGTTATAATTACAAAATATTGTATAAAGATGAACCGTTCAAATCTCAATCTGTAGGTATTTGAAATATCTAAATTTCGTAGAAAATGGAATATATTTTTAATATATCAGCGATATTGTGTAGCCGGCTATATCGGTAAATAATTTCAATATTTGCTGCGATTTTGTCTTACTAACACTGCTTGAGAATCGAACAATAAGATTGCGACAAATTATAACCTTTTTTTACTACGATAAAGCTGGCTGGATATTGCTGAAAAACTATAACTTTTGAAAGTAGAAAATAAATCACTATCCTTTTCCAAAATCTGCAACATTCCACGTTTGGAAAGTGTTTGTCCGTTCTATGTTGTTATTACTTGTCTTACTGTTACTGCCTTAATGAAGAGGCAGAAATGTATTAATTATTTTGCATATTCTTCAAATTACCGTAACATTTACAACTTTGTTTTTCACAGAATTTAATTTACAATAAACTAAGATGATAGTTTAATACTTTAGTTTTCTAAAAGTACACCCAGAAAGTATTAAAACAGAGTTTATACTAACTAGACAAGCATACATCTTATCACCATCAAGGGAAGAATTTCCCGGATATGGTAGTTCGGAAAAATATGTAAAATAGTTTTTAATACAATTATGCCTCTGGAAAGTATATGTAAGAATAGTTTCTCAATAATTGCGGTCGACAATATTCGTAAGAGAAATTTAAGGAGAGAGTATAATATCTTACTTTTCTCTAAATTGTCTGTTTTGAAGAGACTGATGCTTTTTGAGAAACTACTTGTATGAACTTGAACAGCATTAGTGTCTAGTAGTGTACCAGTATGTAATATACCAGTTTTGTGCCTCAGTTTTTGCAGTGATGTGTTTACCTTTACAATAGTTGAATACCTTAACGACACGCTAGTGTTATACAAGCATAATTTTCCTGTGATTTTCCAATGTTTAATGTACCTACACTTTTCATACCTTATTTTATTCAATGTTTTTCAAACTATTTATCGGGGCTATCATTGAAACAAACCATATAAACGCTCTACTGATTTTAAATAGGCAATATGTAAGCCTATATAAAATTACGTAGTACGTTTTAAAATGTTTGCTTGACTTATCTGGGATTGCAGTAAAAGAATATATAAAGTACGCTTTAGACCAATATTCACTTGTAAAACCCTACCCTGAAAATATGTTGAAGAACACTGATTTAGCTAATTATACGTTTTAGCAGTAGTTACGTAACAACTCAATGTATGTCGCAAATCAAATACACCACCACTGCCTCTAGTACCTTACATGCATTTATAGAATACACGACTAACAACACGGCCAGAGACCATTATGTTAAATGAAAATAATAATAATTACTATATTAACTAGGACAGTTAAAACAGCGATTGGTACAAACATAATTTGTGATTGAATACATTAAGATATAAAATAAAAATGGTTATTTTTTGCATTGCATAGACAATTTAGATAAATCATTTAATATCATAGTGACGCATTCAAATTTCGTTTTATGAATGCTGAAGATATCTATTTTGGCACTAAACGACTATTTTTACATAACATATAAAGGAATTGATTCCCTAAATTCATTGTTTAATATTCCTCATATAGCTAAATTGTATTTATCGAAGCTGTGAACTGTACTTAAATTGTAATCACAGAGTATCTCAGTGTATTGTCGATAACGTCACTTATGCAAAATACAATAAAGTTACAAAATAAATAAAACTGGTTTGTTTTATTTTTATATTCTATTAAACGTACCTACCTGTCATCTAAGCAACCAAAAGTTTATCAACTACCACTTCGAAATGTGGTTCTCAAAGTTTGAACCAAAGACTCACGAAGATTCTTTCACTATAGAAGTCATAAGAATACAGGCACTAGGAACCGTAAGAATAAAGAAATATGAAGTATGAATCCGTTACACTAGAAGCATAATAATAATACTTTGTGGGCTTCATTCAAATTCTCACTGTATCCAGTATACAGTATAGTTGGGTTCCGATGACTTATGCAAGACGGTCACGGAACTGTCTATGGATCAATAAATAACCTTATTAATAACACACACAGGTGATCACAGGTTTATTTCATACGATAAAATCATCATACTTTGTCACATCATCATCACGTCTGACATGATGTGTTGTCTTTTTATAATATTTAATTTAGTATTAAGATATCAGTGGATCTGTATCTCTACTAAAATAATAAGTGTTAGTGATTTCAAAAAATCTTCTATCGTATGTTCCAGAAAATAAGAGATCTTACGGTCCAAACAATAGTTACATAAGTAGCACCATTTTGTATTTACCAAACCAAAGTTATACCGTTTTATTTTTTAAAGTGGCTCTTTGAATTACTTATACATTCAGAATTATTCATGTTTGATCTGACGTTATATCCGGTTTTCCGTATTTATACAAAAATATTCACAAATTCGTATCGATGTCTGAATACGATCGATTTCACAATATAAATAACAGAAACTGTATAATTTTCCTCAGAGGTATCAACTTTAAATTCATTGATTGACCATACGGGTTCTTATTCATGACGACGATATACGCCGGTTATTATTATTCAATCTAGCTCTTTAATCAATCTATCAAAATTTCTACCTACTAGAAATTGTGATATTTTGACGTTTGGTAGGCAAACAGCACAGAATGATTATTTATTTATTAATAAATTTTTCGTAAATCGTTAATTAGACAACTTGGTGAGATATAGCGTAAGGGTCCATCAGACATGTTCCATTTAGAATCGGCGAGCGATGATCTAGCTCGGCACATTGTACTTTTTCATGCAATTAATTTTAAAGTAAATTAAAAACAGATTTTCAAATAAAATATTTATTCCCAGTTAATATCCGACTACAGACAATCTTAGGAACATACATAAAAGTTTCACAAAGTAGATAGTTCAATAAAAAAAGATGTTTTAATGTTTACACGACAAATGTCTACCAAATATATTCTATTATAATGTGGCAGTCACGCCAGCATGTATTTATTTCAGCATACTAATTCATATTAAAATTAAAATATATTTGAAAAAGCTTTTCGATTATATATTTACTTTAGACAAATTACTAATGAATATATTTTTTAAGATCTTAAGGGTAAGGATTAAAAAAATTGGTCCAGAATACATACTAATAATTTATTCTTACATAGAAAGAAATAAAGAATATCAGTCAGTAAACATTTTAAATACTTACGATATATAATAAAAATGGTGAAATACAACTCACCTCCAACATACATTTTATTTAAGTATATAAAACGTATATTTTACATACATATATAATAATTTCATCAAATACGAATACTTAAATATATACCACGTAATATTGAAGCCAACTATGAGAGTTTATGTTTTAAACATTTAAGTTACTAAGCTCAATTTCAACCGGAGCATATGATTTTTTAAGAAATGTAAAAATGACCAAATATTGGACTTTGTTAACCCAATATTGGTGCAAACATTTGGCGTGTATTCTACAGCCTGTGCGAACATTTTTATTAGTATGACGATGCACGAATATTTGGAGCATGTAACGGTAATTAGGTATTGCTAAAGATAATTTCTAATTCTAACATATTACGCTTAAAGTCTTTTTCCTACGTCCAATAATATCATTACTTACTTTAAAAACTGGCTACATTATTATACTTATGTAAAATATCTTAAGATCACACCAATAAATTCTATAAATGCTTGATAACTAGACTCCGAAATTATATATCACTGGCTACTTTTCTTACTCTTAAAATAACATTAAGTGGCACTAAGATTTTGAATTTCTATAAAACGTAGATACAAAAACACTTAGGACATTATTAAACGACAAAATGAGGAAATAAATCTATTAATTCGTAATAATAAAAAAAAAATGTGAGCCGTCACGGGACGCCTGGCAGATGTGAAACATCGACATTATTTTGTAAAAGTAATATGCAGAAAAGAACATATTGTGATAGGAACTAAATATGTCATAATGATAAAATAAAATATTACGATTTTTTTTCAGATAACGATGACTATTTATTGAATTCGATTGCGCATGGCGACGCCACGCCAGAAATCGGTTTTTCGTGCGGCTATAGATGTTTCACATCAAAAATAAAAAAAACGCTGAAATATTTGAGACAAATATAAGTAATAAGAATATATTTAAAAGACAATAGGTACCTATTATTTAGGATTTCCAAAATTCATAAGATATTAATAGTATAATCAGCATTTAAAATGCAAACAGTGAAAATAATTATTTTTCTGTCATTAATAAAAAACATTTTATATAGGACTCTTTCAATAGGACTTTTAAATTAATTTTATCTAGTACGCTTCGATCACAAAGTTCTTATTAGTGATCGAAGCTAGTACGATAAAATATAAAGTAACTATGAAAACATTTCTAAAATAATGGATTATTTAGATTTTATCAATGAATAGCTATAATATTAATAAGGTAAGTAGTAAATAAATTGCTAAGGCTGTCTTCAAAGCAATTTTTCGGTTTCTATTTTAAGAATTTATCATATGCAACTGAAGTGATAAAAACACTTTTTTCATATGTTATATATGGAACAATGTAAATATGATTTTTCAACGCTCTAATAGCACATAAACCTAGTAGTCGGCCTAATTTCTAAGCCTTATCCTTTCTATGTCCTATAATATGTTTAATGTTTATATTTACTGGGATTACGATAGACACAATATTACATACGACAAAAATGCAATAAATGCATAATTAAAAAATAATTCTATAGAATATAACAATAGAGAAACACACTCGGCGGAATTCATGCGAAGTTATTATAATTATAAAGAATAGAACCATTTTTCAATTTCGCAAATCGGCCAACCGAGTGCGTTTGTACAAAAATAAATGCAGTACGAATCTTATAAGGGGTTATCCATATATTATTGTCATGTACTGAAATGTTTCGGTCTGGATTAGCACCACTCAATTATACCCTTGAATGTTCCAAATAATTCCATCAGAGGCTATATGATACAGGAGTCATTCCTTTGTGAAGTTATTTTTATATACCTACTAATGTCACCAACATACATTCATAGTTTTTTACAGCAAATGGCCTTGGGATGGAGAGCCTTATTGAAGATGGGATGTCTAGTGGTTAGCTACTAATTATTACATTACATGTCAATGTCATTACATGTCAATGTCATTACATGTCAATGTTAATTCGTCAGAATTAACTTTATAATATGAGGAAAAATAAGCGAATCTACAAAATTTCAAATTAATCAAGTAGAGAGGGGAAATTATAAGTTGTGTAACGTCACATTACTAATAACTTGACTCATTAACCATATCAAAACGATTACACATCGCAATTTATTAAAATATTAATAAAACGTAAGCAATTCTTTTTAAAACCAACTTATATAATGAATTGAGATTTTTATTCAGAAAATTAATTTTGTGACGTCACAACAGGGTTACTTTACAGTTTACACGACGTAAATTGCGGCTTTTCATGACATAATTTACGGTTAACCCCTAACAGCATAGAAGTATGTAGCATAAACAATTACTTTCCGAATTCAGTGAGCGTCCCCTTGCAGTCTTCGATGGTCTTCTTGAGGCGTTCCACAGTGGCCGAGGTTTGCTTCTGGGCGAGCAGCCTGGTGCAGCTCTGGATGGTGGTGTAGTAGCCGCAAACATTGTGGAAGATGCGCACGGCTCTGTCGCCGCTCACGAACAGATACTTGCCGCTCGCGTCGAACATCATGTGGTTTATCAGCCCTGAAACAAATAGGATATTTGAATTATATTCAAAATTATTCATTCTCTGAATGTTTTATAGTCTACTGAAAACAGAAGTAATGAAGCCTTTGTAACTTTATATTTTGAAATCCGTTCAGCCATTTGAGCTGCAGGGCGTGTCAAAGAATAAAAAATATCTAAATATGCGTTTAATACATTAGCCTCCGTATTCAGTGGTATGGTCCACGCCAAACTGCTAGTCAGTTTTGAAGTTGTTGCGAGCAGGTGTAGTCATACAATTTACAATGGCGGCGCGATTCATTTCTATATTCAGAGCGGACTAGCAGTTTTATGCGTACTATACAACTCTATTTGATGTTTTCTATTTCAAATTAATATATTTCTTAACGCAATCCTTCATGGGATGGGATGTCCAGTGGTTAGCTACTAATCATTACATTTAATTGACGAATTAACTTTATAATATGAGGAAAAATAAGCGAATCTACAAAATTTCAAATTAATCAAATAGAGAGGGGAAATTATAAGTTGTGTAACGTCACATTACTAATAACTTGACTAATTAACCATATCAAAACGATTACACATCGCAATTTATTAAAATATTAATAAACCGTAAGCAATTCTTTTTAAAACCAACTTATATAATGAATTGACATTTTTCAATCCTTAGCATCGTCTGCATCGTCTCCTTTTAAGTGGTAAAGCATAGTCTACCACGCTGCCTTATGTGGATTGGTGAAAAATAAAATTGTTGGGGAGTAAATTACTACTTCATCATCATTGCCATCAACCCATTTCTGTCTAGTTAGACAGAGTACAGACAGTCAGACAGATATAGACAGACGATTTTTATTTTATTAGACGATTGCTTGTTTACCAGGCACTACCTACTCTACTACTTATGTACTTAAGATTACAAAATATCTTCCTTGTTAACATTTATTACGGTGAATTATTTATTATTAAGAAAATTTCCATGAAACTTTCTGGTTCACAAGTTACGAGACACGTGTATTGATTCTAAATTATATCGAACGTACAAGTCCTTGGGTGTCTGTCGTTCAATAATTCAAAGCAACTGGTGACCTTCGACCGAAACCAATTTGCTAGCGATGTATTGAAACTGCAGCCAGCCTGATTTAACAGATACTCTGGGCCATGGACAATAAAGAGAAGATACATACGAAAAAATACTCGTCATAATTAAGTCTTCGTATGTCATACATATCATAAAAAAGAGTTTAAGTCGTACCCATAGATTAGTAAAGATACTTCGCCGCCTTGAAATTGAATGAAGCCACAAACGGCTTATTTTAGTAAGTTCTTTTTTTGAATCCTTGACAAATAAAAACATTTTTAGAGAAAATTTACGTTTAAATTTACGAATAAATAACTAATTTACGTAATAATTACGTAATTTACGTAATAAATAAATAATTATTTCAAATATTTTAGGGACATTTTAGCACGGAGACGTGGCAAAACTTTTTTACGCAACTTTTTCAATTCTCAAAACTGGGTACCTTTTCTTGTTAGGAGTGAGTAATCTTTACTAATCTATGGTCGTACCTATCAAATAAAATATTATAACGTAATAAAATAATATTTTTTATTTAATTAAAAGTTATTTTTTTATTTTCTTTAGCGCATTTCAATAAAAGTTTGTTTTATAAAAAATCTGAATAAATGTATAATAAACTAATAATTACTTATTTTTTCCGGTAAGAGAAACAGTCGTGCAGCAGTGTTTCTGCGAGCGCACGACTAATTTGAAATTTTGAAAGCACCTTTTCTTTAAACGGTTTCTTTCACAAAATAACAAATATCCCACGAAAGGAATACAAAGGTATAGTTCACATTACCCGTTCAAAAAATCAATAGCTGAACCTTGAAATGCTATTCGAACAATTCTACTATTCAATTATTAACTGAACACTACTCGGTTGCTTTGTTAATAAATTATTTAAAAATTTGGACATTGTCAATACCTTTTCAGCTTATTTTCTTTGATTGAATAATATAACAAAAGTACCTAGTTATTATTACAAGTGCATTTAAGACACGAACTTTAAGTCTATCTTCGATTCGTTAGTTCTTTTAGACATAAAGTTTTTTATAACTAAAAAATGCGATATTTTACGAGAGCGAGTTTACTTTGTAACTTGCTATAACTTCGCGAAACTCAACGAAGACATTCTAGCGTCGTAGAGCTTCTTAGGGTGCCTTTCTACCAGAGATGTGCTAAGCTACTGGTGTGTATTAAATACACTAATAGGTTGTTTTATTTTCATTTGATAACACTCTTGCATCTAAGTATTTTCACATAACATCTTACTCGCTTAGCTTACCTTCGACATCGCGAACCTCTTAAGGCCCTTGCACATCTTTAGTGTAAACAGCGCTCATAATGTTGTTATAACGCTAGTGTCAGCAGAAATGACACTTTCACTAAACTAGTCTAGCCAAGAATCACTTTGTGTATACCATGTTACCCGCACCAGTGTAGATTTTGGCAAGTCGTAGTAGTGGTAGTAGTTGTTGTATCATAGAGCTCGATGTTAGTGTCAGCAGATATGACATTTTCCCGAAACCTAGTCTAGCCAAGAATTTACTTATACGAGTACTATATGACACTCACCAGTGTATACATTCTCGATGGTGTCGTAGAGCTTGCCGGTGTAGGTGTCGTAGAACTCGATGTTAGAGTCAGCGGACACAGCCAGCACCTCGGCGTTGGGCGAGAGGGCGATGCGCGGGGGATGCGCCGTCTGTGTGTACGTGCCCGTTTCTAGCACGTGCGGGGACTCGCCCAAGGTGTATTGAACTGAAACCAGAAATAGTCGAATTTAATGATTTGTTGAACATATCTAATTATAAACCAATTTTATCCTTTTATAAGACCCTAAAAGGAGATTAATGAGGTCAGAACTACAGGAGTTTAAGCCATTGTCATTACATCGGCCACGTGCAGATTAAAAGCAAGGAAGAAATGGTAATTGATTATTTATTGTATAAGAAACACAACTGCAACATAATGGGAAAATAAATTACACAGACGTTTAAGAACTTTTAGTGAACTTTCATGTACCTTTACGATGATCGCCGTTAAATTATGCGTTACAAAATCTTATACGTAAGGCACTAGCTTATATAGTTAACGGTGCAGGGTTCGTATCATGATAAACAGATATAAACAGATACATAAATCATACTATCTGCATGTTAGTATAGTAATTACCATAGAACTTACATTTTACATATTTAAAATTGTAATAACAGTGAACGTCACACACGTGTTACATTTTCATTTATGATTTATCGATATAACATCTATCATAATGATATATTATATTTGTTACGACTGTGACAAGTCATAAAGAGCATATTTTACCTCAAATAAAAATAATACAATACCATAGGAAATATGTTCCACTAGGTACTCAACCAAATTAGATGCTCGTGGTGCAATTTATTTGTTATATGAATATACAAACATATTTTTATAAACTTCACTTAATTGTAGGTATGTTTATATGTTATTTGCGTCTTTTCGTATATTTTCCCTTTTTTAACATTTCATTATTTGAAAGAAATTGCTTACTAAGCGACAGGTCAAATGTGTAGCAAAAATCAATATTTTTTATTTGATATCGATATATTTAATTCCTTAATACTAAAGTCATAGTCTTAAATAGATATGACTGTACTGATTGTTCTCCAAGCTTCGCGTTGAACAAAGAAATACATTCAATAGTCGATATATTACTAAAACATAAATAGAATACGAAAATAGATCTATTAAATAATAGATTATTATTATAAGAGCCATGAATAAATTTATTACGATCCATCTGACCTTTGCCCAGCGTTTTATTTAGACTAAGACTATTTATATTTAGTTCGTAGAATACGTTCGTTGTAATCAATACAAGGACGTAATTAATACAAGAAAATATTGTGACGAAACCCAAAGACATTAAGCCATTTAAGCTCCTTGCAACCATAACTCATCATCGACGATAGCTTTATTAAAACAAATAGTAATAAAAATAGTTCTAAATAAAAAAACGCAGAATTACCTTTAAACGTCGAAAAAATCGATGTACAAATACAAAGGTACAGAGCAAAATATAAGCTCCTATTTTCATGAAGTCTGTTTAAATATAAAATTCAAACGAGAAAGTGAATGAATTCTTTGTCGGCCAATAATACGTCTATAATATTTAAATTATATATATTACATTTAAACTAATTAAACTATGTATATTTATTTAAAAATATTAAATACAAATCAACAAAACATGAAGAAAAGACAATTTAACTAATTAAATATTTTCAAACCACACATTTTTATCATTATATTAGAAAATATCATAGAAGAATATAAGCTATTTGAATTATTCAAACATAAAGATGCTAAGCGTATAAACTTTGTATTGCGGCAATAACATCATAAGGCGCTGTTATTCATTAATTATTAATATGAGAAATTCCATGCAACGTAATGAGAAACCCGCAGCAAACGTCGGCGTTGTTGAAATAATTTTCAAAAATAGATATTAATAAGGAGCAATAAACGTGCCCTCCGCCCTCCCTCCACCCACGCGCGTCAGGCGCCCACGTGCAACCCCGTACAGTTCAATACGTAGGAAGCTTTGATATTTATCGTACACAAGTAGAGCCCGCGACTTCCCCCGCGTTAAAAAAAATCGTGGCATATAATTTGTACCTTCATTGGAATGACAGTGGCGCTATCTGTCGAAAATTGATCGTACCAACTCAGAAACTTTCGTGGGCTCATGCACGATAACTTTTATAAAGATCATCACATAATTAAATGCATAGTTTACCATTCTATAAAGGACATACAGACAAACATAATTTTTTATGTATAAACATTATTTTTAGGTATAAGCAGCTTGTCGGCGTAAATCCTTTTCCTTTATGTAAAAATAAGTATTTTGTTATTACGTTCAAATAAACATAAAACCTTAGGAAGAAATTTATTATTAAAGCTTCTTTATTCGCAACAACAGAGTGAAGCACCTACAACAAACACTAAACAAGAATTTTCCACTTAAAGGAAACTAGTGGGCGGATCAAGTAGCATCTTCGAGAAAAGCAGCTGTATAACGATGTTTATTGACGCTGAAGTCCCTTGCGTTGTAGGTTCCCACGTAATCCTGTGTAGGACGGCACTATGCTTCGGTGCCTCGTTAGCGAACTAAGCATGGTTCCGATATAATATATAGTAAAGATCGTTTTCATTCGAATAGTATGCGATATCAGTACCCTTACCATGAGATTTTACGTTTTGACAAATATAACAGTTTTGGTATTTGTTTAAACATTCGCCCATACAAATTCTAATCAGCGCCCCTAGCGGATTGTATCAGAACTATAGTGTTAGTTACGTAACATTAAATGTCTAAATTGACAAAATGGCGTTTTATGTTTTGTCTCTCTTTTTTGCGTACATGTGAGGTAGACATAAAGACTTGAGCACTTTACTTATTATTACGTTTACATAGTCTACTGAAGCGACAGAACAGAATAATGGATTGAGTAAACGTAACGTAAAATTGTGGGATGTTTTGAAAACTCATGGTAAGGGTACAGTACTAAATGTAGTTATAATAACACAAATAAATAATCGATAAACGTACGTAACCTATGAATAGTACGCGAATGTAAAACCGTTTCCAATCTTATATTATATACTTCAACTTTTAAAACAAGCTAAAATGATAAAGTTGATTTGAATATTAATGCGCCTAAAAGCCGAAAGCTGCGATATAAGAAAACAGTTTTCCATATTGATATGAAAAGCCATATATCGGTAACGTTATCGTTTTCAAATAAAACTGAACACTATTATCATCGTTATAGCATATGGATTATTGTTATAGAATAGTCTGTCTTGAGGGGAACGTGAGCTTACTCATAAACTGTTTTCCCAGAACTTGAGCGGGGTTTAAATTTTCCATCGATCGTAGGTTCATATTGTTTATGACGGGATTTCTCGCTCACGTGGCCGTTACGTTAAAATCATTACGCATTTAATCAAATTACGCAGAATTGTATTTTAATATTCAGTTTATATCTTGACAAATTACATATAACGTAAGTGTTACGTCATAGAAAAACAAACATTACGTAGTGGATAACGCCTGCAACTTTGCTTGGTATACTTACTCATGTGTATTTCGTAATAAAAAAAATGTTTTTAAGACGCAAAATTAATCTAATTAAACTCTGTAAACCTTAATATAAAACCAAAATAAATTTCAAACAAAGATCACTGACTGTTGCCAATACTTTTCCTCAGAGGCGTTATATTTCCGACTTCAGAATATGACCGCGAGTCATTAAAATTTAAATAAAAAAATAATTTTCAAAGAATTAATACATACGATTGAGTAAATTATTACAGTCTTCTGTGAATAGGATTCGAAAATCGATAACCATCCACCCGAGAATTTTAATACATTATTAATTTGAATGCTTGTCCTGGATCTGGGTGTTTCTGTAGTCTTTAATAATAATAATAATAATACTCTTTATTGTACCATAAAATGAAATAGAACATAAAATGAAAACATACAATTTAGGACGACACAAAAGGCGGTCTTATCGCTAAAACAGCGATTTCTTCCAGACAACCTTAGGGTGAGGAGTTAAAGAAAGTATGAAATACAATAAAAGGTAGGGTGCAAAATTATTAAAATGTTAACTAATAATATGTAAGGGATAGCAGTAGGAGAAGAATAAATAAGTAAAAGGGAAAGAAGCTAATAATTAAATTTAGAAACAAAGTATGATTAATAGCAAGAGCACAACTTTAGAGAAGGAATAAAGTCTTTGTGTGACGTCACGGCATGCACGACAGATAATTCAACATTAAAGATATATGAATATAATCTTAAACTATTAACATTAGGTACATGTATATTTAAATGAATTGTGGATTACGTAGGCGTTTCGTCATGGAAATTAGTAAACAGACTAAAGGATATAAACAAGGATATCATGAACGTCCATCCCATATGGCTTCGGCGTAGGCAATTAAACGCATAGACCGGCCACGTGACGTATAATCAGTTAGGGCGATTACACGCTCCGTAACAATTGTTTAATTAGTAGATTTCTTTATTAATGGGTAGTAGGACCCGTCGTGTCTCGACTCTAGGCACCACTGCCGCAGATACTTCTGCATTTTTTATAATATAGGAGTAGCAGTCCACTTGATAGTATGTAGGTATACTGCAGTATGGCCACTGCCACCCATGGATATCTGTTATCAACCTCAGATAAGATTAGATACCTACCTGAGGTCGGCCACAGATGCACTGCTACCCCTGAGGACTAAGCGTAAATGCCTCGGAAAACCACCCACAACACAGCAACACTGCTGTTATTGTGCCTTTTCAATAGCCGTGATAACAACAGCAACATAGCAAGTATTAATAATAATAATGTCATTGTTATAGTCATAGGTATACACCGTTGAATTCAGGGCTTCATTCATAAAGTGTAAACAAATGACTAATAACATATTATTATTATAACGTGCCAAATTAATGTGACGATTGTTTTAAGTGTGCGTCAGGATGATACATTTTTTATATCTTAATATTAACCACGTCATGCCGTACCATAATACCTCCAATAGCCAGGAATTCGTAAATAAAGGTATTATAATTATCCTCAGTTAACAAAATTTGATTTACGCGCAAAAACTTAACCATAGTTAGTGCAACGTGACTTATTTTCTTCGTAAACAGGCTTATTTTTTATTCAATATGAACGGAAAATACATTATTTCGAGTTAAATATTTCAATCTTAACCTTACCTAATACCAATGTAGTATGATGTAAGTATTGATGTTTGAACACGTCATAAAATGATGTCTCCCTTACGCACCCTTTAAAGCAAAACAAAGCTTTTAACACTGCTAATACAACCAATGAATAGATGTGATCATGGTGCCTCGGAAGTCAAACCACAAAGGGTTCTTCACCTTCAATCAGTTAATAATAATATACTTTTATATAAATATGACTGTAAACTAAATCAGTTTATATATTATACGAAATATGACTAATCCAAACTATAAAAGGTAGATTTACTTATTTCCAAATATAGCTACCTACCTTACTTCAGCTACCCAAATTCAGTTTGGTCGTAATTACACAAGTGTGTGATTAGCCTTAGCCGCGTGGGACAGACCCCTGCGACGTAACCCGCCTGTCAGTCAACATTGTTGTCCAATCGGTAACTTTACACATGACTAACCCATACTAACGATAGACTACAATGACGCAAGTATGAAATATAACTTAAGTATTTAGTATTCAAATTCATTTTGGCCACTTAGATAAGTACAACTATAAATAAGTACAATAGTCTCGGCAAGATAATTATATTGTGTGAATATCTTTACCTCATTGTTACTTACAATTATTTTTGAAGAAAAATAGAATCAATTTTAAGAATGAACCATTTTGAGACTCGAAGAATTTGAAAAGTATTTTTATGTTCTCTTACTCACTCATAATATATAATTACCTAACTGATAAGAAAATCGTAAGTAATAAAATCTACAAAAATACATAATAGGTATTATCGCAATTCATTATGAATCTCGTAATTAAAGGTTTTTTATTCGTCATTTGAATTAAAATATTTAAATTAATATTAATATTAAAAATATATATGTACTTAAACATTTTACTTATCAGTAACATTACAGTCCAAATCCAATGAAATAAAAATAAATACCTAAAACAATTAACATTGGAGTACAGTACACAAACGATTTTATTCCTTGAATTGCACATATTGTATACAAAATCAAAAGTATAATTTGGACCCGAATTTCACACGAATGGACTTTTGACGTATTTTCCAAGAATATAAACGATGTGGCATGAACGTGTTCTGACCGGAGGTATTCCCGGACATAGTGATGATATGGCGCTCTTCAAAAAATGTCAGAAAGACCTCTCCTTCAAAGCTGGCGATGTGCGTTCGCGTCTCCTACTCTCGTCTTGTTTTGCCAATGTTCATATGCAACGATTACTACTTTCCACTAATTAGCTCGATATAATTATTAAAAAATCTTCAGAGATTTTATTAAAAATGACCACTATCACTTGCTTGGTATAATGTTTTCTCAAAAATAATTTCGTATAAGTTAAAAGTCGCTACTTAAACATTACCATAGGAATTTCCAGATACAAAAATGTAATATGATGTCATACGTTTACGATCTCGTGGGAGACCCCGTGAGGAGGTAGGCTAAACAAGAATATGCCGAATCATTCACGTTACGTATTTTCCGATATGAATTATACCATAACAATAAAACGACTAGTATGGATGTGGCATGGAACAATGGGCGAAGGTAAACTTTAGTCAAAAGCAGTGACGTAGACGGTATCAGCGAAAAAAAGGTCGAACAACTCTGAAATTCATCGCCGATGTGCTAAGGGAATTAATATTCTCTGAAATTTGTCCGACGAAAAAAGGTCTTCAGTTTTGAAGATTTTTTACTTCCAAAGCTAGGAGGTGTCAGGATCCCCTAAACCCTCTTCCTTATATACGCCCATGCATAGAACCGTACTAGAATAGTTATATTAATATTTTTCTAATATAAAATACATATGACAAAAAAACACGCTTATAATTATACTCAAGGATGGTTGTCTCTTTTGCTTCACAAATAAGATAAATTACTTTATCTAGGCAAAGGTCTAATCAGAATAGGTAATAAGAACCATGAGTGGATGGACCTCAAATAACTTGAAATCTTTATGAGGAATGTTTTTACGGTCTAGGAAAACATTGCAAGGAAATCTTCCCGACAATATTTTCCTACATCATAAGAAGTATATTTTATTTGAAAGCACATGTCTTTGAAAGTATTAATAGTGTCTTTTATTAGAAACTTGTGGGTGTCACTATATAATGTGACAATGTATGTAGATACAAATGCAACAAAAAAATTAATCAACAATTCTGTTGTTCATATTGTATGGTATTGAAAAAAACATTTTTTTAGTATCCTACACAAAAATATAATATGTATTGTATGTATATTATATAACACTCGTTGACATAAACTGACCTAAATCGTACCATACAAGTCTTTGACCAGACAACACACTTCTTTTACCAACCGATACGTTATCGCCGACAAATATCGAATACGACATGTCGGTTCTACATCCGTTCCCAAAGAATCTCCAAATGAGGATGTGTGACGTCATTGTACATACGTACTAGTCTAACGAACATAAGCAGAACCTTTAAGCGCGTCAAAGTGCAGTTGCGATGATTCACGATTCTGTATACATATGTATTTTCCTTCCAATGTTTATTAAGTCTATTGTCCTCATGCAATTCGCGGTTCGTGTACAGGGAAACTCCTTTTTAAATACATAAATTTAATGGATGATTGCGTAATGCAGGAGGAAATGAATATGCAGTTTACTTGATTGTCAATGGATGTCGGTGATGGATATTTCCAATCAACTTTAAATATGACAAGAGTAAGCATAACCAACTTTATATGAGATTTCTCTTTTATTTGAAATGTTTAAGTTGCATAATCGATAGTGTCCGTATTGACCACTTGACTTTAATGCAAAATTATATCAAAAAGCCAATAACACCGAAAACATTGTTCTTTGAACAAATTTAAATAAATAAACTTAAAAAGTCCTAGACAAATTTCAATAAATAAAAATGAAGTTATCTGTTTATATATACCTGTTTATATACCAATCAAAATATAAAATATTAGGGAAATTTATAATCGTTGTACGTCTGCTTTTTCTTCTTATCTTACGAGTATATAGGTTTAATCTAATGAACCTATTTGGCCGTGATTATTATTTTAAATATTTCATTAGGAACCACAGTGTCTACTGTAAATTTTTACAGTTCCAGTGTGCAAAACGAAAAATCGCATACGACACATGCACGAGAGGGTACTGTAAAGTCCAAACATAATGCACATCAACTTATACTACTCCACGCAACACAACACTATTTTGCACATAAGTTATTGTTGTTGTGACCGCCTGTTGCCAATTTATTGTCTGGGAGTACGCGGCTCGAATCGATAACCCAAGAGATTTCCATGCCTGCTTATGTCCAGTTGTTTGAAACGTTGAATAATTCCGCCTCAAACACTTGACGGAATGTAACATCGCTTGCTTACCAACTCGTGTGTTTATTTATCGATATTTGTGTATCTGATCGAAGGTGGTAGAACCCTTTGTGACTCGACTCTGGAGGCACCACCGTCGCACCTATTTTTGCCTAATAACTGCGCTGTGTTAAGCGCTGCTGTGTTACGCTCTTAAGTGCGTGGTAAGGAAGACATACTTATCCGAGGCGTTCTAACTTAGTCCCCAGGGATAGCAACGCAGAGCTCTAACCGCCTGGCTAGCGACCCCGGGAAGAACGATGGTATGTATGACCTCATATGGGGGGGGGGGTTTAGTGCGGTAAAAGTCCCACATAACCCGTCGTTGCTCCCACGGCATCGGGTACCTTTTGAAGGTTTCCCCCTCGTCAACAAAAATCAGTCGGCCTCAGGCGGAATCTGATCTTATCTAGGGTAGATATCAGATGTTCATGGGCGGCAGTAGCCACTTGACCCCAAATGGACAGCATATATTATAAAAATAAAATCTGAAATTTTAAACCAAAATATAGTGGCACCAAAGTATATAGCCACTGTTTCAAAGCAATTAAAATTTTGTAATCATAAACGGTATTATAATGAATTTTGCGTCAAGCGCACACAATCGAACGTAATATATGCATACATGATGAGTAATATTTTTTATCGTGGGGAATACCTAACAGACACATAAAATTTAAAACGTAACAATGACAGTTTTATACTAGTATCGAGATATCGTAGGCAAATTTGTTGACGTACGTGGCTAAGGTTATTTATATTTATTAGATATTGAAAACAAATCGAAATCTATATCTACTATTTCACACAGGAACCCTAAATATTTACAACCGAAGTACATACTCTTAAGTATGTTATCGTATTCATCCGCGAACAACATTTTTTACGATAAATTATTTAATCGACTTTAAAAATGCAGTTACTTTTTATTTGCAGACAGACACGTCAATATTGATTTATTAACATGTAGATCATTGTCATAAACGTATTTAGCGGAATACGACGCAATACGGGTGTTTACAGATAAGAATTACGCGTTAATATTCATTCAACAATACTCACTCTTTGTATGATATAGCTTCCACGTGCCGTCCTTCGATATGGTGGCGATGTGTGACGTGTCCACGTCGAACGCCACGTCGTACACTCCCGACGTGTGGCCGGAGAGTTCGAAGGCCTTCGTCAATTGCTTGAACTCGCCTTGCTTCGTGAAACACACTTCGATAACTTTGACGTCCGGTGAGAAACCAGTGGCGACTACGAAGCGACCGCACGGCGATATCTTCGCCGAGTACGTACTCATCAGGTACGTGTCTAGGCGCTCGAGTTGCTGGCCCTTCAAGTCCCATATGACCATGTCGGTCTTCGATGAACAGGACATCATGAACTTCCCATTGCTCGATATGCCGAAGCCGACGATGTCCTCAGCGTGAGCCTGTAGAGGAAATAAACTAAAGGTAATTTTGTGTACTTCAGCTAAATTAATGCTGACTTAGATATTCACAGATAAAGGATACGGGTCTTGTCTTGTCAATAAGATTCTAGTATTAAGCGAGGATGCATTATTCCCTCTGAAGTCTAAGTTTAATCCCCTTTTACATATGCATGAGACTGAAATACTGAGAACTTTACATTGAAACCTCGCTAAATCTAACCAAGCTAAATCTAAAACCATCAACAACCGAATACAAATATACATAGAATAACCGAATCCAACGCAACCGGTCCAATACGAAGTTCTAAATACAATTAATCAATAACACCTTGAGCGACTATGGTGCTCAATAATTCAAGCATCCAACAGCCTCGACGGTCTCGGCGCTCTATCGAAAATACCTCGACCGATATTCCAGCTTATAGGTTACATAAATGGAACTACCGTTCCGTGGTTGGCTGATAAATTATTAAAAGGTACCATGGCTAGGTTAGAGGGTGGTAGTTATAGAACTTTCTTTCACTCGAAGGTTGCAATCGAACCAATTTAAAAACATAATTATACTGCAAGATTAAGAAATGGTATACAATTTTAATATATCACAATTCTTCAAATAAATTAGCTTGATTTTAAACTTTTAATTGGTTATGAGAATCCAATTAAGATGCCAAGCACCTCATATTTTAATATCTACGAAAATATTTTCTTTCAGCATTTAGTAAATTTTGTACATCTAACAGTAATTCGCTACTTGATTCAGTGCTTTAATTTCAAGTTTTTATATGGCGTTGTTATTTATATGTAACGCAACATTCATGATTAGAAACAAAACACCTATGATTGATTTCAGATAGGATTTACATATCATATCTTGCCGTTGGCTACTTCTATTACAAACGAATGATAATAATAACATTTTAAAACACACACACAGCACACTCGAGGGATCGCTGTGTGTGTCTGTGTGCCGTAGACACACATAAACAAGTGTACACATACAGAAGTAGAATTTATTGATATCCAGAATCTTACCTACAGTAAGATTTTACCTGAACATTCTGCATCAAAATCCCTAGGCATTATAAATTTAAATCAATACTAGGAGCCTACATCGCTTCGCAACGCAAAAAAAAATGAATCCATTATAAATAAGGCCATGTAGATCAAAAGCATATAAAAACGGCATACATAAACAAGTCCTATTCTAGTCTGATTTAAATAGAGTGGCTTATCGAATTTGAACACCTTTAACGGACATTATAAAAAGATGACATTCGTGTTCTTCGGATTAACCCTGCAGTTGGGTGTAACGTCCTCATCGACAAACAAACCGGACGAAGTCTCTCGAATCGAAGTAAACATCGAAATGTAAATAGAATTTGGGGGACTGTCTGTGATTGAAGAGTTTGCCTTTATACAAACTCATATGCTCCATCATCATGCAAGAGAGAGGAGAATCCTTAGCGGTTTGATTCCGGTTTAAAGGGTGTGGTAATGTAGAGTAACAACGGATTCGTGGTCGAACTCATATCGTAGTACGTAGTCCTAATGAGGGTTGATAAAAGATATTCATGGGCTGCAGGGGATTTTTAGCTGTTGTCTTTTGGTAACTTATGTAATCTCATTATTCCTGAAAGACTATTTTATATAATAAAAAAAACAGTAACAACTCAATTATTTATTTTCTCTGACAATGCTTTGTATGACATTCTCTAAAAACATATAATATCCTTCTCTCTTTTTATATAATTCCCCGCTACATTGCTACTCATAAATTAATTAAATAGTATTGTAATGAAAATATACTCTTACACTTATACATATACCTACTTTATCATCATCAACCCATTTCCGTCTCACTAAAGGGCATAGCTATCTTTTTAGAGTACAAATGGATTATTCAGTAGACTATCATTGCTTTTTATATCCCTGATAAGATTTATAGAAGCAAAACAATTATAACTGTTTGTCAGTTTGTCTAAACTAAAGACGTCATAATCCATATTCTGACGACTTCATCGTAGAAAATATCGTTCAAAATTAGGTAACGCAACTGAGTACATGTGGTATAATATAATAAATATTGTTGTTATCAACGTCATGCGCACTACCAATGAGGTGACAATAGGTCGGGAGCTCGTTAAGTAAAAATGGGTCAAGTGCGTGCCTAACTCGGTGAGCGGGGGATCTGCATTTAATCTACGGGATGGGCCCTCGTTGCTACGAGCGAACGAGGTGTTAAATATAACCTAGGCGTAGGTACTTCGGAATATGTACTCAATTTGAAGAGTATTTTTACGTTATACATCTCTGGTATTCATGGTTTTTATTATTTTATTCGCGAAAGGTGAACCCTAAGTGGTTTTAGTTAAGTGGTACTCTAGCAGCACGTAATTTTGCCTTATAAAAACAAATCTAGCACATCTAAGTTCTGCTTCCATACAGATATCCATGGGCAGCCCCTTACCTTTGGGGGATAAGCAACGTATTTTCTAAAAAATCATTGCTCACGATCCATTTTTACCGACATCAATCGTTTCGCTAAATTAGAATTCGTTTGCAACACTAATAGGTAAGGAAGTATTATCACCCGAATATAGGGCTTGACGCTTGGGCATTGAATGTATAAAATGTTTATTTACGGAAGCTATCGATATTAAAAATTCAACACAAAGACAAACAATACGAAATGCTGCATACACAACGACGATACACCTAAATTATACTTTGAAATGCTAAATCGTCCGACTTGCATACAAATCAAAGTGTTAAACAATGCTAAATGCGTCACATTGGAAACGTGACCATCTTAACAGTTTTGGGTCAGTTGAATCTACACAAAGAAATAAAGTTAAAGTGGCTGTCTGTAAATTAAAAAAATATATATATTTATCTTTTTACAGAATATCAAAACCATATCTATGATCAAAACATAAATTCAGTTCCTACTGTTTATACGGTCTTGGAAGACACGACACCTAAGAAATCGGAGTTAGGACGGGACACTCAGAATGAAAATTACTTATTCAAATTTGATTCACCATTATTAAAAAAAATACTTAGATAGAGAAACAAAAGTTAAAAAAACAAAGGAGATGAACTTTACAAAAATATAAAATTTTTAATTAGTTAATAAAAACTTAGCAAGATCATATACTATTCTGCAGAAAAAGTCAACGAAAAAGGACTCGGCGAAACCTTTGCTTCGTTAGCACACTTACAAAATGTCACGTGGTACGTGGTGGTGGTGGTGGTGGTGGTGGTGATAAAGTTTATTTTTACTCGGAAAATATCTACGGTTTCTTAGTAAAACCTGGAAAAACGTGTACCGCGGGCAGAGACGAGCGAGCAAATTCGTTCATTATACAACCTCTTTGTCTTAGTTGCTAGGTGGTCGACTGATTGTATGCCATTTTATTTGTATTGTATAGTTACCGGGTTACAAAAAAATATTATAAAACAATATAAAGATCCACCTTTATAGATACATACATTTAATAACAAATTAAGATTATGTACAGCAGAATAAGCCTACGAAAAAAAACTCGGCGCAATCTTTGATTCGTTAGGACAGTTAGATTTCACTTGCTGAAATAAAGGTATTTTTACAGAGAAAACATGTAGGGGTTCTTAATAAAACCTGGAAAACCGTGTACAGCGTTGTCCGCGGGTAGAGACGGGCGAACAAGTTCGTTCTTTATACAACCTCTTTGTCTTTGTTGCTAGGTGGTCGACTGGTGGCCATTGTTTTGTATTGTAATACTGGGTTAATGGTCAAGTTCTGTCAAGTTTATGTCACTTATTGTAGTAAGAACTCATTTGTTCGGTTATAAACTTATAAATAATCGCTGTTTGAAACGTATCCTTGAAATAACGCCTCTTCGGTATTTATTTACCTAAGCAGTGGTTATATCAAGTTTATAATTGAAACCAATGATAAAAATGTAACTTCTCGTCATTAATATAGCTATATGTATGAGACACACTATTGAGCATTCAAAGAGCAAAGTCCAGTAGTGAGACATTAAAGTATTGATAATTCTCATCTTAGATGTTAACTTCCAGAAATAAGTAATGACAATTAGACGCTTCTTGCACTTATAGCTTCCCACTAAGATGCCATATGCTGTGGGAGGCATAGACAGAAATCTAAGTTCATTATTTAATATTTGCCTGACCAGGGTTCCAATCCGTATCCCTTTGCGTGTCAGACCGTTTACTATCCCATCATACGAGTCGTTAAAAGTACGTCAAATTACCCAACCGTTCCGCGGTCACCATACCGGTCTGACGCGCAGAGGATCCCGGGTTCGGCCCCCAGGCAGAAAGACATCTAAATGATGAAATTATTCTGGGTCTGGGTCTGGGTGTGTTGTATATGTCTTTGTGTGTGTGTCCATAGCACCCACGACAGGGAACCCTAGTAGGCTGTGAGTGTAGAATGCGTTTATGATAACTTTATATCTTGATTACCTATGGAAGTGGAACTTTAAACACATGAGAGTTAAATGATTTATTTAAAGTAGGCAGCGATTTATACTTTTGTGAACTAAAAATAGAATTTATTCGTAAGTAAACTTTTGCGAGACACCTGTCGAATAACAATGGACAAGAACGAGGAACGAGGAAGATTGACTTGAACTTGAACTGTTGGGATCAGCGTCAAACAAAGAACGGCGCAAAAGTGCTGTGTAAATAGATGAAAAAATCCTTAAGACTTTGTTTTGAATTGAAAGACATTCAACTGTGAGTAGTAAAAGACCACATTACCATCCACAATTTCTTACTAACTGGTAAGAAGTCCGAATTGATTTCTACCTATTTAAGTAATTGTAAAATATTTAGGACAACTCAGTCAGTTTAGTAAATGTTGATCTGATATACTACTACGTTTATCAATCAATCATCGAGTCAATTGTGTCATTGCAAAGCGGGGTGAAAGATTATGTATGAAAATCTTAAGAGTATCTGCTTTACAGCCATTTAGTCTCATTATTTTTAATGAACTTTCCATTGGTGAAAGGTTCTCACACCTACCCATAAACTCTTAATTATAATGATCTATCCAAACACATCGTCCTCGCCACAATATTCAGATCACAACACATAATATACACAGCTTCAAGCAGTAGTTGATATAACTAAATAAGTAATAGCAGTAACTAAACGATCATTAATTGTGATAATTCCAGCTCTGCAGGTTGCAAACTAGCATCCATTAGTGCGATATTCGAGTAGCGTCGAATCCGAGTGTAATATCGGGCAAACTTGTATAATTAATATTAGAGTATCCGTTCTCTGCATTTCATCCTCAGAGGCAAGATCAGCTGGTAATTGGTAACATAATAACTTATCTCTAAGGAATTACACAACATGTTTTGCTCAGCTTTAAAAGCAACCTTTCGAATAATAGGTCGCGACTGCCTAATGGTTGGTTGAACTGAATCTTTAATTCGTGTTCGTCGTCGATAAATTTGGATTTACATTTGGTTATAAGTTTAATTCTCCAGCAAACCGTATTGGAGCTTGGTGGAGTATTCAAGGCCTTCTCCAATAGTGGGGAGACCCTTACCCGTTCAGAGACTGTAAATGATAACATTTGAAATAATTATTTACATTCGAGTGATAACAGAGGCAATTTAAGTAGTATGCACTAATCAGAATATAAACACGATGTGATAAAGCAAAACTCCACGGTAGGATTCCCCGCATCATGGGCGTATCTTATTTATAGGAAAATTGATACTTATAAAATTCAATTAGCAATACAGACACTGAAAATTATACCCATTAAAGTGGACAAAATGAGACCTAACAAATTGCAGACATTCACTGCTATTACCTTATATGCATACACGTTATTTATAGGAAAATTGATGGTTATAAATTTAAATTAGTAATACGGACACTGAAATTATAGCCATTAAACTGGACAAAATGAACTTAACAAATTGCAGAAACTTTTAAAGGAAGACAACATAGACCGATCGAATGCGCATTACATTATTGCAAATACTAGAAATCGTATCGAGTTTACAAAGTCAATAATCCGCACAAAGGATGGGCACGAGTAGGTAGCCGAGAGCACACATCGTGCCCGATGTGGGCGTGCTGTCGAGGAAATACGACCGTCGAACCTTCCTGTGGCTAAAAATAATGTTTTCGAGGTTGCGCGTGCGACGATACGAACGCTCATGTATGCGTGGTGGACCAGACGGCGAATCGGGCAATGTTTACAATATCCAGTTAAAGTAAACAGGTGTCAGTCAAATACCCACTTGATGTGCAGACTCTGTCTAGCATATAATGGTATACAATATTTTACCAGAGATATTCGTCTTCTATTACCTACTATATTTCACAAGATTAATAAACCGAACAGCCAAACTTACAAATTACAGATTAAGAATTTGTTTTAAAAATCAAATATTATGGAATAGATTGAATATAATTGATACAATGCTAAGAACCTGACTATCAATTACGTGCGTCTATTGAAACCTCATCGAGAACTCCTAGTTTTTATTATTTTCGCGATGTTTTCTTTTAATTCGAATATCATCCAACATTTTTTAAGATTGTATAGAGTTTGCATTTTTAACATACGAATAATAGTAACATTTAGATATTATGACTACTTACTATATTCGCACGGCATTCACACATTACCTATTTAAACATTTTCACGACTCTAAGCATTAAGTAAACAATTTAAATAAACATTGTACATTAAATACGTAATTTATCTTCTTACATTTATTTTGTAATTAAATTTTCCAAAAGTGCAATATGGCAGTTTTAATGACCATTACGTGTACTTAACTTTTTCTTTAGTCTTACAAGATTGATGAAGATTTCAATTAACCATTTCATAAACCATTTTTACTTCCATTGTGATTGATTCTGTATTGTAAAATAAAACACTGTATTAAACTCTTTTTCTAATATCGTACAAAGTTACCCGAAAAAATAAACTGTCCTACGATTCATAATTTATCAACTTCTATGCTCATTTATCGACGTTTATAATACTTAGTTGCCAGTTGCAAGCTACTTCTAACGAATTTTATTAAATCAGCTTAATTTTTCAATCTTTGACGGATTACAAGATAATTATCGGCACACCTGAAGGGTCCTCTGGCCCGCTACACACACAATACAAGCGCAGTGTGCGGCTACTGCAGCGCAGCCCATTGTTCGGAGGAAGGCCGAGCCGATAACGAATATAATGACTCCTCTCTTGCGTTACTTGCAAGGAAAATTTGAAGGCACACTTTTTGGAAACGTTTATACTCAGTCCAGTATGTTTAAGGTGGTAGAACCATCTGTGGTTCGACTCCGGAGGCAACAACGCACACCTATTTCTACCTACTAACAACAGTGTTAAGCGCTGCTGTTTTCCGATTTAAAAAGTGTCTACCATCACTTACCATCACATGAACTGCATTCTCGTTTGCTACTTCTATATTATAAAAAAGATACCGGCCGAATTGATAACCACCTCCTTTTTGAAGTCGGTTAAAAAGAGCAATGGCAAACGAGTAGGTAAATGGCTATTCCATTTGGAATAATCTGATAGAGATCAAAACTGGCACTGGAATCCAATTGGAATAATCTGAATAGTGTTTTCAGACCAGTAATTGGATTGTCAGAAAACTTTTGACTCAATTCCGCATAATCAACTCTGACTGGATTCATCTAGATATAAAACAGAGGGAGATTGGCTGGTTCTAGTACGGAAAGTACATCGCAATTTTTTTTTGTTATTCATTTGATCCCCAACGTGATATATATTTTTAAATAACATATCATTAACATATTTTTGTAGCTCTGGTCAAATAGCTTTAAAGTAAATTGTAGATATTTGCAGTAATTATCAATAATAAATGTTTACGTAAATGTTACCTAATTCATTACGCTCAGTATTATATATTACAAAATCTACTAAGGAGTAGTTTTAGGATCTCTAAATCTAAATCACCTATAAACACGTACTTAACTCTCTCTCATAAACATACTACGAAATACCTTATAAAGATAAATGCGTCTTGAGTAGTAACAGTATTTCGTCAACCTTAAGATATAATAGAAATAATATAATAGACTATAAATTAGGCTTTTCCTTTTGGACATCAAGACTAATCATAAATCATTCAATATAATCAAATTTGAACACAACCAAAGGCTATTTCTAGAAGTGATTCTGAAATAACAGCAACAATAAACATTAAACACAACGTTTAGTTACGTGCCAATGCTAAAGTCAGTATCAATTTCCGGCGCCACCGACATTATTGCAATCGTACTATTTGTACTACAAATAATTGTAATACTGCTTACCTACTTATTACCTACTCGATACTATATACTACCGAGGAGGTTATATTTAGAAATAAGCAATAAAGTTACCAATAAATATGATACTTATGAACTCAAGAAACCTCATCGAAAGAAACAAACGTTACATATACAATAAATTATACCTATTACGTTTATTTTTAATTAAGTTGGTGGCAAAAAAATATTATTTATATAACTTAATTATACCGGAAAACACAATTTTATTATTATTTAACGAAAAAATAACAAAATCGGTAGTATGTACTTAAGATTAATTGATTACGGTATTTTGAATTTAAATCACTTAGCTTGGAAAATTTAGAAGAATCGGCGCGTAAACGAGCTCATAGAGACGCATTAACACAGTCATCTTCATTTTAATTATATATAATACCCACGAGGACCTTGAATTTAACTTTTTCGCATAATAATTATTTATGTTATATTTAACAAAATATTGTGACGACCAAAACGAGTTTTAATAATTCTTACGTGTTTTTGTATGTCTGTAGAACAAGGACGTTGGATTTGGACTTAGTGGTTTACGTGTATAAATTTGAATCGCTCTGTATTTTCGTAAAAGTTGTGTAATATGGTGTAGTAAGGAAGACAATTGGAATGAAAGGTGGTAGAACCCTTTGTGGTTCGACTCCGGCGGCACCACCGTCACACCTATTTCTACTTAATAACAGCAGTGTTAAGTGCTGTTGTGTTCCGGTTTAAAGGGTGGGGAAAGGGAGACATACTTTTCCGAGGCGTTCCAGCTTAGTCCTCAGGGGTAGCGGCGCGCCTGTGGCCGACCTCCGGTACGAATATCTGATGCTATCTGGAGTCAGTTACAGATGTCCATGGGCGGCAGTAGCCACTTACCATCAGGTGAAATGCATGCTCGTCTGCTACGCTATATTATAAAAAAAAAATTTTTTTTTAAACCTCCCACTTTAGTCCTCAGGAGGAACTGTTACTAGGGATAGATGCCTAGATTAGAATCAGTGGCCATTTAATAGACGGATGGTGCATGGTCATCTGCTACTCCTATATTATAAAAATATAGTTAACTGCACAATTACGTTATAAAAATATAAGTAGACACATATAAGAAGACATTCGTTCTTAAAAAGTGGAAATCTAGGAATGTATTTGCTGGCCTTTACACATACATTCTCACCTTATGACGGCACACATACCTGAATGTCCATTTTATGGTGTGTCACCTCATAAAATTTCATTTCAATTTATCGACTTTATAATTCTCTAGCTCTTTTAAAACTATGTTCTTATGCGTTGTCTTTTAATCAATAGATCTCCCTATAATTCACGTAATCGGAGGCAATATGTATTATCCAAAACATATTTTTGTTCAAACTAATTCTTATAACGCGAACATAATTTTGTTAAATATTTCAAATCTTCAACATCTTAAGTTTAACGTTTCATTACCGATTCATTCACTTATTTTTAACTTTTTGCCCTTTGCTTGTAACGTAAAAGGGTGTAAGGGGGGTTATAAGACAGCTTGAAATAAACAAAGTTATTTGCGACCTCATTATTTGTGCTGCCAGTCGTATTAATAAACCCTCAATGACGTCATCTATTTCCGCTCTCGTTTCCAATATTATCTAAGTTTCTATATATAGACAGACGCTTTGAAGCATCAAAGTGGCTCTGTTGCGCAATCTTACTCTATCTAAGAAGATAATTTCTCCTGATATTATTGTAATTCTATAAATTAAGTCTGTTAATAACTAATTTATTCATACTTAACTAATTTATAGTCCCCTTTCTGAAACAGAATTTTTGTTTCGATTCTGGTTGTTTTTCTACTTATCTATGAGTGTGTCCGTGGCACACACGACACGAACATCTAGTGCGATATGAGTGAAGAACAGTTTTTAGAGATCTTGGAAGCCCTCTTTGAACAAATATAAATCACCTTTGGCGACTAAATTGAGACACATTACATTCATAGACATAAGCCCGTGTGCTACAATCTTTCCAAGCAATGAGTCCTAAAAGCAAACGGATATAACATGAACAAGACATAACAAACTATGCGACTTTAATGAGGAAATAGGTGATACTGACATAGCAACGCGCCCTCTGATGCACGGGAGGGCGCTATAAGCTAACGTCAAAGCAAACAAGCGTTAAACCACTCATCCAATCCCACTGTTTAACGTTTCCAATCTGAATATGTAGCCTCTATGTCGTCACGCATGGTCTTTGATGTTACTAAACTTTATAGATCGGGTAAAATCGAAACACGCCGGGATATTTCTCCAACAGCAAATCTCTAGCACAACTTAACTAGTTCTACGTTATAATCCGGTTACATTTTTTGCTGATTCGTATCGGTTGTCACTCGTGTTGCTTGCTCAATCACAATGATGGGAAAACAGCGCATGGAGACAATATAGAGAGCGAAGTGCAGTTGCATACTGCATTCGAGATGCAATGAATACAGAACAAAAAACTTCAAGCGATAAATAACGTATCACATGTGTCGTTAGTAATAGACTAGTGTTGTGTACTTGTGTAGGTTTCTCTTCGCATATCAGTTCGAAATCTGCACGTGTCAAATTTTTGTGCGGGTTTTTGTTTTGACAAAAGAAATGAGATGATAAATAAAAGGATAAGTTCAGAATTCGGGTTATATATGTATATCTTATTTTTACAACTTACTAGCTGACCCGGTAAACGTTTTGTTGCCATATAAGTAAAAAAATGTTAAGGGTGAACAACCCTCATCACTTAGGGGTATGAAAAATAGATAGTAGCCGATTCTCAGACCTACTGAATATACATATAAAATTTGGTGAAAATCAGTAAAGCCGTTACAGAGGAGTACGGTAACTAACATTGTGACCCGAGAATTTTATATATAAGATTAAAATGGATTGTTAATGCCATATCTACTTATCGTTCCAACTTAATCGCGATTGATTTTGAATGATATCCAAAAATAAAAAGGATAATAACGACACGATTTTTATCAATTTTTATTCTTTACATTACTTCCTTATTTACATTATAAGTATCTCCGAAAAACTTGTAGGTACGACTTATGCAAAAATGATGAGCACGTACTTACATACTACGAGGAGATAAGTGCGAAGCCGTGAACCGAATAGTCAAGGACTCGAGGTATTTTCGCGGACAATAAATACTGCTAAAATTGTACCTAATTTTATAGTCATTCTAAAATCCAAATGATTTATGACTTCTTGTTTCCTTAACTTTTTGACATATCATTATAACCTTAAAGTTATAGTCTTTTAAAAAATAAAGTATAACTGAATATAGTAATTCAGTTTTATTTCAATGAAATGAAAAAGTAAAATATACTGTGAAAATATTTAACACACAAACACAAAAAAATGATTCCATTTGTATACAATTATTTCATATTTCAACAATAATATAATTGCCAACATGCGATATTTTAATATAACATGTATTTCTTTTCTCCCTGCAAGAAACACCTCACCCTTGGCAAAATGTCTCATTCAACGGACATATATTTCGAAGACGAAATTTAATATTTCAAAAAATATTATTCTTACCAAAACAGTTACAGGATACTAATCTCGTAATGAACAACTTTAAGTAAACTAAGTTTCTTTTCGCTATTCATTACAAAGGTAACATCACTGGGTATACATGACAAGTATTGGTTTTAAGACCGAGACAATACTATTGTGTGCTATGTTATTTCTTATTTCCCAGTATTTCTATGCATTACATAACGTTTTTGTATACTGTCCATTGATACGATAACGAGGACATGTCATGTTCGTGTTACGCAAAACTTCTAGTACAAGTGTTACGAAAAGTTATTTTAATACGCAATCGCTGTCATTCGTGCTCTTGTTATTATATTTACTACAACTAAGTTATTATCCGTTTGTATAGAAAATCCCAAAATAATTTTGGTGAAAAAAAAACATGATCGTTGGACAAGACGATTTAGTTTTTTTTGGTTTCGTATCGCGAATATATAGCATTTGCCGCTTGCCTGCTTTCTGCGTCAGATAATGAATTTGAATATATAAGAGCTTAACAGTTCTTCAAGTTTTAAAAACCCTTGTTGAAATATCCGTTTAATACTAATTTACAAATATGATGCCCATGGGTGGCCATGGTCGCATATTAAAAAAAACATATCTATTTAGTTCAGCGAGACAATTTTAAAAATATATAATAAATAACAAAATTAATGGAAAAGTTAATTAACTATTACAAAATTAAAGATGAAAATAGGCATATAGTGCCTACGAGTACCACTTTGTATAGACTGTACACGAAAAGCCACACAATGTGATTCCCAGAATTGTCAGGTACAAATTACAATACATAAACTTACCAGTATAATATAAACAAGCGAACCCACGACAGATAGATATCTGATTTCTTGATTCAAATGTAGACATCTGAATCGAATCGAAAATTAGTTCTAAGTGAGCTTTTGAGCGTCTTGTTACAAAACTTCATTCAAACTTATGTCTATTACATTTTTTTTTGTAAGAATTTACTTATATGAAAACATACTTAAAAATTATGTAAAAATATGTATTATGCGTAAATTTTCTTAACTACCCAATAAAGCAAAAAAAGTATGATAGTATAGTTTACGACATGTAGAAAACTCATACAGGTAGCATGAGGAGCAGAAACTATATATACACAATTATCATGCACAATTATAACGAATGTACACAATTACTTATAAGTAATTGTGTTAATTCATTAATGTTATTTTAGTAGGAAATTATGTAAAGTGTTTTGAGAGTAAATTAATTTCAAAGCATGCGTAGTAGTATTTATAGGAGTTTTATGACGTCTTTAATGGTTAATACACGATTAATGTTAAAATTTATAACGTATAATTAGCGTATAATCAGGTCATGAAGGAATATAAGATAATAATAAAATAAAAATACTTACTATCCCATACAATACAAAAATTATTTATTGTACACCAAAGAAAAATAAAATAAACACCAATAATCATAAAATAGCGATCTCTTCCAGACAACCATTACCTATGTAATATTTAACTAATTTAGAATGTATATTATTTTATTACGTTGGTCTGAGCTTATGAAATTGGCCTACGGAAAATAGAAGGAAGTGAAAAGAGAAGAAAGGGACTTCAGACGTCATGTAGAAAATCATTTCAAGAGACATACATGACGTCATGTAGGCCACCACAGTAATACTTTAAATGTATTGAATATATTATTTTAAAGTATAATAGAAGTATACAATGAGCATATAGTCCACCGAAAATAGGAGATCTGTGATAATAAAAATAATATCAAGTGCAGGCTTGTTTGTTGTTACAATATTTGAGGTGTGAATAAGCGTTAGTGTGAACACAGCAGAACCACAACCCGATTTATCTTTTCTTAGTTCTGACTTCGTTGAGTAATTATATAAAAATATTTTTGTATAAATGGCTGGCGTCACTCCGTCTCGAAGTCATACTTATGTAACTAATTTTCAAGAAATGCTCAGTGACGTGTTTCGTTTATTTTTAAATAGACTCATCTCAAGGTGAAATGCATTGTAACTGTTTCATATAATAACTAATGCATAATTAGTCCTTACTTTTAATGTTTTGAATATATTAAAAAAAATAGCTATTATAATCGATATTTTAACTATAATAGGTTTCACAATAAATATTTTTTTTTTGTTAATTTTACAGGCGTAGAGTAATTTAATGTATAGGTATATTACTCTACACGTGTAAAAATTAACATACAATAATATATATTTATAAGTTATATAAGAATATTGTGTCACTGAGAAAATATATTACAGGTATTACTATTTATTACAACGAAATTATATTGTACAGGTAAACATATATATAAGTATAGGTGAACTTAAGTATGCCTACCTATTTATGTTACTGCGGAGTTATTCCCGTGCATTATGTCATAGGAATTTTCAAAACCGAAGTTAACAAACGCTTAAAAAATAGTGGTACAAATAATCATAAAAGAAAAAAGGTACTCGGGCTGTGGGATTACTCACTATAACCCTATCAGCAGCCGTTTTCATCGCTACGAAGAGGAGTCCATCGAACGTCGGAGGAACTGCTTCGAAAGCGAAACATGGCCTGTGTCTCCTAAGCCCGATACCCCTGTTGTGCGCTCACCGGGAGAGCTTATTGCTCATTCTACTTATAATTAAAGAGTACAAAGGAAGTATCTATTATGGTTCCAGAAGTAGAGTACTGTGATAGACGGAGCGCAGGCTTAGTAATACGGTTCCGTTTTTACCCTTTAGGTACGGAACCCTAATATACAATGCCTATGTCTATAAAGACGGACAAAGCAAATGTAGAACAAAAACGCTCACATACCTACTATTTCCAGTTCCTGGTACCTGTATTGCCTATATAGATAAGTGCTAATCCTACTGCGTATTTATTATTTAGTCACAGTCTTTTGTGTCGGAAAGGTAATTAGGTAATTAGCAGCGTATCCAGCTACCACGACTTCCGTTTAAGTAAGAGTTTCATTTCCTATATTCGTCTTCCTAACTTCCTATTGATATAGATGTTTGAGTTATGATCTTGTGACAAGGTATTTCGAAGCTTACATCTCATTTGTTATAAGTGTTAGTACATTGTAAAGCACGTTCAGTTATGAACATTAAGCAATTTAGGTTAGTGCTTTGAAATTCAGTCTCTTAAGCTGTTAGTCCGGCATTAGAATCCAACTTAAGTAATATTTTCGGTATTCGCCTATTGAAAATTTATAAATCACTAGATTTAATGGAAAAGGCATCCTAAATGTTTGAGTGACCGTAAAGAATTCTGAAGTGTCAATTCTACCAATACGCACTTGACCAGCATAATGGACGATGTCGTAAAAAACATTTCAGTCCAGAAGAGACCCGTGTCTAACAGTTGGACAGATTTGTGAAGGGTTGATTATTATTTTCAATCAAGCGCCACCGCAAGACGTTTTGATAATAATCACTAATTTCGTCGTCGCGTCCATCCGATTTGATAACTTCCGACAGATGGGTCCACCACAAACCCGCTTCAAATATTTCTGAGTTAGGACCTACGAAGAGCGACCCCTGTCCAGTATTGTGACATTTAGGGCTAACAGCTATAAATACATAAATAATTAAAGAATTCTATTGAAATGTTATTTATTTATTCACTTAAGTATAATTTTAAGTGGTAAGACTCGTTGTGGTTTGACTTCAGAGGCTTCATTACCCCACCCTTTTTCTGTTTGACTCGCAATCAACGTATTATTTTTCTACTTACTGTACGGGTCTCCATTCAGAATGAGGGGTTAGGCTAATTCCAGCGTGCAAGACTATGGACGCTGGACGCATATACCCATGGACAATGCAAAATCAATGAATTACGGTCTAACCTTAAGATTTTTTAAATGAAGAAATTTTAGGTAAGTACATTATTGTACAAGTCATAATTGTTCTTTAATATGCACATAGCCTTGAAACATTAGAATTTAGCCAGGTATTCGAAAATCGGACTTACCGATTAAGAAGCCGATTTTTTGCCACTAGACTCTACCACATATTTCAGCTTATAACGACTTAATAACAACACTACATCATTTATGTTAAGGCAATGCAAATTACCCGGTAAGTGCCTGCAAAAACGTATTGTCGGCACAAACCGTTAAAAAGAGAGTATGCACTCGATTGCATCACAACAATTCACATTGCCCTTAACAAGGACATCCGCACTCTCCACATCTCTGCACGCAAATAAACTAACGTCAATATCCTGTCAACTGCAGTGCCACTCAAGATTATTTTTGCCTACTCGAGAGTTTGGGATCGGTTAAGTGCATTTAACGAATGACATGAACTATTTCTTTAGAATCTCTGTATAAAAACCGAAGACTAATAAGTAAATAAAACATTTTTTATAGACTTAAAAAAGCTGCAAGTTGGTGGAACCAGTAGGTTCGATTGAAGAGGTTGGTACCACCGCTTCACCTAATTACTTCTAGAGTGAAACAATTCTGCTCGTGTACAACACTCCATTTAACACTGTGTTATATGATAGAAAGAGGTGTAGGTGTAAGATGCAGTGATAACGATTATTCTTTAATTTTACATTTACGTTTACATATGATAAGCAACAGTACAAGGGAAATCACATAGAATTCATACAACTAAGTACTGTAATTAACACAAAAACCTTGTTATGAATAGATAAAACATACGCGGTTTCTATTATTCGAATCACACAAATCGTTTAAAAGGCAAGCTGTTTAAATACTATAGTTATCGCAACAAAGATATGCAAATAATGAAAAAACAATACAAAGAGTTCACTTCCTGCCATTTATTATGCGACCCTCGAAATTTTTTTGGATCATTATTTATACTAAGTGTGCTTAACATACTGAGCTAAAATGTCAAATACACATTATTTATTTAATTTACTTATTTATATAATTTACTTACTACTATAAATGGAGGTATTATACTCTGCTTTTCTATAAATACATAATATACGTAAAAATGCGTCACTGTTTTAAAATATTTATAATACCTTTATATTATAAGGTATCATATTAATATATCCACAGACGGAAAACCCAAGGGAAAATATAGGGCCCCTTCTTATCGTTTCACTATGGAACCTTACAAACTATCTTAATATTGAAATATTACAATATTAACGTATTTACGAAATAATATTTAGTGATAAGTGAGCTAATATTAAAGAGATGATATTTCCTGTCTTATGACTTTAATTAAATATTTCCTCTCAATTTGTCAAGTTTACGATCACACCCAACCATTTTCCTCTAAAATCGTCTTAATTCGATAAGACAGATACAAAGAAGGTCGTTTTCCTCTTCCGATAATGTACGATGACTCATACACCCAAAACAAAGTCGACCGGCAGTCGGCACACATCTTTAGTGTACACTATTACACTGTCTACATTTATTTGTCCTCGATATTAAAACCTTGCAAATTATCATTTACACACCCACATTTGCACTTGAATACTTACTGAATAGTAAACATCCGATTTGCAGTTTTGTACTGTGGCCTGATATGGGCATGTAGGTAACTTATCTTAATGTACTTTTTGTTCAGAATCTACCTCGAGCGGTCAACGAACCAGTGACCGATGAATCCGGTAGACCTCCAAACGTATTTGGGGTTGGTGACATGTCCAATAAATAATTAGACGACGTTAGGTGGACTATATGTCCGTGTCTAATATTCTTATTGAATCTAAAATCAAAAAGTACTCAATAACGTTAGCGATAGCCTTTTTAATGTAAGCACCTTCGTTTTCTTTCCAAAATAAAAAGAAAATCATAAAATGTAGCGACTCACAGTTAAACAAATTGAAACAATGAAATAACTAAAGTAGTCTAAACAGTCTACACAGCCAATTCAATTATTTTAATTCAATTATCTAACTAGATAGTTAATTGTATGAGGCGTTACTTTGCGGAAATCCATGCTATTAAGTTAAGATTAAAACTACTACGCAACAATCCGCTATAAATATGTATGATGGTATACCACCCTCCCTCCCTCAAAGCATTCGTGCAGATGCAAAATATTCACCACCATACATACCACCACCAACACGTGTTTCGCTCCAAAACGGAGCATCATCAGGGTAAGTTGAGTCTACGACGTTTAACCGTTAAGCATATTTGTAGCGGATTGTTGCGAAGTAGTTTTAATCTTAACTTAATATTTTAACTCTTCCATCTCCAAACACGAAAATCTATGTACATTTTTAGAAGCATCTGTTAAAAGCGTTTATATCTCAATTGTACGAGTTTAATGTGCGGCATTAAAAGAATAACACTTAGGATTACACGAACAAGCAACGACCCTGAAGTTCATTTTACGATAAGCGGTTAATGCATCTCGCGAACTGTTAGGAACTGTATTAACAGATATCACAATCGCCTTGAAACTGAGATAGCTCGATAGCGAAGTTAATTCGCTTATAACTCTTATAACCATAGTTTCCTTTCTACTATTATCAGATTAATACAAGATTATAAACGTTTTAAGTTTTAATATACCGATTATATTCCTTATGCCCATTTAAAATAGTTACTGTAATAAGTAATATAATGATGTAATGTCATCGTAATGTATGTATGTTTTCGTCTTTCTCATATGTACCGTATCATTGTTATGTGGTGTTTCTTTTTCTCTATTTCTGTTGCTTTAACACTAATACTATATGTATCCTATCCTTCATAACCTATTCCTTCTCTAACTTCACGCACACTATCCTTATTTCTTAGCTTGTCTCTCTTTTCTTTCTCATTCATAGGTTGTCTGGAAGAGATCGCTACTTAGCGATAAGACTGCCTATTGCATACTGCTTGACCTGTGTATTTATATTGCTTATTATTAAAATTCAACTGTAAGGGTGCAATAAAGAGTATTCTATTCTATTAATATTATTTGGGAATAAATTATAAACTACGTTATTGTAATACATGTTATTAGATTTTTTATGAATATTGTTTGAAAAGTTTGTTTTCACACATCAATGAAATTACTAGTACAGTATTTACGTGTTAATGAAATCGAGACTGTACGAGTAAAATATACTTTCGTTACATGGACGCTTCACATTGAACAAATACGGAAATTAATAGGCGTATTAACCTCAAACAGAAATATATTGGACGAAGTACATACAATAACAAACTATAGTTAAACAAAAGGCCTTAATTAGCCCTTCAATGAAATAAAAGAAGTAATAGTACAATCATGCTTATTTCTTTTTATTACCTATTCCTATTGACATGATCAATATCAATTTTAAGGAAATGGTTCACCATAATAACCTTATCAGATAATAATAACACTTTTCGTTAATTAACAAAACATAGATGAGTTAATAAAATAATGTAGATAAAGACTTTCATAAAATGAATGACTCATGAAGTTAAGTCTATAATATAAACAAAGACGTCAAATATTATGATGAAAAAATGCAATTCAACCCAAAATTATTATCTAATTAAATTTATGTCCGTTGGTAGGAATATAAAATAGGGGTGGGACCTATTATATATACAAGAACAAAAAATAAATAAAATTATTAATAACAAGATAAATGTATATTCTTTTAAAAGGCAAAAATACTAACATAGTATTATTAACTGGTGTTTTTGAACTCTTATCATTAATTATCGACTACTACGACTGAATGAATAGTGAGCTTTCAAAGATAAATACACAGAAGGTGCCTACGTCGTAAATATATTATTACGGTCCTGAAGTTATAAATCTGTCTACAAGTTAGTGATAGTTATCGTTTAGAGAATCGGTCTCTCACTCTGTGGGTTACGGTTCGAATCCCAGAGAAAAAAAAAAATCTGACTTTACGAAGTAAGTGATATGCATATTGGAAATAACATCCTTTAACAGTAAAAGTAAAAATCTTGATGCCTATTAGGGCTCTTGGTCCTTGGTTGGTTGTTGCATCCCTAAGGGTTATAAATAAAGTCCTCAAAGTTGTGCGAAGTCTACAATCTGCACATGACCAAAGTGGTGGACTTTGGCCTAAACTCTTTTGAACATAAAACAAAACCCGCGAGGAGTGAGAAAATAAATGGTTGATGATGAATATGCCTTAGCCTTACACGTGGCAAGTGGCTCTACAAGCGAAAATTGCCCACCAAACTAATGACCAAACTAGTCGACTAATCGAAAGATTGATCGGCACGTCACTAGCTAATATAAGCCCATAGTTTATATTACTAGCTTATTAGCCACAAATGATTATAATTAATCACAACGTAGAATTTATTAATATTCATAATTACATAGCTCCTATTTAGGTCATAATCTTAAATGACTAATACGATTCATTATTTCAGCGAACGTTGACACCGCGTCTGTGCATATTTGCATTGGAGATTATTAATAATATACTAGTACATCGGCTACTGAATTGTGAGTCACACGTGTGTGTAGACATGTAGGTAATTTATTATAATGCCTTTATAATAGTATGTTTGTATTTTCTTGTCATTTAGATTTATTTTCTATCGACACTTTTCGCTTAAGTGCCTATGTCAATTTATATAAAATAAAGTGAATTAATCTTAACTTAACCCTTTATCAACTACAAAAAACCAAGAGTCCTAATAGGAAATATTGCACTATACAGCATAATTATAAATCTCTAGGATTACATCCTTAAAAAAAAAAAAAAGATACCGGCCGAATTGATAACCACCTCCTTTTTGAAGTCGGTTAATAAATAGGATAAATACATTCAAATGGTGCAAAAACTTTTGTACTTGCTTTTACATCGCATTACGTACGAACTACTCTCTCAAATGACATGGAGAGTACAAAGACAAATTTATTTACCTTTTTTCACGCTAACAGTCAAATAAATTATAAAGTAGTCCTTCCTAATATCCTACGCGAACGAACCTTGTGGGAATAAGTTAGTGAACAAACATTATTGAAATTCGGAAATAAACGCACTTTAAGGCTTCGACCTTTGACATTTACTACAGCTTCGATCAAATGAGTTATTGATTCATACACTAATGAATTTTAGCATACTAATTTAAATGTCACAGGAGTCGTAAAAAGGTATATCAAGTGGTCATTGCTGTCCATTGCTATTATGTAACCAACTGACATGAATGAATCAATGTATGTATGAATGAGTGTCTATCTATAAAACAACATCGTTACAACCTGAAGATGTAGATGTAGGAAAGAAAGAAAGCCTTAAGACAAGACTGTTCCTAAGAAAGGAGGTCTGCCATACACTCTCATTTTTACCTTTCTCTACCACATTATAAGATGGTAGAGAAAGGTACCACAACACCGTCACATCTATGTATTTCTGCCTAATTATATCGTCAAGCGCTGCGGTTTTCTGGTTAGAAGGATGTGGTACGAGGGACATACGTATCCGAGGCGATCCTTAAACTTAGGTCTCAGGACCAGCAAAGCATTTGTAGCCGACCTCAGGTAGGATTTTAATGTCGTTGGAGATTGATTATAGACGTCCATAGGCAGCAGTAGCTATTTATCATCAGGTGGACTGCGTGCTCGTATTCTTGTTCTATGCTATAAAAGATCTACCCTAATTCAAAGTCTCTAAAACCAGAACGTACCACTGATAGAGTTACTGAAATTTCGGGTAACCAAAACATTTTTATGTCATGACACAACGAGAACTTTCTTTACAATAGCGATAATTTACAGCATCATTAATACAATACAAGTCTTCAATTTCTATTAAGAAATCAAGGCCGGAATATCGTAGAGTTCATCACACCACGAGTTGAATGAAGTTCATTTGAAGTACGTACAAGCGTACCGAATGTTGAACTTGAGAACGGCTGGTGAACCCGTATAGATATTTGAAGACGGGGTTTGATGTTGACAAATACTAATATAATATCCACTCTTAAACTATTTAATGACGAATTTTAGTATAGTATCTCTTTAGTAGAAGTTCTTTCTAGCTATAAATCGGCTGAGTTTGGATTCGTTCGCCTCGATTAGAATTTTATGATGAGATAAGTTATCGAGTAGTGAGTGATAGCCTAGTGGTTAACAAGCTCGGCCTCTCGATCAAGGGGTTCGAGGTTCAAACCCCAGGCACGCACCTCTGATTTTTCAAAATTATGCGCGTATTAGAAATGATATTACTTGCTTAAACGATGAAGGAAAACATCGTGAGGAAACCTGCATACCTGGGAGATTTAAAAAAAATCTCAAAGGTATGTAAAGTCTACCAATACGCACTTGGCCAGCGCGGTGAACTATGGCCTAATCCTTCTCATTCTGAGAGGAGACCCGTGCCCAGCAGTGGGACAATAATGGGTTCACGACGAAGTTATCGACCTTTAATAAGAGATTAATTTCCAAAAATCCTTTTTAATGCTAAGGTCCTGTACCCGATTTAATTATTGCTAACTTATATCTAGAATTCAGAATCAGACTCTTTATATTCAGTTTTGGAAGAATCGTTGCCACCGATAGATGCACCAAAATTATTATAAACACATATAAAATTAAAATAACAATAAATATCAACGACTTAAATATAAATCACTTCAACAGTGACATTAACCACATCGTGAGGACTAAATTGAAACGCTTAGTGTCACTTTAAGCATTAGTTTTCACAACTTTCAAACTTTCACTATGCTACTGTGCGCAATGTAATCACTACTGCTTCGATAGCAAAAAACAGATTAATGTCGTCTACATTATAATAAAATGGTAATCTTTACAAATAAACAAAATTAAAATATATTGTGGCAGAATGTTTTTTTAATCTGTGGTGCGGTGAGGCGCGGTGCGGCGTGGCGGGAGAAATAGAGTTTTGGCGGGAAACCAATTGTCATAATCGTCATAGTTATAAAGTATTTAAGAAAATATATCATCTTCCTCCAAATGTTTCTTTTATTGTGATACACTCAAGAAATATAGCTTTATAATATATATGTCGTTTTAAAATACACTTACCAAGCTCTTATGATTATATGCACATAGTACCAAAACGTAAGTACTATATCAGTTAGGTATATAGTTAATTAACAATAATACCTTTAATGCTACGGAGGACACATTAAGCTGTCGATCCCAGTTATCATCTGATAACATTCGGTTAACCTTGCCAGACACTGGACAATGTATATAAGTCCAACGTATATGCATAATTAATAACCCGTATCTTTTTAACGGTCCTTCCAATTTACACTTATTAATAAAATGTACATTGTACAATCCACCTGGAGTGGTCACTGATATCAATGAACATCTGCAACATCTAAGTTGGCAGAGCAATGACTAGCTTTCATTTTTTCCTTAGATCCGCACTCTAGCTATATAGTATGCTATGGCAGAGGCATAGCGTTCTGGGGCGGAGAAGACAGCCCCGGGCGGCACATTTTTGTTCGACATAATCAACTATTTAATATTATATAATACAGATCTTTAAATTCAATATACGCTTCCGGGTCGCACGCTTTGAGGGGCGGCAAAATTTTGTTACGGGTCCATTTTTTCGCCGACATATTGCAGAGACGCACAGTACAGAAACTACTTAGTATTAACGAACTTTTTTTACAAAATCAACCATCACATACTTATGGACGGGGTCCCATACAAAACAGACTGAATCATAAATCGGTTGCAAAAACATACATTCTAGTTCACACTAAAATTAGATTTCCGATCAAAACAAAGATATTAATTATATCGCTGCGCATTCAAAGGCATGTGTAAATTTTGGTGTCATTGGCTTCGTGGAACACGTTTTTTGCCTCAAGTGAACATAATAAACTGCGATACAAAAATCGTAATAAACACGGTGACATATTTGATAAATATAGATCTGAGTAAACATTTATCGATGATAACAATATAAATAACAATCGGAACTGTAACGATTCCGGACAAATCTTATCAAATTTGTTTAAGTGTTGGGTCGTAATTATATCCGTAAAGTGATTTACATTTACTGTTGTTCATGTGTTTTATATTCTTTGTAACTGTGTAATACCGTTTTTTCTGTTTAAGTTACCTTTGCATATTTATTAAGTGTTGACAAGATTTTACGATGATAATGTTATTTTATTGATATGATGGAAACGAAACTATTTTGCCGTGTAATGCTCTTAATCCCTATATACATATTTAAAATCCAGGTACTGGAGTGTTTGAGAAGATTTATTTTAGATTACTTTATTTAATTAATTGTTGAACAATTAAATAACATTAACATAACATCAATTCGTTAACAATGTATAAGAAAATTCAAAATAAGAATAATCGAAATACAATATAAGAGGTGGCCTATTTTTTTGTCTGCTAAAATAATTTACAAAAAGTATTTATCTATTATTTTGCTCTCAGAAGTAGGACAATAGCATGATTAAATAATGAGCACTAATGTAGAATTGCAAAAGAAACTTATAGGATTAAACTTTGTAAAGGAGGATCTAATTGGATTACATGTTGCATACTAAGTGAAGTTTTATTATGTACTACTTAATGGGCGTTGTCGAGTTTAAACGATAACAAGATTATCATAAAAAATGTTTTTCTTGTACAAAGTCATTGAAACTTTTAGATATACATGTACGTAATTTTATCAACAAAGTGGAAGTTTATAATAATAGAACGGTGTTATTATAAATTGTGTTGTTATTCGTACACGTGCTCGCTCGTATGTAAATACGTTTTAAAAATCGTAACAATAATCTTAAAATACTAAATAACTTATAACGAATGCGTGACTTTATTTTGTAAAATGATTTTTTATATTTATTTAGTGACACTATTATAAATCAACACTTATGTATTAAGTACCTATATTTTTTTTTAAAACTTAACTGGCTTATTTTTGGAAGTCTATCGTAAAAATGACAATTAATATCAGCATACAGTTTGATGGAATTTAATTGCAAACTAAAACAACATAAAAAATCTGCAATATGCACATACGACATGCGTTAAAACTGCAAGAAAGGAAACACATTCATATGATAAATACATAAAAAAATATACTTATATTGTGTACTGCTACGGAACGTTTAGTGCGCAGGTCTGATTTCTACTTACTCGTTTTCAATACTCTATTTACAATGACAAAGAACGAGCCATAAATAGATAATTAAATAAGGTATCAATGACCCGCCACTATGCGCACTTACCAACTAATCTATCACAACTCATCACTATCAATTTAGATCAGGATTACAAGCAATCGACGATAATAAAGTGCAGCAAGCCACTAATTGCACTGATTGGCCGATTGCTGATTGCGTCTGAAATAAAATCCTGTACTTATGAGCTATCAAGGTCTGATTGTCACATCAAAAATAATAAAATAAAATGGTGTTAGATTTAATAAACATAGCTATGAGCCAGTATGATGGAAATTGGCCTTTCTCATCCTGACGGAAGGCACGTGCCCAGCAAAGTCATCGTAATACGTAGAAAATGCAAAAGTGGGTTGTTAATGTTAGTACTTTTTTTATAAATAAGGAATAGCAGAGGTTTGTTTCGAAAATATATGTAATTTCCCTTCTAATGTATCATGGGACATGAAAGTATTTGATAGTACAATCCTAATGAATATTAAAAATCTAAGCTATCATGTGTCTTCTATTACCGTGTAGAAATTTGCTAACATGCAAATATAATGCAGAAGCTTTGTTTAGTTGACAATACTTTGATTTGATCATCATGTAGCTCACAACAAGGTGTAAACTATTTTAATCAACATCTAACACTAATGATTTCACAGAGTAAAATATACGAAAGTCTGCATCTCACCCTCCATACGTTACATGCATATAGAGCGATAAAATATTCAGCTTGCCTGCTAATTGTGTCCAATAACGTGGCCAACTCCCGCGTGTAAACGTGCATACATATATGCAACATAGCACTTCGTCTAGACGGGGTCTAAAGTAAAACTTCGTTCGGTAACTCACGTCTCAGATAAAAGCGACAGGTATAGGTGCAGGTGTGTGTGAAATGGCAATATGAAAGGAGCGAGGTAGATATCCACATATACCCATATATGGCTACAAAATCAATATGAAGTCTCCCACCGATGCGCTCATAAATCTATAGCGCTGATGTTTGAACAAAAATATAAATACTTAAAAGACGTGTAAGTTGAAGATGGTAGAACCCTTTGTGGTTTGACTACGGAAGCACTACCGCCACACCTGTTTCTGTGCTAAGTAAACAGCAGTGGTAATTGGTTTGAAGGGTGAGGCGTTCCACCTTAGTCCTCAGGGGTAGCGGCACATCTATGGCCGATCTCAGGTCGATATCTAAGGTTGATATCTAATCCTATCTGGGTTTGATTACAGATGTCCATAAGCGCCAGTACCCATTCACCATCAAGTAGACTGCATGCTCGTCTGCTACTCCTATATTATAAAAAAGTCACAAAGAGCAGACGAGGAAGCCGAGGACATTTTAAATAAGTATGAGTTTATAAAATATGAATTATTGCAGAATTATGGACAGGTCAGTACTTTATTTTATTTATTTATTCATAGAGATATCGATCTTATGTGTTATCTTATAGATATCAAAGGTTAGGTACTGCAGAAACACTCTAGCCTTAACAGTAGGTAATAAGCGTAATACTGTATAATATGTGTTCGATACCTAAACATTTCCTGCATACCTATACTAGTTATAGAAAGACCTGTGTCCAGCAGATTCTCAAACGGGTATGGGCAACATTTTGAAAGTTGCGGACCCAAAAATAAAGTCAGCGAAAACAAAAACAGGATTTTTGTCGTTTCTGATAATGCCGCCCCGGGCGCGAGATGAATTTTGCCGCCTAGGCTATAAGTCAAGAATAAGTTAAACGATCCTCCAAACTTTTATATATTCTTTATTGCCGCCTTAGGCGCATTCAGCCCACGGGTTGAAAGTTACTCAATTGCAATGTAGAGCAACATGATGGATGTATGTTAAAATATGCCCAAAAATATTATTACAGATGACACACCAATCAAATTTACAACACCTACAACAATAGCAAGGTTACTGGACCCACGTACCAATTATTACGAATTCATAATTAATTAATGCACTAACGACTCCATTATATTTTTAATTAGATTCGTGTACAATTTAAGCATCAGAATCTTTCTTTACGGTATCCGATGAGTATATCATGATATACATACATTTGAAAGAAGTATTCATGTGTGTTGGAGCAACAGTTACAACAGATTTGATTGACATTCAACCTTCAAAACACAATTGTATGTAATCTACGTCGATGGTAAGCAGTAGTATTTATTATGGATATTTTCAAAATAATAATACCTAATGCTTAAACATTTGTTTGCGAGAGCTAGAGCTGACTGTATTAGAATGTGTAGTTACAATAAACATAACTTGAATGGTTTCTGAGATTTATGTACTTGGGACCATCAGTCTGTCATCCCCCATAATAGTAGAGTTTATGGAATATAGAAAGCAACACCACAATAGAGCAATAGGAGTCTCTCTATAAGACACACTCGCTATAGGAGGAAGTCGCATTATAGTTTATATTTATGATATTTAAAATAATAGATTAATATTCATTTTTAGGAACGAGCTATGCTCACGACATCAGTTGCATGGACTTTTTGACTTTTGACTACACATAGTTCAATATAATTATATTTTTTAACCTTCAGTATTAAGGTAAAACAAAACCTATTGATCTCAGGGGGTGTTAGTCTATGCATTATTTAGCTAAATTAAATATGTTAAGAGGACATAAATAAAATTTATTATTTATAGAAAAATATTAAATCAACGCAGCTGGCCGGAGGTCTCATAGAAATACTTCCACTATCTACCTTGCGACAAGACCTGCCAATCTATTGAACAATCACTTGCAAAAAATACAAAATATAATAACATAGCGATAACACGAATACAAAGACAAACTACACTTATCTATATAGATAATCAACTCTTTGTAACAATGATATGTGGCATGTTGTATGTGGTCATGATCAGCATGTTGCCACTCATTAAAAAAACCAATCGTTGAATAGACATCGTGATTCGTGACTTATAAAAAACCAACGCCTATCAAATTCGATTGGTTAACGATGGTCATGTATTACTTGTTCGTTTAAGGAATGAAAATGAAATTAAAACTATATATTCATAAAAAAATAAACATAGCATTTTTATAACTTGTTACAATTATTAGCCGTAATTTCTTTTTTTGTAATTATGAAATCAAAAAGAAAAGAGAATTAAGCACAAATATAAATTGCAATTTTGCAATACGGTAGTCTTAATACTTTTTAATTACACAAATTAATAGTCTGTCGTTTTTTAATTTGATATGTAATTTGGAACATACCAAAACAGAGACCGGTTTTTAGGACCGGAAATAAAATTCATATTAATTATTATGATATGGGAGCTTGATTTCTTAATTGGTTCTTTATTGGTGCGGGTCATATTTATGTAGTTTGCCTTCAATACCTTAGTCACCGCATTCGGCAGATGTTTCACCGTCACTTTGTCACCCACACACCTCGCTTGTGGTTTTTGGATCCAGAATATAACTCCTTGAATGATGATCCAAGTTACGCAATTTTCAAATCGTGATTCATACGGATTTTATGTTATTGACCTAAAACGAGGTTTTAAATAAAATTTGCTTACGACCTATAAACTGCATTTTATGTATGACAAAATAAGTCGTGAATGTACAAGGTAATCTGATTCAATAATCTTAGAAGATGGTCAACTTAAGCATAGATTGTCATCTACGTTCTGGGAAAACACACTGTCACTTGTAGGGATGTGGTCAAAATGCATATTTTATTAGTTTTCAAATGTTATATGTTCATAAAATACTTTCACATTAAATGTACGAGACTAATTAACTACAAGTACTTAGAGCTTAACTACAAGCTTAACAGACAAATATTTTTTTTTCTATTTTAATCGATTTTGTCATTTACAAAATAATTATTTTACCCTTCATGTTTAATGTAGTCACGTAATAGAATTATTATTAGGTAAAAATAAAAAGTATTGCAAAAATGTTACATTTCGTCATGCACAACGTAGGTACTAACGTTGAAGTAATATTTTTTTGTATTATACATATTAGAACAACGAATATATAAAATGATTACAGAAGTAGGACTGTGATTCCACTGCGGCGATAGGCTAGGCTAGACTACTATCATTACACCTATTCCTGCCTTGTGGCAGCAGTATTTGCACTGCTGTTGTGAGGTTGAAGATAAGGCACGTGTGCTCATATAGGTCCCAACTAAATGGCCTGGGAGAGTAAGGCATGGAAGTTATCTTGGCCCACTCATTATTAAGTGGAATGCATATACGCTTACTTACATGAGATATCTTGAATTAATTCTCGGGGACAGTTAGACACTTGTGATTTTGGCGATGGGTACCCGACTAAGATCAAGTGCCTTCATTCTTCTATATGTGATCTTGACCGATCGCGCCTACTTAGCGTTTTTAGTCAATAGTAGTAGCCAACAATTACGGACAACCTGCTGGTAACTGCTACTTACGGACGTTATGTAATGCTCCTGAGAACTAATTTAAAACGCTTTGTAAAAGTGTTTCTCCTTTATTCTACACTTCAAACTAGAATACAACAGCATTAACACCAACACTGCTCTAAGAAGAAATACGTATGGCTTTGATGCTATCGAAGTCAAACCACGATGGTCAAAGCGTGCAATAATTGTACGTCGATAAATTCCCTGGACATCTAAACATCCATCCACATCGTAAACGTATAAAACAATTTGTATTAAAAACATTGAATCCCTCAAAGCGCTATTCAAAGCATCCATGCAGTATTGACCGATTTTTTTTTATATAATATAGGAGTAGCAGACGAGCATGCAGTCCATCTGATGGTGAGTGGCTACTGCCGCCCATGGACATCTGTAATCAGCCCCAGATAGGATTATACATACCTACCTGAGGTCGGCCACAGATGTGCTGCTACCCCTCAGAACTAAGCTGGAACGCCTCGGAAAAGTATGTCTCCCTTACCACACCCTTCAAAACGGAACACAGCAGCGCTTACGCTGCTGTTATTAGGTACAAATAGGTGAGGCGGTGGTGCCGCCGGAGTCGAACCACAAAGGGTTCTACCACCTTCAAAATCATCAATCAAAATCAGGTCGATTGAGCGACCGTTTGTTTATAAAAATAAACAAACGGTCGCTCAATCAATAAAATCGCGGGGACGTGAATGGGAGTAGGCGCAATGTACGATGTTTTCAGTTTTCAGCGGAGGCCATTGCTCTAGGTACGTTTACAGTATCACGCCCACCTATTTTCGGCGATGCTATATCCGACGCGCATTTCACAGCACCACATGAGTAAATAATATCAGAAGGTTACCTTCATACGTTCTCTGCTAGTGGAGACTAGTCGGTTTAAATTTTATTTCGATCGGCAACTCACAAAGTGGTAACTACGATAATAAATTTCATTTTCATTGCCACTCATTACCAATATACTTATCGAAGTAATATCTTTATCAAAAATATTAATAAGTAGTTAGTACCCTTTTTAAAAGTCACTGTCCATTACGAAATAAGTAACGAAATTAACTCATTATTTGCACTGACATCAATAAACATTTAACTAAAAACTTCACACTATATAATAATTTGATGTCTGTTTTCTGTTTTGGGGTAACACTCAAACATGTGTTATGTGTGAAAACAACGCTAAAATAATCCACTAAGTATTCAATTTGCACTCATAACACACCCTTTGAACGTATTACAGAAACACACTACGTACCTACCATATGCAAAATGCAATCAAAACACGAGGCAGGCACGTTCCATTTCTCAATTTACAAACGCAAACACAAATATAGAGTCGAGCGTATGGTGTTTCATAACTAATATTTATTTTAACACAATAGGCCAATGAAAACAAACAGTATTACCAAAAATATTTGACTATTTATCTGCATATATGATCTTAACCGCAAATTGTTAACATTAAACACGCACTTTACATGTATTTAACACCTATACACATAGAGACCAGTACCCTTAGTATGAGTTTTACACGTTTTTACAAAAATGACCGTTTTTGTATTTGTTTACGTATTTACCCATACATTTCCAATCAGCGCCCCCTGCGGATTGTATCAGAACTAATTGGAAATGAATGGGAAATACGTAAACAAAATTTAATAAAAGAATATTTTTTTTTCTAAAAACGTAAAAACTCATACTAAGGGTAGGTAGTGTAGGTACAGCACACACACACAAATACCCAAAATTTCATATACATAGACGTATTACACAGATATTGATTCATAGGCCACTAGTGGTCTTAAAATACAAAAAAGCAGACAATTGCGCGCATGCGCCATCATGCTTTCAGACTAAAAATAAACTCGTCGGGAAAATCAATCCATTTCCGCAACTTCCTCTCTCGTGGTTATTTGTTTTGATTGAAAGCTTCCCTTATTTATTTATTTTTCATCGTAATCATTGAAATACACGTTTTCCAGCGAAGTTATTTAGCTACTGTATCAACATGAACAGCTACTAAGCATCCTACTACTACAGCTACTAAGAATCCCTTCTTCTAGGGAAGTGCTTGTGTCCTAAAGACAAGAGTCTTGAGTTTATGAATGGGATATGCATGAATAAAAAATATTTTAATTATTAGTTGACATGCTATTTCTATATGTTATCGTATACACCGTACATCTAACTTCGTCATCTACAACACTAGCTCATACAAAAATAATGCAATATTAATAAAATGGATCACCAATTGAAAACGAGTCCGTGCAAGCTAACTGAATTTGCCATTTAGCTGCGAGACAATAATATCAGTAACAGGCGATTATGAAACAATAAAGATTGCCGGGAACAAAGATCAAAGGACAATCGTGGTCATTAGCACCTTAATGTTCAATACGGAGATCAAAGTTCTAGGATAATTGCGCACTTGTCGCAGGGTTACTCCATATTTAAAGACATACAATACAATGGTTGAATCTGAGCAAATATCATGTAGCGTATAATTTTGTCGTAAAGCAGAAATATGCAATTAATGTTACTTGTTGAATTAACTTTACTGTGCTTAACCTACCGCAATAAACCAAGTATTACTAATAGGACCTACAGTATAGGTAATCCGCCGTTCAAAATTGGCGGGCGCCAAACAGGTAAATTGGCGCTTATTCTCTCTAGTCTACTTAATTTCCTCTTAAAAACATTATTCCTTTCATTAATTTTCGTCAGTATTGTTAAGCTCTTTAGAAAGCGGCGGTTTATACTTTTTGTGGGCTCGACTCAGTCTCACAATTGGTCTAAATTAGTCTGATCCATTTACATACTATGTACTCCAGGTACGGCTAGACGATCCATGTTAACATTATTTCGCCAACAGATACGTGGAAAAACTTATGGATGCGTCGGTGCATTAAGTTTGCTATACGCTATTTGATGCCGAATTCCCGGAACATTAGTCATTAGTACGGAATTGTCCACGAGACTACCAAGTATTCGTTTCGAATGTTAATATTTTCCTCGAAAAGCCGATGAGAAAATCGTATTGGTGAGATAGTTCTCGCCTAGCCCTAGTTATAGTGAGCGTATTAAACTGTGCGACCTATGAGCATTTACAATCCCTTCAAATTGAATTAAATCTAATGAGGTTTGAGTGCGATTGGGAATGCACGGTGAGCTATAAAATATTATGCATGGGATTCACCTCGTAACATTCATATAAAGCAAGAAAAATTAAACTTCCGTCAGTAGATGCAATATAAATAAACTACCTACTTATTTATGTAAGAAAGCATTATTTAAACATCTAGTTAGTAGAGCTCTTATTTCGCTTTACTAGTCATTTCAGTAACGTCATCGTCAACTCATTATTGCCCCACTGCTGACCATGAGTCTCCTCTCAAAGTGGGGAGCTTCCAATGAAGAACTGATTAGGTTGGAGTGTCCATGACCGGCAGTGATCCCTTACTACCAGGGGAGCTTATTCTTTTGCTACACCAAATATCATAAAAACAAAATTAAAATGTGTGCAATTCTCAAAACAGGAAAAACCGGTAAGAGGCCCCGAGGGCGCAGTCCAATGTGTTGAGAAAAATCAGGTCAATCAAGTCAATCAGGTCTGGTCAGAGCTTCACCAACGTACATGATGCTCTACGCGAAACTGAAAATAGCGGCCACAACCCTCACAGCACTGAGGAATACGAAACTCTAAGAACACTAATTTCTAAAATAAAGCATTGCTTCTTTGTTTTTGTAAAAAGAGTTTAAAAAAAAAAACAAAAAAATATAACAGACCGGTAACTTGGTAAAATACAAAGTAATATTTTCGCAAAATTCACCAAGTTAAACGCCTTTGACCTACAGACGGTGTAAAAGCATACAATTATGCACACACATCACAATTACTGTTGACAAAGGCTTTACGTAAAAACGTTTGGAACCGCCCATTATCACAAGTATACGAGAAAGTACACAAAATCGTGGAGTGAAGCAATTAACCTTCTATTATGTCGTGGACAACGAGTAATTAAACGTCCGTACATCATCATCACTACTCAGATGTTTATCAAAGAAACATAATACGATACGTGTTATAACGTTGTTCTGGCAGATATCATTTGTGGTGTGCTCGTATGCGTCGTATGAGGATGTCAATATGGTAAGGTTTAATACTTATTCAGCGCCTTTAGTACCAACGTAACTTCCATAAGATAATATAATGTTCTCCCGAATTATTTTTAATAAAGACGAAGTACATAATGTTTACTTCGGAATATAGTTAAAACATTAAAACCAAGAAAAAAACCTTCAGTATAAGTGTAAAATCAATTGCTGTAGTGAAGTTGGTTATAACTAAATGAAATAATGTGCGGCTATAAATAAAACAATAATTTTCTTAAAAGCGCTAGTAATATTCGGATACAATGGCCTTCAATTTATTAAAGTAATCTTCTTGAAAGCCCAACATACATATGAATCGTAACGTTCTGCATACTCGTTCCATTGTTTAATGTACCGGCACTTTTTTATACACTTTGTATGAAACATTAAAACCGTATGCAACAGGCAGTCCGCGTCGCTCGGCGTCGTCGCGTCGCAACGCGTTCAAATCAAAGGGGATTTTCAGCCGCTGTCAGCGCGCGTTACGCGATTTCCTACTTTGCAATTGATATAATTATTCAACTTTAGCTTACACCGAACGAAAATCTGTCAATACAGCGTGCGTTACGCGATTTCCTATTTTGAAATTTATATAATTATTCAACTTTAGCTCACACGAAGGAAAATCCGTCCACCAAATACCATATACCCTATACGCGTAATATTGTTAGCATAGATTTCAAGCTCACCCCGGGGCTGACTGACAGCTCGCTGTAACTGATTATTTATACGCGCTAGTTTTAACGCGCACTTATTTACACGTACTATCGTATGTTTAGCATTTTCGCTAAGTTTTCCAGCCAGGATCTCAGAAAACCGTTCACCTGTTCGTGACATATATGACATTGGTCGACTTTTCCAATATTAATTGCGTACAAGTATTAAATTTTGCATCCGCATCCAATAACAATGTATTGAGTTCACGTTTACCGTATGTTTTAACAGAAACGCCAATACTTGTACAATACGGACAGGAGTGAATCCGTGACAACGCATTAAATAGGCATCAATAAACCACAATTATATGAATATAAAACAGTACATAATAGTTGAAATCCGTGATGGAAGCTATATTAATCCGAGTACATACATTACCTACAACGGTAGGAAAAATTTGAAGTGATTTTTAGTTTTATCCGACTTCCTAAAGAAGAGAGGTTATCTATTCGACGCCTATATATTTTTTTTGTAATCAATACTAAAAATAAGCATTAAATAAGCTATCCGGTTCAATAGAAACCACGAAAATAAAGACACTTAGAAAAATAACGAAGTAGATAATAAGTACCGATATAAGCACATTGGCAAACACTTTAAAATATTGTGCGCATTTTTACGATAGGTCCTTAGGCTATAACCATTAGTCAAATTTCCACGCTATTGTTACTGTATCAGATATGGACGTCTGCGACCAATATACTACGTTCTACGTTACGTGTAATGATACGATTTCACGGCTCAATCGAGTTTTAAAATTATCAAAACAATGGCCAGCGTGCGTAATTACGTTGATACGTTTCATTTGCATTACACAGTGTTCTCTGCTTAACGAGGATTGTATCTTAATTATGTGTACTTACGTTTTATTTAATCTTGTTTGCGTTTGTAGATATGGCCTTTACAAATACAGAAGAATTGCGCTTTTGTGAGCCCACAGTTTAAAAAGTTGTTCTATTTCATTTTTGCTTTAAACGCTGTCTACACTTAAAATTCAAAAATCACATATCAGATCGAAGATCAAAACCTATAACTCTTGGCAAGGAGGATTTCTATAAAGTCATTGTACCAAATAAATTGTTAATTCCTATCTTCTTTTCATCTCATTCTACATTCCATTGTAACTAGGATGTTCTTGAATCAATAATTTAAATTATATTGATGTTTAATGTAGACAACACAGTTTATTTCAGGATTTTTCATATTCGTTCAATCCACCGGCTGCAATGATATAAACCCGCCTTAAAATTACATGTACATCAAAGTACTCAAAAACGAACTAAGGGCATTAATAATGCCCTTAATGCCTTGTTATAAAGAAGCAAAACCAATCAATGACTCAAACACTCATGGTATTTGGCCTATAAAAACAATTTCTACAGATTATCTGACCTACATCAATACCTTTTGTAAGAGTCAAACGAAGTCAATTTCAAGTGTAGTACCGTGGTCAGTGTTACGAAATAATAGCATACAGCTTGCGTGCCTCGGCAACGACAAAGAGTGGAATAATAGACAACAACATATCGTAAAACGGAAAGTAAAAGTATGCCACTATAATTGCATAAAATATATTCTACGCAATAATAATTACGCTTTTTGATGCATCGAAATAAACTGTAACGTGCGAAAATAATTTTAGAATCAACTTCAAATTTTCAACTTTGATTAATTGTGGTCCCACTTATGGGAATGGGTCTCTTTCTTATAAGGGTGTTGTAGGCAGTAGTCCACCACGCTGGGAAATGTGAACGGTAGATTTAAGACCTACATAGTAAACAGTAGACTTAAAACGCATTAAAGACTTTTTTGCAGTACTTTGAGGAAAGAGTCTTCCTCACGATGCCTTCCTCTACCAAAGCAAATGATACAAACATATTTTTTAATATACATAACTTCGATAAGTCGTGTGTACGCGCCTGGAGTGAGAACCTCGAACCCCAGCATGAGAGTTCGAACTTCAAATTACTGCGCTATCCCTGCTAAATATTTTATTGTTATCAGAATATACCGTCTAATTTATGCACAAATATACAGAATGAACGTGCTTCTTAGTTAAATTATTAATTCATCTCGTCGTTATCATTTCACACCGATTACAGGAATATAGCTCGCTGTTTTTAACCTGAGATAGCATTTAAAACTGGATATAGCCGACTAAAGGCAGCTGTATAAGTGGCTGTAGCACGCATGAGTTAAAATTTGTATACGATAACAAACGTATGTTTACTCCGTAGAGTATACGTGTAACGTATTATGCAAATATCAACAGTGATTTGAGATTTATATTCATATTTTTTAAAACTATGATAGGAATATATATGTATATAGATTTGTAAAAAATCTGATAAAATAGCCAAACCGAACCGAAGTTACACATCAAAGCCAAAGACTACAGTATCATTTATTAATTACGCAAATTTATGAGAAAAGAGAGATCGCATTACTTAGATTAAGGCTGATCATACAGCCTTAAAGTCAAGTTAAAATATTTTAAACAATTTGAAAAATATAATATAATACACACTAAATCCAATACTGCATGCGTGACGTCACCATATTGACATATGACGGGTGGTAATTACGAGAGCAGGGGATCTATCTTGAGATGTATGTCGACCTCGATAAATTCGAAATAACTAAACTGTTGTAAGTGTTGTAGAAAGTTTGAGAAATGGTATTCATTCCATCATAACATTGACTTAAGGAAGCAGAAATTTTAATTTCAATGATCATTGGAAAAAAGATTTCACAACTTTTAAGTAGTTTAGTAATTGGACAATTACTAAATACTCAAAACCAATTTTAAGCAAATTAGACGAACCAAAATTCAAATTACGTTCATTGTAACTTTATAATTCCCAGCTATTGTTAAATTTAAGATTTATAGAATCATTGTTACTTTATTTAAAATTCAACTATTAGTTTAAGCAATTTATGTAGCAAGTTATGGTAGATTAAATAGCTGTGGCAGCCTAGTTTTATTTTCTGTCTGTGATGTTGAGCGTCCGATATTTTCATCCAGTATATCCAGATATCTATTCCCATTCAATGATGTCAATGCTATAGCTTTAATGGAGAAGGAAAACATCGTAATATTCTTATTATCTTGTCCCACTCGATTTCTCTATAAAACTCTCAAAAATGTCTCCAAAATGTCAAACCATGTCTCTACACACCAGCATGATAGAGTATAGCCCTAACACTTCACATAATGTCTCCTTGCAGTGAGGCAATGACGATAATGATGATAGGTTTATTAACATTCTTAATTTCCTAGTCGTTGTGATTTATTAGCTTTATCCAAAGAGTTCTATCTCTACATTAATCTGAGCAATATCATTATATGATAATGAAGATGATGACCTTACCTTACCAAACTCGATGACAGGCGACGCCGAGCCAATGAAGCCATCCTTTTTCTTCTCGATCTTGTAGACGATGATGTTGTTGCCCCGCACGGTGTGTATGATGAACGCCTTGGAGTCCGGGCTCCATGCGACGTGGGACGCGTGGTCGAACTCGATGTTCACACGGAGCGTCTTGTGCTCCTTCTGGTTCAGGTCGCGGACGTCCCATAAGATCACGGAGCCATCTGGTGGACAAAGAACTAAATATTCTTTATGTAATTTATGTAGTTATGAGTTAAATTTATAAGCACGGTTATGTTAGTATGGTTAAACTTATAACACTCTAAAATGACAGACTGGATTAAGTCTTTACTACCTACTACTGAAAACTGTACTGTCTTTTACTACTGAAAAACATGCATGCATCATCCCTTCAAGACTAACTATAAATATCCGTTACCAATATTCAATCTATCCAAATTTTGCCTACCAAAGATAGACATTTGACAACTTCTAGGGAACAGAAATTGTCAGTCTTAATCGGCAAAACATTAGATACATTTATTTTTACCCGACTGCCAAGGAAGGGTTATGTTTTTCGCGCGTATCTTGTATGTTTGTCTTTCTTTATTTGATCCGATCTAACAAACGGCTGGATGAATTTCAACAGTTAAGGTGTCATTATATTTGTCTCAATGACCCGAGTGTCCTTAGATAGGTGTTAGTAATAAAAAAACAAAATGGCGGATTATTGGCGCGAAATAGTAACACATTTAAAAAAAAAAGTTAGCCGAACCTATCGAGTAGGGTATCAAATGAAAGGAAATTAAACGGAGATTATAAAAACATATTTGTATATATATAAAACAGCAAGGTGACTGACTGACAGACTAACTAAATGACTTTTTCATTTTTCAGAAATCAACGTACAGCCTAAACCAAGGACCTTACACTTCTGAAATTTTGCACATAGGTTCTCTATATAGCGTGAATAAGTACTAAGAAAGGCCTTTTGGAAATTCTACCCTAAAGAGAGTAAAATAGGCTAAAACAGTTTTTTTGAAATCCTTTAATTTTGAAGCAACTACTATAAAATTTCGTATTTGGCTTTCTGAATAGGAACAAGGACGCACTTATTTATCGCCCTCCGAAAAATCAATGCCGTAGAGGGTAAAATAAGGGTTTAAAGTTCATTTGAACAATCGTCAATTTTGAAGCAAACACTATGAAATTTTGAATCAGGCTTGTTAGATAAAAAAATAATGAAATTCTACCTCTAACGAGGTAAAATAATGACCGAAACTTTAATTTACTGAAGTTATATATTTTATAGACCGTAAATAGTGGATTTTTTCGCGAAATACGAGTAGTAACACGTTTTAAAAAAAGTTAACCAAACCTATCGAGTAGGGTGTCAAAATACAGGAAATTAAGAGGAGATTACAGATACGTTATATAATATATCTTATATATAAAAATCTCGTGTTAGTTACCGTACTCCTCCGTAACGGCTTCACCGATTTTCACCTAACTTTATATACATATTCAGTAGGTCTGAGAATCGGCCACTATCTATTTTTTTTACCCCTAAGTGATAAGGGTAAGTAATGTTCACCCTTAATTTTTTTTTATTTATTTGGCAACACAACGTTTGCAGTGTCAGCTAATACATATATACTCGTATATACACATCAAGATGACTGTCTGACTAAATGAGTGAGTTGCTGTAGGTACCAGAGATCGACGCAAAGGGAAACCGCTGAACTTAAGCGTGCTGGAATTTTGCACATTTTTTAGGTTCTTTATATAGCGTAAATGAGCACTACGAGGATAAAATTGTATGAAACTTTGTATGTGGCTTTCTGGATAAAAATAACGAAATGCCTATTTCACTGCTTTTGGAAATTCTACTTCAGCCTTTTTGGTGCAGTCGGGTTTTTGATTTTTTTAATTAATTACTTGTTATTGCTTATAAATATTGATACCAGTGAATTATTTTTCATTGAATTAGTAAACCAGTTGTTTTCTTAGAAAATATTCAATTACTCATGATTACAAGATAATTTCTGTCATGTCTGTAGACGATACATTTATCCGTTGCATACTATTATCTCAAGTGATAACATACAATCCTTTGTTAAACAAAGCTATATAATCCTCCGTGGAATGGATATGCAGGTAGCGAAGGACGGTCGGTTTAAACGTTGAACTAAACGGGTAGGATTATCCATTAGTGCCGGTACTCTCATGCTGGTACACAATTTTAGAAGCTATAATGGCGACCCTGACTAAATTGTTAGTCAATGCCACCTCCAACCAACTATTTCAACCTTAAAACCGGCGAAGTGCGTATCGAACTACGCACTGACGACGGTTCCGTACAGAAGATGATCGGTGTTTTTTTCAGCCACAGTAACAATATCGAATTCTGTGGTATTTCTCGAGAGCAGAGAATTCTCGTGAGTGAAAAACAAAAGTTATTTCTGCGTGTCTCCTACTTCCCAAAAACAACGGCATATGCAATGTTTCATCAATGAAAAACAAGTCTGGTTTAAAAAAGCTTTACGAGAGTCAACAGTGCAAATCGCTATTAATAAATTGAATGTTTTTAAAGCATTCGACTGCGCTGTTGGACACTTTTCAGGGTTCGACGATAGTTGTATCGAGAAAAGAACTGCGTTCAATAGTAATGTTTCTTAACTAAGTTTGTGTTTATGTTAAGGATTTAGTATTAGGCCGTCTTTTTGCAAATAATAAAGTAGGCAGAAAAACATGTATTTTAGTAAGTCAAGTTAGATTATCTTTCGAGTAATGAATCACCTGATGCTTAAATATTGTGTATGTAATGTTATTATTAAATGTGTAAAGATAATTAACATAAGTGATAAAAGGAGAACAATTGTGTCCACTCGCAAACAAAAGACAATAACAGAAGTATACCTAATTAAGTACCGTAACTAAAAAAATATAATTATGTGTTAAATCTAACACTTAAGTTACCTTAAGTGACATACATTAAAGTATAATATTAAAAACCATATTTTGTCGTCATTGTTATAGTCTTGTCGACAAAAAATATTGCCTAAATAGTTGTAATTACCTGAGTGACGGCTTATCTTTTATTTTCAAGTTTGTGACCAAACCATTCTTAAGAAATATTTATTGTTCAAATGTTACAAATTATATTTTACTATATTCTCAATGGAATTTTGAAGTTTTTTGACGATCTACAAGAGAAGGTACGTCTACCTAAATAAAAAATAAATGTCGCCCGAAATGGCTTAGCCAAAAGGATTTTGTCAAAATTGAACGGCTGAGTTTACGATAACTAAACCATGTTTTGTTACCGACATTGTTTTAAGGATCGGAGTACAAAAAATATCATAAAATTTCAGAATACAATTATTTCAATGAACTAACGTTTTGTAATAGTTGAAGCAACTGCAATATATTATAATGTTACCCAACAAATCGCATGAACTGTTTACAATTCATTAAACAGCATAGACTTATACAAGCGATTTATTACTGAAATTTCCAACAACAAAAAAATACTCAAAACCTATTTCTTTTTTAAGACAAACATTCGCAGATGACAAAAAGTAACTTAACAGTGACTATTGATTTTCTCGATGCGCAAAAACGGCCGATAGAACCACAAAAACGGCCAAACACTGGTGTTTTGATGAACTAGCGTTATGTAGTAAGTGAAGTAAGTAAACTAGGTAAGCGTGCAACAATGCGGGAACCGGTAAAAGGTCAACAGACCAACCGAGATATCGAAACTGAGTCACTGTACCAAGGCCTTCGGATTTCAGGCACCGAGCGTAACCCCAGCCTAGCGCCGCAGCGACGGTAAGTGGCCGATGAAGCGTGTAATGTTAACGATTGGAAATCGTAATCGGAGCTATATTACAGTTTTAGGGTTCCGTAGCAATAGGAAAAAAACGGAATCCTATTACTTAGCATCCACTGTCTGTCTGCCTGTCTGTCACAAGGCTCTATCTCTGGAATCGGAATGACTACTATGATACTAAAAGTAAGAAAAAATAACATTTTAGTAGTACAGAACCCTCCGTGTGCGAGTTCGACTCTCACTAGGCCAATTGTTATAGTGGGTTTGAGTTTATTTCATTTCACTTCATAAAAAAATCGCTTCATTCTGCTTTTCTTTATTCTTTATTACATAGTTACATTGTTGTAATATTTTTAAGTAATGAGCTAGCCGAGCTGATTAATCGGCTATTGTAGAAATTAATTACAGACATATTATGCACTTAACAAATTGAAACGCATCAAGTGTGGATTAGGGCGCCACACCTTTTTGTCTCGAATACAATGGCAAAAGGGTTTCTGCAGATTATTTATAGTCCAACTTTTATTAAAAGTAAAGTTAAAATATCTAACAAAATTTGCCACAAAAAAATCTGTTGTACAGATTTCCTTTTTTTTTTAGGAAGCCAACGTTAGGGATATTAAATAGTATTTTATTCACCGTATAACCGCAGCGGTTTATGGCAAATATGGCAAAACGTCTCGTTTATAAAACCTGTATTAGGTGTGCAGAACAAGATAGTGTGTACAGTCGTAATAACTACCTATTTGAGCAATACTGATGAGTTGGGTATACGTGTTTATTACGTTAAAACTAACACGGCTGTGGACACTGTTTTATTATTAATAAACACTAGAGAAGTAGGTAGGTAAGTATGTAAGTTATATAAGATATTTAAAATATTAAATCTCAAACCAGCTCATTATTTCGGGTTTTTGGAGTTTACTCCTTAAGAAACGATTTGAGTTATAAGGCCCGGTACGGAAATTTTATGAGGAGTAAAATCAAGTGTAACACGAAAAGTTGAGGCGTAACGTAGAAAGAGACAAACATATATATCTGTAGGATTGAACGTGTAAAAGAATGAGATGGAATACATTACACAGCGTATCTCATTCTCGGGGTCTCCTCTTTGCGCGATACTTCGTAGTCTCACTGTATAGTTCACTACCTCCAGTCTGAGAGTTGAATGTGTGCGTATGTTTGTACGTGTGTGTTGCGCGCCTGCGTATTACGATAATTACAGTATTTAAGAATGATATTATAATTCAAAGTGAAAGAAATCAATCATCCTAAAATTGGATTTGTATAAATTGAACACAATTATTATTATTATTTATATTATTTTGTAACATACTTTATGTAATACGCATTATTGGAGTAATATAAATAATCCGAATAATTACAGATATATGTTTGTTTCTCTTATCATTTTAGCAGATGCGTTCATTTACCCTTTTTTTCTATTCGATATATATCATAATTATCGTTCGTAAGGAGTAAACTCCAATCGTGCGTCGTAGCTGACACACACACACTTTTTTATTTTTTAATTTTTGTCTGTCTGTTTGTTCTGGCTAATCTCTGAAATGGCTGGTCCGATTTTGACGGGACTTTTATTGGCAGGTAGCTGATGTAATAAACAGTAACTTAGGCTACTTATATTTTAGAACTAGCTGTGCCCCGCGGTTTCACACGCGTTATAATTACTTTTTAACAAGAGTAAAACCGCGGGGCACAGCTAGTAATAAATACGTTTGAACCAATAAATGTAAACAGCGATTGCTGCGCTACATATAGTTTTCTTTAAATTAATTAAAAATACACAAACACAAACACGAAAGAGCAGTTATTCCTTCGTCTATTTTTTCCTTCAAAACCAGATTCAAGGAATCACCCTTCAATACTTCTTATATTTTTATTTCTATAGTTGCGCTACGAGTATACATGCTGAGTAGTATGTACATAACTACTATTTGAGGAAAAACATTAAAGCATGACGAAACACGTTGAAACCATAAAAACATCAGTCTGCGAAGAGACAAAGAGGGCGATTTTATGATGCAATACACAGGAAAGTTCCTTAACTCAATAATAATTAGGGTTTCGGTTCAGCTGATGGCAGGCCACATTCCAAAGTTCCTGAGAAGTCACGTACGTACTCGTGTCCTTTCTGACCATTACACCGGAAGACTCGCATTACTAAAGTGTTTCACACGACTTGTAAGTCTTCAATCTGTTGCAATGTTTTTATACGTTTCGTATGAATCATGAAGACAGCGGCCGTCTCACAAGTGGATTAAAAAGTTGATTATTGTTTTTCATACAGAGATTTTATTCCAAAATAATAAATTATACTTAGCGACTCTTTTTAGAATAATAGTGTAAATCTCCTTCTAGCGTGAAATTGTTCTTGCGTTTCGGTGGAAGAGCATGGAAGCCGGCTGACTTTGATATTAGCTGACCTTCTTAGTTCTTAGAGACAAGTAGGCAAGGTAGCTGATCCATACTGATAGGTTACAGATAGTGGCAGTGACCACTTACCATTAATTGGACTGCAATTTCCACTTTGCCTACCATATAAAAACCATGTCTTTCTCATCAAAATCTTACACGTCAAGTATTAATCATTCGAAGTGTTTATAATCTGATGCTGTATTAATTAGACAATGTTAATTACTACGTGATAAGCTCTCATGTTAATAACCGATTAGATTAATTTCACCTCTACGAAAATGTATGTAAATTTTACCAAAATTACGATCTAATCTGAATAAGGTAAAGAGTTCATGTTTCCAAGCAATATTTTAAATAAATGTATAAACATAAATGCCTTCGTGCAAGGAACAAGATGACACCATAATATTATAAAATATAGTTTTCGCTGTACTCATAAATTAACATTAAATTTAAATATTTATTATAACTTGTATAAGAACATATTCTTAATTAACATTAACAAAAAATAACAATTATGTTTAAGTTGAAAACAAAAAAGCTATTAAAAAATCAATAACATTTCAACACTAGACTGAGGTTAGAATAAAGAATAGTCTAGCTCAAAATGTTATGTTGTGTAACTTTATAAATACTTCCTACATTTTGAACAATTCGGAATCTCCTTGACATATTGGCCGGTATTATATTTAAATTTTTATATATTAGTACAAGGATTTTATTTTGTTTAAGTACTTGTATATTGTTATATCTTAAATTGAAAATTTCTGAAATCGAAACATAGCCATCGGTAATGCGAAATAACTCATCATTTTAACAACCAAATAAGCAACATTCTGAACACTTTTCTTCTAATGGTGAAGTAATGTTTAAATCTCAGGAATTTATTTCTGACTTTTCAAAGGTTAGTGTATTAGAAATTAATTAACACTTGCTTTTAAAGATGAAGAAAAACATGGTTAGGAACCAAACATATCTCGAGTTCTGCTTAAAAGTATTAACGAATTCTGTTAAAAACTTTATACACATCACTTTGAGATGTGATCCTTGCTCAGCAGTGGGACAGAGTTAACGACGATTATTTTTTTGTAAAATGACCTGCAGATTATACACAAATATACCCTCTGACTTTTAATATTTCTGATTACACATACGAACATGCGTCTAGAAGCGCGCGTTAAAGTCTTTTAGTGCAATGCCCTCTCAAGGGAACTAGGAAGTTTGCCATCGCAATACTGTGATAAAAACTTGAACCTACTCGCAATGTAATCGTCAGTTACTTCTGCGAGAGCCATATTTGAGTTTACGCAAAAAAATTGCTTATTGAGTCATACATACTTCCATACTATTCAGTTTCGTTTGTAAATGAAGATTACATCGACATTAACTCCATTATTTAACTAAAGTACACTCATGATAACGATCTTTAAAAACTATACTAGTGTTGTTGAAAATCATTTGACCCGAAATTTATCGACCCTAAATCATTCATATCAGCAATTGTTGCATCGATAGAATCAATACTATCACAATAAAAATAATCCGCATCGATACCGAATATCAATCCCACTGTCCGTATTTTGGTAACGTTCATGTGAAAGGATCTTTATCAACAGGTGGTCGCTACGTCAGAAATCGTCCTCGCAAAAAAGAAGCAGCAATTACTTCGGAATGCGTATGCGTATTCATTCTATTAGGTTTTATTACATACTCCTATATACACCTTTTCTTTTTACTGAGCAAAAGCTATTGTACTTATACAGCCAGGATATGTATATACTCGTAGCAAATAAAACTGAATAATTTTAAACCAAACTGTAAGAAAAACACAAGCGCTACTCATACTAAACTCAAGGTTCTATGCCATTGTGCCCGGAGTGAGGTAACTTATGTACATATTTTACTGCCAACCGTCAAGTTGACGAGTTTTAAACAGTGTGTTTTTAGAATCCTTCAACACTACGTTTAATTAACATGAATATTGATAACCTACTTAATAAGTACATAGTTTTCCTTATTCATGTTTATAGTTCAGCTCATAGTTAATCTTATTAAAGTTAAGTTAAACCACAGATGATTTTAATTTCCGCGTCATTATATTCTTGAGGTAAAAATTTAATTATGTAAAAAAACTAATTACAAATAAACAATATTACGCCTATCGTCTATTATTAGTCGATAAAACTGAAAAATAGAGATAAATGACTACCATTAGGAATTGTACGCCTTTGAGATACCCGTGAGTAGAAATTTACTTGTTGTTCAAAAAAAAAAAGGAATGACTTCTGATATTAAAGCTGCAAATGTGATTGATCTTGTTACTAAAAATAATACCTAAAATTTTTTTATAAAGCTTTACGTTAATAGAATTTTTAAATGTCTTTTTAGGGTCACTAGAAATTCAATAAAAGATTTGTGCCTCACCGGCACCTCTAAATGTGAAAGACATTCCAATTTCATCCCTAGGGTCACGTAGTAACTATTTATTCATCTGTGCTTAGGGCTAGCAAAGCATCTGTACCAATTTTGACTTTACCTAAATAAAATTCTCATATATTTGTAGGTTGCTCAGTTGCAAAGATTTTGAAGCAGATACCATCAGAGATCTTCATAACATTACACAAATATTAATTTACACATAGTTTGATGCTAAAGGGAAGTTTCGTTAGCGCGGTCATGTCAATGGAAGGATAGACTGGTTAATGAGTTTGCAAGTCGTGAATGAGCGAGTCAGTCGAGGGCGTACTCGACTGACATTCAGTACCTATATACATACACATACATCATCATCAAGCAATTAAATCGGCGATGTAATTAATGGAGACAACCAGAAACGTCCGGAAGTAACGAGCTTTTGTGAAGAGAGCATGTAAAGGTATTATTGAAATCGTGCTATCATAATGTTTAACTATTGTAGTAATTACTATTATATTGAAGTGTTTTGCTTAAAGTATTAACTATATTATAATTTTATAATACATAGAAGCGGTCTCAAGACCCGTTGGGTTTATTTAATCCTAATTTACGTTTCATGCGTCGTGAAACACAAACTAAGAAAAGAGATATCGAGTATGTATTATATTTTAGCCAACCAAGATTGATTTCATTAAATAGAACTCAATAAGTAGACTTTAATAAGTTGGATTTAGGTTTAACAAGTAATTTATGACCGAACGATCTAAATTTCCAAGATATTTCTAGCCATCGCACGGAGACTAAAATCCAGAAATCATTATACCTACTATAGTCCGATTCATAATTAGGTGTCCAAAATGTAAACAAAGTGTTGACCTATCAAGAAAATACATTTGAAATGGTAGTTTCTTATTTTTGACGATATTAAAGTAATACAACGATAATAAAATTATAATCTAAATAAATTAATATCAATTAATATTTTCCAATATTTATATTAACTCAATTTCGTTCCATACAGTAATAATAATAAAAAACAAGGTTTATGGTAGAAAATTAAAATGTGGTAATGGTAACACAATCGGGATGCAAAACATTTTTTGTGCCGCCATTTTTAAGTTTCGTAGTTGATGTTATTCATTTTCGTGATCGTGGTGGAACTCTTAATGTTTTCTCGTTTTCATAGCGAATTTGTTAAATTGTGTAATGTTATTATTTTTTTGTTTTTTCTTGAGTTTCTTTAAGTTTTATTTTATTGTTAATTTATTAAGGTTTACAATGCATGTAATCCTATTTTAACAATGACATTTCTTTGTTTACATTTTGGACACCTAATTCTGAATCGGACTATAGTCAAATAAGAAAATATTAAAAATTAAAATTCATTTAAGCGAATCCTAACCTTAATTTCACCCTTTTGTGACAAGTTTTTATTTCAAAAGGTGACACAATAAACAAGAATAATGAAGGTACAATATGACACGAAAATACAATAGACATGTTTGACGACTCGCGTGGCGGAGCAGTCAACACGCATGTGGTACAAAGAGGGTTCGATGTTCGATCCCCGAGAAGGTCATCAGGACATCTCCATAATATACTTTGGGTATTCTAAGTATACATTTATCGAGCCTTGTATGTATGCCCATGGGAATTCATGGCATACATCACTCACGAAATCGTATAGGGGGCTGGGGGGGTATAAAGCGCAATTTTCAGTTTCATGTTAAAAAGTGTAAATAAAAGAAAACAATGCATTTATTCCTGTTTTTAATTAAGCTGCTAACAGACTACATTGCTCTTTAGTTGAATGTTGTATATTATTTATCCTGAAATAATACGCGATTAGTTTGTTACGATGTGGTTAACTTGATAGAACCAGTTGTGGTTCGGCTCTGGAGGCACCACAGCCACGCCTATTTCTGAAAGGTATTGTAAGGGAGACATACTTATCCGACGCTTTTCAACTTAATTCCTCAAGGATACCAACGAATCTTGTTTAACCTCACGCAGGACTCTAATCTTATCTGGAGTTGATTACAGTTGTCAATGGCGGCAAGAGCCATTTACCATTAGCAGGACTAGATGTCCATTTTCTACTTAATATTATAATTAAGCACTACATTACGTCCCTTACAACTTTTAACATTACCTGCATTTTAGTCTCTTTTACATTTCCATCTCCTATATTATTACCTCGGAAATACTACGGGATTATATAATAGGACCTTAGTTCAGTCTCGGTATGTGACCCGGGTCGTTGGTGGGGATCCTCGTAGGCGTGTCGAAGTGTATGACGAAACGGCGACTTGGTGCAACACTTATTGTGAAAGAGGTATTGACGTGGCGAACTCGGCTCCATGGCCAACTGTATTGTTTACCATCTTATATAAACCTTTGGTTCTGTTAACATATCGAGATGTAAAACACAAACCCAAACGGTCAGTGTCATATAAGTGTGTTATGTCAATACCCGGTGCTTTTTAAGTGCTTGTTCATTCTTAACTAGCTGTAAAAATTAAAGTTGCGTTATGTTATTTTGATGCATACGTTCTGTCATGTCTCCGGCAGCTGCCACCTACATTTAACCGTCACCTTTGCACTGCGCTTAATTGAATGTGTAAATTAATAAGTTCCCCAGGGGCGCAGTGTTGAAAATCTGAGCGCAGAGGTAGCTGATCTAAGCGTTATAAAATTAAAACAGATCGAACAACCGGCATTACTTTACAAAAACAATAATGAAAAACATAGACAAGTGACGAACTAAATAGACTTCTAATGCAAGACAATATATATACTTTGTCTTACATAATTTAAATAAATCTTATGTAAATAAGTTATGTAATTATTGTAATTCATATATTGTATGATTTTTTGAAGATGCCGACCAAGGCTCCGATTTTTTCCGAATTGTCGAAGTATTTAATATTAATTTTAATATTAGTGATTTATGATTATCTTTAACATAAAACAAAAGATAGGGAGGCAACCTACATGCTTGTTTTCTAATTCGTATCTAAGTTATAAGATGTTCTAGACAGCAACTATCATCAGGTCTCTTAGGAGTCCATTTGATTACTACGTCTACGCTGAAAAAGTAAATACTAAACTGATTACTCACGAATATATCACGGCAGCTTTGAATGATTATGTCATCGATTCTGTTACTATTGCGAGCTCATTTGAAAGCAACCGTTTTGGTCTACTCTATAAAAAATATAAAATAAAATATACAACGCAACGCAATAATTGTGTCATCTCATCGAGACTATAATAAAAATCGCTAAAAACAAAGTCTATTATCACTTACCACCTAGGTCTATATTTTAGTTCAGATTAAAGTGGACTACGTGATGAAATTTGCAATAATTTGTCATAGAACAAACCTCTTGAGCAACTGTTGAGGCAATATCAATTTTTGCGTTTTCGTAATTGATATTTCCGTGAAATGCGCAAGACGTAAGAAATGTATCGCACCACTAACGAAAAAATAAGTATACTTACCAAACGTTCGTTTTCCAGTTTTTGTGGTATTATAGCAGCAACAGGCGAGAAGGCTGTGAAAGTTTATTGTTTTGAAATTCGACCAGTAACCACTGGGGGTCCGGAATTTGAACCCCAGGTATATCTCTCTTATATTTCGAAGCTAACATATTGAGGAAACCTACATGTTTGAGATCTTTAAGGTAAAGTACCTAATCAAAGGTAAAATTTTTGCAAACGAGATTTTCCTACATATCTTTATCTAAATCTTATCCTACTCATTTAAAAATTTGCCCCTATACTCTACAATCATAATTATTATTGTATGTTTAAAGACAGATATATGTTTTCATAAAAACACGAACAAACGAACATATTACCACATCCCTTATGTATAAAATATAATAAATCATATTAAATAAAATAATTTATTATGTTCTAAATCTGTCGTAAAATCAATGCAAATCGATTAATATTATAATAACACTGACAACCATTACGACTTTAATTAATTCCACCAAAATTTATGCTATGTAAATCTAGTCTTAAATTATTAATGGTATGCGAAGATAACTGCTGTTATCAATATCATATTCGTGGCATACTTGTTGCCAATCGGTGCAGATAATGAGTTTGACCTGATTACCAATATGCGTGTAAATGATCTGCGCTGTTGGCTGTTGGAACAAAACGCTTCTCAATTATAATGGGTTTCCGCCCGCGACTTCGCGTGGACTTCAGTACCCTTAGTACGAGTTATTACGTTTTTACAAAACGACTGTTTTAGTATTTGTTTACGTATTTGTCCATACATTTCCATTCAGCGCCCCCATCAGACTGTATCAGAACTGATTGGAAATGTATGGGAAATACATAAACAAATACAAAAACAGTCATTTTTGTAATAACGTATAACTCATACTAAGAGTACTGATTACCAGTATGCGTGTAAATGATCTGCGCTGTTGGTTGTTGGAACAAAACGCTTCTCAATTATATTGGGTTTCCGCCCGCGACTTCGCGTGGACTTCAGTATAAACTAATAATAGTTACATAATAAGTCAGTTGTGTCTAGTTAAAATTGCATAAAAATCTTCTCTATGATAAAACATTTAGATTTGCCAAGTTTTATAGTAATCGCTCAAACGGTGTTAGATTTTAATCCATGTTTATACATACATATCATAGGCATATAGCAAAAAAATCATTTTTGTGTTCAAAGTAAGTAAGATCTACACGATAAAGAATTTGTTTTTGTAAATAGGTATATACAAATAAATAAATTGAAGTGAGAGATACTTCAATTCATTTACTTTCGAAATCATCTAAGCTCAAAAAAACGTTTTTTTGTGTTACCTCTCTGAGTCTGAGCACCTGCTTTTTGAAGACTTTAAACTAGTTTCATAGATACTTATTAAGAGGAGAAAGGTAAAAAACTACGACCATACGTTTGTACCATATTGTGCAAAAAATATTTCTTTTAAACGCCGCATCGCTATCCTCTTATCAGTGCGACCGTGGCCTATGACACACGGTGCGCTAGCGGAAGCTAATTCAAAACCTAAACTTTGAGGTTATCTATCCCTCCAGGCGACACGCACATGCGTATGTAAACATCACACAATGTAACATTTATACAAGCGGAAACTACCAACAGATAATCATAAAAAGTCTATCACAAAAAGACGACGGTGTCTCCTTTTCAGAAGAAAGATATTAAGTATATTTTATTTTGCATAAATTCATAATACAAAAGGATTTGTAATATTTATCTGTATTTCTTTACATTATCTACAGCTGTGTTACACTTGTATGTGAATTTACCGTAAATATTAATGAAGTGCCATCCTTGACAATATACCTACTAAGTGACTGTTGCGATATTATTCAGTGGTAAATCGTCATGCGATACAAACGATTCGATTAAGCTTATTCAACTCGAGTCAAGTAATCGTTTTATTGTATTACATCACACAAATGCGACAGCCAGCAGCTTCCCCCAGTTATACGTCAAAATCGTCATCAAAGAACTCACTGAACCGACGACGTCACACTATTGGCAATCCCACGCCGGTAGATCGTTTCTATGTATTTTATAAAGTTTCCTTACAATTAAGAATGTTACAAGTCACTCCTTTAAGGATAATATTGTTTTGATAATAATAAAGCCCGATAAAAACTAATTTGTTTACGTAAGCATTTAATCAGCGGTCGAATGACGTGGCAGTCACCTCCTATTTCTCGGTAACTCGAATGACTAACACACTGTTTTGATTTGCCTCCATTTTAAGACCACTTTATGCTTGTTACTAATTTATTATGCTGCAATTACGGACCGCCTAGTGAAATTCACGCTCATACAATTATCTTACTCGTCTCGCGCTGTGTATGTATTTAGGCCGGCAAAGGGACATTCAACGCAAACGTATGCTGTAATACTAGATTAGATAAGCGAACGAGAAATCTAGTGTTTAGTTGATATCGCACTATCACGCCACCGTATCATTTAAGGAAATTATTTTGTCCTCAATGATTAGGCGGCCTTATTAGCTAGTTGGGTGCGTGCTAAATGTATTGTTATCTTAGCAAACAGTGGATCGGATACGGACGTGATAATGAAAGCAGCTTTATTTTGGCGACATGTAACGTAAACAGAGTGGCGTCGACAGACGTCCGGGCGCAAGGGCATTACTCTTTCCTGGCCGGTGCACGAGATTTACATAAAAACATCACTATTTTTACAAATACTCGCCAGTAGTTCCGATAGCACGATAAACATCTACGTCACCGGTATCTCAGACATGCATGATAATATTATTAATTGACGTGTTTTGCTTTAAAGTTAATAACAAGCGCACACGCGAGTCCAATGCATAATATTTGTAGTCTTGCGTATCTTTTATCAAATCGTATTTAGGCAAAACATAAACAACTTATTATTTTTCTTCTGAGAATTGAAAATGACGAACTCTACGATAACATCAAAACAATCTCTATACCTACACACAAATATTAATATTTACGAATATTATTCAACTTCAACTAGGAATCAAAATATACTTGAATTTGTGTACCCTACATGAAAACCTCGAGAATAATTGTTGTGACATTGTTATACGAATAATAGTGAATTATAATGCAACGCCTTTGCGATTTCACACTAAGACCAACCAAGGTGGAAGTCATTAAGTTTGCTCATCTACAAGACGTTTCGTCATTAGTTTATGTAAGAGAATTATATAAGCTCTCTTGGAGTACACGGTCGCTTGTTAAGACTCTATAATTTCATAAGAGTAACTTTGAAACAGAGCACTGTATAGTCCACAGTACACTTTGATATTGTTTAATATGTAACAAATCGCATGATGAAACTGTCCCGTAATAACTTTATCATAACAGCCTTTCTTTACTAAATTACTGAGTCATATACGAAGAAAATAAATAAAGATGAGTTGGTAGAACTTCCACGTAAAACACGGCTTAGTCATTTGGCAGAGGAAATCGATCGGAACATATGATTCTTGTCGTAATTTTACTGATAACGTAATACTTTTATAGATCTGAAAACACGGTTACGAATCTATAATTCGCACTATCGCATATTTTCCTTGTGGGTTGACCCAGACATGATTCGCGGTAAAAACGTATGAATTGTGTTTCTTGTAAATGCATTCAAAATTTCTGATAAATCAATTTAATAATAAACATTACATGTGTTTAATTATGCTTTGCGTATTTTGCTGTTGAATGAATGAATTTATCATCATTTACTTTTGAATTATCCTTATAATACTGGTAAGTGTAATAACCAGAGTGTATTGTCACATACAAGCATAAAGAATTTGTTGTATAAAGTGATTATTTATTCTTCATCGTACCCTCTACGCAAAGTTATTAACCGCATGAATTATAGTGAAATCCAGCTTAGTGAAAGTGTATATCGCAGCGAATAGATACGTATAGCGTAGAGTCAGGTGCGAGCTCAAGTGATAGTGTCATGTTCTATTGAAACAGTAGCTATTTATTTAATGCATACAATATATTATGTTCGTGTTATTAATGTTTAAGATGTTTGAAACAAAATTACCAACATGTATTGTGTAAATATTTGTCAATCTCTACTTTTGTTTAAAATGCATTATTGACCTACGTTTCTGTGTTTTCTGTACTCAGACGGGGAAAGAAAACAAACATGTTAAAAAAAATATTACGTTTATTGCAACATCGCAATTCGAAGGCACATACTCGTACCGTACGCGCACTCCGTCAACGTAACATACAGTCACTTGAATAGTCCATAACACTGATCGTTTTATAAAGTTCATATTCATTGAACAATCGTTCATCATTTATCACTTAAAAGTTAGGCGGCACTAATTAACGGGTCATACGGTTGGAGAATCGGCAGCTGATTGGAGACGCGGGCCCGGCTCGCTCGTTCCTCGTGCACCTTGAGGAGAACGAGATCCATTGCGGCCCGGGCGTCCTCCAGCGGCGAGTGGCCGGAGCTCCCGCGCTGCACGCTGCGACCCAGCAGCTCCGCCGAGAGCGCTCGCAGGGACCGCCGCAGCGGGAACCCGCGAGAGTGAGGATATAACGCGCATGTGTCCACTACTGCTCCATGTAACAGTTTTAAAGCTCGGAGGTCATTGTCCAGCGCGTGACCGATTAGGATCGTATCGCTTCCTACGAATCCTAGAATATCATTTTGTACATCTCGTAGCGTCTTAGTCGCGCGCGCCAGGTCGCGCGGCCTGATGCCCGAGAAACGTGTGTTGTGGTCCACGACAGGTGAACTAGGTTTCACTAGTGATTTGTAGACGAGCCGGCCGTCTGCCGCTATGACCGCGATACTCGCGAGCTCTAAGCCAGCTGTCGTGTAGCACATCTCTGCGTCGATGGCGTAAACGCCTCCTCGAGGCGATCGAGCTCGTACATAGCCCTCGAGAGGGCCATTCATTCCGGGTCGAGTGCCACTCCAAACGTGAAAACGCGCAGTGCTGCAACCTTTTGAACCGAGCGGCGCATTGCAACAGGTATGTCGAGAATCTCCACTTATTCGACCCCAATGATACACACAACTTTCTTGAACCACATATTCACCTTCGCGAGTCATTCTAAACATTTTATCACATCGAACGCACAAATGTTCCACTGCATCCGCTTCTTCGTCACTGTCGGAGCGAGGAGTGGACCCCCACGATCCCCGCCCGCTGTCACTTTGAGATAAACCAGGTACGAATTCCGGTGCGTTCACATCGAACGACGTGAACTGTAAGGGTCTCGGTCGAGGCGGCGGATTGATGTAGACGACCGCCTTGCACGAGTTGGGCTCTATCTCGAGCGGGTAGCCCAAGGCCCACATGCGCTTGGGCGACAGAAGATGAGGACGCAGCGCTTCCACTAGTTCTTCGGTTGAGATTCTCTGCGGCGTCGACGGCGTCGGCGGCGAGGACGGGGGGCGGCGTCGATCACGCGGTCTGCGCCGCCGTGCTGCGGCGCTGGCAGTGTCCACCGTCGCGATGGTCTCTTGGTAAAACCAATCGTGCCAATGAGTACAAAAATGCATTTTTCTTGATCAGCTAGTATACACATAGAGTCGAGAGAGCGAGCGCGGAGCTGGAATCGGCAAATACGTGCAATCGCGCGCGCGGGCGCTGTACTAATGGCGCGCTGGTGGGGCAACCCACGCTTTATACGTCACGTAGGTAGCGCGCGTTCGTTAACGGGACATTACAATCGACCGGCCTATTCTCATTTTTCTAAACAATAATAAAACTTCTTTCTGTGTAAAATATGTTAAGCAGACTACCTTACGGGGTTTCCGAGCTATAAACCTATAACAATGGTTCAAGTTTGCAAAAAATAAAAGCGTCCTGCTTTGTTTACATGAATCAGCTGATTGTGTTTCTATGTTATGAACCTCCAATCAACATCTGATCGTACGCTATGTATGACTAACATTATTTATTGTTTCGCTGTACTTTTTAGGCCAATCTACGGTATTATATGTTCTATTTAAATGATTATATGTATTCACCATATGTATAATTTTGTACATTTATTTAAAGGACTAAAATAAATAAGTCTGTTAATATTCCTTAATAAATAAATTCCTATTGTTACGGCAATAGTATATAAAATATATTTTCGCATATAAAATATAATATACTCATAAGAATATACAGTGACATGCGTACCACACAATGGATTGAATCTAGGTCGTCATAGTTTACGAAAATATCTTATCGCTCATACTTTTAAACAGTCGCAAATAGGACATTAGCTACGATTAACTAAGTGGCACTAGCTAATTGGCGTCAATTAATACGTCACTGTAAATAAAACCATTACGGTTTCAATTACATATAATGGAATATATAATATTATTTTTATTTAAAACACAAATTAATATCGATATTAAACTTTCAGTGGAACCATATCAATACATTTTCGCATGCGTCAGTTGGAAAACTGAGAGGTCAAAGGACGGCCACAGCCCTGAGCTATTTCAAGCACCGATCCATGCAAGCTCATCGATTTTGTGTATTCGCTGAGAGTTGGCGGAAGCACTACGTTATAACTGCGTATTAAATATTCCAGGAACAAAAGAATTAATCGGATTGCGGATCGCCGAGACTCTGAGCACGTAGCTAATATGAGCGACGGGTCGCAATCGCACCACTGAGTAATACGATTTGCGAAACCGAGAGAAAACCATTGCAACTACGGCGGATATACCGTATTTTCATCAGAATATTTCTAAGGAAAATTTCACGTTTCTGAAACTTACATCGTCAAATGAATAGACTCAATTTTGTTAACATAACCTACATTTAATACTTCGTCTACATGAAAATAATTATTTGATTTTTTAAGAAATATGTTTGCTCTTTTGCAAGCTTGAAAATGATAGAATTTTATAAAAGAAAATTACCTAGATGTTTTTATCAGTCAAGGAAAATCAAAGAAGTAGTACTCATAAATAAAGTACTTTACTCCTATAAAAATATTTTTAATTACTCCTAAAAGGCTATTTTTCAAATTGCCTTTATAATATGAAACCTTGCGGAAGCTATGTATTGGTATGTACAGACTTTCTGACTTACTTACTAAACATTGTCTTACTTTATGTGTGCGAAGTATTATTACATACCTACAACAAAATAGGGCATCGCGTACTAACGTTAAATAATAATCAGGAACAAACATAGACTATCGCTTGCGTCCGTCCGAAGATACTGTCAACGAGAGTGGACCCGCGTACAAAGTATTGGACGAGCGTGTGTACCGAAGTGGGCAATATCGGGCGAGCGTGTGTGCTTTGTTTGTATACAGAAGCGCGTATGGGCGACGGCGGCTGGTCGCTGACACCGTCGGTGATAACCTTCAAAACGATGTCAGAGCGAACGGTACCCTACCGGCTAGGATGGGAGACCGACCAACATGGCTTGCCTACGACGATCCAGCTACGCGACATCATTTTTTCAACAACAAGTCTTACAACTCGACATTAAACAAACAAGATCGTTTAAAGAGATCGGATTTAAAGATTAATTTTAAATGGCTTGTTAAATTTTAGTATCAAGAGCGAACTTGGTCACACAAAATTAAACTTTAATATACAATAAACTGATACGGATTTCAAAACGTATAAAAATTAAAGAGTTCGCTTTCACTAGCGGTTACGTAAGGCATCCTGATGGGTACGACTGTTGCGAAACAGTCGAGATGCAAAAGAAAATGTATACGTGTTACGTTTTATTTGAACGAGATCAACTTTACCTTTAACCTTTACGTAATTTGTACCAATACTGCTTTATTTTTAAATGTTTTTGTATCAATGGAATATTGGAAGGAATGGAAGGAGTTCTTTTCAGTTTTATTTGCGACATAATATACGGCGTATTGTGATGATAAGGAAATCGAATTAATCAATTATTATTATTGTTCGTTTATAAATTATAAGCATATTTTAATTAAGTACCTACTCCTTGACCCAAATAACCTAATATTCAATCAAACACGGCGTAAAGGTATGAATAATACTCTTTGTTGTTGTTATAGCAAGTAATCTGAGCAGAGGAGTCATAATTTTATGCTTACTGTAAAATGGATCAGGCTGTTTGCCTTACGTGGATGATTCATGTCTAACGCACTAGGAATAATGAATCAGTTCTTTGTTATCGAACAAGCAAAGGTTTGTTTTTTTTCTGTAGAATAAAACACCTACTTTTTATGTTCTACTCTTAATCACGGTCAGTTGGCCATGGCGAAGAGCATTACCGGAACTTTAGTTTGAACTACGTGTTGAATAAACTATTTTTTTGGGTTGGCTCGTTTCTCTTAAAGTTTATCGAATGGTAGCTATCACCGGCGCTTTGAAATGAATTGAAATTTCTTAAAGCACACCCATGTCGATTAACTTTTTAACAAATATTAAGTTTGTAATAGAATATACAGTTAGGTGGTTTAATGTTAATTTAGGTTACCTCAGACAAAGGCATTATAATATTAAAATTAAATAATATAATAATAAATGTAAATTTAAAATGTTTACAAAATAACTGTAACAATTACGAAATAACTGTAAGTTTTATAACGCATACTTATTTTTAACATTCGAAAATATTTTTTTCTTTACTAAGTATACCCAAATATCCGTTTTACAATCTCGGTCAGTCTTTTTTGGAAACTACCAATTTGGTCCGGGTTTCCGGGCAAAGATAGAAAACACCAGCAACAAAAGCTTACTTTTCATTCAAAAATATTTAGGATGCCAGTATAACAATTAAGAAGCCTCACAAATAAATAGATATTAAATCGTGAGCTCGCAAAAATCATAAAAGTATCAGACGACTAAAAACAAACAACTAGTTTCTCCAATCGACTAAACAAAGTATAAACCGTCCGTTACCATTAGCATAGGACGCGTAACATAAGGGAAACGTGGTACCATTCATAACGAACATGACGTTCTGTTTCGGTGAAAGTTGAACATCATTGGCGGAGGCGGTGGCCACCATCACGATCCGCGACCCAAGTGTGTCAAGGAACACGACGGCTGCGATCGAGTCCGTCACTCGATGGCAGATTACGATATATTTTTTGTTGTATACATATTGAGATTGGTTGCAGAAAAGTTTTGGGAGAGATGGGTAAAGTGATCATATCAACTGTACATCAAATATATCGATCTTATACTTATCGAAAATTATACTGGACTACTGTTACTAACCTAACCCAAACACATTGATAAAAATAAAGATCTGATGATAAGACTAATATAAGAGCGTGAAATGTGATTCCACCTGAATAAACTCTTTTACAAAAGAAAAAAATATTCAAATTTTATTCAGCAAGCACTGTCTGGCATGTTGATGCTAATGTAGTTGATTTAATAAAAAAAAAAAAATTTCAATAATTTCATAGGAATTTTTGCGCGCCCATTTACAACTTCATTTCTGGCGGAGAATTCAATAATAAATATTTAACACATCAGGTGATCTGACGTACAAATATTATTGTCTGTATTTGTATACATCGTACGATTTTATTTGAGATGTAAACAATAATATTGACGGACCTAAATAATTCGATACGAATACTTGGGGGACAAAACATCTGTATTAATATAGGCAATGTGGACCAAAATGCCGAATAGTTGGAATTACTCGATAAGGGAACCGGTCGCTAAAATATTTATGACAAGTTTCGCTCGCGGTTTCACCCGTGTGACTGCAATCTTCTTTAACCCTTCACCTTTAGTTTGTCAAAGCAGTGAAGTGACTTATAACTCATTGATTTACGTTCGTTAGTACGTAATAATCAATGTTAACAAAGTTTTGCGCACTAACGTTAGAAATTTCGTAATTTTACTACATAATACCTAATTGTTAAATTTCGATCTTGGAAAAAAATATTAAGAATGATTTTTACTGATTTTTGAAATTGTTTTTTTTTTTTTACTTTTATTCTTCCACAATTTGATTACAATATGTAAGTGCATTTTAATTGTTGCTTTATTCTTAATGCTTTTTGTTAAGTTTAGTTTTAGACCCGAATTCCATTAGTTGTTAACTCAATGTTATACAAGATTCCCTCTCTTAAAAGTTATCGTTATCTCGTTAAATTAAGAACCTTCGTTAAATTTAGCGGTCGTCAAAATCTGACAATCATTATTCAACTTTAAAACTCCTTTCAAAACCACAGACAGACATCACTTTTATCTATACAATCACCGACGCTCAGTGCCTCCGTTTCCGAAATATCATTGAATATTCGTAGGTCTTTAAGTAGCGGTCTATTGGAGGCGAAACGAGTTCACAACAAACCGGAAAAATAACGTTTTCGAGGCACGTCCATTCGGCTTCGCAGTAGTGTTGTCAACCTTTCTGAACAGTGAATAGTCTTTAAAAACAGTAAAAACAGTACACTTTATAAAGTTGATCAAATGTTTACGTAGTAAAGTAAATACAATATCTGAAATGTGGAGCCACAGAAATATTTGTTGGCGAACAACAACGATGCAACGATATATGTGATATCAGTGTTAAAATCGGGCGAGTTATTTGGGTTTAACAGTGTATCAGAGAATAAGACTTGCATACATATGCTCGAAAAACATAACCCTCCGTATTCGAGTAAAAAGAGAATTAAAACAGAAAACAGGAATGACCAAAAAAAACATAAATCCACTGTGAAAACAGTAGCGTTGACAACACTGTTTCGCAGTCTACACGGACGAGCATCGTTACATACGAGACGCGAATACATTAAAATGTATTGATGTAAAAATGTGAAAATGTCATGTCAAAGTGAGTGGAAGCGAAAATTTTATTTATTAATAAATAAAATTTCATAACAATAAAATATAAACAAATATATTGAGATAAGACTTTAGTATACATTTTTTTTGTGTGTTTTTTACAAACATAGTAGTGTCGCGCCCCGTTTCCTGTACTCTTCTTTTACACTTTAAAAATGAATGCCTCTAAGAAATGCGCTGGCTGCAGAAATCTGTTACCGAAGAAGGAATACCTACAGTGCCTAATGTGTAAGTCAAAATATGACTTGGAGTGCGCCAATGTTAGCAATAAATCCTTCAACCAAATGGAGAAAAAGGATCAGTGGAAGTGTCCGGAATGCACAAGCAAAGTACCAAAGAAAGGAAATATCAATACCCCGGTACGCAACACTGCATCAGCCCGCGACGAAGTACCAATAGAATCGCCAAAATCTTCCCCACCAGCGCAGGACACACTGAGCAGCGATAAAAATGTTACCCATCGTACTAAGCATACACGTACACCGACACTTATTGAAAACACCAGCCCATACGTGGACAACAGTGATTGTAATAGTAGTATGCAAAGTAAATGTCTAGATGATTTAAAAGCGTATATGAAAGAACTATTCAGAGGCGAATTAGATACAATACGGACAGCAATTGCGGACCTCGCTAATAGCATCAAGACCCAGAATAGTCGTCTGGAACAGTTAGAAGCTAGAGTGAGCGTATTGGAGAATAAGTCTGAGGAAGCAAACCGACCAGATACTTCAGCATTGGAGAGTGTAGTCTTGCAATTGCAGTCCGACATTTCAGAGCGCGATCAGGCTCTTCTAATAAACGATCTAGAAATCTCAGGTTGTCCAGAATCAGTAAGCGAAAACTGCACCCATATTGTTCTCACGGTAGCAAGAAAAATCGGTATAGAGCTTGATGAAAAGGAAATCGTAAGCGCAAGACGAGCAGGGCCTGTGCGGACGGGACTGGATGGAAGCGCGTCGACGTGGCCGAGGCCTCTCGCTGTGCGTCTGGCGCGCCGCTCCTCGCGGGATTCCCTGCTGCAGGCTGCGCGTACGCGCCGCGGCCTTAACACCGATGGACTTAATCTACCCGGGGCATCAAGACCGATTTATATCAATGAGCGCCTTACTAAACATAACAGGCAGATATTCAAAAGAACCCGTACTCTAGCCCGCGAAAACAATTACAAGTACGTATGGACACACGAAGGAAAGGTCTTTGTACGCCAGGAGCACGGTGGGACTCGAATACGCGTGCGCAACGAAGCAGACTTACTAAGGTTTTTTCAAAAGAAAATAGTTTGAACACATGTAATTTTAATCTAATGTTAATTACTTTTAAATTCTCATTGCAATTTTCTGTTTCTCTGTATTGGATATTTTTTTTTGTATTATTTATTTACTTTTGGGACTCCTGCAATGAATCCGCGTATATATCAAACACACACATATACATATACGTTCACTTACAAAACACTATTACATTTAAACACATGCACACACCATCACTGATATACGATCTTATTTATAGAAATAAATATAATTACATTGGACATGCTTATAGGGTTTTGCGGATTATCATTATTATTGATTCATAATGGCTACCACAAACAAAAAATGTTTGAGATTAAGTTTACTAAATGCTAGGTCATTAAATACAGGACAAGACGAATTATATATGACAATACTTAAGTACAAACCGGATATCCTAGCCGTTAATGAGACCTGGTTAAAAACTGGTGAGGAGAGTCTCGCGCCTAATATACCAAACTTCAAATTTATGCATAGACCTAGACATAATAAAAAAGGGGGAGGAGTGGGTTTTTATATAAGACAAGAAATTTCGATAAAAGTGCTAAAACACCCAGCATCTGTATTGGAGCAGATGTGGCTCGAAGTGCGAATACCAGGAGCCACTATGGCTCTAGGCACAGCTTATAGACCTGAAAGCGTAAGTATTGCAGAGGCGCTGGACTCTCTCAGTGAGTCAATTAATGTCATGGGACGTTACGATTATACCTGGATATTAGGTGATATTAATGTTGATATGGCAAAAACAGACTCTTCTAAAGCAAAAGAAGTTAATGTTTTTTGTGTTCAACACAGTCTAGAGCAACTAGTTAATGAGCCAACTAGAGTTACTGAGCATACTCAGACTATTATAGATTTGGTTATGACTAATAGTCCTTCAAAATGTAAAGATATAAAAGTTATTCATAACCACTGTTTAAGTGATCATGCTCTGATATTAGTTGATCTTGACATTAAAAAACCTAAAATACAAAAGCGTATAAAATACCAAAGAACGTTACAAGATATTAAATTACCATCTTTCGAAAAGGACCTGACATTGACCAATTGGGACTCTATTTATAATCTAGATAATTTAGAAGACATGATAATTGCATTCAATTCACATTTAACAAATTTATTCGAAATTCATGCTCCAATCCATAAGATTATTCTGAAAGACCGACCAAAACCTTGGATAACTAACATGGTCAAATTCATGATGAGTTTACGCGACGACGCTCTTGTCAAAGCCCAAAAAGAAAAAAGCGACAGTTCCAAGGTTTATTATCGCACCTTAAAAAATCTTGTAACCGCAACTATAGAGCGTGAAAGGAAAGCCTTCTTTAACTACTCTATAAATAACAATTTAAAGAAACCTAAACTTTTATGGAGAAATTTACGGAACGCTACACAAGTCACCAGAACGCTATCTAACCCCATTCCCAACCAACTTAATGACCCGGAAATAATTAACGATCACTTTTTAAACATACCACCCAGCAAAAAAGTAGGAATAAACACTGATGTTATAAATCTACATAATCTTGCACAAGATGAACTCTTAGAACTTAAACCGACCACAGAAATGGAAGTTAACAAAATTATAAATAGTATCAAGACTCTTGCAGCTGGTGAAGATTGTCTGAACATAGAAATGATTAAGCTGACATTAGATATAACCCTCCCAATAATTACCAGGATTATAAATAAATCGATTGAAACTCATTCCTTCCCATCTATATGGAAAAAAGCTTTAGTCAGACCTATTCCAAAAAAAGACAACATTACAGAGCTGAAAGATTTGCGCCCTATTTCCATTCTACCGGTGCTATCGAAAGTTTTAGAGAAAGTAGTACTCATTCAAGTATTAAAGTACTTAGAAAATAAGAATATTATTCCTAAATTACAATCCGGATTCCGCAGAGATCACAGCACTGAAACTGCCCTATTGCATGTCACAGACGACCTTACCGAGGCCTCTGACCTGGGCTTGAGCAGTATAATGGTACTCCTTGACTATTCCAGGGCTTTTGACTCCTTAGACCAAAATCTACTTCTAGTCAAGCTGGAAAAGTATGGCTTCTCCAAGAACACCTGTCGTTGGTTCCATACCTTTCTAAGCAACAGAGCGCAGATTGTTGTGACTGAAGACGCAGAAGGAAACAAAAGATTCTCCTCTTCCAAGCCAGTTCAAAGGGGAGTCCCACAAGGCTCGCTGTTAAGCCCAATCCTGTTTACAATATTTACAGCAGATATGTCTAGCCAGATTAAATCCTGCAAATATCACTTGTACGCAGATGATACACAAATATACTACTCATTCCAAGTAAACGACACCAAAACAGCTATAAAACTAATAAACGAGGATCTTAAGAACCTTTACACATGGTCTGAAAATAACTCGCTTGTCCTGAACCCAACAAAATCACAAACCATTGTAATTGGCACCAAGAAACAAATTGAAAATGTACTGGATTGTGAAGATAAAATAAAGATTAATGACGTAGCCCTAGAAAAAGTAAGCACCGCACGCAATCTTGGCCTAATTTTAGATGGAGAGCTCAAATTTTCAGAGCATACAAACAGCAAAATTAAATCCGCATTTTATAAACTTAAAACCTTATATAAGATTAGGCCCTATATCAAACCAGATTTACGCGTACAACTTTGTGAGTCATTAGTGCTCTCTCAATTTAATTACTGCAGCTCCATCTTTGGACCTAGGTTAAATGTTAAGTTAGAAAATGCTATACAAAGAGTACAAAATGCCTGTATTCGCTTTTGTTTTGATGTCCCTAGGCGAAAATTTATAACACCATACTTAAATAGCAAAGGCATACTTAACATGAGTGCGAGGAGGAGCCTACACTATGCTTGTACAGTGCATCGAGTAATTTGGAATAAGAAGCCTGAATACCTATTTGAGAAATTGCACTGGGTCGACGACTTTACCCACCGGAGCCTTCGCTCAAATTCTCAAGGTCTCCTAAAAATTCCAGCTCATAAATCGGCCAGATACAGGCGTTGTTTCAAATTTGAAGCAGCAAAAATTTGGAACGACTTACCTCCCCCTTTGAGGAGAAGAATGAGAACGGAATGCTTTAAACACAAATATAAATCTGCTTTGTTAAAAAGACAACTTGCTGGTGAAAACTTGAAACCTGCCTGCATGCAATATCTACCAATAAAAAAGTTCTTTAATGCTAATTAAACACATTATTTAACCTCCAAATACGTACATACACACTCACACACACACACACACACACACACACACACACACACACACACACACACACACACACACATACACGCTTGGATTTTAAAACCCAGGAGATGCCCCACTGACGGCTGACTATCTTCTTATCCCACCTAACACCACAGGGATTATAGGAGCGGCTGAAAAACAGCGCTACTCGAATCCCAGATTCTGAGACAGCAATGCTGAGCCGAATTCCTTTTGTCATATTAATATTACTGTAAAATGTACATTTATTCTTTCTGTATTATGGCAATAAACGTTTATTATTATTATTATTATTATTATTATTATTACTCGCTGGTGGTTCGTTCTGTATGATCTTTGTCAACATCGCAGGAAGAGTCGAGATTTGCGTGTTGTAAGTTTATGTAACGCACCCGCGACAGCTTTCAATACAGATTTTCGATTATCACGTATTCACATTGGATAAGGATTTCACGAGAAAGGAAATAAATAATCATGTATCGCAGCACGTTCGCGCAGATGTATTTGAGTACCTACAAGTAGGTGAAATTAAATTGTTTGCTTGTAAGTAATTAAGAAAAAACTCTGCAATAAAAAATATTTATGTATTATTTTCCCGTGCAACATTAATTGCGACTTACTGAAAATGGCCAAACCTGATTTGAAAAACTTTTACACAAAAAATCCTCAACTATATTTATTGGATTTTGCTAACAGTTTAGAAGCAGAATAACCATTGCATAAAAGTACAAAAACAGTAATTTCCGTATGTAATCCTACCAAATCAAAATTGACTTAAGACCAAAATTCACACCAAAATATGAACGTAAATAAACCATTCTATGCCAATATTAACGTCGTCAATATTAATTAGGTTCTACCGGTTAATGGACGGCTGCGGCCTATATCCGTCCAATGTGATTACATGAGTGTATCGGCGTCGTTCCGAATACTGACCGCTTATCACCGCTGTACTGCGCAGTAAGTGGCGTCAATAGACCAACCGTTCATCACTTACTAATTATAATGTAGACTATGAACAAACAAAAACAACTACTGTTCCATAAATATGGCGCAGACAGTCTGAAAACGTGCTGGAGATTTCGTAGGCAAACAAAGATAAGTAAATAAACATTTGGACGAACAGAAATTTATTATATAACATTTCTCTATCATGCTGTATTCTCTATTACATAGTCTATATGATAGATCAATGTAGTAACCACTGTGCCACTCGAATCGTCAAACCATATTGTCATAAACTCAGGTAGTCAAATTACTTTAAATTTTTAAGGAAGTAAAATAGCAAACTGTCTATCTGATGGTAAATGATCACTGCCGTCCATGGAAAATTTACCATAACAATTTTGAAGTCCCATGCGATGTGAACCACATGTTACGCCTCGTCTGACTATCTCTGCTGTACCTCACCGTATCTACAATTACATTGAGACTCAATACATTGAAAGGTTCACTCTGCGTTTGAACGCCAGACCGAGCAGCCCCGCCTGCTCGCGCTCTAGTGTTTCCTAACCCAGAATTTTCTCTGGCCTTTCGGCCGGTTCTCGCCTACTCGATATTATCGATAGCGGTCCGTGCTTTGTTTATTGCCAATTTATTGGGAATAAACAAAACTCACGTCCCGACGCGTTTGAGTTGGTGGATACCTAACGGTGCCAACGAAACCAGCTAGCGTTGACCCGGTGCGCTTCTCAGACCTCTCGGCCTGAGAGAAACCGGCAGACCCGATCCCACTGCACTTGGGCTATCCCAAGGGTGACGGTAGCAGTTACTTTCCCTTAGGGGTAATTGCATTTCCCTCCCCCTCCCCGTTAGCTCCCTGCCTCGGCAGGGAGGCATCCCTGGTTACCATGGCCTACATGGTAACAGATAGGTTTTTCGAGGCTCTGTCCTCCCTCTTGAGCAAGGAGCTCAACCGCCCCATTGACGCTGTCAAACTCCGCTCCCTTTGCGAGCCCTTAAAGTCCGTAACGGATCCCCTGTCCGTTACCGACTCACCCGCATCCCCTGATGCCACCCCGAGACACGAGATGGACTTTGACGCCATCTCGCTAAAACGCCCCGCCTCCTCCGACGAATCGTCGGAGCACACCCTCATCACCGCCCCCTCCTCCGACGACGACCAGGGTTTCACCCCTGTCAAGTCGAGGAAGACCAAGAAACGACCGGTCAAACGCGTCGCTAAGGCGACAAGTGAGACTTCTTCCGAGGCCTCTATCGAAGCCACCCCAGCCCCAGCGGCCCCCGCTCTGGCCCCCGTGCCAAAAGCCTCCACCCTGGCCCCCGTGCCAAAAGCCTCCACCGAGCCCCAGAGCTCAACCCCCGCGGCTAAGGCCGCCAAGCCAGCCACACGCTGCGAACCGGCACTTGCCAAGTGCAAACCGCCCCCACACATTTTCTTCAGAGATAAGTCGAAATGGTCCGACTTCTCTAAAACCCTAGTGGAAAAACAGATCCACTACACCAAGGCACGTAACCTTCGCGACTCTATTCGCGTTTCATGCCCCACCACCGAGGACTTCAGGAGCCTCATTAGGCTCCTAACTCACCTTCAACTCCCGTACCACACGTACGCTTTAGAAGAGGACCGCAAAATCAAAGCGGTCCTTAGGGGTCTCCCCTACGAGCTTCCCACCGACGAAATCCTAACGGATCTAGTCAACCAAGGGTTCCCCGTGGAAGGTGTACACAAGTTGTACAACCGCAACGGGGTCAAATACCCTCTAGCCCTGGCCATTCTAGCCAAGACCCCGTCCTCCAAGGACATTTTCAAGGAGAAGGAGCTCACAATCTGTGGCCTTTCTGAGATCGAGGTGGAACCACCTAACAAGCGTGGCTACCCTGCCCAGTGCCACCGCTGCCAGCTCTACGGCCATGCAGCGGCGAACTGCACTGCCCCCCCAAGGTGCGTCAAGTGCCTAGAACCCCACGCCACACGTGAGTGCAAGAGAACTCGTGAAGACGAGTCCCCTCCTGCCTGCGTGCTATGCACCACTTCAGGGCACCCGGCTAACTACCGTGGCTGCCCTAAAGCCCCCCGTCCCGCTCAAAAGAAGGTTGCTAAAAAGCAGCCCTCGAAAGCAGGCCCACCTCCGGTCAATTCGACCAATTTCCCGCGGCTAGGGGCCTCCAAAACCCCAACCGCTCCCATGAGTTGGAGGAAAGTCGCACCCGCGACCGCCCCACCAACCCCGGCCCCTAAGGCCACTCCCACTCCCCGTCCCACCCAAGACGCATCGGTAAGGGAACATATCATGTTCCTTAAGGACTGCGTTAAGGGCGTGAACCTCGACGAGATCATACTCGTCTCGCAAAAGATGCGTAACGCCAGCCAGGCGGAGCGCATCGCAATCTACTCTGAACACCTAGCGTTGTTCAAGTCCATTCAATGAGTAACGTTCATACTCAACCCCTTCATCCCGGTCGTCAAAAACCTAAAGGCGTCTCGCTTATCTCCTTCAATGCACGAGGTCTTAAGCCTTGCATTCCCGAACTCAAAGAGTTCGTCCGCAACAGGGATATCGACCTGTTGCTTGTTCAGGAAACTTTCCTCAAGCCCTCCCTTAAAGGCGTAAGTCTCCCCTCTTACGCGCTTGTACGTAATGACAGAGCCGACGACCGTCGTGGCGGAGGCACTGCCATCTACTACAAGAGATCCTTCCATTGCACCCCTCTGGAAACACCCAAGCTCACCAATATGGAAGCCACCATATGCAAATTAGGCATGACAGGACACCCGTCCCTGATCATAGCCTCAATTTACCTCCCCGCCAATAAAGCCCCTCTCCAAAGCGACTTGGAGGCCCTCCTCTCGCTCGGAGACTCTGTCGTACTATTTGGAGATTTCAATTGCAAACATACCGTTTGGAACAGTCGTCTGACTAACACCAACGGTAAGAAACTCTTAACCATTTCCCGCGCACTGGACTTTGATATCTTCTCTCCAACAGCGCCTACCCACTACCCCGATCGGGAAGACCAAGAACCCGACGTGCTGGATTTCGCCCTCCTTAAAGGCGTCGCGCTCAATACAAGAGCGATCGAAACACTGGACGATCTGGGCTCAGACCATCGTCCAGTCTCTCTACAGTTAGGTCCCTATGATCCAACTCCCCATACCTCCTCGAAAACCTTCACTAATTGGGAAGGGTACGAGAAATCTCTCATCTCGGCCATAGAGGCCCCCGATTCACCGTATACTATTCCCCCAGACTACCTTGTTAGCTCGGAGAAAATAGACAGTACGGTGAACTCACTCACCCAGCTAGTTCAGACTTCGCTTCATGACAACGCGAAGGTGGTAGAGGTCCCGAACCGCAAACTACCTCGCGAGGTCGGGAAGCTAATCCAAACTAAAAACGCAGCCCTCAGATGGGCCGCCAAGTATCCCACCCCTGTCCTTAGGAGGCGCGCGAACGCCCTCCAAAGGAAAGTCAGATCCCGGCTAGCCGAAATGAGGGACTCCAACTGGAACTCTCTCATGGAGGATATCCAACCTTCTCATAAGGCATTCTACAAAATCGCTAGACGATTTCGTACCGAAGCCTTCTCAAGCACTCCCCCTCTCACGCGCCCCGACGGCAGCATAGCCTTCGAAGACGCTGAGAAGGCCGAATGCTTCGCAGATAGCATCGCTGCGCAGTGCTCCCCCAGCACTCAACCGTGCGACCCTATCCACATTCACAAGGTGGAGGAGGAGGTCCTTAAAAAGATCTCTCTCCCTGTCACCTCTGCTCCCATTAAAATCACTACAGACGAGGTCCGGACCGTCATCCGCGGTTTGAAACCTCGTAAAGCCCCAGGTCCGGATGGTATCTCCAACCTGGCGCTCAAACACTTCCCCGAGCAGGCACTGACCCTTCTGGTCATTATCTTCAATGCCTGCCTCGATCTCAGCTTCTTTCCAACAGCCTGGAAGACAGCAACGGTTATCGGTATTCCCAAGCCTGGGAAACCGAAACATATTCCCTCCAACCACCGCCCCATTAGCCTCCTCAATGCAATGGGCAAGGTTTTCGAACGGGTGATCCTCGTTCACATAAGAGGGCACCTCTTCCCAATAGATGCTCCCCCACTCATCATTCCTCACCAATTTGGCTTTCGCCTCCAGCACTCGTGCCCCCAACAAGTCCACCGCATTGTCGAGTACATCACAAGCGGGTTTTATCCAAGACGTAACAAGACACTAGCAGTCTTCTTCGACGTCGCCAAGGCTTTTGACAAAGTCTGGCATGGAGGACTGGTATACAAGCTATACCATTCTGGCCTTCCTGATCGCCTAGTCCGCATCGTGGCTTCCTACCTTCAGGACAGAACCTTCCGCTACAGGCACGAAGGTATCCTCTCTCCCCCACGCCCCGTAACAGCCGGAGTCCCTCAAGGCTCAGTGCTCGCTCCTACATTATTCATATCGTACTCCAACGATATTCCTATCCCCAAAAATGGGGTGCAGCTCTCACTCTTCGCCGATGACACCGCCCTTTACATCCAAGGGCAAAAGGAGTCATCTGTCCTCGCCAAACTCCAACGCTCGGTCAACGAGTTAGGAGATTGGTTTAGGAAATGGCGCATCGAAGTCAATGCGGAGAAAAGCTCCGCAATGCGCTTCGACCACAAACGCAGGCGTTTAAACAACCTGCCCTCCGTCAAATTACTTGGGGCCCCCATTCCATGGAGGCCCACAGTAAAATACCTAGGAGTTACCCTTGACCCGGGCCTCACCTTTAGACCCCACGTCTCTAAGGTCACCCATACCGCCCGCTCTTACATGAGCCGCCTCAACGCCATGATTGGCAGACACAGCAAGTTGTCAGCCAGGAATAAGCGAACGCTGTATAAGGTTTGCATTCGACCGGTGTTAACATACGCCTCTCCAGTCTTCGCTCACGCGAATCCCACCATCCTAGACAAACTCCAGGTCATACAAAATCTCTTTTGTCGTCGGGCACTTAATGCCCCCTGGTATGTCAGAAACGCTGACCTCCACCGCGACCTGGAGCTCGCTCCAATACAACAAGTCCTCAGACAATTCTCTGAAGCGTTCTTTGACCGCTCAGAAAACCATCCCAACCCCTTAATCAAGGGTGCAGCGGACTATGCTGCCCCTCTTCCTACCCGTTACAATTGCCGTCGGCCAAGAAATATCTTGACCGACGCTCCTAACAAACTCTCCACCGATGTGGAGAATCTTCTGGCCGCCCACAGGGGCGTACAACTCTCCATAGAGAATCGTCTTCCCAACGATTCTAATCTTATTCATGATACGTTGACACCTTCAGTGTCATCTATCCAGCGGTAGCTCTCTAGGGAGCGCCGCTAGCGCCTCTCGCTCCGCAAACGAGAGGTCGCTATCCGATGTCGGCTGTACGGTCCCCTTGGACGAATGCCTTAAAGGAGTTTTTAGTGGGATGGTCCTCCCTTCAGGAGGACCTTTCAGTCAGCCCCACACGACGCAGGCACCGGCCGTCGCGGCCTGTAAGTGCTTGGACGCATTTTTTGCTCCTCCCTCTCCGTAGAGGGTCAGCCCTTTTTCCACCTACATCTGGGCGCCAAAAAAAAAAAAAAAAAAAAAAATTGAAAGGTTTTCAAATCAATATTAACAAACGAAGATCATGCCGACGCGATGATAGTTGATAAATTCCTCGTTAATGAATAGTTATTTTTAGCAATGAACAGCATTTCAAGGTAGAGGCCAACGGTCGTCGCCACGTCGGGGGATTGTCTAAGTGTATATGGAATCTCCATTCGAGCAGGCAAAACGCCAATCTACAATTACGTCAGTTGCATATGTAAACATTCGGAGAATTCGGTTCGGAAACGAATATTCTTTATCTACTAATTCTTGGAAAGGAAATGGCAAGGGAAATAATTGTTTCTGCCAAAACGCTAAGATCTGAAGTGGTAGGACGCATCGTGGGTCGATTCTGGAGACACCACCGTCACACCTATTTTTGTCTTATTACATTCGTGTTTAGTATATTTTTTACAATCAGGAAAGGTTGTGATAAGGTATACATTTATACAAAGCACTCCAACTTACTCATCAAGGGTAGAATAGCAATGTATCCGTGTTTAACATCAGGTAGCTCTCTAATCTTATTTGGGGTTGATTTAAGATTTCCATGGAGGGCAGTAGCCACTTACCATCAGTTGGATTGCATGTTAATTTGTATTTCTGTATTAAAAAAAACGCATCTATTGCTCCAAAAATGCACAGTAAAATAGGTTCGCCTAATTGTTATTCTTAAAACTTAAATAGCGACACTTATTCTTCAACCAAAACCGGTTTGGACCGGTTAGGTATTTGTCAAAATTACGGTACTCTACTGTGTTTCTGCGGTCACTGATATTACAGACTCGCTTCCATCGGTGGCACTTAAAGACGGTCATCGGCCTTGTTAGTTTATGAGTGACGATGTTGTCGATCTATGTAAATTGATCCACGCTAACTCATGGAAGAGTACAATGCTATCCAGACGCCATATTACAGGACACCGACCCGAAAGAGGGCAAAGAATGCTAACTATCAAGTAATTTGGATCATTTGTCCTATTACTGGGCACGGATTTCCTTTCAGAATGCAAGGGGTTTAGGCAATAGTAAAACGCGTAGACCAAAAATGCCGGAATTGGTTCACATACCGATATAAACCTTTTTTAAAGAGCTCTCAGGCGATTACGTTTCTTCACCATGTTTTCCTTCATCGTTATAACAAGTGATAATTAATTTCTAATACACATATAACTTTGAAAATTAATAGATGCGTGTCGGGGATTGACTGAATGTCGAAAATTAATAATGAATTGTAATTTATTCACACAAAATACTAACAATAACAATAACCATTACATCTTCTACAGAACTGACCCCAATTTACGTCGACTCATTCATGATTAAGCGACCTCAAAAATGATTTCTCATTACCTACAACCTCATAACTAAAATTGCAGAGTACGCCCGTAATTTTCATTTAAATTCATTTCCTTATTTACACGAAACCATAGTTCGGAAACGTATTTAATTTAAACGGAAATATGAGTTGGAATATGTAAAACCAATTTTTCGTATTGATATGGGATATCTACTGTTTACAAGTTATTTTAACTTTACAAGTTACACGCAATAATAAGAGGATAATACGATAGCAACTGATGATGAATGAACTTATTTTGCCATTTTTATCTATTACGCATTACCGATGTTTTTTTAGTTTCAATTTGAAAGACAAGTGTACTTAAGTTGTAAACAAACAGTACTCCGTCACAATACTTAATTACTTATTTCTTAGTAATAATTATGAAATATCCACGTCATGCTTAAACGACTTGGTAAAGTTACATAACAATATAACATCACTAAAAATTTATTAAGTAAGTACACCATCTTCAATTCTCCAAAGAATCTTTCTTTTTTCCTCATCATTATCTGTTTATATTCCATGATTACAAGACAAGAAAACACTAATTATATTATTGACTGATTATCCTCTTATTTATAACTATTTAATTTTCACTAACACATTTTTTTTTTTGTTTAGACATTTTATCAAAATAATATTTTGTACGCGTATATCCCAACTCTAGTTGTCATTGGTCACAAGTGGCGCCATATTTGTTTACAACTTATGTCAAGTGTAAAAACGCAGTGAGTGGATGATGTTACATTGTCAACATAACGGTATACTTTTAGCTTGTTTCCATGAGAATAAGTATATGAATAGAGCAACGTCAAGTCACTGTTGCTTAACAAGTTAAACGGTTGGTTTCTAAACGGAAACTCTCTGTTGCGGTGGATTTGTACGAATGCGAATGTTGAGCAATCAGTCATTCATGTAACACTGAAGGTCTTACTAACACGCTTACACGATGATTTCAAGTGACAGTAATGAACTATCTTTGTGAAATACAGACGATTTTACTTATTTGGAAAATATAAGATTATTTTTTATCGCTCGAATTTTTTTTTATACTCATATTTACTTCTTTGAAAAGATGGCGTAGTGCGAATGACTGAAATCATCGTTTAAGATTCCTGTCTGGGAATCAAACCTATTGCACTACGTAGCAAACTGTTGTTTATATTGTGCAACACCAGTCGTATTTTATAAACAGCGCACATTTTATTAGACCCAGTAATTTAAGAGGACTAATATAATGTAGGTTAGTCCATAAAGATGAACTGCCCACGGGCGTGTAGATGCAAATGTGCGCCCGATCTAACGCAATTCGAATTATAACTAATCATTGACACATAAACATCATTTTTCATGACTGGTTCATATTATTTAAGAAAGGTGTAAACGCCAACACCTTTCTATCGTAAATTTTTAATGACCCATGTGGGGGCGCAGCGCTTTATCGATATCACATAAAGAGGGTTCCGGGTTCGATTTCCAGCCAGACACATTAATTTTAAATTTCGATTTCTGACCTGAATCTAGGTTTTGTATTTGTATTTGTTTTCGGACATCCACGATACTAGGAATGCTCTTATGGGGCAAAGTCTGAATAAATTGACCTTTTTAAATTTTAAATAAGTTGTTCTATATAATTATTAGGTACATTAAACGAGTACCGTCTATGATCATAATAAAAAAATAGAATCGAGATCTGATTTAAGCCGTATGTACCTAATAACATTAAAGCGACTTTAACAAAATTCTGCAATATAATCTAGGCTTCGTTTGCACAACAATGAATTCCAGAAACAGAATTGCTAGGGCGTTCTTATGAAAACCCATAAAACAACTAATAAAACGTCAACTATTTGCGTAAATTTGTCAACAATCGTTATATTATCTGGGGCGTTTATTTCAGAATCAGTAGCCATGTATGTATAGCCTAGAAGCCCATTTCCATATTTTGTATTGATTATTTTGGTATTGGCGAATGAGGTCAGATGGTCGGAAGTTATGAATTTCACTGTTTACCCAGCATCCGGCGGGCATCACCGCTACTGTAACGTCAAACTGAATAACGGAACTAACGGTTAGTTCTTTGTTCGTACATTAATTTAATTAACGCGACAGTGAGTATGAATGAAATTAAAACCGCGCTACCTACGTGCCGTGGTTGTTCCAATTTCAATGCATTGTAATGTCACCAAATGTGACATGTTTTGCCGACCTCGATATAGCGTTTGATTCATTATAAAATATTAAACTGTCAAACATTATTAATGTCTTAATTTTCTTTTTGGAAGTTTTTTTAGTGACCTGTAGATAGGTCAAATCTTGCAAATAAATAAGTAACTCTTCTGCTTAACAGATTAAAATGAAGTTTGAAATACGTATGTAATAATTATTGCGCAATTTTCTTCAGTTTTATTTGTTGTATATAAACACTAGTTTTTTTAATAACTTTTTAATACGTTTTTTTTTAAGTTAATAACTTCGTGTTTAAGTAACCTTCTTTTGGATTTGCATTTGTATGTAATATAAATGAAAAAATCAAGAGCTCATAAATCTGTCTGCGCGCACATTATATCTATTTGCGGTGTTATAGCTATCATTTATAATGATATAAGCTGTGAAACTTTAAATTTATTTAAAATTATAATCCCTTACATCGTTTATTTACGTTATAAATAAATATTAGGATGTAAAGACCGTGCGGTAATTGCTAACAGCGCGGTTACGCCACGGCAACATATTACTAACATTAATTTAACTTTAAATTTGATTTCCGACTATAACTTAAACACAACATCATAATAATGTAATTTATAATGTGTGTGGTCGGTTAGAAAATCTATATTTCCTACCTTCTTGGGCTTGTCGTGGGCCTAACGTGTCGTGTCGCGGCTCTCTTTGTAATGGGAGCAGCCTTAGGCTTCATTCTGAGGGTTGATCATTGGTTTCTCGTTGCGAAATTTTTCGCCGGGTACGGTCACCAACAAGCTTGATGTCTGTCTTATCTATGTGGCGTCCTATATCCTACTAAGAGTTGATAAATGAAAGACCAACGTATAACTTATGACACAAAAATGCTAAATTATTTTATTGAAATATATATAAGAGCATCGAAGTTGTTATCACGACTAATACCGTCTTAAATCATGACCACCCATGCATGCATACCTCCATTCAAGTAATCCCATATGCACGTAGCTGTGATGTTCCGATACCACATTCATATCAGAACTTAAGTACAACTTGGTGTAACAGCGAAGGTAAACATGCTGAAAAAACTGGTTTGTCAGTCTCCATAATGTTTAAGATGTGTGGAGTCTTACAAATCGTGCATGGTTAGCATAATGCCAATGATTATAACCTTAAACCTTATTATTCTGAGAGATCAGTGGCCACCAATGATAAATGCAACGTTCACATAATTATATTCGTTAACCAAAAATAAATCTGTCTGGCAAAAGTTATTGAGAATAACTTGTCCAATTAATCTCCAATTCATTTAATAGCAAAGTAATAAAAATATGAAATAATAAAAGTTGCAGCATTGGAGCATTGGAGAACTCTTGAAAATAATTCATTAATTATTTATTAAGTCTGCCTTGAAGTTCATTAAAATTATAATAATACAAGACTAGACATAATCGAATGTATAACTGATAAAAAATTGTCTTTATCTAAGCCTGTCCACCTATTGTTTTTTATTAAAATTAAGTAACCATAAACTGTAAGTTCAATAAAAAAAAAACATATTTGCTCGAAAGTCTGTCAAAAAATATGAGTTTTTCATAGAAAATATTGCATCGACTTTGATTTAATTAATTGTTTTTTATACTAAATAAGCCACTTTTACTCAGGTTGACTGGAATGCTAATATACAAGACGCAGGAAAATTGACGATAGAGAATTGACAAAAATAATTTACTATCTCGACCACTACTATTTTTAAAGCAATCAAAAATAATGGCTATTAAATAACAGTACTATTACCTACTTCCGTATAACCGAGCTAATCTTTATTATGTTTTCGAATTCGTAATAGATATAATTGGACACCATATATTTAAGTAACACCTACAGATTAAGATAACAATACTAACTCAAATACAATGAATTCATTATCACTCACAAGTGTATTTTGTAAAACAGTGAACGTACCTGTAAAGCGAAGGCCGACACGCGAACATTGCAAAAACCCTATACTTTTTCAGTACATTTCAATGACATTGAAAACTGAATAGAATCTAAAATGAATCTAGTAAATGACATTTTGTGAAGGGACGACTAAAAACGTTAATTGAAAAGGCCTATTATAGAAATAACCAACAAATAACCTAATAGTTAACCAAGAGTACAGCGCACGCACGTTAAATCCAGCTAATTTTAATGTAATTAACATTTAAGTGAAGAAATAAGAAAAAAAGAAAAACTGCAAAACATACATAATCGACTCTATGTATACACAAGCTCAAATCAAGGGTAAAATAAAAATAAAATAATAATAATTAAAAAAAATGCCACCACCAAGGTTAAAAAGCGTTGTTATTACGACATACAATTAAGCTTTATATAATGTTAATGTTAACTGCGATGTGCACTTTTGATGGTCCATACGGTCTTCCAATAAAGGTATAAAGTGGATAAATAATAACATTTTGTATAATAGAGTTAACGAACGGTTCAATAATCCACCTGATATTAAGTGACCACAACCCGTGTCGAGGTGGGTTGTTTATCATAAAAAAGGATTTATAATAAAGAATTAGCAAACGGGCATGCAGTTCACCTGATGGTAAGTGGCTTCTGCTGCTAATGGACATGTGTAATTAACCCCAGATAAGATTAGGGTCCCATCTGAAGTTGGCTACAGATGCTAACTATGAGGACTTGGTTAAAACACCTCAAATAAGTATGTCCCCCTTACCACCCCCCTTAAAAAACCAGAACAAAGCAGCGCTTAATACTGCTTTTATAGGCAGAAACAGTTGTGGCGGTGATGCCGCCGGAGTCGAATCACGTTCTAGATATATGAATTAAAGCAAATAATCGATGTGTTGGCATTTCTGAAGACGAAGGTGGAACGCTCTATGTACTAATGTCACTTTTAGAACTCAGCAAGGACACATCTGCTACAAGGTCGCCCTGCTACGAAAGTCGTACCACAAAATGTTCTACCACATTAAAAATAAAATAAAGCAAAGAAAATTATATAACCCCAAAGGAGATTAAAAGATCAACTGCCACATTAAAATGAAGATAAATGTAAGGTAAAAATACAAAATCTAAGGAAATGGAAATATAACTCTACCTACACTAATTACTGATATATATACCGTTACGATTTTTTTCCTTTATATCCTCGCAACAAAGATTTCAATTTGCTTCCTTATCTCTGTTTTATTTTGCATAATTATTTAAAATGTAAACTATAAATATATACCTAACTATAATTAAAATAATATTTAGTGTTTATCTTCTATATTATGCATCGATCTTCTTAAATCACAGACTCAATCTTTCGATAAAAATACGTATCTTTTGAGAAAACACTCAAACGATGTATTAACATGTATATGTGATATAATAATGGCTTAATATTGCTACGCCCAAAGAACCCCTTTTTCTGAATTACAGAGATCCACATGAAATCTTTACAGCTTTACCGATTTTCACCAAATTTTATATGCATATTCAGTACGTCTGAGAATCGGCTACTATCTATTTTTCATACCCCTAAGTGATAAGGGCAACACAACGTTTGCCGGGTCAGCTAGTATTTAATTAAAAAATATTCCCTTTAAGTATTACTTTTGTATACCACCAGATGGCGCTGTTCCTATTTAAAGACTTGTATTGTTGTATATTCTAGATAAGTGTCGAGGTTGAGTTAATCGCAGATCTTCCGCGCTTGGGGTGACGCTGCTGTTTAAACAGAAAAGACCTCGACGGTTACTCCTTTCCTGATTCTTGTCAATTCGACGCCCTTGAAAATAATTACTAAGTTTTTATTAACACAACCGACCATTGAGAACCTTTATTTAATTATATTTACACGTTACAGTTATTTTTTTATGTAGCTCCATTTATAACGCCGAACTTGATATGTAAATCGTATGTGTTATGTGTTCGTCCGGTCAGTCACACTCAGACGAAAATTCAAGTCGATTGTTACGACCGCGATAAATACCTAGATTTTTTTTACGAGGAATTAGGATTTATGACCTTTTAAAGTGAAGAAAATACTTAATTGAACAATGTGACGTCGTACATGTCTTTGACCGGAGCGCGCACCGAGCGTGAACGGTAGCGCCATCTGAACGCAACGATCGGAAACGCGTCACGCTGCACCACGCTCGAACTGATTCCACAAAGTGTAACTAGATGGCATGAGCGCTCGTATTGTTTTCATAAACAAAATATCTAGTTATAATTACAAAGAATCTACATAATTATATTTTAATATACAACAAATGTACATACGTACATTACTACCCGATAACGGTTTGACGCAAATCGCTAATCGTGTCAGCTATTCCGTGCCCCACGTCTACCTATCTGCCCACCGGTATATGACTAAGTTGTGTAATACGTAGTTTGCTCGATAATATTATTATGTATTAACCCTTACTCATATACTATCATATGTTACTCATAATATTAGATATAAAGGTATTACGTTGTAAAAAAATCATGTAAGACAATAACAATTTGCGGAATGTTGAGATAAAGATACGCGTTCATACGTCACTACTACTCTACCGCTTTATGTTACTAAATAAAATACAATGAAATAACGGAACTTCCTACTTCTTTGCCAATTCTGCCATTATATCCTATACATTATATCAATTTATGTTAATATAAATATAGTAATAAAATAACTCCTCTTAATTAATGATTGCAATGAACCATGAAAGTATATTACCATCGCTTATGTAGGGAAATCATTACTTTTTTGGTAGCATGGAACGTCGTTGCAATGTAGATTATTTCATATTTCTGAATCATAATTATTTATTAACTAGACCAATTAGACTAGGAAACAGTTGCACGAGTATCGCTGACATAAGACATACATAGTTGCAGTAATTACACTTGGAGAATCCTATCTGTCACCTTTTGCCACCGGATATTTAACCCATCTTTAACCTTCGTTTAATTTTTAAGAAAAGAGTCATACATTATATCCACAACAAAACTGATAACTCGAAAGTATATTATTATTTTCGTTGTCACACATAAACAAACGAACATTTTTATTTACAACGATAAACGAAAGATAAGTTCGTTCATTGAGTAGATATCGCACTACAACTACACGATACGAAATGTTCGTGTAGTATTTACTACGGACCACGTGGACCAAACACGCGCTCGCTATTGGAGCCGGCGTGTGCTCATGACTAACGTTACATTAGTCAAGCAGAACCAATGTGATGTAATTCATGTGCTGTTTTCAAGGAAACTATGCGCTATGTCCATGTTATGTACTATTTCTATTTATAATGTCTCAGAGGCGTGTCCGTCTGTTAGAAAAGCATTTTCTCACATTATCAACTGCTACACTACTTCTATTCAATTGTTCACTATTTATTTCCAACAATTTCTATAGACATAAATAACTTTTTTCAAATATCAGTGGATGTTGCCCCCATACGTAGTTGGCAGACTTTGGAAAGGAGGATAAAGAACTTGAGCCATGACTGATTCCCGAAAGAAGAACAAAACATCGCTCCAAAGGAAATCATCTGAGAAAAATATCTAATGACTAATACTGCATGGCATTCCCGTGCAAAACGGATCCAGTCTCCGCCGACAGTCAGTAAAATTCTGCGGTAATATGGCATTGGGAGGAAAGTGATTGAGGAAACTTAATCATTTATTTTATCATACATACATACCACAAATGGTTTATCAACCGGAATTCACATTTTGTCGATGGGGAAACATTGTGATGAAATATATTACTCATCGAATTAGATCATCCGGGAATATAGCCCGTCGTAGCTTTGGAATCCATAGCTCATTTATCTAAAATCACGAGCCACTTATACTTTGACTAAGATTTTAGATTCTCTATTCATACGAGTTTAGATTAGACCCCATTTATCCATTCTTACAATAGTTTAAGGGCCATAAATACTTTACGTTAGCTTCCTTAGTTTAACAAATTATTCATAAAATAAGATTATTGAGTTTTGGATTCCACCCTATTTACCATTATGCTTATTTTTAAATTAATTACACCAATAATCATTTATAAAATGACAATTAAATGATGGCACCTGTATGCTTGTAATCTTTTGATTATATTGTCATTTACGAAATAATAATCTAAAGTTGCAAAAAGTACTTTAAAATTACGATTTGTGCACAGATAGATAATTGAGTACGATTATTCAAAGATATTTTGTTTTTAAAGTCAGTGATTTTCCTAATTACAAGAATTTTAATCCAGACTAAGATAATAGATATCACGTTATCATGATAACAAAAATTACTTCAATACGTCGTGTGAAAATTTATGGAATGTCTGAGTTTCATGTAATGGTGATATACCTGGGAACTTGTAGGTTTCAGCTGCACGTACGGTGGGAACAGAATGTAAATAAATATGAGGCGATACCTTTTTCAACGGAAGACGATATTTGATACGCTTTGAGGCTCCTTACTGTTTGCGATTGTTATACGACTTCGATTAAATTATGCAATGAGACACAAGAAAATGAGTACGTACTTATTATTGTTGACTACAATTGTTATATTATTCTATAATTAATATTATTTTTATCACAAAATATAAATATTTGATTTAAATAGATAAGTTAAATTGATGATTTCTATTATTGTTGCGGACGGCGAATAAAATAGTCTTAAGTTGTGATTGTAAATTGTTTTTTAAATGCATAAATTGTTATTTAGTTAAGGTTTATGTTATATTACGTTTGTTATGTATTAGAAATAAGTTTTATGTAAATAAATAAAGGAAAAATATAAAAACCCCTAGGATAGAAAGAGAGGGACATGTATGAGCGAGATAGCGTGTTAGAGAGAGAGGGCTATAGGAAGTGAGCGAGACGGGAATAAGAGCGACTGCTGCGTTAGCCCCCCGTCGGTTGTAACACTCACTTTGCCACTTAAGGTGGCTAGAAATAGGGTCCGGCACGCTCCGGAAAATAGAAGAATTGTGAATAAATGGTCAAGAAAAGAAAATACAGGAAGAAAAATTCAATTGGAGTTTTTATTGCAAACCCGTACTCAACATTGGTCCTTCGAGCCGGATACAGAAAAAAGAAGCAACCAGCGCGTCTACAATGAACACACGAAGCAAGAAGACCCACTCCGAGTCCGGCATCGGCGAATCGGAGCACCCTCCACCAGGTGGGCGGGGGCTGTTCCACCGTATATATGAAGAATCGCCGAGATCGCCATCGACCGCAGTCCTCACCGGGACGCCCGCCGGTACATCCGTCGGGAGGATGCCACCAGGAAGGGTCCTCGAGCGCTCACCTGTACGCAGCACCGCACACCCCGAGCACCCCACGTCGCAAGAGATACCGTCGCGCTCCAAGTCGCCTATATGCCGGCCCACGTCTCCGGCATATAGCGCGGCGCCCAGTATGCGTTCGCATCGTTCGTCGGTCAGCGTCGCGGCACGAGTTAGGCTAGTCGAATACGAAGCGGAAAAGGAGCTAGCTGAATTAGAAGAAAGAAGAATACAACTTAAGAAGACGCTAGTAAAGAAGCGGCTAGAAGCGGAAATCTCTGCGATCGAAGCGGAAGAGGGGGGGGAAACTATCTGCGACCAAGAAAGAATACACGACTGGGTGAACAAGAGCCACGAACACGCCGGAACACAAGTACACAGGGAACAGGAGGTCCTACCTCCCCCGTTAGAAGTACGGGGGGAGGAACGGCCTCGGCAGAGGGGAAGGGGCATCGAACAATTAGCAAACGCCTTAGAGAAGATGATGCACGTACGACCCCCGCCGCGGCAAACATCGGAGCTCCCAGCATTCTCCGGGTCCGTCATGGAGTGGCTACCCTTCAAAGCAGCAGTAGAAGATTCGACGCGTCTCTACAAATTCAGCGCCACAGAAAATTTATTGCGGCTTCGAAACAGTCTCCGTGGGGAAGCGAGAGAGACAGTGCTCTCTCAACTGTACACGGCGACTCACCCGGACAGCATAATGAAGACGCTAGAAATGAAATACGGTCGACCTGAATATATCTTCGATAAAACAATGGAAGAACTGAAGAGACTCCCCAAGGTCGGCAACTCCAGCAGCGAATTGAATGAATTGGCCATCAAGTTACAGAACGTCGTCTACACTATGAAGAGTGTGGACCACCGTGGTTATCTACGAAATCCATTACTGATAAGGGATGTAATGGAGAAGCTAAGCCCTCACCTGGTGAGCAAATGGGCGGAATACGCGGCGATCAACGAAGGGAAGATTGCATACAGCGACGAAATCACAATACTCTCGGAGTTCCTGATGGGTGAAGCAGACAGGGTACTACGCTACACGCACACGGCGAGGAACAGCGCTCCGGGGCTTCTCAGAGGGGAGAGGCCAGTAAGGAGGACAGCACCTCGGGAGAAGGTCTATTCTACGAGTGAATCGACGCGTGAAGAGCGAGCACCTAGCTGTCTACGATGCCAGTCTACAAGCCATCACACTCCGAAGTGCCCTCAGCTGAAGGAACTCACCATCAACGACAGGTGGAATTGGGCGAAGGAACAGCGGTTATGCTTCAAATGCATGACACGACGACACAGTAGAACCACATGCAGAGCGAAGCCGTGCGGAGTCGACGGGTGTAGCATGCAGCATCACGCCATCCTACACAAGACTGCAGAGCCCGCCAGGAGGGTGGAGACTTCTGAGTGCACAGATCAGGGTGCACCCGCAGCGGTCATGAGCGTCACATCAAAGGTGGCACCAAGAGCGGTACTATTGAAGACATGTGAAGTAAAACTCAGCGGTCCACGGGGGGAGATAAGGACGCACGCCCTCCTGGACGAGGGGTCTACAGTAACCCTTATAGATGAAGAATTGGCAAGTCACCTCACCAGCGGCGGACCGAACCAACCTCTAAACATAAGAGGTATCAATGAACAAAGAAGAATCGACAGCAAGGCGGTCAAGATTCAAATCAAAGGTCTACACGAACATGAAGCATACTCCGTGACAGCCCGCACGGTGAAGGGACTTCAATTGCATCATCAGCGCGTACCTCAGAACCTGGAGCGGTATGCACACCTGCGAGTCGTAAGGGAGAAAATCAGCACGGGGGAAGCTCGACCTCGCATACTAATAGGCACCGACAATTGGCACTTAATAGTGTCCCGACAGCTGCGCGCCGGCAAGAAGAACGAACCTGCCGCATCAAGAACGAAGCTGGGATGGGTTCTACATGGGTCGGTACCTAGGAGGTTCGTCTACCAGGACCAGGCGGCCGTGCTTCACGTCTGCACGGGCGACATACAGAAGCTCGTCGAGTCGCATTTCGACGTGGACTCGCTCGGCGTATCTACGAAAGAGAAGATTAACAAGTACGACAAGAGAGCCAGCGACATCTTCGAGGCGACCGCCAGACGGAAGGACGGACACTTCGAAGTGGGTCTACCTTGGAAAACTGACAACCCCACACTCCCCGACAGCTACGAGCAAGCATATAAGAGGTTACGCACATTGGAAAAGAAGATGGAAAATGAGCCCACATTCAAGAAGGAATACAGCGCTCAAGTGGCTAACCTGCTGAAGAAGGGTTACGCAGAAGCATGCGACGGCAACGAAGAAAGAAGTAACGCCAAGACGGTACTTCATTGGATAAGGAACGATAAGAAGAAGTACACACCGTTCGTGGCGCATCGACTGGCGGAGATAGGCGAGCTGTCCCAGGTGGAAGATTGGCGATGGGTGCCCACGGCCGACAACGTAGCCGACGACGCCACGCGAATCGAAACGAAGAAGATCACTGGCGCAGACCGATGGTTCACCGGGCCGTCATTCCTGAGCTTACCAGAGGAGGAATGGCCTACCGAAGCTACAAGCAGTGACACTTCAGAAGAGGCGGCGTACACCATCACCACAGACGACATCACGGACCGCATGGGCTGCCTGCCGGACATAACGAGGTTCTCCGCCTACAGACGACTCATAAGGACCACAGCGCTAGTTCAACTCTACGTACAGAAGCTAAGAACAAAGAACAGAAGCCTGCTGTTAGAAGTCTCCCACATACAAGACGCCGAGCTGCGGTGGATACGACAAGCACAACAGGACTCCTTCGGCGAAGATCTACGTAGACTGCGGGCTGGACAACACTTACACCGGCATAGTAAACTAGCGAAGTTGGACCCCGTCATCGAAGAAGGAACACTGAAGGCCCGAGGCAGAATAGGAGCCTCTAAGACGTCGACGCACTCGAACCGACCTGTAATATTGGATGGTGGTCACCCCTTCACACGCCTACTAGTGATGGACTACCATCGAAACGCCGGACACGCTAACAACGAGAGGGTCGTAAACGAGCTGCGACAAAAATACGTTATATTTCGACTACGACCGACAGTAAGAAAAATGGCTAAGGAATGTCAATTGTGCAAAATAAGGAAAGCAACGCCGCAAACACCGCCACGAGGGGACTTACCAGAAGAGAGGACAAGTCCAGGGCATCGACCGTTCAACTACTGCGGCGTGGATTACTTCGGCCCCCTAACAGTCACTATTGGGCGCCGACATGAGAAGAGATGGTGCGCACTGTTTACCTGCTTAACTACACGAGCAGTGCATTTGGAATTGGTGTCATCGCTGTCGACCGACTCGGCAATTATGGCACTCCGAAGGATGGCCGCCAGAAGAAGATGGCCACAGGTGATCTTCTCAGACAACGCAACGAACTTCAGAGGTGCTGACGTCGAGCTAAGAAACGCGTACCGGGCATGGGGTCCGGAGCTACATAACTTCTGTCTACAGTATGGAACCAGCTGGCGTTTCATCCCACCGGGGGCTCCGCACATGGGCGGGGCATGGGAGCGGCTCGTGCGGTCAGTCAAGACCGCGCTGAGCACCACACTGAACGAGAAGTCACCCAAAGAAGAAGTCCTTCAAACCCTACTGGTGGAGGCCGAGTACTGTGTCAACGCTCGGCCACTCACGCACGTCTCCGTGGATCCCGCCGACTCAGAAGCACTAACCCCCAACCACTTCCTGATTGGGTCGTCGACCGGGCTGCCGCTGACGGGACCCTGCGAGGAAGCCGACCGCAGCGTGTGGAGAAAAGCACAGGCGCTGGCGGACCAGTTCTGGGGGCGGTGGGTCAAGGAGTACCTGCCGACGCTGATACCTCGAGGACAAGAGACAAGGGCATCACGACAACTACGGGTCGGCGACCTGGTCATCGTGGTCGACAACACGCTACCCCGCAACACATGGCCACGCGGCATCGTCGAGCGAGTGCACGAGGGACCCGACGGCATCGTTCGCTCAGCAGACGTGAGGACCAGGGGAGGAGTCTTCAGGAGGCCCGTGGTGAAGCTCGCCGTCCTCCAGATAGGGAGGGCTACGACGGAGCTGCGCCGGGGGGAGGATGTTGCGGACGGCGAATAAAATAGTCTTAAGTTGTGATTGTAAATTGTTTTTTAAATGCATAAATTGTTATTTAGTTAAGGTTTATGTTATATTACGTTTGTTATGTATTAGAAATAAGTTTTATGTAAATAAATAAAGGAAAAATATAAAAACCCCTAGGATAGAAAGAGAGGGACATGTATGAGCGAGATAGCGTGTTAGAGAGAGAGGGCTATAGGAAGTGAGCGAGACGGGAATAAGAGCGACTGCTGCGTTAGCCCCCCGTCGGTTGTAACACTCACTTTGCCACTTAAGGTGGCTAGAAATAGGGTCCGGCACGCTCCGGAAAATAGAAGAATTGTGAATAAATGGTCAAGAAAAGAAAATACAGGAAGAAAAATTCAATTGGAGTTTTTATTGCAAACCCGTACTCAACAATTATGTTTGGATCGGATTGAAATCGAAACAGGGAAAATCATGAGAAAACTATTGAAACGCCTCATACAAGTTATTGCTTTACAACATCCTTCAACTAGACCTAAATATTCCTGCTATTATAATTTAATTACATGTACTCAAAAACGTATTTAATATTACACTAGTACGTGAATTGGTATAATACGATAGGAATGCCTAGACCGATCAAATTTGTAAACTTAAAGTTAGCGTCCGAGGGTGAAAGTGGTCCGACATGTTTAGGCTCTCTCGGCCAGTACATTTCATTTCAGTACATAATCGCCTAATACGTATTTACGTTATTGGATAATATTATTTCATGCTTTCTCCGTCTTTTGGTTAACGAATTTGTTACCCTGATAAGTTGCGGTATGAAGTAGAAATTAGTTTATTTGTTTCAAATTTCGTTACCTATAATTCTACATCTGTTACCCATCTGACCCATAAATGGCAAAAATAATTTTAACAACATTAAGATAATATTAACCGCGAAAACAAATTAACTTGAAAATTTATTAAAAAATTCCTAATTACCAAAAATAATTTATAATTCTTTGTGCTTTTACTTAGATGTTGTTTAAAACTAAAACAAAGCTGAACTTTGAAAATTTAGCTTGCAAGATTTAATTACAAGCACCGGGTAACATGGAACTAAATAAAAGCTTTCAAAAAATAACATTACTCAAACGTTATATAACGCGTACCTTCAACTAAATGAAGAATACGTCAAATTTGAGCTTGAAAAGTTCAATAATATTTTTAACATAGGATTTAGATTTGCTCAATTTTAATCTCATTCACACGTTAGCAATATGTCAAAATTACAAAGCTATCGCCCGGAACATGCTAGCTATTTGCTAGCTTATGCAAAGCCATAGGATTATCTGTTCGGAACTAATAAGCACAATATCCATAGCTCGACGAGGGCAGCGTGAATGCACTGAACTATAGAAAGTGTGCAGCGAGACAACTTTCGCGACCGAATTCGAGAGAAAGTAGTCCGGGCCGCCGTGCGCATACATTATATCACTTTATCCGACCACTTTTGGATTATATCACCTCACAACATAAACAACGTTAAAACATATTAAGTACTCCGTTTAACCAATACTACAGCTGGGTTGCGTTGTACGTAATACGTGTGTAACGTTTTTCACGTCGGATAGCGCAACGTTCAAAGCTTAGGTTGAGTTTTCACCACGAAATCATATAGGAATAAGTCGCATTTGCGATATTTGAGTATTTATTTGATTATTTTGGTCATTTATTAATTTCAGACACAAATCACTTCTTGATAGCCGTAAATAGGGATGATGGCTAGAATTGATTTGGAACACACAGGTTTGTGGTTTGGAAGCACTATTTTCAAGTTTAAAACTATGAAAAATAATGTATCCAAAACATAGGTAATATATGTATAGATATTATTAGAAATTGGCTTTCAGTAAACAAGCAGACTAAAAGAAAATGTTTCTTACGAAAGAATTAAAATTACAGAGGACATATTCACGTTTAGTGTGAACCTTTGAGACACTGTTAGTTTCTGATTAACATGGAACTTGAAATTTTAACTTTTATAAATGTTATTAGCTTTCAATTAATTCAATATTTGATACATATAATACATGGGCATAATACGAAAAACACCTGGCGTTTATAACGAAACATTACTTATTTATCGAGTTTCGCAATCGTTATCAGTTTCCAAGCGGAACCGGCGATCGAGCGATCGCATCCGTTTCGCCAACATTTATTTTTTGAAATATCACCTTTCGATTTCAGTTCGATGTGATTTTCGCGCTACTCTACAGAATTGTAAGAGATAACGTGCAAAAGCATACCAGAATATATATTTTTAATGTCAGACCTACACTTTAATCTTATAAAGATTACACAGAGAATCCACTTTCTGTGTATTTGCAAAACTGAAAAGTAGTGTAGTAATGGTTTGACTTATTTTTTAAGCAACGTGGCATTTTGTTTATTATTGTTTATATAAAATTATCCCGAATGTTCTACGAGAAATAACACGTGAAAAAGCGTGGCGAGACTTGGCTTAAAGTAGAAGCTAGTTAAAAGTAGAAACAAAAATTAAAGGGAGAATTAAATTAATGAAAAGGATGATCCTTTGTCTTTTTATATAACGCCAATGAACCAGAAAAGTAGACTTCAAACCTGACCGTGTTGAAACAGATTTCAATTAGCCGTATCATAGATCCCAAAACGGAAGCTTCTTACACGCGTGCGGTGAAACGCCTACATATACTTCGTGTGTAAAGTGCTTTACGCTGGCACATAACGTACGGAAACTGAACAAGCGTGTGTACGAAATTAGCGTATCCATGTGTTAACGCCGGCTATTTACAGACAAAGGAAGGTCACAATCCGGCGAGCAATACATACAAATGAACATGATTCCATCACACCCATCGGTTTCCTGATCGATAAGACGATCCAATAATCATATATCATACATAGGTGATTTGACGTATGTATGCGAATGCATATTACTATCGATCTAATAGCAAACAAAAGTTTCCTTCATCATCATATCTTTCATGATATACCTATAGCATTAACTTATTTGGCAGTTGATTGTAAATTGAATAAATGCCAGGTAAATAACGTTTACCATAATTTAAACATGTACAACCGGAACTAATTGAATAAATAAATTAAATTAAATAATACACGGTGTAATTATAAATAATATAATAATAATAATAATAATATATATTGGTATTGTTGTATTGTTTTAAAAATGACGATGTTTCCTATTCGGCCACGTACGATTTATCTATTATGTACTGTTTTGGATGTTCTTTTAACTCCTAGATATATTACATGTACTTCAGTATTATGGAAAAAATATGATAGCCGTTTCAGAAACCTCTTTTTAGCATTTCTCGATATAAATTTAGGGCGCGTTTTACTATTGAAGAGCTTTTGTTCGACTTTTTACCAACAAAAGTATGCCAAGACTACCAAACACAGCCTCACATTCATGTCTGTACATGTTCATCAATAATGGGATATCAAACGGTTTGTCTCACATCGAATCTGACTCGTACTTTCACCGTTAGCTTACCGTTCCAAAGGCTTTGGAGCCGGACCAAATAATGTGGCGCGACTGATCGCGTCATATTGACGATGAATCACTATGCCACAATTGGTAACTCAAAAAAGAGATAGTTGCGCAAGTAGCTGATGAAAGATGTTGAGAAATTGTGGAAAATAAATGCATTATGTAAATTTTAAAGGGGTTCGCCCCTTTGTATTTGACATGGTTCAAGATATTTAACGTAACAACAAATTCTGGCTTATACGAGTAATAGCAGTGTTCAGCTCTAGTCTGATTTGATTTCAAGGCTGTGGTAAGAGACATACACAAATCGTTTCCACTTAAGCCTACAGGGATAGCATCTGTGGCTAACAGCTGAAACGTCCATCCAATTTGTGGTTGACTGCAGATCTTCATGGCCGACAGTAACCACTTACAATCTGTAGACAGACTACATACTCGTTTGCTAAATAAATTGTTATTATGGCAAAATATACTAGTATATATATGAACCTCGGTAAATAAATGTGAAACCTGAATTCATAAGACGAAGCTCGTCGTTATTGAAGAATTACAGCACTGAACTAAGGATTAGCACATCTTGATCACCTCTTGTTAGAAAGTGGATTATAAACGTGATGGAAAGAAAACCTTGAACACACCTTAGAACACCGATACATTAGAAGCCATCGTATGAGACGGACGGATGATAACAGTACTACTTTAATAGAAAGGATGAAAGTAGCGCAAAATTGAGAAAATATCTACTACGAATGAATAGTATCATTCCAAAGAAAACAGATCGTACAACAAAAATACGATTAGGTAGTTTAACTTTGACTCTCGATCATTTAAAACAAACCAGACAAAAATCTGAGTACAGTCAGCAAAGTAAGACTTATCAAAGGGCGGAATGTTGAGAGACACGAAACTGAATTCTGTGTCGAGAAAGTAGGCCTTATCAAAGGGCGAAATATAACACACGCGACTAAAATCTCAGTGTCGAGAAACCAGTAGGCCCTGTAAAAGGGCTCATGCCGACGGAATTGCGGAACGTGGTCGTGACGTTCCAAGGTACGTATGACACTGCTTTTACGCTTTGACGCCTAGCGTTTTCAAGAGCAAGGCTTTGCTCTAGATTATCTAGACATTCTAGACAGGACCGTGTCTACGCCTTGTGTTAATGAAACGTGGTTAATGTATACATTACATATTGTAAATATGTTTCGTAATTATATTCCTGAGGATAAGTGAACACATTTATTTTATTATTATTTTTGTAGGAAGCAAGCTAACCTGGTTCCTTAACCATGAACTTCTCTCATTAAATTTAAATATAATTAGAATTTAATTCAATTATACATTAGACTGCATTAAAATGTATAATTCAACCTAATACTAACAAAATAAGTATGGCAATAATGATAATAGAACCAATGACTCCTTAAACTTAAAATGTAACCCTTTCAATTTGGGTGTATTTGCTATTTTCAAAAATGCTAGTAAAGGGTTAAAGTTCTCACGTAATTTTCCATTGTTTGTAGGATCTTTAAAAATAAAGATGAGTCATATGTGCCAATGGCAAAGGAACTCAGAGAGCAAAAACTAGTAAAATTGCATGTATTCGAAACTCATTAAGAACGCAGCTAGTTAATTTAAACTGTATTGCAACATCCTACGTATTTTGTGTTTATAACTTGTCTAAATTTTAAACTAAAAATAGTCTTATTCGTATCCCTCTCTCTTTCGTTCTATATAATAGATGAGCAAGAAATATACACATAACGATCATTTTTGATACATTTGTTATTGAACCAATATGTCCATAATGAAGTGTTGCTACGTAAATTTTTTATGGGCTATTCTTTGGAATATAAAATCGTTTCGTGGCTTACTTTTATAACAAATGCAAGGCTACGTTAACATACAAGGAGTAATATAACAGTAACCATATATTAAAATATAGTTAAGTACCTACCTTATCTTTTGTTTTTATACTTTTCGAACACCTACCCTTTTTCTTAATTTGATAACGTGTTTTTTTAATAGAAGCTCTTTTTATAAGCATTTAATTTTAAAAACGACACGGTCATTCCTCAGCAAGATTCGTAATCTTAATCGCATTTTAATTAAATTAAATCGCGAATCTTTTTATGGCCTCATTTACAAGCACTATACATTATAAATCAAAATACATGACAAGGCAATATATTTATCGAAATTATCTAAACAGAGATGATAGGTCGGTGTGCATTATATGACTTTAAACACGATTACTTATCCGACTTTATAGTGATGTCCATCCGATGATAAGTGGACATTGCCGCCCATATATGTATATCTGTGATCAACACCAAATACGACTGGAAACATCTTGGAGGAAGGTCACAGATGCTAGAACTAAGGACTAGTTTGAAAAGCTTCATATAAGTATTAAAACACCCTATAAAGATTACAGCCGTGCTTTACACTGCGGTTATAAGTCAGAAATAGGAGTGGCACTGGTTCCTCTGGACCGGAACCACGAAATCTCCACTATATATTTTTTCTGTAATACCATCTCTTTGTGCAAAAAGATTAGTACGAATATCGATTAATAATGATTTTATTTTTATCTTAATAATTTCAAGATAACCTTAACGATTGTGAGTGACATAATAATGGTTAGTGTAATCATCGTACTAATGTACTGAGATAATTATATTGTTGCTATAACAACTAACGGCAAATTCTATATTTGCTAACTCGGCTCAATGGCACTTGTTCCATGAATATCGTAGGAGGCGGCTAAGGGTACAATTCCAGGAGATAAATTTACTAGGAAATCGACTACCTGCAGTTATCATCAACACCTGTGAGGTAATCTTGGCTTATAATTCAAAACATTCTCTCTAGAGCAAGCTTTGCCCATCACTGGATTTTTAAGGCAGACGGTCAGATATAATAACAACTGCGATTTACTAGGAATCGACCACCTGCAGTTATCAACACCTGTCAGGTATCAAATCTTGGCTTCTAATTCAAAACATTGTTTCTAAAGGAACCTGTGCCCATCACTGGATTTTTAAGGCAGACCATCAGAAATAATAGACACTTAGGTAAATGAAATTGTATTGAAAACTAACTGATTACGTTCTAAAAGTGTAACAAACTTTCAATTTACTTGTTAAGATGAAATGCTTGCTCCTGTATGGTTATTATTCAAACCTACGAAGATGTGGTTAATCTAGGTATACAAATAAAAATAAAGAGGTAAGGTTTGTAACTTTGATTGTTTGTTTGTAATCAGAAAGCTACACTATTCAGGAGTGCTATAGGCTAGATTTTATTATGATTGAACGAAAAGCGAGCGAAGCCGCGGGTACTGTATTGCATAAAGGTATCTAATCACAATTATTCATAAATTCTGTTGCAATATGGAAATACATATCAACACTCCGATATGGAAAGCTAATAAAGCAGTTTTCACTTTCAGGTTTATTTTCTCTAGTTATTATATCGAACGAACCAAGATGGCGTGCATACATTTAATATTCCAAGGTAATTGATAGCACTTTGTGAAACTAGTAGCTAAGTAATATCAAATGAAGAAGTTCTCTAGTTTATCTTGGCCAGTCTGATTAGTTCTCGCCGCACGACATCTGTGTTTAAACGACTTAATTCACCATCAACGATCAACTTCTGAGCGAGGAGTCGTCGAGAGGAAAAAATAAAAATTAAAAATTACATAATATTTAAATTCGGATGTATAACGTCAAAGGCAATCAACGGGTATGATATTGAGTATGGTCGAGGACAAATCCCTTTGAGGAACGCTTCAATGATTTTATATAGGTTGGTGGTTCCTTTAGATTCCTGAAACTTCCCTATACGCGGGTAGCGGTCAAAGAGGAAGTATTATTGAGAAGACAAAAATATCATAAGCCCAAAGGATCCGATATCTTTTAAACATTGAATCATTCCCAAACACTACAAAACATAGACTAACCTTTTGAATTTAATTGAAAATTAGGTATCAGCGATATACACTTGCCACTAATCAAATGACTAAGATTTTCAAGAGACAGAAGAACAAATAGATATGTTCCTATAAAGGACCTGACATTTGTGGCCTCTTTGAGGGCAAAATCATAAATCGCGTATAGTTTACCCGTGTACAATAGAACATAAACAAAGGTGGTGACCTAAAATGGATCGCTTTCAGTACTCTACGTCACATCGCGTGCCCGGCAACGGCCGTGCGCTCCATCATACAACTTAATAGCCCATTGTTTTCTTCTACCGACGACAAGGCTTGCATTTTGCTAATCTTACCGCCTACTGGCTGGTTAATCGAGACTACACATTCGAACAATAGGATGACAGAATCTCAGCCTCACAATAGTAAGTCGCTATTGAAATAAATTAGCCGAAAATCCCTGAAAATGGAACGAATATATTCGACCTTTCGACTGTCTTTAACCTAATTTAATTAGTGAGCGTATCATTCGTAATTTGTGATACCATACTGTATTACATAAATATACATGGTTCATTATAACTGGCTATGCTTATACCACGTTTTCTACGCACTTTTGAAATGTGTCAGGACTAGTATGGTTCGACCGGAGAGGCAACACCGCCACACCTATTCCTAGCTTGAAGAAGTTCAGCATTTCGATAGAATAATGGGAATGCCGGCTAATTATGTAAGTAGGGGTGTCCATATTAGTTCTCAGGAGAGGCAAATTCTTTGGCTTCAAGTAGGACCTCTGATGTACAAGGCGTTGATTAGAGGATGTCTACGGGCGGAATTTCACGGTAAGTGATCTACTTACCGTGAAATCAGGTGGACCACCAAATCTTTTGCAACTTCATTCTTATAAAAAGAACCTATAGTAATATATCAATTTATATTCCACGCACCGTTTCTCTCAACATAATATAGTATTTTAAATATATTTCTTATTCATATCGCGATTAGAATTAATTTATTTCCAGTCTTCCGTGGTTACGTTGCTAGGAAATTACGGTCGTATTTTTTTTGCACGACCATTAAATAGGCAATCGAGACGACCGTAACGGCGTTCTAAAAAGTTGATCGGATCCATCACGCAATTAGTGCCACGCCTGTTTGTGACTGCTGACAAGATATCCATAGCTTCTCAAACTCTAGGGTCTGGGGGTTTCAACCTCTAAGTGACCCCCCTTAGTTGCTGCTTGTTAAAAGGAAAACCTTTAGAAAATCTGTTGGAAGTGGCATGAATTAAATTAAAAGGAATTCGTTTCATCGTATTAAAAATAACATGTAATTAACAACATAAAAGGTATTATTTTAACTTAAAGGTAGAGTTGCGTTTTCAATTTATAATTTTAAAAACATATAAATATGTTGTTTGCAATATTATAGTAAGGGGTAAGGGGTCGTTTTTGGGGTCGCGTCATGAAAATGGTTGAGAACCAATGGCCGAAACGTCGCATGTTGTTTAAATTGAGATATTAAGTATTTGTTTACAGTGGCGCCGTACCCGGAGTCAGGGGTCGGGTGACCGTGCATAGCACGACGCGAGCGATGACGCGTGAAGCATGACCGTGACGGGACCTAGGACGAGCGTCCTCGCGGCTCTGACCGACCATAACGACGGTAAGGGCCGTGGCGTACGGCTAGCGAAGATTTTGCAAAACTGAATGACTTAGAACTCAGTGCTGCATGCTCTACAAAATAATACTGATAAAAAATTATACAACTAGAATTGTTTTATAATATAGGAGTAGCAGAAGAGCATGCAGTCCACCTGATGGTAAGTGGCTACTGCCGTCCATAGTGTATCTGTAATCAATCCCAGATAGGATAAGGTATTCCTACCTGAAGTCGGCCGCAGATGCGACGCTACACTTGACGCCTCAGAAAAGTATGTCTCCCGTACCACACCCTTCAATTCAGAACACAGCAGCGCATAACACTGCTGTTATGACGCAGAAATAGGTATGGCGGTGGTGCCGCCGAAGTCGAACCACAAAGGGTTCTACCACCTTCAAAATACTATAAAATATTATAAAAACAAAAATTAGACATTTAAAATTTTGCCTATGTCACTCCCGCAATTAAGACGAATCCAACGACACGTCATACGTAAAAATCTGTCAAGTTGTTTGGGTTGCAGGGAATGCCAAAGACTGAGTCATACACAAATACACTCAAAACATCCTCCGCAGTCGGGTAAAAATAACATTTATGTTCTAATTTTACTCGGATAGTGGAGTTCACTATCTAAGTAAAATTAAAATATTGCAATGTAATAGAACTATTCATAGAGCCTTGCCATTAATTGTCTGATAAGTTTTTCCATGTCACCTGTGTTAGGTGTCGAAACTTAGATAACAGTTTAAATTAAATACAATTTAAATATATATAAAAAGTTGTTCTAGGATACTAGAATAGACTTACTAGAATAATCGAAATTTTAATATATAAGATAAGAGATAAGTGTTGGGTCCTCAGGGAATTTGACGTCTTACCAAGACATTGTAGTCGGTATTCGGAAATGAATATCAAATGCCAGATGGATACAATCAATTCTCATGGGAGACCATTTTAGATGTATGACGTCATGAAGCAATGGCCGGCGGAAGTGGTATAGACACAAAGGTCCCATAGCATCATAATTCCTTGAATTATACAATAAGACCTAACATATAACATATTTATAGACTAAGTATTGTGTTTTATTATGTTTTCCCCTTAATTCCGTTTTCTTTCCTTTTTCTTAGTTATGTTTAAAATATAAGAGTAAGACATTACCTTGAAATAAAAAAAAACTATTTATACGCGTACCTCTTTTTGTGTAAAACAAGGCCTATTTCGAATATCCACGATAGTTAAATATTTACCGCTGTCTTCCTCTATAAAAAACACGGCGTACAGTCGGTCACGAATTACAACTTAAACATTATTGTGGATAATATTACTGTAGAAAAAATAACGATATTATCTACCTCAGCACGACACAAATAGACCAAACAAGGATCGCAGCTTATAAATATTTACTTGTACTGTAGTCACGAACCAGGCAGTATACAAGACCTAATCGAGATCTCATTGTACTCTGCCGGATCATTTTATAGTAGTTTTATTCCAGTCACTCGAAATGAATACTAACTAACATTAAAAATGCCAATTTGTTTGCTTAACTGTAATGAAATTTTGTACACACGTCACACTTTTGCAGGGGTTCAGTTTTCTCTCTCTCTTGGATAACTTTTATTCCGAAAAAAATACTGGTCCCGAAGGATCCCGAAAGACCTCTGAGTGCGAGCGAGGCCGCGGGTAAAAGCTAGTGTATAATGTAAAAAGAAGCATAGAGTATTAGATTGATAAAATATAATTATAATCGACAATCACTATAACGGCGGAACGTTTGATAACTAACAATGATAAGGTAAAATCACTATAACCATTACAAATACAATTATTTAACATTCAATTCAATTTATAAATAAATCCAATAACCCACAAATACGGAAACAAATATGTTAGACGCAATACAAACAGAAAATAAATTTAGTTCAGTTTACATAGTTGTACGGCCGCTATTCCACCATACAATAAAAAGTGGGCAAACATGATACACGCATAATTGTATCGCGCCACGCCTCTACAATAAAACATATGTGTTTTACATTTCGACCCAGTTGTGGTCGCCCAAAGCCGGCAGAACCGGGCCGGCGTTTCGGCGAGGTGAGCGACCTACGATACCGCGAACATTCCGGTTAGAAGCTTATCACTACGTCATGGCACGTCACGTCACGTAGACAACTGGACCGGGAAACTGATTTTTCATCTCCATTTTTAAGTTTTTCGACAGCTTGCGCAAAACTTCTCATACGATATGGGTATTATGCACCATGTTGGAAAAATCTAAAAGTACGATATAAAAGATTAGTATAAACAGCAAATTTTTAATCAATTTTAAATTTTCATTTTTTTTTATATGTTCTTCAAATGTCTAATGTGCTAGTCGCCATTTTTATGACACTGTGACGTCACTTCGCTGGTAAGCAAATTATTTTTTGAGCATTCAAATTTGCAAGTAATTTTAAGGCACTTTTAGGTTTTATAAAATTCAAACTATCAGGAGTTTATGAAATACATTACAATCATTAGACAAGTTAGTTCACAAAAGGCCCTAAATACCTGACTCGTTACAGCTAGAACGGTTGAACTCTTTGGTTCGTTGGCGGTAGCGTCACCGTTATTTCTGTATATCACATGTTCCTTTATCATATTAAAGCTTAGTTCTCAGCAGTTAGTAATCTACAATCAACATCTGCTGGAATTTGGCTATTTATACGCGATAAGTCAGATAAACTTAATAAAAATTTTCGAAATCTTAATATCTCTTATCATAATACACAATACACTGTGTTCGTACAGCTAATCTGCGAAATAGCTCAATACATTTCAATGAAATTTTAAGTGAATGATACGAGATTGAAAGATGTCTTTAGACTCAATAGGTGGCGTTGTTGTCGTGTCGTATATAATATCCTTCTTTCTTTTTATATAGTTTTCCCCTACATTGCTACTCAAGTATAAATTAAAAAGTATTGTAATGAAAATATACTCTTACACTTATACATATCACCTACCTACTTTATCATCATCAACCCATTTCCGTCCCTCTAATGGGCCTAACTATCTTTTTAGAGTACGATTGGATTATTCAGTAGACTATCACTGCTTTTTATATCCCTGATAAGATTTATAGAAGCAAAACAATTATTTCTGTTTTACAGTTTGTCTAAACTAAAGACGTCATAATCCATATTCTGACGACTTCATCGTAGAAACGGTATCGTTCAAAATTAGGTAACGCAACTGAGTACATGTGGTATTATATAATAAATATTGGTGTTATCAACGTCATGCGCACTACAAATGAGGTGACAATAGGTCGGGAGCTCGTTAAGTAAAAATGGGTCAAGTGCGTGCCTGACTCGTTGAGCGGGGAATCTGCATTAAATCTACGGGATGGGCCCTCGTCGCTAGGAGCCAACGACGTGTTAAATATAACCTAGGCGTAGGTACATGGCAATAAGTACTCAATTTGAAGAGTATTTTTATGTTATATATCTCTGGTATTTATGAATTGTATTATTTTATTCGCGAAAGGTGTATCATGAGTGGTTTCAATTTAGTTGAAGCTTGCCTGATAACATGTGATTTTGCCTCATAATAACCAATTTTAATCAAGCGCAGCTAAGTTCTGCTTCATAGGTATCAGAAGACGACTTCAGGCATTTAGGGTCCACTACAGATATGCACGGACAGCAGTGATACCTTACCTTACCTAGGAGGATGCAAGATGCTCGTTTGTTACTTGAAGACGTTAAGAAGATAAAATGTTTAATTAACATAAGTAACATACGTTCTAAAAGATCACTGCTCACGATGGATTTTTAGCGAAGTTACCTCAATCGTTTCGCTAAATTAGAATTCGTTTGCTACAGTAATAAGTAAGAATGTATTGTCACCCGAATATAGGACCTAACTCATAGGCATTGAATGTTTAAAATGTTTATTTACGGATGCTATCGATATTAATAATTATAGTTCAAAAAACTAAATAACACGCTTTTATGATAAAATTAAGTAAAAAGTAGAAAATAATTTTCGTGGCGTGGGGTGCTTCATTTATCAGGTTCGAAAAGCGCCCCACACTTTTTCCACAATTATACTATTTACTGTTCCTTAATTGATTCTTATATTGAAAATTATTTTCTACTTTTTAGTTAATTTTATCATAAAAGCGTGTTTTTTAGTTTTTTGAACTATAATTATTTATTAATTTTTAGTATTTGTTGTTATAGCGACCACCATTATGCATCGTTTGTAAAAAAATCAAGTGTCTATTACGATTTAAGAGATAAAGCCCAATGACACGCGAACAGACCGCAGAGGGTTTCGTTTTAACCTTTGAGTACGGAATCCTAAAAATAATTCTACAAGAGGGCATTATAGATGTTTCAGAACATTTGAGTTATAGGGAAATAACATTATTATTTTCTAAACTAAAAATCACGCTATAATAGTTACGCCTATTTAAACTAAAAAGCAATAATTATTTGCAATTTAAACTTGCGATGAACTTTGCTGAAGGTGCTTGTAAAATCTCGCTTCGAAAATCGTTAATCCTGAGGATGTTGATAAGGACAATGGTACAAAATTATTAAAATCGTGTATTGTCATCGGTTTTTGATAATTCTCCAAAATTTTGAATTAAACTGAACGTTCAAAGTGGATAGAAATCGGGCTCAAAGATTCTGTTACTGTTACGTACATACATACATACAAACGTACAACCCAAGCTAATAAAAGCGTGTTAAAAAATAGGTATCATCCAGGTGTATCATAACTTCTGATGTATCATAACTTAACTAACAGCTTTTAACTTCTGAATAACAAAAATATATATTTGCCGTATATGTATAATGTATTTTGTGTTACATTATTTTAACAGATCTAGAAAAAATACATATTATACATGTAGGTACATAGAGCGCCAAATACACTTGACTACTATTTCGAAGTATGTTTTACTCGATTTCTTTTAGAAGTTCAACAAACTTCACGTTTCTACAAGTCTACGTTCACCGTAGAGCTTATAACGTTTTATAAATAGCGTTTTAGAAATATCTGATTCGATACAAAGTCTAGTGCATCTATAATCCTAGACATAATAACAGTCTTTATAGAGAATAGACATATAATCTTAATTTGTTGTGGTCATTGACACAGCTTACGTAATTGAACATTAATAGATACGACGCCGTACCTACTCGTAAGTGTATTTTCATTTAGACATGAGAAGTTTAAGTTCGAGGACACTTTAGCAAATAAATAAAATTTATGTCTTGTCTGCGAATTCAAAACAACACCATTTTCTAAGCTCATTATGCATGAGTATTGGCACGATACCAAAACAAAAACTAGTTTTTTTTTTATTGTGGTCGATCTCCTCGTACGGGATATCTTTGTAACGGCTTTGTCAATTTTGACGTAACTTTCAGAATAAAGATAGAGATTTCATAGTTCATACTTTTACCGTGAAATATTTATCTAAAATTCTGTAACAGGCTTTAGAAAAAATTTGGTTCATTATTCGCGTGGACATTATTCACACCGAATTATTTTATGACCCTCGAGGCGTTGTGATCATCATAATCATCATCTGAATAGGTATAGGTTCGATACGAAGTTGGCAAGTTATTATTAAAATGAATTAGGATGTTAATTCTAGATCTGAGCGTAAGGCTCGTCATAAAAACTAGTCATTGTTTGCGGAAATCCTAATATGGTACCGATGCGTCGTTTAAGTCTATTTTTCAGATTTAGATAAGATATTTGATCTTACGGTGGATAAAAATAGAATAATCTGACTATCGCAACGTTACGAATTGGTGTCATAATGTGGCGAAATCCTTTAAATCCTTAACTGTCAATATTTCAGTAGATATCATTCTCCAATAAATGTGACCGATTATTTTAAAACAAAAGAACCGAGGTTATCAGTATTGGTTGAGATTTCTTTGTTGATATAAAACCAACGTCTTCGGATGATATACAGTTACGGTCGTGATATCGATGGGCAGTATCATTATCGATATATTAGGCAAAAAGTTTAATTTAGACTATGATTTTTTGCACATATAAATAATCGCATACTTTTTAAAGTACTAAGCTTCCTACTAAATATACCTAAAGTAATAACAATAATTATTAACTTAATTACATAGATCACTAAAATAAACTTAAAACATCTCTCACATTTAATCTACTATTTTGGCTTCCCCATAATCTAACAACTTTGCTTAATTCCATTCGCTTGCAAAGCGCTATCAATCTGAATTATGACATACATGTAGAAATTAATCTAATATTAGATTAAAGCTGCTTAGCTCTCCTTGCATAACTGTCAGTGTGAGTTACTCAGATATACAATTACGGATGTCCGAGCGAGTTACTTACACTCCTACGGCGGGTTCTAATTACATTTGTCAGTGAAATTTAATTGACGACACTCGGTAACATTAACGACTTTACCTTGTACCCATAGAAATGTTTCTAATTAAACATTTTCCCATTTCCGGATTTATTGTCGCCTTGCTAGATACTTAGATTAGGAAAGATATCAGATACGGATGTTTCCTTAAAATCGGTGTATTTAGTATTACTTTGTTAAACGTGTAACGCATTACATCGCGAGATAAAAATCAAGGCGGAGGAACATTTGTGTTGTGATGACGCAAATAGTTTATATCAAAGCTGATAAAAATATACTATTTATACATCATAATATATTCATATCTATCAAGCCAAATACGTTAATAACTCCGTAGGTATAACGAGTACAATTTATCAGTAGGTTCAAAACAATAAATTTAAAATTTGCTACATATAGTTAGCCTATCCATAACCTTACGCAATATCCGATAACATAATATAAAGTCTGAGTTACACAAGAATAGAAAAGCGATAAGTTTCTTAATCGACTTAAGGCTTACATGACAATGAGGAGTTTAGGAAAAAAATATAACCAAAACTTGTCACTCTTATAAATATTTCGACACCATAATAATATTCTTAAGCTAATCATATTTTTTGATAATATTTCAGTAGCAAATAAGCATGCAGTCCATCTGATGGTAAATGACCACTGTCGCTCATGGACATCTCTAATCGACCTCAGATAAGATTCGATTCCTACCCGAGGTCGGCCACAGATGCGCCATTACCCGTAAGGACTGAGCTGGAATACCTCGGAAAAGTACGTGTACCTTACTACAATAAAATATCAAAAAGTAATCGCACACGATTATCCAAGTTGTGTATCCATACAACATTGGTACCAGTGTCAAAGTTCAAACGTCATAAAATACACAGCATCATAATCGATGGCCTTACATCGATTCCATGGTTTCCCTATATTTAAAAAAGTTTATAGTTAACCTTGCGGAGACTGACCGGCGGACCTCCAAATTACACATAACAGTGGCTTAGCGGAGTGACAAAAAACGTACAAGGTCTCGGTCGGAAGAGCCAGCGTTCGCTTCCTCGTGTTGAAACAAACGTATTGTGATTATCCCACAACGAAGATACTTTTTACTTAAGATTTTATAGTATTAAAGATGATAGAAAACTTTGTGGCTCCACCACCTTGCAGGAGTCTGTCGATGTAGGACGATTTAGCTTAGCGTAGACTAGGTCTTCTATTTAAATACGTACGTATAAATAATAATTAAAGATATTATTTATTTCAAAATAAACATATCAAATATCTATTTATATGAATAGAATTGTTCTCGAAAATAAATTAGCTTGACTGAAATAGATCTGTCTGATCACCGGCCAAAAAAGCACAATTTTATGTCTGTATATTTGTATGTATAATTGTATATAAATTATGTAAATGGAGATTTCGAGATGGTGTTCAGTAATGTTCTTAAAACATATCATTTTGCAAATGCCGGTAAAACATTACGACGAGTGATGACCATGCGCAATGTGCTTTGACTTCCGAATTAATCCGAGAATAATTGCAATTAAGATTTAATAACACAATACTACATACAAACTACAAACGCAACCATTAAAAACGGATTTTCATATTGATGGACTTATATATCATTTTTATATCATAAAATATTTTCACGTCCATACCGTCGAATAAAATGACTTATCACAAGACCGATCGAGCTGTATTTAGTAAACATCAAGGCAGCAAACAGATGCACCTATCTGATCACAACCACCAATGGACACCCGCAACTAATTCTATATAGAACAGGAGTTCTACCTGGATGACAGATACGTAGCCTCTCCTAAGGGCGAATGTGATCGCTTCATACGAAAGCCGGCAACCATCGAATTGTTAGCATCTTCAATATTTTTCCATAAAAAGTAACTCCGGTGTGGGATCGAAATCATACAAAGTAAAATGATCAAATACCTTGGTAAAATCTTCAAATCTTCGTATTATACAACTCAGTTACTGGCTCACTTCCGATGACTGCACGTCAAGGTAGGTTAATCAAGCGCGGTAAGCTAACTGTTCTTTTAACTTTTCTTTGCATATTATCTAGTTATGCATCATACTTCACTTTAATGTTGTTAACATAGAATCGATGCAAAAATAATAAAAAGAACAATTCGCGTGTACTTACACATAAGCCCCAATTTTATGGCAGGTTTTAATAAACTTATCAAAATAAATTATTTTGACAATACTGACAAGAATAATTGATATGATACAATATAATTAATGCGTTAAGATAATGATTGTCTATTAATGTGTTTATTTGATTACATATCAAATTACCAATCGCCAAAAAAAAATTATATAAAAACAATCAGCTTTATTTTTATTTAATATAATTTTAATGTCAATAATTTAATTTAATTATTTATTTTATTGTCAATAATTAAATTTAATTTAATCAATGAATTTTACAGTTATTAGTCTAATAACTGTAAAATTCCTTTAATTTCCTTCTAGAGTAAAGTGAAGTTCGTGATAAAACCTGTTAGATCCTCGTAATTACAAATACATACAACATTAATGTATGCATTGCATTTATAATCCTTGCAAATTTTATTCAAAAGGATATCCGTTAACAGGTCCTTATTTTAACGTTAACGTTACATTTTTTATTTGATTTTAACCATTAAAATTATTTTTCTGCTACCAAATTGGGGCTTAGTCATCAAAGGCTTAAAAGTTAAACATCGAAACAAAAATATCAGACATATCCAGTTTTCACATTAACAATATACTTTTTGTTTGTTATGGGTCGTTACTATTTTATACAAATATGAAACGATAACTAGTGTCCGATATTTTTATTCAAATTGTATAATATAATATCTTCAACTGCGTCTTCAGAATGTACTATATCTATTTGTTAAATTAGTTATTATTTATACAGGTTTTTTTTTGTCTAAAAAACATAAATAAGTGACTTTTTTCATTCGAAGACGTAATAAAGATAAAATATTTTTAAACTGTCATTGTGAAAATAAATCATAAAATTATTAATCTTAAATCAAATAATAAATAAAATTTTAAACAAAAAAGTGCAAGATTTTATGAAATAAATTCAGAAGTTACTTCCTTGTGGTGTGATTTCTTCACAATGACGTTTCAGGGTTTACGTAGCTTATGTTATCATTATGTACATATCAGTGACAAATATCTGAGATAACCAAAATGTGTAGCAAAGGCGTCCGCTCGTGCTGATAAAGTCTAGTTTAATAATTGTAATTCAATGGAAATTGTCTCGATGTAATGATCTCTTAGAGATTAAGAAAAGTCAAATCATGGACACTTGCAACTTATATCAAACAGAAGTTCTGCTTAGAGCAGCTGAACATAGACGGGTTTCTAACGAAAGATAACGTTGAAACACCTCATATAAATTCATTTGCCTTATGGCTCTGTTCGTGCCTGATAAGTCAGCAAAGATCTGAGATGATACGTTCATCATTCAACTACTCCTAATTGAAACACACTAAAAGTAAACAATGAAAGCTGTGTTCTCGTTCGCTGTCATTATAACCTAAAGGTCAAATTAGGCTCGAATCATTAAAAACCTGTTAATTTACCCATGGCGAGGAACAATGGAACAAACCAGTTAATTCAGAATATTTGAAACGTAAACTTTAAAAGTAACCAACGAAAAATAAGAACACAGACAACATACAAATAGTATCGCAATAGCTTGAGTAAATATGAGACATAAACTATTTTTGTATCTACAAAAACGAAACTAAATGAACGTAAAACCTCCGAATTCTTCGCGGAAGCAAAACAGTTCGCGGCGCGTCTAATTCGACCACAATTGATAATGATCTAGAGAACATTACTGCACGAGACACTTAAGACTATGGAAATTGCTTTAAACGCCTCAATAATCGTATATCATGTATCTACACGCTCGTTAACTACAAAAAGGTAGTAATTACCAACACATCGCGAATCCACCTCAAAAGTGCCGCACATTCTTATTATACTCGTGAATAATTTATTAGTCATCCAGCCACCTTATATGTAAGAATTGACACTTACCATCACAGGTAGCGGCCATGAATTTGCCGTTCGCCGAGAAGTCCACGAGTAGAACAGTGCCAGGGTGGCCCTTGAGATTCTTGAGCAGCCAGGGATGGCTGAAGTCCGTCTTCCCTTTCCATGTTGGTCGTTTTTTTGTCTTGCCAGAGGTTCGGCTCTCAGTCACGGTCGCGTCGGACGTCGCTTCGGCTTGATTTCCTGTAACGTTTAAAGGGCGATATCGATAAATCAAAGCCAATAAAAATTAAGGTCGCTTAGATGTGCCGTACTGGGAGCGGGTTTGCACGAAGCATTAGTCATCTGATGACTAAGGATTAAACTGTGAAGATGATTAATAAAATATATAAAAAATACTGCAAAACAATTTGGACGATAGGACGATACATGCTTATTTGTAAGTAAGCTAAATCGATTTTGATGGTACTTTAACACAGACAAAAGAAGACAAGTGAAGATGTGATATAAGCAAATTTCAACCTCAAAAATATCATTTTGAAAATCCAAAAAATGCGTATTACGTAAAATATGGTTTGGTATATACATTATCATACAATATCAAGATTTAATCACATCTTGTCATGAATTCTGAGTCCTCTTAAATATGATAAGCTTTAAAAAAAAACCTTGTTACATACAAAAACGTAGAGGCCGGCGTTCGGCCAGCTACAATCTCACGTGTTTATGTCCCCTGCACGTCGTAATGAGTTGGGAAAACGTATGATAAAAAATGTTTGAAGCATGTTATGTAATTTTACGTCAATACCACTAAAACCGGTGGTCGACGAGTAACGACCGTGCAATAATATTAATATTTTTGTATTGCGTGACTTATCTTTCGTGGGCATTTTCCGTATCGATATCGATATTTCATCACAATTTGATGGTTAACTGTGCGCCGCGTACGTTTTTTGTTACTGTGTAATAACATGTTTAGCGGTTGAAAGATTCAACAAAGATATTTCTCGGGGTTCCGCATTGACTTTCACTTTCTTGTTTGCTTTTTCCGGAAGCTACTTTTACGATAAGGTGCTAAATAAAAGTAATATTATAAACAGTTTCAGTTAAAAACAGTTTCTCTGAATCGATGAATTCATTATTTTTTTACGACGAATCGTAATGATTACGATCACAACACGATTACACAAATATGATATCACTAAGCATAACAACACAACTACATTATTTACATTAGAATAATTGTTTCGGTAAAAAAGAAATATGAAATCAACCGTGTCATTCTCTATAACTTTGGAATAATTTGATTTTCGTAAGCCGTCACTTTCACGAAGATAAAACAAAGCCTAAGGTATTATTTGGTCTAGGGCTATTTTTACGCAGATGTAAAGCCTAACAGAAAGTAGGCTTAAGTTCCAAACATTATCTTAAATAACTAAACATTTATATGTATATACACAAATATTATTTGTGTATAAATAGGAAGTTTATTTAAAGTTCTCCGAAATAAAAGAAGTAGGCTGTTTAGTTCATTTTCGCAGTCTTGATTTGAAAACCTACAACACTTTCCTCATCACAAGGCTCTACTGTTTGTTTTCACAATTTATATCAATAATGATTATTATCTTGGGCATTTTTTAACAGCAGATTTCATGTCCTTTGTTAGCAATATAAGGATAATTGCAAATACAGCTTTATTTTGTGGTTCTAATTGCAAAAATGTGCCTACAATAATTAGTCTTAGTCCTTTACTCATAAAGTATTGTGTATATTTAAATTAATAATATTTTTTATGACATTGCAACTTTATTATAATAAACTTTTTTTATACTTTTCACCTCTAGACAACAAACAATTTATTCAACAAACATTTATTATATCATGAAATAAAAAGCCTGTGAATAATATGTACACATTGAATTCCTTTGATGTGACTGTGACACGCATGACTTTGAAAAAAATAATTATGTATGTAAGTACAAAATAGACAATAAAGGTCTATTTAAATATAAAACATTCAATATTGAAAAACGGGTAAAGTGAAAAATTTGTAGGCATTTTATAAATTTCAATAATATTCTTTTTACATGACAAGGAAAATGAAACCAGACTAATGGAATGAAAGTTACAATTATACTAATGTGATAAGAGTTGAACTTATTTAGATATTTATATGGCAATTAGTACAAGAGGTATAAACCCCCCATTTTAAGACATCTGAATTATTCGCGTGCTTAAAGGTAAAAGGGCCTATAGCTAAGGGTTAATAGGGATTTATGCTGAAAGGGCACATAAATTTTTTTATTTTTGCCATTCGGTTTGAAATTATCTGAAATGTAAAAAATTTTTAGTTCGGTTTGAAATTATCTGAAACGTAAAAAATTTTTACGTTTCAGAATGGCAAAAATAAAAAAATTTATGTGCCCTTTCAGCATAAATCCCTATTAAACCTTAGCTATAGGCCCTTTTACCTTTAAGCCCGTGTATTGTTCTAAAGGAAAAAGTGTTATGATTTATTCTACACCGAAATTTCAATGTTCACAGTTTGGTCACAAAAATGCACTTCAAAAATATAAAAAATAACACTTTAAAAAATTCTGTCTTAACAGACATTGTATTAAATGTATTATTACTTCTCATGATATATATATTCAATAAATGCATAATAAATAACTATTGAACCATTGAACTGAATCCAGACATCATACACATGTTTACTTAAAAACCAAGTGTGCCACATTTGTTTAATAACAACCATTTATTTGCTCAGATGCAGCTTGTCATTACCAAAGTGAATTTATGTAAGTACTGAAAAACAAGGTTTTAGACAATATATGAATCATAAAATATTATAAGTGGTAGTACTGGTGGTTTGATGATGATCTTAAGATGAGTTCATTGTCCTTTTTGAGCAATTTATAAATTAAATTTATGTTTCCAACGATTGTATCTCATTGTTATGATTAATCTTTGTAATCCTCCATATAATTTAAAAAACATTTCTTATATTTCGAACTTTTAGTTTTTTGTATTTCTTGTGTTAAAGCAAACATAATTTTTTAAAGTTGTTAATTTTATTAAAAACTAACTTTATGAATGAACATTAAAATATTAAAAAAAAAAAAATTGCAAAGAAAAATAAGTTGAATTACCATTTTTTTATACACTTTCAGTCAATTTTAAATAATTAAAATATTGATAATAAAGTAATAAAGGTTTTATCCACAATCAACTATAATTACAAAAGAAATGAATTTCAGTGAAATATCTTAAAGAATACAAGTACAATTTTCTTCAAATTCAGTATGTTTTGTTTACATTATATATGTGATAACAAATTGTCAACTTTTTATCATTGCGGTGTTCATACATAGACTAATTACTTATTTATAGTTTTTGTACGTTCAGCGAAGGATTTCAGTTAATTTTATATAAAAAAAAATAATATAAAATCTCAAAATACCTACTTTTGATAGAACCGGAAAACACGCGGTATATAATATACGTTTTATATACACAATTTTAAGATTCATGCAATTAAATCGTCATCTACAAGTCAGAGAGTGGATAAACAGTTATCTTTCATTATACGACCGGTGCAAAAACCGCAACCGATAAATGAACTCACGAGGCTCTATTTTCGCAGCGCGCCAAATTACGGTGTGGGTAAACTGACAAACACACATATTTTCCATCTATTATACCCATATTATATTCATCTTTAATACATCATAACATATTAAAACCCACCTGAATCAATCTCAGTATCATGCTTTTCTACCTCGCCGTCGTTGCCGCTGCCGAAAATAGTCTTGTATATTAAGTGTAGTATTACACATGTCAGTACTGTTATCCCGATCACGAAGAACGCGCTCTGGGTCTGACCGGCTTGAACGTCTTCCATTTTCACTCAAAAATACAATATATCTGCCGATACAATAATACTTCAGAACTTCGATAAATACCAATTGATCACGCGGTAACAATTTCACTGACTGACGACTGACTAAATAACTGAACTGTTGTAGTCTTGACTTCTTGTGACAGACGGGTTGACTGAAAGATTGAATGAGGTGAAACGGATCGCGCGTACTATATTCGTACAACTCGCGACAAATTCACGATGTACTGCCTATTTCAATGTTGTTTTATTTTATTTCTTAGGGTCTTCGAATTAAGGATCAATTTGACTATTAGTACAACTACACTAATATCTAGAAAAACGTTTCGTGTTACGTATATTCCATGAAATCATAATAACATCACAATAACTTTTTGCAGTGTTATTTTACATTAAAATTAATTTATAATTGAAACAAAATTATTTTGCCTTATTTCCAATGTAATTTTAACTTAATATTTATATATTTGTGATAAGTTTTTTGTAAAATTACGTTTTATAAGGGTTTTTCTAATAAAGATACTTGGTTCGCAACATAAATACATACTTTGTATGAATTTTCATTTTTTCCATAGAAAAAGAACGCGTGTATATTTATTTACAAATATATGATTGAAGTGTACAAAGAGAATATAACCACTACGTTTTAGAAGTGTAGTCTGATCTTTACTGAATAAGTTTTATTTATGGGACTGGTTTATAATAAAAAGAATTATGTAATCAAATAAAACTTTAAAAACAAAAATAATAAATGACATTTTGTACTATTTATAATTTCAAAGATGATCAAATTTTAGTTTGAAGTTAGCACATCACCAAAATGAACATGTAATTAATCAAATTAATGTGTTTTATAAATCAACATTAATATTAAATGCCCGGCCGTAGTAGAAGTCCCAGGTAAAATCATAATGTGTATAATAATTTTCTGTAACTTTAAATATTCTATTAAATAAATAGTATAATAAAAAGTGGCCAAGATAAGCAATATGATATAAATAACCGTTTAATGTATTGATATAATGTAGATTTTAGTGATAAAATAAAAAAATATCTATTACATATTTTTGTCATATAGTAACAATATGACAGAAAAAGCGTACACGTTTCGCGTTTATTAAATTGGCAATCCTGATGTAGTCTGTCTCTTATATTTACGTGTGTTAGACAAGGAGAAAAAGTTCCAATTTTAAAATTTCTAGAATGGTTCCGAACGAAGTTCATTCATATATTATGACAACCGTGACGTGACATTTACAGTGTTTCGTTTTGTTCACTTCAGTCAGTTCATCAGTTGAAGTCCGTGTGTGACAGCATTGCGTCTGTTTTTCCCAAGGAAATTTCTTTACCGCGATTTAGTAAGTGATTTTGTTCAAAATGCCTCGCCGAGGACGTTCTGCAAGCCCCCCGCCCGCTCCACAGAGAAGGTAATTATTAATTTTGCTAATTGTATTCTTTTGTTTTTGTGTTATCATTGGTAAGATAACCTCAAATTTTATTTTGTTTTAGGGCTGCTCCACCACCGAGCCATGTCCCAGCTCATGCTCCTCCATCCGCGCCGGCTCCCATGGCGGCCGCACAGCCTCAGCAGCCTTCGTTGTTCGGTCAGATGGCTGCGACCGCCGGTGGTGTGGCCGTAGGTTCGGCTGTGGTACGTATACTGCGTTACGTAATATAAATATTGCAATTTTTGTCATTTTTCGGTTTTTACTCGTGACTGCTTTTTATCACATTTTTGTTACGCAATTTCATATGAAAATTGCGAAAGTATTCGCATTAATTCCTAAGTTAGGCACTAAGCCAATTTAAAAATCACGTGATTGTATGACGTTATAAAGACATGCTGTCGGGGAAGTAAATAAACATGTTTTGCACAATAATTTCTATAAGGGCTTTGTCATCATAACAGAATTGCAATTCATTTTATTTTGATATAAATAGATTAAGCAGTGGTAAGCCTTCTTATTGGAGTAATTTGTGCCGGCCTGTTCTATTTTGAATAGAAAATCATTCATTATTGAAATTTACCTATTCTTAAGGCCTAAATTTTGAACAATGCTTTGGATTTAAATGTCATAAATGGCCTACTACTTTGGAAATTTTGAAAATATGAATATTAAAGCAATTTGTTCAAAATAATTTTTAATTTTAAACAAAGAAGAAATAAAATTCTTGTATATATTTTATATAGACATAGATGCCAAATATAATTTGTTTGTTTCATGTTACTTCTATGATATACAATATTATATAAAACTTGCTACTGATATTATTATGTAATGTAAATGGCATAATGTGAAATTATGATACAGGAATCTGTAACTGACTCCAAATAGAAGAGAGATTGTAAGGGTTAAAGCACCTCATGTAATATTAACCTTTAAACATAGCATATTTTTAATAGATGGGTAGTTATAATAGAACTTGAAAATTAATATTTTAAAATTGTAGCAGGAGTCGAAAGAATTATTTGATTATGATCAATGTCAAATACAAATAACAATTTAATACAGGATGTTTTCGATTAATCCTATGTTTGTAATTTAGTTAAGCATGAAATTTTGTTATTTCAGGGCCATGTGGCAGGTAGCGCTCTAACTGGAATGTTCAGTGGAGGAAGCAGCAGCGAGCCTGCCCCAGCTCAGGCTCAACCGGCACAGGCCACATACCAGCAGCACCAGGGACAGCAACCCCAGGGACCCTGCGCGTGGGAGATCAAGCAGTTCATTGAATGCGCCCAACAACAACACGACCTATCACTGTGCGAGGGCTTCAATGAGGCGCTACGTCAGTGCAAACTCAACAACCACATTTAAATTAGACATTCAATTTCCATTGGTGCCCCAAAATTCTAATTTCCAATTATTTAATACTTATAGTATTTTTTATTATGTTTGAGCACTTGTTACAAACCTCAAATTCAGTTTATCTCAAATAGAACATTCTTTGAGGCACCTTTACTATTAGCATAGTTCTTATGAATATATTTATTTTATAATACATTTAGTAAAATTATAGCTGATAAATTTTATTTTATATAGACAATATTATGTTTCAAATGCTGTAATATTGAAATATCCATATTTTATTTACGTAATTAATAGTAGACAGTTAAATTACAAATAAACATAAACCAAAAACCCAGTCGTTATTTTTATTTATTCCATTTACTTAAATAGATACAGGTTCCTGTAGAATTGTCCCAAAATAGAAAATCTTTTGACTTTTTTGGTTCATAGAAGAAATTGGATGACTATGACTAGGGGTATATAGAATTGAAACTTTAATTTCATTGAAGAGTTAGAATACTCATAGCATACATAAGTGTACCATAATCGTTATGATATTTTTTTGTAGAAAGGCCTTTTTGGGAGTTGTTAGGAAACAGCAAATATGAACTTGATTTGCATACTTGCGCATCTTTAGCTAAAAGCAATAGTAATTACATATATTGTATTTACAATAGCTATTAATTAAGACATTGTCCGGAATGTTGGTAATGGTAATATTCAAATCGGCTATTAATTTAAATTTCAGAATTATTTTTTAATTGGTTTTGTTATAATTCTTGTAATATTATATAATGGATTAAAGGATCGTTTTTTACATGCTGCGACCTTGATTGTGGAACAGCGGTTGGTAACTCGCTAACCGAAAAAAAAAACGGTCGTCACGTAAAGATTTTTCATATAAATTTGAAATAACGCTGATAAGGAGCTAAGCTTAAGCTTTAGGAAGGTATTGTCTGCGCCAAACTGCTAGTCCTCTTTGAATATAGAAACGAGTCGCGTCGAATAGCAAACTGTAGATATTAGCGGGATGAAGACGGCGCGGGACCCCTGCCGGCACCCGTCCGCTGCCCGCTCTCGCCCACGGGTACATAGCTGCATTAGTATGCCCTTACATTGCTACGGAATATATGCTTGTAGTTATGCGCAACAACTTCAGAGCGGACTAGAAGTTTGGCGCGGAGTATACGCAGGCTGCAAGGAGAGGTTCTAGGACTGCTAGGAGATGCGCGCGCCACAAGGAGGTTCGCAATCTTGCAGGCCTCCAGTAGAATGATAATTTAGGCTCAAGATCCTTACTTGCTTTATTCAAATCATAAAGATCTGGAAAATTCCCTATGATAGATCTTTATGATCAAGAAAATTGAAATAAAGATCAAGTCTTAAAAAATTATCGTTATTTTGCAATCATAGTTTAATGCACTAACTTATTTTAATGACTTAGCTGAGTTATTATATATTACTATCAAAATGTCATAAATAGTATTATTTATTTGTTAGTCGTAGCGCAAGCCGTTCGCGCTACTCTCATGCCGACCAGCATGCTCCGGCACGACCGCCCAATATCATCGTGACGCCGATGCCGCGGCGTTCCATGTTCCGGGATGCAGTATCTATTGCGGGCGGTGTCACCCTCGGCACTACTATGGTGAGAATCATGTTACGGCGTTCTTTCGTTTGGCTTTAGTTTGTGTTCTGGTCAGAAGATTCATCATCTCTACCATGTGGGTCTTCTGTTCTCTCAATTCTAAGCTGAGCACCAAGCATATACGCTATGACGAAATGTTGTAATTTGTTCTTGGCCTACATTGCCTCTATAGCATACTCAAGTGCTTATGTTAATCTTAATGTGTGCCTGACCATCATGAACCGTGGTATAGCGTATGCTATGGCTAATATGTACATATTTTCAATGAAATTTTCAGGATACATACTTCAAGGAAAAAATAAAGAGAACGTAAAAAACGGTATTCTTGAGTAGTACTTATTTATGTTAATTTAATAGAATAGAAGGTTAATAAAAATATCCCAATGGCGTATTGTTGCGCAGGGGCATTTAGCAGGCGAAGCTATAACCAGCTTGTTTACCGGGCGGCGGCGAGAAGAGGTGATGCAATCTCTACCTCAGAACTACCAGCTAGGTGCGGAGCCGAGTGGGCCCTGTGCGTTTGAAATCTCCCAGTTTCTGCAATGCGCCACAAATCACGAAAATTTGCAGGAGTGCCAAGCTTTCAGCCAGGCACTCAGGGAATGCAAGCGACGTAACAGTAAGTACCATCTAAATTAATCACCGAGGGGGCGTGTAGTTATATAAATGTGATCATTGACTATTTTATTATTATTCCTAAAATGTGAATGCACGTGTAATTATAAGCACAGTATAAGGATATAAGTTACCTTCAGTCTATATCGTTAGGTAGCAAATTATGTTTAACACCATTAACAGTAAAATCCCTACGAGTTGGACTACTCATTTATTTCGTTTCTTCTTTCAGATTTGCCGTAGTAATTGCAAGTATTTACCGAAACCAGCCATCCAAGTAACCCGTAAAAGGCAAAAAACCGCGATCTTCATTTTTATTACGATATTATAATACATAGTTTTTCAATATTACTTTGTTTATATTTTACTTTTAGATGATAACAGTAATCACTCTTTACTTCTCACATTTTCTGTATAGCCATTGATGGTCATGATTAACTTGAATGTTATCAACAACGTCACGTACACGTGGTCTTTATTATTTGTAGCGATGAACAACTCTAGAAAGTACTACGTTACGTAGAGGTTACGTAGCGTAGTATTTAACGTTTTTGCTACATGTACGGTTATATATCTCCTAGGTGGAAACATCTTGCGAAATAACAACTGTGGATAATACTACTAACATTACAATTTTATCGAAAAATATTTTTGATTAAATCATAAGGCTTAAATGAAAATAAAACAAGATGTACAGGTGTATACATATAAACTTAAAATTTATTTACACCTTAATGCATACATGTTGTGACGTTTTCTGTATAAAGATCAGTTTGTAATACAAAAACTTAAAAATGAGGTTTGACAATGTAATATTCGAGATAAGTTTAATTTTAGCATCAACCATTTGACACATAAGCGTATAACAAACTAAGTTACATTCTGTAGTAACAAAGAAATAATTTAATACACAGAACAGGTAAATTAAAGAAAAGAAATCATTACATATAGTTTCTGTACAACGAAAACTTTGAATAATATACAATTTGGCACGATTATTACTGAAGATAACAGTTGCTTAACACATTTATTAACAGGCCAAAATTTCAGGTTTATAATAATGCCACTGTAACTACACTCGGGTCTTTGGAATTGTTCGTTAATAAAAATATTTCATGTATGTACTACTGACCGAGAGTAACATTTCAACATAACGACTAACAGTAATAAAATTGATAGGTATAACTGTGTAATAACTTGAAATTTACTGATAATATGGGAGACTTCGTGTGGCGAAATCTAAGGCTTAACTCTAACAAAATAATCACTTTGTGACAAAACAACCTGGAGCATTTATAACATGTAACAATAACTGTAGGATCCTTAATAATTTCTTTTCTTATCAGTTAGTACATTTGATGTGAATTTATACTTCGGCAGGCATCATTTACACGATCATTCTGAAATAACGGTAAAGATTATTCGATCGAAATTCGTTATTCGTCTTACTAATTATAATTCAACTAATAGTAAGTTTTAACGCTTAAGCTAAATCAGTCTAATTCTTAAAGCGACATAAATTATGTCTAACAATAAAGCTTAAACGAATGCCATAATCACACACTGGAAATTTTTATTTTGAAAAATAAGGCCACTAGTTTTTAATAATTAAGGTTAAACCAGTCGTAAATTAAAACGATAATGGTATATTGTTATTCTGAAATCAAATTTACATTACAATTATGTTTATATAAACAAGATACGCTACGAAATTATTCTAATGTTAATATGGCGCTTCATTACAATTAAATAAATTTGTATTAACAACCAGAATAAGAGATTATAACTCCCGCTCCCCACCTTTAAAATGAATATCAATTGCAATGTAATTAATCATACGACAGCTCATTAAAATAACAAAACCATTACATATATTCAACTAGAACATGTGTTCAAGAATCCATTCTCACTTTACTATTTATATAACATCGATATAAAGGATCACAAAAATAATGCACCTGCGCTTACATATTGTACGAAAAAATATCAGGCCATCCGGGCGAACCATTAGTCTCAATATCCAAAAATAATTTAAAGCTTATCACAAGATTCACACTCTGTGTAAATTTTTTGTTCTCATAAATATTTTCCTCCGAATCTCAAGGTCGAAACGATTCATAAGGAATCAATGCAAATATGCGACTCGTTAGAATTGTTTACTTGTCGAGACTGAAGCGAAACTGTACATATACATAATAATATAATATAAACACTATATAATGCTACTTAAATAGCGCTATAAAAACTGGAATTTACATAAATCTACAGCGTGCACCGGGTATTATTTACAAATAAACATTAATTTGATTGGACAAAGGAGCCGCAAGGAGACTATTACATCTATAAAAATCTTCACAAAGCTCCGCGGAAAATTTATGAATCGTTCACATTGACACGTGAAGTTATAACGTACGTTTTGGTGTTGCTCCTTGCGGCAGAAAACGGCAATCGATTGGATTCCGATAATGAAACGCGTACGTTTCAAGCGAGCTGCACTCGGTCACAAGCGCATCTCCCACAGTACGAGGTGTGCGTCCCGAGGGTTGGGGTCCGCAGCGGGCGCGGGGCGTTCGGCCGCATCGGCAGTTTGCCGCCAGTCCACATACCCCCGCCCGCCCACTACGGTAACCACGGACCGGCGCGCCGTACTCTCACCCACCACGTAGTCCGCACCTCGAAGACTTCGTGCCGCACTTTTACTTGGAGCGCGAAGCTCCGGTGCGTTCGCTGAATCGCTGCGGGAGATGGAGCGTTCCGATGAACTCGACTTGCCCGATGACGAGTCCGGTGTTGAAGCAGCGAGGGGCGCTAAGTTAGCCGCTCCCGACGCCCCGGAACTAGTTCGCGAGACTCCTCTCAGAGCCATCGATTCCTCGCTACCCGACGACGTGCAAAGGCTCGAGGCTCTCGAGTCCACAGACCAGCTGGAGAGATCCAAGCTCCGCGGTCTTCCAGCTCTCATTCGCAATCGCCTATCAAGCGTACTGACGCGGAACGGAATAGCTGCCAGTTCGGGATCGCTACGCCTAAGCGCCTCGCCGCCTGAACCATTTACGTCGGCTTCCCCGACGCAATCCTTCACGAACATTAAATCACCAAAGAGTCCATAAACATCACAAGCGTTGAGATTCGCACATTTGGGCAACGTTTTACTTAGGCGAACGTCACCCGGCTTCTTTCTCCTTATTACTGCCGACTGGACGCGTTGGGGTCGGTAAGGGCTTAACTCTTCCGATATCCGTCGCTCGAGTTTAGGTTTGTCGTTATCGTCTTTGGTCTCCTCTTCCTTAAACTCATGTACGGTCTCGGCGAGAGCGCGTGCATTCGACAGGTTCCGTCGTACAACGTTAACGTCGATCTCCCTGCTCTCTGGCTGTAACGAGAGAAGGAACGTGACGGGTCCCGCGTGCGCATGGTACGAAACGGCTATATGTCCTCCGATGAGTGGAAGACCCTCAAGTTTTGGTAACGGTACTGTTACGCTAACTCCAGCGGTGGTGCCGACCCACAATAGACCCTGAACAGCCAACAGAGCCGATACGTAGGCCGGTTTGCTTCCTTCCCTCGCACCAATAGTTTTCGCCACATCTGCAGCGATGTCAATATTCTGCAAGTGTTCGAAATTTTCCGCGTGGTATAAACTAACGTAAGTGGAATCGGAGAACGCAGTCCACAACCCTACCCCTGAATGCGCGAGGTACCTGACAGAGCGATCACTGTCTCCCTTCAACTCCAGTATGCGCATGATCTCCGCAGTGAGCGCGTTTATCGCAAATACTCTTCGTGCGCACGTCGCGTAGATAATGCCGTCGATTGGCAGAACGCAGTGTACGGGTTTATCGCCGAGTTCTATCGCGAGGGGTTCGTGTAACGCCCATGAGTCATCGTGGTTCCGTCTGAAGACTGACATCCTGCCGTTAGAGAGTCCCACGAACATTGAGTCGCAGTGATAGCGGATCTGCGTGACCGGAGCGATGGTGGGCACCTCAGTCAGCTTCTCCTGCTTCTCCGGTTCCACGCCGGAGAATATGATGAGCCTCTTGTCCTCAGTGCCGAGCCACACTGTGTCACCGCACAGCGTGGTCACTTGTCGTACTCCCTTTGCATATTCTATCGAGGTCACCTGTAAAGAAAATAGACACACCAAACATAAATATAATTTTTATAACAAGCACACACGGGTTGTTAATCTATGAAAATAATCAATGTTAGGCCTGACCAGGAGTTAAATAGGTAGACGTTAGTGACTAAATTTAAAGTGGACTTTCTTGCAGTTGTTAAACTTTTTTAAATTAGAAAACATTTAATATGGCTTGAAACAAATTCATACAATCTACCCACTATATCACCGCGATTCCTTCTTTTATCAAACTCGTTCCCTATGTCTCTACAAGATTATAAAAGTGTTCAATTATAAGTAGTACTTGTGTCCAACATTGAAACATATATATCTTCGTTATAAATAATTTCATTATAAACATATTATATTTCCTCACCCTCAATGATAAACATATTAAAACTATAGGTATGTTACATACCCACTAAACAAAATAAAAAAGTGAACGAAATGCGAGCGTATTGACACACACACATGCACGTTTTTTATTTTACAAACATATTACTACATAGATACTAGACTAGGTTATTGAAACAATATGATAAAAAAAGACATCTAGTGTTTGACATTGCATTTCAAGATCCATTTGATAAACACCAATTGGTTGCTTTTGTAAGTTTCAAGTATTTCCCGCTAGTAACGTATCTTTATTTATTATATCAATGCTCACCCTAGTGTCCGGCAGGTCGATAGTGACGAGCGTCTTGAGCGCGGCGGCCCGGTGCGTGAGGACCGCGACGTGGGTGTCGGGCCCGCGCGCCACGCCCGCCCACAGCAGCGAGCGCGCCCGCCGCGCGCCCGAGCCCCGCGCGCCCGCGCTACCCGACGACGTATAGAAGCAGCCGCAACGCACCTGGTGGTGGATGAATATAGGACTCTTTTATTTTGTAGTATTATCATTTTTTACATTGCGCTGCCGAGAAGAGGACGTCGTGTGTAATAACTACAAAGTCAATTTTGCAGATAAAGAATAATGAGAAACAATGATACGTTAATTATTATATTGCTACGTAAACTTGTTATTACTTATCATTGATAACTATCAAGTATTTGTTATAAGTATAATGGTCTAAAATTATGGCACGTAATCCGAGTGCGAGCCGCAAAATCCTTGACCTAATCCCTCCGCACGGAGAATATAACATGTTTGGAGATAACAAACATGTCATACAAACCTCAGTAAGGTTATTACACGAGTACAATGGCGCCGCGGTGACGAAAAGCGGCATCTTGTGTGGCGGCGCTTGTGGTGCTGAGGCAGGCAGCGTCCACACCGGCCTGTTAGCCCTAGCGGTGGCTAGCTGTGCGAGCCGCAAATCCTTGACCTAGTCCCTCCGCGCGCCGGTTAATATAATGGAGATAACAAACATATAATACAAACCTCAGTAAGGTTATTGGATGAGTACACTGGCGCCGCGGTGACGAACAGCGGCATCTTGTGGGGCGGTGCTTGCAGTGCGGGGGCAGGCAGTCTCCACGCCGGTCTGTTGGCCCTCGCGGTGGCTAGTTGCGCTAGCCGCAGCTCAGTGGCCCAGGCCCTCCGCGCGCCGGGCTCGCTCGCCCGGAACGTGAGGGCCTCCTCCCGACCGCGGATCGTCAGTTGTAGGCAGCAGGAGTCCACCCATGCCATTTCGTCGTCTTTTTTCTGTGGAATATTAATTGTCCCTTTATATTTTCTTTATTAAGCTTGAGTAAATGCTTTGTAGTTAACCAGAAATTAAATAGACACTGCAGCATGTGGAATGTTATATCGAAATTAAGGTCCAGTTAGGATAATGATGATTTTAACCTGATCAAAGATGCATTGCTACCACTAATGTCTCGAGAAACATTGAATTAAATGTGTCTAAACACCCAGCAAACTGGCCCACACCATCACTACAATACTGTCATAACTATATTCAATTTAGAAGTTAATTTGCGGATTAATACACGCTAAGTGTACACAATAATAATATAATTTTGCTAAAATCCGGGCAATGGTATATTTGTCGCATACATTTCCTTGCAGTTGTAGATAGCGCTTTATACACGTACACAACTGACATGCAATGATATATTTTTTCAGAGAAATGTAAAGATAGGAATTACAAACGTTTTACAAACCTGTATACTCTGCTGTATATTCTGCAACAGGGCTTTAAACATCTCCGGCGCGAGTTCAGGGTAGGGTGTACGTAATGACGCCGCCAAGTCGGCCATCCGCGAGACTGTCTCGTAGTCGTGCATTAGCGTGGACATCTCGTTGCACAGCGAGTCGCCCGTCGACGTGCTGCCCGTACTGCTAGAGTTCGAGCGGAGACTGCCGCTGCGGTTCATGCCTGTGAAACACATAGAAAACGTTTAGTAATATCTTCATTGATCATCTATACAGTGGCAGACTAAGCTCGTCAGATGCCCGGGGCGGAAAGTTCAATGAGGCCCCCAGTCTAAGTTTTACAAGCTTTTACAAATGTTTAAAAGGGTACCCCAAGACCTGAGACCGGGGGCGGAGGACCTCCCCCTTGCGCCAGTATCTATACATTTTTTTTATAATATAAGAGTAGCAGACGAGCATGCAGTCCACCTGATGGTAAGAGGCTACTGCCGCCCATGGACATCTGTAATCAACCCCAGATAGGATTAGGTATTCCTACCTGAGGTCGGCCACAGATGCGCCGCTACCCCTGAGGACTAAGCTGGAACGCCTCGGAAAAGTCTGTCTCCCTTACCACACCACTCAAAACGGAACACAGCAGCGCCTAACACTGCTGTTATTAGGTAGAATAAATAGGTGTGGCGGTGGTGCCGCAGGAGTCGAACCACAAAGGGTTCTACCACCTTCAAATAATATACATATACATACAATATACATAGTAATAAAAAATAAAGAACGTTATTTTCTCAAAGTGGACTCATGAGACATGCTATGATTTCATACCGACCAATTTTCATGCGTTGTAGCAAACACAAGGAGTCAACATTAGAGGACCTAATACATAGTAAGAGTTATTCTCTTCTTTCTTTCACTTTTGTAGTAGAATCATACCACATATGATATGACTCATATGGTTAAAGTCGAGATATGTAATTACTTCGATCACAGGAGACTCCACGACTAAGCGTGACGTGTCCGTATCAAGCACCTCTACATATTTTACATTGGTTGTTGCCAATGCATTAATGTGTGATTAGCACATAGGGGAGTGAGTCTTCAGGTAAACATACTAAGTTTTTTTTATATACACTGTCAGGACTGCACGCGTAGATTCTTCCGCGATCCTGGAGACGTTCACGCTTCTGTAGGGAAACTTACTTCACGCCAACCTGAACACTAATTCATACAAAAAATGAATGTCTTGCGAGCTCAACTCACCTTGTGCTAGCACCCGACTGAGGGTAGGCGACGTGCCCGTGTCTAGCACCTCCACGTCTTGCACCGGATGCGCCCACTTCAAGCCGAGCCGCTCCGTATCGTCACCATTACCACCGGCACCCACCGACACGCACACCACTAGATCGTTTAGTAGGAGCAGCCTCCGGGGCTTGCACTTCGTCAGGGAACCCGATTGGTTGAACTCCTGAAAGAGATTGAAAAGATATTTAGTTTCTAGAAGATACTCAATATTGAAGTAACATGAAGGTTGGTTTAAAGAAGTACAATGCAATTGTTTTAAAATTTTATTGAATGAATTCAGTACCAAAACTACGATTTGAAATAAAATAAGTGAATACACAATAAATCACAATAGAAGGCCTCGACGGTAAAGCAGTATTGCCGCAATTGCTTTTAGGTATGCGAAGCCGTTATGCACGATACTGATTTTAAAATTTTCTCATGACAATTACCACGGATTACTATATAGATACTTGTATGAGTTTTGTGGTTGCATTCGTCAATTGATTGATGATTAGTGATTAATTGTATTAATAGCAGTTTCTTTTTGCTAACTTGAGGTCATCAACACACGGAGCTACGCGCAGTGACTACCCTACCCCTTTCCACGGTTTCATATTGTCTAGGAAAGGACGATTAACGCTTGCTGTATAGAACAATATACGTATTCAAACTCACAAGTTGCAACAAGTCGTCCTGTCGCAGTAGATGCCGCTTATCCGCGCGGGAGGCTAGCAAGCGCGCGGCACCGAACCGCGCCGCTCCGCCGCCGCCGCCCGCGCCCGCCACACCGCCGCGCGTCAACCGTCGTAACGCCGCGCGGAACGCCTGCGGATAGTAACATATTTGTTGTAGATTACCGATTTTTCATTAGCTTATTGAAGTAAAATAAATCGTAAAATCATAAGTGTGTATCCAATCCACTAAGTATGAATTGATATTGTTTGGTTGAATAAAATTTTATTTTCATAAGTATTCAATGCAATAATCTTATATAAATAGTGATTATGTATTATGAATTTGGTAATGTTTTTGTATACTCCTCATTGGAAGTAAATTGTAAAATTTGGATCTCAAATTCGAGTTCAGATTTGAGTTCGTAATATATACTTACTACTTAACTACCACTTTTTGTTTTTTTTTCTTCTTTACTAAGATTTTAAAGCATTTTGTTTGGGGTTTCATTTACGGTTTTTCATGTATTCATTGTGAATAGAGTAATACCTCGGACTTACACGATTGGTGGGACCGAGTGATAACCACGTAAGTCGAATTCGTGTAAGTCGGGGTATGCATATTTGCGCGATGGTATATACATGCATATGATTTCTAATGTGTTCGAATGACTTCGCGCAACAAATATAAATGTTTAAATGAATAATTGTAGGGTTACTAAGCTTATTTTTTATAATCGGATATTGCGGGATACTTAAACCATAGGAGAATCGATGAGATTTAAAAATCGCGTAACTCCGAATTCGCGTAAGTCGGGGTAGCGTAAGTCGGGGTATTACTGTATATAATAGATATGTGAAACATCTGTTAAGACATACCAAGTACTCCCGAAAACAACTCTAAGCACTACTTCCATAATTTTGTAATGGTTTTTAATATTTTATTTCAGTTTAAAACATATCACTAAATGTAACAAATTACCTGTGTCCTCTCGGCGTCTCGTTTCCTCTCATTTAAAGCCTCAGCCAAAGCCTCGAGTCTCGTCAACGCGCGTTGTAGAGCGACGCGATCGGCGTGACCGTGAGGTGTGTGTTTCAATAGGTCCTGTAAACGAACATTACGTTTAATAACATTTTATTGAATATTTGAACCGGTCGCTAAGAAACAAACTTGTCAAACTGACTTTTCATACGGAAATATGTATATTATTATGATTTGAGAAATACTTCGTTAAAATGTAGCTTTGTTTTTGGGGGGTAATAAGCATCAATGATGGAACTTAGAAATCTATCCTTAATAACTATTCACTTCACTTGATGCTTAGTCAAACTTACCAGATAACATAGTGGCGACTGTGAAAATTTAGACTATATGTTAAACTTCATTATTAATCCATTACTGCCCTAGCACTAGGCCTCCTATCAGGTCGAGTAGGTTTTAGGCCACACTGACCTAGTGCGAATCGGTCGATCACACATAGGTACAAAGGAAAAGTATATAAATACTCTCGCAAAACTTTTTCTGTCAAACTTGCAAACAAACTCACCTGTAAAAACATAATAAACTGCGGAAACCGCTGCACCGGTTTCACCATCAGCCCAAAGAACGAGAGCCGGTCGTGAGCGCTGATCTGCTTCACCTTGAAGAAGTCTGCTAAGGCGGACTTGCGCTTCGATTCCATCTTAGCCAGCTCCATCGCCACCGAGAAGTTGTTTATGAAGTCCGAGTACACATCAAGCACCACTGCCTTCGAGAACGCGTTTAGGAAGACCTCGCCTGAAAATATGCCATAGAAATAATTATTACTTTAGTATCTTAACTAATGTTATAAATGCGAATGTGAGTATGTTACACTTTCAAGCTTTAGTTATATAACCGATTGGCATATAATTTTGTACACACGTTGTCAGGGGTTCAAGCAAGGACACAGGGTACGTTTTATTCCGAAAAAGGTATTGTTTTTGAGGTATATAAAAGCATTATATTAATCGAACTATCTATGTCATCACACAAGTTGATTTCTGGATTTTGGTCTAGTTTGTTATTTCTTATTATTCAAATAGAAAACGAGCTTGCAGGCCATCAATTGGTAAGTTGCCGTCGCTTCCAAAAGCTATTTAAGTTAAGATTTAAGATGTCAGCGACATTTGTAAACTCCAACTGAGACTGTGGCCCTATATGATGGATTTCTATGTTTTAAGCTTTTGCATGATAGGTAACAATATGTAATAATTTCAATAGGTATACGTAACAATTTCAAATTGCGCGACGCGTCTGAAGGGGTTCAACTTGACAACTGTACCTATCGTAAACGACTTTACTGAGCATAATAAAAGATATTTTTAAACGAATATTTAATAAAAAAAAAAACCTTGCACATTAGAGCAAGCTGCGCGAAGTGCTTCGTAAATTCTCGCATACTCGCAACTAAAAACTTGTCCCACTCGTGTAGGATGCAACACGTGGTCGCACGGATACCTACACATTTTTTCGTCGCTTTCAACGGATATGCAGGTGGCAGTGAACTGAAGTAAATTTGTTTAATGTTCGGTAACCGTATACAGATTTATACGGATCGGATATTAAGATCGTTTATGTTAATTATGAGTAATGAAGTATATTATTTTACGCATATTGAATGTTAGCAAAAGCAGTTTTTAGAGACTGGTTTTTTGGCTACAAAATATGTGTATAATTTAATAAACTTTACAAAGATGTGTAACTAAACAATCAGTCGTTTTTTACGTTTTTTTTTATAATATAGTAATAGCAAATGTAGGTAGGCCACCTGATGGTATTATAATTTATGTAGTTGGTAACCGCCACCCATAGAATTCAAACCTAGACTCACATGCGCGTTACATAGCTGTTATAAGGCAGAAATAGGTCGAACGGTTGCGTCTCCGGAGTCCAACCACGAAGGGTTCTACCACCTTCAAGTTCTTCAAAGGGTTCAAATTTTTACGCAATTTACTATACTTATTTTTTAGTTTACATACGAGGACACGAGTATAGTTACCAATCTTTTCGTCGCGGTCCCACGTGCGTGCGCAGTCGGCGAGCGCGGTGCGGAAGTGTAGGTGGCATTGCAGGATGTCTGGCAGTCGGTGGAAGAGCGTCTGAATCTTGCTGGCGTTCAGAATCGCTGGACTGCTCTCTTCTAAGGGTTTCTTGTAGTCCTGGGTGTTGAAAAATGGGCACGCATTCGTTAAATGCTTTCGTACTCGTAGATCCATGTCAGGGATTTTTGTATTAGGGTAATGGACATACAAAGATATGACCATACAAATCCAGATTCAGAATAAATTTCTAGGTTTGTAGGTAGATTCACGATGATCATCAGTAAGACATTCACGATGGAGTCGATCGTGGCAAATGGTAAAATGACGATGTTAAGAATTAAGTTAAGATTTATTTCTGTATGGAATTAATACTCGAATATTTTTCACCTACTAGAGTACTTTACATTTTACCTAAATACTCACTCAGTATAGGTAAATATAAAAAACGCCAATGTACTGTGCACCTACTGTAAGTTTAGCTTTCGATCTACCTTTATATTTAAAGTATTAAATATAAAGGTAGATCGTAAGCTAAACTTTAAACTGTATCAAACAGTGAATAAATTAGCATTACACGCGGGTTTCAGACACACGCAATCCAACTTCACCTCGAACTTTGTCGTTAAGATGCACGATAAAAACTTATGAAACTCTCAGACGACGCGTCATCGATTGAAATAGTACCGCGCGCTCGTATTAACCGCCAATACATAAACACATGTGTATGGAATTCGTATTTGAAAATTAACGTAACGTTTTTATTGCTAATTTGAAGATTTATTTTAACACTAGTGTTTGCCCGCGGCTTCGCCCGCGTTTAAAAGAAAATAATATAACATACTAACATACATAAAACTGAAAATTCGTACCTTCTACTTTACTAAAGATCATCACTTGATCAAATAATGCATAGGTTACGATTCAATCCCTACTAATATCGATTAAAATAATCGATGTTTTGGGTCCAAAAGATCGTTTCTCCAATTAATCGATCTTAGATCGCCATCCCTCGTTCCCGTGGGATTTCCAGGATAAAAACTATCCTATGTCCATTCTCGGGTCTCAGACTATCTTTGTACAAAATTTCATTAAAATCGGTTCAGTGGTTTGGGCGTGAAGAAGAGACAACCAGACAGACAGACAGACAGACAGAGTTACTTTCGGATTTATAATATTAGTAAGGATACTTATTTTATGTCGTAGAAGTAGGTACCTACTACCTACTTAAGTAGCTTGTAACTATGATTTGTCTATCTGTAGGCCATTCCAAATATGACAGAAGTTCTTCATGAGATCGATCATAGATACGTTGCTTGGAACTAACTTGGCCGCTTTACATTAATGCACACACGAACACCTCTGCCTCACCAGGTTCAAACCAGGAAACAGTGGTTTTTATCGCTACTATTTGACTCACATGTGTAAAACTGGTACCTACCCCAGCCGTCGCATTATAAATAGCTGTACCACATTTATAAAGATTATTGCTTCTTCTACCCTGGTAGGATGAACAATTAACATCCTTCAAATAACACAATAACTCTAAATAATCTCTCTAAATGCATCTTTTATTATATCCGACAAAAGTGTGTTACAAAACAAAATTTATAGGAAACAGGAAGCGATTAGTTGAAACTATTAAAAGTGTGACGGTCACAGTCAATTCGGCTATGAGGCCAACCGGCTGGCCAACATTAGAGACAATGCGTTGCAAACGCCGTGTAAGGACACAAAACATGCGCTATTTAATAAAACGTCGGCCTCCAGTCAACTTGCGAATTCATATTAGATATAGGGTTGGCACATTTTTACAAACACACATGCAGTCCATGTGAAATGGCAACTCGGCACACATGGACATTTGTAACTAACTCTATATGGAACAAACGTTCTTCCTGAAGCAGGTTACATGTGCGTTGCCACTTCGAAATTGGTATAGTCCGCGCGGAACTGCTAGTCCGCTCCGAATATAGAAATGAGGCGCGTCGAGATAGCAAATTGTACGACTACGCCTGCTCGCAACAACTTCAGAGCGGACTAGCAGTTTGGCGCGAACTATACTATCGTAAATCAGCCGGCTAGGTACGAGTACATTTAAACCTTTCCAAAGACAAGGTTTTATGTTTGAAATATGTGTTACGATGATTCCCTGGTCAAATAATATCGGTTCTACCTTCATGATTATAAAGATAATATTTTTTGTGTAGTTTTGAGACAATAAATAACTTATGACGTATTATTTCATCCCTAACGCTATTGCTTTGCTAGATGATAAATTACATACACAATAGTATGTAGATATTCAGTTTAATAATACTAGGAACAAACGTCGTATTTCATCTTTATTGAAGTCATTAGTGCTTACTTTCTTAAAATAAATTTTATTAATTCATTAATATTTATTATTGCAATTAGCGGATAAACGAGCACATACGACCGGTCGGATTTCAGTCGGGTCATTGACCCAAGCGTACAATAAAGTCCTTAAATAAATTGAATGAAAGCGGTGTACGCGTATGAGCATGGAAGTTGCACCTGTTCGGATGTTATGGAGTTAAAGCGGGTTACGTAAAATGGTATGCTTTAAAGTTTTAAATAGTTAAGCAAGTCATGTATTAAAAAATGAAAACCCAACTGCGAAAATAAGTAGCATAATGCCGCACCGAAAAAAAATAAAATTATAGATACTATTCATATTGGGTGATAGAAGCTTTACGTAGGCATCATAGGAAGTTGGGGTAGGTACTTACAAAAATAAGCGAATAAAATTCGCTTATTTTTGATGACATGGGGACCGGATCGGGAACTGGATAGTGGTTATTTCAATTATATCTTTTTTTTTTTGCAATATTTAGTAGTAGTAGATAAATTCAATCTTTACGTAAGAGTAGGGAAAGGAAAGAGATTTACTTCCTTATCTTACTTTCGCTTAAACTGTGAATTAACATCAACATAGTAATATGCCATATCTATTAAGGATACTACAAGCATAAAAACATGTTCAATAAAATGTAAAGATCATGCTTACGTAATTAAAATATTGTTTTATATAATAGTCCAGGTGACAACCCTAACAGACACCGCCCTACTTCCTAATATGCAAAACTATAACACGTAAACAATGGCCGAACAATATCGAAGTGGGTTAAACGAGTTCGTCTTTTTATTTACATTTGCCTAAGGATCTCTTGACGGCTAGTTGTTGTTTTCCACGGCGAACATTTTAATATTTACAATGGTTATGGAAATGGTATGCGAAAGTAGGTTTTCAAACATGTTTTACACGTTTATGTTTTAATTTTTGTTTGGAGAGGACTGTATAAGTCGTTCTACACTGTCATATTCACTCGGTCGTTTTGTATGTAGTGTCATGCACAGTCATTGCAATATATGTAGACCAAATGTAATTAACAGAGAGATTCAAGAATAAACATACATCAGAATATATTTTTAAATTTAATTCAAGAGAAGACAAAATTTAAAGACAGCTTGCGTACATTGCAGTTTTCACAACAATATTTCTCTTTTGTCGACCGATGTCCAGTCCTGATCATCTTGGCCCTAAGAAGTAGCACCGCATTAGTAATCGGTTTCATGGAGCGACAAAAACCGTTTATCGTCGGGTGTAATACACTCGAACAATAAAATTGAACAGTACACATTAAACAAGCCCAAATTGCACGATCACCAATATTATGACAGGCAATAACTAAAACAGATCCCAGTACGAACGTAATATCAATCGTAAAAGAGCACTTAATTTGCATAAACCGTTTCAAACAGTCGGAGGCACACCTTTCACCTCATAAAGCGCCTATTACCCGTCTTACATAAGAGATTCAGTAGTCGGTTCGCAATAGGCAATAGGCCACAAACCACCCGTTCAACGACTAATCTCATTAATAAAACACAAGTCAACACTATGTGCGTCGGTTTTGCAAATGTCACTACGATTTAATTAAGTGTCCTTTCATGACTGTCACACCTCCGTACCGACTAATAGACACACACGACACGACATGCACACGACACGGTGTCGTATCGAGGTACTTTGCGTCTTTGTGTAACGTTATGATGTCGCGTCGGGATTATCCACGACGTTCGTCGTAAAAATCACGACGTCGTGAAAATTGGTGACCTAAACTAGAATTATTTTTTCCAAGGTTTTTCATTACTCACGAATATACTTAGTCCATCTTTTTCCTTCGATCATGAAAAATGGAAATCACTTCAGAAAAAATAAACCAGGATGACATCACCAACTTTACGTCGTGATGTTTACGATGCAAGTCGTAGAATTCGACGTTCGACGACGTCAGATCACAATATTACACATCGTATCGTAGGAGCGTGCCACGATGCGACGTATCGTTTAGGTGTGTTAGCCGTCACTTCGATTAAATTAAACGTCCTTTCACGAGCGTCACACCTCCGTAAGCCAGGTAGAGATTGAACCGTTTGCATTAATTTGTTTGGCGTATTGCGCAATCGGGATTATAGTATGTGAATTTACATAAGTATTCGCAGTTCAATAGATATCGGTTATGACGAGTGTCGTGGGGATTACTAGAAATGGTATCGACCGCATAATACTTTATAACAGGTTGGTTTCCTTAAACTTTACTCGTATTTACTTATGAAATGTTACGGTTACGAAATAAAGACCGACGATAATGTTAAGTATGTTACCCTAAATTAAGAACACAAATGAGCTTGAATGGTCATACACCAGTATACACTTAACTTTGCTGAACCAAACGAATTAATCATAGAGCTAGATTAGGTCTCACTGTAGATTAATGATAGTGATCACTTTTTAATATATAGAGTCGATACATTGACAGCAAAGCAATTTCAGTTAACACGAGTTGCGCAAAGCAAATATTTGAATCGGCCTTGTAATTACTGGATATTTGCCCGAGATAAACGGTACACTGTATGCACATTCTGTATACACGATTTAATTAATTTTAGCTCACGTGTGTACAAAACCTTCGGAATTTATTGGTACTGTTGGGACATCGGTTTGTATCAATACAGGGTATTGATACAAACATATATGTGAGTATTGCAAATTAAAACGACTGTTATGATTTCCAGGCTTAAAGTAAAAAAACTACAACATAATTATTATCAATATCTTTTAGGAAAACTCTGCAGCTAACGGCCCTGCTATGCTGTATACCTAAGATACATTTGTAAACAACTGTGATAGTAATAAACGAGTTAGATACAAGACGCTCACCAGTTAATACCTAAAACATAATTAAAATGTGAATTCTACTAACTGACTCTTAATCACCTAGATCAGTGGTCGGTAACTAAAACTTGAATGTTGCGTTTTGCAAATCTTAAAACGAAAAGTGTAACCGAGCACCGTCTTCGATAAACTTGAGCTATGGAGAAGTGTGTCTAAAAATGCACGACTTGCTTTCACAATAACTTATTGCACTATAACACGGCGTGTGGTCTATATGTGGTCATAAAACACACAAAGGTCGTTGATGATGTGTTCGTACTGTTTGGGAATTACGAAACGCTATCAAGGAACATGCATGCAAAATAAATTACTCGTAACTTTGTGCGATATTAATATTCATAGGCGTCACATAACTGATTTTCTATGTAATTTAAAGATATAAAATGTTTCTATTTAATACGTGGCATTTATTTATTAATTATATAGTAAGCAAAAAATATATTAAATAAACTTTGTACCAATACTGTTTATATAGCGTTGCGTAAAATACTATTAACTAGGTACCTATATATAAATTGTGATCTAGGGTTAGTATAATAAAATTGTTATAAAGGAGAATCTAAGTGTCCTTGTATGGCCTATAAAAATAATAAATAAAACAAATATTAATTGCGAAAATACATTAATCATTCGCAGACTATCCAGTAATGGTAATTTACTACCCCTTTGTATTGACCTATTAATCAATCATGTTATAACAATAGGAACTTGTCAATAAACAAAAAGTATATTTGCGTAACACGTATGTTTTTTATAGATTTGATCTTATATTACAATAAGATATTATTAAATTAGCAAGTGTCCATTTATATAGAATTTATTCTGGTTTTTTTATTCTTTATTTCCTTAATATCAATTAACTCAGTATTTATAAAGGGATGTGTTGAACATCTTTTTCGAAAGATTGACAATCTTTTTCAAAGGTCCTACATACATACATTTGGCTCGCCTTTCTGGCCGAGACAATTATAAACCAATAAGACTTCGTATTTCCACTCTGGATGGACAGTCAGAGCTCACACAACCCTACTATACGAGGCTATTAGTACTAAGTTTGTAGCGTGTCGTCAAACATTTAAACACATCCGGAGGCGTACGTAGTAACGTCGCAATGTAACTATGCGTTCATTGAAAATGCATTAAATAGGAAATATGCCATTTGCTGTAATGACCACACTCGACCTATTCTACTATTTCTACTTAACTTTCAGTAAGTAAGTAACGGTGAGTAAATGTAACTTTTTTATTTATTTACCGTTTGTACTAATAAATCGCTAGAAACGTTAAAAACTTTAAATATGCAAATTGATTCATTATTAAAATAAATTATTTGCATTACAGACTAAATACACACAAAAAAAATGTATGATAGAAAGTTTTGTATACGAGTATCATTAGTGGTTAGTCTGTCTAATTGTATGAAATAAAATGATCTTTTCAATTAAAACCTTACAAAACAAAGTAGGATCAAGCCTTCAATTTGTCGTTAAAATGAGCCTGCGTTTTACTTATTAATTACAAAAGTCATTATATAATAGAATGCGTATTAAATCCATTACTTCACACAACGTAACATCGGAAGAACCGGGTGTAGAGAGAGAAGTTTAAATAAATCATGCGTGATATGATATTAAACATAAACGCGAGCTGTGAACGAATTCATTTCAATTTGCATATAAAATTAACATAGGCACGTTCACAAATAGCTATAGCGCTTTCTCACGAACCATTTAAATTTGTTCAATTGCTTAATTATATCTTAAAAAGACCCAGTGATCGTAATGTTAAAACTTAAAGTGTACGATTGCCCTTCAGATGTTTATGGCTATTGAAGTTAATTGAAACGTTTAAAATTATCAAATTATGATCACTTCTCTGATTGGATTACCTTGGATAATTTAACGTAATTTTAGATAGTTTTTTTTGTTAAATTATGAATGCGCATGCGCATATTGAAATGTAGCCAATTGTTATGCGTACGTACGTGTATATTAATTGTAATTTGTACACGTACGTGTATTTAAAAAGCATAGTAATTTCATAAAAAAATGTAAATTATGGCGTAATATGGTTCTAACTTTGCTTTCAAATGCTTATTTCATCGACTACAGTTAATTCGTAATGGAAGCAGATAGAAGTCATATTAATGATTGATCACAGATGCGTCGCTGCCTTTGCATAACTTGAAACACTTCATAATAAATGTCTAAAAGAACGTGATATTCGAGTTATTTTCTATAACGCTCGAAACAGTCTCATGTACGAAACGCGCTACTGAATCGCTATATCTAAAAGTTGTATCTAACCAGATATTGAATCAAGAAAAAAGTTAACTTCACTTACATTAACAAGTCTTTGCAGCGTCGCCACATAAGAGTTCTCGCTGTGTATGATGGCAGCGACCACGTGCCTCCGTCGGAGTTGCACCGGAGCCAGCGAGTCCGGCGGCGCGCCCAGGGATGGGGGAGGCACGCGCCCGCCGCGGACCTCGCCGCCGCAGGAGAACATGTCCTCCTCCAACTGTAATAGAGAAACACACGTTTTGAATCTCTGCCTACTTTTGTATAAGTGACTTAGGTGCAATAATGAAAGTGACATTGTAATGCGATTACACCGTCACCAGGAAAATGCTGGCTTAAATTAGCTCGTATTATGGTTTTATTTGTATCAGGATTTCGCACGGTTTATTTGTGTCAATTTTAATCATATATAAATCTGCAAGTATTAAATGTCATATTAGTAAGTTTACTAATATAGTATCGGTAAGTAAATGCTTAAATAAGTACCCACGAACTTCGCAATGGAGGAAAGGAGGAACCACGACCATAAAACATATTACCGCAATGTTTCATGAGCTTTTGAATGCAAATTTTAAATTCTTACGAACATAAAATTCTTGACAGTGAACGAACACTTTATAGCCGGCAAAGGGGCATTTTGCTGATTTTTTAATACCTTAGGGCATCGCAATACGCACACGGAGCGCTTTAGGGGAAAGTTTGATAAAAAGGAACACATGAATCGTCGATATACAAAAATGGAAAAATTAAATGGAATCTAATAAAGAATTAATGTTATAATTCACGTATAAGGATGTTTTTAGGAAACCACACTTTCTAATAATACGACTTATCGTTTAAAGTTAGAATATGAGAACATATTTCCATTTGCCTTTTAAAACGTCTATGCATGTCATGTACTGTTTTCCAACCATTGTTTGGTCGTCATTGAAGCTACATAACCTAAATAAGATACCTACAGTACGGAAGTTAGACCGTGAAATTGTAGAACATCACCAGAAAGTAGCACAATCCTAAAGAAATGCTGACACAGCTCGACATTTAAAAAAGTAACTAGAACATTTTATTTCATAAAACGACATGTGATTGTGTTACACTTGTGAAATTATTTCATATAGTTTTGTTTTTTTAGAACCGAGAAGCATTTTTGCACGTCGGAGCACAATTATACGAAACTCGTTGGAAGGTCACGTTTACTAATGAGGGATTTTTAAATTGCGTTGCCTCAGAAACATGAATGATGCTCCCACTGTTGGTATGTGTCTTAAATAAGATAGTGCGAAATAGATTAAAAATGGCTTCTCCGATGGAAGCTCTATATTTAAATTAAATTATTATTAAACTAAGGACAAAAAGCAGTGAGTCAGTATCGTAGGCGGTTGATTCTATAATCCATTGTATGATATTAAATTATGTACCATCTGCTTCAGATAGACAAAAAATAGAACTAGTTTAAATGCAAATGAAATCAAATTAATAAACAGAGTTTATATTTATTTACATTGTATTCCTATTTCGGTTACATAAACAACGTATTTTCACTAAAACTTCATCTACCTCATCATCCGTTTACGTAACTATCGAATTGAAATCTCAATCTTTTTGAAAAGAAAAAAATTGCGATAAAATTTCAGATAAAAAATTGCAAGGCGTTGAAAAAAGAGTTAAAAAGGCGTCTAGAGGTTTTAGTCGTTTTTGTTTCCTAATACCAGTCTAGTATCAGGTTCTATAAAGGAGGAACCGATGCGAGACGAAGTGGCTACATTAGACGCTTTCCTTACTGGCAAGCGAGAGGAGATATAAATAAAAATTTAATTATAATGAAATTATGCATATAAATAAATGAAATTTATGTTTATACCTATTATTTAAAAATAATTCCTATTTTTTAAAGTTTGTTTATTGCTTATTTTCTCTAACATATAACGATTTTCACATTTTCAGTAAAGAGTAATATTTAATATCTCAAATATCTTCCGTATATCTTACATCTTCCGTGATTCTCGTAGACGAAATTTAAGTTTTAGCTAAATAAGAATTTCTGTAGAATCCAATTTAAATATGGATTAAATTTAAATTTTATGCATAAAGAATGTTTACACAAATGAATTCTCTAATCATGCTAATAATTCGCTAGGTAAATAGTTATTTTGATCGTTGGCGATGCAACAGATGAATCGAAAACGACAGCTTATCTTGTATCGCGTGAAATCGGAAGCGCATTTTGAGGCGCCTAGCGACCTTAACTCTCCAGTTAAGCAACAAGTGGATTCGGTACTGACCGAGTAAAAACTGCTGGGATTTGCTGTAGGTCAGTTAGTTGAAGCGTATTGAAGCGAGACCGAAGTAGAAAACGACTACGTATGGGCGACAGTGATCACGTGATGGCGAGTGGTCACTACCGCCCATGGGCACCCGTAATCAACCCCGAATAGGGTTAGAGTGATCATCCAACAGAGATTTGTGAGGTAGCTATTATCTCGGCCATGTGTTTTGAATCTACCAGTAGGATCGCGTCATTTTCATTGCTTAGTTTAGCTTAGCTCTGATAGCTAAACTATATTTTTTATATGAAAAGTACATATATTGTAGCATTTTTCATTAAACCTCCTAGTCTCTTAGCTTCGATCTTAGTAGATCTTAGTTTGATATAACGCGTTAAAGATACCGTTTTTATAACGTAATGTAAAATATTAAATATTTACCGTAATATAAATAGTCAATGAATATTTTAGCTTGAATTAAATTGTAAAAAATGTATTTAATAATGACTGTCCGTATCTTTGTAAAACTACCAATGCTATATTATTTTATATAATGTTTATTACATTTTAATGATATTTAAATTTATACATACTTACATGCATAATGGGAGGTCTTACAAAACTCACAAACACTGACAATTGTAGGTACTCGAGTGAAGTAACGCTGAGCTTTACTGTACAATGTACATAAATGTAAATTGTATTTTAGATATCTTTAACAGGAAAACAAACAGCCTACCTGACCTAACCTAGCGAAACAGGTCCCTGTCAACAGTTGTTCGTAACGGGTACAATTATACGTTCCTTGGCGCAGTTTAACATTACACGTAATCTGAGAAAGATCATTTATAAACTAGATATACCAAAGGTAATATTAAACGAATTAAAATGCGAACATAGAATGCTAATACAATGATTGCTCCCACATAATTAATATCAACCACTTTAACATTAATTTGCCTAAGCAGTAGCAGCGAGATAATGAACAGGTTATAGTTGAGTACGTACTTGCTAAGCGGAATAATTACATTTTAAAATAATTACGTATAAAACCGGTACTGTGGAGAAAAAGTCGGTATTCTATGTTTTGCGCATCAATATGTACAAATATTTCACGGGCGATACACACGTAACAGCATTCGCACCGCTGGTGCTATTTATGTTTATTCATTAACAAGCTCTACATGTAGGCACTAGCACCAACTATATTAAAATGTGGATGTTATGAGATTACAATACGTGATACAAATAAACGAGAAGTAGTAGAAGTAGTATTTGCTGTAGATATGTATGTATGACGTTGTTATTTCGCGAAGGCGGGAAATGTGCGTGCAGTTTCGTATATACAACTCAACACATTCACTGACAGCATCCAGATGATGTGATTTCACTAGCGCATTTGCGATCCGCATAGAAACTCGAGCGTGTATGATAAAATTTCACTGGCGTGAGTTGAATCGCGCGTCCGTCTAACGCATAATATACATACACTCACATCGCCGGCCGATCACGTCATCTGATCGATACCTTTGCGGGGCGCTGACGACAGGAAACCGGACCATCTGGACACCGTCACCATTACTAATGTACGCACGTAAACGTCAAAAGTGGCGTCCGCTGGGGTCACGTGACTTACGCCAAACGTCGCCATCGAATACTGATCTCTGTCAGCCAAGAGTTTTACACAGAACATGTTTTATTATGTTACTTATACATTTATCACAACAGAAATACGCCAACTTAACAAATTCTACACAAAATCTTTTGACATTTACGAACAACACGTTACACGCGGTGTATCACTAGAAATATACTGATGTAAAAAATTACAATCGTAAACATCATTCCACTATGGTAGCGCACTGGACAGCGATCGCACATCATTATATCACATGTTTAAATAGACTATTTATTTAGTAAACTCGTGTGTACGAGGTAGAGTTAGCGGCGAGTCGAGTCGTAACTGACGTCTCTTGTTGAATGGTCAAACACTCGAACGATCGTGATTCATCTTCAATGTGTATGTGATTCATACATACTATATATTTAATTGTACAGTTCCTTAAGCAACATGTGGAATTATAGACGGCGAGCGGGCCAATGAATGACGTCTCTTAATTCCAGAAATTGTCATCGTTAGAATAGAAGTCAATGACCAACGGGCATGGGAGACAACGCCTTCGTTCTTCAACACCAATTGTATATATTTTGTAGGTACTTAAATATATATTACTATGTCACCTTTTCTTATTTATAATTGTATCCATATGAACACTGAATTTCTGTATTGAACATAGAACTACGAAATGTGTTATTTATTTATTAGATATTTAATAACATAATTTTGGTAACTCCACAAAAGTATTATAATATAACCATATTAGTACAATAATAATTGTTAATTGTCTCCATATGTAAAGTAATTAATTATCCGTTTAAAAATGATAAAAAGCTGTATTAAAACTCTTTTATGCACCCTAATTCGTAATAAGTATTTGGTTTCACCCATCAGTACTATAATTTCATGCTTCACTTGTTATTTTTCCTATAACTCAAGGTAAAAAATATTGTGAATAACGGTGACTTCATTTACACCTTTATGTTATTATTCTTGTTACATCATTATAAGAATTCCCCTTAGGGCCTAGAAATTACCCACTTAATTGTTTGCCTGGTAATGGACAAATCTAGTTAAAATGGAGATACAATAAATTTAAATTCTAATTAAAATGTGGAAGAATCCTTTGATAATGGACGCACTTTGAATGGTGTATGGGAGACATACATATCCGAGGCGTCCAAATTAAATCCTTAGGAGTAGCAACGCACATGTAGTTGATTTTGGGAACTTTAATCCTATCTGGGATTGATTACAGATATCCACGGATGACAGCAGGAACATACCATTAGGTATGCACTTGCTACTTTCTTATTAAAACAAAACTTTCGTTTAATTGATTCATTAGACTTTTGTATGCCTTACCTTTAAATTAAACTATTTACGAATTTTTCGTGCATTTTGGAAACAGGCAAACTTATATTTATTTGTCAATTCAAACCAAACGAATGGTATATCTACATACATACATATTTAAAGTAGGAAGGTAAAAAAGTGAGGTGAATACCCAAATGAACCGACGGCTCCATATATAATTTTTGCGAAGGCGTTGTCGCCAGACTTCGATCAATAAGAAGCCTTCAGAATAATGATTAATCTGAGATTTTTTTAACGTAAGCTCGTGCGTTGTGTATCCGGCATGTTTCGGAAACAATCGTTCAAATGGGCTTACGTATTCAAGCTTCACAAATCAAGTTATACGGTACCGGATTATTTATGTAATACAGGTACAGCACGTCGATTGTTTGAAATGCCGGTATTTATTACTTTATTTTTAATTAAGGTGGAAGTAACAATTCGTCTGATGGTAAGCGGTCACTACTGCCCATGGACACCTGTGACCAACTTCGTATTGCAAACGTTAATCTGCGGAGGAAGATAAGAGTAGGAATACCTCCCTTTATTCTCGATGAAAGCCTATTTTACTACTGGACATGTGTAATTTTATGAAGCAGTAATAGCAAACGGTGTAGCATGCAGCATTCAATGTAGTTGATGCACAGTGGCCAGTACCTTCCACTTATATCTATAATCAACCACCGAAAGCATTGAGGCCCTCAGAGTTAACAACGCATCCGACCCTAAAGCCGTACTAAATACCTACGATTGACTCTTAATAACGTTACCTAAGACCCTGAACATATTTCACAATCCTTACATTTCTAATTACCTCAGGTAGCTTCGGCATCTTGTCCGTCTCGTGCGCGTGCATGTCGTACTGGTGCGTGGAGCCGCGGCGCACGCTGAACCACCGCGCGAGCCGCCCGCCGCCCTCGTCGTCGGGCGGCGGCGCCGGCGGCGAGGGCGCGTTGCCGCCGCTCCGCCACCGCTCGCATAGCTCGCGCGCACGGCTTAGCGTGTTACGCAACTGGCCACTGCTCCTGGAACAAGGTTGAGCTATAAATTACTAGGTAGAGTACAACGTACAGGATATAAACACACTAAAGCCCGCCGCATTTACACTTTGTTTCTTACTTCTGAGCGGGGACAGTATTATTTTCTATGTTGGATTGATTGAACGCGATTGCTTTCCTAGAAGTATTTATGTAATTTCATAATACAACAGCTTTTGGACCATTGTCAGAAAGAAAAAAAAAACAATCAAAACGCAATCAAACCGCAAAGAGATACGCGAACTGTAACAAAATTTTAGTTAATATCAAACGATTCGAGGCATTGGTTGCAAAGGAAAACTTACTCGTAAGAGTTGTCTAGACTGCGTGAATATTTTAACCCAATAAAACGTTAAATAAGTTAAATAATAACAAAAAATATTTTAGTATTATTGTATTATGGTAGTATTGCATTGCAAAATATATTTTTCTAGATCATTAACAATCATACAAGAAATAGTAAATAAATGTAGTCCATTATCGAATGACTCAATTAAAACCCACTTAATAACTTTCTTTTTTATTAAACCTCCAAGCGATTGTTTCTGTTGGCCGTGATTACGGAAAACCGAGCGGAAAATCGATTATGTACGATATTTGACCGTGCCCGAATACCTAACAGTGAAAGCCACGTAATAGCGCCTGTTCAAATTGGTAATAGGTTATTCAATTACTTGATACCCGATACAGTTACGCTATTGAGTTAATTATTAACATTGGATATGTGTACGTCTCTTGAAATGTGGACATGCATAGTATTTAATATGCATGTTTTAAATATGATCCAATTTAGATCTTGTTTATATACAGCACGACTGTGTTCACAGTAGATAAAATACGTCAATACATATTTTATAGGGAACCCTTTTTGTCTGACATGGCACGCGTCTGATACGCTCTATGTATTTAGACGTCAAATCATTACAACTATATTTTTTATATAAATAAAATATGAACATGAGAGTTTAGTGTGTAAGTTGACATTTAAAAGGCGAAGTATTACGCGAACTATAATTTTAAGATATTTTTGTGGACTCTTGATTGAATATTTTTTATCGTCTATATTGGAAATTGGAATATACAATTGAGCGAGACTTGGATTAGAGCTATATATTTTTAAGACAGAAGAGCTATGTCTAAAGTTTTGTGCTTTCATTCTTTTCTATAGAATGACGTTTATTTTCTGTAGACATCCTATTAACCAATTAGAACTTTAAAGACACTAAGTGAAGATCAATCAATACGCCGCTGAAAAGCAACAACCGAGAAAAAAGTAAAATGGCAACGACCATTAGACGGATCAAACAAATTGATGTGAGACACCGTTATTAATAGATCACATTAATTGCTATACGATTGGCAGGATGCTGGCAATTAGTACCGCGGAAGCTCTTCAATTGAGAGGAGAAAATACGATCACAAATACTCGGTTCCATGAAACAGTGAAACGTGTTACACACGGACCGCTGTCGGTAAGTTATTCAACTTTCTGACTATTAAATATCTATTAGGTTTGGAGACTGATGACATCCGCATATAGGTATTAAGTTAACATTACACGTGAAAAGTTCTTGTTAGAGAGTAATATACAAGGTGGGATTTCTATCTACAGATATCTACAGATACAAATCTAATTAAATGCAATATATATATAGTAGCTTCTGCGTTAGGTTGGTGTCTTTTAATGCATAATATACATTTGATTCAACAGTCGTTATAGTAATTATACAAACCTAATAATTGACATCTAAATTCATTACTATTTGCCTGGCTAGAGATCGAATTCGGAAACCTGTGCATGGTAAATATGATTCGTTATGTTTATAGATGGCACAACAAACTACAATATCGTATACGTATTCGTCTATGCTCATATTCGAAGACAGAGGACTAAAATACACTTGTCTTAACTCTCAGATAAAGACAATTAAGTTGGAAGATAAATGCTAGTCATTCGCTTAGTTATGTGTCCATAAACTTCCCATGAACATTTTATTATAGGTGATTGCATAATGACATCAACAAACAATCCTGTAGGCCTTCACATACTGAATAATGAGTTGTCACGTTCCGGTTATAGCGATTGCAAACAATCAGATCAAACAGACACACTGTTAAACGATCCTGTCGTCAGCATCAATCGAACATGACGACCGCAAATAGCCGACGGACATATGACAAATGGATCGCAGTTATTAAAACGACAATAGAACAATTAGCGTGACAAAATACTAAACAAAGAAACCGTCGAAGGTTGCGACAACTATTAAATTAAATAGATTGTTTGTTTGAGTACCGACTGCAAATACATTACATCAGTGGCAGTCAATCTTAGAGCCTAGGATACTTAGATATCCTATTTAAACTACTTAATTTTGTATGTTCAATTCGAGTATTTCTATTGTCTATTCAATTTGTTTTTGTTGCATACTATGTCTGTATTAATGTAGTTTCTAAATTTTGTAACCAATTAAGATTTGCGTAGATAAATCAAGAATATTTTAATTTGTCAATTAAAACACGGAATTACACTTCCGCGTTCTAATTACTGCACGGAAACCCAATAAATCGGCAATGTAAGTTTTCACCGGACAAAAACCTAATAACGTGCCGACAGCTAATCTTAAGTGAGAGTGCCTTAAAAGAATAAAAAGTTTATGTTTATTAATGGGAATTTACATGTTACAATTAAAGTTTTACACGCTATCAAAATGTTACATACGCAGTACCTTTTATTTCGTAAATACTGAATGTAGCTTCTCAAATATCCAAAACTATTATCATTCATAGATTTGTTCTGAAATAAATTCAAATTAAGATCTATATCGAATACAAAAATGTTGAGTACCGCTGTATCAGACCACATGTCATTTATTAGACCGATCAATGATAATAAAATTGTACAGATCAATAATGAGGTAATGTGTTATTTTGTTATGTGGTAATACCGCTACAGATATCGTGTTTATTCCAACGGGTTTTACTCGTTATAATATATATTTTCCCTAAAAAAATGTCATTATGTGTATTATAACAAAAGTTGCTGACCGCTTAGTATATTGAGTGTGGTGGTTTACCCTCAATCCTTTACACCGAAGTTACGGGAATTTTCAATGCATGTTATTTTCCGAAGAAAATTTTACGATATGAGTTGACACGTAAACCCTGTTCTTTATGGCATCTAAAGTATACAATTTGATGGTAGTTTCATCGAATATTTTTGTCAAAGTTTCCTTTGAAGCTTCGTTCATGGACGTATAAAGTAGACCACTGGGTTATACCTGTCCAAGGATGGTGCCCGTTTAGGAATTCAACTACATATATTAACAAATTCTCTTACTATTTTCATTACTTATATTACATGTGTAATTATATTTAATATTAGAGGGCAAATAGTATTTATTTATTTTTTATGTAGGCTTCAAAAATTACATTTCTCTCAAGAGGCATAGTCGAAGTTCCCATAAAAAACATTATGAAATATTTAGTACCGTTATCAACTAAGTACTGGTAGTTTATTGCAACATATTGAACTTTACTGACACTTCGATTAAAGATTAAGTCCATGAACGAATGTCACCTCTCGTGTATTTCTTGAAGCTTTACTGCGTATATTTCTCTATGAGCGTTAGGATTGACAAATCACATGGCGTCATCGGTAAGCATTCACATACTTGCAACAAAATGACATCAAACTATATATTACTAGTTTTTGCCCGCGGCTTCGCCCGCGTTTAAAAGAAAATAACATGACATACTAACATACATAAAACTGAAAATTCGTACTTTCATTGGAATGGCAGTGGCGCAATCTGGCGAAAATTGGTTGTACCAACTCTGAAACCTTCGTGGGCTCATTGACATGAACTTTGCTAAGGATCATCACTTGATCAAATGCATAGTTTACGATTCAATTCTTACTAATATCGATTAAAATAATCGATTTTTATGGTCCAAAAGATCGATGCTCCAATTAATCGATCTTAGATCGCCATCCTTACTTCCCGTGGGATTTCCGGGATAAAAACTATCCTATGTCCTTTCTCGGGTCTCAGACTAACTTTGTACAAACTTTCATTAATATCGGTTCAGTGGTTTAGGCGTGAAGAAGAGACAATCAGACAGACTGACAGACAGACAGAGTTACTTTCGGATTTATAATATTAGTCAGGAGTAAGGATTATACGCTCGATATTAATAATCGACCTATCCAATGTTTTGCCTACTATAGATCGACATTTGAAAATTTCTTCATACAACTATTGAGAAATTTCAATTTTTCATATATTGATAATTAATAAAGACCGATATTCCTGAGAAATTTCGAAGTTATTCTTTTTTTATTTATTTATTTACTTTAAGTAGTTAAATAGTTAAGTAATTGAGTTAATTATTATGACAAAAATGTTACTAGAAGTTTCTATAGGTATATTAAATGATAACCGACTTAATTCCTTGGTTGCGTTGCGAGATTTTTGCTTCCGTACATTTGATCTTTTTGATAAAATCTCATTTTGTACATTATGTATATTTCGTTATAGACATAGACATAGGTAGACATATATGTCAATTTATTGAATATATTTTCGTATATATCTTCTGTGCTTTAAGATTGACAAATCACATGGCGTCATCGCTAAGCATTCACATACTTGCTACAAGATGACATCAAACTACGAAGTAATCCTTCATGTTTACTGTTAAGTACACGCATTCACATTCGCTCGCGATATTTACTCAATTTACCAACATGTCAATTGCTTCTAAACATTGCTCAATTTCTTATGTTCGAATGATAATTTGAACTAATTGAGTTTTAATATTTTACTTTGATGATTGAATATTTTACTTTGACTTTAAAGTTGATTTAAGTCTGTGACTCTATCTCAAACAACGTATTGTTTTTGTCCAAGTGAGATCTTAGTTAAGAAGTTATTTAGTAAATATACAAAAACTTACAGTAAAAACCTTTGAATATAATATAGTGGTGTTAATAATTTACCAAATACTTTATGCAAAGACAATTTTAATGATTCATATTAGCTAAAAATCAGGATGTTAATTTAATTCTACTTTTACTTTCAGGCGTATGAAATATTATTCTACTGAAGTAGCATTTATCAACCCGGCCCTACCCAACCCACGATAATCCAGGTGATGTCGAAAACGCCCTAATTAGATATTCTATCGAAATAATCGAAGAGCCTTGGGCAGCATACTATTGGAGAACAAGTATTTGTGGTGCAATTTCACGAAATCCTTGAGAGTACATTTACAATTAAGCGCGAATTGCTTGCGCCCACGCCGCATCGGCTTGTCATATGACTGCGGTGTAAAATTGTAAACGATACAATTTAATGCTCAGATAATAATTTAGTAAAATAGCGCCAGAGACATTTCGGAATAACATTATGTGGGTTTCAGAAGATATGCCGGCCTTTTCGGAATGCTGTTAGTTGTTATGGAATTTAATAGGCAATATAAAATTAAATATTGGACTGAGTTATATGTAATTGTAGTCGATCTTTTACTGTAAGTCAGTCTTATTAAATGACATGTTTTATTGTTTGTATGCATTTAAGGGCACAGAAAGCCAGTTTTTTCTACTTCTATAACATTATAAAAACTTAACAATTATAGTATATTTCCATATAACGAGAAAGAAAAAATACGTTATGTTAATTTATATAGATTACACTTGGTAATAATTAAAGTAATTATCGGATTGCTGTAATTAAATGAGTTATTTTGCATACATAAAAATATAATAATATTTTTAAATAAATAATTAAGGAAGATCAGAACAAATAAACTGTACAGATACTCTTGTCATGCCCTAGTGATATGTAAATTGATGTGATGATACATTATAGATTTTAACCGCCTTACAAGATACGAGGAAGAATCATAACATAAGCTTCACGAATGGGGTTACGTGCCCAAAGGCGCGACAGTAATGTTTTGATAAATGAAGCGGGACAGTAATTAAACTAAATAAACAAACTATCTATTCAAATCTATACAGTTGGTAGGCTAGAGATAAATAGACCGAGATGTAGAGGTTGGCATTTACGAGTATTTGAAATGAATAATGCAGAACTGACGGCATTCCGTCTGCGCTGCCGAGCTATCTGGATGACCTGTGCCATGCGTCATGTTGTAAACAAGTTATATATATTATTCAATTCAATGGTATTACATACTATCTTCTCATTGTGGTACTGTCTGCGTATAATTTTACTTATATTCATTCCCCGAGGAAAGCTTACACATAGAGGGTTCCTTCTTTCGCCTTTTTCAATGCCGGAGGGAAACCTTGTCACACATTCAAATGATGAATTTGGATTCCTGTATTATTGTTCAGGTCTGGGTGTTATGTACTCCTCTTTGTGTGGGTCTATAGCATATGACAAGGAATTTCAGTCTACGAATACGAAAAGGTTATAAACGTTAGTGTATTCATCATTAAAAATAGAAAATGATTTTATAAGCGCTTAAAGTTTTGGTAATATGTAAATTTTAATAACAGAAGGTAAAATTGTAATCATTTTGAAATTACATACAGACAATTTATTGACATATGTACATAATGAAACATATAAAACCATATTTAACATCGGCCATATTAGGTACCTACGTAATACATTTTACACGTAATTCTTCCTATTAACTATGATAAGTCCATTGACAATTATAACGTACCAGGATATTTCTATACGTGTTCCATTCATCAATTAGTAGGCAACTAACGAGCATTTGACCTCATTTAAGAAAAATAAAAACTACATTCAATGACAAAACAATCATAGTTAATGAATCCCCTTGCAGCAGATTCGCTATGTCTATTTCCAGCTCTCTTTTATTAAGCCTACTAACCACAATTAGGCTGTAAAAGTCTTCAGTTTATTGCCTTTGAGCTTTGTTCATATATTTTTATGGAAGTTAAGTGGCAAGCGGCCATGTAGCCTGTTTTATGATAATTGGAATTGGAATTTGTATATAATGTTCCTATATGTGCCTTATAATATTGATAAACATAATGAAGTACGTAATAATAATTATATGTTTATTTTGTAATATGATAGGATGACATTTCTCTATTAGGTACATTCCTACTACATATACATATTACTACATAGTAATCAACATTTGGTCTTGATTTAATTCTAATATGATGAAAAACAGCGAGAGTACTGTGGCATCATAATGATGAGAAATTACCCCATACAAATTGTATACATAAATATTGGATCATGAATTCATGACTGATGATCTCTATATAGTATAGGTAATATGTTATGTAGGTAATGTAAAAGTGTTAAGTTTTGTTCAAAACTTAACACTCCATTCGTATTTTTGAAGCACAGAAAAAACAGTACAAAGGTAATAGCAGATGAATCACCCGATTTAAAAGTCAGACTTCAAGTAACACTAACAATAGGGGCCGGGATAATTACAGAGTTAAACCATTGTACAGTAAAGTATAGTATATATTTACCATTATCAGTAACGAACATGCAAATTGAAGACTACCCTAAGCCTTGACACTGTTTTTAGTATCTGCGTGCAGTATTTAATGTCAACTCAATACTGCGCCTTTGACTACATAGTAATAAGTGTTTTTAAAGATTACAATACTTACGAATAAGGCTATCGTATTATAGGACACAGTGTCCTAATTTACTGTATTTTTTAAACTAAAAGTATCGTATGAATGAAATTTCATAAAACGCATTTATTTATTTATTCCTGACAGCATAAGTAATCAAAATATATACTTAGGTATGTATAGCGGGTTTTAATCCATAGGGTCATTATACGTAATACTTCTATTTTTCAGGAGATAAAAATACTTTTCTTGACGTCAAAAAGGTATTAGTCGTCTTGCAAAAAAAAAGGAAATTAATTCATCCGACAACCCAATGAGTTTCTTCTTTCAACATCAACAATCTTGCTTTACTTTCTTACATGGATGCTAACAACAAACTGTTGCATCACACCCAGAACAACGCTAACAGGAGGTGAATAATCACCGAGTGGCAGTGCCCTCTCTGGCCTCAGCTCGAACACAGGATATTTGTGTTAATTGGCGCCGCGGCGTTGCCCGCTAATTGTTCAGCGCGACGGACCACACCGTTGGGAGGAAGTCTGTATGTCGGTTAGTGTTTTGTGGTAAGCGGACATGGTGTACTTAAGTCAATCGATTGGAACATACCGTGGATACTTTGGAATGTATGCAATGCGGCTTTAAGTCTTTGGACTTTGTATAAAACTGGTACGTAGACTGTAACGACAAAGTTTTATATTGAAGAAAAATAAGTAGCATACAAACATGCAGTCGTCACCACCACGTGTAAAGGCTCCACGTAGAATTGAAGCTGAAGTTAGCCATAAATGCGTTGCTAAGACCCCATAAGTGTCAATTTGGATCTCCTCGTATAAGTGTTTCTAACTCATGAAACCCTTGAAACTGTATAAAACATTTGTACGCCATATGCCCAACATAACACCAACTATCTACACTAATATTATAAAGAGGAAAACTTTGTTCGTTTGTTTGGTTATAATGAATAGGCTCAATAACTACTGGACCGATTTTAAAAAATTCTTTCATCATTCGAAAGCTATATTATCTACGAGTAACATAGGCTATATTTTATATGAAATATATTTGATAAATAGATTTTTAGGGGGTACAAAGTTTGCCGGGTCAGCTAGTCTATTATAAAAATGTCTGATATACACCATTGATATGATTCAATCCCGTTAAAAATAAATAAAGTTTCTATTTCGTATTATTGTGAAGGCATTGATATAACAATAACAATTATTTTATATATCAGTAAAAATATAATTAGTTTTTTCTACTAGATCTTTATAGTAATACTCAGTCATAATCTCAAATAAATAATGTATGGGTTTAATGGTTTTTTAGTTAACCCATAAGTACAACATCTCTACCAGAATAATTAGTCATTACATACGGTAAGAGCTTAGTTTGTGCAATTAGCTGAGCGGTTATGTACAATTGGGATGAACATTTCCTTTGTTAGCCACTTATTTGTAAGCTGTGTTTGAGTATAAATTAACAACTAATGGTGATTAACTAGAAACGCTTACTGTTCAATTAATGTTGTGATAATATTAAACATTTTAAAGTATATGCTTAATATTATACAATGCATTTAAAATGGGACATTGAACCTATATTTCTTTTTAATTAATAAGTACTGAATGTCAAGTGGAAAAATAGTTTAAAGGCATTTATTTATTTATTTTCATTTATGTATTTTATTGTGTAAACCATTTAATACATTAGGTAAAATGCGATACATAAAGTCCAATTAATAGCTACCTTTACAGGTGTTACCATGTCAAAACTTAGTTAAGATGTTAGAATTAGCAAGAAGATTGGAAAATATAATTATTAGCTCGATTTATGTTCTGGCATGCTCTAGATGAGAATGTCCCTTACATTGTGAAATTAATTGTGAAGTTAAAAATATCAAAAGAACCTAGCTTAACTACACAGATTATTGAACACAACATTTCTGTATATTTTAAAATAGTCATACATAATCTCAAGAATAAACTCACGAGGCACGTACTAGCACGTCCACGGTTCCAGTTGCGCTCCCCCATTCCAAGCGAGAATTGGTTCTAATTTCGGAATCGCTATCAATCATTGTTAGTTCGACGGACTACTGTATCCTTTATTTTCGAAAGCTTCATTTATTTGTTTAAACAGACCATTATGAACCCCATGGTGAATTATGGGGTATGGGTTGAATGGCCTAAGGGTAGAGCTGCATATTATAACACTTAAAACACGGTATGGATTGTCTAACATAAAAAGTAGGTACACGCAAGCATAAGCAGTTGGTGTGAAATTCTATATGAATTGATTTGGGAGTTCTACCTGAGGTGGGCTAACAGATGTATTGCTATTATTGAGGGTTAAATTGTAATGCCTTATGTATTTCACCCATATCATACCTTCAAACCACGTAATAAGACAGAAGTAGGTTTGGTGGTGATCCCTCTAGAATTAAATCACAAAGGGTTCTACAACCTCTAAATGATTTCTATCGTTGATATATCCTACTACTATAATGCTATTACTATAATACAAGACTATAAGATGTAATTTTAAAGAAGTAATACAATATACATATACATAATTGAAACAAATTAAACAAATAATTATTACGAAGTCGACACTTCCACCAATATAATTTACATGTTTTATGTTAATTACGTAATTACCATTAAATATTGTAGATGATTACAAATCAATCATATATAATTTCAATTTCCTTCCTTCAACACCTACGAATATTTAAATTCCTCTAATTCAAATGGTAATCACCTAATCACTAATGATAATATTTCTGAAATCTACTATATCTGTGCCAATTTAAAATTCAAATGAGATATAACGGGAAATTAACTCTCTATTTTCCTTGAAAAATATACAAGAACTTAAAAATACTTAACTTTCAAATTTTATTAGATAAATACGTTTAATAGTAAATATAATTATAATGAAGAAATGTACTTTGGGATTACTTGTGCTGACGGCGCCAACTAAATATAGTAGCGTAGTAACATATTCGTAGCGTGAAAAAATTTTACATTTTGGTGAAAGGGTATTGAAGTCGGCTGAGCTATACACATATGGACGACCATTTTAGTCCTCAGGAGTGGTTATGTGTGTGTGTGTGATCTACTACAGGTGGACCATTGTTCTATATGGAGTTAGTCACTTATTGTCATCTGGACTGCATGCTCGTCTACTACCGCAGTTAGTTAAGCACCAGAATACTCTAAAAGTCATTCCAGTAGTATATTGATGTCCCCGTATTTGATACTCAGGTCACTTAATATAATGTTAGCGCGCAAATCTTAGCAACAAATCTTATGGCTTTTAGCTGGGACTTACCTTGAGTCCAGGGTTGAATTGAGCCTCTGGGAACGCCTGAGGGGTGCGTTCCTCACTGCGCTCACCGGCTCCTCCCAGCTCCCTCCCGCCGACCGGTGCTCATCTGGTCAAAAAACAAAAAAAATAAGTAACAAATTTAACATAATACTATCTAATTATTAGAACAAAATTAATTTATATGTCATTAGATGTTTATCAGAAACATCGTTTATCAAAACAACATTAGATACTATAAATAATTTTATTTTGATAATTAACATTTAGGTATATTCGCTTCTATTGAAATGAAAATAACAAATCGGTTATTTGCTTTGATCTTTAAGACAGACGTTTTTTATTTTTTTGCGTTCCTGTGAATAATTTATTCCAAAGTTCGTGGAAGAAACGCAAAGAGAACATCTACACTCAATTTCCAACAAAGCTGTATTCTAATCTAAAAAACACACAGTCAAACAAAGAGACATTGTGCATATTTGCGTCTGTGAATTTTTGCAGAAAGATATTTAAAGATATATAAGATATTTTAAGATAGATATTATCTTTCGTTACACAAGACACAACTGCATTTCTAATGAGCTACATATAAACACAATTTGCTACATAAAACGACGTAAAAACAGAAATAGATGAGGGCGGTCTAATTAAGCGAAAATGAACAAACATGTTTAGCAATTATTATTTATGATAATTACTTTCATTTACGCTATAAAAGGAGCAGCAATTAATGGCACTGCGTATCTTGTTGTTTCACTTCTAAGTTATTCTACAAGATAGAATCTTTGAGAGGAATGAGAGTGAAGAGAGATTGTACCTAGATTTATTTATTAACTGCATTTCGACCGGGGCTCTTTGTGCGTTTGTTTTTGGAATTTCACAGGAAACATTAAAATAATATTTAAGTTATTGAGAATGCCAATGACTAATGTCTGAAATATGGTTGCACAAACCACAAAAAAGTTATGTTTAACATTCATGTAAATAAACTCTTTGAATATTATTTTACACACAACATTAAAACTATGTTGTATGAAATGTGGATATAACAAGTATGAATTAATCGTGAAGACTTTTAACAAATCTACGATAAACAGAATGGCAAAACGTAAACAATAAAACAATATACCTATAATAAGAGATCATTATCGAATTAGTGTTTTTGCCGCCGCTCTAGCTAGAACGCAGTGACATAAAAATGCCAGCTGATCGCCGCGGCGTTCATCGTTACGACTTTTTCTTCGATACAGATGAGTCCGGTTAGTCGGTCACAAGAGGTATAACGGTCACAGATGCTGCCGTGTGCAATTACACGACAAATATTTAACATTTCTCCGATACTTATTCATCCGGCGGACGGGAAACGACCGCAAAGTCTGCACCTGATTCAACATTGTTATGTGGGTAGCGGTAATTAATGTGTCTTGATAATGTTCATGTGAATATCGTTTATCACAATGAGTATCTTAATAGCCTTATTGAGCATTTATAAACGGTTTTCTGTGTGAACTTTATACTGATTGTATATTTATTTAAAATTTACGATGGGAAGAATGTTAGTAGCTATGTATATTTTCCAATAATGACCCCGATTGTTTTTTAATTTGAATTACGTCACAAATTCCTAACTGCTAATCATTAAAAATGTAATGGAATAAATAAGCAAGCAAGAAATGTAATATTTATAATACTGTTAGCGATATAATTGAATTATTCAATTAAAATTTATATTAAATTTATTTGCCTCGTAATTGTATTTAATCGTTAATGCAAATACTGCGGATATAAATATCTAAAATAAATAATATTAGAGTAAGATTAAACTCACCCAAGTTTTAATTTGTTGACGTCCTTGAGTGCTATGAATAAAACAGTAAATATTCGCAATAAATAAACAGACAAAATAATACTTTTAGTACACATATTAATATATTATTTCCTGGACTTTTTGTGCGCTTATCTTTATATATATATATATATTTCTTATGTGCGTGTGTATGTCACGGAACTCCTCCTAAACGACTGGACTGATTTTGATGAAATTTGTTGTGTGTGTTCAAGGGGACTTGAGAATGGTTTAGATTCACAATTTAGTCAGTGGGAAAAGGTTTTTTTTTTATTAATTTTTAATTCGTAAGTAGTTATAGAATCGGAAACTATGCATTTGATCAATCTGATCTTTAGCAAAGTTGTTGTCCAAGAGCCTACGAGGGTTTGGGAGTTGGTAAGACCAATTTTCGACAGATGGCACCACTGTCATTCCAATGCAGGTAAAAAAAATCCGTTTTATGTATGTCATATTATTTCTTTATAATGCGGGCGAATCCGCGGGCACTACTAGTGATAGATGAATTTGTAATAATCTCTATTTAGGCAAGCGTGGTGAAGGCAAGACGAGTAAGAAGAGTAACAGGTATAGATAGATATAGGTTACATAAAGCGGAGGAAACTTACATACTTGTTTCAAGAATTTCGTAGTACTTTAAATATATTATACTTAACTTTAAATTACATCAAACGGTTAGGTACACACCAAAAAGATGATTCAAAGTAATTTCATGATATTTTTTGCTTCTATTCGTACGAGAACATGATAGCAGACCTTGAAGTTACAAACGTAGGTGGCAAGGCGACCACGTTTTCGGTTTCGAACCACGTTGTATCAACCTTAAACTTTGAATCGACATTTTGCAAATTTGGATTTGTTCCATATAAAATTACGATCAAGGTTTAGTTGTAATAATTCTCATTTAAACTAAGTAATAACTTTATAAACATGAGCTCTAAATACATATAAACAATACTGAATACAGAAGGTACAATGTTTACCTACCGTTATCGTATCGTTTCAATGTAAATTACGTAAATAAAATTAAGAAAACGTACTTGTCCGGCATTTCTTTATTAGTTTGTGTTTAAACTTAGATATTCTGCTATCTGACTTCCTAGAAAACTTCATTGCTTCACTTTCTCTGTACATTTCACGTCACATACACTATCATTCCAGCGCAAACTCATTAACAACTGACTATTACATAATCAACAATTTCCAAGATCATATTAACGATCTTTACACTGAACACATGCAAGCACAATACCGCGGTTCGTATCACTAAACACAAACGTTTCTTATAACGCAGACATGTATACTGTCCGGTGTCATACAGTTATATGTTTACACACACAAACTCATCGCTAATGTATAGTGGTTGTAGCGTTTCGGTAGCACAAGACAAACAGGGTTGACGACCCTGTAATAATTTTAATAAGTTTCTGATATATGTTTACCGTGGGTTTAATTTGGGTATATAACCAAATTATGTTTACCGAAATTAGCTTACCCATTATCTTAAATAAACACATTACAGATGCTTTTCATGCGGTCCGAATGATTTGTAAAACATTACTGTTTACTTATAACATTTGAAGTACGTTTTAAAGTATTACGTGGGAAATGATTAACCGCTAACAACTGAAACGAATCGGTTATGGAGGTTAAACGTAATTCATAAAACAACTTCGGCTGTGGTTAAAAATAACTTTATCTGTAACACGACCCACTTAATTTTTTCATTGAACTTAAAGTTACTTAAACAGATAACTCGAGATTCCAATGAATTAAAACAAGTAAAGCATGTGGTTTGTGGTTTTTCTACTTTGATTTCTTTATATTTTTTGTTTCATAATTGCATAAACATTCAGTTACGTTGAAATCATTATGTGACGTTGCATTAATTATTGGTTTGTGAGATAGATTAAAAATAGGACTTTATAATATTGTGTATCTCGGTATGATTCCTGAGATGCAATGTGAAGAATTCAAAGAAACGTTAAAGTACAACACCGAAATTGACACAAAAAATGAATTCGCAAGAGATAGCTTGGAACACAAGCGGCGTACAGCGGTGGCAGCATTTGTATCTGTCAGCGTATCGAGCACGTTGAATTAAGATGTCCGCATCCTGAACAACGCCGTCGTCCACTTACGGCACTACCAGACTGGCTACTTTTAAACTAACGTTTTAACGATTGCATCGATGCTGCATCACGTTTTGGCGACTACTTGCGTTCGTCGTTCGCGTCAAACAAAAAGGCCCGTTTTAAAGACGATACTGACAAACATGGATTTTTCCGCGTTCGCTTTTTTTGTATATTTGAACCTGACGATAAAGCAGACTTGCTACCTGATGGAAAGTAGTTAACGTCGCCTATGGACATTTGCAACACCAGAGGAGTCGCCAATGCATCGCCGGCTTTGAACGAGAGCTCTTTTTGCACCTTTTTTGAAGAGCCCCATGTCATAGCGCTCCGGGAATACCTCAGAAGGAAGTTCATTCCACATCTTGCACGGTCTTGGCAAGAAAGTCCGTGCAAACCGACGCTTGCTGCTACGAGCGCCAATAGTAATTGGGACCGGCGCTCAAACCTGAGCGGATTTTTTTAATGGAAGTAGCTGTGCATACAGTCCATCTGATGGTACTACTGCCTACGGACATCAATAACCAACGTCAGATAGGATTACATTCCCGCCTAAGGTTGGCCACGGATGCATTTCTACCCCTGAGGAATAAGTTGGAATGTGTCTGATAAGTATGTCTTCTTAACGCCCCCATCTAAGCAGAGCACCATAGCGCTTAAGACTGCTTTTATAAGGTAGAAATAGATGTGGCGGTGATGCTTTTAAAGACAAAACGCACGGGATTCTACGACATTCATAAGTAGCGTTTGATCGTTGCATCCATCTTCCAAAAGAAACTTATAAACGTCAATCGCCGACGCTAAAAGTCTGACGCTAGTCTGCTGAGCTCCTTACTACTGATAGTGGAGCTGGGTGACTCGTAAATCATAATAATGTTGTCAGAGATAGCATCTTCTAATACTTTATACGTTGATGGCTTGTTTGTGCATGTAGATGTAGTTGTGAAGATTATACATTCGACCTTTGTGTTTTTATCGCAACTACTGTGGATTATCTGACTTATTACACGTAATTTAGATTTAGTTGTAATGAATGATTGCTGGTCTAGATTTATTAAAGCAACAAACCTGAAAGTGAAGAGATAAAATCGTCTTTGTATCAAGTTGACGAGATACATCGGTAACTAGCGGTAAGTGCGCTCGCGTTTGAAATTGGCTTCCAATAATTAATTACATATCTGTCAGAGCATGCAAATTAGACTTGTTTTAATGTCTTTCTAACAACTACACGTGTCAGTACTTTCGAATAAACAAATAAAAATATCCAATCATGGCCTGAATGAATGAATGATTCTTAAAAAAAGTTATTGAAAACATTTAAAATGTTACAGCCATAAAAAGCTGGATTTATTAGTTGTAGTTGTGCGGTTCAGATTGATCTGTTGGATTTGTTAAGAAGTCCTTCAAGTCAATGAATCAAAAAAGAAGAAAGTTATTGTCTAAAGGTCGTAGAAGTCAACTGTGCAACAGTCGTTTATCATCCTATGTTTAGGTGTGTTCAATTACATTGCAACAATAAAATAGACAATGACAATTTCACAATTGTATTTTCATTTCAATTATGTGACCTTATCGTTACAACATGTAGAAAGAACCGCGCAAACCGAGCGAAACTAACCGCTCACAACCTATGTACCAATACTAGATTGGATGATAGATAGGTAGACACAACAAAACCGAGTTAATATACCAGTTGGCTGCGCGCGATAACCCGATTAGATGGTACACTAACCTGTGGGCAATGTAAACAGAAAGAGCGAAATTGCAGGTCCATAACGCTAGTCGATTTATGGACGGTCAGTACCGAATGGCTATCGCCGATCTCGGTATCGCAGTGGGTCGAGATCAGAGCCGCCGCCCTGCACGCCCCGTCACTCACACGCTCATTGTTTGAACCGCCTGGCTCTGTGATTCTCAACCTATAGCTTCTGACACAAAGTTTTCCATTAAAGTAAAGGAACAAACGAGTATGCAGTACACTAGATCGCTGCCGCCCATAAACGTGTGTTCACTTCAAATAGAATTGCTTGTCTTTTGATCGGTAACATATGTGTTGTACTCCTAAAGTCAGAGTTTGAATGCGTGTAGGATAAATTGTTGTGTGTGTGTCTCTCGTATAACTATAAGTCTAAAGGAACAATGAAGTCTGTTTGTTTAAAAAAATATTTATCTGTATCAATTTATCTGTACAAACAAGTAATACAAAATTAATTATTAACATCAAGTCATTAAGTCAAAGTTTTACAATAAATAAATACAACCTAAGCTGCGTCTATTACTTGCAAGCCGGATGAATGAATTCGCCGAAACGTAGGTTGGGCACCTCTGGGCTTTATCTTATGATTCATACCGGCAATTGCAAGTCTGAGATAAGAATGCAACAAATAGGGCGTTGCAGGCAAACAATCGAGCATGGGAAGTTATGCGGCCGACACGATTCCTGTACTGCGTGCGTCCTAATTCACTGTGTCGATACTCAAACGTAATGTGCATTCAATGCAATCTATTCTTAGATCTCGCTTGGAGTTATGGATTTGAGTCGTCATTGCGAGGCTAAGTTTTCAAGTTGTTTAAACAATTGGAGAATTATGTTATGTTTTTGCATTGTACCTATAAATTATGAGTCAATAAATAAATTGTGTGAAACTATTCTATTCTTAGTATTTTTAGACGGAAAATAAATTATTTAACATACTATCGTTCTTAGTGACTATAACGTAAGAGAATTATTAAAGTTTGTCACCCAGTTTAACTTCGAGAGTAATGCGGAACTATAAATGCTGTTTTTATTATAGATTTTTTCACTTCCCGTCTTATAAAAGATCACTCACAGGTAAAATTGTATAAGACTAGATTTGAGCCTTAGTTCCTGTATGCATTCGCAGTCCTACGCATCAATATTTAACCCGATTTTAAAATCAACACAGATAAACAAAAAAATAAACAATAAAATATTAAAATCAAATGTGTAATTATTATATAACTCTAAATAGTGGCGAAAATTAAATCATATTTAAATATATTATAGCTTATTAAAAAAACATGATGACATAATGAAGGATAGACAATGTGAAGAAAAATACTTGGCAAAATACGTCATGGGTTATGGGAATAAGATACGGTAAATATTATTATTCCTTATTTTGTCCAATAGTCAATGACGCTCAAACGTGTTATTTGTAAATTGAATTGTGACTAATACTATGAATCGATTTAACCGCAATAATGACTAGGTTTTTGCGAAAACATAATTCGAGTGAAATAAATGTCCTTTCCTGTTTTCCTTTTGGCTTAATATTTAACATTTTAGACGGGTAATTTTTGGGGATCATTCTGGTAGCACTTTATACGTTCATGGTTCATGGGCTTATTCATTAGGGTATTCATGTACAATATCCATATAAAACTGATGTTATTTATAAACAGTATCAGTGTTACAATTACTATGAAGATAAGGCACGCGTGATAGAAATTTTTCAATTACGTTTATTTAGATGGTTAAGAACGTCACCTATAGTGTTGGTGCTGCCAGCAGACATTATAAACAAATAAACACAAATAACTTTCTGCCAAACGCACATTAGGAATCTCTGTACACAACAGATGTCGTCAGTGTTTACGCGGACTGAAAACAGATATCTAAATTATTAATTAAGATATTTATTTAAGCGATAACCTAACCGGGTAAACCTCTGCAAGGAAATCTATGCGCACCATTGTGCAAAGGAAGCCGTTATTTTATATGTCAGGCTTAAGAAAAATCTGTTGAAGAAAAAAATGAAACAAGGCATATGGAAGGGGCGATATTTTGTATGGATGTTATTTGTAACGTTAAATTGTAAATCTATGATTATTTAATATACCTATATGTACATTTAAAAGTACTAAAAGTGGTAGTCTTTAAGTTATGAGTACCCAACGCGGGTGATATAAATAACTTAGATGGAACGTAAAATTAACATTTGCACAAGCAATACAAATAAAACTAAATGAACAACAGAAGGCTAGACGTTGCCCTCTTTTAAATTAAACTTTCACTTCCAACGGATAGATTGTTGAATATCAAAATTATTAATTTCATTCCATTGTAGTCTCTTAACGACGTTAATACGTACATTATTTTTTTTATTATGTTTATATTTTTTATTATTGTTAAGTTAATTTATTTTCTTCATTAGTTATGCTCATAGATTTTTTACGACAACTGATAATAAACTTGCATGTTCAATGTTTATACGACATAGTAATAAAAGAGTTTGTACGCGTTACTTCTATACTACACGTAAATAAACATTTAACTCCCCAACCAAAGTAACGGGTTAAAATGGGAGAAAAGTCGTAATAGTTGGGGAGCCCATGAGGGGATTTCGGGAGTATCTCGAGCGCGTCAGACTAAGATATGGGAGATACCTTACACCCTGTATCCTAAACCATAAATAAACAAAAAAATCGATCACTGGACATGCTCGAGCGCGGTTATTTCTCTTTTTAATATAAAGGAAATTCTCCTAGAAAACGGGAAACATCATACTCTGTCGATTACAACACGTCGAAGTAGTGAAAAAAATAGTCATTTTGAACAAAAAAAAAACACCCTGTATCATTATGCTATCTGATAGTGTCACTTATTAGCATGAATCTCTGGGAAATAATGATGTATCACAAACTAAATGATTATACTAATTTTTAGGAAAATACATTATTCTTTATACATTCTCATACTATTTTTTTTCAAATCGTCAGAATGAGAAAACACCCACCTAAATCGAAAAAATTAAATATCATATAACCTTTTCTTTATACTAACGTCTAATCTACACAATCGTATAGGTTCCAATGACGCTTGAGTTTCTACACATTTAGCATCATGGGCTCTCCTACTATAAATGAAAAGTATTAGGATAAGATGGTAAACATTCTAAAAGTTCGCAACCTGACCTTGCGTCAAATGGTTATTTAATCACAATAATAAATATTTGAAGTATCTATCGCTGATAAATAGTATCGCACCTATTTGCTTGAGCGGCTCCTCTGTAACCGGACATAGCTTGACTTTGTTCACGACGATCACCAGCGTAAACTGCATCGTAACACACGAACACATACACTGCTATTCAACTTTCTCACATTACTTCCACATATTGAGAAATGCATTGTTTACGTGCAACACAACGCGGAGTTCGCTTTAAACTAAGCAGGATTAGCATAATGGACTGTGTCAATTGCTAAGCCGGCAAGGGAAAAATGAGTGTGTATGACTGGTCTCATCCAATGTATGACAATTATTATTATTAGCGCGAGTTAATTGTAATGCGTCTCCCTCCCGCATCAATTGAGCGCGTGGTGAACACAACGGGGGAACTTTCGACGACGAATATAAACACGATCGACGCTATTCCTGGAAATGGCAAATAGTTTACGATACCGATTCCACCGAGTGTTTATGCTGTATCGGGGCGCGCGGCTTCAGCAATTATTAATTTCGTACTGGTTGCTGAAAATTTTGCATGCGTTTTAGATTTTCGCCTCGAGCCAACTAACTTTGGTTAAAATAATGGCAGCGTTGCAAAAACTACACGACTCGCCTTGACCTTCGTTTTAATTTTGCGAATTTTACAGAACATTACACACAGCTTAGCAATGTTTTTCGAATTTAATATTAGTGCTGAGTACAAAACGAGTGGCTACGTACGTGTTTAAAGTTTTTATTTTACTATCATCAGGCTGTTAACCTACTTCTAGTTACCAAACACCGTTTTTTCGTTCGTGTCTTATCCTAGTTATATTCATAGTATATTTCATTACAAATAGACATATATACCAGCTAGTGTCATCATCTGCATTACGATTTTCAGATTCCTTCAGTTGGGATTACAAAATTGACAGGAAATATCTGGTTTTATGAAATTAAAGGATCAAATAAGAGTACAGACCATCTGAATAATGGTAATTTGATGGTCACGGTGGTGGAAATAAGTTCAATTCTGCAATACGTTTTATAAGTGTTTGCTTTAGCACACACTTCAAACCAGAACACAGCAGCGTGTTACGCTGGTTGGGATCTATGATTGAGATGTAACAGAAGTGGCTACCGGATATGCAATGCAACAGCTGTTAAACGAAATCCGACCGCCAAAATTCCATATAACTCAATTAAATGTGTCTCATACGGGACAGCATTTTCGAGACTATTAGAACATTTGATTATACACCTATATTTCGTGGAATACAGACGTACTCAAAAGATACGCAATTTAAATCGACATTAAATTGAATTTAACATTAGTTACTAAATACATATATTAAGACGTAATTTTATCAATTAAGTTATCGTACCTTACAATTAGTCTCCATATTAGACACAATACTTATGGAATTGCGACATTTAAAGGGATGTTCGGGGCTAGTGGGCGGAGCGTAGGACTTAATTACGAAAACGCCCGCAGACGAAAGTGTTAAGTAGTAGTCACTTACATTTAATGATTATTGCAACCTACGCGACATATTTTAAATCGACCTGACTAGCGATTTGCAAATTATTACGTAAATTATGAAATCTAAACAAAATATATCATCGCTGTCCGATGGTATTATTGAGTGTTTCATTGAAACTCAGGTACGTACTAAAATGAGTACGAAAGAATTATCAGCCATCATTATAATACAATATCAATAATTACCGCAGGGACAATATTTTTATTGACTTAGATTGTTAATATTACAATGATGTCGCATCAGAAAGTGCTTCAAGAATGTACGCATAGAAAGGCTAGAGGAAGTCTAGAAACGACATATTGTCATAACAAAAGCTCGGGCATAAGATCTACTTAATAAAACTAACAATGTTTGATTGGCAGACAACGCACAGCTTGAAACGCTCCTCTTAAAGCAAAATATTTTGCTCGAGTTTCGTATAGAGCGAAGACTAGAACTAAGGAAATATTTTAGAAACCTAAGAGAACTAAATGGTTGATCTTTTCGGGGGTTCAGTGTGGACCTTAACCACAGTAATGAGTATCATAATAACATGTGTTAATCTAGGTCATAAAAGCTCTGTCTAGCAAATTTTATACAAATCCGATCAGTAGTTTTTGCGTGAAAGAGTAACAAACATAGATCCATCCTGCATAATATTAAAACATTCGCGTATTAATTATTCCTTGTAGTTACTAGTTAGTAAGACAAAGTTTTAACAAATAATAAAATACTTACATTTAATGAGCACGACAGAGTCGTGGGGCTCGCACTGGACCTGGGTGGCGTTCATGGCCAGCAGCCCGCCGCCGCTGGCCCCGCCACCCGCGCCGTTCGCCTCCCTGCAACACACATGCCTTGAGTAAACAGTGCCACAATCACACAGGATGTACTGGATAATGTAATATGAGATAAGGTATAATAATTGACTTAAGTAATGTACAATGTGGTAAAGGATTTCTGTAAAGTACATAGATTAGACAATGTAGGTAGAAGGTGCGCTGAACCCGGAATGTGAATATTATTATGAGGAATTGGATGGCAAACAAATATAGAAGTAGTAAAACAGTACGTAGCCTACTTGATGGAGAATCCTTCAAAAGGTACACCCACCCGGCACCGTGGGAGCGACAACGTAACCCGGACAACGTAGCTACTTCTGAGAATTAACTTTTTTCTTTACTACTCTTATCGTAACCGAACACTACAACATTTAACACTGCAGAAATAGACGTGGCGGTAGTAGGCCTCCGAGGCAAGAATTATTTCAAACAACTCGAACATTTCAATTACAGTTTAGTTAAAATTGGTTTCGTAGCTATTTTCACTTATTTTCTACGAAACAACGTGCACCATATCTGTTTATTATGATTTAATTTGCGAGTAACGCCTACTAAAGTTCTTATACCTAAGTGGTGTCTGTAAATTGAAGATAAACAGAGCAATTCCTAGCAAGGTCAGGTGGATAGCTGGCTCGTTTGCACTTCATTTCCATAAAACAACATAGGTATTAAACAATTTGAAGTACCTATACAACGAATAGGATAAGTAACAATTCTGATGATTAATATTCTTAGAACAGGAGACGGCTCCTTTAGGAGTAGGTTCTAATAGATCGATTTGAATTACAGCCAACTGCACTTCACAATTGTTGGTAGTACATATTAATTAATATGTAAGTACCTATATACCTTACATGCAATTGTTAAACAGATGTGGATCAGATGACCGATATAACATTTTTATTTCTGATCTGTCACAGGGCACCCAATTCAATTAATTTTTTTACAGACAGCCATTATTACTTAAATCTATAAAATATGTCATGATATCTTTACTTGTATAAAGTATCCTACTTAACGGCTAATAAAAAATAAAATTTTAGCTTAATTATTCCAAAGCAAACAATATACTATAATGTGCAATATTGGGTGTAAAAAAAGCTCTTTAAGTTAATAACAACGTCACCATGTGCTTGGCTAACTAGCTAGTAAAGGGTGATTTTAAAATTTTTCTCTGTCCGTCACCAAAATCCAAAAAGCACTATATTTTTTAGTGTCTGTATATAATATTGGAAATACTTAAACGAATTTATATAATTATGCTTATGCCACTTTTCAGTAAAAAACTTGAAATGATTTGGAAAAATTTGAAAACTAGATTGAGAATGCTCATAGAATACATAGACTTGAAACATAGTTTTTAAAACACAATTAAGAGACCTACATTAGAAACCTACATATTTTCTAAAAGCTGTGTAATTCTGTGCACCTTCTTATAATGATATAAGTTCACGTAAAACTGCTAGTCCACTCTGAATATAGAAATGTGTTGCGTCTCTATAGGAAATTTTATGACTACACCTGCTCGCAACAACTTCAGAGCGGACTATAACAACTTTACGCTCAATGCCAATGTGTAATGGAAGTCATAATTAAATATTATATTATTGCATTGTAATTTAGTCTGTCAGCTATTGATGAATCAAGTTTTCACAATGTTTTTAAATTAAATTATAAACACAACAAGTTACAACAGACTAAAGGCCAAAAAATATAATTTCATTGACAAAAGACACAATATAAAATAATAATTTAGAAAATTGTATCAATAAATATACTTGATTGAGTTGTTATATTTTTTATATCACGGCGTGCGTAAATTGACGTTTTACGCACGCTTCGCGTGCGCAAAACCCCCATTTCCGACCCCGTAATATAAAATTTTATACAACACGCGGACGAAAAATGTTTTTCTGACTCGTGTGATTGCAGTCCTCGCCTGCGGCTCGGCCTGCAAACTCACACTTGTCAGAAAAAAATTTTTCGTCCTCGTATTGTAATGTACTATTAATACTTTGATGTCAAGTTTGTCTAAATTTGTTAATAAATAAAATAGAGTTATTGTACTTTATCGTATAGTCCTGAATACATAAATATTTCAATGTTATGAATGTACAGATATTAATAGCTGCACAATTATGACAATATCCTGGATATGACTAAACATGGGTAGTGTGTAATATTTTTATTATAAGTACTTAAAAATAATAAAAATTAAAGGATGATTGATTCCAGGCTTGGAAAAGGTTTTGTAAACACCAAATGATACACTATCAGGTTTGGCCCGGAACTACTTTAAACTTAATATAAAACCATGTTATGACAGCACCCAATTATTTTCAATTTCATTTTATTTTTAGTATTTGTTCTTATAGTGGCCATGGCACAAATTTACAGAGTATGTATACGCTATAAATTTCAAGTGTCTATCCAGTCCGGTTCAATAGATGGAGACCTAGCCCTGTGACAGACACACAGACAGCGGAGTGTTTATATCATATGCAACTTAACTAGGAGAGGAAAAAATTTTCATTATCATGAGTATATTAAATTGATATCTTATTGTTCTTGTTTGTATGTATTAAATAAGATCATAAGATCAAACCATTTTTACAAGAAGCTATGAATATGTAAACAACCGCTACTAGAGATAGACTCCTAAAATAAAATCCTGAATAACACACTAAAATTTTTTATAGGTGGGAGGTTGTGAACAGATGTGAGTGATAATAAACTGGCACAAATGGCAGCTGCTTTTATGTGGTTATCTGTGTGTCATTTCAAGTGTTTCCAAACCCATGCGGTGAAAGACAGGGGTGGAATGTTTATTTGTAGTAAAAAATGTGTTGAGTAGTGTTCATTATACTTCTTGCTTTGGTATATAATTGTATCATGGAACATAATGAAGAATCTATGGCAATTCAATAATATTTCAAGTCATAGGTTAGTTTAGGAGTTCAACTTGTAAAGGTGGTAGAACCCTTTGTGGTTCGACTCCGGCGGCACCACCGCCACACCTATTTCTACCTAATAACAGCAGTTTTAGGCGCTGCTGTGTTCCAGTTTGAAGGGTGTGGTAAGGGAGAAAGACTTTACCGAGGCATTCCAGCTTAGTCCTCAGGGGTAGCGGCGCATCTGTGGCCGACCATAGGTGGGAATATCTAATCCTATCTGGGGTTGATTAAAGATGTCCATGGGCGGCAGTAGCCACTTACCATCAGGTGGACTGTATGCTCGTCTGCTACTCCTATATTATAAAAAAAAAAAAAACTTGTAAAATAATACAATACAATTTGTAATAAGTTATTGACCTACATAGATAAGTATAGGTATCTCACCGCCTTGTAATTAAAGGAAGCCATTAAATTGCTTAAACGGCTGACAATTCTGTTAGCCATTTAATGGCTGTCATGGTCTAATTTACGCGGAACAATGCCGACATACGCAGTTAAGTGGTGCAAAAACACGAAATCAATGAAAAACTGAGGAGAAATATCATTTTATTCGTAAATGATTTAAAAACTACATTTTTTTTTAATTTTTCAAACATGAAAATAGATGACAGTAACAATTTCAATTGTCAAAACTTACAATTCCTTGTAAGGAGTGAGTAATCTTTACTAATCTATGCTGACCTAGTAAACTGACCTAGTAACTTAAAAATTGATTTGATGACTAACATAAAAATCTGCAGTAGTGACCACCCAAGATCAAGTGGGTTGCATTCTGGGTTCTTTTAAAATGATAATATTAATATGATTGTAATCACTTAATATTAGTGACTTGAGTCAGCAACTGTAGTAAAAACTTGCTAGACATATTATAGTTGACTTATAAGGTCGTTCCAGAAAATATATTTTTAAAGGGAATCTACATTTCTAATTATAGTAGTATAGTAGCCCCATATATAAAGATTATAAATAATTGTAATAATCTCATATACCTAATATATTTTGCAGAACAAGTGCAATTATTGAATGAATCACCGTCCACATGCTAAGTAGGCCAGTATCATCTAACATTACACACCTCTCAATGTTTTGCTATAGCTGTGTTTATAATGATAAGATAAATGTTATGTACACCTTACAGACACCTATACTACAACACCATATTAGTATGTAGTAACTTGCTTTACATATATATTTATGCATATTTAATTTACAGCTTCCAAAGTAATAATGTTTAAAAATACCTTCTTACATTTGTTTTGGTCTCTATTATCTAATTGTAAACAAAACTCATGATTCAAGATAAAGACCCAAATTAGTTTTAATTATCTGTTACATATTGTGTAATCATTTTGCAACAATATAGTAATATTAATATTATTAATAATATTTATTAATTGTAGATAGATAAAAAATTATACCCATCTTCCCTTTAGTTCTTTAAATGTCAACAACACCCCTAATATATTCTGGAGGCTTCGAAGGTGACTCAATTTTGTCTGCAGCAACACCAGATCCACATTTATTGTCAAAATTACTTAATGATAAAGAAATCTACCTTTTTTCTCTATAAGTCAAATATGTATGTTGTATTCGAAAACTTTTATGCTAAAAATTAAAGTTAGTGTTCAGGGACTAACATTACTGTACTTAATAGCATCGTAAAAGTAATCATAAACATACATTTATTAAAATTAGTGTGATTTAGTAATAAATCACCTACCTTTTCAATATTACTGTATACTTTTAATATTCACTTGCAATAATCCTTGGATATCCTTGGACTTGCAATATTACTGACTAAAACAATCGAAATTATTATGAATTTATGGGCATATTCAGCTTAGGATTCTTATATTTTAGTGAACTCTAGTGGATTTTATTGCGTAAAGGTTATTGAATTAATTTGGGCTAGATAGAACAAGAATGTCCAAGATTAGGTATATTTTAAAAAATCCCGGTATTCTCCTGAGCAGTCAAAGGCTTCTAGTCTGGACACTAAGTAAAAGTAAAAATGGGTCAACCGCCATTCGTTGTGGGGTATTTTTCTCACGTGTTGGACATCGATTACCATTGCACAGTTCCAGGTCAAAGGACGTTGAACTTAAGCGCGTTACTTACCGTAAAATGCTTATTGCCGGCACTTGCTTCCCGATGGAATGCGTGCATTCGCTAGGAAAGCATTACCCACTGTTTTATGCACGTTTCGAAAGTTTCCTCCACGGAAACCTGCCACGACAACAATCACTGATCACACGCTCGGGTCCACGATATACAACAGGAACGTACTGAAATAGCACCACTCTTGTTTTATTCACAGACAAAAGGCACTGGTATCCAAGTAACGTACACTTCAAATAACGACACTGTTAGCCAATGTCCGAAGTTTTGATAGTGTTTAGTTCGTTAGTCACTAGCATTTGTAAATATTTTTCACACGCGTAAATACGTGAACTTGTCTCAACAATGTTTGTAAATCAACGGAAAATAAGAACGAAACGTCAAACTCGCTACGATAACCGAAAAACACAAGGCAGGCAACAAGAAACGAACGCGCAGCTGGCGGGCTGTCGCCTCTCGCTTGGTCGCGGGTGTGTTGCGGGGGGGCAAGCGGGTGGAGGGGCAGGACTGCCGTCTCCCTTCAGCAGTCCCGCTTCGTCTCGCAAGTCATTTTCATTATTACGCGTTCATTTTATTTTATTTAAAGCTGGCTATGCGTTTACTACACGACTGCATCAAGCTTATTTTGTTACAATAAAATTACAGGCGAATTATGTTGACAACCGGTCTGGATCGGATGATCAGTTCATCGTCAATATAGGCATAGGACTCTCCTGAGATGAATCTAACGATACCTCGTGTTTGCTTCAAAATTATAAGCTAATTAAGTTAGAGCAATGATATATAATACTATATATATATAGGTATATAATTGAGCTAGAGGAGGTTCAAAACTTCCCGTATAAAGAAATCCACTTACTTATACACCCGAAAACCATCACACTCTACCTGGCACTGTTTTCCCGGAAGAGTGCCATGGTCTGTAGTCTGTATCATTTTGCTGTAATCCTATCCAATGCTATCTATCTACAAAATTGAAAATTTCAAGTACTTCGGTATTTAAGTTATATCCTTAGGAGGCAGAGCGTGCAACATTCAACATTCGCTTTGTTGATCTTTGTATTGATATGAGACAAGGAGTATAATGGAACGCGGTTTGCGCAAATGAAAATATAAACAAGCAGCTGACTGGGCTCAACTGGACTGCATAGTTGCATGTTGATGAAAGCACGCGACGTCGTCAGAAATCTGCGTGCGCCATGCAGTTCGTGCACCATGCACATTCCACACTAAAAAACCCTTTTCACACGACACACTTTCGTTCAATTTTCGAGAAAGTGATCCATCATCGGCGATCTATCATAAGGCTCGGATATTTTCTCCTCCTGACTGCGAGGGGAGGCAAAACAACCATCCCTGTAATTATTGGCAGTTTGCCGGCAGATGAGTAAATGCTCGAAATTCTGGGCTGTGGAGAAAGTGAAGTGTTAATGCGACAAGTTGATCATAGTGTATCGTCCCTCGAACCACGAACCGGGAAGGAATTCTGCGAACTTTGTGTCTGACCTCGCTGTATACAGTCTGCAGGGTAATTGGATTTTAAATAAACGATGTCACCTTAGTACAATACCCATTGGATGTACCGACATGTTTTACAGGTCAATATAGAAATTTTACAATTCACTCAATATGGTTTGTCACATCTTTTTTTTCTTTGTAGTTAAGTGGTTCACCCTAATTTAATATCCCATGGCGCCCATAGCGGAAACAGGGTGTGGTGCGGATTGGGTGCGTCCTTGAAATCTGTTTACCTGGGTGCTCGTCCGGAAATAACTATTGGGTTTGATTTAGCATTCGTTGCCTGAGCAAGTTACGCACGCCTTTGTGAAATATGAGGCCGGAGCTGCCTATTGCCTGCTTACTTATTATGTAGTATTTTTATTCTGTGACCAAATATCTATTTTATATAGGTACCTACCTAAATACAAAAGTATAAAGGATATAATCTATCGTGTACGAAAGTTGTGTAGTAGCAGCTAAGTATCTTGTACGTTCTGCAAATATGAATGTTACTTACTATAAGTCTTCTTAATTTTGCCTTTACGGCTCAAACGGATATCCTTTCTATTTATATTCAAGGATAAATGTTAAACAGGCACCCTGCATAGTTTCGGCCTGTTAATATATTATATCCAATGCACGCTTTACAAGACCATGTACATTATATTTTACTTAGAAAGCGATATTAATCTATATCTGTACAATGTTCTAATAAAATTGAAATGTATTTGTATGAGTTATTACCAATAAAAATAAAATTAACTTTTTAAGCTTAAGTGCTCACTAAGATACAGAATAAGATAGTACATATGAGTCTATGTTGTCTTGAAAACACATTATAATTTATTTTAGGGGACTTCAATGGAAAGATAAACGATAAATTGAGTAATGACAATTAATTACACAAGGACTTATGGCATACGATAAGAAGAGATAATACTAGTGGACAAATCGATAACGGAATCTTATTAACCTTAACCTTTTGATTTGCATTACAGCTCTAGTTTTGAAGGATGCACAATCACAATCGTCATTCCTCATATTGTTATAACGTTGCTTTAAATTATGGCGTAACGTGTCAGGTATTTGAACGCCGCGGTGATTGTTGTCCAGTAGAAATGTTTATTTAGCTGTAGGTAATATAATAACTATATTTATACTGTACATGTCGCATGCCGAGCGCGCCTTGCTCAAAATATCGCGTCGTCCCGGCGACTTCCGTCGATTCACCGCCGACGAGTGGACCATTTCCATAAACAGACGACACGTCAACAACATCTAACGGATGAACTTATCAATGACTTTTTAATTAAGAGGATGACAAAAAAATATAGCTTCTTATGCTCATAAGTTCTTTTATCGTGTTTAGGATTATTTGTTATGTTTATTGAGCTTATGCAGTGATAAGTCACTGCATAAGCTCAATAAACAATAACAGTCACATTATAAGTAATGTGTAAATTCCTTTGAGTAAAGTACCTATTATTTTGTATAAGTACTTGTACTAGTATCAACACTATCAACTCACATATCGCGTTGTTGTTATTGTATCGAATTTATTGTGCCGATAGTTTTTCTTATACTAACAATATAAAAATCCTGCAGCTAATTGCGCATATGATAGTTTTTCTCCTGGAGCTGCTTAAATAAATGTATGCCAATCTATTGCTGTAGATATTAATCCAAAATTCTGGTGACGACACGTTAATTCAGACACTCATAATTACATCAAATTCGTAAGTGATTGCAACCTATGGACATCTGGATCCAACTCTCTAAATAGAACAGGAGTCCTACCTGGAGACAGTTACATTACTAGACCCTTCAAAGCAAAACACGGCAGCGAAAACATTTCATTTATAAGCCCATTATGGTATTTAAAGGTGTTAGACCTCTTTGTGGTTCGTACAAAATTTTTTACGACCATTAAAGAAAATTATTTTACTAATTTACGTACTTTTATATAAAAATAATTACAAAAAACGGTAAAATGGAGACAGTTCCTTTTTTGTAAGTTTTTATGTGATCATTGTCCTGGGGTTATGAGCAGAAGGATGAGTTATCAGAAGGTACTCGCTGTGTAAGAGGGCGGCGCTTTTAATCAAGTTTTCTGCTTCATTTGTTGCTCGTACTTCGTGTTTTAAAAGCATTAAAAGTGATATGGTACCTACTTGAAACTTTTACAACATAAACATATTTACCGAGAGAGAATCTTATAATTATATTTTTATTTATGTTTGCGGATCTACTCGGTTAGTTTCATTGCGCCGTTATTGAATTTTCAAGTTCAAAATTCTTAGTACTTTTGGGAGTTAGGACTCGCTGATGCTATTTTAGTTGTTTAAATAGATTAGGTTTCCGCCCACCATTACCCGCATACTTTCTGATTCTATGAAATTACTGTGATAAAATAGAGCACACATATTATTTAACGACATCGTATATATTCATCATCAACCCATTATTGTCCAACTGCTGGGCAAGGGTCTCCTCTCAGAATGAGAAAGATTAGGCCATAGTGCACCGTGCTGGCCAAGTGCATAATGGTAGACTTCACACACCTTTGAGATTTTTCTTTCTATAAATCTCTCAGGTATGCAGGTTTCCTCACGATGTTTTCCTTTACACTTATAATTATATTGCCAAAATAAAAAAAGAATAGCACGATGATGTTGAAAGTTTAAACTTTGAAGAAGTGACGTAAGATTAATAAGTTAAAAATACAATTACCCTTAATTATTTTATTGAAATGAAATGTAGAGTACAAACATAACCTGCTTTTAGTTTTATAGGTATATTTTAGTTTTGAGCTTTTAGTTTTAGTGTTCTACTTTATTAAGAACACATTTTAATGATATAGGTATCTCTGTATCAAGTGACTGTAGTAATAAGCAGTAATTTCAAGATGTCATATTAACTTACACTCGCGTGATCACTCACACTCGTATGTGTATTGTAAGTATAAATTACCAGTAGTAATTACTACATTCTTATTTCTCTTATGGCATGAACGTACACTTACAATTTACATTATATATTTTTATTCTTTGTTAGCACGTAGTCTACCTGATTATAAATGGCCACTGTTGTCCTTGAACATCTGTCAGCAATCCAAATAGGTTGATTTTCTTACCTGTGGTTAGCTATGCATATGTTGCTACCTCGGAGGATTAGTTGGACCGCAGGAGGCGGTCTGCAAGTCTCGTGGAATACTACACCTTTAAATCAGAATACACCAACACTTAAAACTGCTGTTTTAAGGCCAGAACAGGTGTGACGGTTATACCGGTCCAGACGAAACATTAAGGGTTATCCCTGTGAGAAATACTGACTAATTTTCTTTACCGTTCACAGGCAAGTATGAGAATTTTACTTTCACAATTGCATGTCCCGTGATATGCGAGTTCACGAGTGCAACTATATAAACATGTAGGAACGATTTCATTTGTACTATCGTATCAAATCACTGTTCTACTACACCCTAATCAACCCGATGTAGGGATCATTCCCGCAAAGGAACAAAAATAAAGTATAATTAAAACAAACTTGTTAATCAAGTCAAGTTCGAATAAAGAACTTTTTTCAATTACAACCACACCAGACCACATGAAACTTTTCATTTATTTTCTTATACTTAAACAAAAAATAACTGTAGAAACATAACTTACGCGCCGTCAGTCAGTTTGTCGGCCGTCTGACCCGACCTCGTGCAATGCCGGAGTGCATTATTTGATAAGGGAACTAAAAAAACTCATGAAGTACATTCATGTAGACCACTTCAATGACCAAGTACAAGTATGTTCGGTAGTGTACACTATTAAGTATATCTAAAGTTACCGACTGTCAGCTGGTCATTGCAACATCGATCTGAACTACAACCTGGTTTTGTACTGACATTTGCACGTCAATAGAGTATTGGTTGGTATTAGGTCTTATTAGCGTGATACAAATGTTTAAGGTAACCTAGTAGGTACAACCGAGTCGTAAGAAATAAATAAGTATTCCTTAAGTCTGTTTACCAGTTATACGAAAGGTATAACTGGTAAACAGACTTAACAACAGTAGGCACTTGTATTATAACTTTTTGGTTTCAAACGGTATGGATAAGAACAAGAACACACATGAAGTGATTATTTAAATTTATCTTGAATCTATTCTTCAAAAGTAGCAATTAATGTTTTCATTCAAGAGGATTATTCTTACTACTGCCTATTACTACTAATACTAATGTTAATACACCGCCTAATCACGATTCAAATATACGACAAAGTATATTCCTATCGCCACATACGTGTAAAACTTAATACACAATGTAACTTTTGTAACTATGAATTTATAAGAATACAGCTTATTACGGCGTGGAAAGTGTGCATTTATACCACATTGTCTTCAAGCCTTCAGTCAACTTGTCTCGTTGGCCTGACCCGAGAGGTCATGCATTGTGGGTACCCGTAATACGATAAGTGATACATAAAATCTTATTACTAAATGCACTCATAGACTTACATATTCAATATGGGATATTTCATAAGGCGTACCTACTGGAGTTGTGCCCCTATCCAGTTTATTTAGTGAAGTTATGTCATAAAATAAAAAGGTCTTCAAATGACATATAAAATTGTTTAAAATACTATACAATGCGAGTACAGATTTATAATAATAATAAATTAATGATATGTGTGTAAAAAATAAAAAAAGTATTTCAAAATTATTTAGATGGCATGTACCTATTCTAATTCATTACCATTTGGACGATCGTATGACAGTCGTTATGATAAATGTAGATAATATGACAGAAGCTTTGGATTTTCTGGGACACACTGTCCTATTTACTTACAAAATATTCTCTAACACCATAACGAAAATCTGTGCAAACAATTTAATTCCAACAGCATACCAAATGTGAGGGCAGTGTCCATAAAATTTGAATTCAATTGATGCATCAGACAATTTGTACCGGATACTTTCCGAATCACTCAACCAATTAAAGGGGTATTAGCGAATTGAATGGTGTGTATCAATAGGACGCCATTGTTATGGGTCGCACGGCCCATTTGACCTGCGTTATCAATCGGTAACATGCGGGCCCAGGTCGTTGCTCTACCTTTGAATGGTTACTTGCAACAAATGTTTATCTATCACGAGTTCGATATTTGCGATTGGTTGTTTAGACTCCTCAACATGATCTGGAACAACCTCATTATATGCATGAAGATAATCTTAAACGCTCGTACCAAATAGCTAAGTACCGAGTACGTAAAATCGAGAGTAGGTAAATTCTTAGTAATATATTTGCGTTGTGCAAAATAAATGATTTGATTTTGATGATTTGATGTGTCCTTGTGTCTCTAATATATTACAGGCTATAAACTAGAAATAATAGTGTGCTGTCCTTATTCGTATGTACTTAAATAAAATAATTTCACAGAAATTTGGATGATGTATTCCATGTTTACCTTAAAATATTTTTTGCTATTTTTTATTTATACGCCACAATCCCATTTTTAAACTTGCATTAAATTGCTCGCTTGCTTTAAATTTGCATTTTGTTTCCAGAACCTTTACAACATTCTAAATTTATTTTATCTCAAAGACACTTGTTTTTTTGTTAACGATTAATTCCACAGCTTCCAAATATCTAAACGTTAAAACATGGGCAATGGCTAAAGTGGCTATTCGTCAAAACACCGGGACTCGGCTAATCGATTTTTTCCCGGTATTAAAACCCAGGACCGGTTCCGTGGGGTCTTAATGCGCGCCTGTTGTTTTGTTTACCTGTTTTTAAACTTTACTCGACGCCATATTTTTTTAATCCTCACGAATAACTTTACGTTAAACGTTGTACATGTATCTCGTTTTTAGGACAGTTACAAATTCACTTAATGTAAGTTATTACTCTTTTCGAATCTCACGTGCACGAAAAATTTTATTTTATTTATAAAACATGAAATGTCACAGAAATTGTAAGAAGTTACAAGTTTAAAAATAAAATATTATTAACAACATCGTGTATATGATGTAGATAGATGTGTATCCAGATTTTATTTGTTTACTTATAATAACTATTAAAATAAAGGGGCGTTTAGCGCTATAACTGCCTAATACACTCAATATATCCTTATTTACAATTATTTAATAATTATTTTTATGGGCATTACAAACTACCACTCTTCTATTATAAAGTACCTATTATTAATACTATTTTATATAACAACACACCGGTACCGTTTTGTTTCACTAAAACAGAATAAATTTTCCCACACAACCTGTTTATCATTTTTAGAACTTTTTCCTCACGTGTTACAACTAAACTTTAAAGCATTCATCTAGCACATAATACCATTAGATATTACATAACCAGCTGTGACTGATCGTATTTTGCATAAAATCTTAATTTTACCGTGAACCCTTCGGCAACTTACAATTTTATGTAACTACTCAACTATTACTTAGAGGTAACTCTTCGTAGGCGGCTACGTAACAGGTCACAATTATTTTAAATAGCTCATTGTGGTAAATATAGCCTTTAACATTGTTTACATGGTTAAAGCAGGTAACTTAACTGCATAGATAATGTTGATGTGATTAAATAATATGGTAATTCCAGCGTATAAACAGACAAAAACTATTTAATTTAGTGGGTTGACTTGTATGTACCACCAATTTGTTAAGATTGATCTATTAAGCTGTTGTTTTTATTATGGTCGATTGTATGTATTAAGTAAATTTAATGACGTGTTGATTATATTATAACATGCAACGTAATGCTCTAAAAATTAATAAATTTCGTAAAATTTTACTTCTTTATACCTGCTGTTAGGTTTTAAATAGTTATAAACGCATCATAAAAAAAACAATAGGCTAATTGTCGTACGTACTCACGAATACAAAGGTTTCAGCCCATTGTGGTAGTAGTCGCCATTTTAACCCTAACATTGATCCTTCGCTGTTACCGTATTAACGAATACCAGCAACAACAGTACAAAGCAAAGCCGGCACTCGAATTCTATGAAAGTCGTGCTAAACGTAATCCGTCTCATTAGCTTAGACAAAAATTAACCGTTCGCTTTCTTTCTTTCATAACTGCGAAGACAACGATCGAAAGTTCAAACTTACAATGGTTGTACATAAGCCGATGACATCGGCTACGCTTATCGACCATCAATAGCTGAATCACTGCCCATACAATCCTCTTAATTATTATAATTTTCGTAGTCAAACTCATCCGCGCGATAACTCGCCTCGTCGAGTGAAAGTATTCTGGTTTCGATAATCACACGGTCGGCCATAGATGCAAGTTCAATGCCTTGATTATGACTGTTATTCAAATTATATTCTTTTGCTTTCTTACGCGATGAATGGTTACAGGTGGGTGCTGTAATATACGTAACAGGCGTAACGTTGCACTGGTCGTGACATGCGATTTCCATTGCGATGTCAGTCGGTTTCCTCATCAAAGATCCGGTTGTAATTAATTAGTTTGTCGATTCTATTTTGCGTTCGTAGCAGTCCGTTCTCGGAAACGCTTCAGTGATCAATCGCGATGGCTATGTTAAAGAAAACTCACGCCCAAACGTGGCATCGATAAGACGGCACGATAAGCTAATTACGCTACGTGTTGGTGTGGCTGCAGAAAAAACACAATCCGAATTAATCTGATTGATTATCACGAAGTTTCGATTATGTATCTGGAGCATGGTGTGCTCGCAATGTTAATTTGTCCACACTGTCGGACAGTTAGTCGCCTTATGTAGAAACTATTGGTATTCATCGTAAGGTATGTCGGCCAGTGGGACCGAAGTCGATGTAGTATTTTAACGCTATTGCAACCGCGTAAGGAATTCAGCTTTACGACTTTTCGTGACTAAATTATTTTCTCATGACATTTGAAACGGCTACAAATTGAAAGCCCCTTTACAGCCAAGAGTGCTTGATAACACTGTATCCAGATCTAAACATATTTATGTATTACCAATTAATTTATCTTTACCACCTGATAATTTAAGTATCTCTTAGTGCCCGAGTTCAGAAAATCTGTGTAAGGATGCGAGTATACATATAAAGTAAACTATAAGTAACAAATGAACATGCAGTCCATCTGGCGGTAAGTGGTCACTGCTGCCCATGGACATTGGACATCTGTATTCGACCCCAGATGAGAGTCCTACCTGAGGTTGGTCACAAACACTTTGCTGATAACTAACTCTTCCTACCTCTTAGGACTAAATCGGTACGCATTACAGGTATACAGGTGGTAGAACCCATTTTGGTTCAACTCCGGCGGTACCACCGCCACACTTATTTTTACCTAATAACAACAGTGTTAAGCGCTGCTGTGTTCCGGTTTGAAGGCTGTGGTAAGGGAGACAGACTTTTCCGAGGCGTTCCAGCTTAGTCCTCAGGGGTAGCGGCGCATTCAGGTAGGAATATCCAATCCTATCTGAGGTTGATTACAGATGTCCATGGGCGGCAATAGCCACTTACCATCAGGTGGACTGCATGCTCGTCTGCTACTCTTATATTATAAAAAAAATATGCATCCTTTACCACATCTCTCTAATCAGAACACATCAGCGCTTAACACTGCTATGCCTTCCGTAAGTCCATCATAGATAGGGAAGTGATTTACTTAAGCTCAAGTCTCTTCTCCATTCGGCTGAGAAACCGCTGTCAACAGGGCTTCAGATTAGATCGTACGATTGCACACAAGGCACATGTAACGGTGTTATTGTGGACATTCACCGTATGCGCTGAGATAACAAGGTTAACGGAGCGCCCCCGAGTCATACGAAATGTTACTACTTGTGTCTTAAAGAGTAGACTTGAAATTGCAGAGGTACCTATCCCTCCTTCCTTCCAAAAATTGACGTTATCTTAGAATTGTCAAAATACACGTCTATAGATACAATTGTGAATATGCCTTAATTTAATTCATGTTTGGTATATTCCAACCCGATATTTTAAAAACTTTTTACTGTTAAAACTGTATTTTTTTTCGCATTTTACTAAGGAATCGGTATGGCTATGTCGTATTTCAAGTTCACAATTTATTTGCACGACTCACGCCATCGAAACATGAAAGAATGCAACATTACGTTAGAATTACATACCTACCTCGCTTTGTTTACGTAAGTAAATGGGAACCTGGGTGTCGTAAATACTAACATTTCTGCTCTCGTTTCACGTGACGGGTAAATCACAGTCGCAAGGTAAAGCTGGCTTAATTATGTTAAAGGGAAATTCCGAGATCTTATCTATAAGAACTTTTCTTAGTCAACTAATAAAGTGTTAGACTAGTGGTGTGAAAGCCGGGACTTTCCGGGGCTCATACAGCAGATCAGTTTTTTCGAGATTATTTGGAATCTTATGCGTATTATAATTTAATTCCATTACATGATCATGGTGATGGAAAATACTGTCAGTGCACATACTTGTCAGAGGATCTACAAACAATATTTATAAGATGTGTGAAGTAATGCCTTCGCGCTGCGAGCTAACACAGTGTTACATGTGCCATTACTTTAAAATAGCAAGATAAAGCTTGTTTAATTATTTTAAAGGTAATATCCAAGATGTTTCCCCTATAAGCAGTTAACATGATTGAAAATCAGCAAGGAACTCTTGTTAATTAACATGTTTCATAAAGCGTCTCTACATAGAGCTTGCATCAGTTGTGATTGATGTGATGTAATTTGGTGCATGGTTTGCGGATTTTTTGCTTAGATTATATGTATGTGTAAAACTGATTTTAATAGCGTTTACTTAATAGGTTGGCACCTAAATTCCCACGCGTTCTTAAAGTTATTAAATAAACGTTAAGTTATTTCAAATTAATATTAATAAATTAATAACGTATTTTTCTTTGCTGTTTACAATTACTTTACATTTAAAAATTAACCGACATAAACTATTATTATGGTTTTATAACGAATTACTCGTATTAAAATAATTATTAGGTCGCAATGTATCAGGCTAAATTATTAGACAGAAATGATGTTTAGAGCAAAAACATGGCGGGAACTCAGCTGTCAACTGAATACATTGCCTAACATTCCCTATCTTTTTCTTATTATTTTCCGAAAACATTTGCTTGTAATTAAAACAGTAATTAGTTCTCAGTATCTGTAGTACATATCAATATCCTACTACAGTTGTACTGTTGATTGGATTAGCTGAAAGTAGACTACGACCCATTTGCCTATTTCCATTCGTGGTCGCTAGATATTGTTTCCTATTTAAGGCGTTTCCTTATTCCAACAGGTCACTGCCGTCCAATTAGCCTTTAATTTTCTACCTAATTGATATAGCAGCTTTGTTTCCATGAATGCGTGACTCAATAGCTTTGAATACACTATACCGTGACTTTGTCTAACTTTTGTATTTCTATTATTCATTAATTATTATCAGCATCAATTTTTGACATCTTTATTTAGCCTTTATAGTTCTTCTGCTGGACAAAGCATTCTTTAGAAGAGGACTTTGCTGTAATCGATGTTGGGCTGAGCATCTGGGTAAACTTCTTTTCAAAGAGATATAGTCTGATTCATAATTAGGTGTCCAAAATGTAAACAAAGAAATGTCACTGTCAACATTAACAAAAAACAAAAACTTTAACAAACCCAAATCAAAATACTACACTAAATATACACTATAAAAACTATAACAAACGTGGTATGAAAACGAGAAAACATTCGAGTTCGATCACAATCACGAAAATGTATAACGTCAACTACGAAATTTAAAAATGACAGTACAAGAAATGTTTTGGATTCCGATTGTGTTACCATTATCACATTTTAATTTTCTACCATATACCTTGTTTTTTTATTATTATTACTGTATGGAACGAGATTGAGGTAATATGAATATTAGAAAATGTGAATTGATCTTAATTTATTTAGATTATTATTTTATTATTGTTCAATTACTTTAATATTGTCAAAAATAAAAAATAAAACTACCATTAAACGTATTTTCTTGATGGGTCAGGTCACTTTTGTTTACATTTTGGACACCTAATTATGAATCAGACTATAAATATATACCTAATTTAACTCCTTAAACGTATCACACTCCCCAAACCAAAACATTGCAGTGCTTAACGCAGGTGTTAATTTAGCACCGACACCATATGGGTTAATATTCACGGATACTTAAGAAATAGTAGCGCCACTTCGTAGCAAGTCTGCTACCGAGACTGACTATACCTTTAAATAAGAAAAAGTTTAATACGTTACAAGCCTATGTTTATTTATCGATTTTTATCAGATAATTACGAGTAAGTCGCCAGGTATTATAACAATAAGGGGAGAAAGTTAGGTCTTTGGGGAAATAAATATTGTTGACTATTATGTGGCTGTTTAGACGCGCTTTGTATTTAAATAGACTCGTGATTATAATTATAAAATATGTAAAATATACTATAACAATAGAGAACTTGAATATCATAAATATGTTATAGACATTTCATTTTTAGGAAGTAAATATATAGACATATATAGAAGACATTAGACACGCACATTGCAGACTAAACTATTCGATTATTCGAATGTAAATAATATAAAGAGACAAGTTAATAACCGAACAAGCATATACTTACAAGTGTGAATTGAACTCGCAACCTGAGGGTTCCGTATCGATTATCTTTTCATAGTAACGGTAAGAGTGCATGCATTGCGAAAATTTTAAATATGTACCTATTACAGATACCTCCTTATATAAATTATAGTAATATAGCGGCCATAATAATACACGCTTTGTAAAAATGATATGTCTATCTATGACGGTTTAAGAGATAGAGTCTTGTATAGATAGAGGAGAGAGAGCATAGGCTTCATAATTGGTTTCCTATCTTACTCTTTTAGTAGACGATCCAAAAAAGTAAAATATGAAACACCTCGTTTCAATTTGAAATAATATTAATAGGGTATGTAAGTACTCGTATCTGTGGCTATGGTGACCACTGTCTGGTTTTCGTTATATCGTCCTCACCCCTATTATAATATATTATTTACTTTTTATATTCTGTTATAACTTATTGCATATGTCTTGACGATTGAATCACGCTAGAACCATAGGAACTTAATTCTCACTAATATAAAAAATACAAGGAACTAGAAAAATAACCTAAGTCTATGTAACATTTGTTATAGAGACGCCTATTATACCTGATAATTGCAAAAGTTATGTAAGGATGAAATCTTGGAGAAATTATATCTGACGATGAAAGCCTCAAGGCGTTTTTCTTTATTCCATTACGGGGATCGATTTATATATAAAATGTCCGGTCAGCGACCTCGAATGTTTTATGGCCATGCAATTGATTGAATCGATTAACCGTCATAGTTTCCATGTGAAATCACGTAGAGATCTTACGTGTAACTGTTATAATTGAATCATAACAAGCAACATTATTTTTTTAATTGTAAATAAATTACAAAATTGATTGACTTTTAATATTAGAAAACATACTAATAAATTTACCGAGTACCGAGAAGTTGTTATACGCTTCAGCTATATATCTTACTGGAAATCGTGTGGCCTCAGTTGTCACTGGTCTAGATTTAGGTGCGCACATTGTGAAATATTAAAATTATTTTTATTCGTCTTACGAAAACTAACATAGTACGTTTATGCTGTGTATTGTGAAATTGTTTAATTTCTCACGCTACTGAAATATTACTGTAGCCTTTATCAGACCACCGCCTCGTAGATCATGTTGGAGTGGACAATGGCCACGATTTATTTAATAAACACGCATATGTCTTGCTCGCTGATAACTTGTGCGTAGGTATATCCGCCGGGGTAATGGGTACCAACTTTCACTAGATCAAAGCATTCGCGAAAACTTGGCCAAAAACTTCGCGAATTTTATTTTTATAGCACGATCACGGCAGGGCTATAAGTTATTTGGCTATGTTGCTTGCAAGGTCAGAGAACCGGATGGCGTTACAATACCGTACTTTCGTACTCGATCATCGAAAGCGAATGCGATGCCTCCCGTTTTGGTGACAACTTTCAGTGTATATTCGAACCACTTTTTGTCCTTTCCCAATCGAATTCTCGATAAGCATCAATCGTACAAACTGAGCAGGTTCACTTTCCAGAGTTACGTAAGCTTTCGGCAGTATCATTGTTACCGAGTCAATTGAAGGGTGTGTGCGATAATTCACGAAAGAAAGGGGCTTTAATTAACGCGTAGGAGGTTTTATGACGCTTATAGAGACGTTAGTGCGTTACGACCGCGGTTAACGTCTTAAACAAGCGTACGTAACGCTTACTTTTTGTCGAGTGATTAACGTACAATCACGTGTGAATAAATTGTATAATACCGAAATACAGATAAAAGTCAGTAACTTAACGATGTAATGAGGCAAGTGACAGCCGTAAACAGCTATAAATAGGTAGGTTTTTTTTGTCAGCTTCTTACTTAAACAGTTACCTAGGTATTTAGGTACCTTGTCTCATATATAGATACAACAGTTTTTTCGTCAGTTTTTTATGTTTATTTCATATGTGTTAATGAAATTCCCAATAACCCGACTGAAACACAACACATATAAGTGCGCAGTAGCAAATGAGTGTTTATTTATACTTTATATCATACATTTCCATGAGAAACAGTTCTTGTGCGCACATGCTACTATTAGCGATGTGTTCGTCATAATAAAATCGAGAGCATGGAGATATGATGATTCAATAGTTATTAATATACACAAAAACTGTAATATGAGAGTAACGGCAAGGTAAAGCAAGCATTTATAAGCAAGGTATTTGTGAAAGAAATATATAATGGGAATTATTTAGCAATATTTGATACTTTTTGATCGTAGACCCCTTTTTTGGTTCGTCTTCGACGGCACCACCTCCACAACTATTTCTGTAACAGTCAGTAACTGTCTAATAACAGCAGCGTTAAACGCTGTTGTGCCCTGGTTTGAGGGGCGTGGTAAGGGAAACACACTTTTCTGACTCCTTCCAGCTTAGTCCTAAGGGGTAGCGGCGCATCTGTGCTCGACCTCAAGTAGTAATATCTAATCCGATCTGGGGTTTATTAGATGTCCATGGCGGCAGTAGCCACTTACTAACAAATAGACAGATTATAAAAAACACGATAAATCGTCATACATGTCAAATATCTGGTACCTATATATTGACTTGGGTTTCTTACCAGCGGCCATCATTGTAGCTTAAATAGAGAGAAAGTCAAATAGCAATAACGTTAAAAATAATTATCTTTCTTTCGGTTATGTAACAGCACAGTCTAGTCATTTCCTCGCGTGACTGAAGAGCTAATAGAACCCTGACATAGCTTGTTTACTATCCGTTTTCAATGACATCGAGTTTGTACTTTGTCTCTACATAACATTTATTTTAGTTTTCCTCATATTGAATATGCTTCCCTGTGCGCCTCCGAAACCATATTTTTTCTCCAGTAAGTAGACATGGTTTCAACATTATAACAATGAGAATGAGGCAAAACTGATGGAAAGCATTTCGAGAACTGAAACATCAGCATAAGCTTACACTAATTTTCTTTCAACTCTACTAAACTTGAAAATTTTAAACATACATATGAAAGTGCCTTATGCATAGGGGTTTCGAAATTTATTATTATCCAGATCATAATTGCATCTTATTTATTTGTCTGACTATTAATGCCTTAACACGTTCACGTATTTTACGTTCATACGAAATTAAAAAAAAAACCTATGATTCTCTGATCTCTTTTTACAGATGTTTGTTGTAATATTTAAATTTAATGACAAAGACCATAAAGCAAGTATTTAATATTATTATAAGTAACTGGTACATTCATTAACATTAACAAGAGATAATTGCTACATTTGAATACCTCTCTTCGTTAACGGTGTCAGTTTCCTTCGAAATCGCGTGAAAACTGTTATCCTCACGCGAACCAACCGACAAAAGGTCGTTACTAGCAAAATAGATAACCTAACATTTCACGTTTACAATAGAAGGCCACTAACGACAAATGTTAATTTGTGTTACACTTTTGTGCTTGGCACCAGGGATGGCGATCTGACATCGATTAATCGAAGAATCGATCTTTTGGGCTAAAAGTCGATTATTTACGATCTCCAGTAATGGATCGATTCAGTGAATCGATTTTTCATCCTAGAAAATCGAAAGTCGATCTTTTCGACGTTTGGTTGAATGTGTTATAGACATTTTGTGCTGACGGATACGTATTTCAGTCTTTTTATGGTCCTGATGACATTTTTACGCTATCTTCGCCCTTCGTAGCTGAAAAGATCGAAGATTGATTTTTGGAGAATCGATTCTTTGGGCCTTAATTTTATTGTGAATCGATTTATTGCACTTCGATTCGAATCGATTCAAGAATTGATCTTTTTCAGAAATAATGGCCATCCCTACTTGGCACGACACACTATTCATATATCGGGGCGAACGAATTCGGTGGTGGCCTTGACATAATAACATTTATTCGGATTCGGACTGAGCAATTAGGTAATTCGCCAGACATGCTCTGGAAGCTGTATCTGATATTATCATGATCGATTGGAATTTGCTAATTCGTAACGTGATTGATATTTAGTGCTTGCGATTTGATAGATAATCAAATGTGTAACATAAAAAAATCGGTTGTCTGTAAAGTCGGTTTACTGACGATAGTTGAACGTGACAACGTCATATGAAAATACTGATGGAATGGTTGCATTTTTCAAAAGAAATTTGTAAAATAATAATTAATTAATTAATTAATTTTAAACTAATAATTTACTTAACACTATCAACATTTATCAATAGTATGACATAACCTATAAACTCAGTTTCTCAACTTTTGTGTCAATCTAACAATTAATCAATCAATCATAGTTTACGATAATGAAATATCAGTGTACAATTATTTACCTTTATTGTTGTAGTTGTTGTAAATGATAAATGACGAATCTAAGCACTCCATATTTTCACTACAGACACAGCTGACGATACTTTAACCACACGTGTGAACTTGTATTGTGACGCTTTCTTGTTTTTCCAACGCCAAGAACGTTCGAGAAAGACAAAGACAGAGACACAAGCATGCGCCGATTCAATGCGCCTAATTCTCTAGTGCTGCGCGCGCGGCAGACCGATCATAGTTGAGTGGGAGAGAGACGCAAGGCATTCGGCGGGCCTCTCTCTCGTTCGGTGACTCATCGTAACGTTACCGGGCGTTACACTTTTTCATAAGTGACTCCCAGCCGCAACCTAATTTAAGACGTTGTCACGTCAAAATGTACTTTGATTCGATGTATACGTACATAACTTTGTACAACATGCAAATTATTTATGTCAGTGGGTATAAATTGCAAAAATGTGTTGTGTCACGTGGTAAACATGTACGCGATTCGACTGCTCTAACACCATCTGAATCTAAAGGGTGTGGTAATACAAAGTTGCGTAAAGCATTCTAATTTAGTCTTGAAACGTGATACGTCTATGGTCCTTTCGGATAATATTATATGGGACGAATGCAACTCCTCTCATAATTTCGTTACTCATATGGTATAAGTCCTTATTGAATTAAATAAAAATAAATAATCAAATAAAACACTTGTGAATAGTTTATTTTTTGCATGTAAAAATATTGAGTTGCTAAACTGCGCCATAAAATACCAAATCAGTAACACATTGTTAAAAATGTATACAACCTTGACGTAAACGGTAGTAATATGAAATCAATAAACCAATATTAATTTTGGTAGTCAATAAAAAACAGTTAAGACGTTTTAGACCGTTAATTATATCTCAAATGTGGTTATTTCGGTAAAATAAAAAGGCAAATGAAGGCGGGATGACATTGAACTAAAACCTGTGGCTATAAACATTGAAAGGTCATCGGAATTAACATCGCTCGTGTCCCAGTTTGCGGATTCACAAATTGACAGATGTAGTGTTGCTCGGTGCCTGGATATATGTAGGATGTCCTGAATCCCCTTTATTTATATTGAAATTAAAGATCTGCTTACGTGCTTTTCGATATTAATAACGAATAATAATTACATTTTTGGTTGTTAATAATTAATAGTAGTAATAAAAGTCAAAAAAAGTTTCTTTATCCGTTATTAAAATAGTACCGTATTGCTTTTACATAAAGTGAAAATTAAAAAATATGTAAAAACGTTTTTGTATTAAACGTAAATTTATCTAAGTTATTTGTGTAAATGGCGACACAATGTATCATTTTCCAGATACATATTTAATTTAAGTACGTGGTATAACATCATTTACAATTTAAATTTTATTTTAATAACATTTAAACATACAACTGTACAAATGTTTAGATAAAATTAAAATATTTTGAATTCTAGCAGTCAAATATGAACATTAATATACATAGTCGTTATATAGAAAATCGGTTAAAATAACAATTTTGTTAATCAAAAATGTTTCAAAGACATGTCATCCTTTGTGAATAACAAAGACTTCTAATTTTTTTTTAAATATCTCCCTAGCTTGTGGCAAATTTTCTTCAAAAGATGGTTCGGTACGCTTATTGTGCTTACATAACCGGCACGACCCCGGGTCTCACTTTCAACCACGAAGCTGGCAACTCTACCCGTGGGTGAGTCGATGGCGGGTTATTTTTCACAAACAGTTCGGTAATCCGTGGGTGCACTCGCGCAAGGTCAAGGTTGTGATAAATTATTGTCGCGAGTGCGCTTGCGCAAACAATCGCGATTTGCATAGGATTCGAGGCCGGAGTAAGGACCGCCCGCGCCGCCGGACTTTGTACTTTAAGTAATTTATTTTAAATAGTGACTATGATAGCTTGCGCGTTTTTTTTGGACTAAAATTTATTAGCATAAATAAATATAAGATTGATTATGCTCTATGAGGCCACCTACGTCAGTTTAGCTACAGAACGTTTATAATTAAATCATCGTATTGAATAAAGATGAAGATATAACGCATAATGTAATATAGAAAGGCAAATTAAATACTTAACATTTTTAAATGCTTTCGGTGGAGGGGTGTGAAACTGTGAACGTCGGCTGACTTACATATGAGGAGACCATCTTAGTACTCAAGGGTAGCAACGCATCTGTAATCGGCTTCAGCAACACCCCTGTTACATATTGGTTACAGATGTCCATGAGCGGCAGTGACCACTTACCATCAGTTGGACTGTTAAATGTCGTGGTATTTTTTTGTAAATACTGCATCTGAATTGTCAAGACTATATTATTCATCCAGTATACGATTAATTCATGATATCAAAAATATTTTTGAAATTAACTCGTTCATTATTTTAATAACAGGCCTCGCACGTGGACGTTTATCTGCATAACCTTTCATGCTTTTAAATGTTATCTAGGTATCATTAATCAATAGTGGTTAGTTTTATTTAATATTATCCGGTTGACCCTGCCGGCTTGGCCATTGAGTGGGTAGTAAGAAATTAACATGTGAAGTGTGTAGGAATTGTAGTCTATATTATATGAGACACGCAAAAAAAATATGAATCCGATAATAAATGCAATAGGTAGAGCCATCTTTGTGGTTATTTCTTCTGCAACGAAACTATCACTAGGAACTTATCTTTTCCTTCAACACAAGTCGAGTTTTTGGTGTTTTGATTTGATGGTTATCATAATGCAGTTGCAGAACTATTGTAATGTCAGTCTTAGTCGACATATGATAATGGGTCATTGAGGATCTGTATAGGACTAACATTGCATCCCCGCCTTATTTTGAAGATGATCGTGGCAGTTATAATCAGAACTCAGCTGAAGACAACTGAACAATCTAATAGAGTAGCGATGAAAAAAGTTATCATTCCAAATTTACCAATTGATCTAAAAAGAAAAAATAGAAGACATACTTGCAGGTGCTTAGATCCGGTAGCGAAGGAATGATAAATGTAATACATTTTCATTACGTAACTACAAAAGCAGTTCGAAGAAGTTTCCTAGAATTGGATCTAGTACACATATCAATTCCTTTAATGGTCTATTTGTGGGTGTACATTTGGGGCACGCTTACTCCAAATTGAACAGTAGACTAAATACTCGTTCGCTGATTGTTTGAACAATTAGTTTGAATAGTGATACCCATCTGTGCATAATGGAGATGCCGACAAGGTAACTATAGATAAGAGTTGTTTGTTAATGATTAAAGGGGTTAAAGGGGGGTCGGTGCTTCTATGCCCGACTACAAACGGTAAAACAGCCAAAGGCCTCCGAGGAGGAGGACTTATGACTACTACGAAATGTATCCAATTGGTGTAGGTGTACTAAATATGCTTGTCATTCTTCTTGACACAGGCTTCTTCTTCGGAAACATACAAGAAAAGCAAAATTCTTCATCAGAATTTTGCTTTTCTTGTATGTTCCGTGATATGCAAGATCGCAAGCAAAATTAAAGACTCTTTGGAAACATTTGAGTCTTCGGAAACATCAACCCGACGTATAAAATATATTATCCCCGCAAAAATTACAAACATCTTTTAATAATAAAATATGCTGACGATGTGTGTCGTACTGATTTAAGTAGGTCGCCGTAACATTATTTAAATGGAAATTACAATAATATCAATAATAACCTGGGTGGCACACACAATGTGGTCCGAAATTACGATACAATGTGGCGATTAAATAACAATGTGAGTTCAATAATTGTATAACTTATTCAAAATTATCAATACGATTTCCTGTCTTTTGTCTTTTCGTAACACAGACGGACCGTAGCTGGCACCTGAGTGGTTACCATATGTAGAAAACAAACAATGTAGATAAACATACGGTTACGAAAACCGCTAACCAGTTACTTGAGTTGCGAATCAATATTTACGTAGATTGAAGCAAACCGCGCGGGTAAATAGTGAATTGCCGCAAAGCTATTTGTTCAATGAGCGTAATAGTTTAGCTACTTGCTAATTACTTATTAGATAAGTTAGGGTGTTGATGAAAGGATTATGGTTGATAATATATACTGATATTATAAAGAGGTAAAGTTTGTAACTTTGATTGTTTGTTTGTTTGTTTGTAAGGGCTAATCTTCGGTCTATACAGAAACGATCATGAAAATTCTTTCACAATAAGAGAACTACACTATTCAGAAGCGCTATAGGTTATATTTTATTAAGATTGCATAAAAAGCGGACGAAGCCGCGGGTACAGCTAGTCTTCTCTAAAATAAATAAAGCGTGCGACAAGAGCTTTCTGACTTGGTGTCCACCTCCCTTTAATCAACGCATGACGCAACGCACGCATGCCGTGGTAGTCTTCCACGCTGCAGTGTATTTGTAGAATGGGGAATGAACATTTTTCCAAGGTAATTTTGGAATTTTATAATAATCAAAAAACTGATGGTCGCTCTTCTGTTGATGTATATATTGATAGTCGATGGAGACTGTTTTCAATCAGGTAGCCCTTCTGTTTTACCGCTAGATAAAAAATATCACCTACCTGGTATAACAGGTATATAACCATAATACCTATAAGGAACATCATAAAGGAAAATATGTTATTCATCATTGTAAAATTAAAACTACATACGTTATAACGGACTCTGAATAACGGACTATGAATGTCTTGATAAGGATCTAAGATGAGAAGGGTTGTGGTGATGTAATCATCGCCCCTAAGCTTTACAAGGTTACGTGGTTAACAGTCTACTGAATGACGTAATCAGTGTGTACTTAGAACGTGTAGAGTTAATGAGAAACGGTCGGCAGGTGACGCAAAATGACTTAAATTATAAGACAAAAACATAATGTAATGGGGAAGTGTTGTAGGAAATCATTATTTTCGCTTCGTATAAGAAATAACGTCTTATTTATATACGTTGACCATGTTTTTACGTGAGTTATTAGATTAGTAGTTAGCATAAAAGTATATTATTATGAAAATACCTTTACTCGCACATAATGGCGCAGCGGTCACCATATTGGTCTAATAGGCAGAGGTTCCGGGTTCCATTCTCGGCCAGACTCATCGAAATGATAAAATTAGATTTTAATTTTGGGTCGGAGTACTTAATAATGCCATTGTCTTCTGACTAAAGGAAATCGAGTGTCACGAAATTTCAAAATATTGCAATCGAGTCTACCCAGTATAATAAAGCGGCAAGTTTCTAAATTGAAATCATAACTAGCTTTCTAAGTTTATCTGAATTTTGGTGAAACCTTGATAGTAAAATAACAAATTTTAAATTTGTCAAACTTTTGATGATTTCAGTGTTGACCGATTGCTGTTCCACTGCTGGGCACGGGTCTCCTCTTTGTCAGAGTGAGAGGATAAGGCCATAGTCCACCGAGGTGGCCAAGTGCGCATTGGCAGACTTTACATACCTTTGAGAACTTTTTAATTATCTCTCAGGTATGCAGGTTTCCTCACGATGTTCTTCTCCACCGGTAAAGCAATTGATAAATATTTTTAAATACGCACATAACTTTGAAATATTCCTAGGTGCGAGCCTAGGATTTGATTCTAGGACACCTCGATCGTTGTCCCAGTAGTTCCGGGACTAGAATAGGGCTTCTTCTTGCTTCTTCCGGGGTTGCGGGCGGCAGATTGGGAGGTCGAGCCGTCCGGCAAGTGACGTCCGGGGGGGGTTTAGTGCGGTAAGAATCCCACATTACCCTGTGTCGCTCCCGCGGCACGGGGTACCTTTTGAAGGTTTCCCCCTCGATAACAAAAAAAAGGACTCCTCGATTGAGAGGCCAAGTTTCAACCATGAGGCTATCACTGCTTTATACTACTTGAATTTGATGAATTACTCATAACCTTAACATTTGAGTTTAAATTTCATCACGTACAAAAATCTCAGTACCAGATACAAATGTAAGTTTACAATCTTACTAATAACTGTGCTAATAAAACAAAGGTCATGGATTATTCTTAAATTGCATTGGGTCAACAATGTGCAATAACTTAATATTATCGCCTACATAAAGTTTTCAAAACAGCAGCCCACATATTAATTTATGGGCCACGTCCGTTGGTACAATTAGGGAATGAACAAAGCGACAATTCCTTTACAATTTACGTTGGAGTTTTATTACGAAACAAAAAAAGTTGTGTGGTATGTGGTCAGCGTACTGGTATGCAGCATATCTAAGTTTTAATAATAAGAATGAGAAGTATATACCTTTTACATTAATTGCTACGAATGCTAATATGTACTGCTCGGAGATATTTCAGTTTAAAATAAGTAGTCCTTTGTACTATGTTTTATTTAACGTTAGATTTATTTCATGTCCTATGTTCATGTTATCGTGTCTACAAATTATAAAAATAAAATAAGAATAATCGTTAAAAATTTAAGTTAACTCGTATAAATTTATAATATTTAATGTAAATAGGTATCTACCTAAAGTCGTAGGTGCCGTATTATGAATGTTAATCTTATAAATCGTTTAAATAAATAAGTGAAAGTAAAGTGAATAGAAGGAACGTTTGAGTTTATGGAAATACATTTCTCCAGATTTAATTTTACATGCTTAAAAATTTAACTATGTTAGTTCGATCAAAACTTTTAAAAGTATAAAAAATGTATCAAATAATTCATAATTTTTTAATGTTTTTAAATATGAGTTATTGCACCGTTTATAGTAAATATTTCGCTGTCATCGGATATTTGAGTCGCCAATAAATTATACGCATGTCTATTATACATCATATACAATAGGTGTGTGGGTAGATCGACATGGTCGACTTTAACTAGATTATGTTTTGATCTAGTAAAATAAATTATAATACGGAAGCGCGTATAGCCTCGTGAAGTGTGTATGTGTGTGATGTCATAGATTCATATTGGAGCAGCGTGGAGAAGTATCCTCTAAACTAGATTCTAGGCCCTCATGTTACTTTCAAAGCTATACTGCATTTGAAAGTGGTAGAACCCTTTGTGATTCGACGTGCGTTCTAACTTAGTACTCAGAGGTACCAACGTATCCATCGCCAACCTCAGGTAGGACTCTTATCTTATCTGAAGTTGATTATAGATGGCCATGGGTAGCAATAGCCACTTAGCATCAGGGAGTTGCTTGCCCGTTTGCTTCTTCTAAATTATAAAACCGATAAGCCTATGTGCAAATTAAAGTAGGATTAAGTCAAAATCTAAAATATCTTTACCTACTATAGATAATCTCAAACTTGAAATCAATGTGCTCAAATGTAAAAACGCGTACGGTTCATGTTTACAAGTAGACGAACCGTTTAGTAATAAGTTAAACGAAGTGAGAGGTAAATGCACTGAGAGTGCACTGCAGTTGCAAACGTCAACTCACCGTCTTACAGAGTCTGACGCAACACTCACCTGCAATATATGGAACAAAATACATAACTCGATCGCTACTGCATTCCATTACCTTAAGGAGCAACTTGCTTACTATAGATACTTATATTTACACTGTGTTTCAAACAATACTCTTTGTTTATGCTGGATTAATGAAACGCGGAAAATTGACAGTGCGATACTAAGAATTTTTCTAAGTTTCAGCCTGACCTTGCGATTTTTCAACACAATTAGATTTAAAAGTTGTTTGAGAATTTACGGTATTTAACTTGCCGTGATATTAGTGGTAAATACTCGATTAAATTGTTTACAAACTAGTTTATTTTCCTCATTGTTTTATCGTTACCCCTTGAAACTTTCGCTGCCTTGAACATTTCCAATTTATATTTGTTTAAATTAAAGTTGAGAAATGCGTCCACGTTATTTTAATGGCAGTATTAACTTCTCTGGAGGTGATAAAATACATTTAAGTACATGTATTGTAACTTGTAACGTGTTAACATTTCCTTAATATCGCTTTATATTAATTTTGTTTACACATAATAAATATCGATCTTTGTTCTCTGTAAACTGCATCAGTACGAGAACGATCTGTTTACATCTCCGGGTAAGATAAAATAAATATCTTAACAATGTTTATGCAGCATTCTATGCGAAACCGTGTTAACCTTGCTTTGGTGCATATCAAAGTGCATTGTGTACTGGAATTGAAAGTGTTGTTATGATTTTATTTCATCTTGTTACTAAGCAATGTTATTGTTAAATGATCTATTGTACCTACCTGGAGACTGAGAAGTATGTCAGCTTAGCTCGATAGATAATATGAATAATTTTGATAGTCATGTAATCAGAATCGATTGAGGGTTATGAAAATTTATTTTATTAAATAAAAGACAAGAAAATTTAAAACGCATGGTATAACAAATTTATTAAAAAGAATACGGTATTGAGTATTTGAACAACTTTACCCGACTTCCCCAGGAAGGGAGGTTATCTATTCGTCGTGTATTTATGTACTGACATCGTTTAATACATGCGTTGAAGTTTAATTTTCGTAATTTTGTCATTTTTAACCGATTTGAAACAAGGAGGTGGTTCTCAAATTCACTGTATTATTTATTTCACTTTTGCTGCTATAAAGTGAGATAGAACATAAATAACGTAGTTATGATTGTTTTCAATCGTCGTGTGAAAGAATTTTGTTGCAGATCGAATTCTCGCCAAGATTAATACTTTCTCACGATCGGTTTCACCTTGTGATTCGTAGTAACTTATTGAGTTTTGTATAGTCCATATACCATTATGCATAACTATTATATACTTAAGACATCACAATTAATAATTTTATATATGTTGCTGTTGGCATGTAAATAAATAAATATAAAATTCACGTGTCACAATGTTAGTTACCGTACTCCTCTGAAACGGCTTTACCGATTTACACAAAATTTTATATGCATATTCAGTAGGTCTGAGAATCCGCTACTATCTATTTTTCAAACCCCTAAGTGAAAAGGGTTGTTCGCCCTTAACATTTTTTTAATTATATGGCAACACAAGGTTTAATTATCGTCTATGGCAAAAAAAAATTTTGATGGTAAATAATTAATTAATTATGATTCAAATTAGCCTCACATTTGGTTATTAATTATAACTATATCCAATTACCGTCAGAGTTATTGCGTATAGTTTGCCTACTTATTGAAATTTACAAAAACCGTAGAATTTTTGCTTAGAACTTATAAAAGTTTCTCTTTAAAAATAATTTCACATTTATTTTATCTTCAACATATTATATCATATTTCAACATATTATCTTAATCAGTAATTTTAATGCTGATTAAATTATAAGGTACCGTTGAATATAACTTTAATTAACTTGTCAATTACATTAAAGAGTGTGACAAATGGTTACGTTGAACTAAAATGGCGTGTGATACTTAAAAACCAACGGAACGTTTAATAAATAAGAGGTTTAAGCGGTTATTTTAGCAAATAGTTATTATATTAATTAAGTCGAGCTAAATCATATATGTTAATTATTACAAAATTATTATAAATGTTAATTATTACAAAGTTTATTTGCTTTTGATTTAATTTTATAATGTTCTGTTATATGAATATGGCTATTATCAATAGGTAGGTAATAAAATTTGGATGTCTCATTTTCTCTAAAATAGTAGTTACAATATATTCATGTCGATTTATAGTTTTGGCTCATGTCGGTATTCAAAGTTTTAAAAGCTGATTAATAATAACCTAACTATCTTTAAAATAGATTTAAAGTTTAATTTACTTTCACCCGTAGTATCAGTACTTACCCCATATTGTGATAGAAGTATTGATATAAAATTGTAGCATTTTGAACCCTATTTGCTATCAATACTAATTTGTATAATGTTATGCCTATGTTTGATCCCACATCACGTGCAACTTCAATAATAACTATTTACCCCGGAAAATGAAGGATTATTTGCAAGCGTAGAAAATTGGCATCTCCATAGACCACGCAATTAAAATTGCGAGCAGAGAAGCTGGTCATTAATAATTTTAATGTCTTTCAAAGTGCTATGAAAGATATATTATTATGAACAAATTAAAATGCGAATTCCGGATTTTATAACGTAAGCTACATTTAATTATAACGATCAAATCGGAATAGCATTTCACATAATATCGCGATAAAAACATCTCTCCTTGACATTTCTCCGTGATGTAATGGCTAACATAATATGTGATATAATATAATATTATCTTAATGCAAAAAAGACGCGTACTTCCGCTAAACCGGTATCTGTTGACGATGTGTCTACCGAGGCAACCATATGTCGAAAGTTCGATAAGAATGATAATATTGATATAGAGCTATTGCTCGTAATATGATATTATCACATCGAAAAAATATATATTAATATCGAAGTGAAAAAATATTTGCTTTTGTATTCGTGATTTGATCATTTTATAGAGCAATATGAATTGGTTGGGAAAAAGGTCCTCCTTTGAATAGAATATTTTGCGAGTCATAAATTATCGATTTTTCGATAATATCACATTGAGACTTTCAATATTAGCAGCGATCGATCATTAACAGAATTCCTAGATGTGTCTTAGTTTTATAGCAATATTTTCTTGTTTAATTTTAACAAGGATAAGTAAGCAATTAACACGCAATTTTCTAACAATTAATTTAATACCTAAGCAATAGGTATTATAATTTGTTAAGATTAAGTATAAATGATGGGTACAAGTGCTTATTGGCACTTGTGTGTGTGGTGTTTGTATGTGTCGTGTGTATGTGTTGGTGTGAGATGACTTAACATAAAATTTCTATGCGTGTGACTGTGCAGTATTCTTAATCCGTTGACTGGATAAGAGGCAGGTAAATATGTAGATATATCTGCCAAACACGACTGAACGAAATGTTGCGGTTGAAATAAAAAAAAATTATAAAGCAGAGAAAAAATAACTGAGTGTGGAAGATGGCACCGTCGCAATCAAAGCGTTCAAATTCTTTCGTTTAGAATTGTTACATGTTTTTCTATAGTCTTACCAGGATGACATGGGCTTGCTATAAAACCTTTCTGTCTGATTGAAGGTCAATACCACAAATTTACGCGCAGTATTCAAAATTCAATAATATCAATATTATGACATCACTTGCATGCCAAAATAAATATACCGGGCAATAAAACAGAGGTCATTGCCGTTGCGCATTAACATTCGCACTCGAGTAATAACAGAATCGCACGGTGAGATCGCCGAGTGTTCTACAAATATTTTTACTTCATATCCAAACACTCGAACCGCGAACCGAATGATAAAATCGTGATCTTGAATTTGAAATATCACAAGCGACTCTTTAGCTTAAGTTCGTGAGTTTGCGCATTTCAAATGAGTTACGCTTTACCGTGAACCATTGTTTTGGCAGCGTTATATTTGGACCATAGCGAATTAAGTGCGGATATGTTTGAGCAGACAGCCGTGTAAACCAAGGCTGATGCTCCCCTTTATGCATCCCGTATGATTGGTGCAAATGTTACCTTTACGTAGTCTCATAAGGAAGCGAAACATTTGGATTTATAATAACGATTGTCGTTAACGAGAATATTTAATGCGATTCAATTGCTATGTTTATATCGCTTACATATATTTTCATTAACTTCTCATCCGATTTTAATACTCAGTTTATGTTATAATGAATGTATATAAAGATCTATATGAATCGTGTGGTTATGGCTTCTCAGTGAATAGTGTGATTAACTGCAGTTCAGGTGCATTGATTGTTAGTTTAAATTAAAAGTCTTCTGTTGGACTAAATTATAGTTCCGTTGCATTTACCGCGCTTCAATTGATAGTGATATAAAGAAAGATATCAAACTCAAGTATGTCTAAGAAAGATTACATCGACGAATTGAATCATAAGTTTTCATTTTAAGTACTTTTTTCTTTGTCGCGAATGGTCATTACGACTCAAATCATTCAGATAAATAAGCCTATGTAATTTTGCTTGTGATTTTACATATCACGAATATGCAAAAAGAATATCGGACTTACCGTATAAAATATTTACAGTATTTAAAGTATACAGTACTGCGAGCACCGAAATTTGTTAACGCACTCTGTTCTTACTGATAGCGACATTCAGATATTCCTGCCTATCCATTTGTGAACTATGAACTAAACAGACACCCGTAGTAGTATTACTTAGATTAAGACGTTGCTTTTATCGCTTGGATTTGATGTCTATATCATCTTTTATGGCACGGTTACATGTTGGTTCTATAGAGTAACCTCATACGGTATAATCAAACAAAATTGAATGCGTGTTCTACATCTTAATCGGTAACTACCTACGCGTGTAATCGTTGCAACGTGTCGTTGCCTTGCATTTAATTTGACCGATTATCGTCCAATCACGTTCTGTTGGTATATTATCTTTATTTCTATTTATTTAAGTCGAATGTGAATTAAGCAGGCAATATGACTTTTTAGAAAATTAGACTGTCGTCTTAAACGTAGGTATTTTTAATTTGAATTCATTATATTGTAAAGACTTTAATTCATGTTCGGATATTAGCAAATTAAAATATTAAATTACTTATACAAGGGAAGATTTGGTAAATATAATTTCTTCCTAAATTTCTATATCTAGGTCCTCGGGACACGTAGATTAGGAATAACATAAATACGGAGTCCGTATTAGTAGTCCATTTCGATACCCAATTCCTACCCGTTCAGTAATAAAACAACAATAGGAATCACTATCCGTTTTGTGTCGTTGTGACCCGTACTGATCATTACGGCGATAAGATTATAGGAAATGAACGAACGGACGGACCGCGAACCACGATGGGTGGTCCGAGCCTTTACTAGGTAACCAGTACTCCGAGAGCCTCCGCAATATATTACGTACTTACGTCTGAGAGCACTCCAGTTAATAATAGATCCAATAAGAGGTCAAGTTATAATGGATAGTAATGTACGAGACAGGCATACGATCCCAAAAACTGTCTCAGCGAAAGTGTGTGAATGCGGACAAATGTGGTACTTAGCATATTTTCTAGTACCTAATTCATCAGCACATTTCGCAAGTAATCAACCCGTGGGTGGTATGGTTCGAGAGCGAAAATGTTTTTAGAGAGCAAGTGGTAAAATCAAGAACAAGTACACTTCACTTTGTCTGCTATGTCGTATGGAATAGCACTCTAATATTAGAAGATTATCGTTCTCATGAGACAACTTGCACAGGTTACGTACAGGTTAGTAGATTTCCATTACAGGTTAGTAATGGAAAATTACCTAAGTATATAAGCGTTTTTATAAATTACGGGAAGTAAATTAAATAACATTCTGTGGTACTTTCATTATCCTAAGGTATGCAATAATAGGGCAGAATGTTATTGCAAATAGTTGTTTATATTTTTTCACATCATTTCTTGAAAACTCCGTAAAAATGGATTATCTGATTCTGAAATTAGCCCATAATAGCACTACAACTTTTAAGAACCTGTTTTTATATTTGATCTTATGTTATAATACTTCTAATCACTAGTGTGAACTTACTTACGTATAGTTATTATATCGTTACTCTGTACCTTTTATGTGACTATAAGATTACACGCCTTCAAGACCTTCAAGATGCCTATCATTTATAATAGGTATATACGGCGTGCATAAAGTATCATCTTTAGCATACCTATGCAAATACTCGGGATCACAACACAATTAAGTATCGTTATCATAATTTCGTAATTACAACTTCTTCCTTTTTCATTCGGTAACCGTATCATACCATCTCATGGTTCGAATAATGTAATACACGTTACTCGTATAAAATGAGCTATGAGTTGCGAGCGTGGTGTGTGGCCGATCGCGAACAGGTTTCTTAACCGCGGGCACATTGCCGTAACCGTAAAAAAATGTTCAAATTTAACGATGCCTCCTAACGAGCCAGTCAAAACACTCCTCCATATATCTTTCAATAGAAATCTCACTTTCTGTAGCATAGTGACATAGTGTTACAATGGACAGGTTATGTAGAATGACGTAACGAAGAATCTATAATCCGCTATTGATATTTAAATGTTAGACTTAAAAGGTATAAAAAATAATAAACAGTTATAAGAAGCCAGTTGAATGTGCCCCTTCCACTTGTTATCAAAAATGAACGTAGAACTTTTTGTGGTTCGACTCCGGCGGCACCACCGCCACACCTATTTCTGCCTTAAAACAGCAGTGTAAAGCGCTGCTGTGTTCTGGTTTGAATGGTGTGGTAAGGGAGACCTACTTTTCCGAGGCGTTCCAGCTTAGTCCTCAGGGGTAGCGGCGCATCTAACTTACCATCAGGTGGACTGCATGCTCGTCTGCTACTCCATATTATAAAAAATGCATAAGAGATTTTTAAGTGATAAACTTAGAAATACTTTTCGAAGTAGAAATAACAACGTTTTCATTCAGATCACAAAAAAGAACAATACGTGTACAAAAAAATTTAATGGTACCTAAATACATCTCTATATAAAATGATCACTAAACGAAAGATAATAAACTAGGTACTTTATTATCGTGAGAATAGTGACAGGTTAATCAGATGATTTGCTACAAACCATAAAGTAATGACGAAACGTAAAGTGGGAATGTAATTCCTACGACACGTCCAAGTATCAACGTGTTCCAATTTAATTGATTACGAATAGGGTTGTCACTACCTCCTTTTTATTTTAGAACTATCGATAGAGCGTATTAACTAAATTGTTGACGTCAGACAAATTTTTCAAAATTGAAATTTTGAGTCCGCGCCTGAAAAAAGCTTAATCTCGGACATCTTAAAAAATATAATGATGATAAAATTTTCATCTATATTTTAACAGCATTTTTTTAATTATTCAGTAATTTTGAGAACAATATTAGCATAAAGTACAATTTCAGCAAAATAAACGGAATAATTAAATAATTACGTAATTTACCACTAATATTTATAGACGACCCGCTATTGTGCTCTTGCCTATAAACTCCATTCACAGTAATTGTTCACTATTGAGCCTACACAAAAGATGAATGTGAGTGACAGTGATGCGAATCTAAAGTTTCACTCGTTCCTTTGACCGCGAATGATATTTTCCATCGTACATAGAATTTTCAATTTGTATGCAAGAACTCTTTATATGTGTAGGGTTTTAACAGCACCCTTATACATTTATATTTGTCTTTAGAGATCGTACATCATGTAATTCATGAAAAAAATCATTTAAATTGGTTTAATAGTTGAGAAGGAATCTAGGACAGATTTTATCATCCAAACAGACAATTTTACAAATCTTTTTATACAGCTTTAATTGTTCGTAATTCTACACACTACTATAGCCTACATTATTCTACATTGACATAACATTTGGATATTGTACTTTTGAAAAAGAGAGAATTTATTCAGTAAGTAGTCTTCGAAAATGTATACCACATAATGCGTATGATAAAGTATAAAGAATGTCTGTCCTGTCCGTTGGTCACGTGTGGCCGTGGGCCCGAAATGAAAGTGGTAGTGGGCGTCCACCATACAAGCGACCATGCCGATTAGATTATCTTGAATGAAACTGTGACATGTTTGACATAGGAAAAGGTTGTGCCGGATTATCGTACATTTGAGTAATTTGTTCATTCATTCTTTTAAGGCAAAGGTATGTGAATCGAATGACTAAAGATCGTGTGTTTGAAACAGTTTTTTTAACTGGCAATAAAATTGTTGAGGATGTGATTTATGAAACTGAATAAAAGTTACAATAGCCATTTTAGTTAAACTTTATAAAGTGTTTAGTAAATGTACAAACAAAGTAGTGTTTAAGAAAAAAATTGTAGGATTTCCATTGCAGGACACTCAATAAGTATTCGATAAGCAAATGAAAGAAAAATATTTTCTACATTCATCTGTTATTTAGTATGACTAATGATCCATTAGATAGAATTTTCACGCACATTGTTACAATTACAAAACCAAAACGATATCACATAGAAGAGTGTGTTGCAACGCTATTGTTTAAATTTTCTTAGATTATTCTACGAATTCATGGAAATATTGCAATTGAACCTATCAAATTGTTAACTTTCCTTTAGTAATTTAGTTAGTGATGATAGAGACTCGCACTAACAAATTTCGAAATAAAACTTTGAAACGCATCCGTTAGTTATTTGTATGTCGTAATACCATTGTCAATGAAAGTCGTAGTCGTGGTGTGAATGGCCGAACAGTCAGTAATAGTTGAATAGGTAGTTTATTTGTGAATGTCAATTTATGCACTCTTTGTCTTCTTTTTCTCATAATATAACTTTTTGTATTACTTTCTTAATTAAATAGAAAACTAACTGCTACGTAACACGAGTCGTATAAATGTGTTAAGAGTTATAGCGAATGTTAAATGTGGACATGAAATGAGATTTAAGTAAATTGCTTACTATTAGTTACTAAATATCTTCTATTCAACAATTCCATACACTCGTATTATTTCGTTTAAATTTTTTGTTAGCAAATTTAAAAATATTTTTTATATCACGGCGTGCGTAAATTGACGTTTTACGCACGCTTCGCGTGCGCAAACCCCCCATTTCCGACCCCGTAATATAAAATTTTATACAACACGCGGACGAAAAATGTTTTTCTGACTCGTGTGATTGCAGTCCTCGCCTGCGGCTCGGCCTGCAAACTCACACTTGTCAGAAAAAAATTTTTCGTCCTCGTATTGTAATGTACTATTTTGACTTATTACTACTTAGGTCACACTTGTGGCCCATCACATGAAAACTTTAAAATGTAAAGTTACTCGTTACACCTTTATGCCTATGAGTATTAATAAGAGTCTTAACCAATTTGTCTATCTATGTATCAGTCGGTCTTTTAGAGTAGGCATTGAAGAATTTTGCAATTTGTGCCTAGCAAAATTGATAAATTTCCTAAAGCGCCGTGATAGGCGAAAGATGATAAAGATTGTATATTACTAACAGGCATTAATAGTAGGTAGCAAGTACATACATATGTATTAGTAAGCGTAATCACATAAATTATCGCGCAAATCGCGGACAAAGCCAATTAATTTTATACGGCGTGCTACTGCTTAGTTTTTTTGCGATTTTTGGCACAGCCGAATCTCATCAGGTAGTGTTCTTGACCTCGAGTCATACTTGACTCATCACGACCAGTTAGTTAGTAATTACGTGGGAATAGTTTAAACAAGAAACTGAGTACAAAGACAAATATTTGAACTCCTTAGAAACTAAGAATTTCTCTCATTGTAATTGCTGTTCGCACGAGTTTTAGGAAACTGTTTTTGAACCGGTGTTTACGTTCTAAAGTCTGTAGTTGTCAAAGTAATCTCGCTATTACTTGTAAATACAGACTTAATATGTCAAGGAATAATATAATTGCATAATAGCACCACGAATATTTTTTAATTATTTAACTTGTATTTGATTTATAGTTTGTAGGGCAATACTATCATTTATCAGCAGGAAAGACTCATACCATACATACTTTAGCTCACTTGGACCATGTTTTACCATGCTTCTCCTTAGTATCCTGCTGTTTATTGGTAGATACACGAGTTATTGATCAAAAGTATATTGTATATAACAAAGTATTGGCCTGATCCTGATTTTTAGAAAGCGTGACGTCAGTGTTACTGACGTCACCATTTGCGTGATCATTGTTACTCATGATTTAAAAGGAAATTCAACAAGGAAATAACTCAAAATAGTGATAATAATTTAATAACAACGACTTTCTAACATTACACAGAAACATAATTTAATAACTAGTCATAATATTATTTTCTTGCGAAAGGAATCAACAATCGAATAATGATCTGCTTTTATTTAAAATTAATCACAAGTTTTAATAATTATAAAAGTAATTTTTAACCTCACCAAGTTCGTCCGTACCGTCCGAGCGCTCGCAGCAAAAAGCCCCTATCCGTCTTACGCAGGTGCTTTTATAGCGAACGCTCGGGCGGCCATCTTAGTTTTGACAAGGAGCAGGTAAACGTAAATTAATTTCGAACTACCCTGCCACAACTTTACAATACTTCAATCTATCGCAAAATAATTCTTTAATTTAAATGAAATCACACCATCTGAATAAATACACCGAATTTACAAATTAAATAAATATACAGAGACGTCTCGCGCCGATACGGCCATACTGATTAGCTGGGCGTGCCCTGCCCGGCGTATAAGATTATAGCTGACCCCTTCATCTGAAACAATGATGTTTTGTAATTTGAGATAGGTATCTGTAAACCAGTACCTATAGTTAGGCAAAGCGTATTAAGCACGGATAGAAACTTATGATTGTCGTGCATTCTGTTTTACTATTACGATCATGCGTCTATATTGGTTTTTTATTATTATTATATCTTGCAATGCAAGAAGTTATTTATTTAATTATTGTAATTATATTTCGTTGTATTTATGATTTTTAAAGGAAAGATGCTGTGCTCTGGGCGGTCTTGTTCGCCGTGGTACACAGGGGTTCTAAAGGATATGGTATTAGGGTCGATGCTGTGCTCTGGATCTATATTTTTAGATCGTGGTACACAGAGGCTCTGAAATATAAATATAAGGGTATTGGAGCACTATGTATGTGCATGTATCCTAAAGCAAATGTTTTACTTTTATTTAAGAGTGTTGTTTAACATATTGAATTTACATTTTAAGAGTAAAATATGCTCACCGTGTAAATGCAGTGCTAGTAATATGCACCGGGGTTGCTTTTCATTGTTGAGTATCTCCCGAGGTAGACGGTTGTGGATCTGACACGTTGCTCTCGGGACACGTGGCATCCGGAACTCTTGGATCTTGTGATTCTTCTTCCGCCGATACGGTCACTTGTAGAGCTGGTTGCGGTGCTGGCCGTAGTTGGTCATGGGAGACTTTCCGCGGTCGCCCTCTGCCGATTACTTTCTTCACCAAGTACCGGTCGTTCTGTAAAATGCTACACACTTCATAAGGCTCACTGTATTTAAGATCTAAGCAAGTTTGATTTCGCGGATTATTTTTTAGTAGGACGTAATCACCTTTCTGAAATGGGCGAATCTTAGCTTTGTTCCTATCAAACCTGCACTTCTCCCTTTCACCGGCTGTTATCATCCGCCTCTGGACATGCTGGTAAAGCTGTTCAATATTAATAGTTTCATCTTGAAAATTAACAAGGTTCAATAGTTCCGGGGGTACACAATGTTTTCGACGAGTAATTAATGTCAATGGTGCCACGCCCGAAGTGGTTTGCGGTGTGCAGTTAATAGCCAACTGTAGACTATCAAGCATGCTAGGCCAGTCTGTAGTTTCATAATTACTTATCATAATTAGCCCATTCTTGAGTGTACCTACCATTCGTTCCACTTGCCCATTCGCTCGGCTGACTCCTGGCGATATGGAATGAATATCGATACCAATATTGTCACAATAGATCTTAAATTCTCCTAAAAATTCTCGACCACCGTCGACTATAATCTGAGCAGGAGTTCCGAAAAGATGTACGGTACGCTTTAGTGCGGCCAATGTGCTGTGAGGACTTTTATTCGTTGCATAATAGAATAAAACGTACTTGCTGAAAGAGTCAATGGTTATGATTACATAATCATGATTGTTAGTCGTACCTAGTTTTCCAGTAATATCCATGTGTACCACCTGGAATGCTGCTGTTGGTTTCTCTATTGGATGTAACTGTGCTTGTATTGCGCCGGAATGACCTTTCGATGTTTTACAGATGACACAATTGTCTACAAATGTTCTAATAATAGTGGACATTTTATTAAACCAATAGGTTTCTTTCAACTTCTGTAAGGTTTTTTCCCAACCAGGGTGTTTGAGTGCCGAATGGTAGGTATTAATTAGACTCCACTGAAAAGCCCTCGGTACAACTACTGCTTTCTGCGCATTTGCTTCGGAATCTAAGCAAACCTTCATCAATGTACCATTTTCTAATACATACCCGTCTATCTGGTCACCACGACTTAGTCCATCTATGGTCGGGCGTAGGGTTTCATCACGGCGCTGCTCTACCTTCAGCCAGTCAAGGTCCCGTGTCATTATATTAACTTGTAACGTACCTGGATTTCTGCTAAAGAAATCTGCATGCTGAATATGTTCACCCTTTCTATATTCTATGTCGAAATCGTAGTTTTGCAGGAATGCCCACCAACGATACACTCTAGGGAGAAGCTCCTTCTTATTCTTCGACGCCTTGAGGGCGTTACAGTCAGTAATAACTTTAAACTTACGTCCGTAAAGATACTGCCTGAAGTGTTTTATAGCTCTCACCACGGCCAACGTTTCCAGCTCGTATGAATGGTACCGGCTCTCAACTTCGGTGGTCCGCATACTCATATAGGCCACGGCATGACGACGTCCATCAATCACCTGCGCGAGTATAGCACCATAGCCAAGGCTACTCGCGTCCGTGTATAATTCAGTTGGTGCGTTTTCTTGAAATATGGCTAATACAGGAGCTGAGGTGAGATGTTGTATAATAATGTTACGAGCTTGCTCATGCCGCTCGTTCCATTCCCAACGTGCACCCTTCCTTGTCAGCTCATATAATGGTAACATTATACGTGAAAAGTTAGGAATGAATCGGCGGAAATAACCAGCCAATCCATTAAATTGGCGCACCTGCTTTATAGTATTAGGAACTGGAGATTGAACAAGTGCATCAATTTTTCGAGGACTTGGGCGTACCTCACCATCAGAGATAATATTGCCTAAGTATTCAATAGATCGCTTAAAGAATGAAGACTTTTCTGCATTTATTGAAAAGCCCGCCTTCTGTAAGGCTATAAGGATTCTTTCAATATTAGATAAACCCTCGTTAAAGCTGGTGCACTTATTCAATACATCGTCTACGTAAACTTGAGCGATACCTGCACTTAACAAACTTTGCAAAGCCCTATTCATACATCTTTGATACACAGAACAGGCATTGCTCAATCCAAACGGCATTGTTAAAAATTCGTACAAGCCGTCAGTTGTAACAAACGCGGTTTTTTCGATTGAATTTTCTGCTATCGGAATTTGGTGAAAACCCGCGGCCATATCGAATGAATTATAATAGTAACCATTAACCAATTGATCAATCTGATCTGAAATTAAAGGAAGAGGGTAGTGGTCTCTAAGAGTGTTTGAGTTTAATTCGCGATAATCAACACATAATCTGTCATCTCCATTCTTCTTCTTCACTAAAATCATAGGGCTAGAATATGGAGATTTGCTTTCCCGAATAATGTTGTGATCAATTAATTCCTGAATCATTTTCCTAACTTTCTCGCGTTCTATGGGGCTTAAACGATATGGTCGACGTTCGACGTATTTATCGGGATTCTTTAAACGGATTTCTAACTCACCAGTGTTGACCCTAGTGCTAGGAAAACCTTTAATAAACAAATGTACGTACTTATTAAGCAATATTTTTAACTGTTCAAGTTCATAGCTATCGGTAAGATCGCAATCAAGTTTTTCAAATAGGCAGTTATTTGATTTAATGGTCATTACCAATGAGTTGTTAAATAACTTAGCCCCGTTATTAGTTACTAAGACACTTAAAGAGGTGTTACTAATTAAGTCCATGCCCACTAATACACTTGAGCTTAATTCAGAATCTGGAATAATACAAAAAGAAACTTCTATACAGATTCCATCTATTTCACATACTGTTTTTAAAGTTAATAATGATATCACCGGAAAATGACCTAATCCGCGTAAATACTTAACGTTATAAATTCTTTTCCCCGGCAATTTTGAAGCAACTGATTCACACATTACTGAGCATTCAGCTCCGCTGTCAAAAATCGCGTTTATCGAAAAATCCCCAATAATAATACGCATACTAGTAGTTTCTGCCTTACCCACACAATTGATATTTGCTATAGTTTTATCCCGTTTGAAACAATTTTCATAAGTGTGTCCCTCCTTCATACAAAAAGTGCACATTCGTTTACTTTGCGTTGAGATAGTCATATTTCTATTCTGGGTTATATTTTTGTTTTGTGTTGAATCATTCTCAAGTGATTTGAACCAACAATCACGTGCGACATGATTATTTTTCTTACAAATTTTACAGAACAATGACATTTGAGAATCATTCAACTTGAACCGCTTACCTGAGACTTGAAAACCTGACTCACCATGTGTACGTTTTCTTACCCGAATTGATGATGCTACTGAAATAAGTTCTGGAACAGACTTTGCTCGTGCATTCATTAGTTCGATCCTCAGACGTTCATCATTGATACAACCGATGACCGCTTCAACCGCTTCGTTGCTACCTAATTTATCTTTCGTTACGCGTTTCCACAAAACCCAAGCCTGTGATAGAAACTCTGCTATGTCTTTTGTGTGGTCATAGGAATGTTCTCGAAATTTGACAATATCCCTAGAATACCGATTTTCTGGTTCAAAAGTCATAATAAGGTTTTCCCGAAATTCATCCCAGGAATTTGTTGATACTAACCAATTATCTCCCCATAGCTTGGCACGGCCCTTCAAAAGACTACCAGCCTTCATTCGGATGTCATAATCGTCAAAATTATATTTCTCGATAGCCGATGATACGTGCTGACACCATTCTCGTACACCTATATTACCATCTGGATCAAAGGACGGTATAAAAATATCGTTAATTTTTACCTTATCATTGTGTCGATTCACTAACTGTTCCGACATCTGCCGCATGGTCTGCATCATCTGCATGCAAAACTCCATCGACATAAATTGATTACTTACTGTTTCACTAGGGGGTACCACCGAGGTACTAGGATGTCCGGCAGAAGTGGGAGGGCATCCCGCTTCTGATAACAAAGTATTGGCCTGATCCTGATTTTTAGAAAGCGTGACGTCAGTGTTACTGACGTCACCATTTGCGTGATCATTGTTACTCATGATTTAAAAGGAAATTCAACAAGGAAATAACTCAAAATAGTGATAATAATTTAATAACAACGACTTTCTAACATTACACAGAAACATAATTTAATAACTAGTCATAATATTATTTTCTTGCGAAAGGAATCAACAATCGAATAATGATCTGCTTTTATTTAAAATTAATCACAAGTTTTAATAATTATAAAAGTAATTTTTAACCTCACCAAGTTCGTCCGTACCGTCCGAGCGCTCGCAGCAAAAAGCCCCTATCCGTCTTACGCAGGTGCTTTTATAGCGAACGCTCGGGCGGCCATCTTAGTTTTGACAAGGAGCAGGTAAACGTAAATTAATTTCGAACTACCCTGCCACAACTTTACAATACTTCAATCTATCGCAAAATAATTCTTTAATTTAAATGAAATCACACCATCTGAATAAATACACCGAATTTACAAATTAAATAAATATACAGAGACGTCTCGCGCCGATATATATGTATTGTGTAAATGTATTGCATATGTCAGAAAGCTTAAATTTGTGCCCAGTCCTCTGGCAAAGTTTGAATGCAAAACTCTGACGAATGTTGAGTACTTTGTTCTGTCAACTTTGTATACTTAACGGTCCTCGTAAATACGGAAACTCCTTGTGTATATTTGCCACCATCGGATATTAAAACTGGGGTCAGTATTGCTGACATATATTTTTATATAATGGAAGAAGCACATACAACGCACTCCTATAGTGTCAAGTGTTTTCTTTTTCATGGGAATTTTACCTTAATTGACACCTTTATGTAAGTTCAAATGTTTAGTACATTCGTCAACGAAGTTTGGGTTCGTCCAAATATAAAACTCACATAACAATCCGATGAAACAACTGCGATTTTTTTTTCGGAGAGTCTTAAACTCATACAAGGTAGGTTTAGCTGTCCAATGACTAATCGTACATCCTTTGTGAGATGCGCATACATCCATAAGTAATCGGGCGTAGGAAATATTTTAAATTTTAATAAAACTACGTAAGTATTGTGTATATCTAAAATCTATGTCTGAAACATTGCCACTACTCACATCTTAATTAAAATACCCGTCTATATTGTAGAAGTAGCAAACGAGCGTCTACTTCATCTTATATTAAGTGGTTATTTCTGCCTATGGAAATCTATAATTAACTTTAGATAGGATACGTAATTTGAGGTCGGCTATAGATGTGTCACTGACGGCTTTTAGAGAACTAAGTTTCAAAGCCTTAGCAAAATATAGGTATGAGTTACTATCACTTACCACACCCTTTAACTAAAACAACAGTCTCCTATAAGTAAAATAAAATAGTCTGTGTACCCATAGTTGGCGCTAAAAATCTACACAAAACGCGCCACAACGCATTATTTCTTATCAAATTTGTTATAAAGCACGAAAGTATGTGAAAACGTTTTTAATTTAATATCTACGAAACGATTTATTACGTGTTAAAAATAGAAAGTATACTATTGGTGTTGCGAAGCCCTTACATTTTTATTTCTAATATTTATAGCTTAACGTTTGATCTATTTCGCTATGAATTTTTATTCAGTCATAAATTATATTACTTTCACTGCAGTTTATGATTACAAAAAATAGTTATAACAACAACGTAAAATTTATATGTAGGTAATATTGACGGTATGTACCTACTTTTTATTATGAAATTGAAATAGAAAACGAGCGTGGGTTCCACTGATGATAAGTGGTCATGGACATCTGGACCCCAATCAGGATTGAGGCTACATGAGGTTGGTCGAAAATATGTTGCTACCATAAGTTGAAAAGCCTATTGCGTAAGTCCCTTAATATGATACATTTCAAAGAAGGCATAGGATTGCTTAATACGTGAAGTAGGATGTGTGTGATGTCACGTGTGGTGGTGGTGCATCCGTCTCTACAAAGTAGGTAATTACTAGACATTTTTTTATATTGAAGAACCAAATGAACATGCAGTCCACCCGATGGTAAGTGGCCCGTGTCGTCCACGGATATCTGTAACCAACTCCAACACTCTTCTCCCTGAAGTCGATTACAGATGCATCGCCACTGCGGAGAATTAAGATGGTCGCTTCATGTGAGTGAACTGGCCTTCATAACCTTCTACCTCATGATCACCTTTAAAATAGTCAACAATTATTCATCCAAAATTGTTAACTTAAACACGAATAAAGTTGCTATCGAAGTCTTCAAATCATGTCCCCAAACGATTGATGGCTAAATCACGAGCCACGACAACACGACAAACATTCGGCGATTCCCGGTACCTCATCAGTATTCACATGTGCGCGTGTGACTAACGCCAACGCCGACCGTCATGTCTGTGTCTTTGTTTAGGAGACAACGTGGCGTGTTCAAAGGTTTAAAGATAGAACGTATTTCGAGTAACCGCCTCACCTATTTTTGTCATCAATAGTAAACGAGCATGTAGTCCACCTGCAGATGTACCGTCTCTATCAATGTCTGATAATTAAGTAGGTAAAGTAGCTTACCTAAGTTATTCAATAACATAAATGGTATATTACCTATAGCAAACTTATCGCTCGCCTAATATTAAGTAAAAATAGTTAGATATCTATGGCTATTTTTGCCATAGAGGAATTAGCATGGTAGGTTCTCCGCAATGAAATAAAAAGACATTCTACTAATAATTAAAAATACTCGTAATATTTCCCCTAAGTAGTATATCTATTCTATTTTAGTATAGTCTAGTTTATCAAATGCTCATATTGACCATCATCATGTCTATTTGCCTGATAAACTTAATTAAATGTATAACATTCGGTTTTAATAAAACTATGTTTTACGACTTCAGTCGGGTATACCGTCTCAAACAATCATTATAGGTATGCATAAGAAAGCAATTTATTTATTACTAGCTGACCCGGAAAACGTTGTGTTGCGATATAAATAAAAAAATGTTAAGGCTGAACAACCCTTATCACTTAGGGGTATTAAAAATAGATAGTAGCGGATTCTCAGACCTACTGAATATGCATATAAAATTTGGTGAAAATCGGTAAAACTGTTTCGGTAGAGTACGGTAACTAACATTGTGACACGAGAATTATATATATTAGATTTATGTCGAAAGGCATACGCATAAATATATAATGGTGGTTATGTAGGTTTAGAAGTAGCATAAAACTTACCACCAAAATAACAGAGATTGATTCTATATCCACTATCAACATTTAACGAAATTACCAGGTCAAGTCAGAACCGCGTTCTGACTAATTTATCACGTAAGTAATTGGTACATTATATTAGTGTCTATAAACTGTTTTACTGCTAATATAATTAAATTCTTACGAGTTCTAAAAGCAACATAAAATAAATCGCCTTAAATAAAACCGTTATTATGAGTTTAAGTCAAATTGGTTGTTGACTTTAAGCCCTCAATTAGTCGTCTTTACACTCCACGTCAGACGTTCTCAAAGTTATTTCGTCTACTGCTTACTTTGAATCGACTTTTTATAGCATCCCTCAAAGTTACTTTATTTTATTTATTTTCTATAATCAAACCCAACACAAATTAAACACAATATAATTAATACAAGTTTTAGGAACGTTTTAATTTTTTTTTAATATCAGATATAAATAATTCCTGCCACATTCAATCGTTTCATCGTCCATTTTTATTGGCCCCCCTGTAGCCCTTTACAAAACTCCTGTTTCCAAAACGGGGACTTATTCCTCACTTTGAGAAGACTGCTCTGACTCTACATAGTAAGTGTCCGTTACGAGACAGGAACAAACATGAGGTAAGTGACAAAGCGTGTATTTCAAAATGTCGTTCTATTTTTTCTACATTCATAGACATTTTTAAATAGATACATGAGAATGTTCTTAGTTTTCAAGTGAAATATACAGAAGTTTCAAATTTCCTACCAAGAACGTGTGAGCGCCGCACATTTTTTAAAGAAAATTGTTTGGTTTTTTGTATTCTTGAAAAATATAAGCATTTAAGTTTTTTCCATTGTATTTTATAATATTATTAGAGAATTTAAAAAGTCTAGGAAATAAAGCGTTCCGAAACAAAGAATTCCGAATTAGTCTTCAAGAGTAGCAATAACAATCTTTAAGAGTAAGCGGAGTCATGTAGGACTTTACTCCAATTTAATTTTAATTTATAGATCTCTATAATAGTCAGGATCACTCAACAGACTTTTTTACAATATTGAAGTAGCCCATAAGCTGCATAGTGCATAGTTTATCGGATGTTACCATCAGGCTACTATCGCGCATGGACATCTTCACCGTCGAACAATTTTGCGATTAGGCAAAAAAGGTGTGGCGGTGCCGAACCACATAGGGTTAAATCTCCTTCAAGTCCATTCCTTTACAGTTTCAGAACCGAATAATGCACTTCATATTTATTCGCCTTATACGAATATGTCTGAGGTTAAAATTTTAACGGGACAAAGGAAATTCCATCTCAGCAAATGTATGCGGTAAGAGTACGTCATCGTGCGTACCGGCATAGTAAAATAAGAATAGAAGGTTAGCTAAGGCCGCTCCGCTAGTTAATTGCCTGCTTTTGCAGTGATGCATAGGGTTATATTTTTATTTTGAGTTATACATTATTTGCCTATTATGACAGCAGTAGATTTTGAATAACTATAGTGCGTGCTTACACGGCTCCCGCCACTTACGCGTATATTCCTACCGGCGGCGGCCGATTTGTATGAAGCTGTGCTACTACTCTTATTTTACTATGGTACCGGTGCGCTGCGTTTGCTGTGGCCTGCATTTCGCCACGTTATTAGCTACGCTGGCTTCGGCAATAATATTTACACACGCGCCGCTTCTGCGAAAATGCGGTTTCCGGCGGCGTGTGCGCAGTCCAGGCGACATAGTACAGGGACAATAGTATATCAACTGTAATAAAATAAGTCCATGGTAGCACACAGGCGACAAGGTAAATAAAGAACACTTTAAATATTTTTTTAAATTTTGTACTACCACATTTGATTTGCATTTTTCGTCGATGTAACCTGTATAAAGTATACAAAATAATGTAGTTACCACGAATTTTGCAGCAATTTCTAAGTACTTTGAGTATTTAACATATATTGAACGATAATTCAGTAATACTTAAATTGTCGCATACAGAAAATATAACGTAACATTTTTAAGACAAGTTGCCTTAAGTGAGGGTGAGGTAAGCTTACCATTATCTAAGAGTAGCAACTTACTATTTTTCTTGAACTAGGTAAATCTACGAAACCACTACTGATCCGCTTCCGTTGAAAAATAGCATACTACTCCACAGTTTAAGCTTAACAATATTATAAATAGCTATTCTTTGACTCTAAAGAACTATACGATATTCCTAGTATTCACAAAACGATTACAAAAATAATGCTAAACATTAGTGATAAAGTAAAGGTATTTTTATTAAATGTTAAATATTATTTCCATAATTGTAACATGTAACATAATAAATATATTCTAATAGAACCATCGACATAGAACTTCTTATTATAGCGACTACTGTCTGTATAGGTATATAGCTATTGCCTTCTGTCTGTATAATTTGTAAATATCTTACGTCATAACTTAAACAATATTATGTCCTTAGCCGCCGTTGTTCCGTTGTTGATCATAGAAACCATAGATGAACTAATATTGTTGACTCCTAAGAGGTAAGAAGTTCTTAACTCTCTGCTTTAGAAACAATGTATCTAAGAGCATTCTAATTGCGTTTTAATCGGCTCTAAGAACTTGAAATAATGTGAAAAATTACATATTATTATATTTTAGGTGCGGTGATAAGTATTCTAGAAAATTAACGCAAGCCATGAAAGAGCGTAAAAATATTATTTGTATTAGGAGTCTTATGTAGTAACTTCACGTCGAAAACAAATAGACGATTGATCCTTTAGCAAAACATCCGTCCTTGTTTGAAATCACTATTCATTTGCTGTTACTATCTTGTTTATAATTCACCTGATTCTGAACAAAATGTACGTGTTTTGGTTTAGCGAGGCGGTCTAAATTATTCGAATGCCGACGTGACAGGTGTAAGTCGGATGTCGTATGTATTGAAGCGCAAAATTCTCTATCCCAGATATTCAAAGGCATTGGTTAATGAAATACGGTTATAACACCTTCCTAGACGGCTGAATGACGTATCTAGAACGAGCCTGAGATATGGAGCGTCTGCTTTGAAAGCGATCTACTTATAAGTATTGTGTTGCAGTATCTCGTTCACAGAACAATGACTAGGGAAACGCGTGATGTATCGATATCCGGATATTATCGATAGTTTAGTTTTGATATGGGTTGTTGGACTTTCAGACTAAATTTTCGTTTTCTTATAAGAAAGCAAAATATATCTACTCTCTATACTATATGCACTTAGCCCTGTGATTAGGTCCAGGCAGGTCTTGCTTAGGTCCTGAACGTAAATCGGTATTGATGTGCATTATTTCAATTCAGTATTTCAGATATCGACATTTGTGTTACGAACCGATACTAACTGATTTAATAAAGCCAAAGATCGGATGTAACGTTTCGTTACACACCAAAGGAGACAGTTTTTATTTCGATACCCAATATAAAGTAACTGGTATTGTTAATGTTCCGCCAATTTTTCAAATAAATTTGATTTAATGTATGTGTGTAATTTTGGGATAGCTATCTTTTTATCTATACTCATATTATAAAAAGGAAAACTTTGTTTGTTTGGTTGTAATGAATAGGCTCAAAAACTACTGGGCCGATTTTAGAAATTCTTTCACCATTCGAAACCTACATTATCCACAAATCACATAGGCTATATTTTATATGAAAAATATTTGATAAAAAGATTTTGAGGCGGTACAAAGTTCGCCGGGTCAGCTAGTATCATATAAATAAAGAAGACGTTATAAATAACTTAAAAGTGACATAGGTTACGATTATGATATGCAAGACATTTGACAACGAAAATATAAAATAAGGGTCAATGGTTAAACAATTAAATGTACATGGGAAAGTCACATATTTGAGAAGAATTGTGAAAGTTTCTCCTTAAATATAAACTTTCCACATAATTGATTTTGTAAGAATTGGGAAAATATCGCTTGTACTACGCCCATCAGCATAATATGTCAAGAGTTATAACAGTACCAGTGAAATCATGTTGAAAAATGTCGTCGAGTTTAAAAATAATATTATTAACACCCATTTTCCATATAGTGTTGGGTAACTCTTGTCTATTTATTACTTAATTGTAAAACAGTAAAATTACTGTTTTACATAACAGATTGTACAAATAAGATATCTTTACATGAAAACAATTTTAAAGATGTCTTAATTACAATGTTCACGAATTACGTTAAGTTAATTCATTATTCGTAATTCGTAACCATTTTAGGCTTAATACAATTAAACAACTTTACATTTAAGTAAATGTAACGACAATTACGATGTTGTCAAATTACGAAGTGAGATGTTTTAAACGTCACGTTACTTAACAAGTTACGAATTAAGTTGTTGCAATAATGTATTTATCTACTTCTCAAATTAAACTGAAATTAACATTTAATATATTATACCTATCTATCGCTAAGTATAGTAGTGTTATTTTGTGATTTTATTGTAAATAGACAGATAAATCATTAAAGAACATGCCTTAGTTTATCGACGGTTTTATTTTAAAATTACTTCGAAAAAGGAGTAGTTTCTATATTCGGCAAAACTGATTTCTTTTTTGTGTGGTAGCTATTGACTTGCTTCAGTGTTAACAAAAATGAAATAATTATGATCACTAAAAAACCTAAGATAAAACAGTTATATACCTACTTATGTTCTTATGTTTGTAAACCGTTTTTTTGTTTGATAGCTATTGACAAGTTTTAGTTTTATGAATAAAAATTCGTCACATTTTGCTATTATGATTATGGCCCGATTTCGAACACTAGGCGTAAAGTAGTTAGTGAAAAAGAGTATAAATTTCTAACTAAATACGAGTAGGTACGTCTCTCATTTATCATTATAGGTGTAAAAGTTTTTATACGCTATGGACGTAAATGCGGCACTGATTGGAGGAAATGATGACGAGATGATGAGAAATGACATCATTACGACGTACTGCAACATAGTTTAAATGACATAAAGGACGTACTTAATTAAATGCATTTAAATAAAAATAAGAAATACAACAAGAGAAAAAGAAAATAATACGTTTTCATGATTTTTGTTGGGGAGCGGTCACTTTATCAGCTAGACACTGTAGGTTCTGAAGTTGGTAGAACCCTTTGTGGTTCGACTCCGGCGGCACCACCGCCTCATCTATTTCTACTTAATAACAGCAGTGTTAGGCACTGCTGTGTTCCGTTTTGAAGAGTGTGGTATGGGAGAGAGATTTTTCCGAGGCGTTCCAGCTTAGTCCTCAGGGGTAGCGGCGCATCTGTGGCCGACCTCAGGTAGGAATGTCTAATCCTACCTGGGGTTGATTACAGATGTCCATGGGCGGCAGTAGACACTTAACATCAGGTGGACTGCATGCCCGTCTGATACTCCTATACTATTATAAAAAAAAAGTCCCGGGTTCAATATTAGATGAGACAAACATCAAAATTATGATTTAAGAAATGCTTCTTTAAATATCATCTATATTTTAATTTTTTGTTGTATGACGTCGATGTTTGTACAAAATGTAAACACATTTTGTAACAGATAAAATATACATATTTATAAATATTACTTCTAATTATTTAATTAAGACGTTGAAATAGAAAACCAATTTCTCAAATAATCATTAATGATGGTCGTAAAAGGTAAGTAATCCATGTTAGAATGTACTTAAATAACTACAAACAACCGTATAGGTAAGAACAAAATGGTATAAGTACAAATAAGGCCAGATCGTTATAGATAATGAATCCAACATACATTTAGATAGAGTCTGTCGAGAGCCGATTAATTGAATGGTGCGATTAAAATTAATCAGGATTAGTTGGCGTCAATACAACTGCAAGTGTGGAGTTAAGTGGTACATAATCCGGCCAGTTCAGTTAAGTCTGGGGTTCAATTCCGAGAGCTTTAATATTTTTTTTTGAAGTTATTCACTTATTAAAAATTAATTGTTCCAAGCTTTATAGGTAAAGAAAAACATCGGGAAGATTACTGACTACTTTAGGAAGAAGACTGGTGAGAACTTTGTCTTCTTTATAAATTTCTTAGATATGTGGTAGTTTTGATTCAACAATATTGATTATGGGTTCCAATACTATATATAGATCAATACTTGTAGAGCCTAGTATTAAATTTAACATAGGCTTATAAAAAAATAATACATTCATTACTCAGGGTGTGGCCTACCTCACTTAGGGCCTATTTGGGGGTAATGACAGATCATTACATATCAGTTGGACAACTGCCTAGGCAGTAAGTAGGTAATTTGATTTCATAATAAATACATTGAGCCACATTGGATAAAAGCTTGAAACATTTTCATTTAAATAGCACTTATGTAATAAGGGAGACATACTTTTTTCAGGCATTAAGGGTAGGCCCCGACTTGAGGTAGGTAATATCTAATCTTATCTGGGGTAGATTACAGATATGTCCATGTATGATATGGGGGTATGTCCATGGGCGGCCATACCCACTTAGCGTAAGGTCGACTGCATGCTCGTCGACTTTTGTATTACAAAAAAATGTGCCAATTAATGGTAAAAAATGAGCAGTTGATAAATTAGCGTCAGTTCAACTGTACCTCCAATTAGGCGGCGAAGTCGAGTGCGGTGGCAAGTTCAACGGCGTCACATTGACACGGAATCCGCGTGTGAGTCACGCGGACCCGCATCGGCCACAAATTATAAATAAAACAGTGGTCCTATGGTGGTTAAGTAATGGTAGAAAGGTAGAACTCTTAATGGTTCGACTCCGGCGGCACCATCGCCATATCTATTTCGGCTTAAAAACAGCAGTGTAAAGCGCTGCTGTATTGTGGTTTGAATGGTGTGGTAAGGGAGACGTACGTTTTCGAAACATTCCAGTTCAGTGCTCAGGGAAAACGGCTTATCTGTGGTCGACCTCGGGTAGGAATCAAATCTTATCCGGGGTTGATTACATGTACATGGGCGGCAGTAGCCCTTTACATGGAATCTGCGTGTGAGACCCGCATTTGCCACAGATTATAAATAAAACAGTGGTCGCATGGTTGTTAAGTAATAAGAACTCTCCGTTGACGACCACGCCTATATCGGCCATGTGACAGCCGATCTACCATATTTTTGTTTGAAGGGTGTATAACACAAAAGTAAGTCGTTGGAGTAGCTATACTTTGTGATCTAATTGATTGAGATCTACCTATTTACTACTACATGAGGTCATTTGAGTATAATATGGGTACGTCTCAGGGCGATAATGACCACTTAATATCAGGTGGGTTTCGATTAAAGTTATTATAGGTAATTCGTTACGGACTGTGAATAACGTACTTAATTTCAAATGGCACCAAGTACTAAGCTGGAATGATTCATACCTTACTATTGATTTGCTCTACTATGGGGATTTTGGGTACTAACTCAATCGAGCCATAATGAGTTCTACTACTTTTGCGTAAATAATAGCTTGACTTTAAAGTTTTATATCCTACTCCACAAAACTGGTTTATCCGATCAGTGCAAGGGCTTGTGGAGAGTGCTCTTTCACGCTTTTCCAATGCGATATGTACACATTTTCTCTACATATTTTATTAGGAATCACTGTATCAAAACTTATTCTTTGCAATGAAGAAAAATTTTCCGAAACTCCACTTCATTATCTAAAGTTATCGAAATCATAAACTAAAATTGTCGCTTACATATAAGCACATTATACCAACTTAACCCACTATTAACATCATTTATAATCAACTGGTGCAGTGCGGCAACTAAATACATAATGATTATCTCACCGGCATCTACCGTGTGCCGTGGCCAGCATTCGCACTGGCTAATTTGGGAACAGCCTATTCACAAAAATTGTCTCTTACTTATACATTAAATATTGGTTATGTTTACATCCATTATACCTATTTAACCCACCGTTGACATCATTTAAAATCAACTGGTGCAGTGCGGCAACTAAATACATAATGATTATCTCACCGGCATCTACCGTGTGCCGTGGCCAGCATTCGCACTGGCTAATTTGGGAACAGCCCGCGTCCGCTGACTTAACAACCGGACGCCATAAAACAGTAGACAGGATCTTTGTGCGAGCACGCTCTAACTGAACTACGTGTGATGTTGCGACGTATGTTATGGTAAGTTAGATTAGTTAGTTTTAGTTGTGGTATTTCTTATCTTTTTCCCAATTTATGTAACCGTATATGAAGTGTTTAAAGTATTTATAACTGAACTACGTGTGATGTAGCGACGTATGTTATGGGTACGTTGGGTAAGTTAGATTAGTTTCTTTTAGTTTTACTATCTTTTTCTCAATCGTTGAGATTTATGTAACCGTATATGGAGTGTTTAAAGTATTTATAACTGAACTACGTGTGATGTTGCGACGTATGTTACGGTAAGTTAGATTAGTTAGTTTTAGATTTTGTCTAGTTTTACTATCTTGTTCTCAATCTATGAGATTTATGTAACCATATATGGAGTGTTTAAAGTATTTATATGTAGCCAAGGTATGCAGTAGTAAAGTAATAAGTTACTAATGAAGTCGTCACTACCGCATACATATATTTTAATTGGTTATTAATCTAATGCGTTAGGATCTGAGGTTTGATTCTAGTTCAAATGAAAGTTGTATCATCATATACGAGGAAGAGTGAGTTGATAAATCTTAATTTAAAGTCCGGACTTTAATGTGTTTGTGTGTATTTATGACACCATATAACTATAGAATTTATCGTACCTACATACTATTCGAAAGGAACGCATTGAAGCGTTTGATTATAAACATAATGCGATCATAAATTATATATTGTTTATTTACAAGTAAAACTAACTCATTCGAGACGTATTTATTCGAGACGTTCCAACTTAGTCCTTAGACATAACGCATCTGTGACCAACCTCAGTTAGGAATGTAATCTTATCTCATCACTTCACTATCACTTACCGTCAGGTGCATTGCATGCTTGCTAACTACTTTTATATTATAAAAACTACACCAAAAGATAAAAGTAAACCATTCATAACAACTACATTGTTTATTTTGTATTAACTAAACTTGAATGGTGTCGTAAAATGTGTCATGGCCTTGTTAATTGCTTTTATACGATCCCCCATAGTTAAACACCTAATGCGGGTATGTAAGCGATACCGGAGGTCATGGTAGCTTGTATGCAAAAATCGTAATGCTAATAAGTCTAATAACTGTGAGATTAGGTAGAGTGGGCGAGTGACTCACTCCGGTGGGAGTGCTCGAAGGTCGATCAGACTTGGTCATCAGAAACCGTTCTCTTAGATTTAAGTGCATTTGGTTTTTTGATTTTTGTCACGTGTAAAAAGTGTCTTATCGTATCTTTCTGACATTTGATTAGAAATGAAGCAGTTATTTATAAAAAATCAGGTTGTTTGTTATTTTGTTTTTATTAGTGTTGTTTATACAGGTTGATCTTTAAATATAAATTTAGAATGTTTTAAAATAGTATAATAATATAAAAGTAATATTATCTAGGAGGTATAAGCAATTTGACATAATTTAATGTTTTTATTGCTTCTAATATAAATAAAAACTTACCATAGGCAGGCAATTATAATGCCAATTCATATTTGTAGTGGTTTCCAAAGTATCCATTTTCGAAGTAGGTAATTCTTCCGTTCTCTTAAATTGCAAACCATTATTTTTCAAAATCCCAATTACGTGAATGAATTAAATTTTGATTACGTAATATTACATCATCATCTACATATAGATATATTTATGTACATAAATATATCTATATATCATGGTTATATCTAGTACATGCATTTACTTATATGGTTATCGATCAACATACAATGACTTGAAGTCTTCCGTGTTCGAGTTGATACGAGGGGCACTTGTGTATTCTTTTCAATGAAGTGGCGATCAGTATTGAATGAGCGTGTGAAACTGGCACAGTACCTTTGTATGGCTTTGTTATAGTTAATTATCTGAAGACAAAGAAAATGGTAGCGTATCTTCAAACAACTATAAGAAAATTTACATATATCGTATGGAGATAATGTATGTACGAACATAGTACGATGTACGAAATTTACGTGTCTGAAGCCTATAAACAGTTAAATGCATAGTAAAGAAATAAATAAAGAATAAATACATAGTAAAGAAAGAAATAAGCAGTGATAGCCTAGTGGTTAAGAAACTCGGCTTCTCGATCGAGGGGTCCGAGGTTCAAATCACGGCGCACGCACCTCTGATTTTTCAAAGTTATGTACGTTTTAGATATTAATGATCACTTGCTTATACGGTGAAGGAAAACATCGTGAGGAAACCTGCATATCTGAGAAATCTTAAAATAAAAGTTTTCAAATGTATGTGAAGTCTACCAATACGTACTTGACCAGCGCGGTGGACTTTGCCTAATCCTTCTCATTATAAGAGGACACGAGCCCCCTCTCCCAGTCCCAGCAGTGGGACAGTAAATGGGTTGTTGATGATGATGATGAAAGAAAGAAATAAATAAATTACATTATTTTTATTTAATGTGTAGCACATTAATACCTTCTTGAGGTCAGTGATGATATTGCTAAGTTTGAAATATAAAGTTCCAACCTCTTGTAAAAAATTAAAACGAAGAGCTTTTTACATTGTTAGTAATTTAATAACATTCTATACTAAAACGCCTCTAGCATATAATATTTCATAACTGTAAACGAGGAAATGGTAATTAAATAAACCTATACATTATGTAACTGGCTTCTTGGAAATCGCTCTAACGATTTTGACGATAGATAATGTTTTACTTTCCAAAATCTATAGATAAGTGTCAAAAACAAAGTTGTTTTCACAGAAATGTAAAATAACCTTTGCTTCACCAATTAAAGCTATCTTCAGCTATCTTTGCACCAGTATGATGCTGATTGCTGTCACAACACTAGATTAGGTACTACATTATGTCAAGATGATAAGACGAACACTTAGACCGAAACTCAGCAGGTTCTTGTTAAGTTAAGTGGAATACCACTCGTCAAATATTTTTATCCAATTTCAATTACCAACATTTGATCAAATTTCTTTGACAGATGCCTATTCCACTTGTCTAATATCTTCTCCGAGACGTCTTTATAATATGCGTGGTTGAGAAAATGGAAGAACGTGGAGCGACTGTTTTGGTAATTGTTTTTGGCCTGATTATATTTTCTTTTAGTTGGAAAAATCTTTGATCAAATATCGGTGTTCCTAGTAAATTGGATGAAGCCGTCCAATTTATTTGATCAAATGTAAATCGGACAAAGATATTTGAGGAGTGGAATACCACCTTAAGCATACCAGTTTCTTTTATCAAACAAAATATCGACATGATTTATTCGATTTGCAGTTTTTTGACATAATGGAGAGCGCTGGTTTTTTGTTCGCGGGTCAATGGACTAATGAGATGATTTTGATTTGTGGTTAATGATTCATGAATATTGTGTTTGATATTTTACGTCGGATCCGTAACGAGAGAACGTACGGTACATAATGTTACTGAATAAACATTAAATTTAGCTAGCAATTTGAATGATTTATTTAAGTATTCTTATTTATTTGAGATTTACTTCATTAATGTGTTCTAAAAAGTTCTAACTAATACTGGTAGCAGACCTTTCAGGTCTTTTAAAAAAGGAAATCAAAGAATATATTTTTTTAATAAAGTATTCTAGCTTCTTCTGAATATTTTTTAATTTCTTTATTTTCCACTTCGATTAACTGTTTAGGGTCGAATAAGAAAGTTTACCTAGAAATGTTCATGATGGCCAAACCTTTTTTGTACTTCACAACCTTTTTCATTCGTACTACGATGTACTAAAACAGTACGGTATATTGTAAAAAAAAACGCAAATGCAAAGTATAATATGAATTGTTATGGATTAAACGTTCCGTTATTTTATTTGGTCCGAGATAAAATATCCTTACGTCATTCTAATGAGTCAAGCTGGACCCACCTAAGGCTGCGTCATATTGCTTTCTACTGGTAACTGGTGAGATCATGATTAAATGTCAACCAATGTAAGTAAGTACACTTTATAGAATTCATTAATTAATTTATTTATGGAATGTGTTATATAAAATTTTTGGAGATTTAATCTGGTTTTCGTAGAATTATGAATATGTAATGTGTGAATTTAATTTGTCAAATGCAGCGATTTAATTATAACTAACTGAGGCACTGCTCGCGTACTACTCGTGAATTACGTACGTAATGGCAATTAAAAAATAAGCCTTAAATAAATACCTATTCTTAAAATATTTTTATGGTGCTCGGTCATACGGTATTTAAGTGTTAATGTTAATAGATGTTCAGTTGTGGAAGTGCCGAAAGTAGATCGAAATTGTTCATGTGATACCTACCTACCTTCCTGGCAGTTTTCTTCAGAACTTGGCTGCATGGGTATGCAGCCAAGTTCTAGCTCTAGATATATATCTAGGACAGGATTGTTGCTTGACATAGTCGTATAAAGGTTTGTTAGTAATGCATTTAAGATATAGTGAAGTTGATTTTGCAGTCTAACTGTATACTCATTTGTGACTGACCTCAAGTTTCCTATCTGGGCCTATCTGGGCTTGATTACAGATTTCCATGGGCCGCAGTTATGTCTTACCATCAAGTGGACAGAATGCACGTTTGATATTAAAAAAAAGTTTTTTTACGTCATGCCCTAAGAGACACGTTATAACTGTGAGTGAACCTGCAGTTTAAAATATTTTTTATCAGAATCAACCAACATTTTTTTTATCGTAGAGTAGTGACTGGCATATCTGTCACTAATTAATTATTCGATTGTTATTGGTGCTCTTTTTGTCATGACATGACTAATGCACTATTATTTGGGGTTAATGTACTGAACAGATAAAATGTCTCCCATTTGTCAACATTCGATCATTTACATTCCATTGTTTGAAAAATATCCTTTATTTTTTACTCGGAGCAAAAATCGATTTTATTTCGAGATCCTTTAATTGATGAATTCGTTTGTAAACAATTTTGAGTATATATTTTTTTAAATATTGTACATAAAAGAAATATTTCCGTAACATTTAAAACTGCGAATCGTATTAAAAATTAGTGAGGCCGTGGAAATTAAGTTACAAAACGAAAAATAAACGTTTCGTATCCAAAACAAATGAAATTTGCGATTCTGCCCTCGATTTGTTGGGGCAAGCGAATTAGTTCTCGATTTTATCAGCAAACGCGGACCTGTCATTCGCAATCAAAAAATTGAAATAAAAATAAAACTCAGTGAACATGATTGATGCTTCGAACTGGAATGAACAGAGTAATTAGGGTTACATGTAAAAAGATTTGAAAAATTCGACAAATGAAAATCGAAATAAGTTCTTATTTGTTTTGTAATTCGAAAATAATTTGTGTACTAAGTAACAGAAGAACAAGAATGGCTTTGTTTGTAACTTATTTTTTTCTTCTTTCGTACTCTTTAGATATTTTTAATGTATTGTAAGCTGTGATAGCATCATTTTTTCTCTTTTTGTGGATGTTGCAGGAAGATTAAAGGATGACTAATTGAATACTGCAGATGAACAGATCTTCTCAGCAACCAAAAATATCCAAATCCTAGCTCTGTTTTTTGCTTACTGCATGAACTTACTATGGAGTTGATATCACTAAATTATAATTGAATCCATCGTTAAAAAGGTTATTAATTTCCAATTCACTTTATTACACAAAAGAAGCCACTATAAAGCGATATCTACTACCTTACTAATCAAAGCAACAACTAGCTTCAGAAACGCAGCATTGACGTTGACGAGTGCGCTACAAGTATTTGTAACAAAAACTCGCTCATACGGTACAGTTAATTGACATAGAAACGATGACTCACCGCTGACCCTACACCGCAAAAAACCACCGGGTTGCTATCATTGGACCATCTCCATAACCATTGTATATCACAGTTTGAACCTGTTTCATTATATCTTTCCTAGAGATGGATGCGAAACATAGGGTTGACAAAAAATACAAATTTCATGTTTATGATAAGAGATGGCGCCAGTCGTATCCTTAATCATGCTATTAAGTTTTTCAACGTCTTGTTCACAAACATTGGACTGAAAACAATCGAAGTTTAGAATAGGTATTTGTTTCTTTTTTATATTGTTATCGTGAGTCTGTTGTTTTTATTTACTGATTCAGTTTGGTGGATGTGCTGTTCAGTTAATGTTTAAAGATATATTGCTTATTACTTAGGTATGTGCGTATATACATTTTGTGTGTGACGAAGTGACTTTTGTTATTTCTCCTTAATGATGTTAATCATAAACATGGATATTTTACTGGCAATGGATCTAAGTAGAGTAAGATGTGTTTTGTGGTTTATATTTCAGTATAGTTTTCTAGAAAAGTATGTACTGAATTACCGTCAACTGGTGCGTCAATTATAACGATGCCTACTATAGGTACCTATAGGTATACCTACCTACTTCAAACCTAATAACATTTCTCTTAGTTAAACCTGATAATTTATCTACACCTCTTTGTTTCTTAAAACAGTCTTCACACGGTTGCGTAAACATTTCGTATTCCACATGAAAAGTGGGCATTCACAGGCTATTATCATTTTTAGCGCACTTAACCAGTGGCACCATTATCGGTGCGTTAGAGACGTGACAGCCCTAACGGACTGAATGAGTAACGGGTAGATTCCTTATAAGAATGCTTCGGGTCAAATCTGAGGTTGGCATCGGCGATCGGTGTCAGTGTTTCACGTTTTCTCCCATATGTCAAGCCGGCCTCTTTGTATTGCCCCGGCGTATCAACGATTGGCTAGAGGCGAAATTTTCGTACGCACGCTAATGATATAACGACATGTAAGCGTGTAATCAGTTTTTAATGAAATGGAGTGCACTTTCTATTTCAATTACGAGTTCTGCTACTGGAAGTATCGAGTGAGAGTATTTTGTAAGTGGTTAGGTTCAGCTGTTTGACAGTTTGATAGGTTAAATGGTATTTAGCTGGAATGGTACGTACAACGGTAATCTTGATTGCTTCAGTAAATGTAGGCATTAGTTGCGACAGTCCTTCCGTGAAAGCTTAAGTTGTGAAAGAAAATGTAAACTAGGTGTAGACTATAGCTATTAATACATTTAACAGGTATAGGTATATCAACTTTATATTACTTATCGTTAATACTTAACTAAATTGCACATTTACTTTATTAAGATAAAATAATTATTTATTAGATTAGATACCTATTGATCAATAAGGTATCCCTCAATTAAATAGATTACTCTCAAGACATCATATCAAAGGACGTTTTTTAAGATGCATATTATAATAAATTATTCGCTAGAATACAGTAGAAATAAAATGATTCAGTTGCCATCGAATCCTGAAGTTAAATTGAAATGATTTTTTAAATTAAAAACCAGTAGCTTATTACTACATAACACCAAGTCTTGAACTGCCATCTATAAAATTAAACTTAAAACAAATGCAGTATAATTTGGTAACAGCGACATCTATGAGCAACTCGTATATACACGCTGAAGTACGAAACACCGATGGCCGTGTCTTGTTTTAGTTTTATATTCTTCCGCTAGAGGGCTCTTTAAGTAAAATTAAACTCCGTTATTACTTTGAAATACAAAATTATCAATCAAGGTTGACAAATTATTATTTTTAATTAGAACATTGCCCATAGATTACTATTAGAACGTTCATAATTCTACTATTCTATCATACAGTTATTGCAACAATCTTTGTCACATTATTACGAGACCACAACCTCATCACGACCTTTGTGAGACCCCGTTGAGAGGTCGCGACCCCTAAGGGGGATCACGACCCCTATTTCAGAAACAATGCAGTAGATAAAGCAAACCACACATGCATCAAAGCTTATCTACGTTTTTTACGAACATGATACTAGTAGAATGGGGACGTATTTCTATCCTTCAAATGCATTGTTAAAATGTTTGTAGATGTGTATTTTAACACTGTGTACCTATCTTTAACTTGTAAGGTTGTATATTTGGTATATTGTTATAAGATAATTATAATTTATCTTCTTAAAAAGACTTTAAAAAAGGCATACAAATTGCATTCTGACTTTATCAAAGGGATGTACGAGTATTTTACGGTTCCTTTCTTAAGGTTGATGTAGCATGCAGTTCACCTGACACTAACCGGTCATCCTTGGACGTGGTCAACTTTATGTAGAACGGGAGTCCTATCGGATATCCATCATAAATCCGTTGCCACTCCTAAGGAAGAATATGATCCAATCATATCCCATAAATACATTTTTAGAAATTCTCCGTAACAATTTCGACTCCTAGAGTCTACACACACCGTGGCTTAGTCACAGCGACTAAAATAGGGCACAGTCGATATAGTAACATATGGTAGGATTGTTTAGTTTTTTAACCGACTTCTAAATAAGGAGGAGGTTTTTCAATTCGACTGTATATATGTTTTTTTTATGTTTGATCGGGGATAACTTCGTCGTTTATGAACGTTTTGATGATTTTTTTGTTGGAAAGAAGATATGTCCAAGGTGGTCCCATTATAAGGACACGCTGTTTAGGCCGTTATTCGACGAAATATATTTCAGAAATATTTACTGAACCAACATTTATTTCAATTGCTTTTTACTTTGTAGTGACATAGAAATCGGTTGTATTTTTTTGTTATTTTTTTTTCTATGTCACAGCGCTGGATACGACTGGGACAGAACCAGAGCATACTTTAAAATGTTATTCCAATGTTTAATGCAATCCCAACTACTATTATATATTTTTATTAATATTAGTATTTTTATTAATATTCAATAATTTCTTGCGAATGGGTTTTCACGTACATAAAAACAATTTTAGACCTTTTCGGACATTAAAATCGGTCTCATCTTAGCCGAGCTCACCTTAATATACATTAATACATACTTTCCTACATAAAAATGGAATAAAAACCTATCTTATCCCGTATCTAGGATAAAGCATAGACCTCCTTGTTTCAAATATTAAGGCTATCCCTGCAGACATTGTCCATTGTCATTGTAGGTGACGGATGAGGGAGGTGACTGACGTAATAAATGACTCTCCTGGAACCCGAATGAGATACAACGGCTCGGGATTGACTGGTACCGCGTGGCCCATTGTTCGATGTGACGTCCTCATTTTGGAAATCGTGACGTTAAAGTAGATTTTTTGAAAAGAAACGGAGAGTAACTTGTTTGCTGTCAGATATTTTTAGATGTTTATTATCTCTGCTTGTTATGTTTATGTTAATAACGATGTGTATGTTCCTTTCAGGGTTCCGTACTCAAAGGGTAAAATCTTAATCCTATTACTAAGTCGTCGCTGTTTTTTCGTCTGTCGAACGACTCTATCTCTTAAATCATAATACATAGACACTTGATTTTTTTAATTACGTGCTGTAAAGACTCTTTATGGTAGTGGAACCAATATGGTTCGATTAAAGAGGTACCACCGCTACATCTATTTCGCGTGAAGCACTTTTGTATTTTGTTAAAAGGGTGTGAATGCCTGATTAACATATGAGTCCTCAAGTCTTATTCTTACCATTATCATTTTCAAGCATTTGATGTTCTGCCGTCGGACATGGTTCCTAGATAAAAACTAACTTTAGTGCTATTGAAACCAATACAAGTAGTGGTATGTGGGCGCCGCATCGCACAAGTGCGCTTGACAGCTTTGACAGAAATCCGTTCTGCTATCATTAATCCTCCACTCGCCACCGCTCAGCCCATCCGTCACCGAACACGCGACTTGGAGTGATGTCACACCACAGTGTAATTCTTAGGGCCTACAAACTAAATGGTAGTGGTGCTGCCAGCGACGACGCCCATTGCAACGCAGAAAGGGCATCTGACATTTTTGAGACCTTGCATACATTCAAGACCACTATTAAAATCGGCGTACAGTGATAAAACATGGTTCTTGACCGGCAACAAAATACAATTACCTACTGTGTAAAAGTGTTTAGTGACAGAGTGAGCTGAATGGCAAACGTTTAGCTATGCGGGTTTCTTTACAAAAAGGAATGTTAGATGCCTTTTAGTTTAGTACATTAATTGCCGGGTATCTACAATTATCTTCTATATTTATCTTTAAAAATTCTTAAACTTCAACGCCTGTTAATCAATGAATTTGTGATAGTAATATGATATTTTGGATCTATCGATTTAATATATGCTATCATGGAGTCAAAAAATGAAATGTGAAAGTAAATTAAAACTTAGCAGAGAAACTTAGGTACCAAAGTTTGGCAATAACTAAATAGCTACGTTATGGTTATAATTTATATTCAGGTAAAACTATGTAATAAACGGTGATGTAATGAAAAAATTCAAATCGCTCGTGTCGGTCTGATAGGAAGCCTTCATGGCACGCAGAGCACATATCATGCGGAGAAAATCCAAGAAAAACAGAGAAAATGGGTATATTTTCAAATAGAGCTACTATTTCTAGTGCTGTACTGTTCCTATTGTTGTTTTTTGTTCCTTTCATAGCAGCCTTAATGAGTGTGTGAAATGGACCAGGTGTCCTACTGGATATTCTTTGTGCTGAAAGAGAAAAGAATGTTTCATATAAATGGTCGCTATAAAGACTCGAATTCAACGAGTAATTTTGTGTAATTAGTATAAAACCTAAAAGAACGTTTATGTACTCATTTTTGCTTCGTTTTCCTCGCTAAGCTGACAAAGTGAGTCTAAATGAACAATGTATAATTTCATAACAGTATTTTGTTATAAAGGTGTTAATTTTAACTACAAGAAGTTCCGAAATAAAAGAGAGAAGTTCTTTGAGCAACGCGTTTATGATAAAAAATCCGGAAAGTTATTCCGAAAGCCAAAAGCGATGAAATTAAACAGATTCCTGTTTCGCGCTCAACGAAAGCGTTTATAAAGTTTATTCGCATTATGAAAATAGACGACGGGAGGAGTTTCGCCGCTTTCGGTAAATACTGTAACGTTACAACGAATTCCGACGATTAGGTCGACCACAATATTATTACGTGACTGGGCCTCTAAACGGACAGGCGGGCAATCTCTATAAAGAGGTATTTGGGACCCTAATTTACACCCCCTTCCGTAATATTCGGCTTCTCGGTTATGAAGGTCCAGTCGACATGGGCTTTGCTACCCTCTTAGTCTCCGGGATCGAACTCGCTCACAAGGACGTATATATGAAAGATATTACGGACGAAATCCGACGGAAATATGGTAATACATAAGTAGTAATAACGTTTTTTATTGGGAATGTTTTTAGATCTTCATTTTCAGGCCCGAATGTATTCGTTACGGCTGGAGATTCCGCGATTACAGTGGGTCGTAATGTTTATACTTGCAAATAACTGCAAAAATTAAGTGTCGGTTTCTTTTCCTCATTCTTGTTATTGTTTATTAAGTTTTTATAACTTTCAGTTGCTTTGTTTTTAAGCTGATTACGCAGTGTCAATAAACTGAAGACATTTCTTCACGCCCTGCAGGGTAAAGGGGTTTGTTCATAGGCTTTATTTTTAAAAAGTCTGTTTTTTGGTGTTCTTATACTAATAATAGTCTAGGTAGGTGTCCTTTCTTAAAAAATATCTTATCTCGTATCGTATCTTAAAATTGCTTAACGTGCATCATATTACACATAAAAACAACGCAAAAAATTAAACTCGAAAATTGCGAAAGCGTTAATCGCATATAACTGGAAATTTCTGTATGATACCTATTTCTATACGAAGGTACCTAATTAGCGCAACCTTCTATCGGTGTAAGCTAGTTGTAGGCAGGCTCAAATCTCATTTAGTCTTGTCTTTCTACTTAGCGAATGTGTAGACGAAAGTACAAATTCTGCGCCAGTTGTGAGAATATGAAGTTAGTCACTTGATTAATTACTCAACTGTAACTCAGTAATTATTTTGAACCAAAAATATAAAAAAAATATTAAATCTTAGTAGTAGTGTGTAAAGACGCTTAAACGAATTGTTCCAACTAAACCTCTAGGCGTAGGCTTAAACTTTAAATAATAATAAATTCTAAGTCTATGCTGGCAACACATCAATGATAGGTCTCAGGACTGACTTCTCCTATATCTCCCCCTCCGTATCTCCTACCTATCATAAGAAGCGACTATGTGGGGGCTACCAGTGTTATAGGTGGCTGAAATGTAAGCACTAACCGTCTAACCATCCAAGCAAGTTCTGGAAGGACGACGGTATGTGTCGCTGCTTTTTGCCGTAAACACCAGAAAGATTGGTGAACGTAAATGCTCACCATTGCAGAGCCCGGCCGGGAATCCGCGCTCAGAGGACGGCAGTCGCGTTTCTGTATAGATCTCAGAGTACTGCCCGTAGCGCTGAGGATGGCCACAGAGTCAGATCTCACGGCACAATGTAGGTACCTTTTGAAGGTTCCCTCTTTTGTAAACAAACCAAAACATATGAGCATATATATTCATTAATATTCTTCATTTCTGAGAGCTTACTTAACGTCAAAAGAGACTTGTTCTATTTCATTGGAAGACTACCAGGTTGACTGTTTTTGTAATATTTCGCTATAATCATTTTCGACAGACGTGGGAGGGAGTAGGTGGGATAAATGTCATGGCCTTTAAGTAATATTGCTATGGTATTTGGTGTGAGTTGTTCGTAGTTTTGTTTACATGAAAATTTCATAGCAAAAGTTACTCCTAACAGACTTTAAGTTAATTTTGGGCAACAAAATCTGTGTAACATTCAACCTTTATACTTATGTAGTGTTCATCGATTTTAATTAATTTGGGAAGATGTCTTTTTCAAAATGTCTGGAGGTTAATGGTGAAGGAAAATACTGTTAGGAAACCTATACGAATGAGAGTCTATAAAACGTTCACAAAGGTGTGTGAAGCCTACCAATTCGCACTTGCCCAGCGCGCTGGAAGACTTAAAATCCTCTACCTTCGGGAGATTTTTGAAGGTGGTAGAACCCTTTGTGGTTCGACTCCGGCGGCACCACCGCCACACCTATTTTTACCTAATAACAGTAGTGTTAGGCGCTGCTGTGTTCCGGTTTGAAGGCTGTGGTAAGGGAGACAGACTTTTCCGAGGCCGTCCAGCTTAGTCCTCAGGGGTAGCGGCGCATCTGTGGCAGACCTCAGGTAGGAATACCTAATCCTATCTGGGGTTGATTACAGATGTCCATGGGCGGCAGTAGCCACTTACCATCAGGTGGACTGCATGCACGTCTGCTACTCTTATATTATAAAAAAAAAGATCCGTGCTGGCAGGGCGTTATGGTTGGTTTTCGCTTTGCTGGATTATTTTTAAGCAAAACAAACGTGTATTCACTTCGAAATTTTATTTGCAGCTAACATCGATAGACGAGTGGACTGTACCAAGTACTATTCTATTTAGACACAAAAATGAGTTGATGACGATCAATAAACCATACGTCGTCTATTTGCAGATTTTGAGTTATTAGCACTAGCGATCCAAATCTTTAAAACACATTACTGGGCACATAATTAATATTAGATGTGTACATAGCTGGTTAGCTACATACCTAACAAATATTAATTATTATATAGATTAATCTTAATTAGTTGTAAGCGTACTCAGGTGGCACTGATTCGCAATCCGCATTATGAGTATCTACGAGTACGTATAGTCGAATGCTCAGTTGACAGATGAGCGGAAATTGAGACGCAGCGCCGGATATTAACCACGTAAGTACATATACATTAACCGGCTTAGTGGTTACTAAGAAGTGTAGGCTATGTATGTACTTCCTGGATAATCTACCTACATCTAGATTTGTATATCTATATGTATCGTATATTAGATTGACGTCTTTGTGAATAAAATCAATTCTAAATATGTTTCAACACCACGAGCTCAAGCGACCTCATGAAACCCTGGGTCAGCCACGATTATGATTACAGTTCATCAGAGTCCGTTGAAGGAGCTTTTATTTTTATTTTATATAGCAACTCTGACGAAGTGATTAATGTGGTTGAAGTAGCAACACTGAAGGAGTCAGTGAGTGAGTTTAAAACGATGTACCTACGTGTATTTTGACATTAGCTCTGAGAAATAAAATAAGAATTAACTATCACCACCAACCTCTCATTTATACAATCCCACATATTTTATTTTATTATATGTATAGAAGTAGCAAACGAGCATGAAACGCACACGCAACGCGCAGATGCTACCCTTGAGAACTAAGAGTTACAGTTCTTTGTATCTTGTATCTCTATCTGCCATACCCATCATGCTAATGCTTGACATTATAGAGCAAAAATAAATGTGGTGATGGTACCGAATCACAAAGGCTATTCTTCAAAAGTATACCTTTCTAGTTACACAAAAGTGTTAGAAGGTGGTAGAACCCTTTGTGGTTCGACTCCGGCAGCAGCACTGCCACACCTATTTCGGCCCATTGCTAACAGTAGCCACTTACCATCAGGTGCACTGTATGCTTGTCTGCTACTCCCATATTATAAAAAAGAAAAGTAACTGGAAGTATTTACTTTAGGTAGCTGATGTAGGTAGATACAGATACCGGTCGAAAATATCGTCAGACCCACATTCGTATCTGGATTATGAATGGAATAACATTATTATGTCTGAATTTCGAACATATGTGAATATGGAAGATGGAAGGTGAGAAATGACTGATAACCCTGAGCGACACGTCACCCCCGGAGACCTCATTTTGCTTGATTTATGACGATATTCTCTCATTGGCACTGTTACATATCAAATCCTAACCCAAATTGGTTATTACCAAGTTTCTAGATGAAATACTTATTGCTCCAATCTAAATGTTCCGTGCTGAAATATTACAACGTACCAACTTCACCCACAGTAAAAATAACGTGAAAAAAATAAAACTTGACTTATAAAAGAACTCGTATTTTTTATATTACGAGCATGCAGTCATCCATAGAATCTACCTGACGGTAAATAGTCACTGCCGCTTTGACTGATTTTATATAGAGAAGGGGTTCTAACTGAAGTCGATCACAGTTTATTTGCCACCACTGAGGACGAAAGCGGCCGACTCATATGTAAGTCTGTTGTGCATCTACACTCTTCCATCGAAACGCATCGAATTGCTTCACGCTAGTAATAGATTCTACCTTAAACTATCTTAAACTACTCATACTACCTTGCCTTATACTACTCTAAAAACTTATTGAAATCAGTAGAAATTTAATGTTAATTTTATATGTAATATTCTATTACAAACAGATTTTGATATAATTATATTTGAAAACTTGGGGGTCACTTTTTAAAAAAAATAACGAACGTGTTTTATCTAAACATTTTATTGTCACTAAAATCTCTTTAATTCCTGGTTGTTAAATTAGGCCAACAGTATTGAACCCTTATCTATTCCCTGAGCAATATTAAAATTACTTCTTTACTTTCTACCCTTTTATGTTTATCGTCCAGTGGTATAAAGGATTAGTGTTATAAAATGAAATGAGTTACGGAAAATTAAAATAACATGCATTTTTTGAATTACCTTTCGAAAAATCTAGTCAAGTGCGAATCGTACTCGTGTATTAAAGGTTTCATGTCAGAAAATATTATAGGCATTTTGTTACGTATTTGTAACAAAAATCATTCGATTCGGAGAACCTTAACGAGAGCCAAAGTAACTTTTTAGACTTTTATTTAATGTTTTGTATTTTTTGACTTTACTTTTATATAAAGTTTGAAGTATTCCAGATTTTAAGTAGGGTAGCCTAGCGTAGCCTCATTTTCGTTATTCCTTATTTATTTGTTATCCTATCCATAATTACATTATTATATAAAGATTTCAATTGGCCCTCTTATACGTTAAAAATACAGCACTTTAAATATACAAGATATTCAGACAAACGGAGAAATGGCTTATTAATAGCTACAGAACCCTAAAAATGTAGCAAGTAAGCACGTCACATGTCTGGATTTGTGGGACGTGGCAGGCTTTATATAGACTAGACCGGATTAGTCTCATCACACGTCTGAGTTGCGGCATGTACAAGGACATCTGCGGCAACTGTTTGCCGCATATGTCTTTATTTAGATGGTTTGTTATGTAATTTTACTGGATTATTTGTATTAGTTAAGTTGTTTGTTCATCCAGATAATGTGGAAAATAGGAAAATCTGGAAAATGTATTGTAATAGTTTGATGTAGAGTTGTAATGGAGTTTCCTTTATTAAATATAAATCTAACCTAATTTATTTAAAATTTATTCATACACTAATATTTTTGCCCCTCAACAATCTACTATTGATTCGAAAGGTTTCGCTATAGAAAATAAGGGGGTGAAAGAGACGTGTGCAAAATTCAATGTTGACATTACATACAATTAATTATTTACGGTGGATATAGAAAAACTGGAAATATGCAAAATCGTATAGGGTTTAACACATTGGAAACAAGACATGTCTAGCTTTGTTACTGTACAAGTATGTGGACTTATGCTTTTTAAACAAAAAGATAACTAAAACCTACAAATAAAATAAATTATATACACAGAAAACAATCTCGTTAGCCATGAATCACAAACTTAAATTATACGACACTCCGTTACTGGCTTCCTACAGATAAAACGCAGCAAAAATATCAAATTAATGCGAAGTCTACATTCCTCTTTTGTTAACTAAACGAATAAAACTGCCCACCCTCTTGAGAATAGCGTGAAAAAGACTCCGAATAGGCTATTAACACGTTGACTATCTTGTAGAGCGAATGATAATATTATTCTATTACTTTCTACGCCACAGTACCATGGTATGTGTTAATCGTATGTGCTAATCTATGAACTAAGGGTTTAAATGTCTTAATAGGACTATTGAGAAAGAACATCCGATAAAATGTTTGTTAATTAATGTGAACGAGATAACAATAAAGCAAATTTTGAAAATGGAAAATCTAGGCTGCCAATACACTTTTAAGCAAAAATGAGTGTAACAATATGAGACAATGACGTTTGTCATATTAAAGCGATCTGATGCACCTTGCATCTGAAATTTCATCGCCTTTAAGTAACCTTACTTAGGCGACCTACGAAAAAATGATTTTAGGGCCTTTGAGAAATTTTAGAAAAGTTCTACAGGGGTAGGTTTTTGCGTTGGTTGTGGGCTGCAATGACCACTTAACAATAACTAAACAGTCTATTTACTCCTTCCATCAAATAAAAAAAACTGCATAAAAAATCTGGTGCTTAAATACACAGACAACTTTACAATTTTCAATACCTCCATCTTTGAAAAGACTTTCTAAATAAATATAAAACTTAACAGCATTAGCGTATTAACACCTCGACTGCTTACAATCCTGCGACATTGAACAATCAGGGTTATTTTATTTCTACAGTACGCCACTCTTTCTAATTAGATTATGCTTTATTCTTCAAGGGTTTATTATCTTCAAGTGGCGTCTAGGAAGGTTCTTGTTACGTCGTAAGGTTAATTGCAACTCCGTTATGCTCTTGTCAATGGAAATAAATGAAATATTTTACTATAGAAGAGGTTTATTTCGTTTTATATTTATTTGCTTTTACGTGTTACCTTTTCGTTACATTCAGTTTGTGCTCTTAATGAATAAAAGTGTGCTTCTTATAGTGTATATATATTTTATTATATGTTATATGAAATTGTAGTCGTAGACTTTATGTATATTATATATATTTTTTAATTAAATTAAATGAAGAAATTAGGCAATAAATTGAAATCGTAACGACTAATAATCTTTGGAAGGTGTTTCAACTCTTTACGGGGTCGAATTCGTGAGCATTACTATGTATCTTATATATAAAATTCTCGTGCCACAATGTTAGTTGCCGTACACCTTCAAAACGGCTTTACCGATTTTCACCAAATGTTGTTCATCCTTAACATTTTTTTATTTATATGGCAACACAACGTTTGCCGGGTCAGCTAGGTTTTGTCTAAAAACAGGTCTTAAGTGCAGTGAGGTAGGGCAGTTGAAGAATTTGCTTGGAGAGACATATTTATCGGAGACGTTCCAATTTAGTTCTCACGAATAGCAATCTGTCGCGGAAATTAGATATGACTCTAATCTTACCTCGGGTTGACTTGATGTCTATGGTCGGCAGTGGCCATTTACTGGGTGCTCGCTCCCCACTATATTTTAAAAAACATAATTCACATATAAAGGATTAATTATCAGAAACAATATTCTTAATCTAGTAAAGACCATGAAAAGCCAGCAATTGTCTCTACAGATGGAGGGCGGGCAGAACGACAATATTTCCTTTTTATTGCGAGGAGCGAGAACCAATTACAGCTGCAATTAACTTGATTTGAAGGTCGGCCGTTGTTTAACTGACGGTTGACCATTGAATTACAAAGGGTAATTGAAGTTTCCACTGGATACTTTGGATGTATTTAAGATTTGTGAGCTTTATCTGTGTTATCATTAGACACTGATATCTTATTTATTTGAGTGTTCGTTGCGATTGACTTATGATTATTATAAAGTATAGTGCATTTTCGGGTTAAAAAGAGTAAGTAAATGTAAAAACTATTGTGACATTTTATGGAGACGATGGTATTTTATTGATTATTATGATGGTATTATGATACTACACAAATAGCGCATAGCGTGCAGCGGGCCCACGGCGCGTTCGCATGCAGCGGGCGCCCGCGCTTTGCAAAATCAAAAGAGCGCCGCCGCAACGTACGCGGGTTAAACGCGGCGGCCGCCCGCCGCGGGTTCCAGGCGGTAAGGAGCTGACGCTTGCTCAGTGCACATGTATCGGTCTGGACGGACTCCTTAAATGATCATATATTTTTTATAATATAGGAGAAGCAGACGAGCATGCAGTCCACCTGATGGTAAGTGAGTAGCCACATATGGACATCTGTAATCAACCCCAGAAAGGTTTAGATATTCCTACCTGAGGTCAACCACCACCACCATAAACCATAAAAATGCGCTGCTATCTAACTGTTTTGTTTTGTGTGAGAAACAAATATATTTAAGAAAGTAACGTAATCTTTCAATTTCTAACAATCATACCTGGTAAAGCAAGTGAAATATCATGTTCCTTTAATAACTTAATATGAACATCTACGTAAGACATCTTGTACGGGTAATGAGATGAAGTAACCTACAAGAAACATTACAAAAAAGGCAAAACAAGACGGAATATCTCCTTACAGATATGATAAAACATTTCGGCGTAATGGAATGTAAATTAGCGAACAACAAACAGCTCATCTCCATGAAAATTTGTATTGTTTTTGCTTGTAAAGCATCGTAGCGAGAACAAATAATAATTTTCCAGTCAAAATATACCTACCGCGTAACTTGGTTCCCCGAAGTTGTTCCTAACATAAGAACAACACGGCACGGTACGCACGTTAGGACGGTTTTTCAGTATGGGATATAATATGGGTATATACAGCGGAGACGATAAGGGGTTTCCCCTAGCATATGTGAGAAAAGAAAAATTCCTCAAACATTTTTTCATCGAAAAGCTTCAGAGACTTATTATTTCGAAGTTCTAGCAAATGAGAGTAACGCACTAACCAAAAGAGAACGCACGCCATTTTCTTTACTCTGATTAACCATACATACTACATACATACATACCATACTATTAGCACTCCTTTATTTATTTGTTGGTGCCCGGGATTCGAACATCGGACCTCCAGATTGAGCGGCCGGATTTTTCTCACTAAGCTATGCACTGCTATTGCTAATGTCTGTATCGATTACCTAAATCTTAAATTATGTTGTAATTGTATTTAACATATGCAAAAAATAATTTCTGTTGCATTTATATATTAATTTACGAAATACTACTAATTTTAAGTGTGTTTGTACGACGCCGCATTTGCTTTGAACTGCTGAGGTTATTCTCAAATCGCTTATGAACTAATTGAAATATATATCATATCAGATAGTGAAAAGCCAGCTTTATAAGCAAGCAACTGACGTCTGTTTTCGCTCCAAATTACATAACTGAGTTACGGAAATAATGATGTTGCTAATACTTTCCAATACTCGATTTTTTGTTTTGAGAAACATACTATTTTGTAGTTTTTAGACGCAAACTTAGTAAGTAGATTTCTGTTACGTATTTACCAATTCTTCTGTATAGGAAAACCAAAAGTAATCGAATTTTTGTTCGGCACTGAAAACAGCTACGAGTAGATATTAAAGAAATCTGAAATGCTAATCAGAATGCTGATTATCTTATATATAAAATTCTCGTGTCACAATGTTAGTTACCATACTCCTCCGAAACGACTTTACCAAATTTCACCAAATATTAGATGCATGTCAGTTGGTCTGAGAACTACTGTATTTACTAGGCTACTATCTATTTTTCATGCCCTGAAGTATCACTTCAGGGTATGAAAAATATGTTGTTCACCCTTAACATTTTTTTATTTATATGGCAACACAACGTTTGCCGAGTCAGGTATAATAGTTTAGTTATATAGTAACAAAATTTCATCATTTTCAACACTTTTTGATACTGTTAGGTAATGGTGAAAATTTGTTACTTCTTCGTCTGTCTTTAATGCTTAAAGATCTTTAATAAAGAATAAGCAGCAAACAAAATGTTCATTACTTTTTGGTTTTCCTAATATCGATAAATTGAACGTACTTCAGAATGTTTTTCCCGTTTTTACGTGAAAATTTCGTGAACTTTTAAATATAAAAACTAAGTGGACTTAGCGGTCAAAGCAAAACACTTTTTGAGTCACACCGAAAACACTTCAAACTTCACTTTGAGGACGATTTAAAGTTAGTGCAAGATGTAGTGGTGTAACTCCGAAGTTGAGTTACTTCTTGAAAATACTCGAATCTTATTGAAACATGTTGTAAGACGGTAAAAAAGTTTATTTTGTCTATTTTGGGGACATTTCAAATAGATCAATTCGAATAGATTTTGAATAACTGTTATTTACTGAACTCTACATTGTCTGTTTAATATAGCAAAATATTAAAATTCACATTTAAATTACGGTACTGTCTTTATTACGAAGCGTTTTATAAATTTTTGATATTGCGGCACATTTTTTCATAGTGGTTGCTTCCAAATTAACGGATTATAATATAAAGTTCCAATCCCTATTTAACGACTTTAAGGGTTGATTTTCCTAAAACGGAATAACCAATTTTCGTAGACTTTGCTTCATAATCGGCTTACTTATAAACAAACTTTCAACCCCTATATTACCCACTTAGGGGTAGATTTTCCCTAAATTGTTTTAAAAAAGTTCTATCATTCGTTATTTACCGAACTCTACATTGTCTGTTTAATCTAGCAAATTATCAAAATTCACATTTAAATTACGGTACTTACTTTATTACGAAGCGGATTATAATATTTTGATATTACGGCACATCTTTAGAAACCATGAAAAAGTGTAGAAAACAGTGTGTTCTCAATAATTCCGCGTTACCTTTAAGAATGTAAGCGCTAATCCCGTTTAATTAAAATTGTCCTTTGATGTAAATACTCGAGAAGCGAACAGTGCGTCGCTGTCGGAATTTGGGTCAATCTAGAATTCCCGACATTTGGGTTAACGTCCCATAATGTCCCGTAAATCGTAACACACGCAGGCTTTGTCTACGCTTCAAGCTGCGCGAAATCTTTTCAATTGTTTTGCAAGAAAATGGAAGTCATACTTTCCGTGTACAACCTACCAAGAAATAGAAGATATGTGCCTCAAATTACCTACAAAGACACGTGTAGTCAGTGTTCAAAAAACTTTAAATTATTAATAGGAGCGATAAAATACTTATAAGTGAAACTGAGCATTACATTATTTTTCTGTTTCATTTTTACCAAAGATTGTGAAATAATTTGCTCTTTTAAAATAATAATTCTTGCTTTGAAGCTCATCTACGGGTATTCTTATTATTTATGTGATATTATCATAATACTTATCTATTTAATAAATACTTTTAAAAACTAGACGATAAATCACGCATGCTTCGTAGTTGTCTAAGTACGTACATTTTCATACTTCAGATATTTTTGTATTCGCTTGTATAACGGTCAATTGAACGTGGTAGAACCCTTTGTGGTTCGACTCCGGCGGCACCACCGCCACACCTATTTCTGCCTAATAACAGCAGTGTTAGGCACTGCAGGGTTCCGTTTTGAAGGGTGTGGTATGGGAGACATACTTTTCCGAAGCGTTCCAGCTTAGTCCTCAAGGGTAGCGGCGCATCTGTTGCCAACCTCAGGTAGGAATATCTAATACTATCTGGGGATGATTACAGATGTCCATGGGCAGCCGTAGCCACTTACCATCAGGTGGACTGCATGCTCGTCTGCTACTCTTAAATTATAAAAAAAAAACTGAGTAATATTGCATGTTACATTCGCTGTTATAAAAGTAAAGGCGTATCTAGGATTTAACTGTGTGGTTTAATTTGCAGCTCGGTTTTGGGAAGTTCTGTAAAGGTAAAATTGTTCGCACATAACCTTTCACGTCGTCAACACTCAAGCGTGGGGTGTGTGCGGTTTATAACTATTGCAATTGTGTAGTTTCTAAACATGCATGTATGCAGGATTAAAAATAAGTTGACGAAGGAAAGAAAATAGTATTTTTTACCCGACTGCGGGGTAATTTTTGTTGAGCTTAGTCTAAATTTCTAAAGGCTTGAAAGAATTTAACATATGAGATACCATTACCAAAGGTGGTAGAACCCTTTGTGGTTCAACTCCGGCGGCACCACCGCCACACCTATTTCTACCTAATAACAGCAGTGTTAAGCGCTGCTGTGTTCCGGTTTGAAGGGTGTGGTAAGGGAGACATACTTTTCCGAGGCGTTCCAGCTTAGTCCTCAGGGGTAGCGGCGCATCTGTGGCCGACCTCAGGTAGGAATATCTAATCCTATCTGGGGTTGATTACAGATGTCCATGGGCGGCAGTAGCCACTTACCATCAGGTGGACTGCATGCTCGTCTGCTACTTATATATGTTATATTATAAAAAAAAAAAAAAATTTTTCGACTATGCACGAGGACATCTAGAATGTCGTATGCTTTACCAAAGTAGGAATTAGTATGGCCATTGACCAATGACCATGCTGTCATAACAATCGATTTCGAACAACTAAACATTCTATCAACTTATTAAAAATAGATATCAGTTTTTTGAAAAACATGTTTTCCAAAACGAGATATCAGACTTTCAAAACCGTAAATTAAAAGGGCTATTTCATATTGAAATGTACCCAGTACCATTTGTGCTACCGAGACGATTTAACAATACCTCGTAATATTAAATTCAGTCTAGCCGTTTGGTCTGTACAGACTGCTAATTTAACATAATTATGCCCTAGTTGTCTCGTCCTCGATGATCATAGAATACTGACTGTCAGTTAGCTCCCTAGCACTTACTAACGCCACATAAGTTTAAATAATCTTTCTGAAAATAAAAAATCTGCATAATCTGTACCTCGTTGTCTGTCACGCGCTGTCATTACGTCGAGCTGCCATTCGTTTTCTATGTCGCTTAACGACGCCACATGTTTGTCACCGCAATAATATATAAAATATGTTATTTTATGTATAATGTATATAGTGTTATGTTAAAAAATGACGATTGGAGACCAAACAAGAAGAATTTTCAATGGATATACGGACGGAGCGGATATACGGGCAATGTTTGTGCGAGTTCGACAACGACAAGTTCGTTCCGGAATGTATTGGTAAGTTTATTTTCTTTATTATGTTCCCGCCAATTCTGTGTTTTGTTATGGACACTCAGGCCCATCTGCGGGATGAGGCGGTGTTGAAACATCTCAAAACTCAAAGACGGTCCTTCAAAATCATCAGATGGACGTTAAGGCAACGTCAAAAGATTTCATAAAAAGGGTTTGAAACATATCTGATGGATACTTAGGCTCACCTTCATTGTGTGACCGTGTGACCGTGTCGGTACATCTCGGAGCTCAGAGATGTACCAAGTCCCAGATAATGGACACTTATGCCCAGCAGATGGGTAAGGCGGCATTGAAATATTTCAAAACAAATGAATGGGCTTTATATACCATTTGATAGACACTCAGGCCCACCTGTGGGGTGAGGCGGTGTCAAAACATTTGAAAACTCAAAAGCCGACCTATCTGATCTTTGTTTTTTCTCTGATCATTTCTTAAGCTGCCATATATTCAGAAGGAATATCATGGTCAAACTTGCTTAAGCTGCCATGGATATTCGCAAGGAATATCATGGTCATACATTTATTGCAACTATTGTGATATTGTTTAGTTCTAAAGAGCAATGTAATAAATGACAGTTAATAACTGCTCATTGTAAACAGTGGTTAATATTCCATATTATATAGGACCACTATGTGTCTTTCCAAGATCCAGCTGGTATGGCACTTGAAGCATGTTTCTATAAGAATTGCAGGGGAGATTAATCTTACCAACAATAAATGAAGAACGGTTACTGATTAGGCTAATGAAAAGCCCCGATAACTTACTTATAACATTAATTTCAAGTGAACAATTTATAATGATAAAGTTTTAACATTATCATAACAAATATTTATTTATACCTGAAATACTTGGAAACGACATGAAATTTATAGCCCGTCTAAAATTAAACTTATTCATGAAGCAATTTAATTATTGACAAAAATATTGCTAATCAGATTGTGAATAAGGCACATAGGATTTATTTTATCATGGACTATGCAAGAACTCTCTCAGTCTGAGGAGAGACCTGTACCCAGTAGTGGGATAGAAATTGGGATAGAAGATTTGTGAAGAAGAATTGTGACCGAATGTTTGGTGAATAACTTAGAGTATTTGGGGAAACACTCACATTTGAAAAAAAAAAAAAAAAAAAAATAGATATAGTTTCCAAAGCTCAATTCTGTGATGATGGTGGGTTATTGAATCCATAATGAAACGAGACTCATTCATTATTGATTAACAAACAAGTGTGTATTATCCCGGGGTGTAATCCATTGCAGTTGTTCACAACGGTAACAAAATCTTACATTATATCATCACAGATATAATGTTGCTGCAAAGTACTTATACTGTATCTTATACAGTACCTATACTGTACCTTAGGTAACCATGACCACAAATAAAATATGGTTTCCTATATCTCTAAAAAATTTATGTTTCAGAGGTGTTTTTCTCCTATTAGAGAAGCAGACGACTTTTTAATATTATGATGACTTACATCAAACATGAAGACTTAATAATTGTACAGCAAATACCAAAAACTCAAATTAACCCAGTTCTTTAAACTAGTGGGGACCTCTCTATACAAGTGTCCAGACGATGGCAAGAAAGAGATTGAACCAACCTGCAACTCAACACAGGAAGGAAGACAGGCATCCATTCCGGAGTTACTCAATGCTTAACCGTACTCAACTGTACAAGACTGGTATGTATAAATATCAAATTTGATTCATACCATTGATGGCATGATTACCATCTTAATTATGCTGACCTATGAATGAATATATTTTCCCTCTAAAATGAGAAATGGAAATAATAGATAACATTCATTCGGTAACAATGTACAAGTAACAATATTTAAGGAAAAAACACAAGTCAACCATTCTATTCCTTTACAATTTGTTTCCTTAGCTTAACAGCAACATGGTAATACAATGCATACACATATTAAATTTAAGAAAGAAACTAATTTTATTTCAATATTTGAACATAACAAATTTTAACATAGGCCACCTGCTCAATAAATAATTTTAATTAGCATAGACTTACATAATATTGTACTATGTGATAATATATTTTGTATACAAAACTGTTACCTAAGGCTATTTTTGCCAAGTAATAAACCTAGTGTTATTGAAGGAGTGACATGTTGCCTAGTAAGTAAGTAATAAGAACATCATTTGATATAAATTTTGTTTGTTGATATAAAAATTTGTTCAGTTTTTTATAAGAGTTTATTGCTTATTTATTATTATTGGCTGACTTTGTATAGCATATATACACTTGTTATGTACCTTTATGAATATAAATATCATAGCCTGGTATTTCATACTTGACAATTATGTGTCAACAAAAATAAATAAAATTATTCATTTAAAGGAAATGTAAGTTCCTTGAAATTCAGTCCATATAATTGCTATCTTTAAATATATATTGTATTATATATATATCAATAAATTAAATAAATTTACTTTCTTTTTGAAATCCTTTGTTAAGATGACTTTAATAATATGTCACAGCAATTAGTGGATAAAATGCTTTATTAGTATACAGCACCTACACTTGCATAATCTTAAGGATTATATTAAGTAAATTTGGTGAAAAAAGCAAGGCATTTTTTTGAATTATATAAATTCATTCATAAATTTTATATCAAGGAACTACTTAGGTCATACAGAATGGGAATGAAATAAAATATTTAGTTTCAAAAGTATACACAATAATATTTACAACATTGAAATATTATCTTCTATGTCTCCATATTTTTATAGGACAAAATCAAAAGAATAAAGAAACTGGAATTCAGGGTAACCTATCAGATATCCAACCTTTGTTTACCTTGATTAAAATATTATTGGAGTCTTAACCAATTATATCCCTCAAAATAATTACATATTTATTCATACAGCTGAGCATAAGATGAGTTCACAGTGATTTTTTCGTGATATATATTATTATATATATATCACTTAATTAATATATACAATGTTTATATTAATTCGACAGTTACAAATTATATTTAATTATAATTACAATTTATGCAAATATATGTACATAAATATATACATACATATTATATATATAGAGGTAGTACATAATAAATAAATATATAAATTTATATTTGTAAAACGCCATGGGTAATTGTGCTGAATCCCACAGTGTCAAATCGCTAAAGGATCCAGCGCACCGATATCCCGCGTGCGTTCAAATAACTCCGTCTTGAGAACAAATGAGAAATTCACATACGTGTGATACAAGTATATATATGTGGAACATTACATTAATATAAAAAAAAAAAAAAAAGAAAAATGGTATCAGGGAGCATTCCTGATAGACGTTTTTGTATTCAAAATTGGGAACAAATGTTAACAAGTGATACTTTACAGTATTATTATTATTATTTTAATAGTACCTATATGTGGATAGCCTTCTTACTGCAGCAATAAACATTTGAAATGCAGAGAAAATATAAATGATTACTATATTTATTTTAGTTCGAGACAAAATATTACATACTTTAGCCTCCACTATTACCAATCAAGTTAATATAAATGATAACTATACATAAAATTATGAAACTTGAGAAGTTTGGACTCTGTAAAAAAAAAAAAAAAAAACAAATTCATATAATAATATTTTAAATATTTTATTTATGTTTCATAAGGAACCACATTTGGTCCATTTGAACCGTTTTGGTGGTATCATTTAGTACACTGTGCTATAGATTGCCTCATATATGCAATCAAAAGTTATGCAATAAGTGTTGTTACATATTATCATTTATTATATATACTTATGTAATAGATAAGACTTCTGGGGCCACGGCAGTGCCACCGCCAAGTCGAAAAATATTTATTTTATAAGTACTGTGTTTTTTTTTGTATTGAATGTATAAGATGCTGAATTATGCTACATTCTCTTATTATAATTGGTTCTTTTTTAAGTAAAGAAGTCATAAACACACACAGGGAAGAATTAATGGAAGCGCGGAGTTGAAACAGAATTTATTATTTGATTTTCAGGATGTTTCCTAATTGAACACTGCGTTTCCGACCGGTACAGCGACCGTTCCACCACACAGGTCAGCACCTGCGTGGCGTATTTATTTCATAGCTGTGTGATGTTTGTCCGTATTGATTCTACAACAGGTCTTTGAACATCTAACAGTCAGTATTCTATGATCATCGAGGACGAGACAACTAGGGCATAATTGTACAATCAAACAAACTTACCAAGTGTAGTTCGATTGAAATTATGCTCCTAGTTGTCTCGTCCGAAGATGATCAGTCCCACCCTCCCCTGCAGGTATTACACCTGCTCCCGAAAGTTGTAGAATCAATTAAGTGTAGTAACAGATGTCCACGGGCGGCAGTAGCCACTTGACATCCGGTGGACGGCATACTTGTATGCTACTCCTATACTAAAATATATTTACAACTTTAAACTGAATGACAGCTCGACGTAATGACAGCGCGTGACAGACAACGAGGTACAGATTATGCAGATTTTTTATTTTCAGAAAGATTATTTAAACTTATGTGGCGTTAGTAAGTGCTAGGGAGCTAACTAACAGTCAGTATTCTATGATCATCTTCGGACGAGACAACTAGGAGCATAATTTCAATCGAACTACACTTGGTAAGTTTGTTTGATTGTACAATTATTAATTATATACGTAATGTGTATACCTACAACTACCAAAATAACATTATATACAATCTTTTTGGCGCGGTCAATTAAGTGCACCCTTCTTACTTCCGAATAAAAATATAGTACCTACCTACCGTATAAAAAGCATAGATAAGTGTTAGCGACGTCTTCAACCCGTTAGAATTAGTTATGTATAATAAGAGTTTTAATTGAAAATAAAAAAATAATCTATATTAGGTATTAGGGATATTTATAAGAATGTAATTTGATAGAATAGGTTGTTTTATTAGTTAGAATAGTTTTAGAAATATTAAATGCTAGAAATAATTAAAATATAAATAGTAACGAAAAGAGTTACACGTGTCAGTTACACGTGCCAGTTACACGTGTCACCATTATAACCTTGTAACCTTGTGAACCCCGAATTATCCTTGGACACGTCGCGACAGGTCCGAAAGACAGAAAGAGACGCATGAAGCGAGATAGGTATATGCTCGCACGCCATTGGCCTACAGAGGCATATTACTAGTGAGACCTGTCGCGCGTTCCGTACCTTAATTCGGGGTATAAATATAGGTCCGATTTGCGGACTATGTACAGTCGAATTCTGAGCTTCTATGGAAATATACGCATTTGAAAGATAAGAACATTGGAAGGTTTTCTTCGGTCGACCGGCACCTCTCCCGATACGTCACATTGTTTGGTCCTTCTACGTCGGATAGGGAAGAGAAGAAAAAACCGAAGATGCCTACCGTTCGTTCAAGGTCACCGTCACGCTCCAAGCAGGAAGAACGAAGCTCAGAAGAATCAAGAACGGACTGGTCGATTTTCACACCTACAGACACCGTGACTGCGTCAACGTCCACATCTCGTCACACGATCGCCACCGCCTCAACCGCCGCATCCGCCTCGACGCATGGAAGAAGAACGCGCGCCGCGACGGCCGCGACCGCAGCCGCCGCCGACGCCACCGCGACCGAGGCACCGAGCGCGACGACTACGACTACGACTACGACCGCGACCGCGACCACAACGACGAGTAGAACTACGCGCACCGCACCGACCGCGACTGCGCCCGCACGCAGCGTGTCCACGAATCCCGCGACTACGATGCCCGCACCCGCGAGCATCCCGCACCACGAACCACACACGCATCTGAAGAACATTGGAAGGCCTAGCGTCCCTCCGTTCGCGTCTTCAGACACCGTGGTCCCTCGGACGACCAGATCCTCAAGGTCACGCAAGGCAGAACTCAGAGCACAAGTGGAACTTCAGAAAAAGCAGCTAGCGGCCGCGGAGACCGCCGCATCCCTCGCACGCACCGAACTGGAACTTGCACAATGCGACTCCGAAGATGAAGTAGACAACGAATTCGAAGCTGAACGTCACTCGCACATCGAACAATGGGTCCAACACACCGCGTCTTACGTGGAAGCCCCGAATGAAAAGGAAGTACCTTCACACAAGAGCGAACTTAAAGAACTCGCCGACGCCATTATCGTCGCCGCGCGCACAACGCAACCAACGCCTGCGGCTCATAAGGTATGGGACTTACCCGACTTCAACGGATCTAACGAAGAATGGCTGCCTTTCAAGAGGTCATATATGGACAGCGCGGAGCAGTTTAACGACGTACAGAACATGGCTCGCCTAAGAAGAACAATAAAGGGAGCCGCCAGAGAAGCAATACGAAGCCTGCTTTTCGCATCGTCGGAACCTCAAGAAATCCTCGCCGCGTTAGAACGTCGTTTCGGGAGACCAGAGCAACTAGTTCTCGCAGAAGTTGAAAGGATGAAGGACTTACCCCGTATTAGCGACGCACCCAGGGACATCTGCGCATTCGCGAGTCAAGTCAGCAACGCCGTTACAACGATAGAAGCTTTGAAGAAAGTCCAGTATTTATATTCACCGGAGATCACAAGAGTCGTCATTGAGAAGCTGTCACCCATACTTCGGTATCGATGGTTCGACTTCAACGCCAGCATGGGCCACGATGAACCAGAACTGGTGAAACTTAAGAAGTTCCTCAATTCTGAAGCTGATTTGTGTGGATCGTTTGCACCGCCCGAACTGATTAAGAAGAGGTTCGGGCAAAGAAGATTCCCTGTCCACACAACGCAAGATGACGAAGAAGAAACGCACATTGTAGCAACGTCATCGGAACCATATAAGAAGAACTGCTTCCATTGCAATGGAGAACACTGGCTCACCGAATGCAAGAATTTTAAGGAAGCAACAACCGATGAGAAATGGGAAATAGCGAAACAGAAGCGTTTATGTTTCAAGTGTCTGCGACTGAGACACGTACGAACGAATTGTAAAGCACAGCCGTGCAGAAAATGTAAGAGACCGCACCACACGTTGTTGCACTCGGAGCTGACTCGCACAACAGCACCGTCTACGCAACAACAGAAGCTCGAACCGTCCCCCTGTAATCAAGCAAAGGAAATAGAAGATGTTCGTCCCGTCTACGCCGCAGCGGATGGGGCAAGAATTTATTTGAAGATGATGCCTGTCGATATCTACGGACCCAAAGGATCAGCCCGCGTACTAGCACTACTAGACGAGGGCTCAACGGTTTCCCTGCTGGACGCCTCCATCGCCTCACGTATTGGGGCCACGGGGGAAGAAAAAGAATTAATATTGGAAACCGTCGGTGGGAAAATAATCACCAAAGAAAAGTCACAGAAAATGGATCTGAAGATAAGAGGCATACACAGGAGGGACAAACGAGCCTTGAGAGGCGTGCGCACCGTTGAAGAACTGAAGTTGTCACCTCAATATGTAGATGGGAAATCTATTGAACGATGCGACCATCTGAAGAATTTAAAGAATGAATTGGTATATGAAAAAGGAAGGCCCGCACTGCTCATCGGTCAGGACAACTGGGACCTCATAGTCTCAAGGAAGATCGTGAAAGGGAAACGAAGCGAACCTGTGGCTTCTCTCACAAGCCTGGGTTGGGTACTTCACGGGGGCCACACCGGGATAGCTTCAGTTCACTTCATCAACCATTGTCGAATAAATAATAAAGAAGAATCACTTGAAGAATTAATTAAGAAGCACTTCGAATTAGACTCAATTGGAATAAGAGAACGACGTCCTAGCAACGATGCAGATGAACGAGCGTTGAAGATACTTAAAGAATCTACAAGGCAGTTACCAGATGGAAGATACGAGTCCGGGCTTCTGTGGAAAGCTGAAGACGAGAGGTTGCCCAATAACTACACTCAAGCTTGCAACAGGCTGCTGGGTGTTGAAAGAAAACTGGACAGAGACGCAACACTCAATGAAGAATATAGCAAGCAACTAGGTAACCTCTTGACGAGCGCGTACGCCGAAGAAGCACCGGAGAACATCACAATGGGCCGGACTTTCTATCTTCCTCATTTCGCCGTGAAACATCCATTGAAAAGGAAGATTCGAATAGTATTCGACGCCGCCGCTAAGCATGAAGGGAAGAGCCTGAACGACGCGCTGCTACCAGGTCCAGACCTACTCCAATCTCTCTTTGGGGTATTAATACGATTCCGAGAGGGGCCCGTAGCAGTCGTCGCTGACGTGAAAGAAATGTTCCTGCAAATCCAGATAAGAGAGGAAGACCGCGACAGCCTACGCTTTCTTTGGCGAGGTGAAGACCGAGGATCGAAGCCCAAAGAATATAGAATGAAGTCTGTAATCTTCGGCGCCGCGTCTTCTCCAGCAACGGCTATCTACGTGAAGAACATCAACGCGGAGCAACATGCAAAGGAACATCCGAGGGCAGCCCGAGCAATCATCCGCAACCATTATATGGATGATTACCTACAGAGCTTTTCTACAACGGAAGAGGCGGCATCCGTTGCTGACGAAGTAAATCAAGTGCAGAAGAAGGCTGGATTCATATTGAAGCAATGGGCCAGCAATAAAGAAGAAGCCTTAGCCAAGATAGACGCGAACGAGAATATTAAAGAAAAAAGACTTGGCCAAGAAGAAGAGAAAACATTAGGTATGAGGTGGCTCGTACAAGAAGACGCATTAGCCTTCAACGTCGGTCTCAGAAACACACCATTGGAGGTCAAGAATGGCAAGAAGAAGCCCACGAAGAGAGAAGTCACCAGCGCAGTAATGTCTACCTTCGACCCGCTTGGACTCGCTACCCCAGTCCTGATAATGGGGAAAAGAATCATACAAGACCTCTGGAGAACCGGAGTCCAGTGGGACGAAGAAGTCAATGAGGAACAGCATCGCGCCTGGGAAGAATACGCTGGGAACGTCAAGTCCTTGAGCTGCTTGAAGATACCTCGATGTCTAGCACCAACAACGAGATCGGGCGAAGTACACACCTTCGTCGACGCCAGTGAAACCGCATACGCCGCCGCCGTGTATTGGAGGTCAACAGCTGACAACGGGGAGGTCAACATCAGGCTGATGGCTGGGAAGGCGCGAGTGGCCCCAGTGAAAGCCACATCGATTCCCCGCCTCGAACTACAAGCTGCTCTGTTGGGTGCAAGACTGGCTGCGTCCGTATGCGAAGAAACCGATCTCACTGTTACCAGTAGAGTATTCTGGTCGGACTCCACGACCGTTCTACAATGGCTGAAGGCGGACCCACGACGATTCAAGGTATTCGTTGCACATAGACTCGCCGCCATAGAAGAACTCTCCAAGCCGAACGAATGGAGGTGGGTATCCACCAAGGACAACCCAGCTGATGATGCGACTAGGAACACCCCACGAGACTTCAACGAAGAGGCAAGATGGTTCAGAGGTCCCGCGTTCCTTTACGGTCCGAAATCTGACTGGCCCGTAAAGAAGATACTGAAACAAGAAGATGACTCTGAAATAAAGAAAAAGAGTGCCTGCACCATCGCCGCCGTTAATGAAAAAGAGAAGTTGCTCGACCCTCGCAAGTTCAGTAATTGGTGGCGCCTTCTGAGGACGACGGCCAGGGTTCATATGTTTACGCCACGCTCCCGCGCAACACATGGCCGCGGGGGCAAATCGAGAAGACATTCCCTGGGCCTGACGGGAGAATCCGCATCGTCGACGTGCGAACAAGGGGCGGAACGCTGCGCCGACCGGTGTCCCGACTCATCGTGGTGAACCAGACGCCGCCACCTGAGGATGGAGTGTCCGGACCGCCGAACACTGGGGGGAGATTGTTAGCGACGTCTTCAACCCGTTAGAATTAGTTATGTATAATAAGAGTTTTAATTGAAAATAAAAAAATAATCTATATTAGGTATTAGGGATATTTATAAGAATGTAATTTGATAGAATAGGTTGTTTTATTAGTTAGAATAGTTTTAGAAATATTAAATGCTAGAAATAATTAAAATATAAATAGTAACGAAAAGAGTTACACGTGTCAGTTACACGTGCCAGTTACACGTGTCACCATTATAACCTTGTAACCTTGTGAACCCCGAATTATCCTTGGACACGTCGCGACAGGTCCGAAAGACAGAAAGAGACGCATGAAGCGAGATAGGTATATGCTCGCACGCCATTGGCCTACAGAGGCATATTACTAGTGAGACCTGTCGCGCGTTCCGTACCTTAATTCGGGGTATAAATATAGGTCCGATTTGCGGACTATGTACAGTCGAATTCTGAGCTTCTATGGAAATATACGCATTTGAAAGATAAGAACATTGGAAGGTTTTCTTCGGTCGACCGGCACCTCTCCCGATACGTCACAATAAGTGTAGATATCTCACCGTCTTGTAATTTAAGGAAGCCATTGAAAGGCTTAAGCGGCTGACACTTTTGTCAGGCGTTTAATGGCTGTCATCGTGCAATTTACGCGGAACAATGCCGACATGCGCAGTTGAGTAGTGCAAAAACACGAAATCGAAGAAAAAGTGCGGAGAAATATCGTTTCATATGTAAATTATCTAAAAACTACATTTTTAAATATTTTTTAAACACGAAAATATATGACAGTGACAATTTCAATTGTCAAAACTGGTTACATTTTCTTGTTAGGAGTGAGTAATCTATCATCAAAAGTAATTTTTACGAAAATGTTAATAAATAAAACACGGCGTAATTATAACGACAAAATACATTACGATTATCATTTCACTTTACAGTAGGCTTTCAACTGGAATTTAAGTCCCTACTTAAGTACGTAAGCATCAAGAGTAGCCCTTAAAAGAAGGATTACAAGATGGCTCGAAATTCCGACGAGAAATTGCAGCCCATATAACTTTCATTTTCCTTGTAGGTACAGAATAACGAGATATAATACCCAATTGAGTTACCGTTCAACAGTGTTACCGAATTGTTGTAATATTTAAGGGATGTTATCGATTTTATGTCGATTTAGCGCCAAGTAGCTAGCCGTGTTTGTACTTACTACATAAAATACTCGTACATATTAAACTTTTTTCAGTACTTTTACTTTTTTAATCCTTTACTTTTTAGAGGTCTAAATCAAACAGAAAATATACATATACAAGGCTATAAATAGGACAATGTCAAGATTTAGAAAAACTTTCATCCTGCTCGAATTTCATATCTTAGCACAACCCTTTACCATTTTTTCACGTAGGAAACATAGATTAGTAAAGATTACTCACTCCTTAGCAGTGATAGCCTAGTGGTTAAGAAACGCGGCCTCTCGATCAAGGGGTCCGAGGTTCAAATCCCAGGCACGCACCTCTGATTTTCAAATTTATGTGCGTATTAGAAATTAATTATCACTTGCTTAAACGGTGAAGGAAAACATCGTGAGGAAACCTGCATACCTGAGAGATTTATAAAAAATCTTAAAGGTATGTGAAGTCTACCAATACGCACTTGGCCAGCGCGGTGGACTATGGCCTAATCCTTCTCATTCTGAGAGGAGACCCGTGCCCAGCAGTGGGACAGTAATGGGTTGATGATGATGATGATGATGACTCACTCCTAACAAGAAAATGTACCCAGTTTTGAGAAATGAAATAGTTGCGTAAAAAAATTTTGCCACGTCTCCGTGCTAAAATGTCCCTAAAATATTTGAAATAATTATTTATTTATTACTTAAATTACGCAGTATTAGTTATTTATTCGTAAATTTTCTCTAAAAATGTTTTTATTTGTCAAGAATTCAAAAAAAGAACTTACTAAAATAAGACGTTTGTTGCTTCATTGAATTTCAAGGCGGCGAAGTATCTTTACTAATCTATGGTAGGAAAATAATACAATTAATAAAAAAAGCAGGCAACATAGTTTTTAACCCAACATTTTTTCCTTGAATAGTTTGACAAAAATCCCAGTTCTCGTGGACATTTTGCTGACAAAAAGCAGGCTAATACGACAAGGAGGGCAAATCCCATTGACAACGTACCATTTTTCACTTCCACATAACAAAATGTCAACTCCATTGCCGACCTTTGTCATTGTCAATAATCTGTTGTATAAATCAAATATGTACAATACACGCGTTTGGCCTGATATGTCCGTAATGGGCACTGTCTGTTGGCGATGTTATTCATTAATTTAAACTATTTTTATAATGAAAGTGTAAATGAAAGATGATAGATTAGTAAAGATTAGTCACTCCTAACAAGAAATGTAACTAGTTTTGACAATTGAAATAGTTACGTAAAAATTTTGTCACGTCTCCGTGATAAAATGTCCCTAAAATATTTGAAATACTTATTTATTTATTATGTAAATTACGCAGTATTAGTTATTTATTCGTAAATATTCTCTAAAAATGTTTTTCATTTGTCAAGAATTAAAAAAATAACTGTCAAATCAGCCTTTTATGGCTTCATTCAATTTCAAGGCGGCGATGTATCTTTACTAATCTATGTGAAAGATATTAATAATGATGTAGTAACCATGTAGTCTTTGGTGCCGAATTTAAGTGCTATTAACTCGTTAACGAAACGACATACTCAGATGATTCATAGTTTTGAGTGTAATAGAAATTAATAATCATTAGCTTATACGGTGAAGCTAAAGATCGTGAGGAAAATCACACATGCTATGTTATTTAGAAAAAAAATATGAAGACTACCAAACCGAATTTGGCTAGCTTGGTGGACTACACACTAGGACTATCTAAACTGAACATTTCTTACTCTGAAAGGCGAAGCCGTACCCAGCAGTGGGATAGTAATTGGTTGACAACGATATAGTTTCCATGTGAGACAAAACATCTAAATCCATCTTAAGAATATTTTAGAAGAGGTCGTGACTTACAAAATTAAAATATGAGCTAAAAACACGACTGAAATGTACAAAATGCATAACTAAAAAAATATTGTAACCAGCTTTCTACGTTTTTACGGCACATAAAACGTCGGTTGTCGCAATTCACGAGGGCTGAATGGAAATTCATGACAAATGAGTTTTAGTTAGAAAACTTAATTCGATACGGGGAACGAAACAAAGGCTGCGAGTGAGACATTAACATCGCGTTTATTATCGCCTAATGATTTTGGAATAACAACTCCGAACCAGTTTGTAGTTTGAACACGTAAACTATGTTACTTTCGTTCGGAGGTCATCAAAATCTCATTCCGCAGGGATATAAAGGTCAGCCTACAATATTTCCTTTTTGTCGGTGAGCCTTATGTAAACGAGGGTCTACATTCCTTGTGTAATCTCGATCATGTTTAGGCATATCCGTCAACTCAAAAGCCGTTCGACGATTCTGCTTTTATAAAACGCTTAGTGCGTTACGACGGGATGGTCTTGATTTCATAAAACGCTTGCGGCGTTACGATGTGACGATTCTGTGTTCATGAAAGTCTTACGGCGTCACGACGGACCGACTGAACGTGCGAATAAATGACGACGGACGATTTGTTCTTTTTCTAAAACATTTTTTGCGTTAAGACGGCATGATTTTGCTTTCTTAAAACGCTTACGGCGTCACGACAGAACGATTCTGCTTCAATAAATCGTAACTTTATGTCTATGGATGCTTTGTTTTTTTATTAAATCCTTTGTAGTGTAAAGTCGGGATGATTCCGTTTTCATAAATCGCTTAGTGCGTTACGACGAGACGTTTCAGCTTTTACTTATACAAGTCTTTTGTTCTCACATATTTGAGACAATTTTGATTGAGTATGTCGTGGTTACAATGTGGTGACACTTTCACCTATTTCAAGAGTATTCTACTATCAGAATAATATTATTATGATTTGATGTAGTAAGGCATACATAAGTGCTACAATTTTATCAAGGTGCCACAGAACTGACGGATAGCAACCCGTGATCGAGATCAGATAGGTCTGCAGCCTAATTTTGGGTTCAAAACAGATTCTTATGAAATGCAGGCTTTCCAGTTTAATTTGAGATTCCGATTTATTTCGTTATTATTAAAACAGAAGTTGAAGACTTATTCTTAATAAACTTCTCCGGATAATTTTACAATATCTTGTACTAATCCCGATAATGCTAATCAAGAGAGTTCCGATTGGCTTTCGCAGCTTTCATTCAAGGGGATTAATAGCGCGTCAGAACATTTTCGGGCGATAAAAAAATTCAATTTCGATAGATAGTTTCCTAATTGCTGTTCTTTTGTGATTTCTTCCTGAATTAATACTTATTTATACACTAGTCGTATATTACTAATATTTGTAGATTTTTTTTCAATGTTAAATTATGGTCATAATACTTTAAATAAATAACTTTTTTCAAAATAAGTCGTATTTTGTAAAGAACAGATTGATATAAAAATATTATTGGAGATAAAGTGCAAAGTAGGTATGTATGCAATTGCTTCAAACGATGTACTTATCCATAAACAGGTTTAGATATACTTAAGATTCTATAAATAAAGTCCAAGAAATAAAACTGAATTCTAGACTCGCATTTTCCTAGCAAACGAAGATCCCTTACAAAGTAAAAGCCATGAAGAAAACAGCTCTTGCATTACATTTCTTTTCATTAAACGGAATTCTATTAGCGTACGTCTTCATTCGACTTGACTTCTAATCTGAGATTTAGTTGAGCGTTCGACTGCGCAAGATTCCATGCCCGTCTCAGCGCTTTGTTCGGTCTCAATGCAAATCAATTGAGCGCTCTGAGCCCGTTGCGTCTCATAAAGCGATTGCACGAATTCCCCATTCCGAAGCCTCTGCAGTTCTTTTCTTACTTATCTACTGCACATCGATGTAAGAATTTGAGGGTTACTATTCATATGTAAAGCTCCCTATTTATGAAAAGTTCGCATGTTAGGAAATTGATTGTAGAGTTTGTGATAGCGTTTGCAGTATCATTTTTATGCGTCCTAATTCATCATCACTCTAAAACTAGAATTATTATCACATGGATTTCCAGTCAGAGGACTAAAGACATGGTCAAAATAACAAGAAAGCACGTCGATATTCGCACTTTATTTTCTTTCCTTGTTAAAGTGAGTGATATTACATACATAGGTAATATACCATGAGCTTCAATATAATGTAGCAAATAATCCGACTGCAATATCACTCCCACAATTTAAAGGAATCCAACGAAACCTCATAAGTATGATAAATACCGTCAAGCTGCTTGGACTGTACGGCGTGCCAAAGAATGAGTATACATATATACCTACATACGCTCAAAAAACATTACCCTCCGCAATTGCATTTCGCAATGAATATTTTATTTGAAAGTTACAATATAAGCAAGTTTCGAGTCATGATGTATTGGCATCGCGAGCCAAGCCGCCGCGGCCTGTGGCATTCTGAATTGTTTGCCACTTTTTTGGAAGCACAATAAGCTGAATATTACCTTTTTATTCCAACCACAGATGGCTTAAAATAATTGGTTGTGAATTTTTAAAATTGTTTTCGGTCGTCGTAAATGAAATTAATCCAAAAATGATACGAACCGCGATAATTTTGTGGTTTCTCGTATTATAAAAACGTATTAAAAGTAAAGTTCATTCCTATCTTTTCAACAATTATGTTGCGGAAACAAATTGTTGTTAGAATGAATAGAATCTGTGTCAGCTTTTCACGACATATCTTTTTATGAGGAATTCTATGCTGCAAAATAACTGAGCGCGCAGAAATATCTTAAAAGTAGGTGCAAATACTTTGTTGTTTAACAACACAGCTCACGACTGTGTAAATAAAAATAACTATAACATTAGAGTTTTATATTAATGTTTTTTAAGTCTGCTTACTATTAATCACATAGATATGTTACTTTATATCGTTTTGGGATTTGAACTTATGCAATAAGAGAAAGAAAACGGACAATATTCTCATGAGACGTTTTCTTTCTTCTATAGGTTTGAATATGTCTCTGATATTACTATTAAGTTCTCCGAAAGAGTTACGCGTATTAGGATCGACTTTTTTGGTTCGGTTGGTAATAATTGTGACCTCAACACTGATGAATTTAGATGTCTATTCTAGGTCTGGTTTGAGCTCGTCATTTTATCTGAACATTTTTATAAGATTTCGTAGCAAACACGCATGTGTATCCTGATGGTCACTGTCACTTATAGACGTTTTTGACCAACACCACATAGAACTAGTTTTACCTCAAGCTGATCACAGGCGCATTGCCACTCCTGAAGACTAATATGGCCATCTCATTGGTAAGTCAACCGGCATCAACACCCGTTACCGATACGCAGAACTGCTTGTCAATAGAAATGGGTATGGTTTTATCTCCCTGAACCATACTGGTTTTACCGACTTTCAAACAGATCCAACACACATATGACATAACACGACACTATGATAAGCAATCGTAATAAGTGTTGGAAGAGTTATTTTCTTGTTTTTTTTTTTTTTAATATAGGAGCAGCAGACAAGCCGCTCTTCCTGAGGACTAAGCTGGAACGTCAGAGAAAAGTATGGTATAGGTATGGTGGTGGTGCCGCCGGAGTCCAACCACAAAGAGTTCTACCACCTTCGAAAAAAAAATTATTTTTACTTCATTGACGGATCCAATTCTCTCTTAATCCAACAATGAAAAGGTTACCGCCGCGTGAAGTGAAGATAAAAGCAGCGTATGGTACTATTTACGGGACATTATGGGGCGTTAACCCGAATGTCGAGATTGACCCAAATTCCGACGGGAATCGAGACTGTTTACTACTACAGTACTTGATACAATTGTAGCTTTTAATTTTGGTACTTTCTTGCTTATCTCCGTCAAAAAAAAAGAATAATCAAAAAAGTCCTCACTGTATTTCTATAATGTTTGCTATTAATAACTTCCGTGTACAAAAACTTTAAGTTTCGCGTTGCTCTTTTGTTTTGTTAAGGTAAAACGTTAAATAAGGTGTGATCGGGAGGGTCCGCTGCACCTCGATGGAATTGTAGATGACGGCCGAGTTGCATGAGGCGACCCTTTTAGTCCTCTGTAGAGGCTATGTATCTGTAATTACCTAACTGTAGAACTCTTGTTATATGTGTTCCGTGGGTGTCACTTGACATCAGGTAAACTGCATGTTCGTTGGCTTTCCAGTTTTGTATAAAAACAATGCCTACATAATTAGGTAAGTAGGTTATGTAGGTAATAATGATACATATATAATTTTGTATAATAATTGTAGTTGTATGCATTACGAAAAGTAAATTGCACAGATAAAACTAAAATGAGTTATACGTAAATTAATTATTCGGTTCTTCGAATTTATTATTAAGATATCAATTTAATTCGAAATATTGGTTGGTAATTAAATATCTGTGATGCTACGATACGGCGAATGGAAAATAAAATTCTGAGAATTGAATACGGAGTAACGCCGGTAACCCATACAATGTATTGCAGGGTTGCTTTTGTGTAATTATTTCTTTGAATTATCTGCTATCAATCTTATTTTTACATATTTTGACAACTATTTTTAGGCTACTTACCTAAATTAATTAACTTTGGTAGGTACTATTAATGGTTTATTTTGTTGCGGGTGTGGAGACGCATACTCAAACAGGCGAACTCAAAACAAAAATCTAAATTTAACATTTAGAATCTGTGTAGTCAGGAATCAAACTTTAATATCTGTAATCAACCCTTGATAAGATAATAAGATCAGGTAGGAGTCCCTGAGGTCGACCACAGATGCGTTCCTGCCCTTGAGGACTAAAAGGCAATGCCTTGGAAAAGTATTTCCTCCTTAGCAGATCCCTTGTAACCTGAACACATTATAAAAAGCTGTGAACACTGTTATGAGGCAGAAATAGGTGTGGCGGTAGTGCCGCCGGAGTGAAACCACAAAAAGTTCTACAATCTTCAAAAGTTACTAGGTCGGTACCTACACATACGTTTCTACCCTTCACACAAGTATGTCACGAAATAATGTTATCCGACAATCCTTATTAATCGTTAACGTTAATAGGTTAATACCATACTCAATAATAATGGAATGAGCATTCACGTAAATTACTTTGTCAGCAAATTATTTTGTTATTTTATAAACATTGTTGCTTTTATATGCTTCTGTTTTGATTAATTAACGAATGTATGACTTTTTTGGATGTAAAATAATAAATATTTTCAATTTTTAGAGCTTTTTCAGATGGAGTTAATTAGTGTGACGAATGCTACAGTTACTCGTAGATTAATTGAAAAAAATGTAGAATGTGAATATGAAAATTTCAAAAGTTATAGCCATAATACAAAAACATTTTTGGAAACTTATAATTTTTGCGGCAATTTGTAAGTCGTTGTCAAAACATTATTGTCCCTATGCCGGGCACGCGTCACCTCTAAGAGTGAAAGGGGTTAAGACCATAGTTCATTGAGCTGGTCAAGTGTATATTGGCAGGCTCCATACATTCTCAGACGTATACATTTCCCCACGATGTTTTTCGTAAGGCAAGTGATAATTAATTACTAATAAGTGCAAATTAAAAAAAAAATAAGGAGAGTTTGAGCCTGAGATTTTAACCTCTGACCCTTAAGGTTTTCACTGAATTTAATGTATAAGTGAATATGACAATTATTTCTTATAAGACTAACAGACAAACTAGAGTTTTAGTACTAATCAGAACGAATCAGTTCTAAATAAATCCACATACCTATTACATGACCATGAATACTGAAGTCCAAACACAAAATTTCCACATAAATGTTGAATTAATCTTTAAGCATAAACAGTGAGTTCTATTAAATAAATATTTATACACACAAAATCCAAACACTTTAATCCTTTGAAACTTAATCAAAGCGAAGAGCTTTTTGTAATTTACTGGTCAATCATCAGTTAAGCAAGCTACCGACCTTCAAATTAAGTTAATTGCAGCTGTAATTGGTCCGCGTCGAGCTCGCAATAAAAAGGAGATATTGTCATTCCGCCCGCCCAAGGATCGCCCGCCCTACAACCGACGGATTCCGTTGTAATAGCGTAGCAATACGCTAATTTATATGTAGTAGCAGTGATACATGCGTACTATAAAATGGTGATTAGTAATAGCTGACGATCTTTTCTTTTTATGTTTCTACTTATTCTTTATGCGAAAGTTATGTCAAAATCAGTTTAGTAATTTTCAAGAGACGCCTATAGGAATAAAATTTAACTATATATATTTTTGTATATCGCTTTCGTTTTAAGAATCATCTTATAAAGTTAGCATGGACTTGCTCCTTTTCAATGCGTGTTTCGAATATAACTGCTAAAATTATAGGTAGTTGAATTATCAAAAAAAACTTATAAAACATTTCAGCTAATTTATAGGAGTAACTATTGCTATGTAGTATTATTATAATTGCTTCTCGTGTAGTAAATAGTATAACGAAAATAATACAATAACAGTACAACCGGTACCAGATTAAAAATACCTTAGAGTATCTCCATTACCACCGTAACTTACTTAAACCCGACATCACAATACAACAAGCAAACTACACACCTGATATAAGGCAGAAATTGGCAATTACAATCACAAGCATATGTAGACTTGTCCATTGTCCGATTACGTTCAAACTTAGATATGATTATTCTGAGATGAGTCTGTCAACGCGTTAGGTGCTTGCCTTTCTTAGAATTTCCAGGATCCCTTACAATGGTTTGTGCTCACCCGGCTAATGCAAATCAAGGGAGCCGATTGCCCCTCACAGCTTCCATTCAAGGAGTTTAATAAAGCGACGGAACATCTTAGACGGCGATAAAAAATTCTATTAGATGTTTTCATGTTCCACGAACTTGTTCCCGCTGTCCTGTCTCGTATTGCGGACTACGTACTGTAGGAAAAGAAATAGGGGTAAAAGACATTTCGAAATTAATAAACATGTTTGTTAATTGTACGACAACATCTTTCAATTAAATCATTTAGACCGTTATTTTGATCTATTTATCTTTTCATCATCATCATCATCGTCATCAACTCATTACTGTCCCACTGCTGGGCACGGGTCTCCTCTCATAATGAGAAGGACTAGGCCATAGTCGTAAGTGCGTATTGGTAGACTTCACATACCTTTGCGATTTTATCTTCATAAATGTCTCAGGTATGCACCAGGCTTACTCAAGATGTTTTTTCTTCACCGTTTAGCAAGTGATAATTAATTTCTAATACGCACATAACTTCACAAAATTCAGAGGTGCCTGGGATTTGATCCTCGGACCCCTCGATCGAGAGACCGAGTTTCTTAACCACTAGGCTATCACTGCTGCTAATAAAATAAAATAAATAAATATTCAGTAAGTAGTGATTCACAGTAAACATTTAATAGACCTCCAAAATACTTTAGTTGACGGATAAGCTTCAAATATGACCGAGATTATGTAGGGAATGTAGACCCTCGTTTACATAGAGCCATACAAAAAGGAAGTAATGCCTAGGATGACCTTTACGTCCCCTCAAAATGAGGTTTTGATGACCTTTAAGAAAAAATAACATAGTATTTGTGTTACAACTTACACTTGACTTACAAGAAGTAGGCGGTGATTCATAAAGCATTATTAGATAGTTATCGCCAAGTTAATGTCTCAATCAACATTGTTCTGTTCCTCGTATCGAATTATTTTCTAAATTAACTCATTTGTCATCTTTTCGCATACGCTTGCAAATTGTTGAACTGACTAATAGGTATTTAAGAGGCGAGAAAATGGGGAAAAAATTACACCCTACAGTCATACTCAGCAGAAGTATTCCGAAATAATTCGAATGCATTTTTCGTTTTGAATATTTTTTTGTTAAATTACAGTATTTGTCATCACAAATCCCTTACCAAGGAAATGTCGAACAATAGAAAGTTTTGAGGGAGCACTTTTTCTTATACGTAATCGTCTTTCGGAGAGCAATTTCGTCACTTGAATTCGGCATAATTTATCAAATTCTGCGAGGGATTGCACATGCACCCCTGGCTCCCCTGCTCAGCTGCGCCCGGTCACAGTCGTGAGCTAATTTTTTATCTCCCCTGTCTACCCCCACGTCAGCAATGCGGATCCTTAGGGAACAAATCAGAAGGGAGACGAGCCAAGGAATCCACTAAACTCGATGATATAAATCTAAATCGGAGTTGTGGTTCGGAAAAAGGCATTTTTGAAGATTCCTGATAAGCGAATGAATTGTAAAACAGGATCGTAGCGTGTTTTGATCAGATTTGAAAGTTTGATTATTGTAGGTCTGCTGCATTATTTTCTGTGGTATTTGGAATTGTTACTGATAGAAAAAAATCTAGCATAACAACTTATTGTAAAATGCTCCACTTATAAGTACAAGACAAATGACTTTTAATTAAAAGGCAGTAAATGTTATTGTTGAAATATGTACGTAGAATTTTATTCGTCTTACTTCTGGGATCCGGTCTCTCTTCAAGCAAATAGGGCCACAGCGCATAAGTGGATGAAGGCATAGGGGGTGATTAGATCAAGAATAATATTTAAATAATAAAAAGCGTATTTCATATTCTAAACAGAACCGACATTTTAACGCGCCCTTCAAACACGGAAGCGCACATGTTTGAAAACTTCCTCCATTACTGAAATCCGTTAAAAGTTATTTTTTATTCATGTCCAAATTTTACAAAATATGTAGCATTTTTTTTTCTCATACGTTTTACTTTTTTGCTAGCTATTAAGGGACTCTACTCTTATCAATAAAAAAAATGAAATAAATCCAATTCACATAAATTCCTATAGCAGTAAAACTTTATTAGCTGTTGTAGATTTAATTATATTAATAATAAAATGTATTTACCATCCAAGTATACATAAAATAATCTTATATATAAAATTATCGTGTCACAGTGTTAGGTACCGTACTCCTCCGAAACGGCTTTAGCGATTTTCACCAAATTTTATATGCATATTCAGTAGGTCTGAGAATCGGCTACTATCTATTTTTCATACCCCTAGGTGATATGGGTTGTTCACGCTTAACATTTTTTTATTTATATGGCAAACGAACATTTGCCGGGTCATCTAGTAACTACATAAAATATTATCGAAAATATAACCTGATGAAAGATAATCACAAAGTAATTAATGTATCATTCCACGTGGAATTTCATTTGCTGACAAATTAATTGACATTAATAACGACATTGTAGAGGCAAATGATTGGATACAATCAATTGGAATCTCGTTTATTTGAGGAATTCATGATTGATATTTGCATTTATGTATCTGTGCAAGTTTGCAATATTTTCGGTTAATTAATTTATTTCGCAATTACTCTTGCCTTGTTTTATTTGAATTCGATGTTGTTTTAACAATTTTCGAGTAAAAAGAGGGGAGGCATAAGATTGAAGTCTGTCTGTGTATGTATTAAGGCGTTCAAGGAAATTAAAAGGCTTTTTTGATGAAGTTCCTTAGTGGATATCCTAATCTTAAAGATACCAAAGGCATTGTTTTTGACTTCTCAAGAGTATTATAAGTTGAAGATATATTTTTATTTGAAACAAAATAAATCACAGCTATCACTATTTAACACGCGACTGCGTGAGTGTACGTAGTTAAATAATATCTACAAACCAATATCATTACGAGTTACTCAAAAAAGTATTGATGTTTACTCTATTTATCTATCACAATGCCAACGTTACTCAAGTACTAACCTAGAGCGCCGTATGAAATATCAAGAGTGATTTTCACTTTCAAACCAGAGGAACGTGTGCTATAGGATTGAAATAGGCGCAGGCAGTACACCGGAATACAGATTGAATTTTAAAATTTACACCAAAATTATCACATTTAATTTTAAATACTCTACTCGTCTATTTAATTACTCGTACAAACCTCACCGGGGAAATCACGTCGAATCGCCGCAAATATCGGAATTAAAAAGCTGGAAGCAATTAATTTCTCTGCTCAATTAAGGAATGAAATTAGGAGTGCAACGAAATATGGTCCCAGGACAAATAATTACGATATTGGTCTCGTCCGATATTCGCTGATAAATTACGAGTCTCAATTTAATTACATACTTCACTTTCAATGATTGTACGAGTGTCTATTACAGTCTCTTAAGAGACAGTGAAAATTGGTAAATGATGTCGGGGTTCTATTTATTACTTCCTTATTAATATTATGAAGAAATTTGGTTACTTTCATTGTTCCGTTTAATTAATAAACTATGTAATTATTGTGAAGTTTCTAAAACGTTTACACGGAATCATCGGAAAGGTTACGCGGAAAATTACGACTAAGTACTTAATGAAATACATTATTGTGATGCGTATTTATTAAAATATGTAAAATGTGGAATTAGTCAGTCTACGTTTAGGAGATTTGCTCCTTTTAGGGTCGGCTCCTTCTAATAGAAAAGGGGAATGATAAGATTACGTACACATTTGTACAATACCTACGGTAAGTTAACTGCGAACCTAATGAAAAAATATTGTCCCAATTAATAAAAAGCTTTTATTTTCTAAATGAAATTATTTAGACAAATTAATGGATTATTAAAATACATACAAGTTGAAATTTAACGGTCATACAGAGCTTACCCTAGGGACTTTTATGTTAGTAAAATAATTTTGAAGTTTTATGATTTTTTTATGATTGTAAGAGAATATACTTAATTAAGAACCAACAATGGGAGTAGATAATGATATTCCCAAGACTATTAGTGCATTGTCAGTCAAAATTGTTTTATTTTCAGACAAATCAATTATGACAATTTACCTGAAATATCCTTCAAACAAACCAATTTTGGTAACATAGCTCAAATAAGAATTTCTGTTATCATTACGAGCCCGAAGACGCAGGCAAGAGCCAGTACTATAAAAATATATCGTTTTATTGACTTTGTTGCGGGTTGCACCACAGTCGTTAAAAAACTTTTCCCGCGGAAAACCACGTATCGCACGAATTGTCACGAACTGTCTGATTCGACCTACATTTTTTGGATCCATTTTTCAGCTGCCTGAAACAGGTGATGTTATTTATGTACTGTACCGAGGAAGGCTTTGTTTTTGCAACTGCTGACCTGCCTTGCCTGAAATAAGATTAAATTGGCTGTTACATTGTGGCTGTTACTTAATAAGAATAACCTACTTACCTACGTAAACGTTAAGTAATTTTATGTAGTTTTTATTTATGTTATAATTAGATTTGATTTGATGTTTATGCAAATGGGAGTACATACAATACATAAATTTCTCCTTTTTGATTCGTATTATGTGTAATTCTATATTTTTTTACTGTAACTCAAAACTAATTTATAGTACCTACTAAATTTAACGGTAAGTAATGTAAATCTTTTAGATATAACTTCGATTGAGTCAGCACTAGTACCGTAGTATCAACGCCATCAATATTTATTTCTACTTTCAAGTAACAGAGGCAATTTTGATAACAGATCAATTCTTTTATTTAATAGTTAATTTCAAGTTTATTTTCATGTATTAATTATTTAATTTTAAGGCGAATTAACACACTTTGAACCATCATTATTTGATAATTTGTAAACGGGGCTCTCTCGCAAGTATTTGATATAGGTGGTAGAACTTTTTAACCGACTTCAAAAAAGAGGTAGTTATCAATTCGGCCGGTATCTTTTTTTTATGTATGTACACGAATTACTCCGCCGTTAGTGAACCGATTTTAATAATTCTTTTTTTATTGTGTAGAGACGAGCTGGAAGTTGGTCCCATTTAAATATGGTTAGGATCCATCGATGGGTTCTGGAGAAAATGAGGGGAACTCCGCCACCCATGTAAATATAACAGCCATAACTTCGCCGTTTATGAACCTATTTTAATGCCTTTAATTTCGTGTGTGGACTATTGCTACAAGTTGGTCCCATTTAAATATAATGAGGATCAGAAAGGGTTCTGGAGACAAAATATCTAACTCCTCAACCGATGGGTTTTATTGAGTTTTGTTTGAAGATATTTGGTGTAGGTTTTAATGAAATTGCAAAATTAGTTTATCATTGACTATTTAAGAGTCTGATAATGTGGCTAGGAGTCATAATATGTAACTCCTCAACCGATGGGTTTAATTGAGTTTAGTTTGAAGATATTTGGTGTAGGTTTTAATGAAATTGCAAAATTAGTTTATTATTGACTATTTAAGAGTCTGATAATGTGGCTAGGAGTCAAAATATGTAACTCCTCAACCGATGGGAATAATTGAGTTGTGTTTGAAGATATTTGGTGTAGGTTCTAATGAAACTGCAAAGCCAGTTCACCATTGACTATTTAAGGGTCTGATAATTTGGCTCGGAGACAAAATATGTAACTCCTCAACCGATGGGAATAATTGAGTTGTGTTTGAAGATATTTGGTGTAGGTTCTAATGAAATTGCAAAGCCAGTTCATCATTGACTATTTAAGGGTCTGATAATGTGGCTCGGAGACAAAATATGTAACTCCTCAACCGACGGGAATAATTGAGTTGTGTTTGAAGATATTTGGTGAAGGTTCTAATGAAATTGCAAAGCCAGTTCATCATTGACTATTTAGTTAGGTTAGGTTGGAACATATAAGACAATATAAAACTAAGCGAGCAGGGCGCGCCAGCGCCCTGCGAGTGGGCGGTTCCAATCAATGTAAATTCAGACCTTACCTTCATTCATGATCACGTTTATACAATTTTATATTATTTTATTATATCATCACTAAAAAGGGTGAAATAAAATTTTTAACAAAAAAATACAACCGACTTCTATGTCACTACAAAGTAAAAAATAATTCAAATAAATGTTGGTTTAGTACATATTTCTGAAGTCGGCGCTCATATTAGACACGCTGTTTACATCGTTATCCAACGAAATATATAGAGCGCCGACTTCAGAAATATGTACTAAGCCAACATTTATTTGAATTATTTTTTACTTTGTAGTGACATAGAAGTCGGTTGTATTTTTTTGTTAAAAAATTTATTTACTATATGTAAGTACCTATATTATTGTAAAACAACTATCAGCATGATCACTGGTGATTAATTTTGGAGTTGGCAGTGGTCACCATCAGGTATAATACGTGGTCGCTTGCTACATAAAGGAAAATGTTACAAAATTCATAAACATTTTCACAAATTTGAATTTTATTTCGGGGATTAGTCCGCCCGATGTGAGGCATCAGATTATTGTGTAGTTGGTAACATTCATCCCTAGAGAACGGTGCTGTATATTAATTCAGTCTAATTAAGGAATATGCATTATTTATAAACCTAGAGGCTTTAGTATGACGCTTTAACTTTGTTTTAATGTTTTTAAATTGTTGCCTATTTACTAGATCGTTCCCTAGCTTTGAAGCTTATAGAAACAGTGTTTTCCACGCAAAATTAATTTTTGGGGTAGTTTATCTTAAAAATTATATCTTAAAATGTTTTATGTTGGTTTTTATTTAAAAAATAAGGACAAAACTTAAAGAGTAATTATGGAATATGTTATTATTATCTTTACGGTTGAAGAGAAAGATAAATTAAAAAGTAGGGGTTACAATTACCTACTAGGATTTATTTGTGATCCTCTAACAAAATTGCCACAAGAAGGAATCATGTGCAAATAAATGATATCACTATGAGTTATCAATTATGTTGCATATTTATCATCTTTTCAAGATATTCCATTATCATTCAACTTTAAAATTTTGTAAAAACATAGTACAAATAATAATAAAGTCCCAATTTCAGTGATTCGTCAGATCATTCGTGACGTCTGGCCCCCAGGGGGCGCTGGCCGCACATTAACTTGTTCCAATTATGAGGCACATGTTAAGCGAACGCGGTCCAGAGCGTGTCAAAGGATTTAAACTTGTCAAACATGAGACAACAAGCTTATTGGGTAAATAACATTTAAATGAGAAAAGGTTTAACGACATTTTTTTTTACGGGAAGTTTTTGACCTTTTATTAATGTAAATAGCATAGCATGCAGTACTTATATGGTAGGTGGTCACCGTAGTTCATGTGGCCTTTAGTAAAGCAGATAGGACTAGAGTTCTATAAAGGTTGGACATAGATATTGATAGGTTTGAAGGTGGAAACCCCTTTACATCATACAAAGGAAATACAAAGTCCGAATTTCAGTGATTCATCAGATCATTTGTGACGTCTGGCCCCCAGGGGGCGCTGGCCGCACATTAACTTGTCCCAATTACGAGGCACATGTTACGCGAACGCGGTTCAGAGCGTGTCAAAGGATTTAACATGTCAAACATGAGACAACAAGTTTATTCGGAAAAATAACATTTAAAAGAATAAAGGTTTAACGAACATTTTAAACCTTTCAATATATTTTTTTAAAGTTTACACGAAGTTATCGATGTTTTAATAAATGGAAACAGCATAGACTACAGTATTTGAATGATGGGTGGTCACTACTATGTCATGGGGTACATATAGTAAAGCAAATGAGACTAGAGTCATATTAAGATTAGATATAGATGGATTGGTGTCCTACAAGGATTAACAGTTTCGTGTCTCTGTACACAAAAGTGCTACCTATAGTCTCTTATAATAAGGTAGAAACTGCGCAGCGGGAGGTACGCAAAAACTAATTTATAATCGATAAGATCATCTTAAAAACATTAGAGACTCAAACATATAATTTAGAGTTGAATTCAATTTGCAGAGTACATTTTATTCGTAAGATCCGCTTTTACGATCGACTTGTAAGCGTAAATAAAAGGGGCAGCTTCATATGAAGTCCTTTTGTCAATTTTATGGTGGGCTAAAAGTTTTTACGATTTTATTTGTATCTACAGAAGAATTATTTAATACGGAAAGGTCACTAAATACGTAAAAGGCCTAGATAAGTGAAGCATATAGATTGATTATTCCTAACAAGATAGTGTAACCAATGGTGAGAATTTAAATTGTGTGCGTAAATAAAGTGTTGCCAGGTGTGCTTTATAAAGTGTCCCTAGAATGTTTGAAATATTTATTTATTAGGTAAATTACATAGTATTCGTTATTATACGTACCTACATTTTCTCTAAAAATGTTCTTTATTTGTCAAGAATTCAAACAATAAATTATAAAATCATCTTTTTGTGGCTTCATGTAAAAAAAAAGTAAACAGTGTGTGGTAAAAAGGTGATAGAACGCTTTCACCAAGCGTTAGTTTTGCGATATTAATATTACAAGAACACATTTCAGTACAATTCAAATTACCCATAACATATTTTACCTCACTCCAGATAAATTTTGCACTATATTAGTTTCATGGAGTTTATTACATAATTTGCTGGTTGGTGTAAATTAATGTGCGGCTATCCTCTGGGGATAAGTGTTACTAATTATACAAAGTGAACTAAAACCGGGTCAGGCTTATCCACGCATCGTAGTTTAACTATGGTTAGCGTATATTTCAATGTTTGAACTGTAACTGTGGACATAATTGTCACTATAGAAATAGTGGTTTAAATCATTATAAAACATTTTAAAGTTTGGAGCTAAAGTGCGTTTTTTGCAAAAGTACCTATTGAGAATTGTTTGGTTATAATAAATGGGAGTTGCATCCCATAGTTGTGATATCACATATCCCTGATTAGTTTACTATCTCATGAACTAGGTGCCTACATCTGAATCGAATTACAGGTACATAACTACACATGTAAGTTTACTTTGCCTCCTGTATAAAACTGTTAAGTTTATATAGGATAATTACTTCCGTGCAAAACTTGCAAGGTACCCGATACTTATTATGAATGTATAGCTCGGTTAGGCTTCACGACTTCACTTAATTTTAAGAATCACAACTGTTCTTTATAAAATCTAGGTGCAAATATCCGTGGGAGGCCATTACTAGTCTACATAATTGGTTTTATTATTTCTATTAAAATATATAATTAATAAGTCACTTGTTCTCAATGTTCCTTCTAAGAACAATATACCTGACACAAAGTAACTTTATAATCACAGTAGCAGTTTACGTAGGATTTCTTATACTTCATAATAAACAATTTTCGCTAGAAAACCTTGTTAAAATATAGCTGTCGTCTTGTACAAGTAACGTAAAGTTGCAAGCAAATTAAGAGACCATTCGAAGATGAAACGTTCAAGTTTCTATAAGTTGAGCAGTTGGCAAATTCATACTTTATAAGTTTTGTCTTGAAATTCAAGTTTTGCAAACAATATAACTCTGATTTTCACACTTACAATAACTTCTTACATTTTTAACAAAGCTGCAACTTCAATTAGGATTGGAAACAATTGATATAAAAAAATCTACGGCTTGCACTCCGAGAGTGCCGGAAGAAGTGAAAACTTTGGAAACCTAAACTTTAAAGGTGGTAGAACCCTTTGTGGTTCGACTCCGGCGGCACCACCGCTACACCTATTTCTACCTAATAACAGCAGTGTTAAGCGCTGCTGTGTTCCGGTTTGAAGGGTGTGGTAAGGGAGACAGACTTTTTCGAGGCGTTCCAGCTTAGTCCTCAGGGGTAGCGGCGCATCTGTGGCCGACCTCAGGTAGGAATATCTAATCCTATCTGGGGTTGATTATAGATGTCCATGGGCGGCAGTAGCCACTTACCATCAGGTGGACTGCATGCTCGTCTGCTACTCTTATATTATATAAAAAAAAAAAAAAAAAACCTAACCTGAATAATAAAATATAAAAAATGAAACTGACATCTATTGACATATTTTTTCTATGCTGACACCGGATGACATCTTGACTTTTGCAGTTTGCTAAGCCGTCTTACGAATTTCCGATCAGGCCACGTGTCCTGACGGGAGTTTAACTTTACCTATCACTCACAGTCCACAACGCCGTTAAAGAAGTTTTGACTTCAAAAATTGTAACTTTACAATATCTTACATGCAATAAAATTATTGCACCAAATTTTATTGAATGAATTATTATAGGTATGTACCAATATTAATTTTGATGGCGATCCATTAAACAGTATAAAAGTTCATATGTTGCAGTGCATGTTAGATTCATTTACAATAAAATGAAAAGCTTAAAATTATAAAATGCTCATGAAATATGTCGCTCATTATGTTTTTGTTAGAATGCAGTGTATTAGATAATTGAAAAAAAAATGCTAATTTTAAGATACTTATAATTATACCGTCGAATTCTTAATACTTGTAATTATTTTCTAAAATTAAGTGAATGTTATAAATAAATCGAGTAATCTAAGCAATTTCCTTTGCAAGCAATGTCTATAATTTATATCTGCAACTAAATGAATATTTATTCAGATTAATATAAAACATCAAAGAACCTTACAGCTTTTGATACAGGAAAAATATGCTAACACCTACTTTATCTCGGCTCATATATGCGTGGTTGTTAGATAATGAGGTCGAGAAGCTCAGACCAACCTTGGCTTAGCCTAGTTCAGCTGTAGATAGTTAATTTAGTCTTCAATTTCAAATTCTAATACATTGTTGTCCACAAATTGAAACGAATTGAATCATAGTAACAAAATGAGTGTATACGAGTAAATAATGATGAAAAGCCTTATTGCTGCGGTTGTATTTTGTTTACGGAAAATTGTATGGGTAAAGGTATGTAAAAAGTGTAAAAAAGTTAAATAATAGTTAAATAATTTGTAACATAGCTGTTACGGTATTTTTAATTTACATGATTGCCTAATAAAATTACACTTAAGTATTTTTTTGTGAATAAATTCTTTAAACATAAGTATTTAATTATTATATACTTAATAGGGGGTATATAAGTGTATATAAAATCCTAAAAATATTTTTATACATTGCACCCATTTTAACGACTGAGATAAAACTTACAAATAATATCTAATTTGTTTTAAATTATTTATTGAAAGAACTACTGTCTACGGGTTATGTATTATAATAAGTGCACTTTTAAACATTACCTAAGAGATTTACAGGAGATTTTTGTTAAGGGTTTCTGTGAAAACCTCGCCACGATTATTTCTGCCGTCGTTTGCTTTTCTACATAAAATAAGTTTAAAAGATTTTACAAATGTTGTCAATTCAGCAATAGCACATTGTTCGCTTGTATATCTCAATTTGAATGGGTGTCTGGAAGGCGGACCTGCTTGAATACTAAACAGACACTCTTAGTTAAAAAGTGTTTGAAACGCTTTCCGTTGTGTTGGAATTTTAATATACTTTTGAATTAGAATCTGCTTTTACATAAAAACAGTTTACTTACACCACTTAAAGGACATCCTTTAAGTGGTGTAAATGTAAATTGCACAAATTGAAATTACTTGAATCATAATAACAAAATGAGTTTATAATTAATAATGAAAAGTCTTCATGCTGTTGTTGTATTTTCTTCTATGAAAATGTTATGGCTAAAGGTATGAAAAAAGTGTATAAAAAAGTTAAATTAATCCTCTTCTTATCTTCTTATTAAATCTCTTTAATTTATATCAAAAGCATATTGTCTATTAAAATTGCACTTAAACATACATATTTAATAGCAGGTACGTAAATTGAAATAAAATATACACAAATTATGTTTTATGTACCTCTTACCCGTTTCACGTGTGACTTAAAACAAATTATTTCCAATTTGGTGTAAATTCTTTATTAATAAAACTAAAGCCCATGGTTATGTTTTATAAGTGCCCTTTTAAATAATAATAGATTTATAGATGTTTCATGTATAAGGTCTGTATAAAAACCTCGACAACATTATTTCTGCTGCCGTTTGCTTTTCTACATAAAATAAGTTTAAAAGATTGTACAAATGTTGTCAATTCAGCAATAGTCTTGTTCGTCTGTATATCTCAATTTGAATGGGTGTCTGGAAGGCGGACCTGCTTGAATACTAAACAGACACTCTTAGTTAAAAAGTGTTTGAAACGCTTTCTGTTTTGTAGGAATTTTAATATATTTTTGAATTAGAAACTGCTTTGTATGTCCTTTAAGTGGTGTAAGTGTCAATTGTAGTTTTAACCACAGATCAGTACTCTTACCATGAGTTTTTACGTTTTAACAAATATTACTGTTTTGGTATTTGTTTACGTATTTTCCCATATAAATTCCGCGCCCCTAGCGGATTGTATCAGAACTATAGTGTCAGTAACGTAACATTAAATGTCTAAATTTACAAAATGACGCTTTGTTTGGTCTCTCTTTTATGCGAACATGTGAGGCAGACAAAAATACTTGAGCACTTACTTATTGTAACGTTTACTCAGTCTACTGAAGCAAACGGAACAGAATTATGGGTAGTGGAAACGTAATGTAGAATTATGGGATGTTTTGAAAACTCATGGTAAGGGTACTGTAAGGTATGTGGTTTTAATGTTACAGAAATATTATAAAAATAAAAACCCGACTGCTTGTAAGTATTGCTTTGTTATTTTCACAATTTAGACTAATCCAACGACATATAGGTAGGTAAATATGTTAAGCCATCAAGCCATTTGGTCTTTAGGCGTGCCAAAATAAGACATAGGTACATACATATATTCTTACTTAAAAAAATTGCCCTCCGCAGTCCGCACCAAACTGTTAGTCCGCTCAGAAGTTGTTGCGAGCAGGTCGTCATACAATTTGCTATGGCGACGCGATTCATTTCTATACTCAGAGTGGACAAGCAGTTTTACGGGGACTATAAAAAAAGAAACACATACTTAATGTAATTAATAGAATGTCTGTTGCTACGTCGCATTTGATATCATATTCTTTAAGCAACAACGAAGGCGAAATTTTGAGAAACTACTTGTGAAGCTACGGCAAAGTTGAGTTTTTGCTCGTTTTACTTTTCAAGCTCCGTCGAGCTGGTTACTACTATACTCAGCAAGAAGTGTCTGACATCAACGGTCCAATTTCCATTTTTCAACCTTATATCATTACCTATATGAAAATGAAGAGCTTTTGTTGACTTATCTTCTGGGTAATTGGCCATTTTTACGCCGACCATTGTAGTATGACTGTTTTTATTTTTAAGCAGTTGTTTTTTTTTGTTTTTGTAATTAGGTATTTCTAGCTCTTATTAGCTCTACTACATTAAGTTACTTCCTTAGGGCATATCATGTCTGTCCCTGTAGTCACGGGCCTAGAAGACGGCCACCGGGGGGTTTTAGTGCGGTAATAATCCCGTAACCGTGTGTCGCTCCCACGGCACCGGGTACCTTTTGAAGGTTTCCCCCTCGTAAAGAAAAAAAAATGTCATTATAAATTGAAAATACGCATTCGGACTATAAGTGAAATGAATGGAATTGTAAATTAGGAATTAAGGTATGTATTAAAACATTTGTCTAGGCTTTGAATACTTTGGGAATAATTCTGCAAATTTTTGTTTTCGTTCGGCAAACTGTACAGGTACCTTTTTTGGTACCATATAGACCAAATCTTTCAATGTTATTATTATATTCTTCTTTATTGCATAACTTAAAAAATAGAATAAAGAACTAGGTTGAAAAATGTTCTTAACATAAAAAAGTGTAGTCTTATCGCAGAAAAGCGATTTTTTACCAGATAACCTCGTGGCGTGGAGTAAGATAACAGTATGAATACGAGAGAGGTAAAATGAACAAAACAGAGGAAAAATACCAAAGTAAGATAAAATGGAGTAAAACATTGAGTTTTTAAAATGAAAATACCAAATGAATATTTTTTATGACAGGAGGAGCATGCAGTCCACCTGATAAGTGGCTACTTCCGCCCGTGGGCATCCATAAATAATCAAACCTTGATACCATTAGATTCCTACCTGAGGCAGAACCCAGATGCACCGGACTCTTGAGGTCTAAGCTGAAATGCTCTGAAAATCCCTAACCACACCATATGTCCATATGAAGTAACGTCGACATAATGGTAACTGATGACATTCGTTCTTAAACATTTGTAATTGACCCTTAGTAGGGTTGTAGATTTCCTTGGGTTAGTCACAGATACGTTGTTAACCGTGATAAGTACGTTGACTGTCTTACAGTAGTATTTCTCCCTTATCCCTAGCTTCACCTGAAAGCAAAGTAGCATTTAAGATCGCGTTAATAAGCCAACAAAAAATCTTACGTTTGAAACCATACACAGGTAGTGTGTGTGTGTCAAATAGTAAGATTTCTTTAAACGAATTATAAATATATTTTAAAATTTTAAAAAATACACAGTGTACATAACCGGTTTACTTCCGTTAAAATGAAATTTTGATAAAATTATTTTGGCTAGTTTCAAATTACACGTCGGAAGTAGAAACTGCAGTTTCGTATAATATTAGTTGAAGTCACTGTTGTCTAACTTTAATGCAAGTATCTTACAAATTAACTTATACAGCATTAGCGCTTAATGACAGACGTTATGAAATAACGGTGAAAATTTTGCGACAATTGTGGAATAAAGCAATGCTAAAAGGATTGTTATATTGAAATAAGTTTAATTCAAAGGTACATATTAGAATTAAGAGAACTAATTTATTTATTTGTCATGCCTTTGTTATTCTACTGTCTCTTTCTTCTCTGTGTCGTCTCTGTCTCTGTGTCTTTTCTGCAAAGATGTGCGACGTAGCTTATTTTATAATATAGAAGTAGCTAAGGCTGATGGTAACTGGCTATTGCCGCTCGTGGTCATCTGTAAATAACCCTATATGAGATTAGATTCCTGAGGTCGTCCATACATGCGTTGTTACTCCTGTACCCTTACCATGAGTTTTCAAAACATCCCACAATTTTACGTTACGTTTACTCAATCCAATATTCTGTTTCGTTTGCTTCAGAAGACTGAGTAAACGTAACAATAAGGTCGAGTCTTTCTGTCTGTCTCACATGTTCGCAAAAAAGAGAAACAAAACATAAAGCGCCATTTTGTCAATTTAGACATTTAATATTACGTTACCAAAACAGTCATATTTGTCAAAACGTAAAAACTCATGGTAAGGGTAGGTACTGATTACTAAGTTGGAAGGCTTGGGATAAGTATCTCTTACAACACAACAAAAAACTAAGCGATGTGCGATGTCGAAGCGAAGCTACGAAATTGAACGAGTAAGATGTGCTATGAAAATATTTAGCTACACTTGCCGCGATCCTTGGATAATCATCATCTACCCATCGCTGTCCCACTACTGGGGACGGGTCTCTTCTCAGAATGAGAACGATTAGGTCTTAGTGTACCGCGCTGATCTAGTGCGAATTGGTAGACTTTATGTACCTTTGTAACTTTTTTCTCAGGTATGTAGGTTACCTCACGATGTTTTCCATATTTTAAGCAAGTGATCATTATTTATGATATGCACACAGATGAGAGGCGCGTGTCAGGGATTTGAACCTTGGACCACTCGATTGAGAGTCCGCCCTTTAATATATAACTGCTTTCTTACATAATACGCCTACGATTCTATACGTAATAACGTCTTTACATATATATAACATAAAATTATAACATAATATGTATAACATAAAATTAAATTTATGAATTGAGTTAGTGTTTGTGCATGTACTCACGCGTGCGTGCTTACATTTACAGTTTAGGTTTACGTAAGTTTAAAATATTTAATTAAGCGATTACACTCCAATGAGAATGAAACTAATTTTCAACAGCCACGCAAAATGTTGTATCTACCTATTTGCTAACATTTTGCAGGAATTCCTGTAACACGCCTAATTATATAATCTGTTTGATAATGTGGAAATGCACATAACCTTTTGATTTGAAGCATAAATAATAGTAACGTAAACGCTAGTTTTAATAACCAATTCATCAAATTACCAAAGGTTGACATTTAACAATTTCTTCATACTAGACATTGTCAAATTTTGATACAATATACCCATCGATATACTACTATTGAATATACCTATCATATTAAGCAAAACATTGGATACATTGAGTATTAATAATGGACGTAAGAGATGTGTTAATTTTTAAGATTATCCAAGTAGACGTGGATCATATTAGATATTATAAGATTCTGTAGGCATAGTAAATAGATATATAAAACTACTGTATCGTACAAAAACTACTGAATACAACCGATACTATACAAATAAAATAAACTATACAAAACAAAGTCGAAACAAATTAAAGTCTTCCAAACTCTATCATAGCGTTGACAGCCTACAATCGAGTGCACGTCAAAAGTTATTCGTATTTCCTTTTCGTAGTAAAGTAACGTTAAACAACTCGTGTGAACACGCAATCGAATGATTTATAAAATTTAAACCTCCCGAGCAAATTACATGGTTTGAAACCACCCTTTATGCGGGTTATTGGGTGAGGTACCGGTGAATAATTACCATGCACGCGATTTAATAAATCAGCGATTTAGCCAGGATTAAGTCCTCTTATAAGGGTTCCTTGGAAATTACAAGCATTCTTTATAACCATTTATAATGGCCATTAAGTCCAGAAGCAAACTGTTATTTTAATTTGGGAAAAATAGGTATTCAGTAGGTACTTTGAATTACTGGTTTTGGTTGTATAAGATGCTCTCGCGTTGCATAAGCGGTATGGAAACTAAATGCATGTTAAACATTGTTTTTTACGTTTAAAAGTGTAAGTTGCGTGCAACTTATTTCTTCTATAGTTCTGTTATATTTTGAGTCACAATTTTAACAACTAAATATAGAAATCATTTTTTAAATGTATCTTAAGCGCCCATTCTTTAATTTACATTGTCACTCTAATACAAAGTAAATGGAGGTAGATTAAACGAGAACATTCGATTTATCAATTTATAATTACCTGATCTACTCATTAAAATAGTGACAATGAAACAGACGAAACATTGTTAGTTGGGTATTAAATGGGTTAATCAATGTCCCTAAACCCTTACATTGCGGTGTTTCAAAAGCAAATCAAGCATTATCTGCGTCGGTCACCATGAATAATGGATCGCGCTCGCGGCTCGCTGTCAACGAGATCACGCGCGCCGCCATATTGGATTATTGCGAGTAAATGACAAAAATGGCTCCCGATATCCCGAGACCCAAGCTTCGCATCACAATAACATTTTCCGCTCGATCCGTTTAGTCGTCCCGAATTCATTAATTCCAATTTCTAAAGCCGGATTCTTTACAGGTATCTGTATACATTATTGTATGGTGGAGGAGGTCTGAGTACCAAAGTAATTATGAAAAGATCAGCTAAAATGTTAAAGCGACACGGTATTTTCGCTCACTTATAATTGAATAGCGACGTCCGCTGCCTCAAAAAAAATATTCTATTATTTACCGATTTTTCACCTATCTTCCACTCTCAAAAATTTATAGGATGATGTTAAAATTAAGTAACTTGAAATTTTCATCACTGTGAAAATATACGGGTCGGAAAAACGGAAAGTGGCGTAAGCAACTACTCAATGCGTTTAGCCATTCCAAATAAATTCCCACTTCTAAAATAGTATTCTTTACAAATTCGTATGAATGATTGTGTGAGTCTGAGTAACTGAACAGTAATTCAGAAAAGATCAGTTTAAATGGCTCGTAGCGACACGGCAAACATCGCGGCGTATTTTCGCTGGCTTGTAATTGAATAACGAATCCCGCTGGCTCGGCGGATGCTCTGAAAAATAATTCTATTATCTATCGATCTTTCTATATACCTCTGTCACTGGTATTTCAAGGTGATATTAAAATTTACTTGGCTTCGACTTAACTATTAAAAGAGATACAATAGAAGATAGAATAGTTAGAACGGATTGCCACATTCCTTTCTTAAAATGCTTAGTTCAATTCATTTAGCTCTTCCGAATTAATCCATTCTTGTTTTTTATATGGCAGAATCAATTACAGGTAAATCTGTAAACAATACTGAAAGTAGATCCTATTTAACCGACTTCATTGAAAAGTTATACTATACCATGAGAAGATCAGCTAAAATGGCCCGAAGCGACTCAACAAACATCACGGTGTATTTTCGTTCGCTTGTAATTGAATAACGACCCCTGCTGGTTCGATGGATGCTCGGAAAAAATATATTAATTCTATTATCTACCGATCTTCCCATCTATCTCTTTTGCACTGTATTTTTAGAGTGATATTACAATTAGCTTACAATTTTCGTCACGTTTGTAGAAAGTGAAAATACTACGATGGGATGGAAGAATAGGATTAGATGTAAAAAGCTTAATTCAATCCATTTAGCTGTTTCGAATTAATGAATTCCCGTTTCTAAAGCTAGATTTTTTCTAATTCGTATGAATACCTAAAAGTTTAAGTAATTCTAAAAGATCAGTTTAAATGGTTCGTAGCGACACGGCAAACATCGTAGCGTATTTTCGCTGGCTTGTAATTGAATAACGACCCCGCTCGTACGATAGATGCTCGGAAAAAAGTATTATTTACCGATCTTTCGCTATGTATTTTTACGGTGATATTACATTAAGTTTACAATTTTACAACTGAAAAATACGAAGATGGATAGATAGAATAGAGTTTGACGTAAAAAGCTTCGTATTTAGGCGTCAGGAATTAATTATTTCCCATTTCTAAAGCCTCATTATGGGATTGTAGTAATTAGTACAGACTATTCTTATGAATTCGTATGAATACCTAAAATGTGAAGTAATTTGGAAAAAATCAGCTAAAATTGCCCGTAGCGACACGGCAAACATCGCGGCGTAATTTCGCTGGCTTGTAATTGAATAACGACCCCGCTGGTTCGATAGATACTCGGAAAAAAGTATTATCTACCGATCTTTCGCTATGTATTTTTACGGTGATATTACAATAATTTTACAATTTTCATCATGTTTCTTAAAACTGAAAAATACGAAGATGGATAGATAGAATAGAGTTTGACGTAAAAATCTTCGTATTTCGGCGTCAGGAATTAATTATTTCCCATTTCTAAAGCCTAATTAAGGGATTGTAGTAATTAGTACAGACTATTCTTATGAATTCGTATGAATACCTAAAAGGTGAAGTAATTTGGAAAAGATCAGCTAAAATGGCTTGTAGCGACACGGCAAACATCGCGGCGTATTTTCGCTGGCTTGTAATTGAATAACGACCCCCGCTGGTTCGATGGATGTTCAGAAAAATAATTCTATTATCTACTGATCTTTTTCTCTCTCGCTCTGTCTTTTCAGTTTATTATTGAAATGAACTTTGAAATTGTCGGCTAGTATGCTAATAGGAGTAAAACACTAGAGGAATAGGAATTAATTTGAATTAGGTACGTAGGACAGGACATACTGATAGCCAAGTCTAGTGATTCTGATGGTTCTGAAGATGAGTTTTAATAGTCAATGTGAAAGATATACTGCTATTTTGAAGTCTAGTATAATGTACAATGTACATGGAGAATATTAACAAACCAAATTAAAATTAGGAAATTAATTCGAAACCTTACATATTTTTGAACGCGGCTTTTTTCATAACGCAATTTTATTACGGCACGAAGCTAAGGTTTCGCCTATATAAAATCGCTACCAATTAGGGGCAACAAGGTGGCCGTGCCTTCGGATTAATAGCCTTAATTAACGGCTGAGGAGCCGAGAAGGATCGTTAAAACCGTTCACGGTGGCGAACGTACGTCGTCAACAGTGCGAGATCGTCACTTGCTTGAGTTATCTGTATAGACAGTACACGTCTACAGATGTTTACAAGTATTTCTTGCGTATTAAAATAAATAAAATAATAGTAGTTGATAATGTACGTAAGTCATAATAAAATATATGTACAAGCAATAAAAAATGGACTATAGATGTTTTGTCTATATGTTTGTTTGATCGCGGAAACTTTTAGACGTAATATAAAAGACCGTATATAAATATAGGGCTTATGTCACTTATAAGCTATTTCATACCTAAAAACATGTGATTTTGAGTAAATATGAAAAGATCCGCGACGACGTTCTCATTTAACATTAGGAAAATGACAATATCCCCATCCTATCTCATCAAGGATAGTTTTGGAAAGATCATTCCAATGCTATTGACAATTCGTTAACTATTTAATATTAGAGTTACAGTTAGAGCTCTGAGGTCACTGCCTCCAGTGTTGAACTAATGATTACCATTTAGTGTCCTGAAATACCTATCTGTGTCTATATTAATAAAGCGCTTAATTCGATCAATTAAATCACCGTTCGGAGTCACTGAAATTTGATTCTCGGGCACAAACATTACTGGAAGACCAAATATAGGTTAGAAAGTTATAGGTTTAATTCAATGTTTTGCCTACTAAAGATCGTTTCAATTACTTCAATAGACATGTTACGATCTCTAGTAGGTAAAAATGGATAGAATGGTTATATTATAATGGGCATAAGAAGGAAGCCTGTTCGATAACGTCGATACTAGAGTTTTTACATTGCTTTTTATAGCTTCCTTGCGTCATTTTCCTTTAACCGTTTACTTTCTGGAAAAAAAACTAAAAATAAATCATAAACCCAATACTCGTTGAAACCGTTTTCAAACTTTTGCTCCTTTGCAAACGTCAATTTTACTTATCTCAATTTGTAGACTGAAAGAATAAATATAAACGAAATTTAAGTTCTGTCGTAGGTGTACCTTATCAGTTAATGTGTCTGTTATCTGATTATTTGTGAAAAGGATTATATTCTCGTTTTTGAAGGATTTAGGCGCTTCGCCAGTTTTGACAATACGAAAGATGTTGGAAAATAAACTAAAGGTGCACGTAATGAAATTCAAACTCTCTGATAGCACATCATTCAAATACATCTACCATTATACCAAGGTAAGGCACCTACACGAGCGAAGGTTTATATTGACGAACGTCCCAAATTGTTCGACAAATTTTTACAACCTGTTGTCAGCGATCATCGCCGCCTGTCGTCAGCGACCGACATTAACTTTGGTCGATTGTCGATGACGTCGACGACGAATCGTCAGCGTTCACCGACGACTATTTTGTCGCTCGTATCGCTCGTATGTTACTTGCCTTATGGCTAAACCAAACAAATATTGAAAAGAAGATAGACATCAAAATTACGCGGTCGGATTCGAAAACTTTAGTTCGAGTACATAGATTAGTAAAGATACTTCGCCGCCTTGAAATTGAATGAAGCCACAAACGGCTTATTTGTAAGTTCTTTTTTTGAATTCTTGACAAATAAAAACATTTTCAGAGAAAATTTACGAATAAATAACTAATACTGCGTAATTTACATAATAAATAAATATTTATTTCAAATATTTTAGGGACATTTTAGCACGGAGACGTGGCAAAATTTTTTTACACATCTATTTCAATTGTTAAAACTGGTTACGTTTTCTTGTTAGGAGTGAGTCATCTTTACTAATCTATGTTCGAGTATAACTACGAAAAATCACAGGTCAATAAAAATATTTAGTCTACAACAACTTCTAACTCCGATACACTACCTCACAGTGGAAGCAGTAAAATGTTTCAGAGTCCACAAGAATTATGGCGTCGCAATTATTAAGCTAGGGATCGATGTCGTAAAAATAAATGATCACATATCAATAAATAATTATGTAAGTAATTCATATGAATATAATAATAATAAGCAAATTAAGAGACATATTTCAAATAAATGTCTTCATATGGGTAAATTTAGTAATAATAAAACTAGCAATAAAAAGTTTTCATCTCTAAAAATATTGCACCAGAATATCCAGGGTTTTTCAAGTAAGGAACTGGAACTGGAGTTATTTTTAGAGAGTAACAATTATGATATAATTTGTTTAACAGAGCACTGGTTAAAACAAGGTGAAACACAAATAAACTATATAAATCACTTTATTGCTAGTTCGTTCAGCCGTGAGTCAGCTATCCATGGTGGCTCATTAATAATAACTCGTAAAGGTTTAAAATCAAGAGAACGCTTGGATATAGTGGGGCTCTCGGTTGAACGTGTTATTGAATTATCATGTGTCGAGCTGGATAGCCTTATTGTGGTTAGCGTGTATAGGCCCCCTAACATAGAAACATTTTCTAGATTTGAAGGTGTAATGGAAAATGTTTTGGATATTATTTGCAAATGTAAGAAATATGTTGTTGTTTGTGGTGATTTTAATGTGAATATTTTAGAAAACACCACATTGAAAGTAAAATTACTTTCCTTATTTAGATCATATAACTTAGAATATAGTTTTTTTGAGCCAACCAGGGTGACTTCATCCTCTGCTACTTGCATCGATAACATTTTCTGTAACTGCTCTGTAGTTGAAAAATCTATAATAAATCAGATTAAATCTGATCACAAGGGGCAGTCTGTCCATATCCAATATAACATATCCAAGGAAGGGAACATAAAGTTTCTTCATAGACCAATTACAAGTCACCGTTTATTAAAATATAATAAAGTGCTACTAAATAAGTTGTCAGTTCTGAACCATAGCACTTGTGTTAATAATTTATATTCTGCATTTTTCTCCACAGTGCACACAGAGTTTAAAAAAATATTTTCTGAAGTTAGGTATGAAAAGAGTACTAGACTTAGTTTTTGTGAATGGGCTACTAAAGGTATTCGTCTAAGTAGAAGTAAACTTTTCGAGCTTTATAGTGAAAGAGAGAATAACTGTAGCCCTCACTTCAATGAATATGTTCGTAAATATTCTAAAATATTTAAATCAGTTTGTATGACAGCTAAATCTAAGTTCATACATAATAAAATAAAAAATGCTGATAATAAAATTAAAACAATCTGGAAAATAATTAATGCCGAAACACGAACTTGCAGATTAAGTATCAGTAAAGTATCTCTTACCACTGAACGTGGTCAGATTACCTCAGATAAAGAAATTGCACAAGAATTTGAAACTTTTTTCTCGAATATACCATTTAATACTACTAAATTTTTAAAATCATCCCCAATTAAAGCAGTGACCATCCTTAAAGAGAATTTAAGTCAGTGTCACATTAAATTTAAATTTAGACATATTTTAATTAATGACATATTAAAAGCTTTTAAAGAATTAACTGTTAAAAATACAGAGGACATTTGGGGAATGTCAGTAAAAGTTTGTATATCAATCATTAAAACTTTAGCTCCCTACTTAGTCACTATTTTTAATATGTGTGTTGATCAGGGCTGTTTCCCTGATTTAATGAAACATAGCAAAATAATTCCATTGTTTAAGGCAGGTGATACTAAAGATCCCAACAATTATAGACCCATCTCAGTACTGCCTGTTCTAAGTAAAATTTTTGAAAAGATCCTCTTACAGCAAATGTTGCTTCATTTTAAACTTAATAATCTTTTACATCAAAAGCAATTTGGCTTTACTAAAGGCCGTTCTACCACAGATGCTGGTGTTCAATTGCTGCGACATATTTTTGATTGTTGGGAACAAGCACATGATGCTATAGGTATTTTTTGTGACTTGTCTAAAGCTTTTGATTGTGTTGATCATAAAACCTTATTGTTAAAATTACAATATTATGGTATTCAGGGAAATTCTCTAAAGTTGATAAATTCTTATTTAAACAATAGAGTCCAACGAGTGCAAGTAAATGGAGCATTATCAGCAGGTTCTAATATTAAAATAGGTGTACCTCAGGGCTCCATCCTAGGTCCTTTTCTATTTTTAGTTTATATAAATGATTTGCCAAATGTAGTAAAGGATTTATCTGAGGTTGTTTTGTTTGCTGATGACACTTCCTTGGTGTTTAGAGTAAAACGACAATCACAGGATACGAACGATATTAATGAAACTCTTTGCTTGATTCAGAACTGGTTTGATGCAAACAACCTACTCTTAAATTCTAATAAAACTAAATGTATTAAATTTATGCTACCAAATGTAAGGAGTACGGGGATGAATGTCGCTCTAAATGGTGAGACTTTGCAATTCGTCAATGAAACTGTTTTCTTGGGGATTACCATTGATTCTAAACTCCAGTGGGGTCCCCACATCTCTGCTTTGTCCAGCAGACTTAGTACTGCAGCTTTTGCAGTCAGAAGAATTAGACAGTTAACAGACATACCCACTGCCAGACTTGTCTATTTCAGTTACTTTCACAGCATTATGTCTTATGGCATTCTACTGTGGGGCAGTGCTGCTGACATAGACTCTATATTTACTATTCAAAAAAGAGCAATACGGTCAATATATAGTCTGCGGCGTGGTGAGTCCCTAAGAGAACTGTTTCCCACTATTAATATATTGACGGTGCATAGTCAATACATTTATGAAAATATTATGTATGTAAGAAAACACACTGATATGTTTGAAAAAAATAGTAACCACCATAACTTTAATACCAGAAATAGAAATAAATTAGTAATTCCTAAACGTAGATTATGTAAGGTGGCTAGATCTTTCGTGGGCAACTGTATTCGCTACTACAATAAAATACCCGACCACATTTTGAATCTCACAGAAAAAAAGTTTAAACATGTCGTCAAACTAACGCTATGTAAAAAAGCGTACTATAAAGTAAGTGATTATTTGACTGACAAAACGGTGTGGTCTGAATTAGCTCCAGCTCCACATGTACCATTACGTTAAGTTAACATTGTCAAAAACATTTTTTTTAAAAGATGTGTGTTATGGAGTTTCTTTCGCCGCTTCTTCTCCATAACGAAACACCTTGTGAAGTGGTGGTAGTTGCTTTGACATTCAAAAAGTGATCTGTAAAGAACCTATTTTGAATAAAAAATTTTGATTTGATTTGATTTGATCACTTTTATGGCGTCTACGGGTCCAATTTTATGATGTGGGAATTTCAGTGGCCCCATAACTGCATAATATTACGCTTATCTGTACTGTTCTGAGACGATGTTTTCTTGTACAAGCTGCAATAAATGCAATAGAGCGATAGAATTGTCACCCGTAAATTTGCGGAGTGGTTGCATGTAAATAAACTCATGAATTTTAAAGAATATCGATATACTGCAGTATATCTTAATATTTCTCAAAAAATACTCATCCTATTTGCATGGAGGTTTGGTTATATAAAAAATTATGTACTATGAAATTAATTGAAACAGTAATACCTACTTAGTCGCAGGAATATCGGTCATTTTGAATACATTTCTGGACTATTCTGGTTCTGGAGTTGAAAATCTGTAAATAATCAGGTTACAATAATTATGGGGTAAATTTAGTTGTTAAAAATAATTCGGACCTAAGACGCTTGGGACTGTAGTGGTTTAGTCATGATTCGAACTATGGTGGTACTTTCTAAAGGGTTAACTGCCAAACTAACTCTAATAGTGCGCGCACTGTGCAAAATGTAGTGCCATTTACTGCAGGATATTTAGGGCTCTACATTACATTCAGATAGTTGCATTTTTATACAAATAATATAGAAGTAGCAGACGAACAGTCCACCTGATATTTAGTACCTACTGCCCATGGACATCTGCAATCAACCACAGAGAAGACCAGAGTCCCATCTAAAGTCGAATGCGTCGGAGAAGTACCTTTTTTTTTTTTTTTTTTTTTTTTGTTCACGAGGGGGAAACCTTCAAAAGGTACCCGGCGCCGTGGGAGCGACGCAGGGTTATGTGGGATTTTTACCGCACTAAAACCCCCCCGGTGGCCGTCCTCAGCGCTGCGTAGAGGACTCCGGGATCTCCAAAGGAACGCAACCGGAGTCCTCTTAGCGCGTTGCCCCGTCGGGCTCTGCCCAGGTGAGCTTGACGCTCGCCACACCATCTGGTGCGTACGACGGTATGCGACCACACGTACCGCCGCCCTTCCCGGGGTCGCTTACCGAGCGGTTCGAGCTCCCACACTTACCGCCCGCAACCCCGGAAGCCCCCTTTTAGTCGCCTCTTACGACAGGCAGGGGATACCGTAGCCCTATTCTGGTCCCGAAACTACAGGGACAGTCGGAGAAGTACCTATGTCTCCCTTAGCACATCCTTCAATCCAGAACACAACAGCGCTTAACACTGCTGTCAATAGGTAGAAATACTACATTTACTTTTATTACACCTTATTTCGTTATAAATTAGATAAATTATACGTCCAGAAATGTGCTTCATCAAGATTAGTCGCGGTGACTTTCCTAGCCAAAATAATGTTCAAAGATAAATAACGCACCCAATTTTAGAGTAAAAATACTTTTGTGGTGTCATTGAGAGATAAAATATCTAAATTCGGTCCATAAAACTAACTTAAATATGTAACCAATACATGTAAAATAATGGCAACACTTCATAAGTATTTAAATACTTTAAAAATCCTATAGTGAACTTGTAAGGCTACGGTGCCTTGATCAAGTAAGTATTTAGTACTTTAAAAAATATAGTTCAACAAAACTAAAGACCACGCTAAAACGTAGAAGGAAGATCGTAAATCATTAATCGTTAATGAGGAAAATGGAACAAAATTATTAAAATTGTGTAAGTTATCGTTTCTTGATAATTCTGCAAAATTCTGACCGTTCAAAGTGGGAAAAAATCGAGTTCAAAGATTCCTTTACAAACCCAGATATATACTCGTACATATAAGTCAAGTTAATAAAAGCGTGGCAAAAGAAAACGTTTTTAATATCTATTAATGTAAATTAAATTATCATGTAGCTACACACAAATCGCACATGCGCATACAGGTTTGATTTAGAGGCCCTTAAATAAATAAAATAAAATTATTCGGAGGTAAAAACTTTGCTCGAATAAGAGTTTTCGTATAAGTGGCCATAAGAGGCATACTTTACGATGTCGCGTGGGAAAAGAAAATTAATATTATAACTTTGTAAAAGAGTTTGTCGAGGAGGCCATCGAGACATCGGCAAGGGAGTGGAAAACTGCATGAAATTGATCTTAAACATTATTTTTTAAACAAATTTAATTATTTAGCTAGACAGACCAACTGAGGCGCGCATACTCTATGTTTTTACCTTGAAGTACTCTTTACAGTTACAGACTTCTCCACCGTTCTTTAATTACGATGTGCGGTTTCTTGTTTACCGATTAATATTATAAGGAGTAATTTATTTATCTACTTTATTTGTTGTGATTTTTTTTTATAATGTAGGAGTAGCAGACGAGCATGCAGTCCACCTGATGGTAAGTGGCTACTGCCGCACATGGACATCTGTAATCAACCCCAGATAGGATTAGATATTTCTACCTGAGGTCGGCGACAGATGCGCCGCTACCCCTGAGGACTAAGCTGAAACGGTTCGGAAAAGTCTGTCTCCCTTACCACACCTAACACTGCTGTTATTAGGTAGAAATAGGTGTGGCGATGGTGCCGCCGGAGTTGAACCACAAAGGGTTCTACCACCTTCAAAACGCAATGAATATGTAATGAATACGTACTTGAAGATGCATGTGACTCTACCATCATTTTAATTCACCGATATTTTTTTGTCTTGGTCATAATTTATCTTTCATGTTGAACAACTAATTTTATTTGTATATTTTAATATACAGTTTAATCAGCCATGCACAAACCAATACACTAACGTATACTGAGATTACTTCGTCGAATAATAAGAAAAAATATTCTCCCATCAGTAACTAAATTGAACTAAAAGCCATAGATTAGTAAATATTACTCACTAACAAGAAAATGTAACTAGTTTTGACAATTGAAATAGTTGCATAATAAAGTTTTGCCACGTGCCCGTCCTAAAATGTCACTAAAATATTTGATTATTTATTTATTATGTAAATTACGCAAATTAGTTATTTATTCGTAAAATTTCTCTAAAAATGTTTTTTATTTGTCAAAATTTAAAAAAAATAACTGACAAATCAGCCGTTTCTGGCTCATTCAATTTCAAGGCGGCGAAGTATCTTTAGTTATCAAAGCTAAAAGCAGTAAATTTATGTAGTTGGATAGATGTTTTCTAGTGTGTAAACAACATGTTACACATTAACTGTTGTTAAGGCTAAATAAATGAAATTTGAAAACTATATACACACAGGTACACAGAAACATAACCCAATTTACAACGTGAAATACTTTAAAATTAACGTCGCGAATTGAATAGCATGGATATTGCTTCCAATTCATATAACTTGCTCTGTTTGTCGACAGAACGTGTCACGATTTTGGGTACAGACAGTAATAGAATGTACATATATCAGCGTAATAAAACAAACTTTCTGTATGGATTGCAACAAAGTTCAGGTTCCGTGTAGGGTAGGGTGTACAGAACAACGTACAGGAAACAAATTTATGGCCTAAGTTTTATAGCGTGGCTGTAAATCTCTTTTAAATATTTTTATGTGTCGTCTTTTTATTGACTTAGTACTGTTTGGCTATATTCTTTGGCTATATTGAATATTGGCTATATTCTTTGCTAAATTGAAAATGTCGGGGCCTAAAAAATATAACTTGAGTTACTGCCACAGTAGGTACAGATGAATTCAAACGCACCACATAGGTATATTCAAATCAGCCGTCAGGTCTGCAAATGGTGCTAAAGAATGATATTACACATATATGCTCGACACCCTTTGTAGTCGAGAACAAATAGACCACAAATAAAAAGTGCGGTATGGTGACCAAAATGGTGACGTATAATTGCTATCCCTGAGGACAAGTCATATCGACTCATATAATTAATCTCTTTAAAATCAGACCATAGCAGTGAAAACAGTTCCATAAAGCGCTGCTGTAGCCGCTGTAGGCACATATAAACTATAAATGATCTGTTAGTTAGCGCTTTAGGCCATTTACTCTAAATTCACGCTAGCTCGTTTTGCTTCGCACATTAAACATAGCGGCTCTTCACGGTATTCCCGTGTCACATAGCTACACAGAAACAAATTGCATTCCTCTCTTCGCAAATATTATGCCTAACCGTACAAAGGGATATGACATGCGTTATAAATTGTGTATCCATAGTTGGTGGGACCAGGAGTTACGTATTTTTGGAGACTCGATTTTTAATAAGAGTTTTACTAATAACTCCACGGTAGGATTTGTGTATCGTGGGTGTGTACACGCAAAGACGAATACACAAATACCTAGACGCAAAGGAACTCCAAATTTATCACTTAGTTGGTCTGGACCCCAATGTGTGTAAGACTGGTAAAGAAGCCGCTCTGCTCCTAGGATCCTATTTTTTCAGCTTTGGTATAATTATGACATGAATGGGTTAATGATGATGAAGAACTTGTTTCTTTACAGGAAACAAGTCTATATCGATTATTTCTCCTTTCTTGTTGCTTTCGTTTATAATATAAAAATAATTCTTGGAGAACACTGTTATGACCTTGTCAATCAGTCAGTGTTACAGTTTAATTAAATCTGATATATTTTCTTACAAACGTCCCTTTATTAAAACCAAACATGGTTACTCTAGTGTAATCATTTTTTTTGCGAATGAATTCATTAAAATGAGTAACGGTTCATACATGTGATGTCACTTTTCATTAACGTTTTATTTGTCTATATTTGAGTAACGAATTTAAAATACGGTCAACATGTTTTCAACTAATGAATAAACTGTAACATAGCCAATAGCTGTAGTATGTTACGTAAGATAATATATTTGTATGTCAGATGGGTATGTGTTGTATATATTGTATCCACATTTTTTTTATAATATAAGACTAGCAGACGAGCATGCAGTCCACCTGATGGTAAGTGGGTACTGCTGCCCATGGACATCTGTAATCAACCCCAGATAGGATTAGATATGCCTACCTGAGGTCGGTCACAGATGCGCCGCTACCCCTGAGGACTAAGCTAGAACGCCTCGGAAAAGTCTATCTCCCTTACCACACCCTTCAAACCGGAACACAGCAGCGCCTAACACTGCTGTTATTAGGTAGAAATAGGTGTGGCGGTGGTGCCGCCGGAGTCGAACCACAAAGGGTTCTACCACCTTCCAATTGCTGCAATATAGCCAATAGCTGTATTATGTTACGTAAGATAATATATTTGTATGTCAAATGCGTATGTGATGTATATATTGTACCTACATATACAATTTATATAAATTTACATGAATTTTTGGAATTAATGAATGTTATTTTAGGTTTCTCTTACTTATAACATTCTTATTATGTTGATCGAATCAAATATAAACAAATTTTCTTTATTGAAGTTTCTTTACTAAAAAGTTTCTTTAGTATTATATTAAAATCTTTAAAACTTTTACAGGTTTCCTAGCCTGGCCATTGACCTGACCATCTGATGTCATGTGTGAATTGTGATTTGTCCCAACATATTTCAATGTTGACATATTTAATTAAACAATAATAATAAAAATTAATAGTTTATTAATTTATAGTAGTCACAAATAACTGAATAAAATAGTTAACATTTTAATATTATAATAATGGGGAAAGTCCAATTTCGTGCACATAATCGTGGCGGCACACACCATTAAAATAGAGAATTGTCTCTTACGTAAATCGTTTGAATTTAAACGGTTGTGTAAGATTGGATCGTTGTGCGGCTACGTCGATCCGCTCAGCCGCAATTTACGGCGATAGGTTCCCGATATACCGAGCATTCGGTCTTGGTTTCGCCAACTTAGGTAATAGGTCTGGATTGTTACCACAAATGTAATAGGGAGTTGTATTATTATGTATTGAGTAAGGTTCGTACACATTACACATTATTACCTCTAGGATGTCTATGTGTTTAGATTTGGTTGGATATGTTTGGTTTTTATATTTTAGTTACTTTATAAATTTGATTAAATGTCTTTGTTAAAAAAAACAAAACGGATAGTTTTCTCTTACATTTACATAATTAATGCAAAAACTATTATTTTTTACAAATCCTGTATTTTTTTCTGTAAGGTCTCTCCACATTATGTATTACGCGTTGGGTTTCCAAGCGTTTGGATTTTGTTGGACACGTTTGGTTTTTGATAATCTCAGGCTATTAACATGATATGATAGAACCCTTGTGGTTGGACTCCGGAGGCATCACTACACCCATTTCTGCCTTAAATAGTAGTGTTAAGCGTAGCTGTGCTTTGATTTGAAAGATGTGGTAAGGGAGACATTCTTATTTCGTTCCAATGTAGCAACTTACATCTCAGTGGTATTACATTTGTGGCCGACTTTAGGCTGGATAATATTTAAAATGTACACATATAAGGCAGGCAACAAATGCTATTATTTGATCATCTACATATGCGCGATAGAATCAAAAAAGATGTCTAGCTTTTAAACTTAAATGGCTTCTCAAATGTAATATACAGTCCGTCCTTTCTAATTTTCGAGCTGGCAACCCTACTTACACCGCAAATAAGAGCTAATTCAGGATTTGCCCTAGATAACTAAGATAACAATCCCAGATTGCCTACTTAGATAATATTATATTACATTTTGTATGAACACGCGCTACCCCTACTAATTTTTTGGCAGAAACTCTTGATATTACAAGGTATATAATATAATAAGCTTATACTACAAAAATCGTTTGAATGGAAGTTCCGGAAATCGGTTTTACTATTTTAGAAATAAGACATTACATTTACAAATTAATAGTTTTATAGTTGGATAAAAATTTAAATATTTGGAAATCAAGGCTGACACTTCAATTTTATTTGTGTATGTAATCGAAGGTGGTAGAACCCTTTGTGGTTCGACTCCGGCGGCATCACCGTCACACCTATTTCTGCCCCATAACAGCACTGTTAAGTGCTGCTGTGTTATGGTTTGAAGGGTGTGGTAAGGGAGACATACTTTTCCAAAGGCGTTCCAGCTTAGTCCTCAAGGGTAGTGGCTAATCCTATCTAAGGGTTGATTACATGAAACAGATGCCAATAGGCGGCATCAGCCACTAACCTCCAGACTGGATGCTTGTCAGCTCCTTTTACATTATAAGAAAATACTTCTGTTAAGATACTCAGATTCTCCTATAACCAAAGTATATGACGGGAAACATTTGTAAATAACAGTTGATCACTGAATTCAGAACGTTTCGTATAGACCTCAAATTGGAATTCTAGCTAGCGATACAAAAATAGCAGTCTATAAAAATCTCGATAATCGGATTCATGTGTAATTCAAACATGGTTGAATTGGAGGCTAAATTACACGCCCGGTTTCTCGGCTGACCACATAAAGCTCCCTATCAACTAAAGCGATCCCAAACCGAATCGTAACCTCAATGTGATAGCTACATTATGTATCTATTAGGAAAAGGTTCGCAAGACCTCGAAAAGCGTTTAGACGCCGTTTAGAGGAATGTCAATACTATTAAGGCGTTTACTCTGCGCCGCCACTTCAAGTATTGGTGTACAGGGTACTGATGTAACCAGTTCTTACCTGAAACGACTGCGTTTACCGTTCAGCTACACTTGCGACACTTAAATAGAATGTTCGTTTTTTAAATTATTGAAGTAGCAGAGGTTTGAAGTAGCAGTCACATAATGTATTAAGTTTGTATAAATGAGTTGAGGCGCCACAACTGCATTATTTCTCTTGTCTGCAGAGGAGCGCTACAATACTTCTTGTTACTAATGTTACGTTCATATTTATTTTTGCTAGCTTTTGTCAGATCTAGCAAATAGATTAATTTACTATTTTATACACTTCGTTGCAGATGTCATTTTTTGGCAGTGACTGTTTGGCACTTTTATAAAATTAATCAAAATAACGGATTTAGTAAAACATATTTTGGAAAACATAATAAAATGTGATGAGTGCAGACTTTGTTACCTTTATTCTCGTCAAAAATGTGTTCTCATATATAAAAATAACAATATCCATAGGTGCAACAAACACTGCTTTTGATTAATTGATTATCTATCTATCTATCTCTATCAAACCCTAAAACGTAGTTATTAAACTCTACCGACGAAAACACTTAAAGCTTCCCACTGTAAAGGGAATATGGTTATAGGCATGAACCTATGAGGAAAGTTCATTAAAATTTCCCATATTTTTGTGCAATCAGTGCCGTAATCAAAGCACTGCGTCGAATTTTCTGAAAAACGGTTGCCTTTTCTTTCCATTTTTAATCCTTTCATTTCACATACAGCCGAATGTTGGACCAAATTAGTTCATAGTAGAGCGTTTGATTTCAGTGAAAAAAAAAACACTTGTTTTTTATTATGCATTTCAAAGAAATTGCAAATTCCATACGAATAGATCGCACGGTGATCGTATGAATTCCGGTTCATTGCAACGGGGTTCTAAAATTGAATTGAATCTAAAATTGTCAACGATGTCAAGATTTTTGTATCTCTAGAATACATCAAATTAGTTGGAGAAATTGTTATTTAATATGGTACATATCTAATAGGCGAAACACCCATAGGTACGATCGTATGTTTTACGAGAATTACGCACTAATTTATAAAAAGAACATAAAAAATAATGGTTTTAATAGTCATAGCCACATAGAGAATATATCTACTTATATCTTGGATGTCATGGACATTGGACATAATAAAAACGCAAACAGACGGATCCAAAACAGAACTCTAAATGCATCTTTTAGATGTTGGTTCTGCTGGAGATCGAACCCAAAACGCTCTACGTATCAGACTGTTTCTTCTAAACTACCTACATATATGAGTTTGATGCCGATAAATGAGGTGAAACCCTAATAACAGTTAAAATGCGGAATTTACAAAGAACAAACTCTTATTATCTTTTGTAGTAGTTCATGAATAAAAATACAGTTTCAATATTTATCTTCAAAGTTTTTATTTCGTTTGCTATTGTTAGCTCGAAGCAGAATTTATGCTGGATTTCACTATTTCCATTCTTTTACTAAACTCATTTATATTGTTGAATGTTTATGTAATTGATTTTAGTTAGCATTGTTTAAATTAGAATATATGTATGTGATAATGAAACCTAATATATCGAATTAAGTATATATGTGGGATTATACCTATTTAGTATATGATTTAGCTGTTCCCTTAGCTTTTTATTTTTATATAGCAATGTTCGATTTGGTAAAAATAGCAACACTGAAGCAGTCAGTTAGTGAGTTTAAAATGATGTACGTTGTGTTTGACATGAGCTCTGCGAAATAAAATAAGAATTAATTATCACCATCAACCTCTCATTTCGTCGATCCCACATATATAACATACATATATATAAAATTATGTACGTATGTCACATATACAGAACGTTTATAGTCATGTGCTGTATTGGCAAGTTTGAATTATTTGGAAAGTTGTAACTGACAACAAGGCAATCACGGTGTAATATCATAATATGTGGAGTTGTAAAATAAAATTGTAAATATAACAATTATAATAATTATTATATGTATATCAGTGTCAAAACCACGTAACTTTTATACCACAAATGATGCGGCTCGATAAATTTAGCCGCAAACGTGCGCAAAACATCAACAATTTCAGATACAGACTTGACAGGAGGCAAATTAATGAAGAGCGGTCAGACTAGATTTATAAGGGTCCCTGGCTTACTCTCATCGATTGCGACCATAAAATTATTTCTATCGCTGGAATATTACCTTAAAAGGATACTTTGTAAGCTCGGTTGCCTAAATTGTTACGCTGGCCCGAATAAATGCATTAATAAAAAGTTTATAAGTAGTATCTGAAAGATTTTTATAAGGTCTTACGGTTATGTTGGGTTATTATTTAGTGTATGTATCGAAACGTGAACCCTTTGTAGTTGTAATCGTCATAGTGATGCAACCCGCGGGTTATCATCATCATGTGCCAGATGATCAATATACTCGTAAAAATTACCAAAATTTTGTTTCATAAAAATAATAATCCACTGCCAAACGTTGGAGCAGCATGGCGCAGTAAACTTCAGGCCTCGCCCAGTTGGGGGAAAAGACCCATGCCCAGCAGTGAGTCGTTAAAAGCGTTACAAGCAAGCAAAATAATATTGTTTATGTAACTAGATACAACCATATTAAAGATCATTAAATGCGCTATCACAACTCGAAGGCCAAAGTTTCAAACTACATAGTTAGTTATATCCACAAAAAAAAACCACGTCGGTGCAACTGGTAACCAGCGATAGAAAACTAATTAAAAACTTTCAACGGTTTCACCGGATGTTCACATAAAGTATATTGCTGAAGTTCAGAACGTTCGTACTACGCTTAACCCTTTGCTTGCCGACGGTAATTTTTTTACACTTATAATAAAGCCGGTACTTTTTAAACATGTTGAAGTAGAAAACGTACATTCCACTTGGTGTGGCTACTGCCGCCCATGTGCATATGAAATCGACCCCAGATAATATAAGATCCCTACTTCTCTTCAATTCAAACTAGAACATAGTAATACTTAACACTGCTGGTATAAAGTAGTTAATAATTAATTAATGAATACACGGTATTGAACTAAACATGTGTCACATTTTTATTCCTTGTTACTATGATTTTGATTTAGATAATGTAATAAATATAAAACATTACATAAAATCTAAATTTTATCTTTAATCAAGTTGCATGTAATATTACAAAATATAAGACGATTATCTTGCTTCGTTATTGTCTCTAGCATTTTTATAAAAGGAGTTTGCAAGCATAGTCATACCATATAACAGACCTATATAACAGGAGTTTATAACCCGTAACTGCAGTTTTAGCAACGGATTATTACTTGGGAGGCTTTAAGCGAATTAGGAATAATGTATCAACTATGAATTGAACCAGCTTATTGTGTTTGTAGTTTAATTAACGTTAACTAATTAATAGATAACCGCTGACATCCCCGATAATGTTACCTATTGTTTCATCGGCCTATTATGAATTGCCGTCTCGAATATGTGTACCTAAAATATTGATGCAATGTGCGGAAACAGTTTAATTTCCTATTTATATGCCTATTCCAGAAAATTCATTCGATTGGGTGTCAGGCCAATATCAGGTCATCCCTGTAGGTCCGGGAGTAGAATAGGACTACGGTATCTCCTGCCTGTCGTAAGAGGCGACTAAAAGGGGGCGTTCGGGGTTGCGGGCAGCAAGAGTGGGAGCTCGAACCGCTTGGCCAGCGACCCCGGGAAGGACGGCTGTATGTGTGGTCGCATACCGTCGTACCCACCAGATGATGTGGCGAGCGTGATGCTCACCTGATTGAAGCCCGACGGGGCAACGCGCTAAGAGGACTCCGGTTGCGTTCCTTTGGAGATCCCGGAGTCCTCTACGCAGCGTCGACGACGGTCACCGGGGGGGTTTTAGTGCGCTAAGAATCCCACATAACCCTGCGTCGCCCCACGACACCGGGTACCTTTTGAAGGTCTCCTACGTAAACAAAAAAAAAAGCCAGTATCAGGTATTAAGAAAATCTGGTACCAAGCCAGTTTGCAGTCTATATGATGGCAAATAAATAATCATTTCCGCTCATGAAAATTTGTAACTAACCCTTAATAAGATCCAAGTTAAGTCTTACATTGAGTTATTTTGATCATATTTTAAGTACTGCCACTAAAATATTTCAAATCCTGAAAATATCAAAGGGAAATGGTCATAATATCGTTATAACTTAGAAGGTCCCGTGGAGTTGTAATCACAAATCCATGTAAATGCTGAATATACTTGTTGTGATCTAAGTGTGTTTCCATTACTGTTCTACTAAACAGTTTATTGTAGGACGAAGGCGTTAATAATCCTTTATCGTAATCCTACTAAAGCAACGTATTACGTAGCTAGAAATAGCTTAACACATCTTCAGATAAAGTAATATTTATAAGAATGATACAAAATTTCTACAAAGCGAAAACTAGGTATATAATTTCAGTAGCATTTGCTCCAACTCACGTTACTTCTAGAAATTGCTGTAATTCACGAGTCTGCTGGGAATCAAACAAAACGGAGTGAACATCTAACAATTTGCAACTAACAGCGTCTGTTTAGTATTCAAACTAAGTTCACAGTATTCAAACTCGGCCGTTTCAAATTGAGATATACAGAGTCTAGAATTACAACGATTTGATTTTGAAATTGAGTTTCGTTTTTTGTGTGTTTGTTTTAGAACCGAGTGTTGTGTATACTCTGGTGTAGTTGCACTAAAATGCTTTTTGTAAAAATAAAAGTAGTTTTAATTGCTCTTGATGTTTTTACAATAAAACAAAATAGTTTAAGTTATTTATGTTATGTTAGAATGCATTATATTTAAATGTTCAAATACACTATATTTTATTTTGTAGCAGAAGACTGGATTGCTGTATTTCGATTTGAAGGCTATGGTTCGAACAGACTTACATGTAGGTATTAAGAGTCATAATAATAATAGTTTTTTTTTTTTTTTTTCATAATATGAGAGTAGCAGACGAGCATGCAGTCCACCTGATGGTAAGTGGCTACTGCCGCCCATGGACATCTGTAATCAATTCCAAATAGGATTAGATATTCCTACCTGAGGTTGGTAACAGATGCGCCGCTACCCCTGAGGAATAAGCTGGAACGCCTCGGAAAAGTCTGTCTCCCTTACCACACCCTTCAAACCGGAACACAGCAGCGCCTAACATTGCTGTTATTAGGTAGAAATAGGTGTGGCGGTGGTGCCGCCGGAGTCGAACCACAAAGGGTTCTACCACCTTCATGACCATCGCCAAAACTAATATAAGAAATAATAGTCTTAATTTCACATCTATTTTATACATATACTCTAATTAGAATTATTATATTTAATTATAAAAATAAATATATGTGTTTAGTGAAACCTTGATATTTCACTGAAAGATCTCATCAAAGGCGGTCGAACGTGCCTGTGTTAGTATAGTAAGACGAGAAAATAAAGCCAATAGATTTCTAAGAGCCACAGTAAACACTTATAGTAAGTGTAGATTAACTGGCCTACAACCTAAACTAGAGTAAGCCAAGGCTTAGTCTCAGCTCTGACCCGGCTTGAGCTCCCTCGACCTCATTAGCTAACAACGAAACGTCTATAGTAGCTGAGAAAGAATACATGTCAGCGGTTATAAGTATTTAGCGTCTGTTATTGGTTTAAATACGACAGTTAATACTCTTTCTATATGATTCAAGTAGAAAGTAGAAAAGTGAAGTAAAGTCGTAATGATGTTAAGTTATCCATATCTATAAACCAGTATCTGGATTAAAAGTTGGTAAAGAATTCAAACGTCGTCTTTAAGGAGATCAATAAAGAATCTGTGATTGATTAACATAGAAGCCTATACATGCATTCTTATCTCTGCGGACTAATTTGGAACGCATTGTGAAGTATATTTTTGAACATATACTTCAGACTAGGGCACAACAGATTCACAGTCGCCGCAGCAGCAGCATTTAACATTTCTATCGTAAACTTGAAGTAGGTATATCGGTAGTACCATTGTGGTCTAGCCACGAAGATTTTTACTCCTCATATGAAAAGGAATGCCATAAAAAAAACAAAGACAAGCGTATTATCTTAATTTATCAGCCTTAACTAAACTTGGTATAGAGTGAAACCATTGCCAACGCCAAGTAAATAATACCTCATGCTCAATCAATATTTATTTTGCCATTATCGACGATGAAATCTCGACAAAGCCGTCGCCGAGCGTTCCCTCGATCCGTTTGCGACGCCTTCAGAGCTCAAATCACGTCCGGGGAGGGATTTCCTCCTTATACCGTTGTTTATTGAGACTAGATCGACGTTATATAAATAAACACGTGATCAAAATGCCTCAACATACGTTGTTTTATAATTATTTATTGTTTTTAAACTATAGTTAATATGTGCATAGCACGTCACATTAATTCCGCTTTATACGTACTGACTGAAACAATACATTGAACAAAGTACATAACAATAACTATTTCAATGAAAACCTTAATCCCTTACACAGAGAGTGAAACCATTGTCAACGCCAAGTAAATAATACCTCATGCTCAATCAATATTTATTTTGCCATTATCGGCGATGAAATCTCGATAAAGCCGTCGCCGAGCGTTCCCTCGATCCGTTTGCGTCGCCTTCAGAGCTCAAATCACGTCCGGGGAGGGATTTCCTCCTTATACCGTTGTTTATTGAGACCAGATCGACGTTATATAAATAAATACATTCAAAATCAAATATGTTTCCTACAAATAAAATTATTTGTTATTTATGATTGCGAACTTATTGATATCTCATACGCTACTCAATATGTGAAATACTCGTATCTTACAAAAACTGTACCTTTATATGTACTTGATACTAATTAGTTAATTACGTGAAAAGTGAATATCGATACTATGTTTGCCAGATTCGTTAGTACATTTTCAGAGGTCAAATTACATTGAAGCGGATTCATACATTTACTCGTCACTCATTTAATATTTGTATGAATAAATATGCAATTATGAATAATTAGAAATGAAATTTATTCTAAAGTCTCGTTGTTTCTTATGATTTTGGTATATAAAAAATAGGCAGACTTTACTTACGACCATTTCTTTCCTGAAATAAATTTTATTCAAACACTTAACAAATGACTTCATTCTTCCAGGATTGCTCTAAAAATTTAAATTTCTCATAAAACTTAGATTAATAACGTGAAAACTTGTGGCCTATTACGTCGCGACAGACTGAATAAAAATGAATTATTCAAACCATCTCTATTTTTTATTAAATTATAACCTAGGATTACATTTTAATAAGAGAAGTGGTGCTATATTTTTTTACTGTATTTTTATTGATATAAAATAATGCAAAACTAATGTAATATGCTGCAACTTTGATTCAGTACAATTCTGTACATCCAAAAAAATGAGGCAATCCAGCTAAGTCTTCGGGGGTAGCAACGCATCTGTTATTGGCTTAAGATAAGGCTCCAATCTTATATGGGGTTGGTTACAAGGTTACAAATGTTCATCGGTAGAAGGGAACACGTATCATTAAGTAGACTGTAAGTCCTTTTCCTACTTCGAATTAAAAACATTTAGAATAACTATATGACGCTTTTAAGACGTAAATGAACAGGTTTAGTAATGTAGTAAATAATTAGTAATGTTAAAAGTTATGAACTCGGAGAAATGTATAACTAACTGTATAAATAACATAATCATTCTCAAGTTTAAGCATATATGTACTCTATATCACCTTTTCGTCTGTTCTGTTTCGTAGGTAGTACGAGTGCGTTCAAGTACTCGTACTTCCTGTGATTTTTTTTTATAATATAGAAGTAGCAGACGAGCATGCAGTTCACCTGACGGTAAGTGGCTACTGCCGCCCATGATCATGGAACACAGCAGCGCCTACCACTGCTGTTATTAGGCGGAAATAGGTGTGGCTGAAATAGGTCGAATCACGAAGGGTTCTACCACCTTCAGATACTTTAAGATGGAAGTTTCATCTAAATCAAATCACCAATTTCCTCAATAGCTGAGTTTGAATATTAAAAAGAGGTTATTACATTTTGAGATAAAGCGAATAGGATAGAAAATGGTAATTATTTTTCAAGTTACTCACAAACATTTCAAGTTTTTCTATTTGTATGACGTCGGAAAGTTGTTTGTTCATTACGCTTATAATGAACTTTCTTAACCGTTAATTAAGGTTATTAATACGAAGGCCACCTTGTTTCCTCTAATTGGTAGCAATTTTTATTTCAGCGGTGAAACGTAAGCTTCATAATTAAAGAGAGTTATGAAAAATGTCGAGGTGTTCAAAAACATGTAATTAAATAGGAATTTCTTGTGAGTTTTCTTTTGAACGGGCCTTAGAAACACGTACACGCGAACAATAATAATAAACATGTACCTTACTACCTATGAGTACAAACATAAAGGTAGAAACTTAATACGTATTTTTAGTCTATTTAGAAATGCAAATTATAAGAATATTTTAAGATGAAAATGATGAAATAAAGCGAATGCATTTAATACTCATATTAAGTCAAGATATTCAGTGAGGCTTGTTATTCAATATAGTGTTTAAACGCATCTTTTGTTGCTATTATTTTTTGGGAAACTGTATGACTGCTATAAATGTATTGCCAACTGCCATAAATATCACATACCTGTAAGTGAATAGGTGATATAGAAATTTAAATTAATGAATTCGAGACTACAAAGCGGATCGAGCGGAAAATGTTATTGTGATGCGAAGCTTGGGTCTCGGGATATCGGGAGCCATTTTTGTCATTTACTCGCAATAATCCAATATGGCGGCGCGCGTGATCTCGTTGACAGCGAGCCGCGAGCGCGATCCATTATTCATGGTGACCGACGCGGATAATGCTTGATTTGCTTCTGAAATACCTTAAATGTGTCTTACATTACACTTAAGAAACTATAATGAATCCATTTAAAACTGAAGAAATAATGTTTGTGGACCCGTACAACAGTTTGTGCAGGATTCATCCAAGTCTTGTTATAGTTAAGTAGTTAATGACATAATTGTGAAAAATGCTATGTAGTTTAATTTTTAACAAAATTTATGTCTACTGAATAGTACGAGTATATGAATGAATGGATTTTGTCGTTATTTTATTATTTTTATATTTCAGCCTCTCGTTTTGCAATCTTTTCATAATTACCTACTGTACCTATGATCCAGCAGCTCTACAGAAGCTAGTTTACAAAGGTACCCGATTTTATAATTAATAAATGATTCTGATAATTTAAATTAACGACTGAAATATTTGATTAGAGGAAATTATATTATTCTGATAATATGAAGCTTGGGTCTCGGGATATCAGGACCCACTTTTGTCATTTACTCGCAATAATCCAATATGGCGGCGCGCGTGATCTCGTTGACAGCGAGCCGCGAGCGCGATCCATTATTCATGGTGACCGACGCGGATAATGCTTGATTTGCTTTTGAAACACCGCAATGTAAGGGTTTCAGGATACGGATTAAATCATATGGAGGTACTAATAAAATTTATGTGTATTTAATAGTGTATAGTGGTGATGATTGGTGAACAAGCATGGAATCACTGCGAATCAAGATCTCTTGCGGGACAAAGCGCATTGAATCGTAAAGAAGACATATTTAATAAATGTATTTTATTTGAGTGATAATAGTGTCTTTAAAGTTGTGCGAAGTCTATGTGACTTATATGGACTTGGTGGTTGTAATTTCGACGACCCAACTAATTCTGTTAAAATATTTATGTCCTGTATGAGGAAGTTATGTGTTAAGATAATGACTTACTTATTTTTAAAGCTTTGTCTTTTCACGCCAGGTATTTCTAAGACTAATCTTAATTAAGTTAATAAAAGTTGAAATTTTATTAGGTCACTGGGCTAAAGCAGTAAACTTACCGTCATAGCCTTATCCTTACGTTTATTATTATTTTATTCGCTGAATTCGTGGAGGAGACATAATTTTCTTGCAGTTATTTCATAACGTCTGTTACGCGATAAAACAAATCCTGTAATTTGATTTATTAATACTAAGACTCGATAAGATAAGAAGTTCATATATGAAAAAATAAGAAAATCAGATGGCATAATGCCTAATTACATCGACATTTATGCAAGAAATACAATCTGAAGTAATAATCATATCTATAGTTTAAATGTTAATAGTAAGGGCAGTCAAGCTCTGTCAGCCCATAACTGGCCCACTAATGGGCACGGGTTTTCCCTGGGAGTGTAAGAATATAAAAACAAATATTGTAAATCGTAGAATAAGCTACAAGTAATTTTATAGATATCACAAGTAATGATTAACGTATGTCTCAAATTATGTGTAAGCATACAGCATACAGCATATTATTAAAACTTAGCTTTATCGCTCATTTACCTACTCGAATGCAGTAGAACAAAGTAATATTCGCAAGTTAATTTGTAAGACGGTGTTTGCATTAAAGTTAGACAACAATGGCGGTTCATATGCGAAACTGTAGCGACTTTCAACTATAAGCAAATTTGGGACATATGAAGATATTTTCCGGGTGAAATTTGCACTTGTCTTGAATATGTCGCGGGGAAATTGTCTTGTCGCAAGATATCTCTCTTGTTTTGTCTTGCTTGCTTTAAGGACGATTCGGAGAGGTAAATGGAAAATAAATTGTTATATGTTCCGTATGATTGTTATTGAATTTAAAATTACAAAATTTTAATAATACGTTATTATTTTGCATTAGTCCTGTCTTTTGAAAATAGTTCGTTTCAACGCTGTCGTCTGTCATATTGGAGTGAGTATAATTTTTGCAATCTGTATGATTGCAAAACCGACTTCTTAATTAAAGGAATTTACATAAATACGATGTAACTACTAAGTAGTAGGTATATTTAGGTAAATATAGTATAGTAGGTACATAAAGTGTACTCGTATATAGAACTAGTATAGCCAAACCTATTTCTACCGTTACACAGTTCTTGTGTCATGCGGGAAAGTTGTGGATGCCGACCGACTTGGTTCCGACTCTTAGTTCTCAGGAGTGCCAACGGGTGGCCTGCAAATTCGATTATAACTTCAATCTTACAAAAACAAATATTAAATAGAGAACGGAATTAGAACACCTATTTATCACTATATTAGTATGCTATGCAATAAGTTCACCAACCCACTTTGGTTTCAACCAGCGTTGGACAACGTTTAACTTCGGGAACACGGACAAACTTCAAGTTGAAGCGTGTATCGGTTCTGCCTGCAAACCTATTGCATGTTCTTGTAAACATCTGTGTCTAAGATAGACACAGATGTTTACAAGAATCTATATTAATGAAAGTTTTTTTTTACATTCCACACATATGAGTGTATTAGATTATGTAAGTATGTAATTCTTTCTTGACTTCATAAATCGGCGTGACTTTCATCAACTGGTACGTTTTTAATTTTAAGAGGTTCGTGTAGTCAGAATATCATTGACCTTTGTGTTTAAGAACTCACATAACATTATATTACAATTGCTAATTAAATAACTCAGTGAAATCGACTACTTAATCTCCAAAACTTCTTATGGGTAAAAAAACGATTATGTAGAGTTTCGTCCGAAATATGTCTTGAATCGAGCATATCCTCTTCAACCCACATGCGATCGAGGTACCACTGCAAGGACAGCAGGGACTGACAATGTGACGGAAAAGGTAAGAAGCTATATCAAAAAGCATGGCCGTGTGTTTGACAAATTTTAGCTGTCGGAACGCACTGTGTATATACTACACGAAATTTATAAACTTGTTTTTACCTTCTATTATAACTCCGTTATCTTTCCACTTATTGATATTAGATTTGGTATATTATTTACTTAATATAAAAAGTAACTTGTAAACAGAAAAAAATATATTTTTGTTTCCTACAATCTGCAAAAACTCCTCATTATATGAGATAACCAAAAAGTACCCGATGCTTATAAAGTTGGAAGAAGTGGGGCATTGTAAACATGAAAAGGGTTCACGATATTTATCTGGGTCGCATTAAATAGGAGCGTTGGAATAACAAATGCCCACCGCTGGGAACAACAATGGCCGGAATATATCACTGCGGACCACTTGAGCTGCAATTTTCGAAAGAGCTGAGCCCTGAAAGGTTGATCGTTACTTAAAATAAGCTTTCGTTGGCAAAAAAGATACGTTAATTTTGTTTTAATAAACTTTGTCATGTTTTCTTTTATTTTAGCATAATTAGATATTTGATTTTCTATGGATTAGTAGTAATAATAATACGCGTTAGTTTAATTATTACGTCTTAAATGTACATATAATTAAATAAAAAATATTGATAAGATACCTACTTAGTTTTAAGAGCTAAATTAGAATGCCTAATTAACCGAATTCCCTACAAACGAGCCCTACCTACATGCCTCTCATAAAACAGTACACAAGACGTTCCAGTTTAGACATCAGGGGTCGCAACGTATTTGTCATTGACTTCCTATAAAACGCCTTTATAATCTGTGGTTGATTACAGATGATATCGACGAATGTGACTATTTATGTATGGTGTACTGTATGCGTCTGTTAGTTCTAAATATAAATAAAACAGAAGTGTTTGATGATGACAATACACTGTAACTGTTAGAAGAACCATCACCTTTTTTATTTTTATTATTTTTTTTCTCGAGGGGGAAACCTTCAAAAGGTAGCGACGTGGGAGCGACGCCGGGTTTTGTGGGATTTTTACCGCACTAAAACCCCCCCGGTGGCCGTCATCAACGCTTGTTGCAGAACTCCGGGACCTCCAACGGAACACAACCGGAGCCCTCCAAGCGCGATGCCCAACGGGCTCTACCCTGGGGGAGCAGTTTTCGCTCCTCCCACACCATGTAGTGTTTACGACGGTATGCGACCACACATACCGCCGTCCTTCCCGGGGTCGCTTACTGCACGGTTTGAGCTCCCACTCTTGCCTCGCGCAACCCCGGAAGCCCTCTTTTAGTCGCCTCCTACGACAGGCAGGGGATACCGTATCCCTATTCTAGTTCCGGAACTACAGGGACAAGAAGAACCATCACCATATAAAACACCTGAAAAAAATTGAAAATATGGCATTCGAAAAGGCAATTGTGCTGGTGGTGCCAAAATAGTTGATCTATTGCACCATTACCTGTTATTAAATACCTATAAGAAGGAAAATGTAACATCTAAAATGTACATCGAATAGATCTGATTGCGAAGAATGTACCGCGACATATTTCCTTGAGCCCTCAGCTATAAAATTACATACAAAGCGTATAACTATAGATGAAATCGTAAAAGCTTTCGGCCCACCGTAAAAATGACAAAAGGACTCCATATGAAGATTCTTCTTTTATTTACGTTTCCAGTACGATCGTAAACTACGTGTGGAGGCTTCTAATAAAATGTGCGTTCTGAGGAATTAAATCGGTGGTCCTTATATTGTATCTATTTAGTATTGTAGGTATATTTTTATATTGTGCTTGTGTACAGTGTATTTCTTGTGTGTATAATTTTTTTTTTGTAATTTTTTTTTTTTTTTTTTATAATATGAGAGTAGCAGACGAGCATGCAGTCCACCTGATGGTAAGTGACTACTGCCGCCCATGGACATCTGAAATCAACCCCAGATAGGATTAGATATTCCTACCTGAGGTCGGCCACAGATGCGCCGCTACCCCTGAGGACTAAGCTGGAACGCCTCGGAAAAGTCTATCTCCCTTACCACACCCTTCAAACCGGAACACAGCTGCGCCTAACACTGCTGTTATTAGGTAGAAATAGGTGTGGCGGTGGTGCCGCCGGAGTCGAACCACAAAGGTTAAATTTTGTAATGTTAAATTCTTGAAGTAATAAGTATAGTATTGCTACACTGGTGATATAAATGTGAAAAAATGATCACTTTCTTATATAAATTGTTCATACACATTCTAAAAGGAAATAATAATGTGGGCTGCCTTATCGGTTCGCGAATTATCTTCTCTTTGGTCACACTTACTTTTTCACCAACAAAATTTATGACTTAAATTCATATTTTTACTAAATAATTATTAAAATAGTCACGTGGTTGACCATCTAGTTTTACAGGGCCAGACAGTCTGACAACCAAATTATATTTTCTTAACTTATGCCAGACAAAAACAGACACACACTTAACTATTTTTTTAAACTGGAGTTCACAATTCGGTGGAACTCCAACGCTGCCAAAGTCGTCGCTTTTAACGATCCTCCTTAGCTCCTTAGCCGTTAATTAAGGTTATTAATCCGGAGGCGTAGCCACCTTGTTTTCCCTAATTAGTAGAAATTTTGTTTCAGCGAAACCCAAGCTTTCATAATTAAACAGCGTTATGTAAAAAAGTTAAGCGTTTTTGCATACTAAATGGTTTTAACATCTTTTGTTTTTTTTTCTATTTCTTTTTTGTTTAAATTGAGATTTTGATCCCAGACACGGTTTTGAATACTTTGTTACTTACAAGTTATTAATTAGTTATTCAGGTTGAATGTAATTTGACCTTTTGTTCCCAAATTAGCAGTATTTAATACTTTATTGCTTACAAGTGCCATACATATTAATATGACTAAGATACGAGTTTGTGTATGCCATTCCATTGCTATTCAAGCCAATCTTAGATCAAGATTTACAAGCAAAATTACCATTCGAGAGTTCGGCAACTCTGAACCATCGCAGATAATGACTAGATATAACTTGTTCCGTTTCGTTAGTAGTATAAGAAAATATTCACTAATAAATTGTCATTACTCACGTTGAGCCAAACAAAATAAATACATCAATTTTTTAATAAAATGGTCTCATACATGGGCGCTGACGCTATGAAAAATCCTAACTTTAATATACCCAATTTCTACCTATCGTTCCCAATTTAAGGGAACATTTTATCAACGCTGTTATAAACTTCATCACAGTACATTCCATTTCAAATGCAGATTTAAAAATCATATTTTCTTAAAAATAAAGTGGGGAAGGAAGATGAAAAAGATCGGAAGATAACGGAATTACTTTCTGAGCATCCGCGGAACCAGCGGGGGCCGTTATTCAATTAGAGGCGAGCAACGCCGCGCTGTTTACTTGTGTCGCTGCGGGCCATCTAACAGATCTTTCTCATTATTACTTATTGCGAGGAATATTTTACTCTTAACTGACATTAGGAAGGTATATAATTCAACCGATTTGACCAATGAAAGTATACCTTTGAACGTAATGTTAACTATTTTATTCGTAATAGTACCTTACCTTACTACGTGTGTTCCTGGAATTTGATGACGCACTCCGTGCTTATTGATAAAACTTAATAAATAAAATAATTTTAAAGTTATAATTTCGTTTGTGTTCAAATATAATTTTCAATTCGATATTACTTTTACTTTTTTTTTATTAAAACTGTATCTTTTTATACAGTTTTACTTGATTAGTTCTCCTTAAATGTTATTCAAAATCTAATAAAAATTTATTTCGTTATTAAATAACCTTAAAAATCTCGTTTATGTTAATTTCAAACAAAACAGACTACGATATTAAGACGTTCTCATAAAGTCAAACTCACCATTATCATAGCACTTTGTAGGTACTTTATTAAACATTGATAGTATACAGAGCTAAAACAATAGGAGAGCAACACAGAATCTCAATTTACCTCGCCTGGTCTCCAGCGGATATTGGAACAGCAAAACAAGTCGATTTGTATTTCCGTTCACGTCAAAATTATTTGGTAGCTATTGTATGTGTGTAAATGACACACTTTGTTGTCTATACAGGAAATAAGCCTAAATTTAATTTAGCACTTGTTAGTTAGGTTCCTCTGTGAATTTGTTGGATTCGATTTCCATTGTTTGTTTTATAGATTTGATATTTCATAAAGGATAAAATTGTTCAGTCTGGTATATATTCGAAGCATCTGTGACAAATACCATGCTGCGTTCCTTTCTGCGTGCTTAAAAATGATTGGTTCGCGTTCAGTCGTCCGCCCTGTTGGATTTACGATAACGTTGCTAATTTAATCATGCATTGTCATCAAAATCAATGGTATGCAAAAATGTCACCGTATATCGGTTGGGGTTAACTGGTTCAAAATTAAGGGCACGGCAGTGCTCCGCCAAGTCGAGCAAAAAAGCGGCACGGCCGTACCATTCTTGTCTCGATGCAGTTCAGGCTATTTTCAACCCCCTATAACTTCGTTGTAGATAAAACTAGGAGTCTGAGTTATCAGGAACCAAGCAGGTATTGTGTAAATAGGATATATTTGAAATCTATTTCATAACCGCCTTTTAAAGTCATTAATTATAAAAGAGTTCGCATGTAAGCCGCTTTTAAAGACCAAGTAAGTCCTGAACTAGCAGAGAAACCGTTAAACTTACATGTAGTAGATCGATGATATTAATGGAGTATTAAATTTGCTCCCAGGGAAACTACTATTTGTTAATATTCAAATAGCATGCAAATCTACTTGCAACGTATTAAGTCTCGGAACTTGGTCCGACCGAACTTGGGCGTTTATTAAATTTTAACTCTGTCATGAACATGTATGATGTTGTGTCTTATGGCTTGGTTGATTTCTGACACTACAGTGAATATTAGGGGATGAAAGCTGAGGTTCAATTAGCGGGCTTATCGAAGCTTAGGTGGAAGAACGGTTCGTGGTTGCTGGTGGTACCACCGTAATACCTAATTTTGTTTTATAATAGTGTCGTGCGTCAATCTGCTTTGCTTGAGGGTGTTGTAAGGGAGAGAGACCCTGTGTTCGGCCTTAGACAAAATTGTAATTTTGTTGACTGTCTGACCAATTATCATCAATTTCCTTCTCTGCTACTCCTATAAAATAAAATAAATATTTGCTAATCTATGCGTAGGTGCTCTGATACCGATGGATCCATCTCTGTTTGATACCGATGGCATTACGACTCCGGCTTTTTTGTTTTGTGCGAGTACCACTGTATTTTGGACTGAAAGATATTGGAGTTATAATCACATAAGGCAATCCAATTTCGTTTTACGGGATAGCATCGTGTCTGTGGCTAACATTAAGTTGGACTAAAATACTGTTGGATGGCCATAGGTGTAATGACCACTTCACCACCACCAGGTGTACATATTCAATTTTTATTTCAACTTACTAAAAAATACTTAAGACCATTACTAAAAAAAACTACAAACAATAAAAAAGAAACCATGAATTTTCTGGCCCGAGGACAGAAGACTTATCAACAACTTTTGTTTATTGATACTTGATTCATTCAATTGCCTTTCTTTACTCAGTTTCTGTTCCAATGGTTTGTTATTATACCATTATTCATATCCACTTCGTGAGATTGGGGTGGCATCAAAAAATAGATAAAAGAAACATGAAAGTTCAATCTTATACTTATATAGGAGAGATAAATACTGCAGTATTAAAAAGTAAGTTGATAATATTTAGGTACTACGAAGTTGGTATTTCATACCTAGGATATTATTGAATATTGTTATTTTATTTTACGTTTTTGCATCGTTCTATTTTATGTGTCTACTACATTCTATATATACGTCTAGTGTAAATATCTATTAAGTTCTAACTAATACCAAGGGTAAGGTTTCAGGTGCGGGAATTAAATTATACCTATTTATTATAAGTCGGTATGTATGTTCAACAATCTGAAAAATTACATTGATTTTTTTTTTAAATAAAGTAACATATTTTTTATGTTATTTCATTGTACTCGTAGTAAAGTAAAGAACTACATTGAATAGTACATTCGTAAAATTTTAACAAGTATGATTTTTTTTATAATGTAGCAATAGCAGACGAGCATGCAGTCCACCTGATGGTAAGTGGCTACTGCCGCCCATGGACATCTGTAGTGAAGCCCAGATAGGATAAGATATTCCTACTTGAGATCGGCCACAAATGCGCCGCTACCCCTGAGGACTAAGCTGGAACGCCTCGGAAAAGTATGTCTCCCTTACCACACCCTTCAAAACAGAACACAGCAGCGCCTAACACTGGTGTTATTAGGCAGAAGTAGGTGTGGCGGTGGAGCCGCCGGAGTCGAACCACAACGGGTTCAACCACCTTCATACATAATGATGTTAATACATAATAAACTTTTACATAATTCTCGCGATAATTTAATTAAGCATCCAAATTCTGTTGTATACTAATAACAATACAATTACAAAAATACAGAAATTCAACATTTACAATTCTACGTGATAATCAGCCAGTGGGCAATGGAATTACGGTAGTAATTGGATAGAAAGAGTGTGAATGTACTAATGAAGTCAGCTTATTATAATTAAACCTTTTCGGAATCAAATAACTGTGACAACTACGATAATAATTTAATAAAAAGGTTGCCTTCCTCTGTATATTTTCTATTGTTATTATTTTCTATTTTTCCTACTGTGACTGATGACTTTGTAGTACAATAATAATCTTATATTAATAACATTAAATAGTCTAGCAAAACAATGAAGAATGTAGTCGATAATTCTGTACTCTTTTAGTAGAAATATTTTAATTTATTTTAATAAGTAATATTATATTTTTAGTTTTACTTTAATAGTATTATATCAAAGGAAAATAACTGTAACTTTCTACCTTATACAATTAAAGGGAGGAGTTAATTACTTTTTAGATAATGAAATAAAAGTTATGTAATTGGATAGAAGTGGCACGAAGGTACTAACAAAATCCATTTATAAATTGAGTTTTCTCGGAAATCAGGAAGGGCTTTAAAGAATAAGATAACAATGGAGTCGCAAGACAAGTTTCTCTCTCTATAATTTTAATTTACAAACTATTTACACGTTTCACTGGAGTACCTAGTGTAAAAAAATAGGTCCGAGTAGTGAAATTAAAAAATACAGTCGAATTAAGAATCTTCTGCTTATCTGGAATCCGTTAAAAAGCGCATAATTAAAAACAAGATGCCGTTGTTTCAGAACAAAGGGTATTGGTATCATCACCATAATAATATTAAGAGTAACATGTTTATAAAATTTTGGACCATCTTCAGCCATAAAGTAAGGTTATAATAATAATATAATAATAATACTTTATTTGACCAAAAATGTTACAAAGTTAATATGATACATAATAAATTAGCTTAGTGTTTGAAAATATTTCAGAACGCATTGTTTGCCGTGCTAGGTGTTACCCTGTACTACAGCATACATATATCTGTAAGATCCGTCTGATTGAGCTGCTAGCGCTATAGAGTCGAATGTTACCCTATTCATGCATATAATAAAACTGTTTAATACCAAACCTAATTAATAATAAGCAGACTAAGCCCAATTGCACATAGCCTTGTAACTGAAGATGGTATAGCAATTTAATTTCTTCGTATAATTACGTTGCCTCCCGTTGTATAATTTGTGTATAATGCCTGTTCCCGCATTATTAAGCCTTTGGCGTGTATTACGCCGCTGCAGATTTTGCGGTCCCGGCCAACTTGCGGTAAACAGCTTGTTTGTACGTGCAATATTTGATATTGGTTTAAATATTGCGCTGGATTCCTAGTATAAAAGAGGAAAACGTTCTGTTATTATTTTTATTACGTTAAATGCGCTTCGTTTTAACGGTTATATCCAATGTACAACTGTTTTCTGGCTGTAGTAGATTCTATTTAGGAACATGAGGGTAGTGTTTAGGTAAATACAGTTGCTTTTATAGTTTCGTTACGAAGTAATTAAGAACATTTTCATTATTATATGCATAGTAAATGAGCGCTGCTGTGTTCTGGTTTGAAGGGTATGGTAAGAGAGACAAACTTTTCCGAGGCGTTCCAGCTTAGTCCTCCAGCTTAGTCCTTATCTGGGGCCGACCGACCACGGGCGGCAGTAGCCCTGTATTATAAAAATAATCCTTTTTAAATGTAGGTAAGTATTTGTATATCATATGAAAGCACTCTTAGTTATTACTAAGTATTCATTACCAGTTATCAGTACCCTTAAAACTCACTTAAATTATTATTAATTGATACATATCCCTGCTTTTATAACACTGTTATTCTACAGACTCGTTTACAATAAAACCCAACGGTAATAGGAGAAAATTCAATGCAAAGACGATAATTGCTTCATTCGATTTTTACCCTTTACCTACTCGTAGATAATGGAATAACGTTACGCTTTTTAATTTCTAATTCAGCCGAGCAAACAGTTGTTAGCGTATCTTTTTAATAGGATTTCAACGTATTCCACATATGGATAAACTTGTTAAAAAGTAAATCCGTTTGTTGATTATTCATTTCGCAAAGTTGGTTAAAGCTTTTTTAGGGTACTTAAAGGGTGAAAACAGGGTTCTATTACTAAGCTTTTGCTATCCGATTGACTTAGCATAGGGCTCTTGAACCTTAATAGATGCAGAGTATGTAAGTAATAAGTGAGTGTGAGTGTGTCTTTAAAAGGTGGCAGAATTGTGGTTTGGCTCGAGAGACAACACCTCCACACCTATTTCTACCTAATAACAGCATTGTTAAGCACTGCTGTGTCCCGCTTTGAAGAGTCTTATAACAGATAAATATCCGAGGCAGGATTAGCCAATTTTTTTTTATAATATAGGAGTAGCAGACGAGTATGCAATCCATCTGATGGTAAGTGTTTACTGCCGCTTATGGATATCTGTAATCAACCCCAGATAGGATTAGATATTCCTACCTGAGGTCGGCCACAGATGCGCCGCTACTCCTGAGGACTAAGCTGGAACGCCTCGGAAAAGTATGTCTCCCTTACCTCACCCTTCAAACCAAAACACAGCAGCCCTTAACGATGATTTTATTAGGTAGAAATAGGTGTGGCGGTGGTGCCTCCGGAGTCGAACCACAAAGGGTTCTACCACCAGTTCCAATTGCTCGTTTACTACTTAAATATAATAAAATAATCATGAAAATAAGCCGTATTCGCAAGACATAATTTTCACAATGCAATGCAAACGTGTGAGTATTAATTTCCAAGAAAATAATTCATTAGGACATCCGATATATAAAATCAATATTTTTAACGTAGTCTATAGCTACTGTCGATTGCTTTTTGCGACATATCCAGTATTGTACATAACAATCGTTTAGATCGAGTTTGTCCAGTACGTTCTAACAAAGGCATATACTCGGTACAAAGCCCGGGATACGACGACTCGTTAAAATTTTAATCCGCTCCGATATAAATCTGATTGGAAATGCACTGACGTACGGATCGTTAAGCTCAAACAACGGGACGAAAAAATATTTGGCGTTACACAACGTGTGTTTGGTATTTAACGCCACAGAGTAGATAACATATAGACATGGCACGTACTAGGTGTGGTGTACATGCTCATATATATATATATATATATATATATATATATATATATATATGAGCATGTACACCATATCATATATATATATATATATATATATATATATATATATATATATATATATATGATACTTTACTTTTAGGGTTCCGTACCCAAAGCATCAACACATAACCCTATTACTAAGGCTCCGCTGTCTATCCGCCTCTTCACTTGTCCGTCTATCACAGGAACTCTATCTATTGAACTGTAATAGATAGACACTTCAAAGGTTTACACTTTACAGAGTATGTAACTTTGGCCGCAATATCAAAAAGAACCAAAGCAATGGTATTTATAAGTAAAAGATTGTTGAAGATCGTAAATTTCTTCATCATGGTTCGATTGTGCCGGTATCACTTCTACACCCATGTCTACTTGTCACAACAGTAACTTCATCCCTGCGTTGTGCTGTGAAGTGTATAAAGACAGACATACATACAAAACATTTTATTTTAGCCCTAATTCACTGTCTTCCTGTTTCTAGGGTAAGACAATCTATAGACAGTAGTTATGAAAAATAATAAGCATACGAATATGCACATTGTATTTTGAAGTCAAAGGTGCTTATTTATCACTTTTTTAATAATAAAGAAAAACATAAAACTTTATTCAAGTTTCTTCACGATGTTTTTCTGAAAGATTTAAAAATATCTCAAAGGTAAAATATCTCTCACTCGTATGTGATGTCTATTAATACGCACTTGGCCAGCGTTGGTGGTTTATGGCCTAATCTTTCGCATTCTGAGAGCAGACCAGATCGGTGGGAAGTATTGAGTTGATGATGAGTAACTTATGCAACAACTGAAGGTTATTTCTATTCATTTACAGCTCTGTATTTAACCCCATATATTGTTCCACAGCATTTTACGTCGAAACCTATTTACGTTTATTGTTTTGCATTGCGCAACTTCAACTCAACTATATTTAGAGTAATAAAATCCAGTAAGAATGATTGAATTCGGAGCACTAATGGGAACTGATTGATGGGCATTCGCTTTGGGATTTCGCAATTTAGTGCAATTTGTACTATTACCTGTACATTTTGGTACCCAAATGTACTTATTTTGGGCAACTCTTATAGTATTCAATCAAATGGTTGTTATAACTTTCTTTTTTTCCTACACATAGTAACGACAGTCTTAGTTCCTTATTTAAAAAGATTTTCATGCTTAAACTATTAGTAAGTATAATAATTATGATCAATTCAATTGATGCATCACAATAAGCCACCTAAGATTTTTTGACTTACAAAGACCGCTATTTTGACTACATAAACGCTCTTGTATAGTATACTATATTTTTTATGCATACCGTCATACGCACCAGACGGTGCGGCGCGCGTTAAGATCACCTGGACGGAGCCCGACGGGGCAATACGCTAAGAGGACTCCGGTTGCGTTCCTTTGGAGATCCCGGAGTCCTCTACGCAGCGCCGAGGATGGCCACCGGGGGGGGCTTTAATGCGGTAAGAGTCCCACATAACCCTGTGTCGCTCCGACGGCATCGGGTACCTTTTGAAGGTTCCCCTCGTGAACAAAAAAAAAAATGGTATACTATGTTTTCCGTCACCGTCAAATCAAGATTCCTTTCTCTCTACCTTTCATGGGATCATAAATCCTTGCCGCCGGACTTTAGCTCCTCCACTGAACTGTAAGTATTTTTAAACTATTACATAACTTAGATTCCGTAACTGATCGCTTTAAGCCAGAGACTGCATTGTCTTCAAAGTTAACCCCTCTTCTACTCAATTACGTCTTAATTTCGCTCCGCCTCATTAATTGCGGCTCCCTTTGCCACTATCGGACTATTTAGTAACTTTACGACGTACTCTGATCTTCTTGACCTGGTTATAAATCTGCATGAAATTTGGTAAATGCTTTATTATATGCTTTTCACGTTATGAGAGAACTTAAGGTGGTTGTATGATATTAAGTTGAAGGTGATAGAAGGTAGAAAGCTTTGTGGTTTGATTCCGTAGGCATCGATGTTATTGCTGCTGTGTTTTGCATAGAAGGTTAGATGTTTTGAAGGTCGTAGAACCCTTTGTGGTTCGACTTCGGCGGCACCACCGCCACACCTATTTCTGCCTAATAACAGCAGTGTTAGGCGCTATATTATAAAAAAAAAAGATTCACAAGTGTGTGGTAAGGAAGACTTAACCGAGGCGTTCCAACTTTGTCCTCAGAATTAGCAACACATTTGCTTAAGATGGACTCTCGTTTTATCTCGTTTTTTAGGGGTTGTTAACAGGTATCTGCTGTTGTCGTTGTTGTATGTTGGCTACTGCTTAGTTATAATAAAATAAGCCAAGGGTTAATTAATTTAGTAGCGGTTAAAGGATCGAAACATCGGCCTTTTCATATTTAGTTCATTAGTTCGTAAATTAAAGCTATTTTCGTACAGTTTTCTCATAATAAACTGCTCGCCACTGTTTCAGGTTCTTCAATAATTTATATTGTAAGTATTTCAAGTATTTCCTGTATTTGATCTATTGTTGAGGAAACGATTAACAGCCGTCGATTTTATAAGTATTTCCACAGGGAAATCTTAACGGAAATGTTTATCCACAACTTATAGAGTGAATGACAGTATTGTGTATAGTATAATACTATACAAACCTCTATTCAATTTATTTCTGTTCTGTTCATTCACCATCACAGACCTAGCCTCGTAGCGAGTCGAGCGTAATGGTCGTGTTGGACTATGGGCTTGAACACGATGAACTAGTAAAGATTTTTTCCCTAGTAGATTTTTATATGTTTCAAATAGAACACGCCCATGCAGTCTATCCGATTGTAAGTTGTCACTGTCCATATAGGACTGGTTCTACCTAAACTACCTGAAGTTTGGAGGTGGTAGAACCCTTTGTGGTTCGACTCCGGCGGCACCACCGCCACACCTATTTCTGCCTCATAACAGCAGTGTTAAGCTCTGCTGTGTTCTGGTTTGAAGGGTGTGGTAAGGGAGACATACTTTTCCGAGGCGTTTCAGCTTAGTCCTCAGGAGTAGCGGCGCATCTGTGGCTGACCTTAAGAAGGAATATCTAAGTCAGTCCATACCCTTTCAGCAGTTGTTTCAGTGATACTTCCCTGATCGAATCATACTGACACTTGTGTGACACTGTTGTGATTTTTTTTTGTATACTATACTTTCATCAAATGTACCCTGGAAGAGATCGCTACTGTGGCGAATAGGTTCTATGACATCTGTATGTTATATTAAACTAGTATGTCTTGATCTAAAAAACGTCTAAGAATTAATATTTTTATTCGGTTTGTCTTATTTCTATCTAACAAGTGCCTTACCTCGTGAAGCTGTTTGCTCGAGAATAATGTCGATACGGTTCCCTCAAGACAACAGCGCAATGAGCTATTTGTTGAAGCGTTTACCTTCGTACAACAATACACATAGTAGCTCTATCAATTTTATTTGATTTATAAAAAATCTTATATAATATTCGTATAAGTATCCGCACATGCATATGCGTAAACGTAAGCGTATATTCACAAACATATGCGCAAGCATAATAAAACAATAAGTGTCTAACCGCATTATTCAAGTCAGAACACACCAGCGCTAACGTAATGGTTTGAGAAATACGTATGGTGGTTGACTCTTACAATCGCACTATATTTTTAGTCAATTTGATAGGCAATTTGCAAAGTGTACACACTCACGCGCATAAACACGAGCATATGCACAAGCACAAAAGTACAATAAATGCCTACCCCGAACACAGTACCCGGACCTTTGCTGTGAAATATACACACAAGTGACGATTTGCACTCCAACTACAAAGAATTTTACACTATTCTGTAAGTCGTAGTGCATGTGTACGTAGAAAGAATTAACGGGACGGGACGGGACGGGACGGGATGTTGACGATTGTCCCCATTGAAGGTTGTGCGCTATTCGACAATATCTGGAAATGACGTCATATACGCACACGCATAGAAACATGCATGTGCATTTGTACACGCAAACTCACATGCATATACACGAACATATGCAGCACGAGCATATGCTGTGAGACATACATAGTATAGATATTTTACACTATTCCTTAAGTCTTAGTGCATGTGTACGTAGAATGAATTAACATTAAAACTAATAGTTACTGGCAATACTTCGTCGCGTCGTAGCAAAGGCAATATCCCGGGCTTTATTATATCGTCACTGTCATTTCACCCTTCCACCGTCTGCGCCGGAAACCTCTAACGACGATTGTCCCCATTGAATCTTATGCGCAATTTGACAATACCTGGTATTGACGTCACAATGCATATACGAGACTTGTGAGTAACTGACCATGTTTTTTTAATTAGTTCCATTTGTAGTTGGGTTGAGTAACGTACTTGAAAGTTAAATAAAGTTGTATCATTTGTAAAAGTAGGTCGATATAATAATCTTTAGCTTGGTTAGCTTTTGTTTTAATTTTCTATTATGTTGTCATATAAATATAGATAGATAGATAGATAAATATATATAGATTTTTATAAGTGTGCAATCGATGATACTTAGGTCTTGCGTAAGTAATATGATTTCATTTAACTATTTATCTTTTTCATTATTCTTATACTCGTAGGTAAGCGTTTCAAAATGATCGTAAATTTTTACTTTAAATTAATTTTATCTATAATTATATTTACTTATGTAATAAACATTACATATATTTCCATCAAGTTGCTATGTGAGGGTCAAATCTTGCAACTGAATTTTAAACAATAACCCTAACCGATTTAGTTGCAAATGTTGCATATACGTTTCGATGACTATGCAACATTACTATACTTATGTTACACTAAATTCAATATGGCGGGCGCCCCAAGATGGTGGACACATTCAAAGTATGTCTGTCTAGTAGCTGTATAATTTTACAATATTTAAATATTGTCTTCATAATGAGATGCTATTCTACTGTCTGCACCGGAAACTTCGAGTCTCTATAGTTCTCATTGAATTGTATGCTTAATTTGGCAGAATCATATCCTCCAAATATCAATCGAACTGTAACCTTTGACCTCACTTACCCCCTGTTATTTTTAATGAGAAACAGATAGAAATGAACGTAACTTAGCATCATAATAATGTCTAATACAAAACATAATTTAACAATGACATTATTATAATGTAATTGAGATTAGTGTCCAAGATAGAAAACATGATTATGCGAAGTTTTTATCTCGAGATATTGATTCCTCTTACATAATAAAATTTTCATGATAATGCCGTTATTCAGTTAAATTTAAGAGTGAAATGCAACGCTCAAATGGAAGAATGTACAAAAGCCCTTCGGAAACAGCTGACAGAAAAAGATATATTTTTCTAATGTTATTCTTTCATAGGTCATTCTACTCAGGATAGGGGACGACGGCTCATAAAACGCGTAATCTCTACCTTTTAGCAGCTTAACCTTTTTATTGCAAATATCTATACCTATGTACATGTTAACGTCATTATTCTTTACTTTTCAATATAAGTATCTTAAATAATTTTATGTGCCTTGCGAGAAAATGGTAACAATTATACCAAGATTGATTGATTGATTGAAGGTATGATTCGGTTTGATTCCCAAAATATTTGCCAAGCAAAACATTTAATTCAAGATAGTATGATTTTTTGGCCATAAATTAAGATTAAAAATGCACAGGTACATACAAACACTCACAACTTAGGGGATGTTTAATGGCTGTTATATGTATTTATTATGTAAGTAGGTAATAAGAAGTGAAGCTCAAATATCAAAGGTTCTTAATATGAAAACATTTCATAAAATCAATTTATTATAATATCGTAAGTCATAACATGAATAGAGGAAAATTGAAAATTAATTACTTTTATAACGAAAGAAGCTACATAAAAGTAAAATGAAAAAGATATTCTTATATTAAGTAGATATTAATTATTTGAATACCTCATTTTCTTATGACCTTTTCTTATATTACAAATAAGGTTCGTTATTATAATAAAACCTAAGAAATGTAAAAATTGAGCCGAAGGCAAAACATGCGGGGAAATCTTTTACGTAATTAAGGATAAAGGCACAATGTTTGATATTTGGAATTAATAACTTTTTGTGTACCTAAATATCAGTTTCTTTTTGTATAATGAGGGCTCATAATATTATAAGGATTCGTAGAAACAGTAGCGTATCGAAAACATTATAGTCTGAGGTTGGCTGTGTATTACTATTTCTAAGGACACCAATTAGTGAAGTACGTGGCTTATTATTCCAAGAAACACAAGAACACTAACTTGGTTCTTATAGGAATTTGCGTGTGTCGACAAATATTATTTGAAGAGCACGGCATTATACGACACAAAGCATACGTATAATTGGCGGGCATATGTAAAAAATATATACGACCGAATACAGAAACTTCTTTTAGAAGTCGGTTAAAAAAAAGAATAAATATAGTTTAAGAAACTAAAAAACACGCTTTTATAATAAAATCAACTAAAAAGTAGAAAATAATTTTCAATCTAGAAATCAATTACAGAACAGTAAATAGTATAATTGTGAAAAAAGCGTGGGGTGCTCCATTTATCAGTTTTCGAAAAGAATACTTTATCCTCATTACACATACATACATACATGCTAATAAAAGCGTGTTAAAAATTTATCTGCGGCCTGTGGCGAATGTTGTCTTATTTGGAGCGGATTACAGATGTCTATGTCAGTGGCCACTTACCATCAGTTGGACTACACACTCCTTTGCTACTTCAATTTAAAAAAAAATTAAACCCACTAGAAGGTTCTAGTAGTAGTAGAACTAGGTAGTTCCGACCATAATATGTGCTATTTCTGTCACGGCCTATTTCGTAAGTAGTCCTGTATTTTTTGGATTACAACTTTCCTGGGCTTGATTACTTTTGTCCTACTTATTTAGTAGACTTGAATTATACTTTTTTAATTAACAATGTTGACTTAAGTAGCAATTTAAATGCGAATTCTGTTGAAAGTAATGACATTGTTACTGAATTACCTAGTGAAAGTAGCTTACAATTATAAGTATAAAGCTTTATGTCATTAAAAGTGTTTTATACATTTCTGTATTAAGTAGGTTCCATTCTTAAGTCGATCAAGATGTAAATATTTTAATCAGTTAAGTAGTATGCAAAAATGAAATATTAGTAACAACTTAAAATCTATCCTACTTGACTCGATTATTTAAGTTTTTTCTTCAGTTCGCTCTTAAAACCCGCACAACAAAGAAGTGTGTGGTCTAATTCTTTCAGAAGGCCTTTTCCGAGTTGCCAAGTTTTAACATGCATGCCTATAAAATTTATCTGACTGCAAAATACTTTATGCTCACACACATGTATATGTACATATATCGTAAATAAATAAAAGTAATAGTTATAAGACTTATTAGAACCCCACATACATAAGTAAGGTTGATAAATAAATTTTGCAGTAGTTTTTAAACGCTGAGACAAAAAAAGCTACTTGTAATTGAAAACAATATCTTCATAAGCATCCCAGTCTAATTAGCTTACATAGACAAAGCAACAGTTTTGTTTCAGTCGAAAATAATTTTAATTCGAAGGGTTTCCCAGTTTTTCAATTTACACCAATTAGTGGGAACACGTGGCTTATTATCTTAAGATTAACACTAATTAAGACTCTAGCGGAGGCTGGTTGGGACCTCAAAGCGAGTGCTTTCCTTTGAAACATTGCTACTTAATTAGAGCTCATGGTATTTAGCGCTAAAATTATATTTATAAAATGTTCATCAAGAATTTATGCTGGTACCAACGCAAAACTTTCAGAAGCCTTTGAATTTCCGCTTTCACGTAGTTCTCTTGTTTGAAGTCGTCAGTAACTCGTGCGGTATATGAAAACTGTCTTATAAAATAAGTATGTGGTTTGAAAATATTTCTCATAATTACGACTAAGCGTCTGCTTGAGAATGCCATACGCAGTCTCTGTCCGTTGGTATTTCATGTATTTTTATTTATTTTATAATTGAAGGCGGTAGAACCCTTTGCGATTTGACTCCGTCGACATCATAGTCACACCTATTTCTGCCTCGTGACAGCAGCGTTAAGCGCTGCTGTGCTCTGGTTTGAAGGGTGTGACTGTGGTAAGAAAGACATACTTTCCAGCTTAGTCCTCAGGGGTAGCGGCGCATCTGTGGCGGACCTCAGGTAGGGTATCTGGGGTTATGGATATCTGAATCAACCCCAGAAAAGAGAGTCCTACAGATACATTGCTACCTCTCAAGACTAAACTACAGTTCTTGGAAAATGTATTTCTCCCTTACGATACTTTTTAAAACAGAATACAGCGGCGTTTAATATTGCCTGTATTAAGCAGCACGGGTGTCGTGGCGGTGCCTCCGGAGTTGAACTACAAATGATTGTATCAATAGGTATGTTTGAAGTAAAATAGCTGTTTTTGTTTTATTGTTCAAGGCTAACCAATATGTACCCATATAATGTGTGGGTACATATTGGTAAATTAAACTTATTTAATTTCAACTATATTTAGTATATTTTAACATTAGAATAACATCAATTTTGCTTGATTAAATAACGCCAATACCCGGAATCAATATGACTCACGAAAATTATGAATATCACAGTGAAATAAAAGAAAAATACGGAACAATTTCTATTTCATGGTAATGAACTCTCTTAAATGGTTCTGTAAACTAAATGTAATCTCTGTAGATGCTACTTATTCAGAAGACATGAATAACTCAGCGAAGTTCCAGCGAAATTAAATTTGTACCTATTACGAGATTTACATCTGAAAATCTACATAGAAAGAACGTTTTATAAACTTTCCAGACAAGCTAAATCAGTATCGAGTCTTTACTTTTGATGTATTATGTATCTAATGGGTAGCTCTTAAGATTATTTAAAATTTTTGTTTAATTTTAGTACTTAAGAAAAGGGGTTTTCATGCTTATATTAAGAAATTGTGTAAGTGCGATTGTTTGAAAAATGCATTAAGTCCAAAAAGTAACTAAAAGTTACTAAACGTATTTTTTGACTTCGTTTGTCTAAGAATACATTTATAAATATTATTTTGTAGCTACAACGCTTCTATGTTCCATTTATAGCAAGGGTCTAACAGAACTATTTGTGGAGGTTGGAAGCACCAAGCTATTTTCACACTGACTTGCGTCATATATTAAACAACGATCATGTTTCTCCGTTAGCGAAAAAAATGACACAAGTCTATTTTATGTGATATCTACTTACATTTTAAATACACAATAACACTTATTATCACAATTAATCATCATCGTACTATAAAACAACATATAACGAATTTTGATATTACATATTTTAATTAGTTGTATTTAAAAATACTACGAGTACATAATTATGAAGGATTTTATAGGAATTGCAAATGAATGATTTCCTGTATTTATAGAATATCTGTTTATGTAGGCTTTCATCCGTTTTCTTCCCGGATGCTGACCTCGATTACAGCATCCAGGGACGTCCGGTATGGAAGGGGATCCGTAATTGCATTAGGGGATGTCCGGAGTTTTAGATGTATCCGCTTCTAAAGTAAATACGGTGAATAAAATAAAATATTTTTTTAGAGTTGCTACGTTTTGATTGAGGGATTGATTTTGTACTATTTACTATTTAGTAATTTTATTAATATGTTGTGGATTTTTACCATTTATTATGTAACGGGTATTGACAGTGATTTAATGGCGATATTTTGATCCAGTTTACTTTTTTAGGAAAACAACGTGTGTGACTTTTCTCTAAGGTTCCTTTTGCGCATTTGTGAGCGACCGTAGGTAGAAATCTAATCTTATCTGGGGTCCATTACATATGTCCATGAGCGGCTGTACCCACTTACCACTTGGTGGACTGTATGCTTGTCTGCTACTCTTATATATAATGTACATACATATATAACCAAACGCTGCCTGGGATTAGAATCTAGGACAGTTAACATAAGAGCCGGAAATTACCACAAATATTGATAATAAAACCATTTAGTTAATTACATATGCTATCAAAGTCAAAACTGTATGCAGATATCGTGTGACTGCAGTGAATAAAGCCGCAATTTATATTAGGTCAGGAAAGCATATGCCTAACACAGAGGTTCTCAAACTTATTTCCTCTACCGACCACTATCAAAATCTAGAATTTTCTAACGACCTTCAAAATAAAAATCGGTAAAAATCGGCGACTGCCATAAAAAAAGAATTTCTTATAAGAATAATCTGTTTCTGACTTACTTAATCGGCGAAGCGGAGCGAGTGACGCAGCCATTGCTTCCTAAGCCGCTTCAACTTATCCTAATTTTCCATGGTCATCCACCACACTGTAGCCTTTCAGCACCCATAGGCGTGGTTACCTACTTTGAGAACCATTGTGGACTTGTATGCTGTAGGCCTACAATATCACTTTGAGAACCACTGGCTTACCATGTCCGGAATGTGCTTTGTTAGCGCCTTATTAATTCGGAATTAGGGGTACGGGACGTGAGTACTTTGTTTAATGTCCCATGTTGTATGTTTGCACACAGTGCTTAATGAATAGGCGTTTGTGTGCATTTCGCAATGCTTATGAAGTACTTAAAAGGTACCTTTAACAACACTTTTTGTAACTTCTTACTATATTACAATGTAGTTAATGCGACACTGATAAATATTGCGTCGTGATCTTAGTAAAATCAGATAGTTGAGAGTAATATTGTTTGAGTGTATGTATGCCTTATACTGTGTGACTAATTTTTACTGATTTAAAATACCAGGAGGTATGAGGTGTCGTTGGATTCTTCTCAAATAACCTATTGCAACCATGTGTTTTTAAATTAGTAAAAATATTGATTAATAATAATAGACAGGATGACAGGACTAAGTTGGAACATATAATATGTTAGTAGTTATGCTAGTCCTTAGGAGTAGGAAGGCATCTATCCGACTTTTTTTTTTGTTGACGAGAGGGAAACCTTCAAAAAGTTACCCGACGCCGTGGGACCGACGACGGGTTAAGGCACTGACATAGGCTATATAGCTTTAAATTAATTAGTTCGATTTTTTTATAATAATTATTTTATCTATTTAAAAATTCTATCAAGTTATAGTTAACTTAGCGGCAATTATTAAAACTTGCTAAAAGTTAGGCTAAAGTTACTTAGCACGCAGGTATGATAAGACGTATAATTAGCAGCACCAGCGTCACACCTATTGTGGCACTTAGTAGAAACATACTATAGGGCTCTTTCTTATCCCATTTAGATTTGGTAATAGGCATTAACTTATCAGAACTGCATGTTCATAACTTCTTCCGTAAGATAAAAAAGTTTCCATAAATTGTTTGAACTACTTTGCCAAAAGTACTTATAGCCAACATGTGTTATGCTACAAGCATATAAAATGACCCAGTTAACCAACTCGCGGACCAAGTTTTGAGCTTCGGTAGGATATTGGGTTGTTTATACACAAGTATAGTCGTTATTGCAAAATGAAATGTGTATGTTAGTTATATTATTATATACGCTTATTAAACTGCTAGTTTAGTACGACAGGAAATAAGCAGGTTGTGAAAGTTTGTTGTTGTTAGACATGTATATACATAATGCTGACTGTCCATTATTGTTAGGCAACTGGTAGATTTAACAATTAAGTAGTGGTTGACGCGACTCTCCAAATTATTTAGCGATTGTTTAGTTGTTATAGTTGTTTGCTAGTCAATTGTTTACATACATTACACGTTTTATTTAATTGTAGCGATAAATAGGACCTGTTAGCGACCTAATTTTTAAATCATATCTGGATTTTCTTGAAAATGCATCCTTATTCCAAAATACTGCTAGATATGACTAGAGTCCTACAGGAGGTCGGACACGGATGTTTACTACTCTTGAGGACTATTGTGGTTGGCTGCCCTTAATAGCAAAACACAGCAGCGCTTAAAACTGCAGAAACTGCTTATATGGCAGAAATAAGTGAGCCAATAGTGCCTTAGTAGTTGCGCAATGAAGGGTAAGTTGAACCTTCATATTATTCATATTTATTTGCCACACTCTTCAGACAACGTCCATAATTACTAACCCTGTTTAGATAGCGGGATGGGAAGATTTATCCGTTATTTCGGCAAGTCTAATAAATAAGGGGATATTATTTCTGTGGGTCGTTGACCGATTACAGGCTTAATAATTAACGTACTCGTATTTGCTCGGCCGCTTGCCTTAGGTCAGATGTCGAGGGTGATTAAGAAAGCCAGAATGGTTGCCAGGCTGACTTTGGGGGACAATATCGTTGTCACGTTGACTTTAGGGGACAAAATCGTTAACACAGCATGTTAACGATTTTGTCCCCTAAAGTCAACTTTGGGACAGAATTGTTGTCATGCTGTTTGAGCGAATTCATAACGCTTTTAGATGTAACTTTAATATGAGTGGTTGTAAGTCAGTTAATGTAGGTTATATAGTTGATTATATTTTACCATCAAGGTAATATTGAGGAGTACTTTTAAGGTAATGTTTATTATAAGAAGTGTTTAGAAGGAAATTGAAATCTAGTATTTCTATTACTACTAGTACCAACGAGATGGTAGGAAATCGACTTCTGTAGTGAATAGTAGTAATCTTTGTAATCTAGTATTTCCTCTTAGTAATAGTACGCGCGATACAATAGTTCGCTTTGAAGTTTAGTAAATCGTAGATAACACAAGTAGTACATATTTGTTCGAGTAGAATTAACTGACTATTTTTTTACACACGCCTACGGACAGTAGGTAAGTCATCATCATCATCAACCCATTACTGCCCCACTGCTGGGCCCGGGTCTCCTCTCATAATGAGAAGGACTAGGCCATAGTCCACCGCGCTGACCAAGTGCGAATTGGTAGATTTCACATACCTTTGAGATTTTTTTTTATAAATCTCTCAGGTATGCAGGTTTTCTCACGATGTTTTCCTTCACCGCTAAGCAAGTGTTAATTAATTTCTAATACGCACGTAACTTTGAAGAATCAGAGGTGCGTGCCTGGAATTTGAACCTCAGACCCCTCGATCGAGAGGCGGAGTTTCTTAACCACTAGGCTATCACTGCCATCATGTAGGTAAGTGCTACATATTAAAGTCATACACATTTCATACTTTTACGATATAAAAATATAGGTCTCCTAAAACAAACCATCTAATGTATATACATTCTAATGTAACATCCATCTAATATTATACATAATTCACCACAACAAACATATTGGGAGCAACATAAAATTTTCATTTATTTCAGTACTGAAACTTATTGAGCAAATGAAAAGCGAATTAAGCTAACTAATAGTGCAAACAGGAAGGAAATCTGATAGCGGATGGAATTCAAAGCAGAATAGCTTCAACTGCAAACTGGGTTGTGCAGGACTTAATAAAATCGAGCCAAACTTGCTTAAATCTGCAGGTAATTCAGTGAAGTATTCGCCTTCTAAATTGATTTGAGCGCTGTAATTTGGTTTAGTTTGAAATACTTATTTATAGTATAGAAGTATAAAAAAGTATAGGTAGTAGAACCCTTTGTGGTTCGACTCCGGCGGCACCACCGCCACATCTATTTCTGCCTAATAACAGCAGTGTTAGGCGCTGCTGTGTTCCGTTTTGAAGGGTGTGGTAAGGGAGACATACTTATCCGAGGCGTTCCAGCTTAGTCCTCAGGGGTAGTGGTGCATCTGTTGCCGTCAGGTAGGTCGTGTGACGTCAGGTAGGTATATTTAATCCTATCTAGGGTTGATTACAGATGTCCATGGGCGGCAGTAGCCACTTACCATCAGGTGGACTGCATGCTCGTCTGCTACTATATTATAAAAAAGTAGCAAACGAGCATGCAGTCCACTTCCCGGTAAGTGGTTACTGCTGCCCATGGACGCCTGTGATCTATCAATAAGATTTGATTCCTACCTGAGGTTGGCCAAGTTGTTCTTAAGCAGAAATCAGTGTGACGGTGGTGGCGCCGGAGTCGAATCACAGAGGGCTTACCACCTTCAAATTTCATAATTTGATCAACTCTTATGACCAAAACAAATCTGTACTAAGGGGTCACAAATAAGGATAATTAATCCATTGGTTTAAAGGATTAGGTATGTCTCAACTGATTTAATTCAAAGATCCGCACTGACAGTTAGCCAATAACGTATTTATCCAACGTTTAACGATTATGTTGATACACTCTCCCATGAACATTATTAGAAGTGATTCTAATAAATCTTATATTATTTGGGTGAAATGTTTTTTTAAACTGCCAAATTTAAGCCGCATTATGGGAAAAATACAAGGTTATGTAATTAAGAATCAAACCCCTTTTTTGTTTCAAAGGTAAATCTATGGCATTTACATTTGAATACAAATTCGTTAGAAAGTCACAGCGTATATTTTTGACAGAACGCTTTTTGGATGCCAAATTCGACGGATTTATGAAGAGATAAGGTAAAATGTCTGCCCGTTTTTTCATGTAAATGGCGTCTATAGGGTTTCCTATGGAATGGTTTTCTAAGATGTAAAATGACTTTAGAAAATCTTGTTACATCCGGGTTTGGGTACAGATGTCCACTATGAGAAGTGACCACTGGTAGCTGTGGCCACTTATCAACAAGAGGTACAAGCTTTATTTGCTGATATTATATAAAAACATAGTGTGCAAATTGAAAGAGTAAGGTATTAACTACATTAGGTCAATGCCAAAGGAATTGCGAATATTAAGTACCAATAGGATGATTTACGAGTTTACGTAACAAATTAACAAGTTCAATGAAAATTTGGATAATTAAATAGCGTTATTCAAGTTATACAGGTTGCTTGACATCTTTAAAAGTCCTATCGTAGCAAAAAACAAAAACTCTCAAAGGCAAAAAATCTATTATCTAATTCATTTCTAATATTTCATTCTCTGTGATTTATTGCAAAAGTATTGTATCTGAGTAATATAGTGGTTTTTAAAGAGATAAGGTAGTTGGAAGCTTAATAAGATTTAGCTAGACTAGTTTGAATCTCTAGGTAATTCAGTGAAACAGAGTACAGAATAAATGGATTCGTTGCGTTAGTATTCGTTCCTAAATCAGTTTATTTTATCCATCAGTATTTCGTTTTATATCTCAGTTCAGGGAATTTTAGTTTCGGATACTAAGTTAAATATGTCAAAGGAAATTTGTAATAGAGCTATAAATTATCAATCAGTCAAGCTAAAATCATTTATATTTTTACGCCTATAACTGAAAATAAATATTAAATTGACAGGTCAAAGGGGAAAACTTTGAATTTTAACATGCTTTGAAATATTATTATAAACATTATTATGTTTATTTGCGCGTGTGTAAAGTGATATTGGTATCTTATATTACACAAAATAATATAAAGTATAACTTAACATTTACTTTTACGATCTTGCGTAGATATCACAAAGATTTATAACAGTTTAACTCCTTATACTCGAACAAATTATTTAAATTATCTGTGAAAATATTTTTGAACAATGTATAAATTATACAATTAATTATTTATAACCAAATAATAAGCAAACGTCTTCAAAGTAGTCAGTTAAAAATATAACATCGTAACGAATATGGAATAAGTCGAACGGTTATTTTTTTGAACAAAAATAACAGCATTTTATTTTATTTTCCGAAAATAATTCTCTTGAACTTAATAATATACGAAAAACATTATTAATGCTACCATTATACGACGTAAGTATCATCGCGGGACTATAAATCGCTAGATGTTTGTCTCTATAGATATCAATTAAGTTTATTTGTCCTGTTTTAACGGCTAATACTGCCTACTTTGGGCGTAAAACAGTATTACTAGGGATGGCGATTCTTTCCGAAAAAGATCGATTCTTGATTCGAATCGAAGTGCAATAGATCGATTCACAAAAAATCGAGGCCCAAAAAAATCGATTCTCCAAAAATCGATCTTCGATCTTTTCGAAAAAAAAGTCATCAGCACCAAACAGGCACTGAAATACGTATCCGTCGTCAAAAATGTCTATAATAAATTCAAACAATTTCGAAAAGATCGACTTTCGATTTTCGAGGATGAAAGATCGATACCGATCGAGATCGATTAAAATAATCATTTTCTTGGTCCAAAAAATTTATTCTTCGATTAATCGATCTCAGGTCGCCATCCCTAAGTATTAACATGAAATAAGGTATAATTATAGGCTAGCACGCAAGTGTACTTAGAATAGTAAGGGTGTATAAAGTTGAATAATGTGCCATATTGATACGTTGGCGATAGCGAGCGTCGTTAACTTAAACCAAATATAGAACGATGATATCACGTGTGGAACACGAAAGCTCCATTTAACACCTTGGACGGCGCGAACGACATTAGTGTTGCCACGATATAGTGCTTTATGGTAATAAAATAGCTAGTAACCACATAAGAAATAGAAATAAAAAGTCGGTTAAAAATAGAAATATTGAAATGAAATAGATGTTTGAAATAGAAATGCAGAACCGCATGATAGAAATAACCTTAATTAAAATTTAAAACGATGACAAATAACACCACGGAAGAAGCAAAAAACATTAGATATATCGTTTCATAGATATAAGGTAGCAAATAATCATGGACATTAGAAACAGAAATAGAACACCATCTGGTTTAGTGCAAATTATAGAGCTTAATCTAAGTTTTGAAACAATAGATCTGACACTTAAAATTAGAATTTTATTTTTAACGAAAAAATCAATTTCAACAGCTTTAACAGAGCGAGTTAATGTTGCTAGAGTTAGTGTTTTATGGAAATAAGTTAGGAAATTAGCAAAGACGTTAGAAAAAACAAAAACAGTATGTCATTTCCTTTACTATGTATGGACTGTGTGCTCATTTACTATTTCATCATCTTGTCCTCATATTACCCTCTTTACCTTTCATATTTTACGGCATTGTCGAAACATAGTTGGAAAGGGAGTATTCGGGTTCAAGGATTTTCTTGCCCAGGCAGATTACTAAGGAGGAAAATACTTCCTGGATTATTATATTAGACGATCCGAGTGGCGGAGCAGTCACCATTCTTGACGCGCAATGGGTTCTGGGTTCGATCCCCGGCCTGAGAGACATCGGAAGGATAAATTTGATTATCTGTATTGGGTTTGGGTATTTAGTGTTGTGTGTGTCCATGGCAAGCACGACTCAAAGAACCCTAGAGTGGAGCTATGAATATAGAAAGCGCATTTTTATATGCTACTTAATCTAAAAGTCTTTTAAAGCATAATTTACGTCACCTAACAATATCGCAAGTTATAAATCAGGCTGATACATTATCAACTAACCCGAGTTATAACTTACGAGTGGAAAACCGTACCTAACAATTTTTATGTCAATACGCTCCGATATTATCGCCAGATACTATGAATAACGAACCATTTGTAATAAGTTATGAGTGTCTCCTTCAATATTTAATGATTCACATCACTCTTTAACGGTATTCGACTTCGGTGGCACCATTTGAAGGGTGTGGTAAGGGAGACATACTTTTCCGAGGCGTTCCAGTTTAGTCCTCAGGGATAGCGGCGCATCTGTGGCCGACCTCAGGTAGGAATATCTAATCCTATCTGGGGTTGATTACAGATGTCCATGGGCCGCAGTAGTCACTTACCATCAAGTGAACTGCATGCTCATCTGCTACTCCTATATTATAAAAAAAAAAAGAAAAATTTGTGGCATTACCGACTTTAAAACTGATGTTCGCGATTGATAATGAAACGATAGCAAGTGATCATATAGTTCACTTGGTGGTTAGTGGCCACTGTCATCCATAACATGTGCAAACAACCTCAGTTACAATTATTTTTTTTTTGCTAAATCAGCGTTAACAGATGCAACCCCCAATTAGCATTTAGTTGGATGGTTATAAAATGTATATCTCTTACCACATCCTTCAAACTCAATCTTAACAATGCTAAACACTGATGTTCTAAGGTAGAAATAAGTCTAAATATCTCTGTCATTAAAAACATTGCAGTCATCGCCATCAAACAATAGCGCTCAATGCCATGGTGGTTTCAAATATCTAACATAATATTTTAATGTTTTAAGTAGGTATTTTCAATATTTTTATATACAGTCATATTCATGGTCATTTATTTATAAACGGTCGTACGAAAAAGAAATTTAAAATCATACTAATATTTAAATATTTAAATGTCTCTGTAGCCGAGATGGAAGCCAAAATCCTGTGTGTATTACGCGCCGTTGTAACTGTTAATTTCACCTTTTCTATGTATTCCCTCTATTTTTATGATAACTTAGCCGGAAGTGACGTAGTTATATAACCGGATACGATTGGCTAAATTATTTCCGGTTGTCGCAGGATACTTTTTTATTTTCACCAAATGTTCCATTTGCGTCTAAATTATATTTTCCTTTCATTCGTGACCGAATGATTTTTCATGCGAAACCTTATCCGACGTCTCATTTCGATGTTCTAGTACTTTTATAAATTACGTCATTTGTACAACGTTACGTTAATTAATTAAGGCTACTGTTTTACACAACTAGGTAAAGACCTAAGCGAATCAAAGGATGGTAACAGAAAGCTGTTACTATGCTTTGATTCGCATGATACTGAGACAGCAGTAGACGAATAACTGAACTGTTGTCTTATTTATTATTAATTGGTTTACAGCCGTGAAGTTTATTTATTGTCTACTCGCAATCGTACCGTAATTGCAATCGTAGTGCAATTATCCTGAATAAGGTGTTTTCTTTGTTCCCTTTTAACGTGGTCATCTCCTATGTTTTCATGGGAACAGTGTAATTATTTATACTCTCAAGCCGGATGCCATCGTAGTTGCACGTATGAGATTTCAGTCCATTAAGTTCTCAGAATTGCTAACTTGGAACACTAGCTTAATTGTAGCAAACCAACCAACAAACCTTACATATGGCTAAGAATATATACGAGATAGGACAAAGAAATATTTTTATTATAGAAAACTTTTTAGCATGTCTATCTAAAAAGGTATATTTTTTAAAATATTTGAGTAGCAGACGAGCATACAATCCACCTGATGGTATGTGCCTGTGGTTTAAGCTAGAATGCCTCGAAAAAGTAGGTCTTCCTTACCAAATCCATCAAACCATAACATAACAGCGTTTAACTTGTTATAAGGCAGAAATAGATGTGGCGGTGGTGCCGCCGGAGTCGAACGACTGAGAGTTCTACCACCTTTAATAATACGAGCTTAACAACATACTTGGGTATGTAACGTATTTTAACGCCAGCAAAGTTTTCGCGATTTGACGCTATGATGCTTTTGATATGACGCTATTCGAGATTATTATTATTCGATTGTATTCCTAGCAGCAAGATTAACAAATGCCGTGCTGTATTGTTAATATTGCCGTACTTTTTATTTGCTTTCAATTAAATAAATACAACCGCTCACTTATTAGATTATTTCTAAAATTTTATTTACACTTTAACGTAACAAAAATTATGGCTCGAGGGATCACTCAAAGAAATGAAATTTATTTTATTGCGGCGACGGAGGCTTCCGTTCAGATACAATTTGGCTAATGTAATTGCTGAGGTGATTCAGTTTCACGGCCTGAAAGGAACTGTGTACGATGCTTTAAACACGATAAAATGTTCAATTAGAGACATTTGATAATTATCTCGTTAGAAAAGTGTATTAGCGTGCATTTCTGTTTACGTTGGAATGTTGTGGCAAGAATTAGGTTCTATATATGTGGCAAACGAAATTCTACTCTTTTTTTATAATATAGGAGTAGCAGACGAGCATGCAGTCTACCTGATGATAAGCGACTACTGCTGCCCATAGCCATCTGTAATCAACCCCAGGTGAGATTAGATATTTCTAAGGTCGGCCACGGATGCGCCGCTAGTCCTGAGGACTAAGCTGGAACGCCTCGGAAAAGTATGTCTCCCTTACCACACCCTTCAAAACGGAACACAGCAGCGCCTAACACTGCTGTTATAGTGCATAAATAGGTGTTGTGGTGGTGCCGCCGGAGTTGAACCACCTTCAGAACTCTATTCATACATGTGTGTTTTCCCTAAAAATACTTTACAGTTTGTTTGCAGTTTAAGTCACATCTTTAATATTGTCAGTCAGTCTAAGACTCTTCCTTGCAAAATAAGCGATTCAAATTCTAGAAAAATACCATACAACAGATGTACAATTTTAAAAAATAAAGCTCTTGGATTCATTTTGAGAAACACAAAATGTTTTAAGAGGCCAGAGACAGTGATTCAACTCTACAACAGCTACGTTCGAAGTAAGCTAGAGTATTGCAGTTCTGTATGGTGTCCTATCTACCAGACGCATATAAAGAGAATTGAACATGTTCAGAAAAAGCTTCTTCGTTGTCTAGCCTACCGCTTCAAAATACCAAAAGCAATAATGTCTTACACAGACAAAACAAGACATTTTAATATTGACCAGCTGTGTACGCGCCGAGCGCTCTTAGATTTGGCATTTCTATATAAAATTACAAATGATGGTATAGACTGTCCGCCCCTTTTAAATAAGTTTCAATACCATGTTCCTGCGAGAGTGCCGAGAAATCAATGCAAATTATTCGAAACTAAATTATGCAAAACAAATCTTGGCAGTTCTTCTCCAGTGGTCCGTGTATCTCGACTGTATAATGACTGTGTCAAAAAAGACCCGAATCTTGATATCCACTTTGACTGCTTTACAAGCTATTTAACAAAATTGAAAAAAATTGATTTATCTTAAATTCCACTGACTGTTGTAACTGTTATAAATTATTATTATCTTATGATTCATTATTATTTTCTTATTTACGTTGACAATTTCAAATTCAAATTTATAATTAATTATTGACATTATTAAAATTTATTAACATTTAATTCAATTCATACATTCAATCTAACTTAATTCCAATGTACTTGACTTATTAAATTTTTACTTAAGAAATTTAATTTATGTACTTAATGTGATATTTTAAAATGTGTAACACGTACCTAATAATGCATGATGTGATTACTCGTAATAGTAAGAACAGTTGGAATGTATCCTTTGAGCTTATTTAAAATGTATTCATGTAAACACTGTTTCTTATGTGAGTAATCCATTAAATAAATAAAAAAAAAAAAAAAAATGTTTGAATGCATGTAATTTTTTTTTCAATGTTATAGTTTTTGTATATAATATAAATTAAATTAATTTACGAAGGTTCCATCTTAAACACATTTCCAAATCGTATATTTTATTTTTGCCCCACGAAACCAACTTATGGAAGTGGTAGGCAATAATTACAAAGAAATGATATGAAAGATCATTCATATTTTATGGATTATAAACAGAAGCCACCTTTTTATATACGACATCAGAAGGGTTGGGGATTCCACCCTAACGTGGCCCTTTTTCACCCTTCATAACATAAGGCGTAACGAGAGGCGAACTACACCGTCACCTTTTGAGTTCCTTTCACAAGTTTTGAACCTTCAAAAGGCTGAAATATTTTAGGCAATATTTGCATCTAGGTATCTAGGAATTTTTATACATGAATCATTGTCATCAATCTATCAATCCTACTGATGGGCACGGATCTCCTCTCAGAATGAGACAGTTGTACATCGCCATAGATCACCGCACTGTACCCTTACCATGAGTTTTTGCGTTTTGACAAATATGACGGTTTTGGTATTTGTTTACGTATTTGCCCATACAAATTCCAATCAGCGCCCCTAGCAGATTGTATCAGAACTATAGTGTCAGTAACGTAACATTAAATGTCTAAATTCACAAAATGGCGCTTTATGTTTTGTCTCTCTTTTTTGCGAACATGTGAGGCAGACAAAAATATTTGAGCACTTACTTATTGTTACGTTTACTCAGTCTACTGAAGCAAACGGAACAGAATAATGGATAGAGTAAACGTAACGTAAAATTGTGGGATGTTTTGAAAACTCATGGTGTGGGTACTGATCAAGTGCGATATGGTAGATTGCACACACCATTGAGAAAACTCTGAAGCGTGTAGGTTTCCTCCTTTACTTCATCATTATAGCAAATTATAATTAATATCCAATAAGCACTAAAGATTGGAAATGAGAGGTGTCAGGTATTGTAACCTCGGATCCTAAGATTGAGAGACCGAGTTTCAACCAATGTGCTATCACTGCATCTGAATCAATATTAAAAAATATATGCATCTAAAATGAGAAATTAAAAAATATCATACAATTATCTCATTTTAACTTTGCAAGTTCGGGAACGAGATTCGAGTTTCAGGCAGAAATTGGCCTCTTACAAGCTTTTAATATTTAGGTTGTAGTTCACTACTATGTGAGGTCCAAATCTTGTAGTTGAATTTTTAACCAATTAACTCCTACCGATTGAAATTTTGCGAACATATTCTAAGAAGCAAATTAAATACGTATATCATATAAAATTATTAACTTTCTATATACCTACTAATTTTTTTTTTTTATTTTTTTTTTATTTTTATAATATAATATAGGAGTAGCAGACGAGCATGCAGTCCACCTGATAGTAAGTGGCTACTGCCGCCCATGGACATCTGTAATCAACCCCAGATAGGATTAGATATTCCTACCTGAGGTCGGCCACAGATGCACCGCTACCCCTGAGGACTAAGCTGGATAAACCGGAACACAGCAGCGCCTAATAGTACTGTTATTAGGTAGAAATAGGTGTGGCGGTGGTGCCGCCGGAGTCGAACCACAAAGGGTTCTACCACCTTCAGTACTAATATAGTAATAACACGAAAGTAACCCGTACCTTACCACTACCTTCACAAAAAATACAAAATATATTTCAGACATTTCGAAACAGACGGGGTCTTTCACCTCTTTTGATCTCAGTTACACTTAATCTTTGAGCGTTTACAAAGATGTTTCGTTTGATGTCTAACCACTATTTTGGCGCAATAAAGAGCTTGAATCGCCTTGGAAAATTGCCATAAGAAAATATGTCCTCTACGTGGCTTCAGACGTAGAGGCTTTAAGATAAAAATCAGGAGAGTAATAACCAGTGTTGTAATTCCGCCATGTCAGGATACGAGTAACAAATGGCCCTTGTCCTCGGCTCATAAAAATTATGACCAAGAGCGTCCAATTATGTCATATAAACTTCCTTTGTGGACAGTTTGTAATGGTATTACCGTATAAGATTAATGTTATCTCGAAAAAGTATATGATTGTATTAAAATGTAAGGAACGCCATGGATCCATTTTTCTACTGTTGGTTTATCAGTATTTCCTTAAAATTAGAAGGCCACGACTGACGACTTATTTATTTTATTCCATGGAAATATAAGAAGAAAGAAAACATATTTTATATAAGATTGTTAGAAAATGACCATGTATTTCAACCAATGAAAACTGGTCATAGCCATCTATGGACATAATACGTAACTACTCGCTACTCGTACTCGTACTCGTACTAGCTCTTTATAGAAAAGGGCGATTACAGATGTGTTGGCACTTCTGAATTCTATAAAACCGCACTGTGCTGCGCAGTGGACTATGGCCTAAGCCCTTCACAGCAATGAAGCAGTAATTGGTTGAAGACTTACAAACGTCTTTAATAACAATTAGCTGTAGGTATATAAACCAAACCATACGGCAATTCCTTTCAGCTCATACATCTAACAATGTACACTGTACACACGTATTGTTTCATATGCAGTACCCTTGTTTTGAAATCCCATCACCCGATACGCAAGCTCGGGGCGTTTTATCTCTTCCGCTACATAAGCATTGCTACATCCTTGTTTCAAGACAAGCTCGTTTATTCGTATGTTTTGGTGTATATAGCTACAGTTTGATCTGTGTTATTGAAATGTGGCAAGGAAAACGTCTATATGTAGCAACTCATCTTTGTATTGTATACATATATCACTTCAGATAAAACAACGTACGAGTACTTATCAGAGGTTAATACAAATATCCATAGCGGTCGCGACTAATAAGCGTTTGGTGAACTTTATTCCATTGTAACTTGGTGACGTAAAAAGACGTCAGCTGTATTAGATTCTTAAGTTTAAATCCTACACATAATGTAAAAATGTATCGTCTAGACAAGCATCTGTGTCCGACTTCGGAGAGCATTCCTTTTTAGCATATATTCCAGATGTCCATGTTTATTTTCTCAATATCACTAAAGATGAATGAACCAATGCCATCATATCATTTTCCCCTAAGTAGTTACATAAAACCAAATAAATGACATAGCGTTCGAGACAAACGAATGAATAATTTTCCGACGATTATATTAAAGTCGCGAAGGCTTAACTGTTGCATATTATTTTAATCCCAGCCGCGGAAATGGCGGAATATTTATCACAACAGTATTAAATATGACTAATAATAGGGCGACAAATGTGTTGCCGGTGGGCGACACGACAATACCTCGTATATAGCAATCTCGGCCTTATTTACCTCAACCTTATCTCGCTGACACCGGAAAATTACGTCACAAAAGTGTACGGTCATATCAAGCGTACAACTTCGTGTACCGTTAAGAGAGACCCCTCAGAAGAAAGGACGTAAGTACCTCTTTTTTATAATTAATAAAAAAAACTAATATACAATATTTAACGTATTCTGCAATCAATATTTTTAAGAGATTAAATTATTGTAATTATTACTTCTTGTTCTGGTAATTATACGTTTATGATGATTTTAGATGTTATAATTAAAGTTAACTTTATTAACGTGCTTAACTAACGTTTAAGCGGTTAGCGCTTGAGAAATAAGGCCTGCGTAAAATTTAATTGTATGTTCTAATTTAATACATCTTACGGCACAGGGCAGGTGTCATTGTTATGTCGCAATATTACGTCAACCGGCATGGAAGGGTTAAGCAACATTTCTTGAGGCATTACAGAATGCCAGGTTACGCCGTAAAATATACCCGCGTAGCAAATTATATAACGTAACAATGAATTTAATTTTAAACTTATGAATATTTCGCCGTGAAATTCGACTTCCGAGTAAAACGAGCTGAATTTTTGTTGTGTATACAAATAATTTGCATTGTTCCGTTGGGGATATTAAGTGCAAAGTGTAGTAAATATTTTGTTAAATTTAAATATTCATAAAGGTTTATTATGAGGGTTTAAGGCACAACTATTTTTGCATCATGACCGATACTGACGTATCTGCTCCATTTTGGTATTTCTGACTGACGCAAGTTATATAATACGAATCCTTGGAACTGAAATGTGGTCTGGTTTTTTTGAAGACCTTTCATCACGTTTTACTTATTTATAATCAGTTTGAAAAGTTAATTATTTTACAACCTTAATTTTTTTTCTGTATACTTTTATTCCATTTAGTATTACACCCTATTGTAATGTTTCCAATTGTTCAGTTGACAAGGCTACTTATTGGTGCTATTGTAACATTTACGAATTCGAGCCTTTTATAAATGGTTCTGAGAACTACAAATATTTATCATAATTTTCTTCTATTTATCTTCACTCAAGATGTGTATGTGATGCTTAAAATGTTTTTTTAAGATATTACTCATTGGTATTTGATTTAAAACGGTTCTAGGTTCGATTCCCAGTACGATACACATCTAAATAATGAATTTAGTCATCTCTTTTGATTCATTTTGTATATTTGAGATTACTATATACTTTTGTAATATATTTATGTGTGTCTTCAGCAGAGAATTTTTGCTGCAAGCGTAGAAAGCGTTATTCATATATTTTTCCTTAGCACAGAAATCCCGCATTTACCGGTATATTTGTCATGGTCACAGATGAAGGCGCGTTAGAATCCATGATAAGTCGTGAGATATGCGAGGCTAAAAGGGTAGACAGAAGTATTTTGTATAGATAAATGGGAACTACAAATAATATGTTGCTGGTCGCTTGAAATGGCTTAGAGTTTCACAGAAATTCGGGGACATTTGTAATAATTCTATTTGTGATTTATTTACTAATTTCCCTTTTTTAACCATTTCTGTGTGCAGATCTATGTCATTAAATTCAGCTTTGTAGATGACACGACATTAATGTTGCTACAAAAATGAAATGAAAATAAGGTATGTATAATTATGTTCCTCTTTTGTTTCACTTCCTTTACCCATGACGACACGTCCTTTTTGGATAAGTGGATGAAAATTTTATCGTAATCAACTTATCCATTTGTCGATCATCATGTCGATGCACACGAAGTTTTACTTTTAAAAGATGAAATCCCCTAAAAAGTCATCTGCCTCATTACTTCCTTGAACAAGTAGCTCTACACGACCCCATACAAATGCATACATATGCAGGAATGCATGAGACAGGTAAAAAGATTTATATCTACTTTTGATAAAGTAATCAAATTTAAGTATCTTTATGAAGAAAATGAATGCGAATAACTCCTGATTTACCAAGAAAAGGCATCATCAATACAGATCGGTGGATCCTAATCTAATTTAATTTAAATCGAGTTCTGGAATGAATAGCTTTTGGAAGCCGTTACGGATTTATTTGTAAAAGGATTCTAATCATCAACGTCACAAAAATGCTTTCTATCCCAATGTGAAGTACCTATAGTAATTGCTTTACGGGAGATATGATCGTTTTCGGTTTATTTGAAAACGGTTATAACGGTTTGGTTTTCATACCGATACGGATAATTCTTATATGAATCTTATACTGATACCAGAAGCTCAGTTTGTTACCGAGCCGGTAATATCAGTTGTATGCTATAATAAACACACTAATTTGACGTATATATACAACTTCATTTTCTTTGTCTCCTTCTAACCTTAGTGTGTGTTAAAAGTTAAAGAGTCGTAACAAATACAGGATTAAGAAAGGTTTTAGAGTAGTCTTTGGTAATTAGGTCCCATGTGTTTGCCCGACTAGTTTATCGATATGATATCGATATAAACGTGTGAATGAAAACGGTTTTTAAGTACAGTGTTATATCGGTGCTATACCGTTACTGACAACGAAGACGAGCATTGACCGAGGATTTACGAAAGGTCGAATGTGAAAAATAGGGTTTATTTTATTACATTACTACATTGAGGAGCCGATATGCAAAAATTTGCGTTTCATAATAAAATGGCTCGGTCGATTTTTATGTGAAAAGCCGTTTACTAAGTGCTTTAAATAGGGTAATAAATAAACGATAATATATACTTAAACACCAAGCCTAAGTGGTATTTTATTACTATAATTTTGGAACTCTTATCTGGTTATATTTATTAGCTAGTTTGCTGTTATTAGCATAAACACGCATAGCTTATGTTAGTATTAATAATTTTATAAATTTAAGCAACAAATAATTTGTAGATGTTAAATGTGTGTTAAATTTTAGTTTGACTTTTGAACTTTTGAAGGTGGTAGAACCCTTTGTGGTTCGACTCCGGCGGCACCACCGCCATAATAACAACAGTGTTAGGCGCTGCTGTGTTTTGATTTGAAGGGTGTGGTAAGGGAGACATACTTTTCCGAGGCGTTGCAGCTTAGTCCTCAGGAGTAGCGGCGCATCTGTGGCCGACCTCGACATCTGAACCCAACTCCATATAGAATAGGCTTTCTACCTGATCGATTACATATGCATTGCCAGTCCTGAGAACTAATGATCTCCTCATATCAGGTCACCTGGCAACCACACTTTTCTACAGAAAAACAATGACTGCGTCACGCTCAAAATTGATGTGGCAATAAACTCCTCAATTGAACCATATTTTTACTACTATTTTTGATATAAGATTGATATAAACACTAATGACTTAAATGTATCAAGTTAAGATTAAAACTACACTCCGCTACAAATATGTATGATGGTATATATTTTAAACCATGCAGTATGTACCACCCTCCCTCTCACAAAGGATGCGTTCAGATGCAAAAAAATAAAAATATAGGTACACCACCACACATACCACCGCTAACACGTTAAGTTAAACTTACCCTGTATAATAATAATAATAATAATAATAAACGCTTTCTACACTCTCATAGCCCCACACTAGGATTCCCTGTGTCGTGGGTGCCATGGACACACACATAGACAAACACACAAAAACCCAGACCCAGAAACAGAAATCTAAATTAATCATTTAGACATCTGTCTGGCCGGGGATCGAACCCGGGACCCTTTGCGCGTCAGACCGGCATGGTGGCCGCTCCGCCACGCGGGTCGTATGACTAAGATGTAGTAGTAAATTCCTCAATCGAACTATATTTTATTACCACCTTTGAAATATAAATACTAATGGAATAAAAAACTTTATTCATGTTATTCTAGAGCATTACAAATATTTTAGCGTCTAAAAGATAGAATTTCAGAAAATCCTTTCCCAGCGAACCTTTAGACTAAAGAAAAATACTCTAAAAGAGGTCCTTGCGCCGTAAATTCGTAATCTAATCTCGCTAAAATACTGAAAGGGTATAGGAAACTGTTCCAGTAATGTTAATTGCTTCGGTTTGCGAAAGTTAATTCCAGTAATTTTGAATATATTTCAATGTTAAATATTTCCTCAATTGAAATCTTAATCATCGGAGCTGTTCAAAAAACTGATTATACATTTTTATTGTACAGTAAGCTTCAGCTTTAGGTGTCGACCTTCCTTTGTGAGAGTCAGCGGATCGAATCCCAGATAATTATTTGCGTAGGTATTAGAAATTAGGGTGCTTATACACAAGCGACAGCACACGCTTACAACCATCACCGTCTGACGCCAGGGACATGAACTGCTGCTCGTGTTACGAGTACCTATAGTCGTAGTTGTCTGTCACTCGTGTGTTATCTTCTTTAATGGTCACTTGTCGTACGGTTAAATGATGTATGTACAGGTGTTTAAGGGCACAATTAATGATAATCACAAGAATAAAACAAGCGTTTTTAAGCGATTCGTTTAATATTTTCTATATTTAATAACATGACAACAATGCAAAGATCTTTGCATGGTAGTGATAAGCAATTAGTTCTCTTAGCAGATTTTTATTTTTATTAAATGAAGTCAAACTGTTTTGTCTCTTTTACCACATATTCTAGAACACCGAAATGTTTATCACTTATTATACGGAAGACAAAGATGTAAGAGCGGTGTCTGCAAAAACGAACCACGAAGGGTTCTACATATGTACATATATAGTAAAATGGAATTTTCCGTTCGTTAAAACGTCGCTCCCTGGTAATTACTGACTCGAACCGAACCTGCCAATATGTACGTTTGCTCTTTGAAAGGCGCGTTGGCTCAAAAGGCTTTTACGCGTCCATCAGAGTTTGAGCGATTCGTGGAATGTTTTAAAAATTGTGTTAATTTCGCGTGACTCAGTGTACCGTTTTTTAAATTTTGTGTTATATGGGTAATTTTATAGTAATTGTAGTAGAGTGAATGGATATAACCTCATTTTTACAAAACGATCTAATTTATCTCTTAGGATCTAGAAATTCACCAAATTCTACTATTCTATTCTATTATTCTCTAGGATTCTATTCTATTTAGGTCTTCTTCAATCATATACAATTACTAAACCACCAGAAATCTACCTGATTACCACAGTAAGTATAATGAATACCCATATTCGAACGTATAAGTTTCCTCTCAAGTTGGCTATTGATGCGTTATTAGAATTAAGCCAAGTTGGAATGACTTGTATAAGTATCGCTTTCTTATCACACTTTCAAATAAGACGACATTAACGGTTAACGAGTAAATGCGAAGAATATTCTGTGAAAGTACGAGTATTCCGAGAACGAAGGGTTTTCTCACTTTTACATCATGAAATTTCTTTCATATGAGTTAAGCGAGGAAAGAAATCACTTAACTCCACGCTACGTCACAGATCCTATAAATCAATAATAAATATGATACTATCCTATTATATTAAATTACAAAGATTGCAATCAATACGTTCAATTGCTCACAGCTAATTTCTCTTAAACGAAAATGCCATATAAATGTGCCATAAGCTTATAAAATGCGTTTGATGTTATATTCAAGATCAAATTACAGTTCAAATGTTTACTACAAAACACTTCTAGCCTTAAACACTTCCTCAAACACGAGATTCACTTCTCGTCTAGAGATTTATGAGATAAACGCAATAAACTTTCATGACTCAATAACACTTTGATTATTTTTCGCAGATTCATTATTTTACGACGCGGCATCTTATTTAGGCTGTAACTCAGTATTTGCCGTTATGCCGTTAAATAAAAATAAACAATTTACTGTCGATTACGTTTAAGTAAGTAAGTTTGTTGATTCCATGAAGTACATACAATAAAAAAGTATTTTTAAAATAATACACATTTACGGACTTAATTATGCTCTTTTAAAAATCAGAGTTTGCCAAGAACAATTTATTATTAACTGAATTATAGTTAAAAATTAAAATTTAGGCCATAGTCCACCGCAAGTGCAAATTGGTAGAGTTCACACGTTGAGAATTTATTTTAAGGAATTTTCAGGTTTCCTCGAATTGTCAAATGATCATTTTTCTAATACGCATTATATGTCTTAAAAGTCAGAGGTCATGCACCTCTGATGGAATTCAGATGAGTTGAAATTCAGATTGAAAGCGAGTTTCAAACACTAAGGCTAGTAGTAGTAGTAATACTAATAGTAGAAGTGGTAGAAATATTTTACGCTGTATATAAATAGTGGTTTCACGGAAGTCTGAGGCAGGACGTTATGTATCCCCTCTCAAGCACAAGGTTAGAAGGTCATAAAAGCGTGACAAAGTCTATTCACTCATGATCTGATTATTGAATTTCATGAACCAATAGATAAGTTACCTGAATATTGGCAAACTGGATGTCGAAAACGATAGGGATTTATGGCACCATAACTCTTTGATTATGTCTCATATTCAGGACTTGACTTTTTATGAGAGTTTGTTATTTTATTCATTTTGGGTAGCTGTATTTTTAGCCCGTTATATAGGCATCCATTTTTGGTAAGTTTAATTCTTCAGCTATTTGGACTTATTTGGAAAAAATGTTTTGATTATATCCGTCCGGTATACGTAATTAATCCATGATTTTCCTCTGCAAATTTCGATCGAAAGTCAAACTTCGATCTATATCTATCGATAGGCAAAAAATTTGTTGTTTCAATATTAACAACGGGGATTTTCACTTTAGATTAGAGGCGAATCATATGAATCTATTAATACATTTTTCTTTTTCCTTAGTAAGTAATATTATTATCATTTAGTCTTATTTTAGTTAGTATAAATATCTTCATCGAGTTCGTAGAACGATTTGTATCGTTATTTTACGCAATTTCTTTAAAATATTATTAGTATTATTTTAAAATGTGATTTTCTCTAATAAGTTGAAGAGTAACACTATCTTCAACTATGTGTTTGACGAGATAAGTACATGGTAACACATGTTAAATAATGGTCATAACTTTAAATGAAGTCATCCAATTGGTTATTTACAGCCATCCGCCGACTACGACTGTAATGAAAACTTTATAGCGACAAAATTGCATTTAAATTGACCCCATATACTTATTATGCATTCACTATACATAGAATAATTTCATATGACCATAGAACTGGTCATAAACCGTTGGTAATCTTTGAGAATTACTGTTTAATCTAATTTTGAATTTTGTTGAAGGTGGGAGAACCCTTCGTGGTTCTACTTCGGTGGCACCACAGTCACACCTATTTCTACTTCCAGCTTAGTCCTTAGGGGTAGCGGCGCATTTGGGGCCGACCTCAGGTAGGAATATCTAATCTTATTTGGGGTTGATTACAGGTGTCCATGGGTGGCAGGAGCCACTTACCATCAGGTGGACTGTATGCTCGTCTGCTACTCCTACATTATACAAACAATCTAGTCCTGTACTAGTCTCGGCACTACAGGGACATATCGGATGTAACCTTAACGTTCATCCATTCTTTTTCAAAAGAACAAAATACGTTTATTATTTGGGAATTTGTAGCAATCACCACATTTGCAGGTATCCGTGAACGTAATAGATACAAAACTTTATAGATACACATCAGAGTCACTTGTATTTAATAACTTAATCATCTTCGCCAACTCCAAAACTAAACAGTAAACACCAAAATAAATAAAACGGATTATGAAATTCCAATTCCAAATTAAACCCTATCCAGCGGTTTTACTTGAATAACTTCACTAATCTGAAACGAAATTAGATTGGATTAAATATTTATTGGATTAAAAATTTTGGCGCCCAAGTAATTTCTTTTCACTTCGCCGATTGTTGGAATTGAATTTGTTTTTAAAATGGCCGTGTAATTTTGTTTTTCACTGAGTTTTTACGCCTTTCGCGAGCGTTAATATTTAATCAGTCTGCCGGGTGAAATTTTAGGTGCTTTTATTCGTTTTGCTAATCTTTAGTTGCTGGGATAATATTTTTTAATATTACCAAACAGAATACATTTTTGATACCAAATTGTAAAATGCAATTTGAAATTGCTTTTAAATTAAATTACGTGTTCCCACGTTATCATTGTAGTCAAGGTCCATACCTCCACTCCAGTCCACTTAATGTAAATTGAGTTGATGTAATGTTAATTGAGTAGAAGAATAACGAGTAAAATAAGTTAAAAGAAAACAGTATTAACATTTATTTTTTAAAGGTTGCAGGCCTATTCTAGGGGATCGAAATTAGTAAGTATTTCTTTCGTAAGTACGTCACTCCCAGCCAACCAAACTACAGAAGCTTTACTACGTTTTTCGAGACAGAAATTGGTCCAACGGTAGCGCCGGCGCATACGAATAATAACGAATTCTACCTGTACCTTATTCTAAGTGTCAGAAGAAGCTTTACTACGTTTTTCGAGACAGATATAGGTCCAACGGTAGCGCCGGCGAATTTGAACACAAACGAGTTCTACCTTTAACTTAGTCTAAGTGTCAGATTAAACTAACAAGGCACAATTTGCACAATATGCCTAGTTTGGATTGCTAGTTGTCCACGGGAATTCCGTTACAAATTGCTCGTATTAATTCACGTCTCTAGCCACATAATTGTGGTAGCAGCGGCCCTAGAGCTACCCGTCTGTGGTAAGCCTAAGTCAATTTGTCTTACGAGCTATTGAAATTAACTGTTATGAGTAATATAATTGCTTACTATAGTGCTTGATACAATGATTAATGGGAAATTAAAAGCAGAAAATATATGCTTTGTTTAATTAAAAATTTATTTCTAGACTTATTTCATTTATTGTATAAATAAGTAGATATTTTTTTCTTTCTTTGTATACAAATATATTGTAAAGAATAAGACATAAAGAAAGAAACTGTTTATGTTAAACATCAGCACTGAAATAATTCGTGTCGAAAACGGTAATTATTAACAAAACTGTAGCTTTAATAGATATCTTGGTCATCTCTATATTTATTTGACAATCAATACACACAGCAACACTTCAATATTTGGTGTCTGCACCAAAATATACTGGTGCAAAGCAAAGAGAAGTTCTCTAGGAAGTTGTCCGTCCTTTTATTTGTCCGCCGTGGTGCGGATATTGTCACGAGGCTGCCGGTTCAAACAGTTATTGCAACATGTCTTGCTTGCTTTACACACCAAAATATTGATGAGAAACGAACAATGAAGAATGTTTCGTTATGTTTATTTGAGTGAAGTGTGGATATTAACACAATAACACTCGAACACACTAAATGAAATATTGTGACAATCTTCAATACTGATGATGTTCAATAATGTCTTTTTTTTATAATATAGGAGTAGCAGACGAGCATACAGTCCACCTGATGACAAGTGGCTACTGCCGCCCATGGACATCTGTAATCAACCCCAGAGAACATTAGATATTCCTACCTGAGGTCGGCCACACACGTGCCGCTACCCCTGAGGACTAAGCTGGAACGCCTCTGAAAAGTCTGTCTCCCTTACCACACCCTTCAAACCGGAACACAGCAGCGCCTAAAACCGTTGGTATTAGGTAGAAATAGGTGTGGCGGTGGTACCGCCGGAGTCGAACCACAAAAGGTTCTACCACCTTCAATATGGTGGTGGTCTGGTGTATTAACTGAAATATATTGTAACAACAATAAAGTTTAACAGTAATAATAATTAATTACATGTATAGATAAAAAATAAATACCCAATTGCTTGAAGACAATTATCTAAAGGGAAGTAATGTAGCCTATGTCACCCACATAATTTAGATGAGTCTTACGACACCTCATATGTCAAAATTCTTCGGGTCATTTGGGATGTAGGGCGCGCCAAAGATAGAAGCATACGCTCTAAAACATTACCCTCCATAATCGGGTAAAACACTACTAATGTTCTATATGTTTTAAATATAATAGTAATAATGGTATTGCCACAAGAGACGGAATTACAACTCACCCAGTTATTGAAATAACATCATTCTTTGGTTTCCATATTATTTTAACATAATAAAGAAAATGAACTATATACAATGAAAGAGGTAGCGAGTTTTCTTTATATTATCTCGCAGTGTGGATTTTGTGACAAGAGACGCCGCCGGCGACTCAAACAGTTATTGCGACAAGATTTCTATCTTTGATTTGTAGAATCAAGATTGAATTAAGTTTTCTATATCTGTCTGTAAGTTTACTTCGCAGCGGTTATTGATTGAACTAACATATTTTACAGTTCGTTTAATTTTTAATCATAGCTGGTGATATTAATAAAAATATACGTATTTATAATATGAACTTCCTCCTGAGGCATTCCTGGAGCGCTATTACATGGGGATCTTCAAAAAAGGTCCAAAAAGAGCTCTCCTCCAAAGCCGGCGATGCATTGGCGACTCCTCTGGTGTTACAAATGTCTATAGGCAACGGTAACTGCTTTTCATCAGTCAGCCCATCTGCCGCATCGTTTAGGTATAAATAGATAAGCAAAAAATGATATATGAAGAATATGTGCTCAATGTAGAAACGTTATGTTTATACTGAACTAGCTGACCCGGCAAACGTTGTGTTGCCATATAAATAAAAAAATGTTAAGGGTGAACAATCCTTATCACTTAGGGGTATGAAAAACAGATAGTAGCCGATTCTCAGAGCTACTGAATATGCATATAAAATTTGGTGAAAATCGGTAAAGCTTCGGAGGAGTACGGTAACTAACATTGTGACACGAGAATTTTATATACAGGATGTCCCGTAAGTACCACGACAAACTTAGGGAGAACATAGGTGAGGGTCTGACCTCTCTGGGAAAAAAAAATTACCTTGGTAAAAGTGTCACCGTTTTTGCACTATCAATTGTTTTAGATTTTTTGAGAAATTCAGCCCTCTTCATCTTCTTTCGTCAACTGCGTGTACAAATTTGATGATGCAGTGTTTATTTTTTCTGTTAAATACTATCAGATAGTTGGTCTATCATATTGAAATGTAAATTGGTTAAAAGATGCAAAGGAACCATGAAAAAAATAGGGATGTTTTTAGATTTTTATTTTTTTACCATTTTTCCCTCAACTTTGACTCGTCGCGGTGAAAAAAAAATGTACTGGACTATAAGAGTACGTTACGCCAAAAAATGTGTCCAGTTAATAAAGATTTCAAAAAGGTACCACACTTACTATTTAAAGTTGAAGAAAAAAAGTTAAGGCCGTTTTTGCATGAAAGGGACTGAAACCAACTAAAACGTAATGATAGAGTTTTTATTTCAATTACGATTTCTACCGACTCACAACGTGTCAGGCAGTACTAAATCACATTATTACCTAGTTACACGCTTAAAAATATCATTCTTCATTTGTGAAAAACAATTTAGTAACTAAGTAGCAAACAAAGTATTACAATTTATTAAGTCAATTTTTACCTACTTTGAACTGTCGTTTCGAAGTAAAACTTCGTACATGTATGTAATTTGAATGACAATACCTTAATTTGACATCTTGGAACAGATCTGATGATGGAGCCAGGATATGGATGGTAGATCTCTTACCAATTTAGCCCAAACTCGAGGGATTTACTAAGAAATGAACCATACACCTACTGACTCCATCACCAGATCTGTTCCAAGATGTCAAATTATGGTATTGTCATTCAAATTACATACATGTACGAAGTTTTACTTCGAAGTACTGGCTGCGAGTGACGAGAAATCAACAGAACAGCAGCTTACAAACATTAATGTGAGTTAAAATACGAATTGAGAAACTTCATTATATTTGAGCGACCTAATATTTGTCTAAGTGTAAACATTACGTCCTGCGTTTTATTCAATATTTAGCTAATGTTTTTTTAATACTGAGCAGCATTTTATTTTAAATGAAGTGTTTCGAATACAAATACCACTTTGAAAAATACTATAATAAGTAGAATGTTGTGCGCTCATGTCATTGATCATGAATAAAGGTAAGGTCTGAATTCATACAGATTGGGCCCACCCATTCGCAGGGCGCTGCTGCGCCCTGCTCACTTAGTTTTATATAGTGTGGTACATGTTTCAACCTTTTTTTTTTTTTTTGTTTACGAGGGGGAAACCTTCAAAAGGTACCCGACGACGTGGGAGCGACGCCGGGTTATGTGGGATTTTTACCGCACTAAAACCCCCCCGGTGGTCGTCCTCAACGCTTGTTGGAGAACTCCGGGATCTCCGAGGGAACCCAACCGGAGTCCTCCAAGCGCAATGCCCCGATCGGGCTCTACCCTGGGGGAGCACTTTTGGCTCCTCCCACACCATCTGGTGATTACGGCGGTATGCGACCACACGTACCGTCGTCCTTCCCGGGGTTGCTTGCTGGACGGTTCGAGCTCCCACTCTTGCCACCCGCAACCCCGCAAACCCGCTCTTGCCGCCCTTTTAGTCGCCTCTTACGACAGGCAGGGGATACCGTAGCCCTATTTTATTCCCGAGACTACAGGGACAACATGTTTCAACCTAACCTAACCAATTCAATTAGAAAAACCTAATCTATCTCAATACTAATGTTGCCTCTCTATATTTCCAATCGCTCACATAGTATTGTAGTCGCACAAGTTATTAAAACAGTATGCCATTATCAGTCGCTAAGTTTTTTTTATTCGATCATTTTATAATTTCCCATTGTAAATTAATCCTACTTTTGCCCCCATAAAAGTACAAAGTCTTTGACAGAAAATGGTTGAACATAGTGCAATGGACATCGGACAGTCGATTTACTATTTCAATTTTGAGGCATCACGAATATTGTCGCTAGGATCACTGGCCCGACGGTTCAAGTAACTGAATTATTGCACCAATACTTCCTGGACAATGTATTGTATAGTGAAATATGGAACATTTTTGGTCATTTTCCGTTACGAGAATAAATACGCGACACTTTTCATAACGTTCTGTTATGCTTTATATGTTTGATGGCAACATTTTATTGCGAATAGGGATGGAGATGAAAGTTTCATTTTTAGCGTTGCAGATAAATGTGTCAAGTGTGTAAACTTAGTTAATATTATATGAATGTTGTTTGCAAATTATAAACATAGAGATTGATCATAGCGAATTCATAAGCGCGTTTGAAATTTGATGTCACTGTTTTAATTGGACGGGAAATAACATGAGGAGCTACAACATGTATCTACTTATAACCTTCTTGTCTGGCGTACTTAACTAATCTAGTGCCTTACGGATACCAAATGGCGACGAACCTTAGGACTATTGACTATTGAAGATATAGAAAAATTTAACCGATGAACAGAATAGACCGCCGGCTCACAGCAGCGTTAACACTGGTACAAATCAGATAGATATAGGAGTTAGACTTGTTATAAATCTTCTACCATTAGCACCATGACCCTATGGAAATGGGAGCACGTCATGCATTCGCATTAATATTGCGTACTGATCACACTTGGTCACGTGTTCGCCAGTTTACTCAACGCTTATTAGTGCAGGGAATTAGTTCGTGTTTGGGAACTGTTTTCATTAAAGCAGGGATTCTTAACCTTTTCATCATAATGGACCGTTTTTGTGTTTATGCATCACTAATCGGAAAATCATTTTATCATAAATATCATCATAACATAAGCATAAATGTACACAAAATAGGAAATTGATAGAGTAAACGCAATTTTGGAACTTTCGATAGATCTTTCAATTCTCAAGCATAAAGCTGTCTTCCTTTAAATTTGTAGTTATTGTTCATTTAAATGAGCGGCAATATATTTATATATGACCCCGAAATATTAGAGGTACCTTTTCGTGGACAGGTGCGAATTACTTTAAAAACTACCAAGGCATTGGGAAAGACATCGGTTTATATGGGGTTCTTAACGCGCTAAAACCCCCCCAGTGGCCTACCTTATCAAATAGATCTCCGCGATCTCGAATGCACCCAAGTGCTCTTGCCGTGACACCCTTCCAGGCTTGCACTTTTGGGTAGTTACGATTGTGCATATAAAATTTTTGTTTACCAAAGGACATTACACAAATATCAAATTTTGATCCTTGATAGGAAAACCATTGGATACATTGATTATTAATAACGCTGTTCGTTGCCTCATTACTTGAATCCTAATCGCACACATGCGTGTCACCGTTTATTTATTTCAAAGCGACCAACAATATTGCGCTCGAGCGTTCAAATTAATTACGTATGCATTGATTTAAATTAATGGATGAGCCCGCGAACTAAAAACTACCTAATTTTATGTAGGTGCATATAGTCCGCTTACTACGGCTAGTCCGCTCTGAATATAGAAATGAATCGCGTAGGCATAGCAAATTGTATGACTACACCTGCTCACAACTTCAGAGCGGACTAGCAGCTTGGCGCTGACTATACACACGTTTACCTAACCGAATTATCTTACCTATATTCTACCTACCTACCTATATTATATATTAATATAAGTAAGAGAAGTCCATTAGATAAGAATAGTTTCTAAATTTTATGTACACTCCATACATAAAATTTAGAAGTGGTTGGTAAGGCGCAAAATATGTCATTGAATGAAATATACTTTTTAGATACCTCCGTTAAAATGGTGCCATTATTTTTCTTATTCTCCGAACGAAGAAATTTGTTTTATCTTCTTAATTATGATCAAAGGATTAAACAGACTCCTAAAAATAATAAAATTATTGTACGAGTATCTATACTGCAAATGACAATGAGATAAAAATTAGCTTTGTGGTCGTGTCGTTGTCATGTGAAGTTTGGGTTTTGAATAGCAATAATTCTTCTCTTCAAGAAGGTAGGTAGGTTCGACTAACAGTTTAACTAGTTTCAGCTTCGTGTTCAGAGCTAGCAAGCATCTGTGGCCGACCTCAGATCCAATACTGCTTGGTGGCGACGGTGGACATTTTCTAACTGGTCAAGGGACAACTGAAGTTCTCGTTGTTGTTCTACTTCTTTAATATTATAAAGAAATCTGCAGTGGTCGTTAAACATTAGACATACACAAATATTAATTTACATTTCTATTATAGGTTACGCTTAGGCATATAAAAGGCGAGAGAAAAGATCCTATTATAAAGCTGTTATTGTACAAAGATATTTATTATTCATTTATGTATTATATTATTAACAAAAGACACAATCGTATAAACACCGCGGCACATCCATTAACTTTAAATCTATTCATACATGTGAATCGCGGCCACCAACGAACACGGGATATTAATAACATTTCCTCGTAAATTCTGTAATACTAGTATTATTGATGTTGAGTATTCACTGCGTTTCAATAAATTCGTAATTGAAAATTGCAAATGCACTTCACGCGTGGGTATTATATTGATATTGCGCATTCTACGTTTTGTATTCGTTGAATGTTATTAATTTGGAATGTTGTAAATATAATAATTAGCTGGATATGTACGTAATACGAATTGTTTTTACGGAAAATTGATTTATTTGAAAGGTAACGCAATAAAAGTATAATTTATTACGATTTATATAATTAATCAGATAACATTAATAGTTAGGTATATTGCGTACTTATTGTTTAATTAAATTCATGAAAATGTTTAATTTAGGCACTCGGAGAGCTTAGGACTTATAACGACTTATACGTAATAGTAACTTATATTATAAAAAAATACCTATTTATTTTGATTAATATTACATCAGAAATATTTACGAATTAGGAGTCTATTTTTACAGTCTCTACGAAACCCGCCTTTGAAAACAACAAGAAATAAGTAAAGATATAAAAGATACAAAGAAATACTTTTAAGCAATTAGTTGTTTCAGCCAAGGTGACCGTAATTTACAATATTAATGGGTTTCCAATCTTTATAAGTCTATAAACTTTTAAGATTCGGTATCTGAAATATACCGTTAACCTCATTACTCAACCTTGATAGTAAATTTGATAAAAATGTCGATTTCCAACCATTTATTTCTATTCAGGCAAAAAATCTTTAATAATTGATAAATTGGTAACCAATTTATACAAAAATATTAATTGGTATTTTTATTTAATACTTGAATACGGGTACCTACCCGTATCAAATTATTGAAGTGAAACTCTTTCTAGCTGTGATTATATCTTATACATATATAGGTAAGTATGGTTAGGGATCCTTGTGAATTGGCAAGTGCTTCCACGTGTTTCTTTGAAGCTTCGAGTATTTACAAGTCCAGATTAAATAGATATATGTTTCGAATTATATGAAGATAAACGATATTAACAATTCAATTGTTTAACTTAAGGTAATTTGACTACAACGTTGTCGGAAAAAAATAAATTGTTCCATCGACAACTTATGTTAAGTTTACCTAGAATTTGCGAAACATAAAATATGTTTTGTATATGACATTTCATTACATTTATTCAGACAAACTGTAGTTGTAACTGAAGTTGATCTTAGGATAGAAAAAGACATAATAGAAGAGAGGAGCATATTCAAATTGAATGCTAAGTAATGGACTAAGTAAAGAAAACGAAACTACTTAAGTAAAAGTGGTAGCTCAACTAAATTAGCCAAAGTTTTAGCTACTTGATGCTGTTTTATCCTAGTAGAAGTAACTTTGTTGGGAGTCTGCGCTTAGACTCCATTAGGATGTGAGATTAAAACTTACATCCTTGACTGAATGCATCCCGTTGAAACGTCCATTTTTATTTAAATTCGGGAATATACAGTACTGAATATATGGAACTGCTTATAGAAGAAATACAAATAAAATATATGTTATATTTTATTTGTATACAAATAAAATATATTTACGGAAAGAGTGAACCTACCACCATACCGATTTCTAGGGTGAAGGAGTTTTTTCTGGAAACCTAGATGCCAGCTGAGTTACCTACATATGAGGCCACCATATTATTCTTTGTTCTTCCATAGGCGACATTAACCACTTATAATAAGGTGCATACTGGTTTTGTAGGTATATGAATTTAGTAAAGAAATATTTCAGGAATTTCTAGGAAGTGTTTAAAGTTAAGAAAGTCACCGCGCTCATCACAATCAATGCTCACCAGTGTTTAAGGCCACATTCTGTAATGTTGATGATTCAAGTAATATTTTAGATATTACTTTATTAGAATTAAGCGACGTGTATTTTATTCTACCTATTACGATTACAAATTCAATGAACAGTGCACACTTGCATCTATTACCAAAGATTAAATTGAAATGTATACAAAAACAATAAAACTGAAACTGAAATTTCATATATTTTGTATCGTTTGCAACTCGCTGTTTTAACCTTTGCCAAATTCAACCAATTTGAGAAGAATCTTTTATAGACCTACTTTCGAATCAAAAATAGAATACGTATAGCAGAATAACAAAAGTTTTATTGAAACATTTTATACAATCCTGCCAGGTATGCAAAGGAGTTTGCTGAAACAGAGCCTTATAACGAATTCAATATACTCCTACTTTTATTGTATTTCAAAGTTTTCAAAACTTGTACCTTCGTAAACATAATATAAAAGTTTCGCGATACAATATAATCTGAACAGTTGGATTTTTATTGCTTCGACGTTTTATGTTAAATCTCACTTTACGAATTATGTATTATCGTAAATTTTTGGTTATTTATCTAAATATATATAACTCAAAGGTGACTGGCTGACATAGTGATCTATCAACGCACAGCCCAAACCTACAACAAAACAATATTTAGCTCTGCAGTCTCTACAACTTGTTTTGGTATTTAAGTAACTCGTTAGCTTCTTCTTCATTTTGAGTAGGAAATTCTGAGGAAAAGTAACAAGTTTTGTAAGCATCTATAGTATTTTTTACAATGACAAAGTTCCTACACTGAATGCTACGAGTTGTTATAACTTTTCGCCAACCAAAATAAAATAAAAATACTTATTATTATTTTAAGTTAAAACCAGTTCTTCCATATATTTGCTTTATTTATACATGTTTCTTGTTTCACTGCCCAAGTATTCTTGACATCGGGTTTATTAGAGCTACGTAGAACTGTGACTTGATATAAGCGTAGAACGATTGTACGACTTCCACGAAATCTTCTAGGAAAAGGCATTGCTAAATAAATAATTCTCAAATTTGCTTCTAAAAGAATTTTCTAATAAAAACGTTTTTATGGTTATTTGTCTAATATACTTATCTTATACAGATTTATAATGCTACATTTAGATATGCCGCATTACGCGACAAATTAGCGCGAGTATGTAAATCAGTTAATCAGATATTTTCGATATTCGTCAGGATGCTCGTCTTTGCTCGTTTTTGGCGCAAATGGAAATAGATCTGTAATAATGATTAGTACGCGGTGTTTACATATTTGTCGATGTTCGGCGAATTACACCGTGGAGCATCTAAACATCACATAACATCTGGTGCGCATACGTACGAGTATGTATTACGTATTTACGTTGCGTATTTTTACAGATCTGTCTATCTTTTGACTTTTACTTTTTTCTGACATTTTTCTCTATTCAGCACTGTACCCAGCCATTTCTTACCAAGTCAGTGTTCTACAAGTATTATGAAACCCAAAAAGACCTTTCAGTTATGTCTCTTTCATGTATTCAGTACTCGTGGCTTGAAGCAATTTTTTCAATTCCGATTCCATTCCACTAGCGAATTGAGCGCATCCGTTGAGTCGAAAGGCTTCAAAATTTACATATGTTGGAAATAGAGGCGCGGTCCCACTCAGAGGCAATCAATCCCTAGCAAACTACACTGAACTAGTTCTTTTTTAACTGACTTGAATAAAAGGTTCTTGTATGTCTAAATACCTTTAGAACAGTCTAAATACTATTATGGCGTTTAATAAGGATTCGAAATGGAACTTAGCTGATTTAGTTACAATATTTTTTTAGTTAGCAAAATCAAACGGTGAAGACATTCTAAGACTTTTTTATTTCAATTATGTGAGTCATAGATACATTATCCTACTAGTATAATATATCTATGCTGTAAGTTATATCTTTTGGCAATTGCTGAAAGGGAAAAGGAAACCTCAGTGACCTCATCAAGTGTGAGTTGGTAGACGTTACATACTTTTGAGAATTGTTTTTAATTTTAGTCTTTCATAGATTAAATTATATATTAGTCAATTTATAGATTAATTAATTAGAGTATAAATACAAACAGTAATTTTGTTTATTGTTATTATTACGTATTACTTTTTTTGTATGCTTGCAAGGAGTCTTTGATACTCACCTATAAGTGTTGTTCATTTATTGTTAACTGTATTCCTAGTTCTTAAGTTATGGTGGCACATGTAATAATCGTTGGTGATTTTAATAAATAAATAAACCTTCTACCGAAGGTAATGTTTTTCGATTATAAGTATGTAGGTATGCGTGTCTCATTCTTTGACATTCCTTATAGACTAAACGACTTGACGTTTTAAGATATGTGGTGTGATTTTAACATACTTAAGGCAGGCAATTCTCTAGTGACAGTCTTTCTCTGTTATATAGGTTTTCACTCTTATAGTACTGACAGGTAAGTTCTAACACTCGAATAAGTTTAGAAAAAAACGTGGTACTTAGGTAATCCCAAACCCTAAGTTATATAAGACTTGCTTGTTTATAATAATCAAGCATTAATTGACATATCCCTTCTATATCTTAATTTTCATTACATAAACGTACAGTCTTGTTGGTGTAAAATTACAAGCAACATTTTGTACATTCGGTTGGAGCAGGCGAACGTAATAAGATTTCCAAGTGTAAGCAGAAACAGGCACGTGGCTGGACTCGCCAATGAACAGTGAATACCTACTGTAATACCAATGGGTGGGAAATATACAATGAATAGAGAAAACCGATCAAGTGCACTCGCGTATCGAAAGTTACATAATAAGACTAAAAATATTAAATAGAATTAGGTGCAAGTAGCACTCGCTTATTGATTCCGAAGTGACATTAAATAATAAAATATTGACTGTCACATCTGGACATTCTACAAGGCATAAGTGACATAGATACACACAAAGATAAATATATTTACACCTAAAAATATCCAAATTTATCATTTAGATTTCTTTTTGGCCTGAGATTGAACCCGAAACCTTCTGCGTGTCGGAGCCTGCTCCGCCCCTCAGGTCGTCATTGTACAGAAACATACTCGTACATAAGCTGCAATTTTATATTACAACCCATATTGAACCACGTTATACTCGTAAAGAACCCGACCAATTAAGAATAGCGCTGTAGTGTACTAGAAAAACTTACAATGTGTCACTACTTTCTGTGGCAGTAAAGTACCGTATAATCCAAGCCATTGAAAATGAATAATAAGAGCGAGTGAGTGGAAATGAAGAATACAAAAAGGTATCGCCAGCGCCCATACATAAAGTTAATGGACTCTGAGCACGCCCTTGACTTAACGAGTTGAGCTCCAAATAAATTTAAATCGTTGTACCACTGAATACTTGTCCTTTTGAGTGGTAGTCTACTAGCGGCTTTATGTATAAAACGTGGTAAAATTTTACTACAAAAAGGTGAAATGGGCAATCAATTAAAAGGTGGTATATAATGAGACGACCCGCGTGGCGGAGTGATCTCCATATCGATCTGACACGCTGTGGCTTCTGGGTTCGATTCCCGCTGTTTTTTATTCCAGGTCTGGGTGTTCGTGTATTCGTGTGTCCGTGGTACCCACTACACCGAAAAATTCTAATGTGGTGCTTGGAATGTAGAAAGCATTATTTAATATCATTTGCAACTTTATGTCCTTCTGTTGGGAATGGGTTGAAAGCATAATGAAAAATTGCCATAATAATAAGCAAAAGCACTTACATTTTTACCATGTTTTAACCATGAGAGCAAGTAATAATAAACTTAAAAAAAATAAGAAATGTGTGGTCTTGTGGTTACTAACCTGGACCTCTACCCTGTAACCATCAATCCAACCGCTTTAAGCATATATAATAGCACCCATTTACAATTCACAAATCTTAAGTTTGAACAAAATTCTTCAAAGGGATTATTTTAAAGAAAAGAATGAAAATCCTCAAGAGTTTTATCGTTCCAATAAATTATGGAATCCCCGCTTTAACAAATCATGAGAGCACATAGTGGTCAATTGAAAATGATAGATGACCGAATCTAAAAGCATTGTTCAGTGAGCTATATCAAATTCACTTTTGACGCCATTTTAAATTTATCGAACCAAATTAAATAAAAATGTATCAAAAATTATATATATGGTGCGGGTGTTTACATCAAATATTGCGATTTCTTGTTTAGTAGCAGGACAGTAATTATATTTCTTTACCTAGGGCCTCTTTCTTGTCACGCGGGTTTAGATCCGCCTCAATCGCACACGTGAATTAACTAGTTGCAGTCTTTTCGCGTCACTTGTGCGTGTCACGGGCATGGCAGGAGAAGTATCGATGAAATTATAGAATCCATAATCCATAAACTCGCGTGACAGAAAACCTTTTGATTTTATTTTACTATATCCTCCCATATTATTACGCATATAAAACAGCAGTAATAAAAATCTAACTCTTAAGTTGAAAAAATTGATTCATTTTTAGTTCAATTGATCGTAGCTGTGTCTTTGTACTCTTTATTATAATTTATTATGCAATTAACTACGTTCTCTTACCAAAAGTATTCTAGAGAAGATCAATGTACAGCTTTTTGTGATATTTTGTATGATGCAGATATGTATGTAAAAAAGAATAACGGGTTGGGTTTACTCGTAGACCAAATTGATATTACACTAAGTATTATAGATGTAAGAGTTAAGGCAAAAAGCTTTCAAACGCTGGCTAAGTGAGCGAGTATGACGCATCACGTGCTGCATGATGCTCGCTCTCCCATCACTCATGCTGTCAACATACATTACGCTCAGAATTTTAAATTCTATTGACTGGAACTTTCGTGAAATATGAATTTTATAAGAAATTCAATGTGAAAATTCAAAAGGAGCTTACGTGAATGGTGATCCTAGGAGGATTTGATATACGATTCAGCTTAGATTCAATGCATCTAGTGTTATAATGCAAAGAGCATATTACGCTATGTCAGGAATATTGGAGGTAAAATTAATCGTCGTAAATATATATTTTTTATTTTTAAGTATAGTTGAAATGGGAAACGTGCTTGCAATCCACCTTATGGTAAGTGATGACTGCCGCCCATGGCGTGACCAACTTCATATAGAACATGTGCTGAAGTCGATCACAATTGCGTTGCCACTTCTAATGGTCGCCGCATATCGACGATGTAGTAGCAATAACTCCTATCTCATTTTTTTACGCAAAAGCGATTTTTGCATATTTGGACTTAAAATGATGTATCACTGTCGTCCTTAAGACACTGGTTTCTTAAGCTTAAGGACCTGGGTCCTTAGGTTGAAAATTGAGCAAAATATTAAAGTGTGATAATACGTTCCATGTCTTTTTAAAGTAGCGTTTCTTCTTATGTAAAGTAGCGTTTTTTGAGTTACGAGTTATTGCCAATTCGTCGTCGATATGTAGCTTTATCAACACCCTTCAAACGACACATAAGAACTAATCCACGCTAAAAATGGTACCTTCCTGGACAAAAAAACATTCTGGCTTACAAACACCTTTATATTTATAAAAAAATCTAGAAGTTTTTTTTTCTAAATTATATGTTATAATAATTACTAGATATATTTCTAACCATAAGTTAGGGTTAAGAATTTCAAACGACATCCCTCGGGAGACGTTAAAAAGATCTACGGCTTGCGGCATAAGAAATCCGCGGCCAACTAGGTAAGTTTTAAGTACATCTGTAAGTTTTTCCTGCCCCATTTTCTGATAAGCATATAGCTGTTACGTCTTATGAATGCCGTAAAAAGTTTTTCGGTTGAATAACTGTAGCTACTTTGAATTTTCTTTACGTTGAAGAGTTTTTTACAGCTGTATTTTAATTCTCATTTTATATTATATTCATAGCGAATACCTACTTCAATGACTCGAACGTACTCTAAGTGCTAGTCTTGTGTATTAAAAAGAAGTACATACAAGTAAATATATTGTAACAGTGCTACCAATATGCTAGTTATACATGCAGCTTAAAATCAATTAAAACACATTTTTGGCAGAGTGGAAAATACGTAATTATATGAACAGTACGATTTTAAGACTTTTTGTAAAAAATATTACTTACCATTTTTCCGGACCATACAGGATCTAACACGAAGGACACAAAGTACAGGCTAAATGTGTAACGTAGGATTTCTTAATTACGACTTCAGAGAACATTTTATTATATTGCACTACAAATCCACGTTAATTCAACTGCTAGGCGTTATAAACAAACTTATTTTTCTATCACTTATCATATCACTTTCCACTGAGTCTATTTTTGGCATAAAACATACAAATAAAATACAAGTAGAAAGATGTATCAAGTAAAACTTTCGTCCGCCCAATCCATCGATTTGCTTACAAAAATGACAAAGTCTGCGGGTAGAAGTAAAATATTAAGGAATAAAGGATAGACTTGCATACTAATTTAGTTTATTGATATTATGTATTTTACCGATACAACTAATAATGTATGTAAATGTAATATTCTCATACGGCAACGAAATTGTACAAAAGTAATTTGTCATACTCCACTAACTTGTGACAACATAAATACAATTCTAATTAATTACATAAAAATTCCACTGTGCATTGTAATAAATTACTAGCAGTACAAACGGACAGATGTGGCACGGTGTATTTAATACCAGAAGTAAGTATTCCACTATTATATCTAGAAAATTAAATGTATTTGTTATTATTACTTTTTTATAATATAGGAGTAGCAGACGAGCATGCAGTCCACCTGATGGTAAGTGTAATCAATCCCAGATAGGATTAGATATTCCTACCTGAGGTCGGCCACAGATGCGCCGCTACCCTGAGGACGAAGCTGGAACACCTCGGAAAAGTCTGTCTTCCTTACCACACCCTTCAAACCGGAACACAGCAGCGCCTAACACTGCTGTTATTAGGTAGAAATAGGGGTGGCGGTGGTGCCAGCGCAGTCACCTTCAAATTACGAATAATCACGATTGTGTATGGGTGAAGGTTATTTTCATATTTAATTTATTGTGTTTGTGAATAAAATTAAACGTAAAAGTTTATATTAGACTACTAATTACGAGTTGTTACAACTTTTGTTTTGAATTTTTATTTATGATATAATATAATTTGTCCGTATTTTGTTCCTAAATAACACGTTTGAAACCACTGTATAGTATATTTAATTGATGTTACGGCTGTCCATTAGGCATCCGTGAGTTCAAATAGGAGTACTTCCTAAGGTAAGCAAGTGCAAGCTTTGTATGGTGTATATAGTTTTATTAAACCAATGCCGTTGACTATTATGATAGAATTCATATCAAAAGAATAAAGCCCATAATGGTTCAACTCCAACGGCACTATCGTCACACCTATACATTTTTAGTTTTTATCAAAATCTGCCCCGTAGCTCCTTTCAACATTTTGCGCTGTGTCTTATAGTTTCAGAAAGACCAGGAGGGCCCACTTGTTCATCCTGTATTCTCCACAAAAGTTCATCCTGTATTCTCTTAGTTTATTTTAAAATTCCGACTGAAATGTAAATGTATTCACATTGGACTCGATAAGAGTAAACAAATAACTAGTATTCGTCGCAACAATCTGACTACTGATTCGCACGACGTTGCAATAAAAATCAATTTACCAATACATACACTCCGCATATATCCCTAACGAGATATTTTCAAAGAGATTTCGAACAGCATTTTATTTTAGAGATAAAATCACCGTCCATTCCATGTTATATTTCAGTTCACGAACGGTTTGCTTTAACAAATATACACAAAAAGTAAATCTATTCCGGAGCTGTGTTTAGAACGGTTGGATGAAATTTCATATAAAGCTTTAGTTTTTACAAATTGATGTTTGTTTAATTGTATTTTGTTATTTTTATATTTGTAAGTTTAGATTGAAAATAAGGTCTAAATAAAGGTTTGTAATAAATAATACAGATCCGTATTTTTGAATGTATTATTTTTAGCGGTACCATCGCCACACTCATATTTACCTAATCATAGCAATTGAAAGGGTAAGACAGAAATATTTTAACCCAGACACCTAGATGCAATAGTGTTCTTTATAGAACTATTTTGTCCGTCTATTACCAAGCAAGCAACAAACATAACATCCACCAGGAATCGAACCCTAAAGCCAGTTGCAGACCGAAAACTAAGCTATGCCAAGGCTAAACTAAGCTATGCCAAGGCTAAACTAAGCTATGCCAAGCAAGCTAGGCTAAGCTAAGCTAGAAATAAATAGCGTGCACACCAAAAGCTAAGCCAAAGCTCAGTCAGTGTTGCGTAGTTCAATTAGACGGACGTCGCTCGCCATGAATATAATCGATGAAGAAAGTTCCGATGATGAATACGTTACACATAGAAAAAGAAGATTAATACTGACTTATTATTATTTAAGAAAAAGACGTTCCAGATCTTGGATATGTCAACACATTCAATCTCGGCACACGAGTGGAGAGTTTAGAACTTTATTTTATGAGTTAGATGATGAACATTTTCAGTTATATTATCGTGTTACAAGAGTTCAGTTTTATGATTTGTTATCATTGATTATAATCGGAGATATTACTAAACAAGATACTAACTATCAAAACCTAGTCATACTAAGGTTATCAACTACGACGACTACATAACAACTAATCATCTTACATACGACATTCACTTCAACATTTCCACACAAGTAAATTAAGCTTTATAACAATATTTAAAGAAATCCACCCAACAATAATGTGTATTGACAATCACTATCCATTTTGCCATTAATCGTTCACAATTTCTCTGGCATATAACAGCGGGAACAATGCCATTGTTTGCGATCTAAGCAGCTCAGTGTAAAGCGGGAGCGTGTACACAGCTTTATAATATCCACATTATGTTGTGATCGTCTGGAAGTGGCCTTTGAAAATATAAATTGAATCATCATAAACATAGTAAGTACTTCTATTGTTAGAAAAGAAACACCATTTCGATCGGGTACCTAATAATTTTAATGTAGTTTTAAATATTGAAGCAGCAAATCAGCATGCAGTCCACATGATGATAAACAGCTACTCGCGCTCTTGAATATCTGTAATCACAGATTCTTTGCTACCCCTGAGGACTAAGTTGTAAACCCTTGGATGTGTATGTGTTCCTTACCAGCGTCAATCCGTAACACAGTAGCGCTTAGCACTAGGTAGGTACCTACTGTTATTAAGCAGAAATAGAAGCGGTGATGTTGCCTTCGAATTACAGTAACAAATGATTCTACTACTCTCAAAGTTTATTGGATAGCACTATTGATTCAATAACAGAATATATTATTAAGCTTTAGGATACTGAACTTTCGCTAAATTTTAACTTCGGAAGAATACACGGAGGAAAGGTTCGTGATTATTCTCGATGATTATATTTAGTACAAAAATGATCCGTGATAGATCTCATGCAAGACTTGGGTTCTTTTGACTGATGTCTGAGGATAACAACCATGACCATGTACCATACCAAATACCACGTAATTAAAAGAGGTAAATTTTACCTTCTTTATTCCAAATATTACTGGCTCATCCAGTGATATTTACCATTTTCAATGCCGTCCATGTCTTCGGTGTCCGCGCCATTATTGATGACACGCAATAATTCATCGTTTGTGTCCAGTCTCACTCCCAGCGTACCTACTCTGGTTGTTTGGACGTGTGACCTTTCGTATGGTGATAATGGTATACCCATATTAATCAAAACTTTTTCCTTTTTTTAACTGATAACATACAAAATAGGTGCCTCAGTTTGGCTTTACGTGTTGAAAAAGGTGAACTTCACAGGGAATGTCCTGCCTGTATCCTGAATTAAATCATTGGATGCGTGCGTGTGTCTCACTTGCACGCGTGAATTAACTGTTCGTAACGCATTCGCTGACGTGACAGGAAAGGTATCGATTAAACGCTTAATAGAAAGAAAGAAAGGGTAACCAGTCTTGAGAATTGAAATTGTTGCGTAAATAAATTTTTGCCACATCTCCGTGCTAAAATGTCGCTAAAATGCTTGAAATACTTGTTTTTTAATAGTTAAATTACACAGTATACGTTATTTATGCGTAAATTTTCTCTAAAAATATTTTTATTTGTCAAGAATACGATAAATAACTGACAAATTTGCCTTTCGTGGCTTCACTCAATTTCGAAGCTGTGAAGTATCTTTCTATTTTACTTATCAAAGATTAAACGATAGGATGTGCGTGGCACGCATGCAGACCAATACCGCTGTGATATAAGTAAAACACATGCGTGATAGTAAAAAGCCCTTAGTCAGTATTATTAAGTGCCTCTGCATTATTACAAAACCTAAGTACTTACCTATTAAGCACTAAATTTTTCACGAAACCCATTTATTACAATGTTAAAGAGTGCTTATTACCTGTAGTAATATTTTACACCATAAATCATTGTTTAACAACCAACGCAAAAACCTGTTAAAGACTCAATTATAACAATGGGTCTTGTTCACTTACTAGCTTGGTAAAGTAAACTGAAAAAAAAAATAACCGTGGTATAGAAGCCTTATTTAGCATTAATCGTATATTTTTAAGGTCTAGGAAGATATTTTTATAAGATTCATTTTTGAAGGTGGTAGAACTCTTGGTGGTGGCTCAGGCGGCATTACCGTCACACCTATTGCAGCAGCGTTAAGCGCTCAGCGGTAGCAGCGCATCTGTGGCTGACCTTAGGTAGGAATATGTGATTCTATCTGGGTTTAATTAAAGATGTCCATGGGTAGTAGTTGCCACTTACCATCAGTTGAACTATATGCTTCTTTGCTACCTCTATATTACAAAAAAAGTGGAAAACAGACAAGTTACTTGAAATTAAGTGGTTGTTGTCGCCCATGGATGTTTGTAAGCACCTCCATATAGATGAATTGCTACTCCTGAGGGCCAAGATCGTCCTCTTATATGACGACCCGCGTGGCGAAGCGGCCACCACCTGTCGAACGCGCAAGGGGTCCCGGGTACGATCCCCGACCAGACAGATATCTAAATGATGAATTTAGATTTCTGTTTCTGGGTCTGGGTGTTTATGTATTTGTCTATGTGTGTGTCCATGGCGCTCACGACACAGGGAATCCTAGTGTGGGGCTGTGAGTTTAGAACGCGTTTAAGCGTTTATATATGCAAGTCACCCTATCCATACGCTTTTACTGAGACTCCAGTACCCTTACCATGAGTTTTTACGTTTTGACAAATATGACTGTTTTGGTATTTGTTTACGTATTCGCCTATACAATTTCCAAGTTCTGATATAATCCGCTAGGGGCTCTGATTGAAAATTGTATGGGCAAATACGTAAACAAATACCAAAACAGTCATATTTGTCAAAACGTAAAAACTCATAGTAAGGGTACTGCACTGTTCCCGCTTAAAATAAGCAATTCTTGTAAATGTATAAAGTATATTGACGAAAGGCAGTAAACATCAACATCTTAGATATTTTTGAACAGTGTCTAGACGTTTGTATACTTGTGTTTCATGTTTCTTGTGTGTGTATTCATGGTAGTCATGACACAGGGAATTTTGGTGAGACATCAAAGTGGCAATACCTCCCTTATAAAATAGGTACTTAAATTAAATAAGACTGGTTTAGTATTTAGATTTATAACTGTTGATCGCAATTGCGTTCATTTATTTCTTTTATCATGAGAATAAATTTGTTTAAAATAAAGTTTAAGTACATAATACTTATTTTGTTTACGAAGGAGGAAATCTTCAAACATATACCTAAACTAATATCCATAACCCATAGTTTCTATATAAGACTGTAACGCTTTATGTTAAAATAAAATCTTTATATATATTTCTTATGTGCGTGTGTATGTCACTGAACTCCTCCTAAACGACTGGACTGATTATGATGAAATTTGTTGTGTGTGTTCAAGGGGACTTGAGAATGGTTTAGATTCACAATTTAGTCCGTGGGAAAAGGTTTTTTTAATTATTTTTTTATTCGTAAGTAGTTATAGAATCGGAAACTATGCATTTGATCAAGTGATGATCTTTAGCAAAGTTATTGTCCAAGACCCCACGAAGGTTTGGGAGTTGGTAAGACCAATTTTCGACAGATGGCACCACTGTCATTCCAATGCAGGTACAAATTTTCCGTTTTATGTATGTCATATTATTTCTTTAAAATGCGGGCGAAGCCGCGGGCACCACTAGTGTTCTTATATAACCAAGACCAACTTCTATAAATAGTCGACAAAGCGACGACTCCGCGATATGAAAAACGCTTACAAAGAGCTAAAGTATGAAGCACTTTCGAAGCGCGTGGGTCAACAGAGATAATTTGTGCGCAATAAACTGAAGGAGCGGTTAATTACTGTACCTGATAGGGGGCAGCACTGTGAACGCAGATAAGCTGCCGCTATGCATAATGGAGACTTGAGGAGAAATTAGCGGTTGCTCATTAAGGGGATAAAGAAGCTTTTCGGATTTCGTGACTGTGCAGATTGGTACGCCTTTGAATATTTTAAATATCCGGCTTGTGTGGTAATAGCTTTATGTTGGTAGATTCTGTATAGAGTTCGTCTGCCTTGACCACACATAATCATTAACTGATTGAATAATTAAAAATAATAACCGACAGATTTACAGGTTACATATAGAAGCATTTAGACGATCTGCATCGTAAGCGATTTAAATGAAATCAATGTAAAATGCCCGAAATTCCAGGTTCGATTCTTGTGAAAACAAACATCTTATAAATAAATAATTTAGATTATTCCAATTAATTCCTCAAGATAATACTTATAAACGCAATGTATAAGTGAGTGACAAAAAGTTGAAACAGATATTTTTTTTTCCTTTTTTGATGGTAAACATAATGAAATGCGTTTGTTAATTTTTACACACGTTATTTCTGTGAATAATAGTGGAAAGTTGTAAACATTAGATTTTCCAAGCATTATGATCTTCAAAGCAATCTTGGTTATTCCCCGTAACTTATGATAAGCCGTGTAAGAACTTTATCCTTTATGTAAGCTCTTTTGGAAATTTCATATTGGGGTTTACTAGATAAAGACCATCTCGGTAGCAGCTAGTCTACTTTGCTAAGTTTTGAATAAAGTGAGGTAGTAAACGGTGGATTATCTGTTTATGATATTGAACTAACAATCGGGCATGCAGTTAACCTGTGGTCACGGCCTTTTACAAACACACACACAACCCCAAAGGTGTTTATTTTTAAATCATGTGGATGCATTTTACAAGCTTTTTTAACTTGCAATGTATGTGTTAGAAGGGCGTGTGAAATTTTATATTTTGCATGCATATGTAAATCGCATAACATTGCAATATTATTATGACATGGGGTTGATCTGAACATGGCGCCGGAGTGCGGCCATAGGATCTCTGAAATAATACAATGTTTGGACCCGTGATCCCCAGCGAGTTTGGACTCGTTTGATTCGTTTTGGCCTCTGATCCTGGATGTTATACAGACCGATGATAGCTGGAAAGTGACCATGGAAGCTCTGTAATGAAATGACGCAACCTATTCGACTTTGGGATCATTTGATTCGTACGGCAAGGAATTTGTCACTTTTAGAACTTTTCTGATCAATTTCTCAAGTATTTTCATACTTAGGGTGCTAGTTTTTAGATTAATCGAATACTATAAGTTCGACAGAACATATCAAAGACAACGTCAAGTCTCTCATAGATGTCGCAAACAGTCTGTCAGCAATAGTCAGTATCCATCTGCCGCTGTCCAGTCTCACAGCAAGACACGTGCCTCGCTAGTCGTATGACGCGTGGTGCTTAAGAGCTACGCCAAGGTAACTAAATTTTTGAGAAATCAGAAGTACATACCTTATATATTGATACTCCTGAGAGATATATAATACTCTAGAGATGATAATACATCCAACATACTGATACCTACATACTATGTAACATTGGTGTCGTACATGTTGTCGTTGGCAATCGGGCCACGTGCTCGCCTCTCGCTCGTTCCTTACTCTCGGAAATCTCATTACACCACTCCTCTATCCATCGACCGATTTTTAAAATTGCTCCTACAAATTATCCCTTCTTGACTAAGATGTTTGGTTAACTCTTCGTACATCATGCGTTTTAGAAAACAAAGCTGAATATTGAATTTTAATCAGACACGAACATTTTAACAGGCATAATAATCGAAATAGTTATCACAGATATATAAATAATTTCATGAAAACGTAAACATACTCAAAATCAAATCGTAAAATACGAACATTAATCAATTAATTAAGTACATGGTGTAACTGGGCGCGTTCTGTTAATTACTTCTGACTCGGCTAACGTTTGCAAGCAAAAAATATCCGCCTACCCACTCTTTTGCTCACAAAATTAAATACGACAATTATTGTTAAACCTCATTTCTCAGTAAGTGATTAAAAATCTTTTTGAGAAATAAAGAATCTTAAACCATAAACCATAAATACTTGGCACTAAAATGCAATATAGCAAATAGCTACTATTATTTATATTCATAATAATAAGTGTGGCGCTGTTGTGGTTCTAAAAGGGGAAAGCTTATGTAAGGTGTTGCATCTTAGTCCTACCTCACGACTCTTCCCATTTGGGATTGATTACAGTTGTCCATAATCAGCACTCGCACTTACCATCAGGTGGACTGTATGCTTGCTTGCTCCTGCTATACAAAAAACTAGATAATTATTAAACCAAGTGTAATAGTTCCAAAAACGATCATTTGCTTGCTATAATACGTTACAATTTCAAAAACATTGACAGAAAGCCGTCAACAGTGAAAACATTACATACACTTGAACTTACACTCCAAAATGCTATAAAAATACATTAAAATGACAACAGATACATTAAGAATTGAGAGTCAGCAATACGAGTATCACTTTACGCATATCAAAGCCTCAAGGATAATGCGTATCGTACTTGACTATCCCTTTAAATATACATTGTATTTTTAGAAGGGCACAGTTTAAAAGGGCTACAACAGTACTTGTGTAGCTGCTTCTCTGAAAAAGTATCACTGTATTATAAATAAAGCAGTATTTAAGAGTGGCGCAGGATTTTTTAGAGGATAACATTTGACTCCTATTTAAATGCCTTACGATATCATTCAGTAATCATTATTGTTTTAAAACTAAAAGCACGCTAAAATCGCACAAGGAATATAGTTAATCCTGATTTTTGATGAGAAGAATGGGATAAAATTATTAAAATCGTGTACTGTCATCGGTTCTTGATAATTGTTCAAAATTTTAAATTAATCGGACCGTTCAAAGTGGGTAAAATCGAGTTCAAAGATTCCCTTACATACATACATATATACAGGTCGAGCTAATAAAAGCGTGGTAAAAACGTAGTCCTTAGGGATAAGGTGAAACCTTTTAAGATTGCTCGTCTGTGACACACGTTAATTCTTACTTGTTCCAAATAGCTCCGAAATTACTTGGTCGATTTATTATTATTGTAGAATTCGCTGTTACGATGACGTTATTTAAAACCAGAATGTATAAACTCTACCTAGAGTATTATAATAAAAACAAATAAAATCATCTTGTTTATAAATATAACCTATTTCACGTCCACAATTTCGACGAATCCGACGGCACCTAATATTTGAAATCCGTCAACTACATCCGTCTACATACTACATACGTGCTGAACTGATTTGAAGGTGGTAGAAGCCTTTGTAGCTCGACTTCGGTGGCAGCGCCGCCACACTTTCTGCCTCCTAACAGCACTGTTAGGCGCTGCTGTGTTCTGGTTTGAAGGGTGTGGTCAGGGAGATATAGTTTTCCGAAGCGTTCCAACTAAGTCCTCAGGGGTAGCGGCGCATCTGTGGCCGACCTAAGGTAGGAATATGTCCATGGGCGGCAGTAGCCACTACCACCACGGTGGATGGCATGCTTCGCAATCGCTAAAAAGGTAGACAAACTACCAAGTAAACAATTGTAATTAACAAAATCGAATCAACTTAAAAATACATTAAACAAAAACAAATTCCTGTATTAACTTATTTAAACGTGAAAAAAGAGCAGTGATCCAGTGATGTTTGCGAGGGGTTGATTGCCTCCATCCAACCGAGGACCGCCTCCATTCCCAACATATGTAAATTTTCAACAAGCCTTTCGACTCGACGGATGCGTCCAATTCGCTAGTGGAATGGAATCGAAATTGGAAAAATTGCTCCAAGCCACGTATTGTATAAACATGGACGAGAAGATGCTGATAAGGTTTTCTTAGCAAAATATTACTCACTTGGCTGTTATTGTTGCCTAGGAGTAATAAGGAAACTTACTAAAAATTACATGATTTTTCAATCTAATTTAAAAATTTTGAATTGCAATTCTGTTATGGTTTTTTATAAGACATTGCAATTCAGGTATTGTTTTTTTTAATACTGAAGTAGTGGATGAGCATGCAATCCACCTGATGGTAAATGGTTACTGCCGCCTATGAACATGTGTAATCAATCCTAGATAAGATAAGGGTCCTATCTGAGGTCAGACACAGTGGAGTTGCTAGACCTGAGGACTAGGTGGGAACGCCTCGGATAAGTCACTACCAAACTCTTCAAATCCGAATATTGTTGATATTACGAGTACGAAGAAGAAAACGTGATACTGACGGCCTTGGTTTCGAACCACAAATGGCTTTACCACCTTCAGAAATGCTATAACTTAACATATTTTTGAAGTTATATTTCTTAGAGATAGTGAAAATTCAAAAACATCCATAATTAACAATAAATTAAAAATATGGTCTGCATCGCGACCTTCGAGGACTATTTTCAAACATAAGTTAAAATATAAACCTAAAACGAAATAAACATTTTTATATACTTGTTCTAAAAACCCAAATATGAACTAGTCATTGTTTTATCACATCCCATTTGAATATTGAAAATTTTCATACAAATACTCGTGCAATGTTAAACAATGCTTGGTATTTAATAACTACGAAACAATTCCAGTCAATATTATTAATATGAGATACGAGAATTATATTCATATCTTTTGTTTCGTAGCCGCGAATCATATACATACGTAATTAATTTGAACGCTCATGTGTGATAATGGTTATGAAAATGTGACAACATGTGACATCGATTTGGAGTTCAAATAACTATCAACAAATATAACGATCAATTTATACTTTGATATTGAATATTAATATATTGTGCCTACTGTTTGTTGTTTGTCAATGTGTGTGGCAACTGTTTAGGTGGTTTTGATTGAAGTTAGTATCCATATTTGATGCATTTGCAAATACATATTGAATTTCCATTGAATTTGAAATATAGGTTTTTTACTTGCTTACGGGAGCTTTTAGGGGTATTTTACAACATAATGAATTAATGATTAACGTTTAAATACAATGATGATTTTCTGTTTCAGTTAAGTATTTAGAATTTAGAAATTAAAACATGTACTCTACCATCTAAAATACGTACTACTTTGATTTTATATATATATATATATATATATATATATATACATTACTTTAATAAGATACGGTCACCTTGATCGCACCAAGCTATTGCAGGCCATGACGTACTCTAGAGAATAGTAATAAATTACTATTAGAAGTTTTGTCAAATATTGTTTACAGCTGAAATTTTCGGAGCGAAACAGCACATGACCTGAAATAGGTAACGTCATTATCCTTTAATGACTTTACCTATTTCATTTAAACCTGATACTTTGAGTTTATGAAAGCTATGACGGGAATATCTTTTAATCGCCGTAGACTTGACAGATTAATCGTGAAGATTGGTTTTTAACAGAAATCTTTGGCGGTGATACTTAATTGGCGTTTGCAAGGGGAGTTGGGCCAGCAATAATCTTATCTTACCAAATTTCTCTTAGTTTTGAAAGATGCACATATTTTGTGATATATAACTTGGGTAAAGGGTAATTTTATTAGTGTTTATAAAAGTCAGTAACATTTAAAAAAAGATGAAAGCGTATGGTTATGTTTAGTTGTGGGGTCAAACGTTGTTACCGCGTAATTAATCTCGAAGCTCTTAGCTATTCAAATCTGACAAAATTTTGAGACTCAAGAAAGTCCTTCTGGCTATCACAATATTTAACGAGCCATTAAACGTTTTCACTACAAAAATTACATTGGAAATTGGATTCCTAAGTTTGTTTTCTCAAAAATATGAAAAATAGTTCGTATGACTTGAACTGAAAGAAAGAAATTATTTATTTAAAATGTAAAAGGCGTCATGAATACATTCACTTTAAACCATCTGAGACTGTGTTCTGCTATTAAACAAGTTGATTTTATGTCCAAATATTGCGGGAAAGAACCAACAAAGATAAAAAACAAAAAATATATTTCGTTGGATAACGATGTAAAGCGTGTCTAATATGAGCGCCGACTTCAGAAATATGTACTAAACCAACATTTATTTGAATTATTTTTTACTTTGTAGTGACATAGAAGTCGATTGTATTTTTTGTCAATTTTTTTTTCACCCTTTTTAGTGATGACACATAGATAAGTAAAGATTACTCACTCCTAACAAGAAAATGTACCCAGTTTTGAGAATTGAAATAGTTGCGTAAAAAAGTTTTGCCACGTCTCCGTGCTAAAATGTCCCTAAAATATTTGAAATAATTATTTATTTATTATGTAAATTACGCAGTATTAGTTATTTATTCGTAAATTTTCTCTAAAAATGTTCTTATTTGTTAAGAATTAAAAAAAAGAACTTACTAATAAGCCGTTTGTGGCTTCATTCAATTTCAAGGCGGCGAAGTATCTTTACTAATCTATGTGATGACATAATAAAATTTATATGAATACAATATAAAATTGTATAAACGTGATCATGAATTAAGGTAAGGTCTGAATTTACATTGATTGGAACCGCTCGCAATTTCATTAGAACCTACACCAAATATCTTCAAACACAACCCAATTATTCCCATCGGTTGAAGAGTTACATATTTTGTCTCCGAGCCACATTATAGTCAATGGTGAACTGGCTTTGCAATTTAATTAGAACCTACACCAAATATCTTCAAACACAACTCAATTATTCCCATCGGTTGAGGAGTTACATATTTTGTCTCCGAGCCACATTATCAGACCCTTAAATAGTCAATGATGAACTGGCTTTGCAATTTCTTTAGAACCTACACCAAATATCTTCAAACACAACTCAATTATTCCCATCGGTTGAGGAGTTACATATTTTGACTCCCAGTCACATTATCAGACCCTTAAATAGTCAATGATAAACTGGTTTTGAAATTTCATTAGAACCTACACCAAATATCTTCAAATAAAACTCAATTATACCCATCGGTTGAGGAGTTACATATTTTGTCTCCAGAACCCACTCTGATCCTCATCATTTTTAAATGGGACCAACTTGTAGCAATAGTCCACACACGAAATTAAAGGCATTAATCTCGCAAACTGTATTAAATAAATAAATAATAATAATAAATTAAATTAGGTTCATAAACGGCGAAGTTATGGCTGTTATACAGTGAAACTTGGTTAAGTGGGACCTGGATAAGTGAGAAACCTCCATAACTGGAACTCATGCTGAGGTCCCAACACTTTGGCACTGAATTACCTCTGTTAGTGGGACGAGGTAAACCTCTATATCTGGGATTTGTTCTTTCGATTTATCATCATAGTTACCTCTATAACTGAGACAGCGAGTAAATTTTATATGCATAAACCTCTGTAACTGAGATAACATTGTTTGTTTACTCATTCTTATTCTACCCACAAATTCCACACGTACTCGTAATTCCAAGTACGTAAGTACAAATTTTGAGCTTCAATTACCTTCAGTTTTAGTTTCGCTTTACTATCATACAGATGTTTATTTGAAAAATGTCAAAACGAAAGCTACAATCGTTATCATTACGTGAAAAACTGAAGTTAATATCCGCTTATGAAAGTGGGAAGACACGCGAAGAAGTTTGTGCCGAATTTAATGTGCCAAAATCTACTCTTTGTAGAATAATTCAGAGTAAACATAAAATTGAATCACAATGTTCTGAAGGACAAGGAAAACTAAAACGTGTACGTTTATCAGAATATCCTGAACTTGAACAGTGTTAAATGAGACAGATATTTATTTATACCTGTATATCTGAGACACTGGGTAAGTGGAATACCTCTATAAGTGAAACGACATTGCAGGTCCCTTGATGTCTCACTTAACCAGGTTTCACTGTATTTACATGGGTGGAGGAGTTCCCTTAATTTTCGCCAGAACCCATCGATGGATCCTAACCATATTTAAATGGCACCAACTTCCAGCTCGTCTCTACACAATAAAAAATAATTATTAAGATCGGTTCACTAACGGCGGAGTAATTCGTGTACATACATAAAAAAAAAGATACCGGCTGAATTGATAACCACCTCATTTTTGAAGTCGGTTAAAAAGAAGGAACCACTTGGATATGATGCTCTAAATAATGCAAATCGCGGTCTGAATTAAAAACATCCCATGTGATTAATTTTTCTACTCCTTTTGAAAATTCATTAGTTGTTCAGAAAACACGAAAAGTTATATTATTAAAAGAAATATATTTGGTTTAATGAATGTAAGTAATAATGGTAATTGATTTTAAAACACTATAGCAAAAATATTAGTAAAGGCATGCTATTTAAAACAGTCGTCCTTGTAGTTCCGGGACTAGAATAGGGCTACGGTATTCCCTGCCTGTCGTAAGAGGCGACTAAAAGGGGCTTCCGGGGTTGCGGGCGGGGTTGGAGGACCCCGATTGTGTTCTGTCGGAGATTCCGGAGTTCTCCAACAAGCGCTGAGGACGGCCACCGGGGGAGTTGTTAGTGCGGTAAAAATCCCACATAACCCGGCGTCACTTCTCACGTTGTCGGGTACCTTTTGAAGGTCTCCCCCTCGAAAAAAAAAAAAGGTATATAAAACGGTAGAACCGTAAAATATTTTAAACATAATTTGAATTTCACGAATTGAATTGAATTGACTAATTGGGTTTGTTAATAAATATGAACACTTCCAATTAGTCAATTTAATTTAATCATAAAATTATAATATGCAGAAATTATTCAATTGATGGCCTACTTTACCACTTTTTAAAATATACAAGTAACAAACCGTAGCCGTCTAAGGACACCTGTGATAAACCCGAGGGCCAGATATGATAAAATTCTTACCTGAGCTCAACCAAAGACAGGTTGCTGCTCTGTAGGAATAATTCGGAATACCTCGTACTGCCTGCAATTGCAATTGAACTGCCTAATCGCACTCTCCAAACCAAAACGCAGCAGCGCTTAACACTGCAGTTATGACAGAGTTATCGCCCCAATAAAGTACCCGATAACCTATCCATAACTTACTATACAGATATTTTATCAATTATATACAAAGTGTCACATAATATTACAGATAAATCAGAAAGTGGCGAAACAGTCCCTTATTGGCTCTAATTATACTTCGAATCAACCAAACGGTACTGCATGAAGACTGAAGAACTGCATAAGATAAATATAATTTTAAAAGCAACGAGTATTGTGTAGCATATTATTACAAGTGGTATAAACGTAGCGTCGATTGTGTGTGTGGCCGCCCGCCCAGGCGATGAGTGCCAGATCCGATATCTAAGGGCGAGGTTACATTCACATACTATTATTATAATAAAATAGTTATTATAATAAAATTATGATTATTATTTACCCTTGCCTCCAGAATTCGGGGTTGTTCATATTTTATAGATAATTGTTGCAATCTAATGACTAGAGGAAGCTTAAGGCAAACTTTGCCATAAGCTTTTTGCATTGAGCATGAACTCTGTTTAAGGCACTCGAACACCACCTCGAAAATCGTTAATGCTGATGATCCTGGTAAGGACAATGGGAGAAAATTATTTAAATCGTATAATGTCATTGGTACTTGATAAGTATGCAAAGTTTCGAATAATTCAGTCATCTTGAGGTACGTCAAAATGGTGTTCAAAGTTTCCGTTACAAACACCCGCATACATAACATGCTAATAAAAGCATGTTAAAAAGGATTTCTTATTTTTTGTAATTATTATAAGTGTAGATAAGAAGTGAAATCTTTATAATTAAGATTGAATTCGGTATGTCGAGCATTTCAAAATAAATATGTGAGATGTATTATTTTTTAATTTGCGTTTTTATGGAACATCTTCACAATATATGACGTGAGCGAAAACAAACAGCTAGGTGGTTCTCAATGAATATATGACAACACAGAAAAACAATATAATAATAGGATTACTAATAAATTTAATTTACCTGGTCAATTTTAAACTTTTTAATTAGAACATTTCAGTTTTTATTATTTGCCTCTATAAACGGCAAAAAATATGCTATAAAAATAATGTTTATAAACAAATTGATATGTCAGTTGTATCCAAACCATGTTGACCACAGCTTAAGCGCAGTTTATAACTCAGCAAAAGAAAACCAAAGTGTCCTTCTACGACAGATTTAATATATTGCACTGCCGAGCATATCCGGACCACGTGTGCGTCCGAGGCGACTTCTTCACGGCTTATTAGCGAGAGAAATTAGTTGGTATTTAGATTCTCTCTCAGCGGAAGGGTGATTTAGATCAACGGATATATGAATTGATATTTTGTTTTCATCTTAGAGCTAATTTGCAACTGGTTAGCTTATTAACTATTTTTGATACGAGCTGAGAATTTGAGCGTTCAAATATTATCAGATCCATAAGTCGGATATTTTAGGAGTGGAAGTTCATTATTATTTTAGTAGCTTTATACTAAAATAGTGAATAATTAAAGGTGATTAACATTCTCAAAGCTGTTTGAAGTAACAACGGGCATTGTCGGCCTATTAACTACGATACCTGGGCCTTTTAATGTTAATGAGATATAAGTGTCCATAAGTTAGTGATTTCGAGCTATTTATTGAGTGTATTTGATTCAAAACAGCAAGTGTAAAAAATTTTTCATCCTCGAATCTGATATTTGTGTAAATTTGGTGGTGTATCACTGCACAGTTTTTATTTGTGGTGGTGGTGGCAGAAGCAAATATGGATGATCCAAATGAGTGTATTCTTACTACATTTCATATCAGATCAAATCGTATAATTTTTAAGGAAGGGGAGTAGATATTCAAAATTAGGTAACTTAATATTGAGTGATTACCCCATGCCTAAACCTAATTATACATTCTGTGTTAGTAAGACAAGGATTGATCCAGGAAAGCCACCGCGGTTAGAACTATTTTTATTGATAGTGAAATATTTTAAGAAATATGATATACTTTTACATAAGTGAAGCGAGCGTAAACTGTCAACTATATTCGAATGTAACCGGATCTCGCCCAGCCAATATTACCTAGCGAGCTGTGTCGAGCGTCGCCTGTCAATTTACCTTTCATCGATCATGTAAATTATGAACGGTCGCAAAAATTTCAAACGTGCTCATAGTGGCGTGTTACGATATAAATTAACGTAAGATATATTTCGTAAATATTTAACTTTTATTTTGTATTCGTATTTTTGCCGCGAGTCACCTGTATCCGATTGAGGACGGAACCGCCGTCGTCACCTAGCGGAAACGCTGACTGACGTTGTGACACGAGTGAATTTACTTTTAATTGATAATTTAAAATCTTTTGAAACAAAAAGTGACTATATTGTTATCTAAGAAAACTGCCTCAGTACACAATTTTGATATTTATAACAAAACACATAAATTAATTAGGTACACAAGGCGTGTCTTTATTCTGTGATGTGTACTATAATGTGCTTAAATGTGACGTGTCCTAAAAATTTCGCTCTTAATTCTTAAAGATCAAAGGTGCGATATTTGAAGCTTTCTGTTGATAATGTTGTGAGTATCGACCGTATCCGATCGATATTGTGCGTCGCCGACACCTCGCGGAAACGGTGATGGACATTGTGACACGAGTGAATTTACTTTTGATTGTTAATTAAAAATCTTTTTAAAACAAAAAAGTTACTATATTGTTGTCTAAAAAAATGTCTAAATACACAATTTTGATAATAATCACAAAACACATAAATTAATTAGGTACACATCGCGTAGTGTATCTTTATTCTCTCACGTATCAAAATGTGCCTAAATGTGACGCGTCCTTAAAACTTACTATTAATTCTTGTTGAATTATCGCAACGCCAAAGATTTTTTACTGCGAAAATTAACTGATCAAAGGTGCGACATTTGAAACTTTCTGTTGATATTGTTACACGTATCGAGGGTCAACTGTATCCGATCGATGTCGCGTGTCGCCGACACCTAGCGGAAGCGGCGACGGACACCGCGACTGAATTTATTTTTGATTGATGATAAAATATTTTGTGGAATTTCGCTTTTATTGACATGAGTTGAGCCACTCGTGAATACGCTCATGTTGGACGTTTCGGAAATACGTAGTGTTGTATTTGTACCGTTAAGTAAATAACACGGATCGGTTTTCACCTGAAATTCACTGGTACTGCGAATTATTTTACGGCTGCAATTTAAAGCACTAGCTGAAATGAAATACACGATAGAAATAAGCGTTTACAGTGGTAGAACTCTTTGTGGTTCGACTCCGGTGGCTCCACCGCCACACCTATTTCTGCTTGACAACAGCAGTGTTAAGCGCTACTATGTTCTGGTTTCAAGGATGTGGTAAGGTAGACTTCCGATACTTTACCGAGGAGTTCCACCGTAGTCCTCAGGGTAAAGGCACATCTAAGGCCGACCTCAGGTAGGAATATCTAATCCTATCTGGGGTTGATTATAGATGTCTATGGGCGGCAGTAGTCACTTACCATCAGGTGGACTGCATGCTCATCTGGTACTTTTATATAATAGAAAAAAGCGTATCTATAACATAACCTACGAAATTGACACAGCAGTTACCTTATCAGAAGCAGACACACTTTCGTTTGCACAATCGGACCTTTTCAATGTAGATATATCTTGGGCACGTAATCCTAAATTGGTCACCCTCCGCAAAACTTCGGGTCAATTGATACGAATAACATTACGCTACGGTAAGAAATTTTATCCATAAAAGTGGTATTCGATAACCACTTTTTGAGATGGTCTAGTCATAGTTCTGTTGCGCCGGTAGTATGAAATATGTAGGTAAAGTTGAAAGGTACGAATAGATACAAGTATTTGACTTGTCCCTTTTTCGAATATTGGTTCTCGATGTAACATTGCGCATGTTACCATCTACCTGGATTATGTAGGAAATCCACCTTAGAAATTTGTGTCTGAAATATTTAAAAATAAATATTTTTATATTAGAGTTTTTGGTACTTGTTCTTATAGCTATTATAGAAGTATATATGCATCAGAAAATGTAAGTGTCCATCAATTACGGCTCAATGGATAAGTAACTAAAACCGCCGAAAAATGCCGAAAAATTCTTGTACAAAAATTACTCGTAAAAGTAAAAGTTTCCTTTAATTTATTTTTCCTTTTTTGTACTCTTTTTAAATATCACTGATAAACATTTCCCCAGAGGAATAATCTATTCTTCGGATTATTTTTTCTCTGAAAAGGACTAAGTTCCAATTTAAGTGTACTAGATACAGGTTTTAGTTGGAAAGTAAGTTGAAGTCTTGAAATTCTTATTCAGTTCAATAGAAGCTCAACTTTCGCAAAGTATTCCACAACTCATTCACCATTTCTCCGTATTTCTAATATTCTACCCCTGATACGGTTATCTGTACAAGTTTTATTTATTTTTTAGAAGTGTACTATATTTTGGAGAATTACAACACCTCTCTACTAAGTTTTAGATTTATTTGTGCGAACCAAAACGTTAAGGTAACTGAAATAATTATAAAATTGTATTCTTCTATACATTTGATAGTTTTTGCTACAAACGTCAAAAGGGTTCCCGCATAAAATAACCTTTTAAGCAGAGTGTAATATCTCGAATATTTCTTTTTATACATACATCTAAATTGTTACCGCAAAAAAAACTTTTAAGCGACGTGTCGTAAACTCGTAACTCATGTATTTAAAAATACAAAATTACTTTTTAAGCCACCTCTCATCTTTTCTGAAAACCCACTGAACTGTTTAAAAGCTACTTTATTCCGACTAAAGGTCAAACACAAAGTAAACTGGGAAAATATTTATGTAAAAAGTTATCTAGGCTGTAACATTCGATGGGCGGTTTATCTGTTCGCCCGGAGACATATCAGGCGCGCCGCCAGATCACATGCATGCTCAGGCATGGTTAGAAAGAGTTGTTGAGCTTATTCCTACTAAACTGAAATTTGGATATTTTATTCTATATTATGGATACTCGAATAAACATTATTTTATATATATACATCTTAATGGTTCCCGCAAACCAAACATTTTAAGTAGCGTGCTGGAACTCATGTATTCAAAACTTACAAAATTATTTTTTTAAGCCAACTCTTACAATTATAAAAAACTTACTGAACTCTGTTCAAGCCACCTTTTTCTGGCTTAACTCAAAGTAAACTGGTCAAACTCAAAGTAAACTGGAAAAATATTTATGTAAAAAGTTATCTAGGCAGTAACATTCGATGGGCGGTTTATCTGCTCGCCCGGAGACATCTCTGGTGCGCCGCCAGATCACATGCATGCTCAGGCATGCTTAGAAAGAGTTGTTGAGCTTATTCATATAAACCTGAAAATTGGATATATTATTCAATATTAAGGATACTCCGGTAAACATATACATACATGTAAATGGATCCCGCAAAAAAAAATTGAGCAGCGTGTTGTAATTCATGTATTCAAAACGTACAAACTTATTATTAAGCCATTCTTCACGTATTTCTGAAAAACTTACTGAGCTTTTTTGACGCTTTTTTTTCCGACTAAAGGTCGAATACAAAGTAAACTGGAAAAATATTTATGTAAAAAGTTATCTAGGTTGTAACATTCGATGGGCGGTTTATCTGCTCGCCCGGAGACATCTCTGGCGCGCCGCCAGATCACATGCATGCTCTGGCATGGTTAGAAAGAGTTGTTGAGCTTATTCATATAAACCTGAAAATTGGATATATTATTCAATATTAAGGATACTCCGGTAAACATATACATACATGTAAATGGATCCCGCAAAAAAAAATGAGCAGCGTGTTGTAATTCATGTATTCAAAACGTACAAACTTATTATCAAGCCATTCTTCACGTATTTCTGAAAAACTTACTGAGCTATTTTGACGCTTTTTTTTCCGACTAAATGTCAAATACAAAGTAAACTGGAAAATATTTATGTAAAAAGTTATCTAGGCTGTAACATTCGATGGGCGGTTTATCTGCTCGCCCGGAGACATCTCTGGCGCGCCGCCAGATCACATGCATGCTCAGGCATGGTTAGAAAGAGTTGTTGAGCTTATTCCTACAGAACTGAAATTTGGATATTTTATTATGTCCGTGCAAAATCCCTAATTTCAATATTAGGCATACTCGATTTCGCACAGGTGTGTTATGAAGAGATCATTTAAAACAAAAAGAATCACTATAGCTGAAATGACTTTCGAGATAATATTTTGATTGTTTTTGACGAATTGTTAAGTTGATTACAGTTAAAATTTCAAACATATCATACATTAATTTATTCACGTTTTAAATACCTACGACAGATAGTGCAACCATAGCACGTCACCTATATAAATTAGGTTTTTCTTACTTAAGTTACACATATTGTACATTCTACCTAAACATTTCTTTATTAGTACAATAGTAAAAAATGGTCATAGGATTGAAGGATGATAATAATATGATTTAGTAGACAGTTACTTGTAAGTCACGTCAATTTTTAGAACCTACCCTCTAGTTGAGTTTATTAGGCGCAGCCATTGCGTGATATATTCGTGTCACGAATCGAAAAAAAATCTTACGACTATTAATTCGTTCGTATATTTATAGTTTCTCTTGTGAAAACCGTATGGATGTGATATGTGTTATGTGATTTGTGATTTGTTTTTTTGTGAAAAAGTGCACAATTCCGACAAGAAAGATAGTATCTCCCACAGGAAAGACCACTGGACCGCAGGAATGACACCACATACGATGTTTGAGGTAAGTGAAACTCCATTACTTAATGATGTGTGTCGTTACTTCAGCTTCTTAGGCATACTCTTTTTATTAATTACAAATACCAAAATATATTTTACTAGCGGTCTATTGTGGTATAAAATTTTAAAAATAAAATTTAAGTTTGTCTTTCTGCACCATAAAATAAAATAAGACCTCTCCTATACGAAATTTTTCAAAAATTACAAGTACTAGATAAGAATTTTTTCATCAATTTTTGACCTGCACTAAATTAGTATATTTTTACATCATAATATTCTCTGCCCTTTATAAGTCAGTCACATTATTGAGTACCTTCAACTCCCTAAGGTCTACAAAGTTGATTTTATTCTCCAACGATATGACTTTGAAAGTCCATAACGTCTAATAAAATATTTTCCACATGCATACATTTAGCTAACACACTCGACACGCCGACCCCAATTACTGTAAAATACTTGACCTTTTTTAGTATTCGTATTCACATGAATATTTAAAGCTCTTTATAAGCTACATTTTAATTGAAGACGAGCACTTCATACCGGGAGAGGGCTCCAAATAGATTCATAAGAGTCTCTAACAACGAACTCGAGGGATTCCTTCGTTTTATAATTGGATCGATGTTATCACGTCATTAGGAAGGGTTGGAGAGCATAAAGTTTGGCAACTCCGATGAAAATATTCCCTCAGCGCATATGTTGAACGCGTAAGTTAAATATCCAATTGACGCAAACGTAATATAGCTGTATCCACGCGGGAATATCACAATTACTTCAAAGTGAGTTAAACAGAGGTAATAATTAATTCAGTACAATATTGAATCGTTTATAACATACGAAAGGAGTCGGGACGCTGCTGGATGAATATTTGATGTCGTGGAATAATTGTGGTTGAAAATACGTACTAATTAAGTGTTTATTTATGTCTGAAACGATTTAAAAACAGATTAAATAGAAACCCTGTTTTTGTAAATAAAGTGTAAAGGGTTTACCGTCTTTTTCTGTTTCCCGAGTTTACCTACCTAGATAGGTATATCTTTATCTACTAATAATCCGCGTTATAGGATGTTAAGTTTCTATGGATGCTATATGTACGATGCATTTGAAGGTGGTAGAACCCTTTGTGGTTCGACTCCGGCGGCACCGCCGCCACACCTATTTCTACCTATTAACAGCAGTGTTAGGCGCTGCTGTGTTCCGTTTTGAAGGGTGTGGTAAGGGAGACAGACTTTTCCGAGGCGTTCCAGCTTTGTCCTCAGAGGTAGCGACGCATCTGTGGCCGACCTTAGGTAGGAATATCTTATCCTATCTGGTGTTGATTACAGATGTCCATGGGCGACAGTAGCCACTTACCATCAGGTGGACTGCTTACTCGTCTGCTACACCTATATTATAAAAAATGTACATATATAGTAACGTAAAGTTTTATCATCATCATCGACCCATCACGCTCCCACTGCTGGTACGGGTCTCCGCGAAAGTTTTATAGTCACTATAAAACACTTTTTATAACATTATAACACACGATACTCGTCTGTTATAATGTTAAGTTATTATGTACGCTGATAAATATAACAAGGTACATATCTACTAACCACGCAGTAAAAGAGAAGGCCCAAAAATCTTTACAGAACCTCAATTTGAATATAGGGATAGACATGTTGACTTTTAAGTCGCATTGCTTCATCTATGTGACACTATTTTTCTATGATCTTAAATAGAAATCATGACATGTTTCAGTTACCTAAAAAGTACGGTCAGAGAAAGATCGCTAGCTTACGGCCGGCTACGCCTCTGTGTAGAGTAAAGGTGCAGCTAACCATAATGAATCTTTCTAAATGCAGATATGCGAAATCTACATAGTAAGTTTGCATTTAGATAGCGTGACTATTGTTCATGACTCGACATTACGCTTGGAAGTAAATCACGTAATTGTCTAAGTACCTTAAACCCACATTTCACCTGAAACTTCAGGTCGAGATTAGCACTTATTACTGGGACGTGCGAAAAAGTTCCCCAGTGTGACGTTGGAAGATTTTTATGTGTACTTCAGTAGAAAATTGGGTTCTTTAACATTAAAGTGGTCGAGCGGGTGCCAAAATTTGGGTCAAGCCTGGCCTGTATCGCTAGACACTTCGGCCCGAATGTCGCACCTCATTTTCCGACACTTAGTTCCTCTTTGGTTTTGCGGTCACAAATCACAAAAGCCGACTGTTTACAAATTTATACCTTATTATTTATATACAATTATTTTAGGGTTCCGTACCAAAAGGGTAAAATTGGAACTTTATTACTAAGCTTCCACTGTCTGTCTGTCCATCTCACACAGGGTTCTATCTGAATCATAATAGATAGACATTTAAATTTTTTGTTGAGTATGTATAAGGGGGGCCATTATAACAACGGATCCTAAAAAATAAAAAAGTTGAAAATAAATGGGAGTTGCCATACGAGAAATCGCTATTCCCGTAGTTTTTCGCTTTATATCTTGAACCAAAAGAGGTAAACAGTTCAAATTTAATGTATTTCCAATAGCAATTTACAATACAATCTACAAAAAATAAATGGAAATTTTGGTGCTACGGAACCGTCTGTGTACGAGTTCGACTTGCACTTGGCCAATTTTTAACGCAAGAGCATACATGAAACGCACTTGCACTTCTTTTAGTCGTTCTAATGGAAAGCATCAAAGAGATGTTATTAAGAACCTTTGATGCCTATACACGAAAAGTCGAAAGGTTTTAATATTCCACCCACGTAACATACTTTTATGTTTGTTGAGTGTCGTCGGGCTCGCGAAGTTAGGAGTAGGGATGGCGATCTGAGATCCATTAATCGGAGAATCGATCTTTTGGGCCAAGAAAATCGATTATTATAATTGTACCTCCAGTAATGGATCGATTCAGTGACTCGATCTTTCATCTAAGAAAATCGAAAGTCGATTTTTCCGAAGTTAGTTGAATGTGTTATAGACAGATTTTGCTGACGGATACGTATTTCAGTGCTAGTTTGGTTCTGATGATTTGGACCTTTTACTTCGCTATCTTCCTAGCTGAAAAGTTCAATTTTTGGAGAAACGATTCTTTGGACACTTCGTTTCGAATCGATTCAAGAATCGATTATTTTCGAAAAAAAGCGCCATCCCTAGTTGGGAAAGGACGCCCGAAAGGCATTTCCACTCAAGATACGCTTCTTTATCCAATTGTTACGCGGCGTCTTAGGGTCGTACAATGAGAAAAATAGTCAAGAGTTTAACGTTACGTAAATAATATGGACAGCTTTTTTTAATTTTTCTATAGGGCAAGTGATCATATACTTTGCCTGTTACTAAATCTACGACGAAGAAGATTTAGTAGAAGATTTCTTCATTTCTGAAGGTCGTGCTCGTTCTGGTAAGCCTCGGTGGATGATCTGACGAGCTGTTTCCATGCTATCCTGTCTTCCTATTGTCTGAAAGCAGTTGTTACTGGAAGTCCCATAATTTCTTTTAGGGAGTCAGACCATCGGCTAGGTGATCGGCCTCTAGGACTTCTTGCCCACCACAACCTGCTTTTCAAGGTTGTCTTGCTGTCTTCGTGCTATGTGTTGGTAGTATAGCGTGGATTACCTGGTTTTAGTTTTAAGCTGGTGGAGAATCGACTTGTCGGTTCTTTTATCCGTCCACGGTATTCGTAACATTCTCCTCCAGCACCACATTTTGAAGGTTAAATACGAGGAGGTTATGTACGAGTATATCCTTCTTTTTTTGTTTAAGAGGGGGAAACCTTTAAAAGGTACCCGGTCAGTGGGAGCAACGCAGTGTTACGTGGGATTCTTAACGCACTAAAACCCCCCCGGTGGCCGTCCTCGGCGCTGTGTAGAGGACTCCGGGATCTCCAACGGAACACAACCGGAATCATTGATAGAATCTAGGCGTTGTTATAGGGTAGATGCAAGCTCAAACACTGTATTTATTGTTCGTTTAAAATTACTTTGTAAAATACTAATGTAACAGTACGTCTTGCTATATTAAATAACTTCTAAGTTGTATTTGTCTCTTCATTCGACATGTATAATTATCCTACCGGTTGATTTAAATATGAAGCAACCATCTTAATCTTCAGTAACACATCTGTGATCTGATTCAAGAAGAATCCGTTATATATGGATCTGGTCACAGATAGTCCTTAACTACTTAATATAAAATACTAATTTATTTAAACTTCATTTTAATTAACAACAACATAATATCGGGTTAAAAAATCAATACAGTAACAATAACTTAATAAAATGTTATTACGGGCATACCCAACGGCGAATTAATACATTTGTCTCTATGAAATACGCTTCAACGTTTTTTTTAAACGAATTTCGTACTGCACGTGAATGAAATTGCATGTAGGCCAATCAAATAAGACCAATGCGGATGAATAAGTTGATTACTGAATAATATCATACTACTTTTATCATATTTTATGTTACAAAGCTAGGATTCATATGTATGGCACTGGAAAAAATAATTTAATGATAATAACATTATTATATAAGTACTAGAATACCTACACTTACTTCTGAACTTTTCATATGGACCCTTAATATTTGAAAATTAAAAAATATATACAGTGCAACATTATTAGTATCTGCCCCCTTTTCAAAGTCCTTAAAATTGGCACGTAGAATGACATAAGATGGAATGTAAGCTTACTTCCTAAGTCATTATTTAGTCTTCAGTACAAAGATACAACCATAATTTTCAAAGCCGAAGTAATCCCATATAACACTTTCAGAAGACTTTAGAAATTTTGGAAAATGTTCTCATCATCATCATCATCATCATCAAACCATTATTGTCCCACTGCTGGGCACGTTTCTCCTCTGATAATGAGAAGGATTTGGCCATAATCCACCGCGCTGGCCAAGTATATTGGTAGACTTCATATTCCTTTGAGATTTTTTTATAAATGTCTCAGGTATGCAGGTTCCCTCGCGATGTTTTCCTTCACCGTTTAGCAAGTGATAATTAATTTCTAATACGCACATAACTTTGAAAAATGTCTGAAACTCTGAAAAATGAATTTGAACCTCGGACTCCTCTATCGAGAGCCCGAGTTTCTTAACCACTAGGCTATCACTGCCTTTGAAAATGTTGTATATGGTTGTTTTTGAATCTGAAACGAATTGCTACGTGAAAAATAAAATAGGTTACGTTAAGTCCAGAGGCGTGTAGTCGTAAGTACCCTTGACACTGAAACGCGTGCGTTATAAACTATTTTTTCGTTGAAAACCTTAAAGGTAAACCGAATAAAAGGTATGAAGTTTTTACGTACTGAAATAAAATATCATGCTTATTTAAATAATAATAGTTACTATGCGATTTTTCCATATAATTTATCTTTGTAAGTTTGTTCTATCACTGTTTCATGCCTTAATATTGAAAGAAAACTTTGTGAGATTCAAAGTTAAATGAAGTATTATTTCATTTCATTTCACAGCAATGGGTGCAGTGGATTTGGTAAAGAACGGACACTGTGCAATTCCAAATAAGTTCCTAGATGCTCATAGGCAGCAGTGGCAACTTACTATCATGGTACGTATATGGTATCATTTGTTATTCTTTAAATCTTATATATAAAATTCTCGTGTCACAATATTAGTTCCCGTAGTCCTCCGAAACGGCTTTACCGATTTTCACCAAATTTTATATGCATATTCAGTAGGTCTGAGAATCAGTTACTATCTAATTTTTAATACCCTTAAGTGATAAGGGTTGTTCACCTTTAACATTTTTTTTATTTATATGGCAACACAACGTTTGCCGGGTCAGCTAGTTAAACTATATATTTTTTTGTAAAAACAAAAAACCTACTGCTTAAAAGTAATTACTTGATAAGAGAAGTAATATAATTTATGTCTACTCCACAGTTTAAACGAATCCAACGACACCACAATGTTAAAATCCTTAACAGCCAAGTGGTTTGGGCTTAAGGACCAAAGAATAAGACATGCATACATGCATAAAAAAAGAGCTTTACAGACCCTATGAATTTCCTAATATAGACTATCTCTCCTAAATAGGCAATAACGTATTTCAATTAAATTTAGTCCCGAAATCTTAAACCATGAATCTTACCCTATTAACCAATTATGATAATTTAACGCGAGCACACTTGTTACTTATAAATGTTCACGTTACATACGGAATTAATTATTACCCCTGTATAACACTTTGGCGCAATTGTGATTTCCGCGTAGTTAGTTACATTATAAGTAAATATAAGCACCAATTATATTATTATATTTAGCTTATGCGTTTAAAATATGCGCTGTGGTAATTTGGAACCGTATTCTCTATTGGGTTCTTTTCTATTTGCCAAAGTGACGTAATAACGTGATTTAAAAAGGGATCAGTGCAAACTTTATATTTAAGGTGCGTTTATATCACAATAAATCGTTCTATGTACATGTTGAAGGTGGTAGATCCCTTTGCGGTTCGACTCCGGCGGCACCACCGCCGCACCTATTTCTACCTAATAACAGCTGCGTTAGGCGCTTCCGTTCCGTTTTGCAGGGTGTGGTAAGGGCGACAGACTTTTCCGAGGCGTTCCAGCTTAGTCCTCAGGGGTAGCGGCGCATCTGTGGCCAATCGTATCTGGGGTTGATTACAGATGTCCATGGGCGGCAGTAGCCACTTACCATCAGGTGGACTGCATGCTCGTCTGCTACTCTTATATTATAAAAAAAAACAATGTGTTTCAATGTTTGTAGATAGAAATGGGCTTAAGGGTTTGAATTTCAGTTTTTTAGGTGACGAATTACCTGTTAGTATATATTTAATCTACATAGTAGCAGTACATTTCATTTATATAGCAGTATATATCATTTATATGCTCTTTGAAATCTTATGAACTGTTAAATCGAAAGACCTTGAAGGAATATAATAACTATCAGTTAAGTTCACAAAAAGGAAGTTCTTCTTTACAAGAATTTATTTTCAAGCAACATAGGAAAAATTATTATACATTACATGCAAATACGATATTATCGTAAATAATAAGTCAGAGTTTATTTACTAACGTATAAAATTATACTCTTAACTCATTAACCAGTGATTTATTAGACCGACACTTGGCAAGTATTATTTAGCCAGCTTAACACACTAACTATGCTATGAGCTTATATATGAACTGCGAAATTCACCCAGTGTAATTTAACTTTTAAGCACACTTCAGCATAGCGTAAGAGCAAAATAAATGATTATAATCATAGATTAGTAAAGATTACTCACTCCTAACAAGAAAATGTACCCAGTTTTGAGAATTGAAACAGTTGCGTAAAAAAATTTTGCCACGTCTTCGTGCTAAAATGTCTCTAAAATATTTGAAATTATTGTTGTAAATTATTTAATTATCATGAAAATTACGCAGTATTAGTTATTTATTCGTAAATTTTCTGTAAAAATGTTTTTATTTGTCAAGAATTCAAAAAAAGAACTTACTATAATAAGCCATTTGCGGCTTCATTCAATTTCAAGGCGGCGAAGTATCTTTACTAATCTATGCTTATAATGAACAAAGTAGGTTAGGTCAACACGAGATTTCGCATTACATTACATTTATTAAATTTGTACGTTATTGGAAAAAGGGGTTAACGCTATTTATGCAATAAGATGTAGGTCCGTAGTCAAAGTTAGATTATAGAAATCTATTACTATTATTATGACCTATAACGGATTTGAAATTTTGACTGTTGTGTCGGTAAATGAAGGAAATTTGCACACATTTGAATTGCTTCTGAAGCGGTGGTAGATTGTAGACGTTAAAAAAGATTTCTATATGAATCGATTTTTAATGAACAAGATTAGAATTTAAATTTGAAATAATGTACAAGTTTTTATCTCTCTTATCACACATTTGAAATACAACATAGCAGCGCTTGAAACTGTTGTTATTAGGCAGAAACAAGGAGAGCTGGTGCCTTCGCAGTCGAATCACAAAGAGTAGAACTCTTCACCTTCCAACTTCAACACAACACACCAATTCCTACACTACTGTAATTATTATATATTGGGAAGCTATAAACTCAGGAAAACACAGCGAACACATTATAATTCTTTAATCCTTGACAACCAACTCGACATCTGTCATAAAACATTTCTTCATATATCACAATCTCTCTTTAGAGTCCTCGTCGCCAATTATTATATATTGGGAAGCTATAAACTCAGGAAAACACAGCGAACACATTATAATTCTTTAATCCTTGACAACCAACTCGACATCTGTCATAAAACCATTCTTCATATATCACAGTAATATATCTACCTACAATGTTTTATGAGGAGATATTTTTCTATGTATTCCTGCGCATGTGTTCTGGCGCCCTGCCAGCAAACTCTGGACGAACGCACAAACCGGTCATCGAAATTTTACAGCCTAGAAACTTTTCAAAAATATATTTTCACCTTCCCATTAATGTTATCTTTGCGAATGTTTTTTGCGTTTTATTATTTTTATGTGTCCAATTCCTTGCGAATAAAATTCAGTTTATAAAGCTTAATGTTAGATTTTTAATGTCAATAGGAAAGTGATAACTTAATGTGTAAATATTTTACACTCGAAACACGTAAATATTTCAGACTGAACAATTCCTGAACATTTCCTGAAGACTCCGGTTACGTTCTAAGTATTTTTAAAGTTTCAGCAATAAGCATACTACGACTAGATACATTTATATTGCTTGATATAATTTGTACAATAAATTAATAGTTTTACATCAGCAAATAGGAGTCATCCAGATTACTACAATTAATATTGATTTGTGTCCTAACATTAATTTTCTAAATTAAGTGCTTTAGCAGCGGTTAATGTATTCAGCTAACAAACCTATAAATGTCCGTTGCACTGACAGTATTTTATGTCGGTAATGTGGTTATTGGTAAGTACGAATATATCTCGACATAGCTTACTATTCATGCCACTGGAACTACGGAGTCGTTGAACCTATTGTAGAAAATAGTAATTTACGTGCACGAGACATAATAATGTCCTGATCAGAATTTTATATTATATCCATATTTCATATTATTATGGTTACTGGTTATATTAAAATAGTCCGTGTGCCGACTGCGTCATTTACTTTGCGATATGAATATTAATACGTATACTTCAATAGTGAAATTTACGAACCAATTCTTGTCACAAAGCATTTCGTGTCAAATGAAATACCTAAATACTATAATTTAAGAAACATGTTACATGATTATAATTGTCTATTAAAGTAGGTACTTAATATATAACTGATTGTTTTATTCCAATGGTAGGTATACAATTTCCATCAATTTAATTATCAGAACACTCGCTGACAGAATAGGGAAAACTATTTATGAGGAAAATTTTACAATCGACCTAATGTCGTCAACAACTAATAAAATATACACCGATTAAAAGAAAAAATTAAAATCAGCATTAACTACTAATTATTTCACGTAACGGTTTTTAGTTCTAGCGTGTTTGTAAATGGCGAATTATACTGAAACTTAGAACAAGTGAAAATAAGATCACTGAAAAAAATTCAAGCCATACATTAGCGAGTCGGAATGATTGCGGCCTCTTAATCCGGATGTTTTGTAACTTTCAATTTGCTTATAGGTACTAACAACAAAAAGCGCTTCCAAAAAGAAATCGACATCTCTAATCAAACTTAGAACGCGTAAAAATTGGAACATTGAAAAACCTGCACCATACTTTAGCAACGAAATGATTGCGGCCTCTTGGTCTAACTGCGTGCGGTTTGGCGCGCGTTCTTTGCGGCGCAATTAAAACGTTCCATGTAGGTGGCAGCACTAGCACGTGCGAGTGATGATGCAGTGATGCGGTCCGCAGACAATTATAAAGTCAAATTAACTCGTTAGCAAGTTTTAATTTGACACTTGATACTAAATGATGAGGTTTTGAAGTTTGGCTCTGATTGGACACTTAATTTGTTTTTGTTAGTGTTTTAAGCAGTTTCTCGTTTTAATGTCATTATTGACGATACATGAAAATGAAGTAAGCTGCAATTATTGTAAGTGGTTCAGCTGTTTTTGCATAACAACACAGTAAAGTCCCGGCGCTTTGGTTTAAAAAATGGAACAGGCGTCAATCTTAAAGGCGTTGGCTATAAGGAGCAGTGTACTTGTGATTGATCTCATATTGTATTCGGAGGGTAGCAAGTTAGTGGCCATAATAAGTTGATATTATGGTCATATTAGTTTTTTTTGATGTGAAACATCTATAGCCGCACGTAAAACCGATTTCTGGCGTGGCGACGCTATACGACGCTATACGATGGTATATATATACAGTCTATATGCAGTAGTGTTTACGGTGTGGCGACGCGTCGCCATGCGCAATCGAATTCAATAAATAGTCATCGTTATCTGGAAAAAAATCGTAATATTTTATTTTATCATTATGACATATTTAGTTCCTAGCACAATATGTTCTTTTCTGCATATTACTTTTACAAAATAATGTCGATGTTTCACATCTGCCAGGCGTCCCGTGACGGCTCACATTTTTTTTTTCTTCTTAATACGTATTAATTCACAACTTCGTAGTTCTTGGATCACTGTGGGGTAGTATAATTCTCTATATTGTGGTAACAAAAACATTCTGATATTTTTGCTTGATCCACTTGTAAACAATGAAGAACACAGCCTGTGTTAATATCAAATGGAGTCGTTTTAGTTTTGATATCCAGACTGTTGACCCGAAAAAAATGAATGTGTGATACAATTATCTTACGGGTTTCTTCCCGTTATACGTAGAGAGTTTTTGGTTTAATCCTCGGCTAAGTCAAATTTATTATGAGTTAAGATCTCCTTGTATTGATTTTCCAAACTCAACTTGACAAACTTATTCCGAGTTTACCGAAACAGGTGCATAAATACGCAATCTTGTGACTCAACGTAAAGTTCCGTTCGGTGAGAGCGATGTTATCCGCACTTAATAATGCAGTCACGTAAAGCGCTAATGAAAATTGTTTCGTGACGACTGAATTCGGAACAATTCGGTGTTAGGTACATCAAAGCTATATAAATGGGACTTTTTGTGAGTGTAATAATTCGAGAACGTTGTGACGAATGAATAAATGATCGAAGTTACGTTCTTTGCGTTTTTGTTGCTTTTTAGTGATAGAAATTATGTAACAGAGTGAGTGAGAAATAATGCGTAAGTGTAAATTTTATAAACAGATTTTAGAATCACCAAAAATTACAAAGTGGAATCCTTTGCTAACAGCACTGTTAAGCGCTGCTTTGTTCTGGTTTGAGTAAGTAAGACATACTAATCCGTTTTGGTTTTTATGGTTTGACCAACACCCATATTATTGCTGTGGACGGTAAAATATGTTATGACAGCTATGATTTATATTTCGAGTTCAGAGTTGGAGAACAAAAATAAAGGTTTAGAAAACTCATATTGTTCATATCATGAAAAAGTAATTAGGTTATTACAATTATTATAAAGTAAATAGACTACTTAAAAATAAAGGCCATGTCACTCCCAAAATTTAGATGAATTCAACACATAAATGTTAAAATCGGCAAGCAGTTTGGGCTGTAGGGCGTGGCAAAGAATGATACTTGTACATACATAGGTTTTTATTTTGTTACGTTAATAATAAGGTACATTTTTGTAAGATATATATCGAATGAGATAAAACTTCGAAATATTAATATCCATTGTGGCCTTTATATAATTTCATCACAAAAACGTAAACGTTACGCAAAAACAATATATTTTATTAAAAAGTACATATTTACGTTTTTTATGTTTCGTTTCTAGCAATTGAAGGGAATAGAGCTAGAATTACCGTAAATGTTTTTGCAACCTGGCAACTAGCTATCGATTACTGGGGATCGCTATGTGTTACCGCTGTTGACCTATGGAACTAATTCACCCCAAGGGTAGTGCACCGGTCGATTCTTGTTTATTTAAGCCAAACTTAGTCTTAGAACTGTGCTGAACAAAAACAACAGCCCTCGGCGTTTATTGTTACAACGTTCATTATACAATGCTAGTAAACTTTGGGATCCTATTTCAACCGACGGCGGATGAGTTTCGAAAATTCACAGCTATTACGTCATTAGTGCTGGGCTGCTTTTGTTTTATTTATGTAAGAGGTATTCATTATTATTTAACTCATTTCTCAGTGGTAATAAAATGCACTAAAATTACCTTTTAAAAATATAATTGTAAGTAAAGGAAAAAATACACATTAAATTACCATCCTTTCCATTTATTAACTTATGTGTCACGTAAAGGATTTACTTTGAAAATATAATTTTTAAAAATCTTAAAACTTTACATGTATCGAAATTTTTCCTAACCTTAATTTTAATGACGAAATAAAATGTTGTAATAAGGCTAATGAGACCGTAAGTGTAACTTAATTCTGAAATTCGCTACGTTAATTTAGTTGAAGCCTGACAGTGTAACGTCGTGCAAAACTTTTGTTAGTAATTGGTATATACATAGCACAAAAATACAAAAAAATATTATTAAGTTTTGAAGAAGTTTCAATCGGTACGACCAAAGGCAAGTGACGAGACGTTAGAACCTTTTTAAAGGCTTTCAGAAAGGAAACATCACAGCTGTTGCTTACGTGGAAAAACAGTTCAGTTTATAACCCGCAATTCACCGCCAGAAATTTTTGGCCGGAGTTCACCCGCCGGTAGTTAACTGTGGTGGCAGTTTATTGCATAATCTATTGATTGGTTTTTATGGTTTGACCACCCATATTATTGCTGTGGACAGTAAAATATGTTATGACAGATATGATTTATATTTCAAGTTCAGAATTGGAGAACAAAAGTATGGTTCAGAGAAATGCACCTTTCTTGTATCAGTACAAAATAAATGACAATTATTATAAAACAGAAAACGCGACTACTTAAAAATATCGCTAATGTCTCTACCATAATTTAGACGAATTAAATGACTTCTATATGTTAAAAACAATCAAGCTGTTTGAGCTGCATGGCGTACCTACCTAGGAATGAAATAAATATATACATGTACAATATATATACTTACGCTTCATAAAACATTACTCTCTACAACGGAAGAAAAAATAGGGTTATGTTTCACATATTAAGGAATGACATAGGGACTGTAAGGCCGCTTAATATGCGAAGTAACTTGTACATTGTGATATGGGGACGCTTTTTGCTTAGACAGTGTGAGTCCAAGTTACTTAATTGTATTTACTTCGGTTCTTGGATAAGTGGGACTCGCTATGCCTTCAAGTATTATGCGCAAAAGCTATATTAGTTCTCGCGCCCAATATTAACTCCACTTTATTTATGTTCAAAACTTCGACTAATAAACTGCGTCATGTGAAAGAATAAATGATTTAAAAGTGAAAACTATATATTGAATGGATTCTCAAAAATATTCTCAAAAACTTTAAGATGTATTATATTTTCAATTAAATGAAAGTGTAAAATACTGCAGTTGGCTATCTTGTCTGAAACGAATGACGTCATTTTTGAGTATGTCATTGAATTGCTTGAACTTTTGTATGGGATGTTCTAATGTGACGTCACAAACGGACGCCATGACACCCGCGAGCGCGCGCTTAATTCAAAATAAGTATAAGAATATGCTATTATTTTCGTTAAAACTGATAAATAATACGACTGCAGAAATAATACGACTTTTGGAATCACTACAATGTAGATACATTGTAGAAGTGGTTTTCAAAATTTGTCATCTTGCTAATTGAAATACATGCGCTACAACAGGTTTTTTTTATAAGATTTGAGTAGTTAACAAGCATACAGTCCTCATGTTAAGTGATCAATGTTACTCCATGTAGAACAGGAATTCTACTTAATATCTATCACACATGCGTTGTTACTCTTGAAGACTGAGATGGGAACTCGATGTACCTTTAATCAAATTTAGTCTGTAAGCGTCACAAATTAACAGACATGACAAGATACATACCTATCCAAAAAAAAATATCACTTAAAATTTCGTGAGTTAGTAATCTCCACTTAAAGTAATACTAATTGGCTTCGCGTTCTAACAGGATTGGGCTTATGCAAATGTCAGCCGTTGCATGTTTATTAAACATTATCTCCGAAGATGACATCTTGCAATTTGTGTTCCCGTCTTATACGCCGTTGTCACGATACCTGGTAAGGAAATAAAAATGGATTGTTGTGGTAATGTTTTGAATAATTTTGAATGTACTTGTACTGGATATAGAGGTATCTTTATGTTTCTTTCTTTATAACATTGAAGTAGAAGACGAGAATGCAGTCCACTTGACTATAAATGGGTACTGCCGTACATGTATATCTATAATCAAAGATAAGAGTAGAGCCCAAACTTAGGCTGACCACAAATGCATAGCTACCCCTGTGGTGTAAGTTAGAACGACTCAAATAAGTATATACTCGTAAAGCGGAACAAAGAAACGCTTAACACAAAATAAATGTTGTATGGTAATAGTGCCGCCGAAGCCCAACCACGGAGGATTCTACCACCTTCTTTTTCCTGTTTGCTTGTGTTATAACAATACATTGTTAAATTCGACCATATGCGTCTACTATCACTAAACACATAAACTGTATACGTATAGTAATATTCTTAGAAGTGTAAAAAAAATAAGTGTGTAGCAATTACCGTTCAAGAGATATAAGCTCTTTGAGAAACGGACAGACGTTTGGACAGACAAAGGCTTAGTAATGGTTTCCCGTTTCCACTCTTTCGTTACAGAACCCTAAAAGAGATAACAAAGCTAACTAAACATTTTATTATTAAGATAACAATGCTACAATGCTAACAAAGGCATCAGAGGCATGTCGGTGGCCTAGAAAACTTATAAATTCGTTTGCTAAAGAATAATATTGTTTTCTTTTAATATACAATATTACACAAGCATAATAGATATTTCTGTGAAGTAATACTTTTGCTTTACAAAAAAGTTAATATTAAGAAAACATAAACGGGATCTTGTACTAAGTGAGGAATATTTGTGTTAATATGTTATAACTTTTCGAAAAGGATTTAGATATGGTAAATAAGGTTAGTTTTTTTTTATAATATAGGAGTAGCAGACGAGCAAGCAGTTCACCTGATGGTAAATGGCTACTGCCACCCATAGACATCTGTAATCAACCCCAGATAAGATTAGATATTCCTACCAGAGGTCGGCCACAGATGCGCCGCTACCCCTGAGGACTAAGCTGGCACGCCTCGTAAATTTTTTTTTTTTTTTTTTTTTTTTTTTATAATATAAGAGTAGCAGACGAGCATGCAGTCCACCTGATGGTAAGTGGCTACTGCCGCCCATGGACATCTGTAATCAACCCCAGATAGGATTAGATATTCCTACCTGAGGTCGGCCACAGATGCGCCGCTACCCCTGAGGACTAAGCTGGAACGCCTCGGAAAAGTCTGTCTCCCTTACCACACCCTTCAAACCGGAACACAGCAGCGCTTAACACTGCTGTTATTAGGTAGAAATAGGTGTGGCGGTGGTGCCGCCGGAGTCGAACCACAAAGAGTTCTACCACCTTTAAATCAAGCATTTGGTATGCCGTTAAATACTTTGTCAAAATGTGACTTCCTTGTATGAATGTATCCAGAATTAGCATATAGGTAACTCGACGCGGCAACAAAGTTTCGGCGGAACGTTTGCTTGTATCCAGCCGCATTACTTGACTTGAATATGAATTTGTAATGTATGACAATGCCTATTTACTATTCATAATCCGGATTAGAAGCGTGTTTCATACACGCTTCTAATCCGGATTTGAGACCAAAACAAGCAAAGTATCGATTTTGTGGATATTACACCTGATTATTATGATGATTGCAGATTGTTACAGATATCCTGGTTGGGTTAGGTTAGTAAATGTGTAATTTTGGTCCTTCTACGCGCCAGACTTTCTTATCTATACTGCATGTAGCTATAAGAGTGTACTAGTAATAGACCGGACATGGAGAGAATGTGAGATCCACGAGCTATTACTAATTAGTAATAAGTTATTCTGAACTACACATATGTCAATCATCTATAATTGATCGGAGATGGTTTCAGTGTGTTAGATAATTGTATGAAAATCATGTTAGATTTCGATCTTTAGTAGCCAGAATTAGGATAGATTTAGTTTTAATTAGATAAAAGTGGACGTAAAGTAATATAAATTTGAAATGTATGATAATGCCTATTTACTATTCATAATTCGGATTAGAAGCGTGAGTATGTGATTTGAGACCAATACAAGCAAAGTATCGATTGCGTTGTGGATGGCACCCGATCATTATGATGATTGCAGATTGTTACAGATGCTTTAGTTAGCGGGTAATGGTCCTTGGAATATCTATGTTCTATCTAACTACTGAAACATAGTCGTTAAGTGTAGTTGTAATAGACTGGAAGTGCCAGCTACGGGCTATTACCATACCATACCTATTAAAAAGTTATTCTGAAATATATGTCACTCGTCAATCGATCCGAGATGGTCTCAGTGAGTTTGATGAAAGTATTTGTATAAAAATCTTAACCTTGTTTACAGTCCTATTAACTTATGTTCGTTGTTAATAATCAATCTATCTAAGGTTTTCTTACCAAAGCAATTGGTAAATTTTAATCATTGATAAGCGAAATTTGGTTGCTTGGTAATCCGATGCCAATAGATTAATTTAATTTTTTGTCGATTTGTTGTAAGTAGGTACCTAATTCACAAAAATCTGAATTTATTTAAAGTAATAAGTTAGTAGAACATTTATTGAGTCTGATGTGTTAAATGCTGTTAGTAACAGATAAATAAACACATACACATAACATATGAGGTAAATCATATTCATATTACTACATAGTAGCTAGAGTAATAGTGAATATAGATATCCAGATTTTGATAGATCAAAAACCGTACAGTTTATTAGTCATGTTAAATGCACACACAGTCCTTATTTTACTCTCTATGCAATTTAATAGTCACAAGGCTTTCAAATTAACAATTCGAGATATGTAACATTAAGCTGGGCACTCATAAGTCAATGAACACAAACGAACAAATCGCCGAATGTTCGCTGTTTCAGATTAGTTTTGTACTACGTTTGACCTCAATTTTGATAAAAGGGGAAGATTTCTTAGCATTTCTATAATATATACAGTAAAGGAACTTTTACAATGTCTGGGTGTCTACTAAGTGTAAATTATTTCCATAACTTATAATTTTGGTGTATAAAATTTATTTTTGCTTTCATTTAGTGATACGAGTAAATATGGGTGTTAATAAACATAAACATTTTTGAAATAAAAACCAAGCTATTCATTCGCTGTAAAGTTTTCATTTTCGTGTGAAAGCCTAATCAATCTCTATGCAATCCATTTACAGGCCTAATAAACATTTAATGGTGGGATTTTATATTTTATTGCATAACTTTAGAAATTGGCAGTAATTTTAAACATACTTTTAAATTACATTTAGATTTATCTGTTCGTATTTGAACATATTTTGGATGTTGGTAAAATCAATATAATTACTGCCACTGCCACTGTTGGTAAAATCAATGTAATTACTGCCACCCATGTACATCTGTAACTAATTGTACCCCGAATTAGACTTACGAATAAGTACTTGAAGTCGACCATAGATGCGTTACTACCGCTGAGAACCAAGTTGGAACGCCTTGGATAAGTATGTCGCCCTTACCACATCCTTCAAAGTGGAACACAGCAGCGCTTAACTGCAGTTATTAGGCAGAAATAGATTCCATAATTCCTCCAAGTATGTCCACAGCTTAATGTCGTCTATCTGTCTGGTATTTTACAATCTGTGCGCTATATTGATATTAATTGGACGTCACAGAGCGACTGGGAGCGAATAACACGCTAAAGCCGATACCAATTGTAGGAATTTCCTTTGTGAGTGAGTACGTATGTCGGATAAATCCCGACGGCGTAGATACACGGCGTATTGAAATAAGCGCTGTGAATAATTTCGTTTTGTTTTGTTTCCTGGGTTTGATGGTTGCTTGGGCTGTATCTGTTACAAAGTATGGTTATTCTCTTTTGAAGATTGTTACAGTGGTAGTGGTATGAAGTAAGCGATGAAGTCTTCAGTGGGTTGTGTCGTAGATGCTTTATATTTATAGGACTGAAGACTTAACTAATTAGAACGTTTATTTTTGTATCATTGCCTTATTCTTATATCATCATACCTTATTTGAAATAAGCATTTAAGGTATTTTAGCTTTTACATAATTAAGGCTAGAGATGTAGATTATGCTTTTCTCGTATTGATTGGAATGAAGGGGTTCTTTCGCAATGTCAATTGAAACGTCGGTATTTTAATTTCAGGGATCTAATGCTGAGTAAATTTCGAAGGATAATGCGAAGAAAGTGGGTAAAGTCAATCTATTTTAAGATAAAATATACTTCCAAACAGACTTACCTTCTTCCAAGGTTGACTTTTAGAGACATTTATATAACATGTAGTGGGTGTCACAGTGCGGCAAAGATAACATCTATTTTACACATTTTCGTTCAAGTAGGCTCTTACTTTCTATGTTTTCATAACATTATTTTCTTTCACAATGATCAGTCGTGAGAACTCAATTTTGTCTATATCTTTGCGAAAGCCTCATTATTATAGAACTATATTGTAGATGCTACAAATAATAGATAAAAGTAATATTGATATGTTACGAAGTCTACAGCTCATCTAGTCTCATAAAGGTCGTGATGGAGATTTGTTCATGAATGAAATTCTTCTAAGGTATGTGCTTATCCAGTTGACTTCATATTTGAATATCACTTTTTATTTACATCATCTTACCGTATGAAGGGTATGAATAAAACAGGGTTTAGAAAGTTTTAGTTATTTGTATTAGTCTTCTACAGCACATAACATAACATTTGTACAATACCATATCCGAGAGTACAAATTTTATGTCAATGTTCAATATCATTGTTACTTTTAATAGTTACAAAAATCTTTGAATTAAATACTAAAATATAAATTCATTAAAGAGTACTTTAACATTTATATCTGAAAATATATTTGCTGACCAACTGCGCATTATTAAACAGATCGGCAAAACAGATCATAAGAAATAAAATTTTCTTCACTCTTTCAAAAATAACATCTTACCAAAAACCAGAATAAAGAAACGCTCGTCTTTCGCGTTTATTTAAAGAGAGCTTTACATTGCCCAATTTATTGCGATAAGCATGCAAATATTTATAAGTTCTGCCGGCAGCTGTAGATCTCATCTATCGAATGCCTTTGTAAGGGCAGCTTTTTATTTTTATTGGCAATTAAACAATTAACCCATTCGGATGTACAAAGGACGTTTTCTGAGACCCCTCAGAGGGAGAGAAATTTTATACCCATTCAAAAGCATTGTGGTAAATTTTAGGTCGTTTATTTTGTTCTGAGATGAAAGCGGTTTCGGTGTAGTGAAAATACGGTGTACTTTGTTTGGTAAAAATAAGTCTCACAGCTGGATAGACACTCGGGGGGAGCTAAAATTAGGTCCCGACTTTTGTGGACCCGGTGAGGTAATTTACCTAATTTACTTTTACCCGTATCTGTGGGGCACTAGCACTGAGCGCGACTTATGGGAGTTCATACAAACTTTTTATTTCAATGTTACTTACGGTTTCTGTGACTGATAATTTTAATTTTCTCTGTTGACGTAGGTACTTAGTCTAAGTGTGCAGTTATTTTGATATGAAACCTACAACGTGCCAATTTCTTCAATATTGAAATAAGCCCACCAAAATTAATTACGATACTTTTTGATGCATGAACAGTTACTAAAATTAATTATAAATTTTACTATTAAGACATAACGCTTATAACGCTTTCTACACTCACAGCCCCACACTAGGATTCCCTGTTTCGTGGGTACTATGGACACACACAGAGACAAATACACAAACACCCAGACCCAGAAATCTAAATTCATCATTTAGAAATCTTGTCTGGCCGGGGATCGAACCCGGGACCCTCTGCGCGTCAGACCGGCATGGTGACCGCTCCGCCACGCGGGTTGTCAATATGATACAATATAGGAGCAACATTACTATTTAAAGTTGAAAGTTATGGTGAGGGTTGAGACTTTTCAGACATTCGTCCGTCAAATCATGGGCCGTAATGGCTACTAGATCTCACCTACATTCGTTATTTAATTTTATTAAACGAAAAACTGAACTAAACATAATATTTATAATTTAAATAAACCCGACAAATGCCACTAGTACTTACTTTTTAAGTCTCACAAAAGTAATTTACTTAAGTTGTTTCCGGTATTTCAGCGACAATTGAGTGTAGTAGCTGTTTGTGGATGGAATTTAGTTACCTTTTTACCGTTTCATTTTCATACTCAAAAGAGTCAAGTAACGGGATTAAAATGTTGTTGAGAATTATAAATTTACGCTGAATTCATTTTCTAGGTCAACAATTTTTTCAAACTAGTTTTACTAGTAGAATTAACTTAATAGGTACTTGGTTTAGTTTTGTATATATATTTTTTTCTATTAATATAAACAAAAATGATGTTTAAATCTCCACACTGCTGTTATTAGTCAGAAATAGTTGTGGTGGTGCCTCTGAGTCGAAGATGTGTAGGCTATCATCAATATCTATTGCTCATGTGCATATAAGTGTAAGGTTTATGTTTCGTCGTCCTTGTTTTAAGGTTGTGTTAAAACAGCTGATATTTATTATACTTACGCGAAACCTTTCAATTTGTGCTTTCTCCAGTCCTCCTTGGTAACAGCCCCATGGTTAACATCCAACTATATTTTAATTTTTAAGATTGATTACCGATGTCCAAGGACAACAGGAACATGTACCATCAACTTAACTACATGAGCCTTTTCTACTCCAATTTTTGTAAAGCGGAGGTGAAAAATAAAAAACGATATATATTTTTATGTTTATTTAATAAAAATCTCTTTTGACTTGAACACGATCACTAAATTACAGACAAAGAAATTTCATGTAACATTGATTATTTTATGCCATAATCAGTCGAGTAAAACGATACATATAAAAGGAAACTCACTGACTGATTCAAATAATTATGTATATTATATATTTACATTACATTAATTTTAAGGAGACAATAAAGCAACTAGTCATGTATCGAGGGACTATTTAAGATGTTCAAATTGTTCTTATTAACCAGTTCTTTGATCAATCCTATGTAATTAATAAATCTTGATGAAGAATAAATACATGGTGTAGTTATGAGATACATACCTTCAAATTTTTACAAGCAGGTATTAGTTACTAAAAATAAAGGGGATCGAAAACAAGTTTAAATACTTTGATGGAGTGATTCAAAATTCGTGTGGTTCTATCTTTTATCTAGTAGCGAAAAGTCGCCAATATTTGAATGCTTCTGATAAATTTACGTGTTAACTTATAACTATAACAATAAAGCATTAATTTCAAGTTGATATTCCTATAAAAAATCAAGAGAACTAGATAAATTAATTGATAATGTTGATGAATATCGTGTGACAAAGTAGCGAGCTTATGTAAAATTGTTTAGTTATCTACTAGTTTAGTTCTGTAGTTCTCGTTATGCAGCTCTTAATGAAGTACGGAAGCTTCACAGTAAAATAGCAGTTAAGTGAAAATTCAGCAAAAGCACTAATAAATAATATTTTGACGCGAGATTGCAGCGAGTTGTGGGCGTTGTTAATTGGACGAAGTGCGAACATTTCAGTTGCAACGTCGTACTGCCAACTGCATTATTCAAAACTCCGCGAGTTAGCTTCTATCAAAAAATATTTTATTTCTATCGATTTGTTCGGTAATAAAAAGTCGTTAAACCCAATAATTTAATTTAATTTATGCGACTTGATGTTTCTATTATAATTTTACTGGTAATAAAATAATTAATTGACAAAATAGGGTAACTTCGTTTTGTTAGTTAACCTACTTCCGTTAGCATAATTTTTGCTATGCTAACCATACTGAAGTACGGGAGCCTCGCATTAAAATAGCATTCAAACTGAAATTCAGCAAAAGCACTAATAAATAATATTTTGACGCGAGATAGCAGCGAGTTGTGGGCGTTGTTAATTGGACGAAGTGCGAACATTTCAGTTGCAACGTTGTACTGCCAACTGCATTATTCAAAACTCCGCGAGTTAGCTTCTACCAATTTTTTTTTTATTTCTATCGATTTGTTCGGTAATAAAAAGTCGTTAAAACCAATAATTTAATTTAATTTATGCGACTTGATGTTTCTATTATAATTTTACTGGTAATAAAATAATTAATTGACAAAATAGGGTAACTTCGTTTTGTTAGTTAACCTACTTCCGTTAGCATAATTTTCGCTATGCTAACCATACTGAAGTACGGGAGCCTCGCATTAAAATAGCATTCAAACTGAAATTCAGCAAAAGCACTAATAAATAATATTTTGACGCGAGATTGCAGCGAGTTGCGGGCGTTGTTAATTGGACGAAGTGAGAACATTTCAGTTGCAACGTCGTACTGCCAACTGCATTATTCAAAACTCCGCGAGTTAGCTTGTATCAAAACGTTTGTTTTTCATATTTTGTTAAGATTACTTACATAACTTTTGCTGATTTATTTATGACACTTGCGATTCCAACCATTTTTACGAGTAGCAGATAAATAAATTGATCAGTTGTTGAATTTAGAGAAATTAGTTAACCTAATTTAGTCAAGATAGTTCTCGCTACGTAGCCTTTACTGACGGGAACTTCACGTTAAAATAGCAGTTAAACGTAAATTCAGCAAAAGCACCTATAAATAATATTTTGACGCGAGATTGCAGCGAGTTGCGGGCGTTGTTAATTGGACGAAGTGCGAACATTTCAGTTGCAACGTCGTACTGCCAACTGCATTATTCAAAATTCCGCGAGTTAGCTTTTATCAAAGCGTTATTGTTTTATTTGGTCTAGGAATGCTGATTTTTATTGCCGCGTTTTAATATTTTGTTGTTTGTGTAAACTGAAAGTTATTTTTACTTGATTCCACTCACTCGATGGTTATATTAATAGATTGTGAATATGAGAATTTGTAATCTGCTTTAGACTACGCTATTTTTTATAATTATTTACTTATTTATGGGACCAGTTGTACTAGAAGTGAGGACTTAATGGAGTAAAGTTACACCGTTAGTTACGTAACAATAGCCCAAAATTAGCACGTCATAGTAGACCTTACTCTAATTATCCCGTTTTTTTACGTTTTAGGCCGTTTCTATATTTAACATATATAAAATAAAATAGCGTCGAGAGCCATATTGTGTTGTAGTAATTAAACCATTTCTAATAGTAGATAATTAGTTCAGAATGTAGGTCAGAACGTTAATATAAAATGGTACCGAAATAATTCGTTCGCTAAACAATTGCCCAATATTTGACTAGTTGCTTTATTTATATTAATAAATGCGTAAAAATGCCATCAATTAAGCTGTTGAGACTTACATAAATAACATCAAAAGAGCTTACATCAAGCGACGAAGGATATTTTAGGCTTTAAATAAAGGAAAATATAGGAGTATTTTGCTCGTATAAAAAATAATTGCCAATTAACAGTATAATTGTTTTTTGATTCGTTTCGAAGCGCTCTTTGGATGTACAAAATAACATACATTGTTAATCGATTAATTATAAAACTTCTGCTTTACTTAGTGGATGTAATTCATTACTTGCACAGTCAATAATGAACCTGCTCATTGTATGACAATACAGACCGCTAAGCACCATTGTGTTGACACAATTTTATCATATTGCGGAATCATTGTAAGTTTTATAATTGTAATGATGATTCTTCAATATGATTACAAAAATCTGAAATACATATGAAAAAATAGAATTTCCTTCATATGTACGGGATCTATGTGTGGGTGATTTTGTACATACGCGGTTGTTTAAATTTTTAGGTTCTTACACGCACAACATTGTAATTGAGTTATATGCGTTTGTGGGTGGGTGTCATAGACAGAAAGTAGTACACGATTACCGAAAACCACGTATCGAAATCTGTATTTATTGTTTAGATGTTTGCTGACTGGAATCGAACCTGGATTCTCTGGGTGATACACCGATATGATGAGCGCAACGTCACGCAGGTCATCAAATGTTTCTTTTACATACACAACTATTTCTTTTACATACGGTTATTGCATGTACTTCTATACATCAATACAAAAGAAAAAAGTATCTGTTAGTAACTATTACAAGACAAAAATTAGGGTTCAGCGCAAAAATACATGAATAATCCCGAGTATTTACACTTTTAACGAGGGTGTTACCGCGATGCTCTCGTATATAGGTACACTATATATCCCTTCAAAAAATATATTAGACGCTTCCAACACGATGTTTACGCAACTTTTAATATTTACGAACAAACATACGGGAATACGCGGATAAAATATATTTGAAGCGTGACGACCTGTAGGCAATATGCGAGCACCATGTACATAAACCGTTCACCCGTATATTTTTGCATGCGTTGCGTGCGCTCGGTGCGACCCGCCCTAACATATATGCGCTCGCCTTTATTCAAAGGGCGTGTGCATATGAAACTCTTGTACCGGTTTCTCGCCGACAGTAATTATAAACGTTATCGTGTGTTAGTAATCAATCATACAATTCTGTTCTGTTCTTATTGTCAAGTTTCGTAGTCGTCAGCGCATTACTGTGCCAGCTGGGTACGAGTCTTCTCTCAGAGTAAGAGGTTTCGGGCTTCATAATACACCGTGCTGGCCGACTGCGAATTGATAGACTATTTTTTAAGAAATCTCAATGGTGCAGGTTGCCTTACAATTCTTTCCTTTATGATTGAAACTATTATGTATTAACCTTACTATGTAACCCAATTATGTATGCATTTCGGTAAACTTAATACAAAACTCGTTACTCGACCTATTTTTTTTTTATTAAAAAGAAAATAAAAATCGCCGTTAAAACTTTTAAGTTATAACGTAACACATGATATTCGGCACGCGTTCGGTATCGGTATGGAATCGTTAATGTCTCTATGGTCCCACCCATAGTTACATCATCGATCATATATCACACGCTTACTGTCAGGTTCATTATTGTACTGGGGCAGTTTATTGGGGCGTTCACATCAGCAAAATACTCCTTAAAACGGCTGGTTTATAACACGGACGATTCAAATCTTAAGATACGGTTTTGGACTTAAGTTCTCGCTACTAATAAAAAGTATATAAAGTTTTGTGTACTAAAACATCCAATAAAACAGGTTACGTATAAACGACTTTATTTCACGCTTTTTCATACATAATTTAATACTCTACCAGTACCCTTAGTATGAGTTTTTACGTTTTTACAAAAATGACTGTTTTGTATTTGTTTACGTATTTACCATACATTTCCAATCAGTTCTGATACACTCCGCTAAGGGCGCGGATTATTTCCAAATATGTATGGGCATATACCATAGATTAGTAAAGATTACTCACTCCTAGCAAGGAAATGTAACCAGTTTTGACAATTGAAATTGTTACTGTCATCTATTTTCGTGTTCGAAAAATATTTAAAAAATGTAGTTTTTATAGATCATGTACAAATGAAACGATATTTCTACGCACTTTTACTTTGATTTCGTGTTTTTGCGCCACTTAACTGCGCATGTCGTCATTGTTCCGTAAATTACACCATGACAGCCATTAAATGGCTGACAGAATTGCCAGCCGTTTAAGCCATTAGGCTTCCTTCAATTACAAGGCGGTGAGATACGTATACTTATCTATGGCATATACGTAAATAAATACCAAAACAGTAATTTTTGTAAAAACATAAAAACTCAAACTAAGGGTACAGCTAAGTTAAGTTATAAACAATAGACGAATAGACCGGCCCTTTCAATATTATGGACTAAAAAGTGACATCGCGTTAACTTATCGCGTACAAAATCGTGTAATGCATTGGGTTCATACTCTAGCTACCTATGTACATAAATAAAATAAAAGTGCACCATATTTATTTCTATTTACAAAATTTACAATACACGCTAACAATTATTAACAATAACCTTATGAAAGGAATAACGTGTCTTATTAAACATTTTTGATACAGAGTTTTAATAAATTAGTAGGTTGGACCATGGATTTACATTTATGTGCAATAAAAAGTTTTTTGGCTTAGCAACATGTTTACAAGAATATGAGTTTGTTTTTTATATAACTATTGAAGTAGCACATGGATCTGTCCATCTGATGATTAGTAGTTATCCTCATAGACATTTGTAACCAACTTTGAATAGAACGGGAATATTTGAAGTCGATCATGTATGTCTGTCTACTTTCGAAGATTAACCTAGAACTTTCCATACAGACACAAGACAAACTTGTCTTAATAGATTTACCAACAGCAGTCGTGACACCTCAGTTGAACCAAAAAGAGGCCTAACTTTTGCAATAAGACGTCCATTTACCGAATATATTAACAGTAATTTTACAGCAAAAACGTGAAAAAGTTTTAGAAGTGTACACACAGACAGAAATATCTAAATTTTGCTATTTGGCCACATCGCCGTACAAAATCAGAGTTGTGTCAGCCTTTTTGTACCTAATACCTACTAAAAGTTGATAAGTAACAACAATGTAGTCATTATGTTTCTATGAAACTGTTGTTATAACAATACAAAATATCCATTAGGCTTTGCTATCACTTCAACGTATACTCCTCAATCGCCTAATAATAATAAATTCATCCTATTTACACTGGTTTTCATCTGATAGAATTATTAAGCCAAGCCTAAGCCAGTTTGTCTTTAAGACGCACTGAGAGGTGTATTAAACACCTACCTAGTACCCATTGTTAGAGTCAAATGGAATGTTACTATCAAAATTTTCAGCACAAACTTAGTCCCGAGATTGCGACAGAATTTATTCTTAAACAACATAACACATATGTAGAAGCTCCACAGGCCGGAAAGAAACTAGGACATGCGAATAAATATGTGCCCGTCGTGAAACACATGACAAATAGAATTTATGTCACGTTCAAATACGAGTTAGTCGAACGACGTGAATGTCATTTTACTATTGTTTTGGTTTAAGCGTTTCGACGATATATTGTTTAAGAAGTTTTGCATTTTTCTAATCAAAATGCGGTTTTTGAACTTCAGATGGCGCATTTTTGTAATGCAATCAGAAACTAAGTAACAACACTCAAAGATTTCAAAACACTGTACATCTATGACTTAAAATTTCTGATCCATTTTTTTCTTCCTGCTTTCGAACTAAGCAGTACTTCACAAGAATTGGAGCCCGGGAATGAGGGGTTGAGCCCCTCAACTCTGTGCTAGGGAATCCAACGGCACCACCAATTTTCCGTTGGAGTAGCTGTAACAAAGAAAACATTTGAAATTAAAAAAACATTCTTTAAATATCTCACAAAATCTTTGTTAGCTTATAAAATGTTATTAGTATTAAAATGCATGCTTGTTAAAATATAACGAAAGAACATATAAAAACTCAAATAGATATATTCCAAATATTATTAACCTGTACGGTATCGTAGCTGTTCTGGATTTAGCTCTGCTTGGCCTACAACCTTCATCTGCAACCAAGACATTTCATTGTTAACATTTCCTTCCACACAATATCGAAGATAATATCTAATGAACTCAAGTGTACAATGTATGTCTTGGTAGACTAATCGGGAAGTTTTAGCTCACTCGTAGTTGTACAGTATCGACGAGGCTTAATTAAGTGGAAGAGCATGCTATTGTCTCGATACTTGCGGAACAATACTTATCTTAAGCCGAAGTTGGCAGAAGTAATATCTGCGATACCTTAATGAGAGAACTTTGTATCGACTTTGTTAATCGTTCCTGACCCAGCCACAGCGCTACTCGTTCCCAACTCTCTAAACATTTTAGCTTTGTAGCCGTAAATATCCTTACCACAATGTTAATGTATGTGTTGAACAACGTTTATAATGTAATTTTCTATGTTAATGAAATGAAATAAAATAACATAAGTAGGTGTTCTAAGAAATCCTCTGTGAGGTAGAGAACAATAATAATGGACGCGCAAATAAAGACAAAATTAAAATAAATAATGAAAACCTAATTTGCGTTATCCAAGGCTAAAGCTCAGTTGAAATAAAGCTCAATTTAATTAGTTATTTCACTAACACGCTAATAAGTAGCTGTTTTGTTGACTAACTATTTAGTGGGACCCTTACCATGGTTCGGCTAACATCGTTGCGAAAGGCACGCATCGCATTTGACGGGCTCGACACGTCGCTTGCCCTGAGAGCCCTGCGAGCCGGACTTACGCCGGAAAGTGTACCTAACGAGCAGACCTGCAATGCAAAACGCGGTACCGTTAACAAAACAAACAAAAGAAAACAACAAACAGCTAGCGCGTCCATCTGAAAAACGCCCATGGGCGAACGAAAGCGGGTGAAAATAAAATGATACTCGCAGGAATTTCATGACTTGATACCACTCGAATTCATTTGCGTTTTACGTGAAAATGAAACTTTGTATTGTGATATTACGAGTTGGAAAATTAATTTTGTTTGCTGTGTGTATGGTATTAAGAGATGAATGTTTTAAAAATGTTTTACGCTTAGAGCTAAATTCAGAAAGTTCTATTTACTGATATTATATTTCGCCTAAACTAGTATCTATTTTAAATTTGGGAATTATGTTGTTAGTTCGACATGCATTATTCGATAGCGAAGATTTTTTCCTATTTGATTATTTGGCTACGAAGTATGTTCTTTCTGTGAAAGTTGTTATAACTCACCCGTGAGACCGGCCTTATTGATACTGTTCGAACTCGAGAAACCAGATATTTTCTTCCAGGCTTTTTTATTCCAAAATCCCGTCGTTTTAGCATCACCACAACTAGAACTTCGTGGCGAAGGTATGTCTCTTGGGCATCGTAGACTGCATTCTTCAGCGCCTAAAATTCTAACACCAGCACCCCTAGTACCATATGATACTGCTGGTAAATGTGGGACAGATCCCGTAGGTTTCCGTCGTAAGCTTCCCACGTAACTTGCACCGCTGCTACTTCCACTGAACCCACTGTCTAAATCTGGAGGATTACAACTAGCGGGTGAAAGTAATTCATCCGTTGGTCCAACTCTTAAAAGTTCTTCTATATTGTCTCTGTCTTCTGCTCTTTCTGAATCAGGCGACTCACATTCCGGCATCAGCATAGCCTCTACACTAAGATTCAATTCTCCTAGGATTCGCTTATGCCTAGACTCGACCCTACGAACTTCTTCCTCTACAACACTCCTGTCTAGTGAAACTAAGGATTGACGTGGGACATATCGGTGTTTCGGACATGTTCTAGAACCGTCAGTTATTTCTTCGTAAATATTTTCCTCTGTGCCATACCTTGTCACATAATTGTGCCTCGCTGTTCGGTCCCGTGGTAAACCTCCACGTCCTCTTTGACGATGTGCCTTTCTTGATGATGAAGGCATCGACAAGTGATGATCGTAGTAGGCATACGAATAATCTACTGGTTCAAATCTTTCCATTGTAGCAGCGATGTTACTTCTATTCCAGCTTTGTGGTGGCGGTTCCCTTGATAGGTTTATAGCTGCCAGTCTTGCGGGTAATATTTCATCCAGATCTCGAGCGCAACGTTCGTCAAGTGACTGCGCACCATCATCTTCGTCCCGCCTGTGTTTCCGATGTGGCCGCCGAGCAGTTTGTGAACGTTGATGTGAACGTTCAGAATCGGATTCATGGTCATGATTGTAGTCAGGAGTGTGGCTTCGGTTAAAGTCTCCTACCCGACGTTTACAATCTACCGTATGGAAATTAGTATGCCGAAGACTGTAAGTGGAATTGCCTTCGTAATCTGAGCGATCGTAGCACGGGCTGTCGTCTGCATTGCTCGTGTGAGGATGCGGACAATCGGCAGCTATACCGGACTCGGATGAAGGGTAGTCGTGAACTTCGGCAGTGATTAGTACACGATCGTCTGGTCGCGCCGGTTCGGACGTAGCATGCCGGTGATGAGGCCGCGGTCGTCCTGTTTCGCGGCAACTTGCGAATGCTCTTTGAAGGTGTGGTGCGTGGGGATATCTTCCACAGCGTGAGTCGAACACCGCCTCCCCTGACTCGTCGGGGCTCGGCGGCGCGCTGCGTGATTCCATGGCTCATCCTCTCATTACCAATGAGTACCTGTAAATAAAATAAAACATATTTTAATATGACCTATATAAATGAAATCAATTCCTGTGGTACGTAAAATATTTTTGCTTATAATAAAAGCCCCGATATACAGGCCGGGATCCCGAGGGCAATGAATCCGAAATTACATGCTCTGTGATAAGGGTAGGGTAAGTGACGATCAACACAGCAGCCGACGTCGATATATCATCATCAGTCGCCGGGTAATAAATTGGGGTTTCACACCGTGTTTATAGTAGGTTATTGTACCACGTTTCAGCTTGACTTCGATGCTCTTTACAATATACCGAAAGCAAAGTTGTTGATGTGTATAAAAATCAATCACGGACGTATACACCTACACGGGCTTCCATATTGTCCAAAATATACTGTACATTATTCCCGTGAAAATGGAACTTTGTTTTATAAACTGCATATAGGTACACGTTTTATTTTTGTAGATAAAAAATAACGGTCGGTTTTTGTAAATGGTCATAAAGTTAAATCTGGATAACGTTCAAACGATTTATTACTTTTAGCTGTCCGGAAAATAATCGCAAAACAAAAAGTCATAAAAAGTGCCGTGGAGATCTAAATTGGAGTAGAGCATTATTTTATTCAAATAAATGCCGGTTGTTCATACTTATTATGTATTTTCAATTTCATACAAATGTTGCTCATGTATCGAAAGGAGAAATGTAATAAATCCAATTTTATCATTAATTAATTCCACATAACAATTTTATTGCGATCCCACTAGAAGTTATTGCACGCATTCCAGAACAATTTATTACGATAACGATAATACGAAGTAAGTGTCCGTGAACTAGACAACGGGGGCTTACCCTCAAGTTGTTGCTATGACGACGGTTCAATCGCTGGTGACGAGGTGAAATGTTTTATTCCAATGTTTATCCATATAATTTGCATTCATAGTACGACTTTTTATTACTATAGAGCAAGTGGCTGCGTACTAATGAGACTGTATTGCATGCATTTTACATTAACTTATTACCATAACGATAACAAATGTCTATGAATAAGCTTACAGATTACCATGACAACGGCGGTTCAATCACTAGCAACAAAATAATATCGTTATTTTAATAACGAAGTAAGTCGCGCTGAATTAATAAGACACATTTATTACGAAAACTGTAGTAAATGCCTGTTAACCAAGCCGTTGTCATGACAACGACTGTTCAATCGCTAGTGTCAAGTTATTATTTGTGTTAATTTTATTGTGGTAACGGAACAAATGACTGTATACTAATGAGACTTCGTATTGTAGGGATTACAAATGAGTTTGTATAATCTTTGACATGTTGTCACAACAACAATTCAAAAGATGGGATACACTAAGTTATGCGTACGTTATTTATCACTGTAATGATAAAAGGAAATGAAGTGGTTTTGACTTATAATAATTATTAGTAGGATTTCAGTGGGGAATACTAATGACATATATTTTGTACATGTTCTAGACTAATAATTAAATCATTAATTCTTGTAACAATAATCAATATTAGTATTTAGATAGAAAGAATTTTTTTATTCGGATAATTACAACACACATGAAATAACAGAAAGAGAAAAAAACATTTACGTATTTACTTTACGATAGCATCCTGCGTTGCCATGACAACGGCGATACGACAGAAGTAGGTATGACTCCGAAGTAGAACCAAGAAGGATTATACTACCTTTAAGCCAATTCAAGTATCCTACCATACCTTATCATAATAACGTTTATCGTTACATGATAGCAGTATAACAAGTCCCCAAGTGGTTCCCACATTACAACACTTCCGGCCACATCGCATCTAAATCATCATCAGCGACGAGATTCCCTTCATGGCGGATACGGCCGACCCTTCACTAGATATACGACTGTTGGGCAGTATACTGCACTATAATGCTTCTTATTCAACAAACTCTTATTCACAATCTGCTTATAAATGTTTGAAAGATTTGCTGTAAATAAGATGTTAATAAGCGCAGTAAATTTTATTTAAATATGTTAATCAGCAAAATAATTATACGCCTTCTATTAAGTAACAATTTGACTCTAAAGGTACAACCATCACATCTTTGTATTTCTGCCTAACAACAGCAGTGTTAAGAGCTTCTGTGTTCAGCTACAGAAAGTGGAAAGAGAGACACACTTATGCGAGGCGTTCTAACTTAGTCCGTAGGGATAGAAATACATCTGAGGGCGACCATAGGTAGGACTAACCCTATCTGAAATCGATTATAGGTTGTAGTGTGTATAAGACTCCTAGTTATGCGAGTATAAGTTAGGATAAGCTTAGTATTAGACAGTCAAAATAAAGACTTCATTCAAGCAACACGCCTCTAACTCTAACCTGCTTGCAACATCTCTACAAGGTATCCATGGATGGCCAACCCACCACTTTACCATCAGATGGACTGTATGCTCGTTTGCTATTTCTATAATAAAAAAAAAACTAAGAAAATAATAGAAAGTACCTATCCTATTTCTAATATTCCGAGATCCCTCGTTCTCAGCGCTCGTTGACCGCTCCAGACGGCGACCGAGACAATAATTTGTTATGCCATTGCACCGCCCCGAGATTTCGCCCCATTGCGTATAAAGACGTCCGATCAACACATTCCTACCCTATTATCTCCATCTTTATACGTTTGGGGAGAAATTTGCTACCGACCGCCGCCAATTCCATTAATCTCTCTTTATAGTCTATGCTGTGCAAAAACATCTCATTGTAAATTCCGCGAATGCTCTAAATAGTCGAAATTATTCGGAATTCTGATGCGTAAATCGGAATTCGGGGAAAATATATAAACGAATGTTATGAGCGTTTTCTAGGAAGCGAAATAATGATTGCATAACTCATTTCATTTTAAATCGACGATGGTTTATGAAGTTCATATGATATGTATTGTTCATATGATATGTATTTCAGCTTATTGTAAAATGATATCGTGTAGCATTATTATGAAGGTATTTGGTGTTGTAAATTTAATGATACGATGTTACGAGTAATCCCGTAATTTTAAATTAAAATTTATTTATGTTTTATAGATTACTATTTTTCATTGTGCTTGTATTTTTTAGTAATCAAATGAATTTGTGGTATTTAGCGGTGTCAAAGAGAGTAGATATAATTATAACATATACTTATTCGTTCTTTCAGCATTGTAATTAGATATTATGGGATACAATACGTACAACGTTGACAATCTATCTACTCTTGTTGGGAAACGAAATTAAAATAATGACATTAAAGAACATGCATTTACTAAAGTAAATTCTCTGAACCCATACAAAATTATGGTACATTCATAAAGTCCAGCTGCCAGTTGTGGTACTGTGTTTGACTAATGATATTACTAAATATAATTATTATATTAATATTGAAAATAATTTCATGATTCCATTAATAAATACATAGCTTAAAGTTATTGATGAAAACAGCTGCAATTCTCGGTATGAGGTCGATCCGATTAACAATTTTATTTTATATATCGTTAATTAATCTAATCTTATTACTAGTACCAGCCGTGTGATTTTGACATCTATAGGGTCGGTAGCACTTTTATTAAATAATAAATCATATTTTTAACGATTTACTAAGTAATAATGAAGGAAGAGGATAAGACAACTAAATCTTCACTATAACAATGCAACATCCAATTAATATGGTTTATGGCCAAATTGTTATTAGCGCGAGCTCCACACAAACTAAACGTCACACAGATTTGCGCGTTATCGCTAAATATATTATATTTTGACTATGCCTAATCAATTACAAGCATCTATTGTGCCGTTTTGTATCATTTATTGTAAGAATTTTACGAAAAACTTCCCCCCAAACGTATGAGAGAGCCTGACTAAGCATAATTCAAAAACAGCTCATATTTTGACATTATCTAGAAAACCATACCTAATAGCATAATATAATACATCATTATCGCGCACGACCCTCGAGACACATACATTATTCAAAAACGACGTGTTTTCAAAAAACGTACTCAAAAGGAATATCTTTGGAAAAATCTTAATAAAATTCCTCCTGTGCATTTATTTGGCGACGATATCAGCACATTCTCCCCTACCCTACGTGTTTAGTTTCGGAGGGTGAAATCGTGAATTCTATTGGCGTAATTGCAATCAATTCGTAAGATGTAGTAAGCACATTCAGTATTTTTATTTGACGATTGGGAACATTAAAGTGGCTTGATGAGGGTAATTAATTGAACTTTTGCTGATATTGTAATCGTGGAGTTTGATTTTACTGATCCGAAGTAAGAGTGAGGTACATTGACGTAGGGACTGGTAAACTTGTATAGCATATTCACGAAATGCATAATTGCATATCATTGACATTTTTTTGAATTATTCATTAAAGACCTTCATTTCTTTCCTTCTTAGATGACTGTATGACAGATTTGATTGATGATGAATTTTAAGGTGGTAGAACCCTTTGTGGTTCGACTCGGGCGGCACCACCGCCACACCTATTTCTGCCTACTAACAGCGGTGTTAGGCGCTGCTGTGTTCCGTTTTGAAGGGTGTGGTAAGGGAGACATACTTTTTCAAGGTGTTCCAGCTTAGTCCTCAGGGGTAGTGGCACATCTGTGGCCGACGTCAGGTAGGAATATCTAATCCTATCTGGGGTTGATTACAGATGTTCATGGGCGGCAGTAGCCACTTACCATCAGGTGGACAACATGCTTGTCTGCTATATTATAAAAAAATCTTTCCTTCTAAGATGAATGTAAAACTAACACAAATCCAAAAATTACACATTGACATGAGACATTTTAGTAATAATATATACGTTTCACACTAATACAAGCCACGCTACTCAACAAGAAACACTTGCAGATTCTATCAAACACAATACGCTCCACACACACCCACATAATGTCCATTTTATTCCATTAATGTTACATACTAATACATTACGATCACCTGTAAACAAATAACATTTTAATTATTCATATTAAACGTCCACAATGTTACAATGAGCGATAACAGTACAATCCACCGCCATTTTAATAAAACAATCATCCATCATGGAGATAAGATAATAAGTTTTCTATTTCTATGCACCCCTCGTTCGCTCTAATAGTTTTTTGTGGCATAGGCACATGTGGTCGTAGCCTTTGTAATAGGACTTTAATATTCCTGATTACGAACGCTTTCAAACATATTGCGAATAGTGACAACTTGGTCCCTCGAGCCGCACTTTTTACAAATTGATGTGTGAATACTATAGCATTAAAAAATAAAAATATAATGTGTTTAATATTTGAGAGAGTAATTCGTGCGAGTTTGTGAATACTCCCTTATAAGTTACAAGAAGTGCCTTAACTATTTAATGATTTGTCTATTTTTGTTGTATTCCGGATGTTAATTGGTAACAAGACTTCTCATTAATTAACCTAAAATCTGTTATTTCTTTATTATGTACTTTATAAATGAGAAAAGTCAATAGGAAGGGTAACATATAAAGATAAGAAGCCTATACCATAGTTCTTTATTGTGTGTTAAATGTCAATTAAATTAGCATGCCTAGACTTCTATAAATTTTCAAATCGGTATTGTTTTTGGACGTAAGTAGTAATCATAGACGCACCATAAAATCTAAGAAATACTATAAAAAAACAGTGAATTGTGTATCTTTCAAAATACTACAAAGCGTTTGTAAGTATAAAATTAAGTTATGGCTGTAACTTCTAGACTAATGTCTGCAATTTCTCGCTACCTTTGCAATTTTAAAACTTACGACGCGATTTACAATGCAACGATTTTAGCTTTTAATGTCTATGTCGACATTTTTTAGTTTAATTCTGATGGAGTTTCTGAAGAAATTTGTCCTTCCAGTTTTTATGGCAATTTTTGTTGTACGGCAAAACAGTTTTACATGTGTGTCAAATGTTCCATTTTGTAGATCTAGGGTTCAAATCCGTTATTAAATGTCAGCTTGGGTCGCTAATAGTGTTAAGGTATGTTTAAGTTTTGAAAGTGTTTTGTATTTTCTAATTTCACTCTATGTTATTAAATTAATGTGCACTCGCTCGCTATAATCCTATTAACGTCTCAACTGTGATAGCCTAGTGGTTAAGAAACTCGGCCTCTCGATCGAGGGGTCCGAGGTTCAAATCCCAGGCACGCAACATTGATTTTTCGAATTTATGAGCATATTAGAAATTAATTATCACTTGCTAAAATGATGAAGGAAAACATCGTGAGGAAACCTGCATACCTGAGAGATTTATTAAAAAAAAACTCAAAGGTATGACCAATACGCACTTGGCTGGCGCGGTGGACTATGGCCTAATCCTTCTCATTCGGAAAGGAGACCCGTGCGCAGCAGTGGGACAATAATGGTTGATGAAGATGATGTCTCAACTATCCTCATAGCCGAAAAACCAGAATGAGTTACGGGCAGATTTCCTTCTCAACGTAACCATCCAATGGTACTTAAAGGGAATCTAATGAAAACAATATGCAATGCGAAGCTTAGTCACTACGGTACATGAGCAATACTAGATTATTAAAAACAGAATCCTCCGCTGAATAATGTTGCCTAAAAGGCAATAAACGCCTTTTAACGGTGCATTTAAACAGGACCGCACTATACAGTGTTCGAGGATATATTATTATCCGTTTTACTGCGCACAGTATAGTTAATAAAACTCGTGAAAATACCCCTATAACGCGCTTCACACGCGAATCTATTTCTATTGTTATAACGCTTCGGTTTTGCTACATACGAGTATACTGATATAGTACGATTAATGTGTGTAGTAGGTATATTATAAAAAAGCATGTGTGTATTTATGTACACGCATAAGAAGTAATACTTCTTAGATATTTTTAGTGCTTGTATCAATGTGTACAATTGTACATATTTTTCGGCCAAAAAGTGAAACTATTGCAGAACAAAAAAATACAAATACGACACGACATTATTCGACACGTAACGTATAGAAGAAGACCCCGACAGAAGTATGACTTTTTTTTATAATATAGGAGTAGAAGACGAGCATGCAGTCCACCTGATGGTAAGTGGCTCCTGCCGCCCATGGACATCTGTAATCAACCTCAGATAGGATTAGATATTCCTACCTGAGGTCGGCCACAGATGCGCCGCTACCCCTAAGGACTAAGCTGGAACGCCTCGGAAAAGTCTGTCTCCCTTACCACACCCTTCAAACCGGAACACAGCAGCGCCTAACACTGCTGTTATTAGGTAGAAATAGGTGTGGCGGTGGTGCCGCCGGAGTCGAACCACAAAGGGTTCTACCACCTTAAACAAAGGGTTCAAATATTATCAGAATATAGAGACCGTTATTTTATTAAATAGCGTAGTACTTAGCTCGAACGACGTTATTATAATGTATGCCGACATCTGTACAAAATGCTCATTACTATATTAATTGCATAAGCCTCAATGAGTTCCTGAAACAGACTATTAAAATCGAAAAACCATCGGTGTAAAAATCTTCGTGCCATTTAACGGTGTATTAAAAAAGACATCTCTAACTTTTACTATAAATTGTAGACAATCTCTAGTCTACAATTTATAGTAAAAGTTTTATTAAATAGTTTTATTAGCTTTTGTATTCTTTATTAGTGTTGACATGATTTATGCTGACACTTGTAGAAACTAGCGACTATACTAATTGGATAATCCCTGCGTTAATCCGCTGATATAATGAGTTTTTTGAAACAGAATGCTAAAATCGGAAATACAATCTATGGGTCTTTTTATTTATAACGCTTTTTATAAAATTAAAATAGTAAACAAGCTTGTAGTCCAATAGATGGTGAATGGTGGAATTTCGCAGCCAACTCTTAAAGACTAAAGTGAAGGTGACTTTGAAGGTGGTAGAACCCTTTGTAGTTTTCTTTGTACATTGCGGCGGCTCCACGCCTGTGTTCTGGTTTCAAGGGAGACATACTTTACCGAGGCATTCCAGCTTAATCTTCAAGGGTACGCGTTGCGCTAAAACGCATCTGTGACGGACCTCAGGAAGGAAGAATATCTAATCCTATCTGGGGTTGATTAAAGATGTCATCAGTTGGACTACAAGCTCGTCTGCTACTTCTATATTATATGCTATTCATATCAATATTTTGTTCCATACAAATTATTTAGCGATATGCACCAAAATATTCCCATAACGCACACTACACGCATGCCCTTCCTGGCCTTGCTTGAAGTCCATTTTGCTTTATATATTTGACCTAGTAAGGTAAATGGGCAGTAAAAACCTTATGGTCGCCTTCGCGTCGATAAACTTTGCTTTATATATTTTATCATCTAATAGTAGGTGCATATAAAAAGTGTTCAGAGGTTATGTATTATTTTTTAAATTACTTGTAACATCAATTTTATGGAGGCTCGTGAATTAGTAATCATTCCCATGACATTTTACTTTTTATAAGTAATTTTATTTTTGTTTATTTGAGGCTTGAGTCTAGGATTGCGATTAAAGGCGACCAAAATATATGGTTAAAATTAACATAAATAGTGTTTTATATAGAAGCGTTCAGTTTCGCTCTCCATAAGATATAGAGGCCATATTATTTATAGGAGGCGGTTAAAGGTTAAGAATCCTATTACGCAGAAGGGCGCCCTATCGTAATAAGCCTAGGGCGGAATTTAAATTAAACCCATTTCCGTTTATCATATTGTAATGAAAAATATTATATACTGTAGGTTAGATGTTTTTTCACTACTAATATCATATAATTCTTATTAATCTGAATGTTTTAACTTATAATCTAGCCAAGAAGCAGATGGGCTACCCGAAGTAAGAAGTCTTCATTGTCAATGAACATTTGCAACTTCCAATGCATCGCCGTCTTTGAAGAAGAGCTTTTTGCACCTTTCCTTAAAATCCCCATGTCATATATATTCGGGGATTCCTCGGGCGGATGTAATAGGAATCATGCTGCCAACAGCAACACAGTGTTGCTTCGGGAATGCATAACATATTATTTTTGGTAACGTACGTCGTTCGATTCATGGTTAGTGATTGCTGTCCTTACTATGAGTTTTTACGTTTTGACAAATATGACTGTTTTGGTATTTGTTTACGTATTTGTCCATACAATTCCAATCAGCGCCTCTAGCGGATTGTATCAGAACTATAGTGTCAGTAACGTAATAAATGTGTAACGCGTAATAAAATGGCGCTTTATGTTTTGTCTCTCTTTTTTGCGAACATGTCAGGTAGACAAAAAGTTCATCGTCACTTGAGCACTTCGTTATTGTTACATTTACTCAATCTAACTGAAGCAAACGGAACTGAATAATGGATTGAGTAAACGTAACGTAAAATTTTGGGATGTTTTGAAAATTGTAAGGGTACAATGGGTACTGAACATGGTAAGGGTACTGAACGAAAGTTCTACCTGCAATCGGTCATAGATAACGTCAGCTCTATGAACTGAATAAGAGCGGCTAGTGTAACTGTTTGCCTTACATCCTTCGAACCAGAACACAGTGATAACACTGCTGTTGTAAACCAAAAACCAATGCAATATTCAAGGGTAGAGCAAAGCGAAAATGTGCGAATATTTCCCATTACGCAACACGGAGCTATTCACAGTTTTATTTAGCGTCGATAAACTTTGGTTTCGTATTTGGCCTACTAAGTTCGTAGTGTGGCTGTAAAAAGTTATCGGTACTACGCGCTTACTATCACTTTATTGCGAATGTAAAAGCGAAACATTTTGGGGTAGTTGTTGTGATGTTTTATAGATTTTTTTCCATGCCTACAAAATAGTTTTTTAGGAATATTACAGTGATCTTTTCTCGCTTATCTTATGTAGCCACCTCTAATATAATATACGAATACCCTGTATCTGGACTCTCGAGATCTATTCTGTACATTCGTCAATGTAATTTCGAATCCGTCTAAAAATCTTCACGATTTGTTAACCATCCTTAGTTATCATTAATCAATCTATCCAATGTTTTATCCAGAGATTGAAATTGGACATTTTTTATAATAGTATGAAGAAATGAAGTATAACTGACTATCATTTTTTGACTTTGACTAAAAGAACTGAAAGGCATAACGACACCACATAATTTTAAATTCGTCAAGCAATTTAGGCCACAGGCGCTTGCAAACAAAATTATATACATAAGTACATAATTATGTATATTCGAAAAACGCTACCTTTGTACTCGCGCAAAAAGGCAACCTTCGTAAAGTTAAGTATAGATGGCGCTTAACCAACACGTACTTTGATCTTCCTTTGAACGGTAGACCATTCTGTGGCTCAACTTAAGCACCCTTCTTATCCTCTCAAATGTCTTTATCTAGACATTCACATTGTAAGGACATTATGAGACCTGTAACATTCAAATTGGTCTTAGGAATTTTTATATAGGAAAAACAAGATTCCTTTTTCATGAAATTGCAATATATGATTGCATTTAATAATCATCTGATGGCCGTATCTAGACTTGACTCTTAATGTTTAATAATAATTAATAATGCATAATGCATAATAAAGTACATAGTACACAATACAGAGTAAAACAAAATATTGATTTGAAAATACAAATGTTAATTATTTGACGATGGAGTATTCATTTTATTTTCATTTACGAGTATTGAAACGGGCTGTAATTCATTTAATGAAATTATAGTTTATTTAACTATAATTTTATATATCTATTTCTTTATTAATCAATGCAAATATTCTGACATTCAAATGTAAATTAGGATTTATAAATTTAAAGTATAAAAAGTGCAATTCAATACAACGAATCCACCAGATGACCCGACGGCCTACATACTGAGAGGGACTGATCAGTTACAATAGACCTTGTGGTTACGAGTGTGTAATACTAGTCAAGGTAAAAATACTTTAGAAATGTACCTGTTAATAAACTAGAACGAGAATAAAATAATTTAAATTCCATTTTTTAAATTCATTCCATCTGATATTTAGTTCAGATCATGGTTCAGGTCAGTTACTTCAGGTCATGGAGACAACTTACCTAATCCCAAAATATATAGTATTACGAAGTAGGTTTATTTTATTACTCGTATTTACATAATACCTCCAAACGAGCATGCCGTTCATTTGATTGTACGTGGCAACTGCCACCGATAGATATGTATAGATGACCACCGATAGGTTTGGAGTCCTACTTTAGGTTGACCACTGATGCGATACTCGTATAAGTGTTACTCCCTTACCACATAACACCTTAAAAAAATAAAGCAACGCAGAAATAGTTTTGGGCGGAAGTGTCTTCGGAGTCGAACCACAAAGTTCCACTACCTTTAAAATGGAGGTAGCGCTGTTTTAAAGAATAAATAGAAACATATAACGTATTAATTGTCACCACCCCTAACAAACAAACACTGTCATGCGTTTCATGGCGTGGCGTGAAGACTAAGTAGTTATTACTTAGTCCCTTAGACGACCCGCGTGGCGGAGCGGCCACCATACCGGTCTGACGCGCAAAGGGTCCCGGGTTCGATCCCCGGCCAGACAGATATCTAAATGATGAATTTAGAATTCTGTTTCTGGGTCTGGGTGTTTGTGTATTTGTCTATGTGTGTGTCCATGGCACCCACGACACAGGGAATCCTAGTGTGGGGCTGTGAGTGTAGAAAGCGTTTATTTTATTTATTTATTACTAAAATAAAAATAGCCAAAATAACTAACCAATTTCACAAAGGGATTCGGGAATTCACGTTGATAAATGTATTTGAACCTGAAAACAGGTTGCGCTAAAACAGGCTCGTAACAAGTATCCCACAGTTGTTTTATAACTGAAATTAGCAACGTGAGTAACTTTAGGTAACCTATTTTCTTATTGAGATAGATTATATTCTTCGGTGCTTATTTAATCTCGCTTAACAAAGTTTGTAACATTTGTATATGTTCCCATTTGTGTACTTAAGAAACTGAAAGTTATACGCTTAAACCGCGGGTAGATTTATAATGGTTCAAATTCAGTAGGTAAGATATTGTAATATACCTTTATTATAATAAATATAAGCTATGTTAATCGATTTCAAAATAATATTAGATTGTCAGACTTTAGAATATCAAAACATTCACACAGAATCGAAACATAAATTTTTCGTTTACATGTTTGCTTGGAGGAGCTACGAACATGGAATCCTCTGTCAAAAACGCTAAAAGATTGAAAAAAGAAAATATTTCTTTTTCAAATTATATTTGTATGCTCTCGAAACTGACTTTAACTTTAACAGAATTTAAAAAGAGTAAGGAATCCAATTTCTAGGGGGTGATGTAGGTATTTTTTGCCTCAAAATTTGAATAATTGAGTAACTGTATACATGATGCATTTGGGACGAGCCGCCGAAAACATCGTCGGCAAAATATTACTATCGTAACTTTATTATCTTCAGCCCTAAAATGTCCACTGGACATGGGCCGAACATACGTTGTAGACGCTTGATGATGTATATAAGTTGGTGTATGAATTTATATAATATCGTCGTCAACCCATCATTTTTCCTCTGCTGGATATAGGTATCCTCTCAGAGTGAGTGATTTTAGACCATATTTCACAAGGGTGGCCAAGTGGGAATTGCTAGACACCTCTTTAAGAACTTTATTAAACTGTAAAAAACTCTCCTTTAAAACCGGCGATTCCTTTAAATACATTGGCGACTCCTCTGGTGTTGCAAAAGTCCATAGGCGACGGTGACTGCGTCCTGACGAGTAGCCCGTTTGCCTTATCGTTAGATTATATGAAAAACAACTTTCCGATTGCCCATGTAACTCCCGACTTTGTAAATCAGTTAAGATCTACATTAACCGCGTACCTACACGCGCCAGACTGACACTAATTCTATTTAATTCAACTATAAACATATAAATCACTCCGATAGTTTAGTTTTAAAGCTCTTTTCACTACTAGGAATAATGCTGACATAAAACGGACATACCCGTATAGATAATGGTATTATAAAATCATTCACTCGTTTTACCGCTGAGGTCTTTGTACCGTCTAGGTTTTATGCCGATCTAGGATAAGCCCACACAAAAATAGGTTTTAACTTGTCGTATAAAATTTTATAACTATATTTTTAGGACTTTTTGCCGAAGCTTGATGAAATTTTATAGAGTTTTATTAAAAATACTTGGAACTAACCTAAAAAGTTATTTCACTGCATATTTTTGTTACGTTGCCCGATGGCTTTAAAATTTGACGTAGTTTTGATATAACAATAACGATTTTTGTTTTCAGAAAAAATATAAAAGTGATTCTCTGACGTAACACGTATTTTTGCTGTGTAATAATAGATAAGTGAATCTCTTTCGGAAGATTTAAAGGTGTTCATAAAAACTTTAATGGCCACCTATCCAATTTCCGTGCCGAACACTGCTTCAACATTATAGAACGGTTACGATCAACACAAATTGCAAGGCAATGCGTGCTTCATTGCGATTAGATTCTTGCTCCTCCAATTAGAAAATCCAGTAATTAGTATTCTAAAATCGTATGCTCTTACATCAAAACGATATGCGTAGAGATTCGTCCGCATAATCTAAGTGTGATATCTTCAGAGTCTTGTTATTTCGCAGTTTAATTTAAATATGTAAATTTTATTAGGCATAATACAGGCTGAGGACACTTGAATTGCAAATGAATGTGACATTACGTTTTATAGGCTAGTAGCCAATTCGCCTACCCATTTTCCCGGTACTAGCAGCAAATTTTCACTTAGAAATGTCCTCAATTTATTAGCGTTTTATAAGGCCCGTTTAAGCAAATAACAAGATGTTTATGTTCGCACTGACGTAAAAATGTCTAAGTTGTCCACCAGAATAGGTAGATGAGAGTCTTACCTGAGATGCCACAGATGCGGTGCAAAGGGATAATATCCCTGACGACTAAGTTGTAATGCATTCAACAGTGATAAGGAACTTAATGACCAAAAATCTTCTTTTTCAATTAGAGAGGGGCAGCCTTACAGTATAAATTAATCACATCCATAATATATGTCTAAAAGTAAAAAAAAAACCCTTACCCTTAACAAAGCATAATTACAAACCAATCGATTTCATGCATCACATACACTCAACCAAGTACTCGTAACAAACCAGCCGTAAGCTTAATCAGGCTAATGCACCTTTTGAATCTGGCATGATTTTAAGGCTATTAAGAAGGGAGTGCCCACGTGACGGCGTGGGGTGCGACCAATGACATACGATTTAGGACAGCAAGTCACCTGGACTAATGAATCCACTCAACGCACGGATGCACACCACTGCGAGCGAAGCCAATGTGGATAAGTTTTTAAACCAATTTAAAATAGACGACGAAAAAATAATGGAAATACGGAACCCTGAAAATAGCAAAGTAAAGGGAGTATTTTTATCGATAACAATTTTTCATTTCCTGGTTTTGAATTTGACGTTGAAACCAAACATTTGCATGGCCCACATTGGATGTAAACACATGCGAATGATAAATATATACCTATGAATATTAAATAAAATTATAATATAGCACTCTACTAGAGATAAGTTCTGAATGAATATTTTGCCACCAACTGTTTACCCCGTTAACATAACATTTTCGATTTTACAATTTAACAATAATATTTTATAGAGTTGTAACTAAAAAAATACAAAAAAACAATCACGTCATTACTTCAACGTTTTTTGTTGTTAAACGATAGTCTAATACATACATAAGTAAGCCAATATGCCTTTTCACACAGCAAAATAAATAAAAAAAAAGAAGCAAAACAAAAAAAACACAGAATCGCAAGTACAAATCGTGATAGCGCAGCTCGGACCGACAAACGGACCACTCTACGCATATAATTAAATCAATCTGTTTGTGTTGACACCTTTCAAATTAAGAGGAAGCTTCACGTTGATTAAATTCGTTACTTTGTCGAAAATGGGGCTGATTACTTTCCTCTTTATAAAATTGGTTCGTTTGCGCACAGTTAATGCTTTTTTTTTTGCTATTGTTTTTGACTGCCCTTAAGAATAAGTTTTATTTAAGAAGGTTCCATTGAAGTTTTTATTTTTATGACAATTTCAATCTTGCAAGGAGAAAAAAAATATTATAATAAGTAGCTTTCCACGATTATTTTGATTGAACTCTCGAAGCGCAAAACAGACGCTGAGCAGCTTTCATTAAGAATAAAGAAAAAAATTATGTCAACCGCGGATTATATTCGTTCAGCAACAAATTGGACTTCGCATTGGAGATTACAAAAGCTATAGAATACAAAGGACTCAAAATCCAATTTTGGGAAAAGTTTCTAAGTCCTTACGTCCGGTGAGTAAACAAACAAGCATCGAAACTTCGAAAGAGCGTCATGTACGAAATTAGGAAAATTTGGGAAAAGCTTTTTATTAAAGAATTCAAGTTCGAAGTGCAGTTAAGAAAAATAATCTTGTATACCTGTTCTTGTGGATTGTAAGCGTAGGTAAAGTAATGTAATTACGAGCCCCGTAGGGCCGCACCCGAAAGGCCAAAGTTAGGAAATGAGGTCAGGTTCGTCACTCTTTGGCAGGGACAAGGAGATCTTATGACAAATACGTACCGTTACATGCAAACCCTTGTCAGGCGCACTACTCGGAGACAATTATCGCAACACAATCTTATTACGTGGGAATGGCTTCCGGAACAGACTTTGCCCTTTCGAGTAACCAATTACGGGTAAATTGAAATCGTACCTGTAGCACTACCATGAGTTGGCATAGAAACGCCACTATAGAAATTGTAAATAGAAAACTATTGTCATTTTGCTAGTGAATAACATAACTACTATCGTTACGGTATTTCTTGACAACGTCTGTCAAATTAATGACTTATGGGACCGAATTTGTATGGCAATAGATCATAATGACATTCGCTAGCGATTTGATTTCGATAGGTTTTTTACGTTACGAGTGGCTCACACTACGGAATTTAGTTCTACGAGTAACCACCAGAGGCGCTGTACAATTTTTCATACATTTATTTTACGCAGTCGCTAGCGAGTAATACTTTTGTAAACTCATGGTAGTGCTACTGTACCCTTACCATGAGTTTTTACGTTTTGACAAATATGACTATTTTGGTATTTGTTTACGTATTTGCCCATACAATTTCCAATCAGCGCCGCTAGCGGATTGTATCAGAACTATAGTGTCAGAAACGTAACAATAAATGTCTAAATTGACAAAATGGCGCTTTGTGTTTTGTCTCTCTTTTTTGCGAACATGTGAGGCAGACAAAAAGACTTGAGTACGTACTTATTGTTACGTTGACTTAGTCTACTGAAGCAAACGGAACAGAATAATGGATTGAGTAAACGTAACGTAAAATTGTGGGATGTTTTGAAAACTCATGGTAAGGGTACTGTAATATATTACATGTACGCCAAATTTATTGAATTGCGTATTTAGCAGTTATTTTACAGTAAAATGTATTTTAACGTAGAATTGAACAACTATGTGAATTAAAAAAAACTCTTAACATATTATGTATTTTTCCTTTATTAAAGTGTTTTTCATCGGTTCTCTTTTAAAAACACAAAAGTATTTTGTAAACATCTAATGGACAAAAACGGAAACAGAACAAAAGGATTTAAAAACATCTTGATAAAATAAAGCCACTTTTCATCACGTAATTTCCGTTAGTAATTTTTCAGCAAATCCATTTTGGTTTCCGAAGTGGGCATGTTAAACGAAGTGAGTTAAGAAATCGTGAAGCCACACACCTAAACTAGCGGTGCTCGTTAGTCTGTCGGCTTTCACTGAATCACGTGGATATTGAACACGTTAAATTAAGGAACACTATTAAGTATTCGAGATAAATGCTTTTAGTGCTGTATGTCTGGCGAACTAATTTTAGACATTGTAATACACTAATCAATACAATGGGCTAGCCACATAGTTTGTAGGACAGATAACCGATGGGATTGGAAGGTGCTCGATGGAGACCAGGTGGATTGATGACCTGAAGCGGACGGCGGGTAACCGCTGAATTCAGACGGCTCAAGACCTGTCGTAGATTGGAGGAGGCCTATGTCCAGCAGTCGACTCTCAAGGGATGATGGATGGAATCAATATGGGCAAGGTCATAGACAAATGGTTGAAACTTAGTAGCTCCACCTGGAAGTTAATAGTTCCAGTCCCAGAAAGTACCTCTAATTTTTCAAAGTTTAAAAAGATCTGTTAAATCTACCGAAAGGTGTGTGTAGTCTACCAATTTACATTTGGCCAGCGCGGCGAACTATGGTCTAAACCTTCCGAACTCTAAGAAGAGACCCGTGTCCAATAGTGAACAAATCTCGTTAACAATTAAAACAAATCATTTTATTTAAAATATGTTCTATGCAGAACACTTTTGTTATGGAGAAGAAGAAAAAGAATAAGGGATACACGAAACACTTAGTTTTGGAGACTCCATTTGCAATTATGAGTACAGACCTGTCTCTTACAGTGGGAACACAAAAAGGGTTAAATACAAAGACTTGAAAGGGCAACGACTTGTTTATGATTTAATAAGGGCTAGTTTCGAGCATAATATATTAATAAACAACGTCATCGAAAGTGTAATGAACCGGAGTTGCGAAATCACGTAGCTATTTCGTGAAAACTAGGGACGTTCATTAGTACAGTGACTTGCATGCTGTCTAGGAGACGGGCACGTTACCCTATTAAATATACCATTCTAGTTAATTTCGGGGGAGATACCTTATTACCTACTTGACTTAATGTAAAACTATTATCATTATTTTTATGCAAATCAAAAATAGTGAAAAGCAACATAGAAATTCAATCAGCGTATCGGGAGAACCTTTTACATTGAAATTTCGATATATGTAATTTAATGTAGACAATTTCAAAACCATAAATTCGATTTTTTTAAGTTTTTCGTAAGCCACTCAAAATCATATTAAAACCACATATATATGGTTTTGAAGAATTATTTGTGGTATTACGACAATCATTTTAGGCATCATATGAGTACATTTTGCACAAATGAAAGGGTTTCAATTTAGTCTCCAGGATTAAATTACTTTAAATTATCATTTACGTTTATCATAAGCCGTATACTACCTTTATAACAAACGAATACTGAGAAATAAAAAAAACTATTAAGAAATGAATTCATACGCTTTTATATAAACGAGATCAAAGCAACGATAAATAAATACAAAAATCTTATAATAAATCCATACGTACGTAGAAAAAGCAATTAAGTTCTCAATGTACAGATGAAACCTGAAAACAACATTAATATCGAAGAATATCTTTGATGCAGTGTCGTAATAAATTGGATTGAATAGCTAGAATTTCCTTTCCTTTGATATAATACTGCCAGCTCATCACAGGCTCCGTTTTGAAATAAAATGACGAAGGATATATTTTTTGTAACTCATACAGTCGAAAAGTCTTATCGTACTTACGTACCAACGTTATCTTATATATAAAATTCTCGTGTCACAATATTAGTTACCGTACTCCTCCGCCTTACCGATTTTCACCAAATTTTATATGCATATTCAGTAGGTCTGAGAATCGGCTACTAACTATTTTTTATACCCCTAAGTGATAAGTGTTGTTCACCCTTAACATTTTTTTTATTTATATGGCAACACAACGTTGTCGGGTCAGATAGTTATTTATAAAAAAATCATAAAGGATATATTAAAATGTCTTCTTTTTTTCAAATTCACTGCATTTTTTTTGCTGAATTTGAAATATGACGTTATTCAATAAGAGATAATGCTAAATAGAAACTAGATTTTTTTCGAGCCACGTCAAAGCCCTATTTTTAATATTCCATTAAACGTGTATACCTAATTGGAACCAGTAAACAATACATTCGGCCAAATAGATCGACTAAGTATAAATAAAAACTGTGGGATACTTTAATGATTTTGCATTTCGCAATTTAAAGTCAACAGTGTATCACACTTTTCTATTTCCACTCGGCAGTTTCCACAACACAGTTGGAACAATAGTTACTGTTCACTGGTTAGTGTGATTCCAACATCGAGCTAATTTGCAACTTCGTTTACACAGGCCATGTTTGCACAATAACTAGTGAGGTTAATTCAATTATGAGTTTAGTAACGTCCATTGCCGAGGGGCTTACGGAAGTGGCGTGCATCAATCATTTTCTCATCCACTTTGTGTCAACTTCATATTTTGATGGCGTAGTGATTGATCGTCCTTGCCACGTTGTCATTTGACGGAATTCATAGGGAGTTTGGATACGAACGTAAAATTCCGATTGTCTTGAACGATCGTGACCTGAAAGTTGATGCAATTTTGTGACTCGGTATGCCATTAACATATAAATCAACGTTCATAAGTCGTAGACTTTGCTTTACGACGTAAAAATAAAAATGAACGAAGTGGTCTCCCGTCAGCGTTCCCGACGGCTAAGGCGACGACACAAAACGAAGAAATACGATTTCTTCCACGACTAGAAATATTTAAGACAGAATGCTTCGAGAATTGCGCATTGTTGGTTGTTTGTGTAAATAAATCACGGGAACTTTTATCATTTTCACGTCGTTAACAACTTCAACTAGCAACTCGTTATTATAGAAACAATGAATGTGGCTTTAACGTTTTCGAATATAATTGTTATGTTTGAGTTCGTTCTGAATGATAAAGCTTTCGTTAAGTCAGGATGACTCGTTTTACTAATTATGCAAAAGTCTTATAGAGTTCTATGATTGTTTTAGTAAGTACTCTGTTTTCTTCCTTTGTCACTTCACTAACGAATATTATAATAGGGAGGGATTGGGGCTACCGTAACTAAATATACTAATTATTATATTGCTATATCATTTTTAGAGTGTTTGTAGTCTATCATGTTTTTATAGGCGACATACAGGTAATTTTGCTTTTCAGTTTGGATCTGTTACAGTCAAATACGTATGCAGAAATACAGTTTACAAACCGCTGATAAACATTGAGTTGAGGGAGTAGATAGAAGAGGTTCGATTCATGCTATATTTTGGTATGCAGCCAATACGACTAGTAATCTGACAAAACGGCCAATTACTACAACATGGCCGACTTAGCTCGAGCGCGCACGAACGCACGCGTCTTTTACCGGAAAAATGAACCTCTCATGAAATTTAATGTGGAAATGTCTTGAAACGACGCCAAACCCACGCCTGAATTATTTATGTGCCACTATTTTAATGGCGTCCCCGTTCCTTCATTACAGTAAAAGTGTTTCTTAATTTTCAATGCTTATTCAGTATTCCAATTTTCTGTCGGACATTGCACTTAAAATGAAGTACGGCCATGACTCATTTGGACCGCACTTTGCAATTCATATTCGAGATAAATTTTATAGGAGAAGTTTGGGAAAGTGCGATTTATATTGGATGTAGAGAAACCTTTATTGGACAGAACTTTTTTGGTTGGAAAGTTTTAGCGCTTGAACGGACTTTGAGGCGAGCTGATTGGGTCGGAAAATCACGTTTAAATCCGTTCAATACGTTTTCATACAACAGTTGGTATAATCGTATTAAAATATCTCTTGTCAGATTCTCTGAACAGTAGAAATATTTTTATCATTAGCCAGTATTTGGATGAGTTATAGGTACCTACTTAAAATGCATTTTTCGCAAATCTTACTCGAATGATATTAAAATGCGGATGTAAGATTTTATAATTCCATCACTGGAATTTATAATAAGAAAGCACATTAAAAAGACTTTTTTAAAACTTAAACGTATAATCGTAGAATTAAAATTTCTATGTAACATTTTTACCTATTCTCATAATTGCTTGAGTACCGTCATTGAAAACTAGTTGTTGCGCATAAAATAAAAAGATATATCCGAAAAAAGTTAAAGTCATAAGCCGCATTTGTTGCCAGTAGCGGGTGTCGTGATATCCCGAATTGGCTGTTGTGTACAAGGTCGCCGGGTCAGATGGTAATCGCTTCACGGAAACCGACTTCATGCTGCAGGCGAGAGGCTTAGAATGCCGTCACATCGTGAGGATGTGTATTTTGTTTATTGGAAAGTGTATTTTAATTACATAGATGTTTTAATCTCATCCATTGAATATTTCCATTGCATAATTATTGCAGATGCTATCTGTTAATTATGACCACTTATTGCATATTTAAAATCTTCCCGAATGTTGTCGCGGCTAGAAGCTCGTTGTACACACAGCTTCAAATAAAATAAAAAGATATATCCGAAGAAATTTAAGGTCGTAAGCCGCATTTGTTGCCAGTAGCGGGTGTCGTGATATCCCGAATTGGATGTTGTGTACAAGGTCGCCGGGTCAGATGGTAATCGCTTCACGGAAACCGACTTCATGCTGCAGGCGAGAGGCTTAGAATGCCGTCACATCGTGAGGATGTGTATTTTGTTTATTGGAAAGTGTATTTTAATTACATAGATGTTTTAATCTCATCCATTGAATATTTCCATTGCATAATTATTGCAGATGCTATCTGTTAATTATGACCACTTATTGCATATTTAAAATCTTCCCGAATGTTGTCGCGGCTAGAAGCTCGTTGTACACACAGCTTCAAATAAAATAAAAAGATCTACTCGAAGAAATTTACGGTCGTAAGCCGCATTTGTTGCCAGTAGCGGGTGTCGTGATATCCCGAATTGGCTGTTGTGTACAAGGTCGCCGGGTCAGATGGTAATCGCTTCACGGAAACCGACTTCATGCTGCAGGCGAGAGGCTTAGAATTCCGTCATATTGTTGCGATGTGTATTTTATTTATTGGACTGACTAAATTGGATATTATACTACACTATTGTACTTATTCTGCCTCTATAGTACTTTAAACTTTTCATATGAGGTGGCATGAATATTTTTATTTTACAATCTGTTTTAGGATACCTATCCTTTCTCCCTGTGTTACATCAGTTAGTACTACCATTAGGTAGAATGTAGGTATCTTAACGTAGACTAACATTCACCCACATTTCGATACGACTACTAAATTCAGAAGCACCCAATAAAAAAGCCCTAGTTAGGGTACTTCTAACACACGGTGCTTAATGGTCACCTTTCTCCCTTCGCTGTGCATATTTCGCCGATCGATCGTAGTAAATCAATCGCCTACGCGGATGCCCGGACCCACGGAGCCGCTATAAACACATCGGCGGCTCACTGTGCAATAAAATAACCTGGACTGGAAATACGATTTGCTTATGACGGCAAAAAATAGGGAAGATTTATTCTTGTACGGCGAATTTCAAATGCAGTGCAGAGAGATATCGAGGAATCGTTGCCGAGTGACTTCGGTGTATTATAGATAGGTACTCTGAACAGTTCCAGGTATTATACGAAATATTGTAGTTTGAATATCAAAATAGGAAAGTACTGTAAAGGCGATAATGTACGATCAGTAGCACTACCATGAGTTGGCATAGAAACGCCACTATAGAAATAGTAAATAGAAAACTATTGTCATTTTGCTAGTGAATAACATAACTACTATCGTTATGGTATTTCTTGACAACGTCTGTCAAATTAATGACTCATGGGACCGAATTTGTATGGCAATAGATCATAATGACATTCGCTAGCGATTTGATTTCGATAGGTTTTTTACGTATCGAGTTACGTCACTACGGATTTTAGTTCTACGAGTAACCACCAGAGGCGCTGTACAATTTTTCATACATTTATTTTACGCAGTCGCTAGCGAGTAATACTTTTGTAAACTCATGGTAGTGCTACTGCTTGATCTAAAGAAGAGACAAAAGAGTAAAGTTTTGTATCCAAGAACAATAATGTTACAAATTTGAATTTGTTAAATATAGGCTTTGATCATAATCTACCTTTGTTGTTAAATAATAATCTACCCAGCTTAGTCCAAAAAATGATTACGTTTCAGAGCAGTATTTGCAAGATACATATTTAATAGTAATATTTAGTATTTTGCAAATATACACTATATTATGTGCGTGCATTATTATGTATTTAGAAATCGTGATAAAACCGTCAAATCCGTTTGCTTCTCAGATTCTCAAACTTTAAATTAATGGGTGTCGTTTCATGCAACACGTTTATTACTTGTTTGGAATGCTATAAACACATCGACGCCTCGCCATAATAAAGTAACCGGCTAAAAATACCAAAAGCGTATGACGCAAAAAATATTTAGGACCCTTTGTTTATTTAGAACGCCTACGGAACTTGCTACGGCCGTATATTTAATTATTAAGTGCCATGTTGTGAATAATTTTCAGTTGAAAACGAGAACGACCTCATTAGGTTTTTGCAGAGAAATTAAAATGAAACCTCAAAAAGTAAATTACTCGTACATACGCTTTAAATAACCGAGTTTATTTCATCTGTACTATTAACGAAATGTTAATTTGAATTGACAGAAACTTCTGGTATTTTTTAATTATATATTGGAGCGACATTTCTTGGCTCAACATATGCTTTAAGTATTTTTGGACAATTAAACCTACGAAAAAGTTTTAATGGAAAGTATAGTGAACAGTAAAATCAAACTAATTACAACAATATAGCAATAATAATAACATACAGCAAGATATTAAAACTAGTACATATGCAGTACAAATTGTATTTAAATCTATGTTATACTTACCATACCTTAAATAAAATAAGTATTACAAAGTATTTGCAAAATCAATACACATTAACGTCAATCAACTTTAGCGTAATATGACTATTACGACCTTTTAGTCCTACACAAAATTTGCTTTAATTTCTTTATTTGCCAAGACAGTCCACAAATACCAAATACAACCCAGAACAGATGAATATTTTAGTTAGTCTACTCTATAAGTACTAAATAACTTAAATAATTAAAATGCTAGAACGCGATTTCATATGACACGTCAGCTTGGACTCCGCTGATATTTTCGGCCCCCGCCTGTCAACCTCAGTTGGACTTCGTGATCTTTCTATGGTTCCATTAAATAAAACCTACATACGTACATACCTGTAGAATGTACATATACAGAATAGGTAGCTATAACTTTGCTTTAAGGCCAATTTGTCAGCCCTCTTGGGTTGGTATGCTTGCATTATTCATGGCTATTAGCCTTTTTAGAGTATCGAAATAAATCCTCAGGCTTACCCTAAGCAGTTTCTGTTAAAATACTTGAATCGTGTTCCCCATTAACATAAATACTTTTTACATACATACCGTGCATATTAAACCTACACATTATATTTTACCTACGTATAATAATACCAGTACCTATAGCAAATTAATGAGAAAGTGACACGAGGAATAAAATCAAATGAAATACAATAAATTTATTTGTGATTAAGGTCATTGTTAGTTGTTAAACATTTCTTACATAATCGCTTATTCTGCTACTGGATGGCTTACAAATATTCGTCGTCGTCGTTAAAAGAGTATCTAGTTGTTCGGTTTCGTAACTTCAAGACTTATACAAGTTCTTGTCTTCCTAATTATCGTTTGTAGCGAAGCTAGGAGGACAGGGATCCCCCGGTCTGTATCCACAGACCTTCCCCGGATACAGTGTAAAGGCATCATACATGGGAATAGTTGGGTTTTTCTTGAAATACCGGAGTTGCCTGTATATGCGCAGTATGGCTACTGAGGGAATCTCACTGAGATATCTTCTCTGCCAAAGATCTCTGAAGAAGATTTTTCCGTGAAACGCAAGTGCATGGGAATCGCTACAAACAAACTGAAGTAGGGATGTCATGAGTTGCTCAACATCAGCCCGTACGACGACCCCTTCCATACGAAGATAATGATTACAACCGCTGTGTTAAGAGCGTAACGATTAAAAAGGAGAAGACTAGTATGTTACAAAGATGGTAGAAGAAGATATTCGAACTTTGTTCTCCAATCCTATTTGAGGTTGATTATAAATTATGGATCCGTGGGAAACAGGGTCTGTTTGCCATTGTGTTAACAGAACGCTTGTTTCCAACTTCAATTTCCTAAAAAAACTTACTTCATTGCCTCTACAAACTTCCACAAACTAAAAACAATAAAGCCTTCACAAACCGAATTTCAAAGCGAACAATATGCAGCTCGTTTAAGGAAAATATTTTGCCAAGATATCTTACTCAACACAAATACTTACTTAATAAATTCTATAAGGTTCGTGGAAATATCGTCAAGTCAACACGGAGCAACATTGGGGCGAAAATGTTATGTAAACACCCAGGAGTATCTACTTGGCCCGGGGTCGTTCTACTGAATAAATAACGTGGCAAAAGCAAACTCAAACAAAAGTAAATTTATTCACCAAATACGACGATTAATACGCGATCGCGGGACAGATTTATATTTCTCCTCCGTAGCCAACACACTATCGTATAGCTATAGTTCTGTATTCTGTTCTTTGTTTGCACGGACTCCTAGATACACATCGTGGGAGTAAAATAAATTGTACGTTTGTTGACCATGCGTATATCGTTTCGTCGTATAAATAATAACTTAACTCGGATCAAGCTCCGAGCATTTGTGTTTCAGTTGACTAAGTAATGCTTCTTTGCGATAAGATGAAGTCGTCTTGTTTTATTTTATTTATGTGATCGATTCTTCGTTCGTATTTAAGTTACATAGAGTATATATAAACATATTTTTTCTGTAAAATACGAGTAATCTTTTACTTTAGTTTGCCGTTTATCTTTACTTCTCTGAATTTGATCCGTATAACATTATTCAACAGCGAAATGATACAGAATGCCTTTTGTAAATAAACTCGTTCGATTCTGCTAATATATTTTTTTAACATTATTCAGTATTACTTTTTGGTCGAAATCGGCCTCATGATTTCTTTCAACATGTTTCGCTAATCGTTATAACACCTCAAAAATCTTATTGTCTTTCTTAATCGAATTGCCGTCCAAACTTTTCTACTTTGGTAAAGCGTACGTGACGACAAAATGTCCGATTTAGGTGTAATGTATGAAGCAGTCGCCTCGCCTCACGTCGCTTCTACTTGGCCAGCGCCTTAGTCACACATGTTACCGTATTAAAAGTAACTTTGTTTAATACTCCCCGAAAACTAGAAATAACACCACATGACGACCTCAACGCCGTTTCAGAAATTTGTTTATTTTGCCCATCTTGTTATTAAAGTTTTTCTAGTTGACAGGGTTGGATTCGTGTGAATGATGTGTATGAGAAATTAGTTGTTATTGTATTTTAAATAAAACAAACCCCCTTTTACGTTGAAACGCAAACGGTGGCGGTTTAACATAAATAAATAAAGGTTTGTGGCTATCGACCCGTTCTTAATGGAGGGTTATACTAAATTCGGGGAAGCAGCTGTAGTTTTTACATATAAAACACTGTTTACGGTTGTAAATACGATGGAAATATTCGTATTATACTGTATAAATACGGGGAAATAAAACGTGTTATTTTTACTGCGAAGATTAAAGTGTATACAATTGAAGTACAATATTTCATATTTCGACTGCGACTATTATAACACTGAAGAAGCTTCGGGATTTAACAATGTGGTTAAGTTACGTTAAGTCACATAATAATGTTAGTTAGACGTGGTTGAACGCTTACCATCAGGTGGACTACATGCTGATTTACTTATTTCACAACACTAAAACTTATTTCACTGAACAGACTGTTAAATATTACAGAAATTTAATCACTCTTGAAAATATTCAAAAGTGGACTAATTTTAGATTGTTAAAGATCTCCAAAATTTGAAATCACTCTTGAAAATATCAGTCAGCGTTTTCAAATATACCACACCATACACCATCAATAGAAATGACTTTAATGTCTTATTCCTCATGCTAGAAGGGGTTTTTGCTCCAATTAACCACTATCATCCCGCTAGTTAGATAATCGCAGTAATTATAGTTAGCGGGGACCTAATGGCAGCGCTTCCGGCGTGCGCGTGCGCCCGCGGATACGGAACTTCAATTTCCGGTTGAAACTGGTTTTCCCTTTATGACAGCACTGTGGCTTCTATTCTCTTCAGACCTCTCAGGTTTGCAAAGTGGGTTGTTTTCAGGCCAGTTGGGTTTTGACAAGGTTAAAGTGAGAAGATTAAATGATTTTGATAGTGTTGCATGTGGTCGAATTTATTAGAATATCGTTTAAAGGTTGCGTTTATAGGATAGCTTGATTTGTAATTAATACATAACATAATAGTAGATTTTAAGGATACATATTCGAGGTATAATAATTATGTTTTGTATATATCCCTACATTGGTTAAGTAGTAAGAACTTGTTAACTTTTTCATATTTTTACAAACAAATCCTGTGCTTGTATATTAAGGCCAATATAATATTTATTTCTTGAGGTATAATTTTATGCTTTCAAAAGGAACGTTTTCTATGTTTTTTTGTAGAGTTAACAATGGTTATGGGCTCGTAAATAAACAATTCATTATGTTTTCGTATATGCTTGTAACTATTACTCTACTACTATGCTGGCACTTGTTTATAATTTTTACACCACCTTTGCACACCTTCACCACATATTTCAACTATAATTTGCAAAATATCAAATCACGATACGCTTCGCCCACTGAGCTCCAACTATCGCAAATCTCCAAGAAACTTGTAACGGTTTTCCGTCATAGATATCAATTGACAGTGCGGTCGCGTTGCGATGCAGTTAAATTGGATACGTTTCCTTCTGTTTGTGCAAGGAATAACTTATGTTTGAGATATAAATCAATCGCGTCTACCTACGCGTCTGCAGACGATACCTATTCGACGTCAGTACATCTGTAGAAATTGAAATCTTTGCCAGTGGTTCGAAAATAACTTACGATCTCATTTCATTATGTTTTTTTATATAGTTCTGTAAAAACGAAAAAAACTCACACTAAGCGTAGTGTGAGTTTTTTTCGTTTTTACAAAAATGACTGTTTTTGTATTTGTTTACGTATTTGCGCATACATTTCCAATCAACTCCCCTATCGGACTGTATCAGAACTGGTTGGAAATGTGAGAAATACGTAAAGACATACAAAAGCAGTCATCATTTTTATAAACACGTAAAAACATACTAAGGGTGCTGTTTCGATGCCGCCCGGTTTGCTGTACAATGTAAAAACATCTAAAGATATAGACAAGACATCGTCATTGACAACGTAGACTACTAATACAATTTGCAACCAATATAAAAATTCAAGCGAAAAAAGGAATTACCCGATCTAAATAAAGAACTTTGAGAACAAAACTGAAATCATCCAAAATTTGAAATCACTCTTGAAAATATCAGTCAGCGTTTTCAAATATACCACACCATACACCATCAATAGAAATGACTTTAATGTCTTATTCCTCATGCTAGAAGGGGTTTTTGCTCCAATTAACCACTATCATCCCGCTAGTTAGATAATCGCAGTAATTATAGTTAGCGGGGACCTAATGGCAGCGCTTCCGGCGTGCGCGTGCGCCCGCGGATACGGAACTTCAATTTCCGGTTGAAACTGGTTTTCCCTTTATGACAGCACTGTGGCTTCTATTCTCTTTAGACCTCTCAGGTTTGCAAAGTGGGTTGTTTTCAGGCCAGTTGGGTTTTGACAAGGTTAAAGTGAGAAGATTAAATGATTTTGATAGTGTTGCATGTGGTCGAATTTATTAGAATATCGTTTAAAGGTTGCGTTTATAGGATAGCTTGATTTGTAATTAATACATAACATAATAGTAGATTTTAAGGATACATATTCGAGGTATAATAATTATGTTTTGTATATATCCCTACATTGGTTAAGTAGTAAGAACTTGTTAACTTTTTCATATTTTTACAAACAAATCCTGTGCTTGTATATTAAGGCCAATATAATATTTATTTCTTGAGGTATAATTTTATGCTTTCAAAAGGAACGTTTTCTATGTTTTTTTGTAGAGTTAACAATGGTTATGGGCTCGTAAATAAACAATTCATTATGTTTTCGTATATGCTTGTAACTATTACTCTACTACTATGCTGGCACTTGTTTATAATTTTTACACCACCTTTGCACACCTTCACCACATATTTCAACTATAATTTGCAAAATATCAAATCACGATACGCTTCGCCCACTGAGCTCCAACTATCGCAAATCTCCAAGAAACTTGTAACGGTTTTCCGTCATAGATATCAATTGACAGTGCGGTCGCGTTGCGATGCAGTTAAATTGGATACGTTTCCTTCTGTTTGTGCAAGGAATAACTTATGTTTGAGATATAAATCAATCGCGTCTACCTACGCGTCTGCAGACGATACCTATTCGACGTCAGTACATCTGTAGAAATTGAAATCTTTGCCAGTGGTTCGAAAATAACTTACGATCTCATTTCATTATGTTTTTTTATATAGTTCTGTAAAAACGAAAAAAACTCACACTAAGCGTAGTGTGAGTTTTTTTCGTTTTTACAAAAATGACTGTTTTTGTATTTGTTTACGTATTTGCGCATACATTTCCAATCAACTCCCCTATCGGACTGTATCAGAACTGGTTGGAAATGTGAGAAATACGTAAAGACATACAAAAGCGGTCATCATTTTTATAAACACGTAAAAACATACTAAGGGTGCTGTTTCGATGCCGCCCGGTTTGCTGTACAATGTAAAAACATCTAAAGATATAGACAAGACATCGTCATTGACAACGTAGACTACTAATACAATTTGCAACCAATATAAAAATTCAAGCGAAAAAAGGAATTACCCGATCTAAATAAAGAACTTTGAGAACAAAACTGAATTGACGATAAACTGAATTGAGTTTATAGAAATTTATTTCGTCGGAGCGATTATGTAAAAACTATACTTAGGCTAACGACGTAGTTTTCGCTTAATTTCGCTCTCAACCTATTCACTTGACGAAGTCAATTTGCCCCGTCTGGACTGAATAAAATATTACGAAAATATCTTCATCTTAGATTGGTAAATGATATTCAATGGCAATAAAAGAACGCCCGATTCTCCTTCGTTACTTCTAAATCGGTTCGTACAATTTGTCTAGTATTCAGAATGATTCTTAACCATCTACTTAGATTATCGTTCTGATCAAGCTGGGATTGTTTTATTGTTGGTACATTTTCTTAGATTGTGAGGAAGTCAGGTCATAATCTACCACGCTAGACAAGTATAAAGTTGCAAACTTTACAGGTCTTTTAGGACTTAAAGGAAAAGCTTTGAAGGAAACCTGTTGTAAATTTCTTATAACTTTCTTTCACGGGAAAAAAGTGCAACTTTCGCAAAATCCAAGGTGTGTCAAATTTGGAAATATTATTTTAGTATATATACTAAATTTTTTCGAATTGCATAGTTGCTAGTGGCCCTAACTACTATGTTAGAAGAACACTGCAAATATTACATAGATATGGCAAAGTGCCAATGTTACAATTTTTACACTAAAAATTTTTTTACACTAAAAATAAACAAAAGACCACTAATTCGTATCCCAGAGTGTTTCATCAAAACAGATTTAGGGCGGCGTTGACAGGTTTCCCGCAAATAAACCGATGTCGTAACACCGAGCGTTAAGTTAATATGATTTGACTGCAACCAATTAGAGACTGTCCACTATATTTGTTTCGATTTGACAAATTGGTTTAATGACGCTCAATCTACACTATACGTTACGTACCAACTTTCGTCGTAATTATAACTTCATTTACATATTTTAATGATAAATTATTGAATTAGTTTTCATATAGAAATTAAATTAATTCATATCATAAAAGGTGTGATAATTTTATTTTAAGAAGTAATCAACATCACTTCAGTAGGATAATTTATCTATGTCAACATCTATGTACTAAGAATGACACATGTTGTATGTGTCTAAATTGACAAATTTAATGTGTCGTAATTTGACAAATTTAGGTCAGTCTTGTCACAATTTTAAAACTTCCCACGATATAAACTACTGTTGCATTACTAAGTATGAAATTATGATTTTTCAATTCAATTACTGACTATGTAACAATAGTAGGTGCTGTCAGTTTTGAGTGTCATTTAGAAATAAAAACTTCCACGTATGATTCATTTTACCTGTCGTCAGCGACCTTGTTGCCCACCCTGACTCGATGATGCCACTCTATCTTTAGGATTAATTTATTCCCACAGAAACAGGGCGTGTGAGATGCGTGCCGTTCCAGACAAAATATATTCGTCTATACTATTATAATGTGTATTGACATATTTATGTCTACCATAACACTGCCGTATAGTCCACAGGTCATATCTGCTGAAAAATTATATAATTATCTATTGTATTGAATATCAATTACAGATATACAATTTTTCTTTCTTTGTATTTGTCTGAAGATTTATATCCTCAGACAAATACAAGACCATAAACGTTTATGTATTTGACAGTACATTAATTTATTTTCTATTTGTGTGGTATAGGCAAATTGTAGGTATTATAGTAAATAAGTATTTATAAACAGCCGTAAAATGAGATCGCCGCAGTTCAACCCATGATCGGTTTGTCAGTTTTGACAAATCTGTTTAGATTCAGGGCGGCGTTGACGGGTTTCCGACATTTCCTTCAACACCAAACTGCTCAACTGTCGTGATCCAAGTATCGGTGTTGGTAAAATAATATTAGTTTTCAGATAGATTAAGAAATAAAATGATTAACGTCTTTCTAAACTTATTGTCCTTTACTAAGGTTTAATATGGTGTGGGCTTATTGCTGTACGCAAATAACTAGTCCCAGTAATGTTTTAATAAGGATTAAATTTTAATCCTAAAACTCTATAGGTAAAAATAATTGATACCGTAATTTTGAACTGAATGTAAAATAAAAATAACTCCAATAATTACGTGCTTCTCGAAATTTCAAGAATGGTTTGAAAAAAATACATACCTTTTATATTGGCGTAAAATTACCTAGATTGACCACCAAGGTGTCGGAACGCGTGACGCGTGACAAGTGACAAAAACAGGCGCGTGACTGGGGACAAAAAATATATAGATCGGAATCTAATTTAAAATGATATAACATTCTCCCATGCCCTTGACTTTTTATGTGATAGCAAACTACCATGCAGTCCACCTGATGGTAAGTCAAATGTTGATGATAGATCAACATTTGTAACCAACTTCATATAGAATAGTGGTTACATTAAGCCAATCACCAATGACTAAGATTTACCTACGCCTCGCAAAGGTGGTACGAGTAGATCTCTTTGTGGTTCGACTTCGGCGGCACCACCGCCACACCTATTTCTGCCTAATAACATTATTGTTAGGCATTGCTGTATAAGCTTAGTCTTCTTCTTTAGTCTTGGCTAAGCTTAGTCTTCAGGGGTAGCGGCGCATCTGTGGCGTGGTTACAATACCTAATCCTATCTGGGATTGATTACAGAGGTCCATGGGCGGAAGTAGCCACTTACCATCCTACATTATATAAAAAAAATAATGTAAGCTGGCATGCACATATTTTCACCACAATGCAGGAACTATTTTACGCTAGAAATTGGTGTAGCAGTTGTACTTCTCCACTTCTCTTGAAACATATTGGTTCCTAGTCTTTTAACTGAGCTTTAATTAATATACAGGAATTTAGCCTTTCTTCCTTTAAAATACACGTACGTTTAAAATAATCCGCTTGATCGCCTAGGAAATAATGAAAAGAAACATTTTTTATTAGTATTGCGTTCAGTTAGTAAGTTAGTTCCTTAGTTAAGCTCAGATATGCTCCACTTTAAGTATAATTTCTGCACAAAATTACGTATACAACAGAGTTTTCATTTTTGTAGCGAACATGGAAGATACTAACATCATTACAAGAATTTTCCGGTGTGTTTTCATGTTATGAAAGCGAGAATAGACTTTGTACTTAATACTAATACTAGTTGAAATGTGGTAGGTACTGAATAATATGTAGTTTGTATAATATCAAGAAGAAATCATTAAGATGTATTTATTTTAAGACAATTAATGAGAAGTAAAAATCTTAATCTATTAAATATAGGTTTTATTCTCTCAGGGCACGTATACGCTTTTCGTTAAACTATTACCGAGCCGATGTTATCACTAGCTGCTTAAATTGATATGAAATTCAATCTTTCTTGATAGCGTTCAATCATCTTTGTAATGCGTCCCCACTGCGGTTGCATTTGCTTTGGTTCATTAGGTTTTTTAATTAGTACCGATGTTATCTCTATGATCATTGAAACTTGGAATCTTTTCCTTCTAGAAATGATATAGGAATTAAAATACAAGGTATATAATATAGCAAAAAATACAGTGATTTGCTGTAAATTATACAGTAATCTATTTTATATCTATTCTATATATTTTATATCTATCTATTTTTAATCTAGATTAAAAAGTGAGAAAAAGCCTTTTGTTTGAAGTTTCACATATTTCAAGCGTTCTAAATAACACAGATAATAAGATACACAATTCATTTAGTTATCCAATGAGGCATCTATCTATTTATACGAGTACTACTGCAAATGAACTACCTATTTGAATGATAATAATTCGGACTCTTACAGTATATGAACGATACCTTAATTAATCCATGGGAAATATGTATGAGATATAGGTATCATAATCTCCCAAAATCCTATATTCAATACGAAAGTTTCCTTGTATCTATTGGCTGAGGTCGGTGGGACAGATTGATAGGTACAAAGAAAGAGGATTATTCCATAATCTCGACCAGCGATGCTGGGACACGTCTGACTCGGATGCTACATTAAATCCACATTAACTTGCCATTGATAACTAATTGTAACATTTCTGTTTCATCCTCCTGATATAAAAAGTTTAACAGTTATTTTGTAAGCAAACATTATAATCATTTTGATTGGTGCCGCCCAGGCCCAGATGACTGGATTAAAATAAGTTTTCAGCGATGATGGACATTTTCTTTCTCAGTTACTTTTCCAGCTCTTCTCTTGGTTGACAAGTTTCTCTTAGAAAATTTAGTCCTCAATTAAATCCTCAAGATGTTACTATACTCGTACATTCCAGACCTGCACTTTTCCTTAGGTGTAATAATAAAAAAATATTATCATTTCAATCAATCTGACTGTACCTACTATTATATTGCGAATAGCTTATATAATCATTTCATTATGAACATTAGGATTGAATTGCGTATGAGCATAAGCCAAATGAACACCCGAGATTATACTGAAGTTATTATTGCCTAAACATTCTATCTCCACTAATGAGCGAAGTAGGGCAAGCGGGCTTCATACGCCCGACGGCCTACGAAAACAGATTTAGATCGCACTTGACGGGCATCGGCGCAACATTCTCTGCACAAAGCTATGAAAGCGGCTTAGCAGAGAGAGGGGATTAGGGCATAATCTGCAACGGAGCGGTTGACGTGCGCCTGAGGCGTTTCGTTCCCTGTGTACTAACAGTAAATAGCAGTACGCAACATTAATCAACCAAGACGAGGCGAGGTCTAGAATACAGACGTCTGCTAACATCACGTCGCAATCACAATGTTGAACTGCGAGCAAACTAGACCTGTTTGTATTTAGAACGAGCGTCGAGCATGGTTTCTATTACCGTGTGTGAATATGTGTCAGTCATTCAAAATAATTGGCATATGTTTCCTCTATATTATATGTACATGTACAAATATACATCACCATCAAAATCAGTTCATTACTTTTCTACTGTTGGTATCGGAAATATTTTACTTCTTATATTCGATGCCGATTAATTATTTTAGTATGATAAATATTATAAATTAATACAATATAAAAAAAATATTTCAAAGTCCATAATTGTGATGGTTCTTAACAGTCTCTACGGAAATAATTTCCCCGTTCTTTGGACCCCTTGCTTTACGGTAGCACTAAAAACTTAAATAAACGAAATTGCAAGGATTCACGCGCAATTTTAGGCCACCATGAATACCTAAGAAATAACATTCTAAATGTTTTAGACTACCGTCATAGATTAGTAAAGATCACTCACTCCTAACAAGAAAATGTACCCAGTTTTTAGAATTGAAATAGTTGCGTAAAAACGTTTTGCCACGTCTCCGTGATAAAATGTCCCTAAAATATTTGAAATAATTATATTTATTTATTATGTGAATTACGCAGTATTAGTTATTTATTCGTAAATTTTCTGTAAAAATGTTTTTCAATCAAGAATCAAGAATTCAAAAAAAGAACTTACTAACAAGCCGTTTGTGGCTTCATTCAATTTCAAGGCGGCGAAGTATTTTTAATAATCTATGACTACCGTGTGTATTTAATAACAATCGAAATATTGACTTATGTGAATTAAAATAAATAAAAATTGAAATTACCTTAAGCCATGTTGCCGCATCTCAGATCTGAAACAAAAATATAAGATATTAGTCAATAGTCATGAAAAAGAACAGTAGTGACCAATGACCAATTGACCAGTAACGGTCAGTATGCGGGCGTATTGACTCACAATAAACGTCACATATTTCTTAATAGACGAATGGTAGCAATGAAATTGTCCAGTCAATTGGAGGTTACGACAGGTTATGGCCGTATACAAGTGAATTGGATGTGAGCAGTCAATTGTTGCGGCTTGTTATCTAGTTTACTATACGATGGTTATTAATTTAGTTGTGCGCAGTGAAAGCTGTTGACCTGTATGGGGTACCGTTAAATTTAATGGCACGATTAATTTAATTAAATGGGTAAATCATAAAGAGGTTATAGAGACGACAGTTGAAGAGCTATTAGAAGACAATATGAGTATTTTATGGCGTTTTCAATGTGTATTATAGTGAGTGAATCTTAACTACTTATAATTAGACTCATAACTGACCAACAATACAATATTTTAGTAAGTATGATTATTATGTAATTCATAGAAATTAAATTAATACCATGGACTCTATGGCGTAGATCAAGGTTTCTACTACATTGTTCAATTGTTTTAAATACATGTTTAAATATTCATATTAAAACATTCACAAATAAAATTACAAAGTGGAAATTGTTCTTTTATGAAGTGAAAGTAACCCCAATAGACAACAAATTAAAATTCTTTTTATATTTACTTCCTAAAAGAATTTGAGAAAATACGAGCTGTAAGGAGAAACGAAGAAGTGAAAGAGGAAATTTCCGTACACTGAAATAACAATTTGAAGAGTGAACTCTTTTTGTACAGATACTAAAAATCTATGTAACAATTATTAAAAAAAAAACAATATTGTACGAACGCAATAGATGTTTTTTCTAACAATTTAAAAAGAAACTGTTCTGAGAGATTCAAAATCTATCTCTAACATAACAGGTGATGTAAAAATCAAATACCTGGGAATTTTTACTGTGAGAAAATGTAAACTTCCAAGAACTCTTCGTATTTCACTTTTCCCGCCAGAATTCATTTATTTTCTTTTTTATTGCAAATTATTCCAGTGAAAAAATTGCCAGAATGATTCGAGTGGAAAGTGTAAAAATATTTATTTCAGTGTTCTATATACCATTGAAACATTATACATTGTTGTACAATAATATAATTCATATTTTGAAATAATGTATTAAAAATATTATTGTAGATCTTATAATAGATCAAAAACATATTTTACCTGCAGGCATAGATAAGTAGGTATAGATATCTCACCGCCTTGTAATTGAAGGAAGCCATTAAATGGCTTAAACGGCTGACAATTGACATGGTGTTATTTACGCGGAACAATGCCGACATGCGCAGTTAAGTGGTGTAAAAACACGAAATCTAAAAAAAAGTGCGGAGAAATATCGTTTCATTCGTAAATGATCTGAAAACTACATTTTTTTAATATTTTTCAAACACGAAAATAGATGACAGTGACAATTTCAATTGTCAAAACTGTTTACATTTTCTTGTTAGGAGTGAGTAATCTTTACTATACTAATCTATGCCTGTAGGCATATCTGTCGTAACGAGTATCAACGAATAAATATAATTATCATTGCTGTTACTGTTGCCCATTTTAATTTTGGTTCACATCATCACAGGCATTTTAATATCTTTATTTATACATAAAAACATCATCATAATATAAAATATATAGTTATCTGTTCTTTCGTGTCCCAATAATAACAAGCCTGTGAGCGATGGCAGAAAGCTAATTTGAAATGTAAATTTTAATAAAGTATTAAAGGACATATTGTAATTTTACTTGCGTTTATCTGCCTTGAGCGACGCCGTAAAATATTATTATTACGTTGCATAGTTACAAGAATATTCATAAAGAGATTTCTTAGTTATTGTCATAGATTAGTAAAGATACTTCGCCGCCTTGAAATTGAATGAAGCCACAAATGGCTTAATATCGTAAGTTCTTTTTTTGAATTCTTGACAAATAAAAACATTTTTAGAAAAAATTTACGAATAAATAATTAATACTGCGCAATTTACATAATAAATAAATAATTATTTCAAATATTTTAGGGATATTTTAGCACGGAGACGTGGCAAAACTTTTTTACGCAAGTATTTCAATTCTCAAAACTGGGCACATTTTCTAGTTAGGAGTGAGTAATCTTTACTAATCTATGGTTATTGTATATCAAATTTGCGAAAGCATTTTTGGATGCCCACTTACTAAAATAGAATTTTCAGACGAAGTCTTATTACTTACTCCCACCTATTATTTGGTCATCCATTTACTTCTATGGCTTGAAAGATGTCAGGGCACTCACCCGTAACCATTTACTGACCGACGAAGGTATTGTGAAAAACCTAATGTTTAGAATTGCCTTCTAGAAAAAATAGATATTCTCAGAAAAAGAAGAATTATATTTTCACAAAAAATCTCCCTTTTCAGCATAGAATATTTGCTAGTTTTATAAAAAAAAAGTTATTTATATGTGGTCCATTGATCAGCACATACCAACTGGAACGCCATTGTATTAATTTTAGCACATCTAATTCAGACTTTTTTGAACGTTAACCTTAAACTTACTAGTTTGTAAGTCGAATGACATACTGCATACTCTTCCTTATATTATGTAGCCATAAGACAGTTGATAACGATAACGATAATGATAATTACCATAGACTAGATAGATACACCGCAAGCAATATACCGAGCAGAATCTAGTATGAAATAACTTCCAACTGTTTATCAGAATACTATGCAAATGAAATGGCGTAGCTACACACTCGTACATTCCTTATTTAAATGTATGTTCTAATAAGTTTTTTTTTTATAATATAAAGATCGTTCGACCATTATTGAATAAAAGAATTGTTTAATTTAACTTTAGAAATATTAATAAACTACTTTTAATATTTTCATTAAAAAAGTTAATTATATTTTTGTTTTTTTTTGGTGACATTTATTTTTGTCGATTATTATAAAGATTAAAAACCTTCCATTCGGGTTTAAGACTGGCCGTATTGAGGACACTTGAAAAGAAATAAAAATATAATAAGCGGATTCGCGCGGGAAAAATGACGTATATTGTATGAAAGTATTTGAGATACAATAAGATACAATTGTTTTGATTGATTTTGAGACTTTACGAAAATTTGATACACACGAAAATAAGTACACTCAGAGCCAGAAGTTTTATATTTATAATTTAGGATTGAAACCGAAAATTAGTGTGAAATTGTTGCTGCGTCTTCATAAATCTTCAGATTTTCCTTTTATAAGTAGCCAATGATACCGTGTAAGTACCTAGTCGCTTACTACCTTATTGGAATATAAACTAGATGTTGTAAAATAATACTCAGATCGTATAAACCCTATAATTCTCAGAAGGACTTACTGAATAGATACTAAGTAGATACCTATAGTTCCAATCACCCAATATAGGATTGGCAACGGATGCTTCATTATTCATCTCTCTACCTCCCAGACGATAGGCCATTAGCATTTTAAATTACGTGAAGAATTTACTAGGCTACTTCAAGATAACTTGACAAAATGTAATCTAAATATAAATAATTGATCCATCCATCTGTTTAAAGATTATCAAAAACGAGTCATGAATTTATTTTGCCCACTTGCAATTTTCCTGAACAAAGAATGTTATTTCTTTGTTTCAAAAATATTAACAGCAAACGATAATATCATGCAATTAAACGTAAAATTAAAGAAGGTATTCTAAGATCTTATGAAGTTCGATATACATTCAACGTTGTTGTTTCAACTGAAGTGTTGTGGCAGACAAAATCATATGGTTCTTTACAATATTTTGACTGGCACGGTTTACTCGTATGTGTGCGGTAAAGATATAAACGTTTAGATACATAGTATAGAATGATATGAGGTACGCAGGTTTCCTCACGACGTTTTCCTTCACCGTTTAGCAAGTGATAATTAATTTCTAATATGCACATAACTTTGATAAATCAGACGTGCGTGCCTGGGATTTGAACCTCGGACCCCTCGATCGAGAGGCCGAGTTTCTTAACCACTAGGCTATCAATGCCAATCATAAAATTATTCTACCATAATTTTATCTACTTACTTATTTAACTTGAGATGTTATTTACATTTCAACTGTCACATTCCCGTTGTATTCGATAAAATTGGCAGTTGACACTCGACGTCGCTTAATCTTTTTTGCATAACATTAAAATGTGAAATGAACCATGAATAACCGTGTGAATTCGGTGTTACTATTTGCGAACTTATATTAATAAATCGAGGTATGAGGATAATGAATAATATCGAGGATGGAGCCACTACAGGTGCAAATATATAAGTTTTAGTCATAGATTAGTAATGATTACTCACTCCTAACAAGAAAATGTAACCAGTTTTGAGAATTGAAATAGTTGCGTAAAAAAAATTTGCCACGTCTCCCTGCTAAAATGTCCCTAAAATATTTGAAATAATTATTTATTTATTATGTAAATTACGCCGTATTAGTTATTTATTTGTAAATTTTCTCTAAAAATGTTTTTATTTGTCAATTCATAAAAAGAACTTACTAATAAGTCGTTTGTGGCTTCATTCAATTTCAAGGCGGCGAAGTATCTTTACTAATGTGTGGTTTTAGTATACATAATAGTAGCGATTGCGTGCGAAGCTAAACTGGTATTAAATTAACATTATGGCTATTAGATGTATATTACTAATTTGAAATGGTATAAAAAGAGGGTTTATTTGTTTGTCGCACCTACTTTTACTCGTATATCTCAATCAAGAACATCTTTACTCCTGCTACAAAGCTAAAACAGGTAGGTAAGCTACAATGTTGCTAAACTTACGTTTAACTTAACAGAGCTATTATATAAAAGAGACTAGTACTTGACAACATTCTGGTATACTGAATCAAGCGATTTGACAGTAGAAAGTACCCCTTTACTCACGCAAATTTATATTGATGACGCATTGGTTTACTGTAAATCGTATATTTAAAATTGCTGCTATGAATAATATTGTTTAAGTGTACAGTAAATCTCACAATGGCTTTTTTCGAGTTTTAACCTTTTTAAACATTTTATAACCAAGTTCAAACATTGATAAAAAATTAAAGGAAAAATATTTTTTATACAGAATCATATAAAAGTATACATAATTACATATCTCACCGCCTTGTAATTGATGGAAGCCATTAAATGGCTTAAACGGCTGACTTTGTCAGCCATTGACAGGCGGAACAATGCCGACATATGCAGTTATGTGCTGCAAAAACACGAAATCGAAGAAAAAGTGCGGAGAAATATCGTTTCATCCGTAAATGATCTCAAAACTACATTTTTTAATATTTTTCAAACACGAAAATAGATAACAGTGACAATTTCAATTGTCAAAACTGGTTACATTTTCTTGTTAGGAGTGAGTAATCTTTACTAATCTATGTACAGAATTATAATAAAAGAAAAACAAAAGTCGGTTGCTTAAAAATATCATCTAATCTACTTCACTTCTACAATAAAGACGAATCCAACTACACCAACTAACTTAAAATCCGTCCAGTTAGCGTTTAGAATCTGAGGCCTACTAAAATGATACATACATACATGCACGAAAACATTAACCTTCGCAGTGTGTAATATGCTTGTTACTCCCAGATATAATGTCAGATTATTCAGTAACAATTCGAGTGTATTCTAAGGCTGTGTCAGAGTTTATCTCTATGCGTGCGCCGTCACGTAACCTAGTGGCATCCGATGATCACAGATAACGCTCACATCCGCCATTTTACCTAAACTGCGAATCCTTCCACGAAATACGTACAGATAAGTACAGGAAATTGGGCGATAAGTTAGTTTTATTTTGTTGAAAATGTTGCAAGGAAAATAATTTTATGCAAAAATTGCGTAATAAGGTTGACAAAAAGTAATTGTACGCTGAAAAACGAATAACTATAGAAGTAGTTAACGTATTTATAAAAAATAACAAAGGAATAATTAAAGCGTGGTATTATTTAAGTTTGCTGTACTTTTATGCAATTGAAAAATATTTGAAGGTGCTTCATTTTTATCAATTTTAGCATTATTTATGTAAAATTGTAAATAATAATGATGTAAGGAATTTAATCAGAGCGAGACGATCTGCCTACGTGAAAGTTAACCACGTTCACGTAGGCAGTACGAGTACGTCTGTTGTATATAAATAAAAACTTAATTCTATATGAGGTCTACATATCCACACCTAATGTGAAAAGAGCTGGTAGATGAAGACAAACAACAAAGTAACTTGAAGGTGATACTCCTAGAACCCTTTACCTTACCACTTTTACACTAGATTGATATACTCGTATTCATTAAGACATGTACAAGAAACATTTGTTAAGTATTTTTATGTAGACCTAAAATTAATTAAAACCTCAGAAAAGCTCATTTTCAAAGAGCATCAAAGTCTCTCATTTCTCGTTCAACTTTCTCGTATCATCTCTCAGTGATCGGCACTGTCAAAATGTATCCACATGTACATAGATAGGCCCGACACGACTCACGACAGTTATCGACAGCACAAAAACTGTACATAGCCCGTCACCTGACCGATGTATTACAATTACACTGGTGTTAGATAAAGCTTTTTTCATTTAAGCGCCCGTGATAAGCGGCCTCTTTTGAGTAGTGTCGCCATGTTACAGTAATTTAGAACCGGACAATGAGGACGACTGGACAATAATTTTCTAGAAATTTTACCATGGAAATAAGTATTACAATTGTAATAAAGTGTTATTTATTATATTCTACAAATAATTTATTTATTATTAATTTTAAAAAGGAACATTGTATATTTCTTCCTTACTGAAGGGTACTCTAATGTGTAATAATATACTTTATTGTATCTTATCGCTTACCAGTATTCTACGTATATTATACTTTTTGACACTTTCCTTTATATTGTTTAGTTCTTGGTTGAGAAATAAACCATTACGCAGGACTACACACATATCACGCACGACGATCGACGATTATCGACGACGACGACGATTATCGATTGCAAACATTTAAATGAGTACAATATTTACTATACTGTACAATAATATGGTAAATATATGATTTTAGACAAATATTATCGCTGAATTCAGACATTTATAATGTAACGGGTATTCATTACAAACTGTTTTAATCCTTTATTGCCGATATTCGACTCATTCGCATGGATCGTAGTCACGACGAAACTGCAGTGGCATATAAAAGAAATATAGGAAAGTCCGGGTTTCAAGTACTTGAGTGATGGTTACCCTACTTTATAATGTAAAGGCGCGCCCACGCTGCGCACGAGACGCTAATCGCTCATTTGGATTACGATTATGTAGAATATGCATGACGGGGACTTTATCGCGCCATTGCTTCTAAATGGATTTAGACGATGAATTCCGTGTTTTAATCGTCTGTTATGTGACAGACGGATAAACGAATTGATGTTGTTGGTTGCGCTTAGGCACTGATTATTCCGTTAAGAGGCAACTTGTTATAATCTTACAGGGTAGGCACTTATATTTCAATAATTGAATCATGTTCTTTAGTTTAGTATGGAATTTATTTTTATAGCTAAGCGTAACCTGGATTAGGGTCGTTTATAGGTTTTAGTTTTAAGAACTTATAGCTAGACTTTTTTAAAGATTAAGTCATGCTGATTCAAATTTCTTGCCTAAATCCGGAAAACTTGCTTGATCATCGAAATGTGTAGATAAAAAAAAGTCTGCACGTGTTTATGTTCGGTAATATATAGTTGATTGGTAAATTATTTATAATACTAGCGACCACATTATTTGTTATATCAGAAAAATGAGAATATATTTTGTCCTAATGACGTTATTCTTATAAACACAACTAAAGCTTTATATAATACTATCATCAAATACATGATTAAAACTAAAACTAAACTGAAAGCTCCGGAATTTCATGTATTGAAAAATAAAGTCTTAATGCTTCTTGGAAAGGTCTCAAGAAGGCTGACTGCGTTGCCACGTTATATCGCCAAACAAACCCTTTGGCCAAAATATACCCCAGCCCGTAATAAAATTTGTAGTCTCTCATCTCTATGAACTCTATCTTACTTCAATTTAATTCTTATTATAAAACCAAGTCTGCTTCATACCATGAATGTAATATAGCTTAAACAACGTTCGTCTCAAACTAATTTAACGAGACCAAACAATACAAAAGTCTGGGAAAGGCTTAAGAGAAAGTCACGAGCTTAGAGGATTGAATATAATTTATAGTGCGTCCTCATTTATCTCGCGCGGCCAAACGTCAGTTGCAGACAAAGGGCCGGCCTCGTGTGAGGGACATAGACTAAATAACAGATAGAAATGTTTTGGAGGATATATAACAGGTAATCATTTTTTGTAAGTGAATAACGCTTTAAACGCTTTCTATACTCACAGCCCCACTCTAGGATTTCCTGTGTCGTGGGTGCCATGGACACACACATAGACAAATACACAAACACCCAGACCCTGAAACAGAAATCTAAATTCATCATTTAGATTTCCGTCTGGCCGGGGATCGAATCCGGGACCGTTTGCGCGTCAGACCGATATGGTGACCGCTCCTCTACGCGGGTCGTGCATTTAATTATTCATTTACAAATTTAGTTTTGTTGCATATTGTGGTGTTGTGAGATATCTTTCTTTAGTTATATACTTAGTTATATCTTTTGGTGATGGTTTATCACCAAAAGATATAACTAATGGCGGTAGTCTTATTAGTTCAATGAATAATAATATGAAGGTCTAATAATAATTTGATAAAAATAAGAACAGGAAAAAGGTTTTGAAGGTGGTGGAACCCTTTGTGGTTCGACTTCAGCGGCACCGCCGCTTCACCTAATTCAGTCTTATACTGCTACTCCTATATTATAAAAAATACAAGTAACTGGTGTAGTTTTAATAATACAAACTTAGTATTTCAAGTTTAAACTTAGTTTTCTTTTAAATTTATTCTGTACAAAGACATATTTTTAATGCTCCAATGTACTGGAGATGTAGACTCAGTAAAACACAAAACAGAAATGGCATGGGTTGACATTAAAAAGAAGCCCTTCGAATCATGAAGACCGTGAATGCATATTATGTGTCTTTGTGTTATTGTTTATGTTTATGTGATTATCGTGACTTATATATTACATACGGATGTATCTAAGTTGTCTATTTGATTGAACAATTACGTAATATGTCTGTTTTATTTTAAGATTTAATAATACATCACAAATCAACAGTGATCCCTTAAAACCAAGGCAACTGTAATCCTAGACGCTAGGTCGATCAAACCCGATTGCTTTTAAACTACCAAAACAAAATCCCAAAAGTATTTGGTCGAATTATACAATATTTGGCCAAGTACGAGTCGAACCCGCGCATGAAGGGTTCCGTACCACCAACATTTTAATTTTTTTCTTGTATTTTTAGTATTTGTTATTATAGCACTCAGTTAACACTATATAGCCAATAAAGTAAACACATTGTGAAAATTAGAACTGTCTACCTATTACGGTTCAATAGATAAAGCGAAAAACGTCTAAAACAGCGGTTTCTTGTATGGCCACTCCCATTTATTTTCATTTTTTTTATTTTCAGTATTCGTCGTTATAGCGGCCGTCATTATGCATCCTCTGTAAAAATTTTAAGTGTCTACCTATTACGGTTCCAGACATAGAGCCCCGACAGACGGACAGACAGCGAAGTCTTAGTTCCGGTTTCACCCTTTGGGAACGGAACCCTAAAAAGGCAAAGATTTACACGCAGGCGGAATTGTATAAAATTAATCTATTATGTCGAATTCGCATGTAATTCTTACTTTAGCCTATAATCGCCTATATAAACGCTTATCACATCTAAATATTCATACAGTATAAACAACAATTCTATAATCAAATCGTGCTTTCACATCTTTGACCCGTGAATAAATATTAAGATAACATAACATTGCGTGCGACTTGATAACCTGGTCGCAAGTGGAATAAACCAAAATCAATTATTCTATGATTACTAGGGTTGTGACTTGTGACTATAGCTTGATTTAATTTTTTAATTCCCTGTGTAACGTTTACATAATAAATTAAATGCGATAAGTGCTATCTTTTACATAAAATTGATTATTAATCTTAAATAGAGATGTTGTTTCAACTACTGCCACATACGTGTTAGTTTCCGGTATTGAGAACTGTAGGCGTGTTGACGTTAAAAATATATTCTTGGAAATATTTTTTAGAAAAACATACTATTTATAATATAACGCTGTAATATCTTTAATACTTATATAGCCACAACACTTTTTTAGTCCTACTACTGTACACCGATATCTCTTTACTTTACTTCACCAAGCTGCTCCAATTTGGATTAGTGAGTGGAGTGATTTATACTATCTTTACATTTTCTGATTATTACGGACTAGTTTATGCCCGCGGCTTCGTCCGCGTTTAAAATAAAATAATATAACATACAAACATACATAAAATTGTAAATTCGTACCCTTAACTTTGCTAAATATCATCACTTGATCAAATGCATAGTTTACGATTTAATCCTTATTAATATCGATTAAAATAACCGATGTTTTGGGTCCAAAAGATCGATTCTCCGATTAATCGATCTTAGACCGCCATCCCTAGTTCCTGTGGGATTTCCGGGATATAAACTATCATATGTCCTTTCTCGGATCTCAGACTATCTTTGTACAAAATTTCATTAAAATCGGTTCAGTGGTTTAGGCGTGAAGAAGAGACAACCAGACAGACAGACAGACAGAGTTACTTTCGGATTTATAATATTAGTAAGGATAAGGATGATAGGCTATCTATCTTTTTTTAATTTTAAATAATATTCGAACATTACCCATCCCTAGTAAACACTAATCATGGATACAAAGCGGTCATTTGCATTCAACGGCTCAAGTCGCCGCGGTATAAAGTACGATCTTTGTTGCGGTTTCCCGGCATGTGCTGGCGATTTGTAAATTGTATGACAATTTGATTGGTAATTTATTGCACCTTCCTTTTACTATAGACAGGGGAACAAAACAAATATTACAGAAAAGGAATACATTTGTCACCGCTCGCACTGTATAATATTACGAGTAAATTGATATTTAAATATTATACTTCATGATGATAGTAGGTACCAAGTTGTTTCCCTTTTTACCCGACTACTTAGGTTAAATTTTTTCGAACGTATTTATTTATATTTATGATTATGTATATCTCATTTTGTGGATGCATTGCATCACAAACGGTTTGACGGTTGATAAAATATAAGATGTTATTGAATTCCTCTAAATAGTCACATAGGTTTTATTTTTATACATTCAGGTTTTTGTTTCTAAACATATTCTCTAGTAAAGTAAATTACTTTCAGTACCCTTACCATGAGTTTTCAAAACATCCCACAATTTTACGTTACGTTTACTCAATCCATTATTCTGTTCCGTTTGCTTCAGTAGACTGAGTAGTAACTTGTTGCGTACAAGTAAGTGCTCAAATCTTTTTGTCTACCTCACATGTTCCCAAAAAAGAGAGACAAAACATAAAGCGCACATTGGTAATTTAGACATTTAATATTACGTTACTGACACTATAGTTCTGCTACAATCCGCTAGCGGCGCTGATTGGAAATTATACGGGCAAATACGTAAATAAATATCAAAACAGTCATATTTGTCAAAACGTAAAAACTCACGGTAAGGGTACAGCAGTCGGTTTTTTTATCATCATTTGCTACAAGCATGTAGGTATTACACCTCCTTAAAAAAGGAATTGTATAGTAAACGGAATTCGTCAATACCAATATGGTTATATGCTTCCAAGGATATAACCATGTTGAGGCTTAAGTGCTCATTTGAAGCATGCTCTTTGTTGTGGTTTAGCTACATATGCTGCTCAGTACATACTGATAGCATATATTCTTGTGCATTATTGTAATCTTCTTTCTTACTTCTATTTCAAAAATTAAGAAATGTACAGTCTTTCCAAACTAAAACTCAGCTGTAAATAAGTTATTGCTTGTTATTTATTGCGATAGTCCGTTGCTGCTCAATTGCGTACAGATACTCGTTGGTTTATGATAATTATAGCTAGTAGTATTATTACTACCTAATATTGTTATTATTTATTCTTGGTAAAATAGTTCTTCGTTATATCCCATCTCAATCATTCGAGGATTAAGGCTCATAGTAGGCTTAATATACAGCTTTTCGATTCTTAGGCTCAACAGTTTCGCCTTGAAATAAATGGTTTAAAACATTTCGTTTAAAAATATAAGCTTAAATTGTCCGCCAAACCGATTTATACAGTAACGACTAGTATTACTCACTAGTGCTTTTTATATTCTCCTATTATTTCACCAGCAATCTTAGTAATAAAACGTAAGTGTCATTAATTCTTAAAGTAGATACGGCAGGAAGCCGCTGGCCAACAAAACATTTAGTCACTCCCCGTATATCAGTGTGCGTGACGCACACCACTATCCACCTGCTTTATTTCAATTAACCCTCGTACGAAACCTTAATGCCTTCCTTCGTGACTCATGAAAGATAGACGAAAACGATACAAACCTCTTTTTACCCGATTGCAGAGGGTAATGTTTTACGAGTGTATTTAAGTATGCATGTCTCGTTCTTTGGCAAGTCCTGCAGCTCCGGCTTGAAGGATCTTGTCAAATATATTAAAATATTGAAATAACATATAATAATAGCTGACCAAGCAAACGTTGTGTTGCTATATAAATAAAAAAAATGTTAAGAGTGAACAACCCTTATCACTTAGGGGTATGAAAAATAAATAGTAGCCGATTGTAAGATCTACCGAATATGCATATAAAATTCGGTGAAAATCAGTAAAGCTGTTTCGGGGGAGTACGGTCACCAACATTGTGACACGAGAATTTTATATATAAGATTGAAATAACATAATATAACGAGTCGTTAAATACGTTTAAATTGTGGGAGTGACTAAGCTACATTTTAGTATTTACAGTTGGATTTTGTTTGTATAATAATTCACGAGGTATAGATACTTACTATACAAGTAGCAAGTTAAGTTCTCAAACCTAGAAATTGTATAATACTCTGCAAACAAACTGAAATCGTAAACTTCCAAAGTTAGTGACTTAGTACATGTTGAGCTGTAGTGAAAATGAAGCTTAGATATTATTTTCCTAAACTTGTCCGTGTGTCACTGGTTACAATCACTATTGTTATCGTCGTTAATAAGAAGCTTGGATATTAACGATATCACATTTTTATAACGTTACATTAAAGTAATAAGTGACTCATTTGATACTACAGTTTAAAAACAGATGCGGGTAGGTGAAGTGGGGACGACACCTTGGCGGCGCTCGAATTAACAGAGAGCGACATTCTGGTCGGAGACTTCAGCAAGAGCAGTCGAATAACGGAGATACTTGTGTAGTTATAATACTTCTAATCATTAGTGTGAACTTACTTACGTATAATTGTTATATCGTTACTCTGTACCGTTTATGTGACTATATTATTACATGACTTCAAGACCTTCAAGACGAGTTAGATTTCATCAGAAGTGAACAAGAACCAGCTCACAATCATGGACGGCGATTCGTAAGTACGAACATACTTGACACAGGAATAAAAACCGTGAGTTAAAACATTATTTTGTCATATGTGAATTTATCTTGGTAAAATAAGTAAAAATGGGGGTAGATAAATGTCGTTGATGTAAGGGCAAACTCATTTGAATTAAGAAAATGGATAGATTGAGACTAGTAATTCAATGAAATGTTAATACCCTCTGAAAATGATATACTTAAATTTTGTGAACAAACTTTACTCTTAGCAAATTACTTGTTAACATTGTAAACTGAGGTGTTTACTTCAAAATAAGTGCATTTTCTGTGAAGAAGTGTCTAAAAGTAATTTTGCAAGGCAGTTCTTGTGGTAAATCTGTCCATTTGGTTAAAGTCTGTGGTGTAAAAAGTAAATCCTAATTGTTCTAAAGTTACACCTACTTTGAAATATATAGAAATACACGTACTTATGAAAATACTTTAAGGATCTTTAATCTTAAATATCAGGCTTTATAGATATGGGAACCTAATGGTTGTTAATATAGGCTAATGTACGCCAGAAATTGCATACAGGTTAGATTTGAATTTATTTTTGATAACTTTTAATGTTTCAAACTGGGTTTACGTATATGCGTTTGTTATTATTGTATGGAGGGGACTATGCGGTAGCAACAAACGCAGTTACAGAGTACAGTATACCTACTTGATATAAGTGACACGTTTATTAAGTTGCAAAATTTTGATTATTCATAATTGTACAGAAATGTATAATATCTACGTGGTACATATTTAACTGACTGCAAATAAGTATCACGACCACGGTATTCAGTGGCTGAGTGTACCCACGAGGGAAATGGTAAATGAGTTTAAGGTTTATTGTTTTTTTTTTTTGGATATTAATTGACTATATTTAAAAATAAACTTCTACATTGAAAATTCACATCTACATTGTTCACACTTTCATTTTATAAATCAATGAAAGTTTCCTTTTGATTTCATATACTCGATACGTAATTGTTATGAAAGAAGCATACGTACGTTGCCAAATTTAGCTTTCCATCAATTCTAGGCGAACTCACGCAGTACTGTGTACTACTGTGTTTTGACTCCCATAAAGTATAAATGCACATTAGTTAATAATCTATGAGAAAACTGAGAAACTTATGCGCAGCGGTCTTTGGAATATTATATATAAAAAAAAACAACCTCCCATTTCACTTATACAGAATATTAAATGTCTGTTTTAAATTTAGTATGCAACGTTTCGTTTTGTATTAATATTTCTTTACATCTCGTAATTTTAAACCTTTATTGAATTTGAATTTGACACATTACACGTCCTTTTGGTTTGAAAATTGGGCACTATCAAATACTGGTAAATGAAGTTTGTACCTTAAACGTTGAGGCGCTTAGACTATCGATATTATCAATTATGTGAGCCACTTACGAAATGATAAACGGGATCCACTTTGTATGGGATTGAGAATAAATTATTTTAAGTAAAATAATAATAATAATAATAAATTGATGCTTTTATAACTTGAGCTTAGTTCTATTTACAAGTTACAGCAATTAAGTTATTATACGTATTAAGTGAGAAACGGTCACTGAATCCTACATAAATTTAGATAGTCTTTTGTATACCATATTTAAAATGAGTCTTGCCTGCGACTTTGTTCATGTGGATTCAGAATATAGTTTGAATTGCATTTTTAAAACGAGTCTTACCTGCGACTTTGTACATGTGGATTCAAAATATAATTTGAATTGCATTTTTAAAACGAGTCTTGCCTGCGACTTTGTTCATGTGGATTCGAAATATAATTTGAATTATACAATGCCCTCTGTCAAGATCACGGAGTACATTGGTAATTTGAAATTCTCCATTACCTGGTCATGTAATGTTTTAAAAAAAAATGTATATTTTTGACATCAACTTCGTAGTTTTGGTTTTAATGCATTTTCAAACATACAAACCGACAGACAAAAATTTTTCTTTTTCAAATATATTCGATGTAAACACGTGAAGATTTCATTCTTATTATATGTATATCATAGCCGAATGAATAATAATGTTGTTTAATAATGTAATCAAATAAAACCATAGGTACATTTCGATGGGATTTTCTTATACAATAATTTACTTTTCATATAAATTTCATACGGTTCACAATTGCGTCATGTCTAGGTTTTCTCTATAGAAACATCGAGCGTCTCCTTGAGAGTGTTGGTTGTAAATGATACATATTATATTAATATAATCTATACAGATATTACGCACTAATATATTTTTTATTACAAACTATATAAAAGTCAGGTGAAGCCGAGGCGTTTGAAATATATATAATGAATATGAATTGTTCGGTAATAAGGTGTATCATAAGATAGTTTGACTAACTATTTGTTTGGCTGGCTGGTATAAAATCATGATCAACTTTAATAGACCTTTTTCAGGTCATAGAAATTTTAGGTTGTGATTGATAAGGAGCCACATGTTATGTAAAACAGTTATAGTTTTAAATCTGACGATCGTGATGAGACAAAATTAGAATTGGACAAGATTATTAAAATCATGTCATGTCAAAGTATTTCAAAATTTTTAAATAAATCTGACCGTTCAAGGTAGGTAAAAATCGAATTCAAATATTCCGTTACATACATACAGGTTAAGTTAATAAAAGCGTGGCAAAAATAAAAGCGTGTTTAAAAAAATCTTTTATGTGTTGTAGACACAAATAAGTATAGTTAAATAATGGCCGGTTTCTGAAGTCATTTTTCTTGGTAGGTAGTTTACGAGTATGTATTCAATCTATCGGAAACTATCCGTTTGATATCTACCTACGAAAAAAAAAATCCGCTTCCGAGGAACTCAATGTAAGACAAGGTCTGTTTAAACTCCGTTTAGATTAACGGACCATTTTAATGTGTTTATTCTTTCCATAACATTATTTGATTTTTTTTAAAAAACGACGTTTTGCGTAAAGTCTAGCAAATCTTCCTTAGTATAATGCATAACTTTTACAGTAAAATAGCCCAAACTATAACTTCCTTATGGGAATCTTGATTTAAAACTTTTGGTAAAAAAAAAAAAAAAAGTTAAGCTTATTACACAATTGACAAGTATGTCGCTGACGTGAACGCATGGGTCCTTCGCTTTATTAATTAAATTTTGAAATTCATGCAATAGTATGTATTATTATAACTGAATATAAATTCAATTTAATGTAATGAAATTTCTTTCGGACTTTCAAAAGTGGGTTATGTGGCCCTACTTTGAAAGAAATAATGTGAATTTGTGATAAATAACGTAAAAAATTGGGTTCATACAACTTATTACGTGTTGTACTTATTGTGTGAAATTCATGGTTTGTTTACCATTATTTAGTCTTTAATTTTGATATCATTCATTTCAAATATTCACGATATATTATTATTTTGATACTGCTTCATCAGTTGATAAAAGACGTACGTTGGAAAGGCAACTATGTGTATAAAATAACATTGTAATAATTAAAAGAAGTACTAAGTAGTAATAAAATAATGTTATAATAGTATTTTGAGTCGCACAGATTCATTTAGTGGCCAACTATAGATCTATCAGTATCTATCTATCAGTATAACAGTTATTGAACAGGTTGTTGAGCATTCCGAAATGGACTAATTAGATAAACGTCGTTATTCTGATGCGTAACTTTATCGAATCAATAGTTGTTGGAGATTTAACTATTGGACTTAGAATCCAGACATAAGTAAAGTGGGCAGCTAGATGTTGTCATTACTGTAGGTGTAGGAAACTTTGTGGTTTGATTTTTATTTATCTGGAGTTAAGATGGATTAGTGCAGATGCCTCGAGCAGTGTGATGTTCGCGGGTGTCTCTTGGTGATGCATATGATTGGGTTGACCCAAGGCATTGAGTACCTTGAAGACATTAAGTGAATATTGCATTTTTAGAGTAAATTTGAGTTGAGCACTGGCCGAATGTTATCGTAAGCAAGGTATAAAAACTGCGGTGATACATGACTAGAGTGATCCTATATGAACATCACCTAGTTATAACCGTGTTTTTTAATATTTAACAATGGTCTAATGCATTCGCTTCAATACCTGTCGCGCATATGACATTTATGTAAAGAGTCCTTATGAACTATGCCTGCAACAGAAATCCGTGGTGAACACTGTTGGGGCAGATTTATAACCTAGGTAATACACAACTAGTGTGATTCTATATGAACATCACCTAGTTTAAGCCTTGGTTCGGATCAACAGTTCGGGCCTTTTACATGCGAGTCGGTATTGCAAGAAAATGCGTATAGTTAAAGCCATGTTTTTGATAAACAGTTCGGGCCTCTTACGTGCGAGTCGGTATTACAAGAAAATGTGTAACTCTTCTGGACTTAGGCATTAAACAACTGGTTTTCTTTTGCAGCTCTTGCATCAGACCATACACGATCGAGGACGAACGTGTGAGCAGGACGGCCGAATGTTATCGTCGTTAATAAGAAGCTTGGATATTAACGATATCACATTTTTATAACGTTACATTAAAGTAATAAGTGACTCATTTGATACTACAGTTTAAAAACAGATGCGGGTAGGTGAAGTGGAGACGACACCTTGGCGGCGCTCGAATTAACAGAGAGCGACATTCTGGTCGGAGACTTCAGCAAGAGCAGTCGAATAACGGAGATACTTGTGTAGTTATAATACTTCTAATCATTAGTGTGAACTTACTTACGTATAATTGTTATATCGTTACTCTGTACCGTTTATGTGACTATATTATTACATGACTTCAAGACCTTCAAGACGAGTTAGATTTCACTATTATGTCCCATTACTGGGCATGAGCCTCTCCCCACAATTGGAAATAACTAAACAGACCTATAAAGAAGAGGAGATAGAAAATTTAACCATTGTTTCATCCGGAAAAATATTATATCTTTTTAAATAAAATGTTTTTGTTTATAGTTGAATTATTTATTTTGTATACAGTTCAAATACATTAACATAACTCAGCAATACTCAGCATGGTGATAGAACGGCCCTTAATTTATTTATTTCCGCACGGAATCTAAGCAAAGTAAATCCAAACTTCGTTATCACAACGTTAAAATCGATCTTGATAATTTTATTTACATCGTAACCCGTTTTATAAAACATAAATACGCTTTCAATGTTATCGTTTATTTCACTTACCCTTCCGATGATAAGCGATATCAGGTTATTTATCGTAATATTATATCGTAATATTAGGTACCCGATATTGCGTGCAATATGCACGACTATAAATCGCCCGGTAAAGGTTTCGCTCCATTTTCATAAAAGTTATTTGTAAGGCCATTACCTGTGTTATGATGTTGAAATTTAAATCTTGCGTAAAACGAAACGTTTTTAAGGTCTCATGATGCTTAATTTTATAGTCGCAATCCCGTCACACCTATTTCTGCTTAATACCAACGCCATCATGAGCATCTGTGTTCTGATTTTAAAGGCATGACAAAGTAAAGACAGAAAGTTTAGAACTAGCATTCAACCGGGGTTGGGGGGGGGGGGGGTAACATCGCCACAGTTATGTATTTCTAAGGTGAATTATTATTATTTTTTGGTGGAAGAGTGTGTATGCCGCCTGACTTGCACATAATTATGAGGCAAACACCTTAATTCTCTATTACTCGTAGCTATCAAGCTATTATCCAGTAAAATGCAATCGTTTGTTATTTAAATTTCGTAAAAACAAATTTGACACATTAGGGTTCGTACACAAAACTGCGATGCGACGTCGCATCGCAAAAATCTGCGAGCTCCCTCGACGCATCGCAAGAACTTGCGAATTGATTCGCATCGCACAGTGGTTGTTGTTGTTGGTCACCCTGAGAGACGCTACGCCGCACGATATCGCATCGCAGCAATTCGCATCGCAATTTTCTGCGTTGCGAATTCGCATCGCGTCGCATCGCAGTTTTGTGTTCGAGCCCTTAGAGTACAACAGCAAAGTTAGTCTATGACTTCATTTGTTTCTACATTCGATTTTAGAACAACAACCTAATAATTTTTTTTAGGTACAACGTGATGTTTCAAATTCTGTTAATTATTTCTATAAAACAGTACAAGTTAGCAGGTTAATTGGTACTTTTTTGACAGGCCTTGCTTAGGGCAGACCCTATTATATATTCAGATAAACGACACATACAATATTTTCAATATTAAATTATGTAGATACTTTGCAAGTCTAAAAGTCTTGTTTATAAATACAAACTAACGCTCCTTTGAGTACAAAATGCAATATAAGACTTTATAACTTTCCAAAGTTTTAAGTGTGACACGTAGCCGCGTCTAACGTACAAGGAACTAATTAAAAATCTAATACGGTAGCTGAATAAGTAAAACGCTGGTGACTAAAGTATAAGGAATCCAATTTATATGCAAGTTTGCGCTACAATATTTCTATCTACAAGTACGCGTTTTAAACTTAGTTATTTTATAATATTGTTAATATATTGTGGCCTTGAAACTTGAAACGTATTCGACACTCATACAATAGGACTTTTCTTGTCGTGGATGCCATGGATACAAATATGAACACACAAATACCCAGAAAATAAATCTAAATTTCTTGTTTAAAGGCCTGGCCGAGGGTTGAACCCACTACATATTAGATAGACCACGACCGCTATAGTTACTTTTTTAGTGAACTACATATAACTATGTTAGTCACTTTAGCAAACCCGCTCTAACAGGAAGCCCTATATCTAGCAGCGGATTTCAAAGGGCTGAGAAATGAGAAATAGAATCGTCATCCCCTCCTCCCTGAACAAGAAGGATTAGGACATAATCTAGGGCGCTGGACAACTTTCTTTATTTTAAGATCTCACAGGTACGCAGGCTCGACTGGGATTTGAAACTCGGACCCATCAATCAAGAGGTCGAGTTTTAACCACTAGGCTACCACCGCTCCCAAGATATAAGGTATAAGCAATAAGGAATTAAAATCATTAATAACTGAAATAAAAAAATGTATGAACAAATATTTCCATTGCCAATCCAAATAACTACTACCTTTATACTCGTAAAACGGTGCAGGCGTTAGCTAAGTAATTTCACGCCAGTTGAAAGAAGTAGAAAAATTATACCTCATTTCAGGTAAATTGTGCTTTTGCTTCATAAAAGTTGAAAAGCCATGAAAAATACACCGTGAGCCGGCAAAGAACTTAGCAACATGTAATTTGTTTTAACATTCAAATGCGAATGTTCTCACACGTACACTTCAGTCCGACGGTGTATGAAACTGCTTAACTAGCTTGTCTGATATAGAACAGCAAAACGATAAAGATATACCCATACAATGTAATATTTTTGGGTTTTAAAATTATTTAAATTTAAAGCTTTAAACTTCATATTTCTCTTCAAACGTTGATAACAAGTCACCTAAATATAGTTTGAAAAAAATCTTGAATATAGCACGTCGTATCTACAGTTATTATATTATTTACACCTAAAACTTTTTAAATAAAGAAAACACAAATTTTGTCAGAACTTTGCTAGAATACTTTGTCAGTCTAACAAAATTGTTGGAAGAGCCATATCCTACTGACCCAAAAACTAGAAAACCTAGAAATCTGAGAGGCACGACATTAGGAACCTCCATCTTGTGTCTGCTTCGAATGTGCCAGAAGTTTATAAAGAAAAACTTTCCTAATATGTAGTGATTACTTACTAGAAGAGCTGCATTGCTATTATCTTTTTTATAATATAGAAGTAGCAAACGAGCAGTTCATATATTAAATGGTCAGAACCGCCCAGGAATATCTATAGCGTCTGGGTCTGCCTCAAGTCGATGGAACAACCGCGGCAACGCCTAAGAACTAAGATAGTCGCTTCGTATAAGACAGTAGGCATCCACATCCTTCCATCGAAACACAGAACTGCTTCACGTTAAAAATAGGTGTAACGGTGGTATCTCCCCAATCGGATTACATTGGTCCTACCTTTCAAATTTATTGCAAACCTAATATGTATGTATGTATGTATGTATGTATGTATGTATGTAATGTATGTACATATTACTTTTATGAGGAAGTACGAAATGCATCACCAAATACCAGGCACGCACTCATGTTAATTATATCTATGCAATTTTAATATAATGTGAATCTGTCACTCACCTTGACTTTCTCTTCACCGGTGAAACAAGAGCTTAAGTCCGACGAAATATAAAGCGGCTTTAATCTTCGTATATCGCGTGACACGAAAGTAAATGTCACTCGTTTTATTTCAATTATCCCGTTCCACATTTACCCGAAAAAATATGAGTTGTTATATCCGAATAATATTTCGTTTTGTGTGCTTATGCAAGCTTATGGTCTGTAAATAGTAAGTATTATTGATATTTTCGTGAAGCTCGCGAATCTCGCATCAAAGGTACCCAGTCCCATCGCGAATGTGTAAGAGACAAAAATAAACCTAAAAAGGAAATTTCTTTGTTATGTAGTAAAATACTTTTCTTTTCTATACTTTGTTATATAATATAAATACTACTTATTCCTTTCTACAATAAAATATTTCTTTGCCGTTTAAGACGTATTGTTGTTGTTATTTGTTACGATACTCCTACAAGGAATACTAGGAATAACTCCTATAGAGTATCTTTGCTTAATATTAAATTTGAGTCAGTTTGGGTGTAGGTTTACAAGGGTACAAACACGTTTTTTTTATAATGTAATCCTTAACAATACTCATCAGGTCCCTTGCAAAGACAATGGAACTCGAAGTTGTGTGATAAGGAATCAAAACGTCAAAGTTTTCTAGCGTCAAAGTTTCAAAGCGGTACAAATTAATGATGGAACGGCGACTCTGCTTATGTTGCAAATCTCTGACCCTTATCCATATACCATCAGATGGCCAGTATATCCCATTGCTGCGTTTGATTCAATTTTAAATATATCTTACTCGTCGGCAAAAAAACAATCGCCTTACATTCTATCCATGTTAGAACTGCGTACAGCCAATAAGTAGTGACCTCGTTTCGTTTCCCCTCAAAAAGTGAATCCTGTGCGAGCCAATAATAAAGTCTGAGCCACTTCACCTTCGATGACCCTCGAACCTTTGAGCTGTTCTGTGATGACGAAAAAATGGGGAGCGAATTATTCTTATTTCGCACTAAAACCAGCGGTTGAAAGGCCGCCCTCGGTAACTCGCGGCTTTGTTTTGGAAAAAACAAGAGGCCTATTATAGGAATCACCTTTATTCATTAGGCTTTCAAGACTCGCACGCGATTTTCGAGCTCCGGATGAGAACAAAAGACAATGGCGGTTGATCTAGTTGTTTTTTCCCTCACTTATCCGTCGCTGTGTAAACGGGAAACAGACGTTTTTGGATTATTACAGCCATTATTACCAGCTTAAAATGCGATCATTTGGTTTCAGGCGGAGATAATTTCGGCGGTTTTAGTGTTTTTTATCCGTGAATTGTGAATTTGACGCTTTCTGTAAACATTTTGTGGTAGATTGTGTTTTATACAGCACATTTAAATCTATTTTAATTTTATTTCTAGTTACTAGATAGTTAATATTTATAGTTGTCATTTTTAATGAGAAGTTCAGAATTTTCTGCACGTCAAATTAGATAAAAGGTATCAAATTCTAATATGTGTGAATCTTCGATATATATGAAAATATTTTTATACTTGGTCTTTATGTAAAAATCTGTCTGAAAGATCTCTGAAAGTCTTCTGTAAGTCTTTATGTACTAAGTCTTCTGTGTGTAAGTAACTTTACCGGGATCTTAACGTCCTATAAATAAAGTTAAAAATATCTAGTTAAGCCTTAATTATTACTAATTGATTAAGTACCAAGATATTAAATTGAAATAATTTGAGCCTTAAAATAATATAAGTATCGTAATTATATAAAAGTAATTGAAGCCCCTTATCCATCATTTACAATGTACATATACGAGTAAATGAATTATTCCAAAAAGGGGAATAAGATGATGATGGAGTACCTATAAGCGATGAATGACTTATAGTAAGCGATGAGCATCAAGATACCTAAAATACTTCCTACCATGGCTCTACTGAATACGTAAATTGTGTTACAATTTTGAAGATCAAACCAGATTATTTTGAAAAATAGCCTTTTTATGAGTATAATGGTGGGAATTATTTGTCATTGATAGTGTTTTATCAAAGGGTACATCAGCAAGAACATTATACTTACAATACTCGTGAATTTGATTCCCTTAAACCTACAATGTTACCTCCAACGTTAAACTAAGCTGCTTCTACTACTTTTGACCTTTTGTGCTGAAAATATTACTTTTTGCGGCAATAAATTAAAGTCAAATAAAAAAGACACAACGACACAAAACACAAACACACGAATAAAAATAATCTTACAACATATGCAGAATTAAGACTTGGTTTTCCTTGAATAACCCGCGAGGGTTTCCAAAGGGTTGAACAAACAGTATAATATTCACATTTTCCTAATCAACAACTAATCAGTTTCTTTATAAAACAGTTTCTCTATTCCCAACGAGCAGAATCCAATCTTGTATAATGACGTTTTAATTGCTTCTAATTGAATCTCTGTAATAACAAGATTCCCACAGACAAACAACCTTTTTATAGTCAAGTAATACTTGGAAAAATGTTACGTTGAAACGCTTTGTGAAGAATAACAAATTTTTATTCCGCACGCCATTTCCACTAAAGCAGAATTTGGTGCAACTTTTTACGTGCGTTACTGGAGCAGGTTGATGGTTATGTTATTTCACCGAGCTGGTTCAGTATGGATTGATGGAATTACTGGTCAACTTACATCATATATATTATATTATTTAAATTACATATGTTTCTGGTCAAGTTTATCGATTCGGTGATACCAAAGGTTTAATGATGCCTCCATCATCCATCCATCCATCAGCCTTTACTGGTCCACTGCTGGACATAGGCCTCCCCTAGTCTGCGCCACTCCGACCGGTCTTGGGCCGTCTGCATCCAGCGGTTACCCGCCGTCCGCTTCAGGTCGTCAGTCCACCTGGTCGGGGGGCGTCCTGTACTCCTTTTGCCGAGACGTGGTCTCCATTCGAGGACCTTCCGACCCCACCGGTTATCGGTCCTACGAACTATGTGGCCAGCCCATTGCCACTTCAGCTTGCTAATTTTTAGAGCTATGTCGGTAACTTTCGTTCGCCTACGGATTTCCTCGTTGCGAATTCTGTCGCGTAGGGAAATACCGAGCATAGCTCTCTCCATAGCTCGCTGAGCGACTTTGAGTCTTCGTATAAGGCTCACAGTGAATGACCACGTCTTGGCACCGTACGTCATCACTGGCAACACACACTGCTCGAACATCTTCGACTTCAGGCTCTGAGGTATCTTGGATGAGAAGATGTCACGCAATTTCCCGAACGCTGCCCAACCGAGTCGGATTCTACGAGTGATCTCTTTCTCGAAGTTGGACTTACCCATCTGGATTATCTGTCCCAGGTACACGTATTCGTCAACAACTTCGAGTGTGACGCCATCTACAACGACCGGCATGAGTGTGACATGGACGTTAGACATGATCTTCGTCTTGTCCATGTTCATCTTAAGACCTACCCGTTGAGAGGCGCCACAGAGGTCATTAAGCATGGTATTGAGGTCCTCCAGCGACTCCGCCATGATGACGATATCGTCTGCGAATCGAAGGTGAGTGATATATTCGCCATCGATGTTGATGCCGAATCCTTTCCACTCCATCAGTTTGAACACGTCCTCCAGTGCAGCGGTAAACAGTTTTGGAGACAATACTCACCCTGTCTCACACCTCGCTGCACTTGGATGGGGTTCGCATTTCTGTCGTGTAATCGGATCGTCATTGAGGCTGCCTTATACATACACTTCAACACTTCGATGTATCGATAGTCGATCTGGCACCTCTGGAGTGACTCCAATACCGCCCACGTCTCGATAGAATCGAAGGCTTTCTCATAGTCCACATAAGCCACGCACAACGGCAGGTTGTACTCCTCGGACTTCTGTACCACCTGCCGCAGCGTGTGTATGTGGTCCATGGTGCTAAAGTCTGTTCGAAAGCCGGCTTGTTGCCTCCAGGGCAGCTGAATGAATGAACAACCAGTGGTAACCCATCCAAATTCTAACCAAGTCCAACGTTGTTTAACTCCGTACATCAAAGACAATATCAAGTATGAAGATTAATTATGCGTTCAGGATACCGGAATGAAAATTAACAACCAGAAGTCACTCATCCAAATTCTACCCAAGTCTTTATTTAACTTCGTACATAGAAGACCGAAATTGGACAACTTCTGAAGATACTGTCAAATGTCCATCTTTAGTATTTGACAAACATTGAATATGTATAGATATTATTTATTAACAGGCGTACAATTATTAAAATCTACACAACCCGTGGGACTGCTCCTACTGAACCGGGATTACGCGAACGTAAAAAATCGTTGCCTTCCCAGTCGTCTTTCACTTAAACATATTCGTTTAGCCCCCGGCTTTTGGGCGGTGATTAATGGACCGTCCCGTAGGTGCCTGACGTCTTCCCCCATTCCTGCATAAATAAACAGGATTTAAAATTATAACTGGATTATTCTTACGAGACAGCCGAGTAAACTCCGTTGACTCAATGACCGGTGGTTGCTTTGATGGATGTTTTAGTAACTTTTATTCTGATGAAATGTTTATGCCGGAATTTGGTAACGCACTCCGTGCTTCTTGATTGTACGAGACGATTGATTGTTTCTCGTATGAAAATATTTCATTCATACATCTATTATTTTAATGAATATTTTCTATTAATTTTCATTGGGTTGTACTTATAAAACATTGTTTATAATTAGGTAAATACAGATCCACAATATCCTTTATACTTAAAGTGATGGTAACCTTATCAAAGAACATAGTAAAAGATGCTTTAATATTTTCATTTTGAATTGTTATTGGTCCACAAAATTATTTGCAAACACTTCATTAGTACAAGAAGCTAACTAAATCAAAAGACAGTTTGGTTGCCTTAATAAATCAACTCTAATAATTATATCTGCAAATATTTGTAATAAATAAAGACTTATTTGCTTAGGTACACGTATATAAAGATATAGTTAAAATATTCGGAGTATTTGTTCGGAGACAGTGTCAAGTATACTTAGGGAGCTGACTCATTGACCGCTCGCTCATATATTTTGATATCGATGCTCGTTAGCTATTTCGGGACGCTCCCAAGTTTCGCTGTAAAGTAATTAATTGCGCAAAATACTTAACTCGTGTTTCGTAAAAGAATTTAATGTAACAATGAATCTCTGAAATTAAAGCTAATTTTACCAAGGTTTCTGAAATGTCTAGTGAGCTGCTATATAGGTCTGTCTGAAGGGTGCGCCGTGCGACAAAGTTAATATGAGTTGTTCAAGCTTAGTCATCAAAGGTATTAATGCGACAATTTGAGGTTGGGTTTAGTTTAATTAATTACGTAAAAGTTTGTTAAATAAAAGTCAATTTAAAAATAATAATTATTCAATATTAATTTAATACATTCAGTAGCACATAAGCTTATTATATTATAGAAAAATATGCTACTAAATTATTAATATTAACCGAATCTATATAGATCAAAATTGAAATTTATAATTCATTTGATAGCATCAGAAATAGGAACCGACAACTCACATCACGAAATCGACATATTTACAGAATCGACTAAACAAAAGGGATATGAAAGCTTGAATCCATTCATATTTCTCCATATTTTTGGTTACATATCCCAACCTATTGTATTACAGGGTGAACGTACCGCTATTTGTATCGCGTGCTTTCTAAACATAAGCATTTGATACCCAAATGCTTTTCGTCGGTGGTTGTCAGTTGGCAAATTGAATACAATCTATCATATACTACATAGTCCGCGGAGAAATATTTTTCGACGAAAATATTTTGTTATGAAAGAGGGTTCGGATACAATGTTGAGGTTTAAATAATTAATGGGCCGCGCAATAAAATGGGGTTGTTATTCATATCGAAGACAGTAATGAGAATTAACGTCTACAAATTTTATTAGTTTTATTTAATTTTATTTCGTGTAGAGGAGAATTGTGACGAAGAAATTATTTTGGTTGAAAATTAGTGCGGTCTTAGTAACATACTTAATTGACTAATAAAATGATAGGGTGATATTAATGTTTTTGTTTATTATCTATTACTATAATTTGTTGAAGTATTGACAATCTGGGGTACATTGCTAAATACAGAATATTAAATGTGTCGTTAAGTAACTTTTTTGTATACCGTTTTAAAAGCTGTTTATGAGATTCATTAATGATAGGTGGTAAAATGTTTGATAATACTAGAAACATTCCTTTCCATTTACTAAAAGATACTATACAAGCGTACATGCTTTAAGCGTAAATGCTTTTCAGATCGATATTTACGCTTGTTTTTTTTGATGTAGACAAACATTATTTAAATTTCCCCTCCACGTATATCATAACAGGAGTTGTCAACATTCTAAATGTACTAGGATATCATCAGAGAATGCAAGTGTGCTGTAAACGTGTAATATTTCAGACCGAGTACCGTACATTAAGTTATCTGCTACAAAATGAAACCCACTGGGTGCTGTCTGTTGAAATTAAGCTTAAGCATTTCTCTCCGGAGAAATATAAGACTTTTCTCCCTTCTTCTAAGCACACGTGATTTAGTTAACGTGCTGTTCGAGTTTCGAATTGAGTTTTCATGAACAACTTCGTTTAAATTGTGTTCAACAATACTAGATCAATTTGAACGGTAATGAAATCAGTGTCATTCTGTAGAACTCAATCTGGCTGCAGAAAGGACAATACTAAGATATGCTTGGGGATGTCTATGTTTATGAATATAACATGTTATAACTAAGTAGTCAGCTAAATGGAATCAAAATACCTTTTTAAACACTCTGATGATCACACCCATTAGAACTCACCTGCACGATCATATACCACGAATTGATAATTATAGTTTACTAGTTTATGCCCGCGGCTTCGCCCGCGTTTAAAAGAAAATAATATGACATACTAACATACATAAAACTGAAAATTCGTATCTTCATTGGAATGACAGTGGCGCCATCTGGTGAAAATTGGTCGTACTAACTCTGGAACCTTCATGGCCTCATGGACAACAACTTTGCTAAAGATCATCACTTGATCAAATGCATAGTTTACGATTCAATCCTTACTAATATCGATTAAAATAATCGATTTTTTTGGTCCAAAAGATCGATTCTCCGATTAATCGATCTTAGATCGCCATCTCTAGTTCCCGTGGTATTTTCGGGATAAAAACTATCCTATGTCCTTTCTCGGGTCTCAGACTATCATTGTACAAAATTTAATTAAAATCGGTTCAGTGGTTTAGGCGTGAAGAAGAGACAACCAGACAGACAGACAGAGTTACTTTCGGATTTATAATATTAGTAAGGACTAGTAAGGATGATTTACGGCCACTTTTACGGCGACGAAATAAACATAAGAAATTGCGTGGGACAGTCATAAAGCTTAACCATAATTTGAGGTAGAAGCTTAATAACATCTTAACAACGAATAAGGAGAAATCGTATCAAGATCTAATATCAACGTACTACTTAATTGGATAGAAGTGTTATATGGAGCAGGGTTTCAATGAGAAGTCATTATACATTATACACTAGGGAGTGACTTAATGGAGCATTAAACGAAGTAATAAATTATAGTTAATCATGACTAATTGAAGTAGCATAAAGGGAATATATCGACTTAAGTTTTAAAGTGCCCGGGTGGTCCCATAAAGTTGGACCGGCCTTTTAGTTAGATAATAAGCCAAAAGGTTAGGTACATAAAAATTAAGATAGCCGAGGAATCTTCAAAAGTGGAAACTGCGGTCCTTTTATCATCTACATTAGAGCCAGTGGCATAAAAAATTTAGATAAGACCGGATTATTCTTTAAGGTTATGAAATTTCGGTGCTTACGTTTTACTGTTTTAATCCATTTGCTTCCCTTTTATTCTGAATGATTGATTGATTATCATCAGAACTAAATATGATAGATAGTGTATTGATACGTGCAGTGCAAATTTTATTCGCACAAATTTAATTCCTTCAAAACTGAATCTGTAGACTGAGTTGTAATGTATAGTAAAATAGCATTTTAAATTAGTATAATCCGAAACAAATTATTAGTCCGCTCTGAAGTTGGTGCGAGCAGGTGTAGTCATACAATACTATGGCGACGCGATTCATTTCAATATTCAGAGCGGACTAGCCGTTTGGCGCAGACTAAGTATACAAATAGTGAAAATAATGTTTCCACAAAATAAAATTAATATTTCCTAATTAAGAGTATATTAGTTCACATCAAAAATACAAAGCAATTATTTTCTAATCATCATTATAGATTAAACTTCAATTATATAGAATTAATTAATACAACGAATTATAATTAACAACTGGATGTGCATAATTCTGTGAATGACACATTTGCATAATTACACCTTTCACGGTATACCAGATCTAATCTCTGTTATTACAAACAAAGGGACATAGGCATTATAGGTTTTGAAATAATTTGCATATATTGAGAAGCTACTGATACGATATATTATGTTATAAACATTTTGTTATTATACAACGATACTTAACAAAAAAGGTTGCTGAACCCTGGTTTATATGTAAACAAAATAAGTGTGTATTAGAAATTAGTTTAGCGGTGAAAGGAAACAATGTAAAACTTGCATACCGAGGAATCTTAAAAAGGTTTTAATACATTTAGGCCAATTCGCACCTGGCCGGCGCAGTGAACTATGAACTAATTCTTCTCATTCTAAGAAATTCGTACCTAATAATGAAACAACATATGTTTCGATAACTAATCTAGAAATAATTTTATTATTATGATTTTTTGTATTACGTAGTAGTAATGAAAAAGGTATGTTAATTACTGAAAATATGTTCAAATGTAAGATCGTCATTACCTTATTTCAGTGAATACGGCTTAGGTTTATAATGGATCGCCATAAAACCACACAAACCGCTGTGTAATAGAATCACCAATCAAGTTGATTCTACTAAAGGATCTCCATTTAAAACCCTTCATTAAACTTATCCGAGTTGGATCTAAGCTCGAATCCGTGTAACGTAATCGATTTAGAAACGAGAAGCCGCGAAGGACAAAGTGCGGTCACAAATTTACATATAAATTCGGGATTATTTTAATTTAAAATGCATTTCCTAAGTTTATTTGCATATATATGAGGGCCCATTACCGTTTCTTTGCCGCGGCCGGCTAATATAGCAGTTCAGTGAATTTACGCATTAAATCGAGTACGCGAGGGGAACGAAATGGGACACTTTTATACAAACACGCGAGAAAGCGGGTGCATGGCCACTTAATAAAATTAAGCAATTTGTCAAGTGTGCCTGCACCTATATTGACACGGGGTGCGGATCGCTGACTTGCTCAAATGGAGCAATTTATTTGATTTTATGTGCTCAGTTCGTACCTTCAGCGTGTTCGCTAATGAAATTAATAAGCGCATTATAGCTTAACATCAAAGACTAGAGGCATATTGATATCGCACAAAGCGGGCTTAATATTAGAGGGTATTAAATCAATCATTCGCTAAGAGATCTCTGATCCGGTTTAGGAGTGCAAGCTGCCTAATATTTGTTCTTGTTGTGCTAATGGCTCGTAAATATTTCAGCAAGCGCACACATGCGCCAGAGACAAATAGCCGCTTATAAAATATATGTGCGCCGTCACTTTGAACCCTCCCATTCGTTACGTTTCCGACGACTGAAATAACAATACCGACGGACTCAGTTTTTAAATACCAACGGAAACTCGTCAGTTCATCATTAATTTTGACAAATCCTTTACAGACGCCGACTAGTCTCTAATTTGCCTTATTTGGGAATGAAGCGATGTAGTTACCAATAGAAAATACATTTTTTTGTGAGCAGTAGCCTTACCTAAACTATAACGAATGATTTAAAATAATGGAAAAGTAAAATAAAACACCCAAATAATATATATTAAATGTTAACTATTTCACAATATTCCTTTTAACACTAAATTGTAATTTTAAATACAAATGAAAAAAATATTTTTACCCGACTGACGAAGAAGGGTTATTATTTGTGCAAATAATTTTTTAGGAGATCTGTCGATGTCTGCATTAATCTGAAAGCTATGCTTTGCTTTTTAACTTTTATAATTAATTTCATTAGATAAATAATTACTAATTTCTTCATTCCTTTCTTACTGTTTACAAGGTCAATTGACCGTTCTTTTTTCTCGTCGCGGTAATTTTACCGTTTTGAGGTTACCTACAGATTATAAAGCTAAAGCTAGACTAGCTAGTACAGCTGGAACAGATATCGCAGCGAAGTGCCATCATTCTTCATTCGCAAGGATTACCGCGCAATATTCAGCTTCCACCAGAATTTATAAGTGTGGAGCGTGAAAAATTCGATGTGAGTTTAGCTCTGAATCAAATAATGAAAAGTGGCGCGGTAAAAGATATTTTAGAACTATAAGGTAAGTAGGTAAGATAATTATGGATTTGAACATTTTAAACTAACCGCATTAATAAGATGAGCAGTTAAGGGTCAGAACATTTTATGTTTCTTTGCAACACGCTGTCATATCTTTTTCTGACATAATAAAAGCTTTCTAATATTTCCGCGTCATTATTTGGTGGGTAAAAGATAAGTATTTTTTCGTGTAATATTATGGGATTAAATTAATAAAATGAAAACAATTACGTATTATGCATCATATTTTGAATTCAGCGTTAATTTAATGACAAACATTACACTATGAAGACCCTCGTTGACAACATACCGGTCAGACCGGTTCCGGGTTCGATCCCCGGCCAGGCAAATATCTAAATAACGAATTTCTGTTCTGGGTCTGGGTGTTTGCGTATTTCCTATCTCCATGGTACCCAATATGTATGAAAAAAACCATGTATGTGGCTATGGATATTAGATAACATTTTTTATTTGAGAGAAAAGTAACGTAGATAACGTTACTATTCTCTTAAATAAAAAAAAATATTATTAATTATGAATATAACAAATGTTGCTTTATCACACTTAGACGTTTTATTAACAACAAAATATACATAAAACTATAATAAAGATAAAGATAAAATAAAGATAATAAGGATTAGGTAATTTGAAAAGACAGTTCCTATTAGAGGTCACTACGTACTGGAGCGTAATTAGATAAGCTTCCCAAAGTTCCGGTAGCATGATACAAACATAATTAGACCGTTCCTGATTACACCCAAATTATCTAAAAACAACAATTTATATTCGTGAATAGAAAGATATTTAATCTATAACAAATTTAAGTTAAGATATAAATGTTAATAACATTACAACGTCAATAAATATTTCATTAAATTCTTACTTACTACATAGTACTAATTTACCCGTCATAGGGTAAATTTACCTGACTGCGGATGGTAGTATTTTTTGAACGTTTGTATGCATACATGTTTTATTCTTTAGTACGCCCTACACCCAATAGGGCTGGACGGATTTTAATTAATGAGGTGTCTATGGATCCGTCTTAATTTTAGAGAGAAAAAAAAAACATTTTTTATTAGAAGGTTCTTTAATTTTAAGTATTTTGTTTTTATACTAATTTTCTAGTTATCCTCCTCCTCTTCAATGCTTAGAGTCGTGGTCTCTATTAGTCATCTTTCGTTTTTTTGATCTCGCGCTATCTGCCTCTATTTTCGGCTATGTGTAGAGAGAGCATTGTATACCGTAGTGTCGAGATTTGTGCGGATTTGATCAGACTAACGCATTGGACTGCACCCCCGGGGTCTCTTGCCCTGAATTTTTCCGGTTACCAGAAGCTTTTCCAGGTTCCTGCCTTTTCTCCTGGCAATGTGACCGAAAAACTCTAAAATTTTACGGAGGCAGATGGTAGACAGTCGACATGTGATTTGAAGTTCTTGTAGGATAGAAGCGTTGGTTCTGCGTGCTGTCTAGGATATTCGCAGCATTTTCCTCCAGCAACATATCTGGAAGGCATCAATTGGCATACGATCGGCTTTTTTAAGCGTCCACGTTTCTGAACCATAAAGAAAGATTGAGAAAACCAATGTTGTTACCAGTTTGCGTTTAGTTTTCACACTGATGTTCCTGTCGATCCATATTTTGCTATGTTTTGTTATATCATTTTTGTTATTTCTAGTTATATGTAAAGTCATTTATAATACAATAACAAACAATTAATTATATCGTTGTCTAATTTAATAAATACCAGGAGGAAGGATAGCGCATTAAGACAACCGTAACGCTCCAAAATTTAACCCAGTAACTGCCGCATAAGGGCCTGTGAGGCCGCGGAACGTAATTAGATAGGCCTCTTAAGAACTTGGGACAGGGATGGGCAAACTTTTTTCTATGCGAGCCAATATTTACAGAAGTATCGATTATTTTTGTAAGCCACATTTTCTGTAGTTTTTTAATGAAAAAATTGTATTTCGGTAATAAAAATATTTATGATCATAGGTTTCAACAATATACATATAGGAAACGAAGTAACATGAGCACAACTGATATTATGTACGGATACACTATAAATTAATAGATATTTATGTACCTAAAAAGGAACGAAAATTTAGTAGAAATTTAATGTTATTTCGATGTCGATGAAGCTTGTATTTAATATTTTTATTTGGGGATATACTATGTAATTTTTAATTATTGACTAAGTAATATTTTTGTCGTATACTCGCGGGCCGGAGATAGCCCGCGGGCCGTCGCTAACCATTCCTGGCTAAGGAGGTATTCCGAGCACAATATGTACCGACCGAATCACGTTGCCTCCACGTACTATGAGGAAAGTTAAGCACGAGGGTTTTGGTCAACTTTGCCCTGATAAAAGTTTGTTCGTTTGATTGTGAGGTCACGCCGCGCCGCCTTCGATAACTTTCAAGTCGGCTCTTTTAACCCTAAATTAATTTCTGCCAATATTATCGGCGTTTGACATTTGTATTCTATCAAATTTGGGGTGCGTTTATAGTCGTACTTATCGTGTATGTGTATTTCGTATATTTATGTTTGTATTTAGAACAAAGGTAACATGAGAAGTGGTCTTATATTATTGCCTTTATTGTCATTAATGCATGACATGTGCAATACTTTAAACGCATGTGATAATTATTTAATGCAATATTTACATATTCACATAACCTTGAAAGTCTTTACATTATTATTCTTGATCATTTTCCAAGTATCTACAGTAGATATGAACATTATAATATCTTGCCCTCATGAATAATTAGTTAAGAAAAAGTGTTAGTTAAGAAAAAGTCGAAATTAAATATTTTCAAATATTATACTGAAGCAAGCATCTCTATAACCGCACCCTACTCCTTAACATAATTTCCTTGTTGTCAGAGACCGACAACTTAGTTGAATGACGTCAAATAACGCCCACGCTTTGTTTGCAACAGTCCAACACCAGCTTAAGAACTGATGACCGAGTTTCGTTTAACAAAACAAATTTTGCTTGAATATCTTGACTGACATTTGGTAATGTTAACGTCATAAATTGTTATTTAAAGCTGCAATGAACTAGAATTTAATATTAAACACTTGTACTAATAGGAATGAAGTAGTCGGAACAATAAATTACTTGTGTTTAAACAATCGTATTACAAAATGGTTAATTATATATCTTATTTAATCTATATATAAATAAATAACCGTAAAACCGCTCAACCGATGTCAATATAATTTTGTAAGTGTATAAAATTCTAGTTTAAAAATCGGGGCACTTTTGACCCGATAGTTGCATTGTTGAGCTTTAAATATTTTTCGCGGTCGGACAAGGTATATCCGGGCCTACTAGTACATACATATATGTATGTTTAATCTAGTACAATATTGAAATCTAACTTTATTTTCTTCATTGTCGACTTTTTTTTATAATATAAGAGAAGCAGACGAGCATGCAGTCCACCTGATGGTAAGTGGCTACTGCCGCCCATGGACATCTGTAATCAACCCCAGATAGGATTAGATATTCCTACCTGAGGTCGGCCACAGATGCGCCGCTACCCCTGAGGACTAAGCTGGAACGCCTCGGAAAAGTCTGTCTCCCTTACCACACCCTTCAAACCGGAACACAGCAGCGCTTAGCACTGCTGTTATTAGGTAGAAATAGGTGTGGCGGTGGTGCCGCCGGAGTCGAACCACAAAGAGTTCTACCACCATTAAAACGACTGCAATAATTTCATCATAATCTACTGAATTTAAATCACTTATGGTGTGCCGTCATATTCTTCACCTCCATATACCTTCTCTAGTACAGCACTCTATATTAAAATGTATTAATACTATAAAATACACTACACATGTCAAGTTTCTACTACATATACCTACAACACAGAATGAAGAAAAAGTATACATTCAAAACATCCTTTAACAGGAAAACCTGCAAAAATCTCGCTTACCTACACTACCACTTTCACATATTCTAAATGAAACTTCACTTCACAATATTTCACATAGCACTTTAACTTCACTGAATTCAAAATAAACTACATAATTCACCTACATATCGGTGCGGATTTGAAGTAGACTCGACCACTCGTTCATAGAGGTACGCGAGGCAACTTTCAAAAGTTTAAGCCGAGCTTTCAGCAGTCTTCAAGGAGCTTTGTTTAAACTTGTAGGTTTCAATGTAAGTTACGGGATTTATTTATTTAATAATTTCTCTGCATTAAAATGGAAGTGGAAGAGCGCTTTAATGTATTGTTGGTAAGTTGATTTAATCCTATAATATAGTTAAAATACAATAACTATAACATGTACCTAAGTTTCTATATTTAATGTAATGAACACCACGTCATTTACATTAAAGTTTTTCCTTCAAACTACCGCTAAATTTCTTTACGCTCTTTTTTCTCCCAGAATTAACGTTTAGATTTTTTAATAATGTGTAAAGATAGATCCGTTTAAATCAGTTGATTCCTTTCGAATGCACTTTTAATATTAAGACAAGATGTTAAAAAAAATTAAGTGACATTTAGACAAAAAAAAATCAGTATCTATCTGTATGCATCTAAATAATGAATTTTAAATGGTGTTTCTGATTTTGTAGTATCTACGGACGAAATCTGAAAATCTTTATTACTTCCATTTATAACGAAACAAATGACAAATTGTTAACAAAAGAACTTTGCTTTCAACTGCTTTAATCTTCACGACAGTACTTTTCTCGTACCAAAAATAACGCATAAAAATCAGACACCCAGTTCGTGTCACACGTCATTAATAATAATAAAACAAACAAAAAAGTCACGTCCTCAGTAAGCAGTATGTAACGTTTACAAAGGCTAAGAAATCCGGCAAATGAATTTATCTCAGTTCAAGTGTGCGTTTGTCGGGACGCCCACGCCTTCGACTAATTAGTACAGAAATAACGTGGGGATATTTGTCAACTTCCCTGCCGTCTGCTAGAGATGACATGATATGTCCGTATCGTGTCCACAATATCGATATTTTTACACATGTAGATACGTTGTATTGGTGATATGAAATTGTCATGCCGAAAGAAATATATATCGATATCTAAAAAGACTGTCTGAATTCTGTAGAATTTACAGAATTTAATTGTAGAGATTATTATTATTATTATTATTATGTTTTTTTTAATAATCTCTACAATTTCTCAGCAAAAAAATGTGCATTTTGTGGAAGTTTTATCGATATAAGGAATTATCGATATATCGACAATAACGGGTTAAAGCGATAATCTCGGCTACCGACATTTTAAGGCGTACGACACAAATATCGATATTCGATAATTTTATTTAAGTGCCCTAGTGCTTCGATAATTTTAACGTTTCTTTGGGATGCAGTGTCCCACTGATACGTCCCTCGTAGTAAATACATCGTTAAGCTGCTGTGAAATATCGTTCCTAGGGTGGTCCTTTGTTTAGGCAAATTCCATGTTAAATTAGTCATTTATCCGACTTCTTTAAATATGCTGTTTAGTTGATACCGAATCGTGTTCTTAATAGCAACGATACATTTTCATTCCTTTGACGTTTCCTAGTTTATGTTAGTGATGTAATGAAAGATGAATGTCTTGGCGCTTTTTCAATTTACTCGGGAACCCCTGGGGTGATGATTGTGGAACAACCCTACATTTACATTTTAAAAATAAAGTGAATTATGTCATGACCTAAGAATAGACTCGGAATAGTCCAGTCATTTTTTATACATCAATTGGAAGACGTTTATAAATTCATTTCAGTGTTGGATTTTAAAATCACATATATTAGAGAATAAAAAATAGAAAGCCATAGCATAGAGTCACACGCTCATAGAATTGGCATCTGCTATCCTCGATGTGGGACCGCTATTAATGCCTTTTTCATGATCGTTCCGTGATCCAACTTCCTTAGATATCGCAATGTAAACCATAGAGTCATACGCTCATAGAACTGGCATCTGCTATCCTCGAATATGGGACAGCTAATAAAAACTTTAGTAGCGGTACCTCACTTACTCCTTAGACGTTGCAATGCACCTGTTCTGACTTCAGGTACTACGTCAGTCTTTTAGAGATTGCAACGAACCTGTGGCTGACTTCAAGTTCGACTTTAGTCTACGTTGAGTTGATCACAAATTTCCATAAACGGTAGTGACCTCTTAGCCTCAAATTGACTAAGTACTTATTTACTTTGATTTCATAAAAAAACATAATAAATTTTATTCTCCTAAAAGTCTCCAAAGTAATTAACTTCATTACCATAGTTGCTACTAGCCTTAAAAGCTATTTTAGTAGCAATTAATTATCAAAACAGTGCGCCATTATAATACCGTGATGTAGTTTTGGGTAATTAAATTCTTACGTGTTTGTTATTGTGCCATTCCAATTACCTGAAACACAAAACAGAATTATTAGTATACATTTGGTAAATCATGGGTTTATACAATTGGATATATATAAAAATATTCCTTGGAAATGAAGGTTTTGCCATTATTCCTCTTTATCCATCATCATTCCACTCAGGAGTAATCTGTAATAGGAATGAAAGGTGATGGGACCCTTTGTGGTTACACTTTGGATGGACTACCGCCACACCTTATTACTGCATAATAACGGCAGTGTTAAGCGTTCACGTGTTCTGCTTTCAAGAGTGTGGTAAGGGAAACATTACAACTTAATCCTCAGGGGGATTACTACTATCTCTTAAAACGATATTATTTTAATCATACTTTTACTTTTTTGCAGGAAGTTTAACTTTTTTAGCAAAATATGACAATTTCAGTTGGTTTTATACAATGGATAAGCGAAAAATTAATAAGGGTTTAAGTTTGTTCAACTGTATATGACGGAATATTTTACTGTTTTCAGGAGCTAATAAGACTTTCCTGAACTATGATGGTTTTTAAAAGATGGTGGTAGGCCCCCAGAGGTAGTAACGTATCGATGACTAACCTCAGTTATGAATCTAATCTTACCTACAGGTGGACAGGAGGTTCGTTTTCTATTTAAATATTATAAAAAATAAACCTATCTTTGCTTTATTCCTGAGGTCATAACCCTCTGTTTTGATTCGCCTGACAACTGACTCCAGTAAACAATGGGTAATTATTGTTATTATAAGGATTATATTATGATACAACTCTCCGTTTGTTTTCGCTTTGTTTCAGTATCTCGGCTATTAGAATAACAAGGAGCTTATTAGACGCCTATTAAACTTGTTAATAACTGACCTGTTCTACTACGAAAGAAAGAGTTATGAGCGATTTTCTCATTTAGATGCAAAAAATATGAAATAAGAAATCATGTTGTTTAAACCAAATTGTATTTTCTGTTTAAAATTTTAATAAAATTTCTTTATATAAACTATTATACTTTTCGAGAGACAGAAAATAAAAATAAAATGGCGTCATACTAAACTTTAAATTAATAAAAAAAATTGTTTGCAAAAAATTAAATCCATTGTTTGTTTTGTTTGTGCGTGTAATGTTCGTAACATTACACGCACGTAGAGATGCATGGAAAGGTAAATTTCAATGTAATCAATCAATATTTTATTCGTCCTCATTAATTTATCTAAATCTTTCCACGCCATGTCATATAATGTTACAAATAATTCTGTCAAAATTCCAAAAATATATCAATATTCAATTAGCTACTCGTTAATCGTTCGTAGTGTAGCCCACAACAAAGCACAGATAATTATCTTCCCAGTCATAATTGTATAGCCGACCTTATTCCAAATTTATTGCCGAGGTTTGAATCCCGCGGCAAAATGAATTTTATCAGCCCATGTAATTAATAGGTTATTATTAAATGAAACCCGAGCTCCCAGATTCCGTTACACCCTTCGATATATTGGGGCAAAGAAAATATGGAGCAAGAATCTTCCTTTAATAAAGACGTGGGAGCATTATTGTTTTTTGCGCCGGAGGTATATCATATTTTATCTTCATACCCTGCTAAAGTTTGTTGATTGCTAATTAGTTATTTTTCTTTTATATCAAAGGAAAGGAAATAGGCACCTAATTATTGCTACGTGCTACCCCTGGAAACTAATTTCGCTTCATAATATATAACATTATTTTTTATTTTTGTAACAGTACTTAATATTAGTTTCATGAACCTGTACACCAAATTTCAGTTATCCAAAAAGGAATGTTGTACGAGTAAGACAATTAGTTTTTTTTATTTAATATATAGGAGTAGCAGACGAGCATGCAGTCCACCTGATGGTAAGTGGTTACTGCCGCCCATGGCATCTGTAATCAACCCCAGATAGGAATAGATATTCCTACCTGAGGTCGGCCACAGATGCGCTGCTACCCCTGAGGACTAAGCTGGAACACCTTTAAAAAGTATGTCTCCCTTACCACACCCTTCAAACGGAACAACGAAAGAAACAACGCCAACTGTCGAAATTCGACCATTTCTGCTTATTAGACATTCTCAAATTTCGATGTATGGTAGGCAACACTTGGATGGATTGATTATTAATAGTCGATTAATAGCAATACATATTTATTAAAGACAGTTTTACATGTAATACGAAACTAAAAGTTTCTTAGCAACATTGTTAGTAATCCTATAATAACGTTCTTGAGAATCTTCCGCTTAGTATGGTGATGGTTAATTAGCTAAGTGTGTTCAGTGGGAATTAGCCGGTCAATTAGACTCACATTACGTAGAGTTTTCTGCCGTTTATCGCCTGAGCGCTATGTACATCAAATAACGAAATAAACGATGCAAGTGTAGCGCGGAAATAGATTGGGGGTCCAGGGTTCAAATCTCGGGTGCAAATCAAATCTCAGGGTTCAAATCATGCATGCATCTTTCATCTTTAAACTTTAATTTTGACACTCATAGCTTCAAGAAATCAATGGTGATGCACAATGTATATAATGATGATGATGATGATTAAATTGACTATGTTAATTTCTAATATGTGTAATTAATACATTTAGATGCATTTTTCTTTTTGGATTGGGATTAAATAATTTCTCGATTCATTTTCAAATGTAGATTTTGAACCATCTAGGCGTATAAAATAACAAGAAGCAAATTAGCCGCATAATGGTTAATTCGGCAAATGTATACTCTGTGGAAATTAGCTGGTCAATTAGAAGCACATAATGCGAAATAATTTGCAACAGCGCCCCAGGCGCTGAACTCGCTTCGAATAACGAAACGGTTGTTGTTATGAATTTAACGTTATTGGAAATTTATTTGTTTTACGAGTAATAAATATGAATTATTTTTTTTTTATTTCTTTTCATTAGAAAGATTTAACTTTCTTACGCCTACATATTTTTTTTGCAAAGAAAATAAAAATGAAAACGTATACTTAACTAGACATTTTAGTTTTGGAATATTTTTATTTAACTCAACGTAATGTATAAAAATTTGGACATTTACAGCGCTTATATTCTATGTAACTTTGTTCGGAGCTTGCCTTAACACATAGAAGGATCAATAGTCTAACCAGTCAACAACAAATACTTAAAAAAAAGCAAAAAGCAACTTCTTAAATATTAATATTATGTTACACTTACTTCCATGTACATATTTTTGTTTAGCGACATATTAAACTCCCACATAGAAACCTTGTTTGGGTCCCAGCTTAACGTAATATGAGAAAGATCAACAAGCGGGCTAGCCGCGCGATAACGGCAAATTACCCGAGTGTGTGCTCGGTGGAAATTAGCCGGTCAATTAGAATCACATTACGGGGAACGATTTGCCGCTAACCGGCCGAGGCGCCTGACGCGCGTCGAATAACGAAATCACTACTGAGTTGTAGAGTGATTTGCTGCTTAGAAGAGACTTAGTACTAAATGTAAGGGCCTTACTTATTTTAGTTTATAGTTGACTGAATAATGATTTATTGATGTGTCACAAAAAATACTCTAAAATATTATAATCTTACTTTTGTGTAACTACATATTTGAGTTTGGGTCCCAGCTTAACGTAATATGAGAAAGATCAACAAGCGAGCTAGCCGCGCGATAACGGCAAATTAGCCGAGTGTGTGCTCGGTGGAAATTAGCCGGTCAATTAGAATCACATTACGGGGAACGATTTGCCGCTAACCGGCCGAGGCGCCTGACGCGCGTCGAATAACGAAATCACTACAGAGTTGTAGAATGATTTGCTGCTTAGAAGAGACTTAGTACTAAATGTAAGGGGTTTAGTATTTTTTTGTATTTAAGGGCTTTTGCTTTTAATTGACTGATTAATGATTAACGATTTATATTCAAGATGGTTGGATACGTTGGCACAGTATATCAGCTACGAGTATTTTAGCCCTATTGCAGCAATGTAGCGCTACTGTTTTCTTATTTGGCTGATCTGTCATAGTAGAATTTCGGAATTCCTCCAACACATCTCATGTTGTAATGATCTCAATTAGAACTGTATTCTATATTATCACGCGTTTGCTACTTGTACTCGTATTAATTGGAAACATAGTCTAAATCATAAAGGGAACCCAAATCGAGCATTCGGGCAGTATGTAATGAATTGACTGTGTTGATTAAAAAGGTCAAATATTTTCGTAACGGTTACTCCTTAAGTAAATTAAATCTTTCTAATAAAAGCACATAGGAAAAAACCTTTGCGGAATAACTTGAAAAGAATTTCAGGCGCGATCTTTTGAGACCTGGAGTCCATAAATCTAAAATTTAGACAGCTTTTGAAGACTAAAATTCCACGGGTATCTTTATTCACAAGAATTTATGAACACATTTTAAATGGAGCTTCTTTTCAAGAAGCTACACCTAAAATAATTAAACTAAGTATTACGAATACATTACTAACATTTTAATTTAACTTAATGAATGTATATTTCAACTGAAGCTTCGTATCAAATGATACCAAGAAGTAATTATAAATTTGATAGCCTAAAACGTATGAAGAAACTCGCCGATCGCCAATATCAATCCGTTATAACTCTATAGTACAATTAGTGGAACGTATTGGTGAGCGGCGATCGTGACCAGACCACCCACCGGCGGAGGTAAGCAGAATAAAACAACGATAAATAACAGTGCTCACGCATAATTGATCACAAATTAAAACTCGCCCGTCCGAAATGTTAAACGCCGACGCCGAAAGCGAAATTAGTATCTACGTCCACTCGCAGGTTGTTCCACTTTGCTCCCATTTGTTTCGTTCGTTGTGTCAAATGGGTGTGATTTTAATCGGCGATAAGTGGAAGTGGCATATTTTCATAGGGATTCACAGTAAATAGTCATGACGTTAGCAATTATTATTTTTAAAGTCACATGAATATTATTAATCCATTTTTACTTCTTTTATTCAGGGCGAAAAAAAATCGTGAAATAGTTTACATGCTTCAAAGATCGTTTAATGCTTAGAAACGTATTTGTCGTTATCATGGACTGTTGACTTTTCACTCATGCAGAAGACTGGGTAGCTGCCCAGCATGAGGCATTATGATTATGATGATGAATATTTATTAAATTTATTATTGAAGTAGTACATAACGCTTCTCACGTTAAAACAAATACATAAACTCTCAGATAGACAACAAAAAAATTAATTCATAGTAATGAAACATGTTTCCTCCTAAGCCCGTTATAAACATTCCTACGGGTACACTCCTTAATTGCGATGCATGTTGATTTAATGTAACGCATGTATGCATATGTATTTGCATCCAATGCATGCATAAACATATATTATTTTATTGTTTACGTTTACTAATGCGAATACCACTGGCTTTACGTTTTTCTATGCAAACTACTTTTCATTGCTTAGTCATCATTCATTTTTTAGCTTGCATTTTGTAACATTAAAGAGAAATAAATATTTTCTTTTTAAGACAATATTGGAACAGGCGATCAATACATGTGGATAGTGGAATACAGCCGCGGCCGAACTCACACAGAAACATATTGGCATAGCAGGGCTGCCTCTAGAGACCGGTTTGCAATTCTCTTTGATCTAAAAATGTGGCTATAGTTAGTCGAATCCACGTGCAATTTACTAGTCGTTTTCTTTGACGTTCGAGTCTGTGGTTCTTTTAAGCGGTAACAATTTTTGTCAATTTTCTTTGGCGCTGACGAGGTCGGTGTACTAACAGGGTAGTTAGAGGGCTTGTTCAGATTATGTCGCCCCGACAGTTTTACCGGTCATCGATTGACAGATTTTTCTGTTCATACTAAGCTACAAGAGTCGGTTTTGTTTACATTAGGCCAGACCGATAGATTAATTGTCATTATATTTTGAACAAGATCTGTCCTATGTCTCTCATAATAGTAATGAAACAGTTTAGTAAAACTTTACTGAGGTTACACAATATAACCTCAGTAAAGTTTTACTAAACTTTACTGAGGTTATATTGGTTATTGGTTAATAACAACTTTTTAATAACTTGAGCCAGGATCAACTTGATAGAGTTAAAAAGTTAGCTACACGCTTTATAAAATTTTATAAAAGTTGGAGAACATGGAATCCAATGTAAGGAGCAAAATAATCAATCATATACCAATTTTTTATTTGAAACAACATATTTTTTTAAGTTGAATAACTTTTTGAAAAGGTTTAAGTGCCTACTTAAAAGGTTATATCACTTTTATAAATGAGTTTAAGATTTTAATACCAAAGCTACCGCAATTCAACAAAACCCAAAACTATAACAAATAACATTTATGTAGGTCAAATACTACATGCACTAAAGCTACCTAACAATAAACAGAAAATTCGTCGCATACTCGAAGTATCGAGTGCCAAGAATTCCTAGTATGCCTTAATTAACAGTCATGTATTGTATAATTCCATTGTTATACAATTTAGTATAGACTCATCACATTTGCATCTTGTTAATCATAGACGCAATCAAGTAATTACCACTTAACTGAGCCAATATTGTGTCAGCGTTTGTGCTCTGTATGAGCGCCAATTACTGAATACCACGGGTATTAGGCAAGGGAAATACCTATAATCGATGTTCATTTATATGTACCAGAGTATGAAGTTACCGGCTACTGAGTAACTGAGATGGTACAATACCGTACGGTCTTATAGTTGTACGGGTAAATTAGAAGGCGGTAGAGCCAGTAGTTTGATTTAGCGTGAAGCAATTCTGCATTTCTGTGCAAAGGATGTGTGGATTTATATGAGGCGACTATTACAGTCATTAGGAGTGAAAACACATCTGTACTAGTATCATTGGTTTCGAGTAGAGTCTTCATATAAAGATGATTATAGATGCCCATGGCGGCAGTGACTTGCAATTATATTGAAACAAACTCGATTTCTACATTTTTTATGATAATGTAGTTTTTTGATGATAAGTAGCAGACGAGCATGCAGTCCACCTGAGGGTAAGTGGCTACTGCCGCCCATGGACATCTGTAATCAATTCCAGATAGGATTAGATATTCCCAACTGAGGTCGGCCACAGATGCGCCGCTACCCCTGAGGACTAAGCTGGAACGCCTCGGAAAAGTATGTCTCCCTTACCACAATCTTCACAACGGAACACAGCAGCGCCTAACACTGCTGTTATTAGGCAGAAATACTCGTAGGTGTGGCGGTGGTGCCGCCGAAGTTGAACCACAAAGGTTTCTACCACCTTCATGTACATGTAAGTATGTTCCATTGAGAATATAAACTTACTTGATACACGAAGCAAAACTAAAAGGCATGATGATTCACCTTCAGTATAAGTGACTATAATATGTACATTGACCTTCGAAAGTACGGACACAATGCGATAATTTAGCAAACCTAACATTGCATACACGCATGCATATAAATGTCCAACTCTGTTACCACAAACAATGGGCGGTATTCAGAACAATATATCACTAAAAATAAACGGGCCGAGGTAACGTATTTCTTTTTTATGATTGACGCAGCTTGACATTCCAAAAAATTAAGTGGTTCAAATATTGTTAGACTATTTTACTGCCGACAATTTCCTCAGAACAAACAGTCTTTGTTATTTTTAAACTGGTTAGACATAAATCGTTTTATGATATTCGGTAACGATGTTCGGTGCAGTTGTTCGTTATTCGTTGTTTATTGTTTCCTGATGATCCACGGGAACACTTTCTTGAGTGAGTGACTTGATTGAGTTTAGAATTAACTTTAATAAAGATCAAAGATTTTTGAAATTCCAAATACCTACACTGGATTTGTTGACGTCGATTTTAACATCCACGGGTAGAAAGAGAGTTATATTATTCTAGATCGACATTATTACAAACACACAACATTATTACAAAAGATGTGCTGTTGAAAATAGTCATAGTCAAAAATATATAGTAGTGCCATTCTTGGTTCATGAAATGAGAAGATTTTAGGCCGTAGTATGTAGTACATTTCAAATACTATTAAGAGTCTTATGAATTGAAAAGTGATGGTAATGTACACGTAACTCCAAAAATTCAAAGATAGATAGGTCTCAATATATTTTATAGCATACCGGCATTCATACAAATGAATCATCTTTATCAATAATTATAAATAATCAGAATGTAATATTTACTTTGAAATTACTACACTAAGCTAATTTAGTATGTATCATATTAACTTTATAACATTTTTGGTCAAATAAAGTATTATTATTATTACTTATAATCCAACTAAACTGCAAAACTGAAATCTATGTAAAATTATTTTTATAGATATGATTGTGGAACTTTAAGAAAGATAATCAGATAGAAAGGACTTGGAAGCACTTGAAAACAGCTTCAACTCTGTTTACGGTAAGCAAACACGACCACTTAAAGTCTCGCTCCGTTTTCTTATCTTTAAATTTAAAACAAATAGGAATGAAGTATTCATTTTTTTTACAACTTCCATAGATTTTCTTTAATTCATGACCAATAACAACCAAGTTATGGAGGTAGGTAAGGTAGAGTTAATATATTATTGACCAAAGCTTTATTTTCTTCGAATGTACAAATATTTAGCAATGCAAAGTTTGTTAAAAAAGGCCATTCGCACACGGCGCAAAAAATTAAAACCGTGACTCCAATTACGAATATGAATATTTTCAATACAATATTGTTTCAGTGATTGGTTATTGAGTAGCTAACGTAGTGTATAAAAAGCCTTAGTGTTAAATATGTGCCTCATTTCCCCGAAGTTGGACATTAGTAAGGTAAAGGCATTCTCAGAACAGATTAATGTTCCGATAAAAATGTAACAGCTAACTGGTTTGTCGGAATCACTGTTTACTTTGAATTATAAGCGCTTGAAACCACTTGTGTGTGAATTTTTTGAATTCTATTCTACTGTTATGTTCAGAATGACTAAGCAATGTGTTATTGGCTATTGTCCCTTATTGATGATCAATTTGAAATTTCGATATTTTGAAAGATTATTGATATATTGATTATTAATAATATCCGTATATAGATAGATAGTTTTTAGCCTAAGCCTCTGCTATCTATTCGTCTGGTCATTTGTCAGTCTGTCACATGGCTCTACGATGGCCGATTTTCTTACTTTAGTTTACGTAGTAATTATTTATTAATCTGTGCTTTAGTGTAGTAGAGTTCGCGTAATGGAGATAATACCCGCTTATGTAAATGTCTATTAAAATAGTCCGTAGAATTATAAATACGTTTGTTATTATTATTTTGATCCGACAAGGGTTTTGCCTATTGACCAAATAAAGTAACCCTTATACATATATCTACGTACCTAACTCTGCCTCTTAGATTACCTTTAGAACATTATTGCCTCTTCTGCTGTTATAATAGACTTGAAGTTACGCGCTGCTATAAACCATGGATTAATATATCCGTCAATCTCTTACTATTAAAGTCGGTATGTCAAATAGCATTTAAAATCATATTCTCGACATTATCCCTGGCAGCTCAGAGGCAATGTGAGTTGTGACATGATTTATATTTACAATGCGTGCAGCGCAAATGCATGCGATCGATCATGCCTCTGCATTCAATGGCTGCAATCTGGGACGAATGCGTTAGAATTTAATGTTAAACTTCCATTTGGAATACTAAAATTAGGTTGTTAAAATATTAAGGAAAAGTCGTAAAAAAGAAAATTAGAAATAAATAGGTATCGAATAGATATTGATTATTAAATACTACCAATTACTACTACTTACAAATACACACATACTTTAAAATGTGAACTATAGTCACTCGCAAAATGTAGACGAATCCAATGACACCTCATTTAGTAAGATCCGGCAAGTCCTTTGGGCTGGCGTACTAAAAAATGAGACATACTCACGTTGGACAAACATGACAATGTTGAAATCGAGAAATAATTTAATAATTGCTTAATATAGTTTATAAGTTGATCGACGAGACCGGTTTTCATAATAACGTGAGATATCTAATTGATATTGTTTGTGCGTGCAAATCAAAATGCATTCGTACGATCGATGAATGAATTCAATAAACGAAAATCCATTGATATTGACGACGCGTGGGCGTACCGCTGCATTTTCAATGTTATTGGCATGCAAAAATCGCACCTGTTGTGATCGTATGAAGAATCTATAGAATAAAAGAAAAAGATAAAAAAAGATTAGGAAGAACTAAAAATAGCAAACTACTAAATAACACCGGCAAAAAGTGTTAAAAATCGGGAAAATTAGTTTGTCGATGAGCATTTATGATTTCCTTAATAAGTAACTGTTTATGCCAGCAAAAAAAATACTTTTCGGATTTTCTATAATATATAAGTACTTTTATTTTGTTAAGTCTGAAAAGAACTAAGCCTTTTACGGAATACGGATAAGTGCACTGCGTAATGGGCACAGTCGACCTGATATTAAGTGATCAGTACAGCTACAAGAATCAGCCATCAACTGCAAATGGGATAAAATCGGACTAAATAATTGGATGCGCTGCACATTTTGTACAAAATTCGCAGGTTAACCAAAATTCACTATCACCAATTTGTAAAACCGTCGTAAGATCAGGCAGGCTTTCTTAGCTCTTTAATAGATGATAGATAATCATGAATCACTGCAAGTGAATCATGATTATTTATTGTAATTTTCTGATTAAATAAAACAGTACAGATACAATACAAATGCGCCTGATGTTAGGCAATATCTGCCTATGTAGTTGAAGGTGGTAGAACCATTTGTGGTTCGACTCCAGCGGCACCACCGCCATACCTATTTCTGCCTTATAACAGCAGTGTTAAGCGCTGCTGTGTTTTGTTTTGAAGGGTGTGGTAAGGGAGACATACTTTTCCGAGGCGTTCCAGCTTAGTCCTCAGGAGTAGCGGTGCATCTGTGGCTGACCTCAGGTAGAAATATCTAATCCTATCTGGGGTTGATTACAGATGTCCATGGGCGGCAGTAGCCACTTACCATCAGGTGGACTGCATGCTCGTCTGCTACTATTATATTATATAAAAAAAAAATGTAGTACTCATATTGATTCAGATTAATCGCCCTATTCGGTTCTTTTATAATAAAGAAGTATCAGGCGAGAATGCAATCCACCTGAAGGTAAATAGCTACTGCCCATGGATATCTATAATCATCATCAGATAGGATAAAATATTCCTACCAAAGGTAGGAACGTAACGTAAGGTAGTGTAACGATTTCTGTCACCACTATGTTACAGTAATCCACTTTAGAAAGCTTTTTCATCACGTGATAGATTCTAGGTGTTTTTGTCATTCAAATGTATAGTGTATTTGATTAAATAAGGCACGAAATTTGCAATTTAATTTTGAAAAGGATTGAAGACATTTTATACACTATAGGTACTGTTTACAGGGAGAAAAATAGCTGATGTTAAGGGTCTTAAGGAATTAGGCTGTATGACAAGTCATAATATCGGCATATATGTGGATTTTATATTAATATTATAAACGACATTATCTATAATGATATCAGTAAATATATTTATTATATACTCCGTATATTTGAAAAAAATACTTAATGTAATACTACCGACGCTTCCGTTCACCCTCCACAAAAATAGGACGTTGACTTTCTAATTACCTTAAGTCGGTTACTTAGTTACTTAAGCCTGGCATTGTTTCGATAAAATCTAAATAAATTTTAAAGGGTTTAAAGATAAAAGTTCCATTATAAAATACTACAGCTACGGGAACATTATCTTAATGTACGCAGTTCGTATCGAGCGCAATAATCGTCTGGCGCTGTCAAAATAACGCCAGCTGTAAGAACCGGACGCTGTTTATCGCAACAAATTATAATGTGCTTTTATTTTAGTTGTCCTTGTATCCGCCGACCATCATTCGCATGGCTATCGATACTACAAATCAGAACGTGGTTCAAACCCACTATAGATTCTAAAAAACAGTCTTAAACCAGTAAACGTAAGAACGACTTCGCATAAAACACGTGAACAAAGGTACAGTCATGTACAACTTTGTTAAAGTTCCTTATTCTATGCAGTGTACCAGCGTTATCACGGCGGGCAATCTTCCGCGAGTACTATTTTGTTATTTTTGCAGAAGTAATGTAGATGAGGCAAGAAATATTACAGCCACCGCCATTAAAGGGTTATTTATGTTTCAAACGCCGCTTACGGTTGCTTTCATATTATTAATGGCGCGGTTCACGTTACTTAAACGGAGTTGGACTGCGACCGAAACCATTGAATGTAATCAAGCAAAGTAAGACTATCAATTATAAGGGATAGAGGGAAAAGGTTTTCAATCCGATGTCTACGGCGATACTTCAAAAGCCTGTGGTTAGGCAAGTTGATGCTATTCAATATTTTATAAAGGCGTTTCGGTCACTCGATTCTATTCGGCTTTGAACTCGATTTACTGACGATTCGATACTGTTTTCATTTGGCGCTTATCTGTATAATATCTATTAGCTGATTCATTTTCGTGGTAACGTTCATGACGATGACAAGGCCCGAACAAGGTGCCTCCGACAGCCGGTTCATTACCGAAGGCATTGTTTGTTCGGCACACTATGAGTTTTTGCCGCTTACAAAAACGCCGTATAACAAAGGCATCTAGCGATACATGGCTAGATCAGACAAGATACTTCAACATGTTTTACGGTGTACTCAAACAAACGACACTCACCTCTTGACCTTAAGGCTGATCGCCCATCAGCGACTATCACTTAAGTGATAGTTGCTATAGCTATCATTTTGTCGTTTAAGTTACTGAAGAGTTGCTTAGCCGCTGCCTCTCGGGCGTCCAATTTGTTGCTTAAGCAACAAACGAGCGATATATATTTGGTTTTATTAAAATAGCCTGTCAACAGTCGGTTCTTTACGCATCTATATAGATGCATAATCAATTAAAGTTGCCGAGTAGTTTGATAGTAGTTTAACAACATTTTTCGCAATCGCGTTAACGGCTACTTAATAGCTAAAGCCATCAGTTGCTTAAGCAATTGTAGCCAATGAGCGCTTATCCTAACAGACTAGATAGTAGCGTATGCAACTGTCGTCCAAGCAATAGTACCCAATGGGCGGTGAACCTTAATCTTCCGTTAACGTTACACTGATTTTAAATACGATAAGCACCGACCATGTACCCAGTGATTTATTTCACTATGTTAATGTTAATGGAATCAAAATTAATTCAGGAGATGAAAAAATTGCCCAAGTGCAAGTTGAACTTACATACGGGGGGTTCCGTACCACCAACATTTTTATATCTTTTTATTTTTAGTTTTTGTTATTAAAGCAGCCTTCAAAGTTAATGTATTGGTAACATTTACACTGTCTACCTACTACGGTTAAATAGATAAAGTGAATAACGTGGAAATATAGCAATGTATTGTATGGCGACCCCATTTATTTTCAACTTTTTTATTTTCAGTATTTGTTGTTATAGCGGCCACCCTTATACTCTACATACTCTGTAAAAAATCAAGTGTCTATCTATTATAGTTCAAGAGATAGTCTTGTGACAGACGGACAGATAGCGAAGACCTAGTAATAGGATTCCATTTTTACCCTTTGGGTACGGAACCCTAAAAATGACTGCCGAGTTCATAATGATTTAATACGGCTCACTTCCTGTTATATTTTACGTAGGTAGGTAAGAGTTTGAAACTTTTATTCGGGGTCGAGCACCGAGTGATTTTAACGAGCTTTTATTCGCCGGTTTTTTACTGGGAGTTAGGAAGGCATTTTTATGAAACTAATGAATGTCAAAGAGAACTTATTTACTCTCGCAATTGACGAATTCTTTTACGATCGCACGTAATCACGTTTCGAGAGTATTACAGGACGAAATTACTATTTCGCTGACTGATGTATTAATGCTCGTGTGAGTTTCGAGTGCTGATACAGAGAAGGTACTCCATATTATATCAAATGAGATTAAGATTTGATTGAACCATTTTGATTATTTATTTATTTTGGAGCAATGAATCATATGGATGACAAGGAGCAATAGGTATGATATTTTCATTTTCTTGGGAACATCCATGGATAACATTCATAACCCGTAAAGTAGGAATTCTATCTTAGTGTCTTAGGCATTTGACTGAAAGTGATATTATAGATATTATAGAATAAAGGCAGTGACAGTCTAGTGGTTAAAACTCGGCCACTCGATCGGGGAGTCCGTGGTTCGAATTCCAGGCTCGGTCCTGTGACTTATGCGTGTGTTAGAAATTAATTATTCGCTAAAGATGTAAAATAAATCATCGTGAGAAAACATGAGAGTTATTTAAAAAGAAAAAAGTTCTAATAGTGTAACACTGCTGCTACCATACATACAAAAAGATCTCCACCGTATGCAAAACAATAATTTATAATTATTACCTTTCAGCCTATTTTTGTATTTTCACATACATCAAGAAGTAATTGGATGTTAACTATTCTCTCATTTACCCGAACAAAACCACAACACATTTCGAAATTTCAAAAAAGTTAATCATTACATCGTTAGGTATACCAAATTAAATTACAATCACGCTTCCGAAAAGAGTCGGCCATACGCATAGACAAGGAATTGTTCAAAGTTATCTACTTTTGATGCGCGTGGGCACAAATTTAGTCACGGGTACGGCTCGTCCCGTACCTTAGGGTCACCATAAAATTCCTATTATACGGACAATAACACCAAAAACCACCGCTGAGAATGAGGCGCTTCTCGACGACTTATATATTTTATTAATAATTAAAAAACAACTGCAAAATGTAGAGCAACAAAATTTTGTTATGTTGTAAATGTGTTACTGTTACTCTAGTTTAGACATCATTTTTTTTAGAAAAGTAACTTATTTACATGTTATAATTTATTTAATTTACTTGTAGTATTGTATAAATTTTATTATTATCGCATTAAAAATAATTCAGAATCTAAGAGCCTAATCTAAAATCATGTTATCAAAACCAGTCAAACTCTCTTTAGAAATATATTAACAATGACAAGCGTTACTTTGTAGCCGGACTGTCCTCTTGCCTGTCCACGTGTGGTGACCATACAATTAGCCGAAGTATACTCCCGTAATAGTATAGTTCGAAGCTATTCCGCTGGCACAACCGGTTGGATGCACTGAGGCCGGCCGTCGGTCACTGCACCATTAGGGCCACATGTTAACATGTCACAGGTCAGATTGGTGATGAAAACTCGACAAGTTTACTAACAATTATTTTTGTTTCATATTTGGGTTCAGGGTAAATGAGATGTATTACAATCAGACATTGTAACTGACAGGTGAGGAAACTAAAAATAAACAAGGCTTTTGAGTTTTGGGTTTATTTGCCATAGAAAATTAAGTGAAAAACGAAAGATTACGTTCAATGTTTGTATTTCAAAATTAATGTTACATAATAGACATTTAAAATAAAACACTTTCATGTCAATTAAATCGCGGTAAATTCAATGAATAATAAACACATAAGAGCCTCATTCTTTGGAATTAAAATTAGATTAACGATAAAAGGAGTTAAATAAAGAATAAAAAAGTACACAGAAAAATACAGACTAATAGTAATACTAGGTACCAAATGACCAATTTATAACACGACTTTAATAGCAAAATAATTTAAGTGCACTAAGAAATACTTTGTGATTTGTCACGGCACAACCGGTTCGTCAGAGTCAAGCTACGGTAGATAGTTTTATAGCTACTCATAGCCCGCGGCGATACGTTTATGCAATTAAAATTTATTAATTTCAATCGAGAGCCTTTATTTTTAGTACCCTTTAATGGTAGACTCCCCGCTGGAATAACCAGTATTCAATTTAACATGGCTCTGTCAACGGAAAACAAATTTATGTGTATCGTTTTATTGAGACTCGTATATAAATTTCGTTACACCAATTTGAATGTTTATAACTTTTCAATTAAATCTAAGTATTGGGAATTAATTGCCCTAACGGTTTGTAGTCTAAATTATATTAATGTAGAGCCACTGAACGGATATTGTGATAGTAAATTCCAACTGTATTAAACACAGTCGCGTTCTGTTGAATATCACATTTTCCGATGTATGATATCCACTTTATACTAATGAAGTAGCCCTTTTAAACTCTCATTAACATTTTTAAGAAGTTAATACTTTTCGAATTGCGTGGTTAACGCCCCTTATTAATAATTGATCTATCCGATATTGATAAATCAAAGATCGAAATATGTCGACCGTTATTTTATTAAAAAAATACGCTTTGATAGAGTAATAAAGTTTTAAGAGTAAAAATAACTTAAATAAAGTTTAGTCAATTAAGAGAAATGACAATAAACACAACAGAATAAACTGCATAGCCAAGAACACATAAAGAGAAGAGGGTGAGAAAATAACTCGAAAACAGGAAAAAATAGCAGTACCATAATACTAACATGAACACTCAACTGCCTTTAAAGCGTAAGCATCATAAATAAATTTGAAAAAAGTAAATAAAAGATGAACTTAAATATTACTACGATGTAGTAAATAAATGAACTTATTCAAACTATATGCTTTAATACACTATACTAGACATATTTGTGAAAAAGTAAATATTATTTAAATAGACTTTTGTACTATTTCAGTAAATACAGCAAACACTACAGTAGAAAATAAAAGATACAAAGAGAAGAGAGTGAGAAATGAAACAAAATAAATCAGAAACGGAGAAAAACGGGTACCAAAATACCGACATGAACAATCAAATGCCTATAAAGCGTAAACATCGCTCGAAATTACGCATGTATTCGAACCAAATACATACACAATGAGCCGACCGAATGTCAGCCGTCCGCCCAAATGGCCCACGTGACAGTTGAAGAGGTGTTGTCTGCCACTCTCATGTGGGACAATTACTGATTTACTGATCGGATTTTGAAATTGCAGATCAAAGGAAATCAAAAGGATATCTACCATGCAGTTAATTGCGCCCTGGAATGATTTTACCCAAGTGCAACGACATTTCATTTGAAAAAAATGTTATTTAGCAACTACCTGCAAACTCCTACGTAAATAACTTTAAAAAAAAGGAAACCATGGAATGAAAGATGAACTTGAACAGTACGACGATATAGTAAATAAATGAAATATAAATAAAATGCCATGAAACACTATATTTATAAATATTTATGAAAAAGTAAAAATAACCTAAATAGAGTTATGTACTATTTCTGTAAATACGGTAAACACGACAATAGAAACTGTAAAGAAAATAAAAGATACAAAGAGAAGAGAGTGAGAAATGAAACAAAATAAATCAGAAACGGAGAAAAACGGGTACCAAAATACCGACATGAACAATCAAATGCCTATAAAGCGTAAACATCGCTCGAAATTACGCATGTATTCGAACCAAATACATACACAATGAGCCGAGCGAATGACAGCCGTCCGCCCAAATGGCCCACGTGACAGTTGAAGAGGTGTTGTCTGCCACTCTCATGTGGGACAATTACTGATTTACTGATCGGATTTTGAAATTGCAGATCAAAGGATGATTAAAAGCGGAATATCGGCAAATGATGTCACTACATAAGACAGAAAAATACTTTACTGAGATATGTTATGAGTTCTTCTTTAGTGTTTCTTTGACGAAGAAGAAATTTCGGATACATTACGAATGTATTCATCTACGAATGTATGTATTTCGGATACATTACGAATGTATCCGAAATTTCTTAGGCTACGGCTTAGACACGAGCAAATTACTATACAAATTAATGTATACTTTATGACTTATCACACAATTTTAAAAATTAAAAAGAAAAAATATAAGTATAAACTTCGACTAGCAGTCTCTTTTCGCACTTTCAGAAGACTCTTTCGTTAACGTTAGTCTACGTATCCATTGTGCCAAGCAAATTCTTAATCACTCACATACAAAAAAAATATTTGTAAAATATATTTTACTTGAGGATTTAATTTATTCACAAACGTGTCGCATGTGTGTGTATATAGTATACCATCATTGTGTATGTCGAAGCACAACATAGAATGAAACATACGCGTTAAAGCGTATTTATTATTTATGTATTCACCTTAAGTCGTTATACAAAAACTAGCATGTGTGCCATCAACGTTACCGATGTTTTTTCGAGTACAGGTGAAGCGGCGAACCCACACTTAGCCGGCGTTAACCTGTAATCTAAATTCATTTCTCGATCCGACCCACCGTAGCCATATCTCTGTTTTTATTATAGCTTTAAGGCCCATTTGCAGGTTTTTTTATTTGTAACAAATTAGCTATTATTCTCATGACGACCGGATCCCATTATATCGACGAGGTCCTTTTGTTCGTGTCGATATCTACGTAATTTTGTCTCGTAATGTTTTGAATTTCTACCATCTTGCTTAATGGTTATTGATTGGCCTTTCAGAGAATTTAAGAATGTATGCCAAAGATTTGTATTAAGTAAGATTTAAACACGTTGAACTGTGAACAAATGCAATTATCGGCTAAAAGTGAGCTCTTTGATCTTGTTAAGGGGCGGAAACAACGCCTTGACTTGGGTTTTCCCTATCGTATTATCTGTAAGCTGGCCGTGAGCCACATTACATTTGCAATTCGTGTTACTGATTTCTCGTAACAAAGGTTTACCGCTGTTTGTGAGTTGTAACGAAAAACTGATAAAACTTTCCACAACTGACTAGTGGATATGAATTCTGAATGTAAAACCGTTCTCAGAAAACCAAGTCTGGATTTCAACAAAAACTTGAATGAAAATCTATTGCAGTTGCAATGTCTTACTGAAAATAACTGAGTTATTTTGTTTTACTTGGAGTTCGCTCCGTTGTCTTTATTACTGAGGGTATGGGTTTATTAAATATGTATTAGTCCCCGGTCTGTGTCACGGAATAGACGGTACGAACGTATGAATTATTTAAATACTGGTGGCCGTAAATAATCGTTTCATGTAAGAAATTTATAGGTGATACTACGCAGGAAGTCTTCGACGTCAATAACAAATATGTTACGCGATATCTTTTGTTGACGATAAACAACGGAATAAGGCGTCTTACTATAGTTATAAAGTTATTAATTAAAATACATTTGGTATATTGACCAATTAACTTTATTAATTAAAAAAATAGTAACCAAAACGCGCTCAAAAACGATTTATTAATTAATGTTCAACTAAGAAGGTCGCAAATTAGGTTTTCATTGAAGGTTAAGAAAAAATAACATATTTTTTTAAGAAGTACATTACTAGTAGTCGATTTCAAAAGAATAGAATTCAGAGACACAAAAACTACAGATGTCGTAACACAACGACAGTTTTAAACCAGGCGAGATAGCGTGTCGCCAACCGTCATTACAAAGTATTACATAGCGTGAGAGAAATGGCTACCAAAAATTTCACAATCATAGCTACCCATTTTGATCTTTAATCGTACTTACTTGATACTTCAAACGGAAGTTACCGTGAGAAAAGTAAATTAGAACTTTAACTAAAAAGAGTAAAGAGGACATAATTCTAACTGATGATAAAATTACAAACTCTTTGTTAGATAAATTAAATATTAAATTATTTTTCTTAATGTTACCCATCACAGATGACTATTTCAAACATAAAATGTAATTATGATAATGTGTATTTATAACCGTGTTAAAAAAGGTCCTTTATAAAGTAACTTTGAAAAATTTATAGAAGTCGACCCGGTTTTTAATCGACTACTTTATTATAGCGTCCTTGAAGGAGCTATAACAAAGTATATTAGTATTTAAGAATATAAATGTAAGGGTAATGAAGTATTAATCTTGTTTTAATTAAAGTTTTAAGAAATGAAAGTAACAAACAAGCAAAAAGTGTCTGCCACGAAACAACCTAGTATTTAGTTGTAGTAGTAGTAGTAAACCTAGTAGAATATGACACAAGTTGTTTACTTTTTCAAATCAACATTTTTTATTCAAAATAGGTTCTTTACAGAGCACTTTTTGAATGTCAATACAACTACCACCACTTCACAAGGTGTTTCGTTATGGAGAAGAAGCGGCGAAAGAAACTCCATAACACACATCTTTTAAAAAAAAATGTTTTTGACAATGTCAACTTAACGTAATGGTACATGTGGAGCTGGAGCTAATTCAGAACACACCGTTTTGTCAGTCAAATAATCACTTACTTTATAGTACGTTTTTTTACATAGCGTTAGTTTCAGCAGCTGTAATCAGATAATAGAGAACTATTTCTGTGTATCCGAGAATTTAACCCAAAACCCTGTATACATAGATATCCACTATACGTTCGATCTCCTTTAAACTAGTTAAACTTAAATGTTAAAATTTCAGCATAATAAAAATATCCTTAGTTTGTTAGTGTTAAGCAAGTTAGTATGAAAATAATGAGGTTAGGTTTTGTATAAAAGTTACAGAGAGCTCGAAACGTGACTTTTCGAAGATAGCGCTTGCATTTGCGGTATTTCTTTCGCCTTCAACTTTTTATTATTATCTGTAATGACGTTGGAGATACGAAAGTTCGTAATTAAAGTGGTTTTATAATAAGGCATAGTTTTCAGCTCAGGAAAGTCACAATAATGTTCTGATGCTAACTTTCATAGCATATCTGTTGAAAAAACTTTTTTGTTTTCGCAAACAATTTCGACTAGACTCAATTTAAAATGAAGTTACTCTTTTCGACTAGTATTTTTTAATTAAATAATCAATATCGCATACCTTTTAATACTCCAAAAATATTCAGATATGGAGGACTATAGTTATAAATCAAATAATCATAAATTATTTTAAGATTTCAAATAATTATAAATATCCCGACAATAACTTCTGATTAGCCCTATTATATCCTACTTTATTATTTCTCATATCCGTTATTCCGTATCTATTTCTCAATTTAAAATCAGAAGTCAAACCAATATCAATCATTATAATAAGTTATTCAGCATAAAGGCACAAGCTTACAAGTGAAAATCTAGTCTGAGAGCAAAAGCACACGGTTTCCATAAATCACAACTTATCCCGTATTACTTGTCATAGCAAGACAAATGATTGATGCTTATTGCACAATTATCGCGAATAGAAACTCACACACATAAGGACTATTACAGAATTAAGTTCAATTAAAGGTCACATTCACATGCGTGTTACACGCATTCGACCTCGGAGAAAAAGTTTTACTGGGACATCGCACGTCGTGGCCAAAGAGTTAGTCATAAATTGTAAAGGTATTTTTATTTGACGTATGTTTTGCTAGCATTTCAGTACTTTTTTAATTATTTTGAGTTTATTTGAATTGCTGATCTATTTGAGTAGCAGTCTAGAGGGTAACTACTCGTATATAAAAAGGAAGAAGAATATTATATTCTTTAGAGTAAGATGTCATAGAATGGACTGTAGAGAAAATAAAGAATGGAGTTATTAAATCTTTTATTATATAATTAATATAATATTAATAATCGTTTATTTCGGATATGTATCCATAGATGGGTTAGTAACTATTTCACTTATATAACTAGTGTTAGTAACAAATACACGAATCAGTAAGACATAGGACATACTACTTTGCGCAAAAGTGCGACGATGCCATATAAAATAGTCTTTCAGGAATAATCAGCCTATAAGAAACACAATTGTAAAGATATATTTTGCCCATGTCATAATGTAAAATCTGTAGTACAATAAATACAGTAGTTATCATCATAAACTTATTATCATCATCATCACTGTAGGGTATGGCCCTCTTCTCAAAATGACAAAATTGTCATACAACTGTACAAAATGTAGCCTTCCCCAGATTATTAATATTCACAATCCCTCACAGTGGCCAAGTCAAGCCAAGTACACCTTCCAAGCTTCAAAACAATACAATTTTTAGCAACACCAATGCTTTTATGAATGTAATACATTATGGATCCGCATAATCTGTAGTATATCTTGAGCTCTACAATCAAGTGCAAATTGCCAACTTTGGTCTAGCGTAATTTCCCCCACGATCGATCAAGTGACACAAGAAAACGGATAGATACTGTAAAGTGAGGTAGAGCTACAATTGAAGTTTAACTCGAGATAACTACGACTAATAAGACTGTAATAATATTATACGACTACTCTATTTGAGATTAGTCATAGATGTCTATTGTTTCTTAATTAACAATCATTTAAGATCTACTTACATCAGCGTTTTGCTAGTTTCGAAATCAAAAAAGGATGTAATTTACATTACCTCATTAACTAATTTGTAATATGTTTAGTGGATTAACAAGTCTATCCTGAATCTAATTTTATCTACTACTGTGTCTTTTTGAAAATATATTGTATAAATGATTACTTTCAACTTCAGAATCTAAGAGACCTATTTGAGGTAGGCTACAGAAGTATTGCTAATCCTGAGGACTTAACACTGTTGTTATTAGGCAAAATAGTTGCGGCAATGGTACCTCCAGAGTTCTATCACCTTCTAAACCTAGATACTTTGTTAAGTTGTGGAACATTTAAGTATCGAATGAAAGTAACACACATACGATTAAATTGGAAGGCATTGACAGCGATACAGTTGAGCCATGGCTTACAGTCCCACCGGGGATACGTATGACAAACAAATATTTGGGTCTAGTCTGGATAACTGCGAGTGTTTTGCCAAACCCACGTCATAGTCTGGTAGCTTAATTGAAGATAAATTAAACTTGACAATCGAAATTATTAAAGTAATCGAAATAGAAGTAAGTCATAGTAATTACATTAATATGTCTGTTTCTCTGACAAGTGACGTCAAATAACTAAATCTCAAGAGAACTATATTTTAAGTTTCCTAATAATATAAACCCTTATATTTTTATTCGGAACAAAATTTTACACTTTTATTTTAATTATAAATTAAATACTTTTACAAAAATGCCGTGGGCTACTTTTTATTATGTTTAGTTTTCGTTGTATAAAAATTTTAAAGCTTGCATCGGAGTTAATGCAAACCAATTATGTAGATTATGAAGCATCTAATACCTCCTTTCAAAATTATGTTACTGTAATAATTCTAGCAGCATTTAGCATAAATTATAACTAGAACAATTGACTGACGGCATAAAAATAAATTATTTGAAAAGGGAATTAATTTCAGCCTATGTCACTTCGACAATTTAAAAGACTAACAACACCTAATATGTTAAAATTCGCTCGAAAAAACATTACTCTCCGCAATCGAATCGAAATTTTAAAGGTGGTAGAACCCTTTGTGGTTCGACTCCGGCGGCACCACCGCCACACCTATTTCTACCTAATAACAGCAGTGTTAGGCGCTGCTGTGTTCCGGTTTGAAGGGTGTGGTAAGGGAGATATAATTTTCCGAGGCATTCCAGATTTGTCCTCAGGGGTAGCGGCGTTAGGAATATCTAATTCTATCTGGGATTGATTACAGATGTCTATGGGCGGCAGTAGCCACTTAGCATCAGGTGGACTGTATGCTCGTCTGCTTCTCCTATATAATAAAAAAAACAGTTAATAAAAAGTATTTTAATTATTATGTATACCTGTGTTAACGTTTTACGAAATAACATTTCTATATTTATACATACAAACAGTAGTTGTCAACTCGTCTTGCCAGAACCCCGTTAATTAGAGTGCCGTGCAAATGGGGTAGAATCAGACCCCTAAGGAGTGGTGCCTTACACCCTTTGTTTATGGAAAATATCTTACTGAGTGTTTTATTACAACAAGCAATTTAGTAAGGGTGGTCGCGTAATGGGTAGGAGTCGTGCCAATAGTCTTGGGCAGTTTGCTAGAGGCGTAAGAAGGAATAAAGGTATTGGTTATAAATATGAAACTATAAAAAATTGCCGTAGTCTACCACAAATGTTTTAGCCCCCAATATTCTAAGTATCACGAATTTAACTCCAAATTTGAAAATAAATAAATTACACAAGAATGTTGAAAAATTAAATGAATTAATGTACCTATTCTTTTCATGCATTAGAGGAAAATGTATTTTCGTGGAAGTCAATTCATATTGTTTAACTTAACGAAATATAATTTGATAAAAGCTACGTATACTTCATTAAATTGTTACTTCTCAGTATTTTTAATAAAATTGACAACAGTTGTAATGAAAATTTATATTTGTCTTAAATTTTTCATTCCTAGAACAGCTATATTTTGTACTGAAAATTATATTTTTATTGCAATCACATTTACTTTAATATACCTACCGTTAATGAAACAAATTCGATGCTTAACTTAACAACATTTAATTTAAACCGAAGAAATGAAATATTTTATGGTTTATAAAAAAGAGAATAGTATATTCAGCTTGTTGAAAATGTTTGAGAATTTTGATGATAACTACATTAATGTAGTATAATATGAATTATTTTAACAACAAATTACTGTTAAAATGTATATAACACAAAATAATTAGGACCTAAACTTATTAATAATTTAACCAAACCGCTACGCGAATCGAGTAAGTTGGCGTACCGAATGTTATTACTTATTACATTTAACACGCAATAAACAACAAAAAACTACAACCGCTAATTTGAACGGTTCTTTAAACAGAACCGCGCTGAAACCAGAGTGAATTCAACCAATCAGAATCAGTAGTGAATGTAGGGCGTGGTTTCTTAATTTTTATCAAGAAACAAAACAAGCCTATACGAGAGAATGAATGAAAATAATTAACGTATTCAAGCTTAAGCAGTAAGCCTTTTATTAAGCTCCGCGCTTTTTAGGGTTCCGTACGATACCACTAAAACGGAAATAGCAAAAATTACCCGTCTGTCACAGCGAATTTTGTCCGAAACGACTGAATCGCATGGGTTGAAACTTGGTACCCGTAAGCTTTTCCGTGACCCAAAGACGAAGATATAAAGTAACTGAATTCAACCTAACTTTGTTCATTTTTGAGCAAAATGAACAAACGTAAAAACGTAGTTTCGTAGACTGTATCGACTAACATAAGAAATGAAAGACTAGAAGTCTATTTTCTTAAAAGGAAACGAACAAACCTACATTTTAAGTCGGTAAACATATTTTCCTATACCTTACGTATACGAACAGCGTTAAATGGGTGCGGAACCCTCTCCAAACGAGTTGCCCAGTTACTTACCCGGTTTTTGTTGAACGAAACCGGCTTCGTTGTGCGTAAATTGTTCAGCGTTTATAGCTAATAAGTCTACTGTACCGGGCATATTACGGATTTATCGCTTATAGTACAAGAAACCAATCTTGGATACTGATGTACAGTAGATTAGACACTCATTACTTGGTAGTTAAGACGGGAAAGGGACTGCTAGTAGGGGCATTCACTTTGTGATGTATTAAAGTGAACATGTACGATTTTAATTAATAAACTATTTCAGATCAATAGCAATTTCTGCTGAACACAACACAGTCCTCGAGTTAAATTGAGGCAATTTGAAATGTTGTTAGAATATGTATGCTTGATAATCGTACTCACTTACGCCGCAGAAATTGTTTCCTATTATATGCTACATTCTATTATATTTTATCCTGGAAGCGTAGAAATGATAATTTTCAAAAGCACCATTTCTAAAAATAACAGTTCTGGCAAACAGGCAATAACATGTGCCCCACCTCCAAGTACTGTTCAAATCATATTTTGGGTGAAAAGTTCATAGTACAGTGCCCATTTAACAATATTTTTTAATAAAATGATGTTTTTATATGAGTAAAGTTTATAAAGCAGTAGGTACAATATAGGACTATCCGTCTAAAACAAAATACGTAGCCACTTCACCGCTAAATCGAAACAAAGATTAAAATGCAAATTATAGCATGATTCATCTGTTTAATAGCTTAATATTTACCGTCCATAATTACCACACCCATGCACTTTAAATTAATTTTTAAGTGAACAGAACCGTCAAGTACTGTGTTATTAAGTTCAGATATTGCAAGCTGTTCTTATTATGCCTGAAGCTATGATGACAGAAGCTTTATAAGCAAGCGCAAAGCGGGCTTTATGTACTTACTATTTAGTGTTATTTGACTTAGTTCTTTTATTATAAACATTTGTAGGTGTGAATATGTTATAGTCTTGGGCGTAATAGTTCGCGACTCCTAAAGGAATTAGTTCGCTCTTTTAGTTCGTCTGCTCCCAGCTGCTTAAAGAACAGTTGGGAATTGAAGAACAGATTAACTAAAAGAGCGAAAATCTGCCTTTTTTTTATCAATTTGTAGATTTGAATTTTGTAGATTATGTGACAAGATTAAGGAATGCATTAATTAAAATGTTTGAGCGCTAAAAACCTATTGATTTATATAAAATGTTCATAAAATATGACAACATTAGTTCGGTTACTGTACGAAACATGTACGATTTTAATTAATAAACTATTTCAGATCAATACCAATTTCTGCTGAACACAACACAGTCCTCGAGTTAAATTGAGGCAATTTGAAATGTTGTTAGAATATGTATGCTTGATAATCGTACTCACTTACGCAGCAGAAATTGTTTCCTATTATATGCTACGCTCTATTATATTTTATCCTGGACTAATGTTTCAAGCGTAGAAATGATAATTTTCAAAAGCACCATTCCTAAAAATAACATTACTGACGAGCAGGCAATAACATGTGTCCCACCTCCAAGTACTGTTCAAATCATATTTTGGGTGAAAATTTCATAGTGTACAGTGCCCATTTAACAATATTTATTCATACAAATGATGTTTTTATATGAGTAAAGTTTATAAAGCAATAGGTACAATATAGGACTATCCGTCTAAAACAAAATACCTAGCCACTTACTTCACCGCTAAATCGAAACAAAGATTAAAATGAAAATTATAGCATGATTCATCTGTTTAATAGCGTAATATTTACCGTCCATAATTACCACACCCATGCACTTTAAATTAATTTTTAAGTGAACAGAACCGTCAAGTACTGTGTTATTAAATTCAGATATTGCAAGCTGTTCTTATTATGCCTGAAGCTATGATGACAGAAGCTTTATAAGCAAGCGCAAAGCGGGCTTTATGTACTTACTATTTAGTGTTATTTGACTTAGTTCTTTTATTATAAACATTTGTAGGTGTGAATATGTTATAGTCTTGGGCGTAATAGTTCGCGACTCCTAAAGGAATTAGTTCGCTCTTTTAGTTCGTCTGCTCCCAGCTGCTTAAAGAACAGTTGGGAATTGAAGAACAGATTAACTAAAAGAGCGAAAATCTGCCTTTTTTTTATCAATTTGTAGATTTGAATTTTGTAGATTATGTGACAAGATTAAGGAATGCATTAATTAAAATGTTTGAGCGCTAAAAACCTATTGATTTATATAAAATGTTCATAAAATATGACAACATTAGTTCGGTTACTGCATTTTTTCACTAGTTCAGTTAGGAGCTAACGAACTATGGAGCGGGAAATTGGGGATCTAGTTCGCGTAGTTCATCTCAGGGAGCGCTCTTCCGAACTAGTTCGTTCGCGAGCTACACAAGACTATTATGTTAGTCTTACGTCGTCATCCCATTACTGTCCCATCTGCTAAGTATGAGTTACCTCCCAGCGTGAGAGAGAGCGTGAGGTCTTAGTGCACCACGCTGGCCAAATGCAAATTGATAGATTTCACACAACTTGTAGAACTTTCTTAAAACTTTTGAAAAGTCAGAGATATGTATCTAAGATTCGAACCTTAGATTACCTGATTGCGAGGCCATTTAAGGCCCTAGGCACAATCATTACTTTGGGTGCTGTCAGAATGAATGCTGAAGGACAAATCTTAATATTTGTAGTCTTCTTTAATTTAAGATGTAATCGTCTTTATACGACCTTGTTAGCACCTAATCAAGCAATAAAATCGATTTCTTAACCGTGTAAACGCGAGTTACGATTAATATCTTGTAATAGATAAACGACGAAGCATGAAATTAAGTAAAATACGTTACTAGTATTTAACTACGATAATATTTTTCTTACAAAATGGAAGTAGCAAACGAGTACAGTACTCTTACCATGAGTTTTTACGTTTTGAAAAATATGACTGTTTTGGTATTTGTTTATGTATTTGCCCATACAATTTTCAATCAGCGCCCCTAGCGGATTGTATCAGAACTATAGTATCAGTAACGTAATTAAATGTCTAAATTGACAAAATGGCGCTTTATATTTTGTCTCTCTTTTTTGCGAACATGTGAGGTAGACAAAAAGACTTGAGCACTTACTTATTGTTACGTTTACTCAGTCTACTGAAGCAAACGGAACAGAATAATGGATTGAGTAAACGTAACGTAAAATTGTAGGATGTCTTGAAAACTCATATTATACTTAACATCAGATGAACAGTACCCTTACCATGAGTTTACCATTCACTACCGCTCATGGACATCTGAAACCATAATTATAAAACAATACTTCTATCTGAAGCCGATCAGACACGGTACCACTCCTGGACTAATGCTAAAATCGATCATCGATCCTATGAAGATTGTATTGAAATACCTTGTGTAGGCTTATCTACATCAAAATAGAACCTAGCGGCTTCAGACCGCCGTAATAAGCCAAAAATAAATGTGTCGGAAATGCTCGACACCTCCCAAGCGTAGGTCGTACGTCTAAATTTGTAATTTCAGAACAATTTAAATTTCCTTAATCTAGTATCCAGTAACTAAACATAGTATATTTTTTTGCCAAAAAAACTTTACATTTACTTGGGAGGTTCCGTGCTATTGCAATCAAACTAGGAATAACCTAATTTTAAATCGGAACCCTAAAAAAATCATTTGATGCCCGAGAGGTATATTTCCATCAAAGTTAATTTAACTACTCGTTCTTACAGGTGGTATTATATTTAATTAAGATTACGATTTTATCATGAACCTATAATTGTGCAGATAAACTATAAAAAACTTAATCAATCTACCGCCTTATGACATTAAACTTAATAACTTTTTAATCAAAATTTTCAAGGTAACTATAAAGCAGATAAACCCTTGTCCTACACGTACAGGTGATATTTAATTATTTAATCTATCTGATATGTGGCCAACGATGCAAGAAACCAAGATAATCGTACGTTGATAAATATTACAGAAACACCTGCACATTAAACCTTTTCAACGGGTTGTAAGAACGATATATTGAATGAATTGTAGAATGAATATATCAAGTTATGTACCTCTAATGTACCTAAGACCTAAAATCTACCTACTTAGAAAATCGTTATTAATCATAGTAATATAAATTAGCATCTAATTAATTCATAGATATCCTTAAATTAAGGCGATTAAACATTTAAGATAGCACTCTTTATCTTTTTAAGAATTTAGTTTTCAGTCAAACTCTTTTAAATACAGTGTGATAATATAAATTTCCACTTTGTTTTTAATAGATTATAAATGAAAATGAAAAAACTCCTTTAATAACATTCATAATGATTACTGCAATGAATATCTGAATCCATTAACATTTTGTACTTATACTTTATTTTTGTTTTTAAGTGGGAAAAGAAATAAAGTTAACCCTTATTTTCAATAATTCACTAAAGATTTTACAATTAACTTTTAAAAAACGCCTGTAAAAGTATTACTTGTATGTAGGATTAATTGATTACTGATCTCTATGATCCTGTATAATTGCATGAAGCTCTATAATCGCATATTTGACACTAATTGCGAGAGAAAAAAGGATAATGTAGATAAATATAGCTTTAACGAATGTAATGTCTAAGCAAATTAATTATCTTTTCGAATGTCAACCTACGCGCACCCCAAGTATTTATGGAGTGGCATGCAAGCAATAATTTATTTAATATGCAGTCAGCCCATTAAAAAGCATTCAGTCTCAACACGACCACGACATCAGGTCGCATTAGGCACTGTCGCATCGATTACGAGTAACGAGCAACGAGTTTTGTGAATAAACACGGCGAATTTGTCTATAGCAAGCGATAGAGAAACAGTCACATGAGTTATTCCAACTTAATCTTTTTTTTATAATATAAGAGTAGCAGACGAGCATGCAGTCCACCTGATGGTAAGTGGCTACTGCCGCCCATCGACATCTGTAATCAACCCCAGATAGGATTAGATATTCCTACCTGAGGACGGCCACAGATGCGCCGCTACCCCTGAGGACTAAGCTGGAACGCCTCGTAAAAGTCTGTCTCCCTTACCACACCTTTCAAACCGGAACACAGCAGCGCCTAACACTGCTGTTATTAGGTAGAAATAGATGTGGCGGTGGTGCCGCCGGAGTCGAACCACAAAGAGTTCTACCACCTTCAAAATCAAAACAAATTCAAAACTTAATCTTGAGGATTAGTAACGCTAAACGTAGTAAGTTGTGGTTGAGCCCACGTTAAACTTTAATTACAGGTGTCAACGAGCGGCACTCGCCGTTGAATGAAATGTATGTAAATTACCTTACCATTAAAATTCATAAAATAAAACTTATTGTATAATAAATAGAGTGATACGTTTCCGTAAAGACTTAAAGAAATGTGATTTTATTCATTGTTTTCAGACCTCTATATCTAAAACTATCGTCTGCTGCTATCCTTTATCCTGGTTATATTATGCGCTGTTAGATTTAAGTTAAACTTAATAAAAAAGTATAGTCTGCTGCTATATTTTATGCTGATTCTGTTTATTTTTAATAAAATTTAATTAGGATAATTATCTCATTTTGTTCTATTTGTTGTCGCTGTTAGTACAACAAGTGCCTAAATCGGTCCGCAATGGCCGCATTAACTATGAACAAAAAGTCACTGAATAGAGCGACGTGTTCACTTTATCGTTTTATACAGAGAATATATCCAGAAAACATAGCTATGTACAACGAAATAAAGAAATTGCATTAATTAAGTTAAACAAAAAAATGTTTCACTTCATGAATAATTTATTTGACAAAGCTTCATTACATAAGCTTTTCCTGAAATTACGAAATCTTACTGATGAAAACGTTTTTCTTCTAGGACTTTGTTTGATTAGTTACATTTTGTTTATAGCATTGTGTGAAACTAAATACAAATAATTATGAATAACAATGACTAACTAGTCCTTATCCTTACTTCCTTACTAATATTATAAATCCGAAAGTAACTCTGTCTGTCTGTCTGTCTGTCTGGTTGTCTCTTCTTCACGCCCAAACCACTGAACTGATTTTAATGAAATTTTGTACAAAGATAGTCTGAGACCCGAGAAAGGACATTGGATAGTTTTTATCCCGGAAATCCCACGGGAACTAGGGATGGCGATCTAAGATCGATTAATCGGAGAATCAATCTTTTGGACCCAAAACATCGATTACTTTAATCGATATTAGTAAGCTAATGATAATGATCTTTAGCAAAGTTGAAGGTACGAATTTTCAGTTTTATGTATGTTATATTATATTCTTTTAAACGCGGGCGAAGCCGCGGGCAAAAACTAGTAGGTAATAAATATTTGTTAAAATAAAAATTAAAACACAAATAGACAATCGACAGAACTTTTAACTCCAGATAACAGTAAATTGAAGCGTGGCTCATTTAATCAGGTGAAAGAGACGGAAGAATATCAGTTAAAATTCCCGAAGCCAACACGTTTTTTTAACTTATGACTAAGCGCAATCGTAGCCGAATGAATAAGTTACCGACTTGTCTCTATGCGATGGTCTCATAGTAGCCGATCAACTATTTTATAGCTTCACGGTTTGCATGCTGTTTATAAAAATCGTAAACTGAAATGCTTACTTTCTTACTATGTTACTAAATTGGCACAATAATACTACTTTTTAACGCATATTAAGTCACCCGACACAATAGTCTAACTTCAAATAAATCGAGTTTTAATATATTACCATAAATAAATAGCGGTGGATGTTCTGAAAGGTGCAAAGTAGGTTTTGAGATTACACTGAAATACCTTATAATAATTAATTAGTCTATTTTACTTTAATCCATAGCAGCGACACTGCTGCTATAAAGTAACAGGTGTAGTAACTAGCTTGTATCAAAATACAACCTTTTACATAATTTTCATCCTAAGAGCAAAGGAGAGACTACACACAGTTACTTGTATTAGAACTTTAATTCTGACGGTATTTTGTTATAGCATTAATTTCAATACCGCACACAATTCACCTCACACATAATGGCCATCAAATATACCACATCACAATGACATATCACATAACTACATTCACTTATACTTAATATAATTCTTATTAATCAATTGCAAGTATATTGAAATTGTATTGAAATGACACAATTAGAATATCATCATTTATCGCATTCACTATCTAATCTAAACGATAAGCAATAGATGGATCTTCAACTTTATTTTTATCGCCATCACATTATTTTTTACACCTTTTTGGGATGGAGCCAGAGCTTTACGTAGGTAAGCGGTTCAGCGAAGTAGGCGCGTTAAAACACCTCGTTCGTGAATACCCTAAGATAGTCTTCACTTCCCATTTCACCTTAACGGCGCATTGTAATAATGTTAACACATCATTGTCGTGTCAAACTTTTAAAAAGGTTTTAGACAGTAACAGTATGTAAATCTTGCTGGGTGGTTCCGGCTGACGAAACACATGTTGGCGGTGCCATTGTTAAACAAAACGCTAGTATAATACAAAACATATTCAAAACGGAATCGATTTACCGATACCATCTACAATGCATTAAACATTGTAAGTGAGTACGTATTTACATTCAAAACAAAGTCCATTCAAACTTTCGTTTTGGGTTTAATGAATTTATTTTAATACGTATTTTAATCTTTGCAATTGTTTCCGTTGCAAGTTAAAACACAGTTTATTCTATTCGAATCTGCTAATATGTACTCATGAAGTTCGTCTCATGGGTATTAAACAACGTTAACGTATTTCGAGGCTTGAAGCTAAGTTAGTAGTGTCACGGTTGAACGGAGTCCGCGTGTCAAAGGAGTGTTACTCGGAACCATGACATAAATATTGTTGTAGCTGTTTATGGACGCCTGGTACGTAGAAGCGTTGGCTAAAAACGTAGGTAAACGTAACATTTGCTTATGAAGTTTATTTAACTTTTTAACTTGAATAGAAAAGTCGGTTTACATTCAGTTACCGAGAAGACGCCGGAAGAAGCGGAGCCACAATTTGTTGAATGTTAAAAGGACTTTTGATACAAACTCGATTTAGGACGGCGAAGCAACAAAATTTGCGTCTAAATAGTGATTGAAAAGAACCGACTGAGGAATTCTCTTTGCGAGTCGAGGGTTATTCAATAAAACACGGCGCGGTTGAGTTTCGAATTCAGCGCGTTGCAGCACTTGCCGCATTTCTGGGGTATAAAGTTTCTGGGGAATTTAGAAGTAGGAGTAAAATGCTTGGAAAAGTTTGATCAACGAGAACGTCGCTCGGTCCACTTTTAAGTAAATTGAAGTTGTAGGCAAAGAGCGGTACGTGACGCACCAGGCCGTCTGTCCGTGTGTCCGTGAGTGGATTGGAGTGGACTTGTTCAATGACGCGATGCATTTCGAATTTAGGAGGACGCCAGCCGCATTGTAAACGATCGATGGCAAGTATTCGCTAGCTTTGTCACTGCCACAAATATTTGCGGTCACATTGTGAGAGAAACGGAAGAGGATTTAGCTGTTTTGGTTTCCACTGGCTTCTAACTGACTAGTAAATAATCATTCTAATTAAATAAATAATCATTCTCGTCTCGCCAACAACTCATAGTGAAACAGCATCGTTTCGTTTGACGTTCAAAAATAATTTTATTCAAAAGAATTTACTTTTAATATAATATTTTGAGTTAAATTATGACCTAGTGCGAATCGGTATACCTATCTACTATTGATAAAACTGTTAACTAGTCAATGTTTTACTCGTTTTTACAAAATTTACCTTTAAGGAGGTGTAGTTTACACCTTCTTAAAGGTAAATTTTCAAATAATTTTATCTTTCAAGTTTATAGAAGTATATATGTTATTTAGTCAATTCAAGAATTCGAAAACTATTCAATAATAACATAGATATCTTTATAGGATATCCTATAAAGATAACGCAAATATCTATTTGCGTTTACTTCTTAATTTATAATTAAACCTCCATCTCTTCTGAAGTCATGAAAATTATTTATAGAACTAGCCTACTAACCGTATATGGAATCTTATTCACTTTATATAAAAGCCGCCTCAAAAGGAGTAACATAGAAGTACTTAACTTTCAAAGGACAAGAAGACAATGGACATACGGACAATAGTAGGTACAATACTTTGAGTCACTCTTATAAGAATACACCCTCATATTGCGCTCTCAATTTTATTATTGTATACTCATTCTACGTACATAATACATTTTTTGTGGAACATTATTTACATAATTAGGTATTACGCATTTGGAATTATGTACACCACGCCCATCCTATGTGCTTACAGTTAGTTCGCAATATGTTAACACTTATAAGAATTTGACCATGTTATTTAAGATCACTTCACAGATTTTTCGAGTAAAAAAGATGTCCAAAAGAAAACTAAAAGGTAAACCCATAACTCTTTCTAGGATTATCTGAGTAAAAATCGCGAATGTGATCAACACATACATACAAAGAACCCAGACCCTAAGGTGCAAGGTAATCAAGACAAATAAGTACTTATTTAGGCGGAATAATATTATGTCATCTAATTTACCCTTGTTTATTCCCATTTAAAATCTAAAGCCTTATATTTTTAATGTACTAACAAAAAATAAAACGCACTACACACTTTATCATACAACTTAATCTACTTAATAAAGTAACCTTATTATTCTACTTAATTTTTAACGAATAATTTTACACTACATCAAATTATTTAACAGCTACCAGACAATACTCACTTATCTACGTTATTAGATCTAATATCCACAACAATTAATAATATTGGCATCTCATTATATTGTTTATGAAGTAGCGTTTCAAAATATAATAATCTTTAATAATCTTCAAATAATCTTTAATAATTGACCAAGAGAGAGTCGAAGTCGCATACCAATGGTTCCGTACCACCAAATTCCACCAAAGTATCGTAGCACTCGTACAAGTAGATAGTTTTTTTTATAATATAGGAATAGCAGACGAGCGTGCAGTCCACCTGATGGTAAGTGGCTACTGCCGCCCATGGACATCTATAATTAACCCCAGATAGGATTAGATATTCCTACCTGTTGTTACCCGGTTGGCCACAGATGCGCAGCTACCCCTGAGGACTAAGCTGGAAAGCCTCATAAAAGTATTTCTCCCTTACCACACCCTTCAAAACGGAACACAGCAGCGCCTCACACTGCTGTTATTAGGTAGAAATAGGTGTGGCGGTGGTGCCGCCGGATTCGAACCACAAAGGGTTCTACCACCTTCATAATAATATAGATTAAAATATTACGGTTAGAAAAAGCGAAAAACGCAGATAAATAGCGGTTTGTTGTATGACGACCCGCATTTATTTTATTTTTAGAATTTGTTGTTATGGAGACTACAATGTAAAAAAATTCAAGAGTCTATCTCTTAATAGTTCAAAAGATAGGGCCCTGAAGAAGGCGAACAGACAGCGGAAGCTTAGTAATAGGGTTCCCTTTGTGCACGGAACCCTAAAAAATGTTATAAGCCATTCTAATTGAACACCGTAAAATAATGAATCACATCAATCTACACGAGATTTAATTAAAACGAACGCCAATTATTGCTGTAATAATAAATGATGTATATCTTTGTTATAATGTAGTAAATTTAGGTAGCTACCAGAAGCAACAGGTAGCCATTGGGCCTACTACACACTACACTTTATATATAAGCTTTAATTTAAGAATAAGTAGAACTGACTTTTTGAATATTACAATTAATGAAAAGTAAATTAATTTGGGTCTGACGCTTAAATTTGAAAGTAATCAACTACTATGACAAAATTATAATAAAAGTGCATCGTGTGTGAAATACCTTAGAAGAAAAAGAAACTATATCTACACTAATATTATAAAGAGGAAAACTTTGTTTGTTTGCTTGGTTGTAATGAATACGCTCAAAAACTACTGAACCGATTTTAAAAATTCTTTCACCATTCGAAAGCTACATTATCTCCGAGTAACATAGGCTATATTTTATAAATAGATTTTAAGGCGGTAAAAAGTTTGCCGGGTCAGCTAGTATAATATAAACGGATAACGAAGACAATAAATGACCTTATATTAGGTGTCTCACAGTAAACAAGGACATAAATAAAAGATTAAGACGATTGTAGGTATCTCGTAGCCCGTAATCGCTCTGATAACGAAGAGGGACTTATCTAATTTAATATCTTTGAAGCGAGAAATGATATTGAGAAGCATCATTATCATATCATTAGGGAAATCGAGGACACGTTTACGTATGTTTTACTTTCAAATCTTTAATTTAATAGACACATTCTAATTAATTCCGTACTAATTTATCTTCGTAAGATAAGGTTAAGAACATTGTGTCAATGTTTTTTGAAGCTATTAACACAGGTAATGCCTTAAAATTTGTTAATTTGGAGATGTCTGGTCTTAAGAAAATTAAATCTTATCTCATATTATTATCTATTGAATACCTGATGGCACTTTGGATTCATACCACGATGAAGATGATTTTTTGGTTGAATTACCTGTAAGAATAAAAATATAAATTAAAATTTTGAATTCATAGTGTCTTATATTAAATCTCATGAAAATATCCAGTTATTTTATAATTTCCCAGTATTACAATAATATTATTATGAATACTGAACCATTGCTAAATGAAATAAAGTTGCACTTGCCACAAAGCTTTCTAATTTAGTTGATATTTAGTGATAAATGTTGTGACCTATTTCTGTTTCGGATACACGTTATTTACTTAGTGAACTAACAGGATAAGTTACACTCGTTTCAAAAATATTAAATACTAGCTGTGCCCCGCGGTTACACCCGCATTAAAAAGAAACAGGGGCACTAGATAGTAGCTAGTTCTAAAATATAAGTAGCCTAAGTTACCTGCCAATCAGGTACCCAAACATCAGCTACCTGCCAATAAAAAATCAGTCCCGTCAAAATCGGTCCAGCTATTTCAGAGATTACGCAGAACAAAGAGACAGACAGACAGACAAATATTGTAAACAATGTTATTTTGGTGTATGTACCGTATGTATATTCATATGCATGTAGTAAAAAGCAGTTCTTTCAATATTAAAAACAGACACTCCAATTTTATTTATATGTATAGATGTATATGTAACATTAACATTGAAAAAGTGGATAATCGCAATTTACTAATCAATGTTACAGACTATAATATAAACGTGAATAATTTTCTTTAAAAATGCTTCAATTTTTTATATTGGAGAATATCGTTCGAATTTTTCATTCTCTAAAGCTACTAAAATTCAATAACGTTTCTAAAGTTCAAAAGTAAAAGATAAAATGAAATATTTTTATTCTTTCATCATTTTTAAATTATTCATATCATATCTTAAGAGAGTAATAACTAACAAATATTTCGTCTATCGCGTTTATAGTTCTAAAAGCTTTCGTAAGTTGATTACGAAAGCTTTTAAACAAACCGTAACTAATCATTATTCTTTAAGCTTCGTAATTGTAGAAATGTTATAGTAGTTGAAGTTAAAATCTATCGAAGTGTTTTTATCGGTAGCTCTTTGTATCTGCTTTGGACAACTAATTAAGAGCGGATGCACTACGGAACTCGTACTACGTAGTATTGATAAAGTAACTAAATAATTAGCCAAGCACGAGTCGAACTCGCATACGGTGGGTTCCGTACCACCCATTTATTTTTTTTAATTTTAGTATTTACCATCGTAGCAGGTACTTACCGAAGTAAATACTAAGTAAAAAAATTGAAGTGTCAATTTATTACGATTAATTAGCGCCGAAAAATATTGTTATTTGGAGATTCCTCCTTGATTTTCTCATTTTGCTTTTTTTATTGTTATAGTATTTGTTATCATAGTCTCCATAGTACTTCATACTTTGTTAAAATTTTAAGGGTATAGACCGTATTACGGATAGAGATAGAGTCATGTGACAGAGTCAGAGGGAGTCAGACAACGAAGGTTTAGTTCGAGCTCCGTTTTTACTCTTTTGATCATCATCAACCTATTATTGTCCCACTACGAGGAGGATTAGGCCATAGTCCACCGCGCTGGCCTAGTGCGTATGGGTAGACTTCACATACCTTTGAAAACATTTTTTTTTAATTCTCAGGTATGCAGGTTTCCTCACGAAGTTTTCCTTCACATTAAGCAAGTGATAATTAACTTCTAATACGCATATAACTTTGAAAAATCAGGGATTTGAACCTCGGTCCTCTCGATCAAGAGGCCGGTTTTCTTAACTATCTTAACACTATGCTATCACCACTTATGCGTCACTCTTTAGATACAGAACCCTAATAAAAACGATCAAATGTCTTATAAAAATCCACAGCACGTAAGCGATATGTATCGTAGTAAATCTATCGCTGATAATGATGTTATCGAGAAGACGATTAGCTTCTAGCTTATTAGCAGCTACGAGTACAAGACACTTGAGACGGCGATGGAAAGATACTGTTAATTGTTGTTGCATATACATACATTATGATAGAGATTTGTTTATCACCATGTTATTATATCAGGTTCTTACAGTATGTAGCTGATACGTATCACTGTTACGGTTTTGCTTCGAACGAGGTTCAGCTAATTGACAGCGTCGCTACATCCCTGTAGAAACTATTCATTGCAAACTGTTATGTAAGGAACGTTCTTGTCTGTATGTATATATCGAAGGTTATACATTAATCCTCAATGATACATATCATACGATATATGTTAATATATAGTATAAATTCCTAAATTTAACGATATAACGTCAAGAGCACGTAACAATCCATCGTAATACGAGTATTTCTAACGCTGATAATAATGTTATCGAGAAGATGATTAGCTTTTAGTTAATTAGTAATAAAATACACTTGAGGCTGCAGTGTTAACGATAGATACTGTTAATTATTGTTGCATATACATTATGATAGAGATTTATTTAACACCATATTATTGTATCAGGTTCTTACAGTATGTAGCTGATATGTATCACTGTTACCGTTTTGCTTAGAACACGATGCAACTAATTGACACCTTCGCTACATCCCCTCAGAAACTGCTCAGTTCAATATATTAGGTACATTGTTGTTTGTATATATCGAAGGTTTTGTTCTATATCCGAAAATATCTCTTAATATGTAGCATAAATTTCTAAACTTTTAGCTAATTAACAGCTACAAGATGCTTGAGCTTGTTGCATATACAATATGCTACAGATTTGTTTATCGTCATATATCAGGTTCTTACAGTATGTAGCTGATGTGTATCACTGTTACGGTTTCGCTTCGAACACGGTGCAGCTAATTGACAGCGTCGCTACATCCCTGTAGAAACTGTTCATTGCAAACTATTATTTAAGATATATTTTTATTTATATATATTTAATGTTATAGGTATAGGTATAAAAAATATCTCTTAATATGTAATAAAAATCGATATATACAATTTACATGTTAGGTCAAATGTTGAATTATAAATACGTGTATAACATAACTATAAACTTTTATAGTAGTAAAATGTTTTCCAAACTATAAAAATAAACGAACAACAATTCTTATGTAAAACAGACATAACATAACTTGTGTTTAACATTCCAATCCCATTCCTAAATGTACGTCGAAATCAATTTCGTGAAATCCAACAAAAAAGGCACGCAACGCAAATTTGCTGAGGGATCTTGAGTTGCGTAATAAAAAGATAAATTCGAGAAGAACGCCTATTCAAGTTATATAAATTGATTTCTTTGTTAACCGCTAAGTATCTAATCCGATGGGTAAGGGATTGTGGCAACAGGCAAATGCAAGGCTTAAGCCCATGAGGCTGCGAAATTAGTAGAGCCATGTTACATGTCCCAGCCCTTCCCCGTTGTGTAACACCCTGGGGGCTAACGCGGTTGGCTATCGACTGCATATCGCTAACCAAATACTCGCTATCGTAACGTTTAATGGAAAATGTGTACCAAATTGTGATATCTTGACGTCCAATAACAGACCTAATCGTTCTGGAAATTAATTATACTATTATTAAAAGGTGCTTTAGTGTATTTAATTTGCAAATTATTAGTATCGTCACACCTATTATATGAGACGCCCTAACTTAGTTGTAAAAGAAAGCAATACAGGTATCTGTGGCCTACTTCAGGCAAGAGTTAAATACTATTTGGAGTCAGTTTCGATGTCAGTGGAAAGCAATGACTACACTGACCAAGGTATTCGTGAGCTCAAAAAAGAAAAAATCAAGGATAAAAAATAAGAAATAAAATTCAACGATTAAATAGATTAATATGAATAATGCATGTCACACCCACTAACAATGTATGTGCATTCTGATACCACAGATAGATGTAGTGACTCATCTGCTAGTTGGTTACAATAGAATAATTCTATTAGAGTTTCGCCCCGTACGCGAACTCGATTCGTTAGCTTTCACGCTTGCCCTACTATGCTCACTTCATATTACGACTGTAAGACCGACTTACCTACCCCACATGAAATATTTATCACGCGCTCTTAAATTGCATTTAGCTCTTAGCATGCGTCCGTGTATAAAATATGTGTTATGTATCACGTATTTTCGATATTACTTGGCACATTTTTGTGTATGTGAAGAAAAAATCTTATTATGAATTATTAATATAAGATTAGATTGAATCAGTTGTTTTTTATAATATTCAAATAGCAAACAATCATATGTAAATATGAAGCTTATATTGACATATGATTGTTTGATTATGAAAGTAAATTATTGTACAAGAAAAAGCAATCAAAATGTGACTACGCTTTTATTTGGAATATTAAACAGCATTATTATTAATTTGGCAAGGATCTACACATAATAAGAATGAAAGTTTCGCGTGTCTATATTGTGTGTCGTTCTACATTGAATATATTTTATTATGATTTATTGCAATATGATTCTTCATTCTACCAGAACAAGTTTCTACAGAAGCTAACACAGATGCGTAAACAGTAGACACTCCTGAGGTCGTCTTATATGTAAGTCACCCGGTGTTCACACCTTTCCACTGAAACTCAAGAACTGATTTATGCTAGAAAGTCTCCCCAGTCAAACCATACTAGTTCTAGCACACTAGATGTTATGTGCAGCCGATTGGTCAGTCTATTATTTATAATCATTTTGACCTTTTAATTTTATCTTCTCACCCTGTTATAATTAGAACGCTAAACTCATTTGTCAAACGATATCCGCACATCACATAATTCATGCGGAGATAACGTTATTTACAAAACATATAAATTATGACAAATTGAATATCAGCCCTGATTCATACAACAAAGTCCAGATTAAATAATGACTGTACAGTATCGACATTCATTATATCGTGGAGCCGTGACGCGGGTACCTTATCGGGTTGACCTCGGCTTGACCTGCATTTATCATTGAAGGGAATGTAAAATTCAATGTAAATATTTCACGTAAAGTCGTCCTAAACAATCGCCATTGTTTGTCTGTCAATAACAATAACGTTTATCGAATTACTGGGTGGAAAGACTTGGGTGGAGCGAAATTGACAGAGCATAAGAGACGTAACACACAAGCGATTCTGGTCATAGGCGATGTCGCAAGTGCATCGCTACAAAATCGCCACGACAGAACGGTTACACATAAAATTTGCCTTATTTCTCAGACTAAAATTATTGAGGAATTGACGTAATACAACAGAAATAGATAAGTTCCTGGGCGCAGAAATAGACGCCGAGATTGGTCGCGTTATGGTCGCGATAATATTGGGATTAAAGTATGGCAGCAATATCGCGGCTATATCGTTCGGTCAACACCTAGAGTGAAGAATAGTTTTTCTTCTTTATTATCTTATCTTATATATAAAATTCTCGTGTCACAATGTTAGTTACCATACTCCTCCGAAACGGCTTTAACGGTTATCGCCAAATTTTATATGCATATTCAGTTGGTCTGAGAATCGGCTACTACATATTTTTCGTACCGCTACACTTAGCAGTACGAAAAATAAGGGTTGTTCACCATTAACTTTTTTTTATTTATATGGCAACACAACGTTTGCCGGGTCAGCTAGTATACATATAAATAGCAATCGAGTAGCTGTCCATCTGATGGAAGTAGCGACTGATGTGGCCAATGGAAAGGATCGCATTACGTTGAGGAAAAGTATGGGTTTAAATCGCTCGTGTGCTAGCCGCCTAAGGCTTTCAGGGCTCGCGTGCTGCTACGTGTTTGCATCCTTAATTTGTTTGTTGGCGGCGCACGGCTGGCTACATTAATGGATCTTCGCCGCGCACGCGACATGCCTGCTACACGCTTTATCTTTGAACGTCTTGCTTTATTGCGAGCGCATACCATATTTTCCTGTGCTAACTGAAAAAGTTTGTGTTATTATGCCGGTCGACAAATTAGATTTGATGTTTATAGCCGTTGGAGACGAAAGTGCATTTGATTTGATTCTTGTTACTAACTTTACAGTAACTATATGTAAGTAGTGACCGACATCGGGCCAAGACGCATTTGAAAACAACTCTAAATGTATCAAAAGTTCTACTTTAAGTACAAATGCAGGAAGCTGTTACGACTTCAAGCCAAAATAGGGCAGTACGGCAGTCTGGTAGAGTCTCTGTCGGTCGATACACAAAGCGAAACAATCTCATGCCTAACTTCTTTCTGTTTCTATATATTTTAATGATCGTAGAATCCTCTTTGGTTCGACTCCGACAGCACCACCGCCACACCTATTTCTACCTAATAACAACCGTGTGCGTGTTATGCTGCTGTGTTTTGATTTGAAGTGCAGTGGTAAGGAAGACATACTTTTCCGTTGCCTTCCAGCCTAGTTCTAATTTGTGGCCGACCTCAGGTAGGAATCTAATCTTATCTGGAGTTGATTACAGATTTCCATTGGCAGTAGTAGTCTACCATCAGATGGACTGCATACTCGTCTGCTACTCCTATGAAAATATATCTGACATTTAATAATCGTAACTTTTACTTTACCGTCCTTATAGTAGACAAAGCTTGTTACACTCGACACTTGTACACTTGTATTCGACACTCACGACACATTCGAACCAACTAGCCTGAGCGTAGCGTGTGCGCTATCGCTCCAAGCTTTCTTTAAGGGAACGTCTGATCCGTATTTTTGATTATCCGCTAACAAGACCCTCGCAGACGTCTAGACTGATTTAATTAATTAGTATCTTTGTACCATGTGCGATACGATTTGCGCGTATGTAAACGCTTAGTACAGCAGGAGGTTCAGTACGTGTTTCAGGAACAATAAATTGTGAGGTTCGTTGTAATCTTTGCATAGTTATGCGATATTATTATTAGACTATACTTATCTACATAAGTATCTATTTGTATGCACAAGGTATGTAAGTCGAAGTAAAAATAAATTGCTTTTCTCTAAATTGAACATAAGCCTGCATTTAAAAATGCTATCTTGTAAGGATACTATTAGCCGTTATTAATAATCAGTCTATCCAATGCCTATCAAAAATCGAAATTTGACAATTTTGTTATACTAGACATCATATTGAATAATAATAATGGGTTTATTGTTACATTTATCAATTTGTCTGTACGAGGCCTGTGCCTGTATCTTAAATTCAGGCCTTTACAAGTTTTTAAGGACTAAGAAAATTATAATTTATTAGGGGAAAGAGAAACAAAATAATATAAAACAAAATTACGTCATTCACTGACGTAATTTTGTTTTATATTATTTTGTTTTATATTATTTATGCTAGGATCTTATCATATTAAAAAGATCACCTTTATACCTAACACAAGTTTAATTAAAACTTACGCCCTAGGCCTATTTCGAGACGACCTTCATCGTAATTCCCTTTTCGTTATAAGTAAGTTCTACAGTATTGTTCCAAAAAATTTACGAAACATTTTGTTACTTGGTCTAATAAAAACGTTTCTCGTAAATCACATTTATGAAATAATTCTAGTGTAAGAAAACTTAAGATAAAAATATAGGAGAATATGGAAAAGTTTAGTTGTAGTGAATTTTATTGATTTATAGTCTAAAAGTAAAGGCGTTTTATTAATTAAATCACACGAAAGTCTACATAAAATAGTACATAAGTCATTACAGCAACCCATTACTGTCCTACTGCTAGACGGATCTCCTCTATAATGAGAAGGATTAGGCTATAGTCCACCACGCTAGCCAAGTGCGTATTGGTAGACTTCACATACTTTTGAGATTTTTTTTCTCAGGTATGCTGGTTTCCTCACAATGTTTTCCTTCACCGTTTAGCAAGTGATAATTTGAACCTCGGACCCCTCGATTGAGAGGCCGAGTTTCTTAACCACTAGGCTATCACTGCCGTACACCGTTTAAGTTAAAAAAAACTAATTTATGCTAAAAAACTAATTTACATTATGTAACATATACCTATCATATATCAATATGAATATATTTTAGAGCGTAGCTTCGTAAAATGATTATAGAATAAAAATGTAAATTGGAATTATAAAAAAGGATGCGAAAAATATAATGCATTTTAAAATTTAAATAACGTATGGTTAGATGTGTTCCCATCGTTTCATAAATCGTAAACGCTTTTTCAATTTTCCCGCACAATATTCTATTTCATTTTAAACTCACTTTATACCTTCTTTGCATCGTAAATAACTTACATGTAAGCTTTCCAACGCAACAAAGTCACGTATCAAATTTGACATATTGTGGTATTACGTGCATATGCATTCATATTTTGAAGCATTAGCATACTATGAAACTTTGTTCTTTACAAAGTACTAAAATATTGCTAAAGTTGTGACAGATATTTATAACCTTTTAGTGTCGAAATAGCTAACGTGCATGTTAAGGAGTAGGATATGGAAACCACCTAATCTAGCACGCAATGTTCCAATTTAGTCTTTCGGTATATTACACGGCTATCTGACTTTAAACGGTAAATAACTGTCAAATAAACATATATACCCACCCTTAGTATGACTTTTAAGTTTTTACAAAATTAACTGTTTCTGTATTTGTTTACGTATTTGCCCATACATCATCATCAGCGCCCCTAGCGGACTGTATCAGAACTGATTGGAAATGTATAGGAAATACGTAAACATATACAAAAGGAGTCATTTTTGTAAAAACATAAAAACTCTTACTAAAGGTACTGTAACAAATTTAAATATTGCAGGAGTCCTAACTGAAGTCTGCCACGTGTACCTAGATACATAATGATGCTCGGTTTCTACTCAACCAAGCATAAAATTGAAACGCTTTCTACACTCAGGACCCCAAACAAGGATTGCATGTCGTGCATGCCGTGAATAAAAGCAAATACGAAGACAAATACCCAGACCCGGAACCGACGAGTAAATTCGTCATTTTTTTAATAATATAAGAGTAGCAGACGAGCATGCAGTCCATCTGATGGTAAGTGACTATTGCCGGCCATGAATATCTGTAATCAACTTTAGATAGGATTACATATTCCTAACCAAGGTCGACTACAGATGCACCGCTACCCCTGAGAACTAAGCTGGAACGTCTCGGAAAAATATGTCTCACTTACCACACAGTTTACACTTTTGACTGGCCGGGAATCGAATACCAAACCCTCTGGCAGACAAAATTATAGTTTACGCGTATGAATGCAAATCCATTTTCACGGTCTAGTGTTCCTAAAATCCTTCGCTGTTCTACTATTCTGTTTGTAGACAACTACAAAGAACTTTGATAGTATCTAATTGCAGGAACACATTTAGAGGAGACTTGTAAGTCACTCAGTCTCCAGACGACACTATCGGGTTGGAATCTAAAACCGGCGTCAAACTTAAACCAACCACAACGCGGGCTTTACGTCTCTACTTTAAAATGAATTGCGAAGGCAGTACGTGACCAAACTTCCAAGATAAATAGAAAGGACATCCCTTAATTTGTCGCGGTGTTAATTGGCATTCGGTAATTTGGTTATTTAATATCTGGAAATAACTTTATTTAGAAATTATTTACATCTTTATAAGAATTCGTTGTATAAGGATAATGTTTAAATTATGAAAATAATAAAGGGGGTTACATATATTTATAAAGTCAAGTAATTTACTTTTCTTTGTACAAAATAGTACTTAATAGTAATACTTTCTTAGAACCTACTTCCTAAAGTACAAAGAAAGAAACCTCTGATTTCTTTAAATTATAAATATTGTATTCATGTAAATACAATAATAAACATGAAATACTAACGCGTTTTAGAAATACTCCGAGCACAGTAAAGACAATAAATAACTATTTTAGGCATGTTACATAAAATTTGTGCAAACAACTAAACCTTTTAATTACAATAGACTGTACTTATATCTCTATGTGTACAGTATACGAATAGAGCATGTTTCCTGCCGAAGATCGGGCATGCCACTTCGGCTTTAGTTCTCCGGTACACGAGACTAGAAGATTAATCGATACGTCTGTAGGATAGACTAAGGAAGGATATAATTAAGATCTTAAAACTGCAACAAATAGTAGAGCTAGCTAATATTATTGTATTATAGTATTATATTAACATTATTATATTTACAGGATGGGAAATTGCCAACCTCAGGTCGGACTCTATTATTATTGGGGTTGTTTATAGATGTCCATGGCCACATACCAACAATCATAGTTCCAAATACCGAGGGACTTACTTGAAGCAGTACAAATGTCCTCTGAGGACTAAGTTACAATTTCTCACGGGAATATTCCTTTACAACCTTAAAATCAGAACACAGTGTAGCCATTAAAAGGAGTACTTAAAAAAACGTAAAAAGAACGCCACTTTAAGACTGGCAAAGCATCAAACGACTCTGATGGTATGAATGTCCGTAGGGAAGAGAGATTTTTTATCATCAACTCTTCGCTTCAAATAGTAGGTAAAATAAATCAAATGAAATACTTTCTTATGGTTAATCCATTATACCCTACTATTGGAAACGGACTTTATTCAAAGTAAGGTTGACAATAGGTGGCCACGCAAACCTAGAGCAAATCGGCTGACCTCTTATACACTTAAGAACTCAAGATTAAGATCTCAAGCCTCAAGCAAATCCTTCAGAATTCAATTAACATACATATCCCCTCGTATTTTTTGCTAAATCGATAAAAAATAATAATTAATTTCTAAAACGCACATAATTTCAAAGAAAACTCAAAGATGTTTGCGTGAGACTCAAACCCTTCTAGATCAGATTGAGAAGCCAAGTATCAAACCTATCAGCTACAACTGTAAAATATCCTGAATTAAACTAATTGTGCGATGTAAGATCCAACTTTAGGCCCGAACCATTCAAACTGCTCCTTATACCTAGCTCCAGTTGACTTATTCAAAGTTATGCAAATTGCAATTATTCAACTGCGCGCTATTCCGGCTTCCGCTATTTCTCTCGAATTATATCGCTATAATTGTTACCTGCCTTTTTGTTCGCGCTATTTGAATAAAGAAACTGTTATTTGCAACAAGTTTATTCGTTTTGCTAAGCGCGAAAATTGCAAAACTTGTTCGATTTCTGATTTAAAGATATTTTGTGTACTTATGCTTATAATTGAATAACCATTGACATGGAAGGTAAAGGTAACACATCTTACATCAAACTATTTAAAACGTGGAACATGTATATAGTTTCGGTATTCTGCTAATGTATTTAAGTCAACATTCAACTATACAATTTAATCTCTTTCCCATAGATATTAGCTTCGAATTTATACATTTCTTGTCTTATATCTGTTTAACTCTATTATAGACCAGGGCCGAAGCCTTTAAAAATAATAAAAAATGAAAAAAAATTACAATAGAATGAAACCCATTGGAAAAGGACGGGAATATGATCAAAATGAAAGGAAAAATAAATTACGGTCGATCCGAGTTCGGGAAGTGGAGGGGGTGAGTTTTTAAGGGTAAAAAATGGTTTATCTTGATTTCCGGCTAAACTACACGTCCTATGCGAAAAAGTTAAATGGCAAAGTTGTAGGTAATAAAAAGATCTACAACTTTTGTATTTGCAATTTTTTCACATAACCTCAAAATTTGGGTGAAAAATTCAAAAAAACAAGTTTTTGGTTTTTTATTTATATCTTTTTCAAAAAATTTTATTTTTTTACGAAATTTGGTGAAAACTTACCTTATTATGTCCCAAATACACTGTAATTTATTTGATTAAAAATATTTATTTTTTCGCCTTATTTTCACTTAATATCAAAAAAGCAGCCTAATTTTCAATCGAAAATTCTGACGTCAAAATATCAGCTTTTTTCAAAAAGTTTGGGGGCTTTTTGTTCGTTGAAATATCTACTTTCTTATGGTGTAAAAAAAAATATACATTACTATAGGAAATGTTCTCAGAAAATGCAAAAAATTGAAAAAAACCCAAATTCGAAAAATTTTTTTTTATCATTATGTACAATTTTGAGGTATTTATTAAAATTTACACTTTAATTACTCAAAAAACGTAAGATTTCATGTTTTATTGATAAATGAAAAAGTTGCAAATTAAAATATACTTCAATAATTACAAACAAATAAGTTAATAAAGTTAATATTTAATAAGACATCTACAATATTTTGAAAAAGTTGTAGAATCTTATTTAAATAATATTTGTAGATGTCTATTTACTGCTGTTTTAAGATAATTTATATACCAGAGTGACCTTCGGTAAATTTTAGCCCATTGTAAGTTATTTCATAGAGAAGTGGGGACGGACCTAGGAGGGTCTGGGCCTTACTACATACCTGCTATTTCTTAGCAGCTGTAAAAACCGTTAGCCAGTATTCGAGATACAGAGCAGTGTACAACATCGTTTTTAAAAACGTGCTTACGTCTTGAGCGACAGAACTATTGCAGTCTCATCATTATACTGACTTTGACAAGTTCGATGAATAAAAGCTGATGTTAAAGTGTAAATTTTTTTGTATTTATTGTCGATTCTCTTCTTGCTAGACTCCACTAAACGATTCAAAGCTGATTTTTTTATTTCATACACTTGCTTGTCATCTGACTTATTGCAGATTATACAAACAGATCCATCCATACTGATAATCTGAAAAGACAAAATTAAATTAATAATGCCTTCAAAGTTTTATCAATAGTATAACTAAATTTGTTTGTATAAAATAAACGAAATTACTATTTTTTATTCTTGTACTAAAATATCATTCAATTTTAATTTTTTAGGTTATGTTATGTTAAACATACTATTTATGAAAGAAAATATTACTATTTTTACTTTAAAGTTGATTAATATAGATTAAAATACAGATTGTATTTACCTTGCTATGTAGATTCCAAACGATTTTTTGAATAAAGTAAATTTCTCACAATTCACTTAGAGTAACTGAGCCTGCACGTGTATTTTTAAAAACGATGTTGTACACTGCTGTGTATCTCGAATACTGGCTAACGGTTTTTACAGCTGCTACGAAATAGCAGGTATGTAGTAAGGCCCAGACCCTCCTAGGTCCATCCCCACGTCTCTATGAAATAACTTACAATGGGCTAAAATTTACCGAAGGTCACTCTGGTATATAAATTATCTTAAAACAGCAGTAAATAGACATCTACAAATATTATTTAAATAAGATTCTACAACTTTTTCAAAATATTGTAGATGTCTTATTAAATATTAACTTTATTAACTTATTTGTTTGTAATTATTGAAGTATATTTTAATTTGCAACTTTTTCATTTATCAATAAAACTTGAAATCTTACGTTTTTTGAGTAATTAAAGTGTAAATTTTAATAAATACCTCAAAATTGTACATAATGATAAAAAAAAATTTTTCGAATTTGGGTTTTTTTCAATTTTTTGCATTTTCTGAGAACATTTCCTATAGTAATGTATATTTTTTTTTACACCATAAGAAAGTAGATATTTCAACGAACAAAAAGCCCTCAAACTTTTTGAAAACAGCTGATATTTTGACGTCAGAATTTTCGATTAAAAATTAGGGTGCTTTTTTGATATTAAGTGAAAATAAGGCAAAAAAATAAATATTTTTAATCAAATAAATTACAGTGTATTTGGGACATAATAAGGTAAGTTTTCACCAAATTTCGTAAAAAAATAAAATTTTTTGAAAAAGATATAAATAAAAAACCAAAAACTTGGTTTTTTGAATTTTTCACCCAAATTTTGAGGTTATGTGAAAAAATTGCAAATACAAAAGTTGTAGATCTTTTTATTACCTACAACTTTGCCATTTAACTTTTTCGCATAGGACGTGTAGTTTAGCCGGAAATCAAGATAAACCATTTTTTACCCTTAAAAACTCACCCCCTCCACTTCCCGAACTCGGATCGACCGTAATTTATTTTTCCTTTCATTTTGATCATATTCCCCTCCTTTTCCAATGGGTTTCATTCTACTGTAATTTTTTTTGGTTTCAAAAATTATCGACCCTGGTCTATTAACAACTGCAGCACGTACTATCTTGTGAACATCGAACATTTATTATTTATTTGCAAAATTAAGTTCAAAATTTTATTTCTTGTAGACTAGAGGAAAATACACATTAACTAAAGAGTAATAATGAATAATAAAATTATAGTGAGTCATCTACCAACAGGCACCATGAAATAATAATATAATTTTACCTCCAAAACTAACATTTAATAAAAGTGCCTACAATAATCGTAAAACAATTTAAATAAAGTAATAAAACCTAATTTAATTTATAAACTTACCAAATACACACATCATTTCGCCCGACACAGGTGTATGACAATTTTATTACATAACACTAAACATACAAATTATATGGAGCTGTAACATAGACAGATAATTGCTTCGTGAAACCCGGGCAGAGAGTTTGTGTCACATCAAAGCTACGTGGCCCTTTACTGCCCAACACCCATATAAATTAATTCGGCCGTAGAGGCGTGAATAATAAATAAATTCCCAGACGCTTGATATGCACGAAATGTGAGAATTAATGGCATTATGCAAACGTTTTGTTACTGTTTTTAGATACTTTTAGGGGTATTTTATTAATTGGTAAAAATGAACTCGTACTAATGCTGAAAACTTAAGTATTTCAGCACTACTGATGATTTTCATTTTCTCATTATTACGTCGTAAAACAGATCTTCTGACACAAAATAAAGAAAAAGAGCTTTTGTTTATTATTGTAACATAATATTTTTCTTTATAGGTATCTTTATTATGCTATCTGAAATAAGTTAGTTATTATATAACATGCGCTTTAAATGATTTTAAATTATTTTACAAAATACTTATCATCTGAATATAAATTAAACTATAAAACTATAGGTGGAGAATATAAACAATGCGTAATTATCATTCCTGCTGCATTAAGTCAAGGGAATGACTAATACTTCAAGAATTCTTAAGTTTCTGTATCAATCCTCTGCCAATGTCCCATAACCGCACCCATCAGTGGGACACAAAAACAATTGCACTTAAAGTGCAAAAATAAACAAAGATTCCACTTGAAATCCAATCCCACATGCTATAAATAATTCTAATATAAAAGTATAAGTATGTCGATGCATTGAGTGCACTGACGGCGCTATCTACCACAACACGCCAACGTCAATTAACTGGCTTTACCCAGTAAAATAGGTATCTACTATTTTCAACCGACCTTCCAATGTTTTATTTTCTCGAGCATTTTCTTTAATTCCATTTAATAAACGAATTTGTTAAAGTCAAGTGCTAATGTCAAGTGCATTTCATGTGGTATTAAAGCAACGTTCATTGATTATATTGACTATTTAATTCTTGTCGTTAATTTGCATAAATTATGTTAAATAGTAATACTATGTATGAGAATATATCAATATATATATATTCCTTATGTGCGTGTGTATGTCACTCAACTCCTCCTAAACGACTGGACCGATTTTGATGAAATTTGTTGTGTGTGTTCAAGGGGACTTGAGAATGGTTTAGATTCACAATTTAGTCCGTGGGAAAAGGTTTTTTTAATTAATTTTTAATTCGTAAGTAGTTGTTGATTTTGGAATGTTTCCAAAGTAAAAGTTCCAAAATGAAAGTTGTTGTCCAAGAGCCCAGGATGGTTTGGGAGTTGGTAAGACCAATTTTCGACAGACGGCACCACTGTCATTCCAATGAAATTACACAATTTCTGTTTTATGTATGTCACATTATTTCTTTAAAATGCGGGCGAAGCCGCGGGCACCACTAGTATCAATATAAATTCTTTATTACCTACTTCAAAACCTACTGAGACATTTGTTATATTAAATTATCTTCATATACCATCGACACAAAATATTTTTTAATGAGTTGAAATACTGGTTTCAAATAAGATTACAGAAACTTTCATTGATTATAATTATTCATAAACTATATTACCGCTAAATATAAAATGTCTAAGCTATTTCAATTTTATAGTACTGCATTAAATAATAATCACACTACATGATAATTTTCAATTTAGGTCGTGGGAAATACTAATCATAAATAAAATTATTATCAAACCTCAACACAACAGAAGCAATATTCAAAATTTAGAATTGTTATGTACTCGTATAATATTATACAGCGGTTATTCACATTTCTAAATAATGAATTGTGGTGTTGTCATTCTATTATATAGCACTTTACCAAAATTTATATTAGAATGATTTTAATATTTGCACCTTACTGTACCGGTATAGTCCGCGTAAAACTGCTAGTCCGCTCTGAATATAAAAATTAATCACGTTGCTATAGCAAATTGTATGACCACACCTGCTCGCAACAACTTCAGAGCGGACTAGCAGTTCGGCGCGGAGTACATCTATGTAGTGCTATAATTCTACTATTGTGGTATATATGTATGATTTATTGTTAGGTATTTAAACCGGTTAATTGCAGTATACGCTTAAGATGAATCACGAAGTTGGAACGCCTTATTCGTACACTTATTTATTCATCCATACATACATAAACACTGAGATAAAGGTACATAGCAGCAGAAGAATAAATTGTTATTATTATTATGCTGTAATATAAAGTAATTATAACTAAGCACATATGAATCCTTCGTAAAACTGTAATAAGTGGAACGATTCAGAATCCTAAGCTGACCTATGTTCCCGAAGTTATTTCGTTAGAAACTATTTTTTATCTTATTTAAGGATAAGAATATCGTGAAATCGGAAGAAGACACGGTATGAAAACTTACGTCCCTGAGAGTTGTAAAAAGGTACTCAAAAGTGTGTGAAGTAGCAATCCCTACTTGAACAACGTTCTATGACCTAAACCCATCTTATTTTAATAAAAGACGAAGAAATAAGTTGGTATTTCTATTATTACTTTTATATTTGTCGCTCCTCGAGGAGGACCACCACACCTGTCTGACGGGCAGAGGGTCCCGGGTTCGATCCCTGGCTAGACAGATATCTAAAAGAGGAATTTAGATAATCCCTTCTGTGTGGGTCCATGGCACCCACTACACAAAGAATCCTAGTGTGATTACAGAAAGCGACTTTATTTTCTTATTTACCACGTAATTATATGATTAATTAATAACCAAAGTAAAAAATATATTTTACCCGCAACAAAAGTAATAAATTTTCATTGTATTAAGTCAAGTAACCATGCAAGTAACTATGTTAGGTCTAGCAGTGACATTTATCTATGTCTAACTGTACTGTATCGACCACTGGGGTAACTTCTAAACTCCAAGTTGGAATTTCATTCAGTAACTCAGTCTTATTTGCAGCCAACTTGAGAAATGCTTTGGCTAAATTAAATTTATTATCAGTTTATCGGGTATGCAATGCTTGCTAACTTTAGAATTAATTATCTACTGTTATTAGTTTTGTTTGTGTGTCTAAATTATTTATATACGACATGTATTGAACCCATTATTGTTGCACTGGCTCTGGTCTCTTCTCAGAGCCACCGTCATAACATCTCATAATTAATTTCTAATACGCACATAATTATGAAAAATCCGAGGTATTACCAACCAATTGAGTGTTCGACTTTCGACCACCAAGCTGTCACTTTTTTATAATGTACTAGCTGACCCGGCAAACGTTATTGCCATATAAATAAAAAAATCTTAAGGGTGAACAACCCTTATCACTCAGGGGTATGAAAAATAGATAGTAGCCGATTCTCATGCCTATATGCATATATAATTTGGTTAAAATCTGTAAAACCGGTTCGGAGGAGTACGGTAACTTACATTGTGACACGAAAATTTTGTATATAAGATTTATATGTTACCTATTTATAACTTTCAGGAATCAAACAGCCATTAAGTGGACTTAAAATAGGCCTTGGCGCTTATACAAGTCACTTTCCAATAATACGTTGAGAAAAATGTTTGGAAATGACAAATTACATAATTCATATAGAATTTTTCACAAGGCATTAAAATGTAGAAGATGTAAATTGAAAAAATCCTTGACGGAACATTTTGTATTGAATTTAGGTTTGACGCTGATTTCATTAAAAATTGTAAGTTATAGAAAAATATATTTATTCGTAAAACTGGTTGTAAAAACTGTAGAACCGAAAGTCTGATAAGCTCATAATTCAAAAGGTCGACTTACATCTCATATTTTCTCCACAATTTTCACATAGCAAGTCAAAGTCAAAGAAAGTAGAGTCATAAAACGGTATCTTATTTTTATTTCCAACTGAGAGTGACTTATGTAGTAAGTATATGAGCTAACCCGAAGAATAAGTGCGTCGTATCCGAGAAACTTTCATTTTATCGGGCATACTCTAACTTTAAGACATGTCTGGTTAAAGTAGTTTCGTGCGAAAAACTAACTCGTTCGGGTCCTTAACGATACGAGACCCTTGCACGCCCATTGAAATGTCACGTTTAAAATAAAATATGGGCGCGCAATGCAAAATTTTATTCCAACCCCAAATATTCCATTGTAGTTAAAGTTGGAACGCCGTGTGGTTCGTGGCGATTACTCAGGGCACAAAGCCATATTGTAGCTTGCAAGGTTTCGGTCCCAGCGCCCTCAGCGTTTCATTAGTGGATTGCCATGGGTTTATGTTTTGGAAATATGTCATGTAAATATATTTTAATACGTTCACGCCAATAACCCGGAATGAAGCCTCAAAGCTGCTCTCCGAAGTACGGAAATGTAAAATAAATAGCTGATGAAACGTTATATTAAAATATGCCATATTTGTTCCTGTGGGATCTACGACATGAAAGTATGTAAAATAATACATGGAAATGCAACGTTCTGTAAATTTAAGCCATTGTAAGTCCACTTTTCGAGTTTTGCAAGCGAGCCTTAACCAACAAAAGTGTTTAAAAATACTCAGAACCATCTATCGTCGTCACAATAATTAAAAAAATCCATAGGTACTGATTGTGTGAAAAATATTTCTCTTATTTTCTAGGATCGCTAAAAAATATGTAGTAATGTATAAAAATCCTTTTTCTCCCGGTCTTCCATTCACACAAGATAAGTCAGATTTGTATAAACATAACAGTACAAACGTAATGCAATTGGGTAGGGAAACCTATAAAGAAAATTGACGTCCGAGGCCCGGACTCCGAGATATGATTAGGTCCTAATCCTGCCTTGGCCTGGAATATCTGATATTCTTATATAAACTCACACCCAACTAGGTCATAAGCAGATACTGGGTCACTTGGTACATTACTTCGAATCCTAGGCTTACAAGGAATTCCCATATTGACGTTCTTGTTCAGCGGGATCGGTGGTTTCCAAGAAATATAACAGCTTAGACGTGTGAAGGCGTGTTAAATCTCAGTCTTGTCTTACTTCGTCTTAGCGAACCATATGTATAAAACTTTGTTCCTCAATGTGGCGATACACAAACGTATTAAACTACAGCTTTTATGAAATAAATTATAAAAAATATTAATTCTAAGTGCAGTTTCGTCACATCTCATAAATAAATATTTCTTTGGTCTTAGGTGAATTGTGGGTTCCGCTAACACCAAAAACGAATAAATTAAAACACAATCCACAATAGATACTAAAATTCGGCATTTACATGTTTGTCTGAACAGGAATAGAACCCGAAACGACTTTCGTATCAGTCGCATGTTGACGTAAACAGAAATACTTTATTTGTAAAATTAATTAATTTATAACTTAAAATTTTATAATACCAAATATTTAAATAAATCACTAATAGGTATTTGTACATTTAAATGGAATCACTATCAGAATAAATTTTATCAAAGACCGTTTACCAAGAAAGGATTGTATTTATCTATGGTTTTACAAAAAGTATAAAAAGTAACTTCAATATGATGTTAACCGTCTGACTATCTTGAGTATAAAGATAAGCGGACAGGGAGCTTTTGATAATTGAGGATTTTTATAAAAGGATACAGTCAAGTGCTGATAAAGATTTATGGTCCAAGATTTTAACCTTAACAATATCTTTTTTGTGTGCGGCGAAGTCAAACGGCTTTCAAATGGTTATTTGTCTAAAAGTCTAAAGTATTATAATAGTGTGGCTTATGACGTATTCTTTTAGGTTTATTTCATATGCAAATGTGATTAAATTAGGCACATTTTGCTTTTAACCAAGCTCACTATTATGTTTTACAATTATTATTTTTTTATAATATAGGAGTAGCAGACGAGCATGCAGTCCACCTGATGGTAAGTGGCTACTGCCGCCCATGGACATTTGTAATCAACCCCAGATAGGATTAGGTATTCCTACCTGAGGTCGGCCACAGATGCGCCGCTATCCCTGAGGACTAAGCTGGAACGCCTCCGAGAAGTCTGTCTCCCTTACCACACTCTTCAAACCGGAACACAGCAGCGCCTAACACTGCTGTTATTAGGTAGAAATAGGTGTGGCGGTGGTGCCGCCGGAGTCGAACCGCAAAGGGTTCTACCACCTTTAAATTACGAAAATTATAGGTATTTGATGATAAATATGAAGCAGGCTATTTGTAACTTTGTATCTTAGTAAACTCACTTTAAAATGTAGTAAGAATAACTGTTACGAACAGATACCTATGCAATCAAATACATAGCTAAATCACCACTAAAATACTATAATAAACTAATTTATTTATCTTGCTTACAAAACTAAATGGTAAAAAATTAAAAATGAATAGAAATAAAAAACATGATCATGACTTAATGATGAGTTTATATAAATTATGTAAAACCGTATCTTTCATTTAATTAAACCAGTCGTTGAGATGAGGAACGGTAATTAAATCTAATTCAGTATTTAACGTCTGGTCCATTCGTCTGAAAGTGAACTCAACTGAACTGGGAAGTTTCGTAGAGGAACTATCACGCTGCTGACTTTACTGCTGCTCTAGACAAGACTATTTACACGAGAATGGAACCGATTACTCTATTTACTGTTCTATTTTTTTATTTTTATTTTAGGAGAGAATTTAGAAACTCTTTAATTTAGGATACATATTTGATATTATATTAGAGATTATTACCTTCTTTCTTTAACGACGAGGAAACCTGTATACCTAGGAGATCTTAAAAAAGCTTCTTAAATTTATGTGAGGTCTACGAATCCGCATGGACAGCGTGATGGACTTTGACCCAATCCTTCTCTTTCTGAGAGAAGAGTCGTGCCCAGCAGTGGGACCGTAAGTAATGGGTTGATAACGAAGCTATGCAAATTGTCTTATATCTGTCAATGTGAATTATTAAATTTTATCATGAGTTGGAAAGCTTTTGCAACCGTAACTTCATTTTATTAAATTTAAGTTAACAATTTTGACACACTTTTTGGTCAAAGTATTAATTGAAATTTTACCTTTTAATATGTTGTACTTACATGAAATTGTATGAGCGAGTTGTATGGTATGGAATAAATACGGAGTTCTCGGCTTATACAATAAAAAGAGATGACCGACCTTATTGGATAGTGTAATGCGGGGTATAAAACCGAATTCGGAATAATAAAAACTAAATATACCAACGTAGCTTCCAACATAAGCCGAAATTTCGAGAGATTATCGATGTAAGTGGATAGATTATCCCGTATTACACATTTTACGTAAACCGAAGTGGTATTAAACAGATGTAGATACAATATTCATCGGAAATAGCACTCAATTGTAAGAATTTGGAGATATTCGTAATAAGAACCCAGCGCACGTTGCGGTAACTCCATAATAATATTAGACGACACAGTTTCAAAAGATTCCTCTGTAGAATTGGATACTTCCCCTTTGATCGTCGGATAGATAAGGACTTCGACCGTAGACGGTTACCAAGTCCGTTAAGCTATCTCCGCCAATATTAAACTCAGACAATTCACAAAAAAATGAGCACTGTGATCTCGTCTTGGAGATGTTTATCGCATTAATATAATACAGTATTAAGATTACAATGGGTCGGCTCGAGAGAGGTCCAATATAAGCTCCGAAGGTCTCGCTTTGTTGTGAAAATAACTTTATGCCTCGACGGGAGTAATATAAGGCGAGGCTTTCAATATAACCAATGGGCCTTAGACTTTATACTTTTGTCATTCATATCCATTGTGCAAAATTGCAGCTCCATTCAACGGTGCGATTTTGCTAGCTTTTAGCTTTGTCAGTGCATTGTATGTTTTGTATCGAGTGGATACACATTAGGACAAATATTACCTATACGTATAGTACTGCCGTTTTCTTTGCACAACGAATTGTTTGTTTGAAAAGTTGCCTGTGACTTTATTCGCGAGGGATTAATTTTAATTTAATATATTTTTTTACCTGTATTAACACCACAAGATCTGCTGCATATCTACTACAAATAGTTGTGATGGTGATATGTCCGGGACAAAACGTCCTTACAATCTTTTTATCACATTTCACTTGTTCAATAATGAGGTTATTACAAAGAACTGTATTTGTGTCGTACCCAATTAACACAGATACTTATTCAATATTTTTAACAGGCGTTTCAATTTGTCCAAATACTCCAATTATAATAAAATTCCGAATCAAAATTCAAGACCGAAAACAGCTGCAAAAATATTTTAAAATTACACAAAATAAAAAGTACAGCTGTTAAAAAACATTACTATTTTTGTGTTAAGTTAAATATAATGCATATTTACATCATTTAAATTTATTACACGGCAAAATTATTTTATTAACGTAATGTTACATAAAGTTAAATTAGGTAGTGTTACGTTAACATTACGTTAATGTTACGTAAAGTTACGTTATACCCGTTCTTGTTATCTTAGCATGGCGAGATACACCGTGTTAATTTACGTTTTATCTCATTAGCCATTATTCATAACACAAGTTAATGAAGATTTATCACCGCACCTTTATTAAGTAGCAAGCATTTAAAGGAATGTAAAACAAATGATCTGTCTTTTCGTATATGGGGGGTCAGGTTTATCTTGTTCTACTAAGATCTTAAGCCTTAATAAGAAGAAGCTTCAGTTTCTGTTTTTTGTTGGCGGACAGAGTTTTTAGCATATTATTTAGGTACACACTAGCTGACCCGGCAAACTTTGTACCGCCTCAAAATCTATTTATGAAATATATTTCATATAAAATATAGCCTATGTTACTCGTAGATAATGTAGCTTTCGAACGGTGAAAGATTTTTTAAAATCGGTCCAGTACTTTTTGAGCCTATTCATTACAAACAAACAAACAAAGTTTTCCTCTTTATCATATTAGTGTAGATTGATCATATACGAATAGTATATGGTAAAAAAGTGAATAATACAAACGTGTACCGTTTCTAACTAAAACATACTTCGTTTACTCTAACATTGAGGTTTAGTTAATTTGCTTATAATTTAACCTATTTATTTCACTCTTAGCTTCCTAGTTAAAATATATAACTACGAAGATATCATTAGTAAAACTTTCTATCTTTATTGTACCTGTATGTAAGTATGTATCTTCCATACTATGTATTTGAAAGCTATGTAGCTACTTCTGATTGTTTCGTAGTTCAACTATCTCGTAAAAGAACATTGCAAGATTACTTCTGTAAATTAAATAAGTAATCCCTTACAATTTCATTACATATTCAATGTGTAGTACGTAGATATACTATTTATATAATTTACTAAATCTAAAACAACTATATACAATTAAAATTTTAATATTAATACACAAGATCATAAACAAGGAAATACATTCGGAAATAACTTTTGTTAAAAACTGTCAAATTCATACTAAATTACTAAGAAATGCAGATAACATCAACCTTCCTAGAACTAAATATGGGTCAAAAAATATAATGCATGAAGGGGCCAAATTATACAATACGTTACCTAAATCAATAAAAAACAATAAAAATATATATAAATTTAAAAAGGAAGCACTAGCGCACGTCATTAAAAATATTGAAATTTAATTAGAGTAACTCATTATGTATTTATAAGCACGCTTACTGAAGTTATCTTACTGTATTAGCTTAAGTTTGTCTTATAAGTGAAATTTTGTTATTTCTTTAGACAATAATTTTTTTTAAACCTATATAAAAAGCCTCATTTTTAAAACAATTACAGCTAAGTATTATTTTTAAAACATCAGCATAAATACTGTATATCGATCACTAACGCTGCCAAAGAAATACATCGCGCAGACTTAAGCATTGCAGAAAACTTCTCCCATTTTGTCATTGTTCCCCCAAACGAGGGTTGAAATAAGAAACAAGCGATACCAAAACGGCTACAAGATAGGCATCAGAGCCAATGGCCGGCCAGACTGGCGCCCTAACACACCAATTGTAATTACAATTGGAAAACATTCTGAATACCTACTTAGCTTCAATAAGATGGTCTAGCTTTTGATGTTTTTTGAACTGACTCAAAGGATCTAACAAGACAAAAGCTGTTTATTTTACGTAGCGAATATATCACATAATAATGTTGTTTTATTGAGGTAAACACAAATTCCTGTAAACGGGAATAAAATACTAAAATATTCTTTATATTCGGGTAAGTTACTTTTGCTCTCGGTACACTTTTTTTAGGTAGGTATATGACTGTGATAATACAAAATCAATACCCTTATTATCATTATGTTCCCTTTCCTGTTTAAAATAACGGTTTTTAAATTCATTTAAATACTTAAATCTTAAATCAACTTTAAAATAAAGGTTTTTATATTCGTTTAAATACCTGCAAGTATTACAATAAATCTATTGTAGTAACAAAAAATAAAACTATTTTTTATTAGAAAACCAAGTTATACGTACTACGTATTACTGGATATTAATATTGTTAACACTTTTTCACTAGTACCCAAGTTACACTTATACGTACTACGAGTACTTAATAATATTATATCAATAAACCTCGTAGCATTAGACAATGCATTACAAGTTGGTAACACACCGGATGGGGAGCGCACTGTCAAAACAATAATGTTTTGAGAAAGCTCCTCATAATTGTATAACCAGCGCTACGCTATCAATCCACGTCTACAACAGCTATTAAACTTAATAAAAGTGTGATTTGACGAGCTGTTTCAGTTTAGAGATGGTGACTAGCATCGATTTTGAAATCGATTCGAACCGAAGTCTGAAGAATCGATCGACAAAAATGTCAAGGAATAGAACATTACTTTTTTAAATAAGAAAAATCAAAAAATGACCCATCTTTTATGCTGTCCAGAAATTTAATCAACTAAAAAAAAACACATAAATTCAAGACGAAATCAATTGCAAGTTTTTTTAAGTTACCACATACAAATTATAATACGGAAGTATCTGTATTCTACAGCATTCTCATTTCTCTCTGCTGGTACATCGATTAATCGCTTTATATATCGATACAAAGCAAACAGTCGATATTTTAATCGTGAAACATCGATTTTAGGACCAAAAACATCCCTATTCCATTGTTTTGGTGCCGTGCTTGACTTCTGAGCTACGACGTGCGACCGGATCGAAGTTTACTGCCTATAAACTCTTTATTGCCCATTGTCGACGATTATTACTTAACCCTCATGACTTATGAAGCAATAAATTCGATCTTTTCATACCGCCAACTTCGCTCGCATGAGTTTAGAACGAGGAAGCGCTGAACGGAATGAAAGTGATAACGCGTTCAGTTTATGACGTTTTGTATTGTTTATTGTTTATTTTATACAATTGCATGTTGTGAACCACTCATAACATTAGCTTTGAATCCTTACTTGTTTCATCACCTAGTAGGAAAGAAGTTGTAACTTTCGGAAACGTACTTATTACATATGGTACTTAGTTCGTAACATTTTTTTTTAAGCCGGGATAAAACCAGACTTTTTGGACAGCATGTCGCTCACTATACCGCGATAATCGTCAATTATGCGTATAATAATGTGAATATGTAACTTGAAGTAAAACTTTGCAGTAAATGGTCTAGTGTTATGTTTATGCCTAATTGAGATGGCATGTCCCTACTCATGTAATTTGTAAATCCTATGTAGTAAGTTATTTTTTAAGGAAGGAAGATTAGAATACACATTCTTTTTTTTTTTTTTTGTTGACGAGGGGGAAACCTTCAAAAGGTACCCTATGCCGTGGGAGCGACACGGGGTTATGTGGGATTCTTACCGCACTAAAACCCCCCCGGTGGCCGTCCTCGGCGCTGCGTAGAGGACTCCGGGATCTCCAACGGAACGCAACCGGAGTCCACTTGGCGCGTTGCCCCGTCGGGCTCCGCCCAGGTGAGCTTGAAACTCACCACACCATCTGGTGTTCACGACGGTATGCGACCACACATACCGCCGTCCATCCCGGGGTTGCTGGCCGGGCGGTTCGAGCTCCCACTCTTGCCGTCCGCAACCCCGGAAGCCCCCTTTTAGTCGCCTCTTACGACAGGCAGGGGATACCGTAGCCCTATTCTGGTCCCGGAACTACAGGGACACCGCGCCGGTGGGCGTTACCTACGCCTGCGGCGACTCCTTCTTCGAGCGGGTTCAGCGCGCTCCCTTGCTCGCTCGGCGTCTTCCTTCGCGGACATGACTATGTCGCAGAAGGTGATCATGCCATCCCAGGCTTCGCTGCGCTGAACCACACATTCTTATTTAATGACTAGCTGACCCGGCAAACGTTGTGTTGCCATATAAATAAAAAAAATTAAGGGTGAACAATCCTTATCACTTAGGGGTATGGAAAATAGATAGTAGCCGAGAATTGGACCTACAGAATCTGCATATAAAATTTGGTAAAAATCGGTAAAGCCGTTTCGGAGGAGTACGGTAACTAACATTGTGACACGAGAATTTATATATAAGATGTAAATCATAAATAGGTATTAGCTACTCAAAGAGAAACTTAGTAAGTCGCTTTATACCCGCTTAGTTCTGGATAGAGCCAACAGAGCACTTCGTTGTCCCAATAACACTTGCTTATTGGTCATTTTATGTGAGGTTGCAAATAAAATTACACCGCATTACATGATACTTTAGTTTTATGACGGAAATAAAGACAAAGACATTTATTTTTATTGTCTCAGAAATGTTGATCTTAGGAGTGCATACAATACCAAGTTTATTTCATACATACTTGTATGTAAAGTCTAGGGCTATAAGGTTGGTATTTGTGTGAAATCGGTGTCAACTTAATACAATAACCATATTTACTTGTACTACCTAATGCACTAACTGTGTACAGATTAGATATCGAGGGCCACTGAAATTATGAAGACAATATTGTTATAAGGAATACAGCCGCGAGACATTCATATTTAGTAGATACTAACGTAGTTAGTGCTCGCTAACGTAGGTAGTGGTCGTATATTCACCACTTACTAGATTTTACTGAGATTTAGAATGTAGAATTATTGTATTCTGTCTGTAGAAATATTTTTGTAGGTAACTTCTTTTTCGTTTTGTATTTTTTTTATAATATAGGAGTAGCAGACGAGCATGCAGTCCACCTGATGGTAAGTGGCTACAGCCGCCCATAGACATCTGTAATCAACCCCAGATAGGATTCGATTTTCCTACCTAAGGTCGGCCACAGATGCGCCGCTACGCCTGAGGACTAAGCTGGAACGCCTCGGAAAAGTATGTCTCCCTTACCACACCCTGCAAACTATATAAATTATTTAGAGTTATGTTATTATATTTTCAAGGTCTTGGAGAATTCCTGATTTATTATTTTAGCACACATTTGTATGGACAATGGTGCTCACGTGATGATGCATACATAACTGGTCTTATAATAATTATAAATTAAAACTATACTCACTATGAGTAAACATACTAATATGTAATACTAACATCTCTACCTCTACAAGATCTATCTTTTTATTATTATTATTAAACAGTTTTATTTAGCTCACCCCGTTTGTTTGTTTGGGTCAAATTTAGTAATTGAAATTTAACCCTCTTCCCGTTAACCGATTGATCTGAAATTTGGTATACGTCTTTGATTCTGGTGACAATACAATTATCCATATTCAATATTATTCAAGTTAACGTCTCATTTCACGACTACGAATACGACTTTTTCCGACAACATCATTATTTAAAACTTTAAATCAATTCTTTTTCCGCATTCCCATAATTTATCATCTTGTCCACACACTGAAGTATCTATGTTTGTACATAAATCTTAATTTACGATAAGGAATGCATGCAAATGCGGGTATTTGCATAAATAATCACAGTCCGAGAAATATTTGATTAGTGGTAACGGTACCACACTAACAAGTACCCTTACCAAATAAATTACATCGATTCGATTAGCATGTCATTTGAATATGAAATGCTTACACAACAAGTGACTTACGTATCCAATATGATTTAATGAATGGGAAAATATGTTATATGGCGAGACTTGGTGGTCATTTAGTATAGGAATGACGATTCGCGAGAAAAACTCGATTCTTGAATATCGACTTTTAAATCTATTCGAACTTTGATAAGGTAGAGCCAGTATGATTCGACGATAACAAATACTAAAACAAGCTTTCCATTTTCAACTTCAACCCGTTCTCGGGTATTTTTAATAATATACCTACTTACACTAATTTAAAAATAGTAGAGCTTTTCGTGGTTTGACCAAAATCTAAATAAAATACATAAATATCTTGTAACAGAAGTACAATAATAGTGTTTTCATGTTTAAACGCTAAAGCGGAAAGTTGTAAAACCTAAAAAATAGTTTTTTAGCTTTTACAACTTAGTGTTCAGGGATACCAACGGATTTAACTTAACGTACTTATTGCACCAAATATGAGAAAAAATTATTTTTGGGTAGGTAAATCTATTTTTTTCTGCAAAAGTATCAATATTTACTAGTCAACTCCATGGTATCGATATTTTAAATCTGTCAAGTAAAACAATCACTTATCATTGTTCCCAAGCGCCCAAAAGACGTATGTTAAAAAAATCAACCTCAAACGAAACTACCGAAACCCGATAAGCGAATATTCATATTTCGTGCACTATTTACGCTGTGACGCTCGCAACGTCAGTCACAGCGCCACAGCGTCAAAAGCGTCAGCGTTGTCGATACATTGACGCACAAAGCGTCACAGAGCAGACCGCACTGCGCTAATTAACACACGAGAACATTGTTACAATATTTGTGGAACGATTTCGAACTTTTCCTTTTGAGGTTGACGTGAGAAAAGTAAATTAATAAACATTTTGTATGATGGAATACAATGGTGTACGTGATAATTAGATAGCAATGTGAAATGAGAAACGATTATAATTGCACGAGTAATATTTGGCCTATATTTTTATTATAAAACTATTATCCAAATTTTGATACGACTGATTACGAATACTTCAACTACACTAAAAGCATTGTATGCTAGAGTAGAGTACGTAGAGTATACTTAAGTTATCATAAGAATTTATACAATTTTTAATAATCCTATAACTTAAAAATATACCAATAAAAACCTACTCATACTACGAATTTAATCGTATTTGAATCTTAGTTCTTTTCGGTTGAATATAATACTCACGGGCGGCACTAACCACTTGCCATCAGGACACCATGTTCGGTAGGTACTTAAATGTCCAAAAATATTTAAGACTGTTTTATTTTTCTTACTTAGGTATTTTTATTCTTCTTACTTTAACTTGCCTATTATACTGCGGAAGTCCGTATTTTCTTTGTTAAAAAGTTTTGCGTGTTAGGAATTTCTATCATAAATGTTTATTTTGTTACTAAACGTCGAGCTACCACTTGTTATTCCTAAGAAAAGCAATTGCATTAGAAACTCCACAACTTCTTTAAAATGTAATATCCAGTCCAATAAAGCAGTAATAGATTTTTATAAGCAACATAAAATTCAAATGTGAATATTGCCTCAATTTAAATATAAATTACCAAACATTTTGATTCCCGTACCTTGCTGGGACTGAATTTTTAGGGTTCCGTAAGCTTAAAAACAGAACCCTATAACTCAACATCCGGTGTCTTTCCGTCTGTCACAGGGTTCTTACAGAGTATATATAAATTTGGCCGCTATAACCAAAAATACTAAAAAGGCGTTTATTGCCTTATCTATTGAATGGTAAAAGATAGATAGTTCAAATTTTCACAATGCATTAACATTAATGACAGCTATGACTATACATATTAAACAAAAATATAATCAAAAAAATAGTGGTACAGAACCCTCTGTATGCGAGTTAGATTCGTACTTGGCTAATTTTTAAACCAGTTAAACCGTTCAGTTAACCGATACGATACTTAAACTGGTCAGGTGTTTATGTACTGGTAATCGAATAACTCGTGAACTAACATTAGCATTCATAGGATTATTCTGTTCGACTTGTCATTGCATAGACAAAACTGACCAAGTGTGAGTCGAAATCGCACTAGGGTTCCGTATCACCAAATTTTCATTTATTTTAATTTTTAGTATTTGGGATCATACATATAAGTTTATGCATTTTGAATTTCATGATTTAATAGATAAAGTGAAAAACCCTCAAAATTGTATTTTCTTGTATGGCGACCCCATTTATTTTCAAGGATTTTCATTTTTAGAATCTGATGTTATAACGGCCGCCGTTATCTCTGCGCCCGACTCTGAAAAAAATCTATCTATTATGGTTCAAGATAGAGTGACAGACGAACAAACTGCAGAGGCTTAGAAATAGAGTTGAGTTTTTACCCTTTCAGTAACGAACTCTAAAAATGACGTATACTCATATTAGTATTCGGCCGTAAACATAATTATGCACGGATGATGAAATAGTCAAAGAGTTTAGTTTATGTTTTGTTTATAGAAAGTGTAAACGGAGAGTGGATACGAAAGGGATCGTTAAACAAGAACAACGAGGTAAAGCACACAGCCTGAGGGTGTAGTATTACCAGAAGATAATCTTACGTTTGTTAGGGATGGCGATTCGATCGAAAAATATCGATTCTTGAATCAATTCGAATGGAAATGCGATAAATTGATTCACAAAAAAATCGAGACTCAAAAAATCGATTCTCCAAAAGTCGTTTTTTTCAGCTATAAAGGGCAGAGATAGTAAAAAACGGTCATCAGGACCAAAGCACTGAAATATGAATCCGTCAGAAAAAATGTCTATATCACATTTGTTAATGTACAATAACTTTAAAAAGATCGACTTTCGATATTCTAGGATAAAATCGACTCACTGAATCGATCTATTACGGAAGATCGATTAAAATAATCGAATCGATCGATTAAATTCTTCGAATCGATCTCAGATCGCCATCCCTAGTGTCGGCGAATGTTTAAAATAAACATGGTGGCCGGCTCCTATCATAACATTATTGTTTTGATTGCCCGGCCACCGCTGGACAAAGCTAACCCCAACTATTTCGTAATTTAACATCGTACAGGTTAAACATGAGCTGATTTAATAACGAATTTACAAAGTTAATACCGATATTGGGTATCGGAGTCCGAAATGAGGATGTTACCTAAAGTTACAAAGGGCCAATATGTTTAAAATTTGGACTGTATGTACCTACTTAGCGGAAGACTACGATGTCGGTTCAGATGGTTAAGATAAATAAAGGACAGAACCGATATAAAAAAATATATTTTTTTTATTAAGAAAATAGTTTTTAACCGACTTTAAAAACAATATGATGTTATAAGTTGTGTTCGCGATTTCCTCAAAAACTACTGATTCAATTTCAATGGGATTTTAGTTATTTCAAAGGATATCTTACAAGGAAAAATTGAGTATATACATTACGAATATTTAAAATTAAGAAATAAATCATCAATTCATCTTCTAAACATATACAGGTCTATCTTAATAGCCGTGTACAATAGGACACATTAGTGCCGTAAATCGTCATAAGTGAGGTCTATAGAAAGAGTTACGTCTGACATTTCTTAAGGTCAAGCTGGTATTTGTCACGGCAACTTGACATTTCTCACAGTGTATTGAAGCTGTTCCCACCCGCTCATCCTTTATTGACAATGGACATAACACGGTGGAATGTAACAACTTGTACGACATAATGGCCCTATCTACCATCCAAGCCTCCTTGCATGTTCTCTGTTTAATGAAAATGTACATGTTGAATCCTAACGTTTATTAGACCTGATGCTTTGGTTGAGTATTCTATAAATATCTAGTTTTTACTGCGTGGATTAAGATATATTATCAATTCTTCGAACTTTTGCGTGCCAGAGAGCGAAATTTGACACTTTCAAGTAGGTAAATATCGAATCTTTAGTGAATAAAACTTTGGATAGACTGATTATTAATAACGGCGTTAATGATCTGAATCAGTTTAAAAACAACAAGAAAGTTGAGTAGTTTATGAAATAATAACAATACATGAAATCAGCAAACATGGCGAACAAGGACATATTTGTGGTCTATTTGTGGTCAATTTATTGTACGACGTGAAGATTCACAACCATATTAAAATTGAATTATATCACGAAAGAAACACCATTAAAATTTTATTAATCTGATCAAAATATTAACGCTATAATGATGAAATACGAGCAAACCGTAGGTGTGGTAGTTCAGTATTCAGCCGAATGGATCCTTTATCCTAAGGAATACCACCTAAATTTGTTTAACTCTAAAAACACAAATTTTATAGTCACAAAATGTTATGAAAGTAGGCTGGAGAATTTTCTTTATTATAAACATGTTCTTTAGTGACTAGTAATAAGATGTAAAGTCCCTCGGCGACTGGCGCATATTTCATCCTCCGGGGGTCGTAAAGATTCGCTTACCTGCTTGTTTGTTGTGCGTCGGAAGGGGCCGACGGGTGAACCTTTTTTCATTCAATTTTATGTGTGGGAATTTTAATATGGGCCCAAAACGGCACGTTCTACTCTCCACAGATGGGTCACAGTTGGTGCCGATTCGCGAAACATGTGTACCTCTTAGCCGTAAAAATTAAGTGGCCCAAGTCCTTCCTACTTACTTGCAAACTCCTTACCCAAATCAAGTACTATTTCCCACGCAACGTTGCTTATAGTTTTAGGTGAAGAACGCAGCTGTACATTTTCAATTACCGCGGAGTGATTGATGTATGTAGTACCTTTCCACACTCGGACAAATTTATCGCCGCCATCGATAGCCGGACAACTATTAATTTTATCAGAGAGTGTAGGCTCGTAGCGGCAATATAAAAGTGCAACGTCACTCACTTCACTCCCATGCCCCCGACGGCTGAGCCCTTAGAAATCGGTCGTTTAAAATAAACATCACTTCTCCGAAGTCCTACTTGCGGTGGTTATCCGTGTCTTAACAGTCTCACAAAAATCACTTTGATTTATTGATACGAGCAACTTAAGTGAACACATCTGTCGGTTTTTGTTCCTACATCTTGTACCTATACAGGTTTTTACTGTCTGTGAGAGACTTTTCATCATTAGTATGAGCGTTTTTATGTTTAATTAATTTAAAATGATTCGGTCCAAACACTTGCAATATAGAATTAAATTTTCGTTCGTAATCGACTAATAAGAAGTAAGTAATGCTTAAAGCAGCTGGAATTCTAGCAAGAAATCCGACGGGCGGCACCCAGCGGGACGCCTCGACAATGGCAACCAAATTAAAGGGAACCGTAAACGTTTCGACTTGAGCCTCGCTAAATTTATTACTCCGAGTTTTTATTCTTTGTTTCGGTCGCTAATGAGATTCGAATGCTGCAACTGTTATTTGAGATGTTGAGGAAAAATTAAAACGGAATCCTATCAAGAATCTTGACTTCGGCGCCGCCTTATTAAATATTAAGTACTTTAAAGTGAAATTAAATCGTATTGTTTTCTTTGCTGCAAGAAGCCAAGTTTATTACACTTAATTAAGGTAATCTGTAGTAGTAGGTAAGACAAAATAGGTTCTTTATAATATGTTTGCGCAGAGGACGATGATTATAGAGCGCCTGTATTGCAAGCTATAGGTAATGGAAATCAAGTTAATGACTAAAGGAAATTCTGCTCCATTGCCTTAAAGTTGATATTTATCTGTGGTCTCAGGTCTACGCGGGTGGTCTAAGACGATGTTGATTGTTGAGGCGAAACAGGAATGCAAATTTCACTAGTGTTTCTGGTCCCGTGTACCTGGATTTAGTAACATCGTTCTAATAAATAATATAGCTGATTTGAAAATTAATTGCCGGTTTATCTGTAGTGTTTATTAATTATTTACAATTATTCAATCACGAAGGAAATATTTATGGTCAGTGTCACTACTGTTGGTGAGTCATTTTGCCTATAAACACATACATTGAGCAACTTAATACCTATTCATAAAAGTAAAATACATTCTATGAAAATAATACACGAATAAAAAATATAACTTCTCATGTATCGATTTACACTAAACATGACACATTCGTTATGACGAATCAAATACTTGAAGATCGTATGCATGATAATCTAATACGTTGAGGCAAAACATGATTGGAAAAGATTTTAACAAAGTCGAAGATCCCGTAATATTCGTTCACGGATGACACTCTGATAGGCGAAAGAAAATCATAAAATCGTGACACGACAATATTCACGGCACTTGTCCGATATGCCCACGGCGAGGGACCTATACAAGTGATCGATGAAAAGCAAAAAAGAAAATGGTGTGGAACGAATGATGCAATACGAATTAAGTGCGGCAAACTAGATCCGACGAATAAAGCGGCGCTCTTTTCAAAGTCTGACGAAGCTAAGCAGGAACAAAGGGACAATAGTGAAAGAGCAAAGTACCGGAGCGTGGCGATCCAGTGCCCGCTTCCGGTAACGTGGGAACTCCTTTTATTGCCATCAATAATTTCCCTGACGATATCACTCCCTCACCCTTCCACTAATTATAAAACAATCTAGAATGTGAGCAATAAAACTATCTAGATAATATCAGTAAGATAATAATCTTTCTCAGCTTAGGAATTGAATCAAATGCGAGTTTTAATTTACATCATTTCTCATAGTCATTTGTTATAATGGAAGAACTATTCTACCATTAGTATGATAATTTACAGCAAATGGTAGATTTATTTGATAAAAATAATTAATTCAACCAGTAGTACAACACAGAAACTTTAAGTTACCCAATAAATCAGATTAACGTCCAAACAAGTTAACCTTTCCCAACCCGGAGCTATCAAAGCCAATAAACTAATCTGTATACATATTTTATAATCACTGAACACGAGGCAGACTTCCGTTTTCATTTCGAACAAATCAAGTTGAATGTGTACACTGAGCTATATGATCTCAAAATCGAAACCGAATATGTTTAATCGAACCCTTGGATTTCGAAATGATTTCCCAAATCGAACAGATCCAATATCAATAGAGCCCAAACGCGAGCAGCCGGCAACTCCACATTCCTAAACAATAGTTCATCAGGCATGGGTTCGGCCGACACGTCATTTCACGGCCCATCGACTACTTCTATTTAGCACATCTATTTTCTTGACGAGATACCAGCGGACTCGAAACCGATTTCTTCAATTATTATCTTTGTTTTTTTACGCCGTCTCACTGACACAACATCCGCCCGTGTCAGTTGACCACATCTAACGGGTTCTATCGCTCATTTCTCCTCGTTAATACTAGATCTGTTATGAGAATACGTCTTCTAGTTTTCAAAGTATTGCTTCATAATATAAGTATTTCAAGAACTCTAAGGACATGATAAAAGATGCTTAACATTTTATCTTTCTTTACGTGTTAATTAAAATTTCTGTGAACCATTCCACAGATTTTCGGCATCCTTTTTATACAATACTTGTATTAAATAACTTTTTTCCTAACAAGTGGCGTAAAAATTTTGTTATCTCGGAGTAAAGCTATAAACCGTTCCAGCGTTGAATAAATTATAAAAGAGAAATATTAATTCCAAAATAGAACCTTACACTCCTCGAAAGAAATATTAAGCGAGATAACAAAGTGGATGTAGGGTATAAATCTTAGACTAGACAAATTGCGGGCGATATACTAGACTGTACTTAGGGAAAGTTCTGTATTTTTTCTAGACCATTGATTGCAGATGAGATAAGCGTATCAGACAAAACTAACGAGAGGGGTCTTGCCAAATACTACCCCAGTGTCGGCTCTGAAGCAGGGAAAGCATGATTTATCGGTAAAAGTTGTGCCATTACTCATCTCACCATTCGTTACTCCAATAAAAAGAACGTCTTCCGATAATTTATTGAGCGCGGTATGGATTTTTTATTACAGTTGTCTATTTTCGAGTGCACTTCGTATGTTATACCCTTAACAAAGTATGATTTATGTCGCTATTAACAAGGTATTCCAAAATATTGACTAAGGTTAACGCTTGCTGTAACTAACATCGAGTTGAAGACTTACCTTTGTTAAAGTTTTCAAAGGTATAAACTGAAATATATATAGTATATATATTTCAGGTATAAACCTTACGTCATAAATCTGCACAACAATTATATTCATAATCGAATATGCGATTTAAAAAAAACCGTCAAAACTTTTTTTTTTTTTATATGTAACCTAACGATAAGGCAGACGGGCTACCTGATGGAAAGCAGTCACCGTCGCCTATGGACATTTGCAACACCAGAGGAGTCGCCAATGCATCGCCGGCTTTGAAGGAGAGCTCTTTTTACACCCATCTTGAAGAGCCCCATGTCATAGTCCTGAGGGAATACCTCAGGAGGAAGTTCATTCCACATTTTGCACGACTATCCGACTTAAACCATTAATATTAATATATTAAATTGAGTTAAGCGCGATATGCATAAAATTGTTTTTTATATAGTTTTATATCACAATGTTACTGCGATGTTTTGTTTACCGCGTTAACACCGCACTAATTATATTTCAATTCAACAGTTTCACAAAATCAGTTGTAGGTTTTAACTTAAAAACATCTATATACCGCCGCGTAGAATCAATAAGGTTTAGAATTTTATGTTGTCTGAAAAGTTTGAGATTCTTATACACACAGTGAATTTCATATAGCTTTAATACCTGTACATAATACTAAATCATGTCAAGTACATAATTGGATATGGCATACTAATGTCATATTAATATAGTCAACATCTTGAAGTGTCGTCGTCAAACTACTCCTTAGTAAAAAACTTCTTGCTTCCAAGACCACTTCTACAAATGGATGAATCGCAAAAAGTAGCAAGTCTTACCTTTCTACGTACTTACCATATTATTTTTAGCACTCCGTAATGTCGTCTGAAGACGTAGACTTCATTCTTAATAAGAAATGCGGACAATTATAGTGAAAATAACCTCGCAAAGTTTAATCCAAACCTTATAATTAGTAAAGTTTAAATTTAAAACAAACCTACCTGTTTAAAAGTCGTAGTAAGCGCTCCGGTTCCTTTTCAGAAACTAATAGAGTTAGGTTAACTTTTTCTAATTACAATTTAACTGTACTTTCCTTAAAACTCGTGTCAAACTTGTCAACAAATCCGAGTGAGTATGACAAAACAAGCACGCTATTCCTGCTACAAATCAGTAATGTCACTTAAACTTGGGACAACACAAGAAAACTTCGCAAAACTTACACTACACCGAAAAGTTTACACGCACTACTGAAAGTCGGGTCCGTGGACGAAAAAGCGCACTGTTCACGGCGTTAATGGTTAATATTTACACTGCACAATTATTGGAGACAACATCTAATCAACCCGGCGGACCGGTTGACTTGCGATCGAGTAGAGATCGGGCGCGCGATATTACAGCGGCGTTCGTTCGCCGCGACAGCGCGAGGCTCTCTGCCTGCAACGAGAAACCCGTGGCGGGCGAGGGGGCGCCGATAGACGAAAATGGCTTCACAAGTTAATTTTTTTCTCTTTCCTCCTTTAATATTCCGCATATGCCGTGCGCGGCCGTCGGTGCACGCGCATGCGTATCAACCGCGAGGGGTATGTAGGGGTTGTAGTGTAACGCGATGCACCCGTACTTTACATAACTTATTGGGCCGTTTATCGAAGCCACTGTTTAATACCCTTTCCATGTCGGCTTTGTGCATAGCTTCCTCCGGGTTCGTACAAAGGGAGATAGAATATTAATCAACGTTCTAAATACTTTAATCCACCTAAACTGGAAACGTTCCATTAATCTCAATATGTGTAATCTCAAAGTATTACTTACGCCATTCATGAAATTTGAGTAATCGTCTAACCGATAGTGACGGGCCGTGTTTTGAGAAACAATTTATAACTTTAATATACGGCGAAATACTCTATATCAGGGGTTCTTAACCTTTTGATTGTAATGAACCATTTAACACATTTTCGTCTTGCCCTGACGACTAAGTTTTTGACAAAGTATTAGTAGTAATAAACTCAAAACTTCGCGGACTTCCAGAGCCCTTTGGACCATCGCTGAAGTACTAGTTTAGAAGCCCTGCTCCATATTAACAGAGCTTTTAATACTTTAATAAAAAATGAATTCCGCTAATGCTGGTCGCATACATTATTTATCTCTTGGCACTTGGACTGCCATTAGCACGGATACCGAATTTATTTTGAATCACAAGCGAATTCCTTTTAGATATTTTATATTTCCTGTTTGTGACGCTGAATTAAATTATGTTATCACATTCTATGCTGTTGATTTAATTATATTAGCGCAACATATTTCACACTTTAATATTTTTAATGTACAATAAGTTTAAAGTATAAATATGTTTGATATGACATCATTGTGCCTTTTTATATTATTAGGTAGTATTAATTATTTTCAAGGTCCCTTAACAATAAATATGTACCTAACTTGTTTAAAAAAGCACCATTCAAACCTTTAGCTTACTTTTCTTTTAGGCCATTTAAATAAGATGAGAATTATTTTTAGTTGTTTTAGAAAATCTAAAGAGTCTCATTAGGGAAATGAAAGGTCGTCATAGATAAAAGTTTAAACCAGTAACAGTTTTGCAGGCTTAACAATGTTTTTTTTTTCATTGTATTATTTATTTAAAAAATCAAACAAACTTCAAACAAAAATAAACTTAATGGATAATTCTTTTTATCGTACAATAAATTTATTCAATATTTTTTGCTTAATATTTTGTAATCATAAATGCAGCGAATCAATATACAAATAAATGAAGGATTCATTTTTAATTATTCCACCTGAGTTTACACTGCTCCGTAACTTCCTCATCTCACTTTTTAGTCATTCTCACGCTTGCTGACAGCTCGGCTCAAGGCTGTCATTTGCATATGCTCGTAGTTCCCATGCGAGTCTTTACGTATTCTAGATGAACACCGAGGTTTATCTTCTCTATCATAAAAAGTGTCTTAGTTTCTGAAGTGTGTATTTTTAGAGTCACGTTCTAAAGATTGAGGACCGACATAGATGAAAACTAAAAATATGTTATGTGATGTGAACGCAATGAGCAGTAATAGCCTAATGTTTGATACGCAACCGATCTATCTAGAGGTCCTAAGTTTGAATTCCACGCACGCACCTCTATTTCAAAGTCATGTACGTATTAGAAATTAATTATCACTTGTTTAAACGGCAAGGAACACATAGTGAGGATTTGCACCTCGGACCCCTCGATCAAGAGGCCGAGTTTTGTTAGCAACTAGGCTATCACTGCTCTCTCATTAGTTAATTCCAAACTCTTTCATTTGTTAATTCCATAAAATACTTACTACAACATCTTACAAAGGTATTTATTATGGTATTATTACAAAGGTAATTATTGGCTGGGTTATGGTATGTGATAGGATAAGGAATCAAAAATAAAGGTCAACGTCTAGAAAGTACATTTTTCTTAAATTAAAGAATAACCCTCAAATATAAGAAAACAAGAAGACCTCTAAATAAAACATGCAAAGCTGTTTGAATTTTTAAATTTCTTGCAGAAACTGACTCCCTCTTACTTTTTGATGAACATTGTATTTTCTAGAGATATATTTGCGTCGTGTATAAAGCTTTATTTGCCGTTAAATGGAGAGTATCCAGTAAAGTGATCGCAGTGTCATACGAGTTTTCAATGCTTAATATTAGTACAACACGCTTTTTGTTAAAATTAACACCTAAATAGAAATGATTAATCTAGAGTAAAAGATAACGAATAATCTTGAGACTCGAGGAAAACCTTAAAAATAAATATGCAATGACGGTTGAATTTTTTAAATTTCTTGCAGAAACTGACTCCATCTAACTTTTTGCGTCGTTCACATGTAGCGAGCCCGTTGACGGCAGCTCAAGACGTTCATTTGCATACCGCTCCCATGTGTACTACGTTACGTACTCCAGATGAACATTGTATTTTCTAGAGATATATTTGAGTCGTGTATAAAGCTTTATTTGCCGTTAAATAGATAGTATCCAGTTAAGTGATCGCAGCATCATACGAGTTTTCAATGCTTAATATTAGTACAACACACTTTTTGTTAAAATTAACACCTAAATAGACATGTTTTTCTAAAGTAAAAGATAACGAATAATCTTGAGACTCGAGGAAAACCTTAAAAATATATATGCAAAGACGGTTGAATTTTTTAAATTTAGTCTTGCAGAAACTGACTCCATTTTACTTTTTGCGTCATTCACATGTAGCGAGCCCGTTGACGGCAGCTCAAGACGTTCATTTGCATACCGTTCCCATGTGTACTACGTTACGTACTCCACACTGTATTTTGTAACATAGAAAATATCTTAAACAACTTGATGTACTTTAAACAACAATGGTTACTAGTGATTATGTAGCTCATTTGTAAACAAAGCGTTAAATACAGTGTCAATACCTTTACTTTTTCTTCAGTAATGTTATATTTTAACACGTATTTAATATAAGGATTTTCTAAATATCCACAATATTACACAGCATAGTCGAAAACATGTTGTTCCCCCTGACTAAGTTTAAACGCTTCATCCAAATATTTTATACGCATTGTTAAGGCGTGAAATCTGTTTTTAAAATAAAATTCCATGCATCTGTAGAGCTTGTTTTAAAAACGATGTATATGCTTATTTTTCGCTACTACTTCGTCATGAAGAAAAAACATTCAATATTAAAATAGTGAAAATCATGTATTAATTCGATTGTTTGCAGAACCCATTGTTTGGAGAAATAAAAACAAAGCATAAATAATAATAAAGCAATGAAAATATATTTCAAGCGAAATTTACTTATTTTGTCCAATGTATGTATTTTCAAAATATTTGGACCCTCGCGATGCCCCATCTGTTGCTTTACCCACAAGTAGCTCCCATGTTTATTAAGGTCGGGGTCATTGTATACGATATTTTGGTCCCAAATTCAGCGCTTAATGTACTCGTACCTCCTACTAGTGTTGTCTTAAATATAATGTACACTACCGGCTCTATTTTAAGTTCAAGGCGATGCATGATACTGAGTATTTCTTTCTGTACAAATAATAGTGTTTTTTTTTCAAATGCATGACATTTTAAAGCCTTCTTAGTTTTTAGGTATGTATTTAACATTTTTCTCCATATTAATTTTGACGTCGGTTGTACTAATGTTATCTTTTTAAAGTCTTAAGACGATGGTAGAGCTCTTTGTGGTTCAACTCCTAAAACACCACCGCACCACCTTTTTCTGTCTAAGAACATTAGTATTAAGCACCGCTGTGTTCCCGTGTGAAGAGTATAGGAAGGGAGACATACTTATCCGACGCGTATCCACTTAGTCTTCAGGGGTATCAACGCATCTGGATCCTACCTCAGGTAGGAACCAAATGATATCTGGACATATAAATGTAAAAGATGCTCATCCACAAATGCCGTGGAAATAACCAATATAATAACCATTTTCAAACAATCAACTGTCTAAACACTAATATAGAAGAATGCCTTATATAAGTAACTTTATTACCACACCCTTCAAACAATAACCGTACGAAAACCCTGCTGCTATTATGCAATTTCCGCCTTGTAACAACAGAGGGTGTGGCGACAACCTTGTCTCAGACGTACCATAACAAGATCTTCCTTTCAAGCTAGAAATACTTGTTAAACCTAAAACAATCGATTTATATAAAAATGAATGTTTGTCTGTATGTCCTCTATAGAATAACGTAAACTATGCTATCTTTAGTAAAGTTTTTGAGCTCATACCGAAGGAGGTTTCTCAGTTGTTACGAACAATTTTCGACATTCCAATGACGGTACAAATTTTCAGTTATATGTATATAACGGAGTAAAAGAGATTAAAAAGGCGTGACGTCAGCACCGCTGACGTCACAATTGTTGTAATGTTGGTGAATGACTCACGTTCAAACCTTCGAAAGAAAACCACACGAGAATTGTTGAGCTTCGTTTGTTCTTCGGGCAGCATAACGACGTCCTAAGGAGGTCTGCACTGCTCGAGCAGTAATGCCCCGATGTCGCCAGTACGGCCTTTTTTATAGGATCGGCGCACGTGCACTTGTTTTCCTACTTAAGATGCAGGTAGTTTTACCTCAGGTGTTTAATCATTTCATTTTATAATAGGAGGACTGCCGTACTTGCTCCGACATATATGTATGTCATGTTACTTTTATAAATCGCAAGCGAAGCTGCGTTACTAGTTATTCATAAAACTTGTGTGTGTAATGCGTTTGGATTACAGACACAAGTTTTTATTAGAAGTCACTGATTAATATAAGAATTTGTAGTTTTGTAGTTTGTATTTTTATAAGAAATGTAGCGGAGCGATCATGACACAAATACAATACGTAACGGGTTCCAGGTTTAGTCCTCGGTCAGGTCAAACATTTTATGAATTCAGATATCTAATTTAGGTCTGGGTGTATACGTAATTATCCTTGTGTGTGTCTAGGGACTTATGATGTAGAAAATCCCATTTTCGAGCTAGGAGTGTAAAATAGTCAGTTACGCAAAAGATGGACGATCATCATACAAATCCAATACGCAATTGGTTGCGGGTTCTGTCCTTGGTCATCCAGACATTCAATTTATTCATTCAGATATCTAATTTGAGAGTGGGTTCCTTCTTGGGATCCTTTGTCCTATTTGAATTTTATTAATTTAAATTATATTTTTACGAGCTTTTGCCCGCGGCTTCGCTCGCGTTACTAAGTAATATTTTCATCCCCTATTTTATCCCCTTGGGGGTAGAATTGATCAAAATCCTTTCTTAGCGGATGCCTACGTCATAACATCTACATGCATGCCAAATTTCAGCCCGATCCGTCCAGTGGTTTGGGCTGTGCGTTGATAGATCACTATGTCAGTCAGTCACCTTTGAGTTATATATATTTAGATTATTACATGTGACATAATTGCATACACTTTGGGTTAGGACAGGAACACAAAACTTATGTATTTCACGTATGTATTCCACCTTATCCTGCAGTAAATGAATTGAATTGAATTAAATTGGGTATGGGTGCTTACGAAATTATTATGTGTGTCGAGTCACACACGATATAGAGAAATCCTATTTTCGAGTTAGAAGTGTAACGCTTAATAACGATTTCTACACTCACAGCCCCATACTAGGATTCCCTGTATCGTCGGTGTCATGGACACTCACAAAGACAAATGCACAAACACCCAGACCCAGAAACAGAAAGCTAAATTAATCATTTAGATTTCTGTCTGGCCGGGGATCGAACCTGGGACCCTCTACGCGTTAGACCGGTATAGTGACCGCTCCACCATGCGGGTCGTCAAAGTCGTAAGAAGCGTCTATTACAAAAAAAGATTATGACTTCTAACACGTAAGTAAACTTGTCTGTTACACTGATTCATTATATAAAACCAGTAATTATACCGCCCTCGTACTTTTAAACTAGAACATGCATGCGTGTGTTTTTCGCCTACTTCAGGAAAGTCTGAAGAACCTCGAAAAGTTTAATGACGTCAAACCCACGCTCGTTAGCAAGCCTCATATAATTAAACTTAAAATATGCCATATATTTTGTGTTTCTATATAATTTTAAGCGCGTAAGTTAAATAAATTATTTTCAAAACGTACATGTGTTTTAGGCTTTGATATAGTTAGGTAAACTTTTAATAGGTTATAAAATTTGTCGTGGTAGGAGAACGAGGCACTGCCGTCACACTTCTTTAACAGCGTTAAAAGTTGCCGTATTCTGTAAAACAAACTTATTGATAGCGTTGAATCATTTACACATCAGGAAGACTGTCTAAATCTAATTACGTAATACATAGGTCCTTGAGCGGTCCTCATAGAGCCCTGCGCCAGACGGCCAAACATCGGAGGCTTAGTGATAGAGTCCCGTTTTTACCCCTTCGGAGTGGAACCTAAACAATATCAAATAAAGAGGTTAAGTTGTTCTGAATTATGTATATAACAATATATACTGTCCTCCTTATTCATAATCTTGCTTATCTTCTCTGTAAGAATTCTACCAATCCCTTGGATTAAATACCTTAGCCGGATCTAGCAGCTACCATTAAGGGGTCTTGATACTCAAACTGAACTTACACCAAGTTTAAATTACATAGACGTGATTGAATTTTTTATCTCCTTAGGTAGTACTTTCCTTTTGCAATAACTATGCCTCAAAAATACCAGTTTCAGTCTTCATGTGACATACTGCAGTATGTCAATAAATGTAAGTGGTATGTACCCGTAGAATTTACACCATCTTCAAATTAAATAGTGGTTGAAACGCGCAAATCATAACCCTACAAAGGGTCCTAGCACAAATATCATACTTGACATTGGTGGAGCTTGTATTATTAATAGTTACCTATAAACGTCCGTAATAAAGCAATCTAGCTGACGTCGCCACGAGCCTCCGAGCCGTCATGAATAACAACAAGGGAAGAGCGCAGTCATGAAGCCTTTATGACGTCAAACTTGAGCTTAACTGCCTCCTCAATGGTGTGTGAGTAATAAGCGAAAAGCGAGGATAATATATTTTTAAACAGATATCTGAATTAGAATCTGAATCTTAATTAGAATGAATTTAGATATATTTTCCGTGTCTGGGTGTTTGTGTATAATTGTCTTTGTGTGTGTTAATGGCACCCATGACACAAATAATCCTAATGTAAGTGTACAAAGTATCTTTTTTTTACCTGATGATATACGCAATACACACAATGTTGACTACACCAATCTAGTACGCAAAGAGTTCGGAGTTCGGTCCCTGGCCAGGCATCTGATTTAATTGCTATTTTGGCCTGTAATGGATTTTAATTGCAATTTGGAGCCTAAGTTTATGTATAGTAGTTTTTATTACCATAGATTATTACACCACAGGACGTGGTAATGTCGAAAGAACTCCAAAAACGTCTTTTTAATATTTTTAAAAGTGTTAGAAACTGTGATTAACATTAAAATATAAATGCTGTTAAATGGAATACATAATTTGTTACTTTAAAAGAAAGAAATAGCTACTGTAAGAAAATTGGGAATAATTTTTACTTTAGTGTACGTTATGAAATTCCAGGAAAATTCAGGAACGCTTACATTTTATAACTTGCACCGCTTTCCGAAGATTCTAATGCAATCCATTAAAAACTCAATAAAGTAGTCCTTCTACTAAATCATGTATTATCGGTGATTGATTTTATAATAGAAAGTAACTTAATAACAACTATAGAGTAAGTATAGGTAATTGTTTTAATCTGTCATTGTGTAAGATCAAGTAGAGATCAGATAGATATTAAGTCGTTCCTGACGTCAGCCACAGGTGCATCGTTAACTCTGTTGACTAAGTTGGAATACCTAGGATAAGTATGTCTTCTTTATCACAACATTCGAATCTTAACACAGCAACGCTTAACGCTGCTGTTACTAGGTAGAAATCGGTTCGGCGGTGCGTCCTCGGGTGTCGAACCACAAAGGGTTCTACCTCAAAACTACGGACATAAATGTAATGATACTATTAGTAGTGGTATAAATTAGTGACAGAATGATGTTCTTCTCCTCAAGCTTCATATTAAAATATGACAACTTTTTAACCCAGAACGCAACAGCGCTTAACACTGCTGGTATAAGAAGTAGGTGTGGCAGTAGGGCCGCTCCACTCAAAACATAACGCTTCGAACGCTCCTCCTTACAAAAAAAAACATTTTCATGCGTGTAACGTACGTATACTTTATACACGATATAATATAATATACGATATACATTATAGTACACGCAACACGAGCCATTTACGATGCCATAGCGGATCAAATGCCGCGGAAGTGATACAACAGTGTTCGTGTACCTCTTTATTACCCAAATATCGCCTGAAACATTGTTTTATGTGACAACTATGTCGAAAAGCCTCGGATGTTAATAGGGAGAAACAGGTGCGGCGGGTAGGGCTTTCGGAGTCGACCCACAAAGGGTTCAATTTCAAAACTATGGAAAAGATAGATATTCTAGTGATATAATTCAATCACAGGTTTTTGTGTACTCCTAATAATGGGTATCATCTCTTATAACAATTTGAAAACTAAAACACAGAGACGCATAACAATGCTGTTATATGCAGAACTAGATGTGGCGTTAGGTCTCTACGCTTAACTCATAAAGACGGATTAATCTTTCTCAGCTTTGAATGCTCCTTCTTACAAAAAAATACCTTTTCGTGCGTGTAACGCAAGTATACTTTAAAAACGATATACTATATACGATATACGAGTATAATATACGATATACATGATAGTACACGCAACACGAGCCATTTACGATGCCATAGCGGATCAAATGCCGCGGAAGTGATACAACAGTGATCGTTTACCTCTTTATTACCCAAATATCGCCTGAAACATTGTTTTATGTGACAACTATGTCGGTAGGGCTTTCGGAGTCGACCCACAAAGGGTTCGATTTCAAAACTATGGAAAAGATATATATTCTAGTGATGAAATTCAATCACAGGTTTTTGTGTACTCCTAATGGGTGGTACCATCTCTTATAAAAACTTTAAAACTAAAACACAGAGACGCATAACAATGCTGTTATACGCAGAACTTGATGTGGCGTTAGGTATCTACGCTTAACTCATAAAGAGAGATCAATCTATCAGCTTTGAATGCTTCTTCGTACAAAAAAATACCTTTTCGTGCGTGTAACGTACGTATACTTTATAAACGATATACTATATACGATATACGAGTATAATATACGATATACATGATAGTACACGCAGCACGAGCCATTTACGATGCCATAGCGGATCAAATGCCGCGGAAGTGATACAACAGTGATCGTTTACCTCTTTATTACCCAAATATCGCCTGAAACATTGTTTTATGTGACCCGAGAGGTTTCCTCCTTTTTATGTGTTGTTTATGTCTGAATTTATACACTTTTTAGTATCTACTTACATTGTCTTAATATACTGGTGGTTACAACTATGTGTGAAAGGAAAAGCTGTTTGAAATAAAAAAGAAAATCTATTAAATATCTTTAAAATCTATTTGTTGTACGTTGTAAGTTACTATAAGGTTTTTATTACATGTAATAGGATACAAATTTTACAAGTTTTGTTTTATTGATTGACGAGCATTTGCCCGCGGCTTCGCTCGCGTTACGAAGTAATATTTTCATCCCCTATTTTATCCCCTTCGGGTTAGAAAAGATCGAAATCCTTTTTTAGCGGATGCCTACGTAATAACATCTAATTGCATGCCAAATTTCAGTCCGATTCGTCCAGTGATTTGGGCTGTGCGTTGATAGATCACTATGTCAGTCAGTCACTTTTGAGTTATATATTTTTAGATGTAGCTAACGAAAATGCAGTCCACCTGATGTTAAGTCGCTGCCGCTCATAGATATGTTTAACTCCATATAAAACAGAGGTTGTACATGAAACTAATAACAGATGTCTTGCTACCCCTGATAAGCATTTGTCTACCGAACTTTTTTTTATATTATAGGAGTAGCAGATGAGCATGCAGTCCACATGCTAAGTGGCTACTGCCGCCAATGGACATCTGTAATCAACCACAGATAGGATTAGATATTCCTACCTGAGGTCGGCCGTAGATGCGCCGCTACCCTTGAAGACTAAGCTGGAACGCCTCGGAATAGTATGTCTCCCATACCACACCCTTCAAAACGGAACACAGCAGCGCCTAACACTGCTGTTATTAGGCAGAAATACATCAGGCGACATCCACAACCATCCACCGAAACCCAAGAACTTCACGCTGAAAATAGGTCAACACGTTACATTTGTAATTTCAACAGAACGTTCATAGAATAGCTACTATATACCAAAGCTTCCTTGCTCCTGTGACATTCGCAGATACGTTGGTAACATCTGATATATCCGTCTGAACTCTAACAACTATCCATCTACATATAGTAACGTTGAGGTAAATCCATTCAACCATTCCTGCTCACGTATATTCGTACATGTAAGATCTTATTTACCTGTCTCCGTAACTCTAAGTGCCTATTCACATGTACTAAACGATGGACGTAACTAGTAGCGTGAATAAAATTTCGGCACAAAACAAGAATTTCCTACTCACATATTTCTTTTCGCCTGTCCTGAGGAATAAATAGTATTTGACAAAAAATCATCCTCTTGTACAAAGATCTTCTTTTTCTTCCTTATGTTAAGAGGGTGTCCGAAGGCTCAGTCACCTGCTCTCCACTCGACACATACGCCGATGTCAAAATCAAACCACACTACAACAATAATTGTATGTTTGGGTGCAAATTTCGCCACCACATATCGCAGTGCAAATCAGTATTGTGGACGATACTAACCACATCGCAACCACAACGCAACAAGCGACAAGTGTATTAAAGGTTGACTATTCTATCGCTGATTAAGTTACCAGAAGAAAACAGAATAAGTTTTAATAGTTACTCTAAGTAGCTGTAACGATGCTTCATACTTACCACTTGTCAACATTTTATCGTTGTCGTGTGGTACAGTTGTGGTACGTGTGAACAGGCACAAAGTCTATCCGTACTATTCCGTAGCAACGTTGAGGTAAATACTTCCAACTTTTTGTTCGAGACCACCGTATCCTATCTTGGCCGTGAGCTTGCAGTTTTCAGAGATAGATTAATTGGATCCGGATTCGATTTGCAGTAACCAGTTTTTTAAATGACCTAAAAACCTAGTCACTAACCAAATGATCAATTAGACCAATTACTGATACTCAAAATAAGTGCTAAAAATCGTGAACACATTTTGACGAGAGTTTGATGTCCTACAAAAAATATTTTATACTTTATACTAGTGGATTCAGGCAGACATCCTCCTATAGAACAAATATTTTGACGACCTGCGTGGCGGAGCGGTCACCATACCGGTCTGACGCGCAAAGGGTTCCGGGTTCTATCCCCGGCCAGACAGGTATCTGAATGATGAATTTAGATATTTGTTCTGTGTCTGGGTGTTTGTGTATTCGTCTTTGTGTGTGTACCCATTGCACCCACGATACCGGGAATCCTAGTATGGGGCTGTGAGTGTAGAGCGTTTGTTTGTTTTCATTTATCAGCGCCTCTTTTCGAGTTCTAAAGTATCTTATATTTCAAGTTCAAGTATATATTTTGATGTGACTGCTATTATAATTTGCGTATACTCTCGCTACTTGCTGTAGAATAGATGTATTGTGTCAGAAATCTTCGTAGGAATTTACTCAACAACTTCCTAAGCTTCCATGGTAATTTGATAAGATATGATAGAGAACAAACAGATATACAGACCTTTTATATAAATTTGGCATTCGACCGAAAGGAATTCCAAAATAGACCTCGAATCGAATCGTTCTACAAGCAATTGAGGTACGTCGAAAATTATTCATGACTTAGTTTTTATGCGACATGTGTTCTGAGGTGACTTTTTTGGTCGAATGACGAACATATTTCGGTGTCCGTTTTATTGTACTCAAACAAAGAGGAAATAAATTAGGTACAAAAGAAATTGGCCAAAGAAAGGTTGACAAGAAATAACGTCGTTACAGTATTTCCACCGATAACGTCTTCTGTCGCAGAATTTGTAAAATTTGCCAGCCATTAGGAACTTGTACAACTGTGGACGAGAAGCTATAAAAAGTAAAGCTAAAAAGCTATTTGGCGAAATAGATAAACATTTCATTTTGTACCGGATAAAGTATTAATAAAAAGTAAAAGTGTCTTTACAGTAAATAGGTACGTTACTCATAACGAATAAAATAAAATAAGAAGAAGAAGAATAAAATAATTTTATTAACATTAATGTCATTAGACAAGAATATACTTATTCTGAATATCTTTCACAATACTTCTATATATTATCTACAATGTATAATAGTAAAATCGAATTGACAAATAAACTAGGAGAAGAATATTTAGAGTAGATTTCCTAACGAACAAAGACTGACATCACATTCATAAACTCAAACTTTCTTCCACTTTTCTTAGACTTCCAAGTTATACATACATATATGGTCTATATCACTATCACACGCACTATAACAAAAACCTTGATATCCAAATTCTATATTTAGAGACCACCTGCCCATAGTCAACATGCGTCATCCAGTCCTTCGCCAAATAGAGCGTGTATCCACATTTTTGCATTTTGAACACGAATATCATCGTCTGTCATTTATCAGCTTGCTGTAAACCCGTTGGTTATTTTCCATAGATGGCAAAACTGCCTCCAATTTCCTCTCGCCATCTCAGCCTGTCCAATATTGACAAGCAATAATGCACTACAGCATCAATGAATAAAGCAAGCAAAGGGAATTCCATCCTTTACGTATTTCGATATTCCGTAAGCTACTTTGTATCTACGCTCGCTGTTTTCAAATTATCTTTTTGTAAATGAAAGCGACACGCTATCATTATAATATTTAATAGTATACAGGGTAAATTTTTCAAACGGGCCTTCAGGGCCAAATCCGAAACTATAAGGATTAGAGGAAAATGTTAAAAGCATTATTTTTTATATAAATCTGCCTCGTAACTCCTTTTAGTATTTTTCGCTAATCCTTATAGTTTCGAATTTGGCCCTGAAAGCCTATTTGAAAAATTCACCCTGTATATATAAAGTCGCAATAACTCGTCAGATTATCATAATCAAACAATATAAGTGATTAGTAAAACGTTAGTTACACATAATATTATCAATGTTATGTATTATTTAGCGACACGTAATTGGCCACGTGATTGATACTAATTCTTCCCTTTCTTTATCAAAATCACGGTTATGAAGAAGATAACAGTTACCTGACAATAAAAGCAATATAACACGATGATATTAAAACAATATTAATCCTACCGCAGTGTGATCTAGATTGATTCAATAAATTGCTGTTATTTACTCTCGACCCAATCTGTAAGAGAGAAGCTTCTATAGATATTTGCCTCAGCTTACGCGTGAAATTTGTCTACAGAGCCCACGATTGTAATATATTATTCAATCTTGACTAAATCTTACAATTTTAGCCTTTTTCAATCGATTTTAAGATTTTCGTCACACTAAAAGTTCTCATTCATCCACAAGCGTTTGGAGGTCCACTGTTGGACATAAGACTCCGCTAATTGACGCAAATTTAGCCGATACTGTGCGCCTGGCATTAAGCAGTTTTTATAACTAACAAGCTGACATGGCAAATGTTGTATTGCCATATAAATAAAAAAATGTTAAGGGTGAACAACCCTTATCACTTAGGGGTATGAAAAATAGATGGTAGCCGATTCTCAGACCTACTGAATTAGCATATAAAATTTTGTGAAAATCGGTAAAGCCGTTTCGGAGGAGTACGGTAACTAACATTGTGACACGAGAATTTTATATATAAGATTAAGATGGATAAGTCGGTATAGTTCGACTGTTGAGGTACTACCAATTGCTTATTTTTTTAACTTGAAACATTTTTTGCGTTTCGGTGGAAAGATGTTGATGCCGGCTTACTAACTTCAGATAGAACCCCTGTTCTGTTAAGGGTTGGTTACGGATGTATATGATTGTCAGTAACCTCATACTTCATATCTCAGGTGGACTGCATGTTCATTTGCTCCTCTAATTATATAAAAAACACTGTCACAGCGACCAGCTTCTTTTCTATGATGATCAGCATCCAGCGATCCCTCGAAGAAAGCCCAGTACCGCTTTTGGCCCAGACGAATATGCCACTAAAATAAAATAGAGTTTATATAAATTGGCACACATACTAAATTTAGTAGTACTTGAGTAAAAAGTTATCAAGTTGGAATTCCAATAAAGTGCTAAAAAGTTATCAAGTTTCACTTTTGAATACCTTTTTTACGTCTACAACTGTCCTCAAGCCTCATATTGTGAATCGAAACGAGAAAATCGTATGTCAATTATTATAGAAAGAGTTCATATTGGAAAAATAAATGGACGTTGTTCTAGAAACAACATTGTAGCGACTTTAATGTTGAAAGCTTTTGTAGAAACGAAGTAAACTGAATTTGTACTTGTTTGTGACATGCATTTATTTCGTAGGAGGTACAGTACGTCCAAAAGAGGCATGTATTAATGTTACAAAATTGTTCAAATAGGCACATATTACTTATTAATTTATTATTAAATAAATAAATAATAATAATATCATTTAATCATGACAATTGCAGCACTCACTACAATTTTAAACTAAATATACAAAGATAAAAATCAAAAAATAAATTGAAGAAAAAAAGAAGGACACAAACACAAAAACAAAAATAAATAAAAAAAAAACGTTAACAAAACAATCAAAAGGGAATAAACAAAACAAAGAAGGTTACAATTATCTAGTGCTATTAAAATACTATGCGCTGCAACAATCGCGAAAGGGAACAAACTCAGAATTATCTATAGATCTGGTATTCAGTTTGTCCCATGATACGATTAATTAAGCAACATAGCTTTTGTAAGCAGGTTTCATTTAAAAAGATATGTCATAAGTCATGTAAGGACTTCCAAAAAATGATGCACTTAATTAACACTAGAACACTTACATTTACCTAACATAATATAATTTAAAATACGCTAAATGATATTTAAATACTGTCATACAAAGATACAATAATTATTATGATAGTGACAATAATTTGCTTCGTTATAATTATCGATTAGAACGTCTAATCTCATCATGACATTGTTAGCAAGAACTGTAATTTTAAGAAAAGATTCAAATTCAACAAATTGATCGGTGTTGTTGCCCTATCTATTCCATTGTTATCCGATCTGGGCACAGGGGTTTACGGACAAAACCGTGGGGGAAGCATGTCCGGCGTAAAATAAAACTATGATAAAATTCGTGCAATATAATACGACTGCAGAAATATATATATGTATGGAATATTTTTTCATTAATTTGTATTGTAATACATCGCTATCGCAACGTCTAATCTCATCATGGCGTCATTAATGCATCATTAATTTCAAGAAAAGTGTTATAAATGCATAAATTTGTCTGTGTATTGCAATATTACATTACGTACCAAATGTAAACGAATCAGAGTCACTTATACTCACTACTTATAAAGTTAGTGTAATATCAATAGCAATGATACTTACACATTTACTTCAATTAATTTGCGTCGTAACACATCGAGATCGGTGCGTCTAATCTCATCATGACATTGTTATTAAGGGCGGTAATTTCGAGAAAAGTGTTCGAATTGAACAAATTGATCGGTGTCGTTGTCCTATCTGATCGTCGGCGTTACCCTCAAATGGGCCCGATCGGTCAAAGTCAACGTTAATCCGCTCTTAATGAGTTCAAAAGCAGCAATAGTTGAAGAGCAGCTTAGGCTCTGCGACCCCTTACCTCTGTTTGTGATCCGGGTGTATGCTTATCTATTTATGTAAGCTAGCTTGCGCCCGTGGCATGGTCCACTGGTTACGATTATTACTTTGAGCGCTTTTCCTGTCGCGCGTCTTAACACCCGCACGCGCGTCCCACGTAAATTACAGGGATGCAGTCCTTTTGTGACCAATGTGCACGTGTGTATGTAATGGTAGGACGCAAGTAGTACGCGTGCACGTGAGACACGCGTCCAGGCGTGCAGACGTCACACGCGCGACACGACAGCCACAGAGATAATTTATTATTAAGTGAAACGATCACACCTAAATTCGATCTGTTTTATTTGAACCTGCATGACGTGTAAAGATGCCCACTTAGTCCTCGGGTGTGGCAACGGATCTATAATCAGTTGAGTTTCCAAATCCAGATTTTATCTCATAATATATTATTGTGTTTAATAAAGATACAAGGTTCTTGTTAATTATTTGGAAATAATTTAAATACACAGACCTTAAATTATATATACATGAATAAAGCGTCCCTAATTTCACGGATGCCTTTATCCCTTTATTAGGACCCGGAATCACTTAAATAAATCTAGGAATTTAATTTCCTTTGTTAACAAAGGCATGATAATGTGACGTTGTGTGTGATATTTCGAATTCCCTCATTACGAAGTTTTTTTGCAAAATGCTTTGAGTAAATATGAAGTACTCTTGTATATTTTATTTTACATTTTTTCAATGTTATTTTTTCATAGTTATAGTTTTTGTTTAAAGTTTTAAACTTCAAAGCGATGTAATAAAAATAAATTAATCTTACACAATCAACACTCAACATATGTAGATGTATTTTTGTACTTATAGTGTTTTTAATTAAGAAGATTTTATTATCAATTACACCTAGTTATGTCTTATGTTAATTAGAGATTAAACTATTAAGTATGTCCAATATGTTAAAATATTATATTCATTATTACTGCAAGTAATAATTTACCAAGACTGTAGAACACCTTAGATATTAGATATAAATAAATGTGACCTCAAGCATATTATAGACAATTTTTCAAAATATTCATAAAGCTGAAAATCTTATTCCAAGAAACATAAGTTAAATATTAAGTTGTGATTACGTACTAACTTGATCTTACTATATATGACAGTATTTGTCCCAGTTCAGAGCGGAGTGAGAGCGTGGTACTGACAAGTGAAAAGTACATTAATCATAGAAATGGAAGAGAAGCCACTTTTTGTCTAAACTCCGTGAAGGGTTGACTGTGCAAGTTTTTAGGTAGTCGTAGATAAATGGCAAAAAATGGAATCCTTATAATTTCGTCCTGTCTTTTTGTCACAGCTATTTCATTTAGATATTCAATTGTCTGTTTATATACCCATTGGATGATTGGATTACTCGGTCCTGTCTTTATACAACTCGAATTCTTGCACACATAAAGCGATATGATGCAAGAGGCGCGCGTGCCAGCTGGACGCGCGTGTAGGCGTAACCCCGCGCGACGCGCGAGAAGTCGCGCGTGCCTCGACATTCTCTTGTAAGCCTGTCTATAACTCGTGGTAATTATTTGAAATTGACATTCGCTCCAGTCTCTTTGCAATTCGGTATGTATAAATAAAGCGACAGGATGCAAATAACACGCGTGCGGGATGGACGCACGTATTTTAATGTGAGTACTTTCCATTACATATTACACGAATATCAACAAATATTGATCGTTGGATAATTATACCCATCAGTATGATATTCACGGGTTAACACTATACTTGAACTTATTTAAAAAAAAATACCTAAGTATAACAAAAATATTTTTTTAAATACATTGAGTTAAAGCTGGGAAAGATACTTGGTAAGTTCGATGGTGACAACACTTATTATTTTTGCTTTAGAATAATAATTGTACTTTAAGGGTTCTGGTAAGACTTTTATGAGACCTCCCAACACTCCCAATTTAGTTCTTAGAAATAATTTGTAATCCACTTTATTTGGAGGTACAAACTATGAACGGTAATAACCTTTTCATATCAATTTAATTGCATCTTAGTACATCTATTATCTACATAATAAAAGTATATTGTATATTGTATAGGAAGGTAGGGTAAGTACCCCACCTTCCTATACAACATCTCAAAATGTATCCGACAAAGTGACTTAATTTAAAAGTTATTGAATTTCCTCACTAACTGTCGACCTCGGGCATGAATAGACGTTACTCCATTAATCATTTTTACCAATTTTTATTAAGGCAGTCTTTTATGAAATTTGATGTGAAATTATTTTTTAATTATGTTTTGTATAACGTTGTGATAAAAATTAATTAGGCATTGTGGTGATTGTTTTTATTTATAAGCTTAAAATGTGTATAATGACATTAGTTACAATTTCAATACAATACAATATAATTAAAAATGACTATAATGGTTTATAAAAGACTAATGATGAAAATTTACATGTGTAATACATTAAATTAATAAATTGATAGTAAAAAAAATAATGTTTACATTTAAATTAAGTTAGTCATATCAACTAAATCTGTCAATTTCCACTTGACCAGCGCGATGTAATATGACCTAAACTCTCATCTCTTACTCGTATTCTGAGACCCAGTAGCGGGATAGTAATAAGTCAACAGTCAAAATTAGATATCTTTGAAAAAAAAATGGTAGGTATTGCAGATGTTTTTAGTATCCACACTAAAAACATCAGACCTACCTACCTTCTCTACTTTTAAAATCTCTACAAATTACAGTGACAGAATAACATGTTCAATTAATATACTCGTACATAGAGCCGCCTTTCTTCGACATACGTAACGAAGTATCCACGTAATATTACGAGATTGTGAATAAAAACGTGTAAAGGACTGGGTCCTTTTATGAGAGCTATATACGACATAATTCATTCCTATTACTTACGACTTTTATTTAATTATAGAACATTGGAAGATTAAGTTTATCAGACTGATCTCAAGACACCACGCGAAATGAGAGTAAAAACACATCGAGGATGTTGTCAACCGTCTCAGCTGTCAAACTAAATAAAATAAATGCAGCCCTACATTAAAGTTGTACAGGACAAAATAAGTCACGGTGTATCTCGGGTAGGCTTTAGGCGGATTTCGTACATTGTTTATCTCATGTCCTGAGTGACAGTTGAAAGGAAAGAAGGGAATCTCGTGTTAACCGTTGTGATTCAACAATCTGCTTTTTTGCTGAATTTGCCTTTTAAGGCCTTATTTTTTTTAGGTGCGTTTGTGTTGAGATAATGTCCTTTCGCTAAGATGATTCATATAGAATTGTTCTTAAACTTTCCTAAAATTTTAAATGAATAAATATAGTCAACTAAAAAGTAGAAAATCATTTTCAATCTAGGAATCAATTAAGGAACAGTAAATAGTATAAATGTGAAAAAAGCGTGTAAAGGACTGGGTCCTTTTATGAGAGCTATATACGACCTAATTCATTCCTATTACTTAAGACTTTTATTTAATTATAGAACATTGGAAGATTAAGTTTATCAGACTTATCTCAAGACACCACGCGAAATGAGAGTAAAAACACATCGAGGATGTTGTCAACCGTCTCAGCTGTCAAACTAAATAAAATAAATGCAGCCCTACATTAAAGTTGTACAGGACAAAATAAGTCACGGTGTATCTCGGGTAGGCTTTAGGCGGATTTCGTACATTGTTTATCTCATGTCCTGAGTGACAGTTGAAAGGAAAGAAGGGAATCTCGTGTTAAGCGTCGTGATTCAACAATCTGCTTTTTTGCTGAATTTGCCTTTTAAAGCCTTAATTTTTTAGGTGTGTTTGTGTTGAGATAGTGTCCTAAGATGATACATTTCAAATCGCTCTTAAATTTGGAATGGTAAAGAGACTTGTTAAAAGCACCTTTTTATAACAATATGGGAGTAGAAGACGAGCATGCAGTCCACCTGATGGCAAGTGGCTACGGCCGCCCATGGACATCTGTATTCAACCCCTGATAGGATTAGATATTCCTACCTGAGGTCAGCCACACATGCGCCGCTACTCCTGAGGACTAGGCTGGAACGCCTCGGAAAAGTCTGTCTCCCTTACCACACCCTTCAAAACGGAACACAGCAGCGCCTAACACTGCTGTTATTAGGTAGAAATAGGTGTGGCGGTATTGCCGCCGGAGGCGAACCACAAAGGGTTCTACCACTTTCAACCTCGGTCAAGGAAATAAGTAAAAGTAATCAATTATTATAAAAACAAAAACCTCGACTTTTTAAAAGTACAGCTATGCCCATTCCACAACTTAGACGAATCAACAACACATCACTTGTTAAAATCCGTCAGACCTTGGTCTACGTCACATTTTTTGGCACGCTCTAGAGCCCAGACGTCGAAAAACATTACCCTCCAAACATTAACTTTACTACAAAGTGATGGATAATTGAGTTCACAATAAGTAAATCAAATTACAAACTGCCTGTGCTTGTACTATTGCCTTGTAAGAGTAATTAATTAGAATAATTAGATTAGAATAATTTGTAATTTGATTTGATTCTCCTGTGCTAAGCCTTTTAAACAGTAAAGCTTGCCAAAAGTATATAAATATATAAGATATTCCAACTTCCAATAGTTAAGCTTTTCTGTATGAAATAATTAAAAGTTATGGTACAGGTGTTTAGACTTAGTTACAAAAATGCCAACAACTAAACATTGGGATATTATACAATCCCAAGATATGACTATGTATACTACTTCTTCTATCACATAAGGCGATAACCATCTCCCGCTAGATGTACTCCTATGATTTAACATCACAAATTTTTCAATTTCATTTGAATGCAAACTACTTGCGATCAGTGGACGCGCTCTGGAATTCAAAACGACTTGAATATCGGTTTGCTTTCGCAGGGCAATAAATTTTAAGAGTTTCCCAGGAATATAGTCGGAGAATCGCTAGAATATTGGAGTCGGCAAAGTGATAGAACTCTCGAACAGTCGACAGTTCGTCGAGTCGAGTTGCACACTCTTTGTAGCACAACTTCTCGAGATAAAAATAAAGTAAGTAAAGTAAGGATGTTATTTACAACTTAAATAAATAAAATATATTGCGAATTTTATTTTAAATAGCTTTAGTAATATCTTAAGCGGCTTAACTTACGTGTGTATTTTTAAATAGACCAACTAGTTTTAGAAAATATAAATTATTTTTACAAAATATTCTTACGAAATTACTTTGTAACATAATAGTTGTGCGCTTAGCGAAAACTTAATGACTTTAGTGTTTTTGATTATCCTTATTTTAATAACGTGATTATTTGATGATGGACAGATCTCAAATAAATAATAGTTCATTTCAATAATCTTCTCAATAATAATTATTTTTGTAAGGTAATAAACCTTCTCATTCTGAGAGGTTATTCGTGCCCAGCAGTGGGACAGTAATAGGTTGATGATAATGAGGAAGTTAATCATCTAAGCACTGCTATGTTCTAGCAAAACAGAAGTGTACTTGAACTACAGTGAATTATGCAAAACAGGGCTACTTTGCATGAAACGTTACAAAAAAACACACTGCTCTCGTATGCATCTCCGGATTGCCTGTCAAATCACAAGAGTAACATACTTTTTAGGGTTGCGTACATGGGATAAAAAACCTGAATCATCATTGATCAATCTCGTTTTCGATTCGTATATTTAACTTATCTGCTTTTTTAAGTTCGCAAGAATTAAAAAAAAAACTTTTTTTCATTCAGTCCGTGATGCTTGCCACGACCGCGTCTCACACTTGACCAATTGTTAGTATTTACTTGTATGCACTATAATTATAGGATACTGAGATTTGTATCTTGTAATCATTTTCGCAGTTCAAAAAGTCGTTAAAATTTACGGACAAAGCTACGGCAAAGGTGAAGTATAAACATTCATTTCTCTATGAAACAAGACAGGGACAGACAAGAGTTACAAGCACTTTTAACGGCACTTTTAATAGTATTAGGAGGATAACCTCCTAATACTATTAATGAAGTTTACTTTAATAACAATCTCTTAAAGGTAGAACCCTATGTTGCTCGACTTCGGCGGCATCACCGCCACACCTATACCTGCCTAATAACAGCAATGTTTAGCGTTGCTGTGATCTGGTTTAAAAAGTGTCGTAAAGGAGTCGTACTTCCAAGGTTCCAGCTCAATCAGGGGTAACGGCGCATCTGTGACCGACCTCAAGTAAGAAACAATTCTTTCTGGGGTTGATCACAAATGTCCATGGCGACAGTAACCACTTACCACCAGGTGGACTGCGTGCTCGTTACTCATGCTACTCCTATATTATATTAAAAAAATCTCGCCCAATAGGATTTTTTTTATTTTATAATATAGCAGTAGCAGACGAGCATACAGTCCACCTGATGGTAAGTGGCTTCTGCCGCCCATGGACATCTGTAATCAACCCCAGATAGGATTAGATATTCCTACCGGAGGTCGGCCACAGATGCGCCGCTACCCCTGAGGACTAAGCTGGAACGCCTCGGAAAAGTCTGTCTCCCTTACCACACCCTTCAAACCGGAACACAGCAGCGCCTTACACTGCTGTTATTAGGTAGAAATAGGTGTGGCGGTGGTGCCGCCGGAGTCGAACCACAAAATGTTCTACCACCTTCCAAATACCAAAAGGCTCTCACCTTAACTTAATCATAATATTCACAAATGCGTCCACTATCACTTAGTTCTTATAGATTAGTTATATCTACGTGCACGTCACTTACATGACGAATGTGACCAATCCATCGTAAACGAACAACCCTTTCGGAACACTTGCCAAATTCCCCACCCTACCTGTACTCGGGAATTTTCTATGTTAAGCAGAAGCAAATGTAGTCCGCATGTTCATATGTGGATTACATTTGTTGTCTACCATAAACTCAGTAACTACTAACTATAATCCATAGTAACTATAGTTAATAGCAATTGGAAAATTTCAATAGCTTATAAGTTTATTATAGTTTTAGAACATGATAAAGACTACGAGAAGAAAATAACTGATTATTATATATGACTTATTTACCACAAAGCACAGTAGCGTAGAGCTACTAGCGATCTATAGTCATAGGTGGGAAATAGACAAACTATTTTACCTGTATTTATATCATATATCTTTTATAATTTATATTTCGAAAACTGTATCACAATCAACTTACGGAATTATTTTAGCGAGCATTCTACGAATATAAACTTTAAAAGTAGTAGAGTAATTGAACACTATACACTAGCACTACACAATGTAACAAAATATTAAGAGATCCAGTCTCCATCTGAAACTAGTATGTAAATCTAACCGGTGTTCAAACATCGCGAGTGTGCCAAGTAGTTGGTTATCCACGCCACACGCTGACGAATGCGGCCAATCCATCCTCCGACTGCGGAGAGCTACACTCTGTACACATTGCCAAAATATTCACGTACACCGCATTCTGTGACACTACTACAGTACTCGTACAAGTATTATTTACAGGACTGATTCTGGAAACTTTGCTTGAATAACCTATTCACACATGTAAATTCAGATAGAAAAGGAGTCCTGCCTGAAGTTTAATAAAATTGTAGTTAAATATAAAGACAGCGGAAATTAAATAGACTAGAGAATCCAAATTATAACATTGATATACCACATTGTAATATGAAGCGCAGTAGTGCTATATAGTCGTTAATCAGAAATAGTTATGAAATTTACAAAGCATTGTACCAGTACCTATAGGAAATTGTATCGCATAAGAGTTTAAATAATACACTATATCCTTGACATACAATATCATAGAATTATTGTAGTAAATGTCCTACGAATTGAACCTTAAAAAGAAGTACAATTTAATTCATACATCTTCTAACATAACATACTTAGTAAAATATTAAGAGCTCCAGTCTCCATCTGAAACTAGTATGTAAATCTAACCGGTGTTCAAACATCGCGAGTGTGCCAAGTAGTTGGTTATCCGCGCCACACGCTGACGAATGCGGCCAATCCATCCTCCGACTGCGGAGAGCTACACTCTGTACACATTGCCAAAATATTCACGTACACCGCATTCTGTGACACTACTACAGTACATGTATTATTTACAGGACTGATTCTGGGAACTTTGCTTGAATAACCTATTCGAGCTAAAACGTGGGTCATGGCATTAAAACGTTTCTCAGGTTCTTGTGTTTAATGTATCAAAAACACAAAATGGAACTGTGCATTTGAAGCTAAGGATTTTATCATACTTTATTCATTAAAAAAAAAATGCTATTTATGATACAAATTAAAACTCTTCATTTTAGAAGTAGTTAGAACCACAGATAAACTTAATGTTATGTAAAACATATAAGAAAAAGCGGCTGGGAAGGTAATATGTTACAGTAAACTAAGAACTTAGAGAAAACAGAAAATAAGAAGTGTAAAGATAGAAAATGTACGTATATGTTGAACGTTTCATTCGTTATTGATTAATATTTATTATCAATATCCAATTAGTACCTACATATAATAGAAATATGACAATTTCGCCTACTAGAATTGTTAAATTTCGATATTTCGTAAACAAAACATTAGATAGATTAATCATACTTAATAACGGGCGATAAAACAATTGATTTATAAATTTGCAATACAAAAACCAAATTACAAACAAAAGCAGAGACGTAGGTTGTAGAAGTGTAGTTTCCCTTCCCTCATCGCACCACTAGCCGAAGGACAAAGTTCCATCCACATCAACTGGACCCGTGGCGGTCCTCCACGGTTCGGTTTGAACGATCATTTTTGCCGCGTACGTGCAAAATGTGGAATGAACTTCCTCCTGAAGTATTCATGGGCTCATTGGACTGGGGGACATTGGGCTCTTCAAGAGGGGCGCAAAAAGAGCTCTCCTCCGAAGCCGGCGATGCATTGGCGACTCCTCTGGTGTTGCAAATATTCATAGTCGACGGTGACTACTTTCCACCAGGTAGCCCGTCTGCCTTATATAAACATAAAAAAAAAGAAATATGATCTCCAGTTTTAGAAGAGACCCGTAAGAGATAACTTCAAAAAGTTAGTGGACCACGATATGAATTGTAGCTAGTTGTAAACGCAATCAGAAAAGGACGTAAACCATAACGTCGTATTTAAAAAGGATGATTTCCGAAACCGTTAAGATTTCCCATGGGTGCGACTAAAGAACAAGATTGGGTAAACAAAATAAAAAATAAACTCGATCGTTTTAAATCCGGTGTAATGACACCCGCGACAACGCAACGATGGTTCCTGCCGCAGAGTAATAATTAGTATAGAGCGCGATCATGTCGACAATACCTTGGTACGAATCGTAAGCAGATGTGTTATAGATGTTTTTTCTTGCAAAGTTATAAATTTAATTAACTGAAAAATATTTACAATTATAATTAAATTTACAGAAAATTAAAAATAATAAATTATACTATAAATATAAAATAACTTATTTACAAAATTTACATATATACAAAAATGAAAAACAAAAATATAAAAACAAAAACACTACCATAAAAAATTGTCACCATCACTGTCTTTGGGCAAGGTTCCCAAGACGCTGGCAGCATTTCCTCTCTGAATTGCTATACCAATTCTTTGAGCAAAATGCATGCCAGCTCTCGGGTCCCCAGAGACGTCGACCAAACGAGTTGACAGCTGTTTAAACAACTGCCAAGCATCCGGACCCCATGGACCCAAAGTTTCAACACCAAACGCCATAAATATATAGTTATTTCATAAACTAATATATTTACGCTTGGTGTTTTCAGTAGCAGTAGCCGCCGCCCCCGCGCCAGAGGAAGACGCCTGGAGGTGAGAAGGAGCCAGTGTGTCGACACACGTAGCGTCCCACACTAGCATCCTCCCCCCCTTCCAGGGTATTAACGTCATACCGTCGGGCCGCTTGCCATCGTCACGTGCGAGACCATTCGGCTCTAAATAAGCCGGCACGTTGACGGTGACGAAAGCCCGACGAATGGCGTCGTTGATGGTAGCGTGACGCGAAAAGCGGCCAGCACTGCGCTGACAAGAAAGTCCATGGTGTCCAACAGGGTTGTTGCTGATGCAGGTTTTTACTAGATCAGCGGATGCTGATGCTGATGCTGATTTTTTCAGATTAATATCAGCTGATGCTGATGCTGATATTTAAAAATACTAAATAATAAATATATTTTATACTGAGGTATTTGTACGTCCCTTACGAGAATAGTCTTTTTTAACCAACTTCACAAAATGAGGCTGTTTCTCAATTTTACCGTATATAATTATATATCTTTTTTATGTTTGTTCGCGGATAACTTCGTCGTTTATGAACCGAACTGGAATACTGGATGATGTTTATTTTGTTAGAAAAAAAGATATTTCCAAAGTAGTTCCATTATAAGAAAATAAGGGTCTGATGACCAGAGAAATCGAGAGGAACTTTCAAAAATCGTAAGGGCGACTAGTGCATTTGTAAGATTTTTAATATGTCATCAACAAAAAAGGTGAAAAAAATTAATTAAAAAATACAATCGACTTCCATGTCACTACAAAGCAAAAATCAACTGAAACAAATTTTGGCTCAGCACATATCTCCGAAGCCGGCGCTCATATTGAACACGCTGTTTACGCCGTTATCCAACAAAATATATTTAGCACCGACTTCAAAACCATGTACCAAACTAACATCCACTTCAGCTACCCTCCACTCTGCAGTGACACAGAAGTCGGCATTTATTTGTTATTTTTTTTTTTTACAAAAACTACACTGTGTCGTATCTTTGTTCAATAAAGAAATATTTGGTCATATTGCACTTTTCACTGGATGTGGCATTATGAATTGAATACATAATTCTGTTATTGATTGATTGAACTATGATCGAAAGTTATTGATGACTGACCAAATTACGTTGTCAATACAATCGAATGATTGTTTGATGACAACTTGTGTTTATAAACTTCTGTGATAGGCTAACACTCCACGTGATTTAAGCTCGGTCCCGCCTTCAATGAACACGTTACATTTTCAATATCAGCATTAAATATCAGCATCTTTTGTTGCGGATGCGGATGCTGATGCTGATATTTAAAAGAAAGCTGATAATCAGCGGATGCTGATGCTGATGCTGATATTCGCAACAACCCTAGTGTCCAAACACATCGACTTCATATAGATGTTTAAAAGTATCTTAGTTGTTTCACTCGATCATCTTTATGCAAACTCGATGCTTTTTTGTTTCACGTAATATGACACCACCGTTTCAGTGCCAATGCCTCTGTAATAGGGAGAAGTTGGGCATGAGGGCACGTTTTCTACACTTATAGTGTTCTCACCTGTGCCTACCGTTCCTACCCGAGGAAGCTCACTCTATACTTAATAATTACTCCAAGGTCCCACTCGAAAAACCCAGCGTCACGGAAAACGCGAACCGGCGAACTTTTTACCAGAAAATTTTGCACATAAATAACGTCACATACGTTCTTATCCGCCATTATTTGGTCTCAGTGAACTTTCCGCGTGCGTATACTTTTTACAATGTTTGTGAAAGCCCCCTAATTTGTCTTGGGGCATCTTGATACAACCATGTTCGTACGTTTTTCTATTACGGTAAGTTATTTTTACATCGCGTGTTTTTCGTTTGCCAAGTAAAATAATACAAAGTAAGCTCTTTTATTTCAATCTTACTGCTTTGTTGTGTTTTTCGTATAATTAGCTTTGTAAATTAATTAAATTTCTCTAATAGGGCGCGTAGAATACCGAATATTTACATATTTTATATAAAAAAAAATCTATTTACTTATACAGATGAATATAATTAACGTCATATTACGAAGAGCAGTGATAGCCTAATGGTTTAGAAACTCGGCCTCTCGAACGAGGAGTCCGAGATTCAAATTCTAGTTAAAAGAAAACGTTGTGAGGAAACCTGCATGCCTGAGAGATTTATATAAAAAATGTCAAAGGTATGTGAAGTCTACCAATACGAACTGGGCCAGCGCGGTGGACTATGGCCTAATCCTTCTCATTCTGAGAGGAGACCCCTGCCCAACAGTGGGACGATAATGGGTTGGTTGATAACGTCATATTACGTTTATTTTTATATGATTTAACCGAATTAAGTATTACTATGAGTCATTAGATACTATAAGATAAAAACCTTTTTTGCTACAAATTCTATTAAACACCAATCAATATTGAGGCCGCCAGTAGTTTTGTAATAGTAAATTACCATGCCAATACTTCCCGTTGTCCACTTTAAATCAACTAGATTATTTACTCGTTCTCTACTGTCATCACTAATTCCGACATCAGTAATATATTTCACTTATAAACCTCTTTTAAAGACTCAAATAGCACCTTTGAAACAAAGGCAATCTAAACAAAGTACATTAAATTTCTCTTTAACACGTACAAAGTAATGTTTACAATAAACCGTGCTAACACACCTCGAGAGCCCGCGAACCTAACGAGGAAATAGTGGTCGTAAATCAGGGGAAATTCGTTCTTATTGAATTTCCTTTTGTCGGAGAACGGAAGCCACGCCTCGCTTTTTGTTCCAAATGGACGACTCGAGACGTGTTCAGTTTTTCGAGCTCGTACGTTGGTACACCTGTAATGGCGATTTATTAAGTCGAGCTATTGAGCGATTGTGTGATCGCTTCCAGTTTTATCAATAGCTCGATTTTGTTCGATATTAGGTCAGTGCTTTAGCATGGGTAATGTGGTTAATAAGACTACTTGGTATTGACTATTCAGTATTGGTGGGGACTTAGGTCATGACCCAACGAAAGATACAAAGAAGTTCCTCATATTATTAAAAGATATCCGCCCCCGTAGAAGTAGAGGATGATGAGTGGAGGATGTAAAAGATATTACATTTTTAGGGGAGGCTATGTTTCCCAGATCCATCACAGTCACTAACTAAAATTTTTTTTCTTAGCGAACAAGGTGGTTTGATCGCTTCATGTTATTAGTTGGAGCAACAATTTGTGGCTTAGCGCAAGTATTCGACCCTAGGTATTCATGGGCGGCAGTGTCCATTTCCCTTTAGGTGAACTGCCAGCCCATTTATATAAGCTTAATTCTTAATTAAGGAATTAACAATTATAATTAGCAGAAATAAAAATAGTTACATAAACGAAAAGACAGTCCAAGTAAGGACCCTCTAACCCTATTTCCATTTACAAGCGCTGGAACATCCTCACATTAGCGCTGACATCGTAAAGGAATTCTTGATTTTACCAGCTCGAATCCAAATCCTAACTCCGCCCCGTATGTATTACATGTTATGTTGCAAGCTGTTGTCGTTTAATGATAACTGTCATATGCTGTAAACGGAAAAGGAAAACATCTGCAAGCATTCTACGAAAACCAAAAAAAGTCTTGAAGGTCAATGAAGTCGCGTTTGTACAGCGTGGTGGACTATGTATTAAGCCTGATTGTAGAAGGTCCATTGCCCAGTACTGTGACAGTAACGGGTTGATGTCGATGTGCTCAGAATAAGCTCAGGTACGACAGTAAAGCATGAGTTAATTGAAAAGTCATTAATAACATTTCAATGGAAATTGTTTTCCTTTTAAATATGAACCAAATATGACAACATTACAATAATAACAATATAACGCCGTTATTAATAATCGACCACCAATTTCGGCCACCAAAAAATTGACTTTTTTAATTTTCCATCTTTGGTAGTTAAAAATTACGAAACGTAAATAGCGTAAGAACTTATGTTATGACGAGCTTTTGCCCGCGGCTTTGCTCGCGTTACGAAGTAATATTTTCATTCCTTATTTTATCCCCTTAGGGGTAGAATTGATCAAAATCCTTTCTTAGCGGATGCCTACGTCATAACATCTACCTGCATGCCAAATTTCAGCCCGTTCCGTCCAGTGGTTTGGGCTGTGCGTTGATAGATCACTATGTCAGTCAGTCACCTTTGAGTTATATATATTTAGATGGATTCTAACAAGTTCTCCGAATTTTATCCAAGCAAAATTCGCTGCTAACTAAACAGGTCAATCACTCATATCGTATTACGCGGTTACTTCAAAGGATAATCACTTAATCGTATAATGTTTTAAGTTGCCCTTTCGTTTGAAGGCGCTAAGCCCTTGCTGGCCGATTATCGACTTAACTTGAAGGAATAAGGAAGCCTAAGTAAGTACTGGTTTGACAAGTCGGCAGTAAGCTTAGTTTCTAGGGCCTACCATATTTAGTTACCATATAAATCTTTTTAGCGTTTCTGTTTACAACTTTCTTCTATGTATCTACTTCGTGTTTAAGTTCTACTGTAATGTTCTGTGATTTTCTCCCTAATTATTATACGTTACTTTGTTAGAAATGTTAATAAATTAAAAATGATATAATTTACTAGCTGACCCGGAAAACGTTGTGTTGCCATATAAATAAAAAACATGTTAAAGGTTAACAACCGTTATCACTTAGGGGTATGAAAAATGGATAGTAGCCGATTCTCAGACCTACTGAATATGCATATAAAATTTGGTGAAAATCGGTAAAGCCGTTTCGGAGGAGTACGGTAACTAACACTGTGGCACGAGAATTTTATATACAAGATATAACATACTTTGATGATATAACTATAAACTATTTATTAATAATATATTGAGGTGCGTATTTTCCCCCGTTACTTTTTAATTATGAACTTATTATAAAGTTTAAATTACTTATATGTTTTTATTGTGATTGTATTTAATCAGTGAAATACTATTTCACATAAAAATATGCAGTAACACAAATGACATTAGGCCTATATAAACACAATAGTTAGTTCAACAATATTTGATACAAAAAAACCTGCAGCATATTTATAAAAATAAACACTATCAAAGGTTAACTTACCGCCGACAAATAAGGGAAAATATAGAAGACACACATAATCTCTCCATTCTATACACGCATGCAAGCATTATAGCAAAAATTAATAATGAAATCTCTCTTTAATATCTTCTAATGACTTTGCCGTCATACCTATTTCATAAAGTGATAAAACCTGAATGAGATTTAACAGACAAAAAAATATTTTTCAAGTGACGAAGTACTTTAACATCATGTACACACTTAAATTATGCGTACGTAGTGGTGTATGCAAATCTTAATTACACGAATCCCGTTCCTAACGGACTGAAACGTCTAACGTTTTAAAAATATTACTTTTGCGTTTTAATAACATTTATTTGAAGCGAAGGAAGTAAAGTCGAAGCAAAATAATGAGGTGCCGCGTGAATTTAGCGAGATGTCGTAGTCCGAGTTGTAGGATAGTTAGGAATTGATCCACACGACCAATGTTACAGCGGACGCGTCAGCGGGAGCGGGTTGCTATGTCTTTTAAGGAACTTTTTCCTGTCAAAAGGGTTTATGCCCACGTGATATTTAGTCAGCACGGCTACCACTGGCATTCTATCGTTTTTAGATACTTTTCCGGCCGTGCATGTCACAAGCACGCGAATAGCAAAGAGACTGCTGCAGTCTCGCATGCGAGTAAGAAATACATGCAGTCATAAACCCGCGTGACAAGAAAAATGTCCTTAATAATGGTAAACATGGTATGTCCTTAATATGGCTTTTTGTGACTGAAATAGCATTCAGTCACAAAAAAATCTCGCAGTTCCTTCAGAACTGATATGATATATCAACCTATAATATACCAACTAGTAGATAATTTAGAAGATAACTAAAGCTTTATATTCAGAAAATTTAAAAATTACCTAAATATTGGTTTACTACCACCAACACGCTTAGCCTATTGCAGTGACTATAACGCAACGTCGCTTTTTAAAAAAGATATCGGTGGCTCACTAGAGGCCTTATAAGGCTATTGGAAGGATAGACCTTTAGTATGTTTTAATAATATTACTTGGTTGAGTGTCGATCCAAATGATCATTATTGAACAACGGAAGCGTGAACGGAAACGGATTAGTACTGCTTCAAACGTGACATTCATATGTAAGGTTATTGTTGTTAATAATTTATGGCACTTGCGGTGTGTCATACATTCTTAACAACAAGTCATCTTCATTCTACAATATTTTGAAGCTGGTAGACTTAAAATAAAGAGTTGAGAACAAAGTTCATATGAGTAAATACATATACCGGAACATAATGATAACAAAGATACATGACGGTCACAAAAATATAAAGAATTTAATTTGAAATGTATTCATTGCTTCAGTTAAGTATTGCAACACATTTATTTTCGCTTTTTTTCGATTTTTCGATCGTATCGTTAGCCGATGCAATCATTGATTCATGAATTTGTTAGTACTGTTCATGGAGCTTAAATATTGACTTTCCGCTAGTTATTCGCCACTTTTACCACCGCTTTAGGGCACAAGCTTTTAAGCTCGCTCGACCGTGCGCGTTCAGAGTCGAGCGGAAAACATTATGATAGCGCCAGCTCCATTGCGGCGCGTCGAGTGCCTGCAAAGTAACGAGCGAAAATTATAAACACCACTCAAAAAAGCACTAGAATATAAAAAAATAAATCCATTTTTATTTCCCTTTGACGTCACGTTTGGTATGTGTTAATATATTAAGTAAATTCCGACGTCAAATACGACTAAGTGCAGTTTTACAATTTGTTTTGAGCGTAATTCACTCTGTAATTACGTAAAGCATGCAATTTTCATGCTTCACTTTATATTCAGTAAGTTCGCTTGAGTAGTGTTTTTATTTAATTCAAAAGACAGGGGCCCTTGAAAGTTAAATTTTAACTTTTTGAGTATTTTACTAACTGTCGTAATACTGGAGTTAAATTAAATTTGGGTGCAAATATTTTCCAGAGGACTTCAAACTATCATTTTGTACTTGAAGTACTTAAAATTTTAAAAGTATCTAAAATTACTGTTAATAGCAACTTTCGCTTTTCATAAGTCTCAAGAACTAAGCAATAAAATTTTTATCGTGAATTTTCCATATTTATATGAAGCAAAAGAGTTTATTAGTAATACGTTATTTTAGCTAAGCTAGCTAGCTAAGCTTATTAGTATTAATAATATAAAATTTTGACCACGAATCGACTGAAAAATCTTTCTACGCTCAATATCTAACGAATAAATATATTATTATGACCAATCGACTATTGCCCAAACCCTGCCCATTCCAACAAAACATTGCACATCAGTAACACAGTAATCCATTGATAATGTTATAGATAACAAAATAAAACTGCAAACCAGTTTCGGTAACATCCACGAAGCAGGAAGTAAGAGTGATAATGTTTTGGCTGTGAATTCTGCCGAGCACTAGCTATCTATTTCTCCTGTGACATATTTGGCAAGCGAGCCGGACGTCCAGCCAACTGTGACACAGCTCATTCTGCATATATCTTGATGCTGTGCAATCGATAACTTTAACGCTTTGTAGGTTTGCCGGTTTTTAGTTTTTTCCTTATATACTTTTCTGTATTGTTTTATAGACTTGAATGTTTACCTACAAATGAATACGGTTCAATTGCTTTAGCTACGTACTTAATGTCTATATCACATTTCGAAACCCTCAATTAAGTTATTGTGTGAGTAAAAAAATACGTAGCACACGATATAAAAGCATATCTAGCAAATAATGGCAAATAAAATATCATTATATTTTAGGGTTCATATTTGATAAACTGATAAGTTAAATAATAAATTTGACAAAAATACATATTGCATTTAAAAGCAGTATCTTTGACTTTGACACTTTGAAACTAACTTTGAATCTTTGACAATATGTAGAAAATAATTATCACGATCCACGCGCATACGCATGTAAATGTAATGCATGTAATGTTCAAACACATTAAAAAAACAACACGTTACCATACTAAACTGAAAGTTTAAAGCGCAAAACAAGCACATATGGCCACACTCGACTCCGTAAATCTTACGAGTACGCTACGCTATTATGTCCTAACAGCAATATGTTTGCCAACTAAGTTTAACAACTAACCAACTTTGACAACACTTACTATATCTAATTGAATTACTGCACATACAATTGATAATTTATCCAATAACTGGATAAATTAAAAAGATATGCATTATTATATGACCTGCCTAATAAATCAAAGATGAAGGATACCGACAACAATTTTAAATGCAACGAAAGAGTATGAGTTATTTACTGTTCAATACCAAGGCATTTTAGAAACAACAGTATTTACCAAATAATGTTCAAGAAAAAATGTACAGTGGGTTGATGATGTACAAGAAAAAAAACACATACGATTATCTCATGTGTAAGAACATGATACGATACTACGCCCAAGTGCTCATAAACAAGAATAAATTAATAAACCATAATAGTTGCATTTTTACAAAAGGAATAAATTTAAAATAGAAATAGATGCTGTAAGAAATAACAAGTAGTAACAAGAAAATCTCAGAGAAGAGAGAAAATAATAGCGTATTTGATAACGGCTTCGTGATGTAACGTAACCGTAGCGCAACAGAGGTTTAGTCACGAACGTTATTATTAATAAATAAATAATGTGAGCTTCAGTTCGGCACCGCATTATTTATAACGCCGATCGTTCATTTTGTCTGTGCGATAGCCGGTGTAGGCACCACGAATAAAACTATCAGACTTCGCACGCAAACAGGCAATCATCGTTCATGATTCTGGCTGAATGCAACAAATCGAAATGGCTCGCTACGAAAAAATACCTAATGTGAAAACGTATTGCGATAGGCCATCAGTTAACTAGCTTTTAGCCCTTTCATTCAATGGTTTTTCACCTTTTGTGCTCCACGGTTTGAATGGATTTTCAGGGTTTGAGGCATATAAATAACTTGAATAGTTGATACTATGCCTAACGATGTCTGTTTATTTGATCAAGAACCCTTTGAATATCCGTAGCTAAACATAAATTGAATTACAAAGTCGGGCTTCACACAACAATTCAAAGCAAAAACGTTACCGTGAAACATTAATTAATGAGCTATTATGAAATTGTTTGCCTCGAATTTTCGTAACTTCTCCAAATTTAGACGAACTCGGGGTCAAGCAAAACAAATCGTTACACAAACTTTACCTATTTCTTCGTTTGTTTATTAAAGCCGTGGAGAAAGTAGTAAAGTTAGGCAAGTTGACATTTTTGTTTATTCGCAATTTTATTTAGTGGCTTCTTTACGTCTTGTTTACAGTGTTGTATCGTAAATCTCTCGCAATTAATGTTGGGATACGATTATAGAGTTGAGGATTTTTGGCGACTAACCGCCGTACTTAATAACATTTCAAACATAATTTAGGTTACCTACTATATATATATTTTTTTGAGTTATGAGTATGGCAGTGTTTACTTTTTGGAGTTTACTCCTTAAGAAACGATTTGAGTTATAAGGCCCGGTACGGAAATTTTATGAGGAGTAAAATCAAGTGTAACACGAAAAGTTGAGGCGTAACGGAAACCAAAATATGAATCAAGAGTGCTTTTATTAATTTAAAATACAGTAAGTTCAAATCCCATATGAAAGTAATTATTACAATAAAAATAATTAGCAATATATAAAACATTAAAACGTCATTAACTAATTTGTTTACATTTTTGCATAAATTAAGTTATAGGTTTGATCATTTATAAACACTGGGAAAAATATGAACATTGGCGCCATAATATGATTAACAATCTTTTATGAACGTTTTTAAAGAAGAGTAACATATAAAATCAGTAAGCAATTGAATAAGATATAATATTAGCAAAATAAGTTTTTAACATAAAGAGGCTTTTGTAAGTTACTGATATATTAATTTAACTTATAAAAATGGATGCATTATTGATCAGCACCATCTATCAACGATAAACGGGAAAAATCAAAATAGTATTATTTAATATTTATTACAGAATTATTGCTAATGAATTATGTTCAAAATAAGTTATATAAAATTAGCAATACGTTTTAAATGAATTCTAGAATTATAAAACATTCAGAAACAATCCAAATTACATATAATAACATGTTTATTGAGTCTCATATAAATTTCATCCGTAAATTGCAACAAGGATATTTTATAGATGGCAAAGAAATTATAATTATTAAGTTTTAAGTTATAAAACGTTTAACATTGTTTTAAACATAAATAATTATATTATATTAAAATTTACTTTAATATAAACAATTATATTAAGTTACCATTATAATATTTGGAACCAAAATACATAGATACACACATAATACACTTGCAAACTTACAATTTATAAAACTTGCCACTAGATGGCGCTATTTTATATTATTTTGTAACATACTTTATGTAATACGCATTATTGAAGTAATATAAATAATCCGAATAATTACAGATATATGTTTGTTTGTTTCTCTTATCATTTTAGCAGATGCGTTCATTTACCTACCCTTTTTTCTATTCGATATATATCATAATTATCATTCGTAAGGAGTAAACTCCAATCGTGCGTCGTAGCTGACACACACACACTTTTTTTTGTTATTTCTATATATTCAGAGCTAGTAAAACTTTTGATCCCATTAGAATCAAATCATGGTCACTGCGTTGTTGACATAGTTCTAATGGCCATGATAGAGTAAGATCCCAGGCCCCCCAGACGTTCCTTATTTTTGAAGTAACGAATTTTAGGGTGTAGACACTCTTATATGTCGTGTGCATACTCGCTAGTTTGGCTAGGCGGCCCGTTCACAGCTAGCAGGTAGAAAAGGTAGACAACAAGTAATTAATTTAAACAATCAAAAACCCGACTGCACCAAAAAAGCTGAAGAATAGTTTCCAAAAGCAGTGAAATAGGCATTTCATTATTTTTATCCAGAAAGCCAAATACGAAGTTTTATAGTAGGTATCTGCTTCAAAAACAAAAGGTGTTCAAACAATATTATCCTATTTTATCCTCGTAGTGCTCATTTACACTATATAAAGAAGCTATGTGTAAAATTCCAGCACGCTTAAGTTGAGTGGTTTCCCTTTGCGTTGATCTCCGGCACAGCAACTCACTCATTTAGTCAGACAGTCATCTCGATGTGTATATACGAGTATACAGGGTGAATTTTTAAAACGGGCCTTCAGGGCCAAATCCGAAACTGTAAGGATTAGCGAAAAATGCTGAAAGGAGTTACGAGGCCGATTTTGATAAAAACGAAAACTGCATCATTACTTTTTTAAAATAACTTTTTCCCTAGCCGGGAATCGAACGAGTTCATTTTGAAAAAAAAATACACCCTCTATATTATTCCACTATCTGATAGTGTCGCTTATAAGGATCAAATTCTGGGAAGTAATGTTATGTGACAAATTAAAGGAAAAGGAAAATTTTGAAGAAAATACGTATTTTTCTTGGTTTAGGCTGTACGTTGATTTCTGAAAAATGAAAAAGTAATTTAGTTAGTCAGTCAGTCAGTCACCTTGCTGTTTTATGTATATACAAATATGTTTTTATAATCTCCGTTTAATTTCCTTTCATTTGATACCCTGCTCAATAGGTTCGGTTAACTTTTTTTTTTAAATGTGTTACTATTTCGCGCCAAAATTCCGCCATTTTGCTTTTCTTTTACTAACACCTATCTAAGGACACTCGGGTCATTGAGACAAATATAATGACACCTTAATTGTTGAAATTCATCCAGCCGTTTGTTAGATCGGATCAAATAAAGAACGACAAACATACAAGATACGCGCGAAAAACATAACCCTTCCTTGACAGTCGGGTAAAAACATAAATTACTTTTGTTAAATTCGAAGCACTGATTTTTTATATATGTCACATAGAATATTATTCAAAATAAATATTTCATATTGACAGACCGTTCCTGTGGGCGACATCATCGAATACTTTGTAATTTACCACCCTGCAAATGATCACATCGTAAGTATATGGAATAATGCATATACACAAAATTTGCCTGATTTCAGTCCAGAAAATAATGGATGGACATTGGATAAGAACCAATATCAATTTTACTGGTTCGATGGCGATCAGCTACCAATTCTTGTAAGTGGATTACTCGAAACTCAATCAGGTATGTTAAGTTCACATCAAATTAATTTGTTATATGCACAGCCATTCATATCTTCATTAATTAATAAATTTATTTGCATTTTCAGAAGATTCAAATAACGATATTAACGATGATGATGACTTGAAAATTGAAATCCAGGATTGGTTCGAGGATGAAAGTCGAAACTCATATGAAGCAAACAATGAAGATTAAGACTTAATTAAATAGTAATGGAAGATCATATTTTACTAAATTTCTATATTTTTGTATTAATATAATGATAATAATAAATCGTCATTTGACTAAATATTTTTTTTGTTGAAAACAGACCCTGTGTAGGAAAAAAAATGATTGTTTCTGGGGTTTAATAAAAAATTTAATTGTGTCTGGGAGAGAGTTTGGCCCTTCGGATTGGTCTGGCTGTCCACAAAAGGTATTAAGATAGTCCCCCAAGCATCATATATAAAGTTGAAGACTTCGAATATAACAAAAGTTCAGTTATTTTTTTATGAGTTCTAAAGCGTCTGGGAGGAATTACCGCCCACAGGAACGGTCTGTCTGTATAAAATATTTATTTTGAATAATATTCTATGTGACATACATAAAAATCAGTGCTTCGAATTTAACAAAAGTAAGTTATGTTTTTGTCTACCTTTTCTACCTGCTATCTGTGAACGGGCCGGGCCGCCTAGCCAAACTAGCGAGTATGCACACACTCTTAAACACATATAGGAGTGTCTATACCCTAAAATTCGTTACTTCAAAAATAAGGAACGTCTGGGGGCCCTGGGATCTTAGACTATGAGGATTTAGTCGGTACGACCCATAAATATCATAATAGTATGCCACTTTTATTCTACAAAACCACTAAAATACATTTATAAACATAGTGAAATAGTAAAAGCCCGGATGTAAGGAAGGGTGTCGATGTGCGAGTCCGATCTACGCCAATCGCGACATTGCGTGCGCGGCTTGATAGCGAAAATTGCTACAATTGTGGATATTCTTAGTATTATTCATATTGTAGTTTTTAATAGCGAAAAAGTCGTACATCTATTTTATTAATCCCTGTCGCTAAACAAGAGTATTATAAGTTTAACGAGTGTCTGAAAAGAACATTATAAACTGATTATAAACATTATCTCGTATTATGTAGTAACAATTATTATGCGGCAGTTATTTTAAATCGCATACATTAACCTTATTTATACGTTTTTCATCTGAAGTTGTTCATACTTCAGAATTTAAAAATAACAACCATAGATTTTATATTTACCGCATAAAAACTTTATGAATCATATCCATGTATTCTTTCTTAGAATTCCTAAGGACGTTCAATGGCGTGGGCGATTGCACGTGAACATAAAGAACCATTAACAGTAGAAAGGAACTTTACCCCTAGTTTATTTGTTTCTATTTCTGCCCTGTAATGAGGCGAAATGTTCCTCCAATTTAAAATTTGCGGAGTCACCGCGTTTAACTCTATTTGTTACGATTGAAATGTATTTTTAAATATGAACGTTACAAACGTTATGTTGCCATATGAATAAAAAAATATTAAGGGTGAACAACCCTTATCACTTAGGGGTATGAAAAATAGATAGTAGCCGATTCTCAGGCCTACTGAATATGCATATAAAATTTGGTGAAAATCGGTAAAGCCGTTTCGGAGGAGTACGGTAACTAACACTAAGTCACAATGACTCGAGAATTTTATATATAAGATATTACAACTTTAATAATCCCTATTAATAACGGGTGTATCCAATGTTTTTCCCTCCAAAATTTTAAATTAAAAATTTGTAAATTTATGTATACTACTGTCTTTCGACTTCAAACACTGACCTTTTTACCATACACACATGTATCAAAATATATCTGCATTACTTTAAAAAAACGAAGAACTAAAGTAAATTTTATTAAATATCATATAGAAAGAAATTTTACGCCTACAATTTAAGGCAAAAAATATTTAAAATGTTATCTAGGTCATAAGACTTTTAACATACAGCTCAGCTAGGTAGGACGCAAGAAAGAATATAGGACAGCTGCGCCGCGACCATCTATTGTCAAATATTTGGCAAGAACTGCCTTCCTTTGCTAAGCTTGTAGCAACCTAGCTCTTCCTCATACAAAGCTAGCTGATGCCACAATTTATACCAGTTAATCTGATTGTGTACTGGCAGATTTCTTCCATATTTTAAATTATATATTTTAAGTGAAGACATCTCTGAAGGTATATTTAGGTGCGTATGACATGTACACTTACCATGAGTTTTTACGCGGATTGTATCAGAACTACATTGTCATATAAATTGACAAAATGGCGCTTTATGTTTTGTCTCTCTTTTTTGCGAACATGTGAGGGAGACAACAAGTTCATCGTCACTGGAGCACTTGCTTATTGTTACGTTTACCCAGTGGCGCGCTTTCGACAACTCATTCTACTGGAGCAAACGGAACAGAATAATGGATTGTGTAAACGTAACGTAAAATTGTGGGATGTTTTGAAAACTCGTACTAAGGGTACAGGTGAGAGAAGTGAAACATGCGAATGCTCATTGTCATACAAAAACACGATTGATGGGTAATGTTGCTGGCTATTATTTTGATTTATTGTTGCTTTTAAAGGGCGGAATAACATCAGCGTAAATAAAGGCAATTAAGAATAATTAAAAATAATATTGTATAGAATAAAATATTAATTATTAACAAAATTAAGAACAAGGGACCTCACAAAAGTAATCCATCAATACAGTCATACCGCAAAATAATATTACCGCAAAATAAGTTTATATCTTACATACGTTACGTACATAAATAAAATATTTATTTTTTATACCTACTTACATTTAAGACATCTTTAAATTGAAACATTACATAGTTACATCGTTAAAAAGTTCTATCTGAAATATTATTTAAGAAACAGTACATTTTTTTATTTAAAAAATAGTAATATTGAAATACTAAACATGGACTCCATTATATAAGGATAGAAATATACCAGCGAATTTCCCGTTTCCCTCTAAATATTTGAAATATTAAGAACGGTATACCTCTGCCGCAGCGCCAGGATTACGTCACAAGCCGTAAGTGACGTTGCAATTTATATGACTTAATCTGCAGTTCTATGTGTTAGCCTCACACGGCTTCCACAAAGCATCAGGCCTTTATGGCCGCCTGGTACCACAGTCTCTAAGTTACAGTCGCAATTTGCACATTGTTACTCTAAGACCTAAATTTTTGATGATCCATGGACTAGAATGGAAGTAAGTTACTTTAGTTGGAATGTTTTTATAAAATAGTTGGACTCGCAAACAAGCATGCAGTCCGCCTGATGCTAAGAGATCACTGTCTCCCATGAAAATTTGAAACCGCCAGTTTAAAAACCATTTAGAACACCTAGTAGGTTTACCTCGCCATTCTGTAATGCGTACTTTTGAGGCTAAAGGTGGAGGAGATTGGCTTGAACTGCTTTTGGAAACAGAAAATCGTTCAGTTTGAAATAAAATAGTGAATCCTAATCCTCCGTATCCTCTATAATTTATAACCGAATTCTTAAAGAAATAAGGTTGTATATTCCTCGCAATTTCTTTTGGTACTTTTAACACTGACCAATTGTGTTTTCGCGTGAAAAAGAAAAAAAATCATGAACCAGTAAGGTACAAATTATATATTAAAAACACAATTTTTTTACATCCATGAAAATGAAACCAACAGACGGTAAAGTTAGGTACACTTTAGCAAAACGCATACTAATCTTTTCAAACTACTTTAGATTTACGGTTAAACTTTCAATGGTGATTCTATCCTCGTAAATATTCGGTTGATTTATATGAAAAATATTCTTTAAAGTTACAAACGAATACTACAATGATATTTTCTGTTGTGGCCTTAGATGAGTAAAATACATAGATTAATCACTCCTAACAAAAAATTGTAACCAGTTTTGAGAATTGAAATTGTTGCGTAAATAATGTATTGTCATGTCTCCGTTCCAAATGTCACTAAAATAATTGAAATATTTATTTATTACGTAAATTACGTACTATTAGTTATTTATACATAAAAGTTATTTATACATTAAGTTATTTATACGTATTTTCTCTAAAAGTGTCTTGTATTTGTCAAGAATTCAAAAAATAAATCATATATTCATCCTATTGTGGCTTCATTAAATTTCAAGGCTGTGGAGTATCTTTCTATTTTACTTATCTAAGGTTGCGGCTGACAAAGCAGAAGCGTTTCGATTGCAGCGAGCAAGTTTTAATTAAATGGAGCGCTTTAACTCAACTGTAAAAATTTGTAAAACACTCACAGAGTTCTTCTTTTTGTATTATGAGTTTGTGTAGTGATAAAGATCGCGGTTCACTGCAGTGCCCTCACACCTACTTTTGCTGTGCCTTCTGTTGTGCGGCTTTGTGCTGGTTTAGAAGGTGTACATTTTTAAATGTTGAAGCTGCAAATGAGCTTGCAATCCACCTAATGGTACGTGGCTACTGCCGCCCATAGACCTCTGTAATCAACCCCAATGGTTAGATACCTACGTATGGTTGGCCACAGAAACGTTGCTTGGCTACCCCTGAGAACTAAGTTGAAACGCTTCCTATATCTATAGATCTATTTATCACACTTTTCGAACAGGGGCACAGCAGCGATTAACATGACTATTATAGGCAGAAACAGGCATGGTGCCTGCGGAGTCGTATTTCAAAGGGATCTTCCACCTTCGAAACTTATTTCTATAACGCTTGCCTATACACATTTGGAATACCTGAATTTTTTATTTACATTCCGAAAAGAGTATTTCGAGTGTTTACATGTAAGTAAGACTAGTATGTACCAATGTAACATATTTTATTTAAAAAATATATGTTATTTATTTTTTCATACTCTTACGAAGCACAATTTACTAAACATAAATGAAACGCTATTAGCTTCTGAAATAAATATTTATGAGCTCATAATTTTAAAAGTTCAAAGAAATCATAAACGTCTTTCGCAGACAAGCTTTACAAGTATACAAGTTCGGGAAATTCTTCAAAAGAGCGATACGGATTGAGATGTCATGAAAATTTATTTAGAAAATTGTTAATGAAAAGTACTAAAAAAAATTTACGAGGCAAAAAATATTTGTTTAGTTATTATCTTGTATTTTTATTAGAATGTCACACCGCAATTAGTGTCAAATTTCAAATGTGTTTGACTGTTTCTACCTCAGAGTTTCTACGATTCCCGTTCAGTTTTAAATCTTTCGATTATGGCGCCGTTTGCCGTGACGGCGAAGTCTACGGCGCCGTAACGTGGGTTTGTGTTTTTGCTTAAAGTAAGATAATTTATGTTGTAATTCCATAATATACCCATACCATACCCATACGACTTGTGTAGCATTATTACCAAAACTAGCCAACACACAGGTTCCGGGTTCGATCCCCGACCAAGCAAACATTGCAATTAAAATAAATAATATTTATTCTGGGTTTTGGGCTTTATTTTCTCGTATAAATATATGTGTCCACTGCACCTACAATATAAAGAATATTAGAGTGAGTGTTACTAATATCAAAAGTATAGTTGTAACACTTTTGTCATTACATAAAGATTAATCTAAATTTCAATGTCAAAGTAATTTTCGTGATTAAATTGGGTAATTAATATTTCTGAGTAGATTATATCCCTGATACGCTAACTAAACGTTAATTACAGCAACTATGCAGGCATGAAGCCACGCCTTCCATTATCTCCTTTAGTCTTTGCCGCAAGCCACTAATTATGATAATGCGGTCAATTATAATAAAATATGCTGATATATTTAATGAATAGTTGTCAGTTCAATCGTTAAAAGTTCGTATATTATCTTCGTGATTATAAAGGTAATAAATGTCAAAGAAATAATTTAATGATCTATAATTGTTATTGTAACTGGTAACTTATAAATAATAATATAAAAAATTGAATCTTAAAATTGAGACTTTTCCTTTACTTTGTCATTTATCATTACTTACAGCAACACTATCAGATAGTGGTATAAAATATTTTTTTTTTTTTTCAAAATAAACTCCTTGGCTAGGGAAAATGATATTTTAGAAAACGAATGATGCAGTTTTAGTTTTTATCAAAATCGGCCTCGTAGCTTCTTTCAACATTTTTCGCTAATCCTTATAGTTTCGAATTTAGCCCTGAAGGCCTATTTGAAAAATTCACCCTGTATAATACTTAATAATTATACAAAGTAAAAGAAAAGACTATTTTGGGTGTTGTAAAACTGTTGCATATTTCATAATATACGATGTAGAGTAACATTTTCAAGAATATCCTAATTGTAAATTTTTGGATAACACGAACAAATTGTAATTTATATCATTGCTCTCGTACAATTAATATTGGTCCTCTAAAGATTATGGACCTCTCATATATATCGCAGGTCCAAAAATCCACTCGATGTATTTTTTTATGGAAATTATATGTTATAATACATGGTAATAAGAAGTCCCAAAATGTACAATTTGATTGTGATAAGTTACCTAATGTTCATAAAATTAGGAATATTTACTACATGTGTATTAGTATAATATAAATACAACATTTGATACCTAATTAGGAGATTTTTCGTCACATATTATTATATATTTATCAGGTCGAAGGCGACCTAAACTTCTCCTTAAATATTATATTATTATCATTATACCACTGAAACTTCCCCGTTAATATACACAATAAAAGCTTACTAAGTTTACAAAATAAAATAGAAAACACAATATGATTATAACAAACATTGTTCGGATTAACGAGTCGATGGTTAGTCTGATACACTTAGAAAAAGATAAAATAAACGAGAAACATTATTTTACCTGTGTATTTTCATAAACCGTTTTATATTTATTTTTTAACTTATCTTGGAATAATTCCGTGAATTATTTTTGGCCATATGTTTCACTTGACTTTTTAACCAAAATCTTACCTATTCGATACCTATTCGATATATGTTGTATAGAGTAGATTGATCATTTAGGTAATGGTTATATCATTAAATGAATTGAATTAAATGGAAATTAGATTAATTAAATGGACAATCCTTCCCATTCACCTGTCTGCCTTGGCACACTCTTCAAACACACAGCAGTGTACGCAACCTTTATAATACAAAACTCTACGCTTCTCATATTGAGATTTATAAAATCGAAACGTAAACTATAATAATTATTGCATTTTACTTTACCTTTAAACACGACTATAAAGACATATGTACGAATATCATTTTGGACATCGCATTTAAATATAAAGAAACACTGAAAACTGTTTGAAAATCAAACACAGACTTTTTATTACGTTGATATTGATTTTATTGCTACAATTTAAGCGTAAAGTCGTAAAGGCTTGTAGCAAAAATGCAGTGCAGGAGCAAAAACGAGGACGGTACAACAAACAGCGCCGGATTAACAGCGAGTCGATTGTAAGCGCCCCTTGATACACTGCAAAAAAGATAAAAGATACGCCGTTGTACAATGTATGTATATTCTTTTTTCTTTGCTATCGGTTCAACTATAACCTTTTAAAATATTATTCTGTTGCTGTTGCAAAGGTACAGAATTGATGATGATGCTAAATTTAATCGTGTAAGTTATCTTAAAGCTTAAACTTTTTATATTTAGAGTCTTTGCACACGTATGGAGTTTCTTGCGCCGCTTCTTCTCCTTAGCGAAACACCTTCCGAAGCAGTGGTAGTTTGTTGACTTTCAAAAAGTATTTTATATGAATCTATTTTTAAATGAGATTTGATTTGATTTGTTGTTACATTAATATTATATTTAATTATATATGGCTTAAGCGTAAGTACTAACTCTTAAAAGTAAAATGCAGTTCAGGAGAGAAACGAGGACGATATTACAAACAGCGCCGGATTAACAGCGAGTCGATTGTAAGCGCCCCTTGATACACTGTAAAAAAGATAAAAGATACGCCGTTGTACAATGTACGTGTAATCGTATTTTTATTTTTACTGATATTTTCAACTACATGCGTTTAAATGTTCTTCTATTGCTGATCAAAGGTAGAGAATTATGATGACAATAAATTGGATTGTGTAAGTTGTCTTAAAACTTGAACTTTTTATATTTAGAGTTTTGTTACGTTAATATTACCTATATTTAATTATATATTTTTTTATAATATAAGAGTAGCAGACGAGCACGCAGTCCACCCGATGGCAAGTGGCCACTGCCGCCCACGGACATCTGCAATCAACCTCAGATAGGATTGGATTTTCCTACCTGAGGTCGGCCACAGATGCGCCGCTACCCCTGAGGACTAAGCTGGAACGCCTCGGAAAAGTCTGTCTCCCTTACCACACCCTTCAAACCGGAACACAGCAGCGCCTAACACTGCAGTTATTAGGTAGAAATAGGTGTGGCGGTGGTGCCGCCGGAGTCGAACCAAAATGGGTTCTACCACCTCCAAATACATACAATACAATACAATGGCTTTAGCGAAAAGTACTACCTCGTAAAAGTAAAACGCAGTGCAGGAGCAAAATGAGGAAGGTACAACAAACAGCGCCGGATTAACAGCGAGTCAATTGTAAGCTCCCCTTGATACACTGTCAAAAAGATAAAAGATACGCCGTTATACCTGTTACCTTATTTTTATGGATATCGATTCAACTACGCGTGTTGCAGCCCTATTTTTGATCAAAACTCTATCTAGAATAGTTTTAAGGCCACATTTAATAAACAAATATGTCACGTAAGATACTTTACATAACATATCAGTAAAGTTTAGATATTTATAGTGCTTATTACATTTATATTAATCACATTACAATGGCTTAAGCCATTCTAAATCATTAAATTAAAGTGCATTACAGCGACGGAATCGACAACGAAAAAACAACGGATTAACTACGAGCCGATTGTTCATCCTCTACAAAAAGATAAAGATATGCCGTTGCACACATTTAACTATTTCTTGAGTTACAACTTATAAAACTTCGTAATGGACATTAACGTTTCAGTTAAGGGGGTTTCGAATATACTCCAGAGTTAGAGCTCTAGTGCACCTATAATAAATTCTGTCGTTTAGCAACCTGTTTAGCTCAAGTGCTACCATAGCGGCCTGTTTCATAGATTTTTGCTATTTTCTTTATTTCCATTTTTTTTTTGCTAACGTATAGGTACACTTAAAAATCAATATCATTAATGGTTTTTGCTTAAAAATGTATCAATATTGAGACATACTTTGACAATAATTGTACATACATAGACACACATGCCCAGTACACAGTACGTAAAAAACGAATACATTTATATAATTAACATCCTTCAATGCAACGACATTCAAATATTCCGTATTGATCTACTCACTTCAATTGCAATTCATTACAACTCGAATATCCAATTCATTTAAAGCTACAAGTGCAGACACACAATGAGACCGTTGAAAAAGAAACAGCACAGATAAAAAGAAAAACGTAGCAGATCAAAAACTAGACATAAAAGAAAGAAAGGCTTCAACGGAATTTGCCGCTCCATTCGTACTCATCAATCGTTTACTTTTGGAATCAAGCATTTTAAATTGAATTTTCAGAGTTTGACAGGATTCGGTCAACTTCACTTATTACAAGATTTCCATGCATGAGATTCCAATAAGATAATAATTAAGTACTCGTAATAATTACGCAACCATCAAAATAAATAACTTTAATTAATTACTGTTAAAATAAACGCGGCTATGCTTATGAATGGCATTGGAATTTTAATTTCTGGTCTATTTATTTTGTGTAAGTCGATTTTATTTCCGTAAACCTACTTTTGATATTACCTTTATTTATTTTTTTCGTTTTCTACTTTATTTTGATTACTTTGGCTTTTAATAGGTAGGAAAAACAAAAGACACAGGGCAAAAATATTTTCTAAGCCGAAAAGTTTTCAAAAAATTATTGGCATACTCCTTACTTTCCTACATCATAAAATATTTACAATGGGTTCCGTAACATTTACATAAATTTTTAACCATCGAACTCCAGTCGACAATTTTTCCTGTTATATACCGCAAATCGACTTCTCTCAAAGTTGGAAGCGAAAAGTTAGCGCAGATACAAAAGGAAACATAGGACGAGGATAAAACCAACAGCGTCGGATCACAAACTAGACAGAAAAGAGGAGGAAAGATAAAGGCTCTAACGGAGTTCTCCATCAAACGTTTACTCTGCGCTACGACTTTTTTCTCGACTTTCGAGTTTAATATCGATTTTAACTGGTTTGTCGCAAGCTATTTTCTTATTGCATAAAAGTAAAGTAATATTATGTACTGAAGATATTCCTAGGTATTTCTAACATGCACGCAATAATAATAATAACGCAACGAAATGCCAATGAATGGTAAATAATTAATCACTTAAAGAAGAAATTAGAAAAGATATAAGTAGCATGTCGACTGCCCACTTTCTCATTAGAAACACAATTTTCCAAGATGTTATATTTCTCCTTAAGGCACGAAAACAGTATTTTTGGACAAACATCGTCTTAAATAGTTAAGCCGATGTTTGTCCAAAAAAACTGTATTATTTTACACTATAGAGTGTAAAATAATACCATACCGGTACATGTTAACTGCAAATTTAGAAACATTTTCAGGTGTTTGCATATCCTTTGTATACAATGTCCACAGCACAAGGATTCCTAGCATAGACCTGTGGGACTGTGGGCGAGAAAGCGCTTATTATTTTACCATAAATACCTTCAAACCCGCACTTCAATTACACTTTCCACAATTAGGTCAGTTAACTAGTGTCTATGGCAGCAACTAGCAAACACGATTACACATAACCCAGAATTAGTTCAGTTCAGGAAGATTATGTTCCATAACGGCATAAAGTTCCAGCTCGATTGGCGAAGTAAATTAACTCGGTAAACTAGAAAATTAACTAGAAACTTGGTTAACTGATACCCCGTATTGTGCGGTGGGTAATACCACTTTCATTAGCTTCACGCTACCGCTTTTGGAGGCATACAGGTTTCCATATCCATATTATACTGTTTACACATAAAAAGCTAACAAAATTAATATTGGACATTTATGTGGTACTTGATTCTGGTCCAAGATCTAAACCGATCTTTCTGTGAAACGGCTAACTTTTTTCGTTTTTAACATGAACATTTTTGAGACCATTTATCAATAGTATCTTGCAAACAAGCCTTGGTTGAATCTCATTTCCTAGTTAAAGTCGAGTGATAATTTTTTGATACAATATCAAAAAAATATCGAAAATGGTTCATAATAAAAATAAAATTATATTATTAAGTAGTTGAATTTATTTATTAAAAATAAACCGTAAATAATGGCGGAAACTTTATTGCCAACCAATTATATTCACCAAAACCAAACCAAACCAAAAGGCTGTGTATAGAACACTTTAACAAATACTAATATAAAATAAGCAAGTTACGAGTATTATATAAAACAAAGTTCACAGAGCGTAGACTTGTCCATTGGGTAGTCATTCAAATACAAATAACCAGTATCAGATCAAGCGCTACAATTTTGTTTTACGTCCGATCTTATCTATCAAGTGAAATGTAAGCATTACTCATAGCGATTCATGAATATTCTGCCCTAAACCAAGAACTCAACGTAGCGGACACAATGAATGACAAAATATTTTGCGTCATGTAAACTCGTTTATCACCTTAGATGAGTTAAATACATAGATTGATCACTCCTAACAAAACAGTGTAACCAGTTTGAGCATTCAAATTGTTGCGTAAATAAATGTTGCCAAGTCTCCGTTGTAAAATTTCCCTAAAATGTTTGAAATAATTATTTATTTATTACGTAAATTACGTAATATGAGTCTCTAAAAATGCTCTTTATCAAGATTTTTTTTTTTGTTTCATAACAATCAATAATACAATCATCCTTTTGTGAATTCATTCAATTTCTGGGCGGTGAAGTATCTTTCTATTTTACTTATCAAAGTTTATCACAAACAACAAATGGTTTCACTTAACGTAACCCTAGGAACGGCGGAAAGTTTAAATTTGTTGACGTATCTCCGCCCTGAGTGCTTTAAATATTTTGCCGGTTTGAAAAAGATCGTGGAAGGTAATATAATTTTGGTAGTTTTGTTTTCTTTTTTTGTGAATTTATTTTGAAGTGAGGTGTAATATTTATATTTTGGAGTATTAGGAATGTAGCTAATATTACATTAACTGTAGATTTGGTCAAAGGCAACTTTTAGCGTACCATCTTTTGTTTTTTTTTTTTGTTAACGATGGGGAATCCTTCAAAAGGTACCCGGTGCCGTGGGAGCGACACAAGGTTATGTGGGACTCTTACCGCACTAAAACCCCGCCGGTGGCCGTTCTCGGCGCTGCGTAGAGGACTCTGGGGTCTCCAAAGGAACGCAACCGAAGTCCTCTTAACGCGTTGCCCCGTCGGGCTCCGCCCAGGTGAGCATGACGCTCGCCACAACGTCTGGTGCGCACCATCTAAGTCTATCCTATCCCACCATCCTAACTCCTACTACTAAGTGACGACCTGTCATAGTCATAAGGAGTAGATAGTGAGAGTAGAGAGTGAGGAGTAGAGAGTAGGAGTAGAGATAGACCTGTATAGAGTTGGTTATAGACGTCAATGCGTGCCAGTGATCATGAACTACACTCTGAAAAATTATATTAATATACACGCCTTCTCAAAAAAATATAACCCAGAGTAACCATGGGTCATCAAACTGAAAGCACTAGTCCATTACCATATTACCCACATCAAAGCCGTTAAAACAGTCCATCCAAAGCCCATACAATCTGTCACATTTTATGCAATCGATGTACAACAAGTGCCCGGTCGGATGGCACCAGCCGACCACCTTAAGTGCATATATCCATTTCAGAGCTTAATGGAAGCTTTCATCGTTCAACCAGCGGAGATAAATGTGGCATACTTGTGCAATTTGCTTTTGAAGTTTACTCCGTGTGTGCGAACACGGTAATGCACTAAAGCACTCGCTTCGCCAATAATTTAACCATTTAAATTGCATCTATCAATCGCGGGCTAAAATATCGAACATGGCAACGTCGCGTATATTTAGTGATATTCGAAAGATATTCTGAATATATTTTAGTAGCGTTGGTGGCAGTTCACATTAGTTACTAGCTAGCCAATCCCAACACTAACTAAACTATCTAACCTACTGAATAAAACTAATTAAACAGCCTAATCTAATCAAAGATAATCAAATACAATAGACCGTCTAATAGTAATAATACGCCGGACATGAAAAGAAAACGTGTCATCTGTGTTACTTGTAACAAACTTATTACCAATTGGTACCAAGTTGTTTTGAAATATATTGTATATCTAATCTCCGTTGGTCGAACCGACACTTTTATAGGGACGAGTAGAGATAAATATGTGTCGGGTACATATTGGCATATGTTATGTATATTGTGTATTCCAGTAGCACTATAGATGTTCATGGAAGCATCAGAAACTACTTACTATGAACTTCACCTGAACTGCATGCTCGTTTGCTATTGCTATATTATAAAAAATAATGCGACATCCTTTACTTTCATCCTTTGTAACGTTATTAATACTGAGAGAATATTACGGAAAAAATCTTACAATTTCCGAAGAATTCTTTCTTCAATAAGAATATTATAAGGTCATACCAGATACCTGGAACCTAATGAAAGCGCTTGCGGAAGACCAGTAAATATAGAAATTCTTTATTACCAAGAGTCTACGGTGCCATTTAATTAAGAATATTCTTAACAGAAATTATAGAGAAAAAATATATTGTTGTCTAGTTTGCAGCGTAAAAGCACTATAAAGTTTATTAAATGGTAACGTTTATAGCCGAAACTCGCACACGACAATAAGGAATTTCAAAAGAGCACTTTTATGACATTAGGCCGGTCCGTCTATTTAAGTGAAACGAGTTTCCGCTACTCGTCAAGAGATGGCGCTACGAGTATTCTGAATCACGCAATCGAAGTTTTCTCAGAATCTTGCATATATACAAACTTCGAACTGAGACTGTCGGATCACAGCCGCTCCTCGGGCATGTTCACCTAACGCGGCGGGAGATCTCCTGCTGCCAAATAACCAAACGCTGACTGAAATACGGCGTCCAAACGCTTGTCAAACTGTTACAAATTCAAAAGTGTGGATAGTGCGTCCGACTTGATTTGTGTAGGTTTACAAGAGATGTAGCATAGATTTTGATCAAGCCAAATGTTTATAGAAGTTTGTAGAAGATTTTATTATCCATATTATAATGAGAATCAATCTGTCAGTATGTGAAACCCTTGGAGTTTTAGTAGAAGTCGATGTGAGATAGATAGAGATTAGAAAAGCTTCAAAAACAGAATTATAATTTTGACTTCCTTTAACGCACTAAAACCTTACCGCGATATCGTGAAAGCATATCCCCGGGTATTAACTATCGCATAGAGCGCTTCAACAAGAGGCTTCACTGAAAACTAAGATATAAAGGAAGATAAAGTTACATGAACACAACTGAACTAGGAACTTAGACCTGCCACGGTGGAGCGTAATAAAAGCTTTTTATAAATTAAAGCACTTTGTTTTGCACTTCTTTAACTAGTTTTCCTCTGTTTAATGTTCATTTGTGATGTTCTCGTAAATAATAAAATTGTGCTAACAGCAGTTTTTTCTAAAGTTTTAACGCCGTGAAACTTGAAAGTTACAGGTGAACAATGTTTTAAAACTACAGTAAAACTAAACGAATATTTTCATGTAAAGTCTCCGGTGTGAAAATATGAGGATTTCTTATAATATAGGAGTAGCAGATGATCATGAACTCCACGTGTAGGTGAAGTGGCTACTGCCGCCCATGGATATCTCAAGAAACCCTAGATAAGATTAGAGTCCTCAGGACAGTCATAGATACGTTGCTACCCCTGAGAAATAAGTTGGAATTTGTGAATAAGGTATATCCACTAATCGACAGTTTCATCGCTAGCGCCTTGAACAATATCTTAATGCATTTTTATATCATTAGAGCAGAAACCAATATTAGAAACCAATATTTTTTATACCAATATTTTCCGTATGTTAAAAACGAAACCATTATAGGATCACTAATACGTCTGTCCGTCTGTCATAGCCAATTTGCTCCGAAGATATTTTAGTTTCAAATATGTATAATTATTTTGTGATTCCCAGATCACAAAATAGTTATACATTTTTCATAATTTTGAAAAATCACATTCGCATGGACTTGAACCCAGGGCTCTATCAGTGGACGAAACCCATACCACTAGCCCACACCGCTGCATACACACTTTCCACCAATAACAATAACTTAGCATGCTTTGAAGCGGCACCGTGTAATAAATTTGTCTTAACATTTAATCTGGCGCAGCCCACGATACTATCCGATAATTACCAAGACTGTAATTTGTATTCGTAATTGTCTGTGGTAACTCTGTTCCACAATTATCTAAGTTGCTCTCAATATTTTATTTCTGCTTAATAACAGCAGTGTTAAGCGCATCTGTTCTGGTTTGAAGGGTGTGGTAAGGAAAACATACTTTTCCGATACGTCCCAGCTTAGTCCTCAGGGGCAACAGCGCATCAGTGGCCGACGTCAGGTCAGGAATATCTAATGTTATCTCAGGTTGAGTACAGATGATTTGGTGGTAGAACCCTTTGTGGTTCGACTCCGGCGGCACCACCGCCACACCTATTTCAACCTAATAACAGCAGTGTTAAGCGCTGCTGTGTTCCGGTTTGAAGGGTGTGGTAAGGGAGACAGACTTTTCCGAGGCGTTCCAGCTTAGTCCTCAGGGGTAGCGGCGCATCTGTGGCCGACCTCAGGTAGGAATATCTAATCCTATCTGGGGTTGATTACAGATGTCCATGGGCGGCAGTAGCCACTTACCATCAGGTGGACTGCATGCTCGTCTGCTACTCTTATATTATAAAAAAAAAAAAAAAAAATAGATGTCCATGGGCGTTAGTAGCCTCTTACCATCAGGTGGGCTACAGGCTCGTCTGCTCCTATATTATAAAAAAAATCTGGCGCAGCCATATACCATCCGATAATTACCAAGACCCTAATTTGTATTCGTAATTATCTGGCAGCTTTGTTCCGCAATTATCTAAGTTGGTCTAAATAATTCACATAAAACTCTCATTAGACAGAGTTAGGGCAGTTTTGAGCGTTAACTAAAATTGGTGGCACCGTATACGAATATAACTATCGTGACACTGTTCCAACTCTGTTAGTTTCTAAATAAGTTTAAAAACTCTTGTGTTTGAGGTTACTCCATGTTTTGAAAGTTTCTGTACAAATGCTAGAGATTTGAATAAGATACTTAGTTTTCTGAATTCGAGGAACCGTTTCTATAATTAGTCTAATAATTTATTTTCAAACATTTATTTCGGACGACCCGCCTAGTTGAGTGGTTACTATACCGATCCTACAGAAGATTTTCGGTTCCATCCCCAGTCGAGCACATCTAAATCATGAACTTAGATTCCTAGATACTTCTTTGATCTTCTTCTATAGAACCCACAATACAAGGAATTATAGTGTGGACGATAAAGAGTGAAAACGTATTCTCATGTATGTACAATTCTTATACTTACATCAGTGTTTTTCAAAGTGTGCGACCCCCTGGAATTCGTCTATGTATGTGAGTATTTGACTACATCAAACTGCTGACCAAAACAGCGCTACACTGGTAAATTGGACGACAAATAGTTTCTTTAACTATTATCTAAATAGTTTAATTTCGCATATCAATTCCCACATTCACAAACACAACAAAACATTTATAGATCCGTGTGATATCGTAATAAAAGGTGCAAAGATTACGCCAGTCGTCACCCGACACGTCGTTCGCAGGAAATAAGTTTCAAATCGCGTTAGTGGCTCGCGTGTAGGGTTGCCAGGCGACTTGATTTAGCCGGACATGTGGAGATTTTCAGTCTTGTCCTGCTTAAAATTGCAAGTATATCAAGAATTTGATGTCATTTTATAATATTGTTTGGTTATCTTTAAGTTTTATTCTATAGATAATATGTTGACTACAACCTTTAGGTATATCTCACTATTCAACATAGGACTTTCCCTGCAACTGGATAAGTCCTAGATTTTACTCGACCACACTATATCAGTGTGAAAGGTTTTATTTTATGAAAAAAAAAAAATTGTCAATGTTTACAAAAGAAAAAGTATTTTTAGATTTTCGGGCTAAACAAATTAATCTATCATCCTTTGAGGTCCATTGTACACTGACGTATATTATACTTGATACCACCTCGACACGTCCTCTACTTTACGAATTCAATAGTTCTAGCTGTCTTCATCAAACTATCGATCCACAGTTCATTGGTCCACACAACCTTAAATTTACATAATTCCGTGTCCAGCTTTCCTATATCCAAGCCTGGCAACCCTAGTCGCGTGCTGAGCGTTAGTTAAATGGAAAATATTTCTGTATCGCCTATGGGCGTGAAGCGGCTCGGCTCATGCGATTTGCGCCGAGCTTCACCACCCACGATAAACTGATTGCACTTTTATTTAGTTTCAATTCCTTGCTACGTGATTTTTATTTACGTTTACATGATGTGTTTTGCTGCTTTAGTATTTAATTATTTTAGCCATAAAGTTAAAAGCAACGACGACCAAATTTAGGCAAAAGTAGCACACCCAGGTCCACAGATGGACCGATGACCTAAAGAAAACGACTAGAAACTACTGTGTTCGGAGGGTACAGGACTGATTAGAGTGGCGCCAATCAAAAAGTTGATGGATGGGTGGGGCCAAGTGGGGTGGGGTTACGTGCTTAAGTAAAGAAGTAATTATACTTAACCTATATTGGCTCTATATAAGATTAAGCCAATGCAAAAATATGTTTTTTGTTTGATTAAAAATAAATGTCTCTTTTTATATAATGTTGATGTAGTAGACATGCGTACAGTCCTCTTAATCATAAGTGGTCAACTAATAGAGATTGTACAACAATTACCAAATTGTTTAGTTTGACGACCCGCGTGGCGGAGCGGTCACCATGCCGGTCTGACACGCAGAGGGTCCCGGGTTCGATCCCCGGCCAGACGGATATCTAAATGATGAATTTAGATTTCTGTTTCTGGGTCTGGGTGTTTGTGTATTTGTCTATGTGCGTGTCCATGGCACCCACGATACAGGGAACCCTAGTGTGGGGCTGTGAGTGTAGAAAGCGTTTGTTTGTTCGTTTGTTTACAATATTTCCTCGATACAAAAAATTGATTATTTATATTCTACGATGTCTGTATGATAGAAAATCTACTCAAGTAAGTAGTACCCTACATTCAAATTAATATTCATTCGGGGAGGAATGTTTTGAAGTAATCCTATCCTATCCGTTTCACTAGGTCGGGTTAACGTTAATAAGTGTTTTAGTTAAGCAATTCATTAGTTATTTATACTCCTCTAATATGCATTGCAACCGATCCTGGATGTATTTGAACCAGCCTTTCCGAAGTATATGGGAATAATTGATAAAGTTCGTCTCTACTCTGAATGTTAAATGAAAGCAGATATCTTGAGAGGAAATTGGGCTTCCTTATTGCGATGAAACAGTTTTAATTGTATTTGTGTTTGTCTAGATAAAAGTCATTGAATATGTAATCACCATCATGAGTTTCACCAATTATTGGAAGATTACCATTGCAATCTTCCTAAATACTATTTTATTTTACAAAGTACTTGATTCATCATCATCATCATCAACCCATTATTGTCCCACTGCTGGGCACGGGTCTCCTCTCATAATGTGTGGATTAGGCCATAGTCCACCGCGCTAGCCAAGTGCGTATTGGTAGACTTCACATACCTTTGAGATTTTTTTTATATAAATCTCAGGTATGCAGGTTTCCTTACGATGTTTTCCTTCACCGTAGCAAATGATAATTAATTTCTACCTACTTGATTGAAATTACCAAAATAATGAAAACCTGCTTAATAACATAATGATGTACACTATGAAAGAGTAAACTCAAAAAATCAGTATATTATGAGCAATAAAGAACTAAGTACGTAAAAATGAATCACAGAAATTAATTACCTATTATGAAATTATGCCCACTATTTGATGGATTAATTATAGTTAATCCATTATTATAATTAATTATAATTAATTCATCGAATATTGGGCATAATTTAGGTATTTACCCAAATTAAGCGGATTAAATTGTAAGTTAACGGTATCTGTTATACAATTTAAGATAGTATAATATAATATAAATTGTACTTCACTGCATAGTCTCTTCAATGATAATGTTGACATGTAGTACACCGCCAGTCGTCAGCCTTGTGTCACGTATATTCAGAGCTAAAAACCTCGAATTCAAATAATTTAAAACAATATCCAACCTACTTATAGCGCCCCCTACCGGTAAATGTCATTATCGTTTTTCGTGCAGCCTGTGTACATTAATGATTTTTCAAAATAAGAAATAAAATAAGTAATTTATCGTAAAAATTGTTAATTTATAACAAATATTTCAATTCATAATTTATAAAAGACGTAGGTGTGATATATTGTGCAGAAAAGTTACAATGGAAAATAAAGAATTTTGACGAAATTATTCTGAAGACTTGTACTAGGCGGCCATTACGAATGCCGTCGCAAATTGAAAATGTATTATTTTCATTTATTAAAGATAAGATGATAATCTTATATATTAATGAGGAATGACAAGGTAAATTTTTACATATATATTTTTCCAAGCAAAGGATTTTTAGATTACCATATTATTCTGTAGCAAGGAATTTGACGTCTTATGTTCATTAACTAAGCTTGTCACCTATTTAGGTGATCTCGCTTATATAAATCCTTATATAAATCTCGCTTATATAAAGCTATGAACATAGAAATAAGGTGCTATTTAGCCCCGTGCATGGGTACTAACCCGTTTATACTGAGTATTTACTCACATAAAAGAATCTACTATTGAGTAGAATATACCTAATAGGTATTCACCCGTTCAAATAAGGTTATGACCCTTACATATTGGATATTTACGTACATAACAAGAAATAGGGTGCTATTTAGCCCCATTCATGGGTACTAACCTGTTTATATTGAGTATTTACTCACATAAAATAATCTACTATTGAGTAGAATATACCTAATGGATATTCATCCGTTCAAATAAGGGACCCTTACATATTGGATATTTACCTATATAACAACTATAACAAGATACTACTATTAAGTAGACGGATACAACGGATATTCATCCATTCTAATAGGGTATGATGTCCTTCACATTGGGTAAATAACCCAAATAACAAAATACTAATAATCAGTAGATAGACACAACTATTACCATCGAGTGGGTGTAATGATTTTAATGAATTAACATTTTATTGAAGAATCATTCAGATTAATAATGTACATGATACAGGACATAGAGATGACAATTTATATCTTTTTGTAATACTCTAGAAGAACCTAAATTTGTATTAACCATTCATAAGAATTTGGTATCTAGGTAGATCAGCATATTAAAGAGTAATTTACTAAAGGAACTATCTATCTATCTAGATGGTGATAGATAGACTAAAGGAAAAAATAGTTTAAAGGAAGAACACTTTTTTTTTTTTTTTTTTTTTTTTTTTTTTTTGTCGAGGGGGAAACCTTCAAAAGGTACCCGACAACGTGGGAGCGACGCCGAGTTATGTGGGATTTTTACCGCACTAAAACCCCCCCGGTGGCCGTCCTCTGCGCTGCGTTGAGGGCTCCGGGATCTCCAAAGGAACGCAACCGGAGTCCTCTAAGCGCGTTGCCCCGTCGGGCTCCGCCCAGGTGAGCTTGACGCTCGCCACACCATCTGGTGTATACGACGGTATGCGACCACACATACCGTCGTCCTTCCCGGGGCCGCTGGCCGGGCGGTTCGAGCTCCCACTCTTGCCGCCCCCAACCCCGGAAGCCCCCTTTTAGTCGCCTCTTACGACAGGCAGGAGATACCGTAGCCCTATTCTAGTCCCGGAACTACAGGGACACCGCGCCGGGGGCCCTTATCTACGGCCGCGGCGGCTCCTCCTCCGAGCGGGTTCAGCGCGCTCCCTGGCTCGTTCGGCGTCTTCCTTCGCAGACATGACCACGTCGCAGAAGGTGATCATGCCGTTCCAGGCCTCGCTGCGCTGAACCATCGCTCCGACGATGGCCGACGGAGACAGATCCGGTCCCACTTTTTCGACGAGGATCCGCCGCTGCGACTCCCACGCTGGGCAGTACTGCAGCGTGTGCTGTGCGGAGTCCTCGTCGTGTCCGCAGTGATGGCAATGGGCCGTCTCCTCTCTTTGTATCCTATTCAGATACTCACCGAAACAGCCATGTCCGGTGAGTATCTGAGTAAGACGGTAGGTCACTCTACCCCTACTCTTCAGCCAGGCCCGCAAGTTTGGTAGGATAGCGTCAACCACCCTTTGGCGTATGTTCCGAGGCTCCTGGAGCCGTTCGCGCCAGCACCTCAGAGCGCGCCATCTGGCTCTCCTCCGAAGCGCTCCGATCGTCTCTTCGTCGAAGGGTTCAGTCCTCTGACGGAGGTCGCGGATCTTATAGAAGACCCGTGCGTCCATATCCGCCAGAATGTCCAGGGGCGGAAACCGCCCCAGGACTGTCGCCGCCTCATACGATATGGTATGAAATGGTATGGTACGATATGGTATGGTGGCAAATGCTTACTGCTCTCGAGCATTTGACATGATTGTTTCTTAATAATTTTAAATTATTTGCCTTTATAAAGATAATTTGCTATCAATTATCTTATTACTGGTGCTGGTCATTTATTATGTATAATAAATAATAAGAAGAAATTTCATAGTACAAGTACTGGAACAAATGATCGGCAAGATGGTTTAAGAAACAATGATTGTTCAATTCATATATATATAGTACAATATTTTATAATAACAAATATAACGAAGATATTTACACTTCATCCTATGATAAACTTCATCCAAAAGTTTGAGATACTCATACCAAATAGGGTCATTATCTGACTTACAACAAGCCTCATGCACAAATACCTGTGTCACAGAAAGGCTTGATCGAAGTTTCCTTTGGAATAAATCTTCAATCACAACAGATTTTTAGGTGAGTGGTTAATAATGTGGTCGATTATAATTATAATTTTAAAGACCAGTTGTAACAAATAACTATTGAACCAAGCTTTGCAAGTGGTTAGCTTTAAGAGTCTAATTGTATAAACACTTAAACTCATTATTCTCAAGGAATGAAGATTTTTTCAAAATATACTCGGTATGTGTGTAGAAAGACTTCTCACATCAGTGGTAACATATTGTTTACTCTTAACCAATTTTTTACAATATTATTACTTTACCAACACCTGATGATGGTGATGTTGGTTTATATTGAATATCTTGGTCTTAATCTTGAGCTTTAAATAAAGCCTGGCATTCCACTCACTACTTACTATTGTTTTCAAGAATGCATATTTGGATACTAATTCATGATTACCTTAAACAGTGTTTACATGTCTATGGTTAAATGGAAATTCTATGCATTTCAAGTTCTTTCCTTTGGTTTGAGCAGAACACTATATTTATGTTTTTACTAACCTTTTAAAAGATACAAGACCATACATAACTGATTAAGATCTAGGGACATTGTGTCAGTTATATATTTATATAACATAGTTCCTATTTGAAATGTCATAATAATGGACAGGGAACAATAACGACACTTAGTAATTTAGGATCATAGACATAATAAGCTATATCATTCTTTAGGATTTATTGGTTACTTAAAAGATAGTTTGATAATTGGAAATAATACAACTGTTAAGGTTGTTCATTGTATTATACAAGCAATGAATAAATAAAAAATGAAATTGCTTTACTATTAGATAAAAGATTAAAAATCAACACAAGGGTGAAATAAAAAAAAATAAAAAAATATATATATATATATAATAATAATATTAAAAAATAAAAATTATAATAAATGCAAAGATATGTATATATATATAACAAGTTTAATAATGTTTATCAAAGTACTATCCCTCTTACAGATAGATATAATTACAGGTGGTAGTTGTCATATTATTTTTATTATCGGGACACAATCAGTTATGTAACATATGGTCATTATTCTCGGTATTTTTGTTATTTGATTTAAATAACAAATCCGATCAACTATTTAAAGTTAAATGCAGCGTTACTTGTGCTTAAAGATATTTTTTCAATAATCATCTTCAACATGGTGAAACCCTAATACGTGTAGGCAACTCCACAGTTATTTCATATAGAAACAGCATGGTGTTTAATACCCACATTTAACCGTAATATCAAGGCACATATTGGATTTATTGAGTACCCAAAAAATGTTTTTATTTCTCTAATACATTCAATAATTTCAGAATGAATTTGCTATCACTAAATCAAGATTATACATTTGGAATTAACACTTTAAAGGTTTTTAAATAGATTTATTTACTAGGAAACCTACAAGAAGTATGACTTACATGTCATGACTAAGGTTATACTATTTAAATGGGAATATTCATTTTATTTCTAATAAAATAATTGTTGTTAAAGATTATCTCTGAACGGTTGGGGAGTTTGTGGTAGTACCAGACTGGTCCAGACAGTCCTAAAAAATAGTATTAAAAAAAAAAAAAAATAATAAATAAATAAACCTTTCATTTTGGAAGGGTTGCATTTTGGGTCTCATGAATTTAAAAAAAAAAAAAAAAAAAAAAAGATCTAAATCCATTTGTTTTTCGTCAACGCTTTACCCTGTATGTTACTCGCTTCCTCGAGGAGCGTTTCGTTTCTATACACGAATCTCAAGATTTTGTTGCTCTACAAGCAATGTTAGACGCAATAATGAAAACGTGATGCTGGTGCTTATAATATTTTGGCCTAAACAGTGTAAATAACTAGATCTATCTGTAGACTGGTTACAATATTCTTTTCATTTTGATATATATATATCTAGAATTATTTTTGTTCTTAAAATGCATATTTAGGTTTTCTATCCTCCATATCCCAAGTATGCTATTACTTGGGATAGTTACATCTGATGTATAAATATTTTTAGCGAGTTAAGTGTAAAATATTTTATATTATTTAATGGAGATGAAGAAAAAATACTATTTACTTTTTTTGGTTATTGTAATTACTCATATAGTAAAAAAAAAAAAAAAAGAACAATAATAATATATAAGTAATATATAAAAACAATAGATATCGTATATTTTATGACGTTCACTTGGTGTAAGCCCGTGAATGCCATTATTACTACCGATTCGCCTACATCTGAGTCGAGACTTCTAAAAAGTATACATAAACATAATAATAACATTATTGTATATTAACCAAATTGCTTGGCGGAAGATATTGTATATTAAATTGCCACATGAATTTAAACCTTACTATAACCAGTGTTCAAACAATCTAGTATTACCATTATTTCATAGTAATCATAGTATTTGTCCAGCACATCCTTAATAAAATTACCTAGATAGGCCTAGTAACACTTGAGAGTTACAAGAATAAGTTTATTTCTTTTATGTAATCTTATAATACAGTGACCTCCCAGACGACAGTTTCTAGATTTTATCAACCACGGAGGATGATGGCATTGATATATCATTTTTTACAATACATACCATTAGAGAACACGCATTACCACGCTGCTACGCTGACGTCTTAACATATGAGTGTCAGTTAAGACCCTCTTAGAAGGATAGCTGAATGGATCAGATCTAAGTTCAATTTTGTAGTAGAGACGTTACATCAAACGTATACTTGATAACTGTAATTAATATTTAAATAGATATATTAAATTAGGAATTTTAAAAATAATAGGATTTAAATGTTTTTGTATTTTGTTAAATAGGCTCGTTATTTTACAAATCTCTAAACATCTACATGTCAACATTATCATTGAAGAGACTATGCAGTGAAGTACAATTAGAAATTAAACGAACTTACCTAAGTGAAGTTCCAATTTCAATTGTACGAACTGCATAGTCTCGAAATGATATTATAACCCACCCACCCATACTTATATACGATAAGTATTACCCATAATATCATCTATGTTGTAAAATAATCGAGCTAATGAACTTACATCTTGACCCCAGGATCTCTAAACTTAATGACATTTACCGGTAGGGGGCGCTATAAGTAGGTTGGATATTGTTTTAAATTATTTGAATTCGAGGTTTTTAGCTCTGAATATACGTGACACAAGGCTGACGACTGGCGGTGTACTACATGTCAACATTATCATTTCGAGACTATGCAGTTCGTACAATTGAAATTGGAACTTCACTTAGGTAAGTTCGTTTAATTTCTAATTGTACTTCACTGCATAGTCTCTTCAATGATAATGTTGACATGTAGATGTTTAGAGATTTGTAAAATAACGAGCCTATTAAACAAAATACAAAAACATTTAAATCCTATTATTTTTAAAATTCCTAATTTAATATATCTATTTAAATATTAATTACAGTTATCAAGTATACGTTTGATGTAACGTCTCTACTACAAAATTGAACTTAGATCTGATCCATTCAGCTATCCTTCTAAGAGGGTCTTAACTGACACTCATATGTTAAGACGTCAGCGTAGCAGCGTGGTAATGCGTGTTCTCTAATGGTATGTATTGTAAAAAATGATATATCAATGCCATCATCCTCCGTGGTTGATAAAATCTAGAAACTGTCGTCTGGGAGGTCACTGTATTATAAGATTACATAAAAGAAATAAACTTATTCTTGTAACTCTCAAGTGTTACTAGGCCTATCTAGGTAATTTTATTAAGGATGTGCTGGACAAATACTATGATTACTGTGAAATAATGGTAATACTAGATTGTTTGAACACTGGTTATAGTAAGGTTTAAATTCATGTGGCAATTTAATATACAATATCTTCCGCCAAGCAATTTGGTTAATATACAATAATGTTATTATTATGTTTATGTATACTTTTTAGAAGTCTCGACTCAGATGTAGGCGAATCGGTAGTAATAATGGCATTCACGGGCTTACACCAAGTGAACGTCATAAAATATACGATATCTATTGTTTTTATATATTACTTATATATTATTATTGTTCTTTTTTTTTTTTTACTATATGAGTAATTACAATAACCAAAAAAAGTAAATAGTATTTTTTCTTCATCTCCATTAAATAATATAAAATATTTTACACTTAACTCGCTAAAAATATTTATACATCAGATGTAACTATCCCAAGTAATAGCATACTTGGGATATGGAGGATAGAAAACCTAAATATGCATTTTAAGAACAAAAATAATTCTAGATATATATATATCAAAATGAAAAGAATATTGTAACCAGTCTACAGATAGATCTAGTTATTTACACTGTTTAGGCCAAAATATTATAAGCACCAGCATCACGTTTTCATTATTGCGTCTAACATTGCTTGTAGAGCAACAAAATCTTGAGATTCGTGTATAGAAACGAAACGCTCCTCGAGGAAGCGAGTAACATACAGGGTAAAGCGTTGACGAAAAACAAATGGATTTAGATCTTTTTTTTTTTTTTTTTTTTTTTAAATTCATATGAGACCCAAAATGCAACCCTTCCAAAATGAAAGGTTTATTTATTTATTATTTTTTTTTTTTTTTAATACTATTTTTTAGGACTGTCTGGACCAGTCTGGTACTACCACAAACTCCCCAACCGTTCAGAGATAATCTTTAACAACAATTATTTTATTAGAAATAAAATGAATATTCCCATTTAAATAGTATAACCTTAGTCATGACATGTAAGTCATACTTCTTGTAGGTTTCCTAGTAAATAAATCTATTTAAAAACCTTTAAAGTGTTAATTCCAAATGTATAATCTTGATTTAGTGATAGCAAATTCATTCTGAAATTATTGAATGTATTAGAGAAATAAAAACATTTTTTGGGTACTCAATAAATCCAATATGTGCCTTGATATTACGGTTAAATGTGGGTATTAAACACCATGCTGTTTCTATATGAAATAACTGTGGAGTTGCCTACACGTATTAGGGTTTCACCATGTTGAAGATGATTATTGAAAAAATATCTTTAAGCACAAGTAACGCTGCATTTAACTTTAAATAGTTGATCGGATTTGTTATTTAAATCAAATAACAAAAATACCGAGAATAATGACCATATGTTACATAACTGATTGTGTCCCGATAATAAAAATAATATGACAACTACCACCTGTAATTATATCTATCTGTAAGAGGGATAGTACTTTGATAAACATTATTAAACTTGTTATATATATATACATATCTTTGCATTTATTATAATTTTTATTTTTTAATATTATTATTATATATATATATATTTTTTTTTATTTTTTTTTATTTCACCCTTGTGTTGATTTTTAATCTTTTATCTAATAGTAAAGCAATTTCATTTTTTATTTATTCATTGCTTGTATAATACAATGAACAACCTTAACAGTTGTATTATTTCCAATTATCAAACTATCTTTTAAGTAACCAATAAATCCTAAAGAATGATATAGCTTATTATGTCTATGATCCTAAATTACTAAGTGTCGTTATTGTTCCCTGTCCATTATTATGACATTTCAAATAGGAACTATGTTATATAAATATATAACTGACACAATGTCCCTAGATCTTAATCAGTTATGTATGGTCTTGTATCTTTTAAAAGGTTAGTAAAAACATAAATATAGTGTTCTGCTCAAACCAAAGGAAAGAACTTGAAATGCATAGAATTTCCATTTAACCATAGACATGTAAACACTGTTTAAGGTAATCATGAATTAGTATCCAAATATGCATTCTTGAAAACAATAGTAAGTAGTGAGTGGAATGCCAGGCTTTATTTAAAGCTCAAGATTAAGACCAAGATATTCAATATAAACCAACATCACCATCATCAGGTGTTGGTAAAGTAATAATATTGTAAAAAATTGGTTAAGAGTAAACAATATGTTACCACTGATGTGAGAAGTCTTTCTACACACATACCGAGTATATTTTGAAAAAATCTTCATTCCTTGAGAATAATGAGTTTAAGTGTTTATACAATTAGACTCTTAAAGCTAACCACTTGCAAAGCTTGGTTCAATAGTTATTTGTTACAACTGGTCTTTAAAATTATAATTATAATCGACCACATTATTAACCACTCACCTAAAAATCTGTTGTGATTGAAGATTTATTCCAAAGGAAACTTCGATCAAGCCTTTCTGTGACACAGGTATTTGTGCATGAGGCTTGTTGTAAGTCAGATAATGACCCTATTTGGTATGAGTATCTCAAACTTTTGGATGAAGTTTATCATAGGATGAAGTGTAAATATCTTCGTTATATTTGTTATTATAAAATATTGTACTATATATATATGAATTGAACAATCATTGTTTCTTAAACCATCTTGCCGATCATTTGTTCCAGTACTTGTACTATGAAATTTCTTCTTATTATTTATTATACATAATAAATGACCAGCACCAGTAATAAGATAATTGATAGCAAATTATCTTTATAAAGGCAAATAATTTAAAATTATTAAGAAACAATCATGTCAAATGCTCGAGAGCAGTAAGCATTTGCCACCATACCATATCGTACCATACCATTTCATACCATATCGTATGAGGCGGCGACAGTCCTGGGGCGGTTTCCGCCCCTGGACATTCTGGCGGATATGGACGCACGGGTCTTCTATAAGATCCGCGACCTCCGTCAGAGGACTGAACCCTTCGACGAAGAGACGATCGGAGCGCTTCGGAGGAGAGCCAGATGGCGCGCTCTGAGGTGCTGGCGCGAACGGCTCCAGGAGCCTCGGAACATACGCCAAAGGGTGGTTGACGCTATCCTACCAAACTTGCGGGCCTGGCTGAAGAGTAGGGGTAGAGTGACCTACCGTCTTACTCAGATACTCACCGGACATGGCTGTTGACATCTACATGTCAACATTATCATTGAAGAGACTATGCAGTGAAGTACAATTAGAAATTAAACGAACTTACCTAAGTGAAGTTCCAATTTCAATTGTACGAACTGCATAGTCTCGAAATGATATTATAACCCACCCACCCATACTTATATACGATAAGTATTACCCATAATATCATCTATGTTGTAAAATAATCGAGCTAATGAACTTACATCTTGACCCCAGGATCTCTAAACTTAATGACATTTACCGGTAGGGGGCGCTATAAGTAGGTTGGATATTGTTTTAAATTATTTGAATTCGAGGTTTTTAGCTCTGAATATACGTGACACAAGGCTGACGACTGGCGGTGTACTACATGTCAACATTATCATTTCGAGACTATGCAGTTCGTACAATTGAAATTGGAACTTCACTTAGGTAAGTTCGTTTAATTTTTAATAACAACACATTTACATGGGGCGACGCATATTTGTTACAAAACAAAAAAAAATATGCCGCGATTCCCAAATCTCTACAAACGTTTGGTTTGAAAGAAACTTGAATGAACGCTTGCAAACCTACACAAACCAAGAGAAACCCTCTATCCACAAGTTTCAATTAGTGACGTTGAGATTGAGTTTGCCAAACATACGAGAGCAGCAATACAATTTGAAAAATTATCCTGCCAACAAAAACGTACTGTCCATGACACAACCACAGTGCTACAATTATGTACCAATTACACACAAAACTAGCACTGAAACCAACAAAATCAATGAGATGTCGAATTAGCATTCCACAGACAAATAATACCGTGTAAATAGAAATCATTTCACGCTGTTGCATTAAATGAAAATAGATTTAAATGATACGTCTATTTTACGCTAGTACAATTCATTAGTATCTACAGTGTTTATCAAAGTGTTAGTGCGACTCCCTGAGGGTGGTACCCCTGAGGGATCTCAAAACCTTTATAAGGGGCTCACGAGAGATCGCTAAGCCTCAATATAAAAGAAAAAATATTAATTTTGAATCCATATTTTTACTAATAAAATGTTAAGTGATGCCGTCTAGCGACATAATCGATGAAGGAATACGTCTGTTACAGGAACCTAATTACGTAGCTAACTAATTCTTACTCCAGAAAATAATTAAAAATCTTAAATGTTATAATTAAAAATGTTGCCTCAATTTCGTGCTGGTAAAATGAAAAATACAGATTAGCTAAACAGGGCACCACTGAGAGTAGGGGATCGCGGATATTACATGCTAAGGGGGTCGTCCTATGAAAAGTTTGAAAATCACTGCGTTAGTATTTTAATTTCATGCCACACTGACATGCCTTATTGCTTTGATGTTATTTGGAAATTGCGAAATTGAATTTGAACTCATTTTGTGAAGGGTAATATTTGCTTTGGCGTAAATTATATTTATTATCGTAGCCGCGAACCTAGCCTACTGATATATTCATACGGATTTAATATTAGCAGAACATGGTAATTATACATCGTTAATTATTTGTGAAAAATACGTCTAAACATACTATTTTCAGCAATAATTTTACATTTCGACACTACTACAGTGAAACTTGGTTAAGTGGGACCTGGATAAGTGAGAAACTTCCATAACTGGAACTCATGCTGAGGTCCCAACACTTTGGCACTGAATTACCTCTGTCAGTGGGACGAGGTAAACCTCTATATCTGGGATTTGTTCTTTCGATTTATCATCATAGTTACCTCTATAACTGAGACAGCGAGTAAATTTTATATGCATAAACCTCTGTAACTGAGATAACATTGTTTGTTTACTCATTCTTATTCTACCCACAAATTCCACACGTAATTCCAAGTACGTAAGTACAAATTTTGAGCTTCAATTACCTTCAGTTTTAGTTTCGCTTTACTATCATACAGATGTTTATTTGAAAAATGTCAAAATGTCAAGACACTGGGTAAGTGGAATACCTCTATAAGTGAAACGGCATTGCAGGTCCCTTGATATCTCACTTAACCAGGTTTCACTGTATTTTCTCAAGTCTCAAGAAATAAAATATTACTTCACACCTATACTGCCAATTCATTGAGATACATAACAAAAGTTAAGAAAAACTAATATTTTATCTACACTAATATTATAAAGAGAAAAACTTTGTCTGTTTGTTTGATTGTAATGAATATGAATAATGAGCCTATCATTATTCACGAGTAACATAGGCTATATTTTATATGAAATATATTTAATAAACAGATTCTGAGACGGTACAAAGTTTACCGGGTCAGCTAGTTTATAATAAAATGATATTCCGATTTGCATGTATTTAGGTAAAAACATACTATTTCATACAACGTAACATTTATTTCATCTTCAGACGTTCAATATCGGTTACACATAATTAACATGTCCTAAGAATATGTACAGACCTTAATTGAAAACTAGTGAACGGAGTGCTTTAAGCGAGCTATCAAGAGTTGATTTTCTTTACGACGCAAGTTGCGCGCACAAAACATTTGATGAACGCGTGGTGCAATATGGCTCAAGTGTGGCACTTCGGCAGGCGCTACGGCAATCAAACGAAACATGCTCCTTACATGAACCTATCCTTACACGGAGTATTCTACCTTAATCCTGGGAAGGTACTAAGTCCTTCATGATCAAATTCAAAACATAAATCATCATAACCATTCCCTTATTTAGATTCTATCACTAATAATAATTCATTTCAGTGAACACTTAACACCAACCGTACGTAAGGTGTACGTTTGCTATTCCGATCGCAAATTAATTATTCCTGTACTCAATACAGGGCGTACGCTAACGTTTTAAAGTGGTACCAGTAACTCTTCACTAGTGCACTACTCGGATGAAGAGATAGCAGTGAAGCTGCGAACCCCTACACTTTTATAACTATAATATAAACTAAGAAGGTTAAGGGAATTAAATATAAATAATAATTACTGGAAGTGACTTATTTTAAATTAATTCATAAGTATAACACGTCAAAGAAAATAAAGATTTAAAAATCATTTTCCAGGCGATAGTAATAATAAACACATAATAAAGTTATTTATCAATACTACTACCACTACTAATTATTTAATACTTAAAGACATCAATTAAGATATGACAATATTTTCATCATTACTATTCCCTTGATAAAATAAAATAGATGAAATTGATAAATGAACAGCAATTTCTGTTAAGTATCCCAACTTAAATTTTAAAAGTTAACTTAAGTTCTGAGATGAGTCTATCAATTTTTCATAGTCCACATTATTTATATATTTATATGTATATACATATTTAGTTGTATTATATATATACGTATATTATATGTATATGTACTTTTATTTTTTTGTATTTAGTATATTATGTCATTTTATTGTATGCAGTTTATTGTTTTGATTTAGAAGCCTACCACATGTTATCGCCATCGCCCAGGGTTGACTGGCAGAGAATGCCATTAGGCATTAAGTTTACCCTTTGCTACACTAGTTTAAGGTGTGACAAGAAATTTAAATAAATAAATAAAAATAAATAAGTGAATTTTTGCAAATGGGGCACTCGTAATTTAGAATATAAACAGCTGTAAAATTTACATTCGCTATTAAATACAAAACATTAAAAGGGTTTTTACCTCCTTAGTAATACTGAAAAATCTCATTACATTCATTTTCATTCATTATAAAATAAACAAAATGAACAGTTTTAACTTTTTACATTTTGACTTGAATATTTTTGTTAGATTTTAAAGTACGTTCGGTGGGTCTATTTGTAAAGTACAAATTAGAAAGGAACTACTGAAAAGGCTTCTCCTTTGAGCAATACAAGTGATGCAGGTCGCGTATACAAAACATTCGATAGAGCGCGCGGCGTGTAATTTCCCTCAAGTGGGGCACTCGCAGCGTTAGACGAAGCAATCAAGTCGCGCGCCATCGCTCCCCTACGTCTATCTCAAAAATAACATTAAAGCAATGAGCCATCACCGCATGGTAATACATTTTTGATGATAGGCAAATGAACGGGATGAGCTGAAAATACTGGGAGTATTAATTTTCGGTGGCATTCCGTTGTGTAAGCGCTGTTGCCAAATTTGAGGACAGTTCGATTCGATTTTATAAAAGTTCTGAGATATATTATACATGTTTTAAACATTTTACGGAATAAATATTAAATTATTAATTTTTAAAATATTTTTTGTGACTCGGTGGCCAACACACCTTCTTCTGCCTTATCACAGCGTTGTAAAGTTTATGTGATCGGGTTTGAAAAGTCAGTTTCAGTTGTCTGTGGTTTTTTTAGTGCTATGATAAATATACAAGAAAAGTTTCACATACAAGTACAAAAAGGTATATTAAAATGTAAATAAGTACTTTTTTCATTTATCGATAAGAGTTATCTGAAAAATATTTAAAATATACGTTAAATGTTTACACTGAAACTTATGCAAATATATTCAGGTTTTATCGCTTAACTTTTTGTCGAGTTACCTATTCATGCGCGAATCGGAGGAAAATTAGGGGAAATCATTTTCTTTCGTGACCCACAATCTTTGTACTAGAAATGCACTGTTAATTTTATACAAGAGAAGTTGTTTCCGTTCACCCCGACTACAATCTCCGAACAATGACGACATAACGAAAGGAATCAAAGAAATAAAAAGTGGCTACGTTTTCTCGACTTCAAAACAAGCTGAATTGCCGGAAACGACAGTCACTACAGTTTCCGATTTGGAAAACAATATAAAGCTGGCATTGCTTTTGTCTACCCAATATCTTTTCAATAATAATGTCTGTTTCCAGATTATTTAGAAATACAAAAGGAAAAATTGTAATACCAAATTACGCGCCGGCTTTCCACAAAAAGTTTGACATTAGCTGTCCTTAGTAATATTTTTACAAGTTAATACGAATCGATAAGCGACCCGACGAAGCTGACAGTAGATGTTGCAAAAACAGTATCTACTTTGAAGTTGTTATATATTATTGTACTATTGTACAATTGTGATATTGTACAATAATAAAGTTGTAGTATGCGGTCAATAAAATATTTTATGAACTAGGTTTAGTTTAATATCAAAAGATTATTAACAAAGACGTCATTATGGTAAGAATTCAAAACAATATCTAGGAGTTTTCTGTACGTGCAAATTAACTTGTTTAAAATTACGAATGCAATAACAATTGAATAAGACAAATTTGCTCTAAATTTTATTTATTCACACATTAATAGCATTAAGCATTTGTGCTTTCATAATAAATATGTTGTAAAAATAGAGCTAACATAAAACATTTGCATTCAGAGTAAAGATAGGTGAAGGTTGGTTGGCGTCTCCATTTATACTCGTAACAGACCGCTAATAAAAAGAACGAACCGCGTTTAAAAACTTCTATAACTCAACGCACTTAAACATGCACCCTCTACTTAGGTAGAAATGAACCAAATGTTTACAAAGCCCAATCTTCAAAGCCTCGTAGCTATCAGTATTTTATATGGCACATTTCGGAGAGCGAGAACACAGCGCGACCCATTTTCGTCGTATTTCCATCATCCTGAAATGTTTGGCGCAGTTTCATCCTCAGATTAAAAAATATTTTCAATTCTAAATCTACTGGTAAAATAAATATTGAGGTATTGATACAAATAGCCTAGCCTGAGGTGAATAACAGTGGAGAGTTGCAATTCGTAAGGATTAAATTGGACTGCTTTAATATTTCCGACACTGTTATAGAAATGCACTTTGCACCTTTTTTATAATATAGTAGTAGCAGACGAGCACGCAGCCCACCTGACGGTAAGTGGCTACTGCCGCCCATTGACATCTGCAATCAAACCCAGATAGGATTAGATATTCCTACCTGAGGTCGACCACAAATGCGCCGCTGCCTCTGAGGACTAAGCTGGAACGCCTCGGAAAAGTATAATATACTTTTGAAGGGTGTGGTAAGGGAGATATTATCTCTCTTACCACACCCTTCAAACCAGAACAAACCAGCACTTCATGCTGCTATTAAGAGGCATAAATAGGTGTAGTGGTGGTGCCACCGGAGTCAGGCTATTCTTAAGACAAATCTCAATTTCGGAAAATTCTGTAAAAAATAGTTTTCAGAGATGTACAAAGTGTACTATTCTGCACGCAGCCAAAGTACTGGACTATGGCATTCTGAGAGGAGACCCATTCCCAGCATTGAACAATAATGGTTTGATGATGATGATGATAATAATATAATCGCCGTTACCAAGTATTATCAAGCATTTGATCCTACATACTTCATTTTATTATCAAGAAGCCTAGCTATTTAATTAAATGCCCAGTAACATCAGTGCCCGACTTTCATATGACACCCGCGTATTAAAGTTTCGTTGTCACCTTGAAATATTACATACATCGGTGCGAACGTATTACTAGCAAACTCACTTTAGTCAAACAAGGCTTATATTATAAACTTTTAAGTACTATAAATCACAGCTGACCTCAAAACCCAAGGCAGTTAACTAAAATTACAGTAAAAACTCCTAATTCCTCAAGTTACCACTTATATACTAGCGTTAATAATATGAAAGTCAGAGCACTGATAAGTTTCAGTAACAATATATAGCCTAAATATAGTCCCTGAAACTTCCAATTAAGTGGTCTGAGGTTCGAATCCCAGGCACATCTGATTTTCAATAATATATCTTGTACCAGTTTAATAAATAATTACCACTTTCTAAAAAGATGAAGGAAAAAGCGTGACAAAACCTATACGCCCAAGCGTTGAAAATAGAAATTCACAACGGCGTGTGATGTCTACCAATCGCACTTGACCAGCACGGTGGACTATCGCCTAAACGAAATTAATTATCGCTTGCCTAAACGGTGAAGGCAAACATCGCGAGGAAACCTGCACTGAGAGATTTATAAAAAAATCTCAAAGGTATGTGAAGTTTATCAATACGCACTTGGCCAGCGAGGTGGACTATGGCCTAATCCTTCTCGCTCTGAGAGGAAACCCGTGTCCATCAGTGACAGTAATGTGTTGATGATGATGAGAAATTATAATATTCTTAAAGATTTATATTCAATTAAAAACATCTAATCCAGAAACCACTTCTGTGCACTTGCGGCGTGATTCTAAAGTGGTTTCGCAGAGTTAAGCGTAATTGTAAAATTCTTAAAGATTTACGATATTTCTTTAAAAAAATCTAATCCAGAAACGACTTCTGTGCACTTGCGGCGTGATTCTAAAGTGGTTTCTCAGAGTTAAGCGTAATTGTAAAATTCTTAAAGATTTGCTATATTTCTTTAAAAACATCTAATCCTGAAACGACTTCTGTGCATTTGCGGCGTCATTCTAAAGTGGTTTCTCAGAGTTAAGCGTAATTGTAAAATTCTTAAAGATTTGCTATATTTCTTTAAAAACATCTAATCCTGAAACGACTTCTGTGCATTTGCGGCGTCATTCTAAAGTGGTTTCTCAGAGTTAAGCGTAATTGTAAAATCCTTAAAGATTTGCGATATTCCATTAAAACATCTAATCCAGAAACCACTTCTTTGCACTTGCGGCGTGATTCTAAAGTGGTTTCTCAGAGTTAAGCGTAATTGTTATTTACGTGGGGCTATTAAGTTGGAATAGAGACGTAAATTACCTGAAGTGTTTTATTTCGTTCGGGCAATCTAAACCTGTATCTAACATTAGTAACGGTGAGTTACTTAATCTGCGTCGATGTCGATTTACGACCCTTTTATTATTACGGTTTGCGGATGTAGAGATCTGTGCGATTCCTTTGGGTGCTTAGTTACTATTGGATTTGTAAAACGTGTCTGTCAATTATGATTCAGACTAATAGCCTCGATGTCTATTTAGTAACTGGGGTAGAATTTTGGTGACTATTTTGCTTTGACTGGATTTTCGAAAGTGTTCGAGTTGTGAGAGTGAAACCTTTCATTAAACCAATACAGTAACATTAATTGTTTTTTTTTCTTTTAATTAAGAAGTATCATTTAAGCGTGCAGTGCACTTGATGATAAATAGCCACTGCCACACACGAATATCTATAATTAATACCAAATAAGATCAGATATGCCTGAAGTTGGTCACAGGTGAATCGCTAGCCCCCGATTAAGTCGAAACGCCTCAAATAAGTCTGTCTTCCTTACCACACCCTTCAAATCAGTTCAAAGACTTGTGAAATCTCCAACCTGCATCTACCATTCTGCTAACACTGCCACTGATGAAAACAAATTGAAAAATAAAATCTAGCTCTTAGACAAATTAATAACGATAAAACGACACCTAAACAATTAAACAGCCTGTAAATATTCACCCATCCATCACTAAATAACATTTGTAAGGCAAGGCACGTGCAGGTCTGAATCAATTTCGCGTCAGACTTTTTACCACGAAACACAGTCTTAGACACTATAACTTTAAAACGATAAATTCCTTTAAAATGAATGAGTATTCAAAGAGATAATAAATTAAATTAGTAGGAAGCCGTAGTAAAGTTTCGTCTACCGTTGAGCGATATTTAAATCGGTCGTTTGTACAGGCGCAGCACGTGCCGCACTGAATCAATTTCGTGTCAGTGTCCTCTTTTTATAAAGATTAGTACATAATGTTATGTCGGAAAGGGGATTCAAAAGTTGACATGAGGAATGTGTTGTGTTATTTGCTTGGTAGGTACTTAGATCACTTATATTATTGAAACGAAAATGAGATATTTTAAATGAGTAAGTATAGTAGTAAATTACTAACCGAACAATAAGCTTGTTTATTTTATGTATCGCACACGTGGATTTATATACTAAGATACGACACCTTGTCGCTTATGATTGACGACGATAAACTTCACCATTTTGCACGACACTATAAGTCATAACACGGAGGGAATGCAACTTGGTGAACTTCATCACTATTTAAATAAAAAACCCAAATATCAATACACCTACTGCTAAAATCGAAAATTTGAACACAAAATTAAAATATTTTAAAGTTTATATAATGTTTATTAATGTCGATATTTAATACGTAAACGTTTAATATTTTCGACATCGATATATATTATTTTTGACATGATAATATCACATCGCCAATAGATTTTAAATATAAATAGTTTAAGGTCGAAATTATATCTACATATGATCGAAATTTCAATATATATCGTTGCCTTCCTATCGTGCACATGTTATTTTGTCGCGAAAACTAAAACCCGTAGTGCTTTTTACATGAAGCACGTCTTGCACTGAATCAATTTCGTGACAACATTCTTCCCACGTGACTCTTTTCCTATACAACACTATAAATTTTATAACAAACTAGCTTTCCATCCCCGCCCCGGTATATAGATACTACAGAAATACTTTTTAGTGAAACTCTTTATTGTTTTAAATCGCCTAACATAAATGAAGCTGTGATTCCTAATCGGATCAATTAGTAAGTATAGAACGTAATATGAATTCTTCAATAAGAATCGTTATTCAAAATGTGCAACTTTCGAATATGTTTATGGCTCGCCTATTATAGAGAACGCGCAAAAGGTAAGTATATAGAAATTGAGTTGGTATGCAATCTTTAGTAAACCAGATTGTATAAAAAACTCTATCAGGCTCATTTAAATTGTTTTGACTTAATTGGATAAACCAAAACCTTGTTTACATTTTATTATTAATACTTCTAAAATACATAGAACAATAAATATTTTATATAATATCATGTCTTAATTCGTTTACATAAACAATTTATTTACTGGAATAAAGATAAAGAATATAAAAAATTAATGAAAATGGGTGTAAAATTCCGCCTAAGTAACACAAATGCAGCTGTGGCTTGCAGGCTGTGCACGTCGCGCACTGAATCAATTCCGCGTCAGCCTCCATGTCGCGGCACACTCTGCTTTACTCTCTTTTCTTTGGGATTTTATACTTATACCGTCAAGCGCATATAGTTCCGTGACTTGTAGATTGTAACGGATCTACAAAGTTGATAAACATAAGTTGGAAGGATGATCGCTTAATTATTTGTCCTAAACCATAAAAGTCTTATTCGTACCACTTTTTATTTCATATTTTTAAATTGCATAAAAACAATAAGTATTTTATATCATTTTATATATTAATTCATCATCATGAACATATTATTAGGGCTTTAATATAGGGCTTATACTTCAGATTCTGAAAATTTCGTGAAATAATCCGTAAGGGACTCTTACAGATTATTTTAAATCATTTAAATTTATATTTTCTATGTTATTCAACTCTCACACTGGCTTAACAGAAAACGCATAACTTTAGACTTTTAGGTCCAAAAGCTTAAAATTGCACAAGAGTTCTGAAATGTAAACTTCTTCTAAAACGTAGACAAGTTTTAAAATACGATTTTTGATAACAATCCCCAAAAGATTAAATCAAGATTTTGTATTAGTTGCAACAATTTATTCAACAAATCAAAACAGCACTATTTGAAATTTATTGCTTCGTTAAACTGACTACTGCACCCTATCCGCTCGGGGATCTCGTTAAGAATCTACATAAGAGGCACCTACTTGTTAGCGTAACGCTTCGGAACATAACGCCGTAATTAGTCCTCGTTATGTTATGTTACATTAATTGCAATGTATAAACACGCAGTGATAGTTATGAATTTAAGTAGAATTGGTTTACATTTAATATGGCAACGAATTTGGTGGAAAAAAATCCATAGATACAACTATATTTTTAATAGATAAACTAACTGACCCGGCAAGCGATGTGTTGCCACATAAATAAAAAAATGTTAAAGGTGAACAACCCTTATCATTTAGGGGCATGAAAAATAGATAGTAGCCGGTATGTCTGACCTACTGAATATCCATATAAAATTTGGTGAAAATCAGTAAAGCCGTTTCGGAGGAGTACGATAACTAACATTGTGACACGAGAATTTTATATATAAGATTATTTATTACGTCTAAAGTAAATCTTAAAAAAGCGTTAAGTGGTAATTATGCGCCATGATTGTGTACCACCAAACGAATGTACAACGTAATCATCATCATCAATGATGATGATTACGTTGTATATTGTTGTACGTTGTTACCCCACAGCTGGGCAAATTGGTACACTTAATATGTCTTTCATGACGATGTTTTCCTTCACCGTTAAAGCAAGTGAAATTTAAAATACGCACATAACTTGGCAAAATCAGATCCTAAATGAGCGATATCCATTTTTTAAAAGAGCGATCAATATTTCTAATAATTAATAATCTATTCATAATTCTTTAAATGAGCGAGTGGTAATTTATTTCTGAAAATATACATGGTTTATTACAAACGCATATTGTTAAGCTGTTATTGTATGCTCAACAGAGCGAACCCAAGGAGATCCACAAGTATCGCGCGAACAAAGCATACGCGCTTACACACAGCGCGCACGCCTCGAGTGTAACAACGCGGTAAAATGACGCTTACAGTTACCCATTTGGTTTTTAACCAATTATAGGAAAACATTTTATTTGATTTGAAAGCGGGTACTCTATTGTGTATATTGTCACTTGATTAAATTATACATACAAATTCATCACTGCCAAATTTTAAACTTCTACAACGCCATCTAGTCGCAATTTTGAAAATCAGAAATTTAATTATAAACTTCAATTCTCAGTTCATATCGTTAGATTTATTTTTATGTACGCTATGGAAATTTAATAAAAATATTTAGTTTACGTTTCTTGTAAAATAAACAAAAAGAAAAAGATAACTTAATCAAAAGTTTTACTTCTTAAACTGGAACTACTGGGACTAAAAATCCCAATGGTTTCATCACGAGACGCTTCAACGGTACTGTTAAATAAATTGTTGAAAGTTACTTGAACAAGTTATTCTACATTGTATGCAAAGATTTATCTTTTTTATAAGATTGAAGTAACAAACGAGCATGCAGTTGCAGTCCACCTAATGTAACTGGTCTCTATAATCCATGTACATTGTACATACATGACCAAGTCCATATAGAACAGCTTCTACCTAAAGCTGATCACAGACAATATACCACTCCAGAGGACTAAGATGATTGTGTTATTCGTAAGTCAGCTTTTTTAAGCTTTTATAATATAGGAGTAGTAGAGTACTGCATGCCCGTCTAGGCATGCAGTCCACCTGATGGTAAGTGGTTACAGCCGCCCATGGACATCTGTAATCAACCCCAGATAGGATTAGTTATTCCCACCTGTGGTCGGTCACAGATGCGCCACTACCCTTGAGGACTAAGCTGGAACTCCTCGGAAAAGTCTGTCTCCCTTACTACAAACCTTCAAACCGGAAGACAGCAGCGCCTAACACTGATGTTATTAGGTAGAAATAGGTGTGGTGGTGGTGCCGCCGGAGTCGAACTACAAAGAGTTCTACCACCGTCAAAAGCTGGCATCCACTGTCGCAGAACAGCTTTACTGTGTGGCATTCGTACCTCCTGGTTGAACCGCACTGACTCTACCTTTAAATGTTATGTATGTATGTATGTATGTATTCAATAGCGTCATTTTAGCGGCCCGTTAGTCAAACATAACAGGGTGGGGATGCCCTGGAGTGCGCACCGCTCGCAGTAGGCCACTTAAGTAAAATTAGCTTCTTGTGTGCGCAAAGAACACTATCGACGCACGCTGCCTAATGCTCCCCCGTTTGACGTTCCTAGATTAAAGCGAGGGGTAGTTGTGAAGATTTGCCAATACGCTTTGTTGCTGCACTCGTTAGATGAGGTATTAGGCGCGGGATGTCGTAGTGTGTGTAAGTCGTTCCTGTACAGAGATTAGTTTTTAATACCTGCGTTTCTACTTGCACAAATATGTATAGTTCATGTCTATACTAATATTATAAAGAGGAAAACTTTGTTTGTTTGTGTGGTTCTAATGAATAGGCTCAAAAACTACTGGATAGATTTTAAAAATTCTTTCATCATTCGAAAGCTACATTATCCACGAGTAACATAGGCTATATTTTATATGAAATAAATTTGATAAATAGATTTATAGGCGGTACAAAGTTTGCCGAGTCAGCTAGTGTGTATATAAAAAATTATATCTAGAGTACACACTACCTGTAAATTTTGGTTAGCATGCTTCACTTTTCACAAGATTAAAGTGGCAAACGAGCATGCAGTCCACATGATGGTAAGTGGTATACACACAACAAACACATAGACATATGCCTTACCTCGAACTGAGACCCTAGTTAAGTTAGGCTACAGGCTACATATGCGTTACTACTAAGGACTTCGGTCGAGTGCCTCGTGCAAGTATCTCTAGTTACTAACCGCTTTGTGATCCTTCAAACATAACATAGCAGCGCATAAAACTGCAATCCAAATAAGTATGACAGTAAGGCCTTCGGCGTCCAACCAAGAATAGTTATACAACCATCGATTAGTATAGTCCGCGTAAAACTACTAGTCCGCTCTGAATATAGAAATGAATCGCGTCGCCATGGCAAATTGTATGACTACACCTGCTCGCAACAACTTTAGAGCGGACTAGCAGTTTGGCAATGGACCATAAAAATATTGCAGCTAAGATTTAAACACAAGATGTGAATTCTACGCTAACTTTAAACAATTTTATAGCATTAAATTGAGGAGTAAAGTTAAAACCAACACTATTTTACCTCTGAAAGTTAAATATCATATTTACCCAGTGCAAACACACGCTAGAATCAGGCTCAGAAATAGTCCTAGAGGGAACACCAATGCGATTCCACTTCATATAACTCACATTTCCTACTTATTAAATGCGACGGATATTGTCAGCGTTTTCTTTCTCGTGGCCCATCGACCTAACAGAGCGCTAGGATTAAGGCTGACTGCTATTTACTGCATAGTTTCATTATGTAATACTGTATGTAAACATTATTACTCGATTGCGGAGGGTAATGTTTTTTTCGAACTATGTATTATGTACCTATTTCTCAATATTTGGCATGCCCTGCAGCCGAAGCTCCTTGACGGATTTTAACATAATAATATGAAGTATTTTGAGCTATCGGGTTTTGTTTTTATAAAAAATCTCTAGATGTTTTTATATTTTTATTAGATTTTTGCGAAAAGATAACTATATATTTTTCTATATAAGATGCTACAATGCATTATCACATTTTAATGATCCCGTAGCGCAGCCTATCCGAAGCCTATCCGAAGCCTATCCAGCCTATACGAAGGATCAGAGGTCCACAGGTCAGACAAGTAATAAATTTACATTTTTCTGTACTATGAAATATTTGTAGCTTAAAAAACATAAATAAAAACTTGATAAATGTATTTTTATCTTGTTTTTCTGTTCCATGATTAGTATAGTTTAGTAGTATAATTTTAAATAAGACCCTGCAATTATTTATGAGCAATGTGACAGTGGTGGTGTTAACTATTAATTTTATGTAAGGCGTTGTGAATGTCGCTGCAAAATTAAATTGAATGAAGAAAAATATTTATTTAATATGTTTTACTTTTAAGCATACATATATTATTTATGTAATAATATTCCGCTATACACTATACTATAAAACACAGGTGGTTTAAAAGCATAACGCTATATTTTATGTAAAAAATACATTAGTATTTTTTGAAGTATCAAGCAAAGCAAGTGTTGTCTGTAAACTATTTTATGGATTCTGACCTTGTGTAAGAAGACATGCTAGCTTTTCAAAGTTTTTATGACAAACATATTCCTTAGAAATAGAGTGCCTACGTAGTAAAACATGTGGCTCTACGTAGTCTACATGGACACATATTAAGTTTAGTCTAATAGAGAAATATTTTCAAATAGGTACACATTTTGTCGTTACATATTTTGTCGTTACAAAGCTAAATAAATTTGTATTAAAATGATTTAAAAATAAGTCGTTGTTTTAGCAGGTATTCTTCTTAGAAAATCCTTTCATTTGATATCTTGGTGTGATTTAGAATAACATCATTAAAATCATTCATTATTATTTAACCTATACAAAATTTCAGTTTAGCCTGTCGAGGTTAACTGGTTTAGATTTTTGTTCCAAGAGTTAACATTTAGGGGAAGGTTGCTTTAGTCGTACCAGCGCCCGTCGTCAGTTGTAACACAGCAATATTTAGTCTCCTATGTACAAAAAGACTTAGGCGACTAGGCGCCTAAGTCGTACCAATGGTACTTTTTGGAAAAACGTTGAAATCACTATTTAAATAAAATATTTTTATTTTGTTTTAAATTCTGTATGATACTTTAATAACTGAAGTTTAAATTTACGTAGAAGATTTTGCTAAGGTAATTTAAATTACCCCAAATATTACAGCATTTTTCCCTTAAGGGGTACACTTACGCAACCTTACCCTACATAACATAAGTAGAAACTACGAACTAACAAAGCATGTTAAATACCTAAAAGCTTGCAAAATAGAAAAAACTAGAATAATTTCTTTCACATTTATATTCCGAGTATCGCAAATCCTTACAAACTTCAGAAACGCCGTAACCGCTTCTATATCATACTTGATATGTATATTTCAATCGAAAAGGTCGACGCAGCAATAAATTAATAATAAAAGTTAGAATTTTGTACAACTTCCCCGATTTATACGTAACGTAAAGTGAAAATCCCATTTATATTTTGATCGCTGCGCGTTCCCGAACGCTCCCTCAGGATCGGTGGCAATAAACTGCGTTGTATTGTACCTAATTTTGTTTCGCTACCAACTTTGTGCCGCTAGGACGAAACTTTTAGCATTTGCTAGAATACTGTTCCCATAAATTTATGAAGCGCTAGAATAAAATTTTAGTTTTGGATAAGTCTTCTGAGGAGATTATGACCGCGGTGATCTTTAAGACTTTGTAAATCACGATCTATTGTACAGGATATAATTAGTTATCTACATTTTGGTAGTAAAATGTTAAGTGGTAAGGGTATGTTAACAAATAGTAAAAAAGTATCATTATTTGGTTCACGTTTGGGCATCTAATATAGCAAGTCTCATAACTCACAAATAATTCGATCGAAAGTCGATTATTCATTTTAGTACAAATTGATTTTATTTTCCGATTCATGCATAATATATTTAAGTACCGATATGATCTACACACATACGCATTATATGCATCTTATGTGTAACTATTTTAACAAACACATACATAGGTAATTGGTCGATTAAAAACGGAACAAATTTTTCACTGACATTTGTAAACTAACATTCTTTAGATGTTAAAGCCCTAAACATGTAAACAAATTGCCCCGGCTGGAATCAAACCCAATACTTTACACAGCAAACCAACACAACACTTGGATCTCTTTGACTTCAAAGTCTCCTTGCGAAGTGTTTAATCATGTTAGGGTTCAATGTGAAACATAGGGCAAGTTGAATTTACAACCTACAAATTGTAATTTCATCGTGGCCTCACAGTCCTCAAGTACCAACTGAAACAATTCTAACATCTTGCAGTGACATAGCTAATTCTGTATGATTAATTACAGTCACATTAGCCTTCGCTGAAACAGACTGTGTCCACGAGAACATAATTATTATGTAATTAACGTTACAGTATATTTTCAGAATTAAACAAGTCAGTTTATAAATAAGGGCTCGTTGGTGTAGGGACATTATGTTATGACTACTATTACAGATATTCAGTAGGTTGGTTTATGACGTAATTTTTTCAAACTGACGGCTTGAGCGATAAGGGTATGAGGAATTTTGGAAATAACACATCGAAATTCGAAATGTATAAAAATCTAACGTGCAAATTAAAACATTTCATACGTTATACCTAGACGTATCTCCATAGCTATAAATAATATTATTATTATGGTAGATGTATATAATATGTACAATGGACATATATATAATTGTTTATCTAAGATAAGAAATAAAATATTTTCAACATTTTTAAAATCGCATTCTGTCTACAACCAAAAATATCTGTGTCCGCCGAAACGTATCTCGAAAAACGATGCCAAATGATATATCACTGATCTGCAAGATAGCATCAAGTGCGCAGACGAAAATATTTTCCACCGAAAACACTTCGACAAATAGCCTCGAATGGTCAGCGAGGTTTTAAAGCGATTCAATAGTTATCTATGTGTAGCAATTCGTCAACGTCCCTGTATAATCCCCTTCTCTCAATGAGTTCTAAGCCGGCCGAGGATGTCGCATCATCCATCACCCACCGAGTGCCGACCGCGACCCATGCTTCTACCACTGACGTCAAGACGAAATTGGAATTCCAAAAATTGATATATGTTCTATACATTGCTGTTCTCATAGGATAATTTGAAAAAGACTATTGGCAAAAGTGGCAATGGATGTCGTGTTGAAAAGTTTTAAATTCTCACAGTGTTTCCCTGCCAAATTGTAGTACCGCTATCGAAATACGAATCCGCTACATCATCGTATAGAAACTATCAGACACCCCTATAAAAAGCAATTCGTTCCACATCTTATCTTTTTAAGAGCTTCAAATAATCAATTTTATCTCCGTACAAGAGGCTTTGCCTTTTTACTGCGGGAAAATAAAATGTATTAAAATCGAGGGATATTTCCACGTTAGAAATTGGTTCTTGACTTTTATTTCACCAGTAGTAAAGCAAGTGTTGCGCAAAAATATTAAAAGTGGGACCAACTGAGCGGGAAAGTTGAACGAGCTTCGGCATAAACGCGCTTGTGCTGTCTAAACCCGGTGGAAACTCGACATTTATATTTTAAAATAAAAAATTCTACATTTCAAGAGTCTTGTACAGAAATACTCAAAGAAATTCTAAAGAAGTTATCTCTAGAATTCTTTCTAGTTTTTAGACTTTAAGTAAATAAATTTACAAGATACAAAAATTGCGAATCTTTCTGATTAAAATAAACAAACAGGCAAATGATATGATACTTACATATAACAAATTTTATAAATTATCTTTAAAGGGATTTATAGCCAAACTAAAAATAACTGGACCAAGAGGATCTTTAATTATTTTTTTCTATACTATATATTAATATCAATACTATACATATATTATTACCTTAGTTAAGTATTCTTTTTAATTTTATTCTGTGATATTTAAATATTTACTGCTCATAAAAACCTAAATTGGTAAGCAACATCCATGTTTATAACTCTTTATACAATACCTAGAGTACGAAAGGGCTTCAATAAACACAGTTTAATACCAAACTACAACAGTTCAGCAATACTGACACCGATAAGCGCAGAGTGCCCTAAAATAATAATGTAAGGGTAGAAGTATCGAAATATCTGGTCGCGTGCGAGTGGAGAGCACATCTGCTACCGAATCAATTTATCGTGGCGACGTGATGTTCGTTCTAAGAGTTGCGGCAATCTCGCCCACTATGTCTATATGCCGGGAGTCATTTTTTGAGTAACACTAAATATGTTGTTACTGTATTTGTTCACACTTACAGATTCATTGCTTATATACATTATTTGACATTTTTTTTACAATTTCTTTGACAAAGAGCTTATATAATGAAGATAAGAAAAGATATAAGATAGTTAAAAGATATAAGTAGAGATAAGATAAGTATCTTCTGTGTAAAAACAAGCTTAAAATGTTCGTAACACAACTAATAAAATTTTATTTTACTTTGTATTGTAAAAGAGATATTTTAGAAATCATTCCATAAAGGTGGAAGTCAAACTGTATCGTTTGATCATGCATCTTTCTTTTTATCGCCAGTATACAACTATCATTACAAAATGATGATCAAATAGATAGTTACATAACAAATAAATAAAATTATTTCAGGCTTTCCTCGACGTAACAAAAACATAAAAGTGAGATCAGATGAGAAGGTAACAAACAAGCTGACGTGCCGGAAGCACTGCTTCGTCGTAGATCCGGCGCGAGGGCGGCGCTACTATTCCCGTGAACTACGCAAATAACGCACATTTTTATATAACACCTACCTAATATCTTTATAATACTGTCCACATAATACTTTAAATAGCACATCCTTAGTAGAACAAATGTATTAGTAAAGTAGGAAAACAAGACATTCCTCTGCTTAACAAAAACATAAAATTGGGATCAGATAAGAAGGTAACAAACAAGCTGACGTTCCGGAAGCACTGCTTCGTCGTAGATCCGGCGCGAGGGCGGCGCTACCGTTCACGTTAACTACGCAAATAACGCACATGTATGTAAATAAAACCTAGCTTATATCTTCATATTACTGTTCGCATAATACATTAAGTAGCGTATACTTAAATCTTGAAGAGACCAGTAGAACAAAAGTGTTCGCGAAATGAGAAAGCAAGATATTTCTCGACGTAACAAAAATATAAAAGTGAGATCAGATAAGAAGGTAACAAACAAGCTGACGTGCCGGAAGCACTGCTTCGTCGTAGATCCGGCGCAAGGGCGGCGCTACCGTTCACGTTAACTACGCTAAAATCGCACAGCTATGTATGTAAACCTATATAATATCTTTATAATAGATACTATTCACATAACACATTAAATAGCATACACTTGAATCGTGAAGATACCAGTAGAACAAAATTGTTGGTGAAATAGGAAAAGAGGACATTCCTCGACGTAACAAAAATGTAAAAGTGAGATCAGATAAGAAGGTAACAAACCAGCTGACGTGCCGGAAGCACTGCTTCGTCGTAGATCCGGCGCGAGGGGGGCGCTACATTCACGTTAACTAGGCAAATATCGCACATGTATGTAAATAAAACCTAGCTTATATCTTCATATTACTGTTCGCTATTATGCGAACAGTTATATGCATTAAATAGCATACACTTAAATTTTGAACAACCCAGTAGAACAAAAGTATCTTGAAATAGGAAAACAATAAAGTAATATAAGAACGCTTCAAAAGTTTATTAGTGTGGCTGTAGTACTGTTCAGTTCGAACTACATGGATGGACCTTAAAATAAATATGTTCCGATGTAGTGTTCAAATGATTTCATATATCTATGTGGCGTTCCAGCTTAGTCCTCAGTGGAGCGGCGCATCTGCGGTCGACGTCAGGTAGGAATATCTAATCCTGTATGGGGTTGATTACAAATGTCCGTGTGGACTGCATGCTCGTCTAATATTCTTACATTATAAAAAAACCATAAAAACTTTACAAGTATGCCGACGTGCAGGAAGCATTATTTCATCTGAAGATCCGCCATAACTGGCTCTATGGTCTGGCGTTAAAGCTTAAATAACTGCGAAATAAACTTCCATTGCAAATATCTTTTCACACGATAACAACATAACAAAAAGTATCTGATAAAAACGTAACAAAAATGCTGACGTGCCGGAAGCATTGCTTCTGAAGATCCTGCGTGACTGTCACTATATTTAGGCGTTAACAAGATAAACAACTGCAAAATAAACTTCTTTTGTTCGTATTGTCTTTTTAATATTATCTAGAAAAACACAATGGGGAAGGTACCTATATTAATTAAAAAGATAATGAAACAACCCACAAAGCTTTTGATGCGAGAGGAGTGTTGAAATTGCTGTGGTCTTTCACAGATGGAGCCTTTTATACGTCGAGTATAAGCCGCGTAACCTCATAATAACAAATAGATTTTCATAATGATTTTGTTGATTTATTATTCATTTATTATATTAGGATAATTAATTCACAAAGTTTTTCTGCATTGTTCTTTTTAAAATAAAAGTTTTATTTCAATAGTATAGTAAACAAAAATCTGTAAATAAAAACTTAATTACAACAGTACTGCATTATAAATTACAAAAAATCCTTATTCTATTACAAGTTGTAAAAATTATAGTAAGTCAATCTATACTATCACTTCAATATATGTGGAAAGTATTAAAGTAATGAGAATAGATTAGAAGACACATAGACCTTATCGACGATAACAAATATTACACTGAAAACCGCCAATCTTTAACAGGACGAAAAATAACGTAATCATTCTAAATATGTCCATATAATTTGTTATACGGGTATCCTTAACCAATATTAATAGTCGAATTGCAAAGGAAACGTACATCAGCGTAAACGTCGTAAACAGCTCATAGCAGGAAGATATTAACAACCCTTACTATTTATACCATCATTATTTATCGGAGATCCTTTGACCTATATAAAACACGGATCCTTACGGAAACGGCAATAATCTTGTTGTGTATGACTGTAATATATCAATGTAATGGATACCGCGGATAAGATATCTAAGGGTTATGGTATCAATCAATAGGCTGATCAATATTGGACGTAGTTCAGTTATTATTGAAATCAATAAGGATAAAAATAGAAGATAATAGAAGAATAAATCAAAGATGTAATGACATTAGGTGTTGTTCCGCTTTTTATCTAGACGAACCCGTAATGTGAACGTTTCTGCCCATAAATAGTGCCGATTTGAAAGTTATAAGTCAAAATAATGTATATTCCTTCACTTACGTATTTATTTACTACTTAACTAAGATTTAATATTGAAGTATTTCCATGTCAAAATTTATATTTCTTTTATATAATATAGGTGTAGCAGATGAGCAACCACCAGTTGTAAAGTGACTATTGCCGCCTATAGACGTCTGTAAACAACCCCAGATACGATTAGATATTCCTACCTAAGGTCGGCCACATATGCACCACTACCCCTTAGGACTAAGCTGGAACGCCTCGGAAAAGTATGCCTCCCTTACCACACCGTCCAATCTAGAACACAGCAGCGCTTACTGTTTAAGCAGCCTACACACGTATATACATGCTCTTAATATCCTATCGCATGTTTTCTCAAGCATTTCCCGGAGTTGCAGTCAACATTGTCGTTCAAACCGTAAAGTGTCCGCAACGCGTTTAATGTCGTTTTATGAGTCGTAGCAAACCTCTGTCCGTTTTATCTGTGTTCAGACACTTTTATTGCCTTCCACATACGTAATCAGCCTAAGACATGATCGATTCATGCTGCAAAACTGTTTGCAATGTTGACATCGGAAACGTTTACATTTACTTACAATTTAAATTATATCTAACTGTAAAGTAATATGTACCACGAAATATAATAAGAATATTTTTGAAGTATTCATAAAAAAATAAGCTATTAAGGAAGCGACGTATTACTAATGAGAAAAATAAATGAAATAAAAAGGAATGAAGTTTTCAGTTTCGTCTTTAAACTTTAATGATTTCTTGCAGAATTTTCTATAATATTCTAATTAATTAATAGCAACAAAATCTCAAAATAGGACCCTAATATTTATCATTAACTTTTACCTATGCTCTATCGATAAGTAACATCGAAAAGAGTACAGTTTGAGCTTTCAAAGGAATTTTGAATTTGTATAATTCGCAACCTAATCAACGCATACAAGTCTAGCGTGATGTTCAATTCTTCTCTTTGTAGGAACTATAGAGTCACACCATAATGGTTTAATAACGATTACAAATAAGTCTTTCCACTAAACAGCCACAAGACGCAATAAACAAGATCAGTCACTCCACACGAAATGCGCAAACAAATCACATTGGAAGACGTTAGAAATATTGACAGCTAACAAATTCGGTTTCCTTCAAACATGTTACGATTTGTGATTGATTTCCGGCGACGCATATTCCCGTCCTCAGGTGTTTCACATTTGCCGCAAATAGTTGTTCTATCGAGCGAAGATTGACTGATTGTGTTTACCCCTTCGGTTTTGCATGAGTGCTTAACAAATAGGTATGTTCTTGATAAAGTATATTTAGGAGCATGACATGGAAGCAAATATACTTTATCTAGTAGCCTTAATTTCATGTGTCTATATCTGATGTTAAACAAGACGATCGCATACAATTTGGTACCTATGTACACTATTCGTTATGTGTTAAAATTATTGCCATACAACTTTTACCCGTGGCTTTTCTCGCGGTCAAATATTTTATATCTATCCCTCGGAAACGGTACTTTTTTAGGGATAAATAACCTGTGTCCTTTTCTTAAACCTCTGATAAAGGTAGTTCATGACATGACATGTGCTCAGGTACACCTAACAAAGTGTTTTTAAATTATATATTTATATTATGACCAGTGAGGATTTACTTGATATTTAATTTGCTTTCTTACTCATTAATTCCTTCGATATCAATCAATCAATCTCTTTCCTATTTTAGGCAATAAATATAAAAGAGAATAAAAATATAGCTTATAAAAAAACTAATGTAAAGGGAGGTTTTAGTACATATGTACTAAAAGATTTTAGATTTTAGTACATATACATAGTACATAGTACATTTAGGTTTTAGTACATATGTACTAAAACCTCCCTTTCGAAATATGCTTCCAAATAACCAAAACCCCGTCTAAACAGGATCAGTCGTCTTAAAAAAAATCGCGAACATACAAAAGTTTGTAAGTGCAGTAAAGAAGAAGTAAAAATAATTACGTATACATTTTTTGGCCCACTCAAAAATAGTATAATTGTTATTCTAAAAAAATATTAGCCACATCAACAAGCATTACTGGAACTTTTAATAAAGTGTGTGCTTTGTTAAAACATCGCTTGTGCACGCACTATGTGGCACCGATTAGCTATCAGTCTCTCGGCTATCACCGCCAGATTGATCTATCCGATGTCTGTACAGCAAATGAAAGGGAAATATTTTGAGCAGGGCTCTCAACAGATTTTAATATTCATATTATAATACTTCAGGTATATTGTATGTAGTTTTGCTTCCACTGTATGTTCACTTTTTCTTTGTTTTTTTTTTTCTTAACGCGGGGGAAACCTCCAAAAGGTACCCGACGACGTGGGTGTGGGACGCCGGGTTATGTGGGATTCTTACAGCACTAAAACCCCCCGTGGCCGTCCTCAACGCTTGTTGGAGAACTCCGGGATCTCCGACGGAACGCAACCGGAGTCCTCCAAGCGCGATGCCCCGATCGGGCTCTGCCCTGGGGGAGCAGTTTTCGCTCCTCCCGCACCATCTGGTGTTCACGACGGTATGCGACCACACATACCGCCATCCTTCCCGGGATCGCTTACTGGACGGCTCAAGCTCCCACTCTTGCCGCCCGCAACCCCGAAAGCCCCCTTTAGTCGCCTCTTACGACAGGCAGGAGTTACCGTAGCCCTATTTCTAGTCCCGGAACTACAGGGACAATGTTCGCTTTTCCTGTCGCGCCTGTTTACGCTCGCACCTGCGTTCCAATCGCACACATGACCTGACTCGCTGCAGGCTCTTCGCGACCATATTGTCTTCGTATGAACCGATGCAAATAGCACGCGTGCGCGTAAGACACGCGTGCGGGCGTAAACACGCGGGACAAGAAAACACCCTTACGTTTAGAACAAAACGCGCTCAGAAGCGTAAAAGCTGTTAATAAAATAAATGGCTGCCTGTGGTGCTGTTGCAATCACAACTAGTCATTTTTAAAAGTCGTTAAAAACTTCGCATATCTATTAACACTATTATTTCAAGGGAATTGGATTATTATTTTAAAACTTAGTCAATATACCCAAGTGAAATGATTCCGCAATTCTTTCATTACAGTTCGTTTTCTTAAATAATATTCAACCAAAAAATCAACGGACTTTATTATTCTGCGAGGAAATGTTTCGCCGACTGAAAATTGTTTGCACAACCAGCCGACTATTCACAAGAAATTATAGGTAAAACACGTTCCAACTAAGAAAAACACTTCTATTTACACTTCCGTCAACAGGCCACACTTAGGGTGCAGCAGACGTGCTACTTTTTGCTTCAACGACCAATAATTTAGCTGCTTTCGAAAGCTAAGTGCGATCAAACGCACGCGATTTTGCGGCGGTCGCAGTTACTTTTGGACACTCGATAGAGTAACTGAACGCGAAAAACTCTGTACTACTCTGACTGCAGGCACTAACCCCAGTTAATAATAAAATCAATTACTAGTTAAGCTAACTATTGCTCCCTATTAGATGTGTTACATTTTGATCTTTGGGGCGCTAAATGTCCGATATATCGATTATTGCCAACGGGCGTAAAACGCGCATTTTTGTTACCGCGACCGAACGCAGCAAATCGCCAAAACTCGACGCAGCATCGATGCAATCGCTAAAACGCAAATCACAAATGCTAAAGCAGCACGTCTGCTAGAACTGTTAGCCGTACCTAGTCGGAGTAAATACTTCATTTCTAAAGCATAATGAATTTTAAGACTTGAATGTGGTATTAGAATTAAGAGAAGTTTGATGGAGGACTTTAGAAGTACGAATGAAAGGTACTATGACCACTTCTGTATTGTTTTCGCGAATCTTACCGTCAATTCATTTGCATAATGACTGCATGAAAATGGAAGTTGATTTTCGCTCAATAAAAACTCGTAGCGCACGATTTAAGTACAATTTCTTGAAACGAAAAAAATAAACAATAGCACAATATTGATCAAACGAATTAAACTGTATGGAAATTCTTTGGTATAACTTTTTATCGACTTCGAAAAAGGAGGTAGTTTAGGTTCAGCTGTATGTATTTTTTATATATGTTCATCGATACCTCCGTGATGCCTCAACCGATTGAGAGGGTTTTTATCATTAATGGATGCCCCTAGATTCCAGGTTTAGAACTAGGTAGTAAACGGACATTTATGTCAATTATAAATAAATATTTTTCTACTTTTTAGTGCCGTCAGTCTTAATACTTGTTGTTAAAGAAAATTAAAAATATTTTTGTATAAACCTACCATTTACGCCGTGAAACAAAAGATAAATATGTCCAAAATGCTTTGAATAAAATTCGTATTATTTCTTTAAAACAATAGTTAAAGAAGGGTACAATCACTTTGCAAAAGTGCAATTAACAATGTACATTATAAACGCTTCCACTTTATTTGAGGACAGGTTAATTGGCAATCACCAAATGCAAAATCGAAGAGGAGTAATTAATTCTCTTTGTGAGATCCGCGGGCAGCTTTATTTCAGATTTTGGGCATTGATTGGTACTTTCATATTTAGCAGTTTAAGAATTTTGACTATCTAAGTAGTTATGCTGATATTGTTAGTACATCTTGTAACAAACAACATTTGTAGCATAGGTTTCAATATTAGATATGATTTTAAACAACTTACTATACTCGTACATTATCTGAATAATTTCAAAAAATTGTTATATTTTTTTACAAACCTGTTAATTTACAAGCTGGTTGGTATAATACAATTCATTACAACATGAAATTTTAATGTTGTGATGAATACTTGCTTGTGTTACCAGCTTGTAATTATTAATTTACAAGCTGGTTGGTATAATACAATTCATTACAACATTAAATAGAGTCCTAGCGTAATTTAGTTTTTCGATTTGGTGTAAGAGTGAGGATACCAACTGCCTTATATACGAGACGACCATCTTAACCATAATGATTGACACCGCATCTGTCGTCAGCCTCAGCTAGAACCCTTGTTTTATATTTAGTTGATTACAGATGTCCATGGGTGGCATGAATAACCGCTGGATCCAGATCGCTCAAGACCGGTCGGAGTGGCTCAGATTAGGGGAGGCCTATGTCCAGCAGTAGACTATTAAAGGCTGATGGATGGATGGATGGATGGATGGATGGGCGGCAGTGACCACTGACCATCAGGTAGACAGCAAGCTTTCCTAATTCAATCACATAAACTCATCTAGCTCTAACTCATACACCATACATAGATTTCCTTTCCATAGCGCTACATACTCATGAAATGTCATTACGAACATTTGAAGGGGATTAAAATTAATGAAGTTCGCTTCAGGGCGAAATTTTCATCAAGCGAAGTGGTTACTATAAACGGGACGGGAAATTTTCCTAGAAAAGTATCCGAACGTTCCAAACGATTTACTAAGGCGTCTAATGATGAAAGCAATCAAGGGATGGGATTCATTAAAATGAGTCTTTCAAAGAGTTTAGATTCAGCTTTAGTTTTTGCCTTTTGTATTAATAAGTAGTTGTAAGAAAAGTGTCACTTGGTATTATTTCGAGAATTAGAAGTTTTCTCATCTATTATGATGACTGTATAAAAGATTTATCTCTATAATTTCAAAAATATAGTAATGTTAATAGACAGTTGTTATATGATACACACGCGTCGGGAATTTTAAGTTAACAGAAACTTTGTTCAAACAGTAAATAATAAAACCACAATTGTTCAAAGGAAATACAATTCATAGATAATTTTAATTTTAAAATTCCCAGACGTTATCAGGAAAGATCGCGTAAACAAAGTTAAATCGACGGTTAGTTTAAAAACTATTAACAGTCGATTTCACTTTAAATAATGAAATCTCAAAAGGACTGAAATTAATGAAGTCGGTTTCGGAGGGAATTCTTTATTATACAAATTGAATAAGTTACTATATAATAAATGACAAGATTTTTCCCACTCGTACAAAAGTATTCGAATTCAAAAAAAATACAAAATTTTCTAAACTGATTACAATGGTGCTAAATGCTTCTGACTCCATTACTAATTACAAACATTGTTACTCTGTAAACTTCAATAACATTTTGAGTATAAAATGATTATCGCATTAATAGATTTGCATCGGACGAGTGGCTCTTGCACTTTGCAATTTAAAAAGTACCTCAGAGGTATTTTATGATAATCGCTTTTAGTTCTTCATACAGGTTTTATAATAAAATAAATATGGGTTGGCTGTGAAGTATCAAAATCCCATTCCCGATTTGTTAAGAGCAACCTATACAATAAATACTTAACAAAAGATGCTACTGAGTACAAACGTGGAAGAAAGTATTCCAGCAGCAGGTACAAAATCGGAATCCCAGTAGAAATACTTTTAATTAAATTGAGCGCTCCTACCTCGCTACAACTCTTTTAAGTGATTTCAAACTTTGCAACAAGCTGAAACAATACTTATCTGACTTGTATCTCTTTGCATTTTAATGGGAATTTGTATTACAATTGTGCTATTAAAGTATGGATGAGATAAGCGACCTGCGTAACTGTGTTTTCAAACTGTTCTCGTTGTTTAATTAACATTATAATAACGGGGTTGCCGCTGAATGCAGTATTATGTATACTTCGATATCGTATCTAATGCAACGTATAGTTACGTTGCATTAGAGAAACATTTGACTTTAATTAATTTTAAGAGTTTAGTTTATACAAGAATTATATACTTTTACCTAGCTATCCGTTCATGTATTTGTACGTACACTTTTAAATCGCTATATCTTTTGAATCGTATAAGTAGCATATTGTTTTTTTAAGAATACTGTTATTTTTGTGAATATTTTTGAAATAATAAAATTATTTTTCTTTTTATTTCAGGGATTTTTATTTATTTTTTATCGTACAAACTGTAATACTATGCGTATTTACACGCAGCGAAATTATAGTAGAAATAGCAAAATAAAAGTGCAAAATAATAAACACTTATCTAAAATCTATGTAGAGTAACTGGAGCTCAAATTAATGATGCAATACGAATTTAAGAAAACATATTTTAATTATATAACATAACTCGCACACAATACAAATTCTTTGCCCGATTCTCTCTTAACCGTTTTTACTATTACCATACTGTCTCCAGACTCCTTTCAACCACTATATCTGGTGTGTGCCCTAGGCAAACTTCGAGTATATCGTATTCACGTGCACATACCACATATCTCGCCACTACGCGTGACTCAATTGACCTAGAAATGCGACAGATTTTCTTTCAAAGTCCCCTTCGGATTGAATTGAAGAAAAGTGTCCTTTTATAAGATACTCCTGACCCCGTTAGAGTAGATTAAATAAAAGGAAAATATAGTTTCTATTATATTTATTGTGTATTAACAAAAAAGGTGGATTAGTTTTAATAATTTGTTATGAAGAGAAACGTTTTAGTTAGTTAACAATTAAAAAAAACATTTTATATGTAAACTTTACAAATTTTGTTACTTATTGGTGCTGGTATTATTTCTATGTAAGGATTGGTCTATACTTTCTTACAAATTTATTGTAAATTCATACCTTTAGCACAAGTGGCCAACTTTATTGTATCCCAGATCTATTATATACTAATTGAACTCTATGCAATTAATCATTTGAAAATTTTACTGGCCCCCTCGGTCGGGAAAAATAAATCGTCAACCTTAAATAATTGGCAATTGTCGACTAGACTTATCGCCGCGATCAACCAGTCGATTGTGATCGGCGAGTAGGACACCCTTGACAACAGCTCGAGTCCGAATTTTGGAAATAGACAGGGATTTTTACAACGTGCAACACTGCCACATTACAACACATCAAAACCTAACCTAACCAGTGTAATGCGTTTGAAGTGCTTCGACCATAACGTTGTTATTGGCATTGTATGTCGCGGCACTAGCCGTTAAAATCTAATATCCGCGGGAGCAATGTAGGTTGGTTGTAAAACTGATACGACAATGTCGCAATCGCTCCGCGGTCACCGCAAAAACTTTAATGGTTTCTTTTATCGACCATTTCCGACGTAATGTTCGCATTTTGTTCCGACGCACGGCCTAATCTTTTAAGCGCTTTCGTTTACTTAATATCAAGCTATCAGGTACTGTGACGACTCAGTAACTACAAAGTATGGAATAAAAAAGTATTTAATATTTTATGTTTCCACATTTTACGCACACACTTCCTTTCCTTCCTCTGATTCCCTCTGTTCTTAATGCCATATACATAAAATCAAAACAGTACCTACGAGTAGTCCCAATTCATTTAAACTATGCCTGGTCCGGGATAAATCGCAAATTCCTCTACAGTCAACATTTAAAGAAAGATATCACAAAACGGTAAATAATATTAAATTCACGACCAATTTGATATACCGAATAAGTTCAAAACGTGAAAAATTGGCCCAAATAACCGAAGATAGGAAAAGTTGTTCACCGCAATATTTATCACTAGGCGTGCCCTAAAATAATTTTCGAGAAAATTACACGAAGCGGAAAGAAATCATTTATTTTCCCATTTACATTTCGTAGGCCGACGACGAGATGGAAAAAGTATTGACAAGGCAATTAGGCTCATCGATATTCGCCAGTCACTTGGGCAGCTCGCTAATTATGTAATTTCGGTCGTAATCTCCCGGCGACCCATTATTGCTCTCATTAGCTCTCGAATGTTTTATAACGCGTATTAAATATTTGGTGCACGACCATTTTGGTTTCACGTGCCTTTTTACTAAATTGGGCTGAAATTGTATTGTATTGTTCTCATACCGCCTAATATTTTGTTATTTCTCTAGAATTTCAAAAGTACCTAAAGAACTATGTTTCTTTGTAATGCGAATAAAAATCTATACTTTTTAGTGGAAATATATCGAAATAAATAAATCATTTTATTAGTTTTACTTACTTTGTTAACTTATTATTAATTTAAATACTTTCAGTTTTAAATATCAACTTAAAAAATAGGTTACTGATAAATGGATAATACGAGTATTATCTTCTTAAGTTATAATATTTAAATATAGGTTTGGGTGCTGAAAGTTTCGTAAAGATACGTTGAGTTTTGAGTAAATCGAAAATATTACTGCAAAACAAATACCGATATGATTCCTTAATAATTACAATTAAATCGACATAGCATACATAATTTAATGGACAAACATTTTAGGTCTTCAGCGAGACAGTGCACAATCCCATCTCATATGCAAATGGAAGTGTAAAATTAACAGATGAATTGTGCCACATAGTTCCGTCTAGTACCCATTTAACATCTTCATAGTATTACCTGTTATGTGTTTCTGGATAATACAAACAAAATACATCTACGAGCTACGACGTAGCATGTTACTACGTCATAAAATACACGATGAAACTATCTAAAGTATCTAACTATCGTTCAAACCAACTAATCATTATCATCGTCAGCAACCCATCACTGTCCCACTGCTGGGTTCGGGTCTCCCCTCAGGGCGAGTAGGATTAGGCCATAATCCACTGCGCTGGCCATGTGCAAATTGGTTAATTTCACATACCTTTGAAAACCTTCCTTAAAGATCTTTCAGGTATGCAGGTTTCCTCACGATGTTTTCCTTCACCGTAAAGTACGTGATAATTAATTATAACACGCACATAACTTTGAAAAATCAAAGGAGAATCCTTATTCATACGACGGAGGTGGCGCACCGCCAATTTGAGTCTTACATTATCTGTTTCAAGTGCTCTTATTTTCGGGATGGTGCAACATGAGAGAGACACTATTATTTTGGGAAATATAAAAACTGCAAGATCACACAATCATAACTAGGGAACAAAAATTTTAATTGTATCTTAATTTCATTTTATTTTAATGTAATTTAATTTACTCAACAAATGAGATAATAAAACTACCAAAGCCTGATAGATGCAGATACTCTAAGTTACTGATCCATTGAGTCAGTTAATGTTTGAGAATTAGTGGGATAACTGATTTAATGGCCGTTTTAATCAACCCTTAGACTTAGCAAAGCACACTCGATCAATCTTAGCCCAGAACCGACTCTTGGGCAGCTAATATGTAACCATACTTTATTATTGTACATAGCTACATATAAACTATACAAAGATTATATATTGAGTATGTAAATATGCACATTTTATTGGTTAAATTAAGATTATGTTCTTTTTTAATTCAAACAAATCGAAAGTGGTAAAACGCTTTGTGGTTTGACCCCGGAGGCACCACCGCCATACCTATTTCCTCTTTTTTTACAATATGGGAGTAGCACACGAGCATGCAGTCCACCTGACGGTAAGTGGCTCCTGCCGCCCATGGACATCTATTATCAACCCCAGATAGGATTAGATATTCCTACCTGAGGTCGGCCATAGATGCGCCGCTACCCCTGAGGACTAAGCTGGAACGCCTCGGAAAAGGCTGTCTCCCTTACCACACCGTTCAAAATGAAAAACGCCAGCGCCTAACACTGCTGTTATTAGGTAGAAATAGGTGTGGCGGTGGTGCCGCCGGAGTCGAAACACAAAGGGTTCTACCACCTTCGAGCTACTTAATAACTGCAATGTTAAGCGCTGCTATGTTCCTGTTCGAAGGAGGAGGTAATGGCGACATACTTTTCGGATAAATTTCAACTAAGGCCTAAGGGTTAGTAACACATCTATGGCCGATCTCTCGTAGGCTTCTAATCTTATCAGGGGTTGATTACTAATATTCATGGGCGGCAGTAGTCCCTAATCTTGACATGTAGTAATAGGTGGACTGCATGCTCGTTTGTCATGATCATATAAAAATACTGTCACAATATTATAAATGGTTTCTCATTTATAGAAAAGAAAAACGATCGGTTTATAAAATGTACCTCTGCAACTTAACATTATCGTATATTTGAAATATTCGTAAACAATTTTCAAAAATTGTGTACCGCAACATTCGCGAATAAAATGAAAAATATATCTCATATTTTAAAGTAACTCAGATTCAGCTCTTCATTTCAAAACGTTTTCTCCCCATTAGCTACGTTTGCTCTTGAAAATGTAAACCAGGGGCTTGATTCACGAGGACAGGTACGTAACGCGGTCGGTCGCGTTATTTTATAACCTTCTACTTGGTTTCTATGTTAATGTGTCTGAATCGAAATATAAGGCAAATATAAAGTAATGTAAGCTTTGTAAGGTTGCCTATTCAAATACGGCCGAAATTAAGTATGACTAACATTATATATTTATTTATTTATTGCACCTCTATAAAAATAACATATACAATAGGGCAAACTTAATGCCTGATGGCATTCTCTGCCAGTCAACCATTGGTGGATGGAGAAAATGGAGGCAGGTGTTAATTGTTTGTATATATACATGAAATTAAATATGTAATTTATTATAAAAACATAAATAAATACATATACTTCAGATATATATCAAAATATATAAACAAATACATACATATTATATAAAATAAACAATACAGATGATTAAGATATTGACGAGGTGTTAAGAAAATGCTCTCGGACAAGGTTTTTAAATACTGCTTTGCTGGGTGCCTTTCTGATATGCACGGTATATATGTGGTTAATTATTTGAAAAAAATATATAAAAATTGTTTTCTATTCAATAACAATGAACTTAGCAAGCATTGTGATTATTAAGCTATTATATTGGTGGAAAATTGCAAAACGCGACATGCGTTACTTTCACGTTTTGAATTGTCAAAATACCGTGTTTTTAGCTAGCTGTGGAGGGACATGCTTCTTCTCCATAACGAAACACCTTGTGGTGGTAGTTGTATTGACATTCAAAAAGTGCTCTATAAAGAACCTATTTTGAATAAAAAAAATAATTTGATTTGATTTTGATTTGAGGCTCTGAATGTTAAAGAGAAGAGTAGGTAACTTTTTTTATTCAGTTTCAACTGGTTATGAAATTGAGAAGAAAACTCTTGAGATCTCTTTTTTGTTTAAAGGTTTTAATTTGAAGCTACTTATGACGTACCGCGTTATAGTCACCAAATACTCGTATCTTTAGTCATAGCGAGTCAAACCCCCAAATATAAGTACTTTCGCCCCGGCGTCTCTCCGTCGTTATACACCATGCTACAATTTTAACTCGCTCCGGATAACATATTATAAGGGATAGAGCCTGTTATTTTTATACGAAGCATCCAGTAAGCCACAAATCAAGATAACAAGCTGATAGCGGCTAGAGGGGAATAACAAAGTAGGGATGGCGATCTGAGATCGATTAATCGAAGAATCGATCTTTTGGGCCAACTAAAATGATTATTTTAATCGATCTCCAGTAATGGATCGATTCAGTGAATCTATCTTCTATCCTAGAAATATGAAAGTCAATCATTTCGAAGTTAGCTCAATATGTCATAGACATTTTTGTTGACGGAAACATATTGCAGTGCTGTTTCGTCCTGGTGACCCTTTTTTCTGGCGACTGTTTTTTGAGTTTTTTTTGTAAATCGATTTACTGTATTTCGATTCGAATCGATTCAAGAATCGATCTATTTCGGATAGAATCGCCATCCCTATAACACAGGACCCTTCACAATACGAGTATGAGTTAATTTGTTAATTCATACATACTTCCAACCGTCGAGCACTGAATCGGAAAGCAGTAATTGCATCAATGTTTTCTTTTTCCCCCTTTGAATACGAACGTGATGTTGCATAATAATGCTTTAATTAAGCCATTAAACCATAAGTCACTTCATTTGTTATTCTTACAGAATAAATGAAGCAATCGAAATAATTAATTTCAAAATGTTTAGTGCATGAGAAATACATTTTTACACTAGTCGCAGACAGAATAAAACAATATTTTATTAACACGCTTCTCTTCCCACATATTCGCTTATAGTGTCAGAACAAAGCAAATCAACTTCGAGAACCCATATTGAGAACTGAACATAGACAAACAAGGCAATTAGCTCGGCGCTCGATTGGCACTTAGCTATAAAAATAATTGGGAGGCAGCGATAGCAAGCGCGGATTATGACTTCGCCAAAATTTGCTTTGTTTTTATCTTCGGGGATTTAGAACAACATCCGAACACGCGAACAGTAACAGAAAACCCGATCAATGGCGCAGCGCATCGAAGAAAATTAATCGAAGCAACTTGGTTCATTCTTCAAACGCCGCCGCCTCACCCGGCACGAGTTCGCTCACTCTCTCGTGATTAACTTCGGAATAAGGCAATTCATCGAAAGAACAAGTTTATTACTTTCAAGTTTCCGTGAATACGAGAAGGTCTCTGAAAATTGAGTCACACAATGGCTCCAATTATAGAAAAGATCGTAAAGATTCGGAAATTTCACCAGTTTTCATCGTTCCACGGCACTTAATCTGTTTGCAAGTTTTCGAATGAAGGTCAATCTACGAATTCAACAAATGTTTACGGCGTGCAATAATATTTTCATAGGTCGCGAGAGTGTTTTGTTTTAATACTTCCTCGGCAATTATGCTTACATCGTCATAAGGGTGGAGTAAGCGCTCACTTTACGACTGTATGGGAGCTACTAAGTCTACATTTTCACCTCACGAACGGGGGTATGAAAGCAAAAGCGCCCTTTGTCTCGATGATAAATGTCAGTATCCAGTCTCTGTACGTTTTAACATTGTTACCCTATAGTGGAATATATAATGAATTCGTCGACGATGGAACGTTGTCAGTAAGGAGTTGGCATTATACCTCGCTCGTTAAATTGACGATCGTTGTAAGCGCTAGCGATTCAATGAAGCTTTGTTTTACGAGTGCTACGGCTGCAGCTATTTGTCAAAAGATTCAACTAAACGTTTATCCATTAGCTCTACATAAAACGGCGTTGAGGTGGAACGAACTTTGACGAGCGACGAAATAATAGGTTGATACCTTAACGAAGTGTTTGAAGTGTGAAACATTGATACCTTTGCGCGTAATAATGTTTCTATTCAAAAGAGATTTGTTTTGTTGTCGACGTCTTCAACCCATTATTGTCTTACTTTTGGGCACGTTCACCTCTTAAGGGGTTAAGGCGGCCATACACGGCCATAGTCCACTACGCTAGCCATGGTGTGAATTTTTTTGAAATAATTTTAGGCGTCTTTCGTCGCGATGATTTCCTTCGTTTAAACAAGTGATCAATTCCTAATACGCACTTTGAAAGTCAGAGGTGCTTGCCAGAAATTCGAACCTGGGGTCTCTTGATTGAGAAGGCCAGTTGTTATTTATTAATTTAAAATTTCGTAAATGTTGCCTTACGTACGCGAAAGTGACACAATAAGAGCTGTTCGTATATGCAAAAATTCTATGCATTTCAAGGGTAGCACTTCACCCCTATGCTTATAAAACCGCGGAATGCGATGGAGGAATTGAAAATAGAGCCCTTGTTATTTCGAGTACATGTGGAGTGGAATACAAAGGGGGGTTTTGTCTCTGTCTCCTCGTTATGCACCGCTTCAGACGTTCTGATAACAAACCGCGGGTGAAGCATGCGCTTCGAATAAAAATATATTTTATCTATTGGGAAAATTGGAGTATCGACAAATTGAGATGAAACATTGTTTATTTTTGTTACCAAGCGACATTCCATAAGCGCGTCTGGATATTCTCGTTTGTTATTTTGTTAACTAGTTTACTAACTTTAATATAATGCTGAGGGCGCGTCATAAAAATCATTATGATATCGCTAGAGATTTTTATTACTACCCTCTATCGAACAATTATGTCATCTTGATGTAATAACGAGTCCTGGAAGGGCGGCAGTTTATCGCCAGTTCGATCGTAGCCTCCGAGTGTTGCGCACGCGCTTATCGTGCTCATCGTCGCGTATTTTAATTACTTTATGTGATTTTATAGACACTAAGTCATAAAATAACGATCAAGTGTTCATAATGTTTATTTTCAGCCTAACAATTTATCTACTCGACCACAAACTGCGTATAAATTCGTGAGAGATGAAGAATCTGAAGAGGCTCCTATATTGTTTATAGGATTTTATTTCTCTTTAACTGATTTTTATCATGCGATCACTGCAATTATACAGCTTGAAATCGAACCGTAGTCCTATCTGAAGACGATAGCAGATGCGTTCCTAACTTTAAAGACTAGTTTAAAATAGCCCATATTTGATTGGTGTTACAAGCGCTACCACTATCAAACCACATTTGGCGACGAGTGTAGTGAGTACTCAAATGAAACATGCATTGATCAAAGGTTAGCTTTAATAGACTGTAAACTGTGTCATATCCGACAAATGTACATTGTTGTTACAAAATTAAACATGTTTTTAACTGATTTTTCAAAACCATTCGAATATCACTATTTCAACATTTAACGTAATCATCGTATAACTGTTTATTCGGTGCGAAAATAATTTAAATTCAATTATTATTGCTAATAAATTTTCTATGAATCAGTAACTGATTGATAAGCAAGCAGCAGCAGCAAGCAATAAAACTGATTCATGAGCAAAATAAATAATCTGTACATATAGGTAAGTTAAGAAATTACAATTTCAAATCACAATTCTTTTAGTGGTAGCAATCATTTTGTGGAATCGTAAGTAATGAAAAATTACATTTAAGAAGAAGTTAAAATAAAACACTTCTAAATAAGACATTACTTCAAATAATGACGTCACATTCGTACTGACTTTGTTCTTTGATCTAGTTTTACAAATTTTAGTTTTTTGGTCTTGAATGACAAATATTTCGACCAAAGGAGATATATAACAAGAGTTGTTCCTGAATTTCCCGGGCTGTCACCCCTTTGGAAGTTAAGGGTTGCTCTCCATGAGGTTCAAGAGTTGTTAACTTATATGAGAAATAAATATGCCTCGGATAATAATAATTTTATAAAACTCAATCATATTCTCATAACTTTACTTTTTCCATGTTTTAAATTAATTGTATTTTATTTAAAGCTTCCAATATCTTTAAGTATCACAAACATATAATAATAAAGATTTTTTATATATATAACTCCTAAAACACTAAAACATATTATTAATATTATTACTAAGAATACTAAACTAAACGAAAATACGTAAATATAATTATCACAAATACTTAAATATACATTACAATTTATTATTCAATTAATATATTTAATATAAATATTACATCCCATTTTGAATTCTGCTTTACATCACGCCCAATAATTACAAACGGAAAGTAATTAAAAACAGGAAATTAGACATGAGAGCAAAGTTTAATTGAGTAGACGTAACGGGGATACGTTCCCGTATGTCAAACATAACCAAACAACGCTGAAGGTATTTTTCTGCATGAAGTTATTTGAATTTGGGATTTCACTTTCTTTCGAACGAACCAAAAGCAACACCAAAAAATAACAAAATGAAACGTTTCAATTGTATGTAAGGTTAACCAATTCGCACTTGGCCAGCGCAGTGGACTGTGACCGAATCCTTCACATTCTGAGAAGGGACTCTTTCACAGCAATGGGACAGTGAACCAGGGCATAAAATAAAGGTTTTAAAGTAAGAAGAATCCCCTGTGGTTCAACTCCGAAGGCCACCCATATTTCTGTCACTAACAGCAGCGTTAAGTGCTGCTGTGTTCTACTTTAAATAATGTACAAAAGGAGAGTTACTCGGAGGAGTTTATCTGAGGCATCCCAACTTAGACCTTCGGCCCCTGGGACATATTACACGGGCTTGTGTTCTTCTTTGCTCGCAAGCAGATCGAGCAGGAATATCAGAATTCTTATTTTATTCTTATAACTCCCATCATAGTCAACATCACGCATGAAATTACATAGATTCAGCGGTAACCTTTTTGTTGCAATTACCGAATCAATTCCCTACTACAAAGCACTATAACTACAAACCGATTTAATTCAGGGTTAATTAAAATTGTCAGTTATAGTTGCTATAGTTATTCAGAAAATTTAGTAAAGTAACTCATCCGTCGTTTAGAGATTCCCCTTTAAACATACTTCTGTCATAACTAACAATACTTCAACTGCGTTATAACTTATCCAGGCCATAACCTTCTCATTGTTACTGGAGTGATGTGTATTTTTTTTTTGGTTAATTTACGATTAGGAATGCTTGAAAATGATTGCGTTCAAAACGGTACTCTAATTTTATAAAGTTTTGTAATTTTTTTGTGAAACTCATTGGAATTCAAATCAAATTCCGAGAAATTGATGCAGTTGAAACCTTGTTCTTACGTCCTTGTTTTAATGATTGTAATAATTATTGGTTTATTAAAATTATTGTCGTTACGGTCACGAATATAAAAATTAAAACATTTAATAATTTTAACTTACTTGGCTACGAGTCAAATCACAACTTCACTAATAAGAATGAAATTCGGACATAGCCACGGCTTGCGTGGATCGTAACTCATCTACAAAGTTAAGCAAGTTGGTCGCGGTCAGAAGTTGAATGGGTGACGGCTAGTGGCTTTTTATACACGCTTCCATACTTTTGAGAGCATATTACACCCTCAATACATGTCTACATAGTATTCAATACATCATCACCGAATTTTTATCGTGTAAGACTTTATCAGAGGCTTATTTGCATCGATCCATTTCTGTACCAACACTGGGCATGGGTTTCCCGTCAGAGTGAGAGGGTTGAAAATTTCCCAGTACTTTGTCTTTTTTTAAGATCTCTCAAGCGTGTAAGTTTCCTCGCGATGCCTTTCCTCGCCGTTTAAGCAATTGAAAATTAATTTCTAATACGCACATAACTTAAAAAAACAGAAACGTGGACCTGAAACCCCCAAATTGAGAGGTCTTTCAAACCATTAGACTGTCACTGCTTGGCCGGCAGGTGGCTTGACAACATTCAATACCGTTGACCACTCAATCCCTCTACATCATATTTTTAGAAGATCTTAGCGGATGCAACAGGCCTACCTCAGGTGACTCTACACACAGACACGTACCTTTCTTTTGTTTTCGAAGGGGAAACCTTCAAAAGGTATCCGACGACGTGGGAGCGACGCCGGGTTATGTGGGATTTTTACCGCACTAAAACCCCCCCGGTGGCCGTCCTCAGCGCTTGGTGGAGAACTCCGGGATCTCCAATGGAATACAACCGGAGTCCTCCGAGCGCGATGCCCACAGACACGTACCTAGACGGAGCATAAAAGTGTTGCAGTTATAAAATACATTGCTAAATAACTTATATTATTTACTCGCGTTTTTCTCATGAGAATATTCCTTCTGTCGGAAAACGGACATGTATGTAACATGAAGTTGCGGCCAATGAATATGTAATGTTACGAATATTAAATAAGTGAGTTCGTTCCATATGTTACGAATATGGGCACACTGAGTTGTTCTGTAAAAATAACTCATTAACACGCTTTTATTAGCTTCAGACGTATGTATGTTGGTATGTTAGTATGTTAGTATGTAACGGAATCTTTCAACATGATTTTAACCCCCTTCAAAACGTCGGATTAACTCGAAATTTAGCATACTTATTAAGGACCGATGACAATTCAATATTTTAAACATTAATTAATAGTTTTGTACCATTGTCCTTATCAACATCCTCTGGATTAACGATTTTCGAGGCGAGATTTTTCAAACACCTTCAGCAAAGTTCATCGCAACTTTAGATTGCAAATAATAATTATTGCTATTTAGTTTTAATAGGCGTAACTTTTATATCGTGATTTTTAGTTTAGAAAATAATAATGTTATTTCCCTATAACTCAAATGTTCTGAAACATATCTATAATGCCCTCTTGTAGAATGATTTTTAGGATTCCGTACTCAAAGGTTAAAACGAAACCCTCTGCGGTCTGTTCGTCTGTCGTTGGGCTTTATCACTTAAATCGTAATAGATAGACACTTGATTTTTTTACAAACGATGAATAATGGTGGTCGCTATAACGAGAAATACTAAAAATTAATAAATAATTATAGTTCAAAAAACTAAAAAACACGCTTTTATGATAAAATCAACTAAAAAGTAGAAAATAATTTTCAATCTAAGAATCAATTAAGGAACAGTAAATAGTATAATTGTGGAAAAAGTGTGGGGTGCTCCATTTATCAGGTTCGAAAAGCACCCCACACTTTTTCCACAATTATACTATTTACTGTTCCTTAATTGATTCTTAGATTGAAAATTATTTTCTACTTTTTAGTTGATTTTATCATAAAAGCGTGTTTTTTAGTTTTTTGAACTATAATTATTTTAATGTATCATTACATACAGAGTGCAATAAATGTTCTTGGAATTTAAGAAAGTTTTTAATATAAGTACTCATAATAATATATGTACATAAGCTAGTTTTTGTTTGTTTTTTTTTATAATATAGGAGTAGCGGACGAGCATGCATTACCAATATAATAAAGTACTCTCCATCTGATGGTAAGTGGCTACTGCCGCCCATGGACATCTGTAATCAACCCCAGATAGGATTAGATATTCCATCCTGAGGTCGGCCACAGATGCGCCGTTACCCCTGAGGAATAAGCTGGAACGCCTCGGAAAAGTATATCTCCCCTACTACACCCTTCAAAACGGAACACAGCAGCGGCTAACACTGCTGTTATTAGACAGAAATAGGTGTGGAGGTGGTGCCACCGGAGTCGAACCACAAAGGGTTTCACAACTTTTACTTATAAAGTATAGTTTCAATACTTACTTACAATACTTACAACTGTAATCAGTTGTCACGAATTTCACAAAGCATATATTTATTACAAAATGTACTATAGCACTGGACTACTTTGGTACTACATAAGTACATACATATATAAATCTATAAAACCAAATCATACAATGTGTTTCGTGCGTATGTGCGTGCGCGTGCATGTGTGTAGGTCTTTTATAGGTCTTGTATTTAGGTAGGACTATTTGACAGTCCTTACAGCCCATACCGCTTGAGGAACTTTAACATAATATATGAGGTGTCGTTGGATTTGTCTAAATTATAAGATGACATAGGCTACATACATTTTATAGCAATCCTTTTTTTTTTTGCTTTTATTATAATTCTCTAGTCACTCAACACTACAATGTGACGTCACAGATCCGAGTAATACAAGTAAAATATGTCATTTTAGGGCTTTTCCATTTTATGTTTCATGCCAATGTCGCTTATACAACATTTTATTTCTATAAAGAAAAACGGGTAATTTTACAACTCAACAAAGAAAATATTTGCATCTCGGAAGAACACAAAGCAAGCAAACTTAATAAACTCCGTAATTAAAAATAAAGGTATTCTTATTTAGTTTTCAATAGAATCAGGGCGAATAGAACAATATGTTTCACGTAGGATATATATCATTACTGTCGCTCCCCGGGGAACTTCCGCTGCCTGTGTTAATTTGTTGGTTTGTTCCAGGGAATAAATAACTTCAGAAAGAACATAATTTGAGGTTTCGTATTATACAAATTATTTATGACGAGGACGTTATCAAATGCTACTCCGGTTTGAAGGGTGGAACAAGTGAGGCACACATAATTCCAACTTAATCCTCAGAGGTAACCGGCAACCGCCAAGAGGAATCTAGTCTTATCTGGGTTGTTTATAGAAGTCCATCACCGGCAGTAGCCAGACGCCACTAAACATAAAAAACGTAGATTAACTATATAAATTAATATAAAAAAGTATATGTATATGTATAGTATATTCTATTGGAAGCAACGAAGTCGGTACGTGTTTAAAAACGCATTGAAAGGACTTTTCTCCGGACATTGATGGATGGTCATCCAGTCCTGAGGATGGACAGGGCGACGTCCGTTACACATTGAATTGTGGCTTCATTTATCAGCATTGTATCTTAGTGGCTTTGTTCTAATTGAAGGAGCCTTTTCGATGTTAGTTACGGATCTGTGACGTCACATTAATTAAATAGGTATACCCACTTAAAATAGATATTTGAGGATATGATTATGTGATTTTGATATCGTTATTATTAAACTAAACAATTAAATGCAAGAAGTTTTTAATACACTATAAATTACTTTAATTTTGAAAATATACAATACTTAATTTAAAAATGTTTTCCGAAGTACTTATTTTTACGTTTATTTGTATTAAAATAAATCATTGTCCCAAACACTCCAATACACCTTATTAAGATTTAATCTGCAAAATTCACTTTATTATAACATTTTACAACACTTCGCTTCATATTTTTAAAAGACATATCATTAAAATGTTACGATGCAATTTTACACATACGTTTCCGAGTAAATAAGTAAAACGTGAAATAGTGTAAAATTCCCAAATTTATTACCGTCCTTGTACAACACGGTTACATAATTGAGATTCTCCCAGGCGCAATTAAGGCCTGCTTGCATGTGCATAATTAAAACCCCTAATTACTCTTAAGTCTGACATGCGATAGTGTTGGCGAGGAATGTCTGCCGAAATTAGTAAGCTTTGTCGGGATGGAACATGGTCTGAATAATTTTTCATGTGCTCGAAAACTGTGCTCGGAACATGGTTTTGTTAATTGCATGGCTATAGGTTGTCAGAATTCCGTACCCAAAGGGTAAAAACGGAACCCTATTACTTAGACTTCACTGTCTGTCCGTCTGTCCGTGTGTCCGTCTGTCACAGGGTTATATCTCCGAAACCGTGATAGATAGAAACATGAAATTTTTACAGAGGATGCATAATGGTGGCCGCTATTTTTCGGCATTTTTCGATCTAACTCTTAAACCATGCTAAGAAGACGGTTGAAATTTTTACAATCCGTTTACTACTATAACTGGTATTATAATAAATACAAATAAGAACCATAATACATATTTTAATATAGTTATTTTAATTTTATTATACGTTGTTTACGTATTATTCATTATTACCCCAACGCCATCTATTTTTGGGTTATATAACTAAGTATTATTGACGTATCATTCATCATCACCCCAACGCCATCTATTGTTGTATCATATAACTAAGTATTGTTGAAAATAATAAAATGAATGGTGGTACGGAAGCCTCCATGTACGAGTTCGACTCGTACTTTGCGAATTATTTACTTTTCGTGGTTTATTTAGAACACTACATACAGAAGTGGAAGACCTATTTCTACCGAATAACCAAAGTTTTTACCGTGAGAAACGTACGAACTTAGACCTCATCGATAGCAATGTACCTACAGGCTTCCTTAGGACTCCAGTTCTGTCTGGTTACAGATGTCCATGGATGGCAGTAGCCACTAACCACTAGGTGCTTATACTTATACTTTCTATTTCAATGTTATCAAGAAAATCGATATTACTATTCAGTTTTTCACAAATCATTTCATATTAGATTATTAATATTTTCCATACACTACGTTCTAAAGAGCACTAATAAATATGGTTTCATAGAAAAATATTGGAGAATTAAAAAAAACGTTTGCCTGTTTTGAAATACAAAACAAATCTTACAAATTTTAATTAGCTAGATTTACCGAAAAACATAAAATATTCTCATAAATATTCATAAATAGGAGGGTGGTGAACATGACATTGGTGTGGCTAATGGTGCGATAAGTGATACAATTCACAACCACTCATTTCAATTTGAAATTTGAAGCACTCATGTGGTTGACGGTCATTCGTTTTAACGTAGGTGCGTTTACCACTGACCATATAATTTTACTTACACGTTATAATTTTATTTATTTTTCTCTAATAATAAATTTAAGGTAGTACTGTTATTAAATATTCATCTTCCCATTTTAAATATTATAGCGCTGTAGAGTGCTGTTAAAACATATATTTGTTTAGAAGTTACTATTTTATTTCATTTTTTTATAATATAGGAGTAGCAGACGAGCGTGCAGTCCACCTGATGATAAGTGGCTACTGCCGCCCATAGACATCTGTAATCAACGCCAGATAGAATTAGATATTTCTACCTGAGGTCGGTCATAGATGCGCCGCTAATCCTGATGACTAAGTTGGAACGCCTCGGAAAAGTTTGTCTCCCTTACCACACTCTTCAAACCTGAACACAGCAGCGCTTAACATTGTTGTTATTAGGCATGAATAAGTGAGGCTGTGGTGTCAAACCACAAAGGATTCTACCACCTTAAGTTATACTAAAATTAAGTTTGCAAATTATAAGATAGAAATAAATGTAATGGAGAAATCAATCGCATTTAAAGATATCCACCTGACAGCATAAAAAGAGGAAAAGAAAGATCAACTCAGAATTACGGATTTCCTTAGCTCTCATTTTTCCTTTTAACACAATGAAACACCTTAACATTTGATAAGAAAATACGGGTCTATATCAAAGACAATCCGAAGGTAGGAGCATGTGTAAGAAATGAACAAATAAATCAATTACACACTGCCGAGCGGGAAAATAATTGGATTTGTACTCAAGCGCCTTGGGGGACGATCGCCAGTATTGTCTAACGTTTCTTGGTTTTACTGAAACCGAAGGAAAAGCGAGATTCTTTAAATTACATTGCAAACAAATCGAATGTACCCTGAGGTAACCAATAACCGAAGGAAATAACATCGGAAATAAATGTTAATCGAATGATACTGATACCGATTCAATTTTCAGCAAAAATATCATGGCTTAGGGTGGTATTCCACTCATCAAAGATCTTTGTCCAATTTCAATGTCCAACATTTGATCAAATTTCTTTGACAAATACCTAATCCACTCGTTTAATATCTATGTCCAAGATTTCTTTATAATTTGCATACTTGAGAAAATGGAAGAACGTGGGGCGACATGGCGATTGTTCTTGGCCTGGAAACGAGTTCTTCTAGCTGAAAAAAATCTTTCATCAAACATCGGTGTTGCTTGACCAATTTACTAATTGGTTATGCAATTTATTTGATCAAATGTATGTATTGAACAAATATATTTGACGAGTGGAATACCACCCTAAGAAATAATTAAAATTGAAATGATTCAATTGTCTTCAAACTTCCGCAGGGTCTAATTATCATGTCTTTGCGCTGAAAATGCATAATTAATCCGTCTTTCACTTTAGTTCCTTGATCAGAATGTTTAACGGGAATCACGCGAGCTATTCAATTAAAACTACAGCGGCAAGTCATAAAACTAAACCGAAATCTTTGTCGTGAGCGCGCTCATTCGAAAACGCTGAAACTTCGCCGAACTTAAACTCAGCCGTCAACTAGCGAGGAATATAAAGCTTACTTCGTTATACTTGGTTTTCAGACATGTCTTCATGCCAAGTTGCTGTAGCACTTTCATTATACAATAAAGTTAATTTAATGTAATAAAAAGCAAACAGTATGATTTGTAAATATTCAGCAATGTAATGCGTGGTCGAGAATTGATGTATAGGTTAGTAGTACAATTTTATAAGCGCATGTTCTAAAGTGCGTCGGTTCAGGTTTTTGTCATTGGTATTTTTTGCCGACAATTGAAAATATAAACTTGCAAAACGCTATACTAGAATACTAACCTAGCTAAAAATATTAGTTAAATACCCGTTTTTTATCAGTATTTTTCTATCAGTCATTTAGAAGTCCTGTTGAATATGAAGCTCTCCCAAAAACAGGCTTTTGGAGTATTACTGAAAAGTGCAACTAACAAATAATTTCATGTTTGTTTTTTTAATAACTCATATAATTTCAGGTCTGGAAAGTAGATTTATATTAAATCAAACATCCGAAACACAATTTCCCTTCATTTTTATCAAAAGTGGTATCGTAGCTTCTTTCAGCATTATTCACTAATCCTTAGAATTTCAGAATTCGCCATCGAGACACTCTTGAAAAATTCACCTGTACCTACATCTAATGACAGTTAGGTAATTTAATTTTTGTACGTAAACCCAGTTTGTGCTCATTTATTTAAGCAAGATAAACTAGACAAGTAAGTGGAATCGTCAGGATTACTGTAGGTGAGGTCTCTCGAGGGCCCTCAGCCCGCAACGTACAAGTGCAGTTCGCATGTGAATCAGGCCCTTGCACACGTTTTATGTGGTAATTATTTGTGAAAGCGCTTTAAATTTACCAGTTACAATTGCCGTACTGTCAGAGAGGAGTAGTTTGGAACTTGTAATGTCAAGCGCTGAAGTGATGTTGTGTTCGTGCGCGTTTTTTTTACCCGACTGCCAAGGAAGGGTTATGTTTACGCGCGTATCTTGTATGTTTGTCTTTCTTTATTTGATCCGATCTAACAAACGGCTGGATGAATTTCAACAGTTAAAGTGTCATTATATTTGTCTCAATGACCCGAGTGTCCTTAGATAGGTGTTAGTAAAAAAAAAAACAAAATGGCGGATTTAAGGCGCGAAATAGTAACACATTTAAAAAAAAAAGTTAACCGAACCTTATGAGTAGGGTATCAAATGAAAGGAAATTAAACGGAGATTATAAAAACATATTTTTATATATATAAAACAGTAAGGTGACTGACTGACTGACTAACTAAATGACTTTTTCATTTTTCAGAAATAAACGTACAGCCTAAACCAAGGACCTTACAGTTCTGAAATTTTGCACACAGGTTCTTTATATAGCTTGAATAAGTACTAAGAAAGGCCTTTTGGAAATTCTACCCTTAAGAGGGTAAAATAGGGAAAAACAGTTTTTTTGAAATCCTTTAATTTTGAAGCAACTACTATAAAATTTTGTATTTGGCTTTCTAGATAGGAACAAGGACGCAATTATTTATCCCCCTCCGAAAAATCAACCCCGTAGACGGTAAAATAAGGGTTAAAAGTTAATTTGAACAATGGTCAATTTTGAAGCAAACACTGTGACATTTTGTATCAGGCTTGTTGGATAAAAATAATGAAATGCTACCTCTAATGACGTAAAATAATGACCAAAACTTTGATTTACTGAAGTTATATATTTTATAGACCGTAAATGGTGAATTTTTTCGCAAAACGTTTTAAAAAAAGTTAACCAAACCTATCGAGTAGGGTGTCAAAATAAAGGAAATTAAGAGGAGATTACACATACATTATATAATATATCTTATATATAAAATTCTCGTGTTAGTTACCGTACTCCTCCGAAACGGCTTCACCGATTTTCACCAAATTTTATATACCTATTCAGTGGGTCTGAGAATCGGCCACTATCTATTTTTTTACACCTAAGTGATAAGGGTTGTTCATCCTTAACATTTTTTTATTTATATGGCAACACAACGTTTGCCGGGTCAGCTAGTACATATATACTCGTATATACACATCGAGATGACTGTCTGACTAAATGAGAGAGTTGCTGTGCCAGAGATCAACGCAAAGGGAAACCGCTGAACTTAAGCGTGCTGGAATTTTACACATAGGTTCTTTATATAGCGTAAATGAATACTACGAGGATAAAATAGGATAATATTGTTTGAACATCTTTTGTTTTTGAAGCAGACACCTACTATTAAACTTTGTACATATTTGGCTTTTTGGATAAAAATAATGAAATGCCTATTTCACTGCTTTTGGAAATTCTACTTCAGCCTTTTTGGTGCAGTCGGGTTTTTGATTTTTTAAATTAATTACTTGTTTATAAAAGAGTATCTACTACTCTTTCGCTAATTCTATTATGTATAATCTTTATTGTTTTAGATATTACGGTACCGCGTGTATAAAGATTACATTTCTGTGTCAAATTATGGTTTTAATATCGACAAACTTTATAATTATTGAGAGGTTTAAAAACATAATTCAAAATAATCTAGTAATGAGATGATATGATTTTATAATAAACGGACTCATAAATGCACGAAATAGACTGTGCCATTATCTTATATATAAAATTCTCGTGACACAATGTTAGTTACCGTACTCCTCCGACACGGCTTTAACGATTTTCACCAAATTATATGCATATTCAGTAGGTCTGAGAATGGCCTACTATCTATTTTTCATACCCCTAAATGATAAGGGTTGTTTACCCTTAACATTTTTTTATTTATATGGCAACACAACGTTTGCCGGGTCAGCTAGTAAGATTATGCAATTATACATCCATTCTACTGTGGCAATAAAAGTCCATAATGCATGTTATTTAAATTTTCTAATCTTAAGAGTCATGCCAACAAACAACGATAACATTAATCAATCATTTAAAAAATAAATACACGCGCTTCAATTTTGCTCCGTACACATAACATTAAATATGATGAAATAAGTACCCATTACTCATGTTTACATTCACATAATTTAGTTTACCTTATATATTTCAATTTGTTTAATTAAAGTTGGGTAAACAGTTCAAATACACACAACCTTTCACAAACAAACATACTTGTTTACCCAAAACAAAGTTGCTTAAACACTTCATTCCGAACCGTATGGCAAGGTACATTAACACGGCTGGTACTTCAGCACTAACCTATTTCATCTCACGATAACACGAGATTCAGTGTAATTACACTCTTATATCCTTCTGATAAAGATCACGTAAGACGTCGTCGTGAAATTGTTAAATCTAACTGAAAATTGCAGCGGCCACGCAACCAAACGAACTGTGAAAATAATGGCCACAGAGTAATGCTTGTCTTAAATCGACTGATCCAGCGGTTCTAAACCTATGCACTGTTGGATAAAATATCACAGGTAAGGTTACGTTTGTATCTAGAAATCTTAAACGTTTCAGGGAACAGGCCGTGGCAGACAAAATAATATACTCCTTTAGGTTAGAAATATTTACACCTTGAGCTATTTTTGGAAGGTGTTAAACCGAATTAGACCTGTCAGGAGAATTTCAGGACTTAAGAAGACATAACGTAGGTTACAATTTTATACCGTTTATTTATAAAAACAACATCACAAGTAATAATTGGAAGCTTTGTTTTTAGCCAAGGAAAAGAATGAGAACTATATTCTTTTAGCAAACTGTAATAAGTACCTCTCCGTCTCCATAAAGCCCTACAGGTTGAGAAACACTGGACTAATGCACTCCACTGGCGGTTGACTGCTTTACAACTGAATTTTAGCCATATTTCATCACGCAGCACAATATTTTCTCAGTTTTTAATTTTTCCACAGTTTATCGAAAATATTCTGGAGTTTTTGCTAATTGCCACAACTTCAACTTTATTATTTTATTTTCTTCCAATAACTCCGAGAGATTAGCAATCAGCTTAGCGAAAAATATTGCCCCTACATTTAATTCATCACTAGCTTACTTATTCGTAACTTATATTATTACAATTACAAACAAATTAAATAGGATGTTGCTGATTATATTTTTTAGTTATTTCTCGGTTTAAGTAGCGTTTAAACATTTTCTTACGAATCAAAAATAATTGTGATAATCTATAAGTTTTCGGATCATTTTTATCCAGCTATTTCAGAATCAGTATTCCCTTACATTTCATCCCACCGTAAAGCTATCATCGCAGTGGCCAGCAACTATTTCCTCAATGAAAACTCTCCGGAAATTAAAACCAGAGAAAAGTCTCATGGGACATTAACTCGATGAGGGAAAGGGATTTAATTTAAATTTGCTTCCACGTTCATGTTTTGTTTGCGAAGGGATTATTCGAAGATAAATTACCACGGTGCCTACTTACCGAGTTTCGTCTGAGTAAATCGAAAGTTTGGCATCCCAAAATGTTTAGCCATGATCACTGTTGAAGTGTGAAGAATTGTTCGTGTTGAACAAGTTAATAATTGTGAGCTTTTCCGAAGTAAACAAATTTATTAAATTCCATTATTTATAATCAATCTATCCACTTTTGTCTACCATCGATCGAAATTTGATAATTTTTCCCTACAAGAAATTTTCAATTTCTGTCTTTAATTGTCAAGAATTGGATCTTGATAACAGGTTCTAATCTCTGTTTAGCACTTAATGCCAGCACACTCATGTGCTTGCATATCCAATCAATAATATTTTCTTGCAAGCACATGAGTGTGCTGACAGTGCTAAGCCGAAATGTCATTAAATTGTAGAAATTTTGTGCATGTCTACATTGCATGCCTATTCATTTACATTACAGGCATGTGATATTATTTGCAGCTACGAATTAGTACAGTATAAAGATTCTTGTTAATATGCCACTATTTTATATTATACAAAGTACAAGCGTACTATTCACACCCATGATCGATTGCTGGGTAGTTCAACCAGGAAAGTTACAAAGTGTACATATAACATGTGTGAGTGATATTAGCAAACTCTTACTGATCACGTACAAGTAACTTCAAGGAATTGACAAGACAAAGAACAAAGAACGAAGATCTATCACCGATCAATCTGTGGCAAACAAAACCAGACGGGAACAAATGACTAAGTTTCATGTTTCTTCACATGTGTAGTCTAAACGCGCCAGCTCAATAGCTCATATTTTTGTGACGTAAGTTGTACTGCACTATTATACTTGTATTAATTATTCTACGACAAATATTTCAAAACTATATAAATGTTCTTTTTGAAATTCCGGTCTATTCGTGTCAGCTCAGTAGCTCAAGTTTTTACCGTATTTCGTACAGTACCCTTACCAGGAGTTTTTACGTTTCGACAAATTTGATATTTGTTTACGTATTTGCCCATACAAATTCCAATCAGCGCCCCTAGCGGATCGTGTCCAGAAGTCGGTCGTCCAGAACTAGGAAATCGTATTGGCCCATACGTAAACAAATACAAAAACAGTCATATTTGTCGAAACGTAAAAACTCCTGGTAAGGGTACAGTACATGTCATGTTTCTTTTTACAAATCTAGTCGGATCAGTTCAATAGCCAAGTTTTCGTTTTCGGTAGCTACAAGTTTTTGTACAGTATTTGGTATATTCTACAGCAAATGTCTAAAGTATCATGTTTCTTTACATTGGTCTAGACGTGTCCGCTCGATAGCTCAAGTTTTTGTACCGTATATCATACTGTATTCTATTTCGACTTTAATACTATCAACGTTTAAATTATAAAAGTTTTATGCATCTAATATTTCTGTCTGGCTCGGGCGGTATCGTTTGTCTGCATGACAATTTGAACTGCCAGAAATACTTCGTATTAATCCAGTCGCCATGTTAAACTCTATGCTAAATTTGTATCGTCTATTGAATTATGTATTTATATCAAAAATAATGAAGCAAATTAATGAATTGGTAATATCCATTACCAAATTCTATTAACATTTATTTTTAATACTAGAGAACTTATGCATCACATAAATCATGAGAGAAACTTGAAAAATGTGAATTTTACCCTAATGTAATCATTATGAAACATCTACTAGAATATGTACATTTGTAGATTCATATATTATAAACTTATTTTTCACATTTGTAATTTTACAAAATCCGCATACTTAAATATAAAATAAAAATAAAGGTAATATATGTCTATTATAGACTTTAAACGAATATGTAGTTTCTCAATTCCAAGGCACAGAACATAAGGTAACTTATTTTAAACCAGAAGTACTTTTAAAAAGAAAGTGACAAAGCAAGTTTCCATCTAACTTTAAAGCTCTTATTATCTAGCGCCAACCACACTTGACGTTTCTTGACGTTTTAATGATTATTTTTTCCTCTTTATTAAAATAAAATACTATGAGTATGTATTAGTCATGTACGTCATTATATTTTAAATTAACTCTTATGTTATTTAAGCCCGTTATTAAAAAAGTCTATCTAATTTTTGCCTACGAAAGACAGAAATCGTGAAATTTTCATCTTTCATATAAGTCTACTATTTGGTAACCACTAACCAATCCTCGATTAGCTGGAATATACATATTAGAGAAGTGAGCAGCAATTGCGAAATAACAGAGCAATTTAACTATTTCTTGTTTATTCCATTTTTGTCTCACAATGTGTAGTAAATATGTTATTAATAAATAATAAGACCCTACAGAATATATTCCGAACGAACTGAGTGACTATATATTGAGGTCGAGTTGTGGTGTTCTTTACACCATCAGAACACCACATTGCATCATAATAATGTAAAAGGAGACAGTATTTTTATTATGCGAAGCTAGATAGCACAGTTTAGAAATTACATGTTGACAAAGAACAACAAGTTAATTATGTATCTGTCTTTATCCATAGGATAACTGATCCCATTAAAGTAATTAGTTTTATCAAAGACACAGACCAAACAACAAAATGGACTCCTAATCGATACCCACGATTAATCTGGAGGCACGGTAGTGCCTCCGCCAAGTCGAGCCTTAAATTTTATTGTAGTCACATTATAATTAAGAATAAATTTTCTCATTAGAATAATTCATTCTATTACAATTATAATGATTATGATTATATTATAATGTTTATAAAATAATAAAACATCTCGCAATCATGGAAAGTATTCAAATTCTTATTTATTGATTATTTAGCTGGGAAATGCCCAGAGTACCAAAGCCAAACGCCACATGGCTGTACCAATACGGATTTGTGTAATTATCGATAGTAAATTGAGTTTTTGCCTTCTTATTGGTTTGGGCAAGCATGTCTCACACTTAAGTAATAATTTCCTAATCCGTGGCCTTGCATAAGATCTATTCGACTTATGTAATGCCAAACATCTCAATATATCTCATTTTAGGAGTCTACAAAATTAGTCACATTGTATATAGGGTATCATGCACTTAGATACCATATAAACCAGCAATTAACACTATTTACGTCAGTTAGTACTCGATAATGGATCTGAATACTTGATACATCTCTGGCACAGAAAAAGATATCGCCGTTCTTGAAGTTTGAAACTGCAGTAAAGCGATAGATTGAACTCCAAATGTAAGTTATTTATTAAGTGCTTTTTGTCTTACAGGTTACAACTATGCAGTTTGGCTTCTTTTCCGAAAATCGATGCAATAATTTTATTTTTTACCATGGTTGGCTTCAATTAGTCACCATTGATGATATTCCGTCGGGGGAGGCTAACGTTTCCTATTGAATTGGTTAGGTTAGGTTGGAACATACAAGACAATTTAATACTAAGCGAGCAGGGCGCGGGAGCGCTTTGCGAGCGGGTGGGTTCGCAATAGTTTGAAATAACTTACTGTTTAAATTCGTAACAAAACATACTTTAAAATAATTTCATCAGCACCAAGATGTCTTCACCGAAGATGATTCTTAAACCGCCAATGATAGTGGATCGTCAATTCAAGACACCTTTGTTTTGTGGGCCGGGCCCTTGCAACTTGTGGCCGTCAGTCCAGGAAGCCCTCGCTAGACCTGTGATAACACCTCTATGTGACGAGTATTTTAATGTAAGTTTTGTCTCTGTGCCGTGATTTATTCGTCATACTATGCTAATGCGAAATGAAAAAGAACAAGGAACGACATTCAACAGTCATGCACTTCACCTGATATTAAACAATTACTACTGTATTATTAAAACGGATCAATATGAGGACAGGTTCGCCTAAATTTAGTCTCAGATACATTATTGAGATCTAAATTGGAAGAAGGAATAAGTTAATTTACCGTGCAGCACCATTTAAACCAGACATCATAACCACTGTAAATGAAATGATGTTTAATGAAGTTAAGCATGAGCTTTATTTCTCTAAGCAACAATATAATGAGTACCTTATAAATTTAGTCTTATGTTTTCAAAGACATGATGATGTCAATTAACCTGCAGTATACGCTGAATAGTTTCGTTTGCTCTCTGTTATAAATATTTTCTATTAGGTACTTTTACATTTATGCCTTCATCTTCTTCTCAGGTGGTTGACGATATTCGCAAAAGCTTGCAATACGTATTCCAAACCCGTAGCAATTTGGTGCTTGCGCTAAGTGGCTCTGGTCACATAGGGATGGAGGCAGTGATCAGCAACGTCGTCGCACCAGGACAGACTCTCCTCATAGCTGCCAGAGGAGTATGGGATGAACGAGCTTCTATTGTTGCTACGAGACATGGTATCCTATATCTTATTATACTCTGCTGCCAAGCCATTTTTCCTGGAAACAGATTAAGTAATCACATTTAACCAGCATATCAACTTCATCATCAGGATAGCAATGCATACTCCAATATTATTTGAAATAAGATAATGCAGTAAGAAACATCGCCGACATATTTACGTCAAACTTTCCAAGTTATTTTTCAAAGAAAGCTACGTGTATTTGTGACTACGTTCAAGGGCAATTGCCATCAGGTAGTTTAACTGATGTCACACACATTTTGTGTCTACACTCTACATATCTAATTTAACAAATCAAAATCCAGGAATAAAGGTAGAAGCAATAAAGATACCGATGAACGCAACGTTTAGCTTGGAGCAGATTGAACCAGAGCTGAGGCGGTTGCGGCCGACGGCACTTTTCATCACTCACGGCGACTCCTCCACAGGGACCGTACAGAACTTAGAGGGCCTCGGAGACCTCTGTCGCAAGTAAGCTACTCCGCTTTATAAAAAAAAAATAGTAATAGTTTCAGGGTTTGTATAAGATTCGAGAAATTTTCTTTCAAAATAGGTACAGATCGTTGAATTCCTTAAACATATTTGGTTCTATATGTTAATTCTTAAGTAAGATCTGGAGAACTTTTCACACATATATTTTAGGGCTTCAATTTAGATGACGCACTTGGCCAGCGCGATGGACTATGGCCTAATCCTTCTCATTCTGAGAGGAGACTTGTGCACAGCAGTGGGACAATAATGGGTTGATGATGATGATGAATTTAGAAAAGGTATAGTATTCTATGATGAATTATATAAATAGTCTAAGACAGATATTTTACACTTACCTATATTTCTCCGAGATTCGAACAAACACCCAAATCAGTCTTCTTTCTTCTAAATTCAGCATTTTGATTTAGCCTTTTTTTTACGAGGTTCCCCCTCAAAAGGTACCTTCAAAAGGTACCCTATTCCGTGGGAGCGACACGGGGTTATGTGGGATTCTTACCGAAAGGTGACACGGGCCTTGTTACGGAGCCAAGCTCGAAAGTTCGGTACGATAGCATCGAACACCCGTTGGCGAATATTACGTGGTTCCAAGAGTCGATCACGCCAGCACCTCAGAGCATGCCACCTGGCTCTTGTCCGAAGCGCTTCAACCGTCTGTCTGGGTTCAGTCCTATGACGGAGGACGCGGATCTTATTAAAGACCCGTGCGTCCACATCCGCTAAAATGTCCAGGGGCGGACACCGTCCCAAGACTGTCGCCGCCTCGTACGATATGGTACGATACCCACGGGCGACTCTGATCGTGATCGTATCTTGCGCGGAGTTAAGTTTCCCCGCAAGGCGCCGGCAGCCATACAACCTGTCCGACCATACCGTCGCACCGTAGAGCGCGATCAAGCGTATCACACCCGCGTAGAGGCGGCGGACTTCTTCCCTTGGTCCCCCGAGATTTGGCAGCAGTCTATGCATTACACCCGCTACCTTATGAATCCGGGGCCGAGACGGTCAAAATGCTCGTTAAAGCGCCAGCGGCCGTCCAGTGTTAGGCCGAGGTACTTCATGTACCTGCCTATCCGGACGTCCGTGTTCCCGACACGCACTGATGTCTCAGCTGGTACGACTCTCGGCCTGCGGCCGTGGAACCACATCGCCTCGGTTTTATGGGATGCTACCTGGAGGCCCAACCTGTGGATATTCTCTATGACCGTGCCACCCCGAGCTCTGCTAGCATTTTTGATTTAGCGTACAGAATCTAATCCAAATCATAAGTGACAGATTTGCGAATTACAAATTTTAATAAAATATACTTCTTTTTCAGATATGACGCCCTATTACTGGTGGACACGGTGGTATCATTAGGAGGAGTTCCATTCTATATGGACGAGTGGAAAGTAGACGCCGTTTACTCTTCATCCCAGAAGGCTCTTAGCGGACCAGCTGGTATTTCACCCGTCGCCTTCAGTACTAGAGCAGAGTTAGTAACTACTCTATAATCAGTATTTGTTGGATTACCTAACGCACGCAGATAATTCTTTATATATATATTTCTTATGTGCGTGTGTATGTCACTGAACTCCTCCTAAACAACTGGATGGATTTTGATGAAATTTGTTGTGTGGGTTCAAGGACTTGAGAATGGTTTAGATTCACAATTTAGACCGTGGGGAAAAGGGTTTTTAATTAATTTTTAATTCGTAAGTAGTTGTTGATTTTGTAATGTTTCACATTGGATTCGACAGGCTTCGCTACCATCGCAGTTTCAAATATTCTATTTATTTTTCAAACCCGTAAGTGATAAGGATTGTTCACCCTTAACATTTTTTTATTGATATGGCAACACACACATAGTTTTATATATTACTAGTGGACCCGGCAACACGTTTGCCGGGTCCACTAGTAATATATAAAACTAATACATAGGCACACTTTATGATATTACATCAATCTAAAAGATCTTATGTAAACTTCATATGTAGCATGATTAGTCCCAATAGCCTATTTGTATGAAATTTTGAAGGATTTTATTTTGTGGAATCTATGGATTCCTATTGGTGATTTTCGTAAGGATTCTTCAGAAGATTGACACGGATTGTTATGATAACCTAACAGATATTTAATCACTTCAATTAATAAGTAAATCGGAGTATGCCCCTTACTTTAAGTGAATCTCCACGCCTAGTATGCATTACGGTTTTACACCAGGTAGTGTCTTAATATTAAAAATAAAAGAAGATAATGTCTAACTCTCTCAGCAAACAATGTTTACTTAATTCTAATAAACAAGTTGCATAAATACGTGTCACAATCCTGATAAGGATTAGGCCATAGTCCACCGCACTGACCAAGTGCGTGTTGGTAGATTTCACATGCACTTTTGAACTATTTTTTAAATCTCAGTTCTCTTTTTTTAAATCTCTCTCAATTCAGTTTTTCTGACGATATTTTTCTTCACCGTTAATGCAAGTGAAAATTAATTTCTAATACGCACATAAATTTGAAAAATCAGAGGTGAGAGAGAGAGGAGGCCTGAGATTTGAACCCCTCGATTGAGAAGCTGAATTTCAACCACTAGGCTATCACTGCTTCTTTTTGTTCTAATTCTTGTATCTTCTAATTCTTGTATAGTATACAAAAATAGCGTCTAATTTTGTAGGTTACTCGCACAATTGGTAATTGCTAATTCTATTGCTCATAATATGTCTACTTGTAATTGCGTCACGTCTTGACCGATTTATTTCTTGCTCCGTCACTTATTTTCTGACTGATGATAACGTTTGTTCTAGAGCGAAGATAAATAGCAGGACACACGAGCCGCCATTCTACTTCGATGTTAAGCTGTTAGCTCAACAATGGAATTGTTATGGCAACACGCGATTGTAAGTATTAACGCTTTTACGCTCATAGCGCCACATTAACTTTTCCTGTGACGTGGCTGCCAAAGCCGAATACACAAATATCCAAGCTAAGAACAGAAATCTAAATTCATCCTTTAGATATCTGTTTCACCGGGAATCAAACCCTTAACCCTATGCATGGGAGGCTGCTGCAGTTCGCCATGCGTGTCGTCGTTTGGACAGAGATTGTTTTCGTAAAGCGCTTCAAATAGTTGGTATTCGACTGGTGCCATCCTGAAGGAAGCAATGTATTTAAAGTCTTAGGGATAAAAGTGTACCTAAGGTAATAACAAAAAACGTCCTCCTTAGCATCCTTTTTTATTATTTTCTACTTTTCTTTAATAACACTTCGACAAGTCTACATTTTTAAAAAGTCAACAATTATTAACATATTTAATATTTTTTTTACAAATATCCCCAGATTTTCTATAATGCCTTTAAAAAAAATTTAATCCCTTAACCGGAAAAAATGCAAGCAAGAATCAAAGAAAATAATCAAAATATTCAAAGTTATACTTCATTATTTTTCAGTTACCATCATACAATGAGCCCTCCTCTCATGTGGGCTCTTCGGAGCTGCCTTAAAGAATTATGCACTGAAACTCTGCCAAAGTCCTGGGCTCGCCACGCAGCAGCCACCGCACTCCTCCATAAGAAACTCAAGGAGTTCGGTTTCGAATTCTTCGTGCCAAAACCAGAGGACAGATTGCCCACAGTTACTACTATAGTACTACCAAAGGAATACCCGTATCCCAAGTTCATCGCGTATATGAGAGATAAGTAAGTTATCTACGTCATGTAAGTTAAGCTACGTACCTACCTATCGATTTCCTTTACTTAATACTACTGTATTTCTATATTCATTCAGTCTTAAATGAGTATTCGCTGTGTATAAGAATATAGACTACAGATCCAGAACAGGACTTTAAATTCATAATTCAAATGTTTAACTGGCCGGGGATCGCTCCACGCATTATGCTTTTCGTTTTTATAGAAAGCCTTAATGCTTTTAAATAGATTTTTTATTCATCGAATTTATTCTCATTTCTTCCTGGTCTTAAGTAAGAAATAAAAACTAAAAACCATTGAGTAACTTATCTAAAATCGTTATCTGCTGTAGCAGAAACATAATCTCTAACTATGGTACTATTTTCTTTTCAGTTACGATATCCTAATATTTGGAGGCCGTGGCCCCACAGCGGGGAAAACTGTACGTGTCGGGATCATGGGCGTCAACAGCACCTTGAAGACAGCCGAAGCTGTTGCAAATGCCATGATTAATACAATGAAGGGACTGAAGAAGTCTTCACTGTGATTTTGTAATCTGTTCTTAGCGTGTGACTATGCGCGCTTATTGGAATTTCCCTCTTAGATGTCAATATGTATGAAATCTATAGAAATCTATGTCTCTGTGTAAAAAAAATTACAGTATAAAAGGAAATAAAATAAAAATACATTTATAGAATTCACCAGTAATTTATTGCATACTAAAACTGTATTGATCTCAATATATTATTATTATCGACTGGTTTTCGACCAATCAACAACAATTATGCAATTTTGGCTAGCATTACTGCGAAACTGATATGTTCAATTGATAATCAAATTAAATATTGTTTTGTACATTGTGAGAAGTGACTCAGAGATATTACTTATATTCCAGCTAATCGAGGAGTGGTTAGTAGTTACCAAATAGATGGAGGATAATGGATGGATAGAGAGTGGATACTATGTAGATTTCGTTATGTAAAACGTCCGTAATAATAACAATAGTTGGCCTATCAAAGATCAAAATTTCACGATTTCTGTCTTTGGCCTACCAAAGATTAGATTGAGAATTAAAATTACATTTTGTTATTAACGGGCTTAAATGACAAAGAGAAATTTTAGAAAACATCAATAATCATGGTATTGTTTATGGTATTTTATTTTTATATAAATGAAAAAATAATCATTAAATCGACTAGAAAGCTTTAAAGTGTGGTTGGGATGGCGCTAGATAAAAAAGAGCTTCGAAGTTAGATGCAAACTTGCTTTTTCACTTTCCTTTTAAAAGAACTTCTGGTCTAAAGTAAAATACCTTTTTTTTGTGCCTGGAAATTCAGAATCTATACATTCATTTAAAGTCTATAATGGACATCTATTAACTTTATTTTTACCTTATAATGAAGTCATACCAAAATATATAATTATAATGAAGTTAACAAATAAAAAATGTAACTACTTAGTACACATGTACAATGTACATATAAGTGTATTGCTTTTCAATGCAAATATTTTTAAAATAATTAAATTAGAATAAAATTTAAATGTTCAAATTTCTGTGACGATTTATGTAATGTACCTAATATAATACATACCATTTATGTGAAGCAATAATAGTTATATAATATATAAAGTAGGTACATGTTAATAGAATATGTAATGGTATCTTACCAATTCATTAATTTGCTTCAGTATTTTTGATATAAATAGATAATTTAATAGACGATACAAATTTAGCATAGAGTTTAAATGGCCACTGGATTAATACGAAGTATTTCTGGCAGTTCAAATTGTCATGCAGACAACGATACCGCCCGAACCAGACAGAAATATTAGATGCATAAAACTTTTATAATTTAAACGTTGATCGTATTAAAGTGGAAATAGAATACAGTATGAAATACGGTACAAAAACTTGAGCTATCGAGCGGACGCGTCTAGACCAATGTAAAGAAATATGATACTTTAGACATTTTCTGTAGAATATACCAAATACTGTACAAAAACTTGTAGCTAACGAAAACGAAAAATTTGGCTATTGAACTGATCCGACTAGACATGTAAAACGAAACATGACTTCTACTTTACGAAATACGGTAAATCTTGAGCTACAAAGCTGACACGAATAGTCTGGAAATGTCAAAAAGAACATTTATATCTATAGTGTTTTAAATATTTGTCGTAGAATAATTAATAAAATATGCACGATGACTTGCGTTACAAAAACTAGAACTATTGAAGTATTGAACTATGCATTTATGTAAAAACATGACACCTGCAATTTAGGACATTTATTTTTAGTTACATAAAACTTTTACAATTTAAAAGTTGAACTGATGCGACTAAACTTGTAAAAAGAAACATGACATGTACTGTACGAAATACGATAAAAACTTGAGCTACTGAGTTGACACGAATAGACTGGAATTTCAAAAAGAACATTTATGTAGTGTTTTAAATATTTGTCGCAGAATTTACAATATATTAATACAAGTATAGTAGTACCAATATCAACAACAAGACAACTTCTGCTCAAGCACTTCTGCAGATAAATAATGAACCAGATAAAGCTGTTAATAAAGTCAATGACTATTTCACCAGTATTTATTAGTATAGAACAAACGTAAAGAAAGAATTACTTGAAATGTAATACATGTAATAGAATATTTACCTAGATTATAGTTATCCGTATTCTATAGCTTTTGGAACAATCTTCCTTCATGTTCAAAGGGGGCGTAATCGGTTGCGACACAGTTTTTACTAATGCAGTTGTTTACGAATGTACAAATAGTGAAAATGTTTACTGTTTCAATAAATCTTTTAATCTTTTTTAAGTAGTGCAGTACAACTTACGTTACAAAAATATGAGCTATTGAGCTGGCGCGGTTAGACTACACATTAAAGAAACTTACTCATTTGTTCCCGTCTGGTTTTGTTTGCCACAGATTGATCGGTGATAGATCTTCGTTCTTTGTTATTTGTCTTGTCAATTCCTTGAAGTTACTTGTACGTGCTCATTAAGTTTGTTAATATCACTCGCACATATTATACACACTTTGTAACTTTCCTGGTTAAACTACCCAGCAATGGATATTGGAAGTGAATACTACGTTTGTACTTTGTACAATATAAAATAGTGGCATATTAACAAGAATCTTTATACTGTAGTAATTCGTAGCTGCAAATAATATCGACATGCCTAGCATGTAGATATGCACAAAATTTCTACAATTTAATGAAATCTCTTAAATATGTACTAGATACAGAAATATGTACTATGTAGACTACAGAAATATGTACTAGACCAAATTTATTTGAATTATTTTTTACTTTGTTTTGAAGTCGGTTTTATTTTTTTTATTAAAAAAAATTTTCATTTGTAATTTTACAAAATCTGCATACGTAGGTACTTCATTGTAAGGTAAAAATAAAGTTAATAGATATCCATTATTGACTTGAAACGAATATATAGATTCTGAAATTCCAGGCACAGAAAATAAGGTAACATACTTTAAACCAGAAGTACTTTTAAAAAGAAAGCAAGTTTCCATCTAACTTTGAAGCTCTTATTTATCTAGCGCCAACCACACTTTAAAGCTTTCTTGACGTTTTAATGATTATTTTTTAATCTTTATTAAAATAAATAAAATACTATGAGTATGAATTAGTCATTTACGTCATTGTATTTTAAATTATCTCTTATGTTATTTATGCCCGTTATTAAAAAAATATAATCTAATCTAATCTAATTTTTGCTTGTCAAAGACGAAGAAATTGTGAAATTTTGACCTTTGATAGGATTTTTTTATACAATATAAGAGTAGCAGACGAGCATGCAGTCCACCTGATAGTAAGTGGCTACTGCCGCCCATGGACATCTGTAATCAACCCCAGATAGGATTAGGTATTCCTACCTCGGCCACAGATGCGCCGCTACCCCTGAGCACTAAGCTGGAACGCCTCGGAAAATTATTGTTGCACCTGTTATTAGGTAGAAATATGTATGGCGGTGGTGCCGCCGGAGTCGAACCACAAAGGGTTCTACCACCATCATATATTATTATTATTACGGACGTTTTACATAAGTAAATCTACTATTTGGTAGACTACTCCTGGATTTGCTGGAATACACCTATTAAAGAAGTGAGCAGTAAGTGTGAAAGAACAGAGCAATTGAACAATTTCTTATTTATCCCATTTTTATCTCGCATTGTGTAGTAAATATTTTAGAAATAAATAATAAGACCCTACAAAATATAGTCAAGTTGTGGTGTTAATTACATCATCGGAACACCTCATAACACCATAATAATGTAAGAGGAGACAGTATTTTTAATTATGCGAAGCCAGATAGCAATGTTTAGAAATGGAATGTCCACAAAGAACAACAATTAATTATCTTTGCTTATAGGATAACTGATCCCATTAAAGTAATTAGTTTTATCATAGACACAGACGAAACAACAAAATGGACTCCTAATCTATCTTATTGAGTCAGTTGTATTGTCACACTATATTTTAAATCATTTTCTTTTAATTAGAGCAATTCAATTATTTACATGATAATTATACTCGAAAAATAATACGCCGAGTTATGACAGCAATATTTTAATGTTTTACAATTAGATCCATGCTGCGAGCATCTAGAGCATACTACATGTGTATCAATACAGGGGGGCCTACCACCGTCTTTTAAAAACCATCATTGTTCAGGAAAGTTTTATATCAATATTGCATCAACATTATTTCGTTTCGTACCACCCACCTCCTTAAAATAGTTTTGTTTTGTTCCTGTCGAGTGATGTAAAAGAAGGAGTTATTTGTCTTTTCTTTATCCAAGAGGAAACGAGACATTACGACCAACAGAAATTTGTCATATTTTGTTTAAAAAGTTAAATTTCCTGCAAAAAAGAATGAATAATTTCGTCTGACATCATACAAAACTGCTTATTGTAATATTATAAAAACAAACTTTCGTACCACAGACGTTGTGGTACGAAATTTCAATGTATGATTAAAATTATATTGTTTTAAGAGATGGTAGTAGGCCCCCAAATTTGTGTATTTATTATTACTAAATGAAGTTAGTGTTTGGCTTCTGATTGGTTAGGTCAAGCCTATCTCACACTGAAACAAATAACTGATGCAATACCAAAAAGCTCTCACCTCATTTTAAGAGTCTATAATTAGGCACATTGTTTATAGGATATCATAAACTCAGATACCATATAACCCATCAATTGACACCATTTACGTCAGTTAGCACTCGAGAATCGATCGGAATAACATCTCTGGCACAGAAAAAGATATCGCCGTTCTTGAAGTTTGAAACTAGTAAAGCGATAGGTTGAACTCTAAATGTAAGTTATTTATTAAGTTCTTTTGTCTTACAATGTCAGTATCCCTAATTTATTAAAATTTCGTGTTAAATACGTATCGTATTCTAAAGTTTAACGTACTTTTTTAAAGAGAATATTTTTAAATTAACGAGTAATTTTATTGAAATACATTTACCATTAGTTAATCACTAAGTTTAATCACTCAAGTATTATTTTTTTAAATCCTGAACCCATAATCATTCACTATTATATAGCACTATTAATTGTTAACGAATTTCTTCCTATAAATAGTTCTGAATTAAATTTGCCAATCGCTCTAGATATAAAACAGGTAGACATTTCCACGGTTGATTCCACCGAACATGGCGCTAGTAGTTGTCGTCGTATTTACGAGAGCGGGACACGGTCTCAACGGATCGCCTGTCTAGCTCCACGCCTCGCCTCGTCCGCCGGGAACACATCGACAGTCGGGTCGGAATCGAATCAATTTGTCCAAGCAACATTGCGCTTGTTCGATCTTCGTCACACGTTCCAATCTCATAATACAACCTTATCTTTGACCTCATCCCACCCGACTCCACGACCTTACAGATAAACGCTTTACAATTCACGCTATTTTGAAATAAACGAAGCGAATTCTTGTTAAATGGCATATAAAAACAATTGTTAAACCGCGGTTACCAACATAGCGATAGCACCGGAACAAATATGAGGCTGGCAAGCGACGCGCGCCCCGGGCGAAGCTCTCTTGCCAAATGTGCCATCCGATAGCGCCAGAACATTGTAGCAAATTTACAACCACCCTATTAGCACTAAATCTAAACATTAACCCGATTCCGGTAACCAAACTTCACGGTTACTCGCTCGAAATATCGGTCACAGTGAGCTGAATATATTCCCCTGACACCCTCTGTTGGCGAAGGCCGCAAGTAATGAGCATATTTAAATGCAAATGGCCGAAAAAATTATGACTTAAATGTTTCCGCTTAAGTAAATTATTGGACAGATGCCTTTTGATTATGTCGATAACCATAACCGACGATTGTCGATGTAATGTTGAGATGATTTTTTTAACGCTCGAGTTTATCGCTCGGGGCATACGTTCACTCGCAGCACCAGACTAGTCAACTTTATAATGTAACAAAATACAGCGTCAGGCTAACACGTCGTAGTTTTAGTTTGAAATAATTTACTGTTTAAATTCGTTACAGAAGAAACGTTGGAATAATTTCAGCAGTACCAAGATGTCTTCACCGAAGATGATTCTTGAACCGCCCATGATAGTGGATCGTCAATTCAAGACACCTTTGTTTTGTGGGCCGGGCCCTTGCAACTTGTGGCCATCAGTCCAGGAAGCCCTCTCTAGACCTGTGATAACACCTCTATGTGACGAGTACTTTAATGTAAGTTTTCTCTCCAGCCGTGATTTTTCGTCATACTGTGCTAATTCGAAATAAAAAAAGAAGGAACAACAGTTTACGCCATAGAAATAGCAAGCAGTCATGCACTTCACCTGATATTAAGTAATTATTAAACTAACTAAACTATTACTAAAGTGGATCAATATTACAACAGGTTTGCCTGAACTTAATCTCAGAAACAGTATTGCGGTTTAAATTGGAAGACCTGTAATAAGTAAGTTTACCGTGCAGCACAATTTAAGCCAGACAACAAATTTAAAAGTAGAGTTCAGCCATGAGCTCCAATTCTCTGAGCAACGATCTTGTCCACGAATTCCTTAAAAATAGTCTAATCTTTTTAAAATCAACCGGCAGTACGAGAAAGTTTACTTTACTCTGTTAGAAATATTTTCTATAACATTTATACGTTTATCTTCCTTTCAGGTGGTTGACGATATTCGCAAAAGCCTGCAATACGTATTCCAAACCCGTAGTAATTTGGTGCTTGCGCTAAGTGGCTCTGGCCACATTGGGATGGAAACAGTGATCAGCAACCTCGTTGCACCAGGAGAGACCCTCCTCATCGCTGCCAGAGGATTATGGGATGAACGAGCATCTATTGTTGCTACTAGACATGGTATCCTATTTTTTATGCTCTGCTGCCAATACGTTTTTCTAGAATTAGATGTAGTAATCGCAATTAACCAGCATATCAACTTCATCATCAGAATAGCAATGCATGCAAATACATAGCAGATACCTTTCATATCTGCGATTACTCCAATAATATTTGCAATAAGATAATGCAGTAAGAAACATCGCAGACATATTTACGTCAAACTTTCCAAGTTATTTTTCAAAGAAAGCTACGTGTATTTGTGACTGATTCTAAATTAAAGAATTACAATTCTGTCCTATTTGGAGTTAGCTACAAACGTCCAAGGGCAATTACCTGGTAATCAGGTAAACTACACACATTTTGTGTCTACACTCTACATTTTTCAAGGTGGTAGAACCCTTTGTGGTTCGACTCCGGCGGCACCACCGCTACACCTATTTCTGCCTATTAACAGCAGTGTTAGGCGCTGCTCTGTTCCGTTTTGAAGGGTGTGGTAAGGGAGACATACTTTTTCGAGGCATCCCAGATTAGTCTACAGGTGTAGCGGCGCATCTGTGGCCGACCTCAGGTAGGAATCTAATCCTATCTGGGGTTCATTACAGATGTCCATGGACGGCAGTAGCCACTTACCATCAGGTGGACTGCATGCTCGTCTACAACTTCTATATTATAAAAAAAAACATGTCTTATTTAACAAATCTAATTCCAGGAATAAAGGTAGAAGCAATAAAGATACCGATGAACGCAACGTTTAGCTTGGAGCAGATTGAACCAGAGCTGAGACGGTTGCGGCCGACGGCACTTTTCATCACTCACGGCGACTCCTCCACAGGGACCGTACAGAACTTAGAGGGCCTCGGAGACCTCTGTCGCAAGTAAGTTACACCGCTTTATGAAACAAAATAATATTAATAGTTTCAGGGTTTGTATAGGATTCAAGAAATTCTTCTTCCAAAATCTTTGCATTCCTTAAAATGTTTTGTTTTATATGCTGTCTCTTAAGTAAGATTTAAAGAATAATTGATAATTTTATGTTAAGTATGATACGTAATAAATAGTACCTAAGACAGATTTTTAAACTCTTTTATCTTTTTGCTCATTGGCGTGCAAAACACCATGTCCATAAGAAAACACCTTAATGAGTCTTCTAAATTTAACATTTTTCAACATGAATATTTAGCTTACAAAGGGATCGAATCAGATCACGGTTGACGGTATTATAATTAAACAACACAATAATAACTTTTCTTATTAATTTTTTTTTCAGATATGACGCCCTATTACTGGTGGACACGGTGGTATCATTAGGAGGAGTTCCATTCTACATGGACGAGTGGAAAGTGGACGCCGTTTACTCTTCATCCCAGAAGGCTCTTAGCGGACCAGCTGGAATTTCACCCGTTGCCTTCAGTACTAGAGCAGAGTTAGTACGTAGTTATTAAGTAGTATTTATACGAGAACTAGTACCATTCATACTGATGGTACTGTGGCGACCTCCCGCTACTCGCTATCGAAGTTTTCTAAATATCCTGCATATATACAAGTTCCGAACTGAGCCTTTTGGAGCACGGCCGCTCCCCGGGCATGATCACCTAGCCCGGCGGGAGATCTCCCTTTGCCATGTGGTGACCCCGACGTGATCTCAGGGTCGTGGGTTCGAGCCCCACGTTGGGGAGCAGGGGGTGATGTGGCGACCTCCCGCTACTCGTCAAGAGATGGCGCCACGAGTATTCTGAATCACGCTATCGAAGTTTTCTAAATATCCTGCATATATACAAGTTCCGAACTGAGACTGTTAGAGCACGGCCGCTCCCCGGGCATGATCACCTAGCCCGGCGGGAGATCTCCCTTTGCCAGAGTACTAACAGTTTAGTACCATCAGTATAAATGGTACTACAGTATCTATTAGATTACCCACCGCAAGCCAAGAAACAAAATAACCAAATACATAGGTATAAAAACACCTTATGGTATAAGATGTGTCAATTAGATGTAATGTAAACTTCATATATACAAGTATATACAAGGCTTATTTGTACGAATTTCTATTTATTTATTTTGTGGACTCTATGGATTTTCATGCGTAAAATTTCGTAAAGATTATTCAGAAGATTGGCTCGATAATATTTGATAACCTAATTAATAAATTGGTATATTAATAAATTCAACGGTGTATGTCCAGTACGTATTACTAAGTGAATCTCCACATACAGTGTCTTTTAGAATGAAAGAAGTCAATGTCCTACTCAACAATGATTAAATTAAATAATAATGTTGCATAAATGATATCACAATCCTGATAATAATATTTATACTTAAAAGAGTACAATTATCAAAGTGACGAAACATCTATAGTTTGTCAAATTATGTCTGCGTGCTACAAAATTTAAATAAGATAGATAACTTTAATGAAGTTGATTACTGATGCAATGATACATCTGAGATCTAGAAACATCTCATTTACTGATGTGTCATACTTTTAATTAATCTATCCAATCAACGATATTATCCTTCACTGTTTTCCTTAATGCAAGCGATAATAAATTTCTAATACCTTTGAAAAATCAGAGCGTGCCTAGAATTTGAACCTCGAACCCCTCGATTGAGAAGCTGCGTTTTAACCACTAGGCTATCACAGCTTTTTCGTGTCTAATTCTTGTATCTTCTAGTTCTTGTATAATACACAAAAAATAGCGTCTAATTTTATAGGTTACTCGAACAATTGGTAATTGCTACTATAAATCATTCTATTGCTCATAATTTGTCTACTTGTAATTGCGTCACGTCTTGACCGATTTATTTCTTGCTCCGTCACTTATTTTCTGACTGATGATAACGTTTGTTCTAGAGCGAAGATAAATAGCAGGACACACGAGTCCCCATTCTACTTCGATGTTAAGCTGTTAGCTCAACAATGGAATTGTTATGGCAACACGCGTTTGTAAGTATTAACGCTTTTACGCTCATAGCGCCACATTAACTTAGCCTATGACCTGGTTGCCAAATCCAATAATACTTAGAATAAGAACAGAAATCTAAATTCATGCTTTACCGCTCCGCATGTCGTTGTTTCGTCAAAGATTACATAAGACTGCTTCAAATTATTGCTATTCGACTGGGTCCACCCTGGAGGAAGCAATGTGTTTTTTTATAATATAGGAGTAGCAGGCGAGCATGCATTCCACCTGATGGTAAGTGGCTACTGCCGCCCATGGACATTTGTAATCAACCCCAGATAGGATTAGATATTCCTACCTGAGGTCGGCCAGAGATGCGCCGCTACCCCTGAGGACTAAGCTGTAACGCCTCGAAAAAGTATGTCTCCCTTACCACACCCTTCTAATCGGAACACAGCAGCGCCTAACACTGCTGTTATGATGTAGAAATAGGTGTGGCGGTAGTGCCGCCGGAGTCAAACCACAAAGGGTTCTACCACCTTCATATTCAAAGTCTTAGAGATAAAATTGTACCTAATATAATAACAAAAATCTTGCATCCTTTTTTATTGTTTTCTGCTTTTCTTTAATGACACACAGAAAAGTCAACATTATTAAAAAGTCAACAATTATTTACATATTTAATACCTTTTTAATAAATATCCCCAGATTTTCTTTAATACCCTTGAAAAATGTTTAATCCCTTAAACCAGATAAAATGCAAGCAAAAATCGAATAAAACTTAGTCACTTCATTATTTTCCAGTTACCATCATACATTGAGCCCTCCTCTCATGTGGGCTCTTCGGAGCTGCCTTAAAGAATTATGCATTGAAACTCTTCCAAAGTCCTGGGCTCGCCACGCAGCAGCCACCGCACTCCTCCATAAGAAACTCAAGGAGTTCGGTTTCGAATTCTTCGTGCCAAAACCAGAGGACAGATTGCCCACAGTTACTACTATAGTACTACCAAAGGAATACCCGTATCCCAAGTTCATCGCATATATGAGAGATAAGTAAGTTATCTAGGTTATGTAACTTAGGCTACGTACCTACTTACCTATTGATTTCCTTTACTTAATACTACTGTATTTCTATATTCAGTCTTACAATAGTATCTGCTGTGTATAAGAATATAGGCTACAGATCCAGAACAGGACTCTAAATTAATAATTCAAGTGTTTAACTGGCCGGGGATCGAATCCGGAATTTAGGGTTAGCTAAAGCTGTTAGATATAATGAACGCTCCTCCACGCATTATGCTTTTCGTTTTTATAGAAAGCCTTACTGCTTTTAAATAGATTTTTAATTCATCGAATTTATTCCTATTTTTACTGGTCTGAATTAAGAAAAAAAATGAAAACCAACCAATAATTATGTACTATTATATATTATAATTTTTAACTATTATTTTCTTTTCAGTTTCGGCATTCTAGTATTTGGAGGCCTTGGTCTCACAGCGGGGAAGACTTTACGTGTCGGGATTATGGGGGTCAACAGCACCTTGAAGACAGCCGAAGCTGTCGCCAATGCCATGATTAATACAATGAAGGGAATGAAGAAGTCTTCACTGTGATTTTGTTATATGTTCTTAGGGTGTGACTATGCGCGCTTATTGGAATTTCCCTCTTAGATGCCAATAAGTATAAAATCTATAGAAAATTATGTGTCTGTATAAAAAAATCTTACAATATAAAAGGAAATAGAATAAAAATACATTTATTGAATTCACCGGTAATTTATTGCATACTAAAACTGTAATGATCTACAATATATTATTATTATCGACTGGTTTTCGACCAATCAACAACAATTATGCAATTTTGGCTAACATTACTGCGAAACTGATATGTTCAATTGATAATCAAATTAAATATTGTTTTGTACATTGTGAGGAGTGACTCAGAGATATTACGTATAATAATAACTATTAAATGAAAAACAATGCAAATATAAGCAAGTTCATAGAATCCTTTATGGCCATTAGTTATGTTATTTGCAAGCCATAGGTAATTACTCTCTATTGTTAGATTATACGATACAACTAAAACCAAGATAACTCCTGATTATCAATATAAGTAGTCGAATAATATTCTCATTACGACAAAATATAATAAGAGCCAATACAACGTGAGTATAACTATAATACAGTCACAATTTTGTTGGACTAGAACCACAACAAGAAACAAAATTTATTTTACAAAGTTTACAATTTTTGGCAATGTCTCACGAAATAATTGAAACCGCTAGAAATCCATGTCGCCACTACGAAATACTTTATTCAATTAAAATAACGTAGGTATATAATTTATCGAAGACAGACATACATCTAGCCATGGTCTAAGAAAGGTCACATTTCCCGCAACAAATCCCAATTACGTCACAATATGGTGGGATTGGAATTACCGCATTACACACGACATTGACAATAGTCAACATCGGGGAAACTTTTAATTCTATTATAATCTACTGGTAAAATTTGTGAAGAAATTTAATCGAAAAAAATATATATAGGTAATTTGTTCAAATATAACAGTAAAAATAAAACTTTTAAACTATTCAATTTCAATTATAATTGTCGAGCAAACTTTTCCCACAATTTCTCATTTATCCTATTTTTGGAACATTTGATATAAACGTACCGCATAAACGTTCATTTTATTTCATTAGAATCATGGTTAAGTATAATTATTATTTAAGGGATTTTTTATAGAAGGCAACCCCGTTGACGTTATAGTGGGATAATCACGTGACCTTGTAGATATACCCGGCTTAGTACATTATAATATCATACCATGCGTCTAGCTACATGGCATTCGTTTCCATCACATCGAAACATTTGGACTAGCTTTCTTAATTACGTAACTATAAAACTGTTTACCTAGTAATTAAACAAAACTAGTCACGAATTTACATAATCTAAACTTAACTAATAGCTTTATATCGGCATATTGCGCAATATTTATTTTATAAAAGTAAACAACGTTTAAAACGTAAAATATCATACGCGTTCTATAATATATTATACTCATAAACATAGGCAAAATTAAGATTATTTACAATAATATCTGTTCTGGCCGACAGTTGTATTATCTCAACCTTATGTTAAATTACACTACATCAGCTTACACCCGTCTCTACAACACGGGCTAATAAGCCCATTACGCACTATCCGGCTTGTTGGCCATCGGAATCTAAATATCTAAACGCATTAAAACATTTGTATCTTGAATAATAAAATTCATATCATACTTAGATGAGTACCACAATCGGATGGTGCGTTAAGGGCTCTAAATACAATGAAACCTCACCTACTAAACAGAAATATAACGTGTATGATATTACAGAAAGATATACAAAACTACAAGCAAATGCACAAATAATAACGGCCGATTACAAGTTTTTGTGATGGTTCCGACACAAGCTACACTTGCAATAACCCATAATAATATACATTAGAATCGTAAATAAATATGCACATAAGTAAAGTTAAATGTAATAATTTATTATTTACATTAAGAAAATATGGCACATCTTTAACATCATCGACCGCGCTCACACCATTCCTGACTCCCTACCCGAGTAAGCCGCCGTACGACTAAGGGCCACAGCAGACTAGCTACTTTCAGAAACGGTGATCGACGATTCACTGTTTTTCGTTTGTTTTTCGTGTTTGATCGCTGCTCGCAGCAACTGAACGTGAAACGTAATGTAGCTTTGCCAAAACGCATGATTTCGATACCGCGACAGCAAGTCGCTAAAATATAAAACAGTATTGATGTAATCGCTAAACCGCGAATCGCCGTTGCTTAAAATAGCTAGTCTACAACGGCCGTACACTACACTAAAGTCGGATCGGTATCGGGTAACAATGCGCCTATAAAATTTCGGGACTCATAATACCAATTAAAATACCGGTGGGAAGTAAATATTCACGTCGAATAATGAATAATACAGGGAAGCCTTCAATCCGGACCCTCGCGCGACCGACCGCCGCTCACCACCGACTAAATACTAGACACATTCGAATCGCAAGAGTACATAAAAATATTATATCAGTCTATAGAACGAAGTAGTGATGTGCGATTATGAATGATCTGCTAATACAATAAATCTACCAGAATTTTCAAATAGACTGACTAAAAACATCCTGAAACTATTTGCACCTAGTTCTCAACCAAATAAATTATTAAAATAAAGGGTTTAGTTTAAATAATAACCGAAGAAGAACAGTGACAATCTAAGTGAATGATTTCGTGATGTCATTCAATCATTCACAATCGCACACCGCTGGATCGTAACATTCATTCACTTATCATACAGCAGTCTGGGGGTAAATCGGGGGTCCGGCGTAAGCCCTGTACGCACCATTCATCCTATGTTGCTTCCATGCTCTATGCATGACGCTAAACGAGTATACTAACTTGACAAATGCATATTTTTAATTTCTTGAAATATAATAAACTGCATTTTATTCTTTATACATCCTTCGACCAAAGATGAAAGTGAAAGCCTTTTTTAACTACAAAAGATTACAAGATTGCAAAATTGTTAGAGACAATTTAGAATACTACATTAAGATTCTTTAACATTGTTAGAAATCAAGTTTGAATGCTCGTTTATCATAATACATTGTGCATGAAAGAAATATGGGAAGATCGCGATTTTTTTGCGGTAACCGCATAATACTGTGTCCGGAGTGGCGCGGCGGCGTGCTCAGCTGGGTGGCACTTATCGTTCATTTCATTCCTTAGTAATTACTAATGCTCCTAATCGAGATATTCTCACAATCGAATGATTTCGTTAGTATCATTCATTCACAATCGCACACCGCTAGTTCTAGCGTTCACTCACTTAGCCTATAGCAGTCTGGGGTATAAACGGGGTCCGGCGCAGTACAGTACAACTACAATATATGGCGAGTCGTCAATCTTCGTTCGCTGCCACCAATAAGCAGTCCCCGATAATACTTAACACAATATGCATTGTAATTGATCATCAATACCATGAGGATGATGGGACAGGGTAAGCAAACCCATTCCCCCGAAAACAAAACAAAATTGGTTGTTTAGACATGATTTACACTTTACCATATAAATATAACTGAATGACGTGCTGTAATATAAATTATTAATAATATCGACACAGTTTCAAGTAGCATAATATGTCAAAGTATTATCGGTTCGTGCTTTTATATCAACCGATACTAGCGCAGAGCTTATAAAAACTATCGGTCCAAATACAACCGATACTAGCGTAAAACGGTTATTCACGTCAAACTTTACGACCCTTCTGATAATTAGCGAAGGATTACCTACCGGAGGATTACATTCAACACGGCAACTTCCAATCGGCCACACAGTTAGCGATATCTATACCTACTAATACATTGCGCTTTCGTAGCAACCGATAGAAACGTTAAATTTAACGAAAGAAAGGTTACGTTACGTCAGAGAATTAAAGTTCGAAGGAATGAGACGACTGTAAAATGTATTCCATCTCATTCTATAGATATCTTTATCATATGTTTGTCTCTTTTTACAAGTACTTTTGTTTCATCAAGTTTTAAACTACAACAGAGCTAAATAAGTTTTCACTTCAAAAAGTATCAGTGCGTGCTTCCATATGCAACCTACACAATTGCCAAAACTACAGATTTATTATACGACACTATCGGTCTTAAGTCACATATTGACCAAGACACCAGGCCGTATAAACCCAGTGTTTGCGCTAGTATCGGTCCGCCTTGCGCTAGTACCGGTCCGTGGCGTGAACGTGGTGTCGCCATACACTGGTGCACTGGCCCCCGTGCTCAGCTCGGCGGCGGCGGCGCGCGCTGGCGGCGGTGGCGCGCGCACGCGCAGCAGCCGTCGCCGCGCCGTCGCCGCGCGCACGCCGCTCGCCCGCAACGCTTGCGGATGCATGTTACTTCACCGTCCTGTGGACACACAAGTTCCATATGATAATACTGTATTTGGAAAATGAATGATTTAATTTCTCTTTCGACATACCTGCACATTGCACATACCTCTATATTAAAAACGTGCAACTCAATTAAGATGAGATATTATCCATCAACCTGCATAAATCTGCTACTGGACACAAGTCATAATAGAAGATGAATATCTTAGCAAATTGAAAGATTATTCATTACATATTTGTTGAAATTGAAGTGGTACTCGAACACATAGTTGAGTGTGTGTTGGGAAGGTCTAATTTTCGAATCATATCATGGGAGGCAGTGATCACTTACAGTCAGATCCATTTGACAGTAAGTGATTACTGCGTCCCATGGACGACTGTAACCAACCCTAAATAGGACAAAAGAGCCCTGCCTGAGGATCCTGACGTCGTCAACATATATCCATCTGTCCATCCATCAATCCTCATATGCCTGTGGGCGAAATCAGAATGCCTAGTATGACCCTTTCTTACCCTCCATAACCCATCATGGATTTAAATATTTCAAAATATATCTACATTCTATAATGTAAAAATAGACGTACCTTGCATCTGCACGTGACGCATCTTTGTTCCCCGTGCGAGTGTATGGACGGATGCACTTCTTTCCCGTTAGGCAGCGGCCCGTCAGGGAACTTGCAACCGCCCTCCGCCAGGATCTCTTCAGCAGTGCGCGGCGCTCCCTGGTCCTTCGGGGTTTCCTCTTCCGTCTTTTTGGTCTTCACCTAAAAGGACATCAAAAAGTTTACAATTATTATGGCAATCTAAATTTAAATATTTCAATGAGATTGTATCGACGGTTAAATAAAAATAATAAGTCAGAAAAATCTATTACGGGCATCAATCAAAAAATCTTCAGTAGGCTAAGAGTTTTTAGCATAAACCTAGTCTAAAATGCTGAATATTTTCTACCCCTGAGAACTTTATCAAAACGCCGAGCAATTACCTAACCACATCCTTAAACTCGAAGACCAACTATATCTATAGAAGCTATGTTGAAACCATTTTTAGCTCAACTCCTCTGTCATTGCTGCCTCATTGGATGTTAAGAACTATGTTCTAGTTTGAAGAGGGTGGTGAGAGATGCATTCATAAGAAGCATTCTAATTTAATACTTCGGAAGTATCAAAGCATGTAGCCGACCTGAGGGAAAACTTAAATCCAATTTGAAGTTGATCACAGATGATCAAACTACAATAGAATACATTTAAACTAATGATAACATAACTAACCTCAGGACAAACACGACAGCACGACTTTTTATCCGGTCGATAGGCGTCTCTCTCAGCGCAGCGCAGCGGCGGACAGCGCACGCGCGGGCAGCGCACCTGCCGCGTGGGGAACTCGCACGTGCACACCGCGCACGTGTCGTACCCGCCCGGCACCAAGTACGGGTGCCAGGAGGACCCCGGCGCGTGGTACTGCCCCGCGAGGTGGCAGCCGTGAGACTCGTTCCATACCGCTGTTGTTGAATCTAGGAGAGTTAAAGATATTATCGACGTGAGCCGAATTAAATTGGCAATTACTCCAACAACAAATAAGACAATATATGTACGTATTAGCAAGCTCTGCCATTCTTCGCTCTGGCATTTGATATTTATTATTAGGAACGAAATGAATTTCTTTACTGTACCCATGGAAACATCGGTATTAAATGTAGGTATATTAAAGCATCCCTACATAAAAATTCAACATATTTTAAGATTTTTTTGTAATGCATCACTGCGAATATTGCGTCGCACATGAAACTTAATTCATCGGCTTTAAGTTAAACAAAAGGTTATTACGATTTAACAACATACATATTGCACCTGGCTGCATTGTGGAAGACCTCCATAGCCTCCCCACCCACTTTTTAAGACTAGTAGAGAGACTAATAGAGGTAGAAATGAGCAGTGAGTACTCACTAGTGCAAATAGGGCAGCATTGTCCAGGCGGCTGTATAGTGGGCACGGCGCAGTTCACTGGCGGACAGCGCACCGGGTCACACCGCAGCACGCCGTGCACGCATCCACACATGTGACACGACTGTAAGAGATGAGAATCGAATAGATAAAAGAAAAATATTGTTTGCATATTACAAAATAAGTAGATTCGGCTTTGATTAAACATTTCGTATTTGTAAGCTTATTGAACTTCAAAACTATTGAGCCGGGAGCAGGAAATAACACCAAAAAATTTTTTTGTTCACAACCATGTTCTAATTTATACCAAGATTTAAAAGTTTTCGAAAACGAATTTCAGAATTTCTATCTTTATAAATTCTACAAGCATAAAAAAATGCTATATCACATGAGGGGTGGCAAAAACTTTCAATTTACCACCTCCAACCTCACCTTAATAACCCAAATGACCTTCAATCCAGACTACGTTCAGAAAATAATGTAATACATGATTGTCAATCCTTTAAAACACAAAAAACTATGAATAAACAAAATTAAATGAAAATCATACCTCAGTAGCCATCCATTGCGCGCCGTCTTCGTAAGATCTGCCCGCATAGTAACAGGAGCCGGAATTGGACAGCGAATTGTCCGGTGGCGGCGAGTTAGCGGGCGCGGGCGGGTAGTTCGCACTGAGCTCGTTCTCGCTCGTCCATTGGTCAGACGGCAAACAAGATGGAGGCACGCTTATCTGTGGAAAAAACAATTTATAGAAATATTATAAAAAACAATTATAGTGACATTTTTTAATATCGGCCTGGGATGATAAAGATCTGGATTAGGATTCAACTCTACAATTGGTTCAATAAATAAAGCAAATCTTATGAGACAACCTACGAGTACATCTTATACCCAAGTGTACTCTCCTTAATAAACTCTTAAATGTGTATATTAAGGTTTCCATAACCGCCGTGGTAAGCAAAAATATTCTACCCGTTTCCGGAAAAAAGATTTTGCCTCGTCCATAATAACACGCATTGAATGTCATAAGTAAATAGAGTTGAGTTGATTATGCGTAGGTACACGCATAATAATATTACCTATGGTATACCACACAAGATTATTGTATTTAAAACTCACCTCATCCTTACAATCTTTGAAGCATGCAAATAATTGTTTATGTTAATAAATCATTTTAAGAAACATATTATACCCTCACTATTTTGACTAAGTACTTGACGACTAAGTGCTAAAATATTAATTAAACTCATTTTTACAAATTTTTATTAATTAAATGCAACTACTAAAATTTTAAGCAGTTAGAAATGTGTCTGATACTATTAACTTTAATCCTTAAAATAACTAGGGTGGCCTTAGAGTTTGGCTCAAGAGCTGACTTTTCAACTACACCAACCACACGACGATGTACCCCACAGACCTATATCTAAAACAAATACAGGTCTGTGATGGATCCCTTTAGTACTTGAAAATCAAGAGCTATCATATAGTCACCCCCTACCTGTGGTAACTGCGTGCGCAGGAACTTAGTGTCGTTGTCGGCGGCGCGCAGGTTGAGGTAGGCAGCGCCCGCGTGGAGGGAGGCCAGCTCTGCCGGCGTCGGCTCCAGCACGCAGCCCTCGATACCTGCCAGTGCGCGCGACCCGCCGCCGCTCGCGTGGCTCTCCAACCACGCGGACCACACACCGTTTAGTATTAAAACATCTAGAGCGATTATAATGTTAGCCCCTACCTGTGGTAACCGCGTGCGCAGGAACTCAGTGTCGTTATCGGCGCCGCGCAGGTTCAGATAGGCAGCGCCCGCATGCAGGGACGCCAGCTCTGCGGGCGTCGGCTCCAGCACGCAGCCCTCGATGCCAGCCAGTGCGCGCGAACCGCCGCCGCTCGCGTGGCTCTCCAACCACGCGGACCACACGCCCGTGTAGCCGTTTAGTACTACCTGGAATTAATATATTATTGTTAAGGTAAACGCATAAATTTAACGCATGTATCTGTTTGTAGCATCGTAGCTTTCAAATGGGTGGACCGATTTGAATGAGATTTGAATCGATGCGAGGAGACTTATATTAAACATGTAGACCTCAAGGTCTAGGTACTTTTTTCTTAAAGATCTCTTAGGTATGCAATTTTCTTTACGAAGTTCTCCTTCACAATCTCAAAAATCACTCAAAAAACGAATATCGGCCCACTGGACCAAGAGGACGAATTTCAACCAATTAATATTATAATGGATCTCTACTTATCTTATTTTGTTTACATTACATTTTTACGATGTTTATCTGAAAACTAAACTATTTATCTATAAGTGATTGAATAATGATTACTTTGCTTACGTAAACTGATTATGATTTACATGGAAAGTTAATTACGATAATTAACAATTATTTACTTCGTTTGTCTATCACGCATCTATTAATTTACATATCTATCTACCTATCAAATTAAACGAATTATACTTAGTTCTTCGTAATGTAATTAAATTATTATCACCTATAATTATCATTTTTTATCATTTCCATTTAAACTATTCTAATTATAATATTAAATATTGTGATAAAAATCAAAATGTTATAATTCGGGAATACATTTTTTTAAATATTACTTTTAAGGAATGGAAGTAGCATATAGGTCTTATGCTTAATACCAAGTGCAGCCTATACTATCGCTCTTATTCTCACAAAAACTATTAAGTTACCAAATAAGATTAATTGCATATTTTAATAGATTTTCAATAACATATATTTTCATTTCTAAAAGGCGGAAGCCCTCAAGGCGCCTCCATAACCTTAGGTGACTCTGACAATTGAATTATTTTTTTATGCTCTATTGTTATTCACCCTAAAGAATTAGTCGTCAATGTAGAACGTCTTGTCTTTGGTATTTCCAAACCTTCAAAAACCTAATAATAGCAAAAACACAGCCGCAGTCAAATTAAAAGAAAGTAATAGGTATAGTCCGCGCTTAACCTCTAGTCCGCTCTGAATAAAGAAATGAGTCGCGTCCCCATAGCAAATTGTATGACTACACCTACTCGCACCAACTTCAGAGCGGACCTTACCTTTTACTTAAGATACCTAGTAAAAAAAAGTGTGTGTGTGTCAGCTACGACGCACGATTGGAGTTTACTCCTTACGAATGAAAATTATGATATATATCGAATAGAAAAAAGAGTAGGTAAATGAACGCATCTGCTAAAATGATAAGAGAAAGAAACATATATCTGTAATTATTCATATTATTTATATTACTTCAATAATGCGTATTACATAAAGTATGTTACAAAATAATATAAAATAGCGCCATCTAGTGGCAAGTTTTATAAATTGTAAGTTTGCAAGTTTATCAATCTATGTATTTTGGTTCCAAATATTATAATGGTAACTTAATATAATTGTTTATATTAAAGTAAATTTTAATATAATATAATTATTTATATTTAAAACAATGTTTAACGTTTTATAACTTAAAACTTAATAATTATAATTTCTTTGCCATCTATAAAATATCCTTGTTGCAATTTACGGATGAAATTTATATGAGACTCAATAAACATGTTATTATATGTAATTTGGATTGTTTCTGAATGTTTTATAATTCTAGAATTCATTTAAAACGTATTGCTAATTTTATATAACTTATTTTGAACATAATTCATTAGCAATAATTCTGTAATAAATATTAAATAATACTGTTTTGATTTTGCCCGTTTATCGTTGATAGATGGTGCTGATCAATAATGCATCCATTTTTATAAGTTAAATTAATATATCAGTAACTTACAAAAGCCTCTTTATGTTAAAAACTTATTTTGCTAATATTATATCTTATTCAATTGCTTACTGATTTTATATGTTAGTCTTCTTTAAAAACGTTCATAAAAGATTGTTAATCATATTATGGCGCCAATGTTCATATTTTTCACAGTGTTTATAAATGATCAAACCTATAACTTAATTTATGCAAAAATGTAAACAAATTAGTTAATGACGTTTTAATGTTTTATATATTGCTAATTATTTTTATTGTAATAATTACTTTCATATGGGATTTGAACTTACTGTATTTTAAATTAATAAAAGCACTCTTGATTCATATTTTGGTTTCCGTTACGCCTCAACTTTTCGTGTTACACTTGATTTTACTCCTCATAAAATTTCCGTACCGGGCCTTATAACTCAAATCGTTTCTTAAGGAGTAAACTCCAAAAAAATAAGTAGTTAGTCAATCAGAACTTACCTCATAATTCAATCCACAGAGTGCATCAACGGAGAGCCAGGCGAGGCCAGCAACCGGAGTGGCAGTAGCTGGCATACGGGCGTCCGTACGCTTCAGCAGGGCAGGACCAGCGCCCGCCGCGTCCGGCAGGGACCGCGACATCAGCCTGCCGCGGAGGATTGGTGGGCCTGACGAATTAAAAGATTATTTTACCTGACAGAGGATATTGTTTTTCGAATGTATGTATTTCTTATTCTGTACCATGTTTTGCATCCGAAACAGGTTGACAGATTTTAACTATAAGGTCTTTAAATTGGTCAAAATCGTGGGAGTAACGTAGGCTACGCGTAGCGAGTCAAGTTTTCAGTTTTTATAATAATTCCTCTAGTTATACTCCTCGTCATTACCTATAGTAAACATAGATGCGGCCCAGGAGTTAGATATTAAATAGGTACTATCGCTATTGGCTATCTCACCAACAAGTGAACAATTATACACTTTCGTTACAATTAAAAACTTTGCTTGGAACACATCAATAGTCTGCTCTATTTTATCCTTCAACCATAAAATAACAGCACTAATATGCGTTTTTTTTATAAAACTTTATTTATATATTTACTACTGGGTCCGCGCAGGTGTTGTCTTGCCACATATTTTTGGATTTAAAGAATGCTGGAACCAACCTTACACAGCCACAAAATTTCATTGTTTTTAATACAGTTTCGAACAATAGCGTTCGAACGCTTACCAGTATCTGCTCCTATATGAACAGCAAGTTGGTCTTCATAAAGTGGAGGGAAGATACGTGCACTTGGTCTCGCCAACACCCCCATTCTAGTGTCTAAGATCTCCACTTGAGAGTGTCGCTTTCCTTGCTCTTCCACTAACGTTATTTTCGGGTCTGATATACCTAGATTGTCGACCTGGAAGAAATAAAAAAGTGTTTGTAAAGAAACAAATAAAGTAAAATACTATTCCAATATCAACACTTTCAAAGTTCTTGCTCCTGATCTTTAAACTGAGGAGGATAAATCTATAATCTATTTCTTTCAGAACCACTTCGAAACTAAGACATAATCATAATAAAAGGCTTCATCTAGGTTCGAAGTTGGATTCAAGTTCAACTCATTGTTATAACAAACATCAATATACGGCAAGGATTTTATCTGATGAAACCATTAGCACCCTTAGTATTATAAAATGCAACGAACCTGAATATCATAAACAAGTGACCCATCCTTATCGATATAAAGTAACGCCAGTCCTTCCGGAGCAGGGGACGCTGGTGCCCTTTCAGCCATTAACGGTGCGTGGAAAACTTCACAAGCAGCTCTTTGCCTCACAACCCCTGAGATACGTCGCTCCAATGCCCCAACAGCTTCCACTGACAGGAGTAATCTTCCACGAGATAACGAACGTAACTCCGCCGCAGATACCGGCGTGGAAACTTCTAGAACGTTCAGCTCGTACCCAGGTTTGGATATCTTTTGGACCTATAATCGTAAGAAATGAGTTTATCGCGCATAATTCTAAGAAAGACAATCGTAATATTTAAGGTCAAATGTTCTTTTGACACGATCAAACCTATTAAGGTATTTAAAATCTCTTTAGTGGCTAATTAATAATCAATATACTTATTTGTATCATACATAATTGCCAAATTTATTTACGCGACTCTACATACAGCTCTAGCCGTATAAACACACAAAAAATGAACTATCAGGACACTCGTAGCTAGTTTAGTATCTTGAAAACGATCATTACAATAGTAGCAATGATTGATATTTTATGTACGAGTATTGACTTCACCTTTACTTACCTCATCAATAATAGTTTGATTTCTCTCCGGAAGCGTCAGTAGCACCCTGACGGACTGGTCTCTTGAAGCTGGCATGAACACTCCATTGTACACAATCGCCAGGTGCAAGCTCGGGGCCGCACCAGCAGCGCCCGTGACCACGGCGGTTCCTCCCCACCAGCCCTCCTCTTGTCCTGGCATGCGGTAGTCATCGCAAGGACCGTTACTGATCGTGGTCGGTGCGTGCTCAGGTTCTAATAACGACGTGAACATTTCTGACGATAGTGCTGGGTATCTACAATTGAAAAGATAATCATGAGTAAAGCCACAGTTGCTTGTGTGTTGAGTAAAAAAATAGCGTTATTGGAACGTTTTAGTTTGATCTTTGGTTGTCGCACTCATAACCAACGATGGTATACACCTATCCTCATCTTAAACATCATAATGTTAAAGCATATTTACTAAGTACCTTTGCAGATAAAATCAAAGTCCATAACATCCAGCCCATAAATAAAGAAAATATTATTTAAGATCAAAAGCGAAACGGGTCGAATTAAGAACTTTTGTTGTCGGATAATCATATTTTACCTTTGATATTACGCGTTTTATTGTCACACAAATAAAATACGTAGATATACGACATAATAGATGTAGTATTCCAGATAATATCATCAATACATTAGTAATCTATACGCATAAACGCACGACCTTATCTCGCATGTAAATACAACGTATTTTTAGCAACGTTTACTACTAACGTGGCCTGCTTATACAAATCTTAAGATAAGATATTCTACAATCACTTTTTTCTAGTAATTGCTCTACTTATCGTAATTTTTCCATTATTATCGTGAAATAGTTGAAAGAATGGTTATTTTGGCGATTACGTTACGTTAAGTATACCTAGATATAACTAACTTTATCATAAAATAGAACGAGTAGATTTCCGTTATTAATCACACGGTTAATTTGATACGAACAATAAGACTGCTCGTACAGCGAATCCTTGGTACAATGTTTCAAGGGTAAAGTCTATTGCATAGCGATACTAACATCTGTGACACATTCTGTAAGGTAGTAAAAGATTCTATAATAGCAAAGGATAAATAACACAATCCATTAAAAGGATTTGGCGCTACTAACAAATTGAATGCGAAAACTATTAATATCGCAATCACATAGTAATCATAGCATATTCATTTGGAAAAAAAACACAAACTTTTGACAATACGCTAAATTTATATTTGTTGTGCTAAGCAACATTTTAGGTAGTATTATTGAAAAAACTAAGTAGTAAATTTATAAAACATAGTGTTTTCTTTTTACGTTTAAACAAAGAACAGAGTTGTAATCAAGCGTGATAAATAATCACAGGTCATAGGTAAGAACCTTCACTTTATTTTTTAATACCTACGGAAATCTACCGAGGTGACGTTTTGTACTCAGCATTACATCATAATACAAATAGTTTACATCATACCTGTTTATTCGTCCGCTCAGTGCACTGTCCATGGAGTTGTTTCGCTCGTCACCCCAGATCAACGCCACATAAAGAGACCCTTCTCTAAGTAATCGCTTATATTCCCGAGGCACTCGACGCCAGACACCACACAACTGTAAATAAAACACTCCATTAAAAGACAAGCCAAACATTACAAAATTGATAAGTACATCAACTGTAAATATTCGTCATACTAAAACACACAAAAGTCTTAAATCTTAATAGCGATCAAATGTCTTCCGCTAATTTCAGTTATTTTTATCTCTCCCGATCTAAATAAAACTTACTCAGTTTACCTTGTCAGTTTTTTCCTCATATGTGGCGTGGATTCCTGGTGCTCGCTTTAGTGGATGTTCGAGTAGCATACGTCCTCCTCGGTCGAGGAAAGCGAGCGCTCGAGGCTGAACTACCATGGAAGGTCCGAGGAGTACGGACCAGTAGAGATGGCGTCTTCGGAAAGTGAACCGAGCTGTTGCAACCCCAGCTGCCACGGGCACCCCCGTCATATCATCCCGCCGAATACAAAGCGGCGACCGACCCGTTAGCAGTGCTCCGAAATCTGTAGAAAAACAAAAAATATTCACAAAATCACATCCAAGACTTCAGGAATGTAGTTGACTCATCTGTTTATATATGAAATATTTTGATTCTAAATTGAAATAAATTTAATGTAGTCTACATAATACAGGAGCAGCTCATATTCAACATATGTTTTCAATTGCAGTCTGTCTAAAAAGTAAATTTCCATCTTCAAAGCGAGTCGGGATTATATTATTATTTTGTATAAAGTTTCCATTACTAACTCAACGTGTCAATGTTATTCCTTGTTAATTACTGAAAGCATTAGCTACGACAAATCAAAAGATAAATACTCACGCTTCATACTAAGTTCCTCTTCATCGCCACCAAGGATTACCGTTGGGCTGTCTTCTTGGACTATATCTGGCGCTGGAACCAAAAGGGATAAATTAAAATCAAACGACTCACTACCATTAGTTACTGCCTAGTCCGCATCAAATAAATCAAACCTATTTGCTGTTGGTTTATTTGATTCGAACTAAAGGTAATAAATAAGTCAAGCGATTGGCATTCGTAAGGATTTATGTAAATTGATGGGAATCGATAGAAACCGTAAACATGGCGGTTTGTGCAAATGTGCATAAATAGGTATATTGGCACTTTCTCTGAGCTGCAGCGCTCATAAAAACATGTCGCGGGAGCAATTGATCGCGAGTGGATCGCGGGCGGGTATCGGCCGGTTCGCAAGACCTCCCCGACCCCTCTATTCGGGTTGATTGGATCAAGTGTTATTCAATCGTAGCAGGATCGGCGTCTAGACGGCGACGGTAGAATTTGCGTTTTGCATAGCTTTCTTGTTGGGTCTGCTCCAGACGGAAATAGAGAGAGCAGTGACATTTTGCGCGACGCTTTGATTGTAGCCGATTTGACGACGTGCGATCGATAAATGGCCGAGAAGCGAGCGTTATATAACTACGATGATAGATTAAACAATTTACATGTCCGCCGAGAATGTGGAGCAAAAGCATAATAAACACATTTATTTATATAACGTAAACACGCTCAATATTAACCCAGAACTAGGTTCGCGGCAAGTAAACGTTATAATGTTCGTAAGTAATGTTCATTTTAATTTTTTATTCCAATAGAGAAACTTTATCGCGTTATTAACGAGGATATTAACGTCACAGCCAATGAGTAGTTTGATCGCAGGGAATCTCACCGAGACCTACTCGGCTGCGCACGAGCAGATACGAAGTTATTAAATTATAATTATGCTTAATAAATCTACCTATCGTATCTGATTATTCGTTTACCGGGGTATGACATGTTTCATCGAGTATATGCATACATGCACAGTAAGTATCCCAGTAAACATCGTGATGAGCAGACCTGTTTACGCGCCGAGATCTCGGAAGGCAGATTGTGATCTAGTGCGGCCCGGCGCCAGTATTCATAATTCAATCTGTGAATTCATTTAATGCGCGAGACAGTCCTAAATTTATTGGCAAGTGGCGCCAACGTGGCGACATGTCAGCCTAGGGTATTTGCAATGCAACAAAGAGCAGAAGGTCAAACGAACCTATACTCGCTATACCGCTTACGGTCATTAAAAATAGCTATAATTCTACAAGCACAATAAAGGTTGCAATAAAACCCAAATTAAGCAACTGAAGGTTTATTTTATAAGTATGTGAGGTTTCCTTCTATTTTTAGTTGACGGTGTTATTGGGCTTCCAACTAAAAAAACGTGTGCAGTTCTGACTAAGCATAAAAAAGGGTTTGTTGAGTTGGATAAAAAAAAATTGCCTACTAATCTTTCTATACTCTGTTTGAGATAAAGACAGCGGCGCCGGGACACCTTTGACTCGAGTCGCGACGCGCGGCGCCCGCACACTGCACCAAAGTACGTAATGAATATTTATGCGCGTACACGCACACTCGCACCAGTGAAAATCTCCTCCGCGGAGGCGCCTCATGACCAGCTCCACTCATTAATGTCGTTTAGCGTAAATTTAAACTTTTGAAAGCAGCCTTGAGTTTGGAGACGTGACGTGACTAGAGCCGTGACGAGTTCATTCCGAGTCTAGTCGCGGCCTAACGTCTTTAGGCCTCTCCGACGCGGCGAGTTTTCCAATCGCATGATGTAACCAGGCGCCGCTTTGACGACGACGTTCACGACCGATACCATGAATAGGCTGCGTACACGACACTTACGACTATCAATAATTCATGTTTTTAAAAGGTTGTAACAAAATTCTTGCCGGTGCTCCCTATGTGGAGCTTCTAAGAAATCTTTTCGTATTACGGCGCAGTTCTAGAGCTATCGGTTTATCTAATCGTGTCATTCAACACTATCTCCTAGGCGCGCTATGAGTCGTGCTTTTTCGTTTCAAAAGTCACGACGCCCGCAATCGCAGAAACACGATCTACCTAAAACGGAAACGGACAATATTTGCTGGCGCCTGCGCAAACTTTTAAGACGCCATTTGCAACCGATATAGACAAACCTGTCGATCGTATGTGCAGTTACGTACATGCCTGAGAAAAACAGATTGAATCGATAAATACCTGCGCTATATAAGTTCTCTAACAACTTGGTCTTTTAGTACTTCCTAAGCGATCTGCATATTCATAAGCCTTTTAAGAGAGTATCAAGTGAAATGATAATACGAATACTTGCATATCCAAGTGCATTATATTAAAAACTTTAAGTAAAATACATATGTAAGTATTCATTTATTTATCTGGTGCTGGATAGTTGCAATTACGTTCCATGTAGGTAGAGATACGTTATGACGTTGAGATAAACCGTTGTCCATATTGGCGCAAGATGAAACATAATATAAAGGTAAATATCGAATAGAACGACCGGTTCCCAGATCATTTTACTGTTTATTATACCCACATACTGATATTTAATATAAACGAATAACAGAGACAATAATAGTAGAGACAACATAAACTTTAGCTAAGGTTGTAAACCTAAGAACAAGCATGACATAAACGCTACACGTTTTACAATGTTGACACAGTTATCGATAATTATTTTATAATCGCTGATCTATATATCGAAAACATAGCCTAACGATACGACGCGAGGTGCATAACAAACGACCCGACATTATTTACAACGTGAATATTTAATTTAAACAATCTACTACGTGATCTGTCTGGTACAATGATGAATGCTCTGACATGGGCGTGACCAAGGGGGAAGGAAAATGCCCTGTTATACCAGGAATACCTTGTCTTATTTTAGCTTACCTACTGATATAACAAACGAGGATGCTATCTAATACTAAGCGGAAGCTGCCTATGCACTTCTCTACCTTACCATGAGTTTTCAAAAGATCCCACAATTTTACTTTACGTTTACTTAATCCAATATTCTGTTCCGTTTGCTTCAGTAGACTAAGTAAACGTAACAATAAGTAAGTGCTCACGTCTTTTTGTCTGCCTCACATGTTCGCAAAAAAGAAAGTCAAAACATAAAGCGCCATTTTGTCAATTTAGACATTTAATATTACGTTACTGACAATGGTGTCAGTAACGTAACGGCTGATTGTTTAACGTGTTACCTTTTTTTACGTAACTTGTTTTGTAACAAAAATCTTAATGATTTGCCCTTACATACACCGAAAATGACTGATTTCACCCCAATTAGGTCCTTAGTGAGATATACGTATAGGCCATTCTAATGAACTGCAAGATCCCATACGGGAATCAGGGAAGTTAAATTGAAATCATATGGACTCTTGGCCCTATGCGCCACGGTTTTTCCCAACCACGAATGTTACAAAAGTGCTATATAATACGATCATACGTTCTCATCTCTATTCAGGACCCTTAGTATCAGTTTTATGTTTATACAAAAAAATAGACTGTTTTTGTATTTGTTTACGTATTTACCCAATACATTTCCAATTAGAGCCCCCAGCGGTTTGTATCAGAACTGGTAACGTAAAAACTCATACTAAGGGTACAAATTAAACAACAATGGTAGGCACTCATAGCCATATTTCCACCTCCGATTCCACATCCACTTACAATACTTACTGTCTTTAAAAATACATTTACACATTTAACCTTACGTTTTATACGATCTTTAAAATAAACATTAAAACCAAGGCAATGCGAAAGTAATACTAGGGTACACCTTGACCTCGGGAAATTGCTGGTAAAAATGATTTTCAGCATTCTGAAGCGACGGCGCGATGACGTAAGTGCGCAGCTGATGAAAACCCGCTCTATTGCATGTCACCTTACCGAGTAGGGATGGCGATTCTTTCAGGAAAAGATCGATTCGAATCGAAGTACAATAAATCGATTCACTAAAAATTTGAGGCCCAAAGAATCGATTCTCCAAAAACCGATCTTCGATCTTTTCAGCTAAAGGGGAAAAGATAGGGAAAAAAGATCATCAGGACCAAACACGCACTGAAATATGTATCCGTCAGCAAAAAAATGTCTATCACACGTTCAACCAACTTCGAAAAGATCGACTTTCGATTTTCTAGGTCGAAAGATCGACTCACTGAATCGATCCATTACTCTATTAAAATGGTCGATTTTTTGGGCTCAAAAGATCGATTCTTCGATTAATCGATCTCAGATCGCCATCCCTATCACCGAGATCACAGCTACCTGTCACTATGTGCCAAATGTGCCAGGAAGACTGGCTCATTATTTTAAAATATTTCTCTCGGACCACACACACATTAATATTACGATGCATACATTCACGGTTAGACAGTGGTAACTATCCAACTCAGCACGCTAGTTGGCTTAACCTGATTAACTCTTGACCTACATAAGGTTCAGTTTAAACAAGCTGATAACGCTGATAGCATTGTTTTATTCTGTTTACGATTTATTCTCTTAACAAAACAAAACGATTTATGATTATTGATTGACGAGACGTTGATTGCCAAGATTGGGTATCTACTATTTTTCTTAATATGCGTTGAAATTAAGTTTGTAATGACTTAGGCTAAGCAATGGAGAAATGTTTTTCTTGTAATAAATTGAAGTACTTAAAAATGTTGGCACAAAAACGACCCAGACGTCTGGTGACTTCGTTTCTCGCGTGTCACAGTTACACGAGGCTCGATTCTGATTACTCCGAAATGAAAAGTCATGTTTCGCAAAATGAGACATTGAGCTCAATCATAGTCGATAATCTGCAATTGTGAGCGCAAAGTCTAATTGGCAGAGCGATTGTGTTGAGACGATGTGACGGCCATAGAGCGCGGGGCACCGGTGTGCGACGCGGCGGCGTGCAGTTATTCCATTGAAGCTGGCAACGGGGCGGCTGCGGCGGGCCCAGCCTTCATTGCGAATTCCCGCGACGCCGAGCGGCTTGTTCGCAGTCGGCTCTGCGCTAATTTATAGGTTATATTCGTAATGATTGCGGCAAAGAATGTTTATAGCGCAAGGCGCGGTCTTATTGTTGTCGATAGGCACGCCGCGGTGCTCATGCCGCACACACGCCCGCATAACTGTCGCGCTACGAGAATGCAGCGAGCGTTGGCTCCGATTCAATGTCCATTTCCATAAAATATAATTTCATCTCAACGCTCTCGATGCGCCCGATGTTAATGTTTCCGCGCGATCTATATTCATAAACGTTACACGAAAAGCAAAAGCGGCGGCCGCACGTAGGTATGCGAATAATAAACCGTTCTCAAATGCACAACAAAAAAATTGGCACCCGCCCACGCAATTACGTACGCATTCGCCATGTTTGTGCAGAACCAAAACCATGAGAATTTTACTGCTAACTAAAATGGACGTAGGTACGTGCTTTGGAAATATCGTACAATTGAAAATTGGCGCGTTCACGCCCGCGTCTACCTTGTACGGCGGCGCCGAACGAGGTATTGTACCGCCCGCGGTATTTCTGCGGCAGCCTATGCACGACCGTTTACGGAGAGCCACTTACCCAAAAAAGTAGAACAACAAACCTCGTCCGCGCTGTTTACAAGACGTGCAACACTTCGACCGCATTGTCCTGCGGTGAAACCGTAGCGATTTGCATTTTACGCCTACAAGAGCCAGCCACCCCGCGCCGTCCTCGGTGCATTCGCTCGCGGCAACCTCATGAATTTCTCTTATAACCATGTACATACACGCATACGTCTACCTTAGCACAAGAGTAAGTAAAAGCCTGTAGAATAAGTTGATAAGAACATATCTTTGTTCCGACTGCATAAACATTAAAAATACGGCAATATAAGCGAGCATTATCTCTAGTGCAAACTTACACAACAACGAATTCTTCTTTATCAAAAATGACTACTGTTTCAATTACTTCCTACTATCTACTTAAACACTGAGCCACTAGTTATTACTCATTAGCTCATACTCAGAGATAACAAGGTGTTAATGAATATCACAAACAAAACCCCCTCACATTACTACGTCTTCGGAATTTATTGACACAATTATTTTTAGGGTTCCGTACACAAAGCGTAAAAGCGGAACCCTATTACTAAGACTCCACTGTCTGTCCGTCTGCCTGCCTGTCCGTCCTGACAGGGTTATATATCCTAAAGCGTAATAGGTAGACACTTGAAATTTACGGAGTATGTATAACGGTACCGGCTGTAACAACAAACACGAAAAATAAAGATAGTTTGAAAATAAATGTCGACCGCCATACAATAAACCGCTATCTTTCGGCGTTTTTCGCTTTATCTATGGAACCGTAAAAAATTGACAGTTTAAATTTTCACAACGCATTTACTTTAATGCCTGCTAAGATAAAAAAAAATAAAAATAATTATAAAAGAAAATTTGGTGGTACGGAACCGTGCGCGTGCGAATTCGACCTGCACTTGGACATTTTTTTGTTCATTTAACTACATAATAAATAACACTTCAAGTAAAGAAATATTGGCAACAATTAGATCGCTAGTGATTTGCCAGTGATGAAGTCATCACAACGTAATTGGTATTGACAGTTTAATTAAAGTATGTATTTTTTCTATATGATCATCATTATTCTTATAGTTTATATTAATCGATACTCATTACACCTGAGGTAATATTATGTAAACCTGATATTATGATAAAATAAGACGTTATTTTCGAAATTCCAATCAAATTCAACTAAAAATTTGTAATTGTTATGTTTTTACTAATACTTTTGTGAATTAAAATTTCCGTATGTAGTCTCTACAAGTCTTATTCGCCACATACATACTTAAATTCACTACAGTTCATCTTAATCAAAGTATCTATTAGATTTTATAGATCGATTCAATTTCAGACTCAATTTAATCTTGTTTCTGAGGCATATTTTATTTGATATGCATTTAACTAGAAGAAAAAGTATTCAGTCGTAAAGCTAAGAGTGTGCAACTGCACACTGAAGCGTACGCTTTTACGCATAATTGAACGTAATTCATATGTGGTAATTCCAACCTACAGGATATGCAATATGCGTAACGTCCTCCGAGAAAGAAGGAGGAAGATCCTTAAAACAAAACTAAACCATATTCTATCTTGAACGATAAATATCATGGGTTACATTATTTAATATGGTGCTCTTTTTTAAAAATTGCATACGAGCATGCAGACCAATTTATGGAAAGTGATCATAGCCGCCAATGGACATAGTTACCACCACCAAAAGGCGTTATATCTAAAATCGATCTCAGATGCATTGCCCTTCCCAAGGGCTAAGAGGGTCGCCTCATTCATAAGTCAACCTGCCAACCCAACTCTTTTCATTGAAATGTAACGTCCGATTCACGCTAGAAACAAGAGTGTTGGACCATACTGGTTCTTCTTTCCAAAACAGGAATCCGTAAAAATCGAAAATACTCATGAAAATTTGCCATAAAGGGGTCACTTGCCACCAATGCCACAGAGATAGCTAAACAACACAACAATGTGTAGAAATGGCTGGCCTAGAAAACATTTCCACTTGACGTGAAGCGAAGGTACTTCAAATGTACGGTACATCAGCAAACAAGAGGTGATTGTCAGCGAGATAAAATGGGAAATGGTGTGAATGGGAGCTATTTGCGAACGACATATCAACTTACCGTACCAACAGGCCGCCAGATCAAAGACGATACGTTCTGAATAAACAAGTTCAAGACGAAGATATCTTGAATTACTAATTGAGTTTCCAATTTCAAACCACTTTACTACAGTTCCATTTTTATTTCTATTCGTACTATTTAAACGAGATAAAAGTAATAGGGTTGTGTTGTGGGTAGAAAGTCCACCTCTCAATCGGGGAGTCCGTGATTCGAGTCCAAAGGAAGAAAGGAATTTATTGCTTGCTGATACAATAATGGAAAAGATCGTGATTTTTTTTTATAACATAGGAGTAGCAGAGGAGCGTGCAGTCCACCTAATGGTAAGTGGCTACTGCCGCCCATGGACATCTATAATCAACGCCAGATAGGATTAGATATTCCTACCTGAGGTGGGCCACAGATGCGCCGCTACCCCTGAGGACTAAGCTGGAACGCTTCGAAAAAGTATGTCTCCCTTACCACAGCCTTCAAAACACGATATACAAATAACCGTTCTTAAAAAAATATCTAAAGTGTGTAAGGTCTACTAATCCATATTTAAACAGAGGGGTAGACTACGGTCTAAACCCTTTTACTCTAAGAGGAGAGCCGTGTCCAGCAGTGGGACAGTAATGAGTTGGTGGAACGATAAAATATCTCTCTACTCCGTTCTTATACCTTGATTATTTATTCAAATTAATGCAAATTTACTCGTGCGGAAAATCTTTTTAAATTTGCACGTAGACGGTAGTTTATTGATTTTATAAAGTAAATGTTGATTAATGGTCTTGATTTAGTAATTAATGTTTGTTTTGCTAAACAGAAGTGTTTGCTAAATGCCAACTAAAAATTAACCTTCTAATTAGAGGCCTTTCTAAGAATTATGATTTTCATTTGCTTATATTCACTGTTTTTACCTTAAGTGTGTATGTAAGTTCTTAAAATCTTCATACATTAAAAATCTACGAGTATCACTCTTCTTTATATATTAACTGTCTATATTCTTTCCAAAATATAAAAAAGTGCATTGAAATTAGTTTCTTTCATTCATCTATTATTTAAATCATAGAAAAAAATGATTTGATTGATAATAAGGTTTACAAACTTACAAATTCCGAATTTCCATATTTTGGTCAGTACAATTTTGTAAAAGATTTAGATATGTCTCTAAAAATAACTAAACCGAAATTAATCTATGACCCTCAAACAACAGTTCCGTAAAGTAATTTATACATCGCATCTAAACAACATATTATAAAAAAAAAACATCTTCACGCACCTTCTCTTGTTCTATAAATACTAAGTGCTTTCTTAGTAAGTCATTTTCGTAGCAAGCCTGTATGAGATAGTGATGTGTTATTAGCTTATTATCGGTTGGAAACCCCCAATCCCCCGCGGCTTAAACGTTACACCGCACTATTATTCGCAACTCACTCACTACCCATACGCTATACGATAATTACATTCATACACTAACTACTGTAACAGGATAAGTATGCTTTGTGTATGTTGCTAAAGTGTTTAGGAAAATCACTATATCTCTGTAGAAAGGTAAGTGTGATTTTAAAGTGATATTTTTGGATAAATAGGACAAATGTGTGGTGGGTTAATAATTCAATTAAGGCCGTTAAAACGTTGAAAATAATTGCTGTAAAAATGAAATGAACATAATAGAAATTGAAGATGGCAGAACTCTTTGTACTTCCGACTCTGACTCCGGCGTTGTGTTCTGGTTTAAAGGGTGTTGTAAGTGAGACATATGTTTCCGAGACGTTCCAGCTTAGCCCTCAGAGGTGGCGGCGCATCTGTGGCCGACCTCGGATAGGAATATGTAATCCTATCCGGGGATGATTACAGATGTCGATGGGTGGCGGTAACCATTTAGCCATCAGGCGGATTACATGCTCGTCAGCTACTCCTATGTTAAAACCAAAAAAACCTTTGAAAATCTTAACCATTTAAATCAAAGTACATTCTATAGAAATATTACAACTATGCATTACACAATTTTGATACCATATCTTACTATAAATTTACGAAACAATTTCCGTTGATTGACTACCAATCAAAAAGTCGGCAAATTAGAAACAACCGTTCCCCAACCAATCACGTTGTTTGCTTAATCTGCTAAATCGATCCTTATACAGCGTTCATTCGATCGATTGATCTCGATTGCCATATTAGTGAATGGTGAAAATGGAGACTCGAATAGACTCAGATTAATGGGGCCACAGTACAGTTCATACAAGTATTGATTGAATAAATATGAAACTAATAATATAAATGTTATGATAAAGTCATGTAAATACTTAATGTACTCTTACCAGTATTTTGTTTTTGATCAATGATACATAATGGTGAAAAGTAATGGTGAATAGTCTTCCCCTTTTGTGGTAAGGGACCAAGACAAAATAGAAACCCGTGACGGAATTACACCTAATAAATATACAGACTATGTTTTTGTTACTAATCTTCTTTTTTATTTTGTGAAAAATCAGTAGATCAGTAGTTAAATTAAGTCTAAGATTTTGACATCATATCCGTTTATAGATCCATCTGGTAACATCTCAACAGTACAATTTGAAGTCAAAGTAAACTCATGTATTTAATCTCAAATCAATGTCAAAGTAAACTCGTAGTCTAAATGAAAACTAAAACTTCATTATACTAGAGAAAAAATAAATTTCTTTAATATGCATATTCTGCAACACGGTTAGAACAAACCTCTGCCAAATATCAGATGTAATTAGATTAAAATCCAGACAAATACCAATTAATAAACCAATTAGTTGTGGATGATTGTGCATATCCCACCGTACTTTCCATCCATAACGCCAAACAATTGTTTAATTGATGATTGATTGATCCGACAAGCTGTTTAATATGAAACAGTCATCACAATGGGCATTTGTATAAATAAATAAGCAACTCGTTAATATGCGAATGCGGCAAATAATAAATCATCTGTGATCTCTGAATCATAGCGCCGCAAAAATGTTGATGGCGCGGAGAAAGGACGGTGTAGTGTTGCCAAGTCGTTTGATTTTTACGGATGTCTCGTATTGTATTTTATGGTGTAGTATAAAAATTTATGGAGATGGAGAACTTTGAAAAAATATTTACCACAAAATTACCTTACAAAAGTATTATTTTAAAGTATTTAAATTCTTTCATTAGTACTTTCCTTATTTTTACCGATAAGGTATGAAATCCAGGGACTAACATAGAAATAGTTATGATTCTGATTATATTAACAATGACATTGACTCCAAACATGAAAATTCAAAATGAAAAGACTTTTACGACGGCTAGCAATCACTTTTTGTTCCAGTGCTGGGCACGTATCTTTAACCATTCGATAGATACGTCATATGTCAGGTATTTTGGCTCATAATATAAATACACCCTATGGGTGATCCAATAAATCACACAAGTGAACGTCATTAAAATTAATGAGTAGACATTTTAGAATGAAATCAAAGACACTATTTAATCTGAATGTGATTTAGGGTCGGCATGACTCATTCTTATCCTGTTTTTTCCTGACATGTTGCTAGTGATATTAGCAGATGAATCGAGCCGCATCCAGGACAAAGATCACAAAGGCAGCTAATAACGCTATTGTTTTGCTGACGTACCGTCGTGTCTTCCAAGAGTGCATTGTCGTTTGTTTTATTTTTAACACATAGACACTACACATAAATAATTATTTGTAAGAATTTAAAGTAAGACTTGTGTGCAAGTACCATCTTTGTAGACTTTGGAAAAATGGCGAAACTGCGCACGTAAGCCCATGTTCATCGGTGAGACAATGAGTTGATGACGATGAACGCTCGACATTGAAATTCTGAATTAAAATTCGATACGAACTCCTTTATCAAATTAATTTTTGTACAGCTAAATTATATATCTATTTATCTTTGTGTCATTGACAATAAAGTAATGTATTATGGTCTATAGAGAAGTATGTGGAATTATCGTCCTCAGAATTTCTAAGCACTATGATAGGATTCTAGGAAATAGAATTTAAAAGCGATCTCCTGTAAATACGTAACATACTTACTAAAACATTACGATCTCCCTGGTTTAATATTTTACCGGAAAATGAGAGAGATACACTTTGACCTAATGAAGAAAATAGTACGGTTTCTGATTTCTATTAAAGCAAATCATTCTTAAAGAATCTTGGAATTCTGAAGGAATGCTTGGACAAGACAATAGGAGGAAGTCATAATTTTTAATTTTGAAATAACTCGCTATTTCTATACATCGCCGTTTTTATATAACTAAGCATTTTCTCGAAATATCAATACATCAATATGCAAACGACTTTATAATTAAGGCCGTAAAAACCTACACAGGTAGTAAAAACAATGTTATATTAATTATTATATTGAAGGTAATATCTTGATATTTTGATTATGTAAATGTGACGCTTTGGCGACAGCTAATCAGATTTACATTGTTTATCTCATTAATCAGCCTTGATCTCGACATTACTAAATATCGGCGGCATTTGTACTTTATTAGGGTTGTCAGCACAATATTTCTATTTAATTTCAACTTATTTTTAACCAAGTCGTGGTCATTTATAAATATAGGTAACAAAAGTCGTAAACTCTTTGTTATTAAGGCTGCAAAGATGTTTTTAGTCCTTATCCTCAATTTACCAATTATTATTTTTTTTTCTACCTAATAACAGCAGGGTTAAGCGCTGCTGTGTTCCGGTTTGAAGGGTGTGGTAAGGGAGACAGACTTTTCCGAGACGTTCCAGCTTAGTCCTCAGGGGTAGCGGCGCATCTGTGGCCGACCTCAGGTAGGAATATCTAATCCTATCTGGGGTTGATTACAGATGTCCATGGGCGGCAGTAGCCACTTACCATCAGGTGGACTGCATGCTCGTCTGCTACTCTTATATTATAAAAAAAAAATGTTTACGTTGATTGATAATGCACAACAACCTAAAAATATTTTATGTAGCAATATTAAGCTTTTATGGTAATTTGTTTTGTTATTCTTTTTCGTAACGAAAGTAACGCACCGCACATATGCCTGTTTTATATGAAATGGACATCTATAGCCACACAAGATAAAACACCAATTGAAATGGGTCACAATTGCATCCTACGAAATCAATAACGGAACACATAATATAATATTTATACCACTTTTAGAACACAGCACCATATTTTTATAAGTCACAAATAAAATTTGCGATGGTGCATTATTATTTTAAACAACTGTTGTTGTATTACGAAAAAGTCACTTAATAAACATACATAGTAAATATTACTCACTCCTAACAAGAAAATGTAACCAATTTTGACAATTGAAATTGTCAAATTGAAAAATATTTAAATAAGGCCCGCGATAGAAGCTATGCAATAGCTTAAAAATGAAGCCTTTAGATCATTTACGAATGAAACGATATTTCTCGGCACTTTTTCTTCGATTTCGTGTTTTTGCACCACTTAACTGAGCATGTCGGCATTGTTCTGCGTAAATTACACCATGACAGCCATTAAATGGCTGACAGAAATGTCAGCCCTTTAAGCCATTTAACGGCTTCCATCAATAACAAGGCGGTGAGATATGTATACTTATTTACGTTAGTAAATAGCTCTATACAAAAGATCACGAATTAATTTTACGACCTTATCAGTCTTCTATTTGCAGTTACAGGTACTTGCCCCGTCGAAGCTATTGTAATTAGAATTTAGACCTGGTTTAACGAATACTATTACACACAAGTACGTGTAAATTAACGAATACAACAAGAATTAAAGTTGTGAGAATATATCTGTTAGGTTCTTGGGAAAAACAGAGAAACTTTTACAAGCATGCAGTGAAATTTAATTACGATGCAACTGTGACTGTTTTACTAATGACAGTTCAACTGTTTAGTTAAGTAAACTTAGTTACTGTTAACTCCTGTTAATTGTTATATTCTACGTAATTCCCGGGATTACTAGTATTAATGAGCAATTTAATTGATGACCAATTAATAGTAACACTATCTTCTATGGCTTAGTAGTGTACTTAAGTTTTTTTTTTATAATATAGTAGTAGCAGACGAGCATGCAGTCTACCTAATGGTAAGTGGCTACTGCCGCCCATGGACATCTGTAATAAACCCCAGATACGATTAGATATTCCTACCTGAGTTCGGCAACAGATGCGCCGCTACCCCCCGAGGACTAAGCTGGAACGCCTCAGAAGAGTATGTCTCCCTTACCACACCCTCCAAAACGGAACACAGCTGCGCCTAACATTCCTGTTATTAGGTAGAAATAGGTGTGGCGTTGGTGCCGCCGGATCGAACTACAAAGGGTTCTACCACCTTCAAAATAGTGTACATAAGTCCCTCACTTGAAGGAAATATTGGCAGAATATCTTTATAGGTTTTTCTTTCCTTTTAAATAAACAGCCATTTAATTGCCTTTCGTTAAGGGTCCGCATAGTACTAGTTATTTAACATAACATATATGTACACACATGACGATAACTCGAAACTCATATGAGGAAAGAAACTGACCATACGAAATATGGCACAATGGTCACCATATCGGTCTGGTATACAAAATGTCCGGGGTTCGAGTCCCGGTATGCCAAATATTTAATCCATAAATTTAATTATGTACTGAATGACGTGTTGGCGCGGTGTTAATAGCGGCAACATGCTCCCGGCCCTGGAAAGCTGAGCAGCTTTCCAGTTGTGCTTCCTCGTCAGGCTTGGGCAGCATACAAATTCGATTTAAGGCGCGTCGTACAGTCCCTCTGGCCGTAAAAATATCAGCGACGCGAGTTATTCCATCAGATCCTGAGAACAACCTTTCGATCCGCCCAAGGCGCCAATACAAGGGTGGGGTGTTGTCCTCCTTTATGATGACCAAGTCTCCTACTTGTAATGATTCTTCAGACTTAGCACGCCACTTTGCTCGCGTCTGGAGCTCGGCGATGTATTCGTGGCTCCAGCGCTTCCAGAAGATCTGCCTTATTTGCTCGAGACGTCGGAACCTGTCAAGACGGGTAGCATTAGCGTCTTGTAGACACGGAGATGGCAGCGCCTGAAGGGGTCTACCAATTAAAAAATGGCCCGGGGTTAAGGGATAAAGATCAGAAGGGGAGGAACTTAATGGACAAAGGGGGCGGCTATTGAGGATGCTTTCTATTTGGGCGAACAGGGAAGACAATTCCTCAAAAGTAAGGTGTGCAGTTCCTAATATTCTTACTAAATGGAATTTAGCCGATTTTACACAGGCCTCCATCAAGCCATTGAAGTGAGGAGCGTATGCGGGTGAAAAACGAAATTTGACGCCCTCGCTAGCGGCAAACTTAAGGATGGAATCCTGGTTAGAGGTGAAGAATTCCTTTATTTCTTTAGAAGCTGCAACAAAGTTTCCACCATTGTCACAATATATTTTATTAGGGAGCCCTCTCCTAGCAATAAAGCGTTTTAAACTTAAAATAAAGGCATCTTTTGAAAGCTCGCTTACTGCTTCTAAATGAACGCACTTATACCTAAAACATATAAAAATGCATAGATAACATTTCGTTATTTTACAACCACGACCCTTGCGATCCGTGATCATAAATGGACCGGCGAAATCAGTTCCCACAGTGATAAATGGGAAGTCGGGTACGAGTCTGTCGGTAGGTAAATTGCCCATTATATTTTGCATTGTTTTACCTTGGAAACGCCTACATACGTTACAATTGCGCGCAGTACGACGAGCCAAGTTTCTTCCACTGATAGGCCAAAATCGGGTTCTAATAGAGGCTAGCAGCGTTTGAGGCCCTACATGCAGAAGCTTTCGGTGTTCATGTTGGAATAGAAGATGGGTAAAATGATGTTTGGAACTCAACAATATGGGGTGTTTCATATCGAAACTATATTCAGAGGCTTGTATTCGACCGCCTACTCTAATGACCCCTTCATGAAAAAAGGGGTTGAGCGCAGCAATATGGGACTTAGAGTTTAATGATTTGCCGTTAGACAAAATGTCGTATTCTTTGGGGAATGACTCAACCTGGGAAATACGGATTAATGAATTCAAAGCTTTATTAATTTCGTGAGTAGTCAACGGACCTGTATGTTTATTTTTAGGATTTCTACAATTATGAATAAATCTATGTGTATATGCAAAAATGTGTTTTAATTGTTTAAAGTTGGAAAATTTACTTATTTGAGATGATGTATTAACTGTGTTGACAGTTGTGCAAGCAATTGTCTTCATTTCAGGTAAATCATCATTATTTTGTGGTTGTAGACTAAACCAATCAGACTCGGGCAATAACAAGAAACTGGGTCCATGCCACCACATTTCACAACTGGCGACTTCTTGGGGATTGACCCCACGGGATAGTAGGTCAGCAGGGTTGTGTTCTGTGGGGACATGTCTCCAGGAATCAATGTCGGTCAATTCTCTGATTGAGGCCACTCTATTAGCAACAAATGTTTTTAAATTATTCGTACAGACACGTAGCCAACTGAGAACGATACTAGAGTCGGTCCAGTACACATGCCGTGATATCTTACGACGCAAGGCTTGTGTCACTGAAGAGCTCATTTCAGCTGCAAGCAGAGCACCTGAGAGCTCAAGACGAGGTATAGTGGTAGGATTTGACGCAGGAGCAACGCGTGATTTAGCACATAGAAGGTGGACATGTACTCGGCCCGCCTTGTCTATGGATCGAAGGTATAAGCAGGCTCCATAAGCGCGTTGCGAAGCATCACAAAAACAATGCATTTCAACGGACATCGGGTCTTCAACAGATACCCACCTAGGCACATATAAGTCAGAGATATATTTAAGACCTTCAGTGAAGGTTTTCCATGTCTTGGCGATCCCTTCAGGTGCAGCGTCGTCCCAATCGAATTTCAGAGACCATAAGGTCTGAATTAAAATTTTGGGAACGATAGTGCACAAGGATAGGAGGCCCAGGGGATCGAAGATTCTGAAAGTAGAAGAAAGGATACCTCGCTTCGTAACCACAGAGGTGTGGTCTTCGCCTATTGGAAAATGCAAGCTGTCTGAAGACGGATTCCAGTCTAATCCCAACGTATTAGTTGAATGACTAAATGTCAAGTTACCAGAAGACTGCATTACATCTGGAGGTATTAAAGAAGGTAAATTCGAACGATATTTCCTTAAATTGAAACCCGCTTTAAGGAGATTCGCTGACGTTGACTGCTGAATAAAACGAAGTTGACTTTCGTCATCGTGTGAAGTTAGCAGGTCATCGACGTAAATATCTTGCTGTATAATGGTTTTTATTAAATCGCTACATTCTTCACCGACTTGCCAGAGACATTTAGTGGCAAGATAGCTGGCGCAAGCAAAGCCGTAGGTAACCGTGTTAAGCCTGAGAGTTTGGAGTGCCTTATCTTCCGCGTCACGCCATAGAATCAACTGCATATTTCGGTCAGACTCATCTACCAATACCTGGCGGTACATTTTTTCAATATCCGCCGATAGCACATAACGATGTTGACGAAATCGAATGAGGATATTGAAAAGAGAATCTTGAACAGTAGGCCCTATCAATTGAATGTCGTTTATAGACAAACCAGATGCGGTACGTACAGAGGCGTCAAACACTACGCGAAGACGCGTGGACTCACTATCCTCGCGGACGACTGGGTGATGCGGAACAAAGTAGGAGCTCTCAGGTCGGTCTTCCTCTGAAGGCGATAAATGACCTAAGCTGTGGTATTCATTAATGAAATTTACATAAGCAGACTTAAGCTCAGGATGTTTACGGAAACGACGCTCTAAGTTTAGAAATCTGTGTTTAGCTATGAAATAAGATTCACCTAAACAGTCAATATTGTCAGTGAGCGGCAGCTTGACACAGAAACGACCTTCCTCCGTTCGTTTAGTGTGCTGTAAAAAATGAAGTTCACAAGCTCTTTGATCATCAGTGAGTAGTGGTTTCTGTGGCAAGCTTTCCAGCTCCCAGAAGAGTTTTAAATCATTGTGAAGTTCGATTATGCTATTATTGTGTTCAATATTTGCTAAATTGCATTTTATATTGTCGACATTCCAAGCGTTACACATGGGACCTGCAATGAGCCATCCTAGTTTAGAATCATGTAAGAAAGGGTTGCCTTTTCCTAAAGAGTGCCGTTTGGTACCTATGATGTCCCAAAATAAGTCCGCACCGATAAGCAATCCAATTTCGGAAGGCTCATAAAAGCTAGGATCTGCAAGCTCGAATGACTTTACGTTTAAATGTGCAATATTTAAATTAGCTTTAGGTATTTTTCCTGAAATTTGTGGTATGACCAAACACGATGTCATTACATTGAATGAACGCACTATAGACTTTATGCATATGTTGCAACGTTCAGTGTTGAGTTTAAATGAAGTGTTACCTATTCCGATAACATTTTTGATAGTTGAGGTTAATGGAATTAAATTTAATTGCTCCTTTAAAGCCTCTGTGACGAAAGAAGACTGGCTTCCGCTGTCCAATAATGCCTTAGTCGTGAGCGATTTATTGGTTATTGGATTTATAATTTCAACCAAGGCAGTACATAATAGTGTCTCAGAGGATGAAACAGCTGACATTGAAACAGGTTCAGAGTCTGTGTTAACAGTGTCAGGTTCCGTGGGCTTATGTAATTGGGTGTTATGACGTTTTTTACAAATTTTACATTTACCTGGTAGCCTGCATGCACCTTGATGATGGCCTTGTCGCAAACAATTTGTACATAATTTTAATTTAGATACAACAGCTAATTTATCATCAATTGATTTGAGCTTGAATTGAGCGCAATCATAAATACGGTGAGAGTCACTATGACAGAATACGCACTTTTTAAAATTTTGAGAAGATAAATGATCCTGATTAGAAGTAATAAAAGATTTTGTATGGGAATTGGGTGTTTGTTTCGTGCCTGAAAATTGATTGGGTGAAGGTTTAATTATCTTATCTTGCTTGCTGCGGTAAACGGATTCAAGAACATCGGCACGACCCCTAATAAAGGATAAAAAATCGTCTAAAGTAGGCATTTCCGAGATATCAACTTTGGCTTGAATGTACTCTTCCCACTTAACACGAGTATTGCTGTCCAACTTCGCTGCAAACGTATATATGATGACGGTGTCCCAATGAGTAGTTGGCTGTTTTAAGCTGTTTAAAGCGCGCAAGTTTTTGGTGATGTGGTCTACGAGAAATCTTAGAGATTTATCAGATTCACGCAACGGTTCAATACTAAATAAAGACTTTAAATGATTATTTACTAACTGACGAACATTATTATAGCGTTCACAAAGAATATTCCACGCCTTTAGATAATTATTGTCTGTGACTTCAAGGTTACTGATCACACGAGCAGCTTCGCCCTCCAAGTAAGAGTTTAAATAGTGAAATTTGTGTATATTTTTTATTTTAGAGTTATTATGTATTAGAGAAGAAAATGTGTCATGAAATTCTAGCCATTTAAAAAATGTGCCATCAAAATTATTAATTTTAATAACAGGTAAACGAAATCCGATTACTTCATGATCATCATCATCGGCTGAAACGAAGCTGCTATTGTGTTCAAGTGTTGACCTTTTCCTCGAACTACTAGATGAAATAATTTCTTGGGCCTTTGCGATTGAATTGTGGAAAGCTTGTTCCATGATTTCTCTAGTATCTAATTCAGAACTTAAATTAATTTCATCCATCCCCTCGATACGATTTTGCACGCCATCGAATTCGACAAACAACGCTTCAATTTTTACTAACTTTTGTGTTAGCACGTTAATTTCGATAGGAGTAAGTTTTTTACATTGATATTCATCTAATTGATTAGTAAATTTTGTAATGCGACCTTTAATTGAGGCACGTTTTAAATTTAAAGACTTATAAGTAGTCTCCATACCGATTAAATTAACGCGCAATTAAAAGAAGTGTTTAAACAAATATAAAAAACTTTGCATACGATACGCCCCTCACTCCAATAACAGATGAATCGAGAACCGGTCTGGATCAGCTGATAAGGGCTGGCCGCTCTGTAGTAGCAGGTAACGCGCAGCGCCAGTGTGCACGGCGACCCAAGATGCGGCGGTACTCAGTGAGCGAAGCACGCACGGCAGCTGGAATTGATTATTTGAATGCTTTGTATATTTACGCAGAATAGATACTAGGACAGGTAGGGTGCTAGCTATAAACGATGAAATTGAGAAGATTATGCATTTGCAATATTGAAATTAGTGACTGTAAGCATTAAGCGACAGATTTAAATTAACAATGCTTATAACAGTTATAAGACTACTTAACAGCTTAAGTGAATGAATGCTTCTTATGTAATAACAACTATTGTAATGGATAGCTCGAATAGGTATTATTCAGAATAGGTTAAGCTATTACGATTTTAATTTTTGCAGTAGGCTTAATTAGGCAGTAATATTGTTGAACGCAGGCTTTTAAGCCATAAACAGGTGCCAAATGATTATTTGGAATAGCTAAAAAACAGCGTTGCGTAATGAGTGAATAGAATTGAATAACGGAATTATGAGTCACTGTTCGCACAAAAGAAATGCTAATGGAAGACAGCTGGATGGATACAATTAGGATTAAATGGAACGGGCTCACTTTTGGTTGGCAAAACCGCTGCTGTGGCGCGTGAACTGCTGGACCTCAGCTTGGCCGGCTCGCGATGACTGCAAAAGTGCTCGTTCTGGATGGTTTCTTGACCGCTTGTCACTGTTGGGATGCTGCACTGGGTGTCTCGTAGCAATTGAAGTCCTCTTCGCTTGTTTTCTTGTTCCGTGTTGGCAAGTTAGCAGGAGCGCGAGGCAGTTGAACGCTTCGACCTTTGTTCGACCCGGCGCGGCACTGCGTGGCGTTGTCGGTATTAGCCCGGCAATCCGATAGACTTTAGGTGCGAATTTATCACGGTCGCCACTTTATGTTCATTAAGGGAACATAAGAAAAAGAAATATTGGGGTAAACGTTATAATTCCAAAACTTGGTACATAAAATAATATAAATTAATATGGAGACGTAGGCGATCGAATTCGGAGTGCGCGCGCGCCGGTAGTGGGGCGGTCGGCGGGGACCTCAGACCCCTCCCTCTTCTCCGTCCCCGTGGTGTGTTGGCGCGGTGTTAATAGCGGCAACATGACGTGCTTTACTTTCTGAGTATATATTAAGTTATTCCTTATTAAAAATTATTCATCAATTAGTAGAAAAAGCGGTTAATGTAAAAATCAGCGCCCCTAGCGGATTATATCAGAACTTGGAAATTGTATGGGCCAATACGTAAACAAATACCAAAACAGTCATATTTGTCGAAACGTAAAAACCCATCGTAAGGGTACTGACAGACAGTGCGACGTCAGCCCTACGAATAATAGAGATTAAACGAATCGATGGGGTATGAATAGGGGGCTTTGTGAGCGGAAGCGAGCCATGTGGCGCCCCGCCACCGGCGCCACAGTTTGACCATGAAACGTGAGATACTAAAGGTCGAAGTTCTTGGGCCCTGACCTTCATATCCAAGCTTTCCTGTTACTAGTGCGAGCGCATTCGTGTGCCACGACTGCGCTGGCTTTTTTAACTGTAATTTATTGTACTGGATTCTATGTGTACTTACCGCTGTGTTCATTACTAAGTTACGTTGCTTTATCTTTTTCGTGCTGACGATCTAAGACTGGTTAAAAAGCGAAATATGAAATAGCGTAAAGCATTGCATTGTGATTAAGTTAATCTTCAATTTATATTTAATCAGTCTTTAAAAATGATTTTTCTTATTTTTATCCCTCAGGATTTTATTTGGATTACTTTGATCCCATACTATACTAATATAAATATTTGCAAATTAAAATGATTCTCTAGAAAAAAGTTGTAAGTCCATAGTAAACTTTGCAAAATGGCAAAAAGTTCGCATGTTTTATTGCTATTGTTGTACATGAAGAAGTACAAGCAACGTGTACTGTGTATGTAGCTATCCATATATTATATTATTTCTTTATTTATTTCATAAAATAAAAATAATACATATTCAAAGATGTCTTACCAAAATTTCCTTCCAGAAATAATAGTCAGGGAATTTTAATTCTAACTGTCAGGTCTCAGACGTCGAGACGTTTCTTTTTAGATTCAGGGATTTCACAATTTTAGCTTTTTCATAAATAAAATATCAAAAACAGATTCACTTGTAATCACTTGTAGCACCTTGTCTTGCTAATAATCAAGAGTGACATTAATCTAGCAGTAAGTAATGAGGGAATTATCAGTCCTTTCAACTCAGTGGCGTGAATTTCAGTATTTTTAATTTTTTTACGCATTCGTTATGTTCTGACTGTCTGAAAGCTGGCTTAAAATACCGTCAGTTATTTCTGTATATTTTTTTATAATTTAGAAGTAACAAACATAAAACGAAGCGAACACACAATCCACGAGATACATAGCTGCCCATGGACATGTGTCCTGCCCCAGATAAGATTGGGGTCCTAGACCATAGATGCGCTTTTACCCCCCCATACTATGTCCAAACGCTTCGTATAAGTGTCTTTCCTTACCCCACCCTTCAGACCTAAACACAACAGCGTTATAGGCATGAATAGGTGTGACAGTAGTGCCTTCGAATAATCACGAAACATTCTCCCACAATTAAATGGTAATGAATAGTGATTTTAAAGACAATAAAACATAAAGAGATAAAAAACTTTCGCAATATGTTGCTATCTTTACAAATAACTTTATTTACGCAATGACAAATTAATATGATTACAAAGAAGTCACCGTTTGCGTAAGGATTCTCGTTGGGATGTAAATATTTTCTTTGAACTGCACCGAGATAGGAGAAAATGTGCCACACATCGACAACACTCTATAAATATTGCGAAAACAAGAATTATCAAGTGATAGTAGAGCATGCTTACGCTACGTTCACACGGCATTACACGGTTGCACGTTTTTGCGCAGGATAAATCTTTTCCACAAATGTACGAGTATATACAGCCGAATATAGTACCTCCTTTTTTAAAGTCTGTAAATCCTACTTTTTTTTAATATACACACACACGTTCACACACGCTCACACGTTGTGCATACCATATTATTTAACGTTTGCATTTCAAAGAATGTACACTACTAAATTATTTTATTAAAATTCACTGGACTTGTTAGGCAAATCGCATAAACTTTAAAACTTATAACTCATATAAACTCATTGTACACCGCACTCTTGTATGATTTTTTTTTCCTTTTTTTTGTGTACGAGAGTGAAACCTTTGAAAGACAACTCAGTCTAGCATTAAATTTCGAATTTAAACCAATTAAATTTTTAATAACCATTTGTTTTATGTCTTAACGAATATTTAATAATTTATGTTTTAATTTATTTTTATTAACGATGTTTTTTTTTTCTTCTCTTTTCATATTGTTCTGTTGGTATATTGTGTTGATATTAATAACTAATTATATTTTAATTTGTGATATTAGATTTTTAATAGTGTAATTATGATAATACTATGTTACTCGCCTTCTGTATTTGCATGCTGTCTTCACCTTTAATTGTAATGACACTTACCTCTTTTCTTTGTATTTCTGATTGTTGCTTTATTCGGTGTACATTACGTTGGTGATCATGAATAAATAAATAAATAAATAAAGGTACCCAACCACGTGGGAGCGCCGCCTGTGGGATGATGTGGGATTTTTACCGCACTACAACCCCCCCGGTGGCCGTCCTCAACGCTTGGCTCTCCGGGATCTCCGGACTCCGGGATCTCCGACGGAACACAACCGGAGTCTTCCAAGCGCGATGTCCCGTTCGGGCTCTGCCCTGGGGGAGCAGATTTCACTCCTCCCACACCATGTAGTGTTTACGACGGTATGCGACCACACATACCGCCGTCCTTCCCGGGGTCGCTTGCTGGACGGTTTGAGCTCCCACTCTTGCCGCCTGCAACCCGGGAAGCCCCCTTTTAGTCGCCTCCTACGACAGGCAGGGGATACCGTAGCCCTATTCTAGTCCCGGGACTACAGGGATAATGCAGTTTTTTACCTAATACTCATTTTCTATACTAATACAAAAATAGAAATGGTAATTCGCCCTATGTACATTCCGATTGCGCGTTATAAATCGAATACTACAAAAACCGTGCAGTACAATTCCGTGTGAAGCCAGCTTTATTGCTTGCGCACATGTTATTTATACTACTCTCGTAAGTTATAAATATAAAAATAAAAGATAATTTATTTACATTGTGATATATGAATATATAAAACGTACGATCTCGAATAAAAAGTTAATTTATAACCGCATATACCGATATAATTTCATTTGATACTTCGAGCATTCATTCACTAATTATATATTACAACTTTATACCTACAATCTCTTACGAATTTGTATAATTTGTTACATTTAAATTTGAAAACAATATATCTATAATATACACATAACAAATTACTCAACGTATGTTATCTTAGGTCGAGGCAATAAATAGATTTATCCGATTCTAAAAATAAATTTCGTTGCTTAATTTATGATAAAATATAAAATGCCGATATATTTTATTATGTGATATAATTATTGTCTGTGTTACTTGATTTGATTTGCACGTAAAATATATTTAGATATACTTATTATTGCACTAACTAAATAAGATTAGGAAGTAGGCAGAACAATTACGTGTCTTTGAACCCGCGTGATACATCAATAAAATTTACATTATTTTATACCTTCTACAAGATACACACTTTGAAGACCTAAACACGTAAAGGCTCCTTTATATTTACAGACACTGAACGTGTCAGACATGGCCCGTAGCAGACAAAATTATGTTTTCTATAAATTTTTGTCAGGCACAAAATTCATGTCATCATCATCGTTATCAATCCATTACTGTACCACTGCTGGGCTCATAATGAGAGCGATTAGGCCAATATCCACCGCGCTGGCCAATTGCGTATTGGTAGACTTCACATACCTTTGAGTTTTTTTTTTTATAAATCTCTCCGGTTTGCAGGTTTCCTCACGATGTTTTCCTTCACCGTCGCAACTGATAATTAATTTCTAATACGTACATAACTTAGAAAAAGCCTGGGATTTGAACCTCGGACCCCTCGATCGAGAGACCGAGTTTCTTAATCACTAGACTATCACTGCTTTTCAGTTCAAATTCATGTCAGGAAAATATAAATACGTCAATATACATTAAAGAATACTTTTTGTCTGCCCAACACACGCCTGACACGTTCTATAAGTAATGTTGATGTAAATGAAACCTAATTAACTATGAAAAATGACCCTTTAATTAAATTCAACGTTGTGTTTATAGAATATTTGTTAATCATGACATTAACAAATAATTTATTAGTGGATAATATTAATAACTATTACCAGATAGTTTCGTGAACCACCCATAATAATGTTATAAGGTGTAGTGTCTAGTAATTACAATTTATAAATTATAGCCCAGCTATCACGCAAAGCGTTAGGATTGGATTCAAAAAGGGCATAGGTCAAGTCTGTAATTGCTATAGTCAATTGATTAGCGCGGATATTAATTGTACATGTTAGGACACTTACAGACTGTCAGTGGTCCTCGAAAGGTAAGTATAAATATAAATATAAATTCTAGTGGTGCCCGCGGCTTCGTCCGCATTTTAAAGAACTAATATGACATACATAAAACGGAAAATTTGTACCTGCATTGGAATGGCAGTGGTGCCATCTGTCGAAAATTGGTCTTACCAACTCCCAAACCCTCGTGGGCTCTTGGAGAACAACTTTGCTAAAAATCCTCACTTGATCAAATGCATAGTTTCCGAATCTATAACTACTTACGAATTAAAAATTAATTAAAAAGACCTTTTCCCACGGACTAAATTGTGAATCTAAACCATTCTCAAGTCCCCTTGAACACACACAACAAATTTAATCAAAATCAGTCCAGTCGTTTATCAGTTCAGTGACATACACACGCACATAAGAAATATATATATAAAAGATGGCATAATTATTTTTTTTTAGGTCGTGTTGTGACTATAATATTAAGGTAATATATGCCTAATTGGTTATGTCAAACAAATATAATGAAGAAGGTGGTAGAAGCTCCAATTTTGTTCGCATAGGTACAGATACCAAACCTATTTCCAGTGTGAAGCAGGTCTTGCGTTTCGTTGGAAGGTTATGGTTGCCGGCCGACTTAAATTTTTTTATAATATAGGAGTAGTAGACGAGCATGTCCGCCTGATGGTAAGTGGCTACTGCCGCCCATGGACATCTGTAATCAGCCCCAGATAGGATTAGATATTCCTACCTGAGGTCGGCCACAGATGCGCTACCCCTGAGGACTAAGCTGGGACGCCTCGGAAATGTCCCCCTTAACATAAGTGGCCGATCATTTTAGTCCTCAGGAGCAACGCATGAGTCATACTTCAATAAGAGCGACAAACGAAACTCTATTCTATATAGCGTTAGTTACAGATATCCATGGGCGGTAGAGTCCTCTTCCTATCACAAAACTGCTTGCTTGCTACCTTAATATATAAAAAGCTAAAAATACTAGATCCACATAAATCGCATTCCAAATCGTCTAAGCGGTCGATCTCAACACGCCTTTAGTTATTACAACGCTAACTGCACGGATTTATAGTTTCGATTAAAATTCGCCTCACAATTTCAAGTTGCGAGTATGTGCACGTATTAAAATTATTTTGTAATCAATTTGTTTAAGTTTAATATGAATTATTAATCAACTGTTGGTATGCAAATCAGGCTTTTATTTTGTACTGTCGTTTTCAAATATAATTTGTTTAATTGTCGAAACATTCTTTACATTTACACCTACGGAACAAGTATCTTACCCACTCTACCAAGTACGTAGATATCTCTTTTAACCTTTTATTTTCTCACTGCTGGGCACGGATGTCCCCTCAAAATAAGGTAGCTTTAGGCTTTCCAAATATAGCACACATCTTTAAGAACATTTTTAGCGAACTTAGACGTGAACATTTCCTTAAGATATTTTCCTTTACGCTTAATAAACAGTATACTCAATCTTATTTTTAGAAATTAAATATGAGGCTCTCAGCTATATATTTAATTCTTAAAAAATAAATTTAAAATTTCAAGCGAGCAATTAAGAGAAATATATTTCTTTAATACGCCAGTTCTTATAACTCCATATATCATTTCATAAAATACTCTCAATTCAGTGATGTCAATCAAATCGCAAGTTGTCGCATCGAGCCTCGCCCACCCAACTGGACTACGTGATAATGTGCACAAACGAAGTTAATGTACGCTATCTGTACCTATAATCACGCACAGCACCTATGCTACATATATTATGTATATATTACATGTGGCCCCTTTTTAATATCGAAGGGGGAACTATTATATTATATGTAGGAATATTTTTGAAAAAAAAATATCACTTTTATACAGATAACGTTTCATAATCATACTAGAAATGTAAAGATGCAGTTTGTATTAAAATTACAAATAGAGATGTATTACGGTTCAATAGATAAAACGAAATATACGGAAAAAATCGGTTACTTGTATCCCTTCCCTCCCCCATTTTTTAATTTAACTTTCAGTATTTATAAATAAATAAACGCTTTCTACACTCACAGCCCCACACTATGATTCCCTGTGTCGTGAGTGCCATGAACACACATAGACAAATACACAAACACCCAGACCCAGAAACAGAAATCTAAATTCATCATTTTAGATATCTGTCTGGCCGGGGATCGAACCCGGAACCCTTTGCGCGTCAGACCGGCGTGACCGCTCCGCCACGCGGGTCGTCAGTCGTTATGGAATGGCGGGCATAATTATGCATATTTTGTAAAAAAATGAAAAGTCTGCCAATTACAATAAAAGATATGTAGAGCCTATGGAAGACGGACAGAGGGACAGACACTGGACGCTCAGTAATAGAGTCCGTTTTTATCAAAAACAATTCAAGAGATAGCGCGCTAAGATAGACGGACAGAAGGGCAGTGGATGCTTAGTAATCAGTAATAGGGTCCCGTGTTGGATGTTCAGTAATAGGGACCCGTGTTTACCTTGTGGGTACGGAACCCTAAAAATTACATTCACAATACAACGCATTTAACGTAGACGTTTAGATCCAAATCTGCACGTGTTATCAAAAGTGTGCCAAATACATGTAGATATTCCTCATATCACACCTGTTTAGCATTGATACTTGATTAGAAATTAATGAGGCAATGCAGTCGTTTATTAATTAATTAACGGATGAAGCTTGAATGAGAATTAATTATAGAGGCAGAGATTTCAGATGCAATTTGAGAACCGCATGTTTGTCTCGGGAATTTACAATATTTTTAAGATGCCATAATTATATCATAGACAAAAAACTATTTATCATAGACAATCTAACTAAAGAGATTGTTTGTATAAACGTATTAATCTCCGAACTTAACTTAATACCCATTAGATATACATATTTTTGAATTAAATAGTCCCTATATAAATAAAGGGCTTTGGTTATATTTATGATTCTACATCTGTATTTATAAAAAAGATATGAGCAAAAGTATGAAGAATGTGTCATTGTATTTTTTGCAACATGGGTAAAACCGCGTGGTATAACTAGTTATATATTAATATGACAAAACATTGTTGCAATCTGTGACCATACCCTGTCACTCATTGCATTCACAGATTGGTCCACACATAAACAATTTTAAACGTAAGAAAGTAAGAAACCCACTGAGTTTTCACTTTTCGGATATATGGATATAAATATATAAACAGGACCTTAATTACAAATATTAGAAGCTTACGTAAAAGCCAAATAATAAACTACAACTATACTACGTTCGCAATACGCTTACAATCTGCTTAAGATAAATCTCTCATCGGCAGTATGCCGTCATGTTACAATGTTCAAATGTTTATGAATTCCACTCAACAGCTCACCGCACTAACGTAGTTCAATAAACATATATGCCATCGACTCCGTATACTCAAAATGAGTGTTTTCGTATACAAATAAATAAAATTTAAGTGTCTGTAATAGAATTTTCCTAATAACTTATATTATATGCAGTACTTATTACACGGTAGGTACTTAAAAGAAAAAAGTGTGTGTGTGTCAGCTACGACGCACGATTGGAGTTTACTCCTTGAACGATAATTATGATATATATCGAATAGAAAATAGTTAATGACGTTTTAATGTTTTATATATTGCTAATTATTTTTATTGTAATAATTACTTTCATATGGGATTTGAACTTACTGTATTTTAAATTAATAAAATCACTCTTGATTCATATTTTGGTTAAAAACGCTACTTCCTTTTTGAGAGGATATGATGATTGTAATAAAAAGGAGGGATTTTAATGGATCATACGTCGCCGCCCAGCGACATGTATACATGTCCGAAACGAAATGTACCGTAACCGTCCACGGACATGTATAACATGGCCGAATTTAGCACCTTCGTATTTGGCTTATTTTAAATTATCTATGTTTTATTTGTGGCTAAAAATACTTTTAATATGTAGTCGGTGAACCTATTTTACCGATACAACGCATTCCTTCACGTCACTAGTACAAAAAAATAAAATTATGACATTTCTATTCAGTGACTTCACTGGTGTTGCGCGTAAAGTGTGGATATATATGTTTGTCTCTTTCTACGTAACGCCTCAACTTTTCGTGTTACACTTGATTTTACTCCTCATGAAATTTCCGTACTGGGCCTTATAACTCAAATCGTTTCTTAAGGAGTAAACTCCAAAAAGCAATTACATATTGAAATGTTTATGTGTTTTCCTGTGTGTCTGTTTATTCCCTTTCATCTCCGAAAGGGCTGGACCGATTTTAACAGAACTTTCACTGGCAGTTAGCATAATATTTTAGAAAAATAACCAAGGATCCGCGCTTAAAAAAAATAAAACCCTCAAAAGCGAATATTTACATTTTCAAACAGAAGTAAAGCCACAACTTGTTGTTATTATAACACGCAAAGATACGTAGGTACGTAACTAACATCAAAACAGTCGTTTTCGCTTATATTAAAATTTAATACTTGGCATTTGTAAAATCGCACTTATCTTATGATCTGGGTTTTCTGCACCATCATAATTTCAAATTCTGAGTTTGTAAATTGTAGAGTTGTTTGTAGAAACACTAATTTTATAGATAACTTTGCTTTACAAATTAATTATCTGCAGGTCTATAGTGGTGGACAATTATCTACCTAAATATTTTTAAGCTGACTGGATATTGTCTAAACAGAGTTACGGGATATACCTCTACCTACCTCTTATTTTGGCAAAAACTGTCCTAAGAGTAAAATAATAATTGTATCAATATTATAACTTGAAGGTTATAATTTAAGAAGAAAAATATTGCGTTCGATTCGTATTAGCTCAAACGTATACGTATCGAATAATATGAAGCACGGCGGCTCTTAAAAGTCCGGACGTGACCCAATTCTCGATCAAAAATGGCTCGTGACGCAGCCGGCTCTAATCTTACAATGAACGCACTAAGTGCATTTGCAATCTAAACATCAAACAACATATTAACCATCATACGTCCGCTAACGCACCGACGGAACGTCATATTGAGGTATTTTCACAACGGGAATTATTCGAAGCACGCGTAAGGCCTCATGAATTATTACGATTTTAAAAGGACCGTTTGTAGACATGGTGCTCTATTCACATTCAAGTAGCGGGTGAGGTGCAGAAGACAATGTTTACAAGAATTGATCATAAAATTAGTTGCGAATACGACCGCTGGCGCCGATGGTCTACGAACAATGAAATGTATGGAGATGGCGCCAACCGGCGCTCATAACCTGTGCACGTTGAGTCGTAAAGATTATGGAAATATTTCCGTAGGCGACAATGCTATGCCTCCTTAGCCTTTAGGTATGTCCTTAGTGCGGTTTGGAGTACCCAACAAACAAAATAAACATAACATTAGCCTTTCTCTTCCCGTCACGAAGTCGAAGGAAATACTTGAAAGTTTCCTATGATGGTTATAGAAATACAAACACATATGTTAATATATGTGTCACTACATCGATATTGTACGTAAATTATTACTTGATAACACTATATATTAAAGCAAATTGTAATCCGTGACATATCACGCGTGACATAGACACAATCTGCTATATCTAATTGATATAATACGATAAATCAATATGGTAATATTTACGATGGTAGTTAAATATATTCTTATGCCGCGGCTACAAATAGGCGGGAAGTGTAGAATTTGATACAACAACCTTACTTCGTTGATATGTTGAATTTGATACCTTCATCTGTCTTTAAAATCGATGTGTATTTATAATGTTGCAGGGGGATGCTGGACTCAATCCCTAAATGGTCTTCTGAGATACTCGACAAAGAAAGAAAATAGCATCTAATTCATTTAAATCATATACATTAGCAATAGACTGGATGTAGAGAAGAAAAGTGTCATCCACGAGTTATTACTAAGTAGTAATAAGTTGTTCTGAAATATATGTCAAACATCATCATCATCAACAACAACCCATTGCTGTCCCACTGCTGGGCACGGGTCTCCTCTCATAATGAGAAGGATTAGGCCATAGTCCACCGCGCTGGCCAAGTGCGTATTGGTAGACTTCACATACCTTCGAGATTTTTTATTATCATTTTTTAATAATTTATTTTTTAAAAACTCATTCTGTCAAACATCAATTAATCCGAAATAGAGTCAGTGAAGCTGGGTTTAAATAAAATAAAATAATGTAAAAAAACGTACAATTGTAAACTCTATTAATTAATCAAGGATGCAGTAAAATATTATATAGTTATCATACCTAAATTAATCTGTATTCTATTTTCGTAATTTCCAAAAACCGTCAAGAAACTATTCCAAATGCTATATTACCCATTGTTTTATGCTATAAAGCTTTATCATGACCAACATTAATCAATATCATTTAAGGGCATTACTTAGAGTAAGCACATGCACGAATAGACCTTAACTTTTGTCGTCGTGATAAAGTGTCACGACGTTCAGCACAAACATCATTAAGTCCAACAGATTTCTCAGGTATTAAGTTATTACTGACTTACTGACCTCAGCAATATCAGGGTATAAGTATTAAGGTGAGCTGAATGGTATGCTGAATAAGCCAGGAGTAAGCACTATTTTTTACGGAATTGTACGGTTTTATTTAGTCAAAAGCTAAATTCGCGATAAAATATGAAATTTAAATAATTATAACAAAAGCTGTCTTCTTGTCGGATCCAACGAAAAAACCAATATGTATGATAGATTTATGTGTTTATTTGAACTAATCAACTTATATATTAAGAGATCATTAAAACCCATTGACGTCTTATTTTTAGCAACGTATGTATGTATGAGACATAAAATTATACACGGAACCAATCATAACTTGGTAGCAGTTCAATAGAGTTGCACTAGTTTTAACCAATCATTAGATGGTAAGTACCATAATAAATTTAGTAAACGTACCATATTGAACTCTTAATGAAATATTATGACACCCAAGCTAAATTTCTAATACAGACGAGTATAAAAACTACTAAAACTTGTATTTTGAACGACCATCTGAACGCGGCTCTGTCCGTACCATCCGTGGATTTCAAATAATAATATGCAGAAATTCTTGATAACTCAGGAGTTTACCTGGTTAGCCTGTATCACTAACCTGATATGCATTGCGTGGATTGTGCTTGCAGGACTCTTTTCCAAAATCGATTATGTCGTGTCACAGTAAGCCCATGTAAGCCCAAAAGGCAAAAATATATAAAAACTTTTTTCTAACTTTAAATTCGTACAAATAGACGAAAGTCTGAAAAGCAGTAATTATTTTTATACAGACAGACACTAAAATTGTATTTATATGTATAATAGATTGGTGTCATAGCCGGATTATATTGAATGGACAGGACGGCGTGACGCATTCGGTTTATTAGTCTGTCTGTAGCACACCTTATGTACCTCTTTATAATAGCTTGGCCAATTCTAGGGTTCCGTAGAGAAAGAGAGGTATTCCGTTAAAATAATATTATTATAACGAATACTTTGACAAATAGTAAGAGGTGAAATAAATAAAAAAATAATAAGTTTATGTCAAATTTCGTACACATAGACATTCCTTTTTGGGTGTACATTATCATATTATCCTATACTCTAAATTTCATGGTTCTAGTTTCAGTAGATTAGACTTTGCACAGTAAGTGATGAAGTCCTTATGTATTTTGTCTATGATAAAAATACTAAAATAGCAATCGTTAAACTGCTTGCGCTTATAAAATAAACTTTAAAACAAAACAACAAATAATAATATAATCCCCAAATGTTAGTCAAACACATCCTAATAATGCTGTACCGAGTGAAAAAACACAAGGTTTTAGAAATTTAACAAAAGTAATACAGAAGCGGTACGGAACCCTCAGCACGGCGCGCTACTCGTGCTTGGATTATTATATATTCAATTAATTTACAATAGGCCGATCGAGCGGTATTAATAAAAGAAAGTGGAATAGTGCCTTTAATAGACATTGTCTAACAAATGGGACATGTTAATCGAGTTTACGGCAATATGTCACTGGATATGTATGAATGGAATAGTTTGAAGTCAATGCGAAAATCTGACGTATAATGATGTTGTAGTGTATTTATTTGAGCTTCTATCGATATATTATTATTAATATTATTTAAATGATATGTTACTTAAAAATAGTTTATATCCATAAAAAATAATAATACTTATTCTCATAAAATTTTTAATCATTTATAATAATTGCGGCTCTATTTTAACTAACAACCCGGCATAACCATAAATTATGGCAGTAGTTCTGAAGCAACAAAACCTAGACGTTCCATAGTCAATGAATAACCGCACTAATTATATAGTCAATGTCGCCGTATTCCCTCAAGTCGTTTCACCTACCTTGTCCCACGATTATACAAGAGAGCAGTGAACGAATTTCTCCGCTGAGGATTCCGGGTTTTGTGCCCAGTACGGAAAAAAATTTGTATGCAGGACATGTACTTGCTACGGACCGACCACATTTAAATGCGTCACATGTAACATTTGTACAGGTAAAATTAATTTTTACCTGTTACAAGTTAACTGTGATTGTGGTAGCGTAGTGAATAAATTTCGCATTTAACTAATGCACTAATGTTCTGTGTTCATGTATAAATAATTTTATAATTTACTTTTTTACTAATTGGTGTGAGAAATCACGCAGTCCACCAGATGGTAAGTGGCTACTGCCTTCATGGATCTGTAATCAACCTCAGAAAAGATTAGATAAGAATCTACGGTAGGAACCTGAGGTTGGCATCAGATACGTTGCTAATCCTGAGGACTAAGTTAGAATGCCTCAGATGAGTGTGTCCCCTTCTCACACCTTTCAAAGCGCAACACAGCAGCGATTAACACGCTGTTATTAGGCAGAAACAGGTGTAGGAGTGGTTCCTCCGGAGCCACTAAAGAGACAATAAAGAGTTTATTTTGAAAAACTGATGAAATATTATAAGATCTTGACGCTAAGCTGCAGCGGAGCCAACGTCGACACAAATCGAACCCAGGCGATAACCTATGTACGACATCACATCGAAAAGACGTCAACACGTAACCTACTCATATCCATATTACACGTTCATATAAATTAGTACTTAGTTATCTTAATAGTGAAGTGGCGCTAGTATAACATCAATTAGCATGGAAATAGCGACGCTACGTAACAATAATTAGTTAATATTATTATTAGTCTGTCTGTTTGTTTGTTTGTTTCGTTTTTTAACTTTTTTATCAAATATTTTTTTGGAATATACATTGAATGAAGGGTTTTAGTATCCCGGCATAATAAAAATGATACATTTACGAAATATTAAGCATAATTATTGCTTGAAATAAACTACTGAAAAAAAATCGATTATAATCATATTTTTTTTAAAAATTACCCGTTTTAGGTATAACTATGTTAGATCACCAATAAGTCATAAGTATACATTCATATGTATTTCTGATTCAATTAGACATAAATTACTATGCTTTAGCGTAGTAACTATTGAATATAATATCAATTATTAAATTACATAATAACAACAGAGTAAAGTTAAGGTAGGAATAAACGTATGTTACACTATAAATAAGCCCGCGACAGGACGCGTGTATTGCGGTAAATAATGTATCGTGCAATAATTTCTTCAGCGACATAGACACAACTGACTATATCTTATTTATTATATCATTATGATAAATTAATATTATGTATTATACCAAAATACTTAGTACGAACTAAACTGTCATTTGCTTGAAGAAAAGCTGTCGTGCATCACTAAGATAACGAAACAAACAAACGTTTTCTACACTCGCAGCCCGTATATCTGTCTGGGATCGAACCCGGGACCCTCTGCGCGTCAGACCGGTATGGTGACCGCACCGCCACGCGGGTCGTCAAATATTTGCGAAGATATTTGCAAAGTACAGACGAAAACGCACGAATGTGAGTATGTAATAACCTGTTTGGATATATTTGGTACTCGACATGAATATTCCTTGTTCATCGAGCGGTGTCGGTTTTTTAATGCACATCAAAGGATTATGCGAATGTACTTAATTTTTCGGCAAGTTACGTATTTGGGGGATCACTCGTATTTATCTAAATTTTGGAAAATTATTAGAACTCCGCTACTAAGGTCTCCAGGCCTCCAAATACGACTTTAGAACATTACAAATACACAACGGAGATAGGCTTAGTGAATCTCACGCGCTCAGTCAGATTTTTAAGTCTAATCGCGTGCAATTCATTTATATTTTCGAAAATAATTAGATATATATCGGTATTTGCTGTCGACATCGCTAGTTCAATCGTAGCTGCAGTGCATTCTCACCAAATTTGCTTAGAGCGGCGCAATGGCGCCAGTCCACTTTCCAAATAGCCTTCTAGTCTCGCCTGTGACCTTTTACGTGTACACTTGCCTTATGGGCCGTGATCCACTCCTAGCAGATTAAACAGATACAGTTACTGTCGAAACAATCGTATCTTGCCTAACATTGTAGACTAACGCTACTTTCTCAATAGATTTAGATTATTTTGTTATCCTACCGCCTGTTGTTAATAATCGATCTGTCCAATTTGGCTACAAAATATCGACCTATGATAATTTCTTCACATTCCCATTAATAATCTATTTATGCACTTTTTACCTACCAAGGATCGAAAAATGGTCGAATATTAAACTTAGGTAGGCAAAACATTGGATGTCATCGTCAACCCATTACTGTCCCACTGTTAGCCACGGGTCTCTTCTTAAATGACAAGGATCACTCATAGTTCACCGCGCTGAATAGTTACATTTCACATACCATTGTTTTAATAAATCAGAGATACATGCCTGGGATTTGAACCTTGGACCCCTCTATCGAAAGGCCGAGTTTTAACCACTCAGCTATCGCGGTTTTAAAAAAAACATTGGATAGATTCATTATTAATTTATTAATAACAAGCAATACCAGACAAATTTCGACAAATTTCGACAAATAACAAGCGATCGTCAAATTTCGATCTTTATTAGGTAAAATTGGATGGATTGAATATTAATAATTTACGCAAACTAAATCTTAGTATAGCAAGTCTTAGCGCCACAAGGTGCCGTGGTTATCAATAGATCAATAACTTTATTAGTTAGTTCAAGTTCAACAAGTTCATACTCTTATCGAAACATTAGTTCACTCTACCTGAAATAGGTACTTGTTCAAAGTTTACTTGATAACCTACCTCGTTAATAAACATATCGATAACATATACATGTTATCGATATGTTTATTCTATACAGTTTAGTCTATACAGACTAAATAATACTTAATTATAAATTACAATTATTCCAGATTTCATAGTGTAGGAAACTATTTCTGCCGTATAACAGTAGTAGTAGAGCGCTGTTGTGTTATGTACCCTTACCATGAGTACCCCTAGCGAATTTTGTCAGAACTTTGAAATTGTATGGTATGGTATACGTAAACAAATACCAAAACAGTCATATTTGTCAAAACGTAAAAACTCATGGTAGGGGTACTGGTTTGAAAGGTGTGGTATGGGTGATACAGTAACATAAGGTGTTCCAATTTAGTTGTAAATGATACCAATGCATTTTAGGCTAACTTCATATCATCGCTAATGCTGTCTGAGGTTGATTACAGTTGTCACTTACGATCATTTATGATACAGTCCGCTAGGGGCGCTGATTGGAAATGTATGGGCAAATACGTAAACAAATACAAAAACAGTCATTTTTGTAAAAACTCATACTAAGGGTACAGGTTGACCGCATGCATTTAATTATTTTAATATAAAAAACAAAGGACGCTTTTACTGAATGATATACCCATATATAAAATATAATCAGGCATGTTATAGTTGTGAATAAATGGAGCAGTTATATTAAGAACATTATAGTAACATTATATCAAATTTAATACCTATAACGTGCAAAGATAGCGATAATGGTTCGTCGACATGAATATTAGCTAGAATACTACAGATTTGTTCTGAATGCCTGGTTTATTATAAATATGATTATACTCATATATTAAAAATACTAAATGATTTTATGTATACAGCCATCCGTCTGCCATCATAAATCTACTATGAAACTATGATGAGACTATAGTTGTTTATGGCTCTTTTTTATAATATAGGATTAGCAGACGAGCATTCAGTCCACCTGATGGTAAGTGGCTACTGCCATTCATGGGTATCTGTAATCAAGCCCAGATAGGATGAGATATTCCTACCTGAGGTCGGCCACAGATGCGCCGCTACCCGTGAGAATTAAGTTGGAACGCATCGAAAAAGTATGTATGGCACTATTATGGCATTAGACCACATAACCAAATAGTAACAGAACAGAATTTCCACCTAAGGATGACCATACCCCTCAAAGAAAAAGAAGAATACTAGAAAAAGTGGTAAATGGAAAACATTAGTTATAAAGAATTTTGACAGTCGATTTAATTAGTATTTTATCAATATTAAGCACCTACACTACATTCCCCAGCAATATCGTCATAGATTTGAACTAGTCTGCGAATGCGTGTGTATAGGTGCACCGAAATTACATTTTCAACGTAGTGTGCCCATCAAACGCGCAAAACATGTTTACCACATGTAACAGCCAAAACCATTAACCGTTGAGTTAACAAGCTTAATTCAAGTGCAATGAAGTCATACTTATTTACGTATTTCCCCTTTAACTTCACAGCGTCGCATAACGCGTTGATAAATGAAAATGCAAGCACGCGTAATTTCAGATGCACCGACGCCCACTGCATATGCGAAGCTATACGCAATTCTCGCCACTCGCGTCAATGATATTGTGTCGATATTTCACGACACAGGAATTTGTTACTTTAGTTACATTCAGTTTACATTTTCGAGATAACACTGTTCAACGCATTCTAAATTAAACGTAGATAAATTAAAATGCATGCACGCTAAACTTTACGCAACTCTCGGCGTGACGTCAATGATATTGTTCCGATATTTCACGACCCAAGAATTTATTAGTTTACCAGTTCAATAATTTTAAGAAAACGATGGTTTGCGCATTCTAAAATAATAATAAAACGCTGGTAAATGAAAATGCAAGTACGCTGAACTTTACGCGATTCTCGATATTGCGGTCTGTATTTCACGACACAAGAGTTTATTACTTTACCGTCGCATTCAGTTCATTATTTCATATTATTTTTTTCATATATATTTGATACATTTGAAAATAATAATAAAAAGCTGATAAACGAAATACAAATACGCTTTTATTCTTCTCGGCATTGTCGACAAAATTATTCCGATATTTCACAATACAAAAAATATTTAAGCGATGTATTCAATTCCTTTAGTTGAGGACAATGTTTTACGCCTTTTAGAATAATAATAAATTACACGTAACTGAAAATGCAAGCACGCTAAACTTTACGCAATTCTTAGCAGCGACGTCAGTGCCGTTATTGCGTCGACATTTTACGATGCAAGAATTTGTTACTTTGCGTTACATTTGTTAAACAATTTTGAGACAAAAGTTTACCCATTGTTAAGATAAACGCAGTTTTCAATTTACTAATACTAATAATAATTTTAGTAATCCGTCTCATTTTAGATTATTTCAAAAGCTGTAAAAAACCTGTATTTTATATACGCATTGAAGCAGCATATTTATCATAGGATATGAAATTCATCCCTTTAAAGATCCATGTAAACCTTTAAGATATATGTTTTATAGCAAAAATCTAAAAATATATTTACTAATAATTAATTCAAGAGATAATTAAAATATAGGATTGAAATACCAACAAATAACTGTTATTCCTAGAACGAATATATAACGTCAATTACCGTAGGTTGTATTTATTATATTTTGCTCAATAATACGCAATGAGCGTACCAACAAAATGTGAAGTGCTAAAGTAACGAGTGGACTAGATATAAACACACTCCCGCGGGCATTCACGATCCACGCTATAATGTTGTGTGAAATGAAATAGGCCGCAACTTGTTACATTACCCACTTTGTGGCGCCAACCACGTAAACAAAATAGATCAGATTTTATACAATCCAATGAAGCTTTTAAACGATCATATTGCTTTCATACGATGGAATTTAAGTCACAACAACTCCATTATCGTTATGCCGTATTTCTGCCTTACATCACGAAATTGGGTGTATGTGTTTATGTGCGTGTGTGTGTGGGCATGAATATTTGTGTGTGTTTGTGTGTGCAAGGCGCGTGCGTATGAACATACGTGCGTGCATGTTAATAAAGGGGCATGCACGGATTATTTATCAATTTTAATTAAAACCGTTAAAAGCGTAGTATATTTTATTGAGTTTACATTTGTCATCATCAACCCATTGCTATCCCACTGCAGGGAACGGGTCTCCTCTCAGTATGAGAAGGATTAGGCCATAGTCCACTGCGCTGACCAAGTGCGAATTGGTAGACTTCATATACCTTTGAAAAGATTTTTTAGGTATGTACGTTTCTTCCCGTTTTTTTTTAAAGGAAAAAATTTAACACGCACATAACTTTGAAAAATCGGAGGTGCGTGCCTGGAATTTGAACCTCGGACCCCTCGATCAAAAGACTAAGTTTCTTAACTACTACTACCACTGTTTATATTTGTATAGCATACTAATTTACGGTGTCTTCAGTAATTAAACAAACTTAAAGACAATGGCTACTTACTCGTAAAACCTTAATTAAAATGAACTAATTCCGTGGCTCATGCACTTGGCATGAAATCACCGTTTCGCTAGATTAGTGTGCATTACAGAATCTAAATACTACATTTGTTTCAAATGGTCCGACGAATTTACAGTAAACTGCACTCGTGGCGCCGGCGTCTAATTCCACGTCCTTTATTCACGTCTGTATAATAAACAAAATTGAAGTGTCTGTCCGTAATCTCGAAATAGTTTGCGAAGCTCATCATTTTCACAAAAGACTAAATTATTTCATAATAGGCTATAAAATCCTTCATGTTTTGACTATAGATGTACCGTTAATCGAAATTAGGTGCTGCTGTGTTTTTTTTTGTTGTGTGGTCATAGCCATTTGAAATTAGCCCTCAGAACAGTAGCAAGTCATTTGCGGCAACTTATCAGTAGTAACTCATATGTGGATGTTCTGAGGTAGATATACTGGTTCTGAGGTAGTTACTTAGGGACGAAAGAAGAATGCCACACTGCACAAATTCTTATGCTTCATCTGACAAAAGTTAAGTAGAGACTTTTAGTTATCAATTTTCGTATTTTTAAGACTGTTTATTATTTGAAACGAGCAATGACTTGACAAAATCCGACTTACTTTTTATTACGATTTGAATGAAAATAAATATTTTTATCTTAAAATATAAAGATTTTTTGTTTAAAAAGCTATGGTTTACACGGGCAAACCCGCGTGAAAAGCTTTATTGTATCAAACTACATTGGTGGCGGCGTCTTGTAATGTCTCCGTACTTTATTTACAAACTAAACTTAAGACTGAAGTGCCTATCTTTGACGAAATGACGCGGTTGGCAAATATTTTTAAATGCATCTGCAGTTGCATTTCAGTTTGTCAATATTTATTTTAGTACGAGTATATTGCAATGGTTTGAATTTGATATAGATAAAACTGTTTGTTGATTTTAATATTGTATAAAGTTGTAATTAGACTAGATAAACATTTCTTTTTTTTAATGCACCTAATATAACGTACCTAAGTAGCAAAAGAACGTGCAGGGCATCTGCTAGTAAGTGGTAACTGCCGCCCATCGATAATCAAACCCAGATAAGATTAGTCCTACTTGAGGTTAGTCACAGATCCGTTTCAACCTTCTGAGGACTAAGCTACAACCTCTCGAATAAGTTCATATGTTCATATGTCTTATCACAATAAAGTAGTGTAGTTCATGTGTCTTATCACATTCTAAGTAAAATTAATTTTGTAAAAACGCATTTGATTTTAAAAAATTGCATTTATCTAAAAAAGATATAAATGAAAAAAATAGGCATGACGTTCGAAGCTTTTGTATCTAAAAGAATGTAAACTTCTTCTGATTTAATAAAAAAATAATTTTCTTAATTTATTTACTTGAGACAATATTTCCGAAATAAGTCTGGATAGCAAGCATATTTAAAGAATATGCTGAGAGAGCAACGACCAAAGCTGACGTATGGATAAGTTCGTGTACACATTTCAATGTTTATATTCTTATACTAATAAAGTTTGTGTCTTCACCCACTTTAAAAAAAATGTAATTTGCACCTTCATTAAAAAGGACAGTGGCGCCATCTTTCGAAAATTGGTCGTACTAACTTAGAAACCTTCGTGGGCTGATGCACAACAACTTTGCTAAAGATCATCACATGATCAAATGCATAGTTTACGATTCTATAAAGGACGGTAGCAGTGATAGCCTAGTGGTTAAAAAACTCAACCTCGTGATTGAAGGGTCCGAGGTTCAAATCCCAGGCACGCACCTCTGATTTTGCAAAGTTTTGTGCGTATTAGAAATTAAATATCACTTGCTTAAAACGGTGAAGGAAAACATCGCGAGGAAACCTGCATACCTGAGAAATCTTAAAAACAAAGTTTTCAAAGGTATATGAATGTCTACCGATACGCTATGACCAGCGCGGTGGGCTATGGCCTAATCCTTCTCATTCTGAGAGGAAAGCAATGGGTTGGTGATAATGAAAGGACATACAGACAAACATTAATTTTTATATATTTAGTTTAGATATGAAAATCCTTCCGATGCCTCCATTTGTGCACAAAGGCTGTCGCCGCGCCGTCGCGACGCCGTCTTTTGTTTGCACCACACATGTTTTCTATTTACGCAACCTTTTGTACTGCTCCAATAAACATGCCGAAACGCTGAAATCAAATCGCTTAACATACAAACACACTTAACTAATGAACACTTTATGATGTGACTCAACGAATAACCTCAGTTTCAAATAGATTAACTTTGATTAAATAACGCTTTCTGCTCACAGCCCCACACTAGGATTCCCTGTATCGTGGGTGCTATGGACACACACAGAGACAAATGCACAAACACCCAGACCCAGAAACAGAAATCTAAATTCATCACTTAGATATCTGTCTGGCCGGGTATCGAACCCGGGACCCTCTGCGCGTCAGACCGGTATGGTGACCGCTCCGCCACGCGGGTCGTCACGCGGGATTTCTGGAAGGATTTTTAGACGAAGGATTTTTTTTTACATAGAAGAAGCAAATAAGCTTGCAGTGTACGTGGTGAGTGGCTAGTGCCGCCCATAGACATGTGATCAATTGGCACATAAGAGTAGCAATGCACGCGAGGTTGGCAACATATGCATTGCTAACCTGAAGACTAAGTTAAAAGGCCTCTGATAAGTTTGTCTTCCTTACCACACTCTTTAAACTGGGACACAGCAGCGCTTAACACTGTTGATATTAGGCAAAAATAGGTGTGCCGATTTTATTTTGGAGTCGAACCACAAAGGAGTCTACCACCTTCATAATGTGCAGATGAGGTAATCTTAAGGTGATTTAAGATCAACTGGTAGTTTGACTTGTATAACGCTATCTAACACCTATCTCTACCTTAAACAGACAGTATGTGATTTAATTAATCGAAAATGCACTAACAAAGGTACAAATAGAAACCGTTTGGTAACAGACTTTAAGCATAACAAGCAGGTCAACAAATTGTATACCAACCCGAATTCTTAAAAAACAGCTAACATTAACTCTCATCGACTACTATAAGATAACATAAACTGACACATGTTATATCTACTAAAAACTAAAACAAAACAGAAGCGAAACAATTGACAATAGTGACACTGTTTTCCCCTCAAGCGTCTTCAATAACAGTATGAGGAAATTCCGGGATACTTTACTATCCAGCAGAAGAGTGATAAAGTAATAAGTTCATTGCAATTCTCTTGCACTCACGTACAAGTATTGCAACGGGAATTACGTCAAACTACGCCTTACATAATATTACTGAACACAAAATAGAATTGCATACGCATTCAGTACAATTTTATTACTTTGTTTCGCAATATTTCAGTGTATTCTTAGAATTATGTATCGGGTAGTGAGAGGTGAAATGATCACACTTGTGAGGTATTCCTGAAACGCTAAAATTGATTTTTCACAATTTGTATCTCAAAGCTGGTAGTAAAATAAAATAAAATTGTTATATGGGATGAAAAAGATATAGGAAGAAAACTTTGATTCACGATGTACAAATTGAATCAAATAAGATTAACAAGCTCCGAATTAGCCCCACTATTAAATCCCCAGCTTATTAGTATAGGAAACATAAGCATATTAATTTGCCGAACTTCTTACATTACATTTACGAATACGTATACATCTACGAATACACATGTATGGACATCAACAAGCTAAGAATGTTTAGTACAAAACGAAACCGAACTAACTCTATTACTAAATAATGATTAAAACCTCAACATTACAAGACTTCGATACGTGTTCACGTCTAATTTCTAAATTATGATAGCAACGAGCATGTAGCCACACGGCCGTATACAATGGGACAGTCCTGGACCAGTTCAATGTCGATTTATTGCGCACAGACCGTGTGGTCAATCCGTCTAATTCAAGCACGTACTATTATCCCATGAGTGTTGATTTATCGAAGTCCCCAGACTATCGTATTTCATCAGCTCAATAATGTCACAGCAAAGGTTGTGTACGCGCAGGAACGTATTGAGACGTTGTGAAACGTCTGAATAAAACATGCCACAATTGTTTTTCCGCTAATGGGCAATCGTTTTCTTTTACTTATTGCACAATTCAAAGTCTACGTTCTATTCGTGTATTGCTGTCTCTCATAATATGCAATCTCATAGTAGTCGTACCTACTACGAATTAATGCGACATACCTAATTCTAAAATTCTAATTCCAAAAGGTCACTTAAAGTTTAATTATACAAAATTTATAGGATAAAGGTAAACATCAGATAATATGCATTAAATATAAATATGCATTACGCGTCGATTAATATTTAGAGGCCGCAATTGGCCGGCCGCATAACTAGCCGTTTGCCCCACAATACATCAGTCCTATAACGATATATTCAAATGCCACTTAATACAAAACACGAGCCGGTTTGATCAAAAGATTAATGTTTGACGTAATTCAGAAAGGGCTTGGCGCCACCGCTCGCTGGCCGCCGCGGCGAGTCACGTACGGTAAGCACCAAACGACGCCCCTATTACTCAGGATAAGCTTGCCCACTAACCGCGATCGCCTAATGCCGCCTTATTAGCCAACATTAAAATAATAACGAGGACTCGTTTGCGGTCGGCAGCGCGACAGCTATTCCATTCATCCCATTTAAAATTACATCGCACCCGCCATACCAAACGCAAAATACCCTTGCACTCAGGTTGACGTATGAACGCGCTCGCACGCCCGAATTCACCGACGCACTCACCGATCATTCAATTTGAGAAAAGTTACTCCCCGCATAAAGAGCGAGAACTTCAAAGTTAATTTTCGCGGGCGCAGAACGGGGAAAAAGGCGCAAACAAAATTATGCGGTGGAGGAATGCATTGCGAGCGCAGGGACACCGATCTCACGAAAATAAAACATCGATTGTACGCGGCATCGGCGTGCACAAAACAAATTCCTCGGAGGCACATGCAGCACACTGAATTAGATACACTCGTGATCGACTGGTCGGCGATGCGATGTCCGATGAACCGTGAACGCCTCACGCCAGAACTTGAACACACGCACCGCTCCTTGGGGATTGTGTCCATAGGCTGGTTTCACATGGAAATGTTCCCGTCCATACATCAATCTATCTATCCTTTGACTTAATTTTAAGCAATTACTACTACGAGTTCTGTTTGTACATGTATATTACTTGAATACTTAGGTAAAATAATAACTTAATTTTTAAATACAATACCGATGTGTCAATAATAAAATGCATAGTTATGTTCTCAAATTATAGTACATGGCAGATATATTGACGAGCTTCTACTCGCGGTTCCGACCGCATTTTTTGACACCGACATCATATATGAAAAGTAGAATATGCCATTTGTCTGCTTTTTTTTCTTCTTTTCCATAAAAGACTGGTCAAAATTGATTAAATCTTCAACATACACCTAAGTTTTCATTAATAGCATTTTATTTATCACGTCTTGTAAAGTAGGTAGGCTATAGAATATGACTATACTTCGAATTATATGGAACATAAACAATACGAAATCATATCACATATAATACCTATGCGATAATTAACTATGGGTCCTACTTTAAACATAACACACACGTTTTTCTCAACAAATATAGAGCCTTATATATTATTTTGTTATAAACATAAATTTGGTTGATAAAAATGTTTAGTAGGTACACAAAAATACTTATATAGGCTACAAGAAACAACTGTATATGTACAGTTAATAAACGATCGCATATAGTTAATACAAACATAGTCTTACAATGTAAGCGATTATTAAGAAACCCCGACCTACCACACAGCGAAGAAAGTAAGTAGCAAGTAATAACAATATCCATTATCGTAATGTGTACAAAACTTTATTGCTCCCAACAAAAAATATAGACACATTCGTAAATCTATTCAACTCTACTTCGGTTTAAGGTCGATACTAGCATGACTGTACACTTCCCGTATACAGGCGTGAAATTTATTTTAACTTTATTACTTCAGCACCTGGCAAGGATTCAATTAAAATTATCACTTTTACGTCCCATAAGGCTTAACGCGTTTATTAAAAATAAGATAACTTATATAATTACGACACGACCAAGGTTCCTCAAAGGTAACCCCGAAACTAATTTTATGCGTTTTATAGTTACGAGCCGCAGATAGAATTTACGACTGCCTTACCTCCATAGAGCACAACATAACTCCTATACATTGCGCATCACAAGATATTTCCATTAAATTTATTTTTAAAATAAAAATCAGGGATGGAAGTAAGTGGTCTATTCGAGTTAAAATGTCAAAAGATAAACCCGATTGCTGGAGTGGTTTGCCGGCCGCCGTTAATAACATTAATTTATTTATAATTTTCTTAATACGTAGGTAGGTAAAGTGAATTGAGGACGCGCTCGGCTAATCAATTAACCAGACAGCGAACAACGAGATTGTTTACTCATCGGGAGCGTTCTCGAGACGCGGATTTCGCGGTGGCCACCGAGAAAACGTCTCGAGAAATAATGAAAAAGACGGGTACGTTGACATCGGGGATATTTGCTCGCAAAAAATGCGTGTGTTGTAAGCATCGTTCGCTAAAAAGGCGCGCAGACGGCGTCGCGGCGACGGGTCGACGGCCGCGCCCGGAATAACCAGGACCAACAGCTATATTTGCAGCAGAGAGCGGGCGCGGGGGGAGCAGCAGCGCGTGCCATTTCTGCACCACCGCCCGGTGCATCTGAGTAATGCCATTGTAATGCTCTCGATATATCCGACGCTGTGGACGCGGCCGCAGACGCGCTGTCGACGCGGACCACGCCGCACCACAACATCTCGCTCAGCATGTCAAGAACTCACCAAAAATGCGGAATGGATGTACCGTAGCATGCAAAACAGTAATGCATGAACAGATGACAAAGTTCATTGTCTGTTTGCAGCATTAGCATACATTTGGTAACCAGAACCATATTTTTGTTTGCCGAGGAATTCGCTGATTTGAAATTGTCGATAAACCTCATGTTTTTGTATATATCGTAATTGTACGACCGTACGTACGATAAAAGTACATACATAGGATACGTACATATCTTTCTGGCATTATAATGTCACAAAAGTCTTGTCAATTCTATGTAATTGAGAATAAAAAACATTCCAACCAATTTCCAAAAATAATGAAACCTACGTCATGAATCTCATGACTGACATGAATCAATTCGAATTATTGAATAAATGTCAAACGCAGAAACATCAAAACTTAAAAATATACAAACTTCCAAGAAATCTCTAGCTACGAATAAACCTAGATCGTAATAATAGCGAAGTAAACAGAAGACTGTATGCCATTTGTGTCTTTTAATGAAGAACATAATTATGAATTACGATTTCGCGTCGCAATGGATGATTATCCAGATCGAATGCTCGCTCGGAGCGTCCATGTGTGAGGTAATGATGAGAATCAGCCGTGGGAGCCGCGGCCCGCTTGTCCACCGTCATTTGTCATCGCCGGTTCCTGTCACTTCGCATGTACGCATGCTTTCTCACATTGCAATTACCTTTTAAACCCGATGGATTCGCCGATTCCACAGAAAAAGTTATAAACGATGAGGCGACAATCGCAACAAAAACTTAAACGAGCCCGCGAGAAAATAGGCAACGTTTAATATCTCATTAATAATATTAAAGTGCCAGCCTCGTTATTCTCTAGAGGTTATTAATTCGTTAATGTATTCTATTCGAACACATGTTATAATTTATTCAATTAATGTGTCTTCAATAAATGAGTATTATTGACCAAAACTGTCCAAGTGTCGTGTTACAGCGGAGCCGAAACACGAAAATGGCATATTAATGACGATCAAAAAGTCTACACATAGAAAAAAATAATAAACTTATACGTCGTACAGTCGATTTCCACATGTGCGGACAGTTTTCGCGACAGATGGCCCGTGAGTCACTAACCTGTTGCCGGCGGTATAAGTTTTCAATATAATTAAGACGACATCATCTATAAATCATTGTGTACTATATAATAATAATTTTGAGTCATATCTATATTTATATGATGCTGTAGATTAGAGAGGCCAAGATTATGAAGGAAACGTGCTTGGTTGATTAATTATAAACTGATCTTGCCTTGTTATAACATTCGCTGTCATCGGCTTCGTCTGAGTGCATTATAAATCCCGATCCCAAAATAATCCCACCTTGTATTCGCTTCGGCGGTCCGAAAAATAGATCCAAGAAAGATGTCAACCGCTCCTAGACTAGACGGTTAATAGACATCTTCTATTAAATTACGTCACTGGTTGAGAAATTTTAATTCGTCAGCTATTTATACACGTAGACGATGATAGAAAATAAAACATTTTCTGTAAAGAAAAAGCAAGATGCGAAAGAGTTGAAAAGGAACGTCGAAACTTTCTAACTCTCGAAGAGTACAAATATAAGTACGTGTGACTCATGTTAAACAAGAAAAAGAAAATATTTTTTATGATTATTAAGAAATTTTTACCAAGACTTAAGAACATCTAGAAAAATCATAAAAAGTCATATTGAGAGAAATCTTAATTGCGAGGACGGCGATTGAGCTAAATTTACGAAGATGTAACTGTACGCAGCATAAAGTTCCGGTTTAGAAAATAGAAAATATTCGCTTCCTAGCAACAAACCTTAGGTTAGTGATAGCTAGATGACATCAGTCAATGGATATTATGGCTATACAAAAATGACATCACCGGCTTATGAAATGGAATTGAATCGACAGCGTGACGAGCGTGAGATGGGCTTTAACGTGAAAATGACGTTGCTTGTCGATCGTTTAGCACTCAGATCATCTGATATTAGTGGCGTGACTAAAATTCGCGACATAGATGGTATCCATTTGATCAGCGAAATCAAATAAGTTAATAAATTAATTTATTATTATTTTATTTAATTAGGATACTATCACTGTAACTTTACTCTCTTCGATACATTGGTAAATTTATGAAAAACCCGCCTGAAATAGATAACCTTATTTTTTTCTTCGCCAAAACTATCGAATAATTTTGAAAATCACATGAAAATGAACTATCAAACTCATTACGACGATCGAGATGATTGTCTTTGTCAGCTTAATGCCCAAAAAGGTATAAAATTGTTAATGAAAATTGCATTGCTTTCACGAGTCCTCAGAAAATCCACATTTAACTACTAGGTAGATAAGAAGTAGGTACTACGCACAAATAGTAAGTTAAATGTAAGAAAAACTTGGGACACTGTTAAACAGAAGTCGAAAAGAAACAAACAATGCCTTCGTTCCCATTACGAACTTTGGCTAATTAAACGTGATCCAGTCTAGTCATTAATATCGTCTGAGGCACATCATCTAGATTGATAACAGACTACCGCTATCGCGATGCTCTTTAGTTTGTTGGATCATAGACAACTTGTTGAAACCTCATATTTTGGCTCGTAACGACATAATGTTAATAAACGTGTAATATCTAGCAGCACTTTTGTATTATCCGTATTTTAATTGAGCTTCCTCAAGAAGAAAGTTAAGAATCTGATGGCCACATTCGCTTTTGATCCTCTGCAACAGCAGATAAATCGCCAATTTTTCTTTTTGGGACAATTTTTGATTTCCGCTCAATTGTTATATTTTTGATTCTAATTCATTCCATTTCCTTTCCGATGCCAGATTTAAAAGTAGATTTCCGATAGACACATTTTTCGTTCAAAATTATTGTTGGTCGAATTAATTAATTTGCATGCTTGCATCGTACATTACTGTTTGCAAAAAATGTACCTAACATATAATGACATTCGCAAGCCCTTATTAAGGAAAATAAGCTTTGCCAATGCAGTTCTACTCACAGTTAATATCTCCAGGGCAGGTCTTGCAGCACCTGCCCGGCAGCAGCACGGGTGTGTCGCAGGAGGGCTCAGGGCACTCATTCTTTATGTTCCGACAGTGCACCTTTGCAACCACCCGCCGCTTCTTCTGGACCTGAGGACGAAAGAATCAATGGAACCACTTGTTTTGAAAACAACCATCGGTTTAAAGATATTTAATCATTTTTTTTTTCATATTTTCCAAGTACATGTGTGAAAAATGTTGAGCTAATTGATGTTAGAACCGTTAAGAGTCAAGTAAAAAAACACTTCGTCTGTCTTTGTTGAAATGGTTGAGTATAATTATAATGATAACATGGACAACGATCCTGATAGAAAATTTTCGAATTTAAATTTTACCTATCTATCTATAGGAAAATTGTTTTATTTAAATAGTAGTTATTCACTTTCTCTCCCCTTTCTACTTCATTTCCTACTTCTTTCTTGGACTCTCTCATCTACTTCCTTACTGACTCGCTCTGGCTATTTCTTTCTGTTTTGCACATTCTCCTTCTGTTCCCCTCTGTCTCTCCCCTTTCTCTCCATTCATCTCATTCTTTTTCTTATTAACCCAAATCCTAACATAATAAACACATAATAAGACCATAAGCTATATAAAGTTACGCTTTCTACATATAACTTTTGGCTGATTTAATGTAAGATATACTACCGTATCAATCGGCGGTAAAGATGCAAAACAATACTGATAATACGTACCGATATACACTCACATTTGATGCAGTACATGACGCCGAAGGGCGGGCCCAGGTCCGCGAACCATGTTGAACCCAGCTCCTTCGCTTGTTTCCCGAACTGACATTCTGTAACAAGGAAATGCCAATAAGCAAGATTTTCCGCAAATACACATATTTAAATGCACATAAAAAAGTTATCTATTATTAGAATAACTTTAGTATTTGTTGTACAAATGCCTTCGTTCCTTATTTAATCCTGATTTTTAAAAGCTTCTTTAGTACTTAGTTCTCTGTTGAATAAGGAAGTCTTGTAAACCCATACCCATAGATACATACATATGGACCCAGCGGTTAAAGCTGATTTTGGTCAATCATCTGTTATTAAAGTTTTATTAAGTTCACGTTGAACGAATTCTAAGAAGCAAATCTATTAACTGAATACTAGAATATATAATGCCATCAAAAACAATGCTTGTAAAAAGATCCAAGTCTCGCCATTCAGTTCTTCTACCGTAAAAAGTTTTGAGATCTATGTAAAACCAAGCCGATAAATGTATGCAGTCTCTACTTAAGGGACCTTCTGTCTTAAGGTATTATCTCACTATCTAACCTAACAACATCTCATGGGACCATACCAATATTAAAAATCTTTTATGTTCTAAATAAATTAACGTGGCAATCGTACTGCAAGTCACATTGTGTTTTCATCTTATCATATCGCATCACACAGGTAACATTAGTACGATTGCCACGTCGATTTATTTAGAACATAAAAGATTTTTAATATTGGTATGGTCCCATGAGATGTTGTTAGGTTAGATAGTGAGATAATACCTTAAGACAGAAGGTCCCTTAAGTAGAGACTGCATACATTTATCGGCTTGGTTTTACATAGATCTCAAAACTTTTTACGGTAGAAGAACTGAATGGCGAGACTTGGATCTTTTTACAAGCATTGTTTTTGATGGCATCTCATTCCTTTTTGTAGATATTTCTACTCTTTTCCTTTCCGGTACCTTCTACTAGTTGAATCTCAACAACAGATTTTTTAAAGCCAATTAAATTTTTTTAGTTAGTCTTTGTAGTTATGTAAATAATCTTGCCATTCATCATCACTTTCATTCGAACATGACAATAAATTAAATCTAAAAAAGTTACTATTTTGACAACTGAAATTATTCCCATTATCCTCAGGAAAAAACATCTCTACTGATTGTGATTTATTTATTGTGATTTAACGTGTCTTCGTATTAAATAATCGACATCCCTTACTTTCTTCTGAATATCCGACAAAAATCATTGGTAATCTTTTACTGACTTCGTCGGACTCCGGTTTTTGATATAAACCACAGTATTTACTGCTCTTGCTCAAATTCGTTTCAATTTATAATAGAATTCTGATTTCTGAAATGAAATGAAATATTTATTTAATAATGATAACATTCGTTTTAGACTTCTCGCATTTACAATAATAGTTCTGTTAGCTGTTTCAACCACAACAATTTGTTTAGGGGTATATAGTATCGCCTTCTGATGTAGAATTCCATTTGTTGATAAGAAAATATTGAAAGCTCTATTACAAAATTTCGTCCCACTATCTGATCTCATACATTTGTTCAACTTGCTAGTTCCCTTTTCAACACTTTATATTTTTGAAATTTCCTAAAGACTCACTCTTATGTTTTAGAAAATAAACATTTATCGTGTCATTCGAGAATAATAGTCGATAAATAATAACATGTACCTTGAACCGTTGAGTGAAGTAGCTTCCATGGGACCACATAAATCTGTATGTACGATCTCCAGTATATCGTTCGTTCGCGTTCAGAGGTTTGGAAATGGTTTTTTACTAGTCGTCATATCCGTCGTAATGTTCACATTATCAAGACCAGTCACAATATTCTTTAAAATTCGCATATATTCCGGATTAATATGGGCTAGTCTTCTATGCCAATATTTATTTGACATTGTCAAATTACATATCGGTGATTTCACAAATTGTTTAAATTTATATATACCATTTACGTTGTGGCCAGTTGCGATGATATTATCCATAGAGTTACTAATAGTGCAACCGTTTTTCAAGAAATTAACAGTAAATCCTTTTTCAGTAAGTTTACACACCGCTAACAAATTCATACTTAAATTATTAGTCTGCACTTGTCTTCTGCATTCAACCTGTAGTTATTTTTAGAATTAATATTACCAGAGTATATTAATAATACATATTTTCAGCTAGACTATATTTTTATTCACTTCTATTTAAAACTTAGCTCACCGAACAATATCATTTTATATATAACTATTATGTTTGTTTTGTACGAGCAATGGAGCAAAAAAAAATACCCTAATTGTGCAATGGACGGTTGTTTAAATTCAACATTAAACTGTGCATTTTCGTTTTTTTATAGCTATCAATTTTTTAGGGAGGTAAGTCGGTATTTGCTGTTGTACCGAGCCACTAGGAGCTGATATTTTTGGTGATCATGGCAAGAATATGTTATAAAGTGGCTATCTAAGCTCGATTTATATAACAGTTTCTTTTTTGAAACGAACTTAACTAAATTTATATAATATTACGTATCAAATATTACGTAAGTTGAAAACATGATTTTTTGTTTGTGTAGATATTGGTTTGTCTTTAAGGCCATTTGGTAGATTTAGGTCTAAAACAGATAGGGTAAAAGGAATTGTGTAATAAGGGTAATCCGTTTAGAAGTTATTAGGGATTTTCCATTGTGAACATTGTAAATTTGTATATGTAAGCTTATTATTTTCATACAGACATTTATTTAAGCGCAATAAGGCCGAAATTTGCACATTTGTTTCCTTGGAAACAAACTTATTATTATTTTATAATACGGTGACAGTTGCTTTACCTCACGACAGTTATTGTATTTTTTGTATGTTACCGTTATATTGTAGAATACCGTTATATTGTAGCATACACATTAACTAGGCAGTCTTAAGATTAGCTAGAAAATATGCAGATTAACTATGTAGTTAAAATTCGAAACATCTTTTCAGACTTGTTCTTAGGGCTAAAACACATGCCTTTTTACGACACGATGACGTATCGTGACACATAGCGACATTGTGCCACAAAGCGATATTGTTTCGTGAAAATATACAATGTTTGTCGTAAATTCATGACACGACGACGCATCATGACATGCACGGGTCGACGTCAAGGGGTGAAAATTGATACAATCTTCGTTTTGTACTTTAGGTAATGGGCAAGCTAATCTGCGTTTTAACTGATTTGGGCACATTAGCCGTAACATCTAGTTTTTTGTCATGACATTTGTCAGAAATTCGGAATGTTTTTGATATTATATTACTTTTTAGGGTTCCATACCCAAAGGGTAAAAACGGAACCCTATTTCTAAGCTGTCTGTCTGACATAGAGCTCTTTTTCTGGAACCTTAATAGATAGAAACTTATTTTTTTACGGAATATATATAATGGTGGCCGCTTTAACAACAAGTACTAAAAGTAAAAAGAAAAACTTTCATATAAAGGAGAGTTGCCATACAAGGACCTTCTTTTTCTTTATGAGGAGGAAATCTTCAAAAGATACTCGACGACGCGGGAGTGACGCCGGGTGGCCGTCCTCAACGTTTGTTGGAGAACTCCGGGATCTCCGACGGAACGCAACCGAAGTCCTCCAAGCGCAATGCCCCGATCAAGCTCTGCCCTGGGCAGTTTTCGCTCCTCCTAAACTATCCCGTGTTCACGACGGTATGCGACTACACATACCGCTGTCCTTCCCAGGGACACTTATTGGACGGTTCGAGCTCCTTGCTGCCACTCCCAACTCTGGAAGCGCCCTTTTAGTCGCTTCTTACGACAGGCACGGGATATCGTAGCCCTTTTTTAGTCCAGGAACTACAGGGACAAACATATAAGGACCTGCAATTTTTGGCGTTTTTCATTTTAATGATTGAACCGTAGATGTTACAGTTGAAATGTTCACAATGCATTATATGGCAGCTATAATATCAATTAGTAAAAATAAAAAAAAACAAATATTTTTGTGGTACGGAACCCTCAGTGTAAGAGTTCGATTCGCACTTCACCAATTATTTGTATTGAATTTAAATTGAAGTTGGAATAGAAAACGTCTTATGTCTCGAGAATAGAAACAATTGAAGTCGTCGCCAATAATAGTAGGGGAGCCCAAGACGGGATTTTGAGAGTGACTCGAACGCGGCAGATTAAGATATGGGAGATACCTTACATCCTATAGAGTATCTTAAACCATCCATTTGGGGGGTTCAACCAGGGAAGTCCGTCAGATTATTAAAAAAAAATAGTATTATCTATAGTAGCTTAATTACATGCTGAAAACAATAAATTTTAACCTGACAATTTGAGGGCAGCGTTAGGGAGTAATAAGGTTGCAAAAAAATCTATACCTGGACATACTCGAGTGCGGTCATTTTTTTAATATAAAGGAAATAATGCTAGAAAACGGGTAACATCATAATCATACCACACGTTGATGTAGTGACAAAAAACTTATTTAAAAGGAAAATATGTATATACACTATCTGATAGCGCTACTTATTAGCATGAATCCCTGGAAAGTAATGCTGTGTAACAAACTAAAGGAAAAGGCTAATTTTATGGAAAATACATTATTCTTCATACATTCTCATTCTATTTTTATTCAAATCGTCAATATAAAAAACCCCTCCACTAAATCGTCAGATGAAGGGTTATGATAAGTAAAACATCAGCTGGAATTTCCTGTATAATAATCTTACGCCCTCTAGTGTGGCATGATAACGTTTTTTTTTTTGCATTTTCGAAGAGTCACTGACAGTCTTTCGAATCGGATCGTCAGTCTTTCGAATGGGCGACTCATCTGGGGTAACTTCATATCCCCTTTGAAAATCGAATGCGCTGGTTACTTTTTTTTCCATTTTTACCTCTCGTATGGCTGCCCCAATATGCAAACCAGCAGATAAACATATTTCCGGCATCAGAGATATATACTCTATCACTAACCTGCCGCGCCTTGAGTATGTCTGACTCTGCTTTTTACATCTTTCGAATCGTCTAGAAACTATTCCCACGGTGAATCGAAAAATATCACACAACCTTTTCTTCACTCTAACGTGTAATCTACACAATCGTATAGGTCCTATCGACGCTCGAGTTTCTACCCATTTAACATCATGGGCTCCCCTACTACTCGTACATTTCGCGGACAGAAACACAGATTCATTAACTGCAAATGTAACTTTGTCATCCTATAAAACTTATATAGGATACAAAGTTATTTAATGTAGTTGGTGTATCTAGATAACTGGACAGAAATTGCAAAATATTTTAGTTTTCCCATGAGTTATATACTAAACACTAATTGTATTCTCAATTTCAACCTTCTATGTCTGCTAGAAGTGCCTTAAACTTTTGATGATCGGTCAGTCAGTGAGTGAGTGAGTGACAAAATTACGAACTTTGACTACTTGTAATTCTTAAACTACTGGTTCAAATTTAATGAAATTTGAAATATACCGTGTCTACACAATGCTTGCTTGGCTCCTGAAAATTCAGGCTTCTAGCTTCATATGCAACTAAGTTACAGGAGGTCGAAAATGGGCCGAATTGCTTCGAGAAAAGAATACTACGGCCGTGCCGCTTTTTTTGGCTTTGGCTCGACTTGGCGGAGGCACTGCCGTGCCTCCAGATAAAGAATAAATCAATAGAATAAAAAAAATCAGGGCTATTTTAGACCGTGGCAGATAATCTAGCGAAAGAAAATAAATAAATATTAAGTATAAGAAGTAATCATGTAAGTACAAACTTTTCTCAAAATATCGACGATACGCATTATCAAATCCTTCAGTTATAACGATTTTTGAAAGATCGAAAGATATTTTATACAACTAAACATAGATAAGATTTCCTCCATTAAATACAGCAGCACAAACTTTATAATATTGTATCCGTTCGAGGCTTAGTCACGATGAATGCTTAAATGGTGGCTAACAGGAATAAGATAAACAACTTGAAGTCCTTATCTTTTATTTAACAGAATTCTAGAGTTAACGCTCTACTAGTAGGTCTCTAATATTTGCAATTCGACGTACCATTAGAATAAAGCTTAGATTACGAAGTAATTATCGGGAGCCTCGTCACCGTTACCAATATTTCCAAGAATCATATAGAATTGACAGTGATAATAGTGGCTGAATAATTGTAGTGTTACGAAACTTAAGAGGAAAATGAAGACGTAGGCCAATTTATAACTTAAATCGATGGTCTAAGTGCTTTTGCATTTAGACATTTTAGTAAAATTATAAATATCAATGGTGTTTGTTCAATTCATTCACTGTTTATGTATACGATTTAAAACTAACCATTTTTAAAATGTATGATTGTTTGTACGAATTATTGTTCAATATTTTCCCTGTAATTTATGAAATCTTCATAAAAATAACAGTTATAACAAGCCAATTACTCAAATCATTACGAATCAAATCAAACTATTACTAACATACCATTTAACTAATAAACTAAAAAACATAATAGTCCATTGAAAAGTTACATTTGGGGTTGCGTTTTTAGAGGACGCAATTTTACTTTTTTGAAGTGTAGGAGGGGTCAGTGTAAAGCTAAAACCAAGTTTGTGGGGTCGCCACCCTTGTCGCACGGCCGCCATCTTGGAAATAGGGGTAGCAATGGTTTTTACAATATATCTCTTAAACTTTTATAATCAACGTTTTTTTATTAAGTCAATAGCTAAGGTTTTACAGCGCTCTGAAGTGAGTACTATTTGTCAGCACTCTTAACTATACATACTCGTATATTATACGTGTGTACTAATAAATGTGTCATCAGTTATTTTTTAATTTTGTTAGTATAATTTTTTTTATTATTAATTTGGCATTATTATAATAATTAATTATAGACTCTTTTCCTCACCACCCACGAGGTAGAGTCTAGAGGCGCGTTTTTTTTACGTAGTATCCCCCAATAGGCATAATCCACGGTCATTTTCTAAATTAAAACTACTCCGTCCTCAGTCTTTTCCATGGACGGCTCAGCATCTGATCGGCTTTCTGAAGCAAATACCAGTGGGAGAACTGGAGAACCCCCCCCCCCCCGACACTTCAAAAAAATAAAATTGCGTCCTCTAAAAAAACGAAAGGTTAGGCCTAAAAATATAACATTTCAATGGACTATAAGGCTTATCCTAGCTTCGGGTGACCAGAGGGCTGGCAGCTTTTTTGCCCAAAAAATTAGCCTGGCTTTACAGCGAGGCAGCGCTGCCAGCGTTCTGCACTATGCCACAAGCGGGGGTTTTGGACGACATATTTATTTTATAAGTTTAATTTATTATTTAATTTTACTTATTTTTATTTATTTATAATTGAATTAGATATAAGATTTATAATGTTAATGTTGTTTGTGTATCTCGTAATTTACGTAATAAAATAAATTTAAATTCAAATATATAAGTGTTATTTTATACTAACCTAACCTAACCTAACCTATCTAAACTAAGCACATCCTATAAAATAGTTCAAACGCACGTAACTTCGATAAATTAAAAGTGCGTGCTTGAAATTTGAACCCAAATGAAATTTCGAACTAAATGACAAGTTGAACCACTACTATTTCACTGGGTACCTACATTGTATTTGCGAGATTTGCATATTCCATTTTACTCATGTGGGAGGTCAAGAATTTTATGCATAGAAATATGTGTATGGTGTCGTATCAATTTGCATGCAAGATTATGCAAAACGCACTAGTGTACTGCTAAATGGTATAATTAAACATGAAGCAATGCGTTTAAACTTCATTCTCGTGGCACGCGATTAATTTTGAATATTTTATATTCATTGTTGTTATTATTTTGAAATCTTTTTATTTTTATTGAAATTGAAGAAATATACATACAAAATAAGTGAGTACCCTTACTCACTTGTTTGCGTACATTACTGTTGACATGTTGTTAAACTTTATGTTTAACAAGTTTTAAAAAATTAAATGTTTTTAAAATACTCCTACAATATTTTTCATTAATGTAAATTTTCTTATCTTTATTTACTTAAAATATTTATAACAATTAATTATATTTTTATTAAAGGAGGTTTTTCTTAAATCATTAAAAAGACAACTTAAACGCCGATACACCAACAATATTTGCAATAATTAATACGTATGTGAAACCTTAAAAGGTAACGAAAGATAACCAATTGCTACTATTCAGTTAAAAAAGCGATGGAAAGATTTCTCTACAAATAAAAAGCGAAGTTAAAAACTAAAATAAATAAGTAATAAAAGTGGGAATGTTATTTTGTGGCGCGCCAGTTATTTGGGATTCCTTTGAACTCGGCGTCAACTGACGTCACGTCATCATTTGATCCTTTATTTATGCAATGAAATATTCGTATCATATGAGTTTTAGTATCACACCGGTAGCTTCAGCTGTATGCAATCCTGCGCACTTACTATATACAAAAGGAACTAAAATATAGATACCGTCGTTAAGACACTACCGTCCCACTGCTGGGCACGGGTCTCCTTTTAGAGTGGAAAGAGTTAGTTTTAAAGTTGCTGCCGGCGCTCATATTAGACACGCTGTTTACATCGTTATCTAACTAAATATATTGAGCGCCGACTTCAGAAATATGTACTAAACCAACATTTATTTCAATTATTTTTTACTTTGTAGTGACATAGAAGTCGGTTGTATTTTTTTGTTAAAATTTTTTTTTAGAAATCACAAACGGACTCTATATGTGTATCACTCTATTTTACGAATTTATTTCAGTTACTCTTCATATACTAAGTATAAGTAGTATTTTCTATATGTACCGAGACATTTAAGTAATGATATTAAATTTTAAGATAAATTAATTAAATGCGCAGTTAGAAGAAAACTTACAACCAACATTATTTAGTAATTAGTTTCTAACATTTAAAACAAGTTTTGTTACTCGTATATAAACTTAACGCGTAAAACTACTTAATACGCATTAATTTATAGTAACTAAAGTAAAATTATTTATCCATTTGATACAAATGTTTATTGGAACAACATTTTAATAACTACTAATGCAATTACGGGAAATATTCAGAATTTAATTGAATAGGTAAGGCTACAATTAATATTAATGTCGACGAGAGCGTTGAAGATTAAGACCTACGCACATTGTTGTCAAAACAAAATCGTTCTTTATAAAACTGGTGCAATTGCTTTTGCTTAAGTTAACCACAATCGTTCGTAATAAAACTGTTGCAGTTGCTCTTGCTTTTGACACTGTAAATTAACTATAGAATTTGATATTAGTCACCAATAATGTGACGATTTTGACATAGAATCGTGGGAAAAATTAAATTAGTTGGTGATAACTATCACCAATTTAAACTAACTGTTACTAAGTGGACAATCAAGTAAAAAAATCCGCACTATTTTAAGCCGTAGCAGCGTACCTAGTTATTTACCTAAATGCGGACCAGCCAGACAGTCAAAGCAATGAAATCAGACTTATTTCATCTTCTGACAATTAAATTTTTAGGAGTTCGACTCCGGCAGCACCACCGCCACACCTATTTCTACGTAATAACAGCAGTGTTAGCCGCTGCTGTGTTCCGGTTTGAAGGGTATGGTAAGGGAGACAGACTTTTCCGAGGCGTTCCAGCTTAGTCCTCGGTAGCGGCGCTCTGTGGCCAACCTCAGGTAGGAATATGTAATCCTATCTCGGGTTGATTACAGATATCCTTGGGCGGCAGTAGCCACTTACCATCAGGTGAACTGTATGCTCGTCTGCTTCTCGTATATTATTAAAAAAAAGAATCTATTCGTTGCTAAGCGAAATTACGTAAAGAGGTAACTAGTGGTATCAGCCAACTCAAACGCCAAAGTTTCTGCGATGCCCAAAGACAGTCTAATATGTCATTATACATAGTGTGCGGTGACCCTTAACTCAGTATCGCGAACTCGATGCAAGCACAAGTTAACAAGTCGCATTTACATACCGCACTCGAACGGGCATCTAAAAATAAAAGTTGCAGCGAAGTGTTGAAATGTAGAAAACGGCCAAGCCGTTATAAGCTCACCGTTTAAATATTGGTACTTTAGAATAATAAAAATAAAAAAAATAGAACCAATCTTTAAAGTAATGTCATTTTATTTTTGTTTCTAAGGAAACCCTTTCATGTAATATCCACTTCTTGGGGTAAAGAAAGAATTTGTCCGCCATATTGGATTAAGAATGACGTCACTAATCATGAATTTTCATCCAAACCAAACAAAAGCTAAATTTCAGTTCTATCGGTTTGGGTAAAGTGTATAAAAATTCTATTGTAACGTTTGACCCTCGTATACAATTATAAATACGCACTCGTATAAATTAAATAAAACAAGAAAAAATATAGTTGTACAGGTTAAATTATTGTAATGTTATTGAAACTTTAGACAATAGATTATACACGAAAACAAAAACAAACACAGCAGGTTAAAATCCACTTTCTTGTTTTGTATATATACTGAGTTGGCTAGTGACGAGTACATACAAATAATACATATAGGTAATGTACATCATTCCAACCATTTATTTTCCAACGCTGCCAGCGATGTTATATTCCCTCAGAGTCCCTTAGGTGTGTTGAGATCGTAGACTGCTTAGCGATCTGAAAAGCTTGAAAAGCCGAATCCTTATACCAATATGCAATGATAGTTTAATTTGAAAGACGGTAGAGCCAGTGAACTTCAACTGGGTAGGTACCACCGCCACATCTATTTCTGGCGTGAATCTCTTCCTATGTTTTGATCAAGGATGCTTAAGCAATTGATAATTAATTTCATTGATAATACATAGATAATAAAATCCGTGGTGCCTCAGATTTGAAGCTAAAACTTTCTTGTTTATCGACATAATAATCCTTTATCGACTCTTAATTCAAATCACACCATTCATACATTACTAAACTTAAAGACGGCACAATTCTTTGATCTAAAGACCTTAACGTTCATAAATGGAATAACTAAGTAATTGTAAATGGAATCTATGGCTTACTATCTTAGAAAACATAAAGAGAATGCAGTCGAGAAACAAACAGTGTGAGCGATTCGGTGTTAAATAGATCGCTATCAGATGCTTTAGGTCGATAAGGTGGCCCAGCCTCTATAAATAGGCGTCACTGTTATCTCCCTCGCGTAACTATTTAATTAACCTCACTCCCTGAGTGCACTGATAAACGGAGGGACATGTTGCGTGAGAACAAATTGATTCAAGTCTCCTTGTGTCAATTCTGTTATTCTACAGCTTTCTATTCAGCATTATTATCAGCCATTGCGGTTCCACTGTTCGGGTACAGGTCTCCTCACAGAATTAAAAGGATTAGGCTAAAGACCACGTGGTTCAGAACAGATTGGTAAACCTTTTATTTTTTTTAAATGTCTGTAAAATGCGTGTGAGTTCTCTTAAATTGTTTTTCATCACCGTTAAACCATTTGATTCGTATAATCAAAGGTGATTAAGTTTTGAACCTTGGACCCCCTGCATGAGTGCCCAAAGTTCATATCACTAGGCTACAACTGCTCTTTTTAGCATACAATAGTTTTAGGTTCGTGAATTGGCTCACAGTGTAATGAGGATGGAGGGTGCGGCGCCTCGATAAGGATGCAACAATCACGCCTCATATACACCATGTCATTTAACATAACGTCTGACTGAACACGCGATCAAATTCCTACATAGATAAATAATGTTTACAAATTCGCAATGTAAATAACATCGTTATATTCCAGGTTACGATCGATCATTATGAAGATATTCTTTGTGCGGTGCCAACAACGAAACCATTATTCAACTCGTCACACCACCTCACTGTCGCACTTTCGCTGCGTCTGCTTGAAATATAGGAATCAGTTAAATACCCGTAAAAATATTATCTCCGAGATGATTTAGGCATATAAACCGAGGCGAGACATCGGGTAACCTTCTGCGTTCTCGGAACCGTTGGCGCAGCGCCAGCGCGGGCTCGCCAGGGAAATGAAGTATTGGCGACGCCCGTCTTATACTTCTTTCACGATCTGTTTATGGAAATTTGTACCCGATATATATTGCACTTGTTTATTTTGAATTTACTCGATATCGGTAAATTTGCCAAGTCCTCTGCATTAACTAAAATAATATGTTTGTAAGTAATAATGTTGGAAATTTAGTGACGAAAACAAAAATTTCACTGTCATGTCTGAGTATGTCGCGACGCGCCGCTGTAATTTAGTCGCGAACAATAATCTCTTTTTCCTTAATTTAAAAGGAGATATAATTGGGCATTTATTAAAGGAATTGTTAACAGTTAAATTTCGATTTTTTACATTGTATCATGCTACAAAACACGTATGAATGCACATATTCAGAACAGATACAATCTTAATTTATCTTTCGATTTCCTGTCCAGAATCGTCCTCTGGACTGTCTGTAGGAAAACCGGTATATCGATTCGCGTCAAAAATGCGTCTAATCATTTAATTACATCATCATGATATAAGTTATCTATACTTCTATACTAATATTATAAAGAGGAAAACTTTGTTTGTTTGTTTGATTGTAATGAATAGGCTCAAACACTACTGGACCGATTTTAAAAATTCTTTCACCATTCGAAAGCTACATTATCCACGAGTAACATAGGCTATATTTTATATGAAATATATATGATAAATAGATTTTGAGGTGGTACAAAGTTTGCCGGGTCAGCTAGTATTCCAATACTTTGAAGAAATTACGATTAAGATCATTTTCTACTAAAACCGCATAGTATACAGGAACAACTTTGAAAAATTCGTTCAATGGAATCCATATCACTCATGTCACTGAGGCGTAACGCTATAAACTGCTACGAATGGGAGCCGATACTAGGAATAGCGACCTATGAAGCGTGGCGTGCAATGCATTGTAATATCATAGATCTCGATGTATGAGTTACATGTCAAACCAGAGGTATATGGCCGGCTCATTGAAGCGTGTACCAGTCACATCGATAAATCGTACATAAAAGGGTTGAAGGAGGCGTACGTCGTATTTCAGCGAGCGTGGGCAGAACATAAATTGTTCGCTCCGAATTAGCCTAAAGTAGCATATTTTGACGCTTCTCGACAACGTACTAACTAGTTAACAGCTGATATCGCTCAGTGAGTCTTCTTTTTTGTGTCTCAGGCCTTAAGCGTGATTTACACGCAAGGAAATTATTTGGCTTTACAGTAGTAACATTTGTCGTAACTCATTTATTTTTGTATATAAGCGCTACTTATACTACTTTAATAATTGAATGGTTATGGTGTATATTTAACCAATTGATGGATATTTTGTAAAATAAAATATTAGTAGTACTTATTAGTAATATTATTAGTATAGTACAAGTATTATTAGTACTGTGCACCATATAAATATTAACTTTTATAATAATTAACCTTATTCAGAATATTACTAACAAATTATATGATGTAGAAAAGAAATGTGGAAATAGAGTTATTTTTAGGTATAAACCAATAAACAAGCTATTAATACATAAAAAGATTATGGTCAGAGATTCTCACATTAATAATACAGATTATTAAACGAAACATTTCCTTGTGAAATGTTATTAATGTTAATGTTTATGATATAGAAGAAGCAAACGAAATCACCTGATTTTATGTAATCATAATTGTCTATGGAGATCTATAACCAACTACATATAGAGATTACAAACTTACAGATACATAATATACAGAATAGGGGATTTAGTTGAAGCCGATCACAGGTACGTTGCCACATCTGAAGACTAAAATGGCCACGTCATATGCAAGTCAGCCAGAATCCACACCCTTCCACCAAGAATCAAATATTATTTCACGCAAAAATAGACGTCTTTCCCGTTTAATTCATACACGTTCTACAACCTTTTAAAACGATAGAGATCTTATTAAAAGATATATACATTACTAGCATTTACCTGCGGCTTTGCTCGCGGTCAGAGGTTTTTATCTTTTCCGAGCAAACGGTACTATATTTCGGGAAAAAGATACCCCACGTCCTTTTGTGAACCTCTGACAACGTGTGTACGAAATTTCATGAGAATCGGTTGTGTAGTCAAGGAGTGAAAGCATAACAATCAAATAAACTCGCATTCGCTTTAAAATTAGTTAGGATTTAATTTGATTGTATTACTAATCTTCGAAAACACAGCCGTTATAAACATTCGCCTTCCGCCGGTGCTGTAAAACATAATTAAATTTTATGCAGCCATCAATTGTGTGTCAAACAAGTGTAAAATGAATTAATTATTGACAGCAAAATGTGCGGATACGTCTATTCGTTTGGTTGGGTGAATCAGCGTGAGAAACGAGTCGCTATACATAAACGGTACACAATATGTATGAGTTTTGTTATGTAATAAAAATCATAAGGTTTTTTTATTTACACGTAGCAAACGAGCATGGGGTCCATCTGATAGTAAGTAGCTACTGGAATCCCAGGTATGATTAGTTTCCTATCTGAGCACTAAGTTGCAACGCCTGGTAAGTACGTCATCTACTCACACCCTTCAAACCAGCACACGGTAGCGCTTACACGCCTATTTTTAGGCAGAATCTCTACCATTCTGGGAAAATTGTATCGATGTTTTTCCCGATCTAACCAAAATGCGCTACTACTTTAATCTTAATATTTAGACCCTCCTAACCTGAACACCTCGTGATATTTATAACAACCCCCATACTATAACCCGAATTTCATTTTTTTTGCACATAACGCATTATTATTACTAGGTTTAACGGTAACTGGAAAACATCGCGAGTTTTCATATTAAAGTTATGTGTTTTTATTCTAAAGTATATAAAGGTATGTGTGTATTTTTCCAAACTAATGAGTCCAGTTGTTTCACTAACAGTAATAGGCTGACGAGAGTAGAATAATGGAACCGTGATTTAATAGTTAAGTGGGGCAATTTTTATGTTACGAAACCTAAGATGGTTTAATGCCAATTCATATGTGCAATTGGGAATCTACATTGTACGTGTGTATTGTACATTTCAATGTCCATGAGGAAAAGAGTTAAACTTCAAGATTGGGTTTTCCCATGACGAAAACGGTATTTCACTCATTACACTAACTCCGAGCAAAAAATGATGAATATATCTTAATTAAATCTGGTCCGATGATGTGTGGAGATTCTCTTAGTACGAAAAAGGATGTCACAGTACAAAGATTTAAACCAGTATTGCAACGACATTTATCTTCACCACACATAGAAACATCGTGTGAGGTGACTAATAACCTAATGACACAAGAATGGATTAAAACGCCTTATTGGTGTGAAGTTGAATGAGTATATCAATTTATATCATTAACAAGCATTATATAATGTATATTTGATTGCCTACGGGCTTGTTTCATGATTTGACATTTTTCTGGGGAGTCCCCGAATTACTAGTATTTAAAAGGTGCATAAAATAAATAAAAATATGGACAACTACAGTTGTGATATTGTTTTTAAATAATATTCATACTTCTACCGTATTCTGCAGTAAAAATATATGGGTAACTAAAGTTGTAAATCAATGTGATTTAAAAAAATCATAATTCTGTTGCGTTCTGTATATTCAAACTAAAATTATGACACTTGACAGTTCAAAAAAATGTAAGCGTATATCAAAGCCTCTATTTGAAGCTCTTTTTTTAGGTGAAAATCCATTGACCGACTGATACTGCCAGATTGGAAAAACGCTATATATTATTTTGGGAGAAAATTCGTTGACTAACTGATTTTCACAGACTGTGGCGCTACTCCGGGCCTCAGATGTGAGTGCTGCGGCGAGGTGTGCAGATTATGTAAAGCGCGGCGGTGTCGGGTGTCAGCAACAGGTGTCTACCGCCGCTAATAAGAATTATTGTTGCGCGTCGCTTAGACGCTACTCACACACCTGCCGCAGAGGCAATCTAGTGTGTAAGAACGGGGGTGACCCTTGATTGCCTCCTTAATTGTGTTTTTTTTTTAAATACGGATAGCAGACAAACATGCAGTCCACCTGATTGTAAGTGGCTACTGCCGCCCATGCACATCTGTAATCAACCCCAGATATAATTAGATATTCCTACCTCCGGTCGGCCACATACGTGCTTCTACCCCTGATGACCAAGCTGAAACGCCTCGGAAAAGTATGTCTCCCTTACCACACCCTTCAAACCAGAACACAGCAGCGTTTAACACTACTGTTATGAGCCAGAAACAGGTGTGGCGGTGGTCCCGCCGGAGTCGAACCACAAAAGGTTCTACCACCTTCAAATGGTGATGTGTATAGGCAAGCAGCGGCAATTTCCTAGATTGGCGCTGCGGCAGGGTGGCAAGGGCGCGAGACCACCCTTGTTCCCTAGATTGCTGCCGCCATAACCTAAGTAGGGCAACATACTCTAGAACTGCACGTCAGGCAAGTGTACAGATACTCCCGATACCGCCACGATCGCCATGCACCCTAGATTGCCCGTGCGGCAAATGTGTGAGTGTGAGCCCACCTTAATCTACTTTGCCGACAATCACCACGCTACCGCCCAGACGAAATGGCGATTGATTTTTAATTTTCGTCGCTTTTATAGCGATTATGAATTTTAAATTAAGTTTATTTGGAGTGGTTTGACTATAATAGAGTAGTAGTAGTAAAATATATTTTATTGCTATTAAAGCGCTTGACAAAAACTTAAGCTACGATTGCCACATCCATATCTTGTGATAGAAATTATTGTTATATTTCGGTGTGATAGAGTTATGAGTGTAGAAATCGTTTTTATATAGCTCTATATTATGATATAGAGCAGTGATAGCCTAGTGGTTAAGAAACGCGGCCTCTCGATCGAGGGGTCTGAGGTTCAAATCCCAGGCACGCACCTCTGCTTTTCAAATTTATGTGCGTATTAGAAATTAATTATCACTTGCTTAAACGGTGAAGGAAAACATCGTGAGGAAACCTGCATACCTGAGAGATTTATAAAAAAAACAATCTTAAAGATATGTGAAGTCTACCAATACGCACTTGGCCAGCGCGGTGAACTATGGCCTAATCCTTCTCATTCTGAGAGGAGACCCGCGCCCAGCAGTGGGACAGTAATGGGTTCTATTAATAAAGTATATAGTAAGTAAGAGCTTTTGAGATTTCTTCTTTCAATACATACTTTCAGTAACACAATCATAATATGAAACCGGCAAAATAACACATAAATGATTCATCGCGCTCCCATAAATATGAGACATTAAAAATTGCTTTCACATTCAAAAAATTCAAATACGTTCCCGCTTCCTGTAAACATGAAATTTTCCATGGAATGTGAAACTCGTAAAGTTTTATGCAATATTAAATGTCAAATGTACAATACAGAGTATATGTACATAATAGCCGAGAAAAATCGTAAAACAAAGTAATGGCTACCACTTAATCTGCGTTTTTGACTGCGTTTTTATTGACACTCAACGTCCAAATTTATCACGGTGATATTAATCATAATTTATTGGCAACTAATACACGTTTGATAGATCAAATTGTAATTGGCATGAATTTATAATCGATGCTGAATAATAGAAATAACTGAGTACATATTTTTAACGACAATATTTGGAATTCGTGAAAAAAAATATTCGTGAAAAAAATATAATTCTGAAAATTATTAAACAACGAAAACATTGAAATTGGTTTTCATTTTTAAATGAATAGTACTGATTACCTATACTTTGAAACGTTTTACATAATTTTAAATTTTAAACATAATTTCATTCGAGTTAAATCAGTCAATAAATTATTCATCCACTCTTTCCATACTCTTAAACCATAGATCGAGTAACCAAACAGACTCCACTACATAATAGTTTTGGTGTAAATCTTTTTTATGTATACTGAACTTCACGTGTACATAGGTATTTTTTAAGTGCCTTAACTAAACAGCTACAAAGTTGTTCCAAATATATTTTATATCACACGTATTTAAATACTTCGGCATTAAATAGCAGCCTAGTGGTTAAGAAAATAATCCAGGCACGCACCTCTGATTTTACGAAATTATGTGCATATTAAAAATTAATTATCACTTGCCAAAACGGTGAAGGAAAACATCGTGAGGAAACCGGCACACCTGAGAGATTTATAAAAAAAATCTCAAAGAGGTGTGTGAAGTCTACCAATACGCACTTGGCCAGCGCGGTGGACTATGGCTTAATCCTTCTCATTATGAGAGGAGACCCGTGCCCAGCAGTGGGACAATAATGAGTTGATGATGATGATTATGTATTTAAATACTTAATGGAAAACTAATATTAACTTCGCTTTACATATTCGTAAATCTCATTAAGTAAAATGGTTATGAGCTACAAATTTAACGAAATTGATAATTTGTTTATCAATTTCGTTAATAATATTATCTGTGAACTAATCTTAAACGCGAAAACAGACCGGTACATTCATAATTTTCTCGTAATTGGTAATGTACGTCTATACTTTATTAATAACTTCCTGTCTTAAAAGCGACGCAATTTGCCTTAATATTACAAAACGTGTTATCTATATAATAATATCATACATTTAATTACATTCATGAAATTACCGACATAACGATTGTGCTTATATGTAAGTCTACCGGCATCCACATTTTTCTACCTAAACGCAAGAAGAGTTGCATAGAGATATACCTTCTAACCTACCAAGGTACATCTCTTTGTAACTCTTCTTAACATCAGTTCGAGATATATCTCGAACTGTACTCCTACGATTTTAATATATGTCAATAAAATATATGTCAACTAGCTGACACGGCAAACGTTGTGTTGCCATATAAATAAAAAAAATGTTAAGTGAACAACTTTTATCACTTAGGGATATGAAAAATAGATAGTAGCCGATTCTCAGACCTACTGAATATGCATATAAAATTTGGTGAAAATCGGTAAAACCGTTTCGGAGGAGTACGGTAACTAACATTGTGACACGAGAATTTTATATATAATATTTACTCTTTTTATATATATGTATGATAACTGGCAACAGCCATTCATGGACATCTACAATCAACCCCAGATGGGATTATAATCCTACCTGACGTTGATACCGATGCTACCTCTGAAGATTAAGTTGGAATACTCTATAAATCTGTTTTACCATACGCTTAACACTTATATTATTAGGCAGAAAAATGCATGTACCTAATGTAAGGTGATGCCTTCTAACCACGATGGGTACAAAAAAGGCATCTTCAAAATTTCCTCAATAAATCCTATTATTTTAATAGAACGTTAATAAACACGCAGTCATTTTAAAGCAAGCTTTAAATAATCTTTTAAGCATTACCAACAAGGTATACATAAATCAAGATAAAGGCACTATTTGAAGTTAAAATGATTATATAATAAAGATATTCAAGCATAGTAAGGAGGTAGATGTCTCATCTCCGACGAATACTCTCGAACGAGTACCACAACGACGAAACTTTAAAAAATAAAGCAAAAAGTTAAATAAATATGATACAAATAACATTTTAAAAGGAACAATTATTTGACCAAAAATGCAGTACAAAAAATACTGACATATTAAACTGAAAATACAACAAAAACAATCTTACTCTGCCTAAAAACTTGAAGATCAGTCAGTTGCCGACATGTTTCTAAAAAGTTTTACAGTCACATTCACATTGCATGTAACTTAACTTGGTAACTTATATTAAATAAGCCTACAAAAATAAAATTAGTAATTAAAAACGAGATTATTTTCTTTCTTTTATTTAGCGAAAATCCTTTATCCCTATTAATTTACCTTCAAAGGCTTCAACCTACCACGAAAATGATTTCTAACACACGTGAGAATTTCGCAAATATTTTAAGCACTCTAAGCGCAGGTTTTAGCTGCACCGTCGTCAGTTTGACCATCACCTAAAGGCTATTCAGTTTACCGACAAGGCGGCGACACACGACAAACTCGCGAAATCCATGCAAGATGTTATCTTGGCAGGCAATAAGCCATTTTATAGATGTCTATTAAATTTAAACTTCGTAAGCGAATGCACATAACAAGACATTGTATAATAATAGTGGCATAATAATACCTATTATCTACACTAATATTATAAAGAGGAAAACTTTGTTTGTTTGTTTGGTTGTAATGAATAGGCTCAAAAACTACTGGACCGATTTTAAAAATTCTTTCACTATTCGAAGTTACGTTATCCACGAGTAACATAGGCTATATTTTATATGAAATATATTTGATAAATAGATTTTAAGGCGGTACAAAGTTTGCCGGGTCAGCTAGTCGTCATTTATAGAATGAGTAGAGATGGTAGAAGTAGCCACAAAGATAAATATAAAATCCAAGTATAATTAAATCTGAATTAATATCTTTCGGGTTTAAAATAAATGTACCTACACATAACACTTTCTAGCTTATACTAGCCCCACAATAGGTTTTTTCGAGTGACTTGGGTGCCATGGACACACAAAAAAATTCAGAAGCACCCAGACCCAGCACAAATTCTAAATTCATCATTTTGATATCTATTAAGCCTGGAATCGGATTAAGTACTCTCGACGCGTCTGATAAGTAGGTAACATATTGTACAATTTTTATATACGATGTATTAATATTTTAATACTATATTTTCGCAATCAACTAACGACGAACAACGTGTTTCACAAAGTCTATTAACGCAGAATGAAACCACTCATTTAGCGGTACCTTTTACGTAGCAATTATTTCATATCATATAACAATATCTTCTGTTATTAATTAACAACTTTGAATACAAATTATTCAGATTTTATAAAAATTTGCGTTTTTATAAAAAAATCTTTTCTATTCGTTTACGTATTTCCCATACATTTACAATCAGTTCTGATACAGTCCGCTAGGGGCACTGTAATGGAAATGTATGGGCAAATACGTAAACAAATACAAAAACAATCATTTTTGTAAAAACGTACAAACTTGTACTAAGGGTACTGAAACACTATTAGGTATAGATGCCAGTAAATTTTAAGTTCAAATCGTATATTAGATTCATTAAACTAATGATCATAATCATAATCGCAATCGAAATAAATTATTGAATATTATTATACCAATTGGTAAAACAATTATCGAGCTCATAAAGGTTATAGGCCGTAGTAATTGGCGTGGCATTAACAAGCATATGTTAATAGCTTGGTTTTGTCTGCTTGCACTCTTGCGAAACTCTTGGTTTTAGATACTTACAATAAAGTCCTAGATATTTATGCGATACAAGTACTCTACGTTTGTCTGTTTAAAAATAATAGTTTCTTTTGAAAGTGCCGTAAAAAGCAGTACCGTACTCCTAGCTTTCAAGATTAGTTCGCGCATATATGCTACATTTTACGTTTTCTACAGATCATTATAAATAAGCACATTAGTGTAAAACATGTCTTATATGTACAATTAAAGACAGACATAAATTTAATATATTTATGTATTTTTGTTTTCATTGAGTGGCCCGGGCGCCCGCTTGTCGCAATTGTGACTGGTTCTTCTTGTTCTATATGTCCATAATTCAACTCATATATAAGTGTACCTATGTTTATTCCAGTGCTTCTGATTAAAATGCAAGGCGGCGCAAAAGCCGTTTGCATTGTCGAACCAATTTGTATAAACCATAAACATAAAAATCATACAAATCATTCGCCCTCCATATTGGGCATTTTGTTGAACGGCGACCATCTCTTTATGCCTTATGTGTTCGAAACTTCATATTGAGACAGTTTTACGACGTGCAGACAGTTTTAAAGATAGCGAACACCTTATTCAGAGCAATTCGGGGTAATTTATTGGAATTTTACGAACTTATTTTATCGCCTATATAAGACATTAGTACGATCTAGTATTCTATTTTTATTTAACCTTTCGCGTGCGGCGTCTCCATATAATTGTATTAGTTTTGCAAGAGAATTTTGTAGAAATAGTGGACGTGGGCCAAGTAACTAAATAAAAATATCGGATATAATTTATTGAACATCATTCTGCGAATGCCTGCAGAGTGAGCGTACAATTGCACCTCGTAAAAACAAACTTTAAAAAATATTTTCTAGTGTATGAATCGTCAAGGCACAGAATTAGACGAGACGCGATGCATAATACTTTGTTTCTAACACGCGATCACATATATCTGTTATTTCAGACCAGATTTCCACGAAAAACAAATTACCTATCATCATTTTCTGTCATAAACGTCGAAACTGTGTGTGTTCGGGCATTATGAAAGGATGTTCGTAAATTTTAAATAACATGATTACTTTTGAAATACACTTTCTGCGTATTCTAGAACAGTGGCTTTCAAAGTGTCGGTCGCGATCCCCTAGCGGTCGTTTCGCTTCTAGGAGAGAGTCGCAGGAGTCAAGAAGCTCCGTTCAAAAAGAAAAGAAAGATTTAAAAAAAATTGGCTCTTTTCCTATTAGGGTTACGTAATGTACATCAAATATTACTGTTTTAGGTAGGTAGTAAGTTACATATTTAACCAATACGAAACTGTGAGTATTAATAAAAATGTGTTTTTACTGCATGTTTTATTTATTTTACAATAATAAAAATCTAATTACTACTGACAGATTTGATTTGTGAATGAAACAATGAAATAGATACAAGTTGGAAACTACGGTGGATGTTATTTTTACATAGTAAGGGGCTCTTTCTATGTAAAAGATTTAAAAACACTGTTCTAGAAGATGGCAGTATCTAAAGTCCCCCAGTGTGAAAGTAGGAAAACGTCGCAACGTGAGATAAACGGACAAAATAAATCACGAAATATTTTTACTTACTTAGGGGATCATACTTTAAAAGATTGAAAAACACTGTTCTAGAAGATGACAGTATCTAAAGCCCCCGCGGTGTGAAAGTAGGAAGGCGTCGAGATGAGATAAACGGACAAATGGAGTCACGAAATATTTTTACTTACTTAGGGGATCCCATAAAAGATTGGTAAACACTGTTCTAGAAGATGGCAAAATCTAAAACCCCCGCGGTGTGAAAATAGGGCCGCATCGCGAGGTGAGATAAATGAATGAAGAGAATCGCGAAATATTTTTGCATAGTCAGGGGATCATGCTATGTAAGATTGAAAAACACTGTGCTAGAAGATGGCAGTATCTAAAGCCCCCGCGGTGTGAAAGTAGGAAGGCGTCGAGGTGAGATAAACGGACGAAGCGAACATTAACTTTACTTATTACGTTTAAGCCTATATAAAATGCAATTCACTTTCCTTAGTATTTCCGCTTATGGCAAATTAGACGTACGCACCTTTAAAATTAAAGTGTCATAATATATTGAGAACTTCCGCACACGGCTCTACCCAAGTAGGGGGAGGTAGGGGTACATCTTGGTGCGCAATTTTTACTTTATATTGAAGTAGTGGTGTCCGCGGCTTCGCCCGCGTTAAAAAAATAAACAGAAAATTTGTACCTTCATTGGAATGACAGTGGCGCCATCTGTCGAAAATTGGTCGTTCCTCAGAAATCTTCGTGGGGTCTTGGACAACAACTTTGCTAAAGATCATCAATTGATCAAATGCATAGTTTACGATTCAATCCTTACTAATATCGATTAAAATAATCGACCTTTTGGTCCAAAAGATCGATTATCCGATTAGTCTATCTTAGATCGCCATACCTAGTTCCCGTTGAATTTCCGGGATAAAAACTATCCTATGTCCTTTCTCGGGTATCAGACTATCTTTGTACAAAATTTCATTAAAATCGGTTCAGTGTTTTAGGCGTGAAGAAAAGACAAACAGACAGACAGGCAGACGGACAGAGTTACTTTCGGATTTATAATATTAGTAAGGATTACTATACAGAGTGAATATTTCAAGTGGGGCTCCATGGTGAAATCCGAAGCTATATGAACTTCCGAAAAATACCGTACGAAACGCTACGATAAGCTACGAGGCCAACTCCATTATTCTTTTGTTTTTATTTCTCTCTAACCGGGAAAGGAATGAGTTCTTTTTGAAAAGGAACAGGGTGTGAATTATTCTGGGAAGTTATGGTAGATGACAAACTAAAGAAAAATGCTCATTTTGATAGAAAAAAATTCATACATTCTCTTTTTCATACAAATTATTATTTATGAATTATGAATTCGTTAAGGCATAATGAATTTTGTAAAGACTAGTGAAATGAGTAAATTATTAGATCACGCAATAAAACACTGAATAGAAAATACACTTTCCCGTATATTTAAAAATGAAAACCAATAAAATATTCACATTATGTGTTTTAATCCATTAAAAGTAAGTAAGTGTACCAAGATCCTATAGCTATTTCCGTTTGTGATTAAGACTAAACCTGCAGGTTTAACCTGACAGGAGACAGGGCATAAAATGATAAGTATATTTGCAATGCAACTCTGTTATCTCTAGCACTAATGCCGATGCGTTTTATCAATAAAGGGAAAAGCAAAAAAGTGACGTAATTATACAACGATCTGTTTAATATTCTCATATGCGATTCGCATTTGTTTCCTGGTGAAAATAAACAATCGTACGTAACATTGTGTTCATAGATACGCCTACACAAATCAAATGCCGCCTTACCAGCCCAACAGAGTTATCAATCAGACGACAAGAATGCAAATTTTAATTGTGGCCGGGCCGGGTCGATGTCGCGCGATATTATGATCGCAATTTATTTGCGCGACGACATGCATGCGGCGCGGGGCGGGGCGAGCCGCACGCACTGCACTGGGGAGGGAGACAACCGCCAATTATGAATAAACTAGCTTTACTACTATGGTAATAAGACTTGAGATTTTTCCTAAGCGATTTCACCAAGCGAGAACACTCATTAATGGTTTTGTGGCTCCGTTATCGAGCCTCGTAGAAAGCCTTCGATAACCTATACCTACGCGGAGTCGTGCCTGGTCGCTATTTACCGGTGAGTAATATTTAATGCCGATATTATTTTATTAGCGGCGCTGTGGGAGTGTTCGGACGAAACTCGTCTAGTGTGCGAATGTCGGAACAGCACCAGTGCCCGCGGCGATAGGCTGCAGTTCCAGTAACGATGATAAACACCCGCACCGACGCCGATGCATCAGATTCGTTCGCTCCCACACGAGACTGCATTTGAATGCAGCCCGTCCGTAATATTATGACATCGCCACCTCGAGCGAGGACGCGTCGGATGTTGAAGTTTTCAACGCAGACGAGAGGTTTCGGTGTGGTCCGATAGGGCGAAACGGAACGCGCCGAGACGTGCGTGGGCCCGACCTCGTTTCCTGAGCTAAATATAATTTCACTTGATCATTTAATTATATGGAGATTAATGGGCGAGCAGAGATGCCAACATTCATGTTAATAAAGTGTACAATATGGCGTGAAACATTTACTATTGGGGCGCCTCGCGACGTAGCGTCGGCGTCGTGGCCGTCGTCTGCGGTTGTTTATATAGCGATACACGGCTACGTCGGCGTCACTAGACGCTTAGGGCGAATAAGCAGCGTGACTTTACGTGACGATACGAAAGATAAAAATACAAGAATTTATACGGCTTAATAAATATCAGCGTACTTTGATGTGATAAAATCTCATACATGCGAAATATAAAGAGTACAATGCTCCCGAAAGAAGCGGAATGTACACAATGATTTTGTTAACAAGGTCGCATAAAGAATGAACAGATTCAAGCTGTTATTTTTACATAGTATGTTTAATGAGCCGGTTCACAGGTTGAAAGGTTTTAAAGGTGGTAGTTAGAGCTTGATACGACGGCAGCAATGCCATACCTACATGATTTACATTAGAGCACCTTAAGTTATGTTGTCCTGTACCCTTACCATGAGTTTTTACGTTTTGACAAATATGACTGTTTTGGTATTTGTTTACGTATTGGCCCATACTATTTCCAAGTTATGATATAATCCGCATGTAATAATCTCATGGTAAGGGTACTGTTGTTATTTGAAGGGTGTGGATATGAGACGTTCCAACATAGTTTCCAGAGGTGTTAAACCTTTATGACAAAGTTATAATTTGTTTCGTTTCCATCTATTGAATGGACAGAGTATCAGTTTGTTCGACCCAAATTAAAATTTGTCAAATCAAATAAAAATTTATGCTACTTCCACACAAACACACGTTCGTTGAATGTTTACATACATATACCTTTATATTTTTGTATTAGTTGATAGTACGAAGTGCATGTAACAATATCAAATTTTATTACAAATTGCCTTACAATAAAGTAAACAATGTTCGTAGGTATGCTTGTGAAAACGAATTTGCATTTAAAACTTTTCTATAAAAAACCATTACTTCCTAAAAACGTAATCGTATCCATTCTCCGCGTTCCAGATCTTAGCATTATACCTACTTTATCTAAACACAGCCAGTTAAGAGTTTAAGGCACCTCGCACACTGGCGCCACCAAGTGATAACATGAATAAAAACATGTGACTGAATAAAATGTATTTATCATAATTGTGGCGATAACGAAACAAATAGAGATTGATATTGATAGAGATTGATAGTTTTGTAATCCTAATACTTAAACGTAAATATGTATTTATCGATAATTTAGAAGGCAATAAGTATTAAAGTACCTTTATAGTCGTATTATATACATTTATTATTTTAAAGAACGTTTATATTAAAGAACCTTATTAAAAACAATGGTGTCTGGGATTAAAATATGTGTTTTAAATTGTATTAACTAATCAGCTATCAGGTCGAAATTGATAATCTTAAAAAAATGTAAAGAAAAACAAATGTAACGCTATAAATAGGCATTACCAATTTATTAATTAAGGACATACATACCTAACAATGTAAATACCTATATGAATAATCAATTAAGGCATAGACACAGATACAGAGCTACAAAATAACCTCATTAAGGGTATTAAAATATTAGTCTATTTTATAATCCTCGATCTAATTCTATAGTTCTATCTATGACGCTAATCTAATCTGTAAAAGTCGACTCTAAGATTAATTAATAAGACTGCAAACTTACAATGTAACGATTTCATAAAAATAAACGCGTAATTTCTCGAAAAACCACTTTGCGACACAACAGTTACCGCTAACTATATACATAATTTCACCTGGATACATAATAATGAATACTATTATTATAAGTTAATGCAATGACTAGCCTGTTACATAGTTCTTAGCATAATATCTATTAATATTGCTGATATAATCACTTACTGGCGATATTTAATTACTCCTTTGATTAATCTTAGGATAGAACATTATGTTCTAAAGTGACATTTGAATTACATTACACTTGATATAAACAAGTAATGGCTTCTATTTTATCGCTTTTAAGACTATTTCTCTCGAGAGGGAAGCTTGCATAACACAAATAAAGGAAGAAAAAGTTTAATCTAAAATGTTACCGATGTTAATAAATCGATATGATATATATATCAATTGTCAATCAATGCAAGTTCCTGATACTGTGAAATGGGATGAAAAAAAAAACGCTTTCTACACTCACAGCCCCGCACTAGGATTCCCTGTGTCGTGGGTGCCATGGACACAAACACCTAGACCCAGAAACAGAAATCTAAATTCATCATTTAGATATGTCTGGCCGGGGATCGAACCCGGGACTCTTTGCGCGTCAGACCGGTATGGTAGCCGCTCCGCCACGGGTCGTCATGAAAGATTCTGTATAAAGGAGATGTTTCAAAATGTAAGGGCTCCCGGCCACCTTTTGTACATTATATTAAAAACTAAGAAAACATGCAAAGAACAATTCGTAGCGGTTCATTTTCTTCAAATCATGTTCGTTTAATTGTTTAAAAACAATATTTTACACCTAAACTTGCAACACAACAGTGGAAAAACATCATGGCCGTAGTGATTACCGTAATAATGTCATCTGTCATTCTATTTTAACTTACTATATACATTATATACTTTTTAATATATTTTTACGCGAATGGGCGTAGATGTATAAATATTGAGAAACAATACCTATATTTGATAAACAATAATTATATTTACTTTCATAAATCTTGACTTAAAACAAATATTCCAAAATATGTACTTTTATACCAATTTATTTTAGTTAAAACATTTAAGTGCGTAAATAAAACAACTTTAAGTACACATTTAGATAATATTTTACTTATTCTTCACTTAAGATACATTATTTATTCATTTTCAATATCTTCCCTTATCAATATTTTCATCCAATAATGTAGCAGGTTCTGTAATATCCTGTGACGAGCTCAGCCCAAACATCAAACAATGGTCATAATGTGAGCGCAGCTACCAACGAGTATGGTTCGTTGCCAGAGCGAGCAATTGCAATAATAACTGATTATTTTGTCATCCCAAGAATGTCCTTGTCTTGCTAATGTAATTATCTAAAAAAAGATAAATGTAAAAAGATTAGCTTCTCTAGTTTAAAATTATTAACGATTATTTCACGATTAATACAACTAACTGATATATATTTTACCTGATGATATTGAATCCTTGTCAACACAATCCACAGCGATCGCACGAAAATCACAAGAGTCCATAAAACATAAGCTGGGTAAACAAGTAAGGTAGAATCAGTCCAAAATCGTAAGCAGCACAGAGCAGAAACATATTCAGGATTGAAATGGAATCTTCTCATCAGTACATATTTATTCAACGTTTACATTAGAGTCCACTTTTATATAATATGTATATATCCACTTTTACAGATATCAAATTGACAACTTCTTCTTTTTTAATTTGACATGTCACATCTTTAAAACCAGATACTATTTAAAAGGTGGTTTTGTTATAATTATTATAAATAATTAATTAAATTCAGAAATAATGACGGGATACCCAAAACAAAAGGCAGGTTGTAAAGTACTAAGGTAACAATAACTTTACGACAAAAATAGCGAAATACAGAATTACCAACATCCAAAGAGTATAGTAACCTATGTGTGGGGTACACATAGGTTCCCTGACCGACATCGACAATTTTGAAAACTTGACATTGACAGTATTCCGCCATATTTAATATTTCAATGAGGAATGTTTATTTTAAATATTTTTAAACAGGAATACTTTAGGTTATCAAAATATATGTGTATTTTTCTTCAATTATACAAATTATTCGTGTTTTTTACATATAGTGTACATGAGATGGCCGAAAATGAAACATCTCCTTTCGACAATGTTCACTCCCATAGAGTCGGCATTGTCAATTATTTCATTTCGTTTTAGCAAGAAATTTTACTACCACTATTGTACTGTAAACATAACCAATTATGATGGTATTAAGTTCAAAGGATATAAATAATAAAGATAATAAGCAAAACAGATAGACCTGGCCTTTTATATAAATATAGATGTTTAGGAAACGTGTTATAATGAAAGCGCGGCCCCACTCTAAAAGGGTTATTTATACGTGTTTGGTGACAGCGCCTCTGCGCCTCTGACCGACCTAATTAAAATTTAAATTTGGATACACATTTTGGTACCTGTCTTCTATACATATAATAATCGAAAAATACAAATCTGTACATCTATAGTCGTCACAATTTAATAGGCCCATTTTGACACATGCCATCGCTAGGCTCTAAGCATGGACATACAAATCGATAACCATCGAAACCAATTTTTACGACAATTCGATTACAACCACACATCGTATTGTATAAAATGCTTAATATTTTGTAAACAGAAGATTTATTCTATATTTTTCTAAATCATCTAAATATTCAATAAAAAGGAGAAAAGAAGATTAATCAAAAATGCAATAAGATTTTCCCTAAATTATTCTTATATATTTTTACAAGCTTTATGTAAAAGAGTTTTTTGACATTGTATTGGCCTGCTTCATACAAGAGACTTAATTTTGATGCGAGTAAAACCACGTATAAAAGCTAGTCTTTAAATATTAAATCTCGCTGCTTGAAAATATTATTATTGCTGTTTATTGACTTAATTAGTTCTGCAAAACTACATATTACATTTTTAGTTAGATTACGGTATAATTATTATACCTCACAAAAGTAGTAGATATATATTACGTTATATTATTTATCGACCTCCGTGGTGGTTATCGGTCTGACATGCATACAGACATATATCTAAGTGATGAATTGAATTTTCTGTTCTGGGTCTACATTTTTGTGTTTTCGTCTTTGTATATGTACAATTGTACATGCTTCCACGACAGAGGAAGAATTCTAGTTGTACTATGAGCTTTAGCAAAAGGCGTCATTATTATTTATTTCATAGAAAGTAAAACTGTTTTCGCAATGACGATTAATGAGCAACTAACTAACTAACAACATTTCAACACTTCTATGTTTATGCACTTTTCATGATTACTTTATTAAGTATATTTTAACGATCGAGCATTTGACCGTTTGTTAAATGTTAAATTGGCCACTGTTTTTATGTGTTTAATAATTATATTTAAGATGATGATGAACATAATATGACTTTTACGGGTTTATAGGTTTAATTCCCAGAAACGCACCTTTGACTTATGAAAGTTACGTACCTATTAGAAATTAATGATCAGTTGCTTAAAAGGTGAAGGAAAACATTGAGGAAACCTGCACGCATGAGATTTAAACAAAGACAAAAAAATGACAAAGTTTGTGGAGTCTACCAGTTCGCACTAGGCCAATGCTGTGAACTTTGCCCTAAACCCCTCGTCTAACAGGAAATCTGTACCCATCTGCGGAACAGAAATGGATTGACGACGACATAGGTATATATAGGAAATAGGACAGACACTCCATTTAATGTAGAGACCGATTCATTTCACATATTAAAATCCTAAATACAAACTTGATTTATCAGTACACAAATGGAGCAGTTCCCATACATCCTACCATAGCACATACCCGTATATAACTGTGTAACAAGTATACCATCACATAGCAAGTGCATTTAACTTATCGGAGAGCGAACGTGGCGTGACAGCCTTTTCAGTTCACTGAGCGCCGAGTACTTGCAGGACACACAAGAACAGAGTTCATTGAGCATATCGATACATCCATTAGACTAAGCACTTTATAAATAGCCTCCCTCAAAGCAAACTCTTGTTTTTCAAACTATATTTCTATAGGAAAATTATGAAGTAACATGTGGACGCCCATACGTGTATACCTAGAGGGACAACTACATGGTGAAATTAGAAACTTTTTTGTAGCGACTGACTTTGTAGTATAAGGAAACTACTTTATATCGTTTTCCAGAGTCTGTCTACCATTCAATCTTATATGCTTCGATATACAAGACGCCTGAGAAAGATTAGATCGCAAAAATACCATATTTATACCTACATTATTCACTATTGTATTACTTAGAAGGATAAATAGATACATAATACATAGTAACAGATATAATTATCTAAATTGTATGTTTTTGTCACTTTAGTAAATTTTATTTCCTCATGCAAGACATGCATATTTTTTTGTATACGACACAGTAAAATATTTAGCTGTTCCTTTAACATAATACGAAGTTTAAGTCAACGATTTGCATAGCACCAACAGGAAAAACATACGTCTTTAACGAAGCAAAATTCCATGATGTGTAAATATGGGGAATGTGTCAGATTCGCAATAATCGCGTCGGATTATGCATGCGTGCACGCGGGCGGCCCTGAGCTATTGCGCATTGTATTCAAATCCGGCGGCGCTATGCACGACGAGTGGACGCGATGCGACGCGTCTGCTCACACCCGCGTCCTCTGCCTACGACCGACACATCCTCTATCGAACTACAAGATCTTACCGTAACAACATTAGTTGCAGAAATCACACTATATCGTTAATTACATTTTATTTTACATAAACTGTTTGATTTCTTGCGACAAATGAAAAATGTAATATCTATTTACTATAAATTTACGTATTAGGTACCTGTTATAAAAAATCTTCAACTTGAGCAATAATTATTAATTATCGCATCCACGTTTATAAGCTGTTCAGTTTTATTCATAAAACAGAATGGCATTTTTAACGAAGTGTGAATTCCATGATCATTGATATAGGGAATGTGTCAGATTCGCAATAATCGCGTCGGATTATGCATGCGTGCACGCGGGCGGCCCTGAGCTATTGCGCATTGTATTCAAATCCGGCGGCGCTATGCACGACGAGTGGACGCGATGCGACGCGTCTGCTCACACCCGCGTCCTCTGCCTACGACCGACACACCCTCTATCGTACTACAATATCTTGCCGTACCTACATTTGTTCCAGAAATCACACTATATCGTTAATTACATTTTATTTTAATATAAACTGTTTTGTTTCTTCCGACAAACTAAAAACATAATGTTTATTTACAATATACTTACTTATTACCTATTGTAAAAGATTCTTCAACTTAAGCAATAATTACTAATTTTCGCATCCACGTTTATAAACTGTTCAGTTTTATTCATAAGACGGAATTGCATTTTTAACGAAGTGCGAATTCCATGATCATTGATATAGGGAATGTGTCAGATTCGCAATAATCACGTCGGATTATGCATGCGTGCACGCGGGCGGCCCTGAGCTATTGCGCATTGTATTCAAATCCGGCGGCGCTATGCACGACGAGTGGACGCGATGCGACGCGTCTGCTCACACCCGCGTCCTCTGCCTACGACCGACACACCCTCTATCGCGCCACAATGTAAACATGCTTTACAAACGCTATTTTTAAAAATGGAACGACTTATTGTCTTTGATACACATAAACGACTGATATGGCTGTCATCGTGACTATTTAATAAAGTTCCAATTAATAAAATCCACTTTTTTATTTTAAAAGAAGTTAAGGAATATGCAGCGCAAGTTTGAGTACATATATTATGATCTTCAATCGTGTAGTACTTTATATAGTAGGTAGACATAGTAATTGATAACAATAAGAGAATACGACTTGAATACAAATAAACTTAGATTTACTGTATACAAACTGACTTCCATCATTGATTCTCTTAACTGCGGTCGCAACCGAACGTAATAAGTGTAGTCACTCACAATAAACGATAACCTAAAGATTTAGTACCAATTGACTACCAATTGGGATTAATCACTTAGAGCAACCGTAGTTATTGGTTCGGTGAGTATTCGTATTTCTTCCATTGAATATTATGATTGAACTCCAAGGCTACATTCCTCCGGCGATCTCTCGAGGCAACGGGTGGCTTCCAGCGCGGCCGCATATCACAATAAAGTTCCTGTTACCGTGCTAACTAGCTAACAGAAACGTCGGCATAAACATGTCTAGAATAAAGATAAACTTACTATTGAATATTAGCGAGATGCCGGTGGGTGTAGCCGAGAGCCGCCCAGGGCCGCCCCTAGCACACAAAAAGTATAATACTTAGCAACGTGATTGATCATAATGATCTACTAGCGTCACTAATACGATATTTTATATGACGTGCACATTATACAAGGACCAAAAATAATAAGATCAAATTTAACTTTTTTTTAATTGTCTGCAAAGTTATCTCTTATTAAATCTTAACTCTTCACTTTTCTGTGGAATTTGAAATAAACCGTAAAAGTAATGATAGATGCATTGCTATCACTGATTATAATACGGACTATCGCCTATAAGTATACGTGTACTACCATAACTTCAAAAGTATAGTCTATAGCCTAAATATAGTCCTCAAATGAATAGACCTCAAATGTTTTGGAACCTTAAAAGTGTTTTCAAATCGATCTTCGCTTCAGCCACCAAGCAGACAACGCCTACTCACCCCGCCTCATCATATTTATCGCGATTGACGCCAACCAAGAGGGTAACTGGAGGTCACTAAGTGATAATACTTAGGCACTAGCTATTACTCAATGCTACAGAGTGCGTACCTTACAGAGACAGCGACTAACTCTTATCGAAACCTATTTAGGTATTAAAGACGCAATAGATAACAACAGAGTACTTAATCTACGAAAAACTATTACTTAGATAATAGACAACTTAATAAAAGACTCTATTATTAACATTCCTTTTACTTTTAATAAATAAAAAACTTTCAAAGATTGCCATATCGCGTTTAAAATAGAACTTGAACTGAACAGTTGAGTTTGGACGAGTCAAGACGAGCAAAAGATAAGTAAGAGCTCTTTATTAAAACGTTCCTCTGCGACGAAATTAATCATTGCGGTAATAATATCCTAGAAAACGCGTCGGAGCGGGTTTATTTGCAAAGTTGTAGCCCAGTGCACTGACACCATCAGGCGTCTATAGTTGATGTCCTCGATGAAGATACAATATAGGTTTCAGTGAACAAAAACGTGTAGACAATGGAAAATGGCGGGTGTTGTGCTCGATAGCGGAGTTGGCGCAATGGCGGTTCAAGCAAGTCCGATGCCTATTTGGGAAGAGAATCTCCCTATTTGGAAGGCTGCGGTTCGAGTCAGATCGATATCGTACGGCAACGATGCGACGGCCGCCGTCAAGCAGCCGTCACCCGATCACCGACCACTTTTATGAATATTTTTATACCGCTAGCCGCTAGGACGTTAAATGCAAAGTGTATGGACGGACGCGGAAATTTAAATACCGACTGCAACTTTGTAGATAATGGTTCATTGACTTATTCATGACTTTACACCGCTTTTTCTAAACGGATTATCTAACCGAATGATAGATAGATCAAAAGTTTTCATCACAAACGCGGATGTCGTTTTGTTAATCTGAATTCTTTTACCATCTCTTAGTTATCAAGATGAATTTCACATATCGCATTCTTAGATTGTTTTGCAGATTTATCATTCTCGGTTCGAAAACATTACAAAAATCGTGGCGCGTAGAGATGAGATAGTGTCATAATAGACGTTATCACACATTTGCATTTCACGCCACCTCAGAATGGCGCTATTTAACTGTAAACTCACAGATTATATCAACAGCCGACGTCAGTGTGAATTAGATAATATACTTATCAGTGACCAGCACGAGTCTGACTCGTAAATGTGAAATCACGAGCATATTATATTTTTGCATTTAGCTAACATTACACATCGCACGACTTAACATTTACAATGAAATATGTATCTACATTTTATATCTTATACACGAACCTTAAGGATTTGCGGAAACGTTTAAAGTTTTAAACTGCATCATCAGATCTGAATTTGACTAAAAAAAAAAGATACATTAGGAATAGGTTTTATCCGCAGACAAAGCCGTGAACATAACTTGTTTATAATAATGTATAGTATATTTTTGGCACAAACTAAAAGCGTCTGAAATTAAGAAGAGTCTTACAACCCTGATATTACAATAAATTGAAACTGTTACAATTCACACAAATCGAGGCCTAGCTCGCGGCGCTATTAGCTCTACATTGAATTGTGTCAGTGGATACTTGACTTATGCTCCGCTGGCCATATAAAACAAATAGTGTGGCTTTCGCAGTGTGAGTCAACTATCAATTCCTATTGACCAAATTACACCGAGTGTACAATTTTCGACGCATTCCATTCTAATACCAAATACCTCGTAAAACGTCTGGGCACTCGCGTAAAATGTGCTACTAAATTTATTACCCAACACATATCTCAGATATATATTAAGATACTGAAAATGTCACAATGTTTAAATATATTTAAATCTTTTCTCCCCTGCTATTATATGGTATGATTAATTACTGTGCGAATGTCGTAAACTTTTCCTCAAGTAGATCATCGATTTGATATTTTTATTTCTATCGTGTTTTTATGTGTCATGTACATAATTTAAAAAAATTGGATTACGTTTATAACATTTAACAAAATTAATGCGAGTATATCGTTGTTTATATCTCAATCTTATTAAATAAACTGAATAACATTCTACAAAGAATCCCATGACGAATAATCTAATTCGAATGTATTTAAATTTCAAATATTTAATTGATTTATCATCAGCCCATGATATTGCTAATTAAATAATATTTTAATGATAATTCCAAAGCCTTAAGCCATAAAGACAATAAACGCCGGAACTTCATAAACATCCAAGCATATAATATTTCGCTGTGGCTTGACGTATGTAGTAGTGGCAAACGATATGGTTATTTCACCAGTAAATTAGAACGGCGAAGACTAGAGCTCGGCCCGCGAGTTACGCGAGTGCGCGTGCCCGTGCCGTTAAACAGAATGAGTGCTCGTTAAAAAGCAACCCGCCGTGTAATTAGCCGGCACAAAATAAAACAAAGTCCCTGTCCCACGGCCCTCGGGCGCCTCGTGACTACTCTCACGGATCCATCACGAAATTTTACACTCGTACTGCATCTTATTAAGTGTTATGAAAGGTCTCTCGTAAGTGACAGCTCCTTTTAAGGAAAACCGAGCGCCCTTTGCGGGTGCTGACGACGATGCCGCCCTCGGCGCCGCTCTCTCGCCTTCTATTAAGTACACCGCATTATCGAATTAATTTGTAGCGTGATTAATACACCACTGAACACTTCATTACTATTATAATCGCCTACATTTATAATACGCCCCGATCATTTTTACTTAATCCGGCGCCGTGTCGAAGCGTAAAAGTGAACTATAAATATTTATCAAAAAGTTGTTAAGCAACCGTTCGGCGATACGAGCGGAGTGGAGTACCTAGGCATAGTAATTTCTGTCAATACACTATCACTTCTGTCTCAATTCGCGTACCTAAATAGGAAAGGCGAGTCGCTCGGGGGAGCTATTATCACGTCAGAAGCGGGCTTTATCTCTCAATTTAGTGATAATTTCATAAAGACAAGGAGGCGGCGCCAGGCGACGCGGTCTCGTGCGGGAGGTCCGCACTTGCATCGCTTAAAGAAACCACTAATTGCGAGCCGCTTAAGGACGCTGATCGATAACACGATAATATCTTTAATGCCGGTCTTGTGTCGGCTCGAAACATTTCATTTTGTCTCGTCGACTCGCTAAAATGTACCCGCGGCCGAACGATTAACGTTTTCCCACTTCATGAGCCCCGAACCGACCGATGACTAAGGTACCCAGGCATCTGCGTGAAATAAAATTTTAAATATCGTACTACTGCACTACTCCTGTACGTAAGTCACGTCGCGAAGTGAAAAAATAAAAACACATTAACTCGGTTTCGATTTAAAATAAAGCGTTAAAATTACGATTCATTAGTTTTGTTTTGCTGGCGCGGTAAGTCAAGGGGCCTCCCTGTTTTGGTATGCGATGGAGCCGCCCGTTTAAGATGGGATCGATATGAACAGCGCGATGTGCCGCGTGCCTTCACGCCCTTTTTTACCACGGCGACCTTATTAAACAATTTCCTTTGTAGGTAGGTGAGAACCAGAATTTAATCAAAACTGCCTCCATTCGGGCTTAAACGATCATTGAGATTACTCGCGTTGAACTTTCCATAAAAGCTTTATTCCTTTAAGAACAATTATTTTTTATGCGATCGGCTAAGATCATTCTGTTCGATTATTGGCGTCCGCAATTTTCGCCTCTCGTACCGTGTTAAATATGTCGCGATAACAAAATGCAGGTATGATAACTATTTCACCTTATGTTCTTGTTTCTCGCGTCGAGCGGCGACAGAAATGGTCAACAGATTTTTTACGCGGCGACATACTTTCCTACGTCCTATTCCAGGTACTTAGTTTATTTTATACCTTTATAAATGCCCGCTCGGCTTCGTCTCACGGATTCACGCCTACGAGCGGTAAGAAGATAAAGTGTAAAGCGCTCATCAAAGTTCCTGTGGCCGGTACCGATAATACCGCACATTATCGTAAACAGCAGCGGAGATGACGGCGATAGAGCGCATACAGATGCGGGCGCGCCGGCTTTGCATGTGTAACTTATGGACGGTTGCACATGCGAGCCGTCGGACCCCACAGTTCACTCGAGCACGCCCTCGCGAGAGCACAAATTGCGACCAGTTACATTACATGCATTATTTAAACGCGACAACCTTATAAGAAAGTAATAATGTGATAGAGTGTACGTATGTCGCGTGTGATGAGTCAGAGCGGGCGCAATGACCCTCGCTCGCCCGCCGACGCACACTATTCCTGTGCACTCGCACACTGCGTAACCTTATACAAAAATATTACATAACAAACTGTTTTGACAAATACCTACTTGTGCGTCGATCCTTACGCCCTTTTCACGCTAAACGCGTAGAACGGTGCCAAGTTGACGCGAAATCACAACATTACTTCACTTCAAGTCCCAGCTTATAAAACGATCCATTACTAGAGGCTTCTTAATCAAGCCGTCTCTAAGCCTCACCATTTGTTCAGGGAGCCTGCGTAATCTTGATCGCGTCGAATGTGTGGTCATTAATTAGTTTGACATCGTGTGTCCTATCTTAACTGCCAACGGAACTTCAAAGAAAATTACAAATCTCATTTAATATCAATTAGTTATAATCTACTCGGATACTTACACTGAATTACCTAATTACTCCTTAATCGCCTGGACTGTTTAGGCTTCAAAAATGGTTATTATTTCTAATAGGTAGATGAAAAACAAAATTTTACTAGATCCGGATCATAATGTGTAATGTTTTTATCTATATCTAATATTAATATAGTGTATCGAATGCACATTTATTATGAGGATGTATAATAATAACCATAAAATTAACATTTTTCACGCTACAGATTTAATCGACACGAAGGATCGCTGGAACATTTATCAACACTGGAAATAGCTTTGAGTCTTACTATGTGCATGTTTTCGTTGCAACAAAAGCGGCGCGACGCAACATAATTAATTTTGCAACTCTATTACTGGTACGAGTGCCCTACACGATAGAGAATAATCTATTTCATCGTTGAATATTCACGTGCGGCGGGCGGCCGGTGCCACGATATTTATTTTCAGGGCGTCAGTACATCATTCATCAGTTGTTCAGTACGCGTGTAAATCTGCATAGGAGCGCGGGTTCGGTCGCGGGCACCGATGGAATTAAAAGGGCCGAGGGCCGATCTCGTGTCGATACTGTCACATGACTAATGGAGCAGGCGCCGATCACTGATATCGACAAATAAAAATATAGCCGGGCCACCGCCGCCGGCGTCCGCACTCGAGGGCCACACGTTCGCACGTTCGGCGTGCCGCGCCTCGTCCACACTTCGCTAGTTTTTTATAAGATTTAAGTATGGTCTGATTCATAATTAGGTGTCCAAAATGTAAACAAATAAACGTCACTGTCACAATTAACAAGAAACCAAAACTGTAACAAACTCACCAAAAAACGAAAACTTTAACAACTATACACAATTTAACAAACGCGCTATGGAAACGAAAAACCATTCGAGTTCGATTACAATCAAGAAAATGAATAACATAAGCTACGAAACTTAAAAATGACGGCATAAGAAATGTTTTGGATTCCGACTGTGTTGCCATTATCACATTTTAATTTTCTACCATAAACCATGTTCAAAAAATAGAAGCTACCATTTGAAACATATTTTCTTGATAGGTCAACCTATGTTTACATTTTGGACACCTAGTTATGAATCAGACTATAGCAAACGAGCATATAACCCACCGAATGATAAGATATAGATTAAAAGGTAGAACCCTCCGTAGTTCGACTTCGGCAGCAACCACACTTATTTCTGCCTAATAAAACACTACTGCGTTCTGCATTGAAGGATGTGGTATAGAAAATATACTTTTCCGAGCCATTCCAGCTTAGTTCTCAGGGGTAGTGACGCACCTGTGGCTGACCTCAGGTAGGAATCTAATCTTATCTGGGGTTGGTTACAGATATGCTTGGGCGACAGTAGCCTGGACATCAGAAGGACATCAGAAATCTCATTTATACAAACACAATAATTATTTTACGCTAGAAATAGGTATGGCGGTAGTACCTCGCCATCAATACTGGTTCTACCACCTTTTAAATTTGTGCTAAACGTTCATGTGCCAGACTTATCTGATATTCTTAAATGGAATACTAGCATATCGCTATTGCAAAATAGAATTTAGCGTGTAGTATCAATTACGAATTTTTTTTAGTTTCACGATATTATTCTCTTCCAGTCAAAGCAAAATGTAAAGTATTAAAATAGTTTAGAAATAATGTTTCTTTAAAAATGTAAACTATTTCTAAAAGCTAATTTTTGTAGTACAAATAACATAACTCAAATAAAGCACACTACTAGATACTTTTCGTGACAAGAACACTTGAAACGATTTTAATACTCCAAGTAATGTTTCGCTCTCGCAACTTACAACAACATACTTATTTGCTGTAGTGTGAAACGAGCTTAAGTACGCCACTTATCCGTACAGCCTCAATCGACACTTAAGCAGTAATTTTATACCTTTGTTTACATTTCTCGTTAGAAAACAGAAGATCTACGCCTCTATGCACGTCGTAGTACTTCATCGTATGATCGTATCGTTTTCTATTTGACTCGATGTAATACGACTAATAGCAGACGACTAATCATAAATTTTAGTATAGAAAGTATTTATTAAAGTAAAATTAAGTGATAGGATAGCCTAGTGGTTTGAAATTAGTTGTTTTACTCTAGATATCCAGGGTTCAAATCCTTTTTCTCATTTTTATAATTATATGCGTATTTAAAATTAATTAACACTTGCTATGAATATCATGAGGAAACCTACCAATCCGAACTTGGCCAGCGTGCTGGATTATGGCTTCAACCCTCTTATTTTGGAGAAAAAACTTGCCCAGCAGAAGGATAAAATTTTGGAGAAGAAACTTGCCCAGCAGAAGGATAAAAAGAGTTTGATGGAGATGATGAAAGTACAATTCCAGGGTAAAAAAAACTTGCTTGCTTTTTGACGTTTGACATAGACCTATTTATTGACTTAGAACAAGTTATTGGAAATTACCAATTGGTATCTCACTAATGACATTTTCCTCCCCATATCCAGTCTATGGCTACTATATTTAAAATTGATCTTTGATTACACGGTTTGTCACATGGTAATAACCAAGATAGTCATGTGAATAAAGTCCCGACGGTGCAATAGAAGATAAATATAAACTTAGTTAAATGGAACGGCGGCGTTAGATCAAAATACCATATAAAATGCAAAAATGTAGATCAAATGATTCCATGGCGCCACATAATGCACTCTAGATCTAAGAATATCCTCCATTACTTAACCAATTATTTATTTATTATTTCATTAAATGACATAGAAATAATATGAACTGGAACTTTTTATTCATTCTTGGTGGTATTCATACGTTGGTGCTTGTCGTGTCGGCTTTTTCAAAGAGACAAGCGATAATTATGTTTATAAATATTCATTATTCCTAAATTTGTGGACAATATGAATTTTTATCAATTATTACAAGGCACTAAAATATATTTAACTGTGATATACTTGTAATAACGTCATATTAATACTAAATACTGTATTTAGTTACATTGTTATTTTGCTTTAAATCGGCTTTGATATAATGGTAGTCGCCAATTCATTACTGTACTATTGCTGGGCATGGGACTCGACTAAAGTTGCGAGGGATTAGGCCTTGCCCTACCTCGAATACCAAGTACGACTAATTCGTACTAGACTTCAAACACTTTTTTTTTTTTTTAAAGAACTGTCATGCATATAAGTTTTGCTCACGGAGTTTTCTCTCAACGTAATCTCCGAAACGGTTGAACTGATTTTTACGGGACTTTCACTGGCAGTTAGCGGATATAATATATACCTAAATAGTAACTTAGGCTACATGTATTTTAGAAAAATAATTAGGGCCCCGCGCAAAACATGAAATCCCATAAAATCTCCCAAGTTAAAAACACGAGAGAAACCGCAGGCCACAGGTCGTTACTCACAAACATTATCTTCACTTGCAGTTGTCAGTGGCATCGCAAATCGAAACACATTCATCACTGTCGCGGTTTCATGACCACTTGATTAGCGCGCCGCCTCTAAACAAAGCGTAAGTGAAATTTGTATGAGCATTTCTCAAAACACTGACTAACAGATGCACTTTTATTTACTTAACCTTGTATAACCGCATGACAAAGCTTGGGACGATTTAGGACAAAGTTCTGACAGGCATGCGAAAATTAAACTTGTATTATTAACATGTACTTTACGAACGAAGTACTTAGCGAATTGCTTTTAAAAAGACAGCAAAGACTCAAGTCAGATCGGCTTAATGGAGATTATGGATCTTCAATAATAGACCAGGAGCTACCAACTGAACTTCCTGAGAAACAGTCCAATGCAAAAAACACAATATACATGTAATTCCGGAGGTACCACTGGCACGAATCTGTTTTTCCCCTAAAAAAAGGAGTGTAAAATAGGAATATGTTCGAATTTTAAGGAGATGATGCGGGAGTGAATTATAGGGAGCCAGACCTTTAGAACAGGTATGTGTACAGAGGGTTTCAACTAGGCCTTAGTGTTAGCAGTACGATAGCCGATTTCCGTACGCTATCTTGGGTTGTTTACAAATGTCCATGGGCGGTAGTGGCTTACCATTTAGTTAATTGCATACTCGTTTGCTTCATAAAAAAATTACAGCGGAATCCAGATAAATACTAATCTGAACCAAAAATAGAATATGGTATTGTAGAGCAAGTTGACATTTTTGCCTTTAAGTACATATTTAATTAATAAAAATCATAAATATTTATACAATTATACATTTTATTACAATTTTATAAATTCATACTAATTAATTACAACACGTTAAGGGGATATTTAATTAACAGAAATACATAAACGTCTAATCAATTTAACATAATTGGATCAATGTTAACTTTATTGAATTAGATCGGAGTGTAGATAGCTCTTAATAATTACATTACCATTTTTGATTAGATTTATGGCTACAAAAATGCAATTAATTGTTAATTACAGGACGAGCTTATCGAGTTACCCTAATGATGTAATGATTATTGGGTTAAGAAGAGTATGTTAAGGTTGATAATGAATGGTTAAAGAACTATAAGGTGTTAGAACCCTTCGTGGTTCGACTCCGGCGGTACCACCGCCTCACCTATTTTTACCTAATAACAGTGTTAGGCACTGCTGTGTTCTGTTTTGAAGGGTGTGGTAAGGGAGACATACTTTTCCGAGGCATTCCAGCTTAGTCCTCAGGGGTAGCGGCGCATCTGTGGCCGACCTCAGGTAGGAATGTCTAATCCTATCTGGGGTTGATTACAGATGACCATGGGCGGCAGTAGCCACTTACCATCAGGTGGACTGCATGCTCATCTGCTACTCCTATATTATATAAAAAAAAACTAGTAGGTAAATAATATTACATTACATTACAATACTGCTCTATAAGTACCGGTCAGATGGAAGTTTGCTTTTATTACAAATTGGCTTAAAACATGCAGTACAAATCGATTAATGTTCTTTTTGACATTACGTAACGTAACGATTTAAGATGTTTCAGCCAATATGCACTATAATGCTAATATCCTAATTATTACATTACACACAAATACTCGTAGGTTACAATTATACTGGTTCGTTTCTTCAATTTATACTTTGAAAATATTATTAATGTTATCAAGAAAGTTTACTTCGGACATTTACAGTGATTTTATTCGTATGTGATATCTTATATATAAAGTTCTCGTGTCACAATGTTAGTTACCGTACTCCTCCGAAACGGCTTTACCGATTTTCACCAAAATGTATATGCATTATCAGTAGGTTTGACAATCGGCTACTATCTATTTTTCATACCCCTAAGTGATAAAGGTTGTTCACCCTTAACATTTTTTTTATATGGGAACACAACGTTTGCCGGGTCAGCCAGTATGTAGCATCACATAGTTTGTCACAGTCTTTCAAATCTATTAACAGAATACCCAAACCTAAAATAAAGTAGACAAAAAAATGTAACACTCAAACGTTACTTTACAACTTTCAATCATCTCAGTTGACTGAAACTTTACAGTAAATTATTGGAGAGCATTCATTCATTCGTACTAAGACCGTTTGAATCATAATGATCTCTGTGGCGCCGCCGAAGCCGACTAAAAATAGGGCCGGATGAAAGTCATTAACCATGATGTAAATTTTACAATGGAAGTACGTACACCACGGTATAGGTACACGTTATGCTGAGATAACAGTTTATAGCCGTTTTAACCTACATTCCTGTGACTCACTTACAAACGCACTACATATCGGAATTTCGAAAATTCCGTTTACGTTTCTTCAAATGTACATTAAGAAATGACAGCTTAACAGTAGCCCAAATGCGTTCCAGTTTCCAGCTACATCCCTGCGTAGATAACCTCATAAACATTCGCGAGAATATGATTCTGCTGTACATTAACACTAAACTCAATTCGCATAACGTTTGTACGCTCCAAACAACATTGATCAGTTTGCGAGTTCCATTTTCACAATTACTTGGTTCTCTATCAAAATTTCTGGCATCTAACGACCGATGCATTAATTGATACAAAACTTTATATCGTTTTAAATCTATCGACCACTTTATTGTACATAACAGCATTCACCAGTAGGCCACGATTGATGTGGCTCCCACTTAATGGATATTTGTTTAGATAAAACACAAATAAATTAAATTGGTCAGCAATAAATAGAGACACACTTGACCGATGACCGCTAGACGGTGGGCGGCGCGACGTAGGCAGGGCATCTTCTAATTATCGTTCGATAATAATCAAAGGGTCAACAACATTGTAATTTCCCTAGCACAGACCACAACTTCGACTATTTCGAAACGACTATGAGGTAATAAATTTAAATGTTCCCTTTGAAACGGCTGACGAATGCCTGACAGGCCGAAATTTTGTATGTATCTTTGCCAGGAGCTCGTTAAAATATCTACACCTGAACAAACTGTAGAATCTAGAAAGCGTAGAGCTCGTAGCCAATAAGATTGACGTCAATAATAGCAAACAAGTGAATGTTTACGTGCAACATTGGACTTGAGACATCGCAAATTCGATAGCCGCGCGTATTCTGAGCGGCAGAGACGACCGGGTGCAGCCGGAGAGGAGCGCTCGCTGACAGATACTTCCGGACGGACCGTGTGACGCCGTCACTGACGCCGTGACGCGCCGTCACCACTAAATATACCTGAGTGACAATGAGACACCCCGCCGCCGACCGAAAACATCTGAAACTGAAAGTGCGGGTGTGCGGTCTCGCCTGCTCGTCTCAGCCTTAATAAAAGGAGGTTCAACAACCGCGCCCCGAACTATGGTGACGTGTTACCTAGATATACGCGGCATGTGGTTTAATATCTGCCGAGATCGAAATAAATCGCTAGGATTATTGCCAAGTGGAAATCATTATAATATATTGGACGCGTGGAATTCACTTTGACAATATTTTGACAGCGTACGGTCTGCAGGATTTAGCGGCGTTCGCGTCGGAGCGCGGTATTTTTTATATTTTTATTTCGAGCGCACGCGTTTTGTTGGTAACATACCAATATCTATTTGTAAGGATCTATTTCTATGCATTTTATTATATTTGGAAGTAAGTTTAGCTATTCCTGAGCGTGTGCATCATTGTTTATTTACGGACATTGTGGGCCGGAATGCTACGCGATTGATTTCAACCGTAGTGACGTGGTCTAAGTCATATACTCGCTAATTACGTGGGAGTCGACACGAGCGCAATTAGCGCTGCGCAAATCTGCTTGCATAATGAAGGCGTATTGTCTCTGCCCAACAAACGCTGACACAATGCAACGTAATATGGTTCACTCTAACTAAACCAATAAAAGTAACTAGCAAGGAATTGTGTACAATATTGTTGTGTATTACAAACAATTTGTCCACTATTACTCCTTAGTTAACATTAGAATGTACACAACGATTATACAAAGCAGAATGCGTTCGGACACTTGAAAGTCACATGATTTTATTGTCACATGCATCTAGTCAAGTGCTGTTGAATTTAAAATTGCTGCTGTAGTCCAGACAGACTATTAAAATTTCATAATAAATATATCTTACCCGACTTTCAGCGTAGTATTTTGTTTTTGTAATAAATTGTGTGCATTTGAATATTTCTGTTAGAAGTTGGCACGAATTTTCAGTTAAACGAACAAAAATATTTTGATATGAAATTATTATTAATGTGGATATAGTTATATAGTTAAAAGACGGAATGCAAACACATCCATTATGTATAGTGGGCAGTCTGCGGCGTTAAGTGTTAGGCGGGATGATGTATGGGACTCCGCACATCTCAACTTTTGTAGTAACACACGCTCGTTTTGTAAACAAACTACTAGCAATACTTTTTTTCGTATTTTCGTTCGAGGGTCACGGTTGTCAGATTGTAACAAAATGTTCCTCATAATCTTCATTATTATATAGATATTATAGATAAACTATTTGGTGATGAAATATATAAATTAACCTCAGTTTTGGCGCATCTTTCGGCCATATTTTTTCATTAATTCAACTCTATTATTACTTTTAGGTTATTTGTTATTTTAGCTCCCAATACTGTTCATAGATATGAACAGGACTCATATTGCAATTTCAGCACAAAAATATACATATACAAAAGTCATAATATTATGCCGTATTATGCAGGATGCCGACAAACCTCTAGATTCTTTGAAAACGGAATTTTGAACGCGGATCTCGTACCAAGACCTTGCGCTATGCAACATTTCGAGATTTTATCGCGATTAATTGCTTAAAAAGCTTACCTTGTTACGTTGGTAGCTAGCAAACGGTTGCGCATGCGCACTGTATGCGAGAGAAACGGGCGCCACGGCTACCATCTAAGGAGTGCAACTGTACAACCGGAACATGCACCCTCCTATTTAGAAATAATCAATTCATGTTTTCGACTCCACTCGCGACAGTAACATCAGTACCCTTACCAGGAGTTTTTACGTATCGACAAATATGACTGTTTTGGTATTTGTTTACGTATTTGTCCATACAAATTCCAATCAGCGCCCCTAGTGGATTGTGTCAGAACTAGGAAATCATATGGGCCAATACGTAAACAAATACCAAAACAGTCATATTTGTCGAAACGTAAAAACTCCTGGTAAGGGTACAGGCACAGTATCAGGCATCGGTCAAACGCTTGAAGTTTAATATGCATATTTTAACTTTTATGGATTGTGGGAAGCGGCCGGCTTTGTTGTTTATGTGGGCAATGGAATGCATCAATATATTATAAAATGAATTGTGTGTCTGAACGTTAATCTCTGGAACTACTATACAAATTTGAAAAATATTCTCTGTTCTGTTCTGCTCTGTTCATCATTATGAGACAATGTTCGTGCGGACAAAACCGAAGAGTAAAACTAGTAGAGTAGTAAAAGAAAACATTATTGTTTATCTAACATCCCAGTAACGACCACTCGAACTAAAACTGAAAACGGACCATTAGGAGTCCATTTGGTTACTCCGTTGATGATAAATGATTGTTGTATGGAAACCCATACATTTCAAATTCATTACCGGCTAATGGCGAGTGGCACTGGCTATGTATTTCCACGTTGATAATTGCTAAAGGACATATGACTTGGTCTTGAAATATGGATGTCATTACGTCAGGCCTGTGGTGGTAATGTCCCTAGATAGGAGGTACATACGATCCAGCGCCGCGGTCATCGCTCTCTCATTACGGCTCAATTGCCTAGTTTACGCACTGCAGTACACTACCCATTCGTCACGGTCAAAATTCATATAATAATCGCAATTATTACATTATTTATATAGGTATAGCGTAAGTTATTCAATGTTATACAACATGACTGATGCAATGCGCAAACTATATTTTGCTTGTTTAGTTTATCGCCAATACTACGAGTATGATTGCCAAATGTCCCAAATATGGTAGAAACTTTTACACTTCGGCTTTGCACTCTTTACACTACAGTAAGGACTACCTGGTTTACCCTGTAATAGTGTTAGGGCTACTAAGTTCTGAATTGTAGGTGTGGTAAATCCCCCTTAAACATAGCGCAGCGCTCTGATTTACGCCTCAGAGACATCATTGTATCTATTGTCAGCTTTATACACGACTTCAATCCTGTCCATCAGACAACCTGCATACACATTTGCAATCAATTTCATACAAAAACTGTTTTAATATGATAAACTAAAACATACACGTATGACGGCTAGCAATGGATCTACAACCGGCTTAAGATAACGCCTATCCTATTTTGGCTTGGTTCTTTCAATTCAGATGAAAGCCACTTGAACGCTCTTTGTAACACGTTTCCTTATGAAATCAAATAGTTTTTTATTAATGTATGAAAGGATTCTTAAGTGGACGGAAATGGCATCCATCGAAAACGCTTTTGCTTCATAGATCTACTGTTGCTTCAATGCTAAAATGGAGTGGTTTTTACTACAATCAGGAATCATAATCCACTCTTCATTATCCCCAAGTCTTTTTAGGGTTCTGTACCCAAAGGGTAAAAAATGGAACCCTACCGTAATAAACCGTAATAGGCAGACAGTTCAAATTTTCACAATGTATTTACTTTCATGGGTGCTATAATAATAAAAATTCTAAAAATAAAAAAATATGAAAATGTTGGTGGTACGGAATCCTCCATGTGCATGTGCCACTTGCACTTGGCTAATTATTTAGAATAAGAAGGGTTCAGACCACGGCACGTGCCGCTGAAATAATAAGGTTGATACATCTTTAATTATGAACAACTTTTGAAAAACTTTGGTCACATGAAGAACTTTGATCAACCAGTATAGAGAAGTCTTGGGCATGTATGTATGTAATGTAATTCCTTTAAATGTTTTCCTTCAACGTTAAAATTGCCTTCGTTAGGAGTATGATTCATAAAGACAAAATTTCCATTTAGAATATTTTCCGTACCTACTAGTAATTATTACTTGAATGGAATAGTCTAAGAATCGCTGCTCTAATAAATCAGTCTAAGCAATAAAATGTAATCTATTCATTTCATTCGGTAATTGGTTAGGTAAATTTAAACGCGTAATATAAGAATATGGATTACCATATTTCTATAGCCATACCATTTACTTTAGCTTTAGCTATTGCTATAAAAATTTATTTACGAAATTTGAAATAATAATCGTATAATCGAATAATCATATAAACTTTGAGGTTTCGCTGCGAGGTAATCTTAGCACGTAAAAATCCATTTATTCTTTATAGTAGTAATGTTTTCTCTGCTGCCAATCAATATACAGTATAATTTGGATAAAGTAAGCTAAATTAGTGTGAATTTATTTCTATTTCTACTTTACAATATCTCTGTGGATCTGAGGAAAGTCATAAAATCCTATTTCATGTAATCAATCGATCTATTTCAGTACAATCAGTACACTCGTTGGCTATATTTATCTAAAACTACTATAATCAATGAAATATATCGTAATACTATAATTATTATCATTTACTAACAGTATGCAGATAATAGATTGATTTGCGGTTGCCAATAAATAATATAATGTGTATTTTTCCTTTAATTAATACGTTAGTCATAATAGCACAATTAGCAATAACATGGGGCCGCCAAGGCAAAGGTAGGTAAGTATTAATACGTGTAATAGATAGATAGGTAATAAACATCCGATACAATAGTATTAATCTTTATAATTTAGCATTGGCACGTACAGGAATCTTTCTCGGAAAATATTATGCGTAGTCATCTCTGGCGAAATAGTAGGCAAGAACATCAATACGATACGGTCCCACTTAAAATCCAGGCTCGATAAATATTTATTCGCTCCCAGTTCGCACCAAATGGTGCACTCACAATCACTCTGAGCTCCTTTTGGCGCCAAATGTCAATTTTCTAGAGATTACCCATCGCCGGAGCCTCAACAAATACGCCTGTCCGTAGCGTCGGCAAATATCATACTTATTTTACACAAACCTAATGGCGATAATGGCGTGATGACAGAGTGTTTGCTCACGCAACGAGTAATGGATCCGAGCACTCTTCTCGATCGCTCGAAACGTGTTATGGATAAATGCTGGTGTGACTTTCATATCCGAACGAGCTGCTTGTTCAGGGTGGGTATTGACGCGTCGGTATGTATGTTAAGCACGTTGTGCAAATATCGTATGCGTTAAAAACTTATAAGCCTTTCTTTTCCTTTTTAAACTCGGAAAGATCGGCGAACCATGTGATACTTCAACTCTGCAGCAAATTCTCTGCTCATTGAAAAGGTGTATCATAAAGAGAAGATGTTACGTAAAAATTCTACATCAAAAACATTTTTTTTGTAATAACAGCATAATCGTAACGTCGCTAAGTGTTGAGTAACTTTAAAACGGTTTATTTCCATCGGCGACATTAATTAAGTTTTTCTGTAAGACATACATACTTGCAGTGTAAGTAATTAATCTAGAGGTATTCGCTATCGGATGAACTACCGGCGTTACCGTTCCTGAGTTCCCTGATGGTCGCCTCATGAGTAAGTAAGCCAGTAATCCACAGTCTTCCACCGAAACGTATTAATGCCTCATGTCAAAAATAGGTGTGCCAATGGCCCTAGTCGATTGATACTCATTCTACAACCTTTTAAAGTCTGTTTTTGTTTTAATAATCCATGTTCGCTACTAAACCGCTTTAACTTTTTTATAAGACTACTGTTAGGAATGACGGTAAAAGTAAGAAGAAAGTCAAATGGGGGTAATGACTAAAAATGGGCGTATAGAAGGGCAGTGTAGATCGTCTACTGCAGAATTATTTTCTGATCTTTGTAAAGAACGTTACTCTACCAATTTTGTTGTAAAATTGCGTTTAACCGTTATTCTGTTAATTTATTTAAATCATTTCCTGACGAGGATAGTTATACTACAGCACCATTACATTTCCTTGAAAAAAATATGTAATTGTGCTTGTTGAAAAGGTATTCGTTTAAATTTGAATGCTTTAAATCGTCATACATGCACACAACGTACCATTGTAACCTTTTAAGGTCGCTGAAGCGAAGCGGCGAAGGTTACAAGGTTGCTGGCAGACCGCAAAGTGTGAACCGCTTACAGTTACAGCCGATTAGGGATGGCGATCTGAGATTGATTTTTCAAGGAATCGATTTTTGGATTGTAAAATCAATTTTATGTGGATGTTAAGTAAAGAAACTACAAAAAGAGTGAAATTCCTGATGCAAAAATGTAACTTAAGAACATATGGCGCCTTTTTATAATAATTCTTTTTTCGCCGACATAAATTCTGAAATATTACCCCACTTTGACTATCATCGATCTAAATAGTACAGGAAAACATGTATAATACATAATTGATCATAAATGCTTTGTTACTCCTAACATCTTTTACTGCTGACGACTAAATTGCAACCTCTACACAAAATAGTCGTGCAATGGTGCTTTAGACTGACTGGCCAATGTCTACTATCGATGATAGTTGCGTAGGCTACCATCTTGTCGCATAAGCTACCGGGCAGTTAAGTAGCTAAAGTAGCTTCCACTCGGGCATCTAATTTGTTGTTGGAGCGACCGAAGAGCTGTATTCGTTTGATTTTATTCGAATAATCTGTAAATAGTCGAATGTAACTGCTTGAGACATTATAAAAGTAGTTTTGACAGTCGAGTTAACCACATCTTATTGCTAAAGCTACCAATAGAAACAATGGTAGGTAATGGTTAACCTTGTCCCTGTAGTCCCGGGACTAGAATAGGGCTACGGTATCCTCTGCCTGTCGTAAAAGGCGACTAAAAGGGGGCTTCCGGGGTTGCGGGCGGCAGGAGTGGGAACTCGAACCGTCCAGCAAGCGACCCCGGGAAGGACGGCGGTGTTTGTGGTCGCATACCGTCGTAAACATCAGACGGTGTGGTGAGTCCTGAAGCTCACCTAGGCGGTGCCCGAAGGGGCAACGCGTTCAGAGGACTCCGGTTGCGTTCCGTAGGAGATCCCGGAGTCCTCTTGGCAACGCTGAGGACGGCCACCGGGGGGGTTTTAGTGCGGTAAGAGTCCCACATAACCTTGTGTCGCTCCCACGGCACCGGGTACCTTTTGAAGATTTCCCCCTCGTCAACAAAAAAAAAGGTAATGGTTAACCTTACAGCAGGAATTAGTATGGCGATAAAGCCCTAATTAAACAAAGGGTTATACCACTTTTTGACAGAATCTAAATTAGGTATCATTTAAAACTGTTGGTAAATAACAAGACCTAGTTTCACGCGAGGCATCTGACTTTCGTAATTCCATTAAATGGTTAACGCTACTTAACCTGCTGGTTGGAATCAATTACTGTGTTAGGTTCGAATAATATATTAGAGTAATCTTCAGACTGGTTTAACGACTGTCATCTTGCAACGACAATCGTACCGCTACATACTTAGGTAATGGTAGGTTTCAACTATATTAATGCATTGAAATATGTAAGTACTCGTAAGAGTGACTACAGCTGTTTTTATATCTCACCGCTCGAGTCCCACATAAGGGTCTCGAAACTACATTTCGATACCTTAATTCGCAAATTAACCAACTCCAGTTTATGTCAAAAAAAACATTATTTATTTTGATAGTAAATGGCGTTGAACGAAATCAATTGATTGATTGATTTGTAAAGCAAGGGCAAGTTAATGAATAAAATCTTGCGTACTAAAATTTGGCAGGTATGAATTTCATTTTTCAATATGTAAAGTGTATGTTACATTTTATGGTTTGTTTATTTTAAACAGTTTATTAAATAATTCATTAAGTATACCTGCTTAACATCATAAAATGTGTATTCCGTAAAAAAATGTGGTAATTATCAAATCAAAATTCTATCTCCTTATCTACCTGTCCTATAGTTTCCTTTTTTTAATAAATAGATTTAATTATTAAATGAGTTGCCACTCAGTTAAGAAATTAACGAGCAAGCTAAGTGATTACCAAGTTAAAACCAGTCTGGGGTGGTCCCGCCCACGTGTTTACCCCCAATGATCGAACGCCGTAAGAACCCGTAAACTACGTAATTTCCGTTAGCTAGGACATTAGCGCCCCTTTCATCTAGTTTCAGTTACTCAGGTTTGGTAAGGAACATACGGCATTCGCACGTCCTCGAGGATATTAAAATGTTTGTTATGCCATAAATAGTGTATTAATGAGCATTATTAGGAACGTTTTCTTACTTAAATATGAAGAATAAGAATGTCTAAAGACCCGCGTGGCGGAGCGGTCACCATGCCGATTTGTGGCGCAATGGGTTCCGGGTTCAATCCCCGGCCAGACACACATCTAAATGATGAATTTGTATATCTATTCTAGATCTGGGTGTTTGTGTTCGTCTTTGTGTGTATCCATGGTACCCACGACACTGAATCCTAGCGAGTGTAGAAAGCATCCTCAGGAGTGGAAAGCAGTGTATCGACCTCAGGTTCTATGTGGAGTTGTTCACAACCGTTGCTACTTCAATATGATGAAAAATGTAATTGTTCCAGATTTAATAACAATGACTATAATGGTGACTTAACCTCTGGCAGACTGCATAATAATGCTAGTAGTACAATGTAGGTACCTATTTCGTAAAACAAAACAAATAAATGTGTTTACGCTACCCATTATTAATGTGTCATACAAAACATCGATTATTGTATTTTTGAATCAATCATACATTATCTAAAAGATTAATTTATCTGCAGTTCCCAAGACCGATTAGTAATTAGGCGATTACGATGTTCCCAGCGATTGCTATACGCAAAATTGATCGCCTGTCACATCAAACAAATCGCTGCTTATGTAATACCAAAGACCATGTAATACTTGTATTTACAGTAAACAAATAATATTAAGCAGTGATAGTCATGTGGTAGGCATTCCGGCTTACTTAAGTCCAAGTTTGAATCGCCTTTGATAGACTAGTTTCAAACTCGGCCTCTCAATTGAAAGGACCAAAATTCGAATCCCAAGCTTTTATAGTTATGTGCATATTAGATTTGAAATACAGAAAACATTTATCTTTCGTCGTAACATGTATCTATATTTTCTTCGCAACAAAAACTCAGAAACTATTAAGGAAAAATACGCTGAAAAACAACTAAGTGCTATTAATTCGTAAATGAAAAGATGTTCTCAAATCGCAAGTATTTCCATTAGCGTTTTCCCTACAACCTAGTTCTAAGCATTCCAATGGAAACTATTGAATAATAATAAGTTATGGCTAATTTATGCATTTGTAAAGCTATAATTCTATAAACGATTACGAGGCCGCACCTGTGTCCTTACAATGAAATGTAAACTCGGGCTCAATAAAAACGTGACTTATAACTACACAATACATTGGAAATTCACAATACTGATGTTATTGTGTGAAACAATACATATTAGAAAACTATATTTCATTACGATACAAGAGACAGTGGATATTATATGCAACGAATACGACAGGATTCTGAAATGTACAAAAATATTAATTAGTTCTTCTGAATGTGGACTGAAAGTAACTAACATTTTATTAAGTAGTGAAATAAAATAATTACAAATAATTAAAATTAATGTATATAATATGTACATCTTTAATAGTTACAAATACATATGATTCGTGTAATTTTTTTCCGTGCCTTGCGGAAGAACCACAGTCACAAACATTCTGCCTTATTGCATACAAAATAGAATAAATCGAATGTTAGGTAAACTTCCCTCTAACCTAAAGCCTGTTTGTTACTATAACTCGTAAATGACATCGTATTCTAAGAAATATGGATTATAAAATTATTTTATGGAAATGATTACTCTTAATCCTTAAAATTAATTAAATTGCCTTCAAGTAATTTAACTTGTGTATAATAAAGTTTTATATCTATAATACAACATTCCCAGGGCCGTCTTTTTGCAAGATTACTTATTGTATTGTAAGAAAGAAAATCTTAGAAGGCTAACTTAATCCTTGCTGGTACTCTTTGCCAGTCAAGCCTGGGTGTAGGCCATAGATTAGTAAAGATTACTCACTCCTAACAAGAAAATGTACCCAGTTTTGAGAATTGTAATAGTTGCGTAAAAAAGTTTTGCCACGTCTCCGTGCTAAAATGTCCGTAAATATTTGAAATAATTAATTATTTATCACGTAAATTACGCAGTATTAGTTATTTATTCGTAAATTTAGCTCTAAAATGTTTTTATTTGTCAAGAATTCAAAAAAAGAACTTACTAAAATAAGCCGTTTGTGGCTTCATTCAATTTCAAGGCGGCGAAGTATATTTACTAATCTATGGTGTAGGCAGAACATTTGTAGCAGGTGTTAAGTTAAGAAAAAAGATATATTGAAATTAAGGAAAAGAAATGTTATCATTCACGTGTTAAGTTGGATACAGAAAATACTGGAATGACATCGATGTAATTATTTTTAACACGCTTAATAATTCAACTTGTTTACCGACGTGTGTATGTAATCGCGTTAATTAATTTTCACCCAAATTACTTCGAATGTCGGAGTTTGTTCAGAGTTTCTGTTTGGTAGCACATTTAATAAAAGGAATGAATTTTAATTATGCGTTCTTTTAGAATTATCGGGTATCTTTCAATGATATCGGGTCTTTTTTGTTACTATCGAGTGTCTTTAACATACCTATATTAAAACAACGCGTTTTTTCAGAGGATTTAATCATCCCTGGTATAGTCAATGGCTTCTGATAATCATAATATTTTTATACATAGTTTGAACAATATGTCTTAAGATCGCTATTTGTAATTTGTTATGGGATATTATGTAAATTGATTTGCTTCTATACCTTCATTGTAAGATTCCGTAACTTAGTCATTATTTTAATTGTGATATATTTCTTTATCTGTATGTGTCAACGCCATTAATTTAATAGAAGTGCAATTTGTAGAGCAGAGACATGCATGTGAAGCTAGTTAATATAAAAAAGTTTAATATAGGTAATATGAAAAACTGAGTAGATAATACATTATGTGAAATAAAATATTTAAATATGCAAATTGTGCAATCATTGACACATGAATTAACAAAATTACCTTACGTAATTGTAGGTACCTAACCAAATATTTGCACTGACTGATTTATTAAGTAACGTAAAAACAATAAATACAGGGTGGACGACAAGGTGTGCTACCTATTTGTATTTGCGTATAACAAACAAGCTATTAAATATGCTAGGCGTATAGTAGACAGGGTTGCCAGATGGTCGGGATTCGACTGGATTGTCCAGACACTTGACAGACAAATGAAGTACCTACAGATTCCCGAAAAAATAAATATTTCGACATATAATGAAAGAAGAATTTTAACTGGTTTTAGTATACCTATGTATCTCACGTATGGTCTCTTAATTGTCCAAAAAAGTAGTTGTATGTATTATTTAAACTTACCATAAAAGTATTTTACTTTATAATAAAAAGTAACTTTTAATTCTTAATATTAATTTGTCGGGACTATATGACATATGACAAAATACCGACTTTTTGAAATTTTGCCCAGATATTTGAGTTTTCCCAGCTGGCAACCCTAATTCAAGTAGTGGGATGAGTAGTTGAGTACGTGCGGCTTGCGGCGTGCGTCGCGGCGGCGGCGCGGCGCGGCACGGCACGGTGCGGCGCGCAGGCGGATGCACGTGCGCGATGGGCTAGCGTGCTGAAGCGCGCCTCGCACTTCCGACTCACATTCATTGCCGCGCCATTCATACAACTGCGTCATTCATTTAATTCAAGTTCATAACGAGGGCCGCCACCGGCCGTGGGAGGAGCGACTCCCCGTAGCTCACCGCACTCCCTCAATCGTGCCGCATACACTTTTACTGTTGACCGAAATGAAGATAAACGTCTCGCGTTCCTCCACCCGCTCGACCCCGAAAATGTCCATAAAATAAATCAGATCGCTCAACTCTCGGTGCCGCATTTATCGGTTCTCGGTATTGACACCGCGGCGCCTTAAACTCTCTAAGGTATGCAATAATTCACGGGACCTTAAAAGTGAGCTTCTAATTAAATGCGTCCGCACCTCCGATCTGACGCCGGATGTATTCCGAAATGCATACAGTTAAATGGTCAAATTTAAGGCTCGAGAGGCAGAGCGGTCCGGGCGGCGGCGGCGGCAGCGAGCAGCGTGGCGCCGAGATGGTATCGGCGCGGTACTGCGTCCCGGCCCACCGTGCCACACTTTTCTAACTTTTTGGTTTGTCGGGTCGCGCGGGGGCGTATTGTGTGCAATTGTAGCACGCGAGGGCACCGCCGGCCGACGACCCGCCGCGTCTCCCGCGCCGCATAATCCGACAGCGTTATGGTCGGCCCGTCGCCTTTGTTGGCTACCGGCTTAATTAGAACCCGTGGGTGGCTTATGACACGCCAGGATTTGATCATAAAGGTGCTAAAAATTCTACCTGCACGAATCTGCGCCGACGACATTCCTATCTCGCGTTTTTCAAAATTAATGCCTATTGTGTGTGCACAGCGGCGGGGCGCGTTGCGGTTACGTGCCAATGTTATTGCGCTCGATTTGTCTGAATAAAAGTAAACAGTGCAATAATGTCCGTCGCTGATAATTTTGGTATACGAACGTTCAGTTTAATTAAGATGTATGCACTCAAATTCTTTGACCTCAATTAATTTCGTGGAAGAGAGTTCGTTGGGCGTTAATTAAGTGCGCTAACGTTTGGGGAGAACACGCCAGTGGTCAACCGTAGTATTAGTATATTAGATCCGTTAAGATTTTTAAGGATACGATATTTTTATCACACATTAAGTAAAAGCCATATCGTATAACGCTAAGCTTAAAATAATTTATTAGATACTCTAGATGTTACACCGCTATGTATTATGTTATGTTACACCAATTTAATTTAGCTGAAAACCATAACATCTGATCTTAACAATCATGCAAATGCTTTTTTGCTTTTGACTTAATCACCAAGATAGAATTTGAACCCGACACATCAAAATCTGAGTTCAAAATTAATATAACTCAACTGTCAACTCCATGTTATTAAAGTCATGCTTACATAGGTATGTAAGCACTCATGTATATACATAATCACATGTAAATTGCGTATGTTCATCATAATGTTAATTTATGCAAATTATTCCGTAGCATAAATCAATTTTTAACCCACAGTTTAAAGGAACAAAACATCGGTTTTTAATGTGCAGAAAAAGTGTTGAGGTGCATACATTACTTTTTTGGATGTTTTTATAAATAATATCATGACACCTGGTTTACGTGAAATAATAATAAATATATTTATATCTATATTTACTTAGTGACTACACTTCAGTGTACAAAGTTTAGTCTGTAGTTTTTATTACGTAGTGAAAAATCCTAAATCTATACTTTGCGTGTTCTTAACTTCACCTCTTGACATAATATAATACTCGTAACTAATCTTATGTTTGTAATGACGTTAGTTTGCATATCAAGCAATGTAAAAAAACGAAATTATTTTTGGGAAAAAAAACCGTAAGTATGCGAAATCCGTGTAGATAAACATAGAGCTATACATCATCATCATCATCGTCAACCCATCACTGTCCCACTGTTGGACACGAGTCTTCTCTCGGAATGAGATAGGCCATAGTCCACCGCGTTATCCAACTGCGTTCTGGCGACACATAACTTTAAAAACTTTTTTTAAGCTTTCTCAGGTTTCCTCACGATATTTTCCTTCGCCGTTGCAGCACGTTAATTAAATTATAATACGTACGTGATTTTGAAAAATCGAAGGTTTGCCTGGGATTTGAACCCCGGTCCTCTCGATTGAGAGGCCGAGCTTAAACCACTATCTATCACTGCTTTATACTGTCTGGTAAGGGGCCGCCCATGAAGGTCTAAAAGCAACTCCAAACAAAACAGGGGATCCACCTGAAGGTAATAATGCTTGCTGCTCCTGAGAACTAAAATTGTCAGTATTCACACCATTCCACCGAAGCGCTAGAACTGCTTCACTGTATAAATAAGTATAGCGACCATACATCTCCGATCGACCACCACCTGTCAAACTATACAATTTATTCCTACGACACCAAGACCCGCATTGAGTTAGTAACATCATGGTACCTGCTGAGCGTTAGTCCGATGCAATTTGAGTGCAATGCACATGATGTGACGTCACTCAGCGGATCGTTTGTTACGGCCTGGCCCGGGGCAATGAACCAGCGACTGAATTGGACATAAGTGTCCTGCGACGTTCAGAGCCACCGACATAACGCAATACAACTCTCGAACACGATTTACGACATTACTAGCGATGCGGCGATGTATCGACAGTTTCGTTATATCGATATTGACTCATTGCAGATTCTATATTATCAAATTGCAAACTGAAAAATCGATATCGAAGTAGTGAAAACAATACAAATTATAAAATTGTCAAATCAATAGTCTTTATAATTCGTCCGCGAAAGTCCAAGAAAATAAGGCCTTATCGAAATATTTTCTAACTCTCAATTAACGACATATCGAATCATAATCACTATGAACCTATCGATACTATTGGTTATTGATATTTTAGTCCTTTGATATAAATATCGATATTTATATCGATAATTTCACCCAGACAACCCTAGACATTACGCCTCACAGTGACGCTATGCAAGCGATTGTATCATTTTAATTCGTACTTGCAAAATTACCTCGACTTCCTCAATTAGCCGGTCACAAAAACGTACACGGTTTTTATGGCGAAATATTACCTGTTTGTTTATTTATATCTTTGCACAACCGTCTGGTCACAGGATGCCTCTACTAGTCATAGATATATCTAATATTTACGCAAATACATAATATTGATGCGTTTGAGATATTTCTAAAATAATCTGTTTCTAAATATACTTACAGTATTACATATTATATATCAAAACATAGATATGTGATTATATGTTTGAAGGGACAAAGACAAATATATCTCTTTTTGAGATTGAGATTGAGATTAACGTTGACTATATTTAAACTCCAAAATGATTGAAAAACAGATCACGAGGATGCAAACAAACTAACCCGATAATAAAATTCTCACAGAACTAACAGAATTTTACAATAGGTTCTGTTTACATAGATAACTAATTAAAACCACCTCTTTGTTTATAAATTGCTGTCGACCAATGGCGTATCAAGTGCATACGGCCCCGCAACTATAGCATATAGGTTGTAAATGCCTTAAATATGTATGAGTGCTCATGTCACTTATGAGACGGAAATATAACACAGTAGTTCAGTTCTACAAAATTGTTGTAGTTGACAAAGGTATATAGAACCTTTGTTTCAACTGCACTTAATATCCCTTTTTCTAACTTTCCCGTGGGTGTGTTAATAAGTAAATTAATAAGTTAACAGATAAACAAGTGGGTTTTAATTAAATTAAATATTTTATGCTAAACAATAATTTTACGTATTTTTCACATTCACTTAAATATTTCACAAATGCCTTTACTAGAATAATTTCATGGATAAATTATTAAATTTCAAACTTTCTTACAGAAAAATTGGTTAAGATTGATCCTATAAGTTTATGAAAATAACAATAAAATACGCCAAAATAAAAAAAAATACATTGTTGACCTTTGTCCCGTTACTACAGACACTTAAAATCGAGATAAAACATCTACGCATCAAATCTGATAAATATACATTGTACATACATTAAATTTGTATGCGACATCCGAACGTTGTATGTTGTTGCGCTACTGTACTCCACATTACTACCGGAGTTACAATGTCGCGTAGTAATCCGCAAACACATTTTCATTCCGTACGCGAAGCAATGCAAGCACTCTTGTATAATACGCATAAACATTCCAGAAATCAGGATTATTCATGTTCACATTACATTCTTATATGTAACGTTATGTGTGACTGGTATGGAATGGAATTGGAAATGAATGAATTCACAGCTTCTAAATTGTATCGCTGTTATTAAACTGAAACTGTTATCTTCTCAAATTCTAAAGGCGAAGGTAGAGATTTCAAGGATTAGGTTTTTATATATGTATACCTAACGGTAACTAATAATGGAAATTCTCTATTACACATAAATGTATATACCGAATGTAGGTACATATACATATGTCCTCACCATGTTTTTCTTCATTGTTCAAACAAGTGACATTCAATTGCTAATACAATGGACTTCGTGGAAAGATGAATGAAAAATAAAATTAACCTTTGTAAAGATATTTTATTTATCTATAGTTTAGAAAGCGACATATTTTTTTTTAATTTACAGCAGTTAATTTTTAACCGAGTTCCCAAAAAAGACCATATAACGTCGCGTTTATTTTATTATTTTGAGTTGTATCGATACATATTTTCTATTACGTTATTCATTTCTTTATGAGATTTAAAAGAATTTAGACAAGTACGATACCTTGTATGTAGGTAAATTTATGATAAGTAGGTATAAAATATGGAAGTTAATTGTAAATATTACATCGAATCTCTTGTAGAAAAGTTAATTCTGTATCGTTCCGAACAATCGGTAAATGACACACGCCTGCTCTATATCACAAATCGACTTTGGCCGTGAAGATGTGACTGGTTGCTATTAATCATATTAATTGTGATAGAAGTGTCAAAACATTCGATTTTGCACTCACAGACTGAATCGAAAGACGTCTGTAATTACTACTACATCGTCCTAGTTATTATTTGTACTTATATTTTATATTCAGTCCTTTTAAGCGAGATTAAATTTGAATGTCCCTTCCATTTTTAAGGGCTTCATTATGGCAAGAAGGAATCTCAATGTTCCTTTGGTTTTTAAACTATAAGAAAGTTTTTCTCGACCGCATACAAAACAATAAGTGATACAACTAACGCAACTTATAACAGTATTCCAAGATATGTTAAATCAAGCAAAATTTATAAAGTCAGATAAAATACTTATTTACTACGGTCCCACTGATGTGGAATGATCATTGTCGGTTGCCAAAAAAGCTATAATGAAGCCCCAATAAGACTGAATTTCTATTTTTGAGGACTACACCTCACAAATGTAGATGTTAGGTATCTTCGATTATTTGTCCCTGTAGTCCCGGGACCAGAATAGGGCTACGGTATTCCCTGCCTGTCGTAAGAGGCGACTAAAAGGGATTTCCGGGGTTGCGGGCGGCAAGGGAGCTCAAACCGTGCAGCATGCGACCCCGTTAGGGTTTGTGTGGTCGCATATCGCTGTAATCACCAAGGGATGTGGGAGCGTAAATTACTTTGCTCCCCCAAGGCAGAGCCCGGTAGGGGCATCGCGTTAGGAGGACTCCGATTGTGTTCCGTTGGAGATTCCGGAGTTCTCCACCAAACGCCGAGGACGACCACCGGGGGGTTTTAGTGATTTAAAAGTCTCACATAACTCGGCGTCGCTCCCATGGCCTCGGATACCTTTTGAAGGTTTCCCCGTCGTCATAACATACATCCTTATCATAACATTAAAATCTGAACAATACAACACGAACAGTCCTATAGAAAGATGTTTTAATTATTCGATTAGACGACTTAATATGCATAGAATAATTTGTAACAAACATGTTTAACTCTTCATTACATACTCATAAGAATTACAGATGTAAAATTTAAACGAATACAAAAATATTACACAAATGCTATTAATAACTATGATAATTATAATGTAAAGCACTGTAGAAAACAGTCATAAAGTAGCGAGATGTGTTTAAGTTTGCATAGGGATGTCGGAAGTGAAAAAACATATCGATGTATCGATATAAATTAAAATTTCGATGTCGGCGTCGATATGGCGAGGAAAAAATATCGATAATCGGAAAAAAATCAAAATATTTGGCGGTTTTAATATAATGATGTATTTCGTTCAACCTGACTCTATAATATCAATAGGAAGGTATTATTCCTAAATTATTAGAATTTACAAAGTATTCCTTTTTAATAGGCAATATTACAATATTCAAAATATCGTCATACAGGATGGAATAAAAAATCGATATTTTTTCAACATCCCTAAGTTTGCATCTTAAGATGAAACCAGCTTGCCTAGAGCATTCTTCACGCTCTCGCCTTGAAGGCAAGTTTTAATCAGGAAGCCATGCGCTGGCGCCGGAAGACAATCCGAACTCTTCGGCAGTTTGCATTGAACGGGTTCTTGCACTTGTTTGATTTCTTTCGTCGTGTAAGTTGACCGGGTGATAGCGTAATTGAAACACTGCCTCTAAAAGAGCGCAAGGTTCGAATAACAGGCACTACTGATTTTAAAAAGCTATGTGCGTATTAGGAATTAATTATGACTTGGTATGACGGTAAAGGAAAACATCGTGAGGAAACCTGTATACCTAACCTGTAAGAAATCTTAAAAAAGATGACTTCGAAGGTATGTCTAGTTTACCTATTCACAATTGACCAGTGCTGTGCGGTGGACTATGGCCTAAAACTCTTTTACTCTGAGACCTCTCTAAGCGTCTCCACCATTTTATCAAAGAACTGTCAGAGGTTCAGACGCACATAATTTAGATACATCCATGGTGGCCAGTGATTCGAACCTAAGAGCTCCAGGCGGAGTGGGGAAAATAAAACCACTGGAAGCGAATTTACGCTGTACTCGATAATCGTCGGCAATGAAACAAGAACCTTACTTTAGCAATAGCGGAAGGAGCATTACTAAATCATTACATTTTTACGCTTTACTCGATAATCGTCGCAAATGAAACAAGAACCTTACTTTAGCGATAGCGGAAGGAGCATTACTAAATCATTACATTTTTACGCTTTACTCGATAATCGTCGCAAATGAAACAAGAACCTTACTTTAGCGATAGCGGAAGGAGCATTACTAAATCATTACATTTTTACGCTTCACTCGATAATCGTCGCAAATGAAACAAGAACCTTACTTTAGCGATAGCGGAAGGAGCATTACTAAATCATTACATTTTTACGCTTTACTCGATAATCGTCGCAAATGAAACAAGAACCTTACTTTAGCGATAGCGGAAGGAGCATTACTAAATCATTACATTTTTACGCTTTACTCGATAATCGTCGCAAATGAAACAAGAACCTTACTTTAGCGATAGCGGAAGGAGCATTACTAAATCATTACACTTTTAGCCGCCGCCCTCGTGTCATAAGATCATTTGATAAACTTCTGACAGAACGACCGAAATAAATCATGTGTAATGTCTAATTTGGGATCGGTTGTCTTAATAACAATCCAATTGTTTTGTTCAAAGGTTCAAGGTCAAGTGGGTAGAGCGAACATATTCATCCTACTTAACGAGGAAATTAAAAACTTTAAGATTTTAAGATTACTTTAAGAACACTTTAGTTTTTTTTTTTAAATATACATAATCAAATTTAAGTAAATTTTCTTGTTAATCTTAACATATTAATCACGTGACATTGTGTTCGTACATATTAAACTTCCAAAGCGCTCAAGGAATTTCAAAGAAATGTAAGTGCAATTTTGATACTTTTTGACCAATTAGATGGGGATATTTTTGATATAGTAAACGTACATGCGGCTCATCTGATGGTAAGTGACTACTGCTGCTCGTGGACAACTATAACTGAATCCATTTACAACCCAATCATAGATTTTTGAGGAATAAGATGATCGCCCCATATGTAAATCTGCCGAGTTTATGTTATAAAGATCTATTTTTTAAGGGCAGGATGTGTGCCGGTACCCCCTAGTATTGTATGTAATGTTCACACCAAAATACTTATTTCTAATCATTAAACGATGGTTAAAAAAAATAACTCTACCAAAAATAAATGCATAACTTATGAACATTTACCTATTCCAGCACACTTAAAAGTAAAACCGTGCATACCTTGAATACCTATCACATCTAACAGAGCCTATCTAATCTCTTACATCTGCTCATATATTATAATATGTAAAGTAGTCCATTGCGTGAGTATATTTCAAAGCTATACTATTTTAAAACGCAAATTTCTTAGAACACTCTATAGATAGATGGTATGCAACTAGGGTTGTCGGGCCCAAAAATAGAAACACCCAACTCAGCGATATATTAAACCGAATATTGCCTAAAAAACAATGATACCTTGTTAAAAAAAACAGTTTTCTTTTTCTTTAAGTACTTAAAATCTTAATATAACTTGTTATAATTACTTTGTTGGAACACATTTAATGTCCCATTTTTGTGCACAGTTCTCTCCCAAAAATAAATGAAGCCCTGCGTATTTGATTGACCAGCTAAAAAAGTTAATAATATTTTTTTCATATTTTCAAACCGCTTATACGGCTTGAGACAAGGTTTAACTGCTTTACAAAGATAATAACCGGAACAGACGGATTAACAAGCCCACGGAAGCACGGAAGGTAGAAATTAAGTACCTAATTGAATATATAATAAAGTACTCTCGGACGCAAATAAGCATAACATCCCACCTTAATAACGACTTTGACGTGTAAATAGGAACGTGAAGTATTTGTGGGAACGTGACTATAAAAAGCGAAACATATTTAACTAAAATTGAGTAGGTGACAACCCTATATGCAAGCGAGCTATAGATAGCTTCACAAAGGCATTATACTGCAGCTAAGTTTCCCTGTCACGTCTCGTCTCACTGGACCGTCTAGACGACGAAGACAAGACATTTTTTTTCTCTTCTCGGTAATACAATTTTTTGGCACGATCGTTAAGAAGTTTTGGCAAACGCTACCACCTTTAATCCGATCCGGAAAATGAATGAAAGTTGTCGAGAAAGTGACTCATTATTCCCAACAACCTGTTGCGAATGTCCTGTCATGTCTATTAGAATTATTAGAGATTACATCGTCTCGGACACAACTCAAGGTTAATCAATCAATCAAGATAGTAAATAATAGCGCAAAAAGATTATTTCTGGCCTAAGATTTTATTTAGCCACATAAAAACGACGCTTTCTTCACTCACAGCCCTACACTAGGATACCCTGTGTCGTGGGTGCCATGGACACACACAAAGACAAATACACAAACACCCAGACCCTGAACACAAATCTAAATTCATCATTCAGATATCTCTCTGGCCGGACAGAATGCTCTGACGGTATGGTGACCGTTGTACCACGCGGGTTATCATGAGCCCACCTTAACTATGGTTAAAAGAAAATGCTGATTAAAAAGAGGCTAAACATAACATTAGCTATGTTATCAAGGAATGCCCAAGTAGATCTAAGCTAAGTAGCACGTAATATATGATATACAATTGTATTTAGTCGTCACGACGAAGTTTAACCTTCATTAGATACAAAATTGTGTAAAATTAATTCAGTTTTGTCTGGATTAATCTAGATAGACAACAATGGAATAAGACGTATGAGTACATAACACAAACGTTGTTAGTATCAAGAAGATTTATAAAAGGAGGTTTCTTATCATAAAATTTACTAGATCTTACCGAAGACGTGACTCAGGGTGATACAGCGTTTAATATTAGCGAACTTAATCCAAATGAGGTAGTACCTAATATCGTATTTAAAATGGCACATTATTTTTATAGTTGACTCTACATGACCCCTGTATTAAATTAGCACCTTGCTGTTTAATTATAAAATATAATTCACGCTAATATTATATTATAGGCTCATAGAACGCATTTTATTCCACCTTTAATTTACTTAAGATACTCGTACCTTTACACCATTATTATTTTATTATCACAGTAAATATTGTTATAACTAAAGATTATACATACCTAAATTTACGTTTTTAATACTTAAGTACCTACTTCACTTCAGTCGAGTGTTGGAATATTATTTTATGAATAAATACGTTTTTCATTTGACAAATAAATCAAACGATTTAACGCATTCCGTTAGAGCATTAAAACATATTGATAAAATATTATTTAACACAGTAACTCTTTGATAACAATGCAGAAGCCCTATCGTCAATCTCATTACCGCATTTATGTCTACCAAAAATATAGAGTTGTATTTATGCTGAAAATGTTATTAGATGGACTAATTTAAATTATATAAGACGACTCAAACTAGGAAGAATAACGTTCCGATTCTGTTCGATTTGGAGAAGACCAGAGATGGGCAGTCACAGGCGGCTATGCGCGGTTAACATTAGATAAAACATAATATGCGTACGTTAATAAGTAAATGAATATAAATTAAAATCACCATATTATTAATATAAAGTTTTATTTTTAAATGATTATAAAGTACTTGTTAGAAGTGTGTTAGTAACATTTCACCCAATTATTATATTTAGCGTGTATCCGATAATTGATGATTAGTACATCAAGATATAGCAGATAAGGCTATCTGATAAACTCCAATACAGTAAAAAGCCTAAGAGATTAGAAAATCTTATGCAGTTTACGTCTTTAACAATAATATAATCACTAATATTGTAATATATTACGATAAGATTACAAAATCGAACGATTTCATAAACGTAGAGTGTGTATTAAAATATTACTTATGAGTTTATGATTTATGAGTTAAAAAATGTTAATGAAGTGTGCCTACTGTTTTGTGTATATTTTAAGTACTTTAGAATACTTTAATATATATTTTTAATATCTTTGTTTATGATTATATTAAATTAGTTAAAAAAACTGAACTACTAAACAAGTTAAAGAATGTTGTTCCTCTCTATACTTTCCTATTATCATCATTCTCCTCTCCTTTATTATACGTTAAGCTTTAGATTATTGTCTATCGAATATTACATATTTGTATTCTTGTATACTTGTATTCGTGGAACCTAGCCTTTAATCTTAACTTTCCCCATTTTTTTACTTATTTATATCTACTTATCTAAATAAAATGGTAATGTGCAGCAATAAGACCACCTTGTTTTTACAGAGACGCATTTGATCAAGCAAGATTATTTCGTATTGTATTATAATGTTAACAATTGTAACAGGTCTTCGAAATATCGCACTATATTTCCTGTATGATTTCTAAAATAATAACTTAAGCATTTCAGGAAGAATATGCCATTTTTCTCCGTTTAAGTTTAATGCCTACGCCTTTCTAAAATTACGTTATTTTCTTTATTTTGACAAATAGAAGAAAAAGTAGTCAGTAATCATTGATATTTTACAAATATTAATAACTACAAATTCCATCAGTATTATCAATGAATGGTGTCATGCATTTTGCACTCATAACTTTTTCATTTTCTGTACCATTTTTATCAGTTTATTTCTTATCACATTTTCTTATTTAAGAGTCAAAGTCTTTGCCCGATAAAATGCATACATAACATATTGTATCATACTACAAAAATAAATCACTTGACATCTGTCGTTTGCTATTGGTATTGAAACGAAAGTCGATCACCGTTCTCACGTGGCATTGTTTTTATTATCCCACAGTACCTACCAGCGGCGATATCAACTCGATAACGATACGTCAGATACGCGTATCAATAAACTGTCCTCACGACGCGTTGCGGTGTGACGGCATGACTAACTAACCCCCGCTCTACGGTCTATGCGCGCCACTCACTCGCTACCCGCAGATATTCACTACGTGCATTTTAATCTATCGTGTCGCTCTACCACTTGAGAAATCTTGAGATGCAATTATTTACATAGACATACGCACTTGATCGTCTACTATACGCTATGCAACGTATTGGTTATTCGCGACGCGTTGCATCCAACAGCCGCAACCGCATCATACAAAATATATGAATAGATGCACAGATGAAGCTTCATCTATATAAATGTGATAATGCATTACATAAATTATACCGGTTGAATTATTTACGTTATTATTATTTGCATTTCTCTAACTCTTACTCTACTAGTCCAGGTGTCTCGCGGTTTTATTTTGGTTTGTTACAATGCATTCAACAGGCGCATTTAGTAGAGAGTAGTGAGAGGGGCTCACCGGCAGGGCGGGTAGTACGTCGGGCGGGCTCGTCCTCCCTCAGGTCGGGGGCATGGCGGCGCGCCGCGGCGGGCGCGCTCGTGGCCAGCAGCAGCGCCAGCAACGCCAGCGCGGGCAGCATTGCGCCGCCCGCACCTACCACTGTTCGCACCGGGTTTTCACCGTTCCCGGCCACGAGCTCACTATTTTCGCCGCGCGCGCTCGGTTCGTCCGAATATTGGATCGAGCGTTTGATTCGAGCGGAGGCTCGCGAGTGCAGAGTGCGGCGCGACTCGTACGCGTCTTAGTAGTGCGACGGCGGAGCCGGACTGAGACGAGCGACGAGCGATTTCCCGGCTGTCGCGGGCGAGGGGGCCGGCGCGCCCCTCGCGGAAAACGCGGCCCACGGCGCGGTGCGGGCGGGGAAAATTGCAGCGCCGCCATCCAAAGCCGCCCGCCCCCGCCGCGCTGCACTCGCCACTTACCACGCTGCAGCCGCTTTTTGCATTCATTGCACTGTCAAACATGTTGTAATGATCAACAAGTGTACGAATGTGTACCCAAGTATATTAGTGTCCATTTAAATGGTGATACCTTATATGTAACGTATCATTTAACTAGGTGAAAATATGGCGATTAAAACAAATTTAAGTAAATACCTACTAGAATGCAATTCAAACTTACTCTAATATGGACTTTATAGCAAAAATAGCATTTACTCTATTAATTATTCGTTCTCTATTTTACTATTTATATAAGAAGCTTTAACATGCATAGAAAAAACTACAAAATTTTGAAAAACTAACAGAATTTAGATCAAATAGATAAGGAAATGTGGTAGAGTCCTTAGAGATTGACCCCGGAGACACAGGCACCGCAACTTTATCTGCCCAATAACAACTGTTTAAGCACTACAATATTTTACTTTGAACGGTATGACATTAGCAACGCAGATCACACGCACGTTGGCAATATAAGTACCTATCTATCTATCTACCTAATCTACGAAAGAAAATAAGTGAATCAAATACCTACTCTAATTCTCAAAATATAGTCGCTTATGCTATGATTGAATCATGCAACGAATTATATCTAACACTATAGAAATTCTTGTACTCGGGTTTTCTCTTCTGTTACACACAGCGAATATAAGAGCATGTGATAATGATGCCAACGTCGTTAAACCACGAATGTCATCACTTGTCTAGGTGGTAAAGCTATATGAATCAAACCATATGCAATATTTTGTGTAAACTCTTTTACCTCATAAATAATGTACAAATGTTCTCCATCTGTTCCAAATTCTAATTAAAATTAAATCGATTTGTACAAAATTAGGATATCCAATTTCATATATTTTAAAAATCCAATCCAAACGCAGAAAGGTATGCTACCAACTTAATAAATGTACAACGTTAGTAAACAATAAAGGCCGTTCATAGGTACTAACTTTAAATAAGATACGTATCTAACTATCTAGGATACAACAGCGGCAACAGTTATTTTAGAGAAGAAATGACGGCTGTCTTGCATGTAGGAGGCTTCTTTGTATAGCTGACACTGAACATGGCCCGCGAAACTGGCTCGCTCGCATAAAACCCACTCAGTTGAGGTAGGTCATAAAGTTGTTTAATACATTAACATGTAAATCTGCGAATATTGCCCACTTTGTTATTCTATTGTATCCGATTCGGCTTAATACGGACGCACTCCATGTACGGGTTTTGATAGAAAATAAAGATTAAAATGAATATATTTGTAAACGTAACACGCTGTTACTTTTTACACCTACGTAAACGCGTAAAATGGTTACTTGATGTGATTTTAGGTAATTTCATAAAAATATCTGGTTGTTATTTAAAATATCCATAAATAATAAAGACTTACTATTAATAAAATGATTAAATTAAAAAAATAATTAAATTAATTAGCCCACTCTACATTTACAGCTTATTTATGTTGCAATGTTTACGTACATATAGTTTTATATACTCGTACCTATATTTTTTTTTAGTTTTTAGCGTTCCATACCCAAAGGGTAAAAAGGGAACCCTATTACTAAGACTTCGCTGTCTGTCCGTCTGTCACAGGGCTCTATCGCTGGAACCATAATAGGTAGACACTTAAAAAAATTACAGAGGATACATAATGACGGCCGCTATAACAACGAATACTAAAAATAAAAAAAATAAAAATAAATGGGGGTCGCCGTACAAGAAACCGCTATTTCTCGAAGTTTTTCGCTTTATCTATCAATGTATTTACTTTAGTAGCTGCTGTAATAAATACTAAAAATAAAAATAAAATATATAAAAATGTTGGTGATACGGAACTCTCCATGTGCGAGTTCGACTCGTACTTGGCCAATTATTTAGCTTTTAAAGAATTAATACTTTAAATTGTATAATACTCATACATGTCATCGTATAGATTTATACAAATACATGTTTTTCGTTTGATATACCTACATATAAACTACAGCACACATATCATATCAATTAATGCAGCTTTACATTAAAAGCACCATTCGAAAGCTTCGAAAATGGTTTCAATTTTTTTTTCACATAGAAACGGGGTCTTCAAATGAACACAACAAAGACGGAGGAACTGAAGTTTAGATCATTCCATAAAACCCGGAAATACGACGTAATGTTTGTAGAAAATTTATCAGCGACACTGCGTTCTACGGCTACGCCGAATGTTACCGTAGATAGCTTGGTCTGCCGTAGTACCGTAGGTATCTACGTAAGTACCTACCGCTTTAATACAAGACGTATTATATACATTTGCGCCTTTTGTAAAGAAAATATTTTTCTTTTTAGTATTTCTTAATCAAATGTAAAACACTAGACCTAAAAGCGTCCGTTGTGTCCGTCCGTCACGGGGCTTTATATGTCGAAGCGTCATCAGTACTTGATTATTTAGTGTGTTTTACTAAGGTTGCAACAACAAATATTAAAAATAAAGGGTGGTTTATGTATGGAGATTAAAACGGTATTATTTGGCGATTGTCAGTTTAATTTTGATATACCTATCACTTCGATCACAAATAAGAACTAGATACACAATCCCATACAAAAATGAACTTCAAAAGTGGCGTCAAACGCGTTTATAAAATTCTAAGCGACAGAATCTAAAATTAATGCAAAATCAACCTTATCACTATTATTTAAAGGTGTTAAAAACTGCTTACCAAAAGCAATAAATTTTTACGACATAAGCTAGCTGTCATAAGCTATCACTTTGACAGGTTTGTGCACCCAAATGTCCATTTGGGTGCTCTTTTCGTCGCCCCGTTTTTTTGTCGCTGATTGTGTATCTAGTTCTTATTAGTGATCGAAGACCTATCAGTAGGTATTCCACGAGAAGCACGATTCCGGAGTGGCATATTTTCAGTATTAATTAATCTTAAAGGCTTTTCGTGGTGTTATATGAAATACCTCCATATTAATCCAAAGATAAAAATGCTACAGCATGACTGTACAGTAATAATAACAGATATTTATCGCGATAATCCTAGTACTTAAACCATTAGGTAGTCTGTGAAATACCAGTGGTTCGAATGCGAAACGAATCCGCTGCCACAGACATTTTTCCAATACGCTTATATAGGTATTAGGTATTTATAACTTTGAAATACGCATACAGGCATATAAACAGGTACATAAACTATATTTAAATATAAAGAAACATATATATAAACTTAAACTTTAAACTTAGGATTGTGTATCTTTGTTTTTTTTGTTCACGAGAAGAAACTTCAAAAGGTACCTGACGCCGCAGAGAGCATAGCCGAGTTATGTTGGATTTTTACTGCTAAAACCCACATATACAGCCGCCCTTCCCGGGATCGCTTGCTGGTCACCTCTTAGCACCCGCAGAAAATAGCATAACCCTATTGTAGTCCCAGGACTACAGATACATAGAATGGTGTGCTCACCAATAATTTACCCTTAAAGTATGTCAAGTAGGTATATCCATGAGCTGCAACTGTATATTAGATAAACTTCATACCCTTTTAATTCATAAATGTAACTTGTTACATATGATACATGTTTTATACAGTAGGTAAGTATTATGTCAGTATGAGTAATTTAAAACAGTTTCCTGCATTGTATTTTATGTTACCTATACGGGAACCTGCAGCCCAAGGGTACGACTGAATATAAATTTAAACGTAAGAGGTGTCGATAGATTCAGGGAGTGGACTTTCGTGGTTGATAGTTCCGGGAGTGGATAGGCTACATTTTAAGAAGTCGCTTTCTTTAATAATTTAAAACAAACAGGTGAATTTCACATTTCCTGAATGGGCTATAAATTCATTTTTTTTTTACTTAATATCTTCCCTTTTAAGGTTTCGACTATAAATTTTAACGTAAAATTGCACCTAAACAATTGTAATGAAAAATACATTTTTGACGATCAAGTCTCCGTATTTCGAAAGCGATAGTTCGACTCCGACTCGTACTCAGGGGTAGTGGCGCATAATAGATTACAGATGTCCATGGGCGACAGTAGCCACTTGCTATAGGTGAACTGCATGCTCGTCTGCTACTCCTACATTATAAAAAAAACTTCCTGGCAAATTTTCTCATAATATTGTTTTTATACCATAAAGAATTATTATCATCATCTTTCATCAATGCACTACTGTCCTACTGCTGATCACGGGTCTCCTCTCAGAATAAGAAGGATTGGACCATAGTCCACCGCGCTGGCAAAGTGCGAATGGTAGACTTCACAGGCCTTTGAAAGCTTTTTTTAAGATTTCTTAGGTAGACAGGTTTTCTCACGAATTTCTGATACACACATAACTTTGCAAAATCACAGGTGCGTGCCTGGGATATGAACCTCGGACCTCTCGATCAAGACGCTGTTAACTATTAGGCTATCACTGCTTTTATTTAAAAGTAAATGTGTCAATAAATATAATAACCACTGGATTTTCTCATTTTTCATTAAGTTTCAATAATTAACTTTTAATCGCCTCACAAGAAAATCTACAATTTCTACATTTAATTTTCTTCGTTAGGAAATCAAATTTCACTAGAAATCGTAAATAACCGTGCCAACATTCGTTAGTTTTATTTTTCCCTTGAATTGAGCTGTATTTCCCACTTTTTTAAACATTTTTTCTGCTATTCTTACTTTTAAGTCATTTTTTGCCTTTTTACAGCTATACTCTCTGGACTAGTCTATAAACCATTAAATAACAAATAAACCTTCAATTTACTTACTAAATTGTTATAGCAATCACGTCAAATAGTGCAAACTAACAACACACTGCGATAGTGGTGCAGGAGTAGTATCGTAGCTAGCTTGATAGGCCGCGTTCATAGGTGCTATCTTCAGTGGGCGTATTTTACCAATCCTAATAAAATAATTATATATTTTACAATTAGTTAAAGATCATGGCGCAAAATTCAAATGTTTTCAGGGGGCTCATGGGGCTTAACTACAACGCTTAAAAGCATGTTAAGTAGAATCCGTACCACGACCACGACTATAAAGGTGTCGTAAGATAGATTTTCATGAGACATACAAATTTAGTCATCATCAGATATACCAACGCATCTATGACTCAGGTAGGACGCCAATCACATTTGAGCCCATGCTGCAGATTTCCATAGGCGACAGTAAACACTTACATACGAATGCAGCGCTTGCTCGTTTTGTACTCCAAATGAAATAAAACTGTAGTAACGCTGATGCGAATTATCACCAGCTACTATGAAGTAACGATCGTCGCATTATAGCTGCGGGTACAGTTGCACCGCTTCCCACACCGTTCAAGACAACCACAACAGCGCCTTATAATACTGTTGTTACGCAGTGGTTTTACGCATAGGTGTGGCAGTGGTGTCACCGAAGTCGAACCACAGTCTTTTACCACCTTCAATCTGCTTAAGAGGTATACCTCCTCCCCGTAGCATGGATCCCTAAAATCTTCAAATGGGAACATTTTTTCGCCAACTCATTCACCCGGCCAGCACGTAGCTTTACTACGCCACTGTTATCCCCCTTCCCCCCTTGACGATAACGTTAAAAGCGTAACTGCAAAGTTATGCTTATTATTTCCACTCATTATTTCCGAAATAGTAAGAAGTTAATGGCGACTTACTCAGACAAGTAACTCGAGTAGTTAATATTTTTAAATAGTTTAATGTCAATAAAACATGTTAAGATCGATGATTATATGCCTGTATACAATAATCATCTTTTTAGGTAATCATTTACTATACTGATAAAACTGTCTACGGTATTCGAGGCTACGAATTTTAGATGAGGTTGCACACATCAGCTCGGAGTGCAAATAAATTGATTCGAGCAAAGTTGTCACTTTGTGGGATCAGTGTAATGCAAAGGCGTGACGAGACTGTAAATATTTGGATGACGTAATTCCACAAAATACATTGTCAGATTAAGAGTCTATTTTGTTAATTCGTCTGTGTGTACTGACTTAATAAAGACCTCGTTACGAAAATGTCAATTTTATCTAAGGCTGAAATCATTTGTTTTGAATTAAGTATAGTCCGCGTAAAACTACTAGTCCGCTCTGAATATAGAAATGAATCGCGTCGCCATAGCAAATTGTATGACTACACCTGCTCGCAACAACTTCAGAGCGGACTAGCAGTTTGGCACGGACTATAATAGACTGAACATCCTAGAATAATCATTTTTTCAGTGTCATCATTTTCCCCAAGAAAACCGTAACTCTATTCATAAAATTAGGAGTCAATCTATTTAAAATATCAATACATTTACATGTTAAAGTTAAAATTTAGTTTTAGTTTTAACTTTACCTACCAGCTACCAATGTCACAGCCAAAACCGCTACCAATACACACAGATTTATTATTAGATTTATTATTTATCCTCATTATTGAACTAAACCAAATAGCTATACGAAAAAAAATACCATTAGCATAATGGGATTGGATTACAAAATAATAAACCAACCTCGAGCGGTCATAATACTATATTAGTAAAAATGCCTACAAAAAATGTTGAAAGCAAAAATAAATAGTAAGTAATAATAAAAGTTAGAATAGTAATAGTTAATAAAATGACAATATCGGTTACATTATTTCTTAAGTTTTATTGGAAAGCCACATAACAACAATTTAAGGGACTAATACAAAGACAAAACTTGGTGAGGATATTTTATTCCATAATACAGCATTAAGACAAACCGGAATGTCACATTTTCTCTTCATTAGACTTCTTGATTTCCGTTATAATAAAAAAAATCTATCCACCACACTTGCCGCATAATTATATCCTTGAATTGTGTTTTAACAATTTCTCCTAAATTATTATAAAAATGCTAAGTTATAATTAATTGTGTAAGAGCAAAAAATTACCACCGAGAATTCTGAGCACTGTTCCCCGGTAGGTAGAAACACTTCTCAAAATAACACAGTGTTTTCTAATACATTTATAACCTAATCTCGGTCCGTCACGTAAAGTCAACTATAAATGCGGGTTCATCGTAATAAGCGGGTCAGACAAACGAGAACCGTCGATCTGAAGTGGTTCGACTGTAAAATACATAACAGCTTACTCTACCTAGTTAACTTCCATAAAAATAAACTATCATCCATACAATAAGTCGCTCAAATAATAAGTGGAATACACACGAATTGATGGTAAATATCACCGCACAATCAAAGTGGAATACAAATAGTAAGAAGAGGTCACGCGATGTGAATAGGAGGGCGGCGGATGGCGGCTGCTCGGAGACTGCGACCACGGGACATGCGTCCTTGGACCTGCTAATAAACCCAATTATACCCCATGTGGTATCTCTGGGCCTTCCCAAAGCAAAGCAAAAATATTGGGAACTAACCCATTTTCATAGATATTTTATAATATCTCAAACGACTATGTTCTACACTGTGTACCTTACTCCACAGATGTATCTAAATTTAAAGTTTACAGAGACCATCCTAGTACTTTAGGTCACTACAGGTGTCCTCTAAGTAAACACTAATGAATTAAAGATAAAAGTGAATTAACTTTAAATACTTTATTATGACAACTTATTCCACATATTCCACATTATAGTATTATATATAAAACATGTTATGCTGTGATTCACTTTATCACGAGTCAGCTACACATACCTATCCACTTCACAAGGCGCGATCACTCGTTAAGTGTACACGTACGCTTTGTTTACTGTTAATTATAAACAAAATTGTAATTTTGCATTAACTTTACACACTATATTTGTTCAACGTCAACAGGGATCGAACAGACAACGCATCTCAGTGTGGACCGTGGTACCACGACGAGTACAGCGTGACCCCTGGCTCGATTGTACACTTTCTATTGCAACATTGTGATATCGGCGCGGCGGAGCGGCGCGGAGTGCGATGCGAGCTCGGTCGCCGGGTGACGCGTCGGTAATACATTTGATTCCGCACATAATACATTGTATTCATTTATAGCAAATAAAGTTAACATATCTTAAACCATAGTCTCTTTCAGTAATCAGATTTGTCTGTGAGTTGATAGCGCACATGCGGTTAGCGGTTGGCATTCTTCAGCTGGTTGGAGAGCCAGTCGAGGCCCTCGTAGAGCCCGTCGCCGGAGGTGGCGCACGTCGCCTGGATGTACCAGTTGCGGTTGCGCAACGAGTGCAGGCCCAGCTTGTCCGTTATCTCGGCCGCGTTCATCGCGTTTGGAAGATCCTATCGCGCAAAACAACAATACTTCATTAAAATACACTTTAACAAAAAAAAGTGAAAGTATCTACCACTTAAAGAATAGTTTTCCTCTAGTCTGTTGAGAATATTTTTTTACCAATTTATTTGTTTGAAACAGAAAAAATACTGGAGGGATAACATTTAAAATGTTGATTATCTTGAATTATTGGCAAAAAAGCATTATGTATCTTATCAATCATAATAATAATCTGAAAGATTATTCAACTTGTATTATAGGATTAGTTTTGTACTTAGTTCTATTTATACACATTTCTTTAATTATTTAGTAATGTCTGTTTATTTTCATTCTAAATATTTTGTATGTATGTAGATTCAATAAAATGAAACACGTGATTCAAAATACGGCGCAATTTAATTGAATGCATGCCGCGCCACTCTTGTGCAAATAATCATATTTACAACATCTGTAATTACTTAAATAGCATATTCTATGCCATTCCACAGTCCTATGTGCTAATGACACTTCCAGAATATCTACATGTTATTACTATTTATAACTAACATATAATTAAGATTTAATTACCCAAAAAATTTATGAGGTTGCCTCATGTTTTTATCTCACCTGTTTGTTTGCAAAGATCAGGAGCACAGCATCTCGTAGTTCGTCTTCACTTAACATCCGCATGAGCTCCTCCCGCGCTTCGCCTATACGCTCCCGATCGTTACTGTCTACTACGAAGATGAGACCCTGCAAGCAAATACATTCCACTCCAGTAAATAATAACCAACTACTAACTATAGAAACAAAAAAAGGAAAATCTTTTTTTATCAACCTATCAACAATACTTGATTTATTTATTAACTGTATAACAGTAATTTACAACATAAAATTTGTATTACAAATTTATATGTGATACTCTAATTATTACTTTACAGATAATATTAACTAGTCATTTATATTTCATCCTAAATAAATAATGTAACACTCGTATAGTCCGCGCAAAACTGCTAGTCCGCTCTGAATATAGAAATGAATCACGTCGCCATAGCAAATTGTATAACTCCTGCTCGCAACAACTTCAGAGCGGACTAGCAGTTTGGCGCGGACTATACTAGTCTATACCCCATAATGTATTGTAGTTAGAAGTAAAGGCTCAAGTTTAAAAACTGATATCTTTTTTGTTAAATTATGCCAATAAGTATGTAAAAATTATTTTCAAATTACAGTTGAACTACTACTTAACTTTTAATAATATATTTTACATAGATTGAAACAAATGTAGGCAGCCCCAAAACATTATTCATCATTTATGATGTAATAGCCTTTATCATTTGCATAGCATGTATCATTAATATTTACAGCAGATTATTATTATTGAACATATTTTAAATATACTGTGTTTAATGATTAGTTGTTACAAATGGTTAGGGCTTGAAGTAATGATGAAATTAATTTACTTTAAACAAATCATTTTTATTGACAATCATGCACATGTCCAAAATGTTTACTCAACAACTCATTTCATTTACATATATGACTGAGTGGATTACTTGATGATATGAAACAAAAATGAAACATTTCAATAATAGGAATATTACAATACTCAGCGACAAAATCTATCCTTTATTTCTTAACATGTTCACTGTGAAACTTGTATGGAAACATGTGTCTTGTAACAAGTACCTATCATATAATTCCAGGGTCATATCAATATAAAATCTGTTTATAATTCAAACAAGTTATCCTATTCCAGATGAAATATATCTAAATTAGGCCAATGTTACTGTTACAATATACATCTCACTTATATAATCTAGAAAAAATATATAAATGTGGAAATATGTAGCTACATATGTATATGAGATTGTTATCTCACATAAAAACATTTTAATAATTCCATTTTATAAGTTTGTCAGTATCAATAGGAAATTTTATTCAGAGCACTATAATTAAAATACAACTATAGCTCAGAATAGCTATAAACTATAAACACATTGTAACAAGTATAACATTGTATTTATTTTATACTTTGTGTAATCATCACACCTACACTAGTTATACTGAATAAATGCCAGTTTATTAAATGCACAGCATAAATTTTAACGGAGATACTTTTTTTATGATATAAGAGTAGTATGAGCATGCAGGCCACCTGATGGTAAGTGGCTCCTGTCGTGCAGAACCATCTGTAATCAACCCCAGATAAGATTAGATTCCTACCTGAAGTCACAAACAGCTGCTACCCCTGAGTACTAAGCTGGAATGCCTCCCATAAGTATGTAACCAAACCCTTCAAACCAGAACGCAGCAGCGCTTAACACTGCTGTTGTTAGTCAGAAATTGGTGTAGAGATGATGCTGCCACCTTCATAAATCCTAATGAAACTTAGATCATAATTACCTGTGTATTCTGGAAGTAATGCCTCCACAGCGGTCTGATTTTGTCCTGACCACCGACGTCCCACACGGTGAAACTGATGTTTTTGTATTCTACAGTCTCCACATTGAAACCTGCAATAATCATACATTTGTCAATCTGACAATTGATATGCTATTACACATGAGCATATTATGCAACAAGCCTACTCAACTTTCTAGTTTTAATCTGATTAAGAAATAATGAGAAATTATTTAGTAATTAGTAGTATTTAGAAATTAGTTAATACCTATTTAATTCCCTCTTTAAGTGTATTATGAGAAGTTAAAACCAAAACAAATAAGTATTATAAAATATTAAGCTACACTTCTTAAATCTATTTTTTTTTTACAATGGTAAATTTTTTTATGTAGCTATGCTTAATTGACAAATTACCATCACACAATTGACAATTTATTAGCAGTAACACAAACTACTTTTTTGTACTTTAAGGGTTGATAGTGTCAGTTGCACTAACATACCATTTTAGTATACCCATGTGATTTAATTTTTATTTAAATATTTCCTGTAGTTACACTTAAAAGCTTTTTGAAACAAGGCTTCAAGTCTCTAATTTTATAACAATGTTATTAACATTGACAGTGGACATTTTCAATTTGGCTTAGTTTTTATTAATCACTGTTTAGTATCAATGACTAAAACCAATCGATTAGTCACTCACTGACAATTAAAATCTAACCAAGTTTTTAAATTTCATTTAGTACTTTAACACAAAATAATCAGAACATTTTAAACCTTGACCTAAAAATATTTAATGAGAATCATGAGCTTATTTAATTTAAAACATGTTATACTGTAACATTTAAAAACCTGATTTAAATTATATTGATCCAACTTGTTTTTTCTTTATCAAATAACCAATTTTATGTGCAAATCTATAAAAATACAAACCTGTATATATTGTTTTTTTATAAAAGTTGGTTGGTTGTGAAAAGTTATAAATGTCATAAAAATATCTAAGAAAGCTGATGATAAAACAAATATTTTATAAAAAAACTGTTTTTTTTTATAATATACAAAAATTATGCAAGTAATTAAATTGATGGTGATAGTAAAAATTAATATTATCTGGTAAATAATTACTTTATTAATTAATTTTATTTAAATTTCACAATGATTAACTTTAGTTTCATAACATATTTTTTCCAAAATTGAAAGGATTTCGCAATTGTGCTAATATGAATAAAATAAGCCAATATGAGCATACAAAGATAAATTTGTAAACATAATGTATCAGTAAAAATATGTTTTATTGATCACTAATCACATAAAATGTATTATAATATGAGTAATACTCACCAATAGTGGGAATTGTTGTAACAATTTCGCCTAATTTAAGTTTATATAGGATTGTGGTTTTACCAGCTGCATCTAATCCAACCATCAATATTCTCATTTCTTTCTTGCCAAATAGGCCTTTAAATAAATTTGCAAACATATTCCCCATTTTGCAGCTTTTTATGTAGTCTGAAAAAGGATTTACACGATTAATAGAATCCCTATTCACTCTGACTCATCCATCAGTCTATACGTTACTATAATCAATGATAATGACATGGCAAGTACATGCATAGTAGAACTGTGTACACATCTTTACGACGAAATAAGAAAACAGTTGTTATTACACTACTACCTTCATCAAAGTTAGATAATGAGAAAACCCCTTATAACGAGCACTTAAACTGTTGTATTCTTCAACCAACAGAATTTTAAGACAAAGATTGGCTGACTTCGCCGTTGGTAATTCTGTTGCGGTCACCACCCCTCGTTCGTAATGTAATAACACTGTTTAATGCATTTATTCATAAATATTAATTGAATTGTTAATAGATGATCCTGTTTTACTTACATTTTCAGAAAGAAATCTATGCAATATGAAGAAAAAACGCTTCAATCCAGTGAAGTCTCTACAATTCGCTGGATGTCAAAATGGCGGCGAACGTGGAAGTTGTTCGTGCCTATGCCACGTATCGGCGAAAAGTGGCCAGTGAGAAATAAAATTGATCCTGTAAAAGCTAAATATCAGAGTTAGTTCTTTTTTTTCAATATTTATTTTCAAAATGTCTTTAAATTAACATAAAACAGTAATTATTGGTAAACAATAGGTTTAAATTTAAATAATGTGTTTCAAATTAATTCGTATTTTAATTTGTATTCTTAACAAATTATTTATATATTTATTTTTTGAAGTAAAGTAATACGCTCGAAATGTAGATGTAGCTACATATTTATGGTATGGGAAATATTATTCATAGCCATCGTCATCACATTCATCATCATTCTTTTTGTGTAAGCAAATGGAAACACGATATTTTATAGACGAAAGCTTTTTTTCCCCAATTTTAATGTTTATCTTACTAATCTATGGCATTTCAAGATATTTTTAGTTTTTCATATTTATCGATTTTCAACTACCCTATTACTTTTTTATATAGCTGCTCTTCGTATACTGATTTGCAGGTTCCCCATAGAAATACGAAGTGTGTTTGAATGACTTGTGTAGTCACAAAGTAAAACAAATCATAATCATTGGAACATCAATACAAATACTATCCTGTATCGAACAACCTGTGTGAAACAACATCAGACTTTCGTAAAATGCGACGCTTCCTTCGTGGTTCACTTTACAGTAGTTTACAATTTAATCTGTGTGAACTACACGGATTAATTAATTCAAACAGATTTATAAATAGGTATTGTAGTTAATAATCTGTAAGAATCTATTAAACATGAGATAATACTTTGTTTCTTTCATATTTTTAAGTCTGTTATTAACTCGTAGTATGATGGCACAAGACAAAAACAAAACATATTCCTGGCGCTGCCAGCATATAGTTGACGGGCTACTTACACACCTGCCGCAGAGGCAATCTAGTCTCTAAGAGTGGGGATGACCCTTAATTGCCACCTTAATTGTGAACAGATGAGCAGGGGCAATATCCTAGATTGGCCCTGCGGCAGGATGGCCGGCGCGAGACCACCCTTGGTGCCTAGACAGCCCCCACCACCATAAATTAAGCAGGTCAACATACTCTATAACGCTGGACTGTGCAGATGACTGCAGTGCACTGCTGTGAAGTGTGCAGAGCAGAGATATTCCCGATATCGCTACGATTGTGCACCTTAGATTGCCCCTGCAGCAGGTGTGTGAGTAGACCAAAGAGTATACCCATCTTAATCTTTGGCTGCCAGCTATCTTATTCTAAAATTCAGTCAACCTAGAACCTTTATATATAAAACCAAAGAGTATAGTAACCTATATTAATAACTTAATGATATGACTTGCAACTTTAGAAACAACTACAATCAATAAAACACACATTGACTACTCTACAGACAAATAAAAAAAATATATTAATTTCTTTGAAAATATATAATCGTAAGTCTGAAGCACAGTAGAAATATTTGTACTGTGTCTGAAGAGACAATAAAATTGTATTCATCCCTCTTTGGATAATAATGTCACTCACTATCAATAATATTGACTAAAGACTGATCAATAGTATTATTGAACGTAGCAAGAACAACAATCATAGACTTTGTGGATATCGATTTTTTTCCTTCTGTTATATTATGTATGCTATACACATAGTCTGTTGTCTCCTTCTGTCAACAATCTGTCAAAGTGTCAAGTGTCAATACCGAATTCAGCGATAACCTATTTATTTGAATTTGATTTTATTTAAAAACTTGTTTCTAAAACTGAATATCATTTCAATTTTATGATTAGTTGCAAGTGATGTCAAGTTGAAAATTAAAGTTATTCTGTAGTATGCATTCGATTCAGAATTGGCTCTCTGAAACTCCTAAATATACAACGTTCAGAATAAACAAGTTAAAAGGAACGGACTTAGAGAAACTGACAAAGTTCTTAACAGAGGTAAATAACACATTCATTACTTAAGTAATGTAGTGTGTAGTGTTGTAAAATATACTTTTGCAAAAGTAAAATATAAATAAATACATCGTTAATTCCAGCAAAATGAGGAGTTAAATGCACCGGAAATTCCTAAGTTTTATTTTTTAAAACCGGATTGCTTGATACTGGAGCAATGGATGTTGGAGCCGGCTATAGCAACAAGTGGGAAAGAAGTTATTGTAGACGCATTATGTGCTGCTGCAGTTTTGAGAGGTGCTCATGTGTTTGCACCTGGTGTACTAGGTCTTCTTTCAGGTGAGACTATGTACTATTTACTATACCTACATCATAGATTAGTAAAGATTAATTACGCAGTATTAGTTATTTATTCGTAAATTTTCTCTAAAAATGTTTTTATTTGTCAAGAATAAAAAAAAGAACTTACTAATAAGCTTTTGTGGCTTCATTCAATTTCAAGGCGGCGACGTATCTTTACTAATCTATGACCTGCATATAGAGGTAGAATTTAGCTGTCTGTCTTTGATCTTATAAGGCCAATGTCTATAACTATTCTTAACAACATTGCTGAAATTTCAGGGAAGCAAGTTTTGAAGTTAATTCTTTCAGTGTCTCAGGAAACATGTATGTCATGTGGCTAAAAGAAGTTATATTCACCAATGTTGATTATATTTAGTTAGTTTTAGCATTACCTATTATTTGTTATCAGGAGTTGAATTTAAAACTTTAATTTTAAAAGTTATTCTAATATATTACTAGAGTATAAGTATTAATGCAATTCCAGTATTTTTTGAAGTTAAGATATTTAGGAAAGTTTTCTATAGTTTTTACCATGCCTTACTAATATTTCTACCTTTGTATTTCATATTACAGACTGCAAAATGAATGACAAGGTTGATATATATGGAGACTTGGAGGGTAAATGTAAAAGAGGTCTAAAAATTCCATACACAGGAAGAAAACGGTTTGTTGGAGTAGGATATCTCAAGATGTTACGCTGTGATTTGTTTGATAAAGGAGTTCAGCCAAGGTAAATATTCATTTTGTGAGGTAATTTCCTTAATGAATCATTATTACTGCTTTAAGCTTACTTAAAATTGCCTTACTAGCATACTGTGGTATAGTCTGCCCCAAACTGCTAGTCCACTTTGAAGTTGTTGCAAGCAGGTGTATACATACAATTTACTATGGTGATGCAATTCATTACTATATTCAAAGCAGACTAGCAGTTTTACGCAGACTATAGTACTATTATCCTTCACTATAATTTAACTTACATGTGGTGGCTGATGAACAAACATACAAGCACTATCAACTAGGCATGTCTATATATTTATTATTACTATTATACTGCCTTGCAGAAGTAATTATTCATTTAACATCTACATTTCTTTCACACATAGGCATAGTATTAAAGTTCATTAAATATTGGGATCCATGCTTTTATTGCAAATTATGTATTTACTCTTGTGTTGGTGAAAGAATTAATGGATTTTAATATGGATCATACGATTCAAATCTCGGATAATAAATCAAGGTTGGCATATTCATGTTGGTTATCGTGTTCTGATTCTAACACATTGCATAATATTAGATATGGACCTGTTCTGTTTTAGTGGAATAGCTGTTCATACAATACTTCCTGAATCGAGGTTACCTGTAGTGAATGAAACTCTTTTTCCTAAAGGAGAGGTACTTTTACAGAATTTGCCCTCAATTGTGACTGGATGGGTGGTAAATGCTCTGCCCAATGAGAACATATTGGATATGTGTGCTGCACCAGGCAACAAAACCACACACTTGGCTGAAATGTCTGATAATAAGGTACCTGTTCCATGTTTTTCATTTTTAATTTTTCATATCACGCTAGAGGATGCTAAATAAATGAGATTATAACTTATGGTTAATTTACTACATAAAATAAGGCAGATTTCTTTTGTCCTTGATTCATTGTCTAAGTACTAGTACATTTACATAAGAATAAAATGATTTAACAGTGACAAATTGTAATCTTTCTTATAAAACCATCACCACCACTCCTTAGAGCAACTTAGTTGTATGTGGGATAAGATTAAGATTATAACACAGCATTAGCTAAGATACTTGCCTTGTTTTGTCCTCATATTAAACATATTTAAAATATGTTGTCTCTTTTTACAGGCTCATATTATAGCTTTAGATAAAACAGAATACAAAGTGAAGAAAATTAAACAGAATTGCGAATCACATGGAATTACTTGTGTTGAAGCATTTAGTTTTGATTCTACAATGTGTTATTCTGAAGATCACTTTGGGGAGATAAGCAAACCACCATTTCCAAGAAATTGTTTTGATAAAGTACTTCTAGATGCACCCTGTAGTGGTTTAGGACAAAGACCACAGTTAGTGAGCAAAATGGATCCAAAAACTATAGACTCTTACAAGTATTTACAGAGAAAATTGTTTACAACAGTAAGTCTCTCTTAGTATTTTTAATAAATTGTTGCATGTTCACCATAAATAATCTATTTTTTTTTTAAGATTTGATGTATCAATAATCAGTATGAAACACACCATTTTTTGTAATTTGTTATTATTAAGCATATCACAAGAGTGGCAATACTGCTTACAACCTCTTTTTTGTCCATTAAAAATATTTTTAGTTTAAAACTTCACGAATTTGTTATGCATTTAACAAGACTAGATATATATGTTATATTGTTTTTTTAAGTCTATTAAATTTACAAATCTTATTTACAGGCTTTAAAAGTTTTAAAAACTGGTGGAAAGTTAATATACAGTACATGTACAGTAACATTGGATGAAAATGAAGGCATGGTTTTATGGGCCCTAGAAAAATTTCCATGCTTAAAATTGGTACCAGCTGAACCACTGCTTGGAGGCCCAGGCTTAGATAATGTTGGCCTCAGCAATGAACAAAGGTAATATTGTATTTGCATTAAGTTACAATTTAAAGTTTAAACTAGCAAAAGTCGAGAAAATTGAGAGTAGTAGGGTTTTATAGTAAAGAAAAAACCTTTTTTAATTAAATATAATATATTTATATAATAATATGGTATATAATAAACACTTGAATAACCTTGTACCCGTCAATATGTCACTACAATAAAATTCGCAATAGGAACTACTTAAGCTAAATTTACGGTAAATCAAAAACTTTGAACATTTATAACATTTGTACCTTAGAGTTGTAAGATCAATCATGATTTCAATGAGGATGTTATTGAGATTCCTGACTACGATGATTAATAAATATCAAGGGAGCTTCTGCTAATGATCATCTCTTACACTAGTTATTAATAATCAATCTATCCAGTTTTTTTCTACCATAGATCCAAATTTGAAAATTTATTATAAGTAAAAATTGTAAGAGTTGGATATTTAGTAGGCGAAATCTATACTAATATTATAAATTTGTTTGTTTGCTTGATTGTAATGAATAGGCTCAAAAACTACTGGATCGATTTTAATTCTTTCACCATTCGAAAGCTACATTATCCACGAGTAACATAGGCTATATTTTATATGACATATATTTGATAAATAGATTTTGAGGCGGTACAAAGTTTGCCGGGTCAGCTAGTATTGGATAAATTGACTATCAATAACAGGCCTAAAATGGTACGCTAGCGGGTTATAAAAGAAAATGCACTTTAGGCGTCAAGAGGGGACTCAATTAAATAATAAATACGAATTATGATGATTCATTTTGTGACACATTAATTGAGTATTAAATTCGAGTCAATTTTAGCCCGAGATTCAGAAATTGTATACTTTAAACTACAAAATTGATCTTAACACCCTTAGACGTGGCAAACTTGGTAGTTATTGGTTTAATGTGTAGATTTGCACTATTATTCATCCATTTTTTTATAGTCTAATTATTACTTTGTACCAACGATAATAATCGTAAGTTAATACATTATTTCATTAAAATAAATATACTTTGTTAACTTTAAATAATGGCAAGACATAATTGTATTTGACTTCAATAATTTTCCTCAGAATGATGGTGCAACGGTTTGGCCCAGAGAACGACTCGCTAAGACCTACAGAAGATATCTATAAGAATACTATAGGATTTTTTATAGCAATCTTCACCAAAATACATGATATTGATAATCATAATATACAAAAATAACTTAGTTAAGAACATTTCAGGCTTAAAATCAGTTATGTATCCCAAAAGCTAAATGATGTGACAAATTTGTGACAGATTTTTTGTGGTAACTTTCGAGCGTAATTTTTAAGTGTATTTTGGTTTCGAAAAACATGTAACATATGGGCACATAGCATTTGTTGTAATATATGTGTTATTTATGTCACATAGTTATAATATTTATATCACATAAAATTACCATAAAACCGCAATATAAAATATACTCTTGTTAAAGTTTTATGTTAACAATCTCTATACCTATATTTTACTTATAAATACAATATATATCAATATATATATATAGTTTTATTTCTTTTCAATTTTGACCCAAAGCCCATTCTTCACTTTTAATAAAAATGACCTTAGGTCAAACTGTACCGGATTTTCAGTTTTGGAACATGTTGAAAACTTAAAATTCTTTACAAGGCAAACCATTGCATACTTGGCCGTGAACATGGCAAAACGAAGACCTGCAACAAAAAACCCAAGATACTACTAAAAACTATTTACAGCGAAATATTCAATTAATTTAATATAAGCATAATTTATGCTGTTAATATATTTATTTTTTGTACAACTACTGCATATTACAGGTATAATTTCTAATTTTACAAAGTATAATTTCTAATGCGCATCAAATGTACTCTTACCAATGTTTTTCTGTTTTAATTAAAAATATAAAATTTTCTACGCTCATTTAACACGATACCTTGGACTCAATCATACACAGAAGCTGGTGTATCCAATGGGTCACACACAATTAATTAGAAATAAAACTCACCGATACAATTTCTCGGTCCAATTCCGAAGGATAAGAAATGCGATGGTCTCTTTTTCTCTTCGTTCATAAATCTTTCGGGTTTAAACTCTTTAGGATCGGGGTATAGTTGAGGATTCATATGTAAAGCATAGATAGGAATTGAGACTATCTCTCCGACGTCTACGTGTACGTTAGAATCGGGTAATAGGTATTTCTTTGTACACACTCTATCTACTCTTGCTACCGGCGGATACAGGCGTAAAGTTTCTGTAATCAATAAGAATATGAAGTTTGGAAATTGCCACTGGTTTGACAAGTAAAACATAACAGCAAAATTATCATTACTGAAAAAAACAAGCTAGTAATTAGAGTTCCCTGTTGAAAAAACAAGTATTGATTCTTCTTCATCAGACTTCAATTAAAATACGGAAAAGTAGCAACTCAGACTATCAGATCAAAAAATATAATTCAAAGCGCGCACTGTTACTTACCCAACAAAAATGCTTCCAAGTAATCGAGCTGTGAAAGTATTTCGTAGGATATTTCTTTGCCTTCAGTAACCTCTTCAATATGATTGCGCAATTTCTCTTGGAGTTCTGGTTTCACCGCCATCATGTAGGTAGCGAAAGACAGCAATGTACTCGATGTTTCGTACCCTGCTATGAGGAAAAGCAGCGATTGCGCGTCTATCGTATCATCGTCCAAACCTGTGAATTGGAAAATAATAACAATGACATTCCCGCCTCACTCACTAACTCACTCCGACCTTCGTTGTTTTCCCGATATATACAACCTGGGATATTTCAAGTCAAAGTTGAATAGGCTAATTTTATGCAAGCGTGTTTTGTCTAAGGCTGCATCTCATTTAACATCATAAGATTGCAGCCAAACGCAAACCTACAGCGAAATAAAAAAGAACAGCCAAAGAAGCAATTATGTTTACAGATTTATCGTCATTCATAAAAATATTAACCAAACAAGTATTTTTTTTTTTTATAATATAAGGGTAGCAGACGAGCATGCAGTCCACCTGATGGTAAGTGGCAACTGCCGCCCATGGACATCTGTAATCAATCCCAGATAGGATTAGATATTCCTACCTGAGGTCGGCCACAGATGCGCCGCTACCCCTGAGGACTAAGCTGGAACGCCTCGGAAAAGTCTGTCTCCCTTGCGCCTAACACTGCTGTTATTAGGTAGAAATAGGTGTGGCGGTGGTGCCGCCGGAGTCAACTACAAAGGGTTCTACCACCTTCAAATAAGTAAATACTTTAAATTGACAATATATTAATTTCTTGTACGACACATTACGGTGTTAGTAAACATGAGAATTGTGGATTGAAAAATTTGGGAAGACATACATGTATTATTTTTGGATTTGTCATTTTCGTCACGATCCTTAGCAGCTGCATCAAGTAGAAGTTGCAAAAAGTCGTTTTTTCTGAAATAAATATTTCAAGTTGATCATCCAGGTGTATACAAACATTCTTTTAACAAACATTTTTATTTACCTGATATTAGAAGCTTTTCTTTCAGTTTTCGTATTTTTCAACATTCTCATTAACTCGCTTGTACTCTCGTAATTGAAAAATGATATATTCAAGAATCTAATTAATTCTGGCATGAACATAAGCAGGGAAAATAGAAGCACACGCTTCGGTCCCGATATATAATTAAACCTCTCTGCTACCTGAAAGTATAAATAGGTATAATATTATGATTTCATCTGTATATCAACATCGAAAATCTTGATAAGTTTTAAATAGGGCTGTACAATTTAACCGGCCAAGCCGGCTAAAAAAGTTAGCTAAATTAATTAGCTAGCTAACCGATAGGCTTAGCTAATTTAACCGGTTAACTTAATTTGCTCAGCTAATTAGCTAACGGCTAACCGGCTAACCGGCTAATTTTTTTTTCAGCTATTCACTGATTCCTTTTCTATAGAAAGGTTCAAAAAATAATATTAAGGCTCTTTTTTTTTGTTTAAAGAAACGATAGTCGCGAAATTTACTTATTTAATATTTTATCAATAATTTAAATAATTATGTTGAATTGTGATTTTCAGTTTTATGAGAAATATCAAAAATATGAAATTTGTGTCACATTTTTTTTTTTTTTTTTTTATATTTAACCTAACGATAAGGCAGACGGGCTACCTGATGGAAAGCAGTCACCGTCGCCTATGGACATTTGCAACACCAGAGGAGTCGCCAATACATCGCCGGCTTTGGAATATCACATATGATAACTACTAGAAAATTATAACAGCGCACCAAAAAACATCGGCTAAAAAACGAACTACTGTACAAATTAACGTCACCATTAAAAAAAATCAAAAAACGCGCGCAATTTAAATCTTGTATTAAAACAAATTTTATGGTAATAATTTGCTGTAGTATTTATCAAAGACTATCATTTTCAATTATATTATTTTCTAAAAACTATTATTTATACTCACATAATTATTTTTAGTAAACATAATTATTTAAATTATTGATAAAATATTAAATAAGTAAATTTCGCGACTATCGTTTCTTTAAACAAAAAAAAAGAGCCTTAATATTATTTTTTGAACCTTTCTATAGAAAAGGAATCAGTGAATAGCTGAAAAAAAAATTAGCCGGTTAGCCGGTTAGCCGTTAGCTAATTAGCTGAGCTAATTAAGTTAACCGGTTAAATTAGCTAAGCCTATCGGTTAGCTAGTTAATTAATTTAGCTAACTTTTTTAGCCGGCTTTGCCGGTTAAATTGTACAGCCCTAGTTTTAAACGAGAAATTAATACTTTTTCAATTCATAACATACCGTCAATATTTATTAGAACTTTTTGTACTGCTTTATACTGCTGTATTTTAATTTTCTGATTTATTTAGCAGAAACTAATAAATACATATGACGCATTAAGTTAGAACAACCGCGTGACCATTGCTGTTATAAATAATCTATGGGTACATTGTATTACCTAAGTATACTCTCACACCTATAAATATACTTCATGTTAATAATTAAAATAATTATAGTTGTGTTATATTGTTAATTTGCATCAATTAAATCTGAAATTATACATTTTTATTTTTATGTACCTACTCAGTGCGCCCTACCTTTAGTACTTATTTATTAAGTACCTCTATGTTGTCCGGACTTAATCGGTTAACCGATAAGGCCGCCTCTTGAAGTTACCTGTTAGCTTTTTTCTTAATGTTTATTATCTTTGATGTGCAATTAAGTTAATAATAAAATTAATGACTTTCCAAATGCATTTTCGGCGATTATGAAAATTTATACTTAAGATAATAATTGAATACTTAATGAATTGTTATACCTTGACGAATCGCGCATTTTCATCCTCAAGTGCATTAGATTTGATTCCGAATGCGCAAGTGCCTATTACTTCCAGGGTAAAATGGCCAAGCACATCTTTCATCTCTATTTCACTTTTATCTGCGGAAAAACATGCTCTCTTAAGCACAGACCTCTTTTGTTAGATATAGGATATCTTAAGATGTCAGTAAATTCATAGTATCTAATACTTACGATGAATGTCCACGCAAACCTAAACTAAACCAAGAAATAAATATTGAAACATTCATCCTTAGCTATAAGTAGGTGAAATTAATTATTACGCAGTTTTGAAACAAAAACTAACAACAATCGTCGATGTAGATACATTTAAATAAATGAGTCTAAATTAACGTTTGAAACATTGTTATGAAGAAAGAATAAAAAAATACTTAACATAAATATGTTATGGATATTTCAAATGGTTTCGGTTGTGATTATTGCAAAGTTCATGGTCAAGTAATGCAATTATATTTTTTAGTATTTGTATACCTACTTATAAACACATTAAGTACATAGTAGGTCTTACAGGTACCTAATTAGGAAAATAAGATTTGTAAGTTGTAAATGCAATTGTGGAATTATTACTGTGAACAATGCATGTTTCTTGTTTGCTGATGGCCTATCTATACTCTAGTTATTAGTACTCTCTTGTCTATATGGATATTTTGTTTGCATCTATTATTTAGAGAAGCAGATAAGGGTCTTATTATAAATGACAAATAATTTTGTCACTAGGTATTTCTACCTATTTTTTAATACTTCACTTAGCAGTAACTTTTTCAGAGATTTTTAGTTTTCCCAAATAATGGATTTGGTATACACCTCAATAATAATGGCAAACATTATATATACTTAATTAAATTTCTATTTAAAAAAAATCATCCATCTATGTATGTAGATTGAAAAGATTAACATGGTCAGTATGTCATGGTTAGCTTATTAAATAAATAATTGTCTGATGTCCTTGCTTTTTGTTAATAATGAATTATTTTTAATTAGTGACTAATGTAAATTGTCTTGAAATATAAGATTTATTATATTCTCTTCGTAAACATTCTAAAACATACATGCTCCCCAAATGCAAAAGAGTTACTTACCATATTGGTTCAAAAACTCAACCATCTGTTGTGAACACACCTCGATGAGAGGTAGCATGATTTTTAGTCTTGATGCACTGAATGAAGGAGTGATAGTGCTCCGGACTGCCTTCCATTCTGAGCCCTGGAAATATGAAAGATAGTCGAGAGATATTTTTTTATAAATATCAGTGGGTACTTAACAAATTCTCATCCTGTTCACCATATTGATTGTTTACTGGTGGTGAACCTAATAAATTAAGATAAATATGTTATATCAGACTTAAAATGCATGTAAAACCTTAAAACATTACAGTGCAAGGGAAGTCCTTTTGCAATTGAACCATAAGTTGTTCATTTACATTTAATATTTATTATGAATGTATATTTAAATTAATAATATTAATATTTAATAACATAAATATGCCACATAAGTGTTGGCCCTATGGGCATATATAAAGTACCTTCAAATTAAGAAGAGACCTGCTTAAATATCTGGGTTCCTTGCTGTTAAACCTTTGCCTGTCAACAAAGTATTCGAAATCTCGAATGCATACAGCCTTAATTAATTCTGGATCGAAAAGGTACAGAATTGGTCGTCGGCCTTCAAAAAAACCTGTAATGGAAACACATTAAATTTGACCTTTACAATGTTTTCGTAAATGTTATTTGATGAATAAATAAAAATAACTCCAACAATTAGTATAATTGCATAGTGTAATTCAAATATGAAATAATATTTAATCACAAAAATAATAGTATAATAAAAACATATAATAATTTTTAAAAGCACTTACCACCAAAACGTTCACCTCTAAAGTTGTTATTTATGTCTACTTGAAATTCATGAAAAGATTGTTTTGCAAAAAATCTTGGACCAAGATTTCCAAAGAGGATACTTGGTTTCATAAACTTAACCCCTTTCTTTTCAAAAAAGTCAAATGAGTTCGTATAATAAAAATATAAACAGAATATAATAGTTAAAAGCAATAATAATTTCCATTCCTCTAAAATAAACAATAATATTTGTTTGGTTCCATTACCCATTTTCCTTAATAAACTTGTTTATATTATACACTATAATTATAGTCGTAAAAATGTATTGTTAGGAATTTCGAGCCCGCGCGACTGGTGAAGGTAAGAATCAGAAATGAACGGTGAGTAAACACAATCACATTATCTTATCACAAGCCTTATCATTAAGAAGTTAAAGTCAGTGAATTTACTCCAAAAACATTTTTGATCTCATTTCATGTCTATTACATTAAAATTATCTGAAAATAGAAAATTACATTTTATTACAATGTACATACAATAAATCCACTCAATCTGAAGACTTAAATTAATTTAATTATAACAATGAACAGGAACACCAAACAGCATTTAAAAGGCAATAAATAGTTATAGCAAAATTGAAAAATAATTACGTACGTAGAATACTATGATTACTATGTCGCAATAATAAAGATTAAAGTTAGAATTTTGGAACCAAACTCAAATTTAGAGATGCAACTGTCGACTATTTTTATCGAGATATCGATCATGTCCACATTTACATGGATGTAGAGAATATTGACGATATTAACATATAAAAAATAACTATCGATATCAAAATATTCAAATATTTCCTATAGTAACAGGGCTAGGCCCGCAGTGAAAAAAAATCATCTAAATTAGTAACCTTTAAATTTTTCGAACTTCATTGCTGAATATTTTTTGAATTATCGATAACAATGTTAACGCGATTTTAAGTACATATTAACGATCATGAATATTTTCAAAGATGTTAATCCCTGTTTCCAACAAGAAATATTTTTGGAACTCAAACGTTATGAAAACAATTACCTAGTACTACGGTAATTTCGATATCGCACACAGTTGGCAGTAAGCAAGAGCAAGATTGTGTGGTAAAGATTATTCGGGTAACAGTAAAGACTAGATGGCAAAGGTATGACAACGCTTGAAAAAATATATTAATAATTAAAGAATGAGCTAGCAAAAAAAGGATTGTTACGAAATTTATTCCCTGATTGTAGGATTTCGGAAGACCCGATTTAAGTGAAGTAAGATTAAGCGAAGAATCGATTTAAGTGATCGATTAATTAAATCGATGATTCTACAATAATAATCGATTATTTTTTGACATCCCTACTAAATGGTCTACCGACAATCGACATCTGTCATTCTGTCACTGTCACAAAAATATACTATACTCGGGAAACACGGGGTAGTTCAAGTTAATTACTTATTGTGTAGTTTTGTTTGTATTTATAAGCTTATAAAATACTTTATTAATCCTCAATGTGAATGAAAACCATTCTTTGAATGTACCTGATTGTTAAGCATTAATTTGAATTACATTGGTGTTGAATTTTAATTACCAGCAGCTATTCTATGACAAGTAGTGAATATATCTATATTGTTGGTTATAAATTATTATAAACTTGCTGTCCATACTCAATAATCATGGGTAAGACTTCAAAAGACAAAAGAGATATTTATTATAGATTAGCCAAAGAAGAGGGTTGGAGGGCCAGAAGTGCCTTTAAGTTGTTGCAAATAAATGAAGAATTCAATATATTTGAAGGAGTTCTGCGCGCTGTAGACCTATGTGCGGCGCCTGGAAGTTGGAGCCAGGTGTTAAGCAAGAAACTTCGTCAGAACACCGATAACACGGACAATGTGAAAATAGTCGCGGTAGACTTACAAGCCATGGCAGCTCTACCTGGTGTCAAACAAATACAAGGTGATATCACAAAAGTGTCCACCGCTAATGAAATTATTAAAGAATTTGAAGGCTTGGAGGCCGATTTAGTAGTTTGCGATGGAGCACCTGATGTCACAGGATTGCATGACATTGATGAGTATGTACAGTCACAACTTCTCCTTGCAGCGTTGAACATAACAACCCATGTTCTGAAAACAGGGGGTGTGTTTGTTGCAAAGATATTCAGAGGCAAAGATGTCACACTGTTGTACTCACAACTGAAACAGTTTTTTGAGTTTGTCACTGTTTCGAAACCGAGGAGTTCAAGAAACTCCAGTATTGAAGCATTTGTGATATGTCAAAACTACAAACCTCCACCAAGCTATGTACCCACAATGGTTAATCCATTGTTGGATCACAAGTATTGTGATTTCAATGAATTTACAGGGCCTAACCGATTTATAGTTCCTTTCAATGCCTGTGGTGATTTAAGTGCATATGACTCTGATACTTCATACTCACTTTTATTGGAGGGTCAAAGTTCTTACCAATATAGGGAGCCAGTGCAAAGCCCCATTGACCCACCTTACAAAGATATAATTGAAAGGACAAAAAATTTAAAAATTAAACCTAATGAAGAAGTTGCAAATAAAGAATGAATTATGTTGCTTTATTTTTGTTTTATTTCATTAACACTTTTTATTTTAATACTTATATAGTTTGTTAGTACAACAACCCTTGTCCTAAAAAAAATGAAAACTTAATTCATAAGTTTCAGATTTGAAGAAACATCGTAATGTACTTGGTTATAACAATGATTTATTTCTTTATATTACTCAACTGGGCACAAGTGTATCCCTACAATCACCCATAAAGTTCTCCACAAGTTTAATCAGCTGGTGTGCAAAGGTACACCTAGAGAATGTTAATGTAAATATAATAAATATTGATTCTACTTGTGGTCTCCTCATATTATTATGTTTTGTTAGAAATATAAGATATATTCAATATTACCAAATAAGTAATTTTAAAAGATTATTCATGCAAAAACTTACTCAAACATTTATAGAACTGGCACATAAAATTCCCATCGTTGTAAAAAATGTTTTAAGAAATAAAACTATTTCAATCTATCAAAATTTTCAGTTTGTGGTAGAGTAAATTTTTAAATTTTTGTGTAATTATTTCCGATTTGTTGGAATTTAAATTATTAAGTATTAATCAATATGGGGAAATTCAAAATGCCTACTGTTCAACAATTTTTGAAAAAAAAGGTAAGTCAAAGAGAAGTTCCTCTGTTCGATATACATAAGTAATGATATAAAGGTTTACTTAACACCATACCGAACATAATTAAATATTAATATAACAGGATCACAAGAAGTGAGATAATAATTTTTATAAATCATTTATTCGTAAATCATTTATTTCAGATAATTTACGACAAACAAGAACCAGTTTGGGTGTATTTAGAAAGGGAAATGAGGCAAAATGTCGATAAAAAACCCTACAACGAAAAAGTGGGAGCGTGGCTTAGGTTTCTAAGAGACTTAAAGCATTACTTCTATCGCGAAGGTACATATTAACATACATTTTAATATCTTACTAAGGTTCACTGTATATAAGACGTTTTCACTTTCTACACAACTCATAGCCATCTACACTAGGATTCGTCTTGGGTGGGCATGGACACTCGAAGACGAATACACAAATATCTAGAATAGATATCCGAATTCATCATTCAAATACTTGCCTGGCCGGTGATGGAACCCGGAACCCTTTGCGCGTCAGACTGGGATCGTGATCGCTTCACCACGCAGGTCATCAAGCATATAACATCTACCTACGTAATTCTTTTGGAGAAAGAGGTTAACATGACTAACGACCGTACTATTCAATAACCTACCGTACTTAATTCTATATGCTGTTAGTAAAGGTAGAATAATTTATTTGTAGATAAGCCAGGAAATGGTCACCTGACCGGTCCAACACGTGAAACGCTACGGGTTCGATTTCCGGCCAAGAATTTAAATAACCGTTTTCTGTTTTAGTAGGTATTTGTAAACTCTTCCTTCTGTGTTCACTAAAACACAATATATGTAATTCCTAGTTCTTAGCTTGGTGCAAAAATATATATTTTTAACTGGACTAGAAAATTAATCCCACTTGTTTAACAAAGGTCTAAGAAAAGCAAAACGATTGCATAGAGAAGCTGGTCCCCCGTGGTATTATGAATTGTCGAGTAGCCAGAGAGATGTTCTCGGGGTCTTGAAAGAAAACATACATCAAGACTTACTGGAAGATATACCTAACCGAATACGTAAATCACTGTCTGACCTGGGCGTTACGTTGAGGATACCGAGGTCCATATTAATGAAGGCCATGAATGATTCCGTCGAGGATCCGGGCGTATTTATTTGGAGCCTCTACACGGCATATTATAAAAAGTCACCGAGTGAATTACGAGGAGGTAAGTACAAATAGATCAATTAAATCAAATATGACCATAGGCTGTAGATATGTGACGCTATAAGTATGCATATATGCATATTGCATAACTACTTCTTACTATTCACTATCATATATGAATTGAAAGAAATTGAACACTATTTGGGTGGTGATTCCAAAGTTCGTTAGTTTTAAGTATAATTATATTTATTTCTACAATTACAGAGTATGATATGAACGCAATGATATTGATGTCGTGCCTGGTCTTTATTGATTTGGAGGAGTGCATTGAAAGACTGGAGAAGCTAACTGAAGCAAAAAGAGAACCGCCGATAATTACGCCAAAAAGTGAGTTTATATTGTGATATATTTTTCATTTATTTTTAGTAATTTTGTGTATTTGTGTATTATAAATAGTTTATCACTTGCTTTAACGGCGAAGATAAACATCTCTAATACTTTATTTAAATACTAAAATCCTACATAAATAATACTATTTCAAGAACGCACACATAAAAATTACATACACACATTCAGACACACACGCACACACACATGCGTACACACGCACACATGCACATAGACATAAATAACAAAACAAACGTACCGAGCATTACCATACGTTATTATTAATTTAAGTTTCTCATTTTAAGTGATAAATGTATGTCTTTAAACCCAACCTAAGCATTCTAAAAAAGGCGTGTGTGTTTGCGTGTGAAGTGTATCAACGTGCACTCGGCCAGCGTGGTAGACCTTGGCCTAAACTCGTTTCTCTTCCTCTTATTCCTGTGCTAAGAGGAGATCCGTGCAGTAGTACAATAATGGATTTACTCTGAAATGTTCTGTAACCGCCGTTTTCAATTTAAGCGTCCGTTATTTTTTTCTAGTTTTCATAATATTTATTGCAACGACCGTTACTTTCTGTACGTATAATCTTATATATTTTTTTAAATATCATTTTAATTAATTGCAGAGGTACAGAAGAATACGCAGCCAAAGGTACGTTATGGCGAATATTTGCAAAAATGTTACGTGCCCTGTTACAGCACACATACTAAAACGAATCAAGAACCTCAGAAACCATTGCCACTTGGTTATAAAGTCAGATTAAGGACCACTGATGTACGTAATGATCTTTTACATTATTATACATAAATACATAGTTGATGGATAAAATTGTTATTATGTAATTAATGTTTTTAATACGCTTTTTTACAGAGCTATGAAAGACTTATCAAGGACCTTAGCTTTGTAAGTATTTTTTTTTTTATTTAAGTACTCGTATTCGTGTAAATAAGTACCTACTTACTAAACTTTTTATTAAATACAATGCCTAATTCTATATTTATATGGTTTATTATTGATTTAAAAGATTAATTCGCGTTACAGTAATTCGTATAGCAATTAAAGTAGTGATTAGAAAGTTACCTATGTAAATTTAATTTCAGTTGGAAAAAAGAAAAGATAGGAACAAAAAGGAAAAACAAGCAGAAAGGATCTGCACATACAAATTCTGGGAACCTCCCAGTACTCTGCGTAAGTACCTACTAACTTTGCTTACATGACATCAAATTTAGCATATTTAATTAAAATAAACTAGAAAATATTACCTTTAATTATTAACTTGTTCACTTTTTTGTGCAGGGAACACCGATCCTAAGATGTGCGCCTACGTTAACAAATTAAAAATGCTGAGGAAGAAAGCGAAACCTAAATTTAAAGCGCCTTATAAAAATGTCCAATACCTTGTAGGGGGCGTGGCATTTACAGGAGGCCACCCTCAATATCTTTTGTCCAGTAAGTTATATATGATTCTATATGAGTCCATGAGAATATGTTTCTTTTATAATATAGGAGTAGCAGACGAGCATACAGTCCACCTGATGGTAAGTGGCTACTGCCGCCCATGGACATCTGTAATCAACCCCAGATAGGATTAGATATTCCCACCTGAGGTCGGCCACAGATGCGCCGCTACTCCTGAGGACTAAGCTGGAACGCCTCGGAAAAGTATGCCTCCCTTACCACACCCTTCAAACCAGAACACAGCAGCGCTTAACACTGTTGTCATTAGGTAGAAATAGGTGTGGCGGTGGTGCCGCCGGAGTCGAACCACAAAGGGTTCTACCACCTTCAATAACGTAAAAAAATTGTATCATGGAGTGTAGAGGTAAAGACAAACCTCTGCACAGAGAATCGACTCTACATAGAAACGGTTCTTCTTACCTCTACAACGAACACTTTTTGATCCAAAAATAGGTATTAGTCGAAAGATCGAAATTAGGGTGGCGTTAGTATGGCACGTGGACAAGTTTATTTTAGCATCCAAGAATATTAATTTTGTTTACAAAAATTTGGTTTACAATTTATTCAGTGGATTATTAAAATATTATAGATGTCGCTGTATTGCCTACCGGTTATATTCCAATAAATGCCGGCACTGTAAGTGTAGTGGGAGATTACGTTACCAATATAGCAGGGTATTGGAAATTCCCGAGAGAAGTGAAAGAACGGTGCGATGAAACCTGCGATTGTTTGGCCAAATGGTAAGATTTTATCAAACGTGCAACGTATTATTATTTTTGTTTATTGTTTATAGACATTTGGCACCGTATTATAAAACTTGTAAAAAAGAATGGCAGATAAGTTACTTTTTCTTTTTATTCTATTGGCAGTTTGTAAGTTAACAGTGATGGAATTTTTGGGACTTTAACTGCTAGTAGGCATATCATCCACATGTAATATGTCAATTACTACATAGATATAAATTTATTTTCAGGGAAGAAACTGCGATGAAGTATTTACAAGAATCTAAATGTAAATGTGGTCATCTGTATGACTTTTATCGCGAGGGCAAGTCGAAAGAGAAATATTTTCACCCGCCAACGAGGCACGGCCCACATTGGATAGACGCCGCTAAAGTGTACCAAATGGATCCTATGGAAGACTTCATTAGGGACACGTGTAGAGATGCTTTATTATCCCAAGAGCCTACTGTAAGATACATAATTAATTAATTAAATAATTTAAAATAATTTTCGTGATTAATATTCTTTGTTTACTAAATTGCCATACAATTTCCAGCCAGAACCTTCGATGCCAACTATATCTCCTTCTGGTCTCAAAGAAAAAGAATTATTAGCGGTATATTTCACAACTACATTATTTTTATAAAATGAATATTTTACTGCTTGATATAGTAATAACATTGCCTTTAAAATTGTTTCAGGCTTTTCTAGCTGAATTATCTGACACTCCGTTGTTAATACCGCATTTACCACAGGCGAATCTGCTAAACAACCTTCAGGAGTGGGTCAGGAAACGAGTAAAAGGAAAAATGACGCCAGCGCAACATAGTATGTTTGGGGACATTAATATAATACAATAAAATTGACTAGCTTTAGTCATAAAATTAGTTGCTATAGCTTTATTGAATATAGTTGTAGCTATCATAATTATTAAATAGCGTGGGTTTTGAACCCACCGCAAAAAGTAAGTCTTAATTAAAACGTAAAGCATGCATGTGTCTTAACAAAAGATAAAATATTAATATGGTACGTTTGACATTAGTTTTATGTTCTGATATGAATTCCAGAACGATTATTACTACAATCGCAGCGTCGATGGTTGGATCTGAAGCATATGGATTTTAGAGCAAGAGCCTATAGGATACCGTTTACTTTAAAACAATTAGAACACATGAACTGGTCACATCGGCAATTAGTGCAGAAACTGGTATGTAGAAAATGTTTACCTACATTTGATTGTAATCATGTAATACCTACATGATTTTTGTAAATAATTCATTGATTAATTTATAATAACTCTTAAAGTAGTAGTTATTCATTATGCTTGTAAAGGTTTTAGCTTGTTTTTGACAAAACCTTGGTGCTTAATTTTACTCATTGAAATATAACGTTCTCCTACTCAAAACTTCCGTACTTAATTGGTAATGATTATATTGTCTTTCTTATTTTGCACTATACTTTTCAGTTTGAGATTCTATTGGATAGTTTTGTCACAAGGAACAGACTGAATCAACTTGAGCAAACAAGACTATGGTGGTCCACGACGAAGTACGATGTGTATCCCAGTAAACCGTTTTTGTAAGTATTCCTAAATAAATCTCTGATATACAAAAGCAAGGTTACCAAAATTGCTTACCATATAAGTAACTTAGACTTAGTATAATAACAATATTTCACTCAATTGGCCGTATTGGTAGCTATACTCGTTGTGTCTGCTTTATAATAAGGATTGCAATAATAAGACAGTTCAATATTATTTATTGAAATTAACATTTTAATATTATTTTCAGACACATATTTTTCACCTACATGCCTGGCCGTATGAAGGACACCTTCCTCATTAACCCATACAGTTCTGACCTTACACCTAAACATGGTGCCAAAACATGTCCGTTGTAAAAGTTTAATAATTGTCGTGTAAGTTTAGTTTGTTTAAAAGTATGGTCAAATGTTTATTATTATATATTTGTATCTAAAATGAAATCTGCGTCGTTGTTTCCTAATGTGTTATTAGATTTAGTTAATTTATGTAAGTGAAGTATCGTAATAAATCCTTTCAATGTGAATTGTTTTTAATTCCATCTTTTCATTCAAAATGAATTTCGAAAATCTTCATTATTATTGTAAGGATATCCTCTAAAACTACAGCTTGATTGCGATCCAATTGGCTACTTGACACTTTTTGGGAAAGTGTTGTAATGAATTAGTATACGTATTATATATGCCTTTCATTGATCACTTTTTCGAAAAAAGGGCTATTTATTAATAAAAAACAAACTTTCTTTACGGTGAACGGAACGTCGCGTTAAATCAGGCGGTCAAGTGTCATTTTGTGGCGAAACGTCATTATACTGTAAACAAACAACGCTCGGAAGAAAATAGGGAGTTATTTAGCTTTTATAACTAAAATTGAAATAAATGACAAGTTATAAGACGTGTGCAGTGACGATGTGTACAAGTACGATCGCTAAATATCCTAAAAAATTTGCTTATACACGTTCCTAAACCGAAATCTCATAAACGTTAAAAGAACTTGCAGACAGAGGATTCAAACATATAATAGAAGTATTAATGAGAAAAAAGAATAAGGAGTGATTCCTCTACTCTAAATCATCAAACCCGGATGTAATCAGAACAAAACAGCAAGTTAAAGTATTCATATATTATAAAGATGTCTACGATAAGAATAGAGTTAGAATAGTATTAGTTAAGAATAGAATAAATGAATTAAAAGACGTCTACGAGAATTCTCTATTTTAAGGCCTCATTCTGTAATTAATAAGAAACAAACTATTTCGATGGCTGAGTTATTATTACTTGTGCACGGATTAACTTACAGGACTGTATAATTAAAAATACATGATTTGCTAATTTTAATCTTTTATTAACCGACTGCTTTGTTTGTTAGGTTTATATGGATCTATTATTGAGTACACACCGTAGAACTTTTGTATATATTTATCATTATATGTTACATTTACAATATTTACTACAGATAACCTCAAAGCATTTTGAAGCTGTTATTTTCTTGTATATTGAAGCTCTTGCTAAGCTGAATTTTTGTGCTGCTTGAGTGTGTACTTTCTTCATTTTTAAAATTATTTTCTGTAACAACTAGATGTATAATTTTTATCATTGTCATTTTGAGAAATCTGTAGTGCAATAACAGCAACTCTTTGGTCATTTTCCTTCCTTCATCTTGTTGGGTAGGTTACTCAAGTAAAGAACTACTATTTCCCATTTCCTTTACTTTATGTACTTCAGAGTGCTGACCACCTTCGAAACTTTTGGTTCCTCACTTTCTATGACTCCACATTAAAAATGCTACTGCATTTTGCTGCATCCTTGGGAGGCAGGACAGTCATCACATTTAATAATACTTTGTTTTTCATATACAGTCATGGACACTGAGCATGACTTTTGATGTACCTTGTATTCAGGACAACTTTTACTTTTCATGAAATACAAACTTGCCTGCCTCTTAAACTGCACATACCCTATAGCGTCGTTACTATACGAGTGTCGCGAAGATCTGAAAATATAAATATAACCAATAAATAACCCTCAAGCAGTTCACATAAGAATATAAGTATAGTTTAAAAAGCTTGATAATCACTTAAAGACAACCTTTCTTCTATCGGAAATCGGTTAAGAAATGTTTTAACTGTCCGAAATGATTAAATGTAAATATAAAGAATATTTTACTTACGTTGTTTATTTGTGATTTCCATAGGTTATTTCACGGATTTTTTTTTGTATTCATTTTTATTTCTTGTATTGTATATCTTCTTTAAGCAGATTCACGCTATCAGCTTTAATATACTGTGGATTCATTTCGGTTCACAACATAAATTCAACCAACTCTAACAGCAAACGATATCATTTTTATTTGTCTTGTTTATTATGCGTGTGGTGACGTCACCTGACATTTAAGGCAGCACTGTCGCCGTTTTGGGATTTAAAATCCACAGATAAAAAATCGAAAATTTCTTTTAAAAAATTAAAAAACTTAGAACGTATTAAAAATTAAACTAAATAATGCATAATTTATGTTTACTTATAAGCTATCATATTGGATATATTTCATATTTTATTGTTATAACTGTCAAGTACCCAATTGTATTAAATAATTAAAACGTGGGAAGCGGACATGCAGCGTTAGTAGTTGTAGAAATTTTCTCGTATTTCACCTTCGTATTTCACATAATAATTTGAACGCCGCCTGCCACCACTACGTTAGTGACATGCAGCAGCCGCAACGGGTGCACAAGCTCTCGCTTTTGCGGAAAGTATAAAACATAATTATAATTATGCAGTTTTTTTGGTTCTTAAAACCCTAAGTAATCCCTTAAGTATTTATTTTAATTTGCATAACCAAATTCATAATAATTTAAAAACATTTTTTTGGTTTTGACTTTGTCTATGGACTATGGTGTAGACCATATGTGGATAGCCTATGGTATTTAATATTTAATCTGTGGGAATTGTCAATCAATTGTCATGTCACAGTGTCACTCACTTTTGACTGTCATTAGTGTCAGTCAAAATAAACTCATAATAAATTGGAGCCCTATTAATAAAATAGTGCCTGTACAATGTCGGCACGGCAAGTCATACAAGTTGGGACGAAAACTGTGAGGCCAGTTCTGTCTTTAAACGAGAGAGAAGCTAAGACCAGAGTGCTGAACCTTTACAAAGCATGGTACCGTCAGATTCCATACCTAGGTTTGTACCTGTTATGTCATCAAATATTTTCTTTTTAGGACCATATTACTATTATAATGGTAATAAATTATGTACTCTGCTTCATGAAATATTTAAATCATTGACGGAGACATCTATAGTGCGCCAGGGTCTTGCTTTCTGACAATAACAATGTGTTGTCACAATAAGTTCAAACCACTCATGTCCAAAAAAATGTAGACACGGCGCTATTCACAAGCCCTGAAACTGATCTGTCAACTCTAACACGATAATTCAACATCAGGCTTTTACTACTACTACTACAGCTCTCTACTGTCTACTTAGTACTTATATCTCACAGCTGACTATGTGTGTTTTGAAATAGTCTATAAAAGCCTATGCTGGCCACATATGGGTAGCAAAATATTACCTTTCAAAAGCTGTTGCTTATATAATTATTATGTTTTCCTTTACTGAATTCCTGCAAAGTTACTTCTTGCAGAAAATACTTATATTGTAATCAATGTCCGACTGGATCAATGATGAAAAGTTACTGCTCCAACTTTTACAGCTTCTTAGCTAACTTTTACTTTGTAGTGAGTTTTTTTTCAAATGTAGCAGTAGTAAAAGTTTGCATAAATAATATTTAAATATCTGTAGTATGTAAATAAAGGCTATGTAACACAACTATAGTGTTGATATTATGAGAAATAATTTATTGATAAAGTATAAGAAATAAAGAATAAATATATGTTCTACTTTCAGTGAAGGATTTTGACATCCCAAAATCAGAGGATCAATGCAGAGCTAAGCTAAAAGAGTTGTTCATGAAGAATAAGGATGTTTCCGATATTCGAGTTATTGACATGCTCATCATTAAGGTAAATCTAATCATGTAAGAACATGTAATCATGAAAGAAGGAAGAAGAGTTTTGAAGGTGGTAGAACCCTTTGTGGTTCAACTCCGGCGGCACCACCGCCACACCTACTTCTGCCTAATAACAGCAGTGCTAGGTGCTGCTGTGTTCCGTTTTGAAGGGTGTGGTAAGGGAGACATACTTTTCCGAGGCGTTCCAGCTTAGTCCTCAAGGGTAGCGGCGCATCTGTGTCCGACCTCAGGTAGGAATATTTAATCCTATCTGTGGTTGATTACAGATGTCCATGGGCGGCTTACTTAATTTTAAACTTGGTGGATTACTTAATTTAAAACTCTTCTCTTTTGTCTTTTCCAGGGTCAAATGGAATTGCAGGAATCAGTGAGGATGTGGAAACAAAAAGGCCACATCATGGTTTACTTCAAGCCCACAGAAGAACCCAAACCCAAAGATTTCCTATCGAAGTTCTTCACCGGTGGAGATTAATTTATCTGTTAATTTAATTTGTATATAGAAAATGAATCATTGTTATATGGAATAGATTATGCCGAAATAGAGAAACATCCTCAAATATTATGGAGTCTTATTTATTTAAAAACTAACAATTTCATTCATTTAGAGATGCTAAAATATGCGTAAATTTTAAACATTAAATATAGTTGGGTTATCCATTTAAGATGGAGGATGTAGGTATTTCTGGAAATATAAAGTCACACCTACAAATAAGACTTATCCAGCGAATCTTCACATGATGAAATACATCATACCGTTGGACTGCAGGGCGTGCCAAAGAATGAGCCATACTAACAGTGGGGTTAAATAGCATATAATAGGAGGTAAATTGAATATAAGTCAAATCATCAGATTAGTAGAATGCAGAGTCACTTAACAGGCGGCATACAATGTGAATTTTTAATACCTATTCTGTAAAAACTTTTTCTACCTAGTACTTGGCCAGCTGAAATAGTTTTTAAAAAGTTAGCTACTGTAAACGTCATAAAATTTCTTAGTTCTTATCTGACATCATATTACGAAAACGGAGTGATTCAACATTACCAAAATATTATTATTGACAATTTTGAATTGCAAAATTTATTTAATCCCTAAAAATGGCTGGAGAAGAGGCAATGAGAGCTGCTTGTAAGGTCGTGAAACCTATGCTGTCCAGAGATTATTGTGAAGCTCACAGGCGAGTCATGGGGCTGTACAAAGCCGTGTATCGTTATATCCCTTATATAGGTTAGTATGATTTACTATTATTCAAACAATCATTAGTTTATTTAAAAAAAAAAACAAGGTTTTAAGTAACATCACTCCTTTAAATCCCTTTCATTTGATAATATTTTGGCAAAGGGAGATCTCCCGCCGGGCTAGGTGATCATGCCCGGGGAGCGGCCGTGCTCCGACAGTCTCAGTTCGGAGCTTGTATATATGCAGGATATTTAGAAAACTTCGATAGCGTGATTCAGAATACTCGTGGCGCCATCTCTTGTCGAGTAGCGGGAGGTCGCCACAATATCACTGGCACGGGAGTGCCATAGATTAGTCTATGGGGAGGGCATACAAAATAATTTGTTTGTAGTTTATCAATCACACATCTGTTTATGAATTTACTGTTTTTCGACAACCTATTGCTTTTTAGTTCGAGTTTGGAGGCCCAGGGGTCGACCACCCGGCGCCCCTGCCCCCACCCCACTTTTAGTTCGCCAGTGCGTCCACTATATTGGATTTAGAATGACGTCACTAATCTAGTTATGCATGCCATCCTAACCAAACGTATATGCAAAATTTCAAATCAATCGGTGGGGATTAACTGGGTTCCAGTCAATTTGCAAGATTTAACTTGAAGCTTATAATAAATCTACGCTCGCGTAGTTTTTTGATTAGTTGGATCGTCAATCTATAATAATATCGTGGCATAAATTTATAGAGCCCATATCGAGCAACGATAATCTAGTGGTGCGATTATTAGTATTCCACTACAGAAATCAGAGTTCTTAAGTTATGTGGGTTTAAAAAATGTTTAATAGATTATGAAAAACATTGTGAGGGAACATACCTTTGTTAACCATCAAATCCTTTGGCTGACTGCGTCCAGTTGCGTCAAATACCTACCTACCCTCCCACCGTCTCCCCAACGAAAATCTTAGATTCGCGACTATGCCGAAGTAAGAATCAGTAATGAATTAAAGTATTCCTTATGTATAATTACACCTGTATGCTTATTTAACTTACATACTTGCGAATTTAAGAAAAAGTAGATAATCCGGAACCTGTCTCAATCTAAATCTATCTATTATTCACATAAGTCAAGATAGGTATACCAAGATATTTAGAGGAAAAGTAGATATTTTAAGATAGTTTCAATCACAGGTAGGTATACAATCATTAGATGTTTTGTTCTTAGTGAAATATTTCGACATTCCAAAAGACGAGCAGGCGTGCCGATGGAAAATCAGAGAATACTTTTACAGAAATGCTTGTGTAACGGATATTCGGATTATAGATACGCTAGTTATTAAGGTAAGTTTTATGTCGTACCTATAGGTATAAAAGTTTCCCCATAAAAGTTAAGTTTGTTACATAAACCATGTTTGTCTAATATTAATATCTATGATGGTTTATGGGTATTTGTGGTAGCAGTGACGTAGGCGCACGTTTATTACAGGTAGGTATCCACAGAATTGGGAGAAACTTTCTAGCATTAAAAGATAACTGTCTTCAAGTATTTTTTTTAAGTTTTTTACTAACTTTTCTGTATAATTTTCCTTCAAAATTCTGCTCCAAACAATTACACTTAAAAGTATCTCGAAAAGGGTTTTAACTGGTCTTATTTGAAATACTTACTTCATATTTGTAGATCCGTACCATAGATTAGATCCGGACCTATAGAATCTCTGAACTAACATGTAAAGAACATTAAATTCCTAACGATTATGTAGCAAGATGTGACAACTATATAATAACTTGAATTATACTGTCGGATAACTTTAGACCTCTACTTTAATTTCAAACAGGGTTACATGGAGCTAAAGGAGATAACTCATAATTGGCAACAAAAGGGTCATGTTATGAATAATTGGCATCCCACAGCTGAACCTAAGCCGTGCAGTTTTTTGGGCAAGTTTCTGTCTGGCGCAGATTAGTTTTATATCCAAGGTTCCTACAATATTTTCGTTACTTATCCGTAAATTAGGAAGTTTATTAATTTTTAAATAAAATAAATAACAAATTTAAGTTTTATTGATCACGTATCATTCATATCGCCTTTCAAAGGCAATTTTCGACGAACAATTGCAATTGTAAACTGTAGTTCCACATTCTTAGATTTAAATGAACATTGCCACTCACAAATCTGCAGTATTATAATTTATCATAATTAAAAATTTCACAATGTGTAAAATGAATCTTTATTTAAATATAATAAGTTAAAAACCTTTTTATTATTTCTCAACAGATCTTGTTTAATGTAGAGTGACTATGTTCATTGAAATCAGTGTCGAGATATACAGTGTTTACTATTTATTCCAAATATTATACATGTTTCCTTACATTTTCCAAATATTCATAAAATAGTGTCGGTATAATATTTAAACATGTTGATATAATAACTGTCTAACCGACCTGTAGTAGGTAATTTTCGTAAACCAGGCAACACAAAATAAATTAATATTAACAACGTTTCTGTGTATTTACATATTTCTATTATGTGTTAAATTATGGTTGTTAGATATAAATATATAAGCAGTGTAATATGTACAACATTCTAATACAAATGTATCATTCACAACCGTAAAATTGCAATAATCAATGGATTTTAGTTATGCAATACCTATACTTACTACGTTATATATTAGTTTACATATACATCTTAAATGTCTTCTTGTACCAGAGTTTCAATAAACGACAGAAAAATAACAGTATCTTTTATTTTTATTAATACTTCGGCCGGCTTTACTTTGTACTGTTGAAATGTTATTTGAAAAATCCGTTCATTTGTGACTAAGGTTGTATACAGTTAAAAATGTAACATTAGACAATGTTTACATCGTACAAAATGTATGTTTTATTGAATATAACTGACTAGTTTTCAGGCGGCAATGTGTCCTGATATTTTACACGATTATCAATATCCATATTTCTTATCACATGTTAAATAAGTAGGTACCTGCAAGCAGTAATAGGTTTAAGTTAGGACTGCAAATGTATGGCAAAGTTTTATCTCCACATGGCATTGCTTTTTATTGTAAGGTCAATAATTTGAAATTTATTAGTTTAAAATTTTCCACGAGTCACTGCTTACAAGCACATATTCTGTGGGACACGGCAATATAATAAATATTGATATGGCTTGTAATTTTTTACCCTACACATGATAATACAAGTACATAGGTACACGGTTACATAACAACCTTTACAAAATCTATAACATTAACCTAATGCGATAATTTCTTATAATTCTCTAACATTCTTGTCTTTACTTCATAAGCAACACTACAATATTCTCGCTCATTCAGAAGCATCCTCTCGCTGGTGACGTCATGTCACTCGTCATTACATCTAGTGAGGTCTTTCTTGTTCAGTGAGGTATCTTACAACAGCATTTTCACGAATTCTGTAATGAAAGAAATAATAATTTGAGTACTTATAAATCATAGTATTTTGGGGTCCGATATTCTTCGACCTTAGGCAAGGCAAAATCGAGGGTACAAGACCTCGAGGCAGATCACCTATGCGATAGACAGACCAGATCAAGACTATGGTGAACGCCCCACTACATGAATGTACCAGGAAGGCGGCGACAAGAAACGAGTGGCGGCGTCTTGTCAAGCGAAGACCAAATATTGACCACGACCACTCTGACAAGAGTGTAATGCTTAAGAAGAATTCGTCGATTTAAACCGGAACGTCTCCATGTTGTACGCGAAAGATAACTGCTTAAAGATGATAGATGCTTTTGTAATTTAACTACGGCAGCTGTTAAATCACTTTCTGCTTTAAAGTTATAAGTACTTTAGTAGATCAATATTACGTGGTAAACTCCAGTCTGGTTTCAAGAATGCGGTAAAGCGTATCTAATTAAGCAAAGACTCACACAAGGCGTTCCTACTTAACCTTAGCAATACTTCTAAGGTTGACCTTAGTGAGAACTCTAATTCTATTTGGAATTTACAAGAAATGTCCAGGCAGCAGTGATCACTTACCATAATGGACTGCATAGTCCTTTTCTATTTATCACAACAATTACTTTAAGTAATTTTATTTTCTCCAATCACTATTAATCCATACCTTCATAGTCAATCCGGCCATCGTGGTCGATGTCGCCGATCGCTAGCACCTGGTTCAGCTGCGCGTCCGTGACGGGCTCGCCGATCATCTCCAGCGCCGACCGCAGCTCGTCGCGGGTTATGTACCCGTTGTCGTCTCGGTCGAACACCCTGTTAGTTAGTAAAATAAACTAAAGTGGTTATCCGTGATCATTACTTTTTATGGGAGATTTGTCTAATTTAAATTATAACTCTACGTCGGGCGGAACTTTTTGGAACCATCAACATCGATTTGACTACTGTAGTGTCGTTCGTCCCAGTCGTTTTAACTGCTTGGCAGAGCAATTGTGATAGAACTCACACAATGCAACATTTTTGTAGGCAGATGCGTCAAATGTAGGATTTTTAATAGGAAGACCTGCACTCTTTTGTCGAAAATCTCAATACATGCTACGCTGTTGTTTCTATACATGATGATGAGGGGGCTCACAGTTGAACATTTTAGAAAACTCAAGGGGCACGGTATTAGTATCATGTCTAGATTATCTAAAACTATCTCGAATATAAAATTTTATAAATAGCCTTACTTGAAAGCAGCAAGAAGGTCTCTCGTGATCTCCTCTTCGGAGTCACCGCCACTCGCGCCCACGTCTAACCCTTGTATCGCTTGTATCTTCGTCACCCATTGCATAAACTCGTTCTCATCTATTAGACCATTACCTGTGGATGCCAGACGGTTTACATCATTACTAATTAGTTCATGTAAGAATCCAACGTTCCAAGCTAAGTTTAATCACACGTATTGAACGTAAGAAAATAGTATATTTGTCTCAACGCCGCTAGTTCATATGTGTATGCCTGTGTATATCTATACTAAAATTATAAAGAGGAAAACTTTGTTTGTTTGATTGTAATGAATAGGCTCAAAATTACTGGACCGATTTTAAAAATTCTTTCACCATTCGAAAGCTACATTATCTACGAGTAACATAGGCTATATTTTATATGAAATATATTTGATAAATAGATTTTGAGGCGGTACAAAGTTTGCCGGGTCAGCTAGTTGAAGATAAATTAGATGCTTACATTTTAGAAATCTAGATACTTTGGAGGTTAACAATGTTGGCGTTCTAAGGGCTGTCTGTTGTCTTTTTTCATCTCAATTTAAACCTGTAGGTATGCATAGCATAACACCGTATACTATTTAATTAAAAAAAGTAGAAATAAATATTGTGTTGTTAGAGAATCTACATGTATGTATTATATTGTTTACCTTAGCTAAATAAGGTAAACATCATTATATCATACAATATTATATCGAATAAGTAACCAATTATTTACGTAACTTGATCGTTAAAAAGCAATATTATATCAAATTGTTAAGGGCTCAGAGTCAATACGTAAGTATCAAGTCTCTTTGTAATTCCTTCTAAAGAGGCACGTGGGTCGTCGTCGGGGTTAGAAGTATCATAACAAATATAATGATACCTTTTATTCATACAATAACAAGTTATTGGTTTCGCAACGCGCCTCTATGTGTGTCTACATAACACATATGCCGTATAGGTAACATTAATGTGACAATTAACGAAAGGGCTGACGTCGTTAAATCTTAATTAACGTGGTAGCGAGGAAGTCATTAAAATCATGACGTCAGCGGTTTACTCGCCCTTCGGTTACCACAGCTACATTAGCTCTCACTTAATTTTTATTCCTGTCGGATATTTCAGAGAATAGAAATACCTATGTAGAGAGCGTATATGAATTATTGTTTTCTATAATATAATAGCGACGGATTGTTCTTTAAAACGTGCCCGGATTGGCAGTGTTTTCAAAGTTAAATAAATCTATTCTTGTATACGCATACCTATTTTGTACTATGTACCTAATAATAAAATTTTGTAAGAAAAGCATAATAACATTGTTGCATGCACCTGCTTATGTGAATAGAGCTGAGAGTATAGGTGCTCTGTGATAGAGCTGAAGTTATATGGGTACCGATCGTAACCCTAAAATAACCACACTTTTTGTTTAATGATGCTTCTCTAATTTACCGTTAGTCTTTAATTAACCCGTTTTAAAATTTTTACCGTGGTCTACAAAACGAACTCAATAACACGTCATAATTACAACAAAATAGGACGTAAACATTGCTGCTGATTTTATTATTACAGCTCGATTCCTATTACTATCCGTTACATTCTCATAACACTCATATTAAAAGCTATTAAATGTAGATGAGCTCGATATTCCAGATTACGCCCGTACTAAGTGCCTAAGCGAAAGTCAATAAATCAGAAGGCTATCTGCACTCACTCGTCTTTTTTTTTATTAGGAGTAGCAGATGAGCATTCCACCTGATGGTAAAAAGCTAATGCCGTCCATAGACATGAACCATAATCAACCCTTGATAAGATTAGATACCTACCTGAGGTCAGCCTCAAATGCGGCACTACCCCTTATGACTAAGTTTAAATGCCTCGGGAATGTATGTGTATCCTACCACACCTTGTGCCGTAGGTGCTATAATACCTACAAAGATACGTTCACAAACGCCCATACAATTAACTTTAATCTATCGTTAGTCTGCCTAGGCGGGAAATAATCTGAAATTATTTATTAAAAATCGAAAGGTACATTTATCGAAATAATAGGCATCAGAATAAAATAGTACATACGCTCGACCTATTTCTTACGTGAATAAAAATCAAACCAGGAACCCAATGCGGAGAATACCGCCACAGTGATCGCTGTTGTACGCGAATCATCATAATGAGGCATCATAATCAATACGTTACATAAATACCTAAACAATTCTTTTATCGGGTAATGGTTGGTCTATACTACTAGGTAGGTACTTGTAGGTTGCGCAGGTATCGGAGGGTGTACAATCTGATGAGATAGGCTGGCTGATTAGCATAACGCAACGTAGCATTACACCAGCGGCGTGGGTTAAGTACCTACCTACACCAAAACAGATATTAAGCGCGAACCTTCTGCGAATATGAATTTGGAAATGTTGGCAAAATCTTATTGTATTTTTTGTGTAGCTCCTGATAAAAATAGTAGCGTGAAGACTGCAGTTTTTAAGTTATGTTAAACGCTCATATTTTGGTGACTAATTTTAAATAGGAAAGAGTTCTATTTGAATTTGAAGACGGTAGAACTCTTTGTGATTGAACTTTGGAGCCACCACCACCTATTTCTGCCTAATAACAGCAGTGTTCAGTGCTGCTGTATTCCGCTTTGAAAAGTGTGATAAGGAAGACATACTTATCTGAAGCATTGCAACTTAGTCCTCAGTGGTAGCAGCGCATCTGTGGTCAATTGTATGGGCCAATACGTAAACAAATATCAAAGCAGTCATATTTGTCAAAACGTAAAAACTCATGATAAGGGTACTGTGACGTAGTGCTTACGTCACTGGCGTGACACAACGCAGTTTTGGAACAACGGCAATTGACCTGTCGTCGAGTCATTTTTTAACTAATTGGTGAAGCTAAAAGCCTTTTGAAGCGTAAAAGCTCTAGCGACGATAGCTTTTGACTTATTAAACGTTGACTGACATACATGCATGAATACCTACCACGTATGTTGTTGGATAGAAGCAAATAATACAATGTAAGCACAAAGAACCAACCAATCAAATTAAAAGGAATCGTTTTATGATATTCTATGGTTACATTACTGAAATTGACATTTTAAAGTTACGTTTTATCTAATACCTACTTGTTTTAGATTAAATTTCTCTTAAGTAGTAAGGTGTGTCTACACTTGTCTGAAACGCACTGGGTCTCACGTTCGATCCTCGGGCAGATAGACGTCTAAATGATTAATTCGAATTGTATTCGGCTAAGTGTAAAAAATATGTATATTTTTAAGGTAGTTTTGATACGTTCAACATTTCCTTGAATAGACCTATTGTTATTTAAATAAGTATTATATTTTTTTATTATATCATTTTAATTAATTTAAAAATCAAAATTAGGCTACAATCTATTATAATCGATTCACTACCATCGATATTCTAGAAATAGAAAAAAGGTATATACCTAGATCCATCAAAGATCTCGTTATTAACACTTGATAGAGTTCAAAGAGAGTCTGGCGTAGAGTTGTTTACGTTTATAGCCCTTGCCCGAGACACCGCTACACGTGTATTTTATGATTCTTTTGATCAATTTCGTAAACAAATTCTTAAGAACACATCAATCTTCGTTTGACAGATACTTAACTACTATATTGATGCTTTATAAGAAGCTAGAAGAATTTTGAAGGTGAACCGTTTGTGATTCGACTCCGGCGGCACCACCGCCACACCTATTTCTGCTTAATAACAGCAATGTTCAGCGTTGCCGTGTTTTGGTTTGAAGGGTGTGGTAAGACATACTTTCCGAGGCGTTCCAGCTTAGTCCTAAGAGGTAGCGGCGCATCTGTAGCCGACCTGAGGCAGGAATATCTAATCGTATCCGGGGATCATTACAGCGGCAGTAGCCACTTACCATCAGGTAGACTGCATGCTCGACTGCATACTTCTATATTATAAAAAGGCAACTAAAATATTGATATATTAGTTGGACTATTCTGTACAGATATAACACAATATATTATACATAGACATCGGTACCCACTTGCACTTTTTTTGAGAAAACTCAAATATAAACTATAGGAATACTCATAATAAAAAAACTCTACAAAGCGATTCACGTTCTTAGGTAGCTTTTGTACGATAATGAACATATAATATATCATATGTAGGTACATAAATAATGAGTTTAGTAATCGGTACATTTAATTTTGGCGACATTTGGAAAGCCCCAAAGATATGTGAGCGACATGACAAGAGGAAATGCTTTGTGAACATGCCAAATATGTAAACCTTACATATTTATTTAGTACAAGTTTAATCTTCTACATCACTTTCATTAAAGCATTGAATATGTATGAAGATAAGAAATCGCATTAACCTTTTCAAGTCTTAATGACGTCATTTCTCTGTTCTGTTTATTGAACTTGGCTCTAACGACCTTTGAGGTATAGTCGTACATTTTGATCTATGTATATGTACTCGTATATTAAACTGCCCCCAATGTATTAGTAGTAGGCATTATTGTGTATATGACGCAAATAGACTTTTACAAGCATTGACAGTCTATTTATTAGAAATTCTCCACTCAGCCTAGAGATCTGAAATTCCAATCCCCGACAAATATCTCTGATTTTTAATTCCTAAAACTCACTCATGACTTGTTTTGTGTAAACTTTATTAATCCGCACTTGGTGTTTATTTTACATTCAATTTTGTTATAACATAATAAAATTAAGTAATGTCCATAAATAGAAAATTAATTATTCAGTACAATCAAAGTAAGTCTCTTAAACGCTATTTTTCTGAAGAACTCAATTTTTAGGAACAATCATTGAATTCGAAGACACGGGCGTCGGTTTCGGGTTATACTTAGGGGTGTATTATCTAATTTATATCATCGTATCCAGATTTGGCTTCTGTAAATGACTGTAACCTCACGCGAGGGCAACCATGCTACGGCGAGGTCACCGGAAGTCACCGGCCTACACCTCAACCGAATTAAAATAACCAACGACTACGTGGAACCGAATTATCTCCATCGATTTAATGAACCTTTGTTTATTTTCTTAACAAACTCTATAAATCAAAGACTATTGCGCCAACAATTTTTTGCTCGCCAACAATAATACCGATTCGAAGCTAAGTAAACGTAAACAAACCTAATTTTACTCACGTTTTGAATTTATAGCGAAAATCTTGCAAACTTATGCTCAGGAATTCGTTTAAAATGTCTGAATACGAGTAAAAATCAGCGCGACACTGCTTATATTTGGCAGCAGTTCAAATCAAAGTGCAAAGTGGGCGATGCTCGCAGTCATTACTATTTAGCAAGGACATGTACCTATTTTAAAACAAAACTGTTTTTGGCTACGAATTTCTAGCTATTAATAGTGCGCTGTTTTTAAATCTTTGTGATAATGATTTTGCATGTAATATAATTATCGTAACAACATAATATCATTATTGATTATGAATAACATATTTGTACGAAATAAAATTCGTGTATTTTTATCAATTGACGTAGTGCAAAAACCACTCAATTACCGAGCGGTAAAACGGAGCCTACTTTTGATGTGGATAACATCGTAGCGTCACTGAAATCCATTAAACGGTTGGTACCACGTGCCTACGAACGTAGCACGTAACTTTTGTATAGCTCGTGACATAATTGTATTACTTTAAAAGCGACCATAAATATGTCCGGAAAAGACACCAGTTTAACATGATTGTATTAATATCTCAATAAAGGTAAGAAAATACGGCAAATCGGATAAGATCGAAGAAGAAGAAGAATCGGCAAAGAAAAGGATTCAAGGCATAGTTTAAAACGATGATTGAGTTTGGATGGGTAGACTTCACATAACTTTGACATTTTTAAAGTCTCTCAAGCGTGTAGATGTCGTCGCCATGTTTTGCTTTCCTATTAGAGCAAATGATTATTGATTCCAAGTATACAATTACACATATAACTTTGGAAGATTAGAGATACATATATGAGATTCGAATGTCGAACCCCATGATTGAGAGGCCTAGTGTCAAACCACTATCACTGCTTATACACCGCTCAAAATACCTTAACTGCCGAGATAAGGAACAATGTAACCAGTAGATAAAACAAGTGGGGCACTGACCAGTCTTACTGGCGTCCTTAATGAGATCGGCTATGAGGTCGTCGCTGACCTCGATGCCCAGGTTACGTAGCATGAACTGCAGCTCCTCGGGCGTCACGTGGCCGTCGCTGTCGCGGTCCAGCAGTCCGAACGCCGTACGGAGATCTGTAAATGAAATACACCTAAGAATAAGACAATACATAAGTATAATGTTTAGATCTATCAAGAAAGTTTGAGTTCTGATTGCCATTTATAAATATAAGACTAAAAGTAGAGTCGCTTTTTGTAGCCGACAGTCATGCAGCCTACCACAGAGGCTAACATGCAGTCTGTCTGCTGTTCAGAAGTAACTGCAGGTCATGAGAGTTCTATCAAACGACACCAAGACGCTATGAGACGTACAGTTTTATATCCCGTTATGGAAGCATCATATTTAAAATTACCGAACTCAATAATTAATAGCGCATGAAATACTGACCTTTGACAAACGTTTTTAGCGTTTAAATTACTAATTTAAAAATATTACAAATAGTTAAAAGTACATTAAACATATTTATAAAAATGCATCACTTACAAAATTCATTATTTTTTTTCGACATCTCGCTTTCAACAAGTTTTCATTTACATCTTCAGGAACTAACTAGCAAGTATATAACAACCTCTGCTAAGTACAACGGTTCAATTAAGAAAACGCAAGGTCTCTCATCAGGTCGGCTTATAACGTTGACAATATTGACAAAAGATTAGGCGAGGTGACGTGTTTATTCCTTGACTTTCTTATCTCATCTTTCTGTTTTCAGACTCAGACAGTATTATTTTCTGGCACATTTTTAAGTAGTTAATCAGAGTGCAATGATAGCCTAGTGTAACTAATCAACTTCCTGTATTGACATCAAACCTTTTTGGATTTTTCGTAACCATTTAAAGTGTGTTTTATTGTGTTTTTATATTATAGTAGTTACTTACTGAACCACGAGAAAACCTATAAGAATTTATTATCATTTACTTTAACGCGGAAAGAAAGAATATGATCAACACCTACATGCATAATCTATAATTTAACTCTTTATGTGAATTAGGTACATTATGCAAAATTATATAAGAAGTAAGAATGGCAATGCCATAATCGCCCTAAGAATTCCTTAGGGCGATTATGGCATTGCCATCACCTCAACCGTCGTAAATTCGCATAATACTCGGCTTGCCAACAATTTCACAGTATAGTTGTAATGACTAGTAAACGCTACTATTATTTCGAACGGAATTTATCGCATGTTCCCAAAATACTCTTCCATATGTATCAACATATGTCGTGGGCAGATCTCGGTATCCGCAGTTTTAGCGACGCGATTCATTTTCTCCATTTTATGTAGTTCACAGCATTCCTCACGTCGAGAGGAATGGTGTCACTGAACTAATGCTAAAGTATAAATTTGTTTAAACAATTACAATTGTCTAGCGATCTGTGGAATTAGGGGCATTAATCTTTTCAACACTATTTCTACTACGGGAGACTGAATTTTTCGCGTTCTACTTTTACAATGTCAACAGTTGGCGTAGAAATCTTTTATCTGTTAATAAAATTAATGGAAACATTTACGCGATTTCAGGTTTACAACAAACATAATTAATTATAACAAAATTATATCTTATCAAGCAATTGCCAGCATCCCACCATAAACCCATAATGTTTCGGTAAATAGAGATAATGAGAGAGATAGAGATAAAATATTACTTTGGGTACACGCAATATGTCACCGCATTGTGTACTGATAAATCATTAACGTGGCATCTTCTGGTCGACTTTTTGAAAGTAACGAAGTTGGAAAAAACATTGACAGATAATATTATGTACCTACAATATATTTAAAATAATTTTGCGTCAAAAATATTATTAAATATACCTACCCAATAATATTATGCATCCTAACTATAACATTCTACTCTTTGTTGTGTATGGAATGGAAATGGAAAAAATACTTTGTTGCACTGATATACTTATGTAAACTATAGACTAATTATAACTATAGGTATCTATGTATGTACTAAAAGTAAGGTTACATATCTATATCGCCTTTGGTTTATATGCAACTAAGTTAAGTATACTGCTATGTGGATCGACAAAGTATGTGCCATCAGTTACAATGTACTGTATCTACATAGACAGCAATAAATGTACATATACAATGTCTTTAATGTTAAAGCGTAAACAGTGAATCAATTTATGAAAATTGATATCATAATGGACATTAGGAGAATTACATTCCTATACATAATATAGGTACCTACATTCGTATTCGTAGGTTTTTTTTATCGTTTTTAATGGCAATGTGTATGGATGTTAATACTATTAATTAGCTTGACCGATATACGTATTTTATTATATACTAGCTGACCCGGCAAACTTTGTACCGCCTCAAAATCTATTTATCAAATATATTTCATATAAAATATAGCCTATGTTACTCGCGGATAACGTAGCTTTCGAATGGTGAAATAATTTTTAAAATCGGTCCAGTAGTTTTTGAGCCTATTCATTACCACCAAACAAACAAAGTTTACCTCTTTATAATATTAGCGTTGATTAGGTAGTATTAAGATTATGAATCAACTTTGCTTATTATTGAGATTTACGAGTACTTGCTATTGGGCAAAAAATAGAATTAGAGATAAATACAAATATAAGAGTTAATTAACATCTTTCCTACAATTATTTATTTCTCGCTGCTCCAATTAGTTTCACCGTAGATGAAACTGAGATAAAAGGTTTCTAAATTGACTTCGAACACAGCCACTTTCCAAGTAATCCTATATTTGCAACGAGCTTCCGCTCTCTTCACTGAGCTTTTCCATTATATCGAATTAGATAACGTATGCATTTGTAGATTTGTAGCTTTTTAACGAATATAATATAATAATGATAACGCTTTTTACACTCATAACTCATACTAACATTAATTATGGTATGGACACACACAAATATACAGAGTTGCCTTTTCCTAGTGTTCGAAAACGAACATAAATTTTCTTTTGTTGTATCATTATAATTCGTTTTATGAACGTATTAACTACTTATTTATAACTAATTTTACTTTAGTAGAATTTTCATGAAATCAATGGTGAGAATTATGTATAAAACATAAGTATTCTTTGAATAAATGTAAAATGTAAAAAAAAAAACCTATACAATACATCCAGCCGGCACAAGCCCAGCTGTTGGACCCAAATCGATGTTTTTCAAATAATAAAGTATAATTAGCATAATACTTGTATGACAAAATTATTTTATTTCGCCGAATTATGGCAATATTTATAATACACTAGCTGACCTAACAAACGTTGTGTTGCCATATAAATAAAAAAAAAATGTTAAGGGCCTAGTAGCCGATTCTCAGACCTACTGAATAAGCATATAAAATTTAATGAAAATTGGTAAAGCCGTTTCGGACGAGTGCAGTAAGTAACATTTTGACACAAAAATTTTATATATAAGATATAAACTTATCTACGAGTAGTACCTATACTTATGACTTAAGTAGATTTTATGTGGGGGGCAAAATGTCCTGAACATTGCGACCCTGCTCTTCCAGCCAGCCCATAGCTACGGCATTTATCACATCAGTCCGTGCAGGATGGGAGGTTCGATTCCCGTAAGATTTATATAGGTTACTTTTAATTACATATAATAGCACGCATATCACAAAGAATCAGATCTAAAGGGGTTTTATATAAGATAAAAAAAAGTTTAAAAAATGCACTTACTATTGAGCATTGCTTCACTGGGGGCAGGCACTGGCGGCCTCTCGTCCACAGGAGACTGTTTCTTCTTGCTTTTTTTCTCATCCTCTTGCTGTAAAATGTAATCACCATTATCATCGGACATTCACACAACTATACTCTATTATAGTAAATAATACATGTACAATTGAAGCGAAACGTTTGCTGTGTAAAACAAAGATGTCACTGCGTAAAATTACTGATATACAGATTTTTTTTATCAAGTTATGTTATCAATCTTGTGTTATCACGGCGCACTTATCATTCTATTGTCTGATCAATAGAATGTATAGTTTAATAATTTTTATAGAATGTTTACGAGTTATTTATTTATTTGCATTCCTGCAGTTCAAAGTATAGGCAGTCGATTCCATTTGCCATCGTCTGAAGCCGGTTGCCAGCTATCGACCGCTCTCAAGTCTTGTACAAATTAGTTTCATAAAATACCATTTAGAGCAAGATATTCCACAATCATTATTTAATGATTTTATTTTAATTAATGTTTTCATGAAGTCTACAATACACATCCTTGATTTACGTTTATTTGGCTAAAGGTCAATTTGATATTATTGGTGTCTCTAACAATCCTTACTGACACGTTTTTATTTTAGGATTTTAAAAATATAATTATTTCTTAAAATGTATTATTGATGTAACGGTAATATAAATAGGTACATGGTATTTTTAAAACTGTTTTTACTTTATTAGAACTACGAAAAATACTAGAAACTATGAATTATTTTTGGACTATTATAATCTACCCATCTCTGGTGTACCTGTCTAATAATGTGTAATTACACTATTTGGTGTAGATATTGGTGTTAAAAGAAGATAAAAACTAATTAATAATAACATTTGCGGTACGAACCGTCTCTTCATTAATAATCATGAAGTTTTGAAACTTCATTGAATAATTTTATACTTGACACTGTTAGGAGAAATGTATTGTTGATAATGTATGTTAATGTCTCATAATACTTAATATACAACATAATATAAACATTTTAAACATATAAATTACGAGGATTTATTACTCTATCATGTTAGTTCCATTATTATCCATATGGATTGATGAATAATGTACAGTGTGTATGTTTACTGTTTCCTAATACAATGTAGTGATCAACTGGTCACATTACCTTTTAAACATAGTAGCAAAACACGGTTTCATACTACGCTCATATATATCTTATAATCCAATTAATATATCAATTAAGCTAATTAAATTACGTGTATAAGCAATGTATCTATTATCGAGGTATACCTATCCATTCAACTGACACGATGAAAGATGAAGTCATAAATTTTAAATTGACATAACACTTACAAATCTAGATGTACGTACAATAACTGATTGCTACATATGAATTACGTGCCAAGTTCAACTAATAATAATCTTCTATATATAGGATGCCATTAACGAGCATGCTTGCGAAGAATTAGGTGAATGTGGTAAATATTCTAAGGTAACGGCTACAAGCTACAATTTTGCATAGAAATAGCTTATGTCGCATTTGGCACGACGTCAAGTGGAGACATGGGCGGTAAACACCGACAAAATATGACATTTAGAACTTTGTAGTGAAACAAACCGCGGGTGAGTTATGGTTAAGTACAAAGAGATGCGCGGAGGCCGCTAGGCTGAACCGTCTTCAAAGACAACATTAAATCAATCCGGCTTACAAAACACACCTACGTATTGTTAACGTTATGCTGGCTTTACGAATTTCCAATAGAGACATATTTCGTTAAATTAATCTTCAAGTGTACATTTAGCTTTAACAATCGTTAATATCCATGTTTTACTATCGCCACCTGGTATTAATATAAATTAATTAAAATATCCATTTCAATTTTCAAAAAAATTAAAGCCCTTAACCAAATAAAGTTAATATTAAAAAAAATATGATTGTAACTAAAATTATTTGTAATTAATTATTTATACTTATATTAAATTACTTAAATATTTATTTATTGGAATATGAAACTATCGAACATCATATAGATGGAAGCCATAGGCACCTTAATAGGACAGGAACATTGCTTGAGGTCGGTCACAGGCAGCGTAAGGGCTGGCATAAATATCAAAGCGTCTCAGGGACACTCATGCAGCTACGACGCTAGTCACAGATAAGTCACACCCAGTGGCGGATTTACCAGCAGGCTGAGTAGGCTTGAGCCTAGGGCGGCAGATTTTTGGGGCGGCAAATTTGGGGACCGAATATTTTTTTTTGCTAATTAGGAAGCTAGTTCGTTCATACCTTAAACGTGTCATGAACTGGCATGACGAGCGAAAAAAAAAAACGGGAACCGTATCATAAGCCGGCGCATATCATAACCAACGTGGCAAGCAAAAAAAAAACAGGAGCGCAAGCTACCTAATCCGATAAACTACCTAGTCCAATATACCACCTAGTCCGGCAAACTACCTAGTCCCTGAACCAGTATATACGCCTGACCTCTAGTAAGACATGACAATTGTAGAAGCAGGGGCGGCAAAAACTGTCCAGCCTAGACCTTACATTTTTTTAATTCGCCACTGGTCACACCTCTTTAAAGTTAAGTAATAACATCTTAAAAACCATAATGCCATATTATGTCTGCCTTACCTAGCTCACATAGCCTACTAGCTTACATAGTGCTCTACATGAATATTATAAATCAAAAACAGGTTGTGTAGGAAACCTCGCGTAATGCAAATTCAAACAGATCTACTAATTTCAATTAGTGGTACTAATTACTTCTCAATAACACTGACACAATATTATAATTATATTATTTACGGAAATATTATCAGAACTAGGCAGATCATTACGAAATAAAGCCGTTTATATTATGTATGTTTGTGTTTCGAAGCAAATTATTGCCGACGGATAGTAAAACATTTATTTAGCATTGAGATATTTTTGGATTCCACCGCTTGACACTTTGTCGTTTGTGATAAATGAATAACGGATGTAAAATCCAGATGTGGAGTGAACAAAACAAAATAAAAGCTTAGAAAACTAGGGATATATTTACATAGCCGTATTTCGGTTTTATGATTTATTACAACCGATATTAAAAAATTAAGGATGTTTTTAATGATACAATCTCGTCAACTAAAGTAATCAAACAAGAATAGTGTTGATAAACGAAGTGGCAAATAATGTACTTAACTATTGTCTTTGTATTATATATTTGTATTATATGCATGCAGTCCATCTGATGTATGTGGCAAATACGTCTACGGTCATCTATAGTAAACAAGAAATAAGTATTGAGTGGTACTGGAGGTAACCCATATGATCCAGTTGGATGCTTAGTCCTGAGAGGGCCCCTGACGAGTAAGGTCGAAGGTGGTAGAACCCTTTATGGTTCGACTCCGGCGGCACCACCGCCACACCTATTTCTACCTAATAACAGCAGTGTTAGGCGCTGTTGTGTTCCGGTTTGAAGGGTGTGGTAAGGGAGACAGACTTTTCCGAGGCGTTGCAGCTTAGTCCTAAGGAGTAGCGGCGCATCTGTGGCCGACCTCAGGTAGGAATATCTAATCCTATCTGGGGTTGATTACAGATCAGGTGGACTGCATGTTCGTCTGCTACTCTTATATTATAAAAAAAAACGTTGGAACGCCTTGAATAAGTATGTCTTCCTTACAAAATCTTTCAAACAGAACACAGCAACTCTTAACATTGCTGTTATTAAGCAAAAAATAGGTGTCGTGTTAGTGCTCCAGAGTCGAACCCCTGAGGGTTCTACCACCATAAACTGTTTTCTCTTTACTTATTTATATACTAGAGTTCGCTTATGGGTCAAAATTTGAACATAATATAAAATTATTTTGTTGATATTTTAACATTAAAACTAGTCAATAGTCGCAAAACAAAAGAAAATAATGACCAAAGAAAAGCGAAAATGTATTAAAATGTTTTGTGGGATATGCGAGTATATTTTCGCACAATTTAAAATAATAATTCAAAGGATAACACAAAAAATTTTTTTTACAAAAAATACAACCAACTTCTATGTCACTACAAAGTAAAAAATAATTCAAATAAATGTTGTAAACCAACTTTAATCGGTCCACTAACGGCGGAGTAATTCGTGTACACTGTACATACATAAAAAAAAGATACCGACCGAATTGATAACGACCTCCTTTTTGAAGTCGGTTAAAAACGAACTAATATAATTTTAATATCAAGCCAATTCGCGATACTTTAGGTATTATTCTTAATTCCAAGTACGAAGTTTATTTTCTGTATCATGAAAGCGCAAACAACGTTAATCACCCTTCGGCACAATGCCATCAATTTCAACCATAGGTAATGTATATACGTATATTTACTACCAAGTACAATACAAAGATATTCGTGGTACAAAATTAAACACGGACCATAAATCATTTTAATATGCGTGTATTGTGTGTATATATTGCAAAACGTAAAATGTTAAAGTACGTAATCTAAAATGACTACATTCAAGATCTTTTGTAAATTTCATTTTAAAACATCGAATGTCAATAGGTTGTTAAACAAATAGTTAGGCATCAATTACCTACTATTTTTATAAATTAAATCATTGCATCATAGGGCCTTGATGCAATTTACATATCGTAATATTATGTATTATAATTTGCATAAAGAATAAGCTGTGCAAGAGATTTTAAAAGATTTACATTTTCCTTATGAAAAGTTTTCATGGGATACTTAATACTATTTAAGAAGCAAGAAAATAACGTCTATATACATTTTAACACGCTTTTATTATGACAAAGACTTGCATATTATTTTGCTTGTCCGTCTACGAGCTACGAGTGCTACGGGACATTAAAATGGTACGTAGACCTACGATTATTCGTAGCAAGACTACAAAAACGTAGTCGCAAAGTTACGTTTCTCCGCTACTTTATTTATTATCTATCTAAATTATCGATAAAAATCATCTATTTACTATTTTTTTTAGAATTCCAATTCTAAATTGAAAATTTATTTCTGACTCTAACTGTTGTATAACTTATTAAGTATACATTAAAAATAATTCTGTAAATCCATACACAAAACATATATAAATAATGTATTGGTATATGCTTTTGATATAAATTAGATGGTTTTGACTCCATGTTTCAATATCAGTCATATATAATAATTTATATATGACTGATATTGAAACATATAGTACTGACAAGAGGATAAAACGGACTAATTAAGTCCTTGTGAAAGTCACATAACACAACAACTTTTCAGTAGCAACGCTTCAGTCGTAGATTTAATAAACAAAGTTTTAGTGAGAAATGTCAATGTTTCAGCTGAAATCTGAATAAGTGGTCAAAGTTGAGGAACGTGCAATATTGTGTTACAGTGTTCCACACATAGTTGGAATGTTCTCAAACATAAGTGACATATTTCGTATGGTTTCGTTTGCGAGAGAGGGTACTGAAAGATTCCAAGCATTCCACGGTCGGCGGTATGAGTTGTAAGTTACGAAGTGGACATTCTGGCATTGTTTGCCACTCACAACCCTTAGGTTATGTTTGCTCCGTGCATCGGAGGTATGAGTGAACGTGTCAGCTAAATGTAGGTATGAATTTGTACACGTGTAGCATCGATTTGCTTTTTACATAGGACGTAAAATAATACAGATACAAAAAGAAACTACAAGCGCGACAGAAGTACCACTGAAGTTAAGCCACAAAGAGCTCTACTACATGAGATCCATAATGCACCAATTATATTTAGTATTCTAATAGATACTTATACATAATTATAATTGGTTTCTCATAACGGGTTTTATACATTGGATTAAATTGATTTATTGGTGAATTTAAAATTGTTTTACTCTTTAACTTATCCAAATGGCAAAAAAACATTATTATAAGAGTAATAAAATTAATTTATTTTTTATAACACTCTCAGAGTTAGACGACGACATAGAGGTTGAAATAGTAATGCATTGATATAAGAATTAGATATTATCTACTAAGCAACAGGTGGCATTGTTAGCGTGGGGGAATAAATTAGTATAGAAATATTTTATTAGGTATGTATAAGTCACATTAAGTGACTTATTTTCAGTTCTCGAGAGAAAGATGGGTTTGAAAAAAAGTATTAAACAAGCTTTAACGCTCGTATGATATTTATGCATATACCTAACCTAAGTTTATTATAATTTTAATCATATGTAGAAACATACCTTTCGCCTACTTCTTGATGTGGTAGCCATGCCCTGAAAATAAGAAAACCATTATTATAATTCATTTATACATAAGAAATAATCATAGACATGAACTTATCATAAATATTATGTTAATAAAATTATATTTAATTATATTTTTCAATAAGGTGCCAAAAAATATCACCAATATTATCAAATTGGAAGTCGCAAAAATCAATCTTTAGCAGAGGTGTTCCTGTCTCTACGACGCTGCTTACGAAGATCTTTAAGGACTAGGCAGAAACGTCACACGCAACTTTTTCTAACTTAATATCCTGATACTTAACACAAAATTTACAAGACATAAATCGAATACTACACTAGTTTTTGCTTTACAACTTCATTTTATTTCGAAGTTTATATTTTATTGTGACTAAGTCATTAAGACAATTCAAAAGTTGTAAGAACATGACATGAATTTAAAGAAAATATCAACATGTCTTTTGTAAAGCTTACGAGCATCATTATAGTTTATGGTATAATTTATTTCATGATTCCGCATAGACAGAATTAGATGTTTGCTAATACCTACAGAGTATAGGTTTTGATAGACGGAGATATACAGACAAATGAGTATATCGTTTCGTTTTATTTTCCAATATTCTATCATATCTCTTTTAAAACTCATCCATCCAACCAATTATGTACTCAAATTTGATATTCATATGATATGTAGTATAGAATATAATTACTACATACTACTGTATGTAATTAACCGTGCTTGTAGTATTAAAATATTTTTATTAATGAACTATAACGAACCTGATTCTTAGTGGTAAGTATTTTTGTTTTTAAAACAAAGAGATTTATAGGTAGGTATTCACAGTGGCGGATTTACCAGCAGGCTGAGTAGGCTTCAGCCTAGGCCGGCAGATTTTTGGGGCGGCAAATTTGAGGACCGAATGTTTTTTTGCTAATTAGGAAGCTAGTTCGTTCATGCCTTAAACGTGATATGAACTGGCGTGACGAACAAAAAAACAACGGGAAACATGTTCTGAACCAACGTGGCGAGCAAAAAAAAAAACAGGAGCGCAAGCTACCTAATCCGATAAACTATCTAGTCCCTGAACTAGTATATACGCCTCACCTCTAGTAAGACATGACAATTGTAGAAGCAGGGGCGGCAAAAACTGTCCAGCCTAGACCTTACATACATTTTTTGAATTCACCACTGGACATGCCAATTGTAGAAGCAGGGGCGGCAAAAACTGTTCAGCTAGACCTAGTTCTAGACCTTATTTTTTTTTAAATCCGCCACTGGGTATTCACATACCTTAGCTATGAGTTCGCAAATATGCGAACACATCCGGACATCGCTAACTAGAGACAATTATTAAATTTATCTTCAACACAAACGTTCCCGACGGGAATACGCAAACAATCGGCGCCAACGCAATAATATTATTGCTATCTGTGCCCATTCGTCAACGTAGGTATTAGAAAGATTGTAACGTATTAAAAATACATTCATTCGCACATAGCATCAAAGCCGTTAACTGTTCAATACAAGACATATACCTACGGGTAATTATATGACATTTTACAGCAAAACAAAGTAATCATGCGAGTAATTCAATAAGCCAAAGACGGTGAATACAGTCAACAGAACACAAAAACTTACATAACGCGAGAATCTCAACAGACCGAGGCGGATGTTTTTAAATACCCGTCTCCATTGACAATGCGAGTTCATTGTAAATAGTTTCGCATTAACCTGTCCGTGTTCTTGATTTCGGCGCAGGTTTCAATCAGAAATAGCAGGAGCAGTGGCCGAGTTCCCTATCTTCTATTTTTAATCGCCAAACCGAACGGACTGATGCGTACCACTGTCCAATTGGTGTTTCCCACTGTTCAAACGGTTCCGAGAAAAATTACTCATCACTTTTACCATTACGTACGTCTCTTGTTTTTTAAAAATACACTATTCCCGAATATTAAGCGACGCGACTACCTATTCTCAAAACTTATTGTATGCACGAATGAAATTCGCCTAACGACGGTTTCCCGGAGGTACAAGTTCTACGTATGAGTAGGTGGTTCTCGTTATTCACAACTTCGAAACAACTTCTGAAACACAAGTTGACTTAGTGTTATAGGTACTAAGCATGCTTAAAACCGATATCCTAAAACGTTAGACTTAAAACACCAAAATGTACTAATAGCGCACTAAGCGTTACAGAGTAAACTAGTAACTGGAAGGTGCGGCTTTAAACACTACAATTTGCCTACAACAAACAATTACCCACTTTCATGTTCAGTAACTTTATGAATAAAACTCGATAAGTGTTGCCCACGTCACAAAAACTAAAAGTCTTCAATAAAAGCTGGATATATCGCTTCGAACTTTCACATAGAATTACAGAAGAAATGCTGTACAGCGTGTCACGTAGATAAACAAAGGAAATTTAATCTTAAGCAAAGCAATGTCAACGCGTTCCCGATCGATGCGGTCAAACCTTTACACGTTGGAACCTTGCACTCGGCTCGTTCCACTTTACATTGAAATAGCCTTTCCGTGCTGTTAAAGCTTATCACACGTCACATCAACATTATGCTTATTTAAATGGATACGTCGAGAAGATGGATTCTTTCCTTCAGAAATCGCTACAAAGCATAACTTCGAGAAACCTTCTTTGTTACTCATAAACCAATTTTCACAATAAGGACGTAAAGAGGTTAATGGTTAAAGTTTCTGGGTAATAATTATAGAAAAATATGCGCTCTAATATGAAATAACCAAAAATGAATAATGAAGGTGATAGAACCCTTTTTGGTTCGACTCCGGCGGCACCACCGCCACACCTATTTCTGCTTAATAACAGCAGTGTTAGGCGCTGCTGTGTTCCGTTTTGAAGGGTGTGGCAAGGGAGACATACTTTTCCGAGGCGTTCCAGCTTAGTCCTCAGGGCTAGCGGTGCATCTGTGGCCGACCTCAAGTAGGAATATCTAATCCTATCTGGTGTTGATTACAGATGTCCATGTGCGGCAGTAGCCACTTACCATCAGGTGGACTGCATGCTCGTCTGCTACTCCTATATTAAAAAAAAAAAAAAAAACACTATAATAGTCAATATTTTTTTGTAGTTCGATAAAATGATTAACTTTCAATATAAAAGATATCTTACGAATCAAGTCTCGAATTATGTACTAAGATTAGTTAATATGATTATATTTTTTAATTACAATCTACCCACGTATGTTCGCAATTAAAAAATCTGTCTTTGAAAAAGACTACATCTGAAGATCTGTTTTTAGTTCGCTTTGAACTCTAGTTTATTTTGTGGTAGCACCACGAAAAGTTTACATTTTTATTTTACATTTTTATTGTTAAAAATACCGCATTATTGACTGTTACTGACCGTTATCCAATTTGTTATGACATTGAATTTGTAAGCCGCTTACATTATACATACCTACACATAGTTGGCAATGGTGGAATAGTATAATAACAATAAAACATGTCATTTCAATAAAAAAAATCCGTATCTATCCGTTACAATAATAATTAAATAAAAGAATTTAAAAAAATAAGTTGGAAAGGGAAAAATGTTAATGTTTTTTTTAATAATGAGTTTGAAGTACTTTTCATAAAGCTAACCTTAACCTCTATACCAAACGTAAGGTCCATTTTATTTTCATTTACATGTTGACGTTTATATCTTAATAAAATAGATATAAATAAAGATACCCATGAATATGTTAAATATTGTTTGTACATCAAAGATCTACTCATAAGTATAAAAAAATATTAATCCCTTAAGAGATTTCAAAGAATTTGCGGAAACTCATATTGAAGGAGTTAACCTACTAATATTGGCGATGTGACGTCATTAATCTAGTATTAAGTTAGGAACAGCCTGAAGCACTCTACAAAACCGGAAACAGGAAGTTCGCGCACTGCTGCCTTACGCCAAGTTAAATAGGTAATATTATGAGATAACTTAATAAAATTGACGCTTATTTTAACTGAAACGTCAAATATAATGAGAGATATACCTTTCATTTGATACACCAACCTTTTTTCATATTATGGACTATTATTTGGTTGCAATAAATTTCTAAGCTTTAGGCATTCTATGGCGTTGTAACTGCATTTATATGTAATGACATGAAAGGCAATATAATCGCCTTAGTTTTTAAATCCGTACCATATGTTATCTAATGACTTAATTTTATAAACTAATACATTGTTATTTATACAGTTACGTATTATTATAATGTGAAAGTTCGTTTACTGAAAAGCTTTTGAAAACATATCTCAATTATTATGTTAGGCTGTTATATATATATTGTGTAGTAGTTGAACTTAAACACATAAAAAAGCCAGTTAAATAACAATCTGTAGAAGAGAGTCAACGACCGAAACGTTAGGATAATTGTAATGGTTATTGTAGAACCGTTTGTAGAGCCGAAGAGTTTTAGTAAGTAAACCAAATAAGGTACATGCTTATAATGTTATATTATGATAATATAATATGATTAAAACTTTTTTAAGTAGTAAAATATCAAATGTATGCATAGATTAGTAAAGATATCTCACCGCCTTGTAATTGACGAAGTCAAAAAAAAATCAAACAGCTTACGGGTTTCATGCATGTACACGAAATTACGCACACACTCACGTAAAACAGTTTACGGTTTTTCCCATAACGTTTCCGACCGTCGTGGTGTAATTTACGCGGAAAAATGCCGACATGTGCAGTTAAATGGTGCAAACACAGCACGGAATCTAAGAAAAAGCGCGGAGAAGTATCATTTCATTCGTAAATGGTCTAAAAACTACATATTTTTAATATTTCACAAACACGAAAATAGATAACATTGACAGTACTAAGTGTTGCCAGTACCTCATTGTGAGTTACTTTATATGTGGGAAATAACTTGCAAGTAAAATTAGATATTGTTTATGTATTTTATTTAAATTTAACAGAAATAATAGCTACGTACGAATAACATTAAATTGAAATATTATAATATTATTAAATTATAATTAAATTTTTGAAAAATATTTTTTTAATTGCATCGTTTGATTATGTACTCATATTGCGTAGATAGTGCATAATATTATTATTTATCTTTCTGTCCAATGTGGTTATTTTAGGTTTCCAAAAAATATATTGCTACATGATAAATGGGAGGCTGCCATAAAACTAAGTCATAATGATCCTCACTGGCAAGCAAATTCTTGGAGTGTAGTTTGTTCAGATCATTTTGATGAGACTGATTTATACGTAACAAAATGTGGAGTGCGTCGACTAACTAGAAGCGCATATCCAAGAAAGGTATACACTTTAAACCAGAATGCAGCAGCGCTCAACACTGCTGTTATGAGGCAGAAATATTTGTGGCGGTGGTGCCGCCAGAGTCGAATCATAAGGGGTAAATAATAATAATAATCACTTTCAAAATATTCATACGTAAATATCGACGTAACTTTTGCGTTACTTTACTTTTGGAAGGAATACATTGTCTCTTTCTTGTCAGTAACTTAATCATGGCGGACCAAACACGAAAAATAATGAAACAATAATACATTTACTTGTGATTTGTGATTCCATGAAGCTTGTTTATTTATTATTTTTTTTGTTTAATTTGTACATTTACGGATTTAGTTAATCGTTGTTATAGCAATTGTACATTTTATGTTTGTTGTCGTCACTGTCATATATTTTCTTCTGTATATTTTTTGTTAATTTTTAATATATTTTACTTTTTATTGCTTATTAGTTATGGTGTGCGTTGAGTATATTTCATAAATAAACATTACTTTCGTAATACACATTTAATTTAATAAGACGACGGGATTGGTCATTTTATTGTTTGAATTCTTGACAAATAGAACCTTTTTAGAGAAAGTTTACGTATAAATAACGAATACTACGTAATTTACATAATAAATAAATACGTATTTCAAACATTTTAGGGAGACTAGAACGGAGATGTGGCAACACTTTATTATTACGCACACAATTCCAACTGTCAAAACTGGCTTCATTTACTTGTATGGAGTGAGTTATCTTTACTAATCTATGAATGTATGTAGATAAATCATGATAAATGATTACCGTCGCTCATGGAAACCTGTGAAAAAATATCTGTTATCTGTAATCTTAAGAACAGGAATCCTATTTGAGTTTAATTATAAAGTCAATGGACTAGGACTAAATCAGAATGCCCTTACATAGGTAAATTTATTTTATAATACCCTATAACCAGTTTTCAGCAGCACTACGTTGCTGCTTAAGACATTATTGAGGTTGTGACAGGTATTGAGGTTGACCTTACGATCGTAGCATCACGCGATCTTTTCTTTCAATAATTTGACAAAAACGAAGTTGCTGTGTTACTGTCGAACCAAAATATTATCTCCAAATAGTAGATTTATGTATGGATGCAATAGCCATAGCATAATGGGAGGTTTCTATGAATAAGTGATAGATGACAAAATATTAATTAGTTTATAGTAATTAAGTATATAGTTATTTTATATGTATATTTTGGTCAAGGATTTGAGATATTAATGAAAACACATAACTTGTACACCGAAATATTAAAATTAATGTTATTGTTTTTTTTTTTTAGTCCAATTAGACGTTACAGGCAATATGTTATACTTTATTTATTTACAGCCGATGTTAAAATAATTTAAAAAAATTACAATAATTAAAATAATATATTAAAGATAAATGATTTAATATAACAATATGTTAGCAATAATAACTAGTATATAACCTATAAAATATTGAAACAATGATAACATTCTGACCGATTATTATTTGTAGATGAATTAAACACAATGTATCGTAAAACACGTGCACAATATATTTCGTAAATAGTCCTATTCTAAGTTTCCCAGAAATCTAACTATTAGATATTCCACCGATATCATAAATATTTAATAAATGTGTCAGATACGTTTCATTAAAACTTACGAGAATTAATTAACTTTAATTGTTTAATTTATAAGTATTTTTTGTAATATATCCCAACCGAACAAAATATAATAATTGCATAGTTCTAACATGGCAAATATTAATTAGGTACGTAGAAAAGCTGTTCTAACACACACACACAATTTTAACATAATTCGCTAATTGCATATTATGAAAAATTATGTCAATTACTTCCTGATAAATGATTTGTTATTTTTATAAGGACACCTTAGGATTAAATACCTATAAAATGTTACGCGTTTCGTAAATTATATATTGACTGCACTTTCTACTTACACAGTAAAAATAAAACTTGTATCGATTTGATTACACATTTCTATTTTGTTCAAACTAACCGCCAGTATTGGAAAATTAAATGAACACTAAACATTGTTTATTACTAATTGTTCATGAGTGCACAAAATTTCTATGGTAACGGCGTCGCTACCATAAATTTAGAGAATATCTAAATGTTAGTTCTGTACCTATAATCAGCAGCGAGTCGGAGCAATGTCGCGGCGACGTCGCGTTAGAGGTGTCGCGAGATGCCGGTCGTGGTAGCCGGCTTGCAGAGTTCGTACGAGTGGCCGATGTCGCGCCCGGCCTTTGTATACCGCGCGACGGGTGTTCGTTTATTGCGCGGGTATTTCGGTATATCACAGCCATCGGACAAATCACGGCCGTGCGACCCGGTCCGAACGAGCACTCTAATAATAAACTTGTTTATATTTTTTATTCCCTCGATCACTTTTCCGACTCCATGCTCCTCCTGCTCCCGCTGGAGCCCAGAAAGAACGAAGGCCTCGCTCGTCGACCTCGAAAAGCACGTGTGTCCCGAAATAGCAACGTCGCGTCACATCAATCGCCGGCGCCGGTTACGCGGAATAATGTAGAACGACAAGGAGAGCGTTTACCGGCGACAGAATGCGTTTTGGTCCGCGATGGAGTAGCGAAGCGGTGGGTGTGGGCGGCCGCACGAGTCGATCGCGTCTACGTACCGAGAGCGTGTCGGAGAGCGCGCTGCAGAAGGCCCCGAAGCCGGAGTGCGCGGCGGGCGGGCTCTGCGGCGGGTCTGTCGGCGGGTCCGGTGGCGGGTCCGACGGCGGGCTGCTCGCCCGGTCCATGGCGCGGTGTGCCCCGACGGTCGGTGGAGCACTGCCGCCGCGGCGCCCGTTCGCGCCCTCGTGTTACATAAACCTCGCTGCTTTGCCCGCTGCCCGCTCCCACCTGTCTGTTGTCGCTACGTCTTGGCATCACATGCAACCCACAACAATAACACTAAATAATTATAGATATGGTACGTTATTTTAAGCGTACGTGCTTACTTCTACGTATAACTCAAACTAATTTCATACGCTTCAATATTTCATTGCGAGTATATTAATAGTAAAACTGATATATAAATAAGTGGCTTTAATGTCTCTTTTAATTAACAGTTATCACGATTCGTCATCTGCTCGTGCAATTTGCAAACTCATTAATCAAACATGAGCATTCTCAATAACAATGTGCTACATCTTATGAGATTTACTCTATTTATAATATTTATTTACCACAAAAATGTAAATACTTAAAAAAACTATTAAATATCACTATCAAAGTTTTGACACCAGTCAGGACAATGACTGCAAGATAAGCACTCGCACTCACACTACACATCAATATTAAGAATAACTTTACACTAAAAGTTCTCGAGATAACTGATAAGTCGTTTATGAAAATATACTGACCCCATATACCTACCAGATAAGTCTGGGCGATTGTAAATTTCTAAATATCCACCATATCAAGCTGAGGATAATCATATTATATTCGTGAAATTAAATTTGTCACAAAGTAAATCTTGTATGTTTATGGTTAGGGTAGAAATTTCAGACGAGCAGCATCAGGCCACTAAATAGCACTAGGTGAAGTATTGTTTCCGATCCGAGAGCACCACAAGGCTGCGAGCGCTTCATTTACGATCACTAACTTTCAAAATACAGCGAGGGCGGACGAAAACGTGAGAAAACGCATACAAAAATATCATTACAAGTGTATATAGTTACCGTCCTTTCTATTTTTATTTTGTACCCACAAAATTAATTAAATTTTGTCAACTAAATAAAACAGATACAAAATAATTGGTTGACTGTTTATTTTATTTAATTTTATAGATATTTGAATGATCGTAGAAGAAGTATGGTTTGACCAGGAACTTCTAGCGCGAAACAGTTCTTAGGTTTCGATACAAGGTTGTGGATACCGACTGACTTACACATGAGGCGGCCTTCTAAGTCCTCAGGAATAGCAACGCCGTGAATGACCAGTACAAGTAGAGTCCTTATTCTATATGCAATTGATTACAGATGTCCATGGTCGGCAGTCAACACTCACCACCAAGAGGACTGCGTACTACAATGAACCACCAGATAATCATTTATCTAATCTGACAACTTTTATTGTCTATAATTCATTATTTCAACACTTGTATACACATTACCTATGTCACGAATTTCTTTTATGTGTTCTCCAAGTAGTTACCCACGCGAAGATATGTGTAATGTGAAGGTTACATTTTACTTGAATATACCGTAAAATGTCAAAAATGGTGTTAATTTTGTTGTTAACTGGACTAATTGATGGGAGAAGAGTTAAAAGAGTGATAGGAGGTGTCGAAGTTGAATGTGGTACGTCATTTTAATAATCGATCAACATAACGTATAATCTTTCATATGTTGTAGAGTAACGTAATTAACTGTTTATAAAAATAACTTAATCTGTAAGAAAACTAAAGATTTAACTGACATGTGGTAGGTATACCAAACTAATTTTCATGGGCAAAGCATCTTTGGCCGATAGTAGAGTATCCGCATCACAGTTATTAATGAAATTAATGGCCATTTCACATAATTGTAGCTGCTTTTAATCCATATGCTACTTCTTAACTTTGAATTATGTTAAACTTCATAGTCTGTTAATAGTGTGTACGACATAGCCCAACGCGTTGGACAAGTGTGAACTGACTGTCCTACACACTCTTGAGACTAATATGAAGAAAAGTATGTTAAAGCAAGTGAGACTTAATTGATTTTTAATTTACATTATGATACCATAAAAACTTGAAAGTGCTTGCCAAGTTTATCCCCCTTGTATCCAAAACTTGGCATGTCTCGTCATTAAAGCGCTATCATTAATAAAAAAACAAGTATAGGAAATTTAAAAATAATTTAACAAGCGTATCGAAATATGAAGTACCTATAAGTTTAAAATTATCGTCTCTACTTTACTTTTGAAAGAAAAAGCAAAAGAAATCTTTTTCCGATAATGCGAATATTTTTAGAATTCCATTATAAACGGAACTATACAAATGCAGTTAGGCATTCAGGAAGCCGGCAGCCCGCGGGCGCGGCGTAATTTAATAAATTGTGGGCTGATCTAACCCCGGTTTATAGATAGTTGTGGTTGGATAGCAGCGAAAAATACGCGAAGCATTTCAAATACTGTAAAGTTTATACAGACTGGAATTTCTTTATTGCATGGAAGCAAAAACTGAGTCTCCGTCTCAAATATTAAACTCTCTCAAAAGGACGCAATGCATTGATGTACATTGTTCCTGACCTATGAATTCCAGACGGATTGTCAGTATGCTGTATCCATATGTAAGTTATGTAAGTGTATAAATACGTATGTGTGAAACAGACTGTCTAGACTTAGAAACGTTGGTTCTCAAACTTTATTTTATTTGCATTCTGCTCAAAGTTTCCTGTATCGGCAATTTCGCAACCCTAAAATATTTATTATTTTGGGTACCGCGCTACAGAAAAGAACCTTGCTTTTATTAAATTAACGTAGCTAACGGATGCGCGATCCGTTAATGTGTAAGAGGTCAATATCAACAATTAAAATCAACCAAATGTGAGTTGGGGACGCCGTAAGAATACGTCTACCTAGCATAAATAATTACCTAAATACTGTGATAAGTACCTACCTAGTATCTACTGGATATATACCTTAATGCACGAGCTCGAGTAGTGCTTCCCTTTTTTCTTTTTGTTTTATATTTTGACTACCTACTTTTACCAGAATATAAATTGTTTACCTATATTTCATGAATAATTACGGTTATATATCATTGCATTACATGTGCTCATAACATGTAAGGTAATGAACAATCCGTTATAATATTAATGTAATGGGTGCTCTTGTCACGAGTAATGAGTCGTGAAACATAATTTCTGATATATTATATAATAATTCAAGAAGCTACAGTTAATAACGATTAAATTAGTAATAATCCACTACCCTATACCCAGGTACTCAAATGAGGGTTGCCTCTTTGAGAAATATCAGCAGTAGTCAACATATATGTGGAGCTACCTTGGTGTCTTCGCGCTTCGCCGTGACCTCCGCTCACTGCGTACACTACGGCCCACGAGAGTATTACCTATCACTAAATAATTACTGCATTAACGATAACCAAACATTTCCAACGGCTGAGGTGTTAGAAATCATTACACATCAGTACTACCATAAGTAAGTTTTATAAGAATATCATGTAGACGCTAAATTTGAAATTATTAAAACTCTACATGATTTAACAACGGTAGCATAAATACTACCCTTGTTCTCCTTATAAAAGCGTTAAGCGCAATAACTTGCACAGATAAAATACATAGCGACATAAAAATAATATTGACTGATTATTCAAGTATGTAATTGAAGGTAGTATGACCCTGTCGTTCGACACTGGCGGCACCTCCGCCACACCTATATCTGCCTCTTAACAGCAGTGTTAAACGCTGCTGTGTTCTGCTTTGAAGGGTGTGGTAAAGAAGACGTACTTTTCCGAGGCGTTCCAGCTTAGGTTTCAGGGGTATCGGCGCATCGATGGCCAATCTCACGTATAATATCTAACCCTATCTGGGATTGTTTACAGTCCATGGGCGGCAGTAGTCACTTACTATCAGGTGGACTGCATCGAGTCTGCTACTCTTATATTATAAAAAAAAGTATTCCAGTGAAAAATTATGACCTTGACTTAAACGAAGAGCGCCAAGTTCAAGCATTCATTGATGATTTTATCTCTAGCGCTTAAGCAGTAAAGCGAAATTGTTACAAGAATGTCTGCACAACGACTTATATGGTTTCAGGCGCACGAGAGCACATGACATTGCGTTATTACGCATACAACTCAATTTAGATGACACAACTTGGCTTAACGACACCTTGCTGCCTAAATCATCTTTTGGTTTATCAGGTAAACCATCTATTTCTGAAATGATGATTTGTAAATCTGCCAAATGTCGTTACTACCTACTACTATTTGACCTCAATATTATATCGCCACTTGTTTTAAGCGATAATCTTGATCGCGATAATATAAATCCAATCCCATGGATATCTGATTTGTTCAAGATTTTATACAGTAACTTTTAAGAATTTTAACAAAAACAACCAGGTCTCTACCATAAAAGGTCATATTATGGGAGAGTTATATAAAGATAAATTTGTAACAAACCTTCGCAGACAAAATTGTTTTACAAAAAAATACATTTTTTTAAATTCACATACTAAAGTTTAATCGTAAGGTAATAAAAATACGATTTAGGCGAGAATGATATTATATTTTGTGTAATTTACCTTCTGGGCAACTCGAGGGCGATTTAGCAATAAAAAATTAAAATACAAATATATTTCAGGCGAATGCGCTATATATGGATATGGCTTTCAAGATGTTTACAATATGGAGATTTCTGATAAATTGTTGGCAGCGAATCTCAAAATAATATCACTGGACGAATGTACACAGTTGCTCGGCACATTCGTAGCGCCCGGCCCCGACGACGGCATGATATGTGCTATTGGCAATGGAGTTGATGCTTGTCAGGTAATACCTATGTATAGGAGAAATATCTATGTGCTATAAGTACTAGACTTATAAAACGTTTGTATGGACAAAGGCCAAAACAACACAATTACTTCTATTCAGAATATGGTATTCTGGAAATTAATGAAGTTTTTGGACTGTTTGTGTTTATATAAATGACAAGGTTAATATGGAATCACGGTAACAACTGCATAAAACATGTAATCTATTATAGCAAATATAGATAAAATTATTATTAATTACAGTAAGTACATTACTAAAGCATGATATAAATATTCTTAACATAAATCTCTATAATAATATTTCAGGGTGATTCTGGTGGACCTCTCATGTGTGCCAATTTCCTGGAAGGTGTATGCAGCTACGGCCTCAGCTGTGGCGTGCCTGGTCTGCCAGGAGTCTACGTCAGCATAGGTCTTCACTTAAGCTGGATCCGTGACGTAATGAATAAATTTTAAAAAGGCGTAATAGTGACAACGATACATGCATTTATTTATAAAATATTAAATACAATTTTGTAACAGAAAGTAAGGCAATTATTTATTATTTTTGTATTTTTCTTATATCACTATCAGATTCCACAATCAATATTTTAGTAAAGCGATATTTTTCATTAGCAGTGATAGCCTAGTGGTTAAGAAACGTGGCCTCTCGATCGAGGGGTCCGAGGTTGAAATCCCGGGCACGCACCTCTGATTTTCAAATTTATTTGCGTATAAGAAATTAATTATCACCTGCTATACGGTGAAGGAAAACATCAGCAGTGGTGAAGTGCATTATTATCGTAGACATTTGGTGTAACATGCTGCGTGAAAAGGAAAATGTATGGCTACAGGTAAAAATATGATTTAGTTAAAAATTAAACACAAATCAAATATACTAACACATTTTATTATCTAGTCAACTGAACATCAACTTAGAATAAGAAATTGGAAATATCAACAAAGCACAACAATTTATTACGATACTACGATTTTACGATGACGCAGTTTCAAGCTGTATAATTATAAAGAACATTTCTACTTTGAAACTATTCTTATTTCTTACTGACATTGAAAAGGGAGGACTTTTTAACAAATAAATTTAGTACATTACATGAAATTACAAATTGTTTAAATTACATGTAAACTTAAAACCATACTATGACAATATTATACTAGCTAATATTGAAGATTAGTCCTTTGCAAAGTAGTTAAAGATAAAATAACTAATTTCACATAGGAAGAGTCCTGACAAAGATATTTTTAACAACACAATTTAACTAATTTCTTCGCAACAAAATAGCTACATTGAATTCACGATACAACACTTAGGACAGAGTTAACATCAATAGTTAATATATTAGTAACAAAGTATCTACTGTTTTAATTTGCAATATAAATTTCTCTACAATTTATCTACTATATAATAAATAACAGCTTTCGCCATCAAATATATATTCTAACGTTAATATTCAGTGTTGCCAGCAAAATGTTGAACCATTCCATCAATATTTTTCTTTTACTATTTATTAACCCAATTCTTATATAATAGAGTTCAATATAAGAGTCAGATTATCCTTTATGATAATGACCTCACGCGTTTAAAGTGTGTTCCATTTACATAGACTATGGAGATCTATATTTCGACTACACATTGGGTTGTCGATGATCCCAAAATCACATTCTATTTATTCATCTATATTTATCTAGAGAGGGCGAAATATAAAATAAGGAATGTACAATGCAGTATGTTGTACACTTATGCCGCTTCCAAACGTGTATGCGAATCACATTATTGGGTGGATCACATTTTATAGATTACACGTTTCTGTACACACCTTTAAGGACTTTAGGGTCCTATGTTTCGGCATTGAAACACGTGATGATCAATTAGTCAAAAACCCATCAAAGATTTTTTTTAGTTTTCCTGGGACACGAATCTTTCATCCCCAGTCATAAGCATGCATACATTATCTATTTTTCCATCTGAAAGCGACTTAGGTGATTGGAAATTATTACTCCCATGAAAATATTATAGTTTAGGCCAATACAATTACACAACGTATTTACTAACGACAATACGGACTAATAATACTAAAAAATTAAAAATGGAAGATAATTTAGTCAAGTTCTCTAATACTCATAATGAAGAATGTAAGCGAATAGGCCATTTTGTATAAATAGTACTGTGACATACTATATAATTATTATTTATACATATTTAATTAAACTAATAATAAGTATTTATTTATCTACATAAGTCGATAATTAACTTAGAGGAACTAAAACTGATAACATCTCTTCAACTCGCTTCATATATAAACAACAATTTTATACAATAAAAAGAAATATACTACACATGAACACATGTATTGTATAGTATAGAATTACATGTAAATTCTCATGTCGAACTCTGTCAAGATTACCTTCGAATATTTCGAGACTATTCAGTCGATAAATTCGATCACATTTATCGGTGTCATATAACACTGTGGCGACTTCCCGCTACTCATCAAGAGATGGCGCCACGAGTATTCTGAATCACGCTATCGAAGTTTTTTAAATATCTTTCATATAGACAAGCTCCGAACTCAAGACTGTCGGAGCACAATTATACTCATATCAGTCATAACAGATTTTTACCAAACAACGTTCAAAATACAGTTTTTCTAGGCAGTTATTTACGTCTATCTATTTCGATCCAATGTTTTTTGATTTGTTTTCATAGACTTTCTAAGACAATATTATAATTTGATAGATGCGAGTATTACTTTAACGAGAATATATAAAACATATAAACTCATGCCCTACATAATTCGGTTGGTTTAAAGTTACTGTTATAAAAATATAATGGTTTTATTCGTACATTGTCCTGATTATATTTTTTGTTCTGAGTATTCTTTTCTAAAATATGACTATTAGTTCTAATGAAGGAAATATTTTACTAAATATAATTACATACAAGTATTATGTAATTTACTAATAGGTTCACAATTTCATATTTATAGTTATAGAAAGAGTGCACTATTTCTAATGTAATTCACTTTAATTGATAGATAAATATATTTTCTCCTTTTTTACTTTGTACTCAAATTTCATTGAAATGTCATGTCACTTATGGATAATCTAAATTGGAATTTACAACTATGACCATTCGAGGGACTTTGGTATTGCACTACTTATAATTTACTTTTAATGTATTATTTTATAAATAGCGAAAACATAGGTATTCCGATATAATATGTATAGAAACATTAATCCATAGCAAACAAATATTACCTAATTGTTATACTATAAAGTATGACGTCAATATCATTTTACATCATAGCCAAAATTACATAAATATGAAAATAAAAAAAAATCTAACGGTAGGTAGCTCATAGAGTTACTTTACGTTAATTGTTATTATTAAATGTTAATTTTCAATTTTATATTATTTATGAGATTTTTGAAACTTCTAAATTGCAGACGGTACAACTCTTCGTGGTTCGAATGCAATGGCATCATCGCTGCATCTATTTCTGCCTTATTACAGCTATGAGAACTACTACAATAATATCTTATATTGAAGGTTGTGGTAGTGTAGATACAGGACGACAGAGAACACTTCAGGTGCGCTGCAATAATAGGCAGAAATTTGTACTAATTTAAAATTATGTTGTTAGGTAGAGTAATTAGGGGACGTCCATTAATTACGTGAGGCGTTTCATCTTACTTTGGGGAGAACCGGGTTGTCAGCAAATATCACATTTTTTTTCCACAAGAAACCAACTAAAATTGCGAGAAAATAGTGTCAAATTAAATAAAGCATGTTTCTTTATTAAGATATGATCAAATCATACAATTATATTTATCGACATTTCCCGGAAAATCGGTATGAACTTCTCACGTAATCAATGATCACCCGTTTACTATCAATTAATAAAAAATATATATACTCACAAAATACATACATTGACACGCAAGACATTCTCATGTAACGTTCAGCGAAGCAAACACGTATTAAAAACAATGTAGTGGCGACACTGATGTTACACATAAAAAGTTAGTAGCCCAATAACTAAACTGTCATAATATGACAAATGTTACAAGATTTCCTTACACTTAACACATAGGCAAAGTAATCGTACCCTTAATATGAGACATGCATATAACTATTTTCTAGCGTTACAACATTTACACAATAAAATGACGAGTTTTAAGATTTATTTGTGTGACTATTAAGAGCCCATTTGGCTACTACGTCATATGTACATTTATTATTCCGATGTTTTTATGGCCATAAATGGAGTTTCAATGAAGTGTTTAATTCAAAATTGTTAACCACTACTATTCCATTATTTAAACATATCATAAAAAACAAACAGAGAATCGTCATTTATGAAAAAATATCATTAGTTTGATCATGAAGATAATATCCATTGTAAGTGATTTTTTCTATTAAATTACATAGATGAGTGTAACAATTACGTTTAAGACCAAGAAAACCATGACTTGGTCTCTCCTGTCGGGGTACCCACAGGTGTTTTCGCTGATTTTGGTGTTTGTGGCTGTGAAGAACCCGATTTTTGTGACCCATCATTTTCGAGCGCTGTTTTTACCTGTTAATATTTATTGTATTAAAACTTCAATATGTCATTAGAAATGAAGAAAAATTACCCAAAGTGAAATTGCACCCCAAATTATGAAAGAACCTGAAGAAAAAGTTTACAAGCATTTTATATGAGTCAACAAGTCAGTTAAGATCTGCAGCAGCTAATATGTTATGTTGTTATGATATGGTGTTGTTAATTATAATTTATGTATGAATTATGTAATAATATGTATGATACGCTTCATGATAAACAATCACTAAATCTTAATATAAGATAAATAATATTACATATTTTTGCAAAAAGTTGCTAAAAGAGCTTTCTTGAGCCTTGGGATAGGACTACATAGATTAGGTATAATTTTACCATACACAAAGTTGATGAATTATACAGATTTATGAAAGTACACAGTAATAAATTGAGCGATAAAAATATAACTATACCTTCATGTTAGTTTTAGCTTGCATTTCCTTCTCATAATTCCTTACGTCTTCAATGGTCATATTATACCACTCGTCCATCCATGTGAAAGCTTGTCGATGGCCCAAGAGAAGAATTTCTCTGATCGCCTGGAAATTATAATATAAAAAATATATAATAATATAATGGACAAGAAATAATCTTATTAAAATAAGTTCATTTAGTTCAATTGTTCCATACATTGTTATGACAAAACAGAAGCTTTATTTTTCAAATTGGATCATTGCAATACATAACAGTATACAAGTAGCAAATTTTTACATAGAAAATACTAAAAAATTTATAACAATAATTAAAGTAAAGATTATACATGAGAGCTTTCTTACCACTTGTACATATTCCTCCACTCTAGTCTGTAGGCCCCAGACTTCAAACTTGGCCTCGACTGATTTGTAGCAACACATGATAGGCTGATGCGAGTCCCTCCATCCCTCCCTGAGAGGACCACGGCCAGACTTCTCAGACTGGAAGAGCTTTGGATCTTCCTCTGCTTTGTAATGATGTGGCTTCATCTCATCATAAGCTATATCTATGAAGTCAACTTCCCTGCTTTCCAATTGTTCTGGTGTCATGCCCAAACACTGAAATAACATTAATACAGGATTATTTTAATGCAATTAATTTCTAGTAATAATTCATCACTGCACAGACAACTACTTCTATTACTACTAATACTTACTAACATACTTAAGAGAGGGTACCCAACAATATTGTAAAACTATACATGCAATAAATCATTTTTATTTATTTTACAATATTGCTGTGTTTTGCCACAAAAGGAGTAGTGGTTTATTAACCACTATTTTATAGTGATTATTTAGAGTGGTGACTTTCTTATTAGAAACATTAAAACTTAATCCTTGGGAGTAGTACCACATCTATGGCTGATCTTAAGGTAGATTCAGATAATTACAGGTATCCATAGTATAAGCAACAATTTACCATCACGTAGATTGCATACCCATTTCCTCCAACCAATTTAATTAAAAAAATATTAGGGCTGTAATAAACTTACATTTTCAGTGGTCCCATTGTTATCTTCATACCGTGTCTGAATAGATATAGAAAACTTAGGTATGAATGAACACTGAAAGAAAAGGTAAATATCACATTAAAAAGTAAAAAAATAAACACTTAGTCATTTATGTATTGCCTGAAGCTTTTTGTTATATTCAAATATTGTTTATTTCAAAATGTAGCTTAAATATTGTTTATTTATCGCAAATGTGTGCTAATTATAATAAACAACTCACCGTGTATTCTGTGCAGAGATGAACATGAAACAAATAAAACATATAAGTAATAGTATGTTATACATATAGGCTATGTAATATTAATTACATAATAATTAATATTATAGAGTTACCTGTTATAGTATAGGGATAATAGTTCCAAGCCTTTTCAGTTATATAAAATATTTTTGGAATGAGGCTCTGCAACCAATAGGGTAAATGACTGGAAATAAATGTTATAATAATATTATACAGGATAATATACAAAGAAAAACTTTCATTTCATGTTACATATACATGATGTTTTATTACTATTAATAAGATACTTAAACACCTAATTAATTAATAATTAATACTTCATTCATAGTACGACATTATTTTAATTAGATTTTCTAATTAAGAAACACAGACATGTTATTATTTGCAACTACGCATTTGCATACCTAGACAAATGTATCCTCTTCTCTGTAAACTGTCCGCGTCCGTTCGTTTCGTCTTCAACTTGCTCGTTACATATCACCTCCACGCCTTCACCGTTGCTCGACTGCTCGAAACTATGCCGAGCTATCATATACAACTGCCCGATGCGGTACTGAAAGCAGCCATAAAGGAAAATTAGATAAAAACATAACCTTTTTTTTTTACTATACACAAGTATTAACATAATAGCGAGAAAGCTTTACCTCTTCTACCGTCATCGGCATGCAAATCCTGTATTCCTTCGTAAGGACCATGTTTGTTTAGATTAAATAATATAATATTTGATATAAAATTTCTTATCGACTGAAAATACTGAAACACTGAAGTAAGAAGTAACTGACTTGACTTGTCTTGCTTGACAGCTGTCACTTCATTTTATATTCTTAATCCCATTATATAATCAAATGCATTAAAATTATAAAGCCAAATTAAATAAATATAACTTTAAATACACTTAAATATTATATCATCTAATATTACCAGTCCAGTCCATGAAATATTATTTTTAATGTTCATTTAATTTCGTTAGAATCGATTGTATATTACCTATTTGAGTGATAACTCGATAACAGCTACAGCGTAGTATTTGAGGGTAAGGTCTGTCTGGTTCTACTAAAGCGGATTAGCGGCATAGCGTGTTGTTTCCACCAATGCAGAGATATGAGTTAGGCAAAGTGGAGACAAGAAAATAAAGATTTCTGATTTATAATACACAAAACGGCTTATTCCCACTTTAGTGGAAAATCACAATTTAGTGGTTTCTGCTATAGTGGCTTAGGATAATAAATGATACAAATAATATTTGTAATATGATTTTATAATAAGTTATATATTATTTATGCCTAACAATAACATTCCATAATTAATGGACAAAATTAATTCATGTTTATATTAAGAATTTTATAATATGAAACATACTTTAAAATAATCCCTAGAGCTGTCATCTGGATGCTAGTGCATTTAAAATTTAACTTTTGTATCTAAATACTATAAAATTCAACTATTTTAATATAATACTTCATAAGAATAATGTTAACTAATCTCTTACACAATTTGATCCTTAAAATATAACATATTATCTTTAAAACACATAAACACTTGCTAAATCATCATAATCAAATGTTCTCTTTAAGAACAGATCAACTAGAGATACTCCTGTGATGCTATGCAGGCCAGTATTAATTGGTAGAGCAGTTAAATTGACATAAGTTGCATTACCAGGTTCCAAGGGACCTAGTTTACGATTAGAGATTCCGCACCAAAGCAGACTGGAATTTTGAAGCGATCTCAACTTGAGTATAAGATCCAGTGTTCTTTCACTGGCATTAACTATCTTGCAGTTGAAATTAAATGGCTCATCAACAGTTACTTTACTAGGAAGGTTTTCATATGTAACTCTAATGTCTCCATAATCAGGACTCATCCTTTGTATCTGACTTGTTTGTAATCTCCCCTTCTCTCCCAAGTTAGATCTCCATACAATATCCAACTTGCCAATGTTCCTCGCAGCAGCCATCAGCTTTATCTGCTGAGAAACATTTTCCTTTGGAGTGAGGCAGTATAAATACTGGCAACTTTCTTGTGATTGCAGCAAGGTAACATCCCCAAACACTGACTGCCCATCTCCATCCTCATTTAATGACTTGACTGCAAATTGATGTGAACCTTCTAAAGATACTTGTTCAAGTATAATAGGGCCAGAAGTGATGTTTTGAACTTGTGCTTCCAGGAACACTTCATCTGATTCAGCATTGTAGATCTTAGTTTTTACATCCAATGGTTTCATTACCTCAAATTTGAAGAACTTTCTGAATGAGGCCAATGTATTATAGTTAGACATATATGTTACCTCACATACTAGGATGTGAGTGCCTAGATCCTTTACTTCATGATGAATAACATCACTGAGTGTCTCATCTACATCCAACATTACCGGTGATTGGTTTTGTTGGGTCGATAGTGGTATTCTCTGAGAGGATGTCTGCAAGTCAGCTTTAATGGATACACTTTGAACAGGTTGGGTTGTCTCATTGTGGACACACACGTAGCAAGAAAATGTCTCTCCTAAATAAATATTTCCGAAACTTTGCGGCAACAATAGGAACTGACCTGCCGCCAAAGTTTCCATCTGCACCACTGATGTCGCATCGTCTTTTAAATAGTTATTCAAAATATTTCCTGGTAAGTCTTTGAAATCACACGTAACGATTGTTGGACTTATTAACGCAGGTTTTGTTAGTCTCATCACTTTGAGAGCTACCAAATGTTCACCAACTTCTTTGCTATCCATTATTGTAAATTACAATTTATCTTACGTGTAATATTATTGTACTTCGTTCTGTACAATATGTTAATCGTAACGTTTCTTAATTTACTATATTACACCTATTTTGCTATAGTACAAAATAATTTCATTTTTACGTGTGAACTCAGATATTTATTATCGTTTGTCAAATTTGACAATTTGACATTTCAATGCATATTGTTCAGTAACATTACTTTCCATTTTACGTTATCTTTTACATTTAAAAACAACACGATAACGTTTGTTTAAATCGGCAAGCCTTAAATTCCATGATATTTTATGAATAATTTTTATTTTTAAATTATTAGAAAAAAAATACAATATATTTAAAAGCGAAGAAGTATCCTCATTATACTTTTTTTCTTTTTTTGTTCACGAGGGGGAAGCCTTCAAAAGGTACCCGATGCCTTGGGAGCGACCCAGGGTTATGTGGGACTCTTACCGCACTAAAACCCCCCCGGTGGCCGTCCTCAGCGCTGCGTAAGTAAATGACTCCGGGATCTCCAAAGGAACGCAACCTGAGTCCTCTTAGCGCATTGCCCCGTCGGGCTCCGCCCAGGGGAGCTTATCGCTCACCGCACCGTCTGGTGCGTACGACGGTATGCGACCACACATACCGCCGTCCTTCCCAGGGCCATTGGCTGGGCAGTTCGAGCTCCCACTCTTGCCACCCACGACCCCAGAAGCCCTCTTTTAGTCGCCTCTTACGACAGGCAGGAGATACCGTAGCCCTATTCTTGTCCCGGAACTCATTATACTAGCAACACTGTATTGTTAATAATTAGAGTTGTGACATGTGTCAAATATTATAAACGTCACTTTTAATAATTTCTACTCTGCTTGCTTTTTGCTTGAATTGAATCTGATGTGGCCCAATCATGAAGAGTCTAATATTATTTTAACTGACAATCTAATATTTTTCTTTTAACTTTGTTGATAATGTGTGCATAAATCATCGTCAAAACAACTTTAAAAATGGCATATCAAACATTTTTGCAAGAGTATATGCTTATACCACCAGTTACAAGAGCCTATACAACTGCTTGTGTTATCACTACATTGGCTGTTGTGAGTATAAAGATTGTATTATATGTATTAATATGATATAGGTTACCACTACATAGCTTTACACTTGTACATCCATTTTTCATTCTAAGAGGTGTTACTGTAGAACTAACAATAGGCTTGCAAACATACATTTCAGTAACACTAAAGACCAATCTTCGACGAATTTATTGTTTAATGTTAACAACAAATTACATAGCCATTTTCGTAGAAACTACTAAAAATAACAAAATGTTTTGTTTTTCAGCAAATGGACCTAGTGTCGCCTTTCCAACTATATTTCAACCCTATACTCATATTGAAAAAGTTCCAGATATGGAGACTCCTAACAACATTCCTTTTCTTTGGAAACTTAGGGTTTAATTTCTTCTTTAACTTGATATTTACATACCGATACTGTAGGATGTTGGAAGAGGGCTCATTTAGGGGAAGGACGGCAGACTTTGTTGTTATGTTTATGTTTGGAGGAGTGCTGATGATTGTATCCTTTTTTTTACAATTACCAAATAACATATTTCGACTCAATATAGTCAAACTATGTTCTATGACTTTATATTGAAGCTTGTAAGTCTCTATATGTCATTAATTATTTACATATTATGTAAATTAATATGCAATGAACAATTTAATTCAAATGTAGATTGCCTGTATAATAATGAAATTTAAAACAGCAATGATATTAAACAATTAAATCTTCTGTATTTAAATTATATACCTACATTATTAGTATCTTTCAAAACAAATATTAGAAGTTTCGTTATATGTGCAAATAATAATACAGTTACAGTTAGAATTGAAGAAAAAATATTTGTGTCGTTTCAGTAATATAACTGTAACTACATTGTATAACATGGTTGATCGAACCAAAAATATGTGTTGATTTGAAATTTACAAGTCACAATCACTATAATACATTTAAATTAAAAAATGCCTATAATGAAAATCCTTAATAAAAAATCAGCTATGTGCTTTCTTTGTAAACTTATTATTTTTAGGACAAGCTTTCACCATTATGATTGTTTATGTGTGGTCTCGCCGCAATGTGTTTGTGCGCATGAACTTCTTTGGTCTGATGAATTTCCAGGTGATGATTTTTTTTTCATAAAGCTGAAGTAACAAAGACTTATTCAGTCCACCTTGTGCTAAGTGGTCAGTACTGACCACGGGTATCTGTAATCATCTCAATATTAACATGGGTTCTACCTAAAGCACATTATAGATGCATTGACCCTCCGAAATAAGGTGTCGCCTCATATGAGTATGTAAGTCAGCTGGCATCCCTTCCACTGAAATGCAATACCTGGTTGAATGTTAGAAATAGGTGTGGCAGTGGTACCTCCCCAATCTAATCATGCTGGTAGTACTACCTTTTATATGTATGCTTTATGTATACCTACATGTATTTAAATTAAATGAAAGAAACAATTATAATGCAAGGTTGATAAAGGTTATATGTAGTTGTCCTATTGGCGACAAATAACTTAGTACAGGTGTTGTTTAAATAAGTAAAATTGAAGTTTTGTGTTTCATTTTTATGTTTAATATATTTTCTAATTCGCACCTTATAATAGGTATTTTTTAAATTTTATTAATTCAAATCATATCATACATATTCCAAGTTTTAAAGAAATTTAAACAGAAACTTATCTTTTAATAAAGCTATTGTTGCAATTAGAATTATTTTGCCATATATTTAATTTTCTAAGTGTTTCATATACTTAGTTTCATGTACCCAGTTCCTTAGTATTAATGTTTATTCTTACATTTGCAGCAAGTGTTATCAAAAGCAATGTTTGTATTACAGGCTCCATATCTACCCTGGGTACTTCTTGGGTTCTCAGTATTGCTTGGAAATGCAATATCTGTGGATTTGGTGGGAATGGCGATTGGACATATTTATTTCTTTTTGGAAGATATTTTACCAAGACAAAGAGGAGGCCATAAAATGCTGAAGACACCTAAACTTCTGTAAGTATTTTTTCATTAGTTATAAACATATTGTCATTGGAGAGGCTAAAAGTCTAACAAGCAAAGTAGCCCTTTTGCCTGTTAGATTTGTAGCCTTTCCATTGAGGATATAATAAATACAACAATGAAATAATTTGTAAAGTTATGATGCAGTTATTGTACCGCATCTTTCTAGATGTGGTACAATAACTGATTAACCACAAGTTGAATGTGATTCCTACCTAAGCACATTATGAGTATTTCAAATATATTTTTCAAAGAGTGTAGAGTCTACACCAAACTGCTAGTCCGCTCTAAATATAGAAACTAGTCGCGTCGCAATAGCCAATTGTAGATATTAGCGGGACAAAGACAGCGCGGGACACCCGGCACCCGTCCGCTGCCCGCTACACCTGCACGCAACAACTTCAGAAACGAATTGAAGTTTGGCGCGGACTATACCAAGATATAACTGAATTCTTCGTGAAAATATTTAATATATTTCTCAGTTGAAGTCATAAGCGAAACTGCAGTGACCACTCTACATCATATAGACCTTCTTACTACCACTACATAAAACATGTAATATTTCAGTAAAAAGCTGTTCGATGCACCCGCGGAGCACCCTGACTATGTGCCCCTGCCAGAGCTGGCCAACGTGCGGCCCGGCGGCTTCGACTGGCGGCGACGGGACGACGCCAACGACCGCAATCGATAAACACCTATGTAAATATTCACATATTTTAATACATAATAAATCATAATATATTTTATCTAAGTGTTCTATTAAATGTGAATGAAATATAAATAAATAAAAATAGAACTAGTTTACCTGTATTTTATGTCCTGTTATATAGCTAGTTGCACAAAATGACTCGGGATACCAATGTTTTTATTATATTACCCAATTCTAGTTTATTGAATTGTTTTGAAAACTTGTGGTATGTACAATGAGGCCAATGAAGGATAAGGATAATGATAAGGAATAATGTTAAAGGTGAATATAAAATAACTTAAAACACAACTGAGGCTTTTCATTTTAATAGGTCATATTATTATGAGGTAAATACTTAAGTTATGGAGACAAATAAGGAAGACAACGAATTATAAATATATATCAGAGATATAGTATAGTTGTCAGATTATCATTTTTAAAGAACTCTCTTTAAACGAAATAAAATTAATGTCTTCTCTATTAATCACATTACAATAGAGTAAGTATGGTGGAGACCTCCCTTATCTTCTCCAATTGGTGGAAAAGCTGATGCCCAGCTGCACTGGGCTGTAAATATGGTTGCCATATAAAATAATTGATTTGTAATTACATGCCAGACTAACTTAATAACAGATAAATCTTCTCTAAATCATAAAAGGAAGGGTTGTCTTAGGAACTTAATATATTATATAAAACACAGTGATCTTATGTGATAATTTATTTTATTTGTAATTGCTCTACATAATTTATTTGGAGTTTTTTGTATGCTGCTTCTAGTATTGTACAATACATTAAATACTTAAATTCTGTATGTTTTCGATACAGCTAATTGGAAACCAGTTTAGTTCGTTGTTGTTTAATCGAATCGATAAAATATATCTGGATAATTAAAAATACGGATGAAACAAATAAATGACTTCAAAAATAATCATACATTCGGCATCTAAATAACAATGCGTAGATGCAAAACATACACCACAGTATGTTTTGTTTTCAATTACACTGACGAAAATAGCATAGTTTAACCCTTATCTTCGTATTATCTTATTTTTTTAATTACAATTATGATAAAAATGTGTGTCATTGGCGTTATTCGAAACAACGCAATTGCAAACATTTGATTGAAATTACATTTTTAACTATTAGTTTAATTTTTATAATCAATTTCGGTATTCTAATATGATAATCAAATAGTCTGAAGTGGGCTTGTAACATTAACTACGACAAAGAAACATGAACATTTTGATTGATATCAATTTAAATTATTTTCATATTAAGGACATTATTGTTAACGCAGGATTTATTTCAAATCAATAATTGAGATAACCACTTCAGATCAATTATTATTTCGGTATCCTTACCGAACAAAAAAAAAACAGAAAAGTGAATTAAAATTTTGATTTTCTTGTCAAAATTTGCTACAACATCGTAATACTCAATTCAGTTACAAAGTATAGAAAAAGTAATAAAAAAATTAAAGTGTCGCAAAAAGAACAACAACATATGGTCTTGTAACACAAGTTCACAGTAACAACAACAGTAAAACTAGTAATCAGTCTTCATTCAAACACCAATACACACACAATTTATTTAGAAACGTTTGAAAATTACATAAAATCGTCAGTTACATATATTTAATAATCAATAAAAAGTCACTGTTCATCACATCTCAAACATCAATCCCATACAAACACATTATCAATAAGTCGAATCTGAATCCTTCAGGCAATTGACCAAGAGCATTGGTGTGTAATGAAATAGCTCGGAATTACAATTTGATCGGCATTAACTGTACGAACATTTGCATATTAACATACTTATTGATCTCAAACATTACAATAGAATGCGGACGTAAAATATGTGACAATACTGCAGAGCGATGCGTACTGAATGCGCGGCTTATTTGCCATATTTCAAATATTCGACATCCATACATTACAATGCTACATTACACATTAATACTCTTGATTAAAACCCACCGTGAAATGAAAGCCCATGTTTTAACACAGAACAAAAATATCATCATACTCAAACAATTATACACTCGTTTCAGCTGTTTCACTAAATGTTAATTATAATTGCGCAACGAACAATTAAGCTGAATACAACAGCAATTAACAAATGCTTTTTAACACTTTGCGTACGATTAATCTTTGCAGTACGGTCCGAGCACACGACAGAACGGATACGACTAAAGGTTCAGTCCCATTGATGAGTTCCCAACTAGTAGCTATTATGTAGACAGAGATAAATATATAGCAAGTTACTCGAAGCTCCGCTAGCTACTGCGCTTGTTTTCCCTAGATAGTATCGCTAACAAATAGTTAATAGCTCTCAGTGGAACCGAGCTCTTATTCAATGCTTCAAAAGTTCAATGTTAATATTTGTGTAGACTTGAAACGCGGAAGTAATTACCCGCCTTGCGTGGCAACAGTCATAATATTTGTTACGGTACTGTAGTAAACTGAGTGAATAGACACGAACTTCCATTTAAGGTAGCGCTAAATGCAAAAAAAAAACGGTTTGATCGTGTTATGGCGAGGCGACAAATATGCAGGTATCGCATCTACACTCTGTTTATGTCATTTTTTAAATGTTTATTCGTAACCAATCGTGTTATGTTAGTAATCATCAGACAACGCCTCTATTACAATCCTGTTTCCGGATTCCAGCCATATTTAAGGAGTTAAGAAGTAATAGATAACCATAAACTACAGTGACGACTTATTAAACATACTGCATATCTGTTTGCTAGTTCCATAACATTAGTATACTTGTCATATACATGCTAATTCAGTTTAACCTTACTAAAACCTAACTTTCTCTGCTTTCTATAATACAAGGACCGACTGCAAGACATCGTGCACAGAAGCGTAAACTTTTGTGATACAAGCAAATATGACAGTCAATCACGAACACACATCTCAATATCACCAAAGTGACTAGTGTTTAGGCTGTCATCATATCACAAATCATATTCAGATCTTGCTACGGCTACATCGAAACAAATTTACTAAGTCCGCAACATTACAATATAATATGTTTCATTTTGATTTTAATAATCCCATCACAACATTATAAATTACTCAATTCATATACGACCAAATTGAATATGACGTCAACTGTATAATCTGAGTATTAACCCCTTATGTAAATTTCGTTTTGTTGGGTTACATTTGCGTTTCAAAATTCCTTTGTTATACATGAAAACAGTTCAAAAGAGAAACATCTTTGTTCCTGTAAGTTTAATTCCTGAAATAAGGTTCTATTATACAACTCAGTAGTTTACAATACTATGATTCAGTGAAAGTACTAATATTACCAAAGTTGTATATTTTTGGTGTCGTCGTTTACAACTAATTTTGAAAACGGTTCCTAAACCTCGTGTGTACAATTTACATAGATCACATGACATCTTCATAGCGCTACGATTGCGAGTAGCACCGTTATGTCGTCTGGTTTTCCACCTGCAAAAAAATAAAATTGTTATTTTATTATAATGTGACTCAAAAATAAATGTTTTTAAATGGATACTTCATTCGAAAAAGTAACGGTTTCAAATACAGTATTATGTTATAAGTTTCCCTCGCCACTCTGTTCGTAACAAGTTATAATAAATTCTAAATAAATTTGCTATAACACCCTTTTTAAGTTTATGGGAGATTATCGTCAAATCAGATGTATAAGTACACAGTAAAGTTGAAAAAAAAAACACTCAAATAAGGCTTAGGTTGAATTAATTCCACATTACAAGCACAACACAGTTTCTGTTCGTGCTTATTACTTTATTATACATAAAAGTCAATTATAATTAAATATAAATAGGTATCTATGGTTTGAATATTAAGCACGTATCTCCAATTCAATTAGTAACCTATCACTTGCTTTAACAGCTTAATAATACGAGTATTCGTATACCCTGAGGAAACCTACATAGCTAAAAGTTGTTTATAAATATCTCAAAGTCACTTGCCACCCCTTTTTGAGACCCGAAAGTAAGCTGGGAAGCTACTAACCGATAGCATCGATGCCGTTCTGCCTGGCGCTCTTCGCGAACGGCGACATGTAGCAGCCGTCGAAGGATAGGTTGCGCGCCATCCACGCGATGCTGTTGGCGACGGCCTGCAGCCGCTGCGCGTCGCCCGCGCCGCCGTGCGCGCGCCGCATCTCCGCGAGCAGCACCGGCTCCGGCACGTTGTCGAACACGCCGTCCGTAGCCACCAGGATCACGTCGCCGCACTCCACGCGGAACTCCGCCGTTTCCGCTGACTCCGGCCTGGAACAAGTAGCGCAATAAATGTCAATACAAATGTAGGTAAAGTCCGCGCCCAACTGCTGGTCCGCTCCGAATATAGAAACGAGTCGCGTCGCAATAACAAATTGTAGATATTTTTTTTACAATATGGTAGTAGCAGACGAGCATGCAGTCCACCTGATGGTAAAAGGCTACTGCCGCCACATCTGTAATCAACCCTAGATAGGATTATTCCTACCTGGAGTCGGCCACAGGTACGCCGCTACCCCTGAGGACTAAGCTAGAACGTCTCGGAAAAGTATGTCTCCGTTACCACACCCTTCAAACCAGAACAGAGCAGCGCTCAATGCTGCTGTTATGAGGCATTAATAGGTGTGGCAGTGGTGCCACCGGAGTCGAACCACAAAATGTTCTACCACCTTCCAAAATTATTAGATATTAGCGGGACGAAGACAGCGCGGACTCCTTCCGGCACCCGTCCGCTGCACGCTCTCACCCACGGGTACACAGTACTACATAGCTGCGTTAGTGTACCCTTACGTTGCTGCGGAGTATATGCTTATAGTCGTGTTCGATCCCATTGGCTCTCTGACTCCTGCGCGCATTAACATCAGAGCGGTCTTGAAGTTTGGCGCGGACTATACATCTCATAGAATTATCAGTTTATGGTGATATTGATTTACACTTCAATTTAAATGTGATTTGTTAAGTAGTTGTCCGCCACTTTAGCATTTTTAGTACACATGCATTTGAGTGTAAAATATAAATTTATAGTAGGTACGTGAATAATTTCGTTCTATGAAGTGGTGTGTTCTGGTAAGAGAAAATCACTGATACGAGGCTTTATAACTTAGTGTTCAAAAGCAGTAAAGCACGTCTATCTCCGATAACACTTCTGCTCTATATGGGGGTTAATTGCACATTTCTATAATCGATCGTTACTAAAATTAAATAAATGTTGTTTTTGTAATTTTATTCAAACTAGGTTCAGACATGCTACCAATTTTGTAAGAAATACATCTTTTGAACATCGACAAAGCAGAAAAACTCTCAACATAAATAATACATTACATATTTATTCGAAGGACATTTATATATGACAAGAAATATTTTTTGTCAACAGGACAATGTGCGGATGCCAAGTTTTCAACAGTATAAAGATGTTCATAATAGGAGACAATATGCTGAATAGTTAAACAAAGTACCTACATTACTGCGGCGGCTTTGAATACTAAGCTGAGTATGGCGCACACAACGAGGTCAAGTTGTTGTGAAGCTGTACAACTCATAAGGTTGGGAGTAATCTATCACCAAGAGTATAGGATACCTACTTAAGTATTTGCGGTAGCTACGTACTGCATACCTACTGCATTAACGTAGGTACTTTCATATCTAGCATAAACATACACTTTTTATAAACTGATATAAATTATCTTACAATAAATAGCATTATCAGTAAAAAATACATCAGTAAATAAGCTCCGATAAATAAAGCCATCAATATAGCCCATTATAGCCCAGTAGTCAGTAGTGATAAATCCAAAATAATGTGGGAAAATTACCATCAGACCGAGTAGAAGCCATTAAATTTATGACCTATCTATTATTTCCCCAACTCGTTTAGTAGGTATAAACATAAAATACATGATATTATGATGTTCCCAAATTCTACATTCAAATATTACGGAATGTATTCCTTTTCTTCGAATATAAATAAACACAAATTTGTAAATTAAACGTTTCACGTGACCGTTAAACCCTGGCATATGTCCAACGAACTAAAAACTCTAATATTAGTGCACACAGAAATACAACAACGTTGCCTATGGAATGAGCACATGACCGCTGCTCGGTTAGGCACTAGAGTCTTGTGACTTGTCGAATTTCGTTTATGTTCTCTTCTATACTCTAAAACCATATTTAACCGTGTCTGAGGCCCTAGTAAGTTCACGTCCAAAGCTCAATTATGACAAAAATCAGACGGACGCACAGACGCATGATCTTATACGGGTTCCTAATGTTTTATCGTACGGAACCCTAAAAACGTATCTAAATCTCATAATATAGGTGAAATTACAAATGAGTTTATATAACGTCTCTGGAAGGGATAAAAATTCAAAGTGGCCCTTTTGCGTGTTACTTTAGCTTTTCCAGTGATGATATGATTCTATTATTCATATAACAAGAAAACTGTAAAAAAAGTGTGCGGCTGTAACGTTTTAAAAATAGTTAACGAATAAATTATGAATTATAAGTTATAACCAAAATACAAATTACAAACTACAAATGGTAGTCTTACAAAGGTTATTCAAACTCTTACTAAAAATCTACCTTGTACCTAAATCATCTCAAACCCTTTCCCTCACTACAATCTACTTTGTAGAGAGCGTAAAACGCTCATAAGCTAACATAGCCAAAGCCTTGCTACAGAGACCAGTATTATATCTATAAAGGCTAACATTTTAATCACCTTTAGCAACGATTGTTCTACAACCTACATAACGTTGTGTAGAACGTAGTTCTTAAACTCCGTGTATTAAAATAAATCAACAAGCAGAAACCGTGTTCGTACATAATAAACGAAACTAATGTAAAGTGTGGCGGTCGTCAATTAGCATACAAATATCGTGTGCTGCTATGCACACTTATGCACATTTGACAATAGATGTCCTAGCAAAACCGCTGAACGGTTGCAAAGAGCGTGGTCATTTGCTTTTTCCTCTTCGCGACTTGAATAAAATATCAATATGACTGCATCCGCTGCAATTTGCAAACTTGTTTGGTTTGGCTCATATGAGATGTTCTAGTCGAGTGTGAGTGCCTTGCCATTTATTGTCGATACTTTCCCATTTTTGAGGACTAAGATGTTCGCTTCATAAATAAGTCAGCTAGTCCACTTTCCTTTCCTTTCCACCGCCTTTCCACCGAATTGTAAGTAAGTATTGCTTTACGATAGAAATAGGTGTAGCGGTGGTAAGTACTACCACTGGGGAGGTCCCCAGTTTAACCACACTTGTACTACCATCTTAAACAATCTATTATTATACTATTCTATTTTAGGTCGGATTTAGTTGCACACGTGCAGCGCCATGCTGTTGGGAATATGATAAAAAATATCTTTCGCTATTTACGTCAATTAATCAGACGCTGTAGACACTACATCTGTATGTGCAATATAAGCAAATGAGAACGTCATTAATTAACTCATGACCCGTTACGATGTGGTCATGTGGAAGTTCTTATTGATAAAAATAACAATATTACCTTACGCTTCTCGTACAAAATAATGTTGAAACTAGAAACCATAACATCATAGTGCAAAGAATTACGAAATGAAATAAAATTATTTGCGTAATTTCATTATTTCATAACTATATTTGTAAGAATTACAACTTAAGACCGTGTCGGCATAACCCTGAAGGTATAACATAATTTATTTGTTCATATTTTTTCATTATTTCTATTATACAATAAACTAGAATGAATAGAATCAATGACTTGGACTTTGAAAATATGAAACAAAGATTATTCAGGCTTTTTCCATACAATAAAATGAGCAATGAAATAATATTTAATTAATTTACAGAATATTTTTGTAATGTGAAATTATTATACGAGTAACATCATTTTGCGCTTACTGAGAGCGACATTATATCTAATTTATGTAAAACGCATTAAGTAGCTAAGTGTAGTAATTATAATTAATTATAATTTAATATTCAAATTTCAAGTTATAATATTTTATACAAAAATATACTTTTTATAATATCTTTTGTTACAACAGAATTAAGATATTTTAAGCGACTCATATTTAAAACATGATTTGAGTTTACTTTCGAAGTTTCAACCGAAATTATCATGGTTGATTTCACGCACCTGCGTTTGTGCCCAAACCGACAAGCTCTATTAGTTTTAAACGGTTAGATCAACCGTTACATTGTATTACTATTCCAATTTATGCTTATCTACTACTAACTGTTAAAGTCTATTAACTGATTAGTTTAAAAATATCAGTGTCAAAGGGCAATTATGGACATAATTATTCGTAGACATGAATATTTTTGGAAGCTTATCTGGTCCAGTAATCGTTCCTTATTTGTTCCTCGTTCTTTTGTTTATTTGTTCATGTAGGTATATACTACTTTATTCATTCGTAAAGTATCTGTGATCGGCTTCAGGTAAACGTACTCTTGTTTAATTTAGAGTTGGGTGCGGATACGACAAACACACATTTCTTACATTTTACATATACTTTATTTATCCTTCCTTCCTTCCTCATCCCTACGCCTGCGAAAGGAAACAAAGTGTTCACATGTTGACGTGTACGAGGAACTTAATCAAAAACGTTTGAAGACATGTTTTTACTGTTATCTCTATTGAATTAACCTTTTGCTTTGCTTCTAATAGCGTCTATAACTAGCTGATAATTCTGCAATTAACGCACGAATTCAATCATGCGTTAATAAGTAAATGATGTTAAGAAGTAAACAACAAACATATTCCAACAGAACGTACTGGTACACGTTTTTTTAAAACACGAGCTTCCACGCATGACTTCGCCTACACGGACTTTTATTTACTTTTAAGGTACTTAAGAGTTAATATTATGCACATATATTTTACCGCGTTTACAGGCGAATATTTTTTGCAGCAATTCAGTAGCGATACAAACGCAAGAAGTCGCGATGTTGCCCAAAACAGTCGCGCTAGTAGTAAACGCGTATTCACAAAACAAGCCTCTGAATAGATGCAAAAAGTCACTTATATAACCGCGCTTAAAGTGAGAGAATTATTCATCATTACACTGTGGAGGTATGCCTGTGCCTCCTATGCCTTATGATAGTGGTATGTAAACTTCTGGTCTGTAGTTAGTAATAAATATAGATTAGTTACACTTGTACAAAAGAAAGTCGCCTTCATAAATATAGATTAGTTACACAAAGAAAGTCGTCTTCATTCATGTTTACTCACCTATCGCTGAGCACGTTTCTATCGTGTCCGGGCGGCGGCAGGCTGAGCTGGTAGGGTGTGTTGAAGTAGTGTTGCTGCTCGTGCGAGCGGTGGACCACGCGACCCCCGCGGACCACCATGTAGCCGCTGTCGCCGATGTTCGCCGCGCGCATTATACTCTCGCTGCGGTCTAGGATCATCACGCATGCTGTACTGCTGCCTGTAACGGAATCAGATATGAGTACTCTTCGATTCTTTAGTCTATTGGATACGCAAGTTTTGTTAATGTCGAATATCACTACTCGGCTGCAAATGTTGCAGAAGGCTACGTCTACGTGAGACTTAAGTCTAACAATCTTCTGCCGAAATGAACCGAGCACCACCTTTTAAAGAGGCTTGTCTTTCGCCTTTTGCCGATGGATGTCTGATAATTTTAAACATACATAGAAGAACTCTCCGGAATTGTACTTTACGACTCCGTCGCCAACCTATGTCTACGTTATAAGAACAACATATTGGATTATATTCATATAAGAAAAGCTCTACACAAGGGTTCATTGATTTCATTCCTATGCAGTTGCTAATTGCTATGCACAGTATGGTCTTACTATATTACATTTATAAAACAATACCTATGTAAATTCAATCTACCAATGTTCTATTTATAATTTATCTTGTCTTACGTAACTTTCTGAGTATTAGGTTGTACTTAAGCGGCTTTAAAACTGATAGTCATAATTTGCTTTCAGCGTCGTATCTCAATGACTTAGGTCTTAAGTGCACTAGAGTCTAGATACTATTCAATCCGTCGGATACTACCTGATATAATATTTGATTTTAGTATCGTGTAAAGGCAATTAATGAAGAATTAATATAAAGTGATCATTGGTACTACCTCCAATCAGATATTTAGTTACTAGAAGTGATTTACAATGCACTTTTACGTTAAGTCTATACTTGTAATTTCTATTACATAGATATTAATACAATAACTGAACTGATTGTTAAGTGTCATATTAGCAAGGAATGCGATACGTCATTCCACATTTCAGACATCTACTATTCCTTAGAAAGGATAAAGATAAGAGTCCATATAAAAAGTCAACAACAAATATATCGCTGGGCAAATAAAAATTGTCTCATAAAGTTGATATGAATTCAAGGCAATTACAATTCAAGTACGTTAGTCATTGATAATAAAAATGTCTACGTCAAATACAAATAAGTGTTGTTGTGTTACATTTTAACAGCTAAGTAAATACTATTTAGAAAAGATACATCATATGATATAATTAATCATACCTAATATCATACTAATCTTTGCCTAATATGTATTAAATAACTTCCGGCCGCACAATTTTTTAATACATACCTATATGTATTTATTTTGAAGCAAGAATGAGAACAAAAACTATGAAGGCCATTAACTTGTCCAGAGAGCTTTGCCAAAATCAATTTAGCCGTTGCCATTATTAGCTCGTACAGACGGACAGAGAAAAAAGAAGTAACATGCGAATAAGAGGAGAACATTTCTCTTTTATATTTTATTTTTTACATCTTAACTAGATACGATCTGTATTTAAAGGCTGTAATAGAATTTTAATGTAATAAAATGAACTCGATTCTATATTTACATTTTCCTTACTTCCAATAGATACTTTTATGTGCCAGTGCTTAGGTCCAAAAGCCTAAGTTGGCCTAAAACATACTCCACTCTGTGACTTCAATGCGAAGTAAACTTTGGATGATTCATATAATAACAAGCAAGAGTGATGTAATAGTATAATTTGTGTGTGTAACGTAATAATTATCAAATCAAATCAAATACTCTTTATTGTACCCAATAAAAGAAGATACATATAAAAAATAAACAACTAATTTAAAGACAATACAAAAGGCGGTCTTATCGCTAACCAGCGATCTCTTCCAGACAACCTTTAGGTAAGGAGTTATAGTAGGGATGAATAGAAAAATAGGTAAGGTTCAAATAATAATAATAAATATAATTAAAGGGCTAAGATAGCATAAACATGTTGGAATAAATAAAATATAGCATACACTAAGCACCAGTAAAAGAAGGAGACTAAAATAGAATGGCAGAGATGATTGAAAAATAAAATAGCAAAGGAAAATAATAATAATAATATTAAAAAATAAAAATAAACAAAATTAAGAAGAAGTAATTATCAAAACCAGAGTTATAGTTGTAAGTAATGAGACTTAACCAGATTTTTAAATGAGTATAAGGATTTAGCAGTACGTATGGAAACAGGAAGGGAGTTCCAAAGACGGATGGCCACTACCGTGAAGGATTTCTTGTAGAAGGAAGTAGAGTGGGAAGGAGTACAGAGAGCAAGGTTTTCAGAAGAGCGAAGGGATCGATCATGGGATGAGTGAAGAAATTGAAAGCGCTGCTTGAGGTAAGGAGGGGTATTCGGATTAAATAAAACGCCATAAAGAAGAGATAGAATGTGGGCATTTCGGCGAAGGCGAATTGGGAGCCACTTGAGTTTCGCGCGATATTCAGAAACATGGTCATATTTGCGTAGTCCAAATATGAATCGTATACACAAATTTTGGAGACGCTCAAGCTTATTTAATTGCTCCTCGGTAATGTCAGGATAACACACATCAGCATAGTCAAGTATTGGGAGAAGAAGAGACTGCGCAAGCGTTATTTTAGTGGGAATAGGTAAAACATTTTTCAACCTTCGAAGGAAGCTCACGGCAGCAAACAGCTTCTTGCTGACTTCAGTAATCTGCGGTATCCATGATAAATGTTGGTCTATGCAGACACCGAGATTTTTAACCTTGTTACTGTAATGAATAGTAACATTGTCTAGTTTAATAGGAGGTAACTTTTGCCAATCAATTTTAGACATCAGCCGCGAACTTCCTATGACTATCGCCTGGGACTTAGCAGCATTCAGTTTGAGGCCAAAATTTTTGCTCCAAATCGAAATAGAAGTCAGATCTGTGTTGGTTATATTTATAGCATTGGCTAAATCATTCAGGCTAGTTTGGTTGTAAATTTGCAAATCGTCTGCATAAAGATGGTAGAGAGAGGTGAGGTGTAGAGTAATAGAATTTATGAAAATAGTAAAGAGGAGTGGAGACAACACGCCACCTTGTGGAACGCCGGCAGTGGTACTGGACCAGTTGGAGAATTTGTCATCAATTTGAATACGTTGCCGACGCCCACACAAGTAACTATGAAACCAATCAATTGCCGTCGGAGATATGTAGAGTGAACGCAAAACTCCAAGGAGGACATCAAAGTCAACAGTGTTAAACGCATTGCTGAAGTCCAGCAGCGTCAGCACCGTCAGCTGCTGATTGTCCATCCCCATGCGAATGTCGTCTGTGATTTTTAGCAACGCAGTAGCCGCACTATGAACAGGACGGAAACCGGATTGCAATGGATTTAGCAGAGCATGAGCAGAAAGAAAGGAGCTAAGCTGTTGGTGGATGAGGCGTTCCAGGACTTTAGAAAGGAAAGGGAGTATGGATATAGGTCTAAAATCAGCAAAGTCGGATGGATTGGATTTTTTAGGCAAAGGGATCACATGGGCGTCTTTCCAGGAGGAAGGGAAGGAATTTTTACTAATGGAGCTGTTTAGGATGAACGTCAAAGAAGGTAGGAGTATGTCAAGAAGAGGGATGATCATTTTACGGCTAATGCAGTCGCTACCAACCGCATTAGATGGTATTGAAAGTAGCGCTCTCTCGACATCACGATCCGAAAATTGACTAAAAGAAAATAGTGAATAATTTGGATTTAGTCCAGGAGGAATTGGCGCATGAGTACCGAAAACTATTCCACCTCAATTTTTTTATGCGATCCTCTTTAAATTGTCCTACTGGTGATATAAATGCATGTTGCCATGGGGCAACCCCGTGCCATATTGTTTAAACTGAAATTGTTTAAACAATTGCAAGGAATTGTTATTTTTCAACCGGACAATTTTTTTTTATATTCTTTATTGAAATACGAATAAAAAAAGTCCTATGACTTTTCACGATAAAGTTAATATTTTTAGAGATATGAATTTTTAAAGGTTCGAAAAATCTCAAATTTGGGTACTTTTGACCCATGAAAAATATATTAAAAAAAAAATATACATATATAAATAATATTTTTTTTTTAATTCTTTATACAATAGTTAATAATATTCTTAATAGAGACTTTTAAAAATTTTATTGTTTATACCTGTTTTATAATTGTTAATTTCACGCGCTCACAAGTATGCGCCGCTTACCTTTAAGTATCGCCGTCTCTCTCTGACTCATGCGCTGCATCGGCCTCTCTATGTCCTGAATCATTATTTATCATTTATCTTAAAAACTATTAACTTTATCAAGATTGTTAAAGAGAGCAATGTTATTAATAATTAAATTGTCTACAATTTGTTTCTCATAAATTTTTTTCTGAAATCAATTTTACGAAAGTTATTTAAGCATGAATCGGAACATGTAAATAAAATTACTTTTTTATCAGTTTATATTATTTTTTTGTTATTATCATAGTTATTATCATAGAGAGAGACGGCGATACTTAAAGGTAAGCGGCGCATACTTGTGAGCGCGTGAAATTAACAATTATAAAACAGGTATAAACAATAAAAATTTTAAAGTCTCTATTAAGAATATTATTAACTATTGTATAAAGAATTAAAAAAAAAATATTATTTATATATATATTTTTTTTTAATATATTTTTCATGGGTCAAAAGTACCCAAATTTGAGATTTTTCGAACCTTTAAAAATTCATATCTCTAAAAATATTAACTTTATCGTGAAAAGTCATAGGACTTTTTTTATTCGTATTTCAATAAAGAATATAAAAAAAAATTGTCCGGTTGAAAAATAACAATTCCTTGCAATTGTTTAAACAATTTCAGTTTAAACAATATGGCACGGGGTTGCCCCATGGCAACATGCATTTATTTCACCAGTAGAACAATTTAAAGAGGATCGCATAAAAAAATTGAGGTGGAATAGTTTTCGGTACTCATGCGCCAATTCCTCCTGGACTAATTGGGAAAATGAGAAAGGTGATTAAGAGTATTTTCTTTTGTTTTGCCATCTATGCAAGAAGTGACGGAAAAATGACAATTTAAATTGTTTAAATCAAGATTGTGCGGAAGAGATTTTTTTGTTGATTTCCCAATTCCTAATGTTTTAAGAAATTTCCAGACCTTACTAGGGTCTTCATCCTGAACCGATTTATGGATATGGCGTCGTTGTAAATCTCTACACATCATATTACAGCGATTTCTTGCAGATTTATATCTGACTTATATTTCGATTTAGCAGAATTTTTCTTATTTATTAGCATTCTAACGTCGTCAGTGAGCCATGGAGCTGGTGGATGCCGAATTCGAACTGGACGAACAGGGGCGTGCAAATCGTATAATTGCACTAGTAAGGAATTAAAGAGTGCCACCTGCTCGTCAACAGTGCTCGCGCTTTCTATGATACTCCAATCGATTTCGGCGGCGTCATGCCGGAGTTTTACAATGTCCATTCCACTGAAATTACGCTGAAGGAGAGTTTTTGACTTTGCTTTAGGAGGTCGGATTTTATAAGACAAGTATAAAAGATCATGATATGAGAAACCCTCTGCAGCGCATTGGCCATGCTTTGCAACGTGATCTAATGACGAAACCATCATTAAATCCAGCAAAGATGGGTCACAGTTGGGGAAAAAGTGTGTAGCACTGAGAGGTAATAAATGTAAATTAGCAGCATCGACTAAGGACTGTAATCTAAGAGATCTGACATCCTGCTTGAGTAAACAAGTATTAAAATCACCCATAATAATTGTATGGTCGTACAGAGGACAATGATCTTCAAGCAGTTTGTCCAAGCAGGTAAAGTAATCGACGCTGAGAGAAGGGCTGTAAAAAGCACCAAGAAGTAATTTGGCATTTGAAAGGTGGACTTCCAGGAAGAGATACTCAGCTTCATTCCCAGAAACGCCCTGCGGTGACATACTTATGACTGAAAAAGGAATATGGGAACGAAGGTAAATTGCAACTCCTCCGCCGACTCGCATAGTGCGATCGTTGCGGATTAAATGAAAACCTGGAAGAGAATATGCCGTAGATGGGAGACATGGTTTAAGCCATGATTCCGAAATGAGAATAGCATGAATATGTGTGCTATCAAAAGTAGACAACAAGTCAGGGTAATGTGCTGGAATGCTCTGTGCATTTATATGGACAACATTGAAATTTTTCAGTACGTCTGAGAAATGAGAATCTAGTGTTACATTTAGAGGAGGAATACTTTCGAAGCTGACGTTACTACTTAATCCGTCTGAGGCAGAAGAGTAGGAGGTTGAGTGCTCATTGCTATTATCAAGTGACATAACAAAATCAATAATAATAAAAATAAAAATAAATAAATAAAATATAGAAAAAAAAAGAAACAAATCTAACGACAAAAATACAATAAGTAAATGTATATATATATTTTCTAAATAAACATACAAATAATTTTAGAAATATAAATGAATAAATAATCCACTATAGCTCCTACCCGCCAGCAATTTGGAAAGAAATCAAATTATTATTAAATTATTACACAAGGTGACAAAATCATAAAGCATACAAAAGAACAATCAGAAAGCATACTAAAAACAAAAACAACACAAAATAAAAGCGAACAGAAAACTACAAGACATTCAATTAAATTACCAATACCTAGGAAAACACAAAAACAATACAAGATTTTTATATTACAAGCTAAGAAAAATTATCTATAATATAAAAAAAAAAAAACTATTGCCTTACGAAAAGCAGTGTAGGCGGGAGTCAAACGCGCCCAGTCTATCTCAGAAGGTTTTAGGTGTACCCAAATAAAAATATAATAATTACATATGAGTAAAAGTGTCTGTTTTTAAATTCAGGACTTTATATTTTTATAAGCAGCTACTTGAAAAAAACTGCAGGATGCCAAACCCCAAAATCGCGTCTCGCACGGTTGACATAATATGATAACAATTTTTCCTCAACAAAGAATATATTTTTTTATCATATCTCGCATTCTTCTTTCGTTAACGCAACTGTTATTCATAAAAATATGGTTCGTTAACAGTTATTCATATTAAAATGATCAAGTGTGCGTCGGGCTCATGCAAAGAAAGTTCCATTCCCTTAACTCTGTATATAGGTATGTATCATGTTGTCAACTTCTATTGTCTAACTGATTCAGAGAGATTATATTATAGTGCAACTGACAGATAGATAAAAGGCAAACACGAAAATTATTAATGATATTAAAAGGGCCCACCTTTCTATTATTCTATTTACGAAAAATTAAAATTAGGAAACATTTAATTAAAAACTAATTCTAATGGTTATTTATATTGCGGTATTACAATTACAGTAAATTAGTTTTTGTGTCATTGTCATTGGCTGATAGAAGTAGTTTCAAACCTGTTCTAATAAACATTGCTACTTAATATTACAATTAAGAAATTCTGCAGTTTCATGAATTAACTTTTTCGTAACTTATCTATACTGATATTTAAATCCGAAGAGATATTTTTTTGTTTATTAGCTTGAACTAGTCTCTGAAACTACTGGTGTTGATTTGAATAAATATTTTTAAGGTAAGTCATTCACTTTCGAAGGCTATAATCTATAATTTATATTTATAGTATATTATATATATATCTTATATATATTATATATATATATATATATATATATATATATAAGAGTAATATTTTAAGAGTATATGTATATGTATATATATATATATATATACATATACTCTTAAAAAGTTGTTCAGTTGTGTCTTACCTAAAATAGGTTTCTTGTGTTCCAGCAGTTCATAATAAGACTTTGCCAACAGGTCTCCGGGTTCGGACAATTTGAAGTGTCCCATCCGGACGAGCCTCTCACACGTCTTCATGAGATACGACGAGAACTCTCCAGGATCAATGCCGTACGCACGCCAGCCTCCCACTCCATCTGCAACACCTGATAAACAACTCCATGGTTACAAAAAAAGTTGAATATATCACTATTCTTAACCTTGGAATATATGTTTGTATCAAGCAATGCTTAAATATGTTTATTTGGGTCATAAGGTGTGTTAAACATTTTATTACATTGTAATATTTAAGTTTTTTATGTAATATATTTATAAGAATAGATTTGGCGGTAGTGCCACCAGAGCCTACCACCTTTGAGTAAGTGATATTTTTAAATAATTTCTTTATTGTCATTAAATGGAACTAATATGTACATTAGCCAGCAATTAGTCCAATTTGGCCTTTACCATATTGCAGTCTCAATCTATACATTTTTTTGTTTTTTTAATACTCGGTAAAAATAATAATATATTATATATACATCATGTCCTTAGCACAAATACATACGTCTAGTCACATAGATTATAATCAAAGCAGTTCTCAAACAACAATCAATTATTGTCACTGATAATATTTATCAAGGCTGGAATGAAGGAATATTATTACATTTGTTTGATCAACTTACAGAAAAAAAAATATTGTTCATATTTCTCATTTCTAAGTCTCTATGAGGGATAAATATCACCCATATGGATATGGGTTTAACCCTACCCGGCCCCAAAGCAAAATCGTAATTTTTCTACCAAGTTTTCATACAAATAATAATAATTCCATCAGAGTTCTCTGTGAGAATTTTCTTGAATGCACTTTTCCTTAACACAATATATATTATGAATAGATACAAAAACATATCATGTATAACTGATATGTGTGGGAACACATCTGAGACATGTGTGAAATGTTTGTAAATATAATCAGTCACAGTAATTGCTTATTACACTGCCATTTATATTATAAATGAAACTTTATAGAATATATCTTACATATAAACAACATTCTCAACTACACAGCTTTAAGATTGAGTATTTTGAAAAATAACATAATATGTTAGCATTGATGGTCTAGTGGTATAAATTTCAGTTTTTCTAATCTAGATTGGTAGAATTGGACAAACACCTCGGTTTCTTTATAATCACTTTCTTTTCAGACTTGACTTTTCTATGATGTTATTTAAATTATGTCAAGTCTATCAAACCACATTTAGTCAACATACACTGTTATCTCAGGCCTTCTCATTTTGTGAAGAGACACATGCCCAGCTATAATGCACTAATGAAATAGTAAAGTATACTTTACATATACTCTTATATGTTACTTTAAGGCATAACATTATTCTTATATAAAAACATATATAAATGACAATAAGTGGGTAATATTATACATAATATAAACATGAACATCCTGCCCATATTTAAAACAGTAAAAAGATGTGGTTATAGTATTTTGAAATACAACTATACTGGCAAGACAAAGTTTCACAAATTGAGACCACCAGGTGACCATGATCCAAGTTCCACTGATAAGTAGTGCACCAACTTAACTGGTCAACTATCAACCCTTTTATTCCTTACCATATGTAATAGTTTAGTATATATTAGTGTAAATAGATTGAATCTATAAAAAAACTTCCTATAGACTAATATTGTAATTGACAGAGTATAGATATTATTTATAAAATCACAATACTTCCATATTAATATTTAAAATCAGTATATTTAGTTTAAGTTTTAATATAGTGTAGAATATAATAAAGGATCTTATATTTTTTATGTTTTACATTACTAATTACATTTCATAGTTTTTTCTTGGAGGTTATCTATATTTATCTTAATATATAAAAAAATCTTTACATCATATGAAGGGAATATGTAGTACATTATTATTCCATAACATTGATGTAACCTGACCAAAAAAAATTAATTACCTACATCCTTATTTTTTCATTATATCTTGGTAAATAACCGCACAATATACTGATACAATACAATAAGACAATATATTTTTATAATAATTAAATGGTCTATTGAATTAAAAGTTGAATGATAGTCTATGACATATTATGCTCTTAACAATAAACATAATAAGCTCTATTCAAATTTTAAGAGTGTGAGTCAACAAACTATACTCTCATGGACTTTGTACTAAATGTAAAAAAAAACTTATTTCTAAAATTCTACTGACAAAATTAATTTCTTTGAGTTTTTTTTTTTTTATTCCTAGTTAGCAATGATATGCATCTTATTTTTGTCTTTAAAATGAGTTATAATTAAAATTATAATTATTGAGTGACAGCTGATAATAGAATAGAAAATTAATACATTTTTACAGCACATATTATCACAAGGGATTAACAGCTTCTATACCCTTGAATAACCTCGAACAAACTCCTGTTTTCCAGTAATTTGTAAACAAAACAAATCATTCAATATGTCAACCATTGTATACCTTATCAGATGACTATATATGACTGAAAAGATAAAAAGAATGTGATATTAATTGTTGTCTACTTACCAATGACATCCGCATTGTTGAAATTGGTGGAAAACCAGGCATCGTCGCCGAATTGTCCTTTATGCGTTCTTCCATTAGCAATGTCTTTAGGGAAACCACACACCACTGACACTAAATATGGGTATTTTTTATTAGAAACATTTAATTCAGCAGCACTAGATAAACTCGAAAGTCCGTTCCTTATAGCACGTGACAGCACTCTCCCCGTCCAGAATATGGACTGCATCATTCACTAATTACTTATTTTGTACTTTGACTCCAGCCAGCCCCATTCACAACGGAACAAACAGTATTGAAATCATTATTACTAAGAGGAATGTTATGCAATAATGACTTCGAAATCCCCAAATGAATTTAAAGCATTGCAATATCAATTGTGTTTTATAGGTAATGTTCAAAACGTGTATTACGACATTTACAATAAACCTTGTGACCTATGTTTTCTGAAAAACTGACTGATTGTGGTCAATGTTACCAGCATTAAAAAACATTATTGTTGTTGCTATAATAGCACTAAAATTATAGTAATGTCGCCCACCAAATTACTTAGTAGGCAAAGACTTAACAGTAATATAGATACAGAAGCATTGTACGTGGCTCGCAAGTTTAAATGATGCAAAAAATAAATTCATAAATATGAAATTGTATGATTGCTATTTATTTCAAACTATATTTTCATTTTATTGTTATGGTATTAGGCATTGACTATAAATCTAGAAAAATGAAAAGTTTTCAAAGTATAATAGGGAATATGCATGTGATTTAGATTTGCTTGTTATTTTTTTCTTTGGTACATTACGGTCCTGAAATTACATCTAAACCATTATTTTTTCTTTATTTCGTGTTAAATTGTTTAAAACTTTAATCAAAAAATGTAAATTATGCGCGCGAAATTCAAATTTGCAAAACGCATTCCCATTGGTCGAATCGAAAAATGACGTCACATAGCGTGTTACGATGTTTATCGGCGTCGATATTCAAACTGTTTGAGAGAAAATTTGTTTTTGTCTATATTCCTACAGTGCTATTTATTACCTAGTGCGATTTTTCTACATAGTATTATTAGGAATAATCAAGAACAATGATTGAAAGTAGTTTTGTCAAAGCACAATCGGACTATTTACCTAAAATATGCAAAATGAATAAACTGGTATTTATGCATAGGTCAATTCGGAAATATTTAACTGATCATAACTTATTATGTTAATATTCTTTTTTTTATAATATAGGAGTAGCAGACGAGCATACAGTCCGCCCATGGACATATGTAATCAACCCCAGATAGGATTAGATATTCCTACCTAAGGTCGGCCACAGATGCGCCGCTACCCCTGAGAACTAAGCTGGAACGCCTCGGAAAAGTCTGTCTCCTACCACACCCTTCAAACCGGAACACAACATCACCTAACACTGCTGTTATTAGGTAGAAATAGGTGTGGCGGTAGTGCCTCCGGAGTCGAACCACAATGGGTTCTACCACCTTCAACCAATCACCTATCTTCACCTATCTTTATAATATTATAATAGATTATAATGCATTTTGTGTGTTTCAAATGATAGTAGGTATTTGTTGTAGAAGTCAATAAGTACCTAACGAAGTAGATGATCAATGCAATATTTTAAAATTATTGTTTGTTACAGTAAATACAAATGTTAATGCGATTTTGGAGATACTATATCTGTTTCCTATAATCTTGCACCACATTTTTCGTATTTTCGCATCTTTTGCAAAAGAAAAAACACTATATAATGTATTTATAGTAGTGGTTTTGCACAATAACTCTTGGAAATATTTAAAAAGTGGTTATTTAGCCTTTCCCATGATGTAAATAGAGATGAAACCTGAAAACGTTAATAATACCTTTATGTGCATACAGTTATCATCAATATTAATACAAATCACGCTACGTGACGTCATTCAAAGAGCGCGTAAAATGGCGGCGTTCAAATGTGTCAAATTTTATTGATACTTTAAATAATTTTAAAAAAAATATTTCAATCACTAATAAAATTGTTTATATTTTTTACTATGTTAAAACGATGTGATAAGTGGTTTAAAATAATAAAATTAAAATGTGCATATTCCCTATTGTTATAGAAATTACTGTTCCTATCTAGGTATCTGATATTTAATTATGATTGAAATTAAACCATGACACAGGAGAAATATTTCTCTTTATGTGATCATATCATGATCTGCGTAAAATTGAATATAGACAACAAATGTAAATAAATTATGTTTATTTATAAAAAAAAAAATAATTTACATTTAAACATATCTTTACATTATTTTACCGTTTTATTCACAATAAACGTAATGATTGTTTTATAAATCGTAATAATTGTATAAATAAACAGATAATATACATGTCAAACAAAAAGGATTAAAAAGCTGCAATACACGATTACGCGATATTGATCCATAAACAAGTAGCCCGTCCATTCTGACGTTTCAATTTCATAGATAATAAGGGAAGGCGTTGTAGAAGAAAGCTCGGCTTAGTGGTTTATTCCGATTGAAGAATTCTAATGAAGGGAGTTAACTTATTACTCACAGCATAAAGCTATCCACGAACTCTACACTAGCGGGTGTATAAGTGCGGTGTCGTAATTTTTTAGTCGGAAGTTACAGAAAAGGCATAAAACTGGTGTTCGATAAGTCACTTGGCAATATGCCTGCCGTTAGGGGAGATGGAATGCGAGGGCTCGCAGTTTTCATATCCGACATAAGAAATTGTAAGAGCAAAGAAGCAGAAATAAAGAGGATCAATAAAGAATTGGCTAACATAAGGAGCAAGTTCAAAGGCGACAAAACTCTCGACGGATACCAGAAAAAGAAGTATGTCTGCAAACTCTTGTTTATATTCCTTCTCGGTCACGACATCGACTTCGGTCATATGGAGGCTGTTAATTTACTCTCCTCCAACAAATACTCTGAGAAGCAAATAGGCTATCTCTTTATCTCTGTCTTGGTCAATACCAATAGTGATCTGATTAAGCTTATCATCCAGAGCATTAAGAACGATCTCCAGTCTCGTAACCCCATCCACGTTAACTTAGCTCTCCAATGCATCGCTAATATTGGCAGCAAGGACATGGCTGAAGCTTTTGGCACTGAAATACCCAAGCTTCTTGTGTCTGGGGACACCATGGATGTTGTGAAGCAGTCTGCAGCACTGTGTCTCTTGAGGCTGTTCCGTAAATGCCCAGAAATAATCCCAGGTGGTGAGTGGACATCCAGAATAATACATCTACTAAATGACCCACATATGGGTGTGGTAACCGCTGCTACATCACTTATAGATGCATTGGTGAAGAAAAACCCAGATGAATACAAGGGGTGTGTTACACTAGCTGTGGCTAGGCTCAGCAGGATTGTCACTGCCAGCTACACAGATCTGCAGGATTACACATATTACTTTGTCCCAGCCCCTTGGCTGTCTGTCAAATTATTACGCTTACTTCAAAACTACACTCCACCTTCAGAGGAGCCAGGTGTCAGGGGCCGCTTATCTGAATGCTTGGAAACTATATTCAATAAGGCTCAAGAACCCCCTAAATCAAAGAAAGTTCAACATTCCAATGCCAAGAATGCTGTGCTGTTTGAAGCTATCAGCCTCATCATACATAATGACAGTGAGCCCAACTTGCTTGTGAGGGCTTGTAACCAACTTGGGCAATTCTTGAGTAACCGTGAAACAAATCTGAGATACTTAGCACTCGAATCTATGTGCCATCTTGCAACCTCTGAATATTCACATGATGCTGTCAAGAAGCATCAGGAAGTTGTTATTCTATCGATGAAGATGGAGAAGGATGTGTCTGTCAGACAACAGGCTGTTGACCTGCTGTATGCAATGTGTGATAAGACTAATGCTGAAGAAATTGTCCAGGAAATGTTAGCTTACCTGGAGACAGCAGATTACTCCATCAGGGAGGAAATGGTTCTCAAAGTAGCCATATTAGCAGAAAAATATGCTACTGACTTCACATGGTATGTAGATGTAATCCTCAATCTAATTAGGATTGCAGGTGACTATGTGTCTGAGGAAGTGTGGTACAGAGTGATTCAGATTGTCATCAACAGAGAAGAGGTGCAGGGCTATGCAGCCAAAACCGTATTTGAAGCATTACAGGCACCTACGTGTCATGAAAATATGGTAAAAGTAGGTGGATACATACTTGGTGAATTTGGAAACCTGATAGCAGGTGACACACGCTCCTCACCTCAGGTTCAGTTTGAATTACTTCATTCCAAATATCATTTATGCTCTGCAGCAACTAGAGCTCTGCTGCTCTCTACCTACATTAAACTTGTTAATTTATTCCCAGAAATTAAGAATAGAGTACAGGAAGTCTTCCGTGCAGATTCCAACTTGCGTTCTGCTGATGTTGAGTTGCAACAGAGAGCATCAGAATATTTACAGCTGAGTATAGTTGCCAGTTCAGATGTGCTGGCTACAGTTCTGGAAGAAATGCCTGCATTCCCAGAAAGAGAATCATCAATTTTGGCTGTCTTAAAGAAGAAGAAACCAGGAAGGATTCCCGATGATGTAAGAGAATCTAAAAGCCCTCAACCTACATCAAATCCTGCACCAATTGTTAATTCCACCATTAACACAAACAGTTCCAGTGCTGACCTCCTTGGCTTGTCTACACCTCCTGGAAACACTGCTACCACTGGTAATGGTTTACTTGATGTTCTGGGGGATTTGTATACTACCTCTAAGATAAGTCCAACTACAGTACAACAGAACAACATCAAGAAATTTTTGTTCAAAAACAATGGAGTACTTTTCGAAAATGATTTAATACAAATTGGTGTCAAAAGTGAGTACAGACAAAATCTGGGCCGAATTGGTCTCTTTTACGGAAATAAAACCCAGTTTCCTATTCAAAATGTCCGACCTGATTTGCAATGGACTGATTTGCACAAGCTCAATGTTCAGATGAAGCCAATGGAGCCAATATTGGAGGCAGGTGCTCAAATTCAACAAATGTTAACAGCTGAATGCATTGAAGATTTTGCAGATGCTCCCACAATGTCTGTATCTTTTGTATACAACAATGTGCCACAAAAAATCACCATGAAACTTCCTCTCACATTAAATAAATTCTTCGAACCAACTGAAATGAATGGGGAATCATTCTTTGCTAGATGGAAAAATTTAGGTGGAGAGCAGCAAAGGGCACAGAAGATATTCAAAGCTCAAGGAGCCATTGATTTAGCAGGAACAAGAACAAAACTTGCTGGATTTGGCATGCAACTTCTGGATGGAATTGATCCAAATCCAGATAATTTTGTGTGTGCTGGCATAGTTCACACAAGAATGCAGCAAGTAGGATGTCTAATGAGATTGGAACCAAATAAACAAGCTCAAATGTTTAGGCTCACTGTACGATCTAGTAAAGAAACAGTCTCACAAGAAATATGTAATCTGCTGGCGGATCAGTTTTGAATTTATTATCATAATGCTGAATATCTTAAATGCCATGCTAAAAATGATTAAAAGATCACTCATATAAATTAACCACTCGTGATCTCTGCACTGATCCTATATGAATGATAAAATTTACAGTGTTATTTTGGAGTGTTTAAACCTTAGAAATTTTATAAACATTTATAAAATTTTGAATAAAATACTTCAAGTGTAGTAACATGCTTAAAAAGACAAGTTAAATTAAGTTTCTGTCTTTCTTTGCAATAGATTTTATTTTTATGAAAATTTTATTTGCAAACTCATTTATTAACATTTTGTTATTCACATAATAGAGTAATATAGTTATAAAATAGTATTTGATGAATTATTAATATATTATTAGACGGATTTTGTCTGTTTGTATAAATTTAGGTGTCTCTAGGCATTTTTATGGTATTTTTTTTATCCATTATCACTAAAGATGTACATTAAATATGGTATAAATATACCAAAAATACTGCTTTATTTGTATATAAGTTTGGTATAAGTTATTATGTTTAATTTCATTTTATTTTTGATAAAGGAACGAAAATTTATTTAATTAAAATTGCACTAGAAATCTATAAATAAAAATGTATAAAAATAGACTATACCAAAGTAATGTTTTGGCTGTTTTATCTCACAAAAATCTGGACTTTAAGATTTAAAATTTACTGTATTATTTCATTGTCAAGAATACTCAGATTTGCTGTTAACAATTCACTGACTACTAATTTTAAAATTTCATACTTATATGTTATAGCATGAACTGTGTTATGACTATATTTTATTATACAAAATTGTTATTTAGGGGCACTGATGAGGTAGCATCACAGTTATCAACGTTTTGATTTTAAAGTTAAATATATTTTGGTTACTATTGTTTTGTACCAATCATGATCTTTTAACCATGTAATTTATTTGTCTATAATGTTCCTGTTAATCGTTAAATTATATATTCCCGAGATTCCAATTAGACACATCTAAATTCCAAGTTGTGTGATGAAATTCTACTTATATATAATAAGTTATCCATTTAGCTTTAGGAGTTACTAGGCAGTCTAAAATCATTATTGTAACGCTTTTAGGAGTACTTAGGACATAAAATCCTGTTAAACTCTTTATGAATGTATGAAACTTCTTTACCTGTTTCAAGTTGACTTTTTATCTGTTCAGAGGAACTAAAGTTGTTGTTTCATAGCACCTAGAAACTCATTACATACCTATTAGAGCTACGCGCCAGTCTCAAACATAGTTTATCTCCTGTTTGTTGTACATATATAACATTTCGATACTAATCTTATATGATGTTACTTGAAAGTTACGTATCTAGGCTATTTAGATGCAAATAATAAAATGGCTTGTACCTTACATATGTACTGAACATTCATTTATAGATTAATGATGAATTCTAATGAGGTTTGCTCTTATGTTTAAATAGGAATCTCACGATTAGATGGTTTTGTATGTAGTACCATCAAACTGTTTAGATGTTGTTTAGGCGATTTAGTGTTATGATATTGAACATTAAATGTTGTTATAAATATATCAGTAGCATGCTAAAGCTTTCTTTGCATGGTAGATTCGTTAAGAGAATAGTAACAATAATACTATAAGTACTTTTCAAATATTTATGTATTTACGGTAAAATAATATATGTATATTATGAAATGTTTATGAAGCCGTAAAGCAATATAAATGCTTATTACGTGCGTGATCCTTTCGTGTACCATGTGATCCACTATGTAAAATATCGCATGAGAAATCCAAGCGTGGTTAGGTAATAATCAAATCTAGCTGTTTGTCCTTGCGCTTTGAAATCATTGTACGTAAAGAGTAATTGTCTAAAATAAATATTTAACCAATACATATTTATTGAATTAATTCTTGATTTATTGGTACCCTTGCCCTTAGAATAGTGTGACATAAATTGTGTAATTAAACTTGGTGACAGAGTTAGTATTCCAAAAGTACTGGGTTCAATATTGGCAATAAAAAAATATTTTTATATCACGGCGTGCGTCAATGGACGTTTTACGCACGCTTCGCGTGCGCAAAACCCCATTTCCGACCCCGTAATATAAAATTTTATACAACACGCGGACGAAAAATGTTTTTCTGACTCGTGTGATTGCAGTCCTCGCCTGCGGCTCGGCCTGCAAACTCACACTTGTCAGAAAAAAATTTTTCGTCCTCGTATTGTAATGTACTATTTGGCAATAAAAAAGGGTGTTTGTCTTCATGAAATGAAGCATGTTCAGAATAATAAAACAACGAACGTGTAGAAAATCTTTTTTAATTAACTTATATAGTACTTACAATTAACACATCTAACTATTAAACCCAGAGCTTAAATTACACACTTAGTATAATTTCAGTCAAACCACTCTTCAACATTTGGCGAATTTTCTAACACGTCGTTTGATTCACTGGAAAATAAAAATAACTGATATTAATCAAATGACATAACAAGGCCCAAAATAATAAACTATGAACTATATTCTGATAGCATGTGGACAAATACCCAACATATGTAAGTACATTAATTTAAACTCTTATTGAATTATCTTCAAGAAAATGCTCAAGAACTGTGTTCACGAAAATAAAATTCATTTAAATTTACCACTTAATACTTCTTTATTTTTTGCATTTATATAGGAACACAAAAAAATTCAGAATACATTAAAAGTTTGGAGCCTATCTGAAGCGCGCTTCGTTCGTCACATCGCTATATGCAATGATTGATAAATAAATACCTATTAACCTCATTACTATCGGGGAGAGCGCCGGCTGGTACGCGACTGAGATCATAGTCCACCATGCCTTCGTACGCAAACTATAATAATATACTGGCTTCTGTGGCCTTGACATTATATTAGAACCTACAGTAAGGTTTTTAGTACATTATCAAGTTAACCACTCAGCACAGTGCAGTGAAATAAAAATAAACATCCAGCCAAGTAGTACGGAGTTAAGAATGGTTTTCTGTTCCTGCCTGAAATGACTGTCATTTTTTGACCTAGATGTATTCTTATGTAATACTTTGGTCACATATTTCATAAGATTGATGTTAAACGAGCTTGCAGTCCACCTAATGTTAAGGGGCTACTGCCCCCCCGCTCTCGCATGGATATCCAGAATTAGCTATTCCACCTAGAATATGGTTTCTTTCTGAAGTCAATTACAGATGCGTTACCACTTTTGATGAAAATGATTGCTTTATAAGTAAGTCAGCTGGTAATGTGAAGTATTTAAAAATTGCTGAACTTATTAAAGAAGTACCTTACGGTGCCAGAAATAAATCAGCGCTGTTATTTTTAGAAGTGGAAACCTACTAGTGCAAATACTTATTTTTACTAAGCATGTACCTAACTATCGACTTCTATATATATAGGTACTATTATTCAATTGTATACGTTTTATAAAATTCGTACATTTAACGTGAACATGTACAAAAACTGAGGAGATAACCACTGATAACAATTAGGAACACAATATTTGTAATGAATACCCGACAACTATAGTGTAATTCAGATGTAGTTTTCGGAAAACAATGTTTCTATATTTTTTAAATAATCGGATCTGTTCCTTGAATTAATAATCTAATGGTTAATTTTATCATAAAATATGTCATCGTCATCATGTTTAAATAAAATATTTAAAGGTTTTGAGAGCGACTTTCACATTTTATGTCCCTATACCCACATATACCAATTGTGCATCCATTCATCAGCGCTAAGAAGTCACTGCTAAACATAGACCTCGATAAGGACTGACTTACACCAAAGCGGAGATGAACGGAGCGGAGTAGAGATATATTGTAAATAACTAGAGATGCACCGATTATTCGGTTGGTATTCGGCATATTCGGCATCTTTTTTGCTATTTGTATTCGGCCGAATTATTCGGTTTTGGTGCCGAATATATTCGGTTCGAGTATTTCTATTTTCTTGTGTACACGACATGGTACAGGACTAAAACACAAAACTTCTTATGTATGATTTATGTTATATTACAAGTCAAACTCAAATCCTATGAAGAATGTGTTGAATAAAGCTAATAAAATAAAGCGATTAAACTTCAAATCACTATTTATTTGATTCAATGATTCAAGTCAACACATTTATTACTTAATCTATAGTTAGTATAATTAACATTTATTTTAAAGCTTAAATCAGTATATATTTTTAAAACTCAAATCAACATTTTAAAGTGTTAATGAACACACATAATTGACAAACTGGCAATAAAGAAATGGTTAACCGAATAATTCGGCCGAATATTCGGTTCGGTAAAGGTTAAACCGTATATTATTCGGTATTCGGTTATTCGGTGAAACCACTATTCGGCACATCTCTATAAATAACCAATCGGATACCTATCTTTATTTTTACATCTCTCCGCTTTGTTTTAGTGGATGCCATTTAAGTGGAAAGAGAAGAGATGTCTATGAACATGCGCGGTGGAAATGTGTGCGGGATACGCAGATACGCGTTTTGTAGGAAAGGTGGGTAGCGGGTAGCCGCTACCCACCGCATTTGCCATTACTTCTTGCATTCGCCTAACTCCCCTCTGTTCTCTACTGCATTGGTGGAACCACCCTGCCCATAATACCACTCTTCTCCGCCCATCTTCGATTTGGTGGAATCCGGCCCTTAAAACTACGGTAATCTTTACACTTGGCTGTTTTGGTGACAGAAAATGGGGCTATTCTAGTTGATCTAGAGGGTCGCTAAATCTAGTGAGAGTGTTAATTGAACAAAGTTTCAGCTAAATGTAAAATAATTGAAAAAACAGATACATTTCTGCAAACGAAATTAAGTTAGTTAGGGTCTTGATCATATTCTGAGTAAGATTGTCGGAAGAAGCTAATGTATTTCAAATATTTATAAACGTTATTAGCGAATGTTTCCATAAATGTGCACTCTGTGGCTCCAACAATAATTTATAGTCAACGTGAGACATAAATACGTTAAAATAACGCGACTGTGAGGAAACTATAGTTTTGTTCCTATACTGGTGCACACACACTTGTTATGAGTTTCATAGGAAAAAACATAGTTACCTATTCTATATTTATGTTAATTTGATGACAGTATAATATAACAATATAATATTTCTGCTATGTTCTGGAATGAATGGCGTGTTAAGACCGGCTTATTTATATAAATCAATATTAATATTTTGACAATGTGACATACTGCTTACTTACTTCATATTGCCGTCGTGCTATACGTATCAGACTACCATATCATTCGCAAGTTCGAACTCCGTACGTTGAAAGATTCTTAATATTGGTGCAAACATACTTACAACGGTAATTACATTTCATACCTATCAAGCGAAGGGTCATTACTGAACATTTCCGTGGGGACAGTGGGCGGGGCGCGTTCAGGCAACAACTCCAAATAAGACTGACGGGACTGCAAGTGCCGTTCCACCTCCTCGGGCGTCATGTGTCCATCGCTGGCTGACACTCCGAACCCGAGCCCGGGGGATGCCTTTGCGAGCATTGCGGCTGTTCCTTGGAGCTAAAAAACATTCGCAATTTAACTAACTGGAAAGATTAGACACGATTCAACATTGATTATATTCAATTATAGTAAATATTAATTTCGTAGGTATTTTATTATTATGATTAAATAGTAATTATTCAGTATTTTACGTAGCTATAAGTCAGCAGGTGGAAATGTCGCGTATAAGAAAAATTAAGCTGAACGATTATAATTTTTATTGAGTAAAGCCATTAATAACTTGAAGGAACATATTTGACGTAGAAACAAAGTAAATTAACTGTGGAAAACATAATAATATATGGTATTGCTTGTGACAAAAAAGTACAAAATAAAGAGATGTGTGAGCTACAATCTTGTGCCATACAGAAAGCGAATAAAATACTAGAACATGAATTATAGAAAGACTGCAGAAATATGATTCTGTTACCTTACAGAGTTAGTTGAAAAAATAAAACAGTCTCTTACAGGATGGTTGGCGTTTGATGTTTTCTTAGGAACAACAGCCCTTTTCCTTTTTATAGCATTATTAACATTTTTATTGACTGAACCTGGATTAGACATGGCTTGATGCCCCGCAGTGGTGTCGTTCTTTTTCCTGAAAAAATTAAATATCCAATCTTCAGTATTGTTTTCGTTTTGTAGAATAATTGACAGTTCCCTCAGTTGTCTGATAATGAGCCATTCACTTAAATATATTTATCTTGATAATAAGCTATCCAATGTTTTTATGCAAAGGTTATCACCAAAACTACAGTACTTTCCTTATTGGAAAACAGTAAGATGTCAATGAACCGTTACTATAGCACTATAGACAATAGAATAGGCAGAGAAAATATGTATACTGTATCTTTAATATATAATAATATATTTCTTATTTATATTAAAGGGACATAAACATTGAAATCCCCTAATCATTTACTTGCAGTGATAGGATCTAATCTCAAAATCGTGCCTTTGGTAATGTGTGTATTAGAAATTAATTATCAGTTGCTTAAACAGTGAAGGAAAACATCATGACTGCTCTAAAAAATGTTTTCAAGAGTTTGTAAAGTGTACCAATTAGCTTGACCAGCATGGTGGACTATGGCCTAATCTCTCACTCTGAGAAAAAACCCATGCCCAGAAGTGGGACTGTAATGGATGGTTAATCAATATACAAATAGCATTGAATAATGAATAATACAAAATCCAAAAAATATAACTTCATTTAAAATATGAAGGGTGGTAAAATAACTAAGTGTTGCAAAAAAAGTTAATATTTGGAAAGGTTTCAGTAATTAGTGCTTATGTCAAAGGCGAACGAATGAGGCTGTAAGCATAAGCAGAATATATATAATAAATAAGATTTTTTATAGAAAGCATACAATATATTTTTATATAATTACCTTTTTGAGTTATCTAAGTTATTGTAGCTGGCATCATCTGATGATTCTGTTTCTTCACTCTCAGATGTGGTGCTTTCAGGTTTCTCATACTGCAAAAGTCTGTCTAGGAGGAACGTCCTATCACGGGACACTTTCAGCAGTCTTTTCTGACTACATCGTAGGGCATCTTGAAAACATTCATTTTCCTGAAAATACAATAGATCCTATCATGAAATAAACATTAAAAAATGAATGTAACTGTACATAATATCATATTAATACATATAAAATTATTGTTGAGGAGTCAATTAACAATTTTTTTTATTACAAAAATATTATGCAGTAGTTAAATTTCTACATAATAATGTTACAATAGAACTACTAAATAATATTTTCATTTATATGTTTTAAAACAATACCTTAATACAAAACAAAATCACATATTTAATTGTTTTATGATATGACAAATTAACATACAAAATTGACTATAGTCGCAATTAATGTTTTGATTTCAAAAGGAGTTCTATGAAGAGATATTTTCATTAAAATTGAAGGTGAAGGTAAAATTTGAAACGGTGAAAAGCCAGTACAACCTGACCAGGGAGATACCACCACACTTAATTCAGGGTGAAATAGGTCACCATTTCAGTGGAAGGGTGTGGAATCTGTTGGGTGTGAAATACATTTGTTCAAGAAGAGCATGTTCTATGAATTTGGTGGCAGACACACGAGGAGGCAATTACTATCAGTTGGACTGCAAATTTGCTACTCCAGTCTTTATTTTATTTATGCCTTTATATTCCATCTTGAGCTATGACATGTAACACGAAATAAACATTGGCTTCTACGTGAGTAGGATGTACATTTATAATATTTTTTGAGTAAAAAAGAAGCTTTAATTACTTAACTAGATCTACAGCCAATAAAATATATGAGTATAGGCATGACTTACATATATAAGGAATTTAAGTTTCTTTTTTAGTGCTAGGTACTGAAGCTTATAATTCGGATCAGGTTCAGCTTCGCTGCTACTACTGTCACTGGAGTAGTCCTTCCTCTGGTCGCGGGTGCGCGAATGCTCGCCACTAGAGTTGTTGCTCACGCTGGCCGCCTCGTTGGCTTGCATATTCGCTATTGAGCGACAGTACCACCCATCTAGCATCTTCTGTTACACGAAATGCACTCTTTTAGTAGTAGAACAACTATTCTTATCAACATTAAAAAATAGTTAAAAAGTTGCGAACATAACAAAGAAACCTTAGTATAATTTTCGGACGCCAGTATTGCAGATTATTAAGGCCCTGTAAACAGAAAAATATGTATTTATGATCATAAAAACGATAAATTACTTCGTAAATTAAACCATCATAGAACACAAATAAAATGTCAGTGTCAAAGTCAATTATTATTACTGTCAAACAAAAGGCTTTTCGAATATATTTTTTTTAATTTAGATAGAAAATCTGTGCAAAATAAACATTAAAAGACAAGCTCATATATATACAAACCAATTAAAGCCAAGTGCGCACTATGTTTATTCATTTTAGTAGACTGTCGAAACGCAAATTATAAATACAATTCTGAGGAGTTATTTATAATGTTATGAATTGGGCTATTTATTTTTTAATAGTGATATTATTATAAAATAATAAAAAGGTGTTTTTTTTTTTATAAAAAAGGAAAACTTACCACGGATATCACAATTTACTCTGAAAATGTAATAAAAATCCATACTTACGAGTAGTAAGTATTACCTGTTATTAATAACAAACCTTGTATTATATGATAATTACTTACAGATGTTATAAACAACAATATTTGCATTATATTAATTTTTGAACGAATCCTCATCACAGTGTCATTGATTAAATTTTTACTGACATTTACCGATAGATGGCAATGTTGTCTATATAAAAAGATTTTTTGAAAAAAAGTATACATTGTATTTTTTAAATCACTATGGATCGTGGTATTAAGTACAAAACGAGCAATGTAATAATTCTATTCCATTTGAACGGTGTCATCTTATTAGAATAAATTACTATAGTAGGGTTCTGCTATCCAACAAGTTTTTATTGTAGCGTTTTAAGTAAAATGAAATAGGCGTTTTGTCGTTTTTAATTTTCGTCGCATTATATGTTCACTTTGACTTTTGTTATACGAAATTGAACTCTACGTGTACCGCATGTGCTCTTTCAGCTGAGTGTCGGATCGTGCTCGTCGCGGTCAGTTCGTGCCGGATTAATTCCTCGTGTTGTTATGGCTCTCGGTAGTGAAGTGAATGATGATAATGCTACGAAACATGCTTCTCAAAAAGTGAAAAAATGCCCAGCTAGCAGTAATGTGAACGACAAAGGTAGCAGCGATAATGTTAACAAAGGTAAGGTTTAGAATGGTCATGCCCTCAGTTATGTAACATTCAGTATGTAATAGATCTAGGCAACTCTGAAAAAATGTTTTTATTAAATATTTTACGTGCGCAAACTGCACTGAAGTCATGTGATCCGTTAAAACATGTGATCAAGTTAAATTTTATTTTGACATGAGAAGTAATTTTGCCCATATAATCGCTTTTAACTAATTATTCAGTGAATAAATAAAGGTTTATGTAATTAAATTATTTTAACGCGTGTCTTAGAACTCAGAAATCTTACACTTATCATTCATATATACTCTTATTGGCATTACACAATTATGTTAAGTGTTACAAGTTATCTCATTGCAGTATTTTTTAAGATTTGTAGATTAGTGGTAGAAACTTAAATTAATTTGATTATATTGATAGTTGAAGAATGTGGTATTGTTTGTAGATGGGCTAAGGTGCATGCATTAAGTAAGTAGGTAGTGTAGCTGTCTGATGACCTATAATGACCTCCTATGAGTTCTTATTAGCTTTTGTTCATAATTAACTTATTTTGTGGCTGTAATATTATTTTAAAACATAGAAGGATGTTGCATCAGTTCAAATATGTAGCTATGTCAGGAAATCTATTGCTACTGGAAAATTCACAAGTTTATTCAATCTCACATTGTCTTAATAAAATATATTTTGTTTATAGAGATGATAAATGACTTAACAACATTGAAAGTAGGCTAAAATTATTAATGTTTCATAACTACATCTTATACATATTTTTTTCAAAATGTTATTAAAATTAGTGAGTTATTTATGAAATAATAATTGTAATTGGCAAAGGATGTGAGATTTTGATAAAAACAAGAATTCAGTTAAATGTAATTATATTTAAAATGCTCAGCATCAGAAGGTCACACTATTTATTAAATATAATCAAAGTTTTTTTTAGTTTCCTTTATTGAAGCATTAAATTACTATTCATAAATTCCTAAATTAAGTTCTTTAATACTTACTAAGTCTAAGGATTAAAAATGATCAAGTATATGAAATCTTCTCAGGTTATAAGACCTCTACATTACTGTCAGTACTGATGAACATTCATTTCATTAAGTTGTGAACAAGATATGTCAATGCTACCTATATGCATGTCTTTTATGCATAATGCATAACTTCTTTTCTCAATTTCATTGCATCGTCTCATAGTGGCTTACAAAATGCTTGTACCTGTCAAGTTTTATCTATATACTGCCAGTGGGGTTCTAGTTTAATGACTGCAGCATAAAGATAGATAGACATTTGAATAAATAAGGTGAAATTGAAAGAGTTCTTTTGCTATGAAACTTTATTAATGGGAGTTTAAAAATTATAAATCTACTTGCACTTCTTATATCATTTACAAGAAGAGTAGTGGTTGTAGCTGATTTCTTTTGATATTTTTTTATACATTTTATGTATTAGCTTGCATATTTTTTTACTTAAAACTTGGTTTGTTAAATATATAGATAAAATAGACATAAAAGAAAATGTTATTAATTGAATTTGAAGCCATTTGCATTGTAAACTCGGTGCCAAGTAATTCAACAATAATTGTTGATGGCGCTAAAACAATTATAAAGCAATATAGATTAGATATTTAATAATTTTCTGTAGATATATTTAGTGTAATTGTATTTGGTATTTTTAATAAGTAGTATACCTGAATTTTCTCTTAGTTAATATTTATGTATTGTAGGCATAGTGTGGCATGCAGGCCAAACCTAAAATCTAAATTCTAATTCTTAAATAATTCTGAATCAACAATTCTAATTCTAGGACCCTGTTACTTATATATTGTTCTGTATATATTTTCCCAAGGTGACTATTACAACTTAAACCACAGGTAAATACTAATTGGTACCCGAGGTGTTAAGGTAATGCAAAGTAATAATAATATTCTAGGCATACATCATTGCATGAGCAACTTAAATATGTATAAGGCTAGTGTTTGTTACATTAGATGTATATCTATGAACAGTTTTAGATACTGACCTCGTCTTGTTCATTGATGAGGCTGGGTTATCTCAATTCTCTGGTAGATATTTAGGGCAACTATAAAACGTAACAGAAGGGAATGGAAAATAGTGATGGATGTTTTATTGTTAATGACGATAATATCTTGTATGTCTTATTTCACTTAAATGTTTTCCAAATTGTTTTTAGCTATTGTATTGTGTTTGTAGATTTTTACTACTCGTAGTTAGTATAAAAATCAGCATTTTAGATACACAATGAAAAACATGTTTTTCTCAAACTTTTGAGATTTTTTAATGCCACGTTAGTAAAGGAGAATAATTTTTCTTTCTATTTACTTAAAAAGGATTTTTTAAATATTTCCCAAGAAATCTAAATATTCTTGGGAATTTTATTTATTTAAGTTATCAGATAGGATTTTCCGGAAAAAAATAGGTATTTAAAGTAAAGTCCAATTAAACTATTGAACAGCAGCCATACCCTTTTTCTTAACGAGGGGGAAACCTTCAAAAGGTATCCGACGACGTGGGAGCGACGCCGGGTTATGTGGGATTTTTACCGCACTAAATTCCCCCAAGGTGTGCATCGTCAACGCTTGTTGGAGGACTCCGGGATCTCCGACGGAACACAACCGGAATCCTCCAAGCGCGATGCCCCGATCAGGCTCTGCCCTGGGGGAGTAGTTTTCGCTCATCCCGCATCATCTGGTATTCGCGACGGTATGCGACCACATATACCGCTGTCCTTCCCGGGACCCTAACTTATTTTTACGAAATGCAGGCCTATATCGTCAATAGAATTACGACTATTTTGTTTAGAAGGATTATTATACTATGCTTTTCAGGAAATTAGATCAAATTCGTACTTATTTACCTTAAAGTGCACGTAATATGCCTCTATGAAAATTTCGTAACTGAATCTATCTCATTCGGGGAATTAGGTTACCTACTGGTCTATTCCAGTATAGTCTCGATACAGAATTTGTTCTTTATTTGATAACGACTAGGGTTCTGTTGCGTTCCGCTTATAACCGAAAATATCTCGTATTCTCGTAGTATTCGTCATTTTGATAATCACATGTTAATTTATCTTATGTTATTGATTCTTTTCATTATAAAAATACAAAACAGGCATACAGATAATCCAAAAATTATTTAGATTGGTAGGTATTTATCTGTTTTGTCCGTAGGTTTTATCGCGGAAGTACATCGGACTAAATCAGACTAGCAACTTTTCTATAAGGTAGAAATACCGCTTTATGGTAGTACTGCCGCATTCAATTACGGAGAGTACTATCAACTTAATATACTATGTCCATTATTATTCTTATGACGTAATAAAGTATTCGTGATTCGGAATGCGATTAAAATCCGCCTCTAAAAATACCCATGCATTTTCAAATGAGTTTAGAATAATTTAGAACTTTGAGTGACAGAGTGGACCTCCACTAAAGTGACATTCATATTAATGACATCACGGAAGATACGCACGTGTGTGTCATATGTTCGTAAGGTGCTACGTTCTTGTTCTTTTATAGCACAAATTAAGTTATAAGAACCGAGCGAACTGTAGGTGTTAATCGATTTACTAAGATAAGCAACGTCGGGCTCGGTCGATAGATAGATGGCTAGTGGCTTAGGTTGAGGGCACGTTATCCTGTCCGTAGCAGTTATTATTATTAGATAGGAGAAGTTTTACCATGTGCTAGGCGTTATGGGTGGTTTGAATACGTCCGATACGGGTTATCCACTAACACTCTCCTACAAGCCCGTGTTATAAGGAGAAATTTGAACTCATTAGTCTGACAGAAAAAGGGTAGCTGCAACCAATCCTCGGCCTATTATATAGTACACCCGTTTTTTAATCATTGTTATTAATTATTATATATATTTAATTATTGTATAATGAACTACAAGTAATTTTGATATATAATCTATCATAATTATATTACTTCAGTATTACCACATGGCCTTGCATTACGCAATTTCCTCAAGTATATCTAATATCGCACTGGTTTGTATCCATAGATAGCTGCTGTAAGTATTCTATAAAGAAGTTATGACGGGGTAACACGGGGTTCCTTGCTGAGGAAGGCACCCTCTGCATGAATAAGTAAATAATACGATAGACTTATTAAAGGATACCCCTAGCTACTGTTATAAGTGAGAGGAACTTTCGTTTTTCAAAGCGTGCGATATTAATTCTATGTACAAATTCATTTTGATATATGTATTTAACACAAAAGTTATTGAAATAATGAAAATCATTCTAATGTAATAGGATATAAAAGAAATACTGATAAAAATCAAACATCCATTTATATTTACCATTCTTTTCCGTTACGTTTTAAAGTTGCCTCAAATATCTACTAGAGAATTGATATAACTACTTACTGAAACATCTATTTAGAGTATTTAGAATGCTTAAATACTTATCTTAATATTATTAGAAACTACCTGTGTCGTATCATATAATGATAGGCGTGTGATTTATGTTAATTATTTTATGTGAATTGCTTAATTTTCTCACATGACGACAATGTGTGATAACGATATCGACGCCGCGAAACAATAGTAATTAATAGGTGTTTTATTGATTAGCGAACATTATATGCCATGATGGTGATCGGACTCCACGGTTGGCAAGGTATAAGAACAATTGATATTCTTTCATTGGGTTGTCGCCAGAAAACAATATAATGACGTCTCCGTAAGCGGTCTTTGACATCAACAATGGTGTAATTAGGTACTTCGTTTTCCACTGTTATCAAAAGACAACAAGCAATTTAAGACTATATATGCCATACATATCAGACATTTATTGTACTTACATATATGTTTGCGTAATATTATCATTTACGATAATAAATTAATGAATACTTAGGCATGTAATATCTATATTTGATTAAATAATGCCATGTAGTGTCATTTGTAGTTCAAGTCTTAAATAATCCTTATCTGAATACTTATTAATTAAACAATGGGGTCAATCTATGCTATAAACAATTATAGAAAATCTTGAATCGTACTCTTGAGTTGATCACTTCATTGAACTAACATAAAATTTATATATAGAACGATGTTACGTTCATAGCTATGCCCTCGAATACTCCCTTGCCTGGCTTTGCTTATTATACCCAGAAACTAGGTATTTTGGGGTACAAAATAGCCCTTTGTTACTAAGACATTTAACAAAAAGTAACTGTAAAACTCCACCAACATCTCTTTACATAGATATTTTAAGATACTTTTTTTAAGATTATTTATTCAGAGTTGGTGTCGTGCAAACAAGCATATTTATAAGTTAAAAAAGGTTTAGTTACTTTGAAATTATTTACTTATTATGATTTTTCATTTTCCTTTATTAACACGCTTTTATTAGCTTGGGTTGTGTGTATGTATGTAACTATGTAACGGAATCTTTGAACCCGATCTCTATCCACTTTGAACGTTCAGTTTAATTCAAAATTTTGAATAATTATCAAAAACCGATGACAATACACGATTTTAATAATTTTGTACCATTGTCCTTATCAACATTCTCAGGATTAACGATTTTCGAGGCGAGATTGTTCGAGCGCCTTAGAGAAAGTTCATCGCAAAGTTACGAGATTGCAACAATTATTGCTTTTTAGTTTCAATAACTGTTATAACGTGTTTTTTAAACTATATTTATTTTCATAAAATTGTGAAATAGGTGACTTTTTTCTAAAAAATTTCAATTTCATAACAATTTCCTCATCTGAACCCGGCGTGGGAGGAAACCCGCAGTGTAAACGCTTAACCAAACGCACAATGTGACATCGTAATTTATATAGGTGTTTATTAAGGCTTCCTTCATATTATCTCGAACGTTTCACTTTAATAAAAATACATTTTAATTTTAAATTACTTACCTCAGTATTATGCATGAAATTCAAATGATAAGACTTTTTTTCCGTTTTCTCTTCTATTGAAATATCCAAGTGAGTTTATAAGACTGTTATTTGGCGATTTGTTTGATGAAGTTGCGAACCTCCTTTTTGAAGTCGTCGTAAAAATAGCCTTGTTTTGAAGCTGCGGTCATATTACTTAGTAAAGTAAAAAAATAATTCTATTAGTTTATTTATCATATGATTAGTAAACAAATTTGAATTCAAATTCGCACCTCGATTAACAAAATAAATAAAAAGTCTAAGATATAGAAAGTCAATAATCGTATAAATATAATCGCTAAGGTTAAATTAACTGTTATCTAACATCTTAAATCAAATGACGTTCCATTTATCAACTGGTTTTCTGATAAATGTATACTTAATTATTATACATTGATGCTGACTTCTACGATGTTATGCATTAGGTACATGAATCATCCATTTTTGAAATACACAGTAACGTAAGCAACGTTGTGACAGGTCTCTGATTGATACTGGATAGTTTACACAGCCATGATAAGGTTTTATGCGATGTGATTTCTGGTCAAGTAATATTAGCTATCTCTTCCCTCCCCTCGGGCAAATAAAGTTCCAGTTATCCTGTGATAAGGGAATGTTCTAGTATGATTTATGGTAGGAAGTGACCTATGTAGATAAAACTAGAAAACTAGGTACGTCTTATTGGTAATATTAAGATTGCTTCTCCAGTTCTTAAATGTATCATGGAATATCAGCATTTATTTCGCGTTGTACTTCAAACTGGTTTAAATTAGACACTACTATTTAATTTAATACGCTAACCCACAAAGCAGCTCAATAGGTTTAGTAGAAGACTTCAGAATCCACGCGTCACTCGTTTCCTTCTGACGATTGACTTTGCCAATCAGACTTGTTGCATGTGATCTGATGTGATCGTTCGGAAATTATAAGTAATGTTAATTATTAAATGATATTTATATTTTTCCGTGGCTTAACTGCCAAAGCTTGTATTAATCAAGACTTGCCATTCAGATGTAATGTCATGATTAATAGCTGTTTTAACATTATGTATATTTATATTTTTAAGTTGCCATGGAAACTATTAGAATAGTGACGTCATAACATCCTTGCTTTGAAACGGTTTTGTGAATATATCCTGAACATGAAATAAATGACAGGCCTTTAAAATTATACGAATTAACCTACCGGATCAATCTGCTAATTGCATAGTGGCTAGACTGGCTTGTAGCTTATTAATGTTTTGCATACAAAGTGCACGTCAATGGGAGTTAGGGGTTATATGTATTATCTGTGGAATAATTTAACTGAGCAAATAGGAATGGGTTGAGCTTATCGTGTTTCTGTGACGACATTTATGTCTTTGAATTTCACGATACTACGCTTACATGATGGTTTCACAATGTTATGTTTTGATAAATATGTGGTTGCGTATAGGTTATCTCTTGTACTTCTACTACGAAATATTTTTAAAATAAAATCCATGCAAACTTTAGGGAACGTTGAAGAAAATAGTCTAAGGAATTTTCCAAGACATCCTAGGGATTTTATATTTTTCTTGGAAATTTCCGTTTAGAATTTATTCTTGGAAAAATAATCCTTCGTCATGCTACATTTATGTGTTTCTCTTGTAGCATATTAATCATTTCTCAAGGAATTATTTTGATACTGTTATATTAACATTACCAACTTCAGATCATATTCATTCTGGAAAAAAGTTTATCCATTTTTTATTTTACGACGAGAAACTAGATTAGGTACAATTCACTTGATATTAAGTAACAAAGTCCTTGGACGTGACTTGTATAGCATGTTACCGACGAAGATTACTTACATCAATATTGTACCGTTAACTCAAAGGACTAAGCTACATTCTTCACATACTTATTGCGCCATGTACTCTACGAATGAAGTCAGACCCACGATATAATTATAGCATTTAAACTTCTACCTAGTTTTTAAAGTTGTTGGAAACCTTCATGGATTAATTGTGGCGGCAACTCAGCCACACTTACCTTATAAAAGTTTTGTTAAAGGCTGTTGGGTTTTAGTTTTAAGTTTGTAGTTGGTAGAGTAGAAATCAAGGTATGCACTTCAAATTACTTCCTAAGGAAAGATTTGTTCTCAACTCATTGCTGGGCGTCGGTCTCTTCTAGCAGTGAGAGGAATTTATAGACTCTATACGCCGTTGGGAAGAACCGAAGAAGGTTTCATCGTGGTATTTATCTTCATTGTTACAGCAAGTGACAATTACTTTCTAATACGCATACAGCTTTGTTCTGAAGCGTGTTCAGCGTGTGAAAAAAAGTTGTGTACCTGGGATTTGATCCTGGGCTTCATTGAAATCTTCGATTGATAGGCCGAGTTTCAACCACTAGCCTACCACCTTGCAGCTGCCTATGACCTATTAAAAATCTGTGAGCAATTTTGCGTTGGATCCTAATCCTTTGTAGGCACATTTAAATATGTCTTGGAGTACTGACTACATACCATCAGGTGGAGAACATGCTTATTAGTTACCTAAATTTCGTAAAAAGAGCCACACGTTTTTCGAAATCTATGTAGTTACACAGATTTGTTTAAGCTGGCAGTTGACACTTATTCTGTTACAGAATCGACGAAATAGTCGTGAGTTGTCTATTTGTAGGAAAGTAACACTTTTGGCCTCATAACGTGTTCGACTCGCAAGAATTTGTACAACTAGCAAGTAGGTACTCGTAGTTTTAAATAGACAAGTGTAAAATTCAAGACATACTTTTTCTTTAGCCTCAAGGTTTGTTAATTGCCGCTGCTTAGTAACGAGGTATCTTCTAATTATTTTCGGATCGGTGAACTGTTGAAGTTTTCTTCATGTCATGGCTGGTGCATTGATATGGAATTTTTCTCTAAGCAGAGTTGTTTAACTTATTTATTCGTATCGTTGTTCAGTTTAGAATTTCAAATTAATCTGCAATTTACATTATCATATACCTGTGTTTCACAACTTTTTCTTTCTGAAGTTTGACGTAAATTTAGTTCCATCTAAATTTGATAGTCGGTGGTAGTATTGCATTTTGATAAAATTCATCATAAAAATTAATTATTCAAAATAAATCCTGAGGAGGGATAAGTCAAAGTAAACACTGAAATTGGACTACATCCAAGCTTTACTAAGCAATGAAGTTTAAATTACCGTTATGAAATTAAGAAATAATTATCTTGCCTTACAATTAAAGCAAGATAATTATTTCTTCGCAATCGTCAGAATATAAAATTGAAGTTAATTTAGCAATGGCGGATTTTACAGTCGAAGGCAAAGTTTCTCTATTCGACGCTATACCACATATTTTGTTTTCTACAACTAAAAGGGGTATGACTCCCACTGGAAAATATGAGCTGATGTCGATAGATCAGTTGCTATACATGAGCACCGAGTTGGAGTTATCGATACAATAAACGAGTCTTTATTATCAAAACCTTCAGACCGAACCAGAACGTTTCAAACGCGACTCCAATGAGGCCGATATAAAAGTAACAGTAGTACAGTATACGTTGGAACTAGTCGGTACATAATACCAGGGTGACAGCAAATAAAATGTGTGAACAGTTTTGGGTCAATTCACGATTTCGCTCGCGTGTGGCAATTGTTTTATTCTTGTTTTCTAGATATTTTCCGACTAAAAATAGGCTTGTGTATTTTAGCATCTAAACTTATCACCTATTTTCAAATTACCGACACTTCAATGTAATTCGTTTGCCAGACGAGTCTGTTTTTTCTTTCGTTAAAAGATTTTTTGCTATTGGTGCACGTGTCCTAATTTTTTCAAATCGTACATCTCTCATCCATAGGTACAAAACATAGCAGTGACGCAACGTAAAAATAAAATTGAGTAACCGGATGCATTGCATTGCGTCGAAAATGGAACACTTTAGCATTAATTAATTTTTTATGGACCCCTTTAGTCTATTTATAAATAGTCAAAGGTAATTAAAACAATAAAAGGCCACAATTGCTGTAGAGGGTAATAAAGGGCGTAAGGTAGAGCAATGAACATCAAATGAAAGGCTTATATCTAACGATTTCTCTTTAATAATAGTTTTATAATAATACATAATTAAAAGTGTCTTTACCGGCAAGGAAAATTATTTCAGATTATGTGAAATATTAGTATTTCATTTTTAATTTTCACTTGCATATTCTGCGCCCTTTCAGTAAAATACACTTCTAACTAGTCTTCTAACTAGTGTTGATACTTGTAAGTCATACTTGCTGATCAAGACATTTTAGTGTTTGTGTAATAGGGATGTTTATATTCGTTCTTCCGTTTTAGCAGTATTTGAATTCATACGAAAATCTAGTCCAAGGTCAACCTGCGGGTTCCATTTTCACGAAGGAAATGTTCTCTGCTAAATAGTATTGCATTGCATTTACGTTTTAAGATTCATTAAAATGATTTTACTGACGATTAAGAAAACACTTTTCGGGACTGTAAAATTTTTACTACACGACTCTACCATTACAAACTTTTCCGATGATATTATAATTATACATGACTATGAAATTTTTGTGTAGTAATCGTAGTTCTCCAAACGCGATGCCCTATATCGAGCTCTGTAAAGATGAGCATTTACGTTCACCGATAAGTCTTACCACACCTCCGAGTATTTACGGCAACATGCGGTCACTCATACCGTCGTTCTTCCCAGGGTCTTTGGTTGGGCGATTCAAAATCCCACTCTTGCCGCTCGCAATTCGCCTCTTACGATAGGGAATATAGTAGCTCTATTCTGCTCTCAAGACTACAGGGAGAAAAGTCTATCAATATGCCTCAGTCTGATGAACTAAAGGACTCATGGCGCGGGACGAAAAAACATTTAGTTATGTGTTTTTTTATAAACAAACCAACCAAAAGGCTGCCAATGCTAAACATACCCTCTCTGATGTTACATTAGTTAAATAGATATGTAGTGCTTACGATTATTATGTTTCTTTACGGCTTGCTCTCGGAGCTAATCATCGCGCAATTCTCTACCCTGCATATCAGTGTGTGAAGTGGAAATAAACAAAGATCTTATTTTTCTCCTGAATTTACGCGTGTTGTGGATGTGAGGTTGATAACTGAACTCTAACTAATGTCGGTCACAGAGCCGTTGTTACTACGTTGGACAAAGCTGAAATGTCTCGTGTAAGTTTCTGCTATAGCACATTCTTCAAATCAAAACAGCACTGCATGCCACTGGTGCTACGAGAGAGCAGAAATACCTGTGACGCCGATCCTTCTGCAGTCGAAACATAAGGAGTCCTACCAACGTGTTCCGTATGAAAAATTATATATTAGGGGTTTATTTTGTTACTTCGTCTGTGGATCTCATAATTTACTCGTAGTTTGGACCGGCCCTGCAACTCGTGCGCGAAGTCCGATACAACTTCATTGAAATAATTGCTATTAGTATGTTTGACTGCGCAATCGCAGTCGTTCATTGAATGAACTTGCGTCATATATTAATATTGGTCTTTTGTCCCAATGTGATAGGGATGTTCGCAGATCATGATCAATGATATCCATATTGCATCCAGAGTCTAGACTCACAAGTAGTCTTTTGCACGTCATTAGATATCGAGAGATGGTTTTTTATTTGATAAAAAGAGCCTATCGTTATCTTCATCTATAACGGTTCCGCTTACATTATCAATAATAGTAATCTTCAAAAATATTGTTTTTACGCAATGCACGCATTCGTTACTACGGGTATTCTTATACTTGTAGACTAGATGACTAGGATATGTAGCATTAAAACCGTACAATGTATTTGTTATACGTAATGAGATTTGATAATTGAGTTCTAAGATTGATGTACTCGTAATACAAATACATGCGCACGCCTAACATTTCAGGGATTTTCTTATAAAGCGTAATCCTCCAGGATTGCCAAAAAGATTAAAAGGGGCCAAATTGTATGTACGTATGCGAATACGAAATATATGTAGGTATACGAAAAGTGTTTAAAGTAAGTGCCAAGTTCTATTAACGTTTCTTACAAAATATATATTTTCTGATTTTTATTTTGTTTTCGAAATTTCGAAACTTCATTTAGTTTTCGTTTAATTTTATGTGGTTGCCTTATTAAGACCAATAAAGGATTGACATTACTGCAATAAGTAAATCCATCAACGATTCATTAAAGTGGTGAGATGATGATGGTGTACTTTAATAATTTAAAACATTAAAAAGAAAAGTGTAAACGACTAGTAACAAACTATACATATCACGTTGCAGCGTTATTTGGCTACGTCTGTTTTGTTTGTAACTATGCACTCAGTTTCAATTCGATGGCAATTAAACCTTGGCTTCTATTTAGATATTGGGATGGCGATTAGGATACAAACGATGTTGTAATACATAATTTAGAGTAACTTCATGTTACCTGAGTCGCCTCGATTAGGTTAGGTTGTTTGAAAACTTCTTTGTGACCGCCCATAGTCTATATAGCTTAACAGATGTTGAAGTATCATTTGTGGTAGATTTGTCTTCGTCGTCGTATAGTCATATAGGCAATAGGTATATTATAAGCGACAACTATGCACTGCTACAAGATAAAATATATTCATATATAAGATAAAGTTCAGTACAAGACTGTCGCGCCGTTTAAACTGTCTCATATATTCAAATATTTCCTTCTACTCGTATTCTTCTATGTTTTTATATTTCGGACGGTTGCTACCTGTGGTTATTAGCGATACCGAACACTCGATAGTTATACTATCGATAGGTGACCTCGAAATTCAGTTAGAGTATCGATAGTTGAACCAACCATAGGACTAGGAGAAATACTATCGATAGTATCGATAGTATTGGTTGCATCGATACTATCGATAGACCTATCGATATTCTCGCTATTGCCACCCTATCAATAGACTATGGATAGTAGCATATCGAGCGGCATCACTAGTTACTACTTAATATCCCTGTTTTCGCTAAATTAAACAATGCATTTAATCTCTTGATTACGTGTATATCAGAAGACAATTTTAGTGTATTGTCACAAAATTATAAAGCGCTCATGTTTCTATCTCTCAACATATTCTTTTAATAAACAAATATTATTCCATTAAGATAGTTATGCTACTAGTATATTTTTACGTTATACCTTGAAACAATTATGTAAATATTAAATAAAATGTATTTCAAACTTTATTACACCCTGCGCATTGTATTATGTATATCATGAGCCCTATTTTCTGCCTTCGTTGCCCTATACCAGTCCCTTACCTCCATAATTTAGTTTTATTGGCCTTTTTCTTTCCCCTCACTTGTGCATGTCGCAGCCTATACATTTGTACAGGCCTTCAATGTATTGATTTTAAACGCAAACTCCTTGCTTGAAGAAACAAACCTAACGTCAAGTTATGCATCGTAGTTTATGTCAAAATCCCGTTGTTGTTTGTGATTGTAAATTAGTAAAAGTCGTGGAAATTCAAATAAATTTTAGGTGCTCGATACCGCCCGTTACAGTGTTGAAAAGTTAATGTGTTAGCGGTTTATAAAAGGAATTGCTGACTGTTACAGGAAGTCAAATATTGCTATACTCAATATTGCCAATAGCAGAGTTGGCTATTTATGAAACAGGAGACGTGCATGTGCATTTCAGTGATCTTAAAAGCAGTAAGGTCAATGGAGTAAAGTCAGTATATTTCGTGAGTTAAAGGTTAAACAATACAATGTTCGCCGTGCGGCGCGGTAGCGCGTGCTCCTCTTTGCATAATTCATTGATCGGTGTCATTGCTGTTCAGGTCGGCGGTTACGAACATTGTTTATCTGAATTTTAAATCTTTCCATTTGAAGCACGTCTTGACGTCAAGCAGCATTTTTAACTTGATTTTACTTTTAGTCAATCATATTTTTGTACCATATTTTTCATTTCCCTTTCTTTACAAAAATGTAACACTTCGATTGATTTCATATACTGTTTATTCTTTGATCAACAATATGTGTTTATTACTCCCATGTCGATTGCTTATCGTCTCAATAAGTGCCACATTTCAACGCCATCCGTTACTACTTATTTTATTACTTTATATACTTTAAATTCTTAATTAGCTATTTTTTATGAGTAATTTGCGATATTGATTCTATCAGCCATTGATTAATAATCGAATGATTATTTATTATTTGAGATCCTCGACCACTTAAGAAAATATCCGAGAATTATACATTTCCTGCCCTTTTTGTCCTACATTTAACCTACGACATATTTTAACAATTTTCCTTATTTTGTTCGTTGTTCGTGTGAAAATCAAAGATAACAAGAATACTTTGTTTTTTATTCTTACTATGCTGTAATTATTACTTACTACATACTTAGTAACTGATGTCTTGTTTATATAATCACAAATTTTAGATCATTTTCTTGGCGATTCAAAAATAAGGTCGCATACTATTATATGTTGTTCAATTATGGTAGAATGTAATAATCTTATCTTTAAACATTTTTGCTTGGTAGCAGCGATCTTCACGGCTATGGCTTCCAACTTGGTCCTCACTGTAGCATCACACTACGCATAGGATTTGTGCCCTATTTGAATTGTGATATTCTACAAAGACTTCTAAAATTAGGCGGACTTTATAACCGCCTGTCGCATTAATCTCACAAAAATATATGTGTGGATCAACTAAGCATTCTTCACCATTTTAATACAAAGAGTGGTAATATATTTTTTTATTGGTCATAAAATAGATGACTGCAAATATGATAAACAACAATGTAAGTAAAAGGAAAAGTAAGAAATACATGCTATTTATTCACATGGTATTTAAGTAAATCTGAAATCATGAAATATCACTTATATGCGTGTCTGTTTATTATTTGATGACGTGTTACATCAATGTGACTTTAATACATAGCTGTAATTCGTCCTCCTCAATAACAGGAAAATTTACCTGCACGTGTATGTTTTAAAAATGGCAGAACCTTTCGTGTTTTTCCTGCGACTGCGCCACACCCACAATTATTTCTGGCTTAACTTATTGTAACGTACTTTTGTGTAGTGGTTTGAATAATGTAGTAAGGTAGAGACACACATATCTAACTTAGTCCTCACGAGTACCTATTAAAGCATGTGTAGCTGACCTTAAGTAGTACTCAAATATTTGAGGTTTTTTACATTCTACAGATGTCCATGGGCAGAACTCTTACCATGACACTTACCATCAAGTGTAGGTGGACTGTCTCAATATTTAGTATGGCAATTGTTTGTTGCATAGCATGGCATGGCACATTATAGTGATGACTTTTCAAGTTACATAAATAAAATATATAATTTGTCATTCGATTGTTCTATTTAATAGTATCTACTATTATTATTGACCTATCTAGGTCATGTGTAATATATGTATGATTAGACGATAAAATTGAATAATTCATTCCATGTAGAGTGTGCGCGAATGATCTTTTTTTTTTAATATTAGGCAAGTAGAGCTAGTTGTTTGTGATTACAAAGTTCATCTCGATAGCTCTTACGACGTTCGCTCGTTGGACGATAGCGTTCACACGCGAGGGAAAGAAATCGTGTCAATGGCTTATATTATCAAGAATTTTGATTTAATATCTAGAGGCAAGTTAGTTTACCCACGTTATCTTGTGTGGTAACGCCATAGTGAAGATAAAATCAACATTTTGGCTCATATGTACACAGCATATCTTTCTTCATTCCTCGTCACTATCATTTCCTTTTCTACTGCTTATCGCGTTTCGCTTACGAAGTTTTAGTGTTGTTCAACTTTATACCATTTTGTACCGAGATTGCTAATTACGTTGACTGGCTTTTATCGTCGTATGCGTAATTATCATGTAGGTAATTAGGTCAAAGTAAAACTTTATTTTCCACATTTAATTAACTTTGAATTAATGATAAGACTTGCGGCGTATAGTAACAATAGGTATGAAATATTCAAATATGAAATTAAGCAATACCTTCTTGACCAGATATTTTTTGCCGTAATCAGGTTTCATATTTAAATTTCATATTTCGATCTCAATTAGATAAGTGTGGTCTGTGGTGTGATTTGAATCTCTGAAAACGTTTAAAGCTATTGATCGATCTGAATATACTTATTGATGCTACGGCTCCACGTGGAGGAAAGTAAGGCTTCGCTCGTTGTAGGTGCTTTGCATTACAAAATGAAGTAGCGTCGGTGGCGTCTATTGTTGGCGGCATCCCGTTGCCATCTATTATTGACTCGCCGCTGGAGATAGTTGGCGTTGCGCCAGCGCAAACCACGTGTTCGACAGTCACGGGACGAGACATGCGCGCTGGTTTCGGATGCCCCCCGCACACTGTGCCTCGTCGCGGCCGTCTAATGTACTATGCTGCGCCGGTGTTTTATAAAATGCATCAATATGCTCAAAACTTTATGTTTTAGTTATGTCTGAATCGTGCCGTTGAAATTCGGAAATTATAAAATGTCCGCTCTGTTAGGAAGTCTTTATAGGGATCATGTACAGTGTATAAACATGGTCAATGTAGTTAGTAAATGAGAAACAATGGTTAGGGGTGTAGAACGGTGGTTATAGAGTCGTGCCCGTGCGGATAGACAGAGGACGCTTAAGTGAACTGAAGTTTTTTTGCTTGTTATAGCCGAAAAACCAGATAAGTGTTCGTCTAAAATGAAAAAGGAGAGCGGCGCGAAAGTGGTGGGATGCAGCAACGGGCACGCGAGCACTCCGAACGTGCGCGCGGACGACGAGGGCGGTGGAAGCGTGGCGCCCCCGCGCGTCTCGTACGCGGCCGCCGCGCGCAAGGCTCCCTCGCCGCAGACCAATAACACGCCACCGATGTTTCCGCCCAATACAGGTCCATTTATTTACATCGTTGTTTCCACACGCACCACTTCTAAGTAAATAATGCTGTAGGACGTATCTATTCTCCGCGGAAATTCACTGTTATCAAATCTCCTTATTTCTAACGTCGTCAATTATTTACTCGGGTACTACAACTATCTCTAAATAATATTTTTTCAAATTCATCTCACTAAATAGTAGTAAGTGAATATACTTAATAAAAGAGTAAATACACAAAACTTATAGGTATTTAAACTAGTAACTTAAGTGACCGTCGTAATTTTAAATGTTAGAATTAACAGAAAATAAATGAAGCCAAGCTATCTACCTAAAATTTAACACTTAATTGGATTTGACTGGACTGTAGCAAATTGTTCTGCCACCGAACCATGACTAAACGGCCGGTTCGAAGTAAATGCAACTAAATTGTAAATTTGAATTACTAAATTACTCTTGTGACATTGCTGCTAAATTTATCGGGGTATTGTTTAAAATGCATGCCATAAATTATGTCTTTGTTTGAACACATTACACGATAATACAGTCTTACTATAAAAAGCGTAACTGCTCACACTGAGCCACATTCTTAATTACTTCCTTGATTAACTATTAAAATATGTAGGTAAATAGTAATCTTTAAGTAAAATTTATTTTCTTAACGTAATCTGTCAATTAAATGGAATATTATTATTTTTACAGAAAGCCAGAAATCCAAGAACATTAACGATAAGACACCTCAAACAAAACCTGCCAGTCCTACAGTGAAAGTGAACGGAGAGACAAAAATGTCGAACGATAATGATAGTAAAAAAAATATTTTAGGTACCAAAGAACCAATATTAAACGGCACTGAGAATACACATGGAATTTGTATCAATGGCAATCCAAAAAAAAGTTCAGATTGTGATATTAGTAGTAGTGATAATACTAAATTAGTTTCTAATGGAGTTAATAGTGATTCAGATGATACAAAATCAAGTAAGTCTGATGAGGGGCACGATATGTTATCTAGCGATTGCACTAATGTGGCAACGGAAACAAAAGTAAGTGGGAAAAAGAAAGAAAAGAAGATTATTTTGATGGACAAAGGCAGCGAACCGGAAAAGAAAAAAGGTACTACCGAGAACAATAGCATGGAGGGTAAGAAAGAGACTGAAAAAACAAAGAAGTCGGATAATGAGTCCGAGAAAGTAAACGGCGAAGCCACCGTTGTGGTGAATGGTGATAAGGAGAGAGAATCGTCTCCAAGTGAGGATGGCGACGAGAAGAAGCGAGACGCTGAAGTCGTTTTCATTCAGGATATGGGATTCACTGTTAAGATAGTTAGTCCTGGAGCCGAACCTTTAGATATACAGGTAATTCGCACAAAGCTAATTTATTAAATTATAATTGCGATAAAGTTTTTCTCATCCAAATTGGCTGCGATTTAAACAAAATGGTCAAATTAATATAATTGTAGAATTATGCTCATTTATTACGGTAGTTTGTCGGACCGGAAAACTAATTACGACTGAAAGTATACTTAGCCCAAAAGATGTATGGAAACCTTAATTCAACGTATTAGAGATTAAAGTACATTGTATTTTATGTTTAGCAATTTAACAATTAAATTTAAATAATTATTTTAATTAGTTGATTACTTTTACATTTTAAAGTGATTAAATAATAGATTAAATATGTATGAGTGTGAAAAGGACAACAAGAATAATATAACTGAAATAATACATAGGCATTTGTGACATGTGAAATAGTTGTTATTAGCAAATAAAATCTGTTTATTCCATTGTAGGTATCTAGTATGGAACTCGTGCAAGAAATTCACCAAGTTTTAATGGATCGAGAGGACACGTGTCACAGGACTTGTTTCTCCTTGCAACTAGATGGCGTTACTTTGGATAATTTTGCTGAGTTGAAGAATATTGAGGGGCTGAAAGAAGGTTCAGTTATAAAGGTAAATATGTTGATAAAATATTTTTTAGTACTAAAGGTGTGCCAATTAATATGTAAAATAGTTTTTTTTCATAAAAATAACAGTGCAAAATATATATAGAGTGTCTTCGTCCTTATCTCATGAATGTTGACGACATTTTGTTAGTGTTTTCACCATTATATTGTGCAGTTTATGATAGTTTAAGTATTATATAGCTATAGACAACGCATTTACTACTTGCAATAGTACATAAGCATACATTATGTAAAGGTAGTTTGAACTGTGTTAATTTACTATTTTATATCAAATATATTCACTATTTAACCTTATTCTATCTACTACTATCAGTAATGAACAGGACACTATTGAATAGAAAAGTACAGGTTTCGTTTCTGTCCTACGTTCTGTAACATCTTCTCTCACCATAAAAGTATTTCATTGCAAAATAATTTCTTAGTACATACCTATAAAGAGGAAGAAGACTTTGTACCCTTATATAAGATAAGATATAAAGTATTTTACTGTTGTTGACAGGTTGTGGAAGAACCATATACGATGCGCGAAGCCCGTATCCACGTGCGCCATGTTCGTGACCTGCTGAAATCCATCGACTATGTCGACGCTTATGCTGGTCAAGAGTGCAGCTCCCTGGCTTTCCTCAACGTCATCACACAGGGGGATATACTAGGTAAGATCATATTAAGTATGCTCAAGTTCTATCTTATTGATCTTGTCAGGTAGTTCAGGTGGATCCCCAAAATAAGATCATATGACAATAATTTATAAGATTATTTTTATGGTTTTCGCTCCTCTAAACGATATTCGAGGGTGGTAGAACTCCTAGTGATTTTACTTCAGAGGCATCGTTGCTACACCAGATTTTGCTGTATAACAGCAGTGTTAAGCGATGCGGAGTTCTGGTTTGGAAAGGGAGAAGCACAAATATGAGCACTCCCAAAAAAGGAATTACAACTAATCTGTGGCTGACCTTAGGTAGAACTCCAATCCTATCTGGGGTTGATTACAAATATCCATGGATGGCAGATGCCCCATACAATCAGGAGAAAGGTATTAAAAAATGTTTAAAATGGCAACAATGCAAAAACATAATATATATTTATTTTTATTTACAGAAAAGAAGAAATCTCGTCCTGAAAGCGTCGATTGCACTCCGCCTGACTATATAATGCCGGGCAGTACTGAGCGGCCCCTGCTACCTCTGCACCCTGGTCTTACAAAGGAGAACAAAGCACCACAGTGCTTGAAGGTAATAAAAATAAAAATAATTAATTAATTACTCATAAATCCTTTATAAGCAATACACTTAGAATGTATACACTTAATTAATATTTCTTCGTATTAGGAAGGTATTAGGTTATAATTGTTGTGTAAATGACGTAAAAACGAGATAATTAGCAGTCATTATTACCGTAAATTGTTTTTGTGTTGTTGCTTATGTTAAATATATAGAATAATAAATTTACGATCCGTATCTCCCAGTGGTCTGAATTTTTGGTTATGCAGAGTTAGAGTTTAATTTTCAGATAGGTAGATATATTAATTTATGCGTAATCTTGGTACAAACAGAAAACAGGACATGTTTGTGTGGGGCTTTCAAGGGAAATTGTTGTTCTTCGTCTCCAGAGTTACTACCGCCACCTCTATTTTCGCCTTGTTACGGAGAGTTGTTAAGCGCTGTTGTGTGTTTGTAGGGTGTGACAAGGGAGATATACGAAACATATCTAGTCCTCAGGGATAGCAACGTATCCGTGGCAGACAGCAAGAAGGTTTCAAATTTTTAAGTTTGATTTTAGATCTCCATAAGTGGCAATGGCCTACATAATTTCAGGTGGACTGGATGCTCATTTGCTCCTTCAATCTTATTTTTTTTTCCTTAAGGCATAACCGGCACGCTCTAAAAACGCATCTATTTTTGTGCCTTCAAAGGTGGCGATCCACTAACGATTCCCCAGGTGCTGCAAATGTCAATAGGCGGCTATTTCGCTACGTTCATGACTAGGTTTTATTTTACAACGTCTAGCATACTTGACTCGTAGTAGGTGATAATCAACGTAATAAAATGTATATGTGAACCATTCGTCATATCTATTCGGTGTTATAACAGGATCGTTAAGCGCTGTGTTGTTTTGGTTTGAAGGGTGTGGTTAGGTAGAGGCACTGTCGCGAGGTACTTCAACTTTGTCTTCAGATTTATGCCGTAGCAACGGATTAGTGACTGACCCCATAGAGTACTCCAATTCAATTGACAGATTATTTCAGGTGTCTACGTGCGGTAGTAATCACTTGCCATCAGGTGGCTTACATGCGATGATAGTCAACTGCTATTTTGTCGTTTGAAGATTGTGGTTAAAAATACAAGCCGTTTGACCTGAATTCTTCTGAAGGGATAGAAATATATGGTTCCAATTGTATTCACCATTAGGCCATAGTATAGTAGTAGGCCACGGTGGCAAAGTGCTGGTAGACTTCAACTATTTATTAGCATGAAGTACCTTTGCACCGAAACGGAAAGGTGTAGGTGCAGTTTGACTTATTGGCGAGTATATTGGTCTTTATGAATGGATCCCTGATCGGCTTCAGATAGAACCTCTGTTTAATATGGAGTTGGCTACACATGTTCATGAGCTTACCATTAGGTGGACAATTCACTCGTTGGCTATTTCAATCTTATAAAATATACTTGTAGCTTTCTTGCAAGAAAATATTTTTTTTTGTATGTGAAAAGTACCAAATGGAATAGGATATTTCATATTCATTACAATCTAGCCTATTCAAAGACTAATGAGTAATTCTATACTAACCTAAACTGCTAAATAATCATAAATTGAACAAAGCCTTTACAGTGCATTTCTTTGTTCTAACATATTAAGGTAAAAAATAATTAAAAAACATATACGGTCGAATGGAGCCACCACCTCCTTCTTTTTTGAAGCCTGTTAATAAAACACGGTGGTTCCCCCCAGGTGCTGACGACGTCGGGCTGGAACCCGCCGCCGGGCCCGCGCAAGATGTGCGGCGACCTGCTCTACCTGCACGTCGCCACGCTCGAGGACCGCCACTTCCACATCACCGCGTGCCCCAGGGGATTCTACCTCAATCAGTTAGTGTTGTTTGTTGAACGTTTGTTTTATAATTAGATTGTTGCGACATCGCTACGCTTAGTCCTGCCTTCTTATAACGATATACAATAAATGTATTTTTGATTAGATGAAGTGATATAACAAAATTGTTTATATTGTCACTGGGAAAGCTAAAAGTGTAACATGCAAAAAGACTGTTTTGTTTGTTAAACTTTTAGCCTTTCTAGTGACGATATGAGGGTAAGACATAGCTAGCTGTAGCAGCTACGCTATAACCTTTAGATGACACTAAAAAAACACGAGGGCAATAACTACTGTAATAAAGTCACCTTAAGTTGTATCCTGCACCATCAACGTTGAACAAAAATATCAATATATTTTTTTAAATGCATTATGCAGTGTTCCTTGCATAGGTTTGTACTTTGTACTGTAGAGAGCTATTTTCCATCCTTAGTGGCAACTATAAATAGAAACCCTATAAATACATAGTTGGGTAATTTCTGTGCTCATGGAACCAACGACAAAAGGAGCTTAATATAGAATAACAAGTATTGAAATTGTTGCAATTTAACATGACCAGATCCACCGAAGAAGTGTTCAACCCGCGCCCCTCGAACCCGTCCCTGCTGTGCCACTCGCTGATCGAGCTGCTGAGCATCGTGTCGCCGGCGTTCAAGCGCAACTTCGCGCTCGTGCAGAAGCGCCGCATGCAGAAGCACCCGTTCGAGCGCGTCGCCACGCCCTACCAGCTGTACCAGTGGGCCTCGCCGATGCTCGACCACACTGTCGACGCGATACGCGCTGAGGATAGTGAGTAACGGCTCTCTTTTTTGGCGTTGTTTCGGTGATGTACCTCAGTAGTTTTAGGGTTTCTCAAAATTATAAATTTTAATACATATTTGCAAAGGTACAAGCGATCGTCAGAAATATTTCGACTATTGACAGTAGCTTGTACAGCAGTTACATCAAACAATTCACTTGCAGTTCAGTTAAACGTCTAAACATAATTATGATGTGATAATGACTAATGTATTAATTAGTAAATTTATCCGACGATATAGATTTTTGCATGAAATCACGACCCAAATGAACAAAAAAGGAAATATGTAAATAAAGGAAAGTTTCACTTGTATTTATTTAGCCATTTTCTTTAGTTGGCACAAGCTACTGTGTATTAACAAAGTGATTAAGGACTGATTTGAGAAAAAATAATCAAAACGTCTATTACCTATTAAATCATTATGTCATATGAACGACGATTTAGACAAATTTAAAATGGTTAAATATTCACTCGCGTGAACCGTTCTATGCCACCTCTAACGTGTGTACGTGTGTATGCAGCGTTCTCGTCGAAGCTGGGCTACGAGGAGCACATCCCGGGGCAGACGCGCGACTGGAACGAGGAGCTGCAGACCACGCGCGAGCTGCCGCGCGGCACGCTGCCCGAGCGCTTGCTCCGCGAGCGTGCCATATTCAAGGTGCGTATCCATATGTTATGTATGTGTGTTTAGTCCGCACCAAACTTCTACTTCGCTCTGAAGTTGTTGCGCGCAGGTATAGTCAGAGAGCCGATGCGGTTGAACACAACTACATGCATATACTACGTAGCAACGTAAGGGTACACTAACGGGTCCTGCGCTGTCTTCGTCCCGCTGATACTTACAATTTGCTGTTGCGACGCGACTCATTTCTATATACGGCGTGGACTTTACACGTGCACCTATATGTTGCGTTCTCGTGATGTTGTTTTTTATGATTGGTTATTTTGTCGATATCCACGCAAACGGTAGCTCTAAAAAAGAACTGGAGATACAGTACCGTGTTTTGTAAAAATTACCTGGAAAGTTTTAAAAAAAATGCTGATAAATAAGCCAATTTTTCATATAGTTTGCGATTACTTTTGACACAGAAATAAATTACAAATTCATATAAAGTGATGATTTATATATGGATGAAATGGCAAAAATAATTTCAATAATGTTTTAAAATACTTAATGTTTTTGTTTATAATTGGCAAATCACTGAGCAATGCAAAAATGCTATCATGAAAACATAAAAAAGTAACTAAGATTCTCTCATGGACAGATATTTTTTTATTAAAAAAATGCATGCTTACCTAATTTCTCCTATAAACTTTTTTCTCGTTCTTCTTTATATGTTTCATACAATATGTTCATATAATATGAAGTTATTTCAATTGGAACTTTGGTAAACGAAGGAAAAGAACATGAACATAACATTTCTACTATCTCTACAAACAGGTGCACAGTGACTTCGTGGCAGCGGCCACGCGTGGCGCGATGGCGGTGGTGGACGGCAACGTGATGGCCATCAACCCGGGCGAGGAGCCCAAGATGCAGATGTTCATCTGGAACAACATATTCTTCTCGCTCGGCTTCGATGTGCGCGATCATTACAAGGACCTCGGCGGTGATGCCGCTGCCTTCGTTGCTCCGGTAAACAGTATAAACACTACATGTTCATGTTTATAATACTACCGTCTATATGTTATTGGTGTCCAATTGGAATCAGTGTTGGTGACCAGATAAGGTTTTAATTAAATATAAACTATTCAATGCCTTTAAATACATAAGCCATCAGTTCAATTACTGCATTAAGCTGAAAGCCGCGTTTATAACACGCATGTTAATGTTTGTGTTACGGGAAGTTCACACGCTTAGTAGATCAGAAATTTATTTTCGACGTCTTTATCATAATAAAGACATACATATAACCAATGCAAGGATACACTTTGTCAGCCTTTAATAATATGGTACGCTTAGCAAAATTAGTTACTGTGTTGCTAACTGGCTATGTGTGGGCCACTCGTCTTTTTATTGAACAACCTGGTTTGCAGTAACATGGTAGAGAATAACAGGCCTCTCTAGTTATGGAGAGAGACTGATGCTCAGCCTAAGCTGGGCTAAACCTCAAACTGCAACTCTGTTTATGTTATTAGTAGCAAGTAGTTGAGGTGTGGCCGTCAACCGCCAAGTGCATATTTGAGTATTCTAGCCCTCCTTAATTGAGACAGGTGGTCCGATGTCCAGCAGTGAGAAGCAGTGGCCAGTGGAAAAACTTAACTATTAATATTATTCCAGCGTAACGACCTGCAAGGCGTGCGCGTGTACAGCGCGGTGGACACAGCGGGGCTGCACACCCTGGGCACCGTGGTGGTGGACTACCGCGGCTACCGCGTCACCGCGCAGTCCATCATCCCCGGCATCCTCGAGAAGGAGCAGGAGCAGAGCGTCGTGTACGGCAGCATCGATTTCGGCACCACTGTGCTGTCGCACCCTAAGTATATGGAGCTTGTGAGTATCGTCTTTTATAAAGTTGGTATTATTCGTATGTTCAAAGATGAATTGTTGAAGAAATGCTACTTTCGTCTTTGCTTTACGATAATTTTATAACTCTTCTTAACAGTTTCATTCAAGTTGACTGTACCAAGTTTGAACTAAAATTATTAAATTCTATTAGGACTTAGATTTCACAATGAATTATAATAGTAACTATTCTTGAATAGTACAAAGTTTAATAGTTTTATTATTTGCCTCAAACTTTCTTTATCATATTTATAATACGGATTTATACACTTGGTGACATAGACATGCTGTAGCAAATATGCCAAAAACATTATACTACTTAAGGACATAATTAAGTATATATTTATAACATACAAACAAATCAAATTAAGTTGCTGTAACGTTTGCGTTTGAGAAAATATTTCAATTTGTTTTTAGGGTGCGACGAAGTTGCGCGCGCTGATGTAACACATAATTTTGTTTGCAGAATTTATTAAAAAAAAATGCTATATTTATCCGTCTTTGCTGTCATGTAAATGTTTACTTTACCTTTGTTTCCAGTTGAGCAAAGCCGGTCAACAGCTGAAGATAATGCCGCACTCGGTGATCAGCGCGAACGGGGATACAGTGGAGCTGTGCTCCAGCGTGGAGTGCAAGGGGATCATCGGCAACGACGGCCGCCACTACATCCTCGATCTGTTGCGCACTTTCCCGCCAGATGTCAACTTTTTGCAATGTAAGAATATTTTGCTATAATGGAAGTGAAATAGGCTGATACAAAACGGTTAAGAACATTTTTAGTTTTTTTGTGACAAGCCATATTATTATTTTTTTCTTTGGTAGTTATTGATAAGCTTTAGTTGTATCAATATATCAAGTTTTCTACAATGTGTAATATTAAAGTAAAACATCGGAATCTGATAACATCATATCTCTATATTTTTGCCTTATAGCCGATGTTAGATATTTCAAAGAGGAGTCTCAAGGACTTTAAACAGAATTACATAAAAAGCTAATAAATAATTTCCTTTACAGTGGAGGATGATGAATTAAGGGAAGATATCAAATCGATGGGTTTCCCGATCATTCACAAACATAAACTGTGTTGCCTGAGGCAGGAGTTAGTTGATAGTTTTGTCGAGTAAGTAAATTTACTTAGATTAGTCTACATAGTCACCTAAATATCAAAATTTTAAAAATTAATTGGTTATTATCTTTTAGGGCCCGTTACTTCATGTTCATTAGATATGCAGCGTTCCACTTACAGCAATTAAGTGCGAAGCGTCAAAATAAGAATACAGAACAAAAGGCAATTGAAGATAAAGATACTGAAAAGAAAGAGGTTGCCAAAGAGACTGAAACTAAGGAGGTCAAACGAGACAGCAAGAGTCCAGAAAAGGATACAAAAGATAAGAAACAAAAGAAAGAAGAAAAAGAAAAGGCGAAAGCAGAAGCTAAAGATAAAGTAGAAGTTAAAGATAAAGTAGAGGTTAAAGATAAAGTAGAAGTTAAGGAAGATACAAAAAAAGAGACCGACACAAATAAGGAGGAATCGAAAGGTGACAAAGATAAGGAAGAGGAGATATTATTGAATGAGAATTACTCTGAAATAGACACGGATGTCGCCAAAAAGATTGTAGAGAGCATTACTGATTCAATCTGCAGTGGAGACAAACAAGAGAATGATTGTAAGTTTATTATTATATTTCTCTCCTATTGCTGACTTTAAGTTGCTTCTTGTAAATTATGAGATACCATCTTGTCCTTGTTAAGTATGAGATATAAACACGTTATCGTTTAACTGTGGGGTGTTTCAACTCATTGTATTATTGTTTATTATTTCATCTTTTAAATTAAATCTATGCTCACTGACAGCCTGTAGCTTAAAGTAATGGATAAAAAGCGCAAATTATTGAACAGGAGATCTCACTTCTTTATATAAAAAATAACTGTAGTTTAGGTAGACATTCCACTATGTTGAATACTATGACTATAGGTTTTCGAAAGGGAGTACGGTAATACATTACATTCTCTAATAGTGATGAAACTACAACGTACGAAATCCGTGGCATTTCATTGCGTGGGGCCTTAAGAAATTTTCGCTCGTTAGTGATGGTACTTTAAGTGATGGTATGGTCTTGTCGACCTTTTATTATTTTTCGCTGATTTATACACATTTTTGGTCACTTTTGAGCCCATAGCGTCTCGGACCGAAGTCCCGCGACGTTTTATCAGTACTGCCATTTTATAGTTACGCGACTATTCTAAAGCCTCTAGGATATCAGCTAGTTTAGAATGGTAGCGTGTTCGCAATTAAAACGTAACGTTAACGCAGCCGGCGAACGTTCCCGCGCAGTGGTGGCGGCGGCGGCGCGCGCGGTGGCCTCGCTCAAGGAGTCCGAGTTCGACGTGCGCTTCAACCCGGACGTGTACTCCGCGGGCATCAAGCACGCCGCCTCGCCCGAACAGCTGGCCAAGCAACGCCATCTGGTGAAGGAGGCCGCTGCTTTCCTGCTCACCACGCAGATACCTGCTTTTGTAAGTTTTATGCTTGATTCGTGATTTCAAGACAATAGTATTAAATTGGTCGCACACGTGGTTACACTCGATTCGTTTGAGTTGGACGAGAGATAGTAGTTGAATAAATTTATTGAAATGTATAGATAATATCGTCATTTCAGTGACGTTAAAAGTCTAACACAAAAAGTGATCCCTTTACGTGTTAGAATTTTAGTCTTTCCAAGGACAATATTGAGAGAAGTATTTTAAGTAGTAACAGATAAATAAAACGAAATCATTGTTGCTAATTGTCAATATTTGTATCTTTTTAAATTGTACAGGTTAACATAATAACATTTTACGAAAAAACCTGTAACGACTGTTTCATTAGAGGCAGAATTTGACAGCTATTTTTTTGCACCTTTCATCCATGTTGGAAACGTGATAACGGATTATTAAAATGAAATGTGTACGTCAGGTGCGCGAGTGCCTGGAGCACACGTCGGCGCCGATGGACGGCGCGGGGCTGACGGAGGCGCTGCACGCGCGCGGCATCAACGTGCGCTACCTGGGCCGCGTGGCCGCCGCGCTGCGCCCGCACGCGCCGCTGCACTACCTGCACGCCGTCGCCGTCGCCGAGCTGCTGCTGCGCGCCGCCAAGCACCTCTACACCGCGTATCTGCAGGTCAGTGCGCCGCTACTGTGCAGGCTGCCAGGTGACAGGGTGTCTAGAGCACACGTCCCCGATGGACGGCGCGGGGCTGACGGAGGCGCTGCACGCGCGCGGCATTAAAGTGTATCTACACCGCGTATCTGCAGATGATTGCACCGTCAACTGTACAGGGAAATACGCGAGTGTTTAGGGAACACGTTCTGGCCGATGGACGGCGCGGCACATGAGGAGACAATATGCTGAGACAATATTGGTAATGGGATGCAATGTCGCTATAAAAGCAAACTTCATCGTACTCATTGCCAATATGCATTACCCATTGCCTGTTTCTTTACGATTTCGACGTTATACAGTATGTATAATGTAACCGTAAGTTATAGCTTACTATCTTTTCTCCCAAATATAAACCCATTTCTATTTTCATTATCACTATAAACATGGCACACTTCTTGTTATCAGTCGACCCGAATAAAAATAATATTGTAGAGTATAATTCTATATTCTTAATTATGTACATTAACATTGGGTCAGCAAAATTTTTCAAATCCAATGCTGATCCATATAAAACATTAGAAAACGACCCCTTTTTAATTTACCAATTTTTTAATTTAATTATTTTTACTAAATCACACATTTTTTTGGTTCAGGGATGCGAGGCGATGTGCACCGGTGCCGCTGCGGCTCACTTCCTGAATTGTCTGCTGGGGTCGTGCAGCGCGCCCGTGGCACAGAGCGGGGACGCTCCGGCACCCGCACGTGCACCGCGGACCAGAGGCCGTCGCGCCCGCCGCGCACAGCGACACACTTCACCGACATCGCCCGCCTCGCCGACAACTGACTGGCAGAACCTCACCCCGAAGGCACTGTTCTCGCAGATTAAACAGGAGCTTAAGGTGAGTTAGTGTTAGAAAATCCGCGTATCATCCGCCACCGCATGTGTCACGCGGAAAACGTATTTTTTTAATACTTTTCGACAATTTTAAATGTCTATAAAGTATTTATTAGAAAAGTTGCTAACATACGAGTTACTCTATAACTACTTTTCGACCGATATTTAAAATTATTAACGAAGTTTAAATCAGTAATTTTTATACAAAGCATTTTTTACTTATATATCACACATTGTACATGAAAATGTTACATAATATTTATTATTTATGTGTTTATTATCTTTAAAAAATCTTTCACTTTTATTTTAGGCTTATTGGGGTTATGAACTTAATGCTGAAAACGTCGACTCCGTCATAGAAAAACATGGTCTTCAGAAAATATCTCTTCTCAGGTAAAAACATGTATTACATTTGTCTTCAAAAAGATAGTGTTTTATTGGAATTTATTGTAATATTTATATATTGTTTTGTAGATCATTTGCGCTGAAAGTAGGTCTACAAGTGTTATTGCGAGAGTATGACTTCGACAACAAGAACAAAGCTCCCTTCTCGGCGGCGGATATCATGAACATCTTCCCAGTTGTCAAACACATTAATCCAAGGGTAAATGAATTACTTCTTTTAATAATAACAGATATATTTAAGTCATACTTTAAGAAACATTTCGTCATAGTTTTGTGGGTCACATAACATCATATGAGATTAATGTTTTTTTTTCATCTTTTACTTACTAAAGGTACACTTAACATAATATAAACTGTGACTTTCTTGCGAAGTAAATAAAAAAGGAATAGAGAGCATGGTAAAACTCTTAAAAATATTAACGATCTTATTACATTCAGTCGGTGGCAAATGTGTGCTTAACCTAATATCCCTTCCCTTCCAGGCTTCAGACGCCTACAACTTCTACACGACCGGTCAGAACAAGATCCAAGCGGGCGCGGTGTCGGAGGGGCACGAGTTGATAGCGGAGGCGCTCAACCTGCTCAACAACGTGTATGGAGCGATGCACGGCGAGATCGCACAGTGTTTGCGGATGGTGGCGCGCCTCTGCTACGTCACAGGGGACCACAGGGACGCCATGGCGTACCAGCAGAAGGCTGTTTTGATGTCGGAACGCGTCAATGGCATCGATCATCCGTATACTATCACTGAATATGTAAGTTGTATACTATAGAAACTAAAATAATTGCATACTGCAGGAGTCAGAAAATAATCTGTTGGGTTTTGTAGTGGAATCAATGTTTAATCTTCATATTTAGTAATAAATAAATAGAAATAACTTTAGGCAACAACAATGATGACAACATATAAACGTAACGTTTATATGTTGGCAAAATAACATCTCAGGTCATTACAGACTGTACACAAACATAAAAAATGCTTCAAGGAATACAAAAAAGTGGATCTGATTATATGTAAAATATTAGGCGTTTATTTTTATTATTGGGATGGTCGGAATACCCTTCACAAATATTAGATAACTTTTCGAAATATTTCAACTAAGTAAATTACTTTCTCTGAATGAGTCATGATAATTTATTGACTGTAAGACTCTCATCAACTAATTTAATTCATCATTGATTTGATTGAAAGCTTGACAATAGTAAGGTCAGGTTGATGTTTGATGGGTTTATATTAGTTGGAAGGGTGCCTGCATACCTGTCCGTCTGTTATAGATTCGTAACTGAACCTCGGCGCCAATTGTTAGGAGCTCTTGGCGACGCTTTTGATGAGCAATAATAGCAAAGAATGATATATATTATTAGTGTGTATGATGCGGTAAATATAGGATCTGTATAAAAATATCAAAATGTATCGAATACATGAATAATTATGCATGAAAATAAATAAGAGCCCGAAAATAATAAACAATGTCTTTGTCTAAACAATATAATTTATTATAGAACATTTTTATGGTGTGCAATCTACTATAGATTCAACCGAGTTCGAACTTTATCAGCATTGTTTTGCTTATTTTTCTTTAAAAATTATGACTTAAATGTGATATGAATATATGATATTTTTAGTAATTCAAGTCAATTCATATTTTGATTATTACATATAATTTTATTGAAACTAAAGAATTCTTTTTTAAACGCTTACTTTGTTAGAATATATGTTTGAATTAACCTTAACATTAAGATACATTGTACAACATGAAGTTTTTTTTCTATTTTATTCTTATCTACTACGTGCAGCACTTATTTGTTATGATTAATGTTAATAAATCATTTTGTTGTTACCCTCCAGTCTCACTTGGCGCTATACTGCTTCGCGAACGGGCAAGTGAGCACGGCGCTGAAGCTGCTGTACCGCGCGCGCTACCTCGCGCTGCTCGTTTGCGGGGAGAACCATCCGGAGATGGCTTTGCTCGATGTAAGTGGATTTAATCGTATGTTTTAGTTAGTAAATTCGAACATTTATTATAGGAGGGATAAGGGGATAGAATTTGGAATCGTCGGAATTTTCTCATGAAATAAAATTGAATGTTAGTTTATGGTAACTTTTGGTTATGTTTTATTAAAATGTAGGTTTAATTGGATACTAGGATTCGAAACTAATGATAAAGAGAATAGATTAAGTTATTTGTTGTGCTCATATGATTAGATTTATCAACAAGTGTAATTTTTGTGACATTAAAATATTATTTAGAATATTATTTAAAGACAGCATTGTAAAATAATATGTTTTAATTACTGATAGATTATTATTAACAAAAGTATATTTTGTATTTTTTTCTCATTGATTTTAAACGCAAGTTGTTGTATGTAATTATTGATATCTTTTTGTTTTGAATAGTTATTTTTTTCTTTAAATTATGACAAAATTAAAAGCTGTTAAGTGAACTATCAAATCGACATTTAAGTGTCTTGATTAATTATTATAGAAGAGATTAATTATAAGTTCCCGTTATAAAAGCTATATATATGTATGTCCTCGCAGAGCAACATCGCGCTGATCCTGCACGCGGTGGGCGAGTACGAGCTGTCGCTGCGGTTCGCGGAGCGCGCGCTGCGCGTGACGGCGGGCACGCACGGCGCGCGCTCGCTGAAGGCGGCCGTCGCGCGCCACCTGCTCGCGCGCACGCTCTCCTGCCTCGGCGACTTCCGCGCCGCGCTCGCGCACGAGAAGGAGACGTACTCCATATACAAGCAGCTGGTGTGTATCGCAACGAGGATAATAATAATTAATATATGTAGAGCGCTGTATATAGCGCGTGATGGCGGGCACGCTCTCCTGCCTCGGCGACGTCCGCGCCGCGCTCGCGCACGAGAAGGAGACGTATTCTATATACAAGCAGCTGGTGTGTACTGCATTTAGTGGTAACTATTTTAGATTATTGCTGCGCAAGGGAAAGCTTGGACTATGTTCTACTTTATTCTACTTACTTTATAGATATTTCTTTAGTTAATTTTCATGGGTCACTACTATACATTTGTATAATATAATCACTTTCATTAATTGGTGTAAACCTGCATAGAAACTTTGTATTACGAATGAACTTGTCAGATATTTGAAACAAAAAAGTTTAGAAATTTTCTTATCTCATGATTTTATTTGAAACAAACTCCATGCTTGGCATTTCGTATATCTTGGCATTACCTTTGAAATGACTACATTTTATTTACATATGAAATAAAAAAGTATCTTATTAACGAATTGATTTTATTAACTCGTTACTCAAATTAAGATTGCAATCAAATGAAATGAAATATATGTATTATATAGGCCAACTAGCATTTACAATTTATCAATTATAATATGTTTCTTAAACTACTACCGGATCGGAACGCGACAATACTTTATCATCCCTCAGATGAAAATACCACACAAAAATAATAATCTATTAAAGAAGAATATTTCTTTAGTTAGAAAGAAGCTAATCATTCCAATTAACTAATGAGACATTTATCGTATTCCAGCTAGGAGAGAAACACGAGAAGACCCGCGAGTCGTCGGAGTGCCTGCGCCACCTGACGCAGCAGGCGGTGGTGCTGCAGAAGCGGCTCGCGGAGGCGTACGCGCGCTCGCCCGCCGCGCCGCAGCCGCCGCTCGCGCCGCTGCACATCCAGCCGCCCGCGATGGCCTCCGTCATCGATATGCTCAACCTTATCAATGGGATACTCTTCGTGCAGATTAGGTATAGTGAATTCAAACATTCCTTTATACAATACTATATATATCGTTACTTAGCGATAATACCGCCTATTGCATACTGTTTCATCTGTGTATGTATTTTGCTTGTTATTTAAATTCAACTGTAAGTGTGCAAACCTACCCGAAACCTTGCTCGCTATTTGCGCAAAAATAATTTAGACGAATGTTTTTGACTGAACTTTAGTCCTTGGAGCTGGATCAAATATTATATTTTAAGCATAAAATTGAAATGAACATGCAATTCATCTAATTGTAAGAGGAAACTGCTGCTCATAATAATCTACTAATAATTAAACCTAGATAGCAATTAAGATTAAGTCCTACTCGAATAAAGTCTGAAGCCTATGTGGCACTGCTGTTATCGGATTTTAATCTTGGACACTTCTACCATATTTTAATTTATTATCATGTCAATCCTCTATAATTATACATCAAACATTGTCTATATGTTGAAAATAGGTCGATATTATTAACATGTATTTCACCTTACATTATATCTTTCGTGATATCTATATAATATGTTTATTTTCCTCCAGTCCTCAAGACATCGAACAGTTCAAAGCGGAAATAGAGAAAAGACAGCTGAAGGATCTGCCGATCCCGGGCGTATCGGGCGCGGCGGCGGGCGCGGCGGCGGCGGCGGGCGAGGCGGCGCCCGACAGTTGAGCCGGACCTTCCTTACGTCGTTACTTTACTATTATTGATTGATGATATTGTTCCTTATTATCTATGAATGTATGCTGTAGTGAATAGTGTGCTAAGGTTTGATGTAGATTTTTTGTTAGTAAATTTTGAGGATATCGTTTTGATCGAACACGATTATTATGAATTATTTTATCGATTCACGCGATGTGCAATAGATTATGCGTGTGCCTGTCGTTCGGAAGTCTCGCTCAAATCGCGCAACCGTATATGGTTTCACTCGCCTCCTCGCCCTGTAACCGAACTAGTGCAATTTTGATGTAGTGATAATAGCAATAAGTTTTGGTTGTGAACCCGAGACCACGTGCGCGTCGCTGTAACGGTACTGGTGCTACTGCCAATTTATCCTTTTCATAATTATTATGATGATTTTATGAATTGTTATTAATGAGTATTATTTTGTTTTTTTTTTAATAGTGCGGGAGTATATTGTTGAAACCCATAATCGTAGCAGTTTGATTATATTGTGATTGAAATGTAACAGGACTGGATATTTCAAGCTATGATAATAAATTATTGTGACAATAGTAACTCAAGTTTTTATTCAGTGTGTGTGATGAGCAAGTTAACTCGTGATGAATATCGATCGTTTTGATACTGCCTCCATTGTTAATATTTTATTTCTGTTTAGAATGTTTAGTGCCATACATGTAGTGAATGTAAGTTCTTTATGTAAATGTAATGTTTCTGTTAGTCTGTGATATAGTGTTTATCATCGAGTCGCTTGCCTTATCGATGCAATAGAGCTCCCATAAACTTATTAACAGTACTAATATATAATCGTTTTTAAAGTGTCTACGCCGAGAAATATTGATAATTATCACACAGGTAATATAAATAAATGTGTACAATAAATTGATATATTTAAATGATACAGAAATATGTAAATTAATAAGTTATTCATGTGCGTCCTTATATTGTACTTTAATGAAATTATTCATCAATATCGTGAAATCAATTACTATGTCTGTATATTTATCTTAGATGGTGCTATACCCACAAATATTCTGTATATTATAGCCCAATATAATCTGTCTACAAACGCTTATAGTGCCTATGTCGTGAGGTAATTTACGCAACATTTTTCATTTCAATTTTGTCACTTAGGGTGTTATTTATGCTTACTTTATAAAAAAACGTGCAATATTTTTATCCACAACGAAAGAACAAATTTGATATCAACTATAAAAGGAGATAATGTTGCGTGGATTATTTCATCGTAAAAATATCCTAAATCGTTGATTGTTCACACATTTTAAAATTTTAACGGTAAGTTGACATGTTTTATGTTTCGGCGATGCGCAGCCGGCGCGGCGGAGTATCGGTGTTCGCACTTGTACGGAACTTCTAGCGTGTTTCATTCGAAACTTAGCGGATATTTAAGGAAGTTGTTCGATAAAGTACGTGCCTAAACATACAATAATGTTGTTGTTGTTACATTTCTTTAACAATATGACGACCATGTAAATACGGCGCTGTTCGTAGTATACTAATAAAACATTCGTTTTTAAAACTTCTTTTATTTTATACTATATTTTAATTTCAAAAATAATAATTATAATTTAAAGATTTGAACGAGAAATTATTAAAAATAATACCATCTTTTACATGGGTATAAATATCAATTTATTCCACAAAAGACTACTCACTATGAGTAAACACTTACATATAAGAGAATATAAATTAAAGCTATTTATGTTTAAATATTATACGAATTACATATATAAAACGTTAAATATAGAAATGTATTGTTCTGCCTTAAGTGTCCTTAGTAGTGCTAATCTGCTGCTATAAAGCAGAAATAGTTATGCGGGCTTACTCGCATTCGGACCTTTGAGTGCCTATAAAGTAACATTAATTATTACTTAATATTACAGGATCACACATACCTAATTTCCATGGCATGTTGTCTAATGTTGTCAATTTTGTAAAATAACGACAATTTAGTTTACAATTTCAACAGTACACAAATGGTACGACTTTACCCTAGCGCTAATATTACTATTATAGTCCGCACCAAACTGTCTAGTCCGCTCTGAAGTTGTTTCGCAAATACAAGCATAATATATATTCCGTAGCAACGTAAGGGCATACTAACGCAGCTATGTACCCGTGAGGGAGAGTGAGCAGTGGACGGGTGCCGGGTGCCCTGCGCTGTCTCGCTAATATCTACAACTTGCTATTTGACGCGACTCGTTTCTATATTCAGAGCGGGCTAGCAGTTTGGCGCCGACTATAACCTGACGGTTATTGTGAGTTGTGTTATTTGCGAGTGCGCGGGCGTGGCCTCGGTCTCGCGCGAGGCCTGGGCCGTGGCCTCCGGCGCCGCACACGCGGGGCGCGGCCGCGCTCCAGTTGCGCCGCTACAAGCTCGGCCAGCGCACCACGCTCCGCCAACATCGACAGGAACGTGCAGATGAACTCGTCGTAGTTGTGCGTCCGCCGGCAGTCGTCCACCTGACATATTCAATAGTATTATTTACAGATCACTTAATCTAGTCACTAAAAAATATAGCAAGTAATGTAATATATCCTACATGAAATGAATTAATCCAAAGAAATCTCAATTTGTTTTTAAATAGTATTACTTAATTTAGCATCACTATGTGACACAGTAACTGCAGTATGACCTTTTTGCTATATTATAAAAAAAAATAGTTAAGAATTACCTTTCAAATTTAATTAACTTTAAACAAACTTGGAAGAATGTTAATTGTTAATGCTATAATTAAGTTAATGCATTGCCTTGACACAATATATTTATGAATTAAAGAGGTAATTAATATTTTTGTTCATATAACCTTATACATACTTCACTTACGTACTGTTTATTTATTTCTCAATGTTAGAAATCAAGATGCACTATGCTATTTTGTATTAAGACGATTAAGTAAATGAATAGTGATAAGTGTATGAATAGTGGTCTTACTTAATAAAACTTCCATACCTTATACATGTCTCTTTTATCATTTTCATCATTGAGTGCTTGTTGGCATAACTGTACTTCATTAGCGATGCAGCTCATAAATATGTTCAATTCAGAATGAGTGAACAGCATTTTCCTCATTCTCAGTGGTTGTTCAGGCAGGTTCTCAATGCACAACAGTACCGGGGAATGATTACTTTTGACTAGAGCAGTTGTTGATGTAGGAAATATCTAAAAAGTTTATAACATAAGTATGTTTTGTAATTTGGTTTGATTTTTTTATTTTGTATATATTTGGATTTTGGATTTATTTTTATACAAAATGAACCCTTACCTCAGAGAGAATTTGATGTTCATTGCTAATTGTGATAAACTTTGGAATTATGCTTTGGTCCACTGGATCAGCTAAAACACAATCAATTATTAAATAATCTAAACATTTTGATTAAGTATTGTTCAGTTTTAAGATCCGAAGTATATTAATTCTATATATGTGAATTTAAGCAAAGATTTGTTAGAGAGACTTACCTAAACCAATACTGCTATCCTGATGTGGTCTGTCGGAGGAACCAATTTCAATAGTGATGCCTTGAGTGAAGTCTATATTGTATGTTTGCACTTCCGATGCTTCCAGAGCATTGAAGATAGCTTCTTCGGTTATAAGTACTGAACTATCATTCATAGAGTTTTCACTGCCATCTTGAGATATGTTGTCATCTTAAAGATTTGAAAGAGTTATATATTAAGTTCACAAAGTTCCTTTAATTAAAATAAATGAAATATGAGGATTTTATTTACTTACGATGTGCATTTCTGGCTTTATTCAATAAATGGCGTAAATGTTTTCCGATTTTCGAGATGGCTTCCTTTATTCTTTTCTGGTTGATTTCAAGTGAGCCAAGTTTTTGCATTAATGCTATTCTTCTGTCCGGAACTACAGCCATCAAATTGAATCTGAAAATTGATCACTTGTTATTTATTTTTAAAATGAGATTTGTATAATGTTTTATTGTAGAACAAGTTAATAAAACAATATGACCTATTTGAAACGATTAAATAGTAATTAAATTTAGTTACCGAATATCGTGAACTTGTTCACCAGCATCTCTGCCGAGTCTGGCAGCCATCACCCTCCTGAACGTGTCAGTCCAGTCCTCATCGACAGCCCATGGCCCATGGTCCATTGGGTAGGGTTTCAGACCATCCAATTCAAACAGGTGCCCATTGATTGGCACAAAACTAACAAAGTGATAAGCTTCACCTAAAATGAATACAGTATTTATAGCCATTCAAGTGTTGATGAAAGGACTTTTTATATTACATGGTGACTCCCAAATGTCCAGAAGGGTTCTACCACCATTAATTAATTTATTCTATGTACTACTTTCACAAAGTAATATAATGAAGGTATAAAATGTGTGTTAATAAGACAAGTGTCTTAGCTAACATACTCATTTGTTACCAATAAGAATGATGTAAGAGTTATAATGTACCTGTAAACCTTCCCGTGGACACACCAGCACACTTATCAGTCTTCTTTCTAGCTTGGGGAATGGCGTGAGAGTTGTGTGCACATGCTAGCTCTGGTGTATTGCCTATTGCCCAGCCTTTGTTCTCTGGGTTCATCCCAATGGTGTGATGCTGTGGACAGTATCCTTATTAGCTACCAAAATATTGCCATTGTTGTTATCAGCTGACAATAGCACACTAGTCAACATTGTTCTTTTTAAAAGGGAAAACAATAAGCCTAATCCTAATAAGTTAATAGGTAATCTTACTACCAGCTTTTTTATGATTTACCTGTGCAATTTTACAAGGAACAATCATCATTAGTTAAACCTTGATATTTTTTTATACTCTAATATAATTATAGCTCAATAATATACCCACCTTTAATCTACTCAATGTTTCACCCAGGTGAAGGTTGGGGCAGTTCAACAGTATGGAGAGAAGCGCATGAGTAGCGCAACTGTTCGGCACCATTTGTTGCGCGAAGAATATATTGTTGATGGTTTCCTCATCTCGCACGAAGCTCTCTATTTGCTCAACGAACTTGCGACGGGAGCGGCGTTCTTCGATCCAGCGAAATAAAAATATAAAGCCGTAAACAGGACTCTCTAAAGGCTTGTGCAAGTCGTATATCTCTTCCACTTGCACGCCTTTGACACCGAAATCTTCCAGCAGCAGAGTGAACAGCCCAGGGTCGCTTTCCAACTCGAGCCATCCCTCTGTTAAACTGTTCAATTCCACCGGCATCGTTTTCATATGATTGCCTGTGATTATAATTTAACTCATGATCGCTTCATGCCCTAATAAAGCTATGAATCTATCTGATTCGATAAAGAAATTAAGACATCATTTTGATAATGTTATGTGCATGGCGTTCCTTATTTGACCATTGAAATATGATTGAAACACGCTGAAAACACAAAAACAGTGAAAACAAAATAACAAAATCAATTAATCTCAACTGATGTTTAATATAATGTATATGACACTGACAGATTAACTGATTACAGACTATTAAACATGGCTGTTAGTCGTTTTGTAGCTATGGTATTCGTATATATGGTATAACATAATTATGTTATGCATTATTATTTGAAAAATTCAATAAAATCAAAACATAAACAAAGCTTAATGCAGTTTAAGCAAAGATTACATTGCAAATAGGGACTTTTACTTGAAGACTTATGTTTTTTGATTTGCGTCATCTACTTCAACAAGTGGAATACGACCATAAGCAATATGGGTTTAGTTTTAATCATTTAATAAAACAAATGTAACATATTAACGCAGCCAATAATATAATGAACTTAAAATAGTACATACCATAATGTGAACATTACTAAACTATAACTTTAAAAAAGAGAGCTTGCAGCTTTGGTTGGGAAATTTCATTCCCAGGATAGTGATTGACTTAGAAGTATAGTGCGGATCTACCTACTTGGACTTAAGGAACTTTTAGGAGTAGACAAAATTTTTCGCTGACGTTCGTCTTACTTCGGAGATTACTTTTATGTATTACTGCTTCTAGGGAGATCTTTTATTTTTTCAGTACCAATTTACCCTTGAATGGGTAAAGCCCAAAGAGTATAGTAACCTATATCAAGTCATCCCTAAACGTAAAATATTTTGCTAGTGCTTTAAGCTTACTCAGCCGATTGCTAAATCTGCCAATGGCACAGAGGGTGACTAGATTTTTTTATATGATTCGGATTCGGATCGGAGATTCGGGTCTCCAGGTTTTGAAGCAAATTAAATTGATTTATCTGTTACTGCAGCACTGGATGGAACAGGCATATCACACAACAACTTTAAATCAGACTCTAGAGAATTATTAGAAATATTAGAATAAATTATGTTGTTATTTTCCAGCTCAATATTTTTATGTGTGAATAGCCCACCGGACTCAGTAGATGATACTCTTGACTAATGGTATTGCCACTGCCGTACTTGACCGATTTGTTCCCGATTTCAGAAGACTAAGATGGAAGTTTTGTAAAGGTGACTAGAACACGATGGTGATACCGTAGTGACATGTTACAGCTACTCTCTTTAAGGGTTTTGGGTAAGCAGGTATTACATTTTTTTAACAAGAACATACCTTAGTTTTTTTACCTTAGCTCAAATAGAGCGGAGAAAACTAAGGTATGTTCCTGAGTGCATGTATTGATACATCAAATTTAGGGTAAATAAAATACGATATTCTAATTTCGCAACAACATTTATTTTGTATGTACACTCAATATCCGTTGTATAATGTACAAATAATAAATGCACAACTTCAGCATTGTAAAGTCCTACTAAATTGTGTAGGCACGCGTTATCTGTAGGTATTACAAAACTTATTCAAATTTAAGTTCGTTTTTACAATTATTAATATAAGGTTTGGTCCCATATTAAATTTGATTTAAGCTTCATAAAATAAATAAAATAGCAAAAGGTATGAAATTCTTAAATGTTAGGTGAGATAAAAAAAAGTCACAAATAATTTGGCAAGGAAGGTGAAAGAACAAAAATAAAAAAGTTTCATGAAAGAGCAGAGGACAGATAAGAAAAAAAGTGTGGGCATTTGCTCACTAAGACATTAGAATAATGGAAGCCGTTGGCAATAATAGTAAAAATTGTTACAACACTAATGAATACTATGGTGGTATAAAACACTGAACACATTCAAATTCATCATATAAATATGATAAGGTAGGATGGTAAGTAACAATGTCTAACACGTTAAGAGGATCAAAATGTCCATTATAGATATGGAAACACGATATGCGCTTGTCTTTTGTTGCTTTGGTAGGTTTATTAAGTACAGTAATATCACGTCAAAATCCACGTAAACGTAAATTACACCTAGAAAAGGTTTATGAAAAGAAATTTGATATATTTTACATTTGGAGAATTTTACTCAGCTTTAAATTTGCCAATTGTTAAAGGAGTGGAAAGTACTAAATGCATTAAACTTAGAGACGTTGATACCTTATGCTCACTAAACAGACAATTTAACAATATTCTGATAACGAATTTTTAATGGGCTAGTAAATCATCATCTCGTTAAACGGAAGAGTGTTAATTTGGTTACAATTTCGATTTTTAAAATAATATTAATATACTTGTGATTGCATTCAGCATGATTACATAACGTGCTTGTTATAGTTGACAAAGATATTCATGTTGTGCAATAAAAATCTGTACAAATATAAACGATCGCGTGATGGTGACTAACGTAGTTGTTAATGTATTATACATAACTTCAAGACTAGAATAGATATGTAGTGAACATTATAATTATGTACAAGAAATATCATCTACTCATTATACAAAATAGGTTTCAATATAGTCAACAAAAACGACGTACCTATCCAATAAATTGTAGTCGCGCAAGATTAACTTTCTCGCGACTGCCGTTATGGCGGTTCTGTTCCCGTTCTTTAATATTAACATCAGGTTTAAGTTGCTTGATGGATAGTTAAAACGAAAATATTAATTTCCAGTTGTGCCGAGCAAATGGTGTTCTTATTTAATTCTTTCCGTCCCTTACCAAAGTTTTTACTTTATACTTTCCCATTTAAATGCTACGGTTCAACCCTTTAAAATATCTTAATAGATTAAGTAACAAATTATACAAAGATGAGTGAATGAGCGAATGGCACAGTGCTGCTCCTACCGACATACAATTCCTTTTAAACAACTTAATAAACAACAATACAACATACTTATACTGAATACAACAGATTTTCCATTCGTCAGTTTCAGTAAGACGATTGAAAACTGCAGTTCAAAACAACTGGAAGATATTATTTACTTATGAATATACATATTTCTTATTACACCTCTAAAGAATGTATTATACAAATATAACCTATCATTAAATATATACAGCAGGTAAGTTATTAACTACACGTATTATTTTTTTCTTTTATAATATCACAAAGTATTCATTTCTAAGTTCGACGTCTTACTAAATATTAATAATAGTCGTTCCCTGCGAGGACATGACATGTGTGAACGTACAATAAAAATAATACCGCAAATATTGGACGACGAGTGCACAAGTATCCAGCTCCTCGATTACCCCACAAGTCACAACACACGAAACAGTCGATTAGGGTGACACATCTGGATGTGGCCAAGTTTTCATCTGATGGCGTGGATGGGCCTGTAGGGCGGCGGCGGTGTTTTGGGCACCTGCGTGTGTGAGTGGGGGAGGTGTACGGGAGCGAGGGTGGTGCGGGCGTCCTCCAGCTGGCCGGGGATGGCGCTCTCGGGCAGGTCGTGGCGCGCGCTGCTGGTGTTGGCCAGCAGCCGCGCGGGGTTCAGCTTGATGGCGTCGTCGTACGTGGGCGGCGCGCCCGCCACCGTGTCGTAGTCGGGTGGCTTTTGCTGCATTGTCTCCTCATCCGGTATCGATATCACGTGGATGGGGTCGTCAATCTGAAACGAGAAAGCGACAAGGATAAGTTATCGAATCAAAAATAAGTTGTCTCAAATCTGCGTGCAGATGACATCAGGAAAGTACGTGCCAAACACTAAATGGGCTGCCAGTATATTATGTCTGTCGATATCAAGGTTATGGAATGACACATAGCCTTACCATAATAACGGTAAAATGTAGGGACTGTTATAGAAAAACAATTCATTACAGAAAGTCACGCGCTGAGGAGTTTTATCTGGATTGATAAGCGTACACAAATTTGCTTGTAGCTTTAGTTGTTTTTGTTTCTTGACACATTTCTCTGAGTAAAACAATGATAGCTGTTACGTACTAAGCTGATAATTTTAATATGTGGCCATAAAGACTATCTCGTTATCACAAAAGCACACGGTAATTGGCATTAACCAGACAGATGGAATTTTAATGGATTATTGAATTATATTATAAAGAAATAAATAACTGAAGTAATTACAGATATCTACACTAGTGACGTTACAACAACAACAGATACAAATGAGTTTCTTTAGGATGAGATTATTAACTGCTTGCTCGCTTGAATTATTGAAATTAAACTTGATTCACGAACTGAATATAATAGAGTATCCCCGTATAAACCAGATTACCAAACTGAATACCAGTTAGTGGTCATCCAGTTTACAAAAGGCTTGTGACGAAGTCTAACAACTTTCCAATAGCAACAGGGATCGGCAACTTAACATGCCTTCCATACTTCTTACTTCTACAAAATACCAACCTGATGTGTGTCAGGCGACGCGCGGTCAGTCTGCGGTTGTCGTGCGGGAGACTGCAGCCAGCAGCACATGGCGGCGCAGATGAGCAGCGCACCAGCCACGATGCACGCCACGCCCACGTACCGCACCGGCTCCGCGTAGTCCTCGGCGAGGCCCAGCCAGTTGATCAGTGCGCCGGCGCACAGCAACACCATGCCATATCGGTACGGGCGTTGGGATTGTCTGCCCTCGTCTAGCGACATGCCTGGAACAATTCAAACACCAACATTAATAATTGAAGAAAGAACACTTTGTGGTTCGACTCCGGCGGCACCACCGCCACACCTATTTCTGCCTGATAACAACAGTGTTAAACGCTGCCGTGTTCTGGTTTGAAGGGTGTGGTAAGGAAGACATACTTTTCCGAGGCGTTCCAGCTTAGTCCTCAGGAGTAGCGGCGCATCTGTGGCCGACCTCATGTAGGAATATCTAATCCTCTCTGGGGATGATTACAGATGTCCATGGGCGGCAGTAGCCACTTACCATCAGGTGGACTGCACGCTCGTCTGCTATTCCTATCTTATAAAAAAAACTCCATAATGACCCGGGAGCTTTTTATCACGAAACATTAAAGGATATAACAAAATTAAAGTAGATATGATAACCGACAGACGAAATGGTTCTAGATTTTCCTCGTAAAGTATATCATGTGCTCGAGTTATTCACAAAGGTTTTAATCAATTAACGAGAAATGATAAAGACTTGCAGTAAAACAGATAATGGCTAATTTATTATATCGTTTATCAGTACATCTCTTCTAAGATGTCATTGTAATAAGTAAGACTCATACTTTGTAATAAGTTCTACAAGATTAAGAGTATGTACTTTTGTAATTAATTTGCGATAAATTAAATTCAATGAAACTAATACAGTGTATGAGTAATATGTGTTTCGATAAGTTTAGAGCGTATTCAAGTAAACCTAAACAATATTAAGTCAACATTAGTCGTATGGAAAGCTTCTCCGCCATTTCAAGTAGCTTGTTTATTCAATGACTGAGCAATACAACGTGCAGTTTAGCGGTCGAGATCGCATCCACTCATCATTGACATGGAAAGCGTCCATCATGTATCTCACTGGGGCAATGGCATGTTGATAACGGGACCCGATGTTCGTGATGCCGTCCAGTTTTAAATGAAAGTTGGGAAAGTGTTTTCGTAGTCGCCGTTTGCAATTATTGTTTTACGAGCTTCCTAGATAGCGTATAAAGTAGCTATGTGTTTAGTTTTGTCATGTTTACTACCTTACTTTGAGCGAAAATTCTTTAACAGTTTTAAAGTTTTGACCCTAGAAGACAAACAGACAGATTAATGTTAATACTTTTTTTTTTATGTTTACAGATGTATATGGGTTTAACATTTGTTGTTTTATTGTTAAAGAGACAATTCACTAATTTGTCTAGAATTTTATATTTTTACGGTGAGGCAGCCAGCATACGGCTCAATTATAAAAATGATTACTTAATAATTTGCAACGTTGTAAACAAAAAGCCGCCGAGGACACTTGTAGACACGAACACGATCATGAATAAGGATATCTCATTGTGTTTCGGAAGGACACTGGAGGAAACTCACTCCACGGTGTCAAGACGGACGGCGATCGAGGTCTCGTTAACAATGGATACTCAGGAGATGTGGGTCAAGTTCGTGTACTCGACTATCTTAATCACGCACAACAGACGTCCGTAATCACTACGTTCTCTCATAAATTATTTTCATCCTAAACACTAGTAATGAACACTCGTGCGTTGTCACAAATTTAAATGTTCACGTTATTTAAATAAGATGGTTCTCAATTTTAATCCTTTTGCGTCCATAAATATATCTAAGTATTTTTCGCTAGGATTATGCAAATATATAAATAATTAAAGATGAATTTAATTTGGCTAGTTTAATTTGAGATATTAAAATATTAATAATTATAACAGTTTCCTTGTTTTTTTTCTGTTCCATGATAGTTTCTAATAACGCTTGTATTGATTGTAGAATTGTTTGTGAGGCACCTTGAGGTCCTCAACTATGTTATATTATTGTTATCTATATTTGAAGATTGCATATGTATTGATTTGAATGGCATAACTGTGGATAGCTTTGCAACCTCCACAGAATCAGGGATTCCATTTTAAGTAATTACACTAATTCAGTAATCTAATTTATTTCTAATATTTTAATAGCAAGGAGAGATTCCTTAATAAAATTTTGAGGATAAGAGATGTGGGGCAAACTTTCCGAGAAAAACACAATAGTGATAGCATTGATAGCACTATCGTTTTGTGCTGAAAATAGACATGGAAACATATTTTCCAGTAAACTTTACCTTTGAAGAGAAACATTTACATACTAAGGTAATACTTGTGTATATTTTGTTAATATTTAGTTACATTAATATTTAATTCTTACCATATCTATAGCGCGAATAGTATGATGTTAAAGTACTATCAAAAGTGATCGGATACCAAACCATTTTGAATACTGTATATTCAGATCCAGGCTAAAAGCACAATAATTAAACCTCTTTAATTCACGCAAATACGTGGACTATATCATTAATGAAAACTGAATAAATATGCAAATATAAAAACTAACACACATGTTTGTACAGATGCGAATGGCTATTGTATGATAAATACTGCAAAAGATGTAATCTATAATCTTATCGGTCGCGAGATCCGCTCTAGAATAGTCCAATCACCGATAATAATAATATGCGGAAAATATTTGCCAAGATCTTGACACTGGAAAGATTTCGGCCGATACATATAATAAATGTTACAAGTCATGTTTCCAATCTTGATTTATCGTACACATACGATTACGATGCCACTTGTCCACGATTAGCAATAACACGCTAATAAGATCAGCCGGTCTATAAATATAAATGGAATGGAAATTATTCACCCGTAATATGATATTTATACAAAAATAACATCACGAGGTATTTGGACAAATATTAAAACGTTACAAATATCAAAAATGGATGTGATGTATTTTATTATTAACCCATTCCTTAAAAGTCAAGGTTATATTAAGGTGGTAGTGTTTTTAAATAGCTAAACGCAAACATTGTAATAAGAGGCCGAAGTGGGTGTGTCGGAGGTGTGTTAAACACTATTTGTTCTTTAAAAGGTGTTGTAGATGTAATTTTAAGAATGTATTGGACTTGGATGATAGAATACTTTTTGGGCCGCCCCAGAGACGCAGTGGGACAGAAAAAAGCAGCCAAATAAAAATGTAATTAAAATTAGATTATTAACTACCCAGAAATCTTAAGCAGCAGTTTGTCGGCAAGTGCCAATATGGCGTACTTGGCCATGTTATCTTGTACTTGTAATCATTATGAGTGTCACAATTACACAATAGCTAGTTAAAATACTCGTGATTATCATGTTTGATATGAGCGCGCAAGTTGGCAGGTGACTTGTAAGCAGTCGCCCACGCCAGACGTAGGGCTTCGCTGTCGCCCACTGCGGCTCCCCTAACGCGATATTCGGTAACTGGATTAAATCCAGGATAACCGTGTTAAATTACTTTGTACATTAAAATGTTTGAAACATTGCAGTAATGTATGCTGATTTAAATTCTAATTTCTAAAGAACATGATGGAACTTTGTTTTCTGGAGTTATTTTTTTTGTATTAACTTGTACATCGAGAAACCTGTTAAGTTCCACACGTGACTATTTGTGTCGTATTGTTGTTCTTTTTAAGTAAACTTCCAAGGTGATACAGGGGATGTCACCTTTTGATTTTTTTGATTGATTATGAGCCTTGTTTTATATAAACACATATCAGAATTAAAGGAAAAACCGATAGTAAAAGATAAGAAATGTAGACTTGGAAAAAATCATACAAAGGTATAATACAATATCGAATATTTCTAAAAACACTCTATATACCTATATTTTTTTCAAAGGTAACTAATACCAATGGGAATTTATTTTGTATTTTTACTTATGTGAAAACGAAATTATGATAGGGGAGAAAGAAAAAGAACACAGAAATGTTTCCTGTGGTCAAAAATTTTACTCGGAAAACTCTTTTATTCGGAAGACCCTTACGTGTACCTACCGCTTCATTTTTAATACGTATGGTAAATGGAAATGAAACCGCACCATCAGTACGGTACTCGTATGTTACTTACTCATATAATCCGTCCTCATATTGTTATTATTATATTTGTTAATAATATTATGATATATTGCCGCTGTCGTGGCGTGGCCGTGGACAATACTTAACATTAATCTTTATCTGGCTCAATATAATTAAGTTTATAAATAAATCACTCCATCGAGAACACTTGAGCAAGAAATAAAAACGGGTGAATGACTGTTATCATAATTGTTATTAATCATGAAAGGACATTTCTAAGTATTGTATACCTTGCACGTCAAAGTTGTTGTTCGTTGTTATTGACATTTGTTGTTTAAATTTATTATTAAGTAATCTTGATGATACCGTCATCATAATATGTATTTTTTCTAATCTTCAGCAAAAATTGTTATTGTAATGTTGTGCTATAAATTCGTCGTAAATTCACTTTGATCGTACGCAGGAAAACTGCTAAAACAGTTTCTAAGTCACTAAAGTTGTTGTTCGTTGTTATTGTTATTTGTTGTTTAAATTTATTATTAAGTAATGTTGATGATACCGTCATCATAATATGTATTTTTTTCTAATCTTCCACGAATATTTTTATTGTAATGTTGTGCTATAAATTCGTCGTAAATTCACTTTGATCATACGCAGGAAAACTACTAAAACAGTTATCTGAAACTATTATATTAAGAAAGTTTGTGTTGCGAAGCCATTGTTAGCCTAATGATTGATCTAAAGAGGTCAGTGGAATGAATTTCGGCTTCCCACGCTGGGTATTCAACGTTTTAGAAATCTAAATCTATACATAAATAAATAACGAGCCTGTGTCTGTAATTTGAAGGGAAATCTCATTTTCACCATAATTATGTAAGTGTTTTAAAAACATCTGCCATACAGATGCGAACTCTGAAACTTAAGGACTTATCGTCCAAGGAAACAAGATTTTATCAGAAACGAAGAACTGAAGAATCAAAGTTAAAATATATTAAAAAAAGTGTATAAGCTCATGAATATAGGTTGCATTTGTTGATTGAAGATTATCAGCGTTCGTCATTGCATTATTATGACAAACATAACATAACATTTAATTTATAAGGTAAATTTTGTACATGGCAATGGTAGGTAACGAGTACAAGTATAGAAATGAGTGAGCCTCCGGTATATCGAATAACAATGAGTAAACTTCCCAACTTTGCCTTGTAGTGGGAAAAGTTCCTATTTCACCAGTCAGATATTCAGAAATTGAAATATATCACTTATGCTACCTATATGTTATTTGTTTGTTGTTATTCGTTTTGTTTCAATTGAGAAGGAATTTAAAACAATTTAGCTAATATTTTGAATAAGAACTAATAAGAAAATTCTAGATCGTTGTCATGATAACAAAAATAAACATAATTTAAAGTGCTAATTTAAATAACGACTATTATGTAACTTAAAACCTGTTAGGTAGTTAATTATAATATGGCACTTGGCAAAAACTTTAAAGATCAGGTTTTTCCTCTCCAGTTAATAAGTATTATCCTTCATTGATTAAATACACTTTGATGTTACGTTTAATCTTTGTATATTATTGCATCAGTTATCCTCTTAGTATATTACTAATCATTGCTAGTAAAATACTTATCTGTCAAGAATTATTTTTATTATATTATACTAAATATGTATTTCAGATGCAATCCCGCGCTAGGATTATGTTACACCGTAACCTCTTTACTTTATATAAAGTTATCATCAAATAAACGGTTTTTACCTCTTTGTCATCGTAAATAGCGTATGGGCATAGAAAATAGCAACTAATTAAATTCAATACATAAAGAAGTGTCAGAATAAAGCAGAATTTATTAGCGGACTTTACCCAATATTTTGTTGTCGGTTTTTATGTCTATGACCTAATCGATCGCTAATCGATTTCGGTTTCCACAAGGACAAGTTTAAAAATACGTTTCTTTTGTTACTATGAAGCTAGTGGGACTGATACACTGTGGCTGAAGTAAGCAAGCACATTGTGCGCACGCTGAAAAACTGCAGTCGTGTCTAAAATTGCTGTCTAAAATATAATTATAATATTATTACATGAATCCCTCAATTCCCTAAATTAACATAGTCTTGATATAACCGTCAATAAATAATTTAGTGACTCGTTTATACTATACAGCGAGATCACTTTGTGTATTCCTTTAATCAGCACAGAGTCCAGTGGAAGAGTAGAGTGGTCGAACATTTTTGTGATTTCTTCTCGTTACATAAATGTGTGCTTCCATGTTCGTGAGAGACCTTATTGAGTGATTGTCACGGTATGGCTATCAGGCTATATGTTCTTATTTCTACAAGAACATTTCAAAAACGTATTCATAATTCCAACACAATGTATCCTGAAGAACACCTGGTTTTAACCGGTAGTGGCGTATAACCTCTTTGTCATTACAACGTACAAAGGGCTTAGAAAGGACGATGGTGACGAGTCGGGGTCGCAGACCGGTATCGCGGCTACCGGTTAAGGAGGTATAGATACCGTGTATGCTAGCAATATTTATTTATCTAATTTACATCAGAACGTTCAACTTTAGTTTTTTCCTTTTATAATTTGACTATAAAAACATTTTATTGGGTTTCACCATATCTATTTGATTCTATTGATAAACTACCTAATGTCCGGAAAAAGGCGTTTTAATAAGGAAAGTTTAGAAATAAAGTAAACAATTTACGATACGGATATCAATTTTACGGGCCATTAAATGTGTATTATCAATATAAAAATATCCATCAGACAAAGTATTTGTGATCGCAATTTCAATCCTGATGTCATAAAAATGTGTTTCCCCAGAGATTAGTAATGTTACTGAACTGAAGGGAACATTATTTCCTACGATTCTATTTTCAGTATTTACTGTCATTATTGTAAGTTCAAGAATATTTTGATATTTTTGTTGTTTTTTTGTATCCACTCAAGTTTGCCCTTTTGAATCTTTTTAAAGGTCTTGTAATAAACGAATAAATAAACATGAGTAGAGTTACTGATGATTTTTGTATTTAGCGTCTACAACTTGAAGTTAATGTCATTTTGGGGACAGTCGATGTCCTCGTGATATTTACCTCCCCGATTTTGTAACTTGAAGGGTGAAGGGCTGGAGGGGTTTCTGATAGCAGATATAATCAAGATAAGAAAGGCACTGCCAAAAGGTTAATTTACCAACTTTTTGTAAGAAATTTAACTTTATCAAAATGCGCGGTCCCGCGCTGAACAAATTTATGAACGCATTGGAAAGTTACATGTAGAAGGTTGATCGTATTCGGATTGCTTAGAATCAAATTAATAAAAATGATGTGTCTAACTTTTATTCAAATATATATAAAAAATATTTACTTGCAAAATAAAAAAACTTACAAGGATTAATACCATATTTAAAAAATAGTTTATATTTGTTTGGTGCTTTTATATTATCTTGAAAATGTGGTATCGTGGAATGGATGTTGACGGAACTCTCACACTATGTTTAAACATTTTAGGAAGTGTACCAAACATATTTAAAGATATTTTGGTTTCAATACAAAGATATTTTGTTTGATTTTGGCAAAAAATCGTAATCAATGGTAAATAAAATCATGTGTACTATGTAGTTAAATCATTGAATACCTAAAATTGCTATACATAGCAAAGTATAGAAATAACTTGGCAAGACATAGCACACGTCAGAAAATATTCATGTTTCAAACATTCCAATTCTTGAGATGTTGTTAACATCTGGGATTAATTATTTTAGTCCACAAATGATTGGGATTTCACCCATATGTTTGAATGTAAGTAAAACACTTGTTTTAAAAGGATAAATGTAGGTGTTAATAAATGTTTTCCTTATAATGTGTTAATTGCACTCCAATGTTATCTTTTCATAACATTATGATGTTGCAAAGTGTCATCAATTGATCCATGTCAATTGTCAGCATATGAATGGATGTAAAGAACCTAGTTACTAAAGGCACTTACTACCTAGTTGCAAAATGTATAAAGTTATTTTCAGTATTTTCTTATTCCCTTTTATAACATGTAAATGTAGAATTTTCGGTTTAAACGATAACACTTCTTTTAAGTTCAAGTTCTCTATCTATAGAGTTACTGCTAAATGTTTTGTGATTCGGCAAGTCGCAAATTTTAGCAGAATCAAACAAGAATCGTGTCAGATGCCTCTAGGCGGTTTAAAAACAATCGATCACAATTCCGAGTCGCCACTAATTTACACTGGAAAAACGTGTATATATTGCTTACTGTGTGTGTGTGTTTATGTTTAAATATGTCTGGCATTGAAAATTAAAGGAATTCAACGATTTTACGTGCAATAACGCACGTCATACCGAATAACAGAAAAAAAGTCGACAAAGATGCAAAAAAACAATACACACAAATCTTAATTTATTTTGATAACAATTCATAATTTTTCGGAAACGTGTTAATTATAATATTTATATTCACCACCAACATTTTTATTATACCTACACTTTTTAACAACAATCAAGTCAACTGAACTATCCGACTGTTTACATTCCGATTTGTATAAAGATAAGCTTGTCATGCAATTGCACAGCACAGCAAACATAATATAATTACCAACTATCTATAATAATATGGGTAATGTTTGTATGGACAAAAATAGCTTGTGTATACGAGTAGTATAATGTTATATCTCGTACTCGTAGGTACCACATCAGTACCCTTAGTATGAGTTTTTACGTTTTTACAAAAAATACTGTTTTGTATTTGTTTACGTATTTGCCATACATTTCCAATCAGTTCCGATACAGTCCGCTAGGGGCGCTGATTGGAAATGTATGGGCAAATACGTAAAATGGTAAACAAATACAAAAACAGTCATTTTTGTAAAAACGTAAAAACTCACGATAATGGTACAGGTGACCGCTGAAGTATGGACTAATTACGATGGATACAGGATACACAGTTATCTAGGTGCATTATCAGTAATATGCATGAAATGACAAAGTTATTCGTCGGTACCCATATATTAGAAACAATAATCGATTTGAGCCAAGGTTATGATTACAATTTAATACAGTTTTCTTTTAACAAATTAGAATTAGGATTGCAGTGCATTAAAACTAAAGATTCATTCAATAGTTATTACGTGAGACGTTTTATTTTGTAGGCATCCAATTAAAGAGGAAACCGATTGATGCATAAAGAGATGCGGAACAACAAAGAAAGGAAATAATAAATAAATAAAAATATTGTTATCAATATATAATAAATAGATATAAGTATAAGGTTATTCTGAAGGTATTTCTGAAGGTGGTAGAACCCTTTGCGGTTCGACTCCGGTGGCACCACCGCCGCACCTATTTCTGCCTAATAACAGCAGTGTTACGCGCTGCTGTGTTCCGTTTTGAAGGGTGTGGTAAGGGAGAAATACTTTTCCGAGGCGTTCCAGCTTAGTCCTCAGGGGTAGCGGCGCATCTGTGGCCGACCTCAGGTAGGAATATCTATCCTATCTGGGATTGATTACAGATGTCCATGGGTGGCAGGAGCCACTTACCATCAGGTGGACTGCATGCTCGTCTGCTACTCCTATATTATAAAAAAAGGTTTGTCTATCTTTGCCTTAAAACAACTGTTAGAAACTATTCCTTTGTTTTTCATGTTAAATTGAACGTTGAAAAAGTTCACTATTGTTCAAATTCTAGGCTATTGCGTCTAGACACGGCTAGTTATTTTAAACAATAGTGAAACCAATTATTGTGGGCGAGTGAGATTGTGCAGTGCAGTTGATAGGTACACATACATGCATAGGTCTGTAATCCGTATGACCGCATCATGTTATCCTGCCTAATGAGGCAAGGTGAGAACGATACGAGATGATATGATACGGTACGATACAAATCTTTATGTATATATTTCTTATGTGCGTGTGTATGTCACTAAACTCCTCCTAAACGACTGGACTAATTTTGATGAAATTTGTTGTGTGTTGTGTGTGTTGTTCAAGGGGACTTGAGAATGGTTTAGATTCACAATTTAAAATGCGGGCGAAACCGCGGGCACCACTAGTAGTTTTCTATTTTTTATGTAGTACTTCTACATGCGCGTGTTCTCATTTATATTTTTTTTATAAATACTCCAAAGAACTAAAGATAACGTTTTATAAAAGTAGCAAATGAACATAGAATGTCCAGCGTCCATACGTAAGTGATGGTGGGAGGGTGGACGATGATTGCAAGCCTTTTGGTAGTTCTACATGGACTTAAACACAAATCAATATGGATTTTACCACCCAATTCATTTTTAAAGTAGAGTAACATACCCAATTGCCCAAAACGATTTATTTCGTAAGGTCCGGAAAAACATCACATATCAGAATATCGATACGTCATGCATCCGTTATCGGTTGGAGAGAAAGTTTATCAAACGTAATTATTAATTGCTTCGGGCTTATATTTTGTTATGTATATCATATAATATTTTTTATGTATATCTGTGATTTTTTTTATATTCATGACAGTTTATTTTTTTATTTTTATATTTTGCGAACAATCTAATATAAAGTAGCCAGTGGTACTCCTAAGTATTTTAAATCGAAATACAGAGGACTTTGTTAGAAGATTTTTTATGCAAGTTCTTCCAAGTTATCCTCCTACGCACTTCTACGAAGGGATCACAGAAGCCTAAGAAACTTGTCGATGTAGCAGAAATAGCTGTGATTGCTGGGTATAATATTTATATCTCATTAATATGAATCGAGTTCTATTCTTGGTTTCAGGTCGGAGGCATCAGAGCCACACTATTTCTGCCTATTTTTAACAGACTTATAAAACGAAGACGTGCTATGTTCGGCTGCATGTATTTTATTTATTGGTTTTATAACTTGCCACTTATCATCAGATGGACTGAATGCTAAGAAAGAATGGAAGCAGATTGACGTGAGTGTCGTGTCTATGGTCTAAGTTAAAAATTCTAAGTCTACGGTCGTGACGAAACAGAAAGCAATTTAGTTTAGTGATTATTACATTAAAAATACACACATCATTACACATTTTTAAAATATATTTACTTATAATCAGACGTGTAGTTAGTGATTCTAGTTTTTTTTTTGAATTTGATTTATCCTCGTTATTGTAGTTAGCTAAAGGCTACACTTAAATATGTGTCTGGGAGGCTCACATACATAATATATCAAGTGTAGCAGTTTTTAATAAAAGGTCAACCGTATCTACCTTACTGACCTTAAATTTAAGCGTAGATTTCTTAAATATAAATATCTATCTATATAAATATATCTAATTACTTTGCAATATTTTGTGAACATGTAAAATTACATATACATTTACAATAAGTGGTAAGATTTTTTTATATTTTAGTTCAGTTTCCAGGCAAAAAACACATTTTTCTACTGGTCCAAAACTTATACTTTGGATGCTTTTGAAATTTAATAAATTGAAATATAATAAAACGTCTTTAGAGGAACTGGTTTCAGTCAGTGATTGTAACAATGTTATAAGCAAAATCCATTCATTTACCTATTTAAATGGATGCATCATGTGGTAATGCTGTTCGTCTTACCTTTTTACTTTATTAAAACATCTAAGTCAGGAATGTGGCGATTACGAATAACAAAGCGTCAATGACCTTGGAATAAATATAGTTATGTATCATTTGTAAGGTCATATGAGCAGAATATATTAAACATCTGGACTATGGAGGCCCACTTTGCCACTTTTGATGCGTAATTCGTTCATTATATAATTTTAATATGGAAAATTAGTAGAGATGTATATGCTTTATCACTTTAAATAAAGTACAATATATGTACGTCTTCATTAAAGAGGTTTTATTTGCGTAAATCACATTTTAACTTATTTTAATTATTATTCAGCGATTACAAACTCAGGTTTTTTATAATCCATACGCTTGAACTATTTTGAAATAAACATTATAAACATGCTATATGGAGATTCTAATCTTCTTTTACGTATGTTTACTTTAAATGTACAAAAACTATCGTGTGCACGTGATGTAGGGTTCAGCATTTTTGCTTTAAGTTACTTGATAAGATCCCACTAATAGTATTCACCCAGTTGTAGGATTGTATCATAATTCCAAATTCTTCTTTATTCATTGAATCTTGTTAAAAGCTAGCAGAAAAAAATGTTTACAATCAAAAGAGAAAATATACCGTTTTGTTTTCGTATTTATTACACTGACTGTGTCATTAGATTTGCTTAAATGTCATAGTCATTTGATAAATAAAATATAAGAAAATATCTATTCATTTTGATACTTTTTCCGTAACGTTCTAATTCCTGGTGCTCGATTTCTCAAAGAGTAAGGTAAAGTAATATGTATGCTTTAATATACAACTTTATAACATAGACCAAAACCATTTTCAATGTTACTATTTTATTTAATAGGATTAAGATAACAAAATATTTATCACGGTCACCTTATCGATAGTGCGCATTATTAAAGTATCGTTAACAATGAATTGATAGCACAGTCTGATTACTTTTATTACCGGCTTAGTAGGTATCTCTTTTGTTAATACAAACAAAATAATTAGTTTAATTTTCTCACAATATTATTAAATTAATAAGATCGACAAAAATAGTATTATTACAACTTTGATAATAGATAGTATGTAGAAAGTAAAAATAATTAGGTGCTCTAAGATATGCTTAAATAATAGTAATAAATCAGTCACATGCGTTACATAACATTATAACTTTAATGAGAGTTTTATAACTTCCAGCTTTCTAATAAAAATATCTCACAAGGAAAGGCGAAACTAAAAATAAATTTGTTTTCCCTGTATGACAAATTATGGCCACTTCCAGGTGGAGTTGAATTATTAATGGCAGGCAAACTGTGAATGAAGCGCTGGTGACATCTTTCCACGGCTTTGAAAGTCAATAGCGCGCCGGAAATAGTCTGTGATAGTTGGCAGGCTGGCAGGCTCTGAGATTAGCGCGGAATAGATGCAGTTTGCCTCAACCTCAATTGCTCTATACAATACAGCTTAAGGATGTTTGTTTTCTAGTAATAATATATAAAGATTTCGCAATAGAAAAAATACATTGGTACTCAGAGTAAAGGAACTATTTTCCTGCTTTGTAGAGTTTCTAGAGTTAATCATTTACCTGCTTACCCGAGTCTCCGAGAATCCGTAATCTTAAAATAAATTAACGGAATAAAAATAAATAAATTTTAGATAAAAAAGTTTACATGTCGTTTTGGACAGGATGAATATATCAATGTTATACGTTTTGTTATTAATGACACATTTCCGTAAATCGAAACGAATGGCGAATGGCTGCGAATGAAATGTTTAGTGGGCAAATAATTTCAGGGCGAGATAAATTTAGTAGACTCCGAGAATTCGGCCGGAATTCTTCGCCCCCGAGTTCGATGACACTTCACATATAATAGCCATCAATTGCGCGTATGTTTATTTTACCTTTCGTGCTCTATCTAGACACAAACGAGCCCTGCACAACGCACGAACGCACTAACCAAACACGATTGCGTAAGCATCTTTTTGTTTTGTTTTCAATGGATATTGTTTGCATCCAGCAGCGTGTAGAAAACACGTAGGTATTCGTGAACGAATGGATCACAGTTCACAGAAGCTACGTGATACAAAGTGAAATATTCTTTCCGATTGTAAGATAATTGCTACATGGAAAGCAAAACGAAGCTTGTTAGGAAAAGCAGAATAAAATATCTAACTGTTGTGTTTTTATAACGACCTTACTTGTTATCTATTTAATTTTTCGGTTAGCATAATTACTAACTTACTTAATAAATTATTTGAATCATTACGTATACCTAATACGTTTCTTGAAATCCTTAAGTCATTGACCAACTTTTTAGTTTTTGTGTGAAAATCTAAATGCACGGTCATCTAACGGCCTGCCCTACTTTCATGTTCCATGTTCATTCATAAAAATATATCGTGTGTGTATTATGGTAACTATTATAGTAACATGGAATAACAAAAGAACGAAGAAGAATTACAATAACATATTACATTACAAATATTAATAACACAGGACAAAACAATTGGTTTGCATCAAAACGGAGCAAGCGTGGTTTACCAGAGATAAGAAGTTACCAAGAATACTAAAATGACTCATTTTACGTGCATCTTAAAATTCCCTGACTCATAAAGATTGTCATATATGTCATTCATAATGCAGTACCTAAAATTTAATTAGCGACATGTCATTATATAAATTGAAACCATAACCGGGCTACATTCGAAATCATGGTTTTATAAATAACTAATTTTTTTTCAAAATACGCAGGTACTCTGTAAATTAACACAATTAGGGTTTTCTAATTAATGCATTTTAGTTTATATAATATTTTAAGTTATTTTAAATTTATTATTATTTACTATTGGTTACTAAGAGGAAGCGTCCATAGCTTTGTGGCACCGGCGAATAGAAAGCGTTTTGCCTGATTGCGCAACAAAGTTTTACAAAGTGAACTTTTTATGAGTTCCGTTCCTCGGAGGAAGGTGGTGTTAGTCCCGGTTATTATGTTGTAACAATCTTTATACCACATGTTATGACAATTCGAGTTACTATGAGTTAGTATCTCCAACAAAGGAATTGGAGTCCCTAACAGTTGGACTTCTCTCACTTAGATTAGACTTAGAAAAATAATAATAGTTCTTCAAGGAAAAAACTTCAAGCCTCCTCTATTTTTCAATAGTTATTATACCTATATATATTCTTGTAATCCAGGTTTAAATAGCACACACATATTAAACCGTATTTAATAAAACAAGATTATAAAGTTTACCTGCTTAGTTGAGCAAAGCAAATCCAACAAAATCCAATTCAACAACAAACAGGATCAAAACACAAGTCGGCTGTTGCGGCAAAGTTTCTTATCGCGCAAAAATAACACAAAACAACACGAATCAAGTACAACGTAAGTATAATGTGGTTGAATTACGTCAGAGCACTTAATTTCTTTCAATCGTCCGTTATCAATTAATGCTGATAAGGTACACGTCTGTCTGCATGAGCGGTCACTATACTTATGGTGTGTAGCCCCCGGAACGTACGTATAATAGTGAAACGTGGTGACACAGCGTACCGATTATCGTGACGTATGATTCTACGTATGTAGGTACAAGCGCAATCCGGTCGCGTTCGTCTCGAAGCCTTCCTAATTAAATTGACGAGAAAAATATGATCGCATTGCTGTTTTACGATAAGTAGCCTACGTGATAGGGACATATTGCGGTTGGTTGCAATAATTATTGATTTATTATTGTACTACTAAGTGATTGGTTTAATTAACGACGTTGTAATTCTATCGTTATGTATTTTTGCATCGTCGAAATCAATTTTACAAACATACAAAACATAAGAAAACGTTACGTCAATATACGAATGATTCCTCGACGACGGTATTTTCCTTATGATATTATGCGATTTGAAAAATACGTTCTTATAAAAATACAGGAAACATAAATATGTATTTTGATAGATATAGACATAAATAATAGACAAGAGTAGAGTGGATGGTACATTTATTATATCATATTTTTTTATAATACAGAGATGGCAAACATATACGGCAAGTTCGGCGGGACATCAAATGGACATCTGTAATTAACATCTGATATACATAATTTTAGTCCTGCCTGAGGTCAGGCACAAATCCGTTATTACGCAGAATACTAAGTTTTAACGTCTCGTATAAGTGCTGCTGCGCACACCCTTCAAAGCAGAAGCAGCAATTATTATTTTTGTTATAAAGTAGAAATACATCCCCATGATATTTAATGGGAGTTTCTGATGCATACGTAAGTAAAATTTGATTCATTCATAAATTTAACGTAAAATTGGATGAAAGACAGACAGTTTTTGAACAAGGCTTAGTCATACAAGGAAGATCGATGATTCTTTGTGAAAACCGTCCGAACCAGTTATCCGTAACCGTAAGTAAACCGGACGTAATATAAGCAGAATTCCCGAACTTCGGATGTAACGATTAATATTGTGCAATAAAAGATCCCCTGACACGATTTCTGCCTAGGAAAATCCCATTACATAGGTCCATTTCTAGGCAAATGGGTAAAGAATAAATACCTAATATTTCCGTAAATAGCCAGCAAGGAGCAAAGATATAGAATGTGTATATTTTCAAAAGATTTAGCTTATTAAATTCTTTAATAAAAAATAAAAAAACATCTCAAGCATGCTTTTAAAGTTGTAGGTGGTAGAACCCCTTGGGTTCGTCTCCGGCGGCACCACCGCCACACCTATTTCTGCCTAATAACAGCAGTGTTAAGTGCTGCTGTTTTTTCTGGATAGGCAATTAAAAGGGAAACATACTCGTACTATTTCGAGGCGTTCCAGCTTAATCCTCAAGGGTAGCGGCGCATCTTTGGCCGATCTCAGGTAGGAATATCTTATCCTATGTGGGGTTGATTACATGTCCATGGGCGGCTGAAGTTACTTTGGTGCTACTCCTTTACTATATAAAAATATATAAATATACGCTTGTATATCTATGTAAGTAATGTTTATAGTATATAATATATAAGTATTATTTTAGATCACGTAGGTGTAGAGTACAGACATAACATTTTATAGATGTGCGAGGAAACTAGTTGAGCTTTAATTGCCATAATAAGCGAACAGGTAATCATTGTTACTGAGAAGTAATCTCAAGGCAGAGACAGGTATTATTGCTTACACACTTCATAAGTAAATTGCCCACCTAGGTACCGTGTGCCCAGTCACGTATCAACTTTGTAAGCTTAGGTACGAGTATATTATGTTACCCGCAATTCTTTTTTATGTAATTGAGTAGTTATATTATTTTTGGAGTTTATTGGAGTTTACTCCTTAAGAAACGATTTGAGTTATAAGGCCCGGTACGGAAATTTTATGAGGAGTAAAATCAAGTGTAACACGAAAAGTTGAGGCGTTACGTAGAAAGAGACAAACATATATATCTGTAGGATTGAACGTGTAAAAGAATGAGATGGAATACATTACACAGCGTATCTCATTCTCGGGGTATCTTCTTTGCGCGATACTTCGTAGTCTCACTGTATAGTTCACTACCTCCAGTCTGAGAGTTGAATGTGTGCGTATGTTTGTACGTGTGTGTTGCGCGCCTGCGTATTACGAAGTTCTGCCACAACTTGTATACTGCTGCCGAGTACAGGGTATGCATGCTGTATAATAAATGCATATGCCATCAAAAACACTGCTTGTAAAAAAATCCAAGCCTCGCCATTCAGCTCTTCCACCGTAAAAAGTCGTGAGATCCATGCAATCCAAGTCGGTTGATGCAGTCTCTACTTAAGAGTCCTTCTGTCTTAAGGTATTATCTCACTATCTAACCTAACAACATCTATGGGACCATATCAATATTAAAAATATTTTATGTTTCAAATAAATAGATTGGATTTGGCAATCGTACTAAACAAACTAATTTAATTTAATATACATATACTTGTGAGATACATTGTTTTTTTTTATAATATAGAGGTAACAGACTGAGCTGGAGCGCCTCGGAAAAGTATATCTTCCTTACCGCACTCTTGAAACTAGAACATAGCAGCGCTTAAGACGCAAAAAATGATCTAGCGGTGGTGCCGCTGGAAGCGGTGATACCACAAACAGTTCACATTGTGTTTTAATCGCATCATATCGCAGCACATGAGTAACATTACTACGATTGCCAAGTCCAATCTATTTATTTGAAACAAAATATTTTTAATATTGATATGGTCCCATAGATGTTGTTAGGTTAGATAGTGAGATAATACCTTAAGACAGAAGGTCTCTTAAGTAGAGACTGCATCAACCGACTTGGATTGCATGGATCTCACGACTTTTTACGGTGGAAGAGCTGAATGGCGAGGCTTGGATTTTTTTACAAGCAGTGTTTTTGATGGCATCTCATTCCTTTTTGTAGGTATGCCTACTCTTTTTCTTTTCCGGGACCTTCTATTACTTAAATGTCAACAACAGATTTTTTTAAAGCCCCCTCACTGTCTTACGAGAATGAGCGTTCTTTTTTGTAGGTAATATTTGTAGTTATTGTAAGAATTATTATTTGAAGAGTATATTAATAAAACATATTTTCCGCTAGACCACGTTTTTATTCATTTCTATTTTAATCTGGAGTCACCGAACAATATCATTTTATACACAATCAGTAATATAGATTACAATTTATATTAAAAAGGTTCTTACAATACGCCCCCTTTATCTATATTACCCACCTATAACAAAACTCTACATAAATACTACCAAACATAACTCTTTCGTGGAACTGGCTTAATAGTTGAATCTCCACTAAACTCTGACACGGTAGACTACTGTTACTATCTGAGTTACCTTTTGTTTATTTCAAATCAACCTCCACTGAAGTTGACACGGACTTACAAACGGACATACCAAACGCTTGCAATAATTTTAAAATACATTGTTTTTGGTCTCAAATAATCACTCAGTCATCTATAAGCATGTTATCACGCGCAGGTCCAACAAGAACTCAAGTTTGATTTTATTTTAGCACAAATTACGATCAGGCCTACACTCAGGCCGTTACAGGACCACTCTCTGAAATTAAATCACATGTAAAAAGTTGTAAAATTTAGTTTATTTCCTCTCTCTAACAGGATAACGCCTATTACTACCATTACTTATATCAACAGATTCACGTTCCATTACTTCAGACTCGCTTACATCCGTCATAGCATTAGTCACATTACTTACATCAATTGTATCTGTAACCGCAGGCACACGTACACCTATATCACCTGTAACACCAGCATCAGTCATGCACTCTTTTCATTCATCATCAGTTTCATTCGAACATGACAATAAATTAAATCGAAAAAGTTAATATTTTGACAACTGGAATTGCTCCCGTTACTCCTCAGGAAAAACATCGTCTAAAAACTTAACACCTCGACTGATTGTGATTTCACGTGTCTTCGTATTAAATAATCGATATCTTCTATTGAATATCCGACAAATATCATTGGTTTTGACTTTGCATCCTATTTTCGTCTTTTCTGTTTGGTATAAGAGTATACGCTGCACATCCAAATAAGCATAAATGGGTAACATCTACTCGTTTCCCAGACCATTTTTTTAGTGGCACGTAGTCTTTCACTGCCTTAGTCGGACTCCGGTATGTACGATCTCCAGTACATCGTTCGCTCCCGTTCAGAGTTTTGGAAATGATTTCTTACTAGTCGACATATCCGTCGTAATGTTCACATCATCAAGACGAGTCACAATATTCTTTAAAATGCGCATATATTCCGGATTAGTACGGGCTAGTCTTCTATGCCAATATTTATTTGACATTGTCAAATCACATATCGGTGATTTGACAAATTGTTCAAAGGAGAATGCCCATTCTTGGTACAGATTTTTCTCATGCGTCAAAATGAAAGTAATATTAAAATTATTTTTTGATTTTTTTACATAATTTGTCGATCAGAATAGTTTCTTTGAACAGGGGATTCCATTTAAGATAAAATAAAACGAAATGTTGATTGTTGTTCTTAAAAATTAAAATGGCGGAATTTTATACTCGGAATTCAATAAGATCTATTAGTTTTTTGATTAATGATTTTTCTCATGCATCAAAATGAAAGTAATATTAAAATTATTTTTTGATTTTTTTACATAGTTTGTCGATCAGAATAGTTTCTTTGAACAAGGCGGTTCCATTTAAGATAAAATAAGACGAAATGTTGATTGTTGTTCTTAAAAATTAAAATAGCGGTATTTTATACTCGGAATTCATTATAAAATATTTTTTTTTAGGATTATTTTAGGTTTTTTTACCTACTACCTTTAAAAGTAAATGGAATATGTTAGTCGAACTACATTATAGATACCTACTATCAGTTAAAACCGACCATCAATCTATCGTAGGATATTATTGATTTTGAGGTTATGTAACATTTCGGTAAATAACTTCAGAACCCGGGTGCTGATCTAAAAAATAATTATTGGTGGTAGTATTTGGTTAATTATACATCGTCCACAACAAGTTTCAATTTGATGCAACTCTGGACGGCGGTCCATACTTTCATGGGCATTGTCCTTTATGTATACCATGTACGTTGTGGCCAGTTGCGATGATATTATCCATAGAGTTACTAATAGTGCAACCGTTTTTCAGGAAATTAACAGTAAATCCTTTTTCAGTAAGTTTACTCACCAATAACGAAATCATACTTAAATTATTAGTCTGTCTTCTGCATTCAACCTGTAGTTATTTTTAAAATGATTACTTGCAAAGTATATTAATAATAAATATTTTCAGCTAGACCATATTTTTCACCGAACAATATCGAAAAGTGCATTAGCGAAAAGTGCTGAAAAGTGTTACGAGGCCGATTTTGATAAAAACTATAACTGCATCATTAGTTTTTAAAATATCTTTTTCCTTAGCCGGGAATCGAACGAGTTCAGTTTTAAAAAAATACACCCTCTATATTATTCCACTATATGATAGTGTCGCTTATAAGGATAAAATTCTGGAAAGTAATGTTATGTTATGACAAATTAAAGTAAAAGGAAAATTTTGAAGAAAATACATATATTTTCATACCTTGGCATACTAATCCTTAAGGATTATACATAACATATGACTTATGTTTAATTCTTTAGGACTATACATAAGTCATAAAATTGAAGAATTTGTTGGTTAATCAACTAATTCTTCGATGTTATGGCCATGACTTACGGCTTAGTATGAGAAAGTAATAGGTTGGCAACTAAGTTCCCGCCGAGGATTTATTTTTTAATAAAAATAGATAACTGATTAATTACTAAATTCTTATTTTTCGTTGTTTACAACTTCGTAATAACGTTGAATATGATTTTCAATATCTCTTTGTTAAGTAATCACTCGGATTTGACTCGAAAAAGTCATTCTCGTAAATTGTCAACTTTACATCTGTATGTAAACTCCGCATACGCATAGCAAGTTACAAACGCATAGCAATTTACAAATCTATACAATGGTCCTAAAAATAACCTTAACTAAGTCGAACATAAAAATATAAATTCTTGGAGAACAAAACGTCCGCTTTCGAATGATTTAAAACATAAGGCCAAAAAATTGTTAATATGCGAAATGTTTAAATTAATGAATGGCGGTAACTTAACTGCCAAATTATTATGAAAAAAATGTGAGCCGTCACGGGACGCCTGGCAGATGTGAAACATCGACATTATTTTGTAAAAGTAATATGCAGAAAAGAACACATTGTGATAGGAACTAAATATGTCATAATGATAAACTAAAATATTACGATTTTTTTCCAGATAACGATGACTATTTATTGAATTCGATTGCGCATGGCGACGCGTCGCCACACCGTACACACTACTGCATATAGATTGTATATATATACCATCGTATAGCGTGGCGACGCGTCGCCACGGAATGCGTCGCCACGCCAGAAATCGGTTTTACGTGCGGCTATAGATGTTTCACATCAAAAATTAAATTTTCTTAAAAATGAGGCTTTTCCTTTACTTTGTCATTTATCATTCCTTTCAAGAATTTTATTCTTATAAGCAACACTATGAGGTAGTGGAATAATATAGAGGGTGTATTTTTTTTCAAATATTACGTAAGTTGAAAACATGATTTTTTGTTTGTGTAGATATTGGTTTGTCTTTAATGCCATTTGGTAGGTTTAGGTCTAAAACGCATAGGGCAAAAGGAATTGTGTAATTAGGGTAATCCGTTTAAAAGTTATTAAGGATTTTACATTGTGAACTTTGTAAAATTTTATAATTATGTATGCTTATTTTCATACAGACATTTATTTAAGCGCAACAAGGGCGAAATTTGCCTAAACATTTGTTTCCTTGGAAACAAACTTATTATTATTTTATAATACGGTGACAGTTGCTTTACCTCACGACAGTTATTGTATTTTGTGTATGTTACCGTTAGATTGCAGAATACGTTAGCATATACATTAACTAGTTAGTCTCAAGATTAGCTAGAAGATAATAATATGCAGATTAACTATGTATTAAAATTCGAAACATCTTTTCAGACTTTCTTTCGTTCGTTTCGACTTTCGTTCTTAGGGCTAAAACATATGCCTTTTTACGACATAACGCCGTATCGTGACACATAGCGACATCATGCCGCAAAGCGATATTGTTTCTTGAAAATATGCAATGTTTGTCGTAAATTCATGACACGACGAGGCATCATGGCATGCACGAAACGACGTCAAGGGGTGAAAATTGATACAATCTTCATTTTGTACTTTAGGTAATGGGCAAGCTAATCTGCGTTTTATCTGATTAGGCACATTAGCCGTAACATATTATTTTTATTCTCATGACATTTGTCAGAAATTCGGAATGTTTTTTATATTATATTACTTTTTAGGGTTCCGTACCTAAAGGGTAAAAACGGAACCTATTACTAAGCTGTCCGTTTTTCTGTCTGACATAGAGCTCTATTTCTGGAACCTTAATAGATATAAACTTAATTTTTTTACGGAATATGTATAATGATGGCCACTTTAACAACAAGTACTAAAAATAAAAAGAAAAACTTTCAAATAAAGGTGAGTTTTTTTTTTCTTTATGAGGAGGAAATCTTCAAAAGGTACCCGATGACGTGGAAGTGACGCGGGGTTATGTGGGACTTTTACCGCACTAAATCCCCCCTGTGCCCGTCCTCAATGTTTGTTGGAGAACCCTGGAATCTCCGACGGAACGCAACCGAAGTCCTCCAAGCGCGATGCCCCGATCGAGCTCTGCCCTGGGGGAGCAGGTTTCGCTCCTCCCAAACTATCCGGTGTTCACGACGGTTTGCGACCACACATACCACCGTCCTTCCCGGGGACACTTATAGGACGGTTCGAGCTCCCACTCTTGCCACGCCCAACTCCGGAAGCCCCCTTTTAGTCGCCTCTTACGACAGGCAGGGGATATCGTAGCCCTATTTTAGTCCAGGAACTACAGGGACAAACATATAAGGACCTGCTATTTTTTGGCGTTTTTCACTTTATCGTTTTTTTTATCTATTGAACCGTAATAGATATTACAGTTGACATTTTCACAATGCATTCTATGGCTGCTATAATATCAATTAGTAAATATAAAAAACACATGTTTTTTTGGTACGGAACCCTCAGTGTACGAGTTCGATTCGCACTTCACCCATTATTTGTATTGAAGTTAAATTGAAGTTGGAATTGAAAACTTCTTTTGTCTCGAGAATAAAAACAATTGACGTCGCCAATAATAGTAGGGGAGCCCAAGAGGGGATTTCGAGAGTGACTCGAACGCGGCAGATTAAGATATGGGAGATACCTTACATCCTATAGAGTATCTTAAACCATCCATTTGGGGGGTTCGCATGGGGAAAATATCGTGAAATCTATAGCAGCTTAATTACATGCTGAAAACAATAAATTTATAACAATCTGACGATTTGAGGGTGGCGTAATAAGGTTGCAAAAAAATCGTTACCTGGACATACTTGAGCGCGGTATTTTTTTTTTAATATAAAGGAAATAATGCTAGAAAACGGGTAACATCATAATCATACAACATGTTTATGTAGTGAAAAAACAGTCATTTAAAAAGAGAATATGTACATACACTATCTGATAGCGTCACTGAAAATACATTTTTTTTTTCAAATCGTCGATATAAAAAGACCCCTCCACTAAATCGTCAGATGAAGGGTTATGAGAAGTAAAACATCAGCTGGAATTTCCTGTATAATAATCTTACGCCCTCGAGTGTGTCAAGATAACGATTTATTTTTTTTGCATTTTCGAAGAGTCGAATCGAATCGTCAGTCTTTCGAATGGGCGACTCATCTGGGGTAACTTAATATCCCCTTTTGAAAATCTAATGCCCTGGTGTAATTTTTTTCTCCATTTTTACCTCTCGTATGGCTGCAAACCAGCAGATAAACATATTTCTGCTGCGCCTTGAGTATGTCCGTCTGACTCATTTTTTTTACATCTTTCGAATCCTCTAGAAGCTATTCCCACCGTGAATCGAAAAATATCATACAAACTTTTCTTCACTCACTAAAGTGTAATCCATACAATCGTATAGGTCCAAACGACGCTCGAGTTTCTTCCCATTAAGCATCATGGGCTCCCCTACTACTCGTACATTTCGCGAACAGGAACACAGATTCATTAACTGCAAATGTAACTTTGTAATCCTATATACTTATATAGGATACAAAGTTATTTTATGTAGTTGGTGTATCTAGATAACCGGAAAGAAATTGCAAAATATTATAGTTTTTCCGTGAGTTATATACTAAACACTAATTGTATTCTCAATCTTAACCTTCTATGTCTGCTAGAAGTGCCTTAACATTTTGATGATCGGTCAGTCAGTGAGTGACAAAATTACGAACTTTGACTACTTGTAATTCTTAAACTACTGGTTCAAATTAAATGAAATTGGTAATACACCGTGTCTATACAATGCTTGCTTGGCTCCTGAAAATTCAGGCTTCTAGCTTCATATGCAACGAAGTTACAGGGGGTCAAAAATGGGCCGAATTGCTTCGGGAAAAGTATGGTACGGCCGTGCCGCTTCTTTTGGCTCGACTTGGCGGAGGCACTGCCGTGCCTCCAGATAGTAGCATCTATTGTATACATCTATATACATAGTACATAAACAGCAACCTAACCATCAAGTTTTATTCTATTCGATATATATCATAATTATCGTTCGTAAGGAGTAAACTCCAATCGTGCGTCGTAGCTGACACACACATACTTTTTTATTACACAGAAATTTGTTATTTTAATAGGCAACCCATGAAATAATCTATGTATGACCCATGAAAACTAAATTGTTTCCTATGTGCCTTCCACACCTATTATGTTTAAAACAGCAATGTTAAGAACACAGCAGCGCTTAACATTGCTGTTTTTAGATAGAATGATTTGTAGCAGTGGTACCTCACTGCTATCACCTTAGATTCCTAAATGTATATGTTCATTAAGAACAGAGATACCTAAAGATGTTCAAATAAAACTTATTGAATATCATAAAAAAAATATTCGTTTATTACTTTACGTTACCATGTAATACGAGAAGAATATAAAGTTAAGTAAATCTCCAAATAAATTTTCGAATTTAACGCCTGATCACGTTATTTTCATCTAATTAACATGTAACATATAATTTCTGTGACATCCGAAAATATTATTAGATGTCGTTCATTATTATAATACGCTAATTTCGTCACACGTCCGATTTGTACATATATATTTCGTTGTCAATCGTACATGTGCAAATTAAGTAAATTATAGAATATTCAATAATAACCAAAGTAAACATGCTTGTACTTATTTTAAGTCCATTTCAGTAAATATCCTGACTGAGTTGTTAACACCCACATCAAAACAGTTTGCATACCTTTTGTCGGTTTAAAAATAGATCGTATGAAAAATTTTCCGGTCTAGTAAATAAGGTAAGCCAGTTTTATAACATGGTTAATATATAGAACGGTGGTAATAATATTAATTGCACTGTCTCGTACTTATTTTAAGACCATTGCAGTAAATATCCTGACATAGTTGTTAACATCTATCAATAAATTAATATTCTTGCTTAGTTTAAGAATAGACTTTTCCGGTCGAGTAAATAACGTAACACTATATATCATACGAGTTGTACTAGTATTTATATTTCGCACATCAATTGTTTTTTTAATGACAGTTCTCTACCCACCCACATAATCCACTATTTGGCGTACGAATCAAAATAAAATAATCATTAACTATTATAAAAAAAATCACTTCAATGTCTCGGTAAGAGACAAAAATATAGCAGTATTAATTGAAATTAGTAATTTTTGGTTGTGGATTTAACTTAACTATTTGGAATTAAGAAAGCTCTTGGATTTACCGTACTTTTAACTTTTTCCAAGCTTGGATTTTCCTCCTTAATATGTCTCTAAGTTGAAAATTGTGATCTAGTTTAACTCCTGTTTGAGTTTCACTTGCTTGACATGGTCAAAGAATCAAAATAAAATAAAATTAACTATAAATTCCAATAATTAATTATTCAGTCACTTACGCTTAAGATAACAATTTGTGCTTTCGTAAAAAAATAAAGTAGGTACACGACAATTTTTATTTTACGGTGTATTTTGAATAAAACAAATAGATAGGTACGTATAATATAAAGGAATAAAATTGATGATACAGAATATAGTACAGTTAAAATGCAAATAAGTATGTTCATACTATAACTTCGTCGTTGACGTATTAGATTCTATTATTGCGAAATTTTATACCACTTCCTTGTTAATTTACGTGCATAAAGATGCCTTTTATGTCAATATCGTGCGTAAAGAATAGCTTAACTACTACGTATAACATTCTGTCATATACATTATTTTAAGGCTTGTTTCATTTAATTACGTAATAATTACACGTAAAGCCAGTAACTAATGTGATTTCACGAAGGCTTTGATGACGGAGAAACGATGAGATCATCTTGTTTTTATTTTGTATAAGGAAAGTATTCAAGTATTTGCGTGGTTTTGCTGTAAAAAATTTAAGTTCTTAAAATGTACTTTAGTGCGTTTATGAGTGCGTTTACCTCAAAGTATCATATTTTCAGGTACTGGTATTAGTCGGTTCTTTATACTGATAATAATAAGAATCAGACATTATTGAAACTGCCTATAATGAGATTTCGTCAGCTTAACAGATTTCGAACAAAACTGTACCATTTGCCTCAATACATGGATAACTTCACGTTGACGTTGCTCTTGCTGCCCAACTCTTTAACCTACTCGTTCGTCCTTTATTGACCTCATATCATCCTACGACATTCACGGGAGTAAAGACAAGTAGGGACTTCGAGGCCAACTACACTAGACACAACGATACATAATAATTGATGTATGGAAAGAATAAATAATTAGTTAGACACACTCATTGTTAAGATCCGAGTAACGTTACGTAAGTTACGTTTAATTACGAGCCCTAATAAAATTGACCTCTGAACCTTTTAAGTAATTGATAAGAAGGGATGTGTTAAATGGTTGTTTTTTTTAACCCGACAGATCCTCATACAAACATTTTTATGAAGGCTATGCACATTTGAGGATTGCTTACGTTAGCTTAAACATATATGACAACTGGGAGTCATGTTATAGTACATTACTTAATATTGATTAGTAAATATCCTACGTCATTACATTTGCATATCAAATAGGTAAACATTAGTAAACAAGTGTTAAGAAGCGTGGGTCATTAAAGACGACTTATTATTAGCGCAAACTTCCGTGTGGATTGAAATAGTGTTAAAACAGTGAATAGTGCTAATGTTCTAGAGCTGGGAGTATTTTTGACCAATGTTAATGACTTCACTGATACAGGTATGTACAGTACACACGTACATACATTGCCAATTGACATTTAGGTCAATCTATTAAAGTATATTATGAATCTGATCTGCTGGTGGGCGAATACGACGAATTAGAGCAATCTCCTCTGCCTTAATATATTTCGTTGATGCTATGACTACATATGACAATAAAATGTATGTATGTATGTAACGTAGATCATTATAATATCTCAGTTTTCTTATAATACAAAGCATTGCGTAGGGAATTTAAAATAAACCATTTCTCGTACATAATCATAATAATTTGATAATAACATAATAAAATCTGATGATTTTTTTTCTATTCTATTTTTTTTATAATTCCACATTGAATCTACTTTCTGTTCAGGAATGGACGTTAATTTCTTCAATTTTCTAAAATAAAGTTCAGTACTACATATACATGTAAGCTATTCATACGTATAGTTGCTGGCAAATGCTAAAAATATGGCTGGCATCTAAGAATAACACTGCATACAAAATTAAAAAGAGCAGCCAAGTTTTGTTGTGCATACAATATATTTTCATGTTGACCACTTTGTCGGCTGAATCACACACAATTAATTCATTTTATTTTCCTATTGGTCGGAAAAGGAGACATTTTACCACGTCTCCGTGCTAAAATGTCCGTAAAATATTTGAAATAATTATTTATTTATTATGTAAATTACGCAGTATTAGTTATTTATTCGTAAATTTTCTCTAAAATGTTTTTATTTGTCAAGAATTCAAAAAAAGAACTTATTAATAAGCCGTTTGTGGCTTCATTCAATTTCACTACTATGTAGGCAATAAAAGTTTTGGTAATACTTAATTTAATTCGTAAATTTATGAGATAAATGTGGTAAAACAAGTGACATATAGGCTGAACCAGGAATACCGCTTAACATATGCTCAATTTACGTCCGCCATTAATAAATTATCATACCACCAAAAATCTAATTTTGACGATTCTAGAGACACTCAAATTTTGATCTCTGGAAGACAAAATTTTGCAGGTTGACTATATTAACAACAAATCTTAATGATCGGATGATCTCAGTTAACTAATATCAAGTTTGTATGTTGTTTTGATAAAGTTGAACAATGTTTTCGCTTAGAGTTTGGTACTCCGCTTGGTTTAACAACAATAAGTGCCTTCAAAATTAGCAAATTCTTTAGGCAATTCGTACACGCCCGTAATAATTAGTAATACCTACTTAATTTTCCTTGTTGTTAGAAATTATAAGTCATTTTCGTAAATAATGAGCGTCGCTGTACTCTGTTTAAAAAGTTTTGCAATTTTACCCTTACAATAATATTAATGTAAGTAACAATAATTTTCAATATAAATATACAGGTGGATTACCTTCACGGGTTCCTCTCGGCTGCGGAGACAGGTGGATCCACTAAGAGTTCGAATTCAACCACTAGGTTCACAGCTTTTTGTATTATCGCATTAGTTAGGTAACAAAACACCACAAACATGAACTGGGTGACACAATAAAACCCGGCGTCCAGCACGTTGACAGTAAAAAGGTCGCCGAGATGTCCGTCACCCCTTACGTAGGGGTTGCAGGTCAATCGATAACGGGCTTCATCAAAAATGTATGTACTAAGTGGACAGATCCTATTACGTTCAAATATTCAATCATTAACGTTGTTATTGTATACACGTTATTATATGAATATTAATGTACAAGTGATATAATATAAGCTGTGATAGCCTTGGTTTGAAATCGGCCTTATAATAGTGGGGTCTGAGATTCTGTATCGGGGAAGGAAGATATCGCGAAGAAACCTACGTACACTCCTGTGAATTCTGTAAAAAAGTTCTCAAAGGCATGTAAAGTTAACAATTCCGCATTTAAACAGCCTGGTGGATTATGACCCAAACCCCTCATTCGGAGAGGATTTTTAATAATTACCATAAATGCAGAAATTGACAAATTTCGATTTTTTGGTAGGCAAAAATTGGATAGATAATTTAATTTAATAGATATTTTAATCAATATTAATAATGAGCATAAGTGATATCATATTCATCTATACTAATATTATAAAGAGGAAAACTTTGTTTGTTTGTTTGGTTGTAATGAATAGGCTTAAAAACTACTGGACCGATATTTAAAATTCTTTCACCATTCGAAAGCTATGTTATCCACGAGTAACATAGACTATATTTTATACGAAATATATTTGATAAATAGATTTTGAGGCGGTACAAAGTTTGCCGGGTCAGCTAGTAAAATATAAAAATATATATTTAGTCATACGAGCAGATGTCACGTAAAGTTATTTATAAATTGTGATTTAAGACGGTCTGTCTAGAGGATTCCCCCTCGGGTTGTTGTTTTCCCACTATCAATTATAACGATAATAACATCGATAATATTCTGTTTGCACTGAAGTTTACTCACGTATTACTGCGTATGCGATGCGACGTGATATAATTTATGTAATATTGTTTAAACTTTAGCCGCCAATAAAACTTTACCATAGAACAATAACAATATTTTCCTTCTCGTAGATGTAAACAACCATATAGTTAGCATCGTGACTTTACATAGAGGTTCTCAAAAGACAGATCGGCGCAAAAAATATTATTCTAAAACAGGTTACTGTTTTTTTCTGGGCTCTTGTAGTCCTCTTACGCCTACAAGGAAACGTAATAGCCCACTTTGAGAAACACTGACCTAGACCAAAGTTCAAACACATGATAGGAAAAATCTGGAATCTTACATTTGGCCTTGGTGTTAAACGAAAATAGGTCTACTGTATCTTCTATTTGCCTAAAGTATGGACGCCCGTAAATTGTTTATAGAAGACGTGGTTAGAATCAAGTTTGATAAAACACACGCACATATCGTTCGCGCTATGTAATCATATTATCATGTACGTATGAACTATAAAGCAGTGATAGGTCGGTGGTAGGTAGGTATACAACTCAACTTCCTGTTCAGGCAAATTGCGTTCGAAACTTCGAATCTTTTTTTTAATATTTTTTTTTTTTTAATAATATAAGAGTAGCAGACGAGCATGCAGTCCACCTGATGGTAAGTGGCTACTGCCGCCCATGGACGTCTGTAATCAACCCCAGATAGGATTAGATATTCCTACCTGAGGTCTGCCACAGATGCGACGCTACCCCTGAGGACTAAGCTGGAACGCCTCGGAAAAGTCTGTCTCCCTTACCACACCCTTCAAACCGGAACACAGCAGCGCTTAACACTGCTGTTATTAGGTAGAAATAGGTGTGGCGGTGGTGCCGCCCGAGTCGACCTACATAGGGTTCTACCACCTTTAAAATCTATCTAATAATAATCTAGAAAATATCTGACTTTAGTTACATAAGCATATAAAAAATAATTACCACTTGTTTTTTACAATGAAGGCAAATGGTGTAAGCCTTTATAGGTATATTTCCCGTTTCCCACGGCTAAGGATTTTCCACTTACGGTCAACTTAGTGGACTACGGACTAAACTTTTATCACACGAAGGTTCATGTTTCAGAGTTCAGACCCAATTATGGGGAAGTAATAATTCCATATTGATAAAGGTCAATAAAAAACTAAAAACAACAATCGTGCGACTTTCTTCGTGCTAATTCTTTTAGAGAGTGCGTTGCAGCTACGCACATTTTAACAATGGCAATGACTGTTAGAGCATAAACGATAAGTTAACTGGGTATACTGTTACTGGTTACTGGGTATGTAAAATGTGGGTCGCCATCCGGTGCGGCAAGACGCCACTAGTTCCGTTTTCTGGGTGAAACAGTTTACGAGACGAGTACGGCATTCTACGTTTGACCCGAATTACAGAGGCTAAGTTTATTCAAACATCATAAAAAGTGTTTATAGCTAACGCAGAACTAAACGATTTGATTAACCCATCAAGGCAAGTTAATGTAACGGATATTAAAATCACCATGAATCACGTACAGTCAAACGGTTCTAAATCTGTAGAAACTATTAACTGTAACTGTACCCTTAGTATGAGGTTTTACATTTTTACAAAAATGACTGTATTTGTATTTGTTTACGTATTTTCCCATACATTTCCAATCAGCGCCCCTAGCGGGCTGTATCAGAACTGATTGGAAATATATACGAAATACGTAAACAAATACAAAAACAGTCTTTTTTGTAAAAACGTAAAAATTTATACTAAAGGTACTGTTTTTACGTTACGTTCTGTAAAACGTATATATTATCGACAGTGCATGCATGCATGTAATGGAAATCGTGCGGCTTATCTTTATAGTGTCATTTGTTTAATTATGCTTGCAATTACAAAATATAATAGAAAATTCTACGAAAAGATAATTACAATTTGTTATCATACCTGCATCAATAATTTTCTTAAAAAGGTTAAATATATTGTATATTATGAGTACATAGATTGACGGGGATTTCGTTTACAATATGTAAGGTAAGAGTAAAAGGTAAGAGGTAAGGTAACCTTATTGAACTAACATTAATCATTGTTGTACCGTTAGAATTCTATTTTTATTTAATTAGTTCCCACAAGATATTATTACTCATAGCAGTAACAATACGTGTACTATTATATGTAAATATATCAACTGGAAAATTACGAGTACGGTTTGTTTTATTGTAGGTTGGTATAATGGTAAATAAATTGCTTGAATTAAACTGCTAAAGCTATAAAATCGTGAATAGAAATTGTAACAATTAGCTTTGGCAGAATTCTTACAAAACGCGAAAATTAATTCGTTATATCCACATATAGGTACAAATATTTGTTTTTCCTCTAAACATTTTTGTGGTACATAAACAGTGCCCTTAGTATGAGTTTTTTTACGTTTTTTTTTCAAAAATGACTGTTTTTGTATTTGTTTACGTATTTGCCCATAAATTTCCAATCCGCGCCAATAACGAAATCTATCAGAACTGATTGAAAATGTATGGGCAAATACGTAAACAAATACAAAAACAGTTTTTTTTGTAAAAACGTAAAATCTCATACTAAGGTTACAGTTAAATGGAAGTTTGTCCGCGTCCTACATTCGTGGACTGACGTGGGAATGACGGAGCCTTTACAATATAACAATGTATATTCTTGTATTGTCATTTCCTATCCTACCTGCGCGACCTGCGCTGAAAGCCTGAAAGGTTACGATAGGGTGATTAAGTGGGACTTCTGACACAACACTGACTTATTACATAAACGTTTTCATTTTTCATTGTAGGTATACGTTCATGTTAATTTTACAAGGACTCTTTTATCGCATGATCCAGGCGAAGAATTTTAGAACTACATGCAACTATCTGGCGAAAATTTGATTTGTTAATTAATTTCTTCCTTTTTTATATTTTGACTATTGTTTTCCTTTTTTTGTTGATAACTACATAGAAGAAATATAGTGTTCTAATTTCTTTAAAATAGTGCATCATTTATTTTCGTATTAAAAAATAAGTCTGATATAGGTACCTACATATAAATAACAAAATTAAAAAAAAATGGACTCAGCAACAAAACACGATATAAAATATAAGTTTCTCAATATGAAACAAGAATTTATTTTAAAAGGGTAAAAAATACACCCAAGGTATTGCCCTATGCAGGGTACACACTATACAGGTTGCCTTCTTTAATGATATGTTAAGATCGTAAATCATTCTGATGTATGTCACGCAGCGATTGAACGGCCCCTCCCTTGTCGCAATGCATTGTTCATTAACAGGAAATGGGCTGTGAGACAAAGTGCGGGCTTGTGGTAAATAGAGAAAAACTATCGAATTATAAAAAAAAAACATTTTTCTATGGGAGGGAATGGGACTTTTAGTTTTACAAAAGTCCCATTCCCATAGTCATAAAAGTGGAGATTATTAATGTTACGAAGTTTTATACTCTCCTACTTTATACATAGTACTACAGCTTTATATGTTGTTATAAATAAATCCATAGATCGGATCGGAAAATGGTTTTCCGATAATATTTTTTAACTAGAAAGCCACCCTTTACATATAGAAAGTACAACCACTCGGACACAATGACGGATTCCTGTTATACTAAAAATATAGTCAAAATCAATTCATCACCTATGACCTACTTCAGATAATCTCGCAAAACATTAGACGGTTGCGAGCTCAGTTACTTTACACCATAAACAGCGAGCGTATTCAGCCTTGTTCAATTATAAACTTCGTCCTACCTAGATTATGCAACGTAATGTAGGGACAGTGTATAGACGAGCATTATCAGTTAATTGTTGGTACTTTATTAGTTCCTTAAGTATTAGAGTAAAGTTACTGTGATGACAATGACCTCGTTAGTGGGATAGGTTATGGCAACATGCGTCATACGCCCTACGTGCATGTGAGGACACTTATCGATTCTATTTTTCAGAGTTCCGTGACCTTTTTTTTTCGTGGGGAAACCCTTCATGGGCTCCTCTCGGGAGTAGTGGAGAGGATATGCCGGACTCTTATAGCACTCGGTCCGCGGTCCCGACGGAGAGTTCCGTGCCCTAAGGTGCTAACGGAAACCTCTCGCTAAGGATCCGCTTACCGTCCATATATCACAGGACTTTATCTCTGAAACTGTAATAGGTAGACACTAGATTTTTTCACTAAGTATGTATTCCCATGGCCTCCGAAAGATAAAATACCAATAAAGTTACTATTTAAAGGTTCCTAAAACAACAAGCATTTTTTTTTCGATATTTTGCTCGATCTTAGGAGTATCTTCGTTAATGATAACAAGCATAAACGTTTAACGGTGGAACAGAACCCTTCGTGTGCAAAATTGACTCGAATTGGCATGATGACAGTATAAAGAAATCAAAGAATAAATGATTTAAGAAAACATAATATATTGAAAGGATTCTCAAAAATGACTCAGTGTTTAAAAAAACTTTAAGATTTATTTTCAATTATATAAAAGTATTGAAAAAAACTGCAATCGGCCATCTTGTCTGAAACGCTAAACGGCGCGAATGACGTCATTTTTGGGTATGTCACTGAATTGCTTGAAATTTTGAATAGGATGTTCTAACGTGACGTCACCAACGGACGCCATGACACTCGTGACCGTTTTCGCGCTTAATTCAAAATTGCTATAAACAAATGCTATTATTTTCGTTAATACTGAATTTATTACTGAAATAATACGATTTTTGGAATCGGTAGACATATAGGTACCTACGTTATAGAACAGATTTTCAAAATTTGTCATCATGCCTATTTGACCAATTTTCCATACATTCGTGTATTACGAGTACATATATACCTCTACCGATGCAACGACAACAACAACATTAAATAATGAATGTAATTTGGCTACATTTCTGTTTTAGTAATTCATGGCCGAACAGACATTCGAACTTGGCCTCTTACAATGATATTCTTTAATTATAGAGGAATTTTTAAATTTGTTATAATCTATGTACGTTACGTATATCCTTGTGTACGGACGTCGGACGTAATATGAGGTTATATTAAAAAAATCGAATATGATTCTATAAACGAAACACGAAATCTTTTAAATTATGTAGGTATTATATAAATTGTATATTTTAATTCGTCGAATTAAACTTTATAACAGCAGCAGTAGAACTGGTTTGATTGCGGAAGCAGTGCTGCCCCACCCACTTCTGCTTCGTAGCAGCCGAGCATGCATACTGTGTTCCGGTCTAAATGGCCTGCTAGACAAACATAAGGACTGAATAAGACAAGTTAGTTCTAAGATACAAATCTGTGACTATTCTGAAAGGACTACTAACGTAATATATTATTCAAGTGTTAGCAATATATTCAAATTATTTAATTACGTATAGTATTATTTTGTATTATTTTCATGATGTGTTATTTTTATAATAATATGTACCCATTTATATAGTCACTGGCTGTATGGGTTATACGATTGTGTGCATTAGCATAAAAAAAGAAAAAGAACGCGCTTGGCGCGAGACTTGTATTTTACGCGGGAATAATAAAAGTTGTAAATTGGACCAAGAAAATAGTGTATGTCTCAACAATAATAATAATGTGACAAGGGTCTCGATTATTATAAAACATGACTGCATGACTATTTCATACTTTAAAATATGCAACTTTTAATAAGCTTGAATACTATTAATTTAAATGAACTCGAATACAAAGTTGCATGCATGAAAAACGCATACTTATTATTTATTAATAACTTGTAAGAAAAACGCCTTTATCGCTAGATGCGCAATTGGCAGTATATAGCATAGCTGGAAGCAAATAAGGCGAATCATACACGCGTCATAATTCAATTGATTCGTATGTTGTTCACCTTTAAAGTTGATTTTGGTGAACAAGACGTTCCTATAAACTTGTATTCAATAACATATAAATGCACGATATATGTATAATAATAGTAGATTGAGTTCCGTTCTCATGCTAAGTAAGGATCTCTAACATTTCAAAGCTATCATTTACTTCAAGACAAACAAATTCTTAAGAAACCTACCTACGTGATGTCATCCAGAGATACGTTGTTATAATTATATACTTTTAAGACTAAAATGACACGCATTATCTTAGACTTCCCGTGCCACACCCTTAAATTTGGTAATCAAATAAAATAAAGTAGAAATAGTGAATGTGGGAGTCTCCGGAGTCAAATAAGTATAGTATAATAGTTAACCATAATTCTTAAGGGAAATCCGTGCCTGGCAGATGGACAGTAATGAGCTGGTAATGACGATGTCACTTTAAAAGTTATTATAGCGGCGACGTCACAAATATTAATAAAACGACAAGATGATTAAGTTACTAAGTGTACCTACATTTTTATTTTAAGATTTATATTTACCATATACATTATTATCTACAAAACAGATAAAGTTGTATTTGAAAAATGTGTTTTTGATGGTACTAATGGGATTTTATTCCTACATGAAAAAAAATATTTAAGAATCCACTTTTGTACCACCTGATTGCAATACAAGAACGGTGGCCTTTAATCGCGTACAAAATTTCGTTATAATTCGAAATGTGAAAGCAACCAGATTATTTCTAAAGATATCTATCTTATATTTCTTAAAAATGCTAATAACGCTTGAGTTTACGTCTATAGCTATGCTTCTAAGCATACGATTACTTTCTACGGTCGTGTTTAAATTATCGCTATTACATTATTTTCGTAATGGATGCAAATATTTTATTTATAAATACATCATTGGACGGATTGATTATTAACAACGGGCGTGTGTCAGGCAGACTTCTAATGTCTCGTAACCTTTTATTTCCTTATACTTTTAATAAGATAATGATCTCATAAAGCCGCAACGTTATGTCAAAGTAAATACAAGACGGTTATTCAGACATATTTATCTACAAAAAGTCTATGTATTATTTTAAATGCCACACAAAACAGAAACCCGTTTGATATTTGTTGTCTGTTGTATGGAATGGATGGAATGTGTTTCAAATAATAGATTTGGGAGACTTTCTTGCTTTTTGCACAAAATTTTACTTTGAGTAACACAGTTTACTTTTTACTCAAGATATTTTCGAACAACTGTCTCGTATGCATAAAAGAACTAATTAACCCGTAGACACCACATCCTGGGCACTGCCTCAGTGTAACAGTATATTATTCCTTAACCAGTAACTGTAGAACAACCTTTAAATGCTTGGTTGCATGTATACGAGCCAGGTGGCCTTTCAAACCGGAACAAAACAGTTCAAGCACTGTCTCTGTGCGGCAGAAATACTCGTATGTACACGTGAGCGTGGTATTTGAAACAAATTCATAGAAACCTGTTAAATTGCTAATACGTGGTGCAATGGTTACAACGCCAATATGTTGAGTAGAGGGTCTCGGCTAGGCGATAGTGTGAATGGACTTAACTATTTCTTTCTGGATTATGTATCCGGCGATCGTTGTCTTTGGTGGTATTTCCATGGCAACCATAGAATGGCAAACAGAAAATTTGACTTGGGACTATGAAGATATACTTAGAGTGTTTCAAATTAGCGAAAGGGCGATTATCTATGGTTGCATTAATTAAAAAATTTTGGAAGAACAAAATTATTTTATAGAGCATATGAAAAAAAGAAATATTATGATTTTCGTGAGTTTATTGTTACTATTCTGAAACATCGTACGTACTCATTCAAAGTTTAATAAATCACGATCTAGGATGGCTTCAAAACAAGCGTGATTCACGTAAATGTGCCAAATTTATATAAGAAACATACGGTTGGCCGACGACTTTCCGAACTAATTCTGTCTTTCAAAGAAAACATTTAGATAAAATAGAACATAGTAAACATACTTGGGGAATAAAAAATAATATAAGAAGGTTTTGATGAAGTACAACTTGCTAACTTCAGCCCGTAAACATACAACTAGTCATGATGGTAATACAAATCATATTAATGAAAATGAAAAAAATCAAGTCCAAAGTAATATAAGAGAATGGTACTATTATGAGTTATGAGTCAATCCAACTAACTCAAGGATAGCAAAAATAATGTGATTGACTTCAAGGAGATAGAAACAATTGTTATGGACGATAGTTGCCAATTTATATCAGGTGGACCTTGGAACCAATTGATAACAATTATTATTTTCGTGACTACTGGTATGTTGCGACTGGCGACTTTCTTCTAGAAATCGCCAATTTAAAGATGTCGAAAGTTATGGTGACTTACGTTAATGAATAGAATATGTATATTATTATTTTTTACAAGAAATTTAATCAGTATACGACGAGTAGGTTTCCATTAATCAAATCAAAGTGGCGTCGGCTCGTGCACGGCTGGTGGCACTGCTTCTTCAATTAATGTCAGTTGTATTGTGTCATTGATTTGAGTCCATGGTTATAGACACAACTGTCAGTCGCACTTAAACAAATGTAAAACTGTTTTAAATAAAACCTGCGAGATTTACAGTTATCGTAATAAGAATTGGATACAAAGGTTAACATTGTGGTTCGTTTACGGAAGTACAACCTCCAAATTGTTCGTGCCTCATTTGTGTTGCTGTGTTTGTTCTAGAAAGAGTAAGGCTTATTGAAATACAAGCCAAAAATTTACAACAATCAAATTTCTAAAACCGGATATTTTTTGACGAAATTGAGTAGCAAACGTTCATTCTCTCCACCATCACAAAATATTTTATAGGACAATTGTCATTGCTGTTAGTGTTGCAAACTGATCGCTTTACCTAAGACGGGGCTAAGTTGAAACCAATGATATTTAAAATATCAATGGTTGAAACTAAATAATCATGAACTTACAGTAGAAGATGAGAAGCAGATATTTGATGCACTATAACGTTTAAGTTACGAGCCGTGTCGAAATTTAATGCTAGTGACGGTACATGTCGCGTTCACCCATGCAGTTATAATGCTATGCGAAGATAAGGTCGCAATTACTATTCCAAATTTAGCATGGAGAGGTTACAATTAGAGTTATTACGATATCTTAACGTCACTCTTTTTTATAGTACAAAGTAGCAAATGAGTATTGAGTGAGTTCCAACTTACGGTAAGCGGTTATTCCAGTCTATGAAAGCTATTAAATCTGGCCCAGGTATGTCTCAAGCGAAATTACACTTACAGATGAGTTGCAAACTGATGACTAAGTTGAAACGCATCTTATAATTTTAGATACAGGAGGGAAATCCCTTCCCACAACCTTCAAACAAGATCACAGCAACGCTAGCCTTTTTTGTTATTAGGCATAAATCGCTGTATGTCAATGCAGTCGCGATTTCTGTAACGAATAAATATCGTTGGTTATGACTTCGAATACATTGATCTGTAAATTTATATCTTTGCTTTCTTATTTTATTGGTTATCCTCCCATAGACATAGTACAAAAATCTTGTGTTGAACACAACTGATTGGATACCGGCACTCATTTTCAGTTACATATAATGAGGTTTTATAAAGCAAAGTATGCTATATTACAAATTAAGAACATGATTGTAATTAACTGCAATAATTTTTAAAGTATTTTGCCTGCGACCTCGGCCACATGGACCATTGTCTTTGATTGTAAGTGCATGATATACAAATTGATGTCCTCGTAGTTTTATACCGCCTGGGAACATTGTAATGATATAATGTTATAATGAATAAGAAGTTTAAATATTTATAATAAAAATAAGAAAAACTCACAAAATTTCCAACAGAACAGGTACAGGTAAAATTAGATACTGAGAGTAATTTTACGAGACTGCAAAGATAGTAACAATAAAACGAAGCGTCGGCAAACGTAATAAACCTATTACGAGCTCGAAGCAATTAAGCAACAAAATCCGCGATAACTCAAGTAAAAACCCCTACAGATAACTGTGGATTGTTATAATCCCACCTCATTCGAGAGAGTAATTGAAACGGAAATTGCGTGGATTCACTAGATTTAGCTTTCGTCACGAGTTTCTTGCGGCTGACGCCATGGACTTAATTGTCGTAAATCAATTGAAGCTAGAAGAAGGCAATAAATCATCTGCCATCATCCAGTGTCGATACAGCGGATAGAAATGGTGTATCATTAATGCTTCTAGCACATAAAATGCTATTAGCCATGTTTTACGACTTGAAAGCTGTTAGTCTATTGCTGTTATAAATTAATGACGGAGTATGAATAGTCAGTTTTTTGTTACTTTAACTGAAGTTTGTTCCTTTTTTTTGCAAAGCCACGACCTATATGGTTCGATTTGGTATTTATTCAAGAGCCGGTGACGACATTTGATTTCTACTCCAAGTAGAGAATTGTATTGTCTATATAATTCTCACAATTTCGGTTAATTGAAAGATTCATATGTTAAAATCCGTCGAGTTGTATGGGCTACAGGGCGTGCTGAAAAATAAGGCAAACATACAAACGCTCCAAAAACATTACACTTCCCAGTTGGGAAAAATACATAAAGTACACTGTAAAATTCTTACATTATTTTCCTACTAAAACTCCAGTTTATTTTATGACGTAATTTACAATTTTTGTTGGTTTTAATATAAAATAAAAACCCAGCCTTAATGTCTTTCACTTCCTAGAACTGCTGCGAAGTATTAAACTTGACATGAAAACAGATGTTTATTTTAGAACTGCGTATAGCAAATCTTGTATTTGTTTATTTGTAATAAATACAGCAATTACAGCAGTAGTTTCATATATTTTACATTTAGAGAAAATAAATAATAGAAGTTGTCTACCGGAAATGGCACTGAACTGTGTACCGAATAAGTTATTATTAACTGCTCGGTATTATATAACATAATTATGTAATTTGGTAAGTTTAACTGAATGTATGGCACGTTCCAAGATCATGGCCAGTATTAGACGGTCGAAATTTATGACACTTATTTTCCTAACAACGACATTTTTCGACGGAATTTAAAATTATATGTATTATATATCAGTTGAAGATCAACAATATTTATAAATTAAGTAGTTTGTAGTTTTGTACTTACAATAGTTGATAATTTAAATTTATAGATCAATTCAATTCAAAAATCGAGGCTGGATATATCAGCAGAAGTTGAAGATGAGAGATGAGGAAAGAAAGTTTTGGAGAGGAGGCATAGGATTGGACACATAATTGACAGCAGAAAAATATAACAAAAACAGCGAGTAAAACTTGGATAGCTTAAGCCCAAAAACGGGATAAGTGGCGAGTAGGTAGTTCCCTTATACTTTGGGGAAGGTGGTGAATGGTTAAGAAAGAAGAATAAAATACATTTTTGGGCCAATTATAGATAATAGTAATTCCTTTACAGCCTATTCAACTCCGCATGTAAAATACAAGGACTGTCTTGTGAGGTGATGGTGGTCTTTATAATTGTAAATTTAATAATTTTATTCAAAACCTTCGATCAACAATACCAACTGTTGATCGAAGTTCAAAACTATAATTTCGATAGAAAGATAGGTAAAAGTACGTATATAACACAGATTTGGTACAAAAATAGGTCAGAAAAACGGGCCAATGGATTCGCATTTATAAGGCTATCGCTTTCTGCAGATGCATATTGTACGAAAATAATTAACTTGAACATTTTTATGCGTTAGGCGGCATGCTCTATTAATTTTTAGAGGGTGGAGAAGGTCAAGCGTACAGGTTAGTCACGATTTGAACATACTCAAGAACTTTTAATCTAGAGCGTACCAAACCATAACATATTGTTTGTGATCAAAGATGTGATCTTAAAATGAGCAATTAGTTCCTATCTTTCGCATGACAATGTTCAAAGTTCAACAGTCTACGGTGGTTCATAAAGCGATCTTGTGGGTTTGAACCGGAATAGTCAAGAATTCAATGCGGCGCAACTTTGAGGCTTACGTTACATTCATCAGAGCGAAAAATTGGAAACAACGGAACAGATGCCCAGAATGAACAAGTTGGAACTGAGTTAAAGCAATTTATTCTTATAACATGACATTATATCCACTGTGTTTATGTGAAAGCGATGACTCTAGTCTCTATTCTCACACACGTTTCAAAATGTATGTCATTGTGGGAAATAGAATATCGCAATTCATATTGGATTACCAGCTAGCTAGCCGCCGTGAGGCAAGAGTGTCGCGGCGAGTAATGCGATGCATCGGATAAGGACATTGAGCAAAATGTTTCATTTATTATTTGCCTTGAGACTACAAGTACTTTCTTTTTTGATTGCAATCACGTTTTAAATGTATACAGAGTCTACCAGGATATTATAATATTGTTTCCATTCATGTTGTTGGTGACCCTGAACACTAGTGACGCGGAACTACAATCTCTTCGCTAAATGGAAAGCCATTATTCCATAACTGATTAATGTTTATAAAATTCTTTTGCACTTCTTTTTGTCTTAATTTATATACAAATACCTTTATTAACACAGATTCCACCTTGACACCGTAATTTGCGGTAGGTGATAATAGTCATCATTAAGTAACTTAACTCAAGGATGTTGTAAGGTTTCGTGCAAAAGACCTTTTAAGTTTGATCGGTTTATCGCATTATAATGGGACATATTCAAGGATATTATATATATGAAGGTCACACACATCTTTTATATTATTTATTCGTACATCCATTAGTCTTAAGTTTTTGACAATGTTAAAGTTAGCATCCGTTAGCACACGGACTTTCTTACTCGTTGAAAAAGTTTGTAAACTGGAAAGAGCCCGCCAAATTGCTCACCTGCGCCGCACGAGTTCTTCCAAAAGTCGTAAAACTTGCTGCACGAGCACATTTCGAACGAACGTCACTGCGTACTAACGCCAAAGTATTTTTAAACTTCACTTGTATAGTTTCGCAATCTTTCAGCCGGTAAGCATACGATTTAGTTATTGCCGAGGGCCGGGGAAACTTTATTTATCATCTAACGAGTAGTATCGATGTAAACATGTCAATGTAACGGCTTAGATCGCGGTCGGTTCTGTACCGTTGGAGCGTAGAAAGCGGGGAGCGCGTGTTCGCGGTTCTGGACGGTCGTCATCGTATCGGACGGTGCGTCGCCGTCTAGAACTGGCGAGGTGGCGAGAGCGGCGCGACGTGCTACCGACACGGGCGCCCTCCAGCGACTGCCGCGCGTAAGAATCACAGACTGAACGAACTCCACTGATTGAACTCTGATTTAAGCCACTGGGAAATAGACAAATTTTCGCGTTATGATGAGATTATAACCGTTGATGAAATCGACGCCATGTCTCCGAGCTACATTAAATGGAATACTTAACACGCGTGAAATTACAAATTTGAAGGAGGAAGGATGTCGGTAGATGGGTGCTTCGCGACATAAGCCTATAGATAACTTGCTATATTGAATATATCCTGGAATGGAAAAACATACTTTGATATTTTGCTAAATTTATAGGAGTTTGATAAGTTTCCTAAAACAGCCAAAGTAATTTAACTGTAAGTAAATGATATGATGTTGATGACTTTCCCTCATAATGGAATTTTGAGCAAAGCATTAGCTTTAAACCACAATCCATAGCAATGCATAATCCATAGCAGATGTACCTACATATTTTTCTCTTTGACAATTAGAACTAAATAGGTTTTCGGTCGGTGTGTGTCCTATTCGGCATTGTTTATTTTGAGCCTTATATGTATAATAACGCTTGCTTTTCCGTGTTATGTGATTATGCAGGTAAAACTTCAGTTCAACAATTAGGTTATGATCCAAAAACCCTCTTGTATGTACCTGCGGGATCGTTTGTGCCGTCCATAACAAGACGATCTTTAAGATTTTGGTGCTTAATTTAAATGTTATGAAGTCTCATAAATAGTTCTTCTAACCTTAGAGTTTGATGACAATAATCCTACTTGATAAAGAAAAACAAGTTCCAATTATGATGGATCAAATATTTTGAAGTCAAGCATAGATTTATACTATCCTTATGAATAGGCAATAAATATGGTACATTATTTTGTTATACCTAAATCATACAGTACATTCGCCTTTAAAATTTTTAAAAATGATTTATATTATATGGTGCTTCTATTAGGTACTTATAGTGTTATTTATGAAACCATATGAAACTTTTACCAAACTATCGTATTGCATTAAAGCCTGTATGAATACCCAAAAAATACTTGAGGCTCTACAAATGTAGCCGGAAATCATGTTGACTAATTGGTACCAATTAATGCGACAAAAATGACATAAGCGCTGTAGAGGGTGGGGCTAATGGATACTCGGGACTTCGATGATCGATTAGAAATATAAAACGACAAACAGTTTCCAGCAAACAAACAATGTACCTCGAGAATGGCAATTTAGATAACACAAATGCATTTGTATTTTTGGAAAAATCTATTTAACAAGAGTTTTTATAACTTAATATGACGCAAAAGGAAATCCTTTAGATTAATTATTAAACATTATAGTATTTCTGTAACTATGTGCATAAATTTGCATCTATATCCTTTTATTATACATTATTGTGATTTGTAGTAATTATGTTAAAGCACCTACACTACCTCGTGACTAGTTTATTGACCACGTGTGCAGTTTTAACATATTGTACTTAGTTTATTAATAGTATACTTTATTGATAAGTTTTTGGACGACGACCCCTTGAAGAAGGTTTTTTGGATTTATGTACCTGTTTTTGTCAATATCCGTAGCTTTACGGTTTGACGGAGTTATTTGAGTGTTAATAAGATTAAGTTTGATTTAATGCTAACTAATATAAATTTATCTGAACTTAAAAAAATATTTGTCCTGACTGAGCTTAAACTTACCTGCATCGTAGAGCTTAAACTACTGAAAATAGAAGCATGAACTTTGGACAACAGGTTTCTTTTATGACGAATTCAAACACTTTTCCTAAGTGTGGGGATTTTATTATAACATTCCTCCTTAGTATAGGGGTTGAAAGTTTTGTTTAAAAGCTCATACCAAGAGCAGCAATTAATGTAAATTAAAAAAAAAAAGTACGATTGTCTAGCTAATATTAGGCACAAACCATATTAAATCGATGTATGCAAAATATCAACGCACATTATACCCGTGAAGGTCGTTTGGCCTTAGATAGATTATTATTTAATTATGTATGGCCTCTTATAGAAACCGGGAAGCGTTTGTATGTGACGTAGCCAATCGTAGCGTGTAGCGACGCCTACTGATTATCACATTCGAATAATCTACATATCGATACAAATAAAGAAATATAAATGTTTGTTCGCATGGTGTTGTGGCGTAGTCAAATAATTACTGTCCACTGCTGCTGAGCACGGGACTTTTCTCAGAATGATAAGGGCTTAGCACATAGTCCACCACATTGGCTAAATGCGACTTAGTAGATTTTACACACTACAACTTATTTTAAAAAATCTTCAGGCATGTACGATGTTTTCTTTCAAGGGTCATTTTTCAAAAAAACGGAATACTCTACGGAAAGTAAATAGGCTATTATTGAATTTTGAAAGTATTTACAGTTCTTACTTTAAAATGCGTGGGCTCGAAGTCGAGTTAAAAAGCTCGTTCTCCTTAAGACATCCGTGATGCAACGCAATTGTTGGTCGATTAACAATCAAAATTCTTAGATGTTTGAATAAAATCGACCTATGCTAGAACGCCTCCTCTTCTAAATAAACCTATATATGTATACACACACATACTTAATTGTAAAATTAAATCGATGTCAGTGACATTCATAAAAATCCTCATCCTATCAGTTTTACATTTAAAAAAAAAAAAACTATTTTGAGCGTAAAACCGTAGGTACTTAAGTACATAGAATAAGAAAAGAGACTTAGTTATCGTTAGGACTATAAATCAAGTACCGGAATAAATTAAACTTCAAACTTAAGTTATTTGGACAATGTACCCGCCGTGGACTTTCGACTTGTGATATTAAAGTCCTCTACACCTGGAGCACAATGGAAACTTTTTATAACGAGTGGTCTTCGCCAAATGGGACCCACTCAAAACTTTAGCTGTTCATGTACATAAAATCACTCTTAAGAGGGTTCTGATGTATTCCGGCTTAAAAATAATGTTAAAATTTAAATTTTTTTACACAAAAATTATTTAAAGATATTAATAGAGCCATATAAATTGCGCCCGATAGAGCGCCTTGCGACACACTTGAACAATACTTCTTAATGTAATTTGATAATTATGGAAACTATATAGGTAGGTTATGATTTAGGTCCATTTTAGGGGTGGAGCATACTCCAAATACGATAAACCATAGTTTATCGTTGTCTTTATCATTGTTACATAGACTTGTTACTCCATGTAACAATGATAAACACAATGAAATTGTAAAAGTATTTGGTATACCATATACTATACTCCTGTAGTACTCCCTACTTCGTTTGTATGGTGGACAACACCTGGAACCCTTGATATAAGCAGTGAGGAAGTTTTATTTGCCATTCATCCCTTATTTTCCTTATTTAGGGAGAACTTGTAAGAAATATGTTGTGTAAAGAATTTCTTTGCAAAATTACATACCCTTCTAGACCCACAATTTTTGGTATGGGCAAATAATCATTCAGACGGACATTCAGACATTATATAGAAGATAATAATATTGTATGTGGTTTAATATATCCTCTTAAGAAAGTAATTTACGATACGGGAACACCTCTGGTCGGATAACCTATTGATATGAAGTTCATTGTCGTCACGGCATAAAACAGCATCGTTATAAATAATTCGAAATGATCGTCTCATAATATAGTGAGAACATAATTACTTATAACTTTTTTCGATAGGTAATAGATCTGTAATAGCACGCACTCGGACGGACGCATGTTCAAATACAGGTACAAATTCTACGCATGAGAAACAGCTGACCGACACCACGAACCATGAAACTTTTTACTACCCAAATATGTACGTTATCGTATAAATATAAATATTTACTTTGAGGTACATCGGGTAAAAAGTTAATGATTTTTTTATAATGAAACTATAACTGTTGTTTTACGATTATAGGAGAAAAAGGTTGGCACTTAATAAATTCAGCTATTAAGCCTTTTGATAGTTGTCATTGAATGCAGTCGAGGGCAACGGCCGTGACCGCCAAATTTAAAATTGCAAAAAACATACTTACGTACCTTAAGAAATAGCAGCATTAAATTAAAAAAACTCTGTTAACCTTGTGTCTAAACAGTTGAATAGTTTTTAAGAGCGTTATTCTTACGGAATCCCTTTTTAGGGTTCAGTATGATATATTATAGGTGCTCGTATGTAATATACATAAATTACTCAGTAAAGATTACTCACTCCTAACAAGAAAATGTACCCAGTTTTGAGAATTTAAATAGTAGCGTAAAAAAGTTTTGCGACGTCTCCGTGCTAAAATATCCCTAAAATATTTGAAATAATTATTTATTTATTATGTAAATTACGCAGTATTAGTCATTTATTCGTAAATTTTCTCTAAAAATGTTTTTATTTGTCAAGAAATAAAAAAAAACTTACTAATAAGCCGTTTGTGGCTTCATTCAATTTCAAGGCGGCGAAGTATCTTTACTAATCTATGGTAATAAATCAATGAAATAGAAAACAATAGTTTTTTCAATATAATAATACAGTTTCTGACTTTTATAAAATTCTTAATTAGAACCATATAAAAATGCTGCAAATAGTGATAGAAGCATTAAACTTGGCACGATTATAGGGAAAAGTATAAAAACCAGTTATGCAAATGTTAACGATTTTTGTACTAACTACGGATCCCAACCTTAATAAAAGAAAATAAGGCTTATATGGTAAATAAATTACTATGGTAAAAAATAGTACGGAACACCGTACAAATTCCTACGGATCACAAACTTAATCAAAGAAAATAAGGCTTATATGGTAAATAAATTACTTTGGTAAAAAAATAGTACGGAACACCATACAAATTCCTACTTGTACTTGACCGGTAATTACTACAAACGAGCTCGCCCACTGTTCTTTGCCAGCAGACCAACTTGAACCTGTGCACGATTTTTATTGTTTTTAATGCTTTAGTAATTTTCGAAGTAAATAAATTCCCAAGGTTACTCCTTTTATCATGGCGCGAAAGTTTTATAAATTGATTCTGTTGTTCCGCAGAGGCAATAATAATATGACCTTGGAAAGCAAGAGTTATTTTGGATTGAATCTCCTGGATTTTTATTATATTTGGTGTAGAAGGTAATATTTTTTTTACTATAAAGACACATTCTAATAACGTTACCTTGGTTTACCGTAGTTTTCATAAATACTTTCATTTCATACTCTTACGGGTGCATAAAAAAATATTGGTCTGCCATATTGCGGCGTCCGCCATATTGAATTTAGAGCGACGTCATTAAGCGTTTAGGCTACCACCCACATAGATAAGTATAGATATCTCACCGCCTTGTAATTGAAGGAAGCCATTAAATGGCTTAAACAAATGTGTCAGCCATTTAATGGCTGTCATGGTGTAATTTCCGCGGGACAATGCCGACATATGCAGTTAAGTAGTGCAAAAACACGAAATCGAAGAAAAAGTGCGGAGAATAATAGTTTTATTCGTAAATGATCTAAAAACTACATTTTTTAAATATATTTCAAACACGAAAATAGATGACAGTAGGAACCAATTTTAATTGTAAAAACTGGTTAAATTTTCTTGTTACGAGTGAGTAATCTTTACTAATCTATGACCACCCATATAATACACCAAATTATAAAATTGACAAAATGTATAAAATTTACGATATCCTTATGCCGTATGCTTAAGCAATTGACATAGAAAGCGTTTAATGGAAATTTTACTCAGTGTAATGAATTTTGCTGGCGTTTCATTAAGCCTCCATAAAAGATACGAAGTACCGAGAAGTAATTACACACAGTAAAAATTCCTTTAAGGAATATATCTAAACTTCCATTGGACGACCCCAAAGAACTTATTTGCTGACATTGCGAAACTGACATAAACTGTATAGATCCACACTTTTAATTTAGATAACTCCTTTCCATTCTTATCTGCTTAAGATAGAAAGTACAAAAAATGTTTTAAAGCCAATTTAATTAAATGCGCAAGTGAAGTGTAACTTATTTAATTAAACTTACCTGAAGTTGTATTTATCAATAGAAATCCCATTTATTTATCTTTAGCTAAATTTATCTATCTACACTAATATTATAAAGAGGAAAACTTTGTTTGTTTGTTTGGTTGTAATGAATAGGCTCAAAAACTACAGGACCGATTTTAAAAATTCTTTCACCATTCGAAAGCTACATTATCCACGAGTAACATAGGCTATATTTTATATTAAATATATTTGATAAATAGATTTTGAGGCGGTACAAAGTTTGCCGGGTCAGCTGGTAGCTAAATAAAGTTTGAGCCCATTTGAAAATCCAACAAAAATATGATTGATTAATCATAGATACAATGACATACATTTTAGCGGCTGACAAATTCCGAAGACTTCCAAAGATACGTGACTGAATGATAAAACCATCTTCGATTGTTTACACATCGATGGCATCGTAAAATGTCACTGACCTTTTCTTAAACAATCGGTTTACGACTGTCCTTCAGACTTCCGAATCGATATTTTTTCAAGATAAAACAGAGACAAAGCAAAGTTAAGTATGAGTAAACAATGTCTGATCCATTTAAAACAAATGAAGTAAAATGCTGTACGTTATTTCTTTGGTCTTTTGTGGTCATAAGGATAAGAAAAGTATATTTACCGTTAAATAAACTGTTAAAATTATACAAAGGAAGTATTTTTTCATAGTTTTCTTGCCACTTATGACGTTTCGCCTGACTCAGAGCGTTTTAAGTAATATATTTATTTATTTGATAATGCTTTTGGAATTAAAGCCGTATATAAACAATAGGCACAACATAATACTTTCTGTGGATGTCTTAGGAGGTGAGAGGGTATTTTCAAATCAGGAGAAGCAATATTTTAAAGCAATTTATCTATTAAGCCACCAATATGGACAATCAAGCGGAGCGATTATGAGATAATCAATTTCAGAGTCGGCCTATGGTTATAACTAGATTTTCAAAAGCTGATATTAAAAGAAATTGCTGCTACCTATCATATAAAGCACACTGCTGCAACTGCTATATGAAAAAAGAAAACATTTCTAATGAAGCTCATTGTTGTAAAGATTGTTTTCATTAAGAGGCGAGGGAAATTCTATCCATTTTATTAGTTCTTAATTTTTACCACATACCTAGTTGGCCAACATGGATGTGGGGGGTTGGCCCAGTCCCGCCTGTTCCGGTGACATCGTGGTCACAACGGCAAGTAGACATATGATGCGGCATTCCACTTACCTGAAACAATGAAAAGTAATTATTAATTAAAATATTAATTTCACATAACAGAAATAGGTTATATAAGTTACGCACTGTCGGTCCTTTGTTGAGCTAGTGGGAATGAACCTTTTTCGATGGGTATGGTGCTTCTATACGATTGGGAATTAAATTCACAGGTGATCAAAGAATTCAAAAGTGTAGTTTATTATGTCAGGTAATGTCGCCTAGGTGATCAAAGTGAAAGACCGATTTTTGTAGAGATACAAGTAATTATTTTATTATTTCAAGTCGTTTTAAAACCGTAACATATTAATTTAATACCAGGTAAATTGCCTACATTATAATACCCGTTTCAGGGTTAGTAGCAACAAATGATGAAAAGTTTGAATATCACTGGAGAGTAGCATCACTATAGAACTGAGAGAAAGTGTTTGCTAGCGTTCCTCTGAGACTTGTACCCACAGAATATTTTGCATATGACCCTTTGCTGTTGAAATCATTTTTTTAGAAAGTTTTTACGTCATAATTTTTGATTACCAGCGAGCGGAACTATCTGCGTTTATGTTTTGTGGCAATTTATTTTGAACCTGGTAGAATTGAAAGTAAAAATTTGAAACGTTACATTTTTTTTGTTTACGAGAAGGAAACCTTCAAAAGGTACCCTATGCCGCGGGGGCGGCACGAGGTTAGGTGGGATTCTTATCGCACTAAAACCCTCCCGGTGGGCGTCCTCGGCGCTGCGTAGAGGACTCCGGGATCTCCAAAGGAACGCAACCGGAGTCCTCTTAGCGCGTTGCCCCATCGGGCTCCGCCCAGACGAGCTTGACGCTCGCCACACCGTCTGGTGGGCACAACGGTATGTATGTATACCGCCGTCCTTCCCGGGGTCACTAGCCGGGCGATTCGAGCTCCCACTCTTGCCGCCCGCAACCCCGAAAGCCCCTTTTCCGAAAGCCGAAAGTAGTTCTTACTAGTGCGGCTTAGTAAACTTCACACACACTTAATGAAGGCACGAAAATTTTCTCAAGTTTTCCTTTAATATTTAAATGTCCTGTGAGAAGTCAACAATCGTATCATACGGGTAAATTCTGTGTATATATTCTTAGATAGTGTAGCGACTTCCCGCTACTCGTCAAGAGATGGTGCTGCTGAATCACGCTATCGAAGTTTTCTAAACATCTCGCATATATACAAGCTCCGAACTGAGACTGTTGGAGCACGGCCGCTCCCCGGGCATGATCACCTAGCCCAGCGGGAGATCTCCCTTTGCCAAAGTGGTGATCACGTCCCTTCTCGATGGTGGCAACCTCACTCCCTGGATGGACTGCACCCTTACATCACCAGTTTAGCTGTCCATCAGGTTTATCGCAGCGCACGAAGACACGCTTCCTGATCCTGATCCAGCTACCCTCCGGTACTTCACGGACGGCTCGAGTGCCATTACTCGCCCTCCTCACTTCGCTTCAACCTCAAGGCCTCGGTTCTCCCTCACATCTCGACTTACCGCAGACAGAGGGCGTTCCTGGGCGCTTGTAAGCTTAGGCGAAGAATTCACAAGTACGGAACACTGAAATCAACTGGTATCGTCCTCCGATCTGAGCAGGGGGTGATGTAGCGACTTCCCGCTACTCGTCAAGAGATGGCGCTGCTGAATCACGCTATCGAAGTTTTCTAAACATCTTGCATATATACAAGCTCCGAACTGAGACTGTTGGAGCACGGCCGCTCCCTGGACATGATCACCTAGCCCGGCGGGAGATCTCCCTTTGCCAAAATAGTATTTGACTTGATAAAAGGAAGTCGATGCCTTTACAATGCAATAGAAATAAAAAATCGGAATAATACATTTAATATTGTTTTTCTTTGAACATGGAATAAATTTAATTATAGATAATAATAGGCAACCAATATATTACAGACTTAACTTTGTAAATAATTGAAAATAGTCACAATTACTTAGATAACATATTAATTTTTCACAACGCAAATTACGTTTAAACGAAGTAAATTTCAAAAATAAATAAGCAACTTCATTAGGTGGTAGAATGCGGGCACGAGCGTGCTTAAGTTACATTTTTCTGCTTAATTGGACGAGGCGACGTGAACATTCTCATTACTCAAAGTTTTTTTAAGCCAGAATTGGAAACGCATGGTATGTGATATGGGCATATGTACGTTGGGTACATACATCAATAATGGCTGTTAAACATACCTAGACTACTTTAGGACTAAAAATAGGTATGTAGTACTGTTCTTAGACTACTTAAGGTCCTATTTTTAATGACTTGGAAAATAGGAGGTTCCTACTCCGTTGGAAAAAGGAGCAGGAAGTAGGTACGTACTATGCTCACCTGTATGTATTTTATGAATATAATATTAATTATACTCTTGTACTCTGATAAACCTGTCATGTTTTGAGCAATAAATATTGCAAAAAGGAGAAACTCGTCGAGTTGTAAAAGTCAAATACTTAACTGAACTAATAAGGATAAATCTTGGTCATCTTGACGTTATGTTACGTCAAGAGCAAGCAACACATCCAAATGCATAGATTTTACAATTAATAACACACTCCTTGTTCTGTCTTATGACTCACCAGGCTTCTTAGCGAATAGTACCTTCCACAATGGAGTTGAAGCGAAAGTGTACTGGGAATGTAACAGAAGCTGGACTACATACAAAACGTTAAATATGAGCGGTAATTAAATTATTACCCATCATACTTAACCAAGTTTGTTGCGTATTGAGAAATAGCGGTCCAAAGTTATTAAGCAGTTTCAATTTTAGATGCAAAACTTTACAAATGATTACCAACAATGAAAATGATGAGCTAAGTAGGTATAAAATACGATTTCTTTCTTTCTTTAAATGATTACTGTAGTATGCATTGTCTGTCTCGTCTCTACCGTAAGTGGGTAGAGTGCTCTAAAGGAGTTAGTAAGGCATCCGTTTAATTTCGCACCTCCTATCTTAAATAGAATTTGTCACGTTTGTATAAGAATTATTTCGATGTCATCATGAAGTATGTGCCTCATACATCAGTTACAAAAAAGGAATACGAAGAAAAGGCAACTACTGCGAGATACTTAATCATTAGCGGTGAAGGTAACGTATTATTCGTATTATAATGTGGTCACGCTTATGACGTCACTAACCTACGTTAGGTGGATTAGCTTTCCTGAACAACATATCACTGACAAACACGGCAGCATCTTAAAACGTGTATTTTCAAGGTGGTCAAATCATTGCAATGTTCGATTGCGGAAATATCATTGCCGTGTTAATTTGCAGCTGAATAGGAGCATAAAATTATAAATATAGTGGATGTAGATAACATTCAACTGTACAGTGATAGCATAGTAGTTGAAACTCCGATAGCAAGGGATCGAAGGTTCGAATACCACAGGACGAGACGGGAAAAAACTTGAAACAAAATCTATATCTGACTTCAAAATCATTACAAGGTAAACAACAATGTAAACACAACGTTCCTTCAATAGATAGTTTTGAAGGAGGTACGAGGCGAACCAACCAAAAAATTCATTCCAACTTTCCCCTTGAAAGCTAAAGAAAATTGTTCGCAATTTGTTCTCCCCTTGCCAAATACAATGCACCACGGAAGATGGAAAACAAAAAAATATTAATTCAAGGGGTGGAAAACGAATAAGTTATACGACCGTTTCCCGTTTCTTAGAATTTTCTTTTTATTCTTTGTAATTTATAATAGGTTCTTGAATCCTTACCTCATTAATTATGGAAGGAGCAAATGGATTTATGCAATCCAGAACTTTGAATATTATTTAAAATTCATTGGGACTCATTGTCCGACTCTGTACATATAGGGTTATGGGGATCAATTACAAGCACCATAGCCTCTTAACACTAATTTTAATGTATCTAAACTGAATCTACGTCTTATTAATACTCAATCTATCCAAAATTTGCCTAACAAAGATAGTAATTTAAATTTATCAATTTCTAGTGTCGCAAATTGTCGATTTGAGAAACTAGATTTTTTGTAGACAAAACATACGTTAGATTGATTAATAATAACTAGTCCTAATCTGAGTCCTATGAAGAGAGATCTTTCGTTAGTAACGGAATATTTAGCTTCAGCTTTACATATTTAGATTATCTTATCGATATTCGAATTTTAGACAAGTTCAATTTATACTAATATTATAAACGGGAAAACTTTGTTTGTTTGTTTGATTGTAATAGGCTCAAAAAGTACTGGACCGATTTTAAAAAATCTTTCACTATTCGAAAGCTACATTATCCACGAGTAACATAGGCTATATTTTATATGAAATATATTTGATAAAAAGATTTTGAGGCGGCACAAAGTTTGCCGGGTCAGCTAGTAGATAGATAGATAGATAATATGCTTTATTGTACCCATAAAAGAAATATACACAAGGAAAATTATAATTTTAAAAATACAATAGGCGACCTTATCGCTAATCAGCGATCTCTTCCAGGCAACCTACAGGGTGCGGAGTTAAAGTAACAAGAAATAGAATAAGAGGTAGGGTGCAAATAACAGTTGTAAGGAATAAAATACAAATATTGGAACAAATTAATGAAAGACATACGTATTTAAAAGAAAGTATTTAATAATAGTATTAAATAACTATACATTTTAACTACTACTACTATTACTACTACTACTACTACTACTAGTATTTAATAATTATACATTTTAATAGTCATAGATGTGTAAAATCCTAGGCACATGTTACTTAAACTTTAAGCAAATTTGTTTTTAACATTTTCTTATATTGCAGAAACATAAATACAATAAGAGACAAAAACATCGCTGACCTAACCTAACCCACTCCATAAGAAATACAGCAGTACCTGAACAAATCACATTTATGCGCATTAACTCATCACGTGCGTGGTATTTTTAAATAGTATAGGAATAGACATGTCATGTAACTGTGAAGGTTAATTGTGTGTACACATGTAACAAAGTAACAGTTTACTTCGATTGTACAGTCTAGATATCGTGACTTCTCGTGGTTTAGAACATAATTATGTGTACTATGAATATAAATCTACGCCTACGTAGCAATTATTTTTAAAAAGTAACTAAAATATTCATTTTTAAGATTTTGGGTATCAATTTCGCTATTTTTGTTTTTTAGGGTTTCGTACGAAAAAGAAATACTGAACCCTTATAGGATTACTCGTGCGTCGTCCGTCCGTCTGTCACAGACAATTGAATCCAAAAACGAAATTAGTTGAAATTTCGTACTAATATACCTCTTTGCTTCGCTCTACATTTTAATGCATCCTCCTAACTCGGTCTATTGAATCTATTAAGAATTTTGTTAGTTCCATACATAACATGTACCTAATCGTAATGTTAGTATCGCAATCCTTTTTTTACATAAGTAAAATAAAAGTAAATTATGAATTTAAGTGCAACAAATGCACGCGAAACAACAAACGAAACAGAACTGTGTAATGGAATTGGTATGACCGAGTGTGGCGTGAGGCAGCAAAGGGCTGAAATTGAATCCTGATAGAACGGACGATTCAATTAAAAAACCGACGGTTTGATATTTGCTCAGCAGCGAGCCTTTTTATAACAAAAAGAACAGCGCTACCACACGTTATTAAAATATCTGTCACAAGTTCTTTGTTCGGACATTGTTAACAGGAATCGTAATAGTTATAAGTCTCCAGTTAGTATTAGAATAAAACTGAACATGATGATATAAATGATTGGTGGATGAAGATGGTACAAAACTATGTGGTTTGACTCCGGCGGCACCACCACATCGACCAATGACACCCAATGACATATCTATGTGTCTACCTAATAAGTGTTAGCGCTGTTGTGTTCTGGTTTCAAGGATGTGTTAAAGGAATATCTCCTTTGGTAATTGGACATGTCACTTTACCAAGGCATTCTTAGTTCTAAGGGGTAGCGGCGTATCTCTGTCTGACCTCAGGTAGGTATCCAATCTTATCTGGGGTTGATTATAGATGTCAATGGGCGGCAGTAGCCACTTACTATCAAGGTGGACTGAACGTTCATCTGCTACCCCTACATTACAAAAAATAAAAAAGAAGACTGAACGTTCATCTGCTACTCCTATATTACAAAACATAAAAAATAAATACGATGATAACGATACTCAATGTTTAAATATTTATCTTTTTCTCGTTAACGTTATCTTTTGAAGAAGTGTCTGCATTTGAAAATGAAAATGTCCCGCGAAGCCTGTGCGCTGACCTGAATTGTTTTACTCAATGATTGCTATACCTTGGCTATAGGTAGTGTATAACACGGCCCGGTCACTTACTAGATCGATATTCTAACAAGCCTCTTGTTATTTTGTATTCTGCTTAACTGAAGGTTATACTTGTTATAGGTATAAATGCTTAATGAACCACGTCAGATCATTAACTTTATTAGACGGAAGAAACAACAGAAATAAGTTATATCAATGTTTTTATTTGTTGTTAAGCCATTTCTGTCCCACGGCTGGACACATTTAAAGTGGTTTCCTGGTAACCTCACTCTGGTCATTTTGACGCAGGAAGAATGGGCCATAGACCACGTTAGAATAGTGCGGAATGGTAGACTTCAAAAATTTAGATTTTTTTTACAGAATTCAAAGTCCTGTAGGTTTTCTTATGATGTTTTCCTGCATAGTTAAAACAACACAACACATTACTACTACTAGATTCAAAATAAATAAACTACGAAAGGTTTTTTGAAGTACGAGTATATTTAGATACGCGCCTAGGATTCGCACATCAATTGTGAATTTAAAACGACTAGATTATCACTGTAGATAATTTACAACCACATATGTATTATTCTAAAAACTGGACACTTATAACGTAAGAGTAGGCTTAATAGTACTAAGCCATATAGGTAGTACCACTAGGATAATATACCTAAATATTATAAGAAATTTTAGAAGTAAAGTTTTTTAAGATGAAAAATTCTAGTTGAATAAAAACGATCCCGTGAAACCTAAGCAGAGCGGTGAGTGGAAGCTAGTGTATAATATAAATAAGCGAACCCTCCGTTTTGGGTAGACGAGGAAAACGTCCGGTTTTCCATCCACACCTCTTGACGGGGGGAGTTTTCTAAAATTATCCCCTTCCTAATCGATTTATCCTGGTTTCCCGGCCGGTCTAGACAGTAGACAGGCATATACGTCTTTATACTTGTACGTACGTGAGTATAGAGATGTTATATGGTGATAAAACATCACACTCTTAGTGTTTGTCGAGTCCTCCTATTTTCGTAGCTTTATTTTGGAGATTTTAAAAATAATGTGCAAACGAAATACAATAAGCCCTCACATCTCGAGCGTTTCCTCAAAAGCTTATTTTTTTCTAAGAAGTAACGAAAGGTATACAATTCGAAAGGGTAGGGTCAAGATAGGGCCAAGATCTACAGAGTGCTTTACATGTGCGGAATAGTAGTGAGGTTTTGAAAAAATATACTTATAATGAATAATACTCTTACTTTCTTCCCAACGTAACAAGCAGAAACCACTATGTTATCTGTCGGACGTGAAATTTTAAACACGTTATTTGTGTATCGATATACGAGAACCGTTTCGAACCTCTAGCGTTAAGCGAAAGCGCTAGAAAAAGAATACACTACAAGAAATAACGCAATTAAAAATACAAGTAATACAACTCCCTTTTATGAATTTAAATATTTGAATTTGGAATCCAAGATTACTTTGACTCGACGACCAATCAGTACGCGTCACGCGGTATACTAAAGAAATCAACAATAGCTTTGTAATGGTAGCGCATATTAATCGATACTTTACTTGGGTCAACGTTTCGGATTGTTTCACCTTATAGCACGAGAGCTTACTTGACCCCAACTTTTGTTTTATATCCAACAAACCGTAAACTGTCAAATACTATAATAATCGTTCACTGAACCGTTAGAACTACCCTTACACTATATTATTAAGGAGTAACGTGCACGGATTTACAACGATATTGCAGATAATGTAATACTTTTCAAGTAAGAAATACCTGATTATATTAAAGTATTAACTTTTTTTTGTTTCCTTCAAAATATGATCTTACCGTAAAATTTCAAATTTCAAAATTAGCCTGAAATACAAGCCGTCAAATAAACATCACTCCTACATATATACATTGGTATTTCATTTTTATTCATTTTTACAGGTCGTAAGATAATAATTTAATTTGGCCTCATGTCATTAGCAACTCGAATGCATATAAACCTGTTACGAGTATGTTTATGCTGATAGCCAAACAAGTTATTTGCAACGTTTCAAAAATATTTTCACTTCTAAAGCTACCAATAATACTCCTTATCTATCGTGACTACTATTATACTTAATCCCGAATTGCTTTCTTGTCAACTTATTTTCTACAAATTTAATCTTACGGAATAGTCTGGTCTGAGCACCAGACCGACACGAAACCTTTTGTACTCATAGCGCCGACTCTACCAATAACAGCGATTTACAAGTATGAGTATTGCTTGAAAGAGCTCACCTTTGTACAATTTTCTTTGTAAGAATGAATTGAATTGGAACTTTCAAAAGTTTTAAACGGTTTTAAAGCACGAAGGCATTGACCACAACAGATTAATATTGTTAATAAAGTAGAGCCTGTATTTTGTATATAGCAACGACTTAACCATGAGTGTAGAAATGAGAGATGAGTGTAGAAAGCGTTTTTACTAAAAATATATTGAAAATCATGTTGTTACTTTAAGAACGTATAGTGCATATCTACTGCTTACTATGTTTCAAAATAATTTTAGTGTTTGCCTTATATTCTTTTGATTTGCTTGTGAGTATTTAGTAAAAAAATCATAATATTACATTAAGCTTTGTGCTGGCACAAGGCATGCACAAAATAATTATTACAAATATTGTAAATAAAACAAAAGGTGTAATCTATGCCTGAATCACACAATTAATAGATATAGTCAACCCTTTGTTTAGATTTTTCTATCTTTACAAACTGATATAAATTGTATAGTCCGGATGTCGACGAACTCGATTTGGTTGCCTGATTTACACAGCCTACATTGCTTTACATACTGAAAAATTGTATCGACTATCGACAGGTTAATGTTCTAAAAATCTAACACGATCGTATCTTAAGATAATAATTAGGTATACTTTGTATACCGATTAATAATGATAAGGTATAATTTGTATACCGCAAAACACGAATCATTTTTATATAAATTAAAAGTTAGTGTTATGAAGAAATTTAATATTAATTAATATTTTAATTTAATGCCTAGATATGTCATGCAAACACATAGATATTCATGTCATGTTCTTATGCTGTATTTACTTACCGCTTATTTTGTAATAAAGCAAATATGATATGTCTGAAGTTTGTATATGAATTAACTGTCAGATCTACGCAGTAATTAAAGTAAATAAACAAAAGTTTTACTACAACTTTGCGTGCACCTAGTCTAGATTTTACAAAGTCTTAAGTTGTTCATTATTGGACATGCGCCTTTATAAGTACTTCACAATGCGGCAAGCGGGTTCATGAGTCCTCAAAGTAAATTAAAAGTTTTGGCAAGTGTTCAAAAGGGAGGTAGGGATCCTTACCATTGATCTGTCTGTCTGTGAGGGTGTCGTCCTCCTCCCACCAGGGCTGTTCCTGTATCCGCCGCACCGGCTGCCGGTCGAAATTTCCATAGTACTGAAACTCCATCGCTCGCACTTTACCATAACTTGACTAACGTTACTTTTTATTCACTACGCAATGTTTTGGCGAAATTTGCACAGGGCACACACCACGCCTCCGTAAGCGTTTACACGATACTGATTTGTCATTAACTCTGCCGGCTAAATACAAATGAGATAAAACTGACACGACCGCTACTTACTAAGTAGTAACCTCTGACGACTTGTTAATCTTTTGCTCGTAATTTTCATACATCTAACCGTTAATTACAGCCAAGTTACGTTGTAAGTCATAGATTTATTTTTCCTACTATGAAAATACTCTCTATATAACGATAGAGTAAAGAAGTTATTGTTTTTAAGAAAAAATACCCGTTGCAAAAGTTATTAACTTCATGCTGAATGGATTTATACGTAATTATAAACTTAAACAATATTCGAAATTTGTTCATTGACCTACTGTAGAAAAGAAACATAATATGCTTCTTTACAACATATATGTTAATGTCCACTTTCTGTAGTCGACCATTCTCAATTCAGGACAAAGGTATATAGAAAATGTGAACACCTTAACATTTTCACAGTACATTCTCATGCGAGGTGTTGTTTGAGAGATGCATGTTATTGCCTCCTGTACCAACTGAGACTCTGATATTGCCCCTATGTGGCGAACAACCGTCTACAAACACAATCAACCGCTTGCACAAATACAGGCGCTAGGCGTGAACTAAATTTGAAGTGGATGCCGTGATCTCACATAGTTCAACTTAGTTTAAATACCCCTATTAATTCTATAAGGAGTTGGGGATAGATGTTCGGCGGTGACCACATACCATCAGGTGGACTGTTCACTTGCTGCTACACTGTTATAAAAACGTGAACTGTATAAATAATCATAAATAGAATTGGAAATTCGCGTACACTTCTATTGTAGACGTAGGACTTAGATGCATTGTACTTCTTAGCCAATAATACTTGGCTTGCTTTAACGCCTTTCAAACATAGACTGGTATTGAGAAAAAAGCAATGCTTTACACTAACGAGAACTCTATGTAGAGAACCATGTCACCTTTGCAACTGGATAGAAAGACTAACATAGTGTTTACCAAAGTCTTTATAAAGTGTTTAATGCTAGTTTTAAGGAATATGAATACTATTTTTTACTGAGAAATTGCAATTTGTGGTAAAGTTTCCTTTGTAACCTACTTAAATGTACTCCGTATCCTACACTATACTATTGCGGTTATTTAGATACATATAAATATATAAAATTCTCGTGTCACCATGTTAGTTACCGTACTCCTCCGAAACGACTTTACCGATTTTCACCAAATTTTATATGCATATTCAGTAGGTCTGCAAATCGGCTGCTATCTATTTTTCATACCCTTAAGTTATAAGGGTTGTTCACCCTTAACATTTTTTTTATTTATATGGCAACACAACGTTTGCTGGGTCAGCTAGTTTAAATATTCCTTACTTAGATATACGAGTCAGTACGTATTTACATACTAAAACTACCTACATGTTTAATATATTAACACTTCCTCGCTCATTTGCAGTGATATACTAATAAATAAACATACTCTACGTAGCCGTACATATTGATACAAATTATTTAAATGAATTGTACTGCTTTAAGTCGACTTGCAAATATTTTTGTAGTATGACGCAAATTTAAGATCATTTAGAACTGTTTCCGCCTGTAAAATGGATTTATTTAATATATTTTATTGATAATATAATTAACGTGCCTATTAAGATTATAAAGAAGTAGATTTGGTTACTATCGAGATAATTTCAATTTAACTTTATGGGACTGGTTCTGATCGATTCTTCCACGATTTATTTTGTTGGCAAGAACTAGGAAATTGAAATATTTTAATGTTTGCTTGCGGAAGGAACCGTCGAGAATTATAATATAATTTGCTAAGTAGTATACCCACTAATATATTCCCTACGTGGAATGCCTATGATTAATAATAATAATAATAACTTTATTGACACAAAAAGATCGTTTCAATGTCTGTTTATGTAAGTGATATATTACTCGATAATGGGAGAAGACGGAACCAGTCCTGAAACACAGTTTCGACTAACTCAGGAACCAGAGGCTTCAAACTTCTGAAATGTACTTACAATTTTTGTGTCAATAAAGTTATTATTATTATTAATAATATATCTATGGTGGAATATGAGCTACGTTATTCCCTGCCTGTCGTAAGAGGTGACTAAAAGGGGGCGGCAAGACTCTCCCAAGATGGCGTTTTCCAAGATAAAAATAAGAAGTGTCGCTTCATATTTATTTAAAGTGTAGAATTTCCTGCTATCACTTATTGTTTACAGGCCTTGCAATATGGATGTGTTGTGTAGTTAAGAAAATATTTTAACGTCGAGATGCAAGTGGATCACCTTCAGTAACCTTCCTGCGGTTATCGAGGTTCAATAATAAGGTTCAATAACCCTGTATTGTATTAAAGCTACAATAATAAACGAGCTACTTATCTCACAACACATCTATAGTCATAAATGAAAGAGGATGTCTGTAATTTCAATATGTTTTTAAATTCTTGTCAGACTGTATCTACTGGTAAATTTTTAAAATGCTGAAGCGATTTAGAAAAATAAATTTTATTTTAAGGAAGATATCTCCAGGGAAGGCAAGCAGGAAGCCCAAACTAGTAAAGACCATCTTAAGATATATTAAAAAAAAGGGTTTCTGCGCAAAACTTGAAATAACGTGCGCCGATTGAGTCGCGTGAGAGAAAACTACTAGTGATTATGGCTCAGTGAAGTATTATTTTTGTCTAGGTCGAAACAAGCTATTGTTACAGCGGTAAAATTAAATTGAATTAATTTCAAAGAGTTTCCAACACGCGCAGAATAGAAAACCTGCATTGTTTTCAAAAAAAGTAGATTGACTAAAATGTGAGTAGGTGCCAATGGTTGTGAATCACAATTTGGCACAAAGATAAAGTTATTTAAACAATTTTAGGTATATATATATCTGCATTTTAAATAAAACAACTCTATATGCATGATTGACTAGCAGCCTTTTGCATTTAAAGACAAGTTTGGATATTTTTGGATTTCGAGACCTTCAAAACCTCATCCGGTTAAAACGCTAGCCGCATAGTAATTTACATAACTAACGTTAACTCAGATTACAGAGGTCACAGATAAAGATTTTATTATATAAGATTATGTATTGATAATAATTATAACCCGTAATAGAACGGATAAACGAGACTTGACATACCTCTGTTATGATATGTGAGAAAAGCTTTAAATTTTTAATTTGCTGTAATGCTAAATTAATCTGCCTGAAAATTAAGGTACATAGTAAGTTATAGTTAATCAAAAATGTGCCTAATCAAATTGCTATATTCAATGATAAACTTAGACTGAAATGTAAATAGGCAAATCCGGTCGAATATAAAAATGAAGTAATATTTAAATTCTTTTATTTTATATGAAGTAGCACGAAAAGTTACATCAAATAAATTTACGAGTCAAGTCTTCGTCGTCGTCAATAAATGCAATGTTTAAAAGTTATTGGGAGTAAACAAATCCGCTTGCAGAGCCATCTCGAATCGCGCTTATTGACTTTGACTTTTCAAATTGAAAGATTTCTTTTCAAAAACCACCACAATTTTATGCAAATATTTGTGGCAATTAAACATCAGTGAAACGTAAAAAGCATTGTAAACACAGGAACCATTTTTATTTGCTTATCAAAATCTGTCTCTGTTTACTTCGAGTGTCAATGTCCCGAGTGATGTTCAAGCAACTTTAATGGTTCATTTATACTCTATCTTCAGACATCGTACGTGTCTGTCACGGGCCGGCATAACAAAATCATATCGTTCTATGCAATTCGATATTGCGACAAAATTACCACGCTACAATTAGCTTGACCTGTATGTATGTAACGGAATCTTTGAGTTCGATTTTACCCACTCTGAACGGTCCGATTAATTTAAAAATTTGAATACTTATCAAGAACCGATGACTATACATGATTTTGTCCAATTCTAATTTTGTCTCATCAGGATCGTTAGGAGTAGCGATTTACCTTGTATGATTTTAGCATGGTTTTTAGTTTTTAAATTATAATTATTGTACAGAAAGATATGATTCTGTCTGACACGACACGTTGAATATCTGTCAGACATATAAATGGGTTATCGAAGGTTTTAGGTGTTTATAACTGTATGGATATATAAACAGGTACTCACGCCAGTATTACAGTACCATCCATACATTCTTGTACATCTAGTAACTAATAACGTCTAAGCACTAAGTTCACTATGTACTTTAGCCGAATTTCAGCGAGTAGACCGATCGCCTGGTTGTTTTCGAGACACTGACTGCTTAGAGATAATTTGAACCGTTTTGAGTACACTGTAGCCTTAAACAAACACCTCCGACGTCGTGTGATAATTTTTTACATTAGCCTGTGAACGTCACACGCTAAATACTTAATTCCTTATTGATAAGTCATGTAGGTAAGCTGTGTGTATGCGTAACCTATTTATATATGTCTCGCAGCGAATGACTGAAAGCCTTTGCCTTGTCATTGAAGTGGAGTTTCGACGGTGTTTGCAATTTGATAACTTAGATTCATCTTAAGAACCATAAATTGTTATTTACCGCACTGACAATACTGACTCCCCTACTACTAATATATAATTATTAAACTTAATTAGTACCTATTAAAAAATATAGTCAAAGATGTTACAAACTAAAATTAAATGTATGTATATATAAAATTCTCGTGTCACAATGTTGGTTACCGTACTCCTCCGAAACGGCTTTACCGATTTTCACCAAATTTTATATGCATATTAAGTATGTCTGAGAATCGGCTACTATCTATTATTCATACCCCTAAGTGATAAGGATTGTCCATCCTTAACATTTTTTTATTTATATGGCAACACGATTGCCGGGTCAGCTAGTAATAATGTAATATTTTCTGTCGTAGGGTCGTAGTCAACTCGTAACATAGACAGAGGTATGCTGCATTACGCGTTAATTATTTTAAATGGCGTCTGATAGAGCTCATGACATAAAACTTTATACTATTATGTTAGTATGTAGCCAATTTTAGTAATGCTAAAATAATTACCGTATTTTAAGCAGTCATAAATATGTCAACTGATAAAGCTTAAAATTACCAATGCATATTGAAGTTTAATTTTGAATGAAATATATTTATTTTTGTATAGGCCAACGGCGGCACTTACAAATTGTCAGTTACAATATTTTCTTAAACTACTACCGGATCGGAACGCGACCTCTACTGAGAAGATCCGGTAAGAAACTCAGTGGGTTTGTCTTTTTTAATTTTAAAAATAATTATTCTCTTTTTCATTTTTTTTTAAATGCCATTATTTTTACATATAATTAATAAAGCATTAGGCCCAGTATCTTGCTTTACATTTATCTAAAAAAAAAGAAGTTTGTTCAGCAAGATACGCTACACTTTGACATTATTAAAATAATGCTGCTGAAATATTTTAAATACAATAATTATTATTACGTTATTACTTATATCATCGATATTCATTTAAACACCTAACATTTAAGTACAGAAAGTAACATCAATGCCCATTCAGTTTATATAATCCGTCTACCCGTCCGTCGTTTTACAACTTACTCTCTGCTTGTTTGATTTACCTAAATAAGGCTGTCTTATAAATTTTAACAGGTAGCCAATAAAAATATTTACAAAATATTTATTATATATTATTATAAAACATTACACAATTGTACTATTACGGTCTGTGAGATAGAGCCCTGTGACAGACGGAAAGACAGCGGAGACGTAATAGTAGGGTTGCGTTTTTGCCCTTTGGGTACAAAACCCTAACAATATGTATGGCATTTAATCTAGAAATTATATTATCACTGATTTTATAATCAAAGAATGATTACGTTAATCAAGGGCAGACTAATCGCTAATCTGATGTCTACAGAGATATCTTTCAGACGATCTTTGGACAGAAAACAATAACAAAGAAAAAAATATGCTCGCGTATACGATAGATATAGTAAAACGTATACTTATTTGATAACACGTATCAGAAATTCAGAATATAATATGCTAACTAACTAATTATGAGGGAAATGTTACCACGACTAAAAAAATGAATTTCATTGTCAAACTAAAATTCGTAAATGTGTTAAGCGAAAAAAATATACCAAAATTGTAAAGAGCCTAATATAATGAAATAGATAAACAGGTGTGTATCATGTTGATCAGTTTCGTACAGACAGATGTCATAATTATTTTAAAAATAATTAAACCATGCCTAAATACCAACAATCTATACAATATACAGCCATGCAAATCTAAATGCATCATGTAAATACTATGATTATGGTCTAAGATTCAACTTGTAGTACCTGCTCTACTTGTATCCTCTGCTAGCTCGGTGCTGCGGAGGTAGTCAATATAAGAATTTGTGGAAAGATTAAACCAATTTCCGCACGATAAGATAAGAACACCGAGACCCAGGTTTTTCTTTAAAATATGGTCGTTCTTAATAAGTTACAAATATAAACATAAGTTTATACCTAATTGATCTTACCTACTTTGGGTGTGTCGACATAATTTTACAGTCAAATAAATTGTCAGAACATAATCGAGCAGAAGGAAATTGTTTTCATCTACAAATTAATACGGTTTGGTTGTGTATTGCATTTATTAGTAACTGCTATAGTGCGTCCCACTGTCCAACTGATACTGATTTCTCTGGTTGAAATCAGGCACCTTTTTTATTTCTTTTCGAGGAGGAAACCTTCTAAAGGCACCTAATGATGAGGGAGCGACGCCGAGTTATGTTTTTACCGGGATTTTTACCGCACAAAAACCCCCCGGTGGCCGTCCTCAGCGTTAGTTGGAGAACTCCGGGATCTCCGACGGAACACAATCGGAGCCCTCCAAGCGCGATGCCCGGATCGGGGTATGCCATGGAGGAGCGTTCGCTCCTCCCACAACGTCTGGTGATTACGACGGTGTGCGACCACACATACCGCCGTCCTTCCCCGGGGTAGCATAATGGACGGTTCGGGCTTCCACTCTTGCCGCCCGCAAACCCGGAAGCCCGGAAGACATGCAGGGGATACCGTAGCCCTTTTCTAGTCCCGGAACTACAGGGATAGAAATCAGGCACCTAATTACTTTTTAGTACGCATGAAACTTCATAAAATGAAAGGTTATCAACTTACTTCGTCAAGGTCAGTCAATGAAAACATCTGCCCTATTTCTGGGCGGTTACAAATGTCAATGGGCGGCAATGACCACATAACTGCCCGCATATTCATCTGCTACGACAGATCGACAAGTAAACCGTAACGTTTTACCTATACTATATACTTAGCTAGAATAATTTATGAACGCAAAACATTTCCACTGCATCACGTATTTGTTTAACGTTCCTACAAGTATTTGAAGCCTTATCAATGTTTACGTGCAACATTTATGACTGTTTACACAAAACCAATGTCATATTTAAATACTGCATTCCCATTCCATTTAACTTGAACTCGAAATTCAGACTACGCCACCACGTTCGCCATTTTGTGCGTAACTCAGAAAAGCGCGTGACTAATTTAGATAATAAGTATACCTAACCATAAACAGTTATCTACATGAGCAAATGCTCGTATTTCACGGTAACCTCTTTAGTTTAAGACATGTCAAAACAATAGAAAGATCGTATTATTTGCTTTAGACTTTATCAGGACGTGCAAACAGTGCGCAGAATTATTTTTTGCGTCAGTCATACTACATAAGCTCGTGCAAATATTGAAGTGGCATAAATGACAGCACATTCTGTCGTTATGCCTGTTCATGTCGGGCTATATTCATACCTAACATGTTTATGAGCCTATATAATTATTTCACTTTATGTACCTATGCCCCGGGAATGTATTTTAGAGAAAACTATTGTATAAGATAACAATTAGGTAATATGGGACAAATCAATTCCATTAAAATATAACTAGGTAGTCTACATCAGCACTACTTATGGGGTCCAAAAGTCCTTCTACACTAGGTTTGTCACTTAAGAACTAAAGTATAATTCAATTAGTATAGTTAATTAGCATTGATTAAGATGGACATGACTAATTTCACACTTATTTCGGCCGTTTAGCAAATGTGCGCGTACGATCTAAATAAGTCATCGAAAAAAGGATTGACCTCTATCAAGAACTGTATTGACTAACATATAGTTCATACCTATTTCTAACGTGAAGCAGTTTTGCGTTTCCTTAGATGGGTAGATGCGGGCTCACTAACATATAAATCGACCATCTTAGACCTCAGGTAGGTATATAACCCATCATCTACCTATTACTATTGAAAACTATTGTGGATTTTTAAAAGACTAAGACATTATATAATGACCATTCCATGAATAAAGTTACAAGAAATAACTAACTTTAGTTAACCATTAAATTACTCACATTATTGTATTCTAATCGGTTTCCATTTGTTAAGGTTTTACTTATTATCATTAATGGCGTTAGTGTATTGTTATTCTGTTCAAGTTAAATTGCCATACATCTATTCTTTTTAACGTCAATCGTAAGTATTAAAAATAAAACAAATACGTGTAGTTTGTTCTATCAACGTGACTTTTAGTGTCTATTCACACGTACCGCAACCAAACTGAAACACAATCATACCACGATAACATGGGCAGGCGCAAATTTGTGGACAGTGCAAATGAAATGCAGTTTCATTTATATGTACCATGTTTTGCTGTGTGATCTTAAGATATTGCTTCTAAGGAAAGAACATTCTATCGCAAATACATGTTTTGTAGCTACCACAACGTCGCTACAAATAACTGCAACGACAACATAACATATGGCGTGGTTGTTGTACGAGTGAATGGACACGTGTTTTTTTATAAGATAGGACTAGGAAACGAGCTAGTAGTCCATCAGTTAGTAAATGGTCACTGCCACCTACAGACATGTGATCCTCTCTATGTAGTACCTGATGCCGATCACAGTTACGTTGTCACTCCTGGGGGCCTACCACCATCTTTTAAAAACCATCATAGTTCAGGAAAGTTTTATTTCCTTCTTAAAACAGTAAAATATTCCGTCATACACAGTTGAACAAACTTAAACCCATATTAATTTTTTGCATATCCATTGTATAAAACCAACTGAAATTGTCATGTTTTGCCTAAAAAGGTAAATTTCCTGCAAAAAAGTAAAAGTATGATTAAAATAATATTGTTTTAAGAGATGGTAGTAACCCCCCAAAGAATAACATTGTCACCTAATATTTAAGACAGTCATACATGCCCTTCCACCGAAATACAGAACTGATTCACACTAAAAATGGATAGAACGGTGATGGAATCATAGTGACTCTACCTTACCTTACAATGTATCACACAGGGGTATAACCGGTACAATCATCTTATATATAAAATTCTCTTATCACAATTTTAGTACGAAATGAGGAGTACGGTACTCCAAAACGGCTTAACCGATTTTCACCAAATTTTATATGCATATTCAGTAGGTCTGAGAATCGGCTACTATCTATTTTTCATACCCCTAAGTGATAAGGGTTAACACCTTTAACATTTTTTTATTTATATGGCAACACAACGTTTGCCGGGTCAGCTAGTAATTATATAAGATCCGCTTATATTATTTCACAATATCCTTCTATATCCTTCTATTAATGCCTGTAGGTATTGGTATAAGGATACTATGAGTAAAATTATTTCCCCGTAATCATGGTTGCGTGAGTAATGTAAAACTATTAATTTAATTTTACACCTGTGTTCTGTGTTTTATGAATTTTACTCATCTAATTTTAAAACGTTAAGAGACGTAATAACTAGGGGCATTTCCAAAAGTATTTTCCTTATGCACAACAAGGTATAGGTACAGCGTTTTTATATTGACGTGTTCATGACTTTTTTAATAATATGCCCAGTTACCGCCATCTAAGAACATTTGCAACACTTAAAGGAGAGCTGTTTCTGCACCTTTTGGAAAAACCCCGTGTCATATTGCTCCAGGAAAACCTTAGGAGAAAGTTTTCAAAAACGGCCATAGATGAGTTACTACCCCTGAGGAATAAGTTAAAATCAATACAGCAGCGCTAACACTACCTTATGATAGGCAAAAATAGGTGTGTTGGTGGTACCTCCGTGATCGAACTACGAAAGTTCTTCTTTCTTATAAAAGTATCTACCCTGTTGCAAGACATTCGGGAACAATCTGGTAAGTCTTATTGTTTTAAGGTTCTTTATAAGGCCATATATAAATCCTAACAATGAGTAGGTATTGAAGTTTAACGTTATTATTTGGAAATTTACCGCCAAGGCGAATCGCACTATTTACAAGTGATAACTAGATACTTATCTCCATTTTAAATTAAATCTATCTATGCTTATCATAGTTTCAAGGATGATAATGATTTCCTGGATTCAATCTAAAGGGCAAAGGGTTTTATTATTTGATCCGCATTACACATTTGTTTTACGAAGCATTTAATTTATATACAATTTTTATAAAGATAATTAAGTAACTATCTATTATTTATCGAAAGGAAAAGTTGCATCACATCATGATAGGTTGGTAAATAATTATATTATTTAATTTCTATGTAACTTCATGGCAACATGGCGATTTTAAAGAGTTTATATTGAGGTAAGTCATTCTTAACAACAATACGTAAATATATTTTTACTATTAAAGTTTCAAGTTACAAAATATACTAACAATATGGAATACTACCGATGAAGCAGGTGTTGTGCAGGAGTAGCCACATACCGTATTTAGGCGTAATCTCAGGTGGTTTTCACACTGCTACGCTCCTGGCGGCGGAACGCGGGATTTTTTACTGTTAGGCCTAGGTACGTTAGTAGTCTCTCAATTACGGGAGAACTATTCCCATTCAAAATAAAAACAAATAGTTAAAAGAAAGCGTAAACTTACAGTAGAATCCGTCTCAGCAAAGAAATGTAATGAAGAATAATGCTACGCCAAACTGAATAACAAGTAATTTGTTTACAGTAAATTTTACTCGAACATTTTATAAAAACTCAAATTTATAAAATAGAGAACACTTTAATGAATCGAAGGAGGTGACTGACTAAAATGCTTAAACGTTTCATTTGAGATTCAAAAGGAAAATAGGAAGGAAACAAGAAATTAGCAGCTAGGGGAATACCTGCGGTAGGTAGTGCGGTTATCTACGACGTTGAGGTCACGTTCATCCACAAATTACTCGCCCAGGTTGAGCCCACAACTTTGTGTGGACGTACGATTAGGCACCTAGGCATAGTATTGGTTGATACAACGGAGACATAAAAAAATCAAGACTAATAATTTTTAATGTTTATCTATTCCCATTGAAAAGATGTTGCCTCGTGACAGAAAAAGGATAGAAGGGCTGTGGTTTCGTAATAAGGACATACATTTATCTCTTGGGTTTAGAATCCTAAAAAATATTATATTCTTTATATTATAAATATTATATAAAAATATTATAAAAAAAGATTATTTTTACTACAGTATAAATTTAGTTAAATATCTCCATAACGATGTTATTTAGGTACAACGTGAAATAAACACCCTTTTCAAATTTCTATCTTTTCCATTAGCCATCAGGGTCAGGCGATGATGAGTCAGGCAGTCACTCGAAACTGCCATTTACGTATACCTAGTTTCTTTATAGAGATACCTCAGTGAGACAGATGATTGTAAAGATGAATCAACTTTGAAGTATATGTCACTTACTCGTAATTACGTTTCCATCTGTTACAGCTTAACGTCTTTAATTGGTGTCATTACTGTTTTACTGATGGACACGAGTCTTTGTCAGAATGAGAACAATTAAAGTTAGTTTCTCCTAATTTTCATACATCTTGAAGAAATTAGTAAAACCTCGAAAATACCCCAAAACCACAATTGATATTGAAACATGAGGCATTGTACCATTGTAGTCAGCTAACTCATTAAAACAACTCTACAAGATTACAAGATACTATTTACTAACATACAACAAGGTACTATTTACTATAACGTCCAAGTAGAAAACCTTTACGTGAATTTCGTCAATTACGTGGATTTACGGTCAATACTTAACAACTTAACTGTTTGAAACAGTGGCGGATTTACCAGCAGGCTGAGTAGGCTTGAGCCTAGGGCGGCAGATTGTTGGGGCGGGAAATTTGGGGACCGAATGTTTTTTTTGCTAATTAGGAAGCTAGTTCGTTCATGCCTTAAACGTGTCATGAACTGGCGTGACGAGCAAAAAAAAAACGGGAACCGTGTCATACGCCGGCGCAACAACCAAAAAATCCGCCACTGGTTTGAAGTATGGCTTAACTAGAACTGCAGGCTTATTTTACCTTATTTAGGCACCTACATACAATAAACTAGAATGGAATCGACTTCTCTCGAGTGTATTTCAAAGATTGATGTAGAAAACAAGCTTGCAGTTTATGCGACGGTATGTGGTGCCTAAGGATGTTTGCAAGCAATTCCGTACAAGAACAGACGTTCTACCTAAGGTTGATCACAGACGCATTGCCTCTTTGACTGAGATTGTTGTCTCATATGCACCTAATATCTATATCCTTTTTCAATGTCCAGCATTTGACCAAAATTCTTTGACAGATGCCCATTCCACTCATCCAATATTTGTCCAAGATTTCTTTATAAACTGCATAGATGAGAAAATGGAATTTTTTTGGAATTATTTTTATCAAATATCGGTGTTGCTAGTAAATTGGAGGAAGTTATCCAATTTATTTGCATTATATTCCCAATGTGCATTGGAAAAAGATATTTGATGGAATACCACCCTAAGTCAGCAGGCAGCCTTCCTTCAAAACTTTAGACCCACTTCACGCTATAACCATATCTAACATGTGTTACAGTTATGAGTTAACTTAAAAACGACGTTAATAATTCTCAATGTCGATGACGCATTGATAATATCAATATGTAGTCATATCAACGTTAACAATGTGGTGCCAGGTGTTCAGTCTGTCTGTTTATATAATATAAACCAACAGACCGAGAAATAGAGAATTGGTCTAAACGCGAATGAAACCAAGGACGAGGATTTCCTATTTATCAATCTTTGAAATAAAAACGATTACTTATTTTAAAAAGTGCACGTCGGTAAAGGAAAATATTCTAGAGTTTATCGTCAAACTTAAATCTGAAGATGTGGAAACGTTTAAGACAGTAATAAGCAGGTTTATACGCCTTTATTTTGTTAACAAGGGGCAAACCTTCAAAAGGTGCCCGGTGCCGTGGGATACAGTGTTATGTGCGATTTTTACCGCACTAAAACCTCCCCCGTCCTTGGCGCTGCATAGAGGACTCCGGGATCTCCAACGGAACGCAACCGGAGTCCTCTTGGCGTGTTGCCCCGTCAGGCTCCGCCCAGGTGAGCTTGACGCTCGTTACACCGTCTGGTGTGCACGACGGTATGCGACCACACATACCGCCGTCCATCCCGGGGATGCTGGCGGGGCGGTTCGAGCTCCCACTCTTGCCGTCCGCAACCCCGGAAGCCCACTTTTAGCCGCCTCTTACGACAGGCAAGGGATACCGTAGCCCTATTCTGGTCCCGGAACTACAGGGAGGTTTATACGCCTATGCGGGACTTTACTCGCGGACGAATGTACCTATTATAACTTCGGTACATTCGTCCGCGTCAGAATAGTATAGAAAATAGGTTTACCGATATAAGGAAAATATATCCAAGAGTCAGACGAATTCTAATTTTAGAAAGATATAGTTAGACTCAGGCGGATTTCGTATAGATGTTTGTACAATTTTTCTCTTTGTTTACTTAGTAGGTATTTTGCCTCATGATTATTCTGAAATCCATGGTATTAATATGTATGTAGAGTTTGATAACAGACTCGTTTAAACACAGCAGTTTAATTTAGTTTGCACCAGTTTCAATGCGTCTGTGAGGCATCACGAACACCTTTCAACTCCTTATTGTTACGTTGCAGATAAGATATGCATCGACTCCGTCGGCCACTAAACACATTGGTGCTGAAGGAAAATGAGGATTTTGGTAAAGGTCTCGCTGATTCCATAATACTAAACTTACCTGCAATATTTATAAACTGTGGCATTCTGTCGTTTAATTGTTCTTCTCTTGATACTTGGCAAATAACTTATTGTATTGTTCTTTTTAAGAATTCCTACCACACATATTTACATAGCCATAACGTTTGGTACTTCACTTACTACGTCTTACGTTTTACAAGGTTCAGATAGAGCTATTTTACGTCAATATTTAAAGAACAAACAAACACATATTTGTTGGATATCACAGTATGTTTCCGCGTTTAGAACTCTAGACTATCACGAAAAGTTTTTCATATTATTTTCTTGTATAATTCATCAGCACGAACACTCTAGACGATATTAAGTACACAATGACGAGAATGGCGATAATTACATAATATAACCATGAAAGTTGTAAATGATGGAGGTATGGCACGAATAAAAATATATTTATACTGAACAAGGTTCACCCGTGACTCTTCCTGACTTTATCGTCGCAAATTTTCCATAGTAGTCTGCGTTACTTCTTATGTATATATGTATTTACTATCCACAAGATAGAGATATAGAGAAAATTATAGAGAAACGGCTGGTACTCATAATATAATACATTGTATACAGTAAAAGCCATACGCTTACCTACTTCAACGGCTTACTAGAAGACATACGGAGAAAAATCTTCATCTTTCTTCTTGTCTTTAACATTTTCATTAAAATAAAACCATGATTAAATCAAAATGACGATATCAAAACAGAAAATCGTCAAACTGGGTCAGTCTGGTGGTAAATATAAGATTGCGAGAGAAAATTGATTCTTACCATCATAATCCTTCCCCATTCCAATCACGAAGGCGCTCCTCATGAGGTGACCCATTTTCTAAATCGGTTTACGATGCTGATTTTGCGCAAAATTGAAGTGTACGATTTTGTATCATTAGATTACGTTTTCTACATAGATGTTGCGAAATTAAACGAAACTCCACTAAGACAAAATAAACAAACTACATAAGTAACAAACAATAGTAATCTACCGCGCGAGTCGGCCACGACGGTAAACGGCTACATCTCTGCTGCAAAAATTGAAGAAGTACGCGCTTTTGGAGAAAGCCCGTTGAATGTCACTGGTATCGTAAGCGGTGTACGAGTGATGTAAATCGCGCGCTAACCGAAATTATAGGTCGCGTAAGGAAACTGAACAGCGGGAGATATGGAGTCGTTTAGACATAGATTATAAAGATACTTCGCCGCCTTGAAATTGAATGAAGTCACAAACGGCTTATTTTAGTAAGTTCTTTTTTTTAATTCTTGACAAATAAAAACATTTTTAGAGAAAATTTACGAATATATAACTAATCCTGGGTAATTTACGTAATGAATAAATAATTATTTTAAATATTTTTGGGACAATTTAGCACGGAGACGTGGCAAAACTTTTTTACGCAACTATTTTAATTCTCAAAACTGGGAACATTTTCTTGTTAGGAGTGAGTAATCTTTACTAATCTATGCGTTTAGATTAAATATTATTTAAGATACTCTTGTTGCAGTTTTGTGTTTCGGAACACGTTGTTTATTTATTAAATAAATATATTAGATACAATAATGCAAATTTTGCTCTTGCTTTTCAAACAAAGTTTCCTTTTTTAATTTGTTCCGGCCTTCGTAAATACTAGTTTTTTAATCTTAAGAATTTAAAGGTGATTCTAAGTGTTCCGGAAGCACACTCACTTATATTTTATCAACATGCTATGTTACTGATTTTGTGTGCTTCGATTTTATGGTTAAATACTTAGTTGTCGTACAGCAATATTGTTCAGATTTTATTTAGTTTAAGTACTTGTTTAGTTATTAACGATTTGTTTTACTCAGAATTTGCTACCAAATGTGCTATTTAAGTGAAGATTGTTTGATATGGCTAGGTGATCGTTTAACAGTATCGCTTAAGCTTATCTATTGATATTAAGATGGTTTGATCTATGAATAAGAGTTTATTCCCGATAAGTTTCATACGGTATTTAACTTTAAAAAATAACATATTGCTTATTCAAGTAGGCCCTTCATACATTTTTCTTTCTTACTTTAATGAAACGTTGTCTATTAAGCGTGTACATACTTTTAAATATGATTTTCGTGATAAAAAATGATTTAAATGGTTTCTACTCTACACATTTCGCTCTTCCATACTATATTGACTCAAGTAAGGGAACAATGAAGCTATCTGCCTCATCGTCGCGGAGAAGCCCGTACAAACATACTACGCACGACGGCGCCGCACACAATTAGCTAAAACATAGTAAAGGCATAATCAGTTGTTTAATTACATAGAAATAAATGTAAATTGGCTAAGTACGAGTCGGACTCGCACATAAAGGGTTCTGTACGTACCACCAAATTTTCATTGTTTTTACTTGATGTATGTTATTAGAGCATACATCGTAGTAGATGCATTGTGAAATTTTAAACTGTCTACCTATTACTGTTCAATACGGTTTCTTTTATAAGGGCCGTTTTTATTTTTTTTTAGTATTTGTTATAGCAGCCACGGTGTGAGAAACTTTTAAGTATCTATCTATTGCGGTTCGAGATGCGGTACAGATCTATGACGGACAGACAGACAGACGAAGACGGAAGCTTCGTAATAGGTTTCCGTTTTTACCCTTGAGATGCGGAACCCTAAAACTACGAGGGTGCGTTTTTAAGTCCGCGGAATGGCAGGGTTGGAGGGGGGATAGCGGGCTCGTTAAGGGCGGTACGTGTTAAGTGACTCATAAATAGTATAAATATAAAGTTTTATCACAATTGCATCATTAGTTTAAAAACTATCGACAATTAAACAACTCAATCCGGAAGAAAATTGGAAGTATGGAGAAAATCGAGCATCGCGCCGTTATAAAGTTCCTTACCAAGCAAGGAAAGTCTGTGCAAATCATAATGGAAGAGATGTCATCCGTTTACGGGGACTCTTGCCCTGGAAAAACGATGGTTTACAAGTGGAACAACCTTTTTAAGCAAGGCAGGGATTCACTTGAAGACGACCCACGACCAGGACGGTCTGTTGAGGTGACCATTCCGGAAACGATAGCGGAAGTCGAAAAATTAGTACTGGAAGATGCTCGGCTAAAGAAGAAACAGCTTGCAGAAATGGTTGGAGTATCGGATACAACCATTTTTAAAATTCTGCATGACCATCTTGGCATGACTAAGGTCAGCGCGCGGTGGGTGCCGAGAATGCTCACGCCGCCTCAGAAACAATAGCGCGTTGAATGTTCCCGTGCGTTTTTGAACCTCTGTGGAGAAGATAAGGATATTGTACTGAATCGAATTGTTACTGGAGATGAAACTTGGGTTCACCATTATGAACCTGAGTCTAAACAAGACTCCATGCAGTGGCATAAAAAGGGTACAGCACCTCCTAAAAAGTTTAAGGTGTCACAATCGGCCGGCAAACTCATGGCGACAGTCTTTTGGGATGCAGAAGGAATTTTGTTAATAGATTACAAAGATAAAGGTGTCTCTATAACCGGAGAATATTACGCAACAATCTTGGAGCGGTTAAAAGAAGCCATCAAAGAAAAAAGACGAGGAAAATTATCCAGAGGTGTCCTGCTGTTGCACGACAATGCGCCCGTACACAAGAGCCGTATTGCACTGGCTGCCCTGCATAAGGTGGACTTTGATATTTTAAATCACCCACCCTATAGTCCAGACCTGGCTCCCAGCGATTATTATCTCTTTCCAAAAATGAAAAAAGAGCTTCGTGGAAAGAAATTTTCTACAGACGAAGAAGTAAAGGACGCAATTTCCTCGTATTTTTCCGACAAGGACAAAACATTTTTTTATGAGGGTTTAAATAAGTTAATACAAAGATCTGAAAAATGCATTCGTCTTGCAGGAGAATATGTAGAAAAAGAAAAATAATTTTGACATTTTATTTTCGCTCCTTGTCCCTCATTCCGCGAACTTAAAAACGTACCCTCGTACATGACAATTTAAGATATGACGCACTGGTTTCCAATAATGAGTCGCTTGATTGTTAAACTACTGATCATCGCTATACTGTGTCTTTATTCTACGGTTTTTTCCTTGTGTAGTTATAACTATTGATAAACGGCTAAAGAAAACACGACATTGAAGTCTGCTTGTTTTGCCAAGAACATTCTTACGTCTAGGACAGCGCGAACGATCTGCATGTAAATGACTCATTAATGTTATCTCAGATGTCATTTATTTAGTATCCAAAAATAGGAGTCTAGACTTCGTTTAAAATGCAGTAGGTATTTGTGAATAGAACTAGGTAATTTACTATTAAGATATGTACAACATAAGCCTGTCTTTAAATCGAAAGTAACTGTTTAATATTTAAATCCGTTACTTTCTCTAAGAAAGTTAATAACCGAATGCTATATGCCTATAATAATCATCGTCATCATAGCCAATTCGTTTAGGCTAGTTCCTTCGATTTTGAGTTAATTTCAAGTCTTAAACACCAGATTATGTGGAGCTCAAATTACTCCTCTAAGGCAGAGCCCTATAAGGGCAACGCACATTGAGGACTACGGATGTTTTCGTTGGACCCGGAGTCCTCCACGTCCACTAAGGACAGCTCCCTAGGGGATTAATGGGTAAAAATCCCACATAACCCGGTGTCGATCCCACAGCACCGGATACCTTTTAAAGGATTCCCTCATGTCACCAAAAAGGTACCAAAACCAATCTGAAACTGGCTAGTGTTCCTAACTTCCTCTAATAAAAAAACACATAAAGGGGTACATTTATATATGCAAATTACCTATATAGAAGTTGTAATTCTTACCATGGCTATAAATAAAATTAATCACTGTAATTGTTGTATCATTAATTATTATTTTAAATGTAATCTTAAAACAATAATATTTATGTACACAACCTTTATCATTAAAGTATAAATAAATGTACCTATAAATCTCGTATGTTAATGTCAACATCACGATGTTAGTTTTGTAGTCAGGGCCCCTGAGCACACAAGTATTTGGGGCCTCACAAGTCTTAGAAAATAAATGATAATCTCTTTTTCGTGTAAGACTGTAAGTTAATGCATTGGTTTTAATTAAAAAATTGTAAGTAGTTATGGAAGAGGTAATTGAAGGTGGTAGAACCAACGACCCAGTGTGTTTGCTTGAAGATTGTGGCTAGCTCTGGAGAATCACGTTCGTTCGAGAGGCGTTCCAACTTAGTCTTCTGGGATAGCAACGTACCTGTGGCCGACTTCAGGACTCAATCTTATCTGGAGGTTGAAAGCAGGTGTACATGGACCGCAATGGCCACTTACGATGCAGTGGACTGCATGCTACTTTATTGTCCTTAAGAATGTTAGTGGGAATTAACCCTAAAATTACATAAACTACGTAGTTACAGATTTTAACATATATGCAGATATGTAGATAATCTAAAAAAAAATATTTCCATTAGTAACAGTTTTACCAAAAAATAAACCTTTTTATTTCGTGGTTTTACGGTCTCTGTATATTATGTTGTGTATATATTGTGTTTAGAAACTTTAATTAATTAATTCCTATTTGTACCGTACTGCCATTAAAATTATCTCCTACAAATCTTTAAATAACCTTTACCTACTGACAAGTACGAAATGCGGTGTTTTACTGGTATACCTAAAACCGTTGTAATGTTTGGCAGGCGTTGCTATAGATTCGGCCTTGCTACCCATCGAGATTATCTAGAAATTGTGTAGGTCACAGTCAACGTCACAACTTTGTTATGCAAATCACTAGCCATGGTGGTCATCATTAGAGTTGTCACCCATAGACCATAGACATCCGTAACTTATACAAATATAATTGGAAATTCATTCATTCGCATTAGCATTCAAGTAATGCTACCATAGAAATGGTATCTTTTTCATACCTTCAAGCAGCGGCAACTAACATCATTCTTATAAGATATGTATAATTGTGGAAAAAGTGTGGGGCACCCCACGCTTTTTTCACAATTATACTATTTACTGTTAAATGATTCCTAGATTGAAAATAATTTTCTACTCTTTAGTTGATTTTATTATAAAAGTGTGTTTTTTAGTTTTTTTGAACTATATTTATTTAATTAATTTTTAGTATTTGTTGTTATATCGGCCACCATTGTGCATCTTCTGTAAAAAAATCAAGCGTCTATCTATTACGTTTTAAGAGATAGAGCCCACACGAACAGACAGCAGAGGGTTCCGTTTTACCCTTAGAGTACGGAATCCTAAAAATCATTCTACATTATCACGGTACAAACCGTACAAATATCTATATAAATATCTATATATAGATCCTTATACTGTGGCATTATAGATATGTTTCAGAACATTTGAGTTATAGGGACATAACATTATTATTAAACTAAAAATCACGCTATGACAGATATTGAAACTAAAAAGTAATAATTGTTGCAGTCTAGTAACTTTACGATGAACTTTCTCTAAGGCGCTGGAACAATCTCGCCTCAAAAATCGGTTATCCTGAGGATGTTGATAAGGACAAAGGTACGAAATTATTAAAATCGTGTATTGTCATCGGTTTTTGATTATTCTTAAAAATTTCGAATTAAACTGAACGTTCGAAGTAGATAGAAATCGGGTTCAAAGATTCCGTTACATACCTACATACATACATACAACCCAAGCTAATAAAAGCGCGTTAAAAAAGAATTTTCACCGCGATTATTGCGTGAAGACAGTCTGTTACAGTATACACTAAGTGCTGTAATTCTCTCTTACGCTTTATACCACAGACCTCTATTTTCATACAGAGCCTAAGTTCACGTTCATACACAAGTATATCAAATCAATGATTAAGAACGCGTTCTTGCTATTTTTGATCGCTGGATCAGTTTCTAAAAACAACTAAACAACTTTTTAAACTTTTCAAAAAAACAACTAAACCATTGGTCACCGACGATGAATAGCATATCTACTGAGACCCCTAAACAAAGTGCTCATATTTCTCTTTCGTTATACATTTAATTATCCGGAATTTGATCATCCTTACGCCATCAATAAGTCCTGTTTATCGAGTCTTTCTCTCAACTATACCTAATTTTGATCATAGTAGCATTGCTACCACTAAAAAGAAAATTGAGCTAGAATGTCCATATAAACCCTCACCATATCCTTCAAATACTCAAATCATTGAAATAATTACAGGTAATGAGATTATGGGTAAATGACCTAAAATGAATTAAAACAATTACATAACTTCATAAAAAATAAAAACTTTATTCAAAAATAAAATAATTAAAATACACTTGGTAAACCAGTTTCTACAAATAAATAATCACTGACATATACCCTAAAATATATATCAAATTCCCACCCACTTGCAAATACTTCCATTAGACATTCATCTTGACAATGTGCAATGTTCTCTGTAAATAAATTATTATTAACATTATTATTTTCAAATCTAAAAATCACGCTATAACAGAACTAAAAGCAATAATTGTTGCAATGTAATAACTTTGCGATGAACTTTCTCTAAGGCGCTCAAACAATCTCGCTTCGAAAATCGTTAATCCTGAGGATGTTGATAAGGACAATGGTACAAAATTATTAAAATTGTGTATTGTCATCGGGTTTTGATGATTCTTCAAAATTTTGAATCAAACTGAACGTTTAAAGTCGATAAAAATCAGGTTCAAAGATTCCGTTACTTGTTACTTACATACATACCTACATACATACAACCCAAGCTAATAAAAGCGTGTTAAAAATGAATAGTTAAAAGGCACTTCTTCTTGATTGATATTCGTACAACTAATATGCTAATATAATTCCATGTAAGTGATAGTTACAACATATGTTTTTTAAGCGAAAGGCCTTGATGTTACATACATAATGAGGGTACCACTGTCACCTTTTTAGCATTTTGCACTTGGTACTATATACAAACTATTTTTTTTTAAATGAGCTTGTAGTCCACCTCAGTGGTTACTGCAGCCTATGGACATCAGTAATTAATGTCATATAAGATAATATTTGTAGCTGAGACCACAGATGCCTTGAAAGCCCTGGAGCTAAGTTGAAACCCCTCAGATAAGTATTTACCGTACTTCACTCTTCAAACCAAACAGCATCACATAAAATAACTTTACTTTTGTATATTAATAAAGCTGAATACATGATTTATAGTACATAAATTTACCTGTAATGACTTCTTTTAGTTTGTATTCTTTCTGCATTAATGCATACATCTTGCTGATATTTTCAGATATTTGTGCCGCGGACCATGTAAAGATGACTGGAGTGCCTTCAGGTTGCAGCTTCGCAAGTGCCTTTAGTTGACTGTCCAGGATTTTCACACCTGTAAAGAAACAGCACAATGGAGGTTAAATACCATACAACATGGATGTGTATTCTACAAATATTGCAATAAAATTAATCATAAACTAAACATTATATTGATTATGTAATTATTTCTTGGACTTAAATAAAAAAATATATCAAACTTTTTTTTTAGAGTGCACAATAGGATTAAACAAAGTATTTATATATAATACAAGTTTGAGTGTCCTGCAATTCCCGATTATAAAAAAATAAGCTTACTAACCCTAAAATTATTTATGTAAACATTTGTATTTTTCCGCGAAGTCATCACATGCGAAATCATACCATACAATAGTATGTACATGCATTCCCCGACTTACGTGGTTATCACTCGGTCCCACCAATTGTGAAGTCCGAGGTATTATTGTAGTAACAAATAAGTAAGCAATCCACCTGGTGGTGAGTGGTCACTATTAGGTAGTCTGTAGAACTCCATCTAAAAGAGGAGTCTTACTTAAAGCTGATCATACATGCATTGACACTGCTGAGCACTATCATCGTAGTGGATAGTCACACTACATGTGATTTGAAAGATTTCCTTCGAATCCTAATTTTGGTGATGAAATTAGTTGCCTATTTTACGTTTCTGAAGTGTTTTTACTGCAATCCTGTAGTAATACAATCACTCCTATCAACTTTTATTAATAAAGGAACTTTATTAGCTACGAATACAAATTTAAACTTACTGTCAAGTATATCTCTCATAGAATACAGTGAGTCAAGAAGACTATCAGTGAGATTCTCTACCCGATGTGGGTAGTAGTCATCATTACTATCATGCAGGTTCAATAATGCAATGGACTTGCATATCTTTGTGCCCTTATCAATCAACTTGATCCAGTCACATAGCAAACGGTGGAAATTTGAGACATGCATAAATATTGTCTTCGAAACTCCTGTGTTGTCTTTGTTTGGTGTAAGTAGTTCTGGAAAATATAAATTTTATTATGAATTATCTTTTGGATAACAGTTTGTATTTATAAGAGAGGTAGCAAATAAGCAATCCACATTTTGGTCATGTGGGTTATGTGGTCATTCATCATTATCACCATTAACCCATCACTGTCCCATTGCTGGGCACGGGTCTCCTCTCATAATGAGAAGGATAAGGCCATAGTCCACTCCGCTGGCCAAGTGCGTATTAGTAGACTTCACATACATTTGAGACTTTTTTTAAAAATCTCTAAGGTATGCAGGTTTCCTCACAATGTTTTCCTTCACTGTTTACAAAATGATGATTAATTTCTAATAACAATAACATTGAAATATCATAGGTGTGTGCCTGGAAATTGAACGTTGGACCCTCGATCGATAGGCAGAGTTTCTTAACCACTAGGCCATCACTGCTATGTGGTCCTTGTCGCTGATTTAAATCTGTCAGTCACTTCATATAGCTGGGTACTATGTAAAGCTGATTACAGAAGCGTTGCCAATCCTGATGAGGGCTTTGATGATTGCTATAAGTGTGTCTCAGTCAGCATCAACATATACAGTGGACCTCCGGTAATCCGACAAACATTATGCAGGGCTGTGTCGGACTATCGAATTTGTCGGATTATAGAGCACTGCCTAAGACCCCCTATAGTCTGGATTTTTTTTACAAACGAGTACCTTGTAATCCGACAAATTACATGTCCAATGATAAGATTCTATGTTATATGTAGATACTTTGAAGTACAAATCATACTTAATTTATGTATGTCGAATTTAGTAAATTAAATAACAATAGAGAGCTTATGTTTTATTATAAAATTAAGCATAAATGCACTTGCATATGTACCAAGATTATCAAATACATATGTAATACATATTCAAAGTCATGTCGGATTACAGGGGGCGCTGGATTAGACAGGGGCCGGATTATCGGGGGTCCACTGTAAATACATGAACTGCTAAAAACAGTTTTACATGGTTACTAATGTTGTTAAGAGCTAATATGTTCTGGTTAGAGGGGTGTGATTAGAAACATTTACAGACTCCAACTTATGCACTTGTAACCAACTTCAGCGAGTAATGCTGTCCATGGGCGGCGGTGACCACAGAATCGAGTGAACTATATAATCATTTGCTTCTTAGATTTTATGATAAAAAATAAATATTTGTATTGACCTTTAGGGGTGTAAGACTGCGACGATTCATTTGGCTTTGTCGGTGTTTTTGACACCGTTTGTTTAATATGTTTAATAACATTCATTATTTTTGGAAAAGTATATAATATTATCACACTACATCCGACCCTACCACGCACATGCCGAATAGATTATTGGTACCACAGAATAACGTGCGTAGTATAATTTACTCTTCTATAAATGTAATAACTAAATTCAATAAACTCAAAGCAGTTATGTAGCTAAAGCTAACATTATTCAGTTTGAAATTGAAAGTAGAAATACCGAAATTATATTTCACAACATTGAGAATGAGAAATTTAAAAACTGACATTGACTTTGACAATTGACATTAATAATACTAAAAAAATCGCCAAGTACGAGTCGACCTTCGTACGAGGCTTCCGTACCACTAAATGTTCATTATTTTTTTATTTATTTTTATTCATTTTATTATTTTCAACAATATTTAATTATTAATTGGCTACAAGACACTATTTGGGAAACTGTTTTAATGAATTCATATACGTATTATATATGCCTTTCATTGATATTTTTTTCGAAAAAAGGGCTATTTATTAATAAAAATCATAATTTATTTACGGTGAACGGAACGACACGCTAAAATAGGCAGTCAAGTGTCATTTCATGACGTAATGACAATTCACAATACCAAAGAGTAAAATAATATATGAGAACACATTACACAATACACTATAAACAAACAACGCTACACTGATGGCTACACATAATATGTGATCTTGAGAAGAAAATTGGGAGTTATTTAGCTTTTATATCTAAAATTGAAACAAATTACAAGACGTGTGCAGTGACGATGTGTACAACGACCGCTAAATATCCTAACAAATTTGCTTATACAAGTTCCTAAACCGAAAACTCATAAACGTTAAATTTTTTACCAACCAATTTTCTTTTTATTATTCGTCGAATCAAAATTTTATCTTTACTTGGGTTTTTCTTAAGCAAATACATTCACATTTGCAGACTACGGTGGTTATTTATAAAATTTTGCCGAACATGATGATTTGGGTGTTAGTCAGTTGTTCCAACAATATCGACTTGCTCCGTCGGTACTTCCTGGTTCCACATCACTGATATTGTTTATTCGGCAAATATTATGTAATTTCTTCTTAGTCGATTCCTCATGACTGAAGGTCGTGACCATCAAGTACAGCCTTGTCTACGATCATCTTCCATGTATCGTCTTAAATGAAAGTAATACCTACAGTCTGTATCATAGATATATTATCATGGTCTGTATATAACAATTTGAATATAATATAATAAATGTAACTTTTTACTCACCGAGACGATGTTACCTTCAAAGATGGTAGCATTTTTATGAATAATATATCAATATTACTTTTATATTATTATTACTTTTATATTTAATATTAATATTAATTCTAATCTATACGTAAATTCAGTGTCTGATAATTCACCCTCATAGATAATTCACCCTCATATCATCTTAATACGACGGTACTTTCCGCGGTCTACAGATTCTGTATTAGCAGTATAGTCGAATATGCCAGCCTCATATATTTCATTGTCACTTTCATCACAAAGTCATTTTTTTTTACTGAAATTACGAATTTACGAATTACGAATTCGCAAAACAATGACAATCTTTAATTATACTAAAGTTACCCTCCAAAACGTTATATATCCTTATACTGTGACGTTATTGAAACGCTCGATGTCATTTTTATATGGCTCTTTCTAACCATAGATAAGTTTCTATGATGGTTAGAAAGAGCCATATCTATATCTCACCGCCTTGTAATTGAAGGAAGCCATTAAATGGCTTAAACGGCTGACAATTCTGTCAGCCATCTAATGGATGTCATGGCGTAATTTACGCGGAACAATGCTGACATGTGTAGTTAAGACACGAAATCGAAGAAAAAGTGCGGAGAAATACCGTTTTATTCGTAAGTTATCTAAAAACTACATTTTTTTATCAATCAATAGTAAAAGTTAAAATTTCTAATGCTAATGTAACTTTTAGTTAACGCGTTAAAGGTTAATAGGTTATTGAGACCGGCCATTAGTAGATTTTTTAGACCAGCCGTTACTCATTATGTATATGGACTTTGTTACACTCTGACATTCTATATGGTTCCTTAATATAAGGGACGAGCAGTTTGGGTTCTGCACCGGCCACTCCACAATGCTACAGCTCACGCGGGTTATCCATCACTTGGCATCCGAGCTCAATTACGGTCGTCACAATGTCGGCGTCTTTATCGGCGTTTGGATATCGAGAAGGCGTTCGACCATGTATGGCACAGTGGGCTCGTAGGCAAAATGATGGATACACCTGCCCGGCGGGGCTGACACGGTTGATAGTTTCTAAGTGAGCGGCAGTTCTATATTTCGGTCGAGGACGTCGCCTCAAACCCTAGGCCCATATGTGCGGGGGTGCCGCAGGGAAGCTGCTTCTCGCCGTGGCTCTACTCGTTATACACCAACGACGTTCCCACCCTTCACGGTCATCTGGAGGAGTAGGAACGGGATGTCATGCTCGCGTTGTTCACAGACGACAGTGCGTAACTCGCGTCATCCCGCCGAGCTGAACTAGCTGCCGCCAGGATGCAGCGCCTGCTCGACCCACTATCTATGTGGCTGGAGAAGTGGCGCATGACTGTCAATGTCGGTAAGACAGTCGCAATACTTTTCAGCCGCAAGCTTATTATGCCGTCGCCGCTACGTCTCCGGGGAACGGAGGTAGCTTGGCAGACCCATGTTAAATACCTAGGATGTAGCATCGATCGCTCATTGCGTATGACCCCGCAGGTGGAGCACTCGATCCACCAGACCCGAGTGGCCCGAGCGATGCTCCGACCGGTGCTTACATCCAGGTTACCGTTACGAACGAAACTAGGTATCTACAAGACCTACATTCGTTCGCGACTCACCTTCTGCCCTGCCAGTTCGACCTAGAGACGCGTTAGTCTCTAGGTCGAACCGGCAGCGTCTCCAGGCGCAGCAGAACCTGGCCTTGCGAGCGATCGCGGGGGCTGGTCGCTACGTCAGGAACGATGTGTTGAAGCGCGACCTTAAAATGCAGTCCGTGGAGGAGTTTGTGGTCCACCTCGCACGCTCGATATACGAGCGGGCTGAGGCCAGACCACACTCCCACCTAAAGGGGTTAGCGCCACTTCACGATCGCCACTACCCACCCCCCCCCCCCCCATATTGCAAACGCAGACGCGGCATATGAGAGACCGGTAGATATGAAGTCCCATCTTGCTACTCTATATGGACTACTATACTCTTTGGTTACACTGACACTACCTACTGATAGTGAGTCAGTGACAATTCATAATACTGGCATATATTATGTCAATGTCAATCTCAAAAAATCTAAACCTGAGATGAACTGAACTGAAATTAATTTAATAGTAAACAATACACAATAGTGAGGTTATTGATTTGGATGCAAGTTGTCGTTTTTCAGGATTTGCGACGATTTTGAGGACCTTTCTTATAAAAATACATACTTTACTAATCAAATATTGTATTACCAGTCTTATTCAAATATAATGTCCGGACCAATTCAAGATGTTGTGGAAGAAGACGCGGCAGATTTACAATTTCCAAAAGGTAAAAGTTTATAAAACAGCTTTTCTAATTGTATTATCACTGAGAATTTATTTATTTAATTTTCAGTTTGATTACATATTTTGTCTTGTTTTGATTACTTCTTGTTACTTCCTTATACTTGTTATATTATTATTGTCGAAGAGTTTGATTGTAACTATAATTGCCTATTTTATCTCCTTAAAGTGTCCAAAACCCATACAGAAAAACGTACATAAATTAAAATTAAAAACGTAAATTTCAGAATTTGAAAATGCAGAAACGCTGCTTATATCAGAAGTGGATATGCTTCTAGAGCACAGGAAAGCTCAAAACGAGTCAGCTGAGGAAGAACAAGAATTCTCTGAAGTATTCATGAAAACCCTCACATACACTAATATGTTTAAAAAGTTTAAAAACAAAGAAACCATTGCAGCGGTTAGAAAGTAAGTAGACCTCACCTAGGTCTTGTCCCTGTAGTTCCGGGACCAGAATAGGGCTACGGTATCCCCTGCCTGTCGTAAGAGGCGACTAAAAGGGGCTTCCGGTGTTGTGGACGGCAACAGTGGGAGCTCGAACCGCCCCGCCAGGAAGGTTTCACCCTCGTTAACAAAAAAACCTCGCCTAGGTCTAATATATCTTTGTCTTAATCATAAATCAATTTAAAGGTTGTAGAACCCTTTGTGATCCGGATCTGGCGGCACCACCGCCACACCTATTTCTACCTAATAACAGCAGTGTTAGGCGCTGCTGTGTTCCGTTTTGAAGGTTGTGGTAAGAGAGATATACGGTTGACTGCATGCTCGTCTGCTACTCCAATATCATAAAAAAAAAATATTATTATTGAACATCTGAGTTTGTAAAAAATCAGTAGTGATTAGTCCCTTGGTCTTTGGTGGTGCATTGTTAAGGAATGTAACCTTAAAGCAAATGAAGGTGGTAGAACACTCTGGGGTTGGTTCAACTCTGGCAGCACCACTACTGCACCTATTTCTGCCTAATGACAGTAACGTTAAGTATTGCTGTGTTTTGGTTTGAATGGTGTGGTATGGGTGACATCCATATTTAAGGAGACCAACATAGTAGGACTCAGGAGTAGCAACTCATCTGTGGCAAACCTTGTGTAGGAATTCAATCTTATCTGTGGTTGATTACAGGTGTTTATGGGTAGTAGTAGCTATCATCAGGAGGACTGCAGCTTCAATGTTACAAAACAAACAAACACATTTAACCCTATACTGATCATTCTGTCATCTTAAATCCACTCTCAATGTATTGTATTAAACATAACCATATTAAAAATAATTGTAATTTTCTTATTTTTCAGTCTACTGCAGTCGAAAAAGTTGCACAAATTTGAAGTAGCCAGCTTAGCAAATCTTTGTCCAGAGACTCCAGAAGAGGCAAAAGCCCTGATTCCTTCCCTAGAGGGCCGATTTGAAGATGAAGAGTTGAGGATACTTCTAGATGATATACAAACAAAACGTAGTATACAGTATTAATGTAATCACCATCAGTTTTTAACCTTCCTTATACTTGCTAGACTTACGTGCAAATGGATTAAATTTTATTTTATTTCCAATAAAATATTTGACCCCATAGTGTCTTTTATTATTATTTAACTTAACATACGTTGTTATAAAGAAAATGATAAAGATAGTATACTAGAAATAATTACACTTTTTAAGAGAAGTTGTTATATGATGGATTGTTTATAGATATTCCTAAATTTATCTTCTAATTTATCTTATATCAGGTATTTTCCTAATTGTTTTCAAAATACCAATAATAATTTTGTGAAAGTAGAAGTTATTATTATTCCATTGTCTTTTTCCAAATTCTTTTGTCCTCTGTAGGTTTTTAGAAGTATGCGATTATTTTTGGTATAATACTATATCTGTGCATGGCAACCAGAATCACCCAGAGACAGCCTGTCATGGCGGAGTAATCAGCTGTTAATTGCAATGCCAACGAGTAGCTATAAATTGTTTCATTTTAATAACTAATCCATGTTACACCTCTTATTTTTATTTCGTTCGTTACATAAAAAAGTGGCAAGTAGTAAAATGTTCATTTGAAGATAGACAAAGAATGGCGCGATGTCCGATGTCATCTGTCAGTTTTATTCATTCATCCATTGTAGTACAGAAAAAAATGTGACTCGTATAGAATACTGTTTTATCTAATAAGTGCTAGATGACGGTCAAATGTAATCGGTTTATGTTTTTTGATCGTTTTACGGACTCAGAAGTTACCATATCGTGCAGTAAAAAACTTTAGTACTCGGACGTAAGATCCACTATATTTATCGGGGCCTAACAAATTCCCTCTACAAAGAAGCCGTGCGGCGTCGTCGATTTTGATGGTTTTGTTGAACATTAAAGGTTTTGGTTAGGTTTGAATGTTCGGATTGGTGATAAAGTAAGGTTTTGGAGTTAGTGAAACGGTTGCAGTAGATAGCGAACATGTCGGGACGTGTACGAAAACAGTCGGACTGCCCGGTGGGCAAGCAGGGCCCGATGCGCGCGACCCTGCCGGTTTCCTCGGTGATGAAGGGCGGCGGGCTGAAGAAGAACGCGGGGAACAGCCCGACGCTCTCGCCCACCAACTTGTGGCGGCGGATATCGCCGGACCATGCCCTCTCGGGCCAGCGGAGTCCTGGGGCCGTCAATTACAAAGGTTAGTTCTATTTCCTAAACAGATACTTAAATTTAATAGTTACTGTCACATCACAAAACTGTTTATAGGCGTATTTTAAGATGGCCTTGAAAATCTACTGAAACTGCCTTTCATGAACAAAGAGTCATTTGTAACTTCAAATTATTATTTAAAAATTATGATGATAAATATTTTATTGTGTTGTATCAATTATAGGAATAAAGTACAATTTACTGTAAACTTTATTTACCTAAATAAACTAAAAAAAATATTGAAATATTCTAATTGGAATCTCAATACAATTAATTAGGCCCTTAAAACATTTTTTGTACAATGTATTGTATTTAGCTAATGGGGCTTATAAAAGGGCTGGTTAGTAATTTCTTACTCTTTAGAGTTATATTTAGCAATTCATAGCAATTTTTGCTAAAATAGTGAATCCGGTTATATTAATTAATCAAACTAATATTAATACTGTTTGGATATATTCCAGTTTAGGTACTGATATAAAATATTACGAGTGTTATTTCTATAATAAATCATTCTTCTATATTTATATACTCAGATACATGGTAATATTTATGGCTGTTGCATGTTTACTTTCAAAATTTAACATCCAATCATGTTAAGATTTGAGCATGTAAACTTCCTTTTACAATGAATTTTACAATTAATAAGGCTGAGGATACAAAGTACTTCAAAGTTTGTTTATATTATTTTCATGTTTGATTTATTATTCTTAAAATAATAATAAGAATATTGAGTAGACAGATTTCCTATTATAAATCATATTAACAAAAGTTTGGTGAATAAATAGACTTTGTTACTAAGCAATATTTTTATATGATACATGCAGTGGAATACTTGTATTTAAATTATTCACTTGTCATCTCCATCATTCATTCTTATTGAGGAGGATTAAAATACAACCAATATTTTGCATATATCATAATTGATGGTGGTAGAACACTTTGTGGTTCGACTCCGGGGGCACCACCGCCACACCTATTTCTACCTAATAACAGCAGTGTTACGCGCTGCTGTGTTCCGGTTTGAAGGGTGTGGTAAGAGAGACAGACTTTTCCGAGGCGTTTCCGCTTAGTCCTCAGGGGTAGCAGCGCATCTGTGGCCGACCTCAGGTAGGAATATCTAATCCTATCTGAGGTTGATTACAGATGTCCATGGGCGGCAGTAGCCACTTACCATCAGGTGGACTGCATGCTCGTCTGCTTCCCCTATATTATATATAAAAAAAAAAAAAAAATTGTAATAGAGAATAAGACACCATGTAATAATAATTAAAGTGTGTCATAAGCGAAACATACTTTTTCGACGCACTCTAGCTTAGTCCTCAGGGGCACTGGGCATTAGGCATTACTATTTAGATGGACTGTATCTTTATTTGGTAGAACCTGAGGTCTGAGGTCTATTGGTATGCTAAATGCCTAATGAATTACCACGCATTTCAATAAAGAATGTTATATTTTGAAGATGTATATGGTATATAGCTAAGCGTCTTGTACGTCCAAGGCATGAACGAAAATATGATAAATAGACATTATGATAATTAAAGAAAATATAATAAATTATTATTATGATGAGTTGGTTTTTATTTTCATGAAAGTAGCGGTAATAGCATGTCAAAAATTATTTAGATAATACAAAAAAAATAACACTTTTTTATTTATAATTCTTTGTACCAATTAATATTGGGGCATTTATTAATAACCAAACTTTCCTATCAAAGCTCAACACTTGTGTGTGTGTGTTTATATGTTTTGCTGTTGGTATGTCTAAATCAATAAATAAACAAATAAACACTTGACAATTTCTACCTTATGGATAGATTAATAAAATATGGATAGATTAATTATTAATAATGTGTAGTAATGATTAACCCTCTATCAAGCCATATTGATATCTTGTGTTTAAGGATTGATGCTCATCCTTTATTATATATATAATGATCATGTTTTTTAATGACTACAGGTAAAGGAAGATTTGGAGCCAGTGTGATCAGACGCACAGCATCTTTGGACACACTATATCACAAAGGACAATGGTCACGGGATTATTACTACCACGCTGGCCAGCTACAAGTGGATAAATCTACTCAAGTAAGAGAATTTTAGTCTTAATTATCTTATATGTTCTATGGTTTACATCTAAATAAAATGAAGCCATGTTTTTAATAATAGTTTTTCTATTTATATCAACTAGTTAATATAGATGTACAAAACTAAACACCTATTTCTCTCATATCACAACATCAGTGTTGTTGTGCTGGTGTGTTTTGGTTTGAAGGGTCTGATAAGGACACTTATATGAGACATTCATATGTAGCCTCAGGAGTAGCAACGCTTCAACATTGTAGACAATACTATAATCCTATCTGGGGTTGATTATAGTTGTCCAAGTCCAGCAGTGGCTACTTATAATTCAGGTGGAGTATGTGTTTGTATGCTACTTGTGTGTTATAAAAAGTAATAATAATAAGTATCAAATATGGTTTTATAATAAAGAATGGTCAGCTGAATGTTATAATTTTTCAATCAAATAAATATGGAGAGAGATAAATAGATATAATAATCACCATCATCATCATCATCATCAATCCATTATTGTCCCACTGCTGGGCACGGTTCTCCTCTCAGAATGAGAAGGTTAAGGCCATGGTCCACCGCGCTGGCCAAGTGCATATTGGTAGATTTCACATACCTTTGAGATTTTTTTTTATAAATCTTTCAGGTATCCAGGTTTCCTTATGATGTTTTCCTTCACTGTTTAAGCAATTGATAATTAATTTCTAATATGCACATAATTTTGAAAAATCAGAGGTGCATATTAAATATGCATTATGCATGTGAATGAATCAAATGAGTACAATGATTTTGACATTATAGCCAAAGAGAAGCTTCTAACTGTTTGATAGGTAACAACAACCCTATCTATGTATACAATATGATAAGTAAGTTTATATGCAATGTTTTTATAATCTGTATGTTATTAATATGTTCCTTGAATTATATTGCAATTGAAACGATATAATGTATAATCCCAAAGTTTTGTAGAAATAATACAAGTTTTGATAATTATTTTGAGAAAATCTTTTTTAAAGTTTTGGTTTATTATTCTAAAGACAATGTGCACAAGAATACTGTGCTACTGTGAACATGCTGTTGTTATGATTTGCTAAGAGTTTTCTCTTTGATTTAGGGTAGATATTCAAATTATTAGCCCCTGCTAACGCAAGGCTATCCCTATTATTGCTTATGGTTATGGTTGTGAGGACCGACGTTTGAACTGTTTGTCAAGCACCCACCTCTGATTGTTTAAAGTTGAAATAAAAAAAAAAGAAATTAATCATCACTTTCTTAAACGGCGAAGGAAAACATCGTGACATGTCTGTTAGTTAAAAAATAAGTTTTTAAGGGTGTGTCAAGTCTACAAATTCGCACTTGGCCAGCGCTGTGATCTACTCTCCTTATTTACATAATTAATTCAGTTTGTGGGCTGGATTAATAAAAGTATCAATCCTATTTAGATACTATCTATGAGGGTTTTTTTAACTAACTTTTTCAAGGGTTTCATATTATATGCTTTTTGTTTCTGGCGCAGACGGACGAGGGAGGCGGAGTGTCAGGTCGGTCATCTAGGGGCTCGGAGGACGACAAGTTAGATCGCTTCCTGAGGAGCCGTCTGCAGCGGCCGCATAAACCGACCGCGTCGGGAGATTACTCAACCCATACTATGAGTCCTGGATTCTGTGAGTATATTAATTGTTTCTATAGTCCAATAGGACTTTGCCCTAATATTGGAAGTTCCCAAGCTATAACGTTATAAGGTATATTGGTAGGTGGAGTAAACAAGAGTCTATCATGGTATAAAGTTATTTGGAGCCATGGTATATGAGCCAATTATTTCGGATGGATTTATGACAATAAAGACCTGTATTGTTGTCATCCGCGAATAGGATCACTCCCTTCAACATAAGGTTTGAAATGTAAAGATGGGCAGCAGCGTCGCGTGCGTTAACCTGATATAGTCGCCAACCTGATACAACCCAGGATGGTGACTGTACAATTTCCTCTGTATATAGGAGGCCTATGTCGAGCATTGGTTGGTTTTTATAACATATTTTATATTTTATACATAATTATGTCATTAAAAAGATAATATATTGTATATCTTCAGGGTCTCGTTTCGGAAGTGGCAGCGTGCCTTTAAGAGCAGCGAGGTCATCAGTGGAAGGCCTCAACCAGGAGATAGAGCGACTCGTCCTGTACCCAGCCAGCGGCACTCAAACTCCACATATCGACCGATTACGAGATAAGGTAACCTTTACCATACCCTCTTACTCTATAGACGCATCATGCAGCATTTTTTTATATGTAATATAGGAGTAGCAGACGAGCATGCAGTCCACCTGATGGTAAGTTGTTACCACTGCCTATGGATATACGCAATCAAGCCCAGATAGGATTAGATATTATAGGATAGAAACCTGTGGTCGACCACAGATGCGCCGCTACCTCTGAGGACTAAGCTAGAACGCTGGAATGCTGGAAAAGTATGTCTCCCTTACCACACCCTTGAAACCAAAACACAGTAGTGCTTGACACTGCTCTGTATAGTTAATACTTTTACTCTATAAACACGCCATGCAGCACTTTACAAACAATATTTACATTCTTAAAGAAACATAAACTTGTGGACTTGAAAATAAATGACCTTGTAATATAAATAAAAATTGTTGCACAGACAAATCAGTTATTTTTGGCTGACTTCCCAAAGGAGACCGGTGACCTACTATTTTTCATTTTTTCTAAAATTAACTGGTTTCACTGTAGAAAATGAAATAGTTGTGTATCAATGGTTTCTTGTATAGTGACCCACATTTATTGTTAACTTTTTTTATTTTAGTATTTGTTGTTATAGCGGCCACCCTTAAGCATACTCTTTAAAATTTCAAGTGTTTATCTATTATGGTTCAGGAGATAGAACCATGTGACAGGCAGCGGAGGCTTAGTAATAGGACTCCGTTTTTACCCTCTGGGTATGGAACCTTAAAAAATGTAGAGGTATTTAAAATGGAACCAATAATACTTTCAGGTGACACCAGAAGGTCACCGTGCACCGCTTGCAGAGCTGCTGCGACGTTCAGTCAACACGCAGACTCCTCACGACCTCTGTCATACTGCTCACTCATCAGGTAATCTATATAATACATAATTTATTGGGTTAACCAGTAGTTTCTTGTTTTTCAAACTTTAATAGTTGTTTGGGTACTATTATTTTTATTTTATATAGTTACTAAGAATACATAAACACGTAAAAAATATGTCCGAGTTTTAATAACAACATATTCTTGGATTATAACTGAAAAATTCTGTTCAAATATATTTGAAAGATTTTTAAAAGACGTGTAAAAATGAAAATTCAACATTTATTATATATCTATTTATTAATGTAGAAGACTGTAGAAGAAAAAGATTTAAAAGCTGGCGATACTCTCGTTTTTTTTAATTATTTTTTTACAAAGAACGCGCGGGCGAAGTACTATTTAGTATTTATATTAGTTTTAAGACATGACTTCAATTGAGAATACACTGTAACTGTCATACTTTAAGAAATACGCCGTAGCCATACATTGTGTACTGTGAGTGTAGTGTTACAACATGTTTAAACAAGTATTACGGGCGTAGATTCGCCATCGCGGGGATCGCTGTCCAGCGCTGAGTCCGCAGAGCTCCTAGCAGCAGGTCTTTAAACAATATTATAGATGAGCTTTCTATGATGCGTTTCAACTGGCTGTATGTTTAGTGCAATATGTTGACTGCAATAACTGACATCATAACAACTATCTTGACTCAATATTGTTGAGCAATATTAAAGTAAATGTAGTTTAATGCAAATAGAAATATTTATAATATTGCAATTATTCGTAACACATACATCCTCAAACCTTTATGGGTTATGAATAAATATTATATTTTACACATTCTATAATATTATAATGGTCTATATAAAACTATGATACAATTGCAGTACTATGTGCTGAAATATAGTTATAGAACTTATTAATTTCAATAGATTTATTGTTACACAATATCATTATTATGTCAAATAACATTGCAACAATATATTGCACTAAAAAATTGCCGCGCAAGCGCACCGTAACAACATCCCCATGCAACTTACAGCAATAGTAACAATGCACCGAACATGAATAGTTTGAAAGACCCGAGCATGTAACATTCCTTACGCTTTAGATTTTATTTTCAGATAGTTTTGTTTGTTTTGTTAGTACTGCGATTAGCGCGACGGAATTGAAACGGATATGAACATCACGATTAACATTTCATTTTAACTACGAGTAGTGAACCTTTGTATACCTGGCATTTAGTGTTCATGGATTGTGCAAAATACTTGACTAACACACAGTTCTGAACGTCTTCACTTTAATTTAGTGTTATTTAGTTGATATACAAAAGCTTGCCAGGCTTTACATAGGTCATGCAAACAGTGTTACACCACCTAACGAATAGTATCATGAACGCAATTCACATAATCCATTCTGTTTTGATTTCAACATAATTATGCCAAATTGTATGTTATATTAATTTGGTACACACATTGAAATGTTTGTTCTATAGATTTACAATTCACAGTAGGTAGTTATGAAGACAATGACAACTTTGTTTTATTTTTTGGTATGATTCCAGAGTTCTAAGTAGACTGGTTCTGGAATTAGCTTCTTAATTGCACTAGATTATGATGTAAAGCAATGAAGTGGTCCTAATACAATTATTTTGTTTTTTTCAGGCGGTAGTGTTTGCTCCTCTCCCGATCTCGATGGCTCTAAACTCGGCACTTCACCTCAGATAAATCGATTCTTGGCTCGTGAACCTCCAGATGGTTGTGAGAAAGTATGTATTTTATTACTGACAGTATAACATTTGTGGAATAGAAGAAATAAGAGATATTGGGGTTTAATAGACTTTCTATAATGCTATATTCGTGCTATTTAGCTATAATGTATTATATTCGCGGTATGTGTATACTTCATCATCATCATCATCATCATCAACCCATTACTGTCCCACTGCTGGGCACGGGTCTACTTTCATAATGAGAAGGATTAGGCCATAGTCCACCGCACTGGCTAAGTGCGTATTGGTAGACTTCACATACCTTTGAGATTTTTTTTATAAATATCAGGTATGAAGGTTTTCACGATGTTTTCTTCACCGTATAGCAAGCGATAATTAATTTTTAATACGCGCATAATTTTGAAAAATCAGAGGTGTGTACCTGGGATTTGAACCTCGGAACCCTCGATCGAGAAGCCGAGTTTCTTAACCACTAGGCTATTTATTGCTGCACTGCCATGTGTAAACTTATTTATAAGAAATACTAGAAAGTTTTTACATATCGATACCTTAATTCGCAAATCAGCGAACTCCACTTTTTATTTATTTATTATATTTAAATATAATTTATTTTGATTTCGTTCAACGCCATTTACTATCAAAATAAATAAAAAAAATTGTTGACAAAAAGTGGAGTTGGCCGATTTGCGAATTAAGGTATCGATATGTAACTCGTGATGTAATCCAACGCACGGTGACGTTCGTTCCAGGTGAACCTGAAGGCGGGCGAGGGCGCGTACGCGGAGCCGGCGGGCGTGTCGCTGATGAAGCCGAGCGCGCCCGCCTTCACGCTGCGGCCCTCGCTCGGCTCCGCCTTCCAGCCGCTGCAGCCCGCCGCGCCGCACGCCGCGCCCTCGCCGCACTGACTAGCGGCCCCCGCGGCGCGCGCCGCGGACACTCCCCGCACCCCCGAGCCCCCCGACGCCCCCGACACCCCCGACACTCCCGACACTGCGACACACGCCGAGCTCACGCCGGAAGCAGAGGCGAGTGTAAAGCCTGATCATACTTCTGACGCTCCCGCTGTGACACACGCCGCGCCCGCGCATGAAGCCGAGGCGAGTGTTATGCCAGACGGTACTTCTGACGCTTTTACGGACCCTCCGCCCGGCACTACGTTTGACGATGCGCCCGCGGCGGCGACGGTTAACTCAAAACTCGAAAAACCTGACGTCCCTCCTCAAACTATACCTGATGTTACGATTGATGCTACACCTGGTAAAACGTTTAACGCTACGCCAGTCGACCCGGAGGCTACGTGCGATGCAGCGCCTGACGCTGGCACCGCGATCGAGGCCATGCCGGACAGTATAACTGGCGTCGAATCCGACGTTCCACCTGACACCGCGTTTGACGCTATGGCAGGTCCTAATGCAATTCGGATTGCAATGCCGAGCTCCACGTCGCGTATATCAGCAGACAACAGGTTAGCGAGCACGCGGAACGCCAGGCATGTGTTGCCTTACGCGTACTTCAAGAGTTTAGTGTGTTGCTTCGCGCCGACGACGTCGCATTAAATGTGTTTGATCGACGCATGCTAGCTAGCTTCGACGATAGATCGACTGGTGTGTTCTGTAAATAACTAAGAATGTTCCATTGCGTCACACTATGTTATGGATGATAGGCATATAAATATTGTATCGTTTCTCTGAGTACTAACTGTCATTATAGTATACAAGTGTAGAACATAAAATGAAGATAACTTTCCTGACTAAATATTACGAAAAATTGCTTTGTTTCCAGTGAAACATCTTTATAAAAAGTTGATCTGTCGCGTTTGCTAGCACTTGCAACATTTTACTAACATTTGATGCATAGCACCCCTACATACTGCAAAGATACCAGAAAAATATAGATATTAATCTCATAAAATAATATCTATTTCTTTCTTAAGGCTGCCCGATTTGAAAGATTTTCATTATTACCTTTTTAAAAAAATGAGACAGATATCATATCTATAGAGAATAGTTTAATTGGATTCTCAAAATGCAACATTGACGGTTGAGATTTGATGTTTGCAGCTGAATATATGCTTTTCTTACAATCAGTAGTTGAATGTACTTGACAAACACATGGCTGATTACAGAAATAATCAAACATGAGATTGATGTTATCACTATATCGCTTCTGATGGATAGATAGACAAAGAGACATGGTTGTTGTAGGAGCATCACAAATATAATTATAATCATTATGCAAAATGCAGATACATTGTACATATCCCATACATTCTTTACTAACAAAAATATTAAAATAATTAATGTACATAATAACTATGTCTCAAGACGAAAAACTTATTTTGACGTTTGAATATAATGGAGAAATAAAATAGGAAAATGTCCAAGTTAATGATAATTCTGTAGGTAGCGCTGGCACAGTGTTGCTTTGCAGTTAACGTATTTTGATTAATAATTTGCGGTTTTCTTGACTTTATCTTTGTTATTTTTACTTTTAATAACCCACAGTATGTATGTAATGTTGACACGATTTGTTAACATGCCTGATCCAGTAAAGTATGGAATTTGGAATGTAGCCGACACGAACTCTTATATTTAATGGCTGTTATCACAGCCATCATATAGTTGTATTAATATAATGAGCGAAGCTGCGTCTGACTGAATGTAGGATCTTGGCCGAAGTAAATCAATAGTTGGTCAGTCATTTTTATATTCCGTTGTCTTCGTAGTAAAGGAACAATTGTGTTGAATAATCTGAAAAGAACGAAAATATTATCGTAATATAAACAATAATCATAGGGAATAATGAAATATCTGTTTTTCTAATGTAATTTCACTTAAATTAAAGTTGACATCACTTAAGTTCTGATTTTGGCCGAATATTTGACTTCGATCCAAGCGTCGGTTGAATTTACTCGAAAACCGAATTTACGATTAAAGAAGATCGAATTAAAACTTGGTTGGACATTATGCGATTGAATTGGATTTTCTGACACTAATGATTTATATTACGTACATAAACTGTTTATAAAGTAAAGTAATTACGGCCCTGGTTATGTGTCATGCTAACAACCATCAATAATATGTAATTTCAGATAACTTCATTATCTATTAACATACCCCGTTATGTTAAAACGTAACAGTAAACAATCCTGGTTTAAAACACGTCGGATAAATAAGATGCGTTTTCGTAAGGGCTACATTTGATCATTGGTTAATTCAGAATAATATAAATACGAAATTTGATTAATTTATCAATTGAATTGAAATTGTATTCATTTTTCTTATACCTTGTTTATTGTATATGACGATTGTTTAGTTTAAATATATGTAAGAGTATACCACCCTATTGCAGGCAGTAATAAATCTTTCTCTAAAAGTTGAACCAGCTGTTGTGCTGAAGTCATATCAAAATTCTCGTATCTAATATAGACATTTCTTTCTACATTACGACTATAAATTGTAGTGACAATAATATTGTTATAAGTTAAAAGCTCTATTTGAATACTTTAATAGTAATGGTGGAAATTAATGTCCGGTGTATTATTGTAGAATGTTTCTATTAGAAACTCTTTAGGCGTTTGTCAATTTTCATTGAAATGTGAGTGAGACTACGAATTTCTGCTATAGGGCCGATTGCAATAACATAGTCTGTGAGATTTGTTTGATTGATCCTTGCTTTAGCAGTAACCGCGGTTTTTGGACATGAATGAAATTGTATACGTTTTTACAATTTATTTTGCGTTTGACTAATAAAATAAATGTCGACTAAGGACATTTCACCGACTGTTTTGATTCATGCGTAGTCAGTGTGACTATTCACATCACATGTATTGGCTTTTGTAAGGGGAAGGTATCGAAATGCTGGAACATTACACATAAATAGATTATAGTTTCCCCTGGATCATTTCGCTCATGGGAATGTTGTAACATTTAATACTGATAATGTTCTCATTTCATTTCATACATCTTAAAATGACTAGATACATACCCACTTGATCTCATTTTTTTATAATCATGTACATAATCATTTATATGTATTCTGAAATAATTTGGAAGTATGATTTATTCTTGCAATGTAAACATTAATTTTATTCACTTTGATGATAAACAAACTTGGACCAAAATTTCGCAAAGGGCCAGAGTATTAAGATCATACTACGAGGTGTTTAACTGATGGATTAAACAATGCAGATAGCTTTAAAATGCAGAGTTTGAATAAAAAAAGGAGTAAGATAGACTGATTTTTTAAACTTTACTCATACTTTGATACAGGTATCTTGACAATTGTCTTAGTACTTCAACACTGCAATCGCATTACAGCACCGCATAGTCCATTTCAGTTAATTGATCTAGTATCTAATAAATATCGTAACATACGTACAAATGTAAATCAATTATTGTAACGACCGACGTATAATTGCAATAGGTTAAACTTACTTTTATTTTCCACGTAATAAAGTGACTTGTAGATTCGTAGTGTAGTGACTATTCGCAGGAGATCTTCCTCTGCACAAATAGTGTTCGTGGACGGCAGAATGTCAAGTATCTGTATAGGGTATTGTGGGTGCACACGGTATTTGTTTTATATCATTGGATAGGAAAGGATGGACCATGCCAATTGGATCTCTCATTTTGGCCAAACGCATTTTTATCATCGAGACTGATAATGTAGAATGTTGAAAACATAGTTAGATCTGCTTTATTATTTTTTAAAGTTTTGTAAATTTCGACGGCAAATTATATATATTTTTGACGGCTCATCTTTGGAATATAGAGTATTTTAAATCTTGTCATTGCTCAAATCAAAATTTTTATTAAGAGCCACACTTATTATGATGTAACGCCGAATTTTGAAAATATAAAGAATGTGATTGTAAAATTCAAGTTGCTAATATCTATATACTTATTGATATATACATAAATGTACCTATTAATTATTTAAAATGAATGTGATATGTAATTGAATCGTTCGTATTGTATGTGAAGTTTCGGTATGGGAGGAGTCGGTGGCGGCGGCCGCAGACGGTGCTGAGCGGTCGTAGTGTGTGTAACGTTCGCTGGAACTGGCTTGTGACAAATAGTAGTGTTCCCAAATTTTGGTATCCACGCTGACTCTATTGCATTTTTATTGACTACGAATATGACAGTTTAACAAAGTGAAAAGACACTGGTTTTTTTCGTGTACAAGTGAATGTTATCGTTTTAGTTTACGTGAGACAATGTACAGATGATCTGATTAAGCAGTAGTGAATCGACGCCATCTCGTTCATTTATGATTTCATGTTCATTAGTGATAAATGTGTAATAATTAAATATACGCCGCGCAAAAAGGGAGTAACATTAAAATATGGATGAAAAAGCCGAGCCAGTATTTAAAATCCGGATATCCGTGTAGATTTTTCAAGTAAGTGCAATATGTAGATGTAATACTGAAAATATTGTATCATTGAATAATATGCATCATTTTTAAACTTTTGAAAAGTGTTTTGTATCTTCGAACTTGATTTCTTCGTATGTTAAATCCCGTATATGTATTTAGTTGCACATTTGTAAAAACGTACGTTTCCTGTAATAATCGTGAGCTTCATAGTTATATTTGCATCGCTTCCCGTTCGCTTCCGTGACGTCGCTAGAACCCACACTTGGAGTCCAAAACAATATTGCTTTACCGACATTATAAATTCTTAGATTTATGTCACAGGTCCAGGTTGTAATTTAGGATTTATCTTTTTCCAATGTCGTTACCTAATTTAAGGTTTAGTAAGTTTTAGGTGACCCGGAAATTTTAGCTATTAATAAATGTGTGCTATAAAAATGGTCCCCTTATTGATTTATTAATTTTGTAAACCACAGAATGTGGATGAGGATTTCTACATGAAGATGTTGTGTACATTCCGCCGTGGTCTTCGACGACTGGTATTTACTTTAAGGACATCATCTTTATGTAGAAATATTGACTGTTTTTTAAGAACATGAAAATATTTTTGTATGTTCAGGGTTGGAGTTGTGCGAGGTGTACCATAAAAGTAACTTTGCTAGGACCTTAGATTTGATAGTTCTTTTATAGATGGTTAATATTATTTTAATGTTTGCTTTTAGATGAATGATAAGTTTGTAATTTTTATTACTATGATATTAGATTAAATAATGTACTAACATTTAAACTAAACCAAAAGTGCCCATTGAGATAAGTTTATAATACGAACGAGCCTTTTGTTCAGCATTTTGTTGAAGAATAATTAGGCGACAAAATTAGCGTTTAAGGAAATTATCGAAGGATTGTTGAGTTTTAGTTATCTAAAATTGTTGAGGTTTATTGATAAAAAATTCATTTAGTTTTTTTACGAGCGATGCTCAACAAAAGGCTTGTTTAATTAGAGGCATTAATTAACATCATTAATAATAGTGTCGATTTTAAGTAATAATAAGAATGGTTTTATTTTAGTTTTGTTTCAGAGAAGAAATTCTAATTACTATTTTTGTTTCCAATATTTTATCACTTTTACCTGTTTTCATTGTATTGTATCTTGCTGTATTGCAGACATATCCAATATACAGACTGATTTAAAAATAGTTTTTTTATTTCTTGTATATTATTAAATTGCCTTTATAGGTTTATAAATTTGGCTAAGCGTGAGTAACAATTGAGTTCCCAAGAGTTATTTGGAATATTATGCTAAAAAACTCTTCCAAACTCAGTAAAAACTGCTTCTATTTTTAGTAACTCACAATACATACAAAAGGTGGTAGAACCCTTAGTGGTTCAACTCCGGCGGCACCACCGCCACACCTATTTCTGCCTAATAACAGCAGTGTTAGGCGCTGCTGTGTTCCGGTTTAAAGGGTGTGGTAAGGGAGACAGACTTTTCCGAGGCGTTCCAGCTTAGTCCTCAGGGGTAGCGGCGCATCTGTGGCCGACCTCAGATAGGAATATCTAATCCTATCTGGGGTTGTTTACAGATGTCCATGGGCGGCAGTAGCCACATCAGGTGGACTGCATGCTCGTCTGCAATAAAAAAAAAAAAAAAAAAAAAAACGGACAGAGTTGCATAGATGATTGTTATTTATCATTATATAAAATAATATTTATTGACGCATTACATTTAACGAAAACAAAAATAGATAATGAACTTTGAAGATAATACTTTTTGAAGGATATTGTGGGATTGATAAAATGAAAATGCAAATATTTATTCCATATTTCATTACTTCCATTCAATACTTATACGAAAGAACAGTGTATAACTAAATACCACAGACAAAAAAAAAATATATTGATACCACCGTCAAACCCCTTAACATGAGGTCCGATTGTGGGAGAATGACTGCCATGACTACATTTATCTACCCTCAGTGTACTAACAGGAAAAAACGACATATACCTTGAAGGAATTATTTTTGATGATATTCAAAGTTTCTGTAATATAATTCATGATGAAATATACTGTTTAAATTAAATAGGCATTGGCTGAGTCGTAACTTTTCATGTTAGCATACAACTGAAGGATGTGGTCGGCAGATAACATGTGTTAGTGGTTAAACTGAGTCGGCAGGGAAACAATACATCTGCGACTGCGTTCGAGGAGTATTCCATATTGTTTACAGATAATCAGCAACTCATCAGATGGTTTGTATTCCCGTCTGTAACTTTACAACAAAAACATGCTAATGCATACTTAAACAATGAGCACAGAAAATAATACAGTACCTATGATACAACATCTGTACTGTTTCTACAATACATAAGTATAAGGATAACCTAATATTATGGTAAATAATATATCACAATCAAATTTTTAAAGAACTTAAATATACAACATATTTTATACTTATAATTTCATCACTTCGACAAAAATAATTTTTTTATCACAAATTAAACCAAAGTTGCACCCAAGAGTGTTGAAAAGTAAAAAATAAAGCCTTAACAAATGTCTTTATGTCGGGTCAACACGAGATTAGGCAGCCAGGATTGACAAAATTGTTTGTTTTTCTATAATTTTCATAATAATTTACATGACTCCAAGGCTAATAAGACAAGGAGCGGTTTCAACAGCACCCGCTTTAGTTCAAAACTCACGAGTTCGTAGTTTTGTACGGTTACGTAGCTGAAGAGGTCGCGGTAGGCGGGATTCCACTCCTTATGTTCTTAGCCTTTAAGTAAATGTGCAAATGTTTAAAAATGAAGCTAGTTGTCAACCGATACTAGTTTTACTAGATTGCTAGCTCGAATATCCTATCATACCATCCTGGCTTTCAATTTTCACTCATAACACCCGTCATTTAAGTAATTAACAAAATTGCACCACAAAATAATGACACTTAAAATATTCCCGGTATCATAATGTTTATGTTGCCTAGAATCTTTCTTTAATCCCCTTTTTATTATTCAATGTGCCATTCAATCAAAGTGCTCGATCTAGTCTAGGGCAGATTGTACATTATAATATAATGTAGTACTTTTAGGCCTGTTGTCTAGGGGAATTAAGATGGTCGCGCTATGAGTAGCCCAAAGGTTACTTCCTAGTCGCTTGGGTTACCGCCATATTTCTAATGAATCAATACAAATATACCGTACGCCAAAAAATAAAACATCTTGGTCAAAAATCGCGGATGTACCTTATGTCGGTAGTTGCTATCAATTAATTAAGTTTACTGCATTTCCACTTCTATTTCACAAACATTGATATGTATCAAAACTTATAAACAAAAGGATTAAATAAGAGCTTCGTGAGGTATGTTAGAATTGGTTTAATCCCAATTCTCAAATTAATCTATATAAATCAAAATGCGGCTTATAAATGTTAATCTACTAGACGTGAAAATTAAAATACGTTTTTATTTTTATGCGACAATGAATACAAATAACCTCTAATAAAACTGAAGTATAAGTGTTGAGTATGTTTTATATGATGAGTAAATAATGTATTAAAACAGTTCAATAAGAGACATTATGTGTTTCTTATAGTATGACAGCTATATAAATTATAACAGCAGATTCCGCGGTGTGTTACTAATTTAATATAAAAATATGTATATTGTTTGAATGACGAAATGTTACAATATTACATGGCAGCATAGACATTACTAAATAATACACAAATATTACGCGGAGATGCGTATACCAGACAACCAATAGGCGAAGAACTTATAATAATAAATAAAGTAATTTTACACAATAAAAATATAATATTCCAATTAACCATAAGACTTTTAAATATAATACATATACATTTACATACATGACACATATTCTACAAATGAAGAGTCCATTACACATTGGGTCAAAATAATCGAAAATAATATATAAGTCACATACGTTTAAGTAACAGTTATTACCTTTAACACTTTTATAAATTATTATGAAGTGAGAATTTCATGTTTCATATTCAACATGTTCATCATGTCATGTTCAACATATAATTTGCATAAAATGCAATGCATGCATTTATTTTTATTTGATGTATTGAGAGAATTCGGTACAAAATAGCTATTAGGAATTTAATATTTTCATAAATTTAATCGACGTGTTTTATATAAACAATAATATGAATTTACAAAATTCTTAAATACAAGAATCTATTTCAAGATATAAGTAGAAATCGAAAAAATGTTCCTTCCATGAGAAAACCTTTCAATATGGCGTTTAAATCAATGTTGCAAGTAAAAGCTTTTGAAGCTTACTATTATTTTATCAGAATTCCTCGAATGTACTTTCTATTTTTATAAATACTATTCTAGGTTACAAATACATGTGATAATTAAACCCACATTTAGTGCCTATTTCTAAATTGCTGCATATTGAATTGACTCTAGTATAGTGAGAGTCACTTGTATTATGAATAAAGAAACATATTTTTTTAAATATTATATTACATGTAGTATATATTAAAGAAAAGGACAATAACAAAATATGTAAAGCATGAAAAAGGAACTGAAAATTCATTGGTGGCACAAGAAAACTAATGTGATATTATGACGATCGGTGGTAATATATCTTATGTGAGCAGGGACCCGTTTTATAGCTACTAAATTTCCGTTTCGTGCAAAAATATTGAAAAATGATGTAAAAGACTTTCAGCAATAGACGGCAAGATAAATAATTACAAGTTTTCAATCATTTGCTCTGAATAAAACTTGAAAGAAGTGTGTGTGAACAGTATCAAACATACACAAATTGAAAATATTATTTACGTAGAAAGTTTAATATAATAATATATCACTTCTTTTTCCTCATATATCATTTCTTTTTTATAAAACTCATGTCGTGTGAGTAATGCGTAGATTAAATAATCAAGAAGGATATTTAGGTTAACAACCTATTATGGCATAATTTTGTATTTTTTTTAATTATGTAAGTGTTTTCAATCTGTTCTAATAGTTTAATTAATAAACTAAGGATAGACTACGAGTACCAGGTATCCTGGATTAATAAGATTCGTATAAATATACGAAGTATTTTAAATGGGGGCACAAAATGAACTATATAATTAAATTTATTTTATAATGACTTCAATGACTGGCAAATTAATAATTTGAAAAAGAAACTGTCTCTCACTCTGTATAAAATAAGCGATACTAACGTTACTTCATAAGTTGCAAACTTGTGTTTCTAGTACATTGAAAGTTATAAAACGTTTATCATTCAATCAGATTAATACTCAACTACGGTTGATGATACCGTAAAAAATCATTGACACCGTATTTACATCATAACTAGGATGTACGTTAAAAATTTTGGAACACAGTAAATATATAAAGTAACCAAATATATTGTAACCACACTTACTTTATAAACGAAAATGATGTAAAGTTATGCCAAAGATATTAATACTTTTTATAGATATTTAGTGCTCTTTTAAAAATTCAGTCTGAACCAGCCAGAGAGCAATTCTTGGCACAAGAAATAAATTAAAATTTGCCTCAAATTCCCAGAAAAAAATAATCCATATGTATGTTAGGAATACATTTTGGTTACTTCATATAATGAATAAAATAAATATAATATTAATACTAACTTGTCTTGTCCAATTTCGAGTATAGGTCCTTGCATGGTCAAAACAGTACATAGTAATTTCGTACATCTTGAGCTAGAAAGAAATCTCCCTTTTGTGTGTAAATATATGCGTAAAACCCGTTAAAAAATTTATAAATGTTTAAACGAGATTCGTTTTTAATATAATCTAAAATTATAACAACTATTTTGCATATTAAATTTATCTTATTCAAGATAAAATAATTGATATAACGCACTTTCAGAAATAAATTGAATATACATAAATGTATGGTGTATGGGATATAGTTTTCTTCGAAACTGAGACTAGATGATATTAATAATTTCTTTCTAGTTCTCGATGTACTATGGCCGGTTCACATATATTCCGTAGGTCTTCAGATCAATAATTAAACCTAATGCTTGAATAGAACTACAGTAACCTGAAAATGTTCATATTAAAACAATATGACTGTATTCAGTGACTGGATTATTTGTGTCTAGATAACTTTACTAGATTTTAATTTATTATTTAATATACTAGCGGTCTATTTTTCTTCCCAACCTGACATTGTTATGGTCGGAATAATGTCGGGCTATTAGAAAAAGCATAGAAAAAATGTTTACTGTGTCAAATTACGTAATAATATCTGTACGACATCTATTATATTTAAATACAATAATAAATATTTCTTCAATAAAATATTAGGTATAAAATATGTAGGCAAATAATATATTTTTATTTTTGATTCGTTCAAAACCAAGCCTGGATTTCACTATTGAACTGGATCGAGTGACTGAAATAATGTAAACCGGTCATTACGATTGTCATTACACACATGTTTAAGGAGTGTTGTCAGTTATGTCACCCATCTTTTCTCTCTGCTCAGCGATCCACTTATGTATTCGTTCCTTCAGCTCAGTGTTGGACTTAACCTGGTCCATGGATAGAGGCGATCGGTTGAACGGATCCGATTGGTCACTCAGTAGATGCCTGAAATATGTGAAATCAAATGAACGATGTATAATAAAAAGTAAACACGCAATTGCGATCTCAAGCAAGCTGTTTTACCTATTTTTACGGCTTTATTAGTAATTTTAGTACTAGATACGATTAGCGCTGGGACCAGGATTTTGATGACACCTTGAGACCTTGACGCATGCGTCTTACGAACTTATAGGGATCAATTCTTTGGAACATTTGTGTAGTGCCACGTAAGCTTTCTACACGTGTGGCACTAATGCAACATTTAGATATTTGCCGAGCACAGACGAACAGACTCGAATACGAAAATCTAAACAATCTCAGGCGCATTCAGTATTCATCACGATCGTGCGGTCTCCACAGGATGTACGTTTCTGGTATGTTTTTATGTATCTGATATTGTGCATGGCGTTATTGTTTGGCGAGTTACTCGGTGGATCGTTCGAAAATATCCAAAGTATACATTAGTCGCAAAGACACTACTACTCTCCGGGGAACGCGCTGTGTCTTATATGCCCATAGATATTCACCAGATGTTTATAGCAGCGTGTTTACCTGGTTTAACTTGTTTATACACATTTACCCGATGTTTACTATACAAGTGTGTCACCTGGCGATGGTGGTCCGGTCGAGCGTGGTGCGCGAGCTGGGCAGCAGCACGGGGTCCAGCATGAGCGTGCTCATGATGGGGTCGAGGAACTCGTCGGGCGCGTGCGCGAGGATCTCCTCGTCGCGGCGCCGCTGCACCGCCGCGGATGTTTACTATACAAGTGTGTCACCTGGCGATGGTGGTCCGGTCGAGCGTGGTGCGCGAGCTGGGCAGCAGCACGGGGTCCAGCATGAGCGTGCTCATGATGGGGTCGAGGAACTCGTCGGGCGCGTGCGCGAGGATCTCCTCGTCGCGGCGCCGCTGCACCGCCGCGGATGTTTACTATACAAGTGTGTCACCTGGCGATGGTGGTCCGGTCGAGCGTGGTGCGCGAGCTGGGCAGCAGCACGGGGTCCAGCATGAGCGTGCTCATGATGGGGTCGAGGAACTCGTCGGGCGCGTGCGCGAGGATCTCCTCGTCGCGGCGCCGCTGCACCGCCGCGGATGTTTACTATACAAGTGTGTCACCTGGCGATGGTGGTCCGGTCGAGCGTGGTGCGCGAGCTGGGCAGCAGCACGGGGTCCAGCATGAGCGTGCTCATGATGGGGTCGAGGAACTCGTCGGGCGCGTGCGCGAGGATCTCCTCGTCGCGGCGCCGCTGCACCGCCGCGGATGTTTACTATACAAGTGTGTCACCTGGCGATGGTGGTCCGGTCGAGCGTGGTGCGCGAGCTGGGCAGCAGCACGGGGTCCAGCATGAGCGTGCTCATGATGGGGTCGAGGAACTCGTCGGGCGCGTGCGCGAGGATCTCCTCGTCGCGGCGCCGCTGCACCGCCGCGGATGTTTACTATACAAGTGTGTCACCTGGCGATGGTGGTCCGGTCGAGCGTGGTGCGCGAGCTGGGCAGCAGCACGGGGTCCAGCATGAGCGTGCTCATGATGGGGTCGAGGAACTCGTCGGGCGCGTGCGCGAGGATCTCCTCGTCGCGGCGCCGCTGCACCGCCGCGGATGTTTACTATACAAGTGTGTCACCTGGCGATGGTGGTCCGGTCGAGCGTGGTGCGCGAGCTGGGCAGCAGCACGGGGTCCAGCATGAGCGTGCTCATGATGGGGTCGAGGAACTCGTCGGGCGCGTGCGCGAGGATCTCCTCGTCGCGGCGCCGCTGCACCGCCGCGGATGTTTACTATACAAGTGTGTCACCTGGCGATGGTGGTCCGGTCGAGCGTGGTGCGCGAGCTGGGCAGCAGCACGGGGTCCAGCATGAGCGTGCTCATGATGGGGTCGAGGAACTCGTCGGGCGCGTGCGCGAGGATCTCCTCGTCGCGGCGCCGCTGCACCGCCGCGGATGTTTACTATACAAGTGTGTCACCTGGCGATGGTGGTCCGGTCGAGCGTGGTGCGCGAGCTGGGCAGCAGCACGGGGTCCAGCATGAGCGTGCTCATGATGGGGTCGAGGAACTCGTCGGGCGCGTGCGCGAGGATCTCCTCGTCGCGGCGCCGCTGCACCGCCGCGGATGTTTACTATACAAGTGTGTCACCTGGCGATGGTGGTCCGGTCGAGCGTGGTGCGCGAGCTGGGCAGCAGCACGGGGTCCAGCATGAGCGTGCTCATGATGGGGTCGAGGAACTCGTCGGGCGCGTGCGCGAGGATCTCCTCGTCGCGGCGCCGCTGCACCGCCGCGGATGTTTACTATACAAGTGTGTCACCTGGCGATGGTGGTCCGGTCGAGCGTGGTGCGCGAGCTGGGCAGCAGCACGGGGTCCAGCATGAGCGTGCTCATGATGGGGTCGAGGAACTCGTCGGGCGCGTGCGCGAGGATCTCCTCGTCGCGGCGCCGCTGCACCGCCGCGGATGTTTACTATACAAGTGTGTCACCTGGCGATGGTGGTCCGGTCGAGCGTGGTGCGCGAGCTGGGCAGCAGCACGGGGTCCAGCATGAGCGTGCTCATGATGGGGTCGAGGAACTCGTCGGGCGCGTGCGCGAGGATCTCCTCGTCGCGGCGCCGCTGCACCGCCGCGGATGTTTACTATACAAGTGTGTCACCTGGCGATGGTGGTCCGGTCGAGCGTGGTGCGCGAGCTGGGCAGCAGCACGGGGTCCAGCATGAGCGTGCTCATGATGGGGTCGAGGAACTCGTCGGGCGCGTGCGCGAGGATCTCCTCGTCGCGGCGCCGCTGCACGGCCGCGCGCGCCACCCGCGCCGCCACCGTCTGCAGCGAGGATATCAGCCCGCCGCCGCCGATGCGCGCTGACACAAATATTATGATTATACTGCTGCACTGTTTGAGTGTCAGGCCAAATACGGTACGAGCATATCCAAATACGGGAACGACCGGCGTGTGCACTCGTCCGTGAACCCGCTCAATGTGCACACGCCGGTCGTTCCCGTATTTGGAAATAAATAGTTCAAACTTTCTTTCTTTCTTTCAAACCATATTTGGCGAGTTTTCTATTCAAAGCCAGGTCGCCCAGCTCACCACTGGGGCCTGACACTCAAACATGCACTTTTATGTTAGAAAGTAAAGGTCCGGCCAATCATAACGCGTATTTTAGTGCCGCACTAGGCGTCAGCGCTGGAACAAAATCCTGACGCCGCGCTCTACCGCCGAGTTGTGTTGTACGGGGTTACTACTGAGCGGTCACACGCAGCGCGTATGCGTACGCTTGTCGCGGCGCTCGGCGTTTTTGTCGCCGGGCGTTGTATTTTTTTACAGATGCGTACACGCGTCATTGTATGGGAATTGGGAAACATTACGCGCGCGCGTACCAGAATGCGTAAGCGCTCTATATGACCGCTTACCAGTAACTAAGTACAATACAACTCAGCGGCGTCAGGATTCACTTCTAGCGCTATCTACTCTCCTCTCTGAGCCGGTCTGTGTGACGTATCTAAATTAAAAAAGATCGGGTTGATAGCTTACTAGTTTAAAATTCGTTTACAGCAGGATATTTACATGCTAGACAAATATATTTTGTCTAAGTTATAAGCGAATAATTATTGGTACCTATTAGTCAGTTAAATTATTATCACTTGTATTACATAGTGAAGGAAAATATCGCCTGATCTTCCAATCTAACGTCGACTAACTTAAAGCACTAACGTCCAAAACCTTAAGAATAGATTTCAGAAGTTTTTCAGTTCTTATAAATAAAAAATAAAAATATAATCATATAAATGAATTGAATTGATTGAATGAATGAATGAATGATCATATTCATTTATTTAAACTTTTCACATATATGAGGTGTTTAGGACAAAGTATATTTTATTTTAAGTTGGCAACACGCAAGTTTGTCCAACTTATATAGCAATGTTACATCGAAACAACGTTCACATCTAAAAATTCAATTTATTTAATAATAAATACCCAGCACGTCCTCGGCCAGGGTGAACAGCTGCGGCGAGTAGGAGCGGCCGTCGTCGGACACGGCGGCGCAGAAGCGCTCGTTGTCGCCCAGCTCCACGTACATCGTGCAGATGTCCATCACCGTCACCGCCGGGTTGAACTCGTACTCCTTCATGTCTTTCACCTGAGAACACGACAATTTTAGTTGGTAAACTTCTTTATTAAAATTGAACCAGAAAATTTAAACTTCAATTTTAAAGAGAATTTCTGCGTTTTTCGCGTACAATTAGGTTCATATATTAATCCTAATTATCAAAAACTATACAAACAAATAAACCTCTTTTTGGATATCATTCCTTAGTTACCTTTCAATTACCTCTACCCTACTTATCCTGTTTTCATCAACTCCTAATTCCCTCAGCAAGCGTTCTTCAAACTAAGTTTCAAGGGAATCTATTCAAAACTACCAAATACTTGTCTAAAACACACCTTGAAGTTCTTCTTGTTGGGGCCGACGAGGTGCAGCAGGAAGTAGTTGAGCATGGAGGCGATGCGCTCCACCAGCGTGGGGTGGCAGAACACGTAGGGCGCGTGCGCGGTGAGCTTCACCAGCGTGCGGATGGTGTCGCGCCCGAGGATGTTGTCGAAGCGCGCCAGCATGCCGATGTGCGACAGGTTGGCCATGTTCTGATCCCGCTCCTGAGCTGGCAGGCTCGCCCATTGGCCGGACTCCCTGAAAATGGTACGGTCGTAAAAATTAATTAGTCAAGTGCGAGTCGAACTTACCATACCATACATATTGCTTACCAACGTATTTTCATTATTATTTTTATTCTTAGTATTTGTTATCGTAGTAGCCCTAGAAATAAATGCAATATGTAAATTGGACCTGTCTACCTATTATACAATTCAATACACAAAGCGAAAAAGTTGAAAAATAGCGGTTTTTTTGTATGGCGAATACTTTTTATTTTCAAGTTTTTTTTTTTATTTTTAGTATTTATTGTAGCGGTCACCGTTATAAATAAAAGTGTAAATACATAATCAAGTGTCTATCTTTTACGGTTCAAGAGATAGAGTCTTGTGACAGACAAACGAACAGATAGTGGAGGCTTAGTAATAATGTTCCTTTTTTACTCTCTGGGTACGAAACCCTAACAAACGATGTAAATAAGGCTGTCAAAGCAGTTTTTATGTGATTTTGTTATTAAATCTGTATCATTCAATTCATGTAATTGTCATATCATATTAATTATATGTTAAAATCAAAATCAGTATCGTCTTTAGATTATTCAAATGTTGAAAGCATTGATTTCAAAAAAGTACTTTGAAAATATGTAGCCATTAACACTATAATTAAGACTAAATATAATTTTAAAGTAAAGTGTAATACAGAAATGTACATTATTATCTTCATAACATAATATAATAAAGATACTAACTGTGCAGCTTGCAATGTGCGTATCTGCGCCATGTTGCCGAGCGCCTCGTCCAGCAAGAAAATGGCGTCGTTCATGAGCAAGTTGACGAAACGCAGGAATATCGGCGGGTGTACTGCCTCCATGTTGGATTCAGCTTCTTTCGCTAATCGCCTGCAATAAAATAAAAAAAAAAAAAATAACAATAAGTTTTGCATGTCGTACACTTTAAAATATTTAGAAAACAAAAATCGAAGTAATCTCATAATCTCAACCCACCCTTGCATATAGAAAACGTAGAGAAAAAAGTTGATAACAATGATCAAACTGTACATTGTAAATCCTCTCCTTTGTGTTTAGAATGAATGTGGGTAATTTATTAGTCTCCAAGCACGGCTTCATATAATAATTATAAAAATAATTAAATTATTTATTTAAAGTAACAAAGACTCATTTTTGAATTACAATTACAATTTAAGTTATATTACAATTTAAATGTACAAATCAATGTGCAATGAGAAATATGCGTTTGCGTACATTATATATTCTTTATGTCTAATGAAACAAACGTTAAAAGTAATACAAATATTAGGCTATTATCTTATTATTGTTTTTGTAATGTTTATTGTTACGATATCGATACAATAAGGTTTAAATTTTTTGAATTTCGTTTATAACCTGTCCTTTATAACTCACATAAAAGCCGTTAATTGTCAATTATTTCAATACGCTTCTTTAATTTTACAGTATTTCAATTGTCCTTTACAACTCACGTGAACGCATCCCTGTGCTCCTCCATGTCCCACAGAAAGTCCATCACGAGGTACATGGGGCGGCGGTAGTTGAACTTCTGCTCGAACTGCACGCTCTGGCCCGTCATCTCTATGCCCACGAACACGTCCAACAGGCACGGTACGAGCTGTCAACCGAAATTTTGAAGATGAGTGAGTCGCTTTCAACTTTGGGGCCACAAAGTTATAGTTTTCAAAAAGATATAGATAATATGTAATATGAAAATTGTGATAGTAAATATGAAATTTTTCCTCAGTTTGAATTTTAAAAGGGTTATTAAATAACAAGACACTTATCAATTAAAGTACCACATTTTTTAATCAAAAATGTATATTAGATCTATTTATCAAATTACACTACTGATAATGTGAATTATATAATTATATTTTGTCAATAACTGTATTCGTACAGTCTGGGTATGGATACTTGAGTATTCGTCTTTGTGTGCGTATGGCATTTAAGACAGGGATTCCAATATTAGGTTATGGGTGTAGAAAGTGCAAAATGCTTATCTAATGTTTGTTATTTGTTTTTGGTCTTACTTGTAATCGGTGAGGATGTTCCTTGAAAAGCTGCTCTCGGTAGAAAGATGCCAAATTGCTAAGTGGCTGCTGGTCATCCGGATGGTTGGGCAACATTGCCTCCAAGCATTCCGCTAGACGAGCTCTGAAATATTATTCCAATAAGGTTTTCACATAAACTTATGAACTTAGCTTTGTATAGTTAATCTATTTTATATAGACATTGACATAGTTAATAATCTTTAGAAACAACTACAAATAGCTCAGATAATTCGTCAATATACAGATTATTGATTGGATGAAACATAGAGAATTTTAATTTTTAATATAATTCGCAAACTCTGAACTACTAGTTAGTTGCGATTGTATTTTGTTACCAAGATTTTAAAAAATACACAAAATGGGTTGGTTTCTACAGTATATTAAGAACTTTGTATGTGTGTATAGTATCAATATATTTATCTACTCAAAGATTAGTTATATTTTAGAGTACCATAAGTTGTGAAAATGAATACTAATACCTTATATGTATAGTACTGTATATTATTCCATATCTACTAGAAGGCTGGTTATATATTCTATATTCTATATCATAGATGTGATTATGAGTACAATACCTCAAATGCGGGTTATATGTTCGGGAAGAATCTCCCATGAACGTGAGCACCAGAGTGAGCGCGGGTTGCAGCAAGCCTGCTATATCTGCTTCATCGGTGATAGCGTCCACTGTCCGCCGCGCCATCGTTATTAACACTACTATGTTCTCCAGCACGAATTCTGGTACGCATCTGTAAATAAATATATACTATAGAAAGGATCTACTTATGTTAGAATGTCCGAGGTTAGATGTTACCAAATAGGCGTCGTGTCGTAGACGTGATTTTTACTACTACCTTTTATGTAATTAATATTTATGACATCATGACGTAACATCAAGGGCTGGAGGGGCGACCGACTAGTTTTACGCCAGTTCCATCGTAGCCTCCGACCGATGAAACGTTTTCGGGTTTCAATTATAAAGTCATAATTAATAATTATGAATAAAATAAGATTAAGTATGCATATTTTTATATAATCCGATGTCTAGTTATATCACATAACCGTAAGATAAATTATGTTAAATAAGCTACTAATTCAATAATACATTTCTGGCATTCCATTGTCAAAGTACCTACAATCTACATAGCAAAGTATGAATAATAAATGAAAATCAGTGTTTGTTCATACCATTCAAAATCGAGTCTGAAAATACCTTAAAGTTCAGTAAACCTTAAAGTAAAGTATCAGTGTAGTGAAACAAGTGTTGGTGGTGGTATGTATGGTGGTGTATATTTTAATTTTTTTGCATCTGCACGCATCCTTTGGGAGGGAGGGTGGTACATACTGCATGGTTTAAAATATATACCATCATACATATTTGTAGCGGATTGTTGCGAAGTAGTTTTAATCTTAACTTAACATACCTTAGAGTATCAGGTGGTGCTGTGGTGACGGGCATATTGATCGGCATGACGGTGGTAGGGGCATAACAACTTTGCACGCTGTCCGGTCGGATGGCGACTTGCACTAACCACGTGCAAGTGGTGGCTTGCAGTCGGTGAAGGTTGGTCAGCATATCGTTCTCCAGAAGAGCGCATCGGAGGCTCACAAATCTATTAATGAAAGAATTTACATAAAAAGCATAATTTAAATTTCGACTTCTCCTGCAAAATTTTAAGTGACTACTCAGTATTCTGGTCAAATTAACTACTTATCACGAAGTTTTTTAAAAATCAGTGTAAGAGTAGTTACTCGACTCAGTGGGCATGTGTGTACTTTTGATATAATGGGTCGTCTCTAGCAATAATAATAATATCTATTGTCTATATACCCATTCTCTAATTAATAATAATATCTCTCTAATAATGTTTCTGAAAATATGTTTTTTGTTTCTTTTATTAAGTAAGTCGACATGATTCTTATATGTTCTATGTCCCTGATTTTTTTAGATTGTTTAACCGATTTATGATTTAATTCAAGCTTTGGGCCGATCGTAGCGTCGCAATACCGCGAAAGAGTATCGACCTGCGGCGACGAGATATCCCGGCATATTATATAAAAAGCATTATTGTTTCATGAGTGGCGACATACTTGACCATGAGGTGCTTGGCGCGCTGTCGCACGTGGTCCATGAGCGCGAGCGGCTCGCTGAGCGCCCGCTGCGCGCGGCCCAGCTCCTGCCCCACGCGCCACATCTTCTCCGCGCACACGCGAACACCTGCACATCACAAGCTTAGTTGGAGTAAAACTGTATAGTCTGCGCCAAGCTTCTCGTCCGCTCTGAAGTTGTTACGCGCAGGTTTAGTTAGCATATACTCGGTAACGTAAGGGCACATTAACGCAGTTATGTACCCGATGGCGAAAGCGGGTAGCGGGCGGGTGCCGGGGGGGTCCCACGCTGTTTTCGTCCCGCTAATATCTACAATTTGCTATTGCGACGCGACTTTCTAATGTGTGTTTTTGTTATGTGTAACGTGTTGCAGTTAATATTACTAAACTGTTTAACGGCCGTTGGTAATATTTAATTCACTAGTAAAAATTGACAGTTGCAAATTAAGAATTGATTATTTTAACAGACGTTAATTGGACATCTTCTTAAAAATTGCTAACAAGATACTATGAAAACTGATTTGCCTATGTGGCTCGCTGTAGTAAATAAATAAAAAAAAAGCTTATCAAATTAGATTACCTCATTCATTGTCTAAAGATTTTTATAGTGGTAACATTTTTGAAGTAATACTTCTTTTGGCACGTTTGAGGAAAATGTTGACAGATTTTCACAATGCGCACACCTACATATAAAATCGACACCATAAAGTTGACTATTAGTCAATTTATACTTGATACACCTTTGTCTTATTGCATACGCCAAAGAAACATAACTTCTTATTTGTGTACATGCTTTTTTAATATGACGAAAATCTGATGTTTTTTACATGTTATAAATTCGTATCCCTCACCCAAATCAATACACTTCTGCGTCATAAAGAAGCACTCAGTAACGAAGTTGTAAGTGTCGGCAGTAGGCCGCGGGAGGGAGCGGCCGTCGTCACCCTCCCGAGCGGGCAGCAAACACGTCTCGTTGTACAAACAGTCCAGATGCACTGACTTAGCTGCGCACTGCTCCGGCTGGAATGTTGTATAGGGTTATCATAGATTAGTAAAGATATCTCACCGCCTTGTAAGTGAAGGAAGCCATTAAATGGCTTAAACGGCTGACGTGTCAGCAATTTGATGGCTGTCATGGTGTAATTTACGCGGAACAATGACATGTGCAGTTAAGTGGTGCAAAAACAACACGAAGTCGAAGAAAAAGTTCGGAGAATTATCGTTTCTATTCGTAAATGCTCCAAAAACTATTTTTTTTTAATATTTTTCAAACACGAAAATAGATGACAGTGACAATTTCAAGTGTCAAAACTGGTTTCATTTTCTTGTTAGGAGTGAGTAATATTTACTAATCTATGAGTGTTATTAGAATGTTCTAAAATTTACAACATGACGTCATTATACAATGCATGCATATATTAGTTATCGACATTTTCTAAATATAACACAATGACGTCATTATACGCGTAATCAAAATTCAGCTTGCATTTGTTTTAATCTGCATAATTTGAAAATTTCTCCATGAATTAATAAGATTTTTTACACAATTTTTCATTTTTATATGGGTGTTTTTTATACTTTTTATCATAATGCCCCATGGCCCGGTTTGCCTAGTAAAATATAAAATAGATTACCAAATAAAAATTTGAAGTTTGATTGAATTGTTGGGCCAATGCTGTGTCGTAGGTCGTAACATTGACCCAGTGCAGACTATTTTTTTAAAATTCTGTTAAAAATATACATACAATATAATATTAACATACTCCAATTTATATACTTACTGTTACAGCACCATATGTCGGATCAATTTTAAGCGACTTCGGGTCATCAGGCGTATTGCAGAAAGGCTGACACAGATGCAGTAGCACTGCGCCCAAATTCAACATGAATCCGTCAGTTACGCACGTTAATGTAGCTGAACTCATTTCAGCAGCCTGAAATAAATAAAATTAGTCATTATGAAACATAGGTCCCTTTTATATAGAAACTTAGAAACTTCACTCTACTGCAATCAAGCTTTTGTGATGAGGCTCAAAGTATATTCCATCACAATATCCGACAGTAGTTTGGCAAGATTTAATGGCCCAATGAATTTATCTTAACTTTTTATCCTAAAACTTAACTTAACTAAAGTGTAAATCTCTAGGGTGCGTAATGAAAATAAATCGCTAGAATATTGAAGAGACAGAGACAAATGAAACTTGCATTTTAGGGTATAAATAATTTACAATCAAACAAAGTTTTGTATTGTTTGCATCATCATTGCTATCAAAGACTTAGAAGATAATTTTAAGGTGCTTTACTGCGAAATAATTAAAATCCTTTCCGATCGGGTAGTAATTTAAGAATAAAATATTGTAACTGACAATTTGGAAGTGCCTTCATAAGCTTATTCAAAATAAGTATATTTCATTTCATTTCAATATAATTACAAAATATTATATACCTGTACCTGTTATATGTTTATATACCTGTACATTCCAGAGTTTGCCTCTAGCAGTGTTACTCTTCAGACATTTCCCGATCCAGCTCAAAAGCCGGTTCCTCATATGCGGCCCTGCTTTTAGAAGCGTTAAGAATACCTTGTGCAAATTGTTGGTCAGGTGGGATGAAGCATTCCAGATAGAAGATTCTATCATTGACGTTGCCGACTGAAATAATAAAAAACATATATACGTATAATTTCTTAATCAATAAAATATACTGAAATATAACAATAGGGGCTGATCGCTTGTAGTTTATGAATCAAAGCTGTGTTTTTCAACTTTTTTCATAACGAAATCTCCTTTGTATGTAAATATATTTTCTGAACCCCTACTGTTCGCTATTTTTAATCTGTATTTTACTATGCTATGAATATCATACCCGTATAAATAATTCATTTATTTCCATAATTATGTATCAGTAATTTAATACCTAAAACATACATAATTTTACATTAGATTACATCGCCAAACGCCTTTAATTAACAATTTCTTTCAGGATTCACTATCTTTTAAAACTTTGTTCTACTTTTTATACTTAGGCTATCGAACTAGCCCCGAGCGACTTAGCGACGCCTAGGTAATTGCTACCCTCGAGTTGAAAAACACTGCACTAGCACAAAGGAAACACTCATGAAATATTCACAGCCAACTTCGTTCACTATCGATCCATTATTGTCAGAATATATAATGAGAATTCTTAAGGCCATTGTCCACCAAGTATGGTAATATTGAATATATATTAAAATATAATAATAATTCACACTTTCAAGGTTTTAAAATGACGTCGCAATTTGGGGGGTCCAGTTTCAATGTTTGTATTAAAAATTAATTACCACTTGCAATAATTAACTTTAAGAGGATACCTACTCGACCTATAAAAAGAATCCTCAAGGGATGCTGAAAGTGAAGTTTATTATCAGCGTTAGCCGGCATTGGCCAGCATGGTGGACTGTAATACACAGCCCTTATACCTCTCAGCCTGAATACCTGTCTGTGACGAGACAAATGCCCAGCAGTGGGACAGTAAAGGGTTGACGACGACTACGCAATTGACTAATATTGATATTCGCCAGTGCTGCAGAGCCATGCAAATCAATAACAAGTTAATTTAATACGCAATAAATATTCATAGATTGTGGAGTACTTCCCAATGCTGAGTAGGGCGCCTTCCACGCCAGTTACTGAATCTTGGTAAAGCTGTCCTTTATTTTCAGTCAAAATATAAGAAAAGAATTCCTAATATCATTTTTCACCAATTCGACCATTACTACGCATTGAAAATTTCGCCAATGCTGCAAGACTTTCGCTGCAATAACACTTTAATTTTAAATGAATAAAAAAACTACCTGATCCATAGGATTATCGAAGAATTCATGCATGGACTGTGGAGTACGAGGCAGCACCGATAAGCTGAGTAGAGCTCCTATTACTGAATCTTGGTAGAGTCTCCCGTTATTCTCTTGCTTCGGTTCACACGCCTCCATTAGTATTGGGGCCAGGTGTGGATTACCTATGGAAGATATTGTACAGAGGGTAAGTCTAAATTAGGTTCAGAATAAACCCATATTTGCAAGTGTAAAACTACTGGCATCCCATATAATTAACATTAGAAACCGTTTACTAAAATAACTGACATTTAAGCCATAACTAATTTGAATTTGGGATTCTACCTGTTATTAACATTAGCATTTTTTTTAAATCACTGAAACATATTTCACCTTTAATTCTTTTTGCCAGAAAAGGATAAAAGAAACCCGAAGGTAAAAATATACTTTCTCCTATTTACTAATCAATACAGTATTTTTTTAGACATACCGATTTACATAAGAAAAGATACTTACTTGCAAAAACGTGTATGGATGGCAAAATGTAAATGGGCAGATTGATTAGATTTGATTTGTTGACATGCGTGTGAATCCTTCGCAACACGGGCAGCATTGTCTCTTTCAGCTGATTTTGACACTCCTCTGAGCCTGAAAGCATAATTACAATACATACACATACATAAGATAGCAATGTATAGTCAGCGCCAAACTGCTAGTCCGCTCTGAAGTTGTTGTGCTCAGTTTTAGTTAGCATATACTCCGTATCATAAGGGCACATTAACTCTGTCTTCGTCCCGCTAATATCTACAATTTGCTATTGCGACGTGACTCGTTTATATATTCGGAGCGGACTAGCAGTTTGGCGCGGACTATATCTCTATCTATGTAACTGTACATTGCACCCATATCACCACACACTACCGAAATATAAAAGTACTGACCATAGCTTAAGTTAAAGTTAATTTACTGATCATAGAGTTTAGGATAAACAATGGCAATGATTATCAGATTTAATTGTATTACTTTAAATTCTACACAGTATTAAAAGTATCCATAAGAAAAAAAAGACAATAAATATACATATAATTATATTTTCATCATATTAAATTGTTTAAAACTTTTTTTTTTCATCATAGATTAGTAATCTATCATATTTAAATATACTAATCTATGATTTTCATCTATAATATTCATTCATCTGTAATTTCATAAAAAAAAGTGTGGGCTTCTCAGACCTGTATCTAAATATTACAGGTGTTGTTGACTCCACTGAGAGTAGCTCCCTACACGCCTCAAAGACACACAACTGATCTATTTATAGCAGACAGACTGGTCGCAGGTGCAAACACAAAGAATAATGTTCAACAGCAGTTTTCCGATTGAATGAATCTTAAACAAATTTTGGGCATTCAATACGTTTCAAATTATAACATGCACCTACAATTGCTTGTGCATATCAAGAATATCCATAAATGAAGGTCTATTCTAATGTAATTTTGCAGAGGCCTACTTTAATTCAATAATTACCATGTTCTAGTGGAATAGCGAGCCACTCTTTTATTTGTCACACAATTTGTTACGTAAATTTTGTTGATGGGCAACCATGGTTTTACACTGAAGGCATAGAAGGCATTAAAAATTGTTGATATGCAGTGCCTGGATTACCATTAAACATGGACCTCAGATTGTTTGTCCATATTGGAAACTATCTATCAGACATGATTCTTCAGTGGTCATTCATAAACCAAGGTATCCCCTAATCAAATTGTGCATTAGATGCATACTTAATACTGCATACTTCAATTTGTTTAATTTCAGTGATTACAAGCAACTTTGTCTCCAAAACTTCTGCTTATTCTGACTGAAGTCAAGTTATTGCCGACGAGGGTTAAGGTGGAAGCTTTACTGAAGGCATGCTATGATAATTTGCATGACAGAAAGTACTATGGAGAGCTTGTTTTAAAATATGTGTTCAGACCAAGTATGTCATTTGAATAAGCTCTTTAGTGTCTTTAATAATGATTTCTGAGATTACTCTCTATGGTTTATAAAGTCACTTAGTTTAGTTTGCTTTTCAACCGTCAATATAACGAGACCAAGACAAAAATAGTTCAGTTCATTTCTTTGTTGTCAACAGTTTTTGTGTTGTTCTTGTTCAAATAAAAAAAATTGAAAAATGCAAATTCATGTTTTCTTTATGGTCAGTTTTCGACCACTAGACAAAAGGTAATATAATTCTATAAATATCTTAAGTAATAACACTCACCTTCCGAAACAAATGCCTTCACTAAATCCAAGAAAAATGTATGACTTTGGGGGTCTACATGTTGCAGAAGCTCCACCAATTGCACAGAGAAATCCTGGTTCTCAAACAAAGCTGGCTGCTTCAACGCTGTCACTGCATTCCGGAATATCAGCTCCTTCATTTTGTCCAGAGCATTCTTCACAGTGTTGCTGTTGTATTGGTCATAGCTCTGGATGTTCTGCATGGCGCTGAAGAGATATGGGAACACTTGCTTTTGGATCACATGCTCCTTGTAAGCTTTTACTGATCTAGGTATAATGTTCTTCTCGGTGTCACTTAGGAGAAGTCTCTCGAAGAGGGCTTGCTCCAAGGCCTCCAAGTCAATGTGCAGACGCGGGTTCATGGCCTGCGCCAGCTCCTCCAGGAAAATGAGCTGCCTATCCGAATGTTCCCCGACGGCATTCGGATTAATTGTAAAATGGAAAACATTTTCTACGATACCATTAATCGTTCTTATTTCCTCATTCACCGCCGCAGCTTTGATGTTCAGCTGTAGCTGACCGGAGCCGTACTCCGAATCCTGCGACGTACCCACTCCCGGTACTCCTATCAGACCAGCGAATGGATTGTTCAATTCAGACATAGTGAAGATACCGATTTCTCACACAAAACAATAATAAAACAATCAAGATCGGGAATCAAAAGAGTAAATTCACATTCTCTAAGACTTTTTATGTTACTTTACTCTTAGAATAATCCTGTTCATTCGACAACGTTTATGAATTATAAAAATACAATTAAAATTGATTAGCATTCACCTATGCTGACTATCGTTATCACAAATGACATGCAATATTGATAAAAAAATAGTTGACATGACAGTGATTCTGACGTCTATTTTTTGTCATATTTACCATTACAAATTACAGATTATAAACTGGATGATTTTGCTCTGATAATTATAATAGGATATTTAACATGAAAACAGTACCACTTTATTTTTTTCGAATAAACTTTTTAAATTATTGTAAACTATTAATTGCAATAAATAACAAAGCTTTAAACTATTGGTAGTGTAAATTATTTATATTGTTGTAATCTATAAGTTTATGGTAGAGTCTATGTTAATGTGAAGATATTAATTCCTTTTAAATACATAACGCGCATCTAATAAATATATTAATATTTTATAATTTTCTAAGGTTTTTATAATATAGTTTACGTGTATATTTTGTATTATTAGACCTTATTTTGGATAAATAGTAATGAAATGACCGGATCTTGACTGTTTGGTAATGCGTCGCTACATAAGCGCCATCATTATTAACAGTGACCAAAAGTGGAACTAATAATCGACGAACCAAATATCTTTGCTTTGTTCTGTTGCTGCAGTCGTCGTCCGAATCCGAAATCAATATTGCGTATTCGAATTTGTTACGTCGTCTTTATGCAGCAATGCTATGAAAGAATTCCATTTTACATGGCGTATAGTAGTCGCACATAGTGAATCGTTCATTTAAATGTAAGATGGGTAAAATATATTATTTACTTGCTAGGCCATTATAATGAATGCGTGCCCCCTATAATTTGTACATAAAGTGCTTGATCAGCTAAAGAAATAATTTGCCACACATGTGCAGTATTCTACACAAATTTAAATAGTATTCATCCTTATTGCGTTACAAATTTATCAGTAGATATTTTTTGGTTATGCATAAATGTAATGGTGAACTTTTGTATTTATTATTTTTGACATAATCAAAATGGCGGATGTAAGATTTGCAAAATGCTCAATCTTTTTGTTTAGTTACCATCTAGAATGCATTTTATTTTAAATTGCATGAACATTTAAACATTTGTCTTTACATAACAGATTTAATACATAACAAATTGGTTAATTTTTATTGTTAATAGGTATGTACTTTCTATTCAAAAAGCTAATCTGGTAATTTGGTGTGGGTCGGCAATAAGTATATCGATTATTAATTAGGAAATTTTACAATATCTTAAATTATTCTTGTAAAGATTTAATTATCGCCATTATCTAAATATGCATTAATGCTCCCAAATTAAGATGGTACTTAGGTTATTTGACAGTGAGTCACTATACGCCAGTACCTATAAAAAGTAGCATTGTGTTTGTGTGAGTGAGCGTCGTACTCTTCGTGACCTCGAAAAAGGAAGGACATAGCTATATCTTGCCGTTCTAGAAGGCTGACGTCATTCAATCAATTCGTGGCGAGAGCGCAGCGCGCAGCAAGACATTGTGAAATGTGAACGGCCACCCACTGCTTGTATTACCTGACCGTATCTACTAATTTACTTGAAAGTAGTGGCTAAGAACAGTTACTGTACTGACTTCTGCCATACATGTTGAATTTATAACTGCGCAACACTTATACTAGTGATATTTGGAGAATCATTCTCAATGCTAATTGTTTCGACGAATATTAGGTATAGTATATAAGAGGAAAAATGGTGTCCATTGCGACACAGACCAATTATTTAACATAATTATTGTATTTATTATACTTTTTTAGATTGCTAACTTTCACTTGGATTCATAAGACATAAAGTTAAAAATAGGACGTCAGTCTTCAGTTCAGTTGATTATATCATTCTCTTAGTGATGCCAAAGTTCATTTTATTTTGTGTCTGATAGAACTTGAAGGGAGTGGTTTTAAAATTTGTGATTAATTATTATTTGCAGGCTAATAATGCATTTATTTTCACTAGTTACGTATCTAGTTTATCTATTTCCTGTATTCATCCATATGTGTTTTAGGGTCTCTTTAAATTAGCTGGGTTATACATAAATATGGCGGAATTGCGACGTTGCCAAGTTCACTTTGTGACGTACGTAGCTATCTGTCGATGAGTCTACACAATGAAATAATTAGATTAATAATGTGATTTTAAAATAACTTGTAATGGCATTAAAAAAAAACAAATTAATGCAACTGAAATAGTTCAGGCAATATAACTGTTAACATAATTTCGGCTAAATATTTTAATTAATGCATATATTGTATTAAATTTAATGGAAAAATGTACATTCACACTTGATAACTTATCTTATCATTGGTATGAGCCCCTAGGTAATATCAATGTTTAGCGATTCATTGTTTAACTTTATAGATTAAAGTTTCTAAGTATATTAATACTCAAAGTTTATTTTTTTATATTAGTGCAGGGTGTTTTTATGCTCGCTATCTTAAACTTGTAAAGTTATTATATACATAAGGAGTAATTGATTGATTAATAATTAGAACTGAGCTAAGTTTCTGCATATAACAACAATTATAAGGCATTTCTACAGTTTTTATTTTCTATTTAAATTAACCTTTTTTATCCACATTCTTACAAAGATTAAAATATAATTGGTATTTTAAACTTTGTAAGACATTACGTTATTATTGACAATTTACATGAAACTTGTAACATACTAGCAATTTAGGGCAACTATTTATATGGAGACTTTTAGAAGTATAACTGCTTCAACATTGTTTTGACGTTAAATGAAACAGGTTTATTAATAGACTTGCTTTCTCAATTTCAGTGAGACATTCATGATGGCTGACCCCGCTACGAATACGGAAGACTTGGAAGATGGAGAAATCGAGAGTGAAGGCGAAGAAACTCCTGAAGTTCCAAATGAAGACAAGAAAGAAGAATCACCGCCTGCTGAGGATAAAATTGAAAATTGTGAAGCGGAAGGTTTCTACTATTCTAAATCAGGTAAGAAAAAGAAGATTAAAAATAAATCCCATAAAGACCAAAAGTCAAAAGATAAAAGCAAGAAAAGTCGTAAACATTTAAACCCTATGGAGGATGACTTTGCTGGAAATATTGAAAAGGCGATTCGTAAGGCTATGAACAAAAATGATGATGCAGAATCTCAAATTGAAGATGACGTTGAAGATCGTAGAAAGCATAAGAAGAGAAAAAAATATGACAGTAAAGATGGTCCAAGCAAAAAGCGTAAAAAACAGGACTTTTCGGATGATATGGATGAAAATGAAATGATGTGTGTAAGGGGAGCTTCGCCCGTTCATAGACAATCACCTGATGGTACATATGCTGAAGATGACAGAGACTCTTATGCTTCTGATAGTAGTCACGACTCTAGAGGAAATCAACATCATCGTCGACGACTGCCTCAGCGCGAACGCAACAAAAATAAAAATGATAGGCGAAGAGGAGCACACCCTAAACAAGATCTTGACGGTATCTGTTTATTTTATATGCAAGGTAAATGTCATAAGGGCGACGACTGCGTTTATTCTCATGATTGGGATCCACCCCGAAAAATGGAACTTTGCAAATTTTATTTGATGGATTGTTGCGCGAAAAGAGACAAATGTCTGTATATGCATGCAGACTTTCCATGTAAATATTATCATACTGGGCTTCCTTGTATTTATAAAGATGATTGTAAATTTGCGCATGGCAAACCTCTTAATGAAGGTCTTAAAAATATTCTTTTAAAGCATATTGAATCTGCCCCGAAAGAGATATTAGGTGATTTTCCAAGATTAAATAGAGAAGGTGCATTAAAAATGATTCAAACCACTCAGCTGAAGTTAATACAACAATTTTCCGAAAACACTGACAGTCCAAATCGAAATATTCCGTCACTTTTTGAACTAAATATTCCTAATCCACAAAATAATCCGGATAATTTTCAAATGAATCAATTTAACAACGAGAGACAGAACAAAGTTTCACCTAAAATACGTCAGTCACGGTGGCAAAATGACCATTCTAATCAGAATTATAATAACAGCATGTCTCCTAATAATAACACGAATAACAAAAATGTTTTAAGCATCAAGAATCTTACCGGCGTTTTAACTCCAAGACAAATTTCTGATCTTACAAAAATGGGGATCGATAATTTAGATCAGTTAGGACAATTAACAGTATTGCAGCTGAATAGTATTGGTATATCCTTAAAACAAATAACTGACATACAACTTAATACAATGAGCATACAAAAATTAGGTTTAATAAATAATGTCGAACAACAGTCGCAACAGTTCATTAATTCAACTGGTACGATGGATTTAGACTTACGAGTAGCACCTATAGTGCCAGTTACTAATAGCTTGTCGGTACCATCAGAATTATCCGGACAAGACATTGACATGCGGTTTCAGCCAGTAGTCCCACCCAAAGCGAACGATGACCTTAATACCAACATAAAAGAATCGATTTCTAATAGTAAAGATATGATTGATATAGATCAGTATACTAAAGACGCATTAAAATTTGCGTCCAAAGATAAGGAAAACATTGATATATCAAATGAGCATTTTGAAAATGAAACTCAAATTATTACGAATGAATCTAAGGACGTAGATCATAGAGTTCTTCCATACGCTGATGATGATCATAGACCACTCAGCTCTAGTGTCGATGAAAGAAAAATTCAAAGTGAAGGCGATACTGACATACGATTCTTACAACCCGAGCCACTATTTAAAAATTCTGACAAAAGAAACCGACGGTCTACTACAGATGACGAGGACAATAATTTATTAATTGATGAGAAATGGTATTCCAGCGATGAAGAAAAAGGAATCAAAAAGAAGTCCCCTGTGTCATCACCAAGACCCACTTTAATGTCGCCACCACAAGTATCAGCATCACAAGCAATAGAACCCTCTGCTGTTTTAAGTAGATTAGGTGATCTTTCTAAGATAGATATTAGTGAAGAGGTGACAAAATTATTAAATACAATGAAAAATAATTTGCATGAAAATAAACCCACCAACCAAGAATCGATTGAAAGCAATAAACTGAGAGATCCTCGATCTAGAAGGTCACCAGATAAAACTATCGATACTAATATTAAACCTACAAAAATCCCACCACGAGTTTCAATCTATGATTGTGTCGATGGGGAACCTACAGATGGACGTCGTAGAACAGATGTTGATCTACGTCAAACTGATTATAAAATTCCAGCTTTTGGAGACACTGATCTCAGGCAGAGTAGCAGTGGAGACATTGATTTCCGCTTAGGATTACCTTTTAAACCTATACCAAACTATACACCGGCTTCTGAAATTAATGGTTCAATTAATAATCATCCGCCTATCCCATATAAACTTGTACCTATCCATATACCGCGACCAGACTACACAGATATTAGAAACAGCACTGCAAAATCACAAGCTTTGATAGACCCAAGGCTACGAAAAGTATTTCGTTTATCGGTAGAGGAACCTATCAGCGATAGCGAAAAACATACCAAACCAGTTTCTACAGCCCCTCGAGTGGATCCTAGAAGAAAACCTAAAGATAATATTGACAGTCTCAATTCAGATCAAAAATTAAACTCTGTGGATATACAAACTGTACTGCAAAATTCTAACTGGTATAAGGAATTGAGTTCTACACAAAAGATATTTGTTAATCAACATTTAGCACCAGTAACACAAATGATCAAGCAGCATCAACAGGATAAAACACCGGGGAAAAAAATTGATTTGGCATCAATACAAAGTAATTCGGTTTTATGTAACATATTTACAAACTTAGGTATTACATTAGGTGAAAACGGTGAGTATACGTACCTACCTAAGCCAAAGGAGGCCTTATTGAAGACTCCTACTAATTTTAATCAAAATGCTAATCCTTTTGGTATTAGTAGTAATATGGGTGGAGGACCTCCTGGATCAATGGAAGGTAACATAAACATGATGAATATGCCTTCAATGGGTATGGCAGGTATGAATAATATGAACGTCGGTCACATGCATGGATTCAACCAGCCCTTGCCGGATCCTAGAGGCGGCCCGGCGCCGGGTTTACTTGGGATTGCTCCAAATATCCCACATAATTTTAATAATAAGTTTGGTGGTCCAAATAATTTCGGTGGCATGGGATTTAATGTTCCACCGCCGGGTAATGATTTCAATTATATGGACGGAGAACAAAACTTCCAACGCTTTTCAAATAGGGGTGGTCCTCGAGGGCGTGGCAACGATCGTTGGAATCGCGGTGGCTCAGGAAGAGGACATAGAGATAGAAAGAACTTTAGTGATAGGAGCAATTGGAAAAACGATAGACATTAGATGTTTATATTTTGAATTAAGTTAAAAGTATAAGTTATAATTGCTAAAACACTTAAGCCCTTCCACATGACACAAAATGTGATCAATGTGATAATTATAAATAACGACAGACTTTCTTAATGACAGTTCTTTTACATTTTATATTATTCATAATGTAGGAAAATAAGAAAATGCTTTACATGTACAAGTTTTAGTGTAAATATTTTAAACTGTAAATTTATTATTGATAGTTTCATACATAATCTTAACGTAATGTAGTAAATTATGTTTAATTATAGAATCAAATGAATTAAGTTCATTTTAAAAGTACTCATTATACGGGCCAAATGTTTTAAGACTGAGTGCAAGTTTATGATTGAGTTTTTACGCATATTTGTATTAGCATTCATAATTTATGTTGTAAACTATGAGCCACGCAAATAACAATTTATAAGTAGTATCTAGTCACTATGTGAATGAAAGCAATGGAAGAATTTAAAAATAATCCAAATCCGTAAAACGCGAATGCTAGCTAGCTGTAGGAAGTAGTAGTATCTCTTTATTATTTCTTGAATAAAGTAGGTACCGTAATTTCTTTAATTTACGTGGTTATTGTTAAATTACTGGATACAATGAATAAGTCATTGTTTGTGTGGCACTGAGGTTTAGACATTAATAATGATCATGGTGATTCAACAATCACCATTCAAAACTTTTTGGAGATTGTTGAACATATCTCAATAAAGCAATAATTTATCAGTATCTTATAGCAATCCTTTTGAAATGAAATGACAGTGAATCATTTTGTCCAGTAAATATCTACCTACGTTTTACACAAAGCAATATGATATACAATTCATATTAATTGATTAAGTTGTTTATTAGTTTTTGTGATAAGAAAAGATAAACAAACACTGGACTGTAATTACTTTAAAATAAATTATGTTTATACAAAACGCATTGATTTCGAACTTTTTTATTACATAAAAGTTTTTAAGTATCCCCTGTGTTGATGTTGATTCCTTACAGTGTATGCAAGATGACAGTCTTGTAAATAAATATGAAGGAAGAAATTGGACAATGAATGAATTCATGAATGTTTTTCAGTATAGTGATTATCGTAGAAGCTGTTTATCAGGTAAGTATGCCACAACGTACATCCAAGATACACATTGAGAGATGAACCATTAACCTTCTTTGTTCAATACTTGTAAAATCGAGGCAACATAATTGGAAAAATCTACTTTGAGTTTATTACTCCCAGATTTTAAGTTTATCGCCACTTGAGACACTTTCGAAAATGTTGAAGCTGAAACAACAACAATTAATATTAAAATTGTAGTTTTGGAAGCTTTTACTGTATAATAAATATTACAATCATTTAATGGAAAACAATAACACAAATACATACACAAATTTAACGAATCGATATCCTCTTGATCATCAGCAGTATTATAGAAAAGGACACATTGTTTTGGAGATAACTTTGTTTGAGACACGAAGTAATTGTATAAAAGTTCTAATTCTCTTGATGCGGTATGCATGGTATTTGGTGAACACATCAGTATAACACCCTGGACTCCAAGTCGAAGAGATGGCCAGCATGATTCAAATCTGAAATTAGGATTGAAATAAGAAATAAATAGCTGCTGACCGACACTATGCATCTATATTAAATCATTCGCAGCGACAAGTAATTCCAAATAATCACTACAGATGTCGCTACATGAACTATAATTTTATTACTTAAGTTCGCTTATATTTCGTAAAACAAATTCTTGTTCTATGTTACACGATGGTAAAATATGAAGGCTTTTTAAATAACTAAATGTTATTGATGTATAAGTAACTCGGTTAAAATTAAGCTACCTACATTACACTTTTACATAATTCATAAAAGAAGAATTTATATTATATATTATATATTATATTTATATTTATATTTATTTATAGGTCTTCAGTTTTTCGCATCTTATTCCGAGACGTTGGAAAGTACCTAGTTAAGCAGACTGTGGAAACAATATTATATGCTTTCTTATATTAGATAAATACCTGTTTTTGTATCTAATGATATAAATAATCGTTCTTCAAAATTGATCGCTTTATCGTCAAAATATATATGAATCGAATAAGCAATTAGTTCTATTAGAATGAATTCTCGCCAACCCGTTACTTTCCCACTGCTGGGAACGGATCTTCATTAGACTGGGAAGGATTTACGTCATAAGTCTTCTACGCTGGCCAATTTGCGAATTTGTAAATTTCAAAGATAATATATGAAGGCGTTATGGTAGATAAGTTGCGTTTTTTCGGTCACATCTCGCTATGTTTTCCTCCATCGTTAAAGAAAATGATAATTATTAATTTCCGTCCATAATTTTGAAATTTGGTACATACGGTACAGAGCGTGCCTAGGCTCAATGATGTTGCATTTATGGAGTTCAAACCTCGGTCCTAGATTAAGAGACTGCTTTTCAAAGCTCTCTTAGCTGGTATCTGCTACGACTGTATTAGTACTACCATAAATAATTATAATAAAACTTTTACTTGTGATCGCCGCTGCAGTCCCATAATTCTATATCGATTTTACTTGTTTTTCCGTCTATATTCAAATTTGAAAGTTCAAATTCAACGATTCTTACACCCTGTGTGGGTTTAGGAGGACTTGCTTCTTCAATATTCATGCATTCGGATATAAAATTAGCTGCTAATGTTTTGCCACTCTGAAATAAATAATTAAGTATGGAGGTATATTATAATTTATTACCATAAGCATGAGATTGGAGATGAGTTTAAAGAAAGTGTGCTGGGCAATGGTTAGTCTGGTGGTGATAATTAGGTACCAAAATTTTTGGTACCTAATTATCTCACATGGCAAAAGTTTTGAATTTGAGTTACTATGGATTGATCGCACACAGAATGAAAGCTCAATTTAATATATTTTATCATGGAATTCAAATGACAAACTAGCACAATCCATTTTGTTGGTCATAAGTGGTCACTGCCATCCAACGACGTATGTAATCAACCCTGAATAGGCTTGGAGTTTTACCAGGGGTTGATCATAGATGGTAGTAGAATGCCTTGTGTTAATCAATGAAGTTATTAGATAAAAATGTAAAAATAAAAAAAAGTAGCAGTGATACCTCACCAATCTTATTAGATTACAAAGGCTTCTATCATTTTTATTATAAAAGCTTTAGGCATGTTTTATTGATTTTACTGCTGGGTTTGTATTTTATCATTGAAGAGAACATCTGGATCCCTTGCAAACCAAATTTAAGAGATGTCTGATGTACACACAGAAAATATTGCCGTAAAAATTGTAAGGCGTTATTATTATTTTAAGTCTAATCACTTAATTTCTTAGCTTAAAAGTACTTACTTCTGACGGTCCAACCATAACTATTTTTAATTTTTTCAAAAGCATTTTTCTTCAGATAATTATTATGTACCAACTTGTTGAATGATATAATATTATAGTCTACTTATTCGTCAAAAACACACAATGTAACTTATTGTTAAAGAATTATAATTTAAAGCTAAATAACGAACAATAATAATATTATCTTTTGACTTGTTTGTATACTAAGAGTGCATCTCCTAGGCAACCATTGGCTTCTATATAATCAAGTAAAGTTTGGATACACGTACAGGTTATTGACAGTATTACTACTATCTACTATAAAACAATAAAATATTTACCTATGTAACTAATCGATCGTGGCAAGATGTAGACTCTACAGATAGGTACCTAATCAGAGTTTGTAGAGGACTGCAGGATAATCCTAGTAAGTCAAATTTAATCCTATACCTACTGATATAATAATAATTATTCATAAATTGTAATCTTGATTACTAGGAGATTAGTGAGTATCTACGTCCCTTTCTGTTAGAGACTGGCAAAGGTATGACTAGTATTTTCTGTTTAAAACGAAGGCATGACTGCTGAAAAGTATGCTGAATTGTGTAGATAGACTTACCACATGTTTTGATCGAATGAAAACATGTACCTACAAGGTACCTACGTACCTGATGACTACCGTAAAATTAATATGTCATTATACATTTTTGTGATTGTGACCTACATAGAGACACTTCAGGAAACTAATATTTGTGAAACTTATTAGTTAGAAGTCTCGCATTCCGTTGAAAATACAACCGTAGAATTCAATATCAGAATGGATTGAAGAAAAATAATATGCAATAAAAGCTATTATAAGCACTCGGTAAATAATAAAACATTTAAAAAACAGGTCCCACCGAGATTTGAACTCGGATCGCTGGATTCAGAGTCCAGAGTGCTAACCATTACACCATGGGACCGGATGCTGGTCGCTTTTAAATATCCGTTCGTAATATTATATTTGCAAATAAATACTGAAAATAATAAAAAAGTGGCTGAATTAAATCCTCCTCCTTTATGGTTCATGCTTTAATATTCATTGTAGCTACTGACGTCTGTATTTTTATTTTTATAATATAGGAATAGCAGACGAGCATGCAGTCCACTTGATGGAAAGTGGCTACTGCCGCCCATGGACATCTGTAATCAACCCCAGATAGGATTAGATATTCCTATCTGAGGTCGGCCACAGATGCGCCGCTACCCCTGAGGACTAAGCTGGAACGCCTCGGGAAAGTCGGTCTCCCTTACCACATCCTTCAAACTGTAACACAGCAGCGCCTCACATTGCTGTTATTAGGTAGAAATAGGTGTGGCGGTGGTGCCGCTGGAGTCGAACCACAAAAGGTTCTACCACCTTCAAATAACATTGAAGAATAGTTTTATTAAATCGCACAATTGATATTATTACACAAAGTAATAAAAGCTTCTCATTATTAAAAATATAAATACCCGCAGATACCCGCAGCCCAGAGCGCCAGACGTAAGTCATTTTTAACCGACTTCAAAAAGGAGGTGGTTATCAATTCGGCCGGTATCTTTTTTTTTTAAAGCTAAAAGTTTCCCTGCATTGTCCCTAACAGTGGTAGCTATTGCTGTAGTCCGCGTCAAACTTCTAGTCCGCTCTGAAGTTGTTGCGAGGTGTAGTCATACAATTTGCTATGGCGACGCAATTCATTTCTATATTCAGAGCGGAATAGCAGTTTTACGAGTAGGTACCTATTATACCTACTTACGTATTAGCTTAAAGACAACTTTTTACATTTTTTTCTATTATTATTTTTAAATACGAAAAAGTATCAAAGATTTCAAAGACACTTTGTAGGCTTAAACGGTTAATACAATTGTAATATGTTTTATTATGTTAGTAATAAAATGAAAGACTTATTAGGAATTAGTACAATGACAACATAAGACACAAATATTATTCTGATAAATCCTAATCTTAAACTTAAGGGTGTGCGTGTTACAGTAAATATTTACCTAACATGGTATGTGATACCTACTCTTATATAATTATACGAAGATATAACTTACCTACAGTGACTTATAACAACTTAGCTAAACTAAACATTGTTTATAAATAAGTAGTTAACTGTTTCTGAATGCCACAGCAGTTCAGGGGGGTTTTCGTACCACGACCTCGTTAAATTAAGAATGTTTTTACAACATTACAATAAGCAGTTTTGTATTATGTCGGTCGACATTATTCATTCTTTTTTGCAGGAAAATTAACTTTTAAAGCAAAATATGACGATTTCAGTTGGTTTTATACAATGGATAAGCGAAAAATGAATAAGAGTTTAAGTTCAACTGCGTATGACGGAATATTTTACTGTTTTATACGGTCATGGTACGAAACACAATTAATGCAGATGCGATATTAAACTAAAACTTTCATGATCTATGGTGGTTTTTAAACGATGGTGGTAGGCCCCCAGGTGCAAAAAGAATGTTAACAGTAGTTGTGGTTTAGCTCCTTCATTATCACTCGACTGCGGTGTTAACCGTTAACCATGGTGCATCACATTATTGTATAACAAATTGCGTAACAAATATGGTAACATGATTTGTTAAGGAAACTCATCTATTACAAGATGAGCTGTACTGGTTTTTGTTAGAAAACCAGCTTGCGGATTGCAAGTGACCTGCTGGGCCGTAGGTAGAGACGTGTGGTTAGGGAATGATAGGTATTTGCGCGCCCTAATACCTAATAGGTAGGTACTAATTTTCTAAGATTATTTTAGATGTATGCGTGATCAAGTGCGAATTAGCGTCATAAGAATATAATTACTTAATTAGGTTGCCACATAATGGTCTAAGATAGACCTTATTTACCTCTTGCATTGTAGAGACAATGAATTTAATTAAATAAATTGATTACACAGTGTTAAAACAAATTCGACGTTCAAGCCCAGATATATATTTTTGGGGTCGCTAAATTCGAATCCCAGATTCATTTGACCTCATTACCTTAGAATTTTTCAGAATCTAAAAACCGATATTAGCAGCAAATAAGCATATCATAAAAAAGCAATCACAGCCTAGTGATTAAAACTCGGCCTCTCGATCGAGGGGTCTGAGGTTCAAATAGTAGGCACCTTTGATTTTTCAAAAATAATGTGCGTATTACAAATAAATGATCACTTGATTTAAAGGTGAAGGAAAAATGGTGAGTAAACCAGCACAAATGAAATATTTATAAAAAAAAGGGAATGTGAAGTCTACCAATATGCACTTGGCCAGCGCGGTGGACTATGGCCTAATACTTCTCATTCTGTACCTTATTTATCGAAGTGGACGACTGAAATAACCTTGCAGAGTACAGTCACATATGGGTCGCGTAATCTTAGTCCTTCATTATTATTAGAATATGTGCATTTAAGTATCTAGTTGCTTTAAGTACTCGTGAACCCTGTTTTAATATGTATCAAATGCTCTTATAACTGTTGGATAACTGTAAATACGAGAAATAGATTAGATAGGCAGAAACCAGTGCGATCTTATAAGACTCACGCTGTAAAACTAGATAATAAGTAGTTTACGCTTTTCTGAGATGATTCCATGAATATACTATTATGGCAAGATTTGCTCTCCACGACCATTTTGTCATAAAAATATTTATACGGCAATACGTGTGTAGGCAATAAACTGAGAAAGATTTAAACCTGAAGACGATATAACATAGGTAATGCTATAATTTTTTTTATCACAAGGCGTGAAGAATCTCATGGAAAATAAATATTATGTAAAATAAACCACAATAATAAATTCTTCGACAATTTAAATTTAACTTTCGTATTAACGATAATATATAGGTAATTAGGTAGGTAGGTTAAGGGTTTAAGGAACTTTTAAACAACATAACTTTAACGTGTATTTTTTGTTCTTACTATTATTATTTAATTTTCACGGAGAGGTCTCGTTTATATATATTTACTTGCATAAACTTAAAAGGTTTATGCAAAAATACTGTTGATCATTAAATTCATTTTATCTACAATACAATTTTATCTACAACTTATTTTAGCTCGCGTGCAGTGTTTGTAAGGCTCTACGGGGTTATTATATGAGGCGTTAGTTATAGTAAATCATTATTAGTCAACGAACATGAGGTGGTAAAAGGTGTCTTTAGGCAGCAACGCACCTAAAAATCACATTCAAGTAAGACTTCTTTTCTATTTGAGTTCGATGATAAAGATACGTGGGCTGTATGATTAACTTACTAGTTTACTTCCTGAATATGATATGATGATCGTGTCTTGTCTTTAAAGTATTATAGGTATAGAAATACTCTGTGCATTTCATCACAGATTATACGATGTATGGGCGAGTGGGCGGCGGTAAGTGAAATAGGAGTTGACGCCTCGGAAGCGGCGCGGTGTTCGCTGCATTCATAGATTTTATTTTGATTTTATCGCTGCAACATCTCATATTGTACGTGAATTCGAATGTATTTTAGTGATTTTAACTGTCTGTCAGATTTGTTCTTTTACTCGGACCCAAAAAGGACAACATCTCTTGAATAAAATATTATAGCAATATGAATTTTAAATAGTACTTATACATATAGACGTGATGGATAATGGTCTGAATATATCTCTGATAGGGAGAAGGCTCGTGATCAGTACAAGCAAATATCTTTTAATTTAGTTAGTAGATGATATTAATGCATCTTTTCTTTGGAGAAAAGTTGCATTTTGTGTACAAACATAGACGTTCAATTATACACTCATAATCCTACACTTGAATTCCTTTGCCAAAATTCAAACTCATTGCAGAAATCGAATTTTGTTATTTACATATCTGCCTGGCCAGGACCAGAACCTCGTCCTCTGCGTGTTCAGTCAGGATTGGTACCGTTACACCAAGCGGGTCGTGGTAGAGTGGTCGTCGATATACATTATTTTATGATTAACTATGTTTAGCTTTAACTTGAATAGCAACGTGTTAGGCGCTGCTGTGTTCCGTTTTGAAGGGTGTGGTTAGGGAGACATACTTTTCCGAGGCGTTCATGCTTAGTCGCGTCTTAGGTAGCGGCGCATCTGTGGCCGAACTCAGGTAGGAATATCTAATCTTATCTGGGGTTGATTACAGTTGTCCATGGGCGACAGTAGCCACTTACCATCAGGTGGACTGCATGCTCGTCTGCTACCTATATTATAAAAAGAAAAAAAATGCGTTCGGTATATTCTTTTAAAAAGACATTTCGTAATCATACTAACATATCTACTTATGTATAGTTTATGGCACATTTAAATGCAGGCAATAATCATTATTTAGAAATTTGAGCGTCACAGTCTTCGCGTTAAAGAAAAAAGTTAAGTTGTAGTTGTAAGGTCTAAGGCTTTCTCGCCGCCGTCTAACATTTATGTTCGACTCTGAATTACCATCATTACATTAATGCCCCTTTGACTATGAAATATTGTAATGGCGTCTTGCCCGACTATAGAAATTCGATACTTAGTGAGTACGTATACCTAATGGCGCATGAATGTTTCATGCTTCATAAATAAAAAAATAAGCCCGTGTACATACGCGTAATAGAAATGTGTTTTTCATTTTTCATATAAATATTTTATTTTTAGTTTGTTAGTTTTTTTTTTTAATTATAATTTATAGTTCACTAGCAATTCGGTTATTTTATTTAAAATGTTCGACTTTAGTATCCTTGGTGGTATTCCAATACAGCTTATCGGTTTTTAAGAATTCTCATATCAATTTGAAAAAGTTATATCTCATTGAATATCTTTTAAATTATGTACAGTAACTTTAGTGTTATTTGCTCCAACGTGGTTGGTAGGCAAACATAAATACCCAAATATTACCTTATTTGAGCCAAGAGACCACTAAAGTTATACTTTACCTACTAATGATATTCGCATCCATCAGTAATACGTGACGATTCAGAACGTGAATATTTGTTATAAATAAACGTCCACTTATGTATAAATAAAATACCTTTCATTTTGTGGTCTTTTAATTTTATATGTATATTTTATTCTTAGATTAGTAAATAACCTTATCATTAGACGTTACTAAATACTAACTAAACCAAAGCAGGGTTCTTATTGATATAAATCTGCTCACCAGACCGACACAAATTATTTCTTATTTGAAAATTTCAAGTGCTTCTAATAAACTAGCCTGTATCTACCGACTGCAGTTCAATAGTAAAAATATCGAGAAACCATAAATTAGTGGCTTTGTTTGATTCTTACGGCTACAGACACAGATTATAAAAAAAGTAGATGGAAGGGTTCACTTCGAGTGAGTTAAAAAGGGCTCTAAATAATATTTATGTCTTTGTTACTTTAGGCATCAAAAATTTTAATCTTTCTATTTGCATATTGGGCGTCGATTTCGTATTATTAATATTTTTCTTAATTGCTTTCTAGATGGCTTAAGTTTAACGTGCTCTACCTAGACCTTTTTTCGTATAATCTGTGGTTACAGATTTATGAAAGGATTATAAGAATGGACGAGAGGAGCCTATCGACCGGGCTTTGATATTATATTTATATGAATATTGAATTGCATTTATTTTTAAGGTAATAAAATTTCTGTATTATCCTTTTAGACAGATTTATGCTTCAGGATAATATAATTGAGATGTTTATGGTTATTGTTCGTTAGGGTCTGAAAAACTTCTTAGATATTTACTCGTACATATCGAACCTTATAAGTGATCGGGAAACGTAAATCTCTTATTTTATGAGGATTTTATATCATGATTAAACGTTAACATCTTGCTTTTATTAAGTTTTGTTGTGTATAAGAACTTAAATTATTAATTAAGATAAGACCTTGGATGGATAGAGCCTGTCTTGTTTGTATTTATTTCAATATAGTGATTATAATCACTAATATAATAATATAAATATGTTACTACCTAACATATTAAAATTAATATAACCTACATAAAAATGATTATTTTAACATAAAATAATTCTTATATGCAATTTAAGAAATAATTAAACGTATCGGCTTGTCAATATTAAGGATCTATGTTCTAAGAAGGCAGATATCTAAGTAATTAACTTATGTAAGACGCTGGGCGGACAGGTCTGCCTTGACAGGACTTATTTGGCAGTGGTTGCCGAAGTATATGTAGGCAGTAACGCTTAACAATATATAGTTATAGACACATAATATAGCCAACGAGCACGCAGCACACCTTATGGTTAATGGCAACTGTTATCCATTGACATCGGTAATCAACCTCAGATAAAGGCTCCTTGTGGCCAGCTACAGATGCGACCCCTGCTCCTGAGGACTAACTTTGAACGCTTCAAATAAGTATGACTCCCTTACCATTCAAGTTACATCTCACATAAAGACTCCTTTCTGAGGCCAACCATAGATGCGTTGCCACCGCCCCTAAGGATTAAGTTGGAAGTCCTCAAATAAGTATACACTTACCATACAACTAGCTACATAAAAACATCTAAATATATATAACTCAAAGGTGACTGACTGACATAGTGATCTATCAACGCGCAGCCCAAACCACTGGACGGATCGGGCTGAAATTTGGCATGCAGGTAGATGTTATGATGTAGGCATCCGCTAAGAAAGGATTTTGATTAATTCTACCCCCAAGGGGATAAAATAGGGGATGAAAATATTACTTCGTAACGCGAGCGAAGCCGCAGGCAAAAGCTCGTTCATTAATAAAGATACAAGTGATTCTGACTTCCTATTTATCTTGTGCACAGACTCAAGTGTGTACTCGACACAGTACCGGTATTTATACTCGGTTTATATCTGTAGCGATCCTTAGCGGCCCTATTATCCAGGCAACATCCAGGTTCGTCGTGCGATCTAGTCAGCGCAAGGGCTAAGGTTCCCGAACATTTCCTAGGTCGACGACCTGAACTAAGTTTATAAGCTTGAACTTTTATTATATTTTGTATTGGATGTGAAAATTATTTTTTGTTAAAGCTTTCGCAGACTTTTCATTTTGTTTAAGTGGAAACTTTGAAAGTTGTATATTCAAATTATCTTAAAAAGTAACATTTAATAGACATTAACTTTATCGAGTGTGTCGAAGTACTTACTAGATCTAAAGTTACTAGTGCAAAATTTATCTATTTTTACATCAAATTTACTGCAAATTACACTACTAAAAGAAGTGATAGCCTAGTAATAAAGAAACTCGACCTCTCGATCAAAGGGTCCGAGGTTCAAATCCCAGGCACGTACCTCTGATTTTTTGATGTTATGTGCGTATTAGGAATTAATTATCACTTGTTTAAACGGTGAAGGAAAACATCGTGACCTACTAACCTGGAAATATAAAAAAGTTTTCAAAAGGTACGTGAAGTCTACCAATATGCACTTGGCCAGCGCGGTGGACTATGACCTAATCCTACTCAATCTGAGAGGAGACCCGTACCCAGCAGAGGGATAGTAATGGGTTGATGATGATACTGCAAATTACTTGAGTAAACTGCTAGAGTTGCACAGGATGCAAAGATTGTGTATATTTAAATGAAACATGTTTGAATACATGCATGCTATGCAAAATTTACGCCAGTTACGAGTATTAAACATATTAGTTCTTGTTAGAATGAACTAATACAAAAGTAAGCAAAATACTCGTAATATAGATTCGAGGATAGTTGCAATTCTTACCTATATTTAACCGACTTTAAAAAGCGTACTAAGGAATTATTTATTTAACTTAAACATTTATTTGTTTATTAAGCATACAGTTGTTTACACACACTTTTAAAAGTAGTTACATACTTATAATTGGTAATAAATAAATAGATGAACACGGAGAATCATACGCTCTTGTCATAACAATAACAATTTTGAATAAAATCACAGGATTTCCTCAACGTTGTTCCCAGGTCGGCGACCGGGACTAGCCTCGCTGTAGATTCGCAGGATACGATAAATTTCAATAGTACATTGACTGCGAGCCCTGCACCGGTCTAGTCCATCGTTAGGCGCACGATGCGCCGGAAACGGTATAGTCCTAAGCAGTAAGGATCGCTTTTTGTTGCCTACATCAGCTTTGTAGCCGTGATGTAACATAAACCACATTTTTGCACTCACAGCTGGTGCTGTTAAGCTCTGTTATGTTCTTATTTGAAGGACTATCTACGCTTGTTGCGTTTCATTGGTTTAAGAATAAACCCGCGGTTGTCCGACTATCGTTTTGCAAAGGTGACGGTACACGCATTTGTCGGAGTTTAATAGAGTACTGCCGACTAATCAGTTATTTTAATTACTACAAAGAACTTTCCGTCCAATTATTCTATTATTTTCTTCTTTATGCAATTGAAAAATACATCACGCATTCGCGTAACCATTCAATAACTAATTCAATCATATAATATGACGAATATGGCTGACTTGTAGGATTATAGAGGTCGAAAGACAAAACTGGGACCGAATTACGACCGAATCTACACCTACTAACCATCAAATTAAAATATGTACAAGAAAATGTAGTAAAGTGAAGCTTACTACTGCTACCTTAGCTTTATAGCCATTAAGTATATTTTTCCAGCTTTCAGATATTTTAGACAATTTAATCTTATTTAAAAGTATTTTTTCCTAATTATGAACACACACTTTGACCCATTAATCAATGCATTTACCTAAATACTTACCTATGTCTGTAAACGATACACATAATTAATTATTTACACAAAATAGTGATAGACAGAGTTGTTTTTCAATCTTCATCGCTCTCGTTTCCTTTTTATCGTAAACTTAACATTGATACTTATTTGTATATTAACAAAAAACAGTAAACGTAGCCGTGGGAGGTCCATCATGACAAGCAGCTTCTGCGGTGGCCTCCGTGACACAGGACTGCAACTTGAGTGCATCCAACCGTGGCATAATCTGTAAAGTTGGTTTATGAACAAATAAAATATTATAAGGAAAGTACAGATTAAACATACGAATCTTCAAGCTGTTTAAGTGGTATTGTTTAAAATACATTGAATATGACGGCTTATTGAGACGTAGTTTTGAAATTCACATTTTGCAATATAATAATTAAGATTATATTTGATGGTCGGTATATAATACGGGGATTAAATAATGTTTCAACAGTAATAAGAGACTTACAAAAACCACTATACACGCGCAGATATTTGTTATAGATAAGGTCTGCATTTTATTTTATTATATTTAACAAGGAATAAAATTAAAAAACTATCTATAACCCGACCCGCGTGGCGGAGTGGTCACCATACCGGCCTGACGCGCAAGGGGTTCCAGGTTCGACCCCTGCCAGACAGATATCTAAATGATGAATTTAGGTATCTGTTCTGGGTCTGGGTGTTTGTGCACCTGGGTGTGTGTCCATGGCAACCACGACACAGGGAATCCTAGTGTGGGGCTGTGAGTGTAGAAAGCGTTTAATAAAGCGTTTATTTATAAACAACTCTTGTACAAAGTTTCATGCGTCCAGACTCGCCGGTGCAACCCGTGCGATGTCTGTCAATCAGTGTAAAAGTTTTTTAAAACATATATGTCATATTTAAGTGTTTTTTGCAGTTCAAAGACCTTTTTACGCAATTTATCTTTTATATTCTGAGACGGTCAGTAATCTTAATTGTACTGTTTTAAAATGTTTTAACGCAAACTCTGATTTATTTATTACAGTAGTTATATGAATTTGTAATTATTCAGGAATGGTATGTATGATATGGCCTACAATGTAAGGCGTTTATAACCCATTCGATGCGATAAAACAAAACTTTATGAAGGTTTTAAATCTGAAGGGCTCGCTAAATTTATTGGATATTTATTATAGACGTTAAAATGTCTTTTTATGATAGGACTTACAAAACATGACCTATGACGTTTGTTTACATAGATATTACATAGTATAGTTAAAAAATGTTTAAATGGTAAATGTTCACGTGGTACAAGTGTGGCGACACCACAACAAATAAGGTTTGTTACATCTACATCAAAAACAAATATTTAAAGTATGATATAGTTGCACATTGATAATAACAATATATGAAAGAAAAAGAGAAATTAGGTACAATCATTTTTTTGTTAGCGCTATTCAATTTTTGCCCAAGCGCTGCCGTTTTGGTGTGAATGGTGTTCAATACCTATTTACTTCAAAAACGAATTTGTTATCATCTTCAGAAGGGACGTCTCCCTTATAACTGGGAAACTTTCGCAGTTTGCTTGATCTTAAGTAGGTACGTAGTTATAGTAAATGCATTACGTGTGCTTGCAGCCCTTTGTAGACAATATTTTCTTGTAAAGACGTAAATTATGTTAATTATTTATGATATAAATTAGACACTAGAAGGCAGTAAAATGCTAGCAGCGTCCTTCCTATTATGCTAAGTGGGTGAATTAGAGAATATTTGCGTAATTTGTGGTCATTATGTGGATACAAGAACACTCTCATTTACGCTCACGTACTGGTGGTTTGAACTCTTTCATTAAAATCGAACGTATTCTTGTAAGTGCACTCCTCATAACATGCCGCTGTGCATTACAGTATTTTTGTCTTATTTGTATTAAAGTTTGCCTTTATTGTTCTTTTAACTCTACTATTACTTTGGTATAAATTATTGCAATTAAGACATTTTATAATAAGTAGTAGCTACCGTCTTCAAATTCTATGTAAACAAATTTCAGGGGTCATCATCATCATCATCAACCCATTACTGTCCCACTGCTGGGCACGGGTCTCCTCTCAGAATGAGAAGGATTAGGCCATAGTCCACCGCGCTGGCCAAGTGCGTATTGGTAGACTTCACATACCTTTAAGATTTTTTTATAAATCTCTCAGGTATGCAGGTTTCCTCACGATATTTTCCTTCACCGTTTAAGCAAGTGATAATTAATTTCTAATACGCACATAAATTTGAAAATCAGAGGTGCGTGCCTGGGATTTGAACCTCGGACCCCTCGATCAAGAGGCCGCGTTTCTTAACCACTAGGCTATCACTGCTTATAATTCAGCAGTTTCAGGGATAATTTGCAATTTCAGGTATAATTTAAGATATTATATAGCATCTCTGCGAAATTATTAGTCTACTTCGACAAGTAACAAGTACAGTCCAAAGCGGTAGCTATTGTTAAATCCTTCTGTTTAGAGAAGGCTCCTGTGCGACATTGGGCTTTCTAAAGGCTCGTGTTGTAGCAAGTCCTTAAACGTGCCTTATATCAAAACCTTCCGCTTAAAATATCTTACATATAAAATTCTCGTGTTACAATGTTAGTTACAGTACTCCTCCGTCTGGCTTTACCGATTCTCTCCAAATTTTACATGCATATTCAGTACGTCTGAGAATCGGCTACTATCTATTTTTCATACCCCTAAGTGATAAGGGTTGGTCACCCTTAACATTTTGTCATTTATATGGCAACACAACGTTTGCCGGGTCAGCTAGTATAATATATAAGGAATGTGAGCAGGTACACATACATATATACATAATTACTATAGGCTATGTAAATGTCCGGTTGCGTATAAAAGTGTACCTCCCTTATCTACTTTTTATATGGGGCATTTAAATTTAGTCTTCAAGGGTATCTGTAATTGACTTCAGTGGAGACGCTTGTTTTATTTGGAATTAATTACAGATATCAATAGACATTGTGTCCATTTATCAGGTGGACTAAAAGCCTGTTTACTTTAATATACAAAAAATAGCATATGTGCAGCATAACAATTAGAGGTACATACAAACTTATTGAAATTGAAGGTTTTGTCCATAATTATGGCTTAACTGGTTAGATATAACTTCAGAAAGTATTGACGAATTAATTCTAACAATTCTGTAGATAGCTTATCTACACTAATATTATAAAGAGGAAAAATTTGTTTGTTTGTTTGGTTGTAATGAATAGGCTCAAAAACTACTGGACCGATTTTGAAAAATTCTTTCACCATTCGAAAGCTACATTATCTACGAGTAACATAGGCTATATTTTACATGAAATATACTTGATAAATAGATTTTGAGGCGGCACAAAGTTTGCTGGGTCAGCTAGTGTTGTTATAAAAACAACTTAAGAGATTTATGTCTTTCGAAAAAATAGTTTTGCACGCGAACGGATACTACTTCATTTATCATAACCGCAACTATTGCTTTCTATTTCACACAACTAGAAAACACAATTACTTTTACTGTGAGATAAGAGAAATGGTTGTAAATTACTTACTTTAACAAAGCTTTAAGATATTTTAAAGTCGTTTTAGCAGTCGTTAGCATGTCTTTCTTATTTATTATTATTATTATTATTTATTAACTAAACCTAAACCTCTTCGGATGGAAATAGGTATGAAAGTTCGTAGTATCAGTGCAGTTCAATCGGAAAGATACCATCATCTTTAAAACCTATTGTCGCGTGAAGCAGTTTTTGCGTTTTGGTAGAAGGCCATGAATGCATTACATATGAGACCACCATCTTAGTTTTCAGAAGCAGCAGTGTCTAGATTCGGGCAGAATCTCTGTACATAGAGTTGGTAACAGATATAAATGGTCGGCATTACCCATCAGGTCGACTGAATGCTCATTTGTTACTTCATTTGTCAAATGTTTTGAAGGTGGTAGAACCCTTTGTGGTTCGACTCGGCGGCACCACTGCCACACCTATTTCTGCCTAATAACAGCAGTGTTAGACGCTGCTGTGTTCCGTTTTGAAGGGTGTGGTAAGGGAGACATACTTTTCCGAGGCGTTCCAGCTTAGTCCTAAGGGTTAGCGGCACGTCTGTGGCCGACCTCAGGTAGAAATATCTAATCCTATCTGGGGTTGATTACAGATGTCCATGGGCGGTAGCAGTCACTTACCGTCAGGTGGACTTCATGCTCGTCTGCTACTCCTATATTATAAAAAAAAATCTGTAATAAAATACCTCTCAGTGCACTGAGATTGTTAGAACATAAAATCCTTTAAAGGACGCTTAAAGGATTTTATGTTCCTTAAGTGGGAATTAGAGAATGTTTCCGTAATCGATTGCTATTACTGGAATGCCTGGATGCGTGCATGGCCGCAACTTGTCAGCTTAACTACTCGATCGCAGATTATAAATCTAATTATCTTTATTGGCAAAGACACAATAAGCTTATCTCTGTCATTAGTTTGTTCTCCACTTAAATAAATAATGCTATTTTAAACATATCATACTTGTATTTAACATACTCCTAATGCATCACATTACTTACAGCTAATATTTTTTTTGACAATTACATTCACGTTTATTATTGATATATGTATATAGATCATAATCATTATCATCATATACTTAGATCCGTAAAAATAAGCTGAAAACAATTATTGATTAGTGTAAATAATGTAGGTGTTTATATTAAGTTTGCATCTTCTTTATATTTTAAAAAAATATCTGATATCCCTGGATTTTGCGTTTTGCATATAATTCTGTGAGAAAAAATGTCTACCACGGCATTCAACATAGAGGGTATATCAATAAGTAACTGATAACTCCTCTCAGAATTAGTAACGTAAATTCTATATTTCTTCCATTGTCAGTTTCGTCTAAAGTCCGGTTCAATATTTTCTGATATTATGCCATCCAGAGAAAATAATGTTTCGGTATAATGAAGTTCAAACATATATAGCTACTTGTATTCTGTTTACCTTAGAGGCTTAGACACTTCCAGTAATTTATATTCGCGGAAACCACAGATAGAACCATAGATTTAGTTTATTTGTACAGAAAGCGGCGCGGTAATAACTCTAGCTATAGAATCGGTAGTTATTTATCGCTATTCTGACTTTACGTCGATTGCTGTCGACGGATGATTTATGGAAGTCTGTTTCCCTGAGGCGTTGGGTTAGAGCAATGCGCAATATATCTTTTATCGCACGCTTAAATCTAGGCATAGGACGACCGTGGCTCCTATTGAATAATATCTAAAACGAAATCGTTATGTAGTACAGAGAATTATTTTAATAAGCAAGTGCACCGGAGTACATATTAAATTGTTTGAATAAGTTACCTGTATTTATTTTAAGTTCATTTTAAGAAATTAAACGAAATACTTGGTTTAGATTTGTTTTGAAAGTGACAACTATTTTGTATCTTTTTCATATTTAATGCGAGAAAATAAAACGAGAAAGAAAACCGCTAGGTAAGTTCGTAAATTAAGAAACACAAAAAAAAATTCTTAATGTTGCAAATTATAGTTGTCATTTCTATAAGTTTCTTTCCAGGTCCTTTAACACATAAATCTTGTTTTAAGTGTCATTTTATATGCGTCGCGAGAATGCTATAAACCAGGACTTAGGAATAGGAAACATATTTCATAACATTATTACTATATAAATTCCCGACACAAGGAAATGGGAATATTATTCAAACATAATCCACGAAACAAATCACATAGATAGATCAGTGTAGATGGTTACCTAATCAAGAATAATAATCTAATATTATATTTTTATACTAGATGCCAGTGCTAATACTTCTTGTGTTTAAATAAAATTAGATCGTGTTTTGGTAAATTTCGGTACCTAAGCTATTAAATTGTTGACAGAAACTATTCAGGGCATGGTCTTGTGAGATGGGCATATCGCAAACAATATCCATCAAGCGTGATTGATTTTGCAACTTTTCTATTTTGAGTTCAGAGTAATTCAATTAATTTTATCATTGATAATCTGATTATCTGAGCTGAAGCTGGCACTGGCTCGTAGCTACTCCTTCCTACAATTATCTATAAATGACTTCATACAGACTCTGCTGAACGCAGGTGTCCTGCCACTTCTGAAGACAATCGTCACCTTATATGTAAATCAGCCAGGATCCACAGTCTTCCACTAACACAAGAACTGCTTCACCTTAGAAATAGGTTGGTCATTGGTATTTCTTTAGGCGAACTTCACTGGTCCCTTTTAAACTAAGACAGACGCTAAAAAGGAAATATATATTATAGGTAAATCTACTCTATTTCAATTTATGGAGATACTAAGCAGGAAACATGTAACAAAGACAACGTGGGCGAAGTCGCGGACTAAAGCTGGTTTATAATTAATTTTATGGTTGCACGAATGCAGCATGGCGCCTTCCAAGTATTATGCTAATGCACAAAATTGTCAGTAATAAATGCATGGGCGTTGCATATTAGAGACACCTCACACCAGGAAATGTTGAACGCGCATAAAAATGTAATAGGTACCTATTTATGCAACAGAATTAATACAACTGATGATTATTAAGTTTAATTAATTAATATTAATTAATTGTATTGTACACTAAACATAATTGATGAGAGGTCGCGTTCCGATCCGGTAGTAGTTTAAGAAAAATATTGTAACTGACAATTTGTAAGAGCGGTCGTTGACCTATACAAAATAAAATACATTTCATTTCATTTGATAAGTTTAGGTATAACTGACAAAGTTAACCATTTTGATAAATGACATTCGTAAGTGATAAAAAACGTCAATTCGAGCAGGGTAAGTGTATGAAATAAAGTGTGTAAGTTTTTTTAAAAGGTATTTAATTTATACTTGTTCATCAATAAAGTCGATAAACTCGAACTCTTGTAGTTTAAGAAGTAATACATACCTAAAAGTTCCGGCGCAGTGTAACAAATATAAATCAATTATAGCTATATCAATTACGAATAGTAATTATCACAACATAAATGTGATTTTAATTTTCTGATTCATCATCATCATCATCAACCCATGACTGTCCCACTGGGCACGAGTCTCCTCTCAGAATGAGAAGGATTAGGCCATAGTCCACCGCGCTGGCCAAGTGCGTATTAGTAGACTTCACATACCTTTGAGATTTTTTTTATAAATCTCACAGGTATGCAGGTTTCCTCATGATGTTTTCCGTCACCGTTTAGCAAGTGATAATTAATTTCTAATACGCACGTAACTACGAAAAATCAGAGGCGCGTGCGTGGGATTTGAACCTCGGACCCCTCGATTGAGAGGCCGAGTTTCTTAACCACTAGGCTATGACTGCTATTCTATATTTCTGATTACTATTAAAAAAAGAATTAAAAAAATGCATTTGAGTTTTAGTGTATGGCGCGCCTTAATGCCAGTTAGCCGCTGACGGGTGTTGTCCGACATCGGACGGTAAGTGGACTGATGTCTGATATTATCAATGCACAATGACCTAATTGGACATTTTATTAGGGTTCCGTAGGCATAAATATTAATACGCGTGTAAGATGTTATACTTTGGCGTATTGAATAAAAAAAATAATATGTGTTAAAATGAAGTTCTAGTAAGCTGGCAATTTACTAGTCTAGTATGATTTTTTATCAGTTTGTGTTGCAAATAACACTTTCATTATTTCTCCTAAACACCCCAAAAGAAGTATAACTTCAAAAAAAAGAAAAACTTTAAAGTGAACCTTAATTTTTAGTCAAATTTGTTTCTTTCGTTTCTTTTTGTTTATGCTCTATTGTAAAAATGGTACTACAAATGTGAAATTAATGAACGAAGTGAACCAAATTCTATTACCTGTAAACTCATTATTCCTGAATTATTTATTATTTATTATTATTTTATATGATAAAGGATTTACTTACAACTCCATTATTTATTTTCTCTGACAATCCATTCCATGACGCCTTATTTTCTGAACAAAATAATAACCTTCTTTCTTTTATATAGTTTTCCGCTAGATTGCAATTCACCAGCAATTAAATATACTCTTATTAACTTACATAATTAAAAAAATATTGTAACAAAAATATACTCTTTCATACATCTAATTTAAACTAAATAAAATATTTATTCTTTGCATATTAGTTAGATCCTTACTAATATTATTAATCCGAAAGTAACTCTGTCTGTCTGTCTGTCTGTCTGGTTGTCTTTTCTTTACGCCTAAACCACTGAACCAATTTCAATGAAAATTTGTACAAAGATAGTCTAAATCCCGAGAAAGGACATAGGATAGTTTTGAAATCGGAAATAGCACGGGAACTAGGGATGGCGATCTAAGATCGATTAATCGGAGAATCGATCTTTTGGACCAAAAAGTCGATTATTTTAATCGATTTTGAATCGTAAACTGTGCATTTGATCAAGTGATGATCTTTAGGAAGGTTTCAGAGTTGGTACGACAATTTTTGCCAGATGGCGCCACTGTCATACCAAAGAAGGTACAAGAATTTTCAGTTTTATGTATGTTAGTATGTCATATTATTTTCTTTTAAACGCGGGCGAAGCCGCGGCCAAAAACTAGTACATAATAAAGATAAGAATTATTATGTGTACTACGCAACCAATAGTGCGCTACTCATACTCAAACTTAATCATTTTTTATAATTTATGAGATTTTTTTCGATTGATTTTCAATACTATCTTGCGGTCTTCAAGATCATGATGAGGAATCATAAATAAAACCCCTTGGCACTGTGTATGATGTTACTTTCAACATAATTTTAAGGCTCTCAATACAATTTATCTGAGTAAATTAGATTACTACTGCGAGTGTATAGAAGTTTCTAATTGATACAATCAGGACAAATTGACCTGCGGCTTTTTCTGCGCGAGGATAATGTAACAATACAATGTTAACTATTTAAATTGTAAAGTTACGTATTAAGGACTTAAAAATCCTCAGACCTATTAAATTTACAGCAGATAATCGCACTAATTAAACACAATTGGACTTATAAACTGCGACTGTCCCGTCGAAGAAGGCCTAAATAAACAACCACTCGAACATAATATAACGATTTCGATTCAATTACTGTTTTATCATACATCAACAATTGTAACAAGTGCTTAATTTTCGCGGCGCTTCAATAAAATACTGAGTATGTATAGGGTTCGTATTACTGAAGTATCGTGTTACTTATGCTGTATAAGAAAACTTAAAATACCTTTTTACATGCAATTGCATTTCTCAAAAATATTTTGAAACCATTTTTGTTCGACTCTTTTTTAGTAAATACGCAACTAGTTAAAGCTTTAAAATTTGATTAATTATTTATAACCTGGATTAACAACGCTTGAGTTTAGAAAGTTACATACTCTTAGACACGGTCGCGAGTGGCTGGAATAAAATATTTAGATTTATAGGGAAAAATCGAAACCATTTATGATACTAATAATTTTTATAATAAATTTTATGATAAAAAAATTTTAAAATAAGTTACAATTAAGTTCTCCTTTACTTAGTACTAATTGCCACTTTATAATTGAAAAATGTAGATATGTAAAAAACTCTTTTTTCTCTGTTGCGCATGTAGAGGCATTTCTTCGAGAACCTATTCATTTCTTTCATACGAAGATATTTAATAATTACAAAATTTATATTCCACGTATTTCCGTATGACATATCCAAATTGTTTCTCGTTTTACGCGTCTCAAATTTCAGGTTCATTCCACATCGGCACGGTTGATGAATGCCCAGGCGCAGGGAACATCGGTATCAGGGTATCGCATCGGAACGTACGCACAATGTCCAATAAACTAGCCGATATTATCTGACGCTGTAAATGAATCAGTGCCTTCGGTTGCGTTTCCAAACTTAACACCGCGAGTTGTTAATTTATGATCTCCACGATACCTCTTCTTGTATACAGCAAATGCCCTATTTATTGCACATTTTCTTCACAGGGAGGCTGTTAAATTTCAAGTAGGAAAAGTTTACTTACTAAGTCCTTGTGAATGATTTTTGTAACCAAATTTTTAAATTTTGTTATGTTTTCGACGTGTAAGTATAGTAGAATTGTGAAAAGTGTGTTTGTGTGTGTTGGGGGGTAAAAATATCTGTTACAGTGTACAAATAGTGTCTTTGTGCGGCCCATAAGAAAGCGTGTGGAGATATGAGTGTCTACAGCTTATTTAAACTATGTCGGATCCAATATCTAAACTGTCAGCTAATGTTAAAGACAGACACAATGCATACATTTTATGTGCCCCGACATGCTTGTGACCGCCGGATAATGTGAAATGTGACACGTGATGTGTAATGTGGAAATGCTCTTAGGGTCTCCTTATATGTATCAACATGCAATCGGTTTGAGCTAGTGAGACTAAGTTTAGTGTGCAACCCCTTGTATGTTTCACTGGACATGGGTTTCTCCTTACAACTGAGCAAGGCCTGGAGAGTACTTTACAACTCTGTTCTGTACAGATCCGACCCGTCCAACCCGTGTAATTTTTTTCACAGCGCCCATAAGGCCGTCGAGGAGTAGCTACATTGGTTACCTGTGATAATATTCAGAGTCGATGGTTTGACGTGCTTTTCATAGCACAGAAACATCCATCCAACTTTTAACCGCGTCCACCGATCCTAAATTTTGTAGATCGGTTGAGAACCGCGATGCGTGCTTTTTCTAAAACTCAGTCGCTTTCTAAAACGCAAACGTCAATTGCATTAACTCAACGGCATACGGAAGATATAAAGAAGAATCGACATTGCTAATGTTATTTACATTCCAAACACACATTTACCGTGTACGTCGTAGATATAAGGATTTTCTGACCAGCTAAAGTAGATTCTACGTTGATAAGTGTCGAGATACCTTCAGCGGTTGTGACTCACGGCTTGCGAGTACCATTTCACGACCCATACATGATACTTAAAGGTTGATTATTGCGCTTTTTAGTAAAATCCCTGTTCTGAGCTTCGTAAACACGGCAATAATTGTTGGTATATTAGCGATTTGTTGGCAAAACGACGCCAATATAATCGAAGCCGCATAAAAAGTAATTTTTCGAGTAGATAAAAGACTTCTATCGAGTGCGGTGTAAGTTGTGGTCGTGTGTGTGGTTGTGGATAGATAGAAACAGTTTAGTACACTTGATCTGGTTTTAAGACAAGTTTGATCTTTAACGTTTTACCATCACTTGCGTAGTTCAAAATCTTAAAATTAATATTTATGAAATATCAAATGCTTCTAAATTTTGCAAAAAAATACTCAATAACACTAAAGCCCGTTAATAATAAACAATATTTATAATCTTTATATGTATATCTTTACTGGACATTTCGATCTTTGTTTGGCAAAAACTTGGATCGATTTGTTGATGGATAAAGGGCGAATCTTCGACGGTAACTCATTTAGATTTTGTCTATTTATAAATAGATTCCTAGGCTATTAGGTACAGTAACACGTCTAGTATTTTGCTCAATCGACCTAATAACAAGTGGAATCGTTTCAGCAATTTGCTTTCGTTGATTATCATCGCTATTGGATGTAGGAAATGAACGTTCAGACAATTTTCCCACACGTCATTATAATAACATTAACGATTTATTTCGCTACACACGATTGCACAGATAAATTGAGTTTGCATCTACAGCCATCCCGTTCCTTAAACGGTACTTGTATAAAATCATTGTATTTTGTAACATCTTCTATATTTTCTTGTTTTTGGGGTTAACATTTTGGAAGGTTATAGAATCAGTAGCTATGGTCGACAGTCGACATATAACCCATTACTGGTTTATTGTTGGGCACGGGTCACCTCTCAGATTGAAATGTTTTAGTCCAGAGTCCACCGCGTAGGCCAAGCGCGACTTTGAAGAATCAGAGGTTCGTGTCTGGGGTTTAATTCTTGTCCACCGATCGAGAGGCCAAGATTTAACCATTAGGCTATATTTTTATCGTCTTTAACATCATCATCTTCAACCCATTACTGTCCCACTGCTGGACACGGGTCTCCTCTCAGAATGAGAAGGTTAAGGCCATAGTCCACCGCGCTGGCCAAGTGCGAAATTGGTAGACTTCACATACCTTTGAGATTTCTTTTTATATACATCTCTCAGGTATGCAGGTTTCCTCATGATATTTTCCTTCGCCGTTGAAGCAAGTGATAATTAATTTCTAATATGCACATAATTTTTCTGTCTGGGACTTGAACCTCGGACCCCTCGATCAAGAGGCCGAGTTTCTTAACCACTAGGCTATCACTACTTTCAACATATAAATCTAAATAAGTAATTTAAGTCCGTTCGTCCGTCTACTGTAATTACACTATATCTAAATGTACTGGTCCTACGGGATTCCTCAAATTGCAGGGTATGATGGGCATCTTGGAAATCGAATATTATGGCACTTCTTTGTAAAAAAATAATACTACCTAAAAAGAAGATACCTATAATTTGTATTGAGGTCTGCCCACTGCTTCAATACAAAAAACAAAATACTTATAATGTCTGTTCATTCTCTCCAATTCAAGTTCTGTTATACGTGATGACAGAAAATGTGTTTGTAAATGTCTGCGTTGTACTCAATTATAAGAAAATTGCGTAATTCCGACAATAATATGTGCACAATGTAGTATTAAGCTTAATAAAGCTTATTTCTGAAACCGGTTAAAATTTGTTCCGACGATTCAGTCATATTATTAATCTAATTTATTTCATTTGACATTAATATTAAAGACTGAACTGGCTCGGCAGATGTTCGTCATTTCCCTTTATGTTGTAAGATTTCTTTATTTTTGCATCTAAATAATATGCTGCAATATGCAAAATGTATCTTCAAAATAATATCGATACTGAAATATTTTCTATTTAAGTATATTTATTCTATCGTAAGGATTAATATATCTATATATGCTGACATAGCGTCTAGCTTAGCCTTTAATATGCTTCAAATATTTATATTATAGGCTACAGAATATTATTTCTAGAATTATAAGAATCCGTTTTATTGTTTAACAGTTTATTGATTATTAACAAACCGACAATTATTCCCGCTTCGTAATATTAGCATATATCTATAGATTTACACACCAGCTATACATTTATAATTAAGTTTACGCTTCAAATAAGTAAGAATAGGTGCTATCGTGAGAATTCAAAAGTATTTCAATACAAAAAGACATCAAGTCGTATAGAAATCCTTAAGAGCACACTATGTACGCACTATTTAGAATAATGAGCTCCCGTGGCGCCCTTTCAGTCACGTTTAAGGTATTATTTGCAAACGGCATACTCTAGCAGTTGCTGCACATTTATTTGTTGTCTATATTTATTTTTTATACACTCTAAAGTTATTAAGATAAGATCTATAATAAGCCTTTGATTTTTTTATAAAATAATTGAGGTCTGCGCATTAAACAGGATAAGTAAAAGTTGTTCAAATCAAAACAAGTTCAATAATACTAAATGCAGATGTGAATAAGTACGGTACTGTAAAGTAAATTAAAAAGAAAAATCTAATTATTTTTAAAACAAACAAAAACTGCTTCCAAGATGCACAATTTAGACGAATCTAATGACTCTTTATATGTTTATCAAGCCATTTGGTTTGTAGCGCGTGCCGAAGAATAGGACATATATACGCTTCTTATACTTCGCCGCCTTGAAATTGAATGAAGCCACAAACGGCTTATTAGTAAGTTCTTTTTTTGAATTCTTGGCAAATAAAATCATTTTTAGAGAAAATTTACGAATGAATAACTAATACTGCGTAATTTACATCATAAATAAATAATTATTTCAAATATTTTAGGGACATTTTAGCACGGAGACGTGGCAAAACTATTTCAATTCTCAAAACTGGGTACATTTTCTTGTTAGGAGTGAGTAATCTTTATTAATACGCTTACGCTTTAAAAAAATACGTGCCGCAGTCGGGTAAAAGAGATGTATGCATAAGCTATATAAACACATAGAACATAAAGATTCAATTCGAAATAATCTGAAGATTTCACTTCACCATCGATCATTGTGCTCATTGATGAATGCGACGTCCGTTTATTTTCAATTTATTTTCGCCTCAGAGAATCCCACGCACGCACCTACAGATTATAAAGATTACTTTGTAAATCTTGTGATAATAAGTATATGTATTTATTATCTATTATTTTCAAATAACATTATTCTTCTCAACTTTTTTCTTATGAAAATAATTAGCATTTAATAACTTACAATTATTCACACTCAAACCAAGCACGTGTCACAAGTCACAAGCAAAGCTACGTAGCTTATTAAGCAATAAACCTACGTAGGTTTATTTCGTACTATTCTCACAACATTTTATTGTCAGAAGTTTTTAAGATAAGTATTGCGTTTGTGCACTGATTATTTAAAATGGTCTTCTTATTAAGGCCGTTGCCTTTTATTAAAAACTGCCAGTTCAAAAGCTAGGTTAAAATAATTAAGGAAATGCTCACGAAGAAAATATATCTCTGACAATCTCAATTAAAAGTTACGAACTATAGACGCTTCAATGAGGAGCGCAAAATGATCTAATTTATCAAAGCCAGTCAGTCCGTTATCGTCCACTAAAGGATCATTGTTCCTTTTATTTGTCGATCATTTAGCTCATTGGCGAAGGCGACGTGCTTTCATTTTAGATTTGTTTTATTTTTACTTCCATGAATACCGTGCACGTGCCACCGAGATAATTCTATAAACGTTTCAAGGAACTTACCTTTATCTTTATATGGACATCCTTTATGCAGCTCACATTGCAATTTCGTATTCATAAATTATACAGTACATTAGTATGCAATTTCTATTTTTGTTTCGTCAGAGATGGATGACATGACGATTTTTCTTTTGTGGGACGCACAATATATCAAGAATTGCTTATTGTTTTGCAAGTGCGACGCTATTTATTACGTGTTGCTGTACATTATCTTGCTTTTAATGCTTATCTGTATTGTTTATGTGTTAAAAATGTTTTAACAGAGACAAGTCTCATGTAGGATGTAACTCAGTTGTAGATATATCGTTAGTGGGATAAGTTTGGTATTTAACGCCATTGTACGTACCTACTGTAACATTATCTTTACACACAATCGCTTTTAGAAACGAAAGTGGCACGTGGAAGCGACCTTATAAGGTGCGTGTGGCATTTAAAGAAAGGGTACTTGGACACGGTTGGCAATATATATCCCGCGCAGAATGCAGGTTATGCAACACTAAGAGCCTATTTCGTTAGTGAAGTATGGACGCTATCTAAGGAAACCCTTACCATTCTGGAAGCTATGAAAAACATTTTGTGAGATGATTTCAATTTACAGAACAGATAATTGAGCAATTGTAAATTTATGAGGAAAATGCATAATGATTACTCTATAAACATAATTTTAATTATGCATACCTATAAGTATTGAGTTCTTTAAAAAAATAATTTTGAAATATGTTATGCACTTCACTATCCGCGCATTAGTGTAAAGTTACAATTTAAATTACATATTCGTAAAATACATAAGTAGATAAGGGAAAAAATTACTATAGCTACAGTCGAACTCGGTGCTTTCGGCAAAGTAGATAGTAGAAGAGTTAATGTAACTGAGCCTGAGTCGTGAGTTTGAATTAACTATCCTATTCTAATTAAACTACCTGATTCTCATTTACAGTTTACTGAGCGAATCCAGTTCTAGAGTTTAATACCTATAAAATGTAGGAAACTGCATGGAATCTTCGGTTCAATTTTATGATCACTGAAGGAAGTTTAGAACAGAAATACAATTAAATGATGCAATAAAAACTAGAATTATTATAAGAAGGTAAACGGATTTTATGGTCTTTGATATAGTTAAAGTTTATACTGGAATCCATGTAAGTATTAGTGTGCAATTTAATTAAAAACATACTTGTAGTTCCACAGAGGCAGTATCAATATAGAGTTAAAACATTGGCTCTGACTTAACGTAAGCTCCTTCGAATGTTCTAGGAGAGAATCTCAGTCAGCCAGGTTACAAGTTCTTCTTGGCAAGATGTCATTTACGATGAAAGGTACCTACATAGTAGGACTAGTATGATTTAGCCGAGGAGGTAGTCCTCCATTTCTATGTTGTGATTTGGAGCCCGTCGACTAACATATGAGGCGATCATTCTTAGGAATGGTAACGCATCCGCGATAACAGAACCTCTGTTCTGTATGGAGCTGGTAACAGATGTCCATTAGGGTCATAATCACTATCAGGTGTAATGCACGCTCGTTAGCGAATTCAATTTTATCACTACCATGCGAAGTTAACCAACAAAACTAAACTATGGGCTATGTTGATACCTCGGATATTGATAGACTTTAGCATTATTATTTAAGATCTAACCAGTATTGTGTTGCTTAGCCTTGACGTTGTACTATTCGCAACTGTAGTTACTAAACTATAATAGACTATGTTAATATGACAGATGTTGATAGATTTAGGCACTATTATTAAAGATCTATCAGTATTATGTTGCTTAGTCTTGACATTGTTTCACAACTGTGTGCAATAAGGGTAAAATAAAACGAGCTATTTTATGCCATATTTATTCCGGAGCACATCGCCCGAGCGAGAGCGCTCGCGAGCCGCCTGCGCAGGCGCAGCGCGGAGCGGTCGATCCGAGCGCGCTTGCCGTACGCCGCGCACTCCAGCACCATCGTCGTGTTGCACGACTCCTGTAAGACACGACACTTGTTAGGTTAACAGTTAGCCGTGACAGCAGGAACGGGATTCTAATTGCTTGATAAGTTTGCTAACTCACTCTGCTTGCATCTAATGCTAAATGTAAGCTGGATTAACGTTGGAAAAATTTCATGTTGATCACAGATTAGTGTGACCTATAGTTTAAATATTTTTCTCATTAAAATCTAGTGGCTCCCTAGTAACGGCGTCGCTACTGCACACACTTCTGATTTATCGTTATAAATATAATTTTTATTATCATTATCATTATCAGAAATTTGTGCAGTAGCGACGGCGTTTTAGGTCCGATAATAGTCCTACATTTTTTTTTAAATTTAGTAGGGATATGTGAAGCATTTTTTTATCGCTACATGACTTCATCGTCATGCTGGGCACGAGTTTACTCTCAGAATGAGAAGGATTTATCAGATATACGGGGTTCTTAATGATGTTTTACAATAAAGAGACAGTGAACAATTGTTGGCTTTATTTCGATGCGGACGTCGGATACGTCGTCCAAATTAACAATGTGCAGGACAGATATAATAATTACATGCTAATTCTCAGAAACAGAAAGTCGGTTACTAACCTGTGTCGTATCTATAACGTGAGTAAACTTGCATGAGATATTAGCTTTAAGAAATTATGAGGTAACCATTTCTTCGATTTGTTTATGACATTCAAAAATTTGAGTAGAAATAAAGACTAAGTTACATTTAGAAAAATATTACGATTACAATAAGTATAAATTAGGATTAAATTGTTCTAGACACCTAAAAAACAAACTTTGATCAACTTGTAAAGTTCGTAATGTAAATAGTTTCAGGATTGATCCCCGGACAAACTTACATCTAAATTATGAGTTTAAGTATCCTTCTGTTCTAGGTGTATTTGTTCTCACATGTGGTCTAAACATCATAATATACAGACACACATGAGTGTAGAAAAAGTGATTAGTAAGTATATTTGAAATTCAATGTATATTAGATTTTAAATGCATTTATCAGTCACATGCACTAAATAAGGTATTATGTCAACTAGAAGCTGTGTTAGATATTTGCGGTTAACGAATTGTGGTTCGCTGGCAGGTTGAGAACTTCACCACAAAACAAACTCGTAATCTTAACACTGTTATTTAGATAAACGTTCGGAAACGTGCGCTGAATTGTGCAGCGAAATAATTGTTCGTTGCTCCTTACACGACAATTATGATAATTACTTCTATGTAATGTGCTTGAATAATGAGTTTGTGGTGGAAGGGTCACTTAATATTCCACTCTGTAAAAATAAAAGTTTTAAAATTAAGATCCACTCCGTGTTATATTTTTTACGTAGGAAGGTACTATGTTTACAGAACATGCGCAATTTAAAGAGATTAACAATTTATGTAGATATGGCCATTTTTCTGTCTTTTTGCTAAAAACAAATAGGGACTCAGTAATTATGGGAGCTATGTCTATCTTTTGTATTTTTTATTCCAATGAAGTACTTACTAATACTTGTCTTTTTCATTTTAGACCTATCTGCAACATTATTAATGATTACAATCGTATAGATAAGATTTTTACCTTGTAATGATTAAGTTGTACTTCTTTGTATGGCGCTGACCATCCGGCGAAACCGGCAGTTCCAAGGCTGGCCAGAGGATAGTGGTTAAATGCAGTCAGTACTCTTTTGGTGTGCATTAAACTTTTACTATAATAGCCCACGGGACTGACCATCGCTGAGCTCACTATATGACGTGCTAATTTGGGAATTGGCAATTCTCTTTTACATTTCATCTTTTCTTTCCCTTCATTATCAAGCTCTTGGAAGCTTTCTTCATTAACACTATTCGTATCATCTATTAATTCTATTTCTTCTATGCCTATTTCTTCATTCCCTGATATCCGAACGTCGTCTCGTTTTACATAAATTTTACTATTATTTACATTAACATTTCTAGGCTTATATTTATGTATATCTTGCATAAAATCAAAGAAGAATACGTTTTGGACCAAAATAGCCGAGTATCGCTTAGGATCCCAACCTTGACGTGTCAAACGTTTTAAGAGCCCCGATAATGAGTATGCTACTTTGGGCAAAATTATTTCATCTACATCTAATGGAGCTACAAATTCAGATTCTCTTATATTTCTATATAAACAGTCGTTATAAGTTATTATATGATCTCTGCGACGTTGCCACAGAGATCTGTTGTGCTTATGTTTAATAGGAACTTGAAATAATCTAACGAGGCCTTGCTGTTGATAATATAACAATACGTCTTTCATTGTACTAGTTAATGTATCTACATATATATCTATTATTTCAACGCCGAGTATTTTGTTGGTTTCGATCCACTCGATCAAACTCTGTGAGATGTCCTTATCGAACATCATGTCCTTTACGCAAACAGTAAAAGTGCGCTTCTGGTAATTTTGAGCAGGCTGTACTATGAAAGCGTTCGTGGGATCGTCACACGGTTCTGTAACTACTGATACAATAGAAGGGCCATCTAAGGGTTCCGTTAAGGGACACGACAGTAGCATAGGCGTATCGACTTCGGAAGATGTCATGTCCCACTCGTGCCACCAAATTTCGAGCGGTTTTGCGGCGACCACCTCAACTGAGTCTTCATCTCCGATGCTAACTGATCGCGTTTGACAGAACAGGGGCTCCTCAGCTGATATATTTCGACCTGTAACAATACTTAACGTTAATCAATTTATATGTAAAGAGAGAAAGATTTTGCTTAGGGGATTAGATAAAGACAAATATGTTCAAATTATTAAAAAAATGTGAACGTACTGTATTAATTGAACTTAGGTCTTGTGTTGCCATTTGTAACCTTAATTTCTAACGCCTGTTTATAATCAATCTGTTAAATGTTTCGCCGCCCATGATCGAAAAACACTATCTGCCTACGTGAATATTCACCAATTTTAATGTTAAGTAGGCGAAAACTCGATACAATTATTTAAAGACAGGCGTTATTAGGAATAGAAGAAACTGATACCTACACCATGGTTTTGTTTAAGAAGAAATTTCAATTTCCCCAATTTCAAGACCCAAATAAAGGCACAGGCAAACTCACATACATACTGTTACAAAAGTATACATGCTATTTTTGTGTTATACAAATAATTAAGATACATTTTTAAACATTCTGACAAGTGTTATCAGTTATCACAGATCTTATTTTTGAACTTATATCTGTGCAAAATTTTGGTCGTGACGATAAATTTTGATTACAATCTTGAGGGTTTTTAAGTTTTTACCGTAATTGTAAGACGACGAGAAACATTGTTTAAACTTTAAATATTAGCTCTATAATGAATTTTAAAGAGATAAATACGTGACATCGTATAAAAATATAAAGGTCACAAAAGTGTAGAAAAACTGTATTGGCATTATATCTAAATACGGTTTAAGAATGAAAAAAACTGAGCCCGACAATATCGTTTTGCATTGAGTTCAATCCAAAACAATTGTTTTCATGCAATAAAATTAATTAGCTCTAGTACCAGACAATTTAATCGTAATCTGCGTGTTATCTTGGAGCAGGCGTAAAAACGTTTTGTAGTTTATCTGTGCTATGGATCCAGTAAGTCACACGGGGGCTCATTAAAATATCCGATCTTGCTAAACGCTGTACAAACTCTCAATAAAGTACTTTTAAATTTTATCAAAGGGGAGACGGGAGCGAAACAAAAGTGTGCAACAAAAGTGTCGGTGGAAAGTGGCCGGCGCGGCGACACTGCGCGATAAGCCCACACTCATTTGTCACCAGGGCCGAGCGTACGCGTCGTGTAAATTCCTTCCCGGCTGAGATAAACGCCCCTCCAATATTGTAGTGACGGCCGGGATTAAAACAGCACGCTTCCAAGCTTTTTCCCTTTTTACCAGAGACGTTTCATTTACGCGCGCTACGTTCGAATTTACTATTGCGATTCATTTTTTGTTTGTTTATTTTTATGTAATAGAGGTAGCAAACGAGCATGTAGTTATATTAATATGATTAAGTTTCCTTGTTCATCGAATGCAATAAGTTGTATTGAAAGGTAAAGAAGCTTCTTCAAAACAGCGTCAGATTTAAAAGTTTTGTAATTTTTCTCTCAATAAATATCCCTATTTTCTATCATAATTTTATTCAATTTATCTTTAAATTTATCCATTTATTCTCAGTTATTCTCTAGAATATCTTCTTGACATATCTTCTAGACTACTTTCTACATTTATAAAGAAATTATTTTGTAAAATTGATGGAATTATCAAAGCTGGAAAAATCGTATTTTTTTCGATAAGAGTGGATCTCACCCTGTCTTGGTTTCACGTTTAAGGTGTGCAATAATTATTAAGAAACCTGAAACGGGTAATCATGCGTCAGTAAGATAAAACTAGTTAAAACTAGGAAGCATTCCCAGTTCGGACGAGGCAATTGCGAACCGTTGTAATGACAGTCCCTAGGAACCGCTGCACGATCCATCCGACGGATTACTGTTATGCAATCGAGAAAATTAATGCTAAAGTGCCCATGATATTGCAGTTCGCGGAAAACTATATAACATTGTGATTACTTTGCTTTTAGCGCGATTTTTATACGTTTTAGAGTTAATATTAAAGGATATTTGATCAAGTGCGAGTCGAATTCCCACACAGAGGCTTCTATTCGAAAAATTCCCCTTTTTCCTATTCGTTGTGATTGTTATCACGTTAGTCATAAAAATGTTCGCATTTTGAAAATGTTAAATGTCTACAAAACGCCAATATCGATTGCTTGTATGGGGTCCCACTTTTATTTTTAACCTATTTTATTTTTAGTATTTATTGTTTCACAAACGTTCAAATATCTATTATGGTTCAAGAGATAGAAACCCTATGATATGATACAAGTAAAAATGTTCATGTAACATTTCTTCAATATTTAATTTAAACATTCTGTTTAAAACGATTGAGGATTTAGAAAAAAGTAGATATTGGTATATAAACAGGTATATTCAGTCTGCACATTGATAGAGTAAACGCACATGGGCTATGAATAGTTATTAAAATTGGTTTTATAGTCGTCGGAGCTCAAAAAAGAAAAGATTATGATACGATCAGGAATCAAACCTGTGGTAGTCCGTGAAATCATGATTAGCGCCGGAGGTCCATACCCAGATTACTTTTTCTTTTACGATATCAAAAATTTCAATAAATGATTTTACATTATTATTAAATGTTAAAATTATATTAACAAGCAGTATTAGGTACAGTCCTTAGTCGTTAAGCGTTAATATTTTTCACCTTTAAATTTATGACATAATGAAAAACAGGATGTTTTGTCATTATAAAAACAGAATGTTTTTCATTATAAAAACAGGATGTTTTTCATTATAAAAACAGGATGTTTTTCATTATGTGATAAATTGTTGGATAACAAAGTTAGAACATGCATAACCACCTCACCCTATTTAAACGTTGCATTTCTAGTAAAAGAATGCTTTAAACGAAAATATTTCAAACAAAGAAATCGAATCGCGAATAACTTTATTCGAAAAACAGATGGTATTTAAATGAACTCAAAAAGGCAGTGTGCAGTGCACGGTTATTTAAATAAGCGTTATTTATAGAAAATTACCATAATAATTTCAAACAGTAAGTGAGCCATGACGGAATCTATAATTACCGACTAAAAACAGGAGTGCTCGGGGCGTGGGGCGCGTGCGTGGACCTCAGTTCAAACATGACTTAATTGCTGATTAAGCCACAGTACCGAATAAAACATAATAAAACGAACCTGCTTAATTTACTTCGATTCGCTGTTTATTTTTCTTCTAGTTATGCTAATTTAAACGAAGGCGATAGCTGTCACTGCGCACGCGCAGTCTGTTTTTATTACCTGTGTAATTTTTTCTCATACCGAATATGTGCTGCTTATACGAGCCATTAATGTCAACTTTAAATTAACAAAATATGAGATATTTGTTTTCTTATGCTGCGTTTTATACTTATCTTCAATTTTTATTTTCAGGTAATTAATATATGCACGCACGTATTATACTTTAAACGGAAGTAGGAATTCCAAACTTTTTTTTACAAACTGTTTACATGTCTTCTTTACGAACTTTATATTTATTATAAAAGTATATTTAAGGTAAATGCTCACTACCATAATAATCTGAGCCGCATCTACTATATCATCTCAAGACACATCTTGTTTTATGAATCCACGGCGAATCAGTTAAGAATAAGGTGAGGTATCAATTCACCTTATCGACTGCTGCGTTCGTACGCTAACGAGGTTTTATTAAATGTATATCAATTATCAATACCTTGTGAATATAAAATTTATTTTATTGGTAAAACTGGCTTTCATATGAGGCGATTATTTTAGTTCTCAAGAGTGGTAATGCATCTGTGATCGACTTCAGATAGATCTTTATGGAGTTGGCTACCTACTTGCATGCACGGCAGTAATCACTAATCATCAAGTGGACTGCATGTTTGTTTATTACAACAATGTTATAATAATTCGCCAAGTACGAGTCGAACTCGGACATGGAGGCTTCTGTACCACCATTCATTATTTTTTACTTATTTTTATTCATTTTATTATTTTCAATAATACTTAGTTATATAATAGTTATATACGGGGTGATGATGGATGATACGTAAACAACTTATAATAAAATGAAAATACCTATATTAAATATGTTTTATGTTCTTATTTGTATTTATTATAATACCAGTTATATTAGTAAACGGATTATAAAAATTTCAACCGTCTTCGTAGTACGGTTTAACAGTTAGATCGAAAAATACCGGATTGTTGTATGGAGACCCCTTTTAATATTTAACTTTATTTTAGTTTTAGTATTTGTTGTTATAGCGGCCACCGTTATGGTTCTGGAGATATAGTGACAGTGACAGACGGACAGTGACAGACGGACAGACGGACGGACAACGAAGTCTTAGTAATAGGGTTCCGTTTTTACACTTAGGGTACGGAACCCTAAAAAACTGCGTGAATTATATAAACATGTTTATCTATTAAAGGCTGTAGTTATGAAAAATGGACTAAAAAGAACACTACATGCTACGGGTCCTCAAAGGGAAGTAATAAATAAGGGTGTTACCGTAGAAGATGTTCGACGACCCCTTGTAAATTTACGGACATCTGTAATCCACCCTAATACATTGCTATTTTCACGAATTAGATTAGTACGCCTCGTATAAGTGTTTCTGCCATACTATATCTTTAAAAACAAAGTAGCAGCACTAAACGATGTTATTATATTGCAAATGTGGTAGGCGTGGCGTTAGTGTCATAGTTGAACCACGAATAATTTATCCGCAAACCTTTAAAACATAGTTGTATTAAAGGTTTCCAGTTTTAGAACTGCATAGTTGCGTAAAGATAAGTTGTCTTTTTCCCGTCGCAATCTTCCGTCTTGCGCACATAAACATCATCTGCTCCGTAATAATGTTCGCGCACTTATGCCATACTTATTCCATTATATGAGCATGCGTGGTATGCTTTTACTCACCATGAGGAATGGCGAGAATGAGTACGGAGCGTTGCGACGCTAATACGATATACCTAACTATGTAATTTATGGTATAGTCATTGAGTACACAATAAAAATATTCTCGTACTGTTAAAAATGGTGTATAAATGGTAATAATGCATATATTACACAAAAGGTTTTTAAAACACGTTTTGGCAACACGGGCCTTATATGAGGTACATGAGGTAATGACGAAACACATTCAGAATTAGTCTCTAAAATTGGTTGGCGAAAGAAAAGGAATAAATTTGAAGTAACGTGGATGAGAAATTAGGTTCTAGGAAATTCTGTTGGCTATAAGAAGTTCCTCTGCTATGTGCGGCCCGAGGGTTGCAGACTGCCAAAGCTTTAAAGCATAATATTAATTAATCTGGTCATTCCCGATTTACATGGCCACTGATTTTAATCGTGATTTACGTTGGTATCTCCCGAAAAGGGTTGACGACGGCTAAGTTGTTGTACACCTTTTTTGAATTCCCAGACTTGCACTTATTTAAAAAATATTTTAATTGATTACAAACCAGCGGGTTTGAAAACTTGAAGATGTTAATTCCGTGTTAAAACAGGCTTTTTGAGATAAAGCTGTGGAAAGACTTTAATATATTTTATTTGTTTGTTATTATTTATATCAATTACTAAGACCTTATTCCGCTTTATAAAAAAATGTCAAAGGCTGTTGTGGATGAAAAGCTTACATATGTTATACTTGCACTGCTACCCTACAGGAGTATATTGGAATGCTTTGTAAGTGCTTATTCCTTAGGTACTTACCTTTTGACGGGATTTTTTAATTTTTATAGCTGTTCTTAAAAACATAGAAAGTAGCAATATATTTTCTTTACTGACCGTGTAAAATAGCAAGAATCCGCACGTATCGCTGTTGCGCCCGATCATCATAGTATGCAGCGTATAGCGACAACCGCGTTCCGTCTACACGCTGCCAGGAAGACTCCTGGCTCGAAAACGAGTACCAGGTTCGATTCTGAAAACAAATGGTTAACTTTAAAATTTTATAAGTTATATCAATTAAGGTTAAGTTATATCAAATTTTTTTGTCCTTAATTTATCTTTGGTTTCACAGCAAAGGCTTTTTGACGTCAATTTCTTGTATGCATTTATGTTTTAAAAATCAATTCCTTTTGGCGTTAATTCAATTTGATGGTTTAGATTACTGATTTCTATTAGTTCATTGCTCCGTTTTTATACCTGTAGTAAATAAGCATAAGCATGTATAAGTAAGTAGCATTGCGTTGTAAATTCGATCGGTTACGTAACGTTGAAATATTTTTCTTAGCAATCCTTTATTTTATTTTTTTATAATATGAATACAGAATACGTTATTAAAGTAACTCTTCTAGCATCGTGCTAAGTAGTAATTATTTAAAAGATCTGTCACAAGGTATTTCGGAATGGGACATCAATTTGCATAAGTCGTAGATTCGTTTCGCTCTCGCCACAAGACATTATGCGATTTCGTTCGAACTCTGATTTATATCGTAACGATATAAGTCCTGTATTTTAAAGTTTAACTGTAAAGTCACTAGCGTTCTTGGAATCTATAAAGCTATTTAGCGTCAAATAGTAACGTTAAATAGTAATATATCTGCTAATAATTTTAAAACAATTTAAAATTATTAGCAGAATTTATTAATAGAATATAGCAGAATCTAATAATTTTAAAACAAGTTTCGATTAAAGATATAAATATTCTAACTTGACTATTCAATATACTTATTTCATATTCAGAATTTTAAAATATAATTTGGAATTTCCCATCACAATTGGTACTTAGGTATATAAATATATAAGATTTAGCACACAATACGACAATTCGAATATCATTACTGTTCAAGCATGCGCACTTTGATATACGTAACCAATGGTAATACCGCTACCGATAGTTATATGTTTTTGTATAATATTTTTTATGTACTAAAAATAAATAAGTTCTTAAACTATTTTTCCTCTAAACTATTATCTTACATAGATTCGAACCAAGCTTGCTCTACATTTCATGCATATTGATTTATTTTTCGTAAATATTTTAATTCTATTCGTCTTAAACCAGTTTATACTTAAAAATATCGTACTTGGATAAAACTGATAAAAAAATGAATACCTTCTATGTTTGTATCATTTTCCATAAATTGTTTTCGAAGAACGTACAAAACCACATCATTGCAAATCTTCATTCGTACGAGGTGGGAACGTAAGTGTTGAATCGCACGTGACGAATTCTCCAGACCTGATTGTATCCTTAGGGATCTCACATACCTGAACGTACTTTGAGATTGAATTGTGACCGTGTACAGCCTTATTATGCCCATACGAGATCTTTTGCTTTATTTTTGCGCATTTGTTCCAATCTCTCTTTTTACGGCATTCATTCAATTTTATGGTTACCGATATTATCCGTGTAATCTTTGCCTCCTTAATTTTTAAATAAAGTTGTCGAATGTTCGATGTTTTTTATTACGACGCTTATTATCCTTTCATTTAGATGAACAAGTTAGTATATATGAAATTTGCAAAAGTCTCCGTAATAAGTAGGTGAGTACCTATATACATTTATTATGAACTTTATATACCTCTAAAAAATGATCCGCTCTTTCGAGTCATCATTATTTTTTTTACACAAAACGAAGATTTAAAAGAACGTTATTTTCGAGAGATCGTGGGTGAATATAAATGAATATGTAAGGTCATAATAGCAACTGCATGATCAGATTCTGTCATGAAGTCATTGTTCATTCGTGACCGGGCACTGTCGCGGTTTGTGATCTGCGCTTGTCAAAGTACTGGCTTGCGACGTGACCCCACTATCAGGCATGTCAAGATAGATGTTTCATGATGAGTTATCATTTTCAATTAATTTTCAAATAATAATCAAAAGTTATCGCCTGTAGCGCCTATTAAATAGTTATTTCTGAAATTCATATAAAATTTACCAGTGGTTATATTATTGTCGTCATTATTTTGTTTATTGTTTACAAGGCTAGGCAACTTCATACATGCATTTAAATAAACCATTATTATGCACACTGTTTAGTAAATAAAAAGACATTTGTTGATGTTATGGTGATGCATTTAAAAGAGATTTTATTTATGAACATTGCGCCAAATTATTAACTTATTAAAATTAAATTAAACAATGAGCAAGAATACACCTTTTGTTAAGCTTAGGCTCTATCTTCATCAGAGTATTAATATTTTGTTATTTCTCCAAGCAAGCTTGACATCTAAGTAAATTGCATTGCAGATGCAGATGTAATCGCATTCTAACCATGTCATTAGTCATTCAGCTGGCGTATGCACTGGGTATTTTGTAGTGCCATAATCATTACGTAAGTTGACAACCACTGCACCGTTATAGATCGTGTATGCGCTTCGTGTTTTGATCAAGATGAGAATGTACTGGCAGGAACATCACGGGAAAATGTTTTTGTAAAGGGACATTTTACAAAATATCTATATTTTATTAATACATGGATTTTATTATACAAGCCTTGATTAAAACAGCAGTCCCGTGATCTTATATGTCTATGTGTATAGGTATGTGAATAAGCTATAGTTAATCTTAATGAATAATTGGTAAATGAGAATTATAATTAGTTTTAGTATAATTATTCTTCTTGGATATTCTAGACAAAAACTGACGAAATTGCACGATTGTTGCTTTAATGACAAATGATAAGTAAGAAATGCAAATGAAGGCATTGGGTATGGCTTGGGAATAGACGCTCTTTTCAAAGATATTTCCACAGATAAGGTACAAGCTTAATGAATAAGTCAGAGTTCTAACATGTAAGTACCTACACTAAACAACCGACTCTTATCTAAGAAAAAAATGCACAACGTTAATTAAACTGACCAGTCTGAAGTCTAACTAATATTTTTTATGTCACAAGCAAATGCAGTAGAGAAACATCTGTGGTAGGCAAGCCCAGTTGAAAAAAAGAGGATATTTTTATATTAGAAAACAAGTTTCTGTCGGTGATTCCACAACATACTTTGTTAAAGTATCACTCTAGTCTATGTATTTCCGTTTGATAAATTTCTTATTAGTACTTTATAATTTTGATATAATTGTTATAAGCTTCTTGTGGGAATCCCTGTACACAGCTTTTTAATTTCCTCTCAGAAATCTTATGTATTATCATGATAAAGTAATGTCTCATGTCTCAATGCCTAATTCTTTGCGCATCCAAGCACAAGTCCAAGTCTATTACCACATTTAAAAAAAATATGCAACCACTATGGATTATGCTATGTTATTGTTACGTTAAAAAAATATAATAACTAAATGAAGTCATAATTCTCGAGCTTGTAAACATTATGTTTGATTAATAGAAGAGCGACGGTTTAAAAAGATACTAAAGTAAAATCATATTATCATAACTTCAGAAATGCCTCAACAAAACAAGTAGTGTATATGAATCACCCAGCGTGGGGCTTACTTAAGTCTAAGCTTTTACGGGACTAATTAATATTTATATTTAATACTTTTTTGAATACTAGACGAGAGTTGTAAGTTATTTAAGGTGCTTTGTTTTATAAAGATAGGCATTTTATAAATAACCGTTGACCATATAAAATTGATACAATTTTCTTAATATTACTAGGTGTAAGTTTGAGAACCATGTGTGTACTGCAATACGTATATATTTATTAAAGTAATTGTCTATTATCTTAAACTAATTGCATTTCATAAACTAATAAGCCTATTGTCATGCCATGCTACTAAATACATCTACTAAATACATACATCTATACTATTATAAAGAGGAAAACTTTGCTTGTTTGCTTGATTGTAATGAATAGGCTCAAAAACTACTGGACCAATTTTAAAAATTCTTTCACCATTTGAAAGCTACATTATCCACGAGTAACATAGGCTATATTTTATATAAAATATATTTGATAAATAGATTTTGAGGCGGTTCAAAGTTTGCCGGGTAAGCTAGTTTTAAATATTTATATGTCTAACAATACAGATGCGACAATACAAGTCAAACATAATTCTGGAAAGCAGTGGCCGTGTTCTCACGACAAACGGTGAGGGTGACCTTTTTCGTCGTGTACTCGTATCTGATGCAGCAACATCTATGTATGTCGCATTGTGATGTACTCTATTAGGGTCCCGTACTCAGGGTAAAAAGGAACTTTATTACTAAGTCTCCGCTATCTGTCTGACCGTCTGACCGAATCCTGTATGTCATAGGACTCTACCTCGTGGACCGTAACAGATAGACATTTGAAGTTTGTCCAGAGTATGTTTAAGGGTAGCCTCTATGACAGCTACTAAAAATTAAAAAATGGAAATAAATGGGAATTTTCGACGTTTCTCGCTTTACGTATTGAACCGTAATAGGTAGACAGTTCAAACTTTACACTTTTACAGTGCATTTACTTTAATGGCAGCTATGATAACAAATACTAAAATAATATATGAAAATTTTGCCACACTTTGCCAATTATTATTATATATCTAAGTACAGTTGTAGTTGTTGTTACCTGCATGAGATATAAATGTTAGTTTTCACTTTCTTTCTAGATGTTTATTTTAGATTAGTACGGTACTAGGGTGTCATCACCGTGACTAGGTTTGCGGTACATTACCACAGACCTATGAGCGCTTATGTTGGCCGTGCCAACCTACACAATACATGAACCTACACATTGTTACCAATAAGTACATTTTGAATTCATTATAAATGCATAAAAATATAATAAATGTATACTTATAGGAATACTCAATCAAAACAGACCACAAGTTGTTCTTTTCTTAATGTTGGAGACAAAAGCAATAAAACATAACTGCGGTCATAATGTTAATGATACCCAAATGCGAAAAACGTACGTGGGCCGATTTCACACGAACCAAAACATTATAGGTACACACATATAATTCTATTCTGCAGTAATACTATATAATCAATTCAAACCTGATCTTGCCTCCATTACCCTATGGCGTACATTGTAAAAAATTGATGGAACTTATTCATACAATTATTCTTACCTAGGGTAATGTCCCCATAAATCAGTTTTAGGATATTACGAAATGATTATGAATTTAATATTTTTGTAAGGATTCATTCACACTGTGAGGAAACTCATTATCAGGTACCTACTTACTTTTGTATTTGGGTATTTCCGTTGATAGAGCTGAAATGTTGTAGAATGTTAGCTGTACCCTTAGTATGAGTTTTTACGTTTTACAAAAATTACTGCTTTTTTTGTTTACGCATTTCCCATATATTTCCAATCAGTTCTGATACAATCCGCTAGGGGCGCTAATTGGAAATGTATGGACAAATACGTAAACAAATACCAAAACAGTCATTTTTGTATAAACGTAAAAACTCATACTAAGGGTTCTGGTCTAAAATTATGTACTAAACCCTCTAAATTAAAACATATACCTAGCTATTTTAATGCGTTACAATTCAGTTCAGAGGGGCCCACTTATCATTAAACTTACTATACTCTTCTATATAGTCTATTACTCAAGTTTATGATATAAATTATATACTTGTATAGGTACTGCTTCTATAAAAAATCTCGAGCGGTCTTAAAAATTTAATATTAAATAGGTATGTGTTAAGATCTTTATTTGAACAACTTATGCTAATTTACTATTTAATCGCTTCTATTAAATTTACTATAAATAAGTTACTTTTAATTATATTTTACTACTATTATTGAAACATAATTGCAGTAATTTGTTAAATTTTAGTCATGGCAAGAGGGTGCATTTAAAATCTCATAAATGTGGCATAGGAATGTATCACGCTAAGTGCAGGTAGGTACATAAAATTTAGATTGAATGATAATACCTTAAATGCTTAAGAGTCGTATTACGTGATGAATATCAAGTTCAGACTCTTTACTATGGTCACAGAACATAAATAAATAGAAATGGCACACTCACACTTTTTTAATGTTAGGCTAAACACTGAAAGCTTTTATTTTCTGTGTGAATATAATCGAGAATACTTTATCTACACTAATATTATAGAGAGGAAATCTTTGTTTGTTTGTTTGGTTCTAATGAATAGGCTCAAAAACTACTGGACCAATTTTAAAAATTATTTCACCATTCGAAAGCTACATTATCCACGAGTAACATAGGCTATGTTTTATATGAAATATATTTGATAAATAGATTTTGAAATGGTACAAAGTTTTCCGGGTCAGCTAGTTTCGTTATATATCCAAATGATTTCTGCATTGCCCTTTATATTGTATCTAGTAAATCAGGTATCCGATATCGTTTATAAAAAGAACCATCCCTCTAATTCGTATTGAACTACAAAAGCCTAAGAAATTTTGAGCATATACCTACCATTAAATAGGTAATTACGGAACCATTGGTTTATGAATTATTGATTTTTGAAGATAGCTCATAAAAGCTGATAATAAAGCATATTTTTATACAACTATTTACATTTAATAACTAAACATGCGTGGACTACGAATAAAGTGGTTAAGGTGGTAGAACCCTTTGAGGTTCGACTCCGGCAGCACCACCGCCACACCTATTTCTACCTAATAACAGCAGTGTTAGGCGCTGTTGTGTTCCGTTTTAAAGGGTGTGGTAAGGGAGACAGACTTTTCCGAGGTGTTCCAACTTAGTCCTAGGGTTGATTACAGATGTCCATGGGCGGCAGTAGCCACTTACTATCAGGTGGACTGCATGCTCGTCTGCTACTCCTATATTATAAAAAAAGTAATGTAGTTATAAGTCATTTCTACCATTTATTTGATCTGTAGTTACAGCAGATAACGCCAGCAAATGACACGTAATTATAGCGTATGCGCCATAATTGTGGCCCATAAACCTATAACACTGACCAAAGCGTATAATCAGATTTATATTAAGCAAATAACGTAAATACTAAGCTTACGCCATAAGTAAAAGCCATGAGGAAATTTGAAAACATTAGCATTTTGTTTTATGTGTATAATTTTACCAGACAAGCCTAATGATTTGAATTTCTACTTTTTAATCTGGGGAACCGAGGTTCGATCTAAGGTATCCACGACTCGTAGGAACACCGTTGACTTTTCGAAATTATGTGCGTATTATAATTTAATTATTATTTTTCAACGGTGAAGGAAAACATCGTTAGGAAATCTTTTGAAAGTTCTTAAAACATCTGAAGTCTACCAATATATCTAAAATCGAGCATGGTAGCCTATGATAATGTGTAACTCCTCTCACAGAGATTTCACACTCACAGGTCTTTATCTGTGCCCAGATGTAGGATAGTAATGGGTTGACAACTATTATTATGATTGAGTAGAATAAGGTGGTTATCGGATGTTAAGTGGTCAATGCAGCCCATGAAAGTAGGTACATTACCAATATTTATTATTGTAGAACATAGATTAGTAAAGATACTTCGCCGCCTTGAAATTGAATGAAGCCACAAACGGCTTATTATAGTAAGTTCTTTTTTTGAATTCTTGACAAATAAAAACATTTTTAGAGAAAATTACGAATAAATAACTAATACTGCGTAATTTGCATAATAAATAAATAATTTATAATAATAATTTCAAATATTTTAGGGAAATTTTAGCACGGAGACGTGGCAAAACTTTTTTACGCAACTATTACAATTCTCAAAACTGGGAACATTTTCTTGTTAGGAGTGAGTAATCTTTACTAATCTATGTTGTAGAAGTACTTTAAAAGAAGTTCATGTGTTTGGATGCAAATTAAGTATATACTTACTTATGTTTTCTTCACCAGTTACACTGTTCTGTTAAAACATAGAGACACAGGCACTGCTGTTATATTTTCTAGTTATTTTTATTTCCGTATAAAATTTTCATGTGATGATGTTTCTTAGATATATTTTTTCAAGTCTTAATTTCAAATCTTATTTATTTAATTTCAAACAAAATCATTTTATCTAGGTAAACTTAACCAAGCGTAAGCGGATAGAGTTGAATTCCCGCGTTTTTTCTCTGACAGTTGTTTTTTTTTAACGAAATAAATTTTTTTGTTGTTTTTATTTGCAGCCAGTTCAATATGAAGAATAAATTATAATTTAATAAATTATAATTTAATTCTTAAATAAATTATAATCTTTTTTAAAACGAATTCTTGCAAGTTACTTATCTGTTATTCAAAAATACGAATATAAAAATAATTAAAAGTATATCTCGCCATCGTTAATGTTACATATTCATAACACGTAAACGTAAGACCTAATAATAGTAAGTTCTTATATCTCCGCACTTAAAACTTATATGGAATTTGTAAAGTTAAATTGGATATCCGATAAAAGATTTCTGAAAGCAAATATATCTCTGCCTATCACGGTAAAGGCACTTTTCATTGTTCTTAACCTAAGTTATTGTATGCACGGATAGGGCATATCACAACTTCGAAGACGGAGCCGTGCTGTTTAGATAGCCGTATCAGAAAATAATAGATTTATTGATCCAGTCGAACTTTGGTTCTGTTTATTGCCACCCACGGGATTGCAAATACTTATAAGGTATGTAAAATTTATATTAAAGGAATATAATATTTACCAAACCAGGAAAGCGAATGACATGAAAATGTTAAGTGGTCGCAAAAACATATTAATTAGGTCGAAATATACATTTTGTATTAGAATTTAAAAGAAACAATTTAATGAACTGACCATAAGTTTAATAAATATAATTGTAAAACATTTTATAAATTATTCTATGAAGGCATTATGAAAATTATTACTTTGGACTATTTTGAGCAACAATATTAAAATGGTAACTTGTTTTTGTTCATGCGATGGCTTCTCGGTCTTATGACCATTTTGCCAATGTCAAAATGGTAACGTAATATCCCACAATTCTATATTTAAATATATTTTTCAAATTAAAAGTAATATTTTAATACAATTAATGCAATTAATATGAAAAATTATAATAGTGGTCTAGACGTTAAATCATAAAAAAGATTCCGTAAATAATACAAACTTATAAAATATTGCCCTAAAAGTCGTAAGTTATTTTATTTTTTGCCCATAGATTAGTAAAGATTACTCACTCCTAACAAGAAAATGTACCCAGTTTTGAGAATTGAAATAGTTGCGTAAAAAAGTTTTGTCACGTCTGCGTGCTAAAATGTCCATAAAATATTTGAAATAATTATTTATTTATTACGTAAATTACACAGTATTAGTTATTTATTCGTAAATTTTCTCTAAAAATGTTTTTATTTGTCAAGAATTCAAAAAAATAACTTACTCAAATAAGCCGTTTGTGGCTTCATTCAATTTCAAGGCGGCGAAGTATCTTTACTAATCTATGTTTTTGCCCTTAAAATAGCATTGCCACAGGTAAGGTAGTGGTCACTACATAATTATATACAACAGCTATACTACCGATGTTTACTTCGAATATTCATCAGCTCTCCACATGCGCCGGCGCCGGCAATGCCGGTTGCGGCATATTATTAGAAATGCCCGTGGATATTGATTTCGATTTATTTTGCATCCGGGACTCGTATCTGAATAGATTATCAGTATCAGAATTACAAAACAAGTTTCCCGCCACCAGTTAATATTAATTGTAGGTAGGTACGTATAATATAGGTACGTACATTCTACGAGTACCTACATACACATGCGTCGTTTACCTATGGTTTTTTTCACTTATTACTACATAAGTGATGTCATACGAGTACAATAATAATAATTCATGTCGTAAATAGAGAATTTCATACATATAATTATTTTTTTATCGTTTTTTTTATAATATAGGAGTAGGCGACGAGCATGCAGTCCACCTGATGGTAAGTGGCTACTGCCGCCCATGGACATTTGTAATTAACCCCAGATAGGATTAGATATTCCTTTCTGAGGTCGGCCACAGGTGCGCCGCTACCCCTGAGGACTAAGCTGGAAAGCCTCGGAAAAGTCTGTCTCCCTTACCACACCCTTCAAACCGGAACTTATTAGGTAGAAATAGGCTTGGCGATGGTGCCGCCGGAGTCGAACCACATAGGGTTCTACCACCTTCAAAACGATGGCAAACTTCATGGCCCATCGTCAAAATCATCAAACCATTGTATTATTATCAAATGTATTTTAATATAAAATTCTTGTCTTTTCAGTTCAAAGATTCCGTTATGTATTGTTATCTTAGTTATAATGTAACAAGTAATTAAATAATATGTTAATGCCTTATTGTTGTTATTGTGGAATTATTTCTTAACCTTGTATTGTTATAATTAATTTTATATGAGAATTGTTGGTTTTTAATTAATTTTTAGGATTCCGTTAAAGCCAGTAATACAGTTTTAAACTGATATTAGAATATATTTAATATGAAGGTAACCATAATACATGTTGATTCATATTGTTCCATTGTAAATAAAATTTCTAAAAATATGTTAAGATAAAACATTATTATTTTTGAAAATATTAAAAGGGTTTTTTTTTCTTCGGCTTCCTTACGTAATTGGGCTGCCGTTTCTGTCGGTTAATTTTTTTTTTAAATTACGCACACTGAAATTTATTTATTTATGTGTATACATTGCTTTTACCCCTAGTATCCCTAACTTTAAAGTGTCATTCATGGACACCACATACGTTTTTTTCTGTTAAAAAGCAACGATAAACATGTTCTTTAAAGTTTTTAAAGTTATGGTAAATATATTATATCATCGCTCTAAGGATTAGCAAGTGTGTTGTGGATAACAGGAAGTATACCTGAATACTAAGTAGAATCGACAATAGGTCGTATTTTCTTATACGACGTACGCATATATTCTCACCCATTCTTGTTTCTGGTATTAGCATACACATTATGAGAAACACTACTCATTTATCTATTTACGGTCAACACCCATCACATTGTTTATCGAAATTGCAAAAAGAAAGAGAATACTTATAATAGAACAATGTTGAATAATAGCAAACGATGTGTAAAAGATACTGCTTAGAAACTAACGGCTGCTAATATATCTAGTTATTTATCAATGTTTGTTATAATTATTTATTACCCGACTGTCAAGGAAGGTGTTTTTGGAGCGTATCTTCTATGTTTGTAAATTTCTTTATCACCTCGTATCATCTATGCGGCTGGATTTTTTATTGATTTTAACAGTTAAGATAATAATATCATTATATTCGTCTTAAAAATCCAAGTGTTCTTAGACAGATGTTTGAATAAAGAAAAAAAACGTAACAGCGGAATTCTTACATCAAAATAGAGGAAATTAAAAGGCGACTACAAAAATGTATATAAAATTATTACAACTATCAAACTGGCTCAGTTCTTCTTTTGCAGTCGGGTTATTAATTTGTTTAATTATATAAATTCCGTTACTAAATTATTGTACTTTCATCGCTATGAAATAATCTTGCAATGGGTTGACTTTTACAAGGAGACATCAATAAGATTTGAATAGGCAAGTTTTTATTATAGAAGCAATCGTTTATGCGTAAAAAGAAATAAAAATGTAGCCTTTACGGGACGCTGGGCAGATGTGAAACATTGGAATTGATGGTCATTGAATGAATTTACAATTAAAGAAAACCAATAAATAATCATGAGGTACTTAAAATAAAAATAACATTGAAGAAATTTTGAAGGTGGTAGAACCCTTTGTGGTTCGACTCCGGCGGCACCACCGCCACACCTATTTCTACCTAATAACAGCAGTGTTAAGCGCTGCTGTGTTCCGGTTTGAAGGGTGTGGTAAGGGAGACAAACTTTTCCGAGGCGTTCCAGCTTAGTCCTCAGGGGTAGCGGCGCATCTGTGGCCGACCTCAGGTTGGAATATCTAATCCTATCTGGGGTTGATTACAGATGTCCATGGGCGGCAGTCGCCACTTACCATCAGGTGGACTGCATGCTCGTCTGCTACTCTTATATTATAAAAAAAAAAAAAATTTTTCATGTACACACACATGGAAAAGCAACACGGTATTTTAAAATAATATATTTGTGTGTGTGTGACATAAGTTATTGTGATTTCATCGCAGTAGACAACATAGTATAGACGATAATACGTGGCATAGAGCGACGGGATAAGAAGCTTCATACCGTTTGCCGTCACGGCATATAAATCGATTTTACAGGCAAGGAGCGCCATAGGTATAATTGTACTTCACTGCATAGTCTCTTCAATGATAATGTTGACTTGTAGTACACCGCCAGTCGCCAGCCTTGTGTCACGTATATTCAGAGCTAAAAACCTCGAATTCAAATAATTTAAAACAATATCCAACCTACTTATAGCGCCCCCTACTGGTAAATGTCATTATCGTTTTTCGTGCAGCCTGTGTACATTTATGATTTTTCAAAATAAGAAATAAAATAAGTAATTTATAGTAAAAAATATTAATTTATAACAAATATTTCAATTAATAATTTATAAAAGACGTAGGTGTAATATATTGTGCAGAAAAGTTACAATGGAAAATAAAGAAATTTGACGAAATTATTCTGAAGACTTGTACTAGGCGGCCATTACGAATGCCGTCGCAAATTGAAAATGTATTATTTTCATTTATTAAAGATAAGATGATAATCTTATATATTAATGAGGAATGACAAGGTAAATTTTTACATATATATTTTTCCAAGCAAAGGATTTTTAGATTACCATATTGTTCTGTAGCAAGGAATTTGACGTCTTATGTTCATTAACTAAGCTTGTCACCTATTTAGGTGATCTCGCTTATTTAAATCCTTATATAAATCTCGCTTATATAAAGCTATGAACATAGAAATAGGGTGCTATTTAGCCCCGTGCATGGGTACTAACCCGTTTATACTGAGTATTTACTCACATAAAAGAATCTACTATTGAGTAGAATATACCTAATGGGTATTCACCCGTTCAAATAAGGTTATGACCCTTACATGTTGGATATTTACCTACATTACAAGAAATAGGGTGCTATTTAGCCCCGTTCATGGGTACTAACCTGTTTATATTGAGTATTTAGTCACATAAAATAATCTACTATTGAGTAGAATATACCTAATGGATATTCATCCGTTCAAATAAGGGACCCTTACATATTGCATATTTACCTATATAACAACTATAACAAGATACTACTATTAAGTAGACGGATACAACGGATATTCACCCATTTTAATAGGGTATTATGTCCTTCACATCGGGTAAATAACCTATATAACAAAATACTAATAATCAGTAGATAGACACAACTATTACCATCGATTGGGTGTAATGATTTTAATGAATGAACATTTTATTGAAGAATCATTCAGATTAATAATGTACATGATACAGGATATAGAGATGACAATTTATATCCTTTTGTAATACTCTAGAAGAACCTAAAATTGGTTTAACCATTCATAAGAATTTGGTATCCAGGTAAATCAGCATATTAAAGAGTAATTTACTAAAGGAACTATCTATCTATCTAGATGGTGATAGATAGACTAAAGGAAAAAATAGTTTAAAGGAAGAACTGGACCTCTAGGAACCTCTAGGAAACTGTGGGACGGATAACACATGATTAGACTTTAAAAGTTGCACAAGTCGCAGTTACTATTGTAGCTGTAAAGAGTCAAAAGCCATGCCACATCAGGCGAATGCTTACTGCTCTCGAGCATTTGACATGATTGTTTCTTAATAATTTTAAATTATTTGCCTTTATAAAGATAATTTGCTATCAATTATCTTATTACTGGTGCTGGTCATTTATTATGTATAATAAATAATAAGAAGAAATTTCATAGTACAAGTACTGGAACAAATGATCGGCAAAATGGTTTAAGAAACAATGATTGTTCAATTCATATATATATAGTACAATATTTTATAATAACAAATATAACGAAGATATTTACACTTCATCCTATGATAAACTTCATCCAAAAGTTTGAGATACTCATACCAAATAGGGTCATTATCTGACTTACAACAAGCCTCATGCACAAATACCTGTATCACAGAAAGGCTTGATCGAAGTTTCCTTTGGAATAAATCTTCAATCACAACAGATTTTTAGGTGAGTGGTTAATAATGTGGTCGATTATAATTATAATTTTAAAGACCAGTTGTAACAAATAACTATTGACCCAAGCTTTGCAAGTGGTTAGCTTTAAGAGTCTATCTGTATAAACACTTAAACTCATTATTCTCAAGGAATGAAGATTTTTTCAAAATATACTCTGTATGTGTGTAGAAAGACTACTCACATCAGTGGTAACATATTGTTTACTCTTAACCAATTTTTTACAATATTTTTACTTTACCAACACCTGATGATGGTGATGTTGGTTTATATTGAATATCTTGGTCTTAATCTTGAGCTTTAAATAAAGCCTGGCATTCCACTCACTACTTACTATTGTTTTCAAGAATGCATATTTGGATACTAATTCATGATTACCTTAAACAGTGTTTACATGTCTATGGTTAAATGGAAATTCTATGCATTTCAAGTTCTTTCCTTTGGTTTGAGCAGAACACTATATTTATGTTTTTACTAACCTTTTAAAAGATACAAGACCATACATAACTGATTAAGATCTAGGGACAGTGTGTCAGTTATATATTTATATAACATAGTTCCTATTTGAAATGTCATAATAATGGACAAGGAACAATAACAACACTTAGTAATTTAGGATCATAGACAGAATAAGCTATATCATTCTTTAGGATTTATTGGTTACTTAAAAGATAGTTTGATAATTGGAAATAATACAACTGTTAAGGTTGTTCATTGTATTATACAAGCAATAAATAAATAAAAAATCAAATTGCTTTACCATTAGATAAAAGATTAAAAATCAACACAAGGGTGAAATATAAAGAAAAAAAAATAAAAAAATATATATAATAATAATATTAAAAAATAAAAATTATAATAAATGCAAAGATAGGTATATATATATAACAATTTTAATAATGTTTATCAAAATACTATCCCTCTTACAGATAGATATAATTACAGGTGGTAGTTGTCATATTATTTTTATTATCGGGACACAATCAGTTATGTAACATATGGTCATTATTCTCGGTATTTTTGTTATTTGATTTAAATAACAAATCCGATCAACTATTTAAAGTTAAATGCAGCATTACTTGTGCTTAAAGATATTTTTTCAATAATCATCTTCAACACGGTGAAACCCTAATACGTGTAGGCAACTCCACAGTTATTTCATATAGAAACAGCATGGTGTTTAATACCCACATTTAACCGTAATATCAAGGCACATATTGGATTTATTGAATACCCAAAAAATGTTTTTATTTCCCTAATACATTCAATAATTTCAGAATGAATTTGCTATCACTAAATCAAGATTATACATTGCGAATTAACACTTTGAAGGTTTTTAAATAGATTTATTTACTAGGAAACCTACAAGAAGTATGACTTACATGTCATGACTAAGGTTATACTATTTAAATGGAAATATTCATTTTATTTCTAATAAAATAATTGTTGTTAAAGATTATCTCTGAACGGTTGGGGAGTTTGTGGTAGTATCTGGTAGTAGGTCCAGACAGTCCTAAAAAATAGTATTAAAAAAAAAAAAAAAAACCTTTCATTTTGGAAGGGTTGCATTTTGGGTCTCATATGAATTTAAAAAAAGAAAAAAAAAAAAAAACTAGATCCATTTGTTTTTCGTCAACGCTTTACCCTGTATGTTACTCGCTTCCTCGAGGAGCGTTTCGTTTCTGTACACGAATCTCAAGATTTTGTTGCTCTACAAGCAATGTTAGACGCAATAATGAAAACGTGATGCTGGTGCTTATAATATTTTGGCCTAAACAGTGTAAATAACTAGATCTATCTGTAGACTGGTTACAATATTCTTTTCATTTTGATATATATATATCTAGAATTATTTTTGTTCTTAAAATGCATATTTAGGTTTTCTATCCTCCATATCCCAAGTATGCTATTACTTGGGATAGTTACATCTGATGTATAAATATTTTTAGCGAGTTAAGTGTAAAATATTATATATTATTTAGTGGAGATGAAGAAAAAATACTATTTACTTTTTTTGGTTATTGTAATTACTCATATAGTAAAAAGAAAAAAAAAAACAATAATAATATATGAGTAATATATATATATATATAAGTAATATATAAAAACAATAGATATCGTATATATTATGACGTTCACTTGGTGTAAGCCCGTGAATGCCATTATTACTACCGATTCGCCTACATCTGAGTCGAGACTTCTAAAAAGTATACATAAACATAATAATAACATTATTGTATATTAACCAAATTGCTTGTCGGAAGATATTGTATATTAAATTGCCACATTAATTTAAACCTTACTATAACCAGTGTTCAAACAATCTAGTATTACAATTATTTCATAGTAATCATAGTATTTGTCCAGCACATCCTTAATAAAATTACCTAGATAGGCCTAGTAACACTTGAGAATTGCAAGAATAAGTTTATTTCTTTTATGTAATCTTATAATACAGTGACCTTCCAGACGACAGTTTCTAGATTTTATCAACCACGGAAGATGATGGCATTGTTATATCATTTTTTACAATACATACCATTAGAGAGCACGCGTTACCACGCTGCTACGCTGACGTCTAAACATATGAGTGTCAGTTAAGACCCTCTTAGAAGGATAGCTGAATGGATCAGATCTAAGTTCAATTTTGTAGTAGAGATGTTACATCAAACGTATACTTGATAACTGTAATTAATATTTAAATAGATATATTAAATTAGGAATTTTAAAAATAGTAGGATTTAAATGTTTTTGTATTTTGTTTAATACGCTCGTTATTTTACAAATCTCTAAACATCTACAAGTCAACATTATCATTGAAGAGACTATGCAGTGAAGTACAATTAGAAATTAAACGAACTTACCTAAGTGAAGTTCCATTTCAATTGTACGAACTGCATAGTCTCGAAATGATATTATAACCCACCCACCCATACTTATATACGATAAGTATTACCCATAATATCATCTATGTTGTAAAATAATCGAGCTAATGAACTTACATCTTGACCCCAGGATCTCTAAACTTAATGACATTTACCAGTAGGGGGCGCTATAAGTAGGTTGGATATTGTTTTAAATTATTTGAATTCGAGGTTTTTAGCTCTGAATATACGTGACACAAGGCTGGCGACTGGCGGTGTACTACAAGTCAACATTATCATTTCGAGACTATGCAGTTCGTACAATTGAAATGGAACTTCACTTAGGTAAGTTCGTTTAATTTCTAATTATTTAACACTTCATGTCTAAGCTGAATAATAACGTACGGTTACACGCAGAATTATGTAGTTAATAAAACTGTCGTCCATTCATTACTGTCCCACTGCTGGGGTCTCGTTTCTTGTCTGTTGAAAGGTGTTGAGGCCATATGCTACCGCACTGCCCATGTGCGAATTGGTAATAAAACCGACTAAGTGTGAATCGAACTACCGCATTTAAGGTTCAACTTTACCACACAATATATACAACAACCACACAATATTGTGTTATGTGCCTATCAATTGTATTTTCTTTTATTCGATGTCGGTCCCTTACCTAGTTTGTTTGCGATAAAGTTTGCACTATAATCATACTGAACTTTTTAGTTTTATGGCATAAATATATTTTTTTCGACACAAAAATGACTTAAAAATAAAAATGTTTGAAAATTAGCAAAAGATAAATGTACAAAATGTACTAAAATTGAATTAATAATTAAAGTTACTATAAAGATAAGATTAGAATTGTGCAAGTCGTGCAGGGTTCGTATGCGGAAGTACAACCGCTACATCGATTACGTAACTAAGGGAGGATTTTAGTAGAATATTGTTACATTCATAGCGTTAACCCGCGTCTTCACGTACCTTACGAGGCCTTAGAAGCTGTAAAGATAGTTTCCTTTACAACACAAAATTATAGAAACACATAAAAAAAAAACACCTGCCTAAAACATAGCCTATCTCACTCCTACAATTTAGACGACTCCAATAACACTTCATATATCAAAATCCGTCAAGTCTTTGGCTTTAGGGCATGTCGATGAATAAGAAATAAACGCTCGAAAACATTACTCTCCACATTTGGGTAAAAACTGTTACCTTGTTGATGACAAGTATGAAAGAGAAGATGATATCTGCAGTCTTCTAATAAGATTAGGATCTATCGGGTGTCGATTACAGAATGCTTCCTCTGAGAATTAATTTTGAACGTCTGGCGTGTCTCTATCTTATTACAGAAATTGCGCCATGTATTAACACTTCCATTATAAGGCAGAAGTAGAACCATGAAGGGTAAATTAAATTACAATAATAAGCATAAAAATTCATATGGCGTATTGATACTGATAATCTTAAATATTTTAGTAGGTATTCTTATCTTTGTATGTTATGCTGTTGCGTTTTAAATATTACAAGCACTTCAATCGTGGGAAAGTTAATTACTCGTTATTCGTTTCGAAACGATTTTATTACAATCGATTACGATAAATTTATAGGTTGTAAACTTCTATACTCGACTATGGTTTGTACATCTTATTTTCTTGACAACAAGCATCGTAAAATTCCGTTTATTATCATTGAGCATGTCCAATTGTCTAATAATGCAATATGCAATTTGAATGAAATATGCTATTTTTTTACACAAGGTGTTCACTTTTGTTATAATAAATATTTTCCAAACGTTTAATTTAAAAAAAAATCTTTTAGTAGGTTTATCATCATATATGCTGTACGAAAACTATTATTTTCTGTTTTATGGTAATGGTTACTTTCACAAAACATGAGGAAATCAATAACCTTACGACTGGAGATCTTCATACTGCGATATACGTCGGAAAGTTCGAAGATTCCCATAAATTAGCCATTGGTTACGGATGGAATTGGTAATTTCGCCAATCATGATTTGCTGGGACTTCTCATCTACATATGACCGCCAACTCTTTACAATTTAACCTCTGTCGTTTTATCTATTATCAAAGGTAATTTGTATGTAAATCTATGTTTATGTGAGGTATTTTATGGTATTTAAATATTTCTGGATTTTAGTTGAGATTCGCAGATATATTTTTATAACCGGTATATGGGCAGATTAGGTAAGTTATGTATTTTAAATATTTTAAAATTAAGATATTGTCATGTTTTATTTTATATTTGTATTTTATGATGAATGAATAATTAAATTGTTCTTTTGTTGACATACTACGAAAAAAATAAATTAAAAAATATGGTTTATTATTATTAAAAAAAATGAATTCTATAATAGTTTTTATAATTATACGCTTTTAGTGTTATTATTAATATTATGTTTAAAGTAATATAAAAGTATGCTAACAATATAGGGGACGTCGGGAAAAGCTGGCAGGCGGTTGCAGGCGACTGGGTATGGACGGTCCATTTCTGCCTGCTTTCCCTCCGAGTACGCTACGATCGTCTTCATGGTAGACAACCCTCCCATCGGTCTGCGGTCACTCCAACGCACCTCAGGATGCCATTCATTGACACAAGCAATCCAGCTCACGCAAAATACTGTCACTCCCGCCAACAAAAACTTTGTCACGCGGACAAACTTCCTTGCGGAACACGGCATCGCGGCTACTGTTCAATGCATTTGAGTTTTTGAAAACATATGTTGGTACGCTATGGGGTTCGTCGACGGCGTGGTGAGGCCGTGGTGTCGCGGATGAGCGCGGGGCGCATGCGTTCCGAGCGCGCTACCATGGCGGACTGCCGCGGATCAGCTGATAGCGTATCAACAATGCGTCCCTCCCGGCTAATCGTTCTAAACGCTTGCGGACGTGGAAGTCTAGTTTTCTATACCAGTTTTCGCTCGTGACTCTTCTTTTGCACGACGTGAATGTACTTCTAAACATGACTTGTTTTGTAAAAAGTTGTAGCAATCTCACACGGAACAAGAAATTTTATGGGCAAGACGAGTAGACGTGTTACCTGGCAGTTTGTTTAATTGCGTAAGATCGATTATGAACGGGTTGCACTGTAATTATTGGGCCAGGCTGATGCTCAAGACGAAGCTGTTTCCACGGACGTCTCATTTACATAATAGGCTTACTTAACACGTCGTGGTTAATCTGATATATCTCTAACTCTGATAACTAAACTTGATTCTTTATCTGAATAAAGGGATCAGAAAACTCAAATGTTAGTCATTACTAAACGTTTACGCGTTGGTTCAGGTATATTTATTTTATTTGCGATAAACATCCTTTAAGTAAAGCTGATTGTAAGGACTTATTATATATGTTGGAACCTAATTAGATGTATGATTTCGTTTTAATACCCTAAACATGGTATAGTATATTTTACGAGATTTACGGGCCATTTGAAAACAAATCCTTTACTAGACAGTTTTTAAGCATCATTCAGGCTCTTTTTCTTTCGGACCACTCTTAAAACATACTTAACATAAGTAGTATTATTTTTTACTTTATGTCACTTATGATTCTATGTCTCTTTTTTGTAACTACGATCGGCGTGGAAGGTTCTTGAAATTTAGAATTAAATCAGTACGAACTCTACATTATTTTACTTTGTACAAATTGGACCTTTAATATACTTTATATTCTGCCGCCCTAAGTTTTTCTAATAGAACACACACAGTAACTCGATATTGAAGGTTATTTTACAGTAAGTTATTTCATATTAGCCAGGATCTAACAGGCCATCTTAAAACAATTTTCTTGGCCGTCAGCTAAAGGGTTTTGTTCCTTTTGTGCTGCCCGTCACCTGTATGTTCAACAAAGTATGGACCTCCCGTTTGCTTTAGACCTCCTTTAGTTAGATAAACGTTTATGTCGGCGCATTAAAGAGAGTTTTGGCACATTTAATGGTTGTCTATAGTTTTCTTTGTCAGTTAAATATAATAGAAAAAGAAATCGTGAAAAATATTATTTTCTGTCGTCTTCGCGTTTTAGATATGAATATCGCTTCTGTAACGTGTATACATCCTTTGCCTAACTTAACTATGAATAGCTATTTTATATGAGTACGAATTACCATCTTAGGTTAGACTATGAATTCTTAAATAATTACTCCGTTTACTAAACTATTCAGACCTACATATTAGTCTCGTTGTCATCATAGTAGATTAGTCTCTTCGGACTCGCTACCAGGATACCTACGTCCCACGCCATTGGATACCTTTTGAAGATTCCCCCTTCATCAATAAAAAAGGAAACTGTGATTGAATCCCGATAAATGAAATACATATGAATTAAATTGATATGTTATTCAACGTTTCTATTCTATCGGATTATCTTTTGATCGAATGAAGCTATAAAAGGTCTCTTACGTTAAGATTATGAAATTTAAGTTTTGTTTATATTTAACTTCAAATTTACAGTCTAGTAGAGCCTAGCAGAAATTCTAAAAGCTGGCCATTATCTCAAAACTATTTTATAAGTAATAAACTTCTCCTTTCGATCTGGTTGTGGGATGTTATTTTCTAAGTCGTTAAAAGGCTCTTTATTACAACAACATAAACATCGCTAAACCACTCTTTTATCGGCGTCTTTGATAGACTTATAGTCAGATAAATTTTATTATCATAAGCTTTGTATATTGAACTGATTACTAACCACTCTGGTAGAACTTGTTCAGCTAAGTTGTTAATATACTCGTATGCTGTTCGTACTTGCCTGCAGTAGTATTTTTCTATTTATGCATCGTGGGAAAATTATATCTCTAACCTGCTCGTAGATGCCTATATAGATATAATGAGAAACACGTAGGTACAGGAAATCTAAATATAAACATTGAAGCGTTTTCTTTTTGCAGAAGCGCAAGCGTAGTGGCAAATCAGTGTCGAGAGTTAAGGATTCTATCCCTTAAACAAATGAGTTGTGTCATACACGTTATGCATCACTTGAGAAGTAATGGATTTAAGAATATGAGAATGAAACTTTATCATTTTTGGCACAAAATGTTGAAATGTAATTAACTAATTAGTTATCTTGAATTGTTGCAGCTTATATTCACCAATTAAATTATTTATTCTTATTTCCCGAACAATTAGGTAGTAGGTTGACTTTGGGAGTATAACTGCCACCGGGACACGCGTGTGTAGCGAGTACATATAAAACGTGTGACAATGTAGCCCGCAGTTGGGTGGTAACATGTTCTGGCTATGACGAATGACCTATTCACAGACCTGTATTTGTTGGCCTATTGTTGTTAAAACATGCTAGAGAACTTATTAAGAAATCTTGATTTATCCCAGGGTTCGCGAATATTGATTAGTATCCTACAGAAAACAAAATTAATGAGTTATCTGGGGTCAAGGAAATGCCGCCGCCAAGTCATGCAAATAATATATTCCATAAAATTAGAAATTTGGTTTAAGTAGTAGTTACTTAGTAATTACAAGATTTTTTATTGGGTAGTTCGTTGAACTTTATATTAATTACATTTATGATGTCGTTGTATGGATTAAATGGGTTTAGTTAGTAAATTAAATATTAATCCGGGATACAACTATATATATATAGGTATTAATAAACGGTGTAATAAAAGTTTATAAATAGTTACACGCGTGTAACATAAAAACATGGTCCGTAATTTATTCTATTCCGTCTATTTTAGGACCTCATTCTTTTATTGTTGTATTCAGCAACTATCTTTTCTATAAATGGTTATCGAACAAAAACCTGAGATGGATTTACAAAAGAACCTGCCAGTTGTGTGGGCATGTCTGTAACCGACTGTCGCCATTGTCACCATATTTGACACATGCGCATGCGCATTTTCTTTTTTATATCGATTTTGGGTACCTGCATCCTACGTACGATATGGTAGCTTATGCAATGATATTTATACTCCATACAAATATTATAAAAGAAAACAGATAGTTCGTTTAAACGTTTGAAACATAGAAAATATCAGATATGTTAAAATCTTTTTGCATTTAATAAGCCATACCTTGGAAAAGTATACTGTTGCGAAGTATGCTGTAATTAGCGTAACTGCGACCTCAACACAGAGACATTTTTAAAATGCGGTTGAAACCGCAAGGCACAGCTAGTATAAAATAACCAAAGTTCTCTAAGTTTCTCAGTCTATCTGGTTATTTTTTTTTAATTTTTTATTTTATTTATTTTATTTTTATTTTTTTTTATATAAGAACTTTTATTCCTTTGTAAATACATTAAATGTTACCTAATGTTTAATGTTTAATGTTATTTGTTTATTTGGTTATTAGTCTAACGTCAATAACAACATCAAGCAGCACGGCATGCATTCACAAATTCCGACAATTGTTTCTCATGTAATTTTATTGTGTGTTTACATTGTCGAACACAATATACGTAGCCGATTAATAGTAGATGTCTCTTACCTCGTAAATATCTCCAGACAATTTAATAAACACATCAAGGCTTAAACGCTTTTTCAATAGCTCCAGATTACATCGGGAGTATTAATTTGATAAGTCGTGAAGCTCCTGTGCGGTATAATTGCTGGTAGTAGGTACAAGTAGTGTTGCCAGAAATGAATAAAAAAACAGGACAGATCTTAGGAAAAAATGTTACTTTACGGAATTTGGATAAAAAGTTGGAGAATTTTTAAATAAAGCTAGTTACGTTTACGATTAGAATTAAAGAAAATAGCAATAGTAAACCCACAATATATAATTGTTCGGTAAGCAATTATATAAGCAAAGGTATTTGTGGAAGAGCGAAGTAAAATAATTTTAGGTAATTAATTTCTGTCACGCGGGTTTGCGGATTTTGTTCGCACGTATCCCATTCGTATTGTATCGTGTTATAGACGCTTATCCTGTGACGCAACACGCACGCGGGTCGACAAGAGATTATAGTTGGTTATTTCACGCATGTTGCTGAGAAATGCGCGGGCTTAAACCCGCGTGACAATACGAATACCCCAAGAGCTGTACATATTGGGACGTCCTAAAACTCGCTACAAATTTGCGTTTTGCCAGAGGCTGTTTGTGTAGGTGGTCTGGCTGTAGATAGCCCATAATTAACGTACTTTTTGATTACCACTGCTAGCTGTAATTTAGTCTTTAATGTCAAGTTTAATTTATTTATCCCCGATTAAGACGTAAAGACAAATAGTGGATACACTGATATATATCCCTTTATTGATTTTACTTGATTACTACTTCGCGATTCATTTAATTACTGACTTCGAAGTACTATAAAACGATTCTTATGTAATGTTAAATGGTCCCTGTTGGTTATGAACGTCTATAAGCGATAACAAATACGACAGATCTTACCATTCGCAAGTGGCTCGCTCGGTATGACCTATGGCCTAAACCCTCCCTAACTCTGAGAAAAGACCCGTGCTTAGCAGTGCGTTGACGATGGTAACTAAGTGAGAAGAACTCGGATTGGTTTGCTTGTCCGAAATCTTTCTCCGAAATCTTATCTCCGAAATATTTCTAATCTAAGTATAAATAAAGCCTTGCCTATTTACCAGCCTTAGTAAAACACTTAATGGGTTGAAAAAACAGAAATCATAAAAATATTCGAAGACAAAAACATCGATGAGTGTGATGATGCATAAAATGATTTCCTGTAGCTGATTATAACTTGTTCCCACAACTAGCCAATTGGTGGACAGAAAAAGATAATTGTATATTTTGTGGTTTCCTTTCTGTTCTTTGCAAACTAACCCTGTATATTGTTAGAAGACTAAAGGATGCAAAGATTACCGCAATAGTTCAGTAATGAGAGGGTTCAGTAATTGTTATTGCACACCGAAGCTGAATTTAGTGCCAGTAATAAATGTCTTAAATCTGCAAATCGCCTTTTAAGTATCTATTTTGCGGAGATCAGTAATCGACCGCTTCTAATAACATACTGCTTTTCGGCGTCATTTTTGTGCAGGTGTGTGTTCATCTTTTAGTACTTCATTTTGAAAAATAATTTACTTTTGGCACACTATGATGGCGTATGTAACCCACATGCACCACATTTTCGCTGGCTCATGGCCAAAGACATTTTAAGCTGCAATCATCTACGGTTTTCTATCGATATACATCATTTCTTAAATTGAACATTACATTATCATATCTTTGATTTTTTAAACAACATATAAATATGTCAGGATTTACTTTGAACAGACTATAGGCACTATTTATACTCTAGTACGCGTTGTACAGACCAGAGTACTGAAGTCTTCTTCAGTACTCTGGTCTGATAGCGACATTTATATGATTGGATACATGTGTTTCTATACCAAGATATATAACAATATATAAGAATCTAATATATGATAACTATCTATGCACGTCCAAGTTTAAAGCTATAAGACCATTTTCCCAGTAAACACAATCCAAAACGTCTGAATAAACTTCGACTGACTACGTATGGACATAAACATGACGAATAGAAGAATAGCAATAACTCACTGTCAGGGCAAAGCTCTCTTTATCCCTATTGTTCCTGTCCTGGCTCCTGTAACCTAACACAATACTTATTGCGAGTCGATATTTATTTACATGTCTATGGTTGGTGTCGCAATAAGCATGGCATTCACTATTGAAATGCAGGCTTTATCGAAGCGTGCGCATCTCGTTCGTTAGGCGCACGCGCAGCCGCCGCACCGTGTATTGAACCCACTATCGGCGTTAGAGAGGCAATAGCCCGCCACGAAGCATATTTTATTTATTCCCGTCGTGCTAAAATACGCCCTTAATAAAATATAAACGTAATTGCCAGGGCCGGATTTAAGGGGCAACCGCGGCGGCAGCCCCGTGGCCAAAGTGGCAAAAGAGGGGACAATAGAGACGTCGGATTTTTTTTTAATACCGACTAGTAAACTAGTAAAAAAAATATCTTTTCCTTTGATATTTTTTTTTCGCTGTTTTATCTTTATCTACAGTACTTTGTACAAACATGAATACTAGAAGAATCTACGTTTCTCAATAAAATATTTATTGAAAAACTCAACTGAAAAAATTGTTCATTTTATTCGGAAAATAATTTGGGGTTAGAGGGCCTCCACTCCTTTGTTGCCCCAAGGCCTCTAGACCTCTAAATCCGGCCCTGGTAATTGCTAGGCCAAGGATGCCGTGTCACGAGCTTTCTGCGAAGCAATTATATGTGTGAAAGTCGGAATAGTGATAGGTTAGCTCATTAGGACTCACCTAAATCGTGCTTTATTTTGTTCGGAATACATGCCCGCGTAATTACCTAGGTGTATTCGAGATTTCTCTTTTAGTTTGCGTAAGAAAGATTTACGCTGGAATATCTACGCATTTGAAAGTAGCTGAATAAACCCGATAAACCAGCATTGGGTCATGGCTTTGTAGTATTGCCACACTGTTTTTGAAATCCTACTGCTGGAATTACACAGACCTTTGGGCAGCCTAAAAAATAATTAACGACTAAGGACTTCTATTCATATACATAAGTATTACCCGCTTATTTACAACTGTAATTAGGTCGGCTACAAATGCGTTGATACTCTGGATGATTTTAATAGGAGAAGTTTAATTTGAAGGTGGTAAGGGCTTTTCCTTACTATAATCTTATAAATATAAACAAAACAGCAGCACTTAGCGTTGTTACTAGCAGTGTTTTTTTATGGTGCATTCGGTATTCCAAGGGTCTATCACCACCTCAAACTACCCAGAACCATCTTTCATAACTTCAAATACTGTGACCAATATGAAATCTGTATCAATTATTTCCTTAAAACTAAACTGTACAAGAAACAATCGACTATATTCGTGTTGCTCAATTTAAAATCGTCTGCGATATTTTTATATTACGATATTAATGCCAATGTGTCAGAGTTAAAGTGTAAAAGGGTTTACAATACGCTAAATAATTCGGTAGTTTGTAAAGAGATAAGATCACAGGTCACGTGCGCCATTCTTCTTTATTTGCGTGCAATTTTAAAATAAACGCCTTCATAAACAGTATTCGAACGTTACAATACAAGGAGGTTAAGAGAAAATGCCCTGTGGTCAATATAAATTGATTCTACAATGCGGTATTGAGTGGTCGTTACAGTGATATGTGAGTGCACGGAGACTGGAGATTTTAAGTTACTCCACTATGTTCTGGTAATGACCGCGAATATTGAAATAAGCTGTTGAACATCATTATTCCTGTAATTCTGTAATAAGTTATCTTCATTTCTCGCCATCTGTAAACACTTTTTATAATATTTAATATCTATTTTAATATACTTATTTCATTAATGTGGTACTGAATTGATTTTCAGTTCGTTATTTTTAGCAGTTGGTATTTTTAAGTTGTGTTGAATTGTACCATAAAAATGTTAAAAAGTATTTATTTTAGGAATCGTTTTAGTTATTATTTTAGGTATGGTCTGTCTATGTAGTACCTTTGTGATTTGATTTATTATTGATTATTATGAACTTGAAATTGTTGCGATAAAGAAATGTCCTTCCTTGCTTATGCTTGTCAAAGAGCGAGATGTGGGAATACGTTTGAAAAACATTACTCTCCTCCAGGCGCATTGGTGTAAATATACGAGCGGTCACAGGTCCAAAGGGGCAGGCACTGTAATCCGCATCTTGGTTGCAATCTCAATAAACCAATTTGCGACGGCGCGATGCCCACGATACCGGCCCTACATTATAGCCCTTTGTTCCGGTCACTGTCCACTGGCATGCTATGCAGGGATGTATAGAACACCGTGACCGTATCCGAAGGTATCGGATATCCGAAATAAAACCAAAGCGATGACATTACCAAATTCCATATAAAAGTTTCGAATGATTTCAGATAGGGGCAGAGTCTAAATTAGGGTATGTCGTGCGCATCCTGCACCCTTACCAGGAGTTTTTACGTTTCGACAAATATGACTGTTTTGGTATTTGGTATTTGCCCATACAAATTCCAATCAGCGCCCCTAGCGGATTATGTCAGAACTAGGAAATCGTATGGGCCAATACGTAAACAAATACCAAAACAGTCATATTTGTCATAACGTAAAAACTCATGGTAAGGGTACTGTGCTTTCCTTAATAACAAATATGCAAGTCATTACAAATTTCTATGTATCTATCTTTTAGACTTATCTTTTAGGAAACCATAAAAAATATAACCTAATTATAACTATCCCAAATCAGATAGTCGGAAATAATTCTTTATATAAAACCGTATCTCAAACCGTAACATTTTCATATATCTGTACTGTATATATAACCCTTATTATAACTATCCCAAATCAGATAGTCGAAAATAATTCTTAATATAAAACCGTATCTCAAACAGTAAAATTTTCAATCTGCAACCAAAATCAGATCCGAAATTTCGTTCATAACATCCCTAGTATATGTATAGCTCCCAGTACGTCCTAAAATTCTTTTAAAACGAGTATATACTGCGTCGATGTCACGGATGTGCATTGTTCCTCGTATTTATGACTACACTTCGACATGTAATCGTACTCCTGTAGCATTACCATGAGTTGGCATAGAAACGCCACTATAGAAATGGTAAATAGAAAACTATTGTCATTTTGCTAGTGAATAACATAACTACTATCGTTACGGTATTTCTTGACAACGTCTGTCAAATTAATGACTCATGGGACCGAATTTGTATGGCAATAGATCTTAATGACATTCGCTAGCGATTTGATTTCGATAGGTTTTTTACGTATCGAGTTACGTCACTACGGATTTTAGTTCTACGAGTAACCACCAGAGGCGCTGTACAATTTTTCATACATTTATTTTACGCAGTCGCTAGCGAGTAATACTTTTGTAAACTCATGGTAGTACTTCTGATTTGTAGTAGCTTTTCACTGTCGTTTACGATTTGTAAAGTGGAATTTAAGATTCCAGAATTTTATTCTCTGGAAAGTGGCTATAGTGGTTGCTTTTAAATAAGTCAATGGCTTTAAAATAGAGGATAATGAGTCATTTACTGTTAAGCGTATACGGATAAATGAATATATTTTTAAATAAATACATACCATGGACTAGGACAAATAGATTAAGAGTAAGTTGTGTGTTGAACCTCTCTTTTCATGGATGTAGGTTTTAAGTTTTTTTTATTATAATATTTTTTAAATAAATATTTTTTTATTATTGAAGTAGTAAACAAGTATGCAGTCCACCTAATATTGAGTAATAACTGCCGCCCATCTGCAATCAGACTTAGATAAAATTATATTCCTGTCTGAAGTTGGCAACATATATATTGCTAGTCCTAAATAAATTGGAACACACCGGATAAATAGGTCCTTCCACACACTCCACAGCAGCGTTTAACTCTATTGTAATAAGGCAGAAATAGGCGTGGCAATGCTACCACCTACGTCACTAATTTCTTATAAATCATAAAAAAAGTTATGTTTAATAAACATTTCATACGAGGAAGTCAAAATAAGATATGACTGCCATGAATTCCAGGTCTCGTACCACTTTGCGGCTTAATATAATGTGACATTAGGTTATTAAATAAAATGCATACGAGACTATTTAAATGGACGAGTAAAGAGAGAATTGTTTTTGATTACTCGTTCACTTACTGGGCTCAGTAAACAGGCAGTTGTGTGAGAGCATAACTGTGTGCATTGTATAGGTGCCTTCCGAGGCAAAGATATAAAATGCTAGATAAGCCATAGTGGCCGAAATATGTCGCTTTATTTGTAGCTACAGATCAAACGAGATATCAATAGATACAAGTAAATTAGTATCTGATCGTGAATCTAGTCGTGTGTTTATTCTTTTACTGTTTTTAAAGTAGCTATTTATCGTAGATAGGTACTCATTCATTGTTAAGACATTTTAAATAATTCTTCTCAATTATACTTACTATTAACGTTATTACTTCTGTTTCTGACTGTTAACCTTTTTACTTCTTGAAAAAAGACTTGTAAATAATATTAATTAAATAAGGTACATTACAGGCCTTATTTTCAATGTGAAACGTAAAGCTCGTGAATTAAATAGGATTAAATTCAATAAAATATAAGAATAAAAACAATTAACATACTAATAAAACTGGAAGAAAATAATCAAATTATATGCTAACGAGCTTTTGCCCGCGGCTTCGCTCGCGTTACGAAGTAATATTTTAATCCCCTATTTTATCCCCTTGGGGGTAGAATTGATCAAATTCTTAGCGTCAAAACATCTACCTGCATGCCAAATTTCAGCCCGATCCGTCCAGTGGTTTGGGCTGTGCGTTGATAGATCACTATGTCACCTTTGTCAGTCAGTCACCTTTGAGTTATATATATTTAGATACGTTGACAACGAAATAGAATTACGTGAGATCATACGCAATTTTGATCATAATATTATCATAGGGAATAATTAAAATTTAAATCTATGTTGCAAGACAGTTACCACGGTAAGTATCACATCCATTGGGACGTGTGAACGTTCCGATAAGTAAACCCCGCGGTGGGAACCATAGGTATGCAAATGTCAATGCATGTTAGGGCGATGCATGCAAATGCCCTGATATTTTACACGCTGCGATATTGTTATTGTAATCGCTGATATAAAAATCGCCTATCTTCACAGTCCTATAAAAATCAATGGATTCTTGCAACTGAATTTATAACCTTTATGAAACACAGATGATTGGAAAGACAGATACCGCCTTTGGAACTTGAAATTTTAGCCACAAAGATGAAATATGTGCACATGATTTTTTCTTTGATTTTTTTCGTAATTCGTTGAAAATTGACATGCGTGATTGACGACCATTGATGAGCTTCAGGATGCCTTTTTCTTTTAATTTTTATTTAGAGAAGTGCGGGTTAAGGAATGTCTTTACGGATATGAGCTTAAGATCGCATCTGGTATAGCTATAATATGTTTATACTCGTAGCACATCTTACTCGCTTAACTTCAGTCTCGCACACAGAATAGCTACTTCGCACAAGTTTAGTGGAAAAGCACCCTTATTCTTATCAACAATTGTTTTCTGGGTTTATGATTTTTGCCATAATTCGACTAGTGAACGAAACATCCCTTTTCGTAGTTTACATAAAACAGATTTTTTTATCAAGTTACTAAAGATGTAGAAAACTAATTTTCGAAAATTGGTCGCGATATTTTGTTTCTTCTGAGGCAGTCTCCATCAATTTGTCTAAAATCTTTTAAAAATTACCTTCGTACTCAGGTACGCATGATTATTATAAGTACTTTTTTCTCTTGTCAATAATTTATGGAACAAAAAACTTGATTTACAATCTCAAGTGTGCAAAAACTGGAGCAATTTGTATTTCGTTAAGATGATGGATGTGGTAGGAAATAACTTATGTTTTCGAACAGTAAGTAATCAACTTAAGTAGCCTTACTCGATGAGCAAAAAGGTTTATTTATGCCGTCAGATGAAGCAGGATTGTGACGAAAATAAAATAATTCGAAAGATAGGTAGATGACAAGCAGTGGAGTGGGGAGGGCATTTTGTATTTCTTCGTCTTTTGAAAATATATTTATACAAATGAACTAAAAACAATAATATAAAGACTATATTTTGTTTACAGATTATTAAACTAAAAATGAAAATAAATATATAGGTAAGTAATGAAAAGTAGCAGAGCAAGTATGATTCGACCCTGGAGACACCACCGTCACAACTATGGCTACCGCGAAGTAGTATTGCATTTCGGTGAAGGGGCGTGGATCGGTGAAGACTGACTTACTCATTAGCGATCAGCTTTAGGTTGAATCTTTTCTATATGAAGTTGGTCATAGATGCCAATGGGCGGCAGTGAGCACTTACCATTAGGTCGAGTGCAGGCTACACCAAACTAATAAAAAAGAAAAAAGTACTACCGAAAACCCCCAAGCACTACTCCAAAAACAGCCATCCTTTGTCACTGAAAATGGTAATATTTATCCACTTAAAGTCTTAAGCGGGTTTAAGTACTATTTAAGCTAGTATGGAAATACTATCGTAATATTGCAAAACATATAATATTTAACCATATTTAAATCAGGGATAACTCCCACGGCGCGATGGTCTCCACGCCAGTCTGCCATACAGGCTCTAGGTTCATTAATCTCTATTAATATTTATTAATCTCGGCTTATAAATTTATTCAAGTTATATTTTTAAATTCCTAACCCGTTTAATAGCATGATAAATTGAAGTCACTACTGTAATAACAGTTTTAGTCACGTAATCCATTTTGCTATATAAAGTACCTGTCTAATTTATGTCGATTTGTCAAAATATTAATGTAATGCCGCTGCATGACACTTGCCGCAAAGTACTGTCAAAACTCTACAAATGGTTCGCTTGGTCAAAAGTTATGCTATGAGCGCTTGCAAACCTACACAATCTAAGTCAAGCACTCTAACCATACGTTTCAATTTATGACAGCTTGATGTTTGGCAAGCATAAATAAACATTGAAGGGTGATGTAATTCCAAATGGCGGACAAATTATCTTTTATGCACTCCCATGATTTGAAATGGCAATGAATGAGTTGTCTAATACGTAGAACAAAATGACAGTACTAAAACATACTCTTTTTAAAAACTTTTTAATATTAATTTCTTTATTGTTATTAAGTTTATAATGATGAAGCCGTTTTGCTAAGATGCTATTTCTATTTAAGAAATAGTATTGTGTTCAGACGTAAAATAAATAGGTATCAAACGAGTATTTAAATTTACAATAAAATTTCCTTATTCACTAATAAAAGTAAGAATAAACGTAGGTTTTATTTATTATTTCATTTCACGTTATCGAGTGACATTTTTGAGTGCCGTCACCCACGCGTATAGCAAAGCTTGTTCAAGCCTGCGTGGGCATCGTGCAAATACTTTGCAAATAAACATCTTATAATTTAGATGTGGTTTCGTGGCTATACGAAAATATCCTGACATTTTTACCTATGGATTTGCGGATACAAAAAGTAAGCTACAATTTTGTTATTAAATAAACTTCGGGCATTGTGTTACACTAAGTTTTGTAATTTTTCAATGTGTATTTAACACTTAAATAATAGCCTTAAAGTACAACACCACTTACTATTTATAAAATAAATAGTATTCGTTAGCAGAGGATCTTACTAAAAGTCTTACCTATTTTGATTCCTGTACCCTTACCAGGAGTTTTTACGTTTCGACAAATATGACTGTTTTGGTATTTGTTTAAGTACGACGTGGCCCATACGATTTCCTAGTTCTGACACAACCCGCTAGGGGCGCTGATTGGAATTTGTATGGGCAAATACGTAAACAAATACCAAAACAGTCATATTTGTCGAAATGTAAAAACTCCTGGTAAGGGTAGGTACTGTCTAAGCATTTTTTGTAGAGATCGTAATAATTTACATTTCTGTAGCGAAAACAATTTTATACAACACAATATATTTTAAACTATCTAGATTCTAGAGTATAAAAAGATTCATAGTTAAAGTTACTCAATAGCCACAACATTGTTGCACTGTATATCGTTGGCCGGTGATCTTATCAATATTACATAACTGCTCCCATGAGCAGTGATGTAAACACAAGTACTGTGACTATGTTTACATGTCCAGAAATATTGAATTATATTTTGTTTTTTTTTTTATACCAATACTCTTAGTACGAGTTTTTGCGTTTACTTGAAAACGGTAACCCGTTTATATCTTCCCTAATACAGCGCCCCCGTGGACCGCATCGGAACTAAAATTTACCACATATTTCAAACCAGAATACAGTGCTTAACACTGCCGTTATTAGATAGACATAAGTGTGGCGGTATTGCTTACGAAGTGGAACCACAAAGGATTTTACCATCTTCATAATGCTGTGTACAGACCAAAATCTCGATAGCAATTCTCGTGGCTATTCAACGGAGACCTTCGACAGTCATAAAGTATTCGCCTTATGAGCCCACGCCCTAATGTTTATTTTCATTGTGTTCATGCAAATCTATTGTGAACTGCGAGTTGTTTAGCAATAAAAGGAAACAGCACTTCCTTTAGGAATCTCGTCGTAGTTATGTATCTGAATGTCTGTTCACAATACATTATGGGTGTCGCTAGGAACATTGTGTTTTATATCTTTATATTCTTAAGCTTTTGAAATTTCGATACTTACACGTAAAGTCGTATATCGTATGCCATTTTCATCGTAAAAAATAGTTAAGAATCCTATCTATTATATCACGAGTGCTATTATATGGGACTATCAGGAACGGTATAAGAGCTCTCCTTCAGTCCGTCTGCCTTATCACTGAATTAAAAAAATGTATGTTAAATATTTTTATCATTTTATGATATTGACTTCGAATTTTCTTTAGTAATAGGTACCTATATACATATGTATTAAAAATGCTATATTTTGAAAAGTAATCCGCTAGAACTGTGTTTCTCTGTTTATAATTAACCAAAAAAATGATTTTTTATTAAAAAGCAGATGGACGTAAAAACATGCTGTAGGATATTATCTTCCTTTTAGAAAGATTATTCTACATCTACTCTGAATCAGCCATATATCGCTTATCGTGTCGGCAGAACATCGCCGTCCAATAAATAACCCGGTATCGACGTGTATGAGCCCCTTACATGATTTAAATGACACCTTAAGACAATTACTTACTCCTCTGGCCATTTCCATTAAAACTTAATTGATTTCATACATAATAATTTTGAACTGACTCTTGTTATGCTCGTTTTTGGGTACATCTTCATTATTGATTACGATTCGAAATGTGTATTCGAGTTGATGCGTTTTATTGGATCGATCAAAGTGCTACCATCAATTTGAATGCTATGAAAGCAAGAATATAAAATTATTTTAAGACCTTAAAAACATAAGAGGAAAGTGTTGAAAATGTTCATTTTGAAATTACACTTTGAAAAACGACTAAATGATTTGAAAATTAACCTTTTAGTAGAAAAACCAAAGTAAATAAATGTCTGTAGAAACTTAGTTTAAATGATATAAAACGTTATACACTAGAAACAAAAAATAAGTATAATGAAAAATAAAATTAAAGAAATCGCGGGAACTAATCGTAAGTAGCCAACCAACCAGTAGGTAACGAGCTACGAGTATATTAGTAGTCTAACCATAACATGATCAATAACTTGTTGATATTATCTTAATCTTAAGCTTATCTATAAGCTTCTTATCGTAACGAAGTAAAACGATAGTACACAATGCTTGCAACTAGTCTTACAACATAAAAACTTCAATACTTATAAGCTACTTGGCTCGAAAACTGATCAAGACCACGCGTTTTAATTCCTACATCATCAAAGTTCTGATAGAAACGGACGGAGTCCTACAGCATAAAAAACCTATTGCTACTTGGATTATGATTTCTAAAATCGATCAAGACTATCGCGCCTCGATTCCATACATCATCACAGTTCTGATAGAAACGCACGCGCAACAGAGCCGCGGACGCCTCAGTTTATTTTCCTTGTAGAATAGAAAGTGCTCGCCCATTCAGCCGTCGCACACTGATAAATTGCTGTTGATTTGCATATAAAGGCACAGAAAAAGAAATTAAATTCCAATGTCTAACTTTGTCCTCTTGGAATCCTTTTAGGGATATCGAGAGCTCGAACGCCATAAAAACAGAGCATACCTCGCTTGACAGAAGGAAATCATTCTAGCATTTTTATTTCTCTATATAGAAATAATGAATAGTGTATGTCTTATTTAAGGATGAAGCGCTTAATTATTTGCGTAATCATTTTCGAATGATTGATGTTTGTATCATTTGTTTAAACGTCTGGTTGACTAAACGGTAAGTTTAAACTAAAATTATAACAGTATTGTTAACTATATGTAATTATCAAAAATTCTAATTAGAATTACAATATTAAAATTGAAAAAATCTCTAAAAATGTTCACCCCGTGTGTATACTAGTAGCTAGTAATTAAACGGCAGGATCTTAGCTCAATTAAAGCCTGCTTAAGTAAGTGTTAATCAGGCATCTGAGAGGATACGATAAACGAGACTGGTCTATTCCCTTTCCGGTTTCGCGACGGGTATTGAACTTCCTTCAGCTTAAAAGGGAAACAACTTTTTATTCAGCTCCAGTCTTGCGTAACTCGCAAGTCGAAGCGTCCACTTTTTGTTCTAATACCCACAGAAACGAGTTTCTACTTAGCTTATGCTATATTAAAGGCTTTAGTTCTTTAGTATTAGGGTTGTATTTTAGGAGCTATAAGTACTCCGGAGTACTGCGCGTGCTTAACATTGAAATGTACGTCACGCCCTTAGGTCGCGGTATAAAAATTCTGATAACTTGGATATCTTCGGGAGTTCTGGTTCCACGTCAATAAGTTTGCTTTTTGTTGGTAAATCGGTAAAATTATATGCGGGAAATGCCTTTGAATAAAAATATTTTGACTTTCACGCTTTTTAGAAATTTTACACGGTAAGTCATAAAACCGTAACCAGTAACTAAGGAGTAAAAAGTACCTCCATAAGAATGGATGTATGCATCATAGAATTAGGCGAAATGTTTCATTTCTATTAAATTAATGATATATAGATACTATACGATTAGAACAGAATATAAATAAGGACAAATAATTTGGATTTTTTAATCGCCACATTCATGCTTGTACGAGTATATCTGTACCCTTACCACGAGTAAGTAATACGTAAACAAATACCAAAACAGAAATATTTGTCGAAACGTAAAAACTCCTGGTAAGGGTACTGTTTCTTTTTACACTAAAATTGTAAATGAGAGAGTCAGTTTGTTTCGAATTCAAAGGTTAACCAAACGATGTTACGACTATGTTGTGTGTTATAGGAACGAAACCAGGATATTTTACATCCTTGAAAATACCACAGGTCCTAAAGGAATAAGGATAACTAAAGGTTGTTACATTGAAGTTCTTATACCTAAATGATATAGAATACAACTACAAAGGAAGGTATACGCGTGGAATCACGAAGGGTTACCCGTTCGATGAGTGACCATATCTTATTGTTAGTGCATTAGGTCAGCACCCATGCATGCACCATACTTACATTGTTTTATGGAATGCCATGCATCCGACCAGGGGAGCAGAAACGTGCGCGACGCTTTAGGCAATGTGGGCAGTACGTCTTTGAAATACGTTGCCATTGTGAGTAGGTTTCCCAGGTATAAAGGAAGAAATGAGACCATTTACTAATCGTTGAAAAATTTAGAAAAACATTAATGGAAAAATAATGAGGATTTCGCAAAAGTATGATGTATTTGTCTCTATGTTTGGTATATAACGCATGATTGTCTCACTGTTGGGCTTTATAATTAGTATTGAATTTAAACATAATTAGTATTAGAAATAATATTATTCTTAAAAATAGTACAATTATTTAGTATAAGAATAATAACATTAATTATTTAAGTTTTAATATTTCTTTTTTGTTTAAATTATATTTTTTGTGTATATTGTATATAGATTTTAAGTTTGTAAATAGATAGATATATTATATATAATTGTTACTTAATTAATAAATGCACTTTGTAATTACTTGTAAACAACGTTATACATATTGATATATAGAATAATAACATGCCATGTTTTAGATGTCATTTTTTTACACTGTTATCTGTAGGCACCTGCCAAAAAGTTTATATCATGGCCGTCGTTATGTTATGTACTTATGCATGTAGTAAACTAAAATAACTTTAAATTTTGTAGCCATAGATTTGGCTAAAAAGTCCTTCAAATTCAGGACGTCCGCTCATCTTCAGGCATTTGGCAACATTTACTTCGAGGTACTGGTTGAATAAATATTTTACTTAGCGTACCACCCAACGCGGCTCGCACAAAGCCCCCACATTCATGATTGATATTTGAAGGGCAGATGTAAAGGGATCGATATGTATTGTGCCTGCAACGTATCGATATAGTATCTACAAGTATAGCTAATCATTACTTTGTATTTATGAGATACTAGGGAAGAATAAATTCAGTTCGACCTCCTATTGTTAAATGATCTCTGCATGGAAGTCTAATAAACGGAATAGGATTTTAGCTTCGTGTGAGGTCTATCACAAGTACCAATTATACTGAAGACTTTCAAATCTGTATGATATTTGGTAGAGATAGTTACTGTAAGCCTGCTTTTTGTAATTTCAGTACGAAATAAGCATGCAATTCTTCTGAATAACCTATGGAAATCAGTAATCAATCCCATCTAAGTTCGGCCTACCTGAAACCGAAACAGATGTGTTATCACTCCCATGGGCTAAGGTAATAATGTAAGTCCACCGTAATCCACACTCTTTCACCCAAACGCACGAACTGTGTCATGCAGAAACACCTAAGTGTAGCGGTGGTACCTTCCAAAGCGAACTATCCTCGTTCTACTATCTTTTGTCTATGTATCTCTGTTTTACCATACTTTACAAACTCTGTACGCTTACCAGGAGTTTTTACGCTTCGACAAATATGACTGTTTTGGTATTTGATTACGTGTGGGCCAATACGAGTTCCTTGTTCTGACACAATTCGCTAGGGGCGCTGATTGGAATTTGTATGGGCAAATACGTAAACAAATACCAAAACAGTCATATTTGTCGAAACGTAAAAACTCCTGGTAAGGGTACTGTACTGTTGCCGCGGTGTTAACAATTTTACCACATTTCCACAAAAAATGAATTATTTCTTATGTTTTTTACTACCATTATTGGCTTCTCGTTTTGGTCTCCAGTAAAGGGCATTAGTGCCCTACTATTTGCGTTATAAAACAGGTGATCTGCCCATGTGAATAATGGAACCACAACCTAGATCTGTTTACATTCCTGTCAGCTGAGTAATTAGGTGCAGCATCTGCTCATTAGAAACTATAAGAAATATGTGGTATTCATTAAGGTCTATCCACCCAACATGGCCATTAAGCCTTCTGTAGACACATATACGGCCCAATATCACTAGATTACCGTTCTAATTGCTCATTATATCCACACCTAATTGTCTTCAGTTTTTACTTGTGATAAAAACTTGAAATACGTTTATAGACCAATCAATCTATCTAAAATGCTAATTATCACGGACTAAACGTGTGTAAATTCCGGTCAATTGACGTTTTTAATGTGGGAAAAAGAGGAAAGTAAATAAGGGTTAGTGTAAACTTTTTGTCAAATGCTGGGCATGAGTCTCTCAACAACAAAATATTTTTTTTGTTGTTGAGAGAAGTAGCAAACTAAGCATTAAGTACATCGGATGGTAAATTAATATGGACGCTCATGAACATCTGTAACCAACTCCATTTAGTGTTCCACCTGAAGGTGACCATAGCTGCGTTTCAAGTTCTGAGAATTAAAATGTTCAACTCATAAGTCGGTCTGCATCCACACTCTTTCAACAAAAACAGAACTGCTTCACACTAGAAATATGAGTCTTGGAGTATCTACTACTAAATTGCTCTAACCCGGATAAGTGGATATTTTTAAACCACCATAAGGCTTCCAACAAAATTTAATGTCGTTTGACAATAATAACACCTGGGACTCTGTGGCAATTGTTGACATGTGTTATTATCTCTTATATATAAAATTCTCGTGTCACAATTTTAATTACCGTACTCCTTTGAAACGGCTTTATCGATTTTCACCACATTTTATATGCATATTCAGTAGGTCTGAGAATCGGCTACTATTTATTTTTCATACCCCTAAGTGATAAGGGTTGTTCACACTTTACATTTTTTTATTTATATGGCAACACAACGCCAGGTCAGCTAGTAATAACATAAAATAAACATATTCTGCTATAACATATACCATTATTAGAGTGGTTATAACATCAGCGTTATTAAATTAAATTTGCCTCATAATAAACGTGAAGCTCAGTCGACTAGAAACTATTGGTTGTTCGGAAAGTCATTTCGTTTATTTTTTAACCGACTTCAAAAAAGGAGGAGGTTTCTCAATTCGACCGTATATATATATATATATATATATATATATATATATATATATATATTTTATGTTTGTTCGGCGATTTTTTCACGATGCCGCGACCGATCGACATGATTCATACACCATTGTATGTGGCTAGTTTCACAGGGGGTCCCGTTTCGAGGAAATTTGAAAATTTCCGCCAGTTTTCCCGGAAAATTGGAAAAACCCGATTTCATATAAACTTGAATAAGTCGAGTATTTCTTAACCAATTTTAATTTTCTTTTTTTCATATGAAAGAGAGTTACGTTGCGGTACTTTCCTACCTTAACATTAGTATGCTCTGATGATTAGAATTTAAGTTATGGGGTGGAACTCATCATCACTACCCCTGCTTTTTACATATTTTATGACAACTTACCTTCTGCCTACTCAATTCTCATGAAACTTAAAATGAACATTGAGTATCTAGGTTAACATGATATGATGGAAAATTTGACCTTCAACTCTTCAACCCTGGTAACGCAGAAGTGCCTCCTGCCTCAACCATACAAGTTAGGCATTTCGAACTTATGGATATGTAATAAAATCGATAAGTTGAGATATATGATGGAAAATTTGACCTTCTTCTCTTCAACTCTGATAATGCAGAGGTGCCTCCTGCCTCAACCATACAAGTTAGCCATTTGATGCTTATGAATATTCAATAAGGTTGATAGGTAGAGATATATGATGGAAAATTTGACCTTCTACTCTTTAACTCTGATAATGCAGAAGTGCCTCCTGCCTCAATCATACAAGTTAGGCATTTGGAGCTTACGAATATATGATGAGGTCTTTGAGTAGAGACATATGATGGAAGATATGACCTTCAATTCTTCAATCCTGATGATGCAGATGTGCCTCCCATGTAAAGTATATAGAATATACATTTGTTGTAATGAAGTTGCTAGACAGAGACATATGTTGAAAAATTTGACCTTCAACTCCTTTTTCTTTTCTTAACTATTGAATTAATGTAAATTGGACCGGTTCACTCGCAGAGTTTTACCACCTAGTTTGATTTATTTACTTCTGTTCCTACCTAACCTAGCCAATAATTAGTATCTCATAAAGCCTCGCCTATAGTGTTTCGTATTGAATTGGTTAGGTTAGGTTGGAATATATAAGACAATATAAAACTAAGCGAGAAGGGCGCGGCAGCGCCCTGCGAGCGGGTGGGTCCAATCCGTATGAATTCTGATCTTACCTTTATTCATGATCACCTTTATACAATTTTACATAATATTAATACAAACGTTAGCATATCATCAGTAAAAAGCGTGAAAAAAAAAATTAACAAAAAAATAAAACCGACTTCTATGTCACTACAAAGTAAAAAATAATTGAAATAAATGTTGGTTTAGTACATATTTCTGAAGTCGGCGCTCATATTGGACACGCTGTTTACGCTGTTATCAAACGAAATATATTGAGCGCCGACTTCAGAAATATGTACTAAACCAACATTTATTTCAATTATTTCTTACTTTGTAGTGACATAGAAGTCGGTTTTATTTTTTTGTTAAAAATTGTTTTTGTAAAAATGAAAGACAATTTTTTTATAATTAATAAATATTTTATAAAATTATATATTGGCCATTTTGGCCCAACATTTTAAGCCATCTTTCAGGTAGGAGCGTTATTCCACGTTCTTAATTTGTTTGGTCGATTCTTGGAAAAAAACTGTTGCAGGTGACTTTTGACCTCTTTATTTCAAGTAAAGGTTTTACTGTCCAAAAAATATTCCAGTGATCGGAAAAAATAATAATCGGAAGGCGTCAGATCTGGAGAATATGGTAGGTGTGGTAGAGTAACTTATTCGCTTCAAAAATGGATCGTGACGTTTCGGGAGCAGATCATAGATGTCGACGCGACGACGCAAATTTTTCATCGTGAGAAATCGGGGGACTCATATATCGAACTTCAAGCTTAAATTCAGGCCTTAGCAGATCATAGACGTCAACGCGACGACGCAAATTTTTCATCGTGAGAAATCGGGGGACTCATATATCGAACTTCAAGCTTAGATCCAGGCCTTTCAAGTGGTCATAAACGGTTTATTTCCATAAATTTAAACTCTGGCCGATCTCACGTATTGTTATTGGCCGGTTTGCATTCACTAATGCCTTTATCAGCCTTAATCGGCCTACCAGAACGTGATGCATCTTCGACTTCAAAATTGCCGGATCTAATTTTTGTAAACCAGTTCTGCCACTGGCGTACTGACAACACATCTTCTCCATACCCATTAGTTAATTTTTTTCTGACTTGAACAGTATTTTTACCTTTTCTATAGTAAAAAAGTAAAATATGACGAAAGTGCTGCTTATTGCTCTCCATATTTAAAAAGGCTCCCACCCACCAAAAACTATTGCATAAAATCAATTGAACTTATTCACACACAAGCCTTGCTATATCAGCTGTATAAACATATAATGACAACGCGACTTAAGTGTGAAGTTAGCTGTGAAAAAATACAATTTAATCCTCTATCGGGAAAAACGAAATTACTTTCCGAACAACCAATATTATAATAATATTAGAATGAACCTCAGTTGCCCAAGTACTAATAATACTAATAAGATTCATATAAAGTATGTTGTGAAACGAGCTTCTAAATCTCATTAAGATCTTATACTCATTAACTGAATAAGTAAACTAGGAGACCGTTAAGCAGGCAGGTGGAAAGGTATGACTGTCAAGGTGTTAGTGTCCATATTTGTCATATAATTGTGCTGGTAACGTTGGTAATTGATGGGGACAGTGCCACAAGTTATGTACGTATTATAAATTAATTATCACTTGCTTAAAACGGTGAAGGAAAACATCATAGAGAAACCTGCATACCTGAGAGATTTATATAAAAAAAAACTCAAGGGTATGTGAAGTCTACCAATATGCGCTTTGCCAGCGTGATGAACTATGTCCTAAATCTTCTCATTCTGAGGGGAGACCCCTGCCCAACAGCGGGAAATCAGGGTTGATGACGTGTCACATGTTTGGACTACGCAATGAAACTACTGGGTGGTGAAACAAGAATTTGTAATAAGAATGCGCGATTATCAGTTTAGATTAAATTCTTTTGAAAAACGTGCTTCTTTTGTGATTTGTTCATGTTGAAACAATTTAAAGTGTGTAAGCATACGAGCTTCCGTCTACAGTTCCATATAACAACCGTGTATGGTTTTTTAATGTTTACGCAGAAATCGGTCATATTTTTTATTACTAAAACGCTATGTGCCTCTGTTTTTAAAGTAAACTTGGTATAAAAGTACAGTCAAAATCGGGTCAGATTGCTTAAGGACACAATTTTTTTTCAGAGACAAAAATAAAAAATAATGTGTGGTTTGTTACAAATATACCAATAATAAAATAAAATGTTTCAAAACCACGAATAGACAGTTAAATTTATTTATTTCTTATGAATATTCATATACATATTTTTTTATTCAATAGTTATATCTCAAATCTTTATTTAACAATTTAATACATCATTTGATACGCATTAACGATGATACAACCAAATACGATCAAAAATTGATTTCTTTAATCAATTCTGTTGTAAAGTTTTGATCTAATTTCACCAAAAAATTTTTTTGGTAAATTGTATTAGGTACGTATTCGTAGTAACTCTACATAACTATTGTTTAAGTAACGTGAGTAAAGTCGCAGCTAAAACCGAGCGTACAAACTGCGTTAACCTTCTATGGAGGATTCATCATTTTCGTCACATTACCATTCCGGCCGCGTCTCAGAACAAAGCACGTCCTCATCACATCCCAATTATAATACCAATTATATACGTCACTGAACGCGTTCTCCAATTACAGGGTAACGTTGTTTACTTATTGGTTGGCACTGATTGTTCGTGGGATGGGGTGACTATGATTTTGAATTTGGTTGGACAGTTAATGTGGTCAAAAATGCCTTTTTTTTCGCTAGAGGCTATAGTAGAGCTATAATCTGATATGAAATCATTAAAGTACTATTGGGGTATTACCACAGATAAACCTTTTCTGTCTTATTGGAGGCAGTTCTCATATAATTTACATAAGGAGTTGCAAGCCCTTAAGGATAAAAATGCGTTTTTATGCCATACTGATAATACACAAACAAGTCACAGACATGACTAAAATGAGTTCTTTTTACATGAATTGTATGTTGATGCATTGCAACCACTGAGGACCAAGTTAGAGAAAAATATACCACACCGATTTTAGCTTTTTAGCAGAAGTAGCTTTTCACTAATTTCAATTCGATATAAATTGTTTCATAATCTTTGAATCTTATTTGACGTTATTTGAGGTTGGTGATAAGTCCACCTGTTGAAGTTCGCTTATCATTAGGTAGACAGTATACTTCTCTCTCTGGATCTTAAAAACACAAAACGTGCTACTATCAATGCTATTTTTATATCATAGCCGAATTTAATTTGATTTGTGTCTGCATATTTATCCCATAAAGTATGGTCTACCCACTGCAGGGATCTTCCAAGCGGCCTTCGTTGCCTGATGTCAATCAGAATTGTTTTTGCCCATCGTCCACTATAATTGCACATCATAAATCCTTATTGCTGACGTGACATGATGAATGTAAAATGTGGAGAGCGTAACTAATGAGGGATTTTGTTTACTCTACATATTATTATGTAGAGTACCTTCAAATGTACTGACCTGTACACGTCGGATATTAGGTAGCTTTTATGTAGGTTCTAATATAATGGACCTATGTAGGTTCTAATAACCACACATGTCTATATTTAGAACCTACATAGGTTCTAAATATGACCATGTGGGCGCGCCGGTAGATAGATCTACAATGGTATTTAGATTTAACTAATTTAACCAATGTTTATAAAAATATTGTTAAAATAATTAAATGAATACATTAGACAACTTCTGATCTGTCGACAGTTGCACGCCCCGTTTTTATACTATGATTCAGGCTTACAATTATTAAATACGGAGCGGTAGTTCGAAATTAATATCATGTGATTAAAAAAAAAAAGGAATATTTATATATAAAATTAAGCATTCTTCCACAGACATTCACCTAGATAGATAGATAGAGCATACTCTAAAGCTCTTAACATAGATTTTTTGTATCGATTACTAATACGTAGAGTACCTTCAAACCTCCTGACCTGTACACGTTCTAAAAGGCGTGTGGTAATTAACAATCCACTTCTGGCCAGCGTGGTGGACTATAGCATCTTTATTTTTTTTCACTTTAAGGGGAGATCTCATTTAATCATAATATTTCTAATGTTGAGAGTGCACAAGTCAATGCAAGCAAAAAGACTTCGTACAAACCCTACATAAATAAACGATAACACAAGCGGATATTAAACGTTTATCAATAAGGATTCTAATATATTATTCGGATGCACAAACTTGTTTAATATGTAATTACATGCACAGGTGGTTCTGTCATTGTAAATGTGTAATCTGTGCAAACGCCTTAAGGGGGCTCATACACGAGGGGCCGTTCATGTTGACTACCGTCTGTCGCCAGTAACTGCGGCGTCAGTGACGGGCTGCGACAAAGAACGATTGTTGGTGACTCGTCAGCGTCAGCGAACCGATTACCACGGTGACCGTTACCAACGTTCGTTCGTTTACAAGCAGTGTCAATCGGCGACCGTTGGTGCAATATGATCGTTGATGGTTGCCGCCCTCCGTCATCAGCTACCGTCAGCTACCGTTGGTGACGGTCGATGGCATGAATTTTCTGTTCGACTTTATAATACTCAAAAGTTTATTTAATGCGATGTTAACCCTATACTATTCCCCTGCTGGGCATGGGTCTTCTTCCATAGTGAAGCGGATTCGGCTATAGTCTTTTGCACTTTCCAAGTACGTATGGGACACTTCAAATGCCATTAAGAACTGTTCAAGAACTCGAGTGAACTGAAAATCTACATCACGGTGTTTTCCTTCACGGATAAAGCAAGTGATAATTAGTTTATAAAACGAACATAACTTTAAAAATCAGAGGTCCAAGATTCAAATATCGGGTCCCCTGAGACAAAGTAGAGGTCGAGTTTCAACCACGAGGCCAATGGATATTAACTTAAAAGTACATACCTACTTAATAATCACCAACAGAGCGTTAAAATCGTTAAACCAGAACAATTACGTGCTAATTAGAATTTTACGTGTGTTACATGAATATAAATTAGAAAACTGTAAACGCTAATAAAAAAGGTGATAAAATATTTTCAATCTATTTTACATTGTATGGCGATATTAGGTAGTTATAGAATGTAATTAAATTGAAGATATTTTATACCCTTGTTATAATGAAAACTGAATACTTACTTGAATAGTCATTAGAAGGATGTGATTATGTGACAGTGTGAATAGCATATAATTATATGATACACAATTTAGTTTTATTATATACAACCAATCAGGGCATACCTAATAAGCTAGTGAATAAAATAATGCTTATTACGTGTTTTAGATGCCCTGAAGCAGTCTTGACGAGGCAGGTGGATGTGTGATAGAGAACATACATTATCGCAATTTGTCAGATTAAACTTGTTTTTAGCTGATCTTACAAAAGCCTAGCTAAATATAATTTAAATAGGAGCTAAGTTTGTACTTTGTATCATTATTTACGCACGCTCAACCTCGATTAGAACTCCTCAGATCCTCATATGTCGTTCAATCTAGTATAAAGTCGTAAACATGTCCTATAAAGTTGTATTAAGCCCGACACTAATAAACTCAGCCTTTCAAATTATAAATAATTTAAAAGTTAACCGTCGACTGCTATAAGTAGCGGCAGGATTATTATTTACAAGAATAAAAATCAAACGCAAGTGTTCGAGCCGAGTATAATGGGTTAATTTGACCCATTTTGCTGTGAACCCAGTGCCTATAATTAGACCACAGTAATGGCTATCTGGAATATCTAATAAGTGCTTATAAAAATTCTCGAACGCTTTTTCCGATGGCTGGGATATTTTTATTGCGATATTTTTATTGCAGAACAACTGGGTGAAACCGACTTCTACCTAATTGGCGCCGACTGACACCAATTTCACGCGAGATGATGTTTTTGTTCAGCCTCAGAACGTTTTCTGTCACGCACGTAGACTTCACCTACATTTTTCCAAATAAACTACGAAAGCTCCAGCTCAGAGCCTAGGGCTTCGTTCCTCTCATTAATATGTATTATATGATGTCATGAAAATGCTTATAAGCACTGAAATAAAAACTGGGTCTCATTTTTTCTCAAAGTTTATAAAGCTACGCACAAAATAATATTGCGTTGCTCCTTAGAATTTCAAATAAGAAATATGAATGAGAAAATTCCTTCGCCGAAAAATTAACATAATATCATCGATTCATTTTTTACTTTACATTTTATTATGACAAAGACACCGATAAATGTCTCAATAGGTATACGCAGAGAATAATAAGGGTAGTATAAGCCTGTATTCAGCTAAATAATTAAGACAATAGCTTGCAGGTTCACAACAAAACTAGCCTATTATATGTTGGTGAAATAAAATAAAATGTACAGACATTTTGAATATTTTCATAACAATATTTTCATAAATATTTTCATAACATCAAAGTATTATAGATTTGAACTTTGATTATAACATTATTAAAATATTATTATTAAAATAAATCACAGTGTAGTGTTAGTGAAGTAGTGATAAGTGAACATTATAGAACACAAGAACAATGTGTCTACTCCTTTATATGATAAGACAAAGAAGTGCAGTGTCAGAGGACGCCGCCTTCATTATATGATTATTTAGCAGTTTAAGTTAGCGTAAAATTATTCATTCGTCTTATAGAAGGCTAGATTGTAATTAATATAAAGTACCTTATTACTCATTTGGTACTTTATACATGCAAAAAAAAAAAAACATGAATTAAAATAAATTACGAAAAGTAAATAAGTGATTTTACTGAACACGGAACAGATTTAATTTTTGTGTAAAAATAAAAAGTGTAACATTTTATTTAATGAGTTAACAGACAGTTCTAAAGGTTAAAGCGACATTCTATATAGTAGACCTTGCGATGCTCTCATTTCAAGAACCCTATTTAGTTCACACAATACAATTCTAACCAATTCTCTACAGTTTATTTATAGTTCTTCGAAATAGTAAGGCATTGCACTCACAGTGCATCACCATTCACGTATTAACAACGGAATACAGAAATTCAAGCCTTTATTAAATAGGAATACCTCTCGCGCGCAACAAGCAGAGATAATTTGACATGTCACGACAGATGAGCCGACGTGCTTATCCTATGACAGTCGGCTTAACAGGCAATAGCATTAATCTTCAATGACAGCTCAATTACCTTGACTCTTGCGCATATTGCACCGAGGTTTTGATTTGTGATACACAGCCGCGGTATAATAATTTTATTTCGTCCGCAATGAACCATTTCATACAGGATTATGGCTGTAGTAATGCTATTCATTTAAATGGATGCGCCTTTTTGTTTCGCTCTGTCAGGATAAGATGGACAGTGACATGAAAAAGAGCAAGAATTCATCAATGTGTTTAATTATCTCTGAAGTATTATAGGATTTTATCGTTTTGTTTCCTTTTTGTCTAGTCGTTCGCCTGCGTTTATGATTTAAAGCGAAATTGCTATTGTAAGTTTTGTTGGTATTTTATTTTAATATCTTCATAAAGAAACGAGGATACTTTATTTTGCTTACCAATTATTACAATTACTCCTTTATAAGATCAACGCATATAGGTACCTACACTTTAGGCCTAACTTCATATTGGATACATGTGACATCTGGATTATATTGGATTATATTGGAAGCCTAAACAATAAAAAGGAGTTCCCTCAATCTGTTTATTTTTATTATCTACTAAAATATATTTTTTAATAATTTTTTTAATAAAAAAAAACCACTAAGCAAAAGTATGCATTTGATTAGGTAGTGGTTAAATCCAAATAGTTTCTCACTTACATTCGCTTCTAAAACCATATCGCCATCTAGCGGAAAGCTTTGGAACTTTTTAGCTTTCAAGTTCTCTCCCCAACCAGACTAATCTGTACTTGTGTGCTTTGAGCTTCGTGGCTGTACGTTCGGTTCATATTAGTATTCCACTTACCCCATAGGTGGCGCTCAACGTAAGTGTGAAATTTCCACTTGTAAAGTTTTAAAATTTAATGGAAAATCATACCAAATGATTACTTTTAGATCGAAACACCAAAATGTCAAACTTTAGATAGTGCCTAATAAAATTTTAATTAAGAACAATTTTGTAAATATATTTATACATATTACTAGCTGACCCGGCAAACGTTGTGTTGCAAAAAAAATGTTAAGGGTGAATAACCCTTATCACTTAGGGGTATGAAAAATAGATAGTAGCCTGTTGGGAAATGGCCACAGGAGAACGAGAAAATAAACTATGAAATATAATAAAATGAAATTCACTCCAAAAAGAGGCTTGAGTTTTTGCTATATTCCAACAAAGCCGATTCTCAGACCTACTCAATATGCTTATAAAATTTGGTGAAAATCGGTAAAGCCGTTTCGGAGGAGTACGGTAACTGTGTGACACAAGAATTTTATATATAAGATAATGTAATTATTGATTAATATTTTTTTCCCATATTAGGTACGTATGTTACAATAGCTGCTCTTAAGTGCTACAGATTTCATCAAAGCATAATGGAATGGGTAGTTACCCGATCTAATATACTAATGTATCTAGGTAATATAGGAGTACTTAGATATTTTTTCAAAAGAACTTGCGTGTCTAGATTCCATCTTCAACTTAAAGAAACCCTGTTCTATTATGTACCATTATCTTTCTTTTTTACGCTATAGCAGGGGTTCCCAATCTTTTGTAACCCGCGGTGCAGTTACAAGTTTAATATTTTTTCACGGCGCCCTGTTCTAGCTAACTTTTTCAAGAAGACAGTCTAAATAGGTACCTACAATAATAGTAGTTACGTTAGGTTGATCGAAACGAAAATTAAAACACCACAATATCAAATTGTACAATATGTTATTATAAAAGACTTTAAACGGAAAACAACAAGAAAGACTTGAGAAAAAAAAAATTAAATACGATATTTATTCAGTCAAATCAATGTGAACCAAAACGCCTATATTTATTCCAATAATTAATTAGAGGATCGACTCACGGCGCCCCTCTCTAGGTACTGTCTACGGCGCTCCAGGGGGCTGCGATGCACACTTTGGGAACCCCTACGGTACAGCATATTATGAGAACAAAACATACACTATCTTTTCGAAGGAATGAAATGTTTTTAGCCAACAAAGAATTCTTCAATTCTTTCAAGGTTATACTCTTTATTATGTCTACCGCATAAGAATAAAATAATACTTATGCCATTCTTGGAAGGAACTAATTCTTCAATTCTTTGCAAGTTATACTCTTTAACGATAACTTCATAAAAATAAAACAATATTTATGCCATTTTTGGAAGGAACTGATTCTTCTATTCTTTGAAAGTTATACTCTTTATTATAATAACTTTCTAAAATAAAGCAATATTTATGCCGGTTTTGGAAGGAACTAATAGGTATATGGAATAGTATTTGCATTATTATAAATATATTTCAAAGAACGCTTACGGATGCTTAAAAAGAAACGGGTATTCAATGTTTGTATCAGTCGACGTGGAAAATTCTTTGATAAATAATCAGATAGCGCGGTCCATCAGGCCGGAATAAATGAAATCAAAGAGCCACCTGCCTCATTCGCTTTAGTTTCTATTCGAATCCTCTCTGTTACAAGAACAAAAAACTCGAATAGCTAATGAAAAGCTTGAAAAGCTTCGTATATTTATATTTAAACGAGCTTTAGCACTAATTCAAAACGTCGTGTTAAAATTATCAATTAGCGAGAATTACCTACCTTTCCACAGGTATTCTCTTTAATATCATAGTTATGCTATTCTTGGAAGGAACTAATATCATATAAGGAACAATATCATCTTGAAGGCAGTCTTATTAAATTGAAAAATACCTGTGATTTTACAAATAACTCCGCTTATATGGGCTCTTAAGCGTATTTGCATAATAGGTAACAAAACATAAGAAATTAAAACCCGATTGACTCTTCTGTGTATAGGCAAATTTTGGAAACCAATCAACCGATTTTCATAGGTTCTCATAGAAAGACAGAACTAAGAGAACTAATGAGGAGTAACATATTTTTCTTTATATTTTATCATACAGAGAAAAAGATAGGATAAGATAAACTCGCGATACAATTACGTAGCGTTCGTTTGAAATAAAACTACAGGGTTTTATTTAAACATGGGCAGCATGGACGTTACATGGTAACGGGGCGCTTTGATACAGAGGGCTCGGCAGCCCGGCATAATGAAATCAAAGAGTTATATGCCTCATTCGCTGTGGATCCTATATTAAAATTCCTTAGTTTTAATGTACCTTTCAAATAAATTGAATAAGGGAATCTTATCTTATTTTTGAATTACTAACTTAATAAATATAAGTAATCAATAGCATCATGTTTAAAAAATGACTAGGTCAATTTAGTAAATAGTGGCAAGTAAGACGTGTCTTGGCAGATAATATAGTACTCGTAGGTATAAGATTACTTAGATCTTTATATATTAATATATTTAAGTTGAAAATGTACAATTTATATTTAATTATTTAAAATAAGTATTAACCTAATAAAAAAGTACATAAATAATTAAATATAATAAGCTTCATCCAAATTGTTGTCCTTTGGGAGGGTCCCCAATATATATATATTAGGTATATTATAGGTTAGCTTTACTTTGCCCCATATACACGGGCTGGGTTAAGTGGCAATTGTTGCCCATGGACATTTGTATCCAACTCTATATACAACAATGGTTGTACCTGAAGCCAAGCAGATGCGTCATTCCTAAGGTATAAAATGATCCTCGCATATGTAAGTCAACCGCTACCGTTAAAGCTCGGATTGTTCATGAAATTTTAATTATAATGTAGTGGGCTGTTCAAATACTTATACTCCAGGGTATTTTTATCTTCAAATAGCCTTTTAATAACATTTTTAGAAAAGGAATTTACCTTTTTTGGAAATGACATAAGGACGGTTAAGGTTCAAGGTGGTAGAACCCTTTGTGGTTCGACTCCAGCGGCACCACCGCCACACCTATTTCTACCTAATAACAGCAGTGTTAGGCGCTGCTGTGTTCCGGTTTGAAGGGTGTGGTAAGGGAGACAGACTTTTCCGAGGCGTTCCAGCTTAGCCCTCAGGGGTAGCGGCGCATCTGTGGCCGACCTCAGGTATGTATATCTAATCCTATCTGGGGTTGATTACAGATGCCCATGGACGGCAGTAGCCACTTACCATCAGGTGGACTGCATGCTCGTCTGCTACTCTTATATTATAAAAAAAAAACGTTATGAGGAAGGACATAATAAACAAGTATCAATCGCCTGAGTTTTGAGCACCTTCCTCTAAACTTTTACAGCATTACTTCTACTTTCCACTTCCACTCAGTGTGACGTAACCGAAAAGCCTTATGAATTATTTAAAAGGCAGTCCTCTGTCAGACATTTGAATTATTTTGAAGCTCTTACTTGTGCATAATTAGTTCCCCGTATTTCAGCGTGACACTTTACATGCCGCGTCTAAATCGTGTGTGGCTGTTTGAAAACCTTCTCATGAATCCATTTGACTGAACTTAAAATTTAATAAGAAGGACGTATTCAGTTCTGAAATCTTTTAAGTCATATTTGTATTCTTGGAACTTATGACTTCGTTATATCAAGCTTGAAAAAATAGTATTAGCCGATTTTTTACTTTTCTTTTTTAAATTAATCTTTGACCCATTGTTAGATACCTATGATCAGCAGATCACGATAGTCGTATTCTCTTCCTAGAATAGCTGGAGACTTGAAGCTTCACGCTGTTTTAATGCGGATTCGTAGGTAACACCTGTACGTAACGGGTAAAATTTAATTAATGCAACAAGTATTTTTCATGAACGAACAATTCATGAAACTTTGATTTTATTAATCATGACCGTTTAAAAAAATAATTATTACGGGGCAGTTTAACTACAGACCATGGACAATTGTAATCAACAGTTTAATATTACTTTTTAGTACAACTGTATCTGAACCTGAGGAGACATTACCAAAAATAATATTAGTACATAAAAGTAAATGTCGTAACGCCCTGTATCTTGTGATATTATATCGGAATTATTGTAACTTCGACGGAGAAATGTCACGATCCAATTTTGGCATCGCGGGAAAAGTTTGATGGACTAGCGAGTTTCGTCTTCTTCGGAATTAAACTGACGAGTGGCTGTGTTCACATATATTTTATTTACCGATCGATAGTCATATTATGAAGACTTTACCACTCAAGTTAGTTAAATTGTTCCTGACGTTTCAGGTTTCATTATAATTATTATAAAAATTGCTTAAAAATATGTCACTCCCACAATTTATAAGAATCTAGCTACACCTCTTTAGTCAAGCCATTTGGTCTGTAGGGCATCCAAAAGACGAGGTTTCCGTTTTATTATGTTTGCGAAGTTTATAAACAATTACTGTAAAAACTGCTTAAAAACTCTTATGTTTAAAGTCAGTCAAACCGTCTGTAGGGTGTGCGAAAGTTTTGGACATACATACGTTCGCTCGAAAACATTACCTTCCGCAGTCCGATAGAAATCCGTCAAGACATTTTAACTGTAAGCATGTCAAAGAATAAAACATAAACTAATGCTCGAAGAACATTACCCTCCGAAAAAATAGTCGGTACGATATCGGTAAACCATTCACTGCACGCAATGAATATCCAACGGATGCCCACTCGTTTCCACTTATAGTGTGTTGTTGTTTGCTTTATGAAATCCAAACGTGTCTCGAGTGTTCGGAAATACACGTACGTGTTTTCTTGTCCTTTTCCTAACGACCACAATAGTTTATATCTAACAAGCGTGTTCACTAATGTTTGTATTCGCGGCCCCTTAGGGTTTTAAAGTTAAAAATAAAAGCCGTTTAAATTCATAGCTTTTTACGTAATAGATGCGCTTTTACTTTGTACTTATTAATTGTATTATGTTACCACAAAAGTATTGTGCAAAATAAGTGACCGCTGTTTAGATTATTTCTAGCAAACGAGAACCCAGCCACCTGATGGTGAATATCTCTGACCAATTCCATACAGAACACAGGTTCTACCTGAAACAGATTACAGATGCGTTATCACTCTTGAGGACTGGGTTAATGGGGTAGCGTTATCACACTTGGAGCCCGCCCCCAAACCCATCCACCGAAGCGTAAAATGCTTTTTCGTTAGAAATACTGGTTAACAGTGTGATTAAAAACTTAAAGATAAATAATCGGTAGGAAATCGGTAAACCGTTCATTGCACGCTACGAATATTCAACGGATGCCCACTCGTTTCCACTTATAGTGTGTTGTTGTTTGCTTTATGAAATCCAAACGTGTCTCGAGTGTTCGGACATACACGTACGTGTTTTCTTGTCCTTTTCCTAACGACCACAATAGTTTATATCTAACAAGCGTGTTCACTAACGTTTGTATTCATGGCCCCTTAGGGTTTTAAATTTAAAAAGTCTTTAAATTCACACTTCTTATTTAGTACTTTTACGGCGTAAAAACGTCTTAATATGTTAGGATTAGGATTAGGATTTTTTTTGGCGAAAATGGATGGTATAAGGTTAGGATAAAAAAATCTTTACAAAAGGCTGCTATCAAAATGTTATATGATGATATTTACATACGTATTTTACTACACCTTTTTTACTGCGCGACTTAAAATACATTAAACATTTTACATTTGGACAATTTAGACGTACTTTTTATCCAACTTTATAATTAACTACAGGTTAACGTACCTTATTGTCGTTTAAAAGCGCCATAAACTCGCTTAGTACGTAACTTACAAATTACAATTTTAATATATTATGAGTCATAAAATAGAAGTTTGTTGCGTTTTACTACAAACAACACCATAGCTTTATACTTGAAAACAAGTTTAAGAATTATTTCTTAATTTAATTATTTCTTGCTTTTAATACGCTGTGCTTTACAGTTTAAATTAGTAAGAGCAATAGAACGTGCGCTATGTTGTCTATTTTATTATAAGGTCAAAATGCATAAGACAGTTTCTTGCTTGGCAGCTGGTAGGTACCTATAAGAAGCTGGTGTAAAAATAATATAAAAACTTATAAGAAAATACGAAAAATGATTTATTTATTTAACAGTGCTGCTATGCTGCAGATAAAGGCTAAAACGTTACATAAAGAAATTGTGAAAAGAATGATAACCTAGTGGTAAAACTCGGCCCCTCAACTGGGGGGTCCGAGTTTCAAATATTCCAGGTATCTAAGATTTTTTAAAGCCACGCGCGTAATTATCACTTGCTATAACATTGAAATAAAATATCGTTAGGAAACCTACATATGTGAAAGTTCTGAAAGGGGTGTTTAGTCTACAATCTCCACTTGACCAATACGGTTGACAATCACCCTATCCCCTCTCATTTTGAGAGAAGTCCCGTGCCCAGCAGTGGAACAGTAATGTGTTGACGACGACAACGAGCCATACAATTTCCAAAATAATTGTGAACAAAACTACGAACACAGTGTCATTTGATTTATATATATTAAGTTCGCGTAAATTTTTACGACTACATACCAAATAGTTCTCAAATTTTATGAGGCAGATGTGGGTATAAGATTTTATTATTTCTGGGCGGTTCCGGGATCCCCAACTAAGGAGTTTATCATACGTAATGCCAAAATCCGCAGTAACTATGGGCGGTTCCCCAAATCGTTTTTTAAATTGCCTCGTGCAGTCCGAGCCTAATATAAGAGTAGGTTCTTGCCTCAGGGTAACGCCGAGTTAAGCTCTGCGGAGTAATACCGCCATTTTAATTGACTGATCATTTTATAATGAAGCAGATTTTTAATCCCTGTTTAATTTCAAAGCAATCTTTGGATTTATTATTTTAATTACATGAAAGCTTTGCATCGTTCATAAAAACTTTTCATAAGCTTTTACAACTTCAACATGTGAACATCAAAGATTAGTTTGAAAATAGGAATTGAAAGTTGAAAGAATTTGAAGATGTAGGACCCTTCGTTGTTCAACTCTGGAGGCATCACCGCCTGACCCGTCATCATGCTTGAATGACAAGCACAGGGTTCAGGATTCGATCGCTGACCAGACAGATATCTCATTTAGACAGATAATCATTAATTTAGATTTCGATTTTGATTCTAGGTGTTTGTATTCGCCTTTGTCTGTGACCATGGCATCCACGACACTGGTAAAATGTCCTAAGCCAAGGCTATCAATGTAAAAAGCATTATACTATACAAGTGAAGCTAAAAACCGTCTAACAAGCCCTCGTTTCCCGTTAGATAATACAAATTTATTACTCCAGCAGTAACTATATGGTATGGTATAGACGTACCGTCTGCCTCGAAGCAATATTGCCATGTGAAGAGGCTTTAACAACGTGACATAAATTCGAACGTGGCACACACGCGAAGGTACCTCGTATGGGAACTAGTGACGTTAAACTTATTAGCGCCTGGGAGCATCCTCATTTGATCATGTCATGTATTAAAGGTGGTAGATCCCTTTGTGGTTCGACTCCGGCGGCACCGCCACACCTATTTATACCTAATACGAGTAACAGTAGTGTTAAGTGCTGTTGTGTTCTGGTTAGAAGGGTGTGGTAAAGGAGACATACTTTTCCGAAGCGTTTCAGCTTAGTCCTCAGAGTCTGTGGTCGACCTCAGGTAGGAAACTAATCCTATCTGGGGTCGATTACAGATGTCCATGCTCGTCTTCTACTCCTTTATTATAAAAAAATGACAATCTGTCATATCTAGCGGTTAACCCGTTATTATCTTCTTGTTGGGGCACGGGTCTCCCTTCTGAGTAAGAAGGATTATGTCATTGTCCACCGCGCTGGCCAAGCGTGGATCTATTGTTTACACGTGAATCGAGAATATCCGAATTTTGCTTTTACTCTGGTTGGTCCCGTGATATGTAAGATCATAAGCGATTTTTTTTTAACATTTCAGATGCTGTACACTTTATGACAGGTGGCCATATACATCTGTAATCAACCCCAGGTAACTTAAGAGTTGACTTTGATACAGTGTAGATCAACCAATCCTATCTGGGGTTGTCTACGCATATTCGAACACGTTTGCTATATTGCTTATCATAAAAATTATGTTATGAATTATGATTCTTCTAGCCCGATTAAGGACTACCAAATGAGGGAAACCCCTTATGCAAATGTAATACTTTTTGCTTACTTTGTTGACTGTATAGTATCGTCTCATAACGTGTTCGAAAAAATGGGTTTTTTGCACTAGTAGGTAGAGTACTTACTTCTTGTCTCATTAGCTACAAGATTGCACATTTACATAGCACTGGTAGTAAATGGTAGGGGCTTGGCTTTCTGTAGACACATTCCTATTTAGGCATAAACGTTTCATCAATATTCATACAACGATTTCCAAGATTTACCTACAGATACATTTTTTCTAATCTTATATTTTGATTGAAGACGGAGCTTGTCTACTTGTAATGACATTTCTATTTTACCTAAAGCTTCCATCTAAATCAGTTTAGCTGTTGCCAAGATTGTGCTGTAGTGATTTTAAAGGGTATAATTCGATTTTATTTACTAATGTCTGAAAGGTCAGAAAATAGCAGTTACTTATTAATTTTGAAATTATGTTCTCAGTTCTTTCAAAAAATTATTGTTTTGTACAGTTCCAGACTATTCAAGTACCCGTTTGAAACTTAAGTCTATTGTAATCTAGGACACTGATCTATCTCGTCCGTAGATATTTCAATTAAATTGAAGCTTGAGCGCTAGGAATTGTCCTGAATAGAAGACATTTCCTTGACGGGCTAGTTATTACTGGCCATCAGATATTATATAGATATTGGTATTATGAAGAAATCATACATGCCATCAAAAACAATGCTTGTAAAAAGATCCAAGTCTCGCCATTCAGTTCTTCTACCGTAAAAAGTTTTGAGATCTATGTAAAACCAAGCCGGTAAATGTATGCAGTCCCTACTTAAGGGACCTTCTGTCTTAAGGTATTATCTCACTATCTAACCTAACAACATCTCATGGGACCATACCAATATTAAAAATCTTTTATGTTCTAAATAAATTAACGTGGCAATCGTACTGCAAGTCACATTGTGTTTTCATCTTATCATATCGCATCACACAGGTAACATTAGTACGATTGCCACGTCGATTTATTTAGAACATAAAAGATTTTTAATATTGGTATGGTCCCATGAGATGTTGTTAGGTTAGATAGTGAGATAATACCTTAAGACAGAAGGTCCCTTAAGTAGGGACTGCATACATTTACCGGCTTGGTTTTACATAGATCTCAAAACTTTTTACGGTAGAAGAACTGAATGGCGAGACTTGGATCTTTTTACAAGCATTGTTTTTGATGGCATCTCATTCCTTTTTGTAGATATTTCTACTCTTTTCCTTTCCGGTACCTTCTACTAGTTGAATCTCAACAACAGATTTTTTAAAGCCAATTAAATTTTTGTAGTTAGTCTTTGTAGTTATGTAAATAATCTTGCCATTCATCATCACTTTCATTCGAACATGACAATAAATTAAATCAAAAAAAGTTACTATTTTGACAACTGAAATTATTCCCATTGTCCTCAGGAAAAAACATCTCTACTGATTGTGATTTATTTATTTATTTATTTATAGTGATTTAACGTGTCTTCGTATTAAATAATCGACATCCCTTACTTTCTTCTGAATATCCGACAAAAATCATTGGTAATCTTTCACTGACTTCGTCGGACTCCGGTTTTTTATATAAACCACAGTATTTACTGCTCTTGCTCAAATTCGGTTCAATTTATAATATACTTCTGACTTCTGAAATGAAATTAAATGAAATGTTTATTTAATAATGATAACATTCGTTTTAAACTTCTCGCATTTACAATAATAGTTCTGTTAGCTGTTTCAACCACAACAATTTGTTTAGGGGTATATAGCATCGCCTTCTGATGTAGAATTCCATTTGTTGATAAGAAAATATTGAAAGCTCTATTACAAAATTTCGTTCATCCATCTGATCTCATACCTACATTTGTTCGACTTGCTAGTTCCCATTTCAACACTTTATATTTTTGAAATTTCGTAAATACTCACTCTTATATTTGAGAAAATAAACATGTGTCATTCGTGAATAATAGTCGATAAATAATAACATGTACCTTGAACCGTTGAGTGAAGTAGCTTCCATGGAACCACATGAATCTGTATGTACGATCTCCAGTATATCGTTCGTTCGCGTTCAGAGGTTTGGAAATGGTTTCTTACTAGTCGTCATATCCGTCGTAATGTTCACATCATCAAGCCCGGTCATAATATTCTTATATTCCGGATTAATATGGGCTAGTCTTCTATGCCAATATTTATTTGACATTGTCAAATATCATATCGGTGATTTGACAAATTGTTTAAATTTATATATACCATGTACGTTGTGGCCAGTTGCGATGATGTTATCCATAGAGTTACTAATAGTGCAACCGTTTTTCAAGAAATTAACAGTAAATCCTTTTTCAATAAGTTTACTCACCGCTAACAAATTCATACTAAAATTATTAGTCTGCATTTGTCTTTTGCATTCAACTGTAGTTATTTTTAGAATTATTATTTGCAGAGTATATTAATAATACATATTTTCAGCTAGACTATATTTTTATTCACTTCTATTTAAAACTTAACTCACCGTACAATATAATTTTATATATAGCTATTATAGATTACAAATAATTTATATTAAAAAGGTTTCTTATAATAGTTTCCACGTTTTTTCCGGGTAGGTATTACCACAAAATAAAAACTAACAGAAGTCAATCTTCATACAAAGTGGGCTGGAGTAACGCACACATAGACACCACTTACCGACTAGTTATCTCGGGGGGACTCGACTCGACTCGTCAGTTCATTTTTACACGCATTTGTAACTGTTTTGTGCAAGCAATGGAGCAAAAAAATACCCTAATTGTGCAATGGACGGTTGTTTAAATTCAACATTAAACTGTGGATTTTCGTTTTTTTTATAGCTATCAATTATCAAGCCACTAGGAGCTGATATTTTTGGTGATCATGGCAAGAATATGTTATAAAGTGGCTATCTAAGCTCGATTTATATAACAGTTTCCTATTTCGAATCACTTGAAATGAATATAACTAAATTTTTGTAATATTGCGTTGAAATGTTAGGTACCTAATATTACGTAAGTTGAAAACATGATTTTTTGTTCGTATATATATTGGTTTGTCTTTAATGCCATTTGGTAGGTTTAGGTCTAAAACGGATAGGGCAAAAGGAATTGTGTAATTAGGGTAATCCTTTTAGAAGTTATTAGGGATTTTCCATTGTGAACATTGTAAATTTTTATATGTAAGCTTATTTTCATAGACATTTATTTATGCGCAATAAGGCCGAAATTTGCCTAAACACTTGTTTCCTTGGAAACAAACTTATTATTATTTTATAATACGGTGACAGTTGCTTTACCTCACGACAGTTATTGTATTTTGTGTATGTTGCCGTTAGATTGTAGAATACGTTAGCATACACATTAACTAGGCAGTCTTAAGATTAGCTAGAAAATATGCAGATTAACTATGTAGTTAAAATTTGAAACATCTTTTCAGACTTGTTCTTAGGACTAAAACACATGCCTTTTTACGACACGACGACGTAGTGTGATACATAGCGACATCGTGCCGCAAAGCGATATTGTTTCGTGAAAATATACAAAGTTTGTCGTAAATTCATGACACGACGACGCATCATAGCATGCATGGGTCGACGTCAAGGGGTAAAAATTGATACAATCTTCGTTTTGTACTTTAGGTAATGGACAAGCTAATCTGCGTTTTAACTGATTTAGGCACATTAGCCGTAACATCTAGTTTTCTTCTTATGACATTTGTCAGAAATTCGGAATGTTTTTGATATTATATAACTTTTTAGGGTTCCATACCCAAAGAGTAAAAACGGAACCCTATTTCTAAGCTGTCCGTTTGTCTGTCTGACATAGAGCTCTATTTCTGGATCCTTAATAGATAGAAACTTAAATTTTTTTACGGCATATTTATAATGGTGGCCGCTTTAACAACAAGTAATAAAAGTAAAAAGAAAAACTTTCAAATAAAGGAGAGTTGCCATACAAAGACCTTCTTTTTCTTTATGAAGAGGAGGAAACCTTCAAAAGGTACTCAACGACGTGGGAGTGACGCCGGGTTATGTGGGACTTTAGCCGCACTAAAATCCTTCGGTGGCCGTCCTCAACGTTTGTCGGAGAACTCCGGGATCTCCGACTGAACGCAACCGAAGTCCTCTAAGCGCGATGCCTCGATCGAGCTCTGCGTTGGGAGAACAGTTTTCGCTCCTCCTAAACTATCCGGTGTTTTTTTTTTTTTTTATAATGTAAGAGTAGCAGACGAGCATGCAGTCCACCTGATGGTAAGTGGCTACTGCCGCCCATGGACATCTGTAATCAACCCCAGATAAGATAAAATATTCCTACCTGAGGTCGGCCACGGATGCGCCGCTACCCCTGAGGACTAAGCTGAAACGCCTCGGAAAAGTCTGTCTCCCTTACCACACCCTTCAACCGGAACACAGCAACTCCTAACACTGCTGTTATTAGGTAGAAATAGGTGTGGCGTTGGTGCCACCGGAGTCGAACCACAAAGGGTTCTATCACCTTCAAACACTTTGTTCACGACGGTATGCGACTACACATACCGCCGTCCTTCCCGCGGACACTTATTGGACGGTTCGAGCTCCCTCTTGCCACTCCCAACTCCGGAAGCCCCCTTTTAGTCGCTTTTTACGACAGGCACGGGATATCGAAGCCCTTTTTTAGTCCAGGAACTACAGGGACAAATATATAAGGACCTGCTATTTTTTGGCGTTATTCATTTTATCTATTGAACCGTAATAGATGTTACAGTTGAAATGTTCACAATGCATTATATGGCTGCTATAATATCAATTAGTAAAAATAAAAATAAAATAAACAAATGTTTTTGTGGTACGGAACCCTCAGTGTACGAGTTCGATTCGCACTTCACCCATTATTTGAATTGAATTTAAATTGAAGTTGGAATTGAAAACGTCTTTTGTCTCGAGAATAAAAACAATTGACGTCGCCTATAATAGTAGGGGAGCCCAAGACGGGATTTCGAGAGTGACTCGAACGCGGCAGATTAAGATATGGGAGATACCTTACATCCTATAGAGTATCTTAAACTATCCATTTGGGGGGTTCAACCAGGGAAGTCCATCAGACTATTAATAAAAAAATGTATTATCTATAGTAGCTTAATTACATTCTGAAAACAATAAATTTATAATCTGATGATTTGAGGGCGGCGTTAGGGAGTAATAAGGTTGCAAAAAAATCTATACCTGGACATACTCGAGTGCGGTAATTTTTTTAATATAAAGGAAATAATGCTAGAAAATATGCACTATCTGATAGCGCCATTTATTAGCTTGGATCCCTGGAAAGTAATGGTGTATAACAAACTAAAGGAAAAGGCAAATTTTATGGAAAATACATTATTCTTCATACATTCTCATTCTATTTTTTTTTCAAATCGTCAGTATAGAAAACCCCTCCACTAAATCGTCAGATGAAGGGTTATGATAAGTAAAACATCAGTTGGAATTTCCTGTATAATAATCTTATCCTGTATAATAATCTTCGAAGAGTCACTGACAGTCTTTCGAATCGAATCGTCAGTTTTTCGAATGGGCGACTCATCTGAGGTAGCTTCATATCCCCTTTGAAAATCTAATGCGCTGGTTACTTTTTTTTCCATTTTTACCTCTCGTATGACTATCCCAAACCAGCAGATAAACATATTTCCGGCATCAGAGATATATACTCTATCACTAACCTGCCGCGCCTTGAGTATGTCTGACTCTGCTTTTAACATCTTTCGAATCATCTAGACACTATTCCCACGGTGAATCGAAAAATATCACACAACCTTTTCTTCACTCTAACGTGTAATCTACACAATCGTATAGGACCTATCGGCGCTCGAGTTTCTACCCATTTAACATCATCGGCTCCCCTACTACTCTTACATTTCGCGGACAGAAACACAGATTCATTAACGGCAAATGTAACTTTGTCATCCTATATAACTTATATAGGATACAAAGTTATTTAATGTAGTTGGTGTATCTAGATAACTGGACAGAAATTGCAAAATATTTTAGTTTTCCCATGAGTTATATACTAAACACTAATTGTATTCTCAATTTCAACCTTCTATGTCTGCTAGAAGTGCCTTAAAGTTTTGATGATCGGTCAGTCAGTCAGTGAGTGAGTGACAAAATTACGAACTTTGACTACTTGTAATTCTTAAACTACTGGTTCAAATTTAATGAAATTTGAAATATACCGTGTCTACACAATGCTTGCTTGGCTCCTGAAAATTCAAGCTTCTAGCTTCATATGCAACGAAGTTACAGGGGGTCGAAAATGGGCCGAATTGCTTCGAGAAAAGTATGCTACGGCCGTGCCGCTTTTTTTGGTTTTTTGGCTTTGGCTCGACTTGGCGGAGGCACTGCCGTGCCTCCAGATTTATCATCAGATCGGAGCGGAACGTTTTCCGGGAAATCTATTATATAAAAAAAATGTGAGCCGTCACGGGACGCCTGGCAGATGTGAAACATCGACATTATTTTGTAAAAGTAATATGCAGAAAAGAACATATTGTGATAGGAACTAAATATGTCATAATGATAAAATAAAATATTACGATTTTTTTCCAGATAACGATGACTATTTATTGAATTCGATTGCGCATGGCGACGCGTCGCCACACCGTACACACTACTGCATATAGACTGTATATAAATACCATCGTATTACTGTTATTAGTCACAAATAAGAAACAGATATCGATAACAGATTCGGTTTACCAATCTTGAAGACTAAGTTGGAACGCCTTGTTAATGATTTTTACTTTATTTTCTTTCACTTATCTCTGTTTTCGAGAAATGAATTATCACTTGCTTAAACGGTGAAGGAAAACATCGTAAGGAAATCAATAAAAAAAGTTACGTGAAGTTAACCAATACGCACATGGCCAGCGCGGTGTACTATGGCCTAATCCTTCTCATTCTGAAAGGAGATCCTTGCCCAGCAGTGGGACAATAATGGTTTGATGATGAAGACTGCTTTTATAGGGAAAATATAAATAGGCTTTGGTCCCTAGATAACTTGACTGGGTTTACAGGTATAAAATGCTGTAAACTTAGATTACTGTGGTAGCCAACAAGTTATTACCGCCTGTTAACAAGTTTACAGCGTATTTACGTTTGGGAGTGCCTTAACATAAATGTCAAGCTCTATAAAACTTTTACTATTGCTGGTAAATTAAATATTTTCTAATTAAGCAAGCACTAATGCTATGAAACTATTCTTTCTATGTATCAGTCTTTGATAGTGTACTGCTGGACATAGGATGTAGGAAATTTGGCAGAATCAGTAGTTTAATAGGGAGTACCACCGCCACATCTATTTCTAGCGTCAATCAGTTCTTTCATTTTGGTCGAAGGGTGGCGATACTGGCTGATTTAGAAATGATGCGAAATTTTACTCATCAGGAACGCATCTGTGGTCGTATTCAGTTGGAATCCCTGTTCTATTGATTAGTTGACAATTATACATGGGCAGAAATGACCATTTACTATGTGGTATCAGATGAAGTGCGTGCTTTTTTGCTTTTTTAAAATGAGGAAAAAAAAACATAGATTTTCCCTATCCTATCAGTGGTCTTGAGGCGCCCGAACCCAGCTGATTTCGACCGTCTTGTTCAAGCCACCAGTCCAGCTGTTGACAGTTGAAGACTGTCCTTTACATTCTTACCTAGCTGTGGTCTCCATTCGAGGACCATTCTACCCCATTAGCTATCTGTCTTTTGAACGATATGACCAGCCCCTTGCCACATCAGTTTGTTGATAGGTATTTCCGTATATTTCGTTCTCTCAATAGATTTCGTCATTACGTATTCATAGAGAAATATCAAGTTTAGGTTTAAGTCATGCAGACTGCCTGTCTGCTAATATTAGAGCTGTCGTATATTTCTGTAACCAACTCTAAATAGAACTGAATTCCTATGAAACTATTATGAATAGCAGAGGTTCCTAAAGATTAACTAGCAAGATCCTCTGATCGTATGAGCTCATGTAAGCCTCTGCCTAAATAAGTTCAGCCACGGATATGTTGCTACCGAGTACTAAGTTGGAACGCCTGGGAAAACTGACTCCCGTATCTTCCACTTCAACCCAGAATATAGCAGCGGTAAAACCTGCTTTCAAAAGCGAGTCATAGGTGTGTCGGTGGTGGGGCCGGAATCGAACCACAAAAGTATTATAATAATTATGTATTTGTCTTATCATTTCATTAAAGACTGTATACAGTTTCGCGTTTTCAGTTATATTGCATCTATGAAAATAATGTGGTAATAAATGGTAACGGTGTCGTCTCATTCCCATAATTTCATTACTTTCAAGTAATGTTTGACCTCATTGGAACATCGTGTGATATTAAACACAATAATGTAATGGTTATACGTTTTATCCAAATAAGAGATTGGAATCCATAATTAACTATTTTACTATATTCTACTATTTTACCATATTTAACTATTTTACTATACTATCCATAATTAAATTTAAATTATTTGGTACGAAACGTTTATTACGTTTCGTACCAAAATATGTAAACGTGTGAATGAACTCAATAAACGAAATAACCATAGAATATTTTGCAAAAGGTTTTTAAATTCCAGCAAGTGGCTGTCTTCCACACGATTCACACATAGTGACAAACTCGATTATCGGCACACAAATGGATTCCGAAGGTTTTGTGCGAAACTAGATATTGTATGATGTAAAAATGGGCGAAAAAACGCAAAATTTATATCATACTAACTGAGCCGGCAAACGTTGTATTGCCATTTAAATAAAAAAAGGTGAAGAACTCTTATCACTTAGGGGTATGAAAAATAGATAGTAGCCGATTCTCAGATCTACTAAATATGCATATAAAATTTGGTGAAAATCGGTAAAGTCGTTTCGGAGGAGTACGGTAACTAACATTGTGACACGAGAATTTTATAAATAACATTTTATCTTTAAAAAGCTTGGATTTGCTTAGATGATATAGCAGTGTTCTTGTTTAAAAGGTGTTTGTAGTACAGCAGAGGCTCTTATATGGGGCATTCTAATTTAGTCATCAGTTGCAGTAACACATTTTTGACTGACCTTTCTTATGTGGTTCTGAGGTAGATTTATAGTGAAATCCCGCAGGAAGACAGAGGAAGATAAGGTCATCTAGTCTTGATTATGGACATTTTTTTTAGGCGCTTATATTATTATGAGGCAGACTGCATGATCATATGTTACTTTTATAATACATGCGATCTTTTTGCCATTTACTCCTTAAAATACATCTAAAACAAGTAACAGTAGTCTATTCAATAAAAGTGAGTGCATATTAACATTTGTCACCGGTGCGTACTCACTTGGGGGTACGCGTGAGGGGGTGATAAAATCGGCATAAATTCCGGCACCTACATATCTCACGGCTTCAAGTTAGGTAAGTACTTGGTAACTGTATAAGAAGCTGAGTTGTAACTGATAAGTTTAAAAGTCAGTAAAATAACCGTCTTATTCAATGAAGGATTATTTAAATTATTTTATATTAAGGCTTCTTACAAATATACATAACTACTTACTGAAAGAAAATACGAAATAGTGTAAAGATGTTTAAATATTTTCACTAGTAAGAACGAGGCCAATCATGTTGTATTAATATATTTATCGAATAAACATAATTATATTTAACCTCTTCGGTAATATCTGGTTGTAGCTAACTTTATGAGTTGACCAACTTAGTCCTCAGGGGTGGCATAGCATCTGTCATCGATATGGTAGAACGCTTATTCTATATGGAGTTGGTTAAGATGTCTATGGGTTGCAATGTCCACTAACCCCTTAAATAAAAAGGTTCGGCATTTCTAAAAAAAACTACTTACGAAGTTTCAACCTGTTATTTATCATAAAAAATGTTCGAGGTCCCGTGGTTTATATTATTACTTAGGATAAGATCATTTAAACATCAGATTGAAGTAGTGCTTGTAATTGTAGTTGGACTAACAAAAGCTCTACTACTTTCGAAGTAGATCAGGAATAAAACAATGATATTATCCAGTGAATTACTCAAAGTCATAAATGTGCAATGCGGTACTAACCGCTCCATTATTTCGTTGAAGACAAATACCCCCATCTCAATCTTCTCGACAATCAAGATCTCTACTTTAATAGTGCTAATGTATCGAGTACTTATTCAACTGGTGCGGTAAGAGATATACGTGAGTATATATATGAGGCGTTCTATTTTAGTCCTTAGATGCAGCAATGTATATGTGACCAACTTCAAGTAACCCTATCGTTACTTGAAGTTGGTCGATTATTATTTATAAGTGTGTCACTTGTACAAGGTATTCCACCTTTGCCATATATACCATGTACCAACTTAAGGTAATCTTATCTTGGGTTGCTCATAAATGTCCATAGGCGTCAGTTGCCATGTATCATCAGATGGATTTCATCATTCTTGTTTGCTTTTATGTTATAAAATATCTTAACGTATTATATACTTAAAACTTCCTTGTAAAATATGCTTTCAGATAATCAAAACCCCATCTAAATTTGATCAGTAGTTTTTGTAAAATCTTGGACATACGAACTTACATACGTAGCGGTCGAATACGTCCTATTTTAAATTGGTTAAAAGCCTTTAATGGATATAACATTAACCACGGGCTTGCAAAGTCTTGCACATTTACGCTTCATATGGGGAGAGTATATGTGACCATATTTCCTATGATTACATTTATTTTTTATAGCATCTTGGTCCATGGGAACTCCTTAATTAATCAGATCTTGATCACTGGAAACAGATTGGATCCATGGAAATAGCCAAAGTTTTATAGAAAAGTACTTAAGAGACTGTACATAAGTATCTGGATTTCTGGAACTTGCGTCAACAACTTCCATGTTTCAGATGTTCTATCTAAGTGGATTCTTTATATTATGTGACCCTCATTTCTTGATTTGGAAATTTCTTAATTGTATTTTTGTAGTTGGTGCTTTAAATTTAGTTGGTGGTATTTATGTTATTTGACCCAAATATTTCTACTTTATGAATATCTTAATATATTAACTATAGCTTTTAGATAATTCTATTACAGCCGCGCCATGTTCTATATTAAATAATAAGCTCTAGGCAATAGCGCGTCTTGACATTAATTAACATATGATCCTGATATCTGGAAATTTCTGGAAAACGAAGTCTTCATATGACCCACATTATATTTTAGCTTTAGCGTAAAATAATTAAATTTCAACAAGCTTCAGAGAACTTTAATTTGGAAGACGTTTGAGAAGCAAGTGTACCTATACATCATTGATATAATAACTAAAGATACGTTACTAGCGGGTAAAACTTGTAAAATACAAAATACACCAATTGGTGTACGTCGACTCCAGTCGCTCTCGCGCGGCGTAGTAATTGATACTTATAATATTAATACATAGTAATTATTTTAATCTTCTAAGCCTCAAAATCTAGTGCAATGCGTAAATGTACAACTGCGCAAAAAATAAACAAGCTTCATGGAATCACATATCACAAGTATATGAGAAGAAGTAATAATTTTTTATTGTTATTTTTCGTGTTTGTTGCGCCATTATCATGTAACTGACAAGAAAGAGATAACGTATTCCTTCCACAAGTAAAGTGATACAGGAGCAAAATTTACGTCGATATTGACGTATGAATGAAACTTGAAGCGCAATGTCAACCACTAGTCTTTTTATCATATTGTTCCAAAAGCTGTGTAGCCTTATAGAATATTTATCTATGTAGTAATATGTAAGTAAAATGAAAAATGTGCATGTGTGTCTATGCGCTCGCGTTTCACTCACTTTTGTGTTGTTTAGTGGGCATGTAACGTATCTATAGTTTTAATACATCACTGCTATACATATACTTAATGTTAGGTAAACTTAATTCCCTTTTTAGCAGTCGAGACACGAAACGCGAACATCACGTCTGGCGACGATGTTATCAAATCTTCATACAGTGTTGACAGATATGATTGAATCTGAATTTTGTTTGCTCATCTGGAACTCATTCCGGCGGGAGCCCGAAATGTGAAATCTTTTCACTCTGCGAGACAAGTGTGTTTATGATAATAGAATCGACCGTACTATTGTACCTGTGATTTTAAATCAAATATTTTGGTAGGAAAATAGTGAACGAAAGGGCCACATCTTTTTCTTCACAAAAAATGTTGGAGAAGCGTTGCTTTTTTGTTTGAAAGATGTGTGAAGTGTTTCTACTTAGGTTCCAGGAAAATGTACTTATTGTCCTACCAGTAAGACAATTTTGCTCGGTTTTATATATTTTTAGAAGTTGTTTATATAAGGAAATTATGATCAATGTTTTAAATGTTTAACAGTTAGGTACCTTTACATTTAATACATTCAAAAATTTATCACCATTCCTTCTATAATTTTATAACTATAATTTATTTTAATCCTACTATATGTGTTAAAATCTATTTTGAGTCGATTCAAGTAAGGGTGAAGAATGTAGAATGCAATTCGTGGTATTTTCGTCTTTGTCATTCCGTGGTGTATTGGATACAATAGTTATTTGCTGTGGTCTACAGTTCCATTATGAAATGGTGCAAGTTTTTCAATCTCGGAACAGAAATGCAGTGTAGACAGAAACTTCTAACACCACAATTCTCCCTTTTGCGAGTATGTATTGATTTTTTATTAGCAACTAATGAACACAAAAAGCAAAGATCGTTGTGTGAATACCGGTTTACTTTATTGGAAGATCGTGATCGATTCCAAAGATTTATTTTACGGGTTTTAGGGTTCTGTAGAAAGATGAATAATTAGTTTACGTCGTCTGTTTGAGCGCTTGTCCCTCTTACCTAAAATTAGTACAGTTTGAACCTAGGCAGGCTGTTCAAGGTTTTACAAAATATGTGTAATGTCAGACATCTTGAGAAATATTAAAAAAAGGCATGGATTACATTAAGTGCCTACAACGTTTTAGATTTTTGCTTCCTCGTAAAAACCCTAATACATGCAAGCTTCCAACTTGGCCTGATTACAGAGAGGTATAACTAAAACAAAAAACAAAATGAAAATCGGCCAACTACGACGTGTGTTATATTCCTGAACTATGGATGAAAAAACACTTTTTAACCAACTTCCCAAAGAAGGGAGATTATTTATTCGACACGTATATATTATTTTTTATGTATCCAGCGATTTTTTTAAAGTATGAAGTCTATCAACTCACTTGACCAATACGTTTCATAATGGTCTAAGCTTCAAGTGCATAGTAATGGGAAAATAATGGTGTGAAGCTGACGCATTGAATATTGTTTCAAAATAGCTACTTCGGGAAAGCCGGTTGCAACAAAAACTACTTCACTCCATACATCAAAGTCAGAACCCACGCCGGTGCATACGTGAACGTTAAACAAGGTGTTTTGAGTGATTAATTGTAGTTTTCGCACCCTTTAATCATATTTTCTAAAAGTTAAAAGCACCTGAGCTGTAATATATAACATTCGACATAAATATAAGGAAAAGTGTTTTGTTACTGTGGTCTGTTTTAAAGAAAATGAAAATAAAATTACATACATTTACACAGTGATGTTGGACTGTTTTGTTCTCAAAAACTTTAAAGGAGCTTTAACCTTTTTTTTTAATTTCAATTAATACCTATAAACGTCAGTCGACTAAGCTAGCTTTGTGTAACAACATTTCTAATTTGAAGACGGTTAATCCTATGTTACTTTAATGCAGCAATTCAAATAGACATACAATAAACGGAAGATACGATCGTTCTGGAATGTGCTCCTCTTCATTGGGACGACACGACATGACATAGCACCGACACCATGGCACGGAGACGACACCGGCAGCTTACCTTTAACGGAAATCTACACTACACAACAGGGTTTTGAGTCTTAATTGTTTAACTTAATTATTAAGTGAAGGGCAATTCTTTTTTATTAAGTGGATGAAGTATATTTAAGCTTAAGTGTATATAAAACACGTATATAAAGATGCCGCTCAATTAGACAGCATGAAATACAATAATTTTAATAATACTCATACTCAATAAAATTATGCATCTACTGATGTCGTTGCCGTTGGCATGCCGGTGTCGTGTCGTGTTAATAAAGAAGAGTCCAATAGCTAAATGCCACGACGCTCGTGCAAGTTATTGTCATATCTACACATTGCATCCAGTCCAGATGCCACAAATGTCTATCTGTCAGTACCGTTTGTGACTAACATGGACTAGAATAGTTGTAGATCTAAGCTTTATGAGAAACAAGTTGATACTCGTAGTAGGGACTATAACTTTGTGTTTAATCGGCTATTATACAGCTTTACGTAATAAATAATAGGGAATGTTTCTTATCGTTAGTCTTATTAACGTAACCCATTATATATTCTGATATTGACAGAGTTTAAGTTCGAATACGAGGCATATCAGGCCTTAGCACCTTTATGGTTAAAATAAATAAAGTATCGGACCCGTCAACAGATGATTTTAAATTTTAGGTATTTTTTAGTCTTTTAGTATTTAATGTATGCATTATTAAATAACTGACAAAAAGAGACAACGTATTCTTTCCACAAGTAAAGTGATACAGGAGCAAAATTTACGTCGATATTTATGGGACTATAACTTTGTGTTTAATCGGCTATTATACAGCTTTACGTAATAAGTAAGAAGATGTGTTTCTTATAGCTAGTCTTATTAACGTAACCCATTATATATACTGACATTGACAGAGTTTAAGTTCGAATACGAGGCATATCAGACCGTAGCACCTTTGTGGTTAAAATAAATAAGGTACATGCGGACCCGTCAACCGATGATTTTAAATTTTGAGTATTTTTTAGTCTTTTAGTATTTAATGTATACATTATTAAATAGCTGACAAAAAGAGACAACGTATTATTTCCACAAGTAAAGTGATACAGGAGCAAAATTTACGTCGATATTTATGGGACTATAACTTTGTGTTTAATCGGCTATTATGTAGCTTTACGTAATAAGTAATAAGATGTGTTTCTTATAGCTAGTCTTATTAACGTAACCCATTATATATACTGATATTGACAGAGTTTAAGATTGAATACGAGGCATATCAGACCGTAGCACCTTTGTGGTTAAAATAAATAAGGTACATGTGGACCCGTCAACCGATGATTTTAAATTTTGAGTATTTTTTAGACTTTTAGTATTTAATGTATGCATTTCGGTATCATCTTAAGTCTGTTTTAAAAGATGTAAATATAAAATTTTATACCAATTGTGATAGACAGACGAAGGTATGATGCGCAGCCTTGAAAATGTTACTGAAGTAATTTCACTTCGGTAAGTGAAAATTTAACGAGAGAGAAAGTTCTCATCCGATTGTAATTAATTTCACGGTGAAAGTCTAGCAAAGAAAAATTTTAATATTCTTTATTTTATAAATTGTGTGCTGAAACTCTGAATGCTAAAAGTAATATGAAGAACCCGCAAAATCGGTGTTAAAAACATTTTTTTCTAAAATACCTCCGTCGAAGAATACAAAACGTGTTTTTAAATTAGGAAAGGAATCCAGCATTATTAAAGAAATGTTATCCTAGGGTAGAAACGGCTCCCCCCCGAACGGGCTGCCACCTTGTCGTGGTGGGGGGGCTTGTGTGTCCTAATGATCCCCGAGGCTATACGGCAGAGTTACTCATACCGGAAGGCGAAGGGTGAAGGACCAGACTAAGAGCGGCCCAGGGGAGCTCACCCCTTAATAAAAAGCAAAATATGGAAAAGGCACGTTGTGAAAACGGTCTCCAGGTGGGTACCCGAAAGGGAGAATCCCACCCCTCTGCTACGGCGGAGGGCTGCCCCACGTACTCTGGAGGGGGCAACAACTGCCTCGTAGGTCGGCAATCCGCCGACCTTCGTAAACACGACCCAAGCACGTACTCAACGGACTCTGAATTGCTTAACGAGACGGAGAAGATGCCCGCTTCAAAAGCGGTAACGAGGAAGGCGCGGAATACAAGAGGCAGAGCGCCTAAGTCAGCTGCTTCGACGGACGCGGAAGAGGTCTCGGACTGCTCTTTAATGTCGGCTATGTCCACACAGTCCAGAGCCACGTCGGTTGGTGCCCGCAAGCGAGCACTACCGGCCAATGGCAGTGACGGAGAACGGCCAAAGAAGAAGACCATCAAAGCCCAGACAGGTGGAGACGATGACTTCCTGGCTCCTGTGGCCCCTGCGGCCAATACCAGATCGAGGGCTTCCCTCCCTAGTGCCGAGGAACTGGGAAGGGAAATTAGTAACGAGCCTACGGGGGACCTAGGTTCTCGCATTATCGAGAACCTAGAAGTAATCGAAAAGGTTGCAGATAAATCCCGCAACCTAAAGGGAGATATGGTGCGCACTTTACGTTTGGCCGTGCGCCACGTTCAGGCGGCAGCAACGGAAGTAGTGCAGAGGGCAACCACTGCACACCTTGAACGGGAGAACGCCACGTTGCGCTCCCAACTCGCCGGACTGAACGGAAAGGTTGAGGCACTTACGGCGGAACTAGACCAGTTACGACGTAAGAGTGCCTCAAATAGACCCGAGCCGCCTCGAGCTGAACAGAGGAGGCCCGTTAATGGGGAAGACGCTCTGATGGACCGAATCGGGTCCATAATAGACCAAAAACTGGCGTCTTTTAGGGATGAGCTCTTCCCCGGCAGAGCGATGCGGTCTCCATTAGGACAGGAGGTAGCGCCCGTTACGCCCGCGCGTCCCCCAGGGGCCAAAGTGCCGATGCGCCCTCCAGTGACGTCAACGTCAGTCGCACAAGCAGGGACGTGGGCGACTGTAGTAGGGCGCAAAGCTAGGGCGAAGGAACGGCCCCCGCCCCCGACCCGAGTAGGGCCAGCCCGGAAGCAGTCTCCGAGTCGCGGGCGAGAAAAAAGTGCCTCCCAGCGGCGACCTGTCGCCAATGCTGCACCGGCACCGGTGGCTCAGGCACCCAAAAAGAGTCGGGCCGGTAGGAGGAAGGCTGTCAAGCGGAGGCTTCCGCGAGTGCCGAAGTCGGCAGCAGTCACCGTGACGGTGCCCGAAGGGTCAAACGTTACCTACGCGGAGGTCATGAAGACCGCGAAGGGACAAATTAAACTGCCTGATTTGGGTATCGTTGAACTGCGCCAGAAGAGAGCCCTCAACGGTGGCTTGCTGCTTGAAGTGACTGGCGAGGACAGTGCCAAGAAGGCCGACGCACTCGCCGGGAAGCTGCAAGTGGTTGTCGCGGAGATGGGAGTAAAGGTGGCGAGACCCACAAAACAGGGGGAGGCCAGGGTGATGGATCTGGACGACTCCGTCACCCAGGAAAACGTTGCCGACGCCATCGCCGTGGCTTGCGGGTGCGTCACCGCCGACGTAAAAGTCGGGGAGATTCGGCGGAGGCCTTCAGCATTGGGGACGGCATGGGTGCGCTGTCCTCTCACAGCAATCCGCAAGCTGGCCGCTGCAAAGCGAATTCTTGTCGGGTGGGTATCTGCCAGAGTGGAGATACTGCCGGCTAGGTCGCTTCAATGCTTCCGTTGCCTCGAAATGGGGCATGCCCGGCACCAGTGCACCAGCACCAGGGACAGGAGCGCATTGTGCTACGTATGTGGCGAACCCGGTCATAGGGCGAGTCAATGCGAAGCACAGTCTCCGAAATGCGCCCTATGCGCGGACCTTGGTCGACCATCTGACCACCGCCTAGGTAGCAAAAGGTGCAAGCCTCCAAAAAAGAGGAATAGAGGCAACGGAGGAGACGAGACAGCGGCCAAGACTGCTAACTCGGCACGGACAGATGGGCCTGCGCATCCCAGCGCTTCGTCCCATTGTCCGCCAGCGGAAGCGATGGACTCCTAATGGATAGGTCTCCGTCACTTAAAATACTCCAGGGGAACCTAAACCACTGTCGCGGGGCACAGGACTTGCTCCATCAATGCCTCGTAGACTGTTCGGTTTCTTTGGCTGTGGTGGCGGAGCCCTATAGAGTTCCGGAGCATCCGCGGTGGGTAGGAGACGATGCGCAGTCCGTAGCCGTGTACTGGGCAGGCGGAGAGGGAGATCCCCCGTGCTCCAGACTTCACTCCGAGCGGGGTATAGTCGCAGTGGAGTGGGGTCCCTTGGCGGTGCTAGGGTGCTATGTCTCCCCGAATTGCACCTTGGCGGCATTCGAGACGTTCCTGGACCGTGTGGCAAACTGTGTTCGGTCCTGTCTTCCCCGACCGGTATTCGTGATGGGCGATTTTAATGCCCACTCGAGGGTTTGGGGAAACAGAAGAGACAGTGTCAAGGGAAGGGCAACGCTCGAATGGGCAGGTGGGCTCGACCTACGTCTGCTGAATCGTGGCTCGGTCAGCACGTGCGTGCGGTGGCAGGGAGAGTCGGTCGTAGACCTTTCGTGGGCGACTCTTTCTGCCGAACGCTTAGTCACGGGCTGGAAGGTGGCCGACGACCTAGTCACGTTGTCTGACCATCGCCACATATTGGTGGACGTAGTGTTACGGCTTCCGGCTGCGGATGTCCGCCGTACAAACGACCAGCCACGTCGATGGGCAATGAAGCGGCTCAACGCTCGTCGCTGCTGCCCATGTCGTGGACTGGTCCAGCACCGCCGAGGTGGATGATCCGCTCGATCCCGAACGGGAGGCGATCCGGATCAGGGATGACATGGCGGCCATCTGCGATTCCGCGATGCCGCGTGTCAGACCTGGCTGGAGGCGCCCTGTGTACTGGTGGACGGAGTACATCGCACGGCTGCGTGCAGTCTGCCTGCGCGCCAGACGCCAGTACACTCGAGCTCGACGACGCCGGTCGTCCAGCGCCGCGGAAAGGGAGGAGAAGTACGTGGAGTACCGGGCCGCAACAACACTGCTTCAGGGCGCAATCGCCGAAAGCAAGGCCCGGAACTGGAGCGCGCTCGTGGAGGGGCTTGACCGAGACCCATGGGGACGCCCGTACAGGATGGTGCTCGGTAAGTTACGTCCATGGGTGCCTCCTCTCACGGAAACTCTTGACCCGCATTTCGTGGATACAGTGGTGGACAGCCTGTTTGCAGGAACCACTGACGAAACGGGTCCTCCCGCCGCGTCGCCGGATCTCCCTGGTTGGTCGGATGACCTGGCGGTCAATGATTGTGAGCTCGACGGAGCCATAAAGCGCATGGCGAGGCGAAACACTGCTCCGGGGCCGGATGGTATCCCAGGCCAGGCTTGGGTCTTGGCGCTGACAGTGCTGGGGGGGAGGCTGCAAAACCTGCTAACCACCTGCTTCCGCTATGGACGATTTCCGTCGGTGTGGAGGCAGGCGAGGCTGGTGCTGTTGCACAAGTGGGGCAAGCCTCGAGACTCCCCATCAGCGTACAGACCCATCTGTTTGTTGGATGAGGCGGGCAAGCTATTCGAGAGGATCATTTCTTCTCGAATTAGCCAGCACTTAGCGTGTCATGGCCCGGACCTCTCCGACAACCAGTTCGGCTTCCGGCAGCGGCGTTCAACGGTGGACGCCATCCTCAGAGTCCGAATGCTAGTCCCAGGGTAGAGTAGTCTTGGCAGTAAGCCTTGACATTGTCAACGCTTTTAACTCTCTGCCCTGGAGTGCGATCATGGAGGGCCTGTCTGTTCACCAAGTGCCTTCCTATATACAGGAAGTTTTGAGGGCCTACTTGTCGGACAGGTGTATCTGCTTCCCAGGTCGCTATGGGAGCGTTCGCGGGAGGAACGTCATGCGCGGGGTGCCGCAAGGTTCGGTACTGGGCCCACTACTGTGGAATATCGCATATGACGCGGTGCTGAGAACGGTGCTCCCATCAGGAGTGAGCATCGTCTGCTACGCCGATGACACCCTCGTTCTCGCTGAGGGGGTGTCTTTTTCGAGAACGGCTCGGCTAGCAGAACTCGGGGTGGCACGCGTCATTGCGAAGATCCGCGGGTTGGGCCTACAGGTAGCGTCCCAGAAAACCGAGGCGATATGGTTCCACGGCCGCAGGCCGAGAGTCGAGCCAGCTGAGACCTCAGTGCGCGTCGGGGAAACGGACGTCCGGATAGGCAGGTACATGAAGTACCTTGGCCTAATACTGGACAGCCGCTGGTGCTTTGACGAGCACTTCGACCGTCTCGTCCCCCGAATCCATAAGATAGCGGGTGCTATGCATAGACTGCTGCCGAATCTCGGGGGACCAAGGGAAGAAGTCCGCCGCCTCTACGCGGGTGTGATACGCTCGATTGCGCTCTACGGTGCGCCGGTATGGTCGGACAAATTGTCTGCCAGCCGGCGTCGTGCGCGGAAACTGAACTCCGCGCAACGTACGATCGCAATCAGAGTCGCCCGTGGTTATCGTACCATATCGTATGAGGCGGCGACAGTCCTGGGGCGGTGTCCGCCCCTGGACATTCTGGCGGATATGGACGCACGGGTCTTCCATAAGATCCGAGTCCTCCGTCAGAGGACTGAACCCTTCGACGAAGAGACGATCGGAGCGCTTCGGCGCGCTGGCGCGAACGGCTTCAGGAGCCTAGGAACATACGCCAAAGGGTGGTTGACGCTATCCTACCGAACTTTCGGGACTGGCTGAAGAGCAGGGGTAGAGTGACCTACCGCCTTACTCAGATACTCACCGGGCATGGCTGTTTCGGTGAGTATCTGAACAGGATACAGAGGGAGGAGACGGTCCAGTGCCATCATTGCGGGCACGATGAGGATTCTGCACAGCACACGCTGCAGTACTGCCCAGCGTGGGAGTCGCAGCGGCGGATCCTCATCGAAAAAGTGGGACCGGATCTCTCTCCGCCGGCCATCGTCGGGGCGATGGTTCAGCGTAGCGAAGCCTGGGACGGCATGATCACCTTCTGCGAGGCAGTCATGTCCGCGAAGGAAGACGCCGAACGAGCAAGGGAGCGCGCTGAACCCGCTCGGAGGAGGAGTCGCCGCGGGCGTACGTAAAGGCCCCAGGCGCTGTGTCCCTGTAGTTTCGGGACCAGAATAGGGCTACGGTATCCCCTGCCTGTCGTAAGAGGCGACTAAAAGGGGGCTTCCGGGGTTGCGGGCGGTAAGTGTGGGAGCTCGAACCGCTCGGTAAGCGACCCCGGGAAGGGCGGCGGTATGTGTGGTCGCATACCGTCGTACACACCAGATGGTGTGGCGAGCGTCAAGCTCACCTCGGCAGAGCCCGACGGGGCAACGCGCTAAGAGGACTCCGGTTGCGTTCCTTTGGAGATCCCGGAGCCCTCTACGCAGCGCTGAGGACGGCCACCGGGGGGGTTTTAGTGCGGTAAAAATCCCACATAACCCTGCGTCGCTCCCACGGCGCCGGGTACCTTTTGAAGGTTTCCCCCTCGTGAACAAAAAAAAAAAAAAAAAAAGGGTAGAAACGGCTAAGAAATAGACTAAAATTCTCAGCTCGTTGAAACATAACTGTTGGGTGGCGCATATTGCTGTGCGACCCTACAGTTTAGAACCTTGTCCTACTACGGACAGTGAGTTTGCAAAGAGTTAAATGAGACAATTAAACTTAGTATGTATGAAGTTCGATGCTGTTAAGAATATTTTAACTAACAGTAAAGATTTTGTACAACGATTACTTCATATAAATTGGTAATTAGTATGTGGGGTTGAGGACGATTAAGCCGCAACTTTGTATGAACGTTTGGTTTGGATGTGTGATTAGAAGTTAAAGGACGATTTAAATCTCTGAGTTTAGTGACTCTATGGCGGGGTCCCTAGATGGGGGACTAATTTATTCATTCAAAAGTGTAATGAAGAAGAACACGAAAAAGAAAGGACTAACTAACTAAGCTTTACTCACTTAAACTTTTTAAATTTTTCATTTACTTTTATAATCGTCGTATATATAACTATTTTCGTTATTTTTTTGTGGTTAATCTTTCAATCACCGATAGTGGAACGGAATCACGAACAAAGCTCTGCGGGAAAAAGGGTCGTTTTCACCCGATTGTAATTAGTTCCAGGTCGGCGGCACATCAAAGTCGAGAATAAGTTTCTTTCGTTTAATTGACCGTAAACTTTGCGCAACGTGGATAAATTTGCCTGGAAAGGCAAGGGATGGCGATGGGAGATTGATTTATACTCCTCGTCCCTCACAATTACGATCCTATCGACGATTGGGGTGCGCTTTGAGCCAATATTTTGGTCACAATAGTCGGATCATTAGTGGTTCTTAAAATCGACTTTAGAGGGCTCAGTAGATAAATATTTTTTTAGTTTTTATATTTAACACAATAAAATTGATTATGGATTAATTGATGAAAAGAATACTATTTGACTCGATCCAAAAAAAGTAATAAAACTTGATAACAGCGACACCTATTGGGTATCCTATATTTTCAGTTGGGATATTACACACATATTCACAAATAATTATCGACATAAGCGGCTTTGGAGATTAATAAGAACAAAAACAGAGTTATTAAGATTTTAGTTATAGTATGTCGTTTTTGTGCAACTTCTGTTAGAAACATTTTACTTTTAACGCGCCTTAAGAAATATAATTTCGAAAAAGACTGATAAAATATTCAACGCCTTGTTCTTCTGGCTTCTGTATTTTCTTTTAAAGCCAACTATTGTGATTTTCTTATTCCGCAACTTCCGTCACTTTTCTGGCATAAAAATGTTTAGTGCCTCAAGAGAAGTTACTCAAAGATATATATTTTTAACTTATTTTTGTTTAGTTTAACTTTTATATTTAACCTGCCATATAAATAAAAAAATGTTAAAGGTGAACAACCCTTATCACTTAGGGGTATGAAAAATAGATAGTAGCCGATTCTCAGACCTACTGAATATGCATATAAAATTTGAAAATCGGTTAAGCCGTTTCGGAGGAGTACGGTAACTAACATTGTGACACGAGAATTTTATATATAAGATGTAGTGTTAATCCAAAAGTTTCATTGGTGAAGTACCACCGCTGTACCTCTTTCTAGGGTAAAGCATTTAAACGTTGCAGTGGAAGCGTATGGACGCCCGCGGATTTAAATGAGTACCATCTTTAGTTCCAAAGATCTCTGACTGTCTCTAGATAAAAACTCAGTTCTATATGGAATTGGCTATAAAAGTCTATAGGCGGTACTTACTGCATTTCAAGCTCGATTACGACCTTATTATTATAAAAAAAATCTTGCGTATGGCAGCAGTTATATATTTACTTTTATTAATTTAATATACTTATATTACCGCGTGGCGGAGCGGTCACCATACCGGTCTTACGCGCAAAGGGTCCCGGGTTCCAACTCCGGCCAGACAGATATCTAAATGATGAATTTAGATTTCTGTTTCTGGGTCTGGGTGTTTTTGTATTTGTCTATGTGTGTGTCCATGGCACCCACGACACATTGAATCCTAGTGTGGGGCTGTGAGTGTAGAAAGCGTTTATTATTTTTAAGCGTTTAAAGCGTTTATATATCTTAAAGTAATCTTTGTAAATACGAAAATATAATAAAAAAGAACTTTGAACCTAGATACTTTATTATTAAAACATAATGTTATCTCTAGTCTTAGTATTTTCTTGTAAGTTTTCACGGCCTGAACGTTGTTCTTTGACGGTACCCTTAGCGAATAGTTAAAGTTAATGAAGGGCGAGCGTTCCCTGCTTTTCAACTTCATATTGTTTCCCCAATAAAAGTTACTTTAGGACTTTTATTACACGTCTTGTTATTGGAATTCTTGCGAATTGTTCCCTCTAATCAAACAGGGCTATGAAAGTAAATTTAGATGTACTATTCATGGAAAGTAACTCCTATTAGGTAAATATTGTTTACAAATGATTATTTTTTTATTAATGAGTATGCATCTGGTAAGAAGTCACTGCTACCAATGAGCGTCGTATCAATGCAAGATTAGATTGCAACTCTACCTGAGGTTAGCCACAAACCCCTTGCTTGCTATGACAGAGCCAAAGTTAAAACGCCTCATGTAATTGTATCTTCCATATTACATTCTTTACACCAGAGCACAGCAACACTTAACCCAGCTGTTATAAGACAGGTATGGTTTAAAGTATTCAACGATAATTCGTGAGGTTGATAAAATAAATCCATTGAAGTTTTATCAGGTACTCTTGAAAGGGTCTTGTACTAAGTAACGTAAACTGTGCAATTATTCGCAAGTGAAAGAATAATTTTTAAAATATCTACCTCACGACTCATCACAATTTTGCAATTCTTAAATCAATAGTGGGATAGAATGTAAGAAAGAAGGGATGTAACCTTACAGTGCAAATAAATATGTATATACTTTTTTTTTTATAATATGGGAGTAGCAGATGAGCATACAGTCCATCTGATGGTAAGTGGCTACTGCCGCCCATGGACATCTGCAATCAACTCCAGATAGGATTAGATATTCCTACCTGAGGTAGGCCACAGATGCGCCGCTACCCCTGAGGACTAAGCTGGAACGCCTCGGAAAAGTCTGTCTCCCTTACCACACCCTTCAAACCGGAACACAGCAGCGCCTAGCACTGTTGTTATTAGGTAGAAATAGGTGTGGCGGTGGTACTGCAGGAGTCGAACCACAAAGGGTTCTACCACCTTCAAACAACATAACATAACATCTTACTACTATTGACAATACGACCAAATAAACGGACCAGGTACATTTTTCAATTACTAGGTGAGTGTGATTACCTTGAATAGAATCCAACTTTCATCCAATAATAGTTTGGCCAAGAGCGAAATTGCTTCTATTACTCATCAGGTTCCAATAACTGTCCGCTTTACAATGAGAGCTTCAGGGTTCACCTAAATCAATGAGACGTAATCTCTAGGGTACAAATGGTCTTAGCTAGCCTTAGGTCTTATATAAGTCCTAATTTATTTAGTGTTTTCAATAGTTCGTTTCTGTGTACTGCGTACTAGAGCTGTCGCCGAATTAGTTAATTGAATCATTAACTAAATACTAAAAAAACTAAAAAACTAAAACGCTTTCTACACTCACAGCCCCACACTAGGATTCCCTGTTTCGTAGGTGCTATGGACACACACAGAGACAAATACACAAACACCCAGACCCAGAAACAGAAATCTAAATTCATCATTTACAAATCTGTCTGGCCGGGGATCGAACCCGGGACCATCTGCGCGTCAGACCGGCATGGTGACCGCTCCGCCATGCGGGTCGTCAACTGTAATACTGTTCTTCTGTTTGGCAAGGGGTCGCCTTTTAATGTATTAAGATTTACGGTAAGTTAATTAAATAATAATCTTTAATGTATTTAATTACTTTCATATTTATTTAGAAGATTTCGAAAAATTAAAGCTCTCATAAAATTCAAAATTGGACTATCACTGTACAGTAACAATATTTTATTAGATGGTTGGACTTACTTTAGCTTACGGACCTACACTGTAGGTCCTACTAGGTCCTAGCTGTAGGACCTACACTGTAGGTCCTATAGCATTGAGCAAATTTTATTTATCTGAATAAATAAAGAAATGGAATCTTTGGATACAAAATTCTCCCTATCTTCTGAGGAATATTGAAGTTAACCTCATATAAAACGAATATTTTCTTACTATGTCAGTTATTATTTTATTAAAATGTCTATATGTAATAATATGTATATTAAAACGGATTTAATGCAAAAACATTGCGTAATACTCAATTTCAACATAACATTGTAAATGCCGACAGACGCTTTCTTCTCTGATAATATAACATTTTTGAAGCAAAAATTTTAGTTACACTCATCTGCATTGTTTATGAAATTCGTAAAAAACAGGTAGTATATCTTACTGAAATATAAAGAAATATCTTTTCCATATTTAATTATGTATATTAAGGGATAAATTTAATGCGATATAAGTAATTGCTTAAGTAATATTTTAGTTAACAAAATTGAAATTTTCTAAGTTCAAACTTCTCAATCATATCATTTGTTAATATTTTTACGGTTATTTACATATTCCAAAACATCGGAACCGGGTTCCCAAACTATTGTGAGTCTATTACCTGTATGTTTGTCTATGTTTCAAATTAAATTATCTGGAATTAAGAATTACAAGTATGAAAGATTTAGTTGAGTTGAAACTAAATCTTTCATACAACTTGAAATGTAGCAGAATTACATTATATTCAATTTCATAGTTCTAATCGTTTACAATACAAATAATTGTTTGACAGATTTCTATTCAGTATTTGTTTTACGTTTTTACATAAATGACTGTTTTGAATTTGGAATTTGTATGGGCAAATACGTAACAAATACCAAAACAGTCATATTTGCCGAAACGTAAAAACTCCTGTAGCATTACCATGAGTTGGCATAGAAACGCCACTATAGAAATGGTAAATAGAAAACTATTGTCATTTTGCTAGTGAATAACATAACTACTATCGTTACGGTATTTCTTGACAACGTCTGTCAAATTAATGACTCATGGGACCGAATTTGTATGGCAATAGATCATAATGACATTCGCTAGCGATTTGATTTCGATAGGTTTTTTACGTATCGAGTTACGTCACTACGGATTTTAGTTCTACGAGTAACCACCAGAGGCGCTGTACAATTTTTCATACATTTATTTTACGCAGTCGCTAGCGAGTAATACTTTTGTAAACTCATGGTAGTCCTACTGGTAAGGGTACTGTACCCTATCAGCGACCCTAGCGGACTGTATCAGAACTGATTGGAAATGTATGGGAAATACGTAAACAAATACCAAAACAGTTATATTTGTCGAAACGTAAAAACTCCTAGTAAGGGTACAGACCGGGTTCGCAAACTTTTGTGCGTCAATGTACTAAGTTTCAAATTAAATCAACTAGAATTAAGTATAACAATTGAGTGACTAAAACATTCATAGATCTTAAAATACAGCACAATTACATTATATTAAGATACAATTACGTTATAGTTCCAATTGTTTACAATACAGATAATTGTTTGAAAGATTTCTATTCAGCACTTCAAGGGCGGTTAGTTTGTGTATTTAATCAAATTTCTCTACAATTACACTCTGTGGGATCCTTCAATCTGTTGAGATGTCAGCGGTGATCTCAAACCACTCCAATAGGACATGTAACACCTGGGGATTTCCTAAACCAATCCGCTTAAGTAGAAACTAATCTATCGGTGTAATATCTGAGATTGTACGTGCCTAAGTGGTATGAATGTATAATTGCTTTTGACTAAGCTATGAGCATTGGCTTATAATATTTCATCCTTATTACCGAATTTCATAATACTTATTTCTTATTGTTGCTTGAAAAACAGTATAATATAATTTGTATATTTTTAGAAATAATCCATATTTAATATTTTTTTTAGGTATTTAACTCATCCGAATACGATCTTGTTACATAACAAAACTAACATAAATATAACTACATAGTTATGTTATTAGAAATTAATTATCACTTGCTAAAACAGTGAAGGAAAACATTGTGAGGAAACCTGCATACCTGAAATATTTATAAAAAAAAATCTCAGAGGTATGTGAAGTCTACCAATGCGGACTTGGCCATAGCGGTGGACTAATCCCTAACCCTTCTGATTGTGAGAGGCGACCCGTGCCCAGCAGTAGGACAGTAATGGGTTAATGATGATGATGATGATGTAGTTATGAGGTGTATCAGATCATCTCAATTAATTGACCCATATGAAATTTACATAACGAGTTGATACAACGCTTGAAGAATATACCATATTAAATGAAATTTCATAAAGTATTAAAATACAACGAAACTGTCAATAAAATAACCAATTGTTTCGGACATATCAAAAATAAATATATGTACAAGAAATATGTCCAGATAATATTATGTTTATATATGGATATCGTATATATACATATGGTAGATATATTTTATTTTGATGCCTAGTCTAAAATCCTTTCGTATTATTTTTGTGGTGTATTTGTTTTTTTAGTACGTACTGCTTATAAAATAGCTATATATTTTGGTAACCGAGGCTCTGTAAAAATCTTATAGAATTCTAACCTATTCGTGGTCGAACACCTGACTATATATTTGCACGCCTTAAAGGCAAAATAAGAGGATTATATTATACTTTGTCTAAACAAGCAAATGAAGATAATGATTATGATAACAGATGTTCATACGTTATTTCAAAAACATCAACCGACAACGTTAAATCAAATCGACAACAAATTAAGTTTGTTGTTCACGAACCTAGAAGATCGAGATCGGCCTCGTTTGCATTAAAGCGTATAATTAGAAATTAAACGAACTTACCTAAGTGAAGTTCCAATTTCAATTGTACGAACTGCATAGTCTCGAAATGATAATGTTGACATGTAGTACACCGCCAGTCGTCAGCCTTGTGTCACGTATATTCAGAGCTAAAAACCTCGAATTCAAATAATTTAAAACAATATCCAATCTACTTATAGCGCCCCCTACCGGTAAATGTCATTAAGTTTAGAGATCCTGGGGTCAAGATGTAAGTTCATTAGCTCGATTATTTTACAACATAGATGATATTATGGGTAATACTTATCGTATATAAGTATGGGTGGGTGGGTTATAATATCATTTCGAGACTATGCAGTTCGTACAATTGAAATTGGAACTTCACTTAGGTAAGTTCGTTTAATTTCTAATTGTACTTCACTGCATAGTCTCTTCAATGATAATGTTGACATGTAGATGTTTAGAGATTTGTAAAATAACGAGCCTATTAAACAAAATACAAAAACATTTAAATCCTATTATTTTTAAAATTCCTAATTTAATATATCTATTTAAATATTAATTACAGTTATCAAGTATACGTTTGATGTAACGTCTCTACTACAAAATTGAACTTAGATCTGATCCATTCAGCTATCCTTCTAAGAGGGTCTTAACTGACACTCATATGTTTAGACGTCAGCGTAGCAGCGTGGTAATGAGTGCTCTCTAATGGTATGTATTGTAAAAAATGATATATCAATGCCATCATCCTCCGTGGTTGATAAAATCTAGAAACTGTCGTCTGGGAGGTCACTGTATTATAAGATCACATAAAGGAAATAAACTTATTCTTGTAACTCTCAAGTGTTACTAGGCCTATCTAGGTAATTTTATTAAGGATGTGCTGGACAAATACTATGATTACTATGAAATAATGGTAATACTAGATTGTTTGAACACTGGTTATAGTAAGGTTTAAATTCATGTGGCAATTTAATATACAATATCTTCCGCCAAGCAATTTGGTTAATATACAATAATGTTATTATTATGTTTATGTATACTTTTTAGAAGTCTCGACTCAGATGTAGGCGAATCGGTAGTAATAATGGCATTCACGGGCTTACACCAAGTGAACGTCATAATATATACGATATCTATTGTTTTTATATATTACTTATATATATATTACTTATATATTATTATTGTTTTTTTTTTTTTTTTTTTTACTATATGAGTAATTACAATAACCAAAAAAAGTAAATAGTATTTTTTCTTCATCTCCATTAAATAATACATATATAATATTTTACACTTAACTCGCTAAAAATATTTATACATCAGATGTAACTATCCCAAGTAATAGCATACTTGGGATATGGAGGACAGAAAACCTAAATATGCATTTTAAGAACAAAAATAATTCTAGATATATATATATATATATATATATATCAAAATGAAAAGAATATTGTAACCAGTCTACAGATAGATTTAGTTATTTACACTGTTTAGGCCAAAATATTATAAGCACCAGCATCACGTTTTCATTATTGCGTCTAACATTGCTTGTAGAGCAACAAAATCTTGAGATTCGTGTATAGAAACGAAACGCTCCTCGAGGAGCGAGTAACATACAGGGTAAAGCGTTGACGAAAAACAAATATGAGACCCAAAAAACAACCCTTCCAAAATGAAAGGTTTATTTATTTATTAATTTTTTTTTTTTTTTTTTTTTTTAACACTATTTTTTAGGACTGTCTGGACCAGTCTGGTACTACCACAAACTCCCCAACCGTTCAGAGATAATCTTTAACAACAATTATTTTATTAGAAATAAAATGAATATTTCCATTTAAATAGTATAACCTTAGTCATGACATGTAAGTCATACTTCTTGTAGGTTTCCTAGTAAATAAATCTATTTAAAAACCTTCAAAGTGTTAATTCGCAATGTATAATCTTGATTTAGTGATAGCAAATTCATTCTGAAATTATTGAATGTATTAGGGAAATAAAAACATTTTTTGGGTATTCAATAAATCCAATATGTGCCTTGATATTACGGTTAAATGTGGGTATTAAACACCATGCTGTTTCTATATGAAATAACTGTGGAGTTGCCTACACGTATTAGGGTTTCACCGTGTTGAAGATGATTATTGAAAAAATATCTTTAAGCACAAGTAACGCTGCATTTAACTTTAAATACTTGATCGGATTTGTTATTTAAATCAAATAACAAAAATACCGAGAATAATGACCATATGTTACATAACTGATTGTGTCCCGATAATAAAAATAATATGACAACTACCAACTGTAATTATATCTATCTGTAAGAGGGATAGTATTTTGATAAACATTATTAAAATTGTTATATTTATATATACATATCTTTGCATTTATTATAATTTTTATTTTTTAATATTATTGTTATATATATATTTTTTTATTTTTTTTTTTTCTTTTTATTTCACCCTTGTGTTGATTTTTAATCTTTTATCTAATGGTAAAGCAATTTGATTTTTTATTTATTTATTGCTTGTATAATACAATGAACAACCTTAACAGTTGTATTATTTCCAATTATCGAACTATCTTTTAAGTAACCATTAAATCCTAAAGAATGATATAGCTTGTTATGTCTATGATCCTAAATTACTAAGTGTCGTTATTGTTCCTTGTCCATTATTATGACATTTCAAATAGGAACTATGTTATATAAATATATAACTGACACAATGTCCCTAGATCTTAATCAGTTATGTATGGTCTTGTATATGTTTAAAAGGTTAGTATTAACATAAATATAGTGTTCTGCTCAAACCAAAGGAAAGAACTTGAAATGCATATAATTTCCATTTAACCATAGACATGTAAACACTGTTTAAGGTAATCATGAATTAGTATCCAAATATGCATTCTTGAAAACAATAGTAAGTAGTGAGTGGAATGCCAGGCTTTATTTAAAGCTCAAGATTAAGACCAAGATATTCAATATAAACCAACATCACCATCATCAGGTGTTGGTAAAGTAAAAAATTGGTTAAGAGTAAACAATATGTTACCACTGATGTGAGAAGTCTTTCTACATACATACCGAGTATATTTTGACAAAATCTTCATTCCTTGAGAATAATGAGTTTAAGTGTTTATACAAATACTCTTAAAGCTAACCACTTGCAAAGCTTGGGTCAATAGTTATTTGTTACAACTGGTCTTTAAAATTATAATTATAATCGACCACATTATTAACCACTCACCTAAAAATCTGTTGTGATTGAAGATTTATTCCAAAGGAAACTTCGATCAAGCCTTTCTGTAACACAGGTATTTGTGCATGAGGCTTGTTGTAAGTCAGATAATGACCCTATTTGGTATGAGTATCTCAAACTTTTGGATGAAGTTTATCATAGGATGAAGTGTAAATATCTTCGTTATATTTGTTATTATAAAATATTGTACTATATATATATGAATTGAACAATCATTGTTTCTTAAACCATTTTGCTGATTATTTGTTCCAGTACTTGTACTATGAAATTTCTTCTTATTATTTATTATACATAATAAATGACCAGCACCAGTAATAAGATAATTGATAGCAAATTATCTTTATAAAGGCAAATAATTTAAAATTATTAAGAAACAATCATGTCAAATGCTCGAGAGCAGTAAGCATTCACCTGATGTGGCATGGCTTTTGACTCTTTACAGCTACAATAGTAACTGCGACTTGTGCAACTTTTAAAGTCTAATCATGTGTTATCCGTCCCACAGTTTCCTAGAGGCTAGTGTTCTTCCTTTAAACTATTTTTTCCTTTAGTCTATCTATCACCATCTAGATAGATGGATAGTTCCTTTAGTAAATTACTCTTTAATATGCTGATCTACCTAGATACCAAATTCTTATGAATGGTTAAACCAAATTTAGGTTCTTCTAGAGTATTACAAAAGGATATAAATTGTCATCTCTATATCCTGCATCATGTACATTATTAATCTGAATGATTCTTCAATAAAATGTTCATTCATTAAAATCATTACACCCACTCGATGGTAATAGTTGTGTCTATCTACTGATTATTAGTATTTTGTTATATGGGTTATTTACCCAATGTGAAGGACATAATACCCTATTAGAATGGGTGAATATCCGTTGTATCCGTCTACTTAATAGTAGTATCTTGTTATAGTTGTTATATAGGTAAATATCCAATATGTAAGGGTCCCTTATTTGAACGGATGAATATCCATTAGGTATATTCTACTCAATAGTAGATTATTTTATGTGAGTAAATACTCAATATAAACAGGTTAGTACCCATGAACGGGGCTAAATAGCACCCTATTTCTTGTAATGTAGGTAAATATCCAATATGTAAGGGTCATAACCTTATTTGAACGGGTGAATACCCTTTAGGTATATTCTACTCAATAGTAGATTCTTTTATGTGAGTAAATACTCAGTATAAACGGGTTAGTACCCATGCACGGGGCTAAATAGCACCCTATTTCTATGTTCATAGCTTTATATAAGCGAGATTTATATAAGGATTTAAATAAGCGAGATCACCTAAATAGGTGACAAGCTTAGTTAATGAACATAAGACGTCAAATTCCTTGCTACAGAACAATATGGTAATCTAAAAATCCTTTGCTTGGAAAAATATATATGTAAAAATTTACCTTGTCATTCCTCATGAATATATAAGATTATCATCTTATCTTTAATAAATGAAAATAATACATTTTCAATTTGCGACGGCATTCGTAATGGCCGCCTAGTACAAGTCTTCAGAATAATTTTGTCAAAATTCTTTATTTTCCATTGTAACTTTTCTGCACACTATATCACACCTACGTCTTTTATAAATTATTAATTGAAATATTTGTTATAAATTAACAATTTTTACTATAAATTACTTATTTTATTTCTTATTTTGAAAAATCATAAATGTACACAGGCTGCACGAAAAACGATAATGACATTTACCGGTAGGGGGCGCTATAAGTAGATTGGATATTGTTTTAAATTATTTGAATTCGAGGTTTTTAGCTCTGAATATACGTGACACAAGGCTGACGACTGGCGGTGTACTACATGTCAACATTATCATTGAAGAGACTATGCAGTGAAGTACAATTTTTATGAAATATACGCTCGTTGTCAGCGCCTTTGATTGGATCTGCGGTGATTTGTTTGTCGGAGCAGAATTCATTTTGCAGAGAAGAAATCTCCGACGTGACTGACATGAAAATCCCGCGGTGGAAATTTTGTTTTCTTTGTGTAAGCCGCTTTGAAAGTCCCGGTTTTACTTCGCGTAGTTGTCGCGATGTCTTCGATCTCACTGTTGATATTGGTGATTTGATTTAAATATAATTCATACTTAATAACACGTGATATCTCACAGATTGTTATAATATGTGTCGTTGGTGATACGAAAAATGCAAATGCCCTTTTTCAGTAGAAAAAAAAACCACTTTAAATTGTTCTATGAATCTTGCCTGTGGTTCATTTGTTATGTTTTTAAATAAAAACTCGTACTATTCAGAAAGGTATGTAATTTACAGGTATCACTACCATACCTTTTTAGTAATAAGCAGTACCGCGTTTTGGTCGAAGGGGATGCCGGCTGGCTTTCTCGAAAATATGGGGATATATGACCATCTTATCCCCCCGGAATGAGAATGCATCTGTGACTATATTTACACATAATCTATATGTGGACTTGATTACAAACTTCCATGAGAGGTAGTGGTCATTTACCGTCAGATGGACTGAAAGATCGTTTGCTCCTATAATATTAATAAAAAAAAAGAAATTAAAGAAGTGTAAAAAATAATTTAGACAGAACTCCTCCACTAAGTCCAATGCATATTATTTTTTAATCAATCCTTAATCTTTCTGTGCACATTTTCATTGGCTACATCCAAGATCACATTTAACTTACCATCTAAAAATAGGGTCAAACGCAAGGTTATAAATATTAAAAATACAACCTACGTCGGTAACAGGCTACATAACTATCAAAGGTAATAAATGTCAAATGTTATACGGTGACGGGCGAGCTCTACATTTTCCTGTAAAAATATTTCACTCCCCCACGAGATGTATTTTAAAGGATGTTGAACATTGCGACACTTATTTAATTGAAAAACAGTATTTAATTAAATTTTAATAAGTATTTTAAATAATGAACAAATAATAATAGGACTCAAAATATAGTAGATACTATGGATACATAAATATTGGTAGTCACAGAGAACCTTATTGAAACTCGCATATTAGTATAGGTGGTATTACGAAGGTCATGGAATCGTCTATGGGACCTATTGCTACTTTATAAAAACAATTAAGCTGTGTACTGGTTTGAAGGGTGTAGTAAACCTAAACTCACTTACACGAAGCATGGGTAACAACTTAAAAGATAATTTTAGAATAAATAACAGCGCATTTCTCGTCTACTTCTGAAACGACAATGACAGGTGTGCCTGTAATAAAATTACAGGCAAAGTGACTCTCTTAATTTATTAAACGTAATTGTAAATGTATCTACATGTTTTGTGATTTTCGAAACTGCGAAGAGACGGGGGCGCTTGTAATAAACTTAGCCAGGCAGGTGCGACTCGCTTGATTTGTTGAACTTTACTCTAGTGATAGTTGAACAAGTATTCCGTTATTTATTAAAATTCCATTTAAAAAAATATTATAATTATATTCCTAAAGAGCTAAAACTCGGTAGGTGGATACTGCAAGAATCTGCCGTAAAGTCACGTCTCAGCGCAAATTCTCGTCCGCGACTCGGAAACAGCGAAGTGACGGGCGCGCTTGTAATAAACTTAGCCAGGCAGGTGCGACTCGCTTGATTTGTTGAACTTAACTCTAATGATAGGTGTGTTGGTATTCCGTAATTTATCAAAACTCTATTTAAAATTCAATTACCAAATTAAAATAAAGAATTCATTCATAAACAGCTATAACCAGGTAGGTAAGTACTGCAAGAATCTGCCGTAAAGTCACGTCTCGCGCAAATTCTCGTCCGCGACTCGGAAACAGCGAAGTGACGGACGCTTGTAATAAACTTAGCCAGGCAGGTGCGACTCGCTTAATTTGTTGAACGTAACTGTAATGATAGGTGTGTTTAGGTACTCCGTAATTTATCTAAACTCTATTTAAATTCGATTTTCAAATTAAAATAAAGAATTCATTCATAAACAGCTAAAACCAGGTGGGTAAGTACCTACTGCAAGAATCTGCCGCAAAGTCACGTCTCAATGCAAATTTCGTCCGCGACTCGGAAACAGCGAAGTGACGGGCGCGCTTGTAATAAACTTATTAGGCAGGTGTGACTCGCATAATTTGTCCAATGTAAAAATAGTGATACTTGTATAGGTATTTAAAATTCGTTTTTCAAATTAAAATAAAAAAATATTCATAAATAGCTAAAACCAGGTAGGTAAGTACTGCAAGAATCTGCCGTAAAGTCACGTCTCGCGCAAATTCTCGTCCGCGACTCGGAAACAGCGAAGTGACGGGCGCGCTTGTAATAAACTTAGCCAGGCAGGTGCGACTCGCTTAATTTGTTGAACGTAACTCGAAAGATACTTGCGGAGGTATTCCGTAATTTAAATAAACCTACTGTGCAAGTAACGAAGTTGTGGAGTAACAAAACATTTGCTTGTTCCGAATGTCACCATCCGAGCCCGACTTGTTTAATAAGCCCCGACTTATTTAATATAAGGTAATGTGTTAGCATAACTTCAGTGTAAGTATTCGTGGAATTCCTCATTTCCATAATTGAAACACTCCCACCGAGAAGAGTTCTGGAGATTTAATGTTTCCACCCAAATATAATGTGGAAATAAAGCGGCTATGAAGTAAGGAAGTTTAATTTTGTCGACTAATTGTGCTGTAGTTGTGCATTTCCAGAATTAAGTGTTTATTACATCAACAGGCATAGAGCGTGCCAGTTGCGTGCCGTGGTAAAAAAAAAACTTAAGATATAAGAAACACAGCACTGTTTTAATCTGAAGGAAAACAAAGAAGCTGTTTGAACTTTAGTCTCTGGTAAAGCTTCGACGAATCATAGGTGTCATTCGAATCCTACCGTGGCCCTCAGAACTGTGTGGTACATACAAAATTTAATATTTTATCTGAGCTTAACATTCATTAAATAGCTTAAACGTCTATAAAACCAACAATATTTAATAAAATTGATTAAGAACAACAATATCGCATACACAACAGGGGGATGAAAAATTCTCATGGATGTTCGCATTTTAAAACGCAATCTCGTCGTTAATTTGGTTGGCGGGGAGCTCGGGGTGGCGTGGTCGCCTCGGGGGAGGAAAAATCATTTCTTTTATTCAGTTATTTATCGCGGGGACAGCGGGCAATCAGAAGTTACGTGTGCTATACTGGTCTCTGGCACAATGTCCATTGATTAGGACTACGTTGAAATAAAATGACAGAGTATTGTGCCTTTAATTTCCTCTGACTCTATCATTCGACAGTTAGTCGACCGAGTCGAATTTCTAATTGGTTCTTACTTTTGGTTTTATATTTGGTTTGTTTGTTTAATTATATTAATTCGCACATTATATAGATTAGATATTCAGTATTTTATTCTATGTTTAGTAGATGTGCTTTACAGTTTCACAGTGTCCCTCTAAAGATCACAGCTTGATGTTACTTAGCTTCAAAATTTTCTTGATAACTGGATTAAGTATAAAATTTAGTGTATATATTTTTTTATTTTAACACGTACTCTTACGGATTAGTGAGTTTGTACAAACTCTTCTGTTTCATAGTAAAATGCAGAAGTATTATTATTTTACAAAGTCAAATAAATGTACGAGTATGTCTAAAATTACACTGAAAATTCTACATACTACCTACGATACGATTGAACCACATGTTTACTTCGAGTTTAAAATAAATGAACATTATTAATATCACCTTCTAAAAATATTTAAATTGAAAAACTTATCTTACCAATTAAAAAGGCCAATATCCAGAGACACAATTCGAATAAACAATTTGTAGATAAGGGCTGCAATTTCCTTAATGGAGGATGAAAATTATAGTCAGTAAAATAACCCTGTATTATGTGTGTGGGTAAACGACATTTATATAATAAACAAACTTTCATCCCTTCGGCCCTCTTGGGGGATGATTTTCATAAATTCTTTCTTAGTGCTCATTTGTTGTATAAGGAACTATTGTGCAAAAATTGTATGCTTCTAGGATACTGGTTTTAACTTTGTATTATCTGTCTGTCGGTATTATAGTTTTATTAAGTACCCAATATACGATTAACCGAATTCGAAGTTGCACCTATAAGGTAAACACTGATACTTACAAATAATTTCGATAAACAGGGACAGTAACGGCTTGATGATGATACTTGTTTACTACTTTAATTAAAAAAAAAAAGTTCTTATTTTTCGATGGAAAGGGTACATACATATGAGGCAACCATCTTAGAGGAATTTAAAATACTAAAAGCTCTACTCTAAAATAACTATTGTATATCCAGTATTCTACAGAACGATAAAGATAGAGCTGTTGTAAAGTGAATTTTAAAACCTATAAACATCCAATAAGGTGGAGGTAAAATGGACCATAAGCCAACGGTCTAACTCCTAAAATTACGTACAAGAATTTCTTTTCAGGTTGTAATTTATACTCCGCTCGCAACCGACCTTATTATACCCATATACATAATATAACATACTGGCATCCTTCCTTCTAGGAGTAAAAACGTATTCAAAGGAATGCCCCTTATGTATTTTTAGCCAGGTTTTGGAACCATGTAGCCAAGCAGAAAATAACACTTGAGATTTCGTCCTTTTCATTCTGAGTTTGCCATATTCGTTACGACGTCATAAAAATCTTTTATAATTGTGTGGTTATAAATTCGTTAACGAAGCTCTTTGTGGTTCCATTCCGAAGGCACCACCGCCACAGCTTTTTCTGCCAACAGCAGATTGGTAAGGGAGACATAAAAATCTGAAGCGTTCCACTTTAGTTACGGAAGGAATCTAATGTAATCTTATCGGAGGTTGATTATAGATGTCCATGAGGAGCAGTAGCCACTTACCATAAGCTACACTGCCTGTTCGTTTGCTTAAGATACATATCTTTAACTATAAGTAAAAGTTATAAACAAACATATAGTTATTGACTAATTATTATTTCTGTGCAATACGAGTAAATACCGTGTTAAAAGAATCAAGGGAAATTACGTTGAAAACATTACAAGTTATTAATTTATGTATTTTTGTCTAGTTACTAATGATATGAGATATATACTTACAACGTTTATGTAGAGAATGGATTCTCTCAATAGTTGTAACATTATAGAGGATGTTGGAACATTGAGGCATCAAAGCGCCCAATGATAAAACAAACCGAATCTTTTGTATATTTAACACCCTGTCAGTTATTGTTTTTCCATAACCTCATCCCCCATGATTGATTATACGATAGATTTGGGAGGAAAATTTCCCTGTCATAATCAATACGCCGCTGTCTATTTTAACAAGAACAATGAGAGGAAAATCGCTTTCAATTTTATTTTATCCTTATTTTTCGGAAAAAAATTCAACGTAAATGTGGAAGGCAACCTTGTGTCTTGTGGTTCTTCTGTCTCTTAGAAAATCAGCAGATATCTGTTCATATCGTATATTATGGGACTTAGGTACGTAGCTATTTTTGGATACACATGATATGTCTGTCATATCATGTCTATCTAAACATTTGCCTCATGATAAAATTTGTTGTAATAGAATTATAAATGGTAAATCAAAACATAGTACCTACTCATAACAATAATATGCATAGAATAGCATAGAATATACGGACCATCCTAATTAGAATAATTATCCTCAGTGTACAAACTACTTGAGATATGCGAGTTCCTACCTCATAGAATTATGTTAGAATGTTGTTGAATAGAAGTGAATAGAATACTATGACTACACAAATCTACTACTACTCGTACTCACTAACATTACTGCTATACCTAAACGGTTCTACAATTATTAAAATGTATCAACATTATTACTATTAACAAATATGGCGTATTCCATACTATTTGTCGACATTAAGTTTACAGATACACAAAATTGCATTTCAAATATTTGTAAATCCTTTCATTTTAATCTTCGAATTAGAACACTTCATCTATTGGTACCATAAAGGGTCGTCCAATCTTTAAAATTCATCAACATTAGTGTTTTAATAGATGTGGAGAATTTCATACTTTGGCAAAGAGAGATGTCCCGCCGGGCTAGGTGATCATGCCCGAGGAGCGGCCGTGCTCCAACAGTCTCAGTTCGGAGCTTGTATATATGTAAGATGTTTAGAAAACTTCGATAGCGTGATTCAGCAGCGCCATCTCTTGACGAGTAGCGGGAAGTCGCTACAATACTATTTACCAAGACGTCAGTAGGATAATATATCTATGACCAAGACTAAGTGCACATTACCACCAAATTACATTTATTTTTTTATTTTCAATCTTCAGACTAGAACACTAACACTACAGCTATGGTCCCATAAAGCGTTATATTTTAACAGATGTGAGGACTTTCATACTATTCACCGAAACTAACACATTACCACAAAATTACACTACAAATCTTCTCACGTTAACACTAAAATGTAATGTTTCATAACATGACATAACTTAATATAATTCCGGTGAACGCAAATATTTGTCAACATATTCCCTACAGTCTGCCTTGAGGAACCAATATTGAGATTCTTGTTTAAATCCAACCAAGTTATGTGTAAGGAAAATTGTACTTACAAAACCGTCAGAATCCTTGGCTTATAGAGCGCAAATAAAAGTAGGTATGCGGAAGTGAAGATATTTTTGGGATATTGGTATAATAATAGTTTATTGTTGTTTGTACCCTTTGTATATTATTATTGTGATTGAATAAATTGTCATAACAATATTCGGAAATTGAATTTGACGGTGGAAGAACCCTTTGTGGTTCGACTCCGGCGGCACCACCGCCACACCTACCTTACTTATAACTTACATATAATATAACCTTAATTTCTAAGCCTGATGTTAAGTGGCTACTGCCGCCCATGGACATCTGTAATCAACCCCAGATAGGATTAGATATTTCTACCTGAGATCGGCCACAGATGCACCGCTACCACTGAGGACTAAGCTGGAACGCCTCGGAAAAGCCTGTCTCCCTTACCACACCCTTCAAACCGGAACACAGCAGCGCCTAACACTGCTGTTATTAGGTAGAAATAGGTGTGGCGGTGGCGCCGCCGGAGTCGAACCACAAAGGGTTCTACCACCTTCAAGCTACTACTTATAAAGATGTAAAAAGAGTTTTCCTTCAAAGTCGGCTATGTGTTGGCGACTCTGGTGTTGCAAATGTCCATGGTCAAATACGAGTGCTTGCCATTAGGTAGCCCGGCTGCATTTACACCAGCTCTAAATATTAAAGTAACAGAAACTTGTAACAGAGAGTAAATTGATAAGCAAACTAGTTTAGGTAAATATGTATGTGAAGGTACTCAACGTGCACCGCACCTTCCTGTTGCCGGTTGCAAGCTAGGTCGGGGTTCCATTATACCAGGCAAGCCACTTAATTTCCTGAATCTATTTGAAACCGGTATTTTGGCTAAATATTAAATTATATTTCTATATACTGACCCGGTAAACGTTGTGTTGCCATATAAATAAAATAATGTTAAGGGTGAACAACCCTTATCACTTAGGGATATAAAAATAGATAGTAGTCGATTCTCAGACCTACTGAATATGCATATAAAATTTGGTGAACATCGGTAAAGCCGTTTCGGAGCAGTGCGGTAACTAACTTTGTGACACGAGAATTTTATATATAAGATTAATTACATAGGTGATTCGTTCACAAATAGAAATTTAAGTTTCTATACAAGCGGCTTATCTGATTAGAATATTTTAAGATTATAGATTGATTTAAGATTATAGATTAGTACGATTCTGTCACAATTGATACGCAAATCCATGCCTATAAAACAGTGCTAAAAGCTGCTTAGTTCTGGTTTGAAGGATATGATAAGACACTTAAATGAGGTATTGGAACTTCTCAGCGTAACATCCGTCACCGTACCATAGAAATTTATCTTTACAGGGTTCATTACGAATATACACAGGAGGCTGTGATGTCCTGTCATCAATAAATAAATCATTTATTACTTTCATTTTATACAACACGTAAAGGTTACATGGCTAATAAAATTGTTTCACAATCGCTTGTCAGGTATTATCGATGTTAACCAATTTGTGCCTACCAAATACCGAAATATAGCCAAAAATTTTCAAATTCCGAACTTTGGTAACTAGGCACGTATTGGCTAACATTGATACCTATTACTAACGTAATACTAGCGAAATTCTTCATAATATAGGAGTAGCAGACGAGCATACAGTCCATCTGATGGTAAGTGGCTACTGCCGCCCATGGACATCTGTAATCAACCCCTGATAGGATTAGATATTCTTACCTGAGGTTGGTCACAGATGCGCCGCTACCCCTAAGGACTAAGCCGGTACGCCTCGGAAAAGTCTGTCTCCCTTACCACACCCTTTAAACCGGAACACAGCAGCGCCTAACATGGCTGTTATTAGGTAGAAATAGGTGTGGCGGTGGTGCCGCCGGAGTCGAACGACAAAGGGTTCTACCACCTTCAAAAACTTACTTAGGTAGAGGTTCGTACGTTCTGTACCAACCATTGTACTTATAATTTTTTTCGGAAAAATCTAGATTTGAAATCGTTCGTACAGCTTTACTTTCAATTGAAAGCGTTTATGGAAAAGCCGATACCAGGTGCCGGCTGTAAGCGCAATAAATCGCTCTCCACGACCGTACCTATTCTTTTTACTGCTTCCTACAAATGACATTGCATATTTATTGAATTCGTATGTACATTATGAACATACGTATTACATATTACTTAAAGTTTAAGGAACAAGGTTGAAGAAAGGATACAGTTCTTGTATTTCGGCGGAAAGGTACTGCTGACTTACATACGAGGCGACAATTCTAGTCTTCTGGAGTTGGGAACCCATCTATGATCACCTTTAGCTAGAAGCCCTGTTACATATAGAGTTTTATTTATAATATAGAAATAAATGTGGCGGTGGTGCCGCCGAAGTCGATCCACAAAGGATTCTGTCACCTTCAGAGCTCGTTACAGATGTCCATGGGCGGCAGTAGCCACTTACCATCAGGTGGACTGCATGCTCGTCTGCTACTCCTATATTATAAAAAAAAAATATGTTAAAAAGAGAGTTATGAATTGACAATCATCTCAAAAAATGTGTTGTTTCAACGTTTAATAATAATTTCTAGAAAAATATGTAAGGAAATACCCAATATTATTAACATTACTCTACACATTTGAAACGAAGGGCTGAAAGCATAAATAACATATTCTGGTTAAATTAATTTCGTCAGCTACTAATTACGTCAGCTTAATGTAATTAACGCAATTTATTTGAACGTTCGTTACTTAAGTATTTTCATTAATTTATTTCAAGTGAAAAACCGATAACCAGGACTAATTTAAGGACGAGAATTGAGCATCATCAATTGATTAACGTTTCATCGAATACTTTCACTCATAAATATTTAAGACGCAATCAGGCGTTCGAATTTAAAACTCCCTATAACTTCCCGTTTGAAATCTTGTTATTCGGCCTTAAATTCAAATTGGATGAACGCAAACCTTCCATAAGGTAGCCGGGCTGCATTTCCACCAGCTCTAAGTATTAAAGTAACAGAAACTTGAAACAGAGAGTAAATTGATAAGCAAACTAGTTTAGGTAAATATGTATGTGAAGGTACTCAACATGTACCGCACCTTCTTCCTGTTGCCGGTTGCATGCTAGGTCGGGGTTCCGTTATACCAGGCAAGCCACTTAATTTCCTGAATCTATTTGAAACCGGTATTTTGGTTAAATATTAAATTATATTTCTATATAATATTTTGTTACAAGTGCAAGGCAGTGATAGCCTAGTGGTTAAGAAACTCGGCCTCTCGATCGAGGGGTCCGAGATTCAAATCCCAGGCACGCACCTCTGATTTTTCAAAGTTATGTGCATATTAGAAATTAATTATCATTTGTTAAACGGTGAAGGAAAACATCGTGAGGAAACCTGCATAACGGAGAGATTTATTAAAAAAAACTCAAATGTATGTGAAGTCTACCAATACGCACTTGGCCAGCGCGGTGGACTATGGCCTAAACCTTCTTGTTACATAGGTGATTCGTTCACAAATAGAAATTTAAGTATCTATATAAGCGGCTTATCTGGTTAGAATATTTTAAGATTATAGAGTAGTACGATTCTGTCACAATTGATATGCAAATCCGTGCCTATAAAAGTGTTAAACGCTGCTTTGTTCTGGTTTGAAGGATATGATAAGAGACATTTAAATGAGGTGTTGGAACTTCTCAGCATAGCATCTGTCACAGTATCATAGAAATTTATCTTTATAGGGTTCATTACGAATATACACAGGAGGCTGTGATGTCCTGTCATCAATAAATAAATCATTTATTACTTTCATTTTATACAACACGTAAAGGTTACATGGCTAATAAAATTGTTTCACAATCGCTTGTCAGGTATTATCAATGTTAACCAATTTGTGCCTACCAAATACCGAAATATAGCCAAAAATTTTCAAATTCCGAACTTTGGTAACTAGGCACGTATTGGCTAACATTGATACCTATTACTAACGTAATACTAGCGAAATTCTTCATAATATAGGAGTAGCAGACGAGCATACAGTCCACCTGATGGTAAGTGGCTACTGCCGCCCATAGACATCTGTAATCAACCCCTGATAGGATTAGATATTTTTACCTGAGGTCGGCCACAGATGCGCCGCTACCCCTGAGGACTAAGCTGGAACGCGTTGACAAAGTATGTCTCCCTTACCACACTCTTCAAACCGGAACACAGCAGCGCCTAACATTGATGTTATACGGCAGAAATAGGTGTGGCGGTGGTGCCGCCGGAGTGGAACCACAAAGGGTTGTACCACCATCAAAACTTACTTAGGTAGAGGTTCGTACGTTCTGTACCAACCATTGTACTTATAATTTTTTCGGATAAGAGAAAAAATCTAGATTTAAAATCGTACGTACAGCTTTACTTTCAATTGAAAGCGTTTATGGAAAAGCCGATACCAGGTGCCGGCTGTAAGCGCAATAAATCGCTCTCCACGACCGTACCTATTCTTTTTACTGCTTCCTACATATGACATTGCATATTTATTGAATTCGTGTGTACATTATGAACATACGTATAACATATTACTTAAAGTTTAAGGAATAAGGTTTAAGAAAGAGTATCCGTTCTTGTATTTCGGCGGAAAGGTACTGCTGACCTACATACGAGGCGACAATTCTAGTCCTCATGAGTTGGGAACCCATCTATGATCAACTTTAGCTAGAAGCCCTGTTACATATAGAGTTTTTTTTATAATATAGAAATAGATGTAGCGGTGGTGCCGCCGAAGTCGATCCACAAAGGTTTCTGTCACCTTCAGAGCTCGTTACAGATGTCCATGGGCGGCAGTGCGATACTTAGCCAACATGGTTTTGAAGGTGGTAGACCCTTTGTGGGTCGGCTCCGGCGGCACCACCGCCACACTTATTTCTACCTAATAACAGCAGTGTTAGGTGCTGCTGTGTTCCGGTTTGGAGGGAGACAGTCTTTTCCGAGGTGTTCCAGCTTATTCCTCAGGGGTAGCGGCACATCTAAGGCTGACCTCAGGGAGGTATCTAATCCTATCTGGGGTTGATTACAGATGTCCATGGGCGGCAGTAGCCACTTACCATCAGGTGGACTGCATGCTCGTCTGCTACTCCTATATTATAAAAAAAAATATGTTAAAAAGAGAGTTATGAATTGACAATCATCTCAAAAAATGTGTTGTTTCAACGTGTAATAATAATTTCTAGAAAAATATGTAAGGAAATACCCAATATTATTAACATTACTCTACACATTTGAAACGAAGGGCTGAAAGCATAAATAACATATTCTGGTTAAATTAATTTCGCCAGCTACTAATTACGTCAGCTTAATGTAATTAACGCAATTTATTTGAACGTTCGTTACTTAAGTATTTTCATTAATTTATTTCAAGTGAAAAACCGATAACCAGGACTAATTTAAGGACGAGAATTGAGCATCATCAATTGATTAACGTTTCATCGAATACTTTCACTCATAAATATTTAAGACGCAATCAGGCGTTCGAATTTAAAACTCCCTATAACTTCCCGTTTGAAATCTTGTTATTCGGCCTTAAATTCAAATTGGATGAACGCAAACCTTGTTGAGGGAATTCTAGAGCATTGAATGTAGAGGTAGTTATTACGTAGCGGCTGCCGTGAATTGAGGTTAGGCCTCAAATGCCTGAGATTGCATAATATTCGACATCTGTCGGATGCTGCACGGCGAAGCTATGTAACTATGTTCAATGATTACATGCGTATAGTTAACATACCTTTGTTACGTAATGATTGATTTGGGAGTACGGAACTGCCTACCTAGGTATGGGAGATGAAAGCAGGTGATATATTGTAATATTAAAATCTATTATTGATAATTTATAGGTGTGTTTTGATTTACTAAATGTGTTGTATAATAAACATGAATTGAAACGAAGGAGAGGAAATTATTTTTTCCAGATTTTAAGTAGGTTGTAACGTCACATGATATATTTTTCTGAATTAAGAATTGAGTTTGCTCATTGTCTTCTACGCGAATTGGTTGGTATGTAGTAAAGATTCACTTCTACTAGATATCCCATAAAGTTATTTATGATTGATTTCTGCTAATACTTTTTTTTAGGATTGGCCGGGGTTGTTTATAAACGGCAACGGCCTATTGACTATAGGTCCTTTTGCTTTCCCTCTCTAGTAGGGATAAAGAAAAAGACTGGTCGGAGCTAGTGATCGTATTTATTCAGTATTTTAGCAACGTCTGTAATAAATTGAAATATTTCGCTCACATTTGTATACAATAGCGAAGCACAGGCCAGGAACGCGCGAAATAACTAACGAAATTGTTCAAAATATATCCATTGTTTCCCGTTGAGCCTGTTTTATGAAAACCGCCACAATCTATACTTATTGATATGGCTATACGGCGGAAACAATGCAGCCTGATGAGGCCTGTTATGGCCGCTTTCATTCAGTACCTATACGTTATTTTAGCAAACAAAATTGCTGTTTGGTATAAAACTTTTCGGTATCACGCCATAATTGAACAATGCAAATTGAAAAATTTAACGTTGCGAATAAGTTCGTGTGAAATTTGAAATTAACAAACGTTTATAATGAACTCTATCGCACTTTCCGGTCGGAATGCAAATAGAACTAAAAGCAAAAGGTGAAAGCCAAAAGCAGTAATAGCTTCATCTTCAGCCCACGTTAGTCCACTGCTGGACATAGGCCTATCCCAAGGTACGCCAAATAGTAATAGCTTACTGAATCGAAATTTGCGCTCTCAAGCTAAGGGTCGTAGTTCGAACCCAGGTGAAATCAATTCTAATTGGTTCGATATTTTAAGTTATGTGCACATTAGTAATTACCTAATTATCATTTGCAGAAACAGTAAAGAAAATCATCGTGAAGAAACCTACAAGCACAGTATAAGGATCTGCTAAGAGTCTGAGATTTCTGTAAAAGTAAACTGGTGTATGAAGTATGTGTGAAGACTACCAATGCGCACTTGCCCAGAGTGGACTACGACCTTAATTGCTTTAATTCGGAGAGTACACTTTTACACTTTGCCCAGCAGTGGACTAATAATGGGTTCTTAAAAATTAAAATAGCAAATATGTTATTCAAAGTAGATACTTTGAATAACAATGATCCCATTTACTGAATTATTTTAGAACGACAATACTCATTACCACTTCGCTAGGTGTTTCGTTATATAGAAGAAACGGTGAACGAAACTCCACATGTACATAAAGAATCACACATCTTAAAATGTTTCACTATAATCTATAATGACAAGTTCTCCGAATCCACTCAGTTTAGTTCGTGTCAGTGCACGAGTCGTGGCCTGAACATTTCAATTCTCATTCAGCTGGATTTTCTAGAGCCGAAATCTAAATTTTAAGCCTCGTTCAGACTAAATTCGTACCGGGAATTCGCAAAATGCGTGTATTGAAGTGACGCGACAAACGGCTAGGGCGGTGACGAGCAAATCCGAATTCCAATCACGCCGCTGAATAGGATTATTCCGTCATACAGGACTCCCGGGGAGATCAAGCTGTGTGACGGCCTTACATAATATCTAGGTATCTACGTATCTGAAGTATCGGTTTGGTACAGTTGGCAGGATAATGCGGTCAGAATAATAAAGTGTATTTATTTTAGAATAATATATCGTTATCGCGGAATTGACATGTAACGAGTATTTTCGACACGTGGTTTTTATTTTGTTAACTGCCGATATTTGAGTCACTTTCATGGATCGTGGTCACAGCGATTTCGTCAGAACTTATGGAGAGATATGCCTATGTGACGACTTAACATCTGAATATATCTGGATACTCGTATCTGAAATATCGTTTAAGTTCAGTATGTAAGATGAAGTGTATTGATTTTATACAGCTCCGCCAGGGCACTTATAGTTTGGTTTAAATTATATTTTCGCTCCAAAACTGATCATACATTTCGAAATAATTAGTGGATTGGTATTTTTTTCACCACATTAGAGTTTACAATAACTGGTTTATATTTATTTATTTTTGTGATAAATTTAATTTGGGATTAAATTTAAAGTTAAAGTTAAAGTTGTGAGTAAGATATTTTGCTACTTACCCCTTCATATTAACCCTTCAATCAACGTTCGGAATGTTAATAAATGTAATCTTAGAGTAGGTATACGGATAAGGAATTGGGGCGAATTTGATTCCCCTCAAATATTCATTACATGTGTTGTACTCTAAGCCTATTCGGGAATTCTTATAAGAAAATTCCACAAGATCCAGTTTCATGTATATGAAGATTATTCAGGTAAGGTAAGGTAATATAGAAATTTTGTTTTGGCGTTAATAATTGTAAAGTAGACATTACATAAATTAGCGTAACGTTATTTCAAATTTAACTTAGTTTCAGTATCCTTACCATGAGTTTTAATGTTTTGACAAATATGACTATTTTGGTATTTGTTTACGTATTTGCCCATACAAATTCCAATCAGCGCCCCTAGCGGATTGTATCAGAACTAAAGTGTCAGTAACGTAACATTAAATGTCTAAATTGAAAAAATGGCGCTTTATGTTTGTCTCTCTTTTTAGCGAACATGTGAGGCAGACAAAAAGACTTGAGCAGTTACTTATTATTACGTTTACTTAGTCTACTGAAGCAAAAGTAACAGAATAATGGATTGAGTAAAGGTAACGTAAAATTGTGGGATGTTTCGCTAACTCATGGTAAGGCTACAGTTGTATAAAGTTAAACCGAATACAATATGCTGAATACAACGCCATGCGCTGTAAATATAATCTAGCTGGCTGTTAGTCTAAAGTTATTTAATAACTAAATAGAATCTAGTGTATTAGTTCAGAAGCTAAATAACACATGTGCGCAACAGGCTGTACTGACTCATGAGTTATGAGGTGAGCTGTGTAGGACTCGACAATTTATGTTGATTTTATCGCCCGCGCGTTTCTATCGAGTCCCGGGCGAATACGCAACTGACAAATGTATTTGTACGCAGTTTTATTGAATATTGACGCGTATATTGCTTGTGAAAATAAAATGGGTGAATAATAAATCGAGATATTGAGGTACATAAATAATAAAAGTAGAATCGTTATTATTGCAAAGCTGAATTTAAATAATTATGCCGTGTTACGGACTTTTGTGGCAATAAGCAAATAAATATGCTTTTAAATATGAAGTAATTCGTTGGCATATAAAGTTATTATAAGTCCAAAAAGTCAAACTTTACAGTATTGAGGAAGAAATGGTAATGTAATGTTTTTAAAAGCCAACAAATCTTTTATATAAAATTCTCGTGTCACAATGTTAGTTACCGTACTCTTCCGAAACGGCTTTACCGATTTTCACCAAATTTTATATGCATATTCAGTAGGTTTGAGAATCGGCTACTATCTATTTTTTATACCCCCAAGTGACAAGGGTTGTTCACCCTTAATATGTTTTTATTTATATGGTAACACAACGTTTGCCGGGTCAGCTAGTGTAAATATATATATTTAAATAACCAAAATTACTTATTAAATGACTACGCACTATAAAAGCTTTTGTTTTTATTATACTTATTAAAAACAAAGATAAAGTGTGGATACTTTATTAATTGCTAAGCACTTTGCGCTGAACATATTAGTTTAGGGTGGCAAATTACGAACTCATTTTGGGCGCTTCCATAGGTCTCAAGAATTTATGTTCACTTAATTTCGCCCGCGTGAAGCTCGAACGAATATTATGTAATGCCGTCATCTAAATATGAATTTACTTTTTTTTCCAACAAAAATATTGTTCAAAATGACATTATTTTTATTTCCCTCTCGCTTAATTTATGCGTGTAATGTATGTGCCAAAAAGATTTTGGATTACATAAATTTAGCAACTTTTTTCCCATCACGCGGGTGTGTACATGCGGTACTGGACTCTCATCCTATCGTTTCAGATATTCTTTTCCTGACTTATTAGCAACACGCGCGCGGGATGCGCGGTGACTGAAGCGGGTTAATTCACAAGGGATTGAGACACGCACCATGAGGTAAGCCCTCGTGGAATGAAAAAATGCGTTAGATACATACCTCTAGTCTAGAGACACTTAAAGCTTCTTTATTTCATAGCTCATAATAAATAAAATAACAGATAAGTAATATACTACTAAATTAAAATAAAATCACTGTTGTAATAATCATTATTGTAAAATAAAGAATAATATTTTTAAGGTGCAATATTACTAAATACATAATTATTGTAAAATAAAAAATAATATTTTTAAGCCAAGATATAATTAGATTTGTGTACCCGCGGTAGTAATATTATTATGAGAGTTTTATGCAAGAGTTCGGTAAGCTTCAAAATCAATTTAGATTTGTTTACTAAGGATCGCTCTTAAAAGCCTGGCTACCTATTGCATAAACACGTGCCTACATTGATATACATTTTACAGATAATGAAAATTGATTTATCTTTTGAATTTTTTTCTTTTGTTTAATTTAAGCGTCTTCGGGTTCGTGAAGTTCATATTTCATATCCATTTACTAAGTAAGCAACGCCGATGCGGTCGTCAGTTGGATGGGTGACCTCTACTAGCAAAGATTTCATGGGACGATTTTTTCTACAAAGGGCGATATAAAAGAACCATTATTGGAGAGAGTCTGGCACTGGAATATAAAATAGTACATTACAATACGAGGACGAAAAATTTTTTTCTGACAAGTGTGAGTTTGCAGGCCGAGCCGCAGGCGAGGACTGCAATCACACGAGTCAGAAAAACATTTTTCGTCCGCGTGTTGTATAAAATTTTATATTACGGGGTCGGAAATGGGGGTTTTGCGCACGCGAAGCGTGCGTAAAACGTCAATTTACGCACGCCGTGATATAAATAATTGTAACCAATGCAATAATAAAATTAACGTATAACGCGGCTTATAATAAGATATGCCATACAACTATAATATACGTAAAATATAGTTATGTTTTCCTATTGTGGAGGGAGCCTTGGCTACCCCAAATTAGGTAATCTTCAAAATTAATTTTCACTTTTACACTTCACAATTATTTTGTTAAAGTATTTAGGTATACGTACGAGTAATGGATAAGTTTGAAGTGCACTAGTTGTTAAATGGTTACTGTATTACATAATTATCTGAATGGAAAGATTCAAAATTGAGTATGTAAGTGTATTTTCACTTTTTGCCGCACACCTCAAGGGTAATATTACTGTACGATAAAATCGAAAACATTTTTACATTATTTTGTTGGGCATTACTCTTTTTAAGTCCCATGACCAAGTACAGATTCCGTTCCACTTCTGGGAAATGGTTGAGCTTTTTTTTTCATGTTGCTGTAATATGGTTTGCCGAATTAAAGTAAGGGTTAATTTAAATTAAGGCTAACTTGTGTCTACAGACGGTAAGGCTTCTTACAAGGTTGAAGAACTGCTATCCAAAGATATCAATTATGAGTGTTATGACTGACAGCTTTTTTTTATAATATAGGAGTAGCAGACGAGCATAAGTCCACCTGACGGTAAGTGGCTACTACCGCCCATGGACATCTGTAATCAACCCCAGATAGGATTAGATATTCCTACCTGATGTCGGCCACAGATGCGCCGCTATCCCTGAGGACTAAGCTGGAACGCCTCGGAAAAGTATGTCTCCCTAACCACACCCTTCAAAACGGAACACAGCAGCGAAAACGGAACACAGCTTTAAGTGCCCTCCGAAGCACGGGATAGTGTAAAAGATCCAGCCATTTTCCAAAACCGCCCAAAATTGCTTAACTGTGCATTAACAGTTACGATATTAATTGAACTACAAAAAGTAATTATTATATGCCAAATACACAACAATATCAATTAGACCCCAAACATTAAGCGTAAAATTATATTATAGTAGTTAAAGTTAATTAAAATTAACAATAAAGTCATGGCAGCCAATAATTGTTACTGTAGGTTTCGTGGGTTTAATTCCTACGTTGTTTACAATACCTTCATTGTTATTAAAGGTGTGCGAAATTGTTTTCTCGATTTACAAAAGGTTTAATATAAACAGCCGTAGGTAAAGCCCATTTTGTCCCTGTAGTCTCGGGAATAGAATAGGGCTACGGTATCCCCTGCCTGTCGTAAGAGGCGACTAAAAGGGGGCTTCCGGGGTTGCGGGTGGCAAGAGTGGGAGCTCGAACCGTCCAGCAAGCAACCCCGGGAAGGACGACGTTATGTGTGGTCGCATACCGTCGTAAACACCAGATGGTGTGGGAGGAGCCAAAAGTGCTCCCCCAGGGTAGAGCCCGAGCGATCAAGGCATTGCGCTTGGAGGACTCCGGTTGTGTTCCCTCGGAGATCCCGGAGTTCTCCAACAAGCGTTGAGGACGACCACCGGGGGGGTTTTAGTGCGGTAAAAATCCCACATAACCCGACGTCGCTCCCACGTCGTCGGGTACCTTTTGAAGGTTTCCCCTCGTAAACAAAAAAAAAAAGGTAAAGCCCATTTATTTGCTTTTGTTTGTAGCACTTAAATCGGCAATACCGTTATTCCTGAAAATGCCATTTTTATTAAAACGCATGAAACTATGCTAAATTTAAATATCAATATTGAATGTAGTTGATATTTATGATTCGTGCAGTGGTGGGAACATGGCCTCTCAATTTGGGAGTTCCAAGGTTTGAATCCCAGACTTGTATTTCAGATTTATCAAAAAGTTAAAATTTGTATTGGAAATTAATCATCACTTGTCATGACAGTGAACAAAAACATAGCGAGGAAATCCACATACCTGAGAGTTCTGATAGTTCTTTAAGAAATATTAAAGATCATACATCTTTGTAGTACATATAAGAGTATCAATTTGCATTTGTAGAATGTGCGTGACGATGGTCTAAATATCCCAATAGCAATGGGTCAGTACTGGGTTGACGCTGATTATGAAGAAATTAAATCATTTTTGATGCTTAAATGTATGCTATACCGAGTTTCTTTCAAAACCGTATTCTAAATTAATAAAAAAAAAACAAATCCGAGCCACTAAGCTATCTAAGTATTACTTCTAGCGGACTTTTTATCCTCTTTACATTTAAGCTTAAGTTTCGTTCGCAATCAACAAAGACGGTAATTCTGAGAAGTTTTATGGGGCGACCAGCAGGTCGTATGCGCGAGTGGTTTCTAAATGAAACCCCTTCTTAAACTCGTCTTAACAACCCCTGGGCTTCACGGGCTATTAAACCGACCATAAGTTCAGCTTGGAAAGTAAAACCTCAATAAAGCCCGTTACGGACGCTACTGTTTCAGTGTTACTGAAAAGAAAAATAATAATAACTTATTCATTCAAGATTAGTGGTTTTAAATTTGACCTTTCATGCTCGAGGTCTAGGGTTCAAAGCCTATACTTCTGATTTTTCGAAGCTATGTGTGTCGTCTTTGTTGTCAACTCATTATGGTCCCGCTATTGCGCACAGGTTTCCTCTCAGAATGAGAAGGATTTGGCCATAGTCCACCGCGCTGGTCAAGTGCGTATTAGTAGACTTCACATAACTTTGAGAACTTATTTTTAAAAGAACTCTCGAGTTAGTAGGTTTCCTCATATTTTTTTTTTATTCGCCGTTAAAGCAAGTGATGATTACTTTCTATTACGCACATGACTTTAAAATAATCAGAGGCGTGTCTGAGATTAGAAACTCGGACCCCTCGATCGAGTTTCAGCCCCATATACTTATTAATTAAGTCCCATGCCCAGTAAAGGGCGAATTCATAGATTCATCATTCATTCATAATTCATTGATTATGATTCAGTATTCAGTTATGAAGGGCGTTAAAGTAACATCTAAGGCGTTCCAACTTAGTCCAGAGGAGTAGCAACACATCTGTAGCCTACCTCATTCAGGACGCTTATCTCATCTGGATTTCACCATCAGGTGGACAGCATGTTTGCTACTTCCATATTACTTAAAATAACATAACGATAAATCATAATAATGATAAACATGTTTCCTTTATTAAATAACATAATATTAATAATCTGAGTCCACATGACGTACTTGCTCCTATGGGTATAATAAAGACCATGATTACAATTTTATATCATAACACGGAAGCTAATAAAACGTATAAGGTCTGACGACGGGTTAATAAAGATATATTAATATATCCAAGACTATATGTGCCTTGGTAATTGCGATTAGGGATTATAGTTTTAAGGGGTTCTGAGGGTTGGAGGTAATTTAAATTGAAGTATGATAGGACCGGCTGTACAAGCTGCGTTTGCCTTCCGTGTTATATTAAGCTGAAATTAGATTTTCCTTACCACATGGTAGCATTTCTCATGTGATGTAAACTGCAATAGTTTATTTCTGTATTATAATAGAATTATAGCTTCTGTTGTGTTGGAATTTGAAGGATGTAAGTACAGAAAATTAAACGACTCTTACTTATTCAGTAACTGTGAAAAGATATTTTACCGACTTCAGATCTATTAGGGTTAGATTATTGATATCGTAGGCGGCAGAGACAATTTATTAGGAGAATTGCATACTCTTTTCTAACTCAAGTTTAATAAATCTGATATTTTATCAAGCGGCGGTATCATCTTTGATGAGCATTGCAATCTTACTTATGAAGGTGGTGAACCCTTTGTGGTTCGACTCCGGCGACACCACCGCCACACCTATTTCTGCCTAATAACAGCAGTGTTAAATGTGTTCTGGTTTGAAGGGTGTGGTAAGGAAGACATACTTTTCCCAGGCGTTCCAGCATAGTCCTCAGGGTAGCGGCGCTGTGGCAGGTGCATGCAGGTGGACTACATGCTCGTTTGCTACTCCTATATTATAAAAAAAAAGTCATATTGATCTATGATGCATTGTCACCAACATGACAAACCAAAATACCTCAACGCAAATACTGCTTTTAAGTTTTACCCTGGTCCTTTAAAAATATTAATATTACACCATAAAGCCTAACTGAATGCTTAGGTGGTCCTCGGACGCTCATAGCCCCGGGATTACCGAGGGACAGCCGCAAACAATAGCAATAACTGGCAATAACTACTTTATTGCTCGCTTATAACTTGTATGTTTGGTAATACCAGCTTATAGTGTTAGTACGCTTTATTACAGATTCATAATAGGATCTAAGTTACATTGTTACTGGATAGTGAGCAACGGCTAGTGTTGTGGTTAGATGATCAACAGACTTTGATCAGTTTACGAACGAACTTTTTTAATCCACTGCTGGGTACGGGTCTCCTCTTACAATGAGAAGTATTAGGCCATGGTCCACTGTGCTGACCAAGTGCGAATTGGTAGACTTGGTCAGAATTTAGAGAATTAGTCACATGCCTTTGAAAACTTTCTTTTTTAAAGATTTTTCAGGTGAAGATTTTTCAGTGATAATTAATTTCTAAAATTCATCGCTAACAGATTATTTATTTATAAAGATGAAAATACAATAAAAAAATTAACAAAAAATACAACTGACTTCTATGTCACTACAAAGTAAAATATAATTGAAATAAATGTTGGTTTAGTACATAGTTCTGAAGTTGGCGCTCAATATATTTCGTTGGATAACGGCGTAAACAGCGTGACCAATGGGATAATTGCATATAAAACGTATAGAAAAACATATTATATATTATGTATCCTTAATTACAGAATTAATTAGTGTATGTAATGTGAAGTTTAATACCGTCTGTGTTCGTTATATTTCCAGTATGAGGGATAAGAGTACTGTTTGTACAATATCCACTAGAAATGTCAAGTTAATTGAACATCGTTTAGCCCGAAGCGGAGCTTGCTTATAGATATTAACAATAATGTAATTTGTCACTATGTTTCCTATTAATATAACACATGCATGTATCTTTTATGTGTTACTATCATTTATTTTCAGACTACAATGGATTTGTGTAGAAACTTCCACCTTTAAGCATAGATTAGTAAAGGTTACTCACTCCTAACAAGAAAATGTTCCCAGTTTTGAGAATTGAAATAGTTTGCTACGTCTCCGTGCGAAAATGTCCCTAAAATATTTGAAAGAATTATTTATTTATTATGTTAATTACGCAGTTTTAGTTAATTATTCGTAAATTTTTCTCTAAAAATGTTTTTATTTGTCGAGAATTCAAAAAAAGAACTTACTAATAAGCCGTTTGTGGCTTCATTCAACTTCAAGGCGGCGAAGTATCTTTACTAATCTATGCCTTTAAGTATAATTTATATTAAAAATACTTAAATGAAGGAGACTAAATATTTTGAATTTGATGCAGATAACATATTATATAGGTTCTCAGTTCGGATCCCAGATAGGAAAATAGTTTAATTTAGATGTATTTTCGGTATCTGGGTACTTCTTTATGTTATTTATGACACTCACAAAACATGGAATCTAAAGAATCTAAACGACCCTAATGGACCCAGCCGACTTGCTCCTTAATTGCACTGTACAATTTCACTTTTTTTTATAGTATAGCAGTAGCAGACGAGCATGCAGTCCACCTGATGGTAAGTGGCTAATGCCGCCCATGGACATCTGTAATGAACCCCAGATAGGATTAGATATTCCTACTTGAGTTCGGCCACAGATGCGCCGCTACCCCTGAGGATTAAGCTGGAACGCCTGGGAAAAGTAAGTTTCCCTTACCACACCCTTCAAAACGGAACACAGCAACGCTTAACACTGCTGTTATTAGGCAAAAATTGGTGTGGCGGTGCCGCCGCCGGAGTCGAACCAGAAATGGTTCTACCACCTTCAAAACTTCACTTCACTTCACCACTTCACCTGTAGGCACCAGATGGATCTACTTTTGGCTCGATGATGCACCTGAACGTGAAAAACGCGATACATTATTAATACAGTTATTAAAATGTGATGCAGCATCGAAGAGATTGCCACAAAGCGAAATGCCGATGTTAAAAGCAGTATGTCTGCAAGGCTGTCTTAAAGAATGCAGGGCCCTTGAGTACCCACGAATTCAGGGGTGCCAGGGAGAGGGTGGGAAGGATGACAAATAATTGAAGGAAAATTAAAAACCGATCTAGAAAGTTGACAAAAACCTTAGTTGACGAATGATATATATTTCAATTTAGAAATATTGAATATTAGTGTATCGTGTAAGCTATGCTATTTCAATTTCTTTATTTTCTCGATGACAGATCGACGCCCATGTAATTTTGTGTTGTTTACGTTAAAATGTCAGGTAGTGATGTGCTACACATAATGATTACTATAGGAGCTATAACGATAAACGAAACACGATAAAAGACCAGTTTTTTTTTACAAAATGTAAGAAACAAAACTACTGCCGGATACTTTTGTACAAATTTATTAACTATAATATTATATTACATATACTTATAATATTATATTTCATTACAAGATGTTACACGTATAATTTTTTGATTGATAATGCCTACTTCTTTAAAATTTTCGAAGCTGTTGTAAAATAAGTAGGTTTTAGTCAGTAAACTGTTTTATTTTTCTTACGGCGTAAGCTTTGTTGTATTTGTCTTTGTTCAAAATACATATAATAAATATATGCGATCGATATCATTGCTTATTTGGTCACAACACTACAAAGAACTGTCATCGAGAAAAAAAAAAACAAATGGAAGTACTAATAAAATATGTTAGCTTGTAAATATATTGGCTTTTAGGTGCCTCTCATGCCGAGGGCCCCGGGCACGGAGTCCCTAAACGCTTAAAGACGCCATGGCATGTTTGCTAACCTTATAACGTTCAAAGCTTCATTTTCATATAAGTAGTATCGACAAACTTATACAACGTTTATTAAACTGTATGCCCGGGAGAAGATTGCAACGTTGCTTTATCCGGGATTACTACAGCGACCATTCCAACTTTATTACGCTCGAATTAAGTTGTAAAATATCCACACACTGTTTTGACGGATTATGGCTTAAGTGTCCCATAAAATTTTAAAACTAAAGACTTTGTAAATTGTATATGTAATTGTCTATGTCTTATATAATATGTTTTTTATTCTATAGTAGGTAATAAAATCTTGTAATAAAATGTGGTTAACTTTTTTAATTAAAAAAAGGCAGAAGATGGTAGAACCCTTTGTGGTTCGACTCCGGCGGCACCACCGCCACACCTATTTTTACCTAGTAACAGCAGCGTTAGCCGCTGCTGCATGCAGTCCACCTGATGGTAAGTGGCTGCCGCATATGGACATCGATCAACCTAAGATAGATTAGATATTCCCCTACCAGAGGTCGGCCACAGATGCGCCACTACCCCCTGGGTTCTAAACTGGAACGCTTCGGAAAAATATGTCGCCCTTACCACATCCTTCAGTCCAGACCACAGTGGCGCTTTACACTGCTGTTACTGGGCAGAAATAGGTGTGGCGGTGAAAACGCTGGAAACGTACCGTAAAGAGTTCTATCACCTTCGAAACACAATTTTCTCCCTACTATAACTACAAAGTATATCCATATTAAGATCATAGATTAGTAAAGATTACTCACTCCTAACAAGAAAATGTACCCAGTTTTAAGAATTGAAATACATGCGTAAAAAAGTTTTGCCACGTCTCCGTGCTAAAATATCCCTAAAATATTTGAAATAATTATTTATTTATTATGTAAATTACGCAGTGTTATTATTTATTCGTAAATTTTCACTAAAAATGTTTTTATTTGTCAAGAATTCAAAAAAAGAACTTATTAATAAACCGTTTGTGACTTCATTCAATTTCAAGGCGGCGAAGTATCTTTACTAATCTTTGATTAAGATGGGTAATTTTGCAGCGATATACATATTTCTGTATCACGTGGTTTTATTAGTAGTTCGACTTTCATGATTTCTTCTCAGACAACGACATTATTTCGCTACGTTTTAAATATATATTTGGTTACAACAGATAACATAGATAATTAGCAATGGAGAATTACCACACAGGTAGGAAGTGAATGAATTTAGCAATAAATACCTATCCAAAGTGAAACCGCAGTTACAGCTAATATGTTGTAGAATTGTTATCAATATTAAACAACTGTAATGGTTAACCAGTAGTCGTAAACACATTGTTATTTGGTTTACCGCGTTGTGTCGGCTTGCGGACTGGAACTAAAATGTGATAGATTCCTTTCAAATAATTTCGTTTGTTGTTAAACTTATGTGTAACCACGACAGGTGTCAGAATATGAATTTTTGCTTTGTTTTCATGTAGGTATGTACCTAATCGTAGCTGAACAAATTAATACATAACACACAAAATAACTTATTCGAGGAGGTAATTATATTATAGTTATATAGCAACAAATGTGATAGATATGCGATCGTTCAAATTTCCATGCGCAGTAATAACAACGTATGCATGCTTCATTGTTGCTTACATTGCAAAGCACTCAATGTAACTACTGCACTACAGATTCCACATGTTGTAAGTGTAATTTAATGTAGTATGAACAATCCGGCTTAAATCCATCGTACTGTATAATATCTTAAATATTAGGTATGAAATGATATGTAATATATTTATTTTGTATAGGCCAACGGCGGCATTTACAAATTGTCAGTTACAATGTTTTTTTAAACTACTACCGGATTGGAACGCGACCTCTACTGAGAAGATCCGGTAAGAAACTCATTATGAAATGCCATCATTTTAAATATAATTAATAAAGCATTAGCTCTAGTATCTTGCTTTACATTTATCTAAAAAAGAAGTTTGTTCAGCAAGATACGCTACATTTTGACATTTTCTTAATTAACTAATAATTTTGTTATTGATCAGTCCCAAGCTGTTTTATCATCAATATAATCAGAAATTTTATAATAAGTTTTATGACGAAGTTTGATTTTGATTATGTCTTTAAATTTATTAATTGACAAATTATTCAATATTATAAAATTCTGATTACGGTAGGAAGTTTATTATAAAAACGTATACATTGGCCCATAAAAGAATTGAATTGAAGGTGGTAGAACCTTTTATGGTTTGACTCCGGCGGCACCACCGCCACACCTATTTCTACCTAATAACAGCAGTTTTAGGCGCTGCTGTGTTCCGGTTTGAAGGGTGTGGTAAGGGAGACAGACTTTTCCGAGGCGTTCCAGCTTAGTCCTCAGGTGTAGCGGCGCATCTGTGGCCGACCTCAGGTAGGAATATCTAATCCTATCTGGGGTTGATTACAGATGTCCATGGGCGGCAGTAGCCACTTACCATCAGGTGGACTGCATGCTCGTCTGCTCCCCTTATATTATAAAAAAAAAATACTTATTTTGTGGAGGCGAGCAACATGTGTAGAAAGATTATGATTGTTCCTTATATTATGGTATGCATGTGTATTGATTTCTCAAGCTACATTGAAGTGATACAATTACAAACAGCGTAAACGCTTTATGGTGTTCATAATTTAAGGTTAAATAAAATAAGTAAATAAAAGATCTATTATATCAGAGAGAAAGTATATAAAATCGAGTACTGGTTAAATATTAAATATCAATGTTTGGTCGTCAAAATCTACACTAATATTATAAAGAGGAAAACTTTGTTTGTTTGTTTGGTTGTAATGAATAGGCTCAAAAACTACTTGACCGATTTTAAAAATTCTTTCACCATTCGAAAGCTACATTATCCACGAGTAAAATAGGTTATATTTTATATGAATATATTTGATAAATAGATTTTGAGGCGGTACAAAATTTGCCGGGTCAGCTAGTATTAGATATTAATGACATTAATATTTGATTATTAATGTCAGACATATGATGATCGCGTTGGGTATTAATCAGCCTACATCCACACCCTTCCGCCACACCTATTTCTGCCCAATAACAGCTGTGTTAAGCGCTGCTGTGTTCTAGTTTGAAAGCTGTGGTAAGGGAGGCATACTTTTCCGAGGAGTTCCAACTAAGTCCTCATGGGTAGAGGCGCACCTCGGGTAGGAATATCTAATTCTATTTGGGGTTGATTGCAGATGCCCATGAGCGACAGTAGCCACATACCATCAAGTGGACTGCATGATCGTCTGCATCTCCTATATTATAAATATCTCCCTTATCAAATCGTATTGGTTTTATTATCTTTCAAGAGGTAGCTGACACTATAAGGTTAATTTATTACAAAGTACGACATTTGCTATAAAAATCAAAGGTCAAGATAAAACAACACTATATAAAAGTTCGTTGTATTTATTCTAAGCACGTCTTTTAGATCGTAACGTTTTTACGAATCACTCATTAAAATACTATAAAGTAACTTCTATAAAAGATCTAGATCGTAAAGTCAACAAAAGGAATATTTCTATAAAACCTAACGTAAACCGTATTAACACCGTTTAGGTATATGTTATTTTAGACTAAAATTATCGTGGAATTGAAACATTTTACGATGTAACGGGTACTCACGATAAGCGGTTTTAATTTATTTATTGATTATATTTCGACCCAGTTTTTTGGTTACTGTCGCTACCCTTTTGAAGGTGGTAGAACCCTATGTGGTTCGACTCCGGCGGCACCACCGCCACACCTATTTCTACCTAATAACAGCAGTGTTAGGAGCTGTTGTGTTCCGGTTTGAAAGGTGTGGTAAGGGAGACAGACTTTTCCGAGGCGTTCCAGCTTAGCCCTCAGGGGTAGCGGCGCATGGCCAACCTCAGGTGGGAATATCTAATCCTATCTGGGGTTGATTACAGATGTCCATGGGCGGCAGTAGCCACTTACCATCAGGTGGACTGTATGCTCGTCTGCTACTCCTATATTATAAAAAGAAAACCCAGTGGATACTGCCGCCCATGGATATCTGTAATTAACACCAGATAGGATTAGATTCCTGATTGAGGCCAGTCACAGATGCGCCGTTACCCTGAAGACTAAGCTGAAACGTCTCGGAAAAGTACGTCTCCTTTACCAGACTCTACAAACCAGAACACAGCAGCGCTTAACACTGCTGTTACCCAATATCTAATGCTTTATTACAATGTCGTCAATAAAAATGTAGCCTCCGCCACCCTTGGACATCTTTATATACATATTTCTTATGTGCGTGTGTATGTCACTGAACGACTGGACTGATTTTGATGAAATTTGTTGTGTGTGTTCAAGGGGACTTGAGAATGGTTTAGATTCACAATTTAGTCCGTGGGAAAAGGTTTTTTTTTAATTTCTTTTTAATTCGTAAGTAGTTATAGAATCGGAAACTATGCATTTGATCAAGTGACGATCTGTAATAAAGTTGTTGTCCAAGAGCCCACGAGGGTTTGGGAGTTGGTAAGACCAATTTTCGACAGATGGCACCACTGTCATTCCAATGCAGGTACAAATTTTCCGTTTTATGTATGTCATATTATTTCTTTAAAATGCGGGCGAAGTCGCGGGCACCACTAGTTTGTTATAAATGACATATTCAATGTCTCATTTTAATATCGCGACTCAGAAACATAAATAATAGATACCTCAATATTTAACAAACAAAAGTATTATTTTCTAATTATCGGCATTTATACGCGGCATTGTTCGATAGAAGTGGATAGGAGAAAAATAATACACTGCATTATTTTCCAACAATGAAAACATTACTCAGCAAGGCAGAAAATGCTGATATTCCTCCCGTGGACTGGTGAGTGGCAGTTGAATGAGAGTAATAATAATACTGGCACACTGTGTTACCTATATCATTATTTACGATGTGGGTTTGTTTATACAGAAGCCTAATTTTTACCAAATTCTTGCAATACATTTGACGATAAAAAATAATTTATAATTCTTATAAGTTCATAGTTGAGGAGTAAATATTCCTATAATGTCAACGTTTAACAAAAAATATAATGATACATAGTTTATAGACTAATATGACCAATTAGCTTTATCGATATTGCTAAAGCTTGGGAGGCCTTCCTTACTGTATTTTAATGATTATTCTACATTTAATTTTTTATCCAGAATATTTTTACTTAATATTTTTATTGTTTCTTTATGGCGGTACTAGTGATTAGAACGTCTGAGGACAGTAAATGTATTCGTTCATTAAGACTCAATGTTCTCGATAAATCTTTATAATTTCCATATCTTGCATTTTACGGGATCCACGAGAGTAAAACCAAACCTATATATAAATGTATTGCTTCTGTCGTTACAATTACACATTAACAAAGGATTAGTATAAACGGACCCACGAGTTTAACGTAACCCTTTTCTTGACCTTTCAACTGATGTTGTCGTCTCGAGACATATTATAGGCAGACGGATGGAAGTGGTTCGGAAGAAAGTACCCTTATAAATCTATACTGTAGTAAAAGTTGAGTCGAATAGTCTTTGGGTATACGAGGCATATTTCTATCAATGTAGTATACAGTTAAATATTTTCTTATATCTAGCTTTTACTAGCTTTTATTTAATTTGTCTTGTTTAGTACCCGTATAAATCTATACTGTAGTAAAAGTTGAGTCAAGTCTTTAGGAATATTTCAATCAATGTAGTATATAGCTAATTATGTGTGTTACGTAGTGTTTACTTTTTTTTTCTCGAGGTGTAAACCTTCAAAAGGTACCCGGTGCCGTGGGAGCGACACGGGGTTATGTGGGACTCTTACCGCACTAAAACCCCCCCGGTCCTCGGTGCTGCGTAGAGGACTCCGGGATCTCCAAAGGAACACGACCGGAGTCCTCTCAGCGCACTGCCCCGTCGGGCTCTGCCCAGGTGAGCTTGAAACACTACACCGTCTGGTGTATACGACGGACGATGGTGTATGCGACCACACATACCGCCGTCCTTCCCGGGTATGTAGTATTTACTAGCTTCTATCTAACTTGCCTTGTTCGCGGTATTAGTACGAGTATGTAGGAACCGGCCAAGTCTAGCAACTGCATTAAAACCAGTTAACCCTATTAACTACCACTGCCTGTTGCTAGTTGTTGGCGCTCATGAATATATTTTGTAATCTACGCGATTAAAGTATAGTACTATTTTTGGTCAAACCTTTTTCTTTGAACAAATGAGATGTTAGTTTTTACTTAGCTATTAAATCTACTGTTAAGAAACAAAAATAGGTGTGGCGGAATCCAACTTCAACAAGGGTTGAAAATAGTAATTAGAATTATTGAGTGCAGTTTCCAAGATTTGCAATTGCAATGAATTCTCCCTTCCGGTATTCCCCGTGGAGTTAAACTGTATTAAGATATACGGTATACTAAAGTTAACTATTAATTATTGTCCGTTTGCAAACAGACAGTGGAATCACTAGAGAAATTGAACTGTCTAAGTAAAATTAGCCGGATTCAGGTCCTATTCAATAACTTTCATATCTATAAATTATGGTTTTAGTGTTTTAGCACTTTGACTTAGCCGGTGATTTATAGTTTTGAAGATATTCTCAAACGCGGGTGAAAATTTCAAGAGAATTACGTGAAAAATCACATTCATTTAAAGAACAATTTTATAAATGTTGCATAAGTATCGTTTTTCCTTTATAGCATAAGAGCAGACGAGTATGTAGTCCACCTGATGGTAAGTGACTTCTGCCGCCCATGTACATCCGTAATCAACGCCAGAAAAGATTAGATTTCGATCTGAGGTTGGCTACAGATGTGCCGCTACTGTTATAGGTGTAGCCACCGGAGTCGAGCCACAGAGGGTGCTACAACCTTAATATTTTTATTGTTTTACATATTAACACAAACATTGACTTTAATAGGCACGATCGAATACTATTTATGATACTAAATTTTAAATAACACGATGGCGTACGGGCGTCCCTAAACACCATATAACATACATGTAGCATCGTCGCCTAAGGGATTTGAGCCACGTCTCGTAGCGAAGGGGTGCGCCAGACGACTTACTGTCACGGCTAAGCTATAAGTCGCTAAGCTCAGCTCTGACTACGACAGCTCTGCACTAATTCTATTCGCATCCTAGTCATTTTATGTGCATATTATTTGGTTTATATGCCCGTTATATTGTGTTTGGAGTAGTGTACGTTTATCTTTCAATTTTATAAATCCTTTCATTGAGTACACAAAGCGTACGATGCCAATAGGGTGGCAGAACAATAAAATATGTTGTACGCGGTTGTAGGAGCAATTGTTATACAATTGCTCCTAAAATTTATACTATCGATACCATTTATGGTACTAAATTTTAAATAAGGTGGGGGCGTATTTGCGTCCCTAAACACCGTCATATAACATACATGTAGCATCGTCGCCTGAGGGATTTGAGCCACGTCTCGTAGCGAAGGGGTGCGCCAGACGACTTACTGCCACAGCTAAGCTACACTAAGTCGCTAAGCTCAGCTCTGACTACGACAGCTCTGCACTAATTCTATTCGTATCCTAGTTATTTTATGTGCATATTACTTGGTTTATGTGCTGTTATATTGTTTTTGGAGTAAAGTATGTTTATCATTCGATTTTGATTACATTTTGTATACGTAGAGTCAACTTATGACATTTATATTATTGCTATCTGGACTTAATTTACCTTTTCATTGAGTTAAAATAACATATGATTCCAAAATGTGGTAGAACAAAAAAATTCATAGGATCCATACTATTTATGATACTAAATTTTAAATAAGATTGCGGCGTATCTGCATCCCTAAACACCATATAACATACATGTACCATCGTCGCCGGAGGGATTTGAGCCACGTCTCGTAGCGAAGAGGTGCGCCAGACGACTTACTGCCACAGCTAAGCTACACTAAGTCGCTAAGCTCAGCTCTGACTACGACAGCTCTGCACTAATTCTATTCGCATTCTTGTCATTTTATGTGCATATTACTTGGTTTATGTGCCTATTTTATTATTTTTTAGTAGCTCATGTCTTTTTTTCTAATTTTGTTAACTTCTGGTATTCGCAGAGTCGACTTCTAAAATTTAATGAATATTCAATAATGTATGAAGTAACCAAACTGGTCCATAAAAGTGGCAACATATCTGTGATCGACTTTAGAACTCCTGCTAGAACTCCTGTTAGAACTCCTGCTCTCCATGGCGTTGGTCATAGATTAAGAGGTGGCAGTAATCACTTGCCATCAGGATTGCTTCCTCGTTGGCTATTTCAATCTGACAAAAAAAATCTATCTATAAGGTGTACTGTGTAAAAGCTTAAATCCACAATACATAAGTATACAGTCGCACCCTTTGAGAGCTTTTTGTAAAACCACTAAAACGCAAGTGATAATTAATTTCTAATAACAAAGGGTTCCGTGCCCCGAAACCGCAAAGTAAATATTTATGTGACTGGGCTATCCTAATGCGAAATCTATGCTAATTACCAGTCCATAGTTAGTAAACGGCAGAACTTTAACTGCGGTGGAATTTTAACCTTATATCAGTTTGCGATCCGTTCTTCTATTTTCGGCGGTCGCGGAAGGGTAAGTACCCACTCACGGATAAAAACGACGTAATTGGCTTCAGGCTTCCTATCCTAAAGCTGCGGGCACTTAACGTCGCGTGGACTTTTTTGAAGTAGTGAAAAATCCAAATGGATTTAAGTTCTATTTGAGGTTTGCCACGGATGTGTTGCTAGTTGCGTGAGGAGTAAATTGGAGCCCCTCGGGTAACTAACTGTCTATGCCTTGTCCATGTCATGTTTTCAAACGGTAAACAAAAACTCAGTAGCCCTTATCACTTTATAAGACTGTAGATGTAACTCTGTGTCTCTGTTGTAACAGTCGAACAACAAATCGTTTTCTTCTTCTGTCTAGGGGGTTTGACATGTTTGAGAACATTATTGAAATAAATCTCAAGCATCTAAGATTCTTTACAATGTATTGCTATTTACTATTAAAGCAATTAATAAATAATTAATGTGGAACATACACATAATTTTGTGAAATCTTGGGAAACGAACGTTGGACACACTTGACAGGCCGAGTATCAACCACCAGGCTATAACTTCAATTAAAGAACTGAAAATAATTCTAACATTCTTAAAAGCCAAATCGTTTGACCCATTCCTACTTTACGACTAGAAAAATGTAATTCATTTCTATAGCCGCATCCTCCACAAAACCATATATTCCATACTATCTACAATTCATCGTATCAACAATTCCCATTCGGAATTTTAAAATTTCCTCGAAATACGAATGGAAATACATTAGGGAACAATTTTACGTCAGAGCCAAGCTGCACCAGAGTTTATGACTTAGCGACGTGCCGCTTCGGACACCCTCGTTCGTCTCTTAGTGATTGTATATTCGGAACATCTTTAAACTGATCCGATTATAACATGACTCTATTTTATTTCTTATAATTCGTAAAAAATAAATAAGCAAACAAAAAAAAAGAAAAAGCAAAATACAATTTTAATGATGTGATAAACTTCACGTCAGAAATTTCACCGACAGAATCTATACTGACGTGTCGTTTTTGACACCCTCGTTCGCCTCTATATATTGTATATTCGGAACATTTTTTAACTTATCCGATAATAAAACAACCCTTTTATGTTTCTTATAATTCGTGCAAATTAAATAAGTTAATCATTATTTTTAAAGGTATAAAAATTGTTCTTATTTTAGTGATTGTATAATCGGAACATCTTTATACTCATCCGATAATAATATTGATAACACGGTTCTATTATTCTAATAACTTAACAAATTAAACAAGCATACCATTACTTTCAATGGCGTGAAAATTGCACGTCAGTTACAACGCGGATACTAGAGTTTGTGACTAAATGCGTGTGGCTTTGGACATTGTCGTTTTTTTTTGTTGGTGACTCTATATTCGGTACATCTTTTTGTTGATCCGATCAAAATCGATGCCAAAACACTTATATACAAGTTTGTCACGAGGAAAAGATAACTTAAATAGATGTTCTGTAACTATAAATCGTCGAATCTTAACAGTTCATCGTCAACCCATTACTCTCCCACTGCTGGGCACGGATCTCCTCTCATATCTCTTAGAAGGATTAAGCCATTGTCCATCGCGCTTGCCAAGTGCGTATTGGTAGAACTTTCGATAAATGTAACAATAATAATCCTTAACGGTTACAACATGTCAATTTATATATATATTTATCTGAGTACGCCGCCTAATCTCACGTCACGTCTCATTCGATGTTTTACACCACGTACAGGAATAATTCTCATCGTCGCCGTGTTGTTATAATAAGAAAAACTTTCCTCGCTACGTGATATTCCTAAGCCTAACTTCAGAAATCCATGGAGCAGACTTCGCAAGATGTTCGGATGAACTATTCGCGTAGATGTTTGGAGTAACTTTTGTAACAAGTTATACTTGTTTTCCATTTTCGTTTCGTTATTGTTCAGCACACTGCCTACACTACATAGTAAGTCAAAAGGAAAATTGCCAGAAATGAAAAAGTCATAAAAAATGGAATATGTGAGTATCTATGCAATTACAGTAGTCAAAATGTGTCCTTATTTACATGGACGAAATTTAATTCCAAACACTTAGAAAATGTGTGACACGTAGACATTATTTATAATACATACATGGTACATAATTCAACACATTTTTAATACATACATGGTACATAGATCAACTTCTCAAATCAAAAGAGCCGTCAAAACATATTTAAATATTAAAAGACAAAAGTTAGACAAGTTTGACACTTTACCTGTAGAAACAAAACTGAAATTAATTAGTCATACTTAATAATGTATACACGCAAAAATATTTATCTTTTAGTATTAGAAAAGTTACTTAAGGTTTCTCATTACTAATGACGTGGAAAAACCGACAATCGCTCTCAGTAAAACCTTTAAAAACACAATATTTATTATCATATTTTATTATCAATTGAAGGAAATGAATATAATCTGATGAATTCCATATTATATAAATCAAGTTTTAAGTTATCCTACGTACCTGGTATATATATTGGTAATATAGCATTTTGATATTACTGGAAGTTTTTTTATTATATATAAGTAGCAGATGAGCATGCAGTCCACCTGATGGTAAGTGGCTATTGCCGATAGGATTGCCTATCTGAGGCCACACATGCGCCGCTACCCCTGACGAATAAGCTGAAACGACTTGGAAAAGTATGTCTCCCTTACTACGCCCTTCAAACAGAACATAGCATCGCTTACCACTGCTGTTGTCAGGCCGAAATAGGTGTGGTATAAAAGTATTTTTCTCTAAAAATATTCCTTTGATAATCACGTGTAATCCGATAATACATGAATATTATAATAGCGGGAATTCGCCAGGGCCGTTGAGCGCCATGGTGACCACGTGGGTATTGTAGTTTTATCCGAATCATGAATATATTACGAAAAACTATACTGTTTGTGGGTATAACTATACTCTACAGGGACAATACAAGAAGTATTGTCCCTGTAGTTCTGGGACTAGAATAGGGCCACGGTATCCCCTGCCTGTCGTAGGAGGCGACTAAAAGGGGGGCTTCCGGGGTTGCGGGCGACAATAGTGGGAGCTCGAACCGTCCAACAAGCGACCCCGGGAAGGACGGTGGTATGTGTGGTCGCATACCGTTGTAAACACTACATGGGGTGGGAGGAGCGAAAACTGTTCCGCCAGGGTAGAGCCCGTTGGGCATCGCGCTTGGAGGGCTCCGGTTGTGTTCCGTTGGAGATCCCGGAGTTCTCCAACAAGCGTTGAGGACGGCCACCGGGGGGGTTTTAGTGCAGTAAAAATCCCACATAACCCAGCGTCGCTCCCACGTCGTCGGGTACCTTTTGAAGGTTTCCCCCTCGAGAAAAAAAAAAGAAGGTACAAGAAGTATTACATGCGTGTGAAGCACGTATCTATATTAGGGGTACTTAAATGACTAATGCATATCATTCTACATAAGTCATCAGTGGTAGCAAAATAAAAAAAAATTAAAACAAAATAAGCAGGAGGACTCTGGCCCTATTTGGATTTTGTCATGTCCTCATTATTTATAACCATTACTCGACAGCAGATCGACTTCATTCTTGTTTGTTTCTGCCATCTAAAATATTTTTTAAGGAAGCAACCCAGGACGCAATCTTATGTCAAGTGATCCCTACTGCCCATGAACACTTTTGCCCTTGAATAGGGTCGGAATCCCACCCTGATGTCGGTCACAGATGCTGTATTATTTATGAACACTAAACTGGGACCTAATACTAAATTGGGATCTATCTACACCTTATAATATTTAATACGTTAGCGCTTAACATTGTCGTAACTGGGTAGAAAAATGAGTGGTGATTGTCGCTATAGTCGAACTTTGAAGAATTAACCTGAAGAATTACCTTAAAAAGTAGTAGCTAATAAAAAATAAAAAATATCACATAATTTCGAACCCACTCCGTAAACGTTAGATTGCAGTCAGTCGCCTTTTTCCGGTAAAAAACTATGGATTCGCCTCTAATCTGAGAATAGCGTTCACCATTTTTCCATTAACCGAATAAAATTGCGCTTTAAGGATTCGTGCATACAATTTTCCTAAAGCTCGGCTTATTCAGTGAAGCTTTATAGTGAGGTTCACTTTTGTTTACCTTTTTCTAATTCGATACGCTTCACTAGGGAGGTTTAAAGAATTTCAAAATGGGCATGATAATAGATTTTGAATTACTTAATGGAGGAACACGTCTACCGTTTACTAAAATGATATTATTTCGGATATAAATTGAGTTGTAAGTCATTTAATAGCATTATTTTCTACCTATTTTTAATTAAGCGTGAAAACACTCGCGTTCGCTAATGACGTCACGCCTCGACGCTTAGATAATTTCATGATACGTAATACAATCGAGGTATGATACCATTCGCTCCGATTAGCGTTTCAGACAACTTGACCGACTGCTTTATTAAATTCCATTGAAAATATAATTAATCTTAAACTCATTTTTAGAATCCTTTAAACATATTTTTTCACACTTTATAAAATTATTCCTTGGTTCTTTAACAATGTCATCATGCCTCTTATACCAGGATTTCAGTTAGCGAAAGGGGTGTTGTTCGAAGGAGTGTTAGAGTGCAGTGGGCTCTCTCACAACAATTGAAATGGTAATTCGGCCTCGGCGCCCGTTCTAATTGCCATGCAAATGTCACTTGTAGGGTTAGCAACTTGAACTTTGCACGGAATAGTGTTTTTAATGATAGTTTTAACGTTTGGTAACGTAATGGAAATGGGATGGACGATGGAAGACTAGATCTATTTTATATTCCTAAAACAGAGTAATATTTTTGAGCATATGTTGGGTTAAATAAAGAAGGATTTTTAAATCATTATTAAGTACATGAGTTTTTTTTATAATATAACAGTAGCCAGAGAGTGGTAGGTAGACAGAGTCGCTACTGCCGCAGATGACATTTGTAATAACACAAGAAAAGATTAGATTCCTACCTGAGGTCGACCACAAATGCGCCGCCCTAAGGACTAAGTTGGAATGCCTCGGATAAATATCTCTCTCTTACCACACCCTTCAAACCAGAACACAGCAGGGTTTAACACTGCTGTTATTAGGCAGAAATAGGTGTGCCGATGGTGCCGCCGGAATCGAACCACAGAGTTCTACCATCTTCAATAGCTACTACAAAAATAATTTCATGTCTTATGTACTTATGTTTTAAGAAACTATTTAGTCAACATAGACACGTTATAAACTAGGTACATTGCTTTTATAAAGCATAAGCGGTTTTGGCTGTGGCTTTGCGTTTGACGTCGAGTTTACTATATGTGATCTTGATTAAATAGTTAAATACGGAGTAAGTGGATAACTACATAAGCCGTCGAGTTTAATTTAATGATGTTATTGGGTTTAATCTGATAATGTTACCATTACTTAGTAGTATTAATAGTCACAAGTAACATTTTGGGCCGTTATTTTATTTTGGCCTTTATTACTTAAATATTTTTTTCTTTTCTTTTTTTTGGATGCATTTGAACATAAGTGTCGTTGGATTATTCTTAATTTTGGGAGTAATTAACATAGGTATTTTTAAGTAGTCGGTTTTTTATAATACTTCAAGCGCGGCTAGTACTTGGATGGGAAACCTCTAGTGTCAAAATTTTATGCTTTCATGCTTCTTAAGCACGTTAGAGTAATTAGTAAAAACAAATTTGTAGTATTCCTCTTCAATCCACTTTTACAATTCACACAAGCATCTGTATCCTATTTACATAGCTTGTTGCTTTATACCATCAATCTGCTTTAGAATAGTATGTTTGAGCATGACATAAGATCTTCCTTATTGTTAAGAGACCCGTGGCTAACAGTGGGCCATAATTGCAGCTATTGTCAATTATATATTTTAATATTGATGGTGCCAACCTTACAGTTAGTGTTCGTGTTCAGGCATGAATTAAAATCAGTATTTGCAGCGATTGATGGCCGTATTTCAGGTGCTTCCTTGCGGTCGTTTCACGTGATTAGTGGTCGAACTCGCTGACAAATGAATTGAGGAATAGATAATAAACATGACATTTTGTTGTGATATTGAATAACTCTAAGAAAAGAAAATAGTATAATCAACAGTTCTTAATAAACATCAGACTAAGTAAAGTTGTTGATATTTTTTGCTTCAACATTTTTAGATCAAATATCAACTGGGAAGCCTTAATGTATCTTAGCTTTGGCACACAAAAAATAATAAACAAAAAGAAAATACTTGTGTTTACAATTACGGCTGTAGGTGTAACGCTACAGTTCAGAAAATACCCCGTGTGGGCTGATGTTTTATTTAATGTTTTAACAGCTTTATATCCTCCTACGATTATTATCGAAAGGATTCCCTTGTTCTTAGAAGCAAGGAAAATAAAATGAGTAAATTAATTAAACTCTGTAGTGTACAGGTTCTTCACACAGCTACTTGTTGGAATATCGCTTGGGAAATAGCAAATATGCATGCAATTTACCTTATACCAAGTAGTAAGTGTACAGCTGGATGTAAGGTGGACGTGGTAGTTGCATTATAAGAATATACAGACTGAGACGTTCTTGAAATTGGCCATAGACGCCTTGTTATCCTTATTTGTTAACACTGACTAAGTTTAAAAGTCTTGTACGGTGCTTCAATATGAAATTAATAATCCTAATTGCACGTCATTGAAAAAACGGGCATTATAAATATCTAATTTATTTGTTACCTTTTATACCCAATGCACCTTGGCGAAGGAGCAAAGGCTAAATAATTACAAACAATCTGTGCTCTGCATGCAAGTGGCATCCGCTTACGGTTACGCTTGAGGGCGCAGCGCTACTCCGCGCTACGGGCTGAGTAAACACCCCGTGTGGACCGACGTCCTGTTTAATGTAAAGAGATTTATTTGCTTCTTTGATTATTTTCTCAGGGCTTTGAAGTTGCAATTAACTACATCCGGCGATGAAAATCTATAGTGTATTTTTAAATACATATTTTTTAATTTGCATAATTTTGTATCGATTTTTATTCAATTAATAGTGTGGCTAAATTGTATTTGCAATGTAACATAACTACGACTTGGTTCAATAAAAGTTATTAAAAATGCCGGCATTTCCATGTACCTTTCGCTCCGTTATGGTATAATTTTTCTATAGACAGAATTTATATGGAGCAATAAAGATTCTCTTACGTTATCTACCCGATGCACCTTAGCGAAGGAGCAAAGGCTAAATAATTACAAAAAACCTGTGCTCTGCATGCAAGTGGCATCCGCTTACGGTTACGCTTGAGGGCGCAGCGCTACTCCGCGCTACGGGCTGAGTAAACACCCCGTGTGGACCGACGTCCTGTTTAATGTAAAGAGATTTATTTGCTTCTTTGATTATTTTCTCAGGGCTTTGAAGTTGCAATTAACTACATCCAGCGATGAAAATCTATAGTGTATTTTTAAATACATATTTTTTAATTTGCATAATTTTGTATAGATTTTTATTCAATTAATAGTGTGGCTAAATTGTATTTGCAATGTAACATAACTACGACTTGGTTCAATAAAAGTTATTAAAAATGCCGGCATTTCCATGTACCTTTCGCTCCGTTATGGTATAATTTTTCTATAGACAGAATTTATATGGAGCAATAAAGATTCTCTTACGTTATCTACCCGATGCACCTTAGCGAAGGAGCAAAGGCTAAATAATTACAAAAAACCTGTGCTCTGCATGCAAGTGGCATCCGCTTACGGTTACGCTTGAGGGCGCAGCGCTACTCCGCGCTACGAGCTGAGTAAACACCCCGTGTGGACCGACGTCCTGTTTAATGTAAACGGATTTATTTGCTTCTTTGATTATTTCCTAAAGACTTTGAAGTTGCATTTAAGTATGCAGAGCGATGAGAATCTTTGATATTTTCGAAATTTCCTTGTCAACGTTACGTATGTTTCTTGTATCACATGCGTATAGATTTTATCGGCAATAAATGTTTTTGCATTTCTTTTTACTTTCGCTCTTTCTTTATTTTGTGCATGAGCGGAATATATACTCGTATAATAGACATTCATTTAAGCAATTTATAGATACACTACTTCTTGTTAACCTTTTGATTTTTTACAAGTCCTCATTCATAACATTACGCAAATGAAAGATTCAACTTCGACCAAAAAATATTATTTTTTTAGTGAGCGGCAACATTTATTATTAATTTCCCAATATTGTTTCTATACCTATAATGCAACACAAAACATCTATCCAACATAGTTGCACTGCGGTGTCAGAATGAAACCGCTAAACAATGTTGGTACAATACCAAACGTAGTTTGAAAATGTTACAGCGACAATACGGGGCTTCGTACAAATAAGAGGGACTCGAAGTCGGCACAAATAAACTGGAGTGCGCTTTACACGAAGTTATGTTTTAGAACTCTTGTCTCTCTGATGTAAGCTATGGCTGATTCGCGATATAATTATTTTCACACTACTGGTGACAATTTATTTAGGTATTTATTTCCTTTTTTATGTATATACACTAATATTATAAAGAGGAAAACTTTGTTTGTTTGTTTGGTTGTAATGAATAGGCTCAAAAACTACTGGACCGATTTTAAAAATTCTTTCACCATTCGAAAGCTACATTATCGAGTAACATAGGCTATATTTTAAATGAAATATATTTGATAAATAGTTTTTGAGGCGGTACAAAGTTTGCCGGGTCAGCTAGTATAATATAAGACTAGCAGACGAGCTTGCAGTCCACCTACTACCACCCATGAACATCTGTAATCAACCTCAGATACGATTATATATTCCTACCTAAGGTCGGCCACAAATGCTTCTCTATTCCTGAGGACTAAGCTGAAACGCTTTGACAAAGTATGTCTCCCTTACAATTAGAACACCCTGCAAATTAGAGCACAGCAGCACTAAACACTGCTTTTAATAAGCAGAAATAGGTGTGGCGGTGGTTCCGCCGGATTCGAACCACAAATTGGGTCATTGGGACTGACATCCACAATATATTAACTAATAAGGGGTAGAACTTCGAGTATACATGTATTTTGTTTAAAAATCTTGACAATACGAGTATGCGCTTTGAACAGTACCGTACAGGCGTATATATTTAATCTCTTTGAGGTGGACCCGTATACATTTTTTGAAACAGAATTCTTTATTACACTATCAAACTCGTCGGCTATGTGTTTTTAAAATGTTTTAAATATTTTGATGAATACATAAATTATATTGAAATTCGAGTAGTATATTTTAATATTTCAGATAAACTTTTTAAATATTAAGTAAAAGGTGAGAGTGTTTTATTTGAACTATTGTGCGATAATTCCATAATTAATTTTAAATGATTTTAAATTTTATTTAATACCACTTTATTTAGACAAATAACTGGAGAGCAATAGCTGGTGAAGACCAACATAAATTAAAAATGACACATTAATCATACTTAAATTGAAGGTGATAGAACCCTATGTGGTTCGACCCCGGCGGCACCAACGCCACAACTATTTCTACCAAATAACAGCAATGTTAAGCGCTGCTGCGTTCTGGTTTGAAGGCTATGATAAGGGAGACATACTTTTCCGAGGCGTTCCAGCTTAGTTCTCAGGGGTAGCGGCGAATCTGTGACCAACCTCAAATAGGAATCTAATCCTATCTGGGGCTGATTACAGATGTCCATGGGCTGCAGTAGCCACTTATCATCAAATGGACTGCATGCTCGTCTGCTACTCGTACATTATAAACAAAAACCTTATAAGCTTCAGATTTCTAAGCGTGCATCTTTCGCCCTACAAACTTCAAAGTATAGACAATGTCATTTTTACCATATTCATGTGATAGTCGGTTATGTATGTTACGAGGTTGGAGTTAGTTCCCAGTGGCATGTAGGATGCATGCCGACCATAAAACGGAAATGCGCTCGCTCGGCTGATAGCATACGTAATCTCCCTGCATATCATAATCCCGTAATACCTCATGAAATATTAATATATGTGTATGGAAATTCTCTGCGATGATAATTTTATTTCGCATAAACCGACGATAACGTCACGCGTGATCGGGTTATGGCAGCATTAGTATGGGTCACGTGTATAATGTTTTAGGTTAGAATTATAATGTACAAATTTTGAAATATGTACCTACAGTGTAGCATTTTTAAAAGGTACGGGAAAAATGATTTAAGAACCTATTCCCTTATAAACATAAAATAATCATAGACATAATCGATTAAAATATCTATAGAAGCATTTTATATCTTGTAGCATTTTTACTACTGTTCCATTTTATAATAAATGAAATAGGGAATACCCACGTGTTTTATCTACGTGTGCTCTATGGAATATTATATATTTTTATACAGTTAATTGTATTATGTTACTTTGCGGAAATCCATGCTATTAAGTCACTTACTTAACGATTAACCGTAGAGTCAACTTACCCTGTAGCATTACCATGAGTTGGCATAGAAACGCCACTATAGAAATGGTAAATAGAAAACTATTGTCATTTTGCTAGTGAATAACATAACTACTATCGTTACGGTATTTCTTGACAACGTCTGTCAAATTAATGACTCATGGGACCGAATTTGTATGACAATAGATCATAATGACATTCGCTAGCGATTTGATTTCGATAGGTTTTTTACGTATCGAGTTACGTCACTACGGATTTTAGTTCTACGAGTAACCACCAGAGGCGCTGTACAATTTTTCATACATTTATTTTACGCAGTCGCTAGCGAGTAATACTTTTGTAAACTCATGGTAGTCCTACCTGATGATGCTCCGTTTTAGAGCGAAACACGTGTTGGTGGTGATATGTATGGTGTATATTATTATTTTTTTGCATCTGAACGCATCCTTTGTGGGAGGGAGGGTGGTATAAAATATATACCATCATACATATTTGTAGCGGATTGTTGCGAACTACTTTTAATCTTAACTTAATATTTTTTCATGTTTAAATATTTTGTCACAGGCAGTATTTTGAACATAACATTTAAGTTACTAAACTGAACCATACCCAATTACAGATACATTGTCCAAGAACTTATGGCGCATAAGGGTCTCCTTTTCGAGGTTGTTGACAATTATTTAAAATCAAATGACCTTTATGGTCAAAACGGTCAAATGCATGACCCTTAAAACTTCAATTTCATAAAAAAACACTTAGCTACAATACAAGAAGTTTCCCGACTACGTTCATTTCTTTTTAAAACAAGGCCTCTCCCATTTTGTCTCGTTTAATAAAGAAAGACGCTGGAATAATGAAAACGTCGAGTCTATTTGCTGAAAGTTTGTTTTCAGTAGCTCGGAGGAATATTTCTAGGTCATTAAATTGTATTTATTGCAGGTTTAACTAACTGGAAAATGTTTTGGTTTTGTTTTGTTTTATTTTTGTAAAATCTCTCTATTACGGATATAAAATTATAAATTAGCAACATAAGCTTAAAAGACATGCACGTTACACTTAAAATACACATTTCTCTTTAAAAAACATGTTTTCATTAAGTAATGTTACTTTTCAGACTTTCTTTTCAGTCATCTTATTTTAGTTCTTTAGCTAAAATTTTTTTCAGATTAAGTCCCCTTAGGGGACATTTTTTAAAATTCGTCTATATGTACGGTTACGTTAAATAACTCGTGTTGTATGCTCCCATATCCACCAATTTAAATTGTTTGCTGGTTGTATTCCGATGTTAGAGTTGTTCTAAGTAGGTACTACATACGCTAACTATTGAAACATTAAAGTTTCAACAGCAATTGTTGTTGTTGCAATACTGCGCTATACTCTGCTATACAGGGTGAATCTCCATAAAGTGCACATATTGAAACAGGTAAAATTAAACCGCATTTTGTCGACAAAAAAAATATAAAAAAAATTAAAAAAAAAAATTATTATTTTTTTTATTTTTTTTGTCGACAAAATGCGGTTTAATTTTACCTGTTTCAATATGTGCACTTTATGGAGATTCACCCTGTATAGTTCAGTTATAAAAAGAGCAAACTTTTTTATAATATAGGAGTAGCAGTAGGAGCATGCCAGTCCATCTGTAGCATTACCATGAGTTGGCATAGAAACGCCACTATAGAAATGGTAAATAGAAAACTATTGTCATTTTGCTAGTGAATAACATAACTACTATCGTTACGGTATTTCTTGACAACGTCTGTCAAATTAATGACTCATGGGACCGAATTTGTATGGCAATAGATCATAATGACATTCGCTAGCGATTTGATTTCGATAGGTTTTTTACGTATCGAGTTACGTCACTACGGATTTTAGTTCTACGAGTAACCACCAGAGGCGCTGTACAATTTTTCATACATTTATTTTACGCAGTCGCTAGCGTGTAATACTTTTGTAAACTCATGGTAGTCCTACTGATGGTCAGTGGCTACTGCCGTCCGTGGACATCTGTAATCAACACCAGATAGGTTTAGATATTCTTATCCGCCACAGATGTGCCGCTACGCCTGAGGACTAAGCTGGAACGCCTCGGAAGAGTATGTCTCCCTTACCACACCCTTCAAACCAGAACACAGCAGAACTTAACGCTGCTGTTATAAGGCAGAAAGAGCAGACTTAAACATAAGTATGTATTCTAACATGAAACCTATACTATCGTGATGAAAACCGCTAAGTAAAATAAATTAACAATAAGCGAATGAACTTTAATTAAATAATCGCGTTTAGTAATAACACGAATATCAAAATATTGTATATTAATTTGTAATAATGAGGTTAATGAACTGGACGAGGCATGCATTTGGTATTCCTATATTCCTTAATACCTTGTATATAATCAAAGTTATAACTTATAATCCACTGTACTGATATTTCAGATATCTCTTTCATAAAACGTACGAAGGTTTATAACTTGTTAGTGGAGAATGATTGATTTATCTTTAATTGTCTGACGTAATAAAAATAAATCTACTTACAGGTAAGATCTTTTTGATTCGATTCCAGAAGCACCTCAGTAACACCTGTGTCGAATAAGCATCAAGCGCTAGGTTTTTAAGTTATGGTAATGGAGACACTTACACGAGGTATTGCAACGTGGTAGGTGGTAGAACCCTTTGTGGTTCGACTTCGGCGGCACCAGCGCCACACCTATTTCTACCTACTAATAGCAGTGTTAGGCGCTGCTGTGTTCCGGTTTGAAGGGTGTGGTAAGGGAGACAGACTTTACCGAGGCGTTTCAGCTTAGTCCTCAAGGGTAGCGGCAGCATCTGTGGCCGACCTCAGGTAGGAATATCTAATCCTATCTGGGGTTGATTACAGATGTCCATGGGCGGTAGTAGCCACTTACAATCAGGTGGACTGTCTGCTACACCTATATTATAATGAAAAAAACTCAATTCTCAGATGACCTACGCAACTTCAACCGACCTTAGACATGATAGTAACTGCTTACCGTCAGTTAAACGAAATGTTAATACACTTGAGGGTAGTACAAAAATGAATCTAATACGTATTTAACATACTTATGACAGGATAAACTCAATTCACTGTAACTAATAACTCTCTGATTTTTCTCAGCGATACGGAAGTTAATGATGTGTACTGTGGTAGTCATCACTCAAAATCCTATTTATAGTATAGACTGTAGAGTGTAGATCCTTCTCTTTGGCGTAAAAAATATGTAGCACGCAAAAATAGCTTTACAGTTACCTCTATAGCATTATGAAAAATGTTTCGTACGAGTACTAGTCTGTGATAGGTGTATTGAGAAAATTTTCGAGATGCCTAACTGAAATAAGGGATTTAACTAAAGCTGTATATGAGTAGCTAATTACAGGTAGGTTTCTTCATTGAAGTTATTTTAACTTTTTTTGCCATGTAGAGTGTGTAGATACCTGCCTACAAGTTCTAAAGTCAAAAACATGATATTAAGTTATACAAATACCCATGTGGGTAAAAATACCCGCATGAAAAATATATACAGAAACTCAAGTTATTCTAAAAATGTTAAAACACTTAATAACAAGAATTTTATGAGCAAAGTTGCTATGATATTTGAAAAACAATGTCTACCTAGTCTCGCACAATCCCGGTGAGTTGAAGAACGCTAACTAGACGTATTGTAAACGGGCAAACAAAACTAACTTCAACAAAATAAACTTTTTAACTTCATTCATTAGGTCAACTCGGTTCTGTGAAGTAAAACTATGCAGGAAAAGCGTTGTGTCGGAGTGAATAGGATAGAAACGTGAAACTAACTAGGCAATGTTAAAAAGATCCTTGTTAATGAAATGAATACTTTATTTACAAACTTTCGTTTTGTTCTCGTGCATTCGCGAGCGCATAATTATTCAATATTTTACACAGTAACTCTTGATATTAATAACTATCTGATCTAGAATGTCTTTCAGTCGATTCTTTAATTTTATATAAAAAAATCTGTTTAAATCGGTTCAGTAGTTTCAATATTTGCACGGTATCAATGACGCATTATTTAAAAGATTAGTAAAAGATAATAGGAGAAGACCGCATTTTTTAAATTTTATTTTGCTTTTGAACTTCGCAATTTTTTTTTGCATACATCAAGCATCTTAATATATTAACTATCATAGATCGGCCGACGATGGCTGTCAATGCATGACATCGGTGATTGTGGACGATCTTCAGATCGACTCTCTCCATTCCCTCCACCCCCAGGTAACATTTTTAAAATTGAAATGTGGTGGCAGAATTTTCTTGCAAGTTGTAAGTGCAGCATTGACAGTTATTTCGTGCAAGTGTAGAACATATTGCAAGGAAAGCGATAAAGTACAATAACGCTGTATCGATACTCTACAGTGTTCTGACACACAGTGACATCTTATTACTTTACATTTTGCCGTCAAGTTTGCTGATTCACTCTTTCCACTTTTTATTTAACTTTTTTTAATTTAAATTGTATGATTCTCTTTTGCATTTTATAATCAACAATAATCACCAACAACAAACGATATTACATACGTAGGTACTGCTCATATGAATAAGTCATGATACAGTAATATTAGTTTCGCCGTAACCACGATCCATACAATTAGGTCGAAATAATGACAAAATAATGTAACGTGAATAATCGTTACATATTGAAATGTATCCATTCTGCGATGATATTAACCTAAAATCATGTACAAAGAGGCTTAAGCGTTTCAGCCTTAGTCTAGCATGTTAGATAGTCCTTAATCTTTCTCGTTTAAAAGCAGATGTTCTATGCTTAGGAAAGGAATATAAATTAAGGAAAAATTTAAAAGGAAGATATATTTTACACCATCAACACACATAATGACCATTTCATTGCAAATAGGTATAATGGCAAAGATACAAAGGTTTATTAAAGACTTTCGCTGTAACTACACAATATCGTTTCCATTACCTTCTGTTCCCTGTACTAAAGACTGTATTAACATGACGTAGGTACTTTTAATAACATATTTCTAATTCCACGCACATACACGGTCATATCAGTATGATCACATTCAGATGTTTGCGTGCGGCGCCAAACGACATCCATTCTTGGATATGGGACTCCATTACGTAGATATTAAATACATACGCTGTCATAATATGGCTGAGAAATGGGCCAGAGCTATTTTCTTGATTATTTTTCTGGACGTTTTCTTATTTTATTATGGTTTGGAAGGTGACCGATATGTTTGCACTTAATTAAAACGTGACAATTAAAGATTGCCCTATTTATTTACATAGTATTTAGAGAAAGAGTGTTACTTCTTTTGCCTTATAACTTTGTTGCTTCTGTGTTCGGCTGTGGGTACCTCACCCTTACACGATCGAACTGACACTTGCACGACGCATTAACTTAGTCTTCAAGTTTAGCAATGTATCTGTTGGTCTATCTCAGGACTCCAATCCTATATGATATTGATTGTCCAAAACGACAGTTGCCACTTACCATTAGGAGGACTATATTCGTTCACTACATCATTTTTCTCAATGAAAAAGAAACAGACATTTCATCTAATTATAGCATAATTAATTATAGCTGAAATTATTCACAAGGTAATGTCGACTAAGAATAGGCCATTGTTAGATTGTTACCTATTTTCTCGTAAACAATGAAACACTGAGCGATCAATCATTCAAGGATTAGCCATTAGTGGCATGTCGTAGGGCACGTTAACCTGTTAGACTGCGTGCTATCATAAGATAGTTATCGTCATGCGTACCAATGGGATTACACGAACGTTTAAATGAGCTAAATATAGTCGTCGATAAGTTTTTTATTTGTTAAATTAATACAAGTAGACCAATAGGTGTATTAACCAAACAATGTAGCATATTGTCGGAATATATTCTATTGGCATTTGTAGGTTCATACGCAGCAGTAAGAACTATTTTTTTTTATAATAATATAGGAGTAGCAGACGAGCATGCAGTCCACCTGATGGTAAGTGGCTACTGCCGCCCATGGACATCTGTAATCAACCCCAGATAGGATTAGATATTCCTAACTGAGGTCGGTCACAGATGCGCCACTACCCCTGAGGACTAAGCTGGATCGCCTCGGAAAAGTATGTCTCCCTTACCACACCCTTCAAAACGGAACACAGCAGCGCTTAACGCTGCTGTTATTAGGTAGAAATAGATGTAGCGGTGGTGCCGCCGGAGTCGACCCACAAAGGGTTCTACCACCTAATAAATAATAATAGTATTCTACTTGAACTTTATGTTCAAGTAGAATACTATTTTTTCTTGTTTGATGATGAATATATTTTATTCTAATGTTTACAAGCTTTCCTTGCAATGTTGTATGTATGTATGTTTTATTTCTGGTCAAATCTTGCAAGTTAAATTTGGCCCACTTCTCTGTATCCGAATCAGGTGACAATGCGCCTCACTTGTCTCGCCCACCAGTACCCTTACCTTGAGTTTTAATGTTTTGACAAATATGACTGTGTTGGTATTTGTTTACGTATTGCTCATACAATTTCCAATCAGTGCGCCTAGCGGATTGTTTCAGGACTATAGTGTCAGTAACGTAACATTAAATGTCTAAAATGACAAAATGGCGCTTTATTTTTTCTTTCTTTTTTGCGAACATGTGAGGCAGACAAAAAAACTTGAGCACTTACTTATTGTTACATTTGCTCAGTCTTCTAAAGTAAACGAAACAGAATAATGGATTGAGTAAACGTAACGTAAAATTGTGGGATGTTTTGAAAAATCATGGTAAGGGTACTGTTAAGTTATGCGCCGGTTCTCGTATGACGGATGGCGCTAAGTTGCGATGTAGAGCCACACCAATTGTTTTTTATTAAGGTCGGTCTGCAGTCCAGCTGTTAACTGTGTAAATAGGCTACTGTTAGCTATGTAGCTGTCTAATCTATGATCAATTATAACCAAATGTTGGACTTGTTCTACTTGAAACTACTCCTTAAACTTTGCTTTCCAAACCAGAAAATACCGATCCAATGAACACAAGCTCGTTTATTCTTTTAACAATTATTTGTAAGGTACGTACGTGCCTATTTTGTTCACATGGACTCAAACAACATCTAAGCATCAGAATCAATGATTCTCCCCCTAAAACTTGCCGACGATACAAGTTTAGCAGTCCAACGTAGCGTACGTAACAATGGCAGTAAACTGTAAGAACAGAAAGTAGTTCGAAGTAATAAGGTATCATTAACGTCATCTTCAGAAGTCCGACGATAACTTGTATTGCTACTGCGATGTAGATACTTGTTCTGGATAGCGAAAACAATTGCCAACGAGCTCTTAGCGCATCTAGTTTTATAGTTTTTAAAATGTGCTTTCAGCATTTGTACCCGGGATCGGTTAACATTACATGTTTTTGTTTTTTTGATGTCTTGAAAAATATTTCACTAAATATCCTAGTCCTAATTGATGTCTTTCTCTTGTGGAGCTTTTTTTTTTAAATAAATGGTATGCTTGTAAATTCTATCTCGACTTTTTTTCATTTCCTCTTCTGTCATTATTTTAGTAGGTACGTTAATCTTTCGTGACATCATTGTGACGTGAAATACATCTGAATACTCTGAAGATTAACTAAAAACAAAATTGAGCTGAAAGCTATTATATGTTAACTATTTACTGAATAATGTATTTTAATGAATTACGTATGAGCATCACTTAATATTCATAGGTATTCAAATTTACAAATAAAACAAATCTTTCATCATTACACTGTTTTATTTCCGATGTTTGATACGTATTTAATCATTGGTAACTAGAAATTATCACAAAGTAATACATAATAATATTGTAAATAATAAAATAACGCAATTTATATAAGTTAAGAAATCAATGAAATCATTACAACAAAACAACAAAATAAATTAAAATCAACAATTACATATCAAAGGTCGAAGCTCGATTTGGTTAGCTTAAGTCATTATAATATTTATTTACTTGTATAAATTGACTAATATTTATATCAAAAGATGCATTATATTGATTAATGCGTGAGAGTATTTAGTATCACAGTGTTCGGCAAGTACATACAGCATGGTAAATATAAGGGATCGAGAAACTTATTCAAAAATATTTGGTATACTTATACATAAATAGCTGAAATACTGAATACCATAAGAACCGATAGTCAATTGAGCTCTCGTATGATATTAACGTTCATTCAGTCTCGAAAATATTTCTTTTGTGATATGCTTATTGTACAAATAAATATAATATTAAGTAAGTTGTAGTGCGTAGTCTAATTCAGACGAACCAAAGCGATGAGCGTTTTCGCAAATTATGACTATTCGCAATAATAGTTTGTAGTAATTGCAATTTAAGATATGACAATGTAATAGTAAATTTAGTATGTAATAATGTATATATGAAACCCGAGCAACCTTAGATAGTAAATATTAGAACCTATTTTAAGAAAATTGTTATTATGATTTATTATTCAAGAACAAGAACACTAGATACTTACACTTAAACCCAATAATATTTCCATTAACATTATTCTATAGATATACACGATCATAATTTGTATTGTATTGACAACATAAAATCGAATCGCATGCATTAAAATTTTGATTAAATTGTACACATTATCTCGACCTTTGTTCATCTGAATTAGACATAAAAGTAACTTTTACATTAATACTAGTCACAAAATAGTTTACAATAATACGTGGAGATAATTGACTAGAAACTAAACCGAAGCTTTGCTACACGCGTTAATATCGCCGATACTCTTCACCCGTCTGTGTCTCTTCTGTTTGACCGCGTCATCCATAGTCTTAGCGGGTAAGGGTGAGCTCACCCGGTGGGCGTGGTCTGCCTTCTGGCCGTGCCTGCAAGTTTTAGTTCGCTTAACAAAATGCTAAAAATCTGAAAGATTTAAGGCAGTGCCTTAAAATTTTTAAAGGTTTTGTTCTGAATTTTTAATCACGGGAGCGTATACACGTAAATGGATACTAATATGTGCTCTTTGAAGTTTATTTTGTACTCTAGCATAAACGTGCAGTATTTATTATTCACAGCGAACAAAGGAGTTTGAAATGCAAAATGAAAAATTCAATAGAATTGTTACAGGTACGAATATCCACTGAATACGTAAATTGTATTACTGCAACATCTTTTATAAGATTTTAATTTTGTGTAATAAATCTTTATAATAATAATACAGAAATCGTTCATTTCAATCCATTTGTATTTACATATAAATGTAGTGCAAGTGTAGCCTTTATTTTCCATTATAAAGTTACTTATCCCAGTAATGGGATTGCGTTGCAGCATCAAAATATAATAATCAATTACGATACACATCCGATACCCGATCTATTTTGATTGGATATTGAACGGTAACCGCAAATTGCGAACGAGCTAAATAGGAGGTTTAATGAAAATGTTCATATTCGCATTATTATAATTTCGCAATAACCCTATTATATTATGTTGGGATAATCCTAATCGCTTCATATTGTTACAGAAGACCTTTCTGTACGAAAACTTTGCCCTTTTTTCGGTTTCACTATTAATAAATTAGCACTTGGATGTCTTCGGCAAAAGTTTTGCCAAAAAGGTTCTCAGATACTCGTTTACGAGGCAAAGTTTGAACAGTTCTGAAGTGAAGTTCCCGTGATGGGCCTGTCTTTTGTCGTAAGTACTCCTACTATATGGCACAACATGTTTGAAAAACATACATAAAAGCACGAAGTGTTTTCCCTTTACTTAAATATTCAAGGGTTGATATTGTAATATAGTGCTTTTTGATGAGGAAACAACCCATCAAACGACATCTTAAGTTTGAGGGATTTTTGTTTTTCTATATTTTTATATGTACATAAAATAAAGATGTATTCTCAGCTCAATTGAAATAAATCTGAGATCTTTAATAACGTTGCATGCGGAACAACATATCGCGGAGAAAAACAGGGGAGTTGAAGTTTTTTTCCATAAACAAAGCACCTATTTACCCAGTGATGTGACGTTCAAAACTAATTCTATAAGGATTTAATTTGGATAAAATTTCCAATTTAATTTGTTCATTGTTGAATAATTACCAGTTGTACCGAGTCTACAGTAAATATTGATATAGCCGCATTTGGTCTATATTTACGTTGCATCAAAAAGTAATTTAGTTGTTTCGGAAATAGCCTGCATACAATTTAAAGTTGGTGGTGGTAAAGTGGGTGGTTAAGTGCCCGCGTAGATAAACCGCTGAAAACAATACCTAGTCGATATACTCTACCGAGAATTCTGCGATAGCGGCAAGTATACAAATTTACATTTTGATAGCGACTAATTTGTACCTACAGAAATGTAGATTTTTAAAATATTGTACATTATTATTTATGTATTGGTGCTATTGCATTACATTGCAGGTTCAATGTTTAATAATACATGAGATTTTACAAATTAATTGGGCTTAATATTGATGTCGCCTTTTCCGTTGTTCAATAACTAGAGATTTTTCTTACAATGCTGACTACTGACTACAGGGAATATAACGCTAGTTGGTAAATCATGATCGTATGTGTAAATTTTATAGCAACATTAATTTTTAATACAATATTAGTAGATTTTCTATTTGCCTGTGTATAATGTTGACGCCATCCCCCGCATCATCCAACCGCTAAAGGCTATCTTAATTCGACACACTCAACTGGGAATATGACGATAGCAGCGAGTATTTACTCGTAACTAATATTGAAGCATTCATTTTTAAAGTTGAATAACAAATTTTGATATTACCTATGCATAATACTTGGGCTATCCCTCACATCATTCAACCGCTGAAGGTTATTTTAATTCGATACGCTCAACTGGGAATATGACGATAGCGTCGAGTACCTATTTACTCGTAACTGCACATTTAATATTGCAGCATTGATTTTTAAAGTTAAATAACAAATTTTGATATTACCTATGCATAATACTTGCGCTATCTCTCACATCGTTCAACCGCTGAAGGTTATCTCTACACAATTCATCCAACAGGGAATATGACGTAGCTGTACATTTCAATATTACAGCATTCACTTTTGAAGTACAATAGCAAATTTTAAATTACCTGTGCATAATGCTAGCGTTATCCCTCACATCGTGCAACCGCTGACGGATATCTCGGGTCGACACACTCGACTGCGAATATGACGATAACGTCGAATACCTATTTACTACTAGCTGCATATTTTAATATTGCACCATTTACTTTTAAAAAACCTTTAAAATTACCTGTGCATAATGCTAGCGCTATCCCTCACATCGTTCAACCGCTGCAGGCTATCTCGGGTCGACACACTCGACTGGGAATACAGCGATAGCGGCGTGTATATCGGCTCGTACTCTTGCAGTGTTGGCGGCGGCGCATACGTCATGCTCAGCTGGGATAATGTCCTCACGGCGATTGGCGGTGAATACGTCATCTGGTAAGTCGGTGCGGTGAGGCTCAGTACGCTAGAGCTCTCGCTGGAGCTGGACGGAGACGTCCGGTCGTGTTTCGGCTTTAAGACGCCCAAAGCTCGGCTGATTGAGCCCTGTTGAGTGACGACTGATATTAGTTAAGAGGATTTAATATATCGACCGTCTTAGACCTCAGTGGTAACGGATCTGTAATCGGCTTCAGGTTAAACGTGTTCTACATCGAGTTGGGCATAGATATAGGCGACAGTGATAACTTACAATTACATGGACTGTAAGCTAATTGTCTCACTACTGGGAAAAGGTCTTCTCTTAGAATAAGAAAACACGCATATTAGCAAAATGCGAATTGTTAAACTTCCAAACATTTTTATAAGATATAGAGAACTCACAAGAGCATAGGTTTCTTCACGAAGATACTTTCAATATTAAACCACTTGAAAATTTTGTAACATTTTTAAATAATTAAAATAACTGTTTAATTCTTTACTATCTTAATTGTAAGTTCAAGTTATCATCTACATAAACTCGTTAAAGTAAAGAAATCCAATAAGGCTCCTTTCACCTATCTACGTTTCAGTTTACAAACTGCTTCAAATCCATTAAACTAAGGGAAAGATTGCCCGTATTAGATAACAGATCTAATTACTAAACGCTACGGTGTCTAGACGTATGTGTAATTTTACCCTCAAGCTGTGCCTCCTTGAATCTGCATTGAAATCGATCCCCGGCAATCCGGTCGCAACCGATCTCGAGAATGGTCTACCCAACATTCTTATCTGATGGCCGAACATGTTCCTGAAAGTATATTGTTGTTATTTTGATCATACTTCAAAAATGTACAAATTTGAGTTTGCTTCACAGAAGCCAGGCAGCAGCCAGCATGTTTATCGTCATATTTAGTCCCTCAAATTTGCACTATACGAGTACTTTCCATCTGCTAACACAAAAAGCTGACATGCAAATTCTATACACTTATCCAAATTGCTTTATTTCAGAGCTTAGCATCAAAACCTAAGAAATATGTGAATCCAAAAACATCTTTTATTTAAACTCGGTAGTCAAGTAGTTAAAAATGAAACAGAAATCGTGATTAAATTCGGCATAGACACCAAAAGCATGATGCACTTTACTCGGAAAATAATACGAATCATGCTGATTGTGTACGAGTATGATGACAAAACAAAATTCATCTAAGTTTAACACAGATAACACTTAGTACGCTTCTCTTTACTAAGGAAAAGTACTGAGAAAGAACATTTGAACTTTATTTTTAATGCATGATATATACGAAGGGTGATGCAGTATTTTTCCTTGTAAGATACGAATAAAAACAAAGTCAATAATAATTTATTAATCAAGTGTAAAAACAAAAGTTGACAAGCATGTCAGTGTATCGGAAAAAGTTCAGAACGTTATGTTTACAAAAATAAATAAAACAATCAACGTGGAATGTAAGAAAGAATCATGGAAAGAGTGGACAAAGCCCGAAAAAGTGCGATCTAATGATGATGACAGAGAGGCATTCATGACGTATCGATAAAATGGTCGTTACCGTTCTGTCTCGACGCAAGGATCGCCAAGTTAGGGTGATGGATAAGAAAATAACTGACTCGATAGCCCGTAGGTTCTCTTTTATAAGGGTTTATTCACATTTATATGCCAATCGATAATGTTACAAGTAATCCTAATATACACGGTTCTCAACTTTACAATATGAATGTATACAAGTCAAAAACATAGTTATCTTACAATATCAGTAAATGCTATTATTGTTATTACCCTAAAGCTATTGTGAATGGTTCTGTTTTAGTATCTAAAGACATCAATGAAATTATTTAAATCGATAATTACATATATTTCGAAACATTGACGAGTGGAAACAAATCCAATTGAGTTGCTTCACTTAAGGTGATGGGATACGATACGCCCCTTATCATTACACGAAGCATTTAATGCTTTACGTTAATACCAACTAAGTTGAATGTAATACATTTATTAAGTTTACGAAATTGATTGACTCCGAATAACATTAAATCTGACAAATCTAATCTACGGCAAGTTTGAAACTCTGGGTACAGTGTCGAAGGAACATCGAATCTAACATTGACGAAGGCAAAGGGCACTAAGATTGTGAATGTTTCCGATCGCTTTAACTTTCTCAATTCTTCTACAAACATACTCGTACGTACAAATCGTGGCTCCTACAATAACGTTTCAGTCTTCGCTGCTCGTAAAGTTTTCGATCAAAAATTGTTCACAAGACGAGCGAGATTGACGGAAGAGTTTTCGAAAGTAAGTATAATATTATCGCAAACGAAACAATGTTTTGTGTAAAAATAGCAATTTACAAATTTAATACAAGGGAATTTTACAAGGTACAATAGGGCACTAAGCGAAGTTTATTTTTTGAAGGATAGTTTTTTGATTTTTGAGGATTTATCTTTGCTTTGTGGACAACAAGGATGCTCGGGCAGCCTCCACTTGCAGTTCTTCCACCTGGCAAAATATCGTATACCTGCAGGATTGCACCTCACATTATAATCAGCTACTGGATGCTCACGGGCGGTGACGGTGACTGTGACATGCAGTGCGCTCTCCACGATCACATGGTATATCAATTACTTTACTGCACTTGAGCGAAAGTTAATGTTATGTGGGACCGTCACAGCAGTGTTAAGTAATGTCACCAAACGCATTGATTGTGATAGTACTGATAGTATTGTATACGTGATATAAGTTTCTATAAATCAAATAAGCTATTATTATTCGTCAATTAACACTTTGTATGAAATTCCCCTTAAAATCGTACGTAACGCACGTAATCGAATATAGTAACTTATGTCATGTATTGTATTTAATAATAAAATTGTAAGATATGAATATATTAAATGTAATAATAATTCTAATGTGACGTATATTTGCAATTGATAAAATAATATATAATTACGATATCTTATGTAAGTTTCAGTGACAAGTCATTTCTTTTCTATTCCTAAGGATATGTATACAAATAACAATTACCTTGCTGGAATGATAAGAGCATCAAATTCAGCTACAAGATGTCTTCTGATAATGCTCTTAGAGGGCGGAATGCCGAGGGCAGTGGCCATGGTCTCGCCCGTGAATGAGGGCTCCAGAACCACTAGCCCTCCGTGGACTCCGCTATCTGGGTAGCATTTAAATAAATAGGAGATAACAAACGAAAAAACATAAGAAAATGAAGATTCAGAATATAATGAACAAAAGTCTTAGTACATGAAGATGATAGTAAATTTTATCACAAAATTAGCTCGAAATTATTGCCTTGATTTATAAAACAAACTGTACGATTGCGCTCTAATATAATTTCAGTGGAAATGTATATTACTGTATAGAAACCCTATTAATACACTAATATTGCTATTCAGGAAAATGGCGGTGTACATTTAGAAAATTCAAAAATGATATCCCTACGAATTTGTACATTATATAAGTATTATTTAAAAAGCTTACCTTTGAGATTCTCACCAAATTCACCTAAGTCAATATTGTGAGCCCAACGAATAAACCTCTGATTGGTCCACACTAGAGGATCAGCATCTACATTCTCACATTGATGTCGTCTCACCGCTAAAGCCTAAAATATAATTAAACAATATTATTATAACCGTATGAAATGCCTTTACAGAATACTTAGAGATAGGTGACGTAAAATATGAAGAACATGTTGATAAAAGTAACAGAGTTAAATAATACTCTACAAAAGCAATAAATATCAGAACAAGAAATAACATTGTATTAATAAAGATCTATCAAATGTTGAATAATTTTAAATAGGCAACAGAACATGGCAATAATAATAAACGGCTCATACACTACTAAACGAGGTCGAATTTTGCTGACTGTCAACGTTGAATTCAAACGAGGAGTGAATAGCAAATGATTAATGGACGAACATTACTAGGCCCGACTCGGTTGGAACATTTTATAACAGATTCAGAAGATAATCTTTCGTTTGCCGTTACGCCTTGTCTCTCCGTTTATCCAGAAACAAATTGTATTTGAAGTATCAGAAGAAGTTACGGCAAATTTATGGGCTTAACATTTTTGTTTTGGACATATTTTGTTTCGTATCGTGAATTTGAATAAAAATATGTTTCGACAATCGCCTGTAATTTACCGAACAAACTTGCAGCCTTACATATTAAAAAGAGAAATTAAAGAGCCAGAGATTTTACCTACCTTGGGAATAGAAACAAATATAATTGGGCAGTCGTGCTGGATTTCCCAAATTTCCAAACGAGTTTTGACTGTACCATACCATAATATCACAACCGGTATAAATAAAACGTGTATCTTCAACATACTTACTTGTCGATCATACTTCATAATTCTTAGCAAGTGGATACCATGAACAATGGACGCCTGATGGAACTTCCTGGTCACTCCGAGATACTTTTCGAGTTCTTTCTTGCTTATCGTATCCAACATCCGAGCGTCCACTAAATTGGCCAAGAAGGATTCAGCGTACTGTAGACCAATAAAAGTAGCTGAGCTCAAAAAAATATTCATAAAGGCTAAGATCTGTGCAATGAGATTTTCAGTGTAGTAGATAAATGTACAAAGACAAAATTTAAATCTAGAACAGTGTTTTTAAATACATGATTTCTTTACATATAAGTCTGCAGACTGAAAAGTATTTTTATGGTAACCCAAATGATACAAATCACCTAGTTGGTATGAAGATTGTGTACAACGAGAGTCAAGTTTTATGATTTCTTTGATTTTGAATCCTTTTCTCCTGCAACTTACCTGTGACAATCCTAAATCCGGGAGCCATTCGGCTGCAACCCAAGCGTGCGTCAGCTGCCCTATCGTCGGGTTCCTCACGAGATCCGGTCGTCGGCGTTCCTCTATAGCGAGACGCAGCTTCTTGCGGTGCATCGGCTGGGCGATCCCCAGGCCCACTTCTAGGTCCGAGTCAGTCAGCTCTAGTAGAACCTGCCCATTCAAAGCACGGATCTAGAAACAACCAGAACACAATATTTGACGCTTCTATCGCGTCATCTCTACGCTAAGTGATTTAATGGTTTTTTGAATGAGGAAGTGATGAATGAAAAATATTTGAGTGCGCATCTGATTCAAGAAACTTTTGTTCAAAAGCTGTTGTTTAAAATTGTGTCACAAAAGACGCTGTTAAAATTATTCAAGAAACGATGACTCGAAAAGTTAGTCAATTTGTGTTAATATTTGAAGAAAATGTCATGAAAGATTAAATATAATGAATGCCTTTCACCTGGCAAAAGATTGACAAATAGTATCAGAAAAAGATTAAAGATGTAATGTATCTCCTTTCACCAAGAAAAAGGATTGGCAAAAGGATGCCAAAAATAGTGTCAGTAAAGATTAAAGATGTAATACAACTTTCACCAAGCAAAATGGATGAATGCATATTAGTTCCACTGTGCCACCGAACTATTCCTTAATATCGAACGAAGCTAGTCACACCGTCCTGTTTCTTGCTAACCTTTCCGCTCTTGACGTTGTCGGCGACGGCGGCGGCGTACTGCGGCATGCCGAGCGCGAGCTCCAGCCACGCGATGATGGCGGGCGCGCGCCAGCGGGACAGCGGCAGCGACGCCGCCTCGCGCAGCGCCGCCTCGCTGCCCAGCGGGGACCACGCGCGGGCACCCGTGCCGGCGTAGATCGGCTCTGGTGAACGTTTAGATGCCGTAAGATAGCCGTGACAACATCGAAAACTTAGTGGTTAAGAAACTCGACCTCTCGATCAACCGGTCCGAGGTTCAAATCCCAGGCACGCACCTCTGATTTTTCAAAGTTATGTGCGTATTAGAAATTAAATATCACTTGCTAAACGGTAAAGGAAAACATCGTGAGGAAACCTGCATACCTGAGGGATTTAAAAAAATCTCAAAGGCATATGAAGTCTACCAATACGCGCTTGGCCAGCGCGGTGGACTATGGCATAATCCTTCTCATTATGAGAGGAGACCCGTGCCCAGCAGTAGGACAGTAATGGGTTGATGATGAGATAGCCATAAAACGTGTTAAGCTGTGTATCCACTATGTTCGCACACCAAACGCGCGTCTGTTCCACTTACTTTATACAGCCGCAGTTTTAAAACATGCAACGTCTCCCGCTCCATCGTGAGCGCTCCACGCTATAGCAGTTTTTGCGCGATTATAAAGCGACGGACAGTTAGAGGGTCGGCGCTTACGAGTGCGTGTACCATCACCATACAAGGTCTTGTAGGAGCACGGAGCACGGTTGATACGCGAACGTTTTTTTAGCTATATACAGGGTGAATTTTACAATTGTACGTAGTTCAGTACCCAAATTCTCAAATTTAAGGAATAGCAATAATGTTGAAATGAGTTACAGGAACTAATTTGATAAAAAATTAAACTATATAATCATAGAGTAATCACTCCACAATTACTTTTGGACGCTTGTTACATTTGGGCACATAAGTAAATAGTTATATCTCAGTGCATTTACCAAGCGAATAATGAACTTATATACCGTCCGAATTATAAGTGCTAGAAACTTATAGTACATACCAGTTCTCATTCGCCCGAGCAACAACTAAATGGGACCGCTTCGCATAATAAAATTATGCAAATATGCACCTACCTAAAGTGAAAAACTTTTTAACATTGCCCCAAGCTTAGTTTAAATTGATGTTTAGACCATTACTTTCAGTGCCTATCTATTGAAGTGTACCAACACTTCAATGAAATTAAATTTTCTGTGCCTCATTGTGTTGTACCTATAATGTTGATAATAATTGGCCTTGTATTTTAAAGTCAAAGAAATAATTGAAAAAAATGAAAAATGAAAAAATGATTTATTGATTCACAGATACATTACAAAACGTTGCCAGGGCCCCTGTACTGAGTACAACTCGTATTACTGGGTACCCCGCTCAAACCTCCTAGAATACAATTGAATCAACTTATAATATATTATGTAGAAAACAATAACAAAGTTTGATATATCCACTGTGCGTTTGTGATGTTTGAATGTGCGTGTTATTATTACGTGTGTTATTTAGTACGTGTTATGTTATTTACTTATTTTGATTTGGACTAAAAAAGTTTACACTGAATAATCCAATGAACTTATAAGCAAAATAGATTGCCATATGTAATCCGGATTTTAGGTGCAAAAGTTACATAGGTGCAAATAAAATATTACAAGTCAAATTCCTCACCACTCTCATGACCACTGGAGGTAGCACTGCCAGACTTGGTGCGATGACGGCTTCGTGCAAACACCCGAGAGATGGATCCCCAGGCGGAACCTCTTCCTCGGCCGGCCTTGGACCCGCCGGCCCGGGTTCGCATCCCGCCCAACAGCGCGGAATCGCATTCGCCTGGACTTGACAGCTGCTCCACTGACCTGCTTAGAGATAGCTTGTCTTATCGAATGCTTGTTCCGGTTCAGCTCACGATATAATGACTGATGGACAATAGATTACGATATATGTTGCGCCACTGTGACATCATTTCCAGATGAATTGTTTTTTTTAATTATAGAACGGGCAAAAGAGCTTGCCCAATGGTAAGGCAACTTCCATCTATATATGTGTATTGTGCATAATAATACAGATACAGTTAGAGTTCTACATAACCACAGGTTGGCCACAGATATGTCACTGTCCCAGAAGAAAAAGTGTAAACGCTTTGTATAAATGCATCTTTCTTAACATACGCTTCGAACCACAATAGAACAGCGATTTTTAGTGATGTTATTGGGCAAAACAGGTCTAGAGTATTTCCTCCATAGCCGATCCACGGATGGTTATATCACCTAAGGTTATACTTTATGTTTATTTAAGACAAGTTCCTCGAAACTTCGGGGCAAGGTCATATCCAAGCCCGTAAGCTACATAACGTAAATGAAGTCGACGTATATTTTTTTCATTACGTTTGCGCTTTCGTAGGTTTGGGCGAATAAAATATTCACAAAGTCTTATGCAAATGAAAAGACGAAAAATTACGTCATACGGAGAGAAAAAGTCGTAATCCTTCAATCTGCAGTAAAGCAAAGGCAGGATTAAGATGGGAATTCATTATGTAAACTCATCTTTGGATTAACCTTGACCTTGGTATTTCTGTATTAAGCGTTGGATTGCAAATGATTTACTTATTCATCTCAGGTAGAATATTGTGGTTTAAGCAACGCTACCAACTCGTGCAGGTGACAAAGGTAGCGTGATAGAGCAACTATGCCACCCTCTTGTAATAAATAGGTTCTGTTTTCAGTAAACATTCTTGTGTATTCGCTACAACTATGTCTAAGAGGTGTTATATGCATAAATGGAATATGTTGAGTGCAAGTAATTTTGTTATTAAAACTGTTTATGAAACGTTGTGCGAAGATGAAACAGTATAGAGTATTTTTCTGTTTTAATTTTTACCCTATAGTTTTTTTATTCGATAACTATTGACCAACTAATTTCTTCTAATTTTCTATGATTATGATCGAATTATAACCATTATACGAAAAAGTAGCGTGCTTTGTTCTGACTTAAAGACTGTGGTAATACCAATATTCAAAATCGTCTAAAATACAATTTTAGGATAGCTATATAATTACATACATATGTCAACTGCCTGATCGCGGTTATCATTTTACTTCAGGATCACTATTTCATTTTCATGAAAAAATGTAAGCGTACTATAAAACTTAAATACATTCCGCATAAAATATAAATCCCATATAATATGACTGTTGCGAGTAAAGTGAAGTGGTGTGTGAAAATATTATTCAAATGACGAAGCAAGCGTAACACATGCGGCTTGCGGCTTCTAAGCTTCAGCGCTGCAAACAATTTGTCGCATCTCTCGAGCCATTGCACTTACTGTTCTGAACTATTCAGCTATGAATCAGAATTGTGAACAGTTGAGAATATCTATGAATGTTTTATTATAAACTCTGCTGTATTTGGCATTCAAATATGACTTGTTATGTCTTAGAAATATTAAGCGAGCATCAAAACATCAATATTTAATTCTTGTTGTTTAAGTATTTCATTAATTAGATATCGTTACAATTCAGCAACGCCGAACTTTTTATATAGATGAGATAAATTTTTGCATTCATTACAATTAGAAGTGAATACGAATATGTAAATTAATTACTAGTATGTATTCGGTACTTGCCACAAATACTCACACTCGATCAACGTGTATTCAATTTCGTCTTTTAATGCAACTCAAAGGATTATACTTTTCTATTCGTGCATGGCATTAACATACTCGACATTGTGTGCGAATATATTAGGCGAACTGTTCGCGAGTATCTAAATGTCCCATTAAAAGTATTACGCACCTGGAGAGCGAACCGGCGTCAATGGAACGTGTGAACGGCGACGCGCTGTTGTGCGGCGACAGCGTCGGGCTGCAGTCCCGCGGAGTACTCACTGCAATCATGTAGGCCATATTAATATTTCCCAAACACCTTTCGCAGTAACTATTGGGAAGACGTGGTGGAGTATGTTCTTGGTCTCATAAGATTGTCAGGAATGAGCCGTGGTCATAGCCGTGTCATAAAAAGGCAGTCATTAGCATGTCTGTATGTTGGAGTAGGTATATCATGAAGTTGTGACGCTTGAGTATATGACATTTGAGTTATGCTTAAGCTTATGAAGCTTTAAAAAAAATTGATGGACAAATTACGCTCTACAGTTCGAATTAAATTAAACTTCAATCTTAAATTCTTTGGCAAATGATGCACAGACAGACGTGTGATGGTCAATCGTGGGATTTAAAAAGAAATGGTTCTAGTAGAATTGTTTTAAGGAACACAATCCTTACAGTACCTACAAGACAACAATTAAAATACTTACCACACTGAATAGCATATATTATAGTGGATAATAAGTATACTAATGATATTTGGTTACTGTTTTAAGAAAAAATAAATTAATATAAAAAAGATGTAGGCGGAAACCGTAGCTGATAACCTACTTAGTAATAAGCTTTTAAGAAACCTTATAGCTTTTTAAAGCCAAGGGACCTTTGAGTAATAAAATACCCGCTCTTGACTAAACTTTCACTGCACTTATTTTACTAAAAGGAAATGCAAGTCTATTAAAGAACGCAAACGAACTTTAAATAAGTATAAAAATCTTGAAATTGCAATTTATTTTTAAGGAAGGTAATTATAGACTTGGAATAAAATTAAGTTTTTTTATAAATCAAACTTTTTTGTGCTTTGCATTATTTATGTAAATAGAATAGTTACATTCAAGAACAAAATAAAGATTTCTTTCCTCGGCACCTTATTTAGTATCAGTTAATAATAATCAGTTTTAAATTATCTACATTTAGGTGTTTTTACTAGTGTTATATCAACGTAACATAAGGATACAAATGTAAGCGTAAAAGCGGATTTATTACAGCATCAAAGGTAACGAATACCGAAGGGCTTTTTTGAAAAAATGACTTTGTTTTTATTCGAGTGCAACGCAAGCAAATAAATATGATAAAACACATCAAATTTATTTCCGACGGAAACAATACAACTTGATGCATGAATGTTCTGATACTTTAACGGTCATTTCATGTTTCGAGTTGCGTCACGAATTAAATTTTACTTCACTACCATTGTTGTAAAGTAATTACGTTAAAACTGCACTTGTTAAGTTGCCTTTCAGGAGAATTCATTAAAATTTAAATTTAAGCGCCAATTCGGTGCTGATTTATCCAACGCAGTAATTTGTTGACGGAGTAATTATGGCAAGTAGGTGTTTAACGGTTCTTCATGTTGTAAATTATTTAAATTATTTTGCTATTTCATTATTTTGTTACTAATTGCGTATCAATTAATGATTCGTTGAAAATTTATCATTTCAACAGTTTTAAAAAATGGCGTCGTTGATTGCTCTTTTTAACTTAACTCAGGTTTTATTTGACTTTCATCGTAGTGGTGTTACGTTGTGTTGTGTTGGAGATGACGAAATGTAAAGTTGATATATGTAATAAATTAATGAGTCTAGCACTGAAGCACTGAGATTCGACAGATAGTAATCGTCTGCGCACCCTCGGTGGTCGAGACTGACAGATTGCCGTGCCAAACACGTTTGGAGTTTACATTGCGTGGATAGCCAAATGGGGAAACATCCGATTTACTCGTAGATGAAATTGCATAATTGAATTAAAAAAATAAAAGCTTGTTAAATCAAATCGGACAGGTTGTCGCCGAAAACCGACGTGGTGCCGCCGTCGCCGCTACTGTCCCTGCCAGTGCTGACACGAGCTACACTCACGCTGGTAGATGTGGTGCGCGGACGACACCAGCGACGTGGCGTCCGTGTCGTAGGGGTCGAGGGCGGGCGGCGCGCCCTCCGCGGTGGAGTCGGACAGGTCGCCGCCGTCGCCGCTACTGTCCCTGCCAGTGCTGACACGAGCTACACTCACGCTGGTAGATGTGGTGCGCGGACGACACCAGCGACGTGGCGTCCGTGTCGTAGGGGTCGAGGGCGGGCGGCGCGCCCTCCGCGGTGGAGTCGGACAGGTCGCCGCCGTCGCCGCTACTGTCCCTGCCAGTGCTGACACGAGCTACACTCACGCTGGTAGATGTGGTGCGCGGACGACACCAGCGACGTGGCGTCCGTGTCGTAGGGGTCGAGGGCGGGCGGCGCGCCCTCCGCGGTGGAGTCGGACAGGTCGCCGCCGTCGCCGCTACTGTCCCTGCCAGTGCTGACACGAGCTACACTCACGCTGGTAGATGTGGTGCGCGGACGACACCAGCGACGTGGCGTCCGTGTCGTAGGGGTCGAGGGCGGGCGGCGCGCCCTCCGCGGTGGAGTCGGACAGGTCGCCGCCGTCGCCGCTACTGTCCCTGCCAGTGCTGACACGAGCTACACTCACGCTGGTAGATGTGGTGCGCGGACGACACCAGCGACGTGGCGTCCGTGTCGTAGGGGTCGAGGGCGGGCGGCGCGCCCTCCGCGGTGGAGTCGGACAGGTTGCCGCCGCACACCGACGTGGCGCCACCGTCGCTGCTACCTGTCACTGACAAGTGTATACCTAGCACTGAAATATTACATCTTATGTCCTACTATGAGAGTTTTATTCTTTTACTATGACTTGGTACATGATCATGTAATCATGTCATAATCGTAATGCTATTGTAAACAATGACTGTTATCTTGGCTGTTAACTTCGCATCATATTAACCAACAGCAATTACTCGAGAAAACACATATAAAATCAAATGCTAATCGGCTGAACTAGCCTTATTCTGTACACAAGTCTTTTAATACACATGGAATAAAAAGAACAATAATAATGAATTGCAATATGTACATCAAGGCATTTTAAATACAAATTAATATAATACAAACATAAATTAATTGTCGTATTATTAATGACTCACTACACAATACTTAATTGCAGTCAAATGAAAATACAATATATTGAAATTTAATATTCATTTATGATGTCATAATTTAAAGCATGATTCTTCTGACAAGGAAAAATTATATGAAATTTCTGGTGAATATTTTGTATGAAAGTATAAATCTGACAGATGTCACGGAACGCTGTTTTTGTTCAAGTAGAATTTAATCTGCCAATGCGGTTTGATGATAATCCTCCATTCCCGTCTGATGGCGGTTGAGGCTACAATAATCACTTAAACCCATAAATTTTACCTGTAAGTTTAAATAAACTTCTAAAATCTATCTCATCATTATGTCTCAAATGATTGCATCATTAGCCTGATGAAACAAGATACAATATTTTATACAAGATGAAATGGCTCTGATCACGATATGAACATACAGAATGCAGTTCGATGGTCTAGTTAGTGCAGTACCATTTGAGATTGATGAATTTGTGGTCACTAGACATAGCTGACATCTATTAAACTTACTAACTCTAGCTGTTACTCATATGCAATTTAATACAGACAATTCCATACCTCTAACTCCCGAATCGGCGCTGCAGCTGCCCCTGTCACCTATTAGCCCTGAGGGTCCTCCCAGCATCATGGGAGGACCAATGCCAAGGGATGCCACGCTCTCACCTTCGGATAAACAGCCGGCTGCTTGGAGCTGTCTTCGAGCCTGTGCAGGAATTAAATATTGTGTTACACATAGTAATTTTCCTGACATTTAAATTATTACTGGCAATCTTCAAAAGTGTGGGTTGAAAATTTGCAAAATATTATTAAGAACAGTTTAGATACCGTAACAATATGTTACAAAGCCTACACGTTTAACAATTTTGTTAAAGTTGTGAAAAGTCTATAAGAGCTCTACTGACAGGGTAAACGACAACCGAAAACCTAAAGTAACCTAAAATGTAATAAGTTACTTAAACGATGTTTAAAAAACATATTTTCTTACTTAAACGATGTTTAATAATAAGTTACTTATTTCATAGGAAGAAGAACTTTTGTTTCATAATTTAACACATACTTTATTGGAATAAAATAGATTTTGCTCGACCGTGCCCTCATAATATTATGATTGTAACTCGAGTACTTTTTATAGTATCATATATTATTATTATTTTCTTTACATATACATAACGTTAACGTTACAGCGGTCTTATTAACGTTCAAAGACAATGTTAACAGGTCATGTGTACGTAATTACGTAACCAAACACGACGTAATGTGTTTATAAAGGATATCGGGTTCTATTATCATTACCCATCAATAGCTATATTAGTGAGCCGCACGCAATTATCATCGCCCAGTACGTCCTCCAATTTCGATTGAAGCTTAATTATAATGGATTGGGTTGTCTAATGAGGGTTATTTCGACGTCATAACCGCTTATAACTGACGTAATTTTACGCGATTAATTAGTGACCTTTCATTTCGTATTAAAGTTACATATTACAAGACTCGAAATTCGAGACTTTGACGAGTAATCTTATATGCATTAAAAAGTTACTCAACGTCACCTGAACCGCATAAATGGTTTGTAACTTTCATTATCTTAACGGAGCGTCATCAACATCCCTAATACCGTCTCTCGGGCTTAGAATACCGTTCAGAAGGATCAAAATCTAAGCGGATTTATTGATTAAGACTTATAGAACACCTTTTACAGACAGCTTATAATTCAGTACCTTTATTATGAGTTTTCAATTTAGGACTCGATAGATAGAGCTCGAGAGCTCCATAGCTCAATCTCCGTACATTACAATGACAATTTATAGTTCCTAAAAATGACCACCAGAGGCGCTCCAAGAAGATTTATATGGCGATCGACCTGTCGAGCTCTCGATTCGATTTATCGAGTGCACGATTAAAAACTCATATGAAGGGCTTACATTATAGGTAAAACATTATGCTCATACTTCCTTTACATTTATATACCTTCTATTATATTAAATACAATTTGAATTAGACCCACCAGGCCAAGAGAACTATTGAACACAACATGTACATTGACATAGGTAGGTATTCGTGCACAATAGTTTTGTTTCTAGATTATTATACGCCAGCGTACAATTTACACCAGCTAATGAGTTCTATACAGAACATTAGTCTGAACACGTCCCAATTTTATTGTGGTACTGTGTTGTTACAACTGCATTGTCCTAAAATGTAGTTGCCATATTTTAAGCAACGCTAACATATTTATGTGTTTTGTACAGCAATGCAAGGAAAAACAAACTCCATTACGTAGTGCACAGCACTGTGGAAACAGTTGTATTTAATTTTCCTCGCAATTTACATTGGAAGGAGCAATTTGAAATGGTAATTAACACCGCATGTCGGTGATGGATGGGCACCGGTATCAAGCGGGCCTATTCATCATAATTGCTTCTGTCGATACAGGTTTATTTATTATCAAACCGTTCCATCATTCACCGATCCGCCATTGTTGTATTCCAATTTGATGAAACAAACAGATTTGCGTCTATTTATCGGCTTGGATTAACTTCCATCGAGATGTTCAACATTTTCTAACTCAGGGAACCGTGCATAACGATCTCGCAATATTTCCCTTCAACTCAGAATGTTTTAGGGGACGAATCTCCGCCATTAAACTGTCTTACACATCCACCGCTCCAGTTCCTTAATGTAATAACTACGTTTGCTTTTTATGTAATAGAGTACTCAGTCAACTTATTTACAATACTTAATTATATAATTTCATCATACTCTTATTTTCCGTTTTACTTGACGGGTACGGATGTATGCTTACTTACATACGAGCCGGCCATCTTACTTCTCAGGAGTGGGTAACGCATATGTGATCGAGTTTTTAGGTAGAAGTCTTGTTCTATATGGACTAGATTTAGATGTCTTGGCGTCGCAGTAAATTCAATCTCATAAAAAACTCAAATCTCTTTTAAATCTGTCATGGTATTTTACGACTTATATATAGCGATAACCATAGTGATATTGTATGCATAGCATCTCAAAACAGAGCTCTATCATAATCCCTCTGTAGAGACAGGGTTCAAAGCATTAATACCGGCGTTGTATGGGACTAATCCGTTTGTGATCAAAGAGTTTAGGTTCAGAACAGGTGTATTATAGTCAAAGCGTTACGTACAAGAGACTTGAATGTTACTTATCCACTAAGTACGGCTGACACTTTCCTTTATGCATACAAAACTGTAGCCAGTTTGTTAGTACAACTCTTGTTTGAATATCATATGAACACTGATACTCCTGTAATAAACTTTATGAGACTTGGAATATTAAAATACCTTATATTATTTAAGAAAAAGGTGGTTGCTAAATTACTTACTCTGTAACTATAAGTACTCCAAAGTATCGCGAACTTAACGACAAGTCTTTTCCAATAGCGAGACAGATATTAAACGGAGCTAGGTAAAAAATGATTAAGATTGATTTATTAATAACTCCATGACATCTCATCTCAAAAAGTTGTAACGTGTCTGAGCTGTGTGTCACAAGCACTGGCAGCAGCGAGCTGCAACGACGTCTCTGCTTCGCCCCGTACGTAAAGAAGGCTATTCGTTCACGGTTACGTTACTATTGATACTAATATTAACTTGATGTAAAAAATCCAAAATAAGAAGCTGCCAATTTTAACTGCTAAAGGTACACCTACTGTATAAAATAGCCATTGTTAAACAAATGGCAACCATAATTTTTTTTATAAGAAATTTACTATTAAATTATATCGTTTACTATATTTGTATCTAGAACTTAGGCCTGGATGATTCCACTTTCATTCTCACCTCAAGCAGCTGTGCCCTAGAGTGTCTGAGCTGCGTGTCGCGAGCGCTGAGCGTAGCCGTGAGCTGTAGCGAGCGCTCTGATTCGTATCGCGTGTGACGTAACAGTGACGCTTGTTTATGTTGTCATTAGTAATACTATGACCGTATTTAGGGAAGTAATCTTTGACAAAGACCACAATTGCCAATTTTTACTTCTGGAGGGACTGCTTTTGTTTTTGGCAATTCAAAGTCGGTTAGTAATATAACTTAATTTTTGAATCTTACGGTTAGCTTGTCATATGCAAATTGTTCGTTCACACGTCTCAAATATATGTATCCCTGTTATTAACTCATCTATGTAATATCTCACCTCAAACAGCTGTTCCCTGGCGTGTCTGAGCTGCGTGTCGCGAGCGCTGAGCGCAGCGGCGAGCTGCAGCGAGCGCTCCGCTTCGTCCCGCGCGTGACGCAACAAGGCCGCTCGTTCGCGCTCGCGTTCGGCGCGCTCCGCTCCCAGCGCGGATGACGCGCCGCCGCGGGATCGCATCTGTTTTGTTTAACAGGTATTGTGTTATGGGTGTAGTGTATGTTAAATAATATAAAATAAAAAAAAAAAAATTTTTTTTGATTGGCGAGCAAGTAAACTTCTTGTTTGCAAGTGGTCATCGTTGTCCATATCTTCAGTATCACACAAACATAAAAAATGTCGACAGTACTGAAATTACTTTAGAAACAAAAAGTACTAGTTAAAATGAGTACTGTAAATAGAAAATACTTATTTATTATTCGTTGTCATTAAAAACAGGAGTTAATCTACTCTTAATTAATTAATAAACTCTTAAGTCAATTTCAAATTTAAAATGTATATACTTTGTTCACGAATTGATGCCAATTCAGTGTTTTTATTTCGAAACCAAACACTCCAATACTGACCTAATTAGGTAGCTTAAGCTCTTAAAGGGGAAATGAGCTTGCCCTTGAACTTCTTGGCGAGAGAAAAACAACAGTTGTTCTTCTTAGAGGTCATAGCCGAACGCTCTGCCAAATAGCTCCCCAGTTATATTAGGTAGCTCAACGAATGATATGGAAGATATTTATTGTTATTAGCGTCTGGGAATCCCCTTCTGTTTAATGTGTGCCGATGACTTGCGATTATTGCTTCCATATATTACCTACTTCATAATATTTCTGTATATTACATATAGAATGAAAGCAATAAAGTAGAGTTATTTGGACGTTATTACTGTTACACAATAAATACTGAAAAAATAATAGAAACATATTTCATTAAAATTAATGCGACTTTATGGGGTTACAAAACAAGACGACATTTTTAAAAAGTTAGTATCAACCTTATACATAATTATCAATAAGTACTTTGCACCCTTCTTAAAATATAACAGCATCTACTGTTATAAGGCAAGAATAGCCGTTTTACGTATAGACATAGAAAATCTTGTAAATTTTCCGTTCAAATCAAATTTAATAAAATTAACCCGTAATAATCATTACTAGTAAATACATCTTCATTAACGTTATCAGGAGGCACGGCAGTGCCTCCGCCAAGTCGAGCCTAAATAAGTTTATAATGCAACAAAACAAAACATATATTTTCTTGTCACGAATACCTGTTCGTAATTTCTTATAAAATCTCTTAGTTCCTTCTCTTTGTCTTCGAGAGTCGCGTAGAGTTGTTTCATTTGATTCAGCAAATCAAATTTCTCCGCCTTGAGCCTCTTCTTGTCGGCCTTGAGGGCTGGAACAAGAACAATATTACATAACACTGTTAAATTGGTCTTACGTGATTGTTGACGATATTGTGAGTATATTCCAAGTTACGAAGAGACGCGAAAAGTTCTGTTTTTAATTAGTGTGTGTGTGTAACAGATATTATGTAAGGAAGAAAACTGACCAATATGAGTTTTCGACAGAATTTTTAGATGTTTTCTATAATTTCAATATACGAGTACATACATATAATAATGTAATATACGAGTACATACATATAATAATGGACTCTACCGGGAGGCAGTGATTTGGACTCATTGTTTTATATTTAATTATTTAAGTTTTAATATTTCTTTTTTTGTTTAAATTATATTTTTTGTGTATATTGTATATATATTTTAAGTTTGTAAATAGATAGATATATTATATATAATTATGATAATGTGTGTCACTGTGCTGTATACACTGTACATGTATAATCTTCAAAAATGTGATATTCATTTCATTAATTTGTTAATGTATAATATTGGTGAAGACACTTTTAGATCTATTAAGTTCACCTAACGGGTCCAAAAGTTGTTGTCCAGGTATAAAAATAAATTCATGGTAGAAATTGCTTAGTTTACACAATTTTATACCTACAACTGTTTATGGCTCAAAGTATAAAACGACTGTACATAACACTTAGCGTATAGACAATGCTTATATTGAACCGATAAGAAAACAACATCCTTGAAACATATGGTACCCGCGTAGCATTCCAATGTGGGCAAGATCCCGGCCCCAAGTGACTGAAACTCTTTGAAGAACGGGTTTGATTTCGTTACGTCCTTTGTGTATCCGATTTCTATGCAGATCCTCAATACTTGGACAGATGTACTTTAGGAAGGCGGATACGAAAATAAAACGAATCCACACAATTTATATACAATGCATTTTCTCTTCAAATGTATTGTGAACGTTAAATTTCCATTATTTTATTTGTTATCACTCAAACCCATTATTCTTTTTAAAGGCTTTGTATAAGCTTATGAGAATTGAACATCACACGCGCGTTTATTTGAATGAATGAAGAATAGCTATTATTTGCGCTACCCTTGTTGGTTTACCCTCTTTACGTAGAAGCAACAATAGGTACAATTATAATGGCATGCCTTTAATACAAGTTAGATGAAAACGAAATAGGATTAACTTGTACCAGTAAACATATATGCAGAATAAATGAAATTTAAGTGTTCATCTCACGTATTACTTTATCCAGTGTTGAAAATCAGTGTTGTATCTTTTCACTTTCCTTATCGGGCCTTTTTCCTTCCTCACGGGCTAATCTGCGTAATAACTGACGCGATTTGGACTTTCACGGAATAAGGGAAGTAAATTTAGTCTACTTCTTAAATCAAAATATTAATAACTGGGTAAAACTGCGAAGAGAGCAGAAGAGCGGTGATAGCCTAGTGGTTAAGAAACGAGGCCTCTTGACCGAGATCAAGAGGCCGCGTTTCTAACTAGCACTAACTAGTTTCTAACTAACACTAGGGCACTAACCCTCGGGGTCCGAGGTTCAAATCCCAGGCACACACCTCTGATTTTTCAAAGTTATGTGCGTATTAGAAATTAATTATCACTTGCTTAAACGGTGAAGGAAAGCATCGTGAGGAAACCTGCATACCTGAGAGATCTTAATAAAAGAGTTCTCAAAGGTATGTGAAGTCTACCAATACGCACTTGGGCAGCGCGGTGCACTACGGCCTAATCCTTCTCATTCTGAGAGGAGACCCGTGCCCAGCAGTGGGACAGTAATGGGTTGATGATGAAAACTGAAAAGTAGGTACACACTAAGTTGCGTAGGAACGTATCTTATGTATTGGAATTCTGAATTACATTTCTCTTCAAATATTTTTTGTAATATTCCTAAAGCTATCTCTGGATATTAAAGGCATGACGAATAAAAATCCAGCTACGCAGCGTTCGGTTATACTAAACTAGAGCACAATACGTATTATTGCGACGAGTTCGACTAAAATCGACACAAGAGAACGTTATTGCGACACAATACAAGCAATCATGTGCCCGCAATAGGTGGTGTGGCGTGCCCCGTTTGTCGCACTCTAATCCTTTGTAGCAAGATACTATCCCAAGATCTTAATTGTACTAACGACGCAAACTTTACGAAATACCTATGTTTCCGAAATGCTACACAGTAAACACAAATTTGCATTTAAATACAAGTGGAAGTGGAACTTCTTTGCAGTGAAAGACAAACGTCAAGAAAGTCTGTAAACAACGGAAGATTGTCGACTCAAGTATCTTAGTAGGCAAGCTGCTTATTTTTTGGTGACGGTTTTTCGTAAATTCAAAAAAGATAAGGCGTTCTCTTAAAGTAAGATTGTGTAGATAATAGAATGCGTATTATCGCTTATCGGAAAAATTGTTCGTTGATACGTGACCAGGCATACTATTTCCTCTAGGATTACTATTTCCATACTAATCGCAACTAGTATGGAAATCCTTAAGATATACAAGGATCTTTCCAATTTTCGATGTAAAAGTGTTGAAAAGGTTAAGTTAAATTATTATTCTGTTCAATCAGGCTATTTTAATCATTCTTACAAACAGTAATAATTATCGTACCTACACATTACGATCGAACTTAATATTATATATTTCCATACGATTGAGTATAAAGCAAAATTTACTATTAAATAATAGAAAATGAATGGTACAATTAGTATTATTACCACAGTGAAATTGAATTTCAATTCAAATATTACAGTAATGCTGAGAGCTTTTAATATAATCCTTAATCAATATTTGATTAATATTACTTCCCGGAATTCCTAATACTACAATGGCATCGTGCAAAGCGAGTGGAATCATGTAATTCGTAGTGAGTTACTGTAATCCAGTAGCAATTAAATGTTACATTATATATTACATAGCTCCCGCTCGAGTGATATCAGTAATCCTGCTACCGATCAAAGAGGTTCATAGGCGAGATACGAATCCTACGAATAGTAAGGATCTTGTGGTACTGTCACACAACAGTTATAAAATTGTAGAGTTTAATTGAGTTTTCGAAAGATATCGTGTTCATTCATATACGGGCAGATCAAATGCTATTCATGTTTTTGAAATAATTGAATAAAATACGTCATAAAAAAAATGTGAGCCGTCACGGGACGCCTGGCAGATGTGAAACATCGACATTATTTTGTAAAAGTAATATGCAGAAAAGAACATATTGTGATAGGAACTAAATATGTCATAATGATAAAATAAAATATTACGATTTTTTTCCAGATAACGATGACTATTTATTGAATAAACATTTATTTTCATTAAATACAAAAAATACGAATTTTTTCAAATCGTGACTACTTAATTCGTTTAATCAGTGACTTCGGTAATAGTTATTGCGCATGGCGACGCGTCGCCACACCGTACACACTACTGCATATAGACTGTATAATTGTATATATATACCATCGTATAGCGTCGCCGCGGCATGCGTCGCCACTCCAGAAATCGGTTTTACGTGCGGCTATAGATGTTTCACATCAAAAATTGTTTACAAATATTATTTGCAATGTCAAAAGCAATTAATGTTATTTTGTCTTATAACAGTGGCTTAGAAAATGACAGAAGATGATTACAATTTTACAAAGTCGGCATATTTTTGATCAACAGATTTTGTTCCAATTTTCAGCGCTCCAATACTGATCGAAACACTATAACATTGTTAATTTTAGGGACAAAATGTTACCAGACAAAGCGTTACCATTCACCGGTAATGTGAACGCACCATTACGTATTTTACACTGAAATAGGTATATGCGATTTCCGGTTGGTAATTCGTGAATATGTAGACTGATAGAGGTAGGTAAGATTGTGGCTTTGTAGGGGACGAGAGCATTAACATTCAATGATGGTAACGTGCTTTCCATCGACGAGATAATTGATTGTAGATTATTATTAAATGTTACACAATTACACTTTACGACAGTATATGTAGTATATTGATTTTAGAGTATTTTTATCTGAATTCCATGTCCTCCACTCGAATTTCACTTTCACGTTAAATTCCATGGATAGGTACATGAAATTGTAATTAAAAACTCAAGTCCTTTCTGTAGTCTCTTTTTCTAGAGCTTGATGCCGACTTTATACAAATATTATGTATCTTTGCAATGTAATAAAATAACAAGTAAAGTCAACATCTGTACAATTACTAATGGAAATTAAATTCCTGCGAAAAAGCTTTAGTTTTCACACTAAACTTGTATTGCTGAGGAAAGCCGCATTCATTCTAGATATTGATAGTAAAACTACCTTTAAATACAACACAAATACTAAAACCAATGTAAATAGTTTGCTATTACACAAACACTTATATTTCGAAAGGTACATCCAAAAAGACACATTTAATATTCTAAAATCAATATAAACAGTTTACATAACGCTGTTATGGAACTGAAAGATTAATAAGTTGACGAAATTTTGGTAAGCACACAAACATTACGGTACACACATACATACAAACGGTAGAAAGTATATTCAACTACGACACGTAGTTCTGTGTGGGTTATTACGGAAATTTTATGAGTTTGATTTTAGTTGTTTTTAACGACTTCAGTTACAAAGCTGGTGAAATTATAAAGCGATCTAGGCACGATATGACCGGTGAAATTGAATGCAAAAGTAGAATTGTAGGCCTTTGTAATTTGAATAAATTACTGTTGATTTGTAGTCGGATATTTTTATAATGTTAAAATCTATGGTTTTGGCGTGTTATTATTGGAATCTCAAAAACGAAAAACAGTTAATATCACATTTAGCTATGTAGTTCTACGAAAAGAGTACCTAAATAGCTACATGCGTACAATTCATTGCCTGTGATAGCATTACATCTTCCATTAACTACATTACATCCTCTTCACAAAGTTCAGCTCAAATTAGAGAAGTATACGAAATAGTGTTGTTACATTACGGGCCTATATTGAGTACGATTGTCATCAAATTGTTTATTTATAGTGTTAAAATCAATAGTCTAGACATGAAAGGGACCTATTGGGACCCGTAAAATGAAAAAGCAGCCCATTTCACATGTAGCCAGTTATACGAAAAGAGAACCAAGTAATTACATATGTTAAATTCATTGACTGTGACAGCATTACATCTTAATATTACATTAACTACATTACATCTTCAGAAAGTTCAGCGCAAATTAGGGAAGTATACGAAATAGTGTTGTAACATTACGGGCCTATATTGAGTACGATTTTCATCGAGGTAATGACTTTAGTGAAAATGTCAATGGAAGTTACAAAGCGACCCGAGGACGACGTGACCCGCGTACACAGCGGCAACCAGGTACTCACGATATTATGAGTGTAGTTTATCAAAGTGACTTTTAAAGTGTAAAAATCAATAATCTAGACGTATTGATTTTAACTACAATTGGGACCCCTAAAACGAAAAACAGCCCATTCCACATTTAGCTAGTTCTACGGAAAGAGTACCTAAATAGCTACATACGTACAATTCACTGACTGTGACAGCATTACAGCTTAATATTACCTTAATTACAGTACATCTTCACAAGAGTATAGTTCATTAAACTGTCTAATTATAGTGTTAAAATCAATAGTCTAAACGTATGGCCAATAAGACCCCTACAACGAAAAACAGTCTATTCCACATTTAGCTACTTTTACGAAGAGAGTACCTAAATAGATACATACGTAAAACTCATTGACTGTGGCAGCATTACATCTTCTTCACAAAGTTAGGCGCAAATTAGAGAAGTATACGAAATAGTGTTGTAACATTACGAGTCTATATTGAGATAATGACTTTAGTGAAAATGTCAGTGGAACTTACAAAGCGACCCGAGGACGACGTGACCCGCGTACACAGCGGCAACCAGGTACTCACGATATTATGAGTATAGTTTATCAAACTGTCTATACTCTCTCGTATCGGCTTCGCAACAAATTGGACTACTCGCCAGATGTTGTGTCGGTTTATGTATAACAAGGCTGGATAGGTCTGTTGTTTTGTAGAACACGTTGTATGTGACCTTAACTTTTTATATAAGTTTGCTTATGAACAAATATTACATTTTTCTACTGTATCTGTAATTTTATAATCTATGAGTCAATGTAAATAGATGAAGAGTTATTGAAGCTGTCATCTAGTTTGTTACCACACTTTCGTCGTATCCGTGTTACGTCGTGTTCCGATCAGGAAATAAAGTTCATTCAATGAAATCAGTAGGTATAAGAAAGAACATTCAAACTTTTAAGTGTCCTTAAGACTACAAGAAATAAATATATTATGTTCAACCCAATTTCAGTTAAGTACGTTTAATTTACTTACTCGATCAATTGTAACAATGATTTTGCTAATTAACTCTACAAGTAATCGTACATTATTCTAAAATGATTGTAGATTTTGTGTAACACTTCAGTAAGAGTGAAGTAAGACAAATATAAATTCACTTACAATTAACGGCTTCCCTCGCCAGAAGCAGCTCCTTCTCCAGCTGTTGAGGGTCCAAAGGCGGTGCGTCCTGTACATCGTTTTGGGCGCGTTCCACCAGCGCATTGCCGGCCTCCCCGCGCTCTGCTGCCGCCACCAAGAGCCTTCGTACTCGAGTTAGCTCTGCCTGTAGGGAAATCTTGATTATTACTTTTTACGTATGTAAGTTACAACAATAGCAAACGAGTATGTATGCACAATCAGGTGGCAAAGAGGATAAAGTTTAAATTCTCGTTTAAACAGTAGGTATCTGCCTATGTTGTCCCTGTAGTTCCGGGACTAAAATTGGCTACGGTATCCCCTGCCTGTCGTAAGAGGCGACTAAAAGGGGGCTTCCGGGGTTGCGGGCGGCAAGAGTGGGAGCTCGAACCGTCCAGCAAGCGACCCCGGGAAGGACGGCGGCATGTGTGGTCGCATACTGTCGTAAACACCAGGTGTGCGGGAGGAGCACAAAGTGCTCCCCCCATGGCAGAGCCCGACTGGGGCATCGCGCTCAGAGAACTCCGGTTGTGTTCCATCGGAGATCCCGGAGTTCTCCACCAAGCGCTGAGGACGGCCACCGGGGGAATTTTAGTGCGGTAAAAATCCCACATAACCCAGCGTCGCTCCCACGTCGTCGGGTTATATGGGAAACAAAAAAAAAAGAAAAGGCCTATATATTACACCCTTCAAACCAGAACACAGCGCTTTTAGGTAAAAATAGTTTTGTAACTATAATGAAAATACTCGTAGTCAATAATTTATTTTTCTTACAAAAGAAAAGGAAGCATCAAACCATAAGCTTTACGGAATGAAAGAATTCCACCATAACAGCCACATATTTACAGGTGAAGTTGTTAAATAATTTAATCAGTGGCCCAACTATCTTTGCTGTTTATAGTATGATAAACAATCATTGTAACAAGTTCTTGTTTTGTGTGTCTTCATTTATTGTGTAAACGTAATCAAAGCGCTTCAATCAATCGCTACAAACATAGCGTTTGTAAAATAAACCCAATTGTGCGAAGTAAGTCTTAGAAGTACGTGAGAGGAGTACATACTGTGTCGTTACACGCGCTAAGTAAACAGTTTGTCATAGCGGGCAGGGGAGTAAAAATAGCTCGTAAATTGAAGTGGATAGGATACACGGAATTCCTTCCTTTCGCCACCTCGGCTCACTTTACTTCGCCGTAGTAGGGATGGCGATTCTTTTAGGAAAAGATCGATTTTAAATAGATTTTAATCGAAGGTTCCAAAACAATATGTAAGACAGTGTCCACAAAAATGTATAAGACTTGAAGGTAATTTTTTTAAAAAGCGATCTTTTGTTGCTACTTTAAGAATTTATCGGCGAAAAAATCCGTCTTTTGCATTGACCAGAAACGGAGATCAATACGAAACCGAATGTAATGTTGGTTTTCTGGTATTTGGAAACACTTCATCACTACTGGCTAGACTCATTACTTTGAATTGTTTATGAAACAATATTTTTGGTCTATAAAATCGATTCCAGATCGACATCCCCACGCCGCGGGATAGGTATAAGATAGTGCACCTAACTTCAGAACAGGATTTTGTGGTGAAACTAAGCTGTTTTCGCCTGAAATCTGCGAAACTTTATCGAATGAGATTCTCGCAAGGCGTTTTGGATTTGAAAAGCAAAGTTTTTTGTAAAACAACCACGTTACTTCGTAAGTCTCGCAACTTTTGGCTTTTGCCGCATAACGATGTCGTGAAAATTATTCAGTGCTAATTTAACCTTGACAAGATTTTTTTATCATTCGAATTCTAATTTTCAAAAGAAAGTTTATTTATTTCGTTGGTTTAGATTATCTACAGCGAAATGTATTGAAATATTTCATATTTACTGAATCACCCATAAATAAATCTAGTTAAAGTTTAGTAGTTAGAAGTTAGTTTTAGTAGTTATATTTAAATGAATCTAGTTTTAGTTAGTTCTAAAAATGAAGATTAGAATAAAAAGCGCATTGTTTTTTTTTTAAATAAACATACATTATTTTTTACGTAACCACATTTAGGTACTATATTTTAAACATAATATAAACAAGGTATAGGTACCATCGTTAGTATAACGCTCTCTATAATAATTGTAAAAGGTTTGTTCATCAGTAAAATGTTAATACGTATGAAATATGGGCTATAGTTCTTCATTCGACCCACAGCTGCGTGGACCCCTGTCCCAAGCGTGTATTGCATATTACTGAACACATTACATTACTGAGTTTTCATCCCTCGTTATAATTAGAAACATTTTAATATTTTGCGAAATATTTTAAATAAATTGAGGGCAGTATCTTGTAATTTAAATTATTAATAATAAGCACTTTCTCTGATTTAGGATAAAATATGTACCTACTTAAAACATTTTTTTACAAAGAATGGGTCGTGGGGGTCGAAATGTGTCTATAATGAAGTAGTGAAGCCTCATGAAAAGAAAATACTACTGCGAACCTTAGGGGGTAAGATTTTTTTTACATGTAACTGGGTCATACCACGAAAAAGGTTGAAAAACACTGCACATAATAAATAAATAAAAAGTTTTTTTAGTACCTCTTAATCAGAATAATATGAATTAGCGCTATTTATAAATAATACGTCATAGGAATCCTAATAGAAAACATCGTAACAACATTTTTGTAACAAACAACACAATTATTAATCATTTAAAACGTCACAAGATGTCTCTCAAAACTCATAACTTACACATAGCAGCCCTTTTCCAATTTATCCATGTGTGCCCTTATCAAAAATGAAACCATTAGGGCTCGAACACAAAACTGCGATGCGACGCGATGCGAATTCGCAACGCAGAAAATTGCGATGCGAATTGCTGCGATGCGATATCGTGCGGCGTAGCGTCTCTCAGGGTGACCAACAACAACAACCACTGTGCGATGCGAATCAATTCGCAAGTTCTTGCGATGCGTCGAGGGAGCTCGCAGATTTTTGCGATGCGACGTCGCATCGCACTTTTGTGTACGAACCCTTACTTAGCGTTAAGTTATACATGTTACAAAATGTGAAATTATCTGTAGCCTTAGTTAGGGTGAGTTCTCAGTATGAAAAAAGATGATTACTTTTTGACAAAATAAAATGATACATATTTATTTGAAACACATCATAATATATTTCTTAATTTTATAAAATCTTTAAGTTATTATAGTTATCATTTAGTATAGTTATCATTTGCCATACCAAATAGGGTTACCTACTTGGTATGGCAAATGATAACATTTGCCATGATAACATTTGCCATACCAAATTCAAATCCAACCAAATTCAATTGCAATCAGCGCCCCTAGCGGGTTGTGTCAGAACTTGGATATTGTATGGGCCAATACGTAAACAAATACCAAAACAGTCATACTTGTCGAAACGTAAAAACTCATACTAAGGGTACAGATCCGCACGTGCACACAAACCTGCGTGACAGGAAAAAGATCAAAAGACCGTTCATATCGCTTATACTGTAACCATATATGTATCTTATTATATAGTTTATGTCGTTGCTAGTGTAATCGTGTATCGTATATACCTGTAGTCGTTCATTCTCGAGCCGGAGCCGCCTGGCCAGCTGTGCGGCGGTCAGCAGGCCGGGGGAGGCGGGCACCTCTTCCTGCCGCGAACGGTCCGACCGCCCGCCCGGCGACGCCGCCTCTGTTCAACATATTTCCACATCAAGAAATCTTTTATAAATCAAGGCATTGCGCTGTTTGTATTGTTTAGTTTCGTATATCAAAGCAGGTAAATACATTAGCTGTCTCACGCAGTCATTTTGCCCTCTTTTATTATATCCTAGATTAAAATGAAAACTTTTTAACAATATTAAAACAATAGAAAACAGGTAATGAAATATTAAAACAGGTAATGAAAGAGTAATTAAAATGTTTGTAACATAATCTTCACCGAGTTTACAGTTTTCTTTAGTAGTACAATGAATCTCTTTTATTTCAATGGCTAATTAGCTTTTTAAAAAAGCAACGCAGAAAGAATAGCGTTAGAGGAAAGCATCTAAGGATCTTTTCATTACTGACTGTTTCCACCTGGACTACCCTTTGTTTAACATATTCCCGTATCACTCTAGATCACAGAGATTTACTCAGAAATACCTTATTTCCACCTACGTGGTAGAACTCTTTGTTTGAAAGAGGCGTTATTTATGATTTATATAGAAATGCATTTCTATTTTCAAGTATGGAAAATAAATCTGTTATTGTATCTGTTATTGTTACTGTATCTGTTATTGTTGCAGATGATCAGACATTCTGCATAAATACTCTGTAATATGTTATAACGTAATTGTCTACATTCAGTAGGAAGATACTTATACTCTACACTGTGGAGTCCATAGTAGAATAATAAATGCTTGCAGCAAATAAAAGTAGTTTTTTAATGTAAAAACAACAGCATAAAACGCTCGGCCATCCGTAGAATATTATCCTTAGAGGCTACTATTCACTTAACATTTTCATATTCCTTCAGGGAAGTGTTGGAAAGCTTAGCGACTTTCTTATTCTTTAAACAACGGTTTAATATAAAATGATTGTTATTTTAATATAATTATATTTAATTAAGAGTTTTTATTGTACCGATACCATACCATGTTATGTTTGCATTTTCGAAATATGCCTTGTGAAAGAACACAACTATTTATTGATCCAATTTACAACTTTTTTATTAGGTGACAAGGGGACAATCTTTTCCTGGTCTACCCAAACCCATCTAAGGAATTTGATATTTTTGCATTTTAGAGAAAGATGTTAGGAGCTAAAACCTGACGAATTATTCAAAACAAATTTTATGAAGCACTCACAGTTCAATTTTGTTAAATAATAAATATTTTATAACATAGAACCTGCGAGAGCTTTGATCACAAAACAACGATAAAGTTTTATTATTTCATGAGTATAAGCTTAAAAGTGTTATGAACTGTTGAACACGCAACAATATAATCATGTATGAAAATAGATTATGTCGATGTGTTATTTCGCGTCGCTTATGTTATTACCATATTGTTTCTCGATTGGAATAACCAAAAAGGTTATTTTAATTTGTAACTTTAGGAACATTATAAGTACAATTAAGCTTATTGGTGCTTGACTTTGTATAAAAAAGGCTAAACGCGAGTCCGACTTGTACACTTCTTTCTTTCTACTTTCTTCTTGTACGCTTCTGTGAGCCCGACTCACACTTGACCGATTTTTATTATTAGTGATTTTACTTTGACTTTAGAATAACACGGAAAAAGTTTGACGTTATATAACAATACATACGACTTTTATTTAACGATAGAGCAAATACTAATATCTTTAAAAGAATCACCTCTTCTTTAATAACTCATCTTAGTTTTTAATATTTTATGTCCATTTTTAGGTTACCTATTAGTAAATAAAACTATTTCTACATTCACAGCCCCACACTAAGATCCCCTGTATCGTGGGTGCTATGGACACACATACAAATCGAGAACCAGAAACCTAAATTCATCATTTACATATCTGTCTGGCCGGGGATAGAACCCGGGACCCTCTGCACGTCAGACCGGTATGGTGACCGCTCCACCACGTGGGTCGTCTATAACATATGTCGTCTGACAAAGCAAATTTTTAAGTTTCTAAAGTTGACCTTGATTGATAAATGATTGTTTATTTCAAGGTAAGAGAGATGGATAGACGAACGGTTAGTTATAAGGTTTATTTTCGTGCGGAACCTTAAGAATACAGCGTTTTAGTTTACGCCCCAGCAATATAAATGGAATTGGCTATGGACGTAAACATCGTAATAATGTGAAAGCACTAGCACGAAACCTACAACTTAGTGTTCAGAGAATACGGTGTAGGGACACATTATAAATCCATACATTACCATATTATTATAATAGATTCGTTGAACTTGACATGTTACATGTGTTCATATTTAAATAATTTAGTACCTACATATAAATATTTTACTTTTGTTTTACAATCCAAGCTGTACATTTCTAAATACAACATATAGAATTCTCACACATATAATTTTACGTCAAATGGAGCTCTTTTATACAATACAGATCTCTCATATTAAAGTTGGGAAACTGTCCACGGGTGTATGGACTTGGAGGCAAACATAAACTGGTGTAAAACAAAAAAATAGTAACACTTTATCCGAAAACAAAGCCAAACACCAAACATGTAAGTTTCATGTCTAACATTATCTAAAATAAATCAAAAAGGTACTCATAACATTCTCGCTAAAGAAAAGGACGTCAAAACCTTTTAAGCAGCGTCGTAAAATATTGATGTTTTAATTAAGTAGTAATTAAAACCTCTAAGCCAAAAGCACGAAGCTTTACGGAGTCAGACAAATTAATTACAAAATAAATGTATCATGTTGAATGTGGTACCAGGTGTGCGGGTGCAGCTACGAAAGAGATGCATTGACTACAGAAAATAAGACCTTAACGAAGGCAAAGATAAATCTGTTTTAGAATCCATTTAATTAAATGACAAATAGCGTAGGACTTAGCCAGTCTATTCTCGTCTACGGTACCTAACATTAATTTACAGATTGATAGGTACTTCTTTAAAGTTATAGTCCTTAAATAGATCTCACTTATAAATCGTATTTAAATGAAGATGTATAATAAGGACTATTTTTCCACGCTTTTATTAGCTTGATCTGTATATATGTAACGGAATCTTTGAACTCAATTTTTACCCACTTTGAACGGTCCGATTAATTTTAAATTTTGAACACTTATCAACAACCGACGACAATACACGATTTTAATAATTTTATCCCATTATCCTTCTCAGGATTGCCAAGATTAACGATTTTCCTTATGTAATTGGTTTTTATTTTTGATGTGAAACATCTATAGCCGCACGTAAAACCGATTTCTGGCGTGGCGACGCATGCCGTGGCGCCGCCACGCTATACGATGGTATATATATACAGTCTATATGCAGTAGTGTGTACGATGTGGCGACGCGTCGCCATGCGACGCCATTTATTGCCATTTTATTTTATCATTATGACATATTTAGTTCCTATCACAATATGTTCTTTTCTGCATATTACTTTTAAAAAATAATGTCGATGTTTCACATCTGCCAGGCGTCCCGTGACGGCTCACATTTTTTTTAAACTATAATTTATTTCTTTAGTTAATACAAACTGCTAATCTACCTACTCCACACCGTTTGTCACTGAGTAGTCATTATCGAATTATATCTATAACTGGCCTTAATTAGAACAGAATTCCTTTTTAAAATCGATATTTCTATGTTAATGCAACCGGAAAACAGCGTCGGAAATAAATGTGGTAGAGGACGGGAGGACAGAACCTACAGAAAAACTACAAAGAGGTATTTTATAAACAAAATAATAAAATATATAGTATCTATCTATCGCTTCACAAATAAAACATTATTTTGTTATTGTGAAAATTATATATTTCATATTATGGGAAAGGAATAATAGATACTGATATTATTCAAAACAAAGAGACATTAATGTCTATTTAAGTTAAGAGAAAAATAAATGAAGCGATCTTAGTAATTGTACGTCTGTCTATATCTGAGTTCTATTTAAGTAAATATTGAGACTCATTAATCTCGACTTTCTGTATTCTATATTTAAATGTATTCTTTTGTGAATATGGTATTCATTTGAATTTATATACCCGTATTTTTCGATTTACATTTATTATGTACACTTCACGTTACTCAAAGGAATTTCAATAAATAATTTCATTTTGGAGTAAAATATAAATTTAAATATGACTACTTTATAATATTTTTCATGTTTATTTTAAAACTCTTTTTGACTTTAAATAAATTTTACATATACAAAAAGGTAATACTAATAAAATAAAAAAGCAAACTATATTTAAATAAAGTCCATAAAATTCTCAATCGGTTTATTATTAATTAAAATGCTTAGAGATTTTTATGGTTAATTGGACATCAAAAAGTTTTCCTCTTTATCGGAAAGCGAACTTGCATATGCGTAAACGAGATTATATCTCAAGGCAGCATCATTAACGAGGCTATTATACTCAGATAATAATTATCTGTAGTTTTCTTTGACTATAGTATAATTTTGACTAGTTTGATACTTAATTGTTTTATACGATTATTTACAACTTTCATATATACATATTACAGCCATATGAAAAATCAAGAGTAGGTATTAAGAAACTTCTTTGCAGGTATATGAGACACTGTAATATAAATCACTCTTCGACTATAAATAAATAATAATAATTATTATTATTACAAATAAGGTATATACTTAAAAAAACATTGTACTAAGGGAGTTGGCAGCAAACATAAGGTCGATTAGGCGTCTAAAAGTGAAAATTCATATATTTCCAAAAATATATAACTTACTGAAATTCCTTCTTCAATAAATTTGTTTCTCCTAATTGTAAAAGTAATACAACAAAAAAATATATAATTTCTTCGAAAAATTAATAAAAAGAAACTTTTCGTCTTGGCGAGTTAGCGGCGTGCAGTTGCGCAAATGAGCTCATTCCCCGAGGCGAGCTCATTAGCGGCTCCGATGATACAACGTGTAGAAACTTTGAGGTAGTTTATTCTTATACAAGGAATCGTATGAAATTTAATTAATTCTTCGCCTTTATCATACTAATTAGCTGCTTCGACAGCTTTGTACAGTAGCAATAGTACTTTGTAAGCTGCGCAAACAGAGAACTTAAAACTCCGAAGTTTTATGATTTTTATGCATATTTTCTTGAGAATTGAATTAAAACAAAGTTGGTTTCTTAGCAAGTTGGCGGCGTGCAGTTGCGCAAATGAGCTGATTCCCCACGGCAGCCTCATTAGCAACGCTGCGGGTAGAAGTGGAAACTTTCAGCCAATTTGTTTTTGTAAGATCTACTGATATAAATAAATCATCTAACAACGAAAAATTATGTTTAGTGATGTTATCTTAGTGTACCTAATTTACACCAAGATAAAACTCTTCATGAAATTATGTATCACAAAAAAGCTTGAGTAAAACATACAGTTAGTAAAGAATCAGGTTTTAGCACTAGTAGTCATAATTAACTAACTACAGTTATAGTTCATTCATGCGTACAACAATAAATTTTTAACGCTATTCGTTATTGATAACTACAGCTGTATTTCTAGGTCATAATTAAAGTGCCGAAGAAATGCGTTATAGCTCCAATTATTCCGAACAACACAACAAAAACGATTCATAAATAATTTCACTCCATAATTCTAGACACATCTATTGTGCTTGCCCGCGAAACCCAAAAAAGATTGTTTAAGAGATCCTTTTATGTTTTACATAGTCTGCTCTTCGGTAAAGCGATTATTGTATACTTGACAGGCCTACAAAGCTTCATTTACAAGGGTCTACATCCAATATTAAAAACCAGTTCGTAAGAATAGTAAAAGTCGTTTTCTATTTCCTTGAGTTCCAATATTTACAATGTAAATAAAAAAACAAATACACGAGTAGTATAGGCATCATAAAACTTTTCTTGGACATCGAAAATACTGAAGGATATTAATTACTTAGTTGTTTATTCTCCTTAAATAGAAAATTCATCCGATTATTTCAAATGTAGTACAAATTGTCTCACCTCCATCGAGTGTTGCAGTGATATCCGCCCTTGGTTCAGGTCCATCACTACTCCTGCCCGGAGATGTAGCATCAGGAAGAGGCACCTCTTCTTCTGAGCTATCTGCGGGGTCTAGAACGTTCCGTTCACTCGTGTTGCTGTTACCCCCTATTTCAGCGTAAGTACCGCTATCACTGCCGTTTTGAGTAGCCCATTTCACCGGAGATTCCAGCTTCCCGTTCGCCTGATTTTCTTTATTGTCGTCATCTGCTGAATAAGGAAATTAATCAATATCCGAAATGAACGGTTCGAATAGCAATTTCATCGAAGCGATAATGAGTTCCATTCATTAGGAGTACCAACCTATAAACGGATTATCTTTCCCGTTCCTAATAGACAGCCGCGCCCTATTCAGTGTTCCCTCTTTGTCCCCATTTAGTGAACCGTTGCGCGGTTTGTCGAGAGTGCTAATGAGGAGTCTTCGTTCTGGAGGGATGGGTCGCGGGTCCAGGTCAGACCTCTCGAGAGCTGAGCTGGCTGGTGTGATGAGCGGGTCAGCTGGCTCGGGCTCGGAATCTGCTTCCACCCTAGCTCCAACTGACACCTGCTCGTCCACCATCTTACGAAGTTTCGCCTGGTTACAGAAAATATATTTAAAGTTAGAATAATTTTGAACTTCATACAGTAGATTATTGAAACTGATCATATTACTGATTAATAGGAATTAAAAGAAATTGGAGAATACATATATGCTGTTATACAAACACCTGCCTCCTTACTACTCAGATTTGCTAAACATAATATATAGAACACCTTACAAAATATTATTTATACACTTAATACTAACAATATACAAAATACAAAAAGTATAATAAAGAACCAATTTCCATATTTATGTGAAGAATTAACGCTCCTTAAGGTTTATTTCATACACAGAGCTTTACGTAAACTACCCAATATAGGGCGTGCGGCGTTTTATCTGCGTCTATTAATCTGAGCAATACCGTCTATTCAGTTAATATACCTGTCACCGTTTGACTTAATAGCCGTTTAAGGATACAAGTACGCTAAAATGGTGTTGCGTCACACGGAATGTTTACCTATTATCTATGTACATTGTACGTGTACATTTAAGACAATATGTGTGGTTTTGTGGTGTTACTAAACCCGAGCATATAGACTCATTAGTCACGAATTGTACTAAATATTCCGAAGTGAAGTGAAAAGTTTGGTCAGATGAAAGTACGTGACAATGATAGGTTCAATAAATAAAATACTTTTTATATGTATTTATCTCTCTACTCTTATGCAATTTGGTCATATCATATTCTATTTTGCTCCAGTACCTGTAAAATTTATTTTTTTAAACAAAATATATTTATAATAGAATCACATGGAAACTATTAATTTATTGGATAGTATTGAAGTCTAGTGTAAATTATCAAAGAAACAAAATGACTTATATTTCTGAGAAATAGTAATAACTTCATTTATATCAATTCACTGACCGGATCTTCAAAGATCTAAAATTTCACAATCATTGAATATTAAAGGGGTTAATGAAAGATTAACAGGGACTTGTTTCACCCCTAAGTAACGAGGAACGATCTAAGTAAGGAATTACTTATTAATGAAATGGCAATAAATGTCAAAGCATTCATTAGCAGTATGAGTGCAGTTACTGAGACTGATAATTAAATAGAATGAAATCAACTGAGACCACTCAAGGCAGGTGTAATGGAAGTCTTATTTACTATGCATTGGTATATTTCAAACGATCAAATGGTTCAGTGAAATATATGAACAAAACAATGAGATGTGAAATAAAATGAAAATAACATAAACAAAATCATGTTTCATATGTGATTGTTGACGTTAAATTTGAATTTATTTGTGAACCATCATCATGAGATATCCTACTTTGTCAGATCGACTACTAGATTTTAGTTATACTTCTTCAAAATTTCTTTAGCAAAATTTTATATGACCTACGCTAACTTTTTTTGGTAGCACAAATCTGTTAAGTGACGGAATAATTTCAAAATTAGTAGATACGTAGTAATATAGTACCCAGAAACTTTAACCAAGCTGTGAACGAACTTGGACGTTTTATGGCTACATTTTGAGGTTACTGGTTTAAACTTTGTAATTGATGATTACTCTTCGATTAGGCTTCAACTTTGAAGCGTATGCAATTACTAAGGCAATTGAGCCTTGACTTTGAGGAGTGAAAATTGCGTGCATTTACGCGTGTGCCCTCCTCAGGATGTCAAGTGCTCCCTTACACAGTAATTTCCTAACAATGAAAGCAGTCAAACAGCGGTAACTTTTAATCATGCATACACGCTCCATGGAGAGAAATTATTACTGCTCCCTGGGGAAGTTGACTGTCATTTAAAAGAATAATAAGGTCTAAACGAGTAATATTTTTCCGCTTAGCTGAGTTTTAATATTTTACGGTGCTCGATTTAGATGCTGTTTTTATGTTCGTTATAATGTATCCTTGTTTAACATGACTGTATTTTTATACAATACGACAACCGGTCGTATTATAAGTATTGTATCGTCAATATAACAATTGGTCGTAAGTGACATTGGAAATTGACATGAGATTCCGCCGCAAATACAATTATAAATTTAGCATTATTATAAATTTAGTACATGGCGGTGAGGTTTAAAGCTTATTATAATCTTATCTTATATCATTATAATCTTATTATAGCATGGAAGCAGCTCGTCAAGTCATCCACAGAGGCTTACCAGAACGAGCACGACCACGTCGTTTTCTATAGAATTGAAGAAAACGACGAAGAAGAAAATAATCTTATAATAAGCTTTACATCTGTAAAGAAACGTTTTTTCTTTACTGAAATTTATTTTATTTGTGTCAAGATGGTGCTTGGCTTATCACTGAACTAAGGTTATGATTCCTATGTGATGATACTTTGTATTATAACAATCTGCGATCTTGTGAATGTAGCTCTCGAAAGTGTAACGTACACAAATGTTTATTTCAACAACATACCAGTTTCCCGTTGTCTTACCTGGTTTCGTGACTAATACATACATACATACAAAGGAAATTTATTCATTACTTATCTTAAGATAGTGACGTTATTCTGAACAAAAAAAATATACAAGATCATAAATGGAGAGAACAATAAAACATATTTATACCTTTAAAACAATAAAAGCAAAAGCCTGCATAGGTTGATATACTAACAGCTTTACTACTTACCTGGGCGTCGCCTAGTATCCGGCGCACTAGCGCCATCAGGCGGCCGTGGCTGACGCTACCATGCTATCCACCCGCTTCCCGCCTCATGGCCCCCCTCCCCGAACACGTCACTAAACACCCAAAACTATTCAAACTATTTCACTTCCTGTCACCCTCCCTATGGGTTTCGACTCCACTCGTTCCAATCTGTAACAAAGAAACGATTGACATTAAATTCGAGTGCAATAGCATGTAGCGCCTTTTTAAAAGGAAAATGTATTTTATACTTGGCAATGGTTGTGTGCATACCTATTATGGTATGAGATTTTTTTCTGAATTATTTGGTTTGAAGAAAGGTACGGTCACAGCATTGATGTTGACCAAATAAACATAATTTTCTCTATAACTATAGACGTTATTTAAAGTAGAATGTATTAGCACAGGAGGCGTTCCAAATAAGTGTTGAATGCTAATCTGTGGCTAATTCTACTAATATAATTTGTTTTATAACATTATGTGTTTTATCAAGGCTTATAAAGAATTCCAGCAACATATAAACATTAATCGTCTGGTTAGGTATGTACAAAAGGGGCTGAAAATTATATTTATAACCATTGAGTAGTAGGACCATCGTAAATTGAAGTTTAGTTAAGAAGATTGCGTTATCGTATCGTAATAGTCAATTAGTATCGAAGCGAGTCTCTAGGGCGTCTGAAAGAGTCTGTTCTATCTTCTTTTATATATCATTGGTTCTATCTCGCTGAGTTCCACATAAATTATGAATAGCTGAAATATTTTCGGTGCCGTATTGAGAAGAATGAGATGCAGAAAATTAAATGTTTTCTACTTTAACAGAATGTTTTGTAGTTTCGTCGTAAATGTTTGATGTTTCTGTTTTATCTTGAAAAACACGTAAAACATTTATAGGCGAAATATGGATACAAAATTACGTTTTCGTACAAATAAAACACCATATTGTGAAAGAATATGCCTTAAGTATCCAATATGAACTATGAAATATAATTTCGGTATAACTAGTCATTTTTTTTTATTCCGTAGATATTCTTATACACTTTAATACAATAAAGGGAATTCACCCCTCTAGCTTAGGTACTTTTCTACGTTAGGACCCCTCTATCTTTTCTATTCCGTGTCGTTCACTTCAACTTGTCCGATAAAATAGATAAGGTAAACTTTTATGACGAAACTATAAATCAGATAAGATTACTTTTACAGTTTCTAAAACCTACTATTGAAGGTTTCTTATTTCGTTCAACCCTTTTTCCACCAAGCACACCTATTGACTCTTCTTTATGTTATAAAAAGATTTTTAATATCGACTTTCTTTTATCGTCTTCAAATGTAATGATATTAAGTGGTAGATTTCACATTAATTGTGCATTTTTTGTATATATCGGTACCTCATAATACGCGCATATACTTAAAAAGATGATACGTATTGATAGTCGTACATTTCTTGCTATGATAATCTTAAATTTATTAACTTACATTTAGTATAATAAAATGTTAAGCTTTGTAAATAAATAAATCTGTTTATTACTTGAAAGTACTTCCCTGTGACTTTGTCAAAAGACGATCCTTCAAATTGTACTCATGAATACTTGAACAGGCCTCATGAATAATATACATCACTTAAAACGTAGTTATACATATTCTTTTACGTCCAATAAAAATACCGCGCAATTACAAATTTATTTTGATGGCTAGAGGCATGCTGCATTCATTTAACTTTCCGGAAAACAATGCCGTGAGGCTTTCATTGGTTATAAAAAGGCCATTCAGAAGCAGGCTACAATGGCCGCGTTGTAACCATTTTGATATCTTGTTACTGCGCGGTATATATGAAATTGCTCACATTGTTTTTATATTTTTTTATAATATAGGAGTAGTAGACGAGCATGCAGTCCACCTGATGGTAAGTGGCTACTGCCGCCCATGGACATATGTAATCAACCCCAGGTAGGATTAGATATTCTTACCTGAGGTCGGCTACAGATGCGCCGCTATTCCTGAGGACTAAACTGGAACGCCTCGGAAAAGTATGTCTCCCTTACCACACCCTTCAATACGGCACACAGCAGTACTTAATAATGCTGTTGTGTGGTACATGACTTGTGGGCAAGTAATTTTATAAAACTTGCAGTTTTATAATAAAACTATACGCTATAAAATATAGCTGTTTAGATAAAGTTTGGATATGTTCAAGTCTATTGGTTAAACTTCAAATAAATATTTCAATAAATATCTATCAATATGAATTGAAAACGATCTCTGATCTTCTACCACCGTACATTAATATTAATAGTTTTGACCACGAGTCCGTTTGACCGAGAAGTTATAAATATTTATTTCATTTGCCAAGTGCGAGTCAAACACGCAGGATCAATTCCACGAAGTTTTCAATTTTTATTTTTAGTATTTGTTATCAAAGTGGGTATAGAATTACATTATAAACCGACAGACACTGAAAGATACCTATTTCTTGTTTAGGAACCTCCTTTTATTTTCAACTTACTTTTTTTAAGATTTTAGTATTATAGAAATAGCCATAGTCATACAGAATCTTTAATGTCTAGTTTGGTTCAACAGAAAGAGCCTGTAAGATTAAGGTTAAATGAAAAGACATTGGACGCTTAGTAAACGGGTCCGTTTTTGCACTTTGAGTACGGAACCCTAAAAATGAAAACAAACTATTATATTATTTATCAATATCTTGGACCGAAAGTAAATAACGTGATAATCTTACTCATGGACTAATAATGATGATAAATAAAAGAATCGCAAAGCTCGATTTCAGTCGGCCCCGGGCGAGCCGTCTGCTAAAGACGGTTCCTGACTCTACGTCACAACTCATCAAACTTTTTTTATAAACGCTATATTGAAGTAATTAAAATTGTAGCGCACCCTTCCCTATTTTTCTTGTATAATCTGTGTTTCCTTCCGTATTTTTAAACTTCGCGCGTAATAACGACCAATGAGAGCGCTCCCTGCCCACGCGCTGGCCTTCCATCCGCGTCTCGCGCCTCACCCCCGCTCTCTCTCTCTCGGTGACTAGCAAGTGTGCGGTCACGTTTTAATTTCGATTTTCAAATAAAACCATTTTTGTTAAACCGAACCCCTACAAAATGAATTTTCTTTTCCTTGAACACAGAAAAGATTGTTTGGGACGATTTTATTTATTGATTACAAACTCTTTTACAAATATCCGCAACGTGACATGACCAATAAAAGTTTTGCTTAATTTGTTCTATTAATTTGTCACTTATATTTAAAATAAGATTATACCAAATGTTAATGCAGAAAAAACCAAGGACTAACTGTGAAAACTTTTTTTAATCATTGATCAAATGTTTGTAATCGTGCCTCGTAATGTAAGTGGCCAATTATGCAAATTTACGTAAAAAACTCCGTTATTTTTTAATTCAAGAGCATTACTCATGAATATAGTCCAAGCAAACACTTTCAGGCTGTAATTTGTGAAAGCCGCTCGTTGAGACCGCCCGCTTCACTTATTGGCCACAAAATTGATTAAAATTCCGACTACGTAAGGGAGTCTCATCTATCTACTTTTTATTAAATTGCAGCTACTCAAAGTTATTACTGTGAGGCACACTGGCATTTAAATTATTTAATATATTTTTTTAATTAAATAGAAATAGGAAATGAGCATACAATTAAACTGATAGTAAGTGGCTACGGGTATTAGACATTTGTAATTAACCTTATACAAAATCAGGTTGACTTGAGGCTGACTACAGATACTGTAGAAATCTTTATCCCTTTCTCAAGAAAATATACATCCTTTTCTATGGCATCATCCTTGTCTACGTCTTTCCTTTACCTTATGTCAAATCTCCGTCTGTCAACTTTCACATTTTTTAACGCAAAAGAAAAGTTTAGATGAAGAAAGGGTCGACCCTTGAAAATAAAGAAGACAAGATAAAAGGTGAGTGCGGGTTCCTTTCCTTCCATGACCAGATACTTTGCTACTCCTGAGTACTAGCTAACTTTTACTCCTAAATTGAAATGTCTCGGATTAGTATTCCCTTACCACACTATACAACGCTTAACACTGCTGTTATAAGGCAAAGAGGGCACAAACAATTCTGCCATCAAGTCAAGTTTGTCAATTTACTACAAAATAAATTAGTTATTACAAAAATTAGCCAATTTATGGCTTCAATAAACTTTGTTTATAATGAGGAAAGTCGATTGATAAATTTGGCTTCCTTCTAACCTAACAAATATTTATTCCTTTGGTCCTACCGATTGTGTCCCTGTAGTTCCGGGACTAGAATAGGGCTACGGTATCCCCTGCCTGTCGTAGAAGGCGACTAAAAGGGGGCTTCCGGGGTTGCGGGCGGCAAGAGTGGGAGCTCGAACCGTCCAGTATGCTACCTCGGGAGGGACGGCGGTATGTGTGGTCGCATACCGTCGTAATCACCAGATGTTGTGGGAGGAGCAAACGCTCCCCCACGGCAGAACCCGATCCGGGCGTCGCGCTTGGAGGACTCCGGTTGTGTTCCGTTGGAGATCCCGGAGTTCTCCAACAAGCGCTGAGGACGGCCACCGGGGGGGTTTTAGTGCGGTAAAAATCCCACATAACCCGGCGTCGCTCCCACGTCGTCGGGTACCTTTTGAAGGTTTCCCCCTCGAAAAGAAAAGAAAAAAAGAAAAATTATATGGTCCTACCGATTGAAACCGCTATTTTTAAATACATCATGGAAAAGTCGAGCTCTAATTAAAGGACTCGTAATACCGGACGTGTTTCACAAAGAAAGCGGCAAATTATGAAAATCTGTTGGATAAACTTTTTTATCTGCTTTGATATTACCTCCTGAAAACCATTAGGTACTATGGCTAATTGATTTCTGCGGTCTATATCTGTAATAACAGTTTAAGGCACCTCAAGGTACCTCAAGGTACCTTTACCTTTCTTCTTTACCTCAAGGTAATCAGAACAGAAACCGTATATTCTCTATACACAAAAGGACTTTCTAATCTAATCTTCAAAATAGATTAGCTAAGAGAATTTTGTTTTAAGATACATAAACATAGATATATTATAATATTTGGTTACATCTATTAAGTGATCTTAAGTCAGACATGTGAGCTACATCTAGTTAAGTGCAAACTAGCAAAATAAATGTGAATATGCAAAAAATAATATGTGATAATTTATTATGGATAATAAGAATGCCTAATAAAGTAAGGTATAACAAATTATATGGATTAGAAAAAAGTTAAAGCTAGGCTAGAATCAGTTATGCCTGGATAGTATAATCCAGTTAGAGTTTATAAACTTGATAGACTTGATTTACATTTAAAATCTATTAAATGTAGATATTTTTTCAATCGTGGCTTCCCCGACGACAATAAGCAAATCCGTATCAAGAATAGAGCCCTATCGAGTAGGAATCCATCTCGATTGAGCGCTTCGAGACGTGATTGGCATGACAATGATTGCCAGACTTACCCGTGGCTTTGCAAAACAACCATCGAAAGAGGCACGGCATTGAGATCTTCAAATAGTCCATATTTTCCTCTCTTGACAGTACTATTATGATGTATATTATAATAGCAAACTTCCAATGTCAAAATATTTTGTCTATCGTGAAGAGTACCAAAAGATTAGTGAAGAACGTTGTCGTCAGAAGGCCTTTCTTTTTTTTTTTGTTTTCGAGGGGGAAACCTTCAAAAGGTACCCGACGAAGTGGGAGCGACGACGGGTTATGTGGGATTTTTACCGCACTAAAACCCCCCCGGTGGCCGTCCTCAGCGCTTGATAGAGAACTCCGGGATCTCCGATGGAACACAACCGGAGTCCTCCGAGCGCGATGCCCCGGTCGGGCTCTGCCCTGGGGGGAGCACTTTACGCTCCTCCCGCACACCTGGTGTTTACGACGGCATGCGACCACACATGCCGCCGTTCATCCCGGGGTTGCTCTCCGGACGGTTCGAGCTCCCACTCTTGCCGCCGGCAACCCCGGAAGCCCCCTTTTAGTCGTTAGAAGGCCTAGTGTACCATTTACTGTGTAATATAATTACTACTATATCAATAAAAGTACCGTGTATTACACTTCGACTATAAATCTGATTTTAGCTCCAGTTTTTGATTCCCCAAATGAAGCCAGACATATGAGGTTTGAAGTTTGCGGCAGGTGCTTGCGGGCGCGGCATTACTTTTCGCAGTGTGCCAAAAGCGCTATACTATTCCACTGCATATATCATATTATATAGCATAGCGTTATACCTCCTAACTTAGCAAGTATTAGTCTTCCTCTTTGTTATACTCTGCAGCTTACGATGCTAAGTTAGTCAGTTGATAAGGAAGTTGCGCTGCGACACAGGCTTCGTGGAACACGGACAAGTTGACACCTAGATACGTAAAGCGGTTAGAGTGACTTCTATGATTGTAGGGAGAATAATCTGCTTCTACCACGCTACTAAGTATCAAACACTCTAGAAACTAGCAATATATTTGTACATAGTATGCTATGTAAATAGCTCATAAAAATATATATACTATCCAAATAAATAAAATGTAATTGTCTGTTTGCAAAGCCATAATAAGCGAATTTATTATAAATAAATTGATTATGATATATGATATTGATATTCATTTTTTGGCTGTCTGTCTGTTTGTTTGTTACCAACTGATCTCCGAAACAGCTGGATGATTTGACGGGACTTACACCTGGATATATCTGATGTTATAAGGAATAAATAAGTCTTTATTTTAGAAAAAGAGAGGTACAAACAATTTAAACCTATGAAATCTATCGGGTATGTATACTTCAAACGCGGGTGAAACTGCCGGGTACAGTTTGTACTTTATTTTGTAAAATTTCAAACTAATTATTGTAACATTAGTAGGAATATTATCGATGAAAAAATTGACAAAACATTTATCAGTTTTAATGGTTCCGTTTTCCCATTAATAATTCTCACTTTGTGGGACAAGTTCGTTGTTTCTATTTATAACTACACTTTTTACCACGCTTTTATTAGCTTGACCTGTATGTATGTATTTATGTAACGGAATCTTTGAACTCGAGTTTTACCCACTTTGAACAGTTCGATTAATTAAAAATTTTGAACAATTATCAACGATGACAATACATGATTTCAATAATTTTATCGCATTCACCTCATCAGGATCGTCAGGAATCAGGATTAACGATTTTTCTAGTGCGATTTTAAAGTGTATATAATTTTTTTCATAACTAAACTAGAAGTAAAGAAAACTATCCTTTATATATTTATCAATAGCATACAACAGCTGACTGATATATTGAAGTTTAAAATCTCATAAATTAAAAGCAGTCAACGGACCTAATTTTTATCTGATCATCCAAAAAAAACAAAAGTGAATTGAATTCTTAAGATTGTATTTATGGAGGAAAATATCTTAATAAGCAGGTTCTTGATCTTGTCAAACAACACATTACTGCATTACGCAGTTTTAAAAGTGTGTTCTTCAATGAAATGTAAATACTAGTCAAGTACAAGTAAGTGAATAAGCGACACACGCAAACTTGGCAACGTGCCTACGACTTAACACTTACAGACACGCTTATGAATAGCTCGAGGATCCCTTTTCACAAAGAGCAGTCTCCACAATAGGAATGGTAAGGAACACCTGTTAGATACAAAGCTCATTTGAAATCTATAGACATACTGTACTTATGAACTAGCCAATAACAAAAGTAAATAACTCTACTATTAATTTAAGATCAATAAAACAGAAGTTATAATTTTTTGCCCATGCAAGAAAAACAAATAATGACATGCTGGTTTCAATAGTACTGTAATAAAACATCTTCTCTTTAGTACAATAATTATTTTTGTAGTAAATAATTCATTAATTTCGAAATTATCTTTTATCTTGGCAATACTAGCAAGTACCTGCCTGAGTTAAAACAAAAAATATAAGTTTCAAATTCATCTTCTTTGTACGATACTTGTATCTATATAAACTGTCACATCGCGTAAAGAGCTGCTATCGACATTAATAATCAATACAGCACATCTCCAATTCTTCAGGGTATTAAAATTGGTGCTTCATAAAATATACTTATTTCTAAATATAGCTCAATATACAGTCATGTTAATTATTCACAAAATTGGAGATTTTATTCGTCTAGTCTGCAGATATGACACCTTGACGTAAGCGAGAAATGCCGCTTCAACTGACAACCAATTCCGCTGAGAGAGCAATCGCTGGGAAAAGGAGCCGTCATGTGTCACTAGTCACAAAACGTCTGCTTTTTCTATTTATTGACGTGAATTGTGTTACAATGTTATTTTGTAAGAAAATAAGTTTCTTTCTTATTTCTATAACAGATTTTATAGGAGTTTCTTTTTTTTTTTCATTAAAGAAACAGCAAGCGAGCATACAGTCCAACTAATATTAAGTAGCCACTGCCGTTCATGTATATCTGTAATGTATCCCAGATAGGTTAATATTCCTTGTCCCTGTAGTTCCGGGATCAGAATAGGGCTACGGTATCCTCTGCCTGTCGTAAGAGGCGACTAAAAGGTTGCTTTCGGGATTGCGGGCGGCAAGAGTGGGAGCTCTAACCGCCTGGCTAGCGACCCCGGGAAGAACGATGGTATGTGTGACCTTATACCGTCGTACGCTCCACACGGAGTGGCGAGCTTCATAAGCATCTAGGCGGGCCCAGACGGGGCCACGCCCCAAGAGGACTCCGGTTGCGTTCCTTTGGAGATCCCGGAGTCCTTACGCAGCGCTGAGGACGGTCACCGGGGGGTTTTAGTGCGTTAAAAGTCCCACATAACCCGTCGTTGCTCACACGGCGTCGGGTACCTTTTAAAGGTGACCCCCTCGTCAACAAAAAAAAAAAAGGTTAATATTCCTACCCGTAGATAGCCTGAGATGCGTTGCTATTCCCGAAAATTACGGTATAAACTAAACTGTAGAATATATGTATTACGACAACAATGATTACTTATGCAATAATAATATTAGCTCGCTTATCAATAAATAAAAAACAAAAACAAATTAAAATCAATATGGTGAAGTTTAATATCACTGGATCGTATCTTCTGGAGTCGACACGCGTGTAATATTCATCAAAGTAATTGCGCAGTTTCGTTAAAAGTTCGCGCACATCTCCCAAGATTTGCATAAAAAGGTCTCGAGGCTCGGAAAATAAGGCCCCTCTCCGTTACACTAAACCAATTTTTAACTGTTACTGACTTTTAAACAGGTCTTCGTTTGAAGTGCAAAGTTCAGAACGACGATTGCTCGACGGTTCCACACAATACGAGTTGAGTATTGCTCAAGTTGTTGGAGTGATTTTGGGAATGTTTTTGGACTTGAGAATGAATAAATAAGTAGTATCTCTACTTAGTTAGGTTTGTTTTTTGTAAACCCGCATGGCGGAGAGGTGTTAACAAGTATACACTTGTGTGACACGCAATGGGCTCCGAGTACGATCCCAAGATCTTAGTCAAGACTTTAGATTTCTATTATGGGTATGAATGTTGTGTATACGTCTTTCGGTGTGCCTAAGACACCCTACATACTGAAAGAAATCATAGAGCAAGACTATGAATCTACGAGTACGTGTGCGAGTCAAAACATTTTTTACAACATGTACAAAAACAATGAGGTACAGATTAGCAGCTAACAACGACCCAATCTTTTCAAAACGCTCGTAAGGCCTCCAACAAGGTTAAACGATTATTATCAAAGTATTACAACCGGGACCGATAACGCAATGTGCCGTCACTATTAATCACAGGAGAAATTTCTCGCCCATTTTCTACAGGTTCTACTTACCTAAAAATCAATACTTTGATTTTTTTATAATATAGGAGTAGCAGACGAGCATGCAGTCCACCAGACGGTAAGTGGCTACTGCCGCCCATGGACATCTGTAATCAACCCCAGATAGGATTAGATATTCCTACCTGAGATCGGCCACAAATGCGCTAAGGACCAACCTGGACCGCCGCGGAAAATTAAGAATGTCTCCCTTACCACACCCTTCAAACCAGAACACAGCAGCGCTTAACACTGCTGTTATGAGGGAGGGTAGTGGTAGTATAATAGGTGTGGCGGTGGTGCCGCCGGAGTCAAACCACCTTCATAAGGACATACGTGTAGAATAACCGAGTGAAACAATAAAGTGCTCGCTAAAAGTTTCGGAACACACGAAGTTGTGGAATTTTTGAACACGTGACGAGAAGATCTTGCTTGCCTTTCAAGTAAGTTCGCTGTACACTAGCTATAACTTACACAAGTTCACTGGAGCCTCGTTATTGCGGCCTTTGAATACTTCATGCCTTAATTAAAACGTAGTCAGAATGAATTTATATCTCGTCTCATACGCCAAGTGCGCTATGTTCAAATTAGTATAACATTCTCCGAATAATTACAGCGGCATTGAAGTTGTATTACGATACATCTTCGTCTAAGATTACGAATTATTATTTCGTATAACATAGGTTTTATGTAGGAATAGGCGTAAAAATCTTTATATTTTAATATATTTTATTACTAAGGGCTTAGGTAACGGGCATAGAATTTTAAGCAACGTCGGGTGAAGTCAGTCATTTGGAGAATTTTCATAATAAATATACGTTAATTATTTGCGTATCGTTTTGATAATAATTTACATAAGTATTTTAAAAGTACTTACCTATTGTCGGTGTAAGTCAATTATTATATACTTAATCAGATACACCTGTTAAATGCAATAAAATATTTAACATGTTGTATACATAAAATGTACATACATTTAAACTTATTTACAAGTATTAGCTACACGTAAACCATTTCGCGCGCTTTTAATTTTTTTTCTAATTGGAAGTTTTGGAAGCAGGAGGCTCGTTCATTTATTCGGTCAGTAAAAAAACAATAAAAAAGATTTACTTTTATTTTAAAATAAAAGTAAATTATTAATTTCGATTATTTACATTTTTATATCATTAAAAATAGTTATTTGATTTAAATTTGAAGCACGTCCTTTTTGAATATGGAATAATAAATAATTACCATAGACTGTTGAATTAACATGTCATTACAACCAACAGATTATAAAGCAATTTAATTGTATAATCCGCGCCAAATTGCTAGTCCGCTCCGAATGTACACGTGCTCGCAACAACTTCAGAGCGGACTTGCAGTTTGGCGCGGACTATAATTTATCGCGACTTGCTTAATAACATTTATATTTCTTGCACTCAACCGGGTTTAGCTAAACTATACCGACAATATACCAGTGTTTCACATAAGCTGTCTATCCGCTTGCGGCTTTATCGCGTGGAAACAGCATAACCGCGTTTTCGCAAAGATTAAACGAACAAACGGCCTTACTAAACGTGTTTACAGTAAAGGCAAGGCATACAACGCATTTGTTATACCGAGAAAACGGATACAATTGTACCGTTTGAAGCGAACAAGGTTTTGAAAAGTTTCTTCAAAATGTGTATTTGTATTTTAAATCAATTGTTTTCAGTTTTACCAATAAGATATGACTTTGAATAGAATGAATGATAGTGAATGAATTGATAGCGGATAATAATTACGAATTGAGCTTTGTAGAATTTTCTCTTATATTATAAAATTGAAGGTGGTAGAATCCTTTGTGGTTCGACTCCGGCGGCATCACCACCACACCTATTTCTACCTAATAACAGCAGTGTTAGGCGCTGCTGTGTTCCGTTTTGAAGGGTGTAGTAAGGAAGATATACTTTTCTGAGGCGTTCCAGCTTAGTCCTCAGGGATAGCGGCGCATCTGTGGCCGACCTCAGGTAGGAATATCTAATCCTATCCGGCGTTGATTACAGATGTCCATGGGCAGCAGTAACCACTTACCATCAGGTGAAATGCATGCTCGTCTGCTACTCCTATATAATAAAAAAAATATATATAAAACATAATTATTAAATAATGTATTAAAATACAACGTTTAAGAGAATTAGAATTACCATTCTTTGTTCGGTTGGTAGGGGACGTACTTTTCCGAGGCATTCCATCTTTGTCCTCAGGGTTATCGGCATACATGGCCGACCTCAGGAATCTAATCTTATCTATTGTTGATTATACATGTCCATGGGCAGCAGTATCCACTTGCTAGCAGGTGTATTGCACGCTCGTGTGCTACTCTTTTGTTATAGAAAATACTAGCTGACCCGGCAAACTTTGTACCGCCTCAAAATCTATTTATCAAATATATTTCATATAAAATATAGCCTATGTTACTCGTGGATAATGTAGCTTTCGAATGATGAAAGAATTTTTAAAATCGGTCCAGTAGTTTTTGAGCCTATTTACTACAATCAAACAAACAAACAAAGTTTTCCTCTTTATAATATTAGTATAGATATGCCTTAGTTTTTGTAAGCAATAACCTATCTATGACCGGCCATAAATAGAACATCTATAGTGGAGTAATTTGAGATGTCCATAGGTGGCAGCATAGATTAGTAAAGATACTTCGCCGCCTTGAAATTGAATGAAGCCACAAACAGCTTATTATAGTAAGTTCTTTTTTTGAATTCTTGACAAATAAAAATAATTTTAGAGAAAATTTACGAATAAATAACTAATGCTGCGTAATTTACATAATAAATAAATAATTTATAATAATAATTTCAAATATTTTAGGGACATTTTAGCAAGGAGACGTGGCAAAACTTTTTTACGCAACTATTTCAATTCTCAAAACTGGGTACACTTTCTTGTTAGCAGTGAGTAATCTTTACTAATCTATGGGTGGCAGTGATGACTTACCATAAGGTAGAATGCATAATCCTGTGCTACTTACAAAAAAAAGGAATGACACTTAAACAAACTTAATTACAGTAATGTTATCTAGAACTAAACAGGATCGAGTGCGCAGGTGATGAGAATGTTCTCGAGTCAGGCTGTATTTACGAGGGAACTTCAGACTCAAACTATGAACCTTAATTTAATACCCACTATAATGATCTCGTAAATAGCTGAAGTTTATCTCTAAACAGTTCTAGGATGGAGTTATGGATGGGAATTAACATACTCGTAATTACGTGTACATTTTAGAAACTTACTATATCTATAATACTCGTACTATAACGGTAAAGGAAAATTTCGTAAGGAAACCTGCATACCTACTTGAGAGACCTTTATTTTTTTTCTCAAAGTTGACAATACGCACTTCCAGCGCGGTGGACTGTGGCCTAATCGTTTTCATTCTGACAGTAATGGGTTGACGACTACTATATCTACCCTATTCGCTCTGCGCTCTGCTCTATTATATTTTTGGGACAGGATTGTTATTTAACGACAAAAAATACTCCGTCGCAATTAAACATACTTATAACAATCCGCACTGCTCACGCTTAGTATAGTACTGTTATCGTCGTTAATAAGAAGCTTGGATATTAACGATATCACATTTTTATAACGTTACATTAAAGTAATAAGTGACTCATTTGATACTACAGTTTAAAAACAGATGCGGGTAGGTGAAGTGGGGACGACACCTTGGCGGCGCTCGAATTAACAGAGAGCGACATTCTGGTCGGAGACTTCAGCAAGAGCAGTCGAATAACGGAGATACTTGTGTAGTTATAATACTTCTAATCACTAGTGTGAACTTACTTACGTATAATTGTTATATCGTTACTCTGTACCGTTTATGTGACTATATTATTACATGACTTCAAGACCTTCAAGACGAGTTTGATTTCATCAGAAGTGTACAAGAACCAGCTCACAATCATGGACGGCGATTCGTAAGTACGAACATACTTGACACAGGAATAAAAACCGTGAGTTAAAACATTATTTTGTCATATGTGAATTTATCTTGGTAAAATAAGTAAAAATGGGGGTTGATAAATGTCGTTGATGTAAGGGCAAACTCATTTGAATTAAGAAAATGGATAGATTGAGACTAGTAATTCAATGAAATGTTAATACCCTCTGAAAATGATATACTTAAATTTTGTGAACAAACTTTACTCTTAGCAAATTACTTGTTAACATTGTAAACTGAGGTGTTTACTTCAAAATAAGTGCATTTTCTGTGAAGAAGTGTCTAAAAGTAATTTTGCAAGGCAGTTCTTGTGGTAAATCTGTCCATTTGGTTAAAGTCTGTGGTGTAAAAAGTAAATCCTAATTGTTCTAAAGTTACACCTACTTTGAAATATATAGAAATACACGTACTTATGAAAATATTTTAAGGATCTTTAATCTTAAATGTCAGGCTTTATAGATGTGGGAACCTAATGGTTGTTAATATAGGCTAATGTACGCCAGAAATTGTATACAGGTTAGATTTGAATTTATTTTTGATAACTTTTAATGTTTCAAACTGGGTTTACGTATATGCGTTTGTTATTATTGTATGGAGGGGACTATGCGGTAGCAACAAACGCAGTTACAGAGTACAGTATACCTACTTGATATAAGTGACACGTTTATTAAGTTGCAAAATTTTGATTATTCATAATTGTACAGAAATGTATAATATCTACGTGATACATATTTAACTGACTGCAAATAAGTATCACGACCACGGTATTCAGTGGCTGAGTGTACCCACGAGGGAAATGGTAAATGAGTTTAAGGTTTATTGTTTTTTTTTTTTGGATATTAATTGACTATATTTAAAAATAAACTTCTACATTGAAAATTCACATCTACATTGTTCACACTTTCATTTTATAAATCAATGAAAGTTTCCTTTTGATTTCATATACTTGATACGTAATTGTTATGAAAGAAGCATACGTACGTTGCCAAATTTAGCATTCCATCAATTCTAGGCGAACTCACGCAGTACTGTGTACTACTGTGTTTTGACTCCCATAAAGTATAAATGCACATTAGTTAATGATCTATGAGAAAACTGAGAAACTTATGCGCAGCGGTCTTTGGAATATTATATATAAAAAAAACAACCTCCCATTTCACTTATACAGAATATTAAATGTCTGTTTTAAATTTAGTATGCAACGTTTCGTTTTGTATTAATATTTCTTTACATCTCGTAATTTTAAACCTTTATTGAATTTGAATTTGACACATTACACGTCCTTTTGGTTTGAAAATTGGGCACTATCAAATACTGGTAAATGAAGTTTGTACCTTAAACGTTGAGGCGCTTAGACTATCGATATTATCAATTATGTGAGCCACTTACGAAATGATAAACGGGATCCACTTTGTATGGGATTGAGAATAAATTATTTTAAGTAAAATAATAATAATAATAATAAATTGATGCTTTTATAACTTGAGCTTAGTTCTATTTACAAGTTACAGCAATTAAGTTATTATACGTATTAAGTGAGAAACGGTCACTGAATCCTACATAAATTTAGATAGTCTTTTGTATACCATATTTAAAATGAGTCTTGCCTGCGACTTTGTTCATGTGGATTCAGAATATAGTTTGAATTGCATTTTTAAAACGAGTCTTGCCTGCGACTTTGTTCATGTGGATTCAAAATATAATTTGAATTGCATTTTTAAAACGAGTCTTGCCTGCGACTTTGTTCATGTGGATTCAAAATATAATTTGAATTATACAATGCCCTCTGTCAAGATCACGGAGTATATTGGTAATCTGAAATTCTCCATTACCTGGTCATGTAATGTTTTAAAAAAAAAAAATGTATATTTTTGACATCAACTTCGTAGTTTTGGTTTTAATGCATTTTCAAACATACAAACCGACAGACAAAAATTTTTCTTTTTCAAATATATTCGATGTAAACACGTGAAGATTTCATTCTTATTATATGTATATCATAGCCGAATGAATAATAATGTTGTTTAATAATGTAATCAAATAAAACCATAGGTACATTTCGATGGGATTTTCTTATACAATAATTTACTTTTCATATAAATTTCATACGGTTCACAATTGCGTCATGTCTAGGTTTTCTCTATAGAAACATCGAGCGTCTCCTTGAGAGTGTTGGTTGTAAATGATACATATTATATTAATATAATCTATACAGATATTACGCACTAATATATTTTTTATTACAAACTATATAAAAGTCAGGTGAAGCCGAGGCGTTTGAAATATATATAATGAATATGAATTGTTCGGTAATAAGGTGTATCATAAGATAGTTTGACTAACTGTTTGTTTGGCTGGCTGGTATAAAATCATGATCAACTTTAATAGACCTTTTTCAGGTCATACAAATTTTAGGTTGTGATTGATAAGGAGCCACATGTTATGTAAAACAGTTTTAAATCTGACGATCGTGATGAGACAAAATTAGAATTGGACAAGATTATTAAAATCATGTCATGTCAAAGTATTTCAAAATTTTTAAATAAATCTGACCGTTCAAAGTAGGTAAAAATCGAATTCAAATATTCCGTTACATACATACAGGTCAAGTTAATAAAAGCGTGGCAAAAATAAAAGCGTGTTTAAAAAAAATCTTTTATCAGTTGTAGACACAAATAAGTATAGTTAAATAATGGCCGGTTTCTGAAGTCATTTTTCTTGGTAGGTAGTTTACGAGTATGTATTCAATCTATCGGAAACTATCCGTTTGATAACTACCTACGAAAAAAAAAAAATCCGCTTCCGAGGAACTCAATGTAAGACAAGGTCTGTTTAAACTCCGTTTAGATTAACGGACCATTTTAATGTGTTTATTCTTTCCATAACATTATTTGATTTTTTTTTAAAAACGACGTTTTGCGTAAAGTCTAGCAAATCTTCCTTAGTATAATGCATAACTTTTACAGTAAAATAGCCCAAACTATAACTTCCTTATGGGAATCTTGATTTAAAACTTTTGGTGAAAAAAAAAAAAAAAAAGTTAAGCTTATTACACAATTGACAAGTATGTCGCTGACGTGAACGCATGGGTCCTTCGCTTTATTAATTAAATTTTGAAATTCATGCAATAGTATGTATTATTATAACTGAATATAAATTCAATTTAATGTAATGAAATTTCTTTCGGACTTTCAAAAGTGGGTTATGTGGCCCTACTTTGAAAGAAATAATGTGAATTTGTGATAAATAACGTAAAAAATTGGGTTCATACAACTTATTACGTGTTGTACTTATTGTGTGAAATTCATGGTTTGTTTACCATTATTTAGTCTTTAACTTTGATATCATTCATTTCAAATATTCACGATATATTATTATTTTGATACTGCTTCATCAGTTGATAAAAGACGTACGCTGGAAAGGCAACTATTTGTATAAAATAACATTGTAATAATTAAAAGAAGTACTAAGTAGTAATAAAATAATGTTATAATAGTATTTTGAGTCGCACAGATTCATTTAGTGGCCAACTATAGATCTATCAGTATCTATCTATCAGTATAACAGTTATTGAACAGGTTGTTGAGCATTCCGAAATGGACTAATAAGATAAACGTCGTTATTCTGATGCGTAACTTTATCGAATCAATAGTTGTTGGAGATTTAACTATTGGACTTAGAATCCAGACATAAGTAAAGTGGGCAGCTAGATGTTGGCATTACTGTAGGTGTAGGAAACTTTGTGGTTTGATTTTTATTTATCTGGAGTTAAGATGGATTAGTGCAGATGCCTCGAGCAGTGTGATATTCGCGGGTGTCTCTTGGTGATGCATATGGTTGGGTTGACCCAAGGCATTGAGTACCTTGAAGACATTAAGTGAATATTGCATTTTTAGAGTAAATTTGAGTTGAGCACTGGCCGAATGTTATCGTAAGCAAGGTATAAAAACTGCGGTGATACATGACTAGAGTGATCCTATATGAACATCACCTAGTTATAACCGTGTTTTTTATTATTTAACAATGGTCTAATGCATTCGCTTCAATACCTGTCGCGCATATGACATTTATGTAAAGAGTCCTTATGAACTATGCCTGCAACAGAAATCCGTGGTGAACACTGTTGGGGCAGATTTATTACCTAGGTAATACACAACTAGTGTGATTCTATATGAACATCACCTAGTTTAAGCCTTGGTTCGGATCAACAGTTCAGGCCTTTTACATGCGAGTCGGTATTGCAAGAAAATGCGTATAGTTAAAGCCATGTTTTTGATAAACAGTTCGGGCCTCTTACGTGCGAGTCGGTATTACAAGAAAATGTGTAACTCTTCTGGACTTAGGCATTAAACAACTGGTTTTCTTTTGCAGCTCTTGCATCAGACCATACACGATCGAGGACGAACGTGTGAGCAGGACGGCCGAATGTTATCGTCGTTAATAAGAAGCTTGGATATTAACGATATCACATTTTTATAACGTTACATTAAAGTAATAAGTGACTCATTTGATACTACAGTTTAAAAACAGATGCGGGTAGGTGAAGTGGGGACGACACCTTGGCGGCGCTCGAATTAACAGAGAGCGACATTCTGGTCGGAGACTTCAGCAAGAGCAGTCGAATAACGGAGATACTTGTGTAGTTAGAATACTTCTAATCACTAGTGTGAACTTACTTACGTATAATTGTTATATCGTTACTCTGTACCGTTTATGTGACTATATTATTACATGACTTCAAGACCTTCAAGACGAGTTTGATTTCAGTACGAAATGTATAATGTACGAGTATTGAACATAATGTAACTTTATAATCTCGACGACCTTTATTTCGTGCGAGATCGAAGTAAATAAATGTTTATCTCAAAGTAACAAAGTACTAAAAAAAATGAATAGATTGAACTTTGTAATACCCAAAAGTACCATAACTTTATTATAAGAGGTTTACGCTATTAGTATAGTTATAGCGACGGCAAAAGTTTTCTATAACCACATTTGTAAGGAAAAATGCTAATGTTTCAGAAAAAACCAACAAGACAAAGTTGGATTAACTTTATTAAAACTAGGACTATATTTTCTTGAAGTTTAGCCGTTACGTTTGTTAAGGACATTTAGAAACTTAGTACATAAGAAAAGCCTATAGCTATTGTGTACAAATGTACACAAATATGTGAATACAAAATGTATTCTTAAGACTAGACGAAACTAACTGTTGACTTTAGAATAAACGGATAATACGTATGTACATTACAAAGTCAATAACGTAACTATGTCTACTAGGTAGCACATTCTTAGTATGCTTATTTCTGGCTTATAGCAGTGTAGCACTGCTGTTCTTTTTTATAATATAGGAGAAGCAGACGAGCATGCAGTCCACCTGTTGGTAAGTGGCTACAGCCGCCCATGGACATCTGTAATCAACCCCAGATAGGATTAGATATTCCTACCGAGGTCGGCCACAGATGCGCCGCTACCCGTGAGGGCTAAGCTGGAACGCCTCGGAAGTCTGTCTCCCTTACCACACCCTTCAAACCGGAACACAGCAGCGCCTAACACTGCTGTAATTAGGTAGAAATAGGTGTGGCGGTGGTCGCACCACAAAAGGTTCTACTACCTTCACTGTAGCACTGCTGTTGTCTTTTGATGTGAAACATCTATAGCCGCACGTAAAACCGATTTCTGGCGTGGCGACGCATGCCGTGGTCGCGTGCGTCGCCACGCTATACGATGGTACATATATACAGTCTATATGCAGTAGTGTGTACGGTGTGGCGACGCGTCGCCATGCGCAAAAATCGTAATATTTTATTTTATCATTATGACATATTTAGTTCCTATCACAATATGTTCTTTTCTGCATATTACTTTAACAAAATAATGTCGATGTTTCACATCTGCCAGGCGTCCCGTGACGGCTCACATTGTTTTTTTTTATAATATAGGAGAAGCAGACGAGCATGCAGTCCACCTGACGGTAAGTGGCTAGTGCCGCCTGCCATTAGTAATCATACCCAGATAGATGCGCCAGATAGACCCACAAATGCGTTGCTACCCCTGAGGACTAAGCTGGAAAGCTTACGATAAGTATGAAATGAAGAATGTCTGGTATGAAATATGTGGTACGGGACACTTACACGGGACATTACGTACATAAACTCTCATTCCATCTAAGGATGATTAAATGTCCCATAGCTACCTCCTTGCAATCTACATTTACATTATGAAAAGTAAACTGGTAATGAATAGGCCAAGGTTAAGTAAGCACTGCGTATGAAAATATTATGCCTTAATATTTTGAAGGCTATTCAAATATTCAAAAGGTTTATACTCCTAACTCGTTACAAGAGTTAGTTAACTATGTATATCAACTTCGATCAAACTATACAACATTATCCAGGAAACGTCACAAGAAGTTTATGCATAAACAACATGTATAAACATTCTTTGTCACTTCTTTGTGCGTGACCATAGATTAGTAAAGATACTTCGCCTGAAGCCACAAATGGCTTATTAATAAGTTCTTTTTTTGAATTCTTGACAAATAAAAACATTTTTAGAGAAAATTTACGAATAAATAACTAATACTGCGTAATTTATATAATAAATAAATAATTATTTCAAATATTTTTAGGGAAATTTTAGCACGGAGACGTGGCAAAACTTTTTTACGCAACTATTTCAATTCTCAAAACTGGGTACATTTTCTTGCTAGGAGTGAGTAATCTTTACTAATCTATGTGCGTGACTGATAATACCATCACGATATACGGCAGAATTATTCATTATTTGTTTTACAACGGTCCTACTGAAAGTTGCCTACTTGTTAGCAGAGTAGTTAAGTAACCGCCCCTCATCGCGCCACTAAGCACTGCCGTCTACGCTCCATTTACATATCTTTAGCATTTTTTGTGTCCCCCACACTTTATCTGACCTGTGTAAGGCTGTATAGTTCTTTTTGTACAAGTGTGGGTTACTTGGTTTTTTATTTTATAATATAGAAGCAAGAAGTACCAAGCGAGCATGCAGCGATGGTAAGTGGCTTCTGCCGCCCATGGGTGTTCGCATACAACCCTAGATAAGATTAAAGTCGTATCTGAGGTCGACCATAAATGCTTTGCCTGAGAAGTAAGGGGTTGCCTTCAATCACTATGTACTCCTTCCTGCATCAACTTAGTAAACAATTAATAAATAAAACGCTTTCTTAATCTAAATAACCGAAGTAACAAATCGAGAACTAATTAAAATGCCTAATGGAAAATTATATAAACTGCCTAGATATTACAATCTTATATATAAAATTCTCGTCTCATAATGTTAGTTACCGTACTCCTCCGAAAGGGTTTACCGATTTTCACCAAATTTTATATGCATATTCAGTAGGTCTGAGAATCGGCTACTATCTATTTTTTATACCCCTAAGTGATAAGGGTAGTTCATCCTTAACATTTTTTTATTTATATGCAACACGACGTTTGCCGGGTCAGCTAGTTGTTCTCTAAAATATTCGTTGCATGTGCTAAATAAATGTAACTGGTTTAAGTCTTGAAATGTAATTAGTTGTTTAGTCCTACGGATCTAATATATAGCTATCAACAGATATCCTCCGGACTCCTGTCATACACATAATACAAAGCGTAGTAACATGTTCTTTTGAAAGTAATATTTAATATTTCTAAACAAATAAAATAATAATAGATACATAATATTCTTGGATTGACCAACAATATCTCGTTGCTGATGGCTCCAGGAAGCAAATCAAGAAAGTATGTTCAATATCTCACAAAGAAATAAAATAATATTATTCTATCAATGTCCGATAACAGTATAGAAAATAAGGAAATATCTAATGGGACGTGAATAAATAAATCACGATAAGAGATAATTCGATGTCTACGTATATTATCCGATGTCTTCCCTATTTTCGTAACAGATATTGATGAATCGGACAAATGTCTCTATTATGATAAATATTTATTTTTATCAAGGCGTATTTAGTTATTATCAATGACATTTTATAGGTAATACACCTATGGTTATTATATAGTCAAAAAAACAAGTGATTACTTTCTTTTATAATTTAGATGGTTAAACGAACACGCATTTAACATTTTTTTATAACATAGGTGTAGGAGACAAGAATGCATTCCACGAGTTACCATCACATAAGTGGCCACTGCTGCCCATGGACATCTGTAACCAACCTCAGATAAGATTAGATTTTTACTTGAAGTCGGCCACGGAAGGACTAATAAAGACCACTTCGGTTTCCGCGGAAAAAAATACCCTTTACTACACCCTCCAAACTTAAACACTTAAACATAATACTTCGAATTGATACACATAATAACGCTGAAATAGTGAACCAATCCACCGTTTCCTCCGGCTTAATGACTGAGCTGCCCTCCGAGGCACAAAAACGCTCATGCAAATTTGTGACTAATGGTCACTCGTCTATCCACTATGTTCGTCGTCCGTCCCTCACATTATCGACTCTTCAGCAATAAATGTGTGGGTATATACACTTAGGTCAAATCAATACAAATCATTTACTTGCATAAATATAGGTTGAGTGCATATAAGTATCTGCTTAAAGGGAAGACTTAAGCCCGTTATTAATAATCTATCTACCCAATGTTTTGTTTCCGAAAGATGATTGCTATGTAAAATGCGAAGACTCATTGTTGGGCGTTAAATAATAAAATGATAAAAACGTTTACAATTGACGTCAATTTTAACAAAAACATATCTAGCGGATTTTCTCAATGATTGATGCAATTTAAACTTATATTGCTTAAAAGTACAGTATTTAACTGGTCACCTCGTCCATATAAGTACATATTTTCACAACATTATGTTAACAGCAATAAACTAAAATGCGTTTATTCCTTTATAAACACTGACGAAGTTCCCAGCGAAAGGCCAGTTACTTTATTAAGCTGTTGGACTTTAGCAGAGTAACGAGCTGTCAGGCGTTGGCAAGACACGTCGACGCGAAAAGTTGCAGCTAATACTCTGGAGGTAACGCTGACGAGCTATGTTCAAACTTTGCCCACTAACGAAACTTGGTAAGCGCTGTAAAGGCTAATATTTCATATTTACATTGTTCTATTCTGAACTGTTTGTAATAATATTTAGCAACTCGGTCTCATAGAAAAATACATCGCTACGGCAAATGCGTATACCTCTTTCATCTAGTGCATTATAATGACTAAACTAGCCGTTCAAAAAATATTAGGCTAGGACCTTCCAAATACCTCTATTTCCACTCTTAGGCTAATGACAGTATTTATTGTACAGCTGTGTTATACAGCTATGTATAAACTTTGCCCACTAACGAAACTTCCTAAGCGCTGTTAAAGCTAAATTATTTCATATTTACATTGTTCTGTTCTGAACTGTTTGTAATGATATTTAGCAACTCCGTCTCTTTATCGAGAAGTCCGAAGTTCGAATCGGATATGTCCTTGGGAAATTAATTATTGCTTGCTTCACCATTATGATGATAAATATCATGAGGCAATCTGCCTTAGTCAACGCTTAGACTATGGCCTAATCCTTCTCGTTCTAAGACATGTGATAAATATGTAGCCGATGATTTTACAGGACACTAATTGGTGTACAACAATATTTTTCACAAATATCAATTCTTAAAAAGACACAAATGACAAAGAAAACATTCAAATTATACATATAGACTTTGCGCAAAATTTCATACTCGTAATATGTGTTATTTTGATTACTTTCCTTCAACCCTTTTTATGTCCCCCGGCTACGAATTGATAGAGTTTAGATTACTTATTTAATTAATTTTTTGCTGCTCCAAAGTTGGTGTTTAAAGTAATTTAAACAATGACCCTAAACTAAATTTAACAAAAATATGACCATCTACTAATCTAAAATATTTAAATTGCATAATACTAAAGAATCAGATAAGTAAAAGTACATTTTTCCACTCTGCTTTTATTAACGCAATTGATTTAAGCTTTTACAAAACATATTAAGAAACATGATGAACCAAGGCATTAGATTGTGTAAAATAAATGATGAAAGTAAAAAGCCTTCCATACGCATGTATCAAGACGCGCCTAAAGTCCTGAAAGAAGACATTTTGACGCACGTAATTATTCGAGTATTGCATTCGTATCTATCACTATAAAACTGACTCCCAAACTTGTTTCTAGACCGAAACATTCGTTTCGAAACTATTTACAGCGGTCCTACACAAGTTTTTGATGATTTGGCGTAGGAAGTACTTTGCAAAGCGCTTCCAGCGTCGAGTGGAGCGTATTGTTAGATGTTGTGGATACGTCAGCGAGAAAAGTTTGGTGAATTCCCTGTAGGCGTGTCGGAGCTGTGCCCACGCTCGAAGTTCTTTCATACATTCCAAACTTCCCATAATAGACATGAGTGGCAAAAGTTCATTACAAGATTCTTCAACGCGCATTAATAAATTTAAGGGTCGGTACATATCTGACGGAAAAAGCGTCGAGCGTATCATCGGTCGCGTCTATTCGGTTAAATTAGACCTGTCACATTACGCGTCTTGTCTTGCCTGTACACAAACGATTTCTGCTGTTGCATTGTCTAAAATGTCAAAATACACGTGGCGAGTGGCAGACCGACTGATAATGCGTTGACGGAAACGAAACAGACGTCGTATGCTCGACGCACTAACGCATCATTGCTTAAGCGTGACGGGTTGACGCAAGCTGGGTTGCAATTACAGTGCTGATTACTGGTACAATAGTGACAACAACAATAATAAAAATACGTCAAAATAGTGTAAATGGGCAAAATATCATTCTAATTAATTACATAAATAAATAAATCAAGTTTTATTTCTTTTTTCATGTAATATACAAAAAGTGAGCGAGCTTGCAGTCTACTTAATGGTATGTGTTTTACAGGTCCATGACCTATGGACATGTAAAAACCAACCCATGTAAGATAAGAAGTCGGCAGTAGATGCATGACTATCCCTGAGAACTAAACTGGAACGCAGCAGCGCTCAACAATGCTGTTTATAGCCAGAGATAAGTGGTAATCTCTTTTAATATTAGAATCGCAAATATTTTTCATATTTTTCATTGTAGAGACAAGAGTAGTACAGAGTAAATTCTTATTGTAATCATAAATAACATTTAGCTAGAAATACAGTTACCGTTTAGCTTCCGAACTCAGAATTGCAAGTGATCAGAAAGTTACAATATGCTTGCCAATACACTACGTGTAGCCGAACGAGAATGATTAATTAGGAAGAGTGAGTAAAGCTAACAACATTTTGCAACGTAAAATTCGGAAATAACAGACATACGATTCAAGGAAATAAGAATAAAAAATCGAAAAACTATCTGAAAGACGTAATATCTGAAACTATCTTTTATTTCGCAAAATTGTTATTTAATGCGTGGATTTTGAACTGAATGATATAGAAAGAAGTAGCTACAGTATGTTGTAAGCATAAATAAAACCTTGTAAAATTACTATCCAGCGACGAGTCAAACATACATATGCTCGAAAAAATACTACGTATTTTTTCAACTCTGATTTTAATGTACTATTTTTCACTCACCATCAGGTGCATGCTCGTCTGCTACTCCTATATAATAAAAAAAGGCTCTTAAAATGTATCTTAACGATGATTAAGAACAACATCCATTACAAAAGAACGTGTTCTTTCAAACAGGTATCACACGTTGTAACAAAGTTACAAAACACAAACAAATGTAAAACTGTAAGGGTTCTAAAAATTATAAAATCATATTTTACGCTTACCCCCACGTTATTTAGAGTGCAAAGATCAAAGAAGCAAGGCACGGAGTTTCTCACGTTAATCCAATCATCTCACATCACTGAACAGCTGTACTTAATATTTGTGGAGTAGTTCAACAGTTCTACGATGAAGATGTAATTTCCTGTGTAAACTTCAGATGAAATCGATGCGCAGATCAGGTGCACAGCCAAAATATATTAATTTGGTTTCCGCTACTAATCCTTGAGGAATAAGTTTTAGTTCGAATTGAGTCTTACGTTCTTGGTTAAGACCATAGATATAAGATGAAAATTCTAAGTCTATGATTAAGACATGTTTAGAATTTTGAAGGTGGTAGAACCCTTTGTGGTTCGACTCCGGCGGCACCACCGCCACACCTATTTCTACCTAATAACAGCAATGTCAGGCGTTGCTGTGTTCCGGTTTTAAGGGTGTGGTAAGGGAGACAGACTTTTCCGAGGCGTTCCAGCTTAGTCCTCAGGGGTAGCGGCGCAGTTGTGGCCGACCTCAGGTAGGAATATCTAATCCTATCTGGGGTTGATTACAGATGTCCATGGGCGGCAGTAGCCACTTACCATCAGGTGGACTGCATGCTCGTCTGCTACTCTTATATTATAAAAAAATAAATTTTTTTTAGAAAGTTATACCGAAAGACAACAGAAGCCTACTTACGTACTCGTATATACTTAACATGTTATACTTAACATGTTGACTAATATCATAACTCATAAAACTGTTTTAGAATTGTTAATCTTTAAGGTCAACATTTACAAAAAAGTCGTCTATTTTGTAAAAATATAAGTTTTGGAAAGCAACTGTAAATATTAGTAATATCTCTGAATATGCAAAAGAAGTTGCAAAAGTAAAAACTTGTTGCAATATAAAATAGTTATAAAACTACATTACTGGTGTAGAATAAATATACTTAGGCAGACTATGTTAATTTTCTATGCAAACTCCGCTGAAAGGTACGGTTGCGGGCGTGCCGTGCGGTGAAACCATTGCTTGTATCAATATTACACTTCATTTTATAGTACACTGTTAACTTTGTAGAACTATCTTTACTACACTTAGCATTGTATTACTGTCGAATTTAAAAAAATATATACCTATGTAGTTGAAAATCTCTGTAACAATATAAATAAATGTAAATAACATACTTTTATATTTTACTTTGGTAATCAAGAAGCTTATAAAGTATTAAAACCGAAGAAGAATATCTAAATGATCTACATATATCTACCTATATTGTTTAAAATCAATAAGTGACTAATTTATTTGCCGATATATGATAAAATACTATTTTTCTTTTTTTTTATAATATAGGAGTAGCAGACGAGCCTGATGGTAAGTGGCTACTGCCGCCCATGGACATCTGTAATCAACCCCAGAAAGAATTACATATTCTTACCTGAGGTCGGCCACAGGTGCGCAGCTACCCCTGAGGACTAAGCTGGAACGCCTCGGAAAAGTCTGTCTCTCTTACCACACCCTTCAAACCGGAACGCAGCAGCACCTAACACTGCTGTTATTAAGTAGAAATAGGTGTGCCGGTGGTGCCGCCGGAGTCGAATCACAAAAGGTTCTACCACCTTCAAAACTACTACTCGTATACTTCAAAAATACTAGTGAACAAAGTGAATTTCTTTGTTTATTGGCTTGAATGACAATACGAGCTTATTTATTTACGTATTTAAATTCTGCTGGAATTGTAGCAAAAAGCTGTAAATTTCACTTTGTTAAAAGATACTGTATATTTACTAAAACTTACTCTTTTATGATACCCTTAATTAAGTTGTCAATCCTATTACATGTACAGTGTCAATAAAGAAGAATATTTTTTCCAACAGAACTCAGCTCAGCTGTATATATCATTCGAATAATCTGACATTATAAATGAGAGTTCTTCATTTTCGCTTCAAATAAATCATTTTCCATATAAACGTCCAGACTTGCCCGATAAGGTACCTAAAGTCCGTTATGACAATTGACAAATGATATTTAACCAGGTGTAGGTACATCTCAAATGGATTGCCGTATGATTTATGAACGGTAAGATTAACTATCTGGTGTGCTCGTGCCGAACAAATTAATACGAATTTGGAGCGAAATAGATTGTCCACTGAATACTGATATACCTCGTCATAGAATTTGTTTAAATAGTAAGCTGGAAATGCAGTCTGGTCCGGTGGAAGAGGTTTTTCACAATTCAAATAAATATCTATTTATCTTACGACTTCTTCAAGTTTACTTCATTTATTACATAACAAGACGTCTGTCAATATTTTCAGAAACCAATTACCTTGATCTTTATGTTAAAAATAAATTTGAAGAAGTAGATAGACGAAAATAAAACTAGAGACATCGTCCTTATCACCTTATCCTTTTTTAAACGAATATACGTAATAGTTTTCCTTTTAACTATTACAGGGCGTGTTTATTTTGTTCTTTCAGTAAACAACATAGTAAACAAGTTTGCGGCGATAATGAAGCCACGTAGCCATCCTGGTGCTCATTATTGTTAAATTAGTTTGAAACTACTTTGCATAGCTCCGCAAACAAGGTGTACATTTTTACATACAGTATAAATTATACATACGCTCACAAGTGTTTCCCTTCAGCAGAAAATATTATTAAAAGTTATTTCACACAGGTTTTAAAAGACAATAATATAAATGTGTCGTTAATCCATAACGGACTTACTAGTGCGCAGGAGTCTGCTCTCAAATGAGATCTTTAGGCCATAGTCAAACACGCTAGCCAAGTACCAATTGGTGGATTTCACACACCACTGAGAACTATTTATAAGTCGCGGAGACTATCGGCTTGTGACAAATAACTTTTTGAAATAAAATCAAACATGTATCGCTCGTCGATTCCTCAAATAGCAATTTCGATGCCACAGCGACAGTGGCTTAACCAACTGCTCAGTAGCTTAAGCGACAACATCGTGGCCTCGGCAACTATCGCTCTTATGATAGTAGCCAATGAGCAGACATAATAAGACTAGAATAGCTACGGAGTTTCTATTGTACTGGTTCATCGACTCACAGTAATAATAATTACCAAACGCAGTCACAATTTCACCAATGGCCTGTAAAACTGTAAACGTTATAACACTTTAATAAACTTTAAAACATTTTGAAAATGATTTCTTCCTAATACCTAAGTACATATTTAGACTGACTAGAAAAGTAAATAGTATTCTTATATGGAATTTCAGAACATGTTAAAAATAAAAACGCGCGTTAAAAATATAAGATAAGATAAAACCCGCAACGGTTTAAACATTTTCTCAATATCAAACCATGATGATGCAATGTGTCCACACGACGTACCCACAGTACTTTCCCCTCCATTGTGTGCCACCCCCAGGCGAAGTGTGGTTTGCCGTCTGACTATAAATTGGGCGATGGGTAATAATCCCGAAGGCAAACTTGAACCATTTCAGACTCTCTTTATTTATTTAGTAACTTTAATTGAACTGTTACTGTAGACCGTTCTCGAAACAGCGTCTGGGAAGTTAGGCTTTGTATTTTTGCACTTTATCTCTTTATTATCGTACAAAATCTAAATAATTTACTGGGTTCAACATCGGTTGCTATTCAGAGGTTTCTAAGCTAAAGATATTCAATCCATATTTTACGTGAATCTGTTTGTTTTGAGATCAACTAATTCAGGAGCTTTATAAGCATTTTAAGCGACCGGTGTTAACCATTCTGCGATACGCCTTTTTAGCGACTTCGAAAAATCTTTAGGTATGTACTACGATCGTCTATATGTTTTATATATTTTTTTAACAATGGATCCTTGGGTATTTGCATTGCTTGTCGAATATCATAAATCCTCTACATGTTGCTTATGGTACCTAAAAAAGGTAGATAGAAGGGAAGTGCCCTCATAGCCGATCTCCTACCCAATGGTGTGACCAAGTATCTACGCTCGCTGGAGTCCATATGCCTTGAGAAAAGCCGAAAACTTTTTCAATGTGTTCGCATTGAAAAGGACACAATCTTCAGTAATGTCAAACAAGTAATAATCCTCACGAAATTATTTTCAAATGAAATTTCGCTAACCGTCGCTATATTTATATCGGTGATGCAATCATTACTTTATTTACACATACGAATACGTGTCTCTTTCATGAAAGGGGGTCCTGGGGCGACACGTGAGTTTCCATCAGCAGATTAATTAAGCAATGCATGCTTTCGTCACGTGTGTGGGCGGCTTATCCGTTCCAATAGCGTTTCCATTGAATTTATTTCACCAAATCCTTTGTGGGTTGCAGCGAACATTTCGGAAAATTACTTTTTGTAATTATTTTCTTCAGGTCATCAATTTAAAATTCATATAAGTACCTACTATAAATAATGAAGGTGGTAGAATCCTTTGTGGTTCGACTCCGGCGGCACCACCGCCACACCTATTTCTGCCTAATAACAGCAGTGTTAGGCGCTGTTGTGTTCCGGTTTGAAGGGTGTGGTAAGGGAGACAGACTTTTCCGAGGCGTTCCAGCTCAGTCCTCAGGGGTAGCAGCGCATCTGTGGCCGACCTCAGGTAGGAATATCTAATCCTATCTGGGGTTGATTACAGATGTCCATGGGCGGCAGTAGCCACTTACCATCAGGTGGACTGCATGCTCGTCTGCTGCTCCTATATTATAAAAAAAAGTGCCGATTTGGAATCGCTCACTGAATAAATTATATTAAATACTTATGTAAGCGAACTTTAGTTAATAGATAATTATGCATGAACTCTACCTATGGAATACCTGCATTAACATAACTGCCGCAGATGAGTTGCTACCCCTAATTAAATCAGCAATATAAATTATTGTTTACCTTGCCATTCTCTAAAAGTAGAATACAGCAGCGCATAAACTTAATATTATAAACAAGATATAGTCGTATTGGTGCCTCTGGACTTGAACCACGATGAGTTCTTCCTTTCCGAATACTGTATATTTAGCCTGTACATGATTAAATTATTCCATTGGGTGGAAATTGTCCAAAATATATCTCCATAACGTGCACATTGTTTGTAGATACAAGTCTCAGCACAAACGTATCGATGTCTTAAAGGCTTTACGATGACACACGAATGTACTCGTAATTGTCCATTAGATAACGTAATACATACAACGAGTTTCGCCTAATACTCGAAATTTAACCTTAATAATCATAACTATAATTCCCAAAAATTCAATGATACGCCAAAATAAATAAAAATAGCGTTTGACAAACATAAACAGAAAGAGAAAAGGTACTGAACCATCTTGTCTTTACCTTTTATACATAATCGTTAGAGCAAAGGACGTTGCAGTGTGAGTTCATACTCCGGATATCGTTGGTTATAAGTGTTTTGCGTAGAACCCAAATTCATTATGTTTAATAAAAGAAACCAAGATAATCCTTATGATGTCAGCTAACTGTCAATAACAGTCCCTTCGAATCCAATCCAGTCTTCTCAGAGATTAGCCAGAACAAACAAACAGACAAAAATTTAAATAATTGTTTTTGTTAACTACCGTGTATACCGCAATACGCGTCAATTAAAACCGTTATTTTGACGACCAAAACAGACAGTTCTTGATTTATTTATACAGACACTAGAAGCACTACGTTAAATTGAATTCTAGCACGAGTTCGATTAACCGCAAGGGCTTATCTTAAAATTGTCTGAATCTAATTTAAACCCAGTAAAACGATCCATCTACGCAAACAATTTAAGACCGACAATCTCGTTCATCAATTAGCAAAAACGCCGCTTGATTCGTCTGAAGAAGATTGAATGCCTCAGTGAGAAAAAGATAAGATTCAGGAAGAATTACGGTACTTTTAATTTGAACTTAAATTTCAATTTACGCTAATGCTGTAATTTATTGAACTTTTTACAAGTAAAGCAAGTTGTTATTGCCTATATTAAAGTAATGATTATGATGGTTCGTTTAAAGAAATTAAATCCAGATTAAGAAATCGTAAATGTGGTTGATGTTATAATTTAAGTCTATTTTTTGATAGTAGATAGACATGAAAATTTAAAGAACCCGTACGGTTCGACCGCAAAGGTACCACCGTCACACCTAATTAAAGCGTGAAGTAGTTCTGCGCTTCGAAGGAAGGATGGAAGGTTTTGGCTGACTTATATGAGGCGGCCTTTTTAGTCCTTTTAGCTTTTTTTTTATAATTAGACCTAAACAATGAGGCAGGCGGGCTACCTGATGGAAAGTAGTCACCGTCGCCTATGGACATTTGCAACACCAGAGGAGTCGCCAATGCAGCGCCGGCTTTGGAGGAGAGCTCTTTTTACACCTTTTTTGAAGAACCCCATGTCATAGCGCTCCGGGAATACCTCAGAAGGAAGTGCATTCCACATCTTGCACGTCCGTGGCAAGAACGTCCGTGCAAACCGAACCGTGGAGGACCGCCACGAGTCCAGTTGGTGTGGATGGAACTTCATCCTTCGGCGAGTGGTGCGATGGAGGAATGGTGAATGGCTAGAACTTTTCTATAAGGTTTTTGATGTGAAACATCTATAGCCGCACGTAAAAAAGATTTCTGGCGTGGCGACGATTACCTTTAACTACATAGACAAATGTTCTATAAGGGACAGAGCTATTAGAACAATGTGATAAAAAAAGACAACTAGTGTTTGACCTTGCGTTTCAAGTGTACGCAAACGTAAATATTGACCATGGAATATAGTGACCAATGATTACTTCAGTCAAAACGGGACATCGATTTTTTTATGTCAAATACTTTTTACTTGAAAAAATATAGTTACAAATAATAAAAAACACGCTTTTATGATAAAATTAACTAAAAAGTAGAAAATAATTTTCAATCTAGGAATCATTTAAGGAAAAGTAAATAGTTAATTGTATCAGGCGTTACTTTGCGGAAATCCATGCTATTAAGTTAAGATTAAAACTACTTCGCAACAATCCGCTACAAATATGTATGATGGTATATATTTTAAACCATGCAGTATGTACCACCCTCCCTCCCTCAAAGGATGCATGCAGATGCAAAAATTAAAAATATACACCACCATACATACCACCACCAACACGTGTTTCGCTCCAAAACGGAGCATCATCAGGGTAAGTTGACTCTACGACGGTTAATCGCTAAGTGACGCTGTCAACCTAATGCATGCCTTTTATAATGATATCCAACCCTCCCCTCCACAATGAAATGTAAACAACTGATGACAGTTGTGTGATAATAAGGTTATAGATTAATTATTCGCATTAAATCTGCGAATAATCATCTGTTTACTGATTGTTGGTAAAAATATGAAGTAAAGGAGAGCTGGACACATTAATTTGTTCATTCAGCAGTGTAAATTAATGTGTCCAGCTCTCCTTTACTTCATATTTTTACCAACAATCAGTAAACAGATGATTATTCGCAGATTTAATGCGAATAATTAATCTATAACCTTATTATCACACAACTGTCATCAGTTGTTTACATTTCATTGTGGAGGGGAGGGTTGGATATCATTATAAAAGGCATGCATTAGGTTGACAGCGTCACTTAGCGATTAACCGTCGTAGAGTCAACTTACCCTGATGATGCTCCGTTTTGGAGCGAAACACGTGTTGGTGGTGGTATGTATGGTGGTGTATATTTTTAATTTTTGCATCTGCATGCATCCTTTGAGGGAGGGAGGGTGGTACATACTGCATGGTTTAAAATATATACCATCATACATATTTGTAGCGGATTGTTGCGAAGTAGTTTTAATCTTAACTGAAAAGTAAATAGTATAATTGTGCAAAAAATGTGGGGCGCTTTATGAAAACTGATAAATGGAGCACCCCATGTTTTTTTCACAATTATAATATTTACTGTTACTTAATTGACAATGGCAACGGTTCATTTCGGAGACAACGGCACGAAGCATCGAAAAAAGGGACTGTCCCGTTAAAAACGGGACGTATGGACGTATATTTCTCATTGATACTCATGCTTGTCAAAGACAATGAAATAATGGAACAGAAGGTAAAAAATGTCCAGAACTGTCGATAATAGTTTTAGTACATCGTTTACGTAGAAATGTTATAGTACAGTTTAACTAAATAAATTATTATTATATAAATATATAATTTGATGAAAGAATGTATCTATACAGATGTATCGACTGGTTTAAAATATACGATTTAAAAATTGTTTATGTTTATTATCGTATATTAGTAAAGATTACTCACTCCTAACAAGAAAATGTACCCAGTTTTGAGAATTGAAATAGTTGCGTAAAAAAGTTTTGCCACGTCTCCGTGCTAAAATGTCCCTAAAATATTTGAAATAATTATTTATCTATTATGTAAATTACGCTGTATTAGTTATTTATTTGTAAATTTTCTCTAAAAATGTTTTTATTTGTCAAGAATTCAAAAAAATTTACAGTCCATTCCCTCTATCATTGATTTCGAGATCAAAAAAATAAAAAAAAAAGTGTGTGTGTGTCAGCTACGACGCACGATTGGAGTTTACTCCTTACGAACGATAATTATGATATATATCGAATAGAAAAAAAGGGTAAATGAACGCATCTGCTAAAATGATAAGAGAAACAAACATATATCTGTAATTATTCGACTTATTTATATTACTTCAATAATGCGTATTACATAAAGTATGTTACAAAATAATATAAATAATATAAATAATAATAATAATAATAATTGTGTTCAATTTATACAAATCCAATTTTAGGATGATTGATTTCTTTCACTTTGAATTATAATATCATTCTTAAATACTGTAATTATCGTAATACGCAGGCGCGCAACACACACGTACAAACATACGCACACATTCAACTCTCAGACTGGAGGTAGTGAACTATACAGTGAGACTACGAAGTATCGCGCAAAGAGGAGACCCCGAGAATGAGATACGCTGTGTAATGTATTCCATCTCATTCTTTTACACGTTCAATCCTACAGATATATGTTTGTCTCTTTCTACGTTACGCCTCAACTTTTCGTGTTACACTTGATTTTACTCCTCATAAAATTTCCGTACCGGGCCTTATAACTCAAATCGTTTCTTAAGGAGTAAACTCCAAAAAACTTACTAATAAGCCGTTTGTGGCTTCATTCAATTTCAAGGCGGCGAAGTATCTTTACTAATTTATGTTTATTATTTTCAGTTTTATTACACACGACCATTAATTGCAAAGTTGTGTACATTTTATAAATGTACTAGCTGACCCAGCAAACATTGTGTTGCCATATAAATAAAAAAAATGTTAAGGGTGAACAACCCTTATCACTTAAGAGATATGAAAAATAGATAGATAGTAGCCAATTCTCAGACTTACTGAATATGCATATAAATTTTGATGAAAATCAGTAAGAGCGTTTCGCAGGAGTACAGTAACTAACATCGTGACATGCGAATTTTATATAATCTTACCGTGGTCTTTTTGAGGATTAATTTCTGGCTATACAAAGATTGTTTATTAAATTATGTTTAGGTTAATTTATTCAATTAAAGAAATTTTAAAATACCGTATACTATCCTATATAAATTTTATGGTAATATTTTTTATTATTTACCACAGATATCGAAGAAAATTTAGAGATTAGGATACAGAATTTCCCATATATCGATTTTATTTTATTAAAATAAACTATAAAAAGTTATATTTTGACTAAAACACACTAATATAAAAATTAAGCAGTGGGATCTTAAACTATAACATACACGTATGAACATCGTGAGCTTCAATAAAATGTCACTTCTGTTCTGTTGATCTATGGTCATAGATCAATGAAAATTTTTTCATTGATCTATGACAGTTCAATTCAATCAATGAACGTTTTTGTCAATGAAAGTGATAAAGACGCAAAATGCATGGTCATGCATTTTGCGTCTTTATCACTTTCATTGACAAAAACATACTTTGTCTCTTTCTGGTTACTCATGTAATCATGGCGGATCGAACACGAAAAAAAAACAAAATTTAATAATTTCTCTTCATTTACGTGTGATAGGTGATTCCATGAATCTTGTTTCTTTTTCGAGCATAATTTTTGCATTTATGCATTGCACAAGAAGGCATTTTGAGGCTTAAAATTCAAAATAATGACGTTTAACGTGTTCATTGACATTCGTGTGTCGTGTTCATTCATTACTACGCCGCGCGAGAGCGACTGGAGTCGTTTTAACTCGTTTTACACCACTTGACGTATTTTGTATGTTTTAAGTATTGCCCGCTTATTTTTCTGATAATAAAATGTCTGACCGTGATAATTTAGAGAGTGAAAGTGATCAGCCTTCTGCAAAGAAAGCAAAATCACACTATGACACACCATCAAGTCATCAGTAAGTTAATTATTTTTTTATAATTAAAGTATGCATTTATCTGTGCATTAAGCACGCGTATATTTGGTGTGTTTTGAGCGCCAGCAAATGTAAAATCTTCTATCTTGGTAGATTAAAATGCACATAAAAATCATTGCATACAATGTTTTTAAATTATTAATTAATTTTAATGTCATTCTTCTCAGAGAATAAATTTATTAAGACTGACAGAATTGTATTTCAAAATCAGCTGATGGCGTGCAGCGCACGAAAGTTTTTTCTTATTTGTTATAAATATGAACATTAAAAAATTAATTAATTTTTCTAATCATAGTGGCATTTATTGTGAAACATTCATTATTGATACTTATAATTTACGATTTTAGTAATATATAATATATTGGAGCCAATTTATTTTTTTCTGTATATTTTAATAACATATTTTTTATAAATATTTCAGAACCCAACAATCATCACAGGGGTCACAAAATATTATTATTGAAACTGGACGTCACCAAGATCAGTTAAACACAAGACATACTATTAATGTTATGTAAGATTTTGTAAATCTAATAGTACCAGAATATATTGAAATAGTCATCGTTATCTGGAAAAAAATCGTAATATTTTATTTTATCATTATGACATATTTCGTTCCTATCACAATATGTTCTTTTCTGCATATTACTTTTACAAAATAATGTCGATGTTTCACATCTGCCAGGCGTCCCGTGACGGCTCACATTTTTTTCTATCAGAAGGACTGCAAGCTCATCTGCTACTTCAATTTAAAAGAATCTGCCAAAGCTCACCTAACACTTGACTAAACACAAAGTTTTTAATTAATCTGTGATGGCAACAATCAAGTTGTAGATACTCTAACAATACGTTTGACTAATGATCAATTTCAAATCTGTAAACAAACAAACCATTAAATTACAAAATGTAACAGTCGACAGAGACTAATAACTATAGCAGATGTGTACCAGCATGAATACTCGAAACTTTAATTGCATATGCAAATGAAAAGCACTCGGAGGAGTTGGGTTCATGACCTCCAGGTGCCCGACCTTGCATAAGCCAAGGTACAATCTAAGGTCACATCAGTTTACACAAGTCCCTTATTTATCTATACATACCTTTGTTATCTATACATATAAATAAAATTGGAGTACCTAATATTGAAATAACCGCTTTTTACTACATGCATATGAAGTTACATATGCTACATACACCAAAATATTTTTTTTTAAATTTTGTCTGTCTGTCTGTTTGTTCTTGCTAATCTCTGAAATGGCTGAACAGATATTAACGGGACTTTAATTGGCAGGTAGCTGATGTAATAAAGAGTAACTTAGGCTACTTATATTTTAGAACTAGATGTGCCCCGTGGTTTCACCCGCTTTATTTATTTTTAACGCGGGGGAAACCACGGGGCATAGCTACTATAAAATATATAATGAAAGTATATTGCACAACGCGTCGAGAATTGCAGACTACGGGTTCTTAAGAATTTTCTCCGTAGAGCGTTTGTGGATAAAAAGGTTTTTCTTTGTAATGTAATTATAGCAATCTTTACAGGTCTGTTGACTCGACAAAATGAAAAAGTATGTTTTCCCTTACGTGTTTCATTTTTGTTCGTGTTTTTGCAACAACTGCTCGAATAACTGTTTTTATCGTCTTAAATTGAAACGTTTAAGGTTGAGTTATTGTGTGTGTTGGGGCGAGAAAGAAATTTTGAGTTATAGTTTTGATGCGTTAAAAAAAAATAACTTAAGTACAAGAAAGATACAAATCAAGTTAGCTTTAAAAGAGAACACAAACATAATGTGAAATCTCACAATCTGGAAATTATTTTTATTTACACTACGTTTTTACACTAAAAAGTTCAATAAGACGCGATCTTGTAGCTTGTAATATTTAAATACAATAATTCTATAACAGTTTTCTATTTTATAATATTAATACTTCATCATTGCGTATTTCTTTTTTCTTATTAGCAGTATCCACACTTTGTCTATATTAGCTAACATTTTCAATGTACAAACGTTTTAAGTAGGATATTCTAAAAGGTAAATATTTTATCCACAAAACTGATCCTTACTAATATTATAAATCCGAAAGTATCTCTATCTGTCTGTCGGGTTGTCTTCTTCACGTCCAAACCGCTGAACCGATTTTAATGAAATTTTGTACAAAGAGAGTCTGAGACCCGAGATAGGATAGTTTTTATCCCGGAAATCCCACGGGAACTAGGGATGGCGATCTAAGATCGATTAATCGGATAATCGATCTTTTGGACCGAAAACATTAATTATTTTATGTTAGTATGTCATATTATTTTCCTTTAAACGCGGGCGCAATTGCGGGCAAAAACTAGTAGATTATAAATTTGCATAAAGCTACTAACTATAAGATAAACATTATTACAAGGCAAAGTTACACATAGTTTATCCGCTAGCAAGTTAGAATATCTGTTTACTTAGGTAGGGACCCAGTAAACACAAATGAAGCCGAAAGTAATTACACTGGTTCATAACTCAATGCCAGCTAGAATCGTTGTTACAATAATAATAATGTATTATTTATTGTATGGAATGTAATGTAATTATTTGCTTGTTTGAGTAAAACATTCCACTTTACTTCGAAATATCACGTATATTATAACAAGATAATAATAGTAGATTAACAAAACACAAAATATAAAAATATAGCTTATTTCATCCAAACAATACGAAATGAAAAGTCTCCTAAATTAATCGTCCTAAATCTCACTAAAATGCTACTAAAAATAAACTAGTAAATTATGCTTCAGTGCTTCGTTCTTCGAGATTAGATATAATACACATGTAGTCTCACTTACAATGTCGCCATCTATGCACTTAGTTCAAAGAATAGATAAAAAAGAAAAAACAAAAATATGTAGGTACGTCACCAATATTACCTGACGGCTGCACTGTATTCAACTTGTCATTCACAGTTCAGTGCTCCGCCATTTCGCACTTAATATTTTTTCTTTATTCGTCCGTGCAAATTATTTTTTAAATATGCCTAAAAGAAAACGTAGTGATACCGATTCCTTGGATTATATTAAGAAGAAAATAAAGAAGCTGGAAAGGAAACTTTTAAAAGGAAAACGCCGTCGTAGGAATTCTAGTTCTACAGATTCTTCGCAGTTGTCAAATAACCTTCAAGGTAATTTTTATATTCTTTATATTCATTCAAGTGCTATAGGTTATTTAGTGAACAGTCTATTCAATGAATGAAGAAACATAAACGGCATGCGTTTCAACGACTCGAGTTGTTACCGGCCAATAGTGAATTATTGATACAACACAGTTGTATGTTATTCAATAAAATTTTGTATAAATCGGGTTCACGAAGCAACGCCTCGAGTTCTTCTTACCCGCATTAATTGTACAAGTTATACACTTTGTACCCGCTAATACCTGTTTAGGTATATAAGCAACTTACCGATTCTATACTATCTCATGACGAGTTTTTTCCTTACGTATTCACGTAATACAAAAGGATAGTTTTTTGTCATTTAAATGTTTTTATATTATTATATTATAACCTCGTTTATTCAGGGCATATAAATAATATAAAAATATTCGATTTCAGATGACATAATTATTGAATCGGGTAGCGTAGAAAATTCTATGGTGGAAACAAACGAGCCGGGTCCGTCGACCAGGTCAGATTACCAACACTCATTGGAGCCAACCATCGAAGACGGAACTGTACCACAACCCGAAGTGCCTATTCAGGCATTAGATGGTTCTAATACCGATGTTGACAAAGGGGCCCACACTCCAATACAGGAGTTGGATGACGCTACTTTGGATATTCTAGGAGCTGATCCCTTAGCCACAAAAGCGTTTGGTAAAGATATACAAAAGGATGTAGCTGTCCGTTTTGAGTTTATAACTACTTCTGGTTTAAATAAGGACGTTCGAAAGGAACTTCTTGAATCATATTTACCCCCAACGACTTGCAGACTTATTGACGCCCCATCTCTAAATCCAGAGATAAAGGCTGCAATTACAGAGATTGTTTTAAAGCGTGATAAGGCTATGCAGGGTAAACAAAAACAAATAAGTTGCGCCATATCTTCTCTTAGCGAAGCTATAACTCACGTTTTGTCTAAAGAGCCTAAAGATCAAATAATCTTAAAATTACTGATGGATACAGGACGTATTCTCTGTGACGCCCAACACAATGAGTCGGTCACAAGACGCAATTTTATTTTAGCATCGCTCAAGAAAGAGTTAAAAGATCAACTCCAATTAACAAAAATCGAGGATTTACTTTTCGGGAAGGACCTTTCAGAGACATTAAAAGCCGCGAAAGCTATTAACAAATCTGGAGCCGAATTGAAGACCACTGCGCCAACTAAAGTTAGCGCAAATAAGCTGAAATCAGCACCGTCCACCAGGAATTTAAACTGGAGGGCTCCCCCCGCGAACCGCAGGCCAACGGGGACACCGAGAGCGAAAGAGCCTGCCCCTCCGAAGCATCAGCATACCACCTCATACAGAGGCTCGCGTCCGAGCACGAGTCGCGGCCGACGCTAGATGAAACGGTAAATTATGCTGGTAGACTTTGTTGTTTTTACGATCAGTGGAAACAGATAACCCCTGACAAAACTATTTTGTCTTGGATTTGTGGTTATGAAATTCCATTTTCTCAAATGCCATATCAATGCAACACTCCAGAGTGTCCAAATTATTCTGACTCCGAAATGCATAAATTTCAAAAAGCTTTAGGAAAATTAATATCCATAAGAGCTATATCAGAATGTAAACCATGTACTAACCAATTTATATCTAGTATATTCTTAGTACCAAAACCAAATGGCGAATCACGTTTCATTTTAAATTTAAAACAGCTTAACAAATTTATAGATACAAAGCATTTTAAATTAGAAGATTTGAGAACAATAGTAAAACTCGTTTCAAAAAATTGTTTTATGTCCACTTTAGATCTCAAGGATGCATATTTTTTGATTAAAATACACGATAATTCGAAAAAATACCTAAGATTTAGGTTTAACAATAGACTTTTCGAATTTAATGTCTTACCATTTGGTCTCAATACCGCACCTTACGTGTTTACAAAAATAATGAAACCAGTAATAAAATTGTTACGATGTACTGGAAATTTATCTACAATTTACCTGGATGATATTTGTTTAATATCACAATGTTACAATAGTTGCCTTAACAATATTGATATCACAAAGAAACTCCTTTGTGCCCTCGGATTTATTATAAACAAATCAAAGAGCTGTATAACTCCAAGAACTTCTTGTAGATTTTTAGGATTTATAATAGATTCTAATAAAATGGAAATAAAATTACCTTTAGAAAAACGCACAAAAATTAAGACTGAATTACAAAAATTTAGAAAAATGAAGAGATGTCAAATTCGTGAATTTGCTCGGTTAGTAGGCTTATTAACCTCTGCCTGTCCTGCTATTGAGTATGGCTGGCTATATACGAAAGAATTCGAAAGATGTAAATTTTTAAATCTTAAGGTAGATGAAAATTATAATAATTATATGACCATACCATCGACATTACATTCCGATTTTGATTGGTGGATAAAATCTATTGATAGTTCTGTTTGTAGAATCAAGTATGATCAATATAATCTCGAAATATATTCTGACGCCTCAACTACGGGATGGGGTGTCTGTTGTGCGGGAGAAAGGGCAAGTGGTACTTGGAGTTGTAACGAATCAATTCAACACATCAATTTATTAGAATTACTGGCAGCGTTCATAGGTTTAAAAATTTTTGCTAAAGAAGTAAGAAGTTGTCAGATAATATTACGTATTGATAACACGACAGCAATATCATATATCAATCGCATGGGTGGAGTTCAATACCCCCATCTTACAAAAATCACCAAAGACATATGGACGTGGTGCGAGGCTAGACATATTTTTATTTATGCCGTTTATATACCATCAGTCGAAAATTGCATCGCTGATGCCGAATCAAGACGAGTTCATCCTGACGTTGAGTGGGAATTGTCTAATTTAGCATTTAAACAAATCATTAATAATTTTGGCAAACCAGATATCGATATGTTTGCAAGTCGCATTAACAAGAAATGCTCCAAATATGTATCTTGGCATAAAGATCCTGATGCATTTTCTATCAATGCATTTTCCATAAACTGGTCTCAATGGTATTTTTACGGATTCCCACCATTTTCAATAATTCTCAAAACATTGAGAAAAATAATAAGCGATAAAGCTAGAGGTATCCTCATAGTTCCTGTGTGGCCAACACAGCCATGGTACCCTTTATTCCAAGGGCTGTTGATATCTAAGCCATTGTATTTTCATCCTTCTAATGAACTTATCATTTCACATTCTAGCAACCAACGCATACACCAGAAAATTACCCTGGTTGCCGGGATACTGTGCGGAAGTCTTTTCTGAAGAGGGGTATATCACCTTCGTCTATCGACATCATGCTTGCGTCGCTATCAGAAAATTCTATCAAACAATATGACACCTGTTTAAGGAAATGGTTTCTTTTTTGTTCTAAAAATCATATAAATTTTTACCAGGCTTCCATACCCAATGTTATATATTTCTTAACTGATTTATTTTATTCAGGCGCCCAATACGGGACCCTTAACAGTTGTAGATCTGCCCTCTCTCTTATTCTTGGCCATCGACTCGGGGAGGATGATCGTATAAAAAGATTTTTTAAGGGTTTATTCAGACTTCGACCTCCGTTACCAAAGTACGACATGACTTGGGATACTTCACTAGTCATAGAAACTTTAGCAAGTTGGACACCAAACCAAAATTTATCCATAGAAAAAATTTCATATAAATTGGTCACTCTACTCGCGTTAGTGACAGCACACAGGGTTCAAACCTTTTCATTAATTAACATTCGTAACATTAATATTAGCTGTAGTGAAATTACAATTAAAATACCCGACTTAATAAAGACTTCACTTGTGAATTCAGTACAACCAACTCTTGTACTCCCTTATTTTCGGGACAGACCTGATATTTGCCCAGCCAGGTTACTATCTGATTACTTAGACATAACTAAGTCCCTACGAAATAACCACACTTATCTTTTTATTAGTACGAGAAAACCACATAATAAAGTGTCTCCGCAAACATTGAGTCGATGGATAAAACACACTTTGAAAACTTGTGGAGTAGATGTGACGAAATTTTCTGCACATAGCACTAGACATGCAAGCACATCTCGAGCTCACAGGCAGGGTATTAATTTAGATTTAATTCGAAAAACTGCCGGATGGAGTGGCACATCTACAACTTTTGCCAAATTTTACAATAGAGCAATAACTGCCGACTGTCATAATCACTCCTTCGCTAGGAGTATACTAGATATTAACAATTAATCTCATTACTTGGTTATAATTAACATATTGTGTAGTTTCATGAAATTACACTTTATTATTTGTTCTTATTTTTCTAGTATTTCTGATTTGTTAAAATCATTATTATACTAGTTTATGATTTTCTTTGTAAAATATATGTTCGTTTGAATAACTCACAATATTTTATTAATATTTCACAATTTACTCTCAACATCTACATGTGTATTATATCTAATCTCGAAGAACGAAGCACTGAAGCATAATTAATGATTAAACGAACTTACCTGTAAGTGAAGTTCTATCATAATTATGTGAGGTGCTTCGTTCGAAGAGATTAGCATCCCTCCCTTCCCCAAAAATATTTTTATCGCCCATTAATAATAATTGTGAAATATAATCTTGTGTCGACTCTAAACTAAATGACAAGTTGAATACAGTGCAGCCGTCAGGTAATATTGGTGACGTACCTACATATTTTTGTTTTTTCTTTTTTATCTATTCTTTGAACTAAGTGCATAGATGGCGACATTGTAAGTGAGACTACATGTGTATTATATCTAATCTCTTCGAACGAAGCACCTCACATAATTATGATAGAACTTCACTTACAGGTAAGTTCGTTTAATCATTAATTGTTTTATATATTTTAAGCAATTTTTGAAACGTAATATTCGGCCAATAGTGTACTCCCTATAACCATAAATTTTCCTATTTAAAAGAAAACTATATAGTTTGAAAATACAAATAAATATTTGTATATAACTGCAAAATAAATTACACAATAAATACTAAAAATTTAGCATCCATGCTCGTAAAGCGTTTAAATGGAAAAGTATTTAGGCCGAACCATAAATCCAGGTAATCAATTTTGGCTTAACAAGCATTCAGCTGGATTTTAAATTAATTCTGCGTATAAAGTAAATTAATACAATGCATACTTTGAAATAAACGAATAATTTTGTCTGATAGCGCTTAAAATCTAAAAGCATTTTTATAAATACACGTTAAAATGCTTTTCATTTATTTTTATTGTAATAGGACCAATATACGAGTAAACCAATTAGTATTTATGCTTTTAGATAGAGTATTTTTAAATAATTAAATTTGCGGTCCTGTAAAGTTAATTAAGTTGTCGCGTTCACAAATAGAAATCTCTGACATGAAACGAAAAAAAAGGGAACATCTTTATGAATTAAAGTTATAAAAATGACGTTATTAATATTTATTACATTACACATCAAAATCATACACATAGGAGGGGTTCCACCGTACTCCTTAGGGATAGCAACTTACCTGTGGCGGACCTCAAGTAATACTGCAGTCCTATAATTGCTACTTCTATAATTTAAATCATATTTATTTATTTCATTAAGTTTACCAACGGTTGTAACATTATACATATTTTTAAATTAAATCTACTTACAATGCAAGCAATAAGTGTAACTTAGAGGTAAACATCACATGCAATACAGATGTAAACGTGGTAATGAAAATAGAATAACAAACTTTATAAACCAAAAAATAAAACAATACAAAATGTATATTGGTTCAATATGTACTTATTTTAATAGTATGTACCATAAATGGTATGTTATATTAATGGTATGTAGCACAATACGTACTTATATTAATGGTATGGCAATTAGATTCAGTTGCATGCAACTTGGTTAAACCTTTGATGGCGGAGAAATATCAACAAAGTAACAGCACAAAAGCTACACAATGTACTCAATAATGTTGCAGTCTCCTGATATTTTGATTCCATACCATTCTATATTGGAATTGTCAAATGCAATTTCAGTTGGCTTTCTACGAAATACGTTTGGAACGACAAACGTCCGACGAAATCCTGAGGGATCTCCCGTTCCAACGATCACAGTTCCGGAAGTACCATCAATCTTCTATTCCCATTTCACTCATTAACCGTCCATAAGGGAACAAAGTAAGGAGTAATGATTATGGGTTCCGAATTTATAATCTTGGAACAAAAATTGAGTTGGTTAAAGACCGGTGTTGGCAATAAAAACACTTTTCCCTCTCTACATTTTAAATTACGTGAAATAATTAATTAATGATTTTATCAAGCAAATTTTTATCTACTTATCCAAACTTAAGATATCGATACATTTGCACTAATCTGCTTTAGAGTAGTGCAACTGCGTGATGGAGTAAGCTCCAAGCCTACCACAATTGTAAGAACAATCTCCTGCCCAGAAATGGGACATAAAAAGGGTTGAAATCATATTACGAGTATAGTCTGCGTAAAACTGCTAGTCCGCTCTGAATATAGAAATGAATCGCGTCGCCATCGCAAATTGTATGACTACATGCTCGCAACAACTTCCAAGCGGACTTGCAGTTTGACGCGAACTATAAGTACCTAATATAAGTCTTGAAACGACGTTAGAAGAATTTATGTTATTGAAATGAGATAGTACCTACTAAAAATAAATAAGAGATTCTGTACATTCCGTCTAGTATCTGAATTACTTTTATGGTAAAGAATTTTTCCACGTTATTCAACACAGAAATACTTCAAAGCATTCATAAAAGTAAAGAGAGGCAAGAAGCGTATATCTTCAAAGTTAAAATAGTCGACAATAACGTTGGTATTCACGCTAAAAGAATTCTGTTTTACGTGTCACAGAACGAAGTCTCTCGAACCTACCATATATTACGAAACGGTGTAACTTGTACTTGAGTCTCTTTGGAATCGCTTTGGGACTAAGGGTATTAATACACGGGCGACATCTCACGTCGACGACAGGCGGCAGTTGCTGACGGCCGTTGACTGTCGCCGTCCGTCACCAGCTACCACCGACTACCACAGATCGTCACCACCCGTCATCAACGACCGACGACTCAATATGACCCCCGATTTCAAGGGACCCCTAGCGACAATCGTGGTTCGAACCGTCGCTCGTGTGTTACCACCCTAAGGGGGTTATATTTGTATAACTTGTACAGTATGGTGTTGTAGAAGTCACGTAGTATTAATTTATTCGTCTAAACGGCTTACGTTCAAGAATTCTTATTCGTTTATTCTCGCTTTTAGCGATTGTGAAGTAAATTGTATCTTTTAGAAGTTGTAACATATTGATAACTATTAATTGTTTACATACTGCCCGTGCTTATTTTATAAGCTTTTTAAATTTTATCCATTAAAAAAGTAATTTTAATTCAATAAGTTCAAGTACTCTGAGTCTATTCCCCATAATGTTTCCGTAGAGTATCTAATTAATTTTGAATTAGATAAATAGTTTAATATTATTTCTTGCATGAATATTATTGAATATAACCTAATTTTGATAATAATTCAAAGTTTAATGTGAAAATAAAATATTACGAAGATTTACGTAAATTTGAAACACATTACATACTAATTTATACACGAAAAAATACTAATTACTATTTGATCAAATTATTTGCAAGAAGTTAAAATTACTACGTAGTAATTTTTGCTCAAATCAATTATGTTGATTTAAGGGCAAATAACTTGCGTATTAAACGATGAGATATACAGGGTAAATTTTTCAAATCTACTTCAAACTAGAGGGGATAGGGAAAATGCTGAAACAACTTGCGAGGCCGATTTTGATAAAAACAAAAACTGTATCATTAGATTTCTATTAAATCTATTTCCCTAGCTGGAAATCGAACTAGATTATTTTGAAAAAAAATACACCCTGTATTATCCTATTTGCAGATAGTGTTGCTTATAAGGATCAAATCTCGCAAGTAATAATATTATAAAGAGGAAAAACTTTGTTTGTCTGTTTGATTGTAATGAATAGGCTCAAAAACTACCGGACCGATTTTAAAAATTCTTTCACCATTCGAAAGCTACATTATACACGAGTAACATAGACTATATTTTATATGAAATATGTTTGATAAATAGATTTTGAGGCGGTACAAAGTTTGCCGGGTCAGCTAGTTGATAGATATTATAAAAACGATAAGATTGGTTACAAACACGTTTTACATTACTACGTCACTTTCTTGAGCATAAATCAATTTGCGTCAAGCACTTGCCGTCTTATTTCCTATCTTTGCCATTAAGTAATTCAATTTTATAACCACTTCACAGAGTGTAATACCAATGCGCATTAAATGTTTACGACTTTTATAAAAGGTTTCTGATGGGATATTACTAGGTCACGATGGCTCCAAACATACTCGTAAGTAATGTTAACAGCTATGGTAAGTATAGATACTTGTAATGGGTCCAAGGGTAGTTTTTTTTTTATAATATAGCAGTAGCAGACGAGCATGCAGCCCACCTGATGGTTAGTGGCTACTGCCGCCCATGGACATCTATAATCTACCCCAGATAGGATTAGATATTCCTACCTGAGGTCGGCCACAGATGCGCCGCTACCCCTGAGGACTAAGCTGGGAAGCCTCAGAAAAGTCCGTCTCCCTTATCACACCCTTCAAACCGGAACAAAGCAGCGCCTAACACTGCTATTATTAGGTAGAAATAGGTGTGGCGGTGGTGCCGCCGGAGTCGACCCGCAAAGGGTTCTGCCACCTTCAACGATTATTTAGTACGATAGCTGTTCATTTGTTAGTTAGTGAGTGTTTAGTTTGTAAGTGGTTTAGTAGGAAGGTATAAATAAGCCTTTGAAAACATTCATACAAAATCTTAATCATCAATGATACATTAAAACTATATCAATATTTATCAGGAAAAAATCTTCATTGACCGTTAAAATAAGTGAAATTTACCTTCTAATAAGCACATAAGTACGAAAAAACAGATTCTAAAACACCAGTGAATATAATAGGCACTTAAAAACTACCGCACATTTTCCCATTCCATTACTTAGTTTCCTACGACTTTCTTACTTTCTTTTCTATTGAAATGTTCTGTACACGACAATATCTCTCACTTTATATTTTGAGGGAAAAATGTACAATATTCAGGTAAAAGGACAAAAAGGGAAAAAGAAAAATTGGATCCAGTGCCGGGGAAAGAAAATTGAGAACATATTGAGCAATAATCAAACTTCGATATGAACTACCCTTACAAGGACAAATCTTAGAATGAGGAAATAATAGAAATAACTATATATGACCTCCATATACAGGAAAGACATTCTTAGGTATGTTATAAAAAGGCAATCGATATAATCGAGTTGATATATTTTAGGTAGGCGGAAATATTCTCAAAAAAGACAAATATTATACTACGTCTACACACTTCCTTTAGTAGTTGCACAGACGTGAAAAATTTAGAAATGTGGCCAGATGAGTATTTTGTTTTATTTCTTGAGTTTTATATAATTTCCTTACGTGGTTTTCACCTATCAAAATAAGGGTGGTAGAACCCTTTGTTCGACTCCGGCGGCACTACCGCCACACCTATTTCTACCTAATAACAGCAGTGTTAGGCGCTGCTGTGTTCCGGTTTGAAGGGTGTGGTAAGGGCGACAGACTTTTCCGAGGCGTTCCATCTTAGTCCTCAGGGGTAGCGGCGCGTCTGTGGCCGACCTCAGGTAGGAATATCTATCCTATCTGGGGTTGATTACAGATGTCCATGGGCGGCAGGAGCCACTTACCATCAGGTGAACTGCATGCTCGTCTGCTACTCCTATGTTGTAAAAAAGGGAGTCTCTATGGGGAAACTGAGTTCTTACATATTACGAGTAAAATGTACATATTTATTAAAAGTTAAATCGCCCTATAAACAAAACAACCAATTAATAGTTGCAGTTTTACAAGAAAGCAAGCTAAATGTTAGTCAGCCTAAGGCGTTTGCACCAGGCTGATAAAACTCTAAGAAGTTTTAAATATGGAATCGTTTAAAATTACTACACGAAAAGTAAAGAAAAATTCCCTTTATATACTTTCAACCTTGGTGCTATTTACGTATTTATATAAGCGTAGTCTAATTCCGTAGATTTATGCTTACGCACCGCGCTGGTTCCCCTAGTGCTCCTAAATGTAATCAACGTGCCTAAATAAAGGGCTACGCATGTAGAAAATTCTTTCATTATTATTCATATTCATAGATAAGTATAGATATCTCACCGCCTTGTAATTGAAGGAAGCCATTAAATGTCTGACAAGTGTCAGCTATTTAATTTCTGTCATGGTGTAATTGCAAAAACACGAAATCGAAGAAAAAGTGCGGAGAAATATCGTTTAATTTGTAAATGATCTTAAAACTACATTTTTTTAATATTTTTAAACACAAAAATAAATTACAGTGACAATTTCAATTGTCAAAACTTGTTAGGAGTGAGTAATCTACTAATCTATGATAACAGCTAAAAATGTATATAATAGTGTTCAATTGAATGGTGACCCTGATGTATTATTGGTGACCCTGATGTATTATATTGGTGACCCTGATGTATTATATAATTCTATGTTTAATCTGATCAGTGGTGAATTTGGCAAAGTTTTTAAACCGATAACTATAAGTGACACTGCCAAATTTAGTGAATGGGCAACTAAAGGTATTTTCAAAAGTAGACAAAAATTATATGAATTATACTATGAGAGATCTTATAATCATAATGTTAAATTTAAGGAATATGTAAAAAAATATTCTAAAATATTTAAGATGGCCTGTTCCTGTGCTAAGTCTTTATATTTAAGAAATAAGATTAAAAAATCATCAAATAAAATTAAAACAACGTGGAATATTATTAATAGTGAAACTAATAAGAATTTGACATATCAGCAAGACTATACTTTAAAAATAAATAATACTGATGTAAAAGGGGATCTAGAGGTGGCATCAGAGTTTGAGAATTTCTTTACTAACATGCCTATTTTAACAACTAAAACTCTGAAATCATCTCCTATTTCCGCTGAAAACATGCTTAAACAAAGTGTAAATGAATGTAACACAGGATTTGAATTTTCAGTTGTTAATGCGAATGATATCATTAATGCCTTCAATAGTCTTGATTCTAAGAAAACTGCAGATCTATGGGGGCTCTCCGTTAAAGCCGTTTCTTCCATTATCGGCCTTATTGCACCGCATTTAGCTTCTGTGTTCAATGCTTGTGTTACTTGTGGTGTTTTTCCTGACCTTATGAAACAAAGTAGAGTGATTCCCTTATTTAAATCGGGATGTAATACTGATCCAACCAATTTTCGGCCAATTTCTATTCTACCAACATTAAGTAAAATTTTTGAAAAAATTGTTTTAAATGAACTGCTGAAGTATTTTAATAAAAACAAAATACTTCATATTAAAACGCTCAGAAGGAATTCCAGAAATACAATATATTCTTCCATAATCATCAACATTTACATTAATACATCTTTATCCACTATTATTTTATCATATCTCCATTATAAAAGACATTGCAAATATCAGCTGACATTTCATGACTCAAAGCAAGACTCCACATTCTAAAAAATATAATAGAAAAGTATTTAATAAGTGACGTAAAGTATTAACAACCAGCAATATAAATGGATCAATGCGATGTGCCTGTAACATTCGGCCATCCGACAAAGTAACGAGTCCCCTCGTTATTCAATACATCAAACTTCTGACTGCTGGTCAGCGTTATTTGATTGTGCATCTCGAAGTATACCTATCTGAGATCGCAGTGCAATACTTTCGACCATTCAGCATCTCAACCGCTGTTTTTTTTTTTGTAGAAGAATATTAATGGTAATCTCCGCTTGACTCAGTACTCGTAAGATTGTGAAATATTATTATTCCTGTTTAATAGATTCTTCCAAAACAAATGCTCGTTTATTTTTCTCTTCAGCCCGTCGCCATCCACTGCTGGATGTCAGCTTTTCCATTGGTCTTACACAAGTCCCGATCTCGCACTGTTCTCATCCAATCTCTTCAAGCCAATCGTACGATGTCGTCCGTCCATCTGCATGGTTGTGTGTCCACTTTTCTGTGGCTCGGTAGACGGCTTAAGATGCCCAGCCTATCTGCATTTTAGTACAGGAACGCTGTTCCCTACATTGCCTACCTTTGTCATCTTTCGGGAAGTAACATTGGGGTTAGAAGTAGTTCATTCTCTGAAACTAAAACTTATTGAAAGACCAAGGCAAATAATTAAAAAAAATATGTTACCACAAATAGGTGATTCCCTCTGAGATTATTTTTGTTGTAGCTATCAACCAGTACAAAAAAATGGTTCTTCATATAAAATTTCGCAAAATCAATATATTTCAAAGTCTGTCCAGTACGATTAATGTTTTCTAAATTTTTCGGATGATTGTTTCTCATCACTCGATGCAGCTTACATTCACTTAGAAATTGCTCTATCTTAATGACTTTGACCTACATGACTTTCCGTAATATAGAAGTATTCAGCTATTAATTTTTCATCTTTACTATTTCCATCGATATTTTTTAATAAATCTATTTTCCAGCGAATTGTTGTCGGCTGTTCGTTCTTTTAATGTCCTCAAAACACTCACTAAGGTACCCATCGATGTTGCAAGAATTGTCCATCTATTTGTGAAAATCGGCATTAACTATTAATATCCTTGCTTAATACTGATTACTTTAATCCAAAGGTTAAAGCTTCTTTGTCAATTTATTCATACATTATTATTCTCTAGAGTGCGTGAAGCCATAATTAGTGTTGTTCAGAACGGTCCTTCATGGCATATGTAATTATTACACCTAACTTATACTCTGATAGGTCCTGAAAAAAATAAAATCTCCCAGTTTAGTTCATATCCAAAGAATAGTTCCATATCCAAAGAAGTCTTAAATCCTATAAATCTATTTTTAAAGTTCTTAAATGCCGCTTCTTCTCTTGCTCATATAAACAATTTCGAGCCCCAACAATTTTTTCAAAGTATTTTGTTGATTCTTCGTTGGTGACTTATCTTGAATTTACTTTATTTTCGATGAAGATACAAGCCTTCAGCATCTTTACATTCAATCCAAATCTTAGCCGTTGGTATTGTTTTTGATTTTCCACAGTATTAGAATAAGCATTAGCAATCACATTTAATTTATATGACACATATTCCTTTCCAGCAAATTATCTTATTGGATCGGTTCGCTCGTATCTTACTAACAATTTCCGTAAGACGCATTCGCTCGATTCCTCCCCGTTCCCAACGTCAGTCAGCTTTATAACGCCGTCTGGAATACACACTTTCACGAAGTATCTACTGTGTGTTAACTTATTGGCGTCTCTGACTCGTTAAAATATACAGTTGACATGAACCTCTGAGGTTTTGCCGGTCCAGCATGAACTCCAAAAATATATATAGCCAAACATAAAACCACCTCCTTCAAAAATCGATTAAAATTAAACAATTCTATTTGTGTTCATCATTCTGCAGTTTCATTATCAACCTTTACTTAATCGTATGTTTGCTTCATTTTTATTATAATAGGTATAGAATGTCTACTTGACGTCACAACAGCCTCTATCGATGTTGAGTATGATGTACCTCTATCAATGGATTGACTCTTCGAAGGAAACAGATCCGTGGAAACCCCCATCTTTCTTCCCTATCTTAAGGGGTAAAGTTCATTTCTAATATTCCACTAGAATCATTATTTCCGCCTTGAACATAAAATCTATGTCTTCAACTTTTTTTAAACTTGTGTCCTGGCTCCTTATATCCATCAACGCCTTCTTGAAATACCTCGAAAACTGTTCTCTTAATTATTTCATCATTAGCACTGATTTTCACATTAAGTCTTCTTATGTTTCAGATAAAATATAATTTAGCTGGAATTAATTTTTATTATTGCAAGTAAGTTCCGATTTGCTCAGGGAATTTCAATGGGTTTTACGTGCATGTCAGTAATTTTGTCTTAAGCACATTATTTATAGAAAATATTTACAATAACTTTCTATGGTCTATTCATAATGAGACTGTGATGCGTATGATTCAATTATTGATAATTTTGTTCATAAATCACAATCGCAATCTTTATCATAGAACTGTAACATAAATACTATTCCTTTCGTTCCCCAAACAGACTGATGTCGGTATCAAATCTTATTTTTTTTTTAATTAATCCGTTGTTAATTCGTATTAGTTGTGTCATAAAAACACTTGCTTCTAAAAATAAATATTCCATAAGCCTATGATGAATATTTTGTACAGTTAAATATATCTAAAACCCTACTATATGTTAATTAGCCCAATATCCGTAGACTTTGTAATATGGCCTGGGGTTTGATTCGTCTATTTAGTCTTGGAATAAGTTAACTAATATCGCATGATATTTGTGTCAAGGTATATAGGTAATTTGTGTCAATTAATTTAACGTGTTAACTGTTTACATCACTTATTTTATACTCGTATAAATATGGTCTTCCAATTATTTAAAGTTAAATCACTATTTCAATATTTATGAATAAAGAGGATCATACAATTACATTTTTGTCTGAACTTAAATTGCATTTCAATTTCACATCAATAAAATGAAAACATATACATAAACATACGTATTTTATTATGCTATGAAATTATATATCGTTACCACTATTCTATCCCTGTGGCTTTGTAATAAGATATCTACTTTTAATTACTCAGTTAAGAGATAACTAAATTTGTCACATAACACTCATGCATGGAACATGCTCTCTCATGGACCAAGCTCATGTGATATGTAGACAGTATAGATATCCTTACACTGTTACTTCTCATTATTCAATATCATAAATTTCATTAAAATAATTGCATGAATATATACGTATGTTATATACACGTATCGTATATATCATTATAATAATTATTTGTACTCATCTTATAAAAGTAAAATGTAATTATATGCTCCATTCAAATAAAACATTACTACCTCATCATTCATATAACATTTAGTACAATATGTTATTTGAAATAATAAAAACATATAAACTATCTATTGTCTTTAAATGTTAATTATCACTTAAAAGAGAAAACAGGATCAGGAAAGGTTTAATTACACATACTATAATTCTGTACGTTATACCATTTCGAGCAAGTGAAGTACCAAGTATGGGGTATTCTTTGTTATAAAGTACACTTTGAATTCAGTATCAACTCCAAACTTAGGTTATATTTTGATTTTCCTGATTTACTATTGTGATCACGTTGACAAAATTGTAACTTAAAATGTTTTCACTACTTACATATTTTATATCATATAAATCTACATATTTCATATTTCATATATCTAATCTATTATATATTACTTCGTTAGTCTAATTGTCCTTTAGTCTATTTTTGATAACGTGCTGCTGTGTTTATCTCTTCTCTATATTCTCTTATCTATCTCTTTATCTTCTTATTTTCACGTTCATAAAACTCTTCAGAAACATTATTTTGTGCGGAATAGGAAACCATAATCTCTTAAGGACTTTTGCAAAATCTTCCAAAAATAATCAGTAGAAAAAGAGTAGGTATTTTGATTTATAAAGCACTGTACTTTTAGTATCACTTCTGTAAGGAGCGAATACTTTTCGTTTCAGGTGATTATTCAAGTGCAGTAACGTAGACACGAGTTGTTCATTTTGCTTTAACAGATTTTCTTTAACAAAAGCAATCTTGATTAGGATTTTCGTTATTATTCGACCTTAAATTATAATAATGAGTAGTCTGTCGATTTCCCTCTTCTTTTATTATCACGTAAATACGTTGGGACTTAACACATTTCCCGTAATTAATGGCTTGCGATCTTTTCTAAAGAGACTTCGGCCGCGATGCTGATCATAACAAGTTCTCGGACTATGTGTGGAAATACTTCGGCTGCAGTGCTGATCATAACAAGCTCTCGGACTATATCTGGTACTTCGGTTGCAGTGCTCGGCTGCGTTGCTGGTCATAACAAGCTCTCGGACTACATCTGGAAATACTTCGGCTTCGTTGTTCATCATCGCTGGCTTTTTTAACTTCTGCAGTTGGCTACGAAGACCATCTAAAGTGCATTTATGGATAACTTCACTTTGTTTGTCTTCCTTTATCTGAAACTTACACATGAATCCTATGTAATTGTTCGTTTAATTAATTTTACATTATTTATCGTTTATGGGGTTTATTTCAAAGAAGTTAAATATATAAGGCTGTAGATAGGGCCTTATCAGTATTTTCATAAAAACGATCATCCTGGTTCATACTGACACCATTTCGAATTGGTGGTAATAAGTCAAGGATGATATTTTATTTCGCCATGACCACTATTTCTAAACCTCATTACATACGACGCACTTTTACAACATTGATATTATTGCGCTCAGACAAAGACAAAAAAAATATCCAAATAAGTTTAGTAGTAATAACCCTAAGAATAAGCCATGCCATAGGAATGTCAGGTTGTTAGAACATTTGGTCTGATTTTGTTATGGTGTTTTAAATACAATTTCAATTAATTTATGAAACTATTCAATAATGCACACCGCACCAGCTGGCTTGTATAACGATGTGAGTATCTTCAATTTAAAATTCATTGTAATATGAGACTGGTATGCATTTATATCATCAAAATAGAATTTCACACAGCATTTTAAGTACAAGACGTATGAATTTACTTAATATACGTTTGAATACGAATTAAAAATTAAAATTTGTAAGATTAATCGCGAGAACTAAAAGTAAAGTCAAGTTCAAATATCTATTCACGATATTTAATTCAAAACAGACATAATGTGCCGAATAGAAGAAGCAATATTGATATAAAACAAATAAAATTTTACAATATTATTTCTAAATACATTGGACCGACGAAAAAAGGCTTTTGTTATATTCCCCTTATCAGTTGCTAAGCAACGATTGTTGGTAAACATACTTCCAATTTCGCTGTCTTTAAATGTTTATTTACATGTGAAATGTGAAATTTGCGAAATTATGACGCCTCGATTTTTATGAAAAATGCAAAAATACATCACGTAATTCAAAACAAAATAAAAATCAGTTGAAGCGAAAAAACGATTAAACTTGTATCGAACATTTTAAAACAGAATATTCACCATCTTAACATATTCATATATTTCAACATTCTTTCAGTATTAATTTACTTCATAAATTCATTCGACTATAATTTCAATTATCGTGTATTCTACATTATTTCTTTAAATCGTTTACAAAAAATAACATGACCTTTGAGCATCCATCATCCGTGGGCGTTGCAAAAACAGTATATTTTTGCAGTAATCCCACTTCTGAGCTATTAAAACGCTCAGAAGGAATTCCAGAAATACAATATATTCTTCCATAATCATCAACATTTACATTAATACATCTTTATCCACTATTATTTTATCATATCTCCATTATAAAAGACATTGCAAATATCAGCTGACATTTCATGACTCAAAGCAAGACTCCACATTCTAAAAAATATAATAGAAAAGTATTTAATAAGTGACGTAAAGTATTAACAACCAGCAATATAAATGGATCAATGCGATGTGCCTGTAACATTCATGACAACCAATTTGGTTTTAGAAGGAATCGCTCTACTGTAGATGCAGGGATTGAATTAAAATATATTTATGAGGCCTGGGATGATTCGCGTGATGCCCTTGGTGTGTTTTGTGATTTATCTAAGGCCTTTGATTGTGTCCACCATGAGACACTGGACAGGAAATTACACCACTACGGAATCAGGAACAAGACTCTCAACCTTTTGACTTCTTACTTAAATAATAGAATTCAGAAGGTTGATGTAAATGGTACAAAATCGCCCGGTGCTTCTGTTACAATGGGCGTGCCGCAGGGTTCAATACTCGGTCCATTTCTGTTTTTAATTTATATAAATGACTTGCCCTACTATGTAGGGAATAATCACGAGATTGTATTGTTTGCTGATGACACTTCACTTTTTTTATGACAACATGACACTTCACATTTAAGATTAAAAGACAATTAAATAATTATGACGAAGTAAATAATGCTCTCTCGAAAGTTATCCATTGGTTCAACATAAATAATCTTCTTCTTAATGAGAAGAAAACTAAATGTATCAAGTTCTCGTTACCCAACGTGAAGCATGTTGAAACCAATGTGTTATTAAATGGAACGGTTTTGGATCCCGTGGAGTCAACTGTTTTCCTAGGTGTTACTATTGACGCCAAATTGCAATGGGGCTGCCACATAGATAAATTGTCGGGTAGACTCAGTTCGGCGGCATATGCTGTTAAAAAAATTAGACTTCTAACAGATGTAGAAACAGCTAGAATAGTTTATTTTAGTTACTTTCATAGCATTATGACTTATGGTATATTGCTATGGGGGTGCTCGTCACACCTAAATGATATATTTATATTGCAAAAGAGAGCTATACGAGCTATCTACAGCCTGCCTCCAAGAGCTTCACTAAAAGAACTATTTAAAGAAATAAATATTCTAACTGTTATATCCCAATACATATATGAAAACCTAATTTATGTAAGGAAAAATATTGATAAATTTGTAAAACGGTGTGACACGCATAATGTAAATACAAGGAACAAACTTAACCTTTCTACACATGTTACTCGTCTCCACAAAATAAGTAATTCTTTTGTGGGTCAATGTATACGTTTTTATAATAAACTGCCTATCAAAATCAGAAATTTGTCAATTAATAAATTTAAAGTTATTATCAAAAGCACACTTAGTCGTAAAGCTTATTATAAAATTTCTGATTATATTAATGATAAAACAGCTTGGGACTGATCAATAACATAATTATTAGTTAATTAAGAAAATGTCAAAGTGTAGCGTATCTTGCTGAACAAACTTCTTTTTTTTTAGATAAATGTAAAGCAAGATACTGGAGCTAATGCTTTATTAATTATATGTAAAAATAATGGCATTAAAAAAAATTAAAAAGAGAATAATTATTTTTAAAATTAAAAAAGACAAACCCACTGAGTTTCTTACCGGATCTTCTCAGTAGAGGTCGCGTTCCGATCCGGTAGTAGTTTAAGAAAATATTGTAACTGACAATTTGTAAGTGCCGCCGTTGGCCTATACAAAATAAATATATTTCATTTCATTTCTTTTAATTTCATTTCATTTCAATACAACAGCTCGTTAAATATAATACGTATATGAAATACCTTCAAGTGATAAAATAGATAAAAATTAAATATAATAATACATTATCCGTTTACCAATATTCATTATGAGTATTTATTACCCATACACATTATGAATCCTCAATACTACTTTGAAATCTTCCATTATTTAAATCCAATCGCATTTGTACTCCCTTCACTCAGTTATTTATTTCAAAAATGTACACCAAAATGATCAAGTTCTTATTAGCATTTCGTGTTAAACAGCTAAAATTTAATTGCAAATCGCAGTACAGACGCAAACAATTCGGTTACCCTTTCGTTTATTGCCGAGTTTAATTAAAAAGCTCAGTATGAAGCACTCACTAATAGGGAATCACAACACTCATGCCCCCAAAGTACTGTACGCGAGTGCTTCAGACAAGAGAACGCTTAGAGGTTCGCCCGCGGGCCTGTATTTGTGAGGGGAGAATAATCCATATTTCAATGCAACTCAAATATCCACAAGGGCCTTCTACCAAATCACATCTAACATTTATTTATTTACCTATTTCTACGTAATAACAGCAGTGTTAAGCGCTGCTTTGTTCTGGCTTTGGTGTGGTAAGGGAGACATACTTTTCTGAGGCGTTTCAGTTTAGTTCTTAGGGGTAACGGAGCATGTGGCCGTCAGGTAGGAATCTAATTTTCTTTGGGGTTGACTCTAGATAGCCATAGACGGCGGTAGCTACCATCAGGTGGACTGCATGCTCGTCTGCTACTATATTACATGAATAAAAAAGAGAATAAAAATGTTAAACCCAATGCTAAAGCGAGCATATGAATTGCGTTAGTTTTAAAGGAATGCCTCCTTAGAGGTTACAACTAGTTACATATGTGTGTTTAGGAGCCACCGCGGGCTTAAAAATCCTTTGTACGTGATTTAAGTGTAAAGATGGAAATTTTTTGGCAGCGCTTTTATATCTCACGTGACGTTAACGGAAAAAATAAAGTGCCGCCGCCGTCGATGTCATTTTTCCTCGGAACACTTACGTCGCTATGACGATCTATTTTCGCAAAAAACATATGAAAATTGCTTTACTTTTGGATAACATACACTTTAGTTGATATCCTGTAACATACGCGTACTTACGGTATATGAAATTATAAGTGGCAATACGATTGTTAAATAGTTATTACACAAACCAAAATAAAAGCTTGTAATGATTTTAGGTGAAAGAAATATACATACAATACATAGAAAGAGGTATTTACCGAATTTATCTCGTATTTTATGCGGTCGATACTTATGACCACTTGTCACCAAATTTTATTAAGATAGCATTTCTTTGAAGCATTTACAGCATATTATGGTATACTACTCCTAATGAAGTAAATTATGCCCTATTACATATGATATTCTCTGCATTCTTTATTTAGTTTCGTTTTTTCTACTATTTACGATATTTAGATGAAGTATGTAGAAAATAGTCCAATATTCTAAGCTTTATAAATTTTGACTATAAACACAGGACATCGTAAATTTCATTTACACTTTCTGACCGAAGATCTCTTCGTATGGACCGTAGGGTTGTCTACGATACTATAATATATAGTATTGTACTATAGTACGGGTATATGTACTACTAAAATATATAGTATGAGTCATATTATTAAGCGAAACCTTAATTTTACTTAATAATTTTGTTCAATGTGTATTTATTTCAATTTTAAATGTAATAAAACAAATAATCCTTTAATTGTAATGATAAATTGGTAAGTAACATTTCTCATATTAAACAGGTAACTTAGAGTGCAATAGATTTAAGAGCATATCCTCAAAATATCCTGAATTGCACCTTTTCATGAAATTTGACAGTCTTATAATAAATTCTTAAAATAATTAAAAAATGTTGGCAACCCTATTGAGGCGTCTCGAACAATAGAACATCTAACGGTTTACGAGAGTACGTCGTGTTCAAAGAATTTTCTTTGTCCGTACAAAAGGCTTCGCTCGAGTAACTCTGTTATCGCAATATGAAATAACGTGGTAAAACACCATAAAAATAAAAAAGGGGCCCCCAAAAAGTTTGGGAACCACATCTTCGTGCGATAAATGATTTAATATAAGGTAAGAATTCATATTTATGCCCTTACTCATTTTTATATACCGCTTATTTATCCAAAGTTATTTAACTTCATCAAAATCAAATACCATGTAAATCGAATATTCCGCTTTCTTCAAAAACTTTTTTGCAAAAACATCAATCTTTGTACACAAAACAGCGCTGTAAGCCATATAGAGATTTACTTCGCTCCGGCCTACAAACACTTTTACCACATTTTCTTTCCTTAAAGAGCTTTTATGTTACCTTTGCTTAACGTAAACAACTTTCCTTATACACGTTTTCCTGTTAAATTGGAGCAATCATTGTTCTATAAAGCAGCTAAGTAGCCAAGTAAAATGGATGGAAGAAGTGAAATCTCCAGGTGGTTAATAGATTGTCAAAATGAGCAACGCCGCTCAGAAAAGGGGCGTCACGTAATTTCTTTAATTCCCTGTGAAGAGAAGCGGGAATTTTCCTTTTTAATCAAATAACCCTTCGTCCGACAAAATTTAATTAAAACCCCTAAACACTTTACATTAGTAATAATTGTGCGACGAACATCTGCTTGTTCCTATTAATTAATAATGTTGTTATTGATAATGCGCCCTCTCAAAGTTAATTATTCATCAAAGCACCTTAAGTTCAAAAGTTGTAAACAAAGTACAAAAGTATAATGTTTCATTTAGATAATTAATATTGACATATCTACAGAAGTATTAAAATTAAATATTTTTTACTCGTATATTATGTAGCAAAAAGTTATCTGCACTATTAAGGGCTTAAACATAACACTTTGTCGTAATTTACGATGTGCGTCGTAGATTTTCGCGGCACGGTGTCGTGCCGTAATGAAATTGGTGATGCAATCCAGCGTAATTTTATATCAGTGATTTAAAAAAATCATGATACTCAATTTTTTTTTAAATATTCTATCTCTGTTTAATATCAGCAAGAATTCCATAAATCTCAACATTAATACGAAGGTAATGTCAACATAAAAGTTATTGGAGTTTACTCCTTAAGAAACGATTTGAGTTATAAGGCCCGGTACGGAAATTTTATGAGGAGTAAAATCGAGTGTAACACGAAAAGTTGAGGCGTAACGTAGAAAGAGACAAACATATATATCTGTAGGATTGAACGTGTAAAAGAATGAGATGGAATACATTACACAGCGTATCTCATTCTCGGGGTCTCCTCTTTGCGCGATACTTCGTAGTCTCACTGTATAGTTCACTACCTCCAGTCTGAGAGTTGAATGTGTGCGTATGTTTGTGCGTGTGTGTTGCGCGCCTGCGTATTACGAAGTTCTGCCACAACTTGTATACTGCTGCTGAGTACAGGGTATGCATGCTGTATAATAAATGCATATAGTAGCATCTATTGTATACATCTATATACAACGTACATAAACAGCAACCTAACCATCAAGTTTTAATGTTTTTATTATTATTATTATTTATATTATTTTGTAACATACTTTATGTAATACGCATTATTGAAGTAATATAAATAATCCGAATAATTACAGATATATGTTTGTTTCTCTTATCATTTTAGCAGATGCGTTCATTTACCCTTTTTTTCTATTCGATATATATCATAATTATCGTTCGTAAGGAGTAAAATCCAATCGTGCGTCGTAGCTGACACACACACTTTTTTGTACGTTACTTTGAGATGTTAAGTTCCTTTAAACTGTTCGCATCGCTCGACTGCAGACGGTTACAAATGACCTACATCTGAGCTCCTTTGTATGGTAAACGTATGTTTTTCCGTCAGCAACCATTTGCATCAACAGCAAAAAGTATGTGGATACTCGGTAAATTGAAATATGCTGGTGCAATCTTTAAAAGAGTATTTTTTTGTAATATGGTCATTTATTTTTATTACTAATGGTGACTATGAGTAGATGTGGTAAGTAATTAAAATTGGGTCTAGTGGACACAAACAAGGATAACTATAAAGTAGACTGTAGACCCAGACCCATAATAATAATTCATCAAAATTATGGTGACTACCTACTCGGAATTGAACCTAGAAATCTGTACGTTTTTTTTATAATATGGCAGTAACAGACGGGCATACAGTCCACCTGATGGTAAGTGGCTACTGCCGCCCATGGACATCTGTAATAAACCCCAGATAGGATTAGATATTCCTACTTGAGTTCGGCCACAGATACGTCGCTTCCCCTGAGGACTAAGCTGGAACGCCTCGGAAAAATCCGTCTCCCTTACCACACCCTTCAAACCGGAACACAGCAGCGCCTAACACTGCTGTTATTAGGTAGAAATAGGTGTGGCGGTGGTGCCGCCGGAGTCGAACCACAAAGGGTTTCACCACATGTCAGAGCGATTTCCCGATTAACCTGTATATCACGGGATTTGCCCTTAAAAAAGGTACTTCATTTAAGTCATATATACGTTACTGATGTATAGAGCTTTTTAAATCACCTTTGTTGTCGATAGGATAAAATTTACTATTTTCGTATATACTTTCCAATTTTTGTTCCACTGCAAAAGAGCCATCTGTTAATGTTAAAATCGGTTTTCGCTTTTGTAAATAATAAAAGCATTTTGTTTCTCTGTAATTTTTTTAAAGTTACTATACATACAATGGAACTTTATATAAATAAATATTTAATTTGTACGTCTGTAGATTTTCCGCGAACAAAATACTAAATATATTTTATTAATATGCCATTTACATAAATACCAAAAAATACCTACATATCTACAGTCGAATATAGAACCTCCTTCTAGTCTACGATACCTCAAATATTTTAATGTTTGTAATTCCTTTAAATTATAGAATGTCTGTCTATCGTAGCATTCTACAGTGGGTGTACTTTTAACTTTAAATTTGACGCTCCAACTTATAGATAGAACTTATAGACATTTACAAATCCGTCTCCAACTGAGAAATTAAACTGCGCTTCTCCTTGCGGCTAAATGTGATTTGATGAGATTTTCCGGGTTTTAATTACGAGTGGCTTATAAATCCAAAGTTCCATCTCGAAGGATTAGAGCGAGCTTAAAGAAACTGCGGTGGGGAACAAATCGTAACTACTTTGTGAAACCCTCGGGATAATTTGCTAATGTTTTGAAATAATTGGCTAAGTCGAATCGAACTCGCACACTGAGGATTCCGTATTACCAAATATATTTTGTATTTGTTTTCATAGCAGCCTTAGAAGTAAATAAATTTGAAATGTCTTCATTTGTGGTTTAATAGCGGAACAAGAATGTTCCGTCGGTGCAAAGGATAACCAAAAAGGCCGAAAAACAGTTTCTTGTATGATGACCCTCTTTTATTTTTTAGATTTGTGTTTTTAGTAATTGTTATTAGGACTCCGCCGTTATAAATACTATTTAAAATGTTCAAGTATCTATCTATTACGGTTCAAAGATAGATCACTGTGACAAACGGACAGACGGACAGACAGCGGAGGCTTATTAATAGGGTTCCGTTTTTACACTAGCATACGGAACCCTTATAACGGCTGGGAAACGCCACCATTATTTATTACACTTCCGTGTCCTATCTTCGTTCGCATGCCTAGAATACATTTTTCATTATCGATTTACATGGAACAGGAGAACTGTACAGATTTTTCATTGTTCCATAGCTTACTGTCGTGAAGAATAGTGCTGCGTACCTGAAAAAGAAAAAGGTTTTATAAGTTTTTGGAATTGTTTAATTTACTAAATGAGAGTAACGTTAAATCTGATTTTCAATATATTGTGCTGTTCTCAATATTTACCTACCGAAGAACGACCACCGACTAGAAGTTGTCAAATTTCGATTTTTTCTAGGCAAAAGTTAGTTACTTATATTGATTTATTATTGACTAGCTCTATAAGTATTTCGTATCTAATATAAAGTAGGTTATGTTACTATATACGTTACGTAGTAATAATTAATCGTTACCAATTTTTGCCCACCAAAATTCAAAATACAAATATTTCCAAGAAGAATCGAATTTCAAACTGACAGAAAATATTTGGCCAGAAAATAATCCGTAACATCGTTATACAACTTGTATATAACATTCTCGTGTCACAATGTTTACCGACTTTACCGGGTTTACAGGCTTTACCGATTTTCACCAAATTTTATATGCATATTCAGCAGGTCTGAGAATCGGCTACTATCTATTGTTCATACCCCTAAGTGATAAGGGTTGTTCACTCTTAACATTTTTTTTATTTATAAGGTTACACAACTTTTGCCGGGTCAGCTAGTTATCTGTAAAAATTTCAACTGTCTTCCTAGTATGGTTTAACAGATACATCGAAAAATGCCGAAAATACCGATTTGGTGTACGGAGACCCCCTATATTTTCAACTTTATTTTATTCTTAGTATTTGTTGTTAAAGCGGCCACCGTTATGCATCCTCTGTAAAGATTTCAGTGTCTATCTATTACGGTTGCAGAAATAGAGCCCTGTCAGAGACGGGCAGAATGCGAAGTCTTGGTAATACCCGTTCCGTGTTTACCCCTTGGGTAAGGAACTTTAAAAATGGTTAAAATTGAGTATTATAACTGGCGCTAGAATATATTGACGCAGAGTAGGAAAAACCACGCAAGTTTCACGTATAAAGTTGTTACCAATAATAAATACATACTGACCTATATCTTAAATAAACTCAAAATATTTTTGACCCGTGTTCATATCATCAATATCCATATTTCTAGAAATATTTTATTCAGTCGTAAATGTTTTTCAATATTTCAGCGAAATGGGCTCGGACGGTGTTACTGTGAAAGCTTTCGCAGTTATGTAACTTGAAAACAAATTTATTTTTTCGTCGAAAAGCTTTTAAATCCATCGCCAATGGAAATGTGACCAAAGATGATTGATCTACCTATTTGCCTTTAGGGTACAATGAAATACATATATTGTTGTTGTTTTTGAAGCTTAAAACTTTAGATACGGTGGGTTTGTTACAAATAAAACTGTGCTTTTCAATTACAATTCTCGGATGATTGTCAAATATAAAGTAAATTAAGAGCTACAAAATTTGGTACTATTCGTATCTAGACAGTTTTAAGAATAGGTTGCGGTAAGGCAGAAAGGATAAAAGGTGATGAAGAGGAGGTTTTACTTAATCTTTAAGTCCTCTAAAGCCCACACCGCGTCCATCTTAGGCTTGGGAAGTAGTTCCAGAACAAGAATAAGGCTTCGGTATCCCCTATCTGTCATAAGAGGTAACTAAAAGGGGCCTCTGGAGGTTGCGGGCGGCAAGAGCGGTACAGCTCCGACGGCAGCACCACCACATCTATATCTGCCTAATAACAGCAGTGTTAAACGTTGTTCTTTTGTAGTTTGAAGGGTGTGTTAAAAGAGACTTAGTCCCCAGGATTAGCGCATTTGTGGTCGACCTTGGGTAGGAATCTAATCTTATCTGGGATTGATTACGACGTCAATGTAGCAGTAGCCACTTACCATCAAGTACTCGTCAGCTACTCTAATATTATGAAAAAACTTAACATCGGATGTTTCATGCGCGTTTGCTCATATTGCTACTTTCCGCCTGTTTTCTATAAACTTGCGGTTCACTAACTGACAAACAAGTAAACTTTTAAAAGTGGCACAACTTTACGCAGTTCGACATGGTGAGGAACATATATTTAGAACTTCCTCCTCAGGAGGAAGATTGCAGTTTAGTGTCTTAAAATTATTTTTTACTTTTTGCAAAAACTAAAGCACCTTTATCCGTTTACTTTTCTTTATGGGTGCGTTGGAACTTTCATACATTTTCTATATGATATAACGAAGCTTGTGGGCTCCCGATGGTTTTTGCAGTAGAAAGAAAAGGCCTTCTTCTGTTATAAGGACAGACTCGAATATTACAGTGGGAAAGTTCTTTTAGAATATTGAAATAGCAGACAAGTTTGGACTCCGTCATCAACAACCCATTCCTGTCCCACTGCTGGGCACGGGTCTCCTCTCATAATGAGAAGGATTAGGCCATAGTCCACCGCACTGGCCAAGTGCGTATTGGTAGACTTCACAGACCTTTGAGATTCTTTTTTATAAATCTCTCAGGTATTATTTATTTTTAATATGCACATAACTTTGAAAATTCAAAGATCGAGAGACCAAGTTTCTTAATTCTTAACCATCACTATCATATATCACTACTGCTTCTAGTTTGGACTCCACGTGATTGTAAGTGGCTAGGCTTAGGCGAAATTAGATGTGACGGTGGTACCTCTGGAGTCGAACCACAAATGATTCTTTCACTTTACAATCTACGGAATTGAGTAAAAAAACATTTGTAGAAATGTATTATGGGAGTTAGGAACAAGAGTTGTAGACGATATATATTTATCAAACAAAATATAATCCCTTTACAAGAGACACATACGCGCATAATACTTTATACCGGTAAAATCTTTCCGCCATTCCTATAATAAGTTACCGTTATTTTCTTACATTCCCTTGCAGATGGTGCAAAGTTTGCAATTAAATTTAGTTTTCATTTCGCAAATGAAATAACTTGTCAAACAAGGCACCGGGTAAATGCAATTTATTGTGTTGTTATAGGAACTTTGTTTAAGTTACGCGCGTTACATTTTCTTCTTCCAGCATTTTATTTACAAAGAAAAAATATTTCGTGGAAGAAATACAGAAAATTTTCTACATATTTTCAACATTTATGGGGTTTAAAAAATGCAGGCATTAGATGAAAGCAAGTTGGTAATAAAAGAGTGCCGAGCAAACAGTTTCTTTCCTTTTGCATTATACATACTGCGATGCCCCTGGAAATTCATTTCGAGTATCCTCCTGCATTTTTATTTACAGTTATACCTGTATAAATAATGATGAGTATGATTGCTAAATATTCGTTTCTAAAGTTTAACTAAGCACGCGGAAAACTTATGTTAAACAAAATTGGAATTAAACATCAAATTGCTTAAATATATTTGTAGGGCTAGGGGTTGTTAGGGCAAAGGCTTTATAGAAATATATCAAGGTTTATTAAGTAATTTAGGAAGTCGGAGAAAAAACAACGTTCCTTTCTTTCTTAGTAGTCAGAAGTGACATGCAATATATTTCTTTTAAAAATACAAAAATAGTATAAAAAGGTAAAAATATATAAAACTCATCCCTATTGTCAGCCAGCAGCCTGCATCGCCAACCATAGTCATAGAAATACAATATTTTAGGGTACTGACCGTTCCGACTGTTCCGAGGACACCCTTACCCATGATTGAGGTTTACATTGAAATATTATATTAAATTATACACTGAAATATGTGTCGTCTACGATCGTTGAAACAAGCAGCTTTAAATACCATTAAATAAATCTATACACACACACATAAATGTGTCTATAAATTAATCTACATATTAACCCAAATAAATACGCTTTATATTGCAACACATACTCGTGTTTATAATAAATAGAAGGGTTTTATATGGCCATATTTAAATTGTTATTGTGAACAATAACTTACCTAAGTTATTACGTATTACCGCTTTCCATTACGTTCGAAACTAAGCCATTTTAAGGGCATTAGCTTACAAAATCATTAATCGTGTTTAATCCTAATGGCTCGAACCTGTCGGCTAGTGAGATAAATTCGAAACTACGTGCAAACTTCCTAGACTGAGCCGTCTCTAACAGATAACGGTTAAATAAAGCAATGTTGCAGGTAACTAAGACTGAAGTTAGTTTTATGTAAACATTATAGATGATTGCTACAATCGATCTAATAATTTCACTGCTAAGCAACATTAGTGAAGTGCATCACACCAGCTAAATGGAGGATTATAGTTTCATCATTATCTTTGGGAAAATTCTATCGTTAGAATTTTATTATATTTTTATTAACCTTTAAATCAAAGCACGTGATTTCGAAAACTGATGTAGTTGTCGTGGTGAACCATTTGAAATTTATATACTTAATAATAGTTAGCAAAGTTACTTACATTATTTCCACCTAATCTAAACCTCTTTATTCAGTGTATTATATATCTATTAGACCATGAGCACTTTGACCCTAGAGTAGAAGGTAAAAATGAACATGCAGAAATACAACATCAACTGCTATATACAAAAAAATTCCAAAATTATTAAAAGAAAAGATGTCGGTTGCATAAAACCTTATAAGTATGTGCTAGAGCTTGACCCGGGCCTATTGAGCGCATACTTATAAGTCAAGGCCAAAACTGAGTAATGACGCCTAAGCCTACTTCATTTTTTATAGAAATGAAGTGGGAATATAGTGGTAAAGTCATTTTTAAAGCAGTTTTGAGCTACTATGTTTTATAGATATGTGGTCAGAGGTACTCATAAGTACGAGTAAGTCGTAGTTACGCAATTTCTAACGTAATTATAAATCCACAGGTGTAATTTGTACACAAGCCGTTCAAACTTATTTCCCGTAACGCATCTACCATATGAAGCGAACGGAAAGTAAGTGTACAGATCTATTTAGGTCATACGGTGTTCAAACTCAGTCCTTAGGGAATAGCTAATTTATAACGACCTTTAATAAGTCCCAGTCTCATTTTAGGCGTAACGAATTTAAGATAAGTTTAAATCCCAAAAGAACTTTGAAGGTGATAGAACCCTTTGTGGTTCGACTCCGGCGGCACCACCGCCACACCTATTTCTACCTAATAACAGCAATGTTAGGCGCTGCTATGTTCCGGTTTGAAGGGTGTGGTAAGGGAGATAGATAGATTTTCCGAGGCATTCCAGCTTAGTCCTCAGGGGTAGCGGCGCATCTGTGGTCGACCTCAGGTAGGAATATCTAATCCTATCTGGGGTTGATTACAGATGTCCATGGGCGGCAGTAGTCATTTTTTTTATAATATATGAGTAGCAGACGAGCATGCAGTCCACCTGATGGTAAGTGGCTACTGCCGCCCATGGACATCTGACTTCCCATCAGGTGGACTGCATGCTCGTCTGCTACTCCTATATTATAAAAAAAACTGTGCATAGTTTGGGGATAAATAATATGTATGGCACTCCCCTGGCCATAGACAATCTTTTTGCAAAAAAATCATATCAATCCATTGCTCCCATGCTGCGTGAAACATGAACAATTCATAAACCAACAAACACTTTCTCATTTATAATCTTATATATAAAATTCTCGTGTCACAATGTTAGTTACCGTACTCCTCCGAAACGGCTTTACCGATTTTCACCAAATTTTATATGCATATTCAGTAGGTCTGATAATCGGCTACTATCTATTTTTCATACCCCTAAGTGATAAGGGTTGTTCACCCTTAACATTTTTTTATTTATATGGCAACACAACGTTTGCCGGGTCAGCTAGTATTAGTAGAATTGTGTAGTTTGTTGTTTATACAACTTTTTGATGCCGTTATATGAGTATTTGATAATAAATAGTAAAATTTGTGATACATAACTAACATAAGTTAGTACTAAGCAAATATTAGGTTTCTTAAATAAATTTGATTTTCTCAAAACGTAAGTTATGTATCCATGCCAACATTTTTACGTAAAGGAAGTAGTACACGGGTATGCACTCTGCTTGATGTGGCCTCAAGTGCCCGCTGCAGCGCATGAAACTTGTGTAAATAATTTAAAGGAACCACATCAACTGACCACGGATACTTTGCAATCTTTGAGAAGTAGAAAGTCTCGTGTGTATTTAAGTTATACAGATAGAAAAGGTACTATTTGCTCTGGTGGCTACACACTAGATTCTCTGAGCCTTAAGTATTATACACAAAGAGGAGTGCAAAAACATAACTCTTTTAAAAAAATCCCGATAGCCTTAAAACATAGCCAATGTCGCTACCATAATTTAGATGGATTTAATTCTCGTTAAGCTTAAAACCATTTGGGCTGTATAGGATATGCCGAAGAATGACACATATACTTACATAATTTAAATATACTCGAATAGCATTACCATCATCGAGGAAAACATCTAGACTAAATCGGGAACCCTCTACATTATTATAGTATTCCACCAGTAAAATATACGTCATACCATTTTGAAGAAACAAAACATAAATTGGCATAACTTTGATCCCATCGCGTGGAACCTCGAATAGATCGACCACATTTATGGAAAAACAATCCAATATTTTTCCAATAATAATATCAACGCACAAGTGCAACCATAGCAACGAAAATAGATTTTGGCGCACAAAATAAAATTTACCTGGCTACAGTGAAATAAACTCCACAAAAAGAATGCCAATTTGAAAGCGATAGGAAGCTTAATTGAATTTGTTCACTAGCTAAGCGCAAATAGAATATTTTACTGTAAAATTTTTGCACGTTTTCGTATTTTATTCTACTATCTATTTTTCAATTTCCACCGGTCCATTCGTTAGGCTGAGACCGCACTGCGATTAAACGCAGACTGAATAAAAATAGCTGAAAACGCCAAAACGCATACGAACACGCACTGCGGTTTTCTTTTGGCTTGATTTTATTTCAGTCTCATCATGGATTTCTGGCGAACAGCATGTGTTGTGGCGTTGGCTTTAAAATCTAAAAATAATAAAAGCAGACAACGCCGCCGCCATAAATACTGGATACATCCGTTAACGGACCAACGCCATATAAAAGGATACTTTTGCAAAATGTACAACGACGTGCGACAGCACCCTGATACATTTTTTAATTACTACAGCCGCGGTCAAAATGTAACAATAAATCAGTCGACTGAAAAAGTCACTAGTGCGTGCACTTGTATAGAAAGCAATATGTTTTATATTTTAGCGGTTTCAGTCTTGCGGTTAAACGCGTGCGTTTAATCGCAGTGCGGTCTCAGCCTTATGCTAATTTTGAAATTCCCACAGACTGTCCTGTTTTTGAACAAACCATAACTATTTCTAAACCTTTTCTGTGCTAATAAATAAAATGCTGCTGCAACAATATTAAACAATGAAACATTATCGAAGAATATTTTAGGCCTTCTGTACCCTTAGTATGAGTAATTACGTTTTTACAAAAATGACTGTTTTTGTATTTGTTTACGTATTGGCCCATACATTTCCAATCATCGCCCCTAGCGAACTGTATCGGAACTGATTGGAAATATATGGGAAATGCGTAAACAAATTCAAAAATGTTTGTAAAAACGTAAAAACTCATACTAAGGGTACTCTACGCTACGATTGTTACGGTACTATTTTTATAAAACTGTGGGGCACAACTAAATATTCGTAAAGAAAACGTTATTTACATAACTTTAACCAATATTGCATTATAGCATATTCGAGAAGTGTTATTAAATAGTGCGCAAGTTACCGAGACCATTTGACGACAAATTTAACCTGAATTGAAAAATAAAAACGAGTATATTCACTTTACACGAACTTTATTTCACGATGAACTTAGAAAGCTCATTCGCCACTTATTTAATAAAAACTCCGAACAAAGAACATATTTCCCTTACCCTTTAACGCTGTAGGGCTGAAATTAGCTTCAACAGTTTCACTGTCGTTTTTAATCAAAAATGTTGAAACTTTTATGTTTTTGTTTGATGTAAAAGTTTTCAATTACTACCTTCCTACTTCCGAAGCTCGATTTTACAAAGTTTACAAAAGCTCGCAGTAGTGGCCAATGAGTTAAGTTACGTTGCTTCTTTAATTCTTTTTCAGTTTGAAGGCAATTAGTTATCATGAATAATTAATTTTCCGTATGAGTTTATCATGAAAAGTGTATACCTACTCGTATGTTTTATTGAATTGAATAATGCCACTTCACATGAAGGTTTTGAATACCGAGAACCTTTTATTCCGTAAATGAATTATACGAATGGAAATGACTACAGTACTGTAGTACTGATATTACTCTATGTTTTTCCATCCAGCACTATTTTTGAAAAGTGGTAGCAAAAGTTTGATTCGATCGGAGTATTCTCACTAAGTCACTTATTTCTAGTGTGAAGCAGTTTGGCGTTTTGGCAACTCGTCTGTCATCGGCTTCAGGTATGCATGGAGTTGTCCCTGTAGTTCCGGGAGTAGAATAGGACTAGGGTATCTCCTGCCTGTCGTAAGAGGCGACTAAAAGGGGGTTGCGGGTGGCAAGAGTGGGAGCTCGAACCGCCCGTCAGCAAACCCGTGTGCTCACATACCGTCGTACACACCAGACAGTGTTCCGAGCGTCAAGCTCACCTATGCGGAGCTCGACGGGGAAATGCGCTAAGAGGACTCCGGTTGCGTTCCTTTGGAGATCCCTGAGTCCTCTACGCAGCGCCGAGGAGGTTCACCTGGGTTAGTGCGGTAAGAATCCCACATAACCTCATGTCGCTCCTACGGCATGGGGTACCTTTTGAAAGTTTCCCCCTCGTAAAAAAAGGTATGCATAGAGTTGGTTATAGATGTCCATGGGCGACAGTGATCACCTTTACCGTCAGATGGATTGCATACTTTTTTTCTACTTTATAACAAAAACTCTTTTACCAAAAATAATAAACTATACGAAGTGCCTAGATACAAAACTTTTACACACTATAATAGAGCTCATAACTCTTTGACGCTAGCGAATTGCTAGCAATTTGCCAAGTTAGGTTATACCGAGAGGAATAAATCTTTGGATGGACTATCACTAGTGCACTTTGTCTTTGTGCTTCAGATATTGAGCTGTCAATCATAGTTTTTATAATCCAGACTTCCCAGTAATTGAAGGAATGAGACCCGTTATTAGAACATTAATAAATAAATGTTACTTTTAATTTTGAATAAATAATATAATCAAGTACATTATTATTACAATATTATAAAAAATGTATTATAAAAAAAATATTTTACGAAAAGAGTATTTCAGATTGACAATATGGTTCATGGTTATTAATAAAATTATAGTAAGTACTTATTAACCGACTTTAAAAAGAGGTTCTGTATTTGACCGCTATGCATGTATGTAAGTTTATATGACGCTCAAAAGCTACTAGTCGATTTTTTTTCAATATAAGTACTTAAACCTAAACATGTAAAAAAAAGGGCCATCGCTCTCCATTTATTTATAACCAGTAATACCTACCCCTTTTACTTATTATCACTCCACTTAAACGTCCAATACTAAATACTACAAACAAAAAATACTTAGAAATACAAATAAGAAAACAAATACACTAACCAGAAGGAAATTTCCCTACTTCTTTCAATGCTACTATTTTTTGCTTCCTTAATGTTCTTTACAAGCAAAAGAAAGCGCGCCAGTTAACATAACGTTGGAACTCAAAGAAAATCGATTTCTGCAAGTGAAGTACTTTTGCATTTTCCGTTACCAGTACCTTAATTATATGTTAAGTTTTTTTAATACTATAAAAGTAAACAAACAAGCATGCGAACCGCCTGATGGTCAGTAGCTACTGTATCCGTGGATATCTGTAATCAACACCATTTCTTGTTAGGAGTGAATAATCTTTACTAATCTATGATGCCTCGGATGAATCTTAGATTAGTAAAGTTTTGACAATTGAAATTGTCACTGTCGTCTATTTTCGTGTTTGAAAAATATTAAAAAATGTAGTTTTCAGATCATTTACGAATGAAACGATATTTCTCCGCACTTTTTTTCAATTTCGTGTTTTTGCTCCACTTTACTGCGCATGGAGGCATTGTTCCGCGTAAATTACACTATGGCAGTCATTAAATGGCTGACAGAATTGTCAGCCGTTTAAGCTATTTAATGGCTTTCTTCAATTACTACGCAGTGAGATATCTTTACTTATCTATGGGATGAATAGATATATCTCCCATACTTCACCCTTCAAACCAGGTTACAGCAGCGCTTATCACTGTTGTTATTTGGCAATAACTATGGCCGAAATGCCTCCGGAATCTTACCCAAATAATTCTTACCTCTTCACAAGATAAGCAAAAGTTTAACCTGCAAAACGCCAAAACCCTTATAATAATAGAAATCGGAATAAGGTAGAAATAAAATAAATCATTAAATTTAGTTAAAAAGTTATAACAAAATATCCTTAATTTAACTCACAGATCCCATGAATACCTACAGGGATAATAATTACGAAATACAGCCACATATTTCACCCGTTGTTTATTATACCAAACTTTGGGATAGCCAAACTACCTAACTTTTGGTATTCAGCAACACTGAGTTCGTAACAAATATTCATTGAATCTCGGTTCATTTTCCGAGGTTGTTAGTTAGCTGCAAAGGCAACATACCGTTGGCGGATTCGTTAATTGTATATTTATGAACTTTGATAAACCTAGAACAGAAGTGTGTTTTTTGTTTGTTCGTTTGCTATCTTTACTATTTTGAAACTGTAAGAATAAATCTTAATCTTAAAATATTGAGGCCTGACATAAATATCGTGATATTTTGATTAAAATTCAGAGCATTCTAAAACAATTTAATTTGATCTTTGGTATGTTCAAAAGTCGACGACGCTGCTTACAATTTTCGTTCTAATTATTATCATTTTGACTGACTCTGTTCCTATAAATAAAAGTCTGACGTGGAGTCTGATGTTGAGCTGACCCTTCTTTTATGTTGTAGATCACTTGGTTTCTTCCTTTATTTTGCTTAGTTTTAAAAACGATTTATTTTATTACACATTTCCAGTGTTAAAGCCATGCGAATCCTACTAAAACCAAACAGTTCCAGCGAAATCCTAGTGTAACATCGCAAACATACAGCTAATCCCGCTGATTTATAATCGGGAACAAACTAATTATTTATACGGATTTAACAAAATATAGCTTAATGGAAAGCCACTGGATAGTTTAAGCTTTGTAATGCCAAAAAACGTGATCCCTGTCTGAAATAATACCCCTTGTTCATTAAACTTTATTCACGTAAAATGGATGCAAATAAAATTTTTAACGTACGGTGAAATTTAAAATTTGCTGCATGGTGCAACCGAAATTCACGTGGAAGTTACATAACGATATTCGCAAATTTTGTATCGCAAAAACTTTTTCTCTTTACTCAGAACGAAATGGTGCATATTTAAGCATTCACGTCTTGGTATTCGGCTGGTAGATAAAACTTTCATCAGTTGAGTAAGTCTCATTTTATTCGTCTTTCTTGATACGTTTTATGAAAGTGAGCAAAGGAGATGTTCAATAGCTGGAAATAAATTGGAAACTTCCACAAAAGTGATAAAATACAAAGAGAATTTAACACTTCTTTGATCGATAAAACTTAAATTGTAGAACTTATAAAAGAGCTCCACAAGTTGATTGAAAAAGATAAAACGTATTTCTTCATAAATACCACTAAATCATTTTATTTAAATTTTCCAAAAAGCTAGTTTGAAAGCAAAAAATGCAGAGTGAAAAATTCGATACACGAATGCTGAAAAAGTATAAGTTGCGAGTGAAAAATTGTGGTATGTCACGCATAGCGACGGCATCTAAAATGTTTATAACACCGAAGCAACGAGGCTCTTTTAACTATCAAAATGTTTGCAACCTCTGAACTCACTGTATTTCAACGGTAGTTTTTATCTATTCACAGCAATGGAACCACGATGTTATTGGTAACCATTCCACCTAACGAATTGCTCCAATTTGTGGATCCGATTTCTCGTAAATTTGGTTGAAAAAATGGAATTGCATTTTCTACGGAAAACGAGGTTCTACTGCAGAAGGACGGATTAAAGTGGATTTCGTCTGACCCAAAAACTGAAGTATGTATTGGATTAAAACGCGATTATTCTCGCTAGACACCCAAAGTTAAGTAGTGTCATTGACTGCTTTTAAATAAGAATCTTAAAATTACCCTAATTTTGTTGTGGCATTGTATAAAGAATGTTTTTTTTTTATAATATAGGAGTAGCAGACGAGCATGCAGTCCACCTGATGGTAAGTGGCTACTGCCGCCCATGGACATCTGTAATCAACCCCAGATAGGATTAGATATTCCTACCTGAGGTCCGCCACAGATGCGCCGCTACCCCTGAGGACTTAGCTGGAACGCCTCGGAAAAGTCTGTCTCCCTTACCACACCCTTCAAAACGGAACACTGCAGCGCCTATCACTGCTGTTATTAGGTAGAAATAGGTGTGGCGATGGTGCCGCCGGAGTCGAACCATAAAGGGTTCTACCACCTTCAAAATGTATACAAAGGACTGAGGATTAAAGCTAACTTACTGATAGAAACTTTTCATTTACGATGTTGAAAGGTCCTCTTGAATATAGTAATTAATTAATAGATGTAAGAACCTTACTATGATAAATAATCAGTTGATGTAAGTAAAATTCGTAATCATAATCACATCAAAAACTTAGAATATTTGGTTTAATAAAAGACTCATCAGTTATCACAAACTGGATATGCAACGAACATTTGCACAGATTTACCTTATTAAGTAAGCGAGGACTAAATTAGAATCTTTCCGTCAGGGACAAAATAGGGAATGAAAACTAATAAATAATAGTTGAATGAACCCGACGAAATAACGTTTAAAATGTTTATTTATTATGTCATACTATTTAAAACTTTTATATACATACATACACAGAGTTCCATGACTCCCGTGAATATAGAGTTGTCGATAAAATGTCTATATACATTAACCAACCAATACGGCATTAATTCTCTACGAATACTGAAAATATTTTATTTTAAACCAGTTCCAATATATTGAGCGGATCGGAAGCAGGCGTGGCCTATAATCATTCACTCAAGAAGTAGTCATATCACGTCCGCGTCGCGTCGTTTACATTGGACGTGAATATTATAAGTGTATTATGAACATATTCAGTTAAAAGTTGAACTTTCTGGCTTTAAATAATTTCTTGACGTTTATAATATTAGTATTTTACGAGGAAGTATAGGTACGAAGGAAACTTAAATTGACATATACCTAGTGGAAATTAACAGAGTTCAGATTTTTTATTTAAATAATTAGGTACTTAAATATATAAATAGTCAACTTCCTACAATATAATGTACATAAAATTAAGTATACCAAGAATATAGATTCTGCTTTACTCGGAGTAAAATCCGGGATTCTGCTCTACGCAAGTTGTCAAATACAAACAATCTATATATAATGATAACGTTCACAAACAACAAATTGTAAGATTTCTCTGTAGGTAATTAGTACATAATTAATATCACAATACAAAACATCAAAAGTCAGTTTTAGAATTTACTTTAGTGTAGTATCAGTAAGTAAATAATGAACGCACGATTCTCCATGAATACTGAAAATATTTTATTTTAAACCAGTTCCAATATATTGAGCGGATCGGAAGCAGGCGTGTCCTATAACCATTCACTCAAGAAGTAGTCATATCACGTCCGCGCCGCGTCGTTTACATTGGACGTGAATATTATGAGTGTATTATAAACATATTCAGTTAAAAGTTGAACTTTCTGGCTTTAAGTAATTTCTTGACGCTTATATGTATTTTTGAGTTACATTAAATTACGAAGGATTCTTAGTGGATATGAACAAAGTTCAGATTTTGCATTTAAACAATTATCTAAATAAATAATAATCATCTATCTACAGTATAATATACAATAAATTTAATATTTTACTTTAAAAATTTAGACAAATACATAAGATTAAGTATACCAAGAATATAGATTCTACTTTACTCGGAATAAAATCCGGGATTCTGCTCAGTACACCTTACACTACGCACGTTGTCAAATACAAAAAATCTATACATAATGATAACGTTCACAAACAGTAAATTAAAAGATTTCTCTACATAATCATTATCACGATACCAAAACATCAAATTCAGTTTTAGAATTTTCTTTAGTCAGTATCAGTAGTCAGTATCATCAGTAGAATTTTCTTTAGTCAGTATCAGTAAGTAAATAATGAACGCACGATTCTCCATGAATACTGAAAATATTTTATTTTAAACCAGTTCCAATATATTGAGCGGATCGGAAGCAGGCGTGTCCTATAACCATTCACTCAAGAAGTAGTCATATCACGTCCGCGCCGCGTCGTTTACATTGGACGTGAATATTATGAGTGTATTATGAACATATTCAGTTAAAAGTTGAACTTTCTGACTTTAAATAATTTCTTGACGTTTATAAGTATTCTTGAGTACGAAGGAATGTTAAATTCTGAAGGAATCTTCAGGAAAGGAAAGTTCAGATTTAGGATTTAAACAATTACCTAAATGAATAAATAATCAGCTTTTTACAGTAGAAAAATAAACAAGTACATAAGATTAAGTATAACGAGAGTATAGATTTCGGATGGCTCTGAATAAAATTCTGGACGCTGTGCAGATTTTAAGTGATTTTTTTGTTCGTGGTAGATACGTAACCATTGCGCTATGCACATTGTGATTTTAAAAAATCTATACATAATTATAACCTCCGCAAACAGTAAATTGTAAGATATATCTATAGGTAATTTCTATATATTTAATATCACGGTACCAAAACATAAAAAGTCGGTTTCAGAATTTTCTTTAGTCTTGAATCAGTAAGTAAATAATGAAATGTACTTACTAAGCCGGATTAAACGAGCTTATCGCGGAGGCTCTAACTTGGGTTACTTTTATTTCAAAAATTAATTATACACCACAAAAATTGACAACCAGTCTTAATAAAAATATTATCTATATTATATCACTTGTTTATATAATATAAGAGTAGCAGAAAAGCATGCAGTCCACCTGAAGGTAAGTGGCTACTGCCACCCATCTGTAATCAATCCCCGATAGATATTCTTACCCGGGGTCGGCCGCAGATGCGCAGCCTACCCCTGAGGACTAAGCTGGAATGTCTCTAAAAAGTATGTCTCCCTTACCACACTCTTGAAACCAGAACACAGCTGTGCTTACCACTGCTGTTATTAGGCAGAACTAGGTGTGGTGGTGATGCCGCCGGAGTAGAACCACAAAGGAACCGCCTTCGAACTTAGGCAACAAGTCTTAATAAAAATATCCTCTATATTATATCACTTTAAATTCCCGATAGGTATATCTAAATCTTATGAATGTAAATAAATTTCCAGATATGCTTCTCCTGCACGCTCCAGGTGATTGCTACGTGAGCAGATTTTATTGAGTGAACCAGAGCCTAGTTCTACTTAATATTGACTCAGGTATACTAGAAATTGTAGAGATGTTGTCTGTATAAATATATATAAGGTGGAGCACAAGTACTTGTCTATACAGATATATAAAAATGTAATATATTTATTAGCGTATTTTATACTTTCCTCTAAAGGTGTAAAAAACTTAGGAGTTTGTGACGTCTCTACCGTATCGCTTAAAAATACTTTAATTTAAAAACTCAAATAAACTTTGGAGTTTATCACATGACCATGAGCAGAAATCAAACATATTTCATAAAAGTGAAATGAAAAAGGAAATGGTGCCTTCAGAGTCGAACTATAAAGGGTTTTAGATTTAAATCAAATCAAAAATATTATATTCAAATTAGTTTCCTTACAGACCTCTTTTGGAACGTCAATATAATATCTACCATCCCTTTGCAAGTTATTTCGCTAAGGAGAAAACGTGTAGAAAGAAACTCCTTGCACACATCTTTCCAAAAAATAAATTTTATAATTCAACCATTTCCAGGGATTCGTCTTTTAGTCAAAGAGAGCTATTATTCCGACACCACAACTTAATTAACATAACATTATCGTATGTGAAGAACACAGTTATGTTACTTTCATTAAGTTTATGTGATGATATATGAAGAAAACACGATATATACCGATTACCGTATACTGATTTCAATTATTTTTATTGTTTTAGTTGAATACCATGGGCCGCAAAAATAAGGAACATGTTATCAATTACGACATCGGGGACCTGAAAATTATAACAAAATGTGTTTTCCCACATTAACCGTGATGAAGTCCCGAGCTAAAGGTCATTTCTATTATATTTTCGTTTTTTATTACTGTTTAATTTCCCCTTCATTTTCTTTTCGTTGACAATTTTAGCCGCCAAATAATAGTTGAAGCATACTGTACCCTTACCATGAGTTTTTACGTTTTGACGAATATGACTGGTTTGGTATTTGTTTACGTATTTGCCCATACTATTTCCAATCAGCGCCCCTAGCGGATTGTCCCAGAACTTGAAAATTATAGGCCAATACGTAAACAAATACCAAAACAGTAATATTTGTCAAAACGTAAAAAGTCATGGTAAGGGTACTGTTGTGGTATATTTCTCTGAGTAAATTAAAGGTACCTTAATGATATTTAAAGGTCAAAATACGCTTATTTATTTGAAGTTATTACAAAATTTCTGTAACACAAATTAAAAGTGGTTATATTGGCAAAGCTCAAACTAACAAAATAAACAACTATAAAGAAAACTAACAGTTTGAAGTACCAGACAGTTTCAACTAGAATCAATATTTTAACGAACGTGAAGATCATTGAACTGTGTAACATAGTACATAAACATTAGGTGTAGGTAATGTGGAGGGTCAGGGGCGGATTTAGAGGTGTGAGGGCCCCAGGGCAAGGAAGGAACGGAGACCCCTAATATTGGAAAAAATGCTCCTTTTTTGAGTAACAGGAACATTTTTTCCACCAAGTCTTTCAAAAATTTGTCGCCAAGAAATAAAATTATTTCAACGAAAAACTTCGTAATTGTTAGTAAAGGGCAAGAATTGTCGGTAAAAATGAAGAATTGGAAAAATACGTAAAAGTTGCTGACCCATCGAAATTTTAATATTTTTTATATCTCTTTTGGGGGCACATTTCTTGTGGAGGCCCCTAGGCAGTATCACTGCCTACCTTCAAATCCGGCCCTGTGTAGGGTAAATACCATCGCATGGCCTGACATGCTCGGTTAACGAAGCGGTGCGTAAGGTAACTAGCATTGACTAGCCAATCGATTCACGCCACACTTCACATGTACAATGGCTGGTGTAGGTAAATAGTACATAGGCCACTGCATAGTGTGGTGTGAGTCTAGCAACCATGAACCTAACGCATATACATAAGTACGAGTATATAAGTAAACAGGGTGAATTTTTCAAATAGACCTCCAGGGCCAAATCCGAAACTATAAGAATTAGCGAAAAATGCTGAAAGGAGTTACGAGGCCGATTTTGACAAAAACTAAAACTGCATCATTAGTTTTTTAAAATATCTTTTTCCCTAGCCGGGAATCGAACGAGTTCATTTTGAAAAAAAATACAACCTCTATATTATTCCTCTATCTGATAGTGTTGCTTATGAGGATACATTTTTGGAGAGTCATTTCAGCATTTTTCGCAAATCCTTATAGTGTCGGATTTAGTCCTGAAGGCATATATGAAAAAATCACCCTGTATATAACTAAATATAGCTTTGTTAAGATATCCGAAAGCAGTGGTGTGGTAAACATAGGTATGAAAAAATCGACTAGTGTTGAAATTACCGCTAAGTTTCAAAGAAATATCCTCCTGAGTTCATCATGTTTAGGAGACTAACTGCGTACTAAAACACACGTTTTGGAGAATGCATTGAAACTGCGTCGCCTTTTTTATTCAGCTGCTGCATCAAGCAAAATAGCTTCGACCAGTGCTAAAACGTGTGCACAGTGCAGCATTTGAAAGCAGCACCTATCTCCCGAAAAGCAGCTGAATCGTCGATCGCAACATGTCTGATGTGGCATATCTAAATCGACGAAACAGGAGAGAACATACAGAATATAATACCCAACTACTGACGGTTGAATTCGCCGGTGCGGTTAGCTATCGAACGCGCCAAATTGATTAATGAAACTCAAACAACTGAAGGTTAATTGAAGACAGAAATATCTCAACTACGATATTATTAGACAAGAATAATACGTGTAGGATCTAATAGTAAATGGTTGTATGATTCTACACGATGCTGAACTATTTTTGAATTTAGAACGTTTTCCTGCCACGGGTTTGTGAACGCGTGCTGGTCTGCATGCGTGACACGTGCGTCTTATCAGAGAGTTTTTTCCTGTTATGCATGCAACACGCATGCGGGTCGCAAAGAGAATGTAGTGGATTAATTCACGAGTGCAGGTAGAACATGCGTGTAAGCGTAGACTCGCGTAAGAAAGGCCGCAGGAATACGGCCTCAATTAACAGTGAATATCTACTGTTCAAATAGTAAAAGAAGGAAGTGTTGAAGGTGGTGGAACCCTTTGTGGTTCGACTCCGGCGGCACCACCGCCACAAGTATTTCTACCTAATAACAGCAGCGTTAAGCGCTGCTGTGTTATATTTTGAAGGATGTGGTAAGGGAGACAGATTATTCCGAGGCATTCCAGCTTAGTCCTCAGGGGTAGCGGCGCATCTGTGGCCGACCTCAGGTAGGAATATCTAATCCTATCTGGGGTTGATTACAGATGTATGCCACTTACCATCAGGTAGACTGCATGCTCGTCTGCTACTCCTATATTATAAAAAAAAACAATTTGAAAGCACGATAACTTATTGTTAATTTCTTTTTATATATACCGACATTTAAATAACATTTTTTTAATAGTTTATTTTTTTGTGACTTTATATACCTAGTACATCTATCTAAATATGCGTGTATATTTATTTGGTTATATGTTCGTCTGAAGTTATTGCTTCACCCACCTGTACTACTCGTGCATTGTAAACCAAACTAAGTTTCTGTGTGTCGAAGCGAACTATGTTTGTTGAAGTAAATTGTAACTAATCTGCAAAGTTAAGCTACTCCTAGCTCGGGAACTACAGTTCTTGCGGGCTTTGCTTTGAAGAGCGTGGTAATCTCATTGAATGGTTCCGGTAGTTATCTAGGATATACCTTACCTAAATATTGTTTGAGGCTTCATCAGTGGTTTGAAAATAACAGTACCCTTAGTATGAGTTTTTAGGTTTTTAAAAAATGACGGTTTGTACATAAATTTTAAATACGTAAACAAATAGTTTGTACGTATTTGCCCATACATTTCCAATCAGCGCCCCCAGCGGACTGTATCAGAAGAAAGTCGGCTGTTATCCACATCCTTCCACCGAAACAAAAGAACTGCTTCACACTAGAAAAAGGTGTGGCAGTGAAATATAAACCCTATAAAATAATTCTCAATCTATTTTTGATGATAACTTTAAAATTATTATTAAAACATGTATCTAGTACGAGAGAATAATAACAGTAGTCGAATATTCCCTCGGTACCAACCCGTTAAAATATTATAAAATGAAATTTCCTACATGTTACGAAAATGGCACGCAAATAAAATGTGGAAATAACGTCAGTTTTGCCAAAATATTCACAAAATGTATTTTTCATATACAACCTTCTATACAACCCATGTTTACAACTACTATTAGAGACTCACAATTTTTTTCAAAAATATACTGTGAAAATAATAATAGTCTATGCCAGTATGAGATATACTTACCTCAATTAATAGTAGAGCAAGCAACAAAATTTACGTTCACCTAGGTCTGTATTAGAATTGTCCCTCTAGGACCGGGACCAGAGTAGAGCTAAGGTATCCCCTGCATGGGGATGCATTGCATTGTTGCTCAAAATATCTTACTTTGTTTTATCTAAGTACAAATATATTTTTTTTAAACACTCACTTAACACTTGAAGAGATCATGTTCTACACGAACTCGGGTAAATTTAAGTTAAAAAAATGAAACGAACCAAAATTTAACCCAGTCCATTGGGAAGCGACATTAAAGTTATTACTTACCTTAAAAATATTTTCTTGTTAATATTAATGGGCCTAATTTAGGTGTTTGCGTAAATTCCTTTAATCGCAGCAAAAATTAGGATCCTAATTATTACGATGTGTTAGGTAACATATATGTTGTCCCTGTAGTACCGGGACCAGAATAGGGCTACGGTATCCCCTGCCTGTCGTAAGAGGCGACTAAAAGAGGCTTGCGGGGTTGCGGGCGGCAAGAGTGGGAGCTCAAACCCCGGGAAGGACAGCGGTTTGTGTGGTCGCATATCGCTGTAATCACCAGGGGATGTGAGAGGAGCGTAAATTGCTCCCCCCAGGGCAGAGCCCGATAAAAGGGCATCGCGTTAGGAGGACTCCGGTTGTGTTCCGTTGGAGATCACGGAGTTCTCCACCAAACGCTCAGAACGGCCAGCGTGGGGGGTTTTAGTGCGTTTAAAATCCCACATAACCCGGCGTCACTCCCATGGCGTCGGGTACCTTTTGAAGGTTTCCCCCTCGTCAACAAAAAAAAAATGTAACATATATGTATTTATATGTACCTAATAAAAAATGAACTTTAAACGAAGACTTAAAGATGTTATCTACAATTAAGGACTAAATTGAAATGCCTATATTCGCATGCTAGCGACTTCAGTGCACTTTTAAAGGTGGTAGAACCCTTTGTGATTTGCATCCGGAGGCACCAACCACACAGTTTTTTCTAGCTAATAATAAAAATGTTAATCAGTTCTGGGCTTTGGTTCTAACTTAAGCTTCAGACGTATCAACGCTGTCCCTGTAGTTCCGGGACCAGAAAGGGGTACGGTATCCCCTGCCCGTCGTAAGAGGTGACTAAAAGGGGGCTTCCGGGCTTGCGGGTAGCAAGAGAGAGTGCGGTGTTAGTGCGGTACGAGTCCTACATAACCCTGTGTCGCTCCCACGGCACCGGGTACCTTTTGAAGGTTTCTCCCTCGTTAACAACAAAAAATAAAAAGATGTAGCAACGCATCTGTGACTATCAAGTGTCTTAAAGTTAATTATAGAAGTAATTTAAGTAGACACCATCCTCATTGCTTCTTCTGAAATATTAAATTAACCCTTCAGTATAAAACACACCGCGCATGAAATGATATGCTACTTTATTAACCTGCTTGCTCATGTGTTGTACCTCATTGACTGTGTAGGTACGTACAGAATTTGAAAATGTTGTTAATCGATTTCCATATGTTTAGCACGCGATTCGGTACTTAGGAGCATAATATTGTGATAAAAATTTAATCATGTAAAACAAATACTAACAATAAGTAGGTAATTGTATATCTATCTGGTATTGTACTCATTTTAATATTTTAATGTACGTTTTTGTTATTACTTTACCTACTGAAGAATTTTTATTATGAATATTTAAATCGTCTAAAGTAATAATAGCAATACAAATAAGGAAAACAATAACGCTCCCAAAAAAAGTCGTTAATTTGACACCTTGTCATTTAAGTTTCCAACAAAAACGCGGCCATTTTACTTTTTAAGCAAAAGTAAGTATTAACATTCTAAAAAGTTTAAGAAATAAAGCAAATTAAAATGTTTTTCCCACCTCCCACCTCCAATACGAAACGACAGAAATTTCGTTGTTTTATTTCAAACGTAAAACGTTTCGAGTTTCCCGCCAATCTGGATCTTTTCCGCGGCCATTTAAGTTTAAATTGCTGTGATGTTTTGACAGGCACATTATGAGATTGCTTCGTGCGAATACATAATTTCAGTAAACCTTAAAATTTGAAGTGATGGGCACGAGAGAACAGTCCATTAAACTTATCAAACAAGGCTCTCGTGTCTATAATAATGAATAATATGGTAATGGAAGATGGCGTCGGGTTGGGCGTTGGCTGTTAAGTCATAAATAAGCATTGCAACGTAATGTATTAGACTACAGTAGCACTACCATGAGTTTACAAAAGTATTACTCGCTAGCGACTGCGTAAAATAAATGTATGAAAAATTGTACAGCGCCTCTAGTGGTTACTCGTAGAACTAAAATCCGTAGTGGCGTAACTCGAAACGTAAAAAACCTATCGAAATCAAATCGCTAGCGAATGTCATTATGATCTATTGCCATACAAATTCGGTCCCATGAGTCATTAATTTGACAGACGTTGTCAAGAAATACCGTAACGATAGTAGTTATGTTATTCACTAGCAAAATGACAATAGTTTTCTATTTACAATTTCTATAGTGGCGTTTCTATGCCATCTCATGGTAGTGCTACAGGTATGTAGTCTAATACGTTAGCGGAAGTTTCAATATCTTCAATTTAATAATGAATTGTAAAAAAAAAATGAGTGATAGTATAATAGGTTGATATAAAAATTATAATATATGTTTGACGACCCGCGTGGCGGAGCGGTCACCATACCGGTCTGCCGCGCAGAGGGTCCCGGGTTCGATCCCCGGCCAGACCGATATCTAAATAATGAATATAGGTTTCTGTTTCTGGGTCTAGGTGTTTGTGTATTTGTCTCTGTGTGTGTCTATGGCACACACGATACAGGGAATCCTAGTGTGGGGCTGTGAGTGTAGAAAGCGTATAGCGTATATATATGCTTTGGTATATGTATCAAACATAAAAATTTTTGGTAGTTGCCTGGTAGTAAAGATACTAGTGATCTTACTCTTGACTCAAACACACATAAAACGGTACAGTTCCATCCACCAAATCGAATCAACTTCAAGGAAGACAATTCTAGTTGAAGTTCGTAAACATAAAATTTAACTCCCCTTTATTTCTACTATGACTTAAAGCAAATCGAATAGTTTACCGCTGACCACTACCAGTACCCTTACCATGAGTTTTTACGTTTCGACAATTATAACTGTTTTGGTATTTGTTTACATATTTGCCCATACAATTTCCAATCAGCGCCCCTAGCGGATTGTATCTGAACTATAGTGTCAGCAACGTGACATTAAATGTCTAAATTGACAAAATGGCGCTTTATGTTTGTCTCTATTTTTTGCGAACATGTGAGGCAGAAAAAAAGACTTGAGCACTTACTTATTGTTACGTTTACTCAGTCTACTAAGCAAACGGAACAGAATAATGGATTGAGTAAACGTAACGTAAAATTGTGGGATGTTTTGAAAACTCATGGTAAACGTACAGGTGGCCCTGTTGTCTAGAATCGTGTTGCACCGTGTCGATAACGAATGCAGACGTGTTGGGTGTGGCGTGTAAGGCGGTGGTTTATTGCTCTATCAAACGCCACCGTACACTGAACTGGGAAATGAGTAATGTTTATGTTATCTACTGGGATGTATATAACAAGCAAATGTTTAATTTGCAGTTGACAGGTTGACATAGCAATAAGTCGGTATGTACGTGTGTATCGACTTATTACTGCTCCTAGGCAGTCTCCTCTCAGCCTCTCAGTTACCACGTTAACCAAGTACGAATTGATAAAATTCACACACCCTTGGAAAGTTTTTATTTTGTTAAAGAACTCTCTGCTGTCGTTGCGATGTTATCTTTTACCGCTTTAGCAAATGTTAATTCATTTCTAATATTCATATAACTTGAAAATAATCGAACCTCAGACCCCTGATGGCAAGCTTAAGCTACTCAGCTATAAAAAACCTCCATATTGTTTATCATTGAATCATGATTTAAAAAGCAACAATGGCCCTTCTTCATTAACATTGCTCTACATTCAGGAATTCATACAATTTTGAGGGTTGACACGTGCATACTGAGATTTAAAATCGAATCATAAGTGTGAAAATTGAAATATTACCACATCATTAGCCTACAAAATTGTTGACATTATTTATATATTTCTCACAAATGGCAAGAGAAATTTAGATGTGATGGTATGCAGACGTTTCTTTATAGCCCCATCAAACACCAACGCGGCGAAGTGGAAAATGAGGAAAATCTCGCCTCTCGCCATCTGACTGACATTAGGGTAAACAAATATTGGGGGAAGGAGCGATAACTACAAAATGTTGTTCACCGTTTGTTATTTGATTCTAGATAAATCTGTAATTTGAAAGAGGAACCACCACGGCACCGCCTCGCCTAGTCTTAGTACGAAGAAGACCTTTAGCTTCAGTGATTATTGCAGCTGTATTTTACATAATTATAATAGTGATAGTGATTGCACATTATTATGTACCTCAGATAAAATTTTAGATTCCCAGGTTTTTTGAATGTTTTTTTTTTATTTATTTATTCATACAAATATATTTCTAAGGCAGATAATCTAATTCAGAGTAAGAGCACGTTGCAATACAATGATTTTTTTTAGAATTTAAAGTAGTAAATAAGAAGAACAAAAAAAAATCGCCTAAATAAAAGGAAAAGAGAAAGTTTCCCACAATTTAGATGAATCCATCGGTACCTTACATGTTAAAATTCGTCAAGTCTTTAGGAATGAAAGACGTGTCAACATTATGTACGTCTTATTCTTACGCTCACATACATTGCTTCGAAAAACATTACCCTGAGAACTAAAATAGAAAATATAAATACAGTAACTACCGAGCGACTTAAAAAAAACCTTGTACTCTTTAATTAAAGTTGTTTTCATTTCTAGCTCAAAGGGTGATTGTGGGACACCTATTTAAATCTGTTGGCTTTCATTACTTTTAGTTAATTTTGAACAATGTAAGAAAATATCTTACTTAACTCAGGTACAATATTTAGACTAAACAACGACTTAAGACTAGATTATATTTAGTTTGTTTTGACGCTCCGTCAAAACTTTAAACACGATATTTAAACATTTCATTAAGTAACTGATAATGTCATGTCTTTAATTAATTACATTGTCTTAAAGTCTAAACAACAAATCTAGCTAGGGGCTAGTCTAAATAATAAAGGTTATGTTTTGTTTGATACGATAGATAACAATTACTTTAAACAGTATTAAATCTTATAATAAATGTGCGTCTAGAGTCGAAGAATCCCCATTACAAACAAATTTTCTTAATATTTTTTGCAAAATTGCAGTAACGCCACAAAACGACACATGATTTCAAACAAACAACAATAAGTTTAAACGAAGTTCAGTATTGCGGTTATACAACTGACCGCGCATGATGCTCGTTTGCCCGAATATCCATATTATCCACACATATTATCATCCTTACACACTGATATCTCATAAAGAGAGAGGTAAAGAGATAATGCATAAATGGGGCATATTTTTTCCGCTACCATAAACCGCGTTAAGAATAACGGTTCTAAAAACATTCGAATTATAAATAAATAAAGCAATTAGTATTCGCCCAATACCCGCAGCTGCAAACAAATCAATTTAAGCACCCTACAAACGTTTAAAAAAATTAGATCAGTAAAACGTAATAAATCTTAAATAGGCACCGGCGGAATCGTTTAAAATACTAATATAAATCGTGAAAGCCTCATCGGCCCGTGGAATTTTCCATTAGACTTTATGGATTTCTCTCTTGTACGCACATTAAATTATAACCAAAGGGAAAACGGTACGGATTGAAATTTAATTTCGGTCGCTGTTTGGGAATAGAGTTTCTGTTATATTGCAGTTATTAAGTCCCACTTCACTCCAACCGTTTACGAATTCACAAACTTTTTGTCCTTATTCAGGAAGTGGAGAGCTTTTAAATTAAGAACTACTTAAATAATATGTCTGCTAATTGGTACAATTAATTTCCTTTTTAGCTCCACAATACCCAGTGATTTAAAATGAACGTTTAATTTAAATATGTAGATATTTTTTAAAGGAAGGTTTAGTTCATAAAATAATGAAGAAACTGCTATAGAAGAAAGAAATTGCTATAGTGAATGATATAGCCTTTTAATATGGTTCGATTAATCGTTAACTAATAAAAATTTACAATAATTTTGTGGAGATTAATTATTCAAAACAATCTAATTAAAACAATAAAAGGTGAGTAAAAAGTGTCTACAGTAATTTTATATATATACTCGTATTATTCGCACAAACATTAAAATGACAAAACCAATCTTTCAACAAAAAAGCTCTGAAATGAGAGATTTGATTGAGATTGCATTTGACAAAAGGTATTTAAATGAGTTTCTAAACTATACAAGCATCATCCAAAAAAGACTGAAAACAATTTATAAACTTTCACAAACTCGATCGTGCTTAACAAAAGACATTAAAATAAAGTTTCCTAACTGAATGGTGAACAATGAGACCATATTTCGCACGACAGTACACAAACACCTGAAAACATAAAAATGAAAGTACGAGTCGCCCTCTTGAATACAGGGTTCCGGAGATGATTTTTTATTTTTTATTTTAATTTATTCTTAGTCTTTTCTACCACAGCAGATATAACTTGAAAAGTTCATAATGTGTGAACTATGAACTTTTCAAGTCTCTATTAATTAAGGTTGAGTGCCATAGGGGCTCCATGTTTTATCCAATATCAGTTTTATTTAATGTTAAGTATTTGTTTTTATGACGGGTATAATGGTCCAAGGTCTACAATGATCTAAGAGACTCCTTAATTTTTAATCTATTTTGTATTTTTAGTTTTTTCTTTGTATGTATTGTATTTTTCTTTGTATTTATGTATGTTTTTTCTTTGTATGATTTGTATGTACATATACTCATAAAAAATTACAAGTGTCTGTATGGTTCAAGACCTTTGACAGACAGACAACGGTACATGGTAATAGGGTCCCCTTAATTTTTTGGACACGGAACCCTAAAAAGGTAAATCTGGCACCAAAATTTTGTATAACAAAAGACTTTATTTATTTACGGAAGCACTCAGCATTAATTAGATTATGAATGGGCCGCCATTCCCTAAACAAGAACAAGCTGCCGTCTCATAATCTATGAAGACACCGTCATTACTGATATTTTGTTTTAAGCATCATTTCCTTTGTGTATTAAAATGAGGAAAAGCTTAGAAAAATAATGGAGCGACGCGACGCTGTTTGGTTATAGATATGTGTTTAATGGTAACATTTTCATATTCTAATTTATTTATTTAATATAAGCAGCCTTTCTGCGTTTTTCAAGCGTATGTGTTTTTTTATAATACAACAATAGCAGACGAATATGCAGGCCACCTGATGGTAAGTGGCTATTACTGCGCATGGACTGTAATCTATTCTAGACAAAATAAATTCCTACCTAAAATCAACACAGATACGCTACTACCCTTGAAGACTAAGCTGTATGTCTCCCTTAAAACGTCCTTTAAACCAGAACACAGCAGCGCTTAACACTGCTGTTTGTTATGAGGCAGAAATAAGAGTGCCGCCGGAGTCGAAACACATAGTATTCTAACCCCAAAAACATCTTCTTCTTCTGTCTTCTTTACCACACAATGCTCAACACCGCTGTTATTCGGCAAAAGTAGGTAAGGAAATGGTGTCTCCATCAAACCACACAGAGCTCTACAGAACTAGCACTTACTTAATTTACCCAAACTTCATACCTTCTTGTATACAAGTATTTAATCATTTATTCGTGTATAATGTAATTAATACGGTATAGATACCTTGAATATTGGGTAGAGCTCAATAATTACACGTCTATTACTGACATGGCGGACCTTTGTTCTCCTGATCGCATAAAATGATAGGAGGATTACCGTACAATCCAACATCATCCATATTAATACACTGAACACCTATAACACTGGAGTTTAATCATTATAATGTAACTTACATTGTAAATAGGGGTTGGTATATTATACATTTCATATTGGGTGAATTTTGCTGTTTTGTTTTAAGAATTTGTTAAGACAAACTCACGGGAATACCGTTATTAATAATTAATCCATCCAATGTTTTGCCTACCGAAGATTGACATTTAAGAATTATAGAAGCAATTGTCAAATTTCGAAATTTATTTAAAAAATATAATTCGTTGTAATTCCAAGTTAACTGTCCTCAATAGATATTGTAGTGATGACATATGTCACTTGGCTGCATAGATTAGTAAAGATACTTCGCCGCCTTGAAATTGAATGAAGCCGCAAATGGCTTATTATAGTAAGTTCTTTTTTTGAATTCTTGACAAATAAAAACATTTTTAGAAAAAAAATACGAATAAATAACTAATACTGCGTAATTTACATGATAATTAAATAATTTATAATAATAATTTCAAATATTTTAGGGACATTTTAGCACGGAGACGTGGCAAAACTTTTTTACGCAACTATTTCAATTGTCAAAACTGGGTACATTTTCTTGTTAGGAGTGAGTAATCTTTACTAATCTATGCTTGGCTGTAACAATTTAATGTCTAACTGCTGGTCATTGGTATCTTCTCATAATTAAGAAGGACGGAGGGAGGTAGGTATAGGTTAGCGGCTTAACGTTCTCCCCGAGAACTGAATATGAAAATTATCCACTTGTAGTTATCCATCTAACTGCCGATCATACCTGACGGTGCCTAACTTTGTAGATCAGTTGTGATCTACACAAACTAAGGGACTCAGCACGCCAGAGTATCACTTATCATCAGATAAATTCTATCACAGCAAGTGTGCTGTGTAAATCCTGATTCGCAGCTAAAATAGGGTTTTAAGGTTCAATTGAAATGTAGAATTATGTTACCGATATTTATTCTACCACAGCAAGTGTAAGTATCCGTAGCTAAAATAGGGTTTGAAGGTTCAATTTAAATGTAGAATTATGCTGCCGATATTTATTTTGCTAACTGAGCCCCCTAACACGAAGACAAAGGCGGTTAATTGATCGGTTACCCCTAAATCAATAGACCGACTGCGTGCCTCGACAACGGACGTGATACGAAATAATGATAGCCTTATACAATTGTGAAGGTTTTATCTGGCTTTTGCAGATACCTAAATATCACGAAATATCAATTTGGAGTAATGGTAAGAAAATTGAAATGTTATTTCTAAAATGAAACGTTATATCAAAAATAATTAACCGAAATAATTTGATTTTGATTTTATATTTGTTTGTTTGCCTATATGTACCTATACTATGTTACTACTGTATTATATATTTCTATGTTAAACCTACTATCGGACCAATTTACATATGAAATGTCGTTGAATCCATCTAAAATTGAAAAAGAAATATAGGCTTCACATATTTAGTCAATTACTTTTAAACTTATATTGATATAAGTCTGAAATGGGTTTCCAAAAAAAATAACGGTATTATTAATAAAAGTGAAGTCATAATTATTAATTCCTCAAATTACATGAAAATGAGGAACAATAAAGCTATAACTATACATCTCATTCATGGAAATGTACAATAATTAATTTGATACATGTTTCAATATAATATGTATTACCTAACTTTATGTGAAGCCGATATTAATTACCAATAATATATGAATCAAGTGAACGTTGAACAAAAGGCCTTAATATATAATTATCCCCCTCCCCATTCTACGTTTCAATTACAATAGATCTCGTATTGCCTGGTACGAGTAGGTGGTGAAAATAGGCACGTATTATTTTACGCTGAATCATATGGCTCCGCTTAAATACACATTTACATTGAATAGAACGTAAAATTATTGACATAAAATCAACATAGTTTGTTATTCAAATGTGATTGAATTGTTCAAAAAGTACCTTTTTAAAGGTAGATATTATACATATTACAGCTCATTTGATGTTAAGTTACTGCTTATGACAAATACGTCAAGTATAAGAGTTTCTCCCGTATTGTACCCATTAACTCAAAACACAGCATCTTATACTGCTTATATAAGGCAGAAATATGTATGTGTAAATAAAATATGTATATGGGAGATCATTTTAGTCTTCAGAACAGGCATCGCATCTGTGATCGGTTCAATAGCACCACTGTTCTATTATGAAGTTAGATACAAATGTCCAAAGGCAACAGCGACCTCTTACTTAATGTTTAAAATTATATCCAATAATGATAGGTACCAAACGTTACTTAGCTTGCCGACTTATAAAAATATCGTGAGAGCTCACACATACATACCTTTTTTTTGTTTACGAGGGGGAAACCTTCAAAAGGTACCCTATGCCGTGTGAGCTGCACGGGGTTATGTAGGATTCTTACCGCACTAAAACCCCCCAGTGGCCGTCCTCGGCGCTGCTTAGAGGACTCGGGGATCTCCAAAGGAACGCAACCGGAGTCCTTTTAGCGCGTTGCCCCATCGGGCTCCGCCCAGTTCTGGTGAGTTCGACGGCATGCGACCACACATATCGCCGTCCTTACCGGGGTCGCTAGCCCGCGGTTCGAGCTCCCACTCTTGCCGCCCGCAACCCCAGAAGCCCCTTTTAGTCGCCTCTTACGACAGGCAGGGGATACCGTATCCCTATTCTGGTCCCGGAACTACAGGAACACACACATACATTTAAACAAACAAACGCTTTCTACACTCACAGCCCCACACTAGGATTCCCTGTATCGTGGGTGCCATGGACACACACATAGACAAATACACAAACACCCAGATCCAGAAACACACATCTAAATTCATCATTCAGATATCTGTCTGGCCGGGGATCGAACCCGGGACCCTCTGCGCGTCAGACCGGTATGGTGACCGCTCCGCCACGCGGGTCGTCATACTTAGCATTTTAAAGATATAATCCCAGCGGAGAGCCAGGTCCCCATTTCGCTGCACGCATGAAAACGCTGACAAGATCTAGAGACCTAGATTCCGCTTACACCACATTAATATGCATCTATGTCAAGGCTTGCAGTACACATTACGGAAAATTATAGCCTACTGAAATTTACGGAAAGAATTTTTAAATAATAAATTATTTTATAAGCTACTGTAGAAGTTACATGATCAAGCCAGTCAGTAGGGTTACAGTTACAACACACAATTTCTAATTATTAATAATTAATTTACGTCACTTAGTAAATACTTTCTTATTTTATATTTTTGGAAAATTCACTCTTGTTTTAAGTTATGTAACGTCATCTTTTTGCTTTTGTAATGGAAGTGTGATAAATCTTATATATATAATTCTCGTACCAAAATGTTAGTTAGCGTACTCCTCCGAAACGGCTTTACCGATTTTCACCAAATTTTATATGCACATTCAGTAGGTCTGAGAATCGGCTACTATCTATTTTTCATACCCCTAAGTGATAAGGGTTGTTCATCCTTAACATTTTTTTATTTATATGGCAACACAACGTTTGCCGGGTCAGCTAGCTATACCTCCGCCACGATGCGAAGAGAATTCATGTAAACAAACCGATATTAGGGTCATCAAAATTTTGGTACTGTAAAAATTACCATTATCCTTGTTTTCACTTTTAATTCAACAAAAAACTTCACAATTAAATTGTATCCATTATTTCTATACCTTATTACATGCAAAGTACTCTCACAACTTTCATATTGTTGCGTGTAGACTAAGATGAATAAAATATCCTTATCAGTAAGTAAGTGAAAACCCTGTAAATAAGCGTATGCCAGGTAATAAGAACTTTTGGTTACGATTTTGAAAAATCGAAACAGTCCATCAAAAAAAAAGAGTACGTAAATTTCTTTACAACCCCACTTTTACTGCTTCATTTTAAATTAGCTGCATAATAATTGCTTTATAATCCGACTATTTAAAAAACACAATTGCGTTTCGTTTTATTTAAAGTAGCAAATAATATTTTTTGAAGTGTAAGCTGACATTTTAATTTATCCACTATTTTCGTAGTATATGATTAAATTATTATTTGAAAATAATTTTATTTATACTAATGTATAATATTTTAAATATAACTTTATAATAATAGTTCATTGTTACAAATACAAAAAAAAACATTTTGTTTACATTGACTGCTTAGCTATAACGAAACGCACTCTCCGAATTTGGTCGTGTTACAATACTTACAATGATGTTTACAACATGGCTGCTTACGATTACGAGTACTGTGCTTGTTAATATCTCTGTTATCCATTGTTATTTGTTTGTTAAATATTCCTGTTATAGTGTTGTTCTGTTATTTTGTTGAGTTTTTTTTTGTTTCGTTTTGTTCTTGTTATAATGAGTGATTCCCAACCGGGTCCGAGTGGCCTGCAGAAGTTTTCTTCTCCAAAGAAGAAACGAGCGAGGTGTTCACTCAGTTCCTCGGAGAAAACAGTTATATGTAACATTTATAAAACTATCGAAGAAATGTGGCCAAAAGATAGTTTTATATACAGTAAAGATGTCGCAAAAAAAACTGCAGAAACTGCCGGCGTACATTTGAGTACTGTGTACCGAATAATAAAAGAATATCGAACTCATAAACGAGTTTCGTCACCGACTCCAGCTCCTAAAAAGGGGACAATAATGGACAAATTGGACGATATGACCTTGAGTGGAATTCGTAGGAAGGTGCACATGTTATTCTTTGATAACGATCCACCAACAATTGAAAAAGTTTTAAATTTAGTGAACGAGGACGACAGCTTACCAAGCTTTAAAAGAACTACCTTTCAAAAAGTTTTAAATAAACTAAAGATTAAATATTTGAAACGGTCGACGCGAAGTGTTCTCATTGAAAAGGAAGAAATTGTGCGATGGCGCTTCTATTATCTTCGAAAAATGTTAAGGATGAGAGAACAAAGACGCAAAATTTATTATTTGGATGAGACTTGGGTTAACGAAGGTACATAAACAATTTTAACTTATTTTTTATATAGAATCAATCATTTCTGTATACTTATTGATCTTTATTTAAACAGTAACCATATAAATTATTATTAATAAGTAGAATTTAAATGTCATAATCAATATTTTATCACATCTTTGGCACACACTGTGTATAAAATTATTTATATTAAAATAATTTAAAGCAATAATATATTATTTGGTTTCAGGACATACAAAAAGTAAAATATGGCAAGACCTTTCCATTGAGTCTGCTCGACAAGCCTATCAGGAGGGACTCTCAACTGGCTTGAAAGCTCCATCGGGAAAAGGGAAGCGCTTGATAGTTGTACACATTGGTATGTTATCATCCTAATATTGTTAGCTTAAGATCACATAATTTTAGATGTGTGTTATCATGGAATTGAAAAAAGTTTTGTAAAAAAATAAACTCATGCATAGCTAATCAGGTTAACGTAAAAGTATAGTTTCTATGCCATATAGTCAATATATGATCACTAGACTGCTACATGTACTTTTCACATTTTAATATTTATCATTTTTTTATAGGTAACGAGGATGGATTTGTGGAAAATGCAGACTTAATTTTCGAAAGTAAAAAAGGTGAAGGCGACTATCATAGAGAGATGAACTCGAAGGTGTTTGAAGAGTGGTTCTCTAGAACTCTGGAAAAATTAGAACCAAACTCCATAATTGTAATGGACAATGCCCCATATCATTCTCGACGCTTGGAACGAGTTCCTTCTATGAATTGGTTAAAAAAAGACATACAAAGTTGGCTAACAGAAAAAGGTATCTCGTTCCAAGCAGAGATGATAAAAGCACAGCTTATCGACTTGGTAACACCTGAACGGGAAAAATACTCAGCATTTGTATGCGATACAATGGCGAAGCAGCACAACATTGAGGTATTAAGATTACCACCGTACCATTGCGAATTAAATCCTATCGAGTTGATATGGGGCCAAGTAAAAGGCCATGTCGCAGAAAAAAACAAAACATTTAAAATAATTGATTTAAAAAAAATATTAAGTGAAGCAATTAAATCTATAACTTCTGCGGCATTGCAACAATGTGTCAATCATGTAATTAAAGAGGAAAAGAAAATGGCAGAACTTGACGGCATTTCAGATAATGTAATTGACAATTTTATTATTCGAGTGACAGACAGTTCAACAAGTCCATCAAGTTCTGCCAGTGATGAAGAAGATGAATAATTTATTTATGATGGTATTCTTTCCCGTTTGATGTAATTCCCGTTTGACGTAAATTTGATGAATAATAACAACATGTCTGTAATTTTGAACAAGACTTACAAACTATAATAATTACAATCTGGAGTTTACTAATATCTGCATTCTCTTTATATATAAAAGTACTAACTGGACTAACCTTCGAAATTTCTTCAGGAGTCTTATCCAAAATCTATAATGGGCGGCCAAAAAACCTTAAGGATTTGTATTTTTACATGATGTATTACATACTTGTAATTTGTGCTATTTAATTTAATCATTTTAACCCGTTCATACATGTAATAATAGCTAAATAAATATGTACAAAACTCCAAGTTTTTTTTTTTATTTTTAGTTACTACTAAACCAATTTCAATTTTATTTTCCAATCTACTCTGGGAGTAGAGTATTTACTAACTTACAGTCTATTTATTCTCTTAGAGTCCAAATACGAGACGTGTACATATTGCCATGGAGGATATTAAACTACCATTACTCTAAATTACATTATTTTATTCATTCTGATTAAAATAGAATATCACACAGCATAATATCTAAGAAAATTGTATAAATTCACTTAATACGCATTTAAATGCTGATTTAAAATATATCTTGCGAGATTATTCTCGAAATCTAATTAAACTCAAGGTCAAATATTTATTCACAATATTTAATTCAAACCAGACATTAGGTATAGTGTATAGAATAGGATAGAAAATAACGGAAATTTTCTTTTATTTTACATAATATTATACATTAATAAATTGTGCTAATGAAAAAAGGTTATTGTTATATGTCCGTTATCGGTTGCTAAGCGACGATTGTTGGTAAACATTCTTCTTCCAATTTGGCTGGAGTATAGTAGATAAAGATGTATTATTGTGAATGTTGATAATTATGGAAGAATATGGTACATTTTTGAAATCCCTTCTGAGCGTTTTAACAGTAATCTTAAACGTTTAGTGTTTTATTAGAAGGGAGTAGTAAGGCAAGCAGTATGAGATAGTACAAGGGGTTTTAAACCGTGTCTAGGGTCCATGGGGGTAGAACACAAATTCTATTTGAGTTTTAACTACTCTATTACTTACTCTCAGAAATAAATTAAACGCTACATTGATGGCACGAGGAGTATATAAATAATTGCAGCGATTATTTCGTGATATTCGATAACATAAACAAGATATTATTTGCTTATGATTTACATGATAATATATGAAAACAAAGAGAATCATGTTTTCTACGAAATCCCAGCTAAACAATAACTTACCTGCAGCAGCACTCATACAAATAGTACCTTTGGGTATACGCAGCGCATACGGCTGTTTGCATTATTTATGTACAAAACACTAAGATTTACCTTAGTAAAAGCCTGGCTTACCGTAAAACATTCAAGTTTGAGAATTTCCGTAGGGTTGTGAAAAAATATCGATTTTTGAAATATTTTTTTGTTGTAATCGATTATTACAATAATAAGAACCGATTTTTAATAACTAGATTTTTTTTTTAAATTGATTATTTTATCGATTATTTTGAATAAAATGTCGGCAACGTGCGGTCCGCTACAAAGAGAGCAACTTACAATAATCTATTTATTTTGAAGAAATAAAAAATCTATTTTTAAATAATCGTTTATTTTATAATCAATTATTATATTATTGATTTTTACTCGTTCTCACATCCTTAAATTTCCGTCAGTGCGAGGTAACAATTTTCGCGCTCACTCAACCTTGAGTGAGGCGGGGGCGAGCGGGCATTAGCGGGGGAAAAATTAGATTTAACCCCGACACCGCCAGAGTTTCCACCTTCACATCTATGTCCTTTTTACCCACTCCGCCCCTGCAGTTTATCCATTTTACATTTTTGCTCAGAAGATATTTTTTAATTTCAACCCAAAGTGAAATAGAAAGTGGTTATCCGGACTTTGTTATTGGATTAAATTAATGGAAACACGTTTGTTTATTGTTTTAGTATGACTGGTGAACTAAATGTTGTAATTATTTATTGTTATGTTATGTAAATTTATTGTTCAAAAAAAGTAAACCTAAAGTCAGTAATTACGTTTTCCAACTATTTAAATGTCCCACAAATATCAAAACCTGTTTCGAAAATCGACGTACATACTATGCCTGTACAGAAACATCTTAAACGGCTAAATCGTGTTTATCGATCTTTTACTAAAGAACTGTACAAAGAGCAATATAGACACTTTACGTGTTTTATTATTTAAATATTCCATGTTCTTACCATGAATACATAGTAAAAGGTATGTGAGAGCGCTAAATATTTTTATCCAGTAAAATCAAAAATGCTTGTTCACACATTCAGTCACTGAACTACAATAATACTCAACTTTATGTAAATAAGGAATCGAACTACATTCCCTACGACTACGGGTCAAGTAATTGAGGAACCGTAATTTGAACAGTAATTTAACTTGTTAGGCCCCGGGAATTTAGCTCAGTGTTAACTTTCCACACTTACCCTTTCGGCTTAGTACTGGAGCTTAGCATACCAGTTTGCGGTTACAAATAAAAGCTTTAATGTTTAACTTTTACGAGTTTCGTGACTAATGAAACATACGAATTCCTTCTGGTTATTTTTAGTTAGAGATAAAACATATCTTGTGCAAAGGAAGGAAGAAAAAACTGCTTAGTGTCTGATAGGTATATGAATACACCACGAGGTAGGCAATAAATCGCCACGAGAATCAGTCATCATTAATACCTTATCGTCCCACTGCTGGGTACACGTGTACTTTCAGAATGAGAAGAGTTTAGGGCATAGTCCACCACGCTTGTCAAAGACTGTACAGGAACACCTCTAACAACTTTTAATAAAGGAAAATTCAGAGAATTGAACCCCGGGGTTCCAAAAAAGTTTTCTATAATTACATAAGTCCACAAATTCTCTCCACTCACCAAGGGTTGACTGGTAGAGAATGCCATCAGGCATTAAGTTTGCCCTGTTGTACCTTAACCGTGTGTTTGTGTTACAATAAATATATAAATAAATAAATAAATAAGTTTTAGAAACTGCATACTTTGTTTTTTACCCAAGAAATAAATCTAGATTACGTTTTTTACCCTTAAAACCAAGAACGGCGTTTTGTCGTAAATAATACTTAACTTTAGTATGAAAGGACATAACTTTTATATTAGAACGGTCCTAATCATAAACATTACTTGATTTGTGTCTTTAAAGCCGGAGTAAGCCTTCAGCTAAAGATAAATGTATATTTCCTTGACAAGACAAAACTTAATTGACTTCATTGGTGCTATTTACTTTTCGGATTCAATTAATACAATTTAGAAATTGTTTCGTCTTTTTTTATTTAACTTATAGCCGACACTGGCTACCAGAATTGTCAAAACAGCCAGAGGTCATCAAGTTTTCTGTGCGGAGAAAACCATTTCAAAGTCAGAAAATCTTTAAAGTTGTACAACATAATTGCTTTCTCAAAGATAAATTATGGGTATATTTGGTGGTAAAAATAAATAATAAGAAAGTAAAATAAAACATATTTTTATGTGTTTATTCTGTGCTTATTATAACTGTACTACTACTGGGTTTAGTTAGTCGGCGACTGAAGGAGCTCTGTTTACACCTTTCTAAGGAGAAATCGAATTAAAATCCATCTCGGAACTTAACCTAAAATAAGGTGTCAGATTTCAAGTTTGATTTTCGGTTTGTACCTAAAATATTAGATGTCTGACTCAAGTTATTCAGAATAAGAATATTCAGATATTCCACTTATGTAAATATGTGTTCATAACACATAAACATAGAATTCCTGTGTTATGAATGTAGAACTACAACTTTTCTTTTACTTACCTCCAACATGTTTTAAGGTCAATTTAGAATTCATACCGACGTATACCGTAGGGATACGGCAGACACGTGCCAGAACAGGCATCTAATTTATAATGTACATTATCTATGAGCTTATACAAATATACTGGAACGTTACTATCTAGATAATTATATTATGAGCTTACTGTAACTGTCCGAGGAATTTTGTTTTTTTTTTTTATATAATATAGGAGAAGCAGAAAAGCATGCAGTCCACCTAATTGTAAATGCCTATTGCCGATGTTGAGCATCTGTAATCAACCTCAGATAGGATTAGATGTGATGTACCTGAGGTCGTCCACAGATGCGCCGCTACCTGTTAAGACTAGGCTCGAACGCCTTGGAAAATTATGTCTCCCTTACCACACCCTTCAAACCAGAACACAGCAGTGTTTAATACTACTGTTAATAAGCACAAAAAGTTGTGGCGGTAGTTCCGCCGGAGTCGAAACACAAAATGTTCTAACATCTTCGAATACATATGTATTATGAGCTTACTGTAACTGTCCGAGTAGTTTTGGATAGATAAACATGAAATTCTCGTATAATGTTATAGATATCGGTGTTTGAAATTCAAATTGATGACAACAGTAATCGGATTCTGTTTGGTCACAAAAACTGATGCAGTATGTCTCTCAACATAATTTCATTCAAAAAGTTTGCGAACATGTCTTTTTTATTTGATTCCTATTTTTCGTATAACATTGTTATAATAATTATCATTAGATAAGACTTTAAGTAGAGTCTCTGTTCAATAGAGTCGGGGTTACATATGCCCATGGATAACTACTAACTACTTGCCATCAGATGGACTGGAAGCAAAAAAATTGCAATATTTAGAAAATATTTGCTATGCACCTACAATATCAAGACTTATTTGTTTTTTAATAAAGACGGTCTAATGTTTAACGTTAATAACCTTAGTTATTCACAAAATAATACCGTCTTGTAAAACCCTAAAACGACTATTCCAAAACACTAGCGAGCTAAAGAGACATTATCACCCCGACGCCAGCACAACACGTCGTTCCGTTCCTTTGTTCCAACTAAAAGGGTTAACTCTAAACACCGGCACTTAACCCTCTACTGCGCTTAGCTCCGCGTTCCTTGAGGCCGTGAGATGACAAGTTGTTTACAAAGCGCCTCTTCCCGCAAAAACGCAACGCGCTTTACTCATTATGCTGTGTTCGCGTAGGGCGTCTTTTTAAAACGGTCATGAAAGGTGTAAACAAGGTTGGGGCTAGGGATTTCTAAGTCCAGTTCATTTTTTTGCGTTCGTCACGGATGTTATGGAGTACGGTTTCTTGTTTTTTTTTACATCATACACTGGTATAATGGTGTCAAGTTTTCGTTATTTAATTTTAGAGGTAACATTTAGTCTCAGATACGAGCTTGTGGATACCAGCTAACTTATATACAGAGCGATGATTTCCTCAGAAGTGGCACGTATCTGTGATCGACACCAGAACCTCTTTATCAAATATATAATAGTGACCGTTAGGTAAGACCATCACATGGACAACATGCTTTTGTTACTGCAGTCTTATAAAAAGTTAAAGCACTTGTTATAGCAATATAGTATGTACTTACAAGGTTAGCTTTTCACCACTTAACCCATCATCGTGCTCCACGTTGCTTGAGGCTGTGACAAGTTTACATTGAGCCTCTTTCTCGAAAACGGAACACGCTTTGCTCATTATTCAGTTTCTGAGGCGAAGCGGCCTTTGAAAAGGGCTTCTAACTACATAAAGCCTTTTCATTAGATAGGTTTCATCTAAGTTAAGGTTCACTTAAGATGTATGTAAATTCTACATTTTTCTTTGTAATAAAGAAGGCTCTGTAGGCAAAATGACGATAGATAGATAGATTAATATTAACGGACGTAAGTAAATTAAATCAAGCTCTTCAATCAGCCTAAGCTAACACCTAATCGTAACTTGAAAATGATCATTAATATTTGTACCAAGTTAAGCTCTCACCACTGACATAACGCCCGGTATTAATATTCAATCTATCCTCATTTCACTTACCAAAGATCGAAATTTCACAATATCACGAAGTAATTGTCAAATGTCGATCTTTAGTAGGCAAAACATTAGATAGATCGCTTATTAATAGGGCGTATTAATACAAACAGCGGTATAGGATGGATTCACTGTGCCGCCTTTTGTTCCCATTAAAGGGTTAAACCCTTTGGCCGGTAAATCGACACGATAACATTCTAAACGGTATACCTACTTCTACATATAGATTTGTTACTCGAGGTCGTACTACAAGTATATACAAAATGGAAAATCGCTCTTCAAGGCAGTAGAATGTATCTAGCCTTGAAAATTCGTGTAGGCTGTATAAATTAAAGACGATACCTATTTCTAAATTATATCAGTCGTCTGAACATTAGAGTAGATAGTATTAGATTTAAAAGCAGTGATAGCCTAGTGGTTAAGAAACTCGGCCTCTTGATCGAGGGTTCCGAGCTTTAAATTCCAGCCCTCAAACCTCATTTTTTCTTTTTTTTATAATATAGGAGTAGCAGACGAGCATGCAGTCCACCTGGTGGTAAGTGCTACTGCCGCCCATGGACATTTGTAATCAACCCCAGATAGAATTAGATATTCCTACCTGAGACCGGCCACAGATGCGCCGCTATCCCTGAGGACTAAGCTGGAACGCCTCGGAAAAGTATGTCTCCATTACACTCTTCAAAACGGAACACAGCAGCGCCTTACACTGCTGTTATTAGGCAGAAATAGGTGTGGCGGTGGTGCCGCCGGAGTCAAACCACAAAGGGTTCTACCACCTTCATACCACCTACCACTATCAACTGTCCGTTTAGACTGCAGGACGTAATCAGTATTTATTGCATAATACAAGTGTTACAAGGTTTTTGAACAGTTTTACATTTATCTGTAGTTACCCTGTGGGCATGTAATTTCTTAATTAAACTAAAACTTGATATAAGACCGTGTAAATATAATTAAATTAAAATAAAACAGGAGACAAGTATTACATTATACACTAAGAAGTAACAGCTATTATTATTTAATGTCAACATAGATTGTAAATAAGACCGTACCAAAAATTAAAACGTGATTACAAACATATACTACATAAAAAAGGAAAATGTTTTTGAGTTTTTTATTTATAAATGATCCTTATTCAGTTTCGCGCTTATAAGGGCAAAACGAAGAGCTACTGAAGGTAAGAGCAAAACAAACTTACATTATGTTTTCATGTTTAAAAGTCCCTTCATTATTTTTTTGTGACGGGAACCTTTGACGCGCAAATGAACTCATAATTGTGTTGTGCTAAAAATTATACATAATTTTAAGGCTTTCGGGGTGCTAAGTCCTGTGTTAATAAAAGCCTACAAACCCTATTTGCTTTTTCTTTTATATATAAAATTTACTTGCCTGAATTAATAAAGAACGTACTGACATAAACATGTATTATTACCTTCAGAGGCGTAATCTTTTATGGACGTTATAAGTAATCATTTGGGCATGATATTTTCTGCTTTTAACCGACTTCAAAATGATGAGGGTCTTCATTCACTCCCTTTATAATATGCATGTCTATTGCACGACTCATGATGCGAAGCATCAGAGTGCTTTACGATCGAAAATTTTTTTTCGCTTCATTTTGGCGGCTATTTTTATTATTATAGCCTTGATAGTTCACGGAATCAAGATATTTTGCATACTATTGTCGAGATAATTTAATGGAGATTAATTCCATACTTTTTAAAAATTGATTTACTGCAATAGAATTGGAAAAAAACACCAAAATAAGTCAAAAAAATTTCCTGTCCGTCATGTGTGAAACCTGAAAACACTGTAACTTGTGAAAAAATCCATCATTTGAGTTATTTTTTTTTTTAAATTCTAATCGACGATTGTAGGTCACTGAATGCGAATGATTAATTAATTCAGTGTCGTTTAATTGCAATTATTTTTTTTTTTTTTTTGCATGTATAAAGTACCGTATGAGTAATAGGGTACTTTATATTAATTACAATCTAGCCTACTATAAGACTAATGAGTAATTTTACGCTAACTTAAACTGCTAAATAATCATATAATGAAGGCGGCGTCCTCTGACACTGCACTTCTTTGCTTATCACATAAAGGAGTAGACACATTGTTCTTGTGTTCTATAATGTTCACTTATCACTATTTCACTAACACTACACTGTGTCATGTCACTAACTCAAATGGTTTAATCCTTTTGAGTCTTCTCACTAGGTCCGTCGTATCGAAGAGCTGGATCGCCTCGATATTGACGTGATGGTGAAGTCTTTTTTGATGGCCTTCAGCATAAGTGCTAATCACTTTTTTAACAAGGTCTACTTGAAGGTCCCGATGTAGATCTTCGTTTCTTACATACCAAGGTGCATTTGCAATACCCCTAAGTACTTTATTTTGGAACGTTTGTATGATATCTAAATTACTCTTTTTGGTACAACCCCAGAGTTGAATACCATATGTCCATACAGGCATTAGGACTTGTTTATATAACAATATTTTATTGTATATAGACAGCGAGGAATGTTTCCCAAGCAGCCAATGCATAGCTCTGTATTTGAGCTCCAACTCGTCACGTTTTTTCTTGACGTGAGCTCTCCAGCGCAGCTTCGCATCAAGGGTCATGCCAAGATATTTGGCTGTGTTTGCGTATGGTATGGGTGTATTGTTAATATATATAGGTTGATAATTAGGGTGCCTATTTGTAAAATCAATGTGCACTGATTTGCTTTCATTGAGTTTCATTCGCCACTTCTTCGTCCAATTAATTACTTTGTTGATAGCTGCTTCGCATTTCTCCGCTGCTTCAGCGTGATCATTCCCTACAGCTATGATTGCCGTATCATCAGCAAAAGTTGCGAAGATGTTATTTTCTGTTTCTGGAATGTCACAGGTGTATAAGAGGTACAGGACCGGCCCCAATACACTGCCTTGTGGTACGCCAGCATTTATTTTCTTGAGATCTGAGTATGCTTCTCCTTGTCTCACTCGGAAAGCTCTGTTTGAAATATAAGATACTAATATTTCTGAGAATTGCTTTGGTAGCATTGCTCTTAGCTTCAATATCAAGCCTTCATGCCAAACTTTATCGAAGGCTTGTGCTACATCTAAGAATACTGCAGAGCAGACTTTCTTCTCTTCTAGTGATTTTTCTATTGTATTAGAAATCCTATGAATTTGATCTATCGTGGAGTGTTTTTCTCTTAAACCAAACTGGTGATCTGGTATTAAGTTTTTATGTTCTAATATGGGTTTGAGTCGCTTTAACAAGAGCTTCTCAAAGACCTTAGATATTATAGGTAATAGGGAGATAGGCCTGTATGATGCAGCTTCATGTGGCGGTTTACCCGGTTTTGGTATCATTATTACTTCAGCTACCTTCCATAAGTCTGGAACATATTGAATTCTGAATGAAGCATTTATTAGGGAAGTTAACTTGACTACAGCTTTTCTAGGAAGGTTCTTCATAACCTCGCCTGTAATTAAGTCAAATTCAGGAGCTTTTTTAGGGTTAATGTTGCGTTGTATCTCTGTTGACACTTCTTTTGTGGTCACAAATTTAATATATAGCCCTGTCTGCTCTATACTGTGACTACTATAATCACTATATTCTCCTTCATTTGGTTGAAATATATTTTCTAGATGAAGGGCAAACTGAGAAGCTTTTTGCATGTCATCAATTATCCATTTTCCGTACTTGTCTTTAATTGGAGGAATTAATTGCAATTAATAAAAAACGAAAACTACAAGACTGTATATCTAAAGATATTATGTACATTTATTCCACCAGGGGCGCTTGTGCAGTACCTTCTTCCTACTACAGCTGTTTTTTCGGCAATTAATTTTGAACGACTTAAGTTTTTTTTTTTTTAAATTTCATAATTAAATGAGCATTATGAGTCGTGCACTTTTGGATTTTCCAAACTTTACTTTATGTTTATGTTTGACATGTATGTACGTACTATTTCTTAAATCTATTGTATTTTTACACAATCGAGATAACATTATAATTTACCTATACGAGTTAGGTACAAGTAATTTAATTAAAAAATCAAAAACCCGACTGTACTAAAAAGGCTGAAGTAGAATTTCCAATAACGGTGAAATAGGCATTTCATTTTTTATCTAGAAAGCCATATGCAAAGTTTCATTGTAGATATCTGCTTCAAAATCAAAATATGTTCAAACAATATTATCCTCGTAGTGGTCAGTTACGCTATATAAAGAACCTATGCGTAAAATTCCAGCACTCTAAAGTTCAACGATTTCCCTTTGCGTTGATCTCTGGCACAGCAACTTACTCATTTTGTCGATTGTCGATGTGTTATATTTATGTATTGTATGTGTAATCTCCTTTTGATTTCCTTTATTTTGATACCCTAATCGATAGGTTCGGTAAACATTTTTTTAAATATGTTACTATTTCGCGCCAAATGTCCACCATTTTGGTTTTTTTTTCTAACACCTATCTAAGGACGACGAATATAATGACACCTTAAATGTCGAAATTTAGCCAGCCGTAAACCAAACATACAAGATACGCGCGAAAAACATAACCCTTCCTTGGCAGTCGGGTAATAATAAGCATCAAATAAAGTTTGGAATAACTTTCTTATTTTTTTTTTCCTAATTGCTAATGTCATTTTTAAATTACCAGTTTCCTATATTTATGTAATTACCGTGTACGTACAAAAAAGCGCTATAAAATAGTTGAAAAGTTCATATATACAAAACTAGCTGACCCGGCAAACTTTGTACCACCTCAAAATCAATTTATCAAATATATTTCATATAAAATATAGCCTATATTACTCGTGGATAATGTAGCTTTCGAATGGTGAAAGAATTTTTAAAATCGGTCCAGTAGTTTTGGATCCTATTCATTACAACCAAACAAACAAAAAAAGTTTTCCTCTTTATAATATTAGTGTAAGTAGATTATCAAAACAGGTAAAACGTGCTGTGAGAGTTTATTTAGAAAATGCCTTTATAAATTTTCAGAAGTGTTTCAAAAGGATTACCTTAATGCGTATCTAAATTTAGGCAAAAGGCATTAAGTTACATTAAACGTAACACTTAATGTTATTTTTAAGTTATGCTAAACCATTTTAATGCTTTAATGTAACGCACATGCTATATTTCGCGGCTCCGCCCGTCAATATAGTTTAATTTCTACGTTGTAACCATAATATATATATGTTCTACTGCTCTGAAAACATTGATAAGTGTGATCTGATATTGCTTTATCGATAATAATATTTGATATCTCATTTGTGCTACCAGCACACGTTTGAAGATAATATACAGATAAAACAATTTCAAATCTGGTGACTTTTCATATAAAGTATTGAAAATATTGTATTATAAATTTAGCAAGATTGCCGAAATGATTATCTAAAACATGCGGGTAAACCCGCATGTTTGACGTCGTGCGGCCACACGCGTGCCACGACGTTTCCTATCGTTTTATATATTATATTTCTATTTCTATATATTTATATATATTATCTTTATATATATTATATTTCTATTGTTGTAATTAATATTTTTTTAATGATTTGCTACTTATATTTTTATTGCACAATTATTGTATGCCCACCTGTGGCGGGAATATGTAGGACTCAAAATATGTTTGTACCATGCACCATGTACCCATGTTCCACAATAAATTTGATTTGATTTGATTTGATTTATATTTTTCACAGGTAGTTTCCAGCCATGTTTGCCACACGCACACGAGTCGCAAGGATTATTGATGCATGCGAGTAAGGCTCGCGTCCGTAAACCCGCGTGACAAGAAAACCCTACAATCTGGTAACTTTCCGTAAAAAAGACTTAAAACTTCGTATTATAATTTTAGCAAGATTAGCGAAGTGCGTACCTTAAGTAAGGGCTTAGCGCTTGGCATTAAACAAGGTATCACCTTGTTCGACTGGCGGGGATTACACACTCATTTAATTTCACGGTTCAAAGGATAGAACCCAAGAATAATGAGCCTCCTATTATTATTTATATAACGTAATCCGCCCTTTATTAGACCTTATTGGCTAACCTAAGCATTTATGCTTACCGTTTATGTGTTTTAATGTTTGCTCGAACCCGCCCACAGATTTTCGGTGTTTTCGTGGAAACGATAAATGTTTTAAGGATAAAAATAACTTTAAAGAAGAACTTTGTGGTTTGTCCCTAGAGGCAACTCCTCCACGCCTATTTCTGCTTTTTAACTGTGTGTTCTTTATTCTGAAAGACGTAGGATTTTGGCATTTTTGCCAACCTCAACTTAATTCCAAAACGAAACAGAAAAAAGTTACTTCAAATCCTATTATAAATTTATTATAGATATGTATAGATAGTACCTACAATTATGATAATTTCTAGCAATACGATTTAGGTCAAAATCAGCAAGATCTGAAATAGACATTAATTAAAGATAGACATTTCTGTCTCTTCATCAATATTAGAATTATAAATCTTAATCTTGTTATTGAGATGCCATGAAATCTTGAGAAATTTAAGCTTTTATAATGATAGATAAAGCTTTTATAAAAATATATCTAGCGAAATTCAAAGCTTCTTAGAACTTAACTCAGAACCACTCCCCAAAAATAAGTATTTCTGCGTCAAAACATCAGCAGAATTAAACCTTACTTTCTAGTACAGCACATGTGTTAGAACACGGCTGCAGTTAACACTACTGTTATTAGATAGAAATACATAGGTATGGCGGTGGTGACTCCAGGAACCAAACAGGTTTCTTTCAACTTATTCATACCACTATTGTTACTATGGAAATATAACTCCATTTTGTATTAAAAAGCCGTATTCGCGTCTTAATCACTAATTATACGTAACAACCCTCCCTTCATAGATAAGTGGCGCTCTCTGACCCATTTCTTACGTCAAGTACGCGGCGTGAAGGATTGAGGAGGTATAATTACTGGCACAAGGCATAGAACTCGGCTCCCTGGAGAACACTTGCAATCAATCTCGGACGGGAGATTTGCTGTTGGAAGTGTTGAGCGGTTATGTGCTAGTGTAGTATAGAATATAGGACATGTAAGGCAATATAAATTACAGGTAGAATACAAAAATTGTAACGTGTTGTGTCGCACAAAGACGTATTTTAACCGACTTCCAAAAAGGAGATTTCTCAATTCGACCGTATATATGTTTTTTTTTCTATACATTTGACAGGTACGGCCAGTGTCTACGCTTTCGCGATACGGAAGATATGAATACATTTAAAATAACGATATGATTTTGTTTTGCCACGGAATATTGTAGTAGAAAAATAATACGCAAAGACACTCATAGTTTGGTAGTAAGAATTTTGGCATCTCACGGTAAGAATCTACGGTTCATATCTTAGAGTTGTCTGAATAACATTATTCGTGGTAGAGATCCATCATTGACCCACATGTATTTCTGCCTTGTAATACTCCCACTATTTATCCCACAACATTACTGTATTTTAAACTAAAACACTGAATAAATATTTAAGTGTACTTATTGGACATAGAATTGCAGTTTTGCCTTCTTATAAATATTTTTTTGTAAAGCAGAAAAGCCTATATCAACAACAACGATTACGACGTAAAGCTGCGCTTGAGGTATTAACTTAAACTGCAACATTTAATTTTGAGTAGAAAGTGTTGTAATAATTACCATACTTGGACGTTGCCACGTTTCTTTGAAGTAGTAATTCCAATTTAAAAACCCAGTCTTAATTTTCCGCAAGCAGGCGTTGCTAAAAGAAAATACTGTAAGTCGGACTTAGGCTGACCGCGCACTTTCGCTTAAACTCAAATGTTGCTTAGCGTCTATTTGATAATTTATGTATATAGACGCATACATAATCGATCGCATTTTACTTCGCTCCCTCGGGTTTGAGCGACTAACGTTAATAATCAATCTAAACCCATTTTGGCTCTGAAAGTTTGAAATTCGACAATTTTACTTTTTTACCTGAAATTCCATATAAAATTGTCAGTTACAAAGTTAACGATTAAAGAGTATTAACGTGCGTAGGCCACGCCACTTATACTCGTATCGCTAATCAATCGCTCAAGCAACAAATTGGATCCGCGAGCAGCAAGACAAAAGAGTGCCTTATACAACTGATCCGTAGCTAACGTGATAAGGTGGTAGGTTACGCTACTATCGCCTCTGCAATAGTAGTCAATGTGTGGTTAGCTTTAAGATTCACATGCGCTGATTACAAACGGAAAACATCCAGCCTGAGTCGCAAAAAAATAGAAAGAATCTATTTTCTTTATAATTAAAAATACAGAGCATACTTCTTCCTTTTATGAAGCCGGTTAAAAAGCTTTACGATCCGTTTGATGTAATGGACTTCGTCATTAAGAATCCTTAGCCGGTTAAGATAACAAAAATTAAAAAAGAGATGGGAAACCCTTTAATTAATTCCAAAAATTCTGGTTGCGAGTCTCCGTCTTATAAAAACAATTTTGATGTTATATAAATATCTCTCTTACTGTAAAACTAACAAAAGACGTCGTTATTCTTAACATTCCCACATTGGTAAAACTACTACCACACAATTTCGACGAATACAAGAACACTGCTATGTTATGATATGTTAAAATCCTTGCGAAAAAATGAGATATACATACACGCTAGGAAAACATTATCTTCATAAGAAAAATAATTTCGATTTGATTTTAGTTATAATGCCGCGATTTTAATCACTCATACGAACTCCTTCGCTTAGTAAGTTAGTTACATCTATATTACACGTGACCAAAATACATTCCAGAAGCTTACTATAAGTAAAATATTGCTACTGAAACGATAGATATCTTTTTTTAATATAGGGGTAGCAAACGAGCATTCCACCTGATGGTAAGGCCACTGCCGCCCATACACATCTGTAATCAACCCCAGACAGGATTAGATATCCCTACCTAAGGTCGGCCACAGTCGCGCCGCTAACCCTGAGGACTAAGCTGGAATACCTCGGACAAGTATGTCTCCCATACCACACCCTTCAAACCAGAACAAACCTTTTAAACCAGATCGCAGCAGCGCTAATCACTGCTGTTATTAGGTAGAAATAGGTATGGCGGTGGTGCCGCCGGAATCGTATCACAAAGGGTTCTACCACCTTCAAACCTTATCTATAACCTATCGTAATTCTTAATAATTCTTCATAGCCACTACATCCAAGTAATATACTCGTATATCCAACACATCGAAAAACCAATATCGCGAACCCAAAAACCACTTTTCTATTTGCTTTTGGATCCTCTATGGGATAATTGTGTTTGTTTATATACAGCCGTATATTTACTTGAATGGTCCAAGCCGCCCACATGTCGATATTGACACGGGTGCGCCGGTAAATTCAGTATTTACGACCCTGTGAATAGAGATGGAGCAAATAGAATTATAACGGATTATTACGTTCGAAAACTTATATATTATTTTGCGAAAGTGGTGTAAGCTGGTAGTATTATGATGCCTGAAAAATATACCGTTTTGAGCATTGAACAAAACCTTTTCAGTAACAGCAGCACAGCATTACATTCCGTGTTTGAGTGTTTGTGTGTTATTTTTTGTGTGTGTCCTTGACACAGTAAAGTCCTATTATAGTGGGGATATGAGAAGTTCATAAGTCTAATCAGTAGCACTACCATGAGTTTACAAAAGTATTACTCGCTAGCGACTGCGTAAAATAAATGTATGAAAAATTGTACAGCGCCTCTGGTGGTTACTCGTAGAACTAAAATCCGTAGTGACGTAACTCGATACGTAAAAAACCTATCGAAATCAAATCGCTAGCTAATGTCATTATGATCTATTGCCATACAAATTCGGTCCCATGAGTCATTAATTTGACAGACGTTGTCAAGAAAGACCGCAACGATAGTAGTTATGTTATTCACTAGCAAAATGACAATAGTTTTCTATTTACAATTTCTATAGTGGCGTTTCTATGCCAACTCATGGTAGTGCTACAGAATTTCAGATAACGAAATATTTTTTACTAAATATACGAATTGGTTATAAGACCATAAGTCTGGTTTAAATGAGGCTTCGCTGACATGCAGCAGAATCTTTATAGAACTTAAACTTCAAATTCTTAAAAAAAACCTGACCTAATCCGTAAACAATCTTAAAATGTAGAGCCCACTTTTAAGGAACAAATAATTCACCAAAGTAACGTTAGCCATTCAATCATCAACTTCAAACCTTTTCGACTATGCCAATTAAACTAAATGTACCAATAACCCATAATTGTTTAGAACAACCCATCTCTATCTCAGGGTACATTCCAAAAGAACCCAAGTAATTATGTACATAGTTCGGGCCCCACGCATAACTGTTCCTTGTGGAGTTGAACATAGTTTCCTCGGAAGATAGTGAGTAATTTCAACAAAGACGTACCATCTCGCTCGGTTTTTGTTAGATTATTGGAATACATGTGAGTAATGAAGTTTAACTGTTGAACTAATTGGAATATTATAATACAAAAGACTACAAATGTGTTTTGTAATATTATTATGACACTAATACTGTACTTTAAACTGAACTTTGTATTTCGAAATCGGGTGCACCACGCCATACCCATCTCTATCATATAGTAGCGCAGTTCAAAGTGTTCTAATTTGAACTACTACTACTACTAATTAATGACTACAATCCCACCGTTCTTTTAAGTAATTATTTAAAGCCATTCCCATTCGTTGTATTTTATTGCTTCTTTTGATTTTTTCTTATACAAGTATTGCTAATCAAATGTGTTACCCAAAGATGCCTTATTCAAGTTAAGAATTATCGAACAATGAATTATGAATGAAGTAGGTGGGCTTATCTTTTGTCTACTAGTATTTTAGGCGACACTAAAGATGTCATACGAAAATAGATATTACTACAAAAATCACAGCACTCAAACCCTACATTGGACCACTGACACAGATTGCTAAGTACATCCCACAGCTCTTCCGACCATTATTTTCCTCTCAACAAAGATGCCCGTTCTCATCACAGATTCAGAGAAAACCTTTGTCACAGATAATTAACTGCAGTGGTAGAATTAATTCCCTTTCAAGACCCTTTTAGTTACAGCTGAGTATTTACTAATTTACTTTGTGTTTACGTGTTTACTTCTTAATGTTTCTACTGTTTTGTAATTGTTTTATAATTACTTTAAACTCTTGTGAATATTGTAGGGAATTTAAGGTTTTTGCCAGCAACAAACTCCACAAAAGCTTCTATTTACATTTGTGTATACACAAAAGAGACACGATTGTTTTTATTTGGTGTATTAGGGTTTTAAAATACAGATGCCTATTTATCTACTAGAGCAAATAAAATATACCGTTATACTACGAGTACATAAACCGTTTATTTATCTAAAATGTTGTCCAAAGAATAACCTCTTTCAAAGAAATCATTTACCACACCATTTACTCTTTCCACATAAATAGACTGATTATGCGAGACATATTCACACAGTCCTTCGGAGAAATGATATTTCATATCTGTCATCTCTGCCGCTTCTTCGGCCACTGCTGTTATTATTTTCATGGATATTAAAGCCTCAATCAAACCGAATACAGAGTATTCCACCAAATGTTCCTGAAATATGTACCTTGGGTACACATCTTCGACGTTTAAATTGCAACATCGTAGCACTGCACTTAATGTCCCGTAATATATGTTGAGAATACTATCATAATGTTTAACAAGAAACTCGTGATCAGTTGACATGTACAAGAAATAAGAAAGATCTGTTACTGGGGACGCATAGCGTGCCAACTGATAGTCGATGAGAACCGCATCTACTGGTTTTGTCCCCTGAAAGTAATGGAAGTTTATAAGCATAAAAATAATTAAAACATAATAAGAAAATTGGGAGAAGAAGTATACATTCATATACCTGATATTTAAAAAGTACGTTATTAGTCCAACAGTCTGAGTGACAAATCGTACTGTAATTTTTATCTGGCGCTGTACATTTATTTAATACTGACAAAACATTGGGTTCAAACTCTTTTAATTTGTTTTTGGCAATAGGGTCTGAGACAACATCCACAGAAGTGTTAAAGTAGCAGACTAGAGTTGTAGATACGTTTTCGATATCACTATACAGAACATCGTTCTCGCACAATTTCTTGATTTCATCAAATTTATCTTGATGTTGCAGCTTTAAAACGAACGATAAAGCGTGCAATTTTGCCAAATTTCTTGCCACTAAAGAGGCATGTTCAAAATCCATTTTTTGAAACCTGTCGAGAAATTGCAGTCCTTCAATTCCTTGCATAACTATAGTTTCCTTATCATGATCGATGCTTGCCAATACAACGTTTGGAAATTTCATTTTCAAACCTTCTATTTTTAGATTATTTTGGATATTTAACAATTCTGGGACAATAATTGTATGGAATATGTACTCTCGTCTGTAGTACTCTCTGAAACACTTGCGATCCACTGGATTTGGATGCCACTTTACAATCAAACACATTTTTATTTTTCCACCATATTTCATTCCTTTAACTTTCACTTTTCGTATACCACCACAAAAATAATCAATATCATCATAACCGTAGCCAATATCAAATTCAATATCTTTTACAGCTAGAATTTCAGCTGCTGTATGAATTATGTTAATAAATTCTTGATGGACACGTGACACTTTTCTCATGGGCATTTTTGTACAACTTCATTTGACAGCATCGCCGTGAACACTGAAATTCTTATCATTATCAATTGTGTGATTGACATTATCAGGATTTAGTCACATCACTCTGCTCCCAAACTCAATATGTTAGTCAGATTATATGATTTTGTAAATGTTTTTTTATATCTTAAAGTTTAATAAGAAAACATAGAACAGTGTGAAAGTCACTTAAGTAAATTGAAATATATATATATATATGTATAATTATTTATATTTTTTACGTTGTAGTGGACTTCGTATTTTCTAAAGACGTCGTAAGTAACAAGTACTTGTTCAACAACAATTGCTAATTGGTTAATTACGTATTAATAAAGGATTCACCTTATTTGATAAACATGATGAATTTAACAAACAATCCATAATATAATCGAAGGCCAGTAAATTAAAACTAAATAAAAATCAAGTAATGTCTGGCTATAGTCATGTATCATAAAAATCAGAATTGTGATATCAGATTTTCTATTATCAGCAATCTAACACTTGGCGTAGAACGAGCGTTGCATACAACGCTATCAGCCCGGAACAAGTCCTGTTCAGACGAATATGAGATAAACTAGTCCGAGCATACAATACCCTTTGTAACTTCGCTCAATGGCCGTCCAACCACTGCTATACTTGCATAGGTATGTACGTCATATGACTGGTTTCATGCATTCACCGACGCTTTGTCTGCCATTGTCGCGGACCTTCTGGTCACTGGGCCCAATCTTGAAATATGCATACTGCTGAATCGTTGAACGATCGCTTTAACTACGGATTCTATTGGAAATGGTAATAACAGACACGTAGCGTAGAATTTCAGATTTGCTCCCAATCGCAACTTTATATCCATTGTTATACTATTCTATTTACATATGTGAGAGCCATATGTTTCCTAACAACTATTTCAGTCCGCATACTCGAAATACGTAAAAGCTTAGTTTGTAATTGAGTTCGTTTCCCCTTACGCAAAATACCTCGTCGTCAGGTATGGTCGGTTGTTTGTTCGGAAAATTTTCGTTACTAGTTGACACGGGTCGCTTGCCTTTAGGCGATGTGAATTTATAACAAGTACACACGCCCCATACTTCGATAAATATTTGCGCTTAGTACTTTACTTTGTATCAAAATTTTCCTATGAAGCCAATACAATTTGAAATACAATTTTGGGGACGCGGAAATAAGTCTAGACGTTCGGGAAATCAGGTTTCCGCAACATCAGAATTGATGCGAACACGGTAACTTTTTCAGCCCATATAAACTCAATTGGTTTTCTAAATACAAAGTTATCAATCAGATGGCAAGAATAGTAAGATAACCTCAAAAAAGAGTTCGGATAACGACACTTTGCTATCATGGACCTCGGTCACCCTACTTGATCTATATTACGCGGTACTTTTGCTATAAAGCAATAGTCTTGGAAGGTGGTAGAACCCTTTTGGAAGGTGGTAGAACCCTTTGTGGTTCGACTCCGGCGGCACCACCGCCACCCCTATTTCTGCCTAATAACAGCAGTGTTAGGCGCTGCTGTGTTCCGGTTTGAAGGGTGTGGTAAGGGAGACAGACTTTCCCGAGGCGTTCCAGCTTAGTCCTCAGGGGTGGCGGCGCATATGTGGCCGACCTCAGGTAGGAATATCTAATCCTATCTGGGGTTGATTACAGATGTCCATGTGCGGCAATAGCCACTTACCATCAGGTGGACTGCATGCTCGTCTGCTACTCTTACATTATAAAAAAAAAAAGTCTTCCGTAATCAAATAACAGCCCGTTTTTAAATCTCCCATTGAGAATTTATAGCTCAAGCTTAGAGATTACTATCTTAATGTTTTAATACGTAGAAAACAATTTAGAGGACTGCTCAATGAGCTTGATTTACGGCGATATTACGGGGAACACGATCTGCATTCTCCTCGAATCACAATGCCGTAATCGCCTCCAAGGATCATATTGAAGGGAAGTAATGAAACTTTACACATAGAATGAAGGGATCGAATAAACTGTTTTGTCGTATTTTTTTATATATAGGAGTAGCAGAAGAGCATGTAGTCCAACTGATGGTAAGTGGCTACTGCCGCGCATGGACATCTGTAATCAACCCCAGACAGGATTAGATATTCCTTCCTATGGTCGGCCACTGATGCGCTTTCCTTGAGGACTAAGCTGGAACGCCTCGAAAAAGTATGTCTTTACCGCACCCTTCAAACCAGAACACAGCAGCGCTTAACACTGCTGTTATGAGACAGAAAATGGTTTGGCGGTGGTGCCGCTGGTGTCGAACCACAAAGGGTTCCAACTTCAAAAAGTAATGAAACTTTCTAAATAGAAGAAAGGGATCGAATAAACTGTTTTGTCGTAAATAAATTATGTTTTAATACCAACCCAATAGACGCTATTCAATGGTTTTATCACGTTCATAAATTTCCCTAAAAGCCTAAATTGTGTTGAACCGCGGAAATTCAAAGGGAAAGAATTCAAAAGATAAGGGACGCTTTAATAACTGTTTTGTGTTACATTATTCATCTTCGCGGGTCTGGATAATAAATCTGTACCATTAAAGCTTAGGTTTTAAAAATATTTCCGTCCGACGGCAGTAACGATGTAAAATATTTTTCTCATTTATCTCTTTAGGTTTAGAAAATATTACGAGTTTGTAGCTACATCCTACAGTTGCTGCAGAGTATAACTTATATCTTTCTGTAGGTAGTTAGGTCTGAAGTGCTCACCAAAAATTACAGTTATATAGGTGCAAGGTGCATAAAATTGGATGACTGTTGATCATTGAATTACTTAAAAGTTATTTATGGAAAAAGTCCTTTTACAACCTATATAATTATCTTATTCTCTTCTTTTAATAATGCTATATTAAATTATGTAATATTTTAATCGTATAATAGACTCTTGAGTAAACATTGAACTCATAAACGTTTAATTTTTTTCATAGATACCCAACCGAGAAGCCAACGCTTCACGACGTATTAAAAAAGAGTAAATGAACTAATTCACAAAACATCTTAAATTATGTGAAAATAATAGAAAAAGATAAAGGTTGTACGAGTATAATCTCATAATAGCGTAAAAAGAATTCAGATAACTGCATAAAGAGATAGCGAGCGCAATAGAGTCATTTCGAAATCAGACTTACGGAATGCTTTAAAACAATCATTTAAAAAAATTCTTTAGGACAAGATAATTGTCGAGTCACTTTTTCGTAAAAAGACTTTCCGAGAGGGATCCTTTTAAACTTGCAGTACCGTACAAAGGCTTATTCAAGGCTTGTAAATTCCTGAAATGGCTATATTTTAGCCTTTTGAACAGTATTTAGTACGGGATATTTTAGTAACAATAGGTTTTATGGTACTACAATTCTTACTACGGTAAATGGAGATGAAACTGCTATTTATTGTAAGGTAATGTTATCATGCAAATTTGTTTCATCTTCATATAATAAATACATATTATTAGTACCTTCCCATAATATAAATATAATTTACTAACTACACATTATAATGCACCGTTTAACAAACACAGATTTGATTAATTCTTAAAACTTGGGAATTACTAGAGTTATAAACAGCAAAAACATATTGCGTTTTCTATTAGTTATTATCATTAAAACACACTGAGACGAACTCATACAGACATGCACTTTACCCGTCGTGGGTTTAAACATTACTAACTCATTATAAGTCTCGTAGTTATTACCTATTCAGATATTCAATATTTTGTGACAATACAAGAAAGTTCACCGAGCTATCATCGTGCTTAACAAACGATTACACAACAAAATGATCCTTAAAAATTACAAAAAAAAATCACTCTATAATTCTTAAATAGACAACGCATCCTATCTTTAAAGACTCCACTCGAACTTCTCAAAAATAATAGAATAACGACCCAGTTTTTTCAACCCTCACCTACGTTTGCATTGGGCACGTCGTGTTTGGGGTGCATTAGGCCGGGTAGAGGGGTGCGTATCGATTGGCGCCCGCACCCCCGCACAATATTACTCTCTGCACTTCCAACTCACCCTTTCATTACGATTGCAATGTTACGCTCCGATCATTGTTTAGATAGCACAGCGTTCAATAGTGATGTTTGTTGCTTCAAACCACTACAATTAATGCTGTTTTATATCAGTTGTATACGTATGTCGACGACCGTGTTACAACATGGTTTAACACTTAGAGGATTCAGGATTTCATCACAAATGTTGAGTTTAGATTTTTGTTCACTATCTGGGTTCTAGGTACTCATTTTTTTGTTTGTCTATAGTACCCATGACTGAAAATTCCTAGATTATAGAAGTCAATTGAAGAGTATAAAAAAATGTTTATAAATTTAATGTACATATGTTACTAGCTGGAATACCATAGAGGCTACCCAAAATAAACTGCCTTTCTTAACTTATTGCGCATTATGGAGAACATTATAGTTAACTTGTAATTATTATAAAAACAAAAACCAGATTTCTTTCAAATATAGCCTACGATCACTCCCCCAATTTAGACGCATCCGACGACACCTCATATGTTGAAATTCGTCAAGTCGTTTGGACTATAGGAGGTGCCAAAGAATGAAACATACGTACATACTCGTACATACGCTCGAATAACATTACCCTCCACAGTCGAGTAAAAAGCAGATGGAGCAAAGTAAGCCTAAAATAAATACAAAATACACATGTAATATTTATTTAAAATTATGAGAGTGGCGGTTTGTTTACCTCAAAACTATATTTATTTTGTTTTATGTGCATTTCGTTAGTCTATTAAAATACAACATTGAATTAAGATGGCGTGTAAGTTTCAAATACCAGGCAATTACTTCTCGATATGCAATATATCAAACCGGACATGTAATATTTATAGCCTTTCGTAGGTTGTAAAGATAGCACACGCGACAATCATTTGAAAGTGCTATTTCATGAAATTAAAAATTGTTAAAGTGTAATGTCATAATGTGATACGTACTATAATCTAGGTAGACTGTGTTCCTATACCATAAATAACACGATCATTTACTTAGCATGCTTACAGATTCAAATAAATACGTCTATCTTTACATCAGATCTATTAGACTAATGTAATACAATAACGTTTATATTTTTAAGGACAAAATCAAAATCATCATGATCATTTAAATAGTAATAGAAATGTATTCATTCCACTACGTATCTATATGTTTTAAAAATGTAACTCTTCAGAGTTAAATATATTTCATTTATTAAAAATATGAACAGGGCTATTTAACAAAATTACTAAAACGTGCTGAGTAATAACAGTAAAGAGTATAGATCGAAACGACTTGATGACAGCATAATGGCAGCCATAACTCTTTTTTGAGCGGGCTTAGTGACACAAATGCAAAAAATCTCTTCGAAATGAAAGGGGAAGAGTTCGGGCGGATTTTTTTATTGTACCCTATATTCAATCGAGCGCTGCGGTGGCTGCAATCCGAAAGAAAGTTCGAATACATTTTCTGTATCAGGTATCGTTATTTGTTTGAACTAGTACCAAACTGTGTGTTAGAACGAAATTCGTGGTTTGTTGAGGCTGCGGCAATAAAATTGTGTTAGTTTTGATACGAAGATATTAGTTTTTGAATAATTCCTAAATAACTAACATAACATTGTCGTGATGATGATCATTTGTTCAACTATAATATAATTAATAATTATAGGTAGGTACAATAAATAAATTAATCAAAGTAATAACATAAAATATTTTTTTAACCGACTTCAAAAAGGAGGTGGTTCTCAATTCGGCCGCTCATATTAGACACGCTGTTTACATCGTTATCCAATGAAATATATTGAGTGCCGACTTCAGAAATATGTAGCTACTAAAACAACATTTATTTTAATTATTTTTTACTTTGTAGTGACATAGAAGTCGGTTGTATTTTTTTGTTAATTTTTTTTACACTCATGTCTTCATTGTGGTAAGATATTGGATTTACCAAAGACACGTACCTACTCAAACTCTGACTCAGAACTCTTGTTTGATTAACCGCGCATTGAACCCGAAACGTATTGCAAGTTGAAGCAATGTATCACGGAGAGTTACCACAAAATAATATAGGCATTTAATGTTTTTATCAGCTTCATTTTATCAGTATTAGAATAGCCACACGAAAAACAATAAAACTCTCAAGTTATAACAAAATAACGCTAATTTACCACTTTTAACATATTAATTTCACAAAAATTGTACATTACTTACATACATACTTTTATAAAATACTCTGTTATCAAATAAACATCTTTACAACGTCACTATAGATCTATTATAAATCTGTGACATTTAAATACTAGGCACGTGATTTTGAACATATTTTATTCCAACCCTATTGGAGAACTTCGTTAGTGCTGCGGGATTCGCGGCTCGCCATGACTGCAAATGAAGGTACATGTTCGCCTCTATTTCGAATTGTCTTTATTTCAAAGCTACGAAATCAATAACTTTAGTTTTAATAATTGTACAGTGTATTCCATATGTTTTCTATGTAGGTAGCATAAGTGACGAAGTTAAATGGTCTATTCGATCTGTCTTTTCTATGTAGGTAACATTTAAAAGTTTAATGCTAAACAGTATCCTTAGTATGAGTTTTTACGTTTTTACAACAATAACTGGTTTTGTATTTCTTTACGTATTTCCCATACATTTCCAATCAGTTCTGATACAGTACGCTGGGGGCGCTGATTGGAAATGTATGGGTAAATACATAAACAAATACAAAAACAGTCATTTTTGTAAAAACTCATGCTAAGGGTACAGATAACTGCTTAACTGCTTAAAAACATAGCGGTTATAATAATTCCATTATTACTTAAATGGACAATGAAAACAAATTCGTTGTTTTTGGTATTGAAATAACTGATATCAAAATCAAACTCAAAGTCAAATTCGACGTCCTTGAAATGTTCAGCTAAAACAAGAAGTTTTAAGTCTGTTTTCTTTTACGTTTTTTATCAAACATTGTCTGGTTGTTCATCCGGACTTATCTTGAAAATAGTTCACTCTATTTAACTTGTCTTAAGGAAAGTTACAGCCGTGCCCAGGGAGTAACATTGCCTTGCTTTTGTACCCTGAAAATACAAAGTAAAACATAAATGTAGTCTACCCGGGGTAGGTAAATAGAGGCTTGCACAAATACCTACAACTCTTTCATGTTCCTTAAACATAACTTACACGTTTATTTAAAAAGTATTTTAGTTAGTACGAGTCAGAGTGAGTTAAGTCAGAGTAATTAAGTAAGTACGAGTCTTTGCATTGTGCGAGTTTAATATTTTACCATAATGAGGACATAAGTGTAAAAAAATATTTTAATATTACTTTAGTTTCTGAATTACTCTATTTATTCTACCTATTACAGCATATGTAGTTCATTGGTAATAAATACTTACAAAAGAAAACTAAAATAAATTAATTTGTCTGAATCTTTATGAACAGATCTTAAACGTATTTAATGAGATTTAATGTTATGAAGAACTTTATTGTTTATATTACTAGACGGGCATAGATACACTTTATTCATAATATACTTCCTAACACTTTATCTACCTCTTTTACGGTTTACTTTGTGTTAATATAAACTTCCATGGAATATAAACGTTGTATATATTTCTTTATGAAAATTCGGTTCATCTTACCTTAGTTTCAGCGGTTACACGATACAATTGCCTTATCCATCATCTGTCCGTCAGCTATTAACCCGAATATCCGTTGAGACATGCCTTGTCATTTCCATTCTAAAATTCGTTAGGTTAGTCTGTGACCGCAGAGCTCGCAATTTTTCGTATGACCAGCTAATGAAGCTCGCTCGTCGTCATAATTAGCTTTGCGACGTCACTTCTCAGTGTTGCCGGAGAATTGCACTGCACCTGCCTTTATGGCACTAAGTCATAACCTGCTCCGGAGATGACATGCCTCGCTCGTTTTGAACTTGTACATTTCTTTCGTAAGTATGCATTAGCTACCTACATTTTACACAAATTGCCTTAATGTACACCTTGAATTGCATATCGTACAAGTTACTATAAAATACAATTGTTAAAGTAATTGATAGTAACAATTCAGCGAAGATAGAAATATTTTCACAATAACGTTAGAATTCTTTTATCGGAATATCGTGAAATACTTTTTACGAACTTGTATTAATTGGGATATTGATAAATTGGCTTGGCCAATTTTCATCAATTTGCATTAAAGACTTCAATTGTTCTTCATGGATATTTCGAAAATAAATATTTAATTTATTGACAAAAAATGACATCAAATGTAAGTAAAACAAGATTAAAACACTTTCCTATTAAATACAAAAGGAGTAGAATCGAGTAGGAGTTGAAAATACATATATTTCAAAATCTTTGAAGCTCTAGTCTAGCCTTATTACCAATTCTGCTGATGAATTCCTTTAAAGGATTTCCTTTAAAGGATAAAAATAAAGAAAGTTCGTCTATAAGGTCAGTATAAACTTCACCGAGCATTTCAATAAATAACCTCAACTGACCTCAATTTTCTGTTTGACTCCACCGAAAACCTTTCAAACTTTCAACAACAAAATCGGAATTTCAATCAAGATTACACATTCCCATCACGGAGTAAATGTTACTTGAAAGTTAAATCGTCTCGAACCACATTGCAAGCAATAAAATCGAACGAACATAGCTCTATTTCGCTAGGAACTATTTTAAATAGTTTTGATGGAGAAATAGTTATTAAAACCCACAGTCAAGCCTGGTTGCTCTTACAAAATCCTACTGTAATTAATAAGTAGCTAAGGAGCATACAATCCATCTGATGGTAAGTTGTGGTAAGTAGTAATAAGCTACTATCCCTGAAGACTCAGTAGTAGTTACTTGTACCTATATGTGAATTTCGATTATCACACCTTTCAAACCCAAACACAGCATCTCTTCATATCTTTGGAGCAGTACCTAGATGTCCAGGGCCCAGACTCTACCACCTTCATTTATAAAATGTTAGATAAATAGACCTATATCATAACAATAGACTTCATAGTCCTGACGAAAAGTTGTAAGAATTACATAAAAAATCACAAGTATTTAAGGCAAATCCATTATTCATGTAATTTGACACGATCAATCATTATTTCCGTGACCGATTACATTATAAGTGAAACTAAAATGCTTCCTGTGAAATAATTAGCCATACTTTGCCTTGCATGAACATTGCAGAAATATAACACAGATATACTTAACTAGAGACTATAAAATAATTCAAAATATTCATAAAGAAATAAGTATTGAAATTATGGCATTTATGCGACGGTCCCGGTGTAAGTAGAGAGAATAATATGGCGATGAACTACAAATCAAACAGGAGAGCTACCGAGGAGTTTCACGATTACATTGCAACGCTTTATGTAAATTTAGTGTCTTACCATGCCCTCTAAAAGGGCAATCAGCAACAAAAACATAACAGCAGTTAAACGAAAACTTCCCTCCTCTGTATGGTTAATGCGAATTAGGTATGATTGCGCAGTAGTCCGTGTTTTCATACGATTGAACTCCGCGCGAGACTATCCATTTGCGCGACGCATAATCAACATTCAATCATTGAATACATCATTACTTCCTAACTATAATTGATGTTCTCCAGTTTACTTTATCGCAAGTTTTAGAAATAAGTTCCTGCTTACCTAATGGACCTAGACTTTTCTAAAAAGCATCTTTCCAACTAATATTCAGGCAAGCACGACAGTCGGAAATCGTAAATCAGTCTTCATTTTCACCCAGGCACAAAAGACGCTAAAAAGCTTTCTGCTACATAATTAGCGTAAATTTAACGTTGCATAAAACATTGTTACGAGAAAATGATACAATTATTCCGCTAACAGCTATTAACCTAAATATCAAGTGAAAATGTTTACTTTATTTTAAAAACGATGAGGTCAGTTCCCGGTTTCATCGCTCAGTAAACGATGCGCATTACGTTGCAGGAAAATGACATCACTGATTCATTTTATTATTGACCTGAATTTCAGTGGCGAGCTATTTTATTTTGCTTTTTACGTTAATGGACATCGAGTCAGATATTGTGGGATGAAATCGAAGCTTTATTGAAGTGATGTTATGTTTACGAACGTAAAGTTAATGTCACTGCACATAATTGGTTGCAAGTTTTTATTTTTTACATTGCTCAGCTCTCTTTACAAGTTGTAGTAGTGATGAATCATCAGCAAACAAATCTTCTAATTTAGTATGAACAAATACAAGTATGTTATCAATCTATACACATAATACTATGCGAATATTACTAATGTTTTTCTAATCAATAACAAGTAGACCCGAGGTTCTAAACTGTAAAAAAACCCATCAGACCACATGCACATTACAAAGGTATGTGAAGCTATAACAAAAATCAGAGTCTTTGCTTTTTAATTTTACATATTATTAATGAAAATTGTTTACCCACATTCAGAATATTTTCAGGTAACAGTACACAGCAAATTTCGGCTTTTAATAAACAAAACCTGCACTTACTTTATAACATTTTATTCAAAATTCGAACCGTCACTCAATCAGAATAAAACGCCATCAATTCATTATCCTATCGTTTCCGCACCACAAATGCAGCTAACTCCGCGCTATTGTATAAAGATGCGGGTTATCACATACAATTGCGAACAATACGTGTTCCAATTGAGGTGAAGTGCTTAGTTCCGCATATAAATGTACCAATTACCTACAGTTTCTGTCCACGGAAGACGGGCGATAACTCTGACACTCAGTATGTACATATATTTACATTGAGCAACAAAAACAACAGAATTGGAGTTCCTTTATTTAGAGATGAAAGAGAACAGAATTAAAAAGTCTCATACAATATACATGAAGGAGATACGTACGTTCTTTTATTGAAATTATAGTTCTTTTGGCGCGTAATTTACTTCAGGCAAAAGTTTGCGCGATTATACTGCCAGAATACTTTCGCACAGATAAATAGATTAATCAAAATAATATAGTCTTAAAAATTGTGGTAAAAAGCAAACATAATGCTAAATATTGATGAGTATACAAAATGTTAAATGAGAACCAACCACGTACATTATTTTTCGAAAATAACACTCATTTAAATCTATTAAGCTATTGCATAGCTTTTATCGCGGGCTTTGAGCGCGGCGACCGAATCGAGAAATTCCGTAACGAAAATAAGTAACACCTTTCAACAACTCGGTTGCCTGGAGACTTGATATCCAACTATCAAGTCTCCAGGCAACCGAGTTGTTGACTGTCAATAGAAAAATATGGATATTATTGAATAAAGTATTATTTTACATTCCTTATTATTTTATTTGATATTGGCGACGAGATGTCTAATGAACTAAAAAACAATAAGGAAATACGAGCCACATTACGTGGGTTAATGAAACGAACCGAAAATTACATTGCGGGAGTAGAAAAAATTGACATTGAAGAAATAAATATACGACTGAATTCTTTACAAGAAAATTTGAACAAATTCTACGCGATTCAAGAAAAAATTGAATGGCTTACAGAAGAAGAAAATTTAGAAGAGGAAATAAAATACAGGTACGAATTTGAAGAAATATATACAAAGCTAAAATTTAAATTTTTGAATGTACAAAAAGAAAATAATCGGCTAATACCTGAATGTTCTTTTATATCAGCAAGAGCGGAAGTTTATTTGATAAACTGTTAACTGTCAAGGCACGCTTGAGACGTACACCTAATACAAAAGAGTTATGACCTTATCAGTTAATGTTCGGCAGAGAGGTAAGAACGTATATGCATGCCTTATTTAAGAAATCCGCCCCACTATCCAGATTACATTACAATGCACCGCCAACGCAGGAGTTCGGACAAGGTGATAAGGTACAAGTCCGCAGTTACACCAACCCAAGAGTTAAATGGGAGTTCGGAGTCGTCATCCGAAGATTAGGTAGACTCCATTATGAAGTCAGAACTGAAAATGGCATACTGGTGCGCCGTCACCTTGACCAAATGCTGCCTGCGCCCCTGGTGGTGTAAGTGAAAATAGCGGTGGAGGACTGTTGGATATCAAGTCTCCAGGCAACCGAGTTGTTGACTGTCAATAGAAAAATATGGATATAATTGAATAAAGTATTATTTTACATTCCTTATTATTTTATTTGATAACCTTAATTCGTCAACTTGAACACAGATGGCAGTACCTAATACACATTTTTTTATAATCCGTGCAGAAATCTTAAAATTGCGTGAAGTATATTTTATATTCCCATTATAAAATTCAAAATTATATTACCATATTATCCAAATAATATGTTTATCAACTATGAGCTATGTTGAATTCTGGATTGATAAAATAACGTAAAAGAGTGTTTGTTATTTTTAAACGTACAATTACAACTGACAGACTTGACAGCACAAAATCAAAACGCCATTATGATTTATGGTACAAATAATTTGTGTACAAAGTGTTTTAAATATGAATAAACAAAGTGCATTTATTAATGAAAAATGCGATGTACCTGTAACATTCGGCCAAATGTCACAGGCACATCGCATTGATCCATTTATATTGCTGGTTGTTAATACTTTATGTCACTTATTAAATACTTTTCTATTTTATATTTTAGAATGTTCAGTCTTGCTTGGAGTTATGAAATGTCAGCTAATATTTGCAATGTCTTATATAATGGAGATATGATAAAATAGTGGATAAAGATGTATTAATGTAAATGTTGATGATTATGGAAGAATATATTGTATTTCTGGAATTCCTTCTGAGCGTTTTCATAGCATAAAAAATGCTATGCAATAGCTTTACCGCGGCAGTCTCCGAGTGCCACACGTATTTTTTTTTTTTTGTATTAGCATCAATATAAGTGGTTTTTAAATAGAAATTGAAGAGTAATAGAGACGTATTTATTTTTCATTTTCACTTACCTATCTATCGAATATATTATCCCCTTGATAAATGTTTTTACAAGAACAACGTACAACATACTTGAAATTGTAAAATTTCAATTTGTTATTTTACATTAAAACTAAAAATAAAAGTTTACCAGTACCTAGAATGGAATGTTTCATTAAATACAACATTCATTTCATCGGAATCTGATTTTACAAATAAATAACATTTGTAATAATTTCCCGAATAACTCGCAGAAACGGCAGTATTGGAATACCTTCAAAAATCCATAGACAACAATTTGTGTAAACACAGATAATTAACCGGTAGAATTCCTTGTTATTAAGCGTTTGTAAATAAATCTCTAATCAAGCGATGCTACCAAATAGCCGTGTTTAGCAAATTTACAAAGCGATTCCTCTAATTATCAACGCAAATTAGGCGACCCGATTTTGGAGCATCTGAATTTCTAAATTAGACGCTCATCGATACGGGCACGTAATAGGGTGATAAGGGATGAAACCCTAAATTACTGTATTACATTTAAAACAGGAAATCGTTCTGCTTTTTACTTTCTACGATACCGATTATAGACACGCCTCTTTCTCTCCACCTTTGGTTTGTCATTTCATATTTTTGAATTTGTCTTTGCTTTTTTATTATAGGTACATATTAGAAGTGTTATTTTAATTACCCGACTGCCAAGGAAGGGTTATTACCCATGTATATACTCGTAAATAGGATACGTCGTAATTAAATGAATATACATTTACTTATGGTAAGTGTAGTGTGGCTAGGGAATAAATTGAAATTAAATCGGCAAACTTGAACGGCGAAAACTCTGTAACTTTTGTAAGGAGTAGGTAAAAAATCTATAAATTAACAATTCATGATAACGAACATTCATGTACTATAATGGTCCTTTAAGCATAATTTGGGAAGACATAATTTAGATACATTGTTTTAAATAAAGCTTCAATTTAACACTGATGAAGTAACACAATAGACACGCAATACAAGACGAGACATACACTTTCTGTTATAAAAAATCAGCAAGACTTTCTTATAAACATAACATATATCATTTGCTGGAAACATAGATTAGTAAAGATTACTCACTCCTAACAAGAAAATGTACCCAGTTTGAGAATTGAAGCGTAATTTAATGCGAAAATTAAAGCGTAAAAAAGTTTTGCCACGTCTCCGTGCTAAAATGTCCCTAAAATATTTGAAATAATTATTTATTTATTATGTAAATTACGCAGTATTAGTTATTTATTCGTAAATTCCCTCTAAAAATGTTTTTATTTGAAAAGAATTCAAAAAAAGAACTTACTAATAAGCCGTTTGTGGCTTCATTCAATTTCAAGGCGGCGAAGTATCTTTACTAATCTATGGGTGGAAAAGGCAACTGGATTTTCGTTAAAGAACTCAAGTCCAAACAAATGTAAGGATGTAAGGAATAAGAAGAAACCATAGAAAATTGTGAAAGTTGCTGAACAATTAGAAGCAAAGGCGAAGTCTTTGAAACCAGCTCTTGTCACTTCTCGAGCAAAAGTTCGACTATTGGAGACCGCATCTAAGGGAATAATTGAATAAAACTCTCCCAAAGTGTAACCTCTTCAATTTTAAAATTAAAAAGTTGGTCGGGTAATATTTTTTGGAATTGACAATTTTTCATAATGAATTAATTCATTCGACTTTCAAACTTTAAAAAAGTGATTGAGTTTTACTAATACTAGAAAGAATATAAAACTAGCTGACCCGGCAAACGTTGTGTTGCCATATAAAAAATTACTTAGGGGGTATAAAAAATAGATAGTAGCCGATTCTCAGACCTACTGAATATGCATATAAAATCTGGAGAAAATCGGTAAAGCCGTTTCGGAGTACGGTAACTAACATTGTGACACGAGAATTTTATATATAAGATATTATTACTATACTTATATGACCCTACACTACGATTTCCCGTGAAGCACACAGACATACACTTAGACACGCACAATATACATAAGCACCCAGACCCAACACAGAAATCTAAACTCATATATTTGACTGACCGGGTATCAAACCTAAAACTCTGTACACATCAGTATGGCGACTGTTTTGCGTCGCGTATCTTCAAAATAATTTACTTAAAGTCGAAGTTTCCCATATTTACTACAAGATCTCGTAGACCACACATGATTTAATATTAAATCGAGGTGCTTTATATTACCTCCGGATAGAACAATTTCACAGCTATATTTCTTAACGCTCGTGTAACATAGACCAGTGTTTCTCAAAGTAATGTAAGCATCCCCCTTGGTGTACGCTACTGGCGGCTGGTTAGCTAAATCCAAATAAAAAAAATAGAAAAGGGAAATTGCTTTTAGAAAGTACTCAATTTACGAAAAGACGTAATAATTGCTTTAATTAATTTGATAACAATTATTTGGTTTTTGTGACTATTTCGTTTATAACAAAATTAAATAAAACATATTTGTTCTATGTATGCTTTTTAATATAGACGGCTTCACCGTTGTTTTGTAAACGGGTACAAAAAGGTGTAGCTGTAGGTACACACAGAGTACAGGAGTAAATCTATATCTTTGAGAAACACTGTCATAGACCAAGCCCGACCTGAGTGTTTCGTATCTAACTTTTGTATTCTTTCGTGGCAAGAAACCTTTGCTTATTTTTCCGAGACGAAGTATGCAATCCTTTGAACACTGCGGTTTGGTCATTAACGTAGCTGTTCTGAGAGCGATATTCTTGTTTGTTTACTTAGTCGATCGTTATATTGAAAAACAAAAATAAAGGGTACAGGGTTAATAACCGTTATGTAGTACTAGAGCCCCGTGGTTAGTATGAGACGTTAGTTGTATAAAACAATGCCTTGTATACTTGTAAAATATATAAGAAGGAATGAAACTTGCAGTAAACCTAATGCAAAGTGGTCAGTACCGAAATATTCGTAAAAATCTAATGTGATTACATATCGATACCTTAATTCGCAAATCAGACAACTTTGATAGTAAATGGCGTTGAACGAAATCAAAATAAATATTTTTTTTATTTATTTTGATTTAGTTCAACGTCATTTACTATCAAAATAAATAAAAAAAAAGTGGAGTTGGCCGATTTGCTTGTATTAAGATTTATAACGATTGCGATGTATTATGATTTTTTAAGACTAGATCGGGACACTTCATTTAACTCTATCTGATTTCCCAGACACCTAAAACCTGAAAGAGTTATTCAATATTTTACTACTATATTGAAAATCCTTACAAAAACTATGTTCGTATCATAATGAGCCTACGTTGGTAGCAAAAGTGCTTTATTAACTGAAACATTTATCGCTTTCTCACTTCATGTGGACCGCAGACATGGACGCTCGTATATAAAATTTATTCCACCGAAAAATTGTTTCTACAAAATTTAAAGTTCTTTACTCTCGCTACCTGTACCGACGCATCTGTGGAGCAAATAAAAATTACTTCCAGACGCTTGTCTGACTACCAGCGAATAGCTAGAAACTATGTGTAAGCTTATACAACTCTTACGTGACAAAGATTTTATTTGGCAAATTATAATAAGTAGGTTAGAAGTTATTAGGGATACACAACATCACATACATGTTAAAATGATATTTCTCCGTTTTTGATTCGTTGTAGTAAAAAAAGGTTTTAATTACTTAATGATGAAGACAGAAGATTTAATAAGTTTTGGTTAACGATAAACTCGTCTTTAATATATTTACTTAACATATACTTTGTTTGCTATTTTACTTTTGTGCAAGTTAACAGATATTTCTGGAATCTTATATTGAGACGTTATTTATTTATACTGAAACGGTAATGGATAGTCCCAAGAAATTAGTAAAAAAAACACTATGAGCTTGAAGTTAATGAAATCGAAAGCAAATTATTTATTACAGAAACATTAGTATAGCTTATTCAAAAACATATTTACTGTCTTTCAATTACCCGCTGTATATGAGACAGGTTGATCCAGGAAACAGTGCGAACGAAACTTAGCAGAAAGTATTATAGACCTTTTCCACGTCGATAAGTAAATGTTACCCTTGTCCCTACAAGTTATGAACCCTCGGGATGGTACATAAGCGTATTTTTCCACCGCCTCTTGAATCTTTGAACGGATTACAGCAATACGAATGGAACCGTCGCGACATTAAGAGCTTAAAGGATAATAGCCGATTCACAATGTGATATTGCTGGCATTATCAGATTGTCTTATGATTTTCTATTGAAACCTTTTCGTTTTTACTGAATAATACCGCTTTTGAATACGAAACGTTAGACCAAATCCTACACAAGTCGGATATAAGTAACAAAGACTTTGCTAAATGATTCGATGGAAGTAGGTTTTATTTGTAACTTTTCGAATTACAGACATTTTGGAGTCCGTCCTCTCGAAATTATGTTTAGTTAAATTAAACAATGTACCTTATTGAAAAGGCACGTAATTGGAAACTTTGAGTGTCGTTTCTAAACATTCCCGCGTCTATTTACCGAGCCTCCCCAGGGGGTGTAATATCGATTGTACCTGTTGGAACTGTGTGTCGCTCAATGCCTGGGATACCCCGAAGAGATGCCAAATCGCTCCCTTGAACCCTCTAATAAAATGATTGCAAAATTAATGAGGAAAATATTGCCTCCCTATTTTTTTGTGAGTCGACGGTATTTTTTTAATAATAAACAAGCAACTTATCTTTTGATATTTCGGCGTGAATAATATGTTGTATTTTTGTTTAGAACACTTTGGACTTCTTTAGAAGTCTTCGAAATTTGTATTTTATAAAATTATAGATGTTATCGATTATGTTTTATCTTATACTCATAGAACCCTTTGTGGTTCGACTCCGGCGGCACCACCGCCACACCTATTTCTGCCTAATAACAGCAGTGTTAGGCGCTGCTGTGTTCCGTTTTGAAGGGTGTGGTAAGGGAGACAGACTTTTCCGAGACGTTCCAGCTTAGTCCTCAGGGTTAGCGGCGTATCTGTGGCCGACCTCAGGTAGGAATATCTAATCCTATCTGGGGTTGATTACAGATGTCCATGGGCGGCAGTAGCCACTTACCATCAGGTAGACTGCATATATACTCGTATATATATATATATATATATATAAATATATAAACATAACTTAATTATCTGTTAGGCACTAGGTATTTTACCTTTGTCAATTTATTATGTACAGCTCACCAGACTAAACAAAATATCGGGCGTATGTAAGCAGTATGGGTCAATAATTGAGGTTTTCCCCAGGGATTACTTAATTACACGAACGGACAACGCTCTTTCCATATGTAAATAAAGTAATTGGCATTTGCGATCCTGTTATTTACAAATGTAAAATACCCCACAAACGCTTGTTATGTCTTCAGGGTACAAAACTTTTTCAATTTTCATTCAAACACAGACTTGACGGCACTTGACGTGGAAATATTATGCGATTTCTTAAAGAATATCCCCAAAGAAACTCTTAAGTTTTAAGTACTAACTTTTACGAACATTGTTAGAGGTCACGCAGATCACGACTTGTACGACTACTTTATTTAAAGAGCCCAGCCTGGAATATTCTGACGTAGTTTGGTTTCTTTATTGAGACGACACGACATGGCACGGCACCGTAGAAATAAAACTGAATAGATAGCGGATGTACCTACCACAGTCTATTTAAACCAAACGTGTTAGTTTTTTCTAGATATTGTGGTATAAGAACCTTACCACTAAAGATTATCTGTCCTGACGAACCGATTCAACCTAGGCACATTGATTTGAGAAAAATAATAGAAGAATCGATTTTAAAAGACAAAATAACAAACAGTACAATTTGTTATCTGTGATGGAATATTTTGACCTTCATTGAATACATAAAATTGTATAAATTGTATAAATAATAACAATTGTATTGCAAAACAATGCAATACAATTGTTATACAATTTATTTCCATATACGAAGTGCATTCCGACGTCTGTTAAGATATTATGTCTCTCGTGTCGATGCTGTGTCGTGTCGGCCATATGATGAATAGATAACCCCTTAGTTTTATAGTACTAAAACCTCGTTTTAAGTTAGACCAGACTGGTCTAGTACTGGCAGTCATGTTCGCTACTTTGAATTTTTAAAACTGATTCAGCGCATGACCGTAGCGCTCTTCGTGGCACAGAATTTTTTATATGCCTTGAAATGGTCATGTTATATAACCTTCCTTTACCTGTATAGGTGTATTACAATTACTTATTTAATCTATGAATAGGTAAATATTATGTACATTATTGCTGTAGAATTTAGCAGAGGTAAAATTTTATAAGTATACCTCTACTAGCTTTCTTTCCACTTATAAAGATTGAAAGTGATTTATTCCGAACCTTTGCTACTTTAATTGACACGTAAATAAGATGCTTTTCTATCAAAAACACTCAACTTACAGTAAAAATGCTTTAAAATACTGTGCGATACACAAGTCTCGTACGCCTGCCTAACGATATAATGTTCAGTATTATGTATAGAATGGTAGGGGATATGATATAATCCTTATCCCAGAAGACGAGTAGATAAAACCACTAACCTTACTTTCCAATACGATGCAGACTCGTATCAGGGGCGATGCCGACGATGCTGTCACGAAATAAGCACGATCTGGTCTTCTTAAGGTCTTCTTTACACATTACACCACATACCCGGTAGGACGGCTAGGCCACCTGATTAACGGGCACGAAAGGGCACATGCAGGACGTCTGTATGTTCTCGCCGAGTGCAAGATGACGACTGATCGCAAGAAGTGACATTAAAATTCAATTTTGATGGATTTCTTACATCTACCCACGTACAAATTGACAGAGAATAAACAAATGTTATGAAACTATTTCACAAATAAAGGAATTCAAAACTACCGATACAAGTAATTAATGATTTAAAAATTAAAGTACAGATGTACATAGGCACCATCACGTATCAGTCAGGTATCATCACACCTATTTTTGCTGCATTTAGTTTTGAAGAGTTTGTTTAAAACGTTTGGTTACACATCTGTGGCCTTCATCAGTAGGAATCCAATTTTACTTAGGATGTATTACAGATTATTACAGATGTCCAAGGGCGGCAATAGCCATTTACCATCATTATAATGAAAACGTGAATGATCACAAAACAACGCCTTTTTTATTTTATTACAAATTGTCTTTTAATAATATATTTCAATTATATAATAATATTTCATAGGTCAAAGGTTTCCGTCAATCACGTCACTCCTGTGGCTTTAGAAATGTGACAGGCCCTTCCAGGGTGCGTGTCGATCCGTGTGACGCACCCTAGCGCGAATGCAAAGGAAGATAAATTGAAATCGTCAAAGCATTACGGTTTTGGCACGCGAACTGTCCGAAACAAGGGACATGAGCTGAATACACACGAATGCACACGAGCATACCACGCACACCTATAAACTCTCTCTTTCTCTTTCACACGTATTATATAATGTAAACAAAATTAGATGCCAATGCCAACAATGAAAGTGCCAAAGAAAAACATGGCGAGGTAAGTAGCTTAATATATCTATAAGAAAAAATCTGAAATTTGTGAAGTCTTCCAGACAGAACTTGGTCAGAACTTTGGCTTTTCTTCTTATTTTGAGGGGAGACAATAGTGTGTTAAGGAATGCTTACAAAAACATTGAATGCAAAAGCCAAAAAATACATAGGTTCTAAAATATTTTCTCAAGGTGGAAGTCTTTAGTTCAGCTCCGACCAATGCCACAGCTAACACGGCCTTACAGTAGCAGGTTTGGCGCTATTGTGTTCTGGTTTGAAGGGTGTGGGATAACACTTACAAAGGGCGGTTAAACTTGCTTCTTAAGACCTGTTCTATTTAGAATTGTATTCAAGGCCCAAAAGTACCCTGTTGTGACCATGACACTTAAAATACAGAAAGAAATTCCTAAAGTAAAACGAGTGGTGAAAGCCAATCTCTTATGTGAAAACAACATAGTGATTGACATGTAAATCAAAGTGAGAATTTCACCTTTATTTCCCTTTTACTTGGTACTTGATACTTAATTTGTAAAGTACTAGGTATACTAGGTAATTTTACAGTTGCATCTTTTATAACATTTACAAAAAAATTGAATAAAAGATTTTACGTGCAACGATAATTACATCTGTTTGTATTGTAACAAAATAAATAACACCTAATTACTAAGCTGTAACACAAAGTCATTTTCACTTACGCTCGTAATTTCGTAGTAAGAAAATGAGACAAAGCCAGAAAGTATAAGAACAAAGTATAACTGTTTAAGAAATGCAGCTAACTATAAACCAGAAGTTATTAGTCTCTTACGTTAGTAATTACAGCGGTATTAAGTTCTCTGTGCCGGAACAGAAAACTTGGATTTTAACTGCCCGAAAATAAGCAAGAGAGAAAGACACATTGTTTTATGCTAGGACTTTATAAAGTTCTAGTTTCACGGTACTGTTTACAACTTGTAGTTACAGTTGAGATATTTTAAATAAGTATTGTTAATGTTAACAGAGCTCTGTGACAAACAGACAGCGGAACAGACGGACAGACAGCTGAGGGACAAATAGGGTTCCGTTTTTACCCTTTGGGTAACTAAACCCTAAAAAGTGTCATTATATAATGAAAAGAAAGAGAAAATCAAATGATTTTCTAGAAATAAAATATATTAAAATGCCCATATTTACAAATAAACATAAAAATAGCACTTATTTGGATACAACTGGCATTAAACACTTTAATTACATTTTTACGTGTCTATTACTTCATGTATCTAGTTATTTCTCACGGTAATATATCGTTTATATCTTCGGTTTTCAATTGCGTAGCGAGATTTGTCAGTAAACATGAAACTTTCATCGAAATTGGTTCAATAGCTTTTGGGTAATATCCGAACGCACACAAACAGAAACATTATAACATTAATACAATTTATCGACAGCAATTGGTGCTAGCCAGTTCAATAAGGAAATGGCTCATAAATTACATTTTAGTACTAATCCCATTTCGTCAATAAAGCTGCAATTTATATTCTCAAAATTGGTAATTTTGACAACAAAAAAGTCTGAAGCATTTATTTGTTGTTCAAAACCGAGTACTCAAAATGTGTTTCCTTTTATTGTATTTAGAAATGAGATAAGAGAAAATTCCATACCACCATAAAAGCTGTGTCATCATTTTGCCTCAGGGCACACATAAAAGAAAAATATTTAAAGAAATGGTTAAACGGAAGGGCGCTTTGATTTTAACCGTACGTCCTTACAGTAATCTACATTTGTCCCTTTTCTTTCAAAGTAGAGATACATAGCTGACTATAGAATTATGTGGATTAAAGTATCTCTTTTGGAATTTATAAATAAGTAGGTAATACTTCGTTATGTAGAAAATCTCTTTACATTTTCATAAACTGTATAAATTGAAGTATGGGTTAAAAAAAAACAAAATATAATTAATTATTAAATATGTCGATTTGCGCTATTTATTCTACTACTTATTACCTTACAAACCTTAAAAACAACGTACACAGAGCATACATGTTAGTTAAAATAATTCATTAGGAATCAATTATTAATATTTCTTTAATAGGACAGATACCTACGAGTACATCATTCACTAGACACGATTTTAATTTCCCAGTCAGTATAACACGCGTCACCGTAAAATTACGCGTATCGTAGATTAGTAAAGATTACTCACTCCTAACAAGAAAATTAACCCAGTTTTGAGAATTGAAATAGTTGCGTAAAAAAGTTTTGCCACGTCTCCGTGCTAAAATGTCCCTTAAATATTTGAAATAATTATTTATTTATTATGTAAATTACGCAGTATTAGTTATTTATTCGTAAATTTTCTCTAAAAATGTTTTTATTTGTCAAGAATTCAAAAAAAGAACTTACTAATAAGCCGTTTGTGGCTTCATTCAATTTCAAGGCGGCGAAGTATCTTTACTAATCTATTTTTGTACGCATAATTATACTATAACTTATACGCATAATTTTAAACCCACCGTGTAATTCAAGCCATGCATGCATGTGCATGGCTATCTCTCGGGGGCAGTGGGACGCACTAGTGAGCACTCTGCCTAACGACTCGCATTCATTCATACTGCTTCTAGTAGGGAAGTATTTAAAAGACTTCATGCGTTCCATAGATTTTTTTCAAGTTGCAAAAAATAGTAAAATATGTTTTATTGTTTCTTTATTTAAAATTCTGAGTATAATTTATTTTTTTGGTTATTTCAAAGTTTTAGAGATGCAATGATGTATTGGTTGAAGGTCGAGTGTTTCTATACCACCAAATACCTATTATGACTAATATTATCAAGACATTACAAAAGATATATTTTACATGTAACGCAAAATTGGCGACCTGTACAATAACTGTCATACCGTGGCTCTTGCTAATAAAGAATGACGTAATCTACAATAATAAATAATCAAGGTTTAAATAACCAATTGCTCCACGTCCATTAATTCGTCATCTTCAAAAAGTTAATTTAAAGACTGTTGTCAATAAGCCACTAAAGGTGTCACAAGAACCGTAACGCTCATCCCGTTAAATACGAGGACAGAGATTCTAAAGTATTATTAATACACAAACCCTTTTCAAAAATACGGGATTTTATAAATAAAAATCAATATTTAGGTTTCGTAAATCCAGCGAAGCGGCAACAATTGCTTATCTCAAGAACCAATATCGAATCGAATATAATTTAAGTCATCGAGGGTAGCGAGCAATAACAACGCCATAAAAATTGAGCACGGAATGGAGAATTATTATTCAAAGTGAGGAAGCATGCAAATATTCTCTTTAACTTGAGATATTGGCTCGCCGGAGATAACTCACTAAGGCGGCTCAGAACTGAGCCAAAATCTTTATTGCTTTAAAGAGTTATTTATCAAAAACGTGCAGTTATTTGTTTATTCAATTTGGTTAAGGAATAACAGATTTAAAGGTGGTAGAACTCTGTGGTCGCTACAAATATTTCGGCCTAATAACGGCAGTGTTAAGCGCTGCTGTGTTCCAATTTAGAGGGTGTATAAGGGATTTATACTAAACCGAGACGTCCCAACTCAGTGCTAAGGGCTAAAAAACTTTTATTGCTGACCAAGGTAAGAACCGAATCTTATCTAAGACTGATTACTGATGTCCATGGGCGGCAGTGATCACTTGCTATCAGGTGGACTGCATGCTCATTTACTATTTCTATCTTATAAAATAGAATACCAGCGAGTATTATTTACGTACAAAATTTCTGTGTCAAACAAATATAAAGAAGTCTGTAAAAATTAAATGGAATTGCTATTAGAAAATAAATTACACGGATTTAAGATTAAAAGCCAGTTAATATTAATGCTTCGCTCATCAATAGTGCATTCACCGCAGCTTATAAGATCTTTTTACATCACTCAATAGAGGCGTACTTCCATTCAAGGGTTTTCAATTCATTCGTTCAAGAAGCTGCAGTCATTATGAACTGTCCGTTTCGAATACCGTACATAACCATTTGTAGTTTATCTGGATCATTTCATCTCATGCCAAGTTATCGTTGCATGACCACGTATACGAATAATGAGTGCTAATGACTGGCCACAAATCGAATAATAATTTCTAATGTCATTTGGTACAAATGTCCAAGCCGGTCTAGAGCAAAGCAGCTATTAGTAGTGATGCCGGTTCAGAAGCTGCTTTAAGATGGAAATTAATATCCTAGTGGAATCATCGATAATATAAGAAATATTAGTGAAATAAAATAGTGAAATAAACTTTTGATGAGTTATGTTAGGCATATAAATTACTGTCATCTAGGAATACGTATGCTAGCTGCTGCTTTGCTGGGCACAATTTGCTCAACTCTCTAGTCGTGATAGAATATCCTACCAAATATCGTAAGGTACCAAGGGTACCTAAATCAACCGCCTATAAGACTTCTGAGACAGTACAACTGTTACCCAATTATAGCCATTAGGTTCAATGGCTTAATATGCCCTCTGAGTTGCTGAAGCGCCAATGACATGATCATTAGTCACCCAACTCAAGACCTCATCAGAGATAACTCGACTTGATAAATAAAATCGAAACAAGCACAGTATAAGTACAAGTCATGTATATATACAATATATTGTTTCTTAGAGTATCAACATAATGTGTAGCGCAGTTTAAAAACTCAAGGCAAAATATAAATATGCTGCGCTCCATATTCGAGAAATACTTCCGCTTAAACTAAACCGAATTGAAACGTGCTGCGTTTATGGTAAAAATTTAATCTTTTAGTACAAAAGCGTTATCACAAAATTTCAATTGGAATCCTGCCAGTTACTTTATGAAGAAAACAATGAGGAGAAAATCCTGTTGCCGCCCGCACCGAGCCAAATAAACGCCATAATGAGGTGATCGCTGGGATTATAGCCACAATACGAATATGTATTGTAAAATTTATGTACTTTTACACACTTTTACAGTTGTAAAATGTTACGGGGCTTACCCGGAAACGATGTCTATAAAACATGATTGCAATGATTATAAAGGTAACTTTTATAATTGAAAATTACATTTTTATGGATTTTATTCTTAAACTAAGTAACTAAATAATAGTTTTAATAGTAGTTAAAGTTATTTATACTTTCTTTAGAATATAATACCATTAAATGCATATGTATACCTATGTCACATCCATTCAAAGTCGTACTTAAAAAGTAATGTTCGTTATAATTGATACGCATTCTACTTTATTTTATTAATTAGTTTCGTACCTGTAAAATAATACTCCTATATAATATCGTTTCGCCGCCACCCTTTGTTTATTATGTCCATCAAAATTCTGTACCGGGGTATTAAATGGTTCAAATTAACTTAATGGACGTATCAAATTGCTAGTTTTTAATTTCCCTTTTACCTATGCATAAAGTTATGACGAACAAAGAATTTACTTTTGTAACTTGTAACGTTTTTATGAATACAGGTGCACTAACGAGACTGAAAACAAAAGCTTCCGGCCATTGTCAAAGAAAAGAGATCAGTGTCAAGGCCAAACAAACTAGCGACTTAATAACAATGGGCAGAAAAACTTAAAACATCATCTGAGAACAGTTTGATCAATATGAGTGTCCTTGACATTAGAGTACTACTCGTTTACTATGAATCCACGTACCTTGTTCGCCGGTGGGTTAGTATTGAACAACACAGAACAATCACGCACAAGATAATTCCATTAATCCAATGGTTACAAGAACCGTTCACCGCGTAGTTGCACCGTTCAACGTAGTTTCGCTACGTAGCGCTCTACGGCTCGTAGCGGGCGATCGTAGCGGCGCGCGCGAGTGACTCGACTGGAAGCCCCGCCGCCGACGCGGGCACGGATTGCGAGACACAGTACATTGTCGATATGCAGATAAAACACCGCCTGACGCTTTCCGACACCTATAATTTTAGATATTAATTTTAAAGTCACTATTATTAAATATGTACTTTTAATTCAATGCTTTTTGTTCTTGATATTTCTTATACAATATTTTCGATGAAAAATGAAACTATATCCTTTAAAAGTGGAATATCTAAATCGTTTTTAAACATTATTATCTTAGATCGTAGTTTTCATATTCAACATTTTATTTCCACTACTAATAAAATGTTGAACTAACTCATTTTTAGTAAGTTTTAATTTGAATAATTGTTAAATTGTAAATATAATTTGAATTTTTTTAATAAAATCTCACTCTAGAAAGAAAATCTAGAGTGATAATCTCTAAGCCAAAATACTGAATTCTATATTAATCAAAAAATTACTTTAAAATAAATTATTATCTAAATGTACAACCAAAAAGGAGTCCAGAATCCTCTGCATAACATCCTTGGTCTGAACATCAAGGAGTGCGTGACGGCGCATGCGCGGGGTGACGTCAGCGCGTCTCCCTCACGAGTCGCCCACACGCGGTCACACCGGTGCACTGTCAGCGTCGAAACCAATAGACCACGGTTCAATCTCTCGCAATTGATTTTTTAATCAGAATGCCATCAACGTAAGTTACGTTGCATTTATGAGCTTTTGAAGTTTATATCATCCAGTAGTCCTTTGCATAGTATATCAGTAGGCACTCTGTCGGTTCTATAAACATTTTAATCTGCCTTGAATATTATCAAATATTTGTTTACATTTAGATTTTGCACATTTAAAATTTATTCTATTTTAAAATTAGACCTAGTTTTTGCAAAATTTTAGGTATAACTAGATTTTGAAAAAATTTAACATACTACATCTGCGCTGCACCGCTCGACATATATCAACGACGGCGATTTATTAAACCAGCCGAAAATTGAGCTAAAAATGAAATACGACAATCGTACGCAATCTATTGGTTTTTATATTCCATAATTGCAAAAAAGGCAATTAATATATAAAACCATCATATTGGATGCACTGGACTTCGTTTTGCATATTGAGAATTTTAAAATGCTATACATCTGCGTTGCACTGCATATGCACTGCACGACATAAATTAACGACGGCCATTTATTTATTAAAATGGAATATTTATATTGCAAACTAGTTTTAGCAAAATTTTAGATCTGACTAGGTTTTGCAAAATTTTAACATGCTACATCTGCGCTGCACCGCTTGACATAAATCAACGACGGCGATTTATTTATTTAAATGGAATATTTATATTGCAAACTAGTTTTAGCAAAATTTTAGATCTGACTAGGTTTTGCAAAATTTTAACATGCTACATCTGCGCTGCACTGCTCGATATAAATTAACGACGGAGATTTATTTATTAAAATTGAATATTTATATTAAAAACTAATTTTAGCAAAATTTTAGATCTGACTAGGTTTTGCAAAATTTTAACATGCTACATCTGCGCTGCACCGCTCGACATAAATCAACGACGGCGATTTATTTATTAATATTGAATATTTTTAATTTAAACATAAGTTTTGCAAAAATTTTGGTATGACTAGGTTTTGCAAAATTTTAACATGCTACATCTGCGCTGCACCGCTCGACATAAATCAACAACGGCGATTTATTTATTAATATTGAATATTTTAAATTTAAACATAAGTTTTGCAAAAATTTTGGTATGACTAGGTTTTGCAAAATTGTAACATGCTACATCTGCGCTGCACCGCTCGACATAAATCAACGACGGCGATTTATTAAACTTGGCCCTTGCTCTTCTTTGTCCGCTATTTTACTCGGGACCCCAACTCAACCTTGCGATCTAATTGATTTTTTAATTAGAATTCTGATATAGGAACTTCTTTTTCATTTTTCCAATTTTACATCTTTTCTGAAGATTTATGACCATCTTGGATTTGTTTGAATTTATTGAAGTTCTCTCGCAATTTTAATAGGATGTTACACAGAGTAAAAAGGTATCCTTATTATTTTGTGCATTTTCTTAGAAAACTGTTTAAGTTTCCATCGTTTAATTTTATTGAAATTATATTAATATTAGTCTTAACTTTTATAATATTTAAACTCTCTTATTGACACAATTATTTCGAACAAAGCTTAAAACTTTAAAATATTTATACAGAAATACTAAACAGCAGAAATAAAATACTTTCTTTAATATTTAACCTCTTTTATTCTGTATTAAAACAGAAATCAACCGCTGCATTAAAACACCTTTCATTTAAAACAATAGAAATACCGCTGCGATCATAAATGATCGTTGCACTTTAGTAAATTAATGTTTTCTACGTAATCGTTGGAGTCGGGGAAATATTTTGATATCGTGCAAAGTAGAATAAACTGGAAGTTAGCTTGGAATGAAAATAGAGAGCATTGTTTCATATTTCAAACTCTAAATAACTCAACGTGCTCATATTTTGAAAATTGGACGTGAAAATTTTGCAATACAAAATTTCATAGAAAATGTACAGAAACAAAGTTTTTGCTTTTTTACTTTGCTTTGCTAATACGTTACGAACTACTCCTTTTTTTTTAAAACGTATATTTTATATATTGTTTATACGTGACTCTTATATTCCGATTTGTCTGTACCTATATTCCTATATGAAACACTAAACGTAACTACGCAACCAAATATATTAAACTAGCCCTTAACGTTTAAACTTAAACCACTCGCGCACCGCTCTTTTATCTCAAAAAAACATTCACATGAAAACACTCTAGAATATTGAACAAACAGAATGTCGTGTTGCATATATTTGTCGCATACATCACGCTAGCTAAGCGGAAATCTATGAGATTCTAACAAAAGGGAGGGACGGTGCGCAAACTTCTGAGAGCCCTTCCTATTTGGGGTTGTCGTCGGACCCCTGCCACACTGCCCCGCGAGGGGACACAACAATATGGCACAAGTTACGGGCGTTAGTAAACCTTTATTTTAGAAGCAATACCATTAATGATTTAATGCTCTTTTTTGTGATGTACTACGCTTTTACGGACGATTTATTTCTTATCTTCTTTATTAACAAAGGACGATACTGCTAACTTGTTACTTAGGTTAGCTTGTTTTCCGGTGTTGTGGGTGCCTTGGAGATACAAAGACGAATACACAAACACCCAGACTCAGGACAGATATTTAAAGCGCTACTGCGTGTCAGATCTAAATGGTAACTTTTGCCAGGCGGGGCCTTAAAGGGTTTTTTATTGTTATTGTCATTGATTTTGTTTATCATTCCTACTAGGTTGCTACTCGCTTTATATTAACCACAATATGATTTTTTTTTATTAGATACAAGGGGTAATACTAAAAGTTCTAAGCTTGAACAAGTGTTTACTTTACGTGAATTTTCGGCTAATGAGGGAGAAATATTATCAGGAAAGCATACTACAGCTTCAGTTTATTGATATGCCGGTGCCTATAGTTTGAACCTAGCAATCAAAAGCTATGTGCGCTGTACATGGTCCATTCTGTTTGTTCTGTCAACTGTTCAAAGAGGGTAGGTAAAGATACAAGGTAAGACGCAGTATACTATACTACTTGGAGACAATATGTATGCGGGTGGGTTCATTACCCACTTCAATATTAGTTACAGAAAACACATTGTATTTATATACTAAACTAAATAAATCATATTTGTTATTGGTCACTAATACGCTTGTTTAACGATATTTTAATATCTAGTCAATCCTGGCAGTCATTTGTTCTCTTGTAACGACTACATTTTTTTTATTCTACATTCTAGAAATATTTTTAAATGCAATTTTAAAATATCGGAAAATAAAGCAAATTTTCTTATATTACTACTACTATTGCATTGGCTTGGTCTTACCCTTAAATTTCATCGTGCAACAGTAACTCAAATCTTGTGTACAAACATAGCAAGCAAAGCAAACCCAAAGAGTATGGAATCTGTAAGTACCTACTTACCTACTTACTTAAGGCAGGTAATACACGAGCGACAGCCCACGCCAGTGACCTCCACCGATGGTCCCCGGCATTCGGCAACAGACGGCCATGATTGGCAGTCGCAGACTACCGTAACGGCCGAGCGCTGACTATCATCGCCCATCACCCACAACCACCGACGACTGTCGCCGTCCGTTGCCTTTTGTTGTCAACTGACAAACGGCCGTAGTCGCCAGCATCTACGACCAGTGCCAACCGTCACAATCGTTAGCAACAGCCCGCAACTGTCGCCGATTGTCGCTCGTGTGTCGCTTCCCTAAGTTCGAAGGACCAAATCAAATGATTGGATTGGTTTGCCCCGAACATGTGCAGGTCTGCAATCACTCTCAACTCACGACAGTTCATTTGCATCATTCATATTGAAAGCAAACAAAATACGGCGATATCGGCGAATAATTGATTCGGTGATCAATCACAGTAGATACGTAGGATGTTGGGTATAAATGATATAAGTTTGTCATTATTATCATATTATATGAGTATGTGGATAGTTATAGCTTTTAATGAAATGAAGGCCGTTTTGAAAAATTGCTTATTGAGCAGGAATAAATGCATTGTAAAGGTAAAACATGAAAATTACAGCACAGATAAAGCAAAAACTATCACATATAAAATAAAAAATAATTTTCAGTCTTTTGTTTCCACAGAATATGGCATAAATTACGATTGTGTACTTATCACGCAACAACTATAAATAGTATGTTTTAGAAATTATAAACATTATACAAAATTATAGTTTATATACGTATTTTTAAAATTTCTGATAATATGAAGTCAGCCAAGTTTCAAAACCTAACCATAAAACAAAATTAACTTCAAACATCCTAAACAAAGTTATAAAATAAACTCTTGAAACGTGCGGCGCCGGCATACATAAAGCAAACGTGAAATAGAAAAAGAATAACGCCGGCAACTGCATAATTTATCCACACTACCGCATATGGACAATGAGATATTGAGCTGTTACCAAAAATGCATAGCGATCGCGCGACTGACCCTTCTAAAGTAGCTTGGACCCCAATCCTAATGTCACGGGTAAAATAAAAAAATCCAAATCAAAGAGAGGACAATACTATGTTCCCGAATAATATATAACTATTTGGATGAGCATACGCTGCGTTAAAAGGTTTGATAAAGCAAAAACACTGAACAAGAATTTTATCAAAATCCTCAGGGATAGTAACATCTGCGATCGATTTTATGTAGCATTATAAATTTGCAATTAAGAATTCTTAGCACCAATGACTAACAGAAGGACTCAATTCCGTTTTCCATTTTAAGTTAATTTAAGGACTCTCACACACGTGTGACAGCGAGGTACAGCCAAACGACTGTCTACTGTGACGAACCGGGATATTCCACGAACATCGATGGTTGTCGGCGGTCGTCGGTCGCTGTTGACAGGCGGTGATGGTCGCCAGTGCGATTATTGAAATTGCATCCAACAGTCAAGATCCTTACAATGGGTTTTCGCTCGTATATTAGGTTCCTAATTTGAAAAAACAATTCATAAGATGCAGTAATATTACTGCAATATAAATATAGATAATAACTCAGACTCACAATGATAGCACACAAGTCCCGAGAATCAGAGAAAGAGAAACGCGAGCAACTGAATAATTTATCCACGCTGCCGCTTATGGACAAAGAGATATAGGGCTATTAACGAAAATGCACTCGTGATCGTGCGATAGTGACCCCTCGTCCGGACCCCAATATAGCTACGTCACCGATAGTAGTGTAGGGTTGCTAGTTTACGAAATTATGGAAGGAAATGTCGATATTTATATCCAAAGTCCAGAGAATATCGATAACTGATAAATTAAAAAAAAATAAAGCTATGATAGATATCTATTGATAAACAATTCGACGAAAGGCTAGTTTAACATGGAATATCAAATGACTAATTCGGAGTATATTAATAATGACGATCTTTGGAAGTTGAACCTATTCGTATTTATACATAAAATATTTAAAACCCTCGACATCCACATTTATTTTCTTTCGAAATGATAACATCGTGTCGGCAATGGTTCAATATCGATATTTTAGGGAATTATCGATAACATCAAACTTTCTATAGCACATCCCTAGTATTGCTCCCTATTCGTGTCACGACGTTCATTAACACACGGATCATCCGTCAGCCGAAATAAAACGCTACGGGATTAACTATTTAATCACTTTGACAATTACTTAACTAGTTCTATGGAGCCATGTTGGGAACGTGTTATTTACTTTTGCTGTTTTATCTCGCAATTCAATTTTACGAAATTACTTACTATGTTATAGTAGTTCTATAGACCCATGATGGCGATGTGTCGGTGTTATTTACTTTAGCTGTTTTATCTCTCAAAACTTTGTGAATGTAGCTCGGTGGACTATCGATACTCTAAGAGAACAATAAAGAGCTCTGAATACGAAACATTTTGATTTCTTTATTTGTTTCAGGTATCAATCCTATTATTCATCTACAGAAAATAATATTGCAATTGGTAGTAGTTTACGAGATGAAACTGGCAATCATAAATTCTTCCAATTATTAAATCTAAGAAGGTATTTTAGCGTACCATAATGTTTTCTACGAAGAATAGAATAAAGGCGAGGATCTTCATCCAATTACCAGTTCTAAGAAGGGTGTACCACTCTAAAAGGGGTGGGGATTTTGCTGTCGTCACTGCGCTAGACTGAAGGTTTTAAATGAGCTGTTTGCTATTTGAATACTTAGGCTTAAAACATAGAAAACAGTAACGTTATTAATAATTTAATTTATCAAATTTTTAGTTTACGGACATTCGAAATATTACAATATCTACACTCTTTGGTAGGCAAAAATGATAGATAGATTGATTGAATAAATTAACTCAAGTAGAAGGTAACTTATCACAATATAACACAAACATTGAAGGTGGTAGAACCCTTTGTGGTCCGACTTCGGCGGCACCACCGCCACACCTATTTCTGCCTTATAACAGCAATGTTAAGCGCTGCTGTGTTTTGTTTCGAAGGGTAATGTAAGGGAGATATACTTATCCGAGGCGTTCCAGCTTAGTCCTCAGGGATAACGGCGCATCTGTGGCCGACATCAGGTAGGAATATTAAATCCTATCTGGGGTTGGTTACGGATGTCCATGGGCGGCAATAGCCACTTACCATCAAATGGACTGCATGCTCGTCTGCTACTCCTATATTATAAAAAAAAAACATTTTAACTTACATGACATGTGTTACAACGAACAATATCTAAGTATAGAATTTTAAGAGCAACTAATGGAATATTACACTATACGTAGTTATTGAAGTATGTACTTCATATTGAAATTTGAATTTGATATGTGCTAGACTAAATATAGTTATATCCCAACTGAACACTGGTTTTAGTAATACAGTTCAATGACTTATCCTTTGTTTGTGCTTTATATTTAACAAGTCTATTTATAACTATAGGTAGCGTGACTGAAATAATCCATCAAGATATTCAGACCTTAGTCACAAAATAAACCAACACTATCAAATATTCACTAACCTATTCGCTTTGTAAAGGTTTTCCAATTAAGACAAAGATAACAAACGATTCACCTCGTCTACTAGAATATTTAGGAATAAATTTCCAAAAATATATTTTATGTAATCCATCTTTAAGCTTATTGGCAGTCTACTGTTGGTCATAGGCATAAATGTGAAAATCTTCATTGTCAACGCACCTGGCTTTGAGCGTTGAGCTGTGAATCAATGACGTCACTGGAGAATCCTTAAGTTGCCTTTTGTGATATCCACGAAAGGAAAGAATATAGCTATTCTGCATCTACAAACATCAATATATTTTTAAGATAGTAAACGAGCATGCATCTGTCTGATGTAAATTTGTTAAGAATCGTAACGAATTGACATAATAATTCTTTTTAGCTCAAAAGACGTAAGGGCATTTTTACACTCTCATTACGAAAGTTTATCGTTTAGCCCTGAAGTATTGAAATGTCACCAAACCAAATAGAACAAGAACTCTAAATGATTAATAGTTCGTGTAACTATGAACTGCCCCTGTTAATGCCAATAAAGGTGCTACCAATGCTTCCGGTCCATCAGTGAAGTAACGGTCTCGGATATTGCCCTATAAATCACTGGGGAAACAAATTGTGAACAATGAACAAATATAAGAGCCGGTCGAGGTCGCCTCGCGGCCGCGGCTTCAAGTGACGAAATGAGTAAGTCAAAAGGTTTATTTAAAACGGCCCTCCTCGCTTACTACCGTGGTCGTTCCGTTGTAAGATATTATATTTTTTACGTAAAAGCATTACTTTCAAGATAAAAAATAATCTGCAAGGTAAAAGGTAACAAGTGAAAATAGAAAGTAAAACGCCAAAAAATCTCAAGAGTTACACAATTTGGTATCGTATACTTATAAAGGTATATTGTGAGATTATGATATAAAAAATATGTTTTTGGCAAGTTTCACTTAGTTAAAAACCGAAGGAAAAATTCATAGCAGTATATTATACACTAAGAATTAAGTAAACTTGGTAGGCAAAAATACGTCATGTATTTTAATATTACTGTGAAAGTCCAATAGTCATAACTAATAACAAAAGATGATATGGATTGCTCAATTTTAAATTTTAATTATGCTCTGACCATTACAAATTCCATAAAAATAAGTTTGAGCTAAGTTTGCAATTTAAAAAGACCGCTTATTTTGATATTTTTTTAGAAAGATAAAATGTTCAAGAATAATAAAAATAATATATTCAACGATATATATTATCTTTGTCGTTATATAAAAGGTACTTTGAATTTGTAAAGAAACAAGACAAATAACACAAATATACACAAATAACTAATCGTTCAAGTGTTTATAAACAAGGCGGTAGGTGTTTCGGCGACTTCCGCCCCACAGTGGAATAACGACCTCGGATATTGAGCTATCAATCACCGGGAAACAAATTGTAAACGAATACGACAGCCGGCGAGGTCACCCAGCGGCCGTGGCTTCACTTTGACAAATAGACTTCATATCACACAATAGCTCGAGATTCTAAGGAAAATTAACTGAGAGGGTATATAAATTTGTTGACCAATAAATTAGAGTTTAGGTTATTTGGATTAACAGAGCTATAATTCTATTGTTGGGGAGAAAAAAATGAAAAATACATACATGAAAGATATTATTATCAATGTAAACAGCCTTTACAATGGTATATCTTCAAATATATCTACTCTAAAAATTAGTAAAACTATTCGAAAAGTTTTACTAAAAACAGCTTTGAAAGGTCAATAGAATCATGTTGATTAACTTTTTTGTGGAATAATTAGAAACATGCTTTTGCTTGTTAACCTATCCAAGTAAATAAAAAAATATTTGAAAAGATAATGAAAAATATATGTAATTTTTAAATTAGTTCACTGGACAACACGTTCACATTTATCATTAATCTGTTTGCTGACAAATTGGTTAACTCAGTAACCCGGGTAAACAGTGCAACTGTCACGCCCAAGCGCGCTCATCTGTATAATCCGTTATTTTCTGCAAAACGGCCATTTGCCGGGCAGTTGAGCTGCAATCGGCTATCGCGTTTCAACGACGCTACAGCGCCGCAGACGTAATACGATCGTAATGTGTATCGCTACGAGTGAGAAATTCCTTCTACATTTCAAAAATAATTGCGAAAAACTACAGAAATTTTTACATCGCTATAGCCAAAAATATCTCATAATCTTAAACTGTGTATGTTGTAAATAAAACCTTCCCTAACATAATTGCGTAAAAAGAATATTACGTTCCATTTACTTGCTCCATTATCACCAAAAAAATAAAACTTTTTTATATGTGTTACTTGTTAATATTCAGACGTAGATATTTTCCAATAAAAAACTTTTTACCCAATTATTTCTACTTTTATTACATCAATCAAATTTTCAATTTCAAAAATCTTAATTAGAGATTCGTGCCTAGCAGTGAGATGTGCTATTGATCACATTATTTCAAAGACTAAATTATAATGTAATCCTCATATAATATAACCACCCTTATCCTTTTTGAGGCTCTATAAAAAGCGTAAAAAACGTAAGATAGTATAAAACAAAACATTAACCCTGTGGTCACGTCCGCAGCCCTCGTACAGTAAACGGACATTTGCCGGGCAGTTGAACGCAATCGGCTATCACATTTCAATAACACTATCGCCGGCGACATAATGCCACCGTACCCACACCTCGCTACGTGAGGAACTAAGCAGATTTACATTCACTTTGCCTTTATTTAAGTATAGAAAAAAAAAAAAATTATTTAATTCCATGTTATTCGAGTCAATACTATATGGATAAGGTGTTAAATAAGATGTTATGGATATTGTCCTACTTTGCCATTGATCTCCTCTTGAAAGAGTAGTGTTCAGGTGTTCATCTCGCTACAGCTGACCCAGGAAAAATAAATAATATAAATCTCTTGGGCTCATCTTGTAAAGCTTTCCAGTCTTATTAATGGGTAATTACAGATGTCCAAATGCATCACGTACCATACTAATATCCAAATGTAGGTAATCTGCTCGTTTGATGCTTCAATTCCCACAAACTGAAACCTTCTTCGAAAGATAACTAGACAGCTAAAATTGATCATGCAGAATCCTTAAAACCTAATGTATACACAACACTAAGTCTAACACAAAGCAGGTTCAATTTACTAAGTACGATATCTAAAATTCATACACAAATAAACAAAGTTTACTTAATGCACTGCGCTTGAACAAGGCGTGAACACTGAACACTGAACAGTGTTGAGTCACTAACCACCTGCTGAATACTTTTGTAAAACTAACTAAATAACTGTTTCCTTCATTGTTTGTCAGGGATAATTCCAAAAAATATAAGACTCATTTACCTTTTATTCATTTTTAAGCATATCTTTTAAGCCCGAAATAGAATCAATTAAGCATAGTATTTCAATTTATGTTGCATAATATTATAACAAATAAAAGTAATATTATAAGGAGGTTGGGCAGATTTAGCTGGACATAATGTAGTGGCGGCCAGTAATGTAACAATTTTATGATACTTAAATAATTATAGTTAAAAACTAAAAACCACGCTAAAATCGCACAAGGTAATTCGTTAACCCTGACGATCTGCGGAGAATGGGACAAAATTATTAAAATCGTGTATTGTCATAGGCCCTTGATCAGTGTTCAAAATTTAAAATTATTCGGACCGTTCAAAGCGGGTAAAAATAGTGTTCAAAGATTCCGTTACATACATACAAACATACAGGTCAAGCTAATAAAAGCGTAGTAATTAGCTACGCTCAAGAATATCTATATTGCTACTTTGTTACATTATGTCGTTACGTTTATTACCTACAATTGCTTAACTAACTCTGAAATAAGATGTAGGTATACATATATTCCTAACTTACGTTTCTATAAATTACTACATAATAAAACTAACACATTATATTCGAAGGTACAAAATGAAATGACAACTGAAACTTTAATTAATACAACCGCGTTACAACAATAAACCGCGTCCAAGCTAAAATCATTTCATTTACTAGTTCAATTCATGTAACGGCATTTTATTCTCACTAAAACGAGGAACACACAAATTCTAATCCCACTGATGGTTAGACTAAACAATTGCTATTTCAAACAATTCGGCAACGAAATGTTTGTCGCGATCCCCAGCGACCGATGTGTTTGTAAGGTTCAAAATACTCGAATGTACCTACTACTTACTATGCTGGATATGTGTCATAGATACATAGGTAGACCACGGCATGACACAACAGTATTGAAAAACTGAGCAAAAAGCAGTGATAGTTTAGTGGTATCGGTTTCGATCGCTTTCTCTTTGGGTCCAAGTTTCAAATCCCAGGCAACGTAATTTTAATAAACAATATGATATGCTTATTAGGGCTTATGGTTTAAGATTCTTTATTTCTCAAAAAGATTTACAATCACTTACTGAGAAATGAGGTTTAACAATAATTCTCGTATTTAATTTTGTGAGCAAAAGAGTGGGTAGGCAGATATTTTTTGTTTGTAAACGTTAGCCGAGTCAGAAGTAATTAACGGAACATGTGCTTATTAGAAATTAATAATCACATGCTTTATTAACTGTAAAAGAAAATATCTCAACATCTAATACTTGAGAAATCTAAAAAAAATAAGATTAGATGAATAAAGTTTACTAAATTATACTTGCCAAGCACGATTAACCATAGCCTAACTCCTCTCAATTTGAAAGAAGACTCATGCCTCAGAAATGAGACAGTTGACGACGTCAAATCAATAGTAATTGATCAAATAACTCAATTATGGGAATGTCCCTGAAAAAAAAATATTAATGGCGCATTATCCCGAACACAGAACCGCTATTTTGTATGCTGAAACAATTCTAGAAATCTATTTGACGCATTTCAAAAACAACAGTGTCACTACGAACAATACCGTATCACGTATTTTTGAATTTCAAATATAGGTTTACTTGTTTGTCCGCGAGAGCCCTACATTTGTATGAATTTTTAAACGTAAAGTACTTTGTATTCGTAACCCATTTACAGGTACCAACACTCTGTTACGCAACAGGCGGTTACCTAACATTTGATGATAACAGTCTTCGTCCTGAATTCACTGCGGAAACGGACTCACTTCGTCGTCATCATCATCAAATACCTATTACTGCCCCACTCCTATGCACAGATCTCTATACAGTATGAGATGTCATCGTCTTTTCCAAGTTTCAATTGCACTCAATTTCTTGAAATCGTAATTAATGGATAGATGGATGCATCCATTGGTTTTTAAAAGGTCAAACTAACATGCAGTCCACCACCTGATATCAAATGATAACTGCCGCCCATGGATATCTGTAACCATTACCATACAGAACGAGGATTCCAAACATATCTGAAGCTTGTCACAGATGTATTGCTACTCCTGAGCACTTAGATGGTCACGTAGGTCAGCCAGCCACACACACACACACACACACACACACACACACACACACACACACACACACACACACACACACACACACACACACACACACACACACACACACACACACACACACACACACACACACACACACACACTTTCCACCGAAACGCAGGACTGCTCGTACTTACTTTAAAGCTGAAAGAAAATAGTTATATTCACCGTGGTTTTCCCCGCTAAATAAAACGAATGTTATTTGATTTCTATGCCAAAACCTAAGTTGCAGCAAATCCACCTAATAAATACACGCCCAATTCTACCGACCCCAATTTACAGCGTAAAATGTACTTTCGCAACTACCATATCTCAAAGGCGAGTAACGAGCTTCCCACCAAATACAATATGCACGATGCACCTAAATTTAGTCTAAAACAAGCTCTGTACTAAGGATGTTATGGAGCTCCGTAACCGTATACGAAACTTTCGGATGTCCGAAATGAAAATATATCCGAAACCATAACCGAATCGGATATAAAAGATTAGACTAAGTTCGGATAAGTCTAAATGTCACTATTATGAAAAGTTTGCTTTCAATTCATTACCTATTTATATTGTCTTACTTACGATTTCTTAAAAATCTTGTATCTTATCCAAAATTATCGGAAACTATTTGATAATCCGTAATAATTCCATATGCGTAACCATATCGAAACTGGTATATTTTTTTATTATCCGTATCCGTATCCAGATCCGAAACATCTTAACATCCCTACTCCGTAAGAGTAGATATAACAGTGTTAGTTTAAAGTTGCAAAATCTTATTGTCTCCGCTCCATGAGCTTCGTCATAGAATAACGTTGTTGTACAGCTGTTGTTTTAAATCACATTATGTTTGAGACTCACGTAAGCATAACATTTGCGATTCGAATAAACTTGTGTGGAGGTACACCTGTCTGAAATTAACATTAGCGTTTCGCCGTTCAATGTTTAAAATTGTCTATTTTATTTAATCTATGAAAACTGCCTAGAGTGCCAAGAAGTTCTTGTTTTTTTTATCCCACTTCTGGGCATCTGTCCTTCTCTCCTCTCAGAATGAGAATAATTAGCCATTTTTTAATCCTTTAGGTAAGTAGATTTCCTCATTATGTTTTCCTTCACCGATAAAGCAAGTGATTATTTATATGCGCATAACTTTAAGAAATCAGAGCTACGTGCCTAAGGACCCCTAGATTGAGAGGCCGCCTTTCAACCACTAAGCTACCACTGTTTTAATTATAATGTAATAGATTATTACTAAAATGTATGTATTACTAAAAAGCGGTTAAATCAGATGATTGATCTCAATTGAAGTACGTAAGCAATCCAATATATTTCCGGGTTTATTTCCGGATTGAGGGTCTACGTCATAGATATTATGTTAAATGAACTGTACGAAACAACGTAGGAAATGGGTTCAATCCGCTACGTTCGAGGTTGGCTCATTAATTCCGGGAATTTATCGAATCATACCCAATTTAAGGAGATTTCTAATATTACATGACGTAACATTAAATTACATTGATGTAATAACTCAATAAAGTTCAGGAGTTTCAAATAAGACTTCCACATTCCTGTTTCGAATTTATTGGCTGTCTTGGATGGACTGTGATGAACAGATCACACCAGGTAGAGTGCATGTTCGACTACCACTACTATTTCGACTACGACTACCACTGTTCATCAGATAGTTTGTCTCTACTGCCGCCCATGAACATCTGTAATCAACCCCGTATAAGATTATATTCTTGTCTGATTCTTGCCTGGGATTGCTGCGCCTGAAGAAGAAGTTGAATAAGTATGTCTGCCTTACCTTTTAAACCACAATACAGCAGAATTTAAAACTACTCATTAGTCAGAAATTCATGTAATCGTAGTGCTTCCGGAGTCAAGCCATAAAGTTCTACCACTTCAAGACTATGGTGAAGTGTTTTTTTTTTTTTTTTAACGTAAAAACTATGTACTAAACTAACGTAAATATGTAACTTAACGAAAAGGCAGACGGGCTGCCTGATGGAAAGCAGTCACCGTCACCTATGGACATTTGCAACACCAGAGGAGTCACCAATGCATCGCCGGCTTTGAAGGAGAGTTCTTTTTATATAGCCCCATGTCATAGTCCTCAGGGAATACCTCTGGAGGAAGTTCATACCACATTTTGCACGTACGATCGATTAAACCGAACCGTGGAGGACCGCCATGGGTCCAGTTGATGTGTTTACTAGTAGCTATTGAATATTTCCCCATATACCTTCTAACTCTATAATGAAAGACGAGAGACGATTGTATTAAATTATTCTCATCCGAATTACACACAGATGCAGAAATTCAAATCGATACGACATCAGGCTTGTGCAATGCGGCCAATTACGCTCCTCGATAACAAAGGACTTAAAGTGAACGATCAATTTCATTTATATTAGAGAACTTGATTGGATGCAAGCGCTTCTTGAACTGGTTTTGATGTACAAGTGGTTTGTACAATATACTTATACCTATACATAAAAGTATTAAAACGCTCAGAAGGGATTCCAAAAATACAATATATTCTTCCGTAATCATCAACATTTACAATAATACATCTTTCATAACAAAAGACATTGCAAAAATCAGTAGACAATTCATAACTCAATGCAAGACTGATTATTCCAAAAATATTTTATTACGTTGTTACGTCACTTTTGATTTTTTTTTCTATAACAATAGACACATCCCACTATTATATAGATATTATAAGTAAGATTTAATTTACATATTTGCATTTGTCCGGAATGCCAACTGATATATGAGATACGGTCTATAATTGTAAACTCGCATAAAATGATTAATAATTAATTCTTGCCAAGCAGAATTGTTGTGGCTATTGCCGCCAATGGCACCTGTAATCAACCCCAGAATAGGATAAGATATTCCTACCTGAGGTCGGCCACAGATGCGCCGCTACCCCTGAGGACTAAACCGGAACGCTTCGGAAAATTTTGTCTCCCTTACCACACCCTTCAATCCAGACCACAGCAGCGCTTAACACTACTTTGATAAATATGCAGAAATAGGTGGTGCCGCCAGAGTCAAACCACAAGGGGTTCTACCACCTTTATAACCACCACCTCACTTATTTTGGCATTGGCGATTCGTGTTTCCGTGAATCTTTGAGGAGTGTTGTGAGGCAGATTTTTTTCCATTTACGGCAATGACCACTAAACGTCGAAAAGGCTTTCCATACATCAAACACTTTGAAATAGCACAGGTTGAGTTTGAAACGCATTTTTATGCGCGCATACAAAAAGCCCTACTCTCGTTACATTCATAAAATTCTGCAAATTTAACCTCAATAATAGGAATGAGTAAACAGAAAACACTTTCCTCTCAAATCTTTAGTTTGTAATAAGGTCGAAATGGAAGCGGAAAGTAAAATTCAATTGAAAAGTATTCGCATTTTTAATCAATGCAAATCGCGAAGACGAATCATTTTCAAGATCATTACCAATATAGTTATATTTATGTGGGACATATTTTTGTGAAACATAGTCCCAGATAACATAACGATATGTGAACATTTAATCATGTACAAAGTTAACCAACGTCAGGTGCAATTGTAAGTTGCTACTTGCTAATAGCGAGATTTCATGCTCTGTAAGTCACTTTAATCTTTCGGTCCTGGTGACTATTATTGGAAAACAGACCTTAATCTCCTCGTATAATGTCTAGCTACCAAACACATCCACTAATGTTTAATCACTAACTTGTATTTCTTTCCACCAATTCACATTAAAACAGCATCGTCAAGTAGCCTTCCCGAGTTTTGAATTTACATGATACATACAAAAAACTACAACCAAATTGCTATTTACATCAACAATTTTCAATCATAGAAACGCTATATACCAACAATATTAATCATAGGTGCTTAAAGTGAATTGATGGGGAACTCTTAACCTAAAAACCCTTACGTAACGAGGTCACAGCCGAGCGAAGTAAAATTCAATTACAAGATCTCGCAATCCGCAAACGATTGGAGACCGCAGAGGCGAATCGTTTTCAAGATCGCAGCCGATTTAAGCCACAATACCGGTAATCGCTGTACGAGCCCTTCTGGTTCAATGCTTAGAGAAGAACGAACAGCCATCGTGACATATTTAATTGGAAAACAGTCGTTTTTGTTGGAATATATATCAAAATAATACCTGCTCATCACACAGTAACGTCCTCTGGTGATTAAAATATGTACTATGATATTAGTGTACTATAGATAAAGGAAGAAATAAATTTGTCTATTCTCAACCGCAACACATTCGTTTCATTAGTTTTAACGTTTAATAATAGTTTGAATTGACGACTCGCGCGGCGTAGTGGCACGCGTGTTGTAGAGTTTCGGAATCAATTTCTAGCCAGGCAGGCATTGGAATAATAAAGTTTGATTATTTTATATATGTACAGAGTAGTACTTATGTTATCTTGGCACCCACGTCACAGTGATTATTATGGTGGGCCTTATCATCTATATTTTAAAGCAAAGTAGTCCAAACGAGGTCACAGCCGAGCGAAGTAAAATTCAATTACAAGATCTCGCAATCCGCAAACGATTGGAGACCGCAGAGGCGAATCGTTTTCAAGATCGCAGCCGATTTAAGCCACAATACCGGTAATCGCTGTACGAGCCCTTCTGGTTCAATTCTTAGAGAAAACGAACAGCCATCGAAGTAATGTATAAATACTTCGTGATATGTTTAATTGGAAAATTGCCCTTTTAACGTTTAATAGTAGTTTTATTTGACGACTCGCGTGGTGTAGTAGTTTCGGGTTAAATGTTTAGCCAGGCAGGCATTTGAGTAATAAACTTTTTTCTGTTATGGATAGAAACATTGTGTATCTACTTGTGTTAACTTGGCACCCATGTCACAGTGAAAATTATGGTTGGCTCTATCATTAAATCAAAGTATACCGAACGAGGTCACAGCCTAGGGTAGTAAAATTCAATTATAAAATCTCGCAATCCGCAAACGATTGGAGACCGCAGAGGCGAATCGTTTTTAAGATCGCAGCCGATTTAAGCCACAATACCGATAATCGCTGTACGAGCCCTTCTGGTTCAATGCTTAGAGAAAAACACCCGTTGGACTAATATGAAATTCTTGGTGATATATTTAACTGGAAATAGTCATAAGAGGATAGTATAGTAGTATACTGTTTAACTGATTCGCGCGGCAAAGTTTCGGGTTCAATTCTAGCCAGGCAGGCATTTGAATAATAAACTTTGGTTCTGTTATGGATGTAGACAGTGAGGACTCGTGTTAACTTGGCACCTGTGTCACAGAGAAAATTATGGTGGGGTCTATGTTTTAAATTAAATTAGAACAAGAAATTATCTTTTAAGTAAGACCTGAAAACTTTGTGAATTTACGAATGACTTTGACGAAGACTTAACAACTTTGTGAATATTGATACAGTAACCCTAGACAACTGTACTAAAAAGTTACCTAGGCCTCCAAATAGGACTCCAAATTGCGGTTGAATAGTTAAAATAGAACCGCAAGTAGAAATGTACATTTTTTTCTAAATCGTTCTATAATACCTACAGTAATTTAGAAAATGGCAGCTACTTTCGAATCACAAAGAAACGTTTCAATTGTATATCTTAATTAGAATGCCAATATTTGCAGCTTAGCAGAACCACAAGACGCACTTAGTATTTACCTTCTTAATCTGGGCTGAAACGGCCTCGAAATCAATGACGTTGAAACCTCGAAGTACTCTCAGAGATCCTCGGAATAAAATCTGTTTACGCGCCAGTTGGTCGAGAGATTTTCCATTCAACCCGTATATATTAATGCAGGACTTCTATCAATTTAGAGTTACATTTATATACCAAATCAGTTTACGTTTATCAATCAAATTTTAAGAAAAATTGCTCTACCGTTCAAACATATTTTCGGTACCTACCGATTTCACGAGTGGGTACTTTGAGAATGAGAAAGTTTTAGACTATTTAAGAAAGACTTTTACGCCCGTTAATGTTCAATCTATGCAATAGCATTTGAATGAAAGGAAGAATAAGGCTCAGAATAAATTTCAAACTATTCTCCAGAATTAAAAACGAACTTAAGACAAAACGCGCAATTACATAGAAAATTACCAATTAAACCTTAAAACGAAACTTACGAAATGAAAACGGATAAAGACACATCAAAATTAGTTTTCATTGTAAATCGTAGACTTCTCGGACTCAGCTTTTAGATTCGACGGATATTACGTGCAAGTCCGAATTCCAGTCTACACTCCGGAATTGTCAGCCAGCGAATATTGGGAGAGGCGGAGTATAAGAGTTTTTCATTAACTCCTCACTTAATACATTTCGTGGGAGGCAATTTGCCAGGTCGGCGAAAAAGTTGTGGGAGCGACATCGCTGTTTAAACAACAGTTTACTCAAGTCCCAGACAGCCAAATTAAGAGCTTGCTTTACGATCAAACAGTGAAATGAATACGATAAGAACCAGGATATTGTGCAATTCTATCTGAAACTTCAATGTAGTTGAAATTTTACATGATAGTGATGGAACTTTACTGATAAATAATCAATGGAGAAATTGGAAAGCTTACAAAATTTCCAAAATATAAATTTCTTATCATTCTTAAGGTATTTTAAGATTAACTTTCTTTTCAATTGTTTTTTAATATTTTGTATAACTTACCAATATAATAAAAATGTTTACGCCGTCAAAGTATATTATTGATAATTAACCAAAACTCGATAGAGTTGCAATTTATTTGCTAAAGTCTTGGGTTCACCGTTACCTTGGTCATTTTAGACATTACAGACATTACCTTTGACCTACCTATTTATAAAGGTGGTAGAACCCTTTGTGGTTCGACTCCGGCGGCACCACCGCCGCACCTATTTCTACCTAATAACAGCAGTGTTAGGCGCTGCTGTGTTCCGCTTTGAAGGGTGTGGTAAGGGAGACAGACTTTTCCGAGGCGTTCTAGCTTAGTCCTCAGGGGTAGCGGCGCATCTGTGACCAATCTCAGGTAGGAATATCTAATCCTATCTGGGGTTGATTACAGATGTCCATGGGCGACAGAAGCCACTTACCATCAGGTGGACTGCATGCTCGTCTGCTACGCCTATATTATAAAAATAAAAAAAACAACTAAGTGTATTGAGAGATCATTATAATAATGGACCTAGTGGTGTAAAATACATAAAAATAGTAATTCAACAAGCTTAAACGCAATGATGTTACCCAATTTACTCGAAGAGCTTGTATACCTCCCAGGCCTACGATGAGATGATTTAATCAAAGTATCTGTAATTGTACGATTTGCTTACAAACATCAAGACATGTGAAACTAAATACAACCTTCAATGTCAAATAAATCCGAAATATAAAGCAGTACTTACCAAGAATAATAAACAAAGTCACAAGAGTTACCTAATTATGTAAACAACACACATTATTTAATGCTAATTAGTACAGTTCTGGAGCAAAGATAATTAATCGTATTGATCACATGTCACCTGATTAAGATTGAATTAGATTGACACGTAGGTATCAGGCTATTGTTTACAGTGGTATATAAAAGATCGTCCTGTGAATAGTCATTTAGTTTCGAAAACTAGAGGTGAGTAAACTCATTGTATTAAGTATATAATACCGTTGTAAGATTTGTAGAAAATTATTTAAGTGACTGGATTTTAAATCAATATAAAAATCTATATATCTCTCTCTCTATATATATATCTCTTATCTATAAAATCGTGGTTATGAATAAAAGTAATACTTCAAAATTAAATAAATAGATAAATACAGTGATCGAGTATTGAATGAACGTTGTAAGTATTTTTATTCTCCAACAGCCTCTGGTAGAAGTCGTTATTTTTTACATGAAATATAGACCATAGTTTAAAATTTAATCTAGAAAACCAGTAAATTGCCACCATGCCTAAGTTAACATTGAAATAATAACTAAATTAAGGATTTTATTGATTTAAAAAATAAATATTTTTTTTAAATTGTGAAACGTAAGAACTTAATAGTATGTATTTTGTCTTTAAATAAGCCCAAAGCTACTTACAAACAAAATATATTCGTACAATCTAGTGTTATATATTAGTAATTTAATTATTTGTATATAGTTTAATTTATTTTAATTAGTATTGTATATTTACAGTATATTATATTTATTTTTGCAGTGTGTCTTGTATATTTAACGTTACCTACTTAATAATTTACCATTGCCATGCAACCATACTTAAAATTACTACAACATGGAATTTATTACAAAATTTTAAAAGATATATATAATACCAGTAAAAGATTTAACGGCTACTTACGGTACACAGTTTTACATATTTTATATAAATAGCATCAATATCCGTAACTCTATGTAAAATATACCAAGCCCGCAAAAAACTACTCTAAAATAATACAATACCAGCTTACAAAATGTCTCCAATAAATTTCATACGGAGTACCCGATACAAAAGCCCTAACCGCGATCATATGATGGATTAGCGATACCTTATTGACTTGCCCTTGTTTCGAGCAGAATATTGAACTGACAGGAGGGTTGAATTATTTGCTGGCCGAAAGTATTCAGATTTGGGTCCTCGTACCTTCTCGCATATTTTTATATCGAATTTTTGGAGAAAGTTTCCCAAGAATTCCGAGGAAATGTATCAATTAATTGTAGTCGTAGGATGATCATATAAATAAAGGAAAAATCTAATATTTGCAGTTTTTGTTTAAATCCTATTTTTTAAAGCTCGTCCAATTATTTTCACGTTTTCCATTATTCAAGGTAAAAATAATAAATGTCTACTAAGTCTACTAGTCCTCTATATGTTTATCTCATAGATAGAAGGATTAATTAACATCAAAATTGGCTACGTTTTTCATAAAAAATATGTATATTTCCTGTATTGAAATAAAAAATACTTAGCTACTTGTACTGCGCGTGGAGCCGCACGGGACAGCTAGTTTAAATACTTATATAATAAAATAACATCACGTCAGTTAACCAAAAATAAATAAATATATTGTCTATCAAACTAACAATTATATCTTACGTTCTATGTGTGTGCGACAGCAACAGTTACTAACAATCATTGTTTTATTCCAGCCAAAATGCCTCCTCAAGTGGACCCAATCCCAAGTGGGGTTCTATTCGAAACAGACACTCAGACACCAGATTTGGGGCTAGCAAAAGATGTGTCACAACTAAAGAAAGCAACCCCAAGGAAACACGAATACGTGTGGTTCAATATATTCTGGTTCATATTTCTACACGTCGGTTCTCTGTACGGAGTATACCTGGCGCTGACGTCAGCGAAATGGCAAACTAACGTATTTGGTAAGAACTTTTATTATTTGACATGGTACAGCGGTCACCGAACTGATGCGCAAAGGGTTCCAGGTTCGATTCCCGACCAGACAGATATGTATCTGAATGACAAATTTAGGTACCTTTCTGTTCTGGGTCTGGGTGTTTGTGCATTCGCTTGTGTGTGTGTAGAAAGCATTGGTAAAATCATAATAATTTATTGGCTTACCTATAAAATATTTATGTTAAATACTAGCTGACCCGGCAAACGTTGTGTTGCCATATAAATAAAAAATGTTAAGGGTGAACAACCCTTATCACTTAGGGGGATGAAAAATAGATGTTGGCCGATTCTCATAGATACCGGATAAGCACAAAAAATTTCATCAAAATCGGTCAAGCCGTTTCGGAGGAGTATGGCAACGAAAACTGTGACACGAGAATTTTATATATTAGATTAGTGCTGTAAATAATTATGAGATACTCTCCAATGGGCGCAATTATATCATAGTGTAAAAATAATTTGTTTTGATCTCACATACATTTGGTTGTAAATAATAGTTTAGTAACAGTTAATGTAACAAGGTGTCTGAAAGTAGACTTCATTTATACAACGTATACACTTAAATATTATTTAAAAAAAACTACTTGTTTAATTTATATTCACTGTTAGAAAATATAATGTTTTCTTATTAGAAAACATTATATAACCACATCTGTAAAACTTATTAGTTTTACAGATGTGGTTTTACGTAGAACCACGAGACATACTTAGTCTCTTTTGTCTGTCTCTTTGTCTTATTTAATTAGGCACTATTTCGTAAAACGTATCTTTAATTATAAGTTAGTGCTAAAAGACTTTCTTTAATCTGCGTACTGAAATACAAATAAGATACAAGTACATATTAAGCTAATTGTACATTATTACAGGACTGTTTAATATAATTACACCGCAATCCTAACATCAGAAAGTTTATTTCATTTTGTATCTACCCGACCTAATTTTATCAGACATATTGAAGTTAGCTCTCTAATATTCTGTGCCACTTTCAAAAGTAAATTTATATAACGCCAATTCGTTATACTCAGAGTTACTTTAATTACACTGGTTACCTTACTACTCTACCATACTACTATTCTACCATTTCTGTTTTTTAGAACAATAGGAGAGTTCTGGTTTTAATTCTATACAATATTCGAATTTGGAAGCAAATTTATCGTCAAACCATTTCACTACTATTTTTTGTAACGATGAAGTCAAACATAAGAGGAACATACCTGATAGTTCTTTTAAAGAGTTCTCAAAGGCGTCTATCAATTCACACTTGACCAGCGCGATGGACTATGTCCCAAACCATTCTTACTCTGGTAGAACACCCATGGTCAGCAGACGGACAGTAATGGGTTGATGTCGATCATACACTTGACATCAAGAGAACTTAAGATAATTACCTATTACTAAAATATAGTAGTAAAAATATTGACTTTTTGTCAAATATCTAGTAGGTGAAATCTTGTTACCGAATTCGCCGTGTGCGAGGTCCGCCATTAGTGCCCTTGGGCGGATTTGGCGGAAATTACTCGCAGCACTCGATTCCGGGCCGGAGCCGCACTTCAGCTACAAGTGCCGACCTTATTGCAGACATATTAATATATGTAACTTGTTCCCATAAAGATGGTGTGTACCTGTGTAAAATAAAGGTGGTAAAATAGAGTTTTTTTTTTATAATATATCTACCGCCCATGGACTCTGTAATCAATCCCAGATAGGATTAGATATTCCTTCCTGAGTTCGGCCACTGATGCGCCGCTACCCCTGAGGACTAAGCTGGAACGCCTCGGAAAAGTCTGTCTCCCTTACCACGCCCTTCAAACCGGAACACAACAGCGCCTAACACTGCTGTTATTAGGTAGAAATAGGTGTGGCGGTGGTGCCACCGGAATCAAACCACAAAGGGTTCTACCACCTTCAAAGAGTATCCAAAACTCCAACATGGCGGTGTTGCAGTTTTTAATACTGTAGAACAACAGTTCTACCACTAACAAGAGGTAACTAACAATACCTATAGTTAACACAATATGAGATAAGAGTCCTACACCTGAGATCGACCACAGATTGTTTGGCTATCCCTGAATCTCTGAGTCCCCGGACAAGTTGGATTACCCCAGATAAGTGTATCTTACTTAGCACAACCGCCAAAACAGAATCTGGCAGCGCTACATTAATAGAAATAAGTGTGACAGTTGGCACCACTGGAGTCGAACTATGAAAGTTTCCACCACGTTTAAAATATGGGACATTGTATTATTTGCGAAATTGAATTCGAGTGCAAAAAGGTGAAGGAGTAAATAATGTAATAATATTATTTTACAGCCTTCGCAATACATCTCATGTGCGCCATAGGAATTGGCGCCGGATCTCATCGTCTCTGGACCCACAGGAGTTTCAAGGCTCGCACGCCTCTACGCATAATATTGATGATTTGGCAAACAATGGGATTTCAGGTAAGTTATCTTATTTTACTCCTTCTCTCATATACCTACTTTCGATAAAAATAGATCTTAGCTCAAGAAAAGCTCTAGTTGGTTAAAAATATTATTTTCTATTTAAAATCATAATCACGCTTGAATTTATGATGATTCTTAAATAGTATAATATTTATATATTTTGTTAAAGATTTAACAATAAATTGCACAACATTTGAAGTTTAAAGTTGAAGTTTTTGTGTATATGTATTTTCATCTTAGAGATAGAGAAGTAAGGTCATAGTCCACTACGCTGGTCAAATGCAAATTGGTAATCTTCACATACCTTAGAGAACATTTGCATACATGTACAATGTAGGTATATACTGTAACTATATATATATATATGTATATATATATATATATATATATATATATATATATATATATATATATATATATATATATATATACATGTACGTAATAAGTCCAAACCACGACATGATCATTAGATGGAAATTCCAGTCATTAACGCATCCAATCAAATGTCTCAATCAATTCTCTCATCAAGTAGATAATTATATTACGTACTTTTGATAATTAGGAATTATGTCGTAATTGCTAAAGTAGGTAATCAATAGTTAAGTTCATCGATCCGAGGATATCATTAGATGAGATTAAAGTAATGGATGCTGAGATAGAGCCTCTTTTATGTCGAACACGTTTATAACCTTTGCGTTACGTAAAAACCTTTCGCTGTATTACAGTCGTCATTGAGTTATGACGGATAATATTAAAAAAGTTGCTACTAATGTTATTAAACGGAAACAAAAATTAAATAAGAAATATAAAAATGATGTATACCTAGACGCTGCACACATACAACAGAACTATCTATGTTTTGGGTACATACACACACAATAATTAACACCCTAACATTATATACATACATACATACATACATACATACATTATTGATTAGATAACTAGGATCAAACACCCCGCTTCTTACTAGGCTGTAGGTATAGTATATTTACTTTTTAACAATTTATATATTTATTTTTTGGTGATGATTAATATAATTTTTAAGTCTTGAAGTATCATGAAACTTTTCTTTATATATGAAATTCTTTTCAGTTACATCATAAGTTAATAGTATACTTGTACTACTTGATAATTAACCCTCAGTCATGAGTTTGATTTGTATTAATTTAACGCATAACGTGGCAGATATTTCAAAAAATATATATATAATGTTATATAATATAAATGAGTTTCCAACAACCATTAAATTAATACTTACAAAAGGCCTGTACGCCCATTATATTTCTAATCCCTTAATTACAAAGAATCATTAAATTTTAAACTTTCAAATTACCGATTACCTACTTTACCAGTTTACCGACTAAAAGTTTTGAGTTTAATCCACTTCAATCCAAAAGTTTAATAGCAATCTACAAACCAAGTTCTTATTATATTAAGCTCGAGGTAAAGCGCTTTTCAATTAAAAGCAATGGCCTATTTTAAATAAATTATTCATTTCTGAGTACAAAACAGGCATTTCAATGCAAATGCCTTTAAATTTCCGACCGAAATGCATAGTGTAAATGTTTGCTTATTTTGAACGGAAATAAATAATATATACAGGATTTTACTATTACCCGACTACCAAATATATACAACTAACCTACTTTAATTTGAATTATATCAAACCCCAATTTTTTCCCCTACTTAGGGAGATCCTTCAAGGATACCACTTGTCGCGGGGATGAAGTGCTTATGCAGACAAAAACCCTTAAACCCCACGGTGTCCTTTTAGATGCCTTTTTTGGGACAACTCGTGGCTTTCGCATTGTACGTAGTCCCAATGTCGTAGAACCTTCGAAGCTCTTCTTTCTTGAAGGGCAGATTCTCTCTTTAAGAGACACATGAAAACGCCGCGTGCGCCACCCTGAAGACCTCCTCAACCGACAAAGGAAACCCACATATCCTCCTCCGCTATTAAGGGACCTAACTTTTATACGTGGGGAATCCAGGCAAGGATTCTTCCAACAGAGACGATTTGTCGAATTTAGACTAAAACTCCCCTCTGGACTTCTTTACAGAGCCGGGGCTGGAGGTACGCTAATAGCACGTTCACAGTTCCGACAAAAGTAAGTTCCGGTAAAGCAAACTAACCTATTCTAACCTAACTAACAGGACTGCATCTTCGAGTGGGCGCGCGACCACCGCACCCACCACAAGTACGCAGATACAGACGCGGACCCACATAACGCTGAACGGGGTCTCTTCTTCTCCCACATGGGCTGGCTGTGCTGCAAGAAGAGCCCAGAAGTCATCGAAGGCGGCAAGCGCATTGACTTAACCGATCTCTACGCTGATCCTGTAGTTATGTTTCAGAGAAAGTGAGTCAATTGTTTTAATACACTTATTTACAAATTAAATTGGAATGTAAATTTATTACCCTTCCTCAGCAGTTGAGTAATAAAATATACTCAAGTATAATAATATTGAAGTGTCTGTTAAATTATAAATTACTTATTAAGTAATTATATGTACTTAAAGCACTTAGCAGAAGAATTTTAAATAATTTTTCATTAGCTCATTTTTAAATGATGTCAGAAAAACTTAATAAAATTTTATGCTCTAGACTTAACTCGGTGTTGCGCTGTGCATTGTCTGGCTGTCACGCACTGTTAGTGTTATAAACGATACAATTTACAATAAAGTAATATTAATGGCTAAACCGTGTGAAAATTAGGCGTTACTTGTTCCTTGTCATATCTATTACACTCATAAAATTCATATTGCATTTGAAACATTCGTGTAACCCTATTATTGCTTTGAAGTATACCTCAGATGTCTACTAAGATACTTTATATCGATGGTAATTAAATAATTTTATAAGATTTTGTTGCAGTTATAGCATACTTGCGATAACTTCAATTGATATAATATTTGTAACATTACATATTCCCAGGCATTACATGAAAATGATGCCGCTATTATGCTTCGTGCTGCCGACCGTAGCTCCAGTGTACTTCTGGAATGAGACGTGGTTAAACGCGTTCTTCATACCCACCATCCTCCGCTACACGTGTGGCATCAACATCGTGTGGAGCGTGAATAGCTTCGCTCATACCTTCGGCTACAGGCCTTACGATAAGTAAGATTTTGGAAAATTTCTTAACACCACTCACTTTGAATTCTTTGAAATATACACAGATTGATTGACCCTTTATAGAACATATATACATAAGGTGTAGGCTAAATTTTTCGAATGTTTCAATACTCAGTTTACTTCACTTCTCATTCACTTATTATTTTACCTTCTACTGTGTACTAATTGAAAACAGATAGCATTTAATAAAAATATTCATACATTCATATTTTAATCTTAACCTTAATATTCATTCGCCTAAAATTGTTCTTATTTAGGTATTACCAATTATTCTTTACGTACCAATAACAATAATAATAATGATGACCTGTGAAATCAATGTAAGTGACACAACATCCAACTAATAAGTAGTTAATACTATTAATATAATTAGGTAGCCCGTAATCTCATTGATTTAAATTATTTTCGACAACAACTGAACAAAGGCAATAAATAAACCTAAGGTTATAAATGAGAGTAAAATATGCACTACTATTTCCATGACAATACGACTTCTTATACGATTTAATTATGTAATCAAGTGCTATTCAATTATAGGAATTTCGATTAGGGCTAATTGTATGTAAGTGGCAATGACTTGTTGCACTACGGTCAAGAAACGATAAACGAGCTAATATATCTATATTTCAGCACTAAAATAAATATTAACTATAAAATGACCATCGAAAAGTTACTAACGCATGAGATAATAATGAGCAACAAAATATGATTATTTTCACTACTTGTTCTTGTTTACAAAAATATGTTTTCTACAACCATATAGCTCCAAATTTCCTCCGTATCTGTATTGCCAGAGACCACAAAAACAAGCACATAATAACCCAGAACCACTATAGAAATCTAAATCAATGGTTTTGATAACTAGCTTGATGGGGATCGCACCCGGAAGCCGCGTCTGATATCGTTCACACAACAAAACTTGAACTCTCAGTATTAAAAATAGTGTATTTTAATATATTAAAGCAAAATGTCCAAAACAACTGACACTGTTATAAAGTCTGACACTCTACAATTACAAAACTGACACTATTATAAACAACAAAATACATATCAACAATCACAAAGTCTTTAGTCGCTCGCATTGTCTGTAATTTAAATAATATTACATTGATATATTTTTCCATTTCTTAGTAGGTGGCCTAACCTAGTTTATCGCTTATCGTTCTCGTTCGTTGTCCAACAGGTCAGTTACGCACCATTTAATCAATTGCATCAAATTACAATTATTCAGAAATAATAGATGTGGACTAGATGTAGTTCTGTGCGTTCTAATTGCATCCATTACACTCGGGGTTAATGTGCTTAGGAGTATTCTAAGCCTACGACAAGGCTATAGAATAAGTTATTACTTACAATAAGTACCTACCTAAAAAAAAGGTTCATTTTTACTTGACTCATCCTCCGCCATCACCTCTGGCCAGTCTTTCCAGCGGTTTATCAAATTCAGCTTGTTTTATAGTATACGTATTACTAATAAGAAGATACGAGTCGTAAAGATGATCCTCTGACTATGAGAAGTAGCTAATACCTGTGTAAAGTTAATAATTGCAGGCAGGTAACCTGCCTTTGAAATATCAACGAGTATAGTAACCTATACAGGAAGGTTATATTGTCTGTCAATTTAATATTTTATATAGAAAAAAGGAAACTATTATTTTTATTCAACTTTTTACATCAAGTAAGTTCATTTTACCGAGTATCCGCTATAGATACATTTTTTATAAACCTTATATCTTGCAATATAGGTACATAATTTTAAATACGTTCACAAATACGTTCAACATTACACAAACAAAAGATCAATACTTAAAAATAAATTACAAACAGGTCGTTGAACCCCCGCGAGAACATCGGCGTGTGGATGATCTGCGTGGAAGGCTTCCACAACTACCACCACACGTTCCCGTGGGACTACCGCGCCACCGAGCACCCCCTTTACAACATGCTCACGCCCACTATAGTGTTCATCGATGCGATGGCTTGGGTAAGCTTTGTGAATATTCATGCCCTATACAACCTTTAAAATATTATCTTTTTTAATATATATTTTTATTTAACGACATAAACTAAAAATTGACTTATTTACAAAATATATACAAGAAAATTATAAATAAAATAAGCCATCTAAAATTGCCGAGTGAGGCATGGTTCCCAAAACGCTGGCGGCGTTTCCTTGCTGCAATTTTAGATAGCTTATTTTATTTATAATTTTCTTGTATATATTTTGTAAATAAGTCCATTTTTAGTTTATGTCGTTAAATAAAATATAAATTAAAAACAAGGTTCTTAGTGAAGTTATTTTATTAGTAGGTAAAGTTATTTACCAATAAATAACTAGTACTTTATATATTTTAATACAATAAATAAATAGTTCTGAATTAAACCTCAGCAGTATGAAATATGTTTGTTACGTAGTTTAATTCTAATATTTCCAACGTTTGGGTATTACTCGTACTTAGTATTCTCTTGAACTTTCAATGTTATAGGTGTAACGTTAATAAAAAAAAAACATAGCGCAGTTTTTTATAAAGAACATAAATTACTTTAAGAATTATACCAATTTTATCAACAATACGTTTGTTTAGTTGATATGATTATTAGGTGATTAGGTATTGTATATTAACGCCATAGATTAGTACTCAACGCAACCATTGTAAATTTAAATTATAATTATATCCACAACGCCACAGACTACAACCAACTTTTTCTATTTTAGATTGGACAAGCATACGACCTAAAGTCGGTGTCGCCTGATATTATCAAGCAAAGGTCCCAGAGGACAGGCGACGGGACCCACCACCTTTGGGGCTGGGATGACCCTGAATTTACCGAAAAACTGAAATCACAATATGGCGTCGTAAATTATGAAGAGAGGAAAAGTGCTTAGAATTAGAACTCATTCGCACAATGTTATTTAAAAAAAACAAATGAGTAATATAACAACGAGCTTTGTCTATGGTTATATTATTTTAATTAAATTAAAGCAGCAATATACTGTGATCATAGATAGATAGCGATAATTTTTTATACCTATGACTGTAATGGAATATTTCACATATTTTAGTATTGAGTAGTATAAGTTGGGTTTACTTTATTTCAAAAAAATATTATGTAGTTGTACGACTTATGATTGAAATAAAATTATCATTTGTCAGTTGTTGTTTTCTTTATCCAATGTTCGATTTTTACATAATTGTGTACGGGTTAGCTACATAATGCGTATGCTACTTTTGCCAAATTCTAACCAGGTGGAGAAAGAATATTAGCCTCTATTGGTTTTTTGATATGACATTATTAATAAACAACGCATCAGCTGACTTTACTAGTCATATATAAATAGATCCAAATGTGCGTCAACCGATAAAATAGAACCCTTAACATAGATGAAGGTGGTAGAACCCTTTGTGGTTCGACTCCGGCGGCACCGCCGCCACACCGCTGCTGTGTTCCGGTTTGTGGGGTGTGGTAAGGGAATCAGACTTTTCCGAGGCGTTCCAGCGTAGTCCTCAGGGGTAGCAGCGTATCTGTGGCTGACCTCAGGTCAGGACCTCAGGTGGAATATCTAATCCTATCTGGGGTTGATTACAGATGTCCATGGGCGACAGTAGCCACTTAACATTAGGTGGACTGCATGCTCGTCTGCTACTCCTATAATATAAAAAAAAAACATAAGAAAGTAGCTGATTATAATTAAGTACAAAATGTACTTATCATCATCCTCCTTGCAGGTAACATGTGTGGGGTCCCTACTAAGGATTGCAGTAAATAATATTATTAATAGTCGTAATGATATACCGAGACGCTACGCTAAGTGAACGCCTATCTTTATTTTTTTTCTACAATCATTTGGTAAAACAATATAACCACAATAGTTAACATTTAATTACAGTACACAAAACAATTACCTGAATACGCAATAAAATACGAATATAATTACTAGGTTTAAATAACAGAAAATGCTGACCTATTAAAGTTTTCATTTTTACTTCACAACCAACTTTAAAATCGAAGTCTTTAGCGAATTGAAATAACTAAATCGGGACAAGGTTGGAAATCTTTTTCCAATGTCGCAGCTGGCATCGCAGTAAACGTTAAGCGAAAATCGATACCAAGCTCTTCCATTAGCAATGTATAATTAATGCAATGCAATTATGTCCTTGCCAGAGACCAGCGTCGACGGGTATCGAAATAGAAAAGTATTCTACGGTATTCTTTTGATGTGCACGATATAATATCGTAGATTGTTTAAGACTTATATACATTTATTGAATTTTGTGAGTAGTTAGATAGACAGTTGTCCCTGTAGTCCCGGGACCAGAATAATGCTACGGTATCCCCTGCCTTTTTTTTTCTTTTCTTAACGAGGGGGAAACCTTCAAAAGGTACCCGACGACGTGGGAGCGACGCCGGCAGAGCCCGATATAAGGGCATCGTGTTAGGAGGACTCCGGTTGTCTTCCGTTGAAGATCCCGGAGTTCTCCACCAAACGCCGAGGGCGGCAACCGGGGGGTTTTAGTGCGGTAAAAGTCCCACGGCGTCAGTAAAAACAATTTAATTTGGAATTTTAATTTTTAATTGCAATTGTTTTCAGATAGGTAACACATAATCAAAACAAGTTTACTTCTATCTACGGTATCAGCCTCATAATTTGGAACTAAAAACTGACATTAAAGCAACACTCCCAGTGCTTCGTCAAATAGCGATTATTTTAGACTATACTATAATTTTGGAAAAGAGTTTTCTTTGAGTTAAAAAACAATGCCTAGGCTTAATGATTGAAATGCGGCCTATCAATGGAGGGGTCAGAGGTTTAAATGCCAGGCACACACCTCTGATTATGAAGGTTGTGTGCGTATAGTAAATTTATAATCATTTGCTTTAACACTGCAGGAAAACATAGTGACGAAACCGACATACCTGACAAATTTAAAAAAAATCTCAAAGTTATGTAAAGTCTACCACTTTGCACTTAGCCAGCGCGGTGCAATGTGGCCTTAAACTCTCTCATTTTAAGAGGAGACCCGTGTCTAACAGTAAGTCCTTAATACTTTAGGAGCATTATCTCTTACAAATAGGTATATAAATTACGATACGTATTCCCGTAATAAGTAACAAGAAAATGGCCATAAATTAACAAGAAAACTAGCCAAGCGCAAGTTGAACTCGAAGAGCACGGGTATACTTTTATACTTACCACACTAAATACCAAAGAAAATTCTAGTATTACGTCGTCAAAAAGGATTAAAACAGCTAGATTTTGTTTCAATTTCAAAACTAAGATTATTTTTCATGTTGAAATTTTATTTTATATATTAAAACATTTTAATCATAATAATATTAGTTATCATTGCTAATAAAAGGTTAAAAAACTCAAAACATCAAATTGTCATACGTCATGACAGTTGTCAGTAGGACTTGACACTTTGACAATAAGTATGACATTATCTTCAGCTTTTTTATTGTGAAATTATCAAAACATAGGAAATCAGAAAAGTAAATTGGTAAATAAAGTTAAAATATTCCGTATTATTTAATTTACACTAGATACTAATTTAAAATAAAATGCTATCGTCTCTTATAAAAGAACATCAAGCTAAACAAGCTGCGAAGCGGGTAACTCAAGGTACGTTTCATATACGTTAGTAAATTTCTTATAAATAACATTGGATATAAAAAAGGAGTAGCAGTGATAGCCTAGTGGTTAAGAAACTCGGCCTCTCGATCGAGGAGTCCGAGGTTCAAATCCTAGGCACACATCTCTGATTTTTCAAAATTATGTGTGTATTAGAAAATAATTATCACTTGCTTAAACGGTGAAAGAAAACATCGTGAGGAAACCTGCATACCTGTGAAATTTATAAAAAAAATATCAAAGGTATGTGAAGTCTACCAATATGCACTTGGCCAGTGCGGTGGTCAATGGCCTAATCCTTCTCATTATGAGAGGAGACCTGTGCCCAGCAGTGGGACGATAATGGGTTGTTGATGTGATAAAAAAGGAAAGATATTTCTATACAAAATAGTAGAAGTAAACTTATATCAGAATTTCTTATATCAAGAGGTTTTAAACTTACCTAGTTCTAAGTAGTCTCCAGGAACTTTCCCCTGTTTATTTACAACTACAACAGATTTTTTATTAACAATGTATCTTATTAATGTTCCAGAACAAAAGCGCAAGGAATGTATAGTGGCAGCTAATGATTTAACTCAAGCTCTTGTGGATCACCTTAATGTAGGGTGGGTATCATAGTGTTCATATTTAATGGTACTACTGCCACCCGTTTCTAATGAGACTTATGAAGCATGTCTTGCATATCAGTCGAAGGATAGAAAAGAACTTGAAGGATTTACATTTGAACATACAAACATGCAATCCATCTGAATAAGTGATAATTGCCCATGGACATCTTAAATCAAACTCTTCTAAAGTAATTTTTCTACCTGAAATGAATCATAAATGCGTTACCCAACCTGAGTATTGAAATATCATAAGTCAACCACCATCCCCACGTTTCGAAAGAGAGGTAAGAACTACTTCATGCTAGAAATAGGTGTGGCAGTACTACCTTCCTTGTAAAATCCCTTTTTTTCTTTTTTTTATAATATAGGAGTAGCAGACGAGCATACAGTCCACCTGATGGTAAGTGGCTACTGCCGTCCATGGACATCTGTAATCAACCCCAGATAGGATTAGATTCCCACCTGAGGTCGGCCACAAATGCGCCGCTACCCCTGAGGACTTAGCTGGAACGCCTCGAAAAAGTCTGTGTCCCTACTTGCTCTACCAACATTCAAATTACTCATGGATTGTATTAAAAATGTCAGTATATATAAATGAGATCACTTTACTGTTTCAGAGTAGCACAAGCATATCTGAACCAAAAGAAATTAGATGCAGAAGCGAAACTTTTACATCAAGGAGCGATCAATTTTGCTAAACAGACACAGCAATGGCTGGCGTTAGTGGAGAACTTCAGTAGTGCGTTAAAAGAAATAGGAGATGTAGAGAACTGGGCTCGGAGTATTGAAAATGATATGAAGATTATAACGGATACATTAGAAAGGGCTTATGAAAGCACACAGGAACAGCCTACTACCAGTCAACAATCCTAAATTATAATTAATATTGTATATATGCTAAGAAAAGTGTATTAAAATTATTAAAACATTTGTGATAATTATTTATTATTTTTAAGTGTGTTGGAGAAGCTTTAAGCGCAATGAATCTGAAGGTAAAATTTTTACTGCAAAATTTAAGATCTGGAATGTTCAGTGTGTCGAAAGGATTCCTAGAAAATACAACAGTATCACTATACTCTAAGGGCAGATTTACCAAGTTACTCCATAGCAATTGACATTTTATTTTTGATTGAATTAAAAAAGAAGGAAGGTAATATGCTCATGAACAGTGATGACTACAGAATTGATAATATACATTAATGTATATAGCCCTACATTGTACATTGACTTATTCAAACGAAGAATTTTATTACATTTTTCAAAAAAATCAATTTATATCTACGCATTATTTATCTAATATTGTTGGCTAAAAGCCTAGGTTTCAATTAATACGTTATTTTAATCACATAATTAAAAAAAATACTATGTCCGTAATGTAATCATAACAATAATCTGTGTATCGCTTACACATTTACTGGTCAGACTATTCACTAATATTGTTCCGAGGTCCTGAATGTCATTTTCATCTTTCAATTGACTTGTCACTTGACTTGACTCTTGCGTCAGTTTCAGTCAGTGACTTATGTCAGTGGCACGTCGCCAATCGCAGAAGTAATTGCTGATGTAGAAGTTGTGAAATGTAAAAAAAAACCGTATTACAATATTTATTTAATTAACCTGTATAGAAAACAAAGAATAACTTACGTTGCATTTAACATAATATTACGACAAAAAAAGTTTTAAAATCCAAGTACAATTAATTTGTAAAATTTGTTTTTACTAAAAGGCGTTAAAAGTTCAGTTCCAAGGTTCTTTCTTCAGTTAAAACGTTCTATAACTGCCACTAATAGAACAAGAGTTGCGTAAGATATTTGTTATAAATAAAATACATAAGAGTATAATAGCACAATGTCCTCAAACTCCGAACCCAGAGTTTTATCGATTCAAAGTCACGTCGTTCATGGATACGTCGGAAATAAGAGCGCAGTTTTCCCGCTACAAGTAAGTTTTCAAATAATTTACCAATTCTTTCAAAAACTTATATTCTCCTGATTTTTTCTGGAATATTTTCTGTTATTATTTTTTTCTGAAAGTGGTTTATTTTGAAACCCGCTCTTAAAATTGTACTAAGTCCCCAAAATGTGAAAGCATAACACACAAATTGATAAGGCAGCTTACCTTATTTACAAAAGTGGTATAGTTATTTATTCCATTGATGTAACAAACTAGCTAATTACATATACCCATCATCATGTATGAAAACTCTTAATTTATTTTTAAATGTGAAATCTATATTTTTATTTATATATCCAACCTTTATTATTTTAGGTGCTAGGTTTCGAAGTTGATGCTATAAATACCGTCCAGTTTTCCACACACACAGGCTACAAGCACATAAAAGGGAATGTCTTACAAAATGATGAATTAGAGGAACTTATAGAAGGATTAATCCTTAATGGTGTGGACTATTACACCCATTTCTTGACAGGGTACTCAAGATCGCCAGATTCATTGAAACAAATAGCACAGATTATTACAAAGCTGCGGTTGAAAAATCCCAACTTGGTTTATGGTAAGATGGATTTTCTATTAATAAATTCAAAAATCTATGAACATGTAACAGTTACACAGATGGTTAAGAGTACATACATAATGTAGTAAATTAGAGATATGAAATAATAATTTGGAAGTCTGGTAAACCATTTCCAAGCTATAAGTTAAATCTAAAATTTTTATTAATTTTGAATATGTATAGCATATTTTTTGCTTTTTACCTCAATTTTAGCAATTTTAGCAATAACTATTAACTAAGTTATTGCACAACTGTGTTGATTACAATAGTTATTGCTCAGAAATATTTTCAAAAAATATAAATTACCGACTTTATAATAAAAACATAATTAGGTCATTAGTCAAAAAAAAATTAGGTCGTAGTACAAAGCTACAGAAGACAGCACTCCCTATTATTAGAATGCTGACAATAAAATCAAATGACCTTCAGCACATTATTGACGCTAATTGTTAAAGTAATAACAACTATAAACATGAATACTGTGAATAAATAAAATGGAATACAAATGAGAGCTGACACATGTTCATACATCACATAAAATATGTATTAGCTGACAAACCTATTTACTTAAACAAACAACACGATGTATTCTTTAGTCTTATTTATTTTCATCTGCTACTATGCAAGACATTAATTTCTTTTTAAGATGCAATGTAAGAGACATAGGGTTCGTCTTATCAGTGGAAAAAACATGTTTTATTGCCTGTCTGAGTTCTATAGTGAAACAATATTTGCTATCTGATTGTGAAATTTTATTATGATATCTAGAAGATAGCTCCTGTATCCGGTTATGACTATTAATATTTTATATAAAAAAGCTACATTTACATTTTAAATTCTTTTTATATTACTTTTATATGCTTTTGCTTATTTAGAATCAAAATTCTTATTGATGTAATTTATACTCATTGCTTTTTTAAAAGTAATCATATATTTCCCAAAATAATCCCCAACTTGCATAAATCAGATATCTTTTAAATTGAGTTAAATTCTTTAAACGAAAAAAAAATGTTATTATTATCGTCTTGTCGTTCGCATGACGCCATCTAATTTCCTAATAATACTTCCAACAAAATTAAGGTCAAAGAGTTATAGTATGTCAGCAAAATAAACCTTTATAACAACTGCTAATTTATTTCTCGTGTTTCATTGTCACATATAAGGGTCAGGACCAAATTTTTGACGGATTCAGAAAAACTGAAGTGTCCGACTCATAAGTGACAGAAACTTGCGTACTTTACACGCCTAAAAATAATTTGGCATATTTTATAATAATATATTATGTTACTGTTAACAGTCTCATTCATCAAATAACTTAATTTGAAGCTTAATTTCTTTAAAAATAATATAATATCGAACTCTTTATATTTTTGCGCCATACAAAATACGCATGTCCTTGCTTGACTACCTAAGAATATTTTGGCCGAAGTTTTTGTTTGACGTAAGCTAGCATTCATACCTTGATATTATTAAATCCTTATAAACACCAGTAATCGTTTTCATTAACAATAGCACAATAACCATTGATAATATAGTTTTTACAATTAATTTTACATACGTCCCAAAATTCTTTCCATTGTAACACACCTGTTGTGCGACGCTATTATGTCCAAACCAAAAACCAGATTTAGGATTTAGTTGATTATTTAAGTATGGCAACATTGGCTTCAAGTATTGGCAACAACATTTTGGATAAACCGCCATGTTTTTTAAATGTCAGTTGACATTTTGTTTGTGTCGTCAGCGCGTGTCGTTAAGATTTCCGGACTTTAGGTGAGTAAAACTTTAATATTTTTTATGATTTTCTAGAAATTGAATTATATTTATTCATTCCTGTTATCTTAATTGTTAAATAGGAAGCAGAAGTGTTCAATTAATGGTTCAGTTTGTTAATTATTGCAAGTATTAGGTTATGTCGTGAACAATTTTCATTCCATTGTGCGATTTGTGACACGAAATTGTGCGACGTGTCACAAGGGAAATTTCTAAAGTTATGTTTACAATAATTCTTATGTCATTAACGAATTTAGTATTTTATTCGAAAATGTTTAAATATATTAACTTACTACATTATTTTAAATTACTACGCCAGAGGCCTAAAGGAGGGTACCTATTGTATTAGTTGGTATATTTTGAGATGCTACTGGGTCTTATTAAAATTCTCATAATTTTGTATTTTATTAATAGTTATTTTTTGCCACATTTGTTGTCACGTTATATTTCTTGCCTGTTCCGATGTTTGTAAATCTCAGTATTTTTTTCATCTCAAGCATGTTTATTAATAAATTTAAAATAGATAGGGTACCTACTTTTTGGGACTCGTAATTTAAGAAAAAAAGTTTTTCTATAAAAGGTTTTGCTTAGTCTTAGCTTTTCTTAGTTTTTATTTATTCTTAGCGAGCTTGCTCATGAGGCGATTAACGCCTCCGCTGGCCGTCTGGCCGCTGCCTTTTGATGAGTTTTTAGCCTTAAAAGTATGTTCATTGCAACAGTGAAAATTCTTTTAAATAATTCTGATAGGTTTATGTTTTTTCTCGATTCTTCGTGTGAAGTTAAGCAAGTCAAATTAGCAGTTAATGTTATTTGTCAAGACCGAGTACCTTTTTCTTTTCAGATGCCTTTAACATCCGCTGAGCGATGTCGAAAGTACCGGGAGAAACTAAAAAGGGAAAATCCCCAAAAATTTGAAGAAATGAAGAAGAAAAACTTGGAAAGAACGAAAGCTAAAAAACGAAAAATAGGCGATATGAGCGAAAATGAAAAACAAGATGTGAGAAAACAATGGAGAGATGCTAAACGTAAAAAACTTAACATAAATGAACCAGTGGCAATCGAATGTAAAAGAGCACGTCGTTGCTATCGTTTATATTGTGTATATCGTCGTTGCTATATTTTATAGGATACAATTAAGTATGTAAAGTTGTTAATGAAAGCAGTAAATGGACCAATGACTATTTAATTGTATAAGAATTTTGAATGTTTAAAATTATTGTTGTAAGTGTAAGAAAAAACAAGCAGTGTTTTAGTTTTCGATTTATTAAATTTTTCTTGAAAGATGATGTTTTTTTTTTATATTCCACTTTTCTTAAAATCTTATGACTATTTGCACACACCCTTATAATTCTATTGTGCTACATTTATTTTCCAGTGTGACATATTCCGTTGTGATTTCCGTTGTGCAATTACGTCAAAAATTTGGTCCTGACCCATAAGTCATAGTTTTTTAAAACTCATTTTGTTCTTTGTAATTCAGGAATGTAACACAAAAGTACTTTTATCAAAGAATAGAATAATGGCAAATGATATATTTTACAATACCTTTATTTGTACACAACTTGAAAATTACAATTATAAAGACATAATCATAGTTTATTATAGTCATATTAATATTTTATGTACGGAAACTTAAATAAATTGCCCACAGTTTGTGATCCAGTTATGGGGGATAATGGGGAAATGTATGTCCCGGAAGAAATCCTACCAGCATACCGAGATGTGGTGGTGCCACTGGCAGATATCCTGACGCCAAACCAGTTTGAAGCGGAACTTATAACTGGTATGCCTATGAAGGACCTTGATGGTGCCCTGAAGGTTATTGAGGCACTCCACAATAAAGGCGTGAAAATAGTGGCATTATCTAGCACTGACTTGGGTGATGACAAAGTGATGGTGGCACTTGCAAGTAACAGAGGTAATTTTAAATCCAGTCCTATAATATTACAGCCTATATAATGAAAATATACTTGTTGGTTAAGCATATAAGTTCTATGGTATAGGCATAGGTGTATGTTACATAGCTTAAAATATAAGGCAATTAATAACAAGGGTCATTATTCCTTGAATGGAATATAAGATACTAAATACAAAGTAGCATAAATAAGACACCCAATGGGACACATTTGAAAAATACCAGAACCAGTATAGGTAAGCTAAGTATAGCTAAGTTACGAGTTCGATCTCGGTCTAATCTTGGTTCACAGAAGTTAAAACTCACCTATAAATGGTTTCAAGTAAATCCTATTACATTCATTTCTTTTCATCCCTTCATGGGCGTCAGTATCACCATCAGGTAGTCTGCATGCTCTTCGCTACTCCAATTGTATTTATGCATTGCATCAATATAATATAAAGTTGCCTCATCTCAATGAGATGGCGTATATGTATTAGTAATAGCGCACTTATAGCCTGAAGATATAGCCACTATTCATTCACGATAATAATCATAATGCCTCAATAAATGTTATCAATTAATTATCCAGCTTAAACATAATTCGATAGATCATAGTTGCTATGTCATACCTACCTTGAGTCTAATCACAATTTCCGTTTTTTATAAAATGTCTTATGATGAAATATCTACAATAATCCACATTATCTTAAAGGTCATAATCATAACTAAATAATCTGTTGACATGCTCCACACTATAACAAGTACATAGGAGCAGTAATAGCCTAGTGGTTAGAAACTCCTCTATCGGGCGGACCATGGTTCGAATCCCAGGCACGTCCTTTGATTTTTCAAAGTTATATGCGTATTAGAAATGAATTACCGCTAACTTTAGCGGTATTTCCAGGAAATTGTTTTTATTACATCGATGTATGTAGTTTGTATATAATTACAAGACTTTTAATTATAAATACCAAATGTCCATGCAGTTCGCCTGATAAGAAGTGATTACTGCCGTCCATAAAGTGTATTGCTACTTGTTAGCTAACCCTAAATTTTGTTTAGAATAGCTTATGCCTATCTTGAGGCACTCTTCAAACCAGAACACCGAGGCATTTAACACTGCAGTTATAAAGCAGATGCAGAAGTTACGGCGACCCATTTCCATACAAAACATTTCGTACTCCCACATCTCTCCATATCTCATTAACTTTCAGATACATGTTACAAGATCGAAATCACAAAAATGGACGCCCAATTCACGGGCACCGGAGATTTGTTCGCGGCGTTATTTTTGGCGTGGTTTCACAAAAGTGGGAGCGATTTGAAGATGACGCTGGAGAAGACGATTGCGACCATGCAAGGCATCGTTGCCAACACGTACAATGCTGCTAGAGGTACGTAAACGTCATACTAATGAACACTATAATAATTTGTTAGATCTTAGAAGACGCTTTTAACACTTACAGCCCCACTAGGATTCTCTGTGTCGTGGGTGCCATGACACACAAAGACTAAAACAAAAACACCCAGACCCACATTCATCATCCAGATGTCTGATTGGCGGGGAATCGAACACGGAACCCCTTGCGCATCAGAACAGTAGTGACGCGTATCGTCAATCTTGTAGAATGAACACTAATATGAGCTACATCATCACTTCCTTCTTTTTCCCGTTGATGAAGTATCTTAAATTTTTAAATGTCGATCTTTGGTAAGCAAAACATTCGTTAGAATGTTTATTAATAGCGACGTAGAGATTTAACTCTGTAGGTAACAGTAACTATTTCCTGGTAAATTATTCATCAGAAATACAGTCACCGATTTTCACAATCAATCTTAGTGGACACGGGAAATCCCTTTTCTACAGGAAACCTATAAGGACAAATTCAATATAATACTATCATTCATTATAATAATTATGTTTAACATATTCAGAAGTACTATTTAGAACTTCATAGAAAACTAGGTTAACATTGAGGGTCCGTGATAATACTTCTTGAATGTTAATTTTATTGTTAAGTAAAGATAAATAACGTTAAAACGTCACCACAGGAGATATAAAAACGAAAATCTACAAATTTAGATCTTAATGAGACTGCAAATAAGATAATGAAATTAAACATTTATATGCTTTTTGTTTTTCATTTTATTCTTGTCACTATCTACAGACAAACATTACAATTTATAACGTTCTACATAGTTCGTTCGAAGGTAAGGCTATGTAGAACGTAGGTATAACATAGGTATAATCCGCGCCAAACTGCTAGTCCGCTCAGTTGTTGCGAGCAGGTGTAGTCATACATTTTACTATGGCGACGCGGTTCTATATTCAGAGCGGACTAACAGTTTTACGCGGACTACGGAATCGAATCCGCCGTGGAAATAGAACGCCAATAGAATATATATGTAATGCAAAACGACATTGCTCTTATTATTCATCGGTTGAATCAAGGTTAATAATCGTGATAAGAACATATGCGTTCTAACATTGTATTGATAAGGTTCCATTTTATGACATATCTTCATGGCTACGGTCTTAACGTACTTCCATTGTATCACTTACGAAACCATTAATACTGATGTGATGGTAATTGATTCGTGCCAGAAAACGTGTCGTGACGCCGACTTCTTACTAATTGTATTGAGAAGCGCTTCTTATTGCGACGTTACGACATGGGCACGGCATCAGCAGGAACAGAACAAGGGGAAACAAGGTAGATTCGGGCTTAAAATTAATATTTAAAAGTCTATTGAATAAAATGACCACAGAATCATCCATTAGTATATCCTATAGTAAATGGAACAACAATTGAATGCCATTACTGTCTTACTATTAGTATGGGTGATATACGAATCGAACCATATCTGTTTCAACAGTAAGAATCTGTCTGCAACGTGCAATAGTAATAGTTTATCAGAATGAAGATAAATTTCTATAAAGATTATTATGTTGAAAGATGATTCTTGGTATTTTAAAGTTGAATAAATGTTTTACACTGGTATTTATTAAACATATGCGCCAGTCCACCCAATCTTCTGTCGATGCCCTGCCGTTGCCGTGTCGTCTCAAAGAAAAGCCCATTTTTGTAACAGTAACAATTTAAAACGAAATATTTATCTACAATACACCAATAGTAAATACAGATGAGTTTATTATTCTATTAACTAATTAAGCGTACAAAAGGAAAACTTTAAAATGACAAAACTGATATAAATATTTCATTCACGTCTATTTGAATAAGTGCTTACAATATATTTATGTAAATATTTTTCCATATTGTTTTATATTTTTCTTTTCAGCTAAACAACCTACTGGGAAAATCCCTGTTGAATACATAGAGTTAAGATTGGTTCAAAATAAGAAGATAATTGAAGATCCGCAGATTAATGTAAACGCCGTGGAAATCAAACGCCAATAGAAAATTGTTGAGAAGTTGAGTATTTAGAAATAGTAGTAATACTTATAAATATCGATTTTATAGAGAAATTATGCTTTCCCAGTGACTATAGTATTTAAAAGTAGACAGAGATTGGTTATTTATTTGTGATATAATACAATAGATATTGTTTTTGACATAGGTCTCGTTGGACTTGACTACATCGTTTTACACTGAAGTCGGTACTCGATAATGTACTGATATATAGCTATCTATTTATGTCTATATCTATGTCTGTTAAATTATGTACGTATATTGAGGTAATATGAAAACTAGAGTGATAAACACCTATGTATTTATTTATATAATTTTTTATTTCTTGAGTATTTTACAATAAAATAAAAACATTTTGAGGTAGAGCTACTTATTAATAAATATATGATAATAATTGACGATAATTAATTGTCGATGATACCACATTTTTAGTAAATCAGGTAGATAATACCGTTAATCTACCCCTGCTATATCCCCAATAATCACGTATTTTACCCATAAATTATGATTTAGGAAATGTTTTATTAATAACAAAAATAGTAATTATATTAATAACAAAACAAAAAATATTTTGAAATTATTAATATAATTATTATAGTATAGTCCGCGTAAAACTCCTAGTTCGCTCTGAATATAGAAATTAAGATGAATCGCGTCGCCATAGCAAATTGTATGACTACACCTGCTCCCAACAACTTCAGAGCGGACTAGCAGTTCGTTCTATTATTATGTTTGTTTTATTATAAGATTTAAGAGCATAATATGTAAACACAGCACAAAGTGCTTTACGTTTATCTTGCAATAATTATATTTTATGTATCGTCCCATTCTGTTGATACTATGTAATAATTAACACAATAAATATCCAATGTAGGTACATTAAGTTCATATGAGCCTATATACCTATGTAATTTATTGCCTGTAACGACATAATGATGTAATTAAACAAAATACCAATTAAGATATAAGTTATTTAATTATATATGTATTGAAGCACGCATTAATACTTTTTATTGCGTTGTTGTTAAAAGACATACTTATATATGGAAGGTGTACGACATTTAATGGTTAGATATCTTTCGCACCTATGTCTGCCAAATAACAGCAGTATGTTTGTTGCTGTGTTCTCTTTTTAAGGATATGGTTATATGAGGGATTCCAACTTAGTCTTTAGGAGTAGGAATGATTATATAGTTCCTATAGTTCCTAGTTCAGATATGGCTCAAATCGTATTTGGACTTGGTCTATAGGTGGCAGTGATCACATACCATCTTGGACCTAAAGGGCGTTTGAACCACTCATTTATAAGAATAGGTAAGTAGTTGGCTTTATGAATGAATTGTTGAATAATAAATATTCCTATATAAAATGTAAATGTAATATTCTAGAATACAGTTTTTAGTAGATATAATTATGTATGGAGATAAATTTAATGTTTGACCAGAAAATAGTCTTCCATTACGCGGCATATCTGTGATACAATGAAAGATATTTGCAATTTTGATTTGTTTTTAATGTTAAAGTTTATTTTAATAGTTAAATTGTTATTGCTGGTGCTGGTTTTATTGTTTTTTATGCTTTTAATTTTAATTGTTATCTTGAGGTAGTTAAAATTATAAATGAGTTGCGAAATGTTCAAATAAATGTTTAAATGCCTCATTAATTTCTTATTATTGCAATGTAATGGAAAGTTATCGTTTTTATCAGTGGATTAAATATATAGACAATAACAATATCTCATCCATTAATGGTTACTGATATAAGGACCATAGATAATACAGTATACCATTTAATAAATAAAACTTTTTATTTTTCAAAGAATCAAAGTTTCTCCCCTCGAATTGTTCATACGTATGTACAATATCCCTACATAGAATATAAGCTAAGTTAGAAAACGATTATTTTAAATAGCGAAATATATGTTAATAAACATTATGTTTGAAAATAGATTATAAAATAAAAATTGTTATTACTATGATATAAAAATAGTATTTCTTTATTTCACCTTATTATTGACAATAATATGAAAAAATAAATGAATGAATACTAAATGAAATATGACTAAAACAAATGTTTTATAACTAGATAAGTATATCATAGCACGATTTATTTATACATATGTTATTATTATTAATAATATAACTATACCATTGATTACTGTGCATTTAGTTTGAAGCTTAATAGTGTTGTTAAAATATTATATAATTTATATGTACAATATGGAACTTGAAATGGCAATAAAATATGATGACTACTTTTGTTGACTTTTGTTTTGTTTTTTATTGTGAATTTTCATATTTTTTTTTTTTTGTTAGCGATTGAGACCGAAATTTTCAATTTTAGGGTCATACAATTATTACACATATACAAGTACTACAACAAATATTACAAAGGAAATATTAAATTCGTGATGTTTTCGATTTACGATTATTATTTTAAAAGACAGTCCCACATATCTATAAACGTTTTAATTAAACTTCTTGTAAAATACGTATTGTAAAGTTCTAATTAAGTCAAGCAAACACAAAATAAAATGTTGTAAATCTTTACTACAAACTGTCCTTCAGTTTAAATATCACAATAGCCGCGACAATCAGAAATAATAAGAAAAAGTGATAGATCCAGTAGATAGAGTTGTAGTACCTCAGTACAGTTGCGGTGTCGTGGACTATGAGACAAGGGGCCAGGTAGATTAGACAAAACACTCGCATTATAGAGAAACCGATGTTCCATGGGATTTTCATCTGGAAATAAGGATAACATTTACGTTAAAAATATTAGCACTTTGAAAGGTGAAAGAAAACATTGTAAAGATAGATATGGTTGAGAGTTCTGTTAAAAAAGAGTTCTCATAGGTGTGCAAAATCTACTTATCCGGCTACATCTAGCTTTGATAGCCTAAACCCTTTTAACTCTAGGTTTAACATGGCCGGAAGTAGGACAAAAGTAGATTTTTAATTCAATGATAATGAAGATGTTATTAAACAATGCGCGTACGTCTTCGTGTACGTAATGCACTATAAAGTAGAACTATGTAGGTATTTTACGTTTATAACTGTAAAGCATAGATTAGTAAAGATTACTCACTCCTAACAAAAAAAATTACCCAGTTTTGAGAATTGAAATAGTTGCGTAAAAAAGTTTTGCCACGTCTCCGTGCTAAAATGTCACTAAAATATTTTAAATAATTATTTATTTATTATGTAAATTGCGCAGTATTAGTTATTTATTCGTAAATTTTCTCTAAAAATGTTTTTATTTGTCAAGAATTCAAAAAAAGAACTTACTAATAAGCCGTTTGTGGCTTCATTCAATTTCAAGGCGGGGAAGTATCTTTACTAATCTATGCTGTAAAGATATAAATCTTAAAGATATAAATAAATAATTATTACTAGTAACAGTGGTAACATTTGCGTTAATTAATGTTTTATTACGTGGGTGTTGGGAGAATAAAAAGTAAATACATAGATAAGGTATATCTTCCTAGTTATGAGTACCAATTGAGTTCAGGATAATCTTATGACACTAATAAAAATAAACAAATCAACTTATCTCTTAATTATACATACTTCAGTTGACTGCTTTATGTAGTTATTGTAATTAATTATTTTTTACAAACAATGTAATAAAACATTTCATATTATAGGAACATAGTAGGTACATATATTACCTATATTACAATATAGGAATAGGAAATTGATATGCGTTCTACGTACCTATTAAGTAAACATTTATGTGTATACAGACGATACCACATGTATTGTTGCTTTATAATAAGTTAAGCGCTTCTATGTTACCTTTGAATTAAGTGGTAAAGCAGACACATAAGGAGTTCTATCTCTCAAGAGTAAAAGGGTATATAGGTCAGACTAAGTTAAAAATTGGATCCTATATATGTTTCATTATTAGTCCATGAGCAGTGACGTCTTTATATCAAGCGAAATATAGCCATGCTCCTTATCAATAGTATAAAACAAAAAGATAGTTGCAAATACTTATATTTACATTTCATTGTAGGTAAATAACCCCCATTAAAGAAAAAATAATAAACGACTTCGGGGGCGTTCGAGTATTTAGTACATTATATCAAAAAACAGTAAGTGAGATAGACACATACGTAAGGTATAATTAAAAATCTTGTCTTACCGTTTGGTGTTCAAAAATTCTCTTACGATTTCTTATACAGGGTGTCCCGTAAGTACCACGACAAACTTGAGGAGAACATAGGTGAGGGTCTGACCTCTCTGGGAAAAAAAATTACCTTAGTAAAAGTGTCACCGTTTTTGCACTATCAATTGTTTTAGATTTTTTGAGAAATTCAGCCCTCTTCATCTTCTTTCGTTAACTGCGTGTACAAATTTGGAGATGCAGTGTTTATTTTTTCTGTTAAATACTATCAGATAGTTGGTCTATCATATTGAAATGTAAATTGGTTAAGAGATGTAAAGGAACCATGAAAATAATAGGGATATTTTTAGATTTTAATTTTTTTACTATTTTTCTCTCAACTTTGACTCGTTGCGGTGAAAAAAAAATGTACTGGACTATAAGTGTCCATTGCGCAAAAAAATATGTCCAGTTAATAGAGATTTCAAAAGGGTACTACACTTACTATTTAAAGTTGAAGAAAAAAAATTAAGGCCGTTTTTGCACCAAAGGGACTGAAACCAACTAAAACGTAATGATCGAGTTTTTATTTAAATTACGGTTTCTACCGACTCACAACGCGTAAAGCAGTACTAAATCACATTTTTACCTAGTTACACACTTAAAAATATCATTATTCATTTGTAAAAAAATAATTAAGTAACTAACTAGCAAAGAAAGTAATACAATTTATTAAGTCAATTTTTACCTACTTTGAAGTGTCATTTCGAAGTGAAACTTCGTACATGTATGTAATTTGAATGACAATACTATAATTTGACATCTTGGAACAGATCTGATGATGAAGCCAGGATATGGATGGTAGATCTCTTACCAATTTAGCCCAAACTCAAGGGAATTACTAAGAAATGAACCATGCACCTGCTGGCTCCATCATCAGATCTGTTCCAAGATGTCAAATTATGGTATTGTCATTCAAATGACATACATGTACAAAGTTTCACTTCGAAATGACACTTCAAAGTGGGTAAAAATTGACTTAATAAATTGTATTACTTTGTTTGCTAGTTAGTTACTTAATTGTTTTTTTACAAATTAAGAATGATATTTTTAAGTGTGTAACTAGGTAAAAATGTGATTTAGTACTGCTTGACACGTTGTGAGTCGGTAGAAACCGTAATTTAAATAAAAACTCGATCATTACGTTTTAGTTGGTTTCAGTCCCTTTCGTGCAAAAACGGCCTTAACTTTTTTTCTTCAACTTTAAATAGTAAGTGTGGTACCTTTTTGAAATCTCTATTAACTGGTCATATTTTTTTGCGCTATGTACACTTATAGTCCAGTACATTTTTTTTTCACCGCAACGAGTCAAAGTTGAGGGAAAAATAGTAAAAAAATTAAAATCTAAAAATATCCCTATTTTTTTCATGGTTTCTTTACATCTCTTAACCAATTTACATTTCAATATGATAGACCAACTATCTGATAGTATTTAACAGAAAAAATAAACACTGCTTCTCCAAATTTGTACACGCAGTTAACGAAAGAAGATGAAGAGGGCTGAATTTCTCAAAAAATCTAAAACAATTGATAGTGCAAAAACGGTGACACTTTTACTAAGGTATTTTTTTTTCCCCAGAGAGGTCAGACCCTCACCTATGTTCTCCCCAAGTTTGTCGTGGTACTTACGGGACACCCTGTATAGTGAGGAGAGGGATCCTGAAAGTAACGGAATCATACTTAGGAAGCTACATGATACTAGAACGCTCCCTTCGCTGTAAACGCTGTGTTTTTATAAGAATAACAATTAATATTTACCGAACCGGTAGTGTCATACAATTCACAGTATTCAGACTCCAAATGCACGTACACCCAAAGTGTTGAAGACACGATGATCTGTGGTATTGAAGGACCGACCCAAATACTCCACGCCACGAAGGAACATGCGCTTCTGTAAATTTACTGATGTATGACATCTACTAATCATGTTATGTGTATTTGAAGGTGGTAGAACCATTTGTGGTTCGACTCCAGCGGTACCACCGCCACACCCCTTTCTGCCTCATAACAACAGCGTTAAGCGCTCCTGTGTTCTGAGTTGAAGGGAGACATACTTTTCCGAGGCGTTCCAGCTTAATCCTCAAGGGTAGCGGCACATCTGTGGTCGACTTCAGGTAAATCCTTTCTGGGGTTGATAACAGATGTCCATGGGCGGCAGTAGGCACTTGCCATCGGCTGGACTGCATGCTCTGCTACTCCTATATTTAAAAAAGCTATGTATTTTTAAAGCAAATAATTGTAAACGATTATACTACTACTTACTTATAAGAAAACGTTACAAATATCTAGAAAAGATATGGACATAAATAGCTACTAGATAACCTTCTCTATTACAGATTTCTGTAGAAAATTTAAACACCAAATTATTTCCGTGATATGCAATTAAATTAATCCTCATTAGGTAAAAATCGATCTACTATTATAATCCCCATATGATTAGATTACTTAATAAATTTGCTCGATCATGCAGTCATTATCATATCTAATACATAATTGAGATACAATAGATACTCCGTGACTATTCTAGTACTTTCGCTAATTTGTATTAAACATTTTAAGATATTTTTTGTTTAGAAAAGTTGTTTAGGTACCTTATTTCTTTATTGGCCTTTATAAAGTTCTTGTACATGTTAGCCCAAAACCAGAAACGAGTTGGCATATCCCAACTGCGTATAGTATCTTTCATCCGGGGTCCTAACAGCAGCTTTTCGTTTTTGAAACATTTAAGCATGGAAAAATTGTACTCTTCTTCCATAGCAATGGTAGGTGTACGGGCTCTGTTAAACCATTTAAAATGTTAATATTAGGATTATTTATTAACCAAGATAGATATAAAAGCAATGAGCAAAGTCGACCCACATGACGAAGCAGTCATCACACCGGTCGAACACGTTGTGGGTTCCGGGTTCGATCTCCTGGAAGTAGTCTAACGTATTTAGATTTACTTTCTGGATCAGACTGTTAGTGTATCTATCTGTGTGTATTCATGGCACCCACGTCACATGGAATCCTAGTGTGGGGCTATGGGTGTAAAAAGCGTTATTATTATAAAGAGACAAAATAAATTATTAATTATTTTTATCTCAACATTGCATCATCATTTTCTGCTATTAAATCCACGGCAAGACAAGCTAGATAACATACGATAATTAAAAAGCAAATAGTGACAATCCCAGAGCAATCACATTTTTATACGAATACGCATACGAGTTGACTTACTAAATGTTTGTCGCAAGTTTTATAAATTACTACAAAGTTTATAGGGAGTGCCTATAAACTCCTAGACGCGTCCATTGCAAAACAATGGACTCACTAACGCGCCGTGGGCACACTGCTACAGCAAATTTTATGAAATCTCGCATGCGCGTATAGGGCACACACAAATAGCGTAATAAACGCACAGACGCGCTTGGGGCAGTGAACGTGTTTTTATATTATAAAGCTACTAACGCCAATTTTAATAAGCTGAATCGAGTTGAAGGTCCATAGCCTGGTATTGGTAAACATTTCGCTGGATACACCCCGAAACCTGCCTCCGTACAGACACTGGTACACAGTAACATCACTATCTGGTAATGTAAGAAGTACATGGTAAGCTGTGGTATGTTATACAAGAAGCGGAAATCTGAGCCATATTTTATGTAAAAAGCCCTTTCGTAGTACATCTGTAACAAGAGTTAAGGCTATATTAGGTACTATACATACTAGCTCGTATATATTTGTAAGAGATTATGTATGGTCAGTTTTTCAATAACACAGCTTACAAGCTAACAGGTAATTTAATTTAATAGCTTACAGCTTACAAGATTTTCGGTGATTATGTGTTAAAAGTAAATTACTATTCTTTCTATTAATTTTTTATCGCTGCGTAAAACTCTCCTCAAAACCAGTTTACTCATTTCCCTTTCAAGCTTAGCAAACATTTTACAAATATTTGCACCTATAATTCCCTCTTGTTAATTTACTATTTTTTATCATCTACCATGATGTAAAAAGAAATAATTAATCACCTGAGGAGAATATTTCAACCGCAACAATAAGTATCCTAGAGAACACGCAAAGGCTTTTTTCAGTTTCTGTTCAGTAATAATTCTGCAATCGCCTAATGTTCCAAACGGTGCATTAAAATGGTCATCAAAAACCTTCCATCGGTAGTATGGTCCTATAATTGGTGAATGCGTATATTTAAAACTTTATTGTTATGTGTTACATTTACATACCGATCCGTGTTTGTGTACGTTTAGTTTCTTTAAATATTAATAATAAAAAATATTCTGGGTTGTCTATTAATAGAGTAGTGTTTCTTAGACTCTACACTGCTATTTTCATGTATGAGACCGACCTTTAACATAATCTTAAGTAGGTAGCTATTATAATAATAGTGTGGGTGAATCAAGATTTTATCTGTTCGTGGTGTAAATATAGCGACAGTAACTTACCTTTGTGTATCCCAGTAAAGTAAAAAGCGTACGAAATTATATCACCAGCGCTCGGGTCGGTACTTAAACATTCATTATCCATATTTGGTTTGATAGTCGACATCCCTGGATCCACTTTTAGTCTCTGGTATGTACTGATTTCGAACGCCAACCCCACCAGCCTTAAAGCTAACGTTTGATGGAGCCAAATTATGTAACAGTTCTTTTGTAGACTCCAGTGTAAGTACGATAAATATAGCCAAGTGTACGCAAGACTCATTTGGTGCACATACCTGAAAATGTATGGCAAAGACGTAGCAATTAGGTCAGCCATCTAGGTAGTCATTAGAAACTAAGTAAAATAATGAAGTTTAAATAGGCTATTTATGAACATGTTGTATCAGGCTGTCATATTTTTCTATTGTATCGTACATTGACCTGCACGGCCCGTGTCTACGCAGTCGTTACGGGACAAATACGTTCACACTCATTATATAGAACAATAATACTTGTTATTTTTTCTGGCATTTCCGTAACACGCATATACGATGTCCGTGGATACAATGCTCCTTATGAGTTATGTATAAACATATCAGTTCCATTACTACTCTTGAGGATCTATCCCACTACTTTTACCTTATCTGTTTATCACAGAACTAGGAAACAAGCGTACAAATACACTTAGCCTGATAACACAGGTAATATTTAAGTGTATTTTAATTGTATAGTGGTATGCAACATACCAAGTTTTAACTCACCGTTTATCACAGCATTTAATTATAACAATGTTACCCCAGACCATTATCACCGTGTGCAGAATACTATGCCCACATATCAAGCACGCAACCAGTATACCCAAACCCGTCCCATAGTTCCGTTTCAAACGTTTATCATCTATTTTCTTATAATAGTTAGCAAGTGAAACACATAAAAGTAAAGATGAATAAAATATTACGTCGTCCGAATTCATGTTACTTATTATAATTTTATTGTTTCTATGAAAATATTATTAAATATCATTTTGATTAATTTGGCACTATTCAATGAACATTTGACGTAATAATTTTTACTTATAATTTAAAATGTAACAATGATAATTGCATTTTTGCATTATTTGTATAACATGTAACAATTTACCTGTTCTACTATAATACTTGTATCTGAATTACTTCAGCAGTAATATCATGTGCATTGAATCGAATTATATACCAATACGTAAATGCTTCTGTAGCTAAACATTCTCATATTGTATTTATATTATAAGAAAATCTCCAAAATAAATAAATTAATTTTAATTTGTATTAATTTTAAAACAAAATCGCCCATTATTTTTCACTGAATATTTTATATGTCATGTATCTTATATGTACTATGAGTTAAATGGTCTCTTAAAAGTAAAATAAAACAGCACCATGATTAAATAAACAATTTACTACACATAAGGTAGGTTCACAATAAAAATATTTCTAACAGAGGTATGTACGATATAACCCATAGTCTGATGCAGATCTAGCCATCTGTCACTTCTAACTTTAACCTTAATAACATCTAAACTGCCAACTCATTATTACTTAACTCATTATTACTCAGTATTACTTAAATAATATTACAGTGCAGAATATTTGTGCGAAGCAATATACATACATATAATAACTATAAGTAAGAAATCTTAAATGCATTATCATTCAAACACTATTACAACTAATTTGGCATATAGGAATGTTGAGAATTTCCAATTTCTATTTTGGCCTTCAACTGCTTTAAAAATGACAAGTTATTGTAATTTTAAATGGCTAAGTTACTAACAATAGTATTTAAAATATAACTAAGTACCATAGCAATATAATAGAGCAGCAGAAAAGCAAAAATAATGAATTTGGTGATAGTATTCACATACATATCCGACGGAAGAAATCACAAGACAGAGATGAAATTATGCACACTTTAAAACAATAAATTATCACATTAGATAGAATGATTTCATCACATAACTAACCTATAATACTGCTCAAACTGTTAAATAGCTATTACATTTTTATTTACTTAAAAAATCAATCATTTAATTCCGTTTGTAAATTCAATTGACTAGCATCTAGAACATTTGATATCTTATTTAAGATAATATAGTTATGACACAAAATCATAGTAGTAAAGGATAACATTAAAATTTTATAAATATTTATTTAAATATAATAATAATAATCACTGCAAGACCTATAAATTCCAACAAATATAATATTAAATCTATTGTCATAAAGGGAAGAATAATTTTGTACTGAAAATTCCTGCAGAATAGTTATAAAGTTAGTTGCTAAGACTATTAAACTAAGCAAGATAAAACTATTGTTGACTGATTATGTAGTAGCATACAAAAAGCCAAGTACTGGAAAAGCCACATTCAATTTTTTTAATTAAAACCCTGATATTATTTTATACACAGCTTGTCATCAATATTAAAGAATGATTTTGGCATTACATTGAAAAGACAACTTAAACCTTTCATTATATTTGAAAAAATTGGCAGTTTATTAACATTTGTATTAAAAAACCATAATCGAGTAGATTAATAATGTTTATAAAGGATTTTAATACACGCTAAATTAAATTGAGTAGAGGCTTTATATAGATGTTCTCAACAAAAATAATAATATTTTAATGAAGATAATCTATAACCACATTTAATTTAAGAAGTTATTGCTTATTTTTATCGAATCCTTTACAATTCGATAAAATTATCCAGCTATATATTTAATTGATTAAATTTAATTAATGGAATTTGTTGGTAATGATATTATTTATGTGGTATTTAGTCAAGTAGTCTTAAATACATAGGATTTTTCGCTACCCTATGCTCTAGGATAAAAGTCTACACGACACTAATAATATTTCTTAAAACTAGTGTACCTAATCGTGAGCATTTAAGTGTAATTTAAGATCATATTTTCACGTTTGCACGTATTTTTTTGTTTTTTCTTCTATTTTTAGTTATCATTATTACGTACCCAAAATACATCTAATTAAAATACTTAACCAGATGTATTGTTGTTGAGTCAATAGTGATGTATTATTGTATTCTTATACACTATACCAAAATGCTCACTAGAGTATATTATACCTACCTAAGTTTGCACTAAAGCATTGCAGTCACGTTCACGAAGTTATGGCCTAAATCTCACTTTAATAGTCTATTAAGTCGCCTCCCTAATTTCTGTAATATGAATTAATTAGATTATATAAAGTTCACTTCACTTTAAAGCCATAGACTTAAAGGCTGTACTGAATGCGATGCAACTAACGACAGCATATAGCGCGATTTTAGAGGATCAGGTTTCTTATTTATTATTTTTTAAATAATTTAAGTAAAGTATGTTTAATATATGAGTATAATGTATATGTATTGTAGATCGTCATTCATAGCATCGCAAATAATACAGTAATCTTTCATACGCATTATTCCTTGCAACCCCAATTACTAATGAAATTACTATAAAGTTATATTTACTTATCCATTACACATTACTCTACGGGGGTGTACTATGGATATAATAGATCCACTTACAATAACGTACATAGTATGAATAATTATTGCATTATATTTTTTATACAAATCTTTACGATTACAGTAAACATGTTACTTTAAATTTTTAATTTAAAATAACTGCCCACCCTGTTACCTACACACCCGTGCACGCATATCCAATGTAAGTTAGTCCAATCAGGCCTCAACTACAACACACCTTCGGGCACATATCTCTCTCATATCGAAAGTAATTGAGTACTTATTGACATAGTAAATGTATGAAAAAGTGCTACACTTAATACCTTAACATTTGTAACACATAAACGTCTCATAGCTTCCGAAAAAACGAATCACTAAATCTGCATCAGACACGAAACACTTTAAAATGAAATTGCATTGTTATAAAACATACAAACGCCTTCCGGACAAGATACAAAATTGTCTGTGGAATATGAATGTATTAAAATAAATTCCCAGATAAATTCATGGACATAAAAGTTGTTTTAAAATTTCTCTAAATATTGACATTACAACTATTGTTATTATTAACCACACCTAAATGTTGTTAGAAAAGTATTGCCTCTATATATTATATGAAAAGAGATTTTAATACACCTACTTACACAGGTATCTATTTGAATAAATAACGCTGAAACTTAATAAGAACAGCTGATTAACATATGGAAATATTGTAACATTTAAGTACCATCAATAAATAGTGTTGTTCCACGATTACAGTTCACGAGAGGAACATAATATAAAATCAATAAAATTGCACAAGAGAGCCACCAGATATAACACAAAAGGAATTTCATAAATTATTTTATACACGTGCAATAGTCAGAAATATAACCGAAGTGCTAGAGTCTCTAATTACATGTAAATCGATTAAATTGAAGCTTTCTATAATATATTAATCCGATCGCATTAAATTTTCAAGATTTTTTCTAATTTTTTAAATGTGATCATAAAGTTATAATTTTGTATTCTCGATCTATTGCACAAACACATATAGGTAATAATTACGTTAAACTACTCGATTTATACGTTATTAGATTTTTACAATACCTACCACATAGTTAAATACAACATCCAGAACATTACATTAATAATTACAAAATTCAATAGGTGCAAACAATTACAAAAGTTTTTTATTATTATCCACAATCGAAAATCACTGTAGGTAAAAGAAATCTATTTATACATTTTATTAATAAATTTGTTCGGTCCTATCACGATTCGTCCAACAATAATAAAAATGCGAACAGCATTCGTTTAGTAATAATTGGCAGTCCTAATAGTGGCTATAGTCCTTAGCACTACGAGCTGTGTGCTCACTACGGCGCTACGGCCCGCTACGCACCCGCGGTGGGTGCTACTCGAACGAAACATTAACTACTACTGCGTTTACACGCACATTGTCCATATTTAACCCGCAAACGGTATAAAACGTCGTCGCATCGCTATTTTCGCTCCGCCCTTGCACGCTGAAGCGTAAACGTATCGTAAATGTATCCTGCTTGGTACACTAAAAGATAAAAGTATGTAAAGTACGCACCGCGTTCCTCGAAGTCATCTCGGCGATTATTCTTGCACTACACGAGGTCACACTAGCAATCTACGAAGCATTCTCGATCGTCAGGTACAAATCGACACTTATTTTTAGCACTGGTTCTTTTTCACTTAAGAAACTGTTGTAACTTTAATCACTTATATGCATCTGAGTTAGAAAAGACTATAAACGTTTCAAACTATATTTAAGAATTGGCATTTCACAACAGGCACTGGATTTATAATAAGTACACAAACATCGGGTTTCATAAATTTCATAAATGAGCACATATTGACCGTTGTCTATATCTCGAGTAATACAGTAACAGATATTTATAATATCTTAAATATCATATACTGTGACTAGTGTATAACAAATATATTAATACGATAAGACGTAAAAATGTCGGCGATAGAAATAAGTAATCGAGGCACTACATGGTAATAAGGCATACTTTTGTCGACTTGAGGTAGTGTAACACTATAATACCTATTACGACAGGTATCCCACAAGGTGTAACGACAAACGAAAACATTTGTTCGAGGCAGTGTAGTATTTGAAACGCTTATTAGTCTATAGTAACACAAGAAACAGTAACTCGAAGACATGTTCATGTCGTCTTGACATAGAATTACACGTACATACATGTACATTGTATTATCCAATCGGACTTAAGTAGTGTTAACGCATACGATTATTATTGCAATGCATAAGGCACCTGTTCAATCGAGGCAGTGCTAAAGAACGATGCACAGTTGTCGAATTGAGGTAGATAGATAGCTAGGTAGCTCGATTTATCGCATATCGTACTCGATTTGATGTTTATCGGCAATTCCGTCTGGAAGTAGGCCGATTCTTTACGTTACAAACGAGTACATATTATATTCGATATCTGCTCGATTCTATACGTTTATAGTAATATCGCAGTATCTTACTCGTTTTAGCGTTTAGCTTTTTGCGGCAAGCGAGTACAAGTCGATATTTTACAGTTCTCGATCTCGTACTCATGTTCACCACAATTGGCAGTGCATGGCATACGAGTATAAACCGTGTCTTAATGAAAGTACACAAGTTTCCCAACATCATCGAGTGAACAGCAAAATAAAAGTCGATTCTTCACGGGCGTACTCGTAATGGCCGACACCAGCAGCGACAAATAAGTACACATCTATCCATAACAGGCGTACTCATATAGACCATCAACATTAGCAGGAAATGAGCACAAATCCCCAACAGACGTACGTAACACAATGCGTTGCAAAGGATTCAGGCGTACGTTGCGTTGGCGTACCAACGGTGACAATACGTAGCAAAGGATTCAGGCGTCATTGCGTTGGCGTTGCAGACGGGCGTTAACGGGCGGTGCAGACGAGCTACGTTCCGCTCACTTGATGAGCTGCGCGGCGCTCTTGGAGCGGCGGAACATCTTCGCGCCCTTGTTGGGCGCGGGCTCGTGCTAGTTGCCGTTGGGCGCGGCGGGCGGCGGCGGGCGGGCGGGCGCGGTGATCTCCTTCGCGCCGTCCGTGCCGTATATCTTGCCCGCCTTCTTCGCCATGGACGCGAGCAGCTCCTGGGAGCACTTGTGGGCCGAGCGCAGCGATAGCGCCCACTCCTTGAGACCGATCTCGTCCTGACAAACATATTCAACAAGTTAATCATGGGTCAATCATTAAAAATAATACCAATTACAAAATTAAAACAATTAAATAATACCAATAATATTACTGGAATTTATACATAACAGTTGAATTTAAAAATTTTGCAAATTATACCCAGCCATTTAAAAACTGAGCAAAGCAATTACTTCAAAAATTATCACAATCGTATGTATGCAAGTATGCTTTCAGCTCCCTATATCACCATCATAAAGTCACCAACAAATCTACTACTACCACAGCTCTGCAATTTGATCATTCCTAAAATGTTTATATTTTAGCACTTGTCCTAAGTCAAGAACAACATCTCATAAATATTTGGAATATTTACTGTATTTAACAAAAAAAAAAAACTAAATTTGCAGAGATTTTCAGAAATTGTTCCATTAATATAAGCAAAACTCACAGTATTAGTAAGCACGATCTTCGTATCATTCCTAGTCCGGAGCACGATGCACTGTTCGCCCTTGATCGACACGAAATCAGAGGACACTTCCTCCACAGTGTCCAGCAGTATCATCTCGGGCTTGGCGCTGTTCTCGAGGTGCAACTCCAGTCTATTCGGGTAGAGCTTCGCGTAGCGTGTCTGCCAGGCGCTCGCGAACGGACCGCCGAGCTTCTTTATGTAGCCGTGTAGAATGCAATCCGATTCTGTAATACAATTAACATTTTTAATACATGTTTTTTGTGTACTTCAAATAGCGGTGCACAAAGTAATCATACTTTTAAACAGTCTTCAATTTTACGACGATTTTGTTAAGATACTTTTTTTATGTACTTCAAGTAATCTAGATTCTTAAGCGTTGCTATACCCGAAGGCTTAATAGAAACTACTAAATTTTAATGTCTGCCTTATAAATAGCCTTCCAAACTAAAAGATAGCAGTTTTACCCACGGATGCAAGGCAGAACATGGCAACAGTCCTTTGCACTCAATACATATTCATACATAAAATTTAAACATGTTTAATATTAATTCCACAAACAAACATTCCTGTCAAACTTTTAAATCTACTAAAGATCCCTGTTGGGCAATAAGCAGAGTAAGATTGGGTATCCTTTATTAGTAATGATATACTACAACCATGGACAAATACATTAAGAATAAAATGATAATCAACAACATACCCTTCTCATCAGCATCGAACTTCTGCTTCTGCTTGGCCTTCTTCTTGAGCTCCATCTTATCCGCCTCCTGATTGATGGTCTCGAACACGGTCTCGGCCACCTCCGATTGCCAGCGCTCCGAGATCACCAGCGGGAAATCCTTGTATTGCATCTGGTCTGTCTCGGTCAACTGTGGTGAACGAAATTGAAATTGGGACGATTGTTAATATGATTTAAGATAATATAGTTGGTTTTAACTTTTAAAAATAAAATTGTATTACGTAACAGATCAGAAGGCTTGAACAAAACTATAAATTAACCAGGAGATACTCTTAATTCAAGAATTACCATTTTTCTTATTTCTTCAGTAAGAACATGAATGTAAATAATATAAAACGTGTTACATGTGTACATAGACGTACGTAAAGTAAAATCTAAAATGAGTGTTTTTCTTGTATGTACAATAGAGTATATTAATTAACTCATCCATTGATCGATTGGTTGATTCACTAATTCAATCATTCGTCACATACCTTAATCCCCTTAGTGTGATACACTTTTTCTGATACACTGAACACATGGTCCTTCACCTCGTTCACATAACATTTTTCAAAATATTCATTCGTTCATCACATACCGTAATCCCCATAGTGTCCTCCTCGTCTAAGCTGCCGATATCGAACGCATCGGCCACATAGACCTCCCCGCGCGGCGGGATCAGCGACAGCGTATACTTCTGGTACTATTTGTGATACACTTGACCCCAGTCAATTCCAGCGAAGAACACATTCCCCTTAACCTCGTGCACGTTACATTTTTGAAACCATTCATTCATAACATACCTTAATCCCCTTAGTGTCCTCCTCGTCGAAGCTGCCGATGTCGAAAGCGTCCGCCGCGTTGACCTCCCCGCGCGGCGGGATCAGCGGCGGCGTGTACTTCTGGTGGTACACCTGCTGCCAGTCGATGCCGGCGAAGAACACGTGCTCCTTCACCTCGTCCGCACTGCAAGTGTATAGATGTTATGTAAGATGTAAGAATCGTTCATTCATTCATTCGTTCTGTGAGATAGATCGATTGCCGGTTGAAAAACTGGGGTGTTACTGAAAAACTGAAACATAAAATCGCCTATCTTACCCACTTTAGATGATTTTAATATATGAATGGTGAATTTTTCAAGTGTGCGGATAGCCAAATCTGAAGTTATAAGAACTAGCTAGAAATACGTTACTTTGTCATTTATCATTACTTTCCAAACTTCTTTATCGAAATATGTTGTTTTAAATCTAATGATAATCCATTTTTTTGTTTTCATCTAAATCAGCCTCGTAACTCCTTTTATCATTTTTATTTATTTACTTAAAACTTATTGCATCACCTGTACAAATAAATGAAAAAAGGGCAAACTTAATGCCTGATAGCAATCTCTACCAGTCGCCCCTCGCAATTTCGAATTTGGCCATCCACGCACACTTTAAAAATTACCCCTGTATACGAAACTTCCGTTGATTTCAATATTGTAAACTTAATATTATGCATAAGTATACGAAAAGGAAAAAATATACTTCAAGAGTAGAGATGAATTTTTTATAAGACACTATTTTCTTTGAAATCTTAACTTTCCTTAAAGGCCAAAGGTCTCTAAGTTAATAAAATAAGATTAATTCCTTCCTAGAATGTCATATAATGCCTAAACGGTGTCTTCCACAGGAAAATTGATCATAAAAATAAATGAGAAATACGATATCATTATGAAATTGCACGACTGTTCATGATCAATTGTCATCAATTAAGCACGAAATGAGTGCGCCAATTAATGTTTCCGTTACATAACGTTTATTGTTTACAAAAATATAACAGGGTGAGGACAATAATTTCCCACAGGTACACAATATATTCAAAAACAAAAAAAAATGGCCTTTCCCAATCCTAAATCATAAAGTTGTTTTAGATATTTTAATTATTTTTCCTATGTTTTTTGTATTCTTTTTTTTGCGCTGCCTTCTATTTTATTTTATGAGACATCCACAAGGGTGATGATAGAAGATAAGAAATAAATATCTAGCTAATTTATGAGAAGGGGACTTAAATCCCGCCCTTTTTTGTACTACATTATATTAATCATCAATAAATAAATAAAAATTGCGATGCTAACTCTACCACTTTTGAAAGTTTAGTAAGTCGTTTAGTAAGAAACAATCATTCTGAGGAGGAGACCGGTAGACTAGAAAACGGAATTCTCTTTTACCACAAATAAAACACAGCAACACAAATACTGCTCCCCTACCAATTACTGTCATTGATACAATATATTCTTAATAAAATTCTAGCGATAAAAAATCAAACCTAGAATCGTGACTACCCGTTACATATTATAATAAAATGTTTTAATTCCGCGATAAGTTTCGTCTAAAATCATATATCCTTACCCTCTGCCCTTGCAGCCAAGCCGCTTATTGATGTCCCTTTGCAGTAGACCCTCCAACAGACTCTTCAAGCTCGGACTGAACGACTCCGGCAGTTCGACATTCTGAAAGGTGTTGTATTTCTATTGAAGACGTGATTCCGTCCTTGACGGGAGCCTTAGCAGCTACCAGTAAGAACAGACATACGTTCAGTCGACTCCTTTATCATCAAAAAATATGTACAAGGAAAATATGCATACTAAAATCGAAACGGGTATTTTCATAAAAAATATACAATTTTAAAAATATCAATAGTAATGTTATCATGATTGTTATCTTTATTAGGTTAATTAGCATATTTCGATTAAAAATAACAAGTTATTAGAAGCAAAAGAACAATTGCAAACAAATTACGAATTTTCAAAAAACGAGAAACCGGACTCCGTAAATAGGTCTCATAAGCTAAGTCAAAAAAATAATATGATACCATATTTTGAGTATTTGAAATGTTAGTATCACCGCTACCAAAATTAATCTACACACACCACACTTGTTAGAATTCATCAAGCTATTTAAACCATATCCCGTGCCAGAAAAATAGACACATACGTTAATAGGTGTTAAGAAATTATTTCTCGTAAGGCTTTGAGAAAAATACTTATATAAAATGTATATTATATACATACATTACGTACATACAAGAACCCATACAATAACGCGTACAATATACAACCCGTACGCGATAACTTGAAACCTAAGCGTGATAACGTCAGAACGTTTACAAACATTCCCCGTGTTTGTAAAATATGAAAGAAAAAAAATATTATGATATGTTTAATACACTCTAAGAGATTATTAACAAACGATATACTCTATTAAAATGGCAAGCGGACTAATTTCTACATCTGCATCTTCTGAATTAAACTATAAATTGAATAACGGACAAGGTGTCGCATTCCGCGCAGTTCTCAAATGATCGCGGACGGGTAGTATACAAAAAAGCCCTCCTGAACTCTCCTGAAAATACAACACACACTACAACTCAACAAAACCTCAACACATAGGCACTGAGTTATACTTACCATAGTGAGAGTCATCCTGTCGATTTCGTGTTTATCCTTCGTCTTGTGCTGGCGGAAGGGCGAGTGGCCCTTCAGCAGCTTGTACAGCATGCAACCGAAGCTGAACCAGTCGGCCGAAGAGTCGTAGCCAGTGCCCTTGGAGAGTACTTCGGGTGCCATGTAGCCGTGGGTGCCCCTGGAAAATACAAAAAGGGTTAGGAGTAGTAAGATAGGGTGGAACCACACTAGGCTGAACAGAGCCGCACTTTAAATTTAAATTGCGTACATTGTAACGTATCTAATGACACTTGAAGGACCTATTGCAACTGGTGCGTATTAATGTAGGGCGAAAAATAATTACGAATATGTACATCCTAGTGTGGTTCGACCCTTAAACGCTTAACCCTTAAAAATCTTAACTTACTAAAAATAGGTTACTGATATTTAAGTAAAGGTAATGTCTATAACGCATTGAGTAATATTGCTAAGTCATGAAGAGATTTGCATTTAGACCAAATATAATTTTAAAAATTATGAGTTTCTTATGTTAGGTTATTGCACTTCATAGTAAACCCATGCAAGACCCCCACAACTGCGTACAACTTAAAATACAAATTAATGCATTAATTATGCAAATTATGATCCAATAGACCTCACTTTTATAGCCACCGCATGCATTTTCGCTACTTTGATTATAATAAAAAGTTACACAAATGTTTTTACTTACACACTGGCGTGGGGTTTCTTCTTGGAGAAGTCACAAGCCAAACCCAGATCGGATATTCGCACGTGGCCGTGCTCGTCCAGGAGAATGTTGGCGGGCTTCAAGTCCCTGTAAACTATGTGGCGCTTGTGCATGTGCTCTAAACCTGTGGGATAAGACATATTGTTAATATATGTACGCCTTTGATCATTTTCATTAAATACTCTGCGCTTTTTAACAAAACTTTCCATTCGATTCAAAGCTATAATCCGGTGCTGTGTTCTGGTTTGATTGGTGTGTTAAGGCTATTTATACTCATCGGAAGCGTTCCAATTTAGACGTCAGGGGGAGGAACGCATTTGTTACCATTTAAAAACTCTTCTGTCCCTTAATAGGAAACAGAACATCTTATCTCTTAGTTACTTACTCTCGCGCATGCACGCACACACACGCACACACACACACAGGCACACACACACACACACCCTCACACACTTTTTCCTTTTATAACATATCTCTGCACCTTAACTCAGGGGCCCTTGCCAATTGCTTTGTAGACACCATTTGAAAGAAATAAACTACTTTTTTTATTACCATCCTCAGGGAAGACTCCAAGCTTATCTAGGGCTCAATACAGATATCTATCAGGATATATATACAGGGCAGCAGTACACACTTATCATACAGGCTTGGCGTACAGCATGCTTGTTTGTTACTTCTATATTAGTATAAAAAACTGTTTTTCTAATTCCAAATTATAAAAAAATGCAATAAACATTTTGCCATATATAATAGTCGTGTCAAATGCTCGTTTTAAAATGGAGCAACTATAGTAGAATATGATCGCGTATGATATAAAAAAGGTGTCGTGACTCGATGTAAAAAAAGCAAAATAAAGTGTATGTGTGTTCGCTAAATATGTGTGTCGACTACAATACTTTTAAGTGGCGGCTTAAGTTTTTGTTTTTGAATAACTGCATAAGGGAAAACCCTACAAGAGATTGTAAATAGTACAAAGGGTAAGTAATTGTTTTATATGTAAATTGACGTCATTTAACTACTCAACGAACCCACTTAAGAAAATCTTATATTATTTTATAGCACTCTGTGACCTAAACCCGCATTTTAGCCACGCATTTCTGTGTCCAAAGTAGCCGATTTTTAAACCGTACGAATATTAATACACTACCCTCACAGTTGAAAAAAATAAACATAGCTATGAACGTTTCATACTTTTAAATGCTATTTAAAAATTAAAAGTGAGTAATGAGTATTTTGTTTAAAGCTATAATTATGTTAATATTTTATTTTGGACGTATTTATAAATGTTTTTGCCATTGTGCACATACTAAGCAATAGCATCACTATAAGACTAACTATTGGGCTTTATCGAATTTTATTGTTTGTTTTGACTGTGTTTGTTTTATTTTCGCTACACACCATAGTAGAAGATATTTAAATTAGGAATCGTTATCAAAATTAGCCATAATACTACTCCAGTAGAATCTCGACTAAGCGACCTATTTGTTGTCGTATTTGTGGCATTCGGATTATCGAAAATTTGGATAATTGAGTTTATGAAGAAAAGCTATTTAAACCGATTTAGGAAGGTGATGTTTTTCGACTATATGTTTGTTACGTATGTATTTTTCATTCTTTGGCAAACTCAAACGACTTCATTAATTTTGATACATGATATGTCGCTGAATTCGTCTAAATTGTGGCGATAACATAGGTTATATTTTTAGCAATCGGGTTTTTGTTTTTTATAGTAACTATTTTGTTGCGATTTGGCGACTTTCCGGAATTTAAATGCACAAGTCACACAAAATGTGGCTGATCTGTAAGGGTTATTACAAAGTTACTTGTTCACGTTTCACAATCCGAACAATCGCGAATATTTATAACTAAGGTCCGGATAATCGATTTTCTACTGTATCACTAGTATTAGTTATGTATTAGTACATTATGTGATTGCTTATCATATGTTTCTTTAATACGCCTGTATGTAGCCTAAGTAGCTTGATAGATTTCGACGTATGTGTGTTGTTAGATTTGTCTTTATCACAAGTGCAGAATAATTACTAAATTTTCTAAATTTCAATGGTTTTGGTTGTGTCACATTTTATTGCTTTTTTAGTTCATAATTTTTAGTTTCAATCATTTATAAGTTTCAAAATAATCATCATATTTTTTCATATTTCTTCACAAGTATAAGCGGGTTTATGTCACACGAGCTATAAAATAGTATACGATACTTGTGACAAAAGTAGCCTATTATCTGCACGGCGTTTAGCACCCTCGCTGCGCTCGGGCGCTAACTTCACGCCGTGCAAAAATAGGCTACTTTGGCCACGCGTATCGTAATGTACTATTTCTTAGAAGTAAACACGTAAAGTTTTTGTATATTGCCATCCAATTATAAAATTGGTCATTGACTTAGATTTCTATTTTTATTTTCCTGTGCCAGCTTGTATATAACCTAACGAATTTGAACCGTACGAATTTGGCACACTTATTTTCGTTCGACAGCCTATTTTCATCTTTACGGCACTTTTTTATACGTCCTAGATATAGCCATCATAAGATCTTCTTTATTATTAGAATATTGATAAATATAATGTACAATTTAATGTGTTTAACGTAGCTAACTAGGTAAATAATAACTGGAGTTCAACTGCTGATAATGGCAAATTCATTTGATTCCAGTGCATATGACGCTTTACTTAGAATATAACTTATGTTCCAAGTGGCACCAGCGTAAGACTAGTAACACACATTCTTATCCAGATGCTATACTCTTATTTGAAATCATCAACACTCATAGGTAAGGCTGGAGACTCCAGTCTCATCCGCTTAGAAAAGGCTTATATCCAAAAACGACAGCCACAAAGTTATGAGCATTTACATATATTATTTATCGACAATTAAATACTGACGAACTGCACTTTAAAATGATTTAGATAGAGCTCAGAAAATTGAAGATCAGATACCATTGAACTTACCTATATTTCGTTTGTATTAATGTTCATGGGTCTAAATAAGTATTTTGTGGTCATAATTTTCAAGGCAAACATAAATATTCAATATTAGGTTACAAAGAATCTTAAAAACAATGATATATTCATTATAATACATCGTAATTAACGTTTATCACTGACTCGTTCTAAAAAACGGGTGTTACCAGTAAAAAAAGTATCAAGTAGTTGCCTTTCCCACACCACACAATTAAAGGTGTTGTTTAATTGTGTTCACATCTTGATAACCTTCGGTTACTGAGCTTGAAAAATTTTTATCACATTTGTATATTACTTATATGTACTACTATTATTATTGAAGGTGGTAGAACCCTTTGTGGTTCTACTCAGACGACAAACTACTACAACTATTTCTGCCTAATAACAGCAATATTAAGCGCTTCTGTGTTCTGGTTTGAAGGGTGTGGTAAGGGAGACACGCTTTTCTGAGGCGTTCCAACTTGTTCCTCAGGGGTAGCGGCGCATTTGTGGCCGATCTCAGGTAGAAACTAATCTTATTTCAGGTTGATAACAGATTGTCCCTGTAGTTCCGGGACTAGAATAGGGCTACGGTATCCCCTGCCTGTCGTAAGAGGCGACTAAAAGGGGGCTTCCGGGGTTATCGGCGGCAAGAGTGGGAGCTCGAACCGTCCGGAGAGCAACCCCGGGAGGGACGGCGGCATGTGTGGTCACATGCCGTCGTAAACACCAGGTGTGCGCCAGGAGTGTAGTGCTACCCCCATGGCAGAGCCCGACCGGGGCATCGCGCTCGGAGAACTCCGGTTGTGTTCCATAGGAAATCCCGGAGTTCACCACCAAGCGCTGAGGACGGCCACCGCAAATCCCACATAACCCGGCGTCGCTCCCACGACGTCGGGTACCTTTTGAAGGTTTCCCCCTCGAAAACAAAAAAAAAGGGTTGATAACAGATGTCCATGGGCGGCAGTAGGCACTAACCATCAGGTGGACTGTATGCTCGTCTGCTACTCCTATATTATAAAAAATTGCAACTATTTTTAATTCAACTTACCTAATATAACTTCAGCCGCGTAGAACTTCATCTCGGCCTCGTTGAAGACGCCGTGCTGCGAGAGGTGGTAGTGGAGGTCGCCGCCGTTCATCAGGTCCAGGATGAAGCAGAGTTTGTCCGGCGTGTGGAAAGCGTATGTCATGCATACTATGAAGGGGCAATCCACCTGTAAAGAGCCAAAAATATAACTGTGGCTTTTTCAAATGAAATTGATTCGGAAAATTGACATACCTTGTGATACAAAGTAAAATACAAACAATTATTTGTAATTTTCTATTCATTTTTTTTACAGTTACGCTTATTCTGTGAAAAATTATATTCCATGAAAATGTTTTACCAGATCACCTATCTGTTACTGTTCTAAAGTTTTAGTCATTTATAGGTAGGACAGACAAACGGATGAATTGTGTAGGTTATTATAGAAATAGTGTTTAAACCTCGTCAAGGATCTAACGAGCGATTTGAAAAATTTGGTGCTTTTTACTACCAAATTACCAAACCGTATTGTGGAACTTAGTAGAGAGTTATAGATACTCCACGCTTCTCTCAAGGAATACCGTGCCTAACAGTTGGACGTACAAAACTTTACAACCGATATTCATATAAAATTTTAATGTACCTAAGAACTTGATGTAACCCCGGAATGCCGTGGATTAACTTTGTATGAATCATAGCGTGACGCGTGACGAGTCATAGTTATGTTGTTACGTGTGTGACGTAAATTGACCCAATATTTTTCCGTAATGTAATGTGAAAGTTTATGAATTACTCATAACATTATGCTCACACGCCACAAGAAATCTAATTCGAAACGTTTTTAGTACTCGGGAACGTTTAAATGTGTTGAAATCGCCTCCTCCTATTTCTCGTTTTATATGTGTGCGTATTAGAAGAGTGAAGGAAGATATCTTAAAGAACATACCTAAATAAAGGAATTTACAAATATACAATATACGCGCAACAAACTCTTCCTTGGTCGGGTAAAAATATGTACAATCTGCAGATCTGGCTTTGACCAGCGTGGTAGGCAATAGACTAAACCCTGTCTGTGAGATCCGTGCCCAGCAGTGGGGCAGTAAGCGCCACACAAATCGATCGCGCGTAGAAGGGCGTTACTCTGTTACGGTAAAATCTATCATTCAACGTCGGATCGTTAGTATCACACCAGTCGTATTGATGCTATCGATCGACGGTAGAATGGAAAGCTACTAAACCGATCGACTACAATCTAGGAAGTCGACCGGCAATCGATCGATTGGTGTGCGAGTGCCCTAACTAGTCGATGATGATTAAGCCCATACCTATTTCGCATATATCGTTATATACAGCGTAAATGTGTACAAACAATGGTTATTTTCAATTAACCTAGTCAGAAATATTAATTTTCTATTAACTGCGTTGACAGTATTGCGAACAACAAAACTCCATCACGATTGGAATCGAACTATAAATGAATCGAGTCAATTAACAAATATTGACTGACGTATTGTCGACGCCCGCAATGAAATTCAAAGCAAAATTGTACCGAGTTGCAGCGAACGGAAATAACAGAAATAGATACATTATGAGTATATCTATACTACAGCTGGTATACGGAAAACCGGTAAAACTTTGACTCAATAAGTAGCAGTGGACCACAGGTGCATTACAAAAAATACATCAAATAAATAACCAGTATTTGCAGCTATCAAAAAGTGGCATATATTTTATGTATTAATAATGTTTTTAATGGATATATTTTTATCAATTTTATCTTTTCGTTTTTGTACCTCCTGACAAACTATACCTGTCCTAAATCCCACATTATTCCATGCGCGCAATATGCTTTGCAAGGTATACAAAGTTTTCTCTTCCCGTATTAATATGTAGATAAGATACCAGCATCCTCTTTCCGCAGTTTCCGCTCGTATATATTTCACTGCTGATACTTTTACGATCCCATATTTTTTTTCCAATTTAATACCCTAAACCTTAGGACGCTTTTCCTGTCGTGCATGTACAAGTATATGTCCGCACACGCATGCAACTTACACTCGTGCCACTTGCATGCTATCGTTTTATACGTACGCGCACAGGGGTTGCACACAGGCTCTTTTTCCTGTCCCGCGTGTTTACGCCCGTGCAAGCACGACTCACTCGCACGCGTGCCACTTGCATCCTATCGCTTCATATAAACATGAACACGGGTTGCGAAGAGACTGCAGGGCCTTTTTTCCTGTCGCGCCTGCGGTCGCGCAATGCATGTATATCTGGAAACTCGCTTGCAGGTACACGCATTTAATAGGAAGGGACAAGAATAGAAAACGCATGAAGAGGACATAACTCTTTTTCCTTATGTGCCGATTTCTACCATTCCACTCCTACAGCAAGCCGTGTTACTTCATTCTAATAACCATTACCTATCGACATCTTCTCCTACGAGTGTGAGAGTATCATATCGCCCTAGTAAAGCAATATCAAATAATTGCGAATGCTGTATGCCTGCAAACGGAAATATTAACTACGCACTGCGGATATTACAATCAGAGAGTTCCCTTTGCATTTTCACCGTGTGATCATAACAGAGCTGATGTAGAATCAAATAAAATTTTGATATCATATTTTGATTATGGAATTATCGGAATAAAATAACAGTGATCTGCTAATTCTATATGATTGCGAATAACGAGCAAAATGTATAATTGTGCGAATACCGCATTTGTATTAAATATTCAAAATAAACTATTATATTTTGCTCAAGATATCAAACACATTTATCAGTATTTTGTATTATTATATAGTGAAGTATAAAAGTTTACTATTTTACTGAATCACTCACTATAATATAGTTACTATAATTACCATTACAAGATTAAAACCTACAGTTATAAAAGGAAGAGAATACAAAGCCATTTATTAAAAGCCTTCATTGTCTCTAGTAGTCTAACGTAATTTATTACGCGATTTGCATAAATAATATTCAGCTATTTATAGTAGCAAACGGAAGTATACTATTGAAGCGACAAACGGGCTTGCAGTCCAGCTGACGCTCTGTGGTCAGTCCACGGATATCTGTCACAAAATCTAAATGGAACTACTTAATATGAGTCACTGATATGGAACGCCTCGTGTAAGAGCTTCACCGCATATTTCACACCAGAGTACAATAGTACTGCACTTTGCTGTACTGTACTATAAAGTAGAAATCATACCGTTAAGTTGTCTCCGCATTCTAATCCAGTACTACGCATCTACATTTGAATTACATCTATAACCGAATTATACCTCTATAGAATATTATGTTATTAAAGGTGATAGGACCAGTTGCGGTTCGACTCCAGTGATACCGTAGTAGCACTATAGTAGCATTTTTTTTATAAAATCGGAGTAGAAAACGAGCATGCAGTCCAACTGATGGTAAGTGGCTACTGTCGCCCATGGAAATCTAATCAACCAGATATTCCTATCTGAGGTCGACCACGGATGCGCTGTTACTCCTGAGGACCAAGCTGGAACGCCTCGAAATATTATATCTCCTTTATCACAGCCTTCAAACCAGCACACAGCGTTTAACACTGCTGTTATGAGGCAGAAATAGGTGTGGCGGTGGTACCGCATCACTATATCAATATAAGTAAAAATATCTGAACTGTGAGTTCAAACGCAAATGGATATTACAATGAAAGCAATAACAGTGATTCAAACAATTGAATGTACGAGCATTACAATACTGATTGATCGGTCTGCCGAAGAGTATAATATCTGCACATTCATAGTCAACATTTCTATAAATGTATCGTAGAGTAGAATTGCCTCCTTTCCGCTATCGGATGTATGAGGTATGCACTCGGATGTTACAATCATACATTGAGTGTAACATCCGAGTATCTGATAGTATCTATGCCTCTTTGTCGCCTCTTCGTGTAATAGTACCGTGATGAGAGGTGCAAATAGATTTTTAATGATATATTATTGAAAATTATTGTTTTGCAATACAAATGCGTCATAAAATGCAATTGTTATAATTATCTTTTTATTTGTTGCTATAGTGGCCACCGTTATACCACAAAATAAAAAGTAATGTGGTTATAAATTCTCTGTAATTTTTTTAAGTATCATTTATTTATTACTATTACGGTTCAAAAGATGACACCCCCTGTCCCTGTTACAGACGGACAGACAGCGGAGTCTTAGTAAGTATAGGGTTCCGTACTTACCCTTTGGGTACGGAACCCTAATTAGTATTTTTTTGTTTATCCATCTTATAGGTACGTAATCCGTCAGGTTAATTTTGAAAATAATTGAACAGATTTTGATGACACTGTTGGTAGATAAAGTATTAAGTAGGTATTACTCCTACAATATCTATAAACTTGTGATCGCGAATATTTATTTTGATTGTGTACTTCCTAGTTGATCATGTGATGGTAACAAACAACAAAAATACATATGCGATTGATAATATTGCTAGCTACGTCAACTGAAAACGCCCACCGATCAATATGAGAAACCTGAGAACCCATCTGTATTTAAATTATTTGATTTACGTCATCGATATTAGTGTATGTTTCTATATCAATGCATGATGCATTGATATAGAAACATACACACGGTTTCGTCAGTAACAGGCATGATTCATCTTCCCTTGAAAAGTTTTAACTATGATGGGAAACTGAATAATTCGATTGCAAAAAAAGTATTAAGCTTAGACCCAATTATACTTGATCCTCGTCAAAGTATTCTCCTTGATTAACTATGCACTTCCTCCAGCGTTGGTTCCATGATTGAAAGCATCACTCTCAAAGAATCAGGCTATCAGACTTATAACTAAATCGATGTAGCGTCGGCAGTTGCGTATAGGTATAACTGCATTCACCATATTTTTGATCACACCTAGTATATTTAAAATGTTTAGTTTAGTTTTTATTTTACCATCCGAATATTCAATAATATGCTAATAAACGACTAAAAAGTATATGAATATAATCAAACTAACAATAATTAATACCTGTTGACTTTAACCTAAGAGCGAAATATGACTAGTGTATTTTAGTTATACACCTCTGCAATACTGCGATTCAGGGATTTAATTGCACATCGGTTGCCAAATGAATCTTGAGTTTCAGACGATGTGGCGCCGCCCAATACCGTGTCAATTATAAGAGTCATGAATAAAATATATTTTGATTCATTTTAAAAATAAAAAGCACATTTCTAGAACTATAAAAGAAAAGGGTGGTTGTAAAATTGTACATTGAGCACGGGTCTTCTTCAAAAATAATTCGAAGGTGGTAGAACCATGGGCACCAGTATGTACACAGTTGCCATCTGATGGACTGAATTTCGCTACTTCCGTCCAATAAATAATAGAGACGATCTAGAGCCCTAGAGCATGAATAAAAGTATTTAATTATTTATCAGATATTTGCATTAGCCCTAAAATTGTATACCTCAATCAAATAATATAAAGCTTCCAAAACATATTTCGCAAATTAGTTTCATTTCGTTTATATTGCAGTAAGCAAGCTTGCACTCCCATACGTTTATAACACTGGTATAAAATAATATTCTATCTTGTGTTGAGATGTGATAGCATCATCGCAGACGTCTCGGCGCCGGTGTCCACCGCACGACCGTAAAAGTTAAGCTGCGTCGTGACTCGTGATGAAATGGATTGAGACGCATTAAAACTTATCACGTGCTATAACGATCCGTGAGGATTAGAGATAAAAATGGCCTTCGATTTTTCTAATGGCGAAGGACGATTGATTGAGATTCGACATTAGAGTGCAGCTATTCGATTTTATGTGTATGTATACAAATACATAAAATTTAAGCATCTGTCTGGCAGTAAATGTATGAGTGGATAGAGAATGATGGTGAATGAAGTAGCCAACCTTTTTTAAAAATGTTTTTTTTAAGTTTTACGGGAAATAACAAAAGCTATTTTTACCTTAACATTTGCAACTGTAGGGTTAAAATAAAACAACACATAAACACACACACACACAAGGTTGTGTTTGATAAAATGTATCGTGAGAGAAAAGCTTTAAATCCTTCTGTTAAACATAAACACATAAAAGGTTAAAAATCTTTTAAATAGCTTTTGTATTTCATTCGTTCTATTATATCATAACATTTATTACTTTTACGTGTTACTTGCTTGCAAGGCTTCGTTTAGGTCAAAATATTTTACGCCAACGCTACGAAACTAAACATGTATTTTAAAATGTTATTTACTGTTATACGTAAATAACACTGTTATAAATAACATTACGGAGTCTCGTGCTTCAGCTAGCGTATAAATAAGATCTGTCAACAATTTTCTTCCTTGTGCTCTTAGCAAATGTAAATGTTAAGTACACTATGAAGACTCGTGATGCGCTGAGATCCATTTATTTTGGTCACAATGTGTGACGTACACTTCCTGTAATCAGTCCGGTTAAATTTTACAGAAGTTCTGATAACAAGTAAATATCTATTATTTCTCCAAAAAATATATGACTACAATTTGTACTTTGTCTGGAACTTATTTAGAACCTCCATAACTATAACAGAAAGTTTCCTTATAAACTATTTTTCACTAGGGCAGATTTTTCAACAAGAAAACAACAACAGATATAACCTATTTTCACTATATTTAGTAGGAAATTAACAAAGCTTGTGATGTGCTAAGGTCGATATATTGTTGTCACATTTTATGTAATGTACCTGTTATTAGACCAGTCCTGTCAAATTTTACCAACTACCTAGCTAAGACAAATTTTACCGACTACTCAAATGGATTTTATTTAAAAAAAAAATATATATGGTGTATCATAAACTTTGAAATTATGGCAAAATCCATAACCATGACAGACAGAATATTTTTAAGCGTCATTTCACCTTACTTTCGGTTTTTCAACAGAGCCAATTTAGGGATATAACTAACTTACTACATTTTGGCTTTAGCCAGCGTAGATAATGGAGTGATATAATTTGTTTGTTACGCTAAAATGTCCAAACTTAGGTACAACTATTACAACGCAGACGTATAAAAAATATTCGCTGATAAACAAGTTGTAAGTATATTTAGAAGGAAAAACTATTTGTCTGTTACTTACAAAACTATAAAACTAGCTTTAAATCACCTTAGCGCTACATTTCGTCGTTATTAGAACATAACTGAAGTCCTAAAACTAAAGGGGCAAATATTCAATAGTAGACCGAAAAAATGATCTTACCGTTGTCTTATATCTATAATTATGGTTGAAGGCGAATATTTTTTAATTATGGAATATATTAAAAACGATTGTAATGTTTTTTTAAACATGGCATATTTTCAACCCTTAAACGCATACCAAAATAAGTTATTTTTAAGTTTTGACAATACAGTTGCACTATAAATGATCAACCATACAAAGAGGATAATTTTGGAATACAGAAATAAAGTATACAACGTACTCTACCAGTAGAATTAGAAGAACAATGTTGTAGATACAAGATTAAACCAAAGTTGTTATACGACATCGTAAACAGCACGACAACACTAAATCGATCCCAACGTATCAGAGCTTTCTTGGTCGAACATAAAACGTATGTGTTTATCACCAAACATTATGGACTTTTGAACAAGGACACCAAACTGAACGAAAAAGATGTCAAAACTTATTTATGCGCTGGCATTAACTAGTGATGTCCAATATGTGACTTGGTTATTACTGTTGAAGTTTTATGTGAGCTACATAAGGATTGGTTACAAAAGGGGATGGTAAGACTACAAAACATTACTCTATATTGCTGGAGACAGACAACAACAATTTATTATTAAAAGTGCTAGCTGCTACGTCACAGACACAACAGGAAATTTACATATATTTTTATGTCTGTCAGTGATTTAAAAATAATTTCCTTCTGCAACCTCATGCTTAATTTTTGGTATAACAACATACCAACGTTTTTTTACTATCCTTCTATGTGTTTTTCCGGGATAAAATGACAATGAATAAGTTTTGAGATTAAGAGCGTAAATTAAAATTTTATGGATACAAAATTTGTTTATTGCAAACAAAACAAACAAAAACATATATCAGAAAGTCTTAACAATTCTTTTCAGACATTCATTATTATTATGTTGTAACAAATAAATTGACATAACTATAGTATATGAAATAGGGAAAATTTCCTGTTTTATAAACTTGGAATACAGGCGGCCTTGTGAAACTTTGGAAGCCTTTTAGGTCACGACGAGTAAAACGGTGTTATCGAACGACGTTCCCGCTTTCTCGTGGAACGTCCTTATTTTAAGCTTATTTTGGTAAAAAAATATATATTCCATAACATACTAGAGCAAGGCTACTTTACATATTAAAATTGATAAGTAAAGACGTCTTAAAAGAAATATAATAGAATTGGATGCAAATTGTATTACACTTACGAAGTAATAGTACACTTACGTAAGAATTAGTGAAGATTAAGAAGAAAATAAGTATCCCAATGTTCCGATTTTATTTAAACGATAGTCGTATCGGCGATACAATAAAACCTTATAGCCATTTGCGGTACACAAGACGGCGACATGCGAGTCAAGTACGAGACGTTTCATCCGAATTCATTTATGCGCGCCCTCTAGACATTTCCATATTGAAAGAAAATTGCAAATCCAATCGTTCGGGATGAAATTGTAAAACAAAATGCAGCGGAAGCGGGTTGGAGTAGGAGTACAAATTGAGGGCGAGCCAATTCGTTTCAGTCCAATTGGTTGGGTATCGTTTATGTGCCCGACGCGATCGCTTATTATTTATACGTGTGTTGCTGTGTATTGTACGGAATCAAACCAGATTGCCATTCAAACGACTTGCACTCCGATCTAGGTTACTATAATCATTTAATTAAATCTAACAGAAAATTATACGGGGCGTGTAAAAAAGCGTTAATTAGTGTAATGTATATTTTCAAAATAAAGAATAGGACCTCACAAAATTTCCTTCTAACAGTAAGAACCTTATTTTGTCGTATAACGGTAATAACTAAATGAAAAATTATTTTATTATGGTTTGAGCAACTAACTAATACGTAGAAAAAGAACATTATAATTCAGAAGCAACACGATAAAATAAGTGAAACTAAGCAGACATTTGTTACTTTTCATAGCACGTCGCCTGTCCAAGCGAAAATAATGAAATAAGTAAAATTCCTGTGAAACATCTTAATCTTACATTGTCTTAAATTCACTTTAAATTTAATTTCTCTTCAAAACGACGGTTAAAATGGTAAAATAAAATGAACGCAATGTTTGAACTAGGACATAGCACTACAGGAAAAACAATAAGAGGACAGAGAACAAAGGACAGAGGCTAGAATAATAATAGTGAACGCGATCTGTGTGTTGTCATCGTGATAAAGGTGAGCTGAGCATGTACACAAACACCGCACAACTTCAGATCCAAAGCATAACCGAGCAATTCATAGAGAGATAGGGGAGGCAGATAAAATATGAATAGACGCTATTCTCCAACTGACCATTGATATGAAGTCAAAGTAGTTTGCTGAAAACCTGAATTATTATTAGGACGACGACTAAAAATGAAGCCGATCAAAATGTGAAGGGAAGTAGGAAATAATCAATTGTATATGTACATTGTACATTTATATGTAGGTAATAGTGGAGGCAGATAAAATATGAATAGACGCTATTCTCCAACTGACCATTGATATGAAGTCAAAGTAGTTTGCTGAAAACCTGAATTATTATTAGGACGACGACTAAAAATGAAGCCGGTCAAAATGTGAAGGAAAGTAGGAAATAATCAATTGCATATGTACATTGTACATTGTACATACATATGTAGGTACTGTTGCACTTGTTGTACTGTGCATATGTACATACATACGCAGGAATTTACGGTGGTCTTCTTCCCTACTGTCTGTCGTAATAAACCTTGCATGTTGATGCAAGACGTTTATTTCACGACACTACAAATTACGGAGATTTAACAGAATGAAAGAAGTACGTGTTGTGACTATAATTTAATTAAAAGGACTTATACCTAATTGAAATGGTGAAGTAAAAATGGAAATGTGCAAAATTAAATGGATAGGGTTATAACAGTACGAAAGTACAATGAAAATTTTAATTATTACATACTAGCTAAATCTAGCTAAATTACGTTTTAAAATCTGTAGTTTCCTGTGGGAACGTTGGAATGAAAAATTAAGACAATGCAACAAGTACTTTTGAGTTTTACGGAAATTAACGTACGGAAGCTACATTTTAATAAAGATTATATTCACGAACAAAATTTAAAAGTTAACAAAAGTTGAACATAGTAAGTAATTTCAATATTTTCATCATATGTTTAACCATACAATTACTTTTACGTATGTGTTTGACATTAATGATGGAAGTGAACGCATCAGGAAGGAAGCGCTTGGAACAATGAAAGCAATATAGTCTCGTGTCATTGAATTTCTGTGCATGAATTTATTTTTCGTCAGTCATAATTTTTTAATATATAATAAATAACATGAAAGGCAAACGCCTTATTTTGCATGTATAAAGTACCAAATGAGTAATAAGGTACTTTATATTGATTACAATGTAGCCTACTTGTGAGTAATTTTACGGTAACTTAAACTGCAAAATGGTTAACCACCTATATAATGCTTAACTATATGGTAATATACCGAAGGTGGCCTCCTCTGACACTGCACTTCTTTGTCTCATCACATAAAGGAAAGGCGTACATGATGTTAAGAAAATATATGCGTATTTATGTCATGCGCTCACCTAAAAATCTGTTTAAATATTGCTTAAATTTCAACGTGAAAATAGTTATTTCTTTAGAAAACCTATAAAAAATAACGACCCTTGCGAAAGTTTCCTGTACTCTGACTTTTCCTTATCACATCATTAAAATTAGCATCAAAGAATCCTTCATAATTTGTTCACTACACATTATAAAATTTATTTCAAATCAAATAACGAAGTTTATCAATCATTTTCTATACTGAAAGGATGATTTGGACATACACAACTATACCAACCGTATGGCTTCGTTTGTCTTGCGTATCATATTTTCCCTACAAAAGATTTTACAATTTCTGCTTACAAAAATTGACAAAATTTCGATGTTTGACTAATTTTTTAAATAATGGGCATTAATAATAATAAATTTGACATTTCTTTCGCCACTTTCACTTTAAATTATTATGTGGACTTCTTTACGTACAATGTCATGTAAAACTTCATACACCACTTACATCATCATGAAAGTTTACTTGTCTAAAAAAGCTCTAATTCTGCTTATCCTTAGATAAGTACTTCCAAACAATTTATGTACCAGCCGTGTCTTTTAAGTATTATAAAAACTCTACTCACCCCGGTACTGACTAGAGAGAGCATGATCCGCTCGTTGAGCGCCAAAGTCTCGCCCTGCTTCATCTTAATTCGCTTCTTGTCGAGGCACTTCATCGCGTACATCTTGCCAGTGTCGGCCTTCCGGCAGCCGTACACCTGCGGGAAAGGTTAAGTGTCAGCTATTCTGTATCTTGGGAAGGCACAAGTGGTTAAGTGTCGAGTGATGTCAACTGATGTCTTGAGTTTTTTTTTGAACTATCACGATTGTTAGATCGTGTTAAAGAAGTTTTTAATGACGCAATTGTCTTCAAAAACTTCGCTAAAAGAGCTTTCCTTTAAAACCGGCGATGCATTAACGACTTCTCTAGTGTTGCAAATGTTCATAGACGACCATGACTAATTTGAAATTTCCATCCGATAGCATGTCTGCCTTACCGTTAAATTTAATTATAAAAAAAAGAAAAGAAAAAAACGTGACAGTCCAATACATTTACATTAAAATACATATAGTCATGGTATTTTATTAAATGAAAATAAAACATAAGTCGTCTAAAGTATTCACAATTGCGAGACTAAGGTAAACCCCTCATATTAGCTTACCCTTCAATACCTAACACAGCCGTTGCAGTACGGCTATAATACTGAAATAGTCGATATTTAGACGCCTTTATTCAACGTAAAATATTAGCATATTGATGGTATCGCGGTAAAATTTCACTACATTCTTCATTCCAGAACGCTTTTGTACGCGAGCTACTTTTATATTTTTACGCGAGCCATAACTTATGCACACAAAAGGTTTAAATTTACAAAGTAGACGGTACAAATGCAACTGATTACGAGCGAGCAGTAAGTATAAGGTCTGCAGTGGTCTTGTTACGAAAGAATATTTTTATACGACCTACTTTAAGTGAAAAAGCGACGCAGTAGGAATTTGAGACTTACCAAGTGCAAGAATATAGGTTTACGACTGATAAAATTTGCATGTTTATAGAGAAAGAGGAATCGAGCTTCGATTAAAGCATTAAGTGAATCGTTAAAGCTAAGTTGCAACATGTCGTTAAAATGCTAAGTGAAGTGGAAATAGAGGATTGTATCAGTATGAAGATTCCCTAACGAGTATACGTAACGAGCCACTCAGTTCCTTGTTAAGTGACTTTCAGTTCATTAATTACGAGGACGCTTCTAAACGGAATCGTCTATTATAGAATTAGTGCAAGTACGAGTGACATAACTTAATTTTAATAGGTTTAAAAAAAATACTTTTGTCAATAAAAAGGCGTCTAGTTAGTATGAACAAAAATGTTCATTATAAGGTACGAGTAGATTCAATAGATTGTGTTAAGACATCCGAAAAAGATAAAAATAATGGGACTTGTGTCCTACATAGCCCATGCACTTTTTACCAAATGAGTATATTTACCTATACTGTGGAATGTTAAATCTAGACGTACGGCTGTGCATCCACCAAATTCAGGTTGTTCTTACCTCTCCAAAACCACCTCGACCAATAATACGATGTACGCTGAAATCGTTCATCGTCAACTGAATATTAAGCTCTAAATTTTTCCACTGACAGAACCTCGTGTATTTATCACTGAAACAAAATCAATAATTAATCAACCAAATAAAATCTCAATTACACGTGTAAATTCAGAACTTCTATCATTACCTTTCTAAGAAGTTTTTGAACGGTTCCCCTCTTAAATGTTGGAAAATTTCTTCAATGTACGGCTGAAACAAAGTATAAGTCAAAACAATGCCGAATATGATATATGTACAATAATGTACATACGTTCAAAATCATTAGGAATATTACCTCGAATAAGTTCGGTGGCACTTCGTGTTTCATTAAATACTTTTGTACATGCGCTACGCACTCCTTAGAATAATCCTGCAAAAAATATTAATTACATTTTATTCGCTACAATTTTTATCTTTGATAATTGGTAGGCATAAAGCGGACATCGTATAATATTTAACGAAGAGATAATTAAGATTGTAGAGAAGTATAATTTATTGTTAAATTTTTGCCTTAAATTAATTTTAGGCCCTGATTTTTTGGTGTCAAGGGTTCCAATTTAGTCTTAAAGGTTAAGAACGCATATGCGATTGATTTCAGATAGGATTCCTATCGTCGGCAGACACCCATGAGCGGATGTCTACCATCACAGCAATCAGTAGGATTTGCTGCTATACTTGTATTACATAAATAACCAGAACGTTTTCTGGACAACGATATTTTATAACATTGCGTTCTTTACTTGCAAACTGTGTGTAAAATATCAAACTGCTCTACAATTCCATTAGGTGATGCATTGCAATAATTCTTCTGAGTACCCAGTTGACACTAGCGTCCCAAAGTCTGTGTATTTGTTCACAGTCGACTTCATTTTATTTGGTACACTATATATTGTAACCGTAACTAGAGCTTACATCAGTACACAATATGGAAATCCTTCGAGACCGCCTGTCTGTGTCTAACGGCGCTCATCTCGATAACCATTAATTACATTTTAATGAGGTCTTAACCGTGTGGTGTCGATCTAGAATCGTGTCACTCCCGCTTTCCCGATAATAACCCCTTCATCGGTTTTACATATGCATGTTATAGTTACCGCGACGAACAAACATTGGAACCCCGAGTAAAAACATAGTACATCAAACATGATTTCACATAATATATTTACACATTATATATTTATTTATTTATTTTACATTTTTTTTTTCACATATTATATTTTCGACTAATATCTATAATGTGATAGAAAAAAGTGTCTCAAAAGAAAACTGAAGACAATCCTTTAATACAAATGAAAGTTAAAATTACTATAGTCTCTTATAATCTCACTGCATACATTAATTCAACTAAACTTTCCAAGGGATTTATCACATCACTTAACGAAAACTAAAATAAAATACTTTTCAACCTCAAACTTCAAACTTACAACGACGAAACACGACCATTTGAAAGGTGGTAAGACTAATGCGGTTCAACCAGAGAAGTAACACCATCACTATTTCTACCGTGAATCATTTCCTGTGTATCAAAAATACGACCGTCCGTGGCAAGGAGGAAAAAGGAAACAATCCTGTCCAATTGAAAAAAAAAAAACCACTCGAAACCTTCAATTTATTCAACGGAAAGCTTCTTAACTTTTAACGACATCGCAGCGTCTCCAGCACCGCTATTTAATTTAACAGTTTAACCACGTTGACGCTTGTGTAAATATTCAGAGATAAAGAGTTCTACTTTATTGTTCTTTGAATAACTGCTTAAATGCTAAATAATAGTTAGAGAGTGAGATTTACTTGATATTGGATTTATTTAAATTGGCAAGTGTTACGTAATAAACGATCAAGTGCGAGGCGGACTCGCACATTATGTATTTGTGTTATGTATTTACCAAAAAATAGTGTGATTCAATCATTCCGCGCGACTCACACTTGACCGACTATTGTTCGATATTTTACTTTTTATTATCCGATTGCAGAGGGTAATGACCTTCGAGTGTGTATATGGATGTATGTCTCATTTTTTGGCTCGGCCTCTTTACTATAAAGCAAAACAATATAAACGTAAATAGATAGAGGCACGATTTTTTAATACAGAGTCATATCTGCATATTTTGTTACATTTTACAATATCCGTCATAAAAACACACTCTGTTCTATGAAATATGTCATACTATGTTTTGCAAATGGGAAAAGGTTCGCCACATATTCCACTCACTGAAGCATAAATTAGTTCCACACTCGTTCCCTTTATAAATGGCACTGATGACTTTATGTAAAACAATAGCTGTCGCAATCGACTCCGCAGACCAATATGGGGTTGCTTTGGATTTATTTTTAGTTCAATTTTGTTAGCCGAGTATCTACATTGTGTAACAGTAAAGTAACAAACAATAATGAAATATTAATTTATACCGTAGTATGTGTCTATTGATTTAAACAAATATAGCAGGATTGACGACACGTTAGAAACTTTGTCTTTCATCGGAAGGCCTGAGTTCGAACTCCGGACACGCACATCTGATTCTCAAGTAAATTAAATTTTAAGGATGAGTGAAGTCTATCTATGCACACTTGAGCAACGTCATGGATTAATGTACGAGTAAACTAACTAACTAACTAACTAATTAAAATCCCCTAATGGATTTTAATTTCTTCATTACTGATCTTTGTCAGGGCAAAACCCCGACATATCGACTGGGCCGAAATATCAGCAATAAAGAATGAAGCCCTCATCATGAGTACCCGTTACATGAAAAATGTGTCAAATCCACGATAATATCAGTCTAAAATCATAGACCTCCGAGATGTTATGAAAATATTGCAGCCTTCAGACCTTAATTTCATTTTTACGTGTCGGAAATAAAACTGGCAGTTGATATTCCAATCGCAAAGGTTGCTTATAAAAAGAGTAAACAATATTTTTCCGTTTCAATAGCAACGAATAATCACTTAAAATATAAGTACATTATTGCATTAAATAAATTAATATTATTAAATTATCATAGGTATGTTTAGTGGAATACCTACTTAACATTTTCAGTATCAAATTTTGCGATTTGGACTGGTTCCATGACCCGGCATTTTGAACGGTTGACTTTGCATTTGATACCTGCCTTTACATCTATCATATTCATTAAATATACCGTCTAATATACTGAATATACGTGAATAAAACGAACCAACGAACCGGTATTCACTACAGATAGTGTATTCTAACGTATACACTATCGATTAAAAGGTATTATGTGTAGTCGCTAGGGCATTCAAAGCCGGGTCGATGGTAGGCGGCTGGCTTCAATCCAACAGTATCTACTTAATGAGACTCATTACACAAACATTCACTTTACTGGAAACATTAAAAGCGATTCTCATCTCTAATCAAAGTAGTGAGCGCAAGCATGTTAACTACATTTTCTAAATGACGATCCAACAGACTGGGGGCAATCTCAGATTCTTATTAGCGCAGAATGAGATAGACACTGTCTTATGTTTAAAAGAGATTTTCTTTTCGTTTTTGGACCATACTTTCAGTGCGTATACGAAGAAAACAATGTACAGACAAAGCATAGACAATATTGAACACAGACACTGAAACCTTAGAGAAATAAGTCTGAACGTGTCATGCAAACATTTTTTTTAGACAACCATTCATTCTATACGAGGAAGATAATGTGGCCTATGCCAAATTTGAACATAGATTAAAAATATTTTGAGACATCCGAGAAATTAATTTGATCGCGTCATGTAAACCTTACCGCATCTTTCAAACCAGGACATGGCAGGGATACGGTGATGCTATAAATAGAAGTAGAGATGGAACCCTCTTACGTGGAGAACTCAGACCATGTAAAAATACCACCTTTTCAAGCGAATTTAACATAACTTTTTAATATGGAGAATTTTGAAGAAAAACTATTTTCTATTAAACTTGTAAAAACATTTATAAAATAATTTAATGGACACACAATCATTTCTAAAGACAAATTAAGGTTACACAAACTGAAATAAGATTTCAGTAGGTACTACAAACGAAGAGGTCATAGTCACAGATGCTTTAACATTACGACGGTGGAGTGAGGCCTTGCGTAAGAACTAAGCCTAGCTGTAGATAGACAATAAAGACAGGACCGAGGAAACGAGAGAGAATTACAACGCAAGAATGAGGTTTTCTAGGAGATTTCAGAAAATCTAGGCCGACAATCTAGATTTTAACAATTCATTTTTCGAGGAGTATTTTTTGTACTGCAAAGTAGAAATTGCTGCTACAACACAAAGAAATTTGAACTCCCAAAAAGACAATTTGAAATAGTTTCCAGTTTCATAGCAAATATTCAACATGAGTCAAGATATAAACCTATTTTCATCAGAAAAGAAGTCTGCCTGCAAAATATATTCGGCTATTCGTAATATGACAGTTGTTCCTAAGTAGGGCAAAAACAAACTTATTATCCAAGAATTATTATCTGGCGTACTTACATGTGAATGGGCTAACAGTTCCTTCATAATAAAATTGTCGTAAATATCCCTTGCAATCCGCCGCCTTTCTTCTATACATTCTTGTTTTTCATATAATTTTATCTGTAAAAGAGTATTATATGGTATTATTTAAATTTGAAACCACGGTATAGTCCGCGCCAAACTGCTCGTCCGCTCTGAATTTGTTACAATTATGCAATACAATTTGCTATGGCGACGCGATTCATTTCTATATACAGAACGGAATAGCAGTTTCACGCGGGCTATATCATATTACAGTACAAATAAATTAACGCAATCATATCTACCTCTTCATAAAATTTTAATTGTGGCACTGGCTCTTCTGACGTTTGTTCGCAGAATTCCTTAAATAGTAAATAACCTGTAACAATAGAAACACATAATTATAATTTAAATCATATTTTACAGAAATAAACGAGTATTGACAGTGGACACCGTCCACATAATGCAGTACATGAACACTATAACCAACCCTATTTGTTTTTTGCATGTATAAAGTACCGAATGAGTAATAAGGTACTTTATATTAATTACTATCTAGCCTATATAAGACTAATGAGTAATTTTACGCTAACTTAAACTGCTAAATAATCATATAATGAAGACAGCGTCCTCTGACACTGCACTTCTTTGTCTTATCACATTAAGGAGTAGACACATTGTTCTTGTGTTCTATAATGTTAACCACCGCTAAATTAATTCTAATGGAAATCAATAAAAAATGCTTTGCTATTACGTTGTCTATCATACTATACGATTATGGTCCATTTACCATCTTCAGATCAGAAAGCTGAAGAACAAGCAATGCTGTTGTAGGATAAGATTAGACTGAAAATACTGGTATATGTATTTAATAGTAATAATTGAAAACATTAAAAAGTAATTATTAATCTATATAAGACGTATTACGCAAATTATATAAAAAAAAAACATTTATTAAATAATACAAGCAAGTATCATTTACAAATGGAAAAAATATAACAAACAGTATAAATTCATATAAAGTTATTATAACTGCAATATCGTAGTCGCAGTTAAATTGTATTTCATTTCTAAGTACTCCCAATGCAATATTACGTTGCCTCGCAAATAGAACTTACTTTTCTAAATCCGACTGAAAAAAATCATCCTACATTTTGCTCGGGTTTATTTTCTAAAAGATAAGAGGACGGGGATAAAACATTTTTGTTTAGAAGTTTTAAAATCCTACTTGAACGTTGCAACACCAGTATTAACCGTAAATTCGCTAAATTCGTTGCCTACTACTATGTGCTTCAACAAAGCGAGCCGGAGAATGTTATTTACTGAGACTTTAAGTGCATCCACCACAAATTGCATTCCTAACTCATGTTCGAGTGCTACGAGCCCGCTACAAGGCAATATTCCACACGCTCGTGAGAACACCCCTCGATCTAAAATTGCCTTACATTTATGTTATATTTTAGAGAAGGGTGTTTATGGGCCGCTGAGTGTTATGGATTTTCTTGTGCAGTTTTTTCTGAATCTTACTAATATTAGCAGAAAATATGTTAGGACAGATGGATTTTTGTTACTTTTACACGTAAAAACGGCCGAACGAATTGAGATGATATATACATTTAGCACACAGATAGTTGACCTAAATTACCACATACCTACTATACTCTTTATTGTGAAAAACAGGCGAGGGTAACTGCGGGATAAACCTTGTTTAGATACACATTTTGTTTTTATTTATAACTTTAACAATTTAACTGATACTCGTAACATCGCGATTGGTAGGTTAAAGTGATAGCAATTTTAATACTTATGTTAACAAAAAGATATTTTTTCGACGCTTCGCTAATTACCTTTACTCAAATAAGACAAAAATTAGCGAAAGATAAGAAATGGTGTCAGTTTTTTTTCAGAAGTAATAAATTCGTCGCGTGTATAAATAAATACATATATGTATGTATCTTCTTAACGGCTGACATTGAGACGACTATTAGTGACAGACTTACACACAAATGCTATGAGTATTCAGCCACCGATGATACCAAATAATACGCTAAAAGTAACCTTTGATCAATTTTAATTATAAGCAAAATCGTTAATAACATCTTATTAACGATTTTGCTTATAAACGAGAAATTACAATACCGTTCTCGCAAGGGTCATTGCTAAGTTAACGATTTAAGTCACTTCTTGTACCGCAAAGTAGGTTAAGTGCAGGGAACGCGACAAAGTTGTCATGACTTTTTCGTGCTCGAGTGTTTCAAGCCCTACAAGGAATACCCGCGATGCCACGAGAACGTCGTCTCGCTCGAAAATGGCTCTTTATATTTCGGCATTAGAGACGAATTCTACCGCGTGTGGTTTCCCCGGCTTTTCAATTTATACGCATTAAGCTAAAACGCTTTCGGGGTTAAAATTAGGCCTGTAAAGTTTTTGTCTTCACCGAACGTCCCGACCCGTGCCGTTTCCAAGATTATTATTTTCGTATCCCACAAATAAATATGTGAGCTTAGAAAATTACAATCAATTAGTCCGGTATCAAATAATAAAAACACTCTAATTTCATTTTTATGTGTACCTCTTGAGCTTTTAGTGCTATTTCATACCTAATATGAGATTTCTCATTTTAAATTCTATTTTTAACACCCTTTTATTAGCTTGGGTTGTACGTTTGTATGTATGTATGTACGTAACAGTAACGGAATCTTTGAGCCCGATTTCTATCCACTTTGAACGTTCAGTTTAATTCAAAATTTTGAAGAATTATCAAAAACCGATGACAATACACGATTTTAATAATTTTGTACCATTGTCCTTATCAATATCTTCAAGATTAACGATTTTCGAGGCGAGAAAGCGCCTTATGGAGCGTTCAGGCAAAGTTACTAGATTGATTTTTAGCTTTGGAAAATAATAATGTTATTTCCCTATAACTCAAATGTACTAAAACATATCTATAATGCCATCTTGTAGAATGATTTTTAGGATTCCGTACTCAAAGGATAAAACGAAACCCTCTGCTGTCTGTTCGTGAGTCACAGGGCTTTATCTCTTAAACCGTAATAGATATACACTTGATTTTTACAGACGCATAATGATGGTCGCTATAACAACAAATACTAAAAAATAATAAAATAAATATAGTTCAAAAAACTAAAAAACACGCTTTTATGATAAAATCAACTAAAAAGTAGAAAATAATTTTCAATCTAGGAATCAATTAAGGAACAGTAAATTGTATAATTGTGGAAAAAGTGTGGGGTGCTTTTCGAAAATTAATAAGTGGAGCACTCCACGCTTTTTTTACAATTATACAATTTACTGTTCCTTAATTGATTCATAGATTGAAAATCATTTTCTACTTTTTAGTTGATTTTATCATAAAAGCGTGTTTTTTAGTTTTTTGAACTATATTTAGCCTATTTAAAATTGTTGTCTGCCGATGTTTTTGATGCATATGAAAAGTAAGTTTTATTTAATACCCATACTATATGCATGTAAACATTATAAAAATAAAACGTTACTTTTAAAATTTAGGTTGAACCCTACAATTTTAGTTACCTAGTTGTGCAAATGACAAATAGCGTGATAATTATTATTACAATAATTAAAAACAATCGCCAAAAGTATCACTTTAATATTTTACTTAAGAGTTAAGTGAGCGCACTAAAATAAAAGTACACTTCGTTCAGTTTGTTGATCGCGCGCCGAATGCTATTAGCTGCACGTAGAACCGCTCCAAATTGCGTTTCTGACTCGTCCCCGACTGCTCCGATGTCCGAGCCAATTTCCCGCAAAGTCACATTATAGAATAATATCCGGTATAAAGCAATTCGCTCCTAAAACTTGGAGCGCTGCACTTATTTACCCGACTGCAGAGAGCAATGTTTTTGAGCGTATGTCTCATTGTTAACCACCCCCTGCACCCCAAACGGCTCTACGGATTTTAAGTGTCATTAGATTCGTCAAACTAATTCAATTGGGTCAAAATATCGGCAATACAGAAATCGAAACACTATCGTGAGTACCCAATACTTAATAAAATGTATCCATTTTGATAAATACGTACCTATCCAAAGAGCGCACTAAAATAAAAGTATACTTCGCTCAGTTTGTCGATTGCGCGCCGAATGCTATTAGCTGCACGTAGAAGCGCTGCAAATTGCGTTTCTGACTCGTCCCCGACTGCTCCGATGTCCGAGCCAATTTCCCGCAAAGTCACATTATAGAATAATATCCGGTATAAAGCAATTTGCTCCTAAAACTTGGAGCGCTGCACTTATTTACGCGACTGCAGAGAGCAATGTTTTTTGAGCGTATGTCTCATTCTTAACCACCCCCTGCACCCCAAACGGCTCTACGGATTTTAAGTGTCATTAGATTCGTCAAAACTAATTCAATTGGGTCAAAATATCGGCAATACAGAAATCGAAACACTATCGTGAGTACCCACAATACTTAACAAAATGTATCCATTTTTTAACCGACTTCAAAAAAGGAGGAGGTTACTCAATTCGACCGTATATATGTTTTTTTTATGTTTGTTCAGCGATTTTTTGATAAATTAGTACCTATCCAGTGAGCGCATTAAAATAAAAGTATACTTCGCTCAGTTTTTCGATCGCGCGCCGAATGCTATTAGCTGCACGTAGAACCGCTGCAAATTGCGTTTCTGACTCGTCCCCGACTGCTCCGATGTCCGAGCCAATTTCCCGTAAAGTCACATTATAGAATGATATCCGGTATAAAGCAATTCGCTCCTAAAACTTGGAGCGCTGCACTTATTTACCCGACTGCAGAGAGCAATGTTTTTCAAGAGTATTATGTATGTCTCATTCTTAATCACGCTCTAAAGCCCAAAAACAGGTTTTAACTTATGTATCCTTGGATTCGTCATAATTGTAGGATTAACATAGTTATATTTTTAAGCAGTCAGGTTTTTATTTTTAGAATATTTCTCTAGTTTGTAAATAGAAGTAACAAATGACCTTAAAGTCCAAATCAGTCATGTCATGATAAGTGTTCAGTGGCGCTAATATAACCTCTGCATAGGATTGAAGTTCTACCTGATATTGGCTCCAGATGCTTCGCTACTCCTGAGGATCAAAATGGTACATATAACTCGTATAAATACTTCCCCCTTACTACGCCCTTTAGAGGATAATAAAACAGAGTTTATTATTGAAGTCATTTCGGTTGAAAATATAATACTAAGCGTCCAAAGCTCCGAAACGTTACTAAGATAATTTCTTCGTACAACATATATAAAAACGATTATGTGTTCACGACTTGCAGCGTATACAATTCTGTTAGGTCTCAGTGTAAATAGAAGACACAACAGTATTTTGTTACCTATGTAATAAAATATCACCCAATTAAAGTTTTATTGCGTAAGTCCTTTTATGTCTGCCCTATAGCATAAACGGTTTGAACTCAATGGTTCAAAGCAAATTTACGAATGGTCTTTTAATATCTACACACTTGATAGGCAACTAAAAACCCAGAATCTTACAGATTAGTCTAGTAGAATTTACGAACCTAGCAGATATGCTTCTTGCAGCTTTAACGATTGACTCGCATTTAGTTGCTGCATCGCATCCAAAATCAGTTGCGAGTAGTGCTGAAACATGCGCGGGGCCTGGCGTTTAATTACTCTAGCTTTCAAAAAGCAGTTAATCCCTCGATGGCTAGTACTAAAACAAATATCTACTATCCCCTGATGAAGATACAGAAACATCTACTATATTATCTGACCCTTTATCACGAGTGGACAGCATGCTCGTACAAAACTCGCAACATACAAAAAACCAGAACAGAATACAATTAGTGTTTCAATGATCACAAACGCAGGCAATCGCTTAGTGTATATTATGATAAACAAACAAAAAATCCAGCTCGGCACGAGTTCGGCGAGCACGGCGAAGTTATTCGCTGCGAGTTGAAGTGGAACGGCCGCAAATTGCGTTTGTAACTCGCTCCCGAGTGCTACGAGCTAGACGTAGAGGTACGAGTTACGCAATCGTTGTCTGGTTTTCGTATCGATACGGAAAAACTGTTTTTTCTTACATAGATATCAGATGCGTATGTTTTTATTATATCGCTTATATCGAGTTGGTAGTTGCAGTTGAGAACGGTTGACAAATGCAATCATTTTGAAACATCCAAGTTTATTCGCTTCCTCTCTTTCGCACTTCAGCGAACCGATGAAGACGTAGCGAATATAAAATTGAAAACTAGAGATACTAAGTTTTAGTTTAACCTTTAGTTAATAAATTTGTTACGTTAATCAAATTGTTGTTTTGTTATAACGGTTATCGCTATATCTAGTGTATCGATACGGTAAGATATGATAAGAAAACGGTTTTTAGTAAAGATACGGTATATCGAGTAGCACGCCTACTACGAGGTAATAATCCGCGCTGTCGCAAATAGAATCTCAGGCGGCTTGAAATTGTTGCTTACAAACTTTATATATTATCACACCGCTGACAACGCACCTGTGACTAATCTTGGATGAAACCTTCGCGCTATTAAACGTACGTTTGCCTACATTTCGCAAGAAAGCTAGTAACCTAAAAATTTGGCAATGTTCCTACGATGAAATAGTATTTTGTAAATTTAAGCTCCTTTCGTATTAAGAAAATATAAAACAGTAACCTGATATGTTGGGAGCTGAATTAAAATGATCAAGAACCATTTTTATCAATTTAACTCATTAAGAATGTCTCACAATGGCGCCCAGTTAATGAATAAAGAAAATAATACGCATATGACTTGTAGATGTAATTGAACAAATAATGCAGCAGACTGAAGTAGGTAGGTACCTACCTACCTCTTTTTTATTGACGAGGGGTAATTTCAAAAGGTATCCAATGCCGTAGGATCACCAGAATAGATCACCAGGATTTAAAGATTTAACTGTTGGAGCTTCGTTATTTGCTTGAGGTTCCTTGAATAACAGTACCGCAGGCTTATATTAAGCTTTACGTAAGCTTAATATTCAGTGGCAGCAAACTATTTTTGGTCAAAAACTGACAACAAAAACCCTTAACCAAGATTAAATGCAACTAAGACAAAGTAGATCTTTTCACGCACGTTCACGTTATTACCGCCCCGCGTACAATTGCCTGTTCTAATGAAGTTAACTTGTCGCAAAAGGATTCCCCGGTCTCATCAGTCTAAGTAATATTATAAAGTACGTACAGAAATGAATGTAACACTGTTGGAGTTTTCATATATAAAATCACGGCATAATGGTTTAGGGACGAGATAAGAATGGGACTTCTGATTATTGAAATTTTAAAATAGTTAGATGGCATTTTGTATTTACGTATATCATTACTTGCATTCAGTTTATAAAAATAAGACCTCGACGTATATAATAACATTTCTGTCTATCTGTGGAGTTCTTGTTCTGAATTAAGTATTCAGGCCACATGCTCTACCCTTTAACTATCATATTTTTGTACTTATATATAAAATTCTCGTGTCACAATGTTAGTTACCGTACTCCTCCGACCTTTACCGATTTTCACCAAATTTTATATGCATATTCAGTAGGCCTGAGAATCGGCTACTATCTATTTTTCATACCCCCTAAATGATAAGGGTTGTTCACCCTTAACATTTTTTTATTTATATGGCAACACAACGTTTGCCGGATCAGCTATTTTTTTTTTATATAAACACCATACAACTTATTTTCTAAATTTATCTTGGATGTAGATCGTTCTCATTAAAATACACAGAAGCGAGCAGAGCGTGCCACTCTTATGCCCCCGAGCACAGACGGGTCATAAGCTCGCGGCGACGAAACTGCGGCACTACTCAACCACCGCACACAATATGGTATATTCATCGCTGAACCGAAATTTATCGTAGAGTTAACAAAACTAGAAAAGTGGTCAACCCTGTGGTTCTACCATATCGGTAACATACTCCCACTTATTTCTGATTTATAACGGTGTAAAGCTGTTTGTCCTACTTAGCAGGCGTACCAGGACAGAATTAACAATTTGAAATGAAGATTTAACTTGAGACATCGGTATTAATTGAATTTGATTAGAGATGAGCGACGGTTAACACTTATCGCCATGGGGTGCACGTTAGTCGACTGTTAGTATTACAGGAAAAAAAATTAAGTACCTAATACGTCTTCAGTAATACGGTTAAAACAACTCACGTTATCGTATAATTAAACTTTAGATTTTAGTACTCGCATTGGATTCCATCATGAAAAGGGTAAATATCAATTCAAGCTCGTTGACATATTAACAATTAAACACATTTTAAAACTGAATACTTAAAATGCTTCATTGGTTTTACAAAATGATTGTAATTAAAACATTGTTGACTACGATCATGATTTTATTACAATTGTATCAAAAATTAATAAAGCTCTTATACGACCGAACCTGCACGGTTATTAATTGTGTAATTTAAATTTTCAGGTTTAAAATCTGTTCACTATAGGCATTTTTCGAGCGTCTTACATTTTATTCTTTGTTACGTTTAAAATTATTTCAACGGCAGTAGATCCAGTATGGTTTCACCAGGAATACAGCCACACTCATAGCTAGCTTGAAGTCTTACATATGAGGATATCATCTGATTCCTCAAGAGTGTCAATTTGGTTGTGCAATCTATAATCGGCTTCAGGTAGAGCCTATTTTCTGCGTTGGTCACAAAGTTCCATGGTCTCTTACACTGAGATACACTATAATCTTGTTACTCCAATCTTATTAAAATAAATATTTGTCGTCTATAATAGATGTTTCTCTTCTATAATGGCTTGCTAAGTCACAATAGAAGTAACAAATTTAGAGTTACCCACCGCAAATTTACTGTAGCTAGCGGACACCCATCAACAAATTCAAATAGGACCGGTGTTACCACAGAGCTGATCGCAGACAGATTGCCAATCCAGAAGACTATAATAGAAGGCTATTGACAAGAATAAGCGCCGTTACACACCTTTCAAACTAAAACACACCAACGCTACATTGTTCAAGACTTCAATAACTAATATCCCGAACGTATCCTACATGAGTATAGGTAAAAATACCAACCGAAATAACCACATTCGCGCGAACACACTTACATGCAATGTGAGTAAAAAAGGCGATAATTTCATCGCTGGAAATTTTAAGTAAAATATTGTACACATTGAATGCTCCATAAAAGGCTGATAAAATGTAATATTGATCATCTGTGCGACGAAATTGCCTCATAAGCTAGTTAAGCTGCTAACTAGGTCACTCGCTTACTGTGTAACCGTTTAGGAATCTATTCAAAGGAGATTTTTTTTATAATTAAGATTTAACGACCGACACAATCCATCTCAAAGAGTGGCTACTGCTGCCTATAGACATCTGTAATGAACCCCAGACACGATAAGTCGTAGCTTTGGCCAGCCACAGAAGCGCTGCTACGAGTACCCCTGAGGACTAAGCTGGAATGCCTCGGAAAAATATGCCTCTCTTACACCCTTCAAATCAGAACACAGTAACGCAAAACACTGCTGTTATTAAGCAGAAATGGCTGTGGCGGTAGCGCCGGTTTCGAACTAGAGGGATTCTACCACCTTTAAAAATAAATGTAATACCCGAGTAGACTTTAACTTTCACAATAAATAACGCAATAAACTCCATCGAGTGGAAAACAAATGTCGAAAGGAAATATGAACCAATACAACCCTCATAACTATCGGGAGAAAGTATTGCCACTTATGTTCCGAACGTAGATATAACTTGTACTGTCTATTGTATTGTACCGTATTAATCACGGGCTTTCGAGCTTAGCTCCGTCCCCGTGCACCCCAATGCATGGTGTTTCAAACGATAAGCGTATCACCATGTAACCGCCGTCTATCTTTGCATAAAAGATTAATTAAAGCCTAAGAATCTTGGTTGGTATTCTATCGGCCGGTCTCTATAATCTACTAACCTTTAACAAAAAGTAAAATTAGCTACCAAACGTAGCTGATGGTCAACTGCTGCTATGTGCTTTAAGAAATGGTACACTCTAAGTTCTGACACAGCAGACAAAATATTTGTATATATCGATCAATAATATTTGAACATTTATGTTCGAGTTTAAAGCTCCTATATTGTTAACTTAACATTAAATTTAAGCTGACTTGAGAAAGCTTCTTGAATGATATATCCACTAAATATGGACATTCCGATCATAACAAAGACGTTCTACGCCGCTTTGCCGGCCGCCCTTTGCGAAGAGCAGAGCTTCTTATGCTCCTTACGTCCGTATCGTCAGCCTTTCAAAGGAACGAGCATTTGGAATTTAAATTCTTTCATGTTTTCTTAAGTAGTTACCTGCCGAGACATTATGTCAATGAAGTATGTTATTATATTGAGAGTTCTTGAAAATGATTTAATGCAAGGCAAGCACTTTCTAAAAGTACTTTATGATGAACTCTCAAGCACTAAGATAAAAGCATCTTAGGGTATTTTCGTTCTAGGTTAAAGGAAATTAAAATTAAATTCAATATTTGCGAAAATTCACCAAGAATTAAAATCCAGAACCTATAACTGGAAGTGAAGCAGGTACATACACTGGTCTATTTCTCCGATATAAATACGAGTATATCGTCGGTAAACTATTATATAAGGATTCATTTATGTACACAATTGCTAAAAAATCTTTAACTACCTACAGTTAAAAACTTCATAATATTTATGGTAACAAAGGGAATTCGCGACACAGAGTCATGTCATGAATTCTTGCAATAAACCGACGATTTTACAGCTACACATAACGAAACAGACAAGACGGACATTACTGTCGAAGCGCCGAGGGATTAACACCCAAAGTAGTCGTTATGCAAATTGTAAGCAATCGCGACAATTCGATTTCGAAACTGCAGATAGAAAGCAATATCGATAAACAGTCCCATATTGTGAATAATAAAACGATCGAGTGTGTTGCGGTCAGCGTAAGAGCTGACGTAGTGTGTAAACACAAGAATTATGCGTCACTAAATGCGTAAAACCGTATTATTCCTCGTATCAGTTAACTCTATATATAGTCGCATACTTACTTACCTACCGAAGATTATAAGTCGCTCGGTTTCGATCGTATCGATAAAACTGATATCTTATTAAAAGATACGCTTCCGCTTACGTGCCGTCTACCGGCTCTCCTTCGCACGTTTTGCGATTTTTATGCAATACCATTTTCCTAATTTATTATACGATCGGAACAAATGTTTTTTCAATCTTGATACAATTCAGCTACATCACATTTATAAACGGATGAAAATTTTGGAAACAGATTTTTATATTTGTAAGCAATATGAAAACGATTTGAGCCAGCCAGACTTAAACAATACAGTTATTGAAATCAAAATTTAATTAGTATGTAAAGATTAAGTAATGTAAGATAAGCACCTTAGTATGCTATAATGCTGTATGGTGTTTTGAACTGTTTTCATTTTAGCAAATAGGTATAACACAAATTCATTGTTTATACCAAAGATGCGCTTGGACCCCTGAGGAGTCGCAAGACATATCTTCAAAGATATGCTAACAAGACCAAGCTGACCATTGACATATATATATTATACTGTTTTCTTTGTTCTGCCTTTATGCATAAAATTATAGATTGAGTATTTAAGGCTTTCTTGGAATAACGTACTATGAAAATATTAAGGGGTAGCAGCATATATTACGACTTTCTAGGTAAAGTAAGTCATACAAAGAATATAAAGTAGAATTCGAAGGAAAACTTCCTACAGATACGAGATATACGGTAATATAGGTCGTTATAATTATCAATCATAGTTATAACAACATTATTCTCCAAAGTATACCCACCACAAGTTACAAGGCTTACATCTTAATAAACAATCTATAAGAGCATTATTATATCTGACGCGTATCATTCGAGATGAAAGGAGCATTTCAAAGGGCTCTCGTACATTGAAGATGCGATAATGCCGCTTTCAATAGATTCGCGTTCTCTCTAAATAAAATCATACGAGTGATTGAAGATATTTTGTTCGACTTCAGAAATCAGTAGCCGTGTTCGATACCCAAAAAAATGTGTGAACGTTTCATAAAAATAGGACTTACCTAATACTTGATTGAATATTTTGTCAAAATTAACTTCGTTCTTCTTTTCCATATATTTGTGCATCACACTCCGTACACTGGAACAAGAATATTTCAATTAGGTTACACATCAAAAAAATGTTTGATTAATCTTAGATCTTTACCCGTGGGACAGGGAGAATATTTAAAATGGGATTTACACATTTTGCAACGTAACACGAAAACATAATAAAGGTTTATGAAAATAAGAAATATTTCAAGTGTCATCCGATTGTTCGAAGGTACGCGTTAATTCATAAAGAAAGTCTTTAATAATAACTTAGTTAAAAATAGCAATTAAAAAAAGTTAAAAATAGCTTTTTTTAGCAACTTCTACTCTACTACCGATATTTATATATATTGCAGAAGAGTTCAGACATGTTCTGACTTTGTACTGTTATTACAAAAATAGCAGTTATATCCACTAAATAAATCGCAAGTCGAAATGTTTTATCGTTTTGTTTACCGTGTGACATCCACCGCGAGTTTTTTTATGTGCCACATTCTTACTTAGGTTGGGACTTTTACGATCTACAATCCGAGGCTATGGGATCATTTGTTTGTCAAAAATACACGTATATAATTAAGGAGGGCGGGTCTACTTTTTCTTACAGTAGTTATTTTATGGTAATGAAGTGGGACATAGCAAAAATACTACATACTTATAAATAGTTCTTTGTACCTATTTAAGTTAACCAACACTTATGAATATAATGCATAAACCAAAATCTAAGATAAATAGAAGATTACTATAAAAACAAAAAACACAACTTTTTAAAATATAGTCTTTGGCACTCCTACAAGCGTCTATCCCACGACATCTCATAAATGTTAAAATCCATCAATCTGTTTGGTGTGCAGGGCGTGTTACTCTATAGACATTATTACCCACTGCAAATGTTAAAATAAAAACAATAATCATAAATCACAATCCTAACAAGGATGCCAACAAGGACTTAATCACAATATCACACCAAAATTAAAATACATGCACTGCGATAAACACACAATAAATCCCACTTTACCAGAAAGACTGAGTTCGGTCTGATTAATTCCAAGAATGAGATCTATAAATACATCATCATTTCGTACGCAGAGTGATTTTAGAGTTCGTGAGAAATTCAAAAGCATGGAAATTTAATGACGAACAGAATTTTATAATCCTTTAGTGAAAGCGCTTGAGTCATGCACATTTTTCGGAAAAGCTTAACCCTGCCTCTAAACACATTCCGTCGTAATAACAGTTTGAAGTAGATAATTATTTCCAGCTAGTCCAATGTTACTCGGGCTAATCCGAAAAAGTATGCGTGATACAATAATTCGTCAAGTACGAGTCGAACTCGCACATGGAGGCTTCCGTAGTACCACCAAATGTTCATTATATTTTACTTGTTTTTATTCATTTTTTAATTTTCAACTATACTTAGTTATATGAAAAAAACAATAGATAGCGTTGGGGTGATGATAAATGATACGTAAACAACGTATACTAAAGTTAAAATAAGTATAGATATTAAAATATGTTTTATGGTTCTTATTTGTATTTATTATAATACGAGTTATAGTAGTAAACGGATTGTAAAAATATCAAGCGTCTTCCTAGTACGGTTTAACAGTTAGATTGAAAAATGCCGAAAAAATCTGGTTTGTTGTATGGAGACCCCCTTTAATATTCAACTTTATTTTATTTTTAGTATTTGTTGTTATAGCTTCCACCGTTATGCATTCTCTGTAAAAACATCATGTGTCTACCTATTGCGGTTCCGGAGATATAGCCCTGTGACAGACGGACAGACAGCGAAGTCTTAGTGATAGGGTTCCGTTTTTACCCTTTGGGTACAGAACCCTAAAAATAAAACACATTAAAAAAAAAGTAACTATACTGTCAATAAGCAAGGAGTGCGTTACCAAATTTCGGTAATGCACTCAGTACTGTACACGAAAGTTTTGAGCGTGTTTTTCTCCCTATTATAACTTCGTTATTATTACACTTAAAGGCATTAAATTTTGTACGTAAATTCATGTTAGTATTCTAATTACCTGTGAAAAACTAAGAAAGTTATGTTCAGTGATTATTGACGTACGAATTTCTTTAAATTTTAAACATTGAACGTGTTCTCATCAACTCTACTTCGATCAAAGTCATCAATCTCACAGGCAACAATAATAATAAAAATCAAATCGAAATATTGTCTTATTATATAATTAATTATATTATTACCGCCTCAACAATTGATATTCATATTCTTAGTAATCACGAAAATCAACAGTTTATAAGATAAGTAAGTCTTATATCTGAACATATTAAGATAAAGTATTCCTAAAATTAGATAGGAATAAATACAAGCGCCGTATATTAAAAAAATATAACTCGTTGGAATATTATAATACCTTTTTCCTTAACTACCTTTCTATTTTTAGGATATCCTTTTAAGAGATAGATTTTCAAAAAACATTAAACAAATTAAATCTAATTTAAGTGTTTAGTCGTCGTTCGTTATATTTTAGAGCAAAATAAACGCTTCTATAACCGTTACTTTAAACCATACGTTGTCTGTCACCTCTATTGAGTAGATATAAATAAAAACCTCATACGATGGGCAGAAAATAGTTCTATCAATCAGACACAAAACCGATGAACACGTCGATGTATTTTAAGTAACGATCCCCTATCTTTCTGCCTTATTGTAGTCGGACAGAAGGCTGTCTGCAAAAAGATAACGCGGCATATAGGGATGTATCCCTGACATCGTAGAAGCTAATCTAGATCGAGCGGCAAGCGGGCAACTTGCTAACGGAAGTACGTATGATATGTGTGTTACGTACGAGGTACGTACGTGTAAAATTGTTATCTAAATCTATACTGTTGTACAGCTGTTGTTTGTTTGAATGAGTGTCGCAATTACGAATGGTCAGTCTATTGTTTTTGATGAAAATTGAAAAGCTGATGATTACAACGCCATAAAATTTATCTTGCTTTTAATAACGGAGGCGGTAGCAGAAAATTAACGAAATAACACGCTATATATTTAAATTTGTTTTAAAAAGGGGATGATCATTTTGACTGGCTTATTGTACTAGATTACATCGTATGATAGACATTTAAAGAAATTGACAAATACTTACAATAACGAAGTAAAGATAATATTACCGATTCAGTGTCAGACTCTCAAATGAACCAGCTATTAGTACCAGTTCACAGACGAAGTCGTGGACATAAGCTAGTACATACTAAAACCGCACATCGTGTACAAAATTATTACGATTTCATAAACACCGGACACATTCAGATCTGTTTTTATAATTTGGTCGAACTGGACATGACATTGGATTTCATGCAGATATGTCGCTCGTATGATATGACTGAGTCGAAAGAAGCGCTTATTTCCTTTATCCAAATGAATACATCTAACAAACTGTTGATATTATTTGAAGCAATTAATATATTCAATCAGCATTCACTAATAACGTTGGCTGCGTGGTTTTTACAACAAATATTTTTAGAGCATTTGCATAAAAAATAATTTCCATATACGTCAGTGCGAGTGGATGGATAGTTGCATGGATAGATCCATCCCTCCATCTGATAGTCCATTGCATGTCACAGGTTGACCCTAGCCCCTAATCTGCACCACTCCTGGTTTTGAGTCGTCTGAATCAAGCGGTTTCCTGTTTCTGTTTATCAGTCCAAGGTCGGGGGACGTCCTGTATTATTTTTGCCATGTAATCCATGCATTCCATATCCATTTTTAATTGGCCAGTGCTATCCAGCAACCTCTAATTAGTAAAGACGAAAGAGGTACTATTTCCACATATACAATTGTATCTGTTTTAAAAACGGAGATACAAATGAGAAACGCGTTTCCGATTGCGTTGTACATTGCACACATTAGAAACATGACCCCAGTTCAGTGCGAGATAAATTACGTGTGCGTAGTTTTTCCGAACGCGCAAAACCTACCGAGTAAATAAATTAAATTGCAGTAATGACACATTAATAATTCAGGTAACAAACATACTAGTATATTGCGTATTGGAAATTCCGTGCTAATAATACTTACTACACAAGGAATTTACTTGCGTACCAAATTACATATAATTACTGTATTTTGGACAATATTGAGTTTAGCCAAAAGTAAATCGCGATTAAACCACAGAATACTACAGATCCGCAACGCCGTTTTTTCGATTTTTTTTCTACACCTACGATGACTTTCAAAAACCTATGATGGCCCATGACAAGACGAAAAAATCAGTATTAACGCGATTGGTAGTTATTATTAAAATAAAAAAAAAACAAATACTTTAAAATAACCTAAGTCACTCCTATAATTTACACGAATCCAACGATACCTCATATTTTAAAATCTGTAATCTCTAATAGACTGCAAATTCCTAAGAATAAAATATACCTACATACTCTCGAAAAACAAACTTAGCAGTCGTGTGTAAAAATATATTAATATCGATTCTAATGAAAAGGTTAAGAACCATTGGTTTAACGGATTGAGTGACGTACTTTATGCCACACTACGAGATTAAATCCATGAGGAAAAAACATCATTAGGTCAGGGACTAGCCCGAAAAATACTCGTGAATCGCTACTACTAATACTTATCCCATTTCCTAACATATTTTTACAATAAAGAAGAAACTTCCTACTATTTAACATTATTTTTAATTAAATTACCTAGTTCTTATTTTATAAATTTTATAAAAAAAGCCGTATAAGTTGCCTTTATTTTTTCGAGTTTTCTAACTATTGGACTTTATCAAGGTTTTCATACAAACACTTTCCTCCCTCTTCACACTGTCACCACCTACTATTTAACATTTGAAATATGTTTAAGATAGACTTACTACGAATTAGTAAAACTCGTGTATGAACCCTTTTCGTTTCCGTGGGGAAGCTAAAGTCTATCGCTACATTCTAAGATATTCAGAAGAACTGCTTTGCTTGAAAATGTTAGAATTGTAAAAGTTTATCGTCTGTTAATAATAATAATTAATCTATCCAATGTTTTGTCAAAGATTGACATTTGACAATTTAATATGCAAATACCATAGATTATATCAATACGGGCGTATATATCAAAAATAAAAGACGTGCTTACTGCTTATATAGATACTCAAATTATACAAGTAAACTATGTGTATGTAAACTCTTGCATGTTTAGTCAATGAGAGGGAGACGAGCTTCCTAGAAATGTTCCACAAATTCCTAGTAAGGCAAATACGTTTGCATTTTCCCGTCCGCCCGCCTGAAAGGGAAAAGTTCTCGAGTGGCTAGTAATTAAGGGACTCCATAATAATTATGTTTAAAAAGTTTTACTTTTATGCAGTTTTTTTAGAAAAGGATGTAAAAAACCTTAAGTTCATTTTAGGCGTGATGTCATTGAAGTACACGTATAAGTACGAGTAGCCTCTAAAATATTTGAGTTTTTTGTCTTATTTGAAATCAATGGAATGCGTTTAGTAATATGAATACTACGAGTATAATTTGTTTTTAAGGATGTTTTTCGTCAAATTTATCAGTTCGTATATCCGATTAATTAAGTAGCAGATTTAGTTATTCACAATTAGTAGTGCTAGTGGTAGTAGAGATTAATTTATTCACAAGTGGCAGTAGGTCGTCTATTCCCGTAATTTAAAATATCAGTATAAAAAGTTACTGTGTTCTATGTTCATGTATCAATAACAGGGTAGAGTAAGACATGCCTTCATACAAGACGTTCCAAACTTAGGGATTCCAATACATGGATGACCTAAGCTAAGGCAGCATGCTCGTTTGCCAGGTACTTGAAATTTATAAGATAGCTAGATCACAAGAAAGCCGAACAGGTTTTCAAAAATGCAGAATATTGGACGTCATCCAGTACTTAGATAAAAACGATTTTTCGAACAAAACCAAACATGTAGCCACATTGCAGATGCCCGAGCAACTGGTCAGCACCTTAAGTGCAAAGATGGTAGCCTACGCAACTATTGCACGATTGCAGCCAATGGGCGGTCAGCCTAGTCAGTCAGATCTAATTATAAAAATTCAAAGAACATAAAAAAGACTTCAATAAATAATCACGTTACTAATTTAGGGCAGTGCATATGGTATCCATTAAACTAGTTAGATAAAAATAATATTTCAAGAATTGCGTTTAAAAATATTTCGGAGATCACACAAATATTTATCGAGGCATGAATGATACTATGCATTTTGATAAAACTCTGTGATTCAAAAGATAGCTAAAAATATGCGAATGATATCGTCTACGTTAATCTTTCATTATGACATTGAGGGTAAACAGAGCAGCGGTATCAAAACTTTTGGCGCTAAAACAAAGGTTTTATAGCGTTTCTGTCAGGTATAACTGTGTGACAAACAAACACATACATTATATCATCTCTATTTGATATGGACATTTTTCTTTCCACAGTAACGCATCAAAACGTATCGATGACCAATTCTATAAACCTACTTTTTTTCGATAGACTAAAATAACATTCATACATTTTGAGAAAGCGTTCAATTCCTGTCGCCCTGTCATTGCTATAACTTCAATTTAAAGAATTTCCTTCCTTCCGCCTCATTCGCTTAAATAAATGTGGTACAATACGTAAGAATTGTGGATACATTGTGTCCATACCAATAAAACTGTAGAGGGTTTATACTACGTAAAGTCAGACAAAAATGAGTAAAATGTATTTGAACAAAATTTAATACCACAAAAATTAATAATTCCGAAGTACGTGTCTCTGCCACTATACTGTTCGTGGATTATGCAAAAACTACGTCATGGTCCTTGGGAGAGAAATTCGGTGTAGCATTTCTAATAGCATTTTCCGACAAAACCAAATGAATAATCTGTCGGTAGTATCTATGAATAACGCAACGAATAACTGACAGAAACGGAATGAATCGTATTTTTGGTTACCTTGCGACCTACGTGGGTTAAGTAAGGATTGCAATACCGCATTATCTTCAATCCCGCGGTGTTCCGTAGATTTTCTTCAATCCCGCAAGTCCCTCATAGATTAGTTCTTATGGAATTCATAGAACTAAACCCGACTGAGTGACTGAGTTAGTAAGAACAACTATTTATTAAGAGAACAAAAGATGGAATTTGATATTATTAACCTAATTTGGAATCTGATATTTATTAAAATTAAAGCTACTTATGGTCTCGGTAGTATTCGAGAAACTGAATACTAATGTTTCCATCCTTTTAACCGATGTCCCAAAGGAAAGAGACTATTCCTCGTGTATATAATCATTTAAATCTACGCATCCATAGTTGAGATACCAGTGAGATAAGGTTCTTAAATATAAAAATTGCATTCTGCCTACTCCATACTGTAAATAAATGATGATTGTAAATAAATAGATGATGACATGCTTGAGTCACCAAAAAAATACCATAAGAATCAAACTGAAAGTGATCCAGAGTATATTATAAATTCACGCAATAGATAACCATAACGGTTCCCCGGCATGCCATGAGAAATGTTTTAATTTCCATAGATCTTTTCGATGTCTATTTATAAACGCCAATCACGCTACATCGGGGAGGGCCCGCGTATGCGTATGGTGTTAGATAAACATTACACTTACGCACCTTACGACAGCATGCGTGTTAATTTATGGTTGCAAGAGAAAAATTAAAGTTAACGAATGTTTGCACGGTCATTTTTACCGCGTACGTGCAAAATGTGGAATGAACTTCCTCCTGAGGAATTCCCTCAGGACTATGACATGGGGCTCTTCAAGAGGGGTGTAAAAAGAGCTCTCCTTCAAAGCCGGCGATGCATTGGCGACTCCTCTGGTGTTGCAAATGTCCATAGGTGACGGTGACTGCTTTCCATCAGGTAGCCCGTCTGCCTTATCGTTAGGTTAAATATAAAAAAAAAAATGTATCCTGAACGGAAATGGGTTTTGTTTTCTTATTTACATTATTGCTCGTGTGTTGCATTTTTAAGACCTTTGTATGAGTCGTTGTTACTCGATTCGCCATTCATTCATTTGAGCCTGTCATATTAAAAATTATGAAGATGATATTTCATTCGTTGGCTTTCAGGTGGACTGCATTTCAGTGTCCCCAAGAATAATTCGGTAACGCGCTGTATATCGTGCGGCAAATTCTATTTGCACCCCGGGCGACACAAGCGCTCCATATATTTTACAATTTTTACTCAAAATTACCTGAATAAATAAGTTCCGTTTAAAGTAAAAAAATCAGTACAGGCATATATCTACCATGTTACATTTCGTATGTATATTACTACTATTAATCTGCAGAAACATACTTAATATTTATTTAAGACATTATCACATTTGTGCACACTAAATGTAAAAATATTTACGTCTCGTATATTCTCCAATATTTACGACACACATTCAAACATATTCATGACAGAATTATGAATGATTTATTAGGGTAATCATAAACTATGTACTTATGTGATATTCCTATTTATATCTCTACTATTGTTCTTGGGAACTTCAAAGGAAATAGTATCAAAACCGGAGGCCGACTTCAGTTATTTTTCGAATACTGTGCCAGAAATTCAGTAGTTATTTTTTGTACGTACACAATGAATGAATGTATGAATAGTGTAGTTTTGCAAGGCTATATTATTTTCTATTGTAAGCTTTTACCTATATCGTAGGGAACTGTAGAATAAAAAGTAGGGTACGTAAGGTTCATAGCTCATAATCTATTATTTTATAGAAAAGTTTAAATACATGTATATAAAACGCGAACTGTAAAATCTTATAGGCATAACGTTTTATAATGAACACAATACTATAAAAGCTATTATGTACTTATACACGAAGTAGATAAGAATTGTCACCTATAAAGAATTAGTACCTAAATTCGTATTTCTGAAATAATTCAATGCTTCATGTTTAACCTACTAAAGTAAAACCTTTCAAAGATCACGCAAATATCTGTCTAGATATTTTAATAAGATGCTGCGCGTTTAAGCAATAAACAGCTTCAATATTTTTCTTCGTATTTTACTTTGTTTCATTCAAACCAACATTAATTTCCTTGTTGAGCGAAGTTCTATTTTGTAAGAAAACACAGTTGGGATACTCTTTCACTAATGGTTCCTTCGTTGGGTAATTTCGAAAATATTAACGGTCTTATTCATAAAAAATGCTTATAGAAGGTTTTAAGCACTCATTAGTTAAAGTGTTCGATAAGCTTATAAAACGTTCTATAAAATTGCTTATTCATAAACGTTCCATAAACCTCCTATAACTAATGTGTCGCTAAAGTCAACTATAAATGAAAATGTTGCCATTATAGTGAACTTCGGCGAACAAATTGACAAATATCCATAGATAAACACCATTAAATGACATTATTTCGTACTAAAAAAATATTCTGTCTTGACATTCTTGTCAATGCGTTGTCAATAAAACCAAATAACATGTCAGTGTCATTGTATTTGTAAATACCGCGAATTTAAAAATATTTTATTTGTTAAAATAGGATATTAAGCAAAAGTTGTTAAAAGATAAAGGAGTGAAAATTGGTTGGATATAAATGTTTTGTTAAGTTTCGTTTTGTAAACATTCGCAATATCTTATGGCAGTAAACATTGTATTTCAGAAGGTGTACCAGGATCTCTGCGATCTAATTTACGATCATTACGTACGAGATCAATTATAAAATTTACTGTCGATTTATTAAAGCGATAACGCTTCCGAAAGTCTTCGTCGTTTAAAGAAAACGGATCACTCTTTGGTGCAATGTTCTTTGAAGTGGACGGTTTTCTAGATTATTAATAATATCTAAGCTTTGTAAAATTTGCATTGTAATTTGAAATAGTGATATAATAATGTTATTTATCGGATATTTAAATAAATTATTTCAAGTTTATATACAAAACGGACATTGCCATTTAAAATTTATTCAAAACATATTGTCAACTTAGGTTAGTAATCACTAATCAGCTGATGAGAGTCCGCCATCTTTGTCTTATAGCACTGTTATAGTAGGGTTCAGGCCTCTATAAGTTATAGAAGGCTTATAGAACGGTTTAGTGCCTAAAATACGTTTATGAATCACACTTTTTGACAATCGTACTATAGCAACGTTATAAGTGTGCTATAACTTTTTATGAATAAGACCGTAAGTATATTAGTGATTTATACCTGTGAAAGCCTAAATCATGTTTAAATTACATATACCCGAATTACGTTTCTGAGTCATTAAACAATTCTCTATAATTTTAGCCGAATTACTAATGAAATTAGATTGACCTAACTCTCTTGTAAATATGTTAGTCCATTTAAGTTCATACGATCGATTCGATCTCGTGCACACGTGTGTACGGATTTCTTTTTACGCACTTGTATTTTTGGGTCCAATATAACCCTAAATGAATAACTATTTACACAGTAATATTTATAAGGATAAAACCAAATAACATAAATTGTACTAACAAAACATTTTTAAAATTTTAATAATTAGAAAATATCGGTTCCCCTGTGGCATTATCGCAACCAAATTGCCATAGAGATTGATATATCGTAAGTATTGTAAGCGCTACAAGCATTCCTTTCAGACTCCACGTTTTTTGTACATTATTTTTAATTGTTTTTAATCATCATTTACAACTTTATCCTAGATGCTTAACTAAATTTCAGTTCCCACTACTTACTAAACTATGAACGAAAGTAAAGGTCTCAAACTTTACCACAGGTGTTAGAATAAATAAAATTGCCATTAATGCCGAATTTCATGTTCGTTAGAAAATTAAACAGACGAAAGTACTAGATCTTCTGTTATAGGTCTTCTGCTAAAATGTGCATCACTATACGAATCACGAATCCTCGATAAACCTACGTTTCCGTGTCGGAACTAAAGGTTTCGTTATTAATCCCGTAAAAATTATCGTTGTTACAAATAAATAGGTAATTCTTGTATATATTACTTTAAATTTGAATTGATATGTCAATACTACTTAAGTGTATATTTAATTTCAATGTTATTTAATCTTATCGCGCCGCTGATATATCACGCATCGTCATACTACGCTTAAAAACAATATTTTTTTCTATTAATTAACTGCTACCAGGCTTTAATTTATTTACTTATATACTACATAATATAATTACGTGCACTTAACACAAAGTCTATTTTTATACAGAAATCGTAAATATTCGACGAATGTAGCTTCCTTTACTTCTTTTGTAGTTATTTATAAACATTACAATCATATTATGACTACTATTTTAGCAATTAAGGCATCAAAATCAGTTCCCTATTTCTAAAAAGCAGCCTTAGTACACAGACTTTTTTGGGATATCATACAAAATATACGAAATTATTTTGCTTAAATGCTATTCCATTATTTTGGCTTTAAAATTTCTGCAACTTATATGTTTTTATCGATTTTAAAGCTATATTTCTCAAGTGTTAACTTTTTTTTTAAACCATGTCATTTCACTAGATTATTATCACATTGGGAGGGGTCATCTATCAAGTACAGCTTACACTTGACAGGCTTTTTGCATTAATTAAGTACTTTTTGCAGCATTAGCCAGCTGCTATTATACTGTTATACTATAACTAATTGTTTTAATTACTTTTTGCAGGAGAAAGCAGTGTTTTAAACTAAAATGACAGTGATATTAAATGCTCATATGTATTGTGATTACTGATCAAAATTCAACCATAATCATGTCAATAGCTATTTAGTCTATACCTATTTAATATATAAATCTCATTTTCCCCTATAAGTAGTCATCATACAATGTTTCATTTTAACAACAAATGAATTATATAACTCAATTGCTTAATTTTAACCCTTTTAGGATAAAATTTCTCCAGTAAATAAACAATAGGTCTTGGCATAGTGGTGGAAATTCAACTATAACTATTAAAAATTTGAAGATCTTTAATGATAACATTTAAACAATCTTTTTAACAACCAAACCACAGAAATATTGTTAACAATCAAAATAGAAAAACATGCTGAACTGTTTTTATATGTAATTTTTAATAATACATTTGTTACATTTTCCTTAAGCTGGAATTGTTTTATAATGTAAAAATGCTGAATAATTGTCCAGCAATTTTCAGAAACATGACATTTTACTTTGTATCTCATACTAGTTTTCTGTGAATTTTGCCATTATTTATTTATTTTCTATATATTTTTCATATAGTTATGATTGAGTCATGCTTATTAATAGAATATTTTTATGGTTGTAAACAATAAAATGAGCAGTTTGCATATTTTTATTGTTCCATAATATCCCAATACAAGCCTTTTGTATGAAATGTAAAAAAAGAAAATAATATTTAGATTTACAATGATAAACAGATAAACCCTATTAAAATAATATATCCCCCTTTTCAACTTGCCCTACTAGGTAAATGTTACATTAGAGATAGATAAGATTATCTTTCTGGCACATGATAGTGCCACCATATGTGGCTTGTTTGTGTACTATAATTGAAATTAATATACATAATTTAAGTTCTTTATAACATGGGTATACTTAAAAAGCAGTGTAGGGGTCTGGACCCTATAAAGCCTTTTTACAAAATTTGAAAAACTAGTGGGATTTTAGCCAATGGGTAAAGAAGATATTTAGATAACAGGACCTCTTTTTTACCAGGCAATTTCTATCTGTTCAGCTTTGAACCCCTTTTAACAAAGCTATAACTTCACCAATACCTTAAAACAATATTTGTGAATGAGATGAAAGCAGCAAACCAGCTTCCAATTCATCAGATGTTAAGTGGATAATCAGTAGCATCTGTATAGCTCAATAGTTCTTAGTAAGAACACTTCATATATGCTTCAGCCCTTTGAATACATACACAATAGTCTTACAATGCTGTAACAAACAAATATGAGTGGTGGTTGTGCCACCTTTTTTAAACATAAAGTGTAATAAAATATCTGTAACATTTTTTACTTATGGAAACATAATATAACTTAAGTAAGACATGTGATTATAATTTTGTAGTATTGAATAAAGAATAGTTTATATTATTAGAAAATATTATGATTTTTAAATTTACTCTTACATTCTGATTTGTATACACTTATTCATTGAATTAATTGTTATTTTTCCTATTAATACATTGAATGTAGCTATAGTTTAGTTTTATTTCCTTTGTGACCTTATAATAATTCAGTTACTCTGTCTCAATGGTATATGTAGCTATTAGGCTCTAACCAAAGTAGATCTATGTAAGAAAGAACATAATTATAACCCACAAATGTTAAAAATGTTAAAGCAATAAAGAATGTTGTTAAAAGTAGCAATTTTTTAATGTTTAAGTTATCTTAAGATTGTTTTCATATTAAAGAGAATCGAGATAACAAACAGAAATACGCTATTTTATACGAAGAACTAACTATCTTGAATTAAATATTTGTCCATAAAGTTCAGTCTCAAGAAATCAATCTTTACGTTATAAAATCCTCGCGCAATTGTCACACTCCACACACGAGTGGCGAGGAATTCGCGAACAGAACAATATTTTCGCAGCAACACACCTAGCTATTTACCCATCAAATAGAAACCAAATCAATTTTGTAAACAACCAACTTTAACGTTCTCTTTCTGTAAACATCTCACGTCAGCCTTAGCAGAGGCCGCATACAAATTGTCGATGGACATTACCTTGGGTCTGGTAATACAATCTTTTTGCTCGCTCGGGCTGCTGGAGTACACTTCGACTTCTCCATCGCCATCAAATAGCTGACGTCGGCCAGCACAGCTTCGAGGTCCGCCATTTTGAGTCTGAATTTATCACCTTCACCAGACAATAATGAAACACTCGCCCACCACACAACCACGACTATAACCCCAACTTTTATTCTCAACCGATAGTCATAACCTTTTTCACATGACGACTGCTCACTGGTTCATTTGACCATTTGTTGATGAGGATTGACACATTTCCATATTCATAATAATGTAAGACGTACATAGGGAAACACGATTCTACTACGATTAATTAACATTAGAAACGATCAATTAAGATATTAGGTCAACGCGGCTAACTAACTTGTCAATAGAATGGTTAACATCGAAAAGTACGATCCACCATCACTCAACTACGTTCCGTCACTTTGGGTCAGTTCACTAATCACATCGCACAATTCAAGTATATAGTACACATAAGTATATATTCAATGATCTGTATGTGTATGTAACCCTCCCAGTCGCTGAGTCAATGTATTATCTTAGTGTGCGTTTAGTTTTCACACTAACACATTTTAACCAAAGACAAGATTATTTATAGTCTGTGAAACTATAAATTAGCTTAGATTGCAGCTTTTGCGGTGATATTACAATTTGTTTATTATTTCATTACATCAATAAAATAAAATAACATTATATTAATCGTTAAATTCAATCATAATAAGGCACGCCACTATATAACACGACAAACTTTCATGTTCGTGTGGCGGTTTACGGATACAGTTGCATATTTATCGTCGGCTTGTAAATTTTCAATCTTTTCATTTTCTAGTTTTTACGTTTATTTAAAAGTAATACGACCTTAACACTAATCCTTATGTTAAATTGTAAATAAAATAAATATTTTATGTATTTTTTACAATCTAGCAATATGGTGCCCCTGTTGTATCGTAATATTATTATTCGTGCCATACAAAATTAGGTATTGAAGCTGTCAGTTGTCAACTGGTTCTTGACATTGTCAGTGTCAAAATATTTTATACAGCTGTACATGCCTTGGAGTATGAATGTTGGTAGAGGCCGTAGAGGTAAAAGGAGGAACCGTCTCACATGAGGCATTTTATGAAAATTTGTCCAGATGTAAGTCGTAATTAACAGTGGAAAATGCTTCAAAATGGTCCTAGTGCATAAAAAGATACAAAACTTGGCAGTCGCAGAAAGTTACTCATGCTAAGTTAATTTTTTTAATACTTTTTGGTGAATACAGTACTTAATAGAACTACAGTATACAGAACGGTAGCTATTCACGTATACCACCAGCAAAGTAATTCCCTGAACCAAATTTCCGTAAGTATTCTTGGCTATTTTTTTGAATACCCACGTGCTACACTAACGCCACCCTAATTTAACAACTTGCAATTCTTTTGGACACAGACTGTTCACGATATCTTTAATTCTTTATTCTCTATTTCTCTACTAGACTCTAAACTTGTTATTCCTCTAAGGTAGTCAGGTACATGCATTGAGTGCCGCCGATTACATAGATTATAGATAAGTGAGACGTAATTCAATATTTTTTTCCAGTACAGAGCGGTCAACAGCGTACTTGAATGTGTAATTTACAGCATGATTAGGGATTTTTGAAATGGCACTTTTTTCGTAGTGAAGTTTTCGTAGTGTAGGAAGCGATAAAATTATTAACTGAGCCTATAACATCGATCGCGCTTTGCCTTTTGGCAAGCCGCATAGTAAGTGTTATAGTGAGTGATTATGCGAATTATTTTGTCAAAATTGTTAGTGAATTTAACTGTGCATTGGTAACCATGATTTTATTCAAACATTTCGCGTAAATTTGGTCATTTTTGCTTGAAACCGGCTTCATGTATGTATTATTTTATAATTAAAACGACTATTATTTGATGTTTTAGGTATCAAAATGGAATATTGTCCACCGAATGTAACCTTGTGGGAAGTATGGGTAGACCATGGCATATCACAATGCTTTATGGAGACAGTGTCTGCTATCTTCATAGGTGGATTTCTTCTAGTGTTTGGTATAATCCAAATTGTAATGTATATAAGGTAAGAAGTAGTCTTACTATTAATAAACATATCTGTTATTATTCATTAAGTATAGTTATAATGTTTTCCAGTTGAAATTGTGATTATCTCAAAATTAAGTAGCTAATAAAAATAAAATATATTTCCTCAAATAAGTGTGGAAAAATTGCTCTAGTGAATAATTTTCAATAAAAACTATAGTAACTAAATCAATTATTCAGTATAAAAATAAACTGCATTTCCTCATCCTTACATTTATACATTTTTATATTGAACTCTAATTTAGTATAATAATTTAGTGTTTTGGGTTCCTGATAAACTCTTAAGTGGTTACAACCTGGTTATGTAAGATACAGTAAAGATAAAATTATATTGCGGGTTTATTTTCATCTTCCAAACGATACCAAAAATATTGTATTAAAATTGGTATCGTCCGTCATACAAGAATTTCTACACAATGTGTCTATTGATAAAATGTCTGGTTATAGTCACGTTTGCTGATAACAGTTATTTAAAAGCATGATCTTGATGTTATCATTATACAAACAATCAGCATTGCCGATGTTTAATAGGATGTTGTTCTGCACAACATTTCACAACATTGCCAAATGGTTAAAGCAGGGGTTCCCAATCTTTTGTAACCCGCGGCGCAGTTACAAGTTCTATATTTTTTCACGGCGCCCTGTTCTAGCTAACTATTAGAAGAAGACAGTCGAAAGAAATAGGTACCCACAATAATAGTAGTTACGTTAGGTTGATCGAAACGAAAATTAAAACACAACAATATAAAATTGTACCATACTTATGTTATTATAAAAGACTTTAAACGGAAAACAACAAGAAATACTTGAGAAAAAAACAAAAATTAAATACGATAATTAATCAGTCAAATCAATGTGAATTAAAACGCATTGGCGTTTTGATTCACATTGATTTTATTTTACTCGTATATTCAAATATTGATTTGTGGTGTACAATAATTAGAGGATCTACTCACGGCGCCCCTCTTTACTTTCTACGGCGCACCAGGGCGCCGCGGCGCACACTTTGGGAACCCCTGGGTTAAAGATTAATACCATTTATATCGAATTTATTAAACTTTAAACATAATGTATAATAATGTATAATAAAATCAGAATGCTTTTATACATTTTGACATTGTTTTTATGCTCAAATTGAAGAATTAGCTGTAATAAAGAATGTTATATGAACCACGTTGGTTTACCTCTACCATCTGCTGTAGTTTAATATTTGTTTGGTAAGAATCTAGTTTTCTATATTGTAATAAATATTATATATTGACACTTCAATACATATTTATGTAAGTTTACATAAGCTTCTTGAACAATACAAGTTGAAGAACAATTCATTGGTTTTATCTTTACAGGTACATAAATTATATTTTTAATTAATAAAGGTGCTTTAATCATATTTCTAATTAAAAACCATTGTTATTAATTATTGTATACTATTTCACACATTATGTGTACTATATTTCCAACACATGCATTAGATTAGGTACTTTTATTTTAGAAGGTTCCAAACAAGTTTTTTACCAAATATAATAAGGATAAAATGTAAGGAAAATATTTTTTATCTATAAACAATATAATATATATATTTCGGTGCCTGCTAGGTGCACACTTCTAATTTTAGATAAAGTTAATCAGTAATATTATTTATCTAATAATTGCATTAGATATACTGAACTTCCAATAGATTATCACTGAGATAAAACATTATAATCAGTTCATGTGCAAATACCATTTATAATCACATATAATATTATGCAAGATAAATACAATGTAGCATATTATAACATATCTTTTTCAAAAAAAATTATGATGGATCATATACATGAGGTAATTTTATAAAAGGCCCATATTATCTAATGATTTCTGTTATAGTTATATGTGTAAATTATATGTATTGTATAATAGTTAGGTATACAAAATAATAATGGAAACTGCATTATATAGTACTATAAACAATATATTTAGATTACAAGATTAATTACAACTCTGAAAATATGAGTTGGAAATAAAAAATATTTTCATAAAATTTTATTATAGTTGAATAAGGAATTCAGATTTTTTTCATAAAATCTTTTTATCTTTCTTTTTTTTTGTGATTAATTAATTTGTTTTTTGTTTTTTTAGATATGCAACTGAAGTAGTAGATGTGAGAAAATCCCCACTATTTACAGTACAACTGTTCTTCACTATATTGGTACCTGTTTTAGCTGTGATAAGGTTCCTCTTGCAGGCCTTCATGTTTAAGGGAGGACATATTTATGGTTATATGGTAAGAATGGCTAATTTTGTTAAATATAAACTTATTACTTTAGTTTTTGCAATAATAAAAAAACTAATAATTAGATTTTTTTTATTAGGAAATACACATGCATAGTAAGTTTTTATATCCGAAAAATATTATATTGCTTGTCTTCCATGGCTATAAAAATGTTAAGTTTTTGGCATGTAATATAATTTGCCTTTTGATAATTCTTTCACTTTTGTAATAAAACTAAACATTTAGCCAAACCTTAAAATTGGCAAATCATTAAATATTCTCACACCTACTTATCATCATGTTTATCTTATAAAACATCTGTGCAGAATTTATATATTAACTCATTATCTTTTTCAGATATTAGCTCTAGTAGTGAATCTCGTGGTGTTTCCACTGTCGGCCTATCTTGCCGTGATAGAAAGGCGGTATTTGCTTCCATCGGTACCTCCTAGAGGTCACGGGTTCGTTCTGCTCGTCTTCTGGGCGTTGATCTTCGTGTCAGAAAATTTATCGTTTTTGAACCTTAATAAAGAAGGATGGTGGTGGCACTTGAGGAAGTATGTATTTTTATATGTTATAGGTATTGTGTAGCTCTATATAATATAAATAAAATATTGTAAATGTCGATACAGTAAATTGCGTATCGTTTAACGATAATTGTGTCGCATACCCAATAAGGAGTCTGTTCAACTTACGTACTTAAACATGCAGTGTTGAATTATTTCTTTGAATTTTTTTATGTGAAATACTTTCATAAGAAATTAAATTTTGTATTAATGACTTTGTGCTTGAAACTAGACCCTCTAAAATTTATTTGACCAAATTTTTCCCTTTTCAGTCTTCAAGATCGCCTAGAAATGTCATTATTCGTGGGCAGATACGTATCATGTATGATTATGTTTATCTTGGGTATGAAAGCACCGGGTATTATGCACCAATTCGAATACCTTGAATCTGAGGATGGGAATCGCAGGAATTTACCGCCAAGGGTAAGATTATTTATTATAATACTGGTGTAGGTTAAAAATACCATAAATAGTAACATATTAAAAATAAAAAATAAACAATAGTTACAAGAGATTTGTTTTATTATTCACTAGGCGGGTAGTACACAATCATATTAAAAGTACGAGTATATTTAATCGAAATAAAACTGGTATAATATAAATTTAGCCCTACCCTCTGAATTCTAACAAATTCGTAATTATTTCTCTCTATTTAAGTACTATGAAAATCAAAGATTTTTAAATAAAAAAATGCATAAAAAATTAAAATACTCTAAAAAGTTTTTAATTCCTTACTTAACAATAAAGACATATGCCATCATTTTGCCAAATGCCTTTATTTAGCGCATTGTAGGTTAAGATGTCATGTCCATATCAAAATCATTATTATGTAGGAGATAAAGAATTTAAAAAGGTAATTAATGTTGATAAACTGTGCAGTGACATCACATATCACACTATATAAAAAGTGTTTTGCATACAATTATCGTATAAATGCAAGTCAAGGTTATGTTTACTATTGTAACTTGTAGTCATCTTGTAGTACGCACAATAGGTAATTAGAAGCAATAAATTTGTTAATCGCTCCATTCGAAGCGATTTATGTTCACATTACAAGAAAGGGTACAAATATTTTGTCGTATTTTTTGTTGAAAACGCAATTTTCCATTGTAAATTTTACCCTTAAAACTCCATGAGACTCTTCTAAGGATTTGGCTACTTGGTGCTTGACTGTAAATGTCGGCGCATAGTTAATGCGACACTTTGCAAGGAGAATCGACTACTACATAGTGCCTTGATACATAACAGTCTCCTCTTTATTGACAGAATGGAGTAGGTAATCCTATTATACTAACCAGCACCACGCGTCAAGTATCATACGATGTTTTTCTTCAATATTAAAGCAAAATGATAATACAAGTAACCGCCAAACATCTTGCATAGTGTTATTTTTTGCAAATTCTGGGAATTCACAAATAATTATGAAGTCAGAAAAACTTTTCTCACGAAATAATATAAGTCATCTTGTATGCACCTCATAAAATATTTACATAATTATATTTACATATTCACATTTAGTCTTAAGGTAAAAACAATACAATATCCAGTAAGTAAGAACATAAATCTTTAACAAATACGTGACAACTAATGTTTACTTTCAGGATGATAACAGATCGACGTTCCGTAATGTGTTTAGCAAGCTCCGAACCCTGTTGCCGTTCCTTTGGCCGAAGAAGAGCTTGTGCCTTCAAGTGTACGTTTTTATCTGCATCTTGGCTCTCATCGCTGGTCGGGCCATCAATCTTTTCGTGCCCATATACAATAAAAAGATAGGTAATTGATATATATCTTTTATTAAATGAGCGTATGTAACGACTTCGCTTTTCATGTAACTGTTTAGAGTGCCAAGTTAGGCACATTTGGCGCTTTTGACATATTTATGTAAAGAAGTATCTATACGTATTATAATATTTGACGAAAACGCATTTACGATATTGCCTCTAGAACTGTTAATATCTTAAACGTATTTTATTTTAATTTTAAAAGAAATTATGATAGATTAATTAGTTAAACTCCGTATACCGCATATAGTCTGGGTTGCTTATCAAAGCCATTTTTGTTATGCAAAAAGTATAGTATACAATTAGCAAAATATTACCTTATCGAATTTGTCGTGAGTCCGATATACTTTGACCTCTCTTTTCGTTAAAAAAGATAATTGGTCAGCGAGATAATATTAAAAAGATAATATAAGATCAATAAAATTTATGCAAATCCTATTTATTCAAGGTTCCATCTGGTTTGAATTTGAATATTTTTTCAGATTTCGACGGTTTTTTGTCTAGTTTTAAAATGTATAGCCAGTATATAAGAATCCTAATCTAATTTTCTTTCACTCGCAAACGGTTTAGAGATGTCGGTCTTAAGAATTTTGTTCATGCGACTTCTATATTGTCTCGTAATCTTAAAAAGCTAGCCGAAAAAGGTGATAAATTTAACGTGTGTATCTTACGTCAGTGTATCCTACACCTAACCTATTTTCATTAAAAGGGTAACTTAATCGAGGAAGCTATTATTAAAGAAAGTGTGTTCAGTTGTTTTCAACAACTACAAAATGTCTTGAATTTTTTATTTCTAATTTTAATTTATCTCATGTCTTTTGCAGTCGATAGTCTCACAATACCACCTCTGCGGTTTTGCTGGGACCTCGTACTCATCTATGTGTTCTTCAAGTTTCTGCAAGGGGGCGGCACTGGGGGCATGGGGTTCTTGAACAATTTGAGGTCGTTCCTTTGGATCAGAGTACAGCAGTACACGACTAGAGAGCTTCAGGTGGGTTTTTTTATACAGTAGAATTACGACATTTAAACCCATAAGATAAGTTTTTAATAGGTTACGAATACGTAGATATGTACAAAGATATAAACCTCGATAATGAAACTTTAAATGAAGCTCAAATAGTTAGGTAATTAACTACAACAACAATACAAATAATATCTTATATAAAAATACTTATATATTTTTAGTAGTAAGAGAAGTACCACTTTTAAGAAAATTCAAGATATATAATATGGGAAATTACTTTTCAAGTGCTCAGCACGTATTGTATTATAATTATAGATAAACCATATAAAACTATGTTTTATAGTGAAAAGAGTAGGTATAATATGTTTTAGAATAGTTTAGGGACTTTTTTATTTACGTTTGTCCATTTAAATTAAGGTTTTCTGTATGTCTTATTTTGATGTGAAATCAGCTTTAATTATGTCGACGTCTTGCGCTACATTTCTTTACGCCTTTAATTTTTTTTTATAAGACTTATACTAGTCAAGCATGCAGACCATCTGACGTTAAGTAGCTACTGCCGCCCATTGACATCTGTAATCAATCCCAGATATGATTACATTTCTAGCGAAATCGACCGCAGATTCGCCGCTATCCCTGAGGATTAAACTGGAATGCTTCGTAAACTATTTCTCCGTTACCACACCCTTCAAACCACAACACAGCAGCGTTTAACACTGCTGTTGTTAGGCAGAAATAGGTGTGGCGGTGCTGCTGCCGGAGTCGAACCACAAAGGGGTCTACCACCTCCAAATTTTTTTTTGTTTATGTTCGTCGATTTATCTTTTATCTAGCTTTAATATTTATGTCGACTTACGTTCTTAATGCCATAAAATTTGCAAACCTAGTATATGTACTAGAGAAATTGTATATCTTGTTCCAGTTAGAGTTGTTCCGGCATCTCCACGACTTGCCGCTAAAGTGGCATTTATCGCGCAAGACCGGGGAGGTGCTTCGCGTGATGGATAGAGGCACGGACTCTATAGACAACCTGCTGTCGTACATCCTGTTCTCAATCACGCCGACGTTGGTGGACATCATCGTGGCGGTGGTGTACTTCGTGTCTCAGTTTAATGTGTGGTTCGGGTTGATCGTGTTTGGGACTATGGTGTTGTATATCAGTGAGTATTTTGATTATTATAACAATATTTAATACTATCGCTTGTATTAAAAATACATTTGCTTTACGTGTGAGTAGCAACCCCAAAAAGATAGATGGTAATATATTTTTTATATTTAGTTAATATCTTCCAAGTTAGGTAAAAGTCGTCATTTTTGATAAATCTTTAGGTAAATTTCTGACTATCATTAGATCCTAGTTGACTTTCTTCCCTAGTAGAATAGATACATTTAGCATTGGTAATACGCGTTTTGACGATTATATTGATGCTGCATCACGTTTTGGTGACTTGTTGCATTTCACCGCGATAGTGAAGACGACTGCCTTAATGCATTGCATTTATGCATTTACTTGCTGCATCGAGCGTTCAAAAGCAGCTACGCTTAGCACTTAAACGCTCAAACGGTGCATCGTTGGACCTTGCATTTAGCTTTCGAAAAGCAGCTAAATCGTCGATCGCCGATGGTAAAAATAACTTGTAGAGGGCCTTACCGGTATTTTAAGCTCTCAGTAATGTTCCCACGATAGTCGCACTATTAAATGTAAACAAAATTTCAGTTGCAACGATACTGGTAACGGAATGGCGTACGAAGTTCCAACGTCGCATGAACCTCGCTGACAACGAGCAGAAGGCTCGCTCGGTCGACTCTCTGCTCAACTACGAGACTGTCAAATACTATGGCGCGGAGTCGTATGAGGTCGTATCGTATAGGGAGGCCATTCTTAACTATCAGGTAAGGCATTTGCATAGAATATGATCTATGATGTATAAAGGATGATTTTGACAACATATTAATTTGTAAATTTCTACTTCACTTACTATTAAGTTAGGTAAAATTTAATCATTAATTTAAAATTATTTTCCATCATATGTATTATATGAAGGTATAGGCATATAGCTGTATTCTTAAAATGCCAGCATTTTCTAATGTCTCTTTGATATGATGCTCATTATTTAAGTATTTTTTTTCTGTATGACTGACCAACAGGTCAGTAATTTTGGATAGACTTCTAAACAGTAAACAATATTTTAAATACTCTGTTTCAGAAAGAAGAATTTAAATCGCTAATTACCCTCAACATGCTTAACACACTTCAAAATATAGTTATCTGTGGAGGTAATGTACAAATTTCTTATAATTTCATTCTATTCTTTAAAATACCAGACTATATCGAAACTCCAAAATTAGTTAATCTTGATATCGGGTGTAACTGTAATATAAATAGATTAATTTTCTAATTCAGTTTATTTTTTTAGTATTTAATATTACATAATTTCCGTGTTAAGGGGTGTTATTTATGTTTTATATTTTATTTCAGGTTTGCTAGCTGGCTCGCTCCTGGCTATTTCAATGGTTGTCAAAACACATGAGTTGACTGTCGGAGACTATGTGTTGTTTGCTTCTTATATTGTACAACTATATGTACCGCTTAACTGGTTCGGAACTTACTACAGGTACATGAATTTTAGTTTAATATTTTGGAAGTATTACATTTGCTTTATCTTTTCTGGTGTATAGTTCTTCCCCAATTTTCCATGCGATGCTATTGAGATTTCTCAAAATAAATTTCTACATTGGATCAAAATAAACTCAATTTTAGAAACTGGAAATGGCGTAAAAGTTTTTACTATCAATATCAACATTATCATAACGAATTGCCTTATTCAAATAAATATTACTATACTCTGATTCATAATTAGGTATCCAAAATGTAAACAAAGGTGTTGACCTATCAAGAAAATACGTTAGAAATGGTAGTTTTTATTTTTGTCGATATTAAAGTAATACAACAATAATAAAATAATAATCTAAATAAATTAAGATTAATTCACATTTTCTAATATTTATATCACCTCAATTTCGTTCCATACAGTAATAATAATAAAAAACAAAGTTTATGGTAGAAAATTAAAATGTGATAATGGTAACACAATCGGAATCCAAGACATTTCTTGTGCTGTCATTTTTAAGTTTCGTAAATGATATTATTTATTTTCGTGATTGTGATCAAACTCTAAGTTTTCTTGTTTACATAACGCGTTTGTTAAATTGTGTAAATTTGTTAAATTTTCGTTTTTTGTTGAGTTTGTTAAAGTTTTTGTTTCTTGTTAATTTTGACAGTGACATTTCTTTGTTTACATTTTGGACACCTAATTATGAATCAGACTATAATACACTTAACATTCCATTGGCCCATAAAAGATGGAATATTTTCAAAAGTAGGAACTAAGTTATTGACTTTGAAAACGAACTCCAGGAATAAAAAAATATTTGTTATGGTTTTTTTTAAATAATTAATACTTTTTTTAGAGCGATCCAAAAGAACTTCGTCGACATGGAGAACATGTTCGACCTGATGCGCGTGGACTCTGACGTGAAGGACGCGCTGGGCGCGCCCGAGCTGCTGGTGCGGCGCGGCGGCGTGGAGTTCAAGCACGTGTCGTTTGGCTACGGGCCGGAGAGGCTGGTACTACACGATGTTAGCTTTAAGGTCGCGCCGGGGTCTACTGTTGCTTTGGTGAGTATTGCCCGAATCATTGGTTAAATTATATGAGGCTTTTTAATATTTTTTATTGATGCGTTTAAATGGTAAATTAATGTAATATACATACTTTTGTTATGCAACAATCTTTTTGTTTAGATACTTTTTGTGAGTCTATTTTTTTATTAATCTAATTAGTAAATAATTTACGGAGCATGATGAGCTGATTTAATAAGCACTGAGGAAGTGTGTCCAATAAAACTGATATGTAAACACGGAGTAACTATCATGCTTGTGGTAGCATTCAACTGAATTTTAAAACAGTATTTGCGCGGCCGCCCGTTGCGTACGAACACGCCGTGCGCCGCGATGCGTGTAATAATCCCTTCGCACGCGTGCGCTACTACGGTGTACACTTTAGACACGTTAATACGAGGAAGGGTATGTAGAGAGTTAAAAAGTGTTTCATTCTTTATCAGGTTGGTCCAAGCGGCGCCGGCAAGTCCACGGTAATGCGGCTTCTGTTCCGGTTCTACGACGTGAACGAGGGCGCCGTGCTGGTGGACGGGCAGGACGTGCGCACCGTCACGCAGGCCTCGCTGCGCGCCAACATCGGCGTCGTGCCGCAGGACACCGTGCTCTTCAACAACACTGTGCGGTGAGTGCGGCGTGTGTGTCGGGTGTCGGGGTGACGCGGCAGTCACCAGTGACGCGGCTGCTGTTCCGGTTCTACGACGTGAACGAGGGCGCCGTGACATTCACGGACGAAGTGAAAAATGGACCCCTAGTAGCTCATACACTAATTTAGGGATAGGTTAGTATACTCTTATAGGGCAAGCAAAGTCTGTATAATGTGATAAAACACAACAAGCCTTCGTAGGGCTTAATATGTTTCACGAAATCTTAATTGCTTCAGCCAGTGAGGTCTAAATAATATTAACTTCATCTTAACATCTCCTCATTTACTCAGTATATCTTTATAATTACTTATACCTGTACCATTTCTCAGGTCTGATACCTATAATAAAATTAAGACATTATTTATCTCTTATTTCAGGTACAATATTCAGTACGGTCGTTTGACCGCACCATCCGCGGATATTATTTCAGCGGCAAAAAACGCTGACATCCATGACAGAATTCTCACGTTCCCGGACGCTTATGATACCCAGGTGATTATTTTGTATTACACAATTTAAAAAAAACTTCTTGCATGGTACTCAGTCAATTATTGTTTTGTATCCGACCTAAGGTCAGACTTAAGGAGGTAAGGTCAGACTAAAATATCTTTGATGGCCACATTGTGCATGTAAGGAAATTCAGGGTGCAGTAGCCACTTAACATGAAATAAATTGTAAGTCGGTACTAGAATCTTAATTTATTACAGGTGGGTGAAAGAGGTCTACGTCTCAGTGGTGGTGAAAAGCAAAGGATAGCTATAGCGAGAACTCTACTCAAGGATCCAGCGATAGTCCTCCTAGATGAGGCCACGTCCGCACTTGATACTAATACCGAGAGAAATATACAGGTAATTAACACATATACGTTGTACCACGTTAGTGATGTAGGATAGGTTCGCTAAAGAAGAAAAGTTAGGCGAAAAAAAATCATCAAGAATACATTGTCTGTGAATCGGCGACAAAAAAGGTCTTCGTGTTGCCGCAAGGTTCTTCTGTAGGTCAACAATAAAATAAATATTATTTTCTGTTATTAATTTGCATTATGTCCCTTGTATTTATTGTATATGTATAATTAATTATCACATCTAGATAGCAGCATGTGAAGAATCATTTATGAAATTACTATTAATAATTTGTATGCTATAAAGATACAGGCATCACGTACGTAATTAAAATTGACCTATGAACCCATAATATGGATAATATTCCTCATATAAAAATAAAAAAAGATAACTAGCACCGTGTGGGAATTATCAATGAAATGGTATATATTTAAATATTGTTTTTTTATCAATGCAGGCGGCGTTAGCTCGCGTGTGTGCGAACCGCACGACGGTCATCATCGCACACAGACTATCAACCATCGTCCATGCGGACGAAATATTAGTTCTTAAGGAAGGAGAAATTATTGAGAGAGGAAAGTGAGTATCAAAAAAGAATGATAATTTACAATAGCCATAATTTCAATAGCATTGGTGAATTATAAACTACGAAGTTATGCCACGTGGAGGCAGTAATTCCTTGTATTACTTTAGCTCTTTTAAAAGACTTAAAAGACCGCTAAGCTGATAGAAGTAGAGAGCAGTTACTTTTCTCCATGTATTATATTATGCTCCCACATTTAGGTGCCAGTATTGGTTAAACTGTGTCACAAGGCTTCCGAGTAGTTAAGTTAGTTTTCCATTTAAGAACAATCGCATAAAGTAATTGAGATAAATGTATTATGTGTTTCAGTAATAAAATATATCCGAGTCTTCTTTTTACATACAATCGTATTATAATATACCACATTTCTTTTTTTCAGTCACGAAACGCTACTAGCGCAAGGCGGTTTCTACGCTTCGATGTGGCAACAACAGCTGGAGACTCGCAACAGCAACGGCAACAACAACGACAACAACGCGGATGGCAACCAGCGGCCCTCGAACAACGCGTTCAATGTCAACGCGTTCGGAGCGATCGGACACGGCCACGGACATTAAAATGGAACGTGAATCTTGTTTTGTAAATAATAACGTAGGGAAGCGAAACCGGTTAACCGTTACTATGAACCGGTTAAAATACCCGGTTATATAAAATTAAATATTTAAACCGGGAAACGAAACCGGTTAACCGTTTATGAACCGGTTAAAATACCCGGTTATGTAAAATTAAATTAGTAGGTGTTTAAACTAGATTCGTATGAGTGTTGTGCAACTTAGACTATATTTATTGTGGTTTGCAAAGTGAACGGTTGATCAGTTTCGCTTTTACATGCGTATTATTTATTTATATATGGTTCGGTCGCATTCTGTTCATTTCTCAAATGTCTCGTGAAATGCCATTTTGGTAATTTATTAACATTAATATCTGACTATTCTTATAATGACTAATAATAATACTATAAATTATTTAATAAATATATTTACATTTGATTTTGATGAAATTCTGTTTCAGTATATTGTTCGTTTTCTTTTTGACCGTTTGTGTAATATTGACTCTAAATTGACGAGGTAAAAATTGCTTCTGATGCAATATCAATGATCTAAAACGTTATTGAAATATAACGTATATATCTTTTACTTGTGGCTTATTAAAATTATTGTTTCCGTTTAGACTTTGAGAAATGGATAGTACGCGCGTGTACCTGTATACCTAAAATAGGGGTGCTAAATGACAGTGTCATATCGTGAATCAATGAAAATTGTCTCAAATCGGTGTGTTCGTCCGCGGGTGCAATTAGGGTAGAGGACATGACTGATCGTTTGTAAGCAGTTTTGTAAAGGTTACCACGTGGCAATATCAATATGTACAGAACATATGAAGCTCGATACAATTGAATATATATACATTAGTTGGCATTGTGATGATGTAACTGTATTGTACCTTGTGGTATTAATTAATTATATTTTGTTGGGAAATTTCATGTGCTATTTCAATGTTATTAAAGTTGTTTTTTTTTATTGTAACTATTATTGATTTTTTGATTATATAGTTTATGAATGGTTTATGCATTACTACGTGAGTAATTGGAATGTAATAAGAATACATTGATGAGAAATTAAAGTTTATTATTATCAAGAAATACCTCTTACGAAAAAATGAAATGAACTTATAAAATCTTGAATAATGTTATGACTTCCGGCTTTTTATCTATAACAGAAAATATATTTTAGACATATTTAACTTGGGAAAATTTTCGCAAAAAATGCGAGATAACATTATACATACTTGCACCATAGAATAAACTGGTGTGTCTCCCGGTAATCGCAAACCACCCGAAGATTTCTTTTTAGCTAAATATTAAGTGATATTAGTAAAAGCAATCATAGGTCGCATATTTCTAATGGAAAGACAATCTAAATACACAGTTTTGGCTAACTAAGGTAATTTCTAAGAGGTCTGAATTTTTTTTCTTAATTTTTATGACTAAAACAATGTTCAACTGTCAATAAGTTGGATTAAGTCGTAAGGTAAAAGAAACTGTTTAAGAACTAAAAAATAATCCAAATATTTCTTACCAAAAGATGATGAAGGTGGCATGACGGTAACTATTTTAGTGGCGCTCTTATTTTCCTCGTAATACTTAAGATTCTTCATTTGGTATTCCGAAACCGATATACAAGGGCGAGTTCTCGCGAATTCTACGCTCCGAATGGAACTCTCGGCTTTATGTTGCATCTGGTCTATTGTTTTTACGTAATCAGATGATATTTTACGTGCAACCTTCTTGCCGTGTTGGAAGACTAATGCGTGTTCATACGAGTGATCTGATGTCATGTGACGTAGGTACTTTTCTCTGCTATCCTCGCTTTTGATGCGGGAATTAGGCGAGTAGGTGAGTAAGCCGTATTTATGTTCAACCTCCGAAACGGTTCTAGAAAAATATTAATTTCTATTGTATAGTACAGTAAAGTTTAAGTAGATGTAAATAGGTAAACGAATTTAAACATCTAGTAAATGCAAATTTGATTTTATGTGTAGAAAAACCTTTCGTTTCATGCGTACTACACGCATGCATGTCGCGGAGAGACAGCGGCGAGCCATGCATGCGAGCACATTAGGGAACAACATTCTAGTTAAAATGATTTGACAAACTAAAGTATTTTGTATTCCGCATACAATTTGTTAGAAGCAGAAGAATACAATTTGTTGTTTTTAACATGTGTTTGAGTGTTATGTATTGTATTATGTTATATTTGTAGGAAATTCATAAACGATTTTTACTGCACTTCGTGTTTATGGACCGATTTAGATACTAGAAATTGATTCAAAAACCTCACTTGTAATCCTTCAATGTAGGTCCTTCTTCGTCGTGTGAGACGTCAAATTCGTCGTACAAACGAGACAATGTCGACGGTCGAGGGACGTCTATGTCCGATACTTTAATCATCGGCCTTACTAAGCCAGTTTGTCTGCGATTTGGCTTTGTTCCCGTTTGCGTTACTATGGCTGATGGCGCTATGCGTACTTTTCTGCAGGATAAAGTATAAAGCATTTTACTTCTCTAAACCCGATAGATGGAAAAATAGGAGTGAAGTCCAATGTTCGCGGTTTAGTTTTATAAGCGTTCGCCACTCTACAAGTCGTTTTATGTTGTTACTATGAGATTTCTTATTTTGGCTACTATTTTCTCTTTTTTATATTTCACCAAACCGCATCGGAGCAATATCGTGGAAATTTTCCCAGGCTTCCGATGCTCTATGAATGATGATGGCTATCCATGGTTTAGTAGATCGAAATGGCTTACAACCGTCGAGTCGACCCTACAATAGTCTTGCTAAATCGTAAAGACTAAGCATCATGGGACACAAGCATTGAAGATCCGCATGGTACGGAACTGTTTACATAAGAACCAGCTAAGGGGTTTTTCTGGTTAAGATCCGGCACAGAATCCTAGATAGAAAGTATGAGTGTAGAAAACATCAAAACGTCATTACTCATTACCTAACAGTTGTTGTGGAATCCTCTTCCTCTGGTAGTACTTGTGAACTATCAGATTGGTGTGCCAAACTTAAACGTTCCAAGTCTTCGGGCCTCAAAAATCCTGTTTGCCGTCTCTTAATTTTTCGTTGCTCCTTATCAGGTACAGCTATTGAAACTTTTCTAAAATATATCAAAAAATAATATTAGGTACATATTACATTTAAAAAGAAATAAATATAATAAGGATTTATTAATCAATAGACATATTTATTTAAGTTTTTTGCAAATTAAATACTCACTTTTCAGAAGCATCCCTCGATCTACGATCAACTGATGCTATTCTGTCACATAAAAATACCCAAATATTACTAAAAATATCAATTATTACTTCAATACAATTCAATTATAAATTCAATGAATTATTTAAAATAAATATAGTGGTGGCATTAACGCGGCATCTATTTTGGACTTACTTTAACCTAATACGTTGCTGTTTTCAGGATTGAAGGATATAAGGACGCTTCCTCGAGACGTTTCAGATTAGTCCTTCGGGACCGACTTCCAGCAATATTCCTATACTACCTATTGTTGATTACAAATGTCCTTGGTTGGCAGTAACCACTTGCGATGTGGCGGATTGCATGCTCGTATCTTACTTCTGTTTCATTATAAGAAAGTACAGCACGAGGTTCTTACCTAAATCTTCTGAGCTCTTCGTCTGTGATTAATTCTGACCTATAAAGTAAGAATATGTATATAAATACTTTTCAGTAAAAACTTACGAAAAACGAATGTAAGGTTTTACTTTCTGGCGTCTTCGAAAATGTTGAATTTTGCTACTCCTCGTGCGATGTTGCGGACGACGCTTCCGGCAAAGCTTACTCGGTCCACATTATGCCTGTTAAAAAATAGCATTTTCGTGAATATTTTTTTGCATTTCAAATTTTTAATTACTGCCTATAAATTTGTTAGAGATGTCAATGATTGCTTTTTATATTTTTATTGAATAAGTAAGACTGTTGATTTAGGTTGAAGAAGGTATTTATAGCTTCTGATAATAGAGTGTTATGAATTTTTATAAGTTGCATAGTCAGAAAAAAAAAATAAAAATAAAATTACTCTTACTTTAAGTATTTCTTAATTTCCAATTCATCATCAGAACCCAGAGATGAATCTGGGAAAATGTAAAATAAATTAGTCTAATGCTTAAAAATAATAATTAACCTAATGTTGTAATTGATATGCACCTTTAGTCTCAACAATCGTTTGATGTTTAAAAATTTGAGTATTAAAACCTCTTTTATTGATACATTTTTATTATAAACCTTATATATTTAAAATACAATAAAAAGCAACACAATAAAGCATAAATTATAGTATAAAATGACGTAACAATACTAATGATACTGACACAATTTAGAATTTACTTAACAACTGTTAATAAGATAAGCTATATAAAATTCGTGGATATTTAACGGGTTTTAAACAGTTAAAACTTTTTACTCGATTCCGGTTCTGAATTGTCTAATCGGAACATTTCTGACATGAATGAGGCTCTTTGCCCGGTCCGCTTTGGTTGAGCTTGGACTTGTAGGTCACTTTCCAAACAGTAGTCTCCTCTTAACATCCTGAAAGAAAATCTCAATAAGTCATTTAAGTATATTACGCAGACTGGTATTGAAAGAGGCACCGTTAAATATACATTTCGAAAAATGATGTATAGAAAGGTGTGATTAAACTGAAATGGTGTTATTTTGCTTTAGGTCTTCGTTGTATGTTCGTTCGTCATTAGAAAAAAAAAAATATCGATAGACTAAGCGCTGACGTGATAGATACCAAAATTGAACTGTGTGTCGGAATGACTGTTTCTGTATTACCAAAGAAATACAAACTTTTTCAAATCAAACGTCGAATCGACATCTCCGGGGTAGGGTACATCGGTTAAAGCAATATAAAACGACGAATCAGGTTTAACCACAAGACTAGGCGTTCCGGCAAGCGATATGTGTTTGTAGGGTTCTTCCTCAGGCTCGTATTCGTATACTTCGACGTCAAACTCTTTATTTTCTTGGTCCTCACTGACCGCGGACGATCTTTTGCGATTATCAGATTGGCTTTTAGCAGACGACGGACGCCGATTATCAATTTGAGACTTTTCAACTTGTTTCCCAGTTGCTGAACGCAAATTGTCAGCTTGGGATTTTTGAAGCTTGTCCATGTCTTCTTTTTTGCGTATGAACCTGAGAATAAATTTGTAGGCTATATTTTCTTACTAATAAGCTTCTTATAGATTTACGGACTAATAATCAACCTTTGGGTCTCCCTTATATTGTGCACTTCGTCTTCTTCGATCGACATCTCTTCCATGTCTTCCTTTATGAGTTTCTCTCTGTATCTAAGATCTGCCAGTAAGAATACTTTTTCCATGAGCTCCTAGTAGTAACATAAACATATTTTAATAAATACCTAATAAACCATTTAAATAATTCGTTTCTAAACGATGAAACACGCACCTCGTATAACATATCTCCTAAAGCAACAAGATCTTCAATATGTCCATGAATATATTCAATGGTGCCTTTATTTATCATTATGTCTTGGCACTCTAAATTTAAAATACCAGTCTGATACATTATGATTTCCGATTTCGGAGATTCGTACCAAGTGGGTACCGATTCGATTGCTTTCAGTGTTGATTCTCCGTCTATCAGCTGACCAAATGCTACATATTGACGGGCCATCCAAGGTGCCGGTTGTAGTAAAACGAAAAATTGCGTAGAACAATCCACATGCCTAAATATTAACATTAGAATACATTATTAGACTAAGAAATACTATTATATTAGCAGATAGCGATGAAGTCTGATAGCTGATATAGCTGAAAGTGGTAGAACCCTTTGTGACTCGACTCCGGCGGCACCACCGCCACACCTATTTCTACCTCATAACAGCAGAGTTAAGCGCTGCTGTTTTCCGGTTTGATAGGTGTGGTAAAGGAGGCATACTTTTCCGAAGCGTTCCAGCTTATTCCTCAGGGGTAGCGGCGCATTTGTCGTTGACCTCAAGTAGGAATCCTAACTGGGGTTGATTACAGATTTCACTTAACATCAGGTGGACTGCATGCTCGTCTGCTACTCCCATATTATAAAAACAAACAAAATGGGAAATTTCGTGGAGTCGTGTGTTCGTAACGGTTCGCTAAGACTAAGCGACAAGATCAGTGTTCAGCTACAGTAAAAGGAAATTCGTAAATTGAAATAACTGAGAAATATAAACCAGTTTGTCGTTTAATACCTAAATATAATTAGATACTTAAATCTTGTATATATATACAAGTAAGAAGACATGGAAAATATTATTATAATTTGATTACAAACAAACCTGCCATCATTAGCCATGCAAATTACCCCTCGCCGATCGTGTGGCATTATGAAATTTTCGCAATCCAAATTTGTACCTTTCAGACCAAATCCACCACATTGTATCCAACCATCTTTTACAATACGATGTATAGGTGTGCCGGAGTAACCTCCTTTAGTAGTTTTGCAAAGATTGAGAAAATTCTCGCAAGTATAGGGCACTAAATCTGCATATAGCTGAAATTAGTTACTGTAATTCATATCGTATATAGATTAGTAAAAATTACTCACTCCTAACAAGAAAATGTACCCAGTTTTGAGAATTGAAATAGTTGCGTAAAAAAGTTTTGCCACGTCTCCGTGCTAAAATGTCCCTAAAATATTTGAAATAATTATTTATTTATTATGTAAATTACGCAGTATTAGTTATTTATTTGTAAATTTTCTCTAAAAATGTTTTTATTTGTCAAGAATTCAAAAAAAGAACTTACTAATAAGCCGTTTGTGGCTTCATTCAATTTCAAGGCGGAGAAGTATCTTTTCTAATATATGTATATGGTATAAATCGTTCAGGATGAAGTATTTGAACTTGCCGTATATTACCGTCGATACCTATACTCGAAGATTTAAAATTCGTTATTCCGTCATAACTAGTAAAACCTACTTACCATGAAAATTAGAGTCCCAGTATGTTCGTCATTAATCGAAATATGCATGTAGGCGCATGGTCTCTGAAAAACGTTTCAAAATATTTATTGAATTAATTATTTTGGAACATATTGCACGGAATAGTTGGTGTATTTTCTTTATTACTCAGTAGATTGTACCTATACCTTAATTTTCCAAATAAATAAATAAATATTGGTATGGGTTCTTACTCCGGATGAATTTATAAACTTCGAAAACTGATCAACGCCTTCTTTATAGTAATCCAATATAATGTGATAAGTGTATTTAGTTTCAATAAAATCTTTCAGTTCCTTTTCACCTCCCAGGAACTTGTTGTTAATTAAAACCGCAACTTGATTACTTAAACAATAAGTAGACCCACCATATTGAAGCTTGAGATCGTTCAATATTTTTGGCCATTCAACGGTTGTTACTCCTGGAAGTTAGTTTTAATCGTTTTTTTTAATAGTTTTCTCGTGTTACTTTTTAGTGCAACTTGAAACCTTACACATATTATGTTATATTTTAACCATTTCATTACTACTGCATAATTATTAAGTACGAAACAATTACTACCTATAAAAGGAGGCATCTAAAGCTCATACTTAGGTACCTACCTTTAATGATAGGACTATCAAAGTTTTTCCACCTATATTTGTGGAGTCCTTTTACTAAATTAACACAGTAATTAAATTCCTCTGTAACCCTATTTCCAATAATGGTAATTTTTAGACGATCTTTATCAGGAAGTTTTTCCTTAGTGCGTGGATATGGAGGGTTGTTTATAGAGTTGTGTCCATATTTTATTTGATTGGAGTATTTATCTTTTACTATCCTTTCCCACGGGTGCTGCGACGGTAGTTTTACTTTGAAATTATTAAATGAAGTCATGTTTGTGTACTATGTAAAGAATAACGAAAATTAAAGTGACTTTTTCTTTGATTAACTGTCAATTTTGATATACATGGATTTTATTTCAAAAATATTTTAATTTATTGATAATGACGAGTTTACGAGGCTAAAAATGATAGAGTCCAAGGTCGTGAAAACGCAACAAAAATAGTACTTGTTCATTAATTTTCTTCTTAATTTGACAGTGGCAGATTAGTAGGTTTGGTTGACTTTGACATATGATTCATGTCATTGTCATGCGATGCGATTTGCGCGAGTGGCGGTGTGTGTAGTTTAAACGATAGTGAGTAAAATGTGTTGCAAATTAATATAAATATTGTTGATATTGTGCATATTTAAAACGTTACATATAGTGCTTGTAAAAGTTGCGTGTACAAATAAAAGTATGACATAAACAGTAATACAATTATTTATTTAATTTGCAGAGAAATGGGTAGTAGGACACCAGAACATTTCACATTGATATCTGGAGAACTGAGCAGTCTTCTGTGTGAAAAGGATTATAATAAAGGGAAAATTAACTCTCTAATAGATGAATTAAATGCCCAGACGTATAAAGCGGAGTTATTTATACGAAAACAGGTAAAATAATAACATAAAAGTGTATTCAAGTTATGGTGTTTATATGAAATGATTCATTAATTTTTATTTATTTTTCAGGATGTTATATCACTAGTATCTGCTCTTTGCAGTAACATACGACCAATTGATGAATTTTTAGCTGCCAAGTCTTCTCATTTAATAAATAATATGGTAACAAAACAAAACATACCGTTTACAAGGGACTACCTATGGAAAGCGATAGCTTGGCATATAGATTGTCTGAAAACGTGTTCAGACATCATTATGCCGGATATACTTCATAATATGCAGAGTATTTTACAGTGTGACCCTATTGCAGGACAAAAGGTATGTTTCAAATATAATAAAAAAATTCAATCAATGAAATGTTAAAAACATTTTTCTTTTCTTTTACCGTTGTTCAGTTTCAAGTATTTAAATTATATTCAAATAACTTTACCTTTATTCTGTATTATTATTAGTTATTTATCTAAGTCTTATTATATTTCTAGTTTTCTGAAGAATTGCTAGGTGAGCAAGGTATCCTACTAAACATAATGGATGTTAACAGAAGCCGTAACTTAAGTGTTCATAATCCACTTCAAACATGTTTGATCGCATTGAAGTGCATAATTAGTTTGACATCAGATGACAAAACTGATCAAACAAATGTTACATCGGAAATAAAGGAACACATTTCGGATGTGATTGTTAAGTTTTTGATGAAAGGGCACACAAAATCTCAAGATGAATTTCTTTATTGTAAAGTAAGTGTCACTTTACTTACCATGTCAACAATTTTTTTTATAGATTTTATTCTATAAGATTCAATTAACATAACTTGGAGTAAGACCATGTTATTGAATTTTTAGGCTCGCAGGATGATATTTTTTATAATGGCCAACATCGTAAAAACATGTGTTAAAAAATGAATGTGTATGATTTAGCCATTAACATAAAACATACTGAACTCTGCCTATTATGTATTGATACAGCTTTACCCAAGCACCTATTTTACCTTATTGTAGAAGATCCCGATATAAGACAACCTTCACCTTGCTTAATGGCTGAATATTTTTTTTTATTAAACTAGCTGACCCGGCAAACGTTGTTGCCACATAAATAAAAAAATGTAATGGGCGAACCTACTGAATATGCATATAAAATTTGGTGAATATCGGTAAAGCTATTTTCGGAGGAGTACGATAACTAACATTGTGAAACGAGTATTTTATATATAAGATTAAATATTACAAAAACTATATTGCAAATGGGTTGTCTAAAAAATTTCAGAATATGTTTTGTTTACAATTAAAAAAAATTTTTTTTTCTAAAACATTTTACTGGTCTGATTTATGTACAACGTGTAAGTCGTCTTATATCGGGATCTTACACCATTAACTTATCTTAATTTAATGCATTTACAATTTTTTTAAAGTTAACTCAATATAATTAGAAAAGTAACTTATTCACCACTTCTCATTTTCAGGTTGTGATATCAGCTTTAAGGGTTTTATCCCATCTGTATTTTAATGATCAAAAGGTAAACTTTTCCTTGCCAGATGTCATTGGTATTTGTAGGTACTTCATATTGTATGGACTCATTGAGCAGAAAGGTCCACCAGAGAGAATAATGCCTTCACAACAAACCATAGCTGCAGTGCCAGTGAAGACCAATCCTAAAGGAGGGAAGGTAATATAGGTACTTTAGAAGCTATATCTTTAAAAGAAATATTGTTTATTTTGCAGTGTATAAAACACACGGATATTCATCCTTGTTTTTCTAAGTGATGAATGAAAGATGTGGTTTATACTTGTAAGTACATAATTAAGAATGGTGGAGATCTTTATGGTTCAACATTAAAGGCACCACCACCACGCCAGTTTCCGTTTACTAACAACAGTATAAATGGTGTGGCAAGGCAGAGGAGTACTACAGGACATCCACACCATTATCTAGTTTAGGTATAACTTCAAAGTCAAACCCAGATTGATAACAGAAGTCCATTGGCCACTTACCATCAGGTGGTCCGATAGTTTACTTACAGTACTTCTGTTGTATTTTAAATCAATAAATAAAACAAATATTAAAGCTTTTACTGTGACCATTTTTTTGTCATATTATGTGATAATTTAAATAACTTACCTTTGTTACCTTGTAATTTCAGAAACAAAAAGTGCGAAAGCAAAGGAATAATGCAATTGAAAGTCTGAAGAAGGAAATCCCTGTTTCAGACAGAAGTTTAATAAAGGATGTGGGTGACTTTGAAAACAATTCAGCATACAAGCCTGCTTCCCAAAACTTTTTGGAACCACAAAAAGCAAGAAACTGTTGGGCTCTTACCAGTGATTCAGATATGTCTGATTTAGAGAATAGTAGGGAAGCTAAACTCATTGCATTGAAATCTAGAGTAAGACAAAGTGCTTCCAATTTATTTTTGGTATTGTTTAAGGTTAGTGACTATTATTTTTTTAAACCTGTGTAAATAGAAAAATATTTCTTTGCTTTGCTAACCTTTGCTAGCTGAGTGGAAGACATGAGTTTTATGATAAGCAATTAAAAGCTAATATTATAATTTTCACGATATATAATCCATATATCAATGTCTGTAAGTTATTGTGTAATTGAACAAATTGACTGATTTTCTATGAAAAATCGGTCAATAAATTATGATTTATATGATTAAGTGATACTGTGCTACGTGATAATACTAGATGTTACGTACAACAGTACAATCATAATTAAATGGCAACCTCTACAAATTACAGGTAAAAGAGAAAAAGGAAATTTTTGGATACTGGTGGGCACTTCTACCAGATTCAGTGGAAGTCAACAATTTGATTAGACAGGAGGCAGTGAAAAAGACCCTAGCCTATTGTGCCGTAACTGACCCCATTGCCAGCAGTCGTGCTAGTGCATTGAGTGTTATCCTGGCACTCCTGGCAGGCTCTAAGATGTATCTATCACAGGCTGAAGCAAGGTATTTTCTTCATTTCACTATTTGATCTGATGAAATGGTCTATTAATTATTTGTCTATACTTTTTATAGAACGAAATAGTAGATTATTGTTACAGTAAATTTAATAAAAGCCCTGACAGTATATTATGAACTTCGATTTCTCATACTGTTCTAGTGATCATATCTTAGTCACCTGATTTTTCTAAATTATATTCATATTATGATCACTTGCTTTAATGACGAATAGCATTATTCTGAGGAAATCAACATGCCTGTCTGAATAAAGTTTTTAATGTTTTTTTAAGTATAATCCACATTCGGCCAATGCTACGGGCTATGGCTGTCTTTTCATTCTAAGATTTTAAATGAAGACTCATGTGCAGAAGTGAGATGATGAATTGTTGATGAATTAAATTTCGTGACACTTCTAAAGATTTATATCTAAACTCATCATTATCATCATCATCTAAAATCATTTTATTTTATTGTTACAGCAAGAAAGTAACAACATCATTCATCCCATTCTCAATATCCCTGGGTTATATAACAACATGTATGCATAAGGTTCTAACTGGAATCTTGGACAGCGAGAGGAGCCATTCAGTTATAATAGTCGCTCTGAAGTGTTGCGCCGCTTTGGTCCAAGCCACGCCATACCATAAGATGCAGGAGGGGTTGATCAGTGATCTCGTTAGGTCTACTAGGAAGTTCTTGGTTCATAGAGGTTAGCAATTTTTATAAAACTAAAGTAACTATGGTGGATTTATAACAAAATTAATATGTTTGTATACAGTTCAAAGTGTGTAAATTTATGGGCTGGGCACAAGTATGATTTTTTTTTATTTTTTATACCAGGAACTCCTATTTTCGGAGCATAGCCTAACTCATATCAGTCCCTGTAAAGCCAAATATTTACAGGCAGTGTTTTAAAACATATTTATGATTTTATTACTGGCATAAAATGTTATTTATCTTTAAGCTGGAATTTTTCAAAAAAAGCTTTAGATTTTTTTGCTTATCTACATGGAACTCCTGTGTAAAACTTCATATATTTAGACCTAGTTCAGTTTAGTGTGTTGTACGTTCATAGTACATAATTCTGATGGAGAGTGTGTAGTGTTAAATATACGAAATTTATTTACAGATGTAAAATTACAAGTGGGAGCACTTATAACTATGGGATGTGTTCTTTCCGTTGATCCGAAGGTTGATGAAATTTTGAAAGCCATGGAGAAAGATTCAGTGCCTTGTAAAGTAACAAATATATCAATAAATAATGATAAAGTAGAAACAGAGGAATGCGACGACTTTGAAGAGGGTTACTCTGATGATGAAATGTTCACGGCAGCTGAGAGTCAAGAGATTATAAATGTTCTGAATAGAGATGAAAAAGATGAAGGGACATGCTATTTTAAAAGTTGGATTTTGGACATTTGTTTCAAGAATTTGGGATGGATATTTAAAGGAAGTGACAATATGGTAAGATGATACATCCATATCTTGGCGTGTAAATGTAACATGAATTTATTTATTTCTTTAGAAAATTCATTTAATAATATATTCCTCATAATCGCTTTATAACAGATTTGGTATGCTTTTACAATCCCCTTAATGATTAGGAAATTACGAAAGTTTACATAGTATTAAATAAATATAATGTCTCATTTATACCTGAGTTATATATTGCGTCGGGATGCAGCAGCCAGGATACAGAAAGACCGAATTACTTATAGATATGTATTTAATCAAAACCGAATATTACATGTTTTGGATTAAATCTAACCTGAATTAAAACTAACTATCCTAAGTGACTTGCTGGGGCAATGTTAGCACCCAGAGTAAATTCCCACGTTCGGGACTATACGGTGGAAACGGAGCGGTGGTGCGGCGTCAGCGTTCCCACGGCACGGCGGCGGTGCAGGATCGGATGTCTTCTTTATAATTTTGTATAAGGCGAATGCCTAACTATGGTGATTAAGGCCAATATATAACACCTGCAGAGACATTGAATGTGTCAGACCTGGGACGTAGCAGACTCATCTATATTTTTCTACGCAATATTTTTACAGACACAGCCCACGTCTATGTAGCTGTGTTAGAGTAGATATGAGAAAAAGTCAAAAGTAATGCATAAAAAATATATATTACATACTTTTATAACATAAATTTAAAAAACGCATATTATGTCTGCCACGGTACACGTCTAACACGCTGAAAGTATGTAAATATAAACTAACAATCAAAATCGTCATAAATGTTTAGCGACATTGTATCCTAGTATCTTAAGCAGGTATTTGTATTTTCTTTTCAAAATATGTAAGTGCATTTTTCTAATATTACGTATTTTACTTTCAGAGATGTAAACCGTCCGTCATACCTGTGATACTAGAATCCCTGCAAGTGCTATCAGCGATCGCGTTCCACCACCTGTCGTACTTCCTGCACTCTCACATACCACTCCTAGCGGACATATTCTCGGAGATGTTGCAACACGAACACCAAGATGTGGTGTTGCAGGCGGCCCGGACTATAAGTATTATTGGTGACGCTATTCAGAAGTTAGGTAAACATCTTTACTCATTGATTTTTTCTATTCACGTCGAGATTCTGTGTTGGAAGAAATTGCTAATAGTACCTTATACCATACGCTTTAACGTTTGTTTGTTTGTGTGTGCGCGTAAAATTGTGAAGTGTTTGTATTTTAATGTAAACTTAAGACATAAATTTTTAAAAAACTATATGAAAACATTTATATAATAAATATAAAAACGCATGTCACAAGTCCATAAATGTTTTTATTAGGATGCTCAAAAAGTAATCAGAATTTTGCTATGCTATCGAAAACAGTTCTTATTAAAGAAATCTTAAATTCTTATGAATAATGTCCATCACTTTCTAACATTTATTGCCATTATTTTATGCCAACAATATTTTTATTACTTTTCGGTTTTTCAAATATAACGAACACAAAATACATTGCGTTATTTAAAGGCATTTTAATTGGTAAATTATTTGCCCTTCAAATTTACAGAGCAAACCGACCAAGCACCGCCCCTCAACCAGTGCGTATACATGTGGGAGAAGTTGATAACGCCGCTGTCAGCTGTACTGCAGTCCCACGAGAACTCGCCCGCTAAAGCAGTTGTATGTGACTGCATTGCGAATATTGGCGAGAGGTCATTTAAGGAATTGCCGGTAAAAACACTAATATGTATTTTTCTATATAATGTATTTTGTCAAGAATACCGTCGTATTTGTTCTTTTTATTTTGGTGGTATTTCTTAAATATTTGTGGATTTTCCCGTTTGAGAACCCAAATGTAGAAGCTTGTAAAATTCGTATTTACTTAATAAGGCTTAAGCCTTACTCGGGAAAGATACATATAATTAAATGCCAAGATTCACTGCGTTCCGTTATTCATAATTTAAATGTCTGCGTGGTCGAGAACCCCAGAATCCTTTACAAGTTGGTTATACAGATCCTCATAATAATGTAACTTGTTAACTTATGCAGTTAAATAAATACTTTATTCGTAAGATTGATTCGAAATGATTTATCTATAAAAAGTTTGAATAACATTTATCTCCAAGTGTTATTGTTTCCAGGGTCGTCAGCAGCTGTTCTGCTGTGCGTTGTTAGTGGGGTCCTGTAGTGATGAAGAGGCCACAGTACGAGCGGCGTCTGTGCGGGCCTTGGCCATGACTGTCATGTATCGGAGTTTGAGAGAGGTATTGCCTATTACTTGTTAATAAAAATTGACGGCTTTTGTATAATATTCTCGACCAAACATTATAATGCCCATAACTTTTTATAATGAAGATTGATGGCTTGTATTTTATTTTCTTGATCACATATAAAATGAGAAATAAGTTAATGTTAAATGGCGCCATTTTGGATTAGTTTCTTTATTGAGACAATTTCGTTTGATGCAATGGACTTATAGTGGAAAATAGTACCGCAAAAATAAACTGAATTTTGAACCTTTTGCGTATTTGACCAGTATAGTGACCGCTATGCCACGGGGAAATCATTACTGCTTACGGCAGTATGTATTATAGTAGTATATGCTGTATTATTTGCACTACATTACCAAGTCTCTTTACACATAATTGTTGTATTATCCTTAGAATAGTATTATTCTTAAACTAGATTTATTTCTTATAGATCTAAAATATGTCTTTTCCCACAGGATTTATGCTTTGTGAGTGATTGTGGTGAAAACATATTGAGAGCTCTCGCGGAACCCACGTTAGTTATACGGACGAAAGCCGCCTGGGCCCTAGGAAACCTCAGTGATGCGCTCGTGTTGAATATGTAAGTTAAAATATTCAATTTGAGTGTAGAGGCGTGGTAGTTTGTAGTGGTAGCCTAAGAAACCTCAAAATAATTGTGCTTTTTCTTCCAATTCCTAGCTATCTGATATCTATAATTAAATTCCTCCCTTCTACTTCCTTCACAAGAAATTCATGTCACAAGGAATTCTGGTATGTAACCAAAGTTTTACATAAGGCGTCTTTAGTAAACTGGCTGTTTGTAAACATCTGTCACAGTCATTATTCTTTTTTAAGATTTCGATATTTTATGATATAGGAAAAGCAGACAAGCATGCAGTCATTCAGATGGTAAGTGGCTACTGCCACCTATGGACATCTGTAATCAATTCCAAATAGGATTACATATTCTTACCTGAGGTCGGTCACAGATGCGTAACTACTCCTGAGGACTGAGCTGGAACGCCTTGGAAAAGTATTTTTCCCTTACACCAAACCAGAACACAGCAGTACTTAACACTGCTATTATTAGGCAGAAATAGATGAGATGTCATGGACACACAAAAATGTAGGCACAGATCCAGTATTATCTGGATTAGTCTGTTAAATATCTAAGTAAGATTCGAAAACCTTTGCACCCTAAACCAGTATAATCTGCTTGCACTTATTTACATACGTATTTTATTTTTCTGGAAAATATTATTTGTTTATATTCGATATGCGATTACGTATATTATTTTCGTTAATTAATGGAAGTCCCAAAAACAAAATATATGTCAACAGTGACTTGTATTTATTTATTGTTGTTATAAGTGATGTTCTGAACAGGGATGAACCGGATATCGACGACATCGGCGATGACCTGCTGCTCCGTCTCCTCGAGGTCAGCGTACAGTGCGCCAGTGATAATGATAAGGTAATGGATTGTGTGGAGATGACGTGACGTCACAGAAGGGCTCTCACAGGCGGACTACATGTTTTCAGGTGATGTGCTGTGTTGTCCCTGTAGTACCGGGACTAGAATGCGGCTACGGTATCCCCTGCCTATCGTAAGAGGCGTCTAGTGCGGTAAAACGACCCACATAACCCGGCGTCACTCCCATGGCGTCGGGTACCTTTTGAAGGTTTCCCCCTCGTCAACAAAAAAAAAGGTGATGTGCTATGTGCGGTCGGGCTTAGACTGCACGCAGTTGCAGATAGAGAAAGAGTAAAGACGTGACGTCACAGACTTAGGGCTCCTTCAGATGGACTGCTTGTAATTAACGTTTTGAATTGTGTGGTTGCAGTTTTATGGTGTCGACTCATGCTGTAAATTGTAGAGGCGCAGTTTATATGCAGTTGTCATTGAAGTTGGTTTTCAATATACGAATTCTTATAAAATATTATTATATTCGTCAAAAGCAACAACCGATGTTTTAAAGTAGTTAGAGCTTTTTTTGTCATATTTATTTTATTTTATTCAGTCCACCTGATGGTAAGGGGCTTTTGCCATGGACATTTGTAATCAACTCCATATAAAACATTCTTATGTAATGTTGACCAATTAAAAATAATAGATGTCTATACGATACCTCATAGGTGCGTCAAGCCATTTGAGTTATAGGCCATTTCTAAGAAGGATCCTCGAAGAAGGACATATATGCTCGAAAAACAATACCTATCGCAGTCGGATAAAAAAAGTTATACGATTTATTGCTATCGATTTCCTTATCATAGTTCATCGAACTCGAAATAGCCTTATCTATTACGGCGTATACTAATTGATTAATTGCATAATGCAGGTAAAAATGAGCGCCACGCGCGGCCTTGGGAACTTCCTACGTTTGATAAGGAACGATAACTTACAACGTTGTCCCCAAATGAAGGCGTTATGCGAACTGGCCATAGAGAAACTATCTCACTGTGCGTGCAAAGTGGCGAACATGAAAGTGAGGTGGAACGCTTGTTACGCCCTCGGCAACGCTATGAAGAATGAGAAACTGTTCACGTGCTTCAACGGATGGCAGGTAATGTTTTTATAATTCTATCATCAACCCCTTACAGTCCCACTGCTGGGCACGGGTCTTCTCTCAGGATGATTAGGCCATAGTCCACCGCGCTAGCCAAGTGCGTATTGGTAGACTTCACATACCTTTGGGTTTTTTTTTATAAATCTCTCAGGTATGCAGGTTTCCTCACGATGTTTTCCTTCACCGTTTAGCAAGTGATAATTAATTTCTTATACGGACATAACTTCAAAAATCAGAAGTGCGTGCCTGGGATTTGAACCTTGGACCCCTCGATCGAGAGGCCGAGTTTCTTAACCACTAGGCTATCACTGCTATATATTTCTATGGCGGAGTTAATTGGTTTAGTTGTGGTTGGTTCTAATTGTTGCCTACATAGAATATTGGGTTTTAAATATGTATGGAGTAAGGAATTCACGATTCTAAAGTTAGTTGGTCCATTGTCTACACGCAAATTGGTTTTAAAAGCAATTACATGGAAGCACGTTTTTCAGTCTAATTATATTTTTATGTTTCAATACATAATTATATGGAAATAAAACGATAACAATTTACAATGTTTTGTATTACGCAACAAAATAGTAAGAAATTGTTATTAGGTACTTACAAAAACTGACAATGTATTTTTAGCGGCGAAGTTGCGTGCGCGGATGTAACACATAATATTATTGTATTTATTACGGCACAGAACTATAACTATTCAGTTCTGCATATAAAAAGAGGCTCTGGTAACTAACAGTTACAAAATTATTATATTGTAAATAAATAATTAACTTATCAATAATAAGTAAGTACTTCTTACTTTACTAAATACATGTTTTTTCCAGGGACATGTATTCTCAAGCCTATGTGCATTGGCACAAGAATGCAAGAATCTCAAAGTGCGTATCAACGCAGCGGTGGCGCTACGAGCGTGCAACGTTCGCGAGCAGTACGGGGCGCACTATGCGCTAGTGTGGAGAGGCATTATGGCCGCTATGGAGAACGCTGCCAATGTGGATGATTTTACTGAGTATAAGCATAAGGATAATCTTATTGAACAGGTGAGGTTAGCTAGCTTTTTTTACTAGCTAGGTAGCTAGTAAAACACATAAGTGAGGCGTTCCAACTCAGTTCTTATCGGTAGCAAGTACTGGTGCAACAGGTAGGTACTGTGTAGCTGACATCAGGTAGGAATCCAATTCTATCTGGGGACGGTTACAGATGTCAATAGGTTGTAGAGGCTACTTACAATCTGCTGGACTGCATGCTCGCATGTTTCTTCTATGTTGTATAAAATGAAAAGATAGAAAAGTATAGTACAATAATTTAAAATTCTTAGTCCTCGTTTATACATAAAAATATACAGTATTAAACTTATCAAACTCTGCCATGACACATGGAACATCGCGGTCAAAATCATATTTTTCTATACAATATTTTAAAGGCACGGTCCGTGCCTGCAAGGTCGTGTTACGGTAGATATACGGTAAAATACATCAATGAACCCTTCTACAACAGTTATACTTACATACACGTGTATAGTGTGCTGATAGTGTGCGAAGGGCGTGATTACTTCGTAGATCTAACGCATTCATTTTGAAGGTGGTAGAACCCCTTGTGGTTCGACTCCAGCGGCACCACCGCCACACTTATTTCTACCTCATAACAGCAGTGTTAAGCGCTGGTTTCTGGTTTGAAGGGTGTGGTAAGGGGTAGCCCTTATAATAAGTGTGTATATACACTTATCCGAGGCGTTCCAGCTTAGTCCTCAGGCGCGTAGCATCTGCGGCCGACCTCAGGTAGGAATATCTAATCCGATCTGGGGTTGATTACGGATGTCCATGGGCGGCAGTAGCCACTTACCATCAGGTGGACTGCATGCTCATCTGCTACTCCTATATTATAAAAAAAAATCAAATAAATTAACTTTAGACAAATAAAATTCTTTCCAGCTCTGTGTCACTCTGGCTCATCTATGCTGTCTTCTCAAGCAGCCCGACCTCACAGACATACTGGATCCTCTTGTCTTCCACTTCGACTGCGCCAAGTCTCTCCTAACCCAACTTTACCAGAAACTACCACCAGAAAACACGTCGTGCCTTAAGATACTCCAAGCTGCTCGGTACGTTACTATGGATTTTGTTGCAGCGAACGAAACACAGTCACAGACCCTGGGGATGTTGCAGGAGATGTTTATATGGGATATGTAGTTTATTTTGAAATAAATAAATTGTCATGGTCAGTACTAATCCGCGGAGTAGTGCGGTAACCGTGGCGAACCACTGAAAATCTCATTATAAGAGGAACCGTGCTCAGCAATGGCACTGTAATGAAATAAAATGAAATATATTTATTTTACAAATTGTCAGTTATAATATTTTTTCTTAAACTACTACCGGATCGGACGGCGACCTCAACTGAGAAGGTCTGTTAAGAAACTCAGTGGGTTTGTCTTTTTTTTAAATAATAAATATTACTCTTTTTCTCTTTTTTTTTTAAATGCCACCATGTACTTCTTGATGATAATGTCGTGTGATTTCTTGATGACATATAGGTATAGTATATGATATTTATTTGGAGTAATAAATGAAATTAACGACGTCACAATCACATCTGAATAAACTCACCTATTTATATTGTTGCAACAATTAATTTAAGTTACTGACGTCGAATAAGACAAACGTTATACAATTTCTGTCGAGGGCCAAAAATCAGTAGGCAACTGTTTATCAATGTACAATTGTACATACAGAAATGAATGAGTGAAGATTTGATTTATAGTTTTCTTTTTATAAACTTCTAAGGGTGTTTCTAAAAAGAATATAAAGAACATTGTTTTATTCTGAACATTCATACAAATATGAGGCATCTGAACGTTTTATTTTCTTGCGTGAAGTATAAAGTTCTGGATATTTTTTTAATTATTAATTTTTAAGAATAGGTGTGTAATTATCTTCCTAATTAAGTTATTTAAGGATATTACCATTTGTTATTTTTAAAACGTTAATAAGCTATGAAATTTATTTTCTATTTATTTATTTGCAATAAAATAAACGTAAAAAATGTAAACTGTGTTTTATTTATAGAACCGAATAATTTTGCGTCACATTTCGTATTTTACAAAAAAAATACCTAATAGTAGTAATCTTATATATAAAATTCTCGTGTCACTATGTTAGTTACCATGCTTCTCCGAAACGGTTTTACCTATTTTCATCAAATTTTATATGCCGTATTTTATACAGTAGGTCTGAGAGTCGGCTACTATCTATTTTTCATACCCCTACGTGATAAGGGTTGTTCTCCCTTAACATTTTTTATCTATATGGCAATATAACGTTTGCCGGGTTAGCTAGTAATTTATAAAATCAACTTGTCTGTCAATCACTATAATAGGGTAGATGTAAGTCCAACTATGCACATTTAAGGGTTTATGAATCAATGGAAAAAATACGACCACTTATGAATAAATGGAATAAAATTAATATGAGAGCTAATTGCGAAATATAGTAAGGCAGTCATAAGTAAATATCTAATAATAAAATCTCCATGGAATTATTTGCACTGGAAAAGTGATATGACACGCTTTAACCTCATTAGGGCCAGATAAATATCGATAGTCAAAACAAAAAGATAGTTACTTCACAATGAAGTAATAAGGCTAATTAGTATTGGTTTTATGTAAGGAATAATTCTCTAGGTTATTCAGAAGTTTACTACCGAGATGGTTAACGTAAATAAGATAACCAAATGACCTAATTTTGCTGGTGCTTACCAGATTCTGCTATGATAACACCACAAGATTTAAGATAAGCGTTAAATTGATAATGTCGTTATGTGATCATAAATGACCAATGTCCTGTTTAGGTGGTTAAATATTTCCGTATAGTTACTATAATTTTACTTTGGGATTGAGGCTTGCTTGCTGTTCTTATTCCATAAAATTATATTTGACTTAGAGTAAGTAAATATATCGCTACTTAATGTACTTCCATTATCTTATGTAGTGATTATTTTTATTTTTGTTTTTTGATAAAATAATTAAGGGGAATCCATATTACGTATAATTACGAAAAATTACCCTACTTTTGTTTATATGCGTAATATGTTGGCGTATGTTACCTATGAGTAATAATACTAATCAACCACTTATACGAATACGTAAATAAGGAAAGTTTATAGAAATTACCTCCGAGTTATTATTAATATTTTATATTATAGAATTTATGTTTATTTGCATTTGTTACCATTACACTTCTAAATGAACGTCATGATCATTCACATTCATATTTCAGTTATTTCCACGTATAGGGTAAGTACTAAGTATTATGAAATTGTAAAAATATTACTTATTACCTTTTCCTTAAGTAGGAAACGAAGAGTGGCATAAATGTAAAAAAAAAATAACCATCTCTTTAGTTAACCTTCATACAGTGAAACCTGGTTAAGTGAGACATCAAGGGACCTGCAATGTCGTTTCACTTATAGAGGTATTCCACTTACCCAGTGTCTCAGATATACAGGTATAAATAAATATCTGTCTCATTTACAGAGGGTTCCATTAATTTGCTTAACCCATGTTAGCAAACACTGTTCAAGTTCAGGATATTCTGATAAACGTACACGTTTTAGTTTTCCTTGTCCTTCAGAACATTGTGATTCAATTTTATGTTTACTCTGAATTATTCTACAAAGAGTAGATTTTGGCACATTAAATTCGGCACAAACTTCTTCGCGTGTCTTCCCACTTTCATAAACGGATATTAACTTCAGTTTTTCACGTAATGATAATGATTGTAGCTTTCGTTTTGACAATTTTCAAATAAACATCTGTATGATAGTAAAGCGAAACTAAAACTGAAGGTAATTGAAGCTCAAAATTTGTACTTACGTACTTGGAATTACGTGTGGAATTTGTGGGTAGAATAAGAATGAGTAAACAAACAATGTTATCTCAGTTACAGAGGTTTATGCATATAAAATTTACTCGCTGTCTCAGTTATAGAGGTAACTATGATGATAAATCGAAAGAACAAATCCCAGATATAGAGGTTTACCTCGTCCCACTAACAGAGGTAATTCAGTGCCAAAGTGTTGGGACCTCAGCATGAGTTCCAGTTATGGAGGTTTCTCACTTATCCAGGTCCCACTTAACCAAGTTTCACTGTATTTACATAATACTTATTACTTAAACGTATTCGTTTACTAAACGTCACCGGAATGAATTGCATCGTACTAAGCTAAAAAAATCCTGATATGGAGTATCAAGTCCATTTCTTATCGCCATGTCCGGTTGCAACTGGATACGCACACCTATTAGTAGTATTCTATGATTACTCAGGATTATCTAACTCAGGGTTATGTTGAGATAAGTCTAATTAAGGGTGTGCAAGGGGGCATTGACGCAAATCAATATATGTCCAATTAGAGAGGTCATGTATTGATAGACACACATTCGGAAACGAGGATGTAGTCGAGTTCACAGCACTTCGATATGGGAACGTAATAATGTCAAGGTTCAATATTATAAAGTGAACCACTGGAGTTACATATCGTCGTAATTAATATTGTTTTTCTTGCTTATTGACTATTATAATTTATGGAGATATTGTGCTATATCGAGCGGCAAGCTTTAGCATTACCATTAAATAGATAAAGAGAAGAAATGCTTATAGAAATGACCTTTAGCACCTATCGCTAGAAACGCATCCTTCTGGTATTAAAATATTATAGAAATTAAAGTATTTAAATACTGAATAGTATTAATAATACAATTTCTTGTCTATATTACTAATATTTCTAATGCATCACATGTTTTAAAAATGGTACACCCAATTCCGGGAGTTTTTTTTTTATTTTTTTTTATTTTAATATAGTTACCCTATGTCAATGCTTTTCCAAGAAGAACCTTAAGCTGTTTAGACCACAACGCAAAACACAGACCTGTATTTGTACCCGTCAAGGAAACAGACAGGTAAACTGGGTAACAAAGGTAAACTGGGTAAACATAATAAACTCGAAAAGCTTTCCTCCCGCAGGTGAGTAATTTGGGTTATTTTTATGCATATTCTTACCCTGCTTAGTTTCTTTTTAATAACATAATTGCATATACCTACGATGTAGCTCACGTTGATATTTTATTATGCTATAATGAAATGGAAATATAAATATGTTGAACAGTTTATCCTCATGATCAGTCATAAGAGTTTTAAATAGGACTTACCATCGTCGCGGTTTATTAACTACAATATAAAATTTTCCTTATTTTACCTACCTCTAGCTATATCACTATCGTCAACCCACTGCTATCCCTTGTAGGGGCGAGTCATTAGAGAGGATAAGACCGGTTCACCACGCTAAAGTGCATATTGGTAGGCTTCAAACACTTTTGAAAACTTTTCTCTCTCTCAGAAATCTTTCAGATTGAAGCTTTCCTAAAGATGTTTTTTTCACCGTTAAAGGATTTGATAAGTAATCTGCAATTTAGAGATGCCTGAGATTTGACCTCTAAAACCCCGACTTTTAAGGTCCCAGTTCATAACATTAGGTTCTATCACTAATCTGCTTAGATTTATAAAAGAAGAAATATGTCACTAATTATAAAATTTAGTTAAAATCAGTTTGAATTGGTTTATGTCTACATAAACATTTACACGCGAATCTCTGAATGTTTTGTCAATAAGTCTAAGTAGCCTTATCTTTTATTTGTTACCCGACTGCCAAGGAAGGGTTATGTTTTTCGCGCGTATCTTGTATGTTTGTCTTTCTTTATTTGATCCGATCTTACAAACGGCTGGATAAATTTCGACAGTTAATATGTCATTATATTCGTCTCAATGACCCGAGTGTCCTTAGATAGGTGTTAGAAAAAAAAATCAAAAGGGCGAATTTTTGGCGCGAAATAGTAACACATTTCAAAAAAAAAGTTAACCGAACCCATCGAGTGGGGTATCAAATGAAAGTAAATTAAATGTAGATTATAAAAATATATTTGTATATATGTAAAACAGCAAGATGGCTGACTGACTGACTAATTAAATGACTTTTTCATTTTTCAGAAATCAAAGTACAGCCAAGACCGCTCAACTTAGAGTTCTGAAATTTTTGCACATGGGTCTGCTATATAGCGTAAATAAATACTAAGAAAAGCTTTTTGGAAATTCCGCCCCTAAGAGGGTAAAATAGGGAAAAACAGTTTTTTTGAAATCCTTTAATTTTGAAGCAACTACTATAAAATTTAGTATTTGGCTTTCTGGATAAGAACAAAGACACACCTATTTATCCCCATCCGCAAACTTAACCTCGTAGAGGGTGAAATAAGGGGTAAAAGTTCATTTAAACAATCGTCAATTTTGAAGCAAACACTATGAAATTTTGTATTTGGCTTATTGGATAAAAATAATGAAATTCTACCCATTACGAGGTAAAATAATGACCAGGACTTTTAATTACAGACGTTATATATTTTATGGGGCGTAAATGGTGGATTGTTTTTGCGAAATAGTAACACGTTTTAAAAAAAGTTAACCAAACCTATCGAGTAGGATATAAAAATAAAGGAACTTAAAAGATATTCCACATACATTATATAATATATACATATATAAAACACATTGAGATGACTGTCTGACTACATGAGTAGTGTTGCTGTGATAAAGATCAACGCAAAGGAAAACCGCTGAACTTTAGAGTGCTCGAAATTTTATTCATAGGTCATTTATATAGCGTAAATGAGCACTACGAGGATAAAATAGGATAATATTGTTTGAATCTTTTGATTTTAAAGCAGATACCTTCTATGAAACTATGTATTTGGCTTTCTGGATAAAAATAATAAAACGCCTATATCACCGTTTTTGGAAATTCTACTTTAGTTTTTATAATGCAGTCGGGTTTTTTGATTTTTTAATTAATTACTTGTTAAGTAAGTAAGTATAACGTGTCATACACGATTTAACCGGTTTAAATCGTGACAAATTAGTATACTTGATAATGAAGAAGAATAAATATAATTTGTTATGGTATCTATAGGGCCATTTTGAAATAAGTAGGATTTTTTTTGCAAGAAATTGTTATTGTATCATATTTTCATTTAAAATTTGGGTCGATTAAGGTTGATACATGATACCTACTGTGTCTCACATTGCAAGGCTTTTAGTATGAACTATAGTAGTAGTTGGTGCCTACATACATAAATACATAATATGTTTTTTTTATTTATGACAAGGAATTTGTTGCATTTAGGCATTAATCATACCATTAATAAAAATAGACATTAAAGAAAGCATGCAATAGTACTTATTTTTTCTAACTCATGTGTAACTATTGCTTTGTACCTAGTTTACATATTAAATTAACACGTCACATATGCTGCAGTACCTATATAAATTAATAACATAACTGTTAACAATGAAAGTATTGACAATTTTGTTAACAACGCTTTCAGGAAATGATTTCGAAATTATAGATAGTGTAGAATCTAGACTCTAGATAAAGATTATATTAAAATTGGATTAAAACCTCTTCTCTTAATCATACAAATCATATCTATTGGGTGACGCTTCAGAAATAATGCATACCATTGCAAGTTATAATCCTGAACTATTAAATATTATTATGTATAATAAATATAAATTATAATAACTTGCATGTTTACACGTGCCACTGATATCTCTTCGATTATTAGATGTAGGCATTTAGTTTTGATATTTACAATTAACAGCCCTTTTGTACGATTGACCTCTGGTCCAAGATCGTCGCAGTGATATGATTAAGGATCTAAGGGTTACTAACTAATGTCTAATGCGTTGTACCTTTTTTTGTTGAAAACCTTTAAAAGGTACCGTGAGAGTGACACCGGGTTATGTGGGGTTTTTACCCACTGAAACCTACCCCGATTGTCGTTCTTAGCACAACGTGGATGACTTCAGGATCTCCAATGGAACGCAACCGAAGTCCTCCGTGTGGTGCCGAGGTATGGCCAGGTGATCGTTCATGATCAACACCTTCGAGTGTTTTCGACAGGATGCGACCACACATAATCGTCGTCCTTTCTTCAGCGTCGCTGGTTGGGCGGTTCGAGCTTCCAATCTTGTCGTCCTTTACACCGAAAGCCCTCCTAATCGCATCTTACGAAAGGCAGGGCATACCGCAGCTCTATTCTGGTCCGGAAACTAAAGAGACACTCTGTTGTCCCTGTCATGTATTTCCTAACTTCTTTTTGAAAGGACATAAGTCTATGAGTTGTTCATACCTGGATAATTCGTTAAGTCATTAGGTATTTACTGCATCTCTGTTTAGGACGTGTCTATACTCAGAATCAGATTTAGTATAACACTGACCATGTTTGGATTGATAGATATTTGAGAACACTAATTTAAGCAAACTCTCGGGCATCTGGATTTTCTCACGATGTTTTCCCCCACCGCTTAAGATTCTATTTGCAACCGGATTGTTATGGCAATAATTATTTCTTATTGTTTCATTACAATCCAATTGTTACAACTTTAAGTTACATAAATCTGTGACGTAAAGATGCGGTAAATTTATTTAAAGAGTAACAATAAATGTTTATTGTGTTCATGCGTTACAGAGATGTCAGAACTGGATAGTCCTAGTAACTGTATTTATAAAAAGATAACGCTGATGTCGTCTAATAAAGTTATCGTTTTTAAACTGCTCTGTAAGATTCTATCACGCGAAACAAACGTGAGATTGTTCACCTTTTGGCCTTTCTAATTTTGTTTTTAACATTTATATACGTATGTATGCTATCTAATGTGTCGAGTGCATATTGCAAATGTTTCTCAATGATGCCAGTTACTAACCGCTGAGAAGATTGTGTGTAAAATCTACAAACTTACACGAACAAAAACAATAAAAGTCCTAACATAACTATTTGTGTAAAAAGCAGTATTTAAATTTAAATCATTTTTCTGTTAATTGATTTATGTATAGATAGGGACTAACCAACTTGTAAAAAGGCAGTTAAAAGGATCATAAGTCATAACATCTGCTTGACATTTTTTATCTAAAGATATATTTAGTATTTTTTGTAAATAATCGGATTAGATTAATCAGTTTGCCTTGAGGAATCATGCCGGTCTCGTTGTATTTTTATTTATGTTTCCGCTTCCCTGTTTTCTTCATCGGAAGGTCGCTGTTCCAAAATTAGATATAATTGAAGCCTAAATTTAGATACACATCTTTTTCACGAAAGTTCTAGGTATTCGAGAGCGATTTATGTGCTCGAAATATGTACCTAAATATCGTTTAGTTATGTAGTTCAGTATATTACCATTATTGACATGCAGTAGGTATTTAATTTATGTTAATTTCTATTTCCTAGCATACATTGCAATTTATGCGCGATATTAATATTAACTTATTGCGTTTGTATGACTAGATATATTTAAATTGATAAAGACAGTAGTTTTATTAAATTAATAAGAGTAGGTACAAAAATAATTCAGCTTATTTTTGTTTTGTAAAAAGAATGAAACCTAAAGGCTATAGATAAGTCTATGCCTAATCTATGCCTAAAAGCCTTTTACTTCATATTATTATATTGTAAAGATTAAGTAAGTTGCCAGAATCAAACTTAAAAACAATAAAATGAAGTGAAATTAAAATTTTCTGATCTTAATTGGTTCTTAACAGATAATCTCGTCTTCTCAAGTGGAAACAGATGACACAGAAAGCTATACCTATTCGGTATCACTGTATCTGTTGACCTACATGTCAACAGAAAGCCTAAAGATTCAATTCCAGGAACTTTCTAAATAAAGTCGTTAGTTAACCGGTTACTACCGTGTTTATAAAACATCGCCTTCTAGGAACAATGCGGGTGTCGGTTTTTGTGTCATAGACACCTTACACCCGATTTATGCGCGTTGTCGGTTTCATCGCTTTCTTCAACGCTGTTTCTGGGCAAGATTGCCTTTAATTTAGTAGCTAAGATGATTAATTACTGTTGGGTAGCTGGTATGAGACATTATGGAAATTATAACAGTGTTTTTAATAGCACAGGAGTACTTTTTTTGTAATATATAAGCATGCAGTTCACCTGATAGTAAAAGGTGACTGCCCCCCTGGATATATGTAACAAATTCCAGAAATGATTGGAAACCTACCTGAAGTATGCTACACGTGTGTTTCTGAAAACAACAAACTATATATAAAAAAATAAATACAGCCGAATATAGGGCCTCCTCCTTTTCGGCATCGGTTGAAAAGATGTTGCCAGACAGAAGTTATGTGTAAAATTTGCAACGACTTCAATAGCTAGATAGCTAGATTATCTTATAGGGAGCCAAATACCTGCTCCGCACGCGTGAAAATTTTTTGGCTACATAGCCAAAATCAATCATTTTAAAAATTTTGAGAGCCAAAATATGTAAAATATATTGTTGTTTTCATAATACAATAGATAAATGTTCTAACCTAAATTAACCTAAACTTCCCAGAGAATACTATGTTACGGTGAAAACTTCGTCTGTGCATAAGGTATTGATATCTCGTTGTCACAGATTCTTCAGTTCGTTGTCAACTTATTATTATGTACCTAAGTATATTTGTAACAATCTCTTGGTCACTCGATAGAAAATATAACCTAATCTCAATGTGATGCATCACTGCGGTTAGGTTGGTATTATTTTCCCTTATATAAAGCTGCAAAGGAATATGTAGTGAGTGCAACGTGAGATGATTTTACATAAGCATTGTGAATACCCATTACACTTTAGAACCGCAAGATCATTCAATTTAAGTAGAAATAAACTGTAATACAGTATTACCAACTAGCGATTCACGTGAGTAGTAGGGATTCACCGGTTCTGGGGCACCGATTTTCCCCCCTCCCCTCTCTATTCACCGGTTGTGGGGCACCGACTTTTCCCCCTCGCTTCCCCGTCCCCCCGCTGCCCTGTTTGCCACGATCGAGGGGCGAGCCCGGCTAAAAAAAAAAAAAAAAAAAAAAAAAAAAAAAAAAAGTTTGGTGTCAAAATGGGGGTTTCCGACCACGCCCGATCGATTGCACGCATTTATTTTACGCTATCTCCTTTGCTTACGAAGTTAGCTTTTATGAATAACGACCTCTAATTCATTATCTAATCACCTCCTTATCTCATTAAGCTCGCTATGTCCATATAACAATACGGACCTTACTTATCTAATCACCACTCGCTGTCCTCACAACATAATAGGGTCATTATCACTGTGTCGTTAATGATGGGGGTATGCGCATGGTAATGCAATAAAAAAAACTTCGTATTGACATTGTTTATTATTTCCAAAACAACCTTTTGAACAATTGCGATACTACAATATCGTTTATCAATTTATCCTCACAAAACAGGCTTAAAAAATCTCTGAGTGTATTTCCATAATACATGTAATGCAAGTATGTAAGACTATATTCTCCACAAACTGAAGACCAATCAAGTTGTATTCTATATCTATTAAAATCCCAATGCTTTGCGTTCCTTCTGAAAAAGGCTTTGTGATGGCCTGTTGGTGGTCGGCCATATGAATCAAAATACCCACCGATGCCATTTCTGTCTATGTACATGCCTACCCAGTGAGAGCCTGGTTCACTGTCAGGGTCCAAATTACTTATCAAGTACATTGGAGTCTTAACGTATAGCGGTAATCGGTTTGCTGCATAGACATTGTTTTTCAAGCTACAATGAATTTTACTTAAATGCTTCTGAATCTCGATTGTATCCATTGTGCATGCCTACTTATCGATACCTCTGATAGGTACAATACACTATTTACAAATGCAGAGCAAAATTATCCAAACCTTATATTTAAAGGGACGCAATATGGTTTAACTCGAATGAAAGACTTCAAATAGGTATAATATATTACATTTATTAGGCTTTTACTTACATCTAAGTATATAAATTTATCTTAACTACTGTAGTCGACGGTTACATTTCGGTTCTTATCAATTTCAATAACGTTATCAAACTCTGCATACACTATACAGTTAATAGTTTCGGTTAGAGTTGATTCAAACCGAACTTCTACCCTTACACTGCCATGCTTTATAAGATTCCAATGAGTCATGGAATTTGATGACAAATCAGGAGTTAGGTCAAACGCTAATAGGCAGTAACCTTTTGCATATTGCTCCCTAGATATTCCATTACCTTCATTTAGAAAATGTATACCAGTCCCCGAAAATAAAGTGTGATAGGCTGCAGTAAAAATATCATTCTCGAATGATGGTTGCAATGCTTTTGAAGGTATTTGTTGGCCATCAATATATAAACAAAATGTGTTCATAGCATAGTTTTCAAAATTGAATGGATTTTTAGTAAGACTTCCATTGAATGCTGTGTTGTTTACAAATCCAACTATACATCTTTTAGGTACTTGCCCCAGAAAAATGTTGTCAAGAGTCTTTCCCTGAACCCCTGATGGTATAGTTAAAACTTTGACTTCAGCTCGAGTAATAGGATATTTTGCTGTAGTAGAGGCTAAGACTTTTTGATGTGCGAGGAGTACAGTTGGATTTATTCGTGCTCTACGAACAATAAGAGTTGCATCCGTAATGCATACTTTACATTTTATATCAGTAGAAGAACCCATCAGATTAAACGATTCTCTTGAGCGAATTAATTTGACACTCATTTGAACCCCATTAATTAAAAACTTTTCTTGGTTAAATATATCACCATGTAGATGTCCAATCATTTCTATTTCTTTACTTTCAGATGCTAGTTTTTGTCGTTTCAGAAATCCAGGATTTGTGTTGTCTGTTGAGTTCATTTGACCAGCTGCATCTTCATACCAAAGACCACAAGTCAAATGAGATTTCTTTGCGGCAGGAGAGTAGTTCAGCAGAGTTTCCAAATAAGCACGGTAAGCATATGTATTATTAGGTGGTGACACAAGTTTTTGATTTAAATATACATCTAACTGGCTGAATAGTGAGTGTAACCAGTTATTTATTGGTGCTATTACTGTGGGTGTGCTCACTTTTGATGAATCTAGGTTAACTATCTTTGCTTTAATATGTATTAACGTATGCGATAAATCTAGGTAATCGTCACCAGATCCTGGTACTTGAAATTCTATTGGTCCATCATCAGCAAGAGACGAAATTGGTTTGTAATGAATCCAAATACCATTTTCAATACTTGTTTGTGTTGATGGCAATGCAAATAAATCTAGTTCAGACTTTATACATTCACAAGAATGACTATGTAAGAAAGACATAATTCCTTAAATTTATTAGTTATGAAAAAATATCTTTTATGTTGGCACGAGAAACTGCCAATTTTTTAATAGCTTTCACTTTAGCAGCTGAGCGTGCACTGAGTGAGGAAAGACGCTTTCTCTTCGTTATATACCCCGATCCAGACATGTTTATTCTATCAATTTTTTCATCAACTTTTCGTTTTAAATTGGAACTAGCGTCCTTGAGGCGAGATTTTATTGAATCCTCCATGGGTCGTGCATTCACTAAGTCCGACAAAATACCAACTCCAGCGCCTAGTGCTTCTTTTCCTATAACTCTAGCACCCCTTGAAAGCAAAGGTAAAACTGATCTAAACAAGCCTCCTAAAAAACTGCCAATGCCATGACCACGTTGAAACGCGGCTCCTTTATATATTACTCCAATACCAGAACCAGCTTGATGGGAATAATAATGTTCGTAGGGGCAAGTCATATTATTATTATTATTATTATGAGAAAACATTGTTGTGTTTTTTAAAGTGAAGTTTGATACACACAGTTCCAAATTGAAATGGTATCTTTTGACCAGTGGTTGACCTTATATCTATTTCAATAGTGTCAAATTCTCGTCGCATGATTGGTAAATAGTGAGGAGGTGAAAAAACATGCATTTTATTCGCCCCATAAATATATTTCATTGGATCTAATGGTATAATTCTTAGTAAAGGAGTCATGACGTCACCTACTATCTGTGGTTCAACTATATCGCAATATACAAATAATTGTGATGGTAGACCTAAATGTAAATTTGCAGGACACTTTCCTGTGTTTCTTTCAATGAGATTCCTGTCAGGTTCAAACCCAAGTTGAAACGACAGCTTAGGAGATAGCTTCACTGATCTTATTGATTTATCGGTAACAGAAACACAAACTAATTTTGATACATCATCATAACGAAATTTTATATTTTCCTTTGTATTATTTAAAGCTACCAAAATATGATCTATGTTGTCATAATTCGTCGCTGGAATATGAGTCTTGTAATATACTAAGGATGGTATTTGATCGCCTGGCATGGTCATGGATTTTGTAATATATATAATATTTTCATGTTCTTGTACAGTAAACATGGTACATGGATATTGAAATTCGGCAACTCCAACTGACCATTCCCCATCTAGCGTTAAGGATTTTGGTAATTTTGTTGAAAACTTCGTTGTTTTGTTATCAGGAAAGTACTCCATAGAACTGTTACTTAGCAATGTTAAATAGAAACTTTCTTTCATCATATTTTTTCTAATTCAGAGGCCAACACCCAGCTATTAAATTTATCTGGATAACCTTTCCACTTCACCAACACTTGCTTTCTGACACCAGAATATCGCGTACTGATTATTTTATCTATTTTATAACTTGAGGTAGGATTATAAGATACCTTTTGTAACTCCTTTTCATAGAAAGTCCCACTTATTGTTTCATTTTGTAAGTCTTTCAAAGTGTATACAACCCATGGAGACCGATCTATAATTGAGGATATAATAAATATTTCATCACTCCAATTAGATTCATATCCTTTTTGAAATATATGCTTATACTTGGTTATTCTTACATAGTCACCGATGTGGAAGTTAGGTAATTGTGTTGTTGCTTCTGTTTGTTTCTTATCTCTATCATATAAATTATTCCATACAGTCATAATATTATGTGAGTTAACATCACAGGGGCACATTTTAATACTTGAATGATAACTATGATTATATGCATATACCAAGTCTTGTAAAACATCAATATATTTATAAGTATTATTGTGTGTAAAATAACGCCACATCTTCATTTTGAGGGTTCTTTGAAATCTTTCAACAATACTTGCTTTAATATCGGGATTATTAGTAGTATAGTAATTTATATTTTTACTTTTTAAATAACTTTGCACATCTTTGGAAATAAATTCTGTACCCTTATCAGACTGAATATGTATGGGTGTTGCATTAGCTTCAATGAAAATACTTTCAAAACATTCTTTAATATTAAATGAATTTTTATTTTTCATAGCTCTTACAAATGCATATTTGCTAAATACATCAATTACACAAAGAATAAAGTTAAATCCATCATTGTACTTAGAATATGTTCTCAAATCACTTAAATCCGCTTGCCAAAGAATATTGAAATTTGACAGTATGTATTTGTTACGGGAAAACCTTCTTGTTACAGGTTTATGTAATGTGTATGTTTCTTGTGAGCGTAGCCAATCTTTTACATCTTCTCTTTTCATTTTACCTTTCATAGCTTTGGCTAATTTATTAATACTACCGAATGCAGCAGGATGAGAAGGGTTATAATAAATACTATTTATTTCTAATAAGGGCTCCATTTCTCCCAGACTAATTTTTTCTTGGGTTTTACTTTTTCTCTTCCTTTCCATTGTCTGTGAGGTTGATATCAGATGACGTTGAAGCACCTTCATTAACTTTTATCCTCTTGGCCTTCGGACTGTCGATGTCATAGCTGCTTCTCTTCATTGCACCTCCGACTTGTTGGTGTTGACTATAAAAAAAAAAATGTATTTATATTTCAAGATTTAAATAATGTAATATAGAAAGAAATGCATGTAGAAAAAAAAATATACATACTTAGTAGGATTTTCAAGCAAGCAGGAAGTCTGAAGCGATTCTTTATCGTGTTGACTACTTTGATTTATGATTGCACTTTCGACTTGTCTGCATATATCGATGAGTTCATTGTTAATTTCTATTTCTTCACAAACTTTTGCAAGTTCTTCTTCAATTTGACTTTCATCGACGAAAACAGTTGTATAAATTTTTTGGAAACTATCCATTATGATGTGTAGAACAGGGTTACAGAGGAGGTCGTTTATACGTGTATGAAGTTGTAAACCAACTGGTAATGATATGAAAATGGCACTTTCTTCTTATATACTTAGCAAGTAATTATACATCAAAACAAAATAATTAGCATGACAATCAACCCTCACTTAATAGTTATTATACCATAAATAAATATTTTAAAAGTATGATTAGGTCATTAACTAATTATTTATTGTTAAATGAGTATTTCTTACTACTCTCTGTTTTCGAAATATCTGTGCACATTTTGTATATAACATTATTCATTTCTTTATATGTTGAACTGTTTTCGTCTGTGTAATATTTGATTCTTAGGGATGCATGTTTCCAATGTTGAGACTGTGGCACGTTGGATAATTTATTTAAATCATAAATATCTATTTTTATTAAATGTGACGAATGTGCTTCATCATCTCTGTTAGTAGTTATATACACTGTTCCACCATCTCGTTGAGCTCTAGATACGGTTGATGAAAGTTTTCTAATTTTTGTCTTTGGCAATTCGAATATTGAGTCCAAGTTATCATTCGAATTATTTCTTTTTAAAATTTTTGATTTCTTTGTTTCTTGAGATATGTCTTCCTCGTCAGATAGCGTGCAATAATATTGTTTAAATGTATTTGCTTCATATATATTCTAAAACAACACAAAGGCAAAGTTAGTGTCAAATGAAATGATATTGGAAAGTGACACAAATCAATTCAATATTATCAAGACTTACTTACCTCCATTGTTGACACTTGGATGCACTACACTTCACAAACCAAACTGTTCACTGTTACTTCACCAAACGAACTATGAGAGCATACTCCTCCCTTCCTGCTTATAAGCACTCACTTATCAGCGTCTAAATATATTTGGTTATTGTAACCACCCGAGATAACTACATCCTATTACCTTATCATCGGTCAAAGTTCCAATGCTATTGATTCACCATATCCTAATGGGCCAACAAACAAGTACGAACAAGTTTCCTTTCATTATGATAAGTACCTTATCAGTGCCCGGAGTTATTTAAAATGTGAATTATGCATTACGGATGCAACTCTTATTGTTCGTAGAGCACGAATAAATCCAACTTACGAAGTGATATAAAATGTAAAGTATGCATTACGGATGCAACTCTTATTGTTCGTAGAGCACGAATAAATCCAACTGTACTCCTCGCACATCAAAAAGTCTTAGCCTCTACTACAGCAAAATATCCTATTACTCGAGCTGAAGTCAAAGTTTTAACTATACCATCAGGGGTTCAGGGAAAGACTCTTGACAACATTTTTCTGGGGCAAGTACCTAAAAGATGTATAGTTGGATTTGTAAACAACACAGCATTCAATGGAAGTCTTACTAAAAATCCATTCAATTTTGAAAACTATGCTATGAACACATTTTGTTTATATATTGATGGCCAACAAATACCTTCAAAAGCATTGCAACCATCATTCGAGAATGATATTTTTACTGCAGCCTATCACACTTTATTTTCGGGGACTGGTATACATTTTCTAAATGAAGGTAATGGAATATCTAGGGAGCAATATGCAAAAGGTTACTGCCTATTAGCGTTTGACCTAACTCCTGATTTGTCATCAAATTCCATGACTCATTGGAATCTTATAAAGCATGGCAGTGTAAGGGTAGAAGTTCGGTTTGAATCAACTCTAACCGAAACTATTAACTGTATAGTGTATGCAGAGTTTGATAACGTTATTGAAATTGATAAGAACCGAAATGTAACCGTCGACTACAGTAGTTAAGATAAATTTATATACTTAGATGTAAGTAAAAGCCTAATAAATGTAATATATTATACCTATTTGAAGTCTTTCATTCGAGTTAAACCATATTGCGTCCCTTTAAATATAAGGTTTGGATAATTTTGCTCTGCATTTGTAAATAGTGTATTGTACCTATCAGAGGTATCGATAAGTAGGCATGCACAATGGATACAATCGAGATTCAGAAGCATTTAAGTAAAATTCATTGTAGCTTGAAAAACAATGTCTATGCAGCAAACCGATTACCGCTATACGTTAAGACTCCAATGTACTTGATAAGTAATTTGGACCCTGACAGTGAACCAGGCTCTCACTGGGTAGGCATGTACATAGACAGAAATGGCATCGGTGGGTATTTTGATTCATATGGCCGACCACCAACAGGCCATCACAAAGCCTTTTTCAGAAGGAACGCAAAGCATTGGGATTTTAATAGATATAGAATACAACTTGATTGGTCTTCAGTTTGTGGAGAATATAGTCTTACATACTTGCATTACATGTATTATGGAAATACACTCAGAGATTTTTTAAGCCTGTTTTGTGAGGATAAATTGATAAACGATATTGTAGTATCGCAATTGTTCAAAAGGTTGTTTTGGAAATAATAAACAATGTCAATACGAAGTTTTTTTTATTGCATTACCATGCGCATACCCCCATCATTAACGACACAGTGATAATGACCCTATTATGTTGTGAGGACAGCGAGTGGTGATTAGATAAGTAAGGTCCGTATTGTTATATGGACATAGCGAGCTTAATGAGATAAGGAGGTGATTAGATAATGAATTAGAGGTCGTTATTCATAAAAGCTAACTTCGTAAGCAAAGGAGATAGCGTAAAATAAATGCGTGCAATCGATCGGGCGTGGTCGGAAACCCCCATTTTGACACCAAACTTTTTTTTTTTTTTTTTTTTTTTTTTTTTTTTTTAGCCGGGCTCGCCCCTCGATCGTGGCAAACAGGGCAGCGGGGGGACGGGGAAGCGAGGGGGAAAAGTCGGTGCCCCACAACCGGTGAATAGAGAGGGGAGGGGGGAAAATCGGTGCCCCAGAACCGGTGAATCCCTACTACTCACGTGGCGGTATTGTTACCATGTTCTTGTATAGAAATATAACGTAACTAATTTCATTTTGAAGAAAATAAAGATTCTGGATCTCTAGCAGACTCAGTGGGCGGAAGGGACGGTCCGCCCAGGGCCCCTTGACCTGGGGCCCGCAAACACAGATGCAATTAGCTAACCAAAGGCAGTCAGAACCAACCGACCATAATTGAAATCTTTCAAATAAAGTTCACCGGACTCGTCACCTTCACTGAAATAGGTATTTGTCAGCGAAGTATAAGTCTATGAGACATTTCATCATCATCATCAACCCATTACTGTCCCACTGCTGGGCACGGGTCTCCTCTCATAATGAGAAGGATTAGGCCATAGTCCACCGCGCTGGCCAAGTGCGTATTGGTAGACTTCACATACCTTTGAGATGTTTTTTTATACATCTCTCAGGTATGCAGGTTTCCTCACGATGTTTTCCTTCACCGCTTAGCAAGTGATAATTAATTTCTAATGATATGAGACATTTATAATTCTGTAAAATGAAATCAACTTTTTAAACTGGGTCCTCCATCAGGAAATTTATCTACTTATAACCCTTTTGTAACATAACAAAATATTTTTATAATATTGTTACGTAAATCTTTGAGGCGTCTTTGTGTATATAGTCCCGCATTTCAAATGTAAGTTTGTTTAGTGGTGAAGAAATCCGAATATTCAGTGGAAACTGCTCGTGACTCGAAAACATCTCATAAATATGCCACGTAGCAGCGCAGTCTATAGAATATCATTTAAGTTTCGTACAGTTTTTACTAAGATATATCTACAATTGAAGTGGCAAACGAACATGCAGTCCACCTGATGGTAGGTAAGTGGCCATTACCGCTCGGATATCTATAACGAATTCCAAATAAAACAAGGGTATAGTTTACTCTCGCTCCAGTGCCAATAAAAACAGAATACGTTTTACTGAATTTACAAGTAGTCTTGCGCAACTCAGTTTGTAGGTTCATCATTTGATTGTTAATTCACACTGGAAAAACCAAACGGTAATCGACCAAACAAGGAGTCGGTATCCAGATAAGAACACGGTACTTCGAAATAGGTCACCTATGCCGGATATATCGTATTCATTTTGGTTAAAACATTTTAAATTATGAAATATGATATTAAGTACTGTCTTTGCTTCTGTTATCGCACACATTTTTATGACAAGTTCTTACGAGTCTGCTAGGTTTTTTTGAAACGGGTAAAAAGGGTCCCTGTTACTTAACCATTATTGTCTATCCGTCTGTTAGAGGGCTCTATAACAGCAAATACTAAAAAAGAAAATAAAAACAAAATTGTACAGAAACCTCCGTGTGAGTTTGACTTGTATTTTTCCAATTATTTCCGGTTCGAAGCAAATTATGTATTTGTTAAGCAATCAAAAAAGGCGGTAAATTTAACACTATCTCGTAATTACTGTAAACAGTGTTAATCATTGATGTGATAGAGATAAGACGAAGACTATAGACCACCGTTATCTTATCTGGAGGACTGCACTAGACAGAAACGTAGAATGAGTAATATTATCAGACCAAACGTGTCATCAATGAAATATTTCGAATACTTGCATATAGGTACTACATATCCATCCGGTTTAACTTCATTGTTTTAAAACAATGACCACTCCCGATTAACTATTCTGCTTCGAACAAACTTCGAATCAAAAGTTTTGTATCGTCAACATTTATTTTGCCCTGCTTAAGAAAGTCTCTAAGCTTTAGGTATGTAATGGCAAAAGCTGTTTCATTCATTTTAATTGTTTAAATCAAATTCATAAAACTCAAATCATTTCCCATAATATGAATGATGTTTTCGTACGTTTAAGAAAAGTAACCTTGATTAAATCTTACAAAAAAAAAATACCTAAAGGATGAATTATGTAGTGATGAATAAAAATAACTCTTAAATATATATTAAATGACTAAGAATCTTTGGTCAAAAATTAATAAATGATTTGGATTTAAAAATTAAAGTTGAATGGTAGATTCCTTTCTAGAATGTCCTGTCCTTCACTTACACTCACAAGTTAAATATTTTAGCGATTTGTCAAGTTATTATTTTAAATTGTACCACAGTGGAAAATTCCAGACGTGCCAATCGACGACTGAATCAGCTGTATTTACAGAAACTGTTCGTAAGTGATTTGTAAGGTCTTCTGAGGGCGTTAACGTCATAAGTTATCAGTATTTTAGGAAGTTTGATTCTCCGGACCACGTGTCAATAGTTATGTATGCCACAATTCTGAGCTGATGTTATTTTTAATGCAACTTTATCCTGCATGTTGCACTTTGCATTTGGAGGAAAATGTAAGGTTAGTGAATTCTTGAAACTTTAAAACTCGTAATGTTCAGATGTTCTCGTATTTAAAACATTATTTTATACTTGAGTATTAGGACTTGCTTAGTTGTATAAATGAATAGGGTAGAGAAAGCTTGTTCATGACGCAAGGTGGTCTAACTAAGGAAAAGTACCCAAGTGGAAATTAAATTTTATTAGTCAAAGACGCACCCTATTGCGATTGCTAAACAAACTAATCTAGCTAAAAGCCTTTAACGGTAAATTAAAATTGTTCAGTTTGTTTTCTGTAAAATGGCAGAACTTGACATACTTTCGTTATACTCAAAATATTTCGTGAGTAAGAACCATAAGGGGTTTATTTTGTGGCATATGGCCATCTACGCAAGGACTACCGTCTGAACTTCGCACTGAAAAGAGGCCAGTGACGTCGACCTCGACGTTTTGGAGACGTATTCAATAGCATGGACGCATGCGTAACTATTTGTCGGTGTGTGGGTGAGCACGCGGTCCCTGCGTGCTGCTATACCCTTCTCGCTCAGATCACATAGCTCCATCCTCTTTCTTTGCACGAATACTAGCAGGGGAGCACGGATTACTCAAGTTTAAAATACCTCCGCCGTTGCGTTAACCCTCAGTTGAGTACGACGAGTGCTGCAGAACGCTACGAAGCTTTCCCGTGTTACACGTTCGCTGCGTTTGTGACAACTTTTTGTATTACAGAAATTCCTAAATATTATTCAGTACTTTCCTACGTGATTTTAACGCTGCCAGCACCAAACAGATATTTTTTGAATTGTTTGGACGAGGTAAGTTAGAGATTGTTGGGATACCGACAAAAATGTTCTACGAATATGCATGAAAATAAGAAATAACTGAAACTTATTATTTTAACGGGAATATTTATGAATTTTTCGAGATCGTTCTGGTGGCACCTTGTGAGGTTGGTTCAGCAAATGGCCGACATTCGTCTAACTGCACCACTGCTTTCTCTCTCAATGCTACATAGACTGTCGCTACGGGAAGCGTGAGAACGCTTTCTATTGTGAAATAATAACCAATCGATTGAATCTCAACCACTAATTGAAGTCTAATATAATTTACATCACATAGTATATGTCTGTTCAAAATTAATAAAATAGTAAGTTTCATTATTATCATAAGCTCTGAGGACCGTGGAATAAATGTATTGATTCCTCTATTTCTGGCCTGCAGGCGTTAGGTTTATTAATAAGTAATCAACGCATGCGTCATGCCTGATGCGATTTAAAATGACTTTTTGAAAAAAGTGACTAATTTCACTTATTTTGTTTAAGATTGATAGAATAAGCATGTTTCGATTTTTGATCATTTATTTTTAAAGTTCAGGGTAGGTTATGTGAATTATGTATAGAAATAATTATTTTCCTTTTTTATGGTCAATTTTAAAATAAACAACAGTCGATGGCATTACATTCCTGCTTCCCATTGTGTCCTTTCCATAAATTGTGGTACGTTTTTTCCGTTCAACCTTTACAAACCTTTTATGGCGAGTTTTTATAAGAACCCATAAGACTTGGCCCTTTGTTTTTTTTCGTTTGGGACAGGTTTCTCTACCTGCCCGTAAAGCCTTAGCCGTACGGATTTACCGATATTTTCAATTCTGTATAACACAGTTGTTCAAATATAACACTATAATAAGACGGCCATAATTTCTTCTTTACATATTTACCTGTATTTCGCACATATAAAATGAATTTACCGTATTATCAATAGTAATAACTTTTATACTCGAAATATTATATCTTTTTTGAAATAATTCGTTTGCTTACTTCTTTCGCAGTATATTTTTTTTTGAAGAATTTAACTTTATAATTGCTTTGATATATTCATTTATGTCTGGCGGCCGAGGAGATATCGTTAGGAGTCTCGCTTCCTACATAATTTCTCAACATCAAATTGTGAAATGCCTGAGTTATAAACGTAACAAGCGGGTATCGTAATCATACGGCGAATGAGGAAATTTGTCTCGCTAGGTTCGATAAGTTTGCTCGTTAAAACTAATTAAACCGTATATAATTTAGTTTATATCTTAATTAAACATTTCCCTTATACAAGCCATAACTTTTTGTTAATTTTTACGGGAATAATAATGCAGTTTATAACAAAAAACAGTTTGATATTAGTTCTCATCAATTGTCTATTTTTATTGAAAAGGGCCGTCGAAATCCATTCATGCGCACAAACAATTACGGACAGACAATATTTTCTTATTTATTATACGTATTATTAATTAATTCTATCAACACGTGTAAAAGTAGAGTTGTTTAATGAACACGTTTTGAATTTATCAACTTAAGTAGTTTTATTTAACTCTTTAAATATACCCTACCTGTGGTTAGTTTAGCAGTAATTAAATAATTAAAATTAAATACACATATACATAATATTTCAATCACCGCGAAATTTTTTTGTAGAAAACTTTTAAATTTTAAGTGCTCATAAAGACAAATTTGTTTTTTTTAAAGTTTGCATTATAAAAGTATAGAAATGACATGTTGACAGTTTATTATCACAGGCGGAGATAATCATGTATTAATTTGTATAGATTTCGTGGGTAAACTCGAGTTAAACAAATAAAGTGTCAAGTTAGCAAACATTTTCGGAAGAATTTTCGTGAATCGCTCGACCTAGGCCTTTTGTCTGCGGAGGTCAGTTTCTCTTTAGCAAAGTTTTTTGTTGCTCAATGTTGCATCAAATATTTTAAGCAAATATTACAGTTATTAATAAATTGACAAATTTAAAAATTAGATGTATCTATAAAATTGCAAATTTCACTGTAAGTATTATAAAAAATAAGTCCTTAATTATTCAAGGAAAAAGAATAGTTGGAATTTAAATCTATCGTTTCCAAAATGAGCATGGACTTTAAAATATTTGTTATTTTGTATGAATTAAGAATTTTGAACTGTCAGCCTTGGGTAACTTCTGAACCTAGGTAATAGATACATAATATTATGTAAGTTAAGTACTTTAATGAATCATTTATCGTGTATAATAATGAAAATATATGTCATTATTATACAGCAACTTCATTTGTTAGTTAATCCAGTTTCTTACATAAGACGACTTTAATTTTAATATTGCTACTTTATTATTACATCGGAAAATAATGACAATGTCCATTGCCAGGTTAACAAACAAGTAGAACAGACAAGATGCTTGCCAGCCCAGCAATGGAACTTCAAGTAGAAGAGACTCCTCTGGCTCTGCGTCGCCTCTGGAATCTGACTCGTGCCCGCTTGGCTGGCACTTCCACTGCGCTGGATGAAGAGCCAGCTCTTGTTGAAACTCTGCCATCTGCTCAGGTAAGAAAAAATCGGCTATTGAGTCGCACTCGTATGTAGGATTCCGTACCACGAATGAAATACTCAACACTAATGTTCAAAGGTAAACCGAAAAACCTCGAAAATTTTGTTGTTGTATGGGAACCAATGACTTTATCATTTGCCGTTAAATTATTTTTTATACGGAAAATACCAGAAAATATTGCATATTAAATTAATACAGTTATCGCGACGCAAATAAGCAGTAACAGCGACATATTCGAAATTGTAGTAAGTCCTTGTCAAAATAAAGTAATTTACCAAATTATAGGTATTTCCATATCAAATACTATGTATTTTGTTGTGGTTGATTTTTTCTTTCATTTAAGTCACAATAATAATGAAGGTCTAATTGTCTCCAATGCTGCCCTTCAAAGTACTGACGCAATCAAGCATACTTTAATTTTTTATACGGACCTAAACAGGAAACAAGTTATCATATATTAGAGGAAACAAGTTATAACAAAAAACTTATGCAAATACTTTGTTTATAGATTAAATACAACAACAATATACCCGATGTAATTAGTGTGATAGAGTGATCAATTAATGAATGTTACGAAGTCAAGGGCTGATGCTACATAAATAAGATGTTTTGGCCTCAATTTAATATCAATGTTCTTTATTAATTGTTGTAAATAACTTATTATGATCGACACAGATTTCACAGTAACTCAATCTTGTTTTTATACCTTTTTCTCATAACTTTATGTTTTATTTGCGATGTTTAAGGCAGGCCTTATAAACACGATGTTTAACTTAATTCATTATTCCCTACTGCCCTAAATTTGGGCATCACGTCGAAGCCCTACTCGTTCTGAGAGGAAAGGCGTGATTAACGCGGAATAGGGCTGACAATTGTAGCTTAGCGGTTGAAACAGGGCTTCTCGGTCGAGGGGTCCGAGGTTCCTTAGGACTTTTCAACTCAAGTACGAATTATAAAATATTTATCACATGCTATAGCAGTGAAGGAAAACATCGTGAGGAAACCTGCATACCTGTGAGACTTTTATAAAAATGTTTTCAAAGCTATGTGTCGTCTACCAATACGCACTTGTTCAGCGCAGTGAACTATGAGCTAATCTTGTTAGGAGAGGAGTCTGCACACAGCAGTGGGACAGTAATGGGTTGATGATGAGGGCTGAATAGCTATGAATTACTATTCACTCTTTACTATTTGTTTATACAGGAACCTGATGTTACTCCAAAAAACTTCAACTACGCCCCAAGTGACTATGAGAGCGATGGCGAGGAGGCTTTTCCTGAACTGGAAATACCCGTAAGTATTTTTTTGTACTTTTCCATTCTCATGAAGTTGAATTCGTAGCTTCTACAACTAAGACTACATTTCATTTCTTTACATTTCAAGTGTCATTCTTTACAATTCTGTGTCGTTGTGCTATTACTATAAAATTTTGTCATATTTTCAAACGACGTTTTTAAAAACAACTACTTAACAAACAATAACTCCGAAATAGACGCAAATACACATTATCAGTTATGTTTTGAAGGAATATATTACACGGAAGGTGTAGCAATAAATTGACAGTTAAATATTAATATTAACCGGAAACAGGAAAAATAATAAACGTATAACCCAAAAACGACAATCGATTGTTCGCTCTCGTTTATATTACATTTTAATAACACGTTTTGTCTTCAAGTTCACACGTCGGTATGCGTTATATTCAACTTGACTTATCACTTTTGTTGTTCATAAACTTAAAAACTCACATTAAACCTTAGGATATAATAAAGACTAATAGTACTATCTTCGTAGAATCGTGTGAAATCTAGAATAGAAATGCCATTTAAGTTAATTAACCACACTTAACTTAGTCGGCATAAGGTTAACTTTATGCTGGTTTTTAAGTGTATTTTTAATTCTTCACAATACGACTAAGGTGGTAACAATTTCTCTGAAATATAAATTAGTATTGTTTGTTAGTTGTTTGAGGTGTTCGAACTCGATCTTTAGACGTAACACGTAAATGTTTTCTTTATTTAGACTAATGTTCTATTTCAATTTAAATATCCGGTAGAAACAACTCAACAACAGATATTACTTTTTATAATATAGAAGTGGTAAGCGAGCATGCAGATGGTAAGTGGTAACTCCCGCTTATGGACATCTGTAATGAACTCCAGATATAAAGTTCAACCAGAGGTCGGCCACAGATGCGACCCCTGAAAGAAAAACTTCTCGGACAAGTATGTCCCCTTTACCATATCTTTCATACTTGAACACATCAGCGTTTAATACAGCTATTATTAGGCAGAAATAGCGTTAGTGCGTCTAACCACAAAGGTTTCTACCACCTTTAAATAGATGATGCGTCTGCTGTTTCGATTGCAAAAACATTTGATAAAAAGTATCACGACGTGTCCGCATGGTCATCAATATTTCGTCAGAATTTTATCGTAGTGGAAATGTGTCAGAACCTTTATCTACCAACGACGTCACAGCCTGACCCCCTGCGATTAAAACGTAGTCTAGACACGGTATAAGACAATATATTATTATAACAATACGTACGGAGTAACTGATAAGATATTACGTGTATTTGTAAGCTGTAGTAAGCCAAATATTTAGTCTACTGCCGGGGTTCTGAACCTTTTCATCATAACGATCGTTTAGCACTTTTTAATTTTGCAATCAGCTCATTATTTCAATTTTGCCGCTTGATTAAAAAGTCAGGATTCTAGAACCTTTTTATCATAACGACCGTTTAATACATTTTTTGTCTTGTAATCGGCAAATTAGTTATTGTTTAGCAGTGTGAATAAAATAGCAAATTTTTCCTATAACCTGTGTTTAAAAAATCAACAAACAAGGTTAAAATTTACGATAGTATGGAAATATGGTATGCGTTTAAAACTTCGTGTATAACTTCTAGTGCTAGACGAAACTGTTGGTGGTCTGCGGACCATTGATTTAGAAACACTGTCTAGACAGCGACATTTTCTTCAATGAGCAGTCGTGGTGCTTCACCGCTAAATTATATTGTTGTTTTCAAGCGTTCAGGGTGAACGATATCCCTATTGGGCTTCTTAGCGGAACTTTGATTAAATCTTCGTTGTATGGCTTACAGCCTCCATTCTAAATGAAGCAACGTACAATTGTTTTATATTTAGAAGTAATCGATATTTACCGAGTAGAGCTTTGAGGACGTATTCAAAGATTCTTGGTTTTCAATTTTCTCAATTTTGGTATGATCATAATCCTTAAAATGTCAAGATCATCCTTGCTGATGATCTGAGAGAAAATGTCTGTCTGAAGCTTTACATGTCTGTCTAATTACTTTCTTACCCAACTGCGGAGTTTTCGAGCGTATGTACCTATATATAGTATGTCTCATTCATTGGCACGCCCTCTAGTCCATATGTCTTGATGGATTTTAACATATGAGGTGTCGTTGGATTCGTCCAAATTGTGGGAGTGGCATAGGCTATTATTATCCATTTTAGTTATTTATATTTAAGCAGTCGGGTTTTCGAATAGTAATATATGCTAGTATTTCGTATTTCGTATTTAGTAATTTATTAATTAATTCATATTTGTATGAAGAATTATGCTTCAAAATTGTTATGACAATAGTTTACAACTAGCTATATTAAAAATAATAAATATAAACAACTTGAATGAACTAGCGAAAGAATGTTCAGCATAGATTTTAGTTTTGCTTACACGATGCGCCTAAAAGCTGTGTGGGAGCGTCGGTATTCGTAAACTGCTCCTGAAATAACTCAAAAGAAACATAAATAACAAAATAATGACTGTACAGGATGGACATTGCCCCAATTTCGCGGAGGCTATCAATTCAATTTGTCTTGATTGGAGATCTGCGCAAATAGACGGTGACGGTGTATGACGATGATCGAATACCTACGATTTAAGCAAATTGATAGAATTGATTGCTTATTGGTCCAATTGACTCCATTGGACGTCATTCAAAGCGTAGTTTCTATGTGTATTCTATATTCGAGCAGTGATAGCCTAGTGGTTAAGAAACTCGGCCTCTCGATCGAGGGGTCCGAGGTTCAAATCCCAGGCACGCACCTCTGATTTTTCAAAGTTATGTGCGTATTAGACATTAATTATCACTTGCTAAACGGTGAAGGAAAACATCGAGAGGAAACCTGCATACATGAGAGATTTATAAAAAAAAAAAATATATCTCAAATGTATGTGAAGTCTACCAATACGCACTTGGCCAGCGCGGTGGACTATGGCCTAATCCTTCTCATTATGAGAGGAGACCCGTACCCAGCAGTGGGACTGTAATGGGTTGATGATGATGATTCTATGTGTAAAAAGTCTCTAGTTCCTTAGGTGACACTGCTTTAATGCGTAGACTTTTAGCGAGCTTTTTAAAATTTTGGAAACTAATTTTTTAAGCACCTTCAAATTCCGCAAGATCATTCGCAGCTTCACTTGTTGATAGACACCGGAAGCTAAATAAAGATTACGTGTGTAATCGACATAATCTTCTGTTCCCTCAACTTTTCTTGGCGCCAACAATCACAATACATGACGTTTTTTAGTTTAAACATTGCCAAGAAGTATTTTGTAGCTACAACGTTAATACTGTTTAGTCTTTCTTCTCTTTCGTGGCAGTTGACAGCCTAGTTGTGTGGAGCTATTGCTAGAATTATTTTTGTTGAATAATCTAAAACAGTACTAAAATGCTTAAGACGGAAATAACTAATCCAGAAACATACGAAGATCGCCACTGTATTTTGGTTGAACTTTATGAAGTAAGACTTTTAGAATTAGAAATGTATGGTAGTTAGAATAGTAGTGCCTTTAATGAGTGACGTAACAGAAGAATTGTATTCCAGGAGCAACCTGAGGTTCCGCAGAAAAATTACTGGGCTGAGAGTACCCTGGAAAAGGTAGTGGTTCTCGATGCCAGTACCCTCGGAGATGTGCCCGCCGTGTACCGTGTACCAGCTCCAGCCCCGCACCAAATGCCCGTCATCGGGGTATACATGGACCCTCGAGTTAGAACCGGATTCAGATACAAAATCAGACCGATGCAGGTGAGACGAGAATTCTGATCACATACCTGACCATAATCACTATTTACCTGCATTTGAAGATTTGTCTGTTTAAACCTTAATGTATTTTGGGCACGAGAAGTGTTGATGATTGCACCAAGTATATAAACAAAGTATACGCAATCGTCCACATTTCGTTTTGTTTTCTTTTCGTTTTTCGTTTATGACGAATCTTCAATATAATCAATGTGGCTTGATCATTGACTCCTCGAATGTAATGGAAAGCTTTTGTGACATCAATGTGAATGTTTCCAAGGAAAAACTACGAAGATCCATATTAGTTTCGGGCAAAATTTCCTCTGCTGAACTGCTACAGAAACTATATGTCTAGCCATTTCACAAAAGAACTGATTTCGAACGTTTGGTACATGACGGCTATCTTTTAACAGCACTGTGTAATTATAATTTCATGCGGCATAAATGCTAATAGCAGATCTATTTTTATCTTATTTGTAAGTTGAAACGAAGAATCATAAAAGAAGAACATTTTTGCAAGGTTTAATCTTTTCAGAAATCAAAAGGATGGTGAGTTTTCTCTTCAGATAGTCTTACAAAAATGTTCTGGAACTGAGTGAATATTTCTTTGTATGCAGATTTTCGTATTTTCTTGCAAAATTCTAAAATTATAACGGACAACAACCTTTATGACTTTAGTTTCAAAAAGAAATCTTCGCTAAGTTCTATTTTTATGATCTTGTAGGTAAACAGTTGAAAAGGCTATTAAATATGTCATATATAAGTAGTTAATGATTTATGAACCACAATAAAAGTAAGGTTGTCATGTAGTCTTTACCTATCATTGTAATAAAATTAAGCTCCTGAAGTTTTGATTAAAAGTATAGTACTTAAATACTTGATCTTACTGTTTGAAATAAATAGGCGTTTAAAAGTAATGCTTTTAAGTTTAAAAACACATTTATTTTGTGACAAAAATTATATTGTAATGGCAACCTTATATATAAATGTTAAAAGATGCTGTCGTTTCATCACTTGACTTGATTTTTAATATAAAGTGTACTTATAACTTTCGACGCCGAAATCCGTCCGTGTTGGTTAGCAAGTTTCAGCAGTTCAGCCTGATTTGGTTGTTAGGGCATCCGGGTTAGATTAGTGAGTAGCAGTGTCCGTTGCTGACATTTACAGAATGAAAATTTCATCAACGATCAGCACTGTTAACTTGCGTGTCACGCACTGGTTGTGAACACTTGCCGATAGGCGATGGTATGTGGATCGTCCAGTTTTTCAGACCCGCCCAGAGAGGCGCTCACATACAAACCTCAGGAACGCTTGCAGAGACCCGACAGGTCGAAACATACTGGCTGGCAGCATGCTATGTCCACAATAGGTAAACCATAAGTATCATTCATAAGGGCACCATGCCATTTATCATGTTTCTAATTTATAGCTCCCAGTTTTCAAGTGGTTTAATATGATTGTTTTTTCATTAAATTCACTGTTCATTTAAATGGGAATCCTTTCATTTGAATAGCATGATACATTACAGGGGTTTTATTTAAATTTCGATTAAACATTCAACATGTATTTTTTATGAAAAAATAACCATAATTATGAAAATAGAGATAAATTTTCTGAAATTATCTTGGAATAAAGATTTAAATATAAACAGTACAAAATAAGTAAAAAATAATTTGATCAGAGATACTTAGATAAAACTTTTTAGAACATAAATTATATCATTAATTTAAATATTCCAGGCTTTGGATGCGCCTCCACTATCGGTGAAGCCAAGATACTTGTTCGGAGGAAAAGCTCTTACTCTTCAATCCATTGGTCGTGGATTTGCGAGGCGCGTAACATTTGAACCCCATGACTCAACCCTGAATGAGAATAACAACTATTTTTGGACTGACTCCAGGCCAGAGGGCTTTGTGTTTGAGATTGAAGCTGTTTCTGATGGAGACAAGTTTACGATTTATGATGCTAACCATGAACCACAAGGAATACTAGAAGTTGTTCAACAGCAGGTAGGTTTAGTACTTCAGTTTTATTTATGTGTTCTAATTTATATTAATTATATTTATGTGTTATTTTGTTCAGTAAGTGGAAATTTTAAAATGCATTTATTTATATTTACAGAAAAATCAAATTGAGCTGGAACAGAAGATTTCTGAAGATGGAACTATTGAGAAGAAAGTGAAGATTAACACGCTCTGCAAAGTAGAGTGGTATGAAAACGATGGTGCTACTAAGTTGGTGCCTGTCACCGGAACTGCTATCCTTAGGAAGGGTCGAGGAAATGCTACGGTATTGAGAGTAGTTAACGTTGCTATTGGAATCAAACAATTGAAGAAGGGTTATGAACTGAAGCCTGGCATCAAGTCTTCCTCCAGGAGGATCACTGTCAGTGGACGTGAGATTAATGACATTCCCTGCAAATATTGCGTCGTTGGTCTTGAGAGATACGAACTCCCCGTCATAGGTAATTATTCCTTGACATTATTTTCTTATGATGATTCATAATCTTTATTTACTACTATGGTAGTGGTTATATATAGTTTGTTATTGCTTTTATACATACCAAGAATACAAGACTACATTGTATTCGAAATAATAAGCTTGCGTATTTGTCATCATAATTCATGCAATGTCAAATGTTTCGTATTTTATCTTTTAATTTTGTTATATGAATGAAGAATGACTCTTCGACATACCAAATTAAAATTTATCTTCGATTTTAGGTACATACGTCGATCCCCGTATTGTGCCCGGCTTCTGTTACCGCGTGCGTCCTGCGAGCAGCCGTCGTCATCTCTTCGAAGGGCGCAGCCTCTTGCTGCAGTCTATCGGCATGGGCTATGGCAAGCGTATCACCTTCAAACCTGACACCCTCAACGCACCTGAAAACTACTTCTGGTCTGACTCTCACCCCGAAGGTCTTGGCATGGAACCTCGAGCTGTACATCCCAACATGAAGTTCTCTATCTCCGGAAATGGGGTAAGAATATTCATATTAATGTGCACATCGTAATTACTTTGGATCAAGGCCAAAAACACAATTTTGTATCAGGCACGTGTTTTATGTCTGTGAGTAATGATTTGTGCTTGTCGCAATTTTTGTACAGCTACTGGCAGGAAGTTAGTTTCTAATTACATCCTTGGAATCTAGCCATAAATCAAATACGCTTAATATTTTTATGTTCGTAATTCGTAATAATATGGACTTTTTTCCCACAGGGTGTTCTCGGTGAAGCCAGCGTATTCCGCGCTGATTTGCCGCAAATCGAAGAGAAAACAGAATATGTAGACGTGCCGGGAAAGCGTGGCAAAGCGGTAGAGAAGTACATTCAAGTCGACGTCACGTGTCACGTTAAATTAGCTACAACTGGCGGTGGCTCAGTAGACTCTGAAGTGCATCTTATGAAGGTGTCAGGAGTGGCGCTTGTGCGGAAGGAACCTGGACAAGCTGAGGCTAAATTAGTGAAAGTATTCAACGTGGGATTGGACTCTCAGCTCAACCTGCTCTTCGCTCACTCACAGACCGAGCTCACTTTCCATCCTCTGCCCTAAATTACCAGAGAACCGAATGGTGTTGCAATACAAGCGATGGAATTATCGATATAATTATCGCTCATTGTATTGTAGTGCTAAAAACTAACCAGGCGCGACAGTGGCTCCGTCTATGCCAACCGATACGGTAACGAATTTGCAACCGAGGATATGCCAAAATAAAATGGCCCATGTGAGCAATTCGGTTGTAGATTCGATTCGGTTGATCTCGCACACGACTATGGATATTGGATATTGGAAATTGACGATCATCACTAATCGTATCGTAATAATCATATTGGACTGAATTGAGCTGCTATTAATACTATTTGTATGGCTATCTCCTTAATTTTAAATACTTATTCCGTCTTGTAATATTGTACCTTCAATAAATAGAACACTTCTGAAGATAAATGTCTATTTAAATGTAATCTTTCAATTTTACATCAAACTGCCGGAGAGAGTAGTAAAAGACTAGGATCACTATCAGAAATAAGTAGTGAACAGTATAATTCTATGTTAAGTTTAATTTTCTCTCAGTTTTTGTAACTATTATTTTATAAATGTCACTAAATTATAAATTATTCGTGTATTGTATTCTCTATTAAAGGAATAAAACATCCTTTGACATAACTTGGTTTGTTTAATTTTTTATGTACCTTTACAAATATACTCTGTATGGTAAAATTATACTCTCATACTCATTATATTAGTTATACTCAGTTAACCACAACTAATTGAGCTGAAAGTTTGCATACTTTGGTTTGGATGACAATGCATGATTAGCTAATCTAATAATAGTATAGTCCGCGCCAAACTGCTAGTCCGCTTTGAAGTTAAAAGTTAAAAGCGACGCGTTTCATTAAATTCACTGTTTACGCGGACTAGTGTCCGCTCTGATTATAGAAATGAAACGCGTTAACGCGCTCTGATTATAGTAAAAACTACTAAGTTTTACGCGGAGTATAACGTCATTCTAAATCCAATATGGCGAATGCACCAAGTTTGCGAAATTTGCGAACCAATTTTTTTCCACCCTTATGATATCAGTATCAAATGAAAGTGTTTGCTGAGGCTGAGAAGGACAAGAAAAAGTTATTTATAACATTTTTAACGAAATTTAATTGAAAAAAAAATTAAAAACAACTAGATCAGGTTATTAATAAATATTTATTTATATCACGGCGTGCGTAAATTGACGTTTTACGCACGCTTCGCGTGCGCAAAACCCCCATTTCCGACCCCGTAATATAAAATTTTATACAACACGCGGACGAAAAATGTTTTTCTGACTCGTGTGATTGCAGTCCTCGCCTGCGGCTCGGCCTGCAAACTCACACTTGTCAGAAAAAAATTTTTCGTCCTCGTATTGTAATGTACTATTATAGCACTCTGTGACCTAAACCCGCATTTTAGCCACGCATTTCTGTGTCCAAAGTAGCCGATTTTTACACCGTACGAATATTAATACACTACCCTCACAGTTGTAAAAAATAAACATAGCTATGAACGTTTCATACTTTTAAATGCCATTTAAAAATTAAAAGTGAGTAATGAGTATTTTGTTTAAAGCTATAATTCTTTTAATATTTTATTTTGGACGTATTTATAAATGTTTTTGCCATTGTGTACATACTAAACAATAACATCACTATAAGACTAACTATTGGGCTTTATCGAATTTTATTGTTTGTTTTGACTGTGTATTTTCGCTACACACCATAGTAGGAGATATTTAAATTAGGAATCATTATCAAAATTAGCCATAATACTACTCCAGTAGAATCTCGACTAAGCGACCTATTTGTTGTCGTATTTGTGGCATGCGATTTATCGAAAATTTGGATAATTGAGTGTATGAAGAAAATAGAGCTATTTAAACCGATTTAGGAAGGTGATGTTTTTCGACTATATGTTTGTTACGTATGAACTTTTCATTCTTTGGCAAACTCAAACGACTTCACTAATTTTGATACATGATGTGTCGTTGGATTCGTCTAAATTGTGGCGATAACATAGGTTATATTTTTAGCAATCGGGTTTTTGTTTTTTATAGTAACTATTTTGTTGCGATTTGACGACTTTCCGGAATTTAAATGCACATGTCACACAAAATGTGGCTGATCTGTAAGGGTTATTACAAAGTTGCTTGTTCACGTTTCTTAATCCGAATAATCGCGAATATTTATAACTGAGGTCCGGATAATCGATTTTCTACTGTATCACTAGTATTAGTACATTATGTGATTGCTTATCATATGTTTCTTTAATACGTTTAGGTGGAGTTCCCATTATAAGTCATTGGTCTGACGCCTGTATGTAGCCTAAATGGCTTGATAGATTCGACATATGTGTGGTGTTAGATTTGTCTTTATCACAAGAGCAGAATAATTACTAAATTTTCTAAATTTCAATGGTTTTGGTTGTGTCACATTTTTATTGTTTTTTTTAGTTCATAATTTTTAGTTTCAATCATTTATAAGTTTCAAAATAATTATCATATTTCTTCACAAGTATAAGCGGGTTTATGTCACACGAGCTATAAAATAGTATACGATACTTGTGACAAAAGTAGCCTATTATCTGCACGGCGTTTAGCACCCGCGCTGCGCTCGGGCGCTAACTTCACGCCGTGCAAAAATAGGCTACTTTGGCCACGCGTATCGTAATGTACTATTGTGTTAAATTATACGATATAGCCGATATTTCAATACCTAATACATAACTTTGAGCTATAAAACTCAAGTACGGCATTGTGGTAGCTAAAAAGCTCGTAGTCGAATTAAAAGAAGTGAAATAACAAATGTATGCTTTAAGTTTAAACGAAAGTTCTATAATGAAAGGACAGTGGAACTTAAAGTTATTATTCAGCTTGTTCTAGAAATAAGCACTACTTAAGAACTTTTGAAAAGTAAATTATTTAAAATGTCCGATGGAGTTTGAACCAAACCAAACCAAAATCTCCCGTCGTCCATGGGTATGGGTCCCGTTAATAATGCAACTCTGCCAATGGCACAACGTCTATAGATATTTAGTTTTACCGATATTTGCAACAAGTATATTTCAAGACATCTATACATCAATTCTAGAACTTTATCTCCTTATGGTTGAGTTGAGCACGAATATACAAGGGCATGATGTAAATTTCAGACTTCTGTTAGATGGCAGCACTATTGAAGTCTAAAGTCTCGCTCACTAGATGGCGCTGACCAGAAAATCGAGGCTGTTTTATGAGTTCACTCACTCGCCTGTGTGTTCGGTAGCGCGTAGAGTACGTTATGACTACGTAGTAGAGTCAACAGAGTTACAAAAGTTGAGCGGGAATACTTAGCCGGCAAGCGGCGAGCGCGCTGGGGGTCTCGTCACTCAGCTCATGCGTTTTAACGAAACTCGCGATGTTCTTAGAAATAACTGGTAAACAGTGATATTGGTGCGACAATACGATATACATCTCGAATATAACGAACTGAACGATGGCAGCAAAAGTTGGGTGTTTTAGTGCTTTATTATTGTGCATTTTACATAGTGCTTCCAGTTTCAACCTGGAGCCGAGGATTCCTGTGATAAAGTATGGGGAGTTCGGCTCTTATTTTGGATTTTCAGTTGCGGAACACATAACGTTTAATAAGAACGGAGATAAAACTAGTTGGTGAGTAATAATCTCATTAATCTTAGCATAATGAGCCGCTATGATGTCATGTGTGAAGGTTGCCGCCTCAACATGTGTTATGCTTCGTTGTGGATCTTTTTCTACGATTGTTAGTGTTATAAGAACATTGTTTCGAAGTTCTTATCAAGTTATCTGAAGTACGTTGGTCTTATCAAGAATTATGAAGCCATACTGTTTATTCGCGGAATTGTTCGATGGAAACAGTTTAATTCGTTGAAATCAAATTATTTATTCAAAAGCGGACTTGAATTTTGGACGTGATTGTATTCGATTAGCAGGGTTCTAATATATTACAATTTATGTTCAAATAGTTTATGTAGGTAAACTACATTTATTAAATAGGTAATTTTTATAGAGTTTACTAACTTGAAAATATTAAGTTTTGGGTCGGTAACCCTTTGTTATCTTATCTTTTAAGATTACTCCTACAGAAATTAAACTTTATTTAAATAAGACTAACGGAAGTAAATCACATTATTATACCTAACCTTACCTTGCAATAATATTTATATTACGATTGAAGAACTAATCTATGTTTAATAAAAACAATGTATTAAATATTAGCGATTTTTTTTATACTTGTCCACAATTTAAAACGAACTTTAGAAGAAAGATTTAAAGTAGTACCTACCTTCTTACTCAGTTAGTATTTTTGACATACTTATTGGAGTATATTTCTAGGATACAAGTAGTATATTATGAATAAGATACTTATGATTTATTCTATTTAAACAGAGGAACAATGTGATAAATAAAGTAGATCTTGAATGTGCCGGGATGAATGCAAATAGATAGCGAGGTGGCGCCGGGATTCCGTGACCTACTCTTCTGAGAAAGATATGGTTACAGTGACGTTTGATAACGTGCATCATACTGTCAATAATACTCTAGAACGCATACGGTGACACTATCTTTACAATTACACTTACAATCTATAACTTTACAATTACAATCTGTTAAAAGTTTCTCTTTAAAAGTTTCTCTTTAAGCTCGTAATTAGAATAAATATTATTCGTTACATTTCGTAAACTGTGACAATATCTTTACAATTACACTTACAATCTACACGAGAACTTTACAATTATACTACATAGGTACGAATGAAATTAAAAGCCAATTTAAGTTCTTAATTGGAGAAGTTACACTTTACATTTACAAAATTTACAATTCAATCATTTATGCCATAATAACTAAAGTCTGATTTATATTACAGTTATAGATATTTTGGTACATTTATTAAATTTCTTTCAATTTGCTATTACTATTGCATAAAATCATACCAATTTTTGTTAAGCATAGTTTAAAGTTTCAATTCACGTAATTTTTCGGGACTGTCCAACTGATTTCCTTCTCCGTCTCCTTAAATAGTATTATGTGATTATTTATTTATTTGTTACAGTCGCGTATATGCGTCGATTCAACTATATAATTACTTACCTAACGTTCGACAATAAAGGACGTAATAAACCGATCGAGAACCTAACAAACATAGGGTTTAATCAATATTGTGTAACTGCCGTTAAACTGTTGATTGCGTTCTAACTCTATGCCTACTCTCTGTATTTTTAATTGCAGATCAACTTCTTAGGTAGCTTATAACGATTAATGATAACCGAGCAGATTACTGTAGTCTATAACAATTGAAAATATTAACAAAGGCCATTTACGAAGAGTTGATGAAATTATTTTATAATGCCTGTGATGAAAAACTAAAACTAACAAAAAATTGAGATTTTAATAAATTGTATAATTTAAGTATAGTTTATTCATTCCTTTTAATACGAAAATGTTATGTGAATAGATAAAAATCTTACGAAAAATTCTTTTAAAAATAATTTAATAATAATTATCCCTCGAAATTTAGATACGAATCAAATAGTTGTACCAGTATGAATACGAAATGAGAACGTTATGTGTAAATTTACGCGTGTTTACGATGTTTTCAAGTCGTAATAATTATTTCTTACGCGCACCTGACTTGGAAAAATTAGAATTGGCATGGAACCCGGAACTCTTGACGAAGAACAAAATTCATATAATAATACTATAATATAAAATAAGAAAATAAAAACAAATAATAAATAAATACAATTCATATAAAACTTACAATTAATTGATTTTTTATTACATATACTAATCTATATATCTAATATTGTAGGCATATAGGAGTACCTGAAACGGTAAATAATATAAAATTTACCCTTAATTGTCCCAACTGACCACGGGACTCCTCGTAGAAGGGTTAAGGCTGAAACCCACCACCTCGGCCAAGTGTAGATTGGTAGATTCAGACTCCTTAAAAACTTTGTAGTAAAAATCTTTATTAAGTAGGTTTCCTCTGTATATCTTTTACAGAATAAGCTTGTAATAATTGACTTCGAAACTTCGGAATATAAGTGCCGGATTTTTCTCAGACTCCAAAGCGAGAGACAAAATTCTAACCACTAAGCTATAAGCGATAATATTGATTGACAAATGCAAATATTTGAAATAAAATTGTATAAATAGTCTCAAGGTATCACACGATCGCAATGCAAATTCTATAAATATGTAGACACATTAATTTTGTCGTATGCGTAAATAAATAGAGCAACTCTGAGTATTAACCTGGAAAATGTCCAACTTCTTTCGCGTTGAGGGTAATGACATATCCTCGACCTACTCTCGGTTTATTTACTCCTAACAGTATACTTTTAGATAAAACATGTCTTACAATATTGTATTTTGGTGAAAATAACGTATCTAGAAGTACAAATTGTTGAAATATTTAAGCCTTAAAATATTTAATGACTACAGTTAATTCAAACTGTATGACGAATTATGTCATTATGTAATAAATTATGTAATTCATTGTTACATGCAAAGTTTAATTGTTTTAATTTGTGATGTGACAATGAATTACATAATTTATGTAATAGATTATGTGATTCATTATTATATGCAAAGTTTAATTGTTTTAACTTTAGTTGTTTATAATTTCGATTGCTAGTTAATTTGGAGTAATTCTAAATATCTATAAATGTTCATAAAAATGTTTTAATTCTTTCCGTAGATTTTTAATCACTTACCTTTTTGAAATTTTATTATTTTCTTAGCTTACTTATAAACCACTATTATGCTTATAAACCACTGGAATTATTCTTAAAAGCGGCAAATATACGATCTATACGAATTAACTTATTAATCATCAACTCATTACTGTACCACTGCTGGGTACGGGTCTCCTCTCAGAATGAGAAGGATTAGGCCATAGTCCACCCCGCTGGCCAAGTGCGTATTGATAGACTTCACATACCTTTAAGATTATTCTTTTATAAAACTTTCAGGTATGCAGGTTTCCTCACGATGTTTTCCTTCACCGTTTAAGCAAGTGATAATTAATTTCTAATACGCACATAAATTCGAAAATCAGAGGTGCGTGCCTGGGATTTGAACCTCGGACCCCTCGATCGAGAGGCTGCGTTTCTTAACCACTAGGCTATCACTGCTTTTTGAGTTGACTTATTAATGGATGTGAATTAAGGTCGTTACTACGATACAAGTATAATATTTTTAAAAGTCTATTTGAGATTCTGCCAATTTGCGGCCAGACTGACCGGTTTATTGATCTTATGGCTTACTTATAGCTATATTATACAGTACTACTTCATTTCTAAATATAACTACATGGGAGTAAACTTTATAGGATATTGTGCTGTAAAATGTAATAGCCGATGCTATTATCTGCAATAAAAATATAGGAATTATGTAAACGCATATTTACTTTACTGGTTTAGTCAATCAAGAGAAAAAAGTTAACATAATAATACAACCGACTTCTATAGCCTACAAAGTTAAATTCTAATAAATGTTGGTTTAATACACAGTTCTGAAGTCGGCACTCTATATATTTCGTTGGATAACGACGTAAACAGCGTGTAATTTCGTTACATACATGAACCAAGATAGTTTTAATAATAGATAGAATGTTTTATCTATGAGAAGAGACGTATTTAAGAAGGGATTTCCTTAAAAATATTTTTATTGGACATATGGGACTAAACAACATTAAAGCACCCATAAATCAATCCCATAAGAATCACGTGTCACAAGTGGCACGATATTTTCAAATATTTTGGAAAAGAGAGTGTATTTTAAACAAAGATAAATCGTTTGGATTTCAGCTTGTTTTCATAACGATCATTGAAATGTTTTCGTATCGTAAATGTTTTTATAAAGAGAATTTTATTAGTAATTTAAGCAAATCATAGTTGAATTATATTATTAGTATAAGTTTCTTTTTACCTTAACATTTGCGATTATTTGATAACCCGAGTGTAACCGATCAATTTCCGACAAAAATAATATATTATATATCGGACTGTTTTGTTGCTTAAAAAGTACAAGACTTTAAAAATACGTATAAAGGATTTTAGACTATTTTTAGCGTTTAAAATTTCCTGAACTCATTAGTTTTAATGAGAATCGCTAAGCAACCAAACACGAATTTATGATACGGGCGCCATTTATGGGCGCCATCTTTATATCTTTTTTTTTTGTTTACGAGGGGGAAACGTTAAAACGGTACCCTGTAATCCGTAGGATCGACACGGGGTTATGTGGGATTCTTACCGCTCTAAAACCCCCCCGGTAGCCGTCCTCGACGCTGCGTAGAGGACTCTGGGATCTCCAAAGGAACGCAACCGGAGTCCTCTTAGCGCGTTGCTCCGTCGGGCTCCGCCCAGGTGAGCATGGTGCTCGCCACTCCGTCTGATGTGCACGACGGTATGCGATCACACATACAGCCGTCCTTCCCGGGGTTGCTGCCCGGGCGGTTCGAGCTCCCACTCTTGTCACCTGCAACCCCGGAAGCCCCTTTTAGTCGCCTCTTACGACAGGCTGGATACTGTAGCCCTATTCTGGTACCGGAACTACAGGGACAGCCAACTTTATACCTAAGATAGAACAGAGAAAGACAACTTTCATTAAGCACATTAGGTTATTACAATAACCTTGCTATAAATACATTTGCGTTAATTAACAATCTAGAAAGCATACAAATCCCCACCTAAGTAAATCTAAGTTGTAATATTTTCATAAGTTATCGTCGACGGTCAACCGCTATCGCATATTATCTTACAATGATATACATGTATGTATTTGATAGCAGATATGTAATCATGGCAAATACTTTAAGAATGTTATGATAAGTGCTACTGCCATCGATTTGTAAACGACACTTTGGTTATTTCTAAGTATTACTTACATAAACTCGCGTTAAATAGGAAATAAATCTAAAAGTATTTTACTTTAAAGTCTGTTTGATTTCAAACGTAAGACACAAAAGCACAAAAGTAGCTAGTTAGACATATAAGGATTTCTCTCGAAAGTTACGCATGCCAGAACTTATAGTTTTTTTGATATAATTTAAAATATCAAAATTCTGGTCAATCACTACTTCTACCGACCCACACAAAACAAAATAAAAACAACAACATTAAATAGCAATAACCCACAAAAAGCACTGAACCTTCAATTCAAACTCAACTCGGAAATAACAGCTCGTGACAGCATAACTCGTGAGTGCGGATTAACTTTTGTTTTACATAAAACATGCGCACGAGTCTTTGGTGTCCTCAATCTTTCTCCTCGATGACAAGAGCACATTCGTAAACCTGATTTATGTTCCCTCAGGCCGTGTGTGACGGATACTCTCGAGTCGACATAATTAATAATTCCAACTGGCAGACGAATTGTAATCCTAGTATTTATATACTCGAGTCGTTGTAAAAAGGCGTGATTTTAACGGTTTTCGATGTTGAAACTTGAAATTTTATGTAAGTCGTTTCAAAGTCTGATTTGGACAAACCAATATACCGATGCTTTAACATTTTGGGAAAATATATGTCACGATGGAATAAGAGATCGCTGGGTAATCATGTTCCACTTATCGCAACATCCGAATAGGGTTTGTGTACAAATTCTTTAGAAATCTCAGATTATAATTCAATCCAACTAGTGGAAATTTAAAATAATGGAAGATCGCTATAATTTTAAATAAATACGGGTAAATCAAACCGACAATGTTTTTTGTAATTTGACTTCACTTAACTCCTACTTCATTGCAAATCTACAACTTGTAGACTACAATCTACTTGTAATTTTGAAAACATATCTCCCTCCATTGTTAGGCAAGATAAAATCTATTTTAGTGGTATCGATAACTATCAACCAAATTCAAAGTACAATGCAGATTAAGAAATAATCTTTCATCTTTTATTACTCTTCGTAGAAGTTCAAAATCTCAGAATGTGAAACAAATAGATTCCGCTACATAACGTGTTTAAATTTCTAATGTGGGCGAATATTGAGAAGATGAACCCATTTAAATATTAAACTGCTCTGTATCTTGCTATTAATTATATTATTAAGGGTGGATACCACAGTATCCAATATGTAGTACTCACGTGTGGATACACACGGTGTTTTAGCTGAGAGTTAGAAACAACAGTCGCAATACTGTCGCGTCACTCTCTTCTCTAAACGAGTCGCACGAAGCAATCGCGGCTTAGTAGCGCTGTCAATGCGGCCTCGCGTTTATGAAACGCGCTACTGTGAGTGTAAAAAGCGCATTTTAAAGTACCTATCTCTACTGAATTGCGCTACTGTGAGTGTAAAAAGCGCATTTTAAATTATCTACTGAATCTCTGTAAAAAGTCGCCAATGTGTCTCACCGCGCTCTACAAAGTTCATTCGCGTACAGATCTTCAACACGTCTTCTAGATATTTATATTTTCTGAGCCCGAAGGAAAATCGTGACTAGTACGTACTATATTGTATTTTACACATGCTTACCAAATCTATCGCAAGACTTTACTTCATTTCACGAAGGCGTGCTACGTCGCTATTCGACTATATACTTAAGGTTAATAATCAATTGTACTGTGGGACATCATGAAATGAAACACATGTGGGCGTCATACGTAACTTTTGGAGTTTGCTCACATATAGAGACATTTCTCAACGTTTGACACGATCTCGTAAAAAATGTGTTTATGTCAATATATTTGGGTACCGTATACAGAGACATAAAATTTTATTATTACGATTTTGAGCATGCGTGAAGAATAGACCATAGGTACCTAATAAAATGTTTCACCCAAACTTGGTTTCTTATTGCTCTGCTCAAACGGTTCAAAGTTTTCATTTATAGTGTTCTAGAGTACTTACAAGCAATTGATTTGTATAATTTAAAACTTCATGTGGCATAGCTTATGTAACTAAACTTGCTATAATTATAGTGTAGATAAGTGATTTCCTTTTTTAAACACCGTATTGACGTCAACCATTATTTTAAATTTTAAATAACGACCTTCCTAGCCATATCATATTGCACATTGGTATCCATGACCATTTTTCATTTATTTCAAATAGAATGGGTGTACTATATGTGAATATCTGATGTAATTTCAAAAAATCTAGTAGGCAAAAATTTTCAGAATATCTTCGGTAGGAAAAACATTGGATTGATTTATTAATAAAGGGCTGATGCCTTCAGAACTTATGTCTTCTTATAATTTAAATATTTCAGATTTTTTAATATTTTTTTTTAATTCTATTTATTTTTACCTCTAAACTCTATTTACTTAATTCCACTCGTACATCTTACTTCAATAAATATTCATTCCTTCGAACGCTCCTTCGTGGTAAATAATTCAACGTCGTTGCGTGTCATTAGTTCAAAACCACAGTTCCCAATAATCCTATTTCTGTACTGGGGTTGTTCCCCAGTGAGTAATTCCCTCCAATTAAAATGTTCACACGTCACGCTCAGCGGGACGTTGAGACTCTCATCTGTGAAGCGAATGTGTCTAATAGGATCCTATTATTTGGGGACAAACACAAACGACTCAGTGAAGTAAATACTTGAATCAATCCGAGAGTTTTTAATGTGGATTGAATGCTTTAATTGGGATAAATGTTAAGTAAAACATCATTACGAAAGGATCGATGGGTTGCAATGGTAGCAATATTGAAATAATAATAAACGTATTAGGTATATGTATGTTGCGTTAACTTAAATCTATGATTCAGTTGTTATATCACATATAATATATGTGATATAACAACTGAATATACTTCCTACTGTAACAGAATATACATATATTTTATCAAAATTCAGTAATATCTTTGCATGCTATACTTTTTTAAGCTTGTTACAGCATAGTACATGAACGCATTTAGTAGTACCTATAAATTAAATTCATGACACCAAAGTATAGAACAAAAACTTCTAAAAATAACTTGACATATAAAAACCTTTTTAGCAAAAATTAAAACTGACTCCATTATAACATTGTTGTGTTTTATTTTGTAACAAAAAATGCAAATTACTATTTTTTGAACATAGTGACATAGTATCTACATGATTCATTAGATCACGACGTAAACTGTGTCCATTATGATTATGAAAGAAACTCCAGTTTAAATTCCTTTTGGGTTCCTTAACAGTTAACTTAATCGCACACAGTAAATCTATTCCAAACTGACACATATATCTAAATTTAGTTGCACGTTAATAAAAACCGTTTAACGCGGAGAGTCTAAACCTTAATTCCTTATAGCTTCCGTTAACTGTTTAACGTCCCGATTATTCGAGATCAGAGCTTCGTACTAGTTCACTGGTTCTTTATTAACTTAATTAAATCAATTTAGAAGATAATCGTCTCATCAATTCCTCAAGTTAATTTAACGTTTATCGAGGTATTTACTTATAAGAGTATGGCGCGGATTTAATTCACAAATGTCACTTTTGAAGTTATAGTTTACGTGTTATCAAAGGATGTAATAGTTAACGTTGTTAGTATATTTTATTAAGGCATCAGGATATTCTTAATGTTAGATGAAAGTTTGTACAAACAACAAATACATAAGTTTGTCCCTTAGCTAGGAGGAGAGATTTATGGTTGTTGTAATAGATAAGAACAAAGTAATGTGGAACGTTTTTGTCGTACCCCAAAATCATAATAATTTACTAAATTCAAATTGAACAACTAATTTAAAGATAAAACAATGGTTCAAACCACTGACTTTCTGTAGGGCCCAAGAATGCTCGCTGCGTTACCGCGTTATAAATTATATATTAAAACTAATTTATTCGTATCAGAAATTGTGTCAATATTTTAGAATATGTCAACATATGTGTCATCACACCGAAATATTTGTCAGACCTACAATTTGTATTCAGATATAATTCGAAGATATAACAGTAACAGATATTCAGATTACGTACGTGTAGAGTTTAAAAGCTCTTCTTAAGTAGTTATACTTATTTCCGAGAATCTTAACATCAAACAAATTGACGGAGTTATGTTAATATCTGTGGCACTGCATAACGGTAGAGTCGGTAGAGTTTGGCCCTTCTAGCTAACTGACATTTACAAACTCATTCCATTATTTTGTTCGGTACAGTTAGTTTTGACACAATAGTAAGAATTGAATAAATAATTCGGTATTTACATAACCGTTAAACATATAGAAAAAATATATCCGCGAGACAAATAGATAACCTTTCACAGTCGTTTAATAAAATATTAGAAACTTGATAAAAAAGTGTTTGTAGGGATACATCTTAGAAATAGATTTTTTTTAATCAGAAATCGTATTTATAATTGTCGTTCTTCGTCGTAATAAATAAAATACACTGAAAGTTTTCTATATTTCTGAAAACAGCAAATCTGACTTAACCAAATCAGTTTTTCTTTTAGATTTTTCGATAATTTCCTCTCGTACAAAAAGAAAAATATACTTATTTCAACAGTCCCCTTTATTTTATTTCGTAATATTTTTAATATACATTGTATAAATAATAAATACTTAATTGTCTTTACAAAAACTTAATAAATAATGTATTAAGTGATAATATCAGTTCATTATCTATAATAGCATTATAAATAGTTGTTTATAGTTTTCTGAATGTAACAAGCATACGCCCACAGTTGCATACTAACCTATGCCATTTAGGGATGGCGGTTGATATCGAAAAATCGATTTTGATATCGATGTGATTTGAAGGCTTCTTCTAACATCGCTCTACGAAAATATCGAATGTTTCAATAAAAGTTATTCACAAAGATTAATGCTACAAAAGTAACGTTTTTTATGTAATTATAACAGTGTAGAATGTTCATCGATTCGTGAGATCATTTCATAGTTTAGGATCCATTAAAATTCGATATAATTTTGTCTTAAAAATCCAATCGATTAATCGACCTCAGATCGCCATCCCTATTACCATTGTTTTTGTCGGTTTGCGAGATAATAATGACATTTGATTTATCATTAAAATGATTGTAGGCGTTGTTTCAATAGGTCACGGCTTAGAATTAACCTCTTATCGTGTTACAAAAGGCGTTTAACAACCGTTTATTCAGCAATGAATTGTATTGTAACTGTTGGTAACAATAGTCGACTGTTGCTGCCAATTATTTAGTAGGTCCCACTGTTATCAGATAATAATAACTAAGTACTAAGATATTGTGACAACCTTTGTGACACTTTGTGGCGAAATAATTTCTATTGTTAATTATTTTAGCCTGAATGTATCCTAAATGTTGTTAACTTGTGTTGTTATCCATCCAATGGAATGGGAAATTAACTTTGCCTAAAATTAGCTTACACATGGATTTATTATAGTACTAGCTGACCCGGCAAACGTCGGGTTGCCATATAAATAAAAAAAATGTTAACGGTGAACAACTCTTATCACTTAGTGGTATGAAAAATAGATAGTAGCTGATTCTCAGACCTACTGAATATGCATATAAAATTTGGTGAAAATCGGTGAAGCCGTTTCGGAGAAGTACGGTAACTAACATTGTGACACGAGAAATTTATATATAAGATAACCTATGACATTAATTATAATATATTCTATCTCCTATTCGCGAATTAAGCTTTCTGGTAAATGCATGTATATGTAAGTATACGAGTATTAGCATATCTACCAATTAGCATTACTAGTAATATCTACCAATATACAAAATGTGTTAATTAATTTTAATTAAGTTAATGTGTCAATATACAAAAAGAGATACCAGACGGTTTTCTCTTTGCTTATTTGAATATTACGGCCGTATCAAACATGAGTACCTGTACTTGTACTTATACGCGTGTTATAGCAACTTCATTAATGCTGAAACTTCTATTTCACGTTCACTTGCGAATTGAGCGTCCAAAACTAATTGCGACCATCAAAGTATGCATTTGATCGCTGCATCTTATTTATGAAAAACTGCAAATCATGATGCCAAAAATAGCAAATCTGCTGGAGCCCTTATACATAATTATATACATTAAAAACACGCAAGGCACCTAGGTTATGCACGTTAGTAGGCGTATTCTAAACATTATGTTATGTCATTTGAAGAGTTAGCGAGTGGTTTATCACTAGCAATGCATGCAATGTCTTCGCTCAGGTTACTAATGGTTCAAGAGCAAGCCATGCTAGGTTATTACCCGCCCACTCTGCGTAGGCAGACAGATCCGACTCGACTTAATTCTATAGTACAAGAGCGTGTCGTAAAATCAAGCATCGCTAAAGTTTTTAGGAATTATACTGGGGACTGTAACAGTGCTCATATGGATCGTCGTTTTCACAAAGGGTTCCCGGTTAGAAGTTTAATCAAATCAGGAAAATTACGAGTATGTGTTTAAGTTTCTATTTTAAGCCTGGGTGCTTTTATTTGCCTTTGTGTATAGGAGTGGCACCTAGTGACATTTCTGTATGGCATTATGAGTGTAGAGCGAAATTGTAGAGCATTATTTATTTAAAGCCTAGAGTACTTTTGTGCCTATGTGTGTTTATTATTAGTACATTTTTTTATACACATTTAGAACTCTTTATTTTGTGTTTAGTTTGTGTGTGGGGCAAATATGGGGATTTTAATTACCTGTGGGTTTGTTTAAGAAAGTTATATAAAATATATTTTACTATACAGGGTGAATTTTTCAAATAGGCTTTCTGGGCCAAATCCAAAACTATAAAGATTAGCGAAAAGTGCTGAAAGGAGTTACGAGGCCGATTTTGATAAAAATTAAAAGTGCATTATTAGTTTTTTAAAATATATTTTTCCCTAGCCGGGAATCGAACGAGTTCATTTTGAAAAAAATACACCCTCTACTTTATTCCACTATCTGATAGTTTATAAGGATCAAATTCTGGGAAGTAATGATAAATGACAAACTTAAGGAAAAACCTCAATTTTACGAAAATACATATTTTTCCATATTAATTTGGCAGTTAAGTTCCCGCCATTCATTAATTTATACATTTCGCGTATTAATAAATTTTTGTAGCCTAATTTTTCAAATCATTCGAGAGCGGATATTTTGTTCTCCAAGAATTTACATTTTTATGTTCAACTTAGTAAAAATTCACCCTGTATACTAGGGTATGAAATAAAAAATGATTTTTTATTACCTATATTCAGATTAAGTATTACAACATAGAACATAGCAAACTCCTAGTCTATAAGCAAATGTATACATCAACCGGTACTTCAACATTTGATATGTATTCAAATTAATTACTTGCAGACGGGAGCAAGAATGTGTCATGGCGTAACAATTATCGACATACATGCAAACTTTGCCAACCGGTCCAACGGATTGTAGATAGCACGATAGCAATAATTACAACAGGATAAATTAATTGTAACCATGCTGTTTATTATTTGCATTTAAGACAAAGCGGCCAAGTATGGCGATTACAAATTTCTGAAGTAGCAATTATTTGTATAACATAGCTTTCTGCTTTATTTGCCTGAAAAGCTTAGAGCTCAAGCTTATAAATCTACTTATTTGTTAGGATTGTTCTAATACTCGTACATAGTTAACAAGTAAATTATTTTTTATTTCATTAGGTAATAATTAGATTTATTCATTTTTACTGTAATGTATCTGAGAATAGCTTGCTTTTTCCAATCAACGTCGATTATTTTTGCCAAGAACGTGTAAAATTGAATGAACTTCTTTCTTTGATATTTCTATAGCGCTGTCATGGACCTCTATAAGAGTGGCGATACCTCTGAATGAATGCTTTCCATCAAGAGTCCGTCTGCTTTATCGCTAGGTTTATCGACATAAAACACCTTATTTTTGTCTTTACTTACTTAGGTACATTATGATAAAAGTTATTTATTGCACTTAAACAAATTTAATGCTATTCGCTTAAAATAGAAACAAGTTACAAAGTTGTCTCAATGAATACGATATTTTATTAATAATTATGAGTACCTACGTATCTATATTGTCTCATCCTTAATAACAACAAAACTCTACCTTCTTTACTACATTGTTTGCATTTTACAACCCTCTTAAGGATTAGAAAAGATTTAACACCTTTTAGGAACTCGTAAAAATGTACCTGGTTCTTTTGATCCCTTAAATCCCCTTTACAAAGAAAAGCTATAAAATTTGGCTGAGTGTTGTAAAAAAGATTCCCTATACCTTGTTAGGAGATAACTAAAATGAAAAATAAGTGGTGTTCTGCATACTTATAAGATGTTTCGGTGTAAAATGTATGTGTTCTCAAGGCCACATACTGAGAAATAAACCAAAAAATTATCACATTTAATTATTTTGATTGAATATCATTCAGCCATAAGTTTAGAAGCCTACTACTAGTCATATGATCCGTCTAGAAAAGGCTGTTATGCCATAATTATCTCGTTAGACTACGCGTGTTTGTGACCGCAATAGATAAATAATTTCACAGGGATACTTACCATGGCCTGCTTTTAATCCCTAACGTCCGTTACTAATACTCAATCTAACCAATATTTACTTTTAAAGATTTTAAATTCAATTTTTTTAATGATCGAAATTTAACAATTTCTAGAATGCCAAAGATGTCATATGTTGGTATTTAGTAAGCAAATTATAGGATAAATCGATTTTATTAATAATGGGTGAAAATGTTTACTACTGTATTTATTATTAGATTTTACATGATAAAAATAAACATGAACATTGTGAAAACAAAATTATTATAAAACCTTAAAAGAAAGAAGTAGGTACAGGTAGTACAGCTATACGTTCGGCTGTAAGTATTCCTATATAAGTTTTAATAATTTAGTATTTAGTCGAATCGCACTGAAACTGCTATCAACGTATTAATATTTCATGTTGATACACACCACGGTCCACACTAGTTCAATATTAAATATTATCATATCAGTGTAACCCAATTCGCGACACATCTGCCCATATATTACACAGATAGACGCCCGCCCCATAAATAACATGATCTTCCATTTTGTTACTATGTTATGCTTCCTTCGATGTGATAAGAAAAATTATGTAAGAAATACTTTGTATGTATACCTATATTGCAATTATGTAAGACATAATTGCAATATAGGTATTACAATAAAATAGGTAGATATACCAAAAAGTTGTGATAATTGCAATATTGATATAATTATTTTGGGATATTAAGTTACACTCTCTTAATAAACATATAGTATTTCCGGTTATATCAATTGTTTATATAAAATATATTGCTCAGTATTTAACAATTAGACCTACCAAAGTATATTAACATAAGTGATAAAATTTTATATTTTAACGCTTAAAATAATATAATAAAATAAAATAATACTTTACAGTAGTTATTATACGAGTACTGTTTAAACAAACAGTTATCGAAAATCTATCAAAGATTTGTAGTGGAATGCCTTTTTGTTACTTGGAAGGTTATAAAAACATATAATATAAATAAATATCTTGAAAAATAAAGTATTGTATCGGCACGCGCAGATCGTAACCACAAACAAACATAATTTACTTATCTGCATCTAACGATTTATGTTATATTGTTTAAAAATCACGACTGGAGAACAAAAATAAATTACAAAAATTCGGTTCGTCGCACTCGTCGAACACCGGTTGTTTTATTATTTTTTGTGGTATACATAGATTTAAATTCCTAGATATGTCCGCGAAATGTAAATGTATTGTACGATGTGTACCGCTACGCACATGTACATTGTACGTATTGTTTGTATGTACCTACGTTTACGGGTGTGTGTCGTTTTCAGTATAATTTAAATTGACCGCAAAATATGTTATGATGATAAAATAAAGCGTGTGTAATGTGTATATTCTTACGTAAACGCCTAAACGTAAGAAGTAAACATTATTGAGGTATAAAAAAATGTGTGCAAGTATTTAAACTATTATAAATAAAATAAATCATGATGTGCATATCATATCGCATTAGTATGATATCCCATAACATATCATATCTATAAATCGATAATAATTAAATACATACTGTTATCGTAACGTTATCCAGCGTAACTGTTCTTTACTTTTCAACTCTTATCGTTTCATCAATACTTTTCCTCTTAAGCGCACCTAAAAACTTCAAACCGTCATCGTTTTTAGTTGTCAGATATAATTAATTCGTCCGTTGACAAATTTCGTCAGTCACTAAGGGCACATCCACACATTTAACTCTACGTAGGCAGGTCTTTACAGACTGTTTTATTTCTTTTTGTGGGCAGCCTTGTACCGCAGCCTTCGTTAGTTGAGCAAGGTCATTGTGATTTGCTCTTACCGAAGGAGACTCGACTTTTTGTGAAGCATTTCGTAGTGAATAGAAACGCGACGAATGGTCATAATGAAAATATTTTTTGTAAGTCTATTGAGTCAGGTACCTTTGGGAAGTAGATTGGACCTTGGTTTGAGCGGACGTTGGTCGGTTCGTACAATAATAATAACCGTTATTTACTTATTTTGAAGGTAATAGAACCTTATATAGTTCTATTCTGCACTCGTAGTAAATAAGCAATCGACTTTTGACGCCATTCGGTTTTTTGCAGAAATGGTATCAGAAGACTTATGATTGAAAGAAAAAATGTTTTTTTATATTGGAAGTCGATTTAATCGTAACGAAAAATGCACTATTTGCACTACATTAGATAGTAATCCGTAATTTAAACACATTTTTTTCGGAACTATCATTTTTTAAATACTGCGTTCTTCATTACGGAGGCAGTATTGTAATACTGCTGTCACATGTACAATATTTTGATTAAAAGAGTTTTTTTTTATAAGTTTTAAGTAGTTAACAGTACCCTTACCAGGAGTTTTTACGTTTCGACAAATATGGCTGTTTTGGTATTTGTTTACGTATTGGCCTATATGATTTCCTAGTTCTGACACAATCCGCTAGGGGCGCTGATTGGAATTTGTATGGGCAAATACGTAAACAAATACCAAAACAGTCATATTCGTCGAAAAGTAAAAACTCCTGGTAAGGGTACAGGCATGGAATCCACCTTATAATAAGTGAGTGAATAGGTGTAGCGAGGTAAATTTACTTTTAAATGTACGGTAATATCGACACTTGAATATGAGGCTTTCCAATTTAGTTCTTCAGCATCGCACCTGTTACTCAGATATGTAGAACTGTCTTATTTAAGGATTGGCACCTCACACATAGATCACATGCCTTACTTATACATCCGTCATAATAAAAACACATAAAACCCCTACTTATTTTAATCAGGATCCACGTACTTAAGTATCTTTACTTATACATCTTATATGCCATTCTATTAGAATCGTAATGATCCATAATCAACTCAGTCACGATTCATGAGTGACTTTTACGATTTATCCTCGAGCGATAAAAATCCAGCTCGGCGCCCGAGTCAATTTATTCCGTTATCACGTTCCTGATAAATAGTGATAATCCTGATGATATCATTTGGCGACGGTGCTGCCCTCTGTTTGCGTTGCGCTTAGAAACGGGTGACGCAAACCGATATATGGGATTTTATCTTATTATCTTGAATCTATTTCTGAAACGAAGATATTGGAGGTGTTACATGAGTTTAGCAAATAAGTATTTTTATATTGGATTTAAGTAAATAAATAAGCCTGAAGAATTTGATAAGTCAGTCTAAATACTGACTGACATAAGTAAATAGGAAAAGTTTCAATTCATTTGTAAGTTTTATATAAAAGTATCGAAGTACTAGAGGGATAAGGTCTGTTACAAATGTACACCAGCTGTTTTTTTCTTAGTGCTTAAATGCCAATCTTTACGGAATTCTTTTTGACTTTCAATAAGCTACGTTTCACAAAGTATTTTGTTTATAGAGGAGCAGCAGTCATAAAATACATTTTTACATAAAATATTTCGTCCGGTCAAATAATTTTACTTTAAACATGAAACCTTTGAAGGCAAATCTCTTAACTTGACATTGCGAACGCCTCGGCAATTTTATCGCGTGTTTTAAACGAGAGTCATTTATTTGCGACGTACACTAATCACACTCCTCATGTCTTCATAACACGTTCGCAAGGTTCCATTTAAAAGCGATTTAGCCTAGTGAGTTGGACACGACGTAATATTTTCTCCTCAAATGAGCCGAGTTCCCAGGCCATTGTCGATGCCGCCTTTTACGGAGGAGTTTGTGTACAGGCGGATCTCAAACCAGATTCTTTGGTTAATCTCCAGAGATATTCGATGGGCCGAGTGCTGATAAGTTTGTATCTCAATTTATTTCGCTAACTTTCCGCTTACGAGCAATTTATAAGATCGCTGAATCGTACCGGATTTGGATCGTTTAAATATTTTAACTAAAATTACTCGTGGTATCGTCAGAGTCAACTGTCGAGATTGGTACAAATGTCGTGTTATTTTTAAAGACAGGTACATTTTGAAGAAGAGGTGCACTTTTTATTTACTAAAAATTAATAATATCCAATTATACTGTTACTCGAGTTGGATCTCACTCTTTATTTCATCTTTGCTCATAAAATTACCCCTAATTAGTGGCTTGGTAATAAATACTATGTTTGTTGTTTTTTTGTACTACATATATGCGTTCAGACTGTGCCGTGACGTTCTCTTAAAATTAGAGTAGATATACTTGTAAACTAAAACTTTGGCGACAAAAAATTTGCTCTATCGTTTTTATTTTATTAGGCGAACATTTCCATTTTTCCTAATAGGCAAGCACATTTGCCAATCTTCAGTCTGTGATAAGAACGTAATAGGCAGCGCCCTGTACAGTCCCAGGGGCGCATTCCCTCTAATTGGGCGCGTCTGCGCCGCCCGATATGGCATGGACCTCCGACCACTTTCGCTTCCTTTGACTTGTATGCTTATACGCGAAACTAATTTACTTTTACGTTTAATTAAGCTTGAAAAGTAGTGGTTTCTTTGTATGGTCAGACACTGAGCGTATGAGACAAGTGTCGTGGCTGAAAAGTTATATTTTTCTATATCAAGTGTCTGCGGTGTGGCGGCCGGGTTACGATACATTTAAGCACGTTAATGCACATTTTGGTGTATAAAAATATATTTATCTATGTCACGGTATATGCCTGACAAGTTCAATGTAAATAAGATAAAAAATAACCATTACTTATTTTACATCTAAATTATTATTTTTTTTAATTTCTTCTCAGGAACAGATTTTCCTAGTCTTTCTGTTTGTACATCGAACTCACGTCAGTGATTTTAGGGTAGAGTCATTATTATTGAAAATTTGTTCTGTCTTATTTATCGCGACGTTATAGAAATTGTATTTAACACCTTGCGTCGTTGTTTGATTTAGATTTATGTTGTGTTACAAAGATTTGTAATATTTTTGGGGTTCTACCGGATTTTATTTAATCATAAATTGTATTGAGTAAGGTAGACTTTATTAAATTTATTTGGCGAAGGAAATTCGAAATAATTAATAATAATTATAATAAATAATAATAATTGGTTTAAGAAGGAGGAGGAAATATATTAAATACATTATTACCTTAATAAATTTGGTTACATCCGTGTAGTATCTGTTATAACTACCACAATTAGGAAAATCCGTTATAAATCTCGGCAGCGGTTTGTGGTAGATTTAAATTTACCTCAAAATTTATTTTACAAATTGAACAATGTATAGAAAAGCTTTCGTTCTATTTTTGTTATCCATCTCAAAGAAAAATACGTGATCGGGTATCGAGTGGGAACTATTTGTAAAGTTTTAGCTTCTAACAATAGTTTCCGTGGAACTATTTCAATCTCTTCGGTCACGTACTGGGCCTTTCCGTGTACATTGAGCACAATGGCTTTTTTGATAGAAAAACATTAATATTTTACACTTTACTTTCTGTAAATTTCTTATTTAAAGTTATTCTTTGATTGTTATTCAAAAAAATTAAGCAAGTTTACAATTAAAGGATTTGAAAACACAAAAGATTTAATAAGCCTAATATAATACGAACATAATTTTTAGGTTTAAATAATTATACCGTTATATGATTTTAGACTAAAATGATCGCGGAATTGAGGCATTTTATTAGGTTTTAATTTTTTTGGTTTAAATTTTGTTTATTGCGAAATATCGGCAATAAAGAAATTTAAAAACTCATATCGTGAAAACCCGTTACATAATAAAATTATACCGTTACATATAGTATGGAGGTACGTATTTATACTACTTAGTTCTCCTGCTTAAAATAGTGCAAAACAAACATGCAATCAATTCCTACTAATTACGACATAGGTATGTTGTACCTAATTCAATTAAACTAACAAAAATAATATAATACTTTGCTGCAAGACTATAAATTATTCCTCCTCTTTTTGTATCATAATTTGTTTTTACCACTAAAGATTTCGGCAGTCCCATAAATCTTTATAAGTACGTTTATTGTACTATTGTTTTGTTTTATTCAACGAATTCTGAGGCCCTCGTAATTTACCTGCACCGTTTTGTTCCGTTCTAAGTCCAACTGAGGTGTGAAATTCCGGGAATTGCGAATACATTTATCCTTAAAACTTGACTTTGAATTCGTCTGGTGTAACCGGATATCTACTCGGATATGTGTAGCCGTCCTTGTAGCGTAGCCTTGACAACATTACATAAAACATCAACAGTGATTTACACTTTATTTAATAAAATTGTTAATTACCCACATGGACCCTTTGCTTTATTTTAATATTACACAAAAAGTAAATTAACGTGCATAAGAATAATTAAATGATATAATATTTATAGAACATAAACAGTGAGTTTAAAGATTAGAATATAAGTGGTATATTTACGTGAAATAATGCAAATTTTGTTTGACGTGCCAGCAAAAAGTCATTAACATCTACAGTAGGTAAGTAACACATTCCTGTTTTTACAATTTGAACTGAACGACATATTTAATCATCGTCATAAACTTCCATAATTAATTTCGAGAATTGTTCAAATGTTCTTACAATCCCAAACCGAGTTACAATACAAGTCCTAACACATTCCAAATACTAACTTGAATGAGTAACTCACGGAATTTGCCTAACAATATTTCGGGTAAACATTCCCAAGCTAATAAGCGGTTTACACTGAAATTCTCGCTTAACGAAGCACTTACGACTTACAGCTTTGAACATATGAGAAGCGGTTGCCGAGGGCAAGTATTTACCATAACAAGGGATACAATGGCCCGTTGGTAGGAGGAACGCGCCTAACTGGGTGTAAAACGATCCGATACTAACGAGATATAACCTTTTGTGTTCTGTAAACCAGATCTTCTTAGAGATTATGTCCGGCTAGTATTGCTTTGGTTTCAGTTTATGCTACTTCCTGGCGCGTATAATGAGAATATAACGAGAAATGCTGTTTGTTACGTGTACTAACGATGCAAGTCTATGTTGTCTGAATTTATGTTGCAACCTAATTTATACTTTGAAAGCAGTTGTAATTTTTAACCGACTGTGGAGTGTAATGTTTTTCGAGCGTACTAGTTAGGTACATATGTTTCATTCTTTGGGACGTCTTGTAGCCTAAACGGTATTTTAACTTTTAACAATATGAGGTGTCGTTGGATTCGTCTAAATTACGGGAGTAACCTATAGTTGTACCTGTAGTATACTGAAAGCATTAAACAGATTTAGAATAAATTTTATGAGTGTATAAGTTTGTTTTTTTCCTTTTTGGGATTGATTACAGACGTCCACGTGTGACAGTGGCTACTTTTCATCAGGTGGGCTGCATGCTGGTTTGCTATTTTTTTTATATTATAAAAAAATGTGTAACAGAGTCCGCAGGTAAACTCTCTTGAGGGTTTAAAGTAAAAAGGAAACAGTAAATTTGGTATCGTGTCACTATTTAATAAAGCAGACTTTCCATTCACGTACTTCTATTTAATTTAGTGTATTCACTTTCATTGGTAAAGTCGTTAAATTATTCTGAGAATACTTAATTGTACATTGAGAGATTCTTAAGAAACGTATGAATAGCTCAATGCAGTGTTTTTCAAAGTATTAAACCCCCAGGGCTATATAAGGCGGTTCATAAGACGGTACCCCCTCTATAAGACGGTTGTGGAGTGTCGAAAAAAACAATATCAATTATTTAAGAGATATTTTCTCAAAAACATAATAATAGGATATTTAAATATACCTAATCATGCAAATAAATAAAAAAAAAGAATTTGGTATTGCTAACGTAATAAAATGCAATGAAAACGGGAAATATTTAATAAGGCGGTCGCGTCATGGACAAGATTGAAAAACACTGACTTAATCGATTACAACACTTTGGGTACCATTAGGCTGACAAGTGACTTTGCATGTTAGTTGAGCGACATTGCTTGCGACAGGTCGTTATGGGTAATTGGACACAAAGTACGTCTCGGAGACCTTTTAAGGTTTAAATTATCAGTTGAGCTCCTCATCTACCGTGGTTGACCTTCTGAACGCATCTCGTGTTATTAACCCATTGCAACAAAGTTTTCAATTCGATACATAAAAGCTGAAGTTGAAAAGTATGTGAGAGTATTTTTTGCTTACATTATTTGTATGAATAGGATAATTAATGATGATTTTTATATCAAGATTTATTATAATATAACGCATTCAAGACGTAAGTAAATATATTTTTATTGACGCAAAACTTTGTAGGTAGGTATTTAACCGAAAATCTATTTAAATTATTTTGAACTTTGTAGCTATTTTCTAGTTGGTTATATCTTAAGTTTTTTATTCTGACAATTTATTCTAATATTCTATAGATATTTGCATAGGGCATAGATTTAATGATCACTCTACTTCCCATTCTGGTGAACACAGTCGATAGATATCTATAATCAGGTTATTATGTATAATATTTAGAGATACCCAAATCAAAAAACTTTATTTCAATGATTGATACGATTATTATCAATCACTGTTATCTTCATATAAATGAGAATAATCAATCATTCTTATCCATACACAAATAATTTACAACATTAAAGCGAGGAAACCTTTCAGGATTTTTTATCATTCCACTCATTCGTTATTTAGGAGTTAAAAACACTTGAGTTGAAAAATGTTGCACCATGTATGAGTCATCTCTTAAAACAGTTTTGAATCAATAATTAATGAGCGTACATTTCCTTTCCAGTGAAAATTACATTCAAAGCTGACGTCATTCCTCATGATGGTTTAATTAGTATTGCAGATACGCAGGTACTGTTCGTATCTTATCAGTGTCATTGATTTTGATTGCAGTGAATGTTCTAAATTGGTGGGTAAATTTGGATGAACGTAAAATAATTTCTTGGGATTAATGTTTCTTTACTTAAGGAGTAACTAGAAGCGGTAAAGAGTTTGTGACTGGTTGGAGAGATGCGTATTTAGCTGTTTGGTCCGTTTTTATAATACTGACGGTCCACATCAAGATTTAATGTTTTAGGCAACAAACGAGTATGCAGCTCACTGATAGAAAGTATACCTAATAGATTACTTACAGATTTTAATGATTGCGAAAGAAAAGTATTAATATGTATTTTTTACAATTACATTAGGCTGACACAACAATTATGAGTTCATACCTTATGATTATAGCCATATAAACATTTAATTTATTTTAAAATATTAGATTGTTTATTTTTTTCATTTTAGATATAAAAATAAATAAAATGTTAACATAAAAAAATATCTGGTTCATGAAAACATTGACAAGAACATCCTATCTCTTACTACAACAACATATATGAAATCAACCATGCATTGACACTTCGTTAACATGATATTAAATAAACTAGCACTACAGAACTATGAACACCCACGATATTTTTCAGCACTAATAGGTGCCTTTCCGAATTGTTTTGCTATTTGTCACTTACAATATCAGTTGTAACAAACATGTTATTGAGGAAGTTTCGTCGAGATGACTTAGTCAGTTTCTAACGTTTAATAGTACTCGGAAGCTGACTGATCCGTGTGACTCATGTTTATCGGGTTTATATTATTGCTGGAGGATTGCCATCTGTTTTCAAAGTTTAATTTACTCTAAATAAGTATGAGTAACAGTTTAACCCTGGTATTATTTTGATTGTACGGTCATTCTCGTTCGTGGAGATTTCCATAACACCTCTAAGGGGTCATGCACGTTGGAGGATAATCGAGCAAAAGTAATGGAAATGTTTTATATTGTAATGTTCGTGATCCAAACTTTGAATAACACTGTCATGGCGAAGCAGTATTAGTAAGAACTCTCGAGCACCATATCGGTTTTTGATTTGAGATGAAAAGGCAGATCATAATTATATAATCAGGCGATTTTAATTTTAATAGACTCAGCGATATTACTCACATTAAATATGACTAATTTCACATCTCTCACACACTCTCTCTTTCATCTTTCTCTCACATCAAATATGTTTTTTTCCCTATTTATAGAATTAAACTTAGTTTACAATTATTTACTGAATAAATTAATTCTACTACTATTCACCTCTTTGTCTCATAATAAGAATTTGTAATCGGTGCATTAAAATGAAATACTAACAGTGTAGCATTCGACATAATAGTTACCTGAACCAACTCCCTACATTTGTAACATAGCTACTTGCCTACATACAAGTGAAGCTGGAAGCTTTGAAGAAAGAAAACAAAAAGCATTTTCCGTTAATAGTGATGTAGATAGGCATATTTAATGGAACGACCACCACACGCCAAGTTAATGCGCCTGTTCCGTCACTCCGGCGAAATACGAGTAAACGGCTGATCGGTAGCTAAACTGGTCCGCCTGGGTGGAATGGCGCCTTTAGTGCGAATTCTTTAGCACTAAATCGCGATACGGTTTAATATCCTCAAGTTACTGAGAAATGTTGTATGGATACTAAGGCAGTGGACTGATTTTTTGTGGAACACAAGTTGGCTTATACTCGTAATATGCAAGCGAGCCATGATTATTCGTTTTAAAAAGAAAGAATAAACGGAATATTTTGCTAGAGACGATCCCTAAAGGGCCTTAAGGCCTAATAAATAATTGATTACAAGACATCGTTCGAGTTTGTGCAAGTGGGTGTAGAGTACACAAGTAAGAAGATTAATGAAAAAGTCTCGTATTAATGTATATACTTATACTAGTACATATTTACCTGTTTATACGCATATTTGTACAATATGACACAATAACAAAAGCAAATAAAATATCAATGGAAATATTATGTGGTTTTCTAAGAAAAACAAATATAACAGCTTAGTTGATGATTCTGTACGCATTTAATACAATGATGTCAATTCCATGACTGCAATGTTTATTTAGACGTGTACAATGAATCTATTACTAATGGCTACTCGAAATGCCCAAGAGCCAGTGTATGGTATTTGCCGACATGTGGGGTATATCTCACATTACATATACAGCTGCTAGTTGCCACATATCCGTTATAAGTTGACTGTTTTGGTATTGATATGAGTAAATACACCGAGCTACGGAAATAAAAAAAAAAAAACTGTTTTTCGCCGAATTAACTTCCTTTGCATTTACAAAGGATAAATGTTCTTATTTCGTCGCCAATTGGTTTTTATAAATGAAATGATTTATTTAGAATTACATAAATTATAATTATTATAATATAACGCAATGTGTCTAAAGTTTACGGTTGTGTGACATTTTAACATTGTAGCATTTACCATCGAAGAATATCGGAAAAACTTAAATCTTGAACAAGTGTTGTATCATAATTTTGGAATCCGCTTGTGATTATCAAACCGAGCAACCATGTGATGCTCTATGGCTAAATGGCTAAGAACGCTGCCATATCCGAATAGGAAACATGCGCATAGCTGAAATTCAACATGAATGCATTCTGATTAGGGATGCAACGATAAACCTACCGACATTCCTATAATATTAATTTTAAATAGTGATTCTTATTTAAATATAGGGACTTGTCCATACATATATTTTTTTAAATTTTAGTCCAATCATGATAGTCGTCAAATTAAAAGTGTTTGAACTTCGGTGGTGAAAAAAATCCTTGTAGGTAGTTACTTCAATATTTTATGAATTATCGATATATCGCTAATATCACGTGATGTTTTCGATATCGTCGGTCATAGATATTTTAGCCCTCGATATAAATTCGATATTGTTGTCGATATCTTCAAAAGTCCATCCCTATCTGATGACTAATTCAAACACCTCTTCAAACGTCTAGACCATGCATTGCTTCGTTCTGATTGATTAGTTTCAATTAATTTCAAGTGCGTATTTTCGAACTTAACCGGTACACAGCTCCAAATAGCTTCACGCAAGGGCCGGTACTAACAGCGGTAGTTGACGTCGCAACTTGATCACATTATGTACAGTTAGGTGGCGCTAACGGGCCGATCGAATCCACTATCTTGTTATGTTTCACATAGCATAGTTAACGGAAGAAGTAAAGATAATTGATATTGGCATTTAAGTCTACTTATTATTCTAAAACGTGGTCTGAAGTAGCTCCAGCTGCACATGTACCATTAGGTTAAGTTTGCCATTGTAAAAAATATTTATTTTGTTAAAAGATGTGTGTTATGGTGTGTTTTAGCCGCTTCTTCTCCATAACGAAACACCTTGTGAAGTGGTAGATGTATTGATATTCAAAAAGTCCTCTGTTAAGGACCTATTTTGAATAAAAAAATTAATTGATTTGATTATTTAGTAGTTTTTCATCATTGATATATCTTTAAAATGCAATAGGGTATGATCTTAATGATGATACTAACGTATTTTAATAAGTTTAGTCTGTTTATGTGCCTCTGTTGTATGCATAGACACAGAACTTGTGGTTAATGCTGACATGTGTTTTAGAAATAATTTTTTAATTGTTTTAAGACGTGAGCGGAACTGTATAAGTGATAGTTCTATAGAATTTTACCAAAGGTGTGAAATTCCGTCTTGGTCTATAAACGTTTGATATAAAATTGAAACCTCTAATATTGTAGATAAAGGTACTCATGGTACCATAAGTTTGCCTATACTTAGGTATCATATTAGGCATATTGTTATCACCACAAAATTAAAATTTCCTGCTGTTCTTACGCATAGCAAAGAAATCATTGAAAATATTAATAAATATATTTTTTTATATCATCACCAACTCATCACTGTTGATAACAATGATGAATAAATAATTATCATCATCATCAAACATCAAGAATTGCGATGTCTCCCGTATTTTTCCTTATAAATGCAATCAACGGTACATAGAACCACTTATTAAAAGCAGTGATATTGCAACTCGATTATGTTACGCACAGTTATGTGGTCAGTAACGGTTTGGATCTGCGACTGGATCTTGTTAGTTAAGATGAACTTGGTTCACATATATTAGTTGGAGTTAGCGCGCTCTACTAAGCTAGCTACTTAATGGTATGTTCAAAGTAGAATGAAGAAGGAAATAAACTGCATTTGTAATCAAGGTCCTGAATTATCGTACTGGTATTCTAGTGTTTATTTAATTTTAACTATTTTGTTCTATATGAAAGATTATATGCATATTTTCGAGGTAAATACCTACTACCCTAAGGTTTCTTGATTCTTGAGGTCGTTAGTTTTTTTCTGACAAATATAGAGTACTACTAATTACATAGATTATTCTACAAACAAAAGTGTTAGTTTTCAACAAATTTCAATGACATAATTTTTCTTGAGTGAATTTGTCTGTCTTCGCACAGCCAGTGAGAATATTAAATTTAAAGTGAATATAGTTTTACTCATCAACATAATATTAAATGTTTAGAAACTAGAGCATGTGGTATAGTTTATGCGTGGGAGTTACTACAGAATTGTTTACGATTCGCCCCCACACCGCAATAAAAAGTTATTAAAACTTCAGTGTGGCAAACTACATGAGTATTCGCTGCACATTTATTATTCTTGTAATAATAAATGTGCAGCGAATATTCATTCATCGTTAACTCTGGCTAATATTGGCTCATTGCTGTGTAAAGGTCTCATTTCAAAATGAAGAGCACCTACCGCACCTACACCTACCTCGTGATTTTGTAGAGTTCCTACTCACAAAAAATTATAGAAACCAGGGATTACAAATAGATTTCCTTACGATATTTTCTTTAATCGTTACAAAGAGTAAGAGGCAATTTTTCATCCGGAAAAATGTACTTCGCCTTCTTTCACCTTGGATTCAAACCTGGATAATATTAGCGTTATAGGTCTATATTTCATACCACAAGATTTTGACTCCCCCACATAATTATTTCAAATATGATAAAAAGGTTCTAATTTAGTTAAAATAGAAAGTGTCAGTACACTGGTAGCAGTCTGGTCTACCAGATTGATTGATACCAAATCCAACACACTTATTAAGACGAAAGGCTACAACCAGATAACAGATAAGGGGCGAGATTGGACGTGACGTGTCGTGGCGACGTGTCGTGCTGACAGCTCGGACGGGGACTGACAAGTTTTTCAATCCCATTGACTGGACCTCAGTCTCCTGCTCCGTTACTTGTTGCGCTGAATCGACTTTACTGTAAGATTATAATCACTGCTGAGCGATAAGCAGGGAATATTGCCGAGGGATATAAATATATTACTAAACATTCGATTAATTGAATGAGCGAAATGGAATATACATACTGTTTAGAGATAAATTGAGAGCAAATAAATAGGACGTTAAATTTGTTTGTTTTTCTCTACATTTTTGCACCGCATTCATTTTAATGAATTCAGCTTTAATGATTAAGGAAAATGCTATTTAGAACTGCGTCCGCCTTTAGAGCAACATTTTTTTGGTCAATTAAAGTAAGGAGTTAGGACTAATGAGTACCTAAGAGAGTAAAGAGTAAGTAAATGAATAAAATGCCCAATTCTTCAGGCAGATATTGCATCAGAATAATGTTTTTCTTATATTTCGATATATACCTTCCTATAATTCGAATGATATATTTTTTCTAATTCATTATATAACGAACAGTTACATATTTATTTTCAATCGTCTAATACAGTCATCGTTAGTAAAGTTACAGACAGACAGACGGACAGACAGACAGCGGAGTGTCAGTAATAGGGTTTCGTTTTAAAGGGTAAAACCCTTGGGTACGGAACCCTAAAAATGTAAAAAATAAAACAAAATATTTATTCTATGTTGTGGTTATTAAGAATTTCTATATTTTTGAAAAAATAAATATCGATAAACATATGATATCTATGTTTTCTTCAGTGTATTTGTTCCCATGCAGTGAGGCAGCAACCTTAATCTTTTTCCACATTCGTAGAATAGCGTTTTACGTAACTGTGCCTCTAATGGCTTTAGTTTTTCCGCTGAGATATTGAGAGCGTATCTATTATTGATCCTATGTTACGGATTTTATAGAATTCAAGCTTACTTGAAGCTTACGGGAGTTTTATTGCGACTTGATTCCACGTCAGACGGATTTCCGTGTTGGTTTGTATCATATTGTGAATATTAATTTTATTTACTTACTTAGAGATGTTTATTTTGTTGTATTCGTTGATTTTTTCTACTTTCACTTTACTTATTACGATTTCGAGTGAAAATATATTTATTGTCACTTCATTAAATGCAGATAATATGTATAGCATTTTAAAAAAATAATAATAAGTAAGTAAGTAAGTATCGCAGTTTAAATCTATGTATATACAAATTTAGATGTATATCTTGGTTGGTATTTAATATCCTCATAGATAATATGCTGCTTCGTCTCTTCATAACATCTTTATAACAAAGGAGTATTTAGCTATAATATTCTTATGTATTAAAAAGTAACTGATTTTAAAACAGAGAAGTAATATTCGTTTGATGAATCATAAGAATATTAAGTTTTTGTACAACACTCTCTTCTTATTTTTGATATTATGACGTGTATTTTAGTTTATTGAAACTAAAAATAGGGATGAGATCACAAGAGCAAAAGTCAGTTCGAAGTAATGACTGAATCATCAGTATCATCCGAAAACTCATTATAATTATAGCAATGGTGATGTGGGGTTTAATAATACGAGTCATGTTCCGGATTAAGCGCATATAACTGGGAAAGGGATCATATACTACGTTTGATAAAGTTAATTCAAAGCTTTATGGATTACAGTAGCGCTTTAAAGACGTAATGTTTAATGTCTATGGAAATATTCGCAAAAAATACTAGAAGACAATTATATTAAATCATAGAAGGACTCTGTTCTAAGTGATATATTAGTGTAGTACCAACACATTGACAAATAAATAAATAAAACGCGTTCTACACTTACATCCCCACACTAGGAATCCGTTTGTCGTGGGTACTATGGATATACACAGAGAAAAATACACAAACACTCAGACTCAGAAACAGAAACCTAAATTCATCATTTACGAGTAGATATCTGTTTGGCTAGGGATCGAACCCGGGACCCTCTACTGTATGGTGACAGCTCCGCCACGCGGGTCATCATTGATACATTAGTAATAGACGTTACAAAGTATGAGCATCTAAAGCGAAAAAAAAACAATACACGAACTGACTGCATTATATAGTGGTTATGTTTTGGTTTCGAACACCTTATATCAGGTGGGTTGTGTGCTAGTTCACCGCTTCCGTTATACGAATGAAAACAATGAATCAAAATAACTTGCCACGCTCTAAGGTAAATCACAATATATTACTCACAATACTAAAAGTGAAACGGAGATTTTATTCTATCTGATGGCCTCGTGTTGAAATTTCAATTTAAGAGCAAGATACAAGGATTAACATAAGTTATTTTTTCGTCGAAGATATCAAGAATTTTTGAGCAAATCTAACTTTGCCGTGCTTGCCTTGGCTTGTAAAAGCAAAATATACTTAGACGTACGTTTTATTAGTAGCAAATGGTACAAATGTCGTTGATCTGGCAGATAATCTAAATGTTAGCAACAACAACATACTCGTAAAGAATTCACAGCGTCTTCGAAGGCCATCGAGTGCCAGAGTTTGCAAATAGGAGATCCTTGTGAAAACAAAATTAACTTAGTCATATAGGACGTTATTACTAGTAAATTGTTCAAATTGCACGAATCTAGGGGGAAACCTTAATGCTTGCAACACTCGTAAACATCTCTTAGCGTTTCAAAGGCGTTATAGTGAGCCATATTTAGTAAGTTGCAAATATTTTCATTCCAGAACACGTTACCCTTCCGTTCTAAATTTAGGTATCAAGCTCGGATACTCGTCCTAATCTCAATTTTGTGGATGAATCAGAGTCCGTTGACCCCCGTGCCTACTTGTTTGTGCATTTGCATAATACATTCTAATTAACCTGCTCGTCAAGTTGGCGTAAACTTCATTTAAATATCGACCTCACGACAGGATCTTCGCGTATTACAATTGCTAAGTTAGATTGCTGAGTACGATTGCCAAGTCAATCTATTTGTTTGAAAGATAAAGATTTTTAATATTCATAAATGGTCTCATAAAATGTAATAATTTAACTTAACATGTTAGCTTATTTGGAAATAATTTAAGACAGAAGGTCCCTTAAGTAGGGATTGAAAAAAATAACCGACTTGGTATTACATGGATCTCACAATTAAGGTAGAAGAATTAAGTTGTGATACTTGTGTTTTTTACAAGTTATGTTTTTGATGGCATTCTAATTAACCTGCTCGTCAAGTTGGCGTAAACTTCATTTAAATATCGACCTCACGACAGGATCTTCGCGGATTACACTTGCTAATGTTATGGTATCTATATTTCATGCCAGGAATAGCACAACATGTTTAGATGGCATTTCAACTGAATAAATATGAAATTTTATGTCTTCATGCTGTATCGTGGTATTTTTAGAGGTATTGATTTCAAGTTTAGCATTAGACTTAAATTATCTTCCATATAATGAGATTTTTTTTATAATATGGGAGTAGCAGACGAGCATGCAGTCCACCTGATGGTAAGTGGCTACTGCTGCCCATGGACATCTGTAATCAAACCCAGAAAGGATTAGATATTCCTACTTGAGGCCGGCCATAGATGCGCCGCTACCCCTGAGGACTAAGCTGGAACGCCTCGGAAAAGTCTGTCTCCCTTACCACACCTTTCAAAACGGAACACAGCGGCGCTTAACACTGCTGTTATTAGGTAGAAATAGGTATACAAGAGGAGAGTAAGTTGGTGGTATTTCTGCTATTCTCTATAAATAATGAAGAACACAAGATTTGTGACATATATAAACCTATGCCGGTTTATTAAATAGTAGCCTGAGTCTCTGAAATTTGAAAATAAAAGGGACCTCAACCTAAATGAATTAATTATTTTCGTGCATGCAGCATGACTGTATCTATAATAATATATTAAGTATCGTTTAACAATTTTGACTAATTACAAATAGCTATTTTTAGGAAGATATGCGTTCCTACATACTAGGTTCATTTTATTTAGTTGTTAGGGTTACAGTGTAGCAACGGATCAGTTATTAGGGCAGGTGTAAGTACATCTTGGCAGTGCTATCTATCCCCGGCCTGCGCGGAATTCGCGTGGGTGTGGCAAGTCCGAGTCGTTCTTTTGTACCTACGCTTCGTTAACTGGTTGCATCTACTTCGTATTTGAGTGCATTTTGCTAAACGGTGGGACTGACTGGTAATGTCAGGAGTAAACACTTATTTATGCATTCACGATAAAAATTGTTTGGTCTTCAAATTGGTAGGTGCTATTAAGTCAAAAGTGTTTGTATAATAAAATAGTCAGGTTTTAAGAGGATTTTTAACATACTATAGAATGACTGTCTTAGCCTTATAGGTACGGCGTAAAGTCGTAAATATGTAATTTAAGATAATTTTATTGCCTTTATTTTTTTATAGATTTTGTTAATAATAAATGTATATTATTCTTCTTCACTTTTTGTAGCTTAGAGTAAAAAAATATATACCATTTTTACATATCATACAATTCAAAGATAGGTTTATATTTGTAAGAAAAAAACCTATCTATTGCTACTACAATATTTGGTTTGATGTAGGAGTTAATTAAAGAATATTTATTTTAATAATGCAAGCCGCAACTTAGTAAGCTCAATCGACCGTCTGATAAAGCCTGCGCATTAAGCTTATGAGGCAATAGTGCAGCACTTGGCAGCACAGTGTAATTATTTACCATAAATCGCCTAGGCCGCTCCGCAAGAATCATGATTTACGTAATTTGCCTCAGATCTCTTATCAATCTAGGAATTCCTTAATGAACCACTGTAGGGCTTTATGAGAAAGCATTACTTGCGCTAGAGATAGTTATATCTAAATAACTTGCTGACCTGACGATTGCTAAGTGTAAAAGGTTTTAAATAAATAAAGTATCGAAACATTGATATACAAAAGTCATAAACCAGCAAACAAAAGAAAAAGTATTTAAGTCGTTTCAACCGTTGATTTTCTGTGCTACAGACAAATATACAAATAGGCACACAGACATAGTCATCAGTCTTATATCACCTATCTTTTTGATTGGGACATCTACCGTCACACATTCTGGTTCGATAAAGATGCTAAAACTTCTACAACTTTTATCCTGTCACGCGTGTCTAAGCCCGTACGATTGTCGTACATGTATGTATGAATTAACTCTATGATATGTCCTTGAAACCCATGTGCGTGTGCGTATAAGACAAAAGGATCCAAGTGGTATGCATGAGCTCGGTACACGCGTCCAGTCATAAGCAGGCGTGTCAAGAAGTGCGTCCTTTATCTTAGGGAAAACAATACATCGTTCGATCACACAATTCTATTTCTATTTATAAAACATTGTCAGGTATAATTATCAATGCAATTTAGTTAACTTTGTAGAATTAACAAATAATTTGGGTTTCTTGCAAAATACTATCTCTGATAACAAACTCCCTTGAACGTAACTAGTTTGGAGTGCAGCCAAATTTCCATCTCATCTATATCTGGCTGTACATTTATTATCCATTTATAAATGGCTCCAACAAATGTTTGATAATGTTCGGTATAATTTGTCGAGACTTTGACAAAATGAGGTACAGACTATACAATTTTGACCTGTAATTTACAATATCCATCTTCATAGTTACTGGTACGATATCCAAGTAACATATATTTTTTTACTCCTAGCACGGGAAGACCCCAATAAAACGTTTTGAAAAAAAAACACAATGTTCATGGTAAATTGACTTTTCACTATTTTAACTTGTTAATTGGAAGACTTCATCATTTGACATAGCAATATACCAAACAGGCTTGTTATTAATATGAATAACATTTATTGTTAAGGACAATATTTTTCAATACATTGTTACGATACTTTACTCATATTAAATCTTTATACAATTTGTGTTTCAAATACGACGTAAACAGAAATAATAGTTGATAGAAATTAAACTAACTAAATACATATTTTGCCTACGCATAGACATTAAATACGTCTAGATTTACAGTACAGTCAAGGAAATATAACTCGACCTTTACTGCATGTGGAATCTAGGGACAGTGAAAAGTAAATATGGTTATAAATAAATATTCATTACTTTTGTTTGCCCCATATACACGTCTTAAATTTTATTCGTATAACCGAGTTCCCAAATGAGAATTTCTGATTCGTAGCATACTTCGTAACTGTTTAAATTGGGATGTTTGTATTGTTCATCAAAAAGCTTTTGTATGTATGCAAAGTGTAAAGAATCGTTATTGTAAGTACGCATTGTTGTAAAGACTAATTACGGTAAAAGTTCACACCGTCAATTTTAACTACTTGATAAAAGAAAGTTTTCTGCTTTCACACAGACTAAACGTGTATGGAAGGGCTTACAAAACCATCTTTCATAATTGGCGAATGCTTATTATCTCGTATCTGTAAAAGTAGATAATGAACTGCGCATTTTTGATAATTTCGTCACAAAATAATGATTTTTACAGGGAATTGGTACGCAACTTTACCGTTATGCTTCGATGATCCGACGGTCGATCATTAATTATTGTGTTTAAGTACCCTTCATAAAAAATGACATCATTCCTTATGGATATATCTTAAGGTGATGTGCACATGCAATTATGCCAAGAAGCAAAGCAATGCATGACCGCGTGCGTGTCTTCGCATGCATGAATTAATTCGTCGCAGTCTCTTCGCGTCCCGCGTGCGTGCGACTTACATGACAAGAAATATATCTATGATAAAACGATAGATGCGAGTGACTTGCATGCGGACTGCAACCGTGCGCGGATATAAACCCGCGTGAGAAGAAAATATCCTTTAGTATAATTACTTCGCGTTAAAGAAAACAAGCTACCAGTCAATAAAACTTCTCCGTATATCATCTACATTAATAAAGTGGTAATAAATATTGTTCAAAAAAAGGTATGCTACTTTTTGTCCTTTCTTATCGAAAAATAAAACGTTTTTACTTTTTGTTTTATTCATTTAAAATAAGACGCACGGCTTCTGCTTTCGACCAAATTCTAGTCTACCAGCCCTTCCAGCTGAACCTATGTGTCACATTCTTTTACATACGATACATTCGATACATATAACTAAAAAAATTAGAAAGCAACAATTTTCTTTGCCACTCAAAATTATATTCCGGTTATGATGCACGCGCCCTTATACACCATTACGATGCGCCACAGTGATGTAGGTAGCAAATCGATTGTTCAAGAAGCCCACCGTGCTATATCGTGTCATTAATCACACCCTTATAAGGCCCTGAAAAAGAAATTGCAATCCGTAATAAGCTGTGGACAACGACGTATTACTGAAAACATAAATAGCGCCATTGGCAGCTCGTAAGTAATATATAACTTTTTTTTATTAAAGACAAGGTTTTGGACTGCGTACAGATAATTACTGCCCTGCTGTGATGTCGGCCGTATTCATGTGTCGTAAATTGTGAATGTTTTTGAATTGTTTTATTTGTTGTTGTTATAGGAAGATGCTATAAATGGTTTGGTTATTCATGCAGAGAAGGTCGATTCAAACTTGTCTGTGAATGTTGTTAGTATTGTATGTTGTATGTACCCAATCAATGCCAATAATATTTTCCATATGTGCCATAATTTCTGCGAATTGACTTATCAAATAGAATTATACGAACGTACATATTTTTATAAAATTTAAATAGTAACGTAAAAATACAGGTAGAGAGTTTTTTACACTTACATTTGATCAAAAATCGGGTTACTAATCAGCATCACACAAAATTCTCCTTAAACCAACTAAAATTGTGTGTGTTAGTGTGTTTAAAAATATAGTATCGATATTCGCAATAGAATTTTACCACCTACTTTGTATCAAAAGTTTTACTTAGTTTCTCACAACTCACTTTATCTCTGGAGGTGTGAGAAATCTTATTTATTCCACTTTGACACGGCTCTTAAATCGACGCACGACCTACTGTAGTCGGCACACTACTTAGTATTTATATATTACTTAGAATTTATTTTTGACAACTTTGTGTCGAATCGTATTTCTCAGAATGGCAATAAAGTTTCTCGAGAAATCCGTTTAAATGAAAGATAAAGTTAAGACTTATTTCAACTTCTTTTATTTAAGTTTATTGTAAGAGATATAAATTGGTAGAAACATAGCCACCTATAGAATAATAATTGAGCCTCGTTATTTCGAATTGAATAATTCTTTAAAGCTAATGGTTTGCAAATCAACATTATATTTAAAATTTGAAAGAAAAGGAAAAAGCGTACCTAGTTTTAAAATTATCTGTACAATATTTAATAAATTAAATACAACAAAAATAAATTATATTGATGATATCGCATTATTTGCAACCAATATCTACTAAGAAATACATAGATCTTTAAAAATAATTATCAAGTATTACCTTACCTACCATTATATACTCGTACCAGTAATTTACTACTGAAGCTACAAAATGCAAAATTAACTGTCTTCTTAAAGTTATTGTAACTTGCAATTCTCTCTCGTTGTTGCCAAAACGCGTTCATTTTGCATATAAATCGTCTCGACACACATAGTTTCTTACTACCACTAAATTACTATTAACGACCACAAAGTGAGTTAATAGCAGTAATGTCCAATTAAAAATGATTTTGTTTCGGTTAAAGAAACCCATGCCCTTTTATGGGAGACATAACGAGATGAATTCCCGTTTGTGTTGCATTGTTTTTTCTTTGTCTCGGCTTTTATTTCTGATCTTATTTTTATTTCTGTTTGTTTTAACATTTCGAATTACATGGCAAGTTCACGGTTTACTGGCTATTAAGGATTAAATAAGCTATTTCTCTGACAGACAATTAATCGGAGGAGATTAGGAAGATTGGTTGTTTCCTCGTCCTTTTTTAATTGTCAATTTTCCCATGGATTCGGTTTATAGGCGGACATGGCACAAAATGTTTACGCATTTAGTATTTCCAACTTAACGAATGTACAGCTTAAAACGACACAATCATAATTTAAAATAGTTATCTACGAGAGTCGACGTATTTTTATGAAATTCGAACAAAACTTTAGAGATAAACAAAGTTTTTTTTTGGCAGCCCAAATCATTAGATGAAATATTATAATATTTTACGTTTTACTAAATATTATATATTCCATAATTAAATAATTAATTGAATATCGTATATGGTGTTATATTATGATATCCATTCTGAACATAATGATACTATCTTACAAATTATACATATATTAACTCTAGAATAGCATCGTTAGCGTAGTTGTAGGTATATCAAAATCTATATTTTGCTTGATGATAAGTTGTAAATGCAAATCGCAGCTCAGTCTAGGTAATATACATATACGAGGCATTCTAGCCTAGTACTCAAGCCGTAATGAACCATAATAACATATGGTTTTGTAATCCAATCTTGTGTAAGATGAATGTAACGCTATTTGCAGCACTTTGAGAATGTATACAGTAGTTGTAGTACAATTTTTCAAGGTAGTGAGACTCTTTAATCTGTCCCTGTAGTCTCGGGAAAAGAATAGAGCTACGGTAACTTTTGTTTGTTGAGATAACTAAAAGGGTGGAGCTCTAATCAGAAGAGTGGGAGCTTAAATCACCTAAGTAGTATATGGATGCATTTTGTTGTTTCAAAAGGTGTTTTCAACCTCTTCTAAATTTCCATACAGGTCGGAAGTATTCATGTCTTTCTTTCTCTTGATTTCTCATAAAGATTAGATCTTTCCAAGTTTGGCTTAAATCTAATAATGGTCGGTCTGGCTGTGTTCAGACGCGGCATGGGCGCACGAAATGCCTTTATAATTTACGACAGTAAATGACTTGTCTTACTACGAAAGAGGGAGTAAAAGATACAAATAGATGACATAAAATATATAGTTATATGAATAATAAGGAAGATTTTTATTTTGGTAAGGCAATGATATTGACAAAAAACTTATAAAAAGAGAATCTAGAACAGAAAAATAAAATTAATGACATAACGAAATCGTCTCGGTCGCTTGAGTGGTTTCCAGAAATTCAAAATGAGAATTTTAGTTGAATATTTTGTAAGCGTTAGTAATAAATTAATTAGTAAACATTCATCCTGAATTCATAAAGCCCTGTATAAGACAATACAATATAACAGCAACCATAATTTTAAAACTGTCAAGTTAGAATATCACTACTCGTTATTCGTTACCGATCGTGCATGTCGGCGATATCCCAATACCGCACTTTATTAATAAACTGAACGAAACGACTTTAATATGAGAATCACTTTTATTCACTTTTATTTACAATTCGAGCAGAGTAGCGGCTTACACGACTGATTAAATGCGAATGAATCACGCTCTACCAGCGCGTGGACTTAAATACTACTCGAGTGACAAACAGCGTAAGAACTACCCTCTCACATCACTTGTTTTGTTATAACAAGTGGCGTGATTCACAATAAATTTAACTATTAATAAAATAACATTATATTTAAAATATTGTTTTAAAAATACGAGAATAAATATTTTAATATTATTATAATTCATATAGTTTATTTGGTATGACTAACAAAGTGTTTTGAAGTACTACCGGAAGTCGTCCATATTTTAATCTAAATATTAATTCCACATTGACAATCAAAATTAACATGATAATAATTAATTTTATATATTATAAAAGGTCTCGCCGCCCATACGGCCATACTGACTCAGCGCGCTCTCTGCGCAATTCTGGTGTTACAAAAATAAACCCACAATAAATATAACATAGTTATCAAATGCCTCACCGCCCATAAACATAGTTATCAATCAAATGCCTCGCCGCCCATACGGTCATACTGATTCAAGCGCGCTCTCGGCGCTTATTACAAATGAAATAAAAATAATAAATTTCTTTTGTGAACTTAAAAAAAAAAAGAGAATCAATAACAATAAAACATTTTACATGTAAAACAAAAATATAACATTTCCTTGAACATAAAAAAAATAAAAAAACATTTTAAACTAAAAACAAAAATAAAACATTTCTATGAACATATACAGAGAGAAAACAAAATAATAAAAACACTTTAAACTAAAAATAACAATAAAACATTTCTTTGAACATAAATATTTGTAAACTTAAATTAGAGATAAGATAAACAGTATTGCAATATGGTATCAGTAAGCCCCAGGATCCAAATCAAACCAACCATAACAACCATCACCCATATTGGGATCAAGCTGACAATAACCGGCATCACCCATCCCGGGATCTAGCCCCCAAGACCGGGAAAAGGAAACGCATGGTGGCCAGCCAGCGTCAGGGAAAGGAAATGCGGACAAGACAACAACAACACAACACAACACAATAACACACATCGGGCATCACCCATCCTGGGATCTAGCCAACACACAAATCAGGCATCACCCATCCTGGGATCTAGCCTCCAAGACCGGGAAAAGGAAACGCATGGTGATCAGCCAGCGTTATGGGAAAGGAAATGTGGAAACATAGGCATCACCCATCCTGGGATCTAGCCCCCAAGACCGGGAAAAGGAAACGCATGGTGATCGGCCAGCGTTATGGGAAAGGAAATGCGGAAAGGAAATAAATAAAGCGTAGTAACAAATTGTTTCAAAGTTCTCATTTACCCAGTGCCCATACGGCTCCACGTGTGCAAATTTGCATCTTTTTCTTTTTTTTTTTTTAAAGAAAATAATTTGTTACAAAAATTGAAATGAAGGTTCAGCGGTCCAAATTGTGGCGTTGTGGCACCCAAGGACCACGCGCACTCACTTTTAGCAGGTATCGACAAACCGCCCCTATGTCTCTCCAGCTAGTGCCATCTCATACTTAGCGCACTCAAACCAACCCTCCACTGGCCATCCGCGGCATGGCCATCGTGATAAGTCAAACGTCCTCGTGTGCTGTTCCTGTAAGACAGAAAAACAAACGGCGAATATTAGAATTTCCGCTCGGCCAATCCTGACAACTCGTGTTAAGGTTATTCGCCACGCTACAACTAAAAGACTAATGATGAATAGTTTATTTCAAATCACATGAATCTCTCAACGCACAATATAACCGTACTCAATTTCGACCTCTTTTACATTACTATCACTTTTCTAATTAAACAAAATTTTACACAAAATCGATCGGTCGCATTGTCTGTATAAGATTCCACATTTTCTACAACACCATTTAAACAAAAGAATTAGTCCCTTAACATTAAACTCAAACGCGTAAAATAAATTCCAACGAACTATTATTAATATAATATATTTTTTTTTTTGTTTTTTTTTTTTTTTATAAACTAAGAGCTTAGCTGACCAATTCCTTCTAATTACTAAAATTACTTAGACCAAATACATCAAATAATTAGAGACATTTAACCACTACATGTGATTCATGGATAACCCAGTAACCTCTTGTTACTTTTTACTAACGCAAATCCACTTACATGAATACACATAGTTTCTACTGAAACTAGACCTCCGCCATAGCTGCCTGCCCACCGCATAATACGGCTACACGACAACCTCTGGTACAGTCCGATCAAAGTGCTTACTCAAGTTCTCAAGTCATTATTGTAACTACTTTAAATAAATTTAGTCAGCTTAGCACTAATTACCCCGTAATATACCCTATTTGTATATAGAAAAACAAAATGACAGAAGTCTGGAAGTTTCATCAAGGACATTAAAACTCAAAATTTAAATGTTCTAACCTAAATCACTTTCATCTTGGTCAATACAACACACCGTTAAATTCAAACATGAGCGCCACTGAACGCTATGGTATCGTATCTTCGCTGAACCCATATCATAAACACATCTATTGAGCCTTTACACACCAGTGTCTCCATTGAACAACGTGTAGACTATTAAAATTGCATTAATACGACAAACTTAAAAAAAAAAAAAAATCACAAAAAGTAAATTCTTTCCCAACAGTGGTCATATCTTGTAGCCAAATTATTAACAAACCGTCAAGTACCTCAATTTTTAAAGTATAAAGTCACTTACCGAAAAGGCTCCTACCAACTCACCGCCTTAGTTTTACCAGTCAAAAAGTATCTTGGTTTTACCAGTCTAAAAGTATCCGGCCTTATAGCGACCCGTAACATTTGCCACCTTCCGGTACGTTCGCGGTTAACACAAGTCCAGCGTTGTCGCAATACCACTAATAAGCAGCCATAGTAAATTCTTATCCTGTGAACACTCAAACATTAGGTGAACATTATAAAATTACAAGATAGAAATAAATTTAAACAATAGACCACCCAAGTGATTATAAGTATCAAATGGCAACGTGTCGCCCGTATGAAATAAACGGTCATACTAGACGAGGGTCCACCCCAAAATTGCACTGCTCCATACGCTCAGTCCCGCCATAATCAAAGCATCCAACGGCTGTCATACGCTTTACCAACGGCGTGGCTTCCTAAGGCTTCGTTTAAAGCAATCCCAGGAAAATCACCAAACACGCGCGCCAAATGTGCGCGCCATTGCCCCGAACCAATAAACGTCACCATTGATCTCCATCATGACCATGTGGACACGTAGGACCATCCCACCGCTGCTGTCGGCGATATCCCAATACCGCACTTTATTAATAAACTGAACGAAACGACTTTAATATGAGAATCACTTTTATTCACTTTTATTTACAATTCGAGCAGAGTAGCGGCTTACACGACTGATTAAATGCGAATGAATCACGCTCTACCAGCGCGTGGACTTAAATACTACTCGAGTGACAAACAGCGTAAGAACTACCCTCTCACATCACTTGTTTTGTTATAACAAGTGGCGTGATTCACAATAAATTTAACTATTAATAAAATAACATTATATTTAAAATATTGTTTTAAAAATACGAGAATAAATATTTTAATATTATTATAATTCATATAGTTTATTTGGTATGACTAACAAAGTGTTTTGAAGTACTACCGGAAGTCGTCCATATTTTAATCTAAATATTAATTCCACATTGACAATCAAAATTAACATGATAATAATTAATTTTATATATTATAAAAGGTCTCGCCGCCCATATGCACATCCCTAAAACTTACAAGAGTTCCGGACAAGGACCGGACTATTTCTGGTTTACAATAACTAAACAATGCTCCAACATAAATATATTGCTCTGAACGATCGTTAATTAGTCTGTAGGCTCCACGGATGAATTATTTCGAACGTGTGGATAGGGAAATGCGTTGTTTGTAGATGGATGTTTGGATTGGAGATGGATGAACAAGCAAATGGATGTATAGAGATTGTTTATGATGTTGATGTAGCGTATGAATTTATCGAGTTAAGCACTTTACGTCTCTACGTATTGTATATACTTATTTGTGCCAGGGGTTGTAATTTACGTAAATGTATTAAAGTATATATGAATGATTAAGCGATTATGCTTGCAGTACTAATTTTTTCTAGTCTCTTTGCAACCCGTATGCGTATGAAACGGTAGGATGCAAGTGACATGCATGCGGGCGTAAACACGCGCGACTAATGCGTAAACATGCGGGTATACTTGGCATGCATATTTCACTCGCACGCTTAAATTAACTCATTACAGTATCTTTGTGACACTAACCCGGCACGCATGAAAGGAAAATATTCTAGTAGCACGCGTTTGGGTGGGATACATCAACCCATTAATGTCCCACTGCTGGGCACAGGTCTCCGCTCAGAATGAGAAGGATTAGGCAAAAGTTCACCGCGCGGGCCAAGTGCGCTTTAGTAGACTTCACATACCTTTGAAAACTTTTTTTTAAGATTTCTCAGGTACGCAGGTTTCCTCACGATGGTGTCCTTCACCGTTTAAGCAAGTGTTAATTAATTTGTAATACGCACATAATTTCAAAACACCATAGGAGCATGCCTGGGAATTGAACCTCGGACCTCTCGATCCGCTGAGTTTCTTAACCACTATCTATCACTGCTTTTTTCTTGGGTGGGATACGCATGGCCACAATGCCGCGTGACAGGAAAAAGGCCCTTAAACCGGTGGTTGACCGATTCGCCATCGGGCTGTCAATCAATGATACGAACAAACGATAATAACTCTGATACTCGAATGCCGTTACGGATTAACACATAATACGATTTTAAAATTTCACCCATTTATAGCTAGTCAACTGAACAAACGTTTCATTAAATCAAACAGAACAATGATATCCCTAAGTTCCCTCGCGTCCGTTGGAGTGGCGTGTAAACACAATAGCTTTCTAGGGTGGCCACACGTCACATAAATTGCCGGACGAGTGACACCCATTACGTCTATACGTTTAATTACTTACTTTCCTTCCCTCCCTGGGTCACCAACTGTCCAACTGTTCAACTGTCACTCTTGCAATCAATTGAATGGCTTAATAGTACTTGGAGTTGACGTCCAGCAAATACGTAATGAGGTGCATTCCTCTGTTTATGTCATTTCATTCATCTGTACCCTTAGTATGAGTTTTAATGTTTTCACAAAAAATACTGGTTTTGTATTTGTTTACGTATTTCCCATACATTTCCAATCGGTCCGGATTCAGTCCGTTAGGGGCGCTGATTGGAAATGTATGGGAAAATACGTAAACAAATACAAAAACAGACATTTTTTCTAAAACCTTCCTTTCTAAAACTAAGTTCTCTTAAGTTGTGTGGGTTAGCAAAATAAAAAATACAGCTAGAATGAGTGGGTTTCGTAAAATACATTATAAGTGTCTTAGAAAAAGATAGATTATGGAAAAAGGTATATTTAACGGTATTTACAGATAATTATTGTGTTGGACATGGGCCGGGGAAAACTAACATTTTTCACAATATGCGGATATTGGCAGACACTGCCCTTGTCGTATTGCGATAGATATAAATGTTACTACACATTATAAAATATTATTTACGTCTTACGGTACGTGTCTGACACGTTCAGAGTCTAGATATAACGTCTAGATATAACGATATAAACGAGGACTGATACGTACAATGTGACATACCTATACATATCTTCACATACTAATTAACACTTTATTTACCTATATGTGGTAGAGTAGATGCTTGGAAGGAAATTAATTATGTATTTAAATTACACTATGATAAAATGTAAATCATTGTTTATCGCTATATAAAATCTAATAGAATTTAATTAGAGTATTTTTTATTCATATCACATTATATAATTTATATCATCATTATAACACAACTTTAATAATATTTATCTATCTTAACATAATTGTTATAATTGTGTTAATAATATTCTTTGTTTATATAAAATCATTAATATGTCCGATGTACTTAATATTAATTATTTTGTTTCAGGTATGTACCTTGAAGAAATTCAGATTGTTAAACGTCGCCTTACCTAACCGTAAGCGTTGCATGTATTTAAATATTTATTATGCATGGTTAATAATTTATAATGAATGTAGCCACCTACACGCTGCATAGCTAGCAGGATGCATAGCATGGGCAAACGATTGTCGTTTATCGAGCTCAGAATAAGAGCAACACAATTAGTTGCAACGGATATTATACGGTCAATTGTGGGTGGTATGGAGTACTATGGACATAGAGAAGAGTGTTCAAAGATTCATAGTCAGAAGTAAGTTACGATTAGAAGAATTAGAAGGGAGAATCCAATCTAATTCAACTTGGTCAAGAATCGAAGTCAGCACTCTATGTATAATATCAATTATGTTATTATTAAACATTTATGATTAACCTGACCCTTATATGCTAAAAAGAGAACTATTACATTTAAAAAATCTGCGTTTGTCTGAATCATTATAAAAACAAAAATCCCGATTTCTTACTAGGTAGGTATATCACGCCCACAATTTAGACGAATCCAACTTTACACGTTAAAATCCGTCAGCCTATTTAGGCTGCGGGCGTACTAAGGAATCCGACATACGGTCCAAATACATTACCCTCGTAGAACTTCATCATCATCAACAACCCATTACTGTCCCACTGCTGGGCACGGGTCTCCTCTCAGAATGAGAAGGATTAGGCTATAGTGCACCGCGCTGGCTAAGTGCGTATTGGTAGACTTCACATACCTTTGAGATTTTTTTTATAAAACTCTTAGGTATGCAGGTTTCGTCACGATGTTTTCCTTCACCGTTTAATATAGCAAGTGATAATTAATTTCTAATACAAACATAACTTTGAAAAATCAGAGGTGCGTGTCTGGGATTTGAACCTCGAACCCCTCGATCGAGAGGCCTAGTTTCTTAACCACTAGGCTATCACTACGTAAAACTTACACTACTCGATTACCGATGATGATTAAAATAACAGAAGCAATCGTCATTAATAGAATCCTAAACCTATGTATATGGTCAATCGGAATTTACAGTTCCTCAAACTCCATATTTTCTAACACTTATAATGTTTTAATCTTGACCTATTTGAATTATTTGTAACAAGAGCTACAAGAACCATAGTCTACAAATCAATTGTATTGCTAGCCATAGCTTTGGTACTCGTATTAAGTTAAGTTCTTATTTCTTATGAAGTGTTCCGTACAATACGGTAGGTAGCAAACAGTGGCCCTTTGTACCTTTCCGTTTTTGTGAACTGTGCTTTCTTTGTTCCGATTCGCAGGCACCGGGCCCTTTAAAGGTCAGCTAGCTCACTTCATGAGTAAGCAGGATTTTGAAATTTGAGCTTTTTTTGGAATATTGATGTTCGTCGGATTAGCTTCCATCTGGAGTTCAGAAAAGATGGGTTTTTGCTACACAATGAGCTTTCTTTCAATGATTTTTACCTTAAACTGCAAAAATGATCTCTTATAATATAATGACTATTTAAAAAAGGTTGTCAGTGGATGTGGATGCAAACTAAAAATAAAAAAATAATATGATTTGTTTTAATACTGTTTTCGGTATTTTAGTTTTGATAGCATTAAAGTAAGTAATAATAAACACGTACTAAATAGATATATGTAGAACCTGTATATTATTTATAAATTATTGTATTTATTTTGAAAGTTGTCTAATATGTGCAATTTATACTAAACAACAAGAAACCTTGTCGATAAATTAAAACTATTCAACACCAAAATTCACACTCGAGATTTTCTAAACGATACTAAAATCCCACATTATATTTGAGTGCTCAACAATAGGGTGTTTTACAAAATGGCTATCGAAATTCACCTATTATTCGATTACCCTCTAAAATCTAAATCATTGGTGTAGTAACATAATACATCCACAAAAACTGACGATAAAAAATGTGAATGTTTTCAATTAATATTGAATTGGGGCCTTAGACAGTTTTTTTTTAATTTTACAAGTACTCGAAAGGGAGTCCCCTTACATATTCGTAGGAAATTGATTTATATGGGTCGTTAAACAATTAGCAAGATCCCTTCAATGTAATGTCATTGGCTCATACCTTTATCTTAACATAAAATATAATTAATATATAAAATTCTCGTGTCACAATGTTAGTTATCGTACCTCCGAAACGGCTTTATAGATTTCCACCAAATTTTATATGCCTATTCAGTAGGTCTGAGAATAGGCTACTATCTATTTGTCATACCCCTAAGTGATAACATTCTTTTTTATATAGCAACACAACGTTTGCAGGGTCAGCTAGTAATTAATATACTTATGCAATAGTAATGATGAAATTTTGCAGTTTAGCACGCTATGGCCTTTAGCACTTTGCACTTACCATCTGATGGACTGCGTGCTTGCCCCTACTCCTATATTAAAAAAAATGAGTTTAGTACCCTTAGCATTAAAATAAAATACAAAAAGCCCATTACAATTGAACAAGAATATATATCTTTGCGTGTCAAAATATAGTATTTTTCTTACAAATTCTTATACCGACCTAACCAATACCACAGATTAATAAATAGTTACTACCCAATACCTAGGTACTTGATTTGATATTCCCAATGACTTTTTGTCATTAGAATTGGTAGTCATTCGTACGATAAAAAGTAGACAGTCTCTTTTATCGGTAGCATCTACATTAAGAGCTTATTGATAAAACTCATACTAATGTCCGGTTTCGTCGGAATTTGACTTTCTCTGACCCAATTCGCCGAATTTGTTCTAGTTTCTGGCAAACTGATCACATGTGTACCATAGAATCTATATAAATAAACAAAATTGAACATTCCATCCGTCTTTTTAAAAAAGACTGACATTCCTTAATTAAGATATTTGTATTATTCTTTCTGTCTATTGGTTCGGGCTGACTTTGTGTAAAGTAACAATAATTTATTGAAAAAGGCTTAGAAAGGCTGAAATAATTTTCTCCGTACTTTCGCGGAAAGGCCTTTCCTGGGAATGGCGTCACTTCTTCTTACTCACAAAAGTCTCAAGTTCCGTGTCGGTGTTGTATGTCGCATAGGGAAGCTTAAATATATTTTTCTTCTCACATACATGTACACACACAACCATAAGTATCTTTATCTCTATAGATAGAAATAGTTTACGCATCAGTAGACATCTATTGATAGTCGATGCCCCAATTTCTATTACGATGCACTAGTATGGACAGTAATTGGCAGTCATCTTGCCACGTGGCGATTTGTTTGTATTAATCGAGTGCAAGGAAACATCCATTTATACTAGACTAGCTTATACCCGCGACTTTGTTTACGTAGTTGCCAAAATTTATATATTTTTTTTATAATATAGGAGTAGCAGACGAGCATGTAGTCCACCTGATGGTAAGTGGCTACTGCCGCCCATGGACATCTGTAATCAACCCCTGATAGGATTAGATATTCCTACCTGAGGTCGGCCGCAGATGCGCCGCTACCCCTGAGGACTAAGCCTGTCTCCCTTACCACACCCTTCAAACCGGAACACAACAGCGCCTAACACTGCTGTTATTAGGTAGAAATAGGTGTGGCGGTGGTGCCGCCGGAGTCGAACCACAAAGGGTTCTACCACCTCTATATTGGTTAAAAGGGATCAACCTTGTTGCTACGCTAAATTAAAAAGTTTATACTACATGTGTATACCTAAATTATATAATTAACATTTCATATAAATAACAAAATTTAGTACATTTTGTAGTAAAATTATTATCTTAATCTTTTAATATCATTTTCGACCGCAAGATATTTTTATGCGCTGATAATAATTTGCGTATTAAATCTTCATGGTTATTTTATCGTTCTTAATTAAACTTCCTCCAACTGAACATTGTTCATAATATATTCGTTTCTATATACATATATATTCTGTATACATATATATTTGTATGTAACAATCACAATTATGATAAACGATGAAACTCCGCGTGATAAAAAATACGAAAGACTAATCTTTCGAGCGGAATCGCGGTCAAAGACCTAATCGGTACGTATAAATAAAATATAAGTGTATATTTGTATGTCCAAATAACAGTCTTAAAAAAACTGTTTGTCTCTCTGTTTGTTCTCGCTGATCTTCTAAACAGCTACTTTAATCGTAAAGAATTTTAACAAACAATAATCAAACGCCATAAATTCTCCAAAGTATTTACATTTAAGCACGAGTGGTACCGCGGGGCAGGGCTTGTACAATATAAGATCTTCACGGATCAGTTGGTCTGTCGAATATTCAACGCGGCCCAGTTTCTGCTACATTGTGCAACCGTGGACACGTTTGGCCACGTGCCGAACTTTGTGTTTATCTAATCACTTAGCAAAAACGAGAAAGCGTGTAATTTTGATGCTTCGATTAGTCTTTTGTTAATTTCTATAGAAAGAAAATGTTATTACTTTTATTACTTTCTGTTAGTAGAAGCTTCGAATGTTATTGTTACTGGTTTTCGTAATTCCACTTATTTTAGAATAATTCGCAAGATTACGTTTTGGAATGTAAGTTATAACGACAAATGACAGCGTTATAACGTTTTGTCATAACGTTGCAAGGTCTTTTGGCAAAAAACTAATAACGTGTAAAGTTTGATGTACCGAATTTTTGTGAAATGGAAATTATTATTACTGCTTTTTGTTCTTTCTTTTTATTTATTTATTTATTTATTTTATTTCAGACAAAGTCCATTAAACAGATGATTAAAATTTAATTATTAATAGCTTATATACTGCCAGTAATTTTATTCGTTTTTTATGTCTATGTTATAAATTTCTACATAAGTTAATATAAATAATAAAATAAAAAAGCTACCTACTAGGCCGAACTAAACATGATGCGCTTAATTTATATGATAAGGGAAATTGTATTTCGTATATCACTATGAGAAATTCTCATGTGATATTTCGTGACCTAACAAATTATATTTTTTTGTTAACGAAATTAAATAGGCTTGTTCTGTCATGTCACATGTATTACGTTTAATTTATTATAGGTATTATATTTGCCCTTTGTTTTAGGACCCTTTATTATAATATGTCATACAAATACGTATGAAAAATGAGCTTTAACACGGAATGAGGCTTAAAGTTAAGACGGTACATAGTAATTATTAATTTATTAACGTATAATAATAATTTTCTTACATTATGTGGACGTCAAACTCAATATGGAGTGATTGATGAGTTGGGACTTATTAGTTAAATATTAAAGGTTTCTTATGACATCTAAAACTTTATAAAACGAATACCACAGCTAAAATAGTTGTTTAAAAAATAGGTATAGCTCAAACCACGTAGATTTAATACCCTATTTACGGGTATTTATCACTTTTTATTAAAGAAATAGTAAGATCAAAACGTATTTGATTTTTTGCTTGTTTACATTATAAACGTATTGAAGTAATTCGTTCCAACTGTCCGTGTATTATCGTGCCCCCAAATGAGACTCATCGAATCGCCCATTTTAAACGCTGTCGCAAGAAAACGCTATCTGTGAACTGTTTTTCTTGGCTTATTTTATAGGTTAACGAATGTAATAGATATCGTAAACTGACTACGGCGATTTTCCAAGATATTCGAATCGTTTGGATTTGCTAATTTTATTAACGATGTTTTAAAAGTTACGTATTAGTGTAAACATTGTTATGCTGATTGTGTGGGTTGGCTATAAATTTTATTGGGCAAGCGTCTTCTATTGCCAATGGAGGAACGTTGAGCATACTGCCCCCCGCTGTTCCAGTGAGCGTTTCTGTTTGTGCATACTATCATGACTTTGTAACGGTTTAGCGACTCGTCTACCGCCTCCGCCGTACAAATTACAATTATTATAACACTAGTTTTTGCCCGCGGCTTTGCCCGCGTTTAAAATAAAATAATATAACATACTAACATACATAAAACTGTAAATTTGTGTCAACTTTGCTAAAGATCATCACTTGATCAAATGCATAGTTTACGATTAAATCCTTACTAATATCGATTAAAATAATCGATGTTTTGTGTCCAAAAGATCGATTCTCCGATTAATCGATCTTAGATCGCCATCCCTAGTTTCCGTGGGATTTCCGGGATAAAAACTATCATATGTCCGTTCTCGGGTCTCAGGCTATCTTTGTACAAAATTTCATTAAAATCGGTTCAGTGGTTTAGACGTGAAGAAGAGACAACCAGACAGACAGAGTTACTTTCGGATTTATAATATTAGTAAGGATAAGGATTATAATGTTTAAATTATATATCATTGTACTTAGCCCAACAAATCCTTGCGTCGGAGCACAAACTCGAAAAGTAGACTGTTACTTATAACTCTTTCGAGTATCATGCGTTATAATTAATTAATATGTATTTGTATATGAACACCTTTTGATTTTATAACTTGACCATTTCGGTTTGATCTCTACATTACGTATTTAATCTTCTCTACTTCATTTACCACACTTTTATATATGATTTTAGACTTTTGTTTTATAATATAGGAGTAGTAGACGATCATACAGTCCACCTGATGGTAAGTGGCTACTGCCGCCCATGGACATCTGTAATCAACCACAGATATTCCTATCTGAGGTCGGCCACAGATGCGCCGCTACCCCTGAGGACTAAGCTGGAACGCCTCGGAAAAGTCTGTCTCCCTTACCACACCCTTCAAACCGGAACACAGCAGCGCCTAACACTGCTGTTATTAGGTAGAGAAATAGGTGCAGCGGTGGTGCCGCCGGAGTCGAACCACAAAGGGTTCTACCACCTTTAAAGACTGCTATTAAACTGCAGCTGCAAAATTTGTACGTTTTGCTTTGTAAATGGGTATTTATGCAGTTTATGGTTTAATTTCTATGTTGCCACTATTTCAATGCGGTTAGAAGTATGAATGCTTCCTAAAATAGAAAAACGAACTAGACGTAGGGTAGATAAATTAATCTAGCAAGTGCTTCTCAACTTTTCCTTTTATTTCCTCATTGCTTGCTCTTTCACACAAGTGACAGTTTCAAGTAGGAGATTACAGACAATCGTCTGAAGTACTCTCGTGCTTCGGAGACCCCTTCAGATGTTTCAGGAAGCTCGTGGGGCGATTACATGGAACAGGGTTGTATTGTCAATAAACTAGCTATTTTTGATTTGTTCCGTAGTAATTTGAACGAGATTGTTCTTATCTGTCATATTAATATGCGTATTGTTTGTATTATAGGTATTAATCAATTGGGATGTACTAAATTTGAAAGCTTGGGTTTTCTTTTTAGTAAATAATCTTACCCTCTTCGTGTCCATATTAAAACTATAAGTGATCTACATGGTAACATTAGCCCACCAAAACGTAGGACTAAAAATTGCTTTAAGTGAATATATCTGCATGCCAACATTAGCCGTACAAATCGTAGGACCCATTTATCTCAACAGACATTAAACGAGTCGTCAGACAAAATCATATTTTCCTCACAGTGGCGAGGGAAATTTGAAGAAGTATCTTTAAATACCTATATTTATAACTACACCGTAGTTCACATAAGAAATAAAAATAAAAAGCAATTTCAATTCGTCAGCGATATCAAGTTACGATGCATTTCCTCCCCGACAACTTCGTCAAATATTGTACACAAGTGAAACTTGTATGCTTAACCTTTATCAAACAGCTCTTACGGTCTACATTTCTACACACAATGGGGACGCTAATGTGTGGTCACGATTCACGCTGAGTAAACAAATAATATAATCGTGGCGCTCCCCCGAAGACTACTGTGTCAGCTCGATCATAGTATATGCAATGTAAACAGTTGTTCAACTTTCTAAAAACCAGGCGGAGTGATGCCATGTCTCTATTTTTTATAATAAAGAAGTAGCAAATAAGTAAGCACGTCTACATGATTGTATGTGTCCAGAGCCGCACATCTGTAATCAAGCTTAGATAAGAAGTGTCCTATTTGAGGTCGGCCACAGATGTGTTGCTACTCTTGGGGACTAATGCGGAACGCCTCGGAAAAGTATATCTCTCTTATCACTCTTCAAACCAGAACACAGCAGCTCCTAACACTGCTGTTATTAGGCAGAAATAGGTGTGGCGGTGGTGCTACCAGCGTCGAACCACATAGGGTTCTACCTTAATAAGTATGTCTCCCTTACCAACTTTCTAAAAACGAGGCGGATCGATGCCATGCTGTATACTATTAGTAAAAGCAATAAGTAGGTAATGACGACATTACAAGCATACAAATTTCGCAGCGCTCTAACAAAGAGTTTAAATGAGTTAGCGATTTATAAAGCTTAAGAGAAATAGAAGTCTCCGGAGAGGCGGGTATTAAATTAAAACAAATTGATTTCAATTTATTTTTATTAGATTTGGTGTATTTTCGTAGTAAAGTTCAGCTTTGTGTTAAAAGACTGTAAATAAGTGTATATATTTGAACCACCTACGTGTGGACGGTGGTACATAATTAACCAATACCTTACCTACCCTACCAGTATGTCATCAGCTATCAAAATAAGCCCTTTTGTGGAACATTTGAACTATTCCAGTACCCTTTTGTATTTAAAAAAATATTCAATATACATAAGCAAAAGAATTATGTTTAAGCATTCTACCTTACATACCTTACATTCCTCCGTCGCACCACTCACCGAAGGCTGAAGTTCCATCCACACCAACTGGACTCGTGGGCGTCCTCCATGGTTCGGTTTGCACGGACGTTCTTGCCACGTACGTGCAAGATGTGGAATGAATTTCCTCTTGAGGTATTTCCGGCGCGCTATGTCATGGGGCTCTTCAAAAAAGGTGTAAAAAAGCTTTCCTCCAAAGCCGGCGATGCATTGGTGACTTCTTTGGTATTGCAAATTTCCATAGGCGACGGTGACTGCTTTCCATCAGGTGGCCCGTCTGCCCTCGTAGCCCTCATCGTTTAGGTATAATTATAAAATATATATATCATTATAATACTAGATATATCGAGCAATTTTAATCTTTAAATTAATCATACGAGAATATTGTGGTGTAAGTCTTCATAAACCCTTCATAATACGTTTAAACTAGACCTACTGTCCTCAACATTTCTATGAATATCAAGTTCCGATGCAGTTCCGCGTCGTCACCCGAGCCGTGTTTAATTTCACTTAGCGATCGCCTCTAGTTATTGCCCCAGATACGAAGGAAAGCGGCCCGCCCATCAGTTACTAATACAAATATTTTAAATCTAACATAATCTTGCTTTCGTTTGTAATTGAACGACTTCGATATGTTAATCGCAGTGGAACTTATGTAGAAATAAAGTAAGTTGAGTTAATTTCTTTCGACAATTTTCATGGTTATTCTAAAATTGACTTTCTTTATGATGATTATCTTTATGATGGTTATCTTGATTTTTTTCATGGAAGTACCCAAACACAAAAAAGCATGCTGTCCATTTTATGGTAAGTGGCCGCTGCCGCCAAAGGTTTTCATATACAAATACAGGGGAGACAGACTAATGCAGTTCTCCTGATGGCCGGTCATAGAAATGCTACGACTTCTGATGACTAAGTCTTTGTTTCAAAATACAACAGTCAGTCAGTCAGACGATTTTATAACTGTTGGGGTGTTAAACAATAAAGTAATAGAGTTCGTTCGAGTAACTGAAACAACTTTTAAATAAAATATTCTGTAACGTTTTATATTGAACTGATATCTTTACTAGACAATCTCCTCTCGATTTTTATAGTTATTTCAAGGGAGAAAGTAGTGATTCACCCTTACTTTCGTGCCAACAAACTGGATAGTGACGGCCAAGTTTGCTGAAAGAATTTAACAATTTAACGCTAGAGTTCAAATGTCCGAACATTTAGATGTTTTTGAACAAAGAATGAGTAACTCGAAGACATCAATAGAAATGTAGTTTTCGAGCCAAACTCAGAACATTTCATTCGGTCTTCTCAATTTAATGTTTGATTTCATTTTTGGCTGGATAGTAAGCGACCAGTATAGACAAATAAGTTATTGTAAGAAATAATTTTCGATTTTGTGTTTATAATTTTCTTGTCGTATCATACCATTAAAATTGTGCCAGATATAATATTCCTGATGCTATAAGACGGACCCTGAAACATTTGTAAACATAATAATTATTTTGCAGATAAATGTGATGCGGAATATATCACTACTGTATTCAAAAACTGAAGCAATGATAACCTGTAGGTGCGTTATAACTTAGAAGATGTAAGTTCTTTTACATGTGTAGAAACATAGTAAGTACATACTTTAAGTACATTTACTGTACTGTACATTTACTGTGTGTACTGTAAGTACATTTGAAGGTGGTAGAACCCTTTGTGGCTCGACTCCGGCGGCACCATCGTCACACCTTTTTCTACCTAATAACAGCAGTGTTAGGCGCTGCTGTGTTCCGGTTTGAAGAGTGTGGTAAGATTTTTCCGAGGCGTTCCAGCTTAGTCCTCATGGGTAGCGGCGCATCTGTGGCCGACCTCAGGTAGGAATATCTGATCCTATCTGGGGTTGATTACAGATATCCATGGGCGGCAGTACCCACTTACCATCAGGTGGACTGTATGCTCGTGCTACTCCTATATTAAAAAAAAACCTATCCAATAAATCTTTTAAATATCAGTGGTACTTGTATAAGATTGGGTGAGAAATTGTGAATTTATTTACTACGGTCTCTAATATATCCCCAACATATCTTCATACGATAAAGTTGTTAGACCAACACAATCTAACTCAATTCATGCTCGACGTGGGCGTGTGACAGTTAAAGTATTTTTATCACTCTATATCACGCAGCATACCTTCAAAGCCCTTGAAAATATTCTCGTTAATTTTATGTAGTAGTTTAATAAAAAAACATTTTATTACGTGTATAAAATGTGTTTTATTCAACTGTAATTAATATATGGTATACAGTTGTAAATCAAATAAATCAGTTATTGTTTACAGATTATGAATTTTAAGTGTCATGTCAAATTAAATAAACATAAATAAACGCTTTCTACACTCACAGCCCCTAGCCACACTAGGGGCCGTATTAATAAACAGATCTCAAGTTTGAGATCTAACTCAAGTGCCATCTTAAGTTCGTTATCGTATTAATAAACAAAACTTAAGTGTCAAACATTAAACGCGCTCTCACTTGAGATCTGTCATCGCATTTGCTAATTAATAAATGAAACTCACGTCTCACGTAGCCTCTTGAGATGCGTTCTGAGATGGTATTTGCTGAGTGTAGTCGGACCTTGACTTGAGTCGACGTTTACGTATCGCCGAGAAATGGATTTTGAAAATATTTTAGACGAAATAGATTATTACGATTATTATGAATGATTACGATAATATCGATGATCGCTTTAGTTCTCGGTTACCGAAAATTTATTTAAGGGACGCTCAAAATCCTATTTAAATGCCTATAAATAAATTTCAAAAAAGGTATAGATTCTATTTACACTTCTCTTTCACAGTATCACTCATTTTTATATTAATTTATATCTTGATTCAACTATTAGGATTTAAATTTTTATGTTGTATTTTTTTTAATTGAATGGATTTTTTTTAATTAATTGTAATGAAATTATTTTATTTTTTATTCTTTCTCACGTTTTATCCAGGATTGGTTGATTTAATTAAGATTGTAATTGTAATTAATATTTTTTTTTATAATATAAGAGTACCAGACGAGTATGCAGTCCACCTGATGGTAAGTGGCTACTGCCGCCCATGGACATCTGTAATCAACCCCAGATATGATTAAATATTCCTACCTGAGGACGGCCACAGATGCGCCGCTACCCCTGAGGACTAAGCTGGAACGCCTCGAAAAAGTCTGTCTCCCTTACCACACCCTTCAAACCGGAACACAGCAGCGCCTAACACCGCTGTTATTAGGTAGACATAGGGGTGGCGGTGGTGCCGCCTGAGTCGAACCACAAAGGGTTCTACCACCTTCAAAATATATTTAAACTCTTAGAGTATACTTCTGTAATGTATTTTTTTGTATCTCTTATTATTCAATACATACAAAGTTTAACCAAATGTGTAAGGTAAGGCTGGTATGTGTCAAAAATAATACAAATATAATTTTATAAACAATATATTACACAAAACTGTTTCTAGTATTACAATTATAAAAAATATTTCCTTTTCAAAGTAGATTTAAATTTTAAATTACTCAGCTTTACCTGAATGAGAAAAACCAGAAATGCTTTATAATATAACCTAATTATATAAAATAGGAAACTTATTAAATTCTATTATTCCAAATGTAGCTTTAATTCATAATATAGTTCTAAAAAAAATGAAATTCCTTATAATATAATCTTTTATATTAAATAGGAGATTTATTATTACTTAAAATGTAACTCTAAATTATAATACCAAATATAGGTTTTAAAATATATACCTATTGTATCTTCTCTGTTTTTATTGAATATAATAATAATGTTATAAGTAAATTACAGCTAATACCTAATAAAATCAAAAGCTTTTCTTTTTTTTCTAACATTGAGGCAGCAGTCGGATGCAAAGATGGTGAACAGGGTGGAGTGCTAGGCTTGATTATAACTTTCTCCTTTTCTTGTGTATCATTAGGCGCGACGTAACAGTCATTTCTAAAATAAAAAATAATATTAGTAATGCAGTCTGAAATATTACTAATTATTGTATAACATTAACTAACGCATAGCTAACTATATTTAGATATGTAGATGCAGTACTTCAAATAGTTAGATATGTAGAGTAACTTTTAAAACATTTAAAATACATACCTGATACAGTGCCGGAATCATCATCAGCACTAACAAGGAGCCCTGGAGTCAGCTACGATACATCTGGATTCATTTCTGCGTTACTGGTAGAAGGGCCGCCTCCATTTGACAATGTTTTCACATTGTTGTTGCTTTAGGTCATCCACAACCGCATTAGTTGTTTACTCGTATCCTACAACATTATCATAAATATAAAATCATGCCATTTTTATCAAATACAAGTCATTTGTATGTATAAGTTTCTGTTCATTCTAAATTAATAAGAGTATAGTAGCTTTGTAGGGAAGTTAACCTATACTACAGGTTTTTTACCCAATTTAGGCAGCTGACGATACTGAATTAAAATAAACGATTATTATAAAGACTACTCTGAGAAGATTGCAATTGTACTGATGCTTCATTAAAATAAAGAATTATTATTATTTGGTTTAAGGTTATTGATAAACATGAAAAATAGATAAGTACTTACTTGACGGGGTATGTGGGAGCTGGCATTATATTCACTAGCAATTTTATACCATGCAGAGTTCTCCTGTTGCGAATAATATCCGTCAATTTTAATACACTCCACTACACTATTATATGAAAACGTTTTTTCCACTTCCCTGAATATGTGTTTCTTATTCATTTCCATAATAAAACAATCCAACTAATGTAAATACAGCTAAATAATTCGCACTTCACAACCAACTCATAACAAATAACAATGGAACAAAAGTAAACAAACTAATGACGCGACGCGTTTTGTTCACAGTAACAGTATCTGAAATCGAACTCGTAATACTTTTTTCCGAAAAATATTGCACGTGAAATCATTTACTTTTTATTTAGTATACGATTTAAAAAGGATTTGTCATTTTTATAAATATATTTAATGAGATATTTCACTACATTAAACATTTTATTGCATTAGCGAAGGAGCGGAACCGAAACGCTGCATGACGTGATTGTAATGTTCAACTCTCATTCATACATAGCTGTCATTTTAAAAAATATTTTTAATCTGTTCTACTGTTTCGAATGAGATGCTTCTCTTGAGACCGGTATCAAATGATACGCACTTGATACTCATTTATTAATTAGCGACGTTCTCAAGTCGCTGATCGCAACTTAAGAGCGACTCAGTTGATACGAACTTAAGATTGATATTGAGATCCATCTATTAATACGGCCCTTAGGACTCCTTGTGTCGTGGGTGCCATGGACAGACAAATACACAAACACCCAGACCCAGAAACAGAAATCTAAATTCATCATTTACCCGGGACCCTCTGCGCGTCAGACCGGTATGGTGGCCACTCCGCCACGCGGGTCGTCAAACAATCAAATAAAAATCCAGAAATGAAAAACGGTACTTATTGTGCTTCCGTATCATATTGTATATTGTATATTGTATTATTGAACTAAATTAAAATATCTACAAAAACATCGAGAATCTTCCCCGCCGATATTACCACTAAAGAAACATTAAAATTCTAAGAACCCGAGTTACTCCAAAAAAGTTTAATCCACTAAACTGATTACCTACCCATTTAAAACCACATCCTCTTAACATGACTTCATTAGTTAACTAAGGTATCACATAATGTAAGCATCTGAGTACGATAGTAGAATGTACGTATCTAAGCAAGATTGTGTAGTTACACAGTAAAACTAAAATGGAGACGAGTTTACGGTGGAGGTAATTACCATACGAATGGCCGGCGCCTGCGCAGGTCAATCGGTCACGTTGTAAAACTAATTTTGGAAAACAGCAGTCTACTGTTTACCGTTTCTGAAACTTGGTAAACAATCCATCGATACATCCATCGCTCTAATGTCTTTATTAAAGTCTTATGCGTTTGTTTTATGAGGAACAAAAGCGGTAAAGTTTACGTAATTATAGTAAAACGTAGTAAAATCTTCGGTCCTGTTGTTTTACTAGTGATATCTAAGGATATATGATAAATCCCAGATAATACTTTTGTTCAATTCAAATATTGTAAGTTTTTCAAACACATTTTCTTAATCATCGCAATTTGTAATCAACAGTGATGGGTAAACATTCAGCGAGAAAACAAGTTTTATTCAATTAAAATATTCTTCAGATTTTCAAGCAAAAACCTTTTTAATTATCATAATATGAACAAGATCAACAATAATGGAAAATCATTTATCGAAGTTTTTAATTTAAATAGAGTTTTCTTCAATTAATATTATGTTTGAATTTTGCAATGAATGTTTTTGCAATGAATTATTATATTTTAGAATTAAATTTTAACATTATTTTTAATAGGCATTAATGCCATTTATATTCTACAAAAGCTTACGATAAAATCCACGCATTTAATGGTGATATCTATATCTTTGTCGGTGTTTCTATTATTGCAATTCAGCGTAGGTTTACTGGTCATAAAGCCAATCGTAATTAGTACCTTCAGAACATGAATCACGCTAGGAATAAATAACGTACATAATAAATGTAGAAACTTCATTCGTACCACGGAGTGCAAATATATAGACAAATTGCATCATTATCATCTCACCGTGTGATTAAATCATCATTAGGTTACGATACTCAACGATTTTGACCTGCGACCTGTTTCTGACAGAAGAAACAATATGTTGTTTTATTTGAGTAAGGTACTGGTTAAAAATATTTTAATTTTTAATTGACGTGCGTACTACTGGCGTAATGCAGTAACACTTCAATAAGTGTACTTATATTTTAAAAGATTGGAGTAGCAAACGAGCATGCAGTACCTGAGGATAAGTGGTCACTGCGGCCGATTGACATCTGTAACCAACTTTTTTTTTTATAATATAGGAGTAGCAGACGAACATGCTGTCCACCTGATAGTAAGTGGCTACTGCCACCCATGGACATCTGTAGTCAACCCCAGATAGGATTAGATAGTCCTACCTGAAGTCGGCCACATATGCGCCACTACCCCTGAGGACTAAGCTGGAACGCCTCGGAAAAGTCTGTCTCCATTACCACACCCTTCAAACCGGTGGTGCCGCCGGAGTCGAACCACAAAGGGTCATACCACCTTACAACATGGGTTTAAAGTAACGCCGATGTCAGATGCAATGTCACTCCTGAGGACTGAGGCGACCAGTCACATTTAGAAGTCAGCAGTAGGTGTACCTTGCGTAAACGCTGTAGACAGATAAAGTAATCGACAAAACTTAAACTATATTTATTTGAAGTGCACCCATCTAAGCGATTATATTGTTAAGTAAAATACTTTGCCGAGAGTATTCACAGAAAAACTCAATCATTTAAAACATTAATATCACCGCTTTATCATTACAAACACCCGTTCCATACGCACGCAGACCCTAACTACAATGATGACAAAATAAAGCCACGAAAACAAAACGAATAAAAAAGCACTCATAATTCCGCGGTTGAAATTTGAATACAACGCTGGGGCGTGAATGCGCTCTAATTGTGCGCCTCAATTTAGTTTTGATTGCATGCATCGTGTTTATATGCTTTTGTTGCATATGCTTTTTTGAACTGGTTGATGTGTTTATTTAGATTTATGCGTTGACGTCAATGACGACCCGCGTGGCGGAGCGGTCACCATACCGGTCTGACGCGCAAAGGGTCCCGGATTCGATTCCCGGCCAGACAGATATCTTAATAATGAATTTAGCTTTCTGTTTCTGGGTCTGGGTGTTTGTGTATTTGTCTATGTGTGTCTCCATGGCACCCACGACACACGGAATCCTAGTGTGGGGCTGTGAGTGTAGAAAGTGTTGTCGTTCGTTGTAATGCGTTTTCAATTTCAATGTTTAAACTGTCATAATATAAACTGTTAGTAGGTACGTTGTTGTCTTTCTTTTGCTGTCATTATTGTGAGTGGATATAATTATTTGTTATTATACCTAGACCTATACTATATACCTAACTTAAGACTTTTATTTGATTATACTATAACTTTAACTTCTATTTTCTATTGTAATAAGACGCTTTCTACACTTACATTGCCACACTAGGATCCCCTATGTCATAGGTGCGACCGACACATATATAGACAAATAGGTACACAAACACTCACACCTAGAATATAAATCTAAATTTATAATTGAGATTCCTAGAAATCAAACCCAGAACTCTCTGTGTATCCGACTGGGAATAAATAAATGGCTTATGTAGAGTCACGTAAGTTTTAAAGACTGATCTTTCAGTTGTATTAAGAAATATTTTTACAACCTTGTTCGATTGAGTTTAAGCTTAATAGTTAGATAAAACACTAAACGGTCAAGTCATAACGGCTTTATTTAATGTTTATTTCTTTGTTTAACTGTTACAATAAAACATTTACGATTTTCCGTTCGCATTCACGTTATAATCGCTTGCGGAAATGGATGAACGATGCGATTTTACGACTGTGTGTCGACTTCGGGCACTTCCCGGTCGATATTTAGGAGCGGCTATAAACTAAATAACAATGCAACGTAGCTACTTACCGGAGCGTTGTGAATGTGTGTAGTCTTCTTCATTGATTAAAACATGTGAAAGTTGCATATCTATAGTTACAATTTATATGAAAAGTGTTCACCTTATTTCTAACAATTGGCCGTATAATGCATCTAAAAGAAATGTAACAAAATGTAAATGTATGTAAAGGTGTAACCTATCAATAAGGAACCATATCAGACTTCGATTAAAGAAATCTTAAACCTTTTTGTACCTCAATCTCTATAAGGTTATTTTAAAAATGTTCCAACGAAATATTTTGTGACTGAAAATATTAATCCGTTTAATAAATATTACTTAAATACCTACTATAATAATCACGTATATCTTCCAGGAAAATAAATTTTATCAGTAGGTACATTCGGTATAGTCGATACCTATTGATACAAAAAATACAAAAATATAACAACAATCCGATATCCTAGCACCAAATATAGCCAACGATCCTATCGCTATACGACAATGGGTAAAGATCAAAGATCCAATGATACTACCAATCCGATTTACATGCGCCGTCCATACCTACGTCCTACAGTTAATACATCTGATTGATATTCACGATTATCATTGCCAAAATTTTGCGTGAACGTGACCGGACATCGAAAACGTCGCTGACACTCCATATTGTCAGTATTTGGTTAAGTACTCCTTTTTTGGCACTAAACATGGCGCCTTTGTGTGTCTCATCGACTTTGCCATTCTACAAGCTTAGTCTATGAATAAGTGTGTTATAATTTGGGTTTGTACGCGAATTAATGGAATTCTTCCTGGTATGATTATGGAGGCAAAACCGCCTTATTTATTTCTGCATTTTAACAATAATAGTAAAAAAATAACGATTGATTGTGAAGCTAATCAATGAGCGCGGTGGACTACGGCTTAAACCTTCTTGTTATGAGAGAAGACTTGTGCGCAGCTGTAGGGGTAATGGGTCGACAACGAACAGAAGTGTTAAGCGCTCCCAGTCTAGTTCAAAAGTTGTGGTAATGCAGAATCATTTGCACCAGGCGTTCCAATTTAATCTTACGAGTAACGCCTTTTGGGTCAAATTCAGTTAGAACTTCAATCCTCTGACTAATCTTATCTTCATAAAGGACCTGACGACTTTTTCCTGTGGATGAAATAAATAATGCTAGTGATCATTACAGTTCTTAGACTTCTAAGTCTAGAACTAAAGTACAGTACCAATATTCAAGTTCTAGCATATTTAACACAAATCCGCGTACATAAGCACGAAGCGGAATCCTTGACTTTTCCAACCCACGTCCAGATCCTTGAATTTATTGAAATTGCAGTTTATCTAATTTAGCGTGTTGTGAGTGTTGCGACAGAGCATTAATTAACACAGCCCTACTATTGGGGTCAAATAGTAATTATGCCGGGTACTAATGTCAGCTGACACGGACACCGGCAGGTTCAGATGATATATATAGCTGGTTTAATTATAAATCACCAATTACTCTTAGCATAAATTACAAGAGCGGGTGACATTGATGTAAGTGGTATGTCGACTTGTAAGCTATGAAATAAAAACATAAGTACGACTAAGTTTAACTTTATTAAAATTACGTATACTGAATGTATTTCAAACACAATTGTTTCTGTTTTATGTAGGTATATGTGTTTGTTTTTGTGTAAAATATGTTTTATATTTTTTTGAAAGTATTGAATTTTTGAATATAGCTATATTATTAGCGAGTATTTTACTTTGTAGATAATATTAATAGTTCAAACGATTCTACTTATTTTGTAGTTCTTAATAATTTTAGTTTTTCGCGATATAATACGGCTAATAACCGAGCCCACAGAGGCTTCATGCATAATTATTTTCTAAATTAGAACCCGTTTTACATACGTAGGTCATAGATTAGTAAAGATTACTCACTTCTAACAATAAAATGTACCCAGTTTTGAAAATTGTAATAGTTGCGTAAAAAGTTTTGCCACGTCACGGTGCTAAAATGTCCCTCAAATATTTGAAATAATTATTTATTTATTATGTAAATTACGCAGTATTAGTTATTTTTTCGTAAATTTTCTCTAAAAATGTTTTTATTTGTCAAGAATTCAAAAAAAGAACTTACTAATAAGCCGTTTGTGGCTTCATTCAATTTCAAGGCGGCGAAGTATCTTTACTAATCTATGACGTAGGTACATTAAAAATGTAAATTTGTATGTTACTAGGTAATAGGTACAGAGGGGTAACAAACAGCTTTCTAGTACCTACGCTTTCTATAGTGTTCGAACATTATCTGATTTTACTGTCAATTTATTATGTTACTACTATAAATATGAACTATTGTTTTAATGGCAGCTCAAAATAGGTGTATACCCCTATGCACTTAAAGACTAGAAATAGAAATTAGAAATTTGTCTGTGAAACTTATATCCATTTTTGGCCGTTATTTGCGGGTAAAAATGACCCTTTTACCCTTTTACAGTATCAAAGTAAATGCCAATATACATCGATCTATCATAGTATACATATAATTTTATAAATAGTAGCATATATTTATAATATCATATGTTAAGTAAGTTAAAGATATTATTACAGAATGATTACATGTAAATAATTATAATGATGTACTTAACTTCTGTATCATAGTGAATGTATTCTATAAATGTTTCACGTTCTTATTATAAAATCAAAATAATGATAATTTAATCATTAAACTATAATTATATGACGATATTACTTATGGGTAATAAAATTTTAGAAAGCTTTTCCTAATTAGAAATATATTTAAAAAGATATAAGCTACACAGGGAAATAGAATTGAGGTTAATTTGTGAATAAAAGTGGGTTATCATTTTATGATATTTATGGTAGGTAAGTAAGTGCCTCATTTGAATGTCATAACTTTTATTTCAATTACATTTCATATGTGGAAGTAAGAGCGAAGATGCTTTTAAATAAATTGTGTCATAAACAGTGTTAAGTGTGAGTGCCTCAATTATGTGGTTCTAATTTCTCATCGAAAAATTATGACGTTGTAATTTCTTATTACATTCATTCAATGTATTCGAATAAAATTTTACTGTTTGGTGTCAATGACTTGTGAATATTCTGAATTTCTCACAAATTGCCAATTTAGCGGTATGGTAACATTTTCCTTTGGTTGATGTTTTTTCCTGAATATTACTCCAAATAAAGAATTATAAGAATTTGTTATATTTATTTAAGGACTTTTTAACATAATAAACAGAAAAAGGAATTGTACATTGTAATACAGTAACAGTACAAACTAAGTTTATCGGAAGTGTTTCGGTATTTGCGTAGAACATCTTTATAAATATAGATTATGAATCAAAACATTATAACAACGATACACTGATTCCCAAAAATACATCACAAAATGATGTATAGTTAGGTTTGTCATGCCTTTCATGAATTAAAACAACCATTCCGTCTTTCTCCAAGTACATTCGGTATCGTGTGACCTTACAAAAGTACAATACCAATATGTTCATTACCAAGAAATGGCGTGTACACTGTACAGTGGCAAAACGATTCGCATGTCCTGTAAGGGGAGCATGATTCGTTTAACTGCAACCGGGTGTGCCGGGAAGGCTTGGCTGGAACTTGCACGCAATCATCCTAAAGCTGTGTTCACAATGGCGATTATTACCGGTTTCGTGTCGGTCGAAAAATCAACGGTTTTACGAAATTGAAATGGTTTCTTGACTGTTAACTTTTTTGTGTTCACGATTGGGTTGTAAAGAGTTTTTAAAGTCTACAATCTTTTTAACGTTTACAAAGTTTATGTCAACTTTTAACATGCAAGAATATAATTTTCGTCGACGTGAAATTTATTAAGTTGTAATTTCTAACAGTATGATATTTTAGACAATAATTTGGTTGCAAGAATATATCCACACTACAAATAGTTTTGTTATTTAGTTATTACTAAATAAAACAATCACAAATAGATTAACAAGAAAATTACTTTATTGCTTTTTTCTTTCTTTCTTTCACCATAACCGGGAAGTGCAGTGTGGCTAAACCCTAAGGTCTTTCTGATTTATATCCCAAATGAATTTGTACCCAACGACTTGATTGTCAAGCCATCTATCTTCGTGTTGTCGCCTGTGGCTTTGTTTTACGTCAATAGTGTATTTGTGACTATTCGATAGAATAAGCTTTGTCACTTCGACGCTTACAAATTTGTAGCAATGGGGTCAGCCTAAGTAAATAAAAACCGTGATAAATAAATACGTTGAGGTGGTAAAACCTTTAGGGTTCGACTCCGGAGGTACTACCGCACCTATTTCTGCTTAATAATGGCAGTGTTAAGGGATGTTCTAGTTTAAAAGGGTGTTAAGGAAGACATGCTTATACAAAGCATTTCTACTGAGGCCGATGTCAGGTAGGAATCTAATCATATCTGGGTTGATTACAAGTGTACATGAGCGGCAGTAGCTACTTATCTTTCGGTGGAACTCATGCTACTTATACCTTTAAAAAAATAGGAACATTTTGGTCACTGATTTCGCACTATAAATTTTGATATTGTCAGAACCTTTGAAAATAAGAACACGCATTAAGGATAGACATGCAATGATTGATATCTTCTGTAAATATTGTGTAGTAAGGACAACAAAAGCAAATGAAAATAAATCGACCGCCCCTATTTCCGTTTGGGGTGGTCGATAATGGTAATACAAATATTCCTATTTCGAGTAACGAATTTAGGTTAACGTACAATTTAAATGCTTTATTTTACAACGAAACACGCAAATAAAGTTTTAATTAAGTTTATTTTAGTTCCGTCGGAAAATTTTGTGAATATTTACGTACCTATGTACGTTTCTGAAAAACAAAGTTACGTACCTAAGTATACACTATACATAACTAAGTAAAGTAAGTAAATATAAATACTTTTCTTCATTAAACTTTGGTCTTTGATAAAATTCCAATATCTTATAATTGTAACATACACATTTTGTCATTTTGTACGTTTCTGTGTACTAAAGAATGAGCAGTGTACTCCATCAAACCGGTTTGAGGGAGAAAGACGGAGGAATTTTTGACAAAAAATCAGTTAAGGTAAACCCGCGGCCATTGGTACGAAAGGATGCGAGGCTATTGGCAAACGTTAAAAGTTTATCTAGATGACGTAAAATAAGGACATGAATTTTTTAGCTCGACATTTTTAAGCGCCATTAATTTAAACTTCCCGTGACAAAGTTACCTGTTTTTACTGCTGGTATTTCGAAACAAAAAACTAGATGTAGGTTTCATTGAAACCTTCAAGACGTAATTAAAAGTATTAAGTAAATAATCGTAACAGCCTTACGATTTAAGATAAAATCTATAACGAGGTAAAAATGTATGTGCAATATGATAATCGTAGTGTCGTAAATGCATTATGTTACTTTGCCTACTTTCAAATATAAAAAGGAGCATATCAGTTTAATTAAGCTCTCATACAATTATTCACTTTTTTATTCATATTTTTTTTTATAACGGCTACATCATTATGTTATGTTCCTATTTTCTTCAAAATTGTTGTTAGCTTTCTACAGTTGATAACAGATTGAAATTAATACGTCGATTCGACGTTCCTATGTAAATTATAACGATTAAGAGAATGTTACTTCCACAGAGATAAGATAAAAGATAAAGAAAGATTAAAAAAGCATCAAAACCGGAACTTGGGGACAATGTACGGTGCAATATTTGTTCAGGAGAATTCCTTGGTTAATGTTTGGAAGGTATAATTGGAAAATGGTGTAAGGTTCGTTAAAATATTTAAGAGACATACCTTTACAAAGATTACTAAAGAACTGTACATGTTCTTTATAAATTTTGTATATTTTTATTTCAATACATGTCAGATTAGACGATTCATCATCATCATCAACACTGTCTCACTGTTTGGCATATGTTTTCTGTAATTATAAGAATTTAGGCCACAGTCTATAAGGCTGGTCAATTATGAATTTAAGTTAGTTTAGAGTTTAAATTTTAGAGTTCAAACACTGGAGCCTTTATTGACAGAACTCTCAGAACTATAAGTTTCTTCATGATGTTTCCCTTTGATGTTAAAGCAAGTAACAATTTACTTGTAATACGCACATAACTTTGCAAATCATAGGTGCATGCACAGGATTCAAACCTCTCTCTCTAACAAGGCCATTACAGATATGCTGAATATATTTGAGAAAATGTACGGCAAGTTTATCATTCTACAAATTATTTGAAGTCGAATTCTATCAGTACTCCCGTACATCCAATCGTTGACGACACAAATAATTGTTATCGTTTATCAATTGCAAAGATGTTTTATTCCTCATGGTTAGATAGCATATTCCGATATCAATCCGAGATAGCTGTATAAGGATCACCATGCACTACATAGAACAATGTCTAGAACAACAGGATACAGCTGTCACCGTCCCGAGACCAGTTACTAATGAAATAAACATTTTAATACGTTACTTAAGGTGCTCGTCATACTACAGGTGCATAAGCGATGAACTATTAAATCTAATAAATAAAAGATTCAACAACAATTACTAAAGTAATATAATTATACATAGTTTAAAAACTAACAACCACGCTAAAATCGCACAAGGAAAATTGTTAATCCTGATTCCTGACGACCCTGGTGAGGAGAATGGGATAAAATTATTAAAATTGTGTATTGTCATCGGTTCTTGATAATTGTTTAAAATTTTAAATTAATAGGACGGTTCAAAGTGGGTAAAAATCGAGCTCAAAGATTCCATTACATAGATACATACATACATACATACAACCCAAGCTAATAAAAACGTGGTAATAAAGTAATTACTATGAAATATTAAATATCGAATAAGAAACATAAGAGGCTCGTAATAATGTCTAATAGTAACTAATAAATATAGGGCAATTTAAGAACAATTACTAAAATAATATAAAGTTATTAAGTTACTGATCTGGGAATAGGTAAGTTGTAACTTAAGATTATTAAGTCAAAGGTTTGAAATAGAATAAGAGTGAATTAAGTAATCTGTATAGTTTTGAAAATAAATACAAAAAATCCAACTGCCTAAAAATATAATCTGATGAGGCTGCAGGGCATGCCAAATAATGAGACATAAATACTCTTGAAAAACATTACCTTCCTCAGTCGGGTAAAATAATACGAAAGAAACCATACTTTTTAAACAAATGTTTTTTTATTGTTAACTTAAAAACTTAAGTAAAAGGTTATTTTCTCGTGAATGCCCAGACAAGATCCTTATTCCGGTACGATGTACATTAAACTTTTAAATCGCGCATCTTAAAGGAAGTCTTGATGCTTTTTTCCATTAAAGTTGAAGTCGTATGAATGACTCCAGTGAACCTTTCTTCATGCATTTTGGATGACTTTACGCTATAATGTAGTTAAAGCAACGACGAGGAGAAATAAATATACTTTTTTGTCACAAAGATAGAGTATAGAAGTGGAAAATGAACTTGCTTTTTAATTGACGGTAAATTGCCACTGTGTCCGTTGGATATCTGTAATCAACCTCAGAAAGAATTGGATTCATATCTAACGTGATTAATATATGCATTACTTTGCCTAAGAAACTTGGAATGCCTCGTAATTGTTTTCTAATCACACATTTTTCGATTTTCATATACTTATTACTATTTTTATAAAAATAAAGTTTTATGTAAGGGTTATGTAAGAACATATTAATCCAACAGAATGCAGCTATGAACATATTAATTGAATATACTTTCCAAATATTTCAAAGACACTTACACGATTTTCTCTACATTTAAGTGTCATCTTTGTTGCTTTCTTACTATGATAACAATAAAAATAACTCTAAAGCTTGTCTATAACCGATCTCTGCTTACGACTATTACATTTATTCGTATGGTGAGATAAGAAGTGACAGGACCGAAATAAAGGAGATATGGATATTTTTAAGAGTATCTCGTGAAAGTACAAATGTGATTTGTTGAGGACAGATTGACTGTCACGGCACTACGAGTGATACAAAACAAACAATTATTGATAAGGCAACTCTTTCTTAATATATTTCAACAGTACAATTTTTTCAAATAGAAGATTGAAGTAATGGAAATCGTCGTCAAATTGTTAGAGACCCACTGTTGGACATGGGTCTCCTCGAACTAAAAAGGGTTTAGGACATAGTTCATCGCGCTGGCTAAGTGCTAATGGGTAAATTTCATACACCTTTGAGAAAGTTTTTAGAGATCTGAGGTATCTAATTAATTTCTAATACACACATAACTTTACAAGTTAGAGGTATGTCTCTAGCACTCGAACATTGGACACCTCGAATGAGAGGAGTTTCAACCACGAGGATGCTTCTAACAATGTGAATGATAATCCGAAAATTCTATGTTCTAAATATTCGTACTATGAGTATCGTAGTACTCGTACATAAAAATAACGCATGCAGTGAATAATAATTGTTAAAAAACAATGAACTTAAACAGTGAATATTTTATCACAACAAAAACAAAGAAACAATAAGCAAACATTTTTGTGTCGCATAATCGTCACTTACCCGCGTTTCTGCAAATAACTCACAGTTTTATGTCCCATTCACATACACTTATCTGCATTGAACATTGTCCACAGGTGTTCAGTAATGTCTACATACTTGTAACTATCTCGCTTACTTTACACACTATTGTCTTCCTTGGAACAATAGAGTATAATCAAATTAAGTTCGGTTTACCGCAAAAGGAAGTCTCCACGCCTAACTAACATTAATGTGGCAATTAGGAAAACATGGTGATCTTCAATTTGTTTATGCTATACGATTCTATAAAGGACATCATCATCAACCCAGTGTCCTCTCAGAATGAGAAGGAATAGGGCATAGTCCACCGCGCTGGTCAAGAGTTTACATACCTTTGAAAACTTTTTTTTAAGATTTCTCAGGTATGCAGGTTTCCTCACCATGTTTTCCTTCACCGTTTAAGCAAGTGATAATTATTTTATAATACGCACATAACTTTGAAAAATCAAATGTGCGTGCTTGGGGTTTGAACCTCGGACCCTTCGATCAAGAGGCCAAGTTTCTTAACCACTAGGCTATACTGCTTTTAAGGACATACAGACAAACATTCATTTTTATACATATCGATTTTGCTGAATATTTTTTTCTTTCTTTCCTTCAATATCGATAGCGGTCATTACAATGTAAATACATGTAACGTAAGACGAGGGTTAATATTTCCCATTAACAGATAATAATCGTAAGTCGATGTACAGTCGGGTTACGTTTCATTCATCAGGGACAACTCGCCCGACCAGTTGAGTGAAGATGTTTAATTCATTATTACTAATGGAATGTGCATTTTGTTTCAATGAAAGAACTCACAGTTTTATTTTTAACCATTTTTTTCAATTTTGATATGAAACTTTATAAATAAATTTTTCGCTACACTCGAAGTCGCTTACGAATACACGGCGACGGATACCACTGCGTGTATTTGTCTTTCTTTTACGAGAATTTTTTTTTTCACAAATCTCATAATCAGTTACACTATAAAGCTTTATCTTGACGCACGACACCAAATTCTGTAGATATAATACTGGGAATGCTTCCGAAAGAAATCCATTTTTGGGAGCACAGCAGTGTCCTGCCAAGTCAAGCATTATATTTTGCATATACGCTTTGTAAACGATTTTATAAGTTGCTACATTATGCTTGTACCATATTAAGCCGCTTTGACTCTACTATAAAAAGACTTAATCGTTTACTATAACCAGAATTGTAATGTAAAGGCCGTACTTTAATTCGCAATTAAGGTCCAAAACGCGAGTACGTGAAAATGGGGACCTTGTCAAGACGAGAACGTTGAATGGGTTAATAAAAAATGTAAACCAACTGGTTATAGAAGGGAAGACTGATCAAGAGCATCCTGGTCCAACAACATTTACTTTAAGTAGTTGTTTTGGGCAATGGAATTGGTACTATATTTTATTGTAAATATTCTATATATTCAGAGTACAGAAGCATACAAAGGCATTAAAATTATATTTTTCTTAGGATAAAATGGAAGCTTAAATTTAAAAACGGAATCATTTTATACCGTCTGTCTGACCGTCCGCTCTGTCTTTATGCCACTGTCTAATGTAATCAGCACTACAAAAATAATATTTAGAAAATTGTGTTCTATATAAGTCATGGTGTGGTAAAATATAGGAGGCACGATAGTTATTATATAGGAATAGGTAGTGTTTAGTTAAGGCATATACCTACTAACACTTTAGTGTTATAGCTTACTTACACATAACTTCCTACTAATTACTCATTTTGCATATTTTTTACGATAAAAAAATATTTAAATAACCTTAATGTTTGTATCAACAATGCAGCAAATAGCTAAATCAACAACCAAATCAACAACGAAATAAAACAACATATTCAAGTTCATTGTTCTTCCGAGACCGCACCCAAAATTTACATTACAACTCATCAACCAGGAAGCAATTTCCTCTAAAACGATTATTGCGTCATTTTTGATGCAATCAACAGGTTGTCAAATAAACTGACCCTAGCAAAGTGTTCAAATTGCAGGCTTCATAAACCGCGTGCAATTACGGAGTGAAGTGAGCCGCGAAATGGATTACGGCAAGCTGACAAAGTGTGCCCCAATAACGCACGAACAAAAGTTTCAAATATGAAAAAGAACTTAAACCTTGGAACTTTTTATGTCTAAACGATTATTGTGTCATTGTTGGTGTAATCAACAGGTTGTCAAATAAACTGACCCTAGCAAAGTGTTCAAATTGCAGGTTCCATAAACTGCATGCAATTACCGCGTGAAGTGAGCCGCGAAATGGATCGCAGCAAGCTGACGACATGTGCAAACGATCAAACGATATGAAAAAACAACTTTAATACTTAACTTAAACATGTTTACAATTCTATTCTACACAACTCATTATTGAAAAGAACGTAAATATTTATTTTCGCAACCATAGATTAGTAAAGATACTTCGCCGCCATGAAATTGAATGAAGCCACAAACGGCTTATTAGTAAGTTCTTTTTTTGAATTCTTGACAAATAAAAACATTTTTAGAGAAAAAATTTACGAATAAATAACTGCGTAATTTATATAATAAATAAATCATTATTTCAAATTTTTTAGGGAAATTTTAGCACGGAGACGTGGCAAAACTTTTTTACGCAACTATTTCAATTCTCAAAACTGGGTACATTTTCTTGTTAGCAGTGAGTAATCTTTACTTATCTATCTTCGCAACATAAAAAGTTACAACAAATAATTTCACAATTTTCTTAATGTGTGGTCAATACACGACCAAATAACATTATCGTACATTCAAACTTCTATTTTTAATGTACTAATTACACAGTTCAATGCTAAATCACATTAGTGGGTGTGGTAGAGCGCTCCAGGCAGTCTTGAGCTTGGTACGTACATTCCACATGTGTGGCCAATAACTAGTAATTGCTTCCAAGTCGGCCGTATTCCTAATAGAACACCGCTTTGCTTGTAACTGCAACAGATGTTAGAGGATAAACAAATTCAGCGACACTTATCGCAAAAATGTTGAAAGATTTTGTAAATATAGTATTTAAGAACGAACGAAAATGTACATTTATAAAGTGATAGACCCTGTCTGTAGTTCGTCTCCGGAGGCAATATCGCCACAGAATTAGGATTTCTGCGTTAACAAGTGTTAAGTGTTAGCTGTTTTCTGTACCCTTACCATAAGTTTTTACGTTTTGACAAATATTACTGTTTCGGTATTTGCTTACGTATTTGCCCATACATTTTCTAATCAGCGCCCCTAGCGGATTGTATCAGAACTATAGTGTCAGTAACGTAACGTTAAATGTCTAAATTGACAAAACGGCGCTTTATGTCTTGTCTCTCTTTTTTGGGAACATGTGAGGTAGACAAAAAGTTCATCGTCACTTGAGCACTTACTTATTGTTACGTTTACTCGGTCTACTGAAGCAAACGGAACAGAATAATGGATTGAGTAAACTTAACGTAAAATTGTGGGAAGTTTTGAAAACTCATGGTAAGGGTACTGAACTAGGACTGTATTTTATTTGGAGACCCATTAGTGTCAGTAGCTATTTACAGTGTTTGTTTGGTAATTCCATATTATTTATAGCAAAAAAAAAACAATTTTGTTACAAATGTAAATTATTACATTTATCTAGAACATTTGCGATGTAACATTACGATGTATTCGCTTATTTATTCGCAATACGTAGGATATAAACTTTAATGTCAGTATATGAAGACTATAAATAAGATATTGATCTCACGATTCATACGATCATATCGTTTGAATAGCAATCGCGTATTTTGTATTCGGCGTGCTATCCTATCGCATTAAGTCAAAATTAGTACTTAGTTGAGCTAAGTTAGTTGATGATTCATGACACTTTGGTTTTATTATTAACAGTTAAAAATATCTTTTATCTTAATAGATGTGTAGATTAACAATCAATTGCGAATCCTCCTCCTTCTTTTGGTTTTTTTTCCTCAATGCTGAGGATCGTGGTCTCTATTGGTCAGATGGTTGACAGTCTAGATATGATTTGAAGTTCTTGTAGGATAAAAGCGTTGGTTCTGTGAGCTGTCCAGGATATTCGCAGGATTTTCCTCCAGCACCACATCTCGAAGGCATCAATTCGCATACGTTCGGCTTTTTTAAGCATCCACGTTTCCGAGCCATAAAGAAAGATTGAAAAAATCAATGTTGTCACCAGTTTAGACACTGATGTTCCTGTTGATTCATATTTTGCTAAGTTTTGTCACAACACTTCCTAAAATATAACCAACATAAAATAGTCTTCAATTAATATTATTTTAATGTCTACCTAACCTAGCGTTACCAAACATTTATACCGAAAGTCATTGGTCATTGCAAGTTTATAAACATAAATATATTATTTATATCGTTTAAATATTTATTATGCACAGGAATCCGGGTTTCTCTGCAAACTTAAATTACAATCACTTTGATGACGATTTATTAATCTGTTTAATATATTGCCTATAGATAAAATTTTCATGCTAGCAACTTGATCTACATATCAATAGAATTGATGTATCTATATATCAAGGACTTTTCATAATAGTGTAGATCTCACAATAGTCATAAATCGATACGAAGCCATTACTCCAATCATACATACGTATGAAGTATGAGACAATAGTGCAATTTCAAGCTTCGAATGCCATCTAATATTAAAGCAGGCAAGATATAGCCTTAGGAATATCTCAGTACTAAATGACTGCGCAAAGTGTGGGCGATGGTACTTCGGAAATAGATATCATTTGTTCCTTCATAACATGCATGCATGCAAGTCACATATTTTGAAAAACAAGAATCCTGATTCTTTAAATAAATCAATGCATATGCGTAAAAAAGCAAACTGATGACGTCAAATGTATTTTTTATGTGCTCTGTGTCACTCACGCTACCCATAGATTAGTAAAGATAACTCACTCCATACAAGTAAATGAAGCCAGTTTTGACAGTTGGAATTGTGTGCGTAATAATGAAGTGTTGCCACGTCTCCGTTCTACACTCCCTAAAATGTTTGAAATACGTATTTATTTATTATGTAAATTACGTAGTATTCGTTATTTATACGTAAACTTTATCTAAAAAGGTTCTATTTGTCAAGAATTAAAACAATAAAATGACCAATCCCGTCGTCTGTATCTACACCACATTACGAATTGTTTTCTTAGTAGTATAATTTAGTAGGCGCTTAGAGTAGCAAGGTAAAAGGGATTAAATTAAATGTGTATTACAAAAGTAATGTTTATTTATGAAATATACTCAACGCACACCATAACTAATAAGCAATAAAAAGTAAAATATATTAAAAATTAACAAATAATATACAGAAGAAAATATATGACAGTGACAACAACAAACATAAAATATACAATTGCTATAACAACGATTAACTAAATCCGTAAATGTACAAATTAAACAAAAAAAATAATTAATAAACAAGCTTCATGGAATCACAAATCACAGGTAAATGAGGAGATATTATTGTTTCATTATTTTTCGTGTTTGGTCCGCCATGATTAAGTTACTGACAAGAAAGAGACAATGTATTCCTTCCAAAAGTAAAGTGACGCAAAAGTTACGTCGATATTTACGTATGAATATTTTGAAGGTGATTATTATTATTATTTACCCCTTATGATTCGACTCTGGCGGCACCACCGCCACAAATATTTCTGCCTCATAACAGCAGTGTTGAGCGCTGCTGCATTCTGGTTTAAAGTGTATACCTTTCTTGGATATGCGCTTCTAGTTAGTCGACGCACTCCACATTTTGTTACGTATAAATCAGTCTCATCAAAATGATCTGAACAAACTACACTCCAAGAAGTTGCCTGCCAGTGAGGATCATTATGACTTAGTTGTATGGCAGCCTCCCATTTATCATGTAGCAATATATTTTTTGGAAACCTAAAATAACCACATTGGACATAAAGATAAATAATAATAGTATGCACTATCTACGCAATATGAGTACATAATCAAACGATGCAATTGAAAAAAATATTTTTCAAAAATTTAATTATAATTTAATAATATTATAATATTTCAATTTAATGTTACTCGTACGTAGCTATTATTTCTGTTAAATTTAAATAAAATACTTGCAAGTTATTTCCCACATATAAAGTAATTCACAATAAGGTACTGGCAACACTTAGTACTGTCAATATTATCTATTTTCGTGTTTGTGAAATATTAAAAATATGTAGTTTTTAGACCACTTACGAATGAAATGATACTTCTCCGCGCTTTTCTTAGATTCCGTGCTGTGTTTGCACCATTTAACTGCACATGTCGGCATTTTTCCGCGTAAATTACACCACGACGGTCGGAAACGTTATGGGAAAAACCGTAAACTGTTTTACGTGAGTGTGTGCGTAATTTCGTGTACATGCATGAAACCCGTAAGCTGTTTGATTTTTTTTTGACTTCATCAATTACAAGGCGGTGAGATATCTTTACTTATCTATGACGCTACCAGAACGAATTTAACGACGCATCATGTTTAAAACCATTAACCCGTTTAGGACATAGCTCAAGCCAAAGAAACAGATATATATGCCTACATAAGCGCTAAAAAGCAACATAAAGACGTTATTTTGGCACACACACATGCAAACACACAACCACACACACACACACATTTAATTATAAACACATTACACACGCACAACGCATATACTCACACATATTAGTAGGTATATCGGTGTACATATATACAGTAGAAAAACAACTCTCCTTCTGTAGTAGTCGGATAAAACAGCACAAACAAACATCCCCGAAGTAAAGAAATATATTCACAATAATCTTTTAGTGACTCGGTTCGATTACTAACAGGAAAAAGAGTGTATTTCAAGTCGGAACTATTTCTTCAAAAACCCAACCAAAAAAGCACTTTAAGATTGTAATCTTGCGGTGTATTTCGTTTTGAAAAAAACGACTTATGGGTGTTATTTGTTTTGACTGCGAATTCGCCGATCGTAAGGTTTACGAGCGGTGGAGGTCGTTGTCCTGTGACGTCATCGTCTGAAACTACACAGTTTCTTCAGGTGAACGCCTCGTATAAGTAAAGTTGTATATTATGTAGATTTTACTATGCAAATGTAGTATGTAAATGGCCAAGCTATTGTATATTTTGTTTACATATACCAGTACATTAATTTAGGTACAAAGTGAAATCATTTATATAGGTAACTCATTGCAATTAAACCTTAAACCACACACACACATACAAAAGCACGCACACACACACATGCGCAGACAAACCGACAACAACATACATAAACCCAGAACAAGAACTGTAGGTTTTTATCATGACATCTATGCTTCATGCGTTACTTTTAAACAAATATACATGATAAGTAAAGTAAGTTATCTTTGATTGACAACTTTAGTCAATATACAAGGGATCATTCAACGCATTTCTTATCCTGTCAGTTTCTCACGGATCCTCTGGTTTTCGTCCCAAACGTCTAAAGGTCAATATTTATAGATGCTTTCAATATAAACAAATAAAGTCTCTGATTAGGGCTTGCGACCTGAGATCGAGTTATCGAAGAATCGATTTACGGGCCAAACCATGGTTTTATAATTAATTAAGATACGATCTTAGATGCCAGATAATTGACACACGATTTTTTGTGTTGAAATTAAATAAAAACGGTTTATCTTATTCGTCTTAATCTTATTTTCTGGGTGGCTTATCAAACTTTTTCTTTTTCCATAATTATGTAAAACAAAAAAGATCAATTTTTAAGAAATCCATCCTGCATTTTGTGAATCGATGTTCAGATTATAATTCTAATCGATTTAAAAATCGATATTTATAGATAAACCCCATCCTTATTCTCTCGTGTATCGTTTGTAACTTTACACCGGTCGCTCATAAACGCCGTCTTTCATCCCGGCTGGCTTATTACGTTTATAATATCATGGGTGTTCAAAAAAGAGCAATTCTAACCGAAAGCGGATGTGTGGATGGATGGGACTGGGATTCTGTACCGACTATTAAACAGGCTACCGAAATATGATCTTCGATCTACGTATTGAAGTTGTTCGATCATTTGAATTGCTCTGTGGGTTCTCGTTTTATTTCAATACATAAGTCGTTGGAAATTGGATTCCAGGATTTGTATAGAACACACTATTATATTGCCTTTTTATAAATACCTTTTAGTATATTATATACCAAAGTTATTTTACAGTCGCGGTGCCAAACACTCATAATAAACTAATAATAAATAGAAGTATTTCTTGAATGAGTGCATTTGACTTCTTTAAATTAAATGTAAAAATAATAAATATTATATCTGTAATTTAAAACATCCAATAAGGTTTGTATTTATTTTTAATGTAGGCATTGAAATCTTTTAATGAAGCGCCACTTCTTTCCCCCTCTATAACAAAAAAAAAAATACATAACGTAATAATTAATTTAAAAAAGGTAAATTATTAGATAATTATATTAAAAATAGATAATAAAAAATTGGCCTAATTTTTCAGATCCTTAAGGGCGACTTGTGCCCAGCAGTGGGACAGTAGGTTGGCGACGAAACAGTTAAACGATTCCCATTGAATCAGGACTTAACCAACAAGTATCGCATAATATCGTTTGATTCGCTGTAACTGTTTCTCTATTAGGTATCTCGGTGTATTTCCGTAGATACATAAGATCTTGCAGTCATTGGAAACGCAATTTAATGGCGGTACGTGGGAGTGGAGATCCCATTCGCCAAGTACTGGTTTATTTCAAACGATATCTTCTATGGCATAGTTTACGCTCCCGGCTCAGCGATAAAATATGAGCACGGCAAGACATTGTATCATTGGCATTTTACACGGATATCTCAAGAAATAGACAATATAGACATCTTTCTTGGATCCGAATCTTGTTTGAAGAAACTCTTTAAGCATGAGTCCAGAAGTTGTAACAAAACATATTTTAATATATGTGTTACGGCATCACATAGGTAATAAAATATGTTATTAGTAGATATGCACAAAAACAACTGATGCATATATTATGGTTTTTAATATTACTATATTACTATTCAAAATTTGCATTTAATACGTGATTGGAAAAATGCATCCAACTAGTTATATATAGACAGAAATTATGTAAATAAAGGATAAAGAAAAGATAATTGTAATATATTGCATTCTTGCTTTATTATGTATGGTCATATAAGACAGTAGGTACATAATAAAATACATATTAATGTTACAATGTGTAAAACGATGTGAATGTGTTCTATGTATATCTAGTTACCAATCTGGTCACACCTCGAACTCAAATAAATAAACCGGTCACAGAAAGGATGCAATTATTATATTGTTTACAAAAAGGTTACGATCTTGTCCTGTTCGTGTTAACAGTCAACGATAAATAATAACAAAAGAGGTCGAAGATAGTTATCGATAACCGCGATTGTATCAGATAGTCACGACATCGTCACAAAGGCTTAGTACAAATTGTTTTCGATGCTGTAATTACACTATTTACACGATAGAAAGTTCGATACGATCTAGGAGCGTCCCTATCATTATTATATTTAAATCAATTACTATGATTATGTTTGTGGAGGCGCATGCATGTAGGCGTTCGTTTTTTCACAATTAGGGATGCAACGATATGATTGTCGGTAATATCGACTCTACAATACCGATTTCTTTATCTATATTGAACCATTGTCTATACGATATTATTATCGAAAAAAAAACAGAAATATCGATACCGACCATTTTAGATATTTTATATATGATACGATTAGGTCGTCAAAATTTTTCGTCGAAATCTCAGCGAAAGCTCACTTATTTGGAAAGTGTTTTGAATTATCGATATGTTATGTATTTCGTTACAATTTCCTATTTTATCAGAATATTCAAGATTCCCATATAAATTTAAAATATCGACATTTATATCCATAACATCACCATCCCTATTCCCAACTATAATTAATAGGGTTCTGATAAGCAGTAAAACATTTAGATTAAAGTGGATGGGCTTATTATATCATAGACATTACTCTTCTGTCTAGTCAATCAACTGCCAGCATGAAAGTACTCATAATTTCACCCACGCCGGAAACTGTTAAGCTTTTACTTTGAATATACACAATCAGTTTTGTTTTGGTAATCTGTACCCGTTACAATCCTGGTTAATTTCTTTGTTTACTTTGAGAATTGTTTAAAAATTATAATGCTGAGTTACATTTTGTTACGTGTAATTTATAATCATCCGTATTGTATAGCTTTTGGAACAAACTTCCTTCGTGTTCAGAGGAGGCGTAATCGGCTACAACATAGTTCTTACTATTGCAGTATACGAATGTACAAATTGTGAAAATGTTTACTGTTTCAGTAATTCTTTAAATCTTAAATTTCGAATTTGTTGTACATAACACGAAAAGAAAAATACAAACGCGTTAGCGGGATACGATTGTAATATTATTCAATAAATCGGTACCTCGGTATAATTACCCCGTGTGGTACTCGCCTCAAACAAGACGCTACATAAAAACGAAATACACATATCACCGGCTGTTTAAAAAAACTAAACAACGGAAATATTACTGTAGGTTTTCAAAATATAGAGCACTTGTTAAGTTGAGCATTAAAGTTGACTTCAATGTCTATAGGGAGGGGATGAAGCGCAGCATATTGCTCGAACCATCTTCTTTTTGGCGATACGTAGCTTCTAAACGTGGCAAAAAGAAAAGTGTAACGTTGACACAACCGGATGGTACGCCATTCCCTGAAAGTCAATGTGCCGAATTGTTTGCAGACTACTTCCAGTCTGTCTACTCTAGCACGCAGCCTCAACTTAATCCAGAAAGATGTGTGGTAGGATCGGGCAAAGACTTAGGTGCGGTTATAGATGTGAAAAATATAACTACAAGGGAGTTAGAGCGGGCTATGGAAAGAATAAAACCGAAACGCGCCGCAGGTCTGGACGGGATCCCGCCCTACATCGTAAGGGATTGCCGATCGGCGTTCACAGAGCCGCTACTTCAAATTTTTAATCTGGCCTTAGCGACGTATACATACCCCGATGCTTGGAAAACATCCCGCGTGGTCCCGGTTCCAAAGAGTGGTTGTGGGACGAATGTGAGTGACTACAGACCCATAGCCGTCTTGTCTGTGTTCGGCAAGTTGTTTGAGTCTATACTATGTCAATTAATTAAAGCTCAAATTGATTGCCGCCTAGATGACTCTCAGCATGGCTTTAGGGTAGGTCGATCCACGACATCTAATTTACTATCCTTCTGGTCATATACCGCAAGGGCCGTGGATGGTGGTCGTCAGGTCGACACTGCCTACTTTGATTTTCGCAAAGCCTTTGATACGGTAGATAATGATGTGCTTCTCCAAAAGTTAGCAGCTGCCGGATTTACTCCTACATTACTAAAGTTCTTCTCCTGCTACCTCCGCAACCGGAGACAGTATGTGCAGTATAAGGGATACTTCTCAAGGTCGTATTACACGTACTCGGGCATAAGCCAGGGATCTAATCTAGGACCCTTAGAATTTTTATTATTTATAAATGATTTGCCGGATGTAGTCACAACGGCTAGGTGTCTATTATTCGCAGACGACCTAAAACTATTCTTTGAAATCGGACAACGCACGGACTGCCAGCTCTTACAAAACGATATTGACAACGTTTTGATATGGGCTAGGCAAAACAAGATAATGTTCAACGAAAGCAAGTGTTCTGTAATATCTTTCACTCGTAAACAGAACCCAATCACATACCCGTATAAATTAGGCAGTGAAGATTTAGAGCGAAATACCTCTGTCAAGGACTTAGGAGTCTTGATGAGAGCGGACCTTAGTTTTCGCGACCACGTAACTGCAATCTGTAAGAAAGCCTACAGAGTATTGGGTTTTGTTTTACGACAATCTCAAATGGTCGACAGTACTGCTGCAGCGAAGTTGTTATATAACAGCTTTGTTCGGGGCATACTAGAGAGCAACGCAGTTATCTGGAGCCCACATGAAGCTAAATACAAACTCATGCTGGAGAAGCTCCAAAATAAATTTTTAAGGCAATTATACTTCCGGCAGTACGGATATCATGTAGGTTACCCATATGTTTACCCAAGTCATTTCCTTTTAGGCATGGTGGGGTATAACACGCTGGAACTACGACGTGACGTTGCCTTATTAAACTATGTCGTACAACTTATTAGGGGCAAGCTGCATAACCCAACAGTACTTGAGCTGATCATGCTGAACGTCCCAGACGGCTACGTTTGGTCGAGAAGACGGAAGCTGTTCGCAACACCAAAGTGTAGGCTCTCGTTCGGGAAGGAGTCTCCCTTGCTTAAAGCAGTGACACTGCTCAACGGTTTACTGACTTGGAACCCAGCAGTAGATGTTTTTTTTACACCAATTGCCGTATTTCGCAGGACGGCAGGGGAATTTCTCGAGAAGCTTGACAAACGAATTAGATAAAGTCTGTTATGTTTGCCTAAGCTATGTATATAAAGTTGAATAAATAAATAAATAAATAAGTAATATTATAAATAATTAATTATATGACTAATTAATAAGTAAATAAATATATTTTTGTAGTAATAGGTAAATCTGAAAGACATTTTTTTGTAAAGCTTTATTATTCAAATTGTTTTTGATTTATTTCAAATACCTTGGGTACATAATTTATTGTCTCAGGTACAATATGTTATTCAAATTTTATTTCGTATCTATTATATGAGTAGTTTAGTAAGATAAACAAACAACAATATTAATATACTATGGAAATAGAAATATGGAATGGTAAATTGCCTCATATTTATTTAAATCGGTTTATTATTACGCTAACAGATTTACCTGCCTTATTTAATAATTATCATTATTTGCTGACGAGGTTGAAATGTTTAGGTGTTGCTAAACAAATGTACACACGTTAGGCAATATGTAGTTGTGTAAATTTGATTTATTAGCGATGCCCCACTTAAACAATCTGATGACTTGTGATTACGGTGGAACTTTAAGGTAATTTGAACGTAGATACTTATTTGAAATGAAATAAATAGAGTACCAAAATAAATAGTTATGGCGTAGCTGGAGAGCTGAGCTAGACTATATTAAATATTTATTAAAATAAAAGGTGAGAACAGAGAGGCTAAAATTTTAATAACATTAGCCAAATTTAATGAAATAGTAAAGAAAAGGGGAATGATATGAAATAAAACATCTTCCATTTGATGTTTTATATGCTAAAATATTTATATGGGACGGTATATTCCACCACTTTTGAATAACTCCTGTCACCAACAGCATACATATCTATTTTAATTTCTATAGTGTTGTAAATAATATAATAGCAACTGCATATTTTTTGAAGACTATAAAAATTTAACGGACCTTGTCATTTATTTTTTGTATCAAAGTAGTGATACGGCGCCAGCAATCTGTAATTCGGCTAATATCAAAGAAACGTAATGAGATACATGTGTAGATGAGCCGCCCGCTGAGAACAATGTCATATTACCTCGCTATCCGATAGATCTGTTGAATGCACAATATTCGTGGACTAAGATATCATGCATTAACATTCTGAGTTATGATAGCGTTGCTTGATATTTTGATACTCTTCATTCATATTTTTATAATGTTACAAACTTTTAGGCAGAACTACTTTCCATGTATCCCACTGCTAAGGCTTTTTACCTAGTACCTACTTTTCTATACCTAAATGTACTGAACAAAGAAAACAGTTAACTTAAGAAACTACCAAAAAATATTTTATATTTTATCGCCAAAATGATAATAATGACGAAGGTTTATTTTAATGGCATCATTTATATTTATGCCACACCGGGAATTATGCCCAATACTTTGTACAATAAATAGCGTATACCTAAGGCAATTTATTTTTAAACCCATTCGCGAAATACTAAATGTACAGTTTGCATGCATCCGAGAACGAACCCATAAAAGTCCTTAAAGTGATGTTTATGACTTCTTGTAACGCTGTAACGCTGTGGGAAAGAGTTGTTAGGGTTCTATTTTTACCACATACGACGTAAACTTTAATACATGCCTACATATCGTTTGATAACGACATAATAACTAGTATCGGGTTGTAAAAATTGGTCAAGTGCGAGTCAAACTCACACACGAGAGTTCCGTAACACCAACACTTTAATTTTTTTTTAATCTTCGTATTTGTTATTATAGCAGCAATTGAAGTTTTTTTTTATAATATGTAGCGGAGTAGCAGACGAGCATGCAATCCCCCTGATGGTAAGCGGCTACTGCTACTTTTGTATGGCGATCCCCATCTATTTTCATTTTTTTTTATTTTTAGAATTTGCTGTTATTAATGCCACCCTTATAGATACTCTGTAAAAATGTTAACTGTCTATCTATTGTGGTTCAGGAAATAGAGGACAGTGACAGACGGTCAGACAGCGGAGGGTTAGTAATAGATTAGGGTTCAGTTTTACCCTTTGGGTACGTAACCCTAAAATTTCAGAATATTCGGTAATAATTTCCTTATTATTTTATTAATTAGTATGTTTTCGTTATATGTAATCTAAAATGTATGTACTTATCTCGGGGAATATTGCTAATTATACTTATTGCTATTTTTACGATTTTGTTAATTAAATGTTACGGAAAATGATTATCACAAATGTCATATTATCTACGAGCTGTGCCTTCGACTTATTTGAGTATAAATAAGTATATTTTTAACGATTGATCCGATGCAATCTTAAACACATAGAAATTTGAAAAACAAAAAAGTATTTATAGTCCTCTTAACTACTTTTTTTCAAAAATATTAGATGCTTAATGTGTCTGTACACATTAAGCTTACATTCTCATGATATGTATAAATTAGTAATGAAATTTTTTGTCTGAAATTTTATTATATATATGGTTTGGCTAGTAAGCTTTTTTAAATTCTAATCAAATAAAAAGAGTTATATTTGATTGTAATAAAAGATAAATTAAAAAAATGCCAAGAATAATATTATTGGTCTCCTATGCATAGAACCTTAATACATGTAAAATGGTCCTGTTAAGTGTTTACTTTACAACTTTTTATCGTACACCGGAAGAGATGTAAACTAAGTACACGCAATATTAATTCAATAATAGTATCGTTTAAAAGGAATCTTTCAAGTGGTAAGATCAAATGTTGGAGCGCGATTAAATCTATTTGAGGCGTTAGAGTAATCTCGAGTGGGTAGTTTGGAGTGTGAGTGGAGAGTACGTAGGGATGTAACTTTGAGAAATTATCGATATAAATATAGATATTTGTGTCAAAAGCCGCAAATATCGATAAACACACAACATCTAAAATTTTACGTGATATGGTCAATGTATGACCATAAATTTAAAATATATTTAGTAACTTCGTTTTTTCGCCAACGTAGTGGAAATATTAATTTTGACGTTATGCGAAAAATATTTAATACTTTGAATTTCGATGATTGATATATTTGATTTGATATCGTATCGGCGACACTTCAATTTCGATAAAAAATACGATATTTACGGTTGAACATTCATAAAAATATCGATATTTCAGTATCGATATCATCGAATTCTCGATATATCGTCACATCCCTAGCAGCAGTCAGTCACGAGTGCTTCCGTTTGAGTAGGACTGCAACTTAAAACCAGTTCGCCGCTGATAAGGCGCTTATTTTAAAAGTAAAGTAAGTAGTAATTAAAGTTTTAAAAAAGGCTGTTTGTTTTATTAGTAAACTTGCATGTAGTTCACCTTATGTTAACAACTGCACTCATTTAATTATAAGCAAGGCAACACAAGACAAGGTTAATCACACTGTAAGTGTTATGGTTAATTATAATTGAGGGTTAAGGTGGACTGCTTCATAAATTTACTTATAACTAGCTGACCCGGCAAACTTTGTACCGCGTCAAAATCTATTTATCACATATATTTCATATAAAATATAGCTTATGTTACTCGTGGATAATGTAGCTTTCGAATGGTGAAAGAATTTTTAAAATCGGTCCAGTAGTTTTTGAGCCTATTCATTACAATCAAATAAACAAACAAAGTTTTCCTCTTTATAATATTAGTATAGATTGCAGTCAGACTTGGCGATTACCATGTCCCAGACATCAATGATAAGTATTTGTGAAAGACACAAAGCATATAGATATTCAAATTTGATATCTGTATCATGTAGCAGTTCCGTAACTTCCAAATATGCACTACCGTTAAATGAGTGAAAAAATTTAAGCTTCTTGCTAACTTCCAGTAGGTAAAAAACACAGAAACAAGATCATCAATTTATAAGATATAGTTTATTCACGAAGTGTAATACTAAAACTGAAAAAAAGAAAAAATAACGATAAACATTTTAAAGGCCGTATATAACAAATGATCCTCAATAAAAGTACTTTCCCATCGGTAGGTTATGATACATTATTAAGGACAGTTAAGTTGATATGTACCTACTATAAATAACATATATACACGCCTTGACATAATTACAATCTTTAATTTCCACTCGACGATGTGCAGAGCCATATGTGGACGATACTTAGGGTTGCACGTCATGGTAACATTACTTTAACGTTGACAAAAACCTCAAAGGCGTCAAATCTATGATTAAGCAATTCACGGGTTGAAACATTTTAGTTATGGTTAACATGACGTCAAAGAGTATTATTTATTGCGTACTTCAGAAGATCTTTACTATAATACACAATTATATATTAATCGTATATCGGACAGTCATAAGTATCACTTAACGTTAACTGGTCGATTTCCATCAATTAAAGTAATTAGTTTAATCAACTTTCATATTGTCAATGTCAGCTAAAAAACTTAGTGATAGTGACACAAACGACGTTAATGAAACAACTTACTACTTTACTTTAATGAGACGTTAATGGTACAACACAAAACTCTTACATTCCATTGCTATTTTTAAAGTTTATATTAAAGTTAACTTTAATTCAAACTTTAAACTAATCGCTATCGTCAAAGTTATGGTTATAGTTAACTTTAATGCAACTGAACGGGCCTATCGTGCCAGCTGCCCTTAAAGTTATCATTTTATGATTCTCTACGATTCCGACCACCCACTCCGATATCAAGAACATCTAGATACGTTTCCGTGTGTACGTAGAAATAAACAGGCATTGTGTGTTGTTGTGATTAGAGCCGTGTGTTTGTCAGCGCCGCTATCCACATCCGCTGGTGTGTTTGCAGCCGATCTACAAGTCTATGATGAATGTGCACGCTCTCTAACATGTGCTCTGAATGTAGAAGCAGTTAAAATTTCTTGCTTTAAAAATTACTTGAAATTTATTTTAAAATAAGTCTACTAAAGTTTGACCTATAGTGTCCGAATTAAATAATGATAAATTTATTATTATCTTGGTATAAAATAATCTGAAAGTTTTTCATCAGAACTGATGCCTCGAGAGCTGTAATCACTCATGTAGATTCAAATATTTCAACAGAGATATTAATTTGTGACAGATACTCATATTGTGATTATAGAAAATTGAACAGCGAAAAATTAGTATTTTTTTGGTGACAGTAAAATATAATAGAATATAGATCGCAATAACAATAAACAAGTTAATAAAATCAGTGAGAGAATCCACTTACTGTTAAATTAACACATAATCATCTCTTTACTTCCATAACATAAAAAGATTAACTTCCTCTATATTCTCATACAAAATACATAGTTGCGAGCAAGATATTAATATCTTTGTTAAAATAAATATCGATTTATTTCTGTATTGAACCAATTCGTCATGTTTGATTTACGGTCGAGATAACAGTTCCGTTCATAAAGATCTTAGCCTATTTATAAATTCACACTCATGCGTAATAACTATGAATTAATGCTTTCGATTATAAGTAGCTTCATATTGCAGGCACCGCACGTCATTACTTCATGAGAAGTCTTAAATGTTTTGTGTCACACATTCTGTCTCTATGTGACATTGTTTTTTTTTTATAATATAGGAGTAGCAGACGAGCATACAGTCGACATAATGGTAAGTGGCTACTGCCGCCCATGGACATCTGTAATCAACCCCAGATACAATTAGATATTCCTGAGGTCGCCCACAGATGCGCCGCTACCCCTGAGGACTAAGCTGGAACCCCTCGGAAAAGTCTGTCTCTCGTTTCACACCCTTCAAAACGGAACATAGCACCGCCTAAGCACTGCTGTTATTAGGTAGAAATATGTGTGGCGGTGGTGCCGCCGGAGTCGAACCACAAAGGGTTCTACCACCTTCAAATGGACGTTATTTGGAACACACGCGCAAATTCTGTCTAAGGTCCCGTTTATATTGGAACGTGACAAACAAAATCATATTGTATTATGCAATATTTTGACAGTTACAGCCCATGTCTGCGCGACTGACTGCTAAATGTAAAAACGTACACACATTGCATAAGGGAATACTTCTTAGTCTGCCATGACAAGCATCTAAACACGCCCTATGGCTGTAGATGTAAATGAAAATTCGGGGCTTCTTGTAATCCAAATGTTTGCCCAAGTATGATATAACTGGTTACTGTATACACAATTATTACGGTTTAAGAATTTATCTCATCATCTTTAAAATTTGTCGGATCACAAGACACCTCTTCTCAAATTCCGGGCTATAGAGGATCGGAGGCAGTAATTTACTATTGTGCGACAAATTGCGGTTGACTTATACCTATTTCCACCACCATCTCAGTCTTCAGGAGCAGCAACGGATTTGTCATCGGCTTTAGGTAGGATGCCTGTTCTATAAGGTGTGCTTACAGTTCATGAGTTACAACGGTCTCGTACTTCTTACCCAATTGTTAAGAAACCGCTGGAGAACACGCTCGTTTGCTAAACATATCTTAATCTTATAAAAAATCTCATAAATTCGACACGGCCCTGCAAAACTTGGACTCGGAAAAGTCTGTCTCCCTTACCACACCCTTCAAACCGGAACACAGCAGCGCCTAACACTGCTGTTATTAGGCAGAAATAGGTGTGGCGGTGATGCCGCCGGAGTCGAACCACAAAGGGTTCTACCACCTTACACACAATTGTCGCATTACCGCAGATCCAGAATAATGCTAACGGTTTAGATAAGTAGACTCATATTGCAGACACCATAACACATAACTACTTCCTGAGAAGTTTCAAATGTTTTGTATCACACATTCCTTCACCCATGTCACATTAATGCACGTGACTCATAAGGGTAATAATGAGAGTAATTGCCCCTTTTCTCACATCGTGATTCATTATTGACGGAACAAGATGCAGGGCACTTAACTTTATTTGTTATGCCCTCTTTAATCATTATGAGTCAACGGATGGTTCCACTTGCGCCTAATATGTGTTAAAAAGTTTCATTCGCGTGGTACACTAGTGGAATGTTGGGCCTGTCACAACAGAGTCCAGGGTTCAAATCCCAGGTGATTTTTTCGAAGTTAGAATTACAAATTATTTAATAATGGTTTAACGGCCAAGAAATGCTTCGTCGGGAAATCTGCATTCCTGCGAGATTAAAAAAGTTCTCAAGAATGAAGTCTACTCCACACTTCCTGAAGCCTATTAGTCCATTGGTCGGCACGCTCGACTGTAGCCTAAACATTTTTACTCTAAAAGGAAACCAGTAACAGTGGGACTGTAATGAACAATGAGTTTTTACCCAGCATTAGTATAATGGGTTGACGATGAAAGTTTCATTTTCCCGACCTCATTTTAGATTAAACGTGTCCAAAATAGCAGTGCAACTGCACAGTTGCTTGATGTCTGGTTACATCATGAAAGAAACTGGGACGGATAGTTTGGGAGTAAACAGTTTTATAATGGTGTTGCTTTTGAAGCGGAACTGACACGCTTATGGAAAAATTGGGTCTTATTTATGTTTGTACGTATATATTTGAAAATAATAAATATACTGCTGCATTGAAAATTGTCATTTGCCACATCACAAAGCTTTTTGTCTTCTTCTTTAAACTGCACATAAGAAATTAACAAGAAATTAATTTAATTTAATTTATCTTTTCAGAATAAGCAGGATTTTAACCTATGACAGCAACATAAAAACATTTTATAACGTTCAATAATGTACTTTTCATGTTTTTTAAGATTTTCCTTAATGAAATATAGAGAAACTTTCTTATTATGTGTAAAAGTCAAATTAACTGATAATGGTTATAAAAAGATGGATTGATTGTGTTAGAACATATTCTGGTCTGATGCTGCAGTTTTACCTAAGTTTGCGTTCAAAGCTCAGTACCCTTGGTATAAGTTTTTATGTTTTTACAAAAATGCCTGATTTGTTTTTGTTTACGTATTTCCCATACATTTTCAATCAGTTCTGATACAGTCCGCTGGGGGCTCTGATTGAAAATGTATGGGCAAATACGTTTTTTTTTATATGTAACCTAACGATAAGGCAGACGAGCTACCTGATGGAAAGCAGTAACCGTCACCTATGGACATTTGCAACACCAGAGTCGCCAATGCATCGCTGGCTTTGAAGGAGAGCTCTTTTTACACCCCTCTTGAAGAGCCCCATGTCATAGTCCTGAGGGAATACCTCAGGAGGAAGTTCATTCCACATTTTGCACGTAAACAAAAACAAAAACAGTCATTATTGTAAAAACGTAAAAACTCGTACTAAGGGTAGATACTGGTCTGAAGTCCGCAGTTTTACCTAAGTTTGCGTTCAAAGCTAAGTTGTGATTATCATCTGCGGCCATGCACGTACTCGTACGTAATGTGACGTGCGATACAGTGGTTAAAGGTCGCAGGTTACTGCTTCTTGCGCGCTTTACTATTTAAATTCTTTTAACTAGTATTGCCATTCATAGTCGCATCTAAAAATTGTATGAGATATCGGTAACGTAGGAATTTAGAAAATATTGTAGGTAAATCAGACATATTTCTGGAGTATCACAATGTGTTAACTGGTGTTTATTGTAATTTTGCACTCCAGAAAAGGTAGAAAAATATTTATACAAAGTATACACGTAAATGCCATGTATTTTACCAAAATAAGGAATTTGTGTCGAATTGCTGATTTTCTTTAGTCATAGCTAAGTACACTCGAGCAAGCCACTTTTCAAACAAAATCTGAATGAAATTCGGATTAGGAGCTACAATATACAAACAGGTAGGTACTAGTATACACAAGCAAACGATAAAATAATATTATCTATCCCTGTTCTTTGCGGATTGAAAATAAATCAAAATACATACAAAAATGTCTTTAATTAAAATGAAATAATTCTGATATTTATATAATTAATTAATTAATCCTAAAAGAAGTAAGCGAGATACGTTATTGCGTGCAATATTATCTACAACTTCGTTTCTCTGATAACACTTGAATTTGAATGAACATACTGGTTTCTTTTCATTAATTGATGCCACGCGCTGTCATGAGATTTGTAATGAAGCCATCTTTAATTAGTAATAACTCGTTCTGGATATAGATTGAGTTGTTTTGACTGCAGTGATAACATTGAAAGAAGATATTTTTAAATTTCAACGCCAGTTTCTGCTTAATGAGTCAGTCTTAATGTCCTTTAAGCAATTTTTATAGTAGTAAGGTTGCTAGTAAACTTTATATTTTGATTTATTACTTCAACATTTTTGGGTATATTTATACTAGTTGACCCGGCAAACGTTGTGTTGCCATATAAATAAAAAAATGTTAAGGGTGAACAACCCTTATCACTTAGGGGTATGAAAAATAGATAGTAGCCGATTCTCAGACCTACTGAAAAACGGTAAAGCCTTTTTGGAGGAGTACGGTAACTAACGTTGTGACACGAGAATGTTGTATATAAGATAGTCCCTTATTAGAATACTTTGGGAGTGTTTCACGGTAAAACGATTCCATATTGTGCGGTAAATATGTTTCAATTTAACTGTAAGTTATCGTATTTTATCTTTTTAGCACAACTTTAAAAATCGCGACAATACAGCGGGTTTGCAAAAGATTATTGGATTAGTATCAGAATAATCCTATCAGATATACTTTCTATATCTCTAGGAGTGTTAATTAATAATGCTTTAAGAGACTTTGAAGAATAGCTTAAATTAACCAAAATAATGTAGCTTTTCGGAATATCGACAATTTGTTCCTTTGCAACCTTTAAAGGGCATAAAAACGCCAAATACCAACGACCAAGTAATGAAAAGGTTACCTTCGTTCTACTGGTACGGTAGTAGGTAAGGTTACTGAGTAACAACACCTAACGTGACGTGTGATAAACAACCAAGATAACGGTAATTTGATGATCGGAATTATGGAGATATTTGTTATGATTTTCAATTTTTAGAGTCCCGTACCTAAAGGGTAAAATTGGAACCTTATTCCCCTACTAAGACTTCGTTGTCTGTCCGTCCGTTACAGGGCTCTGTCTCCTGAACCTTAATAGATATACACTTGATTTTATCACAGAGTATGTATAAAGGTGGCTGCTATAACAAAACATACTAAAAATAAATAAAGTAAAAAATAAATAGGGGTCGTCGTACGGCGAGTTGGACTTGCACTTGGCCAATTATTTTGTTATTATTTGTTACGTTTTTTCCGACTATGAACATTACCTAATGTGCCAAGTGCGCGTCAAAATCGTACACGGAGGGTTCTGTACCGGTAAATTTTAATTTAAATATTTTTGTATGTGTATCATAACTTTTAGGGGTCCAATAAATGTGTCTTGTGTCCCTCCTGTACCCTCCTTTCTTGTTAAGTTTTTTATTTTTAGTCTTTGTAAGTATATTTGCCATAGTACACTCTGTAAAAAAATGAAATGTTTAATTAGGGTTTTTATAAATAGAGAGAGCCATATGACAGACAGACGGACAGTCAGCGGTGTACAGAAACTTAAAAAGAAGGTTGACCTTAAGACCATAATAATACAAATTCGAAGTACCTACACTACAAAAACGGTTATCGAAAAACAACGTTGACTTTTTAAGACTCTACTCTATATAGTCATGATGAGTCAGTATCGTCAATACTGATTGATGTTTCCTACATCATTCTTAGAACGAATTTGTCCGCATACGGCATGTAGGAATGATTGTATGTAAATCTGTTATGTACAGCGATTATTCTATTTGACGGTACTGTAATGAGGTAATTAAAATTTGAATAAGGTTTGAATCGTAAATCAGTTTGTCTTTTAAGGATGCCCAATTTTCTTTTTATATCTTAACTATCATGCTTCTCCTATTCAAAAGTTATATTTCTATTGTTCGGTATTTCACCGATCAATAGAAAAATAATATTGGCAAAAGATTATAACATTTTTTGTTAAGTGTAATATATTTTATTTAAATAATCGTTTTTCGATCGATTGACTATAAAATTATAAATTTAGCCCAATAGTATTTCAATCATTATAAAAATTGAATTAATATTTTTTCAACTAAAATGGTACGAGTATGTTAAGAAATTCAGCTCATTCTATCATCTATCGGCTGGACCGAAAACGTGCTATCTAGTATTTTTTTATATTTCGCACAAAGCAACCAAGGCTTAGTTAGTTCGTTTTAAGTTTAGTTGTCCTAAAGGGAGATCAATCATCGCATCAAAATCTAAGATTCGTTGCTATTTTGACGACTTTTACTCTATTATCCATTATTATCTACACTAATATTATAAAGAGGAAAACTTTGTTTGTTTGTTTGGTTGCAATGAATAGGCTCAAAAACTTCTGGACCGATTTTAAAAATTCTTTTCGACTATTCGAAAGCTACATTATCCACGAGTGACATAGGCTATATTTTATATGAAATATATTTTATAAATAGATTTTGAGGCGGTACAAAGTTTGCCGGGTCAGCTAGTCCCATTATATGGAGTTTGAAAGATTGAAGAGCGACCCTTTATGCCATACTGTTAAAACTGTGGGCTTACAAAACGCGTTCGCCCACGACCAAATATCGAGTCGAGTTCGCTATCGAAAAATAGAAAGTTAACGATTTGAAAAGGGCCGCTTTCCCGCTATTTATCTAGGTTACTGTAAACAAGCGACTGTACTAGATAATCATTTTATGATCACAGTAATTATGCTCATCTTTTGTTGTATTCTTGTTCATAAAAGATTGAAACCATACGGCTTATTTCATTACACTGAACTTTGCGTTATGGTGGATTCACTGAGTAATTGTTATAATGATATTGATTTTAAGTATAACAACTTAATAAATAATGATTAATGATCATATATGATGTCGGGGATATACAGATAGAATACAAATTCGAACACAAAAATATTATTTTTTTGGGCGGGCGGAAGTATAAACGTGACGTTAAATTCATCACTGATTCGGTTACCTAATAATGGTGTTAAATATGTGAATGGTAGGATATTTTATTATCTACTTTTATCAACGCTGAAATCAACGATTTTACATCAGTTTTCATTAATGAAAAGAGTTAAATACGTAATCTACCACGCTGACCTAGTAATGTTGGTAGATTTCTCACATATTCTACTTTTATTGATAGCACACATGTATATTATTTCATACACTTACCATACAATCTCCACATCTAATGCTCAATTAACGGTACGCTATTAAAATAACCGATAACAGTAAAACGCTGCAATTTCGCAACAACTTTCGTATTGTAATCTTTCCTTATACATCGTCTAAGTTTTAACGGATCTTAGCCCTGAGATCGCGTTGATATTAAAATGAGCATTGTGCCATAATAACAAGCCTAGCGGTTCCCGACGGGCGCAATAAATTGCATCCAATTAGCGAGCGACGGCGGTTATCTTACGACAAAGCGAACTTTACATATCTTTACATTTAACAGCCACTTTACATATCTCCTGGCGCTACCTAACAAGACATGCTCACCCGCTAGCCACTGATATGCATCATCGGTGGAAATAAATTACAAATTCGGCACCCCTTAAAGGAATGAGGAAGAAAGTTGTATCATTAATCTTTGTCTCCTTTTTATAATAAAAAATAACCGTCTTTTTATAATAATAGTGAGCTCTGTAGGCTCTCACAGTTAAATATTAATTGATTACAATTTGAATTGTATCAGCTTAAAAATACTTGTATAGTAGGTATTCTTTTCATACGAACGTATTATTAAAATTTAATTGCAATAATAATGCATCTATGGAAAATTAAACTTCATTAAATCCTCCTTCCAATATTATTAATATACAGTTGAATTGAAACTAAATGATTTTTTTTACATTTAATATCATATTTTGATCATCGCAAAAGCTTACGTAGCGGCTTTAAAAAGAGTCGTGTTAAAAATAAATAACGCTAACGTAAGCTTCATGTTATTGTTATGTTTGATATCCCGAAAGTTGCCCAGAACTGTTTAGTTACATTCCCGTTCGTCTAATGGGGGTCAGGGGATGATATTTACGATTGCCGAACAACCGAACAATGGTTAGACAATGGAGATACCCAACCCATCTACTTAATTTCGAGTAGACACCTTTGTCATGTGTTTTTGTTCGTGGTCATTTCCATAAATTATTGAGGACGGTACAGCAATGTCAGGTTTGTGGCTAGTACCTGCCATTGTTATGTTAAATGGAAAACGTGACGAATACGCCTCGAGAGGGATTCGGTGACGGATTGCCACCGCTGAGATTTTGAACGGCTTATTTTTACGACATTGAAAGAGAAATCGGGCGAGCTATTTGGGAAAGACTGGGGTGTTTTTTTTAATAGCAATATGAAGGTGACGTAACTTTGTGGTTTAGCTATTGTAGTACTCCCGTTGCACGTATTAGTGCATTTTGTAGTACGTAGTAAGACAGTTGAATGACATACTTTTTTCTTAGTAGCAACACTTCCTAGCTAGCATTAGTAAATAACAAATTACGCGCTGCATTTAATCACATTCACAAGTCACAAGCGACCTCTTGCTCGCTTGTTTCAATAAAATGTTATATGTTAATAGATCTATTGTCTCCATATATTAGTTGGATTTAAAGATTTCTTTGGGATTAAATCACGAAAGCATTAAACATGTAGAAGGATCTAGGGTAAATCTAAAAATAAACTTTCAATAACGAAAATTGTACCCGAGTACAGGAATAAACATTTAAAGATGTTCTTAAGAGTCACAAAAGTATTCATGCTAAAATATTAAATAAGTTCAAGCTGAACATTACATATTGTGGAAGATAAAAAGTTTTCGCCTAGTTGTGAGAAACGGTTTGCACACCACAGCACAATTAGATTTCAGCTACTGTACGCAAGAAAACATCTCGCTAAGTTAAAAAATCTAATTAAAATAACTACACGCAAGTCGCAAGCAGAGACGGTATTTTAATGATAAGAAAGGCAGACATCTAGGTACTTTCGTATCAAAGCATTCATTATCATTACAGACACCATTGTACCATTGTAGACGTACCAAGTTAGGGCCCAATTAGCAGAAATTCTTAAGGGTTAATTTCGCAGTTTCCCCGAAGTATTTCGTATTGTTCAGTCACGTTTGAACCCAATCAGTTTAAATTTTACCCGATATAGCGTCTCCGTATAAGGCTCGGAGTTATGTTATAGGGATGTTTTGGTAACCGTAACAGTAACTGAAACTATTGAATATCCGAAATAAATATATAATAAGTATCCGAAACTGTAACCGCATCTAATTTAAAAGTTTTAGATTACGTCGGATAAGGGCAGGGTCTAATGCACACACTATTTTACACACTATATTATAAGTTTTCGCTTAAGCCCTTGAACTAGTTACTTTACAAATTAAATAAAATCGTTATTTGTATTTTTTTCACTTTTACAATTCCTTAAAAATCTTATATCCGTAACTGAAATTATCCAAACCTATCGGATATTCCGAAATAATTTCCATATCCGTACCTGTATCCGAACCAAATTAATATTTTTAATAAATCCGGATCCGAAAGTTCATAACATCCCTATTATGTTATTGAGTTAGCTCAATGTGATTCGAATAATGAGCTCAAAATGTCATATCAAAATGTATTTATGATGCCAGTTAGAAATGATTTATGTCATACACATTAAATTGACGGCGACTTTGATTCCTAATAACACTGCACAATTATTTATTATACGTAGAAATATGAAATATGTATTAAAGTGAGCATACATAATAATGTAACAGAAACATAACACAGTATTTCGTAGAATTGTAATTCATGTTTATATTGCTTTAATTTTCTACATCATTTTTCATTTGGCTGAAAGTTTCTGAATACGTCCAATATGGCGGAAGTTTTTGTGCACCTCTATTATATGAGTATCAAATGAAGGAGTTTTCTGAATAAAATACAAAAAAATGATAATACTAATAGCTTGTTATTAAAACTTTCTTAATATAAATATTTTATTCCTAGACAATTTATTAATTATAGTAAATAACCATGAAATTAGAAGTAATAAGGAAACTAAATTTCATTGTAGTATAAAATGGGAGGACAGTCGAACTGATATATCAATACATGCACATGAAAAACGAAAAGTTTCAGTCTTCGCTGATGCATTCCATAATGCATTATATTTCTATTTTATCTGAGGTTGTTGACTTGGCACACTGACCTAATTCACACGTGATCACTCGGCCATTGAACGATATACAATCGCTCATTCGCTCAATTGCCTCTTCCTGCGACAATGTTGCTAGCTCAAGGTCGGTTTATTTGTATCTGACTAATTTGAACTTGCGGGTAAAAACGTATGGTGAGCTCTGAAGAGCATGAAAAATATAAATACTTTTTCATTTAGGCTAAGGACATGGGAGTACGACTGCTGTTTTTGTACCTAATTTTGTAAAGATGTGCATTTAATTTTAGATTAGATTTTTCAATTACTCAAATACGCACAACCAAATAACACTTATTCATTTTCATATTATGCATTTAAAACAATATGAAAATATTTACAGGATAAGGTAGCTACACTTTTCATCTATGAAGAGTCGATTCGTCGTAAAAGGTCTGAGTGTTATCTGTTATCAGTATAAAATTTAATTTTAAATATTTGATTTTTTATTGATGTACGTATTATGTTATGTAAAACGTGATTATGCATAGAATAGAATATAATTAATCAAAATCGTGTCAATATTAAAAGTGTCATAAATACAAAATAGAGTAAGTATGTGAAGTCGTATACCTACCCTGATCGGGGCTCAAACCCGGAACTATAACATAATAATATGCCTATTGTTCCATGCGGGTCGTTAAATTAATTACACTATTCGCAAGACCATACGAGTCACCACTCACCACTGACCCGTAGCGAGTTCATATTCACACCCTGTCCCCACACATTTGCGCTCTAAAATTACTCTTGACGCAAGGGGATGACGTACAGATTTAGCTACAAAGTATATCTGTCTCCCGTCTACTAAGATTAGTCTTTTTGTTGACAGATTTATAACGTGAGAAATCCTACGGCGAAATGCTTTGGACCTTTTTAATCCTTGTGCGTGTGTAAATCCTTGGCCTTTACAATGTTTACATGTAGTGCATTGACGTCATACAAAGTTCAAGGAATCTTTGTATTCTTTTATTGTTTTTTACGTCACGTCGCGTCGATTTATTTTTCATGTATTTTGTGGTGAGTTATTGTCATTTGATCGTCGAAGTGTAACATCATGGTTACCGTAAGAAATACTTACTTTTTGTTTTCTAACATGAAATTCTCCTAGTTTATTTTGATTTTGTCTTATGCCATTGAATTTAGTAAGTATCTATATAGTTAGTTTTAGGTAACATAATTATAACGCTTAATAGATGATTGCTAACCACACCTATAGTAATCATACATATGTGCCATATCATACGAGTCTTTTTCTTCGAATCATGAGAAACTTAGAATTCGTATCATCGATACTTCAAAGTACCTACTCAAGTATGTAAGTTCAATACGTAACTTTTAACTTAACAACCAGTACGTGAGACGCATAAAGGTCGTATTATGCTCATTCTTCAGGTACTTACATGAAATTGCTACTATAAACACGCATGTGACGTATTGACTCATACTGATCGCTTGCGTGAGAACGGACCGCCGTAAGTCAATATTGAGGTGCAGGGCTGAGACAACTGAATTAGCACCTCGTTAATATCTTTGTTTTAGGCAGTTCTTTTAGGGAATGGGTGTAATGTTAATCACCAACGTACGTAACTATGCTTCATGGGAACTTAATGCACCTAAGTGAAGAAAACGATGAAAATGGAAACGGAAAAGATCACAATTTTTAAAAAATAAATTATAGCAATAAATAGAAAAAAATAGAAGCTTTAATTAAGATCTAAATAAGGAATCAGCATCATTTGAATGACTACTATAAAATTTAAATCTCAAAGCTCAAACATTCTATTTACTCAAAAAAACATGTGTCTGCTTAAACAAAAAGCAGATGCAGGCAAACTCTGATGAGTTTAATCGCTAAAAGTGAAGTACAAGTGAGGTATAATTATGTTCAGTAACTGTTTGCGATTACTGCTCTACGGCTGGGACTGGTTCTACATAATATTATAATTTAAGAGACAATGCAACTGTGACAGTTATGAAAAGATACAGTTAGCCAATTTGTCACACAAAACGGTGCACAACAATAATAGCGAGATCTTCTGCGTTGCCAAGTTAAGAGTACACACAAAGTACACTTAAGGATAATTTATGTGAATGTAGCAAAAGCTCGGATAAAACGATGATGTCGCCCACACACGGGATCGATATCTGAGTAATGTGCGCCCTCGGCTGTTACTCACGACATGAACAGGTCCATGATAATCTGCAGCTTCCCAGCATTCTATCCGGAGCACCTACTAACTACATGATATGCAAGGATATTTAACATACTGCATATTGAATATTGTGCAGCGCTGGCTTATGAAACATTCCAATTTTATCATCCTTTTCAATTATGCCATGTAATAAAAAATCCGGCATTCAGGCACGGAAAGGATTCCTTGGAAATTGTGAAATGTTTGTCTTCGGCAGGTAAAATAAATCAATCTAGATTATAATATCGAGCGTTCCTAGAAATTGTCAATATTCGACCGTGTCAGTCAGTTCGCTAAGGAACAACAACAGTGTTTAACAACTGCAAGTTAAGAGTATAGACAGTAAGTACACTTAAAGTACACTTAAGGATAATTTATGTGAATGTAGCAAAAGCTTGGATGAAACGATGATGTCGCCCACACACGGGATCGATATCGGAGTAATGTGCGCCCTCGGCTGTTACTCACGGCATGAACAGGTCCATGATAATCTGCAGCTTCCCAGCATGCTATCCGGAGCACCTACTGACTACATGATATGCAAGGATATTGAACATACTGCATATTGAATATTGTTCAGCGCTGGCTTATGAAACATTCCAATTTTATCATCCTTTTCAATTATGCCATGTATTAAAAAAAACGGCATGCAGGCACGGGAAGGTTTTATTTAATTTTGATGCCTTGGAAATTGTGAAATGTTTGTCTTCTGCAGGTAAAATAAATCAATCTAGATTAAATTGTCAATATTCGACCGTGACAGTCAATTCGCTAAGGAAGACAGTGTTTAACAACTGTAAGTTAAGAGTATAGACAGTAAGTACACTCAAGGTACACTTAAGGATAATTTATGTGAATGTAGCAAAAGCTCGGATAAAACGATGATGTCGCCCACACACGGGATCGATATCTGAGTAATGTGCGCCCTCGGCTGTTACTCACGACATGAACAGGTCCATGATAATCTGCAGCTTCCCAGCATGCTATCCGGAGCACCTACTGACTACATGATATGCACGGATATTTAACATATTGCATATTGAATATTGTGCAGCGCTGGCTTATGAAATGTTCCAAATTTATCATCCTTTTCAATTATGCCATGTATTAAAAAATCCGGCATTCAGGCACGGAAAGGATTCCTTGGAAATTGTAAAATGTTAGTCTTCGGCAGGTAAAATAAATCAATCTAGATTAATAATATCCAGCGTTACTGAAATTGTTAACATCCGACCGTCTCAGTCAATTCGCTAAGGAAAACAGTGTTAGTGTTTAACAACTGCAAGTTAAGAGTATAGACAGTAAGTACACTTAAGGTACACTTAAGGATAATTTATGTGAATGTAGCAAAAGCTTGGATAAAACGATGATGTCGCCCACACACGGGATCGATATCTGAGTAATGTGCGCCCTCGGCTGTTACTCACGACATGAACAGGTCCATGATAATCTGCAGCTTCCCAGCATGCTATCCGGAGCACCTACTGACTATGCAAGAATATTAAACATCATCCAGCGCTAGCTTATGAAGCATTCCTATTTAGATTTACTTTGTGGTTAGCTGCTCATTTATGATTTTTATTAAAAATCCGGTGTGCAGGCATGCAAAGGATTTCAATTTAATTTTATTGTCTTCTTAGCAAGCTTTTACGAGCACCTACTGACTACGCAAGAACGAGCTGGCATATAAGACATTCCAATTAAGTCTGCCGATTAAACATTCTGATAATTTCTGATATGCAGGGACAAAAAGCATTCTAATTAAATCCGTAACATTATTGACTGATAAATGTTTTAATCTAAATATTGAAGTTTTAAAGTTTTTCAACTTGAGTCTTCCGTATCATTTGCTAACAATTCAAGATGATTTGTATCTCCGAATAAAGCGACTACTGATCGTAATATAATAATATTAATCGTAGACAATTTGTATTAATCACTTCTATTAAACAGTGCGTTTCCCGTGCTACTTAATTATAATTATCCGTATTGTATAATTATAATTATCCGTATTGTATAGATTTTGGAACAAACTACCTTCGTGTTCAGAGGGGGCGTAATCGGCTGCGACACAGTTCTTACTATTGCAGTTGTTTACGAATGTACAAATTGTGAAAATTTTTACTGTTTCAATAAAATCTTCAATAAAATCTTTAAAATCTTTAAAATCTTTACTTAATTTTCATTAAAATCGACTTACAAAGCTATTTTCGTCTAGAAAGCTGAGTTAGAACTTGACAGTGCCACCCACACATTGAGGTTGATATCTATAATTCACGTACAAACCGGTTCGCGATAGCGTGCCGAGGCTTCCCGCGAAGCCTTGCCTTGTAATTTATTAAACCTTGTTTTTAATTTGCTAAAAGTCCTAGTGATGATTTATTGGTTACTTTTGCATGGATCTAGTAACCAGTCTTTATTTACCAGGGTTTATTTACTCTTTATTGACCATGTTAAAAACAGTGTGGTACAAAAGGCGGACTTAATGCTAAATATTCTCCCAGTCAACCTTAGGGATGTGCAGAAAAATTGAAGGCGGTACAAAAAAAAAAAAAACAAAAAGTACTAAAAAAAAAGCAAAAAAGGGTTCTTTGTACAATTCACGTAGGACAGGTTTCAGAAAATCGCCATGCCCAATGCCCTACAACCCTCGTCTGATTTATTGTAACCGGTTTTTAATTTGATAAAATATGTACCGATTTATAGCTTACTGAGCTTATTGAGTTAAATCACTCAAAACTTATATTAAACGTTGACTTATTTGAAGTAAAGCGATACTGGTTTACTAGTAGTATCGCTTTGTTTTGAATAAGTCATTGCTTCGAATAAAGTTGACCATAACGGTAGTACAAATACTATAGGATGTTCTTTTATTAATAAGTATCTAGTAGTATCTTAGATTATTGGTAAGTAGTAGTATCAACGTAACTTAACTAAAATATTAGTATAGTAATTTACCTTTATTAACTGACTTAAAACAGAAGGTTCTGTATTTGACAATGTATGTTCGCGTATTACCCAAAAACTATTAATATCAGTACTCGTATTTTATTTACATAAGTTTTATTTTCAATTAAATAAGTAATATGCTGTAGCTTATAACTTGGTAGTGTCTTAACGTATATAAATAATAGTGAGAGATAATATAAATAGAAAACGTCTCGTCAAGATTATAAACACGCTATTTTCATTACATTGTATGGTAAGGCAGCATCGCGTTTGCAATGTTGCGTGTGAAAGCCGGAATGAACGGTAGCGACCGCATCTTACCGTGTAACATTTATTTTCTTTGTTTTACACTCCCACCCGACGCCCAGAGGACATTTTCAATTTGTTTCTCTTCAACGAACATTGTTATTACTTATTTATTCAACGTGAAGGACTTTGGAGCGGTAGACTAGACTTTAGTACTTCGTACTGATAAGTAAGGAACATGTAAGAATCCCTGTAATGTTCTTTTTATAAGATCGAGCAAGCAAATAATTATGTAGTACAAAACCAGGAAGACGTACTTATCCGAGGCATTCCTGATTATTCCCCAGCGTCTGTAGTCGAATTCAGGTAGGAATCTAATCTTATCTGGGGTTGATTACAAATGGCTATAGGCGGCAGTAGCCACTTACCATCAGGTGGACTGCATGCTCGTCTGCCGCTCCTATATTATACAAGAAACCTAATGATAAGTCTGTCATCCATAGGCATTTATAACCAACTTCATATATAACCAACTTCATATATAACCGACTGAAGTCGATCAAAGTTGCGTTGCCATTGCTAAAGATTAACGCCCGCTTTGCATAGTCGATCTTTAGTTTAGTGTAGTTTATCCAATGTTTAGATATCAGTATCAAATATCGATCTTCTGTAGATTCTTCTTCTTCTTCTGTAGATATTTCATACTTACTTCATACCACAAATTTTCCATTTTCGATCTTGGATAGGCAATTGGATAGATTGATTATTAATAACAGATTATTGATAGTCGCTTCGTACGTAAGTCACACCTTTCTACCGAAACACGAGAACTACTAGAAATAACCAGTGTCGTTACGTCTTACATAAAATCGACATGTAGACAAAACAACTTAATGCCTTTACGTATGAAGACACTGCCTACATATGTTAGAGGGAAAGTGTTGAAATTACTCAATTGAATTCGAACAAGATATTGTGAGGCAACGTCGTGGCAAGATTTACAAGCCGTTGAGACATCTTCATTCATTACTTGTTTTGAATGAAACAATAGAGTTTAAAATGTCTATTTTTTGGAATAGCTTTTTGCTGGTGGAAATCTGTGTTTAACTGGCTTTTTGTGGCTTGTTAGTATTTCTCTTGTAAACCTGCATTCTTGGGATGTTGGCTAATTTAAAATATCTAAAATATAATTTATTACCCAATGGCTGATGCTTTGGTCAAAGGTTAAGTCTGGCTATACAACTTTATATGTTATAGTTTGTACATTTAATATTAATGCAATTATAATATAGTATATCAGACTTTTGACGTTATAAATAATCTATTATATCTTTGGAAGGATATTATGAAAGGACGAAGGTGGTTAAGAAATCTAATTAAGGAGATGGGAATAACGTAATTCTAGGGAGTTGATTACATACAAATTTCTATTAGTACTAATTGTTTTCTGTATTAATTTACTTGAACTTTGGTTATTACCCTTTTTTTTTTCTTCTCGAGGGGGAAACCTTCAAAAGGTACCCGACGACGTGGGAGCGACGCCGGGTTATGTGGGATTTTTACCGCACTAAAACCCCCCCGGTGGCCGTCCTCAACGCTTGTTGGAGAACTCCGGGATCTCCAACGGAACACAACCGGAGCCCTCCAAGCGCGATGCCCAACGGGCTCTACCCTGGGGGAGCAGTTTTCGCTCCTCCCACACCACGTAGTGTTTACGACGGTATGCGACCACACATACCGCCGTCCTTCCCGGGGTCGCTTGCTGGACGGTTCGAGCTCCCACTCTTGCCGTCCGCAACCCCGGAAGCCCCCTTTTAGTCGCCTCCTACGACAGGCAGGGGATACCGTAGCCCTATTCTAGTCCCGGAACTACAGGGACATTGGTTATTACCCTATTAAATTACCCGGAACTCATTGAGAACGGAACTCAATTATTCTATATATTTATGACGTGCTTATATATTTATGTATACACGTGCTACCTCCAGTACAATTCTCAAGTGCTCATCTTAGGCATCTGATATCTACACTAATATTATAAAGAGGATAACTTTGTTTGTTTGGTTGTAATGAATCGGCTCAAAAACCACTGGACCGATTTTAAAAATTCTTTCACCATTCGAAAGTTACATTATCCACGAGTAAAATATTCTATATTTTATATGAAATATATTTGATAAATAGATTTTGAGGCGGTACAAAGTTTGTCAGGGCGGGTCAGCTAGTATAAAATATAGTCCTCTAATGAAAACGAAATGTAGGTACATTTTAGGTAAACTCAAAACCGCACTCCTAAATGACTTAACCAAGCATATCTTATATAACTTTGTTGTACACATTCTAGCATTTGGTATATCAATATGCAGGTCAAAAAATTTTACTTGCGCACAAAATATTAAAAATATTTAAGTTATTACATATTTATAAGATCATATAAAAAGAGTAAAATGTGGTGGAACATACACGGTCACGATCTTGCCTCTCCAGCGTCCGCTAATGAGAGATCGGACTTAGCGATGTGTCCGTGACCCTTTTTTATTAATCTATACATCTACACTATATATACAAAAACAACGTCTGTATGTGAGTTCAAAAATTGCCTTTTGCCAAGCGCTTCTTAAAACGATAGGAAAATACAAATATATTTTTACTCATAAAATATTCTCCATATTTACATACTACATATTTTTCACATTATGCATGTAAATTATTTTTTACAAACATTCCAAGTCAAGTCAAGTCAAGTCTCTACCTTTTTTTGCAAGGTAATATTGCTAAGAAAACTTATTATTATTTACGTACAATGTGGCATATGGCAGTGATAGCCTAGTGGTTAAGAAACTCGTCCTCTCGGTCCGAGGTTCAAATCCCAGGCACGCACCTCTGATTTTTTCAAAGTTATGTGCGTATTATAAATTAATTATCACTTGCTAAACGGCGAAGGAAAACATCGTGAGGAAACCTGCATACCTGAGAGATTTATATAAAAAAAATCTCATAGTTATGTGAAGTCTACCAATACGCACTTGGCCAGCGCGGTGGACTATGGCCTAATCCTTCTCATTCTGAGAGGAGACCCGTGCCCCGCAGTGGGACGTTAATGGGTTGATGATGATGACGTACAATGTATCACGTAATTGTACTATAAAGGGCTCAACATATAAAAAGTATGGACAATAGCAACTTCTAGCAATTTCAAGTCTCTATAATAATTGTATTAAAATATTTCAACGCAGTTATGCAGTTTCGCTCGTATTACTACACCTACTCCATCACGGACATCGATAATAAATTGTAAATGTCATAGAAGATGATGCATAATGGATTCGTGGCCTCAAGGTGTCATCTAGGGACGACAAATGATAGGCCTCTCTATTGTTTCCCTTCAGAGTCCATTGTTATTTGGCAGGCGCGGTTTCTTAGCTTACAATCTCAGGCGTTAAGCCATCGGTGACAGGATAGCGGTCACGAAGCTCTTGTGGGGTAATTATGGACACAGTTAATCGAGTGGTTTACGGTAAGGTTCGGTAGGGCTGGGTTATTAAAAAATCTTTAAGTAGGTATACACTACGAAAATGTATGGGACGAATCTGGAACTTTTCTTTTTGGGAATTCTTTTGAATATTAATGCAGAACTCTCTGCTCAGATAAGCATCTTAAAGGTTAGTATTACCTGCCGTTTAAAAAATTATTCGATAAATTTGAAACTTTCCTTTGAGAGTTAGATAAAAATCAATGTAGAGCTTTTTGCACTGTTTAGTATGTTTAAGCTTAAGATTGCCGTTTGAAAAAAAAAAACATATTAATTCTTAACTATTTTTTAAAGTTAAATAAAGCCAGATATACACAAATAATTCTACTTTTCCATACCGTAATTGACATCCTTAATTATAAAGAACATAAACATATCTTCATCTTCTTTTGTCATAAATGTTAAAGTTCCATTAATACGAAAAGAAATTTAATATGAAGACATTATTGAATAATGCACGAGTTTTAAGCAATTTGTAGTATGCAGACAATATTGTCTTTACGAATGTGCATGTCGGCTGATTTCCATACAATTTGCCACACACGGAGTTCGTTCATCTGCTTTCTTGGAAGATCATATTAGTTGCAATTACAGTCCTGTCTCGTTTGTTAAAATGCTTGGAGTTTCATGAACATAACTCTTTTCAAATCACAGAAATAGATACTTACATTATTTATTAATAACGGGTGTTAGACAACTGTAGACACTAGCTTGGGTTGTATGTATGTATGTATGTATGTATGTATGTATGTATGTATGTATGTATGTATGTATGTATGTAACGGATTCTTTAAGCTCAATTTTCACCCGTTTCTAGAACCTTGATAATTCAATAGACGCTTCCTACATTCCCAGCCTCACACTAGGATTCCTTATATTTTGAGTGCTATGCACACACACAAAGACAAATACACAAACACCCAGACCCAAAACAGTAATCTAAATTCATCATTTAGATATCTCTCTAGCCCGGAATCGAATCCGGAACTCTGCGCGTCAGACTGGTATTTTGACCGCTCGGCCACACGGATCGTCAAATGTATTTTATTTCTTGTAATATATGTATCTTTATTTTTTTATTTACTCAGAATAGCACACTTAAGGGAAAATGAAACGATCTCTTTAAATAATTTATTTGAAGGATAATACTATATTAAGCCGATTTCTGAATACCAATTGACAATTCAATAACATTTGATATACTTACTAAAATTTTCGGCCTAATAAAATAAACTTTGTCGGCATGACCTGAAGGGTTTAGAGGCCAAATATTAAAGGTAATGGTCCGAATGCCGTATGTGGGTACTCACAATAAACGTGGACAATGGTCGGGTTGTTTGCGACGGTAGACCACCGACGACGCGGTCGCCATCGCATACTTCCCCAACCATAATATTTATGCTCTCCCATACAGACTTGAGAGCGATTAAGAAAACAATTCAATGTATCTTCAATTTGTTTAACAGTACTAGCAATGTATTCGGTTTAACGCTAAACTTACGGCAACCGCTGAGGTTAATCGAGTTCTATTTTATAGCATAATTATAGTTTTACGATTTTAATCTTCTTTTATGTGTATAACAGTTAAGGTTTGTTTCTCTGAAATTAACTTAATAATAAGTTGTCATAGTCAATGGTTTCGTATTAAAATAAATAACATTTACTTTCATTTTAATCTAAGAACTTCCTAATTCTAATACCGGTTTTAGTATAGTCAAAAGACACCACTGACCACCACAGACCACTGTTTGTTTAAAATGTTAAAGCTTAAAAGGCGTATTTGTTTTGTTAACTACAAATGAATACTTGCGTAGGATGCGTATTAATTGCGTAGTAGGCAGTAGGTACTTAACTTGTTTTATTTCCTCAGGGAAAACATGTTTTTGTACAACAAGAAAGTCTTAAATAACGCGTCAACCGCACTAACCACATACTTTCGGGGCAGAAATAGCCATGTTGACATTGGGTACCTACCCATTTTTGCTTTGAAAACATTAAAAATCTAGTGGTCTCGGTCATAGGTTGCATTTTTTGTATATTGATTACAACGTATTGAGCCTAAAATACTTAGTTTCACTAAGCATAAATAGGAACAGACAATGTAATTAAAATCGTTTAAACTATTTTGAAGATTTGCGGATACGATACGTGATTAGTACGTATATTACGATAAAGTTATCAACACTAAGGTAAATAATACATTGAGGCATAAGGATACAATCTGAAGAAATTATGTGTCTCATCACACGTACCACCCGGGAGCGACAAAATGTCGGCAAGCTGTAGTTACTCGTACGTTGGTGTAACTAACCGTAAACCCGTGTGGTAAAACAGAGGTTTTCTTATTGAGGATCCGGCCTCTCATGCACTGTGTTGTCTGTAGTTGTGCTGTGCTAGAATATGGTCAGTATCGTCCATCTGTTAATTAGAACGGAAAAATATGGTCCGTGTAATAAAATTATGCATTTTTATACAAATTTGCACCCGCGTAGTTACGTCATGTAGGTTTGTTGTAGTTGGGTTGTCCTGTTGTATGTGTGAATAGGAATTAAAAGTTTTTTGTAAAAATTTAACCATTACGCACATCTTGGCCAAATTGCGTTCATAATTTATATAATAAATAAAAAAATCACGTGTATAATCAACTTCAACAAATCAAGTTCAATTCGTCACGTATATTTTTGTATATTACGTTCGTAGCATGCACTACTTTCTTAACGGCAATTGCTTTTTGCTCTTTAATGTACAAGTACTTGAAGTATAAAGAAACCGGCCACTTAGTTCCTCGCTAATCTTAGTTCCATTAGAGGTATAATAAAAATAGACTACGAACTGGTATTAATATAGCATTAGTGTACTTTCATATTTATTTTTGTTTTACTGCTCGCTTCCGTAGCTATTTGAAAGATCTGTTTCTTTTTAAGGCTCTTCATTTGGTTCTCCTGTACTCTCCTATAAGAACGTATTTTAATTAATTAGTTAAATAAATTTGTATCTCCTTTTAGAAATACTTTTATTCTAGGTCCAGAAAATGTAATAGTATTACAGTAATTAAATTAAATTATGAGTAACGTAAGTAAGAATTTAAATTATGAGATATTTAATTGTTTATTACTTTATTTTTAGGAGTTATTAAGTTGTATGATTAAACAAATAACTATAACTCATATTAAAAAAAAAACAATTCTAGATTTTTTTGATCATATCAGTTCAGCCATTAACAAAACAAACCGTCAGTAATCGTGCCCATCACGCATCTCGCGAAATATGACGGCCATTATCAAAATATTTAGTTAGAAATACGTGTGGGCCCGTATCTTGAGTACGTGTAGGACTGTAGGCACACAATCTGCGCGTTCCATCTCCGTGCCGACGCGGTCGACAGCTTTGATCTTACCAATTGACTTAATCTAATAGTTTGTTCTCTAAATTAGTCCTTTACACACATCTATTGCTTTGATTGTGACGTTATGAATGAAAGGTTTATGTTGAATGACTCTTGGATATTATTGGTACGTTTTGAATCAGTCGATAATATTATAATTTTGTGTTGAAAAGGTGATGAAAAAATTTATGAGTAAAGCTGACTAAGTAGAGCTACTTATAGCTTTTTCAGGTTTTTTTGTTCATAATTCTTTATTATAAAGTAGCAATTGAGTTAATTGGTCATTGCCGCCTGTTGACATCTGTTACCAACTATACAAAACAGATTCTACTTGAACCCTATCACTGATTTGTTGCCACTCCTGAAAGCTAAGATATTTGCAACATTTAATTTTAATACCGCCGGTTTATAATACCATGTATATTGATCCTGTTATCGCTTGGTCAACGTGGTGGACAATAGCCTTAATCCTCTTATTCTGAAATGACCGGCCGACCGAGTCACGACCGCTTGACATGAAACATAAGGGATTTTTGAGATCATATTTTTTATCATCCAACTCATCAGATCAAGGTAATATTGATAATAAAACATATTTATAATGAAAACAAAAAATCTGATAATATATAGCCTAAGCCCGTTAAGTAGTTAAGGTTAGATTCTTTGCCACACCCTGCAGGTGTGGCAAAGAATCAGACTTACCTACGCTCGAAGAACATGACGCTCGAAAAACATAAAAAAATGAAAACGTATTTGACATTCGTACGTCAATTGCAATCGCCTAAAATACAGCCTAAGCCTGTCAAGTCCTTTAGGCAGCAGAGTGTGGAAAAATATCATACTTGCATACATTCGCTCGAAAAACTCTCTACAGTAGGTAAGAAAATGAAAATTTTCAACACACGACATTCACTATTTCGTACGACAATTGCAAGCTTGTTAAAAGAATTGGACTGCGTGATCGATAGCTGTTTACAAAATGCACTTTTACTGTACAACTTATCTAAATGGCAGTACTATGGCGATATCGGGTAATGTCGAATGGATGGCGTATTGATGGGAATTTATCGTTGTTTGAGGGGCGAGGCCCAAGGATGCGATACGAGACGGGTAGGAGCGGTTGATGTTTGCATTCGGTGCTTAATGGAGGGATTGAGTTACTTTGCGAGTTTTTAATATTATAGGAGTAGCTAAAGAGCGTGTAATATAAAACAACTGTAAGCAGTGACATCTACAATCAACACCAGATTACAGCTGTTCTAAGGTCGGCTACAGATGCGTTGTTACACGTGAGCACACACCCGCATTTACTTACGCACTTACTAATAATCTAATCTTGGATAGCTTTTTTTCGTGCCTAAAATCTAAATATGACAATTTCTAGTTGGCAGATATTGCCAAATATCAATCATTGGTAGAAAATGTTGGATAGATTGATTATTAATAATGGGCATAAGTAATAGTGCTTCGTATAAGTTCAAACTACATATAACATAGCGTCGGTTGGTCTTTTAGTGAAGTTTGGTTGAGCATTACGCACTTACTAATAATCTAATCTTAGATAGATTTTTTTCTGTGAATGAGCAAAGTATGTCAATTTCTAGTAGATACTCATTGTAACGTAACGATCTTCGTTAGAAAACAGGTCAGATTGATGATTAATCATAGGCATACTTTAAAGTGCTTTATATAAGCCTGATCACCTTTAAACAACATCGCGGCGCTTAACATTGTAAATGATTCGCGTTACCATATACCAGCTCGCGACAACTTCAGAGCGGACTAGCAGTTTGGCGCGGGACATACATTAAGTAACATCGTATTGCAAACAACCGAGGAAGGTTGGTCTTCTACTAAAGTTTCCGTGGAATATTATTCTCGGAGAAGCGTAGGCGCGTAGCCCCGATGAGGGCAAGATCGATCGCCACAATGTGGGCGAACACCGTTGCACTGTAATGAAACCCTTTGTATAGTAAATTGGTCATGAGGGTCTGACCGATTGCTTTGCGGTTTCAAAAATTAACCGTCAGTCCCGCCCACGGTTTTTGAAATTTAATCTAAGCTAATCGAGCGGAGCAGTGAAAGCTTAGTTTAATTTTGGTCTCTCATCTGAAGTCCTAGATTTGAATCACTGGTACTACAGTGCTACTGGAATACACCTCTGACTTTTTGGAGTTATCTACGTCTCTGATTTTTCGAAGTTATGTGCATATTACAAATTAATTATCACTTAGGTACTTTGATGGTGAATGAAAACCGAAACGTCTTTCGGTATTTTTGACCGAAATTTTGGCTGAAAATTCTCAAAGATGTGTAAAGTCTACCAATCCGCACTTGGGCAGAAATATGAACTATGGCCAAAATCCCCTCATTCTAAGAGGCTTCCTATTCCTAGTATTAAGACAATAAAGGAACGACAGTAGAGCTATGAGTTACGAGTACTTGTTGAACACGATTTAGAGCACAGTTTACGGGACTCCTAACAAAATGTTTAGATAAGAAATGTTGCAACGCCCGTCAAAACAATAGCGTCTTAATTGTACCTCTGTTTCTTTATCCCTGCAAGTCGTTAACCTTTCCGGTGTGTGGGTGTTATAGGGCTTGATTACGTCGAATTCAGAGATCACGAACAATGGCAGCGTGATAATGATAAGTAATACGACGTGTGCCACGGGTGTGAACTTCCGACGTCATTTTGACCTTTGAATTTGACTAAATAAACTCTATTAAGACAGTATATTGATTGGTCTTTGTGTCTTGAATGAAGGGATAACCGGAATACTTACAACCTTATAGCACCATAATAAAATTGTAGAGCTACATACTGTACCCTTAGTATGAGTTTTAGTTCCTGGTACAGTCCGCTAGGGGCGCTGTTTGGAAATGTATGCGAAATACGTAAACAAATATAAAAAACAGTCATTTTTGTAAAAGCGTAAAATCTCATACTAAGGGAACAGTATTCTGCTTTAAAGAGTAGGTAAGGCAGATAAATCAAACGATTAAATTTTGTCCCGAACTTTAGGTAAGCGATTTCAAATAGGCTAGAATTCATCATCAGATTTAGTTCAAGAGCAGATACTAGATGCTATTTAAAAATTATATATTAAAATTGTAACAATGGAAGAGTCTACTTACTTGGATATCCTAGAGCGGCAGTCACCACTTAACATCAAAGCCCTTGCCCGTATGCTTTACTCATAAAAAATAATCCAGTACAGTGATCATTAAAGTTGACGTTAGAAATGATTTATGATAATTTAAATGCGTAAAGCATAATTATAGATGGTCATACAATCATAAGGCCCGCCGTTCCCGTAACCAATGTTAAATTGAATATGTACGGAACATAGATGTAATACCAAAAGATGAGTTACTAGCAGGCAAAAGTTGAAACAAACAAAATTCACCAATTGGTGTAAGTCGACTCCATTCGCTCTCGCGCGGCGTAGTAATTGGCACGTATGTCACTGTACATGTTAAACATAATTATTTTTGTCTTCTAAGTTTTGAGGCTTATACCTTCTTGTGTAAATTCACAAATTACGCAAAAAAATAAACAAGCTTCATGGAATCACATATCACAATTAAATGAGAAGAAATTATTATATTTTGCACTAGTTGTCTTTTTTATCATATGTCTATATAGTAATATATTAGTAGAATAGAATATTTGCATATTTGTGTGTTAATGCGGTCGCGATTTTCTCACTTTTTGGAGTTGCTTAGTGGGCATGTAACCCATCTATAGTATAAAACATCATTGGTATGGAATGGGTTATTTGGCATCGAATGATCGAAGAGCCGCGTGCGCATGTAATCGATTCGTAACACTGATAGATGGATGGCTATCATAACTCGGATCGTAGTACTAAGTAATTGAACGATTAATCGATTTTAAAGGATCGGTATGACGAAATCGGTGGAAAGAATGTATGTTTTTTGATATATTTCTGATTTTTTTTAACTTTACACATCTATGAATGTTTAATAAACTCTCAGGCATATTGTATTTGTTAACTTTATGATTACCATATTTAATACATGACATGCAAAAATCTATTATATATAATAGCTTTCGTTGTTTTACCAAATTAACCTAACAGTTTAATGTTTAAACAGCTGAGTCACTTGAAATATGAACTCGTTGAATGCAAATGAATAGCGTGACGGCCCTAAATGAATGAATGTACAGAATAGTTCATGGACACTGCAATGCAATTAATTGTAGCTTAATTGAACTATGCTGGTTAATTGAAACCGGCAAATACCTTTGTCATTAATCCGACCACCGTACATGGATACTCATTAATAATGAACAGTAAAATTTAAAATGGTAAAGGAATTTCAAAAGTTAATTGCTTTTCAGTTTTATGTCTAATTTATCATCATCAGGAAATATGTTTGAAGATTATTTTATTAGTTTTTCAATGATAAACTATGAACTTTATTAAAAGCAAATATTTAGATTGTAAAAAGAACAATTTCTTTTATTTGTATGCCTATTACATTTTTATAATGTTTTGAATTAACATTTATTGAAAAATAAATAATATTTATTTTATATATAAAATTCTCGTGTCACAATGTTAGTTACTGTGTTCCTCTGAAACGGCTTTACCAACTTTCACCAAATTTTATATGCATACTAGTGGTGCCCGCGGCTTCGCCCGCATTTTAAAGATATAATATGCTATAAGATATGATATGATAAGAGATATGATATAAGATCAAATGCATAGTTTCCGATTTTATAAAATGTATATAGATATTCATTTTTATATAAATAGATAGATAATAGATAGATAGACGACTAACATGGATAAGTAAAGTAACTGTAGGTAAATTATGAAAAAATCGAATTTTGATCTTCTGGGTTGAAAGATCGATTCACTGAATCGATCCATTACTAAAATAATCTAAAATAATCGATTTTTTGGTTCAAAAGATCGATTCTCCGATTGATCGATCTCAGATCGCCATCCGTAGTTCCCGTGGGATTTCCGGGATAAAAACTTCCTTTCTCCTTTTCCTTTCTCGGGTCTCAGACTATCTTTGTACAAAATTCCATTCAAATCGGTTCAGTGGTTTAGCCGTGAAGTAAAGACAGACTGACAGAGTTACTTCCACATTTATAATATTAGTAAGGATTAGTAAGGAAGTAAGGATTTGCTGACGGATACATAATTTCAGTGCTTATTTGATCCTGATAACCTTTTTTTTCGCTATCGTCGAAAAAATAATCTATTTAGATTAGATATTTAGATTAGAAGTCGAAGATAGAATCTATTTATTGCACTTCGATTCGAATCGATCTTTTCCGGAAAGAATCGCCACCCCTAATATAATTCTAATAAAACTATATAAACAAATATAATTTTGCAACCGTCTCCGATTGCAAGAATCTATATTTTTAAACTCATGGTTATTTAGAGTATGCCAAAAGACCCACAAACGTTGGTAGGATCCGTTACTGGAGACCGATTAAAAAAATCGACTTTTTTGGTCAAAAAGATCGATTCTCTGATTAATAGATCTAAGATCGCTATCTGGGATAAAAATTATCCTATGTCCATTCTAGGGTCTCAGACTATCTTTGTACAGAATTTCATTACAATCGGTTCAGTGGTTTAGGCGTAAAGAAGAGACATACAGACAGACAGAGTTACTTTCGCATTTACAATATTAGTAAGGGTATCGATTAAAATAATCGACTTTTTGGTCCAAAAGATCGATTCTCCAATTAATCGATCTTAGATCGCCATCCCTAGTTCCCGTGGGATTTCCGGGATAAAAACTATCCTATGTCCATTCTCGGGTCTCAGACTATCTTTGTACAAAATTTCATTAAAATCGGTTCAGTGGTTTAGGCGTGAAGAAAAGACAACCAGACAGACAGACAGACAGACAGACAGAGTTACTTTCGGATTTATAATATTAGTAAGGATTCAGTAGGTCTGAGAATCGGCTATTATCTATTTTTTATACGCCTAAGTGATAAGGGTTGTTCACCCCTAAATTTTTTTTATTTATATGGCAACACAACGTTTGCCGGGTCAGCTACTTACATATATAAAACATGTTTTAAATATACATAAATATTAATATCGCAATCAAACTTACATTTAATGTCACGTATTTATATGTGCATTCTTGTAATCGTGATTTACAAACATTTATCTATCATATTTATGATTAACTGCCACCGCCCTACATACCTAACAACAAATATTTATTTGCAGTGAAGAGTATGTTCAGATAACGTATAAAATTGCGATATTTAATAATAATATACCTCCTTACAAGTAGAAAAAAATATATATATAATTAATTCCTTATAAGAAGAATTTTTGGCCAGGAATCTTCTCTTTAAATAAATAAAAATACTTTATTCAATTTTGGTCCGTATCAATGCCATTTTTAAAGTCGAAATTACACATTTATGGTTACTTAAAAAAACTTTTGAAGGTGATAGAACCCTTTGTCGTTCGACTCCAGCGGCACCACCGCCACACCTATTTCTACCTAATAACAGCAGTGTTAGGCGCTGCTGTGTTCCGGTTTGAAGGGTGTGGTAAGGGAGACATACTTTTCCGAGGCGTTCCAGCTTAGTCCTAAGGGGTTGCGGTGCATCTGTGGCCGACCTCAGGTAGGAATATCTAATCCTGTCTGGGGTTGATTACAGATGTCCATGGGCGGCAGTAGCTACTTGCCATCAGGTGGACTGCATGCTCCTCTGCTACTTCTATATTATAAAAAAAAAAAACTATTGACTTAACTATTGACTGTCATTTAAAAAGGATTATTCCGTTTCAATTTAAAATTATTCTCAAAATTCTACATCTTTTAAATACCATAACTTATTTATTTCCAAATGTATCCCTAACTATGACGGACGGCATATTTAATGACTGCATCTAAAACATACAAATAACAACGTAATTGATGATAAAACATGAGGGTACTTATCTAAGATCTCCAAAAACGAACAATTTGACTCGTAGACAACGCCACTGTATTATTTTCACGTTACCCGGCGCCGCCTAGCAACTGCGTCTGTATAATTCCGTATCATTATTTATCATTATAATGACATAATGATCAAATGATCCGTCCGCAATTACTACTTAATAGACATCTCGTTACACTATGTTGTTTCTTTTTTATCATTAAATCTTACGACGTTTATCGTCTACCCAATTTTTTATGTTTAAGTTTTTTGAAGTAGCATCTTAGAATTTCCATAAAATATATATACCTAACCTTTTTCTTTAGACATACTGGACTCAGACTTGGATAAAATATAATAGAATATAATAAGGCTATTAATAGGCTACAGCAATTTAACTAATAGCTAATCGAGTTCCGTAAAAATAGACTTTACTTTGGTTTTTAAATTTCTCTTTGTGTCTTTCCAGGTTACTTGTAGGCGCGCCCTTAGGGCAAAATCTGCAACCGAACACAACCAAGTCGGGAGCTCTTTGGAAATGCGGCCTCACGCCAGCCGTTAGGGATTGCCAGCAAATCGTCACAGATGGAAAACGAAGTAAGTACAGTTGACATCAAATTAAAACATACCGCCCTTTAAATCTAAGACATATTTTTAACTGACATGTTAAATATAAAAAAAATATATATGTTATATAGAATCAATACGAATGCTTCGTAAGCACGAGATATACCTATCCTATTATGACATATTATGGCGAATGCATTCGTATGTTATATCATAATTATTCTATATTCTAACCCTTTCTTCTAAAATCTTACGTCTATAATTATAATTGTCTGTAATGTGTTATATATTTAATTTCAGCGTAATGAATATTCATAATGATATCGTAACCTAATTGTTATTTTATATTATTTATTTCTTTAATAATTTATAAATCATAATGTATTTACTTTCTGACCTATTCTACTCTATAATTTGTATTTACTTTAAGAATATTTAAATACCTTTTTTCTACATTATAGGACTACGATATAAGGACAGAAAAGTGAAGTTGTTATTGTTTGGTAAAATGCACACGTAGGTTAATATAATCACGTTATTGAAATATAAGCGAAAATATCTCCTCTAAAAGTAAATAAAGCACGTAGCGTTCTAGACGAATTTGTATTAAACACCAAAGAAATAAGTGCAGTAGACTACACTTTAGATCTTGAAAGCAATGAAATCAGAAGAGTAGTTATAAACACTTTAGTAGTCCAGCACAATTGTAAGAAACTAGTTGAAAACGTAAACGTAATTATAATTCATGTAGAAACTTTTCACGACTAGATATAATACACAATAGGAACTACTAGAATTAATATTTTAGAAAACACTTTTCACGATATATTCGGAACTGCTGGAGCGCGGTCTATTGAACTTGATGGTATTAAATCAGTATAAGTTTTAACTAAAATGTTGTCTTTTGTCGGTGGTGCCCCAAACAGCGAAGTACGGCAGTAAGATAAACAAGAGTAAGTGAGCTGTGGTCTCAACCTCCTTTACTTAATTGCTCCTTATACTAATAATAACTAATCGCTGTTCTTTGATTCTACTAATAGCAGAACTGTATGCTGTTCCAGCTGACCCGTCATCAGTATATTTAGCATGCACTAACTTGTTTGAAATTTTCTTTTGCATTTAAACATATTATTTATTACGTTACGTAGTGCTTGAAATCGATTTCTGTATCCACATCGTAAGCAATCAAAATACAAAATCCGACATATAAAAAAAGGTTTTTGAAATTGTCTACTTACGCGACTGTCTAAGTCTTTTTCAAATAATTCTACACTTGAATCTTGGGTTCATTTATAGTTAAATACTGCTCTATACTTAAATATCGTTACACTTTTAAATATTGAACAGTCTATTTGTCTGTCTTTATCATCAGTCTCCAACAAAATAAGTTTCAAAATCCTTATTTTTGTGTCGAGGTTTTAAAACTGTACTATATTCCAACCTTCATTTCCAGTTAGCATGAAATAATTGGTTACTTTTCCATGATCATTTTAGAAGAAATCATTTTCATGTACAGTCACACGATTAAGCACTAACTGCTTGCACACGTATAAATACAAGCTTTAGCTCAAAAGCACTCTTTTATAGATCACGATATTATACTCAATAATTAAACTAGGTACTATATTAAATTCTTCTGGTATCTTTAATAGTATTGCTTCAGACTTAGATTAAATAGTAGAACGTTTAATTGAGTTAAGTAGCGGTAGAATTTTATTAAGATTAAAGTTGAAAGCTTGTCTAATATGATTATAAATAAAAGATTCGTATTATATCAAAAGTTACCGCGTACACGTAAAGTTTGCTTTGAAAGTAAAAATCAAATTTATAAATAGCAAAGTAATGAAAGATTAGAACCAAGAAAAATAACATCATTTGTAAAACTACTAAAGGTGACTGGTATTAAACACTTAACACATTAAATTGATCGATTAAAATAAAGAAGTAAATGCACAGATTCTCAATAGCAAAAACCAAAGTATGTCTGGCATCGTAACGATTAATATCGTCTAACATACGAGAAGTAACGCTGGGCCGATTAACATATTATAGTGCAACGATAGCCACACTCACGTACAGTAAATATAATTGGTGTCTGTTGGTGAATTAACGAATCGGCCATCGATTAATCGTAAACGTATCAGCTCGAAATTAACATAAAGTAGAACGATAACGTCCATTAACCTGAGACCACACGTTAGTGTCACGCCGTACCTTCACAGTGATTCATTACAGGTTTGCAGGAGTGTGTCGTCACCCTAAACGACAGTCGAACTTAAGTCGTTGAAACAGAAAATGCATGTTTTATCAATGCCTCAAGCATTCGCACGATATTTATGCAAGGAAACAATCACTTTAAATTTGCAAGGTTTTTTTATTAGGTTGAAAATTTCTTCCTATATTGCATCATACACGCCTGGTTGCAATGCTTTGCATTTGCCAAGATACCATCAGTATGGTCTGTGATTGGGATTCAATTTCTATTACTTGAAACAAAAGCAACTTATCCAAAATGGCAATCGGAATTACTTTGATCAAATGAATTCTGAATAAAATTGAATAACAAGTCAAATATCAATGTTTTATGTAAGAAAGATCGTAAAATCGACATTTCTTGGATTATTTATTTCTTACCAATATGTTTGTAAGTTATAATTATAAGTGGTTTAGCCTAGAAAAGACCGATTTTCGATAAATGAATCTTATGAACATTTTTCTACAAAATTACTTTACGTTGCTTTTGTTTTACACAAACTTGAATTATTTTTAAGATTTTTAATTAAGATATAAGGATTTTGTCGACTGATTTATAATATTGCGTTTGGGTTGATTTTTGAATAACTTTTTTCGAATTTACTTAACTCCATGTTCGCTACGAACTAAATTTTGTGTCTAATAGAGCTTAATCGAGCTTTTTTTGAATAATGATTTGCCTTTAAATAAAGAGAAATTTATATGTAATGCGTTACTAATCTCCATGTAAAATAATGTTTTAAAGTTATTTTCTTGACATTTGCTATCGAACGCCACGCAGGTTCAGTGTATGAGCTTTTACGGTGCTTCATTTTATGATACAAAATTAGCATGATATTATTTTGTGTAGCTCTGGATTCTCATCAACTTTCTGGACCCCACCCGGATGAGATCAAAGATGGGCAGTGGCTCGGTGTGTCCGTTCGAAGCCAAGGCCCAGGGAAGAAAGCTGTGGTGTGTGCTCATAGGTAAGGATTATATGGATTTTTGATGTGAAACATCTATAGCCGCACGTAAAACCGATTTCTGGCGTGGCGACGCATGCCGTGGCGACGCGTCGCCACGCTATACAATGGTATATATATACAGTCTATATGCAGTAGTGTGTACGGTGTGGCGACGCGTCGCCATGCGCAAAAATCGGAATATTTTATTTTATCATTATGACATATTTAGTTCCTATCACAATATGTTCTTTTCTGCATATTACTTTTACAAAATAATGTCGATATTTCACATCTGCCAGGCGTCCCGTGACGGCTCACATTGTTTTTTTTGCATAGAAGTATCATACGAGCATGAAGTCCAGTAAATGATCATTACCGTGTGAGACATCTGTATCTGTACCAATCCCGGTACGATTAGAGCTGAGGTTGGACACAGATGTATTGCTACCCCTGAAGACTAAGTATGAACGCCTCGTATAAGTATGTCTCCATTATCAAAACTGTTTACAGTACCAATTTTTAACAAAGCTCTATTTGGTTGTTCAAAGGCCCGTCACCATCACACCGTCTCTATAGGAAATGGCTACCTATGCGTATGCGTAGTAACTACTTACTTAACGCGCTTTGCCTCAAGTTAGTCCCATGGGGGTAATATTGGACGTGTATTTAATTGAACTACAGATGATAATAACCAGCCACATTATTAAAAATAATATAATTTATTACATGCCCATACTCGTATATTTGCTGATTCATTGAAAAATAGAGCTTTTTGGTTGCCTTCTTAAGCCATAAGCCACCGACGATCCTATAATCGCAAGGAATCCAACATTAAATCAGTACAATTCGGTAAAGATAAATCCTTTTGAACAATCTCAAATCTATGTAAAGTTCACCAATACGCACTTGGCCAGCGCGGTGGACTATGCCCAAATCCTTCTCATTATGAAAGGAGACCCGTGCCCAGCAATGGGTTAAAGATGATGATGATTATGATGAAATCCTTTTTCATTACAGATACATCCGCAAGTCAGGAGAGTCGCAGTTCGGTCAAGGCCTCTGTTACACGCTCAGCAATGAACTTGAATTAGTCGACGTTTGGGAGCCGTGTCGAGGCCGCTCTATGGTTAGGTAAATACTGTCAGTCAGTAAATATTGTAACATTGTTCCGATATGTGACACCATTCTATTAATTATTTATTTATTAAAACCACAGCTTTATTAATTTATTATATTAAAGTAATAGCCAAAATGGATTCACATTTTACGTTAAAGATAGTCACTAAATAAGTGTGTTTGCATATTAATACGGAATAATAAAGAAATATACGATATCAGCTTAATAAATTAAATATATATTCACGAAATAAATACTTATAAATAATTAAATATAATAATTATTAATATCAAACTCATCTGTTTTTTATTAACTATTTTGATCACAACATAGTCACTTTAGTTCGTGTTATTTTTCTTCATACTCCACTAATCTATATCGTTTATATTCTCTTACTATTTAAATAATAAAATATATATTCAGTAATTTTAACTCGATATTTTTTAAACTTCTTAATTCTTCACAAAATCTATACCAATGCGAAATGTACAAGCTAAGTTTTAGAAAATGCTAACTGACGTTTTAAATGACATTTTCAGAGAACATGAAGAATTTGGCTTCTGTCAAGTTGGTACCAGTAGCTCGCTTCTGGATGATAATAACCTAATTATGGGTAGCCCTGGTCCCTTTACGTGGAGAGGAACTATATTTGTACAAGACACTAACGATAATTTGATCGAAAGTGACCACTCCGTTTATTTGGCCCCAGTTGAAGATGGTGTCAGCCCTGTTGAAAAATATAGTTATCTTGGTGAGTAACTACATATTCCTCGAAAAGTTCTTTAAATAATTTGTAATATAATAATTTGTAATATAATGTTCGATCAATCGAATTATAACCAGCTAGAGCCCTTAACAAGGTACCCTTCGACACTTCTACCAGTAGTAAGTAGTAGGAATTATTCCAAATAGAACTTATGTTACTGATCAGTCGCTATGGTTTATTATAGTCGCTATACGAATTCTCAAATAATTTTGTTAACTTTTATAATAGACAAAAATACGCGTCCAAAAAGCTGTCCTCTAGAAGTAATTTATAAATATATATTTTTTTCAGGAATGTCTGTAACAGGCGCATCTTTCTTTGGCTCTAAACCATCATTCGCAGCAGGAGCGCCTCGGGCGCGTGGTACAGGACAAGTGGTTCTGTTTAGTAAACAATTAATAAATGACTGGGCGAGACCCGACCTACTGAACCTTACGCTCATACTTAATGGCGAACAATTTGGCTCCAGCTTTGGCTATGAAGTAGCTTCTGCGGATGTCAACGGTGATGGGTATGTTAAAAGTTATTCAAGAAATCTTTTAATATCATTATTTCCTTTGTAGTATGTTGCAAATGTTCACTTACCTCGACTATTTATAATTATTCTCTTAATTTTAGGAAAATTGTTATTGTCAATTATAATATTATTAACATTTTTCAGGTTGCCAGATCTTCTGGTAGGCGCTCCATTTTACTTTTCGCGTGATACAGGTGGAGCCGTTTATTTATATCTCAATATAAACTACAATCTACCTCCAGAATATAACGTGAGATTAACTGGCAAGCCAGAATCGCAGTTTGGTATAGCCATCGCAAATGCCGGAGACCTAAATAAAGATGGCTGCGAAGATATAGCGATCGGGAGCCCGTATGAAGGCAATGGTGTCGTTTATATACATATGGGGGATAGGGAAGTCGGCCTGAAATCGAAACCGAATCAAATTATCAGAGCTGAGTCCCTGCCAAGAGTTATGAAGACATTTGGCTATTCCTTATCAGGAGGATTGGATTTAGATTCGAATGGATATCCAGATTTATTAGTCGGCGCTTATGAAAATGTAAGATTTTCTGCATTGTTTTTATTAGTAAATGATCTTACAATTATTACACTGCTTGCAAATTGATGATAACATCTCACGCATCTCTGTAACCAAACAAAGATTATCGTAGATTATCATTAATAAGCTCATCATAGATGTGTCGAGAGCTTTTATAATTTTATAAGTTGAAATATGCCACTTGAGATTTAATTGCATTTGTTCTTGTAACATAATATCTTAAATATTATTTATACTTACTCGAATAAGTTTAGATATATTTCTATACCTTTTGATCTGCATAATTAACTCAGATATTCCGTTTTACAGAGCAGCATTGCATTAATCCGAACGAAGCCAATCATAGACATAAATACGTGGATTAAACCGTCCAATGCGATAATAAATATAGACCCAACGATACATGGATGTGAAAGGGACCCAACTGCAAATTATACGTGTTTCTATTTCCAAGCTTGTTCTATCATAAAATCTCTTGTAAAATCCACTCAAACGAATATACACGAATTGAATTACGTGATCGAAGCTGAAACGTTTCCTGGTGGCAGAAAGTATTCGAGGGTGTTCTTCGATTCTGAGAAGTCCAATATTGTTAATCGGACGATACATCTAGGAAAGGATATCGAGGACTGCAGGGAACATATTGTATACCTTAAAAATAATACAAGAGATATACAGACGCCTATTAAAGTAAGTACGAAGTTCTTTAATTACTTAGATGGTAAATATGTTTTTATATATATATTGGAATTTATGAATTTGTCTAAACTAGATTTTGTAAGTTGACTCCAATTATGTGAAATGTAAATAAATTTTAATGCTGAAAATATATTATTATAGTGTGTAAAATTTTTATGAATTACGATAATGGCGTTTGTGTCTAAAAATATTGAACTTTTCCGGTAATTTCTTCAACCCTTAGTATAAATTTCTACGGTTTTTCAGTTCTGATAGAGTCCGCTAGGGGCGCTGATTGGAAATGTATGGGCAAATACGTAAACAAATACAAAAACAGTCATTTTTATAAAAACGAAAAAACTCACACTAAGAGTACAGATGTTTTATAATGTTAAGCTGATAAGTGCAACGTTGCGGTTAACTCCGCACATTGATTGTAATATTTATCATTTATAAATAATAATCTATAAAATCTTTCTTCCAGTTCCAAGTGAACTACAAGATAGTCCACGTCCAGCCTCAATACTCTACGATTGGTGTCCTGCCCAATATCGATGATTATCCTGTGCTGAACGCAACTGCTACGACTTCCTTCAGCGCGAACTTCCTTAACGACTGTGGTCTGGACGCCATCTGCAACAGCGACTTGGTTGTGGATCCAGTACTGCAACTGCCTAGAAGTAAGAAAGAAAGATATTTTGTTATTATATACTTTGGACGTCTCCTGACCAATTGAACGAATGGCTTGAAAGAACTTTAATCAACCAATTGGAGAAGCGCCTGTTCAGGGAGGCTTACATCCAACTCCAGATGTCAAAACTTAGAAATAGTCGTAAACAAATTAAATATTCTTGATTATTGTTTAGTATTACTATATGATAGTACTTACTATATACTTAGTATTACTATAGCCAGGATGCTTTACACCAGCCCTTTTTAATAGTGGCAAAATTTAAGCCAAAGGTGTCTGATATTGGATAGTTCATACCAGCTGATCCGTACTATTCCGTACCTACAAATGCCTATTTGTATTTGTGTAACGGCTGAAATAGGTGCGATAGGAGAAGAAGAAGGATTCGATCAAGTTAATAATTAAAGAACTTTAGTTTTATAAACAAATGATTTTTAAACGATCGATGATATTTTTTCAGCGGAAGATGGAAAATCATACGCTCTAACGCTAGGACAAGAGGAAGAGGTCAAGCTATCCATAGCCGTGGACAACTACGGAGAATCTGCTTACGAAGCTCAACTTCTAGTACATCATCATGCAAGTTTGCATTACATCGCTGCAAATATTAGCGTAAGACAACTACAACTAGACTTCATGCTTTTACCAAATTTTAATGTGCTTTCACAATAAATGGACTTCTCAATGGACTTGTAAATTCGCTCATTAACTTCTTTTGCGAGTACAATATGTTTTGTATTCTTTCAAAAATAACTAAATTGTGTTATTTTTATGAAATAAAGATTTTATTATTTTATTATTTTTTTTAATCTCTGTTATAAATAAATTCGTATCATAGGGTAAATGGAAGTTCCATCCACGAAATAGGCATTATCTTTTTCGACGTAACCACCCCTTAATTCCACTATTATGAAATAAGTGGTGCTCTTTTACAAACCAATGTTCTCTAAATTTTCTCAATGTATTCAGCGTACTTAAATAAAAATAAATAAATCGCCGTTCATATTTCCAGGGTAAACACATGATCTGTACCAGCATGAACAAGACCACGGTATCGTGTATGCTAGAGAACCCATTCAAGAAGCAGCCAGAAGGCACATCTCCTATCACAATGAGATTCGACGCCAGAGGTTTGGAAGATGATGAGTCTTCGATCACGTTCACCGTGTGGGCGAACTCCACCTCCAAGGAAGTTCATCCTGGCAAGAAACCAGTACAAGTCGAAGCTTTGGTTATAAAGAATGCTGAACTACTTATAAAGGGGTAAGAGTCTTTTGTTATTGTATATTGAAATTAAATAACTTATCGTGTTATCTACTAAGATATTGTTATGTACGGGGTATGTGCTAATCCATACCATTTATCAAGTTATCAATGTATCATAATTTTATGGTTATTGAATATTATTCATTGACGTAGTAATTTTTTTATACCACCTTCAACAATTTATTTATTAGATACTTAAAGGATGAGAATTTTAGTTATTAAAAAATAAGAAGATTTTAAGTTATTAAAAAAATCGACTGGGTTAATATGGAGTTAATAATGACAATCAATTGTTACTTTTTAATAAATCACTGTTCACAAATAATATTAACGCGACGATTATATACGCGACGATTTGATAGCATTCCTTTGGGAAGTCGGTTAATAATAAGGTTCAATAATTGAAATCTTCACAAACATTAAATACCAAGTGACATTGATGAAGCGTAATTTGTTTAAACAAAAAGTGTTCATAATGATGAATGTAATTATTTTTGACAGAGCCGCTCGGCCCGAACAAGTGTTTTATGGTGGCGAGATGAAAGGCGAATCTGCCATGACATACTTCGATGATATAGGAACTCGAGTGATACATACGTACCAGGTAAACATTTACATTATATATTATATTATATATAAAATTCTCGTGTCACAATGTTAGTTACCGTCCTTCTCCAAAACGGCTTAACCGATTTTCACCAAATTTTATATGCATATTCAGTAGGTCTGCGAATCGGCTACTATCTATTTTTTATACCCCTAAGTGATAAGGGTTGTTCACCCTTAACATTTTTTTATTTTTGGCAACACAACGGTTGCCGGGTCAGCTAGTATGATATGATATTATCTCTTGATGCTACTCGATTGAACCTGAGTAAGAAACTTATTTTTTGATCTTTTGACAAAATGACAGAAACACATCTAATATGAGAAGTAAATTTTGTTAGAATTTCGTATACGTCATTACTTCTAAGTTTCGTTAAAGTTTATATTGTGATTGCGATTTTCCAATATTTTTCAAATTTCCTCCTTGTAACTTACCTTAATACATAATAAAACTGTCATTTGTAAATATTTTTTATTCAATTTCAGGTATTCAACGAGGGTCCTTGGCAAGTGTCACATGTATTTGTGCACATTTCCTGGCCTCATCAGGTGGCTTCGGACAATGCTCAAGGCAAATGGCTGCTGTACCCTGAAGATATCCCGACCGTTGATAGTGAAGCAGGTATGCTAACTATGGATAATAAAATCCTAAAAGACGACTCACGTGGCGGAGCGGTTACCTAACCGGTCTGAAGCCGCCGTGAGGCCCCGGCGTAGTAGAATAGTCCGCGGGTGCCGTAAGAGGCGGCTCATAAAGGAAGGGACCCATAAGTGCAGACCATCAATGCACAACATATATATGTATGTAAATATATTTAATTATAGTATTTTATCTATTAGTAAAATTGATAAATGTATCGATCGGGCCATGTGAAGGCGCAATCGTATCAAATCGCGGCGCGCCGACACATGGACCCTTAATCTGTGATCATACATAATATGGATATATATTCCTTTGCTTCCTATTTATCATCCTTATATTTATTTATTTCTCTTTGTGGGGTTGTGTAGTAGTCACAAGCAGTGATAGCCTAGTGGTTAAGAAACGCGGCCTCTCGATCGAGGGGTCCGAGGTTCAAATCCCAGGGCACGCACCTCTGATTTTCAAATTAATGTGCGTATTAGAAATTAATTATCACTTGCTTAAACGGTGAAGGAAAACATCGTGAGGAAACCTGCATACCTGAGAGATTTATAAAAAAAAAAATCTTAAGGGTATGTGAGGTCTACCAATACGCACTTGGCCAGCGCGGTGGACTATGGCCTAATCCTTCTCATTCTGAGAGGAGACCCGTGCCCAGCAGTGGGACAGTAATGGGTTGATGATGATGATGATGATGATGATGTAGTAGTCACTGTTGCATAAGTGTTCAGATCGAGGCATGTGGAATCGTACCGTATCAAATCGCGATGCGACGACACATGCCTCTTAATTCGTGACTCGGGATCTGGCCCATGCAGTTGATAAGACAAAATTTAACCAGAATACACAGCCTTACACCAGAATACGACATTTAATATTTATCTTTATACTATTATTTATTTCCTTTTGTCGGGTTGTGTAGATATCAGTCACTGTCGCACAAGTGCTCAGTAGCATTACCATGAGTTGGCATAGAAACGCCACTATAGAAATGGTAAATAGAAAACTATTGTCATTTTGCTAGTGAATAACATAACTACTATGGTTACGGTATTTCTTGACAACGTCTGTCAAATTAATGACTCATGGGACCGAATTTGTATGGCAATAGATCATAATGACATTCGCTAGCGATTTGATTTCGATAGGTTTTTTACGTATCGAGTTACGTCACTACGGATTTTAGTTCTACGAGTAACCACCAGAGGCGCTGTACAATTTTTCATACATTTATTTTACGCAGTCGCTAGCGAGTAATACTTTTGTAAACTCATGGTAGTCCTACAGATCGAGGCATGTGAAGTCGCAACGTATCAAATCGCGGTGCGACGATACATCCCTCTTATTTACTAACACCAGAATACGCAGCCTTTTATCGGAATACATTATATAATATTAATCTACATTTATTCTATAATTTATGCCTTTCCCGGGAAGATTGGCGGCACAGGACCGTATCCAATCGCGGTCCTATGTCGTTCTTGTCGACCCTATAGTGAAACCAACGCGTAACACCAGTGTAAATGCACAAGTGAAAAACAATGTGTCAAATTGTCCCTATTGTGAAACAATTCATATTAATAAAAAAAAACCCGGTCTGACGTGCAAAGGATTCCGAATTCGATCCCCGGCCAGACAGATATCTGAATAATACATTTACGTTTCTGTTTCCGGGTCTGGGTGTTTGTGTATGTGTCTCTTTGTGTGTCCATAGCACCCACGACACAGGGAATCCTAGTGTGGGGCTGTGAGTGTAGAAACCTTTTTTTTTAAATGTATATTTATTTATCTTCTTGCTTTGTATTATACCATCCATAATATGACATGTTGTTAAGAATAAGAAATAAAACTTAGTCTTGAACCACGTCTTCCAACCACCAACCCATTGTCGGGCACGACTCTTTCATCCCAACTGAAGTATGTTTACTACACCAAGTTCCTCCAGCAAAAATGATACGTCGTTAAACCATTCCTGTCCCAATGCTGAACACGGGTCTCCTCCCAGAATAAGAAAACGAAGGTCATAGTCCACCGCGCTAACCAAGTGTGTATTTGTAGGCTTCATATACTTTTGAGTTTTGTTTATAAATCTCTCAGGTGTGCATGTTTCTTCACGATGTTTTCTTTGACCATTAAATCAAGTGATAATTAATTCCTAATGAGTAAATAATTTATAATAACTATAGTCACGAAATTAATCTTGTTTCAGATCAAAGCAACGGCGAGTGTTTCATAACGAAAGGAGAAGTGAACCCTCTAAAACTAACAACACGGCCTGGCACGCCAGAACCTTACCTCGAAAATCTAGAAATGGACCCGTTCTTCAAGTCATCAAGACTTACCGTGAGTTCCAGCGAAAATGAGCACAACTCAACGTTCAGGAAGACTACCGAATATTCATCGTCCTTCGAAAACAGAGTGAGACGGAAAAGAGAAAACGATATCGTCAAAGCCGAAGCTTACACGGATAAAGATGGTCAAAGAAAACATGTCGTTAATATGGTAATTACATTTATAACACTTTAAAGTGTTACAACTTGAATAGAACTGCCCATAGACTCACCTAGGAAACATTGTAAACATTTAAGTTCAATAGTCTGCACTTATTATCGCAATGCTTTTCCTTTATTGTCAGCACAATATATTCCTACACTATTTTAGTAGGAATTAATATACGTATTACAAGAATAACGTTTTCATAGGAACTACTTGAATTTAAACCGATCTGTTAAGATTTCTTAAGTCTAGCTATCCATCGTCATCTTTATACAGTTACATTAATAACGCATCTAGATACACGGTAGCGTGTCAGAGAAGTTGTATGAAAAATAGAACAGGCGGAACCGTACCCCATGTTATATTACACGAACCATTTGGAGCTACTTTTTACTCTTTAATAAGTCAAAATCTAAAGGCCAGGGACATGAAATATGGTGTATACAACATACATAGTATTTACATTAGAAATTTATTCCATTTTCAGAACTGTGAAAAGAAGACGGCCAAATGTATCTTATTCCGATGTGTGATATACCGTTTGGGCCGTATGCAGGCCACCACCATCACGGTTAGAGCGCGCCTCTGGAACGCCACTTTGGTGGAAGACTATCCCCGAGTCAGCCACGTCAACATCGCCTCCACAGCCACTATACATATTTCAGATAACAAGATAAACCACATCCATCAGAATAAACTTCATGATGATAAGGCTACGGTAAGGATCTATTACTTTTTTAATACATTTAAAATGTTTTAGTACATTTTAGAACATCCTCTATTATTGATTTATCGTTTTAACTATCGTGTTTATTTACACTACGTGTACTTTGTGGAATCGAATACAAAAAGTTATATAAATGAAGATTCAAACTTCGAATTGAATGGAAGATAAAATTGTAATCAATGTTTTGAAATTAAGCAAATGTACCCCATTGCTTGAATTAACGAATCCTTTAAACTAATCTGAAGTAATGGAAATAAAGTAAAAGAGTTAGATCTCAACTAGAATGCTAAATCCCAAACTTTATTTTCAGGTGGAAACAGTCGCCTATCCAGATTTGAAGATAAGCGAGCCATCGGAGGTACCGTTATGGGTAATAATAGTGTCAGTGATAGTGGGACTAATAGTTCTCGTGATCCTTATAATAGCGCTATGGAAGCTCGGCTTCTTCAAGCGAAGTCGACCTGACCCCACACTATCAGGGAACTTAGAAAAGAATAACCACGAGTCTAGCCCTTTCATTGGCAGAGACAGGAACAGTATTCGATAGCTAACGTTGTAAAGTAGAAAGAACTTTTGGTACTGAAGTTATCAGGATTGTGTACATATGAAAAGGAATTGAAAACTGTTGTAATCGTTTTCGTTTTTACGAAACGGTGTTATGTAAGTAATATAATTTAAATATCATTTGACTGTGATGTCTTCATAGAGGAAATACGTGTGTAAGAATGTGATGTTGTAAACCGCGGCGCTTTGTTTTGTTAATGTTTGCACGAGTCCTTTATGTGAAATTTTATTAAGGACGACTTATATCTGACGGAGTACGTACGTAGTACGGTAGTACGGAGTATGTGGGTAGATGTAAATACATTATAGGTATTTATACGCTAATAAAATATGTTTTGTTAAAACAAATAAATGTATATACACAAGAATACCTACTTTATAACGATGAGGATAAAAAAAAAGTGTGTGTGTGTCAGCTACGACGCACGATTGGAGTTTACTCCTTACGAACGATAATTATGATATATATCGAATAGAAAAAAAGGGTAAATGAACGCATCTGCTAAAATGATAAGAGAAACAAACATATATCTGTAATTATTCGGATTATTTATATTACTTCAATAATGCGTATTACATAAAGTATGTTACAAAATAATATAAATAATAATAATAATAATTGTGTTCAATTTATACAAATCCAATTTTAGGATGATTGATTTCTTTCACTTTGAATTATAATATCATTCTTAAATACTGTAATTATAGGTTTGTGGTAACTGAAATACGATACGTGAACTTCGGAAGTTACATGAGTTATGAATCGTGAAAACACCGCATCAATAGTTGTACCATATCTAGCGCGCAACACACGTACAAACATACGCACACATTCAACTCTCAGACTGGAGGTAGTGAACTATACAGTGAGACTACGAAGTATCGCGCAAAGAGGAGACCCCGAGAATGAGATACGCTGTGTAATGTATTCCATCTCATTCTTTTACACGTTCAATCCTACAGATATATATGTTTGTCTCTTTCTACGTTACGCCTCAACTTTTCGTGTTACACTTGATTTTACTCCTCATAAAATTTCCGTACCGGGCCTTATAACTCAAATCGTTTCTTAAGGAGTAAACTCCAATTACTGTGGATTTGTTGTAAAAGAGAACCCTACATTTGTTTGTTGTCTACTGTAAAATACGAGTAAAGAGTCTACGGTTAGTTTAGGTTATGAAAGCATTTTACGGGGTACTTAATAAGGGGTACACTACTTATAATAAGAATTGTCTATATTTAATTTGAAAATAACACTCATGTACAGGAAAGTAAACTATGTATGTAAACTAGACCATAATAAAATGAAATCGGACTTGAACCTTAATCTCACAATTACAGGGGAAAGTACTTTGGTAATTTAGGAATTCTGACTTCTGTCTGTCACAAATAAAATTAAAAAAAAAACTATTTAAAAAGGGTCAGCCCTGAAATTATCTTCACCATAGACACTCCGTTAGATGTGAATCGTCCGATAAAGTTGTTTTATTTGCAACTGCATTTTTGTAGTGTGAAGATAAAGTTTTTAAAGTTTGTTTATATATTCGATGAATATATATTATTTTGTAAATATGTACTTGCCTTAATTACCTATTATTTATGAAGGATAAACTTAAGACTCTGTCTGACTAGATTTTAGCTAGTCACTGAAGATATACTAATATAGTGTAAAATTGTAGTTGTAGAGCCCACGCGATAGATAAAATAGTCACAATTGTATTTTTATTACGCCTATTCTTTTACTACTTAAATAGAGTAGATTTTTGTACTTTGTCAGTCTTTTGGTACTTAAAATAATATAACGATATCTTATTCTATTTCGCTTTCCTATTACTTTATGAAAAATAAATACTTTTAAACATTAAAAAAAATCATTAATATTTCGATAACGAGTACAATAAAAAACGTTAGTAAAATATTTTTAAACGAATGAATTATTCAGGCGTTATTTTTAAAAAGATACAGAAAAGTGGTTTATGCTGCAATTTGTGGAATATTAATATTTGCATCTGAGAAGAGCATTAACAGCTATTATTGTTTATCAAGTAATATACGTGAATTTTACGGTATCCTGAGTCTTCTATTAGCTGACAACGTAGAACTCAGATTTTTTGTCATTATGCGCCGGTATAATTTTTCTGCTTAATATTGATAATACGTGATATAAATCTGTCACACGACTGAAAAGAAAAGTAGGTCAAAAGTAAAAACATTAAAAGCTATAAAATCGTGTAGGAATATCTTGGTTTTCGTAGATTTAAATTATAAATACGTCCTGCCTTAATCACTGATTTTAAATTACAACACAAATTTAATGCAAGCTCTGAATACAATTATTGCCACACCTACAAATGATGCGACCATTTAGTGCTCAGGAGTGATTATGCATTTGTGATCGGCTCCAGGTAGAACTTTTTTTTTTTTTTTTTAAATAATATAAAAGTAGCAGACGAGCATGCAGGCCACCTGATGGTAAGTGGCTACTGCCGCCCATGGACATCTGTAATCAACCCCAGATAGAATTAGATATTCCTACCTGAGGTCGGCCACAGATGCGCCGCTACCCCTGAGGACTAAGCTGGAACGCCTCGGAAAAGTCTGTCTCCCTTACCACACCTTAGAACTCCTCTTCTATTAAATTTATGAGAGGAGCTTTGTAATTTAAATCTACTCTATTTTACATATTGAAATATTCCTCGTTAAAAATATAAATGTAAGATGTGTAAAAGTAGTATGGGCACGAAAATAAAACGACTAAATTTGATTGTTAATACTTTTAGATTTATATTTAACACTGGTATAATAATAAATAAGTATTGTAAATATGTGGTAGTATTTATATTAGATTTTGTACTTCATTATTTAGGGACGAAAATACTTACTACGCATTTTTAAATCCACTTAGTCAATGTATATCACTGCCAATAAGCATACATTATGCATTTTTTGACACACTTTTAAGTCTGCCATTTTAAAAAAAAGGATTCGTCTGTTTGTGACGATTTATATATCAATCGATATCCTGACTAATTACAATCGAAAAGTATTTTGTAATCAAATATTGTACGTGATATACTTTCTGAGACATTTGGGTTCAAAACCTAAGAAAAGGCTTAGAAATTTTCTTAACAGGATCACTAATAAAAGTGTATTCAAATATCTCAGAAATTATATCACTAACGAAATGGTAGGTTGTGGCTATGTCAAGTTCCAAATATGTATGTTGGATTTCTTTTGTTGTTATTGTCATAAAAAGAGCTAGCAACAAAACATCCTAAACACTTATTAAAATTCAATCAAGGTTGATTCATGTCGCATATATTACTCATTGTTAATCAATGCAGGCATATCCTACCTGCCTGTGAATTAGGTAGTGAAGGTAGGTAGGTGAAGTGAAGGTAGGTAGGTGAAGTGTAGGTATTAAATCATAAAAATATTAGTGGAATGATAGAAGTATCAATGAGTGGAATAATAAATAATATAATGCATACCTGTTTTTTTATTCTACCATTGCACTAACACATATAACACGTGTTTCATCAATCGGCTAACTGAATTATGTAGAAAAATATTTTTGGTATACTTAATAATAAAGTAACAATTTTGACAACTTGATAAATATGTATCCACGATTGTGTTAAGAGTCTTTCTGCTTTTTTTTTTTTGTTTGCGAGGGGGAAACCTTCAAAAGGTACCCGGTGCCGTGGGAGCGACACAGGGTTATGTGGGATTTTTACCGCACTAAAACCCCCCGGTGGCCTTTCTCTACGTTGCCAAGAGGACTCCGGGATCTCCTACGGAACGCAACCGGAGTCCTCTGAACGCGTCGCCCCTTCCCCTTCGTTGTAGAGTCTTTCTGCTAAACAGATGATCATAATACAATAATAATACGTGACGTGATATGAATCAACTTTGAGAATCTTACGTCATCAAAATTTAAGCTCTCTTATCAGCTGTTCAAAGTTGTCCACCTATTTAATACTGGTTGTGATTCCTGTTTTACAAATTAGAATAAATACGATTCTTTCCGGCGATGCTTACTTTATACGTCTATTTAAAAATAATAATAGAAAACGAAATAAAATGGTGCCATTTTAAATGCTTTTTTTATTTACCTGTCTCCAATGTTGATTTTTTTTTGTTTTCTTCTATGATTTTTTATTTACAATACTGAATACAGAAAATTTTAAGATAGTATTATATATTATAGTATAGTACATTTTGATAATATTACAACAATTTCTCAGGCATATGGGTCTTTTCAAAATGTTTTGCCTTTACTGCTGGGTAATTCGATCCGTGCTTATTGATACAAGACCGAATCGATGTACCTTGATAATCTTATCCATTACCATTCGTATAGATTTTGATTTCAGTAAAAATAAAAGCATATATATGTTAATGTTGTTTTAATATTATTTTATGTATAGACTAGTATCGAAAGTACATTAAAATAACATAAAATATAAAGTAAGTTTATAATATATTAAGTATATATATTTTTATTTTAGTATTGAAGGTAGCTTAATACGAAGAATCAAACTTGCTGTGTAGATTTCTGAAACCAAAAAATAAGAAGTTTTGTTAAAGTTACTTACATTGATATTGTTGGCACCTTAGTCTAACAAATGCCTACGTCATAGATGACGTCACGACTTACTGGGCAATGTCCAGTGTACCATAAATTCTGTTTACGTCACACTATAAAAATTACCTTAAACTTACTGAGAGTTTGTTATATTACATAATATATGTGTATAGTTTAGTGCTCCTGGCAACATCTAAAGTTTGCACCTCTTGCAAAATTTGAAGTTTTGTATTCTTGACGATATTTGAAGTTACCCTTAGTTAGAATTAAATTAATTTATACATGGTATCTATAGTTTTCTATTCTTATATGAGTCAGCAATTATCTAGGGTTGATAGGGCGGCAATGCCTGCTTACCAGATGGACTGCACCTTTATACCTTTATACCTTTATGTTAAAAATACTAAATACACTACTAAAACTAAGTAGGTACTTGCGAGTTAAACCTGTTAAATACTCAACGCCTTCCAATCAACGTGTATATAGCCGTAAACCGAGATTGGAGCTCAAATGTCAAACTAGTCGAGTGTATTACGATATTCCTTTTACTGATCAATGCAACCGAAATAAATCGAAAGTTTCGACACTAGACGCTTTATATTTTATGATCCTTCTACAAACATTTAAAGATTACAAAATACTGATCTTAAACTAATTGTGATACTATTTTACTTAATATTGAAGTAGGTATTAGCAAAATCCCATTTATTGATCGCTTTCAAAATATCTTGTATCAATCATCTTCATTAATCAAAATAATTTACCATCTACATTAAAATTATAAATAGCACACATACTTTTGCTAGTAATATTGTTTTCAATCCGTTAAGTAACATATCGATACCTTAATTCGCAAATCAGCCAACTCCACTTTTTGTCCAAATGTTTTTTTTAATTTATTAACCGACTTCAAAAAAGGAGGAGGTTTCTCAATTCGACCGTATATATATTTTTTATTTTTTTATGTTTGTTCGGCGATTTTTTCACGATGCCGCGAGCGATCGACAAGAATCATACACCATTGTATGTGGCTAGTTTCACAGGGGGTCCCATTTCGAGGAAATTTGAAAATTTCCACCAGTTTTCCCGGAATATTGGAAAAACCCGATTTCATATAAACTTGAATAAGTCGAGTATTTCTTAACCAATTTCAATTTTCTTTTTTTCATATGAAAGGGAGTTTCGTTGCGGTACTTTCCTACCTTAACATTAGTATGCTCTGATGATTAGAATTTAAGTTATGAGGTGGAACTCATCATCACTACCCCTGCTTTTTACATATTTTATGACAACTTACCTTCTGCCCACTCAATTCTCATGAAACTTAAAATGAACATTGAGTATCTAGGTTAACATGATATGATGGAATATTTGACCTTCAACTCTTCAACCCTGGTAATGCAGAAGTGCCTCCTGCCTCAACCATACAAGTTAGGCATTTGGAACTTATGGATATTTAATAAAATCGATAAGTTGAGATATATGATGGAAAATTTGACCTTCTACTCTTCAACTCTGATAATGCAGAGGTGCCTCCTGCCTCAACCATACAAGTTAGCCATTTGATGCTTATGAATATTCAATAAGGTTGATAGGTAGAGATATATGATGGAAAATTTGACCTTCTACTCTTCAACTCTGATCATGCAGAAGTGCCTCCTGCCTCAATCATACAAGTTAGGCATTTGGAGCTTACGAATATATGATGAGGTCATGAGTAGAGACATATGATGGAAGATATGACCTTCAATTCTTCAATCCTGATGATGCAGATGTGCCTCCCATGTTAAGTATATAGAATATACATTTGTTGTAATGAAGTTGCTAGACAGAGACATATGATGAAAAATTAGACCTTCAACTCCTTTTTCTTTTCTTAACTATTGAATTAATTATATAATATATAATTAATAATATTAAAATAATTGAAATAAATGTTGGTTTAGTACATATTTCTGAAGTCGGCGCTCATATTAGACACGCTGTTTACGCTGTTATCAAACGAAATATATTGAGCGCCGACTTCAGAAAAATGTACTAAACCAACATTTATTTCAATTATTTTTTTACTTTGTAGTGACATAGAAGTCGGTTTTATTTTTTTGTTAATTTTTTTTTTTGATATCGTTCAACGCCATTTACTATCAAAATAAAAAAGAAATCATTTTGACAAAAAGTGGAGTTGGCTGATTTGCGAATTAGGTATCGATATGTTTAGTCCATTAAGTAATAGATAGGTACATTTATTTTGGGAGAACTTAGTGCGACTAGGCAATTGCATAATTCTGTAGCAATAAATCGAGTAAAATTTATAAAGTAAACAAATATGGACGACATACGACATTGCCCACAAAGAAAAGGAAATTATAACACTGCTATTTTCGTCCCACAACTACTTGTCTATATTTTCTTTACAACACGGTCTTTAAATAATCGGACGAAACACAAAATTCGATTTAGATCTCTCTCTTGAATATTACGGATTAATTACCTTATGTCTCGGTCATTCAACGAGGACAAACAATATTTAAGAGCTCGAAGTTGATTTGCTAATCGTATATTATGCAAGAAATTAATAAACCGTCATGTATCGGGCGACGTGGTCTAACTTGTAGTATGCAACTTGTTTCACTATAATATACTCAAAAAGTGTCAATCATATTGCATATCACATATGAATTACTCGAAGATATAATCTAAATTCACATACAGCAACTGTGACACGTTACGACATTGTATTATGTGAACTTATATGAATGGAATGAAAGTGTCTGTAATATCAAATAAGTTCAATTTTAATGAGCTTATTACCATATTCTAAAAATATTGTTTTAATTGAAGTTACATTTTCCTGTCTGTCTTAATCTGTCTGAACGGTTGAGCCTATTTGGATAGGACATTAAAAATAAATAACTAATGACTTAATAAAGTAACAAAAGTAAGATTTCAACCGAAAATATTTAGAGCTCCTGCATAGAAGTCGATAAATCGTATTACAAGTTTATTTGCTTACATCTTTTTTCACAGTCGACCAGCAAAAAGTGCACAACGAACTGTTTTTATATTCGAACTCGTTTTTCTGAAGACACGGTTGCTCCAGTTCACCTGTAAGAGACAAAAAATATAAATTCTTCACGTTTTAATCTTTTTATTGTAGAATTATTTCGAGAATTATTTTTTATGTATCAAAATTGTTTTTTTTATATATTGGGCGTGTAATAGGTAATTAATAAATATGTATTTATTTGGTATTAAATAAAATGCTATGGACACCATGGACACCACTGAAAATACTGAAAAACGGAAAACATAGCGTCCTTTTGCGATTAGATATAAAAATATGGATTTATATAATTTTAATTCGTAAAATAAGCTTCTGCGTTTATGTAGTTACACGATACGGATGTTTTTGTTCGCCTTTGCCGCCAATGTCTTACACTCGAAAAAAATAAGTATCGATAGATCAATACAATTCGATACATATTTAAACATTATGTACTATATTATTCACGTCCTTATATTAATTTAAATCTGTAGAAGGAAATCTAATACAATACTGATGAGTTTACCAGTACTAAATTATCCACGTTTTATACTTATTGTATTAAGCCTGTAGGAAAAAGGATAATACTGATGAGGTTACCAGTATACAGCTGATTATCCAGATGCGTGATATAGCTGCCGGCGAGACGCAGGATCTCAATCTTGCTGAGTTTTCTGTCAGGCGGCTCCGTCGGTATGAGAAGCCGCAGCGCGTTGAACGCCATATTCACGCTGCTTGGGAAGTCAAAACGGCATGTTATTACAATATATACAAATAAAGACGTGTTTATTTACAATTTTGTATCGACTAACACTTTATAAGCTCATTCATTATGTGAACGATGAAAACATATGTACCTACATATACTTAGAAATTGATTATTGAGAAACTATATAATAAATTGGTAAAATAGTATCAGTAGTTAAAATAGTTGTCTGTTTTTGAAAAAATGGCTTATTCGAAATTTAATTGCGAAGAACTTTTTATTTCATCACAATCGGCACAGGCAATCAAAATGGTAAGAAATTTTAAAAGTATTTTATATCACGGCGTGCGTAAATTGACGTTTTACGCACGCTTCGCGTGCGCAAAACCCCCATTTCCGACCCCGTAATATAAAATTTTATACAACACGCGGACGAAAAATGTTTTTCTGACTCGTGTGATTGCAGTCCTCGCCTGCGGCTCGGCCTGCAAACTCACACTTGTCAGAAAAAAATTTTTCGTCCTCGTATCGTAATGTACTATTTTCTTTATGTCGTTTGATATAACTTAAAGCTAGAAATAGAAGACATACATACAATTTCATTACAGTATAAGAAAGATAGAACATATTTAAAAAAAAAGAATTTACTTAAGCACAAATAAAATACAAGGATTTAATACTAACTTTTGCGTCCGATCTCTCTCGCGGGCATTTGCTTGACACCTCTGTTTCGCTGTTGGCACCGCCTCTGTATTATTTTGAAATGGGACCACGGAAAAATGTTCCCAAGTCTCTTCACTGTACTGGTAGTTCGAAAAATTGTCCATACTTAAATTTTTTCACACTAATGTTGAAAACTGTTAAAGTTTTTAACGTGGAGTATGTAGATACGAACTGTCTTAGATAATTCCAGTGTAAGAAAGTGGGTTAAAGTTTCAGTTCGGATGTTGAAAGCGTACTAATCCCTGTGCGTGTTGGCCCACTAATAAGTCCCGCTGGATATCGTTATGAAGGAGTCATTTAGGAAGAACAGCGCGCGCCACTGGCCCGGCTCTTAACCGATAATTGTATAAACAGATGCCTCCCGACGACACAGGCCCGCACTTTGAACTTCCGAAATATATTTACACGATAAATTTTGTAAGTTTTTAAATTAAATAATCTTCAGAGGTGTTTGTACATTGTATTATTTAATTTGGTATTTTTTGATTATTTTTCTCTAAGCCAACCAGACCAAGACTCTAGACCAATATTTTTTCCTTAGTGATGTTATGTAAACCATTATTATTGCATTAAATTCATTAATACTCTAATTTGTTCTAAATTACTGACATACATATTATCATTAATATGAAAATCTACTAGAGAATGATGATAATATCCCGACTGTTCAAATATATAGCCTATGTCATTCTCAATTTAGACAAATTAAGAATAATCCAATCACACCATGTGTTAAAATGTGCGAAAGAAAGCGACATAGATACATAATACGGAAAAAATAAATAATCCGCTGTCTGGTATAAAATTGTTACATTTTAAATATAAAATATATATAATATAGAGACGGTTTAAGTCCGGCCCTGCTGTGGCGAATGGCTCAGTTGTCATCAAGAATGTAAAACGCGGAACTCTCTGTTAGTTTAAGTTAACTGCTGCAATAAATACTTTTAACGTCTGCGATGATTTGTCAACTGAGTCTCCTTGTGTACCCAGCTTTTTGATGTTAGCTATTAACAACGTAGTAATGAATTAGTTAGAAGAACAGAAATAAATTAACGAACACAAAACTTAACTTTAGTTGACATTGAGTTGATACCAGTGTGACAGCTTAGTGGTTGTTACTCGGCCTCTCGATTGTGAGGTCCGAGGTTTAAGTCCCAGGTCTGAGTTTTCGAGGTAATGTGTTACAAATTAATTATCACTTACTGAAACGGTGAAGGAATACATCGCGAGGAAACCTGCAGACCTGACAGATCTTAAAGAAAACGGTCTCAAAGGTACGGGTATGTGAAGTCTACCAATATGCTCATGGCCAGCGTGGTAGACTTTAGGCCTAATTTTTCTCATTCTGAGCGAAGACCCGTGCCCAGCAGTGAGACAGTAATGGGTTCACGAGTTGATACCCGGGTTTTTTTTTATAATATAGGAGTAGCAGCAAGCATGAAGTCCACCTTATGGTAAGTGGCTACTGCCGCCCATGGATATCTGTAATTAACCCCAGATAGGATTAGATATTCCTACCTGAGGTCGGCCACAGATGCGCCGCTACCCCTGAGGACTAAGCTGGAACGCCTCGGAAAAGTATGTCTCTCTTGCCACACCCTTCAAACCAGAACACAGCAGCGCCTAACACTGCTGTTATTAGGTAGAAATAAGTGTGGCGGTGATGCCGGAGTCGAACCACATAGGGTTCTACCATCTTTGGTACAGGAGTTTCTTTTATTATTTGGTAGTGTTTGGCATACTTTAAAGTTATCAATTAAAAACGTGTAAAACATACAAAGACATGTATGTATTTTCTTTCTTCTGTTTTCAGGATAGTCAAATCTAGAGCACTGAGCGAACACGCGTATTGTTTCTGTAATCGGTTTCAGATAAAACGCCTGTTGTATATGAGGTTAGTTACAGACGTCCGAGAGGCGGTGTTTTGTTAAGCGTGCCACTAAGACCAAGTAATGACCACGACCGCTCTAACAAGAGTGTAACGATTAAGAAGAAGAACAGACGTCCATGGACAGCAATAGCTTCTTGCCGTCATGTGGACTAAAACTTATTTGTAAATTCAATGTCATAAAAAGTTACAACTTTTTTATTTTATTTTTATCTGTCTATTTATTTTCGTAGTAAATTATTTACAATATTAACCTAATAGAAATACAAAAATTATTAATAAAACAGGATTTAAAATAGTTATGTATGAAAAATAAATTAAATATAATAAGCTTCATCCAAATTGCTGTCCTTTGGTAGAGTCCCCAAAACGCAGGCGACATTACCTCGTTGAATAGCTAAGCTAATAAAAGTTACATATCCAAGTACTTAAAAAAGGTCAAGTATATACTCGTAATTACCTTGTACTACATATGACATAGCTTCCAAATTACTCGTATTTCTGATAACGTAGGAATCTGATTTGTGTAGGCATTCAAAAACTTGAAAAACCTGAACAACAGCTTCAGGTATTTCAAGTTTTATTTACCGTTTACCACCTTAAATTCCAAAACCAATTTGTATCTACTTTATTATCGCTTGTTTCATAATGTCCGTGTAATCCCTAATTAGCTCCTTGGAGATTATGCAACGAATCGTCGTCAATCCTTTACTGTCCCAGTAGTGGGCAGGATTCTCTTCAATGCGAAGGAAGTTTAGGCTATAGTTCACTCTGGTTAAGTGCATATTGGTAGACTGTCAAAGTTTACCAGTAAGCACTTTGAAAACCATTTTCAAGGACTCTCAGGCATGTAGGTTTCCTCGTGATGTTTTTGTTTGTCATTAAAACAACTGATAATATTTATTTAAATGTGCATAACTTTGAAAAATATCAGAGGTTCGTGCCTGCGATTCGAACCTCGAACTCCCCGATTGAAAGGCAGAGTTTCAACAATTAGTCCATCACCTCTAAATAATTGGCTAGATATAGGCAGGTTGCTTAAGTATCGAATAAGACAATAACTGAGTTTAATCTCTTCAAATGGAACTAAACGACAAAAAATCTAAGGAAAATCAAAAACTTCGTCAAATACTTAATCTGCATAACTGTAAGAGCGGCCCTAAGTTCCATATTCGCGTCCCAAGGGAGAATGGTTCCGTGAGAACCTAGTAAAGCTTAATTGGTTAAATTATATGACCGGGTTCTAGCAAGTCGTTTGTATTCATTTGTACGTTAACGAGCTCAAAATAAAAGAGGGCCACCTCCGTGGGACTTTGGTGGGCTTCTTATTATATTTTAGTACTTATTATTTCAGAATGTTAATGTCGTTAAGTGCTATGCTAATTTATAGTAATAAATGAAAGAATTGGAGTTTCTGTTTGTGATTTTAAATACATTGCATTATATCTATATTCCGATAATAATCTCGTTTTTACTAAAACGAGCGGATTTACATTTTTTTACGTATTAGTCTGAATATACGTGAAAACTAATCACTGTAGCAGCCGAATTTGTTTGTCAAACCGATTTTGATGTAATTTTTATGTAAATGCTTTTAATGACATTAATAAATTTAGGGTAGTTTGCAAAATAAGGGGTAGTTTACAAATTAATAAATGATTATGATTATGATTAATAAACTAATTTTATGGTAAGGAATGCTCATAGTAGGATGCAAATGCGTTTTGAAAGTTATTTTTGTCAGAGACTCAGCTTAATTAACCTTTTGGTTTTATATTTGTTTAGATGTTATCATTAATTTACGATTAACTTTAACTTTAATTAAAAAGTCGAGGGTACTTCAGTAACTACTTGTTGAATTTTCGCTTAACCCACAATTAATAAGTCTGAATAATTTGTAGTAAAAAATAAAAAATCGACAATAGAAGTCACAGGTCGTTTCGAAAAGAAAGATCGGCTTAAGCAGAGGATTGTGTCTATTGATTTTGCGAGCGACGTCACGTCCCCTCCATGGATCCGCGGCCAACCGGCGCAGGCGCACCACGGCCGAGACTTTCTCCTCGCGAGTCGCGACACCGGAGAAACGGTGAGTCGCACACACAACCGCGCGCGAGTCGACCGCCTTGGCGCGACAACACTTCCGCGTTCGAAAATCGAACTTACACCGCTTTCGCTCCGTAAACAATTACCGTGCGAACGATTCGTGTTTTCAAATATTTGCTAACATTGCTGACACTACGTGGCGCCGACGGATTGATGATGCCTAATTAAATTAGAGGTGAGTTGGCCTTTCTACTGTCCGGTGTTAGACGATGACATTCGATGATAAGGTGGGCACTGCCTCGTGGTGAACGCAAGGACGCGCTGGCTGCTTGCTGACCGCCGGACGAACCGTTGTTGCAACTGATGTGCTTGATATTTACCCAACTATCTTTGTTTTATTCACATTGCGTAAGCTTACGTGAAGTAATAATGAGTAATTCAAGTAAAACCTTAAATATTATTGATCGTGTAAATAAATCTTTGTTGTAACTGAAGATTGCATGCGGATATTTAATCCTTCCGTAAGTATGCTACCGATATGTGTTGTTTTTTATAAATGTGTTAATAACCGGATAATATTAACTCATGGTAATTATATAATATTGAACTTTCTTTTGCTGTTTTTTTAATAGTTTATCAAACACAAAAACAATAGTAGGTATATGATGTAAAGAAAAATGAAATCGTGACTAACAAAGTTTAATTTGAAAGCTATCCCTTTTTTCTTAAATAATTTTATCATAATATTCACGTGATCTTAGATGCCTATAGCATAATAACCAGCCTGATCTGACAGTTACAAGAATATCAGCTGATTCGATGCGCCCACATATTGTAACAAAAAATCTATACTAATTATACGGACAAGAAATCGATTTGCTTTTATCGCTACAAAAACTTCAAAGCTTTTAAGTTTTTATTTACAGTTAAAAATATGTTCAAACAGTTAGGTAATATTTTTGCATACATTACATGGTTTAATTATATATGTATCTTTTATCTTAGTTTATTTTTGCCCAAGCTTATTGATTTTAAAACTGAATATTAATTTTTAAGCTAATTATAAAATAATAACAATTCGATCTAGGACTAACAAAAATTTAAGCCTACCAATATAACATGGAATCCAAAACTAAAGAAATTTAAAAACGCTATGTTGAAAAAACTACAACATTTCAACGACAATAATTGTAACAATAAACGATTAACTTTTAACTACAATAAAGATGTATAAAATTAACAAAATCGTGATATCCTGCTATCAGTTAACTGCAAGTAGCTTGCACGTGGCATGGAAAACCAGATGATTCATTCAGGATCTGTCCGCGAACATCCTGCTAAAAGCCCACTATAACGCTTAGCACATATTTTATTAATGATTTAGTCTTATGTCACTGATACTCCTACTACTGCTTTATAAATATTGTGTTAAGCCGCTGTTACGATTTGAAGGTCAATAAGGGACTTACACGAAATGTTTCAACTACAGGGGTAACAACTAGCAACAGATCAGTGGATAAGCCTTCGATCACTAATAAAAATTAGTTCCTATTAGTGATCGAAGAGATAAGTTAAGGTAGGACTTCTTACATCATTTGTCATACAATAAAGTGTTCTTTCCTTGGCTACTTAAATTTATACACATAATATTTAAACAATATTTTAAAACACGACAATAATTCAAAACGTTAATAAGGTAGCCGAAACCCCCGTAATTGTTGAATTCCATATACCTGATCGATTACTACTCCGACAAACAAACATACGAGTACATAATGTATAAACTTAAATATCATGTGCAACACACATCCGTTAACGCAAAAAATAAACACAATAACTACCTATAACATTGTGCTTACACCTTGAAACCTACATTAAATTGACTTCAATAAATGAGTAATAAACTATGCGCACAAAAACTGATCCTTGTAATAATTATTTATTATATAACTATTTTATAACAAGTTCTAATTCTAAATTGTAAACGCCGTAAATACTGTAAAAATGAAAATGTAACCTATTCTTGGCGGGAAGTATATATTGATAATTTAAATACGGCAAGTGAAGTAGGGCTAATCGACGCAGGGCTAAAACAGAATGAATTAAATTGCAAGCTTATTTGATCGTTTTTAAATGAGGAACATCATACATGTTTATTATATTCAAGGGATGAGTTGCCAATAAAAAAAAAACAAATATAAATTAGAATTAGCCTAGTGACTAGAAACTAGGCCTCTCAATCTGGGGGTCCAAGTTCTGTTTTTTTTTTTTGCGCAAAACAGTGACTGAAAAGTTCTTGAGAAAACCTTTACATCGGAAAATGGTTAAAAGAAATCTTCTTAAGGATGCGTGAAGTCTACAACCCACTCTCGGTGGATCTGAAGTGGATTGCACTTGACCCCTCACTCTGAAAGGAAATGCGTGACAGCAATGGGCCACTAATGAGTTGACAATGATCAGATTGCCCTGCAATTTCCAGCGTACAGTATTACTACAGCGCCGATGTTATCCCAACTTACCCCTACTCCGGACATTTCCTATTTATCGTACTTATAGCACAAAATATATCAATGTAGTAAAATTCAATAGTCAGCGCGAATACGTCACATAAAAACGTATGACACCGTTATGCCTAAATACCTACTATACTACCACAACACTTCCTTGTTATGACTATTGTTGCTAATGTTTGTAAATTTTTAGATTGTCTTCGTTTGGCATACATTTTTTTTACCTGAACCTGCTAATCTAGATTCAATAAATAAGAAAAACTAATTTAAGAATATGAAAAAGAAAAATCGCTATAAATTTTTTTCGTCACAGGGAAGTAACGAACGAATATGTAATTCTTGTGATATTAAGTACTGCCACCTCTTAACCAACTTTAAATATTGTTTGAACCCTTCGTTATTCAACTCGAGTGGCACCACGGCCACACCTTTTTCTGCTTTATAACAGCAATTTGGTGTTCTACACTTACTATAGGAAAGTATTACATAATTTAGTAACATAGCTTTGAAATTCGTCATAAGGAATTTCTTTGGGTCCATTGACTTCAACATGACCTTTAGCTGAACAAAAATCATGTTTAATTTTAGTAACAAGTGCATTGTCACCTTCGAGGTCTTTTGTCTTAAATGAATTAGCAAAAAATATAAGCAAATAGTTTAAATTGTAATGCGAAGACAATCTATATACTATATACGTTTAGGTACTTATCTGTGACGAAATGTATGACGTGTAAACGTATTATGATTCGATCAATTCGATTGTAATCTTTATTGAAAATTTGAGATTTTTTTATAAATACCACTAATGTATGAAAAGTAGCAAACAAAGAGAAAAATTGGCCAAGTGCGAATCAAACTCACACACGAAGGTTCCGTAATCCGTAAACCGAGTTTATATTAATTTTTAGTATTTTTTATCATATTGTAAACGCATTGTGAAAATTCGAACTGCCGATCTATTAAGCACGGTTCAGTTGAAAACACGGCGAAAAATAGCGAAAAATATTTGAATCCTAAAAATGAATTGAGTCACTAAGGTGTTAGAACATAATAAAGAAGTATTTATAGTAGGTAATCCAAATTAAATACGTCTTTTTGTTTAAAACAAAAATTAGGATGTTGTTGATGTAGAAGTAAATTAACATTTTATAAGTAAGCGCGTACAAACACATTCTTGAGTATTGATGTAATTTAAGTATGACTTTAATTTTAGCTTATTCAGTAAAAACAAAATAAATACGAGTATTATTTGACAATCCGCCCAGTACCTACTTGCTTCTAAAATATTACAGAGATAATCTGTACGACATAACAAGGTTCCCTTTAAACGGTTTACTTTTATACCGTTACATCAGTTTTATAATCGTAATGAGAATCACATTATTAAAAATCATGAGATAAAGCCTTTTCTCAAATTCACAATTTTGGTTTAAAATTATTGGATAAACAGTTTCTAAAAAAAAGTTTCAACTTAAGCTGTAAATATATATTACATTGATTATTGAATAAAGTGTAAATCTTCAAAATTAGATAATATTAACAGTAACGTAACCAACCTAACATGTATTTGTTTATAGGTCTGTGAACGTCACTATGCGCTATTTTCACAAAACTAAATAGGTATTGTCAGGGGATAAAAATAACTACAAATCTCCATATTATAAGCTTTATTTTTACATTAAAGTTCCATGAAGGTCCTTTTCAATTTTCTTCCAGATTTTGCAGATTAGCTCTTACTAAAGTTGGTACATAGAACCAACTACTAAAAGAAAATGCATATTGCTCTTATATTTTGCTATTGTGGATCTAGCTTTTAAAAATCCAAACAGACAGTAAATTCGTAATTCTTTTTACTAAATAAGTAGGTATTATATCTTACTAAGAACTTAATTAGTATTGGTTCTACTCCTGAGTTAGTATCCTTTAAGGAACTACATACTTCGACAGTGTAACAGCAAAATAACTACATACTTGAGTAGTAAATCTCTTGCTTAGGTCATGTGCTTATACGGTGATGTATGTGCGTGTGCACCAACATGGCTATCGATGACTTTAATCGTTTCGGATTGGTCCACGGTTGCCTTCGACTGTCGAAGATATACTTAGTCATTAGGGCTTCAATTATGTTTTGTTTTATTGTTTTATAATTTTGATTTTTGTGGTGTGAATAAGATACGGTTAATAATGCGGATTATCTTCTGGGAAATCCCGAAAGAAAATCCGTATTATATACATAATATTTTGTTGCGATCTTAATGTATAGAAAGGATTTTGCATTAAACATACTTTTACGTGATAGATGACAATAACAAAATTTTATTTCAAACAACATTAATAGGCGAATTGAAGCCAAGTCTATTAATTATATTATAGGCAATAAGACGTATTACAAATCAAATTACATTATTACGGTAATTCGGTGTTATTACCTGCATCTAACATGGTACTTAATCCAAGTAACATGAGTGACTTGAAAATAACTCAATTTAAGTCATACAGTACCTATTATATACTGTTCTACACATTTTACTCATATATTACCTAAGTATCTATATATTAATAACTTTCAATTGAAGTTGGTAAAAGCCTTTGTGGTTGAACTCCGCAGGCTCCTAATCTATTTCTGCCTAATAACTTTGTTAAGGGCCACTGTGTTCTGGTTTGAAGAGTATGCTTAGGGAGATGGACTGACGTATCGACTGACCTTACTGTAATCTTAACGGAGATGGATTAGAGATGTCAATGGAATGTCATCAGGTGGGCTACATCATTATTACCTCAATATTATTAAAATAATGATGTTCACATTAACTTATTTATAAGTAGATCAAATATTGAATGAAAAAAGTATATCATACAAAAAGTACATCTTCATCATCAACCCATTACTGTCCCACTGCTGGGCACGGGTCTCCTCTCAGAATGAGAAGGATTAGGCCATAGTCCACCGCGCTGTCCAAGTGCGTATTGGTAGACTTCACATACCTTTAAGATTTTTTATAAATCTCTCAGGTATGCAGGTTTCCTCACGATGTTTTCCTTCACCGTTTAAGCAAGTGATAATTAATTTCTAATACGCACATAAATTTGAAAATCAGATGTGCGTGCCTGGGATTTGAACCTCGGACCCCTCGATCGAGAGGCCGCGTTTCTTAACCACTAGGCTATCACTGCTGCTAACCACTAGGCTATCACATCTAGATTGATCTTATTTCACAATAACGACACGAATTTATGCAGACTGTTCTACACTCCGAACTAAATTACAGTATTACTAACCAAGCGATTGCTAATAAAAACTGCCCATTCGAAAAAGCTTGTGTGATTAGATAAACGCTTGCGGTTTTTATTTTAATCTATTTCGCGCGTCGGTTGTGCAAAATTGAACTTTTAAAATAGGGATGGCGAAGTTTTTCAGCAAATAAATTTTTAAATCGATACTAATCGAGAACACCAGAACAATGTGTCTACTCCCTTTAATATGATAAAACAAAGAAGTGCTGTGGCACTTCTGTGGAGGTGCCACTACACTTGTCAGAGGACGCCACGTTCATTAAATTATGATTATTTAGCAGTTTTAGTTAACGTAGAATTACTAATTAGGCTAGATTGTTATTAATATAAAGTACCTTATTACTGATTTGGTACTTTATACAAAAAAAATCGCACATCGGCTGTGCAAAATTAGACATTCAGAATAGGGATGGTGATGTTTTCAACAAATCAATTTTTAAATCGATATAAATGTAACTGAAGAATCGGCCTATAAAAATATCGAATACCTGATTTTTTGGGAAATCGATCATCAATTGATTGCTGCTTAGCTGCTGCTTAGGTATATCAGGATCGCTGAAAAAAATATTATTTTCTGCCAAGAAATTAACCACTAAAACAATAAAATACAAATTCATAAAAAGACGCAGTCTTCTATTTCTTTTTTCCTTTTAACATTCTAACACAAGAAATCGATACATTAATAATCGGCCACATCGTCATCCCTAATTATAATCTATTTCGCACGTCGGTTGTGCAAAGTTAGACGTGCAAAAACCGATGACTTAACGCGTAACGAAGGCCAGTCTCAGTTCCTTAACTGTTGACCCACTAATGCATGTCTTATCTTCGCTATTATGTTCCAACACAGGCAGTTTGTAAGTGTGTAATTAGTTGCAAAAAGTATTGAGATCGTAGCTAGGGAACTCCATCTCGGGAACCCGGATCTCTGGATCTTACTTTTAAGTATAGGTTTATCTTGAAATAATCATTTTTAGAGATTAATGTTGAATCTTGTAGTGTATGAAAAGGCGATTTTTATTTATTACTCTGTCTTCATTAGCTCTTTTCAATTCCTGGATTATTCCGGGATCCCGGAGTGAACTGTAAAGTCCCGGGATTTGAAACGAGAACCGGGATCAAGTCATTTAGTCATATCGAACCTTCCCTACAGAAGAAGGGAGTATCGTTTTATTTTATGTGCCTATGTGTAGCTGTTTACCACTATTCAATTTAAGTTTATCATTATGTTAGCTATACTGATTCATAAAATTTACTAAATGTGCACCCAAATAACCGTTTACGTTTATGGTAAGTGATCATCATAGGATCATAGCCCACAAGTAATCAATTTTTCAATTTAACTTAACATACATAATTTGAAGTGTAAGTGTCTGCCTGTTTAGCCTTGTTGAAAAAATATATACCTGATTGTAAAGTATTAGGTACTTATTGTGTTTTTAATTCTTTCTTCGTATGTATGTCAGCTTTATTTATTTATGTAATGGATCATACACAAAATTACAAAATACAGCAGTTCTTACAGAGCTTTCGTAGACTTTTTAAATACTTACGTCTTTGCAAAGTTTTAATCTTACATACCACATGTTACATTACATATCAAATATACATAAAACATTTAGACACATGTGTACATATAACTTTTTATTGTGCCATTTATACGTGTAATCCTAATAAGGTAGATATTACTGGGCCGTCCAAATCAGATTGTTTTGTAAGTCGGCCTCGTCCACTCAAATTATGGGTCAAATTCGCGCGTTGCCTAACCAACAATTATACATGACTGCCTATTATTTTAAACAATACTCCGAGGCTATATTTCACTTTTGACTTATCCGAGGTTCTTCATCATACTCAATTTGAATTTACTATTTACTTACAAAATGGTATTTTGTTTTTTAGATTTTATAGACCTGTACCACTATTCAATTTAAGTTTATTATTGTGTTAGCATACTGGTTAATAATATCCGCCACCAGCGGACTGTATCAGAACTGATTGGAAATGTATGGGAAATACGTAAACAAATACAAAAAAATGATTTTTGTAAAAACGTAAAATCTCATAAAGCTATCACTTGCTAGACGGTGAAGGAAAACATCGCGAGGAAACCTGCATACCTGAGAGATTTATAAGAAAATGTCAAAAGTATGTGAAGTCTACGCACTTGGCAAGCGCGGTGGACTATGGTCTAATCTTTCTCATTCTGAGAGGAGACCTGTGCTCAGCAGTGGGACAGTGATGGGTTGATGATGATGATGTGTAGCTTCTGTCCGCGATTTCATACTTGGAAATGTAGTAATGTAAATTGAGATGACTTGTTCGATCATGTTGATAGAATCTGCTATTACGACACACATGATTCACATGTAAGTTCCATGTTAGGTCATGATAGAAGTACTCGTATCAACAAAATATTTCTTGGTAATTTGGATGAGACGATTATAAAGTTACTTTATTTATAAGACATTCAATTCATTATTACATGAAAGAAATGTACGTAGAAAATTCATTCTATCATTTTTTACATAAGAACACACTTTACATGCGTAAAATGTACAATAGCATTAGTCTCAACTGTAAATTGTCCGTACCGAATTCCTTAGTACGTTGACCTGTTATTATTACTAGTTATTCGCTTTGCTAGTTTGCTGAATCATAACAATTTGCAAGAAAGTGAGTCAAAGAACGATGAATATGTTGATTTTTGTTGCTGTTAGAGATTAAAATGTGTATTTTTTTAATAAACATAAACGGCGTAAAATATGCCGTCATTGCTGCAGAACAAAAGGATAACTCTGTAATATTTTATCATAATATGTCTACTGAAAAGATATATATCCCTGTATTGTGGGTGCCATGAACACACACAAAGACGAATACACGAAAACCTAGACCCAGAACAGATATCTCATTTCATCATTGAGATATCTGTCTGATCAGGGATCGAACCCGGAACACCTTGCGCGTCAGACCGGTAAGGTGACCGCTCCGCCACGCGGGCCGTCAAATATGAAAAATGTTTTCTCAATTCTATTACGTTATTGTTTTATTAATCAAATACTACGTTCTTACAGCACTTGAATTTTTACATCTAACCAGTCAACTATCAAGTAACAATGTCCATGTTGGGTGACTATGTAAGAGCGAATGTGATTGCACAATGGTACATGTGGGCCAGCGCTCAGAACATCTTTCCGACCGACTGATGTCCTTGCATACAATAATGCATGTTTACTCAATTTTTAAATAAAGATATTTATCAGAAAATCTTTTAACATGCGCCTGTGGTTTTATTTTAGTATTATACTAGTCAGAATGGTGGTTGTATTATGTACTAAGTATTGTAAGATATACAAATCTGTCTTATATTTGTAATCCTTTATCATATTGTTTGCCTCATTACACTGTTTATTTACGATATAATAAAATATGTCAATTAAATAACGTACATAAATTAATAAGTTAACTTATACGAGAAAATTTCCTATATTACAATTATTACAAAAGTAATTTTACAAGAAAACTTGTACTTTTTTACTGTGATGATTATTATTTAATCTATTGTTTAGTTAACACGGAAAATCTATGGACACTCACGGATTAAACCATAATTTATTCTGAGTTTACGGAAAATTTAAATTATCTAGAAATTGGAATAACTATTATTTTTATAAGAAATTGCCATTTATTACGTAAGAAATAATCTTCTGCATTCGAACAAGTGGTGCTTTGTATATTTTTATCCCGAAGATCTCATAAGAAGTATAAGACAGCCATAGCAAAGTTTAGCGTGATATTCAATTAAAAAAACGTATGTACCCATCTGAATCTATGTAACTAACCGAAGTACCTACCATTCCTACATATCATAGAAAAAAATCCTTATTTATACTTACCTATCAAAGTACTATAGGTATAACAAGTGTTTATATAATAATCCTGTAACGGACTCCATAATTAAACGTTATATACGCTCGTACATACTTTTTACTTAGCTTGAAAAAATCATGTTCAAATAAACGAAAAATTTATCCACTTACATCGTTATATTTATAATTTATGTAAGAGATACTTGACTTGACTCCTACTTATTGACCAAGTCACAACAAACTGCATATTTAAATCAGGTTCGTTGTACGATCAAGTCGTCCACCCACACTGTTGGCAAGTACTATTCTAGGCATGTACTATATCTGTCACATGTATAAATTCTACAGCTGGGCCATTAATTGTACGGGTTGATCGAGTGAACGTCCCTGCACGGTTACAAATAAGTTTCGACACAATAAAACAGTGGTTTTCAACTTGGTCGCGTTACTCTGGGGGATTGAAGTTTCTATAGGGATCGTGGGGGATCGCAAACTGAAAAAACAAGAGAAAAAAGAAACATTACCGTACAAAAAGATTACTTTACGAATAAAATGTTGATTAAACAAGCAAACAAACGCTTTCTACACTCACAGCCCCATACTAGGATTCCCTGTGTCGTGGGTGCTATGGACACACACACACATAGACAAATACACAAATACCCAGACCCAGGAACAGAAATCTAAATTCATCATTTGGATATCTTTCTGGCCGGGAATCGAACCCGGGACCCTTTGCGCATCAGACCGGTATGGTGCCCGCTCCGCCACGCGGGTCGTGATTAAGAAATTTGGTAAGAAATATACTCAACTGATGCCTAATTTACAATTTGCTGTGGACTGTATACACAAATTTAGTTTGTTGCATATTAAATTACAAGTTAGCGAAGGAAACGAAAAGCTCACGAATATTTTCACATAATTATAGAGGGGGTCGTAAAGGAAAAGGTTGAAAAACACTGCAGTAAAAGGTAAACCAAATGCTGTATATCGAACATTTCCAATATACCAAGAGTCATGGTCCAGCAAATAATAAATGAAATGAAGCGATTGAAATGTAGGTAGAATATATTAAATATGAAACAAATGTATGTCATAACATTCGTTGATACAATGATCGACTTGAAGGTTTATAGAGCTACAGTTGACATAATTTACGTAAGGTCTGAGCTCTTAACGAATATGGCATCATAGTGTCTGTTCACACGTAAACACAACCACAACACACGACAGCGACAAAATGTCAGCAAGCAGTGGTTTAGGTTAGGGTTGCGTTGTGGTTGCATTTTGGTAACTACAAAAACGTGTGTTTATTATAGAGAAGCCAAACTATAATGTACAGCGTCGCATGTGGCTATGGAGTAGTTGCGATATGGTCAATATCGTTCACACTGTTGAAATGGACGGCAAAAAGTGTTTCGCGAATTAAAAACCATGCATTTTCGTAAAAAATTGTGCCCGTCTACATTGGTAATGTTTACATGTGAATAGACACATAGAAGGTACATGTTTATTTAAAATTATATCAATGTTATGTTGGCGATATTGTTGCGCCTTTTAAGGTTACGTCAACGAGTACGTGATAAATTTTAACTTCTTGAAATAGATTCTATTATAAATGTATTTTAATATCAACATCTTAACAGAAGCAGCTGTTCTGTTTACGTGTTATGTATAGAATGATAGGTATGTATTGTTGTGCGAGAATTAAATCAAATTAATATAGAATCGTAGCGTTCTACAAGTAATTGTCGCGGAATTTAAGATCGCGTGAACTGTACAGCGTTCATCGACCTGCGTGATTCGAGACTGTTGCAACTGTCACTCAAATCATACGGAGTTGTACAATATACATATGAGACTACACGATTATACCTGCAGATTTACTTATAACAAGTTTCAGGTGAACCATTAGTAACTTACATCGAATCGGATGGTCTATCCTGCAGGATGCAGTTGTTATTTCCAAAGTCATACTTCTGTTGACGCGTTTGGGAAAACAGATCATTTATTTCTAGTAAAACATATTTTTAACGTAGGACGAACTTGCGTGCGCCGATGTAACACATATTTTACTTATAGTATTTTATCATATATTGGTGATTTGCTCACTAATTTTTAAATGTTTTTTTAAATTGATTCCGACAAACATGTTTGACTTCTTACGTGTATGCTTAAGTACAAATATACCTTTTTATCCATCCATTTTTGTATATTATCTATATACTTATATACATATTTTTATTTGTTTTGAATGTCCTAGATTTTATTCACTCAGTTCCTCAGTTACCCTCAGGGCATTTTAGCAAGCACTGATTAAGTTGTCACATTATGTAAGTGTGCAATTATTACGAGTATTACAATTTAAGCTCAGTAACGCTAATAGAACAATTCAAACTACCTAATAAGACCTCTAAGGCTGTAGTTAACGTATTGATGATGTAGTTAACCTGCTATTAAATGGTACATGGAACAAATTTGGAATTCAGATTATCCAACCCATACGTATTAGTCCCACACAAACATTGTATAAATAGGTACCATACACTTATACCCGTTTATAAAATGTTAGATGACTTTGTTGTGATTTAAAATGATTAATTATCATAATTATTCAAGCATAAGTTCGATTTTAAAATTGAACGTGAAGGCGCTGTTACCATAGCTATATTTTATGACTTCGGGCGGTTTGATTTATTTAACCATTAAGAGTTAAAACATGCAATCTAATGTATGCAATAAGTCATTGAAATTTTGTACGTAGTACTTATATTACTTTTGTTTTGCTTCTTTTAACCTATCTAATTATAAAACACTAATGTAACTATATAAAGTTATATTTAAAATTCGCAATATTCATCAGAAAGCCGTTAAGCTTTACACAGCTTACTTTATATACTTTTCTCAAGGGTATCCAGGTTTTGAAAACAAAATCCCGGATGCACATTGTAGGTAGACCATAATGATTATCTTCTGGTTTTCATTGCAGATTTTTCACGATGGCCAAACACTGCCAATTGGAGCTGGCGCTCTTTCTGCTCACCGCAGTGCTCATACCATGCTTTGGCGATCCAGGTATGCATCAGTACATTTTCTTAAATTACTATATTTAAAAAATACTACTTCTAAGTACTAAACAAGCATGCCGTCCACCTAATGGTAAGTGGCTACTGCCGCACAAGGACATTCGTAGTCAACCACATATAAGATTGGCAACAAAAAGTTCTACCATCAAACAACAAATCATCAAACATCGAACAAACAGGACAATCCCACTCAGAACGGAGGCATGGACACTCTACATACAAAACAAGGATGTGAACTGGTTACAGTGGAGTTTCCATTGTCACCGCGTATCCTCGTCTGATCGGTCACGATTTGCTGATCTGTCTATTACTGTTATTTATACTGTTACCAAGCGATATTATGCACATAATGCATAAGATTCATAGTTAACAATTTTAACTGTTTTATTATTCAATAAACATACATAAGCATAAGTTGCTAAGTAAAGACGATATTTGTTTCTTTTGAGATATTATTTACAACATTTTACTAAGGTAAGTTAAATATAAAGAGTACTAACAACATAGACGTTTTTCGGGAAATTTATTATTGTTAGGGTTAAAAATTCTTAAGCTACCTGGTATAAGATAATCCCATAAACAAGAAAATAAAGAGTGGTTAAATCCTTCTACTAATTGTTGATCTATAACAGATATATTAAGCGCATCTGTATTGTGGTTTGCAGTGTGTGGTAATGTTGAGTCAATTACCTATATGAGGCGTTCTAACCAACTTATGTCTGAATTCAACTTTTTTAAACATTTTAAGTTAATTATAAACGTTTTCTGGACGAGGGCAAAGACCACTCAGGTGGACAGGATCTTTTTGCTATTCCTTTTTCGAAAAAAATATAAAATACCAGAAGTACGAAATCAATTAAGTACAATTTAATCTTATTAATTCTTGGCAGATATCTTGTGACATTCTTGTCTCAATAAAATGTTGGTGTATAAACATGTCCCAATCAAAATTTAATCTTGTCTTGTTTTTTTTTATAATATAAGAGTAGCAGACGAGCATGCAGTCCACATGATGGTAAGTGGCCACTGCCACCCATGGACATCTGTAATCAAGCCCAGACAGCATTAGATATTCCTACCTGAGGTCGGCCACAGATGCGCCGCTACCCCTGGGGACTAAGCTGGAACGCCCCGGAAAAGTCTGTCTCCCTTCAAACCGGAACACAGCAGCGCCTATCACTGCTGTTGTTAGGTAGAAATAAGTGTGGCGGTGGTGCCGCCGGAGTCGAACCACAAAGGATTCTACCCCACCTTCAAACAGTTCTTGTTTTTCTAAGTAAGTGTGGGTTGCCCCGTATTAGGTTGCGTTAAAATTAACTATTGCAATAACTGACGATAGCAATAAAATGTAACAATAAATAATTGCACCAAGTTATTTGATATTAACTCATTTGTGTCATTGTGACCACGATTTTAGTCGATGTTGACACATACAAAACTTGACAAAAACAATACCTTTAACCGACCAAAATCTATCGGTTAACGTTAAGTAACCTATGTTGTCGTTTTAACCGCAACTAACATGGTGTTCAGTTTTGTCTATGGTTCTACGTATTAATTATCTGTCGTTGGTATTAATTTTAATCTGTAGGATTAAAAGCATAGATATTTATAGTTTGAAATAGTTCGTTGTAGTGTCGTTGTCGTCGTGTCGTTCGCGGTGGTGTATGCCGCCACCGGGATAAAGTTGTTCGAGAAGCTTCGGAGTCGTCGGTCGCTCTCGCGCATATTTGTCGTTTTAGTTATACTCCGAAGTAGAAGCCACTATTCGTATTCGTAGCGTTTCCTTTAAATTCGCGTTAACTTCATTGTTCGCGGTGCAACGTGCTGTAAGATCGACGCCACGTGAGAAGAGGAAGAAGGTAGAGGTAACCGGTAGACCATTCCGAGGTAAGACTAGCTAGTTCGAGCTTAGGGTGAGTTGAAGGTGCCTTATACCTAGTACAAGAGGCTGCGACCATCAGCAGCAGGTGAGTGCGTGACCCTATAGCACTTTGCATCTTATTTTTCGTATATACAGTCCACTTAACCTTCTTCGGGACACGGTCATCCTGTCCATCGAAGAGAGGAACATTCGGTTCCTTATTTGTTCTAACGGCCGCGGGAATCTTAATATTTTCGGTCTCGGAGCCGAATGCATAACATTTTTGGTCTTCGAGACGAATTCACCACATTTTTGGCCATCGTGCCGGATGTATGTCACACACATGGTTTAACCCATGAATTAACCATAGATTTAACGGCTGAGTAGGCTTTTGCTAACGTTGAAGTTCGGTGCAACCCGCCCTAACTCATAATCTTGTTGACGTGACATGACGTCAAGATCTTGACATTTGGACGCGTGCAATTCGTCACGAGCACCACCGAAGAACAATTTCCCCGCGACCTTGGGAACAGTTCCGCTTCCGTCGGGGTCAAGGCTGCAGGTTGAGGGGCAATATTTAGTTCATTTTATAATTACTGTAATTAAACTGCATCACACATGCAGACTTTACAATAATACCTTCTAACACATGCGCTTGTCTAGGTAATACTTATTCAAAGTGATTTCTGCGTAACCTTTTAATGAAATCCACATTTTCAATAAGAAATAGCAAATTCAGTTTTGTCGTTGCCTGTTTGAGCTTTTCTCTGTAGTTGACAAATATAAGAAATGCATTGCTATTTCTCAGATATACCTAAAGGTATGACTCTTCGACGCCGGAGGAACCGCCACCAAACTTATTACTGTCTTTTAACAGTAGTGTTAAATACCACTGGCAACAAGATTAGGGCCCTGAAAAAAGAAAAAAAACAGTGTGAATTAAATATTGTTTGATGGAGGAGGACGGCAGTGTGGTAAAGTTAATATCCTAAAAATAGTTAAATATATCAGTCTTTAAAGGAAAGCATATATAATTGTTAATGAAATATAACTGCCGTATTTGTTTTTTTTTTCTTTTTTCAGGGCCCTCTAATCTTGTTGCCAGTGGTATTTAACAGTAATGTTAAGTAGTTTCTCTTTTAAAGCGTTTACTGAGATTCATTTTATGAGGTTTTCCAAGTTAGTCTTTAGGGGTAGCGATGCATCTGTGGCCCCAACTCAGGATTTAGGTAGAACCTGTTCCACTCGTTGATCACAGATGGCTATGGGCGGTAGTAACCATTAACCAGGTGGAGTGTAAACTTGGTCTCTATTATTTAGTCAGAATAACAGAAATAAAACATTTGAAATAATTACTTATGAAATAAGCAACTTCCTTCTTTGCAGATAAATTACTATACAATATAAAAAATACCTAGAATAAGCGGAAGTTACTGAAGGTGTTACATCCGTACTTAATCGAAAATTATCTCGTTAATATCATAGGTTTTTTTGCTATGAAATTATCCATATCTTAAAATCAATTACATTACCATTAGTGGTATAAATAAGCATAAATAATCGCTTCACTTAGAGCCTAGTCTATAGACCTCTAGAATACTAATTTAAAACCTTGTAGTAAGTACGTAAGATTTATATAATCACACGTACGCACACCGTACAGATACGTACAGAACACACCATGAACCAAACAAATTAGGTATCTATTGTCTTCGTAACCACTTAATGTATTTAAGTTTAAAAATAAATTTCCCATGCCTTAAAACTTTCTCACAATAATATGAATTGCTACATTTATTATTGCTAATTAGCAAGAGAAATAGGTATACAAAGATAAAAATAACAAATCCCATAAAAGAAAACTATAGAACAAGTAAAGCAATTATATACATAGTGTCTCACATCCTTATTGACGGATTCCTATATTTTTGAATCCAAAAACCCTTCTGTAACAGAATCATAAAATGTATCGTCAATTGGTCCCACTGTGCCACATTATTTTCTGAAATAATTATCCCCAAAAAAACTTAACCGCTAAACATAAATAAGAGATTATTGACTGGTTATAAGTTTTTTATAACCTCTTGTTGATTTACTCAAAATATAACTGACCTACATTTACATTTTAATCCGGTAAACAGGACCACGACTTACGACCACGTAATAACTCGTTAATAAATCCATTCAATTATTTCATTCACAATAATTGAGTTTCTCGTAAATTTAATTTTCACCAGCGCCGTTTTATCACACTTCTTTATTTTTGCCGTAAAATTATTGAAATTAAGGTATGATTGAAATTGCAAACATAATTTATATTCACATATAAATTATCTTTGTCAATGTAACGTGTTAAACGTTTAACCTTAATCACTCGTAAGTTATTTTTTTCATATCTACTTTAAATAACAGATTAAATAACAGATTAATTAACGTTTCTTTGCTTGAATTATTTTAATCATCATAAATTATTTCTGATTGCCTGACCTTCGGTCGAACCCACAACCCTGCACATAACAGTTCGGCACAGTCAATAATTATAGTATTATAACTTTTTTATAGTATAGGAGAAGATGACGAGCATGCTGTCCAACTGATGGTGAGTGGCTCAGCGTGGCTACGGTCATGGACATCTGTTATCATCCCCAGATAGGATTAGATTCCTACCTGATGCCTTGGAAAAGTAACTAACTAACTTACGTTTGGTTTATTCTGTTAATAGTTTAACGTAGCTATCATGCGCAGGCGAAGTAGGAAGTCAAACCTAGTATTGTAATACGATCTACAATCAAAGTTGTTTCCAATGCACATTTGAAGCTACGTCCGGACTGTAGTCTGATATTTAAATGTCAATTGCTCTTAATATCAAAGAGCTATTTTACTTCCTGTCGTGCGTAATAAGATCACGTTGCATTTATTCGTATGCAATTATATAAACTTAAAAGGAAATTCAGTTAATTCACTGGATTTTATAATTGATTGACAATTTAATTTATTTAATTCCAGTAGTAATGGAATGTATTTTATGTAAGTGTGCAATTTATGTTTTACCTCGATATTATAAATTAAAACAATGTAAGTACTATATTTATTATGTATTATTATAATTTAAATTTATTATTATTTATAATGTTTATTATGTATTATAGGATTATATGACTTTACATAGGGTCACGATATTATTATAGGGCTTATCTAAAAATATATTTGGAAAATAAAATATCTCATCAACAATTATTTAATTGTTTCATGTTAACAAGTTTATCTTATGTGTATTTTTCAAATGTGATTGCATAGTCTTGTTCAGTGTAGTTCCATTCCATAATTATGAACTTTCCATAAAACAATCTATGACAATTAAGATTCAACAAAAACAGGTGTGTTCCCATATAATTAAATGTTCTCATGACAAGAAAGCGAGCGCCCCAGTATTGTTAGAGCGTACTTCTCAAACCGGTAAAGGTACCACACGCCGCTGGTCACGTCGTGTATGGGAGCCCGAGAGTGAAAGCGAAGGTCGTTAAATGTGACATAGTCTACTCACCATAACATACCATTGACTATGCAATATATAGGAAGTAATGAGAAAGAAGGTAATGTAAATATAGATTTTTTTTTCTTAAATAGTACTCTTCTATTTAACAAAAAATCTTCTTCAGCATACGAATCTAATTTGATAATTAGTCAGTGCTGCCCATGAACTTCTCTATTGAATCTTTGATAGCATCGTGGTCTTATCTGAGTTGTCCTACTGCCACAGATGGAAAGCTAATTCTGAGACTTAAATTAGAATGCCACGTGTAAGTGACTCTCTGTTACTATGTGAGAAAAAATGTGCCAGTGGTATATCCGGGATCGAGTCACTAAGGGTTCTTTTAATAAAGTAATTTGAATATAATTAATTGTAAAAAATCTAAAGTGCAATTATTTGCACCATCAATTAGGTTAAAGCAATACATCCGCATTATTTGTACCTATGAAATAACCAGAATTGTAAATGAAGTGCGATGTTGGTGTATTTAATATATAAATATTATAAAAGTTTTTATAGAAATTATACTCAAATTATATTACAGCTAATACAATTATTATTTTCAAGAACTATTTATGTACATCACTGTCATACATTTTTTTAAATAATTTCTTATCGTAGATATACATATATGAGTACTTATTTTGTTATTTATTATTGTTTTACAATAAATAATTTATAACACTGCACGATGCATAAATAAATTGTTAGAATGTCTACATACAAGATGGAACAAATAAGGAAGAACTTTGATAAACATTTAGTTAACATGTTTCTATGTTATTGCTAAAAGAACATGCCTATATATTTCTTGTATATATAAGATCCGTATATTTTCGAGACGTCAAGCTCGAAGTAATCTAAATAATGTAATCTCAATTATAAGAATGAATAACAAATCGTTCTTATACATCCGACGACACTGATGTAGTACCAAGGTTCTACGGATCTCAATACGGATCCTCTTGTGATGGATATGCGCAAAAACATAAAAGCCCTGAAGAGGAGGCGTATTAGGAAACGAGGACGTATGAAGCGGATCTTTGCTTAATGAAATATGGCGACAAAAAGATAAAATGCAAATAAAGCGTGACGTACCGTGTCATATAGATTAAGCAGGAAAACCCAAAATAATACGTAAAGTTTGTTTGAAGAGTGATGTCAAATTTAAATGAAAATTTGTGTTAACAGCGATGTTAATTAATTATTTTAGGACCTTAAAATATACATAAAACAATTATCACACCAAGGATAACTTTTTATAATATAGAAGTGGTAAACAAATCCACCTAATGCTAAATAGATACTACCCATAATATTGTACAATATGACGGTACACTATTACTTGAATTATTTAGTAGTTTTTTTCACTAATACCATAGATTAGTAAAGATTACTCACTCCTAACAAGAAAATGTACCCAGTTTTGAGAATTGAAATAGTTGCGTAAAAAAGTTTTGCCACGTCTCCGTGCTAAAATGTCCGTAAAATATTTGAAATAATTATTTGTTTATTATGTAAATTACGCAGTATTAGTCATTTATTAGTAAATTTTCTCTAAAAATGTTTTTATTTGTCAAGAATTCAAAAAAAGAACTTACTAATAAGCCGTTTGTGGCTTCATTCAATTTCAAGGCGGCGAAGTATCTTTACTAATCTATGACTAATACTAAAACAATGAAATGAATGATTTTGTTTACTATTTTACACGGCTGCGAGCTATTTATTTCATACACTTACTTGTATTTTATAAATGTGTTTATCACATAATATTCCTATATCATCCATATGATACGAGTACATCATATTATATAAATAAAAGCCTAGTACATGCTTTATGTTAACTTCAGAATTTGCATTGTCCCTTCATTACTTGTTACTAACTTATAAAACATGCATATTTAGTCAAGAAGCTTCAATATAGACATAAATATAAATCAAATATGGAATTTGCAGTATCTCACATAATAATATAATTATAATTACACACGCATGTAAAACTATTAACGATATGTAAACAGCTGCATAATGACTTCCTTAAAGCATGAATCAAAGATATTTATAAAAGATTCAAAGCGTCTACGACTCAATTAGAACGTCATCTATTCAAAGAAAGCCGACTTGTCTATGATGTCAAGGATTTTTCCTGATATTTTTCTACACACATTAAGTTAAAGTAACTAAGATACTGAAATCCCAAAAATACATGTGTTAGAATAAAGTACTGTAGTGTCAGTACGCTTTCTTCAATGTATGATTATTTAGCAAATTAAAATATACTCATTAGTTTTATATAAGACTAGATTTTAATTAATATAAAGTATCTTACTTATTTGGTACTTCATACATACAAAGAAAATGTAATTTACAGATGATTTTTCTAATTCACCCTATGAATTATTGTCATCTTAGTAGTTATAACTCGAGTAAGTTGCAGCTTTCCCCGTTATAAAAAAGTATTATATCTTTTCAAGATTTGTTGTCGTCAATTTTACATACAAAACCGTATATTTGTAAACGTCATCCTTTGTGGCCGTTTAAAATATAGCCTGAGGATAGCAACTTTACTAGATAAGGATAGTTTTAATTAATTGTTTTATTTATCTAATTAAGTAAATTAGCTTGTACCCATTTAAATATACATAATAAATAAAGTAAATAAGTATGTGATACGAATTTAAGTAGCAATATGCAACACACTTGAAACATAATACGATTTTATATCTACAAAATGTATTAAATATTATTATGATTGATTTTGAGACTGATAATAATTCAGGCAAATTTACAGGCACAGCAACAAAGACATAAGCAATATCTTGTTATAAATTTTTTCGTGGTTTGCAATTGAATTCCTACTGACGTTTCATGTGAAAACATTTTAAGGCTTAGAACTCAAGAAGCGTTCTTTTTGCCTATAATAGAATAGCCGTTTCGTTTCGAAAAACCGGCACTTGTTGAATATGTAAATGTAAATAAAACGTACTTGTCCTATTCAAAACAAAATATATTTATCCCACGTCCGCTGGAGTCAGAAGAAAAACGCTTTGTGGGTTCTCACCCTTAAAATTTTAGAAGTACATAGTGATTTGCAAATGCTTAAATACAATTAAACTCACCTGCAAACCATACATTTTACATCAACCATAAATATTATGTGCGTGCCCGTATCGCTTTAACCCACTTAAAAGCTGTCAGCAAAAGTGAGTGGAGGATATCGAGCATTATAAATTATCCTTTTGATGGCTCTAGATCCAAGAAACTATAAAATTAAACGCTCATCGTGATTAACTTAATTGATTCAGTTGATTGTTTGAGCTATTTATTACAGAACCGTCAAGTCATAATGTTAGTAAAGCTCGCCATTGCAAAGCGAAGCAGCTATACAAAAATGAAATCATTATAATTCTGTAAATGACGATATCTGAACTACTACTTAGGTCGACGTGTGAACAAAAATTTCGTAGTAATACTTTCATGAACATTCTTATTGTTTATTGACGTATTCATTAATTTCCTAAAGATGATAAGCAATAGAGTTGACTGTAGTTATATTTCTCATTGCAGCTTTTTACATTTATTGTTTTAAGTATCAAATGTAAATGAGTGTTTGTAACTATAAATAAATAATTAAATTATTATTAATTTAAGATGTAAGTAACAGTGTCAGATAATAATATGAACCATTTTTAGATACAGACACAGGCACTATATTTGAGACTCGCATAATTATAAAAGTTCGTTAACAATGAATAGCTAACTAATTAACAATAATAGATTGCACTTGTCAAACAATAGATACGCTTACTAACAATATTTTGCGTTACCCCACTATTGGAACACTTTCTCATCAGCATTACAATATTCAACTACAAGGACTACACATAGAAAACATTTTCAGTACGCATGTTACGAAAGTAGAGCGCCTCTGATGCTCGACTCTCGAATCTCTCGACTCTCGACTCTCGACAATGTCGCTGGCACGCCCACAGCTTGTCAGCCACTATAGCTACTGACAGTTAGCTAATAACGTTATCAGTCTTCCATTGTATTTGCGACATGTCTTTTAATTTATTATCTCGATGTCACATGCTCACATGTCAGTCACTTGTCGATTTTATTTCGATCCGTCGTTAGATGTAAGATAGCTACGCGATGACAAGATGTGTGTACAAGTATATCCGTGCCTTCCTATCTTTGTCGAAGTGGAACAGTAAAGAGAAGGGTGGCTTAATCGAAACCTTATGAAATAAAAGCAGGTGTGCAATGCATTCAAATATGGCTTGTACAACAAGTGCATACTTAATTTACATTTTACCCACAAAAAGCTTAACTCGTACCCTTTTACATCAATTGCTTAGAAATTCATTGCGTGGACCAACGTTTTCTAATAAGTGGGGCAGAATTTTAACAACTTCACAATTGACATATTACTATAAGTGGTGCTGTTTTTCACTTGCCAAGATTGGCAGCCGATAAATCCATAATAAATCATAAAAATCCGCACAACCAAATACCGAGTCAGTTTTATAATCATTACGTATAAGTGTTAGGCTGCAGCTCAACTAGACTGAACAGACCATTAGTTTGAAATAAACATCTAGTAGATACTTTAAATGGTATTGACTGGCAACGAATTGGTTTAGCACCTCTAGTCAGACGGGTGCTAATTTGTTAGACACTTACAAAATGCATTTTGATGCTTTTCTGTAGTCATTAGCACGGAGTTATAATTAAGCACTGATTAACGAGGTAATCAACAAGTCAATAACGGTGGCGAAGATGAAAAGTTAATTCGTGATAAACAAATAACTATCGAACCTGAATACAACACTGCATTTTTACCCATTCCTTACAAAAGAAATCCTGTCTGAGATAAATTTTAAAGGCTTAATGGCTAACTTGAATCATATAATTTGTGATATAGATATTTACTATTTATGCATAAAATATTTTAGGGTGAAATCTATTTCACCCTAAAATAGATTTTACCCTATGGTTTTGTGGTTCGATGGTTGGGAATTTGTTGTTCGGTTCTAGCATCCGCTAGAGCTGGAATTCTGTTAGAGCTAGACAAAGAATTCTATTTTAAAAATCCTCTTTCTATCTATCCTCTAAATATTGCTCTCATTAGTTGTTTGCAACTTAAATAAAAAGCTAGTGCAAACTCCGCCTAAGCATAGCAGTGTAATTTTATAACAATTTTCTACGTGATTGTAATTTTAATTGGTCATGAAACATACATGCTGCAAACGCAGGTGCACTATGGTACATTGATATTTTACATCCGTTTCTTAGCTTCGTAATGGTTTTTACTAGTAAGAGCCGTAATAACCTTCGATTTTTTTATTGTCCCCGGCACGATTTTATTACACATACAAGTATATAATATATACAATCGATTAAATAATATCACAATAAATGTTAATCGATGAATTTGTGATAAATAGTTTAATACAAGGATTATCCAAGGAAAATGAGAGATGCTAGATGCGAATATACTTCTCTAATATTTTATTTACTGTTTATGCTGACAATTTGTAGTATGTCCATTTCGTTGTTTTGATCGACTGTATATTTTTACGAGGTTTTATTTAACTTGCCTTATGTCTTATTCAATACCAATATAAGATGATTCTAAATGCTTAAACCCAACCGATTGAGCTGAATTTATCTATACACTTTTGGATGACAAAGCATCACAATCCAAATCCAAAAACATACATCAATGCTGCAGCAATACTTTATTAAATTAGTTTGCTACTTCTATAACCAACTGTAACATTATAGATAATTATATAAACCTGAAAAAATCACTTTGTGAATGCGTTAAGATCATTACAGATGCATTAAGGCTATAATGACGAGCTCGAGGTCTCGATGTCACACCGATCTGGAACGCTATACAAAAACATGATCAATTTGCATGCGTCTCAGTTAATCCATATAGAACTAAATAACAAATTTAATTAATTGGTAATTAAACTAATTTTCTTATTCATTAAATTTGAATGCCTTTATTGTATGTTATACTTAGCTTAGCCAAGCTGTAAGAGCTTACATCTCTTATTTTAAAATAGCCTAATTGACTACCAAAGTTGGCCTTGCGTTAAAGCCATAACAAATCAATTATTTAAGAAATTCAAATTATGTTTAAAATACTAGAAGCTTACCTTGGGGGGTTCATTTAGTTCTCGTATGTATACCTATGATTGAAATAACTCTCCTGCGTGCATATCTGAGAATGGATTTACTATTTTTAACACAAAACTACTAGGGCTTCATTGATATACCTATTATATTGGTACGTCATCTAAACTTTGTTTTTTTTTCAGAAATATTCTACGAAAAGCAGCGCTACGATGGATGGTTCAATAATAGAGCTTATCCTGACTGGGGTTCAGTTGGTAAGTTAAAATATTTTTAATTTTATGTAGAAATACGCTCCGAAAAAGCAAACTTATGTAGATACTACGTACCTTGTACATTTTTCTGTAATACGAATTTCAAATCAAATCAAATTAGGTAATCTTTATTTGCAATCAGTCTTTATTTTGGATCTGTGGACAAAATGATTACAGTTACATAACACGGCATAAATGTGTACATTAGTATAATTTTTTTAATCGTAATATAAACGTAGATATTTTTAAATATAAATGGGGTTTTAATCTTTTTATTACACACACATTTTTCATTTCATTGTTAATAATGAAGGAAAACATCGAGAATAAACTTACAAGCCTGAAAGTTCTTCATAATGTTCTCAAAGGGATGTGAATTCTAGAAGTCTGCATTTGAACTTCATGTCTAACTATGACTGAAAACTCTTCCCAATTTAAAAGACTATTCCTATCTAGCAATGGAACAGTAGAATATTAATAGCTCTAGAACGAAATATAAAATAAAATCAATTTTAAAAGAATAATAACAGATAACAAAACATATCAAACAAAAAAGGTTTATTTCCACAGGTGTTCGAACTAAATCAAGTCATTATCTAGTTTATAAAATAGTGCATATGCAGAGACACGCACGTCGTGAGCAGGACATGCCGATATTTATTGTGACAGATCTAGACCACTGCCATACAACTCTGGCAGCTGTCAAAGAAACTGGAATAAACTAAGTTTGTTTAATGCCGATCGAAAAGCTATTTTCTGTTTCTACGTCTCCGGGTGCATTTATCATTATCATATGTAACAATAAATGGGAATACTGTTGCATGGATTAACTTAAATATATATAAAATCTCGGAATGTCATGTAGGCTTATACCCTTTTTTTGTGCACGAAGGGGACACCTTCAAAAGGTACCCGACACTGTAGGAAGCGACACCGGGTTATGTGAAATTTTTACTGCACTAAAACCCCACCGGTGACCGTCCTCAGAACATGGTGGAGAACTCCAGGATATCCGAGGGAACACAACCGGAGTCCTCCAAGCGCGATGTATCTGTCGGGCTATGCCCTGGGGGAGCAATTTAGGCTCCTCCCGCACAACTGGTGTTTACGACGGTATGCCGTCCTTCCCGGGGTTACTTGATAGATGGTTCGAATTCCCACTCTTGCCCCCCGCAACCCCGGAAAGCCTTTTTAGTCGCCTCTTTCGACAAGCAGATAACGTAGCCCTATTCTGTCCCGGAACTACAGGGACAATGTAAATTTATACCTACATGACATTCCGAGAGAACATACAGAAATATAAAGAAACTTTTACGAAAACATTACAATAAGCTCAATGTTTAATTTTCTATTACTGTTAATAAGGTTTTTTAACTTTCGCAACGTAGATGAAAATAGAGATTGTGTGATCGCGTAACATATTGCAATTTGAATTAGAAAGGTTAATTGTTTAGAACTCTAGTCGGACTATCCCAAAAATACTCACGTCAGGGCGTATATAACGATTGTGGCCCATATTTAAACACAGACTAATGGATTTAAGTAGTTTATGTGATAAACTTAAATTTGTCTGAATTACTTACGATAACGTGTACGTACAATGAATCTTATCGCTTAAATTTGGTGCAGGCTTTCCTTAAAACAAATAATTTCTACCACATCTATACAGGTGCAAAGATGGTAGACCTCACACTGGTTCGACTTCGACCACCGCCACACCTATTTCTGCCTAGTAATAGCAGTGTTAAACACGATTGGGATACTTTTTCGAGGCATTTCAGCTTATTCGTTAGGGGTAGCGACGCTTCTGTTGTCGACCACGAGTAGAATCCTAACATTATAGATATCAATGGGCGACAGTAGCCACTTACCATCAGGTGAAATACATCTGCTACTTTTATATTATATAACTCTACATAATAAATTATATTAAGCTAAGAACTAGTGTAATTCTACCTTAACACAAATCACATTACAAGTTATGGAAACCCGTAGGCGTGGAATTACAAATGATACATAAGGGGAAAATTGCTTTACACATATTTATCTCAATCAATAACGAGACCAATCACATATAAGGCTATAGAAACTGATTACAAAATAAATATTAAGACAACTTAAACAGGTATCTAGTGTATGAAAATGTATGCCTTTGAATTAAAGCTATTACATTAAATTGATATCTTAAGACTTGAAGTTTGAACTAGATCTATTTGCCTATATCAATCGTGTATAATCATTAAGTAAATAAATTTCATGTTACCTTTATACATGCATATAATTATTTATTAATAATACCAATGTATTACAAAAATAAATATTTATAGTTACAATATTTATATTTTCTTTTTTACAAGATTTCGGCTATTAAGATGATATATTTTAAATGATTGTTCAATTAACGTCTTAGATGTATTATAATAAATATACACAGTATTTAGGTATGGGATTTTCAAGATAATGTGTATAAATTTATCTTAATTACATTTTAAATTATATTTTATCTGACAATATTAATATTCGACAAGATTCTTCGTATAAAAGATATCAACGCGCGCAAAGTTCACAAAGGAAAAATAATTATGATAACTGTATTGCTTCATTGTAAGGTAATATCTTTATAAATATTTTTTATCATTATTATTAACTATATTATGTACTCGTACATATCAAAAATCATGGTAATGTTTCGGCAAATTTTATTACATTACACATAATAATATAACACATGACTTCTGATAAGAAACGCACTTTAGTATTAACCGTAACTTTTTTAGGTAAAGAAGGATTTTTAAGCTATTGCATAGCTTTTATCGCGGGCTTTGAGCGCGGCGACCGAATCGAGAAATTCCGTAACGAAAATAAGTAACACCTTTCAACAACTCGGTTGCCTGGAGACTTGATATCCAACTATCAAGTCTCCAGGCAACCGAGTTGTTGACTGTCAATAGAAAAATATGGATATAATTGAATAAAGTATTATTTTACATTCCTTATTATTTTATTTGATAACCTTAATTCGTCAACTTGAACACAGATGGTAGTAATACACATTTTTTTATAATCCGTGCAGAAATCTTAAAATTGCGTGAAGTATATTTTATATTCCCATTATAAAATTCAAAATTATATTACCATATTATCCAAATAATATGTTTTATCAACATAAGCTATGTTGAATTCTGGATTGATAAAATAACGTAAAAGAGTGTTTGTTATTTTTAAACGTACAATTACAACTGACAGACTTGACAGCACAAAATCAAAACGCCATTATGATTTATGGTACAAATTATTTGTGTACAAAGTGTTTTAAATATGAATAAACAAAGTGCATTTATTCATAAAAAATGCGATGTACCTGTAACATTCGGCCAAATGTCACAGGCACATCGCATTAATCCATTTATATTGCTGGTTGTTAATACTTTACGTCACTTATTAAATACTTTTCTATTTTATATTTTAGAATATTCAGTCTTGCTTGGAGTTATGAAATGTCAGCTGATATTTGCAATGTCTTATATAATGGAGATATGATAAAATAGTGGATAAAGATGTATTAATGTAAATGTTGATGATTATGGAAGAATATATTGTATTTCTGGAATTCCTTCTGAGCGTTTTCATAGCATAAAAAATGCTATGCAATAGCTTTACCGCGGCAGTCTCCGAGTGCCACACGTATTTTTTTTAATACCATATTTATATCTGTCATACGCTTATTTTATCTTCATATGTGTTGGCTTCAGACCAGAATTTAAAACAGGTATTACTTTCGTGAACTCATAAAAAAAAATATATAATACAATTTATGTATTTCAGTGTCATGACTCGTGATGTTTTCACACACATGTACCCAGTTTCTTAGTATTTTCTTAGTAGGTACCTAATCTAATAGGTCATTACGATCATATCATACATTCTGAATCACTCAATAATTACTCCATGTACATAATACATGATTATGATTAATTAATTACAATTGTGACCTAGTTATTTTATTCTGCAATGACTTAACATTCCGTAATAAAACGGCAGACTCATTTATTATCTACGAGGATTATATACCTGAGGTAACTCTATAACTTGCAAAATAATAGGTATCTGCTAGAGGTACGTCACTTGTTCACGAGGGGGAAACCTTCAAAAGGTAGCCGATGCCGTGGGAGCGACACAGGGTTATGTGGGACTCTTACCGCACTAAAATCCCCGGTGTCCGTCCTCGGCGCTGCGTAGAGGACTCGGGGATCTCCAAAGGAACGCACCCGGAGTCACAGCTAGATAAAGCCTTTAATCTGTCAATGCGCCAAGTTAATTTAATAATAATAATAATAATAATAAAAACATTTTATTGCCTTAAAAATTACAACAACATAATCTAAACTTAAAATTAAACATGTTTTTTCTTTAAATATAACATAATAAAAATACACAAAAGAGATAAAAAACAAAGAAATAATAATAATTGCTTACTACTTGTGGTTATAATCTAGGCAAAAGGAAGTGCTTCAGCTATTGCTACCACAGGATTACAATCCCATGGAGCGCTGTTTTTCAGCCACTCCCTCCTCCCTGAGTTGTTATGCGGGAATTCAGGACTTGGCTCCCCTACCTCGGTCAATTCGTTCTTTTTCAAACAAAAATGAAGATAAATACTAAATAACATATTTTGGGTAACAACTAATAATAATTACATTCTACAAGCTACAACACTAAATATTAAAAATAATATGACTCTTCGAGTACGGGGTGACTGTGTATGTGTATATATATGTGTGTGTGTGTGTGTGTGTGTGTGTGTGCGCGTGTATGTATATGTAACATGTGTGAGTAATGAATTTCAATTCGTTTGGAAAAAATGATCAGTTAAACGATTTTTTACTTATTTTTAAAATTAACATTGTACAGGATTTTAAAGACTAGGTTTAGATTGGTAATATTCGTGTACCGAGATAGCACGGTATAGAACACAGGCCGTACTACGAGTATATCGGATAATACTGTGTATTAATTCCCAATTTATTACTCTATTTTATCACAGAATGTTTTTTACGATGATCAACACAAGATTCAAGTAGTACCTACTATAAAATCAGTTTCTTTAACGAAAATATATCCAGAAATAATGAACATTAAATTCAAAGTTCTTATTCTATTTCCTGTAACTTTATTTTGTATAAATAATTATAAAGGCCTTTTACATGCCGGCGTAATGCTTTTACAAATTGTATTACTGCGATTTAACAACGGACACACACAAAGATTGTGTAAATAATTAAATATCAACAATAAAACAGCCAATCTAATAGTATTTGCCCTACCTAGTCGTATTACAAATTTATTATATATTTACTCGCGTGGAACTTACGTAAATAATAATGTAAATGGCATATCAATTGAAAGATTAAATTATTATTATTGAGATTCCGATATTCAACATTTTAAATACTCTCTTATAAAATAACGAGGCATTCTACGAATATTTCGGTTATTCCAAGAAAAAAGGACTTAAAACGATCAAGATACGAGTATAATAATGTTGAAGATAGCGCAATCTTTTCGTCTGCATTCTGCAAAAGATCCGGGTGCATTCTTGAAAGTAGTTATGATTATTGGCTGTATTTTAACTAACCTTTGCACACAGCTACGCTTGTAAATTATCAACATTAAATCCGTATCATATATCATGAAAGCCCGTAAAGTTTATCAGTTATGCTTTACTCTTAGCGATTGTATACAGTTATAGGATAATCGACAACCAATAATATTTTACGAACTTGCCAACATGTTTGATGATTTAGTCCTAATAACACATTCGCTAAGTTCACGATGAAGACTTTACTCTTCTGTGATTCGCAGACTTTATGGCTGCCATTGTAAGGAGCTATAGGACTACTAACATTATTAGCAAATTAAACTCATAGCTCGCCAAGAATTGTGATTACTTAGTCCTAATAACACGTTCACTCACCTCACCATAAAGACTCTACCCGTAAGCGATACGCTGACTTGTGTCTAAGTCATTGTATTTGTAAATCTATAAAATTATAGACTATAGACAATTGGTCTATAGTCTATAATTTTACTTTTTTATAAATTATAGACTATAGACAATTGGTCTATAGTTTATAATTTTACAGATTTATAGTGAGCTATATTCATACCTAGACAAGAATTGTGATTATTTAGTCCTAATAACAGAGCTAAACTCACGATGAAGACTCCAAGCCTATGAGATCCGCAGTTGTATAAAGCTATATAAATATAGACTGCTAACAATTAGTGAGGTATACGCGTACTATACCAACTTGTGATTACTTAGTCCTAATAACACGTTTACTAAGCTCACGATGAGCTAACCCGTGTGCGCTCCACAGATTTTCTCCTCGCCCCTAATTCGCGATTCGTGTCGATGTTTCGCATTGCGCCATACCAATCACGACCGCACCTCAATTATTTGCCAGACCACCGCTGTGATACCAACTATCAATCACGAATCAACTGGCGTTAAATTGTTTGTCATTATCAAATCTAACGCCAATGTCCGTAACGGCTTTGAGATACATGGACAAACAAACGCCTATTGATGTATCAATGTGAGAATATGACGCAACAATTGTAAAAGACATTCGATTTTAAATATAGTAACTGGCAATAGTTATTTTTGATTTGCTTAGGTTATACTAAACGTTGTTATGGATTGAATGCAACTCTAATATTTTGTATTTTTTGTAAGCTTTTGTACGGCGTAAAGTGAAAAAATACCTACTAAAATATTGGGACAAAGTATTTTTACAAATCATATTTCTACTCCATGTACTTTATATATTTTAAATGGGTTCCGCGTAATGGGTGATGTAACTTAAATAATTCATCTTTTTCAGTAATTTCTAGTAATCTACCAATTACATTACTTCAAGTGAACATAACATTAACAGATAAATGCAATGCTTAAACTACTCGTACATACAAAATATTTTCAAAGTTTGTAAGTTTAAGTCATCATTGTAAGATTTTCTCCTTGCTCCTAATTCGCTGCTCGTGTCGATATGTCGATAGTTCGGAAAACATTGCGCCATCACAATCGCGATCACGTTCAAATTATTTGCTGGATATCTTTTACACCGCTTTTGACCGTGGCTGATCTTGAGAAACTTTAAAAAGAAAAAAACATCATCAATGAAGAAATATTTTTTTTATCTGCGTCCTATTTACTTATTTAAAAATAAATAAGATATTTTCAATTAAAAATAAATTTTATATTATTTATTTTTAATGCAATATCATTAAGTTAATAATAACCAAATGTATCCGTTTATTTTTTCGATATACGCACTTTATTTAATAATAAAATTAAAATGACTGAATACTTATAAATAAATACCTTGGCCTATTTGAATGAAGAAATAAGGTATAACAGCGCGGGAAATAAAAGTGATTGCAGATTACAATTACGTAATATTTTATGTGCATTTGTATAACTAAACGATAAAATATGTATAAATCAAATAATAATTATTTAACTTTGTTGCAATATAATAACTATCTAGAGTCAACTGAATTATAGTATAGTACCTATTTATATTATAGCCATCTATGACGAAAGGTACCTATGCAATTTCAATAATATGATTTGTGAAATAATGATAACTTTATTTTCATGTCAATTTTTTATAATTACGTAAAATAGACATGAATAATTATTATAAGGATTTATTAAACGTGTATTATATTATTTATACTTGTATACTAATTGTGCAAGTTTTAACCACCTTAGTCAAAATATGTATAGTATAGTTTTACTTTCCATTGTATGTAAAATGCATTAGAGACCATTAATCTTCATTTCGCTTTCGTTTTCACTTGTCATTGTATCTACTTTAACTTTTATAATGGACTTGATGTATTACATATTAAAATGATTATCTATACAAATATTTTCTAAAGTTGTTTAAGAAGTGTCACTACAATCGAATAATCAAAGTATTTTTTTTGCTTTCTCCAAAAGCTTAGCAAAAGTATCATGATAATAAAATAAAACATTATGATTAATGATTATAATGTAGAAGAAAATAATAAAGCATTAATTAATGTCAATGTACAGACCATCGTACATTTATATAAAACCGCTAAGAGAACATATAAATTTTGAAGAGCTGTTAAATTAAGTACATTTATTTTTGTGTAATCAATCATTGCGAACATTTCAAAGCCATAAAGCCTGTTAAATGACGTATTAGTAACTTCTGTATTTGAAGATAGAAATACCAGTTCATTTGTGAAAAATAGCAACCTAACCTAACAAGAAAATGTAACCAGTTTTGACAATTGAAATTGTCACTGTCCTCTATCTTCATGGTTGAATAATATTTAAAAAATTTAGTTTTTAGATCATTTACGAATGAAACGACATTTCTCCGCACTTTTTCTTAGACTTCGTGTTTGCACCACTTAACTGTACATGTCAGCATTGTTCCGCGTAATTTACAACATGACAGCCATTAAATGGTCTGACACATTTGTCAGCCGTTCAAGCCATTTAATGGCTTCCTTCAAATACAAGGCGGTGAGATATCTATACTTATCTATGATTATTTTATGATTCTCCTCAGGCAGCCGACTCACGCGCAAGACTCCAGCGTCGTACGCAGATGGCGTGTACATGATGGCGGGCGCCGACCGGCCGGGGGCGCGCGCGCTCTCCAAACTGTTCATGCGAGGACAGGATGGTCTACCGTCGTTGGCTAACAGGACTGCCTTACTGGCGTTCTTTGGTAAATATATTTGTTTGTTTTTATATCATATCCCGTGTGGTTAAAGTGAATAATACCACGCCTTTTCCGTTAGGTGTAGGACTTCATTCAAAGATTGGTTTTCCCCTCTACGAAGTTATATTATGTCTACTGCGTTAACCAATCGATTGTATTCTTTAATTGTATTTGTTGACCATAAAAAATAATTATAATATCAAATTACTGACAATACTACAATATAGAGTGCATACCCTCGCGAACATTGTATTGGGTTAAGAAGTCGTTGTAAAATAAAACCAACATAAGTAGAATTGTAACTCAGAATTTTATGAGTTCTAAATAGTATTTGTATTTAGCATGGCATACCATTAAAAATCAAACTGTCTAAACGAAAATAAACACTTCATAAGACTAACCAAATTTTGTTTTACCCCAGGTCAAGTAGTGACCGGTGAAATCGTGATGGCATCAGAATCCGGCTGTCCTATTGAGCACCACCGCATCCCCGTGGACAAGTGCGACCACATGTACGACCCCGACTGCGAGGGCGCTAAGCACATGCCCTTCCTCCGAGCCTCCTACGACCGAAGTACCGGACAGAGCCCTAACAGTCCTCGAGAACAGGTATGTCAAAGTGAAAATATTATATTCAAAGTAGATTCTTTACAGAACTCTTTTTGAACGTCAATGTATACCGCCACTTCGCATGGTGTTTCGTTATGTAGAAGAATTATGATATAATTTGCATTAATTTAAATTTATATTATATGACGCGTAAGTAAGGCTAAGGACCTTTATTGACGATTGAAAATTGATTGGTAATAAAATATGGCAATGATAATTAGGGTTTTAATTTAATTGAATTATTACCGATACGTCGACCTGTTACACCAGAAAAAACCTATTGACAAGTATTGGTTAGGTATTTTAGAGTTACGTACCCAAAGGGTAAAACGGGAGCTTAGTACTAAGCCTTTGTCTGTTGTAGGGCTCTATATTTGATCCTTGTATATTATTGCCGCTGTAACAGAAAATTAAAAATGAAAAAGTTATAAAAGAGGGTTGATGGTGGTACGAAATCAACTGTATGAGAGTCCGACTCGCACTTAGCTAATTTCATTTTTGTAGCTACTACTTCACAATTCATAAAACTTACTGTATCTTTACACACCGAACTCTGTACCGGTTGTGATTTACATAAAGCGTTATGTAAACACGTAACACTGCGATTTCCTGTGTTTTGGTTGCCATGGAAGTAACGACGACAGACCGGTACAGCAACACACAGACAGCACAGTATGTACTGTCTGTGGTATGTAAAATAAAGATTGTCACTTGTACTCATAAAATTGAAAGTAGAACTTTGATATTGGTTTACACTTTTTATTTGCATACAAAATGTTAAATCTAGAATATGCTTCATTATCACTAATTGAATTGAACAAACTTAAATTGTCTCAAACTGTCTTTTTAGTAAATCATTGAAAGAACTAAAGTAGATTATCCAAAAGTATCGGTTTATGTTTTAATATTTATGTAAATGTAAGTCCGTGTATAATCTTCTTTCTATTTCGAAAGTATGGCGAATTAAACTTATATTGAATCTAACTTTCTATGATAAACATCAATATTATTAATTAAATTCATTGGATTATCTTGAGACATCTTATACATAATTACTTCCATCGTACCATTATTAATTAAATAGAAATCACTTATCTTTTATATAACTGCATCTTAAGCCAAGTTCATCGCTCTCACATGACTGCATCAATCTCTTATCAGATAGTCGGTCAGAATGTCGGCAGATAGTCGGTAAGACAGAAGCATTGGTGTCAATCAAGTTCATTTGCATTCGAGATCGCGATACTATTTTGTCGGTCCCGCTATAGTCTCTTGCTCGGCTAATAAGGCTTGTATCACCGGATGTTCGGTAACAGCTCTGGATATGTATCTATGTGGTTATTCATCTGTGTGTGACGGTAGCATGGTGACCATGCCTCACAATGCCGAAGGTACAGTTCAATTTTTGATCCAACAAATTTAAACAGTGTTGTATTAGATTAAAATGATCTAACCCTCGCAGAATTGTCGTTGTCATGTCAACAACGTTACAACAACAACAACAAGTCAACAACAATGTTACAAGGATGATCCTAGTATATGCATATAAGTAGGAAGTTTGTTTACAGTATTTATTTATTATAGCGATTATAGATTTAATGTATGCATTGCATGCAATATGAATGAATTAATATTACCACAATAAAACTTGTAGACTCTTAGAGCTTCTTAAGTAATACTATGTTGTCTTCCGCCTAGAAGAATAACAAAAAAACTAGCATCAAATATTCTTTCAAGGAGGAAATCAATATATCTTGTAAATGTCTTAAGATCAATGTAACCTAACGTTTAGTAGGTTCATCGTGAAAGCACTAATGAAGCACAATGAAGGTGAACAAATTTATTATTTCATCAGCTCTTTTTGATTCTCTGCATATATTGCGAAACTGAACTCAATGTGGTTTAATTGCGGTAACATGATATGTATAACAAATCAGTGCATACGATGATCACATACTTATAAAGTTATAACTACCTTAATCTTCAAGTAATTGATGGATTGAATTCTACTTACCATCAATTAAGTACATAAAAGTTCCATCTTGTAAATGTCTTTAACATCTTCAATCTATCCAACATTTACACCAGGCAATTCCGATTCAAGTTTCCTTGGTAAGGAACTAAAGGCGGTAGATTGTATTGCAAAGCAGGAGTGATGTCAGTCACGCCCATTAATATTCAGCGTGCCGATGCTATCACTTGTTGGCACTAAGTCATACTTGGAACTTACCGTTAAGAAGTACTTGCTACAAAACTGTCGAAAGGCTTGCATTTTTTAGTTTTCACTGAGTAGGATCTCTATAGACGACAGGTAGTTTATGTTGAAGTTTGAATTCCAACAGGATCTGTTTGGTCTGGATATTTGTGAATAATCGCGTAGCACAAAGCAACTATCGTATATATGTATAATCCGCGCCCAACTGCTTGTCCGCTCTGAAGTTGTTGCGAGCAGGTAGGTAGGTAGACATACAATTCAAGGTTTTTGACGGCGGTAGAACTATTTGTGGTTCGACTCCGGCGGCACCACCGCCACACCCATTTCTACCTTATAACAGCAGTGTTAGGCGTTGCTGAGTTCCGGTTTGAAGGGTGTGGTAAGGGAGACAGACTTTTCCGAGGCGTTCCAGCTTAGTCCTCAGGGGTAGCGGCGCATCTGTGGCTGACCTCAGGTAGGAATATCTAATCCTATCTGGGGTTGATTACGGGTGTCCATGGGCGGCAGTAGCCACTTACCATCAGGTGGACTGCATGCTCGTCTGCTACTCTTATATTATAAAAAAAAAATTGCTATGGCGACGCGACTCATTTCTATATTCAGAGCGGACTAGCAGTTTGGCGCGGACTATAAGTGGACGACGGTCGGACAGAGGGACGGACGGAAATAAAAGTAATATTACGTTTCGTTTTTAATTAAAGTCACCAAATCCAAAACAGTTGACTGACAGTAATGATATCATATTGTATTTGTTAACCTTCTAAGGCCGTATTGACAAGTTACTTGTTTATAAAAGGTTCGATAGGTTGTCAGATTTTATGAGACTTATTTCATAGGCGGTATCACTTGTTTTATACGAAGCTATGTATCGGCGTCACTTCTATGAACCAAGCTGCTTATTATGTAAGATCCCATTACTTAATCTATTATGAAAATTTATTCTATTGATGATTATGTTATGCATTTATTCTTAGCGAAAAGCCCTACGAGAGTTCGATTGAATAATAAATCAGGACTGTATGGATTATGATACTGATTATGCCTATATGAGTTCTGTTCATAAAATGATGGAACTATTTAAACCACTTATTTGTGTGTTAAGTAAAAATAAATAAATACATGTAGCCTTACTATAGGAGTTTTCTTACTGTGGATGTCATAGACACGTCTAAACAAACTATACGTAGATTTTTTTTCGTGGAGTGTAGTAGGTAAGTCAAGCATATAAAATCATATAAAATAGCATATAAAATCTTTTTTCGTAGCCAGGACGAAAGATATTATTTTGAAAAAATACACATCTATATTATTATGCAATAGAACCGTGATAATTATAAGGACTGAAATCTGGAAAATAATGATAAAGTATAGGAGATGACAGTTGCTCCATTAAATAACTGATGGAATAGCAACTCCGATTGCAGAGGAAAATCCGTAACGAGCAATAAATTACCACATAAATACAATATGCATACCTGAATTCCATATGTCATTACTGTGTAGTAATTATAAACCGCAAATTAACACGCCAAGCAATAAATTAATTGTCACATAACTTTTTAGTTGCAAGCTGCCGACCTAGAATAATTATTTATCAATCTCTTAGCATCGAAGGCCGAATACCGAGATACCGAGCAATAAAACGTAATGACACAACCTAACCCAGATATCATCTCATCGCCTGCATTGATTTGCATCAGATGTATACCAGCGATACATTCCAAAACAGCTGCAGAATGGCAATACTATTCACGGTGGCCTAGCATAAACTTTGTTTGTGAAAAACATTATGAATAATTCATTTGTATAGAAGCTTTAGCCGGCTAGCTTTATCTACTTTATACGTGAGGCCATAAATGTACACGTCTGAATTTAAAGTTATAGTCAATGCTATTTAACATGAGAATGGTCATTACTCATTTTACTACACGCATACTAAATCCATAGCTACATAGTTTTTGGTGGTAGTAGTGAAGTAACGAGTATGCAATCCATGAGATGGTAAATGGTCATTGCCACCCATAGACATTTGTTACCAACTCAAAGGCATCCTCATATGTTATGTAAATTGATGTAATAATAAGTATTTTTAAGTTTACAGGATTTTGACCGAACTTGCTATTTAATTCTTCCATATGTGTATTATGTAAAACTTAAATTATTAGTATAATGAACTTAAAATAAGACCATTCTCTGATCCTTCAAACGAAAAAACACTAAAAAAGGCTACTTGGAATCAAATTAACTAATTTTCTCGGAACTTTTTTAAGATAACGGACTTGAAGGTAGAGAAAGGAAAATAAATTATAATAAATTTCACGCGTTTATTATAACACGAAGGTGTAAAATGTGACATATTATTATTTTGTTCCAGATAAACCAAATAACGTCGTGGATCGACGGCAGCTTCGTGTACAGCACAAGCGAGGCGTGGGTGAATGCAATGAGGTCATTTCAGGTGCCCCCTCGCAGCCACGCCTGCCTCTTTATGTACATCCCTATAACTATACATATTAATATGTGTTACACCTATACATTCAACCACACACGCTTGTTTTTAAGCATATTTTAGACTATTGAATTATCCATATTTTGGTTAAACTAAGGTCTAAACAGTACTTACCAAATTTTGAGTGATTTGATAAAGAAATACAATAACGCATTTATTTCATCATACTTTTATTATTTGCGTTTGATACAAGAGACTTAAAAATACGAAAATCCCGTTTTAAAATACAAGAACAAACAAATAACTTCTGTATTTAGATTTTGCTCTCACGCGCATCATGAAAATAAGTTGTCACTTCTTATCTAAGCAACATAAACTTACTGTAAGTGTTTAATAAAATGTAACTACGAGCGTAGCTATCGGAGCGAGTATCGGTGTGACTCCGCTATCAAGATGCGTGACTTCGGATAATTGAGCACATAAAACACACCTTAACTGCACGCCGCAAATTAAGGGCGGCTCGCACACCAAAGGCTATCGGCAACAATTATCTAAGTAGTACTTATAGTTATTTATAGGTTTTATTAAGATTGATTATATCGATAAACTTTTAAAATTTTGTGCTCTCAGTATGTCATTTCTCTCAGTATTGTATTCAAAGGATCATTTGTCATCAAGAAATAGTTTTGAAGACTTGGAAATGCGCCACCACTTCTGTAATTAATTGATGACCCACTGGGCACGGGTATCCACAACTGCAAGATTTCTTAAGGAAAGGATACACGAACATGTGTTTCATTGCTGATTAATGGAAAAATACGCTAATATACGAGTACTTACTGTCAGTAAAAAACTGACTTTTTGACAGTTTGATTTTCCATTGCATACAAATTTCGCGCACGATTTTACATGTTCAACGATTTCTGGTTGATAAATGTAGGTTTGAATAGAAGTACATAGACACACCTAGATATAAAAGCATAGGCATCATGGCCGTAATGGCATTTGGTGTCAGCCTAGACCACTTTTGCACTTCCCGTGTGCGAGGTTAATGAAGAATTAAACCTAGAAATTGCCTTCAATTTACAGCGGTATATGAGTGCCTATATGCCAGTTGATAAATATTAATTATTTTAATATATTACATATTATTCTTAACAGTAAAAGTAGTCAATTCTACAATATAGTAGTCACTCATAACTTTATGACTTTTTGAATTTTCCTTGAAAAGTATACAATGGCTATCATTTCAATCTTATCTACATTTCTACTGAATTTTAGTACTAGTTGAACAATTAAATCGATATATAATAATCGTATTTATTATAATATTAATAATAATTACAGAATGGAAGCCTAGCCAGCGAGGGTGGTATGCCCCTGCGTAACACAAAGAGAGTGCCGCTGTTCAACAATCCAGTCCCACATTACATGCGCATGCTCAGCCCCGAGAGACTTTTTTGTAAGTTTGATTGATTTGATATAAAAAAATTGATTTATAAAAAAATACATTACTTTTTTTTATAATATAAGAGTAGCAGACGAGCATGCAGTCCACCTGATGGTAAGTGGCTACTGCCGCCCATGGACATCTGTAATCAACCCCAGATAGGATTTATTCCTACCTGAGGTCGGCCACAGATGCGCCGCTACCCCTGAGGACTAAGCTGGATAGCCTCGGAAAAGTCTGTCTCCCTTACCACACCCTTCAAACTGGAACACAGCAGCGCTTAACACTGCTGTTATTAGGTAGAAATAGGTGTGGCGGTGGTGCCGCCGGAGTCGAACCACAAAGGGTTCTACCATCTTACTTATACATTTTCATTTAACCTTTTTATCTCGTTATACCATACAATTTACACTAAAGAAAGGAACTTTTATTCCTTACATTATTATCTTACATATTTTGATATACAGGGTGAATTTTTCAAACGGGCCTTCAGGGCCAAGTCCGAAACTATAAGGATTAGCGAAAAATGCTGAAAGGAGTTACGAGGCCGATTTTGATAAAAACTAAAACTGCATCATTACTTTTTTTAAAAACCTTTTTCTCTAGCCGGGAATCGAACGAGCTCATTTTGAAAAAAAATACACCCTCTATATTATTCCACTATCTGATAGTGTTGCTTATAAGGATTAAAATCTGGGAAGTAGTTCACCTGTCAATCTATTTTGTTGGTTCAAAATACATAATGAAATTATATTACAATTTAGTATTAAATTAAAAATAAAACTTAGTCTACCTTTCTGTTTGTATTTTTTATTTAGTGCTCGGCGATCCACGTACAAATCAAAATCCAGCGATGGTAACCTTCGGAATCTTGCTCCTGCGTTGGCACAACGTGGTCGCCGCGCGGGTGCACCGCCAGCATCCCGACTGGAGCGATGAACAGCTGTTCCAGAGAGCCAGGAGAATCGTCATTGCTAGCTTACAGGTTAACACTTTACCTTTTACTTCTAACCTACCAGTCCCTTCATGCAGTTAATAATTCTGTTCCTTTTTGTCCAACTATTTAGGTCTAAACGCCCGCTAAAACACAGCTACAAACCATTGACTTCAACGGTTATCGAATAGGTGATTTAAACTGCTGTAGATGACTCCATGAAAAACATTGAAACTGCAGTTACTATGACGCTGATATACTGTTATTTTAAAACACTTTATACAAGTTTTAAATATATATATATACAGGGTGAATTTTTAAAACGGGCCTTCAGGGCCAAATCCGAAACTATAAGGATTAGCGAAAAATGCTGAAAGGAGTTACGAGGCCGATTTTGATAAAAACTAAAACTGCATCATTACTTTTTTAAAATAACTTTTTCCCTAGCCGGGAATCGAACGAGTTCATTTTGAAAAAAAATGCACTTTCTATATTATTCCACTATCTGATAGTGTTGCTTATAAGGATCAAAATCTGGAAAGTAATGATAAATGACAAACTAAAGGAAAAGCCTCAATTTTAAGAAAATACATATTTTTTTCATATTAATTTGGCAGTTAAGTTTCCGCCATTCATAAATTTAAACATTTCGTGTATGTATTAACTTTTTTTTTGGCTCAATGTTTCTAATCATTCGAAATGGACGTTTTGTTTCCCAATAATTTATATTTTTATGCCCGACTTAGTTAAGGTTATTTTTAGGACCAATAAAATAGATTTACTTGCTATGGGCGGAGTTTCGTTTAATACAGATGTAAAGTTGACAATTTGCGAGAATTACTTTTTAGAGTCAAATCCGAGTGATTACTAAAAAAGAGATATAGAAAATCATATTTAACGTAAAAACGAAGTTGAAAAACAACAAACAATAAGAATTTACTATTTAATCAGTTATCTATTTTCATTAAAAAATAAATCCCAAAACGGCGGTTACTTATTTGCCAAACTATTACTTTCTCATACTAAGCCGTATGTCATAGTCATAACATCGAATAATTAGTTGTTTAACCAACAAATTCTTCAATGGTATGACTTATGTCTGTTTCTAAAGAATTATACATAAATCATATGTTATGTATAATCCTTAAGGATTAGTATGCCAATGTATGGAAAAATACGTATTTTCTTCAAAATTTTGCTTTTCCTTTAATTTGTCACATAACATTACTTCCCAGAATTTGATCCTTATAAGCGACACTATCAGATAGTGGAATAATATAGAGGTGTCATTTTTTTTCAAAATGAACTCGTTCGATTCCCGGCTAAGGAAAAAAATATTTTAAAAAACTAATGATGCAGTTTTAGTTTTTATCAAAATCGGCCTCGTAACTCCTTTCAGCATTTTTCGCTAATCCTTATAGTTTCGGATTTGGCCCTGAAGGCCCGTTTTAAAAATTCACCCTGTATATATATATATATATATATATATATATATATATATATATTTTATTATATAGGAATAGTATGCACTCCACCTGATGGTACGAGTAAGTGGCTACTGCCATCTATGGACATTTGTAATCAACCTCAATTATAATAAATGTTTATTTATATTACCATAATCTTGACCTATATAAACAAATGAATTATGTCACCAAAAATATATTTGTATTCCAGAACATAATCCTCAACGAGTACGTACCAGCGTTCCTGGGCGCGCCGCTGCCCGCGTACAGCGGGTACCGCGCGGCCGTGGCGCCGGGCGTGACGCACGCGTTCGCGGTGGCGGCGTTCCGCTTCGGGCACACGCTGGTGCCGCCCGCGCTGCTGCTGCGCGACCGCAGCTGCCGCTACAGCCGCGCGCCCGGCGGACACGACGCGATACGGCTGTGCCAGACCTGGTGGGATGGGAATGTGAGATGTTTTTTTCTTAATTTGTTATCAGTACTCTTGGTCTTCTTTTGTAAACTCTGATTTTTACATTTTCTTCGCCAATTCTAACTGAGTTAGTGAACTTGATGTTCTGATAGTACTTTTTAACCGACTTCAAAAAAGGAGGAGGTTTCTCAATTCGACTGTTTATATGTGTTTTTTGGTCTTCTTGAATAAACTCCGACTTTTACAATTTCATTGTCAATTCTAATTTAGCAAAAAATAATTATTTTATACTATGTCTAATACTTTTGTAAGGCGATGCTTTCATCAAATTGTTATAAAATTGGAATATTTTCCTATTTACTCATTTTTTTTTTATTTTATTCCCGAATTTAAAATTTCTTCCATAACGTAAGAGATAAATACATAAAACAGTAATGAATACATAATACATTTATATTTTTGTGTAAACGTGTAAGATTAAACGTAGAACATATAAACCAGATTAATAGTGTTCAAATTTTACGACAACGGAATATTTTCACCCAAAAAAATTAAATAAAATCACAAAATAGCGTTGCTAATAGAGAACCTTGTAAATAATGGATATAATCTTACTTCGAAAAATATTCAATTACAGGACGTAATATCCCAAGTGCCGATAGAAGAAGTATTAATGGGCATGGCATCGCAATTATCAGAGCGCGAAGATGCATTACTGTGCTCCGACGTTCGCGACAATTTGTTCGGGCCCATGGAATTCTCCCGCAGAGATCTCGGCGCCTTGAATATCATGAGAGGACGGGACAATGGACTACCCGACTATAATACTGCTAGGTTGGATTAATTTCATAAAAGTTATGCTTATAAAGGAATTTGCTGCTGGAATATCTTCAAAAATGTATCCTGAAATTTTCATTTCTCTCAATAACAAGGTTATCCATATAACATACAGAATTATAACTGACATTTTTTTATTCCTATGTACAGAACGTTTACGAATAAAAATGGACTTAATGCTAGGTTATTTTTTTTTTCAGGGAATATTTTGGTTTACCGAAAATAAAAACTTTCAACGAAATAAATCCTCCTCTTTTTGAAAATAACCCAGATCTCCTACAAAAATTGATTCAAGCTTATGAAGGAAAACTCGATAACATAGATGTGTATATTGGTAAGTGAAAAAAAACATTACTAATATAAATTTTAATACAGACAAATTTAAATTGTTTGATTCAATTACAGGAGGTATGCTTGAATCTACTGGTCATCCTGGAGAACTTTTTAGAGCCATTATCATTGACCAATTTACTAGGATCCGTGATGCTGACAGATTCTGGTTTGAGAATGAAGGAAATGGGTGAGTTTCATCCGATGAAAAGTTGTATCACGATATATAATTTATCAAATTAAGTAGTTTGACTAGTGTAGAAAGTGCACTAGACACATAATGAGTACAGTTACAGTTATCTAAACAAAACCTGTACTGAACGCTGTTATTTATAGTATCTGTTAAAACTTTCAAAATCTTAAACATTGCAGCATCTTCACATCAGCAGAAATTGAAGAGCTGCGTCGGATCACAATGTGGGACATCATAGTAAACAGTACGGCTGTAGGACCGAGCGACATACAGCGAGACGTGTTCCACTGGAGGGAGGGGGACCCTTGCCCTCAGCCCTACCAGCTCAATGCTTCGAAGCTACCACCTTGCAAATACTTAAAAGGATATGATTATTTCGAGGTAAGACCTTAGTAGATGAGATGCCAACAGATTTTAATTTGATTCTTATTTGTTTTCTGAATTCGAGAAACTCTTATGACAGAAACGATATTTTGTCTTATAAATGTCATAATCATCTACATTAGTTTCATAAAAAATAATAATTAAATATATTTTGGAATATATGAAATCCAGGATAAATATAACATTTTTGATTTATCAGGGTAACGAGTTCGCCTATATCTACATATGCGTGATTCTGGCATTCGTACCGATACTATGCGCTGGCGCAGGGTACGGAGTCATCAAATTGCAAAACAGTCGCCGAAGAAAACTGAAAATACAACAGGAGCACCTGAAAAACGCACAGTACAAAGGTACGAGCAGCAACCCAGGCATTAAATAAAAAAGTATATGGATAAAATTACCATTTTCCAAAAACAATTTAATTTTACTTTCCCAGTCTTTCTTAAAATAGGAAGATAATAGAACTGGCTAAGAACTTTTGCTACACTATATTTTCCAACATTACATCTCTGATATATTTTTTAAAGATTAATTAACATTCATCTAACATATTAATATTCATAGGATCAGTGGATAAGATGGTGTGTCGAGAATGGGTGCATGCTTCCCACAAGAGGCTTGTGAAGCTGCGAATGGGACCGGAACCAGCTCTGCATGTCACTGATCGGAAAGGAGACAAACTGCGAACTTTGCCTTTGGAACATACAGAACAGTTGACTGTTTTAGAAAGTCAGGTAAGTCAAAAATATATCTGCTAAGATACAAGTAATAACAGTCTATAGTTAAGATGAAGAAGATATTTTTACTGGAAGAACCTAAAAGGCAACATTTAATATAAGCATAAAATAACCATGCCATAAGTATGTTGCGTACAATATTAGTGTGTAAAAAATACTAGAACTGTTTTTAACATTATTTCAAAAAAATTCCAAAAGGAAACTCGAAGCAACAAACGACCTCTGGTACTGATCCGCACACCTCGGGAACACGACCTCGTACTAGAAATGGATTCTGCTGCATCACGAAGGAAATTCCTCGTCAAACTTGATACGTTCCTTGCGCAGCATAAGAAGGCTATGAACCTCACACAAGTACGTTTTATTTTTATTTAGAGTTAAGACATCAAAATTGGAGTATTTTAGCTAAGATCACCATTTCAGATCACCTTCTTTAAACTACTTCTTGTTTACAAATAAATGAATCTTGTTTACATTTAAGAAAGGACATAGTTCCCTTCAACTTTATCTAAATTGGTGTTGCAGTATATACTGAGAGTAATATTAACTATATCGTATTATAGGGTCACCGAGACCAAATATTGGCTTCAGCAGAAACTAGAGAACGTCGACAGCGAAAACTAGAACATTTCTTTAGAGAAGCCTATGCGATCACATTTGGACTTGCGCCGGGAGAAAAACGAAGGAGATCTGAAGATGCTGATCCAGAGGTAAGTTAGATCCATTCATATACAAATTTTTATCATTAATCATTAGTTACTTCATTATATTAGCTGTTAAGATCACACTAGCAATGTCAGATAGATTACATTATCATTAACTTACAACCATCAATATATAACTTCTTTTAAGCCCATAGACGTAGTACTTGGTTTATTTTCTTTATTTCTTGTAGTATAATTTCCTTAGATGCTCTTTATTTTTTACAGTCTATAGTGATGAGAACCTCATTATCAAAGAGTGAATTTGCCAGCGCACTTGGTATGAAAGCAGACGCCGTATTTGTGAAGAAAATGTTTAACATCGTAGATAAAGACGGTGATGGAAGGATATCATTTCAGGTAATTGAAACAAGTATAGTAAAGGAAATCTAATTTAAGACTAATAAAACAAGAACAATTTGTTGAACAACATTATATGATTAACTAGGTATCGCTTGTGTGCGCTCGCTGCTAAAGCAGCTCGCGGAACGGTTGTCTTCTTTAGTTTTGCGTGCAAAATTTTTTTAAATTTTTCCCCTATATTGAAGTTTTATTAATTCTGATTGGGGCTGTTTGGAAAAGATATGAGTTAAAATTTGCAAAATACCAAGAATTTGAGTCGTGATTTTTTTGTCTATAAGCCATACATTTTAAAGACATAATAAGGAGACAAAAGCTTGAAATATTACATACAAAAATAACTATTTATAAAAATTGTTATTTCTTGTATGACAACACTAAAATATTTTTTATCAAAATGTGCAGAATATTAGTACCTACAAACGCCTCATACATTCTAATGATATCAATAGAAGGCAACAGCTTGAAATATTGCATACGAAAATACATATATATGAAAATTATTATTTTTTATATGGCAACACTTAAATATTTTGTTACCAAAATGTGAAGTCTATTAGTACCTACAATCGCGTGATACATTATAACGTAGTCAAAAATTTACAACAGCTTGAAATGTGCCATACAAAAATGCACATGTATGAAAATTATTATTTTTTGTATGGCAACACTGAAATATTTTTCCACCAATATGTACAGTCTATACGTACCATTAAACGCCTCATACAGAAAACTGACGTTAAGTGATGCTGGGCATGATGGTGGTGGTCTTTAAAAGGAGACAACAGCCCGAAACACCACATACAAAAATACAAATGTATGAAAATTATTATTTTTTGTATGGCATCACTAAGATATTTTTTAATCAAAATGTGCACAATATTAGTACCAACAAACGCCTCATACATTCTAATGTTACCAATACAAGACAACAGCTTGAAATATTACGTACAAAAATATATATGTATGAAAATTAATATTTTTTGTATGGCAACACTAAAATATTTTTTTACCAAAATGTGCAGTCTATTAGTACATACAAACACGTCATACATTATAACGTTGTCAAAAATTTACAACAGCTTGAAATGTGACATACAAAAATGCACATATATGAAATTTTTTATTTTTTGTATGGCAACACTGAAATATTTTTTTACACATTGGTACAGTCTATAAGTGCCATTAAGCGTCTCGTACAAAAAAATGACGTCAAATGGTGGCAACAGCCTGAAATCTTCGATAATCCTGTAGAAAATGCATTTGTATGAAAACATTTTTTTTGTATATGGCAACATTGGATTTTCGATTTTTTACATAGGGTCCATTTGAAATAAAAAATATCTCCCATACATAACTTATATGCTCTGTCTACGGTTTCCGCCCAAGTACTCAAAAAGTGAAAATCATGAAAAAAAATTCTGTATCCCAGTGTTGCCCGTTGATTAAGATGAAAATGATCAAATGTCATTACGGCACCCATAAAAAATAGTCCTGTGAAAAAATTTAACTAAAAATATCTCTCCTTCTACTTTTTACATTTTTGAATGAAAAGTTCCAAAAAATGTATGAAAGATGAAAAAAAAAACTTCACCTGGCAACACTTCGAGCCGAGCTCCATGACTGCCCGATACAAAGCGACTCGCTCAAATGTTGCCAACCTCAAAATATTTCACTTCGAAAAATGCATTTTTTCATACATTTTACAAAATGGCTGACACAAGATGCGCCATCTGATTTAAAAAAAATAATATTGCCATATGATAATATTGAGGATACAATCCGGCCAATAAAACAAAAATATCGAAAAAATATTAATATAACCACCGCGCTACGACCCCACAAACACACCTCGAAAAATGAAAGATTTCAAACTCAAATATCTCGGCGGCCATCTTGTTTTTCCAATTTTTTCTAATTTTATCGTAACAGTCGTCCCACAATTAGCCGAAAATGTCACCAATCTCAGGTAGGCGCGCAGAATAAAAAAAAATTGAAAATCGCAGGGGGGCCGCCATCTTGAATTTTGTATGTTTCCCATTTTTCCTATAACCACCATAATATACCGAAAAAATATCTCATACATTATTACTACCCCCCCACCAATAGTTTAGGCTGGGCTACTCGAAATGTCAAAAAAGTGAAAAAAAAAATCTAGCTCCCAGTGTTGCCAGTTAATTTGGATGAAAATGGTCAAATGTCATTACGACCCCCCTGACAAATACCCATGTAAAATATTTTCATTAAAAATGTTTCTCCTTCTACTTTTTACATTTTTGAATGGAAAGTTCCAAAAAAAGTATGAACAAAGAAAAAAAAACCTAAACCTGGCAACACTTCAAGTCACGCTCCACAACCGCCCCATACAAGGCGATTCGCTGAAATGTTGCCAACCTCAAAATATTTCACTTCAAAAAATGCGTTTTTTCATACATTTTACAAATTGCCTGACGAAGGATCCGCCATCTGGTTAAAAAAATAAATAAATCCGATTTGGTAAAATTGAGCATATATCCGAGAAAAAAAACGAAAAAAATCAAAAAAATATTAAAAAAAACACATCAGTGCCACCCCGCGAACACACCTCGAAAAATGAAAAATTTCAAACTCAAGTATCTCGGCGGCCATCTTGTTTTTTTTAACTTTTTCTAATTTCATCGTATCAGTCGCCCTCAAGTTAGCCGGAAACGATACCGATCTTGGATAGGTGCAAAATAAAAAAAAAAGTTGCCCAATCCAGCTCGGCCGCCATCTTGAATTTTGAAAGTTTCAGATTTTTCCCATAGACACGGAGGCAAATAAAAAATTCCACTCATACATCAAACCCACCCCCCACCACTCCTTCAGGTCGAGGAAGTCGATTTTTCGTAAAACCGGATAAAAAAATCCTGCGGCCAGTGTTGCCAGTCGACATCGACGAAAATGGTCAAATGTCATTACGACAGCCAAAAAAAATATTCCTGTGAAAAATGTTCATCAAAAATATTTCTCCTTCTACTTTTCATATTTTTGAATGAAAAGTTTGAAAAATTGTAAGAGTGGGGAGAAAAAAACTCAAACCTGGCAACACTTCGGACCGAGCCCCACGACCGCCCCGAACAAACCAAATAGCTCAAACGTTGCCAACCTCCGAATATTTCACTTCAAAAAATCCGTTTTTTCGTACATTTTACAAATCGCCTAACAGACGACCCGCCATCTTGTTGAAAAAAAAAATAAATCCGATTTGGCAAAATTGAGGATATATCCGAGAAAATTTTAAAATATGGCAACAAAATATTAAAAATCCCAAGAGATACGACCTCCCAAAAACACCAATATCTCGGCGGCCATCTTGGTTTTTCATTTTTTTCCAATTTCATCGTAACGCCCACCCGAATATTATTCGAAAAAGAAACAAACATCTGCGTAAAGTCAATAAATAAAAAAGTTAAAAATTTTAAATCGGCCGCCATCTTGAATCTATGGCATCTCATATTTTTCCCTTTGCCTCGGGGGGAAGAGGAGAAAACCCGCCATAGACAACAAAGTCGCTCCTAGACGGCAACATGGAGAACGGCATGTCAGTCAGTCAGTGGTAAGTTCAGGATTATATATATATAATAATGGTAAACAACAATGATTCGTTTTGTTGAAATGAAAACTGAAATATTTTGTCAGGAATTTTTGGACACCGTAGTACTCTTCTCCCGGGGAGCAACAGATGATAAGCTCCGCATCATATTCGACATGTGTGATAACGATCGTAATGGAGTCATCGATAAAGGCGAACTGAGTGAGATGTTGAGATCCCTAGTGGAGATCGCCAGAACTACCTCACTGAGAGACGAGCATGTTACTGAACTTATTGATGGAATGTTTTCTGTAAGTATCAATTCTGTACAAGTTATTTTGTACATGTAATAATAAGGTATAATATATGAAACAGAAATAACTTGCAAGGGAATCAAAATTTCAAAAGTATTCAATTAAAATCTTGGTCACCAAAAAGTAAGACAGTAAATAAATAAAAAATATAGATTAATATTAATTTATAATTTTAGGATGCTGGTCTTCAACACAAAGATCATCTCACATATTCCGACTTCAAGCTTATGATGAAAGAATATAAAGGAGAATTCGTGGCGATCGGTTTGGATTGTAAAGGAGCTAAACAAAATTTCTTAGATACTTCAACAAATGTTGCCAGGATGACTAGTTTCCACATCGAGCCTTCAATGGAACAATCAAGGTATGGTAGATAACTACACCAATTATTTTATTTCATCTTAACTAGATTAGACTAATAATTTTAATAATTATTGGCTAAATTGGTTAAAAAATACTTTGCACGTAATATTCTTACAGACTTAAAAAGTTCCCATTAACATTATTAAATTCACAATGAAATTATTTATCTTGTATTTTCATGAAAGGTATCTATTATATCGAACAAATTGTTAGTAGTTTTTATTGTATTCCTTTCAGACATTGGTTCCTCCTCAAGTGGGATTACCTGGTCACCTTTCTGGAAGAGAATCGCCAGAACATCTTCTACCTGTTCGTGTTCTACGTAGTGACCATCGGTCTATTCGTAGAACGGTTCGCTCACTACTCATTCATGTCGGAACATTTGGATTTACGTCATATCATGGGTGTTGGTATCGCGATCACTAGAGGGTCGGCTGCTTCGCTGTCCTTCTGTTACAGCTTACTACTTCTGACTATGTCGAGAAACCTGCTGACTAAACTCAAGGTTAGTTGTACTACATGCTGAAATTGTCACACTTACTGAAACTGTCACATATTGATTCCATTTTGATATTCCTGAGATCATGCAATATAATTTAACAAAGCCTATACTTATGTAGATTTTTGTTATTGTTAAAAGTTTTGAATTTATTTCTAATGTTTTGTGATATTTTTCCTTTGTCCGCAGGAATTTAGTATACAACAATACATACCATTAGACTCAAGTATCCAATTCCATAAGATAGTCGCCTGCACGGCTTTGTTCTTCTCATTGCTGCATACGGCGGGTCACATGGTGAATTTCTATCACGTCTCCACGCAGCCGGTCGAGAATCTACGGTGTTTGACGAAGGAAGTCCACTTTACTTCGGATTTCAAACCTGGAATAACTTATTGGGTCTTCCAAACTATCACAGGTATATTTTAGATATTCCGATTATAACAAATATTGTTTTCATATGAAAGTTTTGATTCTTTTCATAAAAATTTGCACCTTAGTCAGAATGAACTATAGAATAATAATGTCATTATCCTTAAAAGTCACGTGAAGATCGTGGTTATGTGAACAATTAAACGTACTCGTATATGACGTGTCATGTGATGACCTTGCACCCGGTGTCCGCAGGCGTGACGGGCGTGATGCTGTTCGTGATAATGTGCGTGATGTTCGTGTTCGCGCACCCAGTGATCCGCAAGCGCGCGTACCCGTGGTTCTGGCGCGCGCACTCGCTGCACGCGCTGCTGTACGCGCTGTGCCTCGTGCACGGCCTCGCGCGGCTCACCGGCGCGCCGCGCTTCTGGATCTTCTTCCTCGGGCCCGCCATCGTCTACATCCTGGACAAGGTACGCGGCACACGCGGCACGGTGCACACAGTACACGCTCGCTGTACGCGCTGTGCCTCGTGCACGGCCTCGCGCGGCTCACCGGCGCGCCGCGCTTCTGGATCTTCTTCCTCGGGCCCGCCATCGTCTACATCCTGGACAAGGTACGCGGCACACGCGGCACGGTGCACACAGTACACGCTCGCTGTACGCGCTGTGCCTCGTGCACGGCCTCGCGCGGCTCACCGGCGCGCCGCGCTTCTGGATCTTCTTCCTCGGGCCCGCCATCGTCTACATCCTGGACAAGGTACGCGGCACACGCGGCACGGTGCACACAGTACACGCTCGCTGTACGCGCTGTGCCTCGTGCACGGCCTCGCGCGGCTCACCGGCGCGCCGCGCTTCTGGATCTTCTTCCTCGGGCCCGCCATCGTCTACATCCTGGACAAGGTACGCGGCACACGCGGCACGGTGCACACAGTACACGCTCGCTGTACGCGCTGTGCCTCGTGCACGGCCTCGCGCGGCTCACCGGCGCGCCGCGCTTCTGGATCTTCTTCCTCGGGCCCGCCATCGTCTACATCCTGGACAAGGTACGCGGCACACGCGGCACGGTGCACACAGTACACGCTCGCTGTACGCGCTGTGCCTCGTGCACGGCCTCGCGCGGCTCACCGGCGCGCCGCGCTTCTGGATCTTCTTCCTCGGGCCCGCCATCGTCTACATCCTGGACAAGGTACGCGGCACACGCGGCACGGTGCACACAGTACACGCTCGCTGTACGCGCTGTGCCTCGTGCACGGCCTCGCGCGGCTCACCGGCGCGCCGCGCTTCTGGATCTTCTTCCTCGGGCCCGCCATCGTCTACATCCTGGACAAGGTACGCGGCACACGCGGCACGGTGCACACAGTACACGCTCGCTGTACGCGCTGTGCCTCGTGCACGGCCTCGCGCGGCTCACCGGCGCGCCGCGCTTCTGGATCTTCTTCCTCGGGCCCGCCATCGTCTACATCCTGGACAAGGTACGCGGCACACGCGGCACGGTGCACACAGTACACGCTCGCTGTACGCGCTGTGCCTCGTGCACGGCCTCGCGCGGCTCACCGGCGCGCCGCGCTTCTGGATCTTCTTCCTCGGGCCCGCCATCGTCTACATCCTGGACAAGGTACGCGGCACACGCGGCACGGTGCACACAGTGCACACTCGCTGTACGCGCTGCTGTACGAGCTATGCCTCATGCAAGTAGTTCAATAACCGCGCAGGAAGATGTTGCTGTTAATCTTCTATATTTACCCCAGGACTTTATATTAACTACATTAAAAGAACATCGAAAAATTTACAATATTTGTAATTTAATGGGACTCTATTAATTGCAGGTTGTATCACTACGGACAGAATACTTGGCACTTGACGTGCTAGAAACAGAAATGCTGCCATCTGACGTCATTAAAATTAAATTCTACAGGCCACCTAATCTTAAATATTTATCGGGTAAGTTTTATATCAAACTATATCATAATTACGAATTTATTTTAAGGATACCCTTGAATTAGTTTCAAAAATACGATTAGAACACGACCTTCACTAAAATTGCATCAGATACATGGCATAAAGCTTTATCTTTGTTCAAAAGTGCATCCAAAAGTAGTGAAATAGTCGTAGTCGGCAAAAAATATGTCAGCAAAAAAATGACATCCCATTTTTTTATATTTCTTCTGATACTATGAGGAGAAGGTCCGGAATGGTCATAGAAATTGTCAGCAAAAGTGGTTCTCCTGATTAAAGTATTTCTTCTTTCGCTTTTACCTAAGGATGTCCGGTCCCCCTAAATTCGTCTTGTATGCGCTCATTAGCAGGCTAGTTAACGTTAAGAATGATGTAGGTCAATGGGTGCGTCTAGCGTGTACTGCCTTCAAGAAGGAAGAGTTCCACTCCTTCACGCTGACGTCAGCGCCGCATGAGAACTTCCTCTCATGCCACATCAAAGCTCAAGGCCCTTGGACCTGGAAGCTGAGGAACTACTTCGATCCGTGCAATTACAATCCTGAAAATCAACCCAAAATCAGGTAAGTTGCTTTTTTAACACGCTTTATTTTAAAGTTTAACGTGAGGCTGTTGTTGCGTTTCGGTGGAAGATAGTAGACTCTGGGTTTTAAAAAATGGTCATTTTAGAATGTTATTTGTAATAATGGAATATTGAACAGGATCCAAGGTCCCTTTGGCGGTGGTAACCAGGACTGGTACAAGTTCGAAGTGGCTGTGATGGTGGGCGGTGGCATCGGAGTGACGCCCTACGCTTCCATCCTCAACGATCTCGTGTTCGGAACCTCCACCAATAGGTACTCCGGAGTGGCTTGTAAGAAGGTAAGAATTTCGTACATCATCATTTAATGATCTTCAGAGTAATAAAATCTGGAGTAGAAAATAACGTGTAGAAGAATGATGATGATTATAAACATGTAACACACGTTTTAAGACTATACAAATACAAATACAAATACTATACAAATTTGGATATACATAATCCTTTCTTTTTTCCCGCCAAGTAAATGATAGTGCAAAATTCCTAACATAAATTAATGATGATACTATCTTATGAAACGAAACGGACAATTTGAATATAATGCACGAAATTCTAATATAACATTAAAAATTAAAGACTTTATACATATTTTCACACATTATTCCAACATGTAAGCAATTCGCACATCATGTAAGCAATTCATAAATCAATTGTAAGTAAAAATACAGTACTTAGTATTACTTTATCCCGTAATACTACTGTTTATAAAAATTATCAAACAAGGAAACAAATCACACCTATATAATTTTAACACAGTTGCATCATCATATTAAAAATTCAACAGGCATACTTGTTCTGGATCTGTCCTTCCCACAAGAACTTCAAGTGGTTAATTATTTTTAACTTATTGAATTAAATTATATTATTTAATTCAACAGGTATACTTCCTCTGGATCTGTCCTTCCCACAAGCACTTCGAGTGGTTCATCGACGTGCTACGCGACGTGGAGCGCAAGGACGTCACCAACGTGCTCGAGATACACATCTTCATCACGCAGTTCTTCCACAAGTTTGACCTGAGGACCACCATGCTTGTATGTCTTTATAACTAATCTTATGTTTACTGTGAAAAAATATTTTTAACGGTCTAATTTTTCTCTTAGTAGTCAAACGTTTTTCATTATACTTCTTATTATTATTTATGTTAATAATACCTATTTTGATCGCATTATATTTAATTATTTTCATATCAAATGACACGGAGTAAGTAGTCTTTTGGATTTTTAAGCTGCACTCTTATACTTCTGCTGCCGTTTTTATCCTGTTCACCCAGGGCTGATATTCTATATTTCCATGTTCAGTCCTAGGTCTCCATTCTGAACTCACTTACGCAACTCTCAGACTATAATATCTACAAATACTTATATTTATCTGTTTCGTAGTACATCTGCGAGAACCACTTCCAACGTCTGTCGCGCACGTCCATGTTCACGGGGCTGAAGGCCGTCAACCACTTCGGCCGCCCCGACATGTCCTCCTTCCTCAAGTTCGTTCAGAAGAAACACAGCTATGTAAGTATAATTCAAATTATGTATTATTAAGTTCCTTTGAATAAAATTTAAATTGTATTCATCATCATCAACCCATTACTGTACCACTGCTGGGTACGGCTCTGTCTCTCAGAATGAGAAGGATTAGCCCATAGTCCATCGCGCTGGCCAAGTGCGAATTAGAAGACTTCACATACCTTAAGATTTCTCAGGTATGCAGGTTTCCTCACCGATGTTTTCCTTCACCGATTAAGCGAGTGATAATTAATTTCTGATACGCACATAACTTTAAAAAATCAGAAGTGCGGGTCTGGGATTTGAACTTTGGACCCCTTGATCCGAGTTTCTTAACAACTAGGCTATCATTGCTTTTTTAGTGTATTAGTAATGTATATTTTATGTATCTCATTTTGCAAAATACGTTATAATTGTTGTGAAGTTTTATTATATTTTTAAAATAGAACCTTCATCTTCATCACAATCCAATTGTAATAATCTATTAAGTGAATCTTAACATGCATTATATCTGGATTTGCTACAATCGAAATCTTAAGACAGGAAACATTAGGATCGTTTTAAATTTCTCTTTATTCACAGGTATCTAAAATTGGCGTGTTCTCGTGTGGGCCGAGACCGCTCACTAAGTCCATAATGTCAGCGTGCGAGCAGGTGAACCGCACTCGCCGCCTGCCGTACTTCATACACCACTTCGAGAACTTCGGATAACAACACTGCCGCTACCGACACTGCCTTATAGTATAGTTTCGTTTTAAATTGGGTTGACTGTTTGTAGAAATGATTGGTCACTCGTTATGAGTAGTTTTGCTGTGTGAGTTGTCATAGGGATTTATTAGTCGTTCTTACAAAAGTTCGGCTTTGGCTTGGTCACTATCGTTCTTGATATTATAACTTGATATTGAAAACTATAATTTATACCGAGATTTTAATAGTTTTGTGTTCTACGTAACAAAAATGCTTATGTATTTTACACCTATTTCTACCATTTCCTATTTCCTTTAACTACATATTATTGAACTTTCTTCACCACCGTCTCTTCTAATGTTCTATTCCATTCGTTTTATTTATCAACACTTTGCTAATCCTTATCTCTTTATAGGAATCCGTTTCATATTTCAGTAACAGTCTTCCCATCTAATTCACCTGCCGCGGTTGCGACTTGTAGGTTTAAGTTTTTGCGATCACAAATCGTACCAATTAGTTAATTTATTTATTATTTAAATATGAGCTTTTAATTTATCGAAATTTTATTTGCAATGATTTAGTACAAAATATATCAACTATGCATTTGAATGTACAAAAGTCGTATTATTTTAGAAATGTAATACTCATTGCGATGTATAAATGTTCATTTGGTTTATTTTATTTTGCGATGTTTCAAGTAGTAGAATTAAAATTTATGTAAATAAAGTAGATGTAAATAAAAAAAATATTTTTATATATTTCTTTGTAAATAGGTTTTAATAAATACTTGTTATTACCAAACACAACGAGTTTTAATTACATACCTTTTCATGGGCCATCTTATCGAAAGAAGGTATCGGAGGTAATCTTGCAATGTACAAAGGGTTAGACCCTTTGTATATTGCATAGTATAAGATTACTACTACGAGTTATCTGAGCAGAACAATAGTTTTACCGTAACATTCGTTCACAAACCTTCGGATTCATACTTGGATTATTTATGGTTCATAATTTGAGAGTGGCTCTTAATTTAAAGTAAGCGGCGAAGACAACTAGCCTTGCATGCTTGTAAAGCACAGTCACTAAACTTCCACTCCACTTGAAGTTTGCTTCGGGCACTAACGACCGCGAGTAGGCAAGCCCATTCACTGGTTAACGAGTGTTCTTTATCTTTAATTACTGAAATTAAATTCTAAGGACGTTGACATAGCTCGTCAATAATGACTTTGCTAGTGACATTTGAAACAGTAAAATGTACAATTTTAATTAGAATTAATTCTTTACAATTAAAAACAGTCATTTTATTTACTCGTAAATAAAGTTAATATTTAATAAAATAATCATTTACTAATAAGTACTGTAATTTTCTAAAGCGATTTTCTAAAACAATTTTGTCGATATTAATTATTAAGTAAATTACACTATACTTTACACTTGTTATAAAGTTCCAAGTTTATACACCGACATAATATTAAGCAGCGAATTACTAAATATTTTCAACATTAATGAGACTGAAGTGCGGTCCAAATCAAGCAAATTGTTTAATATTTTACATTACTGTTTACACTACAACTACAGGGCTTCTACTCTTGAATAATATTTCATTTTATTTTTAAATTTTCACATTTAATCAATTTAAAGCATTTTTTGCAAAAGTGCCTACTTTTGTATTGAATAAAATTTGAATTCACAAAAATTGACAGATAATCTTTAGACCTCTCAGCGATTAAAAACCGGACTGACACGTAGAAAGATTTGAGTTCAACTCCGGTATACTTTGGCTAGCCTAACTTAAAGTAAGTTCCTTTCTGGATTTGGGTATGTTTTCCTACATGAAATCTAAATGTGGCACAGTACGCGAAAAAAATTCTATTTTTTATGTAGGTACGTATATATAATCTTACATTTGTTTTATATTGACACGAATTTTTCTGTTCGACTGCAACCCTATTTCATCTAAACATATTGAGTAAAACCTAATCTATGTAGAATTTGCAATCGCAAAACGTGACTGTGTGTCCTACAGAGAATCGACAAATCACTCCTTGCAGTAATTAAGGCCGTATGTAATGCGATGTGCATTTACATTATTCTACTTGCATCTTCATACATAAATTGGTCGACTTTTAGACCTCTGATTACGTCATATCATGCATCCCTGAACACCGCGAGATTTAACAAATTAACATCTTTTGAAGATTACGTGACATGTATCTATGCAAACATAATTAAAAATATATTTTAAGTAGATGCTTTTATCTTTTGCTAAGTAATCTAAAACTCATTTAATTCAGAAAACATTTTATTTCTTTAAGTATTCTAATCTATTTAAACTGTACCGTTCAAATACTAGCAATATTTTGTAATACTGTAAAATAATTAACTTACTTTTAGTTGTACCTTATATACTTTTACCTTTAATAACGCTGTGAACATCCTGTGCACATCGCTTCAACACAATTATAATAATCAACTCGTCAGTCAGTTGTCTTAATTGGATATTATACAATACTCTCGCCTATAGCAAACAATAGTCTCCTTTTTGCCGAAGAATTTTAACTTAACCTTTATTACGTAAATGTCCCTTTGTATTAAATAAATTGACACGCTGCAAATAATTGAAATCGTCAGTATCTATCGTAGAAACAACAGTTTCACCACAACTACGTTATTTCGTATTACAATTACAAAACTAATTGCCTTTATCTTTTTAAAAATTATGAAAGATTTATACAGCCCGGCCGACAACTGATTCGTTACGAGCTTCTAGTTTCAATTTCTAGGTTAGATTTACTCAAACCTTATCTATTGATAAGTACAAGTGTAAACCAACGAAATGTAGAGTTATCAATAAAATATTACATGAAATATGTAACGTATTACAACGAATCGTAGCGTGTAACATGACACTGAAATTATGATAAATAGGTAAAGGTAAGTTTTTCATTCTTATAACATAATTTCAAAACACAAAAACATGACCAATTAAATGTAAGGAACATTTCTGCTATTTACTCGGAAGTTTACAATTATTGAACTTTGTATTCAGGGCTATTTTGAAAACGAAATTCGGTAACATAATTACTTATTTGATTTTAGAGATGGTTTTTAAATGTCCAAAACTTAAAATACGAAATATTTATAGCAACAAGTAGAAATATATATTTAAGCATTTCACAAAAAAAATATGATTTCGCTTCTCACATATATCGACATACTACACATATAGACCTACAAAAGCTTGTAGAATGTAATTATTATTAGTTGTTACCCAAAATATGTTATTTAGTATTTATTTTCATTTTTGTTTGAAAAAGAACGAATTGACCGAGGTAGGGGAGCCAAGTCCTGAATTCCCGCATAACAACTCAGGGAGGAGGGAGTGGCTGAAAAACAGCGCTCCATGGGATCGTAATCCTGTGGTAGCAATAGCTGAGGCACTTCCTTTTGCCTAGATTATAACCACAAGTAGTAAGCAATTATTATTATTTCTTTGTTTTTATCTCTTTTATGTATTTTTATTATGTTATATTTAAAGAAAAACATGTTTAATTTTAAGTTTCGATTATGTTGTTGTAATTTTTAAGGCAATAAAATGTTTTATTATTATTATTATTATTAAAAAAATGCATATAGTTTTCTTTAAAAACTATTGTAAATAAGACATAACAAGAATATATGCGAAACATGTTGACACATCGAAGAGAAATCCATCAGATGAGAAACAAGAATGTCTCAAGTGATGTCTGGCCAGTTGAGTAACATGTGAACTTCGTACCTCTACCAGCCTACCTACGACACCCGCGCTACGATTGTTTCGACATAAGTCTAATTGCAACTAACTTTTTCACAGGCTGTGAGTGTCGCTTTATAAGATAGAGCTAACAACCGCTAATGTCACTGTAGTGTATGTATCTATTAAATAGATATGTATGAACATTGTCTCACGTATGCCAGTAGAGAGGGTAGCTGTCAAAGTCAGTCTGGTGACGTACGAGATACGGATCGGACGTGCAGCCCTGCTCGGAGCTGGTGTAGTGGTGAGCCAGTGCATGTTAAATAGCCCTCGAGGTTCTTACAAACATTACAAGTGGCGACGAGGATAAAGGTGAAAGGCGTGTTAAAAAAATAAAAAGGTAAAGGAAGGTAGTGACCATTTCGATCTCGTGTTATATTGTGACGAAAACAATAAGGTATGTATGATAGGACTTATAGATTTTATTGCAATGCGGCAAAGCATTATAATGAAAGAATGTATTTATAAATTCGTAATATAGATGGAAATTCATTTAAATTGTGAGACTAAAATATATAAATGAAAGTTTAAACTAGGTAGGTACTAGTTTTTGTTAACATATAGCAACCATTTATTGAATGTAATACTTAGTGATTTAATGTTGTTATGGTACGGAACATACAGAAAATATGGTTCTTAAATTACGAAGCTCATTTTATAAAAAAAAAAATCAATAACAATAATTTTAAAGTACTTATACAAAGTAGTAAAATATAATTAAGTGCGTAGTTTGTTTTATTACGCATTATCAATTGTCAATTGTTTTTTATGTTTATTAGGTCTTTATTATTCTTTTATTTATTGCGTTGCGTGCATTATTTTTACATTATGCCAAGAATGTTGAAATACTAAATTAAAAATAAAAAAGTATAAAATTAAATTTTATAGATATTGCTATTTGCATTTATTACAATAATAATCATAAAATATTAAAACATAATGCAGTATTTGCAAGTTTACTTGATATTTTATATTTACATTTATTTAATAATATTAGTACGAGATTGCACTAGAGATATATTTTTACTGTTTTTAAATTTACTTTGCTTAAAGTTTTATTTTATTATCATTTTGGATTAGAATAATTTATATATATAATGTAATGTTATAAATATAAGCAAATATAATAATTCATACATAAATAAATAAATTACATATACATTTGTGTACGTGCGGTACCTATACATATATATACATACATATACGTACATATACGTGCGATATATTAGAGTGACAGAAAATAACGGTCTTAATTAATTAATTATGGATACCTATTGATTTCATTTTTATATTTCTAATAAAAATAGCTTGAGTATAAAGCTTATAATGTGTTAAAAGAAGTAACTTAGAAATCGATTGTGATGATAGATTAGAATTTCATATTTCGTTTTCGTTTAGCAAGTACCTACATTTAGATTTCCATTAAATTGGAATTGCTTCGGGATTCCATTAAATTTGAATTGCTTCGGGATTCCATTAAATTGGAATTGCTTCGGGATTCCATTAAATTGGAATTGCATCGGGATTCCATTAAATTGGAATTGCACCGGGATTCCATTAAATTGGAATTGCATCGGGATTCCATTAAATTGGAATTGCACCGGGATTCCATTAAATTGGAATTGCATCGGGATTCCATTAAATTGGAATTGTATTGAACTGCGGGATTCCATTAAATTGGAATTGTATTGAACTACGGGATTCCATTAAATTGGAATTGTATTGAACTGCGGGATTCCATTAAATTGGAATTGTATTGAACTGCGGGATTCCATTAAATTGGAATTGTATTGAACTGCGGGATTCCATTAAATTGGAATTGTATTGAACTGCGGGATTCCATTAAATTGGAATTGTATTGAACTGCGGGATTCCATTAAATTGGAATTATATTGAACTACGGGATTCCATTAAATTGGAATTATATTGAACTACGGGATTCCATTAAATTGGAATTATATTGAATTACGGAATTCCATTAAATTGGAATTATATTAAATTACAGAATTGCATTAAATTTGAATTACTGACAAGACTTCTATTAAATTGGAAGTAAATTTAGTAAAAATACCTAATTGAGTTCTTTTAAATGACAAGTCGTTTAATACAATCAATAATGACAAAACGCCTCTTGAGAAATTGAATCTTGAAGGCGATAATACGTCGGTGAACCTGAGATGGGAGAAATGGAAGCGATCACCGATAATTTATTTCGAAACCGCTGATATCATGAATTCAGTCAATTCAGCCTAGTGTTTTTTAGTTATATGTAAAAATTATGGCATTAAAAAAGGAATAATTATTGTTATGGAAAGAAGACAAACACATTGAGTTTTTTACCAGATCTTTGCTGAGAGCTAAGGTCGTGTTCCGATCCAGTAGTAATTTAAGAAAATATTTGTAACTGACAATTTGTAAGTACCACCGTAGGTTTATACAAAATAAATATATTTCATTTCAAAGAAACGGGCTACATTTTTATTCTTAGGTGGAGCTGTCCTACAAGAGATATATCTTCCTGAAGCAAACGCTGAGTTAGCAGAGAATGTTGATAAAATTACACTTGAAAAAGTGATTACAGTAGCTTATACTCTAGAAATTATAAATTGTCAGATAGAAAGTTATGAACAAAAGGAAAAAACGAATGTAAATTAAGTGAATTTAATCAAAAGATGCAAAGATAATTTAGAATTTTCTAAGAAAGGAGGAAATTCTGACAAAGAGGAAGGAGCTTTCTGCAAAAGAAAAGAAATGTAGCGGTGGTGAAAATTTTGATCATTATCAAAGGAGTTAAAGGACTAAAATTTGTAAACAAAAACGTTAATTAGAACGAAAAGAAGAAGGAACAAACAATATTACAAGCGGCAACGAAATAAAAGAACAGTTAATTCTCTCCAACGTGAAAATGATGATGAAGCAGTTGAATACATATTTAATTTGAATTTGATAATGTAACAATTAAATAGGAGATAGGAGGAATAAATTTAGAAATGCTGATTGATTCAGATTCTAAATGAAACTTAATATCTAATAAAGCATGGGAGTATTTAAAGAAAAAAATAAGATAGTTTGTAACAAGCAAGTAAAAGGACTGAATAAAGTATTATTACAAGCATATAAAAATGAAACAGATTTAATGTTCATGGGTTTTTGAAGTGACTATAAGAGCCTAAGGTAAAATAGAACGCAGAACTATTTATATTATTGAAAATGGCTCTCGAAATTTAGTGGTTCACATCAATGCAATTGGGCGTATTAAAATTATATAAATAACATTGATCAGACACCCTAGATCAAATTCCAATAAATACTTCAATAAAACCAGTTATGCAATACTATCGAAGAATACCGATATCGAATATTAGAAGAAAGGACACAGGAAATTAAAAGAATTGCTAGATTTAGAGATAATAGGAGGAGTACATGAACTTCACCGTGGACTTCTCCAATAGTTCCGATTTTCAAGGACACTTCTTTACTAATAAGCGAAAGAGTTTTTTTATGTATGCGCTTATGTCTGGAAGTATTGGTTCAATTTCAATCAATATTTTAAAATAAGTTCTACTTTAAAATAGGCTCTACGCTATAAATAATTAGAATAGGTTTTTCTAAACGAAACGTCTTGCGCACCAATGTTACTTCTTCATTGACCTCCCTAAACCAGCAAGTCTCATAAATAAACGAAGTCTTTAAAGTGGTTCTTGGGGTGGTTCTAGGGCTAGTCATAGATGTTAACATTTATTTTGGAAACGACTGACCTGAACATGGAATATAATGAGGTTTCCACTCATAGAGAGTGTTTTTATCTGGAAATATTTCTTTATTGTAATTTCAGTAGATTTTGTGAAATTAATTACTAAATATCGACTAAATTGAAAAAGGATAATTCATCATATTCCTATCTTGGCGAACGCTGCAGTAATGGTTATAATTATGTAGAAGTCGTGTATGGCACTATTGAATATCACGAAAGTTCTACAGGGTAGTCCGCGACAGCATATGTCTATCTTTTACGTGTAACCGCAATTACTCATTTTATGTTTTAAAAATTTTAACATTTTAAGTTGATGGTTCGAAGGGTTTAATAGATATCAAATACAATCTTTATTCAAATAAATTCCTTTAAAAACTCATGCATCTAAAATAGATAACATTTGCTCTTTATACTTAGTATGTAATTTGGATTAATAGTTTGGAAGGGATTATGAGTATAACCTGAGCAGGATCATTAAAATGAAGTATGCACGATAACATTTTTGTTTTTAATGGGCTGACTAAAATACAAACCATAGCTAAAATTTGTAGGTAGTTATTCTGTTTCTATGTCTGTTGTAATCATAGGATAACATATTCCATATTTTAATTTGAAATATTTGACAATAAAATACTAACTTGTGATCTTAACGGGGAAGGTCAACGAATATGATTAGATACTTGGATTTGTATAACAGACGAAAGCATAGAATGGGAAGAGTGGAGACGTGAAGTGGATGAGTGGAGATAGTGAGTTTCCTTGGTATATCATCAATCTTTTATCCACTATTTACCACTGTCGGAATTGAGTGTCAAAACCGAGATGTTTAAAACGACTTAAAATAATTTAGAAAAAAAGGGAAAGAATATGGAGACCGGAAAAGGAGAGCGTAAAAACCATAATTGGTGAAGGTAATAAAGTATAGCTAAAATAATAACACACCGCACATAATAAAATAATTTGTCGGACGGAATATAACAATAAGGAATAAAGAAACTGGCTAAAGACTTCGAGAAACATAAGTCAATAAAAGCGTGCGAAAGGGCAATGGAAAGCGGTTGAAGATGAAGACTTGTCAATCGAAGAATCGACAGTTAAAGAATAAAATATACTTAAGTAATATTATTGATTTAATAAGATATTACTTAGATTGTAAATTATATATATATAAGTAAATAAAATTTGTTAAAAAGGAAGGGATGTAGTGTATGTATCTATTAAATAGATATGTATGAACATTGTCTCACGTATGCCAGTAGAGAGGGTAGCTGTCAAAGTCAGTCTGGTGACGTACGAGATACGGATCGGACGTGCAGCCCTGCTCGGAGCTGGTGTAGTGGTGAGCCAGTGCATGTTAAATAGCCCTCGAGGTTCTTACAAACATTACAGTCACTTTCATATTGTCATAACGAATTTTTATTTGTTTCTTTAATGTTTTAGTGTCACTTTTGGACACTTTCTACTTACAAACGCTTTTTAATTACCTTAACATTTTTCATACTAAAGTTAAAAATATCTAGGGACTTTACAAGCATTATTTTACTATTGTTATATACACACATTAGATTTCAATCATTTTGAAAACTCGGTAATATTTTTTAATATTTATCTACTAACAAGATATCAGTTCGTCAGCTATATGCAAGTAGTTTCGTATTAAAATGGATCAACATAAAGATAGACTGACAAATAGATGATGAGGAATAGTATAAGGATTCCGTTTTTTGGCCTCTTTGCTATGTACGTAACCTTAAAACTCCATATAAAGTTTCCGAAACGAAAATAAATACGTAGTAGTAACTAAAATATTAATATAAGGCCTAGTCAAGTACGGAATGTTACCAAAAGTATCAGATAATAAATAAATAACTCTATGCGAGACTCGTAACAAATGTAAGAACTTATTAAATTCCAATTAGTTTACACAATACACTATCCATAAGTATACCTATTAAATCGAGGTATAAACAAACATCAATCATTACAGGTATTCGTTATGACAAATAAAATAAAACTAAAGTAGTTTTTTGTTCCCACGTGACTTAGCAATGCGACCTTAACCGAAATAAGAACAGTAATACAATTTGTTTATAAACAACCATCGAATGAACATAATGTTCACGTTTTTACACGATCAGCTTAATGCTTGTAAGGTCAGGTTATTACCATCATATATTATTTAAGTGCTGAATCTAAAATGGTATTAGAACGGTAACATGTATATATTGCTGTTAACATACACGTTGCATTGACAAATCCAATAGTCTAATTTCAATTTCAGCCCGTGCATGAGAAGTGCACTTAAAGGATCTGTATTCGTAGGACCAAAAAACAAGATTACACTGCATCCTCTAGTACGCAGTAGTATGAGAAGCATAAGATAATTATAAAAAAATATATCAAAGGTTTGTTACTCATTTTATGGTAAATTAACAGGGAAACATTAAATCCAATTACAATCTTTCATTAATTGCATATTTTGATATGCCGCTTTTGAAACATCTACACTTACACCTAAGAATCATTCAGTAATTTCTATGAAAATTATTTATCAAGATTGAGTCCACTAGTGCACCGGTTTGGGAATATTACCTTGATGGCATTCTAATTTAAAGTTATAAATTGTACAACTGAGTAAGATTGTAATGGTCCAATTAAATGGTACAGAGAACCTTCGATCACTAATAGGAACTAGATACACAATCAGCGACGACAGAATGACGCGACGAAAAGCGCGCCCAATTTGACATTTGGGTGCTTTTTTAGGTTAGTAGTGTTTGAACGATCGGAGAATAAACATGCCTCAGTGCTCGTTCAAAAACTGCAAAAATCACACGTCTAGGACGTTAAAAAAGGATGGAATATCGTATTTTCGGTAAGTATTATTATTATAAGTATGTAATTGCTATCACTCAATTATAAATAATGCTATATCGTGCGTAATTAATTTATTTTTAAGTTTTCGAAATTATCAACAGAATGTATAAACCATGTAAATTGTAAAGTCTGTTACTAAGCGTACAATTATTACTATTGCATGCCCACTTGATTTGTTCGGGTAACATGGTGACTCTGTTCTATTTTGAATGGAGACGCTATTGTTTTATATTTTTTTCTTTAATTATTTTTTTCTTTTTTTTGTTTTATAAAAATATTTGTTTTGTATAATAATGGTTATGTAATGCAATCTTATTTTAGTGTATCGTTCGACAATAGACTTTATTGTAATAATTCTATGATTATTGTCGTGGCAGTTGGATGAAAAGACATCATCACCCAAAAATGATGATAATACTTTGGTGGAAATTATAGAAATTAAATTCTTTTTAGGACACATCTGGTACAGCCTAATTGTAACTTCTGTTTTTTTTGCAAACACAAAAACGTCTAGAGATGAATAAAACAGACCGCCTAAATATTTCACATCAATAAGATTGTTTTTCGACAGTTAAGTTGTCATTATATTCGTCTCAAATACCAAAGTGTCCTTAGATAGGTGTTGAAAAAAAATCAAATTTTTTAACAAAATATACACAACAGACTTCTATGTCACTACAGAGTAAAAAATAATTGAAATAAATGTTGATTTGGTACATATTTCTTTAGTCGGCGGCAATATATTTCGTTGGACACAACGGCGTAAACAGATTTTTTAATTAAATTACTTGTATTTGGTTATATTTTAATTTTAAACTATAACTAATCCTTTTTGTGTTCTTCATTGTTCTTTTTGTATGATTTATTTTTATTTTATAATATAAATTTTGTGACTGCATATATATATTCGTTTCATTGATAAATTATTATTATCTTATTACTTACATTCAGGTAAAATATAATTATCTTCATTCAAATTAATTACTTCGACCTAATAAAAATATAAAGTGATAATTTATAATAACCGTTTAAAGTACTGACAGTTCGTCTCCACTCATCCCTTGTACAAGTGACAAACCGCGGTCGTAAAATTTAATGGCTTTTTTTTTGCTTTGTAAATGCGACTTTAATTTCATTCAAATAAGGTTATTTTTTTTATGGTAGCTTATGACAGCTAGCTTATGTCGTAAAAATTTATTGCTTTTGGTAAGCAGTTTTTAAAAAAACACCTTGAAATAATGGTGATAAAGTTGATTTTGTATTAATTTTAGATTCTGTCACTTAGAATTTTTTAAACACGTTTGACGCCACTTTTTAAGTTCATTTTTGTATGGGATTGTGTATCTAGTTCTTATTAGTGATCGAAGCAGAGAACGCATGCGATGGGTCGATGCACTGCGGTTGCCACACGATCTGTTTGTGACAGATTTATCACATCTCACTTTGACAGACATTTATATGCATATTTTATAGAGCAAACAAAAACTAGTTTATGTATCGACATTCTATCTATTAAAATAAGCTACTCAGCCCAGAAACATTAAACCAGACATTTACAATTGTACTGTACCGTTAAGTCTTTTTAAGTGTTAATAAAATATTTTATAAAGGTTTGATTATTAGTATAATTAACAAATTAATTGACTACATCACTGATAATCACAGAGTGCAGTAAGCATTAACTTAAATGATGTATTTAAGATATATAATTACGTTCAATTTTGATTAATTAATTATGATAGTAAATCAGAATGAATAACAGTATTTTTACCACGCTTTTATTTACTGGACCTGTATGTATGTAACGGAATCTTAGAACTCGATTTTTACCCACTTTGAATGGTCTGATTGATTTAAAATTTTGAACATATATCTAAAACCGATGACAATACACGATTTTAATAATTGTATTCCATTCTGGTCATCAAGATCGTTAGGAATCAGGATCAACGATTTTCCTTGTGCGATTTTAGCATGGTTTTAGTTTTTAAACTATAATTATGTACCAGCAGCTATGTATAATATTTAATTGTTGTATGTATACATCACAATATTGCGATTCTTTTTCCATAGCAACAATGTGCAGAACGCGAATTGAAACATCCTATATAAACATTACACACTAGTCGCGTTATGATAACATCGCGACAACAAGACATCCAAGCCGCGGGGTAGAAAGCAAAACAACTTTATCAACGCATTCATTAATAAAACATTTTAATAAATATCGCACTATCTACGTCTATCAGATCTCATGTCAACGCATAAAAGTTTGATAAATATAGAGGCGCAGGATGTAGTAGCGTAAAATTCGTTTATGAATTTCCGAAAGATTTTGTGTGCAGCATGCATTGACGTAACATTGTTTTATGGAATACTTATGTACCTAAATACGTATTTACGTATATACGTATTGTTAGCTGGATTGACACATGTTTAGTGGAGTTATTACATTACAATTATTAGACCCAATCATTATTTGTGCAGTATTTGGAAATTAATAATCAGGTAGAGTCGCCAATAATTTTAAGTGTAATTAATAAATATTTTTTGGATTAAAAATAATGTGGTCGTGAAGACATATAATCTGATTATTAGTGAATTCTTAAAAATAATAATAAATTCTGAATTCCAAGGACTACAATGTTTTGAAAGGTCATAGAGACGTAATATGCCAATCCTTATCAAAACCTAAATCTCTGTTATAACAAAACCTTAGCTGTAAAGTTAGCGGTATGATATTTATCAAAAGCAAAGGTGTAAAAGTACCGTGTCAACATTATCTTAGCAGGATTATGGTTTTTCGGAAATAACGGCTTCCTCTGTATCAAGGGATCAGTGTTGTTTATCGCATCACTCCTCCTTTAAATTGTCGTAAAAATATTATCAACAAGGAACCGTAACAGTAGTTTGTAGAATAAAAATAATATTATTTTTATTTTCACAAAATTTACACCATTATTTAAAATTTCTAAAACTTGTAAAATAAATATGTAAAATTAAAACCCAACTAATTATTGTTCACCCTATTTAATTGACCAATTATGACCATCCACCCATTACTGTCCTACTAGGGGACTCTGATCTCTTCTCAGCATATGAACTATTTGAGCATAAGACATATTTGGGCACACGGGCAACGTCTGATTGCTAGACAATAGATAGGATTAAAAACTTTGGTGTACATTGGTTACGTAATGTTGTATTATTGTCACGCACTTTGAATTCAGTAATAAATCAGAAGTCAATTAGCCAAATTTCAAACGTAAGTCGCTAGTTTGTGCCGAAGTTCACACCACTAATCGATCGAATCGATCTGCTTAATGTGTTGGTGTTCAAAATTAATCATATTTGAATAGCATATTATGAATATTTGAATAGCAATGAAGCGTAAATTATTGAGCGAGCGGGATGTTCCGCTCGGGTGCGTGCCTCATCCACATTTCCTCGTCACATGCTCAATGACTAGGAAGTAAGCAAATTAGAAGCAATAATATGCGCCACTATTCGCTCCATACAGACTTTGTAGCTAATGATACTTATAAACTATAATATCCTGTTATTAAAGTTTGATTAGTATAATTTGACATCGTATTGAAAGAGAACCTTTTAATACGACATCTAACTATATATCATAAAAAAAGTTGCATAATAAGTAGTAGTTTAAAAATAAAGCCTAAATATTAAACGTTAACTCCCGGAACGAATACCCGCAGTCTAATCAATGTAATCTATTAAGCCAATAATCTAAGAAAATCTCATTGCACTGTGCAAACATCGATAAGAAAGCTGTTTTCGCCGCTCGAGTGAAAGAAAGAAATGAATAGTCGTCTCTTTCGTTCTCGCTTTCGTTCAACTGAGGTTCAGAGGTGCGCGCGCGAGTGTCAGGTTAGTTTTCAGTGATCGCGCGGCGACGGCGCTCTCTGCCGGCGACCTCCGGCCTTTCGAAACTCCAATATCGTTTCCTAGTGCTAGTGATGTGCTAAGCGTATCCGTAGTTAATCTCGTTATGAATGCAGTTAAGGGCGTGGCAAGGACTTTGCACCACTAACCGGCACGGCAGGTAATTAAATTCTAATAGGTATTGTGCATACCGATATAAGTCATTTATACTTGGCGACGCGACACGGCACAGGCCTAGGCCGATATCCTTGTCCTCAATGAAATTAAATTCATACAACGATGAATAATGATGAATTTTAATTTTGTATTGTTCTCGCATATTTAAGTTCGTTTATTATTATGTTGTCACAGTAGTTCATAAGAAGCATGATATTAATATGGTATATAAAATATTGCTATAATATTGGGTTGCACGTTGAACTCTTATATACGACGCACTTAAAACATACTAAATCATCAATCTCTGGAAAGTTGGTAAAACTAAATGTTGAATAGTTAGTTTCCTCAGTGGCGGCAGGTACTTACGGCAGCATTCGTGTTATGCAACATTTATTCTACTGATTCACAGACACAATTTTTCGGTAATTCCTCCACGGTTCAGAGAGCACTGACAAAGAATTAAAATGCAAAAGGAGATAACAATCTCTTATTTCCTTACGAAGTGTTTGCTCTACTTTACAATTGGCTTCTTAATGTTACATTAAATACCATACCTCTTACCTTAAAATATTAGGACATATTTCATATGTTGAGTGTTATTAATATAACGTAACTATAGCCATTGGAACGGAAAATAACTCGTATTACCACAAATCTAATCATTCGGTTACTAGTAAGCGGCAATAATTCGCACCTCCTAGACAGATTGTATTACAAAATAAATCAACCACAACCATCTCTAATGCGGTTCGGTCAACGAATCACCAGAATAATTGTAGAATTACGACGTGTCCGAGACGAAAGTTCGCTTATTGCACCTGCTTCACCGCGACCTATTAATAACTGACTAGAAAATACCTAATAGTTATGATCTATTGTAAAATATTGGAAGTATTCAATCGTTTAATTAGTTTTTTAACACTTAAAAGTGACGAAACATTAGCAAATATAACACAGAATACAGGTCTGTGAAATAAAAGAACTCTTACATTAAAACGAAACATTGTCGTCTCCTCAAATTATTGACCCTATGTGACATATTAACTTAAAAAGAGACAAATAAAGGAGCTCTTCATTAAATACACAAACCAGTGACATTTACTTTGTTATTGCAAATGTGCCACCTATAAACAAGTTTGAAATAAAGTACTAAACAGCAGCAAGGCATTATTAAAATTAAAAGAACTCTCCATTAAAAACTTTGCATTGTCGATGCCTCTGATATTAAAAATATAAAACCTATTAATAAGATTGAAAACAAAATACTAATTAGTAGCGGAACATAAAAATAAAGTGGCTCTTTACTAAAAACGACAAAGTATTGGCAACAATTGGATGTTGCATCTGCGACAGTAAGTTACTAACTGACTTACTACCAAATGAGTTGTTCATAATATCATTGAACTTAATGGGGAATATCACTACAAGAAAGTAAAATAAAATTTGTTATGAACATGTACAAAGACAAGCACACGTACGCAAACACGGAGCAAAAAAATCATACATTAATGTCAAATGTTGCAATAATTGTTTGTTTATAGTTTCACGTCATCGGTGAAGCCAGAGCTTTAGTAACCACACGTCGTCTCCCAAGAATTGTTTTTGCTAAGATCTGACAACTTGCGTGACTTGGAAATCAGTTTGAGAGTGTGGAATTAAATTTTATGTTCAACTTATGTTCTTATACATAATATTGAGGCGATGTATCTCATGATTCTCATAGCGTTCGTTGGTTTTACCTATTATGTCAGAGTGTAACGCACTATAATAGAACAGTGAAGTAGTAGAGTTGTATGGAAAGTATTTAAAGGTCGCAATATGAAATGTTTTAATAAATCGAAACTTTAAATTATGTACGTTGATCAGATAGCGAGTATTGCTAAACTTTTACACTTCAACATTTTGTCTTAATTAAACCTTGCCTCGGTAACAAAACTTTTGTAATTGATTTGGTAGAGCACGGTGTAAAAATGACAGCAGATACCCGCTAATTTTTAGCTATTTGTGCTTAAACGGTATTATTAAAAGGTATTAGTAGTACAGTAGGTAATATTACTATACTCCACTGAATGACCTACTTTAATAAAATATTAAAAGTGGTTTAACCACATTGAGATTATTGCGTGTAAAATAAATTTCATTTTAAGTAATAAAATTTTAAATAAACCTTTTCAGACACCAAATATCCAAGATTAATAAATTCCTTGACCAATTAAATAAGTTGTAAATACATACAACATATTCGACAAAAGGCCCAAAAATACGATCATAAAACAGCTAGAGTTTAAAAAAACATTATCCGAATGCCCTTGAGGGGCAACTTACATTCCATTGCATTACCCGACACCGCTTAACGCGCAGAGCCTGCGGGCGATACGTGAATGTCTATTTAATATACGAATATACCTACTAACCGACACTGGTGTTTTACAAAATAACTGCGTTTAGGCAAACTCACTATTATTTTTCCTCTGCTTTTATGAAAGAGAATAGGACTAGTACCAAACAAGAATGCACTCCCAATCTGGCATCTGTCCCTTACACACGTCTGTGATGACATATTATTGGATGTATGATGATCTACATATTATTGGACTAATACTTGAGGTTAAGCTTGAATGCGAATCCTTAAGAACTAAGTTGGAATGCTTCGTATTTATTTTTGTAACAGATCCTTCAAGCAGAATACGAGTGTAGTAGCGCCATTATTAAGCAGGAATACGTATGGTGTTGATATCACTGGAGTCCTCAAGGTTTCTACTACTTTTTTCCTCTTGTAAGATCATAACCATATTTATATGCTCAGAGTCGTTTATTTTATATATATACGCCGTTTTATATTGACCCAGAATAGTACTTATAACTCTATAGACTTTTTCATTAATTCCGTAGAAGGCAACTAAAAGACTAAGATCAGCAGATAGCCAACAGCATCCACTTGCGAAATTATATACACTAGGCCTACTAACACAGCCAATTGAGGAAAATACAGCATTTTTTCCAGTCAAATCAATTTATTTATTTTCAATTAATGTGCTCAGCATCAAAGCTTCCATAAAAGGTCAGCATTCAATAGAGTCGTCCTTTCGTAGCAAACGCACGGCTTACATATTTGAGATACCTATGAGGTCTTTGTATCTATTAAAGTTAGTTAGTTTTATAAGCCTGGTGAAATTTTCCCAAAAAAATCTTTAATAAAAGCCAAAATCTATCTAATAATAATTATTATATTACCAATTTCTATCTAATATTTCTAGTATCTATTAATTATTATTATATTTACCAATTTCACAATTTTCGTATTTTAAGATGAACTACAAAATTATTAAAAACACAAATTTTGTTATTTTTATCTAGTATCTACTGCGCAATAGATAAGGAAGCGGCCGAAACCGAACGACACGTAAGTGTCAAAATATATTGATTTATCAATAAGTGATAATTTGTGGTTGTTGAAACAATTTGAGTTGGGTAAACCCGTCGGATATGTGGTATGCTTATAATAATACACTTTGTAAAAAAACAACACAATAAAATATACAATTAAAAAATGTAGGGATTAGAGGAGAAGGAGAAATGTAAGGTTAGAGGTAAAGTGAGGATTAATAGAGTACAAAAAAGTACATAGAGTAGAATGGAGTTTAGTAAATATTTAGGAATAAATTAAAGAAAAGCAAAGAAGATCTAGAGAAGGAAAGAAAAATGTAGAACAGAAATATTATGCGTTTAATTTTGTATAGAACATCAAACATTTTTGGTCTAGTTGAGTCCACCCGAACGTCGCCGTAAGCTTACGAAACACCAGTTGCGTTTAGATCTTAACATCTGAATACAATACGAAACAAAGACAATATTTACATATTGTCTTTGTTTCCAAAACCACAATTTTAGTATTCTCCATAACACAAGCCTTACATTTTGTAACTGCAAAATAACATAGGCATTTGAAATAAAATTTAAGATGAGTTATCTGTAGCCACTGAGTGTCTGTTTATTTCAAACCAGACGCTTCCTCCAACCAGGTCTTAGGTTAAGCGCCTAGTACATGATGATGTCAATATATTTATGCACATCGATGGTTTCTCTTTGTACATAATCTAAAATGTACAAAAAAAACATTTAAATCAGAATCAGAACCAGCTTTTAATATAACATGACCCGCACACGTGTTTAGTGATTTACAATGCAAAAAGTACGACAATTTCCTGTGTATACACTTTTTTTTGTAGAAAATACTATTCATAAAAAAGATTATCTAGAATCCAATTAAAATAAGGTTATTTTAATTGGTGTATGCAATACTTCCCATAATACTTTATGGACATATTTCAATGACTGACGAAAAATTGTGTATATGAGAGAACACAAGACAGAAATAACCTCTATTTATTATTGCATAAAAATCAATAATTTTATATTTGACGATTGTGTCAATAACCGTACACCGCGAAAATTATGGTGTTATATAAGAAGCAATTATTGCTAAATGTTTTGATAGCAAACATTGTGTCTTTGTGACCTATGGTAATTGCGTAGTATAACAATATATTTTATTTGGTATTATTTCATCGTTTTCTTTTAGGCGTCTATAAAGTTCAGTAGTTATTATTACAAGGTGGTAGAACCCTTTGTGGTTCGACTCCGGCGGCACCACCGCCACACCTATTTCTACCTAATAACAGCAGTGTTAAGCGCTGCTGTGTTCCGGTTTGAAGGGTGTGGTAAGGGAGACAGACTTTTCCGAGGCGTTCCAGCTTAGACCTCAGGGGTAGCGGCGCATCTGTGGCCGACCTCAGGTAGGAATATCTAATCCTATCTGGGGTTTATTACAGATGTCCATGGGTGGCAGTAGCCACTTACCATCAGGTGGACTGCATGCTCGTCTGCTACTCTTATACTATAAAAAAAAAAAAAAAAAAAAATTAAGATGTACAACAAATACCGTCTAAGAGACATAATTTTAGGAAAAACCTTGGACGTTATATTTATTAGTCTGAGGTATTTGCAGACAAAATCGGATAGATTGATTATTAAGGGGTGTGTATCGTGTACTCTGCGAAAACGATTTTTTTGTTATGTGAAAGAAAATATTTTAAATCTAACATAAATTGCATTCATACATTTTAAGAACAATTGTGAACAAATTACATAACCATTAGTTCTCGCATATAAAGTCGGAAACGGGTGCTAACGTAGAATTAATATAAAAATACACTTCTGCCTTAATAATTAAAAAGACGTTTTCCCAGACATTCGCAGCCCATTAACAGTTACTAAAGCACGTGATTTGATTGTTGATTGAATGAATTTTCGTTACTTCCATTGTGTGTAAGATTGGCTGCACCAAGCCATTGTAATCCGGAGGTACTTTTCTCCCACCTCACTAAGCATCTTGTACAATGCGATACAATTTCTCACGTACACGATGGCTATTGTAGCCGACAGCAATCATAATCAGGATTTGCATGTTATGTGATAAACACTATTGTTTTTGCTCACCCATCTGACACCGCTGCACATGTCAGTCGCCAAGAATAATTAATTTAACGAAAACAATAGCTCTACTGAACAAACAATCGTCGAAAATATTGTTTAAATTATACATAATTGTGTATGTTCGGACACTTATTGTTGAAACTGAAAGATCGTCAATTACAAATAAATATTGTTGTTAATGTGACTGCTTAAAATACAATTTGTTGGTATTACAACTATTGAATTAGTTTTAAAATGAAATTAAGTTTAACTTGTAACGTGTTTTATGTGAGAGATTCTACCACAAACAACAAAGAACTATAGTGATGTGCATTACATATAGTGTTGTGCCAATCGATAAAGAAGGGTCAAATTTTAATATTACAACAACAACTAATACGAGTTGTTTACAAGTAGAAGTCGTCTTATTTTGCCAGGCCATTTTCTACTTTACCTACAAAAGTAGAGCTGACTCTACTATACTAGTGATGCGACTTTACGGGCCTATGATCGACTCTTGATACAATTCTGCTTATTTGGATTTAGTATACTTGCCATCTGGTTAACTTTTATTTACATAAACGTGTTTAATGAAGACGTATAAAATATTTGTAGTCCAAGATGAAATTCGGGCAAGGCCGGCAGTGATCGATGCTTGGCCGACAACTCTTGCGCAAATTACCAAAGCGTACTCGTCTCGTTTACTTTTAAATTTTCCTCGTATTTGCTTTTTATGTGTTAATGTTAACGTCCTTCTAAGATACGGAATATGTATAGGCATTAAGACATTCGTAGTAATCTGTGTAAGCTAACGAGAAAGTTGTGAAACTGATAATTGTTAGCTGCACGAGCTGACAGCCGCGTAGCTACGGATACCATATCGGTAAACACGCCCAACTTTGTGGAACTACGAACTTCTAAAGGTTTGTCGATATTTCAACATTATATAAATAATTTATGTTTGTGTAAGAGAAGAGGACATTGAATATTGAACACGTTACTAAGAGAATTGCAAAATTAAACTGGATTTTTATTACATTGAGACATGTAGTTCCAAAAAATGTTTCTGCTGATAATTCACAAATTAAGCTTTTAAATCAAATATACCTACGTGTCATTGTATGTATATGTTATTGCCCCAGTCCCTTAAATGAGCACTTTATTTGCTAGCATGCAATACAACAAACATGCAGCTCAATTATATAATAAAATTAATAAAAATATTAAAAATAAATAAAATGTCTTATTTCGAATGTAAAAAAGCGTTAACTAATTATTATTTACACACTCTCAGCTACGAAGAGATAGAATCACTACTACAGTTCTCATATATATAATACATTACATGCTTACACTCACTCACACACACACACACACACACAAAACACACTCACAACACTAGGCAAGAATACATACTTATGTTATTAATTAATGTAAAATTAGATAAATTAGCTTAAAATAATCTTTGTACTGTATTTCATAAGTTTATATTGATCTCGGAAGAGCGGAGGCCCCTAATACAGACACTGCGTGCTTAAAAGGAGGTTCTTGCCACTTACTAATGTAACACAGCTTATGAAGTAAAATAAATAAATGTTTAAATGTTTAAAAACATGTTGGAATTATTCAGGTCAAAATTTATTAGAATAGTATAATTGTTTTATCATGAATATTGAAATGAGCTTCCTCTCTAAGCCGGTGATGGGCTTATGTTGGCGCAACTAAGCCTATATTGCAAATTATAACAGGTGAAAGTGATTAGGTCTTCATATCAAGTAGTCGAATACCTTAACGCTAGGTTTATTTATATAAACAATCATTCTAGATAAAACTCATCAATAATTATAATTCAACTTTATGACATCCTGATAATTACTTAATAAACTAAATTGTTCAAAAATATACTATTTAATCTAAAATTCAAAAACCACTACTATATAGTAATAACTATTAAATTTTTTGTCAGCACAAAAATTAAATAAATAACAATGGTAACATAAAGATATATATCACTACAAGCTTATATGTGTCTTCTATATATAAACAAAATAATTCCGTAATTTCGTACACAGTTGGTCTAGTAGCATCATAACTCAGATTAATAACTAAAGATAGCCCACGTGACACAAGGCCGTTAGCGAAGGGTAGATAGAAGCCTTTGATGGAATTGATAACTTTGCTATGACGTTACCAAGTTTCATTTAAAAACAGATACGAGACTATTCTTGATAGATCGTATAAAATAAGAACATATATTAGTAAAACATAATGTTATACCTATAACTACACCCTTATAGGTAACCTTTATAAACGGCGGCACTGTTATGCAGATATTTTGTAAAGAAGGGGACATCCACCCTTGTCCAATATTATTATTTAATATAACTTAGGCCTAAGACCTTATGATGTCCTATCTTTTTCCATTTCACTTTCAGTCAAGTACCTAGGCCAGTCCACTAGTCAATTAATAATATTGTAGAATTTATTGTATATCACACAAATGGATTCTATACTCATATTTTTCCATTGTTCTTTATACATCTTACTAGCTGACCCGGCAAACTTTGTACCGCCTCAAAATGTATTTATCAAATATATTTCATATAAAATATGGCCTATGTTACTCGTGGATAATGTAGCTTTCGAATGGTGAAAGAATTTTTAGAATCGGTCCAGTAGTTTTTGAGCCTATTCATTACAATCAAACAAACAAAGTTTTTCTCTTTATAATATTAGTATAGATAAATTCCCACACGGAGCAACAGTTTGAATAATTCATAAACCTATTGCTGAAATCAACAACAAAATAACTTTAGAATTAATTTTACCTTTTAATACTTATCATTGATTTATTTAATCCACTCAATCATTCCACCTGTAATAAAGTCGTGACAAAGGCAATAATGCCTCGATATCGGAGGACCATTAGCGTAATGAGTAATTATAGGGGCTTTGGGGCAGGTGATTGTTGGAGAATGGAAAAATAGTGATGTGCTTATAATTAAATAAAATTTATTAATACAAATTAGCCGCAGCCTCACTGCTGGGCTCAGGTATTTCCCTACAATTGGGGGACATTTAAAGGAAACGCCATATCATCTTGTAGTCATCAATTAATAAACGAAAATTAATAAATGTAATCTTAGTATTTTTTCCAAAAATATTTGGTTGCTTACGATCTATTTGGATTTATGTATCGTAAACCAATGTCATTTCACGCCAATATTAATCAATACCATGAAACAGTTTGTATGTAAGGAAGTATAAATGTAAAGTTTTAATAATATTCTCAAAATAAAGTTGACGATTCTTAATATCTTTAAGTATATCACTCGTTAGTCATTCTCTACATTTAAATGTGTTGTAGACATAGCAAACCTATATGTATATCATCTGAAGCCAAGTAGTCTGCAACGCGTGAATATATAACCAACTGCAAGTACTCAAGACCAAATGACGAGTAAACATCATCATTGCACTAATTGCAACCGTGCAATCTACTATACCACACTCTTGAAGCTCTTACTATAACGCAAACACTATTGCTATATGATACAAACATACTAGCTTCCTCCTACGACTTCGTTCGCGAGGCCTTACATTATAATTTTTTTAAGATTGATCAAAATAACAAACGAGCATGTAATTCACGTAAAGATGGCCCATACATAGACTTGGATTTTTTTCGCTACGCTACTATATGTTTGAGTTCGGTGCGGTTCTCCACGGGCTTCCTAAAAAACTTCTCTATAGCAAACACTTTGATCTGACTTATTTTATGATGATCGTACAAATGATTTTGAAGACGGACGGACGAATGACCTTTTCATATAATTATACGAAGTCTAATTTTATTCAACTGGAAAATTTAACTTACAAATATGTTTAACAATTTCACCATATTCCACTTAATGAACATGGTCTTGTTCCACTTGTTCACGTCGACTATCGTTCAGCGAGTCGATCGTCACTAGAAGGTACTGCACGTTGGGTCCAGGCGCGGACCGGCTTAAAGATGAAGGCCGTCTTTTGCAACCTCACCGACATAAAATATCTGGCGCCAGAAGGCTTATACAGACTTAGAATAATTACATCGATACTGAGTTTTTGTGGTTCAATCGACATGCATGTAAATACAGATCTCGCGTGTTATTTGTGATGTTACGTAGTAATGTGTTGAACGATTACCCTTGAAATCGATTTACTCTCGCATCAATGCGGTATTCAACTGGTTTTGGATTCACTTATCTAAAAATATGCATACGAAACAAATTATTATCATACGTAGTGCCATTTAATTATTGTGAAATTTTTACGATGATCCAAATTAAGTGACGCTAGTACATAAGACGTGTAGTGTGACGACCCGCGTGGCGGAGCGGTCACCGTACCGGTCTGACGCGCAGAGGGTCCCGGGTTCGATCCCCGATCAGACAGAAATCTAAATGATGAATTTAGGTTTCTGTTTCTGGGTCTGGATGTTTGTGTATTTGTCTCTGTCTGTGTCCATGGCACCCACGATACAGGGAATCCTAGTGTGGGGCTGTGAGTGTAGAAAGCGTAAGCGTAGCGTAGTGTAATATGGAATTATGTAATTATACTGAAGTATAAAACTGGTAAAGAACCTTTATACGTACAGTCTTAAACAAAACCAAGTCGATTATACAACAGCAGGTAATCAATTCCATCGAACGCCTTCTAACTTTACCATAGTACGAGATGTGACCGCGTGATTTCTACACCCATTTGATTTCAATAAAATTACTTTAGATTTCAATATCTTTCTGAATACTAAGAATAGTGTTATGCGCTACTGTGTAATGGTTTTGGGGGTGTGGTATGTGAGATGGACTTACACGAAGGTCTTAAACTTAGTTCTCTGTAAAGTAGCAAAGCATGTCTGATCGACTACAGGTGAGATTCTGGTAGTGTAAGCGTAGTGTACTCGTATACTCCTTTGTTGCATTGTAATATAAAAAATCCTTATCAAAAGTAGGTACATTTTATTTATTTATACTTTTCTGTTTTTCTAATTAAATTTATAAAATTTCAAATTTTACTATCATTTTAACTTATTTCCTGGCATGTCTTTGTATGACCATAAATTCAATTTTGATTAAGAATCCAATGGATATAGAAATCACGCCTCGTATCGTGGCCTATGTCACTTAGGTTATCCTGTGTTATTAATGTGAGTTATAGTGCTGCTTGACTTAGAACTTTGACCCGTAAAGTATTACCTTCGATATTCTGCAACTTAAATACAATTTCAATATATAGATATTGTTTCCAAAAGCAAATTTATTGGAACTGATCCTATTAGCATTATTTACATCTACAGACATAGAGCGTTTCAGACGCGTGCTGTAGTCAGACAAAACAAAAGTGCATAGTGCATACAATCCCTTTGAAGTTACACATAAATAAATTTAATCTCTTTGTATATATTTAGTAACTTTGTCTATCAGGGTTGATAGAAACAAAATAACTGTTCAAATATGTCCGGACTATCAGCGAGAATCGAATCTGAAATTTCGATTTGTAGTAAAGTAACTACCAAGAGCCTCACATAACGCTTAATAAGTAATGTTATTTTATATGAATTAACGACAATATCGTATGTTAATATCATTTTGTTTATTATTATTACAATATATGATTTTAGACTAAAATTCACGTGGAATCCAGTGGTTAGTTTATGCAATAAATATTATTTTTACACCTACTCGTATATTCTAATTCGACGTTCATATTAATACTAATATGCAATTTGAACCGTGAACATAACTCGTAAGTACATTACTTATTCATATTTATCGAATTGATGAAATGAATGTCATAATGCTTGCTAATCACCGTTAGTTAGTTAATTTAGTTAATTTCACTTTCTTTTTATTGAAAAATATTCATTAAACATTTTGCATTTTGATGTGCCGAAAATCACCAGTGAAATTATTTCAATTTTGTTTTTATCTTTTTATTATTTTGTTGATGACGTTTACTACGCTTTTTGTAGAAATAGTTATCGGATATACACTTTCTAACTCAATTAAAGAAGATTGACTAGATTTTTAGAATTCCTCTCTTGTCACTCATCATAAAAGCAAATATTGATTTGATTTAAATTTGATCCGCATATAAATTTGAAAAATGTAAGGCGGCTAAGATACAAAACTAGAAATTTATTTTATAAAGCCTAGTCCTGTGGAGAAGGATAAATTGTACATAAATTGAACGAGCTGTAGTAATTTATCTTTAAATATAAATTTTAATAAGTTGAATCAGTCCCACACTCACATAAATATAAAGAAACGACGTTTTAATATTTATAAGCCTGGATAGGATACAATTTACTCGTAGCTACATAGGAAAACAAATAAATTCAGCCAGCGAATCGTGTGTACAAATAATACTCAGTATTAAAAACTCTGTTCAGATCGCAGTTCTTGCCATAATGTTGTTCTATCATTCAACGTAGAATCTATAAAAAAATTAACTAGTACCTTGTACCTTACGTTTGAGATATTTCATATATGATGGTATAAAATTAAAATTTAAAAAAAATTGCTTAAAAACATATTTTATAGAGTACCTTTCCGAAATACCTACGTCCTACCTACTAAGGTATATAATTCATATTTAATTTACTGACGAGAAAAGTATAAGTGTTGATCGAATTTTGTGACACTTACTACTATTTTGTACTGTGTGCGATACGACACGCACGTATTAGTTTTTACTATTTTATGTAGCACATGAATGAAATATCGAAATCACGGACAGACACTTCAATTTCATTTGCTTGTATAGATATTGAAGTGTTCTTTTTCTTCATTGTGGCCTCGCTATAGTTGTGTGTATGTATTGTCTCGTATTGAGTGCACTCACTAGAGTACTTACATATAAAATTCCACCGTCTTCTTGGCAACCTAACATATTTGCAATTTCTCACGATTCTCCGTCGATATATCTACTGTCAGGTCTAAAACGTTCAAAGAATATTTATTATATCTTACATTTCAATAGAAGGATGTTAAAAGTCCGGTTTGGCTAGAGAGCTTTATTAAAATTACCATATAATTGTATCGCCTTTTGAATCGTAAAACCCAAACTTTCAGAAAAAATCCGAAATCGGGTCTTTGCATTGTATCGAAAATCGGTCAATCTCAAAATAAACTTTAATAAATATAAGTCCTATTTGTATTTAAGTTCGCCTTGATCTATAGATCTATACCAACAGACAGAAAGTAGGTCAAACAACAAATAATATTTAATTTACAAACTATACTTAAACATTTATCTATACGCGACAAATATCACAATGGTAATATTAAACAGCTTTATTGTGAGTCTCTACTATCATTTTTGTTTTTGAACAACTAATATAGAGTAATAAATACAAAACAAACGAAAATTTATTGAAACAAAATAAGAGTCTTGTAATCAATATTTTTACACACAGAGGTAATTCGTCTTTCATTCATGTTATTTCGTTTATCAGTTTCGCTTATTTCCATAACAGCCTTGCACAATCTTCAGATACATTTATCTAATCAATGGTAAACCCAATAAGCTTTTGTGCCTAAATACATAAATTGAAGGAGACTTATATTTATAGATATTTATATTACTACAATTTAGACAAATCCAACGACACTTCATTTGTTAAAATATATTACCTCTACAGTTCTTACCATAATGTTTCTTCAACAACAATACAGTAACTTTCAAGATTAAAGACTACGTTAGCCTGGTTAATAGTCAAACATACTTTGTATATTGTAAATATGTTGAGGCATCCCACTTGACCTCAAGAATAGCAGCATAATAAAAACCGTACACTGCATCACTGCCGAGGTCGATGCAAAAACTCGTGTACAAAAAGCTAGTCCGTAGCGATATCCACTTAACACGTCTGTTAGATTATCTTTCAATACAAATAAAATTAAAGACATACTTTTTATGTGTCTTTAAATGTCGTTGATTTCAAAATGACTGTGGAACTTTCACGCAAAGAAAGATCTCACAGGAAGTGACATAGCGTAATTTAATCTTTTAAGTATCTAAGTTCTAGAATAAAAACTGAAACTTCCACGTTCAGGTCCAGATGTAAGCAAGTGAGGCCACGAGGTGGAGCTCTTACAAAATAAGTAACGAAGTGATCCAAGTGCTACAATTAAGGATTAAATCAGTACAGAGCTAGTCAAATATCATGAGCGGCTGTTAGGCAAATGTGTTGCAATGCATATATCGAAATGGACAAAAGCAGTCTAGCCTAAGCTAAGATACTAATGGCCTACTTACAATATTGGTTCAAGCTAGTATTCGGTAAAGTGGTAAGAGGCACAATATAGTCCTAGCACGAATAGCGATCAACCTAACTATAGTTTAGCACGGTCATAGCTTTAGCGGACTTAGCAATATCAATTTCTCTTCATTTTTTTTTTATAATATTGAAATAGTCACCATTGCCCAGGGTTGACTGGCAGAGAGTGCTATTAGGCATTAAATCCTCCCTTGTTACCCTTAGTTTAAGGTGTTTCAAAAAATAAATAAATAAATAGCAAAAGAGTGTGTATTCCGTCTGTGGTCACCGCCACTCATTGACAAGTTGCCACTTCTAAGGGCTAAAATCGCCTCTAACTCAGCCGGCATCCAAATCCTACAAAAACTTGACAGCTTGAACTTCATCGAGCAAAAAATTGGTATGACGGTAGTATCTCCCCGGTCGAGCTACTCTACGAGTAGTTTTACGACCTTTCTTCCATCAGTGGTTCTATACCGCGGAAGACTAAGCAATTGCTCGTTATTAATAACTAATGGGTCTTTAAACTTTAAAGTCATTTATGTGCTGTATAAATACTTCAGAGAGGCCGTCTTAATTAACATATCTCCCATAATCCAGTTGCACAGAAATAACTGTAGATATTAATGGAAAATTATGTAAATTGTAACTTATAAACAGACTTACTCCATCATAAAAGCAATGCTTAAAAGAGTTTTAATATGTTTTCATTGCAAGTATTTCCGCGTCCAAATACATAAATATTTATTATACAACAAACATAAGATTTTTTAAGTTATAAAAAGTGCAAACATGAAGCATATCATATACTAGAGCAAGTGCATTTGCATAAAATATGTAAAAAATTGGCATTGACTAATAGTCTTCCTGACTCTAATCTAAAACCGCTCATTAAGTAGTTATTTACATGATGTATTCGTTAGTTATTTATATTTAGCTATATAGCTATTTATATTTGTTGTCAAGTGTCAAATACGTTCTGAAAGTATCTCGGCTAATTGACATAATTATTATCATTATTTTAATAGCCCTTCCGTGGCAATCGGGTAATTAGAAACTGTAGTACTTAAATATAATAATGTAGATACTAGTAGGTCCGGGCAGAATTTGTCCTGGCACAAAAAGACCCTCCCTATTTCAGAAGAAGTAGGTTTGTATAGATTAGTGGAAAAATTACAATCCCGAGCAATATGTAATTTACGAAAATTAGCACATTCGCAATACACAACATTACACTATTATAGACACACTGTGTATGACATTTTCTTCATCTCAGTGTAACATCTCAGATAAGTGTCAGGGTCTGCTTACATTTATGGTCTTTACTTAACTGTTTAATTGCCTCAGTTACCATAACGTTTGTATTTCGTTAGTTATTATCAACAAAGTTCATCTTGTTTTAACCCAGTTCAGAAGTGGAAGTTTGTAAATGGGAACCTTCCAAGGGTATTTATAGAATAATCTATTTTTACCTAAAACACAATAAAAATATCTCATTAAATCATCTATTTTATCTTAATAAAAATAATCTTCAGTAATTAGTCAGGTAGGTTAGGTTAGGTTAGGTTTACTTTTCATACTTCTTAACAAATATTTTACTATACTACTACTCGTATTATCATTCTTGAGCGTTTTTATCATTTAATAATCTTTTACTCGTATCTACATCTTTACATCATCATAGATACAATTATCAATCATAAGGGTATAAATTGAGATAATTCACTTCACATCTCTAATCTATTTGACCTTTATGAAATTGACGTAACGTTTAATGAACATTTGTATTGTTGCAGGTCGGACATTGTGATATCGTCGAAGTTACAAAGAATATAGTGAAATTTTCCGTGACATGATGTTTTGTGAATGCACCCTACTCGTTAGATATGTGATAATCGTGGCTCCTGGTTGTGACATGAACAGTGAAACGAGTCTGTGACCAGTCAAATGCACGGAAATGAAAAGGGAAAAGTACAAGAACATAATCTTAGGACTACGGTAAGTGTTCATATTTTAACCGTTAATTGCAATCTTACCACTACGGTAAGGAAGGTTACACACGAGCAACACTAAGCTACTTTACGAGCGACAATGAAGACGACAGTCGGCAACAGTTGCTCATGTATTAGCTCCCTAACTGGCTGAAGTACAAAAGTAGGTTAAAAAGAGCTATGTAAGCTGCTAGAAATTTGTTATTAAAACGTAATATAGCCGCGAAGATTAAATAAGATAAAATCTCGAACATTCGTGTCGTTATAACATAATTTGTTATTCAAGGCAGCCGCATAAAAATACCTACTTCCGGAGGATATTGTTAGTGAACTTTTTTATAAAAAATTATAAATCCAAGCCTTTTGCGCTACCATTACAAAGTTTACAACACAAACTAGGTATCAGGTATGAGACAAGTCACTGTAAATACATATCCGTCATATTAATGACTCTACTCTCCAGGCTAGGCCGGTAAATTTAAAATAAATACTATACCAACGTATTTCGTAACCTTTTCATAATGATCTATAGTTAACAAACAAAAGTGGCACTTATTAATTTACATAATAACTATGTAAACCGGTGTTATAGACAATATTTACAGGTAATAAACCTTACGTTCTTACGTACTTATGGTCTACGAAAAAGTAGCCCATGTGTAACATTGTATATGTGGAAACCATAAATAACAATGAGAAAATATGTAGGTGACTGAAATGACAAACAATTTTTGCATATGAATATATAGGTGAGTCCCGCATCATACCTGAAGCGATATTACGTTGTAGTTCAGAATTATAATACGAATGCTTAAGTAATTATTAAATGCATGAATTGCTAACATACATTTGTAAAATATAACATTCAGAAGCAAAAAACATCGAATCTAATTTTGGAATTATACAACTACTCGTAAGTGTCCTCAAAGTATGAAAAGTGTGTTAACCTGTCGGTACTTGGGCAACGCGAAAGTATAGGGCTTAAACGCCTTTAACCCTTTTCATCATGAAAGAGCTACTTTCCATTGATGGACTGGGATGGGATGATAAATTCAAAGGGCGTATCAAATAAAAAAAGAACAACTTTTCACAAAACGGAAACATACAAAGATAGAGCTTCATTCTTCTAATGGCAATTAAGCCACCGTTCACTCGAACCTTTTTCTAGATACAAATCTGTTCATAAATCATTACAATGGACTCTCCATTATGAGATGTGTGCTTAGAGAATAGTGTCAGACGAGACAAAAGTAAGAAATCGCTTAAGCAAATAATAAAAGTGACTACACTAGCCAATGTGCCAGTTAGGTGATTTCGTGGTGATATAATTGCGCTGGGGAATGACGTAAAGTGGTGAGGCTCGAGTGAAAGTGTCAGCGGGTAGGACCCTGACCGCGCCGAGGCCTGTCCCGGTCACTGGAAAGCCTTCTCCACACGTATGTACGTGCCCTTTACATTCTACTAAATTATCAATCAACCATTCTGTTAATTGCGAGAATATAGTGCTTGTTCTGTACGGTGACAATAGGTTACACGTATGTACGTGCCCTTTACATTCTACTGAATTATCAATCAACCATTCCGTTAATTGCGAGAATATAGTGCACATTTTTTCTGTACGGTGACAATAGGACACAAACAAATTTTCCAAGTTATACATCTACGTCGTCATCTCAAATTATACTGTACCATTACCATGAGTTCTTACGTGTCGACAAATATGACTGTTTTGGTATTTGATTACGTATTGGCCCATACTATTTCCAATCAGCGCCCCTAGCGGATTGTGTCGGAACTTGAAACACTTGAACTTGACACAAGCGTCCACTTACAATGAGAAGGGTTAAGATTTAGACCATAGTCTACCAAGCTTGTCATGTGTCGACTAGTAGACTCCATTCGGTTTTTAAGACATTTTATACAGAACTTCTAAACATATTGTTAGTCTAGTGTTTACCTATGTCATTTAATCAAGTGATATTAATTCATATATTCCGTTTTCTGAATCCGTGAAGAACCTTGGCCTTCATATCGATAGCTCCTTAAGCTGGAATCCGCATATCACCGAAGTATCCCGGAAGGTCAACGTCACTATGCGATCTTTATACCGTCTCAAGCATTTCCTGCCTGTTAAGACCAAACTTATGCTGGTCAACTCCCTCATCCTTCCCATCATTGATTATGCAGACGTGTGCTACCCAGATCTAACCGAAGCACTTCTGAATAAACTAGAGCGCCTTCTCAACAATTCTATCAGATTCATATTTGGCCTTCGTAAATATGATCACATTTCTCAGTTTCGTAGCCGACTCAACTGGCTTACTATTCGTCAGAGGCGTAACTCTAGGATCCTTTTTCAGCTTTACTCTATCTTGAATGATACTAATACTCCTCCTTACCTCAAGGATTACTTCCAGTATAGGTTCTTAACCCATGACAAAATGCTTCGGTCGTCTCATAACTTAAGAGCAGATATTCCACTGCATACGAGCGGCTTTTTTCATTTCTCATTTACTATTCAGGCAGTACTGCTTTGGAACGCTCTGCCCGTGCATATCAGGAAGGCACCCAGTAAAGCAGTATTTAAAAAACTTGTCCGAGAGCATTTTCTTAACACCTCGTCAATATCTTAATCATCTGTATTGTTTATTTTATATAATATGTATGTATTTGTTTATATATTTTGATATATATCTGAAGTTTATGTATTTATAATAAATTACATAATTAATTTCATGTATATATAATTAACACCTGCCTCCATTTTCACCATTCACCAAGGGTTGACTGCCAGAGAATGCCATCAGGCATTAAGTTTTGCCCTATTGTATCTGTTATTTTTATAGAGGTGCAATAAATAAATAAATAAATAAATAAATAAATGATTTTAATAAGTCAAAACCCGGGATTCTAACCCTCTACCCCTTCGTGAGCTTAATTTCAAATCATTGCCTCATTCCACTCTATGCGAAAACATAATGAACCAACATTTATTTTTTATGTAGCGTCAATTAACCATACAGTGGAGACAAACGATTCGTTCAAGCAATAAAATCGACTATTAAGTTATGAGCAACTGTAAAGAAAGAAGCTTGCTTTCCCCCGGCAACTGGTTGCTCAACGCTGGGTGCAGCAAGGTCGATGTTGTTGACGCGCTGTTGTTTTATTTCTGCTAGCAGTGGTCATGACCGTAAATACGAGTATTACCATTACAATCCCTCCTTTTTATTACAATCATCATATCCTCTCAAAAAGGAAGTAGCGTTTTTAACCAAAATATGAATCAAGAGTGCTTTTATTAATTTAAAATACAGTAAGTTCAAATCCCATATGAAAGTAATTATTACAATAAAAATAATTAGCAATATATAAAACATTAAAACGTCATCAACTATTTTCTATTCGATATATATCATAATTATCGTTCGTAAGGAGTAAACTCCAATCGTGCGTCGTAGCTGACACACATACACTTTTTTTTATGTAAGAATAATTAGTGTTTTCGTTCCCTGTTTAAATTCTACTAGTGGTCGAAGTACGACCATAACTATTATTTAAAAGAGAAAACAAAGCTTGACAATAGCTACCGAACGAAAATAAGTAAATTGATTTACAATTAAATGTGGTACAGATGTGGAATAAGGCTGGAATTTCTTTTGGAATTGGAATGAGATTTATTGGATAGACTTGTCATTTTAATTTATAATTCAAAAGATAAAAAAATACTTTTGTATTTAATACTGGCACAAAAGTTGAAATCAATATTCATAAATCCGAAAAATAAAAAAAGGAATGTGAGAAAAAACAATTGAAGTGTATTTTCTTTCTGCTAAAAAGTATCGCGTCTTTTTGCGTAATTTGTCTGTGTTTTGATATAAAATCTACGATTGGTAAGTGTTTTTTCATTAATATTTAAATAAACTATCAAAATAATTTACATAAGGCTACCTCTCCGTTAGTATCAATGAATTAACTAATTTAAACTAAAGAATTAATTGCCATTCAATTGCAGATGCTTTCACTGCTTTATAATTTTAATGTCATCTTCACATAACTAATAGAATATTTTATTAAGGACTATAAGGCATTTATGTAGAATTCCTATGAAGTTTTTCTTCTCCATTAAATCAAGTGATAAATTTCTTATCCATAACTTAGGAAAACAATTCCTTAGCGCAAGAGACAAGAATTATCCCCACCAACCTATCACATTTTTGCTTGAAATCTTAATATTTGTGAGGTAATCCAAACTTGTCATAGCTGTGAACGCGGAATGGTATACGTTGCCGCCCAGCGTCATGTATACATGTCCGAAACGAAATGTACCGTAACCGTCCACGGACATGTATACAATTGTCCGAGTTTAGCACCTTCGTATTTGGCTTATTTTAAATTATCTATGTTTTATTTGTGGCTAAAAATACTTTTAATATGTAGTCTGTGAACCTATTTTACCGATACAACGCATTCCTTCAGTACAAAAAAATAAAATTATGACATTTCTATTCAGTGACTTCACTGGTGTTGCGCGTAAAGTGTGGATATATATGTTTGTCTCTTTCTATGTAACGCCTCAACTTTTCGTGTTACACTTGATTTTACTCCTCATAAAATTTCCGTACCGGGCCTTATAACTCAAATCGTTTCTTAAGGAGTAAACTCCAAAAGTTAGATAATTTTTAAATTCATAGTTTCCTAATCACGCTAGCTTAGAATGAACAGCAAACCACTCAATGTCATAATGCCAAACATGTAAACTAAAGCTATTTAAATTACAAAACAAACGTCATGCACGTTTGTTTCAAGGTGTTAACACTATTTTAAGTGCAGATGATGTTTAAAAATATCTTTCCTGGCGTGAATAATAAGTGCATAAATAGAAAATGAGCAAATAAAGAATAAGTATAACAGTACTACGTACCATAGATTAGGTGTGTTCTCTATGTTTGTTATAAGGGTGTTTTTGAAGGCCTGTCCAAATTCCAGTGGAATTATTGTCTTAAATTTTAATCCAAAACTTTTTTACATTTTAGAGGCACTGGATAGAATTAAAAATCCAGATTTTTCAGATACGCTTTAAACGCGTGACAATGTAATGCTAATAGAATTAGAAAAATAAAAGTATTTATTATTTTCTTTTTGTCATTCGTATTTTTTGAAGCCGGTTCCATTTTATTTAAAAAAAAACCCTTGGTTATTTATCATGGCATTATGTTACAAATTATAATTTAAATTCGTAAAAAATATTATTCCATATTCGTTCCTTGGTGCTCTATGTTAATATTGTCTCCACACTCTTAGAATATTTAAATCACTCTAAGACTACAGTTCAATTTTAATTTGAATCACTGTGACTTGAACAATTTGAAGAGCCCGCTCATATTTCATATCAATTCTTGTCTATCAATATAGGGATTATAGTGACCCATAAACGCCCATATATATCTAGAAGAATGACGTTTTCTTTTTTATCTTGCAACGGTCACAAGGGATTACGAAATTAAAATTATTATTCATAACAAGATTAATAACCTGAATTATGAATAATGGCAGTTACAGAAGAAACAGATTATCATTCTGTGCCATCTTGCTCATTTTGAGTTTTCTTTTACTATTCATTACTCTTTAAATGATGCTCTTTCTTGCATATTACGTCTTGTATGTAACATTTTAATTCAATTCATATCGTCAACTTAACATACGGGAATAATTTGAATGACGTCATAATATAGGCATTACATTAAAGGACTTAAGGAATATGCAATAGTCAATTATATAAACAGAAATATGCAACAGAACTGGGATTTCCAGTAAGAAAATGTATGAAATATGACCATTAATGTCGCATTAACAACGTTATATATTATTTGATACTTACATACATAAATATTACATGCACAGGTACATGAATACATATGATATATATTTATTTACCCAGGTATATATTTTATATAGTTAGTATAAAAATACTCGTAACAATAAAATTCTATGTTAATAAGAACATTATGTACGTGGTAGTATTTGAAGTCATTCCTAGTTATTTGTAGTAATATAGAGATAACATTGATAGCACACTATTGCCAATATAACTTTAAATAGTTATTTTAAATCATCATCATCATCATCAACCCATTACTGTCCCACTGCTGGGCACGGGTCTCCTCTCAGAATGAGAAGGATTAGGCCAAAGTCCACCGCGCGGGCCAACTGCGTATTGGTAGACTTCACATACCTTTAAGATTTTTTTTATAAATCTCTCAGGTATGCAGGTTTCCTCACGATGTTTTCCTTCACCGTTTATTTATTTTAAAACTAAAGGAAAATCTGAGTAACTCTACAAAAATGTTCTCAAAACCCACCTCAGGTATGACTTTTTAAGCCAAAACGAGGAACTAAAAGTAATATATTTTTATTATGCAATAGTTGCTTTTATTTAACGTATTATCGTGAGAAACAATATATGCGGTCGATTATCGAGCCCGCATGGCATGCGACCTCGGCCTGCATGCGTTGTCAACTGCACTTAGTGGGTACTTAGTGAATTACGCACTCGTCCTTGTTTAACATCTTGGACACCTGGAGAGGAAGTCGATCGTATCGTATTATCTTCAACAAGAATGCTTTAATAAATGAATAAATAAATTAAAAAAATATATATATTTTTCTTTTTACGTAGATTATCAATTATCTAAAGATATTATGCATGTTTTAGAGGTAAAATAGTTACTCCCCATAAAGTCAGTCTTTACGTAAATGTAACATCAAAATCCGTTCCATCTATCTTTATATTTAGGAAGACATAAATAATAGTTACTCGTATTGGGTTGACACCCGTATTATACATAGTATTGCACTATAATTATATATGCGGTCGATTATCGAGCCCGCATGGCACGCGACCTCGGCCTGCATGCCTTGTCAACTGCACTTAGTGGGTGCTTAGTGAATTACGCACTCGTCCTTGTTTAACATCTTGAACACCTGGACAGGAAGTCGATCGTATCGTATTAGCTGTGACAAGAATGTTTTAATGTTTATTTATTTATTCCTTTTTATCATAAATATTATTCATTCATTACTAAGTATAATACTAGAATCCCCTTTTCGTGGTGAAAAGCTATATATGTGAATTATTGCTGCAAAGTAAATCTTAACATGAATAGGTCATCCAAATTCGTTCAGGAGATTTTGAGATTATGTAGCCTGTTTATATTAAGCAAGAGATAGAAAAAACATTTACATCTCTACCGTCTAGGGTTGAAACCTGTAATGTAATACATAGTATATATACTGCACTTTGTTCACCTCGGTAATTTAAATGTCGTGGCCTAACCCCGAAATCCTTCACGAGCAGTAGTTGCTTCAAGTCCAATATTTGTAATAGATAAATAAATATAACACTTTTCTACACTATATTTTTGTAAGAAATGTGAAATCTCTAAGGTGGCAACCTTATTACCGTCCCAAACGTCAATTATATAAAAATGTCACAGAAAGTACATTTACCAAACCGGATCATTTATTCGTGCATAAATGCATATTTTGAATAACTTTCTTTAATTAGTATCCCACGTCTCTACACCACGCAATGCGACTTGTATAATATTCTTCCACTCCTACACCAATTATTTATTATGACTTACTTATAAAAAAAACATTATATTCAATGTTTAGTGTCCCAAAGGTCGAAATTGGACAATTTCTGCCTACTAGATTGTGAAATTTCGTAATTAAGTGACCATTTTAAACACACATGTCAGTAACAATAAAGATCAAACGCACATCATTTGTCTATTTGTTACGTAAATTCTTAATCAACATTGTAGAAAAATGTTTAGAAAAATAATATTGATAGGCCTCTGTCATTTACACTTACATAAACATTTCCAAACAATCCAATATTAAACCGATTTATCTACTATCGTTACTGACAGCGACCAGAGAACATTTTTCTCAAGAAGTCAAAGGTCTCTAAAATGTTAATTAATTTCATTTTATTTCCATTTGCAAGAACTATACATCTGCAGCTCATATGCCACGACCTCGGAGCCGCCTTGACTCGAGCTACTCACCTCAATACTCAATCACTGGAATCCCTCTAACCTGTAACTAAATACTAATTGAATAACAACATGATCGTAACATTACAAGCTTAATGGAACGTACGCCCTAATGCCTACAGTACCCCTGTCCTAGATTCTAAGATTATAGGATCGATTTAATTAGCGTGCTTACAATTAGATTGCATTTGATATCTGTATATCGGAAATATCGTGGATTTTCCGCTACATACGAATCGACGATATAACTATTCCGATAAACCCATACATTTTGTCATTCGCGCTATAACCATACATTATATTAAAGCGCCATTCCTACACTTATATATTTTACAACTATTGTGTTTAATTACTATTTCCAAAAGTAGTTACAATTTTAGGTAATATACCAATTTTCAAATTTTGTTACATATTTTTTTAAATAAATATTTCATATTTTATATACATACATATCATATATACATACCTACATATCGCTTGTTTGTATATTTTCTAACTTAATATCACAGCTCATTGGTTTTTACATATATAGAAGCCTACATCAATATCGGTATAGTATCGGCAAAAGTAAGTATCAGTGCCCCTTGTCCAATACATATGATCTTATGAAGTTATTTAGTTAATTACTACATACATAATGTATAGCACATTGACCCTGTAGCTGTAGTTGGTCACGTTACCTCGATGTTCAGTCGTCGATACCGCTCTCGTGCAGGAAGCATCTTCAACCACGGCACACAATTACAGTCACGCATCGACATTTAAAATTATACGTATACATAATATTTTTTATAATCAATCTTACATCTACATAAGTAGAATAGATCGGAATGTTATCAAAATAACTGTAATTTTCTAATATTGTGTACATAACGGAATTGATAAGATACCAAAACATAAGAAACTGTTTTAAATTTTTTATCTGTCGATCTATAAAGACTTGACACCAGCTGAACTCATAACGATAGGACTTTTGCGTAAAGTAAAAAATACAATGGTGTAATCGACTTACTTATGTGTCGCAACTAAACATTTAGTTTTCAAACTTTTACGCCTTGTCATCACAATCAGACAAAACCTCGGAATTTCTCTATGACAAGAACATTTCGCAATGACCTCAAAAGTGTGTTTCATAAGTGTAAGTGACAGCTATGGGTAATTCCTATAAATAGAAACATGGGCACATCCTCCTCACTAAATAAAATCACGTATGAAACGTAACGTAATTCCCATACTAAGTGGTCCGTGGATCCTATTATCCGTGTTAATACGGAGAAGATAATCTTTTTGCACATATTATGAATAAGAAGTATTAAATGTTAACATTACTAACATTTTAAATGCGTCTAAGTATACAAAAGAAATAATAACTTTTATTTATCGAGCATTTAACAGTGGTTGTAAACATGAATGTAACGCCAAATTGTAAGAAAGCATCATGTGAAATGAATGCGGCCAAATCATAATCTTCCAGGAACGCTTGGAGGCATTTAAGACAAATGTACAGTGAGATCGTAATATTACGTCAGACAATCTTTAGTTCATTCTTTATTGATGCGTCTCAGTACGTGTGGATTGTTTCGTCGTGGGCGCTTCACTTACGCAATAGGATATTTGGCAAAGAAAGCGTCGTTAATACGACAGTCATGCGGAGTACCTGTCTACGTATGTAGCACAAACAAGTCAACACGAACATCATTCAAAATTATTGTTCGTGCAAATGTTATTTGCATGTTTATTGTATTTTGACTATGGTATCACGCGCTACCGCTATGTACTTTAAAAGTTTTAGGAGTAACAAATCGCTATTAATAACTAATTTTTCGTAAGTGTTTATTGACTAAGCTGTTTTTAGGATTGATTCATACATGCAGACAAAATTAACTTAGAAAATTAAATTTATATAAACACTACTGTTTCTATTTCTCTACGAGCTTTTGCCCGCGGCTTCGCTCACGTTACGAAGTAATATTTTCATCCCTTTTTTATCCCCTTGCGGGTAGAATTGATTAAAATCCTTTCTTAGCGGATGCCTACGTCATAACATCTACCTGCATGCCAAATTTCAGCCCGATCCGTCCAGTGATTTGTGCGTTGATAGATCACTATGTCAGTCACCTTTGAGTTATATATATTTAGATTAGTTGAATGATATTGATTGATATATAACTCAAAACTAAGACTTTTATTATACGTATAAACTACTTGTCACGATCTAAGCGTGGGTTGCAGTGGTCACTCAATATAAGGTAGATTGCCTCGTAATAAACTGATCACTTCATTCGCTCATTTCCATAAACTAGTGTACGTCCAGTTTTATCGATTTATCGATACAATTTTACCGCACCTACTCTACACAAATAAAGGCTCCGATACTGATGACCAGACAACCAGACACCCTGTAGATACACTCTTTTTTATAATATAGGAGTAGCAGAGGAGCATGCAGTCCACCTGATGGTAAGTGCCTTCTGCCACCCATGGACATCTGTAATCAACCCTAGATAGAATTAGATATTCCTACCTGAGGTCGGCTACAGATGCGCCGCTACCCCTGAGGACTAAGCTGGAACGCTTTGGAAAAGTATGCCACACCCTTCAAAAGGAAACACAACAGAGCCTAACACTGCTATTATTAGGTAGAAATAGGTGTGGCGGTGGTGCCGCCGGAGTCGAACCACAAAGGGTTCTACCACCTTCAAAACTTCAGATTTAAAGAGTACATACAACGAGTATGATTAAATCGGAAAGGTACCACGGTCACACCTATTTCTAGTGTAAAGCAGTTATTTCGATGGATGGATGTGGATGAATGGGACATGGCACATGAGACGATCATCTCAGATTATCTCCACAAATTATTTTGTAGAGCGTAGGTACATGTACCAAGTATGTTATGTTTGTTAAGCCTACTAAGCTAGTGGTGTCAGTGCCAATTAGTGTAAACAGATAGTGTCGCAGACTCCCCCCTCCCCGTCCTCCCCTGCCCCCCTCTGACGCGTGGGAGAAACTCAGGCTTGCGCAACATGCGTTTGTTGCTTGCACTTTCTTTGTACGACAATGTTAGCTCGACGTCAAACGGATAAGGATGGGCCGCTATGCAAAGCATAATCGTAAATCTTCACATACGAAAGAATATAAAATCCCTAGTAATTTTTGTAAAATTTTGTATGTTTGTCATAATGATGATACTTATTGAATTATTGTAGTTCAAGGTGCACTAACATTTAATTATATTACCGTTCGATTAATCAATAAATTAAATAGGTGTATATATTTTTATATGTACCTAATAATTTGATGTTGATTATAATTGCGACAGATTTTTAACCTTTGCACGACACATTTGTAGACAATTCTGTAAGGTCTTATTTCTGGGGGCATATCAAATTTAAAAAATATATCAATTACAATATTTGCGTAAGAAACTTTCATAATACGAATTTCTCAACTTGCTTGCTTTCGCAATTGAATTGGCAGACTTCACACACCTTTGACAATATTACTTATACACAATTTTAGACACGCAGGTTCTCCCATACCATATATTTTCTTTGAGTGTATAATCAACCTAATATATTTTACTACCCCAAAAAAGCGGTCAGATGACAGTAAGGATGGAGCCCTTTAACAGAAGGACAGGTTGACGAGAAAACAACGGAGTCTTATTAATAAAGTCACGTCTTTATACTTTATGTATATAATCTTACAAATTAAAGACCTTGTCTACGATAAAACCTAGACTATACAGCAATCTCTGCATTAATTTAAGAATGTGTTGAAATTAAAACCAATATAAATTACTATAAATAGATAACTCTTAAGAGTAACCAAGTATCTAGCGGCATTTCCATTAACTTCTATTAAAATGCCATAAAAACGTTCACGTGAGACCTATTAACTATAATAGGATAACATCATAAGATGTCTTTAAAAAATTCTATCGCTAAGAACTAACACGAGTCGTGTACGAACACGTGATAGAAGATAATTGTTTAATTAACACACGGCGTTTAACTTCAAGATATCCTTGAAGTAGGTACGAGAATTACTTCAAGTCACGTTTTGTTACTATTCTAATATGAAGGAAAAGGAAGATTAGACCCAGAGGCAGGTAATGTATACGTAGGTATGTAAATAGACAAAGTAAGACACAAGAGCTTTTTCGTTGCCAACCGATTTTTTTTTTTTAAGTGAATCTTCTAATGAAAATTGGTCATTCATCTTTACAAACCAAAAATAAAAATCTATTAGATTGCGAAACTCGACGATACAATGTCTATCGGCTGTCCCCAAAGACTGCGACTTTATTGTTCATTTTTTAGCTATTTAGTCTTTTCCAAACATAACTGAAATAAAACGAAATGAAATATTGTATAGACCTACATTTTTCTTCATATTCTAATACATAGTAATGAACACTCCCATTCACTACTTGTTACTTTCTATATATTTTTGTATACCGGAAGATTCGGAAAGAAACTTAGCAGGTTTTTTTTTTCATTATAACAAATGACAAATGGCTGAATGAATACGGACACAAACTTATCCAAAAATAACTTTTATATTTGCATAAAAAATAAAACATACATAGATAGTATGTATCTACCTATAAGGGTGGTACGGCATCTTAGCGATATATATTTTTTAATTAAAAAAAAATAGACCACACTACGGCAGTATGTCATCAAACATATCAACACGCGTTTTATTCAATGCTCAATGAAAATGCCAGAGTACGTCTACTGTCAGGAGAATTAAATCTTAATGTCTTCCTTACAACTATCCTCAAATGTGAAGGACGAGCGTAAGATTAGAACGCGGACAAGGAAAATGTCAACAAGATACCCAATGTCGGATGTAATTAAATTATATAATTTAAATTGAATTAAATTATCCAAAACATCGTATACAAAATATTAAAAATGCAGAAAATCGACAAAGTATGAAGTGAGAAATAGAAAAGAACGACAATCCCACTCACATGAATATATATTAATATGAATCTGTTACGTTCATGTGTATCTTTTAAACCAATATAGGTAATATGTTTGTAAACATAAAAAATCAATACCTTACGTTCGACTCTTACGTACGCAAATCTGATTTGTCGAAATAATGTGTATCCGTATTAGAAATAAAATATTTATCATTTCGTGAAAAAAGACCTGGAAGGCATGTAAAGTCTATCTATCCTTACTTGGCCAGTGTAGTGGATCCTCCTCGCTCTCAGAGGAGAACCGCGCCCAGGATTACTACCATCTCTTAACACAATATTATTTTAATCATACTTTTACTTTTTTCGCAGGAAATTTAACGTTTTTAGCAAAATATGACAATTTCAGTTGCTTTTATACAATGGATAAGCGAAAAATTAACGAGTGTTTAAGTTTGTTCAACTATGTATGACGGAATGTTTTACTGTTTTAAGGAGGAAATAAAACTTTTCTGAACTATGATGGTTTTTAAAAGATGGTGGTAGGCCCCCAGCAGTGAGACAGTAATGGGTTAAGGGCGAAGTATTAAGAAGGAACTAAATTAACTGGTGCAGGTGCACGGAAGCATCCGGTTTTCCTGTCCATTGTGACACTGAGGTCGGCGAGAGGTCACCGCCGGACTCAAGGTAACGTGCCGGCACCTGTGCTCATTTGTAAGCTATTCTTTGAACGTGAATAAAAACGATAAATACATAGGAAGTGTCTGCCTCGGACCAATAGATTGTCGGTCGGAGTATTATCCATATGTTGAAATAACTTCGACTCTGGCGATACTGTTGTCTTAATTAATGATATCGAATATTACTTTAACGTACCGAATATTCCTTAATTCCACCTAAAACGACCACTCACACTTATAGAAATGTATTATAATGACGAATTCGACCCAGAAATATTAACAAAATATTTTTATACGTAAACAAAAATTTAATAACAAAATATAAAATAATTATTGAATGAACCTCAAAAATATCTTAAGTTAAATAAATTATCCTTTATTTTTACAACTTTTGTGACATAATTATGTGCAACTATGAAGTTTATTCAACCTGTACCCCTAGTATGAGTTTTAAAATGTGCACTTGCGAGATCGAGCCGAGTGCTCGGGTCGTTGGTCCGAATCCAATGCATTGGTAGTATAAGTTGTCGGAAATGCACAAACGAGCAATCGCAACTCGTTGACCAGGCGCTCGTTGACGATGAATGTTTTGTCACCTTCATACGTACGCAAAAAAGTGAGACGAATATAATCCGCCATTTTGACAATCTTGACTTTTCATGGAACGTTTGAGGCCTTTTTTTTCTTTTTACCGCGCTAAATATTGATCAACATCCTATAAACATAATGCCAAAGCAAATAATATGACATATATTTAAAGAAAATTTAAAAGATATATAAAGTACTTCATATAATTTACAAAAAAGAAATTAACGACGCTTTGCTATTAATATAAATATTTATTTTAAATTTATCACTACCATAAAGATAATAAACTTCTTTGTCGTTGGGATTGACAGTTTGACTGTCATGTATTGTTTATTTAAAAAAATTAAAAACTTTTTAAGTGTCAGTGTTTATCATCTTTCATAGTTTTTGTATACTTTTAAAATAAAAAACAATAAAAAGTCTAAGAGAATATTATAACCACTACGTTTTAAAAAGGTGCTACTCAATAAAAGTATAAAGTTGTACTTTGTTGAAGTTGAAGTTCTAGTTGTGTTGTGTAAGTTTAAATAATGCTGGAATTCATAAAATCGAGTACCGAGTAGGTGAGTACGATCATATTTTCTACGTATGTATATGTGAAACGTTTCTTTATACTTTCATTACATTAGCCCCACGTAATTATGCCTTTTGTTTTTAGACACGTCAGTTTAAATAAACCAGCTGCTGGCCCCGAATTTATAAGCCGGTGTGGAACATATTGGCGTTAAAATTGCATGTGCACTACTCACATTAAAAGATAACAAGTGGATTGTAAAAAGGTAAAAAATCAATTTATTTTTATTTATATTATAAATATTTACATGTTTTTACTTAATAAATAAATTTGAAACACAAATGATGTTGACTGAAACATTTCTTATTTTATTAAACAGAGATGATAATATGTATTTGCATATCCTTTGATTCTGTTTATTGTTTCCTACATAACTTTTTAACTGGTTTACATGTTTTTCTTTTATAATGTTAATACATTTTAGTTGTATAAAAAAAGATATAAAATATGTTTCTAAACTTTCAAAATTAATATTTTAATTATACTGTATAGATTGACAGTTATATTAATACATAAGTCCCAATAGGGTATGCAAACAATATGTTACAATACATCAATCAGTTAGGAAGCAGTCAAATTCAGAGTAGTATATAAATTATTTGTTTTGTTGTTTATTTAATTATTCAAAATATTTCATCCCCTTAAGTAGACTTTATAGTCTACCTTGCCACAGTCATACAATAACAAACACTTATAAATTGTAATACTCCCTGGAATAAGCTTACTAATTATTTTTTACTCTGTTTTAGTGGAACTTGTCATCCCCAACGGCATGCTGAAATTTTTGCCTTCAAAAGCTGCATCCAGAATTGAAACCCCACCAGTTGCAATTCAAGGCATGTCAGGCAGTTGTCTCCCACCTTTGGACTCACAAGGGAATTGTCACATTTGAAAAAGAGGATAGCATATAATGTATCTATACTAAATGTCTATGTCAAATATCATTCATAGAAATAATGTATTATAAATTATTATTAGCTACCTTGTAATAATGTCATTAATTATAAATGTTTACTTAAATATAATATTAATGGAATGAATACTTTAAAAGTAATATAATGTTTATACAAAAATATTATGTTATATTTTTGCCAATTTAACTATCTTCCATTTGAAAAAAACTAAAACACGATCAAACTTAGAACATTATATAAGTATTGAAGTTAATGTAGATTTGTGCAATAGCAATAGAGATAGGTCAGCTTCTAATATTTCCCCAAATTGATTTATTATCCATTAGTTTATTTTATAGAAATTATAGAAAAGGATTTGGAACTTACTTGATAACATATTATTTTTTCTTTTAATAATTTACTTTTCTGTTAATAATATATGTTATTTTTTTTTATTTGTCACTTATATTATTTAAATAGTGAATTTTATAATGTTGATATTTTCTATAATGTTATTAATCATTTATTTTGTTACTTACTAATTTATTCATATTGCATCACTTTATGATACAATCTTTTTTAAATTATCAATGTATTTATTTAATTAAATATTGCAGTGATGATTTCCTACAATATTTAAAATTTAATACTATAAGTTTATTGTACATGTAATTTTCACTTTTACTACTAACGTTTTTATTTGCGATTATGTTTATTAATCTTTCCTATTTTTTAATGACATAATATTTACTCACATTTAATTGTTGATACTAATAATTGTATAATATACATTTGTTGTAAATTATTAATTGTAAATTTGATTTTGAATTCTTTATCATTTTATAATCTAGAATTTCATTATTAGCATTAAGTCTTTTTGATGTATTAGTGTTTACTTTGTTGGTACAACTTTTAAATAACTAATAAAAATAAAATAAATTTGTATGTTTTTATGTTAATTATTTTTTTAATAATAATAAAGTTGTGAGTAAACAGTTACTGTTGCATATTAATGTAAAAACAGTCTTCAGTCACCTCTAAACACATACTTTGATACTAACTATAAATTGTATTAATATATTGCGTTGTACCTGCAACTTGTATTATAATAAGACATAGTTATAATAAAAGATTAATTCAATCTGTAGCCTAACAAGAAAATAAATCAATTAAAAAACAAGAACTTGCATTATTTATTACAATTTATTAAATATTTTTATTACAAAATTTACAATATACAAGATAATGCAACAAAATATGACGATAATGTGTTAGTATTTTATGGAATGTACCATGGCAGTTTCATAATTTGGGGGAAAGGATTCGAAATTAAAGTAGAATATTATTCTTAATTATTATTTTATTTAAAGGCGTCTGAGTCTGAATTGAATTGAACTATAAGTCCTATACAAATACACATGGACTTAACACTAGAAATGCATTAATGACCTTCATATTTCGATGGAATTTGCCAAAAATTTTAAACTGATTCTTTCTATAGGTAGATGTAAAATAGTAGCTGTATTATTCAAGGGGGTACTCTGCCATGTAGTAGACATCCTGGACACAACAGGGAAGGCTCATCAGATGCCCATTATACCTACACTTCATAGCTGCATTATCTGAAAAATAAAATATAGATATAATACTTATTTAACATTGATTTTATGAATTAAAATAACTCTCAAACAAATGTATCATTAAATTCCACTTCACTTAATTTGTTGTTGAATGCTAGTATTCTACTTAAATAATATATTTTGGTCTAATTACTTTATATTCAAAGACAATGGTCACCAATTGTACCTTAGGTTATTTTCCAATGTTGTATTTGTTACTTTTAATTTGGTGTTCAACAGTTTTGTATTCTATTGTAACAGCTTCAAGGAAATCAAATGTTACTTTTTAAATTATACTGAGTAGTTAGATAAATCAAGGGATTATAAATAGAAATATAAACCGGTAGCCTTTAAAACCTTTGTAACTTGAAGGCTTAGTCTTCTTTGATAGGTGAGTAATTAGGGACCCAAATAACATTCTGGTAGTATGGTAACATGGAACATATCCAAGTGATGGCACTTTGTAATAAATAAATTACCATTTAATATATAACACCGATGATAATGTACCTAACGTATAACTTATAATTTCTCTTTACTTGCCTTAGTCACTAGCGTCATCCTTGGTAAACTTTTGAGGTTGGTATTTTCCACGGCACAAAAGTAGTAGTTTCCCTCTATAAGAAGCACAATAATCAAACTTCTTTGAATGCCTGGTTTGCTTGAATTTGGTTGTAATCCGGGTAATATGACATAAGTTTAGTACGATGCACTAAATCGTTCACTTTCACGACAGTGAGCGTATACACAGCCTCCTTTATAATTCTCGAAGCATAATATGACCTCACAACATAATTTTTCAACACAATTTATTAAATTTATTTAGTTTTTTTTCAATCACAACACAACTCACGGTTTAAAAGCTACCGAGTTCAACATTTGCTCGTAAACGACGTCCGAGTCGAAAATGACGTCATTTTACTTTGTAAGAAATGTCAAATGTGCAACTTGTACTACCATACCACTCTTTATCGACCGTTTACGAGTTTGCCTTACTCGGTCAAGCGAGTCCGAGCTCGTAAACGGTTGAAATATAAAACTCATACTGCCATATTTTAGTTCCAACAAATTCCGCTAGAGGCGCTGCTAGGAGATGTATGGGCGAGCTCGTTAACGAGCAGCGAGTCGCGGAAACGTTAAAAACTCATACTAAGGGTACTGATACATATATGACAAATATGATACTAAAATTGACTGTAAAAATCTTATAAATATACCTCATAATATTGCATCAATTGTGTTGGCAGTACCTAAAATTAATTTACATTAATTTTCATACAAAAAATATTCATAACAATAAAGCACCAAATAGGATCAAATGAATTAGTTCCAAATATCTTTCAATTTTAAAATAAAATGTATATAAAAACTGTTGGTATTTTACGAATGCTAACAAGAAAACCAATCTGGTTCAATGGTTAGTATCTTTTGTTGTTTAATTGAATTTGACAGCGAACCATATCGCTTATAAATTGGAAAAAAGAGAAATCATTCAACTCGAGATTTGGTAATTGTTTAAAAATAGATTAATTTTTTTGTTGTTTAATTGAATATGCCTCGCGGTAACCTCAAATAACCCTACATTTTGAACTTCCGCAGAATCTGAAGAAAGCGAATAGTTGATCTGCCTAGCTTAGCAGCGAAAACTTAGCTTATCAATCGAGCAGTCCGAGGTTCAAATACCAAGCTCCTCTGTCCCACCATCTCCCACCTCTGCTGCTATACTATGTGTAATGTATTTTGTATATAAGTTTAGATACCTGTCTGTTTTATATCATATTTACCACAAGGTCTATATTACTACACTATGTTGCTTTTTTATTTTTGTATAAAAACTCAAGTGTTTGATGCTAAATACTCCACACAAATAACCGCTAACATTATTGAAGTGATTATCTCGAAGGTTTTGCATGAAGATCTCATCAAAGGTGACTGTCCGTACTTCACCTGGTTGTTTAATGTACATCTATTAAATGCAATTTTACGATAGTGTCATAGGTTACATGCACACAAATTATAGTATAATGCACAAGGTCTCTACCATAACCTTTATAAAAGGTTTTAAAGGTATAAGCGTTGTGTAGGTATCTGAAATGTTTCTACATCGAATAATATGACATTAAATTGTATTTATGTACACTTTGGCGCTAGGGGAAACTCATACACGCACTTTGTAACTGATATAAAATCTCTAATTCGTCTTAATCAGAGCATAAAAATCCAAATTAAAGTTTATAAAACAAGTTCAAATATTTTAGGAATAGATTATTATTATAAAGGCTAGTCTATATAATTTTTGCATGTTATCTACATAATATAATTAATTATCCATAAAGGTACTACTTTATGCATAAGTATTTACTTTTTATTAAATGCATATAAAGAATAACTTTTACAATTACAAGAAGACACATTTTGGTAATATAATCGCATTAGATGCAAATAAAAATGGAGTAAAATAGAATTACCTTTAATTTACACATTAGCTCATTTACCGAAAGACTTAACACGTTACGTTGGAGAACTTGGAGAGGATATTTCGTAAGCAACCTCGGCTGAGCGTGACTCAGAGCGGATCAGACGACACCTACAAACATTTTATACGTATTTATATAGAGTACTTAATACTAGCTTCTGTTCGGAACTCAGTATATACCCTTACCATGAGTTTTTAAAACATCCTACAATTTTACGTTACGTTTACTCAATCCATTATTCTGTTCCGTTTGCTTTAGTAGAATGAGTTGTCGAAAGCGCAGCACGGTAAGTGAGTACTGAGTAAACGTAACAATAAGTAAGTGCTCGAGTGACGATGAACTTTTTGTCTCCCTTACTTGTTCGCAAAAAAGAGAGACAAAACATAAAGCGCCATCAATTTCGACATTTAATGTTACGTTACTGACACTATAGTTCTGATACAATCCACTAGGGTCGCTGATTGAAAATTGTATGGGCAAATACGTACACAAATACCAAAACAGTCATATTTGTCAAAACGTAAAAACTCATGGTACGGGTACAGTTTGCATGATCTGCGGGAATGTACGTTTTTGGACTCTGGCTTGACCTTTGGCTACGGAAGTAATATGTACCTATTATCCGTACAACGGGATGAACTATTGAAAATCTATATGTTATGGTACTCGTATAATAGAAATGATTTACTAAACTTCAAGTTATAACATAAGCTTACAAAGCTTTAAATGAATGTGGTAGAAAATTCCCGTAAAAAGTTAAAAAAGTATTTACTAGTTTTACTCAACAAGTACCTATATGGAATTTTAGCAAAAATTCTTACTGTATTTGTAGATTTCAGCATTCCAAACTTGTCAATTAAGGCTTGTTTGTCATGAATAACATAAAATAAGACGGTAATTGAATAATATTTACACTCATCAAAAACTTGAATTTGTCTATTCATATACAAATATTTATACACAAATATTTTTAATTTTAAGCTATACAATATACATATTGCATATTCATATTTCAATATTATCAGTTCAGGGTCAAGGCTTATAATACTGGTAACTACAATACAAAGGTAAGCTGGTTTTACAAAATGACCAACGGTTTGTTCGTACCTACCTACTTGCAATGAGGTTCTGTTCAAATCCTAACTGCATTGTCCCACTAAAGGATTTTCAGTTCTAATAGCAGTCCTTTAGGTATTTTAGGGCTAAAATATAGTCTTTGTCACTCCCTGTAATCCTGTAATAGTGTTTTATCGAAGACGATCAACATTTATCAAAAAAAAACTATAAAAATACAAAAAAAAAATGTAATTTTAAAAAAAGGAAAAAAAGGAATTTACGCCACGAAATCTTTATTTTAATAATATTGAAGAGAAGGTTAAACATGTAGAAAAATGTATTTATTCACTGTACCGCTAATTTCCGCTAACATATATAATATGAATGTCAAAAAACTTCTAATCGCCTCTTTAGTATTATTTTATCTAAAAAATAACCGGAAACCGTGAATTATTTCAATGCATCCAAACTTACGAAATCATAACACTCAACTATCATAACCTTGTGTATTTTACAACTTTTAATTACGACTATAAGATAAATAATAATTGCTAACTGAAACTGTGGCAAGACGTGTTATGTGTTGAATTGTTCTCGTTGGTAGGCTGACCCGACGGTGATCTGGTTAGCCGGCAGATAACAATCGTAACAGAAACCGAGCTCAACTAGTGGGCGTTGAGGCGAACTTCCATCTAAACTATTCAACATTTCAATTTAGCCTCTTTGTAGGCTAAGTGACAGTAGGTTAAGCTGTTAAACATGAAATGGTCTATTTTCCAAGATATTTTTTACTGAGTTCCGTTTAAACTTTTAAATTAGACTTGAAGTTACACATTTTTTTAATCAAAATGTTTTTTCAGTTATCGATTACAATGAACGAGCAACTATAGCAATAATAATGATTGATTTGCAATAAGAACCGTAAAGATTTAAAATCGTGATGAATAAGTAGTATTGTTTGATTTACAAAAATGTACCTGCTTCACCAACAATTTTACATAAAAGAATAAATTAGGCAATGTCGGTAGCTATAAATAGGGCTTAAAATTAATGCAAACTACCTACTTTACAATAGCTATTCGGTTACATTTCAATTACTCAGTTGCAGACAACGTTATTGCTATGAGAAATATGCTTGTCCAACAGGCATTGCTCACTTTTTAAACGTAGAAACGCTATATCCAGATTGAGTATAATACGAGGATTATATGCACTGAAGAGTTTATTTTGCCTACAAACGGCTGCTAGTGCGCAAACGGCAAGTGACTGGAAACTTAGAAGGCTAAGAAATCAACTATCGTAACTAGGTAACAATAGCTCGCAACGCGTTGAGACTGAGTCCTTTCTATCGATAGGATATGAAATTGCCTATTCGATATCACGTCTACTATATTACAAATGTCAATTCAATATAGTTTTTTGGTAAAAAACCGAAGCCCATTCATTTTTTGTGGGACATTCAATTCATTCAATTTGTGTCAGATCGTGACAAAAACTTCGTCGAGGCAGAACAGATGAATAGCTCTTACTTATAGTATGTATACATAAATGTTATCTTTTGAAAAATTCTCAATACATACCTTAGAGGCTTAAATGTTAAGCCGTCGACAGAGTTTCTCACGATCTACGATAAATCGATAATAATAATAATCTTTATAACTCTTCAAATAATATAAGTGAAGTGTCTGTTTGTTTCAAAATAATTCTGCTGCTCTCAACCATAATATATTCCTTCATTTTCTTCCTTTTACAACATTTTCCATTATATGAAATTAAAATTCAAAACAATATATTATTGAGATAAGCTAAAAGTTCAAACCAATTAAAATTTTACTTTTTTACATTATCTTAAAATGAGATAAAGTGCATCGTTTTATATTTAGCTTTGCACTCAAATATTTTTATTTTCGTGGTAAACTTAATTACATTTAAGCCATTTTGAAAGATGATTGAAGCAATACCGCCTGACCGGGTGATACCACCGCTACTTTTATTTCTAGTATAAAACAATTCTTGCGATTCGTTGAAAGGGTGTGGATGCTAGCTGAAGTACATATGAGAAGGCCATTTTACTCCTTAGTAATGTCAACGCATCTGCTATTAGCTTCTAGTAGAACCCCTTTTAATTACAGCACCCTTGTATGCTACATGTTTACGTATTTGCCCATACCTTTCCAATCAGCGCCCCAGCGGACTGTATCAGAACTGATTGGAAATGTATGGGAAATACGCAAACAAATACAAAAACAGTCATTTTTGTAAAAACATAAAAACTCATACTAAGGGTACAGTTCTCCATGGACGGCAGTGACCATGTACTATTACATCGACGACATATTCTTTAACTAGTTGTTTTTTATTAAATGTGATACTGTGAATCTTTTAAAGTGTTATACCCAAGCGTACGACGTCAAAAATAATTACCTCAAATTAGCTTGAAGAACACACACTCAAAGCTGGCCTTGTGTTAAAATAGGAGGAAGTGCAAACTATTTATAATGTTATGCTCCGTAGAAGTCAAATAGAAAGGTCAGCCAGTTCTTGACTAAGGTCTGCTTCCGACAAGCCCACTCTCTCGACTCATAGATCTTTATTTTTATAACATCATTATTCATATAATATTCAAATCATAAACATAATATTTAAATTAGTATCTAATCAGCTTTAATATTCAAACTTTGGAATTTAGATACTGTTATCAGATATTCAGTCATGGATTGAAGGGTGTGGTAAGGGACATGTACTTTTCCGATGCATTCCAGCTTAGTCCTCAGGGGTACTGTCGGATCTGTAGTCCTCCGACCTCAGGTGACCATGGGCGGCAGTAACCACATACCATCAAGTGGACTGCATGCTCAATGATTAAATCCTATATTATAAAAATTAAAAAAAAAAAATTGTTTAACGAAGGTACCGCCACCGTGGTCTGTCACGTGTACCCGTCTAGCACTGATCTGAAATATATAAAGAAGTAGTTATATTAAGGTTGTAACTCGCATGTCTCACCATTAAAGGTGACTGACTATTAGACCATTTTGCCCAATACAGCTTATTGTTTTTTTCTACGGCCATTTCGGGGAAATCGTAAGCGCTACGAGATCCTGATCCGGCTTACATAAATAAAATGTATTCATTATATTTTTTCAATGAATTATGTGTTTACTGCCTTTCTTGGAATACTTAATTCAAATCTTTTCACATGTAGGTGTATATGTATATTGTATGTACAATAATTAAGATTAATGGATCTAGGATTTCAAAACACCCACGTTTTCCTAAGGTATTACTTGTACTTATTTATACTAAAACTCGGATATTAACGGAGTAGATATTTAAGTAATAACTTGTCCTATTTTACACGGTAAAAATTAAATTAAATATTGCATTCACTTACACAAATTTCTACCCAAATGAAATTACAAAGAAATGTCGTCATCATAGATTGTCACATATTATGTAACATCTACTTTGTGGTTAGTTTCTTGCACCTAATCTAAGAATAAATAATGTATAAGCCACTTTTATTTTATTGCCTATTCACTATGCTTGGATGCAATGGTAGATTGCAAGTGACACCTAATTTAGTAAGATCTGTAAATGATTGAATCGCATCGAAATTTCTGATTGCACACCACTTAATTCACACTCGATAAGAATAAGTGATGCGAATTACCAGTGCCGTCACGTATTGTGCGTCACGCGTCATACGTGAATCCCTGCACGCTTCAAACACTTCAAACATGCCTCAAACATCACGCCAGCCCCCGACACTACGATCACATGTTTGAAAACACGTCCTTCATTCTTCATTCAATGCCTCATAATATTTTCTTTTATGTCTTTGTAAATCCAAGCGACAGCGACATTGTTCAACATATTACTTCACGTTACGAACAAAACGACGTGACTAAAACACATTTAGTTTTAACATTGTGCCTGTGACATTGGATAATGTAAATTACTAATCAACTCATTGACTCTTATGTAACAGTTTGATTAAGCAGTAAATATAATAACGGGTTTTTCGTTTTGGTATTTAAAAAACAAACAATAAAATTAGCGATAAAACGGCAGTCATTTTGAAAGCTTACACATTTATGAATTTTATTTATTTCTATGCTTACGTATTGTTTCGAAATATTGATTGGATTGATATTTTGTTATCTACAGTGGCATCTTCTATGCCAATCGACATGCCTATCTTCAGAATTTCTGTCAAGACGTCCTCTATCTATTCATCGGGTCTCACGGGTTCATAGATTTCCAAAGTTTGGAATCATGCTGATTTCCGCGCGATAGTCTTAATGAGACAACGCGAACGAGCAAGTCGTGAACGACAAAGGCGACGCCAGATAAGCCTCGCTACGTGAGCCGGCCGCGGCCGCCAGAACCTTGAATACAACCGCGCTCCTTCCCTCGATATAATAATAAACCGCTCAGTCCGTCCCGAGCCTTTACCGATACTACACGACCGATATATTCGAATATCAGCCAGCCGAAACTGATTCTTATGACTCGCGCGATTCGTACGAACAATGCAGCCCTCGCTGTCGACTCCCGAATAAAGTTATAGTGGTAGTGCTGTTCCAGTGACATAAAACATATCATTAGTGCATTATGCATACTGTGATGATTGTGCCAATTATATTTGTGCCATATAACATTGTAGCTGTTATTTTACCAGTGAAATCATAAGGTGGGTAGAACGGTTCAAGTAACGTACCTATTGTCCTGCTGACACACTCATAACTGTACAAAAATATGACTAAACAAATTTTAATACTAAACCTGTTTGTATACACACTATACATTGCATTCGTTCTCATTTCATGGACAAAGCTTCGCTAATTATAAAGTAGAAAAATCTAAGTAAGGTTGTTCATATAATTATCCTTAATACGTTTGAGGACATGTTAATTCTTCTAAATATCTGACAATATTCTTATTGTCTATTTACTATTTTTGTCTAACAAATATAGCACCTAATATATGGTTTCATCTTAAAGTTACATGGAATGTTTCGTAATTGTAAATGTAGAAACATCTACAAAAGTTTTTAGTAAAATTGAAAAATACCTCACAAGGTAGGGTTACTTTAGAGCCACAGGAGCGACCTAAGGGCCCTTACAGATACTATAAAGCAGAAACAGATGCGTTACCGCCACCTTGTGTCCTAATATGGCTCTTCAGCTATACCACCCTCATTTAGACACTATAACCTCGTAGCGCAGTGGTGCATCTACCGGTCTGCCAAGCGGAAGGTTCTGGGTTCCGGGAAATACTTAAATAAATGTAGAATAATTAATACTACTATATTTAAGTTATATTGATAAGTATTTTAAAATATAGATTTACAATTTACTGAGGCTAAGGAACAATTTTAGCTATGTGACATTCATATATAACCCAATTGGGGAACTATTATTAAACGCAAGTGAAACCGTGGGACAGAACCGCTATATTATAAAATAAAAATATCAAAAAACTGGACTAATCTACTTATAACCTTTACAAATGTCAGATATTGGAACCCTCTATTCCAATACTTACATAATAAAAGATTTTATCGGATATATACGATTGGAACCTTTTATTTAAATACCTCTAAGACAATTTTTCACGAAGATATTCCACATTTTGTTCTATGTTATACAATTACAGAATAAATAATGAGTAGTATTTCTCATTTTTTTTTTAATTCCATAAGCTTTTCGAGCTGTAATGCGTACCAAATGATTGGACACACACCCAACACACCACAAATATAAAAGAGGGAAGGCCCTCTGATGCCTTCGGGTAAAAAATATGTATATCTATAATAGTAACTTTGATATCTTTTTGATTTACTAATCCTAATAAAGTTAAGGTAATTCATAATATAAATAACATAACATTCTGAAATAAAGTTCCGTGAATAGATTACAAAAGATTACATAATACTACGTTGCCCCATATAAAAATTATACGTAAATTAGTCTTAGTTATACTAATATGTTAATTGCTCAGTATTACACATACTTTTGTATTTAACGGTAATTATGCATTAACTTCAAACTACGGAAACGTAATGCTTTGTTTCGGTCGTATAAAACTATAATAATTTCCTTGTATTTTATAATCTTAGATACACAAGTTTATTACAATTACTTCACATAATGTGTAGTGTTTAAGTGCTACAGTATTTTTTCCTTAACCTGTCGTAGCAGGACTGCTACGACTTATTGCAGCTACGAAGCTACGAATGATCTCATTTCCTGTTAGTTAAAATCACTTTTATAATAAAACTCATCAATTACAATTTATAGGTACTATCTTTAAACGATCGAATTTCGAGAAATATTCTTTAATTTAAATAACTTAAAGTTATATTGCTCGTTCGTAATTATTCACCGTCTTGTAGGACCAACCTTTCTACATCCGATACTTAAATATACCTTTTATTTCTAGATATATAGCGAAAATTTCGACCTTAACCTTAAAGTTGTAAGTTGCAATAAATAAACACATGTCAGTCAATACATGTACTTGTAAACCATACAAAAGAAAGAAATGATGAACATGAAGCATGTAATCTTAATCTTTTTGTTGTACCTGTATCGAGGTGAGGTGAGATATACATAATTATATCCCTTAAGGAAAAACCCGACTGACAGCTGTATGGTTAATCATCCAAGTATAAAGGTTTATCATTAAAGCAAGGTTATCGCGTCCATTGTGCCGACATTTGAACATAAGGGTACATGACCAAGCCTGATTAATTTAAAACTTTACTAACTGTGAACCGCGGTTTTGCACGTAATAAAGTAAGAGATCTAGATAAAAAAAAATCTAGTAGTTCCAATTTGTGGTATTCGATAGAATGGTCTCATAGTTATTTATTAAAACGTTGCCAACATTATTTACACATTTACATTTTCAATTAAACATTACAAACAGTCCAAGGTAAGAACTAGAATAATTATAGGCAACGACAGCATGAAAACAAGACATCCAATTACATAAAAATAAAGTTAAATTGAATTATATTCACATAAAGTTAAATTAGAAATAAATGACAAAATAGAGATTATTTATGACATAAGATCAGATATGAATGTTAGTGCAAATAATCTTCCTAGAAGTGAAAGATAAGTTTAATTAAAATCGATTCAATAAAGTCACGACATAATCAGCAGTAAATATATTTTACTGAAGATAGAAGCAATACCTTTATTTACTTCTCTGCCACTATTATGCAAGTTATTTAATATACTTCAAGTATTAGTCTCTACTACTAAAGTACAATTTGCCAGATTTAAGACATCATGAAAGACGCATGTCTTGTTTGGGGTATTTAGAGGATTACAATTACCACTCGACATAACCATTTATTACTGTTATTACATAAAAACCATTCATGCAACAGCTACCTCAGTACAATAAAGAAAATTAATAGATTAATCAATTTGATTGCCTTTTTGCCGCTTTTAATAATCAATCTAAGTAAACTACATAATTAGAAGAAGATTGCTCTTCGCACGGTAGATTTCGTGAAGATTGTTGAAGTAAATATTCTTTGAGCGTGCGAGTTGAATGAAATCTTTTAAACTGAATACAATAATAGATAATAGATTTGACATAAAAAATAGAGATTCCTATTGACGTCTACCAAGGAAATATCATTGCATTAATAGATCGCATGACCCGCATTGTCGTATGACATACGGTTACTGCTACCGCCATACCCGTTTCTACCTTATAACAGCACATACAGCGGTGCTATGTTCTAGTTTAATTTATGCCAAATTAGTACTCAGGAAAAATAACGTATTTGTCATCCTTAAACAAGAGTCTTATTCCATTTCATCATCAACCCATTACTGTCCCAGTCCTAGGCGCGGGTCATACCTTTGAATTTTTTTTTACAAATCACTCTGGTGTGCAGGTTTCCTCACGATGTTTTCCTTTGCCGTTTAGCAAGTAATAATTAATTTCTAATACGCACATAACTTTGAAAATCAGAGATACGTGCCTGGGATTTGAACCTCGGACCCCTCGATCAAGAAGACGAGTTTCTTAACCGATAGACTATCACTGCCGTATGCCATTTGGATTTTATAAAGTCTAAAATGTTTAAAAATATTATTTTCTTGAAATTTTGAACAGAATAGACACGCTAGTTAAAGAACGGTCAATGCGATAGATCAGGCTAGATTGCTTGCTTGGCCTTTGAGCGGCCTCGCGTGTGCGTCACGCTACATCTACCAAACTGAGTGCCCGCGGAAGCCAAGAAGAGTCCATTCAAAAAACACCTTCACTTTAGGTGACCTGCATCTGATACATTACACATCTTACGTTCACTCAAATGTTACGAATGTCTGAAACATGACAATGCTTTTACGTGTTTTACGTATTCTCATGATGTACAAGTTAACAAGTCTTGTTCCGGCGTTGTGCAAGTACTCGTAGCGTAGTGGACAAGGCTGTGAGGCGAAACTTTCGTTTTAGAACTTGGGAACGGGGAACTTGTATTATTTTCTTTATTATGCTGCCCAAAATTCGCATATCTGTGTCATCTGAGGCGAGAAACGAACAAATCTTTTAAACATTTTTTTAACTTATTCAAAATATTATTTCATTTCTGTCCGTAACATTCATGGTCTAGATGAGTCATTGTTCTGTGTAATCCCCTACAAAGTAAGAAAAATGCTAATAAGGTTTTTTTTAATTTCTTTTTTCTTCTAAAATATTTTTTTTTTAAATTTTTCCATTCAAATATTAATATCTAAGTAAATGAGAATGCTCATTTATTCTGGAGTTTTTAGTACAGATTTTTATAAGTTATGCTGTTATAGTTCCTCTATCACTGGCATATGAGTCATTGTTATTAGCATAGATATAACAAAGTTCTACAACCGAATCATAACAATATCGTCATTTCCGCGACTACCGCGGACTTGTTTAACACTCTAGTGCTATACATTTGTTAGCTTGTTAACCAAAATACGCGAATAATGAAACATTTAGATTAGTTTTTACAATAATGAAGCAGCAAAAGAACATGCAGTCCACCTGACGGAAGATGGCAAAATGGCGCCGATGATGTCCATGACATCTATATATGTATGTATATATATAAACAAGCAGACTCGGCAAACTTTGTAGCGTCTCAAAATTTATTTATCAAATATATTTCGTATAAAATATGGCCTATGTTACTCGTAGATAATGTAGCTTTCGAATGGTGAAAGAATTTTTAAAATCGGTCCAGTAGTTTTTGAGCCTATTCATTACAACCAAACAAACAAATAAAGTTTTCCTCTTCATAATATTAGTATAGATGAATAATCCATCCATCCATCAGACTTTTAAGGTACATTGCTGGACAGAGGCCTCCCCAAATTGGCGCCACTCCAACCGGTCCCGTGCCCTTTGAATCCAGCGGTTTCCCGCCGTCTTCTTCAGGTCATCCTTATAATGTTCTAAAGTAGGAAATTTAATAAATAATTAGCTTATAAGTTAGATACATGAACTTACGTGTACTATGTACCAACATCTTATGCCAATGACGAAGATATTACCAAGACCTCTTACTCATGTATTACCTCATAAAATTTTCCTTTAATATTACCTAGAGAGTGATAGTATTTTTAATGCACGTAATTTCTTACGACACCCTTACAATTAATTTGATGCTTTAATGTCATTACAATCTAATCGTGAGATTATTATTAAACCACATCTAAGAATACATCCATTAACGTCTTTTTAGTCTTTGTAAACGCGAAGGCAATCGTCAAAAATCTTGGCAATCTGGCATGTTATTAGATACAAAATTGCGATTATTCCGCGAGTTAAAAACGTGAAGCATTGGCAATTATTATACAAATGACTTGTAAAAATTAGTGGTATGGTTGAAGCTATGGATTTGAACCAATGACTTTTTATACTACATCTATGGTTTAAACCCGGAACTTCAAGTGATAGGTAGGTGTAATTAAACTTGCTACAGCGATCTTGTTCAATAGGTTAATGTTGCCTCCTGCGGCAATGTATTGTAATACGGTGCATGAAAACTAATACTAAGCATTAATTCATATTACAATCTGGTTGTAACATAATAATTTATCTATGAACACGTCCATAAATGTTTCAGTTGTTATATAGGCGAAGACACTGGCGTTATATATAAGCATGGCATTAATGCAAATCTCCAATAAGAAACTCGTTAAAGAAACAAGCAAACTGAAACAAAAGTATATATTACGGACAAGGTTATTAAAATTAAAATTATGATATTTAAACCCGGAACTTCTCATATGACAATACTATTAGGTACTATAGGTAGACATAATTAAGCTCTCGCTAAAGCAAACTAGTTCAATAGGTAGATGTTGCCTTTTACGGTATTTTGTAATATAATACGTACCAATTCAAGATAATTCGTATTCGAGTAAAATTATTCCTCAAAAATTAATTCAAATTACCTACATCGCTGCAAAACAGAAAATCGTTCAAATAAACTTTTATAATTGGTTCAGAGCTTGCCTCAACGTCGTTCCAAACTCCAAACCATCCGCACATATTAATTACGACGTTATCTGTTCAAACAGACTGCTATTCTCTTAATTCTACAGCTATCTAACTCAAGTATCTAATTACTGGGCCTTGGCTCGAATACCGAGTGTCCGTTGTTTTTGTGCCAGGCTGTCATTTGAGAAGGTTGTACCGAAGCACTCAATGCAAACTTGTTACAACGCTCGAAGTTAATGTCAGCACCAGTCACTTGAAAAATGACCGGCTCACAATAGAGGACGATGATCCATTTACATCCGTCTACAAGATTTATTGGATCGCTTGTATATGTAGTGTTGCCTGTAATACGATGAAGTTGCCGCTTTCGATTTATCATTATGAAACTTGTCTGTCAAACAAGTGCGTTAAGCTAATTTGAATATATGGTTATACTCGAGCATAGTATAGAGGAGTAGCAATATTGGTCTCCTTATTTTAAATTGAGTATACTTTTTGTAATAGACGTAACAAACAATGTCCATTAAGACCTGTTAGTACAATTATAATAGACATTACTACATAAAAATATATTTAAGGTTAAAACCTACTACTCCATACTTTACTAAATACGATTTTCCATTCTACAACGGGATATCCGGTTCAAACGGTCCTGACAATGAGAAAACAATATTAGTCATTTATCGATTATATCCTACTCTGTACGGCTTGAAGCACAACCGAAAAATTGTAACCTAATACTTACGAATATTTCATTAGCGTGGTGTCAAATGTCGTGACATTGTAATAGCGGAGATTTTACAGACGAAATTTTGTTGACTATTTTAGTAGATGCGATATAATGATCAACGAGGAAAAAGATCGCATCAAAATGCACGGTACATTAAAACTTCAATCTACAACTATGAATTACGAAAAGGTGCGGTCATTTCGTCGCAATCGAACCACAAAATATTCTACCGCCTTCATAACAACCTGATACTCAAACCTGAAGAGGGATTAATAAGCAACGTATCTTTATCAACGATCAGATTACCTATAAACATACGAACCGGTACGAGTATTACGAAAAAGGAACAGCATAATGTTATTAAGTACTAATTGGTAATGAAGGTGGTAGAACTCTTTGGGGTTCGACTCCGGCGGCACCACCGTCACACCTATTTCTACCTAATAACAGCAGTGTTAGGCGCTGCTGTGTTCCGGTTTGAAGGGTGTGGTAAGGGAGACAGATTTTTCCGAGGCGTTCCAGCTTAGTCCTCAGGGGTAGCGGCGCATCTGTGACTGACCTCAGATAGGAATATCTAATCCTATTTGGGGTTGATTACAGATGTCCATGGGCGGCAGTAGCCACTTACCATCAGGTGGACTGCATGCTCGTCTGCTACTCCTATATCATAAAAAATTGGCATTTAACGTTCCTTATATCAGTAATTCGGTACATACGAACATCGTATGTGCAACAGATGGTGTTCAACGCAAGGTCAAGTTCCGAGCAACCGATCGGAACTCGATTATGTAAGACAGCCCACGCCGGCGCTTATCTATAATTCCATACATAGCACTGATCTCCTTCCTAATCTATTACCCACTACATCGCGATGGAACAAGTTTCTGCATTTATACTGGTTGCCAATGACTTTCACTGAGATTATAGACTTGAGTGACTTAACTGGCTCCGATGCGGCTGTATAATCGAAGATCGTGCAAATACTTACCCGCAAAGCAATAATTTATGGAATTAATGCTTTCTACGAAACTTTACTAATTGCTTATTACGTATTTTAATCCAAATGTATTGCTCCCATGGAGGAATGATCTTTTCATGTTAACATTCTATAAGAAACTTATTAGAAAGATGTGTTATGGAGTTTCTTTCGCATATTCTTCTCTATAAACGAAGTATCTTGCAAGGCGATGGTAGAGTATTAATGTTAAAAAAATCAGTAAAGAATCTACTTTAAATAAACTACATATTTTACTGTATTTGTTACTCCATCGAAAGTTTATATGAGAAGTAATACTTGGACGGTTTTAAAGTTACAAGAATTCTTATCGGTACAAAACTAACAACCACAATCCAACACTACATTAATCTAAGATTACTATTATTTAGATATTCATTTGCCTTGTCCTCACAGGGCAAGGTTTGGAGGCCAATCGTAATAACAGTCGTAAACCATAATATCTACCGCAAGAAACATTGTATTAAAATATGTAAATTGTCCTTGTAAGCAAATAGTCTACGGCCCTTTGCTTATATTATATTTATGTCTACAAATTTTATCACACCTTTACCTAACCAAAAAGTAAATAGTTTTGTCAATCTTAATTTGTACGAAAAATGCCTCAATTATGCACTTATAAGCAGTTGTAGAAAGTAAAAAATATAAATTATTCAAATATCTACATTCTGAGTGATCGTAAAAGTGTAAAAATACTTGATTTTTAAATCAAGTGACCGTGAAAGGCTCGTGCCGTGTAAGTAAACTAGTATGCATGCACGCCATGTACGTAAAGTGCATTTGTCACGATAAAAATATCGCATGTTTTGCGCTTCCCCGTACTTTAAGAAGTTTTCCCAAGGTAAACGCCAGAACTATATCTTTGATACGAGTATGTCCATATATTCGTTTTAAGTAATATCGTTATACATGGAGTATAATATAACAAAACAGTTTTAAAACAATCTTATGTTAATTCTTGACTGATAAATTGATTAACTTTATGAAGTTATTTTTACTGTGAGAAAACATTGAAAAGTATCCTATGTGCCTAAGTATTTCCTTAATAAAGATGATAGAGGTGTATGATCCATCCATTAGGAACCTAGACCCTTACGTTTGTGACAGTAAAGGGTTGCCGATGATGCTCACGACTCAAAACGTGTATTCATTATAATTATTTATTATTATTTAAAATATTTTCTTTACACCAACAAAAATTCGACATAAATTTACTTGTTTGTTGATAAAAGATTACTAAGACACATTATTTATTGCCTAATATATCTATTTTTGGGTTTGAATCATCTTTTTTTGTAAAGTTTTATTGTAATATATTTGCGTTCTAGCTTAAAATGTTACATCGGCATGCAACTTGTTTATAGATATTTAAATACTGTAAATTGTAAATTTAGCCGAACGGCATACCTTCATCTGAAAACAAATAAATTTTAACATAACCTTGTACCTACAAAACACCCACTTAGGTGTCATTATTATCTGTCAATGGAAAAAAACAAGTAATTTAGTTATCAAAAGCCCACAAGCTCGGTATCTTGTGTAACCATAACAAAACAGATTGTCATACTGCACGGTCATTTATCTTAGCCACATTTTGACATCGGCCCTAAAACTGGGTTCACACGACATCGTACTGCACGTTTTTAAACGAGTTGACAGAAGGAGATTAATGTTTTAGAACATGTGCATGTATGTCTAATTCTTTGGCACGATGTACAGCCTGAACGACTTTACGGATTTTAACATGTCATATGTTGTTAGATGATTTGTAGCGGTAGATGTATTGACATTCAAAAGGTGCTCTGTAAAGAACCTATTTTGAATAAAATTAAATTATTAGATTTAATTAGATTTGTCTTGGTAGCACGAGTGATATACTTAAATTGAATAAATCAAAATCCCATCTCTAATTTCCTTTTTCATTCGATTAAATTTGTCCTGCACAAAAATAAGCTGTATAATGCCGTGTGAACACAGCGTAAATCGCAGTTTTAAGTTCCTAATACTGCGCCCAGCATACCAGCGAGACGTTGCGCAAAATTTATTTACCTGTCAATTAACCAGTTTCACGGAAAACATTACGTTAAACACTCCGGTATAGATCCGAATTAATCGACTAGCAGGTGTTACTGCTACCAAAAACCGTAGAAATATTTATTTATCTGTTCTATAACCATTTGTTTTATTATTTATTTACTAAATGCACAGCTAAATTTGTTTATGATATATAACACTGAATATTAAAGTAATAGCACTTTATAACTTTATACTTTATCTTTAACTCTATTTTATAAATAAATATATAAAACATTAAGTGGATATGTTTGTTTGCAGATAGATATGTATTATAATAATATTCTCTGCTGAACTACTTTGCAAATTAACAGCGTTTTTCATAACTCCTTATAATTGTTCATTTTAATTAATATTTAATTAAAATGAATATGCAAATATTCATTTTAATTATAAATTATATTATCTTAAATGTTTATATTTCTTCATACTGGTTGTATATTTAATTATATAACTTTATATCTCTATATTTCTGCACTTGTTTTAATTATATGTAATTAATAGAACTACTATACGAGCATATACATACTGTGGTCTAAATTGATGGGTGTGGTATGATAAATAATTCCTTAGACGCAACCACGCACCTTTATTGATCTTAGGTAGCATGCTGTTACAGTTCTCTCTGATATCGCTGCCACCCATGCGTGAAAATGACCACTAAACATCAAGTTTACGACACGATCAATGGTTACGACACGATACTTAGGTAAAAAATGTATAAAATAAAGATTTCTGAAAATCTTTCAATATTTACGTGCTACCTTTATAGTGTCGATTTTATTTATATCCTTACAAAAAATAATTTTCATCATTTTTCCATTTGCCTCAAAAGAATACGACTTCACAGCTACTCATTTCTTTTACGAAGTCTTTCCGGTTCAACCACTGTTATCATCATTAGGTAATATAATGGAATAATATTATTATTTAAGTACACACAGTGCGTGAAAATTTAATTAACGACATACTTCTCATACAATGACGATTGAGGCAATCAGGGCAGCGGGTCATGCGAATGCAACATAACATTGTATAATAGTCATAAATAACCGTTATGCATAATTTAAAGATTTTTTGTAGCATGGTGTAAGTTTCATGGAAATGAAATACCAGAAAAACAAAAATGGTGCGGAACAAAATAATTTAGTTTTTATGCAGTTATCCACTACCGACTTCCGTTCCCTTTTTTTTATTGTTTACGAGGGGAAACCTTCAAAAGGTACCCGGCACCGTGGGAGCGACGCAGGGTTACGTGGGATTTTTACCGCACTAAAACCCCCGGTGGCCGTCCTCGGTGCTGCGTAGAGGGCTCCGGGATCTCCAAAGGAACGCAACCGGAGTCCTCTTAGTGCGTTGCCCCGTCGGGCTCTGCCCAAGTGAACTTGATGCTCGCCACACCGTCTGGTGCGTACGACGGTATGCGACCACACATACCGCCGCCCTTCCCGGGGTCGCTTACCGGTCGGTTCGAGCTTCCTTTCTTGCTGCCGCAACCCCAGAAGCCCCCTTTTAGTCGCCTCTTACGACAGGCAGGGGATACCGTAGCCCTATTCTGGTCCCGAAACTACAGGGACACCGACTTCCGTTACCTACTTGAGCTCGAGTCTCCTCTCTGAAATAGAATAAACTTCACAATTTTACACACGTTTCAAAACGTCGAAATGTTTTCTTACAAATATTTTTAAACTTGTTTTATTAGTGTTTTAGATTACTGGTTAGAGTTTAACGTGATAGAGCCGGTACGTTTCGACGGGGGAGGTGCCACCCTACAACCATTTCTAGCGTGAAACTATTCAAAGTATTAGTGGAACATTGTGGATGCCAACTGACTTAGCTATAATGCGACTACCTTAGTCCTCGGTAGAATTTCTCCCACATGTAATTGCTCACAGAAGTCTATGAGCTCCAAACTCTTCTGTAACATACTGCATACTGTAAACTACTGCAAACCAATAAAAAACGACACTGTTACTGGATGTGCGATGACTATAAACATTAAAAACGTCCTCTACACGTTTCATTAAACAGGCAACTCTCCTTCATCTTACAGATCGTTCATCTGGTACAAATTACATTACATATATTATAATGATGATGCGTGTGTAATGTTATGGAATAAAATATTAGAAGCACGTTCTGTGAAACATTTATGGAGTCGTCAGCGTTACATTGAGCGAGGCCGGTCAAAATACTCGTAACTAGCGATGTGAGTTCGATATCGATATTTACAGCAAAGGTAAATATCGATACTTACATTGACGGACTAAAATATCAGTAACTAATAATATTAACATTCCACTTACTTTTTGAAATTAATCACCCCTTTTACGCCGACCTAAAAATACAAGTAACAATAGATACCTATTTAAATTTTTCAACGTCGATTTTAATTTTTTCGGTATGATAGCATCGACAAACGTTAAATATATATCGATAGGTATCAATACTAAGTTTATCGACCTTTTATTTTGTTATAATTGTACTTCCGATATATCGTCCCATCCCTCGTAACGTCCTCAACGTCACCCTTATTACGAGTGTGAAGGATCAACAAAGGATGTTGACTCATGTAAATCTAATACGGAATACCATACATTTTTCCGCGTATTCTTTCCTTATGAAGCTGGATCTTGAGTTAAACCAATATGTAAACATGTACCTCGTAGACTAAATATATAAAGTTATTAATTCAACGGTGCATTCTACATTACTTCACTTACCATAACTTTTACGCAAGTGGGAATCATAATTTTGAAATTATACGTAGCAATTGTGCAATTGTAACTTTCTCTAATATTTCTGTCATATTTTGATAAAGATACTCCTGCCTTTTAATAAATATTAATTATTTATAATAAATAAAATCTTTTGGTTAAAATCGATGGACATTATAACCACGTATTAAAGAAGAATAGATATTTCAACGCAAATGTACAGCTGTTATGTAACAATGCACAACAGACTTGAAGCAATTTATTTTAATAACACTTACTTCACAATAAACATAATGATGATCATGAGCTCAGGTTGACCCTGACTTGTCTATGAACGCCCTTGCTATCACCACGGATACCTGAGGTCGTCCGACCCGGCATCCGGTGGCCTTTACGTACAGGCAACGACCGATCACCTCTTCCGGGTAACCACGCCTAAAGGCCGCTCACACTCGAACTAATGTTATTGATTTTATTGCATTGAAATCAAGTTTGAGGTGAACCTAATTTATTATGTTCGAGAAACATCGAAAGCGACTATTCACACAATTCAAATATGTACGTAAAATTACAGAATTTATTTTAAGGTATTTAATTTTTTTATTTTTATTATTTAATATTTTAATATTTGAAAATTATTGAATGATTTTCAAAAACGGCAATTACTACTTCAATAAGAATTTACTTTTTAAGTTTGGTATACCTACCTACAAACATATAAAAAAAATCATTTAAACCATTGAAGGACCAATTAGTTTTACCCATGTTTTTACTGCAACTTTAATATTCAATCAATTAAATGTAATTAATTAAATTAATTACACTAATCGATTGTAGGACATTAAAAATGGCATTTAATTTTTATTATTATGTTCCTACTCATATGTACTATTGCCATTCTAATAATTATTTACGCTTCAAAATTATCTCTATTAAACTTCTCTAAGGACACGTTGCTCCGCTGAAATTGCTTTTGTAATGACTTCGAACCATTAGACATAATTGCGACATTGAGCAAAACATTACAAGTATATGCTTTTAAACAAAATGGTACACTTATTTCTTATGTTAATACATAATATAAGACGTTTCTATTCAATCGATATTATACAACATATTGAATCGGTAATATTGAACAAAAACATTTTACTGTCCAATTTAACTGAACTGTGTCAAATATACGTAACTTTAAATTTATTATATTGAATTTTAAGATATTTTTTCAACATTTTCATGTTAACAGACAACCGAATGTTATAGCTTATTCAAAACATTAAACTAAGACCTATTCGCTCCTTGAATGGATTGTAGAAGAACTGTTTCGAAAATTAATATCTTCCAAACATCTTGATTCTTGACAGACATGGATCGTGAGTAATATTTCAAGCAGCGATATCGCACGAACAACCGAATCCCACGACGATTTAAATCAATGTCCACGATGCTACTCTAACATTTGGTGTATTCAAATGTTACATACATTATTGTAATTCAAGTAAATTAATACTGATAGTTTGCTATACCGTAGGGAACATATATGGACAAGTATTTTAGTAAATAATGGAATAAAATAACTTTACAAAGGCAGAACAAGTTTAGTTTGGTTCGATCGAAGACGTATGGTGGCCATCTCTTGCAAGAAGAAATTCTTCCACTTCGGTGGGTGTGTATGTCAGCTGACTTACATGATCACCTTAATCCTCAGCAGAAGCAAGGCATCCGTGATGGACTTTTGGTAGAAAACCTGTATTATACGGAATTGCTTACGTCTGTCATACGAATATTATTATGTCTATGGGCAGTAGGCTATATTTCTTGAATGATTAGAATTACTCACTTCATTTCATAAGTCAACCAACCCAGATCAATACAGCCTAGATTAAACATCAACTTCTTTAGTTAAATTTTATGGGCCATTTATTTACCATTCTATAATGGATATGAGTATTTTTGGACATCTCATTAATTGAACAAAGATTGAGTCACAAGATTGATCATTATAATTGATCATTACAAGAAAGATCAATTAAGATGATCCAAAAAAATAAGGATTTTTCCTGACACTGCTCTGTAATGTAGTTATAAAACCATCTTACAATTTTAAAGAACTAACTTACTGTACAATAATATATTTTTAAATGGTAAACAGTGGTCCCCCTTCTGCCTCTTCTACAGGAATATACTCGTAAGTACTTACCGGAGTCCTTCCAAGTCAGTTCTCAAGACTAAAAAACATTTGTGATCAAGCTGACGTGAAAATCCATGCTGTTGTTACATTCCCTCACATAGTTTATTAGTTTCCTCCACAATATAATAAATAAAACAAACAATCTGTACAATATAGTATGTTACTAATATAAATAAAAATAAGGTTTCTCGGTGACTCTGTCTTAATATGGCAATGGCGTCGTAACGTAAATTTTATTCATTCTTCCGGTTACCGATGAAAAACAAAATTATTACAAGATTACTTCCGAGAATTACGCCTACGGCTGATTTAATTATGTCAAGAACATTTAATGCAATGTACAAAGGTCGGTTATTATTATCAACTTACATTAAAAGTCTTGTAATAAGTTGTGGATAAATGTAATCTGTACGATATAATATTATTGAGTGACTTTTATAAGTTATTAATTTATACGGCCACCGTATATGGTCAACCGAACAACAAAACAAAATAAAATTAATATAGATGTTAAATATATTTTAAATTGAAATTATTTGAGCTTGTCTACATAACTTTCTAGTAATCAAATTACAACATCTAAAACATAACAACGTAAGTGTAATGTCCAAAAAATGCTTTCGATTCGCAATTTATTGACCATAACATTCTAAAGTGACATCTTATTGGTACGTTCTTTTTAGTATATCCGCTACCGTAACACAAGGCTACATTCCACTGGTGGCACAGAACGAGTTGTTTACTCCACCACTCCATAATTGTTGCTATTTTATTACACACGAGAAAATATGCGAATTGGTAAACAGATGTAAAGTGGCAAGTCGGTAATGTCAAAGGATTTCCCAAAACAACGCCGACCTTGAAGCTCCGTTTAATACATTTTTTACTCAATTATCCTGAATATGTCAAAGCACTCTGAATATAACTTGGACGGAAGTACTGTCTAGACAGCCGTAGAATATATGTAGGTAATAGCGTTCGCTCTGAATGGCAATACTTGAACCTACATCCGCTTTTCAAAGGTGTTGCAAGTGCGCTGTGCGCATTTCGTACACTAATATCATGAGATACCCTTTTCGCCTTTACTGCGATCTTTAACTGATCACATAAATATATTACAGGTACAATGCTCAAACCTTTATAATCACGGTTGAGTCTGTTGCAAGCTCCGAACAAGACCCCAGATAACTAGATACCTACGTTGCCCACGTTTATATCCGTAACAATCAAGAATTAACTATACAATTACTAAAACTAAGAAAACAATATCGTGAGGTTTATTTAATAAATAAATGTACAACAGCCCCACTGACAAACTTAATTCGTTTCTTGGACATAAATTGAACATTCCAAAGATATTTAAAATATACCTACCCTATACTTATTAGTGTAAAGTTATAATTGTGCAACTACCAATAATTCAAGTAGGTAAAATTATGTTGTCATCTGTACTATAATAACCATCCAATGTTAATCCGCGGTAAATACTTATATTCGAAATGATTCATTTTATACGATGGTATCACTTTATAATAGATTATTAATTTATTGTACTTAATTATAAGTTATTGTTCTAATGTAAGTGACAATTGTCTCACAACGTAAGGCTTGCAAATAATTTTATCTCATTTTTGTTAAATGTATATAAATTAAGTCCTTTTGTGAGAGAAAATAAATGAATTTTATTATTATTTATTATTATTATATTAATTGTCTTCTATGAGAAATAAAGATCTTTAAATCTTAATAGTAAAATGGAAAGTACTGTACACATATCTGCATATTCCTAAAACAAATGCCATTGCAGCATACATACATCAAACGACGCCAATCGTATATAAAAGCTTGCACAATGCACATACTCCTTAAATCGTATTAAAATATAACTAATTTCCGCTATAATGAGTTGCTACAATTACAAGCAATTTATTAAGTACGTCATACGTATATCCTATACTTTAATACCGCCATAATCCAAAGATTATGTATTTAAAGTAACGGTAAACTGCATCCGTTTCCCGACGCCGGTGGGCGGCTATGTCGTAAGTCAATTCAACAAGATCATGATTTGCGAGTTCATAAAAGCACTGCATACTATATTATTATTTATAATTAGTAGTAAACTTATATGATTTTTATTCACACAAAGTAACTGGTTTTTTAATCGTTTTTACGTTATGGTTAGTTACATGCACGAATATTACCTCAACTATTTTAAAAACGAAACCTTATATAAGTTGGATAATATTCACAACATAATTATACTATATTATTTAGATTTCATTTACTTCATTTTAGATTACTTATCCACGTTTTAAGCAAGTTATGTTATAGGTTTCTATGGTTTATCTCAGGGTTCTCGGAGCACGTATACATATTTATCTGTGTAACACTTAAAACTCAGTTCAGCAAAAACGCTAATGTTTATGTATATGTGTAATTAGTGTCAACTAATCTATTTAAAACAAGTATGTATTTAACTCAAAATATACGATCTTACAAATGGATGTAGTTATGCAAAATGGATCCAACCCACAAAAACCGTTTTTTAGTTACTATCACAAATGGCATCTCCACATCAACTTTCGTATATGCAAAAAATATGCATGGTATATTTTTTGTTTTGAAATATACAGATATCAGTGATACCAATCATAAATTAACCAATTTAACTTTTACTAAAATACCTATTTTGCATAACTACGTCCAAATAAGAACAAGAACAAAACAACTTAATGACAACTGGATTGAACAGCACTAAATATTACTGCACAAACTCCTTATTCAACCATAATGTCATTAATAGAATCCGTCCATAAATTCTCTTAGGCATGTTTTACTTTTAAACTAAATTATCATCTACCTAATCAACTACATAATTGTATAATTAAACAATAAATAATTATGATAGATCGGACACATTGTTCATGTTCGAAATCAACACTCCATTGATCGTTATCTGAAGGTACCTAATAAAATTGAAGGCAAGCGGTCACGCGGCTTGCCTCCCACGCGTAGAGCTGACTTGATTAAAGCTACGACACAAACTTCCATGATCCAATGTTATCGTAACGAAGACTGTCAAGTGAAGGTCCATTGCGAGGAGTGCATCACCCAGAGTAGATGTATCATAGTACCATGACTAGTCTGTCTGAATGACTGAAGAGAGATAATAGATCATTCACTAATACATAAATCCGAGAGATGAGGTGAGGTGTGGTAAGGGTACATACTTTTCCGAGGCGCCTCAGGGGTATCGGCGCATCTGTGGCCGACCTCAGGTAGGAATATCTAATCCTATCTGGGGTTGATTACAGATGCCCATGGGCGGCAGTAGTCACTCACCATCAGGTGGACTGCATGCTCGTCTGCTACGCCTATATTATAAAAAAGATGGACAATTTAGTGTCGTTTGAACTTTGTACCTGTAGTAATATTAACATTTGAACGGGTGTGTAAGTCATTTACAAAGGTTCTCATAAAAAACAATGTATTATCTAGATATAATCAATCCAATGTAATTTAAAGTAGAAAACTAAAAACATATTAATTTGGTTCCAGGCTGGGCGAGCGATGAAGGGGTGGTTCGACGCGTTCCGCGAGGAAGGCGGGCCGACCCTGTACGCGTACCACAACCGCACGGCGGTCGCGGCCGACGTGCCCGCGCTTGCCTTGCTGATCGCCGCCCTAACCCTCTACCTTGCCTTCTTGGCCATCTTCCCTGGCATTAGGAAGGAGGTACGTATATCCTATGACATTATTTATAAGCACCAAGTTTCACTCTGACCATGTCCATGCCTCTGACCATGAAAGTTTATTATTATATTGCTAATTATGTTGTACATATTCAGTCTTGAAGGTAGTAGAGCCCTACGTCGTTTGCGTGAATAGACCACCACCGTCACTCATATTTCTGCCTAATAACAGCACTGTGAAGTAACTGTTTTATGGTACAATAAGAGTAACTTCGCTCCAAACTTTAGTTTAAGTAAATTTTGACTTTAAGTAGGTACAACTTAAATCTTGGGTTAATTAGCAACGGCCACTTACCGTCAGGTGCGCTTTGTACATATTATTGGGTGGCGTTATACCATGTTTCTAATTTATAAACAGATAAGACACTTAAAAATAATTGCTCTACTATTTATAAAGATCTGAGGAACAATCACAATTTAAAGATTAACTAAGATTTACATAGCTGTAACATCGTATTTTTTATTTAATTTCAGAGGTTCACCACTTTCACCATAGTTACGCTTAGTCTCTTCGTGGGCACGGTTATCCTTGGTAAGAATATATTTTCGTAGATTATAACATTTTAGTGACTAGACTAATTAGTTAGGTAATGTCAAAATGTTCATAATTTGAGAGCGATGACACCAATGGCTCTACAATTTCTACAGTACTCGCACTTTATTAATAATGATAAATATTATATTATCGATCGATCGATGGCTTGTAGTGTAACTTATTTATATGACGTTCCTACATTAAATTTTGCAGTATGAACATACCAAGTTTGACGCTTTATAATAGAGTTAAAAAGACTCCTGTCCTATTTTGATATACATACTTACGCCGGTTTATGTTTTGCAATGACCACATAAGATTCGCGCCCATACAACTGAATCTACGTATAAACATAGTACTACTTGTACTTACTATTGTCTTACAACTCACGTCCTCTTTCTGCATATTGCAAAACAATGTTTGGTCGGAAACAAGCTTACAAAATAATACATTTTATTATACGAACTAAAAACATAGTTACGAGCGTACTACATTCATCTTAAATTAGATTATTACTGCAATGTGTAGGCCTGATAAACATCTTAATAATAGATCTACTTCTCCATATAATGGGCATAAATTATTGTGTACAAATTATTTAAGAAAACCAGAATATGTATTTTTTGTATTTGATAATTAGGTACTTTAGCTAGGTTTACTTTAGCTTTACTTGATTTCTCTAAGTAAGCTGGATATTAAAACTATACTAACTACTAAAACCATCTAAATCTGGATAACGACAATACAAACTCCATTTAATATTGCTTGTATAATCCTATACCATAATTTACCTTTCGCAATTTAAACATTATTTAAAAAAAATATTTTAATTTATAGTATAATGAGATCCTAGTATAAAACCAATTATTTCCTCTTAATTTAATTGTGCGTTAATCTGATTAGGTTCTATAAGTAAGCTTTCGTAACCACCTTACTCCATTGTTGCGGTGTGACCACCCAAGTGGAGAAACCAGTTGCAATCCGTTACTAAACGCATTATTTCTTATCAGATAAAACCCTCTGTGCTTAGTAAGTAATGTAATTAAAAGCCTACATAGAAACCGTATCATTTTTATGCTGCAATCCATTTAAATTCCATTAGAGGGCACGACTCTCTGTTTTGATACGAAGGCTAAAGGCTCTATCTACCATATTCTACCATAATAGTATTAGCGAATGAAAATTCTCTACCTACCTTGTGAAATTGTTCCGACTTCCGACATTACACTAGGTTTAACATAAACACATCCAAAGTCCAAACCTTTATATCAAAGAAGATCTTAAAATACACTATATCGATTTTACTAATTCTTTATTCTAAACTTCAAATAGACGCTAATTATTTTTGATAAAAATTCATATGTGGGTAGAGTCGCGTACACAAATCTAGGTAATACGGTTGTAGTAATTCTCTGTGTAATTATAAATACAATAAAACCAATGTCAAACTGTTGGCCTCCAAAATTCGGTTTTAATTTATTCCGTAAGTGCAGTTAGTATTGAAAATTATATAACCGTCGTAATATATTTTAATCGCGTCAAACTTTTGCATATTGTTTTATAACACGAGTATCGGGTTATTTTCGTGACTCAAGGTTAGCAATACTAATTTAATCAAGACTTGTCACAATAATAAGACACTAATATATTATTATGAATTTAATCAACTACATAATATAATATGCATGCAGTTGGTTATTTTTGTTACATTGCATATTGCATAATGTATGTACATAATTACTTGTTTAACCAAGTTCGCTGTGATAAAGAAGGTACTCGTATAATCAATAACATAATATTTAAATAAATAATTACTAAAAGCAAGTTATACAGTATACTGGCAATAAAACTATTCTGTTCGTCCTGTGACACACAGAGACATTATTAAACTACTTTATAAACTTAACACTACTAATCTATGCTCAACGTTTACACAGATTTTTAGTGTCCATTTTAGATTTCGATGTGCGCGTGCATGTAAACATTAAATATCACATTTTTATTTAAATAACTATAACTTCAAAACAAAGCTAGATAAAGATTGAATATAACTTCAAACAGAGGTGGACATAAATCTGATCTGGGCCAGGCGTTCTGTTGTTCCAGTGTGCAAGCACGGCTCGTCGTGGCACGTGTCCGGCGCGAGAGTGGCCCGCGCCGCCTACCGCGCCTTCTCCACCGAGCGGCTGGACTGCTGGCTGGCGGTGCACGTCGGCTTGGGACACGTCAATGTTACTCTTACAGGTGAGTTTTATAACGTTCTATTTCTGTCAGATAAATAAAATAAAATTTTAATCTAAGCCACGTGTCTTAATCTACCAAAATACATTCTGTCTTATACAGCAGTTTAGGCGCTGGTGTTTTGGTTTCAAAACTGTGATAAGGCAGAGTATGTCGTTTAGAGCTTAGAGTAGAGTCAGCAACGTATCTTGACCTTATATAATATGAGAACTTAGTGAAGGTCAATTTATATTATTATGATAGAATAGAGCAATTTTAAGAGTAAAGCGTGAAGAGTAAGAGTAAGCTAATTGAAAATAACAAATAAAGATTTTTTTTAGTTAGTAGCCCTAAATAAATTTAAATAACGATACAAATTCTAACAAAATATTCTTGAATAGGTACTCGTATGTTTAAGATTATTTTTTAGGTACTTACGTATTTTTTAAGAAACAATTCATCCCTGCCTCCTCACTCCCTTCTAAGGCGATCAGATCAACGATTCAAAGCTTGTTTTGATGCTGACATCATAGACCACTCCTCACTGCTGCTAGTTAACATGCATCACTTGTCTCGTACGCGTACTCTTAAAAATGTACCTCCCCTTGAATAAGTCTTAAGATACGAACGATTGCTTAATCGACCTTATATATGTTAACTATAGACAACATACAACAGCAATATAATGTGGCCATGCGTGATGGAATCATGATTGATGACCGAATAACCCAATCGTTACATTACTTATCAAGGTACGGAGAATAATTCAAGGCGCCGAAATAAATGTAACAGATAAAAATCTTATTTATCGGGGTGATGGTAATCCACATATTCAATGTCGTACCTTATACAGTGCCTTTGTTCCGTACATCGGTATTAAAAAATTGTGAATGAAATAAATCCAGTAATAACTTCTCAAGGGCAGCAAATAGCAACGCGTCTTATAACCAGAATTTTAATCCTATCTGCGGTTAATCATAGTTAGCGGCTTTTGTCACTACCATCAGGTAGACTACATGCTTTTTAGCTACTTCTATCTTTAAATACATTTTAAAAAATCGATTTCTACTTTCCCCCACACTAGGTTTTCCTGATAGAGAAACAAAACACTAAACACCTTCCGTACCAGAAATCTACATTCAAATCAAACCTGACAACCTCTGAATGTCACCGCTCCTCTGCGCATTCATATTTGACATTTATTTCCAGCACTCTCGTGGGGTAACACAACGACGGGTGACCCTGGAGTAGACTACAATGAACAGTTCCGATGGGAGGAAGCTGGTGCCATTCAAGAGTGGTATCGGGCGGGGCTGCTACGCGGACTGCCGTACCCCGTGCTGTCGGTGGCAGAACACTTTGCTGCCGAACATGAGGGGTTTGAATGGGGTGCCAAGTACCGTGCCGCTGGGTATACGACGACCACGCTGCTTTGGTAAGATATTTGCTCAGACAGACTCTAAAGTGGTGGGATATTCTCAGTATTCTTGTCAGTGGTTTCTTCACAACTGAAAGTTGTGCCTGCTTTAGTAGTCCGCGCTTGCTTTAATAGTTGCACTACTAATAAAGCAGGTATTCTACACGATTAAGGCAGTCTGTGATAACCATCTTAATCAAGTGTTCACATAAAATTAATTCATTTTTTTTTTTTTTTAATATTATTCCTATCTGAAGATCGTCCTTCTTAATCCCGCGTAGGACTCTCGGCCGAAAAGTCATAACTGTAGATAATATTTATTCTTAAAATTACTTTTGTTCTGGTATTTCTGTATGAGGTAGCACTCTTTGACTCAAATTAACATTTATAGTTACATGTTACATTCCAGGACCGCATTAGCACTATGGCTGTTGATGAATCTTCTCCTCGTGGTAGTTCCTCGCTATGGTGCGTACGCCATGGCGTCCTTAGGCGTCACGCTCTGCGCGGCCGCTGGAGGTTACTGGGCGTCGCTGCCCCACGATCCACTAGTCGTGAGGCTTGATGGAGCAATGCTGTTCTTCTCTTTGGGATGGTGCTTCTGGCTCGTCCTTATTTCAGGCATGTATTTAACATAAATAAATAAAATTTGCAATGTATTTGTAATTGCAATTATAATATAGATTCCTCCGAGTTTTTTAAAAATAATTAGCGTGATACTTTTTTTGTTTTGTATAAAATTACAAATACATATATAAAAATATGATTTTCGTTTCGTACAATAAAATTTCCTGTATTTCTTGATAGCAAAATATAACTCGACGCTCGCAAATCAAAAGCTTGATCTTCTCTGACTACATAAATCAAGTTCTGAGTTTTGATGCAAATGTATCCTGTTAATAATATCCCAATTTATCCCAGAGGTCACATTCTGATTTTAAAATTGCTTCTTTCAGGTGGCATATGCTTAGTCGTGGGCTTGTTGATAGCCGTCCTAGACTGGGTATGGCCTCACAAGTTTTCCACGGTACTGGAAGTCGACTACGACACGCCGTATGATCGACACGTGCTTATCGTGGACAGCCGGCAGAGGGCGCGGCCGCAGACACAAAGCTCCCTACCTTCTAGGATACTCAGGTAATGAAAAATGCTTCTATTGTATACACGAGACGACTTCTGTGTTCATTATTAACTCTTTATAATTCCACTGCTAAGCATCAGTCTACTCTCATAATCAGAAGGGTTTGACGTCATAGTTATAGTCCAGTTGTTCGTGGATTGGTAAATTTCACATACCTTTGAGTACCTTCTATTATTAGTACATCAAGATCCTACTTATGTGATGCGTAATACGATGTTAAGGATTACACTAGATCCCTACATTCAAATATCAACATTATTTTTGTGAGATTAGTTCTTGCTGTAAATATTCCAGGAGGCTATCGTCAAAGACCCGTGAGCCTGAACGTCAAGTTTCCATGTCGATAGTTAACGAGGGCGTAGACCGAGGACGAGACAACCCAGCCTTCCAGCACGAACAGCGGAAGCCCAACTCGCCGTGGCGGTACCCCTTGTTCCGGCGACAAATAGATCGGTAATTTTTATTAAATCTCTACCAATAGATATGTAACGCTATTAACCATAGTTGATAGCTCTATTGGTGACTGTATCATATAGGTGTTATCATGGGTGTAATTAGAGGTTTGTTATGGGAGAGAGGGGATGGAAATACATTGGCGTAGTCCAGGGCGGCAAAAACGTCAGCTAGCTTCTGAATTTGTTTATGGTAAGGGGGGTCCGGCACCCTTCCACCCATTTTCTATACACCCTTAACTCTTAAAATATTATCCTCTTAAACTTGGCAAATTGTACAAATTTGCATTATCATTTACTCTAACCACATTTTGGATATGTAGAGAATACCTAAAATAATGATTAAGTATTCTCTAAAGGTCTAAAATGTAGGTAAATGTACTTTTATCAATTAACGATGAATAAATCAAATGGAATTATTTTTTTACTTGAATAATCACTTGTTTTTGTTTCTATTTCTGTTTCAGGGTGGATTCAGCCTCAAGTTTAGGGTCGAGCATAAACGGCAACAGTTCTGGTATCAAAATGTCCCCGCTCGCGACAAGTCCGCCTTCAAACTCACTGGCCATGGCACCACATAGGTAAAAACAATTTTTTATAATCGCAAGTCAAAAACCGCTTTTGTAATTAAAATAAAAAATAGATTTATGTAAGAAGGGAACACTGGATAATCGCGCACTTTTTAATTTAAAACAGAAAATTAGCGAAGTCTTTATCATATTAAAATTTGTATTAGACAACCTTGCAAAGAATTATAACAAACAAATCATATTGATAATTAAATTGTAAAATTTTCCCTTCAGTATTTTGAAATAAATCACTTTCTACCTTCAATTGACCTCACTTTATCCCTTGAGTTGATTAATTCAGAAAACGGTTTGACCTATAAACGGTAAGATATTCCTTATTAAATTATGTCTTAACGTTTCACAGGTACCGTCCACAATTGCCTACGGAAAGAGTGAAGGATATGTGGTGATGAAGCGATAGACATTGCCCTAAAGTAGAACAATTTGTAAATTTCATAGTATTACAAAATTACTTCGTTAAAACTAAGGATCTCTGAAAAGAAATGTGAGCACAATGAAACCACGCGTTATTCATAAAATAAAATATTTTTATAAATTAATTATTTAGAAAGTCTTTGTAGAGGGAAAGTACCTAATTTATGTGGCCTACTCCTTAATCACATGTAAATATGTAACATAATAGTAGGAAAGTTCTTTAGTTTTGTTTAACCATCCAGTGTCATAAGTAACGTGTAAACTTAATAAACTAAACGTATTTTCGCATTAATTTCTGAATAATAGTTCGTGTAGTTATAAGTATTCGACTGCATCGACACACAAGTGAATGCTTTGTGCCATGTATTATGTAATCTGACACCTGGAAATTTTCAAGGACTACAATATGTTACTTTAACTATAATCACGTAGCTTTCTAAGTAGTTTGACTTACGCTCGTTATTATTAATCGATCTATCTAATATTTTGTATACCACACATCGACATTTGACAATTTCTGCGTAAAATTGTCAAGTTTCAATCTTCGGAAGGTAAAATTAGATAAATTGATTACTAAACGGGCTTTAACAAATCCGTTAACGAAATATTGCGACGAAAATTATTAAAATTTGTTTATATTTTGACTTAAAACACTAAAAATATTTTTTGAGAAATTATTCGATACCTCTTTATTTACCTTTCATTTTATTTACTTACAAAAGTCTAACATTTCTCTACAATTCGAAACTTTTCTCTCCGCGGTTTTGTTAATAAGTATTTTTCCTACGATAATATATTAAGCTAGTATGAAGTCATGTAGATGTTAATATTTAGCTGTAAGTTATTTATTTTGTATAATTTTGTAAAACGTATGCCTAGTTATAAATTCAAATGTGTTTGAGTAAGCTCCGAGAGAAGTCCTTGTGTAAAATACTGTCATTTTAATTTTAAAATTGTTAAACATTGAAATATGGTGTGAATTTAATATTAAATTAACTAAATAAAGGTTACCACAGTATTATGAGGTAGTAAAGGTATGTATATGTTTAAGTACGTAAGGATAAATTGATACTATTTTCTCTTCGTTGTATTGAGTAACGTGGTGTAAATAAATTCGAGAGACACTTTATTTGTACTTATTTCACGGTTTATTTAATAAAGGGATTTTGAAATTTTACTGATCAGATTTTGAATGAAATTGATACATGATCCCACATGATGATAAATTATAGAAACATAAAATAGAAGCTGAAAATGAAGCTACATGAATGTCGAATTGTTATTTGAAAATTTCTATGATTTAAAATGTTTTAAGACTTGTTTTCTTCGGTGTACTTACTACTCGACCCTATATTACAACGTGTACATAATAATATACTAGATTTTTGTTACCTTAAGAACTATAAGGACTAGTGGTATTAACCATATAAACAGTAAAACTGCGTCAATTAATGTTTAGAAAGTAAGTCACTAACATTTTCAATGTTGTAAAAATGTATTTACAATAGTGAACGTGTAAGTAATTTATGTTACCAGAGTTTTATTAATAATTATAACATGAGGATAGTAAAAAAATATTTATTGTGATAAAAATACACCAATTGAAAATTATGTTATTGTTTTATTTTATGTTTTATTAGAATTGAATAGATAGTTTACGAAATACAACAATAAAGAAGGCACTAAAAACATTATTAAGAATAAAAAAAACGATCTAAAGTTTACAAAATCACTGATTTGATTTCAAAAAAAAAAAAAAACTTTATACGAAAATAAAATTATTTTTAAACTTTTTTTTGTTATAAATAAAAGATGATATTTTACATTTATAAGCTATTTGAAACAAACCAATAAGCTAAGTTTGTTCCTTAACAAGATGCTCGAGGTTCAATTGACACAAAAATGCATTCCAGTTTACATAACCTTCGCGTATTAATGTTTCCGCGTCAGCCCATAACTTGCACTGCAAAGAAAATATTACAGAAATATTACAATGCTGCATTCACTAAATGAAATCATTTTGGTAAATGAATGCTTGATCGAGACGCCATAGAAATCGCAGATGTGGTTTTCTACCACTACCTTCGATCACTAATAAGAACTAGATACACAATCAGCGACAAAAAAATGGCGCGACGAAAAGAGCACCCAAATAGACATTTGGGTGCGCTTTAAGTTTAGTAGTGTTTGAACGTTCGGAGAATAAACATGCGTCAGTGCTCGTTCAAAACTACAAAAATCACACGTCTAGTACGCTAACAAATGACGGAATATCGTATTTTCGGTAAGTATTATTATTATAAGTAGGTAATTGCTATCACTCAATTATAAATACTGCTATTTCGTTCGTAAATAATTTATTTTTAAGTTTTAAAAATTATCAACAAAAATCAACAGAATGTATAAACCATTTAAATTGTAAAGTCTGTTACTAAACGTACAATTCTTACTATTGCAAGCCCACTTGATTTGTTCGGGTTACATGGTGACTCTGTTCTAACTTGAATGGAGACGCTATTGTTTTATATTTTTTTCTTTAATTTAATTATTTTTTTTTTCTTTTTTTTGTTATATAAAAATATTTGTTTTGTATAATAATTAAACATAGGCAATGAGTAAATAGTAAATGAGTGAAATTAAATTATTAAGTAAATTATTATTTAATATATTTTATGATGTCTTTTCATCCAACTGCCGCGACAATAGTCATAGAATTATTATAATAAAGTCTATTGTCGAAAGATACACTGAAATAAGATTGCTTAACATAGCCAAAAAAGATACGGAAAAAAAATAAAAATCCATCGTAAAGACTGTTTTCCAATAAACTCACTTTATTCAAGGGAATTAATGGCATCCTGTTGATTCCATATTTTTATTTTTACTCGACTGCCAAGGAAGGGTTATGTTTTTTGCACGTATCTTGTATGTATCTTTATAAGCGGACTTTAGCTGCACTGCATTTTATTCCCTCGGATCTAACATACGGCTGGGTGAATTTCGACAGTTAAGGTGTCATTATATTCGTCTCAAATATCCAAATGTCCTTAGATAGGTGTTGGAAAAAACTCTAAATTTAAGAAGAAATATACAACGGATTTCTGTCACTACAAAGTAAGCAAGTAATTTAATTAAAATAATCAAAAACCCGACTGCACTATAAAGGCTGAAGTAGAATTTTCAAAAACAGTGAAATAGGCGTTTCATCATTTTTTAGCAAGAAAGCCAAAAAAAAGTTTTATAATAGGTATCTGCTTCAAAAACAAAAGATGTTCAAACAATATTATCCTATTTTATCTTCGTAGGGCTCATTTACGCTATATTAAGAACCTATGTGTAAAATTCCAGCACGCTAAAGATCCGCGGTTTCCCTTTACGTTGGTGTCTGGCGCAGCAACTTACGCATTTAGTCAGACAGTCACCTCGATACACATGTATATATCATATAATATGTGTGTAATCACCTTTTAATTTCCTTTATTTTGATACCCCACTCCATAGTTTTGGTTAACTTTTTTTAAAACGTGTTACTATTTCGGAAAAACATCCACCATTTACGATTTATAGAATATATAACTTCAGTAATTCAAAGTTCTAGTAATTATTTTATATTGTTAGGGGTAGAATTTCATTATTTTTATCCAACAAGCCAGATACAAAATTTCATAGTGTTTGCGTCAAAATTGACGGTTGTTCAAATTAACTTTTAACCCTTATTTTGCCCTCTATGGGGTTGATTTTTCGGAAAGGGATAAATAGGTGTGTCTTTATTCCTATCCAGAAAGCCAAATACTAAATTTTACAGAAGTTGCTTCAAAATTAAAGGATTTGAAAAAAACTGTCATCCCCTGTTTTACCCTCTTAGGGGTAGAATTTCCAAAAGGCCTTTCTTAGTACTTATTTACGCTATATAGCGAACCCATGTGCAAAATTTCAGAACTCTAAATTAAGCGGTTTTGGCTGTACGTTGATTTCTGAAAAATGAAAAAATCATTTAGTCAGTCAGTCACCTTGCTATTTTATATATATACAAATTATATGTTTTTATAATCTCCGTTTAATTTCCTTTCATTTGATATCATACTCGATAGGTTCGGTTAACTTTTTTTGAAATATTACTATTTCGCGCCAAAAATCCGCCATCTTGATTTTTTTTTTCTAACACCTATCTAAGGACACTCGGGTCATTGAGACGAATATAATGACACCTTAATTGTCGACATTCATCCAGCCGTTTGTTAGATCCGATCAAATAAATAAAGGCAAACATACAAGATACGCGCGAAAAACATAACCCTTCCTTGGCAGTCAGGTAAAAATAATTGAAATAAATGTTGGTTTACTACATATTTATTTAGTCGTGGGCAATATATTTCGTTGGATAACGGCGTAAACAGCTTGTTGATTTTTTAATTAAATTACTTTTATTTGGTTATATTTTAATTTTAAACTTATTATATTTTTATTATAATAAATTGTGACTGCATATTACTTACTTTCATTGATAAATTATTATTATGTTCATTAAAATTAATTACTTCGACCTAATAAAAATATTAAAAGTAATGACAGTTCGTCTCCACTAATTCCTTGTCCAAGTGACAAACCACGGTCGTCAATTTTTTTTTTTCTTTGTTTTTAGCGTCAATTTGACGCCACTTTTTAAGTTCATTTTTGTATGGGATTGTGTATCTAGTTCTTATTAGTGATCGAAGACCACTACCCTTTACTATCAAATATTATGACATGACACCCAGCACTGGAGGGGCGGCCGGTTAGTGTCAAGTCGATGGTAACCTCCGACCGGAGCGCACGCGCTGCACGTGCTCGGTGGAACGTCTTTTGCCGTTTTCATTGTTAAATCATAATTATAAATTAATGATTATGATTATTTGTGAGTTCATAGTGTTACTTTTCGGCTTAACAATTTCACTCCTCGTCCTTATACCCAAGATCCGCCTATACCTTCGTCAAGAGTCTTGCGATATTGCTTACAAAATTAGTAAACTGTAATTGTCTTTTTCTAGTTTACCTGTCATTTTATAATAAAGAAATAATTTTATGTATAGTAATTATATACCTCAACATCTTTCACAGGTGGTGCATGTCGCACAACTTTCATATAGTCGTCCTCGGTGAGACTAAACACGGGGCGGGTTTGGAAGTCCAAAAACTGCATCAAATCTTCGTACTGAATGTTGCATTTGTCATCCTTTTCCAGCCTGTATCAAAATCAACCAAAAACGTGTTTATTTTTAATAAATTGCGTATTTCAAGATTAAATTGAGACACACTTTAATTGCACTTGATGAGATGTTCAGTAAAAAGAAAGCGTTTCAATAGGTAAGTACTATTTATTTATTTTTTACTACTTTTACTATTTATTTATAGATACTTAGCACGTCTAAGTTATTTCTAGTCTTGGAATGCTCGAGTCGTATTCTTGAAAACTAAAATTCATTATGTAATATACTTTTGAGATACTAAATGTTATTTTTTACTATTATTACCAAATCAATATTTTTAACAAATTATATATTATTCAATACCAAGTCAAGTCGGTTTTACATTGATTTACAAAGCAGCTCGGGTGCAGCGTTGCAGACATGCGACATCTGTAATCAACCCCAGATAAGATTAGACCTGAAGTCGGCCACAGATGTGCAGCTACCGCTGAGGATTAAGCTGACACGCCTCGGTAAAGTAAGTCTCCTTTACCACACCCTTCAAACCAGAACACAGCAGCGTTTAACACTGCTGTTGTTAGGCAGATATAGATGTAGTGGTGGTGCCGCCGGAGTCGAACCATAAAGGATTCTACTACGTTTATAACGTAGTGTTACCCTGGTTACAGACTCACGCCGAGAACCCCCGACAACACCGGAGGTGCGTGAATGTGATAGATTTCTTGCCTTCACGTTCTTGCGCTCGCCTCTTCTCCGATCGGTGTCTGTATTTTCCCCGCTTCAAAAAGTCGGGCTAGAAAAGAGAACGATATCACATTCTCCTTCGGTTTCAGTGCGACCATAACTTTATATGTTGTTGTTGTAGATAAAGCCGCTGCATCGACGTCCATTCCGGATGACGGTCGAATGCGAATAAGAAGGCATGAGTCTAGATGCCTTCACGGTTCTCGCGTAATTTCTCGACGAGATTTCTCTGCGAGACTTCTCGCGTCAGTAGCCGGCTATAGGTCAACTCACACTTGCAGCATGCAGTCCATGAGGTCGGTGCTGAGCGGCAGGCGGTGCGCGCGCAGCAGCTGGCGGAGCCGCGCGGCCGGCAGCGCGCCCGCGCCGCCCGCGTCCGCGTGCAGCAGGCCTTCACGTAGCCGCTCGCGATCGTCCCACAGACCACGCGTCAGCTCCGTGAACACTAGCGATCTGATTACCACGTCACAATATAGAAGGTTTTGATAATGTGCGTTAATGAACAAATTGTAGTATACGGATTGGATTTTACAAATGTGCATGGATAAACAAATCTGAAACTACGAGTATAACGAATAGCGAAAAATATATATCTTATGAGTAATTTCGAAATTACTAAAACTATGTACTACTAAAATATTCACTTTGAATAGCAGGCGTGAAGCCTACCGTCAGGACCACAACGAGCGGTATTCGCGTATAGTCCGCGTAAAACTGCTAGTCTACTCTGGATATATAAATAAATTGCGTTGCCATAGCAAATTTTATAACTATACTTGCTTGTAACAACTTCAGAACGGACTAACAATTTGGCACGGCCTAAACCCCAGACCAGAGATAAGAGGGACCCATGCAGGGTTTCCCCCCACGAAGCGTCGGCCCTAACGGAAGCTTTGTCAAAATAACCCTTTACAGATACATACATTTATACTTGTTATAATCATTTAACATTTGCTACTCGTGTCTTTAAACTGTAATACTAAATACTACTACTACTGTAGCTACTGGACTAAATTTCGCAAATTGTACAAACCTGATCATTTCACGCCTCGGGCTTTTTTCCTTCCCTGGATCTCCGCAAAAGTGCCGAATAAGCGTCAAAAATTCATGCTCCGTCATCTTTTCACACATGATCTCCTTTAACGCTTGTCTGTAAATTAAATATTTTTGTCAGGAACAAAGTCAAATTCTTTCTACAAACAATAACAAAACTATAAATCGAAACTTACTTAAAGCATCGCACAGACATGAGCTCCTTTTTATTTGGCACGACGGCATCCATATATTTCGCTACGAAATTTTTGTATCCATTCTCTTGAGAAACTAAAACTCGGCGAATCTTGTCCATTATAAGCGCAATATTGGCCATCGGATACTGTCGGAGAAAATGCAAAGCGATTTTGGAAACAAACTAGAAAAACGATTTTGAACGGGCGTAAGGTCAAAAGGTCGAAGACACAAAAGTCGCCAACCAGGCTTCTTAAACAGACTTAATTTTTTTCGGAAATATTTATTCTGTATTTATGGACAGCGTTCGAAAAGAACAGTCAAAATTTTGGGAAATCTCTCATGATAAATTCAATAAATTCAAGACTATAAATACGGAATAACCGTAATTATAATTTGGCAATACTTATTGTAACAAATTCTTTCAAAGTCATTCAGTCAAAAACATTGACTGGTTTCATTTTCATCTTACCTCAGTAGCATGAATTTCCATGTACCGCAAAGCGTACTCATCAGCGGCTATGAGTCTGAAACGGTGTTTGTTGATGACTAGCTCGTTGCCGACCCACATGTCTTTATCCGTATAAGCTGCAGGTTCATTTGGTACAAAGAAATTTACATCTGGCAAATACATTTTGTCACGACGGAAGAATTTGCCACCCTGCAAATGTCAAGATAAACTTATTTTAGACATAGTCTTTAAGAATACCATGTCCTCAAGTAACTCCTATTTTAAGTGTTGATTCCGAAAAAAAATACTAAAAGCGTTATCTTTTAGTATTTTTTTTCGGAATCAACACTTAAAATAGGAGTCACGTAAAAATGTTTTTCTAAACTTCCAAAATGTTTAATATTTATCGTATAATAAATTTTCATTATATTGTAATGAGATAAATTAATGCTTACCTTAAACCCAGAATTACGTTCACCGAGCTCAAAAATTCCAATTGTATCATCACATAAAAAGTATTTAATGATAAAATATCGACGACTGTCTTCAGGATTATCGTTGATGAGGCGAGCGGCAAAACGAAGAATATGCGAATCGAACCCAATCCTACAATCAATATTGAAATTGAAGTGAATTTTGCAAGACAAATTGAAAAATATATATCTAGTTAAGATTAGTTCTTGCCTGTCTTTATTGAGGAACTTTATGAAATCCCGATGTGGTGCTTTAGGCTCCACAGTTCGGCAATTCTCAGCGGAATCGTCATAAGAGCCGTACCCGTTCCATGGGGGTAATTGACGATCAGCTACACTTGTACTGATACATTCCGAGCCTTCATCTTTTGGTAACGGAAGTGGAGTGAACGCGTCTAAACAAATATTAAATAGATAGTTTGAAGAAAATATATTGAAACAAATATAATACAAGAGAATAGGAGATAACAAGTTGTTACTGAGAATAGACCCGTGCCAAACAACGATAGAGTAATAGGGAGATGGTAATGGTGATAACATGTTGTCTTAACTATGGCATACCATATAGAAACAAGAAAAGCGGCTAGGATTAAGAAACACTATAACTAGTTTACAATTTTTTGATAGATCCCAATATGCTTAGAGAAATGAATGCCATTGGAGTTCTAGAGGAATTAAATAATTTAAGGTTTTTCGGATAACCAAACTAACCAAATCCATAAGTAACCCGATAATATTCTTTAGTGAAAGCATCGCAATCGGTCAAAACAACTTTCCGTCCAAACACATTTACTACTGCTCCGATACTCAGATCGGCGGGACTGTACGATGCGACCTTTGGTCCACCGGTCATTTCTACATGCGAAGGAATTTTCTGGAAAAAAAAATAAAGATGGTTCCAATAATTGCTTACAGTATCAACAACCCAAAAGGCTTACTTACCACCGTAACAATTTCTTTTACACTACAACATCGACTAAAAATATTTTATGTAAAATTACCCTTGGTAGTCTCATTCTCTTCAAAAACATAGGTCCCGCCTCCATACCAGAATTTGGTGGAAGCACTTCTTTTATTTCCATAGTATCGTCAGCTAAAAAGTAATGTATTTCTAAGTGGTGCAAAGTACCGAATGTGGCATCTCGATCATCCCAATAACCATAAAATCTGCAATAAAAAACTTTATCTAAAATAACACGATGAAATATAACATTTTGATTTAAGTAGAAATAAATGGATCACTTTTAAAGTGCATGAAAGAGGTCTCGAACGGAATATATTTTTCACTTTCAATATATTTTAAAATTAAAAACAATATACCACCTTAAAACCTGTCTATCAAAATCCAAAAATTGTTTAAATGGCCTGTGCTTAGGTTCGCCCCTGTTATCCGGAGTTCTCTGGGAACAAAAAAAAACAAATATTGCTTAAAATATATTACCAACCTAGTCCTATTATTACTATTATTAAATAACTAAAATGACTTACCTCAATCGCATCAGGCCAAGGTATGGGGTCCGGAACGTTGATGCCAAGACGATTTAGGAATACTCTTGTGAAATTATCACAATTGACGATCTAAAGAAATTAACAATTGAATCGTTAAACAAGAAATCATAGGATTTAACAAGTCCGAAACCTCACTTTATGAGTACTTTGATTGTAAATGTTATTTACCTTGAATACTTTACCAAAAAATGTTACTTCACGTCCGATATTTAAATCTAATACGTCAAAATACGTATCGTAACTGAACGGCAGGCGAATTCTCTGACGACTGATCATTGTGCCTGGAAGCATTCATCTATTATATAATTTATTACATATCTTCTAACAATCCCAGCTTAGTAAATTAAGATTTATAGACATTTTCAAGTTGAAAAGACAAAAAACATAAAAAATGCGTGTACACAAGTAAGAAGTTATACTTCTTGGACGATTTCAATGCAGTAGACAAAAATAAGTACAAAAATAATATATGTGTCACTTCGGATCGCGTTACTTCGACACACTTTAAAAATTTAGTTTGTTCTCCCAAGCGCATGAAAAAGGATAAATTTAACTTTAAATAGCAATTTACGCGATTACCCTGAGATAGTCCGCTGTTTTCGGTCTTCGGTTCCACGACCTTAATTGTACCATCTTCGAGAAAGAAAAATATGTCCACCTTGCGCAGAATATGATTACCCGAGCGCATCTCGTGAAGTGATTGTTGGAAAAATGCTTTGAAGCGCAAAATCTAAACATAATAGAAAATAATAAGAACATAATATGAACATGTATGTTATAAGTAATCACTCATCCAATTTTAATTAACTTTTATGTAATTTATTTAGTTTATATGGTTCACTTATAGTTTATAAAGCTTTTGGACCCGATTAGGTAGGCGTAGTGTCGAGATCTTTGTGCAACAGGACATTTGCTTGAGCTCATGAGCTGACTACTCAGTGTATATTTTTAAATAAATTGTGGTGTATTGTTTCTGTAAATGAAAAAAACCTTTAAGATAAGAAGAAATAAAATGAAATCATCATACATTTTTATCAAACATAATCCAGGTGGGCAAATCCGGCGCTTGCTTACGACAATACAAAGACGGTACTCGATTTATTCCCTCAGGTTTGTCGACCAGCATGTTCACCTTATCGATGGAGGTGAATATTGGGCGAACGCCGAAGCTCTTCTTCCCTATCTGTTAACAAAGAGAAAATAAATGGCATATATTGCAGACTGCTATAAAAATGCTGAAGACACTGAAAATCTGGTTTTTGTTCAAAGATATAACAAGTAAGCATGAGAAGTACAAGGTAGAACCTTAATTTACCACCTGTAAAAAACGAGTATATAAATGCGGGAAAAGGTAATAAAGCTTACCATGGGATTAGTGCCATATCCAGGCAAGAGAGGCAGTCTTGGATTTCGAATCGCCATTTTTACCGCTCGTTTTCTAGTTATCTAGCTATTAGGTATATAATAAATAAGACAGCACGACTAAATATAACTATAAAATATAACAATATATAAAGGTAACTAAATTATTACACAAATATGCAAAACAATGTATGAAAGTCAACGATAACATTTAATAAATAACGTATCCATAACAACATATTTTTTGATGTTCCATCATTTTGTGACGCCACACTCATTTAAAACTAAACATTGGACGAACACGGTGAAATCTGTAAAAATAATATAGCATTAGGATTAAAACTTACTAACAGAAAATTTTAGATTACTATCTATTTATCAATAATAAGCTGCTAACGTCCTACATAATTATTTTTAAAATTTACCGCCACTTTATTTCGAAGACTGACTGACTAACTAACAAATAAGTTACTAGGACAACCTTATGTTTGTAAAAGTAAGGAATTAAAATATTAATTTCAAGATTTCACTTGGAACTTAGTAACTATTTTATTGTAACGAAAAATATATTTTATTCAGTCTGTATTTAATTCGCAACCTTGGCTGACCAAAATGAATTTCAGACCAGCGTAAACTTTGATTTTAAAAAAAGTTGAATGTCAATGTCAGATGACTAAATAAACTGTCTTGTCTTCGTAAAAATCAAAAATATTTCATTAAATTATTCAAATTAAATTTCCAAACTTTTAGTTTATTTATTGTGTGTAAAGAAACTTTATGTGAAAATTATATAGACATCTGTGTCTGTAATGTGAATACATACTTCTCAGTTACTTGTGACCACAACACATCAAAATAACAACATGATCGATGTTAAGACAAAAATCAATTCATTTTTTATTTTCAACTCTAATTTTGGACCTAAAGAAGGAGATGTAAGTTACACACAATATCTTAAGTTTTTAGCCACATACCATACAAATATAACTGCGTATAACATTTGCTTTCCACACACTCAAAAGTAAATAAATTTACTTTATGTATTTTAACAAAAGAATTATTATTGATACTATTTATTAAATTTACCATCTTGTTGCAGGAGTTAAAGCGGATCCTATTCTACTATCCTGATGAAATCGATGTAGATGCTCGTAAGATACAAGTAGGATTGTGTGAGGCCATTGTGAAATTTATGACGTGAGAATTTAATATAATACTACATTAATATTACTACTTTGTCCGGTGGTCCAGTAGATGGTCTCTGATGCCCATGATATGTTATTTACCCCAGATAGGTAGAGTATGTGAGGTTGTGCAAGGATGTTTTGCTACTCCTGAGGAATGAATAGAAACATTTTGTATAAACATCTCTCCAGTACCACCTCCTAACCAGAACATAGGCTTAATATTGCTATGGAACGGCATATTTTTAATGGTGTTGCTGCATAGTTGAGTCCTAATGCCATCTACCTTTAAAACTATTCAAAATCAAAGTTTTCCTCATTACTGATCACCCACATGTGCTGCAAAAACTGTTATACAAAGAGCACATTTTAATATTATCTAGTAATTTGGATATAAGATATGAAAATATTCAAAATATGGTATTTAGAAAATAAACAATTGCCAATATTTTTCAGAACATTCTCATCAGAGCCATGTGAAGCTTTACAAACTCTAACAAAGCGATACATTTTCTTCCAACCTGAAAGACATTTTTGGATGGTGTTGGTAAGATCCTACAAATACCATACACATGATAAAATTTTATATCGCCATTATTTTTCTCGGAATTTCTATAACTTTTTGTTTTATTAGTATTGGGAAATATATATAGATATTACAGAGTAATTTTATTTTATTCTTTATTAAATTAAACATTTTAAAAGTTGAATAATTATTATTTTCAGGTTGTCAGAGTACCATATGGCACTAAACCATTGGCTGGTGGAGAAAATAGGGAAATAGTTAGTACAATTTATAACCACTACTCATGATAATTCACACTTTATTTAGCTATTCAATGTTAGTTTGGCTTATATAATCACATATATTTTATGTTATAAATTCTCGTTTAATAATTACAGGTAGAGCCCTCTATGATGTATAATGTACTTGAGTCAGCCTATAAGATGTTCAAAATGTTCATAGGCCACTTCAAAGACATACCACCAGAAGAGATATATTCCAAATGTGAACATTTCTTCACTCCAGTAAGTATTTTTTCATGCTTATTTTAACATGTAAATGAAAACCACATTCAGATAATTCAGTTTTAATGTATTTCCATGACATAGGTGGGAAAAATAAAAACAGATTTTAAAATTAGGTATCATACATTCTCTTTTACTCTACTACCATTTGATTACTAAGATCTATTACTAAAAATTAAGCTTTATTTAAATAACAACCCATACAACATATATAGCCTGCAAGGACTGATTTGGGACAGCAACATTTGTCTCTCAACACTATATTCAAATAATGTGCCTCTTTATCTTTTTCAGTACATGTCATCCAGAAGCATCTCAAGTGATATAACAAATGTTATACCAGGCATCAACTATTTGCCACTAGAGAAAAATTCCTTCTTCCAAGTCATGTGTTTCATAGACCTGCTGGAAATAAACTATCCTGATTTCAAATGTGTATCTTTTGTCTACAATGAACAACTTATTTGGTGAGTTCCTTGGATTTTATTTAGGGCAATCTTGGCTATGTTTACTGTGGCGATAATCAGATTTATTTGTATTTATTTTATCTTGAAATATTCTATTTGTTATGTTGACTGTGCTCATTTAATTTCTGCATTATTAGAGTTTTATGGATTCCAGTTGTAGCCTAAAATAAACTTGCAGCTAGCCTAGTAATCTTATAGAAGTAGTACTTGAAGTTTCCTTAGAAAATGCATTAAGTTGCAATATAATTTAATCCATCACATTTTGTCACCAACAGGAATGGTCTCTCAACAAATGATATGCTTACTTTATATCAATATTTGGTGCAAACACTTCTACCGAAACAAGTTGAGAAGGAAATCCAGGGTGGAGCAGTAACATCTGCTCAAAGACATGGCCGCTTCATCAGCCCCCCAGAAGGCATAAGAACTGCAGAGGACTTACAAAAGCTTGCCAAAGTTCACCTCATGCGTGAGGACGACACAGAAACCAAACAGTATTATCTAGTGATATACAGGACTCTCAGTGCAACAGTTTGCTTCACTGTTGATGGTCAGTATATTCAGACATTACATTATCTTTCCAATCTGTACATTGGCCTTATAAAAGCACTGTTGGACAGTTCTGCTCAATTTTGGTCTGGCTTAATAATATCGAGGACAGTAACACTAGGTATAAAATCAAATACATCTAATGTTAAAATAAATAGTATGGTTCAGACAGTTATTTAATTACAGCGGGCCTTTGAATAAGTAAAAGCAGGGTCTAGTTAGGATCAGAGGAACTCCTGGCGAGATGCAAATTCTGTACCCCTGACAAGCTTTGAAGTTTGTACACCCCTCTGTAGAAAACGAATCCACATTCTGTAGAAAACGAATTATCATAACCATTGGGTAATATTGACAACTGTTATTTCGCCAACACATTGTAAAATGCATTGTGTTGCGATAAAATACGCCCCCTAAATATAACGACCCTGGGCGACGCTGAATTAAGCATAGAATTTACTTATAATAAATACATTTCTTTTACAGTGAATACAAATCTTGACATAGACACATTTAGATCACTGGATGCCTTCATTGGTCCCCAACTCTCAACAATCGCATCCGCTATAAGTGAACAATGCACCCTTCACGCCATACAAAGTGCACAACTCGCAACTTCTGATCACAAGTTTCTGTATTTCAATAGACTGAATTTAGCATTTAAAAGCTCTGTAAGTATCTGAACTCTGTATAATAAGATAACATAATCTGGAGGCTTATTGAAATGAGATATTTTTTTTAGGCATTAACAAGTTTAACACCATCTACAGCTATTAAACCTGAAGTATTGAGTATAATAGCAGGAATTCATTCAGACAGAAAAAGGTAATAAATAAATACACACTTGAACTTAAATAAAATGTAAGGATTTGCCAATTCCCAATTTAAATATTATTATTTCATGTTTCAGTCTTGGAAATTATGGCGAAATTATCATTAAAACCCCAGATGAATACTGGATTACAGGGAAATCATCAAACGAGAGGGAATTTTATGTCGTTATACAAGTGAAAAATGCAAACTTGAAGGAAATTGCAGGTATGTTTTTAGTGAGTGCGTAGTAAGAGGAGCGGAGGGGGCGAAACGGCTCGTGCGTCACTTTTAAGGGGCAGCTCGAACCCACCCATTAATTCTGATATCATCTGTGCAAACATCTATATACATTTGTTACACAAACCTATTGTTTTATAAGTGTGTATATTATTCTGTTAATATGAATACATTATATTGTAATTTACTTCACCTGTGTAACCAGAAATATCACCATTTAGTTGCTTTACTTTAATAAATATACCAAAACAAACATTTCTTTCCAGATGAAGTGAGGCGAATATGTGAAACTCAAATGAAAGGAATCTTCTTTTATCCAATGTAAATTATATTCCATATAAATTAATAATTTTAAGAAATTATCAATTGTTAATAAATAATCGTAACAATTAATATCAATTTTTATTAAATTCCCTTTACCATGCAGAAATAAAACACACATACAACTAAAACATTTAATGTTATATTTTGGCTTTAATAACTTTATAAATTTACAGTTTAATATACAAATCTTATATAAGCTTAACAATAATGCTAGTCAATAGTTTTCTTTTTGTTTTCCTTATTCATAACTTTTTCGTATATTATAACAATCAATTCTCTATTCTCATAAGCCCACGAGAGCAACACACACATCAAACATAACATGCCTATAGATATGTGAGTGAGTAACGAATCGCGAGAAAACTTATTTTCTGAGAATTTACACATGCAACCAGCAATAAACAGAGTCAACAAGAAAAACTTACCAACATATAGGCCCTTTAAGGGTTCATAATCAGTGCCCTTGTATTTTTTGCTTATAAAATGAATACTGTGCATTATTCTGGCAAACATATTGATGCAATTGGATATTATAAAACCCACTGGTCCAAGTACATAAGTTAACACATATGACAGTAAAAGAAAGCTAATTGAGAAAAATACCATTAAGTAATTATAACTGTTCAATTGCGCACTGGTCATAGTGGCGAAGGTGTAACATTCAGTGATTCCATTAACAGCCAGTAAGACTATGGCTAAGCAATGACTACGGAGCAACTGCACTGGTAAACTACTGGCCACAAATGTGTCACCACCATACAATTTCAGCAATGTATATGCATAACTTTGACCAAACACTAATACTATCAATCCAATTGAACTAACTGTCTTACAAACTTGAGATAGAACTGTGCAGGACTCTCTGATTTTGTGCTGGTCCTGTTTGTGGAGAGGTAACTCTCTGCTAACCATTTGTGTGAAATAAAAGTAACTACTGTCTTCAATTGGCCTAAACACAAATCTGGCTGCGAGACTTCCCAAGTTGTTAACCACATCATAAGTAGCTTGTTCTGTAAAACTCATCACTGGGCTGATTGACATCACATACTTTTCTCCTTCAGTTAACAATTGCTTTACCACCCCTTGCTTCATAAAACTAACTGTTAAAGTACTCAACTTCTTATTAAATGTGGAATTGATGGAACCTAGATACTTTGGAAAGAAGTCCCAGAGAGACTCAAAGTTAAAATCATCCATATTACTATACAGTTTTTGTAGCATGATATCTGGAATAAACTTGCTTTTGAGTGCTCCTTTGGCATACAGAGGCTTACTCCTTATGTACCAATAGAAGAATACATAGTATGCTACAACTATAGTACCAATACTACCAACTTGTGCTATCGAAAATGCGAAAAGTGCCAGGGACTGATCATAGACAATAATTGAAACAAAGACTAAAGATCTTACAAAGATGTGTAGAGCATCGAGGGCGACTTTCAGTTTTACAAAGCAAAACAGTTGTGCAACTAGTGCCATATTGGCTGAACAGAGCTCTAAGATGCAGGAAATGGCAACACTCCAGCAACCAAATTGATACTGGAAGGCATGTTCTGGATGACCCAATGGCAACACATGCAACCAAATGTATACAAATATGACTGATAACACACAGCTTATGGGCACTGATAACCAGATCTGGTTTATGAGTTGATTCCAGTTGAACTCATCCTTTTGTCCTAGGCAGGCACGATTAAATGGCTCTCGGCTCAGAAATAAGATTGTACTCTCTAAAAGGAGCAACCGTACATTCATGATACCAATAACTTCATGTCCAACATTTCTTATCACCCATGCGTTTATGACAAAGGTTATACATCTAAATAGTATTTGAAGGATTATATTAAATGATGCATTTTCAAGGCTGCTCATCAAGAGATTTCGGCCCATTTTGACCAGTTGACTAATCAAACAATCACAGTATTTCCTTCTGCTGTAATCGGTTGTATACTCCTTTTTGCGACGTAGATCTTCTTATTCGAGATACAAATAACAAACCAGTGATCATCATATGTTATTGAAATTTTCTTGAACTGTTCATTTGGTCCGAAGGCTACGGGATCGACGCTGAAAGCAAAATATTTTGATTAGATTTTAAAATGACCGTGACGTAGAATAGTAAAAATACGTACACACACCTGTTAGATAAGCTGATGAGGCCAGTGATGATGGTAGCGACACGCTCGTCGTTTTCTAACTCCCCACCGGATTCAAGGACGGCTCCGTCCTCTGTGAGGATCAGGTAACCAATTTGGTCTGGAATTTTTTCCATTATAGCTGCAATTTAGACGTTTAAAACAATCACTGAGTCATAAAAGGGTAATATTTTTATTTATCGTGTTCTTACCATTGACATGAGTAGGTACGTGACGTACACCACACCAATCAAATGTCAACGTCAGTGTCAGTTACCTTTTTCAAACTATTAAAGAATTTGCCCTGACTTCTATATACTTCATCCAATTTATTGGCTCATTGACAAAAAGACTTACATGGCTGTATGTTTAAAAATCCTTGTACTTCTTATATGAAAAGAAACAAACTAAACAAATGTGACATTATTTCTGTTTTTTTCTTGGTGTAATTTTTGCTCGCCGTAGAAAAACATTTTCTCCTAATTTGGTATCAAAAAAGTGAGTATCCACTATTTATGCTATGATTATCGCTTAAGTTATTTGGTATACTGTTCTAAATTTAAGGAAGAAAGCCTGATTTCACTGCTTATTATGATTTTGATAGCAAACATGATACAAGTATCAAATGCACTTAAAAACTTGACGTAAGCATTTGTAATTAGATTTATTTATTGCGATGGACCTTTGTATATCCAGTTATTATGATGTACCTTCCTTGTAGAGCTACATGATAAAAGTTTACAAGTACCTGGTACGCAATATTACGTTCAATATTGTCTTATAATGTGGCTGACAAAGCATTAATTAGCGTATTAAACAGATTTCCTCCAGATGTTTTAATTTTTCTTAATCTTAGCAATGTATACATAAAATTGCATGAAACTTGACCATCTTTTCAAATAGCAATTAAATAAGCACAATAACTTTGATATGTCTTATCAATGTATACAAAATACATTGATAACATATATGAAAATAATTGTTACACAATGTTATTATCAAATAAATTTCTCGTGGAATATAGTCACTATGGTTAAATTCCCAGCAAATAACAGCATCAAAATAATAATTTTAGATTTCTAGGTCTGGTTTTTAATGTCCTTTGCAACTGTACCATATAAAATCCTAGTGTCGTTATCTGAAATGTCGGAAGTTTTGTAGTAAGTGTTATAATTTTATGTTTTGCATAACATCATAAAGCAGTTGTATTATGAGTATAATATGATTAGGTACATTTACACTACCATCACACTGCACATATACAGTTGTAAATTCAAGCGGAGATTGATTGTGGGTGTGTCGAAGTACCTATGTTTCATGCCTGCCTTCAAACCAGTATACAACTTCTTTTCACTGCTATTATACATCAGAAAAGCAGTGATAGCCTAGTGGTTAAGAAACGCGGCCTCTCGATCGAGGGGTCCGAGGTTCAAATCCCAGGCACGCACCTCTGATTTTCAAATTTATGTGCGTATTAGAAATCAATTATCGCTTGCTTAAACGGTGAAGGAAAACATCGTGAGGAAACCTGCATACCTGAGAGATATATAAAAAAAAAATCTCAAAAGGTATGTGAAGTCTACCAATACGCACTTGGCCAGCGCGGTGGACTATGGCCTAATCCTTCTCATTCTGAGAGGAGACCCGTGCCCAGCAGTGGGACACAGTAATGGGTTGATGATGATGATACATCAGAAATAGGTTGGATAATTGTGCTACTGCAGCAAAACCACTAGAACACTTCTTGTGTTTGTAATAATGGCTAAATTAAGTAAAGTTTTTGTCTTCTGCTTTATACAACCAGGAAATACAAGCAATACAAAATGCATGCATAACATTTTGTGTATTTATTACTTATCAGTAATTAAACGGATATGACTCATGTCAATGACTTACTCATATTGCAATAATAATTTAATTATGTGATAATTCTTCATAAATATATAACTTGTTTTTTCCTGTAGTAATTAGCTGCCTACAGTTTTAAAATGAGCCGGTGGAATACTCATAAAAAAGAATAAGAGTATGTCAAATATTTACTTCAACATCAAAACCCTTATAAATTTTACAACTTATAACTTCCCTTCATGATATAGCTTGAAAACAAAATTCATTTTAGTATAATCACACTTAACAAATGAGATTGTTCAATTAATTTTTCCTATTATAATTAGTGATTAACAAGTTTGTATGTTTTCAGGTTAAAATGTTAAGATTTCGTCCCAAACTGGGAAGCGAAAGAAGCAGCGAGTGGCGCTGCTTCTTTTGTCTGCATGTCCGCACTGGCACCATCCTGCTGGGAACATGGCACATGGTGAGTTTATTTCTTAAAAAAAATAGATAAGCTATTGTACATAAAGTTTTATTTTTTTTTGTTCTTCTTAGTTTTAACTGATTGTCTTTGTTTGTATTGTGTCAGGTGTATCAACATATATAAGAGAGTAGGGAGGGGATTCATCAACATATTTCAGAGTCAATTTATTCAACACAATTATTGTACAGACTATTTATTCCCCTCTTAACGTTGGATGAATGAATTTCAGAGACTAGTTGACCTATTTTTCTATTCACTGACCTTGATGAAGTCACAGCTTTATCTCGCCTTTTAAAAAAAAGCTATAGTCCAGTCCTAATGTTTTCTTCCAGCTACTTCACCTGATCGCATTAGGCTTCCTCGCGGCGGTGGTGCGCGACCCGAACCTGCTGCAAGAGCTGGAGCGCGAGTCCTCTCCCATGGGCGACTGGAACGACGTGGGGGCTGCGCTGCCCACTCCCCTGTCCAACGTTGAGGCTCCGCCAAGCCCCTACCCGCAGCACATCAGCCAACCGCGCGATCACAGCTTCATTTATCGTGAGTTTTTGCTTTACAATAGGAAATGTTCCTTCAATGAAGCTCATAACAATTTTGAGTTATTTCATAGACACAATAAAAACTACTTACAACAAGTAGTGTTTCTCAAAATTTAGTAAATAAATCAAATTAAATACTACATTTTAAGCCAATTCATCAAACTGCCTAGTGGTAATTTATGGGTACAGTTAAAAAAGTAACCAATATAGTTTGTTTTATTGATGTAATTATTAGCTGTAATTTGCTTTTAATATGTTGTTAATTGTTAATACACAACTTGCTTTCTAACGCATTTACGGTTGTAAGGTATCTTCATGGTCTTCATTGCCTTCATGGTGGTTGGTTTGGAAGATTTGTTATTCCAACAACAGTTACACTGGATATATATATTGCAAAGCATTTATCGTTGCCATTCTAATATTCATATTTTCACGGCCCTTTCATACTGCTACTATCATGATATTTAACATTTTGTGAAAACTTGTCATAAATGTTTAATGTCAGTTGACCTGGTGACATATAAAAATTTTGATTGTCACTAAACCACAATGCTTCTGCTGTTGTGTGTGTAAAACTGTTCTAGACAGTGGTAATAAGAGAGCATAAACATTGAAAGAAATGCATGAAACATTTGTTTCATTTGTCGCTCACTGTGACCATTAAAATGAAGGCTTTTGTGCAAATATAATATAAAGAGAATGAAAGAGCTGTGATATTTAATGACGTCGACTGTGTCTACTAGACGATGTGGATATGGGTGCGCTGGTTACAGTGTGCACACTGGCCATCACACTCATGCTGATATACGGCGCGTCGCGCGGCCGCCCCGCACACCTCATGCCATTCTTCTGCCTGCAGATATTCGACTTTGCTATCACCGTGTAAGTAAAACTTTGTGGATATTTTATTGTTTTGATTGATTATATATGAATTTATCCAATAACTTTAAAATGTTAGATTAAATTTTTTATACGGTGACGTAAATCCTGGCCTATGTAATAGCTATAAAACCGGATTAGGTGTAACTTCATAAATAGGGTTTATGATAGAATAGTCTATATTTAACAAGTAACATACATCCTTACAAGTGAGATCAGAAGTAGACGAGTTGGAGATTAAGAGCATAATATGGAAGGTAGGGAAAAGTCAATTGTATGGACAAGGAAACAACTATTAAATCTGCAATATTCTATTCACTTTTCCGATTTACACATACTGTAATATAACTAAACTGTCCATTACTTGCAGCTTGACTGCGACGGGCTACCTGTGCTACCTGCGCTCCATCCACCGGCTGGTGGCGGAGACGCGGCGCGTGCCGTGGCGCGCCGAGCTGCTGCAGCTGCCCGCGCCCGCGCTCGCGCTCATCGTGCTCTCCGTGTTCCTCGCCGCCGTGCTCATCAAGGTCAGTGTAGTCACACCCCAACGTATTGCACACCGGCTGTCGGCGATACGATGCCTGTGTTAACTCCCCTTCATTCACAGTACAGTACAGTAGCACATCTGAAGAAATAAATTCTTCATACTGTTGCCATGTACGCAATTCGCCTGCATCCATATAAGCATGCGGGTACGTAATAAAATTGTCTAATATTGTTATACCTTGTACTAATAATAAAACAATAAATGATAATAATATATTGTAAATAATATATTGATATATCAATCCTACACAAAAATGTCTAAACATGTATAAAGCCAGGATTAAATGAAAAGAAGGTTTTAAATACATTTAAATTAATCCACAATTTGATTCTCTACAAAATAATTATAAATAACGAATTTTATTATCCAGACGACCTTGTGTAACAATCAATGGTGTAATCCTCAGGGCTACTGCATCAGCGTGGTGTGGCGGTGCTACAAGTACCTGACGATGCGCGCGCACTCGCTGCAGAACCTGACGCCGTTCGTGATCTCGGGCGAGGGCGTGGTGGGCGCGCCGTACGTGCCGCCCGCGCCCGACTACTCCAGCCTGCTGCCCGACTACGAGGAGGCGGTCAAGCAGACCCCGCCGCCCTCGTACCGCGCCGCCACGCTCATGGCCAACGCCGAACCGGCTATCGTCACGGTTATTATTTATTCTTTATTTTTGTTTTTGATATAAAACTTCTTTCCGCATGCTTGATTTGGGAGGTAAGCTGGTGAATGTATGACAAGCGTTACGAAATGTGATGGGGCGAAGCGAACAGAAATTGAGTTAGTGAAGATAGAAAGATATTTAAGTTTCGTATCTTTAAATATTTGTAAAAAATTAATATACATATAGATGGTGCTAAAGAAGTTGAACTTCAGTCATGTGCTTTAGATCTCGTATTAAATTGTTTTGTTTGTTGTTGAAGCACAATACCTGGGTCTAACCAAGTCGTAGTAAACTTAATTACAGTTAACCGGATATCAAACCTTATATGACGATTTTAAAGTTAGTAAAACAATATTATTTTCATTAATATTAATAGTAAAACAATATTTATACGAATAAACATACCAACATCAAGCAATATAGTGTTTGGCAGTGTAGTCCAGTTAAGTTAAAATATTACGTTACATGAATGTAAAGCAATTGGTCCATTGCAGCCGGAGACGCCCCCGGGCGAGCAGCCGCCGGCCGCGGCCACGGCCGTGGTGATGCTGCCGCAGCCCGGCGCGCCCGCCCGCGTGTGAGCCGCACCTCGCCCGGACACGCCTCTATAGTTAAGCCCGCTCCACATTCTCGCGAGGAAAGCACGAGAAACGAGAATGTGGAGCCCATGCGAATCGGGTTTTTCCCGCGAGAATATGGAGCGGGCTTTACAACTTTCTATTTTGCTGATATAAACCAAGTGCAGTCATCCGTGCCTCAAGCAAGCCTAAACATACCCACTGCGCCCGACTTGGAAAGATCCATCGTTACCTGTATATCTCCTGCTACTAACCTAACCTAAATAAAACCCAAGTGCCGCCAACCGTATGAAATCCAGCATTCCCTTGTCTACAATTTTACCTATATAATCACCTAAATCCTTCATAAGTTTTTATTTACTCAATCTTAAAAAAGATCTTATCTCTAACCAGCCCAAAATTAAACACTAAACAAAACAAATTAACAAATTTTACGAATTAATAACATATTATAATCATAGAAAATAGAAATGAACCTCATTTAACCTGTAGCAAGACCTTGAGGATGTAGAATAATATTTACACTGATGGAGCTATGTATTTCGCAATTAGAATTCAACTTGTGCAAATTATATTGAATTTCCAGAATTTCAACTTAATACTTGATATCCGAACAATTATACTACACTGAATATAGGCGTATAATTTTCGATACACAAGAAGGCTTGTCGAATAGTTAGGTAATATTTTATCAGATAATACGACTGAATTCAAAACAATGCTAATGTAATGAATTTAGACAACGGGATAGTTCCTTGGTCTTCAAAATACATGCTGGTAACTATTATTAAAACCAAAACTCAGAAATTTACGTGTCAATCCGTCCGACAAGTATAACTTTAGGTAACTTAAAATTTCCTGTCAAGTATTTTGAGTATGTAATCTGTGTGTAAACTTAATTCTAGAATTATGTCGGCATTCAAGTCTTAAACGCATCTAAAAAGTATGTCACGTCGGTGTTCTTGTATTAAGTTGTATTGCTGATTTCATAAAGTTTACTCAGGTTTTAGAGTTAAAGTTGGCCATGTAAAATGCTATTTAATTCGCATATAGACTAATAATGAAATAGCGCAGGAAATATACCAGTATAGCTCTCATGGCTTCAGCGAAAAAGCGAATAAATAGACTTTCCAATGCTTCAATGTTCTTACATTGAATGCTTTTTTTATTTAATAAATTATATAATTCCACTGCATTTCTACATTTTTCATATATTTTTAAGTATGTATTCTATACTTAGATACCTGTATGCGTAACAACGTATATGAATATCTTGTATGTCAGGCAATTTTTAGATTACTTATGTAAGCATTTTTTGTTTGTTGATATGGTGTACCTTATATTTAATGAGGTATTTTAAATAAAAAACTAAAATCGATTTATCGTATTATTTTTAAATAACTGTCTTTTATGAACTAACCATAAAATTGTTTTGCAAAGCTTGTAGTTATTAGACTATTTAAATATATTATTGACGTGGATCAAATAGATGTTGTTATTAAGTAATCTAAAAATTGCCTCTATATGGTTCTACATACATATTTATGAGTGCATATGGCACATATTTATTCTAAGAATCATGGAGGCATCTTCATAATGATTTTTATTTATTTTTGGGTATAGCTATAGTAGTGCCATTGCATTAGGGGCGATAAAATTTTATTTTTGTACTTCGATATTTCGAATATGTTCTTAATCTAGTAGTCATGTAAAATAAGTAATACACACGACACAGAAGTAATTTAGAAGATTAGGGAATTAATCATTAATACAAGTAATTTTATAACATTCCATATCATTTACATAATATACAACATCTTAAGAAGATCTTTATAAAGAAACTCAATTGACCTATTTTTTCTCATTAATGTTGGTTTTGTTAAATGAATTGTAAAAAAAAGCGTTAATAAACCAACTGAATTAGTTCAGTTGTATTTTTTTTTGTAATTTTGTATACAAGGAGAGGTTCGTTTTATAAAGATCTTATCGCATAATATTTATGCATCTTCATTCAAATTTTATCCAATTCGTTTTCTCATTTCATTTTCATTCATATTTTAACTCCTATTTACTTGTTATGTTTTAATAAAATTTGTTACTATACTTCAAAGTAGATTAGTAAAAACGATATACGAATATTGTCTGGCTTGTAAAATCATGGGCACTTGCTTAAAACATTTAATTTCTTACAAAATAATGAATTAGCAAAAATCTAATATCATAGATATAAGCAGTGTTTTGAAAATCTCTCAAAACTATTTAAAAAAGAAAAAAATATTAAAACGTTCTGGTGTCTAAATTATAATATTATAGATATAAAGATATGCGTACCTATAATCCTTTCCGTGAGTAGTTTCGATGTGGCCTAAATTGTACAAAAATCCTAGTTGTTTTATCCTAATTTTATTTTATTATTTCAATTATTCTCAATGCATACATTGTAGTATTCGTTTTATTAAGTGTAATTGGCTTGTATATCATGCTGAAATTTTGTATGAATTTTAATAAATTCCATTCGTTTGCTTTTTCTTAGAAATATTCGTAATTCGTATTTCGATCGTCTTACGTAAGACAAATTTGTATATCAAATTTTCTTAACAAAAACCTAGTTCTCCTTATTATACTATAGCAGTAGCAAAGCTGTCCACTTTTGTAATCAACCCCAGATAGGATTTGAGTCTCATATGGGGTCGGCCATTGATACCTATTCTTGAGTACCAGGTTAGAATGTCTCATTGTCTCCCTAGGTGTTGCAGTTGCCTCTGAAGTTCACGAGTCTTACCACCTTAAAGATTTAACTAACTTGAAAATGTACTTGAGAGGATTGTTGTTTACTCTCAAAGTTTAACTGCAATTATCCTACAGTCTGTTTTGATCCAATTAATATAATATTTGATATGGTATATTTCGTACGTAGGTAATGTGCATTGTTTTTTTATGTTTTCATAGTTACACCAATACACACACACACCAATTTATTTGGCCCAGGGATAAGAGCTATTTTGTCATGTCATTAATTTATGTTATTTAGTGCAATAGGTACAAAATCAGTGTTAGAAAATGGCGTAAATAGTAAATACTAACTATTGAATTATTGACGTTGTGTAAGTATGTACTTAACCAAAATAAATTAGAGACAGACTTATCGTGTTTTATTTATAAACTACCTGCAAATGTCATTATATTTTTCCTTATACGGTTCTGGCTGATTGATTGAATTGCAACAAAAAATTTAGTTCCATGACGGACTAAAAATGTAATAAATAATTGATGTCGTAATAATTCCTAACAAACACCAACAACGGCTTTATATTCTTTAGAGTACAGAAACTTCGAAGAACTCCATCTTTCTGTATGTTGCGAATATTGTAAGTTTCATGCACAAGAGCTGCATGCTCATGTTACTACAAAAAGAACTTAAATGTCCGTTTTGTATTAATTTTCTTTATCATTTAACATTTTTTTTTATATTCATCGCCTGTTATTAATATTATAGTTTGTATGGGTATAATTTTATAGGTTGACCTACACAAGGAAAACTTAATTCCTTAATAGATATTGATTTCAGTCAAAAAGGACTAATTAAACTTAGTTCAAAGAAATATCTACTTCCTATCAAATTGACCATATTTTGTATTCTAGCTGTTGTGATATAACAAAGAGACATGGGTTTTGAAGTTCACGCCGTGTGTTGATCTCTACAACGCCACAAAGGTCAAAGTGATGAGGGAATTTACAAACAATGCAGCGGACATGCGCATAATACGTCGGCGGATCTCACGAGCGTGTTCCGGAGAGCCGCTAGCAGTAACATCGCGCACCGTCTCCTCCGTTTACGCGTACTCTATTTATATCGACTTCACCCTCCGCGACCCTCCGCACCGCGCATGCGCATTGCGCACCTGAAATGCCGAAAGTGAAAATTGCACATCATGGTCGGTGTTGAGCGCGTTACAGGATTGTCGTTTCAAATTAACGCTGATTAACAACGAAGACTCTGAACTAGCCGCCGCGGTGTCCAGTGTGCCGCGAGGATGGCTTATGCCGTCGCGGCGCCGATCTTCCCCGGCACTGCGGTAGTTCTGCGTCACAAATCAGCTGTGTTACCGGCGAAAGACGCTTGCTCGTGACGTCTCCCGGCGGCTCGCCACAAGGACCCGTCGGCACGATGGCGTCTACCACGCAGCTAGAGTTCACACAAGCCATGACGGACTTCAAGACCATGTTCCCGGACATGGATGACGATGTAATCGAGGCGGTACTCCGAGCAAATCAAGGTGCAGTCGACGCGACGATCGATCAGCTGTTAGCTATGAGTACCGACAATCAAAACGAGCGGCTTCGGCTAGAGATGGAACGAGTGGAAAGCAGCTCACCCTCCCGTCGCAAGGACAAGCGTACGAGCTCTCGTCTCATTGAGAATGGAGATGACAACGATACTACTGCCCTTGTGTGAGTTTATGACCTCATAAATATTTTGACAGGCTCGCAAGCCACGGCTGTTTATAAAATAGATATGGTATTTTTATATAAGATATAATATGTATATGATAGTGTTAATACACGATCAAGCAATAAACAAAATCTATAAATAAAAAATGCGCAACAAGTTAGCGTGATGAGAAATGACACAAGTCGAAATAATAAATCTATCTATTTTACGTTTACCATTCTCGCATATTTATAGTCGTAGTTAACTATTAATACATGAATCATCATCATCATCATCATCAACCCCTTACTGTCCCACTGCTGGGCACGGGTCTCCTCTCAGAATGAGAAGGACTAGGCCATAGTCCACCGCGCTGGCCAAGTGCGGAATACATGAATAATGTCCGCAAATTATATCTAAGTTAGGCACAAATTAACGTTTGCATAACATAACGACTTGCAATGATTACGCCGTGGACAATGAACATCATGCATGATTAACTTTAATTAGGTCTAGCCATTACCGCAGTCTAGGCATTGCCAATTGAATTTATTAAAATTATTTGGATTTAGTATAACAATAATTATAGGTACCCGTAGTCCTTACACAGTCATATTTCATGATTAAATTTTTTCATATAATATAATATACAAAAGGATTGTAAAGTTAGAACAAATGGATGCATCATACGAATCATACGTACGAAACGCTTAATAAAGGCGTATTGCGTTTTAAACTTAAAGGAATTCAAACATACGCTATTTAATCAGATACATATAAAGAAGTTATATTTTTAAGATAAATACCAAAACCAAATGTGGTACATAATATAAATTACACGCATTTTCTATTTCTATTACGACGTTAAGCCCTCCACGCTGATCAAGTGCGGATTGTTATTTGAATATCTTAGAAACGGTTCTTTTCTTTGCAAAACTCTCAGGCATATCATTTTCCTCACGATGTTTTTTACACTATTAAAGGCATAATTAATTTGTAATACACACAAAAACTTCGAAAAACAGAGGTGCGCGTAGATTGTACCTATAGTAAATCTCGAACGCCTAACGTGTGGGACATAATTTAAAACCGTAATTATTTACCGGTAGATTAATCAAAAACTTTACTTGTATATACTAATATATGTTCTATCCCTAAAAGTTAATGGTTTTTGAAGTTAATGGTTTCCAATATTTTAATTAAAAATATCGGCCATAAAAATATAACAACCGCGTGTAGTGAACTTTACATAAAAGCGCGTTAACCTTTGTATCCTAGAGTCGCCTAGATATATTAATATTATCTACATACATCTCTAGACTGATAGTCGTACAAGGTAGGCTTGAATAAAACCAGTAGTTTTATAAAAATAGGTTCGTAATAGGGCCCTGCTCCCGACTGCGTAATGTAATTCATTGCGATCGCTGATCACCGCAGATGTTGCTTCTGTTATGTAGTCGCTTGTAATTTTACTTAAGCAACCTATTTTATAGCCTGATAAAATATTTATGTACACTTCCATAATATATAAAATAAAACAAAAAGGCAATTTTAAGTACACTGGTCGTGTCCATATTTCGAATCGGTTGTATAGAGCTTGTAGAGCTATAAAAGATACATACATTTTTTTAATTTATTTATCCCTGGTTATACTTTATACGTGTATGTTTTTGATGCAAGTATTTTTCTTCAGAGATATGGAAGACGAATCTGTTCCGCTTGCTGTAAGAAGAAAATGGGTTCCTCGAATGCTTGGGCCACTTCCGCCGATGTTTCTTCGAATTCCACCGGGTACGGACGCCAGGATAGATCTAAGCTTGGAGATGGACGACGACCGTATCGCGACTTTATTACAGAATGAGGAGTTTATGGCAGAACTTCGGTGGAATCAAGAATTTATTGCCGCTCTAGACAATGACCAAGGACATAAAACAAAACCTCACGATGATGAAGCAGTCTTTAAAGAAAGGTTAAAGAATATGGGAAAAAGTAAGTTTAAAATTTATAAACACAGGTGAACATAAGAAGAATAATTTAATAAATGGGATTAGGTAGGTAAGACTGCCTGTAGTTAGGTTGCGAAATTATTCAGCTTATATAGGTATATTATTTATTATTATTTTGTTTCAGTATAAAGTATTTTCTGTAATGGAAGTAGTAAACTTGTGACTCGTTGTAGATAAAGTGGATACTGTCATCTATGGACATTTGTAATTCACTTAAAAGAGAATAATTAGATTAGAAGGTACAACTAAATTGGAGCGTAATTTTATGTAGGATCACGTCTCACATAGTGCTCGCGCACCGCAGACGATCCACTGAGAATTCTGCCACCTTTATGATAATATGACAGAAAAATACAAACTGAATGAATTAATCCCATAATAGATTAAAAAAATATGTATGTTTCCTTATTTTAAAGCGTCGCGAAAGAAGTTTGCACAACTATCGCGGATGTTCAGCCGAGGGGGGTCAAAGCGCAGCGGAGTAGCGCGAGCGCCCCCGCGCGGGCCGCCCGACAGCCTGCTGCTGCAGGAGGAGCACAGCGACGACGACGAGCGCCCGCAACACACCAGCAAAGTATAACAGGGTTGCACCTAACCCTCTCACGCGCCATACCTATATTGCGCTTCGAACACCTGTCTGCGCCTTAAATTTATAGGCCTTATGAGTACAGGAAGTCACAAGGTTTTGAATAAGACTGGAACGCTTAGATAAGGTTGGATAGAAATAGACTAAAATAAAGTTGTGTAAAGTATACGGGCACGGTGACTTGCGGTGTTGTGATGATTGAAAACTGTCCGGACGTTGTTTACAGATTCTAAAACACTAAAGTATTGTAAATATATGTTGTATCACTAGCGTTTAACATAGATTGCTTGTATCGGAATCTGAAATGGATCCCCCACCCACTGCACTCGCCTGCTAGGCAGTAGCCATCGCGCTAACAAATCGGTTCTAGACCTAAAGTGCAATTAAACCATCTGTATCTCTTATTTTAATTGCTCTCCCGACTTTGATAGATGCTAAGTTATCATTGAAATTGTTTTATAGACGTACCTTTAATCAATCTAACTCATTATTTATTGTACCTTATTAATTCGTAAGTACTAACACCTGTTATATTCATTTTTAATTATGTATTATTTATTTAATGTTAAGTTAGGACGTTATTTATGTATTTTATACACGAGTTAAGTTCCAAAATTCGAAAACATATGGATGCATTAAATTTAGTAAAACGTAGACTCAACAACAAAACATCAGATCATCATCAGTTACATTTAACAAAAACCTTCGAAGACTGCTTTAGAATTGTCATTTAACTCATTAAGTTTACATGTATAGTTAAAGTTTCGTTGAACTAGGTAACTTGTTTAACAAATGCCGTCGACTATACATGCTCATGGAAGTATTTATAGAAAATAGATAATGCTAAAGTAGGTACCACTTTACATCGCGGCTGAGGCGATGCACATACAGGATGGAAAAAGAAAAATTGCTTTCCGACGCACTTATTTGCATGCATAACTACATTAACCAGTCAACCGTAGCAGCATCGTCCGCACATGACATGTAGGTTATATGCTAAAGCTATATGCATAAAATTATTAACAGCAGTTCGTTCACCGAAGCTCAAATCTTTCTCGTCAATGAAAAGTCGATTGAGTGCAATCAATTTTAGGACGACACTTACATGTAAAAATTACATGACTACTACTCAAACGAAACAATTGTCTCCAAACTAGTTATTGAAGTTATAAATAAGCTTTCTTATGCGAAAATAAATTAAATAATTGTTTCTAATTGAATTTGTTTAACGTTTTTATTATGTCTTTATATCCTCACTTGATTTTAACGATCCATTCCATCCGGTAATCCTAAATCAGAACATTTATATAGTTATATCAGAACATTTATACTGGCGTACTGGTATTTTTAAACAAGCCTCGCTCACGAAGTCATGACATTAACAGCACAGGAAATTGCATTGTGGGCTATGCGTGTGAAGCGCTTCGTCGTAATTCTTACATTTGAATACATGGGTTTCCTATAAATATATGGAAGAAGAATGTGTATGAAAATACGTCATATGTGAGTAATGGAGCATGGTGAGCACTCGATCGAAGAATATAACAGAAACTGCTCATCAATGGACGCGTCGGTGCGCATCGCGAAAGTCGCGCCGCCTACAAACGACATCAACGCGTCGTCTCGCAAACGCAACTCGTACGCAACTCTGTGGTAGGTCATGGGATTTATTGTTGAATAACTTTATTGATTTTTGATGTAGTGGAAAACGTGTTTTCGTTGTTAAGTGACGAGGATGTTAATACTTTAATAGTGTCAACACAATAAGTTCATAAATAATAGTAAGAGTGGGTACCCCCACAGACCTGTATTTGTATTGTTTAGGTCTGTGGGGTACCCACATTTTACAAATTTCACGCTTCTGTCTTTAATCTTTATCTAAAAGATTGTACAATGTATAATTTAAAGTCCTCGTAAAATTAAGTAAAACTGTTATTTAATTAATAGATGATATATGTAGAGCTAAGTACCTACCTACATTTAATGCAGAATCTTTTTGAGACATAAGCTTAGGTGTCTAGTTTTATAATTTTGATTAGTGGGTAGGTATCCTTCACAAACGACTCTACCATTAGGTATTTTGAGTCTATAACAATTTTGAGTAGCTTATTATCAAATTCTCTGTATACGTTGTTGAAATGATAAAGTAAGAGCGTTTTCAGATTATCCGATCCGATATCGGTGTCGGACGACGATAGCCGACATCCGATAGCCGACACCATGTGCTATTTTCACATATTTCCGACAAAATCGTTCCGATACGGCCATTTGCTCGATAGCTTAGTGCGGACAGGTCATCATGGCAGACTATAATAGAAAACTTTATTTGCTGTATTATTATATTTGAGACGCAAAAAAAGATCTGTTCACAGACAGTATTGGATACATCCTATTGTGGAAGCTAGATATTCAGAGGGAGCATTTTACACTCTTTTTAGCAAGCTACAACACGCACCTAGAAAGTTTTTTAATTACTTTCGTATGAGTGAATCCACATTCAATTATTTGCTAATTCATCTCACAAACAGTATCAAGAAACAAGACACACATTTTCAAATGGCCGCCGCGCATCGGGCTCTACGCACACAGAGACAATTTAGATACACGCAGAGCACACATACAAACATTATCGCCCGACGGCTCACGGGCGTCCGATGGTGTCGCCAGCATATCGCTGTCGGCTCCGATATCCGATATCGGAACGGACAATGTGAAAGGCAGGTACATGTTTCATACATTTTACTTACCCCGATATCGTATCGGCGTCCGATACCGATATCGGATCGGATAATGTGAAAACGCTCTTAAGCCAAAATATTTTAATTTAATGGTTACTAAGATTAATTTTAATCACATGGTCGCAAGTGAATCGCACGAAGCAGATACGTGGCTGCAAAGCGCCCGTGTCACATCTTCTACCTGTGAAGTAATCTTACGAGCGTCTGTCAAAACAATTACTGTTAAAAGTAAAGTGCAGGTAACGCATCCCGGGCGTTATCGCACATCGGCGTATGCAGTATCGCGGAGAGGAGATGCCTCTGGCTGCGTAGCGCACGTCGCACGTGCATCCGTCACGCATCACGAACCACCAGATATTCATTTAGTTTGTCTTTACCCATCGTGCCATCCGCACGCATGGAGGCGCGCTGTTCCCGCGCAAACTTAACAAACCGGTGATGCACGCGAGGCCTGTTTGAAAAGTGTTCTCGCGAACCGCGCAGCACCTCTGAAGTCATTGTTTCGTGAGTACATTTTGGAATTTTTCGTTACCTTCGCGTTCTGTAACATTTCGTTCACATTGCATTACCATAATTCCAAAAATTCGAGCCCATTAGAATTACGTACCGACCCAGTTAAATACATAACTCATCGTCAATTAAACATTAAATTTTTGCACATAATTGCGAAAGTATACTCGTATTAATAGTGAATTTCAATGAGATAATGCTGTAAAGACCTTCAAAAAGCAGAGTAGGTGCAATATCTAGTTTTTGTTATTTGTAAATATAAACATACGTGTTCTTAAACTTGAGTCATTATTAAAAACCGGTCAAGTTAGGTTCGAATTCATAGACTCTACCATAGATTTAAGGCGTACGCATTTAAATATGTCTTGGTTTTAATTGCATACACAAATGAAAAAGATATGCATTCTACGAGGGGTTGTCTCATAATATCTACGGATATTCGATTATTATTTTAATAAACTATGTCTACGCTCCATGGTTCAAATTCCAGGCACTGTGTACAAAAAAGGAAGGGATAGGGATAAAACGAATGTTATATGGTTTTCAGATATCAACTGCCTTTACAGATGTTAGTTTCAGTTGTTCATGAACAAATTCTAAAAATACAACACAAGTAAGATATGCATCATCATAATTAGAATCATAATAATTAAAGAATGTTGAATTTGCTAAATCCGAAATATAAGCGCTCGTTAATACTAACGGCTATGAAAATTGAAATAAAAAAAATATATTTGGCACCTAATGCCGCGGTATCTAAAATTTTATTTCAGAACATAATATTTAAGTGCTATCAATCAAAATTTAATATAATCATAACAATGTTTCCATCAAAACAATAACACACATACGTTGATATAATGAGGAAATCACTTTTTCAAAAAACATGTTTTTGCAAAGTGTATGACTTAAATAGGTACTAGCGCAATACTAACAGATTTTTTTAAATACACATAAAATAACAATTTAGATTTATAAAAGAATTGATAAATTATTTTTTGTAAGACATCTTTCAGAAATAAGGGAAATATTTCGGAATACATGCCGACAATTTTAGAATCTTCCCTTAAAACCTTTAATTAAAATATGAATAAATAATATAAGGGGAAATGCTTAATAAGGTAATCCGCGAAGGCAAAATTAAGGTCGTTATAATACCTAGACTTACATTTATAGATACGATTTTACGAAAATAATATTCATAAGTAGTGCAACTCGACATTAGTGTATCCATAACAATGCTTTCATTTACATGTAGTGTCGTAAGTAGACGGCGTTTTATTAAATTGCGCATAATATAAAATATCATAATATATATATAATATCTGTGAATAGTGAAACATGTAGAAATTTTATTAACTGTCATTCACTGCAGTTAAATGGAATTGTTTGCAAACACTGCTTTTTATCGATTTTTCAAAACGATGTAATTACAGTAGAACTATTACTCTCTTAATTGGTGTCTCTATAAATATAGATAGATATAAAAAGAAATATTACCTACTCTTTACATCTTCTAGTTATTCGTAGGTACTGCCTAGGTATAACTACCTCACCTACACTGCAATTAACCTCACATCCTATTAACACCCGTATAAGCATAAAAGCTTTAAGATAGCAATTAAAGAAGTTAAGAAAGAAAGCTTAAATTCTCATTAAACGTTAACTTATTAAGTTTGTCAGTCAATCTATATTAATTATCTATATATTAATTGGTAATTCTCCTCAGGGCAATATCGTAAACGACCTTATACATATACCTATCTACCTAAAAACATCAAATGTTTATGAGGTATAAATACATTTTAGTGTCTAGATTTGATAAGGGAATTCATTAGTAACTGTCACAGCGCCACCTATCGTATCATAGGATAAATCATTGTCCCTGAAAATCAATTTTATGTGTAATGTTAATATGAAATATGAAGATAATTAACTAAACGTTAATAGATAGATACTTAAATGCCTATCCATTTACCGATATTCCTTTATTACCTGTATCTAGGTACCTGTTTGATTTATATTATATAACATTTATTACCAATAGATTTAAGACGTAGGACTTTCAGGCCAGGATATTTACGACTCATTACATCATCGTAAATTCTTGACATCGTCCATGATAATGAAAGTTCAAACGCACGTCCAACCACAAAATACCTGGGGGGGTTACTACCATATCTTAAAACAATATTATTTTAATCATACATACCACGTACATAGATTAGTAAAGATTACTCACTCCTAACAAGAAAATGTACCCCGTTTTGAGAATTGAAATAGTTGCGTAAAAAAGTTTTGCCACGTCTCCGTGCTAAAATGTCCCTAAAATATTTGAAATTATTATTATAAATTGTTTATTTATCATGTAAATTACGCAGTATTAGTTATTTATTCGTAAATTATCTCTAAAAATGTTTTTATTTGTCAAGAATTCAAAAAAAGAACTTACTATAATAAGCCATTTGCGGCTTCTTTCAATTTCAAGGCGGCGAAGTATCTTTACTAATCTATGACCACGTAAGATTGTTTTTTATAATATTACAATAAGCGGTTTTGTATTATGTCGGTCGAAATTATTCATTATTCTTTTTTTTGCTGGAATTTTTTTTAAGCAGAATATCACAATTTAAGTTGGTAAATATGACAATTTCAGTTGGTTTTATACAATGGATAAGCGAAAAATGAATAAAGGTTTAAGTTTGTTTAACTGCGTATGACGGAACACAATCAAGACCGTGGTATTAAACAGATGACTGTTTTAAGGAGGTCTTGGTACAAACAAAATAATGTTGATACAATATCGATCTACAACTTTCCTGAACTATGATGTTTTTTTAAAATGGTGGTAGGCCCTCGGAACGACAATATATCAGGGGCTTTACGATGACGTCGGCCATCCTGCGGGATTGGACTTGCAGCGGGAATGTCGTTCCATAATGTAAGAAGTAATGTTCTACCGTAAATTATTATAATTTAGGGCATTATTTACCTGTACCCTCACAATTTTCCTGATAGAGTTCTTACAAGAAATTTCTAGCAGGTTGTTTACATTTATACTGATTGAACTTTGCACAGTGCTTCTATATTCCCAACCTGTTATATTCCCAACCACTACAGATGAGCTACAAAAAAGTCGTTACCACTTTATTAAAAAAGTGTCCTTATCAAACAAACCTTAGACATAAACCGATATCCCATTGAAGCTTTTAAGATACGAGTCGACTAGTTGTAAAATCTTTTATAGTATCGCAATAGACTCATTCAACAAAATCAGAGCATCTGATGTTTAATGTGCGAACATACACAAATTTCAAAGGTGGTAGAACCCTTTGTGGTTCGACTCCGGCGGCACCACCGCCACACCTATTTCTACCTAATAACAGCAGTGTTAGGCGCTGCTGTGTTCCGGTTTGAAGGATGTGGTAAGGGAGACAGACTTTTCCGAGAAGTTCCAGCTTAGTCCTCAGGGGTAGCAGCGCATCTGTGACTGACCTCAGATAGGAATATCTAATCCTATCTGAGGTTGATTACATATGTCCATGGGCGGCAGTAGCCACTTACCATAAGGTGGACTGCATGCTCGTCTGCTACTCCTATAATATAAAAAAAAAAATACACGTCTAAGCACAACAGGGCTTGGACCACCTAAACCCTAACTTTATAAATGTCCAGAATTTTTACAAACTTGCATAATAAACAGAGCAAATTAAGAAATAAGCTACTTTTGGCCCAGAACGCCTCCGTAAGTAAATATCTCGCACTAAAGTGCATAATGTACAACCTGTACTGTTTTACACTGTTTACCTATTAAATAATGTAATGTTCAAGAAATACCTACATTTGATTAGAAAAGTAACACACTTTTACACGAACTTTACAACAATACTTACCTAATTGCAGGGCCGGATTTAAGGGAGGGCAAACGGGGCGGCAGCCCCTGGGCCTCCGCAAAAGAGGGGCTCCCACAATAGAGACGTCGGATTTTTTTTTAATTCCTACTAGTAAACACTAGTAAAAAAAATCTTTTCCTTTGATATTTTTTTCCCTGTTTTACCTTTATCTACAGTATACTAGAAGAATCTACCTGCGTTTCACAATAAAATATTTATTGAAAAACTCAACTGAAAAAATTGTTCATTTTATTCGTTCATTTAATTTGGGGCCAGGGGGCCTCCACTCCTTTGTTGCCCCAAGGCCTCTATACCTCTAAATCCGGCCCTGCCTAATTGCCATCAACGTGTTTTCGGATGTGATGTAATTTATGCAAAATGAATATTATGCGCTATTATTCACTCATGAGTCATCGTTAAGTGTCATAATGAACTGAGCCAAAAGCTTGTAAGGCAATTATAACAATTTCTCTACTCCATATTTATATTCCCAAAATATGCATTTTGTTTTCATAATAAATATAATTGTTTTGCTAAGATTACAACGAACTTAATACATCTAAGTATTACCTACTTAATAATGTAGTTTTGTCCCAACTTCCTAAAACACACATTTTTTGTTGGTCTAAATAGAATAGTAGTATTTCTATGTATGCTGTTTGATTGTTTTGAACGTGGTAGAACCCTTTGTGGTTCGACTCCGGCGGCACCACCGCCACACCTATTTCTACCTAATAACAGCAGTGTTAGGCGCTGCTGTGTTCCGGTTTGAAGGGTGTGGTAAGGGAGACAGACATTTCCGAGGAGCGTAGTCCTCAGGGGTAGCGGCGCATCTGTGGCCGACCACAGGTAGGAATATCTAATCTTATCTGGGGTTGATTACAGATGTCCATGGGCGGCAGTAGCCACTTACCATCAGGTGGACTGCATACTCGTCTGCTACTCTTATATTATAAAAAGGACATTTTGTAGGCCAAATAAGCTATAAGCACTTAAGTATAAATTGTTGCTATATTTTTACATAGGTACCAGGTTCTATATAATCTAGAAGGTAGAAATATAGTAGGTGTACAGAGCTAATGATGATTAAACTGATATAATTTATTGAAAGATAATATAACTCGCTGTTTCCATTACGGCAGCCCCATCGCCACACCTATTCCAACTCTACAGCAATGTTCACGCTAATGTAATCTGGTGTGAAATGTGTGCAATTCAAATATATCTAAGAGGCTTTCCTTAATCGACTCAAGTTAGAGTTATTTTACTTTAAATTGCTTATGAATTCATACAACACTTCCATATCCGTTGCTTCTTATATTCGTTAGTAGCATGCATCTTCCTAAAATCTAAATATCATTCTTATTCAAATGAAGTAATTAACTACACAAAATTACATCAATGCGATAACGTTCCTAGAATACTCTTGCAATTACATCTACGTTTCTACCTAATGGTAAAAACTAACTTTCCCAAATAAATTTTCAAGTTAATGGCACATTGTGTTGTATTTTAATCAACGCAATATTGCATGAGCTAAAGATTTGATTGGTATTAATTTCACAGTAATTATTGTACCGTAGCGATACGTAATCATAATGCCGGTAATGTCACAGATAAAGTAATGTTTTTGCGACGATTAAATTCTTGCATTTTGCGAATTAACATGTTACATTGCCTCTAGTGTTGACTTTACAAAAAATGTCCAAAACAGGTTGTGAATTAACCCAATAAATTATATGCTTATTAATTGAAGCATCTAAAATTAAATTAAGGAACGCCGCCTGACATTTCACGCAATCTATTATAATTACAACATCACCAATATTTTGCAAATAATGAACACAACGGCCCTAACTGACAACCACTTATATATCATAAAATAAACAACAATAAAACATCTGCTTATTATTATTCTATTATGGGATTCGAACAAAGCTACGCGTTAATTTATCAGATCGCAATTAATCGCACCTTGAAAATAAAGCTCGATCTACCGTCAGCTCTAAACACTTTCAGTTACCGATCCACTGGGCCATAATCTGTCGTGATAACAATTAAATCAACAGTTGGGTAATCTCAACATGAGGAATGTGACGTGGCAGCGGAGACCGGAGAAGCAGTAGTCTCCGCGCAATCAGTTCAAGCCGAGTTTCACCCGGAGTATTCACGCTGTTACTTTTACAACGCGCGGCCGCACACGAACAACGCTCTGTTTCCCTAAGTCTCATTGTCTCCGTAACACGTTGTTAATGGAAAATTTGACTTTCCACGCGTCGACGTCTAGTGTCACCTTTGAGCGTGGCTAATCTTCGCAATAGCGCCATGACAAATAGTATGATCGATGTATGAAGAACTGACTGTTTATTCTATTCTATTCCAGTCCTTCGGAATAACAAAACACGATAATCAATTGACTTTTAAAAGACTGTGCCCAAGCTTTTTTTTTCTTCACGATTTTATGGCTATTTTAAGGTAGAGATAAAGAAGGGATGAAATATATATTTACATTCCTCCTTACAAATGGAATTTTTATAGTAAGAAAAACTGTATGACTCGCTCACTTGTCTTATAATGAGCGAAAAGTAAGTGCACATCATGAATTGAAATCTCAATAGTTACACTGTACTGTTTACAATACAATGGAACGCAGGCGTGCTTTTATGAATAAATGAATATAATCATATTAATCTGGCACGATTAATACGCCTCAAACGAAGACTGGCTGACTGGCTGCTATGTTTGCTTGCTAACAAAGAGACAGGTGATAGACGCGACGCTAGATAAAAACTACAACTGGTTATTGTTCATTATTTATTGTGGGATAGATTTATTAAATACCTATAACTAGGTAGGTCACGAACCACAATAAATAAAAGTCGATCACGGTTTCGAAGCATCTACATACTTACCTCGAAGACTCGAAGTATTAACATAATTATGCGGGAGCTTTTGTCGCTGAGACGGTCGATGCTAAAAATATAAAAAATACAGAATCCGCGTCGTCGACGTTTAACTTAAGTAACTCGGTTTTAAAATTAAATTTCTTTAAACATTTAACGTGTTTACTTTTCTGGAACGAATTCTATGCAAATTAATTATTGTGTGCCTTCCACAAGTTTTGTATATTCTAATAAGGTTATTACAAAATAGGAAATAATTAATACTTACTTATTTGTAATTTCCGCCGACTAACCGGATATACAGTTCCATAAAAGCAAAAATAGCCGATATGTATCTTTCAGTCTCGCAGCGAAACATTTAAACTTATTTATTATTGACTCTACTTTTTTCGACGAAACCGGTACAAAAACGGCTGTAAAGAACAATCAAATATTTCTAAACAACGGTTCGATAATATCTATTTATCTACACAAGAAGATCATCAGTGAACTAACTAAAATGGGTACAATGTAGGTAGAGCCGGAGTTTCGGGATTGATTTACTTGGAAGATAACATTTCATGATACCGTTGCAGATATCGTTCGCGAACGCGATTGTCGGCGCGCCCCGAGTGCTCTCAGAGGTCCACACCGTTAGTTTAGCACCAAATCTGCCTACAATACGTACGTACTTTGATTCGGATAATAAGTTTAAAGTCACGATCCAGTTCCGCGGGCCGTCTACGTAATCTCTTCTAAATAAGAAGCCCCTTGTACGGCGACCGGCGAATGTACTAAAGCTCTCCGTATTCCGATTAACTTTGATTTATTGTTTTGTCTTTGAAATAAAGAAGAAAGAGGAAGGTACTGCATAATTCTTGACAGTTGGCACGTTATATTTATGATCGGATAATATGCACTTGAAATGCGAATTTCTTTAGATTATATTGAAGTAGTTAGAGGTTTATAGTTAGAACTATAACTATCTATAATACTAGTTTTTGCTGTAGCGAAATCGATTAGTAGCCGGGTAAGCAGGTAATCATGAATTTTGATGTCCATTCTGGAAATTCCGCGACGACTCTACATATTCTTGTACCTTGATCAATGTATGGCTTTCAAATATATTCTATGAATATAAATAGAAAGTGGAAAAATACTTTTTTATTATAGTTTAATAAAGATCGTAAGTGAGAATTGAACAGGCCAATAAAATGCGCAATACAATTAATTATAAAAATTTAATCACACATTTCACCGTAAGTAGGTATTTTAGTATCGTAGAGAGCTCACGAAAGTCGCACTTTAACTAAGTTGATACCACGTAATCGATTAGATCCACCACAAACCGTTGCGGTAATCTAGTAAAGCGAACCACTAACTATCAGTTATCACATAATAACTGACTATAGTTATTGCTTTTAACGCGTTTGGAAACTAATAAGATGCAAATAACTAAAATATCAGTGAGCAATCAATATAAATGTTCGTGTGACATTTGGGCCATTAAGCCAGGTTTTAGATAAAGAAGTAGAATTGGTTGATCCCAGAGTACTCCACCAAGCGCTGAGGATGTCCATCGGGAGGATTTTAGTGCGGTGAAAATCCCATATAACCCGACGTCGCTCCTATGGTGTCGGGTACCTTTTGAAGGATCCCCTTGAAGAACAAAAAAACCTACCTACTCTAACCTAGTTTTATGTTCAGCCTAGATTTTATTAATTTATTAGGCAAATACAGAAAGCAGTAGTCAGGAAGGGCATCCCACAGGTTGTAAAGTATTACTTAACAACTCATTGGGAGCTGAGTACCTACTTCACTGCAAGATTCTCTAATTGGAAACGCAAAGTTCCTTTACTTTGATTTTAAAACTTTCGAAAATTTCGAATAGTAGATCTACCCAAGAAACCCGTATTTATACCATTTAGGACATCTCTAAATTTCTGAGTCCTGAGAAGAAAATCGATGCTCGATCCAGTCACGAAAATACCGGGATTAAGGAGACTTTGGAAACTTTTTCAAAAGTCGGTTTTATATTCACAGGCTAGGCATCTAGACACTACATTTAGACATCTAGACACTAGACATAAAATGTGATATTTCAATAGATTACTTTATTAATCACAATTTTAGAAACTAAAAAGATAATTTATAAGTGTTTTTATTTATATATTTTTTTTTTTTTATAATATCAGAGTAGCAGACGAGCTTGCAGTCCACGTGATGGTAAGTGGCTACTGCCGCCCATGGACATTTGTAATCAATCCCAGATAGGATTTGATATTCCTACCTGAGGTCGGCCACAGATGCGCCGCTACCCCTGAGGACTAAGATGGAACGCCTCGGAAAAGTCTGTCTCCCTTACCACACCCTTCAAACCGGAACACAGCAGCGCCTAACACTGCTGTTATTAGGTAGAAATAGGTGTGGCGGTGGTGCCGCCGGAGTCGAACCACAAAGGGTTCTACCACCTTCAATACATACTGCCAGTATATATACTGCCAGTGCTGCCACTGCTAATTCATACGAAAGGCTCCGTGATCGATTCCCGAAAACTCGGACAGCCACAATCAGGATAATGATTTTAGTAGATGTTATTGAAGTTATAAAACCGTAGACTAATTAATTAATTTTTATCTATAATTTTTCTAAAGACTTGCACAGTTTTATTTAGGTACAAAAGACACAATGCAGGGTTAATTTTTGTGACGCATAATCTAGACCTAGACGCACGGCATTATAGCATTTACAACAACTCGCGTAAATATAAGCCGTGAGTGTCAAATAGGAATAAGTAGAAATTAATACGTTCGTTGCCCTGCTAGATACAGACAGGCCGTCGAGTCAATTATACACCCAGTAGTTTGAACACACCCGTACAATGTAAGCATCTACACATTTACAAATAACTGACGACAAAAACATCAAAATTATGTGCATAACAAGTAATTTGGTACAGTAAAACGTTCTTACTGTCTGCATTACCGCTACTAATTGATCTTTTTCTTCATAAATTCTATTCTCAATCATCTTAAATATAGGTAGGTATTATTATCGGACGAATCCCTAAGGTCCAGATTTAAATATCGTATCTAAGTACTAAGAAATAGAGTATACTTTCGCACGGAATTGCAAAACACAGTATTGTCTATTTCATTCTTTATGACCTGAAATAAAACAACAAATACAAAATCGGCAAAGTTAGGGTGCCTAGAGGTGCAAAACGACCAGTAAACCGGTTTGACCGGGAGATTCTTTGTTTGGTTATCGCAGAGTCGAGACGACGCCACTCGCAGCGGACATCTCGCCGCTTGACTGACGGCACGTTTATCACTTTCAGAGATAGCGAGTCGAGCGCGGATGCGTCTGCGGCGACGCTCGGGCAGCTGAAGGCCGGCGCGGCCTGATGGCGATAGCGGTGCGTACCCTGTTCGTCACTGCGGTGCTGGCCACGCTCGCGGACGCCGACGCAGCGCGCTTCGGCGACCGCCTGGCGCCGCGCGTGCCTGCACCTTACGCACCGCGCAGCGCGCCCGCCGCACACCACTACACAGATACCGACTACGAGGACACCTACGAACAGGACTACGACGATCAAAACCATCCTGTCGAAGAAGATGATGCCCTCCCCGAGACTGAACCACCACCGCGCCGCCCCGCACGAACTGAAGCACATCGTCTAGAAATGAGCACAGAATATTTTGTAATACCAGAAAGAACGTCGTCTTCGACTTCTTCCCCGAAGCCATCACGTGCTACTCCATCGACACCCAGACCGGCCAACACAACTTTACCTACGACGCATACGCCACATACTTTTAATGCATTAAGACAAGAATCCTGGGCTGTGCCAATTCTATCATTAGCCTGCGTTAGCATGGTGACTTTCGGTGGGTTTGAAGCCTTCGTGGTGTGGGGTGCGAGGCGAAAAGCTCCAAGCCAGCGTCACCTACTGCTCGGACAAACTTTATTATTTGGGCTTTTCTCATGCGCCGCTACGGCAGCGCTGATTGCGGCCACGCCAAATACGTTCACATGCGGAGCAGTACGATTTGGTACCGGCGTAGCATATGTAATAGTGTTCGCGTCGTTATTAGTGAAATGTGTTTTTTTATTAAGTTTAAATGGGGGCGTATACCTGCCGGCGGCGTATCAAGGACTGCTTTTGTTTTTTGCCGTAATGATACAAGTGGCCATAGGCGCGCAGTGGCTAGGCGGTTCACCGCCGCGTGTGTTAGCCGGTGGGGGGAGATGTGACTCTTCATTATCAGACTTACTACTGTCCTTATGTTACGCCGCATTTCTTATTGCAGTAGTTTGTGTTGTCGCATTAAGATCACGTGGTATCCGCGACAATTATCGGGAAGCAACACATATAGCCGGAGCTGGCGGCGCGACCGCCGCTGTCTGGATATGCTGGATTGCAGCCGCTTTAGGCGCTCCAGAACAGCATCGAGACGCTTGCGTGGCAGCCGGTCTACTAGGCACGTGTGCCGTTGTTTTCGCGCTTATGTTTGCACCAAAAGGTCGACGACTGGCTGCTTTAGGCAGAGAAGGCCGTTGGGACGCGGATCGCGAGGAAGGCCTAAGCTCGCTGGGGGCCGCCGGTTCGGGGTATTCGCCATCGTTCTTCCATTTTAAGCCGGTGAAATACGGCATGGTGTCGGCCGCGGCGCCCGCTCCCGCACCACTGCCGATGCTAGATCGAAAGGAGCCACCTGCTCAGCCAGCCGGTTAGTTAAGTATCTAAAGTGCGCTAATAAGTAAGACTAGCGCTTTGATGCACAACGATTGATCGCAGTTCACCCGATTATGTTTGCAGATCCCTACGGAGCGATGTTTGCAAGCTCACCTCACTTACACGCACGCCCCCTGTGCTCTCCGCCGCACTATCCCATGCACCCTCTAACGCACTACCACTACAACTATCCAACATACCATTACCTTCTACCCCCAGGTAATAATTTATATCACGCACTTAAACGCTTTCTTACTTTTTATATTACAAACAGTTACTGCAAACACTCATGAAAGTAATATTTCAAATATTACTAAAATTTGGTGCCTGTGTAGATAGGGATAGTTAGTATAATCTATTTTGCAATTATAATACTGAACTGTTTTGAAAAGTTATGTTTAAAATTAGTCCTGACTCTGTTTTGATTAATTCTCAAGTCTTGGCCGATACTTCTATAATAAATGGCACATGACCTAACAGTAACTATTTGTGCAGGCGTGGTGATGCGTCCGGAGGAGGGCAACGTGTACACGAGCGTGGAGCCCACCTTCAGCAGCAACCCCAACGTCTACTTCCAACGCACGGAACCGTTGCACGTCGGCATGATGTACTGAGCCCCTGACAAACCAGCGTTCCAACGCGAACAGTGAGATTTGACAGTGCAACCACTAGTCGTCACCACGAGCCTAGTGCCATATCAGAGAGAACGTATAAGTGCATGCCGCTTATCCTGATACGACCCTAGGCGAATGCGTCTTTCAAATGCCGCCTGTTACCGATATTTTTAAAATTATTCCCGATTGTGAGGGCGGCGAATATTCTGTTTACGTAACATATAGTGCTTAAGTGCCGATAAAAATATGTGCCACATTAAAACGATCTAAATTTTCTATGGCACGGCACACAATATACGATACTAAAATAAAATAAATAATATGGTCTCCAGCGCTAAAAATTGGCAACAGCCCTCAGTTTTTTGATACCAAATAAGATTTCTTTGTGAATATATATAAATTTTAAATCGAATACAATCGGCATGTTGAATTGAGCATTACATTACCGGCCGCCTGCAGCAAAAGTACTGCACCTTCATAATTTATAAGTACTTTTTCATAACTATATGTGTGAATTTTTAAAGTTTAACTTATTTTTCACATTTTCTTAGATGAATGAAACCCGATTTGAAAAGTTTACTTAAAATTAAAATTATAGGCAGATCATAAATGTTGCAAATGATATTGAGGCGAGAATCAAAATATAGATAATAATGTAAAAAAGTATAATAAGGTATTATTACGAGAAATAATAAAAGGCTGTTTGTGATTTTACATTGTACTCAACCCACCCTTAGTAATTTGAACATACACCAGTTAGATTACTTACTATTAGATTAGGGATGGTAAATATAAGTTTCTAAAGTTGTAAATAAAAGGCTAAATTTGTTCCAAATGTTTTATTACTTAACATATAAAATTACTCTAACAAAATATCTCAGTTGAAACATGCATTAAATAACTTATGAACTGAGTACTGCATGGTGCCACAAAGTTCTTGATCCTGCATCACATACACACCACACCACACATCACTTTACTTGGTTCCAGTGGAGAGGAGGGCCAGTAGTCCGGATGCTACTGTAAGAGATACTATGTAGTTACTGTAAAAAAATGTTAAGGAAATTATATTGAATAATATTATGTTATTAAAAACAATGATGATTTTATGAATATCTTTAGATTGTATTGTTATGAAAGGTTTATTTCATAGAGTTTGATAAATTTTTAATGCAATTAATGTCTTAATAAACTTAAGATAAAGGTATATTTAATATATAAGTCCGTATGTCAACATTTCTACCTTATGTTTCATGCAAATCTAGCCAAACCCGGTCAAGCTTTGCTTTGCCGCAGTCTGAGATTATTTATTAATAAACTAAATAAAAGTTCCATTTTATTTCAAATGAAATGAAAGGTATAAGGTATGAAAGTAACTTTCTTTATAGAAATCCTACAATTCAAATAAAGGCAAATTAAATCCATACATTTCTAGGTTTTTGTTAATAAAACATATGGATGCTGAATGTCAAGGAGTGTTTTATATAAAACACTTAAACACAAACTCTTTTCTCATAATCCCTTGAGTCAGGTAAATAAAAATATTTGAAAAGGATACACAGTAGGTGTGAAGGAGCGCAGGATGTAAAAGCTGCTGAGAATCACAATTGTCAGGAACAAGGCGTTGTTGTAGAAGATTGAGAAGGTGGTTGCCTCATAATCTGCTACTTCGTTCTTCTTCCACAGGATTCTGAAAATAGGATATTAATGAATGAATCATTTTGAAAATTGTTTTGCTTTCTTTATAAAAAACCGAATCTAGTTCTCTAATTGTAAATGATCACTGCTCACACAGGTATATATAACTTTCAGGTAAAACTGGACTCCTTCATGAGATTGACCACATATTTGTGGATACTCCAGATTAAGTCAGAATGCCTCATATAAGTGTTTTTCCCTCAAAACTGTGCACTTCTAACTAGAACACAGCAGCACTCTATGCTTGTTGGGCAGAAATACATACAGGAGTAGTGCCTGTGTCGTCAAACCACAAAGAGTTCTATCATTGTAGCAAACTTGTGAAATATTTGTCTCATGTGGAAATCAAGGCAGGTCAATTTTTCATCTTAATAAACTGCTTGCTTATGAAGCAACTATACTAGAATGATATGAACACAACTACACAACTATTACAAATACCTCTCGTCCTTCTCTTTCCTGCTCATCTTCTTGTCGTCGGCCAGTTTCCTGGTCATCTCGCGGGCAACAGCATCCTCGCGGCGGATGGCGACACGGTGCTTCAGGTAGAACTTGGTGTTGCGGTACGCCAGCGCCAGCAACCAAGTACTGACAGCTGTCACCCCCGCGAACCACGCCAGGGATGTGCTCACCTCCAGCGCGTGCACTCGCCAGAAGAGCCCTGTAATAGAACCGAAATAAGATAAGATATAGATATAGATAGTATGATGCGACATAGAGGTGAAAGAAAAAATTGCATTATTTATACCTTAAGATGTAATAACAACTATTAATCTTAATCTAAATGTATTCCTATAAGAATTGGATGGAAAATTGAAACCAATAGCATAGGTGTTAATGGGAATCACTTTCACTGACATGTAAACAATTTTTATGACTGAAACTTGGACCCAAGCAGCACAATATGTGAGATATAAACAAAATAGTGTCCGAGAATAAAATCTTTACTTACATATGGGAATAGCTGACACTATAAAGGCATTTCCATAGAAGAGAGCCGAAGACTTCGTGGACACATTCCTACTAAAATCTTGTAGTAATAATTCCTCTTCTTTTGTAAATGCTTTATTTCCTTTTCCAGACATTATTTATATAATTATGTGTTTTACGGCTATATACTACAAAAACGGAAACAGAAAGAAAATAATCTGCACTAAAATCGTTCGCTCTGGAAAGAATATGTACAGCTGACAAGGCAGAGTTGGATGAAAGCATGAAACGTCAAATGACGTTTAGCTTACATGTCATTTGACGTCTCACGCATTCGCCCGACGTGTCAAAAAGTGTTACTAGTAATAATAAAATATTCCTGTGGATAATTTTGTTAAAAAAACTGACTTTAATACTGAAATATTAAAGTGTAATAATATTGTGATCTTATTATTGTTCAGTATTTCACTCCTTATACTTTCTTTTTACTTATTCGCCTAGACTTCATTCTGGCAACATAAATAACCATAGAGACAAGACACAAATATAGATTGAGATTCTGATACTTGTACCTTCGATCACGATCGAAGACTTGTACATATTTCTACGTATGTTTTTTATAATAACAAAAATTGTACATTATTAGTTATTTATTTATTAATACTTATTCAGTTAAATATAATAATATAAGTACCATAAATTTACTTACATACCTATATGGTAGGAAAACTTAAAAGTTTTTGAACGATGCTGCTATTGTCCTATAAGTGTCACAAGTTTGAATTTGACCGGTTATGCGTATTTGAAATTGTTTAAAGTTCCCAAACAATCTAATCAACTTTCTTTAAGATAAGAATGAATTGTCTACGAGTGTTTTGAACTACTTGATTTGCTATATATAATAAGAAAATAATACGAATGAATATATTTCATATTATAAACTTTATAAAGTAGTGTAAATATAATAAACAATGAGTAACTTTGAGTTTGCCATACCGCTGCAGAAAGATGAGTTACTGGAGTCTCATGCTGGCCAGTACCATGTTGAAGATATTGTGCAACCCAGACTGTTGTTGTCTAAATTACAGGGTAACGTTAATCTTTTACTTTTATTTACTTTTACGAGCATAGCAATGTGAACTTCCCCCATTTTATAGACATGATTCGTAATAAACAACTTGTTGTTTTCCTTATGTCGAAGAAGTAGACCTATTGTATAGTAAGTCAGTGGCGACATCAACTTATATATGGCTTACAGTAGTAGTCTTCTGTGTTCTGTGTGTGTTCTGTTACACTTCTGTGTTCTGAATTGATCTTGAAAAGTGAAGTAATGATTTGTTACCAATTAGTCCTCATAGCTAAGATGATGAACTACCGGAAGGACTCTTGTCTGAGAAATTGATAATTTTTTAGAGAAAATATTGACTTCCTTTTTCTTTTGCAAGTAAGCTAAACTAACATATGAGACAACCATTATCATCCTTAGATAACACATCTTTGATTGGTTTCAGCTATAACTTCTGTTCCTTACGGAGTTGGTTACATGCATCTAGGAGCAGCAGTGACCATTTATCATAAGGGGGACTGCTTGTTTGTTGAATAAAGAAGGATTGTCTGATTCAATCCCTGGCGTTGTTTTAATAAAATAGTGATAAATTATTTGTAATTACAGATGCAGCAAGAGCATACAATTCTGTTGGAGTGGACTACATCCTGGAGCATTTTGATACTTACTTCTCTATCATAGTACATGGTACAAAACTAGAGTGGAATGTTATTAACAAAGGTATTTATATATGTAAATGTTTTACTGCTTAATTATACATTTATGACAATAGTACCTACACAAAATGTTATGCCACACCCATACATAATAAAGAAATTAATAATAAAAAATTGTGAAAGATATATATTGAACAAGCTTATTTGTTAGGCACAACCAAAGATTATTTAAAACTGCTGAACAATTGTGCCCTAGAAACACCAGATGTGGTCAACGTCTAGTACTCAACAAATCACAATGTATGTCTTTGCTCCAGCGAAATGCTTATGGAATGTGTGTTAAAATATATAATAACTTAACGGATGACATTAAGAAGCAATTGTCTAATATTTTAAAATTTAAATTAAGGACATATTTATTGTTGAACAATTTTTATAACATAAATGAGTTTCTATGCAATTGATTCTATTGACATTTTTATTTCTTATTTTTCTAATTGTATATTTTATGATAACTAATTTTTATTATATTTTCTTCAATTTACATGCTACCGTATTGTTAGCAGAATAAGAGGACCTACATTTTGTAACACCTGATTATGTACCTATTCTATGCAAATAAATTATTTATTCTATTCTATTCTAACACTATTGACTACTCTCTACTAGGCTTCAGGTAGAACCGTTTGTTTATGAAATTGGCATAGATGTCCATAGGTGGCAGTGACCACCTGATAAGTGAATGCTTGTTTGTTACAACTGTACTTTTTATGCTCCGACTTCTGGTATCATCTCTGTTTATTTGTACTTGACAGCAGAATATAATTATTTAAAACATTAAATAAGTACCATCTATTCTTGATTCAAGGTTTTGACCATATGGTGAGGACTGCAAAAAATCTCTGCACTCATTTGGACCCTATACTGAAGGAGCAAGATATTGATGCAGATGTTCGCACCAAAAACCTCAATATAGTTAAAATGGTCATGTACCTGTTCACGCAGATAATGAAAACCAAAGATGCTAAATTGGCCGCAGATGTAAGTAGACAAGTTGATTTATTTACCCTTTATGATTTTCTTATAACTTAATAATGTGGCTTAGTAAAGTTACAGAAGGAAATTATTTCCTTTTTATTTCACATTTCTCTTACATATTTTTCAATAACAAGAAAGTCTTTAAATGTCATATTATAATCATACAATATATCAAAAAATACTCCTGACCCATTTTCTAAATTTAAAGTGTTATAATTTGTAAGAATGCACTGTAATAATGCTTAAATGATTGCCCTACTGAAATGCCTAAATTGCTCATCAGCCACCCTTTTTTGTTCATGAGGGGAGGGAGGGAAACCTTCAAAAGTTACCCGATGCCGTGGGAGCGTTATGTGGGACTCTTACCGCACTAAAACCCCCCCTGTGGCCATTCTCAGAGCTGCATAGAGAACTCCGGGATCTCCAAAAGAAGGCAACCATTGTCCTCTTAGCACGTTGCCCCGTCGGGCTCCACCCAAGTGAGATTAATGCTCACCGCACCGTCTGGTGCGTACGATGGTATGCGACCACACATACCGCCGTCCTTCCCACGGCCGTTGGTCGGGCGGTTTGAGCTCCCACTCTTGTCACCCACAACCCCAGAAGCCCCCTTTTAGTCGCCTCTTACGACAGACAGGGGATACCGTAGCCATATTCTTGTCCCGGAACTACAGGGATATCATCAGCCACCCACCTTAAAGTTCAAATCTTCCTTAATTTACTACTTACTTATAATGAAATTACATATGATTTTAATGTCATTTCAGAACTCCACAAAGCTAACATTGGGTAAGAAAGGCAAGAAAGCAGCGGATGATGAAGAGTTCTGTGGGTGGACAGAGTCTGACAAGCAGGGAGCTCTCATCACACTGAACCTGCTCCTGCAACAGCCTCTTCCAAGGCTCTGGGACCCACCACTAGCTGAGGATAACTTTGTTTCGTAAGACAAAATATATTTCTTTTACAATTGTATTGAAGGTGGCAGAACCATTTGTGGTTCGACTCCGGCGGCACCACCGCCACACTTATTTCTACCTTATAACAGCAGTGTTAGGCACTGCTGTGTTCCGGTTTGAAGGGTGTGGTAAGGGAGACATACTTTTCCGAGGCATTCCAGATTAGTCCTCAGGGGTAGCGGCGCATCTGTGGCCGACCTCAGGTAGGAATATCTAATCCTATCTGGGGTTGATTACAGATGTCCATGGGCGGCAGTAGCCACTTACCATCAGGTGGACTGCATGCTCGTCTCCTACTCTTATATAATAAAAAAAAAAATAATTACTGGAAGTTAGTTATTTAGTTAAACTACAAAATCCGATTATAAGTTTCATTAATATATAGTACATCCCTATGCATCATAACTTGATGACATAGGGGTGTGCTTGTGCAAAGTAAAAATAAAAAATGGTACAAAGTAATAATCAGTTTATAGATTTTTAATAGACCCCTGATGTAATTAGCAAGAGGTTATCTAAATCTATTTTAATTGAAAAATAATGACTATTAATTACTAAAGGACTACAGGATATTGTATTCTACACAAGTCGTAAAATACTTCTATGAGCTTAAAATGTGAAAATACTATTTAACGTTAATTCTACATGGTTTTAATACACTTTTAGCCACTGATATCTAGATATTGAATAATGTGCTATTTAAAAGCTTAAAAGCTATTAATATAAATTACAGGATGGTGGCAGAGCCCTGCTATAAAGCATTGGAAGAGCAAATCGTAAAGAACAAGACAGTGAGAGAAATAGTATTTCAAGTACTTGGTGTACTAATAAAGAAATATAACCATGGCACATCTTGTCTCATAAAATTAGTGCAGGTATGAAAACACATTTTGACATTATTTTTTAGTATAATAATGATTTTTGTATTATTCCTTTAAACGTAAATATGGGTATATAATTATTTCCTCTTTTCATTAATGGATTTGAAGAGTATCCAAAAATTGGTTGCAAAAAAAACCCTGCTAATGTAAATGCATGCACTTTTAATGTAAGGTACCCCCCAATTGTATACCATATTAGTCAAATATTAAACCATGCACATATCCATAATTCAAAGATTGTCGAAAAATTACAGGTTCTTCAAATGGTAGAGCATGCAGTTTCTCCTATATGTGCAGGTGTCGTCCAATTGACTAAGGAGTTTGGACTCGGTACATTTGGACCCCAAATGGTAATTATGAAGATTAAATAATGCATTATTATATTTGCTGCTATAATATTATCAGATAATAATACCTTAAACATTTTCAGGTTCGAGAAATAGCAGAAGCTTTAGCATCATCAGAAGAAGACAATGGTGGAGCAGGTGGCACAGAGCAGGGAGCTGCCAGGAACTGTGGAGCATTTCTGTTGGAGCTCACCAAAGAGCTGCCTAAGGAGATGGCTAATGCCATTGCCACACTACAACCTTACTTAGAGAGTGATGAGGTTTGTGAAGATTTGTGATTGAGATTTAATGTGGACCTGCATACTTACCATTCCTGGAATAAAATACCCAAAGTTATGAATTTGAAAAGCTTTTGAGAAACACTTGTCATTTTAACGCCATTTAAAGGATTATTTTGTGCAATAAACCATAGTTTAAAAAACATTACATATTTTTTTGATTTCTTTAGTTATAAAAAATAATAGTATTTTCCTCCAGCAATACATTAACAAATATCACTTTTTTCAATCCGCCTATCACTATTGTATAACAGCAGCTGTTGTGTTTGTAATTTTATTTTTACATACAAACATACATTGGTTATTCCAACTTAATCCTTTAGAGTAAAATAATCACCATATTCTGTCTACATAACTTCGGGTGGACGGCATGCCAGTA